>NC_134428.1:10722500-15522500 GCF_030867145.1 Opisthocomus hoazin | reverse complement strand
ATTAATAGAGAGCATCTGTCACGCCATTTATAGCTGCCCTGCTCTAAATGGTGAGACTTAACGCAACTCCATCTTAATTTCTGGAGTTTCACCTCCATGTTACTATCAGCATTTGGAAAACGGTGATCTATTGATACGACAAATTTTTTTACTCTGAAGCAAGCCTGTTTGTGACAGTCAGTGTAATTATTTCTTCAGGACTCTGCTCTGCCATCATTAGTTATGTTGAATAACGCTGAGCCATAAACAGCCATAGCAAGTCTAAAGCAAGTTAGGGTGCTGGATGGGGCTTTGAGCAACCTTGTTTAGTGGAAGGTGTCCCTGCCCATGACAGAGTGATTGAAACTAGATGATCTTTAAGGTCCCTTCCAACCCAAAGCATTCTATGTTTCCAGACTGTGGCAGGGAAGGCAACATGCTCTCTATGCATATTCTTCTCTGTGTTTTCACAAGGTAGAAGTCAAACAATCAGCCTGCCTAGGCTAACAAATACAGATGTAGCTAGTTTCCCAGCTCAGCCACTCTTATATAGTACAGAAAAAGTTTTAACCTTAAAAAACAAGAGGTAAGAAAGAGAGATACCAAGGCATCATATCTAGCTAGAAGCAAGAAAAAAAAGATGGCTTGGGAAATCAGAACAAACGTTTTCTAGGATTTGAATAAAAAGAAGTTAGATCAAACCTTTGACAAAATTAAGTCTGTGAACCACTTCAAGAGGAAAATTGGAATTTTGAAGGAGAAACTGCAGTAGATCAGGACTAAAAATCTGTTTAAGCAAAACGGTCTGTTGTTCCCTGTAGGTAGCTCAGCCAGTACTCCTAGCCACAGGACAGGTTTGCTGAGTGCCAGCCAGTGAACCCTTGTGGTTTGCTCTGCTCCTAGGGAGGGCAAGGGCAGCAGGCTGAGCTGCACACTTAACCCATCAGGAATCCCAGCTGGAACTAAGCATGAGAGATTTGCAAATGTGCAGATTCCTCCATTTGTTATTTAAGGCTTACAACAAATATTCGCATGATTTGACATCCAAGAGAAAGCATACAATAAGCCACAGTACTACTGCACAACAATTACACCAATTATACTGAAAATTCAAAGCAGGAACTATTAATTTAACAGCATCTTACATTTTACTCATAATTGCCTCTTCACTGCTCTCTTGCCTTATCCTCAACTTGAAGAAACATGGGCTGCAACCCAGCCATTAAAGCTTTTCCTATGGCTTTGGTAACAACAATAAACTGTGGTAGACTATGCAAGTATTACAAAGCAGCTTCTGAAACATGAAGATTGTATTTAATAATTAATATAATTGATCCTTGAATGTCAGAGAAGTTGAATGACAAGGTACATGGAGTATGCTTGAATATTCAGCAGACTGTCACTCTAACACACCCTTTTCCATATAATCTCTTTCCAGTGTTATGACAGCTGTTGAATTTCCAGTAATAGAGTTTTCTGATGTGTCTTTTGATTTCTTTATAAACAGAACAGGAAGATGACAAAAATCTCCATTATTTAGAAAAGGCTCAAGAAACACACCAGAAAACGAAAGAGCATAAAGTTTAACATCTATTGCACAATAAAACTTGGAAATTGTCTTGAGATGTGCAGGAAGAACACCTGGGCACACACGGTTGAATAACAACAGGCTTGCTGGTGTTTCTGGGAATAAACTACTGCTTTAATGCATTTACTTGAAGTATTTAAGCTTTCATCAAGCAGCACAGTGCTCTCAGAGATGCATTGTTTTTGTGTAGTGACAGAATCACATTAAAACTCTTAATGTACAGGAAGAACACACAAGAAGGCATTAGAGATCTGTCTTAGGTGTTTGACAATCCTGAGTCCCTGTCCCACTGACCATATCCTTTCAGAAACTGGAACCAAGTAGTTAGATAACACCTGGTCGTTAAAGAGACACTTAATGGCTCAAGCCCCCAACAGCTCCTTCTTAGCAAGGGATGGTTTCACAAAATCACTGAGTTGGTGAATTCGCTCTGCCAGTACATGTAGCAGTCCACACAGTATGTTTAGAAACTAGTTGTAGAGGCTCAGACCAACAGAAAGAGTCAAAAATGATGTTTTTCTGGAAGACAATATGCCAAAAAAAGAATGTTAAAATGCACAAAACCCATAAAAAGCCAGCAGTCTCTCTCCTGCTCTCACTGAGTGACCAAATTTTGTTCCAGGGCAGTAAGTTTTAAACCACTAGGAACTGAAGTCAGCTCAGAGACAAATACAGGAATTCCCTTCAGAATTCCACAAGCTCTTTCCTCAATACTACCATGCAAACTCTTGTTCCAGTGTTGTAAGCCCAGTAGTTCCTCAGATATGAGATCCTGGCTCCACAAATTCCTGTGGCAAAACTCCCAAACATCATCCATGGATACAGATGTTGCTGTGTGTATGCCTGTCATGGGACATTATGAGATCAAATCTCACAGTCCTGCTTTTGAAATCCGATTTCTAAACTTATTCACATGGGAAGCCTCTCTGCCGAAACATTTAACCTACACAGAATCATAGAATGGTTTGGGTTGTAACGGTCTTTATAGACCATCTAGTTCCAACCCACCCACCATGGGCATGTTTCAATCCCATCCCTTAAATACATGTCTAACAACAAAATCAGTACATGTTTCTGTATAATGTATGCCTATTTAAAAGGAAAGTTTCATTCACAGAATTTTCAAGTATTGAAATTAAGATCAAGTTGTGACAAAACTCCCAAAAAAACTCATATAATGCAGAGAAGGTAGGGACAAGGGAACAGTAGAAATGGGTTATTTGTACGTAGGAAGAATGTAGATGATCCCACATTGGGACTCAAGAGACAATTTGGGGTAGAGAATAGAGGGCCTGAAAGAAGGATGTGCTTTCAAATGCAGCCACTGTATCCATGGGCTCCTTGGTCACTATTCACACGAAAGATATGAGCACATGCTGATCTCACACCTCGAGATACAGCAGCCAGTCCACTCTTACAGGTGACCCGCTTGCTTTTGCTCTAGAACTCCAATACTTACTGGGTTTTGTCTGCAGGCTACCTTGCAACAGCAGACCAGTACTTGCCACATACTGGGCAACACAAAACGTAGCGCAGCATGGGATAGATGATGCAGTCATGGAGTAGGACTCTGGAACTATGTCTATTAAAGGCTAGTCTCCCAGACAATGTGTATTCATCATCACATCTGACCTATAATGACTGGCTAACACAGCTAACCTATATATGTGAATGTACATGTATAAGTCCAAGATCATGTGTGTAGTTACACCCACTTAACTTTTAGTCAACTTCTCACCTATTACCATATTAAAATCTAAAATATCTAGCTGTTCCTCATTTTCTCTGGTAGCTAAGCTTTAAATCCTGTGCTTGTATCCAGGATTGATTACCAGAACTTTCTCTTGCAGTACTTCAGAAAAATACAGAAGTCTTGAGGAAAATTCTGCTGCTGGGCTTCAAATTAAAAAGACAACAATAATGTGTTTAAAGCCAAAGTATAACTCATCTTAAAACAAAAAAGGTCTTGTGTAGAATATGCTATAGATTTCCACTGCCTTGGAAAGAGAGAAGGAAGTTGGATAGAAATATTTGTAATGAAGAATTTTAAAAAGAAATACTTTGCTTACACATATGTATAAGAACAATCTGAACACAGAAGTAGATAAACAGAACACATAAGCCATGACAAGAAAAACAAGTATAGTGGTTTAGTGACATAACCAGTAAGGTGCCTCTTCTTGTCCTTCAAGTCCAATATTCAGAAAATGAATGAAAACTTTTCTCCATGCTGCAGGAATAACAAGGAATGGTAACACTTGGTCAGATTCCAAGGCCACATACCAGGAATACAAGAGATTACAATTCCTTATAGGATTCAGTTAAAAACTGCTGGCTCCACACCCCTACACGGAAAGCAAGGCTAGATTCTCCTTGTAGAACCACTGACGGTGGCTCCTTTTCCATACCCCTTTAAACTTGGCCAGCAGTCAGTTACAAAACCCTGAAGTGAAGGCTCTCCTTCCTACACTACATCCTCCTTGCAGTGAAAGAAAATCTTGCTTTGGCCAAAGGCTCCAGGACTGCCTCTTGCCTAACCAAGAGACCAAAAGCAGACACTTGTATTCATACACAGCTTTTACACTTTTGCAGAGCTCGCTGGAGGTTTCACCTCCACATCTCCTTTGCTAGATTTCTTGCTCAGGGGGATGCACAGATCCTGAGCATCCCCCTGACCCACGGGATTCCTCCAAGTAGGTCCTTGAAGAGGTCAAATTTAGCTGTCCTGAAGTCCAAGGTTTTGATCCTACTTATCGCCCTGCTTCCTCCACGCAGGATCCTGAACTGCACCATTTCATGGTCAATGGAAGACAAAGACAGTGCTAGAATAGTCACCATATGTGTGCCATAGATAAGCTTCTAGGTTGTTGCCCTAGAAAAGGTTGAGGTGGCCAGAAGCTTCAGTTGCACAATTCATAAGATTTGGTAGTAAAAGTAAAACTCACATTTCATCACATGTGAAATTTTTGACTACCAGAAGTGGATAATCTGCAATTCTTCTGCCTATTAAAGCAGACCTGAATTATTTTTTCATCATTTTTGTTTAGTAGCCCAGATAATGCACAGATTCTGAAAAATGTTTCATGGTTTGCACTGACCCGTAAGTGTGGGATTAAGGCAATTCAAAGTTAACTAAGGCACCTTCACTCATTTTTAACATGAAGGTTCAAACTGTTTCTCCAAGCAAAATATCTGAAGCATGTAGTCCAATACTACTTGTGTCTGCTTAGCTGCACATGCTAGCGTAAGCTTATGTCTTGCAGATTCCAGTCGGTCCAGCACTTTACCCTTTGCCCCTCCTATTACTCCTGCATGTGCTTAACTGCTGAAACAAGATTATCACTTAAAGTCTGTAGCAAGTCATTTTTTTTTAAAAAAAGTTGGTTTAGATTTAGCATGACTGCTTCCATTTTGTATTGTGAGTTCAGCCCTGTTATGTAACGCATTGTATTTATTGTTGATTCACATTTAAAAAGAACATTTCTGGTCATATCCAGAGAGAAGGAGGAGAAAACAGCTCTAGAAAGCAAGAATTACGTTTGGAAGTGCCTGTAATAGAAGGAGTAAATGATCACAGAAGGGATTCTATGACAATCACTGTCTTCTCTTTCACATATGTCTTTCCTCTTAAACACCTTGTTCACTCAAGCTTAAAGGGATCACTGCTGCTGAGGGAACACTCAATTTACTGCAAAGACACAACCTTCACACAGAACCACGTGAACTACTGTAAGCTTCCAAATGGGACTGCACTGGATGAGGTGCCTACAATGCAGCAGTCTGTGCCTGGGACAGAAAGCTGTCAGTCTTTGGATGTCTCACATTCCAGGCCCAACCATTCAGTTGTACCTTGCATATTTCCTCCTAGTTCCCTTCTTCCACATCAGATCCCTGAGCCAGACGCATCTGCTATGTCTTGAGTCAGTGCCAGACCCATACACAGTGGGGGATGAAATGCAGGAGATTAGAGAAGTTCCGTTTCCTTAAGAGAAAGAGGAATGAGACCAGCCAGGTTCTGCTGGATCATGTTTGCCTGCAACACTGGCCTCAGTCTCAGCAAGGCTGCAGACCTGCTACTGAGACAGCAATAACTGCAGTCAGACGCAACACCCTCAGGGACTATACGACAGAAAGGGTCGTGTGAGGAGGAGTGAGAAGAACAGGACTCAGTGTATAGTAAGTGCATATTCAGTGTATGTGCAAGGTATGCATCACGTAGTAGTGTAGGCTATAGGTTATAAAATCCTGTCCTCACTGGTGAGAGTACCTGACAATATTCATCATTATAGAATAACTTAATTATTAGTATGAAATTACACAGGGTAGAACTCTTAATCAACATTAAGGACTCAAATGCCACATAACTTCACCCTCTGAATTATTCACACTGAAATCACTCAACATCAACTGTACCTTTGTCATAAAAAGCCTGGCAAAGCAGAGGGATTATTTGGTGTTCATCTAGTATGAGTGATCTGAGCCCAAGTGAATCAAACAGAAAGGTCTTAATTCTGAAACTCTCTTGTCTGAGATTTACCGTAAGACATACCAACGTTTAAATGATTTGACCAGTCCCCTCGCAGCAGCTGTCCCACTAGTATTATATAGAATTCGTAATATCTCTGCAAAAGGGGAATAATGCATTTGTGTTCATACTCCACAATATTTCATTTGTCAAAAATCAATAGAAATGTTCAGAAAGGGCATTTTGTGCTCTCAGTGTGCTAATGTAACATTCACTGGGCCAAATTCATCCCTGAAGCAACAGCTGGCTTCCTGGAATTCATGCTGTTCCTGGTGCAACACAAGAGCCCAGTCTTTATTTTTTTTCCCTTGGTGACGTGCAGAAGACAGCAAAGAAATTATGACAGCTCCACTTTAGTCTTGCCATCTCTGTTTTAGTTTGTCATTCTCAGCCTCTACCCAAATAAGACTGCATGCTGAAAATTCCATCCTGGGCCAAAACCTCAGCCACCCACACTTCACAGAACATCAGGGGTTTTCGTAGGTCCTATCTATTGATAGGCTCCAAGAACAGGACAAGGACCTTTTATTTGGTGGAGACGAACAATTAAGAGAATGAGTTTGTGATAAACTCCATTGCCCCAGATCCTCAGGAGAAACAAGCTGGCTTCACACAGAACCAATGGCTGTATTCCACCCCACAGGCCAAAGATTCATGTATATCAACAGGACATATCTTCTGCTAAACCCCCAAGATCAGCTTTGAGCACCACTTTGTTCCACTGGGACTTATATATTGATCAGGTGAAGGCAGGTTAGAGCTCTGGCTTGCTTCCAGCAGGCTTTGGCAAGAGAAAAAGCTTAACTACAGAAGACATGCAGGCTTCCAAGAGGAACAGCGACAACACTATGTCAGAAAGATGGAAGCAAATTGCTTTCAAAAGGCTCAAAGGATACAGTTCAGCAGTCACAAGCTAGTGATCCCTAGCAGGGCTGTGCTAAGGATTCTTCAATACAAACGTGTTAAAAATTACAGGCAATTCCTGACCAAACACCTAAAAAACCCCTTTTAGTAGCTCGTTTCTGCATCATTCTGCTCCTTTCATGGGAGTCTGTCCTGTGCCCCTGCAGCTCAGCCTCACAGCCCCTCACAGAGAGCTCTCCACGTCCAGTTAGGTCTCTGGTTCGGCATCTAGTGTGTCCCAGGCTGCCCACCTCCACCCAGGACCAGCTGATAGTCCTCTGCCTGGCCAGTATAGTTCAGCAGTTGGATTTCCTGGGGTCCAAAAGCACAGAGAGGGCTGCCAGTTCTTCCACAGCTGGTCCTGGGCAGTTGTATCTACACTCACTGTTAACCTTTAGAAACAGTAGCTGGCAAGCACCCCAGGCAATCCCTTTCATTTCCACTGCCATCTAGTGCAGTTTAAGAGAAAATAAAAATCCTCACAAGCAGCAAAAATTCACTAGTAACAACGTTTGCTGCAAATCAGCCCAGTACTGCTTTCTGTCTCCAAATTTACCTAGCCTTTTCTTAGAACTCTCCTTCATACACACTGGAATCCATGAACAATGCCTTAGAGGATAAATTACTTAAAGGACAGATGGACCTGAAATGAAGCTAGGGTCAGGGAGCACTTGTCTGTCAAGCAACAATGCAGAAGCCAAATCTCGGTGTCCACAAACCAGATTCTTTGGTTTGCCAGAGAGAACAGCCTCCTTCATGCAGTCTTTCCTCAGACACTCAGACTAGCGCTGAACCACCAATGACATCATTTCCTCCACAGGCAAACACAGGGCCAGTCCAAGGGAAGATGAAGGTAGCAAACGAGAGGAAACACCCACATAACTGCTGGGCATAGAAAGTCACTGCTTCAGGTAGGTGCAGTGAATGAGCCCTCTGTCAGTGTCGGTTATTGTTTACGTATTAATGCATTTTTAATACTCTACAAGGAAAGCACGACACAAACACCACCAATCCAGAAACTGGAGCTCCAGCAACAACAGCTTGTTCCATAGCTCTGAAAGGCAGTTGTGCTTGTGTAACACTGTACTAGTGTCTCTGTTGTCTGTGGATTACTGAAAATGTGCCAGGGATTTGATCTCATTGTTGTACATTATTGTTAAAGAAGAGTAAAGGGCTTTGGTTTACTGTTGAAAAGCTTTTAGAGACTGGATATATAACTCATCTAAACAGCATCTGCTCTATCAGACATGAATTCTGGACAGGTTAATGCCAGCCTGTCACACTTTTTGATGAGCAGTATCCTTATCTTGCCCATGTAATACAAATATTGTACATGAAAAGCTGGGAGGAAAAACCCTGGGAGATGGAAGAATGTTAAAGTGAAATAGAATTAAAATGCATTTACAGTCAGGAAAGCCAGTTGTAAAAAAGTGGCACACTACTCCACAGGAAAGCTGTACAATCAAACTGATTTTTTGGTTCACTGACAGAACAAAATAGTATTTTTACTCACAACATCATAGTGTTACCTTAACCCTATTTAAATTAAGGTAGAGCATTTTGAAATTAAGTGTCTTTGCAAGAGAAGAATCTAAATATTACGCTTCTAACTTCCTTATTTTCCTCTGTGACCGCAACAAAAAAGGTAAGTAGTTTCAGCTGACCAAACTTTTTTTCTAATGAACTAGTGGAGCAAACACCATCCCTTCATTAAGTCTCAGCAGACCCAACCACTGTGCTCATTCATAGGTATCTGAATGACTGTTATAATTTTTCCTCTCACATGACCACCATTAAGTTAACACCACCTGAAAGCTCCCCATTCATATAACCTTGGTAATAAGTCTTTCCTAATATTGAAAAGTGGGATATTGCTACTGGAGAATCAGTGTTACAAATCTACTCTGATATTGAAGAGTTAAACAGTACTTACTTGCACATATACACATGTAATGCTTAGGAAAGAAACGGGAAGATTATGCCATTATTCCCGCCCTACTTTCGCAATAAAAAAAAAAAGGCTAAGGAAAGCAGGTAAAGGTTACACAGATTGCAAGAGAAGGCTTATGAACAATTCACAGCTGCAGTAGTTCATGTATAAACACAAGCATCTAGTATACACATTTTATAGTGTCCATGTATACATCTTAAAGGACAAAGTACATCCATACTTTTCAGGGCTCCAAAAGATATCTAAGGCTTAGAAATACGTTTCTCTTAAATACCTCTTGATTTAAGAAAAAAATTCTACTGTCAGCTGGAAAAAAAGCAAATCTAGTAATAAAGTTCAGATGTCAAAACTAAGCTGTTAAATTTAAAATGTGACATTTTTGAAATGACTAACACCAAGCAGACATCAGTTTAACATCAGTTTAGAGATTTTTTTTCTTTCATAACTTTGTGAAATATCTGTTCTACAGTACACTTACATAGAACACACTCCTCATTCTTCCTAAGCTGCTATAAATAAAACATTCAAATAGTCTCTACTCCAGTGATTCTCTTTTCCATTACAATTTGCCTGCAGGGTTATTAAAAAAAAAATCTCTTGCACATAAAAACGTAAGTGGAGCTCATGTGTTCAATCAGCACTCCCACCTCACAGGAACAAATTCTATTTTCAGTAATGTTAATTACTTTTCTTAACAGTCCTCCTTTTCCTCATTCACACCTCCCATTTTAAGTCATTGCATAAACTCCTGGTAGGGTAACCCATAACAGTTTGAGACAGATTAACTCAATAAAACTATTTCAAATTGATTGGTTTGTTATTTACTGAAGGATCAGATCATTGCTGGCAGTCAATAAATGCATGCTATTTAGGAAGCAATCTGATTATTTGGTATGTTTCCAGTTAAACCTGTTAATAGTCCATGTCCGTATAGCAGTTTGGCACTCTTATTCCTCAGTAAGATGCTCAGACTTGTTGGTGGGGGTGATGTTGCATTGCATCTGACATCATATCTAATACAGCAATAACACATTTCACATTGTAACTAATTACTAGCAGTGAGAAATCACCTAGCCCCACTTGAACGCATAGCAGTGTTGCTACTGATTTCAATGCAGCCTGGGTTTTATGTATCCTCTAGTCTTAAGGTAACCTTTCATATAAATTTCTAAAATCCAGCTGTTTTCAGAGCTCCAGCTGTGCTCTTGTGTATACAGGCTTAATATCAAATCTAGTCTCCCCAAATGGGAAGAAGTTTAGACTGATAGGACAAGAACTCAGGATTTTGGGGAGTAGCCAGATTTCAATCCAGGTCTATCGCTAACTGCTACAGCAGTATACATTGCCAAACGAGAAAAAATATCCTGAATAAAATAACAAAAAAAAAAAAAAAATTAATAGAAGAGTAATGATCTAAGCATCATAGATATTTTTTCCAACTGCAACATCCAAACTGCTCTTTTCCTTCAATTCTGTTTCACACAAATACAATGCAATCAGGAATTCAAAGATACAGAACAACTAAATCTTCCACCCACAATGGGTGACAAGAATAGGGTCAGACTGACGATGTCTGTATCATCTAGTAATTCAGAGGTCCAGTAAGGCAATCAGTAACTGAAGCACTTGGTGCTAGGGCACTTGCATTGACACTTCGTAAAACAGAAGACTTTTTTCACCCTCTCCTCCCACTTTGGACTAGACTCATTCTGGTCCTCTATGTTGTATGTTTCCACCATGCATGTCTTGAAGATGTCCTGCAGACACCTTTGAAGACCACCTGCATCAGCAGTTGGAGTGCACCTACAGTGGAGCTTCTTGATTTATTTTTGAGGAATCTGAACTATCACATGCACTAAAGTCATTCCCCAAAATCCCACATATATTAAGCATGGATGACGAGAAAATTCAATTCAGGATAACAGTGCCATTTTGAAGTGAAGTGCTTGCAGCATCAGCCATCAGCCATTCATTGCCTTTTATAGATTTTTTCTAAATCTCTGCCATTTCATCTGCACAGTACCCAAAAGTGTAAGAAAAGTTACATAGGAGTCAGACAATAGTTGCCTTAGAAATCAAAGTAAAACAACAGCTTCCAGGAATCTATGGAAGCCATAATCACTTTATACCAGTGCTGTCATTGTCAGGAAATCATGTCATGTTTGTTTATTTTAAGCAGCCAGGAGGGGTTTTTCCACCCCTACCAATGACTGAGAAAGAAATCATTCCTCTCTCTCACTTTATAATCCTATCTGTTTGGACTGACACCATAATGGTTAATTAACCGAGAAGATCTTCTCACACTTTGGCTTTACTCACTGGATAGTTACAAACGACTATCCTGTAAGTCTCACAACAGAGTTGAATGGGAATGGTAAATAGTTAATCATACTTTTTAAAGTTCCCCATTAAAATTAGGATGCAATGTCATGAGGACCATTTATATGCTAAGACAAGAGTTTGTCATGTAAATGCACTAAAGATGAGAAAAGAAGATATTAATGCTTATTTTATAAGTGTAAAATTATTTTTCTAGCTTTTAGAATAAAGAATTGATAGATACGAGGATTGAACTAACCTGGGCTATTTAATTGCAAGGGCATCCTTTCTGTATCAAACTTGTGCATAGAAACAACTTGGACACCACCACATCCTTACCAACATTTTTCAGGCAAGTTAGTCTACCATCTTCAGAAAAGTACCCATGTGAACCATCTGACTCCCCCTCACCCCAGCATGCTGAGGAAGGGAAATTACAAGTTATCAGCAAAGCTTTCTTTTCTCTTCATGTAATCCCATGCCCAGAGACACTTGATACACTTTGTTTAGTTTCTTTTTATACCATCCCATAGGAAGAAGGCAATATTTAGTCACCAGCAGCCAGGCCAAGGAAAATGGGTGAACAATGAGGAAGGGATCTGTTGTACTCTCAATCATTACCCACACCTCTGTCATATTACATCTGTTGCTTTTATTGTTGGCAAACTTAAGCAAGTGTCTTACTCCATTTTGTGGTCAATATAATTTCCAGCTGAAGACAGCAAAAAGCTGCAGTGTTTAATGAGAAAAAAGTAGATATTGGGTATTGATGTACACTTCTGACTAATTCAGTAGACTTAGCAAATGTAGTATTCTTATTTCCATGTGTGTTCAAGCATGATTATACAGACTGCTTAATATTTCTGAATTAAGTAGAAAGAGCCTCTTGTGGCTAGAAATGTTTATTATTCTAAGTATTTTAGGTTATTAGGCTAATTATTTAAATTACTATCCACTGCCTGACAATTTTTCATTGATGTGCCTTCAGGGTTTTATTTTACCCTGAAGTCAACTTTGCCAAAGCAATTTGTTCGAGTTAGCTATAATTTTACCTTTACAAATTCTTCACAGCTGTTCAGCTATAGTGCATCCCTAATAATACTCAGTAATATAAAGGTGCTTTTTATTGCTTATTTCATTTGAGTTAAAACCAAGTTGTCAGGAAGACTACACAGCACACTCTGCTCCCCATGGAGCCTGCGGCCCAATCACCCTCCTCCAGGAGTGGTGCTGAGCACGGGCCAGACCTTGGCACATGTGCATTCAGCACAGCCAGGCTGGCTGATACCAGAAGCGTTCATGGCCCTACAGAAAGCAGTGATTTCCTCATGTTCCAGAAACACTCTCATACTTTGAATATAGAGTAACTTTGTTAATGGTTTCTTCCCCTGTCTTGTCGTTCTTATACTTCTTCATGACTTCCTTTTTTAACCCACAAACAATACTATCTAAGTAGATGTAAAGTGGTCCATGCTACATCTTTAGTCAAGCAATTGCATTCAGAATAGACAAATCTTCAAATTTGCAGCCTTAATTTTTCCAAGAAGTTTTGTCATTTGTAAGATAAAATACAAACTTCAAATCATGAGATTTCATGTTTGCACAGTCAAGCTTGAAAGCGACATTTTCTCAAGCTCCCTGCAATATAGTTGTCTCTTTCCTCCCTGAAAGTGATCACCTTTTCATTCTTCAGTGACATCTCATCCCCCAGCAGGTCTCACATTGTGGCCACATCCAGAACATATACGGTGCTGCTCACACCCACACATGGCAGATCAAGTGACACCCCATGTGCTCCATCAAGACACTTAGTCAGCTAACTACTTCAGGTAGCAGTGGGAACTTCGACTGCAGCATTCCAGGAAAGCTGCAGGCAGGTTGCATTGAACAGTAACCGTGCTATTCCAAAGAGGACAGAAATGAGCCCCCAGGAGCCATACAACTGGAAGGAAACATGCAACACTGTTCCAGCCTCATTACCATTAATAACACATAGCTGGTATAACTAAATCCTCAGCACAATGCTTTGTTTTCACTGTTAGCAGTAACAGGGATCAACACTTTGTATATCAGCCAACTGGTCCGTTAAATCAATGCTTTGCTAGCAGCCCTCTGCACAACAGAGTGTAACTCCTTTAAGTTTACTGCCACGTTACAGTATTTGTGGTAATAAATATTTGTCGCTAAAAAGGTGACTGAGGAAATTACACAATATTAGCAGAGAAAGCTTTTTAGTGCAGAGTAAGAAAAGCATCTTCTCTAATTATGAGTATTACAATAACTGTATGATACAGTAATTGAAGTAGATTTGAAATGCCTTCAGCAGTTTGATTTAAAGAAAAATCGAGATAGTAAAAAGTAATAGTCATTATAGTCAGCCATTAGTAATATTCTCAACTAATACAGTAATGGGAAAAAATTATTCCTAGAAGAAATATTTCCAGCTTTCCTATAATTACTGGAAATCAAAACATATTTGATAAGATGGAAATCAGTTATTTGCCTGCCCTGACAAACTTTGCAGCTATGCATTTTTTTTCCTCTGATTAATGAAACATTGCTTCAAGAATCAAACTAATTTTCTCATTTTTATCTCCGGTCTTATTAGCTCCTTAGATTAACAGGATACTATTCCAGAATTAAAGCATTATTGCTATGTAACTCAACATTTATTGCAATGACTACACATGCATTTGTAAAGCTGCTCACCTTCAAAGGCATCACTTATTTTTTATAACTGTTTGAAATTTAGAACAAAATACCTAATCCTTGAGGTTTACTTGCAGTGCACATCTAACCCAGCAGCACACTATCAAAGTCACTTAGAGAAGACCTGATGAATGATATGTTATTCTGTCAAGGGTGTGATAATTTGAAAGCCATTAAAAAAAGCAATAGGAATATAAATTGATTTAACATGATACAAACCAATGTATGCACAAAATTCAGACTGTGTGTAAAATGGTGTTTTGCCAGATTCAGTTCATGTCAGCTGAGATTCCAGCTCGCAGCAGCAAGCCTGCACTTTGTCCACTGATCTAATGCTGCTTGTGCATTAACAAAAAACAAGTCTGACAAAAAAAAACAACACAAGGAAGACACCAATTGCCTATAGACCACAGAGTGCATTCACTACTCTGTGTTTTAGACCTTACTGCTATTTTCATTCAAGATAAGAACAAAACATATGACAAAATTAATTCCCACAAGCTCTTTTGATTTGGATTTTTTTTTTAAAATGGCATGTCTAGTCTGTGTATTAGACTGCAAGATAAACTAGCTACTGCATCTTATGATAACATCACGTACAACAAATACACTGTCATCATAAGCTTGAGGATTTCTTTATCTCCAATACAATTTGTATATTTTGTCCTTGTCCTTACAAGTATAAATTCCTTTCTTTGCTTTTTTTCTTTGCAACTTTGTTATCACTGGAAGGTCATCATGCTATTATCAGCCACCATTCAGAGAATACCAGACGGCCAGTAAAGCACTCAGTGAAGCCTTCCATCGACCCATCTAAGGATTGCAGGGGTCTGGAAAAGGAATCGTGTCTTTTGTAAACATAATTCAATATCAAATTGGCTTGCATGCCACAGTATCTCAAACTTGTAGCTCCGATGTGTACTGTAGCATAACTAAAGCCTTAAATATAATAATGGTTTTCATCAGGTAGCTAAGAACTCATTTGTTCAGCCCTGCAAATTCTAATCAAGCATGTCACTGGAACATCAAATCTGGCTAAAAACTGTTACAAGCACATACCTCAGAGGGAATTTTCAAAGACTCCAAGGAGTCAGATTCACACCTTTGACCAGGATTCAGTATTGTTTGGGAAACACTGGCCTCCCTTCCTAGCTCCAAATGTTTGCCTGCACTCAGAAGATCCCTGGTGACTGTCTCCATGCTGCCATCCCGTTACAGCAGCTCTTTCTAAATGAAGTGCTTGGAGGCTTAGCTAGAGGTTGGAGAATTAGACCTCAGGCTCCATTGTTTCCTCTAAAATAAAGATAAGCTAAACCCCAGGAATAAACCTGGAAGTGTTATATGTGCTAGGAAACCATGTACCTAAATAATTATATCATTAATAAGGATTAAACATATTAATAAAATTACTTGCAGAGGGTTCAGTCAATTGCTGATATCTTTCATGTTCATTAATACTTGGCACTGAATAAATACTTATACAGTGTTTTACTCCATTATATTCATATAAGACAGCTCCAGAACATTTTTAGGTAGCTGCTAATGAGAAATAATGGTTGTCTGATCAAAGCATTGGACTAAGTTGAAATACAAGTCGTGGTTTCAGACAGTAAAAGTTATTCATAATTCCCAAAAGGATGAGTTTCACTCCAGCACTTTGATTCAGACCCACACCTAGTGCAGATGGGCAAACTTCTCCAGATACAGAAGCTCTACCATATGCATTCATCTTTATCTATTTGCAGGACAATATCCTGTAATTGGGATTAGCCCCAGAAACCTATCAGTTCTGTGTGTATGCATATATAAATCTTTTTGGTGCGCTTCTTCCACTTAGCAAACAACAACAGGCTTAATTCATTTTTCAAGATCTAAATACAAATTTGTGTCTTATCTGCAGACCAAATGCTGAAATGAGTTTGTCTGACATCTTCCTTTCTCAATGATCACCACAGTAGTCCTCTTTTTGGCACACATTCTTCCCAGAAGGGACAAGTGGGGCTTATTTAGCTTCAGTCTGGCTGCGTGGAATCGTTTTGCAGGCCATCTACTCACTTTACCAACCTGAAATATGTTTCCAGCACACTGCAAAATTCATGCACTAAACAGAAGAGGGGTAACTTCAACTCATTCCCCTTAAAGGGATAGATATTTGCTGTAGCAATAAGATTTCTGAAAAAAACATGATGCTTGAACTGAGTGTTTCATTTTTTTCCCCACTGAAAATTCAACTGTAACACTTCGGTCAGGTTGTCCTTAGTGGTCAGTCAACACGCTCTGGCTTTATTTCTGCAGATGCAAAAGCAATCCTTCATGCTGCAAGAAAATAATAATTCCTTGGTAAAGTAGAAAAAACCCACAACTTTTCCATACCCTCCCTAGGTCATCAGGATTTTTTCTTGTCCTGCCAAGCTCAGAGGATGACAGTACTAGACAGATTATCATCACACCATCAGAAATTCTTCAAGCTGCCAGCTGCTGCTACTTCAGCCTTTTTTTCAATAACCACAGTTCACCCTACCGCCTGCCAAAGTCTTCCGTTGCTGTAACAGTCATTTCCAACTGGCAGGATTGCTTCAAGGAGGAGAAAGGCTTTGCTAGATGTCTGCTTTTCCCCCCCTCCCTCATAGAGGAAGTGTCATTTAGTGACAGGTCCCCGTCAGCCAGGAATGACTGGCAGATTGCTTGCACTCCTCTTGAGAAGAAAATGTTGTAATACATGCTTAAAACTTGTAAGAGCCCACAAGGCAAAAAACTTAACAGTAGTTCTTCAAGTGCAAGAACAACTTAAGGTTAACTGCTTCCTTAATGTGAAACAGTAAAACAGATTTACATAAACAAAGTAATTTGACTTTTAAGTAGTAACTTTTTCTCCTAAAATAGTTCCACAGCAGAGAAGACATGACCTTGTTCAAGCACCCTTTGAACTACCAGTGTAGGAAATCTTTCAGACACAAGTTTCCAAGATTCAGCTGACTGAGGGAACTTTCTCCCTACAGCAGGGAGGAAGAGCAAACATTTGTTACAGGGTTTTGCTCAATAATGAATCCGTTTGGTGAGCAAGCACAAAAAGCTTGGCTGGGACTAGAGTGCTCTGATACAGCCTACCCTGCAGAAGCACCAGCATAAACCACAGCCAGGCTTTTATATATACACTACACTCAGTTTTACACATAGTAGGCTTTTAGAATATACCAGTCAGGTTTTCCTCTTCGACTGCACATTCCTATTGCCTTCTCAGGCAACAAGAAGATGTTGCAACACGAAATGCCATCTTTTCCAACTCCCACCCTGGCTGGCTGCACATGAGTGCTCATCAGTGCTCTTGTTTAGATGTCACTTGAAATCCAAAACAAGGATACACAGTGTACGTTTTGTGTGGCACCCCTGCAGAGCCATTGCAGGGACTCTCTTTGACTACAGGTATTTGCCATCTTCTCAACATTTTTAAAAGAAAAGGAAGTAAAAACACCACAGACTTGCAGCAAGAAGGACAGCCCATCTTAGACAAAATCCATGAGACAAGGCCCTGATCTAGAAAATTACATCCTTACAAGTGCTTCCTACTCACCTAAATAGCCGCACTGAACTCAATGAGAGCAAAGCAATATATCAGGTTAGTGCCTGCAGTCTGCCAGGACACACTGGATGCTGCAGAGTAAGTGTCAGGATACACAGTTACCCCTGGACAACTTGAATATTCCCAGCATTAAAATCACAGTTTTAGGAATGGGATAAGGAAAACATCACACAATAGCCCTATTTGCCAAGCTTGAAGAGTGACCAAATACTTTAAGTGGTATGTGTGCTGTACAAATGGTTAGAAGCCATGACTCCCCAAGGGCAGCAGTGGGCACTTCCTGGCTATCTTGTGGGGAGCAGCAGCCCCCACACTGTGCAGAAGGTAGAAACTTGAGGAAAACATGCTTTCCTCAAGGAAAAAGCTCACATACGCAAAAACTTGCTGGTTCTTCCAATTGCCTCTCTTAGTCTAGTAAGAGATATCACATCTCCCCACAAGTCTTGCTTCGATATTATGTTGGCTGGATCTTGGACAGAAAAAAAAAAATCAGGTTATCATTCTGAAATTACGATCTTCCTCACATTTGCCTTCACAGAATCACAGAATCACAGAATGGTAGGGGTTGGAAGGGACCTCTGTGGGTCATCTAGTCCAACCCTCCTGCCGAAGCAGGGTCACCTGAAGCAGGGTCACCTACAGCAGGCTGCACAGGACCTTGTCCAGGCGGGTCTTGAATATCTCCAGAGAAGGAGACTCCACAACCTCCCTGGGCAGCCTGTGCCAGTGCTCCATCACCCTCAGAGGGAAGAAATTCTTCCTCATGTTCAGATGGAACTTCCTGTGCTTCAGTTTGTGCCCATTGCCCCTTGTCCTGAACAAGCACAAGAGCCTTGCTCTGCTCTCAGACAGAAGGCACCCTCAATACTGAGCCACAGGGATCACCAGTACCTCAGCCATCTTGTCCCACACAACCTATCAGCTCCAGCGCTGAGGTAATACCAGCCACTGTCTAGAGTGCTCACAGCCGTGTCAAGAGGTAAACATGGAACACCCATTTTCAGGGGTCTTGGCTGCTGTTAACACGTCCAGGTGCCCGTAGGAGCCTGAGGAGGAGCAACTGCACCTGCACAGGGCCCTCGGTCTCCAGAACACTGGAGGAAGGCAGCCCAGCCACCCCAGGCGTGGCACCCACTGGAATGCCATGCCTGCAGCTCCCCTCACCCTGTCCAGCCACCACAGGTTCCAATCAGCTCCACAACCCTGTGAAGTGCAGTGGGTGAACCCACCATGCCCTGAAGCCTTATCTGCCACAGCAGGGCACTGAGGAGGTGATCTGCAGACACCCACTTCTCATGAAGGAGCAGAAGGTAACCGCGAAAAGTAGGGTGACAAGACAGTCACAGGCACCCAATCCCACCCTAACCTCCCATTACCTTTGGCGCTCGCAGCAAAGATGCAGAAAGTCAAGTCTAGGGAGGGGAGAGGAGATATGTATTTAGCTGTTGTGTTCATCTTTCCTCAATACCTAGATCAGTGATCTGAAGTTTGTGCTGACTGACAGCAAGTCAAGTCCAATAAGATGTCCCCTGCTGGAGGCTGTGCTGCCCACTACATGGGGCAGGCAGCCATCTTGCTCTGCTGCCACCTTCCTCAAGTGTTGGGTCTATACCTGCTTCCACATCAGGCTGATGATTATGGGCCTTTCAGAAAGCACCCTGTAAGTGCTTTAGATTAAATCATTATTTATTATAGTTATTAGGATCACACTTCATGATTTATCTTCTTCCTATATTCCCATTAAGCAAACTGAGTGTTAATTTCCAGTTATTTTGCAGAAGAAAATACATCAGTGAACTAATACAGTAATTTTACACATTAAGTCCAGATCTCTCCTGCAAGACAGATTATTTTTCCAATTTCCAAGAAAAGGAGCTGGTCAGTACTACAGAGGTACTAACGCCCATGCATTGGCATGGAAAACAGACCCAGATCAGCAGTATCTTTTATGAGATCACATCCTGCACCACACCAGAAGATGTTTCATCATTTGTTCAAAAAGAAGTGGCCTACAGCCAATTCTAGGAATTGACTCTGCTCAAAAGCAGGGGCCTCAAAGTGTTTTCTCACACAGAAAACATGAAATCTTAAAGATGTCTGGTTTGCAAGTAGTGTGTGGTTTGCCTGTAATGCTGTTATCAATCGTTTGGGAGAAAAATCCTAATTCATATGGAAATGAACATAAAAGGATGTTTCTAGTTCTTCTGAGCTTTTCCAGTACATTGCAGTAGTCTGGGTTCTGGTTAGCAGATCTGTACCAGTACCTGGTGTGATTAGTGATGGCTACTGCAAAGCACAGGACGAGAACAGAGAAAAATATGCATGAACGTAATTTAAAAGCAAGACAGGGAAAGAATTATATTCAGGAAGATTAATCCACAGACAGTAACTACACAGTCCCGTTTAAGGACATAAATTCCTTTCTTGTTTCTTTGAAGTCCATTCTCATCCAAAGCACACAAGCACATGTGAAATTTAAGTGTGTGCTGAACAACTTAGATTGGACCCTAAAGAATTTGACTGAAAACATCTGTCAGTGGGGAGCTATCAGCTAAAAAGCTTCCTCTGTGTTAGCACCATTCTGAAGTGGATGGTGTCAGTCCTACCCAGATCCCTGAATACCCCTAGAAGTACCGAAGTTTGATGCCACTCATTACTATAAGCATATGAGTCCCCAGCAGATGTGGGGCAGGAAAGCAGCAAGATGGAAAACAGCTGCATGGGAAGCTGGCTCATGCAGAAAGCCACAGCAGACTTCCTCCAGGAAACGAGCAGAACAGCCATATACCAGTATCACAGCCCTCCAAAAACTTTTTGGGTAGTTGAATGTCACTAGATGGGTCAGTATTAACCACTTCTACAACACAGGCTGAAATCTGGACTACTACAGGTAGTTAGAGCCAGTTTAGATATACTCACATGAACTGCCATTAGTGACACATAAACAAACCCTGTGTGTATAGGATGAGACAGTTCATATAGCAGCATGGCACACGATCCAGCACAGCAGGTGCCAGAGAGCAAACCTGCCCATCTTACCCTCTACTACAAACCTGCTAGTACCTTAAAACAGCTATTAGACAAAACGTCCTCTAGTCTTCATTCTGGATTATAATTATATCTTTTATGTTTTCCTCTGATACACTACTTCTCAGACTGCCAAGGGTAGAAAAGCACTGCAGAAATAAAGGGAAGATCAGATGCTACCAAGGCTTAATCTGATGTACTTTTTACAGACTGCCTCAAGACCAGTGGCTCTAGCAAGTTTGCCCAGTTTTGGTTAAAACAGAACTGATTCTCTTCTAATGAATCTTCCTTACATCTCAGTTACTTTAAGTAACTGCATTTTTCTGAAGTTGGCTGCATATTTTACAGACAGTGTCCACTCCAAAGCTGATAACACCCGATACTGACCACCTAGGTATTCCATGCCATAGATGTCATACTCAGTTTAAAGCTGGGGGATCACAAGGAGCTCACTCTCTTTGTCCATGGCTGGCTTCTGAAGAGGACCCTGCTCCTTCTCCTGCCTGCGATCCCGATCCAGATTCTGATCTGTGCATTCTGGAGTCCGGTTCCTGTCTACTGCTGAGGCCAGTCTGGGACTTCTGCAACCTGCCTGGCAGCAGCTGGTGGTGTAACAAACCACGTTCTTCCCATGGAAAGAAGTGGCGTTGTTTGTGTTTAAGTAGTGTTTCTTTGACCAAGTAGTGCATGACCAGAATTATGTTAACATTTTACCTAAACTAAGGACAGAATATATTGCCCTTCTATACTATCCATTTAATCAAAGACAAATTCTGCTTCTTGAAGAAACAGAGGAAAGTTGGCAGAAGAAAGTAGCCTTAACTTCTTCGGTGACATGTGATCATATATGGATAAAAGGCATTAGGGCACTTCATCAAGGAAGACCACCAAGGACCACCAGAGACCCCTAAAAGGAGAAAGATGTGCACAGAACGGTCCGAAAAGGAGCCAAGAAAAATGACGCCAGATTGTTGAGAAGTGGATGAATGGCAGAGCTCAGAGAGTTGTCATCAGCGGCACTGAGTCTACTTGGAGGCCTGTAACAAGTGGTGTCCCCCAGGGGTCAGTACTGAGCCCAGTCTTATTCAACTTACTCATCAATGACCTGGATGAAGAGTTAGAATGTACGCTCAGCAAGCTTGCTGATGACACCAAACTGGGAAGAGTGGTGGATACACTAGCAGGCTGTGCTGCCATTCAGTGAGACCTGGACAGGCTGGAGAGTTGAGCACAGAGGAACCTGATGAAGTTCAACAAGGGCAAGTGCAGGGTCCTGCACCTGGGGAGGAACAACCCCATGCACCAGTACAGGCTTGGGGCAGACCTGCTGGAGAGCACCTCTGTGGAGAGGGACCTGGGTGTCCTGGTAGATGACAAGTTGACCATGAGCCAGCAGTGTGCCCTGGTTGCCAAGAAGGCCAATGGGATCCTGGGATGCATTAAGAAGAGTGTGGCCAGTAGGTTGAGGGAAGTTCTCCTTCCCCTCTACTGTGCCCTGGTGAGGTCCCATCTGCAGTACTGTGTCCAGTTCTGGGCTCCCCACTTCAAGAAATATGAGTAGCTACTAGAGAGAGTCCAGTGGAGGGCTATGAGGATGATGAGGGGAGTGGAGCGTCTCTCCTACGAGGAAAGGCTGAGGGAGCTGGGCTTGTTTAGCCTGAAGAAGAGAAGGCTGCGAGGGGACCTTACAAATGCTTATAAATATCTCAAGGGTGGGTGCCAGGAGGATGGGGCCAAACTCTTTTCAGTGGTACCCAGCAACAGGACAAGGGGCAATGGGCACAAACTGAAGCATAGGAAGTTCCATCTGAACATGAGGAAGAACTTCTTCACTCCGAGGGTGACAGAGCACTGGAACAGGCTGCTCAGGGAGGTTGTGGATTCTCCTTCTCTGGAGATATTCAAGACCCGCCTGGACAAGGTCCTGTGCAGCCTGCTCTGGGTGACCCTGCTTCAGCAGGGGGGTTAGACTAGATGACCCACAGAGGTCCCTTCCAACTCCTAACATTCTGTGATTCTGTTATGCAACTCATTTAGAACAGAATGAATACGTATTAGATAGATAGAATATGGATGAATTCACTGTATAATGTAACAAAGAATCTGGCACTAGGTGTGCTTGATTTGTGGAAAATCCCCTGAGCACCCAGGCCGCAATAAAACAATATCTCTCCCAAACATATGAGGATTGGCTTATTGCACACTGTGTAAAATATCTGCTTTTCAGACAACAATGGGACGCCAGCACCCGTGGCATCCAACTTTGGGAAACTCAATATTGGTTTTGTATATCTTGTTTTACTTCTCTTATTATTAATATTAGTAGTATTATTAGTGTTATTAGTAAAGCTGTTTTAATACTCAATTTTTAAGTCTCTTTCCCTTTTCCTCCTTTTTCCCTTCCTGTGGTGGGAGGGCAGCTGTTACTAGACAGCATCTGCCACTGTGTGCATTGCCGCCCTACTCTAAACAGTGACAGGATTATAAAACAAATTGACAAAGTGTCAGAAAGCAATTTAATAAGCATTACCTATTGCATTATGGATTCAGACTTCTTCCCTTTAAATACATTCACAGCATTAGAGCTGGATATTTTCGACAACTTCTGAGGACTGTCAAAGCGATTGGAAATACAAGCTACGTATCTGTGAGCCAAAGAGTAATGTCTTAGAATAACCCTGTCCTCAAATTGTTCGTGAAGTATTTCGGCTACATATGAAGATCATGATGGGTGGAGGTGCAGACAGGTCATCCAAATTTGCAGGTTTCTCATCAATTTCTCTTACAAGCAATAATTTACTTATTTTAAATAAACTGAAGACATCTTGGTTTATACTAATGACAGAAGTTTAATGTCTACAATATTCAGATAACTCAGATAACTAAAAAAATTAAAAATCAAGCAAAAGTAACAGTATCCAACATAGCAAGACTAAACTCAGGGGAGGTAAAGCATGGGAAGGGAAAACAGCAGACAGAAGTGAAGGTGTCAGTGCAGGTTACATGGGAGAGCAGAAATAAAAACAAAAACCTTTCAATAATCTGTGTCCCTTGCTAAACTCTAATAAGTCTGCCTCCCTTTCTTCCAACCCTTTACCACTACCTCCTTCCTCCAGTTCTAGAAGAGGAGGACAACACTGTTTTGACGAATTTTCCGAATTAAAGTGTTTTGGAGCACATCTCCAGAAGACGTAATTCCATTTGCTTTTAATCCCCCCTAACTTCACTTCAAACCTCTATTCTTTTTTGGTTCCACTATTAAGAAAACATGCATTCCAGTAACTTTGTATTATTTTTGGTTACACTATTTGCCTGAATCTATAAGTGCATGGGTAGGAGAAATTCTGACAGTTCTTAAAAAAGTTAAAAATAATTATCATCATCCTCTAAAGGCTCAGAGCTTTCAATTAACGTTCTGAATAATGGCATATTGCAATCTCACTTCTGTAAAAGCTCTCCAACAGAATAAGGGAGTGGAGAGTCAATGGTTTCCTCTGCCTGTCAAGTCAATGCTCCTCCTGAACTAATACACACTGATGCTATACCCAAAAGAGATGCACTACTCTTTAATAGGATGTAAATTGCATTCTTCATTAGGATGAATCTCCAGACTAAATAATGTGTCTAATTTTAATTTGCTACACACAAATAATTGACTTCACACTGAAATTGCTGTCACTTAATATTTATCATATTCAGATCTGATGAGCAACCTGAGGAATAGAAATTACTCTTATCAGATTTGATTTATTTATTACATATTTCTTGCTTATTACAAATGAGAGAAAAATCTTTGGCCCATTCCCAGGATGCACATTGGTTTGCCCCGTGAAAACACTGTTTCATGTGTGACATACCAAGAAATCACATGTTTGTACATCACACTTATTCAATGCTATCTGCAGAGATACTACATTGTTGCTGCAGTTGATACTATATACAAGAAGACCAAAATGCAGGTTTTTTGTTTCATCTCCAAATTCTTCAATTCTTTGGCTCTTCATTGCAGCTCATTACACTTACCTACCTCTCTTCAGATTTTTGTTCTGCACATATTAACACCTAGTCATCAAAAGTCTATACAGCATCAATCTGTGCTCCAGCACGGTCACATTTGAATATTGTACAGTTCTTCCTACCACTTCAAGAACGATAAAATGTGTTTTGATACTTCAGTTCTGTTTTGGTTTGGCCTGGATAAGTGCCAGGTGCCCACCAAAACCACTCTGTCACTCTCCCTCTGCAACTGGACAAGGTCGAGATAAGTACAGGGAGAGATCACTCACCAATTACTGTCACGGACAAAACAGACTGAATTTGGGGAGAAAAGGGAGTTTAATTCATCACCAATCAATCAAATCAGAGTAGGATAATGAGAAAATGAAGCTACATCTTCAAACACCTTCCCCCCGCCAATCCCTTCTTTCTGGGTTCAACTTCAGTCCCATTTCTCTACCTCCTCCCCCCCACCAAGCGTCGCAGGAGGACGGGGGGTTACGGTTAGTTCATCAAACATTGTCTACCACTGCTTCCTCCTTAGGGGAAAGACTCCTCACACTCTTCCCCTGCTCCAGCATGAGGTCCCTCTCACAGGAGACAGTTCTCCACAAACTTCTCCAACGTGAGTACTTCCCACGGGCTGCAGCTCTTCACAAACTGCCCCAGCATGGGTCCCTCCCACAGGGTGGAGTCCTTCAGGAACAGGCTGCTCCAGTATGAGTCCCCCACTGGGTCACAAGCTCTGTCAGCAAACCTGCTCTGGCATGGACTCCACTCTCCATGGGTCCACAGGTCCTGACAGGAGCCTGCTCCAGCGTGAGGTCCCTTCCACGGGCTACAGGTGGAGATCTGCTCCACGGTGGACCTCCATGGACCACAGGGGAAAAACCTGCCTCACCATGGGCTGCAAGGGAAGACTCTCTGCCCCAGCATCTCAAGCACCTCCTCCCCCTCCTTCTTCACTGAGCTTAGTGTCTACAGAGTCATTTCTCTCACTTTATCTCACTCCTCTGTCTTCACTGCCGTTTCATCACAAGTTTTCTTCCCTTTCTTAAATATGTTATCACAGAGGTGCTACCACCATCGCTGATTGGCTTGGCCTTGGCCAGTGGTGGGTCCATCTTAGAGCCAGCTGGCACTGGCTTTTATCAGATATGGGGGAAGTTTCTCAAAGCTTCTCACAGAAGCCACCCCTATAGCTGTCCCGCTAACCAAAACCTTGCCACGCAAACCCACAAGAAGTTCTCATTGTATCAGCAAGGCTTTACTCTCTTTTCTTGAAGAGACTCAACACTAAAGATATTGATTGGCTCATAGCCACATCGTCTCATATTGAAATCATGAGAGAGAACATATGCGTACTGAGAATTATGAAAAGCAACTACAGAGAGAACAGTTGCTCTAGATCATAAGTGGCACACAGAAGATTGTCTTTCTTTTAGATCACAGTGGGTCAAGATGAAACACTAACTTTCTTTGTCTTTCTTTTAGAAGTTACAATTTAATCCTTGTGTGCTGTTTGGGATTCATCCGTAACTACATTCGACTTAAATTCCACTATACTATCAAGCAGTCCTAGTTTTCTGTTTTAGGGTGTGTATTGTTGCTGTGCCTATTAAGAAACTCTTCTGCTTTGAGACCAAAAGAACAAGTGGGAGGTACAAGGCAGGACTTCTAAGAGATGTTGCTGTAAATCCTTGACTTACTGCATAGGAAGTGTGAATATCAATTATTTACAAAAGTCTAGGGAGTACCAAGTTATATGTATTGCAGAAAACATGTAGCTTTGCGAATGGCAATGTGGCTCAGCACAAACTGAGAGCCACTTGGTACTACTTCCTGCTGGAGGGTGTATATCATCAACCCATGGCAAGTCATGAAAGTGTGAAATGAGAGCACATGATCTCCTGTCCCCCATTCTGGAATAATGATAATGAAAACAATCTATTCCTCATTCCTCCCAGGAATAGCAAGACTTGAAAAGGAGCAAGAAGAATACTAAAACAAAAAATACTGGGAAAGAAAAGTTAACTCCAAAACAGTGTGAAAGCTCAAGTACTTCGCTTGCAAGTGCACCTTGATTTTAGTAATAGATCCCCAGTCAAAACAAGCAGTGTTCAACAGAGTAGCACTCATTTACAGCACAGTGCACAATAGCACCCGAAATGCTCAGGCTGACCAGTAAGTTCAGAGTCAAGAAAAGGAAGTCTCAGAACATCCTTTGCAATGAGCAAGCTTTCTCCATCTTACAAATCTTAGGAGTTTGCTACAGACTCTGCCTTTGTTTCCAGCGCCTCTCCATACACACACAGCAGATTCCTAGAACAGGTCAAATAAGACATGCAAGAGTGCTGTTCTGCTAAGATTTTGCGCAAAGTGCTAAGCCCCATTCTTTTAGGGGCAAAGTGGTTCACTATCCATAAAAGAAAGCACTGAACACCAGTAAACAACATCATAACTGCAGGAACTGGAAGCCAACTCTTCTGTTATTACCCCACTGACAGCAGCTACATCTCCTCCCATACACAGAAGTGCTGAGGCACAGTGCTGTCCCCAAAACTGGCAAAAAGTACCTTATCGGAGAACTTACCACATTGTGCAGGAGAAGGGCTTGTCTCCTATGCAAACTCAGCTTGCATTGCAGCCTTCCAGGGTAACACCTTTCTTCAGAATATCCAGATGGAAAACCCCTCATCTCAATAAATTTAAGTCTTTTGGCTGTAATGTTTTTTCTTTTATATCTTTAGGCTTCTAGGTGTTTGAGCATGGCCTTCTCCCAGGACAGGGAAAGTTTCTCAGCTCCCATTTCTCTGGGGAATTTGATTATAGCCAGGTCCCTCCACTGCTGCAGGCCTCAGCCATGCTTGTAGCTCACAAATTGCATCTATTCTTACCCCAGGCTTGCTCTCTCATAAGCTGACTCCAAACCTAGGCTTTACTTCTGTGTGGGCTGGGCCTTTTATATCAGCCCCCAGCCATAATTCATCTCATTAACCAGCAGGGCTTTCCCTTGGTGACCCTTGCCTTGAGCCATACCCTGGCTGGGGAGCTGCTGAAAGATGAACGGTCCAGTAAAGCTGCTGCTACCAGTATAAACTTCAGCAGTAGAGGTATGTAACTCAGGTTATTTAAAAAGTGGGGAAGAGGAGGGCACAACTGATAGTCCTCTGAGGGTGACGGAGCACTGGAACAGGCTGCCCAGGGAGGTTGTGGAGTCTCCTTCTCTGGAGATATTCAAGACCCACCTGGACAAGGTCCTGTGCAGCCTGCTGTAGGTGACCCTGCTTCGGCAGGGGGGTTGGACTAGATGACCCACAGAGGTCCCTTCCAACCCCTACTATTCTGTGATTCTGTGATATTCATCAATAATCAGTGAAAATTTTCTGCAGCAGGGAATGTATATTGTTCCTCTTTGCACGTATGGTGCTGACCAGCCCAGGAAGCATTTACTGGAGCATACAAATAGGGGCTCATATTTATTCTGCAGAAGGGAAAGAGAACATCCTGTAGGGGATCTTTCTGCTTTTAGGGGTTTACATGAGCCTAGTGATGCTGCAAAAGAGATACTGCAGAGCAGGCAGAGGCCCTCTATCCCTTTGCAAGACTGACACCAGCAGTTAGATACTCTTGCTAACACCGCATGCACTGCACACACTGTGTTACAATTTCTCAGGTGGCCACTAGCACCCACGCTCTAAGTAATAGCCTGCCTTGTACTTTAAACATTAGGAGCTGTAATAAACCTATCTGGCTATTTATCTCTTTCCCTAGTTAAAACATCCTCATGGCTCCAACAGGTTGGACTATTCAGAGATTCTGTTTTCACTCGTCCTACCCCCCACTTCAAATGCTGCATGGCATTAATGTTTTCTGCAGTTGCAGAGCATGTTATTGTCATCAGCTGAGGGAATGCTTACAGCCACTTGACTGCAATGAGTTGTAGAGACATCTGAGCTCCAGAAAACTAGTTCCCTGCAGTGCTAGTACGTTTTTAACCAGGGCGCTGTGAAGCTACCATGCCAAATTTATTTATTCAGGTTTTCTTGTGCAGAGTTCAACACCACAGCAGCTAATTCACAGCCCAAATTGCTGTGTCTCCTACTTTTATATTTAAAACAGCTTCCTAAGATGCTCAGATCCCCTCCACACAGTCCACACAGTCTAACAGGAAGGAGTGACTGGGATCTGAAGGATTTCCTAATCCCCAAATGAGTGTTTGAAGTGGCAAATGTGGGTCTGGATGTAAAGGAGTGGAAAATATTTCAGGGGAAAAATGAGAAAGGCCTTATTTATGCCCTAGCCTGGAAAAGGAAGGAAGAAATTTCCAAGCTCCAAAGCACTTCAGGGATCTGGAAAATTCTTTCCTGCCCAGACCTAACTTACCTTACTGATAGATTTCCCCTGAGGATGGTGAAGGATAAGGCAGCAAATTTCTGCAGGTAGAGAAGCCTGTTTCTCACAATGGCAAAAAACATAGATGAAGAACCCCAGTGCCTGCCAGAAAGTCATGTGTATCACGTATCCACCTGAATTTCTGTCCTGGGTTTGGCCAGAACAGGGTTAATTTTCACCGGACTTCAGGAAGGGGCACAGCCGGGGGGTGGGGGCTGACCCCACCTGGCCAAACAGAGCCCGGTATTCCATACCATGTGACGTCACGCTGGGTTCCGGTGGGGGGGGGGCGGTGCGGCGGGAAGGCACTCGCGGCTTGGGGCGGGCGCAGCGCCGGTCCTGTTTCGGGAGAGCGGCTGTTGTACGGTTCGTGGTTGTGTTTTCTCCTTATTTGTATCGTTGTTGTTCCTGTTTTCCCTCTGTTTGCTGAGAACAGCCCTTAAACTGCCCTTATCCCGACCCACCAGTTTCTGCCTCTTTCTTTCCATTCTCCTCCGCACGCCGGCGGGGGGAGGGGCGGCCGCGTGGCGCTTTTGTTGCCGGCGGCAGCCGAAACCAAAACATTAAATTGGCGCCCAGGCGTGGGGCGGGAATAACGGCAGGGCTGAGCAGCGGGTGTTAAAACTGTTTTCTTAGATTTTGTTAAATTTTGTTATAGGCATTTTACTGTGTTAGTTAAAGTCGCCGGCAAAAATGTTTCTGACTTTGATCAAATATCTCTGCTACGTAAATCCTTACTTCCTGTATGTGTTTGTGGCCGTGCTGTTTGTTACCTCGGGAAAAAAGATCAGGATAATGATTTTGCTGTACTGTACGATGTCGACTTATGACATGATAACATCACTGTGCATGAAATTAGGCTTGTATTTGCATGCGGCACTGCGGTCATTTCCGTACCTCGGGTCCTATGTCTTAGAATTTGTGAATAATCAAACCCAGTCTGTGGGGAAAACCGAAGGGGATACCTTCCCCCACTCTTTCGCCCCCCCTCTTTCCCTCAGGCTGGTCCTAACGGCTTTTGAGAATTTCAAAATTTTTTTTTTCTTTCAAAATTCAAAATTTCAAAATTTTTTTCTTTTGAGAATTTTCAAAATTTTGAGTACCCGTGGGATGCTCAGGCCAGCACTCTCTTTTTGTTTTGCCTCCTGAATGGGTTTCAGCTTTTGTTTAGGGTTAAGCAAGTCGTTAAGAACATCGTGCAGAGACCTGCCCCGGGGCCGGATAGCTGTGAGTGGCTGGATGTGTGGGACAGCATGGGCAAGTACCTAGGGCAGTGGACACCCCCGATGTTTTTTAAACTCACCCCTGAGCAAGTACAGAATCCGGAAAAACTAGTAAAATATCTGCAAAAAGTGTGCTGCCACCCTGGGAACTCCAGAGAGACACAGATCACAGCAACGTGCTGGGGTCTGGCCCACGCCTACCGAGCCCTGTTCAACACTGTTCAGTGCCTTAAAGGGGAAAGGGGGGGAAGCGAAGCGGCAGGCACTGCGACTGGCACTGCCCCCCCAGCCGGCCCTGCAGCCCCTCCAGCCCAGCAGGCAGTCCCAGCCCCCCTGACCGGCACCACCGCTGCTGCAGCCACAGCTGCAGGGTCTGCCTCGGTTTCCCCAGCGGACACAGCAGCTGCTCCAGCCCCAGCTCCAGCTGCAGGCAGCGTGGCTGAGCCCAATGACCAACCTGTGCCAGTAGCAGTCGCCCCTGTAAAACTAAAGAAAGACGCAAAGAGAGCAGATCGCTCCGGGAGGGATGACGATGAGCCAGGGTCATCACGGGAGATAGAGACAGAGATCATCACCCGGTCCCTGTCCCTGGGCGAGCTGCGAGACATGTGGAAAGATTTCAGCCGCCACCCAGGCGAGCACATTGCCACCTGGCTGCTGCGGTGCTGGGATAACGGGGCCAGCAGCTTGGAATTAGAGGGCAAGGAAGCCAAGCAGCTGGGATCCCTGGCCAGGGATGGGGGCATTGACAAGGCCATTGGGAAAAAGGAACAAGTCCTCAGCCTCTGGAGGAGACTTCTGTCAGGTGTGAGGGAGAGGTACCCCTTCAGTGACGATTTTGTATGCTATCCTGGCAAGTGGGCCAATATGGAAAGGGGTATTCAGTACTTGAGGGAATTAGCTGTGCGGGAGCTGGTTTACTGTGACACAGACGATGAGCAGGTACCCACAGACCCAGATGAACTCCAGTGCTCACAATCCATGTGGAGGAAGTTTGTGTGGAGCGCACCCTCCTCGCATGCCAACTCACTGGCAGTTGTAAACTGGAAAGGTAAAGACGCACCAGCAGTGGATGATGTGGCTGTCAGACTCCGCCAATACGAGGAAAGCCTCTCTTCCTCCCTTGTCTCAGCTGTGAATAAACTGTCCCGACAGTTCCAGCAATTCAAAGAGGATATGTCCTACTCCCCACCTGTGCGGGCCCGCATCTCAGCTATTAGGGGCAAGCGTTTCTCTGCTCAGGAGAGAGAGTACAGAGGCTACACACCACGGGGCACCCTGTGGTTTTACCTGCGTGACCACGGAGAGGACATGAGGAAGTGGGATGGAAAACCCACCTCAAGTCTAGAGGCACGAGTCCGTGAGTTGCGAGGTAAAACAATCACCAAAGGGGATTCTGTTAGGAAAAGTGCCGCTCCAGTTTCCAGAAGCCAGCTCTCCAGACCAGGTAGACAGTTTGACCTTGATTCCGATCCTCTGGAGGGGACCTCCAAGTCATTTTTACAGCAAGTGAGCAGCAAATTCTCTGACGAGGATTAGAGGGGCCCTGCCTCCAGCCGGGTGGAGGAAAGGGACAACCGTGTTTATTGGACGGTGTGGATTCGGTGGCCTGGCACGTCAGATCCACAAGAGTATCAAGCTCTAGTGGACACTGGTGCACAGTGTACTTTAATGCCATCAGAGTTCAAAGGGTCAGAGCCCATTTGCATTTCGGGAGTGACAGGGGGGTCCCAAGAGCTGAGTCTACTGGAGGCTGAAGTGAGCCTCACTGGGCAGGACTGGCAGAAGCACCCCATTGTAACTGGCCCCGAGGCTCCGTGCATCCTTGGGATAGACTATCTTAGGAGAGGGTATTTCAAGGACCCAAGGGGGTATCGGTGGGCTTTTGGCATAGCTGCTGTGGAGACGGAAGAAATTAAACAGCTGTCCATTTTGCCTGGTCTCTCGGAGGATCCTTCCGTTGTGGGGTTGCTGAGGGTTGAAGAACAACAGGTACCCATCGCAACCACAACGGTGCACCGGCGACAGTATCGTACCAACCGAGACTCCCTTCTCCCCATTCATCAGCTGATCCGCCAGCTGGAGAGTCAAGGAGTGATCACCAAAACTCGCTCACCCTTTAATAGTCCCATATGGCCAGTAAGAAAATCTACTGGAGAGTGGAGACTGACAATAGACTACCGTGGCCTGAATGAAGTCACACCACCGCTGAGTGCTGCCGTGCCAGACATGCTAGAACTTCAATATCAGCTGGAGTCAAAGGCAGCCAAGTGGTATGCTACAATTGACATCGCTAATGCATTCTTCTCCATCCCTTTGGCAGCAGAGTGCAGGCCACAGTTTGCTTTCACCTGGAGGGGCATCCAGTACACCTGGAATCGACTGCCCCAGGGGTGGAAACACAGTCCCACCATTTGCCATGGACTAATCCAGACTGCACTGGAAAAGGGTGAAGCCCCAGAACATCTGCAGTACATCGATGACATCATTATATGGGGCGACACAGCGGAGGAGGTTTTCGAGAAAGGGGAGAAAATAGTTCAGATCCTTCTGAAAGCCGGTTTCACCATTAAGTGAAGTAAAGTCAAGGGACCTGCGCAAGAGATCCAGTTTTGGGGAATAAAATGGCAGGATGGGCGCCATCAAATCCCAATGGATGTCATCAACAAAATAGCAGCTATGTCTCCACCAACCAGCAAAAAGGAAGCACAGGCCTTCCTGGGTGTTGTGGGTTTTTGGAGGATGCACATCCCAATTTACAGCCAGATTGTAAGTCCTCTGTACCACGTGACCCGGAAGAAGAATGATTTTGAATGGGGCCCTGAGCAACGACAGGCATTTGAACAGATTAAACGGGAGATAGTTCATGCCGTAGCCCTTGGTCCAGTCCGGTCAGGGCAAGATGTTAAAAACGTGCTCTACACCGCAGCCGGGGAGAATGGCCCAACCTGGAGTCTCTGGCAGAAAGCACCAGGGGAGACTCGAGGTCGACCCCTGGGGTTCTGGAGCCGGGGATACAAAGGATCCGAGGCCCGCTATACTCCCACTGAAAAAGAGATTCTGGCAGCATATGAAGGCATTCGAGCTGCTTCAGAAGTGGTCGGCACTGAAGCACAGCTCCTCCTAGCTCCACGATTGCCGGTCCTGGGCTGGATGTTCAAAGAGAGGGTCCCCTCTACGCATCATGCCACCGATGCTACATGGAGTAAGTGGGTCGCTCTGATCACCCAGCGCGCCCGAATGGGAAACCCCAGTCGCCCAGGAATTCTGGAGGTCATCATGGACTGGCCAGAAGGCAAAGATTTTGGAGCATCGCCAGAGGAGGAGGTGACACGTGCTGAAGAGGCCCCACTGTATAACCAGCTGCCAGAAGATAAGAAAGAGTATGCCCTGTTCACGGATGGGTCCTGTCGCATTGTGGGGAAGCAGTGGAGGTGGAAGGCTGCTGTATGGAGCCCTACACGACAAGTCGCGGAAACTGCTGAGGGAGAAGGTGAGTCCAGCCAGTTTGCAGAGGTGAAAGCCATCCAGCTGGCTTTAGACATTGCCAGTCGAGAGAAGTGGCCAGTGCTCTATCTTTACACCGACTCTTGGATGGTGGCCAATGCCTTGTGGGGGTGGCTGCAGCAATGGAAGAAGAACAACTGGCAGCGCAGAGGCAAACCTATCTGGGCTGCCCCATTGTGGCAAGATATTGCTGCCCGGCTAGAGCAGTTGGCTGTAAAAGTCCGTCACGTGGACGCCCACGTCCGTAAGAGTCGGGCCACTGAAGAACATCAAAACAACCACCAGGTAGATCAGGCTGCTAAGATTGAAGTGGCTCAGGTGGATCTGGACTGGCAACATAAGGGTGAACTCTTTATAGCTCGGTGGGCCCATGACACCTCGGGCCACCAAGGAAGAGACGCGACATACAGATGGGCTCGTGACCGAGGGGTGGACTTGACCATGGACACTATTGCACAGGTTATCCATGAATGTGAAACATGCGCTGCAATCAAGCAAGCCAAGCGGGTAAAGCCTCAGTGGTATGGAGGACGATGGCTAAAATATAAATATGGGGAGGCTTGGCAGATTGACTACATCACACTGCCACAAACCCGCCAAGGCAAGCGCTATGTGCTCACAATGGTGGAGGCCACCACCGGATGGCTGGAAACCTACCCTGTGCCCCATGCCACCGCCCGGAATACCATCCTGGGCCAGGAAAAACAAGTCCTGTGGCGACATGGCACTCCCGAAAGAATCGAGTCAGACAACGGGACTCACTTTCGCAACAGCCTCATAGACACCTGGGCCAAAGAACACGGTATTGAGTGGGTGTATCACATCCCCTACCATGCACCAGCCTCGGGAAAGATTGAACGTTACAATGGGCTGCTAAAAACCACTTTGAGGGCAATGGGGGGTGGGACTTTCAAAAATTGGGATACCCATTTAGCAAAGGCCACCTGGTTGGTTAACACCAGAGGGTCCACCAACCGGGCTGGTCCTGCCCAGTCAAAACCTCAGCGCCCCGTAGAAGGGGATAAAGTCCCTGTAGTGCACATGCGGAACATGTTAGGGAAGACGGTTTGGGTTAGTCCTGCCTCGGGCAAAGGCAAGCCCGTCCGCGGGATTGCCTTTGCTCAAGGACCTGGGTGTACCTGGTGTGTAATGCGGAAGGATGGGGAAGTCCGATGTGTACCTCATGGGGATTTAATTTTGGGCGAGAATAGTCCATAAATAAATTGTATAAAGTTAGTTGTTAAATAACCCTGTCACTGTCTGTTATCACTGTTATAATTGTTATATTTTGTACCAGTAGTAGCATAGTAAGAATCGTCCAGATTAAAGAAGGATGGACTTTTTCGATGAAAACCTAGCAGAGCACAGCGATGATGGAACTGGACCTGGTTTTCAACAACTGGCATCCAGCAACTTCATCAAGATCAACATCTCCTGCAGACTGTGGGCACGGGCCACACCAGATACATCAGCCGTGAGCTCCGGATGCAGCAAGTGACCACCCATCACCACACATCACCTCCCCTGCCACGGAAGACCATAACGACAGATGGAGCCTGAAGTCATGGATTAAATGAACTCAATGGACACTTTAGAGTGATGATCCATAGACTAAAGGAATGATATCTGGAGACAGGAGAAGTGGTGGTGATCAACCGGACAGTGGGGGACCTGGGCATGACGTAGATGGTATGGAATAAGGGGTGGATAATGTCCTGGGTTTGGCCAGAACAGGGTTAATTTTCACCGGACTCCAGGAAGGGGCACAGCTGGGGGGTGGGGGCTGACCCCACCTGGCCAAACAGAGCCCGGTATTCCATACCATGTGACGTCACGCTGGGTTCCGGTGGGGGGGGGCGGTGTGGCGGGAAGGCACTCGCGGCTCGGGGCGGGCGCAGCGCCGGTCCAGTTTCGGGAGAGCGGCTGTTGTACGGTTCGTGGTTGTGTTTTCTCCTTATTTGTATCGTTGTTGTTCCTGTTTTCCCTCTGTTTGCTGTTCTGTTAAACTGCCCTTATCCCGACCCACCAGTTTCTGCCTCTTTCTTTCCATTCTCCTCCGCACGCCGGCGGGGGGAGGGGCGGCCGCGTGGCGCTTTTGTTGCCGGCGGCAGCCGAAACCAAAACAATTTCTCAGATTAGACAGCTGGCCTGCAGAAATGTGAGCTTTCACGAAAAGGCTTGACTCAATACAAAACATTCTGGGTGGTCTGGCTGGAGCTATTTGAATATATAAGTTTCCTTTCCAGAAGAAAGACCCAGCAATTTCAAATTTCTTTCTGTTACAACATGAAATGAAAAAACATTAAAATCCAGTAAAATGAAATTTCTAGAAATTTTTTAGGCAAGTGCAAACTTGGTTTTATTAACTGAAAAATTCTTGTTCCATTTTTTGTTTTTACCATTACAGTATGAAACTTACTATATAAGATATAATAAAATGAAAAAAATTTTTAAGAGAAAAAAATTGAATCCATCACTAAGTTTCTTTATTTACAATCTTTTAAAATGTATTTTTATTGAAATCAACACTTCCTCATTAATTTAATCCATCACAATTTTTTTAGATTCTTATTCCCATGTTAGCCAGAGTACTTGGTTTCTGCAGAAAAAAATGTGATTACATGCCATAAAGTCACAAAGTATTTTCATCTGGAATATAAATGGAAATAGACTTTCCAAACAGAATATATTAACATATACTGGAGAATCCATTGGTTATTCTAAGACCTCTTTCTTTCAGTCTTTAATCACTAAAGCTATCATTTTAGAGTCAGTTTTGCAAATGGCAAGAGGACCAATATCTCTCATGAGTATGTGGGTCATTATTTATCAATTCGGGCAAGGTCTCACAAATGTGCTATATTTCAGTAACTATTTCTTAAGCAGAAAATTCATCCAATTCCCTAAAATGATAAACAAAACTAATTCCTCAGAATTCCATTACACTCTTTGCAAATGAAATAAACTTCATTTGAGAAGTACAAACATGCAGATAGCTTCACCTTATTGTATCTTACTCTTTCAAACAGTGTGGAATTAGAAGAAACCAGAAACTAACAAATATTCCCAGGCGAGATTTGCAAGACCCTAAAGAAAATGGAGAAGCACATCTGTTGCTTTTCTCCTCCTGTGATATGGAGAACAATACTCATACAATACCTCTAAAAAGGGCTCATGTAAGCAGAAAGGAAAATATTTAAGATTTACTTTGAGGAAGTAAGTTGTCAAATGCTCAGGAGAGCTGTGTCATCGTATTTTTTTAAAAGACCAGCTGCCTCTAACTCCCTCTGCTCTATCTTAAATCAATAAAGTTCAAGCTCCTGCCTTTAGGAGAAGATGCAAAACTATGGGTTTCAGTGGCAATATGTGCTTTCTTTCAGTTCCTTTTTCCCATATCCCAGAAACACCATGCTGTCTTCTTGAAGGTACATCCAAAGACTTTGTCCACCAGGACCCTAAATGATGTGGGGGTGTGGATCCTCTTGAAGGGGGCAGCTACCTGAGGACTAGGCACTGCAATGTTCAGTGACTGTAGTGTGGGTCTTGACCTTTTTGGATTTTGGTGGCTGTCATATAGACTATGCACACTTGAATTTCCTGTCTTTTATCTTTCTGATCCGTTTAGACTGTAAGCCTTTGGACTTTAAGCAGGGACATTCTCTTATGTAGACAGGCAAGGTGTCTAGAATGATGGGGCATTAGATCCTCAGCTTGGCTTTCAGAAAGCCTCTACATTTCAGTAGTAAATAAAAATAACAATGTGGGACAATATAGATGCCATTTAGCACTAAAAATTCCCACATTTCCAGTAAGTCCTTGAAAAGCAGACTAAAAATAGCCTTGCTCTTGACAATAGCTCTTTCTGAAAATTGGTGATGTGAGTTTGGAAGCTGGAACTGTTATGCACCTTTCAGCTGTGGAGCAAGTGAATATGAGGGACTCTTGAGCCATGAACTGTGTGTAAAATCACTTACTGCATCCAGTTCTGTGTTTCCCAGTTCAAGAAAGATGAGGAAGTGCTGCACAGAGTCCAGCGAAGGGCTATGAGAATGATGAGGGTTACGGTTGTATTTGTATGCAGTCATTTCTGTATCCAGGACGCCATCTCTCGGAATTTATCAATAATCAGACCCACTCTATGGGGAACACTGGAGGAGATGCTTTTCCGCACTCTTTCACTCCTCTTTCAGGCTTGTTATAACGGCTTTTGGGAATTTTGAGTATCATTGAGATATTCATGCCAGCATGTTCCTATTGCTATGTTTCCTGAATGTGTTTCAGGTTTTGTTTAGGATTAAACAAGTAGTTAAAAATATCGCATAGAGATCTGTTCCGAGGCTGGGAAGTTACGAGTGGTGTGGTGTGTGGGATAGCACGGGAAATTATCTAGGACAGTGGTCACCTCCTGTGTTTTTGAACCTTGCCCCTGAACAAGTGCAGAATCCTGACAAACTAGTGAAATATTTGGAAAAACATGCTGTCACCCTGGCAATTCCAGAGAGACAAAACTCACTGCAACATGCTGTGGCTCGGCCAATGCTTACCGAGCTGTCCTGTTCAACACCATTCAATGCTATCAAGGAAAAGAAGGGGAAAACACAGCGACAGACACTGCAGCTTCCCCAACCCTCACAACAGGCTCTGCAGCCACTCCAATGCCCGCAGCTGCCCCAACCCCCATGACTGCCCCAACCACAGCAACAGCCACTGCAGCTAAACCAGAAAACCAATACGTGCTGGTATCAGTCACCCCTAAACGAGTCTGAGCATGTCTTTCGTCTTGCATTGACAAGTCCAGCGAGGCCATCAATGACACCTCTACGCATCATGCCACTGATGCTATGTGGAGTAAGTGGGTTGCACTGATCACACAGTGGGCACGAGTGGGAAACCCCAGTCGCCCAGGAATTCTGGAAGTGATCATGGATTGGCCAGAAGGCAAAGCTTTAGGAGTATCACCAGAGGAGGAGGTGACACGTACTGAAGAGGCCTCACTATGTAATAAACTGCTAGCAAATGAGAAGAAATATGCCCTGTTCACTGATAGGTCCTGTTGCATTGTGGGAAAGCACTGGAGGTGGAAGGCTGCTGTATGGAGTTCTACACCACAAGTCGCAGAAACTGCTGAAGGAGAAGGTGAGTCGTGCCAGTTTGCAGAGGTGAAAGCAATCCAGCTAGCCTTAGACATTTCTGATTGAGAAGATTAGCCAGTGCTCTGTCTCTACACTGACTAATGGATCGTGGCAAATGCCTTGTGGGGGTGGCTGCAGCAATGGAAGAAGAACAACTGGCAGCACAGAGGCAAACCCATCTGGGTTGCCCCATTATAGCAAGATATTGCTGCCCAGCTAGAGAATCTAGTTGTGAAAGTACATTGTGTGTATGCCCACATCTCTAAGAGCTGGGCCATTGAGGAACATCAAAACAACCAGGAGGTGGATCAGTCTGTCAAGATTGAAGTGGTTCAAGTGGATTTGGACTGGTAACATAACAGTGAATTGTATATAGCTCGGTGGGCCCATGACACCTCAGGCCAGCAAGGAAGAGATGTAACATATAGATGGGCTTGTGACCTAGGGGTGGACTTGACCATGGACACCATTGCTCAGGTTATCCATGAATGTGAAACATATGATGCAAGCAAGCAAGCCCAGCAGGTAAAGCCTCTATGTGGCGAAAAAAATGGTTGCAGCGAAGAAATCAGTCAGATTTTTCTTTTCTCCAATCTAGTTTCCTTTATTCTGAAGACAAGTAAGAAAGCATGTGAGCAAGCAAGCAAAAGGAGTGAGAGAGAGCAGCAGCAGCACAGTATACTCTCCCCGCATAACCAGATTACTACTTATGGGAGGCCCTAACCTTTGATCAATGCCAGTAGTAATAAAAGAATACCTTTACTCACGGATGGTCCTTGTCTGTTCCCATGATGATCCAGATAAGGTGAGGAGCCACTTCAGCAAAAAGGTCCTGAGAGCGCCCAAGTGGGTCCTGTTCTTACCGGGTCCCGCAGCTGAACATAGTAGGTTCCATCTGGGTTGCCAATTGATTCAAAGATCTGGTAATAACCTAATAGTACAATAAATACTGTTAAGCAGCTATCCTTTATTATGGCACTGAGCACACAGGGGATCTCTCCAAACTTGCACGCCAAACACCAATTTAATTCCAGGTTAAATACAATCACAAAATAGATATTCATTATATTTCTGAGAAATGCTTAGCATATTCATGGTTTTTCTGAGAACTAATTAGCATATGTTAATGTATTTCAGGCATACCTGTTGGTGCCTCCAGGTCGTCTTTGGGGTTCTTCAGATGCAGGCTCGGACTTTTCATCACAGTGTCCACTGGTTGACCTTTGTTTCTGCACAAACTCAGTTCTACGACCTGAGTATCCTCCCAGGTTATAGGATATAACCGTATCCTCCCAGGTTGTTTTGTTCTGGTCTTGTTGCGCTCTTGGTGCCTCTTTATCTCTGTAGCTTGGTGCGTCTGCTTTCCTAAGGCCGAACTGTCTGGAGTAGAATTATTTAGGTGACTCTTATCCTACTGATGCTGTGAAAAGCCGGAACTGAAAACTCAATAGTTGGCAGACTATTAAGCAGGTATTCTTTACTACGGCGCTGGGCACACGGGGATCTCTCCTCCAAACGTGCACACCAAATACCCTGTCATTTCAGTTTAAATACAATCACAATACACATATTCATTATATTTCCGAGAAGCGCTTAGCATATTCATGACTTTTCCAACAACTAATTAGCATATGTCAATGTCCTTCACGCATGTCTATTAGTGTCCTTGGGTGGTCTTTGGGGGTCTCAAGATGAAGGCTTATACTCCTCATCACAGTGTCCGCTGGTTGACCTTTGTTTCTGCGCAAACTCAGTTCCAAGATCAGTATACCGTGTCCTTCCAGGTTGTTTTGCTCCAGTCTCGTTGTCCTCTTGGTGCCTCTTTATATCTGTAGCTTGGTGCATCTGCCCTCCCAAGGCTGAGCTGTCCAAATAACATTATTTAGGAGTCTCTCTATCTTAGAGCTTTCCTATCCCTCCCCAAAACAGCAAGTCAAGTTTGTCTAAGTAGTGTTATTTAGGAGCCTCTTCATCTTAGGGTTTTCCTGTCTTCTCAAAACAGCAAGGATCTACTTTAGTTTAATTAGAATCACTCTAGTAAGTGGAAATTTTACATTTACAGGTATCATTACAGCTATCCCAATTATCCACTGAGGACCAAGACTTGCTTTGGTTTTAATTATTTTGTTGTACAATGGTTCTAATGACTTAAAGTGAAAAGTTGTATCTACATACATCCACTGCCTTCATAAGTAGCTTACATATATTTCAAACAGAGGTTACTACAACAGTTATAGCATTAGATCATTGTGTATGTAAGAATACTAACTATAATAATAAAAACTGCTAACACCTAGAAAATATCATTAAAGCTCATTATAATTTAACTTTTCTTATGATCCCTTCTATCAATCTTCCATAGGTTGCTGTGATCATGGCCTTGCTGGATTTGTCAATGACATGCCCAGACTCAGGCGTCAAGAGTCAAGGAGTTAACAAAGGGAGCAACTGACTTGTGCTTATCTTATCAGACAGAAGAAAAGCGGGATAGCCCACCATCGTAAATCAAGTAATCTCCAAGACAGAAGCTGCTGCGAAGCCAGAGGTTACTTAAACATTTGGCCCCCTTGAGCACATACCAAGATGCCCTCTCCATAGGTGTGCCAAACTGTCGAATCCAGCTTGTGACAACACAACATTCCATGCCAAGAGCCAATCGACACACTTAGTCCTACCTCACCAAAATATTTTCAAACATATAATAACTGGCACTTGAAAACTCTCTTTGGGAGGAGGAGCCAAGTGAAAACCTTACCTGACGGATGGGTCAATGGGCCTGAACCTCTCTTCCCCCCCCAAGAAGGGACGCCTTTTTGGTAAGAGTCGCGCCTCTGACTTTGTCAGACGTATCCCCAGGAATACATTGTTAACCAAAGCGCTAAACCATTACCTTGAGCTCAATTTTTGTAGACAGTGCATTTATCAATGGAAATTCCGAACCTGTGATACCTGTCGCTTGAATAAATTACCTATTATTTCAACTTTGCAAAACTGTTTCAGTGAAAGTCCTTGGAGGGGCTCTGACAGGCAAGTTGAATCTGATAAGTGACTACACACTTAATACTTTAGACATCAACAATTGACCAAGTCTGGAACTAGGAGCAGATCCAGCCGCACCTGGACTCTCCTCTGAGAGAGAGTTTAGAATGCAAGGGGTTCTGCTCTGAACCTCGTGACTCAACAGACGGGCTCTCCATTTGCAGCTTATCAGACTCCTTTACCCCTTTTAAAGCAACAGTTGTGTATAGCTCTGTCACCTCTGTGGTATGGAGGACAATGGCTGAAATACGAATGTGGGGAGGCCTGGCAGGTTGATTATATCACACTGCCACAAACCTGCCAAGGCAAGTGCCATGTGCTCACAATGGTGGAAGCAACCACCATATGGCTGAAAACCTACCGTGTGCACCATGCCACCACCCAGAACACTATCCTGAGCCTTGAAAAGCAAGTTCTGTGGTGACATGGCACCCCAGAGAGAACTGAGTCAGACAGTGGGACTCATTTCCGTAACAGCGTCATAGACATCAGTGCCAGGGGAGATTATGGAGCGATTCATCTTGAGTGCGCTCACTGGGCATGTGAAGGACTTCCAGGGAATCAGGCCCAGCCAGCATGGGTTCATGAAAGGCAGGTCTTGCTTGACCAACCTGATCTCCTTCTATGACCAGGTGACCTGCCTAGTGGATAAAGGAAAGGCTGTGGATGTCATCTACCTGGACTTTAGTAAGGCCTTTGACACTGTTCCCCACAGTATCCTCCTGGAGAAACCAGCTGCCCGTGGTTTGGATGGGTGTACTCTTCACTGGATAAAGAACTGGCTGAATGGCCGAGCGCAGAGAGTGGTAGTGAATGGAGTTAAATCCAGCTGGTGGCCAGTCATGGGTGGTGTTCCCCAGGGCTTAGTTTTGGGTCTGGTCTTCTTTAGCATCTTTATCAATGATCTGGATGAGGAGACTGAGTGCTCCCTTAGTAAGTTTGCAGATGACACCAAGCTGGGTGGGAGTGTTGATCTGCTTGAGGGTAGGAAGGCTCTGCAGAGGGATCTGGACAGACTGGATTGATGGGCTGAGGCCAACTGTATGAGGTTCAACAAGGCCAAATGCCAGGTCCTGCATTTTGGTCACAACAACCCCATGAAACACTACAAGCTTGGAGAGGAGTGGCTGGAAATCTGCCTGACGGAAAAGGACCTTGGGCTGTTGGTCGACAGCCAGCTGAACATGAGCCAGCGGTGTGCCCAGGTGGCCAAGAAGGCCAACGGCATCCTGGTTTGTATCAGGAATAGTGTGACCAGCAGGAGTAGGCAGGAGATCATGGACCTGTACTCGGCACTGATGAGGCCGCACCTGGAGTATGGTGTTCAGTTTTGGGCCCCTCACTGCAAGAAAGACATTGAGGTGCTCAAGTGTGTCCAAAGAAAGGCAACAAGGCTGGTGAGGTGTTTAGAGAACAAGTTATACAAGGAGTGGCTGAAGGAACTGGGGCTGTTTAGTCTGGAGAAGTGGAGGCTGAGGGGGGACCTTATTGCTCTCTACAACTACCTGAAAGGAGGTTGTAGTGAGGCAGATGTTGGTTTCTTCTCCCAGGTAACTAGTGAATAGGATGAGAGGAAATGGCCTGAAGTTGTGTCAGGGGAGGTTTAAGCTAGACATTAGGAAAAATTTCTTTACTGAAAGAATGGTCAGGCATTGGAACAGGCTGCCCAGGGAGGTGGTTGAGTCCCCATCCCTAGAGGTGTTTAAAAAATGCATAGATGTGGCACTTTGGGATAAGATTTAGTAGGCATGGTGGTGTTGAATGGATGGTTTGACTCAATGATCTTGGAGGTCTTTTCGATTCTACGATTCAATGATTCTCTGATACGGTCAGAGCAGGGCTTCGGCAGGTTTCCAGCAGAGACTCCCATGAAATATTTGCACTTAGAGGTAGCAAGCAAAGCGCAGAGCCCCAGTCTTTCAGGCCAGTAAAAGCAGTGCTATGGGCAGATGAGGCCGAGCAAGAGCTTACACAGAATCACAGAATGGTAGGGGTTGGAAGGGACCTCTGTGGGTCATCTAGTCTAACCCCCCTGCTGAAGCAGGGTCACCTACAGCAGGCCGCACAGGACCTTGTCCAGGACAATCTTGAATACCTCCAGAGAAGGAGACTCCACAACCTCCCTGGGCAGCCTGTGCCAGTGCTCTGTCAACCTCAAAGTGAAGAAGTTCTTCCTCGTGTTCAGATGGAACTTCCTGTGCTTCAGTTTGTGCCCATTGCCCCTTGTCCTGTCACTGGGCACCACTGAAAAGAGTCTAGCCCCATCCTCTTGACACCCACCCTTCAGTTATTTATAAGCATTTATAAGATCCGCTCTCAGCCTTCTCTTCTTCAGGCTAAACAAGCCAAGCTTCCTCAGCCTTTCCTCGTAGAAGAGATGCTCCAGGCCCCTCATCATGCTCATACCCTCCACTGGACTCTCTCCAGTAGCTCCTCATGTTTCTTGAGCTGGGGAGCCCAGAACTGGACACAGTTGCCCACAGATGGGGCCTCACTAGGACTGAGTAGAGGGGGAGGAGAACCTCCCTTGACCTGTTGGCCGTGCTCTTCTTAATGCACCCCAGAATACCATTGGCCTTCTTGGCTAGTCCCTTCAGCGTGGGAGCTATCTCAAGACGTTTACATTTTTGGGGCGGTGCTACTGCAAGCGTCCGAAAGAACCACAGATGCTATGTTTAAAGATTGCGGTGGCAAGGCAAGTGTGGAGTACCAGATTCTGTAAACCCGTTGACACAGAGCAGTGGGCTGATAAGGCTGAGCAACAGCTTTCAAGGCTAGCCCATTCTGTGAGGGAGCTGTCTGGAGATCTGTGAATTTTCAAAGCAGGACTGAGGCAGGAATCTGGCAGAGAACCACAGGTTTCATTTGAAGCTTGAGGTGTCAAGGCAATTGTGGAACACCAGTATTTGTGCATCTGTGCAAGCAGTGCTCTGGGCTGATGAGGCTGGGCAACAGCTTTCAAGGCTAGCCCCTTCTGGGTGGAAGCTATCTGGAGACATCGGTACTCGCGGGGCGAGGCTGCGGCAGGCTTCTGGGAGAGACCCACGGGCTTCATTTGCAGTTTGAGTGGCAAAGGCAAGCAAGTAGCCCCAGTCTCTGTGCACCTGTGCGAGCAGTGCCATGGGCAGATGAGGCTGAGCAATAGCGTTCAAGGCTGCCCCTTCTGGGTGGGAGCTATCTTGAGATGTTTGCACTTATGGGGCAGGGATGTAGCAGGCATCCGGCAGAGACCCGCAAGTTCCGTTTGAAGTTTGAGGTGGCAAGGCAAGCACGCAGCTCCAGTCTCTGTGTGCCTGTGAGAGCAGAGCCATGGGCAGATGAGGCTGAGCAACAGCTTTCCAGGCTAGCCCCTTCTGTGTGGCAGCTATCAGGAGACGTTCACACTTTTGGGGCAGGGCTGTGGCAGGAGCACAGCAGAGACCCCCTGGGCTACGTTTGAAGATTGAGGTGGCAAGGCAAGCAAGCAGTCCCAGTCTCTGTGCGCCTGTGCGAGCAGTGCCATGGGCAGAGGAGGCTGAGCAACAGCTTTCCAGGCTAGCCCTTTCTGGGTGGGAGCTATCCAGACACATGTGCACTTTCGAGGCAGGGCTGCGACAGGGGGCCAGTAGAGAAACGCAGGTTGTGTTTGAAGTTTGAGGTGGCAAGGCTAGCGCATATCCCCAGTCTATTTTTGCCTGTGCGGGAATTACGATGGGCAGCTGAGGCTGAGCAACAGCATTCCAGGCTAGCCCCTTCTGGGTAGGGTGTATCCGGAGATGTTTGCAGTTGCTTGTGTGGCTGCAGCAGTAGCGCCAGGGTGAAACCGAGATACTGTGTCTGAAGTTTGAAGTGAAAAGGCAAGTGCTGAGCCAGGGACTCTTAAACGTGTGCAAGCAGTGACATCTATGGATAAGTGAGAGCAACAGCTTTCAAGGCTGGCGGTTTGTGTGTGTGAGCTCTCCGGAAAAGGTCTCACATTTGGTCCAGGGCTGCAGATGGCGCTCCGCAGAGACCCACAGGCTACGTTTGAAGTTTCAGGTGGCAAGGCAAGCCCACAACCGCAGTCTGTAAGTGCCTGTGCGAGCACTGCCATAGGCAGATGAGGCTGAGCAACAGCTTTCCAGGCTAGCCTTCTATACCTACCACCTATAGGTACCAGCATACCTATAGTAGCTTTTTGTGTTGCCCCTGATGTCACTGGCCAGATTTAATTCTATCAGGGCTTTAACTTTCCTAATCTGATCCTTGGCTGCTCAGGCAATTTGTCTGTATTCCTCCCAGGCTACCTGTGCTTGCTTCCACTCTCAGTAGGCTTCCTTCACGTTTGAGTTTGTCCGGGAGCTCCTTGTTCATCCATGCAGGCCTCCTGGTGTTCTTGCCTGACTTCCTCTTTGTTGGGATGCATCACTCCTGAGCTTGGAGGAGGTGATCCTTCATTATTCACCAACTTTCTTGGGTGCCTCTTCCCTACAGGGTTTTATCCCATGGTAGTCCAGCAAGCAGATCCCTGAAGAGGCCAAAGTCTGCTCTCCTGAAGTCCTATGTACTGAGCTTGTTGTGTGCCTCCCTGGCTGCCGTAAGAAATTTGAACTTCACCATTTCATGGTCACTGCAGCCAAGGCTGCCCCTGAGCTTCACGTTCCCTACCAGCCCCTCCTTGTTGGTGAGAACAAGGTCCAGCGCAGCACCTCTGCTCATTAGATCCTCTATCACTTGGAGAAGGAAGTTGTCATCAATGTTGTGGTGGTGCAGCCCCCCACACACACACACCTGGCAATCCCAGAACTGGCCAACATATTCTTGCTTACACTGCAGGAGTAGTCAGCTGGTGTGCATTGAATTGGGATGACTTGGCACTTTCTTTATCTTTGTACAAGAGCAGTGAGTTGGGCCAGTCAGGCGCTCCCTGAGCGCACCTGAATCTCCTGATGCCTGGAGCCGCACCTGCCTGGTAAATGTCAGAACTGTACATTCTGGGTAGTACTAGAATTGTATAGTTGCTGTCTAAAGATCAGGATCGCATCATGTGGATTGTGACCAGGATGGAAAATTACTGATGCCTAAAGCCAATCATCTTGAAACCTTATAAACAGCAGAAGGCCCTTTGAGCTCTTCTGGTCCGCAGCAGCCTGCACCCAGTACCTCCCTCTGAGTGGGATGCTTCTCAGAGTAACTCATGAACTACCTGGGCTGATCTCCTTGACACTCAACCTTCGCCCACTGAGAAATCATTTGATTTGAAGTGAGCATTTCACTGAACTCGATGGGAAATTTTATGATTGCGTGTGTGTGTGTGAATTGATTCAAAACAATATTCTATTACTGTGATTGTAATAGCAAATTCTTTCTAATCACTCTGTAAATGCTAAGTTAGCCAGTGATTAATAGCTGCTAAATTCCTGTGACACTCTCTCTCTCTTTAAACTGTGAAGACACCCTGAATTACTGCTAAACATATTCCTTAGACATAAACTGTTGTGGTCTAAGGCCGGTTCTGGATCCAGACACACTTATGCTCCTCTCTGAGAAGGGAGTCCAGTCCAAACCTGGTGACTCAATGGGAGGGTCTCTCTATCCCCTTACAATTTTCTTCCACTAGATGTAAATAATTTTCTACTCAAAACCCCCTTTGATTTTGTGTTCTATTAATTTAAGAAGTAATAGAGTGAACCTTACCAACGAACTCTGTAAGATCATATTTTCTAAATTTTCAGTAAAATCTTTTCTTGCAAAACCTTTGAGTGATCATTTAAGCAACCTAACCACTCATTCGTGATGAATGCATTCCAGGAACCCCATGGATTGCTTGTGCCCTGCTGTATTGTCCCTCCAACAGGTATCAGGGCAGTTGAAGTCCCCCATGAGGATCAGGGCTTGTGTTCCTGTCTGTCTATAGAGGGCCTCACCTGCTCGGTCTTCCTGGTTGAGTGACCTGCAGCAGAGCCCCACTATAATGTCACCCATCCCTGCTGTCCCTTTAATCTTGACTCATAAGTTCTCAGTTGGCTCCTCATCCATCTTCTACACCAAGTGGAAGAGCTTGGTGTCATGCCGTGAGCCATGGAGCACTGTGGTGCCCAGGACCAAGCTGACAGCCAGCTGCAGGCAGGCAGAGAGTGGGCAGAGGGTGCTGGGGGACAGTGCCAGGAAAAACCACCCAGGGAGTTCCCATCTGCAAAGCCCACAGCTGGCCAGCAGCTCCCCAGCAGCCTGGGCCCACCTGCCCAGATGAAGCAGGCATCCATCCCGTCCCACCCATCACGGGAGCCCAGGCGCAGGGCTGGGGTGCCGGGGACCCAAGGGGACAGTCGCTGCAGCCAGAAAGTGACATTGCATCTCCTCACCATCTCTCTCCTGTGATCCAACAGACAGCGGGGACACATGTTGCGTCCTAGACCACTGGTGATGACTCCAGGATGGGGGCTCTGCGTGGGACTGCACCATGTCACTTTGCCTCCACCCTGCACAGGCACACAGCCCTGGCTTTGGCCAGGTGCTGGGTGGACCCCTCTTGTTGATGAGACCCTGCCAGCTGGCATGGGGTCTCCCACTCACCAGCTGCGCTTCTACCACCTCTGGCAGCACAGACACCTCAGCCTCCTGCCCCACCTCAGCCTCCTGCTCTGGGCTCACTGCAGGCAGCAGGGCTCGGCTGGCTGAGTACAGACCTCCATCGTACCTCGCCCAGGGCCAGGACAGGCGTCTCCTGCCATACTTTGTGCTGCACAGACCCCCCACACTCCCTTCTCCAGCGCTGACAGCACACCACGGCAGCCACAGAGAGGGAAGAGGAACAGCCAGGAGGGTGCCCCCCGGGACAGGGGCTGGGGGCAGCCCTGCTGTGACCTTGCAGCTGTCCCGACGGCCTGAGATATATGGGTGTGTGTCCGAGTGCCTCTCTGGGGCTCCCTTAGGGCCACCCACCTTCTGCCCAGTGCTCAGGACCCCCCCAGGCGGAGCTGCTGGGGGGGCTCCAGCTGCCACTTGGGACCCCGGGAAGCCCTGGAGCCCTCCCTGGTGCCCGCCTGGGCCGGGGGAGCGGGGCTGGTGCCGAGGCATGTGCGTGTGGAGGCAAGGACGTGTGCGGGCGTGCCAGGGTTTGTGTGTGCAGGGGGAGGCACGCGTCGGGCCGTGCTCAGTGTCAGCGCTCAGAGGCTCGTGCGTGCTGGTGGGTTTTGTAAGCATGTGCTGCGGGGAGGCTGAAGAGGTGGTGCGGGAGCTGAGTGCGTGCTGTGTGCGGGGGGGTGTTGCAGGGTGCGGTTGTTCACACACGGGTGTGCTGGAGTGTGCAAGCGTGTTACAGCCGGTGTGGGGGTGTATGTCTATAAGTATGCGAGTGTGCGGGAGCGGGTGCGCGCACAAGCTGCGTGCGCGTGTCCAGGGGCGCGCCGAGCCGGGGCGGGGCCGCCGCCAGCATCGAGCCCCGTCCGAGCGGCACCGAGCCCCGTCCGAGCGGCACCGAGCCCCGTCCGAGCGGCACCGGGCCCCGTCCGAGCGGCACCGAGCCCCGTCCGAGCGGCACCGAGCCCCGTCCGAGCGGCACCGGGCCCCGTCCGAGCGGCACCGGGCCCCGTCCGAGCGGCACCGAGCCGCGTCCGAGCGGCACCGGGCCCCGTCCGAGCGGCACCGGGCCCCGTCCGAGCGGCACCGAGCTCCGTCCGAGCGGCACCGAGCTCCGTCCGAGAGGCACCGAGCTCCGTCCGAGCGGCACCGAGCTCCGTCCGGGCGGCACCGCGCACTGCAGCGAGACCAGCAGCGGTGCCGGCGGCGGGCAGCTGCCCTCGGCGGGACGAGGGACGGCGCGGGCCGGGCCAGGTAGGGTGCGGCTGGGTCGGGCCGGTGCCCCGCGGCGGGCAGGCGGCGGGGAGCGGGGCGGGTGGCGGGGGCTGCCCGGTGGCGGGCACAGGCGAGGGGGGTGCCTGGCGTGGAGCGGAGGGCCGCGGGGGCTCCCAGGCCGGCTCCCCGAGCTGGCCAAGCAATGGGGCTCTGCCCGGCGCCCCGCAGAGCGGACGAGGCGCCTGGCGGCAGCTCCGCCGCGCAGATGGGAAGTGCGGGCGCTCTGCGGCAGCAGCGTGCGCCCGGGGCAGCCGGCTCCCAAGCCCGCTGAAACAGGGAGCTCAAACTTCCCGCTCGCTGACTCCCCTCTGCTCTCCCTGCGCCGGTCTGGCCAGACCAGCAGGCTCTGTGTCGTGTGTCCCGTGTCCCGTTCCCTCGTTCCACACACCTCCCCCCCAGCGCTGCTGTCTCTGTCCCCTTACCCTGCCTGCTCCTGCCCTTCCCTTGACAGAGCTGGCTACACTGGCTTGCAGGCATCCCTGCCATGACCTGCTGCCTGCCCCCACCAAGGCTCTGTGTTGCTCCTTTCGTTACCTGCACCAGGTGGGTACTGGGAACCATTCTCCCTGCCAATCCTTTACCAAACCGTTGTTAGAAAAATCAGGTCTCCTGAGTCCCAACTTTGCCACTGATTGAGTTCTCATCCCTGGCAATACTACCTCCTCTGTCATATCGCCTTTGCCCCTGCTAACCCTGAGTAGCAGATGTGGGAGAGGAACGTTGTTATCCATGCTCTCCATTTTCTCTCTGCTCAGAGCAGCCATCCCTCTCACTGCTAGTCAAGGCTATTCAGAACCAAGTGAAACTCAGGAGCGTTGTCACAAACCCATTCACAAAATGATAGGGTGTGAAAAGGTTGCAAGAATGCTTCCAAGGGACAACAGAGCCATGAGGGTGAGTGGCAGCTTCCTGAGAAGATGCTAAATAGGGACTTGGAGACATCTCACTCTGCCAGAGTGCTCTGAGTGACTCTGTGAGAGTCTCACAGCATCTCAGTGTATCAGCATAGTGTCACAGTTCGTATATGTCCCTTATGAGACCCTACTTTCACACTGTGCCTATTCTATTGCTGTCCTGTCTGCAGGCAGAACTGTGCATGGAGAGGTGGATCAGAGCTAACCCAGCAGAGATAAAGACTTGTTCTTCTGCTGCATCATTGAGTTCCCTGATACTTGCTGTGTCCCAACTCCCATCTGTCCAGGGGACTGAAGCACTACTTTGACTCCATGTAGATGGGTCATGAGCCGCGGCTGACCAGGTAGAACCTCAAAGCTGTGGCAAGAGTACAATTACCAACCTGCCATCACATCCTTCCTGGCACTCTGTTCCTGGCCACTGGCTGTCCCTGAAAAGAATTCACCAAGCTCCCTGAATTCCCGTTCCTACAGGCTCAAGAAATAAGCTTGGACCTGAGTGGTAAATGACAACAGTGGTGGCTCCCTGACAGCCAGAAACAGTTTTTCCAAGTAAAGCATGAGCTGCTCATGTGCACATCAAGGGATGCCAAATTTGGACTGCAATCAGGCTACGTGATGTGCCAGTACTACAAAGTGATTTCATGGCAGGTCGCACCAGCAAGGGGGATGTTTGCAGTGTTGTCTTCCTTGATTTGCAGTGGGGGTCCAAGGGTATTCCCTGTCTTTTTGTTCTCTTTAGAGCAACCTTTGAGGAGGGCTGACTAGCGGCTCATCTGCCTTGCGAGAGAGAGCAATGAAAGAACGCTTGGCAAAGAGGAAGGCGGGGAGGGGGGGGGAGATGCAGAGTGAAGCAGCCAGAGACTCTACCAGGTAACACAGGCATTGTCTGGGTGTATGATAAGATGAAGCTGACTTCTGGCTGAGCTGTCAGCTCGTCTCCAGTTTTGCTAATACCTTTCTAGCCCTATGGAAGAAGAATTTCAGTGTCACAGCCTTGCATGGGGTATAATCCTGAGCATAGCCTAAGTCAGTGCAATCAAGTACAGGTAAGAATAAAACATCTGTGGCAGCCTGTGTTGCTCTACTCTGCATAGAGGGAAGCTTCCTGGTCCCAGAGGAGTTAGGCAGCATGAGAAGAGACCAACATGCTCAACCAGACTCTCACACCAGACCCTCTGGCAGGCTCCCATCTGTCTATCTCTCCCACTCCTGCCAGCCCCTGTGTAAGCTTCCCCACTTCCCACACATCCATACTGCATGGGGTACTCCTTTCTTCAGGTGGCTGCAGGGGGACTTTTGCCTGTACTGAGAGCTGACACTGCCGTTTGAATTGGCTTTGTTCAGGCATCATGGCAGAGCTAGCAAAAATAAGTAGCATGCACTTCAGTTCTGGACATCCCAGCTTTCCAGAGCACAGCTTATCCCTCTGCCACACAAGCAATGTTCATCGAGCTCAAGGTTACTATAAAACAGAAGAGTCTAAGCCAGACGTAAAATTTCTGTGCTGCACCTTCCACAAGGTGAATATTCAGAGCATCTGAAGCCATTCCTGTGAAATCCCCTCTGCTTCGGGATCAGTATGTGCTATGGGAGCAGTCCCCATGTTCACAAATGACATGCAGTGACCTTTGGGGGGTCCGAGAGAGCAGAGTCCAGCTGCCAGGTAGCAGCATGAGCTTCCTGCTGCTCGGACAGAGGAGAGGCTGCCATGCCAAGTGGGGTATTTGACTTGTACCAACTGCTGGGCAGTGCACAACAGGCCAACCAAAAGACCACATCCCGCTTCCTAAACTTTGTGAGGCTTTGGCACTTGCCTCTGGGGATACTTGCAACTGTACAGGAATGGTTTCATTGCAGCTGTGGTAGTGCTGAACAGGGCTCAGCATGATTTCAGGCAGCTTGCTGGCATGCCCAAATCTGCACTGATACCAGGAATACTTGCAGCCAGGGACCCATGCTCACATGCTCCTTGCAGTGCTTCTGCTTCAGGCACTCGCACTGCCAGTGCTCCCCAGGGAGCACCTGCTAATTCTCCAGCCTGAAAGAGAATGCACAAGCTAGAGGCTGGTTTCTTGCACAGACTCTGAGATCTCCATACTCGTGGTGAGCCAGACATGGGCCGCACAGTCTGATAACCACAGCACACCCCTACAAGCACTGCGGGGGCGGGGGGGGGAAGAACCCGAACCCTGTTTTTATTCAAGGGAAGTTGTGCCTGTATCTGTATGTGATATTGCCCCAGCTCCAGAACTCAAAAACATGCAGACAGACTTCTATGCCTGTGACAGAGAAACTAGTGTTTCCATGTGTAACCTCACCTTCTGCTTCAGTCCAAATGCTTATTTTGGGGGCAGTGGAGTGATACAAAAATCCAAGTCCTGGGGAGAGCTGCCCTGTGAGCTCCTCAGAGAGCAAACACCTTGGCTTGTCCAGCTGGTTGGTTTGGGGCTGAAGCCCCCTTGCTGGGAAGGAATGTCACACCCCTCATGCCATCAGCTGGACCAGCTTGGAGGCAGGGATCCTGGCTCCATTCTTCCACAAAGGAGGAAGCTGGAGACAGATGCCATCTTCTCCTCTCCCCCAGAATCATCATTCCAAGGCAGCATCTGAACATGGGCTGTGGATTCATTCCATGGCCAGAACAGGGGAGCAGGGCACCCCTTACTCCCTACCTAACCCCACCTGTCCTCCAGACCATCAGCATCCAGAGGAACCTGATGAAAAGCATGTGGATCATGAAGCTGAAAGCGGGGCTCTGTGTCACCAGTGAGCCAACAGGCCCATCAGCCAAACTAACAGGCAGTGTTTCTCCAGTCTCTCACGTCTTTCTCTGTGTTGCCCCAGGCTCCAACGTCTCACCACAACACAGAATGATGGAGCATGAGGACTTCGTGAGCTTGGCTGGGTACTGGAACTCCTCTGATAGTTATCAGTTCAGCCCTGCCAATGTCATTGTGCCTGTGGTCTTCTCCCTCATCTTCCTCCTGGGCACAGTGGGCAACAGCCTGGTGCTGGCAGTGCTGCTGCGCAATGGGCAAATGGGCCAGAATACTACCAATCTCTTCATCCTCAACCTCAGCCTGGCTGACTTCTTCTTCATTGTCTTCTGCGTGCCTTTCCAGGCCACCATCTACTCCCTTGAGGGCTGGGTCTTCGGCTCCTTCATCTGCAAGGCTGTCCACTTCTTCATCTACCTCACCATGTATGCTAGCAGCTTTACTCTGGCTGCCGTCTCTGTGGACAGGTAACAGTCTAAAGATGCCCGTGGGCTGGGGAAGGAGGGCAGTCTGAGAAGCTGGGCTGAGTGAGGGCATGGGAAGATCACGGCCATTAGGCTATAGTTCAAACGCCAGTGGTATCAATCCATGCCAAAGGCAGTTTGGGGACCAGTTGTTTCTCCCTTGCCCGGACAGCCCCCAAGCAGCACTTGCAGATCTCTTGAGTGCAAAGCTGGTGCTGCTTCTGTCTGCAGGAAAGGCCTGCCTTGTGGTTAGAGCACTTGAGACCCAAGCTCAGCTCCCCGCTGTGCCACAGACTCCCACTGAGAGTCACCTAGCTCTCTATTAGAGATGCCATTCAGAAGGTAATAGCTGTCCCCAAGCCACCACTTCAGAAAAGGGGCACGTGCAGGCAGAAAAGCAAACAGAGGGCACTGCCAGAGAAGCCACATAAATAACCGACAGATCCGAGTCCTGCAGTAAACACATCTCTCATTCCCCAGGGCTGCCAGCCCAGCACAAAGTCTGTCATCTAGCAATTCCTGTTCCCCCACCACCTCTAGCCCTCCTGCACCCTTCACGGAAAGGCACCTGCATTGTGAGCCAAGTCCCTTCTTGGGAGGTCACCCAGGACACTCTGGCCCTGATCAGTGCCACCTGCATTGTTCCCAAGGGCTCTGTAAGATAACCGTGTCAGCTGCCCCACTTCTGACTGAGCCCACACTAAAAGTCCAGGATCAGAAAGAGGTCCCCACTGGGGTAAGCTCCAGCCTTGACGGCCACAGGGAACACATCCTGGCCTGTCTTGCTCCTTGTGCTTTCTTCCAAGGTACCAAGACAAGACAGGGCCAAACAGCCCTCTGCAATGAGGAGGTTCACAGCACTGCAGGCAGAAAGAAACTTCAGTACCAGGAAATATCTGGGATGGGTTAAATCCCAGCAAAAAATGTGGCTGGGCTACTCTTCCAGCCCCCTTCCACTTTGTCCTTCTCCCAGGCACCACCTGCAGAAACGGGCACCTGGACTCAGTGATCTGACACTTCAGCAATTCACCCACTCAGAGATGCCAGCATTCCCTGGTTGGGGAGAAGGGTGTTACATGGAATCCCTGAAAAACATATCCCAATCCTCTGGTATTCCAGTGGTTACACAGTCTGGCTGCTGTCATGAGGAAGACCCGAGATTTCTCACCATCTAAGCCTCTTGCTTCCCTGCAGCTACATCACATGAGTGCAGTCTGCCTCTCCAGCCAGCTCAGAACCAGGGACAGTATTTCAGAAAAAAAGGACATTTTGGCAAGGTGCTAGTGCCTATGTTCTCTCCCTTTGTGGTGGCACTTGTGTGTTGTAGTGCAGTGCTCCCAAGAGGTGGCTGCATTTCAGCATGACATGAAGTGGCTGGCAGCTTTCAGGATGACAGGACCAGCAAGCAACAAGGGGTTTGTCACACATGTGACACTTCACACCAACTGCCTGTCTTATCCACCTGCTCTGCTGGTCTTACAGTACATCAAATGACATCATTCTGTGGACACTGGCAGGCTGAGGCTGCAGCAGTTGCATTCCTGTCTGTGCTGACAGCTCCTCTCCATCCCCTACCCACAAGCACCAAGCCACCTTCTCTCCTTGCTGACATCTACGTCTTTGCCCTGTGGTGTTGCCTGGAGGTTGGGGAGCAAAGCCGGTCATCACACTGTATCTGGTGACTGTTGCTAGAGGGAGCAGACAGACCATCACTGCCTGCTTTGGGCTGGCCTGAGAAAGCAGACAGTACCAAAAGGCAAGGGCCCACCTGGTCCTTTTGGTACCAAGGTGGAGGCAGCTATAGCTCCAGTGAGCAAATCTCTCCCCTGCTAGGCTGATATGGAAGCTGGAGAAGGCTGGAAACATGCCCTCAGTGGGCAGGAGCCTGCATGGTAGCCGTCACCAGTGAAACTTCCCCAGGTCTTGAACTCTCAGTTCAGACCTCTTTCAGCTGGATAAATTCTGCCAAGCAGTGGATATCTGCATGGTCTCCACAGCACCATCTCTCTGGCCCTAGCTCAGGGACATAACCCATCCCACCATGTATGGAGGGGTGAGCCAGCCTAAGCCTGTGGGAAGAGAAGCATGCTCGCTAGAAAGAGAAAGGCTGCTTTACCCAGGACTTTATCTCAAAGAGGGTGTGAGGCAACATGTAGGGCCACAGCTCAGGGACCTTCAGGAGAATGAAGGAAACTCTCTTGTCCCTGGAGTTTATCAGGCAGAGCTTGGCTGAAATCTCAGCGCTGGTTGCTTTGCTCTCCCCTGCAGGTACCTGGCCATCCGCTATCCACTGCGCTCCCGGGAGCTGCGGACCCCCCACAATGCAGTAGCTGCCATGGTGGTGATCTGGGGCCTCTCCGTAGTCTTTGCTGGGCCCTACCTAAGCTACTATGACCTGATTGAGTGGGATTCCAGCTACATCTGCATGCCTGGCTGGGAGGAGTGGGGCCGCAAGGTCATGGACACCAGCACATTTGCCTTCGGCTATGTCATCCCAGTGCTGGTCATGAGCTTTTCCTACATCAGGACCATCAAGTACCTGTGGACAGCAGTGGACCCCCTGGAGGACATATCAGAGTCCAAGAAGGCCAGGCGGAAAGTAACCAAGATGATCATCATTGTAACCATCCTTTTCTGCCTCTGCTGGCTGCCCTACCATGTAGTCATCCTCCGATACCTCTACGGAGACTTCCCCTTCAACCAGACCACCTATGCCTTCCGCCTGTTTTCCCACTGCATGGCCTATGCCAACTCCTGCCTCAACCCCATCGTATATGCCCTGGTCTCCAAGCACTTCCGCAAGGGCTTCAAAAAAGTTTTCAGCTGTCTCTTGAGCAAAAAGCACCGCAACAAAGTGCACGCTGCCCACATTGTGCCTGGACTTGAGGCAGGCTCCGCTGAAGTGTCCCAGATGCACGAGGAGAAGAACATGTGCGAGCTGAACCCAGCCTCCATGGCAGTTCCCTCCAGTTCCTCCAAGCCCCTTCATATTTCTTAGTGGCCAGGCTCCACAACAGCTGCCAGCTAATCTGTGCCACCAGCTTCAGGTCACCCTTTCCCACTGTGTGAGAGAGGATTCTGGAAAGGCAAGCCAGAAACTGCTATACTCTGCTTCTGGCCTTGTCATTACTTTCCATTCCACACACCAACTGTTCTTCTGAGCCATCTCTCCACAACACGCTGCATGAAAGGGTAGGAATGGACCCAGACTTGCCTCTGATCCTCAAACCACCTGGACTCCAAGGACTAAAGCTGCAGCTCATCTGTTAGCTCTCATCCTTTGAACTCCTCTGCTCTGTGGCCCCACTGCTCTGGACATGTTGATTAGTTGCCAAAGAGTTCCTTCTGCCTCGCGATGCCTCATCTGCCCAGACTGGCTCCCACAGCAGATTTGGCAAGGGAGACGGGCAGCAAGGGCAGGGCCAGGCAAGCAAAGGTGGTGTGGAAAGTGACTGGCACAGCCCGCGGATAATTGCAGTGATGGCTTTGGAGCTGGCTGCACGGCTCTCCCAGTGACTGTGTCCTCCTCTGGGACGTGAGGCAGGCTGTGGGCTCTCTGCATGTGTGGGATGTTGCTCCTGTACATACTAGAGAAATATCTTTCTAACCCAGAGCAAATAAATGCACTTCCCTCATCCGGGCAGTAGTGGGACCTGCAGTGGTAATCTGGGGTGGGAACGGGCTAACACATACATCAACAGTGCCTTTTTCTTAACTGGTGTAAATCATGCAATCATAGAATGGTTTTGGCTGGAAGGGACCTTACCGATCATCTAGCCCAACCCCCCCTGCCATGGGCAGGGACACCTTCCACTAAACCAGGGTGATCGAAGCCCCGTCCATCCTGGCCTTGAACACTGCCAGGGATGAGGCATCCACAGCTTCTCTGGGCAACCTGTTCCAGTGCCTCACCACCCTCATAGTAAAGACTTTCTTCCTTATATCTCGTCTAAATCTACTCTCTTTCTGCTTGAAGCCATTACCCCTTGTCCTATCACTATCTCAGTGCACCATGAAAATCAGCACTGAGAAAAGTCTGCACAGCCAAACCCTGCCTTGGTGTCCCCGCGTCTTTCACCACAGCCATGTTTACTGACTCAGTCACCAGTCCCTGTGCAGGTCAGTGCACAGCTGATATTTTTCTCCCAAGATAAATGACCTACACACTCCACAGTTAGGAGTCTACTGTCAGTGCACAAAAGCAGATTTAGCTGACCATCACTCTTCAGAGACCCCACAGGCAGGCAAGGAGCTAGTGGGCAGAGGCAGGGTTAAGCAGTTAGTTCAGTTATGGTTCCTCCTACCTGCATGGCACAGTCTTTGCACAGGGAATCAAGGAGACTCACTCTCCATAGTGGAGGAGATGCTCTTGAGGGCATGCTGAACCTTATCTCAGGATCTAAGTATGCACTTGACCCCCTGGATCTTGAGGAAGGAAAACTCTCATCTCCCTTACCAGGGCTGATTAGATGCAAGCAGGTGCCTTTCTACGATTGCTAAATTGCTGGAGATCGTAGAATCATAGTATCACAGAATATCTCAAGTTGGAAGGGACCCATAAGGATCATCAAGTCCAACTCCCTGCTCCTCGTAGGACTAACTAAAAGTAAGCCATATGACTAAGAGTGTCACACTCTGAACTCTGACAGGCTTGGTGCTGTGACCACGTCCCTGGTGATCGTGTTCCAGGGACCAGCTTGTTTGTGTTTTCCCCTGTTAGCTGTCTTGCTAACAGGAACCATACAAGCAATTATGCCCAAAAGCAAAGATTTTCATCAGGGGTGAAAATCCACAGGTGTTCTGTAGGTATCACCTATAGCTCCTGTTACAAAGGCTCAGTGCTGGCCTGACAGGTGGCTTTGTACCTACTGAGTGGCTGCCATTCCTCTGTTCTTGCTGTACTTGCTCTCCCTGGAGAAAACCAGCTGCTTCAGCTCCTCTGTGCTCAGTAAGGGACACTCAAACTGGGGCCAGGGCCTAGCAAAGATGCAGAGAGGCAGCAGGTGTATTCACTGTCATCAGGATTGGTGCCTGTCATAGTTTAACTCTCTGCTCCCAGGGCAGTGCTTCCCGGTCTGGCCTGAGTGCCTGACAACCAGGAGAGATCACCGCCTTTCAGTGTGTTTTGGACTATGCTTTATCCCTGTGTTTGGTTCTTCTGTATTGTTCCCACATTAGCAGAGGGAGAATTATCTTTCCATCGTGCAAGTAGATTACAAGAAGATTCATCTCCCAAAGAACTGAGTTTGTTCACAATCCCAGTTCAGTTTCCATCAGAAAGGTGACCATATTAACGTAGGATCTGTACAAGTCAGTGGTAAGCGCTAATGGTCTCCTACCGCCCTTCTTACACACTCAGCTCAATTCACAGTTTATTGGACTGCAGTAACATAATCATCAGCACATTCAGATGAAGGAAATGGAAAAACATGTTGATAACCATTAGAGACCAAAAGGGACAGAAATTGGTTAGAAATAGAATAAATCAGGAGAGGAAAAAGCTCAGAGATTTAAAAGGCTGTTCCTAATGGTGGAGAACACTTTGTACAGTCCGTGAGTCACTTTTTGTTTCACTGTTTGCTCTGACTGGTTTTCACTTATTTCTGTTTTTATTTCAAAAGATGACAGAGAGCAAGATTAGGTAGAACATCTGAAGTGAACAGAGCTCGAAGAAGCACCTCTATTTTGGGAATTCTGATAGAAATCGAAATCAAAACAGATGCCTGCCCAAAGCCAGGGGAAGGGCTAGCAAAGGACCGTCACGAAAGGGAGCCCCTGTGCATGGTGGCCCAGGGCAAAACACAAACAAACTGTTTGACCAGCTTCCTCATTTGTATTGATTACTGGGGGTAGCTGGCTTAGTGTACATGAGCTTTAGCCAGAACCGCGGGGAAAAAAAACTGTGAAGTCCTGCATGCCTGGGCCACTGACAGTTGTTCTTCAAACCTTCCTGCAAAATGCTCCCTCAGCTTTTCCATCACAATTTTTTTTCAGTGCCTAATGTGTCTCTCAGTAAATTGAAGCCCATGAACTTCATCTCAATGACTGGAGGTAGAGAAGAGATATTGCCTCTACATTGCAGCAGCAACTGTCATGTATGAAGAATTCAGCCTCAAGAGAATAAGGAGGACAGAAGCAGAACCACCTCAGTTCAATCTTCCCTCATCTATCAGATTTTTTTAGGCTTTTGCTTGTTCTGCCTCTCTCCATGTTGACATGAGGTTTTAATGATACCCATCAAACAGGGCATTTCACACTCTTTTCCTACAATGACACAGTATCAGTATCTGCCTGTTCACATATGGGTACTGTCCTTGGCTCATGCAGTCAGTCAAAATAATTTCCTACATCTGATACAAAGGGTCATGTCTCAGATCTGTGTGCCCAAGTACACCACCCACTTCCACCTGGGCACAACAAACCAGGCACAAAGCAGCTTCCACCAGTGACCTCTGAGACACGGGAGTCACTCCTGCTCTGTGCTGGGGAGAACACAACTCACTCTGCCCCTCCATGGCAGACATCTTTCTATTCTCTATAAAGACCCAGGAGTTAAGAGTCTGGCAAGGTATTTTAAAGTGATGGATGGGGAGAGAGAGACACTGAAAGGAAATAAATGCAATCGTGGGGAAAAGCAATTGCATTTTATATAGACACATTCAATTAAAAGTAAGGGAAATAACCCCACAAACAGCACAATATTGACAAGAGAAACCTTTGGGTAACACGTTAGGGTTTAACAGACACAACCATGCAATTCCATGGCAGCAGACAACTAAAACAAGTCCCTCCACACAGCTGTGCCTTCAGGCAGGGCTCTGGCAGTGAGGATCCACATGTATGCTTAACTTGGTGTGCTTGAATCACTACTCCAGCAAGGCAAACTGCAACTAATGGGTCCCCAAAAGAGAGCAACTACTCCAAGCCCAGAGGTGCCTGCGCATGACACAAGTAAGCATCAGCAAAGGTCCCTCCAGCATAGCTGCAGTACCAAAAGAGTGGTCAAATGAAATCCCCTTTTAATTCCAGGGTATGTTTGCTTGACGTGGAGATGTAGGAGCGATTTAAGAAGCAGATAGTGGTTCTTCCCTCCCGAGCTAGAAGGGAAGGCCACAGCAGCACTCAGCAGTTAGGGAAGGTGTGCTGGTAACAGGAACAGTCAGCAAGCCCACAAAAGAGAATCTGGCACTGTTCAGCACATCATTCATTTCTGGGAGATTCCTGTCCCCCACAAGGAGTTTTACTGCTCTCCAATGGAGACGAGGCTTGCTCTCCAGCCAAGGAGGATGGTACAGACTGCTTTGAGGAAGACAGTAGCAGGGAAAAGAGCTGGGAATGGATCTGGAAGCACCTACATGTCCTGCCCTGGCAGGCATGAGACGTTCACTGCAAGGCAAGCCAGAGTCATCCAGTGTCAAGCGCAAGAGCCCCCCTTCCCAGCTACTTCCCTATGCTGCAGTGAGGGTTAGCACCCACCTAGGGGCTCAGGACAAGTGTTCTCATCTGCAGGAGCCACCCCGAGCCCTGGTATCTGAGACATGGCGAGAGCAGAGGAAGGCAAATGCCTGGCCCCAGGCGTCATCCCACAGTCATCTATCTCAGCAGCACACCAGGTAAGCCCTAACCATTAGGTAGGTGTCCACTGTGGCAGAGGCAGTCGCTGGCTGTGCCTGGCAGTCGCCCCCCCTGTCACTGTTCACTCAATTCCTGCTCAGATTTTGGCTAAAACCCAGCTCATGCTAAGGCCTGATCTATGCTGGCAGCAGCGCCATGAGGTCAAAGTGAGAGTACCATGTAGGCAGGACAGGTGGCCAGAAACAGCTAAAGGACCATTATGCTGCCATTATCACCTGCAGCTGGCTGTCTTCTGCAGCCATTATCTTCTGTCTGCCAGTTTCCTCAGAGTCCACTAACTCATGGAAATAGTATAGGCCAAACCCCCAAACTGGAGGGTATAAAACAGCTTACCCAAAAAGCTTTTGAAGCAAATGCAGTAACTGCTGGACTGCTGAAGCTTTCCTGCTTCCCGGTGTGATACAGGGGATGCTCGCATACTGACGGAGGAGGAAGGATGAGCACTCGAACCATAGGCTAGGGAACTAATTCTTTCTGTTTTGCTCATAGGTGCACAATATGAAGAGTTGCAGGTTATAAGTTATGAACCCTTATGACCTGAATGGTGAATAAGTGAATTCACATGATAGACTAGACTGGACAAAAGGGGATTGAGCACCTGTTTATTGTGTTTGTTTGCTGTATTTCTTAATGAGCTCATGAAATAAAATATAAATCACAGAGTACTTTGTCTTGTAATTTTGAGAGATCCAAACAGACCATGACACCCCCCCACAGCATACTGTACCCCAGGCTCCCCACAGGCTTTGCAGTACGCAGCTTTCTGGAAGGCAGCTGTGGCACCCAAGAGCACTGGGAAGGAGATTGCATTTGTCAAGTCATTTACAGATGTCTTACAGTTGTAAATAACTTGACAGATCTCATTTCTTCCTGACATGCAGGAGAATGATCATTTTTCTCAAGCTTCTTTGTCACCTGGATCTATTTTGCTGGCCAGGATGAATTCATCGTCACCCAACATTAACAGTAATGCCTCAAGATTTCCCCGGGGTACCCAGATAGATGACCACAGCACCCATCTCAACCCCAGCCCCAGCAATGAGCCATGGCAGAGCCAGGAGTCACCCCGCTCTGAGGGGAGTGCTGGGAGCTCATCTGATCCCCGAGGTCAAGTTCCAGTTGTCCTGGGGACAGAGCCCACGCAGCGCTTGGGCTGGCTGGCGATCTCTGGATTTGCTCTGTGTTGCGATCACTTTGGCAGACTAACACACTGTGTTTTTCTCGTGCGAAAGACAGTTTGCTGTCCATGACTGATACTGAATGGCTTGTAATTACCTTAATTATACCTCTCTTTCCTAACATCAGACAGAGAACAGTACTAATTCAAGTATACTGGCATAGACACGCCATCATTTATCTAGGTGGCTTGTGCAGGGAGGCACCTGGCAGCACACTTAATAAGTGCAACGGTAACACAGTCACAGAGAAGATATGAGTCCTGGAGATTTCAGCTGAGGTCGCTAAAGACATGAGTAGGCAGACATCTCCCTTGAGCATGGAGCCTGTCTTTGGCATGGGCTGGGCTGCATTCCTGGGGGCTTCCTCTCCCATGCCTGTTTCTCCATCCTCCCAATATATCACTTACGTAAATGCTGTGATTAGGAGCCTGTAGCACAACCTGTCATTAAAATAATATAGTCTGTGCTTCAGGACAGGAGTCACAACACTTCCAAGTGCCTTCAGAGGAATGAGTATCAACCTAGGCAGAAATAAATTATTCCATTTACTCTTACAGCAAGTCCATCCTTCCCTCTGACCAAGAGCATTCAGATTTCAGAGAACAACAATTTTATTTTGATGAATAATGCTCCAGTCAATAGAAAAAGAAGCTGTGCTGGGGATACTAGGGTTGTTGTTCTGCTTGATGTTCTGGATGGACACATAATTTCTTTACAAAACTGCACTCAGTGGACGAGCTAGGTTTAGCTTCGAGGCCCATGTGACTGCCATATACATAATCCTGCATTAGTCACATCTGCTTTTTTCCCATGTAGCCAGAAAACATCAGTGTAAACAGTTACACCATTCCTAGATTGCCAAGTCTTCAGCTGAGGCCAGGGAACAGAACATCAGGCTTGGAAGGGACCTGTGGACAGACACAAGTCACTCAAGAGAGAGTTTGCTACCAGCTTTCCCCTGGGATGGGTGGATGGAGGGGCTCCCATCTACTCTTCAGGGGTTTCCTTCACGCTTCTGCCATAGCCTGAAGAACTGCACCATCAAAACCACCTCTCAGCACAATGCTCCCAGCACTAACCTCATGTTAGCTGTTCAGAAGTGCTGCCCTGCTCCCTGATGTACAAGGCCCCAAAGGCCTTTGGTCACTGACAGCTTCAGAGCCTGATTTGAAGGCTGATGCTGACAGATACATGCATATGAAAGTCACACCTCCTGATGCTCCTTAGAGAGGCCAAGGGGAGAAAGCTCTTACTTCAGAAAAGTGCAGTTACTTAGAAGAACTAAGGAAGGAAGATTCACTAAAAGAGAATCAGATCCGTTTTAACCCAAACCAGGACACAGTAACACAAATACTCCTTGGGATGCAAACCTCTGCCTTCACCATGCATCAATGCCAACAAGCACCAGCTTGCCCACAAGCCATTCTGACACAGCCCACCCCACTTGCTCCACAGAGCCTGCTACTAGCCAAGCCCTGTGAGAGAGAGTATGTCGATTAGCTCAGGATGTTCTGCTGCCCCAGGGCTCCTTTGGGATCACAGCTACCTTCCTCCAGAAGGCAGGATCTCTCACTCAGCCCCACAGGGCTTTGCAAACATCTCCGCAAGTGAAGCAGAGTAATGGCAGAAAGGTTCACTCCAAGAAGGATACAGGATTTTCAGGACTGCAGGTACTCACAGTAGAAGTCCTTCAAGGTTCCCCCTACCCAGTAACTGCAGGAGTTTCCCAGGCAAAAGCAAACCACACTTTGGACTCTTTTGGGGAGGGGGAAAAACAAAACAAGACCTAAACCAATGCAGCTCTAGAACAACTAAGACAAAGTTACAGGCCGAATCTCCCTCTGCACTTCTTCTGCAAGCTCCTGAGCCCTCCTGCTCACAGATGGGCTTGTAAAATATTGCCAGCAAGGTTACATCAACACATCACTTTTTCCAAGAAGGGGGCCACTATATCTACAGTCATCACTGAAAAGTTTAAGGCTTACCTGTAGCAATGCAGAGCTCTTCTCGGCTAGCCCCAGGCTCTACCCCAGTCAGCGACAGGCAGCATCACAGGTCCATCACCTCGTCCCATGCTACACCTCACTGCAAGGAGCCTCACAGCAAGGGCTGTGCATCCCTGCCCCTGATTCCCCAGGTGACCCCTCAGCAGCACAGCACAGTGCAGGCAGATCTCCCCAGCAAGGAAGGAAATGGAAACCAGGGGTTTTCCACGGATACCCCGCTTTGCCTTGTATTTCACTGGCTATGCTGCAGAACAGAAACACTGTGCTTGCTGAGTGTCCTCTTCTGGGGCCAAATTGGAGAGGCATGTCCTTTGAGACCTTCCACCAGCACATGCCAAGATCATTGAAGCAGTGCCCCATGGCAGCACTACCTCAGCACCACTCAGGTCATTACAGAGTTTGCAGCTGCCTTTCCTGTTTTTCCCACCACTAGGCCTTCCCTATATACATATATAGGTGAAATATATACATATGTATGTGGAACATATATAGAGAGAAAGAATATATATTTTTGTATATATATATATATATATATATATATATAGGGAGCAAGGGGATGGGTACGGAGCTGAGGGAAGCAAGGGGATCCGGCTCTGCTGCTGGAGGAGATCCTGAGCACAGCAGCCCCATGAGCACGCTCCCATCTCTGGCCAGCTCTGAAATGAGTGGGGAGCAGCCCTGGCTGCTGGGCTCTGCTTCAGCAAAAGTCAGCATGTTTGCCCAGAGAGCACCAGGCAGGTGCAGAGTGCAGCTGGCTCCAGCCGCAAAGGGAATGGGTTTGTGAATTAGCCGCAGCACCAGCTAATGGCAAGGAGCAAGCGAACCAACACACTGGGCTCCTGCAAGCAAGAGTGAAGTGAGACAGCTCAGCAACTGGTCATCCCCTAGTCCCAGCAACACAAACCACAAAACTACTCAGGAGTAGCAGTGTCCTGGCCATGGGGCAATTGCTTATCGTGGGCATGGACTGGCGTGAGACTGCAGCTCTCCAGCATCTCATCCCAGCTGGCCTGGGAGGGACTTTGCTGGGAGAATGGGATTTTCCAAGATATCTTTTCCTTTGATTTATTTAAAGCAGAGTGAACAGGAGATTCTTGAGCACTATTTAACAAATGCAGCTGTGATTCCCCGTCTTGGCAATACCTGAAACATCCACTGCATCACAGGAAATATCTGCTCTGAGTTGCAATGCTAGCATGCTCTGCCTGCCAGAATTCAAATATCCCTGGGCTTTCTAAGAACAGGCAAAGATAGTTTCCTAAATTAAAGCACTGCATGAGCAGATTATTTATCACACTTCAGTTTGACAGAGCAGCGCTCAGTCTTAGAAGAACTGTCAATCGCTTTGGTAGGTCAAAGTGTGAGGTCATGTTGTATTTCAGCTGGGATAGAGTTAATTTTCTTCCCAGTAGCTACTGTGTTTTGGATTTAGTACAAGAAGAATGTTGATAACACCGATGGTTTGAGTTGTTGCTATGAAATCAAGGACTTTTTCCAGTTTCTCATATTCAGCTAATGAGCAGGTGTGCAGGAGCTGGGAGGGAGCATAGCCAGACAGCTAACCCAGCTGGCCAATAGGAGTATTCCATACCACAGACATCATGCTCAGCTTATGAATGGGGGTTGGCTGGGGGGGCAGGAAGCTCTCGGCTCTTCTCTTTTCAGTGGGTTTGAATCTTCTCTTGTCTGGGAGTTCAAACTCTTTTTTCAGGAATTTAGCAAAATTTGTGATTTCTGGGGTCCGTGATCTCTGCTGAGGGACTGACTGCGAATTGGTCACTAAGTGGTGAGAAAATTGTATTCTATATAGTTTGTTTTGCATGTTCATTATTATCATTATCATTAGTAGCAGCAGTACTATTTCCTTTGTTGTCTTATTAAAGTGTCTTTATCTCAACCCAGAAATTTCCTCTTTTTGTCCATTTCTCCTCCCCATCCTGCTGTGGGGGAAGGGGAAGGGTGGGCGAGTGGCTGTCTAGTGGTTAGTTGCCGGCTGCTGGGTTAAACCACGACAGGTGAGTATATTTATTATAGTGCAGCAGAAAAAGTTTAATGTAGTTAGATGTACAACCAGAAGACATCACTCATTTTCTCTGCACAGAGAGCCCTTACATGCACCAGATCAACAGAGGAAAAGAACCAAAACAGAAAAATACAATAATTGGATTTTTTTTCAGGATGTTTTACTGTTGGCTAAAAAAATAGAGTTGCACAGTGAGGAAAGCAGACTACCTGAGAAACATGAAAAACCAGGGGGAAAGAAAATACTCCACAAGCCAGATTGGTTAGGAGAGAAAATGAAAGCAGTTAAGAACGAACTACTCCCCAACCAATGTATAATAAATAAACAAATCTAGAAAACTGATAAGGGAAGGAAGGAGACTGCTATAACCAACAGAAATACCTTGAGGAGTGGCAATGCTAGCACAGGCAGGACAGGAGAGTTAATGAATATTTCTTTTCCCTCTTGGCAAGTGGTCAAATTTGTTCCTATCACAGTATGCTGAAATATTCCCCAGCAGTAATGAAACCTGGCAATCAACAGAAACCCCAGGAACAGGCTTTAATCAGCATAACCAGAAAACTTGCACCTAAATTTTCTAGGAACTCTCAGGCCAGCCAACACTTGCTTTCAGTAAATCTTCAAACTCTTTGGAAGGCGTCAGGGCTTGCAAAGAGATTTGCAAAGGGAACAAGGAGGACGCAGGTAACTGTATAGCCATCAGCCTGATGCCAACTCAGGAAAATAATAGAAAAGCTGAAATGGGATTCATTAATTAATATGTCACATGATGGTAGGACAGAGTTTTTACAGATGTCTTGTCGTACAAAATATCCACTTGCATTGGAAAATATGAAGTGACTTTTATGAGAGCTATTTTCTATCAGCCCACTTGGATTGGCACTGTCTACCAGACCATCCTTGAATGCTTGATTAACACACCAGAACAATACAAAATCAGAATAATGCACACTAAGTGGGTTAAAACACCATTAAAATGTCCGTGCCACAAACTGCAGCTAGAAAGGGAGAATCATTGCTGAGTGAGTACCACTAATGACCCACCTTGTTTGGCAGGGTGGGAGAAAGCAAGCATTTGGCATTTCAGTCTGGCTGAATGTAGCCTTGTTGTGCTAAGGTAAAAAAGAGAAGCTCCACTTGCAGGCTGGGATGTCAGACCTATCTGGAAATGAAAGTTGCACACACACTCAGCCTGGAACCAAAGCATGCATTTCTTCTACCAGGCAAGATGACAGTCATTAGAATTGGCAGCAAATCCTCCACTTCAAGTGTGGAAATGTTCGAGCTCAGGTCAAAGGCTTTCTCAAAGAAAAGCCAAATGTCAGGCCTAATGATGGGGCTTGCAGGAGCTTGTGCAGTCCTAGGTTTGCAGAGGAGCAGGGCATGCTGTCTGACCACCCAGGCTTTCTGTGGTGAGCCTAGGGCTGCCTCCTTCACTCATGAGTCCCTGTGTGGGGTCTGACCCTCAAATCTGTGTTGCTAGTGTGGACTGATTATACTGACAACCTGAGCAGCATTGCCCACACCACTACAAAGTACACAGAGCCTGGAGATCTACTTAAAGAAGGAGAAATTGCTATCATATATATCTCGTACTTCCAAATACCCAGCAGTGACAGCTGCTGAAAGCACACCATGCTCTCCTGGGGTGCCCAACAAGACGGAGTCCCAGTCCCAGAGTTTAATGGGGAAGAGGGCAGCTCAGGGACAGTGAGAGTAGCTGGACCAGCAGCAAAGAATGCAGCAAAGGGGCAGGAGAATGAACATAATTGGGAGATGCTGCAAGATGCTGACTGATTTTGCTCAGGAGCCAAGGACCACCTCCCACACTGGCTCCAGCATTTTAGACACCACAAATTGTTTTTGCACCCAGAGGCATGTGAGGCACAATCTCTCCATTTTTCACCAGCTCCTTAACCTAATTCTTCCTCGCGTCCGTCTGCACCTGTCTAGCCACTCAGCAAAGAAATGCAGCATTTTGCCTCTTGCCCATTCAAGCTTTCAACCTCCCCAGCTAACTTTCCATCTGCCTGTAAGCCCACTCAGTCATCTAGCTGGCCATGCACACAAATTTATCCAGTCACTGTCACTGTCTATTCTGGTGTCGCTGCCCCCATGCCAGCTCTCAGAAACAGCAGCCCGACAATGAGACATAAACATCATTCCCGTCTCTGGACAATGAGTGCACATAAATATCTTTCAGGTGAGTTATGGACCCTGCTGATAAGAAGCCAAGAGGTAAAACATTCATTTGCCTGAGCCAACTGAAAATGCTTCTATTCTGACACCATGATGTGAGTGGTAGTGGAATTTGGCTCTAATTAGATTGTAGGAGAGAGAAGCAGGGACACCTTCTATGTTCCGCTGTTCACATCAATCAAGAAGCAATTCCACCTTCTGCAAAGCTTACCAGCAAACAGAACTGGTTCTGTCTCCCACCTCAAATACACCACATGGGTGCTTGTGTTCTGCGCACCTTGATACTCCCTGCTCCTAGGGTGTTGCACATATGCAATGACCGCTGAGAGGACAGCCAAGAGGCAGGCTCCATGTGCACCTGTACACATCCTGCACAGAGAAGGTAAACTTTTATATCTGTGCAATACATCCTTATCCATGACAGACCATGAGTGCTGCACAGAACTCTTGCTCTATGCGGCAAGAGTTATATTGATACTGTGGAAGTTCTCCTCATCCCACACAGGACAAAATTTCCCCCAGATCTTACCCCAGGTAGACATGAAGCACTAGATTTCAGCTGGAGCTCCCATTCTCCCTCCTTCTGGGTGATGATGTCCTTGGCAGCCTGGTGTCAGCCTGCAGCAGGGACCAGGGTGATACTGCCCTGTAGGACACACAGCAAAGTTCCCTGCAGCAAGTGTACCACAGGAAAAACTGTGCTCTTGCTTCTACCAATGATTTCCCCACCAGGAAAGATGACACGAGAGCAGACAGGAGGAGGTGGAGGCAGGGCAAACTCAATTCTTACTGTGCAGGCAAGGCCAACCAATGACATCTTCCCTCTCATTAACCAAATCTGGGGAGGAAGCAGATGTCTCCAGGGGAGTACAGCCCATCATGGTTTGGGAATGGTGTAATTGAGGGACCTGCAGTGGAGAGCAGCCATCTGGGTATAAATTGCGAGGACCAACAAATGAGGCATGTTCAGTGAGTCTCTGTATGAGAGGTGCAGGGTACATGGGTTTGAAGCATTCCTATCCCCTGTGGCTTCACCACAGCCCCTGGATGATGGAAAGAAATATTAGTCTGTGGGTCCTTGTAGAATGGTGCGTCTGTCTCTTTCTCAAACCTCCCCAGACACAGGCAGGACCTAGAAGACTGCCCAAGCTTTCAAGGACTCAGCACCATATCTACACACAGCCTCACCCACTGCAGATGGCTCCCCTGCCTATTAACGCGAGGACAGCTGGAAGATCAGCCACCAATCCTTCCAGATCACTGGACAGCACAGAAATCTTACCACGCTGAGGTCTGAGCCTCTCCAACAGAGCCTCTCCCACTCCAAGCATGCACCAAGGATCTTCATTGTTCCTCAGCTTCTTTCTTAACAAAAACATATCAGCAATAACAGTCCCCTACCCACTTTGCATGGGGGCTTGTAAGGTCTTGTTAAAATTCCCTAGTCCTTTTGAACACTAATAATTTTCTTGAGTCAGACCTTAGTCTGGAAACAAGTGTGCTTTATTAAAAATAGAAGGCAGCTGGGGATTTTCAAACCATAGAAGCGAGAAATCAATGCCTAATACTTTACCCAGTACATGCTCTGTCAGAGCATCCCCCACAAAAACAGACACTGCCTCTCACCAGCCACCCCAAAAACCTCTTGACAGGCTTTGCAGTGGTCCTTCCCCCTTGATCCAGATCTTCTACTACTTTAACACTGCTTTCTTGGCTTGCCGAAATGCCAGTAGCTCCCTCCTGTCTAAGCGGTAGATTGAGGATGCGGTCCAGCACTGCCATATTCAGTCTGAGCACCTATAGATTCATGTATTCTGACAGAATTGAATGTTTAGAGGAACTAAGCCAACACACATCTCAGCCCCGCACCCCTCTCCTTCTGATGCCAGCAGGACACCTTGTGCACAGGCCTGTTGCTAACCAATGCTACCCGGGAGCAGGGAATACTGGGTTCTTCCTAGCTCCAGCACCCAGGGACCCACATGGATCCTCCCCTGTGTCCCAAAGCTGATTACACAGCCCTGCCCTGATGCCACCATCCACTGGACTACTCTACAAGAAGCAAGCAGGGACAGCCTCCCGAATAAGCAGCAAAACAAGGTTTCCCTCCCCAGTGCCCCACTCCAGGAATGAGCGCCAGGTCCTGAAAATGAGGGACACTAGAAGGAATAGCAGCTCTGCTAGAGCAAACACCTTGAGACCTGGGCATTGGCTCTGCCAAGCAAGTCACCTTCAGAAGCAGGAGGCCATGCATCAACTTCTGCACCACCTCCTCCCTCCTGCTGAGGATCAGGGAGACAGGACCAGACAGGCGTGAAATGACACTTTACCGTGACTCTATGGAGCAAAAACCTGACTGTCACATCAACTTGTCTGCTGCCATTTCAGATAACACAAGCCTGGGATGTGTGAGCAAAATCCTTGTCTCAGCCCCCAGGCTTTCTATGAGGACACACAATCCCCATCCCAGGCGCCACGGGAGACTGTGCCCAGGCTGTAAGGCTGCCAGCACTCAGCACTATGGCAGGCAGGCACGTGCCTCCCCTCACCAGCACCAGACCAGCACACACGTCTGGGAAGTATCATCCCGCTTGTGCTTCCACAGCACCAGACCTGTCCTGACACCCCTCTGCCTTCCTGAGGAGTGTGCCATCCATCTCTAGCTGCCTGGGACGCACATCCAGAAAAATCACACCAAAAATACATTCAACACTGTTAACTAAAGTGATGACAGTTACCACTAGCTAAACATCTAGCCCTTGTAAACTGGAGTCAGCGCTTCAGCTAAACTTGAAAGATCTCAGGACTGCTCAGCTTGGCTCTAAATCCACATCTTCGCCTCACGACATTCATCCAGCCCTATCCTTTCTCTGTTGGGATGGCTCATTCTAACAAACTACTTTTGCTATGTGGGCCTTTTTTTTGTTGTTGTTGTGCAAAAATGAAAAGCAGCCCTCGGTATTAGGTGTTCCTGTCTGTGAGCTGCATTCCCTCAGGACTACTGTACTGCTCAGGAATATGCACAAGGTTCTTATAAGGAATAGATTTTTATAGCCTCAGTGAAGAGCACTGTGGTCTGAATTTCAAAATTAGTTTTGCACCATTTAATGCAAAACAACATGGAGCAGCAGTGAAGGCAGAAAATACTGCCAAGAAAGAGGAAAATAAATTGCATCAGGTCCTGTGGGTGCTGTTCTCTGACCCTGCAAGAGAAGCGACATGGGGGTACAGGGGCCGACCAGACAGAGCAGGGCCTCCAGCCTGGTCCCTCCAGCCTGGCCAGCAGCATTATGGCCAGAGCACCAGGTACCTCACTCCTGGTACACTGCGGACCACATACATGGAAATCACGTCAGCAGCACAGTGGGAAGCAAAAGTGACTGTTTGGTGGAGGCAGGTGGGGAGCATTGCAGAGAGGTGTCCCTGGGCCTACTTGGCTGATGTCTGAGACCAGGGTCTGCAGCCCCCGCTCCAGCAATGCAGGGTTGTGGTAGAAAGGAGCCAACAGCAGGGTTTGCTGGGGCTTGAATTGCTTTCCTCCAGAGGTATAAAGAAAAGGTGGTAACGTCTATGCAGAGTTCTCCCCCCACCATGCACCTAGACTCCTTTATATGTTCTTGAGACACTGCTGGACACATCAGCCTGGTCCCTGCTGCCCCAGGCTGGAGGACTACACTGGTGAAGCGTGGCATCAATCACTCACCACCAACCTGCTGGCTGGTTTTGGCCTGTGCAGCCCTCCCAGCAATTGCTCTAATAAAGACATTTAGACTCTGGAAAGGCATTTCTGCATCCACAAAGCAGGCTGGGGCCCAGGTTTTGAGCCAGGCAGGTGCAAGCAGCTCCCGGTGAGGGCTGCAGGTCACTGCTGGTGCCCCAGATGGGTGACAGCAGCAGTAACAGTGTGTGCAAGGGCTCCTAAGCCTCCATGCTGGGCTAATCCCTTGCAGGTGTAGCCTGCCAGCTCCTCATCCTCCTTGCTGCCCACTGCAATTCAGGAGATGCTAGCCCTGTGCGCTGGGGGCCAGCAGGCAGCTGGTGCCCAGATGCCTGGAAAGGACTACCAGCAGCTGGGCCAGGAGTAGGCACAGGACTTCCACTCCACAAACCAGTGGGTCCTAGAGGCCCTGTCCCTCTTGCCCTGACCCACCGCACGAAATCTTTACCAGTGCTGGCAGAGGAAAGCTGGAGAGAGGCTGATTTGCTGACGGACCACGGATACGGTGAGCTCTGCAGTCAAGTGCCCCCTTCCTCGGCAGGCTCCCGGGGACCCACCCTGGCAGGCACGCACCCACCAGCCTGGGCAGAGCAGCATGACCCACCACTGCAGCATCCCCTGAAAGATCATTTTCAGTCCATCAGGGATTTGCTGCCCTTTGGCAGATACACACACACACATCCTTACTTAAGGAGTGTGAGTGCAGCTACAATCCCTTTATGTAGAAATGAATTCAGCAAAAGAAAAGAAAAAAAGGAAAGCAAATAGGATGCAACCACATAAAGGAAAACTGAGTCAGGCCAGTGGTGAGACATCTTTGCAGGACCCACACAGGAGGGCTAGGCTGTTTCGTAGCCTGGGAAACAAAGAGCAGACATGATCACACTGTGCATCCCTGAACTACATAGAGTCATAGAATATCTCAAAAGCCGGAAGGGACCTGTAAGGATCGCCGATATACTACAATATGGTAGTTAAACGATTTGCCTCAAGCTCGTATTACTGTTCATTTTTAACTGTGACTCCCCATAACAATGCAAGGTGATAAAACCCAACCCGCTCACCCAAGAACGACCTGGGACACAAAGGCACTCCCAAGGCTGAGGCCCACCCTGCAGTACCTACCTTGCTTGTTGAAGTGGGGAGGGCCAGGGAGGAAGGCAGACAGAGCACTGGACAGACCCAGCTCTCCCCTGCAGGGACACACTCACATCTCGGGAGAAACACAGCCCAGGCACCAAGGCAGAACACTGACACAGGGAAGGTGATGGGGAAGAGAGAAGAGGCTGGATGTGCTTGAGCAGGCGCAGACATGCCCAGGACCTTTGCACCGTTCCAGGGGAGGGAAGTGGTACCTGGGCTTGAGCACAAAGCATGGAGACTTGTAATTTGTGTGCTCACGCATGTGCGAACTCCTTCCCCTCCTCTTTACAATGACACATCCTTTTCCAAAACAACTGGATTCCCAGAAGGAAAGTGGGCATAGACAACCTGGCAATGGAGCCCTAAACCCCTCTCCACATCACAGCTGGACAGAACGACTATTCCTGCTTCTTCCCAAGAGCTGGCCAGCCACTTCCATCCTCCTCTACAACCTCAGTGACTGCCCTTCCTATTCTCTGTATGTGGATCAACGTGAACCCCTTGCACAGTACGTGCAATGCCATCCTAGGCCAATACACCCACTCGAGTCAGCCCACTCCACCATCCCTGTGAGATACAGTACCTTAATGCAGACTTTTCAGCTAAAAGCCACAGAACATCCTCGGCTACTGTGGCCAAAGTGGAGTACAAGGTTGTCCTAGCAGCCATGGGGACTGCTAGGGAGCGAAGGCAAGGTGAAAATATGAGAAACTATTGTTTCCCTACAGCTAGAGACTGGAATCCTTCTCACAAGCTCACACTCACCAAAAAAATGCTGTGGAGCATCCTCACAGTAAGATCACTTGTGGGATGACTGAATGGGAGGCCCAGCTATGCTGCTTTTCAGGGTTTTGGGCTCGAGCCCTTCCATTACAGGCTTAATTTCCAGCAGGACTGAAAGGGAAGCATAGCACTGTCCCTGGCTGTGTATATCCATTAAAAGCAGCAGCACAAGGCTCTGAACATGCTTCAAGGCACAGCCACAGCTTCTGAGAACCCTTTTAGTCCCTGCAGAGACATTTGGAGCATGCCACCAGCGAGCCAGCTTCCTTTATGTGCTGCATCTACTTCAGAAAGAGTTTGCCTCACTCTTCCCAGGTGACACAAAAGCACGTGAATATGAAACAGCTCTGTGCAAGGCAGCAGTGTCTCCCTCCTCCCTATGGCCATTGCAGAAGATGCTTGGGGCACCAAAGAGAAATCTTGCTCTTCATACTGAAGATTAGCAATGCCTCCAATCTGAAAAGAAACAGCCCCTTACCTAGCATCATTACAGTCCCAGGTGGAGCCAGGTTTTCAACTGGCAGAGTCTCTCTGCTTTAGGGTGATACCCTGTGTCCCCAATAGGTGATCCCATGATGGGGCAGGGTGACCCTTTTTGCTGGGGCACATACAGAACAAGAAAGGTCCAATTCTGTCCTGAGAACACTGACTCCAAAAGGCAGCACCATGAAGGGCAGCCAAGCACCCAGTCATGAGTGGGAGTGGTGGTACACGCCCTTCCAATGTTTCCACCATAGCTGGAAGGCAGGATGAGGCCAGGGATGTTAGGTGCAATTCCAAGGAAGTCCTGGCAATGGCAATATTTGAGCAGACTGGCATCACCACACACAAATACCTTTAGTTTCTACTCCCAACTCCAGGAAAAGATTGATATCTTTACAAACATTTAACCCTAGCTGAGCTCAGCAAGGAGACGTTCTTGTCTGCTCAGTGCTGAGATGCTGGGAAGAGTAGCACAGGATTCTGCTCACTGTCTGTCACTACTCTGTGGACAATGCAGAAACAGCTCCTCAGACTGAGACAGACTAGAGGCAGCCATCAGAGGCAGCCATCAGTGAAACGTTCTTCATTGCTCTCTTAGTCTGTGGTTCTGCTCTGTCATTAGCTGCTGCAGTTGTTGAAAGCTGCCCAGCAAGTGTTTTCTCCATCTTGTTCAGGCGAAGAGGGGCATGTAGAAGCTCAGCAGCAGAGACCCATGGATCAGTGTCTCCTGTGGTTCCAGAACAGCAACATCCAGACAGCAGCAACTCAACTGCTAGACCCATCAAAAGCAGGCAGCCAGTGGATCTAAGCAGCAACCTCTACCCCCTGAAGACGAAGTACAGATTCCCTGGGCAAAAGGGAAAAAGAAAGGTGCCACCAGGAAAGGTTTTGCTCATGAGAACTATAGCCTCCCCAGAGGAAGCTGAAAAAAAGAGAGAATAAAAATGCAGCCCAGGAAAAGACAGGCAGGCTGGTTATTTCTTTCTGCTCCAGTCGCACAGCAGCATTCACCAATGCACGTACCAATCAAAAGCCCTTGCAGTACTGCACAGCAGCCCAAACTTCGCACACATTTTGTGCTGCCAAGCACATTTGAGCTGCATTTGCAATGGGAGGGGTGGGCTGCCAGTAGCTATCCCAGTACCAACCTCACCGGGCTGCAAAAGCACAGCCCTTAGGGCCTTTGTAAATTTTGTTGTGTGCTCGGAGGTTTAGTGGGGAAAAGAGAGAGACTGTTAAGTCTTTTAATTGGTGGACCCTCGTTTTATCTTTAAATCACAGGCTACCAGCCCAGTATCCAGCCAGCCTCTTCTGCTGAATCCCACCTACCTTGCTGTTACCCTGTTCTTCTGTGACAGTGCGCTGCAGCAGCTACCAGTGCCACCTAGCAGCCCTCACGACACAGCAGGTGCGCATCAGGGCTGAAATCAGGACAGGGGTTCCGTTTTGCACACTCCTGCCCTTCAGAACTGAAGAAGACCATTTTCATCAGAAGAAAACAACACGCACTGGGTTGCATGTTGTATCTCTGTCAGCAGGAAGCTGAGTTGGAGAGGATGTGGCAACATTGATTGGACTGCACACACTAGTGTGAATTAAAAAAGGAGCCTCCTCCACACAGAGAGAGAGTTAAAGAGCACAGTCCGCTCCCGAGAGGTTATTAACTATAAAAATACTCTCATCTGAGAAACTGTTAATGGTGAGCCGTTCCACACGTGCACAATCACTTTCTAAGCAGAGAACAGTCTGGAACAGAGCAAGGGTTGGTAAATGCATAGCCAGGGTCATGACCGGAGCTAGTCATAGGACTAATTGACTGGAATCAGTAATGAGTCTGCTATGGCATCAGCCCATCCAGGCCTCTCTACCTTTGACCATTCATTACTTACTAACAAACACACTCATCAGTCACAGCCTGATGCTCATTTGTAGGCTCTGTTCCTGCCTACAACCTGCAGTACTAGCATGCATTAGACCAAGCACAGCACCAAGTGTCAAGTCCTCAGAGAAGGAGGCTGCAGCAGAAACAAGGCTGGTACTCAGGATCCCAGGGATCTCACAAAGGGACAGAAAGTGAAGTTGCAGACAAGGCAGGCCACATGTGCCCAGAGCAGAGGTCTACGTGAGGGGGGAAAAAAAAAAAAAAAAAAAAAAATCAAGGCAACATAACCTATCTCTAGTCTCCATCCTTGAAGCTATTCAAAAGCCGTCTGGACACGGTCCTGGAAGACTGGCTTTTGGTGGCCCGGCCTGAGCAGGGAAATTAGACCAGATAGGCCCCAGAGGTCCCCTTCCAACCTCAACCATTCTGTGATCTCTTCATTTTTGAGCAGAGTGCTCTTGAGAGCACTTGGAAAACACCAGGATTCTGGTGCTTCCCAACCAAGCTGTCAGGATAGGCTCCAATGGCCCTGGTTTTGTAGGGATATCGGTGAGCCTGCAGTTTTCACCTCAGCACACATGTGGACTCCTGGGTAAGATACTCCAGTGAGGAAAGCCACCAGAAACACAAGCTGGACATGGCTAGTTAGAGCCAAGCAGAAGGGTGATCACAGAACCACAGAAGAGTTTGGGTCGGAAGGGACCTTTAAAGGTAATCTAGTCCAACCCCCCTGCAATGAATAGGGACATCTACCACTAGATCAGGTTGCTCAGAGCCCCGTCCAACCTGACCTTGAATGTTTCCAGGGATGGGGCATCTACCACCTCTCTGGGCAACCTGTTCCAGTGTTTCACCACCTGCACTGTAAAGAATTTCTTCCTTATACCTTGTCTAAATCTCCCCTCTTTTAGTTTAAAAGCATTAATCCTTGTCGTATCACAACAGGCCCTGCTGAAAAGTCTGCACCCAGCTTTCTTATAAGTCCCCTTTAAGTACTGAAAGGCCACAGTAAGGTCTCCTCAGAGCCTTCTCTTCTCCAGGCTGAACAGCCCCAACTCTCTCAGCCTTTCCTCACAGAAGGGTTCCTATCCTCTGACCATTTTTGTGGCCTCCTCTGGCCCCATTCCCAACAGCTCCAGGTCTGTCCTGTGCTGGGGGCTCCAGAGCTGGACGCAGGACTCCTGGTGGGGTCTCATCGGAGCGGAGCAGAGGGGCAGTTACCTCCCTCACCCTGCTGCCCACGCTGCTGGGGATGCAGCCCAGGGCACGGTTTGCCTTCTGGGCCGCGAGTGCACATTGCTGGGTCACATCCAGCTTTTCAACCCTCAGCACCCCCAAGCTCTTCTTGGCAAGACTGCTCTCCATCCCTTCATCCCCCAGCCTGTATTGGTACTGGGGGTTGCCCCCACCCAGCTGCAGGACCCTGCACTTGGCCTTGTTGAACCTCATGAGGTTCACATGGGCCCACTTCTCGAGTTTGTCCAGGTCCCTCTAGATGGCATCCTGTTCTTCTGGTGTGTCAACTGCACCACTCAGCTTGGTGTCATCTGCAAACTTGCTGAGCATGCACTCGATCCCACTGTCTAGGTCATTAGTGAAGATATTAAGCAGTACTGGTCCCAGTATGGACCCCTGAGGGACACCACTCATCACTGATCTCCATCTGAACATCGAGCCATTGACCATTACCTTCTGGATGTGACCATCCAACCAATTCCTCATCCACCAAACAAGTCCACCCATCAAATCCGTACCTCTCCAATTTAGAGAGAAGGATGTTGTGGGGGATTGTGTCAAAGGCCTTACAGAAGTCCAGATGGACAACATCTGTAGCTCTTCCCTTGTCCACTGGTGCAGTCACTCCATCATAGAAGGCCACTAAGTTGGTCAGGCAGGACTTGCCCTTGGTGAAGCCATGCTGGCTGTCTTGAATCACCTCCCTGTCCTTCATGTGCCTTAGCATAGCTTCTAGGAGGATCTGTTTCATGATCTTCCCAGGCACAGAAGGGAGGCTGACAGGTCAGTAGTGAAGAAGTGATGCTTCCTCATCACTTGACAGCCAGCTCCATGAGCCAACCCAACCCACTCTCAGTACCTACAGGCTCTTTCAAACGTGACCGTCAAGGGAAGTTTGGAGAAGTACTTCAGGTAGTACTTGTGTATCAGACAGCACTAGGCTGAGGCTACACAAACCAGGTGCAGCCTTCGAAGAGCTGCCCAGCTCTGCCCTCAGAGACCACTACTGTCCTCCCCATAAGGCAAACAGTAGTCCAGCAGGCATAACAGAACAGTCACTCACTTGTAAGAGAGCACATAATCTTTGATACTCTTTCATTCTCAGCAGTGACAGCCCACAGCAGCATGGCAGGCCTGAGGATCTTTATTTCACAATTATCAATGGTTAGAGGGATGAGTTACACACTGTTGCATCCATAGGTAGGCAGCAAATCATAGTAACAAAGTGGTACTCACTTTGGGTTTAATGACAGGATGTGAGACTGCACAGTTGTGTTCAAGGTACCGAGGCAACTCCAAAGGCTGGCAGTGAAAACAAGATACTAAACCTGGAAAAAAAAAACCTGACCCAACTAGGGCTTAGGAAAAAAAAAAAAACATTATCACATCAATGCCAGGGGGAGGAAGAAAAAAAAAAGAGTTCAAACAGCAGCAAGTACTAATATCCCCAAAGGGGAATCAATAACATGAGCATGGACAGAACAGATAGGAGAGGGAGAAGCTCAGGGCTAGTCACAACCACAGCTGGACCAGATCACAACAACATATTTCACTACATGGAGCAACACGCCCTACACTTTTTCTGGTGTGTTAGTCTGTCCTCATCCCTTCCCAGCCAGCTCACAGCCCAGCAGTTAGTGACAGCACTGTGTGCAAATACAGACAGAGAGAGTGGTCCACAGCTCCCCACCCCTTGTAATCGACTAGTGTAATTCATCAGAGGCTTGGAAAGTCTAAGCCACACAATGCACATGAGAACAAAGACATGTGGAAGCTCTTGCCAACCACACAGCATTGCTTGGTGCCCTGCTTATGCAGCAGTCCCAGACAAGGTTACTGAAGTTGTGTCTCTGGATACACTGACCCTACCCTACAGAGGCCCACGTGGTAGTGAACCCCAGCACTCCTCAGGCTGGCCTGGACTCAGCCAGCATGTTGAAAACAAACAGGGAGACACTGGAAGTGCTGCAAGGGCTTGGACACTCCACAGAGAATTAATATGGCCTGTAGTTCCAGTAACTGGAGAAAACAGAGATCTGGAAAGCAAGAAGAAAAGCAGGTAAGTTCCTATATCGCTTGGGCCATAGAAGAAAGAGCATACAATGTATACGTGAAGATTGAGCTTCACAGCATTACACACTCCAGCACTGCACTGCAGAACGGCAGATTTGCTGCTATGGTCACTGACGAGGCTGGGAGCACAAAGTTACTTGCTCAAGGTGGCAGCCAGATCAGCTGCAGAACTGGAACTGAACATTGGTCTACTGGAATCCAGGTTGCTGAGGTCTCCATGACTCCTCTCCAGCATCCTGGCATTTTCTCACATCCAGTTCATGACTGAGAACGCAAAAGTGTCTACCTGCTCCTCTCCACCTAGTCACTGGTTCAGCAAACACATCTGCCACACTACTACACTTATCCCAGATGGCTGGCTGCTAGGCAATGCCAGCCAGCTCCCTGGCTCCAGAACAGTGACTCATTGCTTCTTTTCAGTTTATATGCAAGTTGAACAGAATAACATCACATCAGATTTTTAGGAGATCTGAGGTCCTCTCAAAATCCAGAGTTAAAAACAAAGCCCCTTCTCTAAGGCCATTACCTTGTCCTTCAGTTGCTGGCAAAGCTGCAGTGAAACTGTGAAGAAGACAAGGGCATCATTCAACCATGGCACAACACATTCCACTCTATGGACATGGCTGACTTCATACCGCTGGCTGCCAAACTCACTGGAGGAGAGGGGAAAAAGAGCACAGCTTCACCCACAACAGCACAGAACACAAAATTCAACTGTCCTCCATTCTTACAAGAGATCATTATGATTTCTTCTACATTTAAAACAGCACCTGACATAGTTACAGAATGCAAACTTTCAGTCTACCTCTCACCAGATTTAGAGTTAAGCTTAAGTTAAGGTAGAAACTTTATCAGAAAGGCACAAAGGCAGGAAATGCAGGTGGCAATGCCAATAACCCAGTGTTCATTTTGGTTGACAATTTTCATCTCTAGACAAACTCAAGGCACTGTGTGGGTGGGCTGTATCCTGAAAAGTCATATCTTTGGGCCTTCATGACCGAGCCACTAAAGAAACACTACTATGGGCACCTGTGCAGTCGCAGGCACAGCCACAGCAAGTGACTCAGTCCAGCTTTTCCACTTAACAGATGCTACAATCAAAACTGCTACAGCCATTTGGATCTCATTCTCAGCAGACTACTTACAACATGGCTCCAGGGTTGTGTAAAATGGACCCTCCAGAAGGCTTAAAGTTCTAGAGTAGAAGCAAAAGGTCATTAGGATTTTGACACAGTAAACAAAGTACTTAGAAGGAGGACGGTTAAGGTTTGTACTTTCAGTAGCCTGGCATCAAGAAATGCCTATACTGCATCTGCCTGATTACTCCATTCATACGGAATCCATGTCATTTGATCCCTTCCTGCTCCTTCAGGAAAAAAGTTCTACGCAGTGGCTGGGTCCAACTTAGCACCAAATTTTAGCACCACAAAAATAACACGAGAAGATCCAGAAAAAAAAGAGATAGATAGGTTTTAGGAAAAACATGCATACTGAATTTCATACAGCTTAAGAGTTTAATTCTGTTTTTACATCAAGCTGACCCACATGCAACAGGTGGAGCAGAAAAGTATCCATCAAAACTCAATTCAGAAACCCCAAGATGCTAGTTCAACGTAAACTGGGTTAATATAATTATGCCCTCCCAAAATTATACAAAATCAAACTATATTGTAACGCATTACTTGGCAAAAAAATAGTTACTGGCTTTCTCCAGAGCACTCACGTTTTCTTCTAAGTGGTCACACCCCAAACTAGACTGAGAGCCAGTGTTCTGTCTGCAGCAGATCTAAACACAGACACTTAACACCAGTTACAGTCATTTCCGTGTTATCTTATGCATGTAACATGGCACCCTGCAGCAGCGCGATCACCCCCTCACAGTGGGATGTAGGGATACGTAGACAAACAAGGCTCAGGAGATAGCAGGCATCACCTTTGTTGTGCTGGGCTGCAACACATGGAGTTGGTAGACAGTCAGGCACAGCTTATTCAGGTTAATATAGAAATTCACAAGGACGTCTGGAGGTAGAGCAGGGGTGAACATTTTCTGGTGAGAAAATAAGTAGTGTCTTTGTCAGTGAAAGGATCATTATTTCTACTGCTGGGAAATCACTACCTTTTTCTAAGCCATACTACAGTTACCCCATAGTGAGAGAGCCATTAGGAAAGAAACAAAGACTGAGCAGCTTGCAGGCAATGGTTGTTCCTCTTGCTGCACTTGATCAAATGGTGTGTGCATGATGGTGACAAAAGAGGGTGGAGCAGTGTCCACAAGGGCAAACCATTCCTCGACAAGCTTCCTGGGCAGAGAACAGAACTTACTCTCTGAGAACCAGAGTCGTCATGCCCAGGTCATCTGCTTTCCCATAGCAATATACAGAGCAGCCAAAAATGCTCAGGGTTTGCACCTCCTCCAGCTCTCTCTTTCTGTCTCAGGAGACATTTCAGAAATCCACTTCCACCAGGACACAGCACAATATCCTAACTGCTGCATGCAGACTGTATGGAGGTCTAGACCACTACATACTTACTGTGAGACCACTGGAGGCAATCTCTGGTAGAGTCAGAGTGGCTGGAGTGGTAAGCCGATTTCGGGCTCTTGAGAGCTGTAACATCACAGCATCCATAAGCTACAAGATAACATACAGTACGCTGCTGAGTGGCAGTCTCTGGACAGCTCTGGATAGCATGCTGCAGGATCCTACAGCTTTTTGCAAGTGTTAAAACCACAACCACCACCCTTGTCCTTCCAGGAATTCAGGGATTCATTGGGAAGGGGTGGCTCCCACATAAATGCAGTTTAACTGTTACCACTGTCACAGACACTGTCAGGCAGGCCAGGAGTGTTTAATGCCACAGACTGAAGAGTGAACAGCTATTCATTAGAAGAATAAGAAGAGAACATGATATCAATTACTGATGCCACAGAAGCATTGACAAACTCATCATCAGCTCTTCTGAAGAGCAAGCATTAAGATAGAACAAGCTGTGTTCTAGTTCTCCCCATTCCCACACCATAGGTACAACTACGGCAGAATGCCCCCACCCTATTCATAACCATCTATGAGCTAGGGCACTAGAGACAAGAACGAGTTCATTGTGAGTCCAGTCCTGCCAGAAACCACAGTTCAAAGGCTCTATCCAGGCAGACTTCCTTTTCCAGAAAAAAAGTGGGAAGCAAGATATGTCTGTTAGAGAGCTCATGGCTGCTAAGATGAAGGCATTTTATATTATAAATACAAATATTATATCTCCTCCCTACTTCCACCCAAAAGTCCAAAGGAAATATTTTTTTACCTAGCTTCTTTCTATTAGCAGCCCTTGCCCATGTGGAGACTAAAAAGGTTTAGCTTTCTCATGTGTGATATTGTGACGGATTCTAGTGAGTACGTTGAAACCGTGGTAGCTTCAGAGCGCATTTCCAAGCAGAAGCCTGGGCTTTATTGCCACACAGCAGCTGGTCTGTATCAGACCGCATCAACTACTACTAGCAAGTGAGAAGTCACTTTCAAAGCATCAGTAAATCACGAGTACTAACTGTAATCTTTTGCTTGCTGATGACTGCCTCATTTCTGACTGAAAGGGAAGAGTATGAGCTGTGTAAATACATCATCCAAAAAAGATCAAGGAAGATGCTCCCAGAATGTCATTGCTGTGCAACAGTGCACGGACTGCTCAGATTACCATTCACCATGATGTACGACCCTGTTGTTGTTGTTGCTAAACTGGTGTAGATCGATACCAAATATGAGGTCACGTGGATACTCCTTGACGCAGGTACAAACGAGTACAACTGGAGAATTCATTTCCACTATGAAACTCAAGACAGTAATGTGCATTAACTGTGTTTAAAACAACAAATGGAGAGAAGAAAAATGCATGTTCCTACCCAAGCAGAGAGGGCTTTCTCCTCACCTTGAGAACCTCTGAGCCTGTTTTGAACTGGTAGTTTACATCTCTGTTCATAAGCAGGTAAATGGCTTGGTTAACATGGTTTCTAGCATCCTGGATCTGCAAAGGTACAAAGGCAGCCAAATTAAAGAAACAATCTCCATAAAACACACTGGGAAGTAGGGGTTTCCCTGATTATCTTGTTGGCCCTAAGAAAATGGTGACTTCACAATTGTTAAGGCTATTTTTCTCTGACTACCAGACACACTACCACAAATCTACTGCTGCTGCCCAGATGCGTTATCGGGTTCTTCACTCAAGGACTGGAGATGCGAAACAGTCTGACAGTTACGACCTGGACTGTCAATAAAAATATTGCTGCTGCCATGAAGGAACAGTGACATCAGGCACTCTCATCCTGGGAGGGCTCTGGTCACGACTGTTCAGGTAGGAACTCTCACTGTTGATTGTATATGGCAGTCAGATCTAGCAACACGAGTAATTTCTTCCTTAGCAACTGTTTGAGCTAAAACCAACGACGTAAATTACACCAGTAGCAGCAGTGAGCAGCAAACATTGATTTCTAATACAGCATCTCTGGCAGTATTCCAGAGTCCTTCTAAACTGTAATTGTTGGGGTTGAGAGTTATCTCCAGCATCAAGAAGTTGCCATCATGCTGCCTGCGTGGAACTTGACCAGACGCAGGGGACAGCTAGCTTGAGTGCTTCTTAAGCAAGACTGCTTGCAGCCAGGAGACAATTATCAAAGCAAGATTGATAGGTGTATCCCAATGATTTCATGTGAGCAAGGACAAACCAGAGGAAGAAGAAAACGACCCTGGGAGAAAGTGACTTGTGTTCAGCTCCAGGCAGCAGCAGGAAAATCGGAAAGAATGCAAAGGAGTAAATCAGAGGGTGCAACAAATGGAAAAGGTAAGCAGGGAAGCCTGTATGAGAGGTGGCTGCTGGGAGAGGGATAACACAGCTTGGGATATTTGTAGTTTGATACATCTACACTGCTCCCCAGCAACCCAGATCCCAGTTCCGCCTCACAGAGGTCTCCCTAGCATAGACATGGGCATTGGTTCCTTCTCACCCGGAGCTCAGGGATCACAGAATAGCCCTGTTATTAGAAAGCACGAGGCACTGGAGGCTACAGAGAGAAGAGAGAGATAAAATGATTAAGTCCACTGTCAGACTGCAGAGAAACTCTGCAGGTACTTGGGCTATGGCATCTCCAGACATCACCACCTCCAGCTATTACATCTCACAGATGATTTTGAGCAAGCTAGCTGGTTCCTGGAAGTGTTACCCAACCCAGCAATGCCAATCCTGCTATTATAAGGACTTGCTTCATTCCCATTCCCCCCTGATTTTGTTATGTTTTCTAATCAAGTTCCTCAAAACTTGTGTGCCTGCAGTTGTGTTCCTCAAAAACGTGCCTATACTACAATTTCTTACCAATGCCTTTACTTTGCACAGAAAAACAACAATGGAACCACTCCCAAAGGGAAGAAAGTCACAATACTTCCAGATGCTCATTTTTAATTCAGACAGGACAAAGATCTCCACATAATCACTGTAAATGCTTCTGCACAGAGTCCTTCAGGCACTCACATTCCACATCTGAACAACATAAGAACACAAAACTCTTCCAAGTACATAAAAGAAGGTGTTTTCCATAAAAGCTAGTAGAAGCCTATCAACCAGGCAGCAGCACGAAACACCCACAAATACGATGCACTGCTGAGTGTTATCACAAAAAACTTCCTCGCCTTGTTGCGAGATGTAAACAAACTCAGTCAAGTTTGGCATTAACCCCTCAAGTACACAATTTTCTAGATTTCTGCAAAGTTACCAGGTAGACCTCTCACTCCGCTGCCAAAGCAGCCATTGGAAACTGCACCCAAGACGAAATGCACTGATCATTTAGAAGAATCTGAGCCATGGCTTAGTGAAGCACATGGAATGCGTCTTTCTCCAACCTACTCGGCTATGACAAAGTAACTGTGGGAAATTAAGTCTTCAAGATCAGGCGCTACGTCAGGTCCTGAAATCAGGTATCTCCCAGCAAAATGCTGGGAAGGAGATTCAATGTTCTGCATAGCCACATCCTTTTAACTCCTTAACCGAGGGAACTCAGCTATGCTACAAGAGCACAATGCAGTGAGATTTGTGCTCAGGGTAAAGAAATGCTTCCATAAGAGAACGAGAGCAAGCTACCCAAAGGCTCTGAAGTTGCTCTTTGCCCTGCTAGCCTGGGTTTTACAAGCAGACACAAGGCCAGTACTGCACAGGTACTCTAGACACTCCTTTTACAGGACTATGACTGCTATGCAGACAGCATTCAGCTTGCTGGTATTTCAAGAACAAGCAGAACCCACCTCTCTCTTAGCACCGTAACTGAATTCAATTGAATCTGTTTCCTCACTTAGCTTTTACTACCGGAGCTAACATGGGATAGACATAACCTTCTCTCTTGGAAAGCGAGGGGCTACAGCTACCGCTTGGAGGGCGCAGATGCCACAGAGGGGTAGACATCGAAAGTCAACAGTACCTGCTGCAATTTCCACTGCTTGTCTTCCCGAAATGCAAAGTGCAGCAGCTGATTATTTCTGGGCATTTTCAGATTAACGTCCTTGAAGAAAGAAACAAACACATGAGAGCAAGCAATCCCTATATGCAGAACATGCCAGTCCCACTCCATTCCGTCTCCCAGCTCATCTTGGCAAGCTGCTTTCAGCAGTCCTGGCACAGCCAGACCTTCAGTCCTCCTATATGTTAACACAAAGGATAAGGTGAAAGGCATTTAGTTAATCAAGATCCAGGCAGGACATACGACCTCATCTCAGAAGGCCCCCAAGGAAATTTGATATTACACAACACAGGCAGTAAAGGCAAGGAATCCCCACGAAAGCTGACTCCACCACTCACCACAGAGCATGTGGTGGGGGTGTTAGATGATGGATCTTGACATAATTCAACAGTTGGTGAAACATTAAGGTTTTAAGGCCTATTAGGGAAGATTGACAAGGAATACTTATTGATCCCTAGTTAATCATAATAAGGATGACCGCTCCCTTGAGGTCATCAAATTGTAATAAGGATGACTCACACCCCTTGATGGTAGTACAAACCAAGAAGCACAGCAAGTACTCACAGCTTGACACAGGGCATCTCCCTGCAGCGTCAACACACCTTTCACCTGGTCTGTGCTGGAATGGGAAGAAGGATCTGGGCAATACAAGTCACAGGAGACAAGATACACCCATGGAAACTGCCCACCCGACACCACCTGCCCTGTCCCATGCAGCTAGCCAAGCTCCCCTCCTTCCAGGGGTCAGCTGGGGGTGCAGATGAACTCCATGCACACTTTCAAGTCCCCAGCTCTCAGCCTGTGGCCAGCTGCTGTCATGTTCTTTATGAGCCACCTCACCCTCACGGCCCTGCCTAAAACATTACACTAATTTCTGCTCCCATGTTTAGTTCATGTATTACCTATCAACAGTTTGGCTGCTGATACAAACAGCTATAGCAGGCACAAACACAAGGTATTAGATGAATTACTGACATTGGAGTGCTACCTCAATCAAATGGGAGTTGAAAAGTACAAACCCCACCCTGCCCCCCCAAGAAGAAAAAAAAAAAAGTAAAAAACCAAACAAAAACACACCCCAAATCCTTTAAAAGGTCCTGCAAGATGGCTCACATCTACAGTGAACAGTGGAGGAAGACTGAAGAACCTGGGCCTTCAAGAACTCAGTTTAGCCATACCTGACATTTTTATGAACTAGAGAGAGACTCTGTAGATCAACATTTTTTAAGATCCACCTTGCAATAACAATGAATGAAAACTGGAATCATCTTTAATACTTTAAGACCTGAAGAATGCAACTTCAAACCCAATACAGAATCACTGCACCACTCTCTAAAATGCTCACCACACTGTTTCTAAGGTCTAAGGTCCTTCGCAACCAGTTTGCGACCTCTGCTAAAGTGTAACTATTCAAGATCAAGGCCTATAATAAAGATCAAAAAATGGACAGCTATTTCAGAACTGCACTTCTGTAGCACCTTCTGCACAAGTCTCAGTTTGCTCTGTAACAAGTAGATTTATTATTGGTGTTTCAGAGAGATTAGGACAAAGGTTAAGATTTGTCCATGGTCAGAGTCAGAAATTGAGCCAAGAGCAGAATTCAGGTCTTGTAACTGCAGTTCCCTGTGCCCAGAATCAGAAATTTGCCCTTTGCAAAACTGCCGAGAGCAGCACACAAATGCAACACACCAGCGTGTGGTCGGGAATAAAGGACTATATTACAGGTGTCAGTAGGAAATGGCACAAGTCCGGCTAAGGCAGCCCCTGGAACACGGCTACAGACTGTTACATTAACCTGTCAAGAGAGTTTGTTCCTTTGCTTTTGTTGAGGCGAAACCTCAGACTAAAGACGGCCCCGTTGCCCGGGGGTGCTGCAGGGGCCTTTGCCGCAGGGGCTCGGGGAGCAGCGCCCTTCGCTGCAGAGGGGAGCCCCCCCCGCAGCCCACCCACCGCCACGGCCACTCACCCCAACGTGCTCAGCACAAAGCTCTCCTGCTTGACAGCTGCCCCAGACCCACCGGCAGGCAGGGCGAACCGGTGAGAGGCCTCCTGCCCAAGAGAGGACATCGTGAGTGCTGGCGCAACCACCCAGCCCAGGAACAAAGACAAGGCAAGAGCAGAAATGCAAATGCTGGCAAGAGGTCGAACACTGAGTGGTCACTGGTAGCTCCAGACTGGTGATACTGGCTGGTGACTGTCCTTTAATCCCACTTTGTGCTTACAACTATAACAAATTCTTCAAAACAGATACTGTATGTACAGACACTGCAGGTTATTGTCACCTGCTACTGAGTCACATCCTGGGTCAGCGCTCCCGCACTCCCACCTCCTCTGGCACCTGCCCCCCACCTCCACGTTTTTGGCCCTTCTCTTGCACCACCCACTAACCTCCACCAAAACCTCAGAGCATTAAGGGGCTGGGCCTGTTTAAACCAACCTAACAGGAGAGCGGTGCACTCTGATGCACACAATACCCTTCGGCCAGTTCACCTGCCTGGAAAGAGCTGAACCCGGCAGCCCACACTCAGGCTGGGGAAAGGTGCCGCAGGCCTGGTTCAGCTGAACACTTCACACCTCTGAAAGGGGCAGGTACCACCAGAGAAGTGTCTGTGTTGAGGGAAGGATGGCTTTGAATAAGGAGAGTGCACACTGCTAATTACTGCACAAGTAGTAGCTTGTCAGCTAAAGGCTATCATGCCTGTTTCCACCATCACATGACAGAGTTACAGGCAGATCCATATTCTCTGCTCCAGAAAATATTCACATCTTGGGCAAATGCCTGGCAGACAGGTCTGGCTGCCTCCATGGGCCTTTTCAAAGCACCTCTCCCTCAGGAAAGAAGGTCAAGAACACAGTAACCTAGGAAAAGCCAGCTTTATTGCAAGTCCTCAAGACCAGAGGGCAAGCAAATACTTGGGACAGCACTGGACATATGTGATGGACCTTTCTGTGCAAACTCTACAAATAAATTTTTCCTCCAGGGAAATCTACCACGATTACTCACATGGGAAAGCAAACCAACCCACAACACAAAAAACAGACAAAGCAAATTAACCTTACCTTCAAAATATCCTGCAGCTGTTTCAAAACTGCATGGACCTCTTCTTGTAAAAGCCATTTAAATTCTTCTTCCTACGTTATGGAAAGATAGCAGTGGAATCATCAGAAGTCAAACAATGGAAATAAATCTCTCAGACACATATGAAAATTATTTAAGTATGCTGCTATGTCCATGCTGTTTAAATCACACGCTACTAGAAGAAGAAGATTTCTTCCTGATTTGTTGAAAGGCCTTACTCTCCACTTCTCCACCCCAGCCAAATGAATTGTCCTCAATCTTGTTTTGAATTTGTTCAACAAAGCAGCACTCAGACAAATCACTGTACTGATAATCACAGAATTAGGAAAGAACAGGCAGCACGGGATGAGAATTTCAGAGCAAAGTGCAGATCCTGCTGCTTCAAAACCTGCGGCATCTTTTTAAGGAGCTGGGGTAGCTGCCAGACACCCACCCAGCCTCTCCCACTTCCCCTCCTCAGCAGGATAGGGGGAGGAAATACGAGGAAAAGCTGGTGAGTGGAGATGTAGGGAGAATCCTTATCAATTACCCTCACAGGCAAAACAGACTCAACTTGGGGACAAATTTGTTACCACTTAGATGGGGAGAAACTGAGACAAAAACTAAAATGCTCCTCCTCCCCGCCACTGGCATTTTACCAAGTAGCAGCAGCCTACAAATAAAGCAAGCTAAACTGAAAAGCTGGTGGAGGGAGAGAAAGGTTGAGTACTCCTAATCATTTGAGCAAATTGAGATCTTATGACACACCGCCTCAGGCCTCAGTCAGTTGTCTGCTACAGAAAAGCCCGTATAGAGCAAATTCTCAAACCACAGCTAAGCATTCCTGCTAAACCACGACACCCAGCGCAGAAGATCATCAGAGGGGTAGGGACAGAAGCAAGCAAGAGACAAAGAAGAGATTGACAGTAGCTACCTTGTAAAAGAGGAGAAATTTTCCACGCAGAAAGTACTAGAAGGGAAAGAATTGAGCAGATTGCCCACAGAAAAATTGGGAAGGTGTGGTCCACTAAGTAATTTAAGCCTGAGGTTTCTCTGCTAGATGGTTCCTGTTCACCATGAGAAACAGAAAATAACTACTCGCTGATGTATCATCACCTTACACAAGCGTTATCTGAGCAAAGAGAAGGACAAGGATGGTTTTATTTCAAAAAACATTCACCCAAAGCAGGTACACACAACAAGGTAGGATTCTGTTATCCTTCAAACCTGTGCGGGTGCAGGACCACCGACTTCCACTATTTAAACCTGTTTTGGGTTTCTGTGCATCATGGTGACGTACTGGACTCCTTGCTCTTTTGTTCTCTGTAACACTCACTCTCCTCCAGGTTCCCAGAAGAGCAGAAATCATGTAGGGAAAGCAGACGCCTTCACCACCTCCACCACCCCACTGTTGCCATGCAGATGTTCCTACTTGAAACCATCACTGGTGTCCTTCATCCCACCTAATCTTCCTCCCCGGCCCCGTGTTAATTTCAGACCAAGTCAAGCCCATTCACCACATCTGTATTTCTGAGGAAGGCTAGTCACATCATTCCAAACCACATTAACTTTAGAAAAACCTAGTTTTCGCACGCGGCCTTCCACCTAGCCCGGATGCATCTCTAAAATTTCCTGCCCAGGTAAGAAGCTTTCACCATTCCTTGCAGCGCATGTGAGACTGCAGATGCCTGCAGTGTCAGTGGGTCTCTGTCCTTCCTACCTCTACCAGCCACCGAGGTCGCCTTGCCGTGCCTGCCTGCCTTTTGCTAGGTCTGGTCTTCCACCAAGCAGTGTGCCGGGCTGACCAGGAAAAACTCAAGGTCACGTAACACATTTCATGGTTTACCGTAAGCAGGACTGCCCCGGCGCTGTCCGCCCGGGACGCCCAAGGCAAGGAGCTGCCTGCTGCTGGGTGGACCCCAGAGCGGGCGCCGTTAAACCAGCTGGAGGAGGGCTCCGGGGAAGACCGCCGCCTGCTGGGCGTCCGCAGGCCTGAGCGCAGCCCGGCAACGGGGCCCGGCGCCGGCCCGCAAGCCCGCCCTGGCCCCACGGCCCGCATCCAGGCACCGCCCCGCCGGAGCGGCGGCCCCACGGCCCCCGCAGCGGTGACTAGGCGGCCCTCGTACGGCGCCTCAGCCCCGGCGCAAGGAACAGCCTCACCCGGGCCCGGCCGGGCGCAATGGGCCCACGGAGGTGCCGGCAGCGGGGAGCCCCCCGCGCCACTCACTCACCAGCACGGCCCGCTCCGCCGCGCTCGCCATCACCGCCGCCATCCCGCCGGCACCGCCCTCAGCCCGCCCACAGCGCCCCGCGACGCGGCCGAAGCGGCGTCTGATTGGGCAGCACCGCCCTATCGTGGCCGTGGAGGCGTGGCAGGGGCGGTGCCAGAGGGGCGTGGCGTGCGGCGGCCGGAGCGGGCAGCGCCGGAAGAGGGAGCGCCGCGGGGTCAGGGGCGGGGGTGGTGCCGCGGGGCCTCAGCAGGGGGGAACCGAGCGCCTGCCCCCGCGGCTGGCAGCGCTGGCTCCTATCTGCGGCGCCGGTGCCTATGTCACTGCTGCCCGGCCGCCGGTGACCGCAGGCCGCTGAGCATAAACCTCACGCATGGTAACGGTGGGAAAGTCTCATCAGTTTCTTGTTCCCCAAATTTTGAAATTGAAATGAATTTATGCTGTCACTGAAGCCTTTGCATTGAAGCTGGCAGGTTCCTTTTCACACTGGACGTACTGCGGGCGAGAGCTGGCTGAGCCAACAGCATCATCATCCTCACCCCGTGGGCGGGGGGGGGCTGGAGTGGAGCCACTGTCCCCCCACGGAGTAGGCAAAGCTTCCCGCGGTGCAAGCTCCCACTGTGGGCACAACGCCGACTCAGGGGCCTTGCTCCGTTCACCTTCTACAGTGCTTTTAATCATGGTGCTGAAACTGAGTTTTTCCTGTAATTCATTTTAACTGAAGCCCACCATTATGCACTAGCCCGTTATGCCTCAGCACATGAGCATCTACTGCTGATCAACAGTAAACACTGCCTGGATCATCAGAAAGCAATATTCTGGAGCTTACAGACACTTCAGTTCAGGGATCCCACCTTGGAATGCCCCACTCGTTTCTGAGTTAGTGCTCAAAAAACCCCAAATGCTACAAGGAAGGATACTCCAGAGAGAGCAGCTGGGCCACCAGGCTCCCAACACTTAAGACAACACAAGAAGTCAACACCAGAAAGGTCCCGGACCTCCAGCTCTCAGCACTCTTTGCTTTAAAACTAAGCTTTCATCCTCCTCTCAACCCAGATGCACATAGCCCTCTGCAAATTCATCCTTTGTAGTGCCTCACTAACAAGATCAGGCTTCTGTAGTGACCGAAATGCTCTCAGGCTTATTGCTGGTTTTCAGCAACACCGATTTCTGAATGTCTGGAGGAATGCACATACTTCAATGACAGAATATAAGTTTAACAGGCTTTAGAAACTGCCACAAGAACATTGTGTTACCAAGAAAGATTTTATTCTTTTTGCCAGTAGCTTTGTTAATTGCACAAAAAAAAAAATCTTTGTTTTGCCATTTAAACATTTTCACACATACTATTCTGAATGACAAATGTTAATTAAAAACAAGGCAAAAAAATAAAAATTCACAATCTTAATTAACTATAGGATCTATCATTGAGGAAAAAAGAAACTGCTTTTCTTACAAGCTTTTCACAAGTGTCACATTTTCTCTTTAAAAAGGAGGGAGTCAAAAAAGTAAATTGCTAAAACAAATCCTCATAAAAAGGAACTTTACAGAATTGTCAACAATATTAAGACAACACTGACTAGCCAGTTTTGTTAAGAGCATCTCTTAATCCACAGCTTCCCTCCCTTCCCTCCCCCAAAGCTCAGGCCTAGGAACAGATTAAGATCCATGTTCAGCGGCTACAGACATAAATACAAGAATCTTGAGTGAGACTGACACGAGTCAATCTCAACCGGCATCTGAAACAGTCTGGTTTTCACCATTTCCATCCCTCCTCCTCACTTCGCATCCCCTTCAGAGCTCTCGGTCTCCTCCTGCTCCTCCCTGGCCTATCTGTGATTGTACAGCTGGCTGGGCAGCACCGCACCCTCCAGCCACTCTACACCCACCTACCTCGCCAGAAAGCTGCAGTCAGACTTTCCCCGGATAAATTACAGTGTTTAGTTAGTGGCACCTGCCACTCCCACATAAATAACCACCTCCATTTTGAGACCTACAGTATTTCTGGAAAACAAGACCTGCAGCAGTGAGCTGCCTAGCCTAGGGAGTGGTTCTCCCTTTTACAAATATGGTTCTTCGAATTCACTATGAAATACACATCACAGGACTCGAGAGCTCCTTTTGTATTCCCGCTCTATCCAGAGGCAAAACAAATTAAAAAGAGAGGGAGAGCCTAATTTTCCTTCGCTCAGACCCATTCACCTTCACTCTGGCCCAAGAGACCTCTGCAGGGACAGGTCGGGGACACTGCTGCACTGGCTCAGCACAGTTCCACTCTCAACTGGACCTGAGACAGTACCTCCCTCTTCCTCCCCAAAGATTTCTTGCACCGTAAATCTGTGGTCTTATCTCCTGCCCCCAAAACCACTATTTCCCCCAGACGCCCTCAATACACAATTCATGTAAATGATTTCTTAACTGCAGCATGTTTAACCAAGGAGTTCTGATGCTAACAACTAACTTCTTCTGGATGGGGGAAGCGCAAGTGTGTCAAAAGGCTAATGGCTGTGCCTTTAACATGAGCATCTACATGCAGGATGACAGTGGCACTGCCAAAGAAATACGTATGCGTAACTAGTGTTGTTTACATATATCACTGGCAAACAAGCAAAGTGATGTCTAACAGATCTATTACTAGATGTTCACCACAGGACATAATGCATAACACAACATTAGCCCACAAATAATAGTGATCACAAGAGGTGAAATATTCAAAAAAGTAACATTTACAGCATTAGGTGTTAGATGTCATGATTTGTAATGAGTATCTGATACTTTCTCTGTTTCTTAATAAGGTGCCCCTGAACCATACGCACACATTGCACAAAGCAGGATTGGTAAGAAATCCTAACCCAAAGGAAGATCTCCCTACACAGCCATTAAGTTCCTAGAAAAGTAAGATTATGAGAGGGGCAGACCTCACAGATTTAAAGGAACATCGTCTAATTTGAATTTGCTTTTCTTCCTTTCAGAATCCCAACCCAAGGGAGGAGATTGTGCCACTGAGAAGTGATTTTGGCCAATAAAGTTTCTTACTGGCATTTTACTAACTCTCGAATCTAAAATGCAAGAACCTTCCTAAAAGGCTAATACTGAGAACAATTTAAAAACAAAAAAACCCATGTTCTATACATTTTTAGACAGGGACAGGCATCCTTTGGACTCTGGGTTTCCCTGCTATCATAAACACTGAAAGCATTTCTGCTTTCTAGCCTTGGCATCTGCAGTTGAAGTCCCACCTTTCTAGACAAACTGAGCAATGGCTCAGCAGTGCTCTTCGCTTCCCACTTTATTTACTAGTCTTTCTAGCAGTTGTTATCTAGCCACAAGCAGAGTCACAGGTACAGGGAAAAGTCTCATGCTGTGCTAGTGTTGCATCCAGAGTAGTAACACTAAGAACATGTAGGGAAAATCTGACATGTCTAAAGATCACTAATCAGTACACAAAATACCCCTGTGAGGTAGGTAATCACCACCCACCTTTAAAGATGGGTAAACAGGCTGAGAGATACAATGACCATGCAAAGGCCAGGGAGAGAGCGTGGAAAGGAGCTCAGGATCCTCCACGTCTCAGCTCTGTGATCATTTTTCTCACCCCTTTCAGACTCCCCACTGCTTGTGACACTGCTACAATCCAAGACGCCTTTGTAATTGACTACAAGTGTAAAGAAAAAAAAAAAGGCAAGTAGTAAAGCAACATAATCTAAGGCCAGCAGCAACCCTAAGATTTTTTCCTTCCCCAAATAAAGTATCGCTGGCCCAGTTTTACGCTATATGTTTCTCTTGCAGTTTTCTACGCAAACACATTGATCTCCAATGCTGTTTGTGGGATGGGCAGCTGTGATTAGCCTTTTAGGAGGCTCATTTACACCGGCATTCTCTCATTTTCAGTAAGGTTTGTGTTCCCTAAGCTATAGTTGTCTGTACAGGGGAAGACATGAATGCAATCTGTTCTTCTTAACAGTACAAGGAATTCCTCCATCAAGGTGCTGGGGAGGTGGAAGTGTAAAAAGAAACAGAATCTAGACAGTGTTGCATGCAACCCCATCACCTTCTGGAACTGCCATTCTCCTCCATGGGAGGTGCTTTGCTCTCTAACAGTGGCCGATTAACAGGAATGCTCCTCACCTTACTTGGGACCAAGGACTTCAGTGATATTCACAGACAGATGGGATGTATGTCACCTGTCCCCTTGATGCAGAGAGTCCAACACGCATTATTTCACAGCAAAGGAGAAAAGGATCATTAGAAACAGCATCTTGGACAAGCATACAAAGAGGGAAATAAAAGCAGCCAAGCAGCAGATTTCTGGCAGAGTTGCCCCAGAGCTTCTGAACAAGCCGCCACTGTTCTGTTCCATGACTGTCAGTGCATGGCATGGATTTTTCTAATTTGACTGTAACAATCCAAGCCCCCTCCTCCCCCCCTTCTGCCACCAGGGGAAGGCTCACCGCAGCAGCTGCCTCCATGGCAGATCTCAAAGTCTGTGTATAAAAGGAAATGGAGAGACAGAGATGGACTGGTCCAGAGTTAAAACTCAGTATCATAATAATATTAATCAATAACCATAGTATTAACAGTAAGAACGGTGCAGCCTAGTGGATGTAGGCTCTGTACACTGCAGACATGTCGTTGTCCGATTGGTCCAATGCTTTTGCTCGTTTATAGACCTAGAGAAGAGAAATTAGAAAAGTATCAACGGCTGCTCTTCTGTGAAGCCTTTCCCTAGCAGAAAAATTACTTTGCTGACAATCGCAAACCAGAGAACTGCATAGTATGACTCGTAATTACAGCAGCGCAGATCAGAACACACCAGGTCTTGTTGAAGCCATCTGTGTTTAGTGACATGACATTCTATGGGATTCTACAATACAAAACAAATCCAGTTCCATCCTAGTCAAAATATACTTCAATCACTGTCCTCTTGTCTTAGAGATAATTCTTAGATTTTTTTTCCCTTGTTGACAAATGGCTCTACTCAAGAAATGCTGAGCACTCACATCTGAACGCTGAATAACTCTTACCTCATTGGCAGCAGCTGCCATGGGAGTTGGGTGGTTGACAGAATCGCCCAGTGCAATAGCTAATCTAAGATCCTTCTGTATGTATTTCAGGTAAAAATCAGGTTTAAAGTTTCCTTGCAAGATATCTGTCGAGAGGAATGCGTGCAAAACCATAAGCATGACAGAAGTAAATCAAGCCCGCACTGCAAGGGCATGCAACTCAACACCAAACTTCCCTTTCCCATGCTAATCACCAGGAACACTGCCTTCAGCTCTTCGCTTTCTCTGCTCTCTATCTTCATACGGCCACAGCAGAAAATGTCACTATTGCCCACTGACAAAGTGAGCTCAGATTTCTAAGCAGCCTGCCCTTCATTTCACTTATTGCCTGGCCCCAATGAAATCCTCACTGTGAACTGAAGCCCTAAGCAGACTGCAGACAATGCAGAGCTTGGGGTGTATTCTCAGAAGCCCTGGGTACAAAGGGGAAGGAATGGAACTCAGCTCTTCATTTTCAGAATGCTTAAAATACCCAGAATCCCAGGCTGATGAAAATGGGACAGTTATTTTCTCCCTTCTGCCATTATATGAAATGCAGCTATGTTGTGGCAAATGTTCTATAATAAAACAATGTAAGATAACTTTACTTTGGCACTTCTGGTCCAGGAAGATGCTGGCAAGTTGTCCCTGATTGAGGATATCCAGAAGGGTCTGTTGGGACTGGCCAGTCACTTGAGCCAAAGTCAGTCCTTCTGCTATCGTTGCCATGAAGCTGCCTTGGACCATGTTCACAATCAGCATCATCTTGGCAGCATTGCCTACTTCACCTGGGAGTGAGACATACCATTGGGCATTCCTCCAGAAGAGATACAGCAGCCTTGCTCCCCCATCCCACACAGTATTAACACCACTAGACTCTTCACATTAAGCACTTGGCAGCCTTCCCTTCCCCTGAAAGGCTTCAAAAAACTTACCCATTTTCCAAGCACTCAAAGACAGGGAGAAATCATAACAAAACATGTTTTAAAATAAAAAGCATCAATGACCCTCCAAAATGAGGCAGTATTCAAAAGAGAAAACTTAGGCTGGTGGTTCTGAAATTGGCTAAGTTCCAGAAGAGCAGGCCAGTTTCCCACACTGCCCAAGGAGACAAGAAACAGATGACACACATGGCTCAGACTCCTTGCTGGAATTCCCAGTCCTTACACTAAGAAACTGCTATTAGGCCCCTTTGTGTTTCAATTACCTAGAAAAAAAGAGGTCTTCCCCATCGCTTGGAAACAGCTACTGCAGTCCTCATATAAACCCCTGTCGCCAGCAGCCAGGATCACAAGCATCCCATCATTAGACAGCTGCTGATTTCCTGAGACCGGTGCTTCCAAAAAGCGACCACCCCGGGACACTATCACCTGCAAAAGAGTATCTCTGGTTAACTTGGCATGAACAGCATGCATGATGCTGAGTAGACAACACAGCAAGACCATTGTTTAGGCCATTCCTGTCCCTGAGGACAGAATTTTACAGCAGAACAAATAGCTTAGACACAAAAACAGGAGAGGACAGCACTGACACGTGCTGTTCTGCATCCTGCAAAGCGTACCTGGGACCAAAAGTTGCCCTCACACCGCAGTAACACTTTCCTGCACCCATCACTACTGTCAACGTTTTAAGCAGCCGAAGTTAGGTGCTTTTGCCATAGCACCCTGCAATGGCCAAGGAACCAGTGCTGAAGATGTACATGTGGTGTAGAAATCTCAGAAGATGGACTGTTATGGTGTTTTCCCCTTTCTCTCGACAGAGCAAAGGCCTTTGACCTCTTCAGCCAGAGGTTTACTAATATGTATGACTCTTCACTCTCCAAATTCGTGTTACACACTACTGCTTCATCAGTAAGTCTGCTTAAAACTTCATCAAAACTAGTTTCCCTTCCTCATGCAACAACACATGCTGCCTTTAGGGCAGAGGATAACAATCAAGATGCCAAAGAGGAAATCAAAGATACCACATCAGAAATAATCAGACTACTTCTACAGAAATCGTCTCCATAATACTAGTAGGCATTTTTTTCCCCAACCGGAACATTTTAAATAAGCAGATTATGCATTTTATCAATTTAAGGACAGTTATTAATCCAGCAAGTGCTTTCTCCTCCAGTTTGCTACAGAATACCAATCAGGCTATAAATACATCTTAACAGATCAAAATACGGCTGGCTGTTTGCACTGGAGCCAGCTAACAGCCCTGCCAGGTCTACAGGCTTTGCTGTTACCACCAGGGAACACTTCATTCAACTTAGTTTGCTGGTCAAGATTTGACAGTTTATTTTGTCTTATTTGCCTGGGACTTCAGTGTCTCCTAGAAGAAGCCCAAAAATCTTCAGAAGCATCTTTATTATCAACAGACTACCACCTGAAGCAACAAGAACTAACATCCATGATTCAGCAATAGTACTGCAGAAGTTCGGTTCACTTTGATTACCTGGGCCAACTCTGTGACTGTATCTGCATCCACGGTGGACATATCCACATAACACTTCCCTGGGCGAATCCCCTGCAGTACTCCACTCGGACCAAGTACCAGCTGTGGGGAACAGGAGAGCGGTAAAGCAATAGGGTGTCTGCAAAGAAACTCCAATCATGCAGGACAGCAGTTCAAGCAAGTTTGGCACTGCACTGGTAGACTCCTAGAGGGATACCAAAATCTACCCCCCAGGGATTTTTACTTTTTCTAAAGTACAATTTTTTGTTGGAACATTTATTTTTACATAGCTGCACTGCCCAGCATCTACAATGATCGAGGCTACCATGGTTAGCAGGAACCAGAACTGACATTCAGTGACCATGTCTTGTAGTCTAGCTGGCGGAAGAAAAATAAGATCTAATCCTTACATCCTTTGCTGCCTTTGGGTCTGATACACAGGCAAAAGTGATGTCACAGGTGGACACAACTTCAGCGGGGGTTCTTCCCAGCCGAGCCCCCTCCTGGATGAACAAATCACACTGCAAAAGTCACAAATTTGAATGTAAGAAAAATTAAGTACAGAGCAAATATGTTCTCTAGCATTTTGCTGAAACAAACTCTGCTGCTGGACCCAACTCAGGAGGAGTCAGGCATATTAATTACATAGCAACTGGGTTGTCTTCGGTTGGTTTGTCCCCACACACACACACAAGGGGCTCTTCTGCAGCTTTTCTGAAACCCCAAGTGAAGAACATCAAAAGACAGACACAGGATAAGAGAATGCTTAGGTGAAATGGTAAGAGATTGAATGTTGTGGGTTTTGGAGGAGAGATGAGGGAAAAATATTGGTAGACATAGCAAAAGGTGTTACTGGACAGTAAACAGGAATATGCACAGCTGAAATGTGTTTTAGTGGGCTGCTGTTTCAAAAATCTTAGCTCTTTCTTACCCTATCCCCTCATACCTTCCATGTTTTGCAGTTAAAAAAAAATCTTTTAATCCTTTTTAACAAAGTAACCACTGTGCCCTCTTGTCTTTGATATTCCACAATATCATATGAGTACCAGATCTCCTCAGTTACCTACTTTTCCTCCTGCACTAAAAATAATAATGCTGGCTAGAACAGAAGTGTAATACAAGCTCAATTTTCACTTCAAAAGCCCCTACAAAACCCTTCCCATCCTGGTCTTATGTCACAGCAGGTTTTCAACAGAACCCTTGTTACTGCAATGTGAAGAGCACAATGGATGTGTAGATGAAGCTGCAGTCAAACATTGCATCTTACCACACCACTCCCAGGATCAGCTCCCCAGCACTTGGTCTTTTTGTCCAGCAAAATGACACAATGACTTGGCTTTTTACATCAGCAGTATTTCCAGAGGCACTTCATACTGCATTCCTCAACACACATAAAAGTTTGTAATTTTTCTGGCAATTCTCTCATCTCATACAAAACGGCAATAGGGTGGGAACTGTTCACATAAGAATGACCGTACTAGGACAGACTACAGCTTCACCTAGTCAAGAGTGGCCACCAACAAGCACCTAGGATATAATAATAGAACAAGATGACAAGGATATACTAGTGTTTCTTTGGCATCTTCTCCCAAGCACCACTGATTGGTGACTCCAGGCCTCCCCGAGCTAGAAGTGTTTAGAAAAGGTTAAGTATCATCTCTACCTTAAGCACGTGCCTACCTTCTCAGCAGTCCGGTTCCAGACAGTGACAGTGTGACCCATCTTCAGCAAGTTGGAGACAATGCCACTTCCCATGAGGCCAAGTCCCAGAAATCCTATCCTGAGGGGAACAGATAAACATTAATGCAACAGAAAGCAATTGGTGTCAGTTTCTCATGGTCTTGGAAACTACAAAAAGCAAACCCTGGAGCAACACCAGCAAAAAAAAAAATCCCCAAACCACAATAAAACCAAACACGTTCCACTGCTGCCACAGCTAGAATGGGCAGATACTGAGCTTTAAAAGCAAGCTGGTATTTATTCTGCTTACTAAACATCCCTAACGACTTCCTGAAGAAAGTCTTTAGTCTTCTTCAGAAGACTACCTAAATATTAAAGGTTTGGATGGTCTGGAGTTTTTTGTTTGTTTGGGGGTTTTTGTTTGTTTTATTAAAATTGCTGTTCTTGTGCCTTCTGTTGCCAGCCACTGCTTTACTGAAGATACAGGGAAGATTCAGAGATCAGCAGGTGCTTCTCCAATTAATCTTCTGATTTTTAAACTAAGTCACATGTATAATGACTTGCTTATACTACCGAATGATACATTACAATCCTTACTTTAATAAAGCTCAGCAAAGACTACTGGGCTAAGCATCACGCACAGACCAGAGACTTAGTCCCTGCTCTACAGCTGCAATTTTGGACAGACACAAAAAAAAAAGGAAGTAATAGGTCAGTACACGTCACCATAAGTGACAACACAGTAGTCCCAGATACCAGCTGCCTTCCCCCATGCCTCCTGCCCCACACCTCCAAAAGCTGGCAAGAGTTTTGCTCCCCTCCATTCAAGAAAAAGACATTATGCTAACAAGTTCCATCCCTACAGTTACCTGCAACAGGAATTCCTTTGCAGTCATTGCTGCAAGGATCCTTTTAGACATCATGCAGCTAGCTTCATACCAAAACCACAGTTCTAATAGGAGATTCTGAAGTGTTTTGTTACATGTCTGCTGTAACTTCACAACACAATCTGCCTGGCAATTCCCCAGTTAATTCTTCAGAATTAGCCACACTACAGATGTGCTGTAGCATTCATAAACTACCCGCACTCTCCCAGCTAGTCATGCTGAGCAAACTAATCTAAACAGGTCAGAGCAAGTCACTATAAGCTCCTTCAACAACCTAAACAAGGTCCACCTACTTTCAAGTGTCTAAAACAGGAGATATTCTTTCTCTCCCAACCCACCTCTGAGCCACACTTTCCTGAGAGACTGTTTTACCTGAAAAACGTCATTGTTATTTTGGTTTCCCTGGAGTACAGTTGAGAACTGACATCCCATGAGGACGACCCCAGTGGCAAACAGTAAGCTGTGGCCTGAACTCAATTTGAACAGAGCGGAAGTTACAGAGTGAAACAGGAAGCTCAAGTGAGGCTTCTCTCACTCTAGAAAGGAGAGGGGGACGTCAGAAGAAACCAGAAAGCTCACGTGCTACACAGCAAAGCTCTTGTGCTAGGAGAACACGCCTCCCTCCTCTTCTGGTCTTCTACACACTCAGAAGAGTGATTAAATAACGCCAGTCAACTGCCAGGCACTACTGGAGAAAGATATCCTTTTATCTTTCTGCCTCACACAGCACTCCAAAATACTGCTGCTTAATGTTCTGCACTATGCCCTACAGGAAAAGGGCAACTGCAGAAAAGCCCTGAATTGCAAATGTATCCAGGCCAGACCTTATTCTGAATTTTTCTACTGTACAGCCTCTGTTTGTTTTTAGCTGCCTTCCTCCCCCTCTACCCCCGAAATCAGAGTTTCACACAAGGACAGAGGAGATCTGTAGTTACAGGGAAACGTCAGGTTTATTTGTTCTCAGTGACAAGCTGGATAATGGCTGCATATATGAGCTGGGAAGGAGAAAAAAGAAGGGAAATGGCTGAAGTTCGTTGGAGATCTTACTTTTTGTCTGTAGGCGTGATACTGCCATTGACTGCCGTGCTGTCTGCTGCTTGGATGGAGGTGGATCCTGTTTCCTATGTGGGGTGGGGAGGGGAAGAAAAAAAAAAAAATCCGAGTGTACAGCTCTGGAGGAACTACAAGACCTCATGACAATAAAAATCCATCAAACCCAAGATTTGCCTTACCTCTTCACAAACCTTCAGCTTCTTTGTGATGGCTTGATAGCAGACAGCTGGCTGTATGGAGAAGACAAAGCATTCAGTGGAAGGACAGTCCTGATTTGCTCTGCTGAGCGAACAGACCATGTCCTTGCTACATAGCAACAGGCAGCTCACCCACCCACTACCATCTGCAAAGCAGGAAAAATCTCAGGCAGCTCTCAACGGGACAAAATAAACCAAAAACCTATTGCAACATACTAAGCTCTTCCTTTCCCACCATGTCCCAGCAATTCAGCCTGTCTTCTGATACAGGTACTGCAAGCTCCTTTCTGTAGTTCGTATGACAAGCTCCTCTAGAGGGAAGGATCCAGGGCATCCCTACTCTCACACTTGGCCCAAAGAAAACAGAGATCTCTGAAGTGTGCCACAGAGCACCTTGACTCTATGAGCTACACTCAGTATGTCAATGCAGCTGTGAAAGCAAAACCTTCTTGTTAACGCGAGAAGGCACGTGGCTTTCAACAAACATCAAGGTGAAAGCTGGTCCTTCCCATGCTGCTTATTGTAAGCTTGTCTAGATTAAAACTGTTAGCTGCTTTTAATCCTTCTGGCTCTGCCCAGATCCTCAGCTAGATATAAATCCTTTTTTCATTTAATTTGGTATTTCCTTTTCCTCCTGATGTTTGCTGCCAAAGATAAAAGCCTTGCAGGATTTTGACTCTCAGGAGATAAACTGGCTATATTTTACATGGAACTTTTCTGGTCCTTGAAATTCTCCTGCCATATTCAGTTAATTGACAAGTTCATCCAGATGAAGGAACTCATAGGTCAACCGAAGACAATCAAACAACAGGGCTTTTAAACAGAAAAACAGCTTTTCGTACCCCTCAATGTTCAATCTACAGAATTTACTACAACAGATCTGTCAAATTCTGGTGCTAGATAATCTTTAATTACTTAAACTATTCACTGCACTCAATGTTAAATCATTCTAGACCTTAAGGTTTGGAAGTGAACTACAAGATTACACATAAGAATCTTCATTGCTGCTAGCCCCCAAAGAAGAGAATTTCAGAGCTCTTTACGCACACTCCTTGTACTTGCAAAGGGAAAGGGCAGGATGCCAAGCTAGACAGACCAGCAGAATGATCCTGCCTGCCAAATCCTCACCTTCTCTGTCTGGCTCAGCAGGAAGTGATGAAAGTGTGGATCACTGTCCTTCACAGGCTACAAAGAGAGAAAGTACAGGCTCAGAAACACTCCCAGATAGTCACTGAGCAACCACAAGATGGAAAATATAAAAATGTATCAGCTGTATCAAGCAGCCTATTTCAATTAAGCAGGTTACATTGTGTTTCATTCTCAAAACCAAAGCCATTCCATTTAAACTCCTCGTTTATGAAAATCTGTAGGAAAACCAAAGAAGATTATGAGCAAGATTAACATTGGAGGAAGAGCTCTCATATCCCGCTTCATCCTCTTCCCAAGCAAACGAAACGCTTTCCAGCTTCCAAGGAACTCCTTAAAACAGCATTCTGGAAACTGGCTGGAGATTACCCCTAGCACTGTCACATGCTAGGCAAATGCACAGTAAAAGCAACAAGGACTGCAGGTCCAAGTATCTCACCTCCCCAGCGCGCATCATATGTACCAGCCTAGAGTCACACTGCTCTTCCTCTGCTTTACTGATCATTTATTTATTTATGCACAAAAAAGAAAGGTTTCCAAAAGCTGTTTGAGGGAAATCAAGTGAAACCACCCCATACAACAGTATCCAGACAGGGAAGGAGTATCCACATCGTCTCCTCCAGTTTTTGGAAGCCAGTCCCAGAAATACTTTTGAAACAAGTACAAAAATGAGTGCAGCAAGTTAAGTGTGAAAATGCAAATGGTTATACAAAGACTAAAATCTCACTTCTCAACATCTTTCTTAATTGTCCAGGATATTGTCTAGCATTGTTACACTACAGAATGACAGAACAAGAGTGTCTTATTTTGTTCCTACAAGAGGAAGATAAGATCTTGCTATTTCACAGCCCAGACAAAACGTTCTAGATTCGCTTCCACAAACTCTGTTCCTAGACCACATATGCTGTAAAGTTGCTCACCTCACTGACGCTTGGCGGCCATTTAAATCCAGCCACTGTTCCAGTCATCATTCTCTTCACTGTACTTGGCTCTGGGATTGTGAGGTCCTGAGGAGATAGAAGGAGGATCAGAAAGAGCTTACAACCTGGCTCGGTGGCTGGCCGCAGCACGTTGATCATATGAGCACACATACAGAGTTCTGAAAAGCACTACAAACACCTTCCACTTCACATGCTTTTCCATGAAGAGTTCATATTTAAAGACACAGTGCATTATGGACACAGGTGCGGTGAAGAAAACATGAACTGCCAACAAAGGAATTCAACCATAGTCATGGCTTCTGGAGAATCCATTCTTCATATGTAAGAGGAATCATTGCACTTGTGTAATCATGCAATGAGCAGAGAAGCAAATAAACACACTCGATCCAACATTTTCCTTTGGTGGATGCAAAACGCTAAACAAATGTGTGAAGAACATCACCACAGTCAGAGGTCTGAACTCTTCTAATCCTCCCGTCATAAAAACAGTAGCCTACCTGTTAACGGGAGAACCTTCAAAGCACAAGGCTGATAGTCACACCTGGTAAAGTTTGCGGAATCCATGAGACAGAAACTGGTATGTGGAATGCCCCATTCACTCAACAGGCCCTGATTTGTAACGTCATGATAATACTTAATGCATCTGTTGTGGTTTTTTTTTTACTGTTGAGCAGATTAAAATTTATCTTTCTTATATCCCCGAGATATACAGGTTAAAATAGGTCTTTATGCCACAGGTCATAGATCTAGGATATATACATATATAGGTCTTTATGCTATATGAACTGAACGTGCAGGACTTCTGCATAGTATGTGTCATCTTCCTGAAATGAGAGTTCATAAATGGAATCACATTATTGCCCCTCTAAAACTGCTTCTTGAAAATGTACAATATACCTCAGTGTCCACGCAGAAACACAAGAGTATACCTCAGTGTCCACGCAGAAACACAAGAGAAGAGCCCTGTTTGCAAAAAAGGTAAGATTGAGACTCCTGGAGGTAACCCAGATTGATGGAACCATTTCATCTGTCAGCAGGCACAACTTAGACACCAGTCTCCAACCTTGAAGTGTCCAGGGAGAGCCTTGCACATTAAATTTCTCCCCTTTGAGACCATGCTGCTATTTCAATGGGTAAAGTGTGGATGAAACCTGCTCTGATACTTATCAAGTCATGTTGGTCCTTTGAAAATATTCATGTAAGCTTAAAAATGAGAGTATGTGAATGATCATGTACGCCTACAGAGCATTTCTAGATAGAGTACACCTCAGCAACAACTGGATTCTTGAAATTTGTGTATCCTTATTACTTGGAAAGCCAGAAGTTGTGATTGGACAAAAAAACCCAAATCCCAACACTGCAGTAATTCACAACAGCGATACCTGGGGGTATGAATCTGAGGAAATTATGAGAACTAGGCAATAAGACGACAAGATTTGAAAACTATTTCACAGGTTGAAAAATAGCATTAAAGCAGTACTGTTATATTTTCACGGCAATTTCTTTAATTGTCAGTACATTCCTTTCCAGAAGCTACAAGGCTACTTTGCTACATTAGCCTGCTTATTTTCATGGTCTGTGGCCAGACATTTATCCCATAGCTGGCCACCTCTTTGTGATCAGCCGTTTAAAACCACCACGCTTGCAATTTGCCAGTAAAATAACTTCTACTACCACAACTAACTCATAGCGCTCCGATGCCCTGAGGTAGCTAATACAGTAAAACCTAAGCATGCAATGTGTCAGCATGATCTGAATTCTTCCAGCCATTACTTTTGATCAATTTTTGGAATGAATCTAGCTCAGAGATACAAAAGCATTTTGCAAGTGAAAAAAAAATGCCCCATGGCTTATTGCAACAGAAATACGTGAAGATACAGCACGCTCATAGCAAGACACTTTGAAAGGTGAAAGTATACTGCTGTTAAAGCGTTTTTCCGCATCAGTCAAGTCACACGTTCTGTAATTATTAGTAAGAATTTACAAATATGCATCCACTCCTCCCCTCCCCCAACTTCCCCCCAAAAGAGAAACTGATGGGCCCTATTGTACAGCCTGATCCAACACAAGCTGGCTCTAAAGAAAAAAAAGCCAGTATTTCCTTTGTAGCTAGTTGACTACATCAAGAAAGAGTTTGCTGTTCAACCACTGAAGGCCAATCCATTCACAATTTTGGAGATTAAAGACTACCATCTTGACTTGCATCCAGAAGTGCACTGAAAGCAAAAGTTGTGAGGCACAGCACAATGTGATCCCTCTGCAGCACAGGTGAGCAAGCAGGCTGCCATATGGTGTATCAGCTGAAGTTTCCCAGTGGTCTTCACGTGTAGTCTCCGATGCAGCACGTGCATTGTAATAATCCACTGAAATATTTATCCATTTGGAAAAGGAAGATCTATACCACAACAGTGAGTTCCACAATAAATAAAAAGGCTGGAACTCTAGATGAGGGTAGACAAAGTACTGATGGCTATCATTGCTGCCACAACATCCAGAAATAACAGGGAAGTAATGGGGATAAAATAACAATGCTTGAAGGTTGGACCTTTATAAAGGAGGACGGAAATATATGCTATAACATAGAAGACTAAATGAATACAATTCTTCTGGTGGATTACCCAGGTTGCAAGTGTTTCTTCTTTAAGCCTTAGTCCTTAAGAATACCCCACCCCCTGTAAGTACTGAGGATGAAGTTGAGTGACTACTAATCACTTAATCATACAAAGTAGATGAGACGGGAGAAGTCACGAATCAGATGAAGACCCACATCTCTTCACTAATCCTTCCCCCACAAACTGAACTTGAGGGATGGCAAGATGAAAGGTGGAGATCTCACGATACAGCTCTCAAAGCCCTCTCAAAGATATGTGAATAGAGCCACTGAAAACAACTGGTAAAAGTTACAGGAAGAATCAAGCAACATGCTTGCCAAAGGTATCAGGCAGCCAAACGGTCTAGAAGTAGTAATATGGAACAGCTTAAAAAAAACTGGTAGTGAACTGACTCTTCCTGCTGGCCTGTTAGTGAAGATGCCAGTCAACCCTAGAGTGCATCTGCAAAGTCCACAGGGCACTGGCGGACATGCACAACACAAACCTTCTCATCCTTGGGTGGACGCCCCCGCTTTCGGGGGCTCTGATCCTGGGCTCTTTTCAAAGGTGATTTTGATCCTCTCTCTGACGATACAGAAGAGACCCTCTTTTTTCCTTCCCCTGTGCCCTTCTTCACCTTCCCTTCAGACAAACTGGCTTTGCGTTTCTCTTCACCAGCAGATTGCTTGCTTCTTTCTTCACTGGAATTACGTCGATTCTTCTCTTCATTGGAGTTATGGGAAGACGCCTGAGAGATTACAGAACAGAAGATGGTAAGGAAAGAAAAGAAGAGACTTTCATGCAAAACCAAGGATGTGAAGGACCCTGTGCTGATTACTATCAAGCAAAACCGCAGCACAGTAACTTGAAAACTAGATATTTGTTAGCCCTTTGAAGTTGGTGAGTGAAGTTCCTGGTTAGCTCTCCTGTAAAAGTACATCAGTTTAAGCGAGTAACCGAACAGGCCACTTGAAGACTTGCTGGGATTGTGTGCGCATATATGCACTTCCAATATACTAAAGACAAGATAAGTAGATATCAAATTCTAGCCCAAGACTTAAGACTGATTTATCAAATCATCATAAGCAGATCAATTAGCTTCTTCAGTTTCTCCATCAGTTTAACAACATTTTTCTCACCATGCAAGATTGAATCGGGAAGAAAAGATAGGGGGGACAAAACCACAACACCGAAACGAAAACGAACCCTCCCCTCCTCAACTTGCCAGAGGCAACAAATGAATTCTACTTTCATTTAAAAATGCATCTGACCATCATTCACGCCAAGACTTATTTTGATGCACACAGTAAAAAAGAACCCACTCACCTGGTCTTTGCCTTTGGTTTTTCTAAGAAACTCCTCTACAGCATCCACAGCTTGCTGGAAGCGCTTACCCTTGTTAATCTTTATCATTTCCTCTTTGTGAGGGTGATAAGGCTTCAGTTGCTCCACTTTGATCCAAGCACTAGAAACAAACAAAAGAAACAGTCATATTCTCCAAACAGCAACTTTCTTAACCATCCTACTTTTAGAAACACAGATGCACTTTATTTTCTCCAAAGCAACTGACAATAGCAGCCCAAACTCACTGGCTTTCTACAACCCAAAGGGTTTCTGCATTCACTGAGAACTTTCCTCTGGCACTTTTACCTGGTTTCTCTCTCAAGATTCATATCCTCTCATGCTAGCAGTGCTCTGCGCTAAGCGTTATTCTCTATCAGCAAGACAGCTTTTGGATGTGATCATAGATACTTGTTTAGAACAAAGGCAGTCTAACAACTGCCCTTGTATCACCAGCAGGAACACCCACAATCACATGCCTCCACACAAGGTAGCCAATAACATGAATCTGATTAAAAGGTTGTTGAAAGCAGAGGCCACATAACAATTCTAAGCCATCAATCCCTTGTTCAAACACACTGTGCACACACCAGTGTCTGCAAAAACTGGAGAAAAAAACAAAATTATGTATCTCACAACACAGCTGACACAAATAAAGTGAGTGCAAACAACACAGATCATTGCTGAATACATTTCTGATGTACCTTGGTAATTTGCATGAAAACAACATTTTCACTTTTGAGGAAAAAGAACAGTTTTCTTCACTGCTGATATTTTAAGATAAACTGGTACAGCAGCAGAGTATTAGCCTGACTGCTAACAGCTGACTGTCCTATGAAGAAACACAGATGACTTCCCTGTTTACACTGCTGCTAAATAGGACTTGACATTTACCAAATGGTGAAGTCGTCAAGTACAGGCTGGCAACTTCACTTTCCTTCAGGTTGACAAGCCCTTCTACCACTCCTTCACTGCAGCTGAGGGGAATGCCTTTGCTTTCAACATGCCTTGTGGCTCTCGCAGAGATTAGACTACCTTCCTCTCTCCCCAAATTCAAGACCAGGCTTATCAGCCACACTGTTACAAAGCTATTTCCATCCTGTGGAAAAACAGACCTGTAGAAGTTTTAGAAAAAGCTTTTTCTGAGCTACGATGGCCAACAGTGCTTCTTAGCATACAGCAGCCCAGAACACAGTAAAAACCAGTCAAACTGATTTTCTCTGGTCCCAAAACATCTCTACGTTACAAACGTTGACTAGCCACGATTATAGGTTTTTAATACTCTCCAGTGCGGTCTAGCTCCTGCAAGCAGCTGGTTTAACAGCTGCCTTTTCAGACACTGTAAGCATCATGTCACACACCTAAACTGAACATTAAGGTGAAAATAAGAACAACACTTTGCTGAATCTTGCTTGTTCTCTTTTTCACAAAGCAGTAAAGCCCAGCAAACTCTTTAAGCCTTCATGGAGATCTTTCTCTTCACTGGCATTAGCCATTGTTTGCAGTCAGCAATCAGCTTTCTTAAGGTAGACTGAAACTTTTTGGGTCGCATTTGGAGAGATGAGGCCTCCTGCTAGAACTGGCTGCAAAAAACAATACCGTCCTTTCCACTCTACCTGTATAGCCTACACCATGATTCCACCATAGCCTGGAAGCAGAACCCAGTACTCTTCTGCACATAAAGCTGAATGCTTTTGCTTAGTTTATATCTTCTTCATAATACTTAATGTAATGTAACGAGTCAAATCATTACTTTCAGACTACAGCCTACCATCCAGTAGCTATTTGGAGCATCCTTCCCAGCTGCCCAGACATTACAGTATGTCTTAAAACTTCCTTACACTGTAAGGCTTCTCTGCGTGGCACTCAGTGACAAAGCATCCCTGGGTACTAGACAACATCAGCTCATGACAAGCCTTTCCATTATGTATATAAAGGAAACAGAATTTTGGAGTACATTACAATAGAGCATGTTAAATCTTGCTGGCAGTTTTGATCTGCTAAATGAAAGTAACTTGTTTTTATATCAAGGCATTCTCTTCAGTTTCTGCACATCCTATCCCTCATCACTGCACATGTTCATTAGCTTCCTTTCTCATTACTTTTCCTTTGGCATGGAGAAAGTCTAAAGCACAGAGCTTTCTGACTCCTGGCTTCAAAGGTACATCTTGGCACTTGTGATCCCTCAAGACAAAGAGACAGAGATCTCTGAGACAAACTACTAAGTGAAAAACAGTCTTAAATGCTGCCTCAGGGTTAAAAAAAAATTAAAAAAAAGAAAATTAAAATAATAGTAAAAAAAAAAAAGTGGTCTTTTCCCTTTCAATTTACCCTTTGTGTGTCACCTACCTGGACAACCTTCTACAAGATATGAAGACATCTTTTGACAGTAGATGTCCACAAAGCATTTGTGTGCAATGTTACAAATACTCAAAAAGGAAAGAACTTTCCACAAAACAAAATCATTCATGCTTATACACAAGATCTCTCTCTGTTAAGCAATAACCTCAAAGCCAATGAAGGCCAATATTTAGATAAGAGGTCTCTAGGATGCAACATATAAAAAAACCTCCTACTATTCTCCCGACTCAGCAATTAATTAATGCCCTAGAAAAGCATCAGCAGCATTACATTACTGAAGATGTCATACTTAAGATGAAATTGCATTCATACTGCTGCACAGAGTCATCTGGTATCTGCAAAGAATGGGCTAAATGGAAAGTGAAAAGATGTAAAAAAGATGCATGTCAGTAATGGGTTTCTCTGCTCATTTCTCCATACCCTTCCTCATCCCCTTCAAAATACCATTCTTATAAAACCACTACTCATGTAAAATCCATGTTATATTCATGAACAATAATCAAAATTTGGAATGCTTATAAAGCAGAGGCAAGTAAGAACATGACCTGGAGCTGCACAGAAAACGGCACAGAAGAGATGCAACCAGAGATACCATATTCAAATCCATGATACGAGCTTAGCATAGGCAAGGCAACCTTAAAATCCCCGACTTCCTAGCCACTCTTTTCCAGCCTAAAGATATCAATTCCTAATGCTACAGAAATGAAAGTGGAGAAATATCCACGAATACTCACTTTTTGCAAGCCTTACAGTTAAGGATGGAAAACAGTGGCACTGACTCCAATTTTCTATTACTTACTACAGCCTGGGAAGAATTTCATGAAGTTTTACACTGTAGCAGTTTAGATGCCCACAGTAAATGCTAACACAACCAATTTTGAAAGTCAAAAGAAAATTGCTTTGTTATTCACAAGCCCAGTGTGTGTGAGCACACAACAGAGAAATCAAGATGGGTTTCCTGCTGTCAGAAGGGAATGCCACAGTTTTCATCAGTAAACAACTTAAATGGCTGAACTCTGGAATTTGGTATGTAGACTTCTATATGGGAAAACAAAAAATGACCACACTATTTTAGAATAAATGTCTGTACAGCTAAAAGGAGTCGATACTTAGCAAAAGAAAACAAGCAGCAGAATTTCTTTCAGTACTGTCCTAAGTATTAGATTTTTCAAATTTGTGCAACAAAAAAAATTTGCAGAGTACTTCTACATCCAAAGATATCAGTAAGAGGTTGAAAAGCTTTTACTATAGTAATTTTCAGCTATGCCACTCTCCCTGCAAAGATGTCTGACAACGCTCCAGCTGGCTCTGCTATACAGCAGTCTGGCTACAGCAACATAGAGCTGGGGGATAATTTGCCTAACTGAGAAACACCAACAGTGTAAGCTAACCCTCTCTGTCAGCTTCGCCTATACCCTCTGGCTCCTCAGATTGCCAGAGTACCACAACCAATACCTGGCAAACTTTAAGCAAGTGTTCTCTGATGTCAGGAACCAAAATAACCTTTTACAAAGACTACATCCAGAAATTTCTCTCACCTTGAAAATCAGGGAGAACAGTGGCAGAAGACGACGGTAGGTGTTTGCATCCCAACAGGATACAGAGGATGGGAAGGCAATGAGTGCTGTGCTAAAATCACCACGCTTAATGGAAATAGACTGCAGATTATCACACTTATCTCAGCTTGCAAGCTTCCTCCAATTTTTCCTTCGCATATGAAGTTAGGAAGTGCCCTTTGACCCAATTACATTTAGCGACACTATTTAGTTTTTTACACATGCTTCAAGGAGGTGCTACGGGTAAGAATGGACGGCTCCACCTTCCTATTAAGACTTCGATACACATGACTTGCAAGACCATTCAGCTATTCCAGAGCATGGAAGAAAGTGGGAGAAGAAAGTGGGACGGGAGGTGAATGTCTGTGTTTGTACACACATCTCTGATGACTGCCGGACTCTCCCTAGTACTTCCATGAAACGTAGTAGAATGATATCTTCAAAGCAATGATTTTGTTGGTTTTGACAATGTCATAATGAATTCCCAAGCAGGCCATGAAACATAAGAATATTTTGAACTGGATGAAGCACACCAAGAAAGACTCGTAGGCTACTGGCCTGCCAATCTACTAATTCTAACTACTAAAAGCAATAAACGCACATATACAGCAATGTTCAAGTTCTACGTTGCAGCACTTGACTACTGGAATGATTTACAAAGATTTCCTATAACAAGACTGTAGCTTGGGAAATAAAAGGTGATCTTAACAACTATCTGAAAAGCACAGTTAGAAACACAGATAAGAGGTCAAAGTTCTACTGCTTTCTAAATGAAAGACTAAATTAAAACTGTTGTTTATACTCCCACAATTGGATGTTGTTACATTCTTGCCAGGTCGATGGGCAGGAAACATCAACTCTTCTCGATTTTAGATTAAGAATCCTTATAATGTGACTGAGAAGAGACACTCAGAAAAAGAACCCCTAGGCAGACTAGAAAAACCTCCTTATCAATTTGGAGAACAAGTTAATAAGAGACATTACATGACTATGTGCATCACAATTAAGGCAATCACTTGGAATAGGACACGGATATTATATTACTACTATGAACATCACGGTGGCTTTCACTGTGTTAAAGCGTAAGTGTACTTCACAGTTTAAATAAATAAGCAAATTCTTCTTCCATCGGTAAGGAATCCTTATGTTCCAGAAAATCTACTACTTTGAAAGTGACCGAAGCAACTAAGTCCTTCAACACAACAAACATAAGGAGCACAGAGCTTAGCAGAAACTTTATTAAAAAGCCAGGTCTTAGAGCACAGTCTGAACACACTCCTGCTCTCATTTTTATGTCTTTGGCCAAACTACTTAGAGCACTCCAGTTAATCATAAAATCATTAAGGTTGGAAAAGACCTCTAAGATCATCAAGTCCAACTGCCAACCCAGCACCACCATGCCTGCTAAACCATACCTGAAGTGCCACATCTACACGTTTTTTGAACACCTCCAGGGATGGGGACTCAACCACCCCCCGGGCAACCTGTTCCAATGCCTGACCACTCTTTCAGTAAAGGTATTTTTCCTAATGTCCAGTCTGAACCTCCCCTGGCGCAACTCGAGGCCACTGCCTCTCATCCTATTCACTAGTTACTTGGGAGAAGAGACCAACACCTGCCTCGCTACACCCTCCTTTCAGGCAGTTGTGGAGAGTGATAAGGTCTCCCCTCAACCTCCTCTTCCTCAGACTAAACAGCCCCAGTTCCCTCAGATGCTCCTCATAAGACTTGTACTCTAGGCCCTTCACCAGCCTCATTGCCCTCCTCTGGACATGCTCCAACAACTCAATGGCCTTCTTGTAGTGAGAGGCCCAAAACTGAACTCAGTAGTTGAGGTGCGGCCTCATCAGTGCCAAGTACAGAGGCACAATCACTGCCCTGCTCCTGCTGGCCACACTATTCCTGACACAAGCCAGGATGCCGCTGGCCTTCTTGGCCACCTGGGCACACTGCTGGCTCATGTTCAGTCGGCTGTCGACCAGCACCTCCAGGTCCTTTTCCACCGGGCAGATTTCCAGCCACTCCTCCCCAAGCCTGTAGCATTGCATGGGGTTGTTGTGACCCAAGTGCAGGACCTGGGACTTGGCCTTGTTGAACCTCATACAACTGACCTCTGCCCATTGATCCAGCCTGTCCAGATCCCTCTGCAGAGCCTTCCTTCCCGATCGACACTCCCGCCCAGCTTGGTGTCATCTGCAGACTTACTGAGGGAGCACTCAATCCCCTCATCCAGATCATCAATAAAGACATTAAACAAGACTGGCGCCAAAACTGAGCCCTGGGGAACACTACTCATGACCTAATGTATATCCTTAGTCACTGCAGCATCACACTGAGCCAGTAAATATTAGTATGTATTAGTTTGCCCAGGGAGGTTGTAGATTCTCCTTCTCTGGAGATGAAATTCAAGACCTGCCTGGACAAGTTCCTATGCAGCCTGCTCTAGGTGACCCTGCTTTGGCAGGGGGGTTGGACTAGATGACCCACAGAGGTCCCTTCCAGCCCCGAACATTCTGTGATTCTGTATTCAGTTCAGAGGTAGAGAAACATACATTTTCTTCTGTGCTGTATCCAAAACTATTCAATATTTCACAAATAAACAAAACCTATCTATACACTACACCGAAATCACTTCCAAACTGGTCAGTATGTTTTTACTCACCTGTCCACTCTGCTCAGATGAAGGCACACCAGTTCTTACTTCTAAGCAGCTTTCTCCTTAACCTTTGGTATGGCAAACTGGAGCCACGTAAGTCAGAAGGAAACAGTTTTTAACTAGCCTGAAATGATGGCATTTCTGGCCACAGCAGTCACCAAAGACTATCAAGTCTGAGATTGCCTACTCATCAACAAACTGGCTGGCAATCTCCCTCAGAAGTTTGAGAGAGGGATTCTACCCAGCAACTAGCATCACCTTCACCTTACACACACCGGACAATAGGCAAATAGTTTAAAATTAGATCCAAACCTGTTAAACCTTGAAAGAGTAAGGCAATAACAGAAGAGCTGTAAAAATGGATCAGTAGTACAGCAATGTCACCTTCCAAACTTGAAAGTGGCAGAAAGAGCAAAGAGCTAGAAAACAGAAGCAATGTGCACTAGAGTAGCCATATGAGTAAGTGTAGGTATCACACCACAGTCAGTGATGGAGCTCTACATCCTCCTATTTGTCACACTGTTCATTATGTAGAGTAGTGACATTTTGTCAGTTATGTTATTTCCACTTACTGTTTATACACACCTAGAAAAACGTATTTGCAAAACACAAGTTTACTTGCACAAAATAAGTGAAATTTAAAGTGAAAATTTTAATTAAAATTTCCTTTTAAGTGAAATAATTGAAATTTTTCCTGATTTGGTTTGTTGATTGTGCTCAAAGATACAGATCTTCCTTCAGCAGCACACTGGTTACAATTAAATTTCACAAGCTGGAGACAGGGACAAGGAGACACGACAACGACCTCACTATCTTAATGTGCCAGACGACTGGATTTTCTTATCAGAGCTCCAGAAGTGCGTAATAAATCCCAATTATTTTGCAGCTCTGAACTCTTCATTTGCTATCACGCTGCTAATCTCAGCTACAGTGAGACATGTGACCACTTTTTCCAAACTTGTCTTCATGCACAATATCTCTGTGCTTGACTCAGTAACAGGAAATACAGGAATCAAGAACAAGTGGGATAGAAACAGTCAGTCGCCTCAACTTTTAGAACTTGCTTAGCTCAAATAGCCACGTTTAACAATGACACCACCATCAAAAAAAAGCACTCTCTGCCCAAGTCACAGAAGGCAAAGGCAGGGACTGGATGAATGAAAAAATGCCTAACAAAAAACTGCCTACTGTAGGAGAAGATCAGGCTTGAGACCATCTACGGAACCTGGAAGCGCACAAGTCCACGGGACCTGATGAGGTGCATCCATTGGTCCTGAGGAAACTGGCAGGTGAAGTTGGTAAGCCACGTCGTGGCAGTCCGGTGAAGTTCCCAGTGATTGGAAAAGACAAAACAAAAGGAAGACCCAGGAAACTATAGGCCAGTCAGTCTCACCTCTGTGCCCAGCAAGATCATGAAGCAGATCCTCCTAGAAACTAGGACATCATCTACCTGGACTTCAGCAGAGCATTTGACACTGACCTGCACAACATCCTTGTCTCTAAACTGGAATAACACAGATTTGATGGATCGAGCACTTGGTGGATTAGAAATTGGCTCAAAGAGTTGCAGTCAGCAGCTCAATGTCCAGGTGGAGACCAGTGACGAGTGGCATTCCTGAGGGGTCAGTACTAGGACCAGTGCTGTTTAATATCTTTGTCGGCGACATGGACAGTGGGATTGAGCACACCCTTGGCAAGTTTGCAGATGACACCAAGCCGAGCAGTGCAGTCAATACGCTGGAGGGAAGGGATGCCATCCAGAGAGGCCTTGGCAGGCTTGAGAGGTGGGCCTGTGTGAACCTCATAAAGTGCAATGAGACCAAGTGCAGGGTCCTGCACACAAGTTGGGGCAATCCCAAGCACAAATACAGGCTGGGGGATGAAGGGATGGAGAGCAGCCCTGAGGAGAAGGACTTGGGGGTGCTGGTTGACAAGAAGCTCAAACATGACCCAGCAACGTGCACTCACAGCTCAGAAGGCCAGCTGTACCCTGGGCTGCATCCCCAGCAGCGTGGGCAGCAGGGCGAGAGAGGGGATTCTGCTCCGCTCTGCTGAGACCCCACCAGGAGTCCTGCATCCAGCTCTGCAGCCCTCAGCACAGGAAAGACACAGAGCTGTTGGAGCGGGACCACAAGGTGGACCACGAAGATGATCAGGGGGCTGGAACCCCTCTAGTGTGAGGAAAGGCTGAGAGAGTTGGGGCTGTTCAGCCTGAAGAAGAGAAGGCTGTAGTACTTTAAAGGAGTTTATAAGATGGGTGCAGACTTTGTAGCAGGGCCTGTTGCCATGTGTCCGGGGAGATCTTATCGCAGCCTTCCAGTACCCTGAGGGGCCTATAAGTAAGCCAGAGAGGGACTTTTTACAAGGGCATGTAGCGACAGGACAAGAGGTGATGGCTTCAAGCTCAAACAGGGTAGGTTTAGATCAGATATAAGGAAGAAATCCTCTCCTATGAGGGTGTGAGGCACTGGCACGGGTTGCCCAAAGAAGCTGTGGCTGCCCCCTCCCTGGCAGTGTTCAAGGTCAGCCTGGACTGGGCTTTGAGCACCCTGGTGTAGGGAAAGGTGTCTCTGCCCATGGCAGGGGGGTTGGACTAGATGATCGGTAACGTCCCTTCCAACCCAAACCATTCTATGATTCTATGAAATAAACCTTCACTTGCCTTTACTAGAGGTCCAACAAACCTTCCCACCAGTATGCAGCATTCACTTCTACTCTATCAGGTTTAGACCTCAGTTCTTACAGAAACTGATTTTTAAATATTGAGCAAAAATAACTTTGCAGTCAAAAATAATTTCAAGAAACATGCATTAAATGGTCTCAATTCTTCTTACCTTTCTTCCCCAAAAACTAAAGGGTTTTCTAGTCTTCTGCAGCTATTTGTAATTTTCTCCCTTACCGCAAAATAGTAGAAAATAATGGAGAAACTGACAACTTAGCAAAATAATTTTCAGTTTCATGAAATACCCAAGCTCAGGTTTTGGGGGGGTTTTCCAGTTTGGAATTATCTAAGACAACTACATAAGTTTGGAATCAATAAATTGTGCCTTGCATAAAGTTAGTGTACAACAGTTTTGGCTTTCCTATATTTCAAAGTCTTCCAACGCACAGCAAGAATGTCTTCATTCACTAGGTATGACAGTATATTCTTTTATAAATGGCAAGTACATATTTTATTTTTCTGGCAGAAAAATAAAACAATACTCTTAGCTGTACCTCTCCTACGTGGTTACACACTAAGATCTAACCCAGTTACATCACACCTACTTCCCTAAAAATGGCAAGCTATGAAGAACTTTCCTTTACAGCAGCAACTAAAATCCTAACATGATTGAGTATGTAAGTCTTTACAGTCTTCACACACCCACACGACCGGCTATAGCACGCAATAACGGCTGAATTTTTTTGCGCGCAGATCAAAGACAATCCTTTGCAAAGCTACACTGCACTGTGTTAATATATATTTCTTCTACAAAAGACCCATTTTATATGGCACAGTACTTTCACCAGATGAAAATAAGCAGGTACATACTGATCTTCTGTTCCAAAAAACTTCACAAAGAAGCACTTTTTTCCACGAGGTTTCTTCAGATCTTTAGGTGGATTAACAATCTGAAGGTGATTAGAAGTGAAAATTAAAAAGCACGTAATGAAAATTTATACTGTGATTTTACTGTCATGTGTTACAGCAACTGTAGATTTATTTTTTAAAATCTGACTAGGAAGAGAACTTGAATCTGTTATAAGTCTTTCAGGAAAACGTGTAATCTTTTATTTCCTTAAACATGGGTATACTGCAGCAGAATGAAAAAGCACCCAAACTCCAATTATGCATCACTACATTCTTAGTGAGGTTTTCTTCTCCCTATACCAAACAGATCAGGTAGCAATCTTTTTTAAATTTAGAAAACCAAATGGCATTAACAAAAGTTTGTTCGACCTAGGTAACTTAAAATCTACATTTAAAGCTTTGTCTTCACTCCCAGAATAGATTGTTTACAAAGTTTAAAATATCAGTGAAGAGAAAAGCTGTCATTCAGTCATACAGGTGACACCTGAAAGACTGCAGGGGAGCCTGGACTTAACTTAATCCAATAACCAAACATTTACAGTTGTCAGCCACACTGACAACACTTTTCCCTGCTGCATGCTGTTAACTGCACATGCTTAGTCCTCATACCTACACAACAAATAAAAACAAAGTTATGTCAGAGAAGGAGAAATAATAAAAATGGCACATATAATTTATTTTCAAAAACCTTGTTGGCCTCTCATCAGAAAAAAAAAACAAACCAGAAGAGAAAGTTTAACTGCTCCCTATCCCTAGAATTATTACTCAAAAAACATAGCTCTAAAGCAGTATCTCGAGAAGCCAGACTCTTTATTTCTATTATTTAACACAGTGCATTTGACCAACTTGCTACGGGAGGAAAGAAACTTGCCTTGCAGAAAGTGATAGGGATTAAATAACTAAATCTGGGAAACACAATCGGTTCCAGAGCTGGACAAACTGCTCTCTGTTGCTCTTCACTCCATCTGAACTAACAGCTGTTAGTGACAGGCTGAACCTCCAGATCAAATAAAGCCCTAAACTGGTTCATAGTTTAGATTGGTGGGGTATATATTTAAAAAAAAAAAAAACACAACAAAAAAACCCACAACCAACGCTGTATTACTCTAACTGAAACATTTTCAGGCAAAGCTTTCTCTGTGCAGAAGGAAAAAGCAAAACCAAACAAACAAAACCCAAGAAAACAACAATAAAAACAAACCAAACCTTACCTTTCCTGGCCATGGAGGATACCTGCCCAGCTTCCCCCTAGAGAAAAAAGAAAGCATCAGGCACTAGAACCAGAGAAAAAACAATACCCCATCTCTAACTTTTTGCATTACATCCTATTTTTCATATTAATAAAGTCAAAACTTGCAGTCAAAACCTACCGTGAAAGGCAAGACACACAGCTGACTCACAAGTATTATACTGTTAGATATCTGCACCTAAACAAAGCCTCTACACCACCTGCATGAATTCGCTGGACTATAAGAATTTAAGTGAGCAGAACAGCAGCAACACAGCTACTGCCTGGAAGATACAGTGCTACAGTGCTTATGACTCTTGTAGGTCTGGATATTCCTTCACAAGGAACTGAAAGTAGCATCGATGCAGACAATCAAACCAACGTTCAGGCTGGTAACTTATATCCATCCGGACAGAACAGTCTAGCGAGCAGAGCAGCCACCGATTTCCAGCTCAGAGAGCTCAGATGCTTAGAAGTTCTCACAGGAAAGCATTAATGGCAGGATCCCCTGAACAGATGTTCCATTATCACGTTCTTCAGGCACTCACCACCACAGTAAGACATGCTAAAGATACAAGAGAGCCATAAGAAAGGCAGAAAAGTTTATTTCCTATGCTTGTAAATGTTTCCACTATGAAAATTACACAAAACTATTTCTTCACAGAGGAGGAAAAGAGACATATAGTCTTAGCCTTCAGCATAGTGGCTTTACCATTATCTTACCCTTGTTATTTACTCAGGCAGCAATACTCTCGCAAAACCTTTATCAGTCATTGTCTTGCAAGAGACTGGCAAAGAACCTGTGGAGTCTGCCAGCTCCTGAACCAAAAATTCTCAGCAAGTGGCACTGCAGCCCCTCTTGAGATGGCAATGCTATACAGACGATTCTGTAGCGATGGTCAGGCAGGAACACTGCCAAGAGCTGTAACCATGACCGCGTCTCATATTCAACGCTTCCATTCTTGTACTGAACAAGACGTTCATCAAAGCCTTTCATATAGTTCTGTCTTATAGTTCTTCTGTGATGGCTCTGGGGATAGTACCTGTCTAGGTTGTAATGCACAAAACTAAAGCAGGATAACCTGCATTCCAACACTGAGAGCAGTGCACTCCCCAAATCCTCATTTCAAAAAAAAAAAAATGCTAAAAGGAACCAATCTTTACTTACTTTGCTATATAAATTAGACAACTTCACAGCACTGTCAATTTTTCGGATGAGAAACTGCAGTTGTCACAGCCTGGAGCACACGCTTCTTTTTATCTGGGATATAAATATAAATGCATGCACTTGCGTGTTGGGGATTAGCTATTTCTTGCAAGCCCTAGCAGGACACCCTAGACTATCAAGTACAGTAGAGCCTATGCACTTAAAAATCAGCGCTTACAGGGCTCAGTGGAATCCCCTTAGTTCTCCTGATCAGGAAATACAAAATCACATCTGACTAACTTGAGTGTAAAACTAGAGTGACAAGGGGAAATGGCTTCTTCGAGCTTCAACAAGGCCATTCTAAAATGCAGAAAGAGGCTGTTGTCCCAGCTTGTCGCGTTGCTTCATTAAAGCACTGCCAAGAAAAGGTATCGCTGCCGTCTAAACTTATTTATGTCCCTTCTCACCTCCCTTGGGAGGCAAACATATTTCCAACCGAGCCCCGCAACCATCGCCCCTCTGTCCCGCGCCCCTCACCCCTCTCCGCCTCACACAGGCTCTTTTATGCGCCGCCTCCCGTTAGCCTCCGCCGCCGGCCCGGCTACCAGCCGAGCCTGCCTCCCTTCGGCCCGCTCCAGCCCAGGCCCGGGGCCCCAGACCGCCTCCCGCCGCCACCCCCCGCCCCTCCTCACACCGCCCCTGGGAGCGGCGGCGAAACCCGCCGCCTGCCCTGCCCAGCCCCTCCCTATCCGCAACCTGGAGTCCCCCGCGGCTACGGGGTGACAGCCCTCGGCCCGGCCCGGCCCGTCTCGCCGCGCTCCGCCGGGCCGGGCACAGCCCCGCTGCCGCCCCGCCGCCACCTCCCCTGCCACAGGCGGAGCCTCAGCCGCGCTCCGCGGGAGGTGTCTGCGCCGGCGCCCGCCGCCCCGCCGTGCCCCGCCGGCGCCCAGCCCGCCCCGCCACTCACCACACCAGGTCTCCGAGCCTCAGACTCACGGCCGCCATCTTACCAACAGAGCCACCAGCCGCACCGCGCAAAGCCTGCCGGGACAGGACGGCACCCGCCGCCGGGAGGGGGCGCAGCGGCCGCGGGGATTGGGCAGCGCCCGTCACGTGGGCGGGCGGGCTGTCACCGGCCGCTCCCGCGAGGCGGCGCCGATTGGACGCGCGGCACCGCGATGGCGTCGGGCTCGCGCGGGGCGGTGGCGGCTGCGGAGCGGGACCCGCGCCGGCCGCAGACCCGTCCCCGGGAGGCCTCTGGCCGGCCCGCCCCGCCCCGCCCACCGGTGGGTCGGGGGCAGCCGCCAAGCAGCAGGGCTTTGTGCTGAGCACGTCGGGGTGAGTGGCCGTGGCGGTGGGTGGGCCGCGGGGGGGGCTCCCCTCTGCAGCGAAGGGCGCTGCTCCCCGAGCCGCTGCGGCAAAGGCCCCTGCAGCACCCCCGGGCAACGGGGCCGTCTTTAGTCTGAGGTTTCGCCTCAAACGAAGGAGCCGGTTGCTCCCCGGGGCGGCTCGCTGTCAGGGCTCCGGTTCTGCGGGGCGTCCGGGTACCAGAGGTCGTTTGTGACCGCCCGTTGGAGCTCCCGGTGACCCCCCCCCGAGGCCACACCGGGAGGGGGTGGGGTTCAGAGCGTGGTTTGCGCTCTCTCTCCGGCGGCAGCAGCTGGGAGATGCTGTCTCCAGCCGGCTGTTGCAGAGTTGCATCCGTTTTTCCTTATGACTTGCTGTGTTCGGTGTTGCCTTTCCTCCCAGTATCTGACTAAGCCAATTTCACAATTTTTCAAGCGTTCTTGTGTCCTCTCCTGCTCTGTGCCCCTTCAGAGACCTGACTGTAGGTGCCTGAAGGGGCATGAGCGTGATACCTGTGCTGCACAGCCCCAGAGATGAGCTGCCCACTCTGCACCCTGTAGTGAGTGATTAATTGCTCTGCTTTTTCTCCCGGCCTTGGGTGGATTGAGATCAACTATCTTATTCTAAATTGGTGTTTGTCAACTTAATCAGGTATGCCCTCCTTGTTACAACTCCCCTGTCCTTTTTCAAGAGAGATGCACCATGTTCGGAGAAAATGTCCTATTTTAAAAGCATTAACAGGCTGTAAAATGGGTGTTTGACTTGTTTTGTTGTGTAGCACAGACTCCTGCACCCCCTTTTCCTTCACACATTGATCCTGGCTGCTGACGATACCCAGTCTCTGTGTGCCTGAACGCCTCCAGTAAAGGACTCGACAGCAACATTGGAATGGATGTGTTTCCTTCAATATAAGATACGGGTTTGAAAAGGAGAAAAACCCTTTCTCCTGACAGGTTTAATTTACTGTCTGCAACCAAAATCCAGGACTAGTGCAGCCAGACGTGCACAGCCTCCTGCTCCTTGGCCCTGCGCAGCTGGCAGCGGTTCCCGCCGTGCTGCAGTGCTCTGCAGCTGGAGCAGGTGGTCCGAGGGCCTTTGTCCATCCCGTGAACTCCCGGAGTTGTGAGCCCTGCCTTCTGCTCCTGGCTCTGACCTCGGGTAGGTGCTGATCTCGGGGGGGCCCAGGGTGCTGCTGAGCAGCTTGGGGCGGACCTGCTGGAGAGCAGCTCTGCAGAGAGGGACCTGGGAGTGCTGGTGGACAACAGGTTGACCATGAGCCAGCAGTGTGCCCTGGGTGCCAAGAAGGCCAATGGTATCCTGGGGTGCATCAAGAAGAGTGTGGCCAGCAGGACGAGGGAAGTTCTCCTCCCCCTCTACACTGCCCTAGTGAGGCCCCATCTGGAGTACTGTGTCCAGTTCTGGGCTCCCCAGTTCAAGAAAGATGAGGAGCTACTGGAGAGAGTGCAGCGGAGGGCTACAAAAGGTGATGAGGGGACTGGAGCATCTCTCCTATGAGGAAAGGCTGAGGGAGCTGGGCTTGTTTAGCCTGAGGAAGAGAAGGCTGAGAGGGGACCTTGTAAATGCTTATAAATATCTGAAGGGCGGGTGTCAGGAGGATGGGGCCAAACTCTTTTCAGTGGTGCCCAGTGACAGGACAAGGGGCAATGGGCACAAACTGAGGCACAGGAAGTTCCGTCTGAACATGAGGAAGAACTTCTTCCCTCTGAGGGTGACGGAGCACTGGCACAGGCTGCCCAGGGAGGTTGTGGAGTCTCCTTCTCTGGAGATATTCAAGACCCGCTTGGACACGGTCCTGTGCAGCCTGCTGTAGGTGACCCTGCTTCGGCAGGAGGGTTGGACTGGGTAACCCCCAGAGGTCCCTTCCAGCCCCTACCATGCTGTGGTTCTGTGAAGCCCCGGCGGATCCGGCCGCCGGTAGCGAGCGGGCGGGGCTCCGCGCCGGGGCTGCTTCCTGCCGGGGACCGGCCGGGGCGGGGGGCGGGCACGGCGGGTCCCCCCGGGCGCAGGACCGCAGCACGAACGTTCCGGCGCGGCCCCGGCGGCGGCTTCCGGCGGAGGCGGGAAGCGGCGCGGCCCCGGCGGAGCGGTGGGCGGTGTCGGCCGGCGCCATGGCCCGCAAGAAGCTGCACCGGCCCATCGCCGCTATGGCCAAGAAGATCCGCGAGTACCGCGCGCTGAAGAACCGGCCGCGGGATTCGCAGCGCTTCGCCGTGGACTACGAGACGATGCGGCGGCCCCTGACGCAGAAGCGGCTGCCGGTGCGGGCCTGGGAGGACGTGCGGAACGAGAACCGGCTCTTCGCGCTGCTCTGCCGCCTGCCGCACTTCGGCGTGGGCCGCACTGTCACCCGCAAGTCCTGGCTGTGGGCGCACGACGAGCCCTGCTACTGGGTGATCACCAAGGTGAAGGCGGACTACACGGCCCAGGTGAGCGGCGCTGCGGGGGCCTGCGGGGCGCCGGCCCCCTCCCGGCCCCGCCTCGCCGCTCCCTGCCCTCATCGGGGGCCGGTTGTCTTTGCAGGACATGGATCATGGGAGAGCCTGGGGCTACCTGACCTTCAGAGGTAAAACCGTCTTGGTGCCTACACGCGAGGTCTGGAGAGAGCAGCTGCGGGCGGGCCCGGAGAATAACGTGGGGGTGGGGGGACAACTGCGGGAAAACCGCAGCCTTCCTGCTTGGGAAATTTGTTTTTCTCAAATCTGGTAGTGAGAAAAGAAGTTCTCCGTGTTTTAGTTTCAAATGCTGGGGTCTAGCCCCCACAGAATACATTTCTAGGGAACGCTGTGGGAGAGCCAGCGTAGGCTGACCATGCAGGAAGGCAGCGTGCTAGTGGGGTTAGATGAGGCGACACACTGATTTGAGACTTCAAGATACGGAATGAACACGTGAGGGTATTCCAGGTAAAATCGTCAGTAAAACAGGGTGATGGCAAGTAAACCTGTGTTACTGGGATTTTAAATTACCTTTTAGAATTGAGTGAGTGAATTTCCCTTTTTAAAGCTGCTTTATATTAGGCATTTGTCGCCTACTAGAGTTTCTGAAACATTTCTTATTCAAAGGTTTTAAAGTTGTTGTGTGTTTTTAACATTAAATTTCCCAGGGGACTTTCATCAGTGTAGGGAGAAGTTACTCTTGTTCCTTAGCCATGGAAACTGAGCCAGAAAGAGATGAAGTGATGTTTTAAATTGAGAGGGAGTGAAGCACAGAATTGGAATGACTTGCCTGTAGTCCTTTCAGCTTGTTTCCATTTTGATTTCCAAGGACAGAAGTGGGATCCCGTAGTATAGCAGGGAAGATACTGTCCGAAACTTTGACAACTTCCTTTGCTATTGCCTGTTGTAGCATTTTTGAAGCTGGAGAGTCAATACTGACCAGAGAGTCAGTTGCTGCCTTTCCTGGAGGGAGTTTGTTGTAGATAGCGTTGTCCACTGGTGTTCATCGTTTTTTCTTAGGCAAGACCGAAGAAGAAGTGAGAGAGATCGACAAAGTCATGTACCATGACTGGCGTATGGTCCCCAAGCATGAGGAAGAGACCTTCAAGAAATTCACCCCAGTGCCAGAGGAGACCATTCGGTACCTTCCGTATCCACCTCTGCTCCGAGCCATGATCCTTGCACAGTGGCAGAAAGAGGGAAAACCAATCACAGAGGAGCCAATGATTGATCTGGAGAAGGTCAGGGCCTCTCCCCTTCAGGGTGCAAAGAAAAAAGCTTCAGGGACACCAGTATAAAGACTTGTTCCATGTCCTGAGCTTCCCATGTGCTCTCAACATGTGTTAGAAGCACGTCACCTTACAGTAGACCCCTTGTCCACTGCGGTATGGTGTATCTAGGTTTCCTAGCTTTGTCCCCAGCCCTGCACAGTGACCTCATCTGAAAGGAAAGATGCAGCTATGTTCAGATTTTTTTTCCCTAACTTAGTCAGCAGAGGAACTTTCCCGGTTCCCTGTATAGTCTCTAAATGCGTAGCTCCCATCATCCAGCTACAATTCATTGGAGCACAATTTCTTTGAAAATTAGGTTTATAAGAACGTTTTTCAGATAATTTGGGTCCTACATAAATCACAGAAAAATGACTGGGAATACCACGTTATTTCACAGAGCTTTGCGCAAATGTAGCTACTAACGAAAATAAATGTTTTCTTATTTCTGAATAAATGTTCTCTTAATTCTGCAGCACAGTTCTAAGAAAACTTGGTGGATTTTTTCAATGCATGGAGATCATCATGAGGTCCAAATGCAGAATCATTAGCTTACCCAATACAGGCACAGCATTTGATTCCTTCTAACCGCTGCAGAATCATCTGGCTTACTTATGTATAATAGCAATGAATAACACAGGAGGAACACAACGTGACTTTGGATATTAGGCTTATCCAAAGCTATCCATCTCTTGCTCCCGCAGATGGCTGTCAGGAGACAGGAGAAATCATTTTAATTCCAGTGATGCAAAGGACACGGGATTGGCTCTTAGTATTTGAGGCTAATGGCAAATTACCAGCTGTTCCAGTGCAGCGTGTTGTGGTGAACATTATAAAAATGTAACTCCATAGCACAGTTCTTATCATTTCATGTTCTCTTGCACTGGCTGTGGATTCTGCTGCTGTGTCAGGAACTGTTGGAGGGTCTAGTCTGGGTGTGGGTGGAGCGGGCACAAGAGCTGTTCAGCTCTGTAACCCTACAGATCATCTCCTTGCAGAAACAGCTATTTAGTTCTTCTGTCTGCTGCAGTAGGTATTCAAGAGGTGCTGTTCCATTTGCTGCAGCATCCTTAAATCAGAAGTAGTCTGAAGGGATTTACTGAGGGAAGGCAAAAACTGGACCACCTGCCCTGTCCAGTGCACGTGGCAGGCCTGGATGGGACAGGGGCACGTGTGGCCTCAGCTAGTGAGAGGAAGGCTTTCATCAGGCAGGAGCAAATGGATCAGATTTGGCTACCTAGAGATCCTTGGGGTTCATCACTGGAGGCTCCTGTGGGACAGGAGGGAAGGTTTTTCTCATGAGTTAAAAGCTGGTCCTATGACAAGGTGCAAAGGCTGGGAAGAGCTGGGCAGGAGCGCTGCAGGACACGTGCCAGGGCTGGTTCACTGGCTTCGGAAGCCATGGCAGGGTCCAGGACAGGGAAAATCTGGAGTCTTGCAAAGGCACAAACTGTGAGGCTATGGGACTTCTCGCTACTGCTGATGGAAAACAGCTTCTCTGCTTTCCATAGCCTCTGCTGACAGGTGCTGGGCTGACCTGGTGCCTTACTGTGATTGAGGTGCGGCTGAACCAACACACCAGCTGAGGACAAGTGAGGTGGGAAAGGAGGTGCAGATGTGAGTTAAATGAGACAAGTGGAACAGTATCAACTTATCTGTCCTGCACAGCCAGGAGCAGAACACAGCCCCAGCAACAGGCAGTGCCCTCCCAGGCCCACAGAGTCTGAGCACAGTGGGCAGACCCAAGTGCTGTTAGCAGGGGCCACCAACAGCCCTAGACAAGGCAAGAAATGACTCACGACCAGGGTCCACTCAGGGAGCCCAGCCAGAGCAAAAGCAGGTGGAGAAAATACACTGTGAGGCACAGAATCATACAATGGCTTGGGTGGGAAGGGATCTTGGAAGATCATCTAGTCCAAACCCCCGAAGTCCAAGGTGGCCATCTAGGAGCAGCTGGAGATAGGCACTGCTCAGGCAAAGACTGAGGGCCACACCTGGTGCTTAAATGAGGCTTGTGGGCCATGGGTAGAGAGGGACCATGGATAGGTGGGGGGCCCAGGTGGGGCTGGTCAGGACAATCATGGCCTGCTGGTGACCTCAGGGCCTTCACGCTTGATGGAGGAGTCTTCACACAGAGCCCTGGGCAGCTGAGAGCCTTGTCCAGTTGTGAAGGTCCCCTTCTGGAAAGCTGCACAGCCCCAGTTTGCCATGTGTCAGAGTCAATGCCTATAACATGCTGGGAGCTCTGCCAGGACTCTCAAACCTCTGCAGTAACCTCCTGGATCGTTCAGCAGCACTGGGGCTGTTGTCTGAAGGATGACAGTAGTAAGCCCCTTCCTCAGCCGCCCAGGTGGGTGCCAGACACAGCTGCACTTCACCCAGTGCCTTGCTCAAAACTTCTCCCAGCCGTATTGAGGGGTGCGGGACGGTCCCAGAGCCTGTTCCCAAACCTCACTGCTATCAACCCAGGAGGCACTGGCTGTTGTACTTCACCCTGGCCTGCACAGGACCACAGCACAGGTGTCAGTCACGGAGGTGACTCACCTCATGGACCCCTGCTCAGGGCAGAAGCTGCTCCTCATGTAAGGAGGTGGCTCACTTGTCCATTATTGCTATGTACAGCCCTTGAATTAATGCAATTCTACAAAATAAATACAAACATGTCTAAGTGCTGCTGGGACTAAGAGGAACTTGCTTCCTTCAGTGCTGAACATCACTGATTCCTGTGGGACTTTGTGAAGCACCACCCTGTATTGACAGGGGACATTGGAAAACTGAGTGATGACAGCTGAGCCTGATGTGTTAACCCTGGCAGCTCACCTGAACGTGACACCACAAGGGCAGCTGCAACAGTTGTCTTTCCCGCCTTTCATTTCTGATGCTGGGAGAAGCTACACAGTGCACTGCAGCTTGCAGGACCAGCCCCTTCTGCTCTGAGCCAGTGAGCAATCCACATCTCATTTCTTGCCACTGAATTGCTCAACGGTGAACACTTGAGCTCCCGTTCCCACCCTTTTAAGTGTCTTGCTGTTATTAAAGACTTTGCAGAAATCCCAGTGCCTCTATAGGAACGAGATGCCCTGCACTGGCTGATGTTAACACATTTATTACATACAGAACAGATATGGTTTGTTGTTTGATAGCATAGGGGACAAAGCATGGGAACGTATTCATACAGCAGTCTCTTTACAGAATGCCATCTTCAGACCAAATAGCGGAGTTTACAGGCCTTAAGACACTTTTTAAAATCCTTTTGTAACATACAAGATACTTTACATACATCACAGTGGAGATATGACAGGGAAGTGTGTTGAAGCCAGTCAGTTCTCACCTTGCAGCCCAGCAGCCACCAAACGCCTACAGGAGCTGACAGCAGACACTGGCTCTACTTAGCTGTAGCTGCCACTCTTGGACATGTGCTTCTCAGAGGAAAACATGCACTGAGCTGGAAAGGAACCTGTTGGTAGAGGCCCGGGACCGGTTTCCTTATGTTGCCAGGGCCCAGCGGGTGACAGGAGACTGAGCACTGTCACTGCGACTGCTAAAACCAGATACAGAACAAACAGTAAGAGGTAAGAACGTTGCAATTCTGTATTTTTCTACAGAAGAGTCAACAGAGCTAAGGAACTGGGCCTGCTAGGGCTTTTTTTTTTTTTTTTTTTTATCAGTTAGACCAAATTAGAAAGTTTACCTGGCCCTAACTGATGAACTGTTACATGTCTGTGGAATCTGTGGTCTAAATGTTGATCTTGTTAACTTTAATGCACTCTGTATTGTGATCCAAAGAGCTCTTCCTAGCAGAAAGCATTTTGGGAAAGTGAACGGGAAGCCTGGTATGGTCAGCAGTGCCACAGTGAAATGTCCCTGGTCAGAGGTCCCCGCACATGCCGGTGGCAGCTGCAAGCACCCCTCAGCCAAATGCTGGCCACAGAGCCCCGTGTGCCCCACGGCTGGAGGACACCATCCAGCTGGTTTCCCAGCTCGGTGAAGAGTGGTGCGGGTGCGTGTGCCACCAGCAGTGCTGACAGGGAGCGTGGGCACCGCTGCGGCTCCATGCTTAGGTGGCCGAGGCCTCTCTTCTTCAGAGATGTCCTCTTGCCCCCCTGCATGGGAAATGTATGCCCCAGCCTCTTCTGAACTGCGGATCCAAAAATCATCTCAGTGCCACTGCATCAGGACAGATGCCGCGTTAGAGCTTCCCCTGGGAATACCAAATCCCTGCAGCACATGGGCAGCTTTAGACTACAGGCCTTGGGGGCAGCCTGGTCGGTGGGGACAAGCTGGGAGCCTTCCAGGAGATGGAAGCTTCCCCCAGCTGTCCTCGTCCAGCCGCACTGGAACGCAGTGATGCACAGCTCAGGGAAGAGATAAGATGACCACCAGGAGCTTCTAAATTCATTGTTCACAACTGCTGCTTGCTCTAGTCCTGCATGTCCAGGAGGCAGTGCTCAAAGGAAACAGAACTACTTCTTGAGGAGACAGGACTGTTTCTGGCTGTCAGAAGGGAAGGACAAACCATTGCCTCTGCATCTGGAGCTGCCATGTTCTGCATCTGGAGCTCAAAACTGCTCTCACTGGCCCCATTTTTCGCTGCTTCTCTTGTAAGCAGGACATACATTTGCAATCCCCCAGCACTGCTTACACAAGGAGGGCTGTCAGAATTTTTCTGGGGGGTTGTCGATTCTTTTTGGGAGTCAGAAATTTCCAGCTTCTCAGATTACTTAGTAACAAAGTCAGTGTTCATGATGTTAGGTAAAAGAGGTCGGGAGATCTGGCCTCAGTTCCTTTTTCTGTGTGACTTCAGGCGAGCCACAGCCTTCCTATACCTTGACCGCACCTACACAGTCTTTCCTAACCGACAGCTGCAGCGTGATGGAAAACAGCCATCTCCTTCCAGCATTCCCCGGCATGGGGAACACAGCCTTATGAGTCCTGGTAATCTCAATGTGCTAATGCAGAATTCACAGCAGACCAACACCATCTGCCCTCACCTGTGTTTTAAAAGCCAACAAATGCTATGCAGAGATAGCTTTCTCCTGAAAATTTCAGAATGAACTGAACAGTTCCTTTCTGCCTGGCATTTTTGGTAGGAGGAGTTAAAAGTATTGCTGCCTATTCTGCTCTTAAAAATGCAAGGTTCTAGTACCCCTTTGCTACCACAGTTTCCAAAGGCCCTGTGGCCCTCGCGATCAAACACCCGTCTCCTACCTGATGTTACCAAACAATCCTCTCTGGACACATACAGTCACCCAGCACACGACTGCTGAGACAACAACAGCAGCAGAGGAGGGAGACTTTCCATCTGCAAGTATGGACAGTGTGTTCCCCACAGTAATGGCACTGCTGCCTTCCCCAGCCAAACAGCAGAAGTGCTGCCCAAACCCTAGCACTCCTTGCTATTGAGGGTTCCTTGGACCTGGCTGCTCTCAGTCCGTGGGACATTATTCTGTGCTTAAGGGTGGATAAGTTGGGGTGTCCACTGGTGAACGAGAAAGGATTTCTGCTAGGGTGCTGTAAAAGTTGTGGTTCACCAATCACTGCTTTGATGGGGGACGCCAGGGAGATGTCCTTCTTTCTCATGCAGGTGGGAGTGAGGAAACCTGCTGGAGAACACGAGCCACCACCCATCCAGCTGCCAGCTCCCAAGCACTGGGCAAAGGCTTTGCACAGTTCTAGCTCCAAGCTCCACTTCATCAATGCACTGCCATTTCTCTCCTTCTAGATGCCAGCTCCAGAGCAGAACAATAATCCAACCACGCAGAAAGCGCACAGGCCCAAGATGAAAGCTGCAAGTTCAGAGGTTAGAAGGGGGTCACAGTCCAAGGCAGGAGCCATTGCAGTTGTCTGGGGTCGGTTTCCAGCAGTAGGTATAATGCAGGCGTTCTGTATGTACATCTTGGCATTCAGGCAGGAGGAGGGACACTTACATTGGTGGGAAAGGAGAAACTCTCACTCCGGGATATATGATACCTGCCACACAATAATGTGGCTCCTTTCAGCCTTGGAAAGTACTGGCTTGACCTGGGTGGCATCTCCTGCATTCTCCTCTGTCTCATCATCTTCTCCATCCCCTGAAGAGAGAAAACAGAGTAAAAAAAGGCAAATTTCACTGCTCTGGAATACTTCCAAAGAGGCCAATATCCCTGCTACAGTCTCAGCAGTCTGACAACAGACAGCATGAGCTGAGACCTTCTTTGATGCCTGGAGAACATTTATAGCAACATGGTGCATTTCTGAAGCAGGACTGTACAGATGGAACAAACCATCTCCAGCAGTAAGGAAAACCACCCCTCCTTTCAGGAAAGCCTGTGTTTACAACGCGGAGCAACCTCGAGCAGCACAGGTGACCACAGCAGGGCAGCAATGTTTGGAGGGAGCAGCACAAGTGGTTTTATTCTTTCCAGGGCCATTAACGCAGACTGCGTGCACTGCAGGCACAGGCAGCAGCAGGATTTGGCAGCCTTGTGCTGTGCAAGGAGAACGCTGGCTATCTGCCCTCACAGCCAGAGGCAGGAGAAACAGAGCAGTGCTTTTCACAGCAGTGAACCCTCTCTCCACCACCACAGCCCTGCACCCTGTCTCGTTCCAGATGCCTTCCCACCACAGGCACTCACCGATCCGGAAATCGATGTACCCTTCTCCTCCACTCAGCACCAGGACGTTCTTCAGCTTCTGCCCCTCGGTCTCTGTGGCCGCTGTGCTGGGGTTCTCTGAAGGGCTGTCCAACACACTCCCATTCAGGGTTGCTAGGACATTGCCTGGGAGAGGACAGCAGTGCTGTCAGTGCCTCTGCTCAGCCCCCATGTGGTTAACACACACAAACACACACACAATTGGGCAGGCCAGTTTCTTCTGCTGGAGAAATCTGGAAGTCACTGCAGTTTAAACTACTGATGTCTGAGCCACAGTGATCTGCAAGCGCTGGAAATGGCACAGACAGCTGTCTGCTGCAGATCAGCTCAAGCTCCTGCCGCAGAATGGGCGGTGGCACAAAACTCTCACAAGGAAGGGCTGTGCTCATCCTTACCAGGCACAGAGACGAAGAACTTGACAGCATCACGGTGGCCGTGGAAACAGAGCTGTGCCTGAGCCATGGAGCAGTAGGGGATGAAACTGCTGGCAGATTTGTCACTGTTGTCATCACCGTACACGTGGATGACCCCGCCAGAGCGGCTGCCCTCTCCAGAGGTTGGTGAGGTCTTGTTGGCTGGGGACAGGGAGGAGGAATATTGTCAGCAACGGCTTTGAGTCCCATTTACAGGAGGGACTCAATCAAAGAGAAAACTCATGAGCCCTGAAGAAAAACCTCTAAAGGTGCAAGTCTTGTGTAAAGGGCGTGATGGAGGAGACCACACTAGACTATACAGTCCCTCTTCTCTTAGGCTGGTAACAATCCACTCATGATCACAAACTACATTTTCTCATCAAATCTAGAATTTGGCTACTACTAGTATTTGTGCTAAATGAGGCACACATCCCTGGAGGTGCTGGCCAAGAGTGACCCTAGGGCAAGCTAGACAAGGTCTCTGAGGTGTCCCAGTGAGGGCCTTTTCACCAGCAGCAGTCCTGTCCAGCCTCCAGAAATGACCTACAGTCCTAGGATCAGTCTTTTGTATCTGGCAGGGTATTCAAAGGTGTCCCCTGCACCCTAAAATATTTAGGGCACCTGGAGGAGAATTACTGCTATTTTCTGGATTGGTGAAGTTTCTCAGTTTCCAAGCCAAGTCCTTTCCTCATGCCAAGCCATGAGCACACAGTCTGCTGAAAGCAGTCACTGGGTCTGGTGCAGGCTCTAAGCTCAGTAAATGGCACAGCAGTGGAGCAAGATCCTTCCTGAGCCCTTGATTTAGCTGTGACACCAGAAGATCAGCTACTCAAGCAATAAACATCTGAAAGATGTTCACCATCCACAGCTTCCAAGAATTTCAAGGTGGGCACAGGGGCCAGCATCCATCATGTCCAGGCTCCGAGAATGCAAATCCTTCCACTCACCAATGAAGAGCGACCAGTGCTCAGAGCTCAGGATGGGAGATGCTTTCCTTCCGCGTGCATCCACAGCAGTAAAACAGAAACAGTACTAAAATCAGAAGTCTTTCACTTTCTGCGAGAGAACTGAATTGCTTGCTTAATTATCTGTAGTTCTGTATTTTGGCTTGGACTGGATTTCAATTATAAAATTACTTGGACAAAGGAGACTTATACCTATCAGGCTTAAGCCAGGATGGCACGACAAGTACTAATATTTTTACAGAAAAATGAGAATCAGTGTGTGCAGGGGGAAGGATCCACAAGATGAAGGCTCTCTGCACCTCTGTGCTTTGCTTTGCTGTGAGCAGCTAAAACTGGATGAGGTCATCTGATTGACAGATGGGGCTGGTACTAGCACTTCTTCTCGCTCAATATCTGGCCTCTTACTGCAACAATATCAGATGCTTTAAAAGGAGGAGACATAAGTTGATAATGCTTCCAGACAGCCACAGAAATACCTTACAACGAGAAAAAAAATACTGCTTTCTGACCTTGGAAAGGCTAAGGCAAGCATAACTTTGAACCCAAACCCTGCCTTAATTGGCACAAACCCAAACAATTCTTAATGTTTATCAAAGTCCCCTCTGGTTAAAAGTCTTGGGTGATCACTTGCAGATGGCAGGTGCCAAAGCACCTACTGCCATTGGCCTGGAACTGATGAGAGAAGCATCCTTGGAAAACGGAGGATGATCAAGGAAGACCTTGGAAGAATAGTCTGCTCCTGCTTTCTGGAACTCTCTGACTGAATGAACCTTTACAGTCCCCATCTCAAACCTGGCCTAACACAATAAGGGAACTACTGATGAAGAATAAAGTACTCTTGACACACAAAAAACAGAGGGATGGCTGATGAGATGGATGAAAATGTTTTTAGCCATGGGAAATGAGGGTATTTACATTCCTGTCTCTGGTCGCTTTTCTCAGATGCAACTTAGAGTGATGAGAAAAAATGGTTGGAGAGAGCTGAACAGCAGGATGGAAGGGTGGGAAACTGACTGCAAAGGTGAATGGGTGAAAAAGGAGTGAAAGCAGAGGGAAGGAGGCAACGAACTTACCCCGGAGCCCAAGGAGTTGGCCTCGGTGGAGGACTACAGCTAGGCACAGGCAAGGAGTGGGAACAGAGGGGCACAGGAAGAGACAGGCAGGACGGGAGAGAAGAAAAAGGTGATTACTGGGAGAAAATTAAGGGAGCAACAAAAGCCTGTAAAACCTAAAGAAACTGCAACAGGAGCTACACGCTCAGATCGGTTTATACCAACACTGTTCCTGCTCACTTGGCTCTTACCTTACAAGGACAAAGGTAATATCTGAGATGGGAGAGGGACCATGGTCACAAGGATCCATTGCTAAAGCTTCTAGTGAGACCTTACTACTTACCACATTTTTACAGAAACACCAAAAGATAATGCAGCTGGTTTACAGCAGGGAACAAGCTTAACTCTGAATTAGGACAGCAGCCCCAAGAAAGAATGGGCTTTAAATCAGGGATTCAGAAATGAGATCGAGACTGCAATGCACAAAGACGACTGTGTCACTGGCTTCCTGATGTCAGGCATATCCAGCTCCACTAGCCTTAGAGGAGACCATCTCAGCCCTGACTTCCAGCAGGATTACAACAGGTTTGCTCCTGTTATACATGAGCTATTTGCTTCTCAGATTTCTTGCTAGCAGTGGTGAGAAAATGTTCATTTGGCTGCTTTCTGTTGAAAGCAACTGCAATTTGCCGTAGGATACTGATTTCTACTTGCCTGATAAAGCTGAGCCCTAATTGGAGTAAATGAAGCTTTTCTAAGGTCATTTTCTGGAAAATACTGTTATGGAGATGTTTAGATGTCTATGCCCAAACAAAATTTCCAGGGAGATCTTCCTGATGACTTCTCATCCCACGGCCTCCTTTTGGAGACTTACTACAATTCCCAAAGCTTTGTTTCTCCTGTTTTCCAGTAGCTACAGAATCAGTTCACATCAGTTTGCTCTGTCAAGGTCATGCTCAAAACAGAAGACTGTACGGATGGTAGAGATGTCATGGGTCCCCCAAGAAGGAAATGGCTTCAACTGAACTGAAAGGGATATTAACAAATACCTATTTGGTTTTAAACAGGTTAAATCCATTCAACTGAACACTTAATTCCTTAATAAGAAAGAGCTAAACCAAGTTCAGGGTTGCTCACACTCAGGGCTCTTCTCTCTGAACACTGCTATGATCAAAGGTGCATCAGGTTCAGAGTAAAAATGTCCAGAAAGAATTAGCATGCCAGAGCCACCCACCACGGTGCACTAATAACACACAAAAGCATTCTTTTTTGGGGGAGGGGGACACAGAATTATCTCCAATAAACATCACTTACTCTCAGTCAATGGAATGGAGATGACGACACCGTTCCCCGTTCCTACCCAGAGGCGGTTGCCAGCAATGAGCAGGGCTGTAATCCGAACGAATGAGAAGCCCAGCTTTCCAGTGCCTAGTAAGCATGCATAATTGGAGAGTCAGTTATGACTTTGGGCCAGGTCTGCTAATGAATTTTGCTTTCTCTCTGATCTCAGTAAGCAACAGACCACTTACTGACAGTCCCTACTGCCTCACCTAGCATCTTGCTGACATAAGGCTCAATGTCGACATCTTGCAGATGTTGATGGCTGTGGGCATGGTAAAGCCTCAGAGTGGAGTCCAGGCGGATAGAAACCCACACTCCATCTCCAATCCATGCCAGCTGTCGCACCTGACTCTCCCGCCGAGGGTGGGCATCAAAGGATTTCTGAAATGCCAAATAGGTAGACCAATGTGAGTTCACAAAAGGTTTGCAACCATCTACACATATACTCCATCTTCCTCAACTGAGATCACTTGTTTGGGTTTCAAAGCTCTTGAAGAAAATGTGTTAATGCCAGCTGACCTCAGAAGTTCACTATAGTATAGAGAAAATCCCTCACTTCAAATTATGAGTTGTATAGCAGCTCTGCAGAGATTACAATCTTTGCTGACCACTTCAGAAGCAAGAACATTTAGAAACCAAGAGCTTTCAATGCACTTGGTAGAAAAGGAGAACACACAACTCCAGTATAAATTCCAAATATCAAACTGCCTTGGCTCATTGACGTAAACTTCAGATTCACCACTTCTTCTCCCTTTGATTAGAATTATTCCAAGCACTAAACATATGTTTGTACGAACATCACTGTATTGAACCAAAAGGCTCTAAACATTGTCTTTTTCTTAGGCAAGTGGGATCACTGGGGCTTGCTAACTGTACCTTTGTGCCAAAATGCCTACAGAGAAAGAAGTCTTAGACCATATATGAAGGGTAGCTGTAAAGCATGCACGCACACAGTATGTGGCCTCATAGACTCACTAGTAAAGGCAAAGGAAGCGCTCAGTTTAGATCTAAAGATTTAAGCTCTGCAAAAGAAGGAAGGAATAAATACTCCTCTGGCAGATTGCGTCATAACGTGACCAAGATTGACAGTTTAGGTCCTGCAGTCAGCAATGACAGTACAAAGGTCCTGCATTTCCACACACTGCAGTAGAAAACAGCTAGAAGAATAAATACAACACAAGCGTGTGCATGCATAAACACACATTTGCTCTCTTACCTCAATCTGCATTGTCTTAGGCTGGATAACATGGATTTTGTTCTTGTAGCCACACCAGACTCTATCATACACAACAGCCATGCAGCGGATGGAATGGTGAGTGTGACCGAGGTCCATTAGGTGGTAATTGCTGAGATCCCACTGACCATCTAAGGTGAAAAACAAGCATGGAAAGTTGCCTCTCCTTCACGACGTGACAGTATACAATAGAATCATCTACCTTTCCATGTATTTCTAGGTGTACAGGCTTAGCTAATACTCAAATGCTCATTTTGCTTATGTCTGTGAACTTCCCATGAATCTGTAATACTACTTTGGGCACAGTCTCATACTTATGAAACACATGACAATAAGCTTTAGTTTGGTGGGCTGAAAGCTCTCCAAATCAGGCTAATTTAAACATCCTTTTATTATAATGAAGTGAACAGGTTTGTCTAACAAGTACAACAAAAACAGCAGAGGAAGAAGAAAGAAGAAAGCCTAACAAGACTATGTGGAAACTTAAAAGGAGAAGGACCTTGTGGTGAGGCTTCCTTGTATCACAGACAGACAACATAATTTCCCTGAAGTGTCAAATCCAGCATAAGGAATCTATCTCTCACATTTATTTTCTAACTAACCACCCAGATACTGTGTCCTTCACAGACAGGTGGCCTCTATGTCAGGAAGCTTTATCCTGTTGCTGATGGGAATGATTTGTATGTGTCAATGGTCAGGCTTGAACTCACGACAAAGGCTGAATTAAACTTCAGATTGCACAAAACCAGAAATCTCCATATTCCAGCTACTGAATGAATAACTAAGTTCTTCATATGCAAAAATTAGTCACAGCAAATTCTCATGTGCTTTCAGATAGAAACACAGCTCAGGAACTGCTCAAGTCATAATGAAACAAAACCTACAACAGTGAACACGACAAGAAATACAGAATTCAAAAAATATCTTGAAGTGACAGTATTAAGGCATGTTAGATTACTCAGATATCTTTTTTGCAACAAGAAAAACTGACCAAGTGTAATGCTATGGCTCCATTTATTTGGGATTTCCAGAATTCCAGAGAATCCCAGCTCTGCCTGTTGTGTATGCAGTGATCAATTCCACTACTTCCACAGAGCCCAGCTTTTCTGGGAAGCAGTAGGCCTATGTACAACTGCAGAGATGATCTGCTCGGGTACAGCCTGAGCTGTATGGAACTCCCTGTGCATGCCTGGTTACAGCTGATTTGCGAATGCACAGTAACACCAACATGGCCCAAACGCATTAAACTTATCAAGCACGCCTCAAACAAATGCACAGCATATATATTCCTAAAAGTTGCATTTACTTTGCATGTGCTACACAGAACATACACACATGGTTTTGTTCAGAAAAGCTCAGGAAATGGTGTTGACGTATGTCTTAGATGTTTCCGGGTAAAGATTACACATGTATAACAGCTAGGCATTTTAATCATATGTCTGTACTCTGGCAAGCCAGCACCTTTCCTTCTCGATTCAGAATAGCATTTGATCCACTGCTACATTTTCGGCTAAGTTTGGTTTTCTCTTATTACGTTGATTCTTACCTTCTCCCCGGTGGAATATGGCTAGTGTTCCATCTGCCAGAGCAACAAGAACCCTCCCCTTCACATGCCTGAAATCACAGAAAAGTAAATACTTACAAAAATCTGTAGAAGTAAGGGACTAACACATCCTTTCTGACATCCATGCACACCATCTTTATGTTCTCTCTACGATTCCCATTCAGTTTAGCACTTGCAGGAACATCCTGCAAGGGCAAAGGAAGTTACTACAACTTACCTTTGTTGTAGTAAGATCATCCATAAATTTCCTATTGAGGTTAACTTCTCCTTCACGCTACAAACTCCACCAATTTTAACAAATTCCACCTAATTTACATTTCAGAAATTTTGCCTTTCTCCTCCCCACTTATTTCCTCCTGATACTGTTAATCATCTCATCTAGTACCTTACTCACTGAACTGGGTCAGGTCTGTAGTTGAGCAGAAAATGGCTCAGTATGAGGCTTTCCAATAACAAAAACCTTTGGAAACTCTCCTCACAAACCAATGCCCTTAGAAGAGCAAAGAAAAAGATGACTGACAAAGAGCTGCTACCCCACCTAAAGTATCGCTTAGGCACTGAATCTTTTCCTCCAGTGTCCCTTGGCATGCACACTTACACTAGACTCAGCACAGAGTCCTTCAGCTTTATCGAGTGCAGACACTTCTTCCAGTTGGATACAGCCGAGTGCACATAAAGCCTGTGAGAAAGGATAAATCGAGAAGGGTTAGCAGCAAGGCCCCACAACTTCAGTCTGACTAGGCTTGAGTCTTTTCTTCTGATAGGAAAGGTGGAGGGTAGGTAAGAAAATGATGTTAAATCCCTGTGCCTATGATGAGCTGAGGGCTCAGAACAACAATGAGCAATTAAAAACTATTCCAGAAACAAGAAGTGAACTAAAACCGTGGAGACATGAAAAGTGGAGCCCAGAGAACGGAAGTGACAGAGAGATCTATCAGCCCAAGGGGAACCTACCAGCCATTCTGTGCTCCCAGCCACATGGTGGGGGCAGCACTGGTGCAAGTCCCAGCAGCATCCCCATTCAACTCCTGATCTGGCAGTGTTGTGCTTGACTCGGTTTTCAGCTGCCCATTCTCCCTAAAAAGGCAAAAGAACATTGTTAGAGACTTTAGCAGTGGCAATGCACAGAATGCCCATCTATGCTCACAGTCTGGCATTCACAAGCAGATAAGGGCACTTGTATACACAAATAGCTTCCTTCTCTTCAGTGTTCTTTCATTGCTTGATTCCTGAATCTGAAATTTGCAAAACTACCTTTTTCCCCACCAATACAAATAGCAAGTACTTCAAATCTATAGAACTTTAGTGTTTAGCAGTACTATTATATAAACAATATCTTCTCCATTCATTTCCAACCTCCACAGAAATAACTTAGACTTGGTCATTTAGGAAGAAATTCTGTCCAAGACTTCCACCTTGCTCCTTAGGCCACCCCATCAAAGTCATTTGTCTTAAGAATTTTTGGGTAGTGAATATGCTTTCTTCTATATCTTTACAGCACTTTAGAGGTACTACTAGAATAAATCAATCATACTACTAGAATAAATCAATCATCATTTTTATACATGAATCAATAAGCTCCTTCAGTAAGAACATTAAGTGCACATGTGCTTTGGAAGATCTGTCTTAACAGCAGGTCTAAATTCATACTGAGAGATCAAATATTTGCACTCAGCTGACACAGTCTGCTGCAGGGTGAACCATGTTTATTTTCATTTAATTTCTTTCTCTCCCTATTGTCCCACCTGTAATACTATTTGGGCACAAAACTGAAAGAAGCTTGACACTTTATCAGAAGAACAGGCTGGTTCTCTTATCAAAAAGCTTATGAAAACAGAGCTGATATATAACCGAACTGGCACTTTGGCCCCAGACTGCCTACCCATTCTGCCTAAGAGGTGCCTGTGCAGGGACTGGGTCTGTAAACACGTGCTCCGTGAGGGGCCCAGGCCGGGCCTGAGCAGGCTCTGCCTCGCTTGTGCCATTCTCTGGTACCTCCGTAGCTTCTGTTGCCTCCTCAGTAGACTGGGACTGGTTGATCTTCCCATTGCAGACAGCAGACACTTCACCTAAAAGACAAAGAACTGTGTGAGACATACTGGAGAATGAGCCTGGTAAGTTAGCTATACAGAAATCAGGCTGTCGATTTTTTAATTTACCCTTCCTTGCTAAATTCAATAAAGCCCTGAGCCTGCACCACAGACAGCAGCTCATCCAGTGTTTTCTGCTTGGATGGGGAACAGAGGCTATTTTAAAGTGAGGCATAATCTGTGATGAGCAAAACATCCCAAGTTCTCCAGGGCTGCCCACTGAAGTGTGGAGTGAGCAAGGGCACCATTATGGTTTTCATACCTGACTTCACAAGAAGACATGGTTCAGAGGAGAAAGCAATGAGAACAGAAGCAATGGTAGCAGGGCAAACATATCACCTGTCCAAAATACTCTGCTATATGACCCTCGCAACCAGGCTGCAGGATGTGGATCACTCAGAGAGAGAAGGAGTGCTCTAAAGAGAAACGGACCAAAAGAGCCTTTGATCTTCCTGCACCATATTAAGAAACTTCTTGAGGCCTCTGAATTCGTTAACTCAGGGACAGGAGGATGCAGCTGTAAGACCATAAGCTCTTAGAGGACTAGCTATAATTGGACTGCCATTAAGTTTTATGTCCCAAAACTCACTCTGTCCCTTGTCCAGCACAGGTGTGTCACCACGCGAGGAACAGTTGCTTCGTGGCACATTGCAGCGGGTTGCACAGCCCACCAGAGTGATTCCTGCCAAGACACCATCTGTTCCAGATGACTCATCAGGATTTACATCTCCCTCCAGAAAGATCTCGCCTGGAGGATAATCGCTCTCACTGGCCGCTGAAGGGCAAAGAACAGATTCTCCCATAAATCTAGCTGTCACTGCTAATTTAAATGTAGCAGTACTCCTGAGGTAACCATATGGATGGAAGATACTGACCCTCAGGGCTCACTACCCTGGGGAGACACCACAGCATCAGTCAACATCATGGCAAATCCCCTCATCCCCAGCATCAACATCCAGGCCAGCTACAGAGCCCTCCCAAACCTGGGCAAGGCTCACTCTTGCTCCCAGGAATGATCCTTTATGCACCAAAGGAACAACTTACTAACTGTTCAGCAGTGGGGGATCTCCACGGAAAGACCCTACAAGAAGGCAAGATCTGAGTTATGGCTTTGAGGGGCAATTACAGAATGCAGCAGGGTCCAAGGGTTAGTTCTGATGTGAGGATGCTACATCTGTCACTCCTCAGCGGAGCAGGTGACCCTGTGCAAATCACAGCCAATGCCTGGGCCCCACTTACCAGGGATGCTGGAGATGCAGAGCACATGAGCATTGCAGACAGTGAACTGGTCCACCACTGTGCCAGGCTGATTGGCATCAATAATTACAACTTTACTTGTTGACAGCGTGCTAGTGAGGATCCAGACACGACTGGATGTGGCATCCATTTCATGGAGGTCCTTTGCCTTCAGGAGAGAAAACACATGGGCAGATTCAGTGCTCCTCTCAGATCAGACTGAGCATATTAGTGCCTGGCAACATTTACACATGCAAATTCCACAATGCCGGCTTCAAAGAGCCAAGTCTCTTCCTAGCTGATGCAAATAAACAATATGAGCTATGCAAATTTCATTGATGTTGCCGCACTAGTATCTGGCACACTGGCCAAAGAGCCTATCTGGCTCCTTAGGGCAAGAGGAGTTTGGCAACTGATTTCTCTTCTGAGATATCTGACTAATGTATCACTGAACATTCACTTTAGACAGAATACCATGGAGCTGGGCTGCACTCAACTCAAAGTTCAAGCAAGCCGATCTCAGAAGACTATAGGGGAGCAGCATAAGACAGCTGTGGAAAAAAACCCCACAAACCAGAAAGGATTAAACATTGTATTATTATCTGCGAATTACAGCTTGGTTCTTAAAAATAAAATCACAGTTAAGACTTAAAAAACAGAGCTGGAATGAACGTCAAGAGCTTCAACTTCTGAACCAAATGGACTCATGAACTCTGCTATGTCTGCATTATTTTTAACAAAGCTTTGCCAGAAGTTATTTATTATTTAATTTACAGTGACGAGGACTCCATAATCTTCCTAGCAACTTGATCAAGCACTTAATTACCCTTAATATTATTAATTTTTTTCAAAATTCCAAACATTTCAAAAGCAGAAGTTGGACAATTTTATCCTGGATGATTTATCCCAAATCACACAGAAAGTTACTGAAGAGCCAGAACACCACAACCCTGCCCCACACGACGATGCCTCAGAAGTAGAAGTTAGAGCATTATATAGCATAGTACAAAGACATTGAGAGAGGGGGCATGTCAGGAACTGGAATGAGAAAATACACCAGCGCAAGAAAAAAAAAACCCACATTTACTTTTCTGACCTTTTTCTTTTCAGGCGATGTATGGTTACTTTTGTTGTTCTCGCCTTCCACTTCCCGATCACAGGTAAGCGGATCACGTCCAGGATCCAACTTCTGCCCATTCCCAGGCTCCTGCTCCACAGGTCTCCATCCCGTGAGATTGACACCAGCTGCACACCACAGCTAAGTAACAGGAACAGGAATCTTAAACTAAGAACTCTGGAGGCTCCAGGGTCTCATTAAATTCAGGCACCTTTGTAGAGAACTGGGGACACATATCAAACACCTAAAATATGTAGTTGGAAACAACAGATCTTGCTGATTTTTACTAGGAGACATAGTCAGATTTGATCGAGGTAAGATAAAGCTTCCCTGCAACCTAGCAAAAATCACTGTTTTCTTATCAGATGTGCCTAACAGATTTAAAGGAAATAAAGGTAATAAATCAGGTGCATAACTGAAAACAGGCTTCTGAAATGTCCTCAGTTTTTCCGACTCTGGTGTTCCTAAGTCATTGTAGCAAAACAAACAGGACATGGCAGATGTTATTAGCTCAGGTACAATATGCATGACTGCTTAGCTAAGATTGACAGTGACTGCTTGGCTGAGGATACACATTCAGTTCACTCCTGTTCCCTAGTCCTCCTCCCACCTCTTGCACTCTTCTGCTTCCTCACACACTTCTTTGCCCAAAAATCAGTGTCGGTCTGATCTTAGAGAGCTATTTAAAGAACTATGACACCAAAAAAATGAAGTAAAGAAAAAAAAAGGAAAAGGAAAGAAAAATCTGCTGGTTTAGCTCCCTACATAACAAGTGTAAGGGAAAGAAGCACACTGCGTATTTTCTGAAATAAAATTTAGCTAACCTCCTATGAGCTATTTCCAGATAGTTTTTTAGAAGAATGCTGAGAAAAGAACTACAGAAACAAATACTGGATTTATCCAAATCATAAAGGAAAGATGATGAACAGAATATTATCCGAGGATCACACCAATCTTCTAGAAGCAACTAACAGCATAAGAATTTTCTTACAACTTAAACATCAGAATGACATCTAAAAATGAGCTCTGAATGAAGTTAATGACAAACTGACTATTACAAAACAGCTAGTTATAGCAGATAAATGTGCTACGTGCAGAGATGACCATCTATTCTCAACCGCAATTCTCCTCAAAATATTCCAGTATTGACAGACACAGCTCCACAAAAGCCTACTCTAGATAATTCTGGCCTGTTACCAGTGAATCCCAGTCAACAGTGGAATCTAAAAAAGAGTGATGAAATGCATTTTTACTTTCACCTGCTTGTTTTAATGAATTTTTATATTATTTTATATTATACCCTAAGGAGTCTTAGCAAAACCCTTATAAGCATAAAACGTTGCTGGTATTATATAAGAGTCGTCTCAAAAAAGCATGAGATGTCAGACAGAAACATGGGACCTGGCAAACAGAATCAGCCAAGAATTACATCCTTACAGAGAGAGGTACTTTCCCCTACATACACTAGAAACCACCATTCAAATAAAGGAAACGGAGGATAGAAATTGGAATATATAATGTAAAAAACACACAGATTGTTGTAAAAATTGCACTTCTAGTGACCAAAATTCTTTGCTTATTCCGTGTCCCCTTTCTGGACTGCAATGGTATGCAGCAACAATGTACCTTCATGGTCGGGTCCTTCTCTACTAGTGGGCGACAATATACAGGAACGGGGACGTTTTTCATGCGAGTGTCTTCCTGACCACCATTGGGACTCAGCTGTGGGGGAAAAGAAGATGAAAAAGACAGTACAAAGCTGTAAACACCAGGCTATGGTGAGAGAGATGTAACCAATATGGTAGAACCTGACTTATTAGCCTCAGAGACAGGTGCTGTTGAGGCTTCATCTCACATCTTGTATGAAACAGAGTCCCTACAGGGATGGGAGCAGCCTACCCGAGAGACTGCCTCTCTCACCGTGATACAGTGCCACAGCTATGGTCAACAGAGGCTATACGCTGCACAGCTGACGGAGAAAGGGTAGTTAACAGATGCTCCTTGCAGAGCCGTCAGAACACTGGTGTACCTTTCCATCATGGCCTGAAACTCATCCACTTTCACACCACACTGCAAGACTCCTTCCTTCCAGGTGGTCTTTGACCAGTTAAATGAGTCACAGGCCAACAAATGAGGCTGATGACATTTGATTTTGTGTTACTGACAGGGAAAATTGGGAGCAAACTGCACCACATTCGTTTTTTATATTAAATGATTGGTAAAGTTCTCAGAGTATAAATGAAATATCTAATGTTCAAGCCTAATTATAATAACAAAGGAAACAAGTACAGGTCTCTGGACAAAGTTTAATTACTTTTGGTTGAGGGTAGGTTCTTTCAGCACCTTCATGCAGAGGAATGCCCCTTCAATTGACGTTGGTGGAGATACAGAAAAGATTAATTTCACCTGTGCCTACAATTATTATACAAATAAAACATGCATATGATACCTCTAAATGAAATATTTAAGGAGTAAGGCTAAGGTTACCAGTGGGAGAGTCAGGCCTTCACTTGTTTCACTGTGAGGGAAGATGTCCCCTCAGCCTGTCCGGAGAGTGGTCCCTACCTGCTTGTACTTGGCAGGGAGGCTCCAGCCGCAGGCCTGCAATCGCCCATCATCATTCCGCACATGCTCCCGGACCTGGCGGTACTGCTCCCGCTTCTGCTCACGACGTGCTGAGGATGTACAGTCACTGAGGAGAGAAACAACAGCATCACTTCTCAATCTATGGTTAAAAATCGAAGCTGAAGGTTAAAGGAGTGTCGCCATAGCAGGGGGAGGAAACAGAAAGCAAACTAAATCCATCTTTGAAAACAGATGCAGGAAATTGGAGAGAGAAAAACTCTGTGAAGCCAGCACACACTGGCATGCCTATTCTCTAACTCCCTGTTACCTAAGCGATCTGGCAGGACAAATCATTACCATCTCCACTTCAATGCTCCAAGACCCCTTCAGAAACAGGGAATCAACCTTCCATAAGCCCTACAAATCTATGAGATTACAGCAATTTTTGCTTAGCTGTTACAATTTACTGATCTAATGTCTCCATCAGGAAGGCATTTTGAGTTGTTCCCCTCTTCATTATAGCCAACTATTTGTTTTTCTGTCCATTTTAAAGCTTTCTCTGCTGACAAGGAAAATATGTGCTAACTGCTGTTGAAACTGCTGGTTTCAACAGAACACCTCCAGCTTTGCACTGGCAAAGGTTAAAAGAAAAATTGATCTGCGAGCTCTTAAGATATGTTTTAATATAAAAAAAGGCTGTTTGAATATCAGTTCCAGCTCTCAATAGGTTTTTAAAGTATTCTTCCTAGGTACAAACAACATCAGCAAAAAACCCAATCCAAAACAAAGACCCCTACACACACATAATGACATATACACTTCAAACAAAAACAACCCCTGATAAAACAAAACACTTCACTGCACATGCTTCCTTCCCTGGGGAGAGGATGAGAGAACAAACAGCTTCTGACAGTGGTTAGTCACATTGTTTAATGCACTGCTGAAAAGCACTCGGACACCACACAATGACTACGACATTGTAATCAGATAAAAAGAACAGAATAAAGGCAGTGGGTATCTATAAAATACAAATCTACCCTTCTAAAGACCATCTCTCTTCTCCTGATCCAGTGCCTTTCCAACAAGTCTTTCTTCTTGCAGAATTTACAATGCTTTACCATCACATTCTCCAAAGCCTTTCCACAAAAACATTACGACATATGAAACTGTACAACCTTGTAATGGTCGAACACACATATTTTGAAGTCAAGTAAAATACAGGAGAGTTTTCTCCCTTCATGCCAGAAACTTAAAGAACAGGGAAAAGACTCTGCAGTAGCAACACTCCGATGCTCTTTTTCAGCATGGTTAAGAGTAAAACCAAATATCGTAACCTACAAGTGCTATTGAGAGAACTTTTGTCTTCACCTAAATGCCTTGTCAACAGGGCTGGGCAAGACATTCCATCCCACTGCCCCAATGCTGCCATCACACTCTACCACAAAAGCCCTACTTCATTCTACCATGCAGTCTGCGAACACAAGTGCAGAATTAGGGTTGAGGCCAACTCAGGCCTACAGTGGTCCCTGCTGAGAGGGACCATCATGGCCCAGAAAGCCACAGCAGCGATATGTTTGGAAGGACAAAGTTTCTTGCCATCCACGTGGCAACTGATGAGTGAAAGATCAGGGAGATAAACCACAAGAGACAGAAACATATTAACAACACACAGACTTTGTTCAAAGCAGAGAACAGCTTATTTTAAGAAAAGCTATTTGGGAGAGCTGCAGGGTGACTTGGCTTGCCACACAGCACACGACTCACTCGTCAGGGAAGAACTCCAGGGTGCGGCTGCCAGAGGAGATCTGGCACATGGTGTGACTGCGACGCTGGCTGAACCCTGCTGTTGTTGGAGACTTGTAGTGGATGTTCACAGATGGGTAGGTCCTCTTTGCTGGTGGAGGACTTGAGGAAGAGCTGAACAGACGGCTGAAGCTAGGGACAGACAAAGCCCAATAAAAAAGAGACAAGGTGCCTGGGGAGACAACACACCACAGATTCACAGCAGTAGAAGCAAGAGGTACACAATCAGGGGCTGTAAGCCCTTCATGAAAACTGCCCTACTTCAAACATAGAGCTAAGTGCTCAAGTTTGATTGACATTAGGTGTTTTTAGCTTCCAGAAACAGACAGCTACTGAAAACAGCCCTTTATTAAAACTGTGAATGTATGTCTCTATTCCAGGATACTTGTGATCTTTTTCAGCCTGTAAACAAAACCAATGTGGATGCATTTCTGCAGATGCAGATGCAGATCTGATTTTAATTTCACTAAGGACAGCCTTCGAAGGCAAAAGGATTCAGCTAACAACACTTTCACTTGACCTTTCATTAATGTCAGAGTCTATTAAGTTGCTGTTCACAGCAAACATGGCAACGCTTCCCCTTTTCTTAATCTCACACAAATCACCAAAGAACTTACAACTGCCAAATGGTGGATTTCTTCTTCTCCTGGACGGATGGGTGCTCACGGGAAGCTCTAAGGACAAACACAGCAGAAGCAGGTTAATTTCAGCATCTCTTACCCAAGTTTCTGCCAACCAGCAGGCCATTTCCATCAAGGAAGCCATGTGAAAATTCAGAATTCATTGTAGCATGTTGCAAAACACAACAGTGGAGGTGACATGCACTGGTCTTTAATGTAAGCACACCTAACCACTTTATGTTTCAATGATGTGAAGTGCAAGTAAGTGTGTTCAATTCAAAGTTTTATCAGCTCCCTGCAACATTATCATTGCCACAGTACTAGTCTGGTAAATACAAACCCCAGCATTATATTCATTTCAAGCCATAGCCTTTAGTATTCATTAATTAGAAGCAACCCTCTTCCCTACAGCTTCTCCTAGCTTAATTAGCACACAAGAAACAAGCAAGACAAACACCTGCCCAGTGTCTCCAAATAATGATGGCAACTCAATATTTGCAGCCTAGGTTCAGGAATAAGAGAAAGAATTAGGTATTAGGAGAGAAGCATCTACAGTTTGGAAAACTTCCAGCACTTAACCCATATCTTGGTAGGGGTTCCACTGACCACAAGGTCCAACATGGCCAAGTTCTGTCCATGAGACAGACAGAATATTCCCCAACATCCAGACTCACCTGATCATCTCTGTCCACCTGACAGCCTCCTGGAGCTCCATCAACCTCTCTTTGTACTGATTGCGCTCCATCAGAACCCGGGCCATTTCCACACGGGTGAAGCGGCGGCGCTGAGCTATGGGAATGTTGTCCTGCAGGGGGGAGGAGCACTGCTTCAGCCAACAAAAGATGGAAGGGGATTGATGTTAGTACAGGGCAAGTCAGGAGACAGAAAGACGTGTTTGTTAGTTCTCCTCCTGTTCTGTTTGGTCACCGCTGTATGAGGTGCTAATTATAAACAAGTGATCTCTAAACTATGGTCCATGGACCTCTGGGTTTTTCAGCAAACCCATGGAAATTAGAATTAGAACCACCACCAAACTGAAAACCCCACCCAAAGACTATTGCCAGTAAGGTGCTTTGATAGTCTGCAAGGAATTATGAGAGTTGACAGTGGTCCATTGGTCCAGAAAGTTTGGAAACCAAAGTTTTAGTTCATGAGCACATCCAGTCACAAGCAAAAAGGAGCACCACATAATGACACCTGTGCCCTCAAGAGGACTAGGAAGGAGGCGTTCTGTTAGTGCACACTGATAAAGGTGTAGGGCAGAAGAAACTAAAGCAAGGCGTTTTCCTCTTTGGTGATATAACTCGGCCTTCCAGTGAGGGCACATGCAGCTCTGGGTTAGGAGGCAACAGGAATGAGATTCTCTATGTCTCTTTTGAGGAGTGGAAAATGAGAACAACATAGTGAAGTCGGGGAAAGTATCTGCCCAAAACGAAACTGTAGGATAGGGGAATTCATTACTAGGAAGTGGCACTGGGTTGTGCCTAGACTGTGGCAATTCCCGAGCTCAGCCTGGCTGGTGAGTACTGCTGAGAGCTGGAATAGCACAAATTAACCAAGGCCCTCCCCAGCCTCCCTGGACTTGGAATAAAATTGTATGACCAGTCAAAACAAGAAGTGTATAAATGAAAAGGAATTTTACAAACTTTTATTTTTATTAAAAAAAAACAGACTTCCTGTCAGTTCAGCTTAAAAGAAATCCAGTCCTCTTCAGCATTTCACAATCACAACTTGAAAATTTTCCTATCAATCTAAATTCTGACCAGATCAATTCACAGCAGTTCAGTCAAGAGAATTAGGCTAGAACTGAACCCGCTCCAATACCTTTTACAAAGTAAGAACACAGTAATATTGAAAAGAATTGTATCTAATTCCCTGTTCCTAGCAGAGTGACATTTACAGGGAAAATCTCTGTTACCACTTTAGTTTGCCTTTCTTTTGGCTACATTTGGTCTTTGCTGAAAAGCCTCTACCTCAGCCAAAACAGTCTGAGCAGCTGCCATAGAAGAACAGTCCATCAGCCTTCTCTGCCTGTACCATGTAACGGGCAGTACAGGCTTATGTAAAAGAAATAATGATAAAAGCAACACCACAAGATTTAAACTACAGAACTACTAAAAGAAGGCAGTTCCTGCTGCAAAGCTGTCTGCATAACCTGGATTTCACTGCACAATGTTATCACGGCTTACAGCTTCACTGCCAACAGACAAACAAGCTCCTCTGGAGAAACCTGACTATTGCAAGACCCCAAGAGAAACCACACTGCACACCAGACTGTAATTGAGAATTGGGGAGAACCTAAAACAAGAAAGTGCTGAGCAGGGCGCTGCTCTAGCACTGTCCTGCAGAAACCACATCATGCATGGTGTTGCCACTGTGTCAGCTGCTCGTCTTTGCCGAACTGTGGTTCGAAAGTCATATGAAGAGGTAATCTCACAGCATCTGTCTATTAGCAATGTTCATCAGCAACAACCTGCAGTTCACCAGCGTTGCCCTCATCATTAACAAAGGCAGATCAATCTGCATTTCGGGACTCATATATATGAAGTAATATAAAGTAAGTATATAAAACCCCTTTCCCCGCAGGCATTTTAGTAATGTAATATACCAATTCTGTACAGAGATAGCTGCTTACATCCTCCACCTCCTCTTTGGGTTCTCGTCGGGCAACAATCGCTTCAGATTTCACTCTAGGAAACAGGAAGAAAGGCATCAAACCAGAAAGTGACACCATGGCTGGCCCTGAGGTGTTTTGAGAGGAGACCCATCTATGGGAAGGTCTGTCTGCATGCATCACAAGGAATCATTTTCAAACTGCAAGCTACATTTCCAAGTTATGAGATGCTTTTCTGGTATTTTTCCCTCTCTCTTGCAGCATGTTACTCCAACCAGCTTCACTGACATCACCCCATTTCTTTGAAACATTTGATGTAAGCACCAAAATACCGATCACTGGAATGGACCAGAAAATTTCTATTTCAGAGCCATAATCCCTGTTGAAATGTTTGATGAGATCTTAACCATGGGAAAACTGAGCCATTATCAGCAGTGAAAACGTTGGCTTAAGTTCTTCTTCTGGACTGCTTCTATTTTCAATGCAGTGAAAAAAGCCTCTAACATGAAGGACAGTTAGCCACAAGGGTAAAGAAGAGAACACAAAATGCATGTTAACATAACACTTAAAAGTATTTAACCGAGTGCTTTTAATTTCTTTACACTCCATACCAAGATGCAGTCATGCAGTCCCATTTGAATAACAAGCATTTTTATTAACAGCAAAGGCACTATGGAAAAAAAATGCTGTGTCCATCTGCTGAAAAGGCACACTTGCCAGTTAAAAGTCCATGTCCCTAAGGCATAATATATTATAAATATTATGAGACACTCAAAAGGCATTTTAAAAAATCAGACCTATTTCCACTCCTTGTGAGACCACTTTCATTTCAGCCATTCTGAACAACAAAGAGACCAGTCTGTGTTATTCTTGGTGATTCTGTGCTCAGACTACAGAGGCAATCTTCCAGATTCCAGCTGCAAAATAAGCACTGTCCTCTGAACTGAGATACCACAGTGTAATGTGCAGCTAGTCAAAATGTAATTATGTTGCTTTGGGCCTTGTGGGCCACCTCTAGTTCTACAGATTTGAAATTGTCACAGGCTTTGCTAGGCATTCAGGCTTCAGTTTCTCTAGTTTGAGTGGAAAATAAGAAGTGGGATCTCTCCAAATGCTACCTGCATAGGACTTTGAAATCTCTTCTGTCTCTTCTCATTCTTAACATGAACAATGAAACAATTAACAATACTGGCACTTAAATATTGTTTGTGGGAATCTGTATTAGCTTTCATTAAATGAATGGGCATTCATTCCTCTCAGAGCTGTCTTGGCTGCTGCTAGGATCTAGCTCTTGATAGTTTCCTTCAAAACTGTTAGTTTTGAAATTCACCCTTTTTTATTTTCAAATTGCAAATTGAACCTCTGAATGCTTCACTTCAAGGAGCCTGGATTTGCAGTTGTTGCTGCAGAATCCTAGTCCTGGGGAGGAAAATTCTGCAGGTTTTCTAAGGTTCAATAATCCATTTAAATCTAATAAAAACAATGTAACACTAAAAATATCTCAGCCACCTACCACCAGCCTTGAAGTGTTCTGTAAGGTACCTTTGCATTCCAATGTAACTCCCATGAGGGAAACAGAGTTAAACTAACAGAGGAAGTGGGTTTATCACTCATATCCTCCAGCTCTGTGGGGCAGGGTGTGAATCACTCACCTTTTCAGCTCCTCCTCCAGCTCTTTGACTCTGGTTTCCATTTTGGCTTTGGCCTGCTTTGTTGCTTCAAGCTCTCCCTTCAGCACTTCTTGCTCTCCAGACAGCTGGTCCACCTTGGCAATCAAATCATTCTTCACAACGTTCAAAGCATTTCTTAAAGGTGTGAAAGGGACAATGAACAAAAACACCCAAACCCAGCAGCTGTCCATAAGAGAGACCTGAAACTAAAGTCACAGGCACTACAAGGAGAGTTGAAACGAGTGTATTTAAACAATTCAGTCCAGCTATAACTCATGGAAAAGCAGATTTTGGCAAGAAGGAGCTGAAGAACACAGAAACTACCAAAATTGGTCAGGATGAGGTTTACCCAGTCCTGTATCCTAACTGACAGACCAACATCTCCTTAAGATGGCAGAATACTACTTACGGTAACCTATCACCTGCATAAGGTTCAAATCTATTTGTAACAGAATGAAGATCTGAAACATATCTTTCAGAACTGCTGTTATCTGTAATTGTGGATAATTGTGGATGACAGTGATATAAATAACCATTTCCAATCAGCTCCGAAATATCTTACAGTCGTTGAAATCAGCAGCTTCCTATCACAGTAAGTTCTCCAACTCTCCCCGGGGAGTACTTTGCCTTTGTCTTCCTGGCTGCTTAGCTTTAGTACCCAGTTTGCGAGCCTTTCTCATAAAGCAAGTCCATTGCACTGTCTGTTTCTCCTTTATCAACTACTAAATCTTTAAAAACTCATCTCAATAGTAAGAAAACTTTCTTTCCAAATAGCAAACCTTGCAAATAAAACCTTATAAAAAGCAATATCCTCACAGAGGCTCAGACCCGCATCTAGATTCCTACTGAAGTTAATTAAAAGCTTGCCACTGATTTCAGTTGGGATCAGACCCTACCAGCACATGCCTGGAGACTTCACCCAAATGCCTGCAGAAAGGAAATAGCTAGGAAAGTCGCTCAGAAGAGCAATTCCTCTTCTACAACTGAAGGAACAACAAGCATTCAGGAGAACCTGTCAGTAAATGAGCAAGCCCCTGTGAAGCAAGAGTTCTGGCCAAGATCTACTTCGGGGTGACTTCTCATTTATAACTAGGCAGGCAGTTCAGAGCACGCAACAGTTCCTTACTTGGTCTCCAGTAGCTGCGAGTTCTCCAACAGCAGATTCCCCACTTCTTTGCCCATTCCTGAAAAGAAAGGTCAGGCAGCTTTCACCTGCTTTCCTAGAAATATAAAGCTTGTGTGGCACTGCCTGACTCATGCTTGAGGAGAGAAATCACTTTTGTTAGGCTTCCCTAGGCTTCTGTGTCCTGCTGTGGAGAGTGGAGTGTCTTTTGCTGAAAGACCATGCAGCACAAGCAGACATCCATGTGTCCTTCTGTAAAGAGCCCAAATGCAGACCTAGCTTCTTATTCCAACTTTCACAGACTCCCTTGAGGAGGACAGAGAGGACAGTTTCACTAGTGTCAGTTAGGGGAAATCAAGTCAGTAACTCCTGGTTCACCTATGAGCTATTGCAACCATTTTTTATTATCACTCATAGAGACAGAAGGTAGAAGTTCATAGGTTTTTCACAGAGGACAGCAGAACACTGTCCAGTTTGCTGTCCAGATCTGCACATCAGTGGTTTTCTTTCTTTCTTAATATAAGCCAGATTTTCTGTCTCTCAGTACAGATTTGGGATCATGATTGTGACCAGTTTCATGCACAAGAAAGGCCTCCCATTATCATCCTTCCATCAGAGCAATGTTAACAGGACTTTAGATTGTCCATTGCTCTACCTACCTTTAACAACTCTCTCACAGATGTTTAAAATCTGAAGTCTCAGTCCCATCATTTAAGACGCACACTCAAGAGACATCTACACCAGACACATCGCACTTGCACTTCAGCATCAACGTACGATGATTGCAACATGCAGACTGAGTTGCAAACACTTTGAAAAATCTGGGGCTAAGAGTAATGGTCAAATTCTGTATTTCATAAAACCAAACGGAAAGGAATTTTGGGACCAAAAGCACATCTGGATTGTTTCCTGCTGCCAGGGAATTGCTGGCTCCCAAGTCAGCTTCTGTCTTACAATGGGGAATAGAGACCACCTGAGAACTGAAGGCAGAGAGACCTCTCCCTGTCAGGGGACAGTGCTAAGGGCTGCAGCTCACTTCTCACCACAGGTTCCAGAGCATGAAGAAGGCTCACAACCATCAGCGTCTGTGCTGAAGTGCTCCTTGTCCTGCCCTCTGAACTACCTCTTCCTTTATAGCAAAGACATCAACAGTTTTCATGATCCGTTATTTGCTGATTAATTAATATTTGCAATAAAATAAAAACAACACAAACTTGAAGTAAATGGAAGTTAGAGAAACATGGTAGCATACAAGAAGTGAGAACACATCACAACACTCCAACATACAGATCCTCTTCCCACAGTTAAATGGGATGAATTTATGATGGCAAAAGCAAAATCCCAGCAAAAATGAGTAAGAAGCAGCATTTTCAAATAACTTTTGAAAAATTAGTAGACAGATAATCACTTTGATGTTTCAGGCAATGTGTTCTTTGGATGCTGTGTCAAAGAAAATTGCAAACAGCAAAAAAGTGAGAGACACTAACTGCAGTGTAAACTGAAGTGTATTTTTGGTTTGATAAGGTGCATGACCTATAGCCCTTTCTTTTGAGGCATGCCGTATGTTGATCAGCAGACCAAGAAGACATTGGTTTATTAAATTATTTTCTTGTTCCTTTTTAGTGATTCTACAAATGACCAAATAAATATTTAGCCAGTAAGACATTAAAATGGCACAAGGACGTTACAGGTGCTGAGGGACATCAAGGGAAATAGTTCATGCCCAGGTTTTTTGGACTAAATCTTTTTCCTTCCTATTCTTGAGTCGTCTATCACTCACTGTGGCTGTTTTCAGGAGAGAAAGGAACTCTGGTGAAGACAGGGAGCTATCATACCAGAGCAGCATCCCCACCATCAGTATCCTCACCACAGCTTCTAGCTTATTTGTGTGTGACACAGTCACAGCACAGTGCTTTAACCAGCGAGAGGTCTGAAGGGCTAGTCTTGCAATAAAGAAATGGATGAAGCCATCCCAGAGCCACAGAATTGACACTACGAGATTACCTTATGCAGGCTGTAATGGGAAAGCCCTGCTCATGGGAAAAAAAAACAAACCACTGTGAAGTGACTAAAATGTGATCTTTTCACCCCTTTGTGGCATGGAGCGAAGGAAAGAGAGGTCTAGACAGAGCCCTGTGTAATAGAGCCCATCCTACACTGTCCCCCTCCTATAGCCAGGCAAATAGTGTGAAGCATCAAAGTGGATAATCAACTACAAGAAACAAAGGAGAATCCCCAAACCACCACTACTGACCAGCTGCGTCCTGCTTCTTGGAGAGGTGATAACATCATCACAAAAAAAACAAACCAAGGGAATGCAAGACATATGGAGGGATGTTGAGTGAATGAAAGAAATTAAAAAAAAAAAAAGCGTATTAGAAAAAAAAGAAAGAAAAAAAAAAAAGAAAAGAAAAAAGGCCTTCGCCTTACCAAAGAAATCATCCCGTACTATGAGAGCCATCCCATACGAGAAAGGGAACAGAAAGAGATGGGGACAAAGGGGAAGAAAGGAAGAGAAAAAAAGCAGCCATTAAGTACCAGTCTGTAAATAGCAAACAGAGCAGCTCATCAGCATGTGTACATCTGTGTGTGGTGCCAGCATATGTGATGCTCAGTAGTGATGCTCAGTAGTAACTAATCTACACCTCGTTCTGTTGCAGCCTAGCCTAGCAAGGACTCCCACCTGAGACGTTGGGACAAGCTCGGGATGAGCTCATCTGTTTCTTCCATCTTCATCATTTCCCCTGAACTATACATTTCGGGTTTCCCATCCCCACAACAAAGGTAGTTCAACAGACATTATGAGTAGGTTGAGGGAAGGACAGGGGCAGGAGGAAAAACAACAGAGGGGGGTGGACATCAAAGCTCTCATCTGGCCTTTTTGCACAGGCCCAAATCCACCCTCACACTGTGACAAATTCCAACTCAGCTTCTGCGGGACATTTTCTGGGAAAGGACCATAAAAAAATGGCTTACAGTAAAAACAGTTTGAACTAAAAGAAAGGATGACGCCATTCCTTTCTTTTGTAGCCTCACAGAGCTAACACCAGGAGGTGCTGGGGAAAGGAATGCGACAGAGCTCATCATCACACAGCATTATGCTATCATACTGTGTAAGTCACCTGCCCTTACTACAGGGAAAACTTCATCCAATTTGCACTGAAATCAAGAGAGATCCCCTTGACTTCATATGAAACTGCATCAGGGCCCAAGTGCATGTTATGGAAAGGTGCAACCCTCTGATGGCCCTAAGGCAGTGAGTCTCCTTCACCAAAACAAAAGACAGAGCTATCACTTAAACTCCTGCCAGAAAGGCAAAGCTTCAAAGAAAGACAGAGGCTTTGCCACTCTAACCCATCAAGAAAGTGTTTTTAATGTCACTACAGTTATTCCAGAAGAAGGCCAGTACGCACCAACTAACCCACAGCAGCTACCATGCACAGAGGGATTCTGAACAGCACGGTGTGCTGAGGAGAGTGGGAGCCTAACTCAGTCCCGTGCCCACCCGGGCTCTGCTCCAAGCACAGCACCCATCCTGACAGAAAAAAAAGCACTTTGAGCCCCAAGACTTTGAGTGAAGGCCAGTGTAACGTAGTGGAGCAAACCTGCAGAAAGCCACACAAGAAAAGCGTATTGAAACGCAGCAGGCGTGTGCCCACGGAGCGAGCATGTCCTGCTGCCCAGGGACCCACCGGTGCAAGGCAACCAGCGAGGCGAAAGTGGGAGAAGTCTGCAAAGCCAACCATGTTTGGACAAGAGCAGGGGAGTATCACACGTGTATACCACGTCATTCGACCTCAGCAAGGAAAAAAGAAACAAGAAAGGAAACTGAGCAGAGGAGATACACACCTGAGAACTCCCCTATGGGCCATGTCCAGCGAAGCACAGAGAGACAAGGGAAAAAAGGAAGTGAAAAAAGGATCAATCAGTGACTGAAACCAACAAAATAAAAATTTTGTTAAAAAAAAATTTAACAATGATTCAGCCATTTCAATGTCAAAGGCATGAAATAGTAAGGACAGGACCTGCCACGACTGTAGATGGCATGACTCTACATACAGGACATAAATAAAATCAAGGGAAGGTAACCCGTGGTACAACTGCAATCACATGCCTCAGCTACCCTGGTGTTCCAGACACAAATCTTGGACAGTCACCTCTTCCTGGACTTGATAAACCTTTATTTTCTCTTTATTTAGTCATGTACCGCTAAATGCAGAACATCTAGTTTCCACCACTTTCTCATTTCCCCCCCCCCCTTGTGATTTTAGCAACTAGATCTGATAATAAATGCACTCTTCAGTGATACTTCCGCTTGCAAAAGACAATTACTTGCATTTAAAAACTTTTTTTCCCCCACCTTCTTACAGTGCAGTGCTGGTACTCAGTTTGATAATCCTATTTTAACTTCTGTACAGAAAACTATACACAAACTTACCACTAATATGGCTGTATTTCTGTCTCCACCAAAAAAACCCTGTTATTTGAAGGGAGGTTTTAATCTCCAAAGCAAACACAGCTGGGCATCCTAAAACTGAAAGGAAGGACCTGCCCATGGCACACAACCAAACTCCTCGTGCTCCTTTGCATCCAGAAACTCTTGGGACAGGGAAGAGCTGGAAGGCGGAGATGGGAGAAGGGGGAGCCTACCCAGGATCCGGAGGTAAGAACCTGCAATTAACAACTGAATACGCAGGAAAACAACCAACCAGTGCTCCTAAGGCTGTAGTGAGAAAGAAGGGAATTTGGTCTACAACTACCACTAGTGTAGTTGTAGACCAAACTAGTAGTGTACGAACTACAACTACACTACTAGTGTAGTGGTAGTAATTGTTCTCATTCTGCATTTTTCTCCAGAATGCTTCCTATAGAAACTCCTGTATGTAAAGCAGTATTAGAGGCAGCAGGGGAACTCCACATATTTTATTTATTATTTTATAGTAAAAAAATGAAATGAAGAGTGCCATTTTTATACCAAGAGATGTCGGTCGCTTTGCAGATATCCAGATGCATGAGATTTTCCATTCAAGAAACAGACTTGCCTGCCAGCTACTGCTGAAGGGTAATTTCTGTAAGATCCTTCTATTTTGAAGTCCTCTTTAATGAGATTTCTCTTTCTTTAAGAAACCAAGTCCAAAAGTTGAGAATATTCTCTGAAGATTGATTGCCAAGTTTTGAGAGAGACTAGAGGAAGTATTCAAATTTCACTTAGGTGGGAAAAACTTCATTAATTCTTTTGATTTGCAGAGAGAAGTGAGCTCCAAATACGACCCAGAAAGAGAACTCTTTTGGCTTGTGGATCTTGTTTCTAACATCCATCCATAAAGCACAATTTCCTCTGCAGCTCTTCAGACTCAAAGGTACGCCAGGAAGAGAGAACAATTTATGTAACAACAAAGACAAAATTTTGAATAATTGGAACAGGCTGCCCAGGCAGGTGGTTAAGTCACGATCCCTGGACTTGTTTAAAAAACGTGTAGATGTGGCACTTGGGATATGGTTTAGCAGGCATGGTGGTGTTGGGCGGATGGTTGGACTTGATGATCTTAGAGGTCTTTTCCAACCTATGATTCTATGATAATGTTGACAGATTTCTTAGTACTAAGATTTAGCCTTTGGCTTCCACCTTTACCAGACTTTCTTAGTGCTTTGTAATGAGGAAAGCCAAAAAAATAAGTATCACTCTCATTTCTTGGTCAGAGGCATGACCTCCAAGATCTCTCTCTGCCTTCATCCCTTTGTACAATCCTGGCAACGTGTGTGTTCATTTCACTTTTATGGGGACAGACTCAGTAGCCAGAACTAAACAAAAGGATTAATTAGATTAACATTTCTCACAGGAAATTCATCGAACAACCTGATTTCATCACAGCCCATCTGCCGGATTTGAAAAGGAACCAGGAGAAGCTTTCCTATTCTGCTAGCCTGCCAAGTGATCACCTGCAAGAGTTTTGCTGCTCTGCTCAAACCGGAAAATTGCCCCAGCACATAAATGCACTCTTCATAAGCCAGACTTAACACCGGCGCTGTTCAATTAAGTCTCTGTACATTTTATTACAAGTGGTAACTGCCAAGTAACAGATGTCTCACAACCCAAAATCAATTACTGGTCTTCGGACAGCCTTACTACTGCAAGACATGAAGCACGTTTGATTTTAACTGAAACTGTGGTGATCAACCTTGCAATGTTTGGGCAACTAAAATCTGGCCCTCTGAAAACAACAGTCTGCATTTCTCACTGACCACTGGGTCAGACTAGAGGTTATTCCACAGAGGAAGTGGATTCCCAGAAGGCAGACTTCCAGAAGTGGGAAACAGGTTGTCTGAAGCAGTTCATGCACCAAGCAAATCATTGTCCTGAACGGTAACTCTTAGAAGCTGACAATCCCTGATGCCCCAGCCATTGCAGGGAGAGAAGGAAAGCTGCTGCTTTGGCACAGTGATTAGTGGAAGATAAAACATAAAATCAACCATACACTCTCTTAGATAAGGAAGCACCTGAGGACCGAGATAAAACAGATGGGCAATGGCAAGACTGTCAGTGTTTTTAATGCTTTGATTCTGCTAGGAAGAGGGTTCTCGGTAACATGGGGGCTGGCTAACCAAAATTCATTCCACAGCAGGTAGATGAAGTTTTAACCGTCACATGTAGTTCCTGCTGTCATCTTCACTTTAAGCAGGAGTCCCAGCCCTTCTGCAAAGACTGCTAACATCCAGGTGATTCTCAAACCTGGAAATCTTGCTTTTCCTTCTAAATTCTTCATTTGATAAGTATCTGCACACGTTGACTCCAACTGCAGGCAGAGAAAGCCTGTGCTTTAATCTTGACTCTTCTGTAGATTTTTTTCTTCCAGCAACCTTGAATTGGAGGTGAAACAATAGATGTTTTAATACTTCAGACAATGGTCATCAATCCACGCACGAGAGCTCTCCTGCATGTTGCAGGGCTAGCATCATGCCTCTAGAAAAAAACAAAACTATCCATACCAAAAAGGTATTGCAAGTGTTCTGATGATAGCCTGGATCTTGTTCTTACATTCCAGTCACACTATTGCCTGTAATAGTAACAATTTCACAGATTTTTGTCTTTGATAAAGCAAGAAGTATTGCATTAACTTCCTTTCCAGTCTTCAGTCCACATCTTCACCTTTAAGTCTTCAGTGAAAAGGGTAAAACCTCATCTCTGCAGAAACATACCCTTTTATAGGGTCCTGATACAAGACTCATTCACAGGTGATACAAGTATCTTACTAATTTAACTTCTACAAAGGTGAGCTGCTACAATCTGTGACATGATTCAGCTCATCTTGTTCGCAACACCCAAACTTGCAGGAGTATCCACAAGCAGCTCTTGCATCAGTAATCACCATAAGGGAAATGTACACCTTCAGATCAGATCTCTTGTTACCAAACACATAAAAGGCATATTGTTGGAGTCCTCCTGTCTCCTAAGGCTCCTTAAATCAAGCAGTAAAATAGAAAGTGAGCTACACAGTTACAAACTTTGTTAGCGGCCCATGTTGTCTGAGCATTCAAAGACCACTCGTCCTGATTCAGGAAAACAGTCAGCAGGACTTAAGAATGTGCTTAAACTCTGTCACAAATTAAGGTCTAGATATTCAAGAGTCCAACACCAAAGAGTATGGCAAAGGCTCAGACTGCTACCTGAGGCAAAGATGCTTCTCTGACTTCTCCAAGTCCTAGTCTGGAATACAGAATATAATCAGTCTTCAGATATTACAAGCTCCTTCAAAATCAGCCTAAAACGTGAATTACTACGTCTCTTAGACTGACTATAAAAGGATAATAACTGCAATACAGACCGTAATATTTCCACACAATTTAAACTTCAAAAACTTAACAAAAGGAGTTAATTTCTTGCAAATTTCAAACAAACCTTTTATTCCAAGTGAAACTGCTAGTGCGTAAAATTACTGGGGGGGAGAAAGCAGAAGGAGCAAATTTTGTCTTCAAACTGTTCGTGTGGGAGAATCCGATAGAAAAGTATAACTTAAGCGGATAAAGACAACCCAAATCAAATTTACCCAACAGTTTTCTTCTAAGTAAACATTACTATACTGCAGGTACATATTTCAGTCACATAATATCTCAATTTCCATGCCATATTTAAAAGCTAAATATCCAAGTTCTGAAAAAAAACCCCACCAGATAATTTAAGTGCTTCTAGAAGCTTAATATAGTTGTCATTGCACCAGAGAAAACAGAAAGGTTCTAAACAAGTTTTTACCTAGCAGATCTGCTCCTTCATCAACATCTCCAATAACCTCGGATCCTGCTGTGGAAAGTTCATGGTACAGAGAGTCTGTGTTGATGCCAAATGCTTTGTTCACAATCCCCTGTGTCGGGCTGTTATTGGAAGTAAAAAAAACAAGCAAGGATTCTTGTTACTTGGTAACATTTAAGCTACAGCATTTGCCTCTGAAATACTAAGCATCCCAGACCACTGCGATCAAAACCCTGAGAGCGCACTCCACTTGTTCACCATGGGCTGATTCAGAGAACATACTGAGTTATGTCGTATAACAAGAAAAAAGCATGTTTTATTCCCCGTATCAAGGACAATTACCTACCATACACAACCTCAAAGCTCGGCTAGCTGAGTTCCTGTTAAATCATAACAGTTAATGACTATTCAATACTTCATAGAAAAACTTCAACTTGTAGAAGCTCTCAGCTCCCACTTCCCAGACTCTGCAAGGATTCCCACATTCCTAGCAGTTTAGATAGCAACCTCAGATGGCCGTAAGATCAGATAAGGGACTCAAATGTTGAAAACAGCAATGGTCTTTCTTCCCTACCAACCAGTAAGTGAAATGAGCACAAAGGGTTAGCTTCTTCTTTGGGTGAGTCTATGCGCCAAAACGCATCTTCACAAAAAGTATTTCATTAAAGGTAAATCAAAGTTAATGTTTTTGAATCGTATCAGATGGAAGCACATTTCCACCTCTTAGTATCTTTGGTACCATCAAAAATCTTCTTGCATTTCTTGACAGTCTCATGGCTGAAACAGAAAATAGCTGTTACAGGAGGTGAGGGTGATGCAGCCTCTGGGATTGCTGTTGCCTGCTCTACAGAACGATCTTAATGTGGGTATGAACACTTTTAAGTGCCCTGCCTCGTATAAGGGGAATCAGTCAGCATGAAAAGAGGCTGTGCAATTTTTCCAGCAGTCTAACAGAAAGGCCAGTACCTCTGGAGATTATCTCAATTATGTGGCTTCTTTCTCAGATAAATGAAGTCCTGCTGATAGAGCCTGGAAGTTACACATGGGGTACAGTAGCTGCTTCTGATATTGCAGAGTTACAACACATTGCAGAAAAAGCAAAAAGATAATGCGTTTTTTTCAATTACAGAAAAAATACAGCTACCCAGACACGTGAGAGCACTGAGGAGTTACAAATGGGTGCCGTGACTGCACCAGAATTCATCAGTTCCCACAGTCTAACGGACAGCACAAGCGACACTAAGCAATCAACACTCAGCACCTGACCTGAAGACCGAACTTCAGGTCAAAGCAGCAAGCGCACTGTTCAGCAGCTCCAGAGCTAGCTTTGGTCTCCTGTAGCTTTCAGTCTCACTACCTGGATCACAGATCACTGCCTGAAAAGCTCTCAGTGCAGCAATCATCTCTGCTCCCTTCCTTTCCTTGGCTTTGGCCAATTTTCAATCTGATCTCATCAGTCACTTTTGTCTTCCCCACATGGAGCTGTTTTGGCTACCTAGATTCCTCCTGCATCTGACCCTAAAAACTGGCCATGCATCCTACATATTCTGAGGGGAGCTTAACTGTATGTAGTTTCACAGTTGAGAAACGCATCTGTTATTGCTGCTCACACCCTTCTCAATGAGGGTGCTCAACAGCGGGAACCCAGTCCAGATTTGGCCTGTGAGAATATCTTGCCTTAATTTTTCAGGGTATTATCTTCTGCATACCTCTAAGAGCTAGGGGGTTATTTCTGCTTGTGTAGTACCAAATTACCCACTGGATGAGGGTAAAAAATAACGAATCCTATAAAACTAACCACCAGACCTTAGTAAAAATGAATCAAGGTACCTAGACTAATAATTCTAGACTAATACATGCCTCACAGAACTATGGTGCCAAAATTAATAGCCTTTAGGGACCCCCCTATTTAGCACAAAATGGGTAATGGCTAGGAACCAGACCAGCAGAGAAGTTCAGTAAAAGTCTGCTAATTCAGAGGACTCCGTTCCAGTCCTGAGTGCAGTGATGGGTCAAAATTGCTCTCACCAGCCTCACCTGGGACCTGCACTCATCCACTGGTCCAATGGCTCCCTTTAACCTTGGGCCTGTGCCTTCAGCCCTCCTCTGAGCTACTCTGTAGGTGTACCCGTTCTTCAGTCCTGACTCCTGCTGCTCATGGGTAGCACCAGGACCTAATTCATCCCCTTGCCTTGTCTGGGGCTGCTGGTGGAGCTGGTTAGCAGTGATCTGCCCTCTCTGCTCAGAACCTGCACGACTGGGATTGCTGGGGTTACTACTGCTTGTCCTCCCTCATGGAGCAGCCCTGCTCCTGCTGCTCAAACACTTGAAAATTTTAAAACTGAAAAAAGACTGAGGTTTTAAAACTGAAATAAGAATTGACCTCTTACTGGACAAATGCATCTTTTTCCTCTTCTTTCCTCTTCTTTCTAAGCTACTATCAACTAGCTTAAGCTCATGTCACATTTGCCTGTCTTTAACCTTTTCTTGCTCCATCTCTGTCCTCCCTGCTCTAGCAAGGCAAACAACCCCACTTCTGGGTCGGCTGGACAGATCCTTCTGCAGATTACCAGCAGACATTTGCCTTCTCTGGAGAACTCAAAGAAGGTCAAGACCCGTTGTATTCACACTAGGCAGAACACATGGACTTTCTCACACAGCTGCCTCTTGAACTCAGTGTAAGCCACGGCATCCATTCCTCACTTCTTATAAAACCAAGCGAAAGTGCACACAGTGAAAAGTCATAATCAATACCTGTTACCAGCACGTTCCAGGCGAGGGTCTTGACACATATCCAGCTCTGGAGTAGAGTCTATGATGTCCTGAACATCGGACCATTCATCACTGCTGCCCATTCCTAGGTAAGACAATATATATGCTCTATAGCATCAGGACTTTCACAGAATGGTGTTCCTTTAACAGACTTCTGCAGCTTTCAATATCAAGGTTTCAAAACTTCATGGTGTCATGTTCAAAGTCTTAAAATACGAACTGAACGTGGCTGATTATCCAGAGTTACAACTGCACCAGTGCTGTGAAGGTGCCCTCACAATTCCAGAGCAGGAAGACCATAAGCATCCCCTCCCTGCCACCATACCTGAGCGTCACCATGGTCATTGGCCTGGATCCTCATTAAAATGTGATAACCAGAAATACTTCATCCATTAAAATAAATTCCAAATCAACTTTTTATGTCAGTAAAAACTCTTCAATCACCACTCAGCTTTAGCTGAGATCGAAGACAACGCAGTGATTTTCTGTGTAGCTTCACAGAGCTTACTGTACTTACGAATTTGCACTACTTAGTTTTAACAGAAATAATTTTTCAATACAAAATCTCAAGTCTACAACTGCTTTAGATACCCATTATAGTAAAATTTCACTTAAAAGGTGATACATGAAATCTACTCCATTTTCTGTATATTCTACAGACTGAAGTCAGTATTTCAAGGATAAGGAATTTCCTCCTCTTGTCACGTCACATTTATTGGATACCAAACTGTTCAAATGCTCAGGCTTGCACCTATTCTAAACAAGTAATATGAACACAGTGTCTGTTCACACAAAAAATTCTTGAAGTATTAAAGACCTAATTTGTAAACTACATCAGTCCCTCGACAGCGTTGGAATGTGAAATTTTTGACCTTTCCAAACAGCCTCAGTAGCCAAATATACAAAGCCCACGACAACTTGAGTGTTGATTTTATTCTCTCAGGCTGGCATTGTCCAACAGTTGGCAACAAATGCCATGTTTGAAGACAAAGTGTGATCTGTATCTGTTGCCAAAGTAGGCATCCGTACACCAGTGATTCTCAAACTCACAGAAACAGAGCCTTCCTTTTCTTTATTTATTCAAGCTGGGAAGCTTTTCTGCAAATACCTTTGAGTACCTCTTTTTGGCAGTTCAGCTCTAAGGCATGTGCATCACTGATAGACATTTTAATTATAGATGCATAAAATACATAATTAAAATTCAAGTATCTGTGTTTCTCCTCAGCATGGAGATCTGATTTTGCATTACGTGTGAACGCTGAAAGGTTGAATATGCAGAGCACATAGGAAAGATACAACTATTTGCCTTGAGCAGATTCTACAATATGATACTTCCGTCAAGAAAAGAGAAGCTTTCACATGCATGACTTCAGCGTTGCACACATACAGAAGAGAGCAGACTTTGACCCAAGAAAGCTACTGATAGTAAAAGTGCTTGTGAAGCAGCAACTGCAAAAATAAGGATTAGTATTTACAAGGCATTTGACCTACCAACATCCGTGCTCAGTTTCTCTGATACCAATGCTTATACTGACTTGCCTTGGCCAGGATCACTGAATAGATCACAATTTAACAGCTGGCTATGCAGAAGCCACAAGCTTTCATGGAGAACTACACTAGTTTCTGGCAGATTGACATCTGTGACCCTGGCACCTCCCTAGCTGCTAATATAAATACAGAATGGGACTCAGTCACCACAATTCTCATTAAAATGCTATAGCAAAAGATGTTACATATTGGTTTATAGTCTTAATTTGTTAGGAACCAGCTTGTGAATTTTAGTAGAGGAACCTCCTTTGTATTATTTAGCAACAAAAGATGATGATCTGGTTCAGATGATCACCTCTGAGACCTACACACCTCCCTGTGCTTCTGCACAGACTTTCCTTATGATCTTCAGCTGGTTTTACAGTCCTTTTGTATATAAGTTCATGACCTGTAAAACAATCCACTTCTCACTTCTGAAGGCTGCTGCAAGTCTAAATACGATACGGGCTGGGAGTAGCTCACATACTACATCGGCACAGCTATATTAAAAAGCACAGAAAGGGGCTTTTACCATGTTACTACACCATTTTCTTTATTTAAACACCCTGGTGCTAACAGCTTAGGTGATGGTTTTCCTGACAAGAAATCACTAATTCACATTACTAAAAGACTCTGGGAAGTGAAAACCACTGTAACTTCCAAAGATGTGGGGGGGTTTGTTATACAAGAAACAGACAAAAAGAAAACAGCTTACTTAGCTGAGAAAAACAGCTGGATATAATAGCTAATCTTAAACACATCAAGGTGTGGTATAAACACACAGAAGGGAAAATAATTATTTAATGCTGACTGACAAATTTGGCATATGAACAACTGGATACAAAATACTTACAAATAAATCTGGAGAGAAAACTAAATTGAAGCTTTTAACTATCATATCGATGAGGTCCAGAAACAGTTTACCAAAAGCTCAGTAAGTCTAAGATGGGACTTGACTGTTCATGAAAGAGGTTCTATGACACGGATGAAAGCAACTACAGAGGACTGAACTCAGTAACCTATTTCCATCCTGTGTATTTGTGAAATTATTCCTATTATTGACAGTTTAAAAATTTGCTACCCTGAAAACTGCTAGCATCCAATTAGCCCTGTCTTGCTCACGTATCTAAGTAAGGCTACCTCAAATTATACACTTATGAAGCTGATGTCTCCCAGCTTCTTCCTCTAACAGAGGGACACAAGCACTGGAAAGTCAATTACTTTAATGAGCAACCCACACTTCACCTTCCATACCTATGCTGACATTCCTCATCTCCTGCGTGACCTGGACTTCCATGTTCCTGCTGTTCCGCTTTTCTCGTGCCCTCTTATTGCTCTTGGTCGTGCCGTTGTATTCGCTGATGGGCTGGATGCTCTCGTTCAAGGGTGTGACGGCAGCAGAGGGCACAGATGATGTGGGAGTGTTGGACTTGGTTCCAGTGGTGCTCGGTGTGGCAGCTGCTGAGGACTGCCCAGATTCGGACATTTCATCTTGGGGGCACTACGGCAATTACAAGGTGGGGGAAGAACAAAAAGGGAAAAGCACAGCTATACATTTCAATTTATCTCCAGTTTGCTGGTGTATGGCTGCCTTAAAGCGTTATGGAGAATGAGTCTTGCTCACTGCACCCGTTACATGTCCAGCGCTTGCTGGTGACACTAGGCTCTGCAACCACAACAAAGCAGTGAGTTCTCGTGCTGAACTCAGCAAGCAAATTCCTGCTGTGAAAAGACTGATATACTTTCTCCTTCACTACTAAACATTGTTCTTCGCAAATCACATCAGCATGTGATCTCTTCGTCATGCAGCTCAGGAAAGGTGGCCTTATCATAGGTGGAAAGCACCCGCAGCTCACACCAACTACAGTGGAAGCTGAAGGGCTTGGTACTTGCAGAAAGCCAAGCCAGCACTTCCCAAGACTGGCAGGTAACATGGATATTCCTTGGGAAGGATCTGAAGTGGCCTCTTAGAGGTCTTGGATGACATCATTACTGGAAGCTATCAACACAATCTTGATGAGAGATGAGTGGTTTTGACACTAAACTGCAGAAGCAAAGCAGGTACCAAGCCGGGATGGTCTGACTTTGCTAGCACAGGAGACCTATGTCCCCATACCACCTGATGCAGAAGCTAGCCAGGCATGGGTCCAGCTTGACAACACAGGAGAAACAGGTGTGGTCTCTCCACTTCCAAATGACAGGACGACAAGACCCAAGAATTCAAAAATCAGAAGCTGACAAATTAACATAGGAGATGGATTCCCAGTGTGAAATGCGCACAAATGGCTCCCAGTTTTACAGACATTACAGCCCCATTTCTTGTAATACCACCTCTTGAAAAACATGGGAGGTTTTCAAGGCTCTGTCAGGATTTTATTCTGTGACTCTTGTTTGTCAGTTAAAACAGCACTACTTCACAGTCAGCCAATCAATGTCTTGATCAATGTTGTGATCACTCCCAGACCCAAATGAGACCTCCTCATTTTTCACAGCAGCCCATTCTAATTACTGCCTGCAGGCAGATGACAAAATTAATGTCAAGACTCATATGTGATAATGAGTTGCAACTGAGTGCAGTGGCATTCAGCATCTGCACATCCAGACCCAGCTTTAACCTTTACTACTTGCCTCTCCCCTCCTGTGCAAGTACTAGAAAGATCCCGATTCGCTCAGAGGCTGCTCTGAGCCTCCCAATCTTGGAGCTGTGACGCTGTTTCACTTCACTAATTTGGAATTCTCGTTCTCTTGTTCTAATAATAACTTCATAACATGACAAAAAAAATCAAAATGGGATGAGAGAGAAGACTGAAAAAAATGGTGACTTAACCCTTTGCAGCCATTTTTTTTTTTTTACATCTGGAATCTTAGTAAGACCTTCCTTTAATTAGACTGGCCTCTACATGCTTATCTTAAAACACTCTGCTGTACATTGCACTGTGGACGTTATAGGTTTTACATTGCATCTGTGCGTTTATATTACAAATTAAGATTTTTTAAAACGGCATCACCATTAAATACAATCCACATTTTGTATATAGTTTCTGCACTGTCAGTCCAAACAGCACCACATTCCCACATGGACATTCAAATCACCTCCCTGCACATTTGCTGATTTTAGCATCAAGACTGAGATGGGGACTTTTCACTTGGGCTGCTACATGTGAAAACCACACTTCTCACCTCTACTTCATACTCCTGTTTCAGGATCTCTTTCCTAATATGTACAGAAAAAAAATTAAACCATGTTTTTGAGAACAAATATGATCCAGTAAGCCTTGTACTACTTCAACTGCAGTTTGCCTGCTGTGCTTTCTAACACACAAAGGGACAAAGAGTATCAAGTGTAAAGTGCAACCATAAAACCTCTTTTCCCTTCTAAAATTATGTTGGATGAGAGGATTCAGAGATGTTCTTGTACCCACTGTAAGTTCATAACCAAAGTCCATGAGCATCTTAGCACTGTAACAGAGACACCCAGGTGGGTCCACGTCTATTCCTTGTTCCTAGGAACTAGATGTCATTCAGAAACACTGTATCATAGTGTCTATCAGGTGATATTTGTATCAGAGACATCCTGTAACTTCTTGTTTATTGACACAATCTACCCCTCGCCCAGAACACACCAGTGAGTAATTACCCTGGTTTTTCACTTAACTTCTTGGTTATAGCTCTGAGTTTTATATTTACCTAGAAAACACTTTATCAACCTACCAGCTTGCACTGGAGAAATTCCTCCCAAATGTAAATACTACCAAGGTGCTCCTCTTCACAGTCCAGAAGCTCTATTAATCTTTGCTGGTATCTTCCTTCTATTGTCCTAGTGCTCCATTAATGCTAAATATTCCACTAAGCGTACAGCTCTTCTCTACAGCGTAGGAGGCACTCTCCATAACCCATAGCTCACCCACAGAATACTCTCCACAACCACCACTTACCTACAGCCATACCTGTCAACCTCCTAAACATCAAATGTGTAGTAGTGACCTCCAAAATGCATTGCAAAGGCCCAACATTCATAGCAGTCATATGTCACCATGAGAAGCCACAATTGTATGGTTATAACACTGAAAGCATAGTACATAAAAATAAAAATGTTAAGGACTTTAACCTCCAAAACATTGTATAAATAAATGTACAACTGAATGTAAAAATAAAATAATATAATGACAGCAACCAAAACAGAAAATAGTATTAGGTACACAAGAACACTTCAAATATAACTACTGTATGGCCCCATGGAGAAGGAAAACTACTCAGAAGAGTCAGGATATGCATAGTGGGAAAGCGTGTCATGTGTGTGCAGTTGATGTCAGCGAAATATCAGAGCTGCTGAAGAAGAGGTGAGGAGTGCCTGAGCAGTACTGCTGAGATCGCAGTCATGCAAAGCATTCAAGAAACAGCATTCCAGTCAGAGAGTGCACAAGAAGCTCGCAGGAGGAAAATATGCATTCCAAACTGCAAATGTAGTAAGTCAGTCAATCACCTCCTTTAATTATTCATAGGTTTGCGCCATACTCTTAGGAAATCCTCCGTAACACGCTACCCCATCCACGTCTTCCACAGCCCAAGCTCTCTAACTTCACCCTACCAGCTAGCCTCCTTAAACCCAGCATTCCACTTCTCAGTTTCCCTAACGAGCACCAACACAAAGCCCAGCACTACCCATCAGATACATCTGGAATAGCACACTACTACTTCTCCACAAAGCTTTCTTGTAACCAGAAATTAATTTTTTTTATCTGACACCACCACCACCGAATCACTAAGAGATTCAATCAGTAACTCTCCATTTACCTGAACTTGGACATCAAAGCTTCCAGTTTATTTGGGTTCCTGTTGCATTCTCTGGCAATGCAGATGCTGGGTTATCAGTGAGATCCACTCAACTTCTTTCAGAAGTTCTGCAATGGTACCACTTACAGAATTACGCCTTAGCAAGTCTGTGGAAGATGGATCTAACTCTAACGTCCTCCAAGCTCTTCTCTACACACTAACCCCTGCCGCACACACCTGATCACTAGAGAGCTTGAGGACATGTTCACACCACAGTGTGCAGCACTGCCTGGAGATCCCAAGGAATAAACTGGTTCCAGAACCAGAAGTGAGTTGGTCTCTGTGGATTTTGGATGCTGTCTGTGTCCTTGCAGCAGTGTTGTGTTGGCACAGCACTAGTCTGAAGAAACACGTTCATGGTCTATCTTTATTTCCACCATCCTTCATTATGATATTGCACTGTTGCACTGCTATTCCCTAATTCCAGGCAAAGCTCTCCAGAAATGACTGTAGGACCTGACTGGCACTCTGCAAGTTGCTATGTTTCCCAAACTTCTGCGCCTCTAACACTACAGCAAGGGTTGGGTTCCAAGAAAAGCCTCCATCCTATCAAAAAACCTTGCCTTTGGATTTCCAACTTCCATGATGGCAGAAAGCTGATTAAGTGCTAAGGTCTGTGCTGTGCTAGGCCCGGCTACCTTACAAAAGTAGTGTTAAAAAAGGAAGTTGCTGCCTTGTCTTCTCCATATATTTTGAATTTTTCTAAATTTCTTGTGCTATGCACCAATGATGCCACTCCCGCAGTGTCCCTCAGGCCAAAGTACCATAATGTAACCTGGAGATATGCAGACTGTGTATAACAACGAGGTGGGTTTTTTCTTTGTGGTTTTTTTTCCTCCTCTTTGCCTTTACTGCCTCAACCTACTTTACAGGATTAGTGATTTACAGCTTCTCAAAAGGAGACCCGTGCTTAGATGTGACATACAAAATACCTGATGTTCTACAAATTCCAGGCAGAGAGAAACAAAATTTTGTCAGACACTTTTAAAGCAGACCAGAAGCTCTGTGAGACAGTCGTGGACATACTGCAAGCCATGCTGCACCACTGGCTCTCATGCCTGTCATTTGTGGAACATCATTCAGCAAGAGGTATTTGGTGGGATCATGAGCACAAAGATTTTGAGCAGTCTACAGGTACAGCTCATGGGAAATGTGGGTCACCACGTGTAGTCTAAACTGTAAACAATTGCAGTGAGCTGTCAGCTAAGAGCACAACATCTGGGTCTTTGTGCTCAGGCCAGTCTCCGAATGGCAGGGCAGAGCACCACAAGCAACAGGCAGAACCATGCAGCTGCTTCAGTGCAGTTGCAAGCTGTGAGGTTTTTGGCAAGCCCCAGGGCAGAAGACAGCGCATTGAAGGTAACAAGTGTATCGAAGGTAGACAATGCAAGTTTAGAGCAATGACTAGATATATGAGAACTGAAGACCTTTAAGCACAGTGCAAGACTTAGGCATCCAAAGAGGATCAGGAGCACTTTTTACTTAAGATAGGAAGGCCAAACCAGCAATAATTCAAACAAGACAAACACTGGAGAGCAAACGCAACCCAATGCCTGGTCCCAGCACCGGTGCAAAAGCACTGCTCTTATAGAGGGGAGAGAGGGGGCACATTCAACCACTTCCTCCCCCAGATAAGCTACAAAAAGTGAAGGATCTATCTTCCCTAAATCCCTAACTGCGTCCCCACACATTTGTCTCAACTTGGGGCCAGCCAAGTAAAGGAGATTATCACTGAGACAAGAAGCATGAAGAGCTGTATCAAATCCCTCCTGCACCATATGCCAGATCTGCAGAAGAATATCCACCTACAGCACAGCTACCAAGTGAGCAGATGCACAACAGGGAGAGGCTGCAAAGGGTTATGGACACAGATTAGTCTCCATCTTAATGAAAACATGGGATGCTATTGACAGTGGGAGAGTGGGAAACCCTTGCTCCATGATGGTCTAGAAAACCTTGTAGCTGGAGTTGGACTGCAGCTGGCCGAGGTCACTCAGGTGCCAGTGGTCCAGTGTTGGGACGATCTTGGCCCCTATCTGCCCACGTACCATGCCATCCGTGAGAGGGAAGACATTCAGAGAGCTGGGACGTTCCTTCCTGCTAAACAGAGAAACAGAGAGAGAGGGGAAATCAATCTGTTAGCTGTTTACCAGGTCGTTACAAAAAAGAAATAGCACACTAGCTTATGTGAAATATTAGTCACTAGAAATTGAATTGCACTCCTTCCCCTCATGTAGCAGCTGTATGAACTCCCACCTCCCACACTTCCACAGTGTTGTATACTCAGACCCATGGTGTCTACTGCTAGAGCCATACCTCTTCCTGGGGAGACTCTAAGAGGGAGGCGGTCAATTGACCACAACAGGCACAACTGACTTCCATCAGTACAAAACATTTTGGGGGAATGCAAAAGTGCAGGGCACTATCAGCCAATTTAAGTCAGTGTATCTTTGGAGAAACAAAGGTACGGTGGGGAAACAAGCCACAGCAAACAACTCTCACAGAAAAAAGAAAGCTCCCATAGATCCTAGAGATGTGATCACAGTGTCAGGAAAGAGGCTTTTAAGTAAGAGTCATCTACGTGGCACTTCGGTACATTCCACCCCAAATCGGGTTAGCAGAAATCAGAGGTTTCTGTATCACTTCCAATATAAAGCAAGAAAAATAATATTTGTGCTCTCTGATCCCCTCTCCATTATCCATATTACACATTCAAAATTCAAAAATTAAATAAAGATATAAATGAATGCCTCATTCATACTGCCAGATGTCTGTAATTTCATTTTCTTCACCCTCTTCTTTCTGGCAGTTGCAGGTGACTAGCTAGCTGTGGGTTTGATTCCGAATATAAAAGCTGGCACAGATGTTGAGACCAAGTTCCAGTGGGAGAAAAATTCTGAGTAAGCAGTAGAGGTGGAAAAGGCTGCAGCAGCATGCCAAAACCAGCAACTGGTTTTGTGCCAGAGAAGCAGGCCAGCAGGGACAGAGCACACATCCATTTAGGGGACATCCCCAGCAGCCTCCGCCAGCTGGACTCCAGTGGCCCCGCAGAGATGAAATAAGCTGATCCTCTGTGTGAAATGCACCCACAAAGGGGTTCACTGATGGTACTTCACCTAATCCTGTATGGGGTTTCTGCTTATTGGTGCTGGGAGTGATGAAATCTGCCCTTCTGTACACCAGTATGAATAACAGCAGACCTTCATGTGCCCTTTTTTAATGATTATCAGCACTAGTCTGATGACCAGGCTAGGCAACCATCACAAGCACCTCACCCGTGACCATGGGCGAAATGACTGCAGCAGGACCCAAGGCCCCCCGGGATGTATGTAAATAACACAGAGATGGTGCATCAATCAGCTCATTTATGAATGAAGGAGGTGGAGTGTCTAGCAGAGGAGACAATGTTTAACCAAAACGCCCAACCTTCCCATTCTCAGCACTGCCCAGCCAACACGGTCTGCCGCACTGCCGTGTCAGTCTCGCTCACACTGAGGAATAATTGCTTGCTGTGCCCTATCTGAGATAGGCAGAAGGGGTAGAAAGTTATGTCAGCGTGGCCCAGCAAGGAGATTCGGGATGCACTTTTCCTACAACTCTGCATTAAAATCCTCTCCTGAAGATCCTAAAGACTCATACACAAAAGTTTCACAGACAAACCCTCTTACAAACGCAGCATGTAACTGTATTTTAGAGGAACAGAGATCATTGACACAACCTGGTTAACCTTACTTTCTTTTATAAAGAAGATGCAATCATCTTTGAACAGATTCAAAACCAGATGCATGTATGATAGGGATTGCCAGTTTCCTTGTAGCCTTTCCACTCAAAAGGTGTCTTGGTGCTTGTTACTTTTAAATATCAACAATTGCTGAAGGTTTATAGAAAACATTCCACTGCTGTTTGCCTGAATTCCCATTTATGACCTCTATCCTGCCATTTACACCTGCTCCTAATAGGTCATGAAACCAACGTACATTTCATAGAATCATGGAATGGTTTGCATTGGAAGGGATCTTTCAAGGCCATCTAGTCCAACCCCCCTGCAATGAGCAGGGACATATTCCACTAGATCAGGTTGTCCAGAGCCACGTCCAACCTGGCCTTAAATGTTTCCAGGGATGGGGCATCTACCATGTCTCTGGGCAACCTGTGCCAGTGTTTCACTACCCTCATCGTAAAAAATTTCTTCCTTATACCTAGCCTAAATCTCCCCTCTTTTAGTTTAAAACCATTACCCCTTGTCCTATAGCAACTGGCCCTGCTAAAAAGCCTGTCTCCATCTTTCTTATAAGCCCACATTAAGTACTGAAAGGCCACAGTAAGGTCTCCTCAGAGCCTTCTCTTCTTCAGGCTGAACAGCCCCAACTCTCTCAGCCTGTCCTCACAGCAGAGGGGTTCCAGCCCTCGGATTATTGCTGTGGCCTCCTCTGGCCCTGCTCCAACAGGTCCAGGTCTGTCCTATGCTGGGGGCTCCAGAGCTGGATGCAGGACTCCTGATGGGGTCTCAACAGAGCGGAGCAGAGGGGCAGAATCCCCTCCCTCGCCCTGCTGCCCACGCTGCTGGGGGGATGCAGCCCAGGGTACAGTTGGCTTTCTGGGCTGCCAGTGCACATTGCCGGGTCGTGTTTGAGCTTCTCGTCAACCAGCACCCCCAAGTCCTTCTCCTCAGGGCTGCTCCCAATCCATTCTCTGCCCAGCCTGTATTTATGCCTGTCTGTCTTACTGCATTTTCCTCCTTTATCCTACCGTTATCATTCAAAGACCCTGAAAGTTTCTAACAGCCATGTTTCAGGTTTTCAAATAACATACTAGCGAAATTTTTCCCCTAATACGAAATCTTCACCCCTGGCACTGTACTTATCTAAAAGCCACAAAAAGTACAGTCAGTTATTTATATGAGATTATGAAGAGATTCAAAACTAGAAATCAGAACTTTAAGCCACAAAGAAAGTTCCTCATTTTACAGTTCAAGAAATAACTCAAGGGTCTCAAAGAGTCGACTTTAAAAGAATCATTCTTTTTTTTGGGGGGGGGGAGAAATTAGGCCGTCTTTTGAGCTGCCTTAGTCATTCGTTTCATATCTTCAGGTTAGAATGATGGTCTCAAGGGAGTCATGCTTCACAGGTGTACACAGCTGGACAAAATTTTCTTGCAAAACAAGAGGTGCAGTCACAATACCTAAAAACATGCTAGAAGATAAACACTTTTGTGACTATGCTGGGATGCCCTGGGATGACTGACTGGCAGCACTGAGAAATATGAGCCATCCCAAATGTATGCTGAGACAGACATTAAATTATACCTCCTCTTTAGGTAATCTCTATCAGATTTCTTTTGGGAATCCACAGCTTACTTCTATGCTCATATACAAAAACATTCAACATGCAAGGAGACAGAGCACCCCACTGAGTGTATAGGGAATGTATGAACTTCACAGTCCCTGCTACACAGACAACAGAGGTACAAAGTCTCTGTAGAATCGGAAGCTGCAGGAACTTCAGGAAAGGAATTTAACGTAGCTTGTTAGGAAACTTCCTTACTGAGTTTCGTTGGAAACACCTTCCAGTCTCTTCTGAACCTCCCAGAGAAGGGAAAAGAGCAAACAGCACAGAAGAGCTAACTTCAGCTTTGCAGTCCTGAAGCTGACTACCAGCCTTCAAGAAATTTAGAGTATCCTCAGGGTTGGACTAAATTCTGAGTGCTGGAGTAACTTTCATTCGCTCAATTCTTTCCAGTACAGGGTGACTCTTGACACTTGGTTAGTGCCACTTTGAGTTAGAAGGTAAACAGCAAACTCCTCAATAAAGGTTTGCAGTAGCCAAAACCTGGGATCAGGATGCTCTACAAGTAACATCCTAAAGCTTATAAAACATAACAAACCCACAAGTTGTTCGCCAGCATTTAAAGATGAGAACTGGTCTCCTTGCAAGCTCCAGGTGCAGAATTCACTGCCCAGCACAAAGTCAGAAGTGCCTTTGGATAGCTACTAATAGTGACATGCGTTTTCTGCTTCACTCAGAAAATATGCATGCCTTGTACTCTATAGTAAAGTAAGGGAGAAAAGATGACTTTTTAAAACATTCTGGGACATGAAATGTGAACGTCCAATCACAGAGGACTGATCCTCTTTTGTGACTGAACTTCTGCATCTTCTGCATTAGAGCACACGAGGTTATTCCTGACGTGATATAGCCCAGCAGCTTGGTGGCTGCCTCTGCCCCACCCGAACAAGTAAGTCTAACACAGCAGACACAGAGGGCAACCATGCCAGTGCAGGACATTCCCAGCATCACTCTGTGGTTACTCAACAGCAACCTCCAAAATGAGAATTAACAAAGTTAAGAGGCAACAATAGGATTTACCTTTTCCTCCATGACTGGCGATGACTGCAGTGACAAACATAGCAGCCAAAACAGAGCAGCAATCGCACAAAAAGCGAGACAAGAAAACAACCATTAGAGAGCAAAGGTCATGCAAATGTGCAGCCCTACAACAGACACGGTGTACGCATGCACTGCAGTCCACACCAAGTGGAAGTGTGCACTGTACCCATTACCCCTCTTGGATGACCGTAGATACATTGCCCCCGCCCCCTCCCCGACTTCTTGCACAAACTTCTCCCAAGTGACAGGCAAATACACTCAGTCTACTTACGGCCTTATGCAAATACGCACCCCTATACAGTCTAACACACCCAAGCACATCCACAGATGAAAATAAATAAATGCACTCAAATTTGTGTGACAGGCCATGAGAAATTCTGCCCGTGTCCTCCCCAGTGCACACCAGTGCACGGAGACACACAAACGCTGGTGCTCACCCCCTCCCAGCTGTGCAGTGAGACAAAAACACACTTCTCATCCAAGTGCTGGTGCACAAGCAGATACAAACACAGAGCTACACACACGCCGACAGTGCAAAGCTTGAGATGAAGGAAAAAATCCCATTTCCCACTGGTGGTTCCTACGAACTCAGATCACAGCCCCACCAGGGGCTCTCACAGATACAGTGTTTCTCTTTTTTTCTCTCCAAGGAGACTGGCAATATGCCACATTTCAAAGGGTAAAAGACTAATTTCTCTAATATGAAGAGGCAATTCTTGACGAAAATTTTGCCCTTCATCCCAGAGAATGGCCGTCTTGCAGATATAACCAGTAACACTTTCCACTGTCCATCTCTTCCACAGAATGGTAACATAAAGCCACAATTAGTACTATCTTATTTGAAAGTTAAGAAAGGAAAATCTCATTAATATCAATTTCTACCATACAGTCCAACTCAAATTTGGCAAGTGCATATATGAATGACCCTTTAGAAGAGAGAGGCCCTAAGACTGCTTTTGCCTACGGTACTTTTATATTTTACTGTGTAAGTACTTCCACAAACATAGTTCTATTTACAGAAGGGTAAGTGGCAAGGGAAACAAGTCTAATGCACTTATGCCATTTCAGCTGTAACACTAGGATCAGACCATATTCTGGGAGCTCACCATGGACTTACAGACTGCAAGGGGGGGAGAAGGAAGAAAAATAGTCTGATAGAGGAGATTTTATGAATAGAACAACACCTACAAACTACTGGTTCTTTTTACACCATGTCTTCTCTTGCTTTCTACATCCCTCATATCCGTCTTTTTTGCCTAGGAAGGCTGCCATCTATCTTTTCATTTTTTTTTCCCCAATATTTTTTTTTATTTTAGAGAATTCAATTTTAGCCAGACCCCAAACACTGTATTCTGTAATTATTTTTATTCTCCTAAACCACTCTCTGTTGTGAGACTAATTTACCGCTTTACAGAAAATACAGCACAGAGGTAACTCACTGTACAGCCCACTCAACAACTACAACAGCCTTTAGTTACTCTTCTCTAGAAGAAATACTGTAAGATACTCTTTTCTGAAAGGACTATTCAGCTGTCAGAAGAGGAAGGGTAAATAGTCCACCTTAACTCATGTATAACTGTGTCTTTCATTCCTTTATGTAAGGTTTTGGTAGCCTTACAAATGAGAGCATAAAACTGTTATCAACAGATTCAGAATAAATAAAGTATCTTTCGCTGAGATACCAGTATCTTCCAGCTGCAAGTTATTCTTGTAGCCAAGGCTACAGGGGTATCTTTAATTGCTATGGGAGGTAACGAAAGAGCAAACAGACAGCACTGGAAAAAATTCTTCACTGGGAGGGTGGTCAAGCACTGGAACAAGCTCCCCAGGGAAGTGGTCACACCTCCAAGCCTGTCGGTGTTCAAGAAGCATTTGGACAATGCTCTTAGATATATGGTTTAACCTTTAGACTGTCCTGTGTGGGGTTGGGAGCTGGACTCAATGATCCTCGTGGGTCCCCTCCTGCTCGGGATACTGTATGACTCTAAGGCTGCAGGAAATCTGGTAGGAGTCCCAGGCTAGTTACCAAAGTTTCTAAACATTCATGTCTTTTGTTACCACCCCCTTCCATCCATCAAGACTCTTTCATTGACAAGGTGGGGTTGGGTCTCTTTTTCTCTCCCTTTTCATTCTTACAATGCACAGTCAAAACTTTGGCAATTTGAATTCAGTCTTTTCCAGGGCAGTCCAATGCAGCAACAGGGAGCCACAGCAGACAGAGGGTATTTACGTGTCCTGTGCCAAGAGCTGACATTTCCTTTCTATTACATTACTCCAAAACCAACTGACATTCTGGTATTTAAGTGTTACAGAACTAAACACAAGTCACTAAAATAGCCTCACTTATTCTTCCTTTATTCTTAATATATTTCTTTATTCTTAATTTCAAATAATTTTGCTCTTTCTTCATCACCAAATTTTGCTCAATGCTTTTCTTTTACGTTTCATCATCCCTACCAGATGATACTTCAAAAACATTCACGACTTTCTGTTTATCTGTTTTCCCAGTGTTTTCATCTCCATGTCTTTACCCATGCTGCCCTTTGTGTATAGTCTGACATGCCTTCCCCACTCCTTTTCTTAACCTAATGCTTCCCAAAGATTTGGGTTTTGAGTGAAGTTCAGTGATATTAACCAACCGAAGTTCACAGATATTAACCAAGATCAGTCAGACGTATTTTGTAAGAGACAAGGGAGGACACACCTAGCAGGCACTCTCTTCAAGTATTCCTGTGCAGCTGACACTGTCTCTGTCTATTTTTCAGACCAACAGCTCCCATGTCTTCTGGTCAGCATGTGTGCAAAACTTTTTAATATTGCTCAAGGCCAGAAGAAATGAAAAAGTTAAAAGAAGATTTAATCTCCTGCAGCGTATTACTCGGTCAGTATTGTTGCCCTTGAAAACACTGTTTTAGTTTAAAACTTCCGAGGTTAGACAGTGTCACTGTCTGATGAGATGCTAATGAGATGATTAACACAAATAGTAATTTGCCATGCATAAAAATTGGCACAGAAAACATCTTTTTTATGGTTGAGTGATTTAATAGATTAAGTTTAATTGGAGTAGATTATAAATTATGTGACCTATTACTTTTCTAACCAGTATTTATGGAACATCACTTCTCACCCCATGGGAATGTTACCAGTGCATAGTATCACCAGAGAGAAAGCATTTGCTTCCTTCACATACTAGGTAAAACCAGATATATCTGTACTGAAATCAACATAACTACAACTTCAGTGCTTTAAATTTTGTTGTATGACTACAGAAGACCAGCTCTTCCATAAACTGAACTTCTTTCCTACCACTGCCTTCCTTAAGCAAAGGCTGGTTCTTAGTGGCTCGGTGCTCTGAAAACAGGGGGGGCGGGGAGGCAGGAAAATAAATTTCTTGGGCCTAAGTAGATCTGTTAGGTGACTGACTTCAAAGGAACAGGGAAAAAAGAATGCTATAATGGCTAATGCATTTAATTGCTATGGTTTTGCTGGCTGTCACACATACAAAGACACACACAAACATAAATACTATGACACCTCCACCCATTTTATAGATAAACCTTTTACATACTACCTGAGAACACAAACGTGTTTTTCCAGAAGCCCCCCATAAACAGCAGCATGACAAAGCCTAAGCTTTGTAACAGAACACATAAAGCTCCTTGTCATCAAGCCTTAGAAAACATACCTACAACTCACCCACAATCATTAAAAAAAAGCTTCAACTACAATTCTTATCCAAAGTGAAAGCTCCCGCTTCTGGTTTCTCTCTCTCAAATACACGCACTCAGTTTGTAAGTTCCCGGATGGCATACGCTACACGGAGAGGTTATGGCCCTACCTTCTCCCAGGTAGACTCCCCTCAGTTTGATTATTTCCCCCAACCTGCTGCATCTTGGATCGCTCGATGTGTTCCACATAGGTCTGGATCATCTGTGAGTAGAGAAAAATCCATGAGCCAAACAGAGCAGAAGAAAAGACTCCATTTCTGGTTTTGTTTGATCTCCTCCAGCACCCGTTTCCAATTCTCTCTCTTTTTTCACACATTTCCTCGTCTTTGATTGTCTTCTAAGATGATAATGTAAGTGAATGGACTAATCTGAAAGAAAATCTGACAACAAATCGTGTCAGAAGTGACTCAACCATAATCTCATAACAGAAGAGCCACGAAAGAGCATATCCAAAAATAACATAAGATGTCTCCTGGAGGCTCACTGGCAGTGGGAGATGAGGTAGTGTGACACTGTTCACAGAATCACAGAGCAGCTGAAGCTGGACAGAACCTCCTGGGGTCCATCAGGTCCAATGTCCCTGCTCACACAGGGCCACCTAGAGTAGGTTGACCAGGACCATGTCCAGGTGGCTTAAGATTATCTCCAGGCATGGAGACTCCACCACATCTCTAGGCAACTTGTGCCACTGCTCGTCATCCTCACAGTAACGAAGTTCTCACTCTTTTTCAGAGGGAGCCTTTTGTGTTCCAGTTTGTGCCAGCTGCCTCCGGTCTCGTCACTGGGCACCACTGAAAAGATCCTGACTCTATCCTCTTTACACCCTCCATTCAGATATTTCTCATGTTCCCAAAGCTCAGAAGCTCTAGTTACCACTAGTATTGTAAAGCTGAATTCTTTGATATGACTTTAAATATAGGCTAAGAGCTTATTTATTTAGAAATAATGAGACGACATCCTACCTCTGTGTGACGCTGATGCAGAGCATTATACTCTTTCTTCATTTCTGATTCACGTTCCTCTAGTCGTGAAACTACCAAGAGAAGATTCCAACCATCAGCTAACACATATCAGGCTCTCTAAAGAAACTAGAAGTCTCAAAGCACATTTTGTCAGAAAGTAATTTATACTTACTGAGCAAAGCAAACAGGAACAGAATAATGCACATTGTGAAACCTGGTATTCACTACAAACTCACTTCACAGGTACCTGCGTGCTCCCAAAATAAGCAGACCAGATAGACAATAAGATCATAGAGGCAGAGTTCTTCAGCAGTAGCCTGGTGCCCCTTCAGTGTCCTAGTTTGACAACAATTTAAATTGTTTGGCATGGGATCCAGCTATGTGAGGAGCCAGAGTACTGGACTAAACATCAATTAATTTTGAGGGCAACCTCACCCAACAAAACACAGCTGCACATGTTAGGGAAGTATTTTTTAAAATAAACAAGCAAACAAATAAATGTCATAGTTTACATGAGAAAAAAATGGAAGCTGCATTCAGGGACAAAGAGAAACTGGAAACCAGGTTCCAAAGCTTCACCAATGGCCCAAATGTTGCATCTGGAGAGACCAAGCACGTCCCACAGAAGAGAAGCAACGAAGCCTCTACTAAATTAGTGTGGATACATCCCATCCTTTAGAAGGTTCAGAATTTTATACCAAAGTAAGGGTATAAGCCAGACATTTCAGGCTTTGTGTAAATTACATTAAAACAAACAAAAAGTATGAAAAATATTTTCAGAGTAGAAGTATATATGTGTGGAAGGCAAAGTGTGTAATCACGTCTGGTGCACAGCTTTGCTTACTCTGATCTGCATAGTTTTTGGTCTTCAACTCCAGCTGTCGAGTCTGAAATTCAAGGTGTTCCACTTGGATTTGTAGTTCTTTCTTCTCCTGCTCCAGTGCATCTTCAAACTCTATAAACTTCTGGATAGGGAAAAAGCAGAGAAGGAAGCACGGATGAAGAATAAATGTAAAATGTGTTTGCCCTACGTGACTTCTCCTCTCCTCACAAAACAAGAAAAATTGAGCGAATATAAATCACACAATAGGAATTAAGTACTGTAATTAGAACAATAGCATTTAATCAAGCTGCAGAGACTATTTTCTATGAGAAAGTATTAGCTGTCTTTAATGCATAATTAATATATGAACTATGGTCCAACATGAGTTATGTTTCTTCCTCATGCAAGGCTGAATTTTGATTCTTGTCAATTTGATGTCTGAGAAGACAAATTCCACTTCTGTGGTCATATATTTACAAATACATATGTCAGAAACCTTCAGACCAATTCGTCTATTTGTGCAGTTTTAGAAAGCTTCACCTATAATTCACGTTTGCAGAAACGTGCAAGCCTGGCGGAAAACTTCTCCACAACTCCAGGCAGCTGAGAGCAGCCTCTGCATCCAGAGACAGTGACCTGCCCCAGCAGCAAACTCAGGAACAGCTCTGTGGTATGCAGGAGCCAACAGAAGGAGGAGGGAAACAGGCAGAGGAGGAGATTTGCAGCAGAATTTAACAAATTTATACCTAGCAAGAAAAACCTTGGCTAGCTCCACTTGGCAAAGAAGGGAGGGAAGGGATCATTGCTGCTAACTCTCATTAGCAACAACAAAGTGGCAGCTGTGCACATAGTAGTGTGGACTCCTGCACAGAACATTGGGCAGAATTTTACAGATACACTCATTTCACAATGCAAACACAACAGAAAGCTACCTAATTTCAGGTTAGTGTTTCTGTAAAATGTCACTTTTGATCTGGGAGCTTTAGTCATTCCCTGCACTGGACACCAGCATGCGCAGCAAAGAAAAGTAAAACGTGAAACATTCAATTTAGGTCCACTGTAGTGATTGGTATCACACATTACTCTTCACAAGAGCTGTAGTCACAGTTGCTTTCATTAAATATTTAAATTAAATGGGGTGCCTGGAAAGCGAACAATACATTCAAATCTCTGAGTATACTTCAGCAATCCTAGTTCTTGTGCTGTACGTGGTCACGAGAGTTTTTGTGCACAAACCACTAACGCATACCCATACATGATAATGATCCACAATCCACATTTCTGGATTCAGAAACTGAGCTGGTTTTATAACACTTGACACAAACTTGTGGAAAAATCCGTTAGGCTCAGAAAATATTTGCTCTGTTAATCACATACCCCCTCTCCACGGTGAGTCTAATGTGCAGTGCCACCACACTCACAATGGCATAGGACAGTAAACCTAGCTCACTAGCTTCAAAACAAGCCCTGTCCTAGCCCTATAAACCCAGACACTCGAGTCTCGTCACTTTACTCCTAAGCAGCTACATCCAAGGAAGCTAAACTAAAAGAAGAGAGTGCTCTGCACCAGCCAGTCCAGTAATTCAAACACAAACCCATCAGCTGATCAACAAGAGCACAACTGGGGCTGGAAGCAGCCCTGGATCCAGAGCTGCAGAGGAAGAGCGGAGCGGGAGATAAAGCCGGGACAGCTTTAATCCACCTTAAAGATGTCTATAGAACAAGAGGAGCCCAGGGGAGGTAACCTGGGGCTATGAGGAGCTCACAAGAGTGCCCTGCTCCTGGCCCTGTCTCTCTTCCTCTCCATCTGTTTGCAAAATGCTCCTTAGGTCGAGCTGTAGCAGATTCACCAGCACACACACATAGTCTGGCTGAAATCTCCTCTTTCTAAAGGTATGAGTACTGGGGAGGAAAAGCCTTCTACCACCCTCCTCTGTACCCTGCACGGGGGCAAATGCTGCTCTCCGCAAATACTGCCACTCAAGCACGGCAATTTGAATTTAACAAAGTACACCCTCATTGTACTCTAAAAAAGACAGACTGGTGAAAATCATTTTTGGAGAAGATTCTCAGGAAAATGAATGCATTTAAACACACAGTAAGATTATTTTGTTGAATTCTGCACATGAAACAGTAGGCACACTATTTGACTGCATTCTCAGGAAAAGCCCTGTGCACATTCCCTATTGCTTTTACTGGAATAATTAGCAGTGACACTGGAGCCATCATTATGTTCATGAACTGCATCTTCTCTCTGTAGATGACTGAAAGGCTACATCATTTATTATTCCTGCAGACTTTTAAAACTGTTCAGTAAATTCATCTGAACAATGAGTCAGTTTTCATTCCTACATACCTGTATTTATAGAAACAATCAAATGCATTTTAGCCATGTCTCATTTTCCTGCACTCACTGTTCTGCAGCGCGTTTAATCTTTAACCGGGCTTTTAACTTTCTTTTCCTTCCTGCCCAAATTTATTGCAATAAGGGCTTTTTTCCTCCCTATGGTTGTTTTCCAGCAGTATTTTCTAGAAATACTAGAAATGCCAATATCTTTCTTCCACTATAAATGAGTCATCTCAGAGGCTAAACATTTGGTTTTTAACTACATTTTAGGACTGTACAAGGTTTTAGATTTTTAAGTAAGCATTTTATCCTCTAAGATGTCAGTTAAACACTGAAATCCCTTAGTCACTCACAAATACCCAGCAATCTGTTGTATGGATTTTGAGAAATGTATAAAGCAATCTGCTATGTAATTTTTCAGATTTATTCTTGAAACATTTTCCAGAATAACAATATAATTTCAGAATAAGTAAAAAGGTAAAAAAAAAAAACCAAAAAACAACAAACCAACACAGCTACACTGAGCAACAGACCGAGAGAAGCAGCAGTTTTATTTGCTCCAGCTGGAGAACTGACGGAAGCTACACCAACAAAAGAGCTATTTTCCTGGTATAATCCCCATCTCCTCGCAGGGTTTTGCTGGAACCACTGTTCTAAAGCTCTACAGACAAACCTTTTAATTACAGCCAAGGCCTAAATCCCCGCCACATCACACTGGCTCAGCTTTCACTACCCTCTTGGCTCGAGGTGCTGTCCCACTCATTGCTCTGCATCCACGAGGATGCCACCCAGGCCAGGCAGGAATGCGGTTTTTAGCAGCAGTAGGAATGAATGGACTTCAAGGAAAACATTCACAGATTTCTCGACAGTAAATTAGAAGCAAAAGAAGGTACAGGCCCAATTTTATTCCCAATATGTAGGTCATCTTTAATAGGATTGCTGGATTTGTTACTGCTGTTTTGGTTTAAGTCAGACCAAACTGATTGAAAGATTAAGTCTTCTACAAATATGGCTCAGTCTTATTCAGTCCTGTCTATTTTGCAACCCCAAAATAACCAAAGGAACAGAAAACTAGATACCAGTTAACCATTTGGAGAAGAAAGAGACACGGAGACAATAATACTAAAAATTAGTACTACCCTAAGTATTCTCAGGGAAGAACAGCATTTCCGATTCAGTACTGCAGTATGTCCTGTCCTATCTGCTGAAGAGACTGAATGATGACATTGGAGCGCAGGGACCGGAGGGCTCTTTCCTCTCCCTGTCTCTGAAGCGGCTTCCAGATGCTCCTGCGTCCGACGCCATCTAACCTGAGGTTCTCCCCGGGCATCAGAAGGTCTGAAGGGCTGAGAGCAGGAAAAGTCCCAGACCCAGAGAGGAGTGAACAGCCACACCAGCGGGATGAGCAGGAGACATTTCACTGCCAGGGCTGTCCCCGAGCAAAGGGTGCTCCTGTTGAGGAGGTGGCTTAGCACACGCTGTCACTGCTGCTCATCCTTCATGGCACAAGTGAGATCTCCTTAGGGTATTGAGGCAGGCTTTATTTTTTTTCCAGTAAGCCAGCAGCAGACATTTCATACAGCATCCAGTGAAGAGCCTCACTAGCCACTAAAAGCAGCAGAAATTGAAATGGCCTTACTCAGGAATATAAGCACATCCACAAGCACAACTAAGCAGCACCAGAAGTTTGGGGAAAACAGGCACTTCAGGTACATTTGTATCACTCCTGCGAACAACAGCCTCCAGCAACAGCGACAGCAGAGGCAGCACCACGCACTTGGTCTGCAGCATGGTGCTGTGCCATGGTCCTCAAGCTGCGGCTCGTGGACCACGGCACAGGGCTGTGGACAGCCCAGCCAAGCAGCACAGCCCGGGCTGCTCACAGCATTGCTCCTGCCCTAACACAAATTGCCAGGCGCATCCCCCAGCACACAGCAAATCCCCCCACCACTCGGTGCTCTTGGCACCAACCTTTGCCTTCCCATGTCTCTAGAAACCAGGGCAGGAGAAAGAAAGAACACAAACTGAAAAAAGTATTTTAATTTTATTTTTTATTAACCAGACTCACAGCGGCAATTATGCTTTAAAACCAAGCACATATCATTGAGTGAATGCAGCTCAGTGAATAAACATCCGTAGGCATTTCACATTTTCCACTTCTTTCAGGGGGATGGGGTACAATCATGGCCCTACTGAAGCTGTGAGAATGTTCTCAGTAACCAAGATTTTATCCCAACTTTTTAAACTTCCTAAAAATAAACAAGCAGAAGGGACGCTAACTTGAAAGTCATTCTCCCACCTGAAGATTTTTTGTAATTTTTTTTAACACTTACAAAAAGCACCAAATAGTTACAATAGAAAAAGAATTCACCTGGTTTACTCTTGTGTCTTGTGTTTTTCATCTAAGCGTGTGCACACCCAATCCCATCTAAATGCTGCATATCAATGCACAAAGATGAAGCTCCACGTCTCTGCGGGTACTAACTAAAATCAGCAAGCCTTCATAAGGGAAAAGAATATTCACATTAATCAAATTCATACTTCTGGCCTCAGAAACTGTACAAATTCCCATGACTTACTGCAACCAGATACTGTGGATATTACTCTTGCTTCATAATAAACTTAAATATTTAACAGGATAAGAGTGATAAAAAAACCAAACCCAAACAGCCTTATTGTCTTTTTAAAACATCTTAAAATAACTGAGATGATAGATAAACTATTTACAAAGAACTCTGCCAGGGTACCAAGCTTAAAAACTTCTTTCACTTCAGTGCTGCCAAAAGTCAAAAGTCCAATGATGCTGGTAAAGAATCACGGCCTTAACTTGCTGCTAGGAGCTGCCCTTGATTTCAAGGGGTTTCTCATTTGCAGAGCCAGGTGCAGCACCTGATTTTCTCTGACGGTTTCACTACCCAGAGCTCAGTTCAGACTCACACCTCAGTGATTTCACAGCTCCCGGCTCCATCTTTATGGACATGCAGTAAAGACACTTAGAAAACAGAAATAAAAAGGACCAGATAATTCCACTGATGGTTAAGAAAATGTATGCCTTTTTTTTTTTATTCCACTATGACAAAGCAGATGGGTGCACTGGAAGAAGAAACAGCCCACACTCCCAGTAGTTTTCAACAGCAAGGCTGACCACACCACTAATATTTTTAGAACTTTTTATCATTTTTACTATTTTTTCCAAGGGCCTCTATGCTTACTTTCAGAGAATAATTTCTGAATTTGAACAGTTACAGTTTAACAGTTCATCACCTCAGTGATCTAAGAAAACTGGAACATGAAACTACTATATATAAAAATTAGTCACATGGATTTTTTTCTGCTGGCCTCTAGCCCCAGATTTCAAGTGGGATAACAGGTCTGTAATAACCCAGGATTATGACAAACAACAATGGTTCACATACTAATCTTTACAGGGAAAATATCTAGCATGAAATCATCTCAGGGCGAAAAAAAGTATTCCTCTGAAAAGAACTGGTACAACACAGACTGCGTGGCTTCCTGCATACTGCCTTTCACAAAGGAAGTAAATGACTAAAAATAGTAGCATATATTCAGAAATCGTCACATCACATCAGTGATAAATGAAGCGGAGTGCCAGAGATGCACATATATGCAGAAATCTTCCTACATGGCCTTAATCTGTGGTGGCTGGTAGTGTGTGCAATGGTACTGCACACCAAAGGGAACATCAGGGATTCAGTCTTAGACACATCCCTTTGTTCCTTTGCTGGCAGGAGACGGCAGTGCTGCGGTTACAAAAGCAGCGCTGACCAACCTAGTGGCCTTCTATGATAGAGTGACTGCATCAGTGGACAAGGGAAGAGCTACAGATGTCGTCCATCTGGACTTCTGTAAGGCCGTTGACACGATCCCCCACAACATCTTTCTCTCTAAATTGGAGAGATATGGATTTGATGGGTGGACTATTCAGTGGATGAGGAATTGATTGGATGGTTGCATCCACAGGGCAGTGGTCAATGGCTCGATGTCCATATGGAGACAGGTGACGAGTGGTATAGAATCATAGAACCACAGAATGGTAGGGGTTGGAAGGGACCTCTGTGGGTCATCCAGTCCAACCCTCCTGCCGAAGCAGGGTCACCTACAGTAGGCTGTAGAGGACCTTGTCCAGGCGGGTCTTGAGTATCTCCAGAGAAGGAGATTCCACAACCTCCCTGGGCAGCCTGTGCCAGTGCAGAGGGAAGAAGTTCTTCCTCATGTTCAGACGGAACGTCCTGTGCTTCAGTTTGTGCCCATTGCCCCTTGTCCTGTCGCTGGGCACCACTGAAAAGAGCTTGGCCCCATCCTCCTGACACCCACCTTTCAGATATTTGCAAGTATGTATTAGGTCCCCTCGCAGCCTTCTCTTCTTCAGGCTGAACAAGCTCAGCTCCCTCAGCCTCTCCTCGTAGCAGAGATGTTCCAATCCCCTCACCATCCTTGTAGCCCTCCGCTGGACTCTCTCCAGTAGCTCTTCATCTTTCTTGAACTGGGGAGCCCAGAACTGCACACAGTACTCTAGATGAGGCCTCACTAGGGCAGTGTAGAGGGGAAGGAGAACTTCCCTCGTCCTGCTGGCCACACTCTTCTTGATGCATCCCAGGATCCCATCGGCTTTCTTGGCAGCCAGGGCACGCTGCTGGCTCATGGTTAACCTGTCATCCACCAGGACACCCAGGTCCCTCTCCACAGAGCTGCTCTCCAGCAGGTCAACCCCAAGCCTGTACTGATGCATGGGGTTGTTCCTCCCCAGGTGCAGGACCCTGCACTTGCCCTTGTTGAACTTCATCAGGTTCCTCTCTGCCCAACTCTCCAGCCTGTCCAGGTCACGCTGAATGGCAGCACAGCCTTCTGGTGTATCTACCACTCCTCCCAGTTTGGTGTCATCAGCAAACTTGCTGAGGGTACACTCTAACTCTTCATCCAGGTCATTGATGAAGAACTTGAACAAGGCTGTGCCCAGTACTGACCCCTGGGGGACACCACTAGTTACAGGCCTCCAACTAGACTCAGTGCCGCTGATGACAGCTCTCTGAGTTCTGCCATTTAGCCAGTTCTCAATCCACCCCACCGACCATTCATCCAGCCCATACTTCCTGAGCTTCCCTAGGAGGATATTATGGGAGACTGTGTCGAAAGCCTTGCTGAAGTCTAGGTAGACAACATCCACGGCTCTCCGTTCGTCTACCCAACCAGTCATGCCATCGTAGAAAGCTATCAGAATGGTCAGGCATAATTTCCCCTTGGTGAATCCATGCTGACTACTCCTGATAACCTTCTTTTCCTCCACTTGCTGGATGATGACCTGTAGAATGAGCTGCTCCATCACCTTTCCCGGGATGAAGGTGAGGCTGACCGGCCTGTAGTTCCCTGGGTCCTCCTTCTTGCCCTTTTTGAAGATTGGAGTGACATTGGCTTTTCTCCAGTCCTCGGGCACCTCTCCTGTCCTCCAGGACCTCTCAAAGATGATGGAGAGTGGCTCAGCAATGACATCCGCCAGCTCCCTCAGCACTCGTGGGTGCATTCCATCGGGGCCCATGGATTTGTGGACGTCCAGATCGCTTAAGCGATCCCTCACACAGTCCTCCTCGACCAAGGGAAAGTCATCCTCTTTGTAGGCTTCTTCTCTTACCTCCGGGGCCTGGGATTCCTGAGGGCCAGTCTTAGCACTGAAGACTGAAGCAAAGAAGGCATTCAGTAGCTCTGCCTTCTCCGCATCCTCCGTCACCAGGACACCCGCCTCATTCAGCAGTGGCCCCACATTGTCCCTAGCCTTCCTTTTGCTGCTGATGTAGTTGAAGAAGCCCTTCTTGTTGTTTTTGACATCCCCTGCCAGCTTCAATTCCAGGTGGGCTTTGGCCTTCCTCGTCGCATCCCTGCACGCTCTGACCACATTCCTGTACTCTTCCCAAGTGGCCTGCCCCTCTTTCCACATTCCATGGACCTTTCTCTTCCACCTGATCTCCGCTAGAAGCTCCTTGTTTAACCATGCAGGTCTCCTGCTTCCTTTGCTCGGTTTCTTTCTCAGGAGGATGCACTGCTCCTGAGCATGGAGGAAGTGACGTTTGAAGAGCGACCAGCACTCTTGGACCCCCCTGCCTTCGAGAGCCCTGGCCCATGGGATTCCTCCCAGTAGCTCCTTGAAGAGGCCAAAGTTAGCCCTCCTGAGGTCCAAGGTTTTGATCCTGCTTATCGCCCTGCTTCCTCCACGCAGGATCCTTAACTCGACCATTTCATGGTCACTACAGCCGAGTCTACCTCCGACCTTCACATCCTCCACCAGTTCCTCCGTGTTTGTTAACACAAGGTCCAGCAGAGCACCTTTCCTTGTTGGTTCCTCCACCACTTGCATCAGAAAGTTATCATCGATGCTCTGTAGGAACCTCCTGGATTGCGCCTGCCTAGCTGTATGGTCTTCCCAGCTGATGTCAGGGTGGTTGAAGTCCCCCATGAGAACCAGGGCCTGTGACTGTGAGGCTGCTTGCAGCTGCCTGTAGAAGGCCTCATCAATTTCCTCCTCCTGGTCAGGTGGCCTGTAGTACACACCCACCGTAATGTCACCCTTATAAGCCTGTCCCTTAATTCTAACCCACAAGCTCTCAATTCGTTCCTCATTTGCCCCCAGGCCAAGCTCAATGCATTCCAGTTGCTCCCTCACATATAAAGCAACTCCACCACCTCTCCTTGTTGGCCTGTCTTTCCTAAAGAGTCTGTAGCCATCCATGACAGCATGCCAGTCATGCGAGTTGTCCCACTACGTTTCTGTGATGGCGACCAAGTCGTAGCCGTCCTGCTGTATAATGGCTTCCAGCTCCTCTTGTTTATTGCCATGCTACGTGCGTTGGTATAGACACACTTGAGCTGGGCTGTCAATCTCACCCCTGACCCTGGCACGCCAAGCCTAGGCTCATCCCTAGTGAGCTGGGACCTTCCCCCTTCGAACCTAGTTTAAAGCCCTCTCATTGAGCCCTGCCAGCTCGTGGCCAAGAATCCTTTTTCCCCTTTGAGATAGCTGCGATGCACCTGTCACCAGCAAGCCCGGTGCTGTGTACACCTCCCCATGATCAAAGAAGCCAAAATTCCACCGATGGCACCAGTCCCTGAGCCACCTGTTAACCAGGTGAGATTTCCTGCCACTTTCAGTGCTGTTCCCTGCCACTGATGGGATGGAGGAAAACACCACCTGCGCCCATGATCCCTCAACCAGTCGCCCCAGTGCCCTGAAGTCCCTTTTGATGGCCTTGGGACTTCTCTCTGCTATCTCGTCCCCGCCAACCTGCATTACCAAGAGGGGGTAGTAATCAGAAGGCCGCACCAGACCAGGGAGCTTCTTCGCAACATCCCTAACCCGGGCCTCAGGGAGGCAGCAGACTTCCCTGTGGGATGGGTCCATCTGTTCCCCTCAGAAGGGAATCACCTATGGGCATATTGGGCCCTCTGTTCCCCTCAGAAGGGAATCACCTATGACAATTACCCTCCTTTTTTTCTTAGCTGAGGCAGTCGTAATACGTGGGGCTGACTGACTCCCCCTGGATGGAGCTTCACCTTCACCCACTTCCTCTGTGGCCGGTCCCTCACATTCCAGAGCCCCGTATCTGTTGCTTAAGGGCAACTGGGCAGGTGAGGGAGGCCGGGAGGGGATTCTCTTGCCCCCCTGAGCAGGGATCCGTTTCCATTCCTCCCCCATCTCTTAGGCCCCCTCTTTCTGCTCGGTGGCAAGAGGGTAGGGGGTTCTCTGCTTCTCGTGGAGCCGTCTCCTGCTGCCTCTGCCTCAGGGAGGGCAGGGTGCGGCTCCACCAGTCAATCTCCCTCTCACACTCCCGGATGCTCCTCAACCTCTCCACTTCCTCCTTCAGCTCTGCCACCAGGCTAAGCAGATCATTCACCTGCTCGCACCGAACACAGCCGTTGTCTCTGCTGTCCTCCGGTACGAGCGCCAGGCTCAGGCACTCCCTGCAGCCAGAGACCTGGACACCTGCGCTCTTGCGTGGGGCCTCCGTCTGGGTCTCCACACTCCTTCTAGCAAGAGCTTTACCACGGGTGGTAACCCCGGCTAGAATATCTCCTGGATAGGCGATGCCCACTACTTGAGATGCCAGGAGGGGCGGCTGCACCCTGCCTGTCGCCTTCCCTGCTCACCCTGCCTGCGCGAGTTACCGCGCAAACTGCTGCGCTGCTCCTCGGCTGCTGCGCCGCCTCTGTTTGCCAGCTCTGGTCGCCCATGCTCCTGGTCGCTCGCACTCCCTGGGACCAGGGACCTATCCCTCAGGGGTCCATACTGGGACCAGTACTTCATCAATGACATAGCAGGATCAAGTGCACCCTCAGCAAGTGTGCAGATGACACCAAGCTGAGTGGTGCAGTCAACACACCTGAGGGACAGGATGCCATCCAGAGGGACCTGGACAAGCTCAATAAGTGGGCCCATGTGAACCTCATGAGGTTCAACAAGGCCAAGTGCAGGGTCCTGCAGCTGGGTTGGGGCAACCCGCAGTACCAATACAGGCTGAGGGATGAAGGGATGGAGAGCAGCCTTGCCAAGAAGGGCTTGGGGGTGCTGAGGGATGAAAAGCTGGACATGACCCAGCAATGTGCGCTCACAGCCCAGAAGGCAAACTACCCTGGGCTGCATCCCCAGCAGCGTGGCCAGCAGGGTGACGGAGCAGATTCTGCCCCTCTGCTCTGCTGAGACCCCCCCAGGAGTCCTGCATCCAGCTCTGGAGCCCTCAGCACAGGACAGACGTGGACTTGTTGGAGCAGGGCCAGAAGAGGCCACGGAGGTGATCAGGGGGCTGGAACCCCTCTGCTGTGAGGAAACGCTGAGAGAGCTGGGGCTGTTCAGCCTGGAGAGGAAAAAGCTGTGGGGAGACCTTTCAGTACTTAGACAGGGCTTGTAAGAAAGATTGGTGCAGACTTTTTAGCAGGGCCTGCTGCTATAGGACAAGGGGCTATGGTTTTAAACTAAAAAGGGAAGATTTAGGCTAGATATAAGGAAGAAAATTTTTTACAATGAGGGTAGTGAAACACTGGCACAGGTTGCCCAAAGACGTGGTAGATGCCCCATCCCTGGAAACATTCAAGGTCAGATTGATGGGGCTCTGGACAACCTGATCTAGTGGAATATGTCCCTGCTCATTGCAGGGGGGTCGGACTAGATAATCTTTAAAGGTCCCTTGCAACCCAAGCCATTCTATGATTCTATGACGAAGCAAGGAACACACACCTGGCAGAGACATCCACTAGGAAACAGAGGTCTGTTGGCGAAGTGAAGAGCTCATGCTGAGCACAACTTCCCAGGGGAGGTCTCCAAGCAAGGCAAGCAATGCTGGTTGTGTAGTCCACCTGACAGTTTCTTGGCAGCACCTAATCAGGCTGGCAATTTAGGGAGTTGTGTTGACAGTATTTTATCTTAGAAAGCCACAACAAAGAAAGAGCTATTTAAATAGCTCCTGGCTATTTAAATCCGACCTGTTCAAAACCGAGTCTCCAGTCCCCTTTAACAGGCCCACTGATGTTTAGTTTTACACGCTACTCACAGTGAAGACCTTGTTCTGCTCTCTTAACAGAAGCCATTTCACTAAACAGCAACTTCAGGAAGACAGATTATTTCCTTACAAATCAGATGTCTACCACTTTGTATTTGACACTCAACTCAGCAAACCACATTTTCTTATTGTAGCTCCTCTACAGGTCATGGCCACAGTCAGATATCAACAATGCCAGCGCTTCAGTAACAGAGGGTTACATCTTCTCACTTGACAATCAGAAAAAGGATCTCTAAGCTAAGCCACTTCTCTGAATTATGATGGTCATCAGCGAAATGCTCCCTCAGCAAATAACTTCCATTTCAATAGTCGATAACAAGGGAATTCTGCTTCTCACTTTATGAGCCAGCCTGCATTGACGCAGACACTTTTTAGAAGAGCATTAGAGCGCTGTGTAAAAACCTACAAATAGTTAAAAATCTCAAATTATGAATAGATGTTGAAATTTTTATCCCCATAGGCATTTATATAAAGTCACTTGTTTAGCAAAGCTGACATCGTTTAAGGAATTGAGTCTTGTCTACCTCACATCAACACTAACTTGACTCCATCGCATGAACACACGCCTAGCTTCTACCAAGCAGAGAGGTGGTGCAGACTGCAGACTATTAGTGCTTTCCTTGTGAAAACAAAGGTTTTGCAAATATTTAAAGCCACTCTCCCTCGCTGGTCTCAACCGCTAAAATGTACCCTCACAAACAGAAAAATACAGCCATCAGACCACACACAGTGATAAAAGCACACCTGAATTTCCAATGTATTGTATGTAACATGACATGAATTTTAGAAGTGTTTTGGCTAGAAGAGTTTCACTAGCAGGTAAAAAGACACTCCTTGCATTTCACCTGATAATCACTCATCTCGCTCTCCAGTGCCCCAAAGCGACAGATCCATAGGTTGAGGGTGCTCTGACCAATGTTCACCCTTTCTCCTGGAAGGCCCTTGCCTTCAGAAGACCCTTCTCCAGGTGACCCAGGTCAATCCCATCCACAGCACCTGAAGACCGAACCCTGGATTCCCCCTGCAGCCTGGATGCTCCCCAGCAGTACTGACGTGCAGCGAAACCCCAATACATCTGCCCTCTGTATAAAAGAGACCCCAAACAGTAACTGTGCTGCAAGAAAATATGCAATCAGTAAGTGCAAATTCTAATAATAGCCCAGATCTTCTCCATCTCAGCAGGACCTTAGTTACCACAAACAAGATGCTGCCTCATGTATTAGTTTTATAAGGCCTAGTTCAAAAGACCAAACTGCAACACTCCCACGGGTGCCCTGACAAACAGCAGACAGTCCACGAGCTGAGAAGCAATTCAATTGCAACTGTGAAATGAATCAATCAAAAATTTAAAACCCCTCACTACATCACACTTTTTAAAACTCACAGATAATTAATTTACTCTCTCAAATTTCACGCTTGTTCAAAATCTTATCCTGCACTAATCACAAACTCAGCAAATCACAACTGTCCACAAATCTCCAGTGCCTCTTGTTGTACTCTGCATGGGATTCCCACTTCTGTAGCGCTCAGCAATTACGCAGTCACAGTTGTGATAGCTGTGATACAAAAACTCTCGCATTTTCATTGCAGAGCTTGGCCTGAAGTTCAAACCATATTCACAGTACAACTTGTTACACATCAGCCTTGGGACTAGGAGATGTTTCATATTAGGAATGCATTATTATATTAAGAATTCTATATGGAATATTTAAGATACATAACACTGATTCACATGAAGATGCTTACACATAAATACGCATTTAGTATGGAAAAATAAATACCAGCCTTCCTCGGCTGAGGTCTCCAACCTCAAATCAAGCTGACAGTGAACAAAGCCATTTATTAGTGGAATGGCCAAAACATCGTAAAAGAGAACAACTCCTTGCTCCTCCTTCCCATTTTCTCTGACACATGCTAATGCCATTTTAACTATATTTTTAAACTTATTTTTTAGAATTTATTAGTGCAGAAGGACACACTGTACACAGTTTCATGATGGAAAGATGCTCTGAGCTATGCCCTGTGTCTGAATCTGCTGTCCTCTTCAAAGACAAATGCATTCCTGAAGGAACATTTCCATCTCCATAAAATCATACAGCCTTCTAGGGAAATAACATTTCCTTTATATCTGCAGAGCTTGGAGATGAGATTTTTGTTCCTGTTGCTAACCTGAATTAGTCAAAAAGGCATCTTTCTTCTGCTAGATACTCTATAGTCATAGATTGGTCTTTGAACACCTTCTGTGAAATAAATGTATTCTTTGTTGATTTGTGCAAAGATTACCATCTCCTATATTCCTGTTCCAATGGATCTGAGATTTTTTTTCAAAGGAAGATCACTTAACTCCTGAGACGCTTTCTATGAAGTAGGCCTGGTCCTACATCACAGCCAGAAGACGCAGAGGGGACCCTCCCACACCTCTGACCCTGCTCCAGCTCTGCCCAAGACATGGAGTTTGCCCATCCTGCCGCTCGCATCTCCCAGTGAGACAAACAACATGCTTGCTTGGGACAGAAGATGCGGTGGAGGAAAGGGGCGTACAAAGAACAGATGGGCTGCTACCAGAGCTCTTCTCAAAACTGAGAACAGCCTTGTCCCGTATTTCCATCAGCAAGCATGGCCAACAAGAAAGAAGGTGCCACTGTGAAGTCTTGCAGGTGACAGAAGACTAGGAGTTGCCATGAGCACTAAAAAGAACCAAACTATCACAGGGGAGGAACTGGATGATGCTGAAGACCAGAGCAATACTGGGACTGAACAGCACACGAGTGCAAGGGCACACACATAAGGACAGCCATTTCTGCTGTGATGAGAAGGGTTAAGAGGAAGGAGCTGATGACAGAATGATTAGTTAATTAAGCCCCATGGTTATGTGCTCTGGGCCAGATGCAACTGCACCATGAGGAGGGCAGAGAGGAGATGGACATGCTGTCACCTCCTGCAACTCCATGTCACACACACTGCACTGGACCACGCTAACAAAAGTGACAGCCCTCAGACAAATGCTCTTGCTAGGACTTTGAAAAAGGCAATGTGACATGGGGACACTCCCGGGAGAGCAATCACGCCACCATAGCGAGCACTGGTCAGATGTACCTGAGAAACCACCCATTATTCCTCTGACCTCCCAGGGAGGATCAGCTCAAGCACCAGACGTAGCTAAGTGTTTACTCAAGGAAGACGGGAATGAGGGAATCTGTAAAACAAGACTAGGCTGGCTCGGTGATAGATGGCACCTCCTGCTAGCAGGATGCACGGCACAGGCCAGCTCGCCCACCTTCCTTGGCAAGGGAACAAGACCATGATAGGACAGGACCAGCTTCCATTAACACAGCAAAGACATAAATATTTGATAGAGGGAAAACTTACCAGTAGTAAAGGACAGTGCTGCCACAAGAACAATCCAGTAAAACCAGGCCATGAATAACAATAATAAAAAAAAACTCCACTGCAATTCTGCAATTTAGAAGAAGGTTACGTTTTAGAAGCATAGAGGCAGCAGATTTAACTAATGGTTTTAAGACAAAGCTTGATATATTTATGAAACAGATTATATAACTCGGTTGCCTGCAATACTGAGGGACTGGACATGCTGACTCAGGAATTCCCTTCCAGTGTTATTGTCCTAAGTTTTTAATTCAGAGTGGGTGTCTTCCTCAGAATGCTGGAGGCAAAACAGTTACAGATTTGGTGCAAAAATTATGATGCACTAAGAGGTCTGTAGGGATCAAGTCTGGGGTAACTCAACTTACATCAAGACAGTCCCCAGCACTATAACTGTACATGCTATAGCAACATACATATTTAATACTAATGTTACCTTATATACATGTGTGTATAAACATATGGAAATAGACCATTCAGAATTAAAACAACAGCTTGTGTGGGTGCTGGACACGCACAGACCTCCTGCCCCACACGCTGCTTCCACAAGAGGCTGTGCTATGGAAGCTGGATGCCTGGACAGACGCATTCTCAGTAAAACTACATGGTAAATACTAGTTGTGCCAGTCTGACCCTGGCTGGATGCCAGGTACCCACAAAAGCCATGCTATCTCCCCCTCCTCAGATAGACAGGGGAAAAAAAATATGACAAAAGGCTCATGGGTCGAGATAAGGACAGGAAGAGATCACTCACCAATTACCATCACGGGCAAAATAGACTCAATTTGGGGAAATTAGTTTAATTTATCACAAATCAAATCAGAGTAGGATAATGAGAAATAAAACCAAATCTAAAAAACTCTTTCCCCCCCACCCCTCCCTTCTTCCTGGGCTTAACTCTATTCCCGATTTTCTCTACATCCTCCCGCCGAGTGCCACAGGGAGACAAGGAATGGGGGCTGCAGTCAGTTCATCGTATGTTGTCTCTGCCGCTCCTTCCTCCTCACGCCCTTCCCCTGCTCCAGTGTGGGGTTCCTCCTATGGGAGACAGTTCTCCGTGAACTGCTCCCATGGGCTGCAGTTCTTCACGAACTGCCCCGGCGTGGGTCCTTCCCACCGGGTGCCATCCTTCAGGAACAGGCTGCTCCAGCGTGGGTCCCCCACAGGGCCACAAGCCCTGCCAGCAAACCTGCTCCAGCGTGGGCTCGTCTCTCCATGGGGCCACAAGTCCTGGCAGGAGCCTGCTCCAGCGCGGGCTCCCCACGGGGTCACAGCCTCCTTTGGACATCCCCCTGCTCTGGCGTGGGGTCCTCCCTGGGCTGCGGGTGGAGATCTGCTCCACCATGGGCCTCCACGGGCTGCAGGGGACAGCCTGCCTCACCACGGTCTTCGTCATGGGCTGCAGGGGACAGCCTGCCTCACCATGGTCTGCTCCACAGGCTGCAGGGGAACCTCTGGCGCCTGGAGCATCTCCTCCCTTCCTGCTGCACTGACCTTGGGGTCTGCAGAGTTGTTTGTTATGTATTCTCACTCCTTCCTCCAGCTGCAAATGTCGTTATTGCAGGTCTTTTTTCCTTGTTAAATACGTTTATCCCAGAGGCACTACCACCATTGCTGGTGGGCTCAGCCTTGGCCAGTGGTGGGTCTGTCTGGGAGCCGGCCGGCACTGGCCCTGTCAGACATGGGGGAAGCTTCCAGCAGCTTCATACAGAAGCCACCCTGTAGCCCCCCCGCCACCAAAACCTTGCTGTGCAAACCCAGTACACTAGTTTAAGGTAACTTTCCTTATTCAAGAGTGTAGATGTCAATTTTCTCCCAAATCACAAAGATCATCATACCACAAGCACAACAAGTGGAGAGCACCTAATGACCGCTATCCAAACTCCTGCCTCCCTTTTTTTTCATTCTTTCTAAACTTTTTCATGTACGACATTGCATGGCTGATGTCACAGTTCTCCGCTTCCTGCACAGCTTAGCATGAGCCTCCATCCAGGGAGATAAAAGATGCTGATGCACTGTTTTTAAAAGTTGAACTGAAATAGAGCATGGATAGCAACGGACAATGAAACAAATATTAATGGAACAAACATTTTATAAAGAAAAAAACAAAATTATGCAAGGTAGTAATGTAAACTTTTCTCCCTTTGTGAGGACTAAAATGTATTTGTATGTATTTTTGTGTCTGCAATTACGATCCAAATTATGTGGCAATTTCAATCCAACTCAGGCTACACACTACAAAAGCCACCCAGTCAAAGGAAGGAAGAGGAAAGAAACCGGTGAGGTGAGGATAAGGTGGGGCTGGCAGAATGTAGGCAGCGTTTCACATAACCAGAATTACAAAGATGATGCAATTGCATTTAGTGTTGCTACAAAAGGTGGCTGTGATGAAAAATTGTGTTAAACCACTTAACTACCCAAGAGGAGCTTAAATCGTTCTTTTACAGATTTAAAAAATTGTAACGAAGTGAGTGGAAGATTTGCCAAAGACTACTGCGCAAGCGAGCAACAGAACAGGTGGCAGGCTGATGGGAAGGGCAAGGTCTGCTGTCTGCGCACGCACAGCAGGGCCCTAGGACAGGGGTACAGCCCCCGCTGAAGCCACAGCCACCCAGCAAGGAACGAAGCTGACAGCCATCACCAGATGGACAACCCCAACACCATGGCCGTGATCAGCGTGGCCATCGATGGAGCCTGTGATGTCCCTGAAGCTGAACACCTGGCATGTGTTCTGCTGGACTGGGACCTCCAGAGAGAGGACAACCAGTGAAACCAGATAGTCCCCGCAGTCAGGCCATCATAAGCTGTCTCCGCTGTGCAAATCCGGAGATGCCGCCGGACTCTGCCAAGGCACCGTGCTAAGAAGCCCCTTCCATGCAGACTTCTCCAGTTATGCTAGTACACAGAGATTTCTGGAGGCAGAAGGCACCTAGTACAAGGCATATACAAATCAATGGATAAAAATTACATTTTAGTTTAAATTTAATGTGCTTTTAAACACTCAGAGATTGAATGTGAAAGTGTAGTGTCTGTTGAACACTATTATGTTCAAATCACAAATGAAAAAAGTATTATTTCTCTAACAAAGTCTTTCACAATTTTCTAATAAAATGAAAATGCAGTAAGAAGTATGACTAATATAATTTCTTCAGCATATGTGTATAATACTGTATCTCCTTATTTTATACATACATAGAGCCAAATTGCATCGAATCAGTGAGAAACAACTTGTCTTTAAAAGATGGACTGGGGTCAGAAATTAACCCTCCGATTGGAGGCAGGTCTTTCTTTTCTACTGAAGCTTCAGATGAGCTTTATAACTAGATTTTGGAAGGTCAAATTTAGACCATGCAGAGAAAGACATCATTTCACTCCATTACACCCAACATAAATCAGTGGACATTTCACTAACAAAAAAAAAAAATCCATTCCATGGGCTTCTGGGGTGAATACTGAAACTCAACAATAAATGTAGTGAAATAGGAAGACAGACTCAGAGTCAGTCAATTCATGCCATCATCACCACGAAATATAAAACTCCTTAAGATTTAGTAAGAAAAATGCTACTTCATGTATCAGTTACTTGAAAATCTCTTAGCTCTGAAACCACTCCGATTTTAGCTCTGATACTCTGAAACACTATCTATACTCCTTAACTAATGCTGAATGAGAACATAGGCACCAAAATAAACACTGAGAGCACCAGATTCCTCTTAATTTTACCACCATGGGCAGCTCTATAATGAAGGCCACCAACTCTGCCTACCCACTCCTCAACCTAGGGAGGCTTCTCCTGAAAACAGACACTCGCTTTCTCAACTGCAGCTCTAAAGCAAAGAGAGAGACCCAGAACTCCACGTGAGTAACCAGCCATTTTCACCGTCGTCTAGTCTTGCATATGTAGACACACCACATACCTCTTGCCTTACTCCCCATCTCTGTTTGCTATGACATGCTGAATTTACATTGCTCATTCTTTAAACACATGTCCCAGTGTTCCACTTTCTGCAAGACAGAATGTATTCTACAATGATTAATAACTAAATGAAAAACCCCAGAGGATTCTGTTTTGGCTCAAACAAAACATATATTTGGATTATTTTCCAAAGCTGTCACTGATTGGTGAAAGGAAACTGTAAAATATTCTGACACGACAGCTCTCTCCATAGTAGGAAGCGGAAGGTACTTCCCTGCAACCAAGCTCTTCTAAATGTGTGGCGTCCAAATGTGCTGTTCATAAATGTGTTGCACGTAAGCCCTTTCAGTCCTTTTTCAAGCACAGAATACCAGAAGCAGAAATTTCAGACAGACTCTGAAAAAGAGGGCAAAAAGCTAATGTGGCTCTGGGCCATACACCTTGAAAATATCCAGTCATTAACAGATTAGTTAATTTTCCTGCTTTAAAATAGGATTTACAATTACTATGCACAATTATCTTTTGGGAGAAACTCAGCATGTGTCTGACAGAAAAACCTTCACACAAAACACTGCAGATGAAAGGGCAGGAAAGCCTGTTTTGATGCTGCTACCTTGCCTCCCCTCTGCAGGGGGATGAGCAGGTCTGCTCTAGCACTGAGACACAACTGGCGTTCATGCCACAAAGCGGGGTGGCTGAGGTTAGAATGGCCAAACCCTAGGTAGAATGGGAAAGAAAAATAAGAGCCTAAACCTGTTTTTGTCAGACTCAGTTGAGAATCACATCCTGCCTTGAGCAGGTCCCTTTGAATCAGGGCACTGGGAGAGAAGGCAGACACCAGCAGCTGTCCACAAACCAGTGGAGACCACGTCACCATCCAGCTCAGGAGCAGAAGGTCCAGTGCTTCCAGATGATACCTGAACTAAAATAATCTGTCCTGGAAAGATAGACACAGCTCCAAGGGTATCACTCTGGACACCCTGCAGCCCAACAGACTGCAAAGAGAACTACAGACAAACAGAATACCACACCTGATACATCAATTTTGAAGGCTGACCATCTCCTTACAGGAAAGAAGGGATTTTCCACCACAAAATACAGAAGAATTGCAGTGTTTGTCATGGCCCACGTGTGGCATCCCTGAACATGCAGATTAGCTGTCAATCCTCCCAACATCAACATGCAACCTCAGACTGAAGGTCTACCTATTTGAAAGACTGGACTAGAATTGAAATCACTGTTGATCAAGAAGCAGATGGATGAAATGGCAGCCCTGCACACATCTGATACTCCTCGCACAGTGGTAAGCACAGTCTGCATGACAGAGGCTGAGCCTACGAGGCTCGCATGGACAACGTGATGTAAGTATTTGAGTACCATGGTGCAGTCTCCTGGAAATGCCGAGCAGGCTCCCACTGGGGAAGACAGAAGAGAGAAAGACAGAAGAGGGTCCAGCTGGCTGCTCAGACATCACTTCACCACCTGAAGTCAATGCAGAGCAGCCACCACTTGGCCAGCACTCGCCATGTGAGCTCCAGGACTGTGTAGGAGGCACTAAGCACAGGAACTAAGCAGCTCCCCTCGCCTGGGACACCCCACGCTTCCTCCTCAGCAGCATGAAAGTATCTAGCCTGCTACGACTTATCAGAGGCACCATGACAACGAGTGATGATGGAGATGTGTGTCATCTTCATACTCCTCAGCAGGCAAGAGGAAGAACGAAGGTGCCAGGGAGCCTCTGCTAGAGGAAAGACCGCATCATTCTCTGAAAAGTGAAGACTGGCTAGGGATTTTTCTTGCAACTTCAGTCATCGGTTATTTAAATTCATTTGCAATGGTAGTAAGTCCAAATCTTCCCTGACCTTCTTGGCCTTTCTCTTACAATTCTACCTCCTGAAACTCTGACACTAAGTTCTGCCTTCATATACCTAGCATGACCCAGCAACATCCTTGAAAAATCTACCTGCACAACCACAAACAGAAAGTGAGCATGAAGCAGCCTGCTTCGTTTCATCAAGAGAAAAAAAAGCTTCTCATCAAGGCCCACTTGAAGATTACAATTTGACTTATGTAGGTAAACCTGTTGAGGGGAAACTCGGCCACTACACCAGATCATCATCATCAACTGACATCCAGAATATTATGTTGAATTGCTCTTCAAAGGAAGTAACAGCTCACAGTGCTCACTCAGATTAATTTTATTTCAAAGGTAATAATAACACACACCGGTATTTATGAATATTAATAAGTGTCATAAGCTTGAGTGACATGAAGAGGATTTGTATGAAGGGTCTGTGTTTGGATATAGATTTTTTTCCTCCAAGGTTAGTGAGAATAAAGTCAGGTAACCAGATGGCAAGGATTGATAGGCATTACATTTGGAAAGCCAGAATCCTCATAAAGAAGTGATTTAGAAATATGTATCATTTGGTCAGTTTCTATTCCCTGTCACAAATCGATTTCATTAGCTTTCTTTAAATGAATAAAACTTGTAAACTGAAGAGTCTCCAAATTCATTTCATCTAATCAGTACAGACTTCATACCATTTATTAGAAAAATTTAGAATAACTAATGAGGCGTTTTTAGGAAGTGGCTTTCCAACAGCTGTTTGTCCTGTAACAACATCTCCAATATGCTACAAAAATCTATAGTTTTTACACTAAAAAAAAAGCATTCTGCACACAAACTTTTTACAGGGAGAAGATCAAACAAATAGAGGCAAGGACAAGCTGCTTCCACATTTCTAAGAGCACTTTTTCCTCCGCCTAACCCCCAAGCATTACATCTTGTACTTTAGCTCTTAGTCTGCATTTGGTAATCCTCCATCAGACCAACTTGGCTTCTCAGCAGCAGAAGGACACATCTCTCTCCTGCATCTCAAAACCTGTGCTGCCCAGTTCACCACTGAGACAGATCCCATGGGAGATGAGGTCCCGGGAACAGACCAGCACATTCTGCATCTTTCAGGATGCCGCACCACTGCCAGCCTGGGTTTCATCCAAGCTGTCGCCCATGATCCGCACCCCATCATGTGCTGACTTGCCTTGCTCCTGATGGAGTGATGCACGAAGAAGGAAGCAAATAAAAAGAGGGCAGACTGCCACAACAGTAAAATCATACTGCGGGGAGGGAAGAGAGCGGCTGCTGCTCTTAAACCCTTGCAGGCGGTCTCTTCCCTGGTGTCGCGTTGACAGGGGTAGGGGCAGGACAGGACCCCACCTGGAACTGCAGCAAATCCTCCTTCTGCTTGCAAAGGCAGCTCTTGACTCTCACATCTCAGCAGAGGAAAGGCACCATTTAATTATTTCCGAGAAAATGCTCCTAGTTCACCTTCAGGGAAGGAAAGAATCATCTCTATCACTGTTATTTGCATTAACATCGATTCTAGTCCTGCATCAGACGATACGCAACAGGATGCTAAATCTTTGGCTTACAATCCTATTTAGTTTTATTGCTACAGTTTTTTGTAAGGAAAGGCATGCTCAGAATCTAAAGATGACCATCCTTCACACGGTGGATGTGCTAATCACAGGCCAAAGCGGTGACCTAGTTGTCATTATTGCTAAGCATGGCCAGTACGTTTACTTTACCATTTAAGAAAGAAAGGAGAAAATTAGAATCATTACAACTCATGCTGTCCACTTAGATACGAATATGAAAAATAGGCATCTCCAGAAACGTTTTTTGTTGTTGCTTACTTTTTAAATATACGGCATTAATTTTATTATCTTCAGTTGCTGAGTTTTAATCACAATCTGCAATATTGTGATCAATTCTGAATCACGTTCAAGTGACACCACTGACAAAAGACATGGGAGAAAACTGAGAAAATATTAATAACCCCATGATTTAAGATTTGTCTCATCCAGAAGACATGGGATCACTTTACAGATGCTCACACTTGTGTTGCTTTTTACTTCTGAACAACTAAATGGCTATGTTTTGGAACCTTACAACAAGTAAGGAGAAAAGTATCACAAACACGAAAACATTTGCATGTGCAGTAGAAAAAAAATCATTAGAAATACCACAGTACTTTTCCAGAAAATGAAGAATCTAGTCTCTCTGGGACCAACAGCTTTTGTAAATCAAGACAATTGCAAAAGAGGACTCAAGGTAAATTTGAAGAACCCTCTAATAACAACACAGATTCTGCTGCTCATTCTGTTGACGAAATCTGACAGTGCCCAGAGGCTCCAGGAATGGACAAAGAGGGGTCTGAGGAATACAGAGACAGATCATGTACGCAGACGGCTGTGCAGTAAGTCTGCATTTCATGCCTGCCACTTACTTTCATCCGCATATAGTGGAAAGGAGCCACGTGACAAGCAAGGCCTTTCTTTATCTGGTATCCGCTGTTCCCAAATGCTTTCCTCCTTCAATGCTATGAGGTCACCATCAAGCTGCAGAAACTCCCATTAGTCAGCTATTTGTGAGGTCAGGTTTCAGGGTGGGAAAAAGAAAGTGCCTTCCCAGGCTGTGGTTCATTTCACAGAGAAAGCAAACACAAGGCCGAAAGGGAAAAAACACTTGCAGGGGGGAACACCAGAGGCTGGAGCACCGAGCACCACTTTCATCACCCCTCCTCACCATCTTCTCAAAGGGAATCAGTGTACAAGGGAGGGACAATATTTAAAGTATCGCTTAACAAAAGGGGGAGGAGGATTTTCAGAAGCCTTTCTGTTGTCTGAGATGCAGATAGGAGCTAGTGAACTTGCAATATTGCCACCCAGCTGGAGGGCTCTTTAAGTACCTCAAGCCACGCAGAAACCCGTGGTAGCTACAGTCCATGCCTCTCACAAAGGACCCAAAGCACCTCCCGCCGATTTTCAAACAAAACACTGGAGCCATCTTATTACATAAAATACTGGTAAATGAACATGCTTGTCATGTAAAAAAACAATGCAAATACCAAGCCATAATGAGGAAGCAATGGCCACGGCAACATGCCATTAGAAGAGAGATGCTGCCTCTTTTTTGGAAGTGGGAAAGGATGACACCCAGGTGTCTCAAACATGAGTCCCACAGTGGCAATGCCAGGAAAGGGCTTTTACAGTTCCCATCCTCCTTGGGTCCTACACCCAGGGAAGCACAACCCCAGGCACCTGGATATGCTGGGGCCACTCAGCTGGAAAGCAGCTTGGCAGAAAACTGGGGGTCCTGATGGACACCAAGGTGAACAGGAGCCAGCAATGTGACCTTGCAGCAAAGAAGGTGAATGGTGTCCTCATCTATGGCCAGCAGGTCGAGGAGGTGATCCTTCTCCCCTATTCAGCACTAGTGAGGCCACTCCTGGAGTGCTGAGTCCAGTGCTGGGCTCTCCCAGCACAAGAGAGATGGGGACAGACTGGAGAAAGTCCACAAGGATGACGAAGGGGTTGGAGCACCTGGAGATGAGAAGCCTCAGGCGGACCTCATCAACGTATACAAATAACTGCAGGGAAGGTGCACAGAGGACGGAGCCAGGCTCCTTCCAGCAGTGCCCAGTGACAGGACAAGAGGCAATGGGCACAAACTGGGACACAGGAGGTTCCCTCTGAACATCAGGAAACACTTTTACACTGTGATGGTGGCTGAGCCCTGGCACAGGATGACCAGAGAGGTGATGGAGTCTCCATCCTTGGAGATACTCAAATGCTGCTTGGATACGGTCCTGGGCAACCTGCTCTGGGTGACCCTGCTTGAGCAAGGTGGTTGGACCAGACAACCTCCAGAAATCCCTTCCAACCTCAGCCAGTCTGCGATTTTGTGAAAGTTCCCAGAGCACAGATACACCCATGGAGAAACCCAGAAGACGAGAACTCAAAAGACAGCCCGCTGTGAATGTAACACACGGCAGTGCACACTGCTGCAGGCGGCCCCTGCACTACCAAAGCTCACATCACATTGCCGGGCAGCTTGAAGCAGCCCTGCCCGCCTCTCAGTCGGGTCCAACAGCAAGACAAGAAGTCTTTTGAGAACTGCAGCCTCGAAGGCTCTGCCACATGGTCACATGCCGGCTCCCTGCTCCCAGAGCCGAGCAAAGGCCCAACCACGCTGACATGGGCAGCATCATCTGCCCTCCAAGGCCTGCAGCCTGGAAACACGCCTACCGCCACAGCCAGAAGAGCCACTGTTTAAGAAACAACAGCCAGGTTTACCGAGACAAAGCTTTCCTTAACTACTTTCCAGGGGGGGCTGCTTCCAGCTGCTGGACTGCCATAGCACAGCACACAAGCTACAAAAGGCTTTCACAAAGGGGTCAGACCTCCTGACCAGCACTAGGTATGGATCTCTGTACCGAATGTACATGCATGTTCAATGAGCATTCATTTTAAAAATCCTAATGAGCATTAACTGATGTTGCAAATCAATCAACCAAGGTCTTATGTTGCTATTAACGCACTTCTTGTTTCTTTGGACAGCCACCACCATTCCCTTGCGATGTACAGAATTTCACTGGAAGCAGTTTTCATGCAAGGAGAGGTCGGAAGGCCACCTCCGCACCTGGCAGAGACTCACCTTGTTTTTCCGACCTCCAGAAAGCAATGCTAATGTACACTGTCTCCGTGCTTCTGTGCTTCCTATCTATAAAAGCTTTTACGTGCATTTACACATGCACGCTAGTCTTGGAATTAGTGTCCACATGTGACCAACAACCTCTGCAGAAATCAGCATTTAGGGCACATGACGGTGTTTTTCTTCAAGAAGAATCCAGAACATTAGGAAAGCGGCTTACATAAAACATTTCATTAAGAGGGGACTCAATAAAGCTTGTTTTCCATAGGGAACTCTGCTGGTGTCCCCTAGCCCTTTCACCATCCCAGCTCTGCCCCCATGCATCTTCTGAGCAGACACCAGGAAGAGATGGCATTTGCACACTGGGCCCACCTGCCCCAGACCCACGTGCCAACTGTCCTGCTGCCGGCCACTGACCTGCACTCTTGACAAGCTCTGCCTGTCTCTCCTCTGGGCAAGCCCTTCACTTGGCCTTTCTCTCTTTTGCTTTTCACCAAAAAAAAAATAATTATAACTAGACCTTTTTTTTACCAATATGGCTGAAAGCAGTCACCAGCTTCCCAAGTTACTGGGGGCAACTGCCTGACAGAGCAATCACATAAGCCTCATTACCTTAAGAAATCAAGCTAAAACCAATACTTAGCCAGTAAAAATAAGCAAATACCATACCTTAGTATACATAATAAATAAATACCATATGTTCGTATACACCACCACAAATACCAGGGCCACAAAGGTGGTAAATGGACTGGAGCATCTTCCATAGGAGAGGTGGCTGAGGGAGCTGGGGCTGTCCTGTTGGGAGGGAGTGAGGACGAGGGAGCCAGACTCCTCTGGACAAGAGGCGATGGGCACAAATTAAACCACACGAAATTCCATCTGAATGCACGGAAGCACTTTTTTACTGAGAGAGGGGTCAAATACTGCGACATAGAGTGTCCATCTGTGGAGATGCTCAAACTCTGACCAGACGTGGTCCTGGGCAACCTCCAGCTGACCCTGCTTGAGCAGGGGGTGTTGGACTAGATGATTGCAGGAGGTCCCTGCCAATCTAACGGAGTCCATGATTCCACAAAACACCATACCACGCAAGCAATAATTACCCTATATTCATATATAATACGAAACAGATGGAAGAAAACAAAAACACCGAAAATCGGGTGCAACCCCACATCTTCAGCAGCTTGGAGGTCACGGAAAACTGAAATGTTGTGTACTCAGCCCCACAATCACAGAGACTGACAGCACCGCCTCATTTCAAGGAACTTCTATTTTCAATTCACTTGCCTAAGTGCTTCTGCTGCCCTAATTTAGGAGAAGTGGAAAATATGGAGTCACTCTGCAGTCCAAGTGTTTAGAAAATAAAGCAATAATTTGCTTTTGTCAGAGACTGTTTTAAAAGATAATCTATAGAATCATATTAAAGAGACAGAAGTCTACTGAGAAGGGAAACTTTACAGCATTTAGCGAAAGTGGAATGAAAGTTATTAGAAACAGCTCTAATTTAGCAAAACATACCTAGAAAGTCTGTTTGTGCACAACTTCTGCATGAAGACAAAACAGCAAGATTTGATGGTTCTGCAGCAGTGGAAACATGACAATACAACGCACATTTCTACGCCAGAGATCAAAGCCCATTTGTGGTTTCCGTCACTTCGAAATTAATAAACTAATATAAAGTAACTATAACTCAAGGCCTTTTGACATGATATCGCAAGAGAAGAACAGATCAGTTATTCATCTCCAACTCCCAACTTCTCAGTGTCACTTTGTTGTAACTAGCACTCATATCCAGAGAGGAATCAACACTGGGGTCACTCTGTTCCAGAGGAGGATCCTCTCCCCTAAAAGTGAAGATCTCACCCCAAGCTGTGCGGAGCACCACAGGAGGTTGAGTGCTACTCAAGAAGTGGGCGGACCTTCCCCGATTACTATGGGCACTGCTACAGAACAGCAATTCACATTCTGGTGGGAAAAACATCTTTCTATTTTTTGATTGTCTACAATTATCCGGTAGACAGCAGAAATCTCTGTCGTACATAGACTTCCACCTCCACAACATGTAATTTATTGCATAGTAAACCGCGTATGGGAAAGGGGTTCAGATAAATAATGTACTTTTTGTTATATGCAGAGGGAAATAACAGCCGTATATTCCATATATGACCTCTTAACAGGGATTATGCAGAGGCAGAATACTCGTTTGTTCTCAGAAAAAGCAGATTATCTATTCCTTTTTGGCAACAAGTCTCCTTGCAGACACATTTTTTCCCCACGTACATTGAGCTGTGCATAAGGATGACAGAGTATCATCATCATCATCATCAGTACAGTACTCTGCTATGGTTCCTGAGTTTCCTTCCAAGGAATGTAACTGCTGTCACTATACTTGCTTCCAGAAAGCACATCCTGCATCACGTAAGTCAAGAACAGAAATCCACCCCAGTCCAAAGATGCAAGATCATCCCAGTTGGACTGTTCCACTCACCATCTGTAGTCCCATTTTTTTTGCCATAAATAGTGCACTTTTAAAAATTTTTCTTTCTCGGAAGTTGCAGATGTTTTTTGACCCCTACGTGTTCAAAAGAATTTTAAAAGATTATTTATTAGTCCATTAATACTTAATTAAAGCTCAGAACTAAAGCTTTATTTGACTGGTTTTTGCTTTCAGTATTAATAATGGACCGCAAGCATCCTCCTCATCAAGTTATCAGGATCCTTGCATGCAGTTATCAAGCAACAAGAACACATCTGTGAAAATACTGGATGGTGCTTTACACTGTTCTCCAGTTCAAGAGCTATTCCATGGATAACCCCTTATCAAACCAGAACGCGACTCCTACTAAGACTACTGAATCTTACATCTTCTGCTCCTCCTTAATCTAAAAGATGGAAAAAACACCACTTTTTAAGAAGTTGTATAGTGAAACAAGGATGATGTGGTGGTGATGGACTTTCTCCACCACCAATGCTTTATCCTAGTCCACAGATTAAACCACAAACCCTATGGTTCACGGCCCTCATTTATGGCTGAGAAGCTGCTCTCCATTTCAGCAGGGACAGCTGCAGACGTAGGAAGATGACAGAGTGCAAGTCACCTCCCCTCTCTGTTTTGTCTACACCTGACTCTGAAACCCAAGGATTTTCATTCCTTCCCATCAGAGGTGTCTGTTCTTCCCACGATCCACTTTCCAACACCCCCTCCCAGCTGGGCAGCTCGGACGTGGCTCTCAGGGGAGTGAACCTACGCTCCGGGAAAGGCAGATGTTGACCAGGGAACCCTTCGACTCAGTCTCAAGGCGTAGTTTTGGTAAAAACAAGTTCCAAAAATCAGGTGCTATGCTCTAAAGGTAATTTTTTGCTCTGGCTGAATAGTGTACTGCCGATGTTAAAAAAGCCGTATGGCTGCACAGAAATTATCAATTTCATGAAGTATTTTTTCCAACCACAAATTAGCATCAATATCAAGTCCTCCGGGCTGCTGGCACTGCCAGGTGACTTCCTGCAAACCCCCAGGGCCGCAGCTGTTATTTTTGCTCTGCTGTTTTCTCCGCCGCTCTTAGAGGGGCGGCTCAGCCCCAGGGGTGCTGGGCCGGGCCGGGGATCCCGCCGGGGGGGGGTCCGGCCTCGCAGGGCCCGGGCCCGCACCGCGGTCCCCTCGCAGGGCCCGGGCCCTCCCGCTGCCCCGAGGCTCCCCCGCCGCCCCGGCCTCCCCGACCCGCCGTGAGGGCCCCGGCAGGAGGGGACCCGCCGGCGGCGGCCGATCGGGGAGAGGCAACCGAGGCCTGCGGGCAGGAGGCCCCGTCGCAGGCCCGCGCCGCCCCCGCGGCCTCGCCCCGCCAAACCCCCCCGCCTCGGGCCCTGCCCGTCCGTCAGCCGCAGCGGGGCCGCGGCGCGGTGCCCCCGCCCGGCGGGCGGCCAAGATGGTCGCGGGGCGGCGTCGCTCACCTCCTCGGCCTGCTTGCGCAGCGCCTTCTCCCGCTCGTACTGCGTGAGGAGCTGCTCGTTGTCCTCCCGCAGCAGCTCCAGCTCCACCTCGTGCTCCTGGTTGTCGGTGAGCACCGAGTCCAGGTTCTCCAGCACTGTCACCACCAGCGGCATCAGCTCCTTCACCACCTCCTCGTCGTAGCAGTGGATCAGCCGCTCGAACTCGCGGTAGATGCTGTTGGCGAGGCCCGAGACCCGCTCCGACATCACCGACCCCGAGCAGTAATCGTCGCCCGGGTACCCCCCCACGCCGCCATCGTCCAGCTGGATCTCCAGCATCCTGCCGGCCCCACCGTCACCCGCCGCGCCGAGCCGCTACCCTCCGCGCCGCTCCCCCACCGCCGCCGCCGCCAGGCTCTGCCCGCCTCGCCCCGCCCGCCGCGTCACGGCCCGCGGGCACCGGCCGGGGCGGAGCGCGGCGGCGGCACCGCCCCGGGAGTCCGGACCTCCCCCGGCGGGCGGGAGCGCGGGGTGCGAGTAGATCGCCGCGTAGGGAGGCTTCTCCCGGCGGCGGCACGGTGACCGCGCCCCGGGAGCAGCGCCTGCCCGGCCGAGCCGCCCCACGCCTGGCACAGGCCGCTGCGCTGCGGGGACACGCCGAGGTCAGGCCCACCCACGGCCGGTTGCTTCCCTCGGGACCTGTGGCCAGGCGAAGGACGGCCGTGGACTGTCCACGCGTCGGAGGAGACCCTCGGGGTGAGACCCCAGCGCGGCAGAGGTGCGATCCAGGGTGACGGAGCACTGGCACAGGCTGCCCAGGGAGGTTGTGGAGTCTCCTCTGGAGATATTCAAGACCCACCTGGACAAGGTCCTGTGCAGCCTGCTCTAGGTGACCCTCCTTCAGCAGGGGGGTTGGACTGGGTGACCCCCAGAGGTCCCTTCCAACCCCAAACATTCTGTGATTCTGTGAGCTGTGCACTCTGCCGTGCGGTGGAAGCCACCTTCTCAGGGACCCACGTGGAGGACCCAGCAAATGTCGCCCTGTGCTTTGGTCTGTTTGGCTTGTCCTAGCTGCAATCCAAGCCCGAGGCTCCACATCCAGACCCGGACCCAAAACCAAAGGGTTCGGGGGAAATGAGTTCTCCCAGGCCTGGATAGGTTAACAAGCTGCAGACTGGAGAGGCCTTTGAAGTAAATGGTCAGAAGGTCACAAACGAGTCATTTCTTTCCTGTTCACACCCTCAAATTCTCCATCATCTAATAAAAACACCAGAAGAGTTATTTAAACTGGAAGTTGTTCAGTCTGAGGCCTGATCTAGAAGGACTCTTTTTCTGAGGGAGGGTGACAACTTCCAGCCAGAGGAGTGTTGGAACCTAATTTTGCAACCCAATTATTAATGCAAAACCTCCAAACACCTTCAGACTTGCAGGTCTCTTCCTATTATCTGTGAAAACCAGGGCACTCCTCTGTGCCATACACGTTAGTTGTTTGCTTTAGTTAATTACATAAGGTAGCTATAGTTACTGCAGTGAAAGGAGTCAAGGACCTTTTCAGGCAGGGATGAATGGACAGATAAAACCAGATGTCAAAGCTGGCCATCTGAAGGCCCCCCCCAAAAAAAAAAAAAAAAAAAATCCAGCACCTGAGCCCTGGAAAGGAGCAGCACAACCACAGAACTTCATCAACAGGTTTCTGTAAGCAGCAGCACACTCCCGCATATGGCAGATCGACACCAGCACCCACAGCATGTATTACAAAAGGCAAACTGACGCATGTGATACTCCTTTGTGCAATACATTTCTACAGAGTCTAACAAGGGGGTAGAAATGGGAAATGATGCTCCAAAATGCCCATGCTATCAGCATCCCCCAGTTCTCACTGCTGTGATGAGAACATTTCATTATGTTGTTATTCATCTTGACGCCCTTTTGCAAAATATCCCTGTGAATAACCTACTTGTGAGGGATATTGCTTCTCATGTTCTTAGTTGAGAAAGCAGGAGATTCTGAAATATCAAAGACATCTTAACATAGGAAAAGGCAAAGCAGTTCTTTACATATATCTGAAGTTCAAATGCTTCTCATTTAGGCATTCTAATTAGAAATAAAAATGGTTTACAAGCTAGAAAAATTATTTGCATCACTGGAAGAAATAAGCATAGGCAAATGAGAAAAAGAGATTTATTAATTAGCCAAGCTGTTACTGCCATTAGAAAAAAAAAGGAAAATCAAGCCCTGAGAAGGATTTTGTTATACGCAAAATAACTGGTCAATCACCTTACGATGAGTATATTCAAACAAAATATCTCTAAAGTTCTCTGAAGGATTAATTCTTTCCACTTTCAGGGGGTTTCCAACTAATGGAAATTTAAGTCTAAACAAAAACTGTTGGATGTTTTGATGATAGTTGCCATTTCTTATTTTCTGAACAAAATATTTCAAAGTCACAGGGCAAATTTATGCATAGAAAATACGACCAAATAATTCTTCAAGAGTTAAACTTTCCTTTGTAGCACTCCCAATTCCACTCCTCTGGTACTCAACCGCCTTTCAGAAGTGTTTACTTCTGTCTCTTTCAGGGGTGCAAAACAGTCCCCAAGAACTTGTCAGCCTCGTCAGGAAGAACGCGTGGCCAAACGGATATTGCAGTAAGATTTCAGCTATTAGGGATGCGCTTTTTCATCACTGGCGCAACACTTCAGCCTGAGCCTAATGACTCGATGCAGGGCTTCATACTAATTATGCTCATTTTTCTTAGCTGCATAGCTATTAATACCCAGGAAACTACAGTCTGGCTACCCTTCAGGTTCCATTCATCCAAGTCCAGTCTTATTTTTAATTCCTCAGATTTATACAGTTCAAGAATAGACACTTAAAATAAACAATTATTGGACAACTTAGGTGTTTAGGTACTTGGAACATACACGGTTTACTATCCCCTTTTGCTGAAGATTCAATTCATATTTTGTACAGTGCTTTCAAAAAAAATTAAAGGAAAAATGTCCAAAGAGAGGCCAAGAGAACTATACGGCCCAATGTAAGTAAACATTTTCAGTCAAACAACTGCTTAAATTAGCAGCTTAAAATCAGAAATAGGTTTTCAGATTTGGTATTGTTTTCAAAGGCTGAAAAACTTGGATAGAAAAGACATACCTGTTTTACACCACCACTGAAATCTGCATTTTGCAATACAGCTGTGTTTAGACTAAAACAAGATAATTTAACAAGTCTGGTTTTGTAGGCAAGCAATACTTTACAGCAGTGAAGAGTTGTTTGTATATTTCCAGCTGCCTTTAAACAGTTTACATCACGAGAGTCCCAAATATTGGATTACATTAGACAAACTGAACAAGCCCAAGTATATACAGTCTTTATGAGGTTCAGTTGGGCAAGGCTACAACAAATAGTGTAAACACCATGACAAAAAAGGGGATATGCCCCAAAGTTATGTATGATTGTGTTCTTCAGAGGAAAATGCAATGGTTCAATCATCTAGAATATCATCCCAGATATTAGTGGTTGTTATTAGGCATGAGGATGAAATTGGCATGATAGAAAACAATGTGGAACATTTTGCTCACAGATGAACTGAGACACCCACTTCCCTTTCTACAGATGTATTATAAAACAAGTTTCTCTATCTAACACTACCAAAGAAGCATACCCAGTGTAACCTGCTGATTCTTAAGGGGCACAAACTGAAGCACAGGAAGTTCCGTCTGAACATGAGGAAGAACTTCTTCCCTCTGAGGGTGACGGAGCACTGGAACAGGCTGCCCAGAGGAGTTGTGGAGTCTCCTTCTCTGGAGATATTCAAGACCCACCTGGACAAGGTCCTGTGCAGCCTGCTCTAGGTGACCCTGCTTCGGCACGGGGGTTGGATTGGGTGACCCACAGAGGTCCCTTCCAACCCCGACCATTCTGTGATTCTGGTGAGTCATACTAGCCTCTAAACACACGAAAATGATATCTGAGTCTCCAACTTGCTTATTAAATATCTAGAAAAGAAATATCTACTAAACCTGTATGCTAGTATTTATATATAGCTATGTCCCATACTTATTTACAGCAGTAAGTACTGAATCAGATAAATCCAATTGTTTTTTCAGACACTGTCAGATGTAGTGAAGACATATATACTACTTTCAAATAGGTCCTCATTTAAAAAAATATAATATTGTAATTCAGATCTCAAATCTTTTCTGAAAAAAAAATAAAATTGCACAAATGGGTACCCTTGTGTTTTTGTAAACAGTCCAATTTAACATAGTTTTATGTGGATTTAAATGTTCTTTTCATCAGAATTTATCGATAAATCTGTTGAATTAGCACGTGGGTGGGGGAAAAGTGAAACAGAAGATGAAAGTGAATTGCTTACACAGAAGAGAAACAAGATCACCCTGGCTATAATGGAATCGAAGAATTGTCCACAGTACCCTCTGGAAAATGTTTCTGTAGCCCATGCAAACTAAACAGAGCTTGAGGTGGATGAAATTCTCATGACCTAAACAGGGTCATTTTTTTATCAGTAATAGTAAATAAGGTAGCATCTAAAACTCCAAGTATAAGCCACAACAGCAGCACACTAAACACTAGGCAAACAAGGGCAGCGAGGTAAAACATGGCCTCATCCAGAACAATCTTGTGATCTAGGGAAAAAAAAATCTAGAAAAAAGTCTTGCAAAAACACAGGCAATTGGAAATTTTCCCGTACAATGAATGAAAACTACATACTAAGGCAGCCAACTGTACATAGCAGCATAGGTATGGGCTTATTCAACCTCACCTCGAGCACTGTGTTCAGTTTTGGGCCCCTCACTACAAGTAAGACATTGAGTTGCTAGAGTCTGTTGAGAGAAGGGCAATGAGGCTGGTGAAGGGTCTAGAGTACAAGTCTTACGAGGAATGGTGATGGAACTGGGGCTGTTTAGTCTGGAGAGGAGGAGGCTGAGGGGGGACCTTATTGCTCTCTACAACGGCCTGAAAGGAGGGTGTAGTGGGGTGGGGGCTGGTCTCTTCTCCCAAGTAGAAAGTGATGGGACAAGAGGAAATGGCCTCAAGTTGCATCAGGGGAGGTTTAGATTGGATATTAGGAAAAATTTCTTCATGGAAAGGGTTGTCAAGCACTGGAACAGGCTGCCCAGGGAGCTGTTTGAGTCACCATCCATGGAGGTATTTAAAAGACTGTAGATGTGATGCTTAGGGACAGGGTTTAGTGGTGGACTTGGCAGTGCAAGGTTAACAGTTGGACTCGATGATCTAAAGGGTCTTTGCCAATAATTCTATGATTCTATAATTCTATGATTCTGTGATTCTACATTTGGCAAGCAGAAGTAATACAGAACTAAGTGTGATTATAGCAATATGCATATTAATGATTTATGTAAGAAATATCTGTCTTTGGTATGTATGAGACCACAAATCCACAGCAACATACTCAGTAACTCCCAGGAACTGATCAGGTCTCACACCTTCTTGTGAATATTGTCTCTGGTTTAGAGATGGAAGAAACTGAGCCAGAAGCGTTAAATGGACCCATAAACACCAGGTAGAGAAGGACTGCTAGAGCTGGGACTGGAGCAAAGGAGCTTTTGAGGGCTAAATGCAGATCCAGACTCTGCATTTGATGTGTGTTTTCATCTTCCTACGGCAGTGTGAAGCAATGCCGTAGCCGACAGTCTGCCTTGGTGTGCTGGCGCTTCCTGACTATGTTATCAAGGTAAGGGAGATGCCAAAAGGGTTGTACTTGGACAGGGACCAGCTATTCTCTTCTGCAGCACAACTACAGAAAACCACTGCAGGCAAACCTTGGAGCAGTCAGACAGATCTTGGGCTCAGCTGATCGTAGACTGTGGAGTTCAAGTAGGAAGGCAGCAGAAAGCCATCTTCTCTGTGCTGAGTCCAGCCTGGCAGGATAGAGAAATGAGGTGTTGATTTATGAAAAGGCTCCCAACATACACATTTGATTTAGAGCTCTTGAAGAATGTAATTCCAAAGTCACCATTAGCAATGACTCTAAAAGCTTCATATTACACTAAGGTAAAGAACTTTAAACCTACCCAGAAAGCATAATTGCAATGGGAATATCACATCTCATCGGTAATTAACAGGTTTAAGTCTTATGACTGTTTCATCTTACGTCATTATAGATAACCATATTACTAGAATACTGTAGATTCACTGCATGACAGCTTTTAGAGACAGCTGCATTTATAGCAAAAACCATCTTTGTCTCCCAAAAAAGGAGAGTTGACAGAGAAAAGACCTCTAAGATTATCGAGTCCAACTATCCGCTCAACACCACCATGCCTACTAAACCATACCTGAAGTGCCACATCTACATGTCTTTTAAACACCTCCAGGGTGACTCCACCACCTCCCTGGGCAGCCTGTTCCAATGCCTGGTCACTCTTTCAGTAAAGAAATTTTTCCTATATCCAATCTGAACCTCCCCTGGCACAGCTTGAGGCCATTTCCTCTCATCCTATCGCTAGTTACCTGGGAGAAGAGACCAACACCTGCCTCGCTACAATCTCCTTTCAGGTAGTTGTAGAGAGCAATAAGGTCTCCCCTCAGCCTCCTCTTCTCCAGACTAAACAGCCCCAGTTCCCTCAGTTGCTTCTCATAAGACCTGTGCCCTGGACCCTTCACCAGCCTTGTTGCCCTTCTCAGGACATGCTCCAGCCCCTCAATGGCCTTCTTGTAGTGAGGGGCCCAAAACTGAACACAGTACTCGAGGTGCGGCCTCACCCATGCCAAGTACAGGGGCACGATCACCTCCCTATTCCTGCTGGCCACACTATTCCTGATACAAGCCAGGATGCCGCTGGCCTTCTTGGCCACCTGGGCACACTGCTGGCTCATGTTCAGCCGGCTGTCGACCAGCACCCCCAGGTCCTTTTCTGCCAGGCAGATTTCCAGCCACTCCTCCCCAAGCCTGTAGCATTGCATGGGGTTGTTGTGACCCAAGTGCAGGACCTGGCATTTGGCCTTGTTGAACCTCATACAGCTGACCTCAGCCCATCGATTCAGCCTGTCCAGATCCCTCTGCAGAGCCTTCCTGCCCTCAAGAAGATCAACACTCCTGCCCAGCTTGGTGTCATCTGCAGACTTACTGAGGGAGCACTCAATCCCCTCATCCAGATAACTGATAAAGATGTTAAACAAGACTGGCCACAAAACTGAGCCCTGGGAACACCACTTGTGACTGGCTGCCAGATGGATTTAACTCCATTCATCACCACTCTCTGCGCTCAGCCATTCAGCCAGTTCTTTATCCAGTGAAGAGTACACCCATCCAAACCCTGGGAAGCCAGTTTCTCCAGGAGGATACTGTGGGGAACAGTGTCAAAAAACCAGTGTCTTCAGAAAGAAGAGGAGAGGAGAGGAGAGGAGAGGAGAGGAGAGGAGAGGAGAGGAGAGGAGTTCACTTGGAAGGGACCTACAATGATTGAGTCTGAGGTGTTACTAGTTAGTTATGGGATGGATAACCAATAAATCATGAGGCATCTGAATGTAAGAGTCAGATTTTCAAATGTTCTCCACACAGAACAGGTCGTCGAGTGCAGCAGATGCAGTGGGTCTACACATATAAACAACAAATGTGAATGCAGAAAAACTCGCTGGGAAGTTTAAAACTCGAAAAGATTAAAACTCAAAAAGCTGACCAACATGCTGGGCCTTGATTCACATTGTCTTGCATGGGAAAGTATATGGGCAAAAAGTTACACTGTCATTCACAACAAAAATAGCATGCCAGCAAACTTGACTGCCTGCTTGATTAAATGCTTGATTGCATTTAAAGTATTGTGAATAAAAATTTATGAGATCAGGTAAAAAGAAAGATAAACAAGGCAGATAAAGGGTGAGAGAAGGCTTACTCACCAATTTACTTTGGTTCATTCCTCATTACATCGAACTTCTAATTTCATGTAATCTACAGGGTATGTAAAAAGACATTTATAAAATTTTCTTGTGTTTTGCCCACATACATAAGAAACTATAACAATAGGAGTGACACGAATTAAAACTCATTAAATTGCACAGCCTGATGAGTTCATGGGATTAACCACGCTTCTATTCTACGATTCTTGACTGTGATCTCAAAAGGTCCAGCAGGCATCCCTGAGGTGAGGTGATCTGAGCTTAATTACATTCTCCTTTCTACAAAAGACAGTTTGTTCAAGACCTATGCTGTTGTTAAAGCTCCCACTGGAAAAGATGGGTGATAGCCTTAAGTTAAATTATACATTAAAATATATGTTCCTGTATTTACAAATCCATAAATACTTTAAAGTCTAGAGATGAGTCAAGAAATTGCAGAAATGCTAGGTGCTGCCACGTGTGAGAAGGAGTTAAAATGACTGTTTCAAAACAAAAGCTGTCAAGCAAAAATATTTGCTTATTCTAGCCCTCTTCGTTTTTTATTGCATCTAGCATAGGAACTTCTATACGATTCAAATTGTTATTTGTTTAGCACTAACAATATCCTAAAAACTAATTGTTCTATAGATATGACTGCAAGGTCCCTCTCCTAAAGAGTTTACTTTTCCAAATAGATAATACAAAGGCAACACACAAGAACTGACAAATGGATAGAAACACTTAGACTAAGCAAGTAAAATCAGGATTGGTTCTTAATAACCACATGATGTCCAGTTAGCCTTTTTTTTTTTTCCTTTGGACAGCTGGAACTTTGCTGCGTGAAAGAACAAACATTTTCAGGTTTTTATCTTGATGGAACACGGCCAAGGATATATTAAATTGTTTTTAGTGGCTAGAACTTCAAATAATATTCAGCTGAAATCCAAGATATTGTTTCTGCAGAAAATTATGGCGTAATAGTACCAATATGACAGGTGTGGCAGAGGTAAGATTTCTGTAAACCAGATTTCTTCACAAGCGATTATTCTTATATAAAAATACCTGGACAGCAGAAACTGCTTTTGCTTCCTTTCTATAAGACAGTATCTGGAGAGCAGACTGGCAAAATTTAGCTGCAGGAATGGGATTGTATAAAACCTTTTTAAAAGAGGTTTATCTCTGTCTAGCATAAGAACTGTTTCGTGGTATTCCTCTGAAGTTTAAAAGGAATGCTTGATTTGGCTTCAAAAAATTTAATGAAGTTCCATGAGCATTTTAAAGACAATGTTTACGACCACTGAAAACCCCATGTAACAACAGCAACCGATGCATATGTAGCTCATCTCCCACTACAGAAGCTTCTTCCTATTTTTTAAGGCCAGGAAAAAAACATTCTGGTATTTTTACAAAACCTCATTTACCCAGTCATTTCTGAACTGTGGTAATGACTTGTGCTTTGGTCAGAGAATGTATATTCAGCCTTCATTTTTAAATAGACAATCTACCAAATCCTTAGTGGTATTTCCAGCTTTAAATTTTTTATTTTTAATTTACAGCCATGGGATCTTAATATACTTTCTACAGGACTCAGGAGCTGTCTTGAATAAGACATCATTCCTTAGTAGGTGCTTACAGACCACAGACCTTTGTATTTGTGTTTGTTCAATTCTCTTCTGGCTGAAGAAAACTGTATCTCGTTTTCTACATTGTAACACAGAGTTTCTATTAATTAAATGGACTATAAAGAAAAAAGGTCGATAAAACTATGTACTGGATATGTTCACAACCATGACATTTTTGTATAGACTAGCTGTGTACATCTACTCACCTTATTGAGTACTCCATCATTGTTTAGCAAATAATACTCTCCTTTAGTCAAAATGTAATTAACTGCTTTGATGCAGCCCTTCACTCTTTGTAACCAACGGAGAAACAGGTGCACCAGTGCATCCACCCTAATCTTTTACATTTCTACAGCAGCAGTGTAAATGGCACGAGTATAAATATACACAACAAACCAACAAAAAAAGCATTTTCAATCAAGGGGTAGTAGGCAAGATTGTTGTTAGGGGCCACGTAACGTGATCCATTCATTCCCTGTCTGATCCTAAGGGCTAATCAAGGAGGTATTTCAAAGGTTCTGGCAAAACTATAACCAGAGCTCGAGTCTTCAGAGCATGGTGGAGAGAAAAGGAGGAAGTCAGGCCTTGTAGGAAGGCTTAGGAGAGTTTCGTTTAGCATTCATAAAACATTAGTAAAAGCAACTTTCATTGTGGGTGAAATCCCTGAGATCTGCAAACATGGATTTCTGCATCCCTGAAGGCAACCCCCCTTCTTTTTTCAAATCTATTTTATTTGAGTTCTTCAAAGAACGTAAGAAAGCAGTATCTTTGAAATGCTTCAAGTAATTATATTTTGACAATATTTTGATTAAAACACAGATTTATAAAATCTGACAATTTTTTCGCATCTGCTAGTTTGCTAAATTTTAAAGTGCACCACTCGTTTCTGCAATGATATGGCTTAGCAACAGAAAAGTTAATTTCTCTTCTACCTTTCTTCAGTGCACTTTAGAAGCATTTTCTGGACACAGTTTTAAAAATGGCATCTTTGCCAAAAGCAAATGTATTTTGACATGATTCTTCAAAGTTAATGTATAGCCAGTTATCACGTATTTTTTGATCTGTCCCAATAAACTGCTCATCTTATGCACTAAATAACTTGTCCCCCGTACTCACAGCTGAAGTTCACTTGAGAGCTCAGCAATACACCAGGAAATGATACACAAATTGAACAGTATTAAAATGGTATTATGCTAATTACCAAACGACTGATTGCAGTGATCTGCCCTGAGATGTGTAGGATCAGAGTTCCATCTTCCACCTCTCTATTTTATTAATGCTCATTGCTTTATTATTGATATCCAAGTATGCTTTCCAGGGCAGATGATAATTCCATTCGCAGTGAATATTAACACCATAAATGGATGCAAGTTCAGGGTATTTTTTTCTTACTAATTTGCATGTGGACTTTATTTTTTTTTCTTGTATATTAAATCGATGGGTTGAACTTCACCTTGAACTGAAGGCAAAAAAGATTTCCTGAACGAGGCCAGGATGTCCTGGTCTGCTGATCTCAGCCCTTTTACTCTCTGCCCTATAAAGTATAGAGAGGGAAAAAAAAAAAAGAAACCAAAACCCAAGCAAGCTACACTGTATGAAAACCACGGCCACTGCAAGGAAGGGTATCTCATGGTATATTAAGAAACATAAAAGAGTAGAAAGGTAGTAAAATGTGCCGAAGCTTATTATGTTTTCAGAAACACTGGCTGCTGTTAAACGTTTTATAGTAGCCCTTCTGCACAAGGTACCTTCCATGCCAGTGAGAGGCAGAGAGCAACAGGAAGGGAGTAGGATGGGAGATTTCACGTGTCAGTTTTGACATGTATATTGCTTACCAGCATGCTGCCTTCTTCCCGTGTCCTGCACCTTAACCCCAGCCCCACTTTCACTCCTGTGCTTTCAGCTGACAAATGGTGGGTGCAGGGACTTGCCTGGCCAGGGACAATCCTTTCAAGAAGAAAGGAGCAGCTGCACACACCTTAGTGCCTAGAAAATTTACATCAACTCCCCCATTTCCTTCCGTTTGCTTTTCATAAAGTAGGAGAGAGACTCTTGCAGAGCCTCCAGAAACCTAAACTACATTTAAGAGACACCTTCAGTACAAATTTAAGGTGACAGATGCTGAGAAATTGCAATAAGGGATGCAGTACAAGTAGCGAAAGAGTCAGGTTGCCTTTATTAGCAGTTCAGCAAAGAGGGAAAATTCTGCCTCTGTGACAAAGGCAAAGAATATAATCAACTAACAAGACTCCTTAGCTTAGTGCCATATTAAATCCGGGGTGGATTTTAAGGTCTGTCCTGAACCTGTGGCTCATGAATCAAACACACTTCCAGTCTCTACTCCAGATCATTTATGAGCTGGAGGTAAAAGGAGGGGGAAAAAAAAAAGAGTAAAATTCAACAGGTGAGTTAATTCTAACACATCGAATTCACATAGCCTGTCAGTCAAAGACTGAAAGGAGGGAGGGGAAAATATTTAATATATGTGGAAAAAATATATTATCTATTTCCATGTGTATAACACAGAATATTATGAGATACATATAATGATATATATATTTCCATATCTACACACACATATATATACAGAAAATATTTAATATATAAATATATATATGGAAAACAAAACACTTCTGAGGGAGCAAATTGGAAGTGTGTGTCCAGACTCACTATGCAAAGGAATCCAATATCTTCAACCTATTATTTGCATAGCAGCACGCTGATACGTATTTTCCATTTCCATCCATTTGGCACTACAGTGAATTCTGTCCAGCCTATTAGCATTTTTCATAAGCAATGTGATTGCAACACAGGTTCCTGAAGCGTGAGACAAATATTACCAGTGGCACAAACACTTCTTAAAAGTGCTACAAAGCTTCGTACAGAACCAGAACCTGCTGCTGCTCCCGGCGGCATTGGTACACACCCCTAGCGCTGCCAGCAATGGCTATAGCCTGACAAGAAATCTAAGAATCTGTCATCTATAGTACCCTGCATGTATGTGTTACTTCCAAGTCTGGAATCTTGGATTCATTCTTTGACTTCAAAAAGTAGTGCTGTCGCAGCATATTGATAGCGGAGCATCCAAGATGCCATTTTAACTATACTTGCCAGCAGGTGTCCTTCAAGAAGACGTAAATCAGAAATGAAACAAGGGGCAGCACTGTTAGAAAGAACTGGACTCAGGAGCATCTCAGAGCTTTTGTAAAGAAGGATCTAGAATCAAACCCCAGCTAGTTTCCTGGAAACCTGGAAAGCTCTAACCCTAGTTTTCAAATCAATCAGACACACAATTGTGTATGTTTTATACATACACACACACTTCGTATACACACATATATACACACACACATATACATGTGTATATATAAATGTACTGTTATCCAGACATTTTTATTTTTGCTAAATACTTCTATAAAGCATCTTTATTTGGCCAAAAGAGTTTCTTTCAGGAGTTACTTTTCTGTTAGTGCAGCGAGTTTAGCAGGGAAAGAGTTTATTTTCTTTACAGCAGCTGATACAGTGCTCTGCTTCAGGCTGGTGAGGAAAACAATGTTGGTAACACAACCATGTTTCAGCTGACCAAAGAGATGTCCCAAGCCATGCAGCATCACGTTCAGCAAGAAAGCTCAGGGGGAAGTTATTCCAGGGTAACCATTGCTTGGGAGTTGGGTGGGCATCGGTCTGTTGATGGTCGATTGCTCGTGCATCACTTGGTGGGTTTTTTTCCTCGTGCTTTTTTTCCCCCCCTTCACTTATTAAACCGTCCATATCGCTGCCCACAAGGCTTTGTGGTTTTTTCCTTACTTTTGCCCTTCCAATTCTCTCCCCCATACCACTGGGGGGAGTAAGTGGCTGGGTGGGGGCTGTCCCATCCTGCTCAGCGGGAATAGGGGAAGGTGATCTTTTTAATTCTCTGTGCGGTACTGAGAGTCATAACAATGACCAAGAGGCTTGATTAAAAACAACGATGTACTTGGAGTGTCAGTGGAATTGCAAAAGATGATAACTTTGTAACTTCACAACATCACTTTTAGCGCAGTGGGGTTGGAAACGGATACTGACTTGACAACAGGTTTCAACAACACAATGTCTGATTTCACAAAACCACAGAGTGTAGCAGATTGACAAACTTCTACCAATATTACCCTTATGTGTGGAGCAAGTCAGAGATAGAGAGGAAAGCAAGGGAAGAAATAAAAGATATCACCACCCTTGGATCCAGCGGCGGTCTCTGAACTGGTGGTCAGGGTGCTCCTGTGGTGGTCAGGATGTTCTGGTGGTGAGCATGCGCAGCAAGGGGCTGGCCACCTCTCCTTTTATACCCTTCAGGTACCTGTCTCATAGCTTCCCGAAATTTCTCGAAAAATGAGTCAGTGGGCATGGGGGAGGTGGTGACGGTCTCACAGCCCCCTGAAGGCAAGTGCTTAACTTCCTTGCCTACATGACATAGGTGGGTTTCACAAGCCGACACCCTGCCTCTGCAGGGTTTCGCTTGTCTTCCACACTCCCTTATCAAGATGAGGAAGTTCTCAAAGCACAATGCCTGATTTAGGAGTTTCCATCTTTATCAGTTTCTTCAGAGGGATGTTTGAGACAATTGCCCACCCCAGCCTGGAGATGTTTGTGACAACTGCCCACCCTGGTCTGTGGCTGCACAGGGGCTCACCTGTTTGTCGGGGTCAGCCCAGCACAGCTAGGTGAGGATAACATGGTTCGGCAACGTGAAGAATCCTTTGCACATAAGGTAATGATGCTGTTTCAGCGTTCTCCACACCTGCAGCCCAAGGAAGTGAGAAATCATAGGGTAGGATAACATAAAAAAATGCTGCATGACAGCACGTGCAATGTCTAAAATGACAGCATTTATAAAAATGGACTTTAAAGATTTCTTGTAGTCTGACTCCATTCACAAGTCAGATGCTCGTAAAATTGTTATTAAACTATTTTCAGTACACGCCACTGTTGAAAAACTTTTTAACACCACATTGGCTTTCTGAATGAACTTTGTCTTACTGAACATTTTGTGACAGGTATCCAGGTTGCTCAAGGTTTTTTTTTTTCCACCCTGTACCATTTCCTTGTTGTGTGTGTACCATTGATCCACTGACAAAGGAGTGGGAAAAAACTTCTGGATCCCCAAATCCTGCTGCTTGCTGTGAAGGACTGCCATGCCGCAAAGCCCTGCTCGTGCGTTTATCAAGCTCTGTTTTAGCATCAGGTAAGGTACTGGCCCTCGCTATTGCCGTTGTGAGGTTTGTCTTATTTGATGGCTCTTTGTGCCTTGTGTGGGTAAAAAATACTCTTCCAACAGGAAAATACACATACTTACCCTTTCAGTCTTTGATCGGCTTTGGGGTTTGGGCTTTTTTTTGTGGTTTCATCTTTCTTTCTTTCTTTCTCTTCATTACCAGGACTCTGCTCTTGTGATAACTGGAAACCTCTAATCTATGCTTGGCCAGTTTCTATCTGTTCTTGTGCAGTATTGCCTACTAGCTTAAATAGCTGCTCTCTTTGCCCATTTCTTACATGAGACAGTTCTATTAACACATCCTAAAAGAGACGCCTTTTTTCGCCAAAAAGGTCACATTTTTGACTCTGGTTCATGATGCGTTACAAACCACTTTCCTCTGTGCTGCTGTTCCCTAGTCAGCTATTCCCTGTTTGTGCTTACCCTTTTGGTTTCTTCCAAAGTTTAATTCCCTTCGCCGCACTCCCTTTTTTTGACGGAGGAGAACTCCTGCAGTTCATCAGCTGCTTCTCAGATCGGCTCCCCTCCCTTCGGACCCCTCTCACGCCCTGACAGCTCCGGCTGAGCGCAGCGCGCAGGCCCCGGCCCCGGGCCGTACCGCGGCCCATCAGCGGCCTCGGCCCGGGCAGCGCCGGAGGCCCCCGCGGGCCAGGCCCGAGTCCCGGCCGGGGGCGGCCTGCGGGCGGGGCCGGGCCCGAGGCGGGGTGGGCGCGGCGGCCGCGGCGGGGGAAGGGGCGGGCTGACGCATGGCGGCGGCGGAGCGGGGTGAGCGCCGGCGGGAAGGGGGGTTGGGGGGAGGCACGGTCGGGGGTGCGGGGCCTGCAGGCGGCGGCGGAGCGGGGTCAGCGCCGGCGGGAGGGCGGGGGGAGGCAGGGCCCGCCTGGCTGAGCCGCAGCGGGGGGATCGGCGGGGCCGGCGGCCGGGCCGGGCCGTGCGGTGACGGGGTGCGGTGCGAGGTGGGTCCGTCCTCTCTGCCCCGCAGCCTCGTACAGGTTCGCGGTGCTGCTCTTCAACTGCCTCCTCACCTTCGGCTCCTACTTCTGCTTCGACATCCCCAGCGTCCTGCAGGAGCAGTTCCAGGGGGTAGGTGCGGGCGCTCGGCAGCGCGGGCGGGCGGGAGGGAAAAAGCAGAACCGGCAGAACGGAGGCCTCTGTGGTGTGTCCACACCTCTTCCCACGGTGCCAGTGTGGGAGCCGTGCTCCAGGGTCTTATCTTCCAGATGCTGGGGTGGGGGGTTGTGACTGGCGTGTTTGTTGCGAGGAAGGTGCGTGAAGCCGGGACAAGCCATGTGGGGCTGGAGTTCTCACTGCTGCCCGGAGAACTGGAGATCTCAAACCCGGCCTTGGTCAGTGATTGCCAGCTCCCCGTCCAAACGGCTCTTTGCTGTGCTTAATGGAGTTCAGAGTCAGAACAGCATTCACACCACTCTGCACGTAGCAGATAGGTAGCATTGACCATTTTAGTACCTGCACTGGACTGCAAGACTAGTGATGCTGGAGATCAGAGACTAGAAAAGACTTGCTGGGTCTTCAAATCCAAACCTCCTGGTACTGCAGGTATCACGTCACGCATTTGTTTGCTACCCAAAAGACAGAGCCCTGCAGGGAGATCACAGGAGATCATATTCTCAAATGCTAGAACATTCCACTGTTCAGGGTACAGACTGATATCCCAGTTGATTTCTGGGATTTCTCTAGTGATGCTGGAGTTCCACAGTTCTTACCTGAATTCCTGACTACCTGACGGAAATCCTTACCAGACTCATTTACCTGTCATTACTGCAGTTGTTTCATGTCTTCAGAGAGATGGTTTTACTCATGCTGGTGGATTACCATGTGTAGGCTGAGAGCCACTGTCCTGTTCTTTGTCTGCTTCCATAGCAAGATAGCTTGCGTGGAACTTTTTTTTTTTTTTAATGCAATTAATCCATAACATTCAGACAGTGAACTGCTGGCTAAATTGGGTGCAGTTTGTCATTGGAAACAGGAGTAAAAAGAGAAAAAATAGGTCAGTGTTTATTCCTTGATCTTCCACAACTTCTGTAGGTCTGTGGGAGAAGAGTCAGTTATTTATTTATGGAATAAAGCAAAGGTTATGTCATATTTTGTTGCCTAGGTAACTTCATAGGGTAATGAAACTAAGCCATATTTTTCTGTGTTAGGTACTGTGCAAACAGTGGTTTTTATCTGTTGACGCTCTCACCATGTTTTTGTTCTGAAGAATTTAGCCTCTACCTGCCTTACACAAGCGGTACAGTGGTAGTCGGGGCATCTAAGACCAGTGCTTGCAGTGCAGTGCACTTTGTTCTAGAGAGCTGTTTCCCCACAGCCGTGGACATTTCTACTACAGCAGATCTGAGGGGGTTTGTAAATATGATGGCTGTATAAAAATTGTGTGGTTAAACTCACGCTTTCCTTGTGCTTATTCAAGACATCAAGCTTGGGCCTACTGGTGTGGAAGACCTAGCATCCTAGATCTAGGTTTTTTTCCTGATCATATGGAGTCGAGGAAATGTTGCTTTTCAGTAGCAACAATGGTGTCATTAAATCATGCCAGGACTCCCAGTTTCCTACTGTTCAGCAAATGCTTTATAGCTGTGAATTAATATGGACTACTGCTAAGTTTCATATTTACACACTGCTTAAGACTTTATAGTATGTAACGAAGAGTCACATCAAGCTAAACTATAGCCAAGAAACTAAGGGATCAAATAAACCTCATGGTGCAGTCTCCTGGCTTTTCTCGTGGACTGAAATGTGTAAAAGTGCTGAGCCCCTGCCACTACTGCCACAGGAAGGGAAAGGGAAGATGTGATGTGCCGATGGCCAGTCATTTCTCATTTGGCAAAGGCTGGCTTCCTGCAAGACGACACAAGTCCTGTAATTCCTGGTTGTGGAAGTGGGAACTGAGTAGTAGAAATCTAGCAGGCAAGAACTTAACTTCAATTTTAAAGGAATGCATGGTTTTTCATCTGTGTCTGCTTCCTAACACTGACTCTGTGACTTGTTGTACAGAACTTGACCTGCCCCAATGGAACCCATCGTAACAGCACTGGGCATAATAGCACACTGGACTGCGTTGAAGGCTTGGGAATGACACCTGCACAATACAATTTGCTGTACGCGATCTATGCTTGGACGTAAGTCACTTTTCTCTTGCTTTGGGGGGGCAGGGTAGTTTGCTAGTTGCTTCCTAGCAGCAAGACACAAATGTTTCTGTTCTTGTTTTCTCCTAGAAATGCAGTAGTGGTTATTCTGGCAGGATTCCTGATTGATAAACTAGGAAATCGCTGTAAGTTCTAAGCATTGATTCATTTATTCTTGTACTGAAGTGGGATTTCAGGCTGTTCTTTCAGTGTGAAGGGATGATCAAAGGTTCCACTTCAGCAAGATCACAGAGGGATGGGAGAGGAGGGACAGCTCTGTGTGTGGAGCACGTGACTGTCTGTTGAGCAGCTCCATGAAGGCAGCTGAGACTTTTTTTGTCCTTTGACTGCTGACTTATCTGAATTTACATAGCAATGCAGTAAATGTGCTTTCCTCTGAAACACATGTAACAAGGAATAGTGTTACCTGTTTTCGATGGGACAAACTGATTACTTAGAGTTCTGTTCCCTGCTCTGACATTTGTTCTGGCATGTGCCATAGTCTAAGGCCCAGCAGTCCCAGCAAATGCAGTTATGTGCTGTATCACAGAGGCAGACATCTTACAGAGGAGGAGACAGAGGCACAGCAAAGGAGGTGGCTTGTTCTAGGCCATAGTCTGCAGTGTAGCTCAGGACAGGAACAGGGACTCTGTAGAGCTCAGAGTCCTCTATCTGAGTTGTTCTGCCTCTTTAACCTTCCACTATGGTACATATCATCATCATTTTGAGGATTCCCAGGTCATTTTATGAAGAGACCAGTCTTTCCACAACTAAAATAATGAGGGTAAACTGCTGGAAGCCCACAGGTTTACTGGCCTGTTGTGAGGTTGCTCTTTTGCTTTTTGACAAAGAGTGCTTTTGTCCTGACCTCAGCATGTCTGTTGAGGTTTGTGTATTTTTTTTCTGTTTCTCCCTAGTTGGTGTCTTTGTTTTCTCTCTTCTGACTCTGCTGGGATCATCAATCTTTGCTCTGGGCTCACATTTCAAGGGGTCGCCATACCTCCTACCAATGATGCTAACAGGAAGACTGCTTTTTGGCTCTGGGAATGGGTCACTTACTAGTAAGGAATTCACATTCTTAATTACGCCTCACCAGAGGGTCATGATACATTTCTATTTTGCCTCTTAGACCCTTGTCCTACTAGTCAGCTTCACCTGCTCTGCACCAGGAACCTTCAGTGCTACAGAAGAACACTGCTCCTTGAAGGGTTGCATGGATTTAACATGTGCCGAAATGTTTAAAAGTCTTCCCCTCTAACAAGTTTGTCCTTCTCCCAAGGATGGGGACTGACATGTGATTGCTATGCCTTTGGGGTTATTCTTCCTTGGCTTATTTGAGGGATAAGTTCACCTCCCGTGTCCCAGCCTGATTTAGTACATGTTAAAATGACTGCAGAGTTGACACATACTACCTCCACTTGGGATGCGTAGAGGTCTCTTAGCCCAGCTCAGGCACCTGAGCTTGAGAGGCTGTGTTTGTTGCTTCTGTGCAATGCTCTTGGCCAAGCCTGTCTGTTCAAGAGAGGATTTTTGTTTTCTCCAAGTTGTGCAGAATCGTATCACAGCCTTCTGGTTCAAGGGGAAGGAACTGGCACTGGCGTTTGGACTGACTCTGTCTTTCTCCCGTCTGGGGAGTGTCCTCAACTTCTTCTTCACCCAGCAGTTTGAGGCAAAGTTTGGAATGCAGTGGACACTCTGGGGAGGTGAGTTGCTTTGGTGCTTTGGCCTTTTGTTTTCTAGACCTGAGGCTAGCTTGTTTAGTCCAGTTATGAAAAGTACCTGAAAGAGATAGTGTAGTTAGCAGGAGGAAACGCATTATTTTCCAGTTTTTCCCATTGCTTTCTGTATGCAATGGGGTGGTGTTTTCTTCATGGATGCCTAAAAACCCTTTCTAAAGCTGTAGTGTCGGCCTGACAGTTTTGTCTACAGTTTTCTTGAGATTCCTTAATATCTGCAGTCACAGGTAGTCAGTACTTAATATAGGTTTACTCACATGGAATGGAATCTTCAGAGTGAAACAGAAGAAGAATGTGGTATTCTGTATTTTAGCTAGCAGAATACGCTGGTTCTGTAGTAGTATCTGTGTTGGTCTCAGCATAAAATACCTTGCATGTGGACTGATGAAAACCGTAGGTTTAAATTACTGCAAGCAGCAGAATCTGAATTACATGTTTCTTAGTGTGAATCTGTTCTAGGGCTAATCTTTACAGGATTTGAGTTTCTGCACTCTTTTGTGCAGTGAGATGGGATCTGTCTCTAGTGGAAGGGATGATGTGGAAGGGATTTCACAGTGCAGTTAAGTAGTGGCACTCAGGTCCTCTGATGTGCTGCAACAGTGATGTTAGGGAGACCTGCCTCAGGAGTATGGGCCATCACCCATGGAAAAGAGCATGCATCTGTGACATAAATCTCTTGCAGAGATTGAAACCTATTGCTCTCCAGAGAAGAAATTGGGACAGGCGTGGCATGTTGCATCCTATCTGACACTATTAGTTTTGTGCTTAGGCAGCATTTGCAAGCACAGCACAGCGACTTTAGTAGCCCATGAAGAGATAAATATATCAGACAAAGTGTCTCTGTGTCACAGAGATTGTTTTGGTTCTTTGGAAAACCAAACGGATGCAGATCTCTTTCTGAGAGAAGGATGTCTGCAGCAGATGCCTGTTGCCAAACTTGCTTCTGGCATATCCAGCATAATCTGACTCACTTCTCTGGAGCTGAGCGTGCTAACAGTTCATATTGCTGTAGTAACAGCAGTACATCACATAAATGGAGAGGTATAACTTCCAGTACTAGTCTGTGCGTGATAACCCCTCCTGCTCAGAGGCCATGGAAGTTTCTTCATGTCTGGCTTCTTTTAACCTTGGGCTTGTTATGCACAGGCCTGATGCAGGCCAGAAGGCATTCTGGCCATAGTCCAGTGAAGTGGACAAAGAGCTCAAGGACTCTGACAGGGTGGTTGGAGGTGAATAGCCCTACTATATGGCTGCAGTAGGGAAGGCTGTTAAGAGAAGCCAGGAGTTGGAGTCATAGACAATTCTGCATATTACCTGCAGTTGGTTTTGTCATTCAGCTGTCTCCACACTGAGGGTCTCTTTGACGGCCACGTCTGGCCCATGTACTTAAAACACCGGAAAGAAATGGAGGATGGCGGTGTGGATGTTGTCTAACACCTCTTGTGTCTTTTCCAGGTACCCTGCTCTGCATGCTTGGTTTTGTTTCAGCCCTCACAGTCAGTGTACTAGATAAAGTAGGCATGAAGCAACTGGGCTTGGACGGGGTTATCCAGCAAGAATCCAAAAAAGTGGTATGTGGTGCACAGACAGCTTTCCACCTCAATCTTTGAAAGCATGGGGTGCATGTGTACTGCTTTTGCAGAGCAGGGCAGCCTGCAGTAGTACGAGCTGGTCCTGGCCAGAAGAGGGCATTAAATACACCAGTTGGTTAAATCTTGCAGGACAGCTCTTCAGGTACATCTGAGGATATTGCATCTGCAAGCCACCAGACAAGTGTAAATTTTCTGTTTCAAGCCTATGTATTTGCAGCCTTCCAGAGAGCTGAATTAGCGCTCTGAATGGCATTACTTTCTGAGCCAGTGGATTTTGTGTATAGAACTGGCTCACAGGATCTAAGATAGAAAGCAGCTAATTTGGTCAGTACTGAACAATCTTTTGCCAGCCCTCATCTTCCATTCCTCCTTGCATTCTTTAGTCTAGGAATAAGCATTACAGGCAATAGGTTGCAATTTTTATGGCACTCAAATCTATTAGGTTCCTTCTCATGACAATATTCTTACTGGTTTCTGTATCTCAGTGTTGTGACTCCTGTTTATACTGTGTCTTTCCACTGTGTTTCACTTAAGGTTTTGGAGTAGGCTCTTAATAGGCCCTGCTTAGAATAGTCTTTTGCAGTCATAACCTTTATGAAAATAAAAAGAAAGCTTCTTTTTTTTTTGTTTTCTTTACTGAATGGTGTTAGAGAGGAATGCTTTGGAAGTCAGCACATGCCAAATTTTGCTTAGAGGTACATGAACTGCCTTTCAATTCCCTTTTACCTGCTGTTACTTCTTAAGTTTTTTGTGACCTTCAATGGCTTGCAGAAAATGACAGTGTGAAGCTGAAGTCTGTTTGCTGGTGATTGAGGGCACATCTTATCTTTGCAGCGGATTCAGGACATCCGTCGACTTCCCCTTCGCTACTGGCTCCTGGTCCTCACCATCATGTTCTTCTACAATGGAGTCTTCCCCTTTGTGGCAGATGCCAGGTATTGCTCTGTGGCTGTAGTCCCACTGATACGAGCCTACCAGAGCCTTGCAGGATTTTTAGATGTCTGGAAAATATGGGGGTAGTACGCTTGTTCCTTCCACTCATGAAACACAGAGAAACATGCCTTTAACACATATTTAAAGTATATGAGGGTTCTTTGACCTTTCTTTCACTTCAAAGGTGAGGGAGACTTCTGAAAGAAAGCAAAAATAACTTAAAGGGAAATGATTCATCCAATATTTAAAGCTTGGAACACTGCTAAAGGAGGATCAGAAGGATTTGGGAGAAGGGGAAGAAATACTTCATTTAAAAAATAGCCTGTAGACATTTCACCTTTGTGATAGTCCAATAAAGTGGCTGTCTTTTGGGCTGCGAGGGTTGTTAGATTCATGGGCCTGGGGCAGTTCTGTCCTGCAGTTCCTGCATGTCTGCTGTGTTTGGAACGAAGCTAAGCTTGCAGCATCCTGGGTTGATAAGTGAGGGAACGTTTGCATCCCACTGCAAGGCTTGCAGACTTCCGTTTTTATGCCTTCATTTGCTTAAAACAAAACAGCACCCTGCCCAACTAAATTGGGACTCCTACTTCTGTCCTGTGGCTCTGCTACAGACTTGTCATTTTGCTGCTTTTTTCCTGTTTATGGATGATGGAGCTTCTATCACATAATGAGTATGAACTTTTATATTAGCAAAGGCCTGCAGTAAAAAAAAAAATAAATTTTGGTAGTATTTCATTAGTGATGTATAGTAAGCCACTGTGAAATCAGGATTGAAGAAATGTCATCAACATTGTAACAAATGTATGAGTTGAGCTCTTAGTAAAATAAAGACATTCAAGATGGCAAGGATCATCAAGGCCTTAATGAGACGGGCTTTTTATCAGTTGCCCTCTCATTTTAACTGAAAACAGTGTCTATTGATCACACAGAATCCTCATTTCTGCAATTCTGCCTCCCTGCAGAATTTTTTTTTTTGCTCCCTGTGGAGCAAAATTTCAGTCACCAAAAGTCACGTTTCACACACCTTTTCTAGCAAAAAATGCTGTGCTGCTTCAGAAAAAATAATGGTCCCAAGGCCATTGCTCTTTGGCTAAGTCTGTTCCAGTAAATCTTTCAGGAACAGTGTCTTGTTTCATGCTTTGGTGACAGCACAGGCTATAAAGGCTCATTATTGCTACTAGTAAGGAGCCAGGCAAGTAGCCAAACCAGGTTTAAGTAGCTACAAGATCACTAAATAAACTAGTCTTTCTAAGCTATTATGACTGTATGACTGTAAATTCTGTAAAGAATTTGAGTAAGTTTTAATGCCATTTTTGCATGTCCCTAACAAAGGCGAAAGTCTGACTTCTGGCAATGAGAACAAAACTTGGTTTATGTGTTGTTTATATGCTTTAACCAGAAGTCTCCTTAAAGGTGCCAAGGGGGAATTTCTAGTACTTCTAAAATGCAGGTGTTCAGTTTAAATGCTGATCTTTGCTGCTGGATTATTTTAAAATACTATTCCTGCCCCTCAGAATTCTCACCCTTGATTTGGTAATGATTTCTGCCTCTTCAAAGAGAATGTAAAAAATCCATCCTTATGTTTTGGACAGGTGACAGCAAATTTCTGCTTGTGAGCTGTGCTGCTGTAATTGAACATATGCCCAACTTTAACCTGCAGTTTTACTCTGTACTTGCAGAAGCGTCTTGAAAGTGTCCATTTAAGCTACCAGCCTCTCTGTGGTGTTCACCAGTTAAAACAACAAAGGCTTAGCACTACAAACCAGATGGAACCAAACTTGTTTACAAGTCCTCTCATTAAAACCATTCCTGTCCATATGTTTGTGCTCATACTTACATTCTGTCAAAATAATCAGATCAAGAATCCTAATTATGTCATCTTTTCCCCCCCTTCCTTTTATTTTTAGCAAGTTTATCCAGGATAAATATTCTGGTTACAGCCAGCAGGCAGCTGCTTATATTGCTGGGGCAGTGTACGACAGCTCCCTTGTTCTCTCTGCAGCAGTTGGCATATTAATTGTGAGTACCCAAAACCAGAAGTGCTTGCTGATAACTTATTCCTAATTTTTTGAAATGTCTTTGTTACAACTCCCTCAAAAAGAATTTAGCCTGTGTTGCTGAACAAGCAGTCCTTTAATTCCTTGCAAACTGCAAGAGGCACTTTAGTCTGAATTCAATTACAAGAAATAATGTTAACCTATTTTTCCCTCTGTCCCTTAATTGCGCTACAGTAGCATCAAAGCATGGCCAATGGTGGTATGTTTTAAGAAGTCTGAGACTGCAAAAGAAAGAATCAGGATAAGCTTTGCAAGTAGATGGGAAAGGACAAGGCATGTAATCCGTCCCTGTTTTGTTAAAACTCTTTCTTTGCTTATTTCCATAATTGTTAGGGCATAATGGTGTGGTTTTCCTCCCCCTTTATTAAAGCCTGCTATTTCACATGAATACTGGACACCGATTCTCTGACAAGTGTTTCAGTCTTGGTTCAGGAGTATGCAAGAGGAGCTAGTAATAGCTGGTCTGCTACAATATTGACAACTAGGAAATGACATGTTACTGCCACTCCTGCCAGCCCACTTTGCACAGCCACTCACGTTACTAGGATCTGTGGGAAGCGAGTATCCCTTGCAAGAGGCCTTCTGTTTGTTTCCTTTGCCAGGACTACGTTGGACTGAGAGGTGTCTTTGCTGTTGGCTGCGCTGCATTGACTCTGCCAGTCTTCGCTCTCCTGGCATTTACGTTTGTTCCTCCATTAGTCTCTACCATCTGGTTGGGGATTACTTACTCCTTTGCTGCTGTAAGTTCACAACCCTGCTGCTGTAGTTGAGTGTTTTGTGGCTCTGCTCCTTCTGCACCCTGGATGGCATATATCACTGCTCATGTTTCCTAATGAGCAGGTTTAGCAGCCACAGTTTGAAGTCATCAGCTCCCCAATCCTGAAGACTTTGGTTAGTAACAAATAACCCCAGAGAACCAATATGGAGCAAAATGGAAAGCAGAGTCAAGGACCATTTGATAGTGTGACACATTAATATGTTTATGCTTTTCTTAGTGCTTTTTCAGCTTGAATGTAACACCTGAATCTCCTTTGAGTCTTACGAACTAAATCATCAGGTCTAACTCCCCTTCAGAAACCCGGAGTCAGGTTATTCTAGTTTCAAATAATGTGGTGTCTGTGCTGTCTCAAGCTGCTTGAAGAGAATGGGGAACAGTCTAGAACCAACCAGCAGGCTGGGAGGGATAAATACCAGAGTTTTTGAAGAGAAAGTAGAAATGTTTATTTAGTGGGAATAATTCCTTTTTAAACCAATGACCATCTAACACCTTTAAACAAGGCTTTGCATTAATTCCTCTTCTCCTGACTCCTACCAGGCTAGTATGTGGCCATCCATACCTCTTGTGGTCCCCCAAGCAACTTTAGGGACAGCTATGGGGCTTGCAACTTCTGTGCAGATGATCGGAGTTGGCCTTTCGAATCTGATTGTTGGACACATTCTAGGAACAAAGTCCAGGTGAGGATGCTTTTTCTTTTCAAGCAGAGACATCAACAGTGCTTTAGTGGAGTGAACAGAAATCAGCATCTTTGCATCCTGTGCTGCAAGGAACTGCAGAGGTGCCGTAAATATCTTCAGGCAACTAGTTTTTCTGTCCTGTTTTGGCCTTTTCTAGTGAATTAAAGATCCCTCTGTGGCGCTGGCAACAGATGATGATCTTTATGTTGGCAAACACTATTGCATGCATTGTTGCCTCCATTAGCCTGAATGTTGTGGACAAGAAACAGGTAAGTGTGACAAAAGGTGAACAATAGCCTTGCATCATCGAGTTGCTTTTATTGATGTAATAGCTGTTGGGTGTGTATGTAAGTAATTCCCCCAGTATAAAAAATGGGACTGCATAAAAAAACAGCCATCTGCCAAAATACTGCATGGCCTAGTAGTCTTACCTAGTATCAAGCTATGGGTGGCTGCTTTTTTTTTTTGCAAGAAGGGGAGGGGAAGGGCCAGGACACAGCTGTAGCAATACATTTGTACAGGAAGAACTGTATCCTTTTTGTCACTAACTGCTTCTTTGAATTTCTAGGGTGGGATACTGAACAGAACAAGAAAGGGAGCACCTGTGGAGCAGGAGGACAGAGACCCTGCAGATGCAGCACCGCTCCTTGATGAGGACACAGGAAATGAAGGCTCTAGCAGCTGAACAATGAGCAGTGAGAGAACAATGACAGCTGCCAGACACAGAGCTGATCACTTCTGTTTGAAAGCAGATTTTTAGCCTGTGTATTTTAAACGTATTTAAAGGGAATCTTGAAGGGAATTATCTACAGAAGGGGAATGTTTCTGTTATGTCTAGCACACAAGTGAAAAGTGTCTGCTGTATGGTTCTTAGGCATTCTCCAACATACAGAAACCGGCATGGGGCACTTTAAGAACTACACCACAGCAAGTGAAACTAACCTAACTGAAGCTTGTTCATAAGCCATTAGATAGTTGCTTTTCACTCTTGCATCAGAAGTGCCCACATAAGGTGTGCCTGCCTGGTCTACCACTGTTTCTCCATCACAAGAATCTTGTACATCAGCACTTACTAATGCACACACCTTGGCAGGCCTGCTCTTTCAGTTATTGCTCTAGATTAGCATGCATCTTTCACAAATTACATATCCATGCAAGTGACACCATCATTATTCTTTAGGCAGGAGCCTGAATTAATCAGATTACCTTTTGCACACAAGCCTAGCTTAACCGCTTATTACTTTACTAGAAATGCTTCCATAAGCCATGCCTATTCATTTGCCTTCAAAAGTGTAAAAGGTTTTGATCTGAAATTCTGTCACTGAAATCAGGGTGCTCTTACTCATGAATGCTAGAGGCTTATTTTACTCAGCCAGCTGCCCTTTTCACTATGCAAAATGGTCACAAACACTGACACAGTGTTTACAAAAGCACAGAGGATGCTTTAAGAATGAAGTAAACTAACATAGCCAAGTACAAGGAACACTGACGTGAATGACTTACGTAAATTATTACATATTCTTAACAGAAAGAGCAGTTCTACTCAAGTTGCATTTAATATAAACTCTAGTAGACTGAAAGAAATTTAGGCACTGACAGAATCCAGTAAAGTCATATTTTAAGTAGATGTCACAGAAGACAAGTCTACCACTGTGAATTAATTTCATGCCACAGACAATTAAAGGTTTTCCCTCTTGTAGTCTGGTACAGCAGAAGTTTGGGGGTGGGGTGAGAAGTCACAGAACTACAAAATGACAGACTCCTTTAGTTTGGCAGGGACCTCCTGAGATCATCTAGTCCAACACCCCCTGCTCAAGCAGGGTCAGCTGGAGGTTGCCCAGGACCACGTCTGGTCAGAGTTTGAGCATCTCCACAGATGGAGACTCTATAACCTCTCTGGGCAACCTGTCGCAGTATTTGACCCCTCTCACAGTAAAAAAGTGCTTCCGTGCATTCAGATGGAATTTCGTGTGGTTTAATTTGTGCCCATCGCCTCTTGTCCAGAGGAGTCTGGCTCCCTCGTCCTTACTCCCTCCCAGCAAGACTGGTAAGATCTCCCTGATCCTTCTCTTCTCCAGGCTGAAGAGCACCAGCTCTCAGCCTCCTCTCTTATGGAACATGCTTCAGTCCATTTACCACCTTTGTGGCCTATGACTGCACTCTCTCCCTATGTCACACCTCATACTAGGGAGCCCAAAACTGAACTTGGTACTTGATGTGAGGCCTCACCAATGTTTTCACTTAGCTGGTTAAATTAGACTCCTGGTAGACTGGGACTTTAAGTACACCCCTCAGCCTCCAGTAGTCACTATACTACTCTTCAGTGCTGAAATGCTGCACTTTCATTTTTTCATAGTGGAAAAATTCCATGGTGAATTTCCAAATGCAATTACAAAAACCCACATGCAGTAGTACTATTACTCATGTTGGAAGCTTGTGTACAGAAGAAAGCATGCGTTCAACAGAGCTGATATTTTGTGTAAATACTACCAACACCCAGCTTAAAAGCAGTGACTTCAGGAAGGCTGGCAGGAAGTCATCAGCTTTCTCAGTTTATATACCATACAATGCTGCAGCTAAACTCAATGGTGTGCTGTAATGAGTACTGGGATACCCACTGAAAGTGCTGTACTTGATTCTTCAAGGAAGAAGGTCAAAAGCTGTTTGCCATCCCATAATCTACTTCCAAATTACCAGAGAAGAAACTTTACTCTCCTGTTTTGAAGAAGAGTTATGACATACTTTCCTTAAAATCTGCCACTGGTTAACAAGGTTCCTCACAGCGTAGTACTAAGAATCTCACTGCCTACTCTGATGTTTCACTGTGAAACATTCCTGCGTATTTCCTACATTCAGCGTCTATAAGGAGAACTTCCATTGGCGACAGCAGCTTTTGTAGATGCTACTGTAGAAAGATCACAAAGATCCCTGCATCTGCTTTTAATACCCCTTTCATATAATGTGAAGATGTGGGGAGGTTCTAGTGACCTTTGAGTCTGTTGCGCAAGACCATCTTTAGGTTGGCAGGACCCTACTAAGGCCTGTTACAGGCAAAGAGTTGTTCTTAAGACTGCTCGCATCTTTCAGCTCAGATTAATAAAGCTGGAAGCTGAACTAACAACAGTAAGGAGGCAGAGAATGAGCCTGCCTGCAACAGTACCTGCTCACCTCCATTAGGGTATATCAACAGCTTCCTATTACTCCTAATTAACAAAAAAAAGCGGTTAAACATTCCAGTGATGACAGGAAAGCCACCTTCTCTTTGCCTGTCTTCCTGACTCTTGCTCAACACCTGCTGTTGGGATGCCAGAGCTCACTTCTGAGAAACTTTACAGAGTAATTGCATGGCGCTCTACTTTGAGCTTGTCGTGAAAGTGAAAGGGCGGCATTCACAGAGGTCAACACGCTGCAAGAAATGGAAAGAAACAATCAGCTGGTTTTGTTTAATATTTGTATTGTTGCACTGATCATGTACACAGGTAACCAAGAACCCCCACCCCTCGCCTTGGGCAACCCTGGAAATGGTAAACTTTTCAACAATATTTGGCAGAACCTTCCTCTTGCTTAAGATACACTGGATTGCAACTCTTAAAATATAAACTGTGAAGCCTGAAAGTGAATATCAGGTCAGGCAACTCACACCAAGGTAGATGGGTTTTTTGCTCATCATGCTCCCAGAAGCCAGACTGTTAAAACACTTTTACATAGTGGAGCACACATTTATGTACGTTTGTGGGAGGCAGCAGTGGAGGAAAAGCCATCATCTTTATGAAGAAACTGGCACATTAACTTTCTGGTTACTTCTGATAGACCTCTCTGCTTCTCATACACTTTGACACAGAACTGTTTATGTTTTTGGCTGAAGTGGCATATAGCAGTAGCATGGGAGGGATTTGGCAGCATAGCTACTATTTAAAATATACATATATATATATATATATATATATATATGAGGGAGGAGGAAAGTGATAGGGTAAGAGACCAGAATTAGAAGCTTGCTGGAGCTAGAGAGGCTGATGTGTAAAGCAAATTACTGTTCTTGCTGGTTATGGTTAGCACTTTGACCTGATTTAGGAGGAGGAGGGCCTGTTAACAATATAAGGAATTGCAGCTTGAAAGAAAGGGAAAGCCAGATTCAAGAGAGGATAATCTTCATCCGCGGAAGCAAGCTAAAACAATAAAAATAATCAGGGCTGCAAACTTAGCACAATAATTACAAGCCTGCTCTTTCTGCTCATTGACTGTGTTTTCAGAGAGAGGAGCAGCTAGCAACTGGGCTAGCAGCCTGGAGATCCAACTTAGTCTGCTAGCTCTTTGTGGGGATCCTAAGAGTCAGTTCTTGGTTAACAAGAAATCATTACCCAGTCTACTTCTTGCACAGCTGACAACAAATAATGACATAAATGGCTTATGTGCCAAAGTCTCTCTATAATCCTGCACATTGTTACATTACCAGCAGATAGCCCATGCTCACAGGGGTCACTATCCTTTTGCATTCTCTAGTCTAGCGTAGCACAGCATGCTGATTGTGATCCTGCTTTATTCCTCAAGAAAAACAAACAATGGAAAACTCCAACCTCAACAGCATTCTATATCATCCCCTTTTCCAAAGGGAAGCGATACAGGATTTCAGCAGAGCTTCAAGCTAAATTCAATAGCAGACACATCAGAGGGCTTAAACAAAATGCTGGGTGGCCAGCTGGCTGCCAAACTATGAAGATGCAAGTTGGTAACGGAGCACACTCCACATGTCGAGAGGCAAGCATCAAACTGTTCTCCACCACATGATCACACAGGTAGCCAAGATACTTGGACATTCATGCACCAGTGTGATTATATTACATGTAAGCAACCGTGAGAATTTTTCAAGGAACATACCACAACAGTTACTCATTTAGTGCTGAAATAATTGTGTTCCCACAACAGTACTTTGCAAATGTTCTCTCACTAAACAAGCCCCAAGAATGTAGTTTAGATATTCCAAGTCTGATTAACCTCTATAAATCCTTCAAAAAACCACAGTAATGCTACTTAAAACACTGACAGAGAGGACATTAATCTTCCTCATTAAGAGTGCAAAGTGGGCTGTTTATCAACGGTTATGCAGTGATGTAACAGCAAGACAATATCAGACAGCGCTTGCTTAAAACGTATTGCATGGAAGCCAGCGGTCTTAACAGGGCAAAACATGGACTGATCTGGGTTAATCAGGTTCACCGCAGATCAGCAGGGATGGCACACTGCAGCTGGCCTGTTCTAGAACAGTGTCATCTTGTACTGGACAGGCATGGTGGCATATTCAGGAACTAAGCAGCAGCTATGCCTAGAATTGTACACAACATGCAGCATGCGTGTCATCCTTTAACCACTTTCCCAGCTAAACTTATTATAACATATCATCATTTTCCTTCCAACACTGAAACAGTAACCTGGATAATATTCTATCCTAAGCATTTAAGTTACAAACCTTCAATTTATGGGTAAAGCAATGAGGTAACGTACAGAGTTGCAAAGTGAAACTATGTTGTAGTCTAGCAGTTGGCAGGAGTTCAAAGGAAGGACAATCCTTTGTTGCTAGTGTGTTATCTGTCAAGGATATTCACAAGTTCCCACACTAAGCAGATCCTACCCAAAGCACTGTGCATGCTTGAGAAAAGAGTTCCGAACTACAAATGGCAAACTATATATATGTTATATATATTCTGCAAAATACAGAAGTCACTGTAGAAACAAGTACTGGCTGAGAGGCTCTGTAGGGCTGAGAAATCTGTAAATTAATCTGTAAATTAAGGGATGAATGCAGCAGATTTATAACACCATGGCTGATAAGCTACCATGTCCAACTCGCCCAGAACTGGAATTTCTGTAGCTGTAGCTACCTCCACACTGTCAGCCAAGACAGTTTGCCATATGAGGAGAGTTTTATGGGCTCACTGGAAGTGCAGAAGCGTGGGTATGAATTCTCCACATAAAAAGCATCCCCTGCTCAAGGGGAATTATTACACTATTCTACAAATATACTTAAATATTTAAAATATTTGCATGTTTAAGTCTCTTTACAATATTGTTGAAGAACAGAACAGCATTCCTGCATTGTACAGAACACCATGGAATGCTGCCCACAAGAAGGCACTGAACAGCCCACCCTTGCTACCATCACTTCACACTCCCCAGGGATTACAGGTGCTTGTCTTATGAGCAGCCTTGAGCAGAATGTCACATCTTCAAAACATATTCCCCACTACAGAAGGCCTGAAAAGATTTGTGCAATTTTTCCAATTTCAGATAAAAAAAATTCACCAGTATATCTACATTGAACTAGATTACCAATTAATTTATAAAAGCACACATCTACAGCACACAATGAAGTAACAAAATACAGAGGTTTATTGACAATTGCATGATTCATCATTTAATTTCCAATCCCCTCCTATCCTGGAGGAATCAATCTTATTTGATGAGTTGAGAACATTGTTTAGATTCCAAAGAAAGAAATGCAAGAAAATTAACATAGTTTAACCAATTTAAGGCCTAGTTAGAAGTTGCTGTTTAAAAGACAGGCACTGTAGCCAATGCACATCAGGTACGAAAAGATGCCAAATCTAAGCTCAGTATTGCGGACAGCGTCAATTACACCAGACCCTTCAATGCAGAAAGCAGCCTCTGGTTGACTTTTCCACATGGTAGCCTCTTAAAACCCTGTCAAGTACTGGAACAAGGAACTAGAACAGATAGATGTGTCCGAGATTCAGCCAGAGGCTAGACAGCACAAACTCAAGAATAGCTGCTAGGAAATACATATTTGGAAGTAACATAAATCCATTACAGGGTTGCAGTTAGAATCACTGTCTTGTTTTCGGGCCAAATAACAGGGAGCTCCAAATCTATCCAAAACATACAAAGGCATTGAAATCCCTGCTTTCAGGGATTTCATGGGTATTTCTACCTGTAGGACCGCCCCATATATTTCACATTCACTATCTGAAAAGGCAGCTAAGTCTTCATGCAGTCATCCACCACTCCCAACATCAACTGAACTGAGCCATTTAATAAGCATTATAATCACAGAGTGTTTTAGCACCTCGCCCAGAGATAGTCCCCTCTGAACAGCAGCAGTTCCCAGGGAACCTGGGCTAGAACAGCAGTGGATATATGCAGATAAGGCCGCTTGTTCTTTGGTGTACCTGAACAACTCCTGTTTCAATATGTCAAATTTAAAAAGTCACCATTAAATAAATTGAACAGTAAGCACCCAATGTTAACATTCATATATCAAAGCTCTGGATATGATCAGAAAGTCCATTAAGAGAACAAATGCTGGGAGCTACCCTCCCCAACAAGCATTTGTGCAAAACATGCACATCTTCCAAACATGATTTAAGATAGCCAGCACAACCAAAAGGTTTGTATTGCTAAAGTCTTTGTTTCTCAACTCGGATAGTCTACAGCATGTCTCAAAACAACTACAGCTGTGGTTTGGGGAGAATCCATGTAGTTCTCCCAACCTTACCAACAAAAATCTGAGGCAGTCAAAGGCAAACGTAAGGCCGACCAAAGACAAGAGAATTCACTAACAGAGTCAGCACAGACAAACAAACAAAATAATGCACTGTGGTGAAGACAGTAATACAGTCCTGGTTTCCACAGCATACAATGTAGAAGCCTTTGCAGAAGCTAAAGCATTTCTATACAGGTTGGGTCAAAGCTAGCTGGCTGGACACCTCTGTATATTCTCCATAGTATCTGTACACTTTAAGTTGCTTCTGCTCAAAGAGTACCATAAAGCTATTGTTTTCACCCACATCTTTACCAGAAAATGCGCACGCACTCAACCAGGATACTTTAAATAAAAGTCTTCTAGAAGCACCTACATGAAACAGTACGTTGGACTGATATTATCACTTGTCAAGAGCTAGTCATAGTAATCAGCAGATTACTGAAGGCATCAGAAAGGCCTGAATAGTCTGGGGAGGGGAAGACCACGATATTTATTAACACATGATGGTTTATAAGTGTAAAAAACTTTCAGCATGTTTTTTCCTTGTATCAGCAACCGTGTGCTGCAAAGCAAGAAAGGAGAAAGAGAGAACCAAAGACTGAAGACACTCAAAACCACGGCAGCACCACTTGTTCCAGTGGAACATATGTACATTAAAGTGACTGCAAGTCAACTCACACTGTGAAGCTGCATCCTGTTGCCTAGAGGAAAGCAGAGCCTACCTGCTGTGCTTCAGCATCTTTCAGAAGCGACCTCCAGGTCCCTACCCATTCACAATGTTCTACATGTTGACTGTATGGATAAGCCTGACCCCACAAGAGTGTCCTGAGCCACTAGCTAGCTAAGAACCTAACAGTCTGATGAACTCACCACAAAGCAGTACTGATCTTCCACACAGTTACACTAATGTTCCCCTCAGCCACCCCCCCATGCAGTCCAATGCTCACATCTTCCACAGGGCACCCTTTCCCCCTCCCCAGCCCTCCCTCCCCAAATCATCAGAGTATCTTTCCCTCACACTTTAGCATAACCGTCATACATCTGCCTAAGAATCTATCCACAAACAATAGTCTATAAACTGACCTCGCAACCACAGACAAGAATTTCTGTGCAGACTCCGTTAGTGAAAGTGAACAGATGACCCTAATAGAACGCAATACTGGATTTCCCCCCCGGTGGATTGAGCACTTTGTTGTGTGAGCGTGGCCTTGGCCCTAACCGGGGCTCGTGGTTGTCTATCTTGGGTTCTGGCTCCTTGCATCGCTCCTCTTTGCCCAGATCTTTTTTCTCACCTCCATCTTCCAGCTGTGGTTTGATATTTTCTGTAGCTGAACAAAAAGAAAAGGGATTAGAACAACTTGTATTCTGTAGTGCACAAAGTGCCTCATCTTCTGTACACTGCATTATTTCCCAGGTCTCCCATCCATAGCACACTAAGGTTTCTCTGTATCTGTTCATTTTTCCTGAAGGAAACAGGTGCTGAGGATGAATTTAACTTTTTGCAACAATTCCTGTCTTCCCTCAGCAATCTTTCTAACAAAGATAAGTAAACTAAACAATAGACCTTCAGAATTATTTTGACAGTTTCAGGCAATTAAGAGATGCAACATACCAATGAGTCCTTTCATACTGAACTTGAAAGCAACATTCACATCATGCTTTAACAATAACTATCTGAGCAATAGCATATTTTCTCAGTCACCTATTTATTTACAACTACAGAAGGCCAACATTGTATACCTGATTGTACATAGCAAGGGAGGAAGAAGCAATCTAATATGATGTTTTTCCATATATACACATTCCATATATATCTATATACACAAAATATCAAGCAAAGTGTACACACACACACACAGTATCAGGACTTATGCCTGTGGAATTCTCCTCAATAAGAGGAAGAGAACCATTTCCCTGAATTCAGTTGATTAAATTTCTGACTAACAGAAGGAAAACTTCTCAGTTATATTATCCTAAACACCAGTCTTAGTCTTATATTTTCAAGAGGAAGCATAAGAAACTGTTTCTCAGAGCTTATCTTCTCAAAGAGGACAGAGAAAGGAATTTCTCTTGCTGACCTTCTAGCTTCTTTGGTGTTTCATCTTCTTTCAAGACCATGTGATCCTGCAAAGAAACAAAGAACTATCTTAATATATCACCGTTCTCAAACGGTAACACTGTCACAAAATCCTTTAGAAAGTTTTGCTGTCTTTCTGATCTGAGTTTGTCATGGTAAAAGCAAACAGCTGCAGACACCGTGTGCCGCCCTGCATCCCCTCCACCGCTACATAATCCCAAAAGCAGTGGTAGAAGGTAACTCCTAAGTTATGTGAAGTTGCAAACCTCAGACAGGTCATCAAAACACAGATGAAGATGCTACATTAGTTCATTAGAGGCTTAAAACTTTCTCTGTGATAAACAGTTCAGTCCAAAGTTCTGGAATTGCCATTCTTGCGAAGCACCCACTACCACCCAGGAGAAGCTGGCATTCAAAACCAGAACACAAGCAGCCCTTGAGCACCCTATTTATATGCAGCAATTACTGTCCTCAGTGAGCATCCATAGTGACCCAAACAGTCAGGTAATTAACAAAACCTTTTAACACCATTTCCCCAACAATCCCAATTCATTGTCAGAAGTACATAGCAGTACTTCAGAAAAGCTTTCATGTTTTCCTACCCATTAAATTCAACTTGGAATAATTTTTGAAAATACATTATCTCCTTTCCATCCCAGTATTTCCCACAACTCCAATGCTCTACTTAAAGGCATAGGAATTTCCAAAGTTGGAAAAAGTAAGCTGGTGTTGTACTCCATTTAGTCAAGAACTGTTACATTTTTTTAAAAAGCAACTAAAAAGAATCAGAGACAAGCCCGATAAAGGGGGACAGAGGAACAAAACAAAGTCCTTTCCTACACCAACAGCACTACTCCTGACTAAAAGGTAGTTCCCAGTCTTTTTTTCTCCCCTCCTTTCTTATGACCCAAATCCCACAAAATACACTGCAGAGTTTGCATAAAAAGTTAGGCAAAAGCACACTACCAGCACCTTCAACTTTAAGTGCAGAAAAGAAAGAAAAAAAAAGTTAAATTGGACTAATCTGTTCTTCCCAATGTTCCAGGAAAAATGAGACTGCTACTACTTTTTCAGCACAAAGACAGGGAGCTGTGTTTCACAGGATGTTAAGTTTCCGTGCTATCAGACATGTTAAAAACCATTGCCAACACAGTAGCTACTCACTTCATAGGATCTACTTAGAGTAAGGAAACAGGTTCTAAATACAAATATAGGGCATTTAAATACAGAAATAAAGTAATTGGCAATGTGTCCTCTTTTTTCAGGTCCGTCATCTTAAAAAGAATACAGGCATCGCATTGCAACAAGACTTTTAAGACGACTCACTGAGCTGCTAGCTTCTTGATTTAACAGCGAAAGAAGTACAAATACCTTAGGCTTGTTCGGATGTGCTCGCACAACACTGGTAGATACAGGAGACCCAAAGATATCACTTGTCTTCCCACCAGGTGGATTCATGCGTGGACGAGGCTGAGTAGAACTAGAATCCTCAAAAATACCACTTTCTTTTCCCCCTGCAAGGCAATTGTTAAGATTTTTTTTTTCCAGATTACTTGGTTTTACCACACCATATTAAAAAAAAAAAATCAAGAATATACAAGAATTCAAAAGACTTCTAGAACCCTACTGCCTAGAGACTTATTTTTGCTTGCCTGAAGATACCAGTTGAAATCCTTTATTAAAAGAATTCACTAGAGGATCTCAGATTGACAGCTGTACTCAGCAGCTAACTGATGACACAGTTCTAGAATAGAAGCAGTTTCCTTTCATTATGTCCTAAACCTCAACTCAGAAAGAATTAGACTTGGATGATGTGTTAAAGGTCTGTGAACGTGTAGATCACAGAAATATTTATATATTTAGAAATCTGAATAGATTTATTGTTCAAGCCCATTCGATTTGTAAAAATACAACACAAGAAGACAGACATATCACAGTGACCCACTTTAGGAATACAAAAGCAGTTCTGTGCTGCAATTCAAAGCCCAAACGTGTTGAAGGAGGTGGCTGCTCTTACCTGGAGGGTTTGTTCTTTTTGGAATGTTTTTAGGTTCTTCTGAGGCTCCAAAGATATTGGATGCCATCCGGTGTGGCCTGCTTGAAGAAGAAACTTCTTCTGCACTCCCAAAGAGATCACTAGAACCTCCTCCCGGGGGCTTCAATACCCTACATTGCAGAATGAGAGAAGCAAGAGACAGAAGTTTGTTTGAAATTTACAGCATTCAACATATTTGATATTCCCTCCCCATTCTCCCTTGTATGTTATGAATAACTATTCTGATTTCAACTTACTTCAAGTAATTCTGCTATGTTCATGAAGTATCTACTTTTCAAGAGGTGTTCTAATAAAATATTCTCAAGTTCAGCACAAACATTTTCAGGCTCCCAGTCAGTCAACTTGATCATTATGTTATCTATGATCATTTGGAATGGTCATAATAGTGCCATCACAACAAATGGCTATGCTGTCTGTGGTGGTCCAGAAGCAACGGGAGATTAAGAGAAGACAAATGACTCTGGCTAGTATTTTAAAAATAACTGTTCCAGAGTCAGACTTTCTGCTAAACTGCACACACCGACTCCGCATCTGTGACACCACTGAAACGCATCAACTTTTAAATAAAAGCCAACATTTCATAACTACTAAAAAAGTTGCTAGTTTCAACCATCAGTTATCATATTAGCTGCTGCAGAGTTTAGAATGGAAAGGTGGAATGCCAAGAAGCAAAAATTTTTAGTGGTCAAGATGCAAATCAATTACAACCAAAGCTCTGTACCAAAGGTATATCAAACAAATCCTCATAAAATTGGAGGCTACAATAGAAATGGACAGACTTCTTGAAAACTTATGAAAAGTCATGCTTGTCCTTGAGTAATAAGTCTATAGTTAATACCTATGCCTTGCTCAACAGATTTTAGGTCCTGTCCTGAAAAGGAACTGAACCACTACCAGGGAGTAGAATCAGTGAAATTCACTGGAAAATTAAGAGAAAAAAAATATGGGAAAGCAATGAATGCCTAGGTATCAAAAATAATCTTTACAGTTATGTCTACTTGACCAATTACCCACAATCTTGGCAGCTGAGCAAAAGTAGCAGGTGAATCATACCTCTTCTGAGCTGAACACTTGATCCGGGACCTAAATTAACCTTTACTATTATACAAAGAGAACAGTTATAGATTGCAAGATCTTTAACCCACTCTACCCGAACAGAATTCAAACATCCACACCATAGATCTGGGGCAGAAGCAAGCTGTTTCAAGCTAGATATCTGCCAGATATAAAAAGAGGTTCCTCTCAGAACCAAGACCTTCTCCAATTTAACTCTAAGATTTTATTTCCCAAAAGCAGAGATATTTGGCTGCCCTGTCAGAAAATGAGCTTTGTCAAAATTTCAGATCTCAGGATGCGAAAAGCAGTTCCGTTCTCTTTGGGAAGAAGGAGAAAAGGGTTCCTCTTTCAGTCTGGGAGTAGTTTATATAGTCAGAACCAGCCTCAGAGAAACTGTCTTTACCGGCCAATTGCAATATTTTAATCCTCAGTACAACGGTGGATGTAATGAACCCCTCTAGCTTGAGAGATTAACTAGAATTTCAGCAGACAACTGTCTTGTCCACTGCACGGGCAAGATCACATCTGAGCAGAAGGTTTACGCGCAATTTAGTGTCCAACAGACTACAGATCCAACTATTCTATAGCCTTTCCACACATCTTCGAAGATCAAAAGCAGCTACTAAAACAGGCATCGTATAGGCAGATGATGTATTTTGATCATTCACCATGGTCCAGAAACCACGAGGCAGTTTAAGCATTTAAACATGGGAGATGGAAGGAAGAGAAAAGGGAGCAATGAAACAAAAAAAACCTAGAAGAGCTTGGGAAGGGGCTCCTGTTAAAAAAGTATATCTGCTAGTATCCCTCATATAATTTAAGTGACTTCTGACTTTACCCATTCTTTTTAGCTATTTTTTTAACACATCTAGTCTTTAGTGAGTTTTAAGTATAGTAATCAAAGTACACTATCAAGGAGATTGAAAGTAAGAGAAACACAGTTTACAGAGAGTTTCTTAGAGTACAGATTCCCTCTACTTACCATGTTGTTTTCTTAACACATGACTACAAGCACAGGAGGGAATAACAAAATAACTACATTCAGATTTTTTTGGTTTAAGAAAAACAACCAGTCGTAAGAATCACATTGCTTCTTATTCCTTCAACGGGATTTAAGATCCATTGCAGAAAAAAACAAACCAAAAAACAAACAACTAGAGAAACCCCATTTTAAGATTAAAGATCTTGATTATTCAGTTAAACTTAATTAAGCATCAAAAGAAATTCAATACTGATTAATTTTATACTGTCCTCCTATTTTCCACTCAGTATACATACTAAGAAAACCCTACTGTTGCAATGAGCAAGTCAGAGGCATCACCTGAGGTGCTTAACACACTTGAAAAAAGCAGAATAGGTGACCTTTCCTGCCATCATCACCCAAAAGAATATCTTGACTCTACATACACACAGTGGATGTGCCTCCTCAATTTCAGAAACTTCTAGTTGCTAGGAACCTTCCAAATATTACCCATAAATTTTCAAGTGACTGTGACACCAGGTCCATAAAACTCTTAACTTATGCAAAGTCAGATAACTAAGTCATTCACAGGAATTACCAAAAATAATATTGAAGTACAGTAACAAGGTCTTCCAGTTTATGACAGAAAGAGGACAGGGGTTTGCAGTCCTTCATTTCATCCAAAAACTGCAGAGAATACAAAGCTATTTTCTTGCTGTGTAGCCTCTAGAGCATTGCTGACCTCCTTGTACTCCTGTGTCACTCAGCTCTAGATCAGAGTGAGATGTGCAGGTCTCCCACACCAAATACCCTGTGAATCCTACCAAAGGAAAACAGCATGCTGAACTTGATAAGCCAGTGTGAGCTGCTTCAAAAGAGCACAAGGAAATTCAACATACACCTTACAGTAATTTTAGTTTATACTTTACAGTCATTTCAGTTTATATTGGTATTATGCCAGTTTACATAGAGATATTCTTGTGTCTTGTAGCCAGGCAAGTTCTAACTTCTTTCTTTCTTGGTAGGGTGGGAAAAGGTAAGTATTGTTTTATTCTTTTAAACAGTAATGAAAAAAACCCCTTTAGTTTCTATGCAATCTAAATCTGTCTCTTCTCCCCCTCCCCTCCTGACTTCTAAATGAATCGACAGACTTCTAGTCAGTAGAACAGCTAAATTAAGAACCCTACCCTACAAGTTTAAAAGCCTCTATTAATTGCTTTGTTCTCTTCTGGCAGCCTTAAAGAATTTTAATTAGCTCTTGTGGTCTTTTTTTCCTCTACATTCTCACACACTTGAATTTCAATGCCCTTTCCTCATTGGACCTTTCAGCCGACCTAGAGAAGGGGTGCCAAGATCTATCCATTACTTCAGGACACTGGCTATATAAATATTTGTTTTTATTTTAAATTCTACCTGAAATTAAACACTGAAGTCCTGCCAGTTTTCAGACAATTCTAATAAAGCACGTAAAATAGGAGAACTGCAGTATACATAAGAAATCATCACTAATACAACTAGCAGAAAACCATCCAGAAAGCAGGTGTTAAGAGTTGGAACACCAGGCTCTAAAGCAAAGACCAGAATGCTACTGGGGGCTCTCCTGCTCTTGGATCCATACAAATTCATGGTTCATTACATAGCTCACTCATAATCAAAGAGCGAGCTTTATTAAGTCAGTTATGCTCTTGACCTGAAAGCTCAGCAATATTCTGCAGTAACACCGATGGGGAGGAGGGGCACATTTCCAAGATGGCTACATTTGACATTTACAGCTCTATACAGTAGTTGCGAAACTGTTCACATTCTAGATAGATTGCGGATACATAAAGCAATGTACCCCTATAGTGTGCACCAACAGCAGAACAATACAATTCTGTCCTGCTTTCCTTTCAGAGCATGCAATTCCTTGTTTTATTTTGGAAAAGCAAAGTTTCCTTAAAAACACAAAGCATCATCGTTAACGTTTAACAAAATAAAACTATTGCTTAAGCAATCTGGACACCCACAAATCCATGGGCCCCGATGGAACGCAACCACGAGTGCTGAGGGAGCTGGCGGATGTCATTGCTGAGCCACTCTCCATCATCTTTGAGAGGTCCTGAAGGACAGGAGTGGTGCCTGAGGACTGGAGAAAAGCCAATGTCACTCCAATGTTCAAAAAGGGCAAGAAGGAGGATCCAGGGAACTACAGGTTGGTCAGCCTCACCTCCATCCCGGGAAAGGTGATGGAGCAGCTCATTCTACAGGTCATCATCCAGCAAGTGGAGGAAAAGAAGGTTATCAGGAGTAGTCAGCATGGATTCACCAAGGGGAAATCATGCTTGACCAATCTGATAGCTTTCTACGATGGTGTGACTGGCTGGGTAGATGAGGGGAGAGCAGTGGGTGTTGGCTACCTTAACTTCAGCAAGGCTTTCCATAACATCCTCCTAGACAAGCCCAGGAAGAGCGGGCTGGATGAGTGGTAATTGAGGTGGATTGAGAACTGGCTGAATGGCAGAGCTCAGAGAGTTGTCATCAGCAGCGCTGAGTCTAGTTGGAGGCCTGTAACTAGTGGTGTCCCCCAGGGGTCAGTACTGGGCACAGCCTTGTTCAACTTCATCAACGACCTGGATGAAGAGTTAGAGTGTACCCTCAGCGAGTTTGCTGATGACACAAAACTGGGAGGAGTGGTGGATACACTAGCAGGCTGTGCTGCCATTCAGTGAGACCTGGACAGGCTGGAGAGTTGTGCGCAGAGGAACTTGATGAGGTTCAACAAGGGCAAGTGCAGGGTCCTGCACCTGGGAAGGAACAACCCCATGCATCAGTATAGGCTTGGGGTGGACCTGCTGGAGAGCAGCTCTGCAGAGAGGGACCTGGGTGTCCTGATGGACGACAGGTTAACCATGAGCCAGCAGCGTGCCCTGGCTGCCAAGAAGGCCAATGGGATCCTGGGATGCATTAAGAGGAGTGTGATCAGCACGTCAAGGGAAGTTCTCCTTCCCCTCTACACTGCCCTGGTGAGGCCTCATCTGGAGTACTCTGTCCAGTTCTGGGCTTCCCAGTTCAAGAAAGATGAGGAGCTACTGGCAAGAGTCCAGTGGAGGGCTACAAGGATGGTGAGGGGACTGGAGCATCTCTCCTATGAGGAGAGGCTGAGGGAGCTGGGCTTGTTGAGCCTGAAGAAGAGAAGGCTGCGAGGGGACCTTAGAAATGCCTATAAATACCTTAAGGGTGGGTGTCAGGAGGATGGGGCCAAGCTCTTTTCAGTGGTGCCCAGCGACAGGACAAGGGGCAATGGGCACAAACTGAGGCACAGGAAGTTCTGTCTGAACATGAGCAAGAACTTCCCTCTGAGGGTGACGGAGCACTGGCACAGGCTGCCCAGGGAGGTTGTGGAGTCTCCTTCTCTGGAGATATTCAAGACTTGCCTGGACAAGGTCCTCTACAGCCTGCTGTAGGTGACCCTGCTTCGGCAGGGGGGTTGGACTAGATGACCCACAGAGGTCCCTTTCAGCCCCTACCGTTCTGTGATTCTGTGAAAACTAGTCAGTTAATTTCATTCAGCAAACGAGTTGTTCACTATATCACTGTACAGATTAACTGAATCACGGAGATACATCTCACTGGGCAATTGCCCAGGTGGAAGTTTTAATTTAAAATGTTTCTAGCACAATTTATTTCTAACAGCAATACTCCTATATTATGAAGCTCTCAAAATGCAAAGCATTTGTTTATAATTACCTTGCAAAGATTTTCACATTAGAAAGAGTTATTTTTTCCTACTTCCACAGCTGTTGGTGGTCGCTGCAGGGATTTTGAATTAGGCTCAGTTTTAATTAGAGAAACTTCTACATATCAAGAACCGCAAAAGGATTTGTATTACCATCAACTAAAGTTTTATGTAGGGAATGAACAGAATAAGCTCTGAAAAAAGTGTCCTTAAACCAAGTACTTCTTGCTTTTGATGACACAGGCCATATGTCAACAGTCACCATCTCAGAGACCACTCCATAAAATCCAGTAATGTAACGCACTGCAGTATGCATGCTTCCTATGCCGGGTCTGTTTACGTGTACTGCTATCGTTTGTTCTCCGGCATGATGAAAACACTCTGCCACAAAGCCAGGGAAGAAGCTGCAGCAAGACCGCCTCTGCCTGCTGTTAACTGAAAAGTTACCATGGTCTGCATTCCAGACTATATTCAGAAACCCAATTTCCGAGTTAGACATGGTTTCAAAATTACTATGAGAACAGAAGCTTCTCAGAGACTATACTAAGCGCAGAGCATCCTCAGAAGTTTTTTAAAACCAGGTCATAGCTTAGAGTGACTGGAGTAAATGGCAAACTTAAAGCACACTCACAAAATTTCAAAACACTTCCTTCCCTTCGAGCACGTGATTACCTCGCAGAGGGATTAATCACTCCAGCTCCAAGTTACTAGGATATACGCCCTAGTCCAAGTACAACAATATATTTCAACTCCACATGGCGAAAAAGCCAACATCTGCTTATACAGGCGTTTGTGTTGGGTCCCCTCGGAGCATAACCAGATCCTCCTCCCTCCGTGAGGAGGTACGCCCACGGGGGAAGGAGGCCCTCCACAGCGACAGGCCTTTCTTCCCGCGGGGGAGCCCCTCAGGGCCAGACCTCCCCTCCGCCTCGGTAAGCCGCGGCAGGGGCTCAGGCCCTCCCGGCGGGCCGGGGCCCAGCGCTGCAGCCCCACGGGGAGCGGCGCCGCTCGCTCTCTCCCCGCGCGCCCCACGCCCACGGGCACGCAGCGCCGGGAGGGAGGCGCCGCGCCACTGCCCAACGCCCGGGGCATGGGAGAGGTAAACGGCGGCCCAGCCAGGCCACCGCGCCACCGCTCTGCGCTGCCCTCCTGCCCCCGCCGCTACCGAAGGGGTGGGCGGCGGCGCTCCCGCCCACCGCGGCCGAAAAGGCCCCTCAGCCGGAGCCCCCCGTCCGCTTCCCGCCCCTCAGCGCCGCGCCTAAGCCGGAGCTCTCCCCGCCTCCCTCCACCTCAGCGCCGCGCCTCAGCCAGAGCCTACACCTCTCCCGAGCCCCGAACAAAGCCCTGCAGCGGGCTCTCCGCCGCCGCACGGATCTTCCCGTTTCCCCCTTAACCCCACGCACCGCCAATCCACCCCCGCTGCGCTACCTGGAGCTGGGCTTGGCCAAGTCGGCCTCGGGGCCCTGGAACATGGTGACGGACAACGGTCTCGGCTGCACAGCCCCACGTTCGGCGCCCCTCCCCGGCTGCTCGGACCGCAGGTAGCGCCGCCGGGCCCGCCCTGCTCTAGCGTTGGTTGATACACTTGCCTATCACGTCGAGCAGCCTATAGAACGCAGCCCGCCCTATCGATATCCCGCCTGTCCGGTGAGCCTCGTGGAGGGAGGGAAGCTTAAAAAGGGTTCGTGTCGTCATTCATCCTGGCCGCTTCCCATTGGTAAGACTGCGCGTCCGTTAGAGGGAACGGCAGAGCCGTTGGCTGAGAGGAGGAGCGGCGGGAGGGCATTTAAAGGGCCAGGTAGGGTAGTAGCAGCCCGATGGGAAGCGGCCGCAGCGGGCTTGGTCGGCTTCTCTCTGAGGGGGCGCGGCCCGGCCACCGCCCCTCCACAGCCCCGAGGGCGGGCTGCGGAGCGTGGCGTGCCTGCCCCCGGACGAGCCCAGCCAGCCCTGCCTCTCGGGCGAAAAAGGCTGGGCTTTGTCCAGCGAGAGGTGGGGCCTGGCCAACGGCTGCAGCAGCCCCGAAGGGGGTCAACTCCGCTCTCGGCGTCAGCCGCGCAGCCGGGGGCCTTGTGCGGGCATTTCACCCAAAAACGGCAATATGAAGCAAAAATCAGAAGGGAGCCCATCATAAGGAATAACCTCAAAGACGACTTTGTAACCCGATGACTTTAGCATCGCCTTCATTGGGAACCTCTGAGGCTTCACCCGGCGGGGTCAGGGAGGAGAGGGCTGCACCTCAGTCTCACGCTGCACAGCAGCTGGGGAGGCAGCAGGCATACACGGTTACCGACCCCAGCGCGTAGTCTGACCATAAACAATCCATCTGCTGTAACTCACCGCTTCCCCTCTCTCGGGAAGTGGTGTCTGTAAACTCCTCACAGCTCTGCAGGCTCCCGCTGAAGCAGCGTTGGGCAACTGCCATGTGAAAGCCATCGCTTTCCTGGAGACTCTGAGGTTGGAGGAGCTGGTACAGCTACGTTCAAGGAGCAAACACTTGCATGCCCTTTTTAACCAAACAGGTTAAACTTTTGATTAACAGTAACATTACAAGTTAACATTTTCAGCTGAAGATTTTATTTAATAGCTGTAAGGCTTTCCATATGCCAAGAAGTAAATTTAGAGGCAGCCATATTGCTGCTTTTGTCTTGAAGGATTAAAAAAACAATGAAACAAAAAACCACACCACAAAAAAAGGACTCTAACTGCAACATCTTGCTTTGTTTCATTTCTTGCTTTGCTAATCATTCTTTACTTCCGACTCATTCTTTCTAGTTTTACATGGTTTAGTTTTGGTCATTATGGGAAAAACTAGATAATCTGTGAGAAAAGTGGTAGGATTCAGTACCGAGTTTGACATAAGGAGTAAAAGAACTGAAGTTCTCTCTTAGCTGTGGGCCTCTGTCACAGCATGGTGGAGTGAGAAGCTGCACAAGAAAGAGCTCTAATTTGGTCATATAGTGCATTTTCCTCAGTACAAAATGGTCGAGATGAATCCTCACTCTTTGGGTGGAAAGGAAGCATCAAAGAGTATTACTAATAAGGTTTCTGTTGAGCTTTTAAAAGTGTTCTTCATTTCCTACTATCTAAGAACACACTTGCATAATTAAACTAAAGCTGCCACTGTATATTGCTGAGACCAAAATCTTAAATGTGTACAAAAAGGAGTTAGTTAAGTTAATGACATAGATCACAGGATAATTCAGCTTGAAAGGAACCTCAGGTCTAGAGTCTAACCTCCTGCTCAAAGCAGAGTGAGCTAGATCAGGCCAGCTTCCTCTGGGCTTTACTCAGTTTTGTCTTGGAAAGCTCTGAAGATAAGCACTGCACAACTGCTCTGGGCAACCTGTTTTTCTGGTAGTGGCTATATAAAACATGATGGATGTACAGGTCGCATTCACGCCAAGTTTCTGCTTATCTGAAGCTGTCAAGGTAAAAAAATAGGGGAAAAAAAAACCCCTGAGATAAACATATCCTTTTCATTTCACCCTTTTGCTTAGTGCTTGGTTCTGGTTGTTTTTATTTCTTCCCCTTGTTACTGGTGTCCATGGACAAAGACAGGACGTTCAGCCCTCTGGTTTGACCCATTTCTGACACTCAAAATTAGTGGACACTACTGAGAATGAAAGCTGTAAAGCAAAAAAAAAAAAACAACCCCCAACGAAAAACTCTTACCATGGTGAAAATCATGAAAATTCTGGGATGACAGATGCCAGTGGAAGGTATGCCACTGATTTCACTGAAAGCAGAATTTCACCTTGGAAGACTTGGCCTTACTGACAACTTTTTAGCCCCCTCCCCCCCAAGGGGCCATTATTATGTAAATAAAGGTTAAATGGAAAAATCTGACAAGGCATGAATGGCAAGTAACACACTGGACATAAGTTAGACCAAGTATTAGTATGTATTTATGCACAAGAATAAAAACAGCTTTACAAGTTGAATTGGAAATTTAAACAGAGGAAGTTTAACAGCTTTTGTATATTATATTAAATAACCAAAACACCTTTTTCCAAAATTGGTAAAGAATAAATAATATAATTTACAATATGGTACAAAAAATAATCAGTAAGGACAGGCATTCTGCTTTATACATACACTATATAGGCATATTTATAATCTATAAAACAAATTCACATCTCAAACAAGCCAAAAACCTTAGATGATATGGCTTAACTATTATTAAAAGAAACAGCATTAAATTTTGCTGCCAGAACCATAAGCTCTAAAGCAGTTATCATGTTTCAATAATTAATGATAACTTATTGCCGTAGTGCTTGCCAAGGTTTCACTTCGTTAACATTTACAAATTGCTGTGAAATTAAGAGATTCAAAGGTTTGAAAAGGTTAAAAAAAGTGCAGTACTTTCCTTATAAATGCATCCGAAGTCTGAGTGTAAAAAACAAAATGCAACTTAATTTTCACTCTGGGATCTGCAGTCAGTAAATGAGATGTCTTTATAGATTAGATTTGATCCAAGCCATTTAATTCAATTTAGAAACATAAAGAGGGGTGTCAAGAAAAGGCTTAACAATGCCACATTAAAAATAATTAGTATTCCTATGCTTAGTAGATTTAGTGATAAAGGATAAAAGGAATTGTGTAGGTAATCAGGATGCAAGATGCAGCACCCAGCAGAAAACCCAGTTAGTGCACACATGCACACACGGGTAGATCTAGTTCTTAATTGTAGTACTGCTTTTTACCCAGACTATGACGACAACAAATACTGAATTTTGTGCTGTTCACCCTGCTGAACTACTCTGAATTTCCTTATTACATATAGTCACTAAAGCAACACAGGGAAAGCCTAGAGCAATTAATACTAGAACTGGAGGTTGTTAGTGTCCATTCATCCTCTCCAACCACCCTACAGTGCTCCGAGAAGCTATTAAGATAAAAAAGACATGTTTACCTCAAAAACAATCCTGTGTGCATTTCAGTATAACCTGCTTGAATGTTTGCTTAGGATAGGCTGACATTGTTACACATACGGATTTTGTTACTGCTGTTGGGGAAGCTGAAATAATTAAAATTGAACAGGTTTTGTGTTTTACATATATATACACACACACACACATAAGCATAGACATATATGTGTGTGTGTGTATATACACAACCCTCCTCCCCCAGTTTTTCACTTAGCAGTCTCAGGCACAAACTGATGATTATTAGTATTGTAAAGCACATCCACCTGAAGTCTACAACTGGTGGAATTACAGGTGTGTTTAAATGACCTTTCTAACAAATTCTGCATCAATTCAAAATTACCACAATGATCTAAGTTATTTTGAAGTTTTTCCCTGATAAGACTTACTTTTCCTGAAACGGCTTTATTATTACATTGCAGTTTGCAAAGTGTTACATTTCTGAAATCAAATTCTCTTTCATAATGACAACTTTTAAGAGGCTGATGCCAAACAGATTTCTAGCCACAAAATTCTGAATGCTGAACTGACCTGTCATTTCCACTTTGTTATTACTTGGTGGTCCAAGTCTACTTGCAAAGGTTCAGGATATTAGCATTTTCTGATCTCATGGCTTCATTAAAAATAGCTACTATGCTGATTTAATTCTGCAATTCTGTTACTCCCCTATGGCAGCTGAATGGGCTGAGAAAGGGCAGCTTGACAGCTACCTGTTTCATATGGCAGAAAGTCTTCACAGATCTTGAAGTGCTCTGCCATACAGGTGCAGTAACCCTGGCTCTTATTCTAGGCAACCCAAGAGTCAAAACCAGTGTCACATCTGCTCCATCACCAGTGCATGGGTAAAGACGAAATATTTGTCAAGCTACCTAAATACACGGCAGACCATCAGGCTCGTCTTTCAATATTCAGAAGTTCAAGAATGAGAGTTCAGATTTTTTTTTTTTTATACAGTACTTGATTAGAATGTATCACATCTCCTGCATGTCCTGTAATCCACAGCCACAGTTAGGAGCCCTCTACTCTTGTCGTGCACGTCCGAAGGGGTTTTGCAGGCACAGCATATAGGATAATCATCATTACTAATATAAGAAGCCAAAACCAAGAGGAAACAATCTGGGAAAGAACAAACGACAACACAGCTCAACTCTTAAGTAAAACTTAGACGTCTTAGAGTGAGTGACTCTTGAGACTAATGAGTATAGTCTACATACCAAGGGTGAATGCTCAGAACGATACAGTCCTCAGCATTCATTCTTCTGACAGACTTGAACTTTTTATATTCTAGGTTTAAATGATTTCCTGTTAATTGCATCAGAATTCTCAAACAAGGTTTTGTAAGAATAATGAATGAGAAATAATGACAGAAGGACTTAACAGCCCACATGATATGCAGTCAGAACAGGAAGTTATCCCATCGGTATGAAATTCTCCATGCTTCTAGTCACGACTGTTTTCTTGCTAGTACTACAGGTTTGCCTCCCTGCTGGGAACATCCAACTGTACTAATGCTGTTTTACACATCTGTATGGTTCCTATGTCAAAGAGGAGAATGTAGCAACCTAATACATGGGGTCTTAGAATGTTATCCAAATATCTTAGCTTTTTGAGTGAAATCAGGAAGGTTGCTCTGGGCCACACAAAAAGGGGCATCAGAAAACTTGTTACGTTTTGTCTTAGTGATAGAAAGCATACGGCAAACTATATAGCAGTTAAAAAAAAATCTACACAAAGCAGGGCAAAGTGACTAGGAAAACAGCAAATCCAATCAGTGCATTGTGAGCAAGGTTACAAGAAGAAACTCCCAGTCAAATGCCTTGTAAAAGTAGCTAAAGGCAGGCAGAACTACATCCACCAAGTATAGTGCAAGTTGGGAAAATGAACCCCTGATAATAGCCTAAGAGATGGAGAAGTTTTGTTTATTTATTATTAATATGAAGTTGAGGTTTATATAGGACTAGCCATCTGTATAAGTTCAGAGCTACTTCAAATAGCCAAGGGACATCCTCCGGAGAAGCAGACAAGTGCTTAAAAAAGGGGCAAAATAATGGTATTCTCTCTCATGACTGGTAGGACAGGAAATAGGAAAAGTCTCCTGAGTTATACAGGTAGAATCAACGGACAACCAGCTCTAGAGGAAGTAACTTTATATTCCTTTGAACCTTCTTGAATCAGGATCTAGGTCTTTCAAATAGTAAAACACTAACATTAAATGCACAGGGATTTAGTAGAGGGAGTACCAGATCCACTACTGCCTGGGAGCGACTATAATGAAAAGTGATGCCTTGGGGTACCACAGAGCACCTGGCATTCACAGAACAAGGAGGAAATAAGGAAGGACTAAGGGATTAAGTTAGGACTTGACATCTTTCCTCCTCATGACTCAAAACAGATCTCAACAACTTTAGCGTTAACATATTATTTGTTTCTATACATTACAATATTTTTTCCTATTTCCTCTCCCAGGTAAATCCTCAGTTTTTGTGAGGAAAGATGGCAATATAAACAGCTTTCCAATAAAGCCAAGACTAATTACGACAAAGCTTTCATAGTGATTCTAGTAGACTCTTTTGCAGTGTTTCCTGACTTAAAACCAACCATTCTTCAGGGAAAGCAAGAAAGCACTCTCCCACTCATGGGATGAGCTGTGCAATGTGATGAAGAACCTGAAAGGTGGAGAATGTGAGTGCAGTCAGGATGATGATGATTGTGACGTGATAGGGTTTAAAATTAGAGGAAACTCCCCAAGGATCCATGCAGTCTGGGAGTAGGGTGAATTAGAGCTCCCCTACAAAACAAGAAAGCAGGTACATGCCCCTGCTGGAATGATCAAACAACAAAACAAAGCCAAAGAAACAGAAATGGTCTATAAAAAGGAAGCATTGTAGAGTTGCAGAGCCTTTGAAGAGAGTGCAAGAAAGTTCAGTTTTACTGATTGATAAGAAGAGTGCCATCTAGGACATGTCAAGATGCAAAATGGTTCCCATACCCACCCCCACCCTTCCTCCTCCACAACTTCAATGTGAATCCCAAATCATGGCATTTTGATTACTACAGAAAAAAAATAATTCCTGTAGAGGAGCTTCTGGCAATACCCTTCCCTGCTTGAGCTTCTTGCTCAGGTCATTCCAAAGCACAAGTCCGGGACTGTCCCATAAACCTGCCACCTTACATCACTGATGCAGGGGATACAACATTTCCTGTAATACTGTTCCATGTTTTGTTGTTCCCGGTATATTGCACATTCCAGGACTTGCAAGTACTTCTTCAGACCTTTGAAGACAATGCTTCTTCTTCATGAAGAAGTGCACAAGACAGGGACAACTGAGCCTCAGTGGCTTCTCTACAACCTGCCCTTGCCATGATCCAGCACTGCAAGCTCCAACTTCAGCTGAACAGTCTACACCAGCCTGCTGGTCTCATACACTCACTGTGAGAGATCCCCAATTTGGGGACCACCACCTCCTCCATCAAACAGAATTTCCCTGCGGGTTGGCTCAGGTATTGATAGTTCCTGGGCAAGGTCATTAAAACGAGATATGTAATCTATGCTGTTCTCATTCATCATGCAAGCCAGCTGGGAATCCACCACCTAGAAGAGACATAAGAGAAAAGAAGAGCTACACGTCAGTGGAAATTTCACAGAATCACATAATTGTTTAGATTGGAAGGGACATCTAGAGATCGTTTTGTCCAACTATCCTGCTCAAGTAGGGTCATCTAGAACAGGTTGTCCTAGACCTTGTCCAGTCAGGCGTTGAATTATCTCCACGAGTGGAGATTCTACAACCTTTCTAAGCAACCTGTTTCAGTGTTTGACTACCCTCACATTACGAAAGTTTTCTTGTGTTCAGGTGGAATTTCATGTGTTTCAATTTGTGCCTGCTGCCTCATGTCCTGAGAAGATTTTGGCTCCCTCATCTTCATTCCCAGCCTCTCCTCACGTGAAAGATACACTTAACCTCATTTTATCCACATTAGAGAATAGCTCTTATCCATGGTTAAATGGAAGCCTCTAAAAAAACAAAAACCCAAAAAAACCCACCGCACCTATAGTCTCAATGGGTCTTATCTGCCTATACTTAATTCAGAATTAACGTGCACCAGTAGATGCACTGTACAAAAACTCTGTAGATATTACCTCTAACACAGTAACTGCAATTCCAAATAAAACTTGATTCTGCAGGACACTTAATAAACAGCCTTTCAAAATTCTCCCATCATTAAAGCCATTTTTAAATCATACTTGCATCCTCTGAAGATGCCCACGCAAACCCATATCTGCCACAACAGCTGCTCTGGTGTGCCTAAAGTGGTGGCTTATCCCATTTTCTTCTGAAGCCAGTTTGTAAGATCAAAGGCTGCAATGTCACTTCAAATCCACACAAATAAATTATCATATATTCCTTTAATTAACACACACCTTGACAGATTCTCACCATGAAGGAAACAGAATCTTCATATTTATGCTAGGAAGTGGAGCTGTAGGTGGAGCCTGAAGCTGACAAGGGCACAGTAAAACAGCATGAGCTTACTGCAGCTTCTGCTTACAAGATCTTTACAGAAACCTCCTTATCCAAATCCAAAGGGCAACGGAGGAATGATATTTTCCTTCCATCAGGGCAAGCCCCTACAAACTTACAATGTACACGATGTTACAGTGAGTCAATGATCGTAAACTGTAAGATAATTAAGACTGGAAGGGACCTGAAGAGGTCTCTAGTTCAACCTGCTGAAAGCAGGGTCACCCTAGGCGGACAGACCAGCTTACTTGGGGTTTTATCAATGTCAGTCTTAAAAAGCTTTGAAGATAAGTCACTGCACAACATCTCTGGGCAACCTGTTGCCCCTGCCTGACTGTCCTCAGGGTGAAAAAGTTTTTGTTTGTATGTAGTCAGAACCTTTCTCAATTCAGCTTTTGCCTGTTCCTCCCACCATGCATTATCACTCTGTGAAGGGTCTGGCTACATCTTCTTGATGACCTCCCCAGAAGTACTGGCAAGCAGTTAGGTCCCTCCTGCCCTAAAGCCTTCTCCAGGTTGAGCAAGCCCAGTAGCATCAGTCTTTCCTCACAGACAGGTGCTTCAGCCCTCTAATCATCTTGGTGGCCCTCTGCTGAACTTGCTCCAGTTTATCTATGTCTCTCCTGTATTGGTTGCTCAAAACCGGTCGCAATATTTTAGACATGGTCTCATAGCTGTTGAGTAGAGTCGGACAATCATCACTTTGTTCAATCTACTAGCTATGCTCCTGTTAAAACAGCCCACGACACTGTTGGTCTTAGCTGCCACAGAACATCCTGGCTCACGTTCAGCTTGCTGTCTATCAAGATGCCCAGGTACTTCTCAGCAGAGCTGTTTTCTAAACAGTCAGTCTCCAGCCTATGTTGCTGTTGGGGTTATTCCTTCCCAGGGGGAGGACTCTACATTTGTCCTTGCTGAATTCCGTAATGTTCCTGCAGCTCACTCCTCTAGTCTGTCCCTCTGAAAGGGAGGTCTGTCCTCAAGCGTATCAAAGCCTTAATAACTGCTGGTCTTCACTCTCCCCCCTCAAAAGATTTCAAAACAGAAGGATAATTCTACCAACAGAAAAAAATAACTCAGCAGCACAGGAGGACTTTCTGCCGTTCCCTCAGGTAACTTAGTGTTAGCCATCTCCTGCTTCTTCCTTCTGGACCTATTTATTTTTTCCATCAGTCCTCCAACTATACTGTATCTGCATCAGTATTAATCTTTCTCTCATCTTTAGGATTTTCAGTTCCTGCTTTACAAAGCAGGACACAAAAAACAGAAAGATTACAACTCTCTCTGTCAAAACAAAGGTATGTCCAAGAAGGTGAACATGACCATCCCAGCAAAAAGAACTTGGGTCGAAGGTGCTCACAACAGCTTCTTGCACCAGCTCTGGTGCAGTATACCCTCAAGTCATTTCACACCTTTCCGTTAAGACTGTAACCCTGTTTTACTAAGCTAAAGTGCAGATGACAAAGCATCTTTGCCTAAGTATCTCAGGAAGGTATGATGGACAATATATAGTAACACTGCACTACAACAGGAAGCAGACAGTGGAATGTAATTTGATGACATACCTCTGCCACATCTGCCAGAGACCGTGACACAAAAGAGTCCCGTGAGTTTCCATCCAGAAGGCTGGGTCCCAGTAAGGAGGTGCCACTGGCAGTCCCAACAGGAGTTGGCAACATTTTTCGTCCCTTCTCGGGGGAGATGAAACTTGCTATAAAGAATAGGCACATCATCAGTAAGTCTCTGCACTGAATGTTTGCAATTGGGAGGGCAGAGAGAAGCACAAGGAAATAGAAAATGGAGGACAGGTATCTATTTCTTCTATCTCTTAAAAATTACGCATTACCAGCATGAACACCACCAGCACACTGCGAAGAGTACAGAGACTCGTTGCACTGGCCCCATTAAATATTAATTTAAAAAACCACCAACCAAACACCAGACAAACCCAGTGATCTCATGTCTTTGAGATTATGCTCACCAAGCACAGAACAAAGCCTGTTTTTCTAACAGCAAAGCCAAGGGTATCTTCTCATTTTGGCAAAATAGCCAAAAGGTCTCAACCTAACTGATGAGTCAGGCTCCACACAGACTACAATGAAGTGCCAAGGAATTACTTGTCCTAACGTAAGGGCCCCAATCTAGCAACAGGATCTTTTCGGGAACAGACTTGTAAAGAGAAAGAAAACGTAATCAAGGCAATGCTGTTGAAATGAAAGCAAGAAGGGAAGAACTCTACAAACTTCCTACTGGGTTTACAATTTTCCAAAGGATTCAATTCTAATAAACAGTGCTTTTTGCACACCCCCCCTTTTTTTTGTAAGAAAAAGAGCTTTTTTTGTTGCAGTTCTCTGCATACTGACACTTACAAAATAAGCTGCCGAGAGACGAGTCTGTGGAGTCATTGGGGTACCACTGAGGATCATGACTGGGAGAGGCAATCCAGTTCTGTTGAGGACTACTGGATGGGGACGGAAGACTTTTGGAGCTGTCACTGCCATTCAGCTTTGCAGGAGAAAGAGAAACACCTTCACCTGTAAGCCAAGGTCAGGAATCACTGATTCAGTCAATGCAGTAAAGTTATAGAACACTCCACCAATACATATTTAGAAAGGGAAAACAAAACAACATACCCAACAAAAAAACGCACCTATAGAAATTAAAGGGTAGGCATATCATTTTATTTCCAAAAGATATTAAAAAAACCCCAACAACCCAAGAACTGCTTCCTGGAAAAGTTTCTGCCGACATGCAAGATGACAGTGTTTGTTTTTTTTGGTTTTTTTTTTTTTTTTTTACATTAACAGGGAGACTTTAGCTAAGATCAGACTTACTGTATTGACCAGAGCTGATAGCTATTTCAATGATAGAATCACTGATTTGAGTGGCAGGTTCTCCTTGAGAAAGCACATCTTCAGGTGGTCCAGGCAGAGAAATATCCAAGAGAGCAGAAACATTGGGAGGAGAGAGCCGGGTACTGGAAGTCTCTGATGACGGAAGTGGAGGGGTGGAAAGACCATTTTGGACAGGAGTCTTGGATAGTTCTGACAGCGAAAGGACTGATGTGCCCTGCTACAAGAGAGTTAATTGTTTATCAAGGACTTGGAAATCTGTCTGAAAAGCAACAGCTTAGCTCCTAAAGCATCAGATTAAAATCAGACTTTAAGGGAGGAAAAGGAAAAAAAACACCAAAACCAAGAGGACTAATAATCCAGCAGATAATATTCCTAAAATTTTAGGAAGGTATTATTTATATAATAAATTTGTATTGTTTTCATGAAAAATATCTGTAAGCATAAACAAATATGCTTCAGCCCATATTCTGCCAAATCATCTGAAAAAATATGGGTCTGTAACATTCCAAATAATATTTAATACAACCTACATAACACAAACAAGCATAGTAATAAAATCAACATGACTTTGATGAACCTACAAACTAGTTCTTATGAATCAAGTATTAATTTGCCTTTGGATATGCAAAAAAACCTGTAACTGCTTGAAGAGTATATAAATATTTTAAACTGCTAACTTGCTCCTCTTTACAGCCAGACTTCCCAAAACTCAATTTATTTTTTTAAGGAGTCTTGTTAGTAGTACCTCATCATGTAACTGTTCGTGACTTTTTTTCTGATGTAGTATATATGAAGTTGTCCTGAGAACCAGAAGCTCAGACCTCAATACCACAAATAAATGTCTAGTAGGTTCATGTCCCAACATTTGTGCTACAAAAAAATCTCTTCATCTCCTTTACACTCTCCAATCAAATCAATCTGACCTTTTTTGCATGTACCTGTCACAGGAAGGGTGGAAAGTGCTTCCATGGAAAAAAGAAAAGCCTGTATTCTGAGGCTGAAGTATCTAACACAAGGTCCTGAATCTCACTGAAGAAGGAAGCTGGGGATAGGATGACACCACTCTTGCAACTCGGGTGCTGCCACAGCTACTTTTTAAGTGTCTACATCTTACTGGATCCAGCATAAAGAAAAGTGATTCTTTGAAGAAGAGGATGCTGGCATTACAATCATGCTTTTAGTCTTAATATTCCTCCTTCAGCTACATACAAGCAAGCAGGACTGCCAATTGCTAAAATCTTTTGTTGTGATGTCTAAAATACACATGTACGATATAGCGGAGCAATTGTTAACTGTTCCACTGTATAAAGAAATATGTAAAACCTGTTTGTCCTTCAGAGGTCAAGACAGCTTTGCTTTGCTCTTTCAGAGAACAGCACCCACATAAATTGAAGCCGTTTTCCTAAATTTCTTTAAATTTCTTCCGATGCTATAGATTTGAATTCCCACAAAACAGTACGAATGGTGTACAATTATCTGGGAACAAGTGGTTTTAACTAGTAATACCAGTGGTGTTTTCAGAACATTACTCATTTCATACAGCTGTTCTTTCAACACATACTCTACCTGGAAACCATCAGGAACTGCCTCTTGCTCATGCTGTGTTGGTAGGCTGAGGAACGGAACCCGACACCCAGGGCCTGAGCCCTAGAAGCACAACAGAAATCATATGAGCGTTGAATGTTTACACAAGATACTGCAAATGTACTCGGAGAGGTAAGAGACAACTGGCTATCACCATTTATGCATGCTCTTTTTATACATCATGCCTTTCAAAACCATCCTTCAACTCCCTGAGAAAACAACATGGACTAACATGTTATCTGGGTCTCAAGGAAAGAAACGGTAAGGAGAAATCATAGTTTCCATTCCAAATACATCCATAAAAGTCCATGTTTTGCCCTGAATTCCTTCCTGAATTAGTCAATTGAAATGCTACTGTTTCTTTTCAAGCCCAGATTTCTGGAGGGCAACTTCAACAGTCTCACAGCTGAAAGCTACTCTATAGGATGGAAGTGTGTTCGATGAGATGATGATTTGATCCCTCAACCCCAAAATACACACTATGCAACATAGATTTGGTTTGCTGTGATAAAAGTGTCTAACAGCAAGCTCCAGGAGAAAGCCCACTGAAGAGTTGTTATTAGTAGAGCTCTTTTACACAACACAAAAGCAAGACACTCAAGAAACTCTGACCTCTACAGCGGTGATGGAGCCTCCATTCTGATGTGCTACTGTTGACTCCTGCCCTGTTACCACCGTGGTCATTCCATCTGGTGACAATGGAGACACACCTGACAAACCATCTGCATCCAGGACAGGCACAGGGCTACCAGGGATAATACCAGCACTTTTAGCTGCCAAGTCGATAGCACCTTTTGTGAAACAAAAAAGCAAAAAACACATTACAAGCCTTTTCTTCAGGCAATTACTTTGTTGTGACTCATCTAAACGATGATTTTTTAGAAATTGCCCAGAGTCAAAACTTAACACATGCAAAAAGTGAAAATGGTAATTATCTGATCAGCTATATCCGTTGTTCCTCTTCACAAAGTATAACATTTCTTTCACCTAAAAGGTTTAATTTTTTTGCCCTGTACCAACATGTTATTAGGTGTATCAAAACAGTTTAGAGAAACATTCTAATTATGGGACCCATTCTTTTGTTGCAAGACAGTATTTGCTTGGGGTACACCAGCATGTTTTTCTCTTGTAGAATTCATAAACCCACATTAGTATATAAACTGTTCATAAAGTTTCTTTCAAACGTGTCACAACCTCTATGTCACAACCTCTTTTCGAAGTGGTCTTACAACGAAACACCACAACAGTGCTCAACTTTGGTTACAAATTCTAACCCCTTGCTTTGCCTGCACATCAGACACAGCAAAGGAACCTAGCTCAGACTATCCCACCAATGATTGCTCCCTTTCTGCAGCCACACAAAGCCAAAGAAAGTAAGATATCATTAACACAGTTATTTTTTTTAACTTCCAAAGGCACTAATGATTTTACCTAGGAAATAGAAACCAACAACGTAACATCACACAGATCGCAAGAGACCATGACTCTTGTTCTGTTTAAGAAATTACTTACTAGACAGATGGTTGGTAGCCTGTGTTGGAAGAACTTTGGGCACAATTGGACGAGAAACAGCAGCTTTAGTCAGTGAGGACTGAATTGGCCGAAATGAACCTCTCCCTAGGGTGAAGGATTAAATACCTCTCAAGCAAATGAAGTCTAACATCTTTAAAGCAAAGCACAACACGGTTCAATGGAAGCAAACAAATTCCAAGCAGTAGCGGATTCCAGGAATGCAAGTACCAGAGACAATGAAACAGACTTGAAATACTAATGCAAGCTAACCAGCACCTTATCACAAAAACGCAGTAGCAAGTGTTGCAGTGTTACTGAAGCTGCTCTCATTATTTTTAATGAAGATAACCTTTAAGGTCTCATTGTTGATTTTGAGAATTAAGCCAAGATGGGGGGTCACCTGTACTACCATTGTACTCAAGAGAGTATCAGCAAAAGACAAATGGGCAGTATATTGATTACACTGTATGAAATTTAAACAGTATCCCAGGTACTAGGAAGTCCATTACAAAACCTAGACAAGTGATTATACCCTACAGAAAAAAAATCTTATCTAAGAAATTTTGTCTCCTTGTAGAGAACTCCTTACTTTTCCCTGCTTTCAACACTGGGAAATGGAAGAAGAAAAATTTCTATCATAATCATAACTTGCTTAACAATGATCCAGGAGAACAATCCCATCATCCTGTAGGAAGTGACTGAAGCAACTGGTAAATGACTCTGGTTTTGAAAGGATATTTCCCTCTTTTTAGAAATTATTGCTTTATGCAGTTTTAAAGGACACTTTCCAGTTTATCTCAAGGCAGCATAAAAGTGATAGCAGATACACAGACTCACCTGTAATGGATGAGTTGGATAAGATAGAAAAGGAACAGACATGCTGGGACGTGTTTCCAGATGGCCTGGGGAGCAGTGTTCTCTATGTGAGAGAAACAACAATAAACCAGAACATATTTAAACACAGAACAGAAGGTAAAGCTCATCTTCTAAGGCACAGAAGTTTATGACACCTTCCAGAACAAGCAGAGTATTTACACAGCATGACTATCATGCAACAGGTACAGCAATAAGGTCTGTGTAATACTCAGAAAGAAGCTACAGATAGGAATCATGCATTTTCTCTGTAAACTACGGTAAGAGAAAATTTCCACAATTCCCCGAGAAATGCTAATTGGAACTATATTCCTTTCTGATTCTTCCTGTAGTAATTTTCAATCTCCCACAGGATTACAGCAGTGATCTTAAGGATGGGATCTAGTCTGTGTGCAAACTGGTCTTCCATTACAATGAAGCAAGTGTGAATTAACGAGGCAGCTGTATGTACTTGGGAGCTCTTCAAACAAATGTAATTGCATAGACCAGAAAACCTCAGTACCAAAAAATAGTACGTATGTAATTTCTTGGTCTCCTACTCTTACATTCCTTCAGCTCTGGGGTGCCAACATAAGAAGGACATAGTCTTGTTGGAGCAAGTCCAGAGGAGGGCCACAAAGATGATCAGAGAGATGGAGCACTTCTCCTGTGAAGACAGGCTGAGAGAGTTGTGGCTGGTCAGCCTGGAGAAGAGAAGGCTCTGGGGAGACCTGATTGCAGACTTTCAGTACCTGAAGGGGGCCAACAGGAAGGATGGGGAGGGCCTTTTTACAAGGGCATATAGTGATAGGACAAGGGGTAATGGCTTCAAGATGAAAGAGGGTTGATTTGTATTAGACATAAGGAAGAAATTCTTCACTGTGAGGGTGGTGAGGCACTGGCACAGGTTGCCCAGAGAAGCTGTGGATGCTCCCTCCCTGGCAGTGTTCAAGGCCAGGTTGGATGGGGCTTTGAGCAACCTGGTGTAGGGGAAGGTGTCCTGCCCACTGCAGGGGGTTGGACTGGATAATCGATATCTAACCCAAACCATCCAGTGATTCTGTACAGAGCAGAAGAGACAAAAGGATATATTGACAATTGGTAACTTTGTTTTCACAAACAAGTTTCCATCGTTTTGGTTTTAGATTTCTTCTATGTTCTCCACCTGCCACAAGTCCCTAGGACAAGCCTGTGGCATGTTTCACAGTGGCATGTGCCTTTTTGCTAGATTATCAGAGTACTCTAAGGGAGGTTAACGTCTGCCTACCACCAAAGTTCCATGACAATAGGCTACCTCTTTCATACATCTCTTTGCAAGTCCCTTTTTTTTTTTCCCCCAGAAATCACTGTTCTTTCAAATAGTATTATGTTTTATTTCACTACAGAAGTTTATACCCATCCCAGTTTAACAGCCATTAGTAAGTAGGAAGGAGGAAAAAATATCTTAACGGAGATCTTGCTGCAATAGCACTGAGAGCTCTAACAATGACAGATCATGATGCCACATGAACACACTGCTTGTGCATCAGGACCAGCAGGTCAAAACAGCAGAACCTGTTTTCAGATGAGGGACTTTTTTATTTTTTTCCAAACTACCTCATGCAGTGGACTACTACTACTGTTGACACTCCTCATACAGAGAATATAATATGGCTGGTTACACATCATAGACTAAAATGCTTGTTCCTTCATATGTTCAACTTCACTTTCCCAGCAGATGTATGAGGGAAGTTCAGGTTTTTATTTGTTAGGTGTAAATCATTACAGCCTTGCTGATATCTATTAAGGAAGCAAAACAGGCATTTCGCACTTTGCCAACTGTTCTCACCTGTACTACTAACGGCTTCCGCAAGTGCCTGTTCCGTAACTTCCTTGGCTTTGGCAAGAAGAAGTCCGACTGCATCTGGACAAGAAGAGTAAATGCATTAGAAAGTATTTTAAGCATGCAAACACAATATAAATTATACCCCCAAACTCCACTTTTCAATGAAGTTGTAACTATTAAAATACTGTGTTTGCTTCAGACAGTAGAATTTTCTTTCTGCTAGAGCAGGAAAATTTTCCACCAGTAACGTGTTTTTTTCCTTCCCGTTTTATAGAGATAAAGCTTTCTCCCCAAACTAGCAATTTCACTACTTAATTACTGCAGTTTTCTATGAAGTTGTTACTGAGACTATATATATAAAATGAGTACTTGAATTAAATACAGCAATGAGTCTGTATTACAACTAGCTGCACAATAACAAGGATATCAGTTTTGCTAAACCTGGCAAATACATTTGCTGGGGCAACTTAATTAGAGAGTGAACCAGTTTCTCCAGCTGTGTGACAGCATTCACATTTGGGTCTGAAGAGGTGATCTTACTTCAAAGCATAGTTTCATAGTCAAAATCTGACTAATCTCAGGTAATATAAAGTTATTCTCGAGCATCACTAGAAGCACTGCTTCATAGGGAAGCCCATACTCTCTGATGAACAAAAAATCCTCTGAAACACCTACCGGAAGCTGGCTCAGGCACAATATGCTACTTTTTTCATTCAGTCACCTCACTTACACTGATTGTGTCTAGGTGCTGCCGGAAGGTCAGTTCTGCTTCTTTGCTCGGCAAGAACAGTTTTCCATGGCGGCTGTTGGGTGGTAGAGTTGTAGGAACTGCAAAGAGTCCACCATCAGCATCAGTGCTTCCAGAACTTGAAGGACCAGCCACCAAGAGAGGTCTAGGGAGGTTTCTCAAACCTAGATGATTTCAACAGAAATTTAAACGAAGTGAAAACAAAACAGAAGTAACTACATAGTAGTTGAAGAATCTGTATACAGAGAGCTGGGACTTCTGTATTCTCGCTCTGCCACCATCTGTGACCTCGAATCGTGAAAATCTTGATACTTCAGTTTTCCCACCTGCAAACTGACAGCATTTACCTGCTTCACAAGGACACTGCAAACATTCACTTGCTTTGAAATCCTTGGAGGAAGTGGGTTAAATGCAATTTTACAGTACTAAAGAAACTAGAATTAAGCACCCAGTTTTAAGCCCCACACAGACTGTGTCAACCAGTTTATTTACTCAGCTTGTAGAAATACTTGAGGGCCCATCCCATTGAACAAACTATATACCCACCATTCCTTTTGTAGGGGAAGATAATACAAACACAGACACATTCTACAAATGTTTATGTTTTATTTACACTCTCCCCCCCCGCCCCCGGTATTTCAAAGTGCAACCCCAATAAAGTGATTCTGGTGACAGAGAAATGAAAGACCAGGGATCAATTTACCAAAATACCTTCCAAAAGATGGATTGTCTTAAAAATATATTTGGCACATTGAAATAATGGCATCTGGTCTGAATGAAACTTCTCCATTTACATTTAACTTCAAAATATATTATAGGATTTCACAGTGCTGTGCCCACTCTGCAGGCATCCAGCTAGGATGAAAATGAGTAATGTCAGTATGTCATTCTGAGATAACCAAGAAGTGCACCTGCCTCTCTCCCACAGAAGTGCTTGTTGCGCGTGTAACACCGGGTTTCTTTACAGTAACAGCTATTTTCACACGCATACAGCACCCATACCTGTCATGGTACTCCAGCCTCTACTGCTGGGCTAGAGATCTCAGCCGGGAGGCAGCAGACACCTGACTCCACCAGAGGGGGAAGAACCAAAGATCCTGTCATGCCTGCTGCCTCCCTGGGCAGGAAGACAGCACAGCGCAAGCTTGGGCCACCCTAATGCAGAGATGGGTATACCCAACTGTGTTCAAGAAGTGTTTTGAAGAACATCAAACTACACACCTAACAAATAAACCTGCAGAAAAAGATGAAATTGCCACCTCCATCCTGCTGCTCCAGATTCTGCTGTTCTTCCAAAAGGTTAGTTAGAATTAAAGTGTGCCAATGTATCTAAAAATCAATTAAATGCAGAACATATACATTTGTGCCTCCTGCCTGACAAGGAGTTATACAGAATTGTTAAAGATAATACACATGATTATTATCTTTTAAAACAAATCACAGAATCACAGAATCACAGAATAGTAGGGGTTGGAAGGGACCTCTGTGGGTCATCTAGTCCAACCCTCCTGCCGAAGCAGGGTGACCTACAGCAAGCTGCACAGGACCTTGTCCAGGCGGGTCTTGAATATCTCCAGAGAAGGAGACTCCACAACCTCCCTGGGCAGCCTGTGCCAGTGCTCCGTCACCCTCAGAGGGAAGAAGTTCTTCCTCATGTTCAGACGGAATTTCCTGTGCCTCAGTTTGTGCCCATTGCCCCTTGTCCTGTCACTGGGCACCACTGAAAAGAGCTTGGCCCCATCCTCCTGACACCCACCCTTCAGATATTTGTAAGCATTTGTAAGGTCCCCTTGCAGCCTTCTCTTCTTCAGGCTGAACAAGCCCAGTTCCCTCAACCTCTCCTCACAGGAGAGATGTTCCAGTCCCCTCATCATCCTCGTAGCCCTCCGCTGGACCCTCTCCAGTAGCTCCTCATCTTTCTTGAACTGGGGAGCCCAGAACTGGACACAGTACTCTAGATGAGGCCTCACCAGGGCAGTGTAGAGGGGAAGGAGAACCTCCCTCGACCTGCTGGCCACACTCTTCTTGATGCACCCCAGGATCCCATTGGCTTTCTTGGCAGCCAGGGCACACTGCTGGTTCATGGTTAACCTGTCATCCACCAGGACGCCCAGGTCCCCCTCCGCAGAGCTGCTCTCCAGCAGGTCCACCCCAAGCTTGTACTGATGCATGGGGTTGTTCCTCCCCAGGTGCAAGACCCTGCATTTGGCTTTGTTGAACCTCATCAGGTTCCTCTCTGCCCAGCTTTCCAGCCTATCCAGGTCACGCTGAATGGCAGCACAGCCTTCTGGTGTATCTACCACACCTCCCAGTTTGGTGTCATCAGCAAACTTGCTGAGGGTACATTCTAACTCTTCATCCAGGTCATTGATGAAGAAGTTGAACAAGGCTGGGCCCAGTACTGACCCCTGGGGGACACCACTTGTTACCAGCCTCCAACTAGACTCAGCGCCGCTGATGACAACCCTCTGAGTTCTGCCATTCAGCCAGTTCTCTATCCACTTCACCGACCACTCATCCAGCCCACACTTCCTCAGCTTCCCTAGGAGGATATCATGGGAGACTGTGTCGAAAACCTTGCTGAAGTCAAGGTAGACAACATCACCTGCTCTCCCTTCGTCTACCCAGCCAGTCATGTCATTGTAGAAAGCTATCAGATTGGTCAGGCATGATTTCCCCTTGGTGAATCCATGCTGACTACTCCTGATAACCTTCTTTTCTGATAACCTTCTTTTCTTCCACTTACAAATCAATAAAGGGATGCAACTATAATTAAGTAATGATATTTTATGCACTACAGGTGATGTTACATCACAGCTGTTGCTTCATGTTTTCTAAATCTCTTTGCACGATTCTTTTTATCCTCTTTTTTCTCTCTCCAGCTGGCTGTGTAGCTTTTGTGGAGCTGTCAGTTTGCCAACGCTTTCAGTTCTTTTGGAGTGGACACATGCTATTTTCTAATCTTTATTTTCTACTGAGAAGACCAAATCAATTTAGCTTAAATAAAAAAAAAACCCAAAGACAAAAACAGTTAGCACCTAGATGGACTCAGGACAAAAGCCTATGTGGGAACATGCCTAGAAGGCTCATCACCAAAAGTAACCTAGCAGTTTGCTTTCTCACAAGCAAATTACTGCAGTTATTTTATAGTACTGTATGCGAGGATGCAAAGAAGCGTGGTAACTATAGTACGTTAAAGGTTACAATCCAGACCACAAACAATCCTACTTTAGATCAAGAACACCCGTATCAGGGCTGATAAAAGGGTTTTGGTTTACCTACCAAAACAACACAACTTACGGTGAAGATATCAGACTTGCGTGGGTATCCATTTGACATGCTGGAATGCGGTTACCTGAGGCCTAAGCTGAGTACATTACTGCAGGCAGAACTGCTGAGAAGCTAAACTAATTAACTAGGTAGAATGTTGTACTGAACACACTTATACTGCTCCTCTGTTCAAAGCCGAACAGCTCAGCTGAAGCCAACTTGGCTATCTAGGATCAGCGATGTAACACCCATCTACAAGAAGGGCCGGAAGGAGGATCCTGGGAACTAGAGGCCTGTCAGCCTGACTTCAGTGCTGGGCAAAATTATGGAGCGGTTCATCTCGAGTGCACTCACTGGGCATGTGCAGGACAACCAGGGGAACAGGCCCAGCTGGCATGGGTTCATGAAAGGCAGGTCTTGTTTGACCAACCTGATCTCCTTCTATGACAAGGTGACCCCCCAGTGGATGAGGAAAAGGCTATGGATGTCATCTACCTGGACTTTAGTAAAGCCTTTGACACTGTTCCCGACAGTATTCTTCCTGGAGAAATTGGCTGCCCATGGTTTGGATGAGTGTACACTTCGCTGGATAAAGAACTGCTTAAGTGGCCAAGTGCAGAGAGTGCTGGTGAATGGAGTTAAATCCAGTTGGTGGCCAGCCACAAGTGGTGTTCCCCAGGGCTCAGTTTTGGGTCTGGTCTTTTTAACATCTTTAGCAATGATCTGGATGAGGGGATTGAGTGCTCCCTCAGTACGTCTGTAGATAACACCAAGCTGGGTGGGAGTGTTGATCTGCTTGAGAGTAGGAAGGCTCTGCAGAGGGATCTGGACAGACTGGATCAACAGACGAAGGTCAACTGTATGAGGCTGAACAAGGCCAAGCACTAGGTCCTGCACTTGGGTCACAACAACCCCATGCAATGCTGCAGACTTGGGGAGGAGTGGCTGGAAAGCTGCCCAGTGGAAAAGGACCTGGGGATGCTGGTCGACAGCCGGCTGAACGTGAGCCAGCGGTGTGCCCAGGTGGCCAAGAAGGCCAATGGTATCCTGGCTTGTATCAGGAATAGTGTGGCCAGCAGGAGTAGGGAGGTGATCGTGCCCCTGTACTCGGCACTAGTGGGGCCGCACCTCGAGTACTGTGTTGAATTTTAGGACCCTCACTACAAGAAGGACATTGCATTGCTGAAGTGTGTACAGAGAAGGGCAACGAGGCTGGTGAAGTGTCCAGAGTACAAGTCTTATGAGAAGCGACTGAGGGAACTGGGGCTGTTTAGTCTGGGGAAAAGGAGGCTGAGGGGAGACCTTACCACTCTCTACAACTACTTGAAAGGAAGTAGTAGCGAGGCAGGTGTTGGTCTCTTCTCCCAAGTAACTAGCGAATAGGATGAGAGGCAATGGCCTCAAGCTGCGCCAGGGGAGGTTCAGATTGGACATAAGGAAAAATTTCTTTACTGAAAGAGGGGTCAGGCATTGGAACAGGCTGCCCAGGGAGGTGGTGGAGTCACCCTGGAGGTGTTTAAAAAACATGTAGATGTGGCACTTCAGGTATGGTTTAGCAGGCATGGTGGTGCTGGGTTGACAGTTGGACTTGATGATCTTAGAGGTCTTTTCCAACCTATGATTCTATCTTTGGTACTGTACAAAAGCAGGAAGGAAGACATAGTCTGTATTTTTCACTTGCTGACTTTACATTAAAGACTACGTAGTTTAACAGATTATAATGAAGCATAGTGCTACACAACCCTACCTGTAGTTCACTGACATGAATCGAAAACTAACATGGCCAATTATATTTGTTTTTGAATCAACTAAGCTCTAAGCAAAGAGAACAGGTGTCTCTTTCTAGGGGATCAGATATAAGTATTGTTACCTTCTTGCTGTTTCTGTCTGGTATCGTCAGTGCATGATCCTTACTCTTACTTAATGTGCTGCAGAAATGCTTTCCAAGGCATTAGGAAAGCATAAAGTACAGTACCATAAAAATGAATGTCACAAACTAAGGAAGTTTGATTCTACTTGCGAGTCTGATTTAAAAAGATACGTCCTTCAAGCCTCTCACCAAAATGTAACAATTTATCTGTTTGTTCTACTAAATTATTGGTTTTTTACTAGCTGTTTAAGTAAGTACATCCTTGTCTGCAAGTAAGCACAATGAAGCTTTAGACAAAGATGAAATTGCTATAATGCCATTTTAAAATGAAAAACACACAGAGCACCAAGTATGATTTACAGCATCAGTCAAATTGCTCATGGTCCATTGCTTCTTACAGCACAGGCGTGAAAAGCACAGCATAAGAATCTCAGTTGTTCCCAGTAACCCTCAGACCTTCACAGACTTTTCTAAAATCATAAAACATTCGCTGGTAAATGCAACTGGACCGAAGAACCGAACTGTCATGCTTGGTCTGCATGGCTAGGGCTTACAAATTATAGCAGCTGTACCTTCTATTAAAAGAAAAGGTAATTCATAATCATTCTGTATTTTACAATGGCAGAATGGCACAGAAAATTTTCAGTAATTATCAACAAACTTTACACCATATATTTACTCTCCTGCTCTGTCAGCCTTCACTCTCTTGAGATCCCATACCCTGCATCAATCAGCTCCTAACAAATGCCAGCATCTTCTGTAAGAGTGACTTGTGAGAGTTCTTCCGGATTGTAGACTGTATTATTGACATGCACTGTTTTTCAAGATTCAAAGACGTACTGAATTTAGAACAACTCTAAAGCAAACTAAAACATACCAGTGTTCTTAAACTGTCAAATTCATAATCATGGTATGAGGTACTAATGGTCTGATCTCTTGAAATGAATTTTTATTAATACTCACCTGAGGAGCTGGCAGCAGCACCAGGAGAAAAAGTCTTGTTGTTGCGAAGGGCAGATTGATTTCGTGCACAACCTGGACTCCTGGTGCTGATGGCAATCACCTTTCCTGGAGGAGTCAGTGACTGCTCCTCTTGGGCAGGCTTTATAGGTGACGTGGCAACAGAGTTCATCTCAGGCGTCTAAAAATGCACGCACATTGTAACAATTATATTGTTTATATTATATTGTTATACAACAATTATATTGTTTACAACAACTATATTGTTAAACTCATTCTACTTGGGAAGCTTAAAAAGAAAATTTTATATACTACAATATCTTGAAGTACTATAACCAACACCTCTTGTTTATGTGCTGGGCAGCTGAAATTCCCTTCCTGTGCCTTTAGCGGTGTTAAATGTCATTGGTTCAATATCATTAATTCCCGTTACAATCGGGTGAACACTCAACAAGTTTCACACAGTGTGCTGGACCACCCCAGAATAAAACGAGAGATGCGAGTAAAAAAAAGAGTGAAAAAAAACCCTAAACATAGATTTGTTAGTTACAAAAAATGTGTTATTTTTAATTCAGTGAAAAACTGATTTTCATAAACTCCAACCATCCAGAAGGCTCCTCTGGTTGGAAGTATACCTGGACAAAAATACTTTGCTCTTAATTCTAATCAAGTAGAGACCCAATAGTTTTGTATTTTTTCCCATCTCTTCTCCTATTTCGTACTGTAACACAGCAATAGCAAGAGGCACATGGCAAAGTGCTTTACTAATTCTCCAGGCCTATCCAGTTATTTCATTAAGTTGTTTAAACACTCTTCTAGAAAATGCTCCCTTTTTAAGGAATCTGTGTGCAACCACAGGCGTAAAATTACCACCCACACTTCACTGCAATGCAATTTGCTACAGTTTATTTTATGCTGGTAATCTTCATGTAAAGGAATGAACCACAACACAGCTGGCCATTTTGGCTTTGTTACATATTATCTTGAGAAAGTAGCAAGGATCTAGACAATTAATCCTTTCTTCTGTTGAAGTGCCCTGTGGCAAAATTATTATAGTTCCTGTCATTATTTGATGACATGCAGAGGATTTAAGAGATAAAACTTTCAAAAAGTCTACAGTACTTTCAGTTACGCAGTAAATATCATCCTCGCCTCTTGAATATATGTAAGTCCCACGACATTCATTGCTGCAAGAAGAATATTCTCTTTTCCTGAAACGCAGCAAGTATAAAGTGGTATTTGACAAATAAAAGGTTGCGTTACTTTTTATTGGAATGTACGATAAGGTACCTATCTGAAAAAGCTCCATTACTTTCCAGGAGCACTGCATGACTTTGATTCAGACACTAAGAGTGCTAAAGTGACAGGAAAATGTGCAAATAGTAACTGCTGGGTTTTTCCCTCCCCCTCTATCCCTCTCCCCTCATGTCTAAGTAGATGTCCTTCTTTCTAGTTAGTGATTGTTTAATCATGTCATCCCTGGCTGTCACATGTGTCACCAGAAGTAGATGCCAAAAGAGGTGACATTGTTACATATCTGTGATACGTCAGACCAAAAGTCTTTACAGTTTAAACAAAGTCTGTATCTGGAGCTGTATCTGATCAAAAATGGTTTTAAATTCATAAAATCCTAAATTCTATGTCTAGAAAATCAGGATCAAAAGGAGCTTGGGGGGGGGTGGCCTGTAAGTCTGCATCAACAAAGATCAGAAAACTACGTGTGTTTGGGAGCAGTGATATATTTGCATCCTACACTGAAATGTGACGCAAATTGTATTATTAGCTCACCCTATCTCCATGACAGGAATTAAGACAGATCTGTTGAATTCAGTGTCTTTTGGATCTTTAAAAGGATGTTTTACTAAGTTTCAATTAGTTGTACTAGGTGGAAATGGCTGCCCAGGTATCACAGGGGCCGATCTTAAACGCTGGTTACAACACACAGGAAGGAAAGCAAGTTCATTGCCCAGCTGTCTGTCTGCCTACGGAAGAAGGTATCTTTTTGGGTCTGTTAAACAACTATCCCCAAGTCTAGGAACTTCAACAAAAACCACTGTGGCAGGCATAGCTATATTGACTATGCTATCCTGAAGAAGTAAATTCTTTTCACACTTAGACTTCGTGTAACTTGAACCACGTAACACTGGAAATTAAGGGTTGCAGTTTTCACATGGAATATTAATCTCACCTAGGCTCCCTTTGTCATCTAGGCTCCATTTCCCACAAAAGATTAGACCAGTTGATCTTCCAAGGTATCACCCAACCTAGCTGTTCTCTGGTTCTATGAACCTGAGAGAATAGAACCTACCTAACCTCATGACTGATCTTCCCAGTGGTCACATTAAATGTTCACTGTAATACAACTGAGACTCACAAGCAAACCAGAAACTAAAAGGTAGTGCAAAAAGCAAATGAAGCACCTTGAGGAAAAGTTCACTCTGTAGGAAGCCGGGTTGTGGTGGTGTTTTCTTAAAACACACGGATGTCCAAGCTCTTGACAAGGCTGGTCACTGATTTACAATGAAAATAGGACTGGGTAATTATTCCCCAGATCAAATGAGAGTTTAGCATCTGGAGTATGAACAAGAGCTACTTACTGGTTTGGGATTGACTTCAGTAGAGATGAGTTTTAAAAGGCAGTTTAGGAGTCTCTGCTTGTGAAAGGTGGTACATGCAGGAACAGCACTCGACTCAGATGTTTGCTCCCTAGCATCCTGGGTTTCTGGCTCCAAGACAGCCAACCAGTCATATTCCAGCTGCAACTTGTTCGGTTTGCCCATCATGAGGTAGACTTCAGCCAGCGTAAGGCTCTCAGAAGTTCGTAGACTCCATCCTTCTTCTCTAACCTGTTGAGAAAGCCGACTTGGATCATCCTTGAGAGACTTTGTACTAGATTGTCCCTGAGGTGGAAACGAGGAGCCCAGCTTCTCTTGTGAATCCTCCATTACTGCATCTGTTATATCCTTGGAACAAGCATCAAGCTGCTGGCCCTGAGTTTCATATCTGCATGGGCCACTACCAGGTGAAGCCACACCACCTCTCGGCAGCTGTGAATAGGAGTCAGATGTCTCTGTGCTCCTCCCGCTTGGGAAAGCCACGGGAGAAGTATCACCAGTTGCTGGAGTAAAGTCTTTCCCATGCAGTTTGTCTGTGCAAGAACATTTCTCTGGGACGATCAGGTCCTGACAGGACTTCATGTACCGCGGGAATGGATCAAGCAGAGAGAGTTCCTCCACATCAGGGATCTTACTGCAAGCACAAGCTGTGCTGCATGTTGGTAGCCCAGTTGCTTGGTCACTAGCCAGGGCCTCTCTGCCCACCGCACAGCAGGCCACTGAGCTCAGTTTTTCATGGTTCCCTCCTGGATCCTGAAGTCCAGAAGGCGGTTTTTGGAGAGAATTAGTGATGCCAACATTTGAGGCTGTTCCTTCCACCAGGCCAGTCTCTGGGACGCCATCTTCAGTGCTTGCAGAAACTTCAGCTATGGGCTGAGAGGTTCTGCTTGACTCTGTAGTGCTCTCTGCCCTTCCAAGACCCTTACCTTCTGTTCCCCGTGCATATTTTAGCTGTCCCCTAGCTGTCCCCTGACCACTCTGTATGCCTAGGATTTGTGCAGGGGGTAGTAAGTGAGAGTCTTTCGTGCTCTGTTTGCATTTGCCAGTTTCCTGCCAATGCACTGTGCAGAAAGCCTTGGAGTGGACCACTCTGGCTACTCCAGGCAGCGGAGTGAGTGTACAGTTCTCTCCTGGAAAGAGATGGAGCATCACTTTCTCCTCCGAGAAGCTGCCTCTTGTTTCCGAGTCTCTGGAGTCTTGAAGCTGCCGTTCTTCTAGTGTTTTACGCTAAAAATGATGTGTCAAAGAATACAACAATCATCCGTCCCTCCCAAACAAGCACCTATTCTGCAAATTTTTTTTTAATTAGAAAAAAAAAGTAGCTGATCAAGGACATGTTCCTTATTCAGCATAGATATGAAGACTCTATGATCAGAAATTAAGTCCTTTTGCGGTGTTAAGGACTACACTGAAGAACTGTTACAAGAACAAACTAAATCTCTGTTCCAGACAAAATTACTTATCACTGCTTTACATAACATTGTAATTGTAAAAAAACCTAACTAACCAACAAACCCCAACAAAACCAAGCAAAAAAACCCAGTGCCATTGCACAGCAAAACAGACTCCCCTTTCGGTGCAGTAACCTCCATCTTACATGCCTGTGAAATCCTAAGTTTTGAGCGCTCTGCTGCTACTTTATCCAGATTCACAGATTAAAAACAAAAGCCTGAATTAAAGGACTAAGAACAGAATACAGCACACCAGTCAACAGGAGAACAGAATGGCTGTCAACTCACAAATCCTACTCCATGCAAGAACAGCAATCTCATATCAACAGATGAGGAGAAGGCTGAGGTACTCAAAAACTTTTTTGCCTCAGTCTTCACTATCAACCTCTCTCCTCGCCCCTCCCTAGCTGATGGGTTGCAAGATGGGCACCAGAGGGGCAAAGCCGCTCCCACTGTAAGGGAAGTCCAGGTTCAGGACTACTCGAGGAACATGAACACACATAAGTCTACGCGACCTGACAAGATGCATCCCAGAGTCCTGAGGGAATTGGCTGGTGTAGTTGCCAAGCCACTCTCCATGATATTTGAAAGGTCATGGCAGTCAGGCAAAGTTCCTGATGATGGGAGAAAGGGAAACATTGTGCCCATTTTTAAAAACGGTAGGAAGGAGTACCCTGGGAACTATCGACCTCTCAGCCTCCCTTCTGTGCCTGGGAAGATCACGGAACAGGTCCTCGTGGAAGCTGTGCTAAGGCACATGGAGGACAGCGAGGTGATTTGAGACAGCCAGCATGGCTTCACCAAGGGCAAGTCCTTCTGCCTGACCAACCTAGTGGCTTTCTATGATGGCATGACTAGATCAGTGGACAATGGCAGAGCTACGGATGTGATCTATCTGGACTTCTGTCAGGCTGTCGACACAGTCCCTCATGACATCCTTTTCTCTAAATTGGAGAAATATGGATTTGATGGGTGGACTGTTTGATGGCTAAGGAATTGATTGGAAGGTCACAGCCAGAGGGTAGCAGTTAACGGCTCGATGTCCAAATGGATGCTGGTGACAAGTGGTGTCCCTCAGGAGTCCATATTGGGACCGGTGTTGTTTAACATTTTCATCAATGACTTAGCAAGATCGAGTGCACCCTCAGCAAGTTTGCAGATGACATCAAGCAGTGGTGCAGCTGACACATCAGAAAGATGGGATGCCATCCAGAGAGACCTGGACGAGCCTGAGAAGCGGGCCTGTGTAAACCTCATGAGGTTCAACAAGGTGAAGTGAAAGGTCCTGCAGCTGGGTTGGGGCAAACCCCACTATCAATACAGGCTGGGGGATGAAGGGATGGAGAGCAGCCCTGCCAAGAAGGACCTGGGAGTACTGGGGGATGAAATGCTTGACAGGAACCACCAATGTGTGCTCGCAGCCCAGAAGGCCAACCGTACCCTGGGCTGCATCTCCAGCAGCATGGCCAGCAGGGTGAGGGAAGTAACTCTGCCCCTCTGCTCTGCTCCGATGAGACCCCACCACGAGTACTGTGTCCAGCTCTGGAGCCCCCAGCACAAGAAGGACATGGAGCTGTTGGAGCGAGGCCACGGGAGACCACAAAGATGATCCGAGGGCTGGAGCACCTCTCCTGTGAGGAAAGGCTGAGAGAGTTGGGGCTGTTCAGCCTGGAGAAGAGAAGGCTGCAGGAAGACCTTACTGCAGCCTTTCAGTACCTGAAGGGACCCTACAGGAAAGATGGGGAAAATATTTTCAGCAGGGCTTGTTGCGATAGGACAAGGAGCAATGGCTTTAAACTGAGGGTAGATTTAGACTAGATATAAGGAATGTATTTTTTACCACAAGGGTGCTGAAACACTGGAACGGGTTGCCCAGAGAGGCAGTGGGGGCCCCATCCCTGGAAACATTCAAGGTCAGGTTGGATGGTGCTGTGAGCAACCTGGTCTAGTTGAAAATAACCCTGTCCATTGCAGGGAGGTTGGACTAGATGACTTCTAAAGGTCCCTTCCAACTGAAAGCATTCTATGATTCTATGGATCAAAGTTCAGAGGTGGGGATGTTGTATGGCTCAGACAGCGTATAGATACATAACAGATAGCAGCAGCTACTTAGACAAGTAGCCTAAGCCTTCATTTGGTGAAACCACATAAAGCAAGTGGGAAGATCTGTCCTTAATCTCTTTGTTGAAACTGGAAGCAAAATCGTCAGTTATTATCCAGGCTTCTATGGTGATCACCCACCTATAATGAAACAGACTAAGCTCACTGTTTAAGGAAATGAATTAAAGGCAGTGAGCTTCATATATCACTAACTAGATTTTCAGTGGATCATAGTAGAGAAGACTTGAGGCAAAAGTGGAATATTATGGGATTTCCCACGAAAGACTCCATTAGTGATGCTGAGATACTGACCTCCACTTTTACTAAGCATGGGCTGGTAAATTTATGAGGCAGAACCACATTTCCAATGCAAAAATGAACTTATAATAGGAAGGGAATTGCTCCCAGGACAACGCATACAGAACAGTCTAAGCAGAAAAAGGATACGATACGCACTTCATGGAGAGCCCACTTCTGCTTCAGGAACTCAATGAGGCTGGAGACCTTCCGATGTAACTCCACAATCATCCTGTATGCAAGATAAACAAAGCAAAGGAACAAAGAAAAAATGTCAGCGGAAGTTCACATCCTCAATCCAAGAATGCAAATTAAGGGCAGAAACTGGCATTCTGTGATACAAGCACAGAAAACACAGCTACCACTCCCAAGCTCCAAGAAAAAAAACACAACAAAAACATGTTATCCCACAACTTTAAAATCTAGGTAACTCACAATTGAGAAAGATCTGAAAGCCTATCAGATCAATCTGATTGCCATGATTCACAATACCAGTTTCTCCAGATGGAAGAAGATAGGGAAAGACGGCAGGATTTAGCTAAACCACAAAAGTGCAGGTAAGGCACAAAGCTACGACATGAAGTACAGAAAGAAGGAGAAAAAGGGACACCAAATCCCCCCTTAACATCTAATTCTCGCTCTCAAAGCATTTTATAAAATTAACCGAATGCTAAAAATCTTCATTCTCCTCTCTGCATGATCTTTGGTGATTATACCAAAGTACTATATTTGAAAGAACAATCAGCATCACAGAGGTCTCGTGTTTTCTGCCCCAGGTTTTGGACTAGATACACGTACTAGGATGAACAACCATGTTTTTCACACAAACCACAGCACCAACGACATTTTTCAGGGAGGAGGTTAAGCTACAAATGCCTTCCTTTCTGCTAGTATCACCATGTTGCAGTTGACATGTTCAGAGTCTTGGTGCAGGTGTCTCTGATCACTGTTTTACTTCCCTCCCCTGTGCCTGTCTCATGGTACACTCAATACAAATTTTAGTAGAACTAGTGCTGCGTATCTCCACTCTGCTCAGACAACTGGGTGTAAGTGGCACAAAATATATTCATTTCCAACTCCAGTAACTCCTATCATTACTTACATTAAAAGGTATAAAGAAGAACAGTAATCTAATTTTCAAGTCTGATCTCATGTGTACAATAATCCTGTACTCTGTGTGGAGAAAGCGTTCACAATGAGTACTTTTAGGCAAACTGCATTATCAAAGATGAACTGCCCAGCTGGCAATGAGAACCCTGAAGAGAGAGGAAGATGCTAGAATGTTGCTCATATATTTCCCTATTCTATTCTGAGCACCAGAATCAGTTGTTCATTACCTGAGCCGTGGATTCTGGGCAAGCCTCTGTACTCGAGCCCATGCATGATTATTTCGTGGCTGCAACTCCACAGGGACCTTGAGAGGAAGACGTACTGGCTTCTGGTCCTCTTCATCACTAACGCCTGAAGGGAGATGAAGCACAAAGGGCACGGGTCAAAGCAAGGACAACTCAGTCAGAACACTATATGCTGTTGCAGGAAAAAAAGCTTCACAGACACCAGCATCACCTACAGACAAGCTAGGCAGCTCAGCTTCACCAGCAGAGGCTGCTTCCTTAGATTACCTCCTGTTCCAATACAGCTATTTTTTTCCTTGGACACTGCAGTGGTACTGGAGCTTACAGTTGAGCAAGCAGCGTGAAAATCAGGTGGCCACAAACTTCGAACAAGTACAGTATTTCATACCTTTAAACTGCACTGATTCTACTTACTGAGGGGGAAGGAAGAGGAAGGACAGGAAAAAAACCGACCACACATAGCTGAACTGGAGAAGGTGAAAAAAAGTCTAAAATGCTCAATGCTAAACACACTACTGCTTATTCACTGGCACAAGGGACTAAACTTTGCATATAGTGAAAGCACAACTGGTAAAGCAGTAGCGATCTTCTCTGGTGTAGCTATTTCCTTTTCAATTTAGCTGGTGACATACTCAAGACTTAGAGCTGGGTGGGTCCTAAATTTATTGGGATTATGCAAGCAAACAGGGTAAGTAAGACAATAGGAGACATATCTGTGCCCAACACAAATGTGAAATAACACAAATTCCCCTGCCAGTGATATACACATCAAAACAGGCCTTCTCTTTCATTTTCTTCCGAACATCTGTCAAAACCCTTTCACATTCCAGCCCCTCTTACTTACCATCTGGATCACAGAGTTTCTTCAAAGCCCTGCACATCGGAGCTTTGATACGAAGGTTTCTGCCTTTGTAACGAACAGTCGTAGCCCTGAATACATTTAAAGAGAAGTATTTACAGGCACCACTAACAAAAGTTTGTGAATACATACCTGTTAGGGACATAGAGTCAAATACAGTCATGGCTATAGGGATGAACAAAGAAATATACGGGTTTGCCGCGCAGATTCACAAGAGCATTCAATCTCTTCTATTACCATACTTTTCATTATCAAAATGCCACTATTGTGACTCTCTTCTTCCAGACTTTCATGAAACACTGGGCTGTCCACTGAGGGAGGGACTGCTATTGGATAAAGCGGACCAGAATTATGTTACTTCAGTTGGAGAGTACCCTCAGAGACAGCTTCTTCATAAAAGACAGGTGGTTTTGCTTTAGTCTTCTCTTTATACTCTTAACTTATAACTATGGGAAGAAAAAGTCTAAAGTCTTTGAAGAGTCTTCCATACCAGAATATCAACACACATCTGTTGCAGAAATGAGGTCTAACAGCTTGTGCAGGAATCTGAGAAAAGTAACTTTTACAGTATGATTTCACCGGGTTTTAGCTTCAATACCCCATTAACAGCCATAAAGATCCTTAAAAGCTAGAAGCCATTTCTGTTTCACACAGTGGAACTATTTGACTTCTTCACTTAGCCCTGTTTTCTTTTTTGACACTTAAAAGGCAGGCATTGAGACCAACAAAGTTACTGATGGCAGTATTTACTACCAAGTACTTCAGGCAGTAAGCATCAGCTAGAATAGAAGCAGCAGGATTGAACAGAAGCCCTTGCAAGTAAACTGAAAGAAATTATGGAGAATATTCCTACAGCAGGATTTCCCCCCCCCCCCCCCTATGCTGTAAGGAAGGCAACATCAGACAGAAAAAGCCCTTGTCTACACTGCTAAGAGGGAAATTTGCAGAAGGACAGCAGAAGTGAAGCCAGACCTGAGAAGATGGAGTTGATGATGCGAGCAGCTCAAAAGTTTCAATTACTAAGCTGTGAACTTCTCCAGAATCAGAATATCCCAGGGCTGGAAAGGCAGATTTCCTCAATCTGTACTGAGCTACCAAAAGCTAGGGTGAATACATTAGCCCTCACTCTTTTTAACAAGTTCCGACACAGAAGTAGTGATGGCTCAACTAATGAAAAAAGGAGAAGGCTCTCAAGTGCTGTAGAAAAACTAGCAATAGTACTATTTAGAAAATAAAAGACCCAAGAGTTATTTGCCTGATTGTAAACAGTGCTTCCTATTTCCACATCCGCAACAGCAGACAACACTACAGCTGCTGCAACAGAAGCACTGTTGTTACCGTTCCTCCTTCAACTTAACCCTAAATTTGAATTGTTGGAAACTTGAACTGTTTGAAGATAGTGGGTCCCACCAAGTAAAACAGTCAACCTGTGCCAGAATGACTCTTAGAGGAGGACACAGTAACACTTCTGGATATCTAGTCAACAACATAAGGCAACAATGAAAGGTAGAACTTCCTCCTGGTCATTGCAATGGACTCCTTAGCCTTAACGCATGAGGCTCAAAATCCTCTTCTCAAATGCAGATATGATTGTATCAGAAAAATCAGCATTTTTTAGGAAACAACTCTCCTGAAATAAGTTTAATGATATGCAGCTAGCACCCTCTCTTTTTCTTTTTTTGAATGTTTAAACAAACCAAGTTTCAACACAAGGGAGCACAAGATCAGCAGGACTCAACCCAAACTCACTTATGTCAAGTTAACAGGGACTGCATTGTATAAAGACAGGAAACTTGACTCCAAATCCTGCTGCTCTCAAATTCAGTGGGTCAATGTTTGGACAACTCTCTTGGATCTGAATCTTTAGGTGGAGAATTCCCACTTTTCTTCATGAGCCCAAACTTTGGTCTCAGGCAGCAGTCAGAAGCAGCAGCCTAGTATAAAAGTGCCTGGTACAAAACCTGAAGGATTTGGCAGAACCTAGAGAATTCACAGTAAATAAAAACTCTAGATACGTATTACATTTCTTTGTCCTTTGCTTATTATTATTTCCTCAGAGAACAGTAACCAAAAAAACAGCTGAGGATTAAAAGTCTAACTTTTACTACAGCTCTTCGAAATCTCTCTTCCTGTTACATTTTTACCCTAAAATAACACAGCCTCATGATTCACAACAAATACCTTTTCCCTGAAGCTACAGGAATTCAACAAAGCTACATTTACTCTATTATCAGTAATGCTGTTCATCACAGTAAGTAATTTTACAAAGCTCACATTGAGATGATAGGATGCACGAATGCACTCAACCGCTAGAAAACGCTAAATCTAGGGATGTGATAGAACACTAACAAAATGGAAAACACTGATAGAATGGAAAACAATGCTGCTGCATGAACATGCCAAATTTATTGTCTTCCTTGTTCTAGCAAGGAGTTAATTACAGCATTACAGCAATCAGAACTGCCATAATGATTTCCTTGTTTGTGAAGACATGCCTAGATGTTCCCTCCTGTTCTAGCGGCAAACAGCTTCATAACAGCCTCATATAAAACCCATGAAAGTCAGTGAAAATAAATCCCATAATTCAATGCATCTTGAAACATATCGCTAAATTGCGAATTTACACTACTTTAGGACAGCAAAATTTTTTGACTACTTGTGAGAGCCAAGACTCTCCTCCATCTTGATCTTAGCTAAAGCAACACCTTTTTATCTAATGTGCATTTGAAGCAGCTGCATGCAAGTGACGAGTTACAAACAGCATTATTGTTATAACTTTGACAGTGTAAGAGTGTAAGTGAGAAGCGGCTTGTGGTGAGAAGCATTATTTCTTCTTAGACTAACTGATATGACCACATCTCCAAGCGCTATGGAAATCATTCCACCACATGACTTCAAGGTACCTGAAAGCAGGGTCTGAATGCTCAAAAGGCTACTTGATCACCTAGAACAGCTAGTTCGATCAAGAAAAACACGGAAGAAAAGCGCTGCTGTTCATTTTCCATATTTTTTTGACAATCTTAAAGAGGCTAACTAGTTGGTCATAAAGCATTTGTTACTAAGTCAGCCTTCCTGCAAGTTGCTCCTGATCAATTTGCTAACTATCTGCTCAGCTGCACCTTGGGTTCCAGATATTCACTGTCTGTTACCACCACAGAGCAGCTCACAAATGAACAATGGATCAGCACCAGAAACTCCTGGCTGCATTTGTATCTGTGCTTAAAAGCTAGAGAGGAGGAGAAAAAAAAACACCCACCAAAAACCTAGGACAAAAGCCAGAAAATAACTGTCAAAAGTATATTACGGAACACATTTTTTAAAAAAATATAAAAATCTAGGATAAAAATCATGTTGGAGGAAAGAAAACAAATGCAAAACTGCTAGGCAGCCCTGAAAGGGGAGCAGGAACTACTCTGTTCCCCAAGTACAGAGCGAGAACGGCAGAGTTCAGAAGTTAGCAAGCAAAGTACACTGTTCAGTAAACGAACAGCGCATAAAAATTGCACAAAACAATGTTAAAAACATCAAGTAGAATTTTTCACCCTGGTACAACAGTACTCTTCCACAACTACAGCAGTCAATACTTTTATTTTCATTGTTCCCTAAAATACATTTTAGAAGTAGCATCCCAGCTCTCTAGATTCAGATGTTCTGCTTGGAGAGTCAGGAATAATTCTCCTAATTCCCTTTTCCATAAAGTATGATGGGTTTCAAGCAATCTAGGGAGAGGCTAATAATAAGTTACTCTTTACAATAACATAAAATTAGATATATTCAGATACTGCAGTTTCCTAACTGAAATCCATGGCTAGGAGGCTGGAAAAAGAATAGTTCTACTAATTTAAAAGAAAAGCACAGTAAAAAGGAGACAGCCTGCAACAGAACTATTCTTAGCTTAAAAATACTTACTTTCTTCTCTTCTCTTACCTAGATCCTGGATGCTTCCAAATGCAGAAAACGGTAGAAGTTATTCTACTGAAGATGCATTAAGAACTATACGTATAAATTGACACCAAGAGCATATTCCACCTACTTAAAAAAGATCTGTTTTGTATACAAATTTTTTCAGGATGAATTGCTATTTTATTATCAAGATTTTTAGGGAGTTACAAATTCCCCCTCAGCATGCCAAACAGCTTTTACGAGGAAAACAATGAAGGATCACTCCCACTGCACACAAAGCACACCCAGGAACGAAACCAGACAGATCAATCAGTATCTTAAAAGTTTCTGTCTTTAACGGTCTCTCTTACTTGTGATTACAAGAGTCTTCCAGGGTGACGGGAAAAACCACATATGCTAACAGACACTGAGTGGTACTGTGCTTTAACAGTTGCGTTATTCACAGAATGTCTTAAATGATGTGTTTATTGTGGTTTGTTCTTTTTGAACTCGTCCACAAATCCTACAGATTTACAGACATCTAGAAAATAATCATACTTCTTCAAATGTAGCTTTTTATTAAAGATTGTTGCAAAACGTAAGTTAAATAAAAATGTTTCATGCCTAAAAGTGAAACTAAACAAAAAATTAAACCAAAAGTTTTACTTAAATGGGTTTCTGAGCGGTTCTGATATACTGCTGTAATCTGGGTTTCTTGTTATATACCCTCATCACACAATCCAGCAACATATCGTTGCTGTAATAAAAAACTAACAACAAAGGACTGGGCAGAAAGTGATTCAGATTCCCTAGAACTTCTAAGGGAGGTTTGTTTCAGTTGTCCGGCTTAGCGATTCTGAAAACTTCTTTAAGCAGCTTGTGTGGGCCAGTGCTGACATGAGTATGACAAGTCTACGAGGCTAGATGGGATCCACCCAAGGGTGCTGAAAGAGCTGGTAGATGTGATTGCCAAGCCACTTTCCATCATCTACCAGCAGTTCTGGCTAACTAGGGAGGTCCCAGTTGACTGGAAGTCAGCTAATGTGATGCCCATCTACAAGAAGGGCCAGAAGGAGGATCCCAGGAGCTACAGGCCTGTCAGCCTGACCTCAGTGCCGGGGAAGGTTATGGGGCAGATCATCTTGAGTGCCATCATGTGGCACACACAGGACAACCAGTTGATGAGGCCTACTCAGCATGGGTTTACAAAAGGCGGGTCCTGCTTGATGAACCTGATCTCCTTCTATGACCAAGTGGCCCGCCTAGTGGATGAGGGAAAGGCTGTGGATGATGTCTACCTAGACTTCAGCAAAGCCTTTGACACTGTTTCCCACAGTATCCTCCTGGAGAAATTGGCTGCCCATGGTTTGGATGGGCGCAAACTTCACTGGGTAAAAAACTGGCTGGACGGCTGAGCCCAGAGAGTGCTGGTAAATGGAGTTAAATCCAGTTGGCGACTAGTCACAAGTGGTGTTCCCCAGGGCTCAGTGTTGGGGCCAGTCTGGTCTAGTATCTGTATCAAAGATCTGGATGAGGGGCCAAGTGCTCTCTCAGCAAGTCTGCAGATAACACCAAGCTGGGCGGGAGTGTCAATCTGCTTGAGGGTAGGAAGGCTCTGCAGAGGGATCTGGACAGGCTGGATCGACGGACCAAGGTCAACTGTATGAGGTTCAACAAGGCCAAGTCCCAGGTCCTGCACTTGGGTCACAACAACCCCATGCAATGCTACAGGTTTGGGGAAGAGTGGCTGGAAAGCTACCTGGCAGAAAAGGACCTGGGGGTGCTGGTCGACAGCCGGCTGAACATGAGCCAGCAGTGTGCCCAGGTGGCCAAGAAGGCCAGCGGCAACCTGGCTTGCATCAGGAATAGTGTGGCCAGCAGGAGTAGGGAGGAGATCGTGTCCCTGTACTTGGCATGGGTGAGACCGCACCTCGAGTACTGTGTTCAGTTTTGGACCCCTCACTACAAGAAGAACATGGAGTTCCTGGAACACTTTCAGAGAAGGGCAATAGGCTGGTGAAGGGTCTAGAGCACATGTATTGAACAGGCTGCCCAAGAAAGTGTTTGAGGCACCATCCCTGGAGGTATTTAAAAGACATATCGATGCAGAGCTTAGGGACATGGTTTAGTGGTGAAATTGACAGTGTTAGGTTGATGGTTGGACTCAATGATCTAGACGGTCTCCTCCAACCTAAACGATTCTATGATTCTGTGCTAAACTACTCAGATCAGTTACAAAAGCTGACAGAACAATTCTTATCCTCCCTTGCGTTTACAAATACCTGAATTCTGATCTATTTTCTGAAAGATCCCCGATTCAATCAACTACAACTGTAACAAAGGTTGTGGACTAGCCTGATTTTACTGAAATTTTGAAGACAAGTTCAGAGACATATAGCCTTAACTTCAATGACCAAACAGGGACGTTTCACACAAAGGTTTTGCCATTACTTGAAACAGCCAGTTGATTAAGTTTTCAGGCACTATTTGGTAACTCTGACCTGCTCAGTTAGGAGCATTTTAAATATGGTTGTCTTCTGAGCGCCTCACAGGCTCACTTGTTTTTCCACGCACCATGTAACTATTACAGAAAGCAAGAGATTATGTGTAACATAAAAAAAATAAGCACTGAATCAGAATGTGTAATTTCACGGTCTAGACTCACGCTGCAAATAAACTGCCAGCTAGCCCCTCACAATCTTAGCTTCTCTTGACCTTTTTCACCAATTAAATGAAGCTAATATTTACCTACTTCAGGAGAAGATAATCAGAATAATGCATGTTCACACTGCCCTTTTTAATCACTTGGATTCACTTTCACTCAAGATATTCAACATAGCAACAAGCCTTACAAAGCCCACTGCGCTCAGAGGAAAAGAAGGAGTATAACACTCGAAACAAACATGTTAGGAACCAAAAAAAAAAAAAAACTGCTTACAAATAGAGAGGAGGACCACAGAATTGTAACATCACTGAGCAAGATGGAAAGTTTAATCTAATGAAATATATACAACGTGTTTGTTTGTGTGAGATATGAAGCTGCCCTGCACGTGCAGGGGATGAATTCAGATGGTGTAGACATCCAGGTGGTAATGAAGACAAAAGCACGTTTCACTGTACAGTTTGCTCCTCTTCAACTGATAAGGTTTACCCACCAAATGGATTAAGAGATGCAGAAAAGAAAGGGAAACAAAGATGCGTCTTCCATCTGGGAGGCAAAAAGCCTCTGGTAGAGCAACTATTTCTGAACTGCCTAAGAATGTTAATATTACGTACACTCTAGTTTTTGGTTAGAAGATTAGCATTAATATTTTCAAATGCAAAGACTCCTGTTTTCAAAATGGTTTGTTACAAGACTGGCTTTTACACAATGAACACCTAGATTTCATAGAAATCATCAGCCCTCATTAACAATTAGTTATAACTAAGGCCTTAATCATGCAAAGTGCTAGACTGATGCTACTGCTTGCTAGAAGTCATCAGTCTCATTCATTACGGTTTAGTCTATTTGGATGACACAGTATTAGAAAGGCTCTCCAGTACAACACAGAGAGACCAAAATGACTGCCTATATCCTGAACTCTAGAGATATTCAGGACACTAGGGCAAAAAGGCGCATCCCATCTCATTTTAATTGATAACTCCAATTTAAACAAGTAATTTGCTTTAAGACTCCTTTTGTTATATGAAAAAACTTACTGCGAAAATTGTCTTAATTGTACGAAACCCAAACCAAACTGCAATTTCTCTTCTGATTTCAAACATTGCAGTTAACAAAAGAATGAAACAGTGATTTCATAAATAATCACATTCAAGACCTGCAACACAACAGCACACTGTACATAGGGCATCTCCCAGGAAATTAAGGTTAATAAACTGTAAGGAATTCATTTGGAAACTCGGTTTGTGAACAAATGCCTGTTGAGTAACTACAATTTCAAACAAAGCTTAATGATCACACTCCTTAAAATAATATCTTTTGAAAGAGATTTCACTGTAGAATATACAAATTCTAAAAGGGGGACTACTTCAGAAAATTTTATGTACAAATATATAAGGTATTCCCTCGTTTCTAATAGTACAGCAACTTCTAACCCCTTCTGTATTCTAAAAGTACATTTCCAGGACTGAACCCCCAAATCCCGGAATTCTTTCTTGAAGTGAGAGAGAGTATTCGTTCTTAAAGTCAAGTAAACACAGAAGCAACTGACGGGCTGAGGCCCACGGTTTGCTGGAAGTGTTGTTTCAGGTCTTAAAGTGAGGACTTGTGAGCTCTGCTGAAGGACACGTGAGAACTGTTTGGAAATGAACTATATTCCCTACACTGAATCAAAATAGTTAGAATGACGCAACTTCTATAAAGAATTATCCTTTCGTTACATTCTTAAGCTTCACCCATTGTTGCTTACTAATGACAATTAATGGCTTCATGGAAAAAGTGGAGAAGAAAACCCACATAGAACAAACTAAGAATGAAAAATGTCAAATGGAAGCTCTAAAAAAAAAGTACAAAATGCCCCCTAGACTCTGGAAGACCAATGCAACAATCAAGCTGCTGAACAACCCAGTTTTAAGAGTTTCAGGAATAAGTTCTTACTTACCCGACTTGAATGAGCTCATTGAGTTTAGATGCATTCTTGTCATCCATACCTTTACATGAAATGGGATAACACACTGAATTAGGATTTAGAGTGACACAGTAATGACCTTTTTTCATGTCCTGATCGGTTTTCAAAGTTATTACATTTTATTCTCACATAGGATTAACGTGCATAAATGTGCTACAACATACCCTTTCTGAAAAGTTTCTGTTTTCATAATGTGCAAGCTTTACACTATCCTTGACATGAAAAATACATTTTACTCATGGATTAAATGACCCTACTTTCGGTGCTACAGACATCTTGGGTTGCTGGGCATTAATGTGACACTATGGTATTAAAATGAAAAGCTTCCTCACCTTCCTGCTCAATGTCTGTTGCTAAGGCAGCACAGCATAATGAAAGAGCATCAAGCCCTCACAGCACTGAATGAAATTAAAAATGTAAATAAAAATAATAAAATGCACTTGTAAGCCACACTCTTCTTCTATGGATTATACAGCACATTTTTAAATGGACATTATGGTAATTTGATTTATATTCCCTATGACAGTTAGGCCCAGATCTATTTACTGAACAATTAACCTCCCTCTAGCAATGCTGAAAGTATTCCTGACATGATTTCATGTCTCAATAGCACTACACAAGTCATCTCAATTTCTGGGAAGACAGGACTGGGTGAATACCACAAGAGGAAAAAAAAAAATAGAGAGAAAAAAAAGATAAAGAAACTACTTTCGCCAGCTGCAGAGCAGACCTCTCATAAACTGGGTGTAGAGTCTTGTGGCTTGAGCCCGTTTGGTCTTAGAGACTAAAATTTTCCAAGTGACGGTACAATACACAACCAAGTACCAAAGTTATCAGAAGACAGAAGCACAGAGTATGCATGCATCGCCATGGTGACTGTGTGAAACCTTGTTCCCAGTCTTAGCAAGTAGGGTCTGTTGATGCTTTTAAGGCAAGATGTGGATATAGAAAAAAACACTAGTACTGACTTCTACTGACAATGTAATCTGTCTTGCCTCTACCACTTCTTTTTCATGGAACAGTTCAAAATTGCTTCTCCAAGATGAATTAACACACTGGAGATCTTTGAACAAACAGAATAAAGTCAGTATGAACATTCACAACAGTCTTCTTCATGACGCGCTACAATAAAATTGCCAGGTGAGGAAACAATATAATATCTGCCAAAATACCACAATTCTATAAGGAATTGTACATGTCCACTCACTAAAGCTTTCTTGACTTTCTCTGCAACTAGTACAACTTTACACAGAAGTGAAAGCATTTCGATGATTCTCCACGTCTCACAAATTAAGCAACACATGTAGAATATGCGCTATGATATAACACTGCCTCTACAGAAAGCTTGAGGACAAATGACAAAAATACAGAGATAAGTAGGTCTACGTGTGTGGACTAGCACATACAGTGCATGTTCCTCCATCCATTCTCCAAGCTAACCACACTGAAGTTCTCTCTAGTCTGGAAGCCATAAAGACCATGCAAACCATAACCTGGGCTGCAACCCCAGCAGCGTGGGCAGCAGGGTGAGGGAGGTAACTCTGCCCCTCTGCTCCACTCTGCTGAGACCCCACCAGGAGTCCTGCGTCCAGCTCTGGAGCCCTCAGCACAGGACAGACCCGGACTTGTGCGGCCAGAGGCGGGCCACAAAGATCATCAGAGGGCAGGAACCCCTCCGCTGTGAGGAAAGGCTGGGAGAGCTGGGGCTGTTCAGCCTGTAGAAGGGAATGCTCTGGGGAGACCTTGCAGCAGCCTTCCAGTACTTAAAAGGGGGCTTGTAAGAAAGATGAGGACAGACTTTTTAACGGGGCCTGTAGTGATAGGACAAGGGGTGATGGTTTTAAACTAAAAGAGGTAGATTCAAACTAGATATAAGGAAGAAGTTTTTTACTGTGAAACATCAGCACAGGTTGCCCAGAGAGGTGGTAGATGCCCCATCCCTGGAAACACTCACAGCCAGGTTGGACGGGGCTCTGAGCAACCTGATCTAGTGGCAGATGTCCCTGCTCATTGCAGGGAGGTTAGGCTAGATGACATCTAAAGGTCCCTTTCACCCCAAACCTTCCATGATTATATGAATGGGGCACTAAGCCTAAGCTCAGATACCTTGCTAATGCAACTAATCCACTTCCAGAAAACAGAGGAGCATTGGTATGGCACATACTCATCCAGCTACACTCATTCTTACGGACAAAACCAGCTTTCGTGATGGACAAGGTCAGAACGTATCTTGGTCAGCCAGTAAAGCTGTTATTTCTGATTATGACTTGTAATGCTTTTTCATTGTCAGTGTTCAACAAGTAAAGATTTAGAGAGTGACTTAGAGAAAGGTACCATCCCAGATTTTGATTGCACATGCAGAAATAATTGTGGGTGCAAATGATATCATTTACGCATTTAATCGCTTAGTTTTCAAGAATAAAAAAAAACCAGACAAGATAATCTAAGCTACGCATACATTTACCTGTTATCTATGGGTATTAAATGCACTACATTCCAAGATAGCACAGGCTAAAGAAATCTGTCAAAGAAAAAGGGGAACTAATGCAACAGACTAAAGTAGTCTTTAAAAATACAAATACATTTAATGAAAAAAACGATACCACATCTTACTGCAATAGAATACAATGAACACAAATTCTGAATAACTCCGAAGTGAAACTGTACTAGACAATGACAACTACAAGGGTAAACACTTCTGATTCTACCATATATAAACAATTTTAAGTCATTCATACTCACATCCCCCAATCTTTTTCCTTAGTTCCCCATAGCAGATTAAGCCATAAAGCTCCAGGGAGGATTTTTTCAGCCCTTGAGAAAACACTGAAAAGTAGAAAACATGGAAGTGAGATGCACACTATAGACACTACTGCACAGCAACATTGCTGATACTCATTTTAACACTGAAAATGACGTAATTTGTATTTTCAATGATGAGGCAAACACCTCAAATGCAAGACTACGTTCTGTTTCACGAAACACTACAGTGAGACGGGTTCATCAGTTTCCTTTTGGTGACTTAAAAATCTGGGAAATACAACATATTTTACATTACAGAAAAAAACAAAGCAGCTTCCACAGAATTTAAACAAATACACAACAGTTCAATATGCAAAATAAAGCAAACTCATACAAAGCTACTTCTAGTATCACTTAACTGTTTACAATTTCTAGAAATGTCCAGACACTCCCAAGAAAATGCATACAGAACTCATTCTTGCAAGAAAATTAGAAGTAGGTCTGAATTATCCAGAAGACACAGAATGTCTTCTGTGCACATGAATGCACATTAGAGATTTAATGCAAATCCTAGATTCTAAATTTTTGTATGAAAAATTGCACACATTTTATTCAACTTTACAAGTTTTTTTTCTCCTTTCTCATCAGCACACATGATGTCGACATTATTATTGCTAACGGATCTAAACATCTGCAACAGCATGGAAAGACAGCTTTGTGGTTTATGAATCAAATGAAAATATTTATTCTTGTCTACTCATTATGAATTCAGTTCTCTTTGACTTGCAGACTCACTTAATCTCAAAAACCAGGCACACATATTTCTACTAATACTAAAGCCAATCAAACTACTGCACTAATTCTTAAACTCCTTCAGCCAATGATATTTCAGATCTTACAGGTATAGCTAACAGAACTGTATGTTATCCAGAAAACAGATGAAGTTCCTCCGTGACACTTTCTTTTTTTTCTTAAGTTCTTCCATGCTGTGTTTTCTGTAACATTTGTTTTTAAACAAAATACTAATAGCTCGTTTCCTCTTAAAATGCTGTCTTGTTTTGAAAAGGAACTCAAAAGTACACCTTATGACAGGTGTTTTAGACGTGTAAGTCCTCCTGTAGATAACCTAATCTCAGGAACACACAAAACAATTTCATAAAGAGACTATATGTACAATATCTTTGCACTCCTTCAACTTTTTTCTAGTCATATCCAGTTTAATGAGTTATTTTTAACTTGAGAGGCTCTGGCCACAAATCATATAGATGAATTTACTATACAAACTTTTGCTGATGTTAGAGAGTTGTTTAAAGACCAAGAAACTCAACTACCGTGGCTCTGCCACGATTTATGCAACTTAGAATATAGCATCAGAAGGACAGTAAAGCCCTAGAGACCTTTACTTGATCAACAAGCTAACATGAGAACTAACATTCTTCGTACCTTAAAAAAAGTCAAAAGAACTGGGTCTTAGTAAAATCTATTCATTCTGCAGCAGATTTCTTTAACCTGTTATTCAGATTAGGCTACCTGCAAATTGACCTGAATTCACACTGCTCATTACTGAATAGTATGCCTTTGATAAAGGCCAATTATCAATGCTCATTACTACTATTGTTACAAAACACCACTAGCAGTTCATATGACTTCCCGGTTTCATTTTTGTTCAACAAGCTGGGGAAGTAGGGAAAAGAATGAGAAGAGAAGAACATGGCACTGGGAATCCTAAACTACCAAACCAGTGATACCATTTCAGGTTTATTTAAAGCATGAGCAGATATATAACCATATACACTTGTATTGGACTATTTTACTTATTTCTACCTTCCCCTAAGAAGTGCAAGGTAGTGCTGGCATCAATTTGCTCAACGAAGTCATGCCTGACTAACATTTAGGTAGCTGTCCTCAACAGTGTGTTCCTGAGAGCAGAAAAACATTTCCTTGAACCTGGCTTTTCTGCAGTGTTAATGGTAGGATTAGCATTTATTATGGTGTGGTGAATTGATCTAAAAGCAAATACCAGTTAGTGAGAAGTATTTTTCAAAAAACATGAACCTCAGTATGCCATGCTAATAAAAATAAGACATGTTCACAGACATCCTATTCAGTATGTTTTCACCACCACTGCTACCCTCCATGATGGCACCAAAAGGCAGAACTCCAATCCTCATGAGACTGAGCTCTGCACTAAGCCCATTTCATTGCATACTAACCGTTATCAAAGTCAATGTATTTTGAGATCTTGTGCCAGGTGCGGTAGTAAAAATGGCGGACTTGTTCCTTATTCTTCACCATGCTTGCTGGTTTGCCTTTCTTCTTGTATTTCAGGGCAATGTTGTTCTGGATAGCTTCAAAGTCCTTCCCATGCTGAAGAATAAATAAAACAAATACAAACACTCAAAACGAAACTTATATCTCATCATAAGACAACTCAAACAACATGAGGGACTTTGGACTTCTTTGTGGTGAATTAGATTTCAATGGTCCTAACATTCTTGGGTATCAGAACTCAACAGCACAAGAATGACACTGGTTTCCTTAATTCCATACAAAATGCACTACAGATGCCAAATAAATTACTTTCCAATTTCTTCAACGGTTTCAAAATAAAAACTGTAAGTTGCTAGCAAGCTTTTAAAAAAACATTTTACTCACAAATGTGCTAAGTGGCAGAACTGAAAATACCAACTTTCTCACTTAGCTTTCTTTACTTTTCCTCTGCATTTCCCCCCCCCTCTCCCTCCTACCTCCATTTCTGACTAAGGTGAATAAAAAGCCTATTATATTTAACAGCTTCACTTTTATTTGGAGTAAATGTTATGTTCCTGTTATTAGGAGTACAGAATTTGAGTTTCAAATAATGAAGCAAAAGACTGTATTTAAAAAAAAAACAACAAAGAACTTCTTCTAGAAAACACATTTTTACACTGTAGGTCATTCAGAAGTTTATTCTTGGCGTAAAAATAAAAATGAGACCCTTTAAAACTAGCCAGTTCTTACAAAATTCTTGGAGCTGAAATGAAGAAAATTTAATTTTATACACACCTGACTCCTTCTATCACAATATTTCTTAGTATTCAAAAAAGGCTGGAACTGATTTAAATATGAAATGTGAAAATATCTTTTGAAATGTAGCGACACAAAACAAATGAAAATGGGGGACCAAACAAACAGAGTCACAGATTTTGGAGCAATTTTTTGAACTTTTTCCTCAGCAATAAAAAAAGTTTTCTCTGAGTGATAAAGGGACATAAAAATTACACAATTCTCAGGAATACTACTGCAAGTCAGAGGAACTAAAAAAAGAAAACAGTGTTTAAGTGCTCATTTTGTCCACAAAATACATACAAGTAAATCATGGCTACCACTAAAAAACAAAATTTTTTAAAAGATGCACACATGCAAAGAAACTTGACCATTATTTCCTTTGTTTCCACCTTTACTATGTATTTTCATAACAGAAGTCCTCTTAAAATAATCATAAGAACAGGACAACCAGGAATACATCGCATACATCATACAACATAAAAGATAAATGATCTAACTTCTCTTTGTCTCTCAGCCCTAGCACAAACCTGTTCATGGTCAAAGACTAAACACAGACCCTATAATTTTTATTAGAATAAAATATATCTTCTTGTTTGCTAGTCTTACAGTACAAGAGTGTTGCTTTTGAAAGTTGAGATGGGGATATTATTTATTTCTCAATTTAAACATAAAAATAATTGAAAAATAATTTAAATTATTATAAGCATTCTTGAATAAAACTCACAAATATTCCCTGTGTTTTTCAAAACAACAAAAAAGCTTGACATTTTTGAACTGTGGCTTTGATTGACAGCTGGTTTATAGCCAACTGTATAGACACATATGTACAGACAAACCAATGCATATGTGCACATATGCATTTTGCTCCTGCAAATCTCAACTCAATCAACCTTATTTAGGAATATCCAGATACTAAACAAAGCCATCTAAACTTGTTATTTTCCTCTACATGTACCTCATACAGTCCCTCGAAGAAAGTATTTTTGTCCTCTGTGCTCCAAGATTCCCACTGCCGTCTGACCTTCTTTCCTTCCTCCTTCTCTCCAGCTGAGGAGCCCAGGTTCCTTCCTGCTGCCTTGGAATTCCCAGCAGGATTGCTGGGAGTAATTCCTGATGTGCCACCAGATGCAGCCCCTCCGTTATCTGCTGCTGCAAAAAAACAGATGCCCAGAGTGAATACTGAATGAACAGGTCAATCCATTGATAAGAGATAAGTGAGGAACTCAGAATTTACTCCTTCACCACTTCCATCTGTATCAGCTCTTTTCCAAGATACTTCACCTGAAATACAATAGGCAAATAACAAGGGGTTTTTTTAAAGAAGTAAAATCTCAAAGAGTGAAAAACAAGTGGAAGGTTTCAGTGGCTTAATCTTCTATTTCCAGAGATAAGACAGATAAGCAAGAATATACCAAAGCAAACTCTAAAACACAGCATGCTTTCTGATGCTTATACACTGCTGTGCTCTGCAGTTGCCCCTTTGAAGCTGAAAGGAACTCAGGAGCAATGCTGAACACTGATGTGACCAATAAAGCAAACGAATGACCGTGAGAAAATACATGTAATTTCATATCCTCACCTTTGGTCTTGATCCTACTGCCTTCGAAACAACTGTGGTAACGAGAGGACTGAAAAAAGTCTACTATAGTTCATCACATGCCAATGGATCAGCACTCAAGAATTTGATGCTCAGTATGAAGGGCACCATCTCTGACACTTAGCCCATACAGGATAATTCAACCCTGAAGTCGCTTTCGGAAAAAGGCACAAAAGTGTAATCTTGATTGTAACTTTGTCAGTTATCAACACACAAAGAACATAGATTACAAAAAAACCACAAAACCCACCAAAGGTTGGAAATACTATAAGGAGAATGGAACCAAGAGAATGTGCTGTTTATGGAAGTAGTGGACAGATAAGAAAATGTGACACAGAAAGGCAAGAGCTACATATAACGCAGTAGGATTCCATTCCCTCACCTTGATTCACAAGAAAAAGCCTCCTTTTTCCTTAATCACCTCTGAAACTATTAGTCTTTCAAAGACATTTTGATCAACAAAAACATTATCATCTAACCTTAAACCTGTGATTTATTCACAACAGAAATCAAGCCAAACATCAAGCTTGGTTTGACACTTGTAACAGATCATCAGAATATTAATCCAGCAACCACGGAGACATCCCAAAAAATGCACTCATTTTTTACCATAAAAATTTAACCATTCTCAGTAACTTACATGTCCAAAATATATTCCCTTCACTTTTGCTGGGAAGCGTTATTTAAAATTTGACCGCCGTTACAAATGCAGGTGTGTACTTCATAAACCAGAAGCATTTTAATATTAAACATACCAGGATATCCCAGTTTGATAATCCTAGGATTATCACAAGAAGAATATCAGAGGAATCAACTGTTATAGGCTTACTATGCTTTAGAGATTTGAAAGACATATGTAAATCTTAACTGTACCTATTCAGTTGCAATTTGAAAGTAATTTCTTTGGATGACAAAAGCTTATTTCTCCAAATCCTAAAAAAAGCTGTCGGTGCCTATTTTAAGGCTAATGTTTCATTGTTTTTCTAGGAATGACTATTTGATCCTTTCAAAGAAAATTAATGTCACCACAAGGAAGCATGTAAGGCAAAACATGAATAGAAGAAAATGCAACTTTTCAAGTAAACAGTTTCTCTATTTCCTAAAGCCTTCATCAGTCACTGATAAAATGATTGAAAGTTAAGCAATTTAATTCTGGTACTGTGAAGGCAAAGCCTTTAAAAAAAAAGAAACCATAACAAAAACCCAAGCACTTTAACAGATGACTGAGAAGAAAACCAACAATTTTAAGACACAGCATTGCTTCTTTATTTTGCAAATGTGAGACTGGAATATCACAATTTTCATGGTAAATAAACACATATATTAGTATTTCAAATCTTTAGTCAAGAAGGGGGAATTCAAACACATCAGTCATCAATTTCAATCTACAATCTCCGCTTGCTATTAGCTCCCAATGCAAAAGACACCCTTTACCACAAGACATCTACAGGATTCTTTTCTGGAGTTAGTATTCTGATCACAGACCTCTAACTTTCTGAGAAATCATTTAGAAGAACCATGAATGTGAGTTTTTGCAGTTTTGTTTGCATGGTTGTTTTTTGTTGGTGGTTTTTGAGGGGGTTGGGATATTTTTACATCATTCTGTACAGATACTCAAATAAATAAAAACCTAAACTCAGCTGCCTAAAGTTCAGATCTTATGAAGGATTTTCTAAAGATTGTACAGTACACTTGGTACACATGAATGTACCCTCAGCAAGTTTGCAGATGACACCAAACAGTGGTGCAGCTGACACATCAGAAAGATGGGATGCCATCCAGAGAGACCTGGACGAGCTTGAGAAGCGGGCCTGTGTAAACCTCATGAGGTTCAACAAGGTGAAGTGAAAGGTCCTGCAGCTGGGTTGGGGCAAACCCCACTATCAATACAGGCTGGGGGATGAAGGGATGGAGAGCAGCCCTGCCAAGAAGGACCTGGGAGTACTGGGGGATGAAATGCTTGACAGGAACCACCAATGTGTGCTCGCAGCCCAGAAGGCCAACCGTACCCTGGGCTGCATCTCCAGCAGCATGGCCAGCAGGGTGAGGGAAGTAACTCTGCCCCTCTGCTCTGCTCCGATGAGACCCCACCACGAGTACTGTGTCCAGCTCTGGAGCCCCCAGCACAAGAAGGACATGGAGCTGTTGGAGCGAGGCCACGGGAGACCACAAAGATGATCCGAGGGCTGGAGCACCTCTCCTGTGAGGAAAGGCTGAGAGAGTTGGGGCTGTTCAGCCTGGAGAAGAGAAGGCTGCAGGAAGACCTTACTGCAGCCTTTCAGTACCTGAAGGGACCCTACAGGAAAGATGGGGAAAATATTTTCAGCAGGGCTTGTTGCGATAGGACAAGGAGCAATGGCTTTAAACTGAGGGAGGGTAAATTTAGACTAGATACAAGGAAGAAATTTTTTACCACAAGGGTGCTGAAACACTGGCACAGGTTGCCCAGAGAGGTAGTGGAGGCCCCATCCCTGGAAACGTTCAAGGCCAGGCTGGACAGCGCTCTGAGCAACCTGGTCTAGTTGAAAATATCCCTGCTCACTGCAGGGAGGCTGGGCTAGATGACTTCTAAAGTCCCTTGCAACTGAAAGCATGCTATGTTTCTATGAATTTTTCATTATTAAAAAGCGTAAAAAGCAAAAATATCAGTGAGGACTTTAAATTCTAGTAAGACTATAAAGTTAAGTAGATTTCCTCTTAGTTGTATGTAAAAGAGTAAATGAAAGAACAGTTCCATAAAGGACATGCTCCACTGATTCAACTTCTACAAAAGATATGTAGCTCATAATTGCTCTTTCGTTCCTTTACATACACTTCCTATTCTACAAGACAAACTGTAATCCTGGGAAGTTTATCAGAGTCTTTCTTGTTTTAAACACGATTAAATCACTATCCACACAATCACTTAATGAAGATCTAAAAATTCTAATATCCTGTCACCTCTGCAGAGATCTTCTACACCACTTAATTCTTCCAGGAGTGAAGGAGTTTGCCATATCATCCCTTTGCATAACGTTTCTTACTACTGTGCATGGTGGTATTTATCACTGGGTTACCACAACCCACCCCAGAGATTACCAGATCTCGGTGAGGCAGTGGACTGCAGTATATTCCAAAAGATGGTATCATAAACTGATTCAGGATAAAAGGCAGAAGTAAAAATAGTCATACATCATTAAATTACACTCCATAAACTCAATCTTTCAATCTTACTGTATGAGATTCTTGTAACACACAAAACGGCTAACGAGTTTTCACCCCCTCACTAATGGTAGATGATCCTGATCATTAATTCCCAACAACAGATTCTTCAGAACTTCAGCAATGCATTAAAACAAAAAGGTCCACTGAGGCTAGCCATGCCACTGCTGCTGCAGCACCGCTGGAGAGCGGAAGGGGGTTTACTCTAACAATCTGCTTAGGTGCTTGTTTTAAGTAAAATCATTTATAAAAGCAGATCACTGCAGACGAGACAAAGACAATATGGTCATTCTGACTCTTGTCTACTTATCCTGCATCACCCAACCACTGGACTGGATATCCACACAATTACAGCTACAATTCCCTCTCTTCACTCCAGGATGCAGCGGAGCACCAGCACCTGCATATGAGGTACAAAGCAGCAAGTCTGGATGCGTAAGTTCTCAGCATTTTCACTCAGCTTTCAACCCACAGTTTGCAAAGACATCAGGTTTCTGTACTTGGTATCTGAACTATAACCCCAACAAAATCACAGATCAGAACACCAATCTTTCAGAGAAACTCACTCTTTCCTTTTATCCAGTGTTCTCTACCCATCTATATACCCCATTATTAGAATTTCATTTATATGTGAATGGCATAACGTTATCTGAAACCACATTTTCTGTACAAAAAGCTGTTGTCTTTGTAGTTCTAAGCAAAACACAAATACTTGCAAAAATTTATATAAAGATATTTAAAGACTACAATTTAAAAATCTGGTATGAAAATGACAAACAATGGAACACTGCATGTATCAAATAATTGAGTCACTGATAGTACCAATGTCTTGTCATGGCTACAGCCACAAGAAGTTCTTCCTTCCAGGCTCTACGTAGCATCTTACTGTTTGCTTTTCAGTTTTTCACTGGCAGCTCTTACATGCCAGCTGATTCATATCTTCTGTGACAGATTCCACAACCACAGAAGCTGGAATTTACACAGTTAAACCCCACTACACCCATGTATCTCAACACACAAGCTGGTTCTCTTACTGGTGTTTTACAGGCTTTGCTTGCAAAATCCCAACTTCAGGAGACACCAGTCAACTGTAGGTGGAACATCTACCAGGGAACACATTCATAAACGAGATGGTACTTTCACAGACTCTTGCATGCCACAGGCCACGTGCAGAGTTCTTAGGATGCTAAACTTGCTCCCTAAATTGCAGGATGCAAATGCCAACTTGTAACATGCCAGAAAGTTTCCTTCAGAACACTCTTTCTTGTCTTTTGGATTCTACAGGAGCCAATATCAAGGCTAAACTACACAAGATCACCTTCAAAAGTGATTTCAGTAAAGCCCGCCGTTAAGGAGGCCATACCAGAAAACACCTTTGAGTGACTATTTTATTCTCACAATGCTGAGAATTAGTGCTCAGCAGTCTTAGGAAATGTACACCAAAACATCTGCTGCCAACAGAGCTGCGTAAGGTGCTATGATCTACACTTTCCAGAAAGCTTCAAATGCATTCTGCTGTTCTCACGGCAGAGCATTCCTCAATGAGCACTTACTCCTCGATTTTAATGAAAACGCAAACGTCCAAACTTTGCTTCTGATCACTTGGTAAATGAGCCCCATTTCTATCCACATATCTTTCTAATGGCAGACACTACGTCATATACTTCAGTGAAGAAATGAATCAGGTGATTCCATAGAAAGTGTGTGCTTTAGGAATTTAAGAGAAGCCACTTGCTCTATGGAAGGACAACCAAAAAAAGCTGCAGGCTGGATCAAATTTGCTTTCACTTCCAAAAACTGTAGCTCAGAAGCGAATACAGATGAGAGAGACAGACAGATACATTCCCTGCAAGTCAACACTTCATTTTGAGTACTAACATTGTAACTGGAAAACAGGTTTCTACCTTGTATGCTTCTGGAGTAAACAGCACGAACTCCTAAGAAGGGTACGTCTAGGACAGCTTATGCCATACTGTGTGGTTATACCATACAGCATTCTTGTTATGAATTAACATACAAAGATGCAAACATAACATGTAACTGTCCTACAAGGATACAGACTAGGCTAGCTCCTTTACCTCCTATTATTTAGCAGGTTTGCACAACCAAGATGTAGTTGCATGTGTTTAAACACACACAGTGTCAATTACCAACAGGAGTCTACAAACAGAACTATACTGAACGCTTGTTTTCCTATGGACAATATATTTAAAATATATCAAATGCAGCACTATCAGAGCTAACCAAGCATAGCTGTAAAAAACAAACACAGTTTATTATAAATTTGGTTACTACCCCATCTCCAGTAAATCATTATTCTCTTGCTCTTCCATTAGAAAACACCCATAAAGCCGAGTATGAAGTTCCATCTAAACCACATGGTTGCCCAGCCTCACGGGCAGGCACCTTTCAAAGTTCAGTACCTACTGCACTGGGCACATGAAAAAGAATCCGCCTCTTGTGGTGTGGGATGAGATACTGTGGAGTTCTGGTCCTGAAACACTTTCAACGGAAGGGAGGGAGAACTGGGGTAAATGGGAGGGCAAAGAATGAATGAAAGTATGTCAAGGTAGGACAGAAGGAGAAGTACCGAGTGTAAATGAGATGGACAGAATTAAGGAGAGTATTAGAACAAGGGACTGTGCCAGTAGTTTTTAAACAGTCCTTTGTGCCTTAGCAAAATAATGTGGGACAAACGACATTTCAAATGAAGGTTACAATTCTGCAGCATACACATTTGGGAAGATAAAATAAGACTGTATTGCAAGTACTTACATCGGGTATCTTGGTATATACATCCTCTCCACAGGAGAAGATTGCAGTTAATTTAATCCACATGCTATGGAACATGCAACTTTTGTGGGCTGAAACAAGCTGGGTTGCTCTCTAGCAAATTTTATACGATGTCAACAGATAGGACATTTTAATTCAATTAATGCTTTCAGCTGAACAATTATTTTTTCAAGATTTCTGCAAAACAAATCCAAATACTTGTTTGGGCCATTCTACACATCCTATGAATAAATCTAGAGCAACATTATGAAAGACATCTTGAAGCTTCAGCTCATCATCATTAGACTTTATTACTATTTCCTCCTGACTTCATTCTGCATTCAGAAAATGGATAAAAACATGGAAATCAGAACACTCTAGTTCAGACTAAATCTACAGCACATGACGGTAATGTAGTCCGCATCTGTTTTTACCAGTGTGGTCACAACACACACGTGCATATTCTAAACACTCTCGCTTCATGGAAAAAAGCCCCAAAACACACCTTAAAATCTGTGCTCAGCAACCATGTGGTGTACTTGTCCTTGAGAAGTAAACTGTCAGAAATCCCTCTCTTTCAGCAAACTTCTATTGGTCTGCTTCCTTCCCCTCAGCGAACCTCCCCGCTTTTGAACTCTCATAATAAACTGCCCCCAAACCCCACTATTCCCTTCAAGATCCTCCTCTGATTTCATGCAAGTTACTTTAAGACTTAGTTCCAAGCATTCATATTTCAAAGGGCAAGCATTATTTGAGGTGTAGGCTACAAACTTGACAATACAATAAAACGATGATCAACATCTGAAAATAAGATAATAATAATTCTAAAAAAAATTCGCATAGATCTAGATATTTGTGTAGGAAATTTGATAAACCTTTCAGCAACTCCAAACAGATTGGCTTTTTAAAGTGAAACTGTTTTCAAACTTCATTTTACTATGCTACTTTCTATATCTTTTTTGCCCTAAACTCAAAAGTGCAACTCAGTACACAAAAGCCAAGAGGCAGAATCCAGTGATGCAATTAAAGATTACATCCAGGTAACCTGAAAATTACCAATATATTTATACGTTGTACTAGGCAGATTTCAGAATTATTAACAATCTTCCCCGAACCACAGTACGGTAAAGTCGAAAAGTTAGCAGCTGCTGAGTGGGGAAACTCTTCCTACACTTTACAGTCAAGTTTAGTTTATTAATAATTTGTCTGCTACAATGAAGCACCTTGAAAGCACAAATGCCAAAAGTAAAAAGGGACCTGCAACAGACAGAAAAAAAACCCACTATTTTCAAAGCTCTTTTAAAGACATGATTAGCACAAGCCAATGCCTGCTAAGTAATTACAGTTTGATAGAAAGTAATATACTGATAACATTCCTTAGCAATAGGCTTTGGAAGAGTTTTCACTTTAGAATACACAGAATCTAAAAGCAGGACCACTTTAACAAAATCTGAAAGGTTACATAGCATTATTGAAATACCATGACAAAAACAAGTTTCTGGTTTCACTGGACCAAGTATAAGTAGTGGTCTAGACACTCCTGCTGGCCAGTGTTAAAATTACCTTTGCAGCTATCACCTTCACTGTGACATGCCAAATGGAAAAGCTTCCAGTTTTCAGAGGTGATCCAAAGCACATGCATTCGAGCATTTTATCATTTTTATACTTACAGGGGGAGGACAAATTTAGTGGGACAGCAAGCGGAAGGTTGTAAGTCCAATCTTCACCCTTCCATTAGTTCCCTATTGGAAGCTAGCCCTGTGAGACACTTCACTCAGAACACAAAACGCTATAAATTCTGATCACAAGACATTCCATTAGGTAGAATTCAGACGAGCCTGGAAAACCTCTCAGTATCCATCGCTGAATGTAAAGAACTCAGTTTAGAAAGGATCCCACTCCATGGCTCTGTCCTCGAAGATCTGACAGTTATAATCTCAACCGTATCTAAGAAATCAGCTGTAATGCATTCACATCAAAACTAGCCAGGCATAGCTGTGGCTGGTCTTAGAACTCAAAAAGTGAAAGCATAACCAGAATTCTCCACCAACTGTCACTCACAATGATTTAAGAAGCTTCCCCAAACCTGACAACATAGTCAGGTACAGTGATTACAAGCAGTATCCAAGGCCAATTACAGAAAGAATGTTCCCCATTCTGTACATGATTTTATTATTTTGGTATGTGAATTGCAAAAATAAACAAAGTTTGCTTTTCAATTGTGTTGATACATCTAGTAAAAAATTCTGCTGCTGCTCTAAAATTGGAAATTAATGTTTATGTACAAATATACAAACAGGAATATACACACGCACAAAGATACGTGTATTTTGTTCACATGTGTATACACTTTCAAAGCAACAGAATAACTTCAAATGCACACATTCAACTTGTCAATCATGGGCAACACGTATTCCAAAGAAACACCTCGCATTTACTACTACTTAAAACCCTTCAAGTAATTATCTGTAGCTGAACACTCCTGGGTATTTCATCTGTTTGTTTCTTTGGTTTAATCCAACTGGGAGAAAAATTACATAGGCCTTTCTGTTCCATCCTCTAACATCATACATAGAGGAGTTTTTCACTTAAAACAGTGAGTTTAAGAGACTGAAGAGGACATACCAAGGTATAAAAAAATACTTCTGTCAATGCTTCAGTCAAGCAACTGAGCTCAAGAACTTTTTCGTGATACGGCAGTAAGAAAAATATCACAATTTGCACTGCTTCATTACTGTAACATAAAACTATCATAATTCGTAATGTTTACCTAATGCCTGGCGTGTGCATACCACTGTCATGGACCAAAGAGTGAGGTGATCTCCAAGACACGTCTATGCTACACGGAGTTTTACTGCATTTCAGCAGACAAGAGAAAACTTTATTTCAAATGTTGAAGAAATCTCTGAGAGTTGTTTTTCTCAAAAATTAACAGAAAATAACACTCGAGTACTTTTGCACAAGGTATCCAAAATTAGTCTCAAGTACAGTTCAACTACAGCGCCAGGTGTCATCCAGTAACTGCTGAGCACACACAACAGCACCAAGATATTCAAATATCGCTGCTGTCTTCTAGCTACTCAAGTAAGAAACAGCTTTCAAAAAAACCCAAATTCTTATTTACCACACTAAAGTGAAAAAGCAGGTGTATGTATGTACGTACATACAGACATTCAGATGCATACAAAACAATCTTACCAAAAAACTCAAATTACATGGAAATCCCCAAACTGCTCTGAAACAGTAATGCAGGACTCACAAAACCTTAGAAACAAATATGTCAATATGTGTCAATAGCTGTTTCCAAAATAGTTATTTGGGTAAAATGGTTATAGAAATAATCAGGGGAAACCAGCAATGTCTTGTGGGTTTTCTTCCTCCTTTTTGAACTAGCACCCAGTTAATATTTTGTTATTATCCAAGAAAAGAATTCAGAGTGCAGCCATCTGATTACACAGCCAGCTAGAGTCTAATTTCCTGACCAAAATACAGGAATTTCCTAAAACTCAAGAGAGAAAAAGCAGGAATTGAAGGTTTGCATCAATAATGGAGATTTTTTGCTCCTCCACATACACATCCAAACCCCCCATTTCTGTAAGTGCAAAGAGGATAGTGGGCAGCAGAGAAGCTGAAGCCTTGGGACACAAAGAAGATTTCAGCTACTGTGAGAAACAAGCCCCAAAATACCCTCCTCAAACCCAAACAAAAGATGGCATTTACAGGAGAAGAATGACAACCCCCAAACCCACAGGTGACCCTGCCACCCCCATTGCCCGTGTGTTTTGAGGGTGCCAAAATACAGTACCTTTGCCTTTTGCAGCAGTGCTGCTGCCAACTGAAGAGGATGCCTGCGAATCCTTCTTCAGCCTCTTGCTCTGAGGTCTGACGCTGGACCTGAGAAAATGATGCTGGTCCTGGCTGTGGGAGGGCTGGAGGGAGGCCGGGGCCTGCGATAAGCTGGGGTTCGATGGGGGGCTGCTGTTAGTGTTGTTGTTAATAATCTTCTCTTCTTTCTTTGTGCTGCTGCTGCCTGGAGCTGCCTCTCCTCCTCCTCCTGCCCCTTCTTCTTCCAGGGACTCCTCATCTCCTCCTGCTCTTTTGCCCAGCTTTTTCACCCCTTCCTCCCCGCTGCTCTCTCCTAGTTTCACTGTCATCCTGTCGGGGTGGAGAGAGAGAAAAGAGGGGGGCACAAAGTCAGGCCAGGGAGCCCCCCAGAGAGGGAGAGAAATCCCTGGGCTGAGAGGGGAGAAGTTTAGCTGCAGAAATTCCTCTCAACATGGCCGCCGTTGTTTGTTACTAAATCCCCTTTCGTTTGCTGTCCCGACCCAACAACCTGTGCCGAGGGCAGGAGGGGGAAAGCCCCGCCGCAACCCCCCCCAAACCGGCCCAAAAGGCAGCCGGGCTCCCCCGGCAGCCCTCCGGCACCCTCCCGAAGCGGCTCGGGCCGCCTTTGCCGGAGAAATCGCCCGGCCAAACTCGGGCGTGTGGAAGCGCTCGACGGCCGCCGAGAGGAAAGGCAGCCGCCGAGCCCGGCGGAGCGGAGCGGGGCAGCCTGGCCGGGCCGGCCCGGCTGCTCGCCCCCCATCCTACCCGTTCCGCGGCTCCTCGGGCCCAGGCGAGCTCTTCTTTCTCCTCACCATGGAGCCGAGGCGGTCCGACCTGCCGCGGGGGGGGGGTTCATATTCCTGGATGCGGCGGCGGCGGCTTCTCCTCCTCCGTGTGTGTGCGTGTCTCTGGGGCTGGGACTGGCCGGGGCTACCGCGATTTCCAGCTCCCCCTCCGCCCCCACCCCCGCGCCGCTCTCCGCGGGGCAGCCCCCGGCCCGGCCGCCTCCCCCGCCGCCTGTTCACCGTCGGGCCCCGCGCCCCGACCCGCGCCCGGGGCCGGCCCCGCTCCCCGCGCCCGCAGCTGCGGGCCGGCCCGGGCAGCACCTTCCAGCGGGGGGCGGGGGTGTCAGCTAGCATGACCCCCGCTTTTATTATTATTATTTTTAATCCGAAGGGCAACAGGCTCAGCAGGCGTCTGCAGCGGCTCTTCCCCCCTCACTCTGACGGGGCCCATGCGACTCACGGCAATGCTGCGACCTCTCGGCCAAGCCAAAAGTTTTTAAACATCATCTGCTGGAGGACCACTCCTGGGCTTTCCGAGGGGCACGGCTATACAACTTCAATTCCGAACCTGACCTTCAGACTGGCCACTGGGACGACCGCTCACTGTGTGCCCAACTTCGCAAATCCTCGCAATTCTAAAGGTTTTTTTAATACTTGGAACAAACCGCCAGATACACACACAAAAGCTTCAAGCATTAAATCATATTATCTGCTAAAACCCAACAACGGGGTTTTTTCTTCTTAAAGAGGATAAAAAAATTACTGACACCATATCTAAAAGAAGTCAACTTCCAGGAAAGAAACCTCTTTCAGCAAAACAGAAAGAAGTAGCAGTTGCAACGCAGCTGCCTTATCACCAGAGCAGGAGCCACAGTCTAGCTTTCATTAAGGGAAAAGATAAAAAACCAACAAGAGAAGGAAATTCGGAATGTCACAGAGAATGGAATTGCTGTGGATTAGGCGGACACCAGAATAATGTGTTTTAAAATAAACAAGACTCATCATCATTACATGGGGTACAAATTTGTGTAATTACAGTTCATGGATTGTATTCCTACTATTGAAATGATACTTATCTCTCTAACGATTTTCAGCAAAACCACCAAATATACCAATTCAGAATCATGCTGAACGTTCACAAACGCTCAATAAACTGATTTGAGCTGTGGATCTAAGCTCATATTAAAACCTGGTTAACTATTCACCTGACAGGTCCCCAATTGCAAAGACAAACTTGTTCTCCACAGGACAAAAACCGCAGTGTTTTCAATTATTTTAAGGACAGGAATCTTCCAATGCTGACAGTCCGTGCTCTGAAACCTCATGTAAGCAAGGCTTAAGTCTCCTTCATTTCAAGTTTAGCTTTACTGCCGTAAATTAAATGATGCAAGCACTGGCATCCCCCAACCATTAGCAGGGGATACCACCGAAACACGCCTCAGGGACAAGCCCGGGGTGGCAAATCCCCGCGTCTTCCCCCTTCCCAGCAGCCGGCTTCTAGCGCCCTGCCCAAACCCTCCGGCAGCGTCCTGCACCCGCTTCACGCATCGCCGCCGCTTTCTCCTTTCGGCTTCCCGTCGCCCCTGCTTTTCCTTTTTCTTCCATAGCCAAAAATCTTCTCGACCTCGCTACCCTGGTCTTCCAGACCCTCACTCTCCGTCGCCGTCCCTCCGCTCTGCCTCCTTCAGAAGCCCAGCTCCCCTCGGACGAGATGCTTTCCGCTCCCCGTCCATCGACGGGACAGGCGAGCCGGGCCGGGCCCCCAGGTTCCCGCAGACCCCGCGGGGGCCCAAGTGGCCCCCTCCCCTGAAGGCTTCCCCCCCCCCCCCCCCTGCCCCGCGCCTCACCTGCCGCATCAACGCCGCCGCGCAGCCTCCGCGCTCTCCCGCCGGCGGCCGCTTCGGGTCTCCCGGCACCCGCAGCCCCAGGCACCCCCAGGCTGCGCCCCAGACCCGCCAGCTCGGGAGGGGGCCGGCGCGCCCTACGACCGCCGCGGAGCCCAGCGGCCCTCCCAGCTTTGCTGGCGGCGGCAGCCCCGCTCCCGGCTGGGCAGGCGATCTCTCTCCGCCAGGCTACTCCGAATCGGCGGCCGCGGTCCCGGCACCGCCGGCTCCCCGCTGGGCCTCGACGCCCCCCGGGCGGAGCCGCGGCTCCCTGGCGCCCTGGGCTCGGCCGCGCTCCGCCGTCGCCGCGGCCCCGCGCTCGGCCGCAGGGCGGGCCGCGATGGGCTCCCGGCCGCGGCGGTTCCGCTTCCTCGTCACCCTGCGCCGGGCCGAGGGGCGGGGCAATACGCGGCGCGCGGGCCCAGCTGTGCGCGCCGGCACGCCCCTCCCCGGGACCCCAAACAAGGCGTTCCATTGGCTGGCGGCAAGCGGGAGCGAGGCGGAAGGCGGGGCCGTGGCCCCAATGCAAGCCAAACAATGCGGCGCGGGGCGGGTGACGAAAGCTTAGTGCAGAGGAAGAGGCGGCTGCCGGTGTCAGTCAGAGGGCGAGACGAATCCCGAGAGCTGGCTGCTGATTGGCTAAAAGAAAGACCAATTGAGAGCTCTATAGCCGGGGCCCCAGGACGTGATCCAGGATTCCATTGGTCAGAACGAAGGTGATTTGCATGCGGTGCTGTATTTATGGCCTGCCGGGACAGTTTGTTGTCACTATATGGGCTTGTGGCTTGGCGGCGGGGTTGTTGCCTTCCCTCGCTGCTCCGCCGGAGTCCCGCTCGGGTGCCGGTGAAAGCAGTGCGGTCCCCCATGGCCGTAACCCCCCCCCCCCGGAGGGGTCCCCTGACACAGGCGGGCTGTGGCTCGCGGTGCGGGCGCTCGCTGTCCGGCGAAGCCGCGTCGCTGGGGCAATACCCCGCTCCCCGCGGGGCGTGAGGGGGAGCACCGGGCGGTGCCCTGGGGCGCCCAGCGGGCAGGCACTTCGGTGTGCTTCGGGTTCGGGACTGAGCTCCGCTGCGCAGCGCGGGCTCGGTGGCTCCGTGGGGTCGGCGGAAGAACCCGTCGCCTCTTGTTAATTCTGTACTGGTACGAGCAGCTCTTGAGGAGAAAGCCAATGGCGGGGAGCGTGGCTGAGCGCCGGGGAGCTGCTTGCCGCAGCTGGGGGAGGTCTGACGTGGTGGCCGTGCCCCTGAGAGGCTCCGAGCTGAGCGGGGTCCTTGGGCCTGGAGCCTTGCTGCTGCTTGTCGGCTGGCTTGACAACGTATTTCTTACTAATTAAGGATTTCAACAAATTCATTATTGTTCATAAAGGTTAAAAGTAACATATGTGTCATTATAAACGTGAAAGTTACTGGAAAGGCCTAGTGTCTTCACAACTTCCAGTCTTCTTGAAGGGTTTGCTCCTGTGTAGGTACCCTTTTGTGGGATTTTTTTTTTTTTATAAACTGTCTCCAGGATTAAGAAGCTTATCTGGTGATCTACTGAATTAAAGTGTGTTGAATTTCACTTGCTAACCTGATGCTTTGGCCTGTTTTCTAGTGCCTGCTCTCTGGTAGTTCTATGGTGACTTCATGTTAACTTCTAGGAAGAATGATTTCCAAAAAACTTACAGCTGGTATGGTGTGAGGTTTTTTCCTTCATAGATTCTTTGTGGAGAGAACATTAGATCATCCTTGTTTTGAAACTTTGTGACTGTCGTAGCAGGAAAGGATGCCTTAGTCATCTTCTGAGGAAAATCTTTATAAACTAGCTTAGAAATCCATGTCTTGACAATTTAAACTTTATGATAGCATCTAAATTCTGGAAGATTGGGCTACCATGTTGCAAGTAATTATCATATGATGGTGAACTGAACTTGAACATGCCTGTGGCTCTGCATTGTCTCCTATAAATATGCTGTAAAACAGCTGTGAGTAACCAAGTGTAATGCTATAAATGCGATTTGTAAACTAAAAAGAACCAAATTGCTTAATGGTATTGTCTCTACTGTAGAGCTTTGCATTTAAATTTACATCTTAATTAGTTTTTTTGTAGAGACAGTATTTTGCAGTTTTGTTCCAATGCAGCACAAGATCATATGGCATGTTTTTGCCATTTGGTTTGACCACAACCAAATTTAACAATACTGACAGGAAATGATGCATTGTGCATCTACAGTGCCATATATTTCCATGGTGCTTTGCAGAGACGCGAAGGTATGTTCAGTGCCCCAAGGAGCTCGAAGTTGAAGGTTTCTATTCTCTCTGTATAGAAATAACTTTATAAGCTTGAATAGCCACATTGCCTGAAGTAGACTGTTAAGGTGTGAAATTGCTCATGTGTGTAAATGTTTGTGAAAGAAAGACTGAATAAAGAGGAGTTGGACAAGAGCTGAGAGAGGGTAGGATGAGATGTCAAAAGATACTTGAACTTGCATTCGTTCTTTTTTAATAGTAGGGAGGATCCATGATCATGCTTTGTCAGACCTGCACAGTTACAAAAGGCAAATAATCTTTCAGTGTTTGTTGCCATGGTTTTCTAGACTAGGCAAAAACATTAACTTGGATTTGTTGCACATCCTATGTATTTTAAAGTATAAATAACAAATTGCATGCTTAATAGAAATAGAGCAAACAATGCAGAACTGTCCAGCAGAAGGACAAAGTTAATACTTCTGGTTTATGTTGATGTGTTTTTAGTTTTGAATGCATGATCACTACACTAATAACATGAAAATACTTTTCCAAAGATCTTAGATGTACAAGCCATCAGTGTAGTGGATGTTGTCCTGTATTTTGCCTTTGGGTTACTTAAAAGCTAATGTATTTCACTCATAACTCATTTGTTTTTAAAAGGCTCCTAAATTGTTTAATCTGGCAAATGATAATCAATGATCTTTGTGTTACTGAAACAGTTCTTTCCCATTCAGCTGTGAGGATTTAAACTGAAGGGCAGACTTCTATTGTTAATCCTTTATGGCTTACTAAATAGCAAGCACCTCATCAGGCAACTTCTTTTTTTTCCCCTTGGCATTTGAGGTCAAACCGTTAGAGGAAGGCATGAAATGCACTGTGACTACACTGCTGAAGCCTCTGCTTTGCCTGTCCTGGGACTTTAGGGACTCAGAGCTGTTAGGCATCTTTGAGTGCAGTACTCGGGAGAGAAGATCCTGGGATGCCCAGTTCACTTGTCTGTTTAGGATACAAATCCTTTACGGCAGGACTTTTCTGTTGAATATTGGAGGGCAGGGAACTTTTTTATTTCCAGCTAAGCCTGCACGAGTAGGGATACGTAGTTTAGTTATTGGGCAAAATTTTGTGCAACATCGAATCAGGCAAGTATGAAAGTTGTGAAAATGCTCACTTGAGCAGAGACAGTCAGTGGGGTGGTTTGGATTTTTATTCCAGCTCAGAAAGGGATGATAGACTGGATGATTGCTTGAGGCTCCTGCTGGCCATGTATTTCCACCTTGATTGTAGTTGCAATGGTTTCCTCATAAGCCTGGTTGTCTGAGAAAACAAGGCTATCTGCATACATGGTCTGCTCAAATCCTCAACTTTGGTCTGATGATCTCAAAAATATGGGCACAAACAGTGAAAATAGTCAGCTGGGTAGACCCAAGAAATTAATTACTAACTCTACTTTGTGAGTGGTACCTGAGTGAGCTAACAGTGTTAGTCCATTTCCAAGAATCCACCAAGATGCCATAAATGACTGTTAGAGCTGATGCCTTGTAAGGGAGAGGATAATTAAAGCATGGGATAAAAAAATGACAGGAATCAGGACTTTGTTTACAGTTCTACTGCTCAGAAAACAATTTGTTGTAGAGGGGGTTGCTGAGCTTGTAGCAAGGAGGTCTAAAGCCAGTGTTTTGCCTCCCTACCTAAAGCCTATCTGTAAGAGACACAGTATGTTTTAATGCAGTCTGCCTCCCAACTAGTACTTTTTCCTACTTGCTAACAGACCTGACTTTTTTTTTTGCTGTATACTTGGAAAAGGGAAACTGTGAAACATGGTGTAAATTACACAGCATGTTACACATGGCCAGAGTCAACGTAAGCTGGTGTGTGCAGAAAGTGCTGTGGTCACAGCTGTGCTGGAGGTGGGGCTAGTCCTCGTGTTTGTGTGGAAGTGGTGTGACTTCGGAGGAATTACAAATGATTGAGGAGGAGACAGCAGTCTTGACTCTTTCGAATGTGTTGGGTAAGGCTGGCTGTTACGTAGGGATGCAGACCCAGCGCTGGTGAGAGCTGGGGATGGAGCTGCACTGTCCCTACCTGGGCATTCGTGCTGCACCCAGGGGTGCTGCCATGTGATTTTTGTGGGGCTATCTTCACTTAACGGCCAAGTTTTTCCAGTAACATCTGTCTTATAAAGTTACCAAATCACTTCTCCCACAAAAGATCTGAAAGACCTAATGAGCTCTGGGCTGTATCGTCACATACTGTTACGACACACATTTATATTTTGCTAGGTTTCAGTGGGATCAGGCTCTGTTGCAGTGGTGTTTGAGGTGTGTTCAGGGACCTGAAGAGTTCATGATTGAATCTGGACTCCCAGGAAGCTGGGGTGCTGCACCGTCCACCACCCGCCTTAGAAGTTGCTCCATGTGGGTTAATCGACCAAATCCTGAAGATGGTGGCTGCTGCTGCTGAAGGCTGCCTGTTGTGATTTGGGGTCTCGCCAGCCGGGGCTCCGAGGGTGCGTGTCCAGGAGTGGAGGTGGCTCCGTGCCCGGAGGTGTTTGCTGGCGGCAGGATGGGGCGCGGGGCCCGCTGCGCAGCCCGGGACGCATCAGCCCTCCTTCGGTAACGCGTCTGGGGTGAGGGCGGCGGGGCCGTGCCCAGCCGGTCCCCCGGCCCCGCGCGGGGCAGCGGCGCTTCCAGCCTCTCCGACCACCGCTGCCAGGCTTCGGGAGGCGGAGCAGAGCCAGCCCGGGGCTTCGGGCGCAGAGCGGGCCGCGCCGCGCCGGCCCCCACCCGCCGGCGGGGCACCGCGGCCCAGCACGCCCGGCTCCGACGGCGCTCGGCACTTTCCGTCTGTCTCCGGTGCGCCGGCGGACCGCTTCGGCTCTTTCCGTGACTCCTCGGCTCCAGGTCGGCAGTTTCCGTGCTGGGGGGGGCTCTCCCCGTTGTCAGGGGTAACGCAAAGCATCGCGGAGCGAGTGCGGCCTTCCGCGCCGGGGCCGCGCTCCGGAGCTGCCGGCAGGTAAGCGCGGGCGCGGGGCGCTGGCCCGCGGGGTGGGCCCGAGCGAAGCCCTCGGCGGTTCGGCGGCTTCTCCTCGGTCGGCCCGGGCCCGGCCTGCGGGAGCGGGTTCGCCCGCGGTCAGGCTGAGGCTCCGGGGCGGCCGGCGCGCTGCCTTTGGGCGCCCCGCGCTCGGCTGGGCGGCGGGAGCGGCCGGGCGGGCCGCGGGCGGGCTCGGACCCGGGAGCAGCCGCTGGTCGCGGCCCGTTGTTGTTCCGTGCTGGCGAATGCCGGCTGCAGCTCGGCCGCGGTGACCCGCGCGGCTGCGGGCCACGCGGGGCAGGGGCGTTGCTGGGCTCGTCCCCGCGCCTGGCGCGCTCCGTCCGCCCCGGTGCCCGTTCAGGATTTAATCAGATTTTTACTATTGACTCTTTCTGTTTCACAGGTTAGGGGAAAGCGTATGAAGTCGTCTTTTTGTAGCATAACTCAGTTTTGTATTCTGGTCTTTTTCTGGGGCTAGCTATTTTAAACATTTTAAAAATTAAAAAGCATTTTTAATAGGTAGGGGTTGTTAGAAAAAATGCGGTTTTGCATAGGTTGCTGTCAAGTCTTGTCAGGGAAACATCATGGCAGTGCATACAGAAAACTCATTTTAGGAAGATGCTTGGTGATGGGTTTTCTAGTCAGCTTGTGGCTGGTAGCAGGTCCATGAGCACAGCAAACCTAATTGTAATCGGCCTCCCTTAGAGGCTAAATGTGCTGACAATGTTGTCATACAGAGCATAAAAGTAACTTTTTAAGAACTGTCACCAAAGACAGAGTAGCATAGTGTTTTGGTTTTTTTTCTGAACGTAGATGATTGTCTTTTAAAATATGTACATGTATTGTGGCTCACTGCTGTCCCTTTGTAGCAATAGGAATCTTGAGATTACCTACCTAAATCCCAGAAAATTCAAACCAACCAAATAAAAGCTATTTGTTTTGTAATTTAATACTCTGTCAACTTGTAAGTAATGAATTGAGAGGTTTGACTGGAGGGAAATCAGCCCATGTCAAAGGATGATCTTCCCCTACTCATAAAATTACTGACTCCTTGTGGAATGTTATGTATGTCTATGCTGGTGGGTGCAGACAAACACAATCCTTTGCCCACGCTCTGAGATGATGACCAGTTATCAATCTGCATTGGTCCCTGTATTGGTGGTGTATGACCTGTGAGCTGATAAACCCTGAAATAAGGCTTGATTTCCTGAGCACAGGACCATGTAAGCGTGGGTATATGATTGGCTGAACTAGACCTGGCTTGTGTCTGGGCAGTTAAGAACAGGGGCAGAGAATGACCTTGAAACCTCTCTTAACTTTTCTGTGGGCAGACATTAATGTCATGTCTAGTGTTTGTCTGTGTGAACCTCATGAAGTTCAACAAGGCCAGGTGCAAGACCCCTGCTATCAGTACAGGCTGGGGGATGAAGGGATCACAGAATCACAGAATGGTAGGGGTTGGAAGGGACCTCTGTGGGTCATCTAGTCCAACCCTCCTGCCGAAGCAGGGTCACCTACAGTAGGATGCAGAGGACCTTGTCCAGGCGGGTCTTGAATATCTCCAGAGAAGGAGACTCCACAACCTCCCTGGGCAGCCTGTTCCAGTGCTCCGTCAGCCTCAGAGGGAAGAAGTTCTTCCTCATGTTCAGACGGAACTTCCTGTGCTTCAGTTTGTGCCCATTGCCCCTTGTCCTGTCGCTGGGCACTACTGAAAAGAGTCTGGCCCCATCCTCCCGACACCCGCCCTTGAGATATTTGTAAGTATATATTAGGTCCCCTCGCAGCCTTCTCTTCTCCAGGCTGAACAAACCCAGCTCCCTCAGCCTCTCCTCACAGGAGAGATGTTCCAGTCCCCTCACCATCCTTGTAGTCCTCCGCTGGACTCTCTCCAGTAGCTCCTCATCTTTCTTGAACTGGGGAGCCCAGAACTGGACACAGTACTCCAGATGAGGCCTCACCAGGGCAGCGTAGAGGGGAAGGAGAACCTCCCTCGACCTGCTGGCCACACTCTTCTTAATGCATCCCAGGATCCCATTGGCTTTCTTGGCAACCAGGGCACACTGCTGGCTCATGGTTAACCTGTCGTCCACCAGGACACCCAGGTCCCTCTCCACAGAGCTGCTCTCCAGCAGGTCCACCCCAAGCCTGTACTGGTGCATGGGGTTGTTCCTCCCCAGGTGCAGGACCCTTGTTGAACTTCATCAGGTTCCTCTCTGCCCAACTTTCCAGCCTATCCAGGTCACGCTGAATGGCAGCACAGCCTGCTAGTGTATCTACCACTCCTCCCAATTTTGTGTCATCAGCAAACTTGCTGAGGGTACACTCTAACTCTTCATCCATGTCATTGATGAAGAAGTTAAACAAGGCTGGGCCCAGTACTGACCCCTGAGGGACACCACTAGTTACTAGCCTCCAACTAGACTCAGCGCCGTTGATGACAGCCCTCTGAGTTCTGCCATTCAGCCAGTTCTCAATCCACCCCACCGACCACTCATCCAGCCCATACTTCCTGAGCTTCCCTCGGAGGATATTATGGGAGACTGTGTCGAAAGCCTTGCTGAAGTCTAGGTAGACAACATCCACAGCTCTCCCTTCATCTATCCAGCCAGTCATGTCATCGTAGAAAGCTATTAGATTTGTCAGGCATGATTTCCCCTTGGTGAATCCATGCTGACTACTCCTGATAACCTTCTTTTCTTCCACTTGCTTGATGATGGCCTCCAGGATAAGCTGCTCCATCACCTTTCCTGGGATGGAGGTGAGGCTGACCGGCCTGTAGTTCCCTGGATCCTCCTTCTTGCCCTTTTTGAAGATTGGAGTGACATTGGCCTTTCTCCAGTCCTCGGGCACCTCTCCTGTCCTTCAGGACCTCTCAAAGATGATGGAGAGTGGCTCAGCAATGACATCCGCCAGCTCCCTCAGCACTCGTGGGTGCATTCCATTGGGGCCCATGGATTTGTGGACGTCCAGATCGCTTAAGCGATCCCTCACACAGTCCTCCTCGACCAAGGGAAAGTCATCCTCTCTGTAGGCTTCTTCTCTTACCTCCGGGGCCTGGGATTCCTGAGGGCCAGTCTTAGCACTGAAGACTGAAGCAAAGAAGGCATTCAGTAGCTCTGCCTTCTCCGCATCCTCCGTCACCAGGACACCCGCCTCATTCAGCAGCAGCCCCACATTGTCCCTAGCCTTCCTTTTGCTGCTGATGTAGTTGAAGAAGCCCTTCTTGTTGTTTTTGACATCCCTTGCCAGCTTCAATTCCAGGTGGGCTTTGGCCTTCCTCGTCGCATCCCTGCACGCTCTGACCACATTCCTGTACTCTTCCCAAGTGGCCTGCCCCTCTTTCCACATTCCATGGACCTTTCTCTTCCACCTGATCTCCGCTAGCAGCCCTGCCGACTTGGGGGTACCGGGGGATGAAAAGCTGGACATGAGCTGGCAGTGTGCGCCCACAGCCCAGAAGGCCAACCGTACCCTGGGCTGCATCCCCAGCAGCATGGGCAGAAGGGCGAGGGATGGGATTTTGCCCCTCTGCTCTGCTCTGACCCCCACCAGGAGTCCTGCGTCCAGCTCTGCAGCCCTCAGCACAGGACAGACCTGGACTTGTTGGAGTGGGTCCAGAGGAGGCCATAGCAATAATCTGAGGGCTGGAACCCCTCTGCTGTGAGGAAAGGCTGAGAGCTGGGGCTGTTCAGCCTGGAGAAGGGAATGCTCCAGGGAGACCTTACTGCGGCCTTTCAGTACTTAAAGGGGGCTTATAAGAAAGGTAGAAGGAGACTTCTTACCAGAGCCCATACTAACAGGTCAAGGGGTAAAGAACCATTAACCTGTAAGAGGGTAGGTTTAATCTGGGCATAAGGAATAAAAGTTCTACGATGAGGGTGGTGAGACACTGGAACAAGTTACCCAGAGAAGTTGTGGATGCCCCATCAATGGATGTGTTCAAGGCCGGGTTGGATGGGGTTTTAAGCAACCTGATGTAGTGAAAGATATCCCTGCACATGGCAGGGAGGTTGGAAGTAGGTGATCTTTAAAGGTTCCTTCCAACCCAAACCATTCTATGATTCTATGAACTCTTATATTGTTTATGAAGTGCTTGTGGGTTGTTCCAAGGGTGTCCGTCAGGTATATCTAACCTGATTACTGAGATCAGATGTCTGGAGTTGGTCATGTTCTATTCCAATTCTCAAAGCAGTTAACTTTTGCAGAAATTCTTGTCTTTTAGACCTTGAAAAATTAGAACATGCAGTACCAGAATAATTTGTAGAGGTAGTGCTACTTGGTTTTCGGTTTTTTTTTCTATGAAGGCTTTTCTGAAGAAGCATCTGTCAAAGCTACAGAGTGTAAATACTTGAGCCTGAAGACACAGTAAATGTGAATAATGAATTGCCAAGATTACAGCAAGCCAATTAATGTTGGTTTAGTGATTTTTACACCACTGAGTAATCCACTTCTATATAAGCAATTTATTTATTTGCATGTAGCAGTCTCCTGCACAATTTTGTGTAGTTATGGAGATGGTGAAAAGTATTTTATATTAGGGATTGTCCATAATTTACATGACAATATCACTGCATCTCGTTTTAGTAACTGCTAGCCTACCTTTTTAAATATATACAGTATGGACTGGAAAATTGTTCTTGCTGTCTATTCATGCTGAAAGGGATAGTTAGCTATAGCTATCCTAATTGGAACAAGCTGACAGTCACCTGTAGCAAAGCAGACAACATGACTCGGTGTACCCAGTAGTGAGTTGATCAAGAGATGCAGTTTGCAAGCTTGAGAAATTTATTTCCTTCCCTCTCTGAAGAGTGGGGAAATGGCATAATAATAAGTAATATTTATGACTACAGATGCAAGGAACACCTTCATAGCAGAAAAAGGTGGGTCTAGAAAAGGCATTACAGATGCATGGTTTTGTGTGATAAAACCATTATTACATAACAAATGTGTTTTTTTCATTTAGGTATCTCAAATTTTTATTTGAATCTGAAACAAATTTCTCTATTAGTTCAAAGTTTGAGCCCATATAAATCTTCTATTCAAAGATGGACTAAATTCTTCCCCTGTTAGAGTAAAATGAAACAGATAAAATAAGAATGAAAGTGGTAGAATGGGTACAGTACTTAGGAACAGAACTGGAGATTTACCAAAACTATTATAAAACTTGAAATAAAGATGAAAACCACTTGAATTTTTATTTGAATGGTTTGTTGGGGATTTTTTGTGTGGCAATAAAACTAGACCCGTATGCCAGTATGGGAACATGGAGGATTTTGAAGGGGTGTGAAGATAAAGGTGAATGAATCCTGCTGAAAGATCAAATTGCTTGTTATTAGGCCAAGTATGATTCTGTTTTGATGTCTGGCAGTTCACGTTGTTCCTTGTAATATCAGAGGCAAGATACAGAACTACCAACTTATTTACAAATGTTACCCACAAATCTAATCAAAGGTCCTGAATCTGATTTCATTTTTCTTTTTTATTCGTGAAGACAGCCTTCTAAATGCAAAATATTGGTTTCAAACACTGACAGAATATTTGAAGTAAAGAGACTTTAAAACAAGAGTCTGTTTATGTTCATTTTACATCCTGCATTGGTGCCCATTTGGTGACTTAGGCAAATCTAACTGCTGTGCCTGTATGCCTGCAGGTTCATAATTCGTGGTTTAATTGCGCGGGAGAAAGTCTCTTACCCTGAAAGACCAAAGAAGTCTTTTAAACTTTTCACAGTTGTTCGGGGTTTTTGTTTGTTTGTTTGTTTCACCAGGTGTTGGCATTATTTGCTGATAGCTCTTGAAGTGTTATTTTCCAGCTGTTTTTCTTTTGAAACCAAGCCAATAAGATCACACAACACAAATCCCACAGACCATCTCTGTAAATAAGACATTAAAGATTGTTAGTGACTTCCTCCATTTCTAGCACACAAGTCTGAAAAGAGCATTGCTTTCTAGTTCTTCTCTGTGGAACGTCAGCACCTATTGAGTATTTTCGTTCAAATGTAGGTAACAGATAGTGTGAGTTAAACTGATACTGTGTAATTTCAACAGTACAAGCTCCGAAGTGGTGACAGCTGTTAAAACTTACTTTGAAAGCCCAGATATGAGACTTTACAATGTAAAATCGCTCTGTCTGTGTGTTAATTGACCTCTTTGGGTATGAAGTACTGGAAGTAGCTTTCTGCTAAATTCTGAGTTATTTCAGACTCCTCTGAAATAAGCCAGCTCAAGTCACTGGTGAGAGGTTGGTACTAGCCTGTGCACATTATGAATCTGCAGACTACAAGGCTCAGTATTCCTCTGTATTTTTTAAAAATACCACTTTGACCTTTTTCATGTCTTGTGTAGTGCGTATTAACAAGATGATGTCGTAGCTTTATTTTTTCCCGATTTTTTTAAGCGTACTTATTACATATAGCATATATATAATATACCACATATATAGTGTATGTATATCATATAGTTAGGCATACCTGTTACAAACATTTGTTTCCCTGGTACAGATTTGCAGTCTGTGACAGCTTCCATTGTTATGGCTGTGTATGTGGATCATCGAACAAAAGCTCCAGATTCAGTTGCCTCGACTTCTCATATAGTATGGCACCCGCTTCATCCACTCCTGGCAGTTGCTTCCATCAGCACAGCATCTGGGGGCTGTGTGGATATCTATCTGGAACAGGTGAATATTCAGCAGCTTTGCTTTTGGGCTTGATATTGTTTTGCTGGTTTGAAACTTCACTTTTTTAACGTATATATTTGCAGCCTTACTTATGCTCCTTGACTCTCTCTGGATTTTAATTACTGTCCATGTCCCAGGCTATCTAGGGCACGTCAGATTCATTAGCTACTGCTTACATGTATTTTATAGAAAGGTCTTCGTAAATTAAACTGATCTTTCCATTGAAATTTAATTTTTACAGTCTTCCAGTTTTGTTTGTGATGGTTACCGATTCACTTTTTGCTTCTTCTAGTGTGAGAATTTCAGGCTGAAAAGTAAAATGGACACATGCTGCTGCCTTTTTGATTTTTTTTTAACTCTAAGCAAATAAAATGTACAAAGAAAGGTGAATTAAAAAAATCATTCCTCCACCTTGAGACTGAGCTGATTTGCTAGACTCAGCTGGTTCCATTTGAGTAGGTTGTTTCCTAGTATGGTTTCTGCCTGTAGACAGATAATTTCCTTTGCGTACTCTAAACTTTACACAAGAGGTTTGCATAGGAATTTGGTTTGCATAATTTTCAGGAAAAAAGTGTGCTGTTTAGAGAAATGGTACTACAAACTATCTAGCAGCAGACGTACTGGAAACATTTAAGTGTGTTAATGAGTAGCCTATAAAATGTATACTTTTCAAAGTGTATTATGAAAAATTGTCATCCAAATTTTACAAATGGAAAAATAAATACATACAGAGGTTAAATGATTTGCCTGAAATATTATTGCAAGCCATGCACAAAGGAGGGTCTACCTTTACGAGCTGTGTAAGCATTAGGTTATTGTGTCCTCCGTGAGGTGCTTTATTCTTTTTCAAAAGTTCTTTTTTTTTTTAACTTGAAACATGCTTGAAGCCGCCTTATCCTTCATACAGAAGTAAAAGCTTGATATTCAGTGAGAGCTGCTCATGTGTGCTGTGAGGAAAGAATAGCCTGGAAAAGCAGAGCGAGGCAGTCACTTAACACTGCTGTGTTTTCATTAGCAGTTTGCAAGTGGATGTACTGCATGTTGTAGCATATTTTTATGCACGTGAAATAGCTGTAAAGAGAATTTGTGTAGCTGCTTCCTATCTCTTGTGGGTAGCTCTATTACATGCCAGTGCTTTATCACAGATAAATATCTTGTTGACTGGGAAGTGAATCTGAAGGTTTAGCTGCATCCTTGTACTGAGTTTCCATTGTACTGAGCTTGCGCTTTATTTCCATTTGTAGGGAGAACACGTGTCTGATGCACATGTTGAGAGAAGCTTTCAGGTCACATCACTTTCCTGGCACCCTTCCAGACCGATTCTTGCAGCAGGCTGGGAGACGGGAGAAGTTGTGATACTTAACAAACAAGACAAGGAGCACCACGCTGTACCACCAAATCATAACGCCAAAATTACAGTCCTAAACTGGAGTACCAATGGTACCCACCTTGTGTCTGGTGATAGGGTGAGTAGTTGAAGTGCCAAATGTGTGTTTAAGGTTGCAGGGGCGTCAAATTTCCTCTGTTTAGGTACAAATAAAAACTGCTAGGGTATAAAATCAAATCTCTGTGTTTTAACTTTTTCTGCAGTACTCGTTGCTATTTTATTAATTTAGCTTTAAATAAAAGTGTATCTAATCTCAGTATGTGCTGAGCGTACTATTATGAGGTTATTTAATGGATGGGCTAAATGGCGCTTAGCCGATTTGAATTATTTGCTCCTGTCTATGTACGAATTTTGTGGCAGATTCAGGAATAAAACCCAGATATTGAGAAACAAATTCCAGCTACGACATACTCATCTGTAGTGAGTGCACAGCAATGCTCACAAGTACAAAAAACCCAATGCTAATCTTTCTTGCTCTGTTTTTATTAATACTCTAAAAATGAGTCAAACTTACTGTATTGAAAATATATCGTGGACATACTTGAAATGTGACAGTCTTTATTTCTTGATGAGCTGGTTGCCCTTGGTTGCCCTTTTGTACAGTGAAATGAGAAACTAGCTATTGAATACTTAGTATTCGTAGAAGATTCTCATTTTGCCAGTTCTTGAGTCAGCAAATGAAAAAAGCAAAAAAAAAAAGGTGGTATTTGATATTTTCCCTGATACAAACTTAAGCTTGTCCAAGAATTTCAGTTCTGCTCTTTAAGAGTTCTTACTTAGATGAGTCAGAGGAAAGTACAATTTTAAATCATTGTTCATAAAATCCTCTTGTTGACAACAGATTCTGTTTCTGTTGACAGAAATTAAAAATTTAATCAAAAATTAATTTATCCTTTTCTTTATTAGAAAGGAGAAAATGCTGCCCAGACAAAAGAAGGTGATGCACAGAGTAACTGAGACTTTATTTATATGGAGATAATACATTAATGTAGCCACAGCTTACATTAACCTCACATTTATGAACAAACTTTTTTCGGATTAATTTACTTGGTGCCAGATCACAGTAATGAAGTCATCTTAAAACAGATACAGCCATTCGTATAGGCAAATTTAACAATTTTATAAACTCATCCTAACTGCTCCTCTGATGAGAGTATTAATCAAAGGTGAATAAGCAACAGTTTCAAGGAAATACCTGAACATGACAAAACAAAACCAATGCATGTGTTGACATGAATAGTCTTCAGTTTCGTGTAGTTTCAGTTGCAGTAGTTGGAAAGATCAACATTTCTATAATGAAAGCCTATTTATAAGGCAAATAGCCTTTATAACAAGAAGCTAAAGCTTTGGGTTGTTAAGAATTATTGGGAAGATACAGGATACCTTAGAAGTGAATCTTACAGACGATAATGTCAATATCTTTTGTCCTTTTCAAATACCATTTGAAAATAGACCAGTTCTGCATCCTTTCTATAACCAGTCACTCTTAGAAGAGCTTTTTTATTTCCAGTCTCATGTGTTCCAAACTCAGAATTGAGTTTGCAGCTAGGTTACCTGGATTCAGGATGGGATATCTAGAATAGGATGGAAGGAAGGTCAGCGGCTTTATAAAGCTGCAGGCTTTTCCTCCAGCTTATAAATGGTGCAGGTGTTCTTAGTTGGGGTCACTGGAAGTTGGTGACATTTAAAGCTGAGGGGAAAGTGAGAGGAGGAGCCAACAGGCCATGAACTTTCGGATTATAGGATCCTGCAGTTTCCAGAGGTAACCAACAAATGTATGAACCACAAGTGGCCTCTTGGAACAGGAGTACAGGGGTTTCACAGATGCACAGCTGTGTCACATTCTTTGAGCTGTAAGAGACAGCATTGGACTTAATAAACAGTTTTGGGTGGTATAAATATCATCTTACTGCAGAAAAGAAGTTAAAACTTTGATTCTTAGGGAAAAAAAAAAAGGAAGTGTTGCCTTGGAAGGCCTCAGCTCCATCTTGTGTGGCTTCTAGTTAGAATTGTGAAGAATAAGTGTTTTCAGACTGTACTACTGCTACTGGTCTTTCACTTTAGAAAGACTATACTCCACTGAAAGCAATAAAGAAAAGTAGAGTAAATTATAACACCACTTTATTGTTACCTATCTTAATGAAATGAGATTCATCTTGATATTGCAAATTGTTGCTGGTTTTTTTCATGTAATGCTTACACAGAGTGCCTTGAAATGCAATTTGGTTCCCTAAGCACGAACATAACAACAACAATAAATAGTCATCTTAAAATTCCAGCTATGAGGCTGTAGTGTTAAGTCAGTTTGTTGGGATGGTTAATGTGCTGAACCATCTTTTTGCTTAAAGTCAGTAACTTCACTTTAAATAAGCAATTAAGATAATGTTAAAGATAATTTTTATTCCTTGTGGCTTAGTTTTAAGTGGGAGTAAGTGTATGTGTCAGCTAAATGAAAGGAAAGGTGTTGCTCTGTCATTAGAATATTTTTATATACACTAAGTAGCTGGAGTCTGGATTCTCATCTGTATTCAGTGTGTAATAAATTGTTGTCTTTTTCTAGCATGGCATCTTGGTTCTGTGGAGAATGGACCAGCGAGGCAGAGTGCAGGGTCCTGCCCTGCTGAAACAGGAGTGTGGAAAATGTCTGTCTCACTGTGTCTTTCGACCACCTCTGCCTGGCGAGTAAGTACTGTGCCCCATCAGAGCACTGGTAGATCAGGTCTTTCTCTTGTTCCACAGAAAGAAAATACTACTCACAGACAAAACCTTTTTAAAAATATATTTTAAAAAAAGTTGTTCTCCTAACTGACCTTTATTTCTAAACGCTTCTCCCACTCTAGTAGCTGGCTGTGTCCTGTATGCAGCAACAGATCTTTTTCCTTTTGTCCATACCTTTCTCTCTGTTGCTGTTGACTCTTCGTCCTTTAGTTCTTCTAATTAGCAGTGTTGCTGCTTGTGAAAAGCAGAAAGAACACTAAAAACACAAGTATCCCTGAAATTATTGGCAAGAATAATTAAATTAAATGTCAGTTCTTAAACATTATTATTTCTTTCCTCTCCAAGCAAGACATAGGAAGCAGCTCTAGTAAAAAAAAAAAGAATTTTACTTTCCTGGGTCAATTCTGTTTCACGTCTCTGTAACAGTAGTAATGCTTATGGAAAAAAAGCTGAAACAATGCAAATGAAAACTAGTATTAAAATTTTACTTTGCATCTTTATGAGTTTATAATTTTTCCAATCAGTGTATGAAACATCTTTATTCTCTCTTTACAATATCTTTTATTAACTACTCATCCATTCTTTGAGACGGAAAGTACTCTGTTATGTAAGAAACTGGAAATCAAGTATCTCTGTTTGCAGGGACTTTTTACAGCTGGCAAAAGCAGCTGTGAATGGTGATGAGAAGGCCTTGGATATGTTTAACTGGAGAAAAACTGGAACAGGAGCACCTCTGAAAATGGGAGTCCAGGAACGGCTCTCCTTCTTTATCACTTTGACCGATGGTAAGAGCAAAACCGTTTTTCCAGTCTGATAGAAATTTGTCTCCTTAATGCTTCAAAAGAGCTCAGTGCACGATAGTCTTGTTTTCATATATCCAACATCTAGAGTGTATCCATATATCCATCATATTCATATATCCAACAGGATAGAGTATTCGTAGGAGTTGAAGAATGTTTGGTAAGAAGAAAAGAGTGAAATTGTTAAAATCTTAGCATCTTCAGGGTGAGTCTTCTCCAGGACACCATAGGTATTGGATTAGTCAGGTTCCCGAAGAAGTGAGTCTAATGAAAGTGATCTCTAACACCTAAGTGTGAATAAAATAAGAAGTTGTCAGCATTTTGTGCAAAGCTTCAAAATAGTGTGCATTGTGGTTTTTTTTCTAGAAGTAGGCAAATGCTGCTAGAATATACCTTTTAAAATAAATTATTAATTTACTTTTTCACTTTCTTCTCGTGCTTTGAAATAATGCTTCAGTCTAAGGAAGCAAAATCTTCCCTGCCACTTGTTTTCCCCTCTCCCTTTTACTGTTCTGGGTGCTAGTTTGCTCCCAGCTCATTTTCTTCCTACCCAGCTGTTCTCATGATGCCTTCTGTCTCTCTAACCTGTCAACTCTTTGGACTGGAGCCAGAATGTCTGTGACAAGTATTGTAATGAGTATGTTTCTGGTAGGCGATTTCAGTAGGTAATCCCCTCAATTCAAGTGTTAACTACTCAAAAAAACATTGAAGTTATGCTAGTGCTGCGGCTCAATTACAGTTTGATTCAGTATTTGGATTATCCAGAATGAGACCCATCATTTACAGCAGTATAGCTCCCGTATGATTGCAGGAGTGGCACTGTCCAGCTGCGTGTTTGTTTTGCAGAACGGTGGGCTGTACCTTCCCTTGATTAGTGAGTTATGAGCCTCTTCACTAGATACGAACCATTTAAATGAAAAAGAGGTACAGCACACGTCTTAAACATCCAAGGCTGATGTCATTGCTGAGCCACTCTCCATCATCTTTGAAGGTCCTGGAGGACATGAGACGTGCCCAAAGACTGGAGAAAATCCAGTGTCCAATCTCAAAAAGGGCAAGAATGAGGACCCAGGGAACTACAGGCCGGTCAGCCTTACCTCCGTCCCGGAAAAGATGATGGAGCAACTCATTCTAGAGGTCACCATTAAGCAAGTGGAGGAAAAGAAGGTTATCAGGAGTAGTCAACATGGATTCACCAAGGGGAAATCATGCTTGACCAATCTGATAGCCTTCTATGATGGCATGACTGGCTGGGTAGATGAGGGGAGAGCAGTGGATGTTGTCTACCTCGACTTCAGCAAGGCTTTTGACACTGTCTCCCATAACATTCTCCTAGGGAAGCTCAGGAAGAGTGGGCTGGATGAGTGGTAATTGAGGTGGATTGAGAACTGGCTGAGTGGCAGAGCTCAGAGAGTTGTCATCAGCAGCGCTGAGTCTAGTTGGAGGCCTGTAACTAGTGGTGTCCCCCAGGGGTCAGTACTTGGCCCAGTCTTGTTCAACTTCTTCATCAACAACCTGGATGAAGAGTTAGAGTGTACCCTTAGCGAGTTTGCTGATGACACAAAACTGGGAGGAGTGGTGGATACACCAGAACGCTGTGCTGCCATTCAGCGTGACCTGGACAGGCTGGAGAGTTGTGCGCAGAGGAACTTGACGAAATTCAACAAGGGCAAGTGCAGGGTCCTGCACCTGGGGAGGAACAACCCCATGCATCAGTACAGGCTTGGGGTGGACCTGCTGGAGAGCAGCTCTGTGGAGAGGGACCTGGGCGTCCTGGTGGATGACAGGTTAACCATGAGCCAGCAGTGTGCCCTGGCTGCCAAGAAGGCCAATGGGATTCTGGGATGCATTAGGAGGAGTGTGGCCAGCAGGTCGAGGGAGGTTCTTTCCCCCTCTACTCTGCCCTAGGGAGACCCCATCTGGAGTGCTGAGTTCAGTTCTGGGCTCCTCAGTTCAAGAAAGATGAGTAGCTACTGGAGAGAGTCCAGCGGAGGGCTACAAGGATGGTGAGGGGACTGGAACATCTCTGCTATGAGGAAAGGGTGAGGGAGCTGGGCTTGTTCAGCCTGGAGAAGAGAAGGCTGTGAGGGGACCTTATAAATGCTTAGAAATATCTCAAGAGTGTGTGTCAGGAGAATGGGGCCAGACTCTTTTCAGTGGTGCCCAGCGACAGGACAAGGGGCAATGGGCACAAACTGAAGCGCAGAAAGTTCTACCTGAACATGAGGAAGAACTTCTTCCCTCTGAGGGTGACGGAGCACTGGAACAGGCTGCCCAGGGAGGCTGTGGATTCTCCTTCTCTGGAGATATTCAAGACCCACCTGGACAAGGTCCTGTGCAGCCTGCTGTAGGTGACCCTGCTTCGGCGGGGGGGTTGGACTAGATGACCCACAGAGGTCCCTTCCAGCCCCTACCATTCTGTGATTCTGTGAAGGAGAGAGTCTTTGAGTGGCTGTGCCTGTTGCAGCCTCGCTTCCAGAGCAGGTGTTGTGGTGGTGCACAGCTCTGTCTGGGGACAGGCTGTGTCCGGCAAGCTGGTGCCCTTCACAGCTTCTTTCGTGGGCCTCCTGTTCAGACTTTGGAAGTTCAGTCAAATGGCACTGACTGTTTGTTTTGAGTAGTCTCATTGCCTAGGTTGATTTGGGCATATGTATTTTGTTCTTAACCTAATGATCTGTCATAACTTCAGAATCAGTTAATGTTTTCATAGGGTTTAAATGTGACCTGTAAATTTCCTCTTAAGTACAGATTCTCAGCCCAAACTTGTTTAATAAAAATGAATTAAAAAAAAAAGTCTTATTTCATGCTTTTAAATATCTCAGAAGAGATTTGCCTAAAAGCAATACAGCATCTTTTAAAGCAACACTAAATAAACAATGAAGCTCTTCAAAAAAGGCCAAAACAAAATGAAAAGACCTCCCAAGTTTCAAATACTTATTAGTCTAGATATATTTTGATGCTTTCAAAACACTGATCATTGCAGTAAAACAATATATGCAATTCAGGTAGTATGTTACATGAGATGGTTATATGAAAGAGAGGATGCCTGAACGGATAACAGTTTTCGGAGGCTGTTACGCAACACTTTCCATGAGCACAAAGAATCATCTGCATTACCGAGCGTTTGAGATGGCTGGCACAGCTGTTGGGACATAACCTGAATAGTGGAAGTCCTCCTGATATTTTTACTGGCTGCACCCGTGTTTGTCCTTGCTGCAGACATTTTAGGTCATCAGTAATAATCCTCTTCTGGTTCCCTTTGTATTTCCTAAACAGCATACACCACCTGCTACTGGTTGTCTTCTGAATCTCAGAGTTATTTGCTCTACTTAATTAGCTCAGATGTGTTAACTTTTGAGATTAGTCTCTTGTGTGACACAATGTGAAGACTTTCTTAAAGCTACTCAGAAAGGTGTAATGCTCTCCCTAACTGCCTAAGCAGCTTCAAAATGGGTAGCATTATCGGTGCGATACCTGATACTTGTATGGTAATATCCAAGTATACAGAAGGTTAATTTAACTTCTGAAACAATTTCAGATGGCAAATAAAATCAAGGACTGTCAGTTTCTTGTAGAAGATCCCATAATACTGAGATTCAGTAGATGATCAGTTACTACAATAAATAGATATCTATGTGATAGAAAATGCTACGTTGGAGAATTATCCCAACAGTCCCCAGTATCAGTACAGACTGGGTGATGAGGGGATGGAGAGCAGCCCTGCCAGCTTCGGGGTACTGGGGGATGAAGAGCTCGACATGAGCCACCAATGTGTGCTCACAGCCCAGAAGGCCAGCCATGCCCTGAGCTACATCCCCAGCAGCGTGGGCAGTAGGGCGAGGGAGGTAGCTCTGTCCCTCTGCTCCGCTCTGCTGAGACCCCACTGGGAGTCCTGCGTCCAGCTCTGGAGCCCTCAGCACAGGACAGACCTGGACCTGTTGGAGCGAGGCCAGAGGAGGCCCCAGCAATGATCCGAGGGCTGGAGAACCTCTGCTGTGAGGAAAGGCTGGGAGAGCTGAGGCTGTTCAGCCTGGAGAAGAGAAGGCTGCAGGGAGACATTTCAGTACTTAAAGGGGGCTTATAATAAAGATGGAGAGACACTTCTTTCCAGGGCCCATACTGACAGGACAAGAGGTAATGGTTTTAAACCGGCAGAGGGTAGATCTAGATCAGATGTAAGAAAGAAAGTGTTCAGTATGAGCATGGTGAGGCACTGGCTCGGGTTGCCCAGAGAAGCTGTGGCTGTCCCCTCCCTGGCAGTGTTCATGGTCAGGTTGGACCGGGCTTTGAGCACCCTGGTCTAGTGGAAGGTGTCCCTGCCCATGGCAGGGGGGTTGGACTAGATGATCTCTAAAAGTCCCTTGCAACCCAAACCATTCTATGATTTAACCAGAGAAATGAAGTTATCTGTTCAGTGTTTTATTTCAGGGAGAGAATGAAGCAGTGTGGGAGAAGGTGGGAGAGGAGTTTGAATTTTTTTTTTATACACTTGGAATGTAGAGGATGATAATGTATTTGCAAGAGTGTTGGAAATGAAAACATTCTTTTTAATTAGGTACATCAAATTGCCTCCTGGGTGTAACATTTTGGCATGGATCCTTAATGTTCATTCTTACACATTTGTGTTTTCTATTTCAGCTTTTGGGGGAAAATGTTTTTTCATTTCATGGGGTTTTTGATTTGCACTCATTTGAAATGCTGCATTTATATAATATCATGATTTGCTACGAAATTATGTATGTGTGTGTCACATGAGATCTGTCAGATTTCGATGACTCCATTTTTTTGGGTGATTTCTGTAAATACTAATTCTAGGGTTTTTCACTGGATAGACCTGTGCATGATTTATGCAGTATTACAATTTAACCAGATGATAATGGCTTTTAAATTGTTGATATGTGCTATAGTTGCCAAGTCACACACTATGTTGTCAGTGTTCTTAGAAAGACAGTAACCCGTAACCTGTTTGCTTGTGAAATTCATGTAGAAAAGCTGTATTTAGTGTGTGTAGTGGAGCGCTTCTGAACAATGAACAGCTGCTTATCCCCAGTTTTCTATAATCTAGTCTCTGCTGTGAATTGTACCATTCTTCTTTCGCAAATGAATATTCATACTGAAGATTTCAGAAGCCATCATTCATGCACCTATATGCAGAAAGTTTACTTTTAGTTTAAAATTATTTAAATGATGCCATTTAAATGATTCCCCTTTGGATTTCCTAGATAGAGAAAAGGTGAAGAAGTTTTGTTTTATTTCTCTGTTCAACTGTCATAGTGTGTATCCTGAGACAAACTAGAAGACAGAAGAATTGTGATTATATTTACCTTTTCAGCACTCGAAGAATATTTTATTAAGGTAGAAAGCAGTAACTTTGATTTTTGTAGCTAAAAACCGTTAACTAAAAACTACACCTTGTTTCTGTGTACTGCAGGTTCTGTGCATTATGTGAATGAGAAAGGAAAGACAAGGCATGTATCGTCCACAGACGGTCTGGTCCAAAAGCTTCTGTTCATTGAGAAGAGAGAGGTTTTAGTTGTAATAACAGAGAACCTGCAGTTGTCCTTACATGCAATTACTCTTGAGGGAGAGGCAGAAGAACTCATGAAGGTAAGAGTCAGAGTACAGGGTAAAGTTGCAATGTTTAGTCTTTAGAAGAATTAGTTAAGGCTTCTGATTATCACTTTTTTGCTTACAAATGAATCAACTCTCATCTTTATTCCACTTTTAAATGAGCATATATTTGCTCATCAAGGTATTACCTGAGAAGCAGAGTGATATGTTATTGAACTTGCACAGATGGTTTTCATCTTGCCTTCCCGTTTTTTCTTGGTTTCTTTCATTTTGACCTTTTGTTAATCCTTTTGCACTTCATTTACCTTGTCTCAGTGAATTAGAGAAGAACTGAAAATTACAGTGTAATCAAATATTTGTTAAAATGTCTTGTGGATAATTAGTTGATAATTTGCGTCTTCGGTTTTATTGTCATCAGTCACTCAGAGCTGCCTTGTCTTTCAAATTAGTAGGAACAGTACCTCCCTTGGTGATGTTGTTGTCTGCAAATGTGAAAGGTGGTTTAGTTCTCACATTGTGAAACTGTTCATCACAGCTGCAAAGGCTATGAAGCTTTTAAGAAATAACAATGCCCGAGTCACAGAATCAAAAATCATAACATAGTGACCCCAAAAGTATTTTATAGGGGCAAAAAACAAACTGACCTCATCCAGCTCTTATTGTCACCTTGGCTCAAATAAAATACTGTACTGGTGGAGAATACTGCCTGCGGTGATGGAATACAAACCTTCACCTTCATAAGATTTTTTTTTTTTCTGTTTATCTAAGATCGAAAAAGACTGGGCACTCGTGTATGACAGGAGTGTCCACTTCTTATTATTTTTGACTAGAAGTAAGATTTGCTATTTCACATTTTAAAGCATTTTTTATCAAATTCTAAGAGAAGATCTAATACAAGAGAAAAAACTGCTCCTTAGCTACTTAATTAACTGACTACAAGGTTTCTTTTATTAAATTTATACATTATGTACTTGATACATTTAGTGGTGATCACTGCCCGAAAGAAACTATTGGTCTATCTGAACTGGCAGACAGGTGTAGTTATATTTTAAGACTTTAGCTGAACTACGCAATTCAGATGCCTACTGCCTTTCAGTGTGTTCCTCCTACCTAAAAATTTATTTATTTACTTATGGTTAACAGGTGAAGTTGAGTGGGAAGATGGGTCATTCTGCAGACATCATTTTAATAGACCATAGCCTTGTTGTTACAGCACTAGGTGAGACGGTCATCAGGTAAGAATCCTGTTTTAAAGCTGTTCCACCTGCCCAGGAGAAGTGCCAGCTAAAAGGTTTGTGGTCTGCAATGCACTGAATATTTTACTGAGCTGTTTGGGATTTTTTTACCAATAATGAAACAACTCCCAATGCTTTCTAATTTTGTCTCTCAAAATAGAGAATTAAATGAAAAATCTGTTTCCTTGAGGACAAAAACTAATTCTATAAATCTTTCTTTCTTGTTATTTTATTTTGTCAGGCAGTACTACACAAATCTGTTCCTTTGAGTGCTGTTATTGATTTCTTCTGAAAATATGTGAAAAAGCCACTTTGCTGTTCTTTCCACTGTTACTGTCTGATTTTTAGAATAGTCATAGCATCCGCAACACGAAAAAAAGCGCTTGCTTTTCAGGACGCTTCTCTGTTACTATGATACAAGACAAGTATTTTGGTTACTTCTACCCCTAGTTCTTTAAGTATGTTGTTTTGCCGTGTTGCTGTGTTACTGTGTTCTGTAGTTTTTAAAAAAGAAGTATTAATATTTTTCTTGTCTTTACTATGACATGCTGTACCTGTTTCCTCTAAGTTTTTTGGGGGAGGGGCATGTGCCATTAACATCGGTAGTTCATTTTCTTGAGCCTCTATCTGCTGCTATCAGACAAAATCATCTGTTAATTTTGTGAGAATGTGCTAAAGACCAAGTATCAAGAAGGAATATGTTCGATGACCATATTTAGTTCTAGAAAATAAATCTGGAATCCAAAGGACTACTGGTTAACCAAGGAATATTCTTAAAATAGAGGGGGATGCATAAGTAGGGAGGAGGAAAATTGCAGCTAGACCTCACTTCTTTTCTCTTCCTTCATTATTAAAGCTGGGTTTGCCTCTTTTCTTCATAGGACAATATCACAAAACATGCTGCAGAATAAAAAGTCAAAGGAAAAGGAAGGAGATTGTTAAGAAATTCACATTCCAGAGACAGCTGCTTGCAATTTAATTTTAAAAATTGAATGATGTGGGCATTATGGAAATAGTAAATTAATGCCATATACAGCATCCTATTGACTGTGTTTAGCAAGACACCTGGAAGGAAAAGCATTGTTAACGCTCTTGTTTTGTGTACCTTAGGTTCTGGGATTTGGATCGAAACGAGAACTATGTGCTCTCCCCAGATGTGCAATTTGGCTTTGAGGGAGGGGAATGTATTAACTGTATTTCTTACTGCAGTGCTAAAGGTGAGAAATAACATGGCAGCTGTGATCTCTGGATCCTAAACCTTCTCAAGCCTCAATGCGCTGTAGTCATTTCAATATGTGTATCTTGTTGCTGAGGGTTTCAGTAACAGTATGTGATGTAGAAGTGTTTTAGTTCAGATCAGGAGTGCGCTTTTGAAGGTACAATGAGATCATTTGATACCACGCTTTGTCTCCATGTGGAGTTGTCTTCCGGCACACAAGCTGGATTCCCTTTGATAACACTGAACTGGTACAAGTACTGCCAGAGTACACCTAATGCACTCCAGCGTGTTATGGGCATTCAGTTTACAAGCCCACACTAGAGCTAATGCAAAGTAGAACTCACCAAACCTGTATAGCATGGTCGTCAAGTCCTGAAAACTGGTGTTTTCTACAGAGCTACTCCTATACATCACTGTGTGTGCCAGTGTAGGCATAGCTAGTGTCTACTAGAATGGTTTTCAATGATGACTTGCCCATGGTGACTACAAAATTAGCTATTCAAAAATAAATAGTTGAAATAATTGTCTGATACATTTAAAAGATAACTTCATCTGGTAGCTTTGAAAATGTGCCTTGCCACATAAAACTTCTCCAGTTGTTTCTCCAGAAAGTTTCTCCATTTCAGGACTAGGATGCTGGTTTGCAGGAAGGCAAAGAAATAGGTGCTGCTAGAAGGTGACTTCTCAGTACCTGAGAACCAGAGCTAGGCTGGCTGCTACTCTGTATAATGTGGGTTTGTTTTTCTGAAGTTTAAGACATGAAATGCCTAAAAGGTTTGTGGATGGCAGGTCTTTTAGCAGCTGGTACTAACAAAGGGAGAATAGCTATGTGGAGGAAAGAAGCCGGATCCGATCAGAGCATGCGGGCTTTGGAGGGCAAGGAGAAGTGGAAGCTCCAGGCACCTACAGAACTTGAAGGAAATGTCACTCAGATAAAGGTAAGACGGGACAGAGTCTTCTTGCACGTTAGTATGACTTCACAAATGTAAGATGAATAGATCATCTTTGTGAAACAGATTAATATGATCTCTGTCACACATACATGTGCACCAGTAGAGGCTGGTCCTCCTTCAGAAGGAGGAAAAACCATCCCAATCAAGTAACTTTTAAAATTGAAATGGGCAGAAATATTCCCTGTTTGTAGCTATTCTGTTACAGGTAGGGTTGAAATGCTCGGCAAGATAACAGACTGAAATGCAAATACATTTCTCTGTCTGGGGGTCAGGGCATCATCCTTAAATCCAAACATCTCTTCATTATATGTCTCATTGACAAACCCTTTGGATTCAGCACCCTGAAATTATTTTCTGGAAAAGATAGATTGTCAGAAATGTCAAATTTACATACATTTATTAAAATAGCAATCAAGAAAATCTGATTAAATAAGTGATTTTATTTGTAGATAATTTTCTTCTTTTTAGTTACTTTCTCAGTGTAAAGTTTGCTCTTACTGATAATTGCAAAAATATAAACATGTATTTACAACCAAATATATTTTGGTGAGAAAGTCTGCCAGCTAGAAGGGAATGCTATATTTTTACACACAAAATGATGTTTTCAGTTGCTTTTTTGTCAGGAAATGTTATTTAGTTTGCTAGATAATTTTTTAATGTGTGACAGTGTCAGACTAGATGTGGATGATAAGTTTTTTCTCACAAATTTGCAAATCCAATGCTTTAAAACATTTCTGCTGCTATTTACAATATTTTTAATGCTGTTGGGTTATGATAGTACATAGCATAATATTTATTTTTTAACCCATTGTCTGTTCAGTGTCAGGGTGCAGCATTTTTATCTATTTATAATATTTTCATTGGTCACAGTAAGCTTAAACTCTCTATACTTATGAGCATTTTGATATATACGAAAGAGAAATGCTGAGCATTACAATCATAAATTTAAATTTTAAAAGTTTTACAGTAACAGATAGCTTTTTTTGACTACCACCATTCTGCCAAAAGGCAAAGCTTGTGCTTTTAGGTTCTCCAGCATTTTTGGTTGGTTTGTTTGTTTGTTATGCTCTATTATAAGGTTTTTTTTCCAGGTTTTTTAGAGTTTCTATTATAGCTTTAGATTATTCTGTTGCTGTGCTTAATATGTGAGAACAACAACCATTATTTTTTATATATCTAGTGCCTTTGAAGAGAAAGTAATTTTATGTTTTCTTTTATTCTGTTTTCATAAAAGAATGGAAAGTATTAAAAAGCAATGGCATTTGCCTTTCTGGATTGGCATATAGCAAGAGTCTGTATTAGAGTCTTACTTACACAATTAAAACAGAAGTACTGTTATAAGTCAAGAACCCAAATCTTTTGTTAAGATGCTTCAGTAACAAAAGGTCCAGGATATAGGAAATAGTGCGTGCCATTAGTATATCATACATCTGCTAGTAAGTTGAGGGAAGGGAAGAGATATAGGTGTTTGTCAGCCTGACCATTCAAGCATTTTCCAGATAACAGGATATGGAGTGCTGTCCAGAAATAGCACCTTGTTCCCAATGTTTGTTAGCATAAACAAAAGCATTGCCAAACAATTGCCAACAATCACTGTGTTTTTATCTCATGTTAGAGAGTTGTCTTTAATTATGGAAACTCTAGATTGTTTTTTATTGTAATCTCTGCATTCGAAAAAATATTTTGTAAAATATTTTTTAAATGGTTTAATATGGAATCTTTTGTTAATTCCTATAAAAGGCTTTTTCTATATTACCATGCAAAACTCGGAATAGAAAGCCATATACCATGGTGAGGTCAAAGGGCTGCAATAAGTTCATTTGACTCCTTGCCAACCTCATCTTTTTTCAGCTTGATATGGTGGCTTCAAAAGAGAGATGGTTGGGAAATGCACTCTGGCTCATCTGTTGTGCAGCATAGTATCTAGTTAACTGTAACTAAGTGCCATTAAAAAGAAAACCCCAAACAAACCTTGCAAAATAGCTTTATTTCTTAGTTCATGCTCTTGAATAAGATGAAATCACATACTTTGAAGGGATTTTCTGCAGCTCCGAGAAACTTTCTAATTTATCTAGCTTATGAAAGTATGTCTGTATGAATGGTCTCTGGCAGATTAAAAAAAACCACACACACACAAAAAACCAGCCCCAAACCCCTCTGCCTGTTCCCTGGCCCAGCCCTGGGGTAGCTTCTGTGCTGAAGCTGTGCAGTGAGCTATGGACTGTGCTTATCAAGAAGCACTGTCGATGGTGTGTAGCAGCACAGGAGTAGCACCCCTGCACCCCCACGCATAGTTATAGCTGTCAGACTGGAGTTTCGGTCGCTTCTGGCTAACGTGGTATGTGTCAAGAGTTCACGTGTAGTCAGCTGGTTGCCACTGCTTTCTGAAAAGAATCATCCTGTGGTGGGAATAAACATAAATAATATGTCAGACACGCTTGTTTAACTGTGAGTGTAGAAAGAAAGAAAATGGGGCATTACTTTAACAATAGAATTCATCAGCTGCATGTTAGAAACTGTGTCTTTGCAAGCTGTCTTGGAAACAGATCTTATCTTTCTCCCATTGAGTTTTGTAAGGTATTTTCAGTTTTAGAATTGCTCTGTGTGGGTGCTATTTTTCAGTCTTAAAAGCAGAGAAAGATAACGTTCATAGAACTCATTGAAAAAGAGTTAGCTGAATCATGGAGATTCTTCCAGCAGAAGGGAGTTGGAAGCCATGGTGCTGCTAGAAAGCTACGACCTGGTTGTCGTTACTGAAACTTGGTGGGACGAATCTCACAACTGGAGTGCAGCTATCGATGGCTACAGGCTGTTCAGAAGGGACAGGCGAGGAAGGAGCAGTGGAGGGGTTACCCTCTATGTCAAGAAATGGATAGAGTGTGAAGAGCTGACTCTGCAGAATAACCACGAGCAGGTTGAAAGCTTAGGAGTAAGAACAGAGACCGAGGCAACAGAAAGAACCATGTGGTTAGTGTTAATATAGGCCACCTGATCAAGGGGAGCCTGTTGACAAAACAGTCTTCCTCCAGCTCCAGGAGGCTTCACACTCGCAGGCTCTAGTCCTGCTGGGGGACTTCAACCACCCTGACATCTGCTGGAAAAGTAGCATGGCGAGCTGTAGGCAATCCAGGAGACTCCTGGAGAGCATTAGGATAACTTCTTAAGCCAGGTAGACATCCCTATTAGAGATGATGTGATACTGGACCTGATGGTCACCACCACAAGTGAGCTGATCAGTGACATCAAGCTTGGAGGCAGCCTGGGCTGCAGTGAACACACATTGGTGGAGCTCACAGTCCTGAGGGAGTGAAGAGTCAGACGAAAACTAAAGTCAGGACCCTGAAATTTAGGAAAGCAAACTTCCAGCTGTTCAAGGAGTTAGTCAATAGGACCCCCAGGGACAAGGGAGCAGAACAGAGCTGGCAGACCTTTAAGGACGCTTTCCATTTTTCCAGCAAGAGCTCTCAATGCTCAGGTGTAAGAAATCAGGAAAGGAAGCAAGAGACCAGCATGGCTGAGTCAAGACCTGCTGTCAAACTAAAGGGCAGGAAGGAACTGCCCAGGCAGTGGAAGCAGGGACAGGTAACCTGGGAAGAGCATAAGGATGCTGCCCGGTTGTGTGGGGATGGGGTCAGGAAGACCAAGGTGCGACTGGAGCTGAACTTGGCAAAGGACGCAAAGAATAATAAGCAGGGCTTCTAGAGGTGTGTCAGCCAGAAAAGGAAGGTCAAAGAAAGCATAACCATCCTGATGAGCAAGATTGGCAAACTGGTAACAGTGGGTGAGGAGAAGGCTGAGCTACTCGGCAATGTTTTTGCTTCAGCCTTCACTGGCAGGCTGTCTTCCCACAGCTCTTGAGTGAATGGACCGCAAGATGGGGCTTGGGGGAGCAAAGTCCCTGCCACTGTAAGAGAAGATCAGGTCTGTGACCACCTGGGGAAGCTGACCATCCATAAGTCTATGGGACCTGATGGGATCCATCCCAGAGTCCTGATGGAACTGGCTGATGTAGTTGCCAAGCCACTCTCCATGATATTTGAAAAGTCGTGGTACTCAGGTGAAGTCGTGGATGACTAGAAAAAGGGAAACATTGCACCCATTTTTAAAAAGGGTAGAAAGGAGGACCCTGAGAACTACTGACCTGTCATTCTCCCTCAGGAGTCCGTATTGGGACCAGTACTGTGCAATATCTTCACTAATGACCTAGAGAGTGGGATCAAGGGCACCCTCAGCAAGTTTGCAGATGATGCCAAGCTGAGTGGTGTGTTTGACATGCCTGAGGGATGGGATGCCATCCAGAGTGACCTGGACAAGCTCGAGAAATGGGCCTGTGTGAACCTCGTGAGGTTCAACAAGGCCAAGTGCAGGGTCCTGCATCTGGGTCAGGGCAACCCCCAGTACTCTGTTGGAGTGGGTACAGAGGAGGCCACAACAATGATGTGAGGGCTGGAACACTTCTGCTGTGAGGAAAGGCTGAGAGAGTTGGGGCTGTTCAGCCTGGAGAAGAGAAGGTTCCAGAAAGACCTAACTGCGGCCTTTCAGTACTTAAAGGGGGCTTATGAGAAAGATGGGTGCAGACTTTCTAGCAGGGCCTCTTGCGATAGCACAAGGGGTAATGGTTTTAAACTAAAAGAGGGGAGATTCAGACTAGATATAGGGAAGAAATTTTTTCAGTGCGGGTGGTAAAACACTTGCACAGGTTGCCAGGGAAGTAGTGGATGCCCCATCCCTGGAAACATTCAAGGTCAGGTTGGACGGGGCTCTGAGAAACCATGTCTAGTGGAAGATGTCCCTGGTCATTGCAGGAGGGTTGGACTAGATGACCTTTAAAGGTCCCTTCCAGCTCAAACTGTTCTATGATGAGGCCTGATGAGATGCATCTGCGGGTCCTGAGGGAACTGGCAGACGAAGTTACCAAACCACTCTCCATCATATTTGAGAGGTCATGGCGGTCTGGGGAGGTCCCCACTGACTGGAGAAGGGGCAACATCACCCCCATTTTTAAAAAGGGAAAAAAGGAAGACCTGGGGAACTACCACCTCACCTCTGTGCCTGGCAAGATAATGGAGCAGATCCTCCTTGAAACCATGCTAAGGCACATGAATAGCAAGGAGGTGATTGGCGACAGCCAACATGGCTTCACCAAGGGCAAATCGTGCCTGACCAACTTGGTATCTTTCTATGATGGAGTTACAACGTTGGTGGACAAAGGACGGGCAACTGACATCGTCTACCTGGACTTGTGCAAGGCATTTGACACAGTCCTGCATGATGTCCTTGTCTCTAAATTGGAAGGACATGGATTTAACAGATGGACCACTCATTGGATAATGAACTGGCTCGATGGACGCACACAAAGAGTTACAGTCAATGGCTCGATGTCCAGGTGGAGACCAGTGACGAGTGGTGTGTCTCAGGTGTTGGTACTGGGGCCGGTGCTGTTCAATATCTTTGTTGGCAACATAGACAGTGGGACTCAGTGCACTCTCAGCAAGTTTACCAATGACACCAAGCTGTGTGGTGTGGTTGACACACTGGAGGGAAGGGATGCCATTCAGAGGGACCTTGACAGGCTGGAGAGGTGGGCCTGCGTGAACCGCATGAAGTTCAACAAGGCCAAGTGCAAGGTCCTGCACGTGGGTCAGGGTAATCCCAAACACAAGTACAGGCTGGGCAGAGAGTGGCTCGAGAGCAGCACTGAGGAGAAGGACTTGGGGGTACTGGTGGATGAGAAGCTCAACGTGAGCCGGTGATGTGCACTTGCAGCCCAGAAAGCCAACCGTATCCTGAGCTGCATCAAGAGAAGCGTGGCCAGCAGGTCGAGGGAGGGGATTCTGCCCCTTTACTCCGCTCTCCTGAGACTCCACGTGGAGTACTGCGTCCAGCTCTGGAGCCCCCAACATAAGAAGGACATGGATGTATTGGAGTGGGACCAGAGGAGGGCCACGAAGATGATCAGAGGGCTGGAGTACCTCTCCTACGAGGACAGGCTGAGGGAGTTGGGGCTGTTCAGCCAGGAGAAGAGAAGGCTCCGGGGTGACCTTACAGCAGCCTTCCCGTACCTGAAGGGGGCCAACAGGAAGGATGGGGAGGGACTTTTCACAAGAGTGTGTAGTGACAGGACAAGGGGGAATGGCTGTAAACTAAAAGAGGGCAGATTTAGATTAGATATTAGGAAGAAATTCTTCATCATGAGGGTGGTGAAACACTGGCACAGGTTGCCCAGAGAAGCTGTGGCTGCCCCCTCCCTGGAAGTGTTCAAGGCCAGGTTGGATGGAGCTCTAAGCAACCTGGTCTGATGAAAGGTGTCCCTGCTCATGGCAGGAGGGTTAGAACCAGGTGATCTTTAAGGTCCCTTCCAACCCAAACCATTCTATGATTCTATAAGGGGAGAAGTGTACTTTTGGATCCCTTTATTTATCCATCTGATATCCACTCTTTGCTTAGGGAATTTGAACTACATTGACTGAAAGGGCTGTCAAAACTGCAGAAATGAATATGGTAATCAAAAAGAAACTATGCATGCTACTTGCTTTTACAGATCGCAGCATTATTAAGCTCTTTAAATACGTGATGCTCTCTTGCAGTGGTAAATGTAAGGTGGTGCCATAGTATCTTAGGAAAGAAAAGTGGGTTTAATTTAAAAAACAGCTCCTCCTTTAGACTAAGGGATTCTGAAGAGCTGCATAACAAGCATAATAGTAAGAATCTGTAAGAATTCCTAGTCTTTGACTATAGTTATATTTAGATATTAGAACTTTGTATATGTATAAAAATGTTTATTCTATCCTAACCCTTGTCATCTGTCTTGGGACGTTTCTGTGACTCTGTGACTGTTCAAGATCTTAGATGAAATTGTGTGGTGGCTTTTTTTTTTTCTCTTCCCATTGTCTGCAGTGGAGCTCCCAAAAAAACCTGCTGGCAGTGAACATCATCAGCTCTGTGGTGATCCTTAGTGAGCAGGCCATGTTGTCTCATTTTCATGAGCAAGTGGCTGTTGTGCAAGTGTCTCCCAACCTGTTCAATGTGACCATCTTCAGCACAGGAACCACACACAGTCTTCATGTTGATATGAATGTTAATGGAGTCTTCACTACTAAGGTTAATTGTTTGTTTGTTTGTTTTTTCATTTATTTGCCTGTTTGCCTAGTTAGGTGTATGGAGACCAAAGTTTCTAAGTCTTTAATATAACCCTTTTTTTTATATTAAATTTATTGTGTAATGGAAGTATTGTTATGATGGTAGCAATGATGCTGTGGTGGAGCTGATTTTCGGATCACACAGTGACTCAGTAACTCTCTGAGTGCTGACAAGAGAAATTTTGGGTTACCAAAAGCCTTCCAACCTAATACACAGAGGAACTAGTGAATGGTGGCTATTGTGTGGAAGGTCTTGGAGTGTTAGTGCATGTGTATGATTTGAAAATAAACTTATGTATATATTCTGTTGCTTTTTTGTTTGGTTTAGGATGCTGTAGTATTCTGGAATGGGAAGCAAGTTAGTGTCTTTGAGCGCTCAGGAGATACCTTCAAAAGTGCAGGTAGGACTTAGAACACTGATCGGAGTTGCATGCTTCTCTTCCTCCAGTTATATGTTCTTTTCATTCATGATAGCTGATGGACTCTAATAAGAAGTGCAAAGTGTTTCCCATTTTGCAGAACAGAAAGACTAGGGTATAAAAAACATCAACAACGCCAGAACTCAAGTACCAACTCCTACATCTGTGCTTTATTTACTAAATATACTGGGATATAATGTGTGTGTTAACCTCAGAATATGTTGTTATTCCTGTATATGGCTAGCAGTGCGGCAACAGAGGTAAAACCAAAGATGATGTGCATCTGTAGGCATAAAATTAAAATACATATCCTCTTAAACTCTGTTCAGCTACGACCCAGTCCTGGAAGTACCTAAAGACTAAATGTACTTCATTCATAGAGTTCCTAAGGTACCCAAGTGTGTGACTGGCCTTGACAAAACCAAGCATCTTGTTGCTGTTTCCCACAGATTAGATGTATACCTGACTGTCACACCTAGACTTGAAAGGTATCCTCAGAGCTAGCATATCGTATAGGGCCTTGCACAACACATGATACAATGATAAGGCTGCTTCTTTTTAAGTAAATCATTCCAGCAGTTGATCAAGAACAGAATTTTTTTTCCTACTTTTGTAGCCGTAGCTCCTGTTGCCTTCTACAGATAGGTCATGATGATGAGGCTATTGAAGACTTATTTTTTTTTGCTTGGGAGAAAGTGTAATCAAAGTTACGTAGCACTTACATAGGAACTGGGACAGAGTGGGTTTTAGTCAAGCTATCAGGAAAATCTGTCCCATAAATTGCTGTGTCTACAGCGAAGTCAAGTAAATTAGTTTTTTGTATGATCAATTCTCCTTAAATATTTCTGCCTTGAGAAACAGATTGTGCAGAATTCCATCAATCCCATCCAAAATCTTGAGAGTTTAGGCTTTGTCTTCTAAGAACCATCAAGTGTTTTCTGGGAGGTGTCTTGTCTGTATTTGCTCATTGATTTTATAACTTTCCCATGCTGAATCAATGCATTACTACCACCAAGGTCCCAGCAGTCTCCAACACTCATGAAATTATTTAAGAGCCACTCTTGTTTTCTGACACAGATTCGTTTATCACTCTTCAACTGTAGTTCAGAGAAGGAAGGAATGAATTCTCTTAACGGAACCTCACATTGCACTAGTCTGTTTCTTGCTTTCACTCCCCGTATCAACTCTTTCCCCTTCCGCTCCCGCTTGTTATCATGGTCAGAGTGTACAAAACACCTGTTTTCAGTAGGAGTCTCAGCTTTTGGCTGTAGTGGCAGAATGGAAGAAAGTTGCGACCCCAAGGAGTTTGAGAATCAGTAGAGACCGATGGATTGAAAAATGGATTTGATGCAAGATAGTGGAAATGGAATGCTTTAAGTCAAAATTTCTTTTAATTTTTTTACTTTTTAAAAATCTGTTTATTGTAATGATGCCTTTATTGTGATTGTTCCAGGCTCTTTTCTTTGTGACTCTCCAGTTCTGTCCATGCATGGAGAAAATCTGTACACAGTTGAGCCACATCGGGTCCAGGTCCGCACTTGGCAGGTAGGGATGGTGATGATGAAACCATGAAGTGACAAATATGCCTTATTGTTTTCAAAGATTGGTGTTACAGCTTAGAAGTTAAGTAGATGTGTTGTAAATCTGTTAACTCTACCTTTGTCATAGAAAAAATATTTTGAGTATTTCGGCAGAAAGATCTTTGACGTTTTGTGTTCTTTAAAAAGTCTGTCACTTTAAATGCTACTGCAGTGTAACTAATAAGTATAAAAGAAAACAGAATTCTGTAAGGGGCAGACTTTAAGATGATCAAAATTGCATGCAGGTTGAATATGTATATGTATATTACTGATAGCAAAATGAACATACTGAATATTCTTATAAGATAATGAAAAATACCCCCTGCACATTTTGTGTGTTCCTGCAAAACCTTTTGCTTAACCTTTGCAGCATCTGCCAGTCTGTGAAAACTAAGAAGAGAAATCTAATTATTAGAGTTCTATGATACATAATTTTATTTAAGAAATAAATATTATATTCAGGAATGGGTGGGATTTATCACAATAAGGACTGACTTAATGTACTTTTGCAGTTGTATATTAAAGGACTTTCAGGGACTTGTATTTCTGTATCCCTCTTAGTTCGACAAAGTTGTATTATTGAAGAAGAAATTGTTGTGGAAGGATACATCTAAATTTTTTACTTTTTTGGAGGCTATACACCTAGTTTTCAACTTGAAACACATTGCATTTGTAGAGACTGTGTTTGTGTGCGTGTGTCTGTGTGTAGTTTGTCGCATTTTGCTGGCAGTGATTTGTCTAACATAGAAGTTCAGCAGTTAGTTACTTAACTTGGTGACAAAATAATTGCCTTCTAGTTAGACTCTGAACACACAAACCTGGTGTTACACATTTCTTCTCAGGGCACAGTTAAACAGCTGCTGGTGTTCTCTGAAGCTGAGGGGAATCCGTGCCTCTTGGATGTCTGTGGAAATTTTCTGGCTGTGGGAACTGATTTGGCTCACTTTAAAATCTTTGATCTCTCTCGCAGGTATTAATAAGCTTTTTAAAAATATCTGTTTAAAGTTGAGCATATATTTTGATGGGGGGAATATCTAGTTGGTTTTGATGTGTGGAAAAGTGATAGCCACTTTAAATCTTGAGACAATACATGCAGCCTATCCCTAAAGCAAGGGAAGAATTATTGGACAAATCATGGCACGAGTAACAATAATAATAATAATTTTTAGAAGGGGATATTGTGAGGGATATTTGTGTGTATTTGAAAGTGGGTGGAGAATTTATGGAGGATCAAGACAAGGATGTCACATGTTTCTGCTGATAACTTGACCAAGGCCTTAATCTCAGAAGAGCTGAAATAAAGAAAAAAAAAAAAGTTAGGTCTCGTATCTCCTAATAAATCAACAAACTTGATTCAGTGAATCCATGGAGGACGTGAACCTAGAGTTGTGGACACTCTGTTCTTCCTCTTGTTTAGATTAAGACAGAAGTTTTCTTGACTTTGCTCAAACTTGACTGTGTGTTCCCATGCGTGCCTGACATGACTTGCAGTTCAAAAATTTATCGCTAATGACAAATGTAATTTTGAAAACCTGAAAAACCTCAAGAGTGAAACAGATTCTGTTCTTCCTTACATACTGTCACCAGAGGAATGCTAAAGTCTAGTTAGTTACCTACTTGGAAGCTTGTTACCTGTGTTGAGATGGCACAGATTCGGCATGGGACACAATTTGAAGGTTATTGAATCTGGGCAGGTTGTAACAGCACAAATATTGGATTATGGTGTTTGATAGTGGAAAAAAAAAGTCGCTTAACACTTGGATGCAATGTTAAATTTTTGTGGCTAGTAATGAAAATAACCCCTTCTCAAATGATGACAGTATAGCGCTCTTTAATTTCAAAGCAAACATAGTTGGCTTAAAATAAATGAGAAGTCTAAACATGTAGCCCAAGAATGCTATTTTTACAGAATCAAAGATTTTTTTCATGGGCTTCTGTTATGGGTCTAAATTACTGTCACTTCTTTCGATCGCATTCTTTTGAGTCATGAGATTTGTCCTCTTTTTTGAATGATGGCTAAGTTTGTGTCTATACCAGCAGTAAGATTCTTCTGTGATAATAAAAAAAGCAGGGGAAGGAGGGGGGTGATGGTGTGTGTTTAGCCTGTAGCTGATACAGTCTTTTGGAACTTTTGGAGCGAAAGTGACTGGTAACATGACATAAATACCACTCCGCCAACGACATTTGTTTACTTCTGCTTCACAGTGTGTTTTGCTTACACAGAACTTTTATGTGATGGGCTATATTCAACATTCATGGTACTGTTCAACTTATGTAGGAAAACCAGACCTCTAAATTCAAAATTCTGGTAGGATGTTCCTGCTGTATGGCCTTGTTTTGGGAATCCTGTAAAAGCATTGAAGTTTATTCTTGCTGTTTCATTGAGGAAAGAGTGTCTCATTAACTTCTTCCTGAAAGAAAGGCAGGTCACAGCAATTCTCTGGAGAGGAAGCTGGAGTCTGGGGCAGTGGTGTCATAAGGTAGAAATAGTTTGTTTTTAAAAGTCTTACCCATAATTTGAAAAATGTTTTGGCTGATGCGTGTATTGCAAGTTGCTTGCCACCATATGATTGAAATTTATTCCTTTCCACAGAGAGGCAAAAGTGCACTGCAATAGCAAGAATTTCTCTGAGCTATTTCCTGGCCTTGGAGGCATTGCATCTGTCAAGTGCAACGCTAATGGCAATAAAGTCAGCATCCTTGCTCGCAAGGTGAGGCAAAGCTCTTCACTTACCATCCTAGGACCTGACCATCAGTTAACGACTGGTCCACTTCAAGAAGATTACTGAAGACACAAGATCATTTCTCAGAAATAAACCTGCATGTTCTGTGCGGTGTATGGAGTCTTGAAATGTCATGTCCAAGCATGTAACTAAACACTAAAATTAAACTATGTTAAAGTTTTGTACATTTGGTGAGAAGAACAACCACGAAAAGGAAGCAATATTTTAAGTACAAAAGCTACTTTGTAGCATTTTGAAGAAATCAAAGACTAAATTGCTAGAACAGAAAAACAGCAAGAAATTTCCTGATATTTCTTACAAAGAATATTCTTGTGTAATTACCAGTAAACAAAACTGGGAGCGTGAATTAGATGAGATAAACATATCATCTGAACTTTACCTTGTTTTTAATTTTTCCTGCATGCTTCAGCAATTTTTGTTTTCCCTTCTTGTAGATGGATGGGAATATGGATTCCAAGATCTATTTCTATGATGTTGAAATGGACAAATTTACGCTCTTTGATTTCAAGGCTGAACAGGGAAATGGTAGAGAGAAGCTTTCTTCTGGACAAGGCATTGACAAGTAAGAAGCTTTTATTTCGAGGAGTATTACTTACGGATTTAAGACGGGAATCTGCCCTATGAAGACAAGCAATACCTTGATACTGGTATTCCTCTGTCTCTGTGTAGGAGCTTGTATGAATTTAATTATTTTATTTCTAAAGAATTAATTAAAACTGGTGCATTGTATGTCAATCAGCCTGCATCCCTGTCTCTTCCAATACATGAACTAGGAACGGTCAAATGAAAGTATCGGAAAGCAAGCTCAGAATAAGTGGGAGAAGGCGGTTCTTCAGACAACATGCAGTTGCGCTAAGGAAGTTAAAGATTATGAAGGAAGTTGCCAAAGGAAGTTATAGGTGATGAAGGAAGGGTTCGTGGAGGTATTGGACAAATTGACAGAAGAGAAATGCAGTGAGAGTTATTAGATATGTGGAAGCCACATCTGGCTCAAGAAGTCTCTGAGAGGAGGATGATTAAGCATTGCAGGAGTATGTGTAGAGTTAATTTATGACTGGAATCAGGATCCTGATCTCAAAATAAAGAAAAATCTTGCGAATTTGGGGCCTAATGTCTTGGTCAGTTATGCAAACAGTGTAATAATAAGTAGTAAGTTATTTTCAAGTGTAGTATCTTGTGTAGCCCAACAGAGGCCACCACAAGCTAGTAATGCTATTTCACTGGTATTTAAATGCTAAATGGTGTTGGTGTGACTAGTCCATTTATCTGTCCTTCGTTGTAGAGTATCTTGAAATTCAAATGAGTAAACTCACCAGAAAAGAATAATCTACCCTTCTTCCCCTTCACTTTCTCTCTCCTCCTGAGGCAGAATCTAAACACTCCCAAGTTTTATACACAAATATTGTTTTTCAGTTTGCAAGTAATTTATTTTGAATTCAGTGGCATGGATAGGACATTGTGTATTTCTACATCCCTTTGAATCTCTCCCTTAATTTGCCTTCTAGCCCTACTCCAGTCCTTCCCACCCTTCAGTGGTGACAGCAAATGAGAAAAATATTTTAATGATGTCTTTGGTTTCTCTCCTTTTTAAAATCTGACACCTATTTAGACTCTGTATTTTTTCAGAAGAATCTTAAGCTATTGCTGAAATAGTCTGATGCTGTATGTCTAGGGTCCTAACATGGCCGGCACTGAAGTAGTATTTAAATGCCCAAAGGAGGCAGTAAAATGTTTCTTATTTAAACTGCTGCCAGAGAGTGACTTTGCTAAGGCTGCAGGGGTTGTCCTTGTGCTTAATGTGCTATTTCACTGTGTCTCAGAATTCTTCATACACAGCCAGAAGTTCAAGCACAGTACTGAGGAGGGCGAATGAACTGTGGCGTATCTAGAGACTGAAATCCCCCAGCTGCAGGTCAGGTTCAGCTGCAGCTCTGGAGTTTCCCTCAGGACTGAGAAGTTCGGCAGTTCAGAGCATCAGTCACGCTGCATGCCCAGTCTCTTTGCTGAGCTCTCAGTAGAGAGAGATCTGTTGCCTGAGAATATAAACTAATTTCTTCTTATTTCTTTTCCCATCAGTTTAATCACTATTGTCTAGTTGTGATCTCTTATGACTGCTGCTTAGCTGGATTTGAATGTGAGGCATATGTGCTAGAAACTCTCTCTTTACTGCTCATCTAAATGCACATCAGTGTACTCAAGCTGTCTTTAACCTGGCTGGGCATTTCTAGCTGTGCTGGCGATAAGCAACCTTGGGGAAGGTTGTAAAATCCCACAAGAAGACAGAGCTGAGGTAGTCTCCAAGTTGGAGTCCCTACACCGGTAGCAGTCACTAAGGTAGATCACTTGAAGGATGTTCAAGTATTTCTGTCAGACATGTGGTCTTAGTGGAGGCAGATTTTGGGTGCCTGTACAACTACAAACAGTTTGTGGAGGTACCAGCTTTTTTTCTACTGAAATGCTCTATGTTCTATAGTCATGGTTAATGCATGCAGATCAAACTAAAAGCGGCATTGCCATGTATAAAGTATTAGGAGGTAGGGAGGTGTATATGGTTAATGTTACAATGCAGAGGTACTGGTATAGATAGCTGATCATCATCTGAAAATTATCCCTTGGTTAGTCCTTTATTTACATTCGTGCACTGAATGGGCTAGAATTATTTTGTCTCCCTTTCTACATTTTTTTCTTGGTTTTTGGTTGTTTTTTTTTTTTTTTTGTAGGTCTGTTGTGGAGTATCCAGAGTTGCACAGTCACATCCCTGCTTGCCATTTCTGGGACCAGAGTGAACCGAGACTTCTTGTATGTGAAGCAATACTTGAAACAGGCCTACAATCTCCAGACCAGAAGAAAAAACAGACTGAGAGCACAGTATGGTCTTTTTGTTTTACCTTGCTTTACATGGAGTTCTTCCTCTCCAAGTAATAAATCATTGGTCCTTCATTAAGGATGTGGGAGTAGGTAGAATACATTATCTTGTACAAAAATGAGTAGCGAAAGTACGTGTTTGGTGTCTGTGGCTTCAGGCAGTCACTGTACATTAGCTTGCTGTTTTAGCCCTAGCGTGCATACAGTGATGAAGAAAAAGGTAATTTCTTTATCTATGCTAGAATTTTGAGGATGATCATAATGCAAGCTTTTATCTGGACTGCAGTTTTTCAAGTGACAGTAATGGGTGAATTGATAATCTAGAGGTTTGACACTCTTATTTTTGAAACAATAATCCAAATTTTATATCTTGAGTGCACTTTTAGCAGGAAGAATTAATTTGACAGAATAACAGGGACCCTACTGTTAAGGTGAACAGTGAAGTATACTCTTCCCACACAGTTCTTACTATCTGCTTTTCTGGACAGACGTTGTATATCTTTAAGGTACCCCCCAAATTGTATTTTACAGTCTTTTTTACATTAGAAAAAAAGGTATCATTTTTGTTGCTCAGAAGTGATCTAATCAAGGATTTGTTTCAGCAGACCAACAATTCTTCCCTGCTTCCCCTGCTAATATGCCTGTAGCAGTCCTTACCGTTTTGTCTGTACAGAACTGCCTGTCCTTCATAAATATTCCATTGATTTGAAATGTCTATGTTGAATTAAAGTTTTCTGATTGGTGCATGATTTTAGTTAAACCTCTCCCAACTAGAGATAGAAAGCTCCTTGGTTTTGTGTTGGTTGAATCAACCTTGGAAAAATCGTGGAAGGATCGATGTAGAGAGGAGGAATGTTATAAGGATGTCTCAGAATACCTTGCTAGGATCTTCCAGCAGAGAGGAACACTTCCACCTAATATTCCTAATGTAAACAAATAAAAATGTTTGGCTTCTACATAAAATAGAAAAAAAATATATATATAAAAGGAGTGCAACTTACTTTTTGGCCCTTATTCAACACAACATTTAACTGTGTGCTTAGCCTTTAAGAAATGAGAAGTCCAATTAACTTTAGTTGGAAATGAATGCTTGCTTTTTACTTGAGTCAGGTCAATATTTAAGCTTTTACAGAAACTATTTTTAAATGGCTGATATATTCCCTGGGAAGTCAAAGCAGTCAGTGAGCTGCTGAAATTCTAATATGAATAATACAGTATTTAAAAAAAAATGTTGAAAACAGTTGGGATTATTTCTTTGACCTGAGTCAGATCTGTCAGAGAGACTTTTAGAGTAGCAACCTGTGGCTAGAGACTCCCCTCTTTATGGTTGGTGAAGGTGGTCCCTGAAAGGCAGAGGTGGAGGTCCCTTTGCAGCAGGAACATTCTGTCATGTAGGATGAATTGTTGGCTGCTTACTGTAGGGGGAAACCATGCAGCTCTGCCCTCTCCATCGGGTGCAAGTGTGTGAATGTGTATGACATTATTTTCAAGAGAAGGTTCTGTCAGGTGAAGATGGAAAATAAAAACAAAACGAAAGAAGGATATTGCAGCATAAAACCAAAACAATGCTTTGCTTCCTCTTCCAGGTGGACGTTTGGATTATATCATTCTTCAGTACTGAAGAGCATGGCCTTTTGCTTCATGACAGCTTTCCATTGCCTTCATCCTACCAGGTTCTTCTGGGTATAGAGGTGCCGCATTATTACTTTGCAAAAAAGGTGAGGAAATCTTTCACAATTTATTCCCTTCCTATAAGTTCAGACTTTTCACTGCATAACGATCAAATTTAGCCAAAATGAGTCTGCAAAATGTCTGCATCACATGTAGAAATGACATAAAGATAATTCCAATGTGGATGTACTTGGCAGTATTGTGGAAATTGTACTCAATTGGCTTTTCATGGGTGTTGCAAACTGCATGTTACGTACAAGCATAGGAGTGCAGTAATTACCGGGGAATGCAACTAAAAAAGGGACGTGCAAGAAAGTCTCTTTTTACGTTATGTAGTCACTGTGCTTGCTGCAAGTAAGGGGGATGTGTGTGTCAACTTTACGTAGGCCATAAGAGGGGACATTTCCTACTAGCTTCAGCAGAAGCAACCCATTTCCATCTTGCACTATCACCAAATGCCGACATGCTACAAATACCAGCAATGCATGCTTTAACTTTTTAAACTTGAATATGAATCCAAAATTGTTTGCATCTTACGTAAGTAATACCTTGCACAATTCCATGCATACTGGAAGAAATGAAGCCTATTACCTTACAGATTGGTTTTCTGGTTAAGCTCTGACCTGAGTTTCTTAGTGCCTGTTAAGATAATGATTTGCACTGCTCCCTTCTTGTAGGGGGAGCTTAACAGAGTCTGTCTGTTCTACCAAGACACTTACTTTTGTAAAAACTGCAGGAACTTAATATTGATTAGACTTCTAATCCTCTAAAACTTCTGAAAAAGGCAGACCAGTGTGATCACGTAAATCTAATTTCATGTAGTTTAGGAGCAGTGTTAAACAGAAAGTATCTAGATGTTTTTCTACTTCATATGTTTTGATTTAAAGCAGTACTTTGCAATTTAGCCCCTTTCGAAAGAACTGACTGTTGTCACTCTTCCTGTGCAGATCTAGGTTTTAGAGTTGAACTGTATTTTACTTTCCTTTTTCTTAATTTGAAAGGTCAAAGGTGATCTGCTGCATTTTCTAATATTTATTTTAACACTTCCCCCATCATGTCTCATGCTATTTTACTTCGATATTATGTCTCTTTTTCCCCCCCCCCTCCTCTTTTAACTCTGTATGGATTATTGCTGCCATTAGTTGTATTTTCGGAGGGGCTGTGTCTATAAACCTGTAAGTATCTGCATTATTTTGCTCCTCTTCATTCTCTGCTTTTCTCTCTTCTGTTTCCTTTTTCTTCCCTCAGTAACTTACTGTATCTTAGTAAGTTACTTGTTATATAATAATTCATTTTGGAAACATGATTTAGTATATGAACAGTCTGCTTTAAATATAGCAAATTGAGTTGATGCAACAAATCTGTTTTGACAAAGTTTCATTCCAGGTTTTCTCCTTATTCATTATGATGTCTTTTCTGTCCTCATTCCAAAAATTCCCCAAATTATTCTCAAATGCATTTGCACTTTTGATTTTTATCTTTTACTATATCTAATACTTTAATTGTGTAGTAATATAATGCGGTTTCTATTGGCTTCTGTAAACCTTAAAATTTAGTTAGCTCATCTAACTATACAAGTGGGGTAGAGTATATGTGAGTATATTGGTAGAGTATATAGGTCCTTCGTGACTCAGATGATCTTCCACTGTGTTTAGCTTGTGAAAGTTTCCTTGTTACGCTCTAGACAGATCGTTTGATATTGATGATTTACTTTATCATTTTTCTGAATAATGGTTAACTTGCTCTGAGCTGCTTTTCAATGACTGGTGAAAGTGTCACTGAAGCTCCAGAACTGCCAATTGTATGGGGAAGGGTTTGAATCTGAGCTTTAGTGTTCCTAAGTTTCACATGAAGGCAAGAATAAAATAATTTGGCCTATATAGTTAACTTTCAGAACAGCAGACTCATTTTTGAGAAGAGACTACCCTGAGAGAAATGTTTATCTGAAATCTCCAGAAATCTGGGGGCTTAAAATAATAGTTGCTAGTATAGCCATAATTATAATATATAACAAATAATAATAATGACTACAGTAGTAGGAGACTGGCTCTCCTATGGTATTTTACCAATCTCCAAACTATCACTTGAGGTACTATGAATGTTCATTACGATATCCTAATCTCTTCTACAATGTTCCATATTTTGGGGCATTTTCTAGGAAATTCTGAAACATTGCAACTATTGTCACTATTGATCATGGTCCTGCACAACTAGAAAACTTGGGCTGTAGTGGAAATAATGTAATTAATTACATGTGCGAAGGAGTAAGTTTCAACCTACTTGATACTTCTATGATAACATTCTCATTTTAGTCAGGAGAAGCAGAGAAGGGACAAGCAGAGTCTGGCTCAATAAAGGTGTCTAAGATGGCTGCGAGAAGACCCATGAGGGATTTCATTGGATTAGGAGACTGTGATAAGACTACCTGGGATGCCATACTGAACTTCAGCTTCTATCTGACTGCTGGAGACATGGATGAGGCCTTCAAATCCATCAAGCTGATAAAAAGGTATCGTTATTTCTTTATGGGTACAGTTTATTTTTGTTCAAAGTTTGTATGAAGTTTTGACCCTTCTAAATTCTCCTTACATTTTTCCTCTCTGATTTCATTCTCCCTTTCATTTTTAACAAGATGAAATAGCTTTATCTTACAGACATTTCAATGTATTATTTGCTTATTCTTTGTCTATGAGATGTTGCAAGGTCTGTGCATTCTTTATTACTAAACGGGAAAAAAATAATTGATAACAAGCAACCTCATTCCATATCTGAATGGCAAAAATTTCACGTTATCACTAGAAGAAAATGAACATTCACAACTTTATTTATACATCTAAAATAATCACAGTAATACCGAGTATTACAAATTTACCAACCACATAGCTGATTTTTAAACTTAAATGTACATTATTAGAATATGGATATTGCAATATTAGAAGAAATAATATAATGTCTTTTAAATATTCCAATATTTTATTTTTTAAAAACCCTGCAATTAATAATAGCATATTATTTCTAGAAAAGATTTTCCAGAAAGTAATGCAGGCGAACGAATATAAACCTTAGTTGGTTTTTACAAACCTACTGCTAGAAGAAACTCTTTGTAATTTTTATGGTATTTTACCCTGATAGTCTAGAACAATGCAGTTGTTCTAGAGCATCAGTCTCTGCAGAGTGTTGCTCACTTTGAACATGGTGCAGAGCAGCAGTTGGGGTTGAGTTTCTTATTACATCAGAACTGAGTGCGGAAGAGAACTCAAGAGCCAGCTTGATAATCACATTTTAACAAAGTGTCGGAAAGTATGGTGGAAATAATGATAAAGAAGAAAAGCAGTGTTCTCGGCTGGGAGCGACACAACAGTCCTAAAGAATTTGTAACATTCACAGCTCATGGTCCTTCAAACCTATCAGTAACTGTGCTCAGAGTAGCATCCTTAGAGTTCTTAAATATCTGTCATTGCCTCTAGTTCCCATATCCTAAGTGTTTCTGCATAATAGTTTTTGACCTGTTGTTTTTCTTCCTGAAAGTTATGTGCATCTGAGTTCTGTGAGCTCATGTGCTTCCCAGGGTCAGGCTTATAAACATTACATCTAATTCCAACTGTACTAATTATTTTCATGTCACTACCTTATTAAGTTACCAGGCAGGTCTTTTTTTAAATCTCATGCTTAAGTCCTGTGTATGTGTCTTAGTCTCCAGTTTGGGTGCTTGAGCAGCAGTTACATTCTCCAGTGTTCACTGTTAGGTGCTTCTGAGCATTGCTGCGAAGAGCTGGGTGTCCTGACACAGCACTCTAATCTGAAAATGTCACAGCAAATGTTAAAGCAAGTTGGGAAGAAAATAAATTTTGGGCTGAAATATCTGTTCTTAATAATAATTTCCAGTAGTGTAAATTAATAGTATCTGTGATTATTAGGGAGTCCATGTAACCTTCTTCTGTAGATATTTGCCCTCACTGTAACACTGAAGTAGATTTTTCAGCAACATGTATGGCCTGTTCTACCTGCGTACCCTTTTCATTTTTAATGGCATGTCTGTTTACATATAGGATAAGCCCAAACCTTTGTCTCAGGATACAAAAGAAGTGTCTGAAAAAATGCAACTTAATTCTTCTGCATTCCTTCACTTCACAATTAGAATGGTCAGAGTTGCTTTTGCTTTTTACTGTCTGGACAATGCTGTGCTGGGGAGCAGGTGGTGCAGCTAATAAGAAGTTCCTTGAAGAGGGGTGTATGGAAGGACTGAAGATTCATGAAAATTAAACAGCTGTTAAAATCATCACTAATTCTATAGTGAGTTTTCTGCTTTCTCATATTGCCTGTTAATGCCAAAGCTATTGTCACTGGTCTCCTATAGCTTTTTACATTATTATCAGGGAGCAGGATAACTTTATGCAGACAGAGAAGTTTGGCTGCCTCTTTTCTACGTTCTCATTGCATACGCTCTGTGTCTGCTAAAGCTGACCCTGCTGACATGTAGCTGTGATGCTCTGTCAGGATTCTGACAATCCAACATTCTTTGCTGTACAGCAGAGGGAGAGGGCAATATAATATATATAAAAATTATGTGTTTTATACATATGTATATAGATGGAGCCCATCCAAATAATAATTGAGGGCCTCTGCCCACAAGAGTGAGCTTTCTGATGTCTTTCAACCCTTAGTTTTAAATTATAGTATATATTTATAGAAAACAACTCCAATGCATATCTCCTTGGAGATCTTTCCCCTTTCAAGTCCGCTCTTTCAGCACGGTGACTCAACATAGTCGTTTTCCAGGCCACGGCGAAACCGAGCGGTCAGGGTACGGCTAATGACAATGACCCGGGGCGCCATGCAGTCCTCACGCCTATGAAGGATGTTCCATATGAGAATGGCAGCTGCCAGCGTGGCCAAAAGACAGGCTCCAATGTTCAGGTAGCAAGACCAAGAGAGGTTGGTGTATGGTCCGATGCGGTAGAAAGTCACCAATCCAATAACCAGAACAAAACCTGCAAGGAGAATGTGAGAATTATTTTTAATGAGGTTATTGTCTTCAATTTCTGTAGTGGCAAGATGCCATAGACCAACATTCGTGAGTCTGTAAAGCCTTTCCATCCCTAGTATGACGTGCTGTGTGTGTTCCCGAAGGCATAATTGGCATGATGATATATGCAGAGACTGCCTGCCTGAAATAGAGTCTCAGTGTTAGGTTTAAATCTGTCCACTCTGATTTAAGTTTCTTACTCCCACTTAGCTATATTTCACATTGTGCTTTTTCCCCGCTTTTGTCTCACTTACACAGATGTCCTCTTTCTTATTCCTGTTGCCAACACAGAAAACTAGTATAGTAATGATAATAATAATGAAAAGTTTTTATTCAGAATACAGTGCACTTATTCAGAAATTTTATAATGTTTGTTCAGGGCAGGCCACTGTTGTAAACTGCAAAGATGGTGAATAGCTAAATATCTTACAGAAAAAATAATAATAAAAAAAAAGTACTGAAGCTTAAAAAAAAAGGGAAGGTGAAATAAATGGGACTACTTTTTCTATCCTGGAAAAAATCGTTATGAGGCAGAAGTGATATCATGCCTTCAGAAACTACCAAAGGCAAGGTTTCTATTCCCTTCCTAACCTTAAGCGCAGTAGTAAGTTCCCTAAAAGGTAGGTAATATTAGAGTAATAACACTGCACTTGTCTAGCATTTCCATCCAGATATCACAACATGATTTGCAAAAAAAATGAAAAAAATTTTCCACATTCTTTTTGGTAGACACCACTGATAAATAGTAATGTTATTTCAGAGATGAGGTGGGGTGACTTTTCTAGTCATGCAGGAGCCCCATATTAGAACAAGGGGCAGAATCTGTATCCCTTGACTCCTACTTTTTTGTCTTACTAAGACTACCCTTTCCCTGAAGGATGAATCAATAAGTACACAATTACTTTTCTGCCCTCTGTTTATTGTGTTAGTCTCTCTTCCTGTCCCTACTCTCAAATAAAACTACTTTTAAGCTTTTTAAGAGAAGTAATTTATACATGTGATTAGATGGAAACAAACATATAAAGAGGCAAATATGCCTCACTAACCGAAAAAAGGTTTTCCTCTTTGTTCTCCTACACACTTCCTTCACCCCCACCATCAGAAATATCACTGACAAAAGGACCACTTCATGAAGGAAGGCTAGAATAAACAAAGGCCCATGAACAGCCAGAGGATTTCGAGATACCGTCTTCCTAAGTTCATGGGCAAAGACAAGTCAAGAGCAAGTAAGTCCCAGTGGCTGCATGCCGTTTCCTCAGTCAGCCGTGCTGCTTGCAAACCCTGTTCCCACAGATTCATGGCAATGCTCTAAAATGGTGTGACACCTGGCTCTGGTCCTTCATTTTCCATGAAAGAGCACATCCTGAGTATGCATTGTATTGAGTTTCTTTCTAAAAAGAGTGCTAGTAATGCAATGAAGATGGAAAAGACACAAATTATATACAGATAAAAAAAATAGAGGAGGGAAGTGAAATACAAATAGGAGAAAAAAAATCAATTGCTACTTAAGTAGGCATGGCACTTGTACTATTCTGAGAGTCAATAATGTGAAGGCTGAATCCCCCTCCTAATAAAACAAGCAATGAATGAGAACTAAGTCAGGAGACATCTGGCATCCTCAGCTCTCTTGTGTCTACCTAGAAGATGGTTTGTAACTCGGTTGCTTGCTACACCTTCTGCTGCTGAAGAAGCATTGTCCCACAGACGGCATGTAGCAGAGAGGGACTGAAGTGAGGCATCTCCTCCTAAGGATATATGAGGAGGAAATAGGTTCTTACAGGAGGAGTAGCAACTCCTTCCTGCTCTTATGCCACTCTGCAGTAGCCTTCGCTGTGGAAAAAAGTCTAGTGTACTCTGGTTGGATTTTAGGCTGTTGAGTCAGTTGTAAGGACATCAATTAATAACTGTGATTTTGTCAGTAAGTCTAGTAGTTATTTAATGGTTCAGCTTAGTTATAAATGGAACAAGTTTCATACGGAAAAAATGCGGCCACATGGAGCACACTGACTTAACTGAGTTGCAGAAATCGCTGATCTGTATAATATAATACAATAATGATAATTGTTCGCTAGCCCTCCCAGGTTGAGTCTGCAGGCTTAGTTAGGAGGCAATTTTAACATTAACTGAGTTGGAGATGGGATCCCAAAACTGAGGTGGTCATCTAGCATTATTTCAAAATCCCTTCAGGTTTGAAAGTTGCTTCTTGACTCCTGTTCAAAAAAAATACTGAGTTATGGTTGAGGCAGAAAAATTGTGAAGTGTGCTTTTGACAAATTAAGCTTAAGTCTTCATTTTTTTTCAGTAATCACTGTTGGATGACACACCTTATATCAGGTTATGCATGCTTTTTAAAATCCTGGTCTCTTGAAGCCAGGCAGGTGTTATCTGCATCCTTGAATGGACTGTTGAAGGCAAGTAATCTGTCTTTGAAGGAGTTAATTCTTCTGTATAACCATATGCTTAGCTCATCACCACGTGAAAGTGGAAATGTTCTCTCCTTGTGCATTCAAAATACTCACTGAATTTTGCACATATTTTTTCAGCATTCACAGAACACTGCTTTTGTCCCCAAAGCCACATTTAATTGTGCTCTTCCTTTTCTGTAATGTTTCCTTGAATTGCTTTTGAATTCTCATGACTTTGCTGTTTGGTGTTATCTGGGTCTTGTACGACTTTATTTCTTTTTTGTTAGCAGTAGCAGCATAGAAGAAGATTGCAGCAGAACTGGGCAACAAAATAGTTTTCCTTCATTTCCAGTGTTACTCTCTGAGTTCAGTTTGTCTTGAGGCACATGGTAGAGAAGAGAGGGGTAGACCAGATCCTGTACTGTGGAATACATCAGGTTTTTTAAACTCTGTTCTGAGATGGCTCAGTTCCCCATCTGTGGAGCAAACATGATAAAACTTGTATTTCAGAGGTTTGGGAGCAGAGCATGCTAGTTGTAATGTGCTTATAGAGAATGTGTATCTCTACATCTATGTTTGAAGTCTCTAGGTCTTACAATACAGATGAACACTAACAGTGCTTTGCTTTTCCGTGGTTGCAGTCCATTTTTCAAAGGGCGACAGATACCATTTTTCTCATAAAGGTAGGAAACTGAAAGAAAGGGAAATTACTTGTACCTCCTGCAGCCAAGTTGTGGACCTGTTTCTTTCATTCTGGTTTAAAATTCACAGGAAGGAGGGTACTGAGGTACAAATCGAGAGACCCATCTTACTGATGAGTCTGCCACATGACAAAACTTTGTGATCAGTTTTCCTTTCCAGTTTTCCTTTCAGAACTCTTTTGCAATTCATACACACTCTCAGAGGGAACCCAAAAAGCATTAAATAAATTTTAAAAAATGTGTGAAGCAAATGATAAAACCTTAAGCAGGAAGAACTTTGAACCTAAGCTGTTTGTACCAGTGACCCCTTACAGGTACTTCTAAGGGACAGTTACAAATATTAGCAACAGTCCACTTTGTACTGTCTCGCGTTATTTGTTTGAGGCTCTCTTGGCAGGGGAAGCTAAGTTGAGAACACCAGTTACACAGAGTAACCCTGATGCTATGTCATGTCTTGCAGCTTAATTTCCAGTTATTGAATTGTGACTGGTGCTTTCCCACTGCAGGTTTACAGGTGTTTGCCATTATCTCTGGCTTAGAGAAGTAATGGATGATTAGTGCTTCTAGTTTCCTTACTGAAAGTCAGGTCTGCTTGTAAATAAAAAATAAATAAATAAAAATAAGACATGCTGGGAAAAACCTTTAGGGTTCCTGGTGCGTGTGAGAGCTGTACTCCCTTGGGCATGAGTTTGCCTCCTTCTTCACTCATTTATCTAAGGCAAGAAGCAGTGGTCTACGTGCATTTCTTTATGGCAGAAGTAAATAAATGCTGTTTAAATATTGAAAATACTCCTACTTTTTTTCCAAACACTCAGCTTTTAGTTAAATTACTTAGCTTTTTCTTTCTTGTTTGTGTATCACTTATGGCTAATTACTGTCCTAAATGGCTACACATCTCCATGCTAGACCGGCCACCCTCATGAGCTCTATTCCATCTGATGGAGAAATTACCCACCAGGACAAAGCACTAAGGCTTCCTTACAGGTCCCAAAATAAAACTATGTATGCTAGCAAGACTATTTTCCTTCACAGGCCCTTTGCCTCAACCCTGATCAGATGAGCTGCCAGTCATGCAAGAAGCTTTCTCTCCTTTTGCAGTTCTGTGCCAGTGTATGAGCAGGGGGCAACTGGGAGGTAATGGATTTGAGAGCTCCCCAGCTTGGCAGATAGCAGGAGTGAGTCACTGGAGCTCTTCAGTGAGAAACGTAGGATCTGTTTAGAATACTTTGCTGCAGACTAGACAGGAACTGACATTTAAGAAGAGAGAAAAACATGACAGAGGTGGCAGAGTTGGAAGCATGTTACTGTAGAGAGTTTACACAATTAGTTTTACAGTTCTGCCAGGGTAAGTGAGCTCTGGAATAAAAATGTCATGGTGAACATTATTTTCCAGCATTCTTATTTCATATTAGCATGACCTGGTATTGGATTTATAAATGTAGGCAATAGAGAGTAAAGGGTGAAGAAATCGTACTGATCCAAAAAGACTGAGTTTGCATACAATGATATATAAATTTGGATGAATGCTGCTTTTGTAAGGATGTTGATGTGTGAAAACCTCCATTTGCTTGGAGAGATTTTGTCTGTAATAACTTAATCAAAATTAGACTTCCTGAAGCAAAGTGTTCCAATGTGCTATGTATGATTTCCTTGCCCTTAGTATGGTCTTGTTGTACACCAGCCAAGAATTGAGATGGAACATTTAGCAGCAAGTCTGTTCTCTGAATGACTGGGCAAACACATTCAGTTCACTTATTTGTGCCTGCCTGGCCCTTCTCCTTCAGCGGTTCCTCTTTCTTAGGGAAAGTAGGTTTTCATTGTGGGTTTGGTTTTTTTTTTATTCCTCTGTTATAAAGATGGCTGTATCTAAGGAGTGGTGCCTCCTAGTTTGGAGGAAACCTTGCGAATAATTACGTGCATACCATTTGGCTGCAAACCCTAGCATACTGATGCAATAATACTCAGTTTCTTTAAGGAAAGAGAACGAAACTGAAGTTTGACTAAATGTTTTATTTTTACTAACACGGCTAAAGCAGTGTTTTCATTACATTGGTATCTCATGTGTTGCCTACTGCCTTCACTGTGAGTGATACTAGCATTAGGAAATCTTTGATAACATTTTAACTTGTTCCCTTTGAATATTGTTAAATATTCAATTAGTGTATGACTTTTGTGAGGATTTAGTGTAGGAAACATGGTGCTGGAATTTTGCTCCTCCTCGTGGTTGTATAATATGGGTATAACTTAGTTGTTAATGTAAATATACCAATGCAGAATTTGGCTCTGTATTCAGAACAGTTAGAAGCACACCTATAAAATTTAACCTTGTATTAAGAATCCGTCTCCATGACTAAAACTGACTGTGGTGACTTTTCACTTTTTAGATAGATATTTGTAATATTGAGCAACAGCATCTGAATTTAGTTTCAGTATTCCAATAAAATACCTGGAGGGAAGACAGCCGGCTTCCCAGACTATTTCCCATAGGTAACTCTACCAAAATAACCAGAAAATTGCTCTACTTGCCATCAGTCATCTTGATCTCTTAATTTACAATACAGTTTGAGGAAGGCCAGAGATGGGAAATATTTCTTTAAATTCAGTTATGAAAATATTAAACATTTGCATCTGGTTTTCATTTGTTTTGTAGCAGTGATAAGATGTATGGCTGAATTTCCCTAAATTAATTTCATTATGTACGTCAATCAATTTCAGATCATTTTATTGTGTATTGTCTAAAGTCTGCACAGAGGCCACATCTTTACGAAAAATCCTGATGAGATTACTTAAAGTACTTTATTTTCCCATAGAGCTGTTGTTTATCTCAAGTTGTTTCCCATCCGTAGCAAAACAAGCCTGGATGGGGGGGGGGGGCTTTTCCGTTGGGGAAGGAAACAGATAACGAATTCACTAGGAAGACTTTTCGCTGGGACAGTATTGACTGTGTGAGCAGGGGTGGGTTGGGAGAATGTTACTTTTTGAACTTACATTTCAGATCTGTATACTGAATTTCCTGTTTGACTGTAGCTGGCTGCAAGCCGACTACAGATTTTTAGCATTTTAAAAGAACTCTCATAGTCACTTTTTTTACTTCTGTAATAGTTGTTTTGGGTTTTTTTCCAGACACCCCTTGATTCGCATTCCTCCTTTTTATTAGTACATTGGTATCACAGTTGAAGAAATCTACATTACTATTTTTCTGGGTCAGTAGAAAGTCTGTATTGGGAGTTACAGTCTTCCTTTTTAGAGCTTGTCCTATGGAATGACTTTTGCTGCCAGGAAGAGGGAGCAGAAGGAAAACAGAGTAGCCAGACGGTTGTTCAGAATTCACAACCCACACTTGTGCAGCAAAACTGCAAACGGGGGGGAAATATTTCACCTCTCATTTCTATGTGCCCTGTAGACATTTATAGGGAATGATTTAGCTGCAGTGAGCCACGAGCCTGAATAAGCTGCTTGTAAGAGCTCAACTGTATTTATCAAAGTGAGATAGATTCCCAAAGTGTGATTGCTATAGGATTTATGTAAATGATTAATCAATTAACACCTCTTCCTGTGTAAGTCTAGCACATGAGAGTTGTTATAGTGCAAGGCAGATGTGGAGCTTCTGCAATAGTTGTGTGCCCTTTGTTGTAGCACCGGGCTGAAAGCTGTAGAAGTACACTCGCTTTGGTTCATAATGCCACAGAGTGGCCTTTGAGTTTTCAGTTGTACATTGTTGAGTACAATAAAAATTTCCTTCTAAGGATTTTGGCAGAACATAATATCTCTTAGAATTAAATGAGTTTTAAGTAGCAAAGCTTCTCAGGGGCAATAAGATCCTCTTGTCCTTCAGTTTTCACCACTGAATTACAGTGGCTTTCCACTTGTGGTGCTGTTTGAGTTTCTCTGTCTTTAATCTGATAAGGTTGGGAGAATTAGTCGGTGTGAGGCAGTGAATTCTACTTTTCTGTTGGCTGGAAATCTTCAAAGGGAGGTGCAGAGGACTGCTTAACAAGTTTAGGTCTACTGACAGTGAACTTGCTTTTCTTGGTTACCTTTGGGAGATTTCCTTAGAAATGATGCCAGTCCTTAAACTGAAGGTTGAAAAGCATTCCCTATGAATTGGACATAATTCCTGTTGGGCAGCTGTTCAAACGAGGGTAAGTGTGCAGACTTTCACACTGAAAGTCAGCTGCAAACATTGCTTGGCACCTCAGATTCAGAGGCAGCTGGAGTCAATGAAAGCTCTGCTTTTGATCGCAGGAAATTTTGTATCAGACACAGGTAAGAGCTCTTGTCAGCGTGAGCACAAACAACTTGTGCAAAGAGAAGCAGTCATTGACAAGTGATCCTCCTGGAAGTTTCAGTGGTCATCTTTTATCTTTAAGGATGAGCTGCTTCCATTTTTCAAGTGCTCTGTTCATCTCCTGGTGCATCAAAGCGTAAGAGTTGTGTAACTGTGGATCTAGCTAGGCAACTCTGAAACTTTTTGGGGAGACATCTCCATGTATATATAATACGCATGTTCACAAGCAATAAAGTTTGAGTTAAAGAACTTTTCACGCACTTCTTTCTGCATTACTGCGTTATTTCTAATGCTGTGCCTGTCATAAAACATGTTCCTTATATTTGCATATCCAAATGATACTTATCTGGTAATATCTTTGTTACAGTATTTCCAATCAGAATCTGTGCCTTTGACATTGAGATGCTACAATAACTTGCCTGCTAATCATATCAGTATTTAGACATGAAGAATATATGCAGATCTTCTTCCTGCTGCGGTTATACTGGTTGAAGAGTTCAACACCCTTCTTGTGAGCTAGTCCCAGTTTGCTGGTTCAGCTGCTCACATAAACTATTTCAGTCAAAATAAGTGGAATAGGCTTACATATTTTAAGATCTTTGCAGATGCGGTTCATTTTGAAAACATGTGAAAACAAGATCACTTTATTGTATGGTTTGCAGTCCACATAAAGAACAATCAAGTTTGGCACTGAGGTGAAACAAAAATGAGAAATAATGAAAACATTTAGCACAAATCAAGCAGTCAAGTTCTCTCTTTTTGTTATGATTTTTAGGCTATTTACAGTGTCTCATTTATTTGCTTCCTTTTCAGGAAGTATTAGGTTTACGGCTCCATAGATTTCATCTTAGAACAGATCTGGCTTGAGGGTGTTGTGAAGGAAAAAGGTGGAAGGAAGTAATACAGAAATCAGAATCGCATTGCTATCGTGTATATCTTCAGTTGTATTCTCCAATGGCTGCTTTGCTGGCCTGTTCTGCATTAAGATTTTCTGGATATCAACCAATCTAAATTTGTAGTACCCAAAGAGAGAAGGTAAAATGGTCTAACAATCATTTGATATAGGTTTAATACCACAGAAATGAGAGTATGTGTGAACTCGGATTTCCTGTGATGTGTTAGGGGTCTGGAGCGAAATACACCATCAGCAGAAAATCACAAGAGGAAAAGCTGGAATGCAGTGCTTGAAATTTGAGAGGTGAGATTGTAATTTATTTGGCTGTAAATGACAGGCTCAGTAGGAACACAAAAATTTTAATCTTCAGGATATTACGTATTAAAGTAATTTAATGCTGCAAATGGATTGCAAGATTATTAATCATTATGATTCAGGTTTATTCCAATCTTGGACTTTCAGAAACTAGGATGAGATCTAATGTAAGGGATATTTTATCCCAGATCTTCCCCATTATGTGTCTAACATTTCACTCTGAAGTCTCTGATAATCACCACTGTAGAGGACTGGAGACTTGGCTAGACTCAGATCTGATCTAGTCTGGCAGGTTACTGCTTGTAGTAGTTTAATATTCTCTGAAGTGCTCTTTATTCCCTGTCCTGTTAGTATGGATTTCCCCTTCCAACTGCTCTTCTGACAGCTCTGTTATTCATCCTATATTCAGCGCACTGAGTTTGTAACTGTTCCTTGGAAAAAAACAGAAAACCCAAAACCCTCTAGAGGGAAGTTTCTGAGCCTTCACACAAAATTCCACATACAACACTGGTTCCATTTTCACCACAAGCTTTTTCCAAAGCAAACAGCTCGCTTTCCTGTTAACTGGGAGGTGTGAGGTTGCGGAGCTTTGGAGCCGTGTGAATCCCGTTGCTGTCCCAGGAGCAATGCGGTTTCCTCTCTTCTTTCCTTCCTCTTCACTTCCTGGGGCTTTATTTTCTGTCAGAGGTCCATCCTTTTTGAATGACTGTCAAATGCTTGTGCAGGTGGCAGAAGTGAAAAACTGGTGGAGCCTGGAGTCATCGCAAGCTCTAGTGGGATCAGAGATGGTTGATTTGAACTTGTGATAGGGTTTGGAAGACAATACTTAGTACACTTAGTTTTCTAAAACAAAAAGGACCTTTGTTCAGACCTAGGAAACCGTAATGAAACCCACACATCATGTTGCAATGAGTAAACTCAGATTAAAAATAAGTAAATTGCAGGTTGACTTTGTGATTCTGAGCCATATACTCAAGCCTTCCTCCATAATACTAGATTTCATTCTACCAGTGACCATTGCAGTTCTCTTCAGCACTTGTCATATACCATGATGAAATTTAGAGATTCAAACAGGAAGGGACATGATTCAAGTGAATTTTTTCTGAAATTACTGACAGGATGAGCAATTGCAGAACAATTCTCCAGATTATTTGGATTTTGAAAAGGGAAAAATGAGGTTGGTGCTTGTGTTTTCAGTAACATACTTGGAAGTGTAATAAATAAAAATTACCCAGCCAGTACTCGAGATATTTAATAAGATCTATGTATGTATATTCTTAAATATTGTTTGCTCTTCTCACACAAATGATCTTTCTGGCCCAAAGTATATTGGCTTTAACCCTTAAAATGGAAGTAGGGGAGAGCTTCACATGATCTTTCTTAGGCTATTTTGCATGGACAAAGTGCTTTTAAATACAAGCTTTGTATCCACTGTTCTGATGTTTTTGCCTAATATTGCTACTTTACTTTGAAAATAGATGACAGGTTACCATCTTGGAGTGGAGGCTTAGAGGCTGAGTATTACCTTTGGCTTATAGGTGGCTGCTTTCCTCCCCTTCAGTAAAGAAATCTTGGTCTCTAGATGCAGCAATAATCCATCAGACTTGTTCACAGTTTGCATGTGTGTTTTGTCTGATATCAAAGACATGTCAGCCAAAATGTATAAAATGCTGTCACCTGGGCCTGATCCAGGGAATTTGGTGGACGAGGCTGATTTCTGTAGCCAATTTGAGTGGCTCAACGTTAGAGAGCACACACTGGGTTCTGTGAAAGAGGAAACAGCCTCTTTTGTCACCGCAAGCTGAAATCTGAACTGCCTGTGCTGTGAGTGCAGATGCTTGATTACCCAGGTAGTCAGCAGTTGATGTACCACTGTCCTGGAAAATTAGGGATGTCTCCAGGAAGTCTATTTTGTATTGGGATAATGGCAGATTTGATGACTTCTCTTTTTTCAAAAGTATACGTTCCAGAAGACTCCAGCTGGATGTTCTGGATATGCGGAAGGAATATGTTTAAACATGAAACTTCCATTAAGATGATGAGATGTAAAATGAGTACCATGTTACTGACTGCAAGGCAGAAAACCATTTGATGACGGTGAAGGAGAGTGTGGCATAACTGCAAAGGAGTATGGGGAAGGGAGGCAGGGAACCACCAAAGTTACTGCATTATTTCTGCAGATGGGAGACCTTTGATTCATATAGCGGTCTTTGTAACTGTCATGAGCTGCCAGATCCATCTCTTCACACCTTTTGAACACAGGCAGGCAGATCAACTCCTTGATTCAACAGCTTCTTCAGCCATTCTCATTAGTGTTTTGTTAATCGTTCTGACTCTGGCTCTCCTCCCCTCTCCCCTCCCAGCACTGGGGATTTCAAGGTTCAGCTTGCATAACAGGTAATAGCAGGCATTTCCTTCTCCTGTGTCGGGATATCCTGGCGCCCTTCAGTCTCTTTCTGACTGTGTTTAAAACAGACTCCAGCACAGGAAAAAAAAAAAGGGGGGGGGGGGAAAGCCCAGTCTAAAATTAGCAGCCTTGATAGAAGAAAGGCACACGGCTGTCCACTGTGCTGTTTGTCAATGAAACAACACATCTAAACAGGGCCAGAATGCATTTCCTCTCTGGGAAAAACAGACATGTCGAGTTTTGGGGAGGATGGGAGGGAGTGAGAGTAAAGCAGGCATCACACTGATGGTCGGGGAGAATTAGCCAGAAGGTTCCCAGAGTTACAAAACCATGCTGTACCTGAAAAGGCTGTAGGAAAGTCCTGTTACGGCAAGGCTGTATATCTGTCTCTTGGCAGCACTGACTGGTGCTTGAGAGCCTTGCTGCACCTGGAAGCTGGATCAGATGCTTTGAGAGTTACAGAACCTCTGCAGTCTCCTCCTCTTGTTTGAATTTCAGGTTCATCATCCTTAATGGGTGTTTATTGCTGTGAGGACCATACTTAAATGACTTAGGCTAGATTCTCATCTTGCAGCAGTGTAAAGCTGCTTTATACCATTCTAAACATTCTGAGTTTTTAAAGTTGAAATTAAAATTTAAAATAAAATGGTGTTACTTTATTATAACCTGTTGTTTACATTAATAATAATGATACATTTTTAATCTGATGTTGTAAGAAGCTTGAATTTTATACTCCATCAATGACAGTTTCAGGCATGGATATTTTATAGGATTGGACTCTTGGTGTCATGAATACTGAGTGACTTATTTTATGTAGTAAAGAAAGGTATTATTGCAAAATGTTTACAGTTTGTTGCCACTGCTGTCAATATGGCATTGTAATAAAACCATTTCCTTCTTTCCTCATTCATTTCTGTATACAGTCTGTGTCCATGAGAATTACTGCGGGAATTTTATTTATAGCACTCAGTGTTATGAACTGACTTCAGCTTTCTTTGTGCAGACATATTTGTCTATCAAAATCTAGCTGATGGTCATTGAGTAAAATTCAGTGAGCTAAAAGCAAATAATCATGTTTCAGTGAGACTTCAAAAATTTGCTCAGCTGTACTGCTCTGCTTTCAAACAGTTCCTTTGGCATATTTTGTCCTGCTAAATTGTGGGACTACATTGCATCCAGTTTATTTCTTTCATGTTTGCCTTCCTGGTTTCATAGGAAATAATAAAGGCTTGTTTTTCTTGGTTGGCAGAGGACTCATTCTGATATATCCAAGATAAAAGCTTCTATTCATGTACTGCAGAATCTCATGGGGAGAGCTTTTAGGAGACAATGAGCTTACTTTTAGATTTAGACCTTTTTGGTATTCTTTGTCACTTGAAAGATTCATAAAGTAAGAAACTCTTTTCGACCTGGATTTAATAGAGACTAAGGATTTTTCCATCAGCAAAAAGAAGTGGACTTACTGGCAAGTTGGAACACGGCAGCTATGGCTTCTTCCCACCACTGGGTATCCTGAGAAATGATAGGTAGCTCCATCAGGCCCAGGACGAAGATGAGCTGGCCAGCAGTCAGAGCAGCAGTGGCGATGAGGTTACAAGCACGCATCATGTCAAACTGCACTAGGGAAACATAAGAAGTAAGTGTAAAGTTAAAATGGTAGAAAACTGGGAAAAAGAAAATCGTGGCTGAGCAGGTATATAAAATTTGTCAGTCCATAGAAAATGATTCTCAGACACTATGCCTACTCCCAGCAGTGCTTTGCTCTAACTGCATTCCCTGTGGTCTGACAAAGAAAAGATTTTTCTTTAGGATGTGCATAGAATCTTTCCTTTAGTTACACAGCATCGCGTAACTATTGCTTTAGTGCAAAACAATCTTGTATGAAACAAGCAGCTGATTTCAAAGGATGGCCTGCTGGAGGTGCTTGACTTCTGCCCTGCAAAGATTCTAGCTATAATTAGTAGCCAGAATTGTTTGGGGCAGGAACAATGTTTGATTTGCGTTTGTGTGGCACTGACTGAAATGGAACCATAGTTCATAAATAGGTTTTCAAGGCCCTAAAATAATAATCATCCCAAAGACAAATCTGTAACACCCTGAATTTCTTTTTCACCTAGTCCATCTGTATTATCCTAGAAAACATCCTGTGGATGTTAATGCTAACTTCTTAGTGATTTAAGGGAGCTTTGTACAGAGGATTCCTAACTTTTCCTTCTTTTAACATTTATTACTCTTTTAGATGCACTGTGAAGACCCTAGTATTTCTATCTGTGTAACAAGGCAAATGGTTACAATGAAAATGTCAATGTTTGGCAGTTCTGAATGAGGTGTTACGGCATAATTTACATGTATAAGTAAAAAGTTGCATTTTTAAAAAATATACATTAGTTCATACATATATTAGTGGATGTTGTTGTGGGAGTCTACTCTTGACCACCCAGCCAGGATGACGACACTGATGAATTATTTAACAAGGAATTAAGGGATATCTCTAAATCAACTGCCCTTGGCCTTATGTGTGATTTTAACTTCCAAGACATCAACTGGGAATATCATACAGCGGTCACAAACAACTCCATGAAATTTCCAAGCACCTTGACAATAACTGCTTGGTGCAGGTACTGAGGGAGCCAATTAGGAAAGGTGCCCTCCTCGATTTGTAGTTTGTAAACAGAGAGTGACTCATGGGCGAAGTGGTGATTGGTGGCTGTCTTGGTCACAGTGACCACAAAATAGTTGAGTTTCAAATCACAGGTGATAGGACAAAAACTGCCAGCAAAAGGGGAGAGCAGACTTCGGGCTGCTGAAGGAGCTAGTTATTAGTAAGGTCCTCTGGGACTCTGCTTTTGAATGTATTGGGGTCTATGAATGCTGGTCACTTTCTAAGAGCCATCTCTTAAGAGCACAGGAGCAGGCAATTCCAAAGTGTTGGAAGTCATGCAAGTGGGGCAGAAGGCTGGCATGGCTGAGGAGGGATCTTCTTCTAGAACTTAGGCAGAAAGGGAAAGTTTATGGACGTTGGAGGCAAGGACAGATGATACAGGAGGACTACAGGGTTGCTATTTGCCACTGTAGAGAGAATATTTGTGTGGCCAAAGCTTGATTAGAGTTCAAGCTGGCCAGCACTGTGAAGGACAACAAAAAAGGCTTTTTGAAATATGTTAGAGCAAAAGGAGGACCAGAGATAACACTGATGAGGGTGGTCACCTCACAAATAGGGACACAGACAAAGCAAAGACTTTTAATACCTTCTTCGCCTCTGTAACACTGATGATGGGCCCTTGGACCCCTGGAGCCCTGTGTTGGAAGACTCTGACTGGGGGGGATAATAAACTCACAGCTGACCCTGAACTTGTTCAAGACTTGCTGCTCCAGCTGGATATGCATAAATCTGTGGGGCCCACTGGGATTAATCCCAGGGTACTGAAAGAGCTGGCCAATGTCATTGTGGGACCTCTCTCCGTTATTTTTCAATGGTCTTGAGAATCAACTGGAAGCTGGCAAGTGTCCCAATTTTCTAGAAGAGTAAGAAGGAAGACCCTGGTAATTACAGGCCTGTCAGTCTCACTTCAGTGCCTGGTAAAATTATGGAGAAGCTTATTCTGGGAGTTACTGAAAACCACTTGAGAGACAATGTAGTCATTGGTCATACATGATTTCATGAGGGGAAAGTCCTGCTTAACCAACTTAATCTCCTTTTATGATAAGGTGACCTTATCATCTAGTAGATTGAGGGAAGCCAATCGATGTGGTGGTTTTGGATTTTAGCAAAGCTTTTCATACTGTCTCTCACGGTATCCTTCTGGACAAACTGTTCAGCACACAGACAGAAACGTTCATCATATGTTGGGTGAGCAACTGGCTGACGGGCTGGGCTCAAATAGTTACAGTAAATGGGGTTACATCAGGCTGGTGGCCAGTCACAGTGGGGTTCCCTAGGGCTCAGTTTTAGGGCTAGTGCTCTTTAATGTTTTTATAAATGGTCTGGACAGAGGAATTCAACGTATCTTAAGTAAGCTTGCTGATGATACTACATTAGGAGGAGCTGTGAACTCCCCCAAGGGTAGAGAGGCATTACAGAGAGATCTGCATAGGCTAGAGAGCTGGCAATCACGAACCGTATGAAATTCAAGAAGAGCAAGCGCTGGATTTTCCACCTGGGATGGGGTAGTTCTGGTTATATGCACAAACTGGGGGACAAGAGGCTGGAGAGCAACCCCATGCAAAGACATCTGGCAGTTTGGGTTGACTGCATGTGGAACAGGAATGAACAGTGCCCTAGCAGCCAGAAAGGCCAGCTGTCCAGGGGTGCATCCAGTCCAGTATCACCAGCCGGTCGGGGCAGGTGATTGTCCCACTCTGCACTGCACTGGGGTGGTCCTGCCTCGAATACTGGGTGCAGTCTTGGGTGCCTCAATATACAAAGGACATCAATCTATGAGAGTGTGTCCAGGGGAGGGCGACCAAGATGGTGATAGGCCTCAAGGGCAAGACTTATGAGCAGTGGCTGAGGTCACTTGGCTTGTTCAGCTTGGAGAAGAGGCGGCTGAGGGGTGACCTCATTGCAGTCTACACCATCCTCAAGGGGGGAGCGGAGAGGGAGGTGCTGATCTCCTCTATCTGGTGACCAGTGATAGGACACGAGGCAATGGAGTGAAGCTGCGTCAGGAGAAGCACAGACTGGACATTAGGCAAAGGTTCTTCACTGAGAGGGTGGTTGGTCCCTGGAATGGGCTCCCCAGGGAAGTGGTTATGGTACCAAGCCTGTCAGAGGCCAAGGAGTGTCTGCAGGACACTCTTACTCATATGGTTTATATTTAGGTAGTCCTGCGAGGAACAGGGAGTTGGACTTGATGGGTCCCTTCCAACTTGAGATATTCTATAACTCTATATTAAATATAAAGAACAAATGCAGAAAATATTACAGACATAGATATCTGGAGTCTTGTCTGAAAACCTGATTGAAATGTGTCTCCCAGCTGGCTAATGAATGGAACATACTCATTGCTAAGTCGGGTACTTTCAGTGAGGCTTTTTTCCTACTTATGTGGTTAACCTGATGGATGTCCTGTTTTCATCCTTTTCCTTCCTCTCTAGCAAAAGGTGGGATTTGTAAATATCATTGTGCCAGTTCAACATCTCTTGCCAATATGTCCTTGCTATTCTGAAACAGAAGCAGCTCTGTGTTTAAGTTGTCGTATGTTAGAAAAAGAAAGACTCTGGGCATGAATATTCACCAGATTTTCAAAAGTGGCTTAACTGGCTATAAGCTTAGTGGGTGCACTGGCCACCAAAATTTGATTCCTGATCTTCAAAGGAGTCTGCCAGGAACTGCATAAAACAAAACCTGATATAAACAAGTAAGTCTAAACTTCGTGGTAATCACTGAGTCTGGTCTACCTTTGTGAATCATAAAAATTAGTTTACCCTTTATTTTCCCTTCATAAGTCATCTTTAAGTTCCAGTGGTCTAAGAAACACCTAATGATTTAATTAAAATTTAATAAAGTATGGTATTGTATCTGAAAGAGTTAGTTAAGAACCATACTCCCTTAAACTTTTTCACATTGAATAAAATGTTAAGAGGATAATATACTGAGTATTTTTGTTTCTTCCTAGTGAGTTCATCTCTGACCAGAGAGGGAAATTATTTCACTCAAAAAAATAGCTTGCTCACAGATTTTGTGTTTAATTTTCCAAGCTGTCCTTTCTAGCATTGGGAGCATTTAGATGTCTTGCCACATTGAACATTCAGAGGTCATGAAGCATGTTGGCTGATAACAGAATCACATTCAGATGTCTGAGCTTTGTAAATATCAGTAAAACTTTGAGCATTTGGAGTGTACTTCTGTTTTTCCACTTAAATGGACTTCTGTAATACTTTGAGGAACAATGCTTGCTGAAGAGATAGTAATGACTTTCAAGGAGAAATGTACTGAGCAGGCTTGCAGCCATTGTTATTAAAGTACTTTAATTTGTTGACAGAACTGTCTAGTGTCAGATTAAAAAAAATAGTTTGTTTACAGCCATAATGAATTCTGTTGCCTTGTCTGTATATAGTATGCATGAGTTTAAAAAAAAAAACAAAAAAACCAAAAAACCCCTCTGTTATTATATACCCTCTAAATGTCTGAAGCTTATCCCAGAAATACATACTATCCCTTGACATAGAAACAAATACCAAATATTTGCCTTCACTATTATTCATGACTTCTTTTTAACACTTACCTGTATTATAAATTCATTTGGCTTTGCCAGAGATGATATTATATCTAGCATACTAAAAATAGTAAGTTTATGACTGTGACTCAATTGAATTCCAACAGAATTTGTAATAATTTATTCTTCAAATAATGGTTCTGTGGTTGCTGTCCTCGCTTGCAGTTGGAGAGTGCAGCAGCATTGGATGTGTGACGCTGATGATCTTTACTGCTGTTTGTAAGAACTGCAGACTTAGGCATGCTTATTCGCCTAATATGCTGCACTGTTCAGAGAGACGTAGAGATGCAACTGATATTTTGCATAGCTGCTTCTTTTAACCAAAATGAAGGTTGTACATGGTCCAGGTTGGAACTGCAACAGGATGCTGATAGGTGGAATAAGGAGGAAGCAGCTGGAATGATTTCATTAAATGTGAAGACAGTTATTTTTATGGAATTAAGGTATTACAAGAATTTAGTACCCTTCCATATTTTGTATTAGGATATTGTTGTTTTATTCTAACAGGTTTAACGTATGATCTGTTATCTTTTGGTTTTGTTCTAGAATTGTGATGATTCCTCTTCCTCAGAGGGGAAAAATAAATCAAACTTAATAATGTATAACTCTTATAAACTCCATTCTTCTTGCAGTAGAGCTTGTTAATTGTATTCAGCCTGGAATTGCCACTCTGCAGATGACTATGCCTTCTTACTCATAGCCATTGTAACCTTGCATGTTGTCTGCTCAGCACGTGGTAATTCTATTTAATACGTAGGCAGCCCTAAGCTGAGCTTCTGCAACACGAAACCTACCACCCCAAAAGGTGGTAGTTGTGGAAAGCAGCTCTGGCCTCCTTTTCTTGAGGACAACCAATGCACAGCACTGATCAGGAAAGGGAATTGAGTGTGTGCTTTCAAAGCATTTCTTCAGAGCCTGCACCCAAACACGTTGAAGATGTAAATCATGTTGAGGAAGGCCAGGCTACAAAGCTCTTTTCCTGCTTGAATGACTGCTCAATCCAGGAATAAATATTTGTAGCCTCTTATAAAATTGGCTGCAATATAGCTTTGCAAGAGCTGTGAAATTTAGTTTTTCCCTTTGTGCTCTTTTATTCTGCCTGTTGATACTTTAAATTGTATGTAAACCAGAATGACATTATATGTAAACCAGATGACATAGGTAGTTTGTATTTTGGATGTCCCACTTTTTTGTTTTGAACTCATTACTGTTAAACTTCACCTGTCTCCTGAAGCGTAACTGTGAAAGGGGTCTCCTATAGCTAGAGGTGGATGGTCCCAGCAGAACAGAGCTGGACACTGCAGAAGGTGTTTATTCCTTTGTGTGTATCTGACATAGCTGAAGGAGGGAGGACAATTCAGAGTATACTTCTGCTTTTTCCATACGTTTCCTTCACCTCTCTTAAAATGCAATTTGGCTGTCAAGAGTTGGAAAGGGTGGAACTGGAGTGGAAAGAGAAGGGAAACTGGAAAGGGATGGAACTGTTGAGAACTGGAACTGAATGGCTCCAAAACTCTGGTCTAAGTGGCCATTGTTCATCAACATAAAATGCTAGTCTCTGATTTTTTTCTTGTGGAAGCCCATCTGGATGCCAGTGTTCTCTGAGAAGTAGTTAATTCACAGGCATTGTATGCAGCTGGGTCTCTTGTACAGCTGGGGGTAGTGGCTGATGAATTCTGCTTTGTTTAAAACACAGTGATCCGTCAAGGGTCAAACCCCAAACTCCAGGGATGAGACCAAATCAAATTTCCCTGTTGTCTTGCTCACTTCCTAGACCAGATGTATCCATCTGGATTAGTAATGTTGATTTGATTTTGTTATTTGCAAGCAGCAATTTTCTTTTGTTGTGTTCCATGATAGCCCCACGACTATTTGTGCTTTGCAGAAGTAGGTTAGTCATATCGGAGAGTAATTTGCAGTGTTTTAGAACAACGAGGAAGGATGATCTCACTCAAAAGTCAGATTATGCTAATTGCTTAAAACATGAGGTTTTCTTCCCTTTTTTCTGTCTATATATAGGGAAAAAACAATCATAGATGGGAATTCAGGCTTTCGACTGATGAAAGCACAGAGTGAGTATGAAGGACACTAAATGGCCCAAGATATTTTAATATTTGTCTAAAACTTCCCCTGAGAAATACCACTTCTGGTGAAGAAAAATTTTAGTGCAAGCTTAAGTCCAGCTTCTGTAACTTATTAAGTTACCAGTCCTGGGGAGAGCCTCGTGACCGCGCGTTTACTGACCGTACAGGAACGGTACTGACTGCGAACATCTCGCCGTGCCTTCACAATTCCCTGCCTGTCATCTCAGCTGCAGGAGCTGACTGTGAGCGAGATGTTAGTGTATCACCTCTGTGGGACACAAAAAGTGTTACATCTAAAAATGCTATTTAAACTTTGTAATTAGATGGGCAGGAATTCATTATGCTTAGCTGAAGGACAGTACCACCTCAGGCTGCTACTAAGTTGATGACATCTATCAGTTTATCTATAGTGTAAACCTCTTGAGGAATTTTGTTCCTTCCTTCTATTGATTGTTTTGGTATTAAACAACTACTTTAGTTGTGTTTAACTTCAGTTTTCTTTTGACCAAAAGCTACACTTTTAGGTATTGATTTTAAAAATTACTCCAACCAACTAGAGCTCTGAGTGTAATATCTTTTCATTATTGACTTGCTTTTGAAACGCTACTCAGTTGTTAACCTTTTTTCTCTGTCATTATAAAAAGGCAGACTTTATAGGAGGAATTAAATGGTTGCTATGTTTGTGATGAAAGGAATTCTAAAAAAAAGTATTCTCTGGGTGCTTTTTTATGGTTCTTGGGTTTACTTATTGATTACTTATTCAGTGAATTGTTGAGTATGCATTCTGAGATGTACCTGATTGTCTTCATAAATGTTTAGTGTTCATGCATGACTTTATTCTGGAAAGGAGGATAAATGGTTGTGTTTCTGAAACAGACATTTCTAAATAATTATGGATAGAACTGGTGATGCTTCTTATGCTTAAGTTGCTTCCCTTGTAAGAATAATAACAAGCAACTGTTTTTGGTTGCTTGTAACTTTGCTAGACTTCATCTTTTTGGGCTGGGTGCCTGCAGGCTGAGATCATATTCTGCTATTAAATTTTAATCTAACTAGGCCAGTAATTATATTTTCTCTAATATAATTAAGAGATTCTAACTGAGTACATGGTTTTCCTCTGAAACTTGACATTTTGCTGAGGTGTTATTCTGAGATAAGGGATGCATCTCCTGCTGTTCTATTAATATTCATTCCAGTAAGTAGTCTGGTAAGTCTTAGTATACACTGCCTTAACAGAACCATAGCTGGCAACCAAGTCCTCTGACAGCCCAGCAGCGCTAGGCATGTTCATCACACCATGGCTCTGTTGTCAGAGCAGCAGATGTGCCACAATATTGACCACAGTCTGTGCATGTGTTCATCCAGCCACTGCGGTACCAGATACTCAAGAGCAAACAGTTTGTTCTGCCCAAGCTCTGAGCTCTCGCTGGGTGGCTCTGGTGAACTCCACTTCTCATTCCGGCCGCAGTCACTAAGCCATTTGGAAAATAAGTAACAGTTACTCCTGTGCATTAACCTAAAGGTTTGAACCCTGCCCATGATTCAGGTTCGGCTTAGTGCATGGTTTTGTGTAGCAGAGTTCTACTTTTTCAGCCTTTTGGAGTAATTTTTAAAATCCGCATTACAGGGACTTCAGAAATACAAAGCCAAGCATCCGAACATTGGGAAAAGCCAGAACAGTACACTTCTACCGATATGGGCTTATGCTGTTTTTTCATGGGAGCTCTGATTCATTCAACACATGAAATTTTACTTTGCAAAAAAGCTCAAGTGGTGCCATTCAGACCAGCTCTCTATTTGACTGCTGTCTTGATAACTCTTACTTATGGTCTTGCTGTTAATGACATCGAGTTCCAACCTGGAGAACTGAGTTCTGTACTAATAAATAATTTTAGAAGAAACTCTTCTTTATAATTCTAAAAAAATCTAGTTTTGGCAACTAATTGTGTGTTCCTCTTGTTTTGGATGTCAGCATTGTCAGCAAAGATCAGATGTGCAGAAACGGTCTCCACAGCTGACATGGAAATCAGCTGGAGCTATGCCTTGAATATAGAAAGCACCATGAAAATGAAAAGTACAACTATGCTTCATTTGACAATACAGACATAGGAGATTCAGCATTTATTGTTAAAATAGTTAGAGATAATAAGGACAATAAACAGAATCACTGTAATTATTTATTGACAGTCAGCATCATGCTAAGCTTGTCCCAAACTTGTGCTCTATTTAGAAAGTCTTCAGACATTTAATTTCTTCTGTTGGTTTAAATTTGTGGTATTTATGTTATTAACCTCTAGAGCTGTTTTTTGGAGTATGAATTTGGAAATATATTGAAACACTTTAAAGGTAGTCATGAAACAAAGTAAAATAAATGCTGGCAGTATCTAAGTACACCTTTGTATGACTATGTAGCTGAGACCATGGGAGGACTTAATTAAAGCACGGCCTCTTTGATCCAGATATATTTTGATGGTGTGAATATACACTAATTTCTTAAAAGTGAAACAGATCTGAATCTAGTTTTTTCATCAATAGTTTGTACCCTTTCTACATGAGGACGTTGTTTGCATGTCGTCTTATAAGGACAGGACTTTATCCTGAAAAGGAAAGTCTCTCTCTCTCTCTTTTCTTTTTAAATCTCCATAAGCAGTCATATAGCTTTCAGCTACAAGGAGTCCTCAGTATGTTCTGTTGCTGGACACATATCTTAAAAATGAGAACAGTCACTAAATTTTGCTTGGTTTCATCTCCTGAGTAGCTGTCCGAAGTATACAATTTATGCTTTTTCACTTAAAAATAATCATTTAAAAAAAAGGAAGAATTTTATATATTTTGGCACAATTAAAAGAATGTTCTGATGTGACAAACTGGTGAACTCTTCCATCCCTGTAGGAATTTTGGAACTTCATGATTGAGCTCATCTGACTGTGAAACTTCATATTCAAACATTTTGAAAGTCATACAGATCTTGTTTGGGGAGAGCAGATGAATGTGGTTGGTCTGGATTTTTTTTAACAGCTTCAGTAGTTATGTCTGAAGACATCAAGTATTTTCAACATAAATAAATGTCTATGGTTAAATGATGGGAACCTTTCAAACTCAGCATTGAGACTGCTTCTATACAGAGATCAATTTTAACAGACAAGGCTGTTACATTGCTCCTTTTGAGATGTTAGGTGTCTACATGTTATGCTTTGCCTGTTTATAAACATCAGTAGGGTATTAAGTGTTGGTGGCTGTAATAAATGTATTTAATCTAAAACTTTCAAAAGCTCCATAGCAATTTTCACTCTTAATGCTTTAATTGAATTGAAAGTCTTGATAGTGAGAGTAATTGAACATTGATTTCTCTGATAATATTTATGTGCAGCCCATGTGAAGGCACTGTATTGAAACATATATTGCTTTCATTTTCCTATCTTGAATCCAAAAAAGTTTTTAACTTTTCCAAAATAAGTACACAGCATAGTAAGTCAACATTAAAACGAGCATTCACTCTAATTTGAAGAGCCAGACGTCTTACAATTCACCTACAGAAAGACTGCGTATTGGCCTCTACCGTTAAATTAGTAATTTCATTTATTTAAATATTGATCATATTGCAGATGTTAGGAGGGGAAATCACAAGCCCCAAGCTGCCAGCTGTCTGCACTGCCTCCATCTCTGTCCAACAGCCTGAGCAGTTTGCCAGGCATCCCTGTATTTATAAGGTTTGGGGCTGTTTTAAATCTGATGGTAGTTCCCATCTTCCCCAAATGCAGTGGGCCTCCTTTCTTGATCTCCATATACTGAAAATGTAATATGTATCTACAACCGGCTCAGCTGCTTGACTCAGCCTGACTTCCATCCAGCCAAATTTCAGAGAAATTTGTGGACATCAGAAATTTGCGTATACACGGTGGACATGGGCACTCAAGTGACCTGTTCCCTCTGCAAGCAAATGTCAGCTCCCTATTCCCACGCCGAGCAGCATCCTGACTTAGCTGCTGTATTTCGTAGTGTACGTGTGTTTGTATAAATCATACATTTAGGCTGGACAGGTGTTTATATTTGGTCCCTATGGCAGTCATGTAGTTGCTCAGGATACTGTGCCTTTCCCTGGCACCGGTTTTACTTCCTTGTAAGAACTACAGTTAACCAGAGCTATCTTGCTCTGGGCATCTGCAGTTGATACACACTTCCAACTGCTGGGATTTTGGTTACATCTTCTGGAGCCCTGAAAAACCAAGCTAGTTTTTTGTATCTTCTTAAACCCCTCCCTATTCCTGCATTTCCACATTGTTTGTAATGTTCTTTCGACAAAAAGGGACAGACTGTGACCTTGGCTAATGAATAAATCAGCTCCATCTGTCCACCCAGAGATAGCCTTGTAGCACAGTAGGGCTTAAGGGCATATTTGTACCGTGCAGCATGGTTAAAAATATCTAAGTTGATTCCAAATAATCTGGTGCATTCACACAGTGCAACACAGTATTGTTGGCCTGGTGCTGGGCCAGGACATAGGCAATGGTGGCTTTGAGCAGGTCGGGTTTGCTCTGAGAGGGCATTGCTGGTGGTGAAGCTACATGTGCTCACTACTCAAAGTAGCTGATGTGTCCCCGTGTGATGCTGCATCGCTCAGTGTGCTGTGACTGCTCATGCGTTAAGTGGGCACAAAGCCGAGTACTGCAGGCATGCTGTCCTACCAAAGATCTTACTAAGTGTATGCTTCTACTACATGTGGTCTTTTTTTGAAGGGTTAAGAGATGCAGACAAGAGCATAATCTTCTGAAATTTTGCAACAGCTCTGAAACTGCATCTCTGTAACCTCTGGCAAATTTCTTTGCCCTCACTCAGAGTTAGGCAACCTGGCTAGGTTTCCTTAAAGTGTTCTGAAGCAGGGATGCACCATCTGAGGTGAAGCCTTTAAAGTTCGTATCGTCTGGTGGTTTGTCCATGTTAGAAAAACTTTGACTGGTGTCCTCATAACTGGGCTCCGATTCTCAGCGTAAGAAAAGATTTCAGATCTCATAGTTTGTTGCCACTAAAAGGGAGCTACCTCACCTGTCATCGCACTTGCGTCACTCAGCTTGTGCTAGAAGCAGTACTTGGACTCTGATACCACCGCTTAAGCCAACAGAAAAATAATCACGGAAAAGCCCCATCCCCATCCCCCCCCACCCCTTCCGCTCCAACCCTGGGTATTTTCTTGCTGTTAGTCATTTGAACTGTCGCACAGAAGCTTTTTAGCATCACAGATGGTTGGAAGAAGGGTGCAGGACTGCACAGTGAGAAGGGGAGAAAGAAAGCAGTGGCTAAAGACAGATGGAAGGCCCTGAGATCTCCCCCTTCCAGGAGCAGTGAGGCTTGAGCTTGAGGAACAGAGTTGAGGTGCTTTCCCCTAAGACCAAAGTCATCCACCTTTCTTGTGTTGTGCCTGGCTGGAATAGTTCACACTATACCTATTGGAGACGCTTCGTTTCCATATAATATTTTAAATATTATTAACTCCTGTCCCTGGATTTCTGTTTTTCCTATGTCTATTTTTTTTTTCAATTTAAACAGCATCTCTTTGCTGCAGCATCTGTAATCTCCCCTTGTCTTTCATGTCACTTAGTATTTGTAACAGTGGTCCTTTACTGACACTTTAATATCCTTGATACAGTGTTTACATCATAGGACTTGAAGGCAAAACACCTTAGTTTTCCTCTTGCTCCAGTGGTTTGTGTTACGGTGAAATAATTCACACAGATGTCCTGTTCGTGGGGTATTGGATCAGAGAAGTATTTGGTATGAAATCTGACTTTGTGTTTCTGGAGAGGCTTTTGGCAGACGTGCTCCATCACATTGACTTTTTCTGTTCACTCCCTGCACGCTCTTTTGACAAACCATTTACTATGACTTCTACCCAAAGCGTGCAAAACTTCAGTTATTATTTGTTTCAATCTGCTGTAGTTTATTTTTAGTTTAAGGACATGCAAGTCCTGACACAATGAGCTACTTCCATAATTTTTCGTGCAAATCATTTTGCTTGAGCTGTGCTTATGATGAGGGGAAAAAAACCCCACCCCAGCTTTATTGTGTCCCCTGAAAAGGAGCTTTGCCAATGACATCAATGGGGAAAAAAGCAGGCAGTGAAAGTCAATGAAAAATAGGTTTTACGAATGTGCTTCTCTCTGCCAGTGAGCAAGCCAGCTTATAGTAGTGCATTTAGCTGGTGGTTATTTACATACTACTTGTACAGAAGTCATCAGTATACGGAAAAGCAAATTCTCAAAGGTTTTACAGTTTTTCTGTTGAACTGTAAGATTAAATAACTTGCCCCCCAAATATGTGTGTGTGTATGTATAGAAATAAATTCTTTTATCTGAACATGATTGTGGCCTTTTTTTGCATTCCTATTGGAAGAACATATTTTCTATTTATTGTTCTACAAATGGCATCCACAATACTACATGTTAACTCTTATCATTGAGGAAGGAATTTCTTTGCTCAGAAAGTTGTTTTTTATATGTACGTAAATACATACACACAAATCCACATTTGTGATTTATCTACAACCGACAGATGTGGATTACCGTATATATTACTAAAATAATGTGTCATTTCTTATTAAAGAAATTGTTTAAAATTACAAAAATATGGATGCAGAATCAGGCTTATATTGGCTATTTGTACAATCCATGGAAATCCATCTGCCTTACAAATACGTGCAACAGATTTGTTTCCTCCTTAGTCTGTTATAGCACAGCTGCAGACGGGAGATTTTCTTTTAAATGCTTTATAAAGATTCAGAATTGGCCTTTTGCTTACTATGTGCTCCCAGATGAAACAGTGACTGGATGCTTTATTCCTATACAAATTAAGTCATTTGGCTTCAAAATACTCCTTTAAATTAGAATTTTAAAGAGTTTCTTAGAGAATTATTCTGGGGACTTAATCATGCTCTAATTATTACTTTGAAATTTTAAAATTCTCTACCACATTTTGCTTCTATTTGACGTAAAAATTGATGCCCATACAATTCTCCTGTGAAACTACCTATGCCAGTCTTTATAGCACCACCCATCTTCTGACCTGTGCACAGCAAGAAATGCAAGTTTCTGTGCTTAAAATGCTGCAAGAGCCAAATTCAATATGCAGGAGCTCATTCTAGCTGTTGAACATAGAACGTGTACTTTTAAAATTCATGAATGGTGTGCATATTTTCCAAGTTAGAACATGGCTTATAAATACTAATTGGGGCAGTGATTCCAGTGATAAAGCTGCAGATAGTCATCAAGGAACTTTTTTCAACAGTCTAATCCTTTTAATAATTATGTGTTGTTACAAAAGTTCTTACAATTAAATAAGAATTGAAAGTTAGGTTTAGAGCTTTATAATAGTTTAGAAGTTTTCTGTTTGTGATTTATGCAGGTTTAATATTAGCAAATGTGCAAAAAATGTTACTGCACAATTTTGTTGGAAAACATGATTCGGAATGGGTCCACATTAAAGCATTTTTTGAAAATAAATTCCTCATATTTCTTTGTTTTTTGTCTCCAGAGGGATGTAAGAGGAGGAGCAGAGTATTTTGCTTTTTCTCCACATTTCAAACCATGAAAAAAAAATCTGAAATCACTTATGTTACTAATGCTACCGTCCTTCAGAGGCACTAGAGCTGTTTATGAGCACTGTTAAAATCTCTGGAAAATCCTCGTGTCCGCCAAGGCATGAACTTTATAGATATTCGTTCTGTTAAATTCAATTCCTTCAACGATGCGGCTGCAGCGTTGATTTGGCTGAGCGATGGCCCCCAAGGCACTGCCGCCCACAGCCCTGGCCCTTTACCAGCTGCTGGAAGCGGAGGCTGTCGGTGGAGCCACCCTTACTTAGCTGGGGTCACAGCTGAGATGACTGCAGGGATTCCAAGCACAGTTCTGCTCTAGTTTCTTAATAAGAGCAGGGTACACTGTTAACATTCTGAACATGACAGCAAAGGCATGCTTTTTATTATTCAGATTTAGAATTTGCAATGCTGGCTTACAGGCTTCATCTTACCCAAAAATTTTAACTAGCTCAGTTTAAGCCATATTTTCAGATCCCACGAGTTTGAATGTGCAAAATGAGAAATACACCGTGCTTAATGATTTTCATGTTCCCCAAGTAGTGTACTATTTGTGTTTTTTCACCAAGAATAGTTGCGTGCATTAAGGCCTATCTCAATTGTACATGTTTTCACCAAACCTATTTCTGTCTTTTCCAACAAAAGTAAACAGAAGGGAGAAATAACTTGGCACCTGAATAGTTTCTTTGGTTTTTGGGTTGGTGTTTTTTTTTAATTTTATGGTATTCAGAGCAACTGTGGTTGGGTTTTAATGTATTGAGCAGGAAGGGACACACTTATAGCAGGAACCCAAGAGGGAACAGCGAGTGGCAGATGCCTCAAAGATTTAGACTTACACTTCACAGATTATTTTTTCAAAGTACATCATTCCATATGCTGTATAAACCATATAGTGCAACGCAGATTACTGCTTTTGAGGAGGGAGGAGGAGGAGTTTAGTTTGTCACTGGTGGACATAATTATTCTTATTTTCCCAAATTAATTTACTTGGGGATGACTGTTAAGAGATGTTTAGAATCAGATGGTTAACAATTATTTCAGGATGATCTGCTAGGCTATAAATCTCCTCGGGACCAGGTAAACGGTATCAATTGTGACCTTAACGTAAGCAGAGAAGACAAGAGATTAAACTTACGTTTGACAGTACTGCGGGACTCCTGGAACCCAGCTGACTCTGAGCCCCAGCCCAGGGCTTCGCACTCGCGCTCCTCCCCTTGCCCGTGCCTGGCACTCGTGCTTGCACCTCCTCTGCTCTTTTCTGCCAGCCAACACATCTTCCAGAGCCCCACGCTGCGCTTGCGCCCGTCTTCCAGGGTCTGGTATACCCAGTTGGGAGTGAAGGCAGCTGCGTTGTTAAGAATAAGTGAGACCAGGGCTACCAACACAGCTGTGGCTACCAGTTTCTGGACAGTCATATCTGACTGTCAGCTTGCTGCCAGTCTCTATTTGCAGAAGACACGAGGTCTCAGTCAGCTGCAGCGCATTGAACTTGGACGTGAGAGAGAGGCAGCTTTGCTAGGATGTTACCAATGGCTAGAGGACATCACCGTTCATTCTCAAAGTCAACTCCAGAGGTGTTTCTGATCAAGCAAATGAGAATTTTGCGAGGTAGGTAGGAGAATTCCATAAAATAACGACACAAAGAAGCTTTTTTAGGTCCTTCCCAGCTTTGGCTTATCCACCTTCTTGCACTTTGATAAGTAATGCCAGTCCTGTGACAAAGTGAACGATAGGGAGGTCCATTCCTTGTGAGATGAGACGAATCCAGAAAGAATCCAGTCTCGAGCAGGAGAGCCTGAGCTGCTGCCGGGGCAGAGGCGGGGATGCTCGCCAGCAGCGTGCCAAGTGCGCCGGGTCCTCCAAGCCAGCCGGCACCGCTCCGAAAGCCTTTTTTTTTCGGATGCAAACTTCAGAATATCCCGCAAACCGTGACAAACGTCATTCTCTCAAAGCCAAGCTGAACTGGAGGTGGCTGCCGTCATCCCAGAGCAGCTCTGCAAGTTTGGAGTATCTCCAGGAGTTTGTGGTGCCCTGTCCCTCTCCGAAAAGCCGAGCTGCAAGTGCAGGGACCGGAGAACAGCCACTGCTGTGAGGAAAAGCCTCCCCCCCCCCCCCCCCCGAAGAGGAAATGGCTGTTTTTGTGGATGTTTTTGGTGAGCCTCAGGGCGTAGCCGACTGCAACAAACAGAGCCACTGCCACAGCAGTCAAACATGAACAGGATGTGTTTCCTGAAAGGAAAAGGCTATGGAGACTTCTGAAGTTGTACCTCCTCCCCTCGGCGAGCCCCCTCCCCGCTCACTCCTCCTCCGGCGCGGGGGAGCCCGGGGAGCGGAGCAGAGGCCCTCTGGGAACGGGGAAACAGAAACCCCTCGGAGCATCAGGTCTGCGGAAATGGACTGAGGAGAGCGGGATTCTGAAATGCTTTTTACTGAAAGCAAAGCAATCTTGGGGTCAGCTGCTGAACGGCATGACGAGAGCCGGGGGGTGGCGGGTTCTGCTGCCGTCCCCTTTCCTTGCTGCAACCCTCGAAGGGAGCACGGCAGGTAAATAGGAAATGGAGACTCTCAGCCTGATAATCAGGCGGATTTGGGAGTGTCTGAAAAGGCAGTCCAAGTGTTACGACGTGAATGAAGCTGAAAATCGCTGCGCTGTGGCCGTGCGGGGCTGGCGCAGCCCCCGGCTCCACGTCCCGGCGCGCTGTGAAGAGCCGCAGGGCGGGAAGGCTGCTGCGGCGCCTCAGCACAGCGCCCCCGCTCCCGTCAGCACGGCGCCTCTGCCGGCAGCGCGGTGCGGCGCCGGGCAGGGCCGCAGCACGGGAGGCAGCTCTGGTAAACGGGCTGAAAAAGGATTGTTGAGGACCTTTCAAACTGTCCGCGAACACGGGTGTCTCCGGAGGGTTCTGCAAAGCTCCGCTCTCCGAGGGCCCTTCGCTGTCCCGCATTTCCACGGGGACAGGCAGCCGGTGCTGCGCGGGGTGGGGAGGTGTGCAGCCACCCCCGGCGGGCTCGGCCCGCTCCGGCTGCCGGCTCCTCCGGGCCGCCGGCCTCGCTGGCCGCCGCCGTGCCGCCCGGCGCTGGGCCTGCCGCGGCCCGGCGGGCTGGGAAGTGCCGTGCGGCGGGTAGTGTTAAATAGTGTATGGTGGAGTAAACGTTGTGGACTGGAGGTGTGACGTGCTTGTTGACAGCCCGAAGAGCAGGTAGCGAGGAGCCATGGCGTAGACAAAGTCTTTGGAAATTTTTTGAAATTCAACGTTTTATTTTCTAAGACTCGTTGCTGAGAGGAGTGGAAGGTATTTCAGTGAAGTTCATACGTCCCTATAATTAGTTTTCAGCTACTGGAAATGAATCTACAAATCTGGCTGTGAATTCAGCCCTCCTCTATGCGCTTGGGTCATTTTTAGTCCTTAAATGGATTAAGCTTTAGGTACTTTGAGCATCTTTGTACTCTGACAGCAGTACAGCATCTCAGGTTTCTTTTTTTCCTGTGATTGGTCACATTTCTATACATCTCAGGTTTCAGAAGTTTCAATATAAATAACACGCTGGTGTCTGCCAGTTTTCAAAGAAATTTCCTAACAACAATTACTGTAATTTCATATTTTATAACCCATGGATTATTTGTTATTATTTTAGTCCTGTGATTCAGCAGCAAGACAGATGAGGTTCATATGCAGATAATGCCAGAAAATCTCTCCTACCCAGTCGCACACCTGCTTCTGCCCCCTCCTGTCTGATTTTTGGGAGTGGTTGAAGTCTAAGCATGTGTTTTCAGAAGGGCACAAACTTTGTTTGCATGTTATGTGTAAAAAAAAATACAGCTATTCTATTTTACAAAGGCTGAACAACTCGGTCTAATTTAAAACTCAGTCACATCTCTTCCTCTTTCCACACCAATTATTTGGTGTGAGAATATTCAACCTCTTTTTTGAATTCCATCAACATTAGAAATAAACCATATTCTTCCTAAGCCGTACTTGTCTTCTTCCTAAGCCATACTTGTCTTTGAGCATCAAAGGGACCAGGTAAGCTAAACATCATGGCATTAGCTTATGGTTTGAGATATATGATGCTTGAGAAATGCTTCATGTTACATCTGCAAATCCATGCAAATCAATGAGTTTGCATTTAAGGCAGCTTTCCCAGAGGAAAAAAATAAATCACTTTCTCTCCCAGATTGCCCCTTGTTGTGGCTGCAGCTGGGTGGGTGGCTGTGCAGTGAGCTGCAGCTGGGAGCAGCTGTGGGTGAGTTGAGTGGATCCGTCCACTGCCACGTCAAACACAGGAGGTGGCACTGAGTCTGGTGACAAAGTTGGCCTTAAATCGGATGCTTTGTCCCTCTAGCTATGGTGACATGTGGTCATCTCCCAAAAGGCTGCGTAATTTTAAGTCCATATTTTCTCTCTGTTGGTGGGGACTGCCACATCACAGCTGATTTGGGACTTTTTGTGATGATGGAAGTTTTTCTGGGAGCCCCGATCATGGCTTACAGAGCAGAAAGGACAGCAGCACTGCTGTCTTCAGCCCGTCCAGATAATACACCGGTATGGAGAGTGCCTGGGGAGCAGTGCGAGGCACTAGTAATTGCTGTTGCCTGCCGTAATTCAGCAAGCACATGAGGACTTTTCTTCCAATGGCAAAATTTCTGGTGGATGTCCTTGTCTGGAAGTAGCTGTTTGCTAATTGATTGTTCCACGCTAGGGAGTGGTTCTGCTCAGTGGTAGGTTTAATTACTCCGCACAATTTGCATTGCAGCTTGTAAGACATTTTGGGTCTTTCTGGGTGAGAAATCTGTTATGTAAATGTAATTTTACTTTCAGAATCTCAATCATTTAGATTATATCAGATAACCACTTGCGTCCGTACTGAATTTATCCATTTACTACCCAGTAAATTCTGTTTACAGCTGTTGATGCAGGGCACAATTTTTTTTTCTGTTATTTTTTAGTAGGGAAATGGCTTTTTATCATTCTGTTCAACTAATAACAATATCTAAAGATGTAAAATTGGGGAATTCCCCAAATGAGTAGATTGCACTAAGTCAAAATTAAGTGAGTTTTGCAAAGATCTGCTAAATTTTCCTAGCCCGCTCATACCAAAATGGCTTAGTTATTCATTTTTGTTACAGTTTTAATCAAATGGTTCTTGCTGGCACATTCACATTCTCTGTCTTCACTCAGAGATGTTGTGCTGCCAGTACAAAACAGCCCAGGAATCCTTCTAATCCTTGAAGTCCTTGACAGGCACTCCTCTACTGATCAGTGTGCAGCAGTATATTCAATTGCAGTGATTCCTGCATTCCTTAGGCCACTAGAGCTGATACAGTTCACACTGACTGGCATTGATTTTATCAGGCTAAGTTTGGAACAGAAAAATCTATGTAACATGGTATTATAGAAAATACTCTGTTTCGGCCAGGAAAGAAATTTTAGGAATAATCTAAACAGCTTTTAGTGTTTTGGTCATACATGAACAATGCCTGACATAGTTCTCAGAGAAAAATATGATTAACGCTATCAAGAATCTCATTGAATTGTTGCAACTTTTCATTTATTATGTAGTTCCTTGTTATCTTTTAGTCCCACTGAACAGGGATAACCAGAATCCGATAAATGCATTTTAAAAGCATCTAATGTAATTTAGCTACATGAGATAAAACTTAATTTTTTCAAGTCCTGAATTTTTTCCAGCTTACAACAGAACAGCCAGCAAGCCACCAATTTTGTCATTTTAATTCTCTATTTATTTTGCAGTGGTTTAAAGATAAGATCAGTGCCTATTTTTATAGAGGTGTTTAAAATTTTACATAGTACTTCTAAACGATCAGCTTTTCGTCCCTGCTAACCTCAGGTGTCACATAGTTTGTCTCATTAGACCATGTCCAAGCCCACTGTAGCCATCACGGTCTGCAGCATGACACTTTTAATCCTGTGACCAGTCTATCAAATCACATGTACATAAAGTTGATCATAAATGAATTATCTGGTCAGAATCATGCACTGTTGTACATTTAAGCCAGATGACATTGTTCTAGCACAATTTTCAGGGGTTGGAAGAAGCAACTTTTAAGTTACTGAAATCCAGGCAAGGGATTAACATTTGAAAAACAGCAATAGATATTGTTAATTTTCCTTAGGAAGCAGCACCTGCTTTGTCCCATCCCTTTCCCTTGCACAGAAAGCAGCTCCAGGCAGCGAGCGGAGGCTGGGGACAGGCAGTGTCCGGTGGCTGCAAGGTTGGACCAGGTCAGCCCTGACGCCATTGCACCAGGGTGGGTCTCATGGCCAGTGCTTTCCACCAGGCCGGTGCCTCCATGGCAGTCCCAGCTGGCTCAGCTGCTGGGAATCTGCTCTGAATTTCTTGTACAGTTTATTTTGTGGTAGGGAAGTGAAGCTGTTTTGTCCCCGCTGTTGGGTCAGCAAAAGCTCTCCCACTTACTGGATTTATTTCCATTTTTGACAGCCCAGGCTGTGCTTGAGGCACAAGGGGACACCTACCCGCTCCAGGTAGATGTATGCATTAGGGGGGTAATAATATGATATATTATATATAATGTAGTGGTATAATAAGTGGACGTACTAATATATTACTATATATATTATAGAGTGTAGTGTTGTAGATATTATGTCTGATATTAGTATTATATCTATGCTATAGCTTGTATAGTATTTCTCTTTGCATTTTACAGTAGTCTTTTAAAGCAGAATGCTCAAGGTCCTGTTCTATGAAGTGAGGCTCAAATTGGAAAGAGAGCTTCTTTTTTGCTCCCAGTCAAGATGTTTAGAGGCAAGAGATGAAACATATGTTCATTTTCCAAATACACCCCATTAAACAGAGGGAGACAGATTTTGTAGTGAGATGCTTCAAACATAGAAGTCTCGAGCACTTCTAAATAATACTCCGTTTACTGGGGTTTTTTTCTTTAAACTTTCATGCAAAATAGGCCATGAAAAATATATAGGAACAGAAGGCGTAAAATCAGACTGCTGGATTCTATAAACATAGTTTCACAGAAAAACAAATGCAGAAGATCAGATGTAAAGCAAGGAAAACTTTTTTGTCTGAAGAGAGGTCGAAGTTTGCTGTCCAGCTCCCTAGCGCTGCTGCTGTGGGCTAGAGCCCGGGGTGTTTGGGGTGTGGGAGCAGATCCCCGGTTCCCGTGCCGTGTGGGGCAGCGTCGCTCCCTGGGCTGCTGGGGCAGCACCGTCCCGTGGCTCTTCTCCCGCCCATGCTGCGCCTGCTCTGCGTTAAGTTCCCAGTTTTGGCTGATGGAGTACAGATGCGAGCAGCTTTCCAGGGGGCAGAAAAAGAGGAGGAGGAGCGGAAGAACAGGAAATTCCCAGAGCATGAGCTGGGGGCAGGGTAAATCATTACTTGGCGTTTTATATGCGGCAGCGGGGCCAGGCCTGGAAAGAAGACTTGCAGCCTTTTAGGGATGCAAGGGCAGATTCGCCTTTCTCGCTGCACTAACCATGGTTTTGCCTGGGATTTGTGTGTTCTGCACCTCCCGTTTCTTGTTGCTGAACCAGACTTGCGTGAATTTGCTCACATTCCCAACAGGCAGCAAAACTGATGGGCAGGACTCTTGCTGTGGAGGTGTCCGCCTGCCAGGGAGGTTGTGCCATCCCAAGGCCGAGACTGGTCTTCCTGAGACACAGAGAAACACGGAAGTGTGTTGCTGATGCTTCCCAGATCATTCTCTTCTCTTCTCCAAACTCATCCCTTGCTTGCAGGCCTGCCTGCTCCTGCCAGCAGGCCTGCCAGTTGCCTTGAGCTGAATAGTTTGCAAGGGAAATCTCTAAAAAAAAATTGGCGCTATAAAAAGCGTCTGTTCTCTCTAATCGACTGTGGTGTGGAGAGGCTGGAGGTAAAACTGAGGTTCTGGCTACAGGTCCTCTGGTCTTTCTGCAGGAGCTGTGGGTGGCTCAGTCCCAGTGTCCTGGCCCCAGCCCAGGTTTGGGAGTGCAGATCTGCTGCGTTATCCCCCGTGGCTTCGGTGCAGCGTGCTCTGTGGTGTTGTCCAGTCAGGCTTGGTCGCAGTGCTCTGTGGTGGTCAGCAGCTCTGGTTTGTGCCGCTGTTAGGCAGTGAGACCTTCTGTGCATTGTGTGGTAGTTCATGCTTGTAAAGTACTTCAGATCTTTTGCATTTTACAGGGTGGTGTTACTCTGGTACCTTTTGAGTTTTTAAATAAGATATAATAATATATTAAAATAACAAACACAAACAAATATATTAATAAATATATAATACATGCGTATGAAGATGATCTCTGCAAGCAAATAAGGTGTTGCTTTGTCAGAAATACTTGTGTACTTTAGCAGCAGCCTATGAAGTGTGGTGCTAAAATGAATAATCTCTCAAAGCAGAAACAGTTTTATATTATTTTGCTGCAGGAAGAAAATTGAAGTAATACATGTATGTACCTTATTAGAGCAGTGTCCTTCTTGTGAGGGACATGTCTGCTGGAAAGAACCAGCCTCTGCTGCAGCTCTGTGTGGGCCAGGGGAGAAGGTTTGGCTGTGGGTTGCCCCCATGCAGCTGCCATCTTCAGCTCCGTGGGAGAAGGGAAACTCCTCTGCGCAGAGCAAGGCCAGGTTCATGAGATGAAACATTCCTCCAAGCCCAGCTGGGACTGGTGGGAAGGCAGTGCTTCCCAAAATAAAACTAAACGCAGACCACAACAACTGGAGAAGTTTCTTCCTCTGTATTTACTGCACCCAAGCAGTAACCTGCTGCTGGAGCCTCTCACGTTGGTTTGGCAAACGGTCTGGAGTGGAGGAGGAAGAGGTGGGCTGGCGGAGCTGCAGCTCCTCAGGGCAGGGGTACATCTGGGTGGGCCACTGCGCACGGCTGGCATGGGTGCCGAGGTGCCCATGGGCAGGCTGTGCGTGGGGCAAGTGCTCCCGAAGAGGAATCCCTGTGGCAGCAGCTCCCACCGAGCTTTGAAGGTGGCAGAAGCCATTGCTATTTGGGAAAGCATAACACATCTGACAGATGATGAGTAGCATCTTCTAAGTCCCGCTGTATGTCTCTGCACTCTGTTATCTTTTAACTTTGTACTTTAAAATACACTATTTGGTCTGTTTCCTTTCAAAAGTTTCCACTCCTTGTAGTCTAAATAAGATTTCTCATCCGCTCGTCTGTTCAAGCCCAATAACTCTCATTTTCTTGCATTGAGAGAATTGTGAGCTGTCAAAGCTCTGAAAAACAATGATTTTTATTTCCTTTCAGAAACCTACTGTTAATCAGTTTGACAAAGCACAGCACAGGCATGCGTTCTTTCACCCAGAGTGAAATGGCTATTGGCAACTTCTTCTGGCATACTACAGGTTTTGGAAAATACATTTCCTTTCCTTGTGCATAGTGAAGTGCAGCCATGCACATGTGCACAAGATTTGATGTCTTTTATGAATGATGGAACACACTGTTCCTGTTGATCAAAGCCAGGTGACCATATCTAACACGACCTAAATGTTCTTTAAAGGTGTTTTTCCTGCTTTTCCAGTTCCAGATACAGGCAGTGGCTGGAATAAAAAGAGAAACCAATTCCAGCTTTTCAAAACTTGGGAAGGTCACGTCTTCTGCTGATATGTCAGCATTTCTATATCAAGTGGCGGTGCATAGACCTATATGCAGAAGGATCTAGCCCTGAAGTTTATGTAAGGCCTTTCCAGTTCAGAAATGACTTCGCTGTCCTTCACTGGTCCTGCCTGCTCCCCAGTCTGGGGGACCTGGACGTGTCAGAGCAGAGGATGAGAGAAGGCTGCATTTGAACCACATTCAGCATGGGCATGCAGATGTAAAAAATTCAGTAAAATATTCAGACATGCATTTTTGCTTTTCTAAACAAACAATACTTCTGAACTATATGAAATTTGTCCTTGATTTATCACTTCTGATCCTATTTTATTTTTTCTATACTGTTTAGCCTTAATGAAGTTTATGTCACATATTTATGTTGATTACTAGCTGAAAAATGTATACCGGTTGTAGTTGCAAATAAAAGATTATCTAACTTTAAAATAAATTAGGAACAGCATTTTTTCTCTGCCTTTCTTTATTGTGTGTGTTTGACAGCACGTTGTGTCTCATCTGCTTTGCTGCTTCCTGGTTAGTCACTGTCCCCTGTTTGTGCAGGGCTTTCCCACAGCAACTGGGAAGGGAAGAACATTTTAATCATAGGAAAACTGGAAGGGAATTTGTTTGCAGATGCAGGACCTGAAGTGTCATTCCACTCTTTTTTTTTCTTCTTTTTTTTTTCTTGCTTTTATCCTTTAGACACTTATTTTATGCTGTGGTGGTGTCTGAGTGACTATATGGACCATACCACCACTGAGCTTCACACACTGAAAAAACTCCCATATTTTCAATGCTTATGGTTTCGATTAGTCAAACATATTGCATTTTATTCTGAAGAGCGTCAAATGTAAACAAAATCTATGAAAATCTTTGCTTGTCACCCCTTGTAATGGTCAGCTGTATCGCAGTCCTGTTGAGCAATGCTCCCTGCTGAGCCCTGACGTTCCTGCGTGGGAGCGCAGGTCTCAGCCAGTCCAGGCCTCTGTCTTGGCAGAGGACTTTGCAACGGTAGGCCTAACCCCGACGAATTCTCGTTCTGTGCATCACAAAGCTTTTCTTTGTGCCATTTTCAGTGCAAGTTTTAAATTAGAAGGTGATCATTTGGCCAGTTGTTTCCTATGCATCATTCCCTGTTGCTGAGTGCAACTATTAGGCTCCTAATAGCTGTTCCCTGTTTGAACTATGCGGGACAGCAGCAGGACATTTCCAGTGTGAGTTTTATGTATATAAGACTTTTCTCATAGTGTTTCTTTTGAATTCTGAACATCAGCTTGAGGGTATTGTGAATGTCTGTATGTTGCAGTTACAGCAAGAACAGTGATGAGCGCATGATAAATGTTTATACACATGCAAACATAACTGCTTTTGTTTAGACGTTAGTGTAAAATGCCCCCCCCAAATATTTCCTTAAGGCTATGGGCATTCAGCTCCAGAAGGAACCTTTATGTCTGAGGCCTATTTCTGTTCCTCTTCAATCTTCGCACAGCAACTGGAGTCCGTTACATCCAGCAAGTGGCCGATGTACAAATGGTTTTCCCTTTCACTCTCTTGTCTTTCTTCGCATCTCACCTGCTTCGTGCACAAGCCTTAAAGGTGACACCGTAACAGCTCTTGTTTTCTTTCCCATTTCTCACAGCGAGGCTGTCTGGGAGAACATGGCTCGTATGTGTGTGAAGACTCAGAGGCTCGATGTTGCCAAAATTTGCCTTGGAAACATGGGTCACGCAAGAGGAGCCAAGGCGTTGAGGGAGGCTGAACAAGAGCCAGAGCAGGAGGCCAGAGTGGCTGTGCTGGCCATTCAGCTGGGCATGCTGGTAAACCCTGTCAACCACACACTTCTGGGAATGTATACCCTGCTTAACTAGGGACAAAAATGAGAAACTGATCATTTTTTTTTTACAAATTCTGAGATGCAAAAACTTCAGAGGGAAGTAAAACCTACTGCCAGCTTTCCAGAGAGTCATGAAGACTAGTTCTGACAATTATTTTCCTGAAGCTGAGTTTTTATCCTAGGGAAATAGGTGTTTCCTCCATCACTGCACAGCCCCATGCTGCATGATTCTTGTGTGACACTGATCAGGGGCTTTCCATGAACTCCCAAGGCTCAGCAGTCCCCTGAGCCCTTTTTGTGTTCCTCAAAGAATAGATGAGAATGAGTGTGGCAAAATCTGATGCCTGGAAATAAGAGTACCAGAAGCCATAGCCATGTAAGGATGTAGTAAATTAATTTGTTTTCTTCACTGCTGCGGAGAATTTATATGGGACTTTTACTCCCATATGAAAAATTGCTAAATGAAGGAAACATCTTTTAAGGATCATTTATGTGTGAAACATTAAACAGAAAAACTTTTCTTGACACATAATTATTCCAAGCTTAATCATTCTAGGTTTGACTGGATTAAAAAAAGGATGTACTTTAAAGTATTCTGGATGAAATGTTTCAACAAACATATTTTAAGGTCTAATATGGGAAACACAAGTTCCATTTTGACATGTTTGTTTGTAGAGTGAAAGTCTAAAACTGTGTTCTGCCTGCCAGAGGGTGAGGGCTGGCTTAAAGCATTTAAACAGTTTAGGCAAAATTGATGTTTCCTGCAGGGATGGAGAGCGCTGAGATTTCTAGACTGGGAACCATAAAAGATCCAAGTGTATGATCTATACGAGGGAAAAGCTAAGCAAGGAGTGTTGATTGAATAGCCCACACTTCATAGGAAATCACGAATTACATAAAAAAATGGCAAGGTGCTATGACAGCAAAAATCTGTTTGGGGCTGCGTTTGAGGAGACGTCACGTGCTGGGACTTCGATTTGCTAACTTCTGTCTATGTATTTGTTGCAGCTACAGCTGGAAGGTTGACTTCTACCCTTAAGTATCTCATTACCAGAAAAAAAAACATTGATGAACTGGAAGAAGTTCAGAAAAAATCAATGCAAATTGTTAAACTCTTAGAAAGATTGCACAGACAAGGACATCTTTAAGCTAGCTGACTAATTAGACTTCGGCTTAAAAAGGTGTTTAGCAATCTACAACTATTTTAAGAGTATAAATGCTAGAGAAGTAACTATTCTGACTCAAAGTGAAGAAGAAAAGGAAAATTCAAACTAAATGTTTGGAAAAGCTTCCTGTCAGAGAAAGCTGTGAGGCTGAAAAGTGTCAGTGCTCCTTCTTTTGGATATTTAGATTGATTTGGAGAGGCAGAGGGGAACTGTAGCAAAACAAATGCAGTTCTGTTGCTTTTTTTTCGTCTCCTACAGAATCATAGTGCAGGCATCTTCCATCTCTACTGTCTATGCTTTTTTGAATTTGAAACAATAAGAAACAGAAACTATTTTTCTGTCTTGGACAGATAATTTACTAAATATAGTGTTCAGCTGGACAGCAGCTGGGTGGAGCAGGAAAATGCTCCTTCCACAGGAGTACCTCTGAAAGCGTAAAAATAATAGTTCCAAATTTGCTCACCCTTGCATCACCATCAGCAAAATCCTCCTTTTCTGTCTTAAATTACTAGCATTTATTCCCAGCAGTGGATCTCAGTTACCCATGAACAGCATTGCCACCTCTGAGCCCTGCTTGGAGGTCACAGGGGGTCCCCCTGGCACCTAACGCCTTCTCGCCAAAGCCCTGAGTGCCTGGGACCTCCTCCTGGACCTCAGCTCTGGACAGGCAGCGCGGCCATTAACTGTAGCCCCACAAGAGCCTCTCTCCCCTTTCTGAAGTGGTTTATGCTCTTGATGACAGTGTTTAATTGTTGATGACTTGCTCATGTCACCACCACCACCCCCCCCCCAGTCGATACTGTACAGTAAATGCCAGGATCTGAGTGCTTTCCTTGTTTTCACATAAACATCCTGTTTCCCATTAACGTGCTATTCCAGGCTATGTATATTTAGTTGGTTAAACCCCCTGCCTGAATTATTGTAACTTTAATTGCATTACAATGAGCTGCACTAATAAACTACTCCGGAATGCAGTATCTGTTGTGAAGAACACCTATGAAACGCCTGTGGGAGCTAACACAAGCTGTTTGCATGCTCGCCTTCCAGGAGGATGCGGAGCGACTGTACAAGGCTTGCAAACGCTATGACCTCCTGACCAAGTTCTATCAAGCCTCAAACCAGTGGGAGAAAGCCATCGAAACAGCTGAAGCTCACGATCGGGTTCACCTACGCACCATGTACTACAACTACGCGAAGCACCTGGAGGCAACTGGAGAGCGGAGTCTTGCCCTCACCCAGTAAGCCCTAGCCTGTGGCACCCAGGGGATGTGGAGCCTTGTTCTCTGGTGACGACTGGAGGCAGGCTACAGAGGATGTCTGGTGATGACTACTAATAATTAGCTAGTCTTTTCCTGTTTCTGGTGCTTTCCATCTCATGGAATGAAAGCATTGTTACAACAAACTCCCCAGCAGCCTCCCAGGGTAATAAAGCTTAGCATCGGAAAGGTTAAGTGTCTTGTCGGTGCTAATAGTTGAACCCCACTTATCTCTGGAAGACCACTGCCCTCTTTTCCTTTCTCTTCCATGACAAAAACACTTGTTTACGTCTCCTGAGAATCCCAGACATTCTGCTGTGGCAGAATTTAGTCTGACTTGGGTGCTTCTGGCACTTTGTCCTCTCCTGTGACTGATGAGTCCCTAGAGAAGTTAGGGGAGGTGATTTTTAATGTGTTCTATTTGTTGTTTGAAATCTTGTTTCTATACGAGTTTTACCATATGAAGCCTCATAATATAATAATAACAATAATCACATAAAGTAAGGTCCCTTCTGTTCAGAGTCAGAGCAGAGCACTGATGAGCGCAGACCAACCTGTTGGATGATCCCAGTGGGCAGGCAGGCGAGGAGGGACTCCGATGGTGGCTGGTGGTGTAAGCGCAGTGGTCTCCTGGCAGTGGCCAAGAGACTGAAGCACCTGGCAAGAGGAGGTGCGCAGGGCTCTTGCCACCTTTTCAGCCAGTTGCACAGGGATGTGTTTAATGTTTGGGGAGCTTTCTGGGACATTTTTTTTTTTAATGCAGGATGTGTGCTAATAAGGAGGTAGTCATTTCACATCTAGTATGTTCTTCTCTACAGCTATGAGAAGTCAGACACGCATAGGTTCGAGGTACCGCGAATGCTCTCTGAAGACTTACAAGCCCTGGAGAACTATGTCAACAAGATGAAAGACAAGTCAGTGCTATGCTTGTTCCTTCTCCCGAATGGGACTTTCAGGTCTGAAATACAGCTTGTGAAGGGAGCAGGGAAGGAGTATGAATCCTCTCAGCCACAAGTTCAACCCCTGCCTTAGCCATTATGTTACTCCTACAGCTTTTCAGGATTATGCTACATCTCGCTTAAGAACTGCCACAATAGATACCCAGGCTGAACTCCCTTATAGTGCAGACCTATATAACATCACCCTTGAGGAGGGGTAAAGCCTATGTTCTGAAAAAAATGTATCTAGTCTTGGGTTCAGGATCTCCAGCAGTGAAAAATGCAGTCTCTAGCAATTCTTGCTACTGCAATTAGTATTTTTGCTTTTCTAGGAGCCTGTGGAAATGGTGGGCACAGTATCTGGAGAGCCAATCAGATATGGAATCTGCACTAAAATACTATGAACTGGCTCAAGATTATTTTTCCCTAGTCCGTGTGCACTGCTTTCAGGGCAACATTCAGAAGGTAAGGCAGCCTGCTCCCACCTGCTTCCAGAGAATTCTCATTCTTAGGATGAGCATGAGCACAAAGTAAAGCTATACCATTTCCTTTTCAGGCTGCTGAAATTGCAAATGAAACAGGGAATGGGGCAGCATCGTACCACTTGGCCCGCCAGTATGAGAGTCAGGATGAAATCAAGCAGGCTGTACATTTCTATACCAGGGCTCAGGCATTCAACAATGCCATCCGCTTGTGTAAGGTATGCAAAGCAGGATTCTGTCCTTAGGCAGGATACCGAATGAAAGCGGTAGAAGTTGTTTGTGCCCATTCTGTCTTGTGCTTGCTTGCTCATACAGCTCTCTATGAAGATGCTCCTGGTTTCTGCGTGCATCTTCTACAAAAGGTGCATCAATAAAGCCTTGGTTGTATGGGACACTATTTTCTTGTGTATTTCAACAGAAAACTGCCTGAAACAAGTTATCATTGTTGCAGCTCAAATTCCTTGGGTTGGTATAGGTTTTACACAGAAGGGGGCTGATGGCTACTATGTGACTGTGTAAAGCTGCAGGCTTGCAAGAAGACAGAATTTATGAAATGTTTGTGGCACGCCTGAAGCCAAATCTCTGCTTTTGAATAGGAGAACAATTTAGATGATCAGCTGATGAACCTGGCTCTTCTGAGCTCTCCGGAAGACATGATAGAGGCAGCCTGCTATTATGAGGAAAAGGGGGAGCAAATGGACAGAGCTGTCATGCTATACCACAAGGTAAATGTCTTTTTTAGTAAAAAAATTCCAGACTTTAAACTGAAGCAGTTCCTGCAGCAGAGGAATGTTAAATCAACTGTAGTTTTTATTATACATACTGTTTATTAGTCATTTCTTCATGGTGGGTAATGGCTCTTAATTTTGCAGGCAGGACACTTCTCCAAAGCACTAGAGCTAGCCTTTGCCACACAGCAGTTTGGGGCCCTACAGCTAATTGCTGAAGACCTGGATGAGAAATCAGACCCAGCTCTGCTAGCCCGCTGTTCTGATTTTTTTATTGAACACGCTCAGTACGACAAGGCAATGGAGTTGCTGCTAACGGCCAGGAAGGTAAGCACCAGCTTTTCTGGCCCCTCCGCACACAGGTCAAGAGGAGCACAACAGGTCTGTACGTGCATGCACATACATTTAGCTTTGTTGGTAAACAGCTATGAGGAGACATTTTAAGGTTTCAAGTTTCCTCTCACTCCAGTGACTCATGGCGTGGTAGCCTACTGGCTCAAATCTAGAAATGGATTTCTGACTTTCTGTCTTATTTCTGGCTTAAAACCTGCAGATTTTAATCTTAGAAAAACTCCTACTCTCTAAACCAACATATTTGGAGACAGGAAAATTATAACATCATCAGTCAAAAAAAAAAAAAAAAAGCTGTCCGTCTTGTCATACCAGTGTAGTTAAGGCGCATCATTTCTCACCAAACTTTTACGCACTTCTACCTTGCCTTTATTATTGTGCTGGCAGCTTAGCCTTAACCGAAATGCTGGATACCAAAGCAGTCCTAAACCCAGTCCTCTGTAATGAGCTCCTACATCTTACTTTCTTCCATGTTTTGCAGGGGTGCAGCAGCCCTTTTCTGGGCTAAAAACTATCGTACATCCTACTCGTAATTTGTTCCTATATGCAAAGTAGCAAAATACTTAACCAAATCTTTCAAATGCCTGTATTTATTTTATTTGTATTTGCTGAAAACCTTAACATAATCAACCATACCTAATAAATCCGACTTCTATGTCTCCGAGAAGGTCATGTTCAAAGAGATGAAAGGGTTGAATCTTTACTGCCACACTAGTGTCCTCTAAGAAAACAGGTGAGAATCAATGGTCTTCATGGAAGAACAAATACGCTCTTAGCAAACAAAATGAGACAGCAGGGACTTGAACAGGTGCTGATGTCAGGATGCTAACACGCACAGCGTTCTAGATAGAGCATCCACATCTACATTTGTGCCTTCATATAGCTAATTTCTGTAGGTTACACCACCAGCAACATGAAGTATCGCTGTAGTGTTTACCTTCTCCCTTCTATTAGTACCATGAAGCTCTGCAGCTTTGCCTGAAGCAGAACCTGACCATCACAGAGGAGATTGCTGAGAAGATGACGGTCCCTAAGGACTCCAAGGACCTCTCTGAGGAGTCCCGGAAACAGCTGTTGGAGCAAATTGCAGATTCCTGCATGAGACAAGGCAATTACCTCCTGGCAACCAAGAAATACACTCAAGCAGGAAACAAGTTAAAGGTAGGGATACATAGTGAAAAACGCTGAAGAGGGTGAGCCTCTTGCCTTCCTAAGAAGTGTTTAAGTGAATCTTGGAACAGTCTTCATACAGTAGAGTATCCAGATGAGGCTTCCTAGCCACCTTAGCATAGCTTGTGTTTTTGCATTCACAATGATACTTTATCCCTTCTTCCCCTGTGCCCCCCTTTCCATTGCTAGGCTATGAGGGCACTGCTGAAATCTGGAGATACCGAGAAGATTGTCTTCTTTGCGGGAGTCTCCAGACAGAGGGAGATTTATATCATGGCAGCCAACTATCTACAATCACTGGACTGGCGTAAGGACCCTGAGATTATGAAGAACATCATTAGCTTCTACACCAAAGGAAGGGCCCTTGACCTTTTGGCAGGTTTCTATGATGCGTGTGCTCAGGTACATCCCCCTTCTGCGACTGCTGACGGCATTTGGTTTGTTAGATCTGGAGCAAGACTTTCATTCCTCCTCTTGCAGGTAGAAATTGATGAGTATCAGAACTATGAGAAAGCACAAGGAGCACTGACAGAAGCATATAAGTGTCTTTCAAAAGCGAAGGCTAGAAGCCCTCTGGAACAGGAAAGCAAACTAGCGAATTTGCAAAGCAGGATGACCCTGATTAAGCGATTCATCCACGCTCGGAGGTGAGCTGTAGTATTCAGAGTATGTAAGCTAATGACAGAAATAACATACAAGAAAAGTTGTACTAGAACTTACTGTTCAATAAATAATTTGCAGACTTGCTTCTAAAAGCTGCTATTACATTTTTCTAGCAGGGAAACCTGTATGCAATTTTTAAAAGTGCTGTTGACATTAAAGACAACAAGGTTACCTGAAATACAAGCAAGTGCATTGACTGAGGAAAGCGTAGCTCTGTCAGAAAGACGATTATGAAACAACACAGTAATCTTCCTGTTCTTCACATGACAAGCTGAATGCTCTCCTCCAGACTGTAAATGGTTTCCTTTTGCTCTTTTACTAGAGTTTACCCTGAAGATCCCAAAGAAGCAGTCAGACAGTGCGAACTCCTCCTAGCTGAACAAGATTTTGACAATGCCATCCGTCATGGTGATGTCTTGGGATTTCTGGTTGAACATTACGTACAAGTGGAAGAATTCCACACCGTAAGTCAATTCTTCATTCTTCCAATCTACAGAGCCCATATTTTAGCTACACCAGTGCAGCTTGGTGTAGGATGGTTATCTCGTGCAGGAAGACATTCCATAGTAGAGACTCCTTTGCAGGTGTTAAGCTGCTCTGCAGGGCGTGGTAGACCTCAGGAACTATATTCAAACTAATGTATTTTTCACTTTATGGGACTGAAGAGAGGAAAGCTCACAGGACACAGAGCATAAATAGTAGTGGATTCTTAAACATTCCCAATTATTAGGTAAGAACAGAAGGGCCTGTCTGGGTGCACGTCTCAGCAATGACACTGTACTTCATTTGCCACCTGGCCAAATCAGGAAAGAAAATTCTGAAATTGCCATCATTTGAGGAAATGGTGAGTCACTTCGTCAGGGCAGAAGTGCCACACACACCAGCACCTGGACTAAACTGTAACCTGCTCTATTATGAAGCGTAAGGATACCAAGCGCTAGTTTCTCCAGCTGTGCTGATTAACCTTATTTTAACGTGTTGTTTTGACACTATTTCAGCACCAGGAGAATGTAAAGCCAGCCTTTGAACCCCCTTCTTTTTTAAATTGAAAAAGACAGAATTGACACAAGTCACTAGGAAAGCTCATCATGTTAGCAAAGGCTACAACTCCTGGCTAAGGGTTTAGCACCCTTCAACACCGAGCTCCTGTCATCAGCTCAGCCACGCACTCGGGGTGGATGCTTTTCATTGTTTGGCTGCGACTCTTATAAGCAGTACTCCCCCCTGTAACAGTGACCCCTGTGCACTACTTCAGGCTTACCGCTATCTGGAGGAGATGCAGAAAAGAATTCCACCCATGAACCTGAGCTACTACATGACGCAGCAGACCATTGAGGCCGTTCACCGAGGAGCAGGCGTTCCTGTAAGCCGAACCCTGGGTCCAGAGCAAGTTTGCCACAGCAGTATGGAGAACAAGGAGGTGGAAGAAGAAGTGGCTGATGAGGGAGAGGACTGTTGACAACTTGCACTTACCAAATGCTAAGTTGACTTTAATACTAGGTCATTTATTCTGTCCTCATTAGGGGTCATGTATCAGTCCCCATGCTGCTGCCACAAGGCTTTTTGGTTATTACCAAGAAATTTATTTTTCATGCTTGACTGTATGAGCAACAGTAATGAACTTGATATATTATCTCAAACACTACATAAAAAAGATTCACATTTATATCCTGTAATGAAGCAATGAAGCTGATTTTAGTATTTTAATAAATTTTCGAAGGGGGGGGGGGGGCGGAGCAGAACGAACAAGAGCTCTGTGTTGTAACTTCAGGCCTTTTTCCAAGCACAGAAAAGAATCTAGTAACTGAGGTGGAAACTCCTGAGCTGACAAAATTTTCAAGTACAACTTTGGTCTGCTAAGGTGCTCACTTAGTTGTCATTCCCTAGAAGTTTTCAGAAGTTCTGAAAACAATCTCTGTCTCGTTTGGGTAGGAGCTTGGGTAGAAGTCAAACTAATTCCCTATTGCAGAATGAAGGGAAACCACCCCAACCCAATGCTTTTGTATTTAAATACATCACAGGTCAGGTAGGCTAGCGCTACCACTTACAAAACTCTGGACTGAGCCTCAGAATCACAGAATGAGCTGGAAGGGATCTCCAGAGGTTATCTGGTCCGAAACTCCCTGCTCAAGCTGGGTCACTTTGAGCACGTGAAGCTTCTTTCTCACCATGAAGCTTCTTTTCCAAACACCACAGTTATGTCAAGCTACTCTGTACCAGACTAGTTGGATTTTAGGATGCAAATTTCTTCCCCGGCGCAAGTAGGACCATGAGAAGTGAAGCCCAACGTAAGCAACCAAGGTTTTCCTCACCTTTAAGCCTATTAACCTGCCCCACGAAGGTGTATTTATAAAGTTAGTCTCCTACATTTCATACCAACTAGGCCTTCTGCTTAGAGTGATGATTTTCTTTTTCCCATTTTCTCACTTGCTTCAAAACTTGGGGTGAGTAATTTTTAAATTATATGCTTCAGGGAAGAAGGGTGGGGGTAGATTTTAAGATCAAAATCTGGATGTTAATTATCCTTTAATAGAATATTATTTCTGTACTAAGACTACACAAGAAGAATTCCTGCTTTGTTCCTGCCTAACCACAGGACAGCTCTAGCTCAGGCCTTTAAGGTTTGGCACCTTTTCAGAATTTCAGGGTAGCTATTCAGTTCTTACACCTCATCAGCAGTGTCATTCCCTACACCACGCCACCCCTTCGGACAGCAGACCAATAACTATGGCACCAAACACTGGCTGCTAGAAGACACAGGAGCCTCTGTTATGAGCACATCATAGACTTAGCCCTGAGAGTAAGTGGCCCTTTCCAGCCCTCCTGTTTTTCTGACAAGAATGCTGCTATGAGATCCTCCCTGTATTTTTAGCAGAGCACTCAGACCTGCCAAGGTTATAAATAGTGGGGGGTGGGGGCTGGGGAGGCGTGTGGAGGATGGCAGTGCTAGCCTACCTTCCTGCATCTGTACACTCCGTACCGGATAGCAATAGCTCACTCAGTTGGCCTCCACTACAAAGTCCAGATGTCAAGTCAGGTTCACTGGCTTAGAGCTCTACACCCTTCCCCCCTGCTTCCTCTTCTCCAGCCAGGTGACTGCTGAAGAGGCCCCAGCCTACACACATTCAGCTGGCAAGAGTAGGAGGTAAAGGTCATTTCTTCTGCCCTTCAGCTAAGAAGGGACAGTTTCGAGTTTCTTTTTCAGGTTCTCCATTAGTAGCAAGTTCTGCAAGGCCAGCTTCCTGCAGTCCCCATCCGGATCTTTCTCCACCACATCTGTAAAAGAAGCAGCCACTGTTAGCTGGAGAATGGGAGAAACTGCTCTTCACCTAGCACTTCTCTGCTGTTTCACCGACCATCACAGAACGGCACTAAACGCAGCAGCAAACGCAGCTAAGTCTGGGCCGGGCATCAGCACTCGCAGGAATTATGTTAGACCAAAGGCAAAGATGCCCAAACTTGATCATCTTAAGCAGCACGAGTTTAGCCAAGCCCTCACTGTCACATGTAATAATGCTCAGTTCATTCTTGTAGCAGAAACAAATTGTCAAGTTGGGTCAAAACACTACAGAAACTGACTGACCTTGCATTCCACGGGATAAAACTCCATGCCAGAACTCCTACTTGCACCTTTCTACAGCTGACCTACCAGCACGAATGCAGTTTACAATTAGAAATCCACTTACTCAAAAGCCTGAAGTCTCCGTTCTGCCAATTCCTGCAATCTAAACAAATGCTCAGTGCTCCCTCCTGAAATCTGTGCTCACTCTGCCCTTCAAATGAGGGAAAGAAAGAGGCAGGCCCTGAAACCTCAACACGTTCTCCATTCTGATAAACCAGTAGCTCTTCCACACATTATGCAGCATGTAAGGGAGGGCGTGAAACTGCTTCCAGCTGCTGTTATTTCAGGGGCCCTTAATGGGCCTGCAAAGTAAAAACTAGGATGCACGCAGGATGTCTGAGCAGGGGGAGCCTGGAAGAGCAGAGCGTCTCCGTAAGGATATCCTGTACGCATGAGTGGTGTGCTCGGAGCCCAGTGCTGTCAGCCCAAACACATGACTCAGATGGAGTAGGGCTATTTATAACCTCAGGGAGAGCTTCACGATGGTGTTTCCATACTCCCTCTACAGACGGCAAAAAGGGGGAGGTTACAAGACAGATCAGTACAAGCTCAAAAGCTGAGAGACTGATGTTGGCACTGTTTCTAATTGCCATGAGCATGGACCTTGAACTCCTGCCACTGAAATGGAGGCACAGGGCACCAGAGCATCATTCAGGTCCTTACATAAAACAAATTTATCTACAACATAGCTCTACAGCACTTGTAAGGGGTGGGGAATTCCCTCAAAGGCAGCTGCTGAGGAATCAAAGGAACTGCTTCCTAGAAATGTTTAGGTATTCCCTCCCCTGGGAAAGATTAGGCTACTCAGTAGTAGGTCGAGCATGACATTACAGGCGATGACAGACAAGTGCAGGGTGGATCCTAGCCTCTCTCCCCAGCTGAAATGTCCCAAAGCATCCATTAAGTAGACAGTACCGTGACAGTGACTGAAGTAGTTTCTTATACCATACTGCGAATGCTTTCTAACGGGGAACAGTTCTAGTTACAGCCCAAAGGCTGAGGGGCAGGAACAGTCAGTCATATTCACATGACGAACTACAGCAATTTGCATAGCCTGTGATATAACAACAACCTGGACCAGATCTGTAGATTTTTACTAAATACTTCGCGGATAACACTTTCTAGCCACTGTTCCTCGCTGTGCTTTAGCCATAGCAGGAGAAATGTAGATGCTTTAAGCTGAAACCCAAAGTGGTGACCTCTCCTGGCCATTAGGCAGGCCAACAGAAGGCCTGCGTGCTTGAGAGCTTGTCGTTTCTCCCAGCCACAGCAGTATATCTAATACATGACACCTCTTGCAAATCTCGTCTAGAAGAGTTATGAAGCAACAGCAAGCCTGCTAGCTCAAAACGGTGACTCAGTCACAAAAGTAGGTCTCTAGTGGAGACTGGAGCAGCAAGGAGCAGCCCAGCGCCTCCCTGTGACAGCTGTTCTACCAACGGTCTTACAACAAATAGCAAAGGCATAGACCAAGAAGCTGTTGTGTTTCAGGCAGCTGCTCTAGAAACCCTTTTAAATTGCACTTAAATCATAGCTGACCAGACCTGGAGCTGAGTTGTAGTCTTTAAGGCTTCTGAATGGCTCCTACAACAATTTCCCCTTCTCCACACAGAGAAGATACACACAACTGTGATCTTCTCCTGCTCTCCTTCCCACCAGGATCTACCATGCAATTTTCATGCAAAAGCACGACGTGTAAAGAGAACAGCTATTACACTACGTACAGGCAGAAAAAGATGCTACCAGCTCTGTCGTTATCCTCCTTCCAAAAATAACTAATTAAAAACAGATTACGCAGACCCTCATGCTGAAAATACATTTATACCATTCCTGGAAAGGCTTTACTTGGTAACAGCAGTGTTAACTGCAGAGCCAAGCGGGTTCCTCAGAGCACACCATGTCATGGGAAAAGTAAAGCTTTCGGCCCCACAGGGCAGTTCTCTTCCTTTTAAAGGGCACAGAGCTCCACAACCCACGAGGATCAGAGGCCGGCTGTGTCAGCATCGCTTCCTGCCTGCTCCCTGTGGGAAGCCAACTCACCAAGAGTGAGAATGGTGAAGGAAACCAACCCAGAGAGTCACATGAGATCCACTCAGAATACAGTGGAGGCTTCAGAGCTACAAAGCACACAGCATTATTTCCTCCTGTACTTCCAGCACACTGCAGTACCGGACCACCAATCTGTGCAGTTCCAGCCTACCAGACCCCACACACAGCCTGTGTTGATGTAAGGTGTGTTGGGCGCAGCATGCAAAATCATTTGCTGTCTTTCATAGGTTGTTCTTTCCATCCGCAATAGGAAGTTAGGATATGGGGCCGTGCTCTTCTTCCTCCTATTTTTAACACTAATGAAACCCATCTTCTGTGCATGTGGTGTAAACGAGTCATACAAGCCTTGTACATTACTGCTGGTCAAAGTCACTGGATGTAATACGCAATATGACAATACTCTCTGTGGCTTCATGAGGTGGGTGGCTGGACGCTTAAGACAGAGAAAGGGGGCACATAATACATCTTGGGAATTTTTTGGTTGGCCTGTAAGGTGAGGATAGTCACACTTTGAAACGCCATACGCAGCTCTCAGCTTACGCTTTAGATACCTCAGTAATCCATCTGTACAGCACACAGTGTGGTCTGGTATTTGCCCTAAACTTACAAGTAAGTGATAAATATGCTTATCATGCAAATCTCTGGTGCACAACATTATGACATTACTGCTACCGTCCCAAATAAAGAGATGGTGCACAAAGACTGCACCACTAATTAGAGAAACACTGGGGTACACCACCACATCTTACCTCCCAGCCAGGACTGAGTCTCCAAAAGCTCTTCTGTCACATCTTCCAGAAGATGCTCCGCAGGGACACTGAGGAGCACGGAGGAGACACAAGACAAAAGACCCTGGCGCACATATCTGTTGGAGAAAGACTGAACTGGTTAGAGCCTGCAGCTTTGGCCTTTACCTTGATTTCCTCACCTTAGGGCTTGTCCAGTTACAAATGGTTGTGATTATGACGACTTTTGCCGTATTCCTGCTGATCAGCAGTGTAATCATGCACCAGCTGGCAGAGTGCTCACATACAGAGCCCCTGCCATGCTAAGGTGCAGGGAGTCTAGCGTAATTCAGAGTCCTGGACAAGTCTGAGATCAAAACAGAAATGGGATGTTTACAGCATTTTGGCTACATGTCTTAATTTCTTTCCAGAGTTGAATGCTGGAATCGAATCTAAAGTTTTCTGAGCTCCCTCAGTAAACACAGATGAAACTATCACATGGATAGTTGATCAAGAAATTTGTCATGGTTTCTGTAGGTAATGACTGTACCTCCACCCTACAAGACACTAGCCAAGTTCACATGTTGGTCTGACATTAAAGCAATGGCTTCATTACATATTCTTGCAATACTCAGTCAAAAGAACACAAGGCTGGAAGAGAGAATAGAGTTAACGCATGAAGTCATTGACACTCTCAGTTAGGTGCTAGTCTTGGACAAAGACAAACCATGGCTGGTGACTGGCTCACAGCTGATCTTTAAAAATTAAAACATGCAACTACAACTCACGAGTCAGTGTGGAAACGTAGAGCCCAAACAAACTCCAGCAGTGCCTTTCCCATTGCAGTAACTGCCTGCAAAAAGGATGATGACAGAAACACTGAATACCTTCACAGTCACACGGCCCTACAGAACTGGACCTTGAGATAACACTGTTGTGAAGATCAGGGTTAGAATTAACTTTATTTTATGGATGAGGAAACTCAGGCAGTAAAGTCAAATGATGTGCCCAGCCTCCCACAGAAGTTGACAGTTTTTCTACCAGAAGAAGGAAGCGATAGTACATGGGTGTTTTGAATCCCATCTCTCTTTTCTGACCATTTTTTCTCAGCCCTTTTTGCAACTTCTCAGCACACAGGACTTAAACTTGCTGACAGTCTAAAGTGTAGCAGGCCCCAGAGCACACTGCTGTTTCAGAAAGCACCTCTGAGTTCCCAGGCTGGAAGTCTCTCTGGCAATCTGCAAGCTCATGCAGCCTGTCTTACCGCAGTGTTGACAGCCAAGTACATCAGGACTGCTAAAGTGTGGACCAGTCTTCCAAGGACAAAGTGATCTTCCCCCAGGAGATCAAATGTTGTCAAGGGCCTGCAAATGCAAGATACGCAGTCCTGCAGCAATGAAAAGGCTGCTCAGTGCACCACTGGAACAGTCAGGGCGAACTGTCCACACAAGCCTGAATCTCCACGACAACGGTCACTACACAGTCATTCCCAGTTTGACACAGGCCACAGGATGTTTGCTCTCGTCTTTGCTCCCAAACCGGGAATATCCTCTCCTCTTACAGCAGGTATCACTTACTCTGCCAACAGGGTTTACTTAGAAAGAACATGCATGCAAAAGCCACACCAGAAACAAACCATTAAGACTGGTATTACATGAATCTTGATTCTCATGGAATCAATTAGTCTTCCTTAGGTAAGCAAAGGGTTACGTGATTGATAATAAACTGTGTCGTATAACATGGTCACAAGGACCAGTCCAGGTAACAGGCACAAACTGGAGACAGAGTTAACTTTGGTTAAAGACCACAGTCTGAGTTCTGCAGTTTTGTGTGAAGCTCCCAAGGTGGAAGGTCAGCCAAAACAACTGGTTTGGTACTGCCAAAAATCACCCGCCTGTGTACCTGCTGACAGGTTATTCTTCATAATGTTCTCTTCACTTCTGCAAGGTCTTACATACTTCTGCCCAACCCAACTTCATAGGGTAAGCCCAAGAGACCGCAGACCCCTCCTCTCTAAGCCTTATGCACGACCCAGGCATCAGTGTGGCGTCACTGGACTCCCACACAGCTTCTGGGCTTTAGCCTGCTGCTCTGAGGCAAGCAGAAGCAGCAGAAAGGCTCACTATAGCAGCCGCCATGCCCACATCCCAAGGTGTTCACACTCACCTGTCAAAGTGCTGAATCAATGGAAAAAAGAAGTGTCCAGCAACAGAATTGAACTCATTTGGGCCAGAAGCCAGTTCCATTTGAGACTGACCCTGTCCAAAAGAAAAATGAAGTCCAGACACAAGATGCAGCACCCAAATCTCCCACTTTACAGGACACCGTCAAGACTACAGGTTCCTTGCAGCCATCCCACTGTCAGCCACTGCTTGCTCGTTGGCCTACAACTACTAGTCTCCAGACTTCTTGGCTCACTTCCCACTTCAGATCCTCTCACACATCTAAATATTTCAGTACAATATAGCTCAGTGCTGCTGGGTTAGATATAAGAAACAACAACACGCAAGGGATAAAGGTGTTTAGGAAAGCTTCTCCAGAATGAACCACAGGGAGTTCTGGGAACTAAGAAACTGGCATCAATTTATCTCCCTGAAAAATAGGAAGGCTGACAAAGTCCAGCCCAGAGGCAGTTGGGCTGATGGAGGAGACTCTGGGATCTGTGAGGTGCAGTCACAGCTCCCTGCAGCGGCCAGACAAGCTCAGAACAAGCACAGAACAGTAACAACTATCACTCAATGCAAGGCAAGGAGCTCAAGGATTATTCTTCAGCAAGGCTTTCGACACAGTCTCCCATGATATCCTCCTAGGGAAGCTGAGGAAGTGTGGGCTGGATGAGTGGTCGGTGAAGTGGATAGAGAACTGGCTGAATGGCAGAACTCAGAGAGTTGTCATCAGCAGCGCTGAGTCTAGTTGGAGGCTGGTGACAAGTGGTGTCCCTCAGGGGTCAGTACTGGGCCCAGTCTTGTTTAACTTCTTCATCAACGACCTGGATGAAGAGTTAGAATGTACCCTCAGCAAGTTTGCTGATGACACCAAACTGGGAGGTGTGGTAGATACACCAGAAGGCTGTGCTGCCATTCAGCGTGACCTGGATAGGCTGGAAAGCTGGGCAGAGAGGAACCTGATGAGGTTCAACAAAGCCAAATGCAGGGTCCTGCACCTGGGGAGGAACAACCTCATGCACCAGTACAGGCTTGGGGTTGACCTGCTGGAGAGCAGCTCTGCGGAGAGGGACCTGGGTGTCCTGGTGGACGGCAGGTTAACCATGAGCCAGCAGTGTGCCCTGGCTGCCAAGAAAGCCAATGGGATCCTGGGGTGCATCAAGAAGAGTGTGGCCAGCAGGTCGAGGGAGGTTCTCCTTCCCCTCTACACTGCCCTGGTGAGGCCTCATCTAGAGTACTGTGTCCAGTTCTGGGCTTCCCAGTTCAAGAAAGATGAAGAGCTACTGGACAGAGTCCAGCGGAGGGCTACGAGGATGATGAGGGGACTGGAACATCTCCCCTACGAGGAGAGGCTGAGGGAGCTGGGCTTGTTCAGCCTGAAGAAGAGAAGGCTGCGAGGGGACCTAATAAATGCTTATAAATATCGGAAGGGTGGGTGTCAGGAGGATGGGGCCAAGCTCTTTTCAGTGGTGCCCAGTGACAGGACAAGGGGCAATGGGCACAAACTGAGGCACAGGAAGTTCTGTCTGAACATGAGGAAGAACTTCTTCCCTCTGAGGGTGACGGAGCACTGGAACAGGCTGCCCAGGGAGGTTGTGGAGTCTCCTTCTCTGGAGATATTCAAGACCCGCCTGGACAAGGTCCTGTGCAGTTTGCTGTAGGTGACCCTGCTTCAGCAGGAGGGTTGGACTAGATGACCCACAGAGGTCCCTTCCAACCCCTACTATTCTGTGATTCTGTGATTCTTCTCTCCCTGCTGGGAGAGGACTACAGGAGTTGGTGCACTGCACCAGAAGATTCACCCAGATACTAATTAAATTTATATTTGAGTGGTGTATAGTCTTTCCTTTGGATTGGGCCCAATTTCACAGGTATTTTGATCTTTCTGGATAGAACTGCAGCAACTCCTAGCATCCCTATTTTTACTGGATTTGACATTAGTTTGTTTCTGCCCTGGTCTCACCGTAGCAAATCTCCGAGTCTTGCTTTTGATCCTCTCATCAACAATTCTTCTCCAGTCCTTAGAGCTGTCACTCCCAGGGAGGAGCTGGATACAAGGCTTTTGGGCACCAGAATGCTTGGTCTTCCCATGGGGTTTGGGATAGGACAGTTCTTGAGCTGCCAAAACCAATACCTAGATGAAAAAGAGGGGGGTTCTGTTAAAAAGGGGTGTTCTGTTTTGGCTGTGGCCGGCAACAAAAGGGCCACGCAGCCGCTCTGCCACCCCTCCCCCCTGCTAGGGTGGGGAAGAGAATGGAAAGAAACAGGCAAAAACTGGTGGGTCGGGATAAGGGCAGCTTAACAGAACAGCAAACAACGGAAACAGTAACAACAACGATACCGATCAGGAGAATACACAACACAAACAGCAGAACCCACAGAGCCACTCTCACCACCCGCTGCTGTGCACGCTTCTGAGCCACAACTGCCTTCCCGCCGCCCCGCTCCCCCCAGCCAGAACCCAGCATGACGGCACATGGTATGGAATACCCTGCACTGTTTGGCCAGGTTGGGTCAGCCTGCCTGGCTGTGTTCCCTCCTGGATGCTGGTGAAAATTAACCCTGTCCTGGCCGAACCCAGGACAAGGGGTAATCCCTGTACTAGAGAACAACAACAACGGTTACCTGAACCCAGACTGATAGGAACAGCAAGGCAGAAAGGCTTAGAATGAATAACAGCAAGGTAACTGACCCCCGAGACAACCAGCTGGCTCTGAGGTACTGACCAAACGCATGGTCACTTAGCCCTGAAAGTCAACAGTGGCTCCTTCTTCAGACACAGTTAAGTGAAATTATGTAGGAGTCATCACAGGCAGATTTCTGTCTTTCAAAAAGTGAAGATATAATGGACTGATGACATGTTAGGAAACGGTGGCTTCTCCTAGGTAAATGACCATCATGTTTTGCATTCTGTGGGGAAGGATCACTGTGTAATTGGAGTGCAGCAGGGTTACAAAAAATAGTGGAACACCAGGTACAAATACTAGTGCAATACATTCCCATGCCTCTGCCTTCTCCTGCGGGGAATTAAAGGTACCCCCACTATATCTCAGGGAAGCAGCAGTGGTGCAACGAAGACGCAAGGGAAGTTGAAAGTGAAGAGAAGGGCACTTACATCGAGAATGTCCATGCGCTGACGAAGACTGTAGTTCAGAGAGTAGAACTGGGAGGTCAAGTACTTTGCTACCTGTACAGAAAAATCCAGCGATGAACACAAACCCAGGCTGAAAGCAACTTTCCCACTAATTCTAAAAGCACTCCAGTTCAGGAGAAGTCCTGCTTCCTGTTAGTTAACAACAGGCCTCCAAGAGAAGGGAAGAGACACGCTGTGCAAACAGGGGAAATTCAGACACTTCCACTTCCAGACTGTCCCAAAGGAAGTAAATAACAAACGAGACTTTGCCATTTTTCTCTTCTTCCCGTGCAGAGGTACCCAAACAACTGCCATGGCAGCTTTGCCACTTCAAAGGAGACCTTACTGCAGCCTTTCAGTACTTAAAGGGGGCTTACAAGAAAGATGGAGAGACACTTTTTACCAGAGCCTGTACTGACAGGACGAGGGGTAAAGGTTTTAAACTGACAGAGGATAGATCTAGATTGGACACAAGGAAGAAATTCTTTACTGTGAGAGTGGTGAGACACTGGCACAGGTTGCCTAGAAAAGTTGTGGATGCCCCATCATAGGAAGCGTTCAAGGTCAGGCTGGATGGGGCTCTGAGCAACCTCATCTAGTGAAATATGTCCCTGCCCATGGCAGGGAGGGTTGGAAGCAGGTGATCTCTTTGGGTTGGTCCCTTCCAACCCAAATCATTCTGTGAATCTATGATTATAATCACCAGTCAAGTCTTCTGATACAGAAGCCCTTTGTGCCCCAGCTTCCACGTGAAACAATCTCCCCTTCAGTGCAACAGGTCCTTATCTAATTTGCCTTGTCAGGTATACTAACAGCCTCCAAACAGTTCCTCCAGTCCATTACAGCTGTGACAGAGTTTTCTCTTTCCTGTTGTTTCCGCCAGCCATTGCGGATTCTTCAGTACATAGCCCATCTCCGCATAAATGCTGTCAGACGTGAACTACCTATTCTACCACACTCTGATAGCTGTTTCCATCAAGCTAGCAAGAGACTTCAGCTGTCTAAATTTTTGCCTGTGCCGCAAGTGGAAAAAGGAAAGCAGTAAGAGGGACTCACAGGTATTGGATCTGTGGTTAAAACAGCTACTTGAGCTCTCTGACGGAGCTCCACAAAGCCTTCAATACAGGTCTTCTCCTCCAGATGCAATAATATTTTTGCCAGTTCCACGCTAACCTGCTCAAAATATGAAAAAAGGAATCAAATCCCTGAAATTGTTTTTTTCCTCTCACATCTTTTCTAATACTTAAACAAACATAATGAGGGTATGGAATACAGGCAACATATTCATTACTTAGGAGGGAATGAAAGCACATAAAATGCCATCAAAACAGATTTCTCAAAACACTGAACAAAGCCCTACGCCAGTTTCTGTGTCCACACGCACTTTGGCTTTCTGGACAAGCGGTGGCATCATGATATAGGAGGACTTGTCACTACAACTGATGGGTTAAAGGGTACAGTACCACACCCAGAGCCCATCCAGCTCAGTAACACGTCTGATGAGCAGCAGCAGACTGTGCATGGCTTACCAGGCTACACCCCTTCCCCTTCTCAGCAGAGGCCTGCAGGAATTCACTCACAAGTGGTGGTGAGCACTCGTCAGACCAGTGACCTTGTCTCAAGTTCCTCTCACCTGAGCTTTTCATCTTGATCAGTCCAATCCAACTACTCCCTCAGGAAGATACTATGCTTGTACAAGCAAATAGGGAAACACATTTGATTTTACAACCCTTTTTGTTGATGAACAACAATTAAATTTAATTTCAATTCAAAATCAATTAAATCCAAAATTAAAATCAATTGGTCTGTGGAATTAGTGGCTGCTTTGTAAACTGCATTTCTGATGTTTTTTCAGCCTGGCACAAAGCATGGAGCCTCCCCTGCTTCCTCATGTTACTGGCAAGCTCTGCTTGCAACGCATATCATTTCCAGCGCTGGAGCTGCTAAATGCCATACTGTTGCCAGCACCTTTGCCTGCTTCTTTGCTCCTTTGTGCTCCGTAGCCTCATCTCCAAAGCAACTATTTCTTTCTGTTTCCCTTCCCAAGTTGAAAGTTTTAAATCCAGGTACACATTAGCTTAGCCTGCTGCTCTGTTGGCACATTCAGTCTCCTCACAAGGGCAAAGGGATAGTCCTGTATTACAGCCCACTGTTAACTCAGCTCATACTGCTTCACCTCTCTTGTTGCTGCTGCATTCTTTCGAACCAAGCTCTCAAGAGCCTTGACTGTAGCTTCCCACTTGTCCACATCTTCGGATCCTGTCAGGACTGAATGTAATCAAAAGACAAACAAAAGCTATTGACAGAACAGTTGTGCTTGGGTACATACCCCCAACTTTATTTTGCCAACAGTTCGCCTTGTTATAGACAGGTATCACTGATCCAGTGCATGACTGGCATTACGAACTAAATTGAAATTACTCAGAAATTACAGTTCAACACTTGAGCCCAGACTACTGAAATCCTACAGCTTCTTCAGATTAGCTCAGAAAAAATAAACCTACAGAGAGACCACTCTCCCAAAACCAGTAAGAAACAGGTAAAGGCTGAGTCCAAAACCTCCTACCTTCAATACAATCTCGGATATACACAGGAGCCTTAGTCTTTAGTTCTTTATCCTCTGACATGTCATAAGGGATGAGGTCATCATCACTGTAAAAGAAATAAAAGCAGGAGTTAGTCTATGAAGGATAGACAGTCTTCGTTTCCCCAGCTATCCACACAAAAAGGAAAGAACCAGCGCATACGTTGTTGTAACACTGTCACTACTGCATCATCCAGCAGCACTGCTGAAGCCTGACCTGAAAGCGCTCCTTAGGAAGTTCTACAAATTACTTTGAAGCTCAGTGAAAGAGTAGTTCTGTGACCAGATCTGGAACTGGATCTCCTGGTCAAGTGCAGGAAGGAGTCAGGTGACCCAGAGACTAGAAGCTGATTCTTGAGATTTCTTTACATATTGGTAAAGTGACAGAATAAGGCAGGTCTGCTATTAAAATGGGTAGATATATCCACGATTCCAGGACTCATGTATCTAAGTCAAACAGAATCAATACAATGGTTGTACACGACACGGGCTTTGCTCAAATTATTGACCAACATACTTGCATGCAACTTCCTACACAAAGTCCAACTCTGCTGCATACCATTCAGCTGAACAAGGTCAGAAAGCATAAGATTTGCCAAGAAATGCAGCTACCAACAGCTCCCTTCTCCCCACATCTGCTCTTAAGAACCTGACATTATTTTCTATTTCCTACCAGTTTCTTGCCCCATACCTGTCAAGCTCAGCATCCAACTCCTCATCTGGCATCACAGGGGCTGCTGGATGTGGTTTCTTGTTACTTTCCAATACCAACGGCAGGGCAGCACCCGCGTTCTCATTCCTGCTGTGAGGAACAAACGTACTAAAACCAATAAAGTAACAGTCCTTATTCACAAGCAAGAAACTATCCACACACTAACACTTGCCACCTAAATAGAATGGCAGACTATTATTTCTGCTGCAGTCTCCCACCTAGATTGGTCTACATAAGAAACAAAGTCCTGGGAAGGAGAACGGGGGGAGGGGAGAAGAGAAGCAGAATCTCTTAAACAAAAGAGCAACAGGTAACAAAAATTAAGCTAGCTAATTTGCTATGTTCTCCCTGCACTAACTTGTACTTAGGAGTGCTAAGGAACGACTTCTTTGTGATAACTGAATCACACTGGCCTGCACTGTATTTAAAGTTATGTGGGATGAATACAACAACGGAGAAATGTTTTTCTGTCTCTGTACCTATTTCTGTGGACTTTGGCATTGTCCTTTCATATCTCTGCTTCTCAAATGCTGTCTATGCCGATTTTGCCCCTAAAATGGGAGCAATAAATCTTCTGTATTTCACTGGAGTGCTGGACAGCTTCATTTGCTAATAACAACATCAAGTGCTTCTTTCCTTCGCTGATAAAACAAAGTGTTTCATGGAGCCTCAGCAGATGCCGAGGAAGTTAAGAGCACCAAAGAACCAGTCTTTAGACTGACAGATGGGCTAGTTCTTTGTTACTGATGAATGGGCTGGGGGCATATGGCCCAAACACCAGATTTCCCAGATGCGAACAGACAGGCTCATTTGATTCTACACAGGGGCACATACGACCCCTAAAACCTGCAGCATGGTTTCACCACGTGCAGCTATCAAACCAGCAATTTTAGTACATCCTACCATTTGAATTATGAATTCCACATAACTACACTGCATTGTAAGAATAAGGTGCATTATAATGCTTAAGAATATGTAAGACATCTTGAATACTGTCCACAGTTCTAGTGTGTAACTCAAAAAGAGCTACGGAGAAGAGCTAAAAGACGACAAGACGACGAATAGTAGCAATATCTTACACATCATCTGGGAGGCTGGGGACAACACAGGATGGTGAAGTCTGCAGCAGAAGGGACTTCAGTTCTCTTACTTCATCATCTTCTTCATACTAGACATTCAAAGTAACTGTTAGTGCACTCTGTTTGATTGCAAATACGCCCAGCATTCAACATTCAACCCTCTACTGTGTGCAAATGAAGACTGAATCATGAGCAGATGAACCCACACAAATCCCATCGGCTTCAACCACTGTGCTGCCAGCAGTAATGTATTTCTGCCGCACAGCGACCTGTGCCGTATGTAATCTTCGTCCCTATAGTTAACAGTAGTACCTGATCAGACCTTGCCTGGATGTTATTTACAATCTTTACAACATTTAATAAATGGCAATGCGACACCAGGGGTGATGCAGGTTTTTAAAGAATTAATGTGATTTAATCACATAATTCTTATAAACTCTTCTGGAAACAGCAGAGCATATATCCCTATATCAGTCTTGAAAATCTCAACTCAGAGCAGGTCTTTCCACTGTGTCAGGGACTGAACGTTCACCACTGGTTTAGGTTTGAAGTTCCGTCTCAACTTCCATGGGTCAGATTCCGATTCCCTCATGCAATACAATAATCCTCTAGCAGTCCTTTATTATCATCAATTTACTCTGAACTCTGTCAGCAGATTACACTCCTAAGGTCACTCTTCACCACCTGGCTATTTTCTATACAATTGTTTTTTGTAAACAGGTATCCTCTCTTTTTGCAAGTGTTGCCACCTCTCCTTATTTCCAGATAGTAAGTGTTAGAACTTGCTGTAATGCCCTGGATCATCTGGTTTAAAGTTTTTATTTCCTCTAAGCCCTGCACACCAGACAAATTTCATTGTAATCTTCACCTGAAACTTCAGGACAGGCCCATCACTGTTTATTTTTGAACTAATGCTCTCTGCCACAATCATTCCCAGACGCCGTATTTGTGGCAGATTGCTGTCCAAGTGGCATTTCACACCCTCCATCATGCTTGTGAGAAGCTCTGAAAAAAAATCAAACAGCGCACGAAACAATGACAGAAACAAACATCTATCTTTATGCTGGTTCCCTGAGAGGGCACCTTTAGCCACTCACCACCCCATAATGGGCAGAAAGATAGGATGGGCCCACGCAACTGTGACTTCTCTTTCTGCAATGGCAGCACTGCACTTCAGCACCAATATAATAAACCCATGATCTTTCATGGGGTACGCAGTCAACGAGACGTTACAATACATTCTAAATTTGGCATATTTCGGTTTTCACTGAAACAAAAAAGGATGGTAAGTCAAGTCAATCTTTAGCTCATTTTCTGAGTGCTTCAAAGTCATTTGAGTGAAACACCACGTTTTGAGGAAGCTACAAATTCTGACCAGTACAACCAGTACACGGAAGGAGTAATTTCCCTCACCACCTAGATAAGATGAAACAGGCAGATAAGATCAGTATTTCTCAGCCCAGAGAATGAAGGTTGCCAGCTTCACCAGGCAGGCTTACTGCTGTTAGACTGATCTCCTTCAACTCAGAACAGCTTAACTTTGCAACAAAAAACAGATTATAAAACTACAGTACTGTTAGTAAATAACAGGTCACACATTCAGCTAAAGAAGAATTAATTCTAGAATGAAACAGATAAATAGGTTTTGTAAGTCAGCCCTTCTCCCGCCACAAAAGCCACAAACACAGAGATGTAACTCTGTACATTGGACAGATTTGGTTTTGTTTTTTTTTTTTTTAACTGCAACAGAAACAGAAATTTTAGACCAGAACCCCAACGTGTTATGCACTGTATAGATACAGAATGGGAGGTCCTTGCTGATAACTAGCCCTACTCATCTCACACTGAGGGCAGCAGAATGACATGGAGCAATGCATGTGGATAGTCAGAGATCAACCAAACTGCTTTTCATCCTGGTGTCCCCTTTGGAGCCTTACTCATGCTCCAACACTAAGCCTATGAATTGCAAATCACTCCATTCCTCTAACCAGTCCCAGAGACATTCCTTGTTTTCCTGTGACAAAACTTAAGGGTTCCTAAATCACTGTTCAAGTATGAATCCTAGTTCAAAAATATGCTTCTCCAATTTCATAATTTAAAGCTATGCACTTGGAATTATGTATCAGGGCTAAAGAAAAAGAGGATTCCAGCAGGCTACCCTGTTAGCCAAGATGAAGATGGGACAATTTCATTTATTCATAGATCAAAACAAGACAGTTTTCTACTCACAGTCAGACCTTCTCTTCAGCAAATCTAACCTCTGCTTCTTCCACTGCCTCACCTTGTCTGCAGCGCTCGATTTCAGGCTCCTTCAGGTGGCAGAGGCAGATAAGGATGGCCTTGCTAATGTACTGCTGCTGCTCAGGCGGAGAGTGTTTCACAGCACTGCTGCTGCCCCAGGTCTCCAAGAGTTCTTGCAGCACCTGAACCAGAGAACTCCAGATGGCTTGAAATGGATCTTTTCTACATATAAGTAAGCTTGTTTCTGAAGCACATTTTTGAAACGCGCTTTCATACATTGTGTATTCTGATGGCCCTTTGGTCTTCGTACTTCCCAGTGAACTTTACACTCCCTACAAATGGAGCCAACTTTGTATTTTGGGGCCCAAAGTGTGTTTGACCAACTGAGAACTCCACAGCACCTTCGTTTAATACATTTTAAAATATTTTTTTAATATTCAAGTGATAAATATTATACGCAGAGCAATACATATTATTGTCAAAAACCAGTATGATATATGGTTTTACAGGCTTTTAGTCCAATCCTATATAGCTGCCAGTACTTCCAGATAATTAAAATAACATGTAAGCAGTGGGGAAAAAAGGAAAAAAATAACCAAACAGAAAATCCCAGACAAAACATTAAAGATTTCCAGAGAAACAAATTTCATAGAAATTCCATCACCCTGCTGACTTGGAGAGGGAAAATATCTGCACCCCCACTGAGGACAAGGTAGATGAGAGAGATTATGAAGCACCAACCATCTGGCACACAGACAGCTCTACCAAATTCATCACTTGCTGCCATCTGCCCAGCCACACAAACAGGGATGACAGAGGAAGCTGAGAAGCATGGAGGACATGGGACATCTGTCGGAATCCAAACCTCATTAGTTTTGCTACTTGGAAGACAATTTACCAATTAAATATGAAAAACTAATGCCAGCAGTGCAGAAAGTCTTTGATTTGTACATCACAATTTACTTGTGATACAGTAGGGCTTCCCTCACTCTCATGGAAGTGTCTTAGAAAAGTACCAAAATTGCGCACCCCACAGACACATAAACGCACACTCACACAGTAGAATTTTTTCCATCAGACACCTCACCAGTGATGCTACTTAACCTTACTTTGATCAATAAGGCACGCCGAAGGCTGTCCAGGGACAAGTAGCCAAGGAGATTCTGCACCACTGCAGTCTGCAATGAAAACCATGAGCCTTGCTTTAACTGGGCTTTATGTTGTCACCCAGCAATGACAAGTGTGTATTTTTACTATGTTAAACTTTTCATTCTAAGGGACTGGTTGACAACATTCAGAGACACAAAAGTAAGTAAAATTAAAAAAAAAACCACCAAAACCAGGATAGGAATACAGCGTTTTTACACTCAAAACCAGATCAGCACATTCCCAGGTAAACATGGAACACAGAAAGTCTAGAGAACATCCCTCACAACAACACCACTAGCCTCAGCACACTTCCTAACGTCTTGTGACAAACTTAGGTGCACAGGAAAAAAAAAAAATCCCAATCCTTGTCTCATCTCTTCAATCTAATTCTTATCGCTGAGGGTGGGTTATGGCTTCTTGAGTCTCTTCTCTCAGATTCTAAATTAACTAGATGTCTCCAGCTCCCCAGAACACCGAAATTATGTTTAAATAACCATTTGGCTCTAGAGAAAGAGCACAGTAATTCTGCTAATCGCCACCAACCCTGAGAGCACACAAACCCCATCATTTCAAAGCAATGTTCACCACTCCCTCTTTGTTACATTCAGCTGAGGGGATGTAAGTGAACAGCTGCACAGCTCAGGTATATGTGGAGAGACTGAGGGCTGATTTCAAGATGACAAGTTAAATCTTCAGTCAACGAGACCTGGAGCTCAGCTAAAAAGCACATTGGCACTTGGGAAAAACAGGCGTTACCATACCGCTGTTCAGAGCAGAGTCCTTACCGTGTGGCCATACTGCAGGAGCAGCACCTTCTGCGTCACCACAAACTGAGCTTTCTTGTTTTTCACAACCAGGTTCCCCAGCAACCTAGACAAGACATCTGCCCTACAAGACAGGTCAACAGCAAAACATTAGGAATCCACATAATTACGGTCATGCTGCCACTAATCATAGGAAATTCTGTGAGCAGCTATTTGCAACAAAGCCTCTAAAACATCTTAAATTTTTAAGAGTGAGTTGGTAATTGCGAAGAATGTTTTCACTTGTTTTTTCACTACATTTCACAACACAGATCTTTCAGGAATGGTGCAAGTTCCAAGAGGCAACAATCAGCTACTTTACCCCTAGAATCCCTCAGGAAACGGCACTGTAAGAAACCGCCTACACAAACACGCACACACACACGTCAACATCTTTCAGAAACCAATTCTGCAAGTATTTGTGAAGAAACTCCAGCTTTTGCTCTAGATGAGGGAGGAAAGTAGAGTTCTTACCCGGGTGTTGTCTGCACAAAACCAAGGACCACTGCTTCCATCCAGCGGTCTGGCACACATTCAACCAATCGCCAGCATATTCTTTGCCAGATGCAGTCCGATTTGGTGAGATCCGTTAGGCGGGGTACCAAAACGCTCAGAATTTCCTCTGAAGTGGAAGAGAAGACGGGTAAATACACCGGATGGACAGCACCGGTGCAACAGTACTCAAGGTCAGCCCACAAATTTCAAGATCCTTACAAGATGAAGAAATACAACATACGGTTTGCAGTTCTAAATTGTTCCTGTGGTAAGAATGAATCTAAGCAGCGTAAGAAATTTGCAAGTATTCCTCACCACAGGAAACAGCTAGAAAATCTTTCCTCTTCTTCCCCAGCCCTGTTAACTGCTTCTGCCTTCAGTGGCTTCAAAGTCCTAAGCAAAGCTAGACTGAACACTACTCACATGAGAGGGTTCTTGCATACGGGCAGTGCGCTATGCTGGTATTCACATGGCACTTTCAGACCACTGGATGAAAAATGCTACAAGAGCGTTTAATAGTTATGCCCCAGATGGCAGGATAAGAAAGCTAATAACCTCATCGATGTTTGAGAGCAGAACAGATCACACTCACATGAGCTGAGAGTTACACATCGACATCCATCAGATACGTAGCTGAGCAGCCGCAGAAAGCAGCGAGCAGCCTGTACAGCCCAACTCACAAAACCCCCAAAGTATCATTACTTGGTCAGTCTCCCACTCTCTCTGTTGATCATCATCGCAGCCATCCTTCTGTAGCAAATATGGTAAAACAGACTTTCCCCCTCCCCAAAATAGTACTGTAAACCACTCACTTTGTCTCCCATGAATGCACACCTTCCCCAGGACATGAGAAACAAAAGAGATTGAGCAATCCAAGCCACCTGGGATAAAACAGACACAAGCTTAACAACAGCATCGCCAACATCCTCCCAACCAACCTTCAGAAGGAGGTACACACGCTTCTATGAGTACTGAAGCGTGGAAACACAGATTAACTTTTTCTCTTCAAGCACCGTCTCTTCCTCCCTCCACCACCTGCCTTCAGGCACAAAACAGCACCCAGTATTATTTACACACAGAAGACTAAAGTAGGTCAGTCCCACTTCAACTCAAGGGTGACAATGGTTCATTCAGCAGCATTTCAATCTTCTACACAATTACTTCAGCAGAGACCAAGTGACCGCTATTAAGCTTTGGCAACAGATGACGCCATTTAACAGGTTGTAGGATTGCAGCTTCCAGTGGGAGCTTAAGAAGCCTCAGCCATATTCCTCATTGCTGGTATCTCATGCTTTTAAGCCCAATGAACTTCAGCCTGAAGGACACACGCGAGGCTCTGCAATTCACATTATCTGCATTTCAAGCACCAGCCATGGAGGTGTGGGCACAACAAGCTTCTGAAGAAGAGCTGTCTCTACAGCACAGTTCTCCTGCAACCTTACCCCTCAGAGAGTCGGAGATATTCTGCAGCACCTGGACGATCGCAGTGCCCAGGAGAGGAAAGTAGTTCTGTGGGAGGAACACCGGCGGGGTTTCCCCCTGGAGTCTGTTGCTCACATGCTCAGGCAAACACACGACCCTGCCGAGCAGGGCCTCCTGCAGCTCGGGCGGGCCAGCCTGCGCCTGCTGCTGGCAGAGCTCCCACATCAGCGCCGCGACCCGTCCCTCCCGCAGGAACCGCTCCAGCACCGCCGCGACCTCCCTCGGCTGAGCGCCGGGCCTGGAAGACAGCCGCGGCAGTCAGGCCCTGCCCCTTCTCCCCGCTAAGAACAGCCCCGCCCGCTACCGCTTTTCTGCCTCACCGTTACAGCCCCGCTGCTCAGCCCCGCCGAGCTGTAACCAAAACCACGCCGAAGCGGCTTTACCCCCTCGGTATCTCTGCTGTCTCCTCGGCTCACGGCACGCCAGGACCGCAGTGAGCACGGCTGAAGACCGCTTCGCGACCGCGGTGCCGTACGGGGGCTGTGAGCCGGCGGGATTCGGGGCCGGCGGGCAGAGCACGGCCTCCCCAAATCCCCCCGCCCGCGCGCTCACTCCCCGCTGGGCCCCGGGGCGGGTTCGCCCTCACCCCCGCCTTTGGCGCCGCGGGACAGCCCCGAGGAGGACGGGCCCCTCTCAGCTCTCCGAGCCACCGCGCCGCCCGCCCCTGCCCCAGAGCCGGGCCCGCGGGAGCCGCCCGCCCCGAGCCGGACTGACCCCGGGGAGGCGAGGGCTTCCAGCAGGACGCAGAGCGCCGGCCCGGGCGGGCCCTGCAGGAAGCAGCTCTGCCACAGGCCCTCGGGCCGCGCCGCGCGGGGCGCCCGCGCCAGCCTCCGCAGGAAGGCGCCGAAGAGGGCTCGCTCCAGCTCCCCGAGGGCGGCCGGGCCCTCCGCCAGGGCCGCCCGCACCGCGCCCAGCGCCGCCGCCGCGCCCTCCCCGCCCCGCTCCAGCGCTACCGCCGCCTCCCGCAGGGCGCGCGCCAGCGCCGCGGCCATGGCGCCCAGCGAGCGCCGCCGCGCCGCTTCCGCCCGCCCTCCGCGGCAGCCAATCAGCGGCGCCGCCCCGCGGGACGCTGCCGGAAAAGGGCCGCCCGTGCCGACCTTAAAGCGACAGGAGCCCCTCCGGGCAGCGCCGGTTCGAGCGTAAGAATCCCCAGGAAAGGCAGCTGCCGGCCTGGCGGCTTCCGCGCGGAGCAAGGGGCGGGAGCAGGGAGCGAGGTGGGCCGGCTGTTCTCAACCCTACTGCTTTATTCAATAGTCGCTCATCCTACACAAGTACAAACACAACATGGCCCAAAAGGCTACAAAGTGATACAAAACAAAACAAAAAAAACCCACTTTATAGTATTAACTGTACAACAGGTGGTAAATTCTTTGCCTTTCCTTCTGTGAACCCCAGTTAATCCAGCCAGCATGGCGGCCTCGGGCCTCCCCCTGCACCCTGCCATTCCCAGGGGGTGACGCTCAGCCGCCAGCCTGACAGTTGCAGAAGCAGAAGCGCTCACGCTGTTTCACTGGGGGGTTGTGTAGGAAGTTTTTACTAAAACCCTTTCAGAAAAGGTGAGAGAAATCACTTACAGGGGCAGCTACACACCAGTTCTCAGGATTCCCAGCTTCTTTTCTAAGGTATCATGTTCAGTGGGCTGGGCCGCTGTTTCTGTGGCAGCGGCCTGGTACATGCACTGCAGAAGAGCTTACTCTGCAGAAATGAGCAACCTGTTTGGGAATTCGAATAAAGCGACAACTCGGTGTTTAAGTCTCAGGCAGATCTGGACTCCAGCTGCTCTGAAAAATCCCGTGCTGGCACCTCGAGGTCAAGTTAAAGGTCTCCCTGTCTTGCTACACAGGGTTTCTGAAACAGCTCAAGATTTACATGCTCGTCTGTACAGCGTGCTAAGCGTTTAGAAATCACCAAGCAGCAGCCTGCTAACTGGAGAGAGGCTGTAACACCTTTCCTTCTGTTTATCTGGAAAAGATGTCTTTGCAGCCTTTAAAAACAAAAGCCATTTTTTAAATAATTTGAATTCAATGCCAGGAAACTAGAAGCCCCACAGCAAAGGCTATCTACTGGCCGGGAACTGTTGCTCTCTCCTCTTAGGTTGCCTTTACTGCCAGGATTATCTCTCTCTCTCACTCCTCCTCACCCAGACCCATTATAAAAAAAAGGTACAATATTTAGTCTGATGGGATTTAAGTTAAAAAATAAAAAGCTGTTCAGTCTTTTTGCTTTATCGTGAGGAGTTCGAGCTGGAGCGGCTGCGATGGCGCCTTCGTCCAGGAGACCTGGATCTTGATCGCCGGCGAACAGGGGATCTGCGCCTCGGAGACCGGGACCTGATACAGAAGGAGAAAGCTTTCATTAGGAGAGGAGGGCAACAGTTTCCAGTAACTTCCCATCTCATCTACCAACTTTTTAAAAACACTTCCCCGCCCCTCTCCAAAAGCCCTCACGCACCACAGTAATAGAGCTCCAGCAAAACACAGCCAGCTCCAGAGAGGAGAAAGGCAATTCAAACACTGACTACACAGCAGCAATAGTCTGGTTATCCTCCCTCTGCTTCACAAGTTGAAAAATGTGTTAACAACCAAAGAACAGACAAGCATCTTGCCTTCTTCCTCAAGCAAAACAAGTTCATTCTATGTCAGATTCTCCTTCACCTGAAAGGTCAGCCTGTGACTCCTGAAATGCAGTGATATTCAGGGAAAGGATTTAAATAAGCCCTTTCAAACCACAGGGACGTTTCTCAGAGGAAGTCCAACTTTAAAGAAATAGTTAAGCTTCAAGCTCTTCAGTACTGCAATCGATCTGCACTGCCACCAGCATGACACCAAGGTTCCAGGCACAGAGCACTAACAGAGCCCAAACGGGATAATACAAGTCAGGCTTGGGAAGAACACGGCCAGTGAGGAGGGAACGCCAAACCCAGCGCTTGCCAGACCTCAGTACAAGGCCTGTTTAAAGCAGGACCACCAGGCAGTGGATCTTGTGCCATGTTAGTTCTTGTTTTTAAACCTGTAGTTCGTAAGGTGTTCAGCAATCAAGTGGCTCAAACAGGAGCCGCTTTTAAGAGTGATGAGAGTTTAAGCAGATTTCCAAGACAGAGGAGCCCATCTAGATGCTGAGGAAGACTCCGAAAGAATCCAAGCACGTTCAGGCAGCCCCAAGTGGCACAACAGGTGTGTGCAGGTCAGGTCACACCTTCGGGTCAGTGTACTCCGCTCTGACACAAAAGGACTGCTTTTTGGTCACGTGTGCATTCATAGAATAAGGAAGTGCAAGGGCGTTGGAAAAGCAAGCAGCTGGAGCAGGCTGCCAAAAGCATTCTGCCAAACCAGAAGTCCATCCTCACTTCGCCTCGAAGCATTTATGCGGAAAGGACTCCAGGAACAGGCTGGAAAGCATCTGACATTTCCAAGCGACTGCATTCAGGGTGCAGACCAGAGCAGGTCACCCTGGTGCAAAGGAGTTAAGACATACAATCCAGGTTCAACTGATGCCCAAAACAATGTTACTATCATTTGGAGGGGAAAGTCAAGTCCAACAGGATTAAACTGTCCCCACACCAAGTCTTTCAGTGATTAACATGTTGTTGCACTGAGAAGGAAATACAAATTGTTCCAGCTCTCACCTTCTCCTCATGCGAGGAGGTGACCTGCGCCACATCGGTGGTGGTGGCAGCATCCTCCTGGGTGGGCTAAAGCGTCTGGGAGGTGGCCTGGGTCGTGGGGCCAGCACAGCTGTGGCAGTGATCTCCTGACCATCGATCTGGCCTTTTTAGGGAATCACAGAAACAGGAAGAAGTATTTTCCAACACTAACATCTACACATCACATTACTGCAACTCACAGCTTTGTCACAAGCAACTGAAGCATGATTCAGCCTACAATTCTATTTCCACCACCTGCTCAGGGTTTATTTTGACAAAGTCCACGTACATTCTAGACTTTTTAAGCTAATATCCCACCAAACTGCACTTCAGGTGTTAACCAGGAAAGATTTTCACATAAACTGGAAGAATTTTATTACTGTTTGCTTTGAAAAAAACCTCAGTTTTAGTAGTTCTGTGATGTTTTGGATCTGTCCTGAACCACACAAAAGCCAAAGCCATCTGGGCTGAAAACAGACAGTATTTCAGATCAGTTCCCCAAAACACTTCCCCACCACCTCTACTTCATTTTCAGATCAAACTCATCTGCTCCAAAAGTTTTTTAAAAGTACTCAGCCTCCTTGAAGCATTTGATACCTACCTCCATCCATGTGTTTCAAGGCTTTCTCAGCATCATCTGGGTTCTCAAACTCCACATAAGCATAACCTTTAGAGAGGTGTGGATTTAGCCTGTCAACTGGCATGTCTATCATTTTAATCTTTCCGTAAGTGGAAAAAATTTCCATGATGTGATCCTGCAGAGAAAAAGCAAGTCTTAAGGACACAGACCACACTTACTGACCAGGTATGGCTGGCGTGGAGCAGTAAATCCACAGCACTAGATTAGCTTTAAATCCATGCCACCGTCAGGAAGAGACATATTTCACCGGCCAGATGTGGAAAGGATTACTACTGCTTTCTCTACTGTTGTCTATTCAGTTCCTCCTCAGGCTGTTCCAAACCTTCAGTTCTAGCAGTGTTACTGCTGCATGTCAACATGCGCTACAACAACACAACTAGTGCAAAAATTCTATTGGGGACCTGAAAGTGAACTTACGCCCTCAGGTGAAAACTCTTAAGGTGCAATTGTTAATATTTTTTAAAAAACATCATTTTTTCAGCACCTTAAACCTTTTACCTCTGACAACCTTTAAATGACTGAAGCACAGGAAGCTCCGTCTGAACATGAGGAAGAATTTCTTTCCTCTGAGGGTGACGAAGCACTGGAACAGGCTGCCCAGGGAGGTGGTGGAGTCTCCTTCTCTGGAGATATTCAAGACCTGCCTGGACAAGGTCCTCTGCAGCCTACTGTAGGTGACCCTGCTTCGGCAGGAAGGTTGGACTAGATGACCCACAGAGGTCCCTTCCAACCCCTACCATTCTGTGATTCTGTGACATTCAGGTAAAGAGAACTTAGCCAGCCCAGCTCTCTTCAGATCCTTTATCAAGAACCTCCAGATATACTTTATGCCTCCAAGGTAATTTCAGCTGTTGTCCCAACCTCTACAGTTTTCTTCCTAGTAAGGCAGAATACAAGGTCTGGAGTGCTGACAGAGCAAACAGACCCTTCAGCACTACACAGTGTCAGTAAAATCCTGCCAAAACTTTCCTCACTGATCAACTTGGACACAAAGCAAGAATTTCCAACAGAAAGACCTTGTCAGCACTCTACCAACCAAAAACATTTTGAGAGCTGTAAAAGAGCCACTCACACGTCCTCACAGACGATATACAAGCTTAATACTAAGGGGAGCACGCCATTACCTTGGTCACGTTTCTAGTGAGCCTTCCAACATGCACTTTTGTAGGTCTGGGCGATGGGCTCCGCCTCTTCCGCTCCTTTTCATCTCTCTTGGGTGGCTTGGACCTGATTTTGACAACAGAAAATGTTTATAGAGTTTTCAGGGAACATGCAAGACAAAACCAAGTAGCCAGTCATTATCACATCATAAAAAAGTACCATTTTTCTTGGGAGGGCATCTTTTTTCTTAAGAAATTACAAGCTAGGAAGTGCTGGGGTGGTGGTGTTCCACTTAGCAACACCTCAGGACTTGCATTTGCCTTGTCTGCTTTTGCTTTAGAACCTTCTGGAATTTGCGAGCCTTTTCTTGTCAGTTTTCAACTTTACTGCAACTAGGGTAACAAACATGAAATTTAGCAAACATTCCCTCAAAGTTGTTGGCCACAGTTAAAGAATTTCCCAGTTGTTAAAAAACATTCTTTGCCTCAACCATTAGAGGCAGAACAAGGGCATAAACACCAAAGCATATCACAAACAGGAAAATTAATGGATCCAATGATTTGTGTTTCTGTATGTTCTGTTCACTACAGAGGTCCAGAAATGTCACAGTTTAAAAAAATATTTAAATGGCTGCATATAACTATTTCTTTGCCTTTTTTTAAAATCTGGAATATAATTTTAATGTGTGAAAAAATCAGCATGTAGAAAATTTATATTTATGCTTCCTCCTAAACTTACCGTACATAAATTGAGGGATATACTAAAAAAACCCAAACACAACAAACCACAGTGGCTCATAATACTTCAGTAGGTTTTATCAGCCTTCAGTACTTTACCTGCAGAATGATCCAAAGCAAAAACTGCATGGACGTTAACATACTTTGATTCCTCTACTTACAGGAAAAGGCTTCCTCTGCCCCCCCTTCCATTTTCTTTTTGTATACATAAGAACATACATATACACATGTACAATATTTTGAGCCCTGACTTCTCTGTTAGTCTTGGCTGTAGTTTAAAGGAACCAAAGAGCTTTACTCTCATCTAGTCCCTATATAGTCCCATACTATTGGGGAAACATTGATTAAAACTGTCTCTACAAAACGTATTTTAAATTACTCTTTAAAATGAGTCTTTTAACCTCTCTTCCTACAGGGCATATATTTTGACTGTAAGCAAAAGGAGCGCACTCATTCTAACAAAATTCAGATCTCTAAGTTATGGAGAAAGCAAATGGCCCTCAAAAAAAAAAAAAATCTATTCTGATCACCATCTTGTATTCTACACGGAAATTAACCTGCCATCTGGTAATTCCTAGAAGGCAAATAAAACTCACTTGGAGCGGGAACGTCTCCTGTTGTCATGTCTCCGTCGAGAGGGACTTGGAGATCCAGAAGAGCTGCTGGAACTGGAACTGCGTGAGGTGCTGGAGCTCCCAGAGCGGCTTGAAGCAGAAGAGGAGCTAGAGCCACTGCTAGAACCAGTGCTGGAACTGGACCCTGAACTGGAAGTTGAGCTGGAACGGGATCTGTTGGGGCGGGGGCAGTAGGCAATAAAAATGAGTACCCAGAAGAAGAATGTCTGAAAAACTTCTGATAGTTACAGAGGGAGAAACTGTGAGTTACAACAATGAAAACTGATGATCCATAGCTCACTAGAGAGCCAAAGAAAATTCATACCTAAAAAATTAAAATTCTTAAGTTAAACAAAACTTCACTGTGACTAACACAATGCAAGCTTTCAACAAATCCATGACACAAGGAATGAAACGTACCAGAAAGCAAGCTGGTGGTTTCTGAAAACACTGTAATTCGTTACTACCTGTAAAAGTAACTACCTGGTACTGCTGCTCCCACTGGAAGCACTGCGTCTTTTGCGTGTCTTGTCTCGACCACGATCCTTTTCACCCGATTCCTTAGTGGCTGCTTTATCCTTGGACCGGTCCTTTGATTTCTCTTCAGACCTATCCTTGCGCTTGGTTGGTGAGGGAGCCCTTCAAGAACAAATCACAAAAGACATTGTTTAATATAGAAAAAAACAAACAACAAAAACCCCACACCCAAACAAAGAACAGAACAGCAACAAAAAACATGGAACTTCAAATGTAACTCAAGAGCACCATAATTGCAAAGTATAAGCATTAGGCAAGTTTGGACTTTTTAGAAAAAGAAAAATATCTTACATTACAGAACAGCTTTGAGGAAGACAGCTATAGCATACAGAAAATCTCACACACAGAAATTCACGCAGAAAGAGGTACATTTCCAATTCCTCACCCTCACTGGGAGGGCCCTAGTAACCTATAATATTCCCAGTTTTGTTAAGCCTAGAAAATTCAGACAGAATTATTACCTAGTGCTGGATTTTTTATTATTTTCTTTGAGTCCTAGCAAACTCTTCTTTTTCAATCCTGATAACTCCATTTCCCCTTTGGAGGCGTCCAAAGCAGCACCGAATGGGCCTCACTTATCTCAAATCTCACTTCTAACTCCTTGATTCTGAGACCCGATCCCTAATCGAGTGCAATAAACTCCAAAGAACAGCCTAGTGACAAGATAAAAGGGTTTAGAAACAAGAAATTAACAGATAGGCATAAAACAACAACTCGCTTTGCAACAATGGCAGCACACTGGGCATCAACTGACTTCTACCGAGTCCTTCAGTTACGCACACTGGTAGCTGGCCATTAACAGCCAGCCTCGGTGCCTGCTCACACTGGCACCATGTGCCTCACGTAAAAGTCTGCATCCACGTTTAAAGCTATCTATCATTTTGACATTCACAGAAGTACAAAGCACCTTAATGATCCAATCAAAAAATGGCAGAGGACATTAATTTTCCCTGCAAGATGCATATGCAGCTCATGCCTCTTGACAACAGTTTTGTCTCCAGAGGAGCAAGCACTGGTTTTCTCCAAAGCCAATTTGTGCCATATAGCATGTATTTGTCAGGAAAAAAGGGTTGTTGAAAACAAAAACCCCCACTGAATTACAGCTGCTTTCAGCCTCAACAAGCTGCTTCCAAAGCTCTGTCAGCCTTGGAAAGATCAGATTCAAGGGCCCAGTCTGCTGCACTGCTGCAACAGCAGATTCTACTTTAACTTCTTAGCAGAAAGTCTAAACTGGATTCTGACCTCATCTAGCCCCAGTCAGTTCCCTCTTTACTCTAAATACAAAAGGAGACAAATTTAACACCCCACTATTTAACACTGAAATACTGGGCATTAGTTGAATTCCAGATGTTTCCCATGAGAGGGCTGCATCGATCACACATTCTGCGATGTCTAAACACATTGCTGCATTTTTGCTGTTCCACACGGATTGCTGAACACCTGCATTACAAAGCTGCCTCCAACATGTTTTAATAACCATCAAAGAGTGTGGCAGATTTTATTTGCTGTAACACTCACTATCTACCTGTGAATGAAACATTCAGGAAATGGAAGAGTGGGCACAAGCATGTCTGACCTGCCAGGCTTATCTGAAGGGGCAGTGAATATTCACAGGGCTGCACGATGCTGGAAACATCTCTATCTCCACATGCATCACAGACAAAATTAGTTAACAAGAAAAAACCTCTCCAGCTCACTGCATCCAACAATCTTGTTTGCTTCTATGCTCCTAGTATCAGATTGTAGTAAGCAACTACTTTATTCTCTAAATTACAATTAAGTTTATGTTTGGGAAGAGATCACTTCTGAACAGCTGAATTCGCTTTCCTCATTTTCAACTTCACAGTTTTCCCTAACAGAACAACTCCAAAAAGCAACACAAATGAACATTCGCAAACCCAGCTCTCTGCAGATCCAGAAGTCAAGAAACACCCATTCCTTCTGCAAGGAGAACAGGAAACCTGCAACACAAATGTGACACTGGCAGGGCTCACTGGGAGAGGAAACATCTTCTCCAACACCAGGTGCAGTTAAGAGGGCAGTGCATGGACTGTTCCATAGGTGCTGCAAAGGTGACTAAAAAAAGCAAACCTGTGTACATTATTCAGCTGTACAACATTTCTAACCAAGCTCTATGCCTCTAGTCCAAAGTGTGAGGGGGTCTGCAGTTCAAAAATTGAAAGCCACTCCACAGGACCAGCTGACTAACTTGGAAGAACAGAACAGACAAGTTTTTGAACTCACAACCCCAAAAAACTTGTCAATTTCCTTTCCCACCTTCCTTCTCCTAAATATACCACAGTCAGGTTTGTGTTACATCTTCCTACACACCAACTTCTCTTGCACCTGTGGACTATCACAGTGATGATGCTATCAGGTCAACCATGCAAAACCACCTATTATCATCTGATAGCTGGCTCCAGTTCTACCGCTGTTGGAAGGAAGGGGGAGAGAGAGGGAGAGAAGACAGATGAAGACCAGCACACGCTTTGCTGTTATCCACCTTGCTGCTGGAGTACTAGGTAATACCTCAGTTAAACAGCTACCACCCTGGCACCACTCCTCAGGACAGACAAATCAGCCATATAATGTTTACACATTCAGCAAACTTCCACGATTCTATGCAGCCTCTGAACTAACCAGTGTTTTCTCCACTTTCCTAGCTTACTCCAGTTGGAAACCTCAGCCTAAGAGACACAGCCTGTGGGCACTTTCACCTGCATGTGTTCAGACACTCACTGGCAGATGTGGTGTGGAAAGAATAAAATTATGCTCTTCACACAAGGATGTATAACAACGCATTTCTAAGTGACATGCTTCTTTCCTACAAACAAAAAACCTCTCAATCCCTAAAAAGCCAATGTTTTTGCAGCACCCACCCCAAACCAGAAAGTCTAAGAGCAAGCTACACAGGCCAAACATTCATTTCACACCCACACACCTCTCTGCTTTAAAGAGTTGATTTGCACTCTTACAGAGCTGCAATTCTGTAGCAGAGGAAGCAAACTCAGCTCTCCCTCGGACTTCCTGCACGACTACAGGCAAGTCCGTTAATGGCAGTTTGCTTCAGATCCTCATTTGCAAAATGGGGAAAAGATTTCCTCGTGTGAGGAGAGAGTTCAACGCTCGGCAGTTCTCTGCAAAGTTACGGCCGCTCGCCCAAGCTAACTACAGCGAGCAGAGCCGGAGGAGCGCAGGGGCAGCCAGCTCCGCATCCCGGTTCGCACGCCATGGGGTACGTTACGGTGCCGGGCGGACCGAGGGCTTGTCGCTGCTGACCGCACCGTACGTGTTGCCATACTACGAGCGAAGCCAAGGCGCGGGCTGAGGAACAGGGAGAGAAAAAGCACAGACCAAGCACAGAGTCGGTTCAGAGCAGAGCCCGCACCCCGGGGCCCGCGCCGCCCGCCGCCTTCGCCAGGCCCGGTGCCGCCGGCCCGCCCACCCCCGGGCCCGCACAGCGATCATCCCGCCGCCCCGGCCGCGCGGAGCGCCGAGACCCCCGGCCCCAGCTCCCCACCAGGCCCCGGCCCGGCTCCGCCCGGCCCCTCCCCGGCCCGCCCTCCCTCCCCGCCCCCGGGCGCGGTAGGCCGCAGCGCCGAGGCCCCATCCCTGACCCTCGCCTCGCCATCTCCCCCTCGGCGGCTCCGGCGCGCTCCCCTCGGCACCCCCGCGCGGCGACTGGGCCGCTCCGCGCCGCAGCCGGGCCGGATGGACGCCGATCCCCCGCGGCCCCCGCCCCAGCCCCACTCACATCCTCGGCGCCCGCCACTGCCGCCGCTCCGGGGCCGTCGCGCGCGATCGACGCAGCACGGGCGGGAAGCGGCGCGGCTCGCGCCGATGGCGTCACACGGTGGGGGGAGCGGGGCGGGCGGATTTAAAGGGACAGGACGGGAGCGGGGCAGTCAGGGTGGCCGTGGGGGGCACGGTGCCGAGCGGGTCGGTCAGCAGGCCGGGAGCGGGAAGAGAGCACAAACGGGCAGCGCGTCACTGCAGAGAGAGGGAAACCGACGGCTTATTGATGCGAAGTTGTGAAGTCTTCCTACAAGCCTTGTCCTGCTTAATAATAATAAGCCAGGGCTCCGACTCCTGCCCTTCTGTAAGTGGCAGCCCTGCCAGCTGTCGGCCTTCACCGGTAGGTGCTGGGCACGGTGTCGTGCCCACGTTGCAGAGCCACGACGCCCAAGTCTCTAGTTTGAGGCTGTGGCAGACGTGTGCCCTCGGGATGGGGAGCAGAGAAGGGCATGTACCGCTGAGGGGGGACCCGCTGGCCACCTGCCTTGCAGAAGTGTGAGAAAAACATGAAGAAAAAAATGAAAGACTTAAGACGGAGCACCATCCAGTGGCATTTCATAAATCCAGATACTTATGTGGGAAAGACATTTTCTCTCTTTATGTTCTTTTTCCTTGCCAAATGTGTGCTGTGAACTTAGAAGGAAATTTGCCGTCCAGCTGGAGACATTGATCTTCTGACCTGGTCACGTTGAATTCCAGCTGTACTGGCTGCCTGACTTCTGACTTCAAAGGAACAAAGTCAGAAGTGTATTTTTACCCCATTCCTAATGCAGGGCCTTAAACATGACAAACCTTTTTGAGGAGCAGGTGCACTGGTCAGCTGGTGTGTGATCAGAGGTATTTCTGTTAAATTATAAGTATTTCTGTTGATTTCCTAAGATTTGAATCCTTCTCTTCTGCTGCAAAACTAAGGGGGTGTTACCTAAAACTAGCCATGGGCAGGTTCAGAAAAAAACTAATGGAGGTTGTTGTTCATCCAACATCTTGTTAAAGGGCAGATTTCCCTGCCACAGGATGTTGTAGCCTACTGTAAGTTTACAGGTTCAAAGAGAAACTGGAGTCTGTCTGTTGAGGACTGTTGGTAGACTGTCATGATCACCTTAGAATTATAGAATAATTTAGGATGGAAAAGACCTTTGAGATCATCGAGTCCAACCATTAACCTAACACTGCCAAGTCCATCACTAACCCATGTCCCTAAGCACCATGTCTACGCATCTTAAATACCCTCACTGGTACGCACGTCCCTGGGCAGCCTGTTCCAGTGCTTGATAACCCTTTTGGTGAAGAAACTTTTCCTAATACCCAATATAAACATCCCATGGCACAGCTTGAGGCCATTTCCACTCATCCCATCACTTGTTACTTGAGAGAAGAGACCAACACCCACCTCGCTACAACCTCCTTTCAGGCAGTTGTAGAGAGCAACAAGGTCTCCCCTCAGCCTCCTCCAGACTAAATAACCCCAGTTTTCTCAGTCGCTCCTCATAAGACTTGTGCTCTGGACCCTTCACCAGCTTTGTAGCCCTTCTCTGGACACACTCCAGCACCTCAATCTCCTTCTTGTAGTGAGGGGCCCAAAACTGAACATGGTACTCGAGGTGCTGCCTCACCAGTGTCGAGTATAGGGGCACGATCCCCTCTCTACTCCTGCTGGCCACACTATGCCTGACACAAGCCAGGATGCCGTTGGCCTTCTTGGACAGTCTCCCAGTGCTGCACTGGGGGGAATGTGCTTTGGGAAGTGCTACTATGTGCTTGCACTGCTTTTATATTCCTGCCCAGGCATCTGCTAGTCAGTGTGCTGGAGAAGGGGGGGCTAGCCCAAAGGAACCCATGGGCTGACCCAGCACGACTGTTATTGTCTTGTTTCTTCCAACTAACTTGTTACGTATGAAATTTTAAGTATTGTAGCTTTAATTATTGAGTTTTATGGTGCTTTATTAAAATCTTCAGTCCATTTTTGTGCTAACCATTTTTGTGCTAACCATTTTTGTCTATACTTAGAGTAAACACTGAGCGAAGGAATACTTTGATGAATGGGCCCATCAGATAACAACTGCAGCCACAGCTGGAGAGCAAGACATGATACATCCGAACCTCTTCTATACCGCATTTTAGCTGCAATTCTGAAAACTGCTTTATGAAAGTACCGCTGTCTTGATTCAATAAATGGCAACATGGATTACTCATAAAGATAAGCCAGAAGTCTCAGCCTGCCTTGCCCGCAGGACCTATGGCTTTCATCAGGTTGTAATGATTAGTGACAGCCTTTTAGTGCTTGGTCCCACCCTAGCCTGCACCCCAAGTGCTACTGCAGAGAGAAGGTCCTGCGGGAGAGGCCATGCTTCCTTGGGCAGGAGGGGTGGAGGCCAGGCTTGTTTCCACTCATCTGTGTTCACTGCTGTTAGAGTTAAGGCACAATGTTTAAAATTTTCTTCTGTCTTGGCTACAGCAACACCATAACGGCTGGCTGATCCCAAAGCCGTGTACCTCTTTATTCTCATAATGGCTCTCATCTTTCCAGGGATGGCCAGCTGAGTTCACCAAACCAGCAGAAAAATACTGTGAAAAAACCAAAGTTTCCTGTCAGTTGTGTCCTCGAAGCAGCTCCCCACTGAGCTGTGAGCAGCTGGGCCAGCTCCAGGACCATGGTGGTGGGGTGTCAGGGGGTCTGATCTCCTCTCAGTGGCTGCTAGCAGTTGGCAGGACTAAGCTTTAAGGCCAAGCCTAAGCAAGAAGAGGCAATTGAATCTCTCATCTGGGGGCACAAGCAGAACTGAGAACAGGTCAGAGCATGTGTCCGCTGCAGTTTCAGAGTGAACAGCACTGCCCCATGCCAGCAGCTCAGCCTGGCACAGGGCAGCTCACCATCACTGCTGCAGTCTTGCGCAAGGAGCTGGTGCTTCTAGATCTGGATGGGACTCTGGGACAGCACCGCTGCCTCCTGCAAGGCTTCTCCTCCATCCTCTGACATAGTGGCCACCGGCCATGTCTGAGCTGTGGTCCAGGATGGGAGGGACAGCAGGTCTGTGCCTCAAGACTGTGAAGGAGAGGTGGCTCCTCATGGTCCTGGAGCAAGGCTGCCCCGAAAGAGTTAAGAGGAGGGCTCCTCCCTCCCAGTACATAAGTCTCCTCCTGGGTGACCTTCCCGGCAGCCTTTGCTGGCTCTGCCCCAACCAAACAAAGAGGGCAGGAGCTTTTCAAACAGCAGCTTCCCGAAAAGTTGGCTGCTGCAGAACTGGGCGGTGCTGGGACCCTGGCTGGCCACGGCCACCGGAGGATGCCACCGCAGCAGCAGCAGCAAGTTGGTGCCGTCGCCTGGGAGGATCCCGGCAGTCGTCTTTTCTCCCTGTATGTGGATGCTCTGCCTGTTTGCTTCTGTGCATTAAGCTGGTTTGGGTGCTGGGAGTGTGATGGGGAAGGACGGAGAGAAGCTTCTGGCAGCGGTAGTTTTGCGGGGGTGCGAGTGGCAGGGAGGGGTGGCAGGAGGCCCGCAGCCATCCCGTGCTCAGCGGGGAGCTGCTCTGGATGGAGTGGACCGCAGCCACTTGGCACGCAGACCGGGGATGTGCTCCAGCAGGGATGCAGAGGTCTGGTGCCACGCTGAGATGCAGTGGCAGAGCTGGGATTGGCTGAAATGCTCTCCTCCGGCTGCTTCTTGAACTCAGAAACCTGCCTAGCAATTTTCTAGCAGAGATGCAGACCCTCTTTAGAAATTGCCCGTGTGTCCATAGACTGCTGGGTGGTGGATTTAAGGCAGCAGACAATCACAAAGCTGCTCCAGCCAAGACACCACAGACAAGCAGGAGAGGAAAGACCAGAGCTCCGTGACCGCTGCTTGTGGATCTTGCCTCTGTGTTTTTCTGCCCCTTCATTCCTGCACCTCCAGGCTGTTGTTGAGAACAGTGCTATTTACTGTCATCTCTGCAGGTGGACTGCTTGCGGTGGTGGTGGTGGTTAGGTGGCAGTGCGGTGGTTAGAGCTAATTAGTCAGCGTCTCTAAATGCCACCTGAGGCTGAAAGTGCTTGTCCTATGTGTCGCACCCGTCTTGCAACTAGGTGCTTCGTTTTCCCTTCCTGTTCACTGGCTTTGGGCTGTGGAGCTGCGGTGGTGTGGTGGCGTGGCTACAGAGAGCTCTCTGTGAGCCCCAGAAGATCCAGGTGATCGGTGGTTTATTCTGCCAACAGCAGCACTAAACGACTGGTGTTCATTTACTGTGGTGAGGTACAAGGTGCTGTGTACCAGACATTACTTCGTGCTTGTAGGGATTGCACTGCAGCACTGGCTCAGCCAGCAACATCTTGATGCTGGTGTTTTGCCTGTGCTGGAAGAGCTTTGCTCTGTCTCCCTGTTCAGTCCACTGCACCTTCTGCACCTGTGTTAGAGTGAGGTTAGATGTATGTCTGGCTTCAGAGAATACAGTCTGTGTGGCTTCATTAGAGGAATTGCAGGATGGGGGATTTCTCTTCTGAGGGCTTGGAAACTTTTCATCCTAGTGTGTAGTAACAGCCTTGGTTATCTCTGCAGAGAGTTGAGATTAGCCTGAGTTTCCAATGGTTGCACTGTTGTGTAGCTATATATAGATGTAGAACAGCAGAAAAAGGAGATTTAGGGGATTCCTCTTCAATTTGCAGAAGGAGGTGAATTTAGCGGTTTAGCTGAAACACTTCTAGGTGCATTACATCTTTAGCAGTAGTGTCTGAACATCTGGCCTGCCCTGTCTGGAGATCTGAGGCTGATCCTTGCAGTGTACACTGACAACTAGGCCATGGACAAGCACAAGGCTTCAGGACTGTCTACACCTGAATGTGCCTATGCACACGTTTGTATTTTGGAGCTCTTAGCCTAAAAACTGTGCCATGATGCACTTTTTCTCTGTTTTCCTGCAACACTTAGAAAGCACGCCCTGGCGCTTGTAGGAGTATGCCTGCTCAGTGTTAACCTTCCTCAAACATCCTGGTTTCATCACAAAGAATACATATCATGTTACAATTCGCAGTGATTTATTTGTTTCCTCTTCAGGCACCTGAAAGACACTAGCAATTCAAGGTATGCTTGTGGTTTAGCCTTTGCAGCTCTCCATGCTGTAAGGGCTGCATCTTTGCAGAGCAGAGACTTAAAGCTGCATAGCATTTTAAAGAGAGCCTAGTGTTGACTGTACAGATAAATGCAGAGCAGCGAGATACTTGGCATTTATTGTTCTTGTCTGAATACTTAAGCTCAGCTTAACAAGTTTGTTCAGTCCCAGGGCAGTGGTAGATTTCTGAGCCTGGATGTGAAATCCAGCTAGTTCCTCTCCCCCAAGCCTTTCCAGGTGGTCTGTGAAAACCTCTTGTTCCCTCAAGCTGTAGTTCCACAGTGGTTAATACCAGATTTGGATGCTTCAAATAGTTACTTAATACGAATCTGACCTTTACCGAGTATAGGTACATTACAACTGTGCTCAGTTTGTCAGATCACGTGATATGGTGCTGATGTTGACCTACAGTTTTTCAGCTCTAGGATAGCCGTTTCAATACAAAGCCTTTTTGTACAAAGCTATCCATCAGCACGACTTTATACAGGGTCACTACTTTGTGCTGCGTGGCTTGGGACCCTTTGACCATCAGGGAAGATTCTTCTGTATTCCTAAAATTCCTCCTTTCCTCCCCTCAAACATGAGGAACCAGTACTCTGTTTATACTCTTGCTACCCTGTGCCCCCAAACAATCCTAGTACTCATTACATATACACGCTCCTATTTATCGTATCACCTTATCTTTATACCCTGTTCCCCAGTTAGTACAAGGCTGTAGTGGCATTGTCTGGGCCAAAAGCAAACTATGTGTATCATCCTATTTACAATTTGTTTTGCAAGCCCCAAAAGTGTTAATTAAAGAAAACTTGCAGGGACCAAACTTTCTTCAATTTGCACATGCTACAAACCTTAAGGTAGAACCTTAAAGTTTTGTATTTTCTATTTGAGGATCTAATTTTTAAAGTGTGGCCAGGCAGGGGGCTAGCTCCTCAACTACTCTGAAAGCAAAGCCTAAAGGAACTGGTCAGATGTCAAAGGTGACAGAGCAAATCTTGGTCTGGTCTCTGAATAGCTCACTTCTAAATCCTGGGCCAGATATACAACCTGTTCTTCTCTGCCGTGCTGATGGCTGAAGTACAAGTTGATTAAAAAACTTCTTCTGAGGTTATTCCCTCAGGGGGAGCCAGCATGGCTCAGGTAACATCAGCGCCATCTAAATTCAACCAGCCTGTCTCCTTTTGATAAAACCTGTAACAGAGCTGCTCCTTCACCAATTTTGCAAAGAAAATCAGGGCTCTGTAACATGGGATACAGCAGTCTGTGTGGCTGGTAGTAGTCAATGTTATTGCTTCCACGGGGCTTGACACATCCTACAAAGCAGTGACACTGGGTAAAATTGCAGCATGGGAGAAACGGCCATTCTTCCCTGGCACAGATCTTCATGCTTTGGCAACATTTCAGCGTAGGACACCTAATACTGTTAATCTTCCTCCAAGCTAAGCACCATTAAACCTCCCTGCCAGTTCTTTCTGACTACCTGTCCCCATGAAGCTGAGACTTTCCAGTCTGTCTGTACAGCAGTGAAACTGTTACCTAGGTGAAGAGTTAAGAACTATCCACGTCCCTTCAAAGTTGTGCTGGGCAGGCTCTGAAACAGGACCCCGAGGCCAAGAAACCAAGTGGAGCACTGCCATGCCAGCTCATCTTTCCTGTCCAGCACAGCTGTGTTCAAAGCACATTTCTCTGCAAGGCGAGGAGGAATCGGGCGTTCCCCCAGCAGGCTAGCCCCTTCCGCAGCATCTTTGCCTTCGCTCTACTTGAAATGCATCTTGCTTTCTTGGTTGCAAGAAGCTCTTTTCCATATCTGAATCAAGTGTAAACCAGCAGTGTCCTCCTTGAGCTTCTGGAGGATGTTTTTCATGTTTTTTTCCCCTCTGAGCTGTTGCAGAGTGAAAAAGGACTCATCTTGCCAATTTTTGCAGTGGCTATTTAGAATGCTGTGGGAAAGCTATAAAACAGATGAGGATGGATCAGTGTCTGTCCCCAGCTGCTTGCAGCTGCTCCAGCTTCCCAAAGGCATGCTGGGGATCTGAGAAGGAGGGCTGGAAATCAGAGGCAAAGAGAAGGGTGGGCAAGAGGACCTCGATAAGCTGCTACCAGCCACAAGGCCCAGGGTGAAGGAAAGTCTGGCCAGTTGGACTTGTGGCTGCTTACAAGGTCCATGAGGATGAATCCTCTTTTGCTAACACCTCCCCCTTCTTTATTTGCATGTGTTTGCATAGCCTGGGATGCCCTGCACATCCGTTGTGAATTAGTCAAAGTTTCCCATCCCATGCCCTGGTACACTGGCCTTGCACTCTGCAAAGGCAGTTGAAGTTGAAAGGAAAGTTGACAACCCACATCTAACTTTGTCCTTCATGGTCCTACATGGACCTTCTTAGGGCAGGAATATTTTGCACTCTCCGCAGCACAGCAAGCTCTTGAGTCCAATGTGCGGTGGGATGTCAACCACACAAAGCGGTTGTTTTCAATTGCTGAGGCCGGACAGGATGAGCTGCATCTTCTCACTCTCCATAGGTTGCAGTTTTGCCCTCTCCCACTCCTCCCTCTTCCTCGGTCACAGCCCGAGTCTGGCGTTCGAACCCTGGTAATCAGGGCTGCAGAAAGACTGGGGGCAAACAGGCGGCAATGCAGCCAGTGGGCGTGCGTGTGTGCAGGCAGGCAGGCAGGCAGGGGCCCTCTACCCTGAGGGACTCGCAGCATGGACCCTGGGGAGCTCCTCTTCTTCAGGGTCACCTCCCGCAGTTGGGGATGCACTGGTGTGGGAAGGAGTGGTGAAGAGGAAAAGCCTGCTGCTTCCCCTAATGCTAATTCCTAGATAACTTCACCTGGGTTGCAGGAAACTTCAATTCATGCTCTTCCTCCTTCTCAGACCTTAAATCCACTCTGCCCTGAAGGGAGCTCTGGGGTGTGTATGAGTGCTGCCTTCTTTCTCCTTCTCTCTTGAGGCTATTCCATTTTATATATAATATTTTCTGGACTAAAGAGTGGGGGGAGCTACGGAAATAATCCCAGTGATGAGAAGGATGCTCCAGGCTCTGGTCTGTGTTTCTGTGGATATTACTGCATGCAGAGTTATGGAACAGAAGCGTTCCCAGCAGCAATGCCTGGTTAAATGCCTGGTTAATGCCTGGTTTCTATGATGATGTAAAACCAAGAGTGGACAAGGGAAAACCAATGGACGTCATCTATCTGGATTTTTGTAAGGCCTTTGACACGGTCCCCCACAACATCCTTCTCTCTAAATTGGAGAGCCATGGATTTGATGGGTGGACCGTTCGGTGGATAAGGAATTGGTTGGATGGTCGCAGCCAAAGGGTAGTGGTCAACGGCTCAATGTCCTGATGGAGACCAGTGACGAGTGGAGTCCCTCAGGGGTCCATACTGGGACCGGTGCTGTTCAATATATTTGTCAATGACGTGGACAGCGACATCGAGTGTACCCTCAGCAAGTTTGCAGATGACACCAAGCTGAGTGGTACGGTTGATACACCAGAAGGACGGGATGCCATCCAGAGGGACGTGGACAAGCTGGAGAGGTGGGCCTGTGTGAACCTCATGAGGTTCAACAAGGCCAAGTGCAAGGTCCTACACCTGGGTCGGGGTAATCCCCGCTATCAATACAGGCTGGGGGATGAAAGGATCGAGAGCAGCTCTGCTGAGAGGGACTTGGGGGTACTGACAGACGAAAGGCTGGACATGAGCCGGCAATGTGCGCTGGCAGCCCAGAGGGCCAACCGTGTCCTGGGCTGCATCAGGAGACGCGTGGCCAGCAGGTCGAGAGAGGTGATTCTGCCCCTCTACTCTGCTCTGGTGAGACCTCACCTGGAATACTGCGTTCAGCTCTGGAGCCCTCAGCACAAGAAGGACATGGAACTGTTGGAGCGGGTCCAAAGGAGGGCTACAAAAATGATCCGAGGGCTGAAGCACCTCTCCTGTGAGGACAGGCTGAGAGAGTTGGGCTTGTTCAGCCTGGAGAAGAGAAGGCTGCGGGGAGACCTGATTGCAGCCTTTCTGTACTTACAGGGAGCCTATAAGAAAGATGGGGACAATCTTTTTAGTAGAGACAACAGTGACAGGATGAGGGGTAATGGTTTTAAACTAAAACAGGGTAGGTTTAGGCTGGATATAAGGAAGAAATTCTTTACAATGAGGGTGGTGAAACACTGGAACGTGTTGCCCAGAGAAGTAGTGGAGGCCCCATCCCTGGAAACATTCAAGACCAGGTTGGACAGGGCTCTGAACAACCTGATCTAGTTAGTGGTGTCCCTGCTCGCTGCGGGGGGGTTGGACTAGATGACCTCTGGATGTCCCTTCCGACCCAAAACTTTCTATGATTCTATGAAAGGAGCTTTCCCAGCTACAACTAAATACTTCAGGACTTCAGGCATTGCAAGGGTTCAGCAGCAGCTGAAGAAAGGGTGGCTGATGTGAAATTTGGACAGATGCCTAAATTGACAGGCTGAAGTGAAATTCCTTTTGCAGGCCTGACTGTATAACAAAACATGTAGCTGCTCACACAAATGTGTGTGTCCAGCTGCTGGGCAAGGTTTCGAAAGCCAACCCACCAAAGGGTAAAGCTTGGAGCCTGTGGTGCTGTGTGACAGCCCTCTGCGGCTGTAGCCATAAGCTGAGTGTTCCAGTCACCGTGTCTTCCCCCGGTGAGTACACACGCCACTGCAAAACGAAGGCTTTGCATGGGGAAAGGACACTTGCAGACCCATGAAGAATCATACGGAAGCCATCATAGCTCGCAGGAGAATGATGTTGTATCCACACAGGAGTGACTGCAGAGTCAGGGCTTGCAGCTGTGGCTGCACAGTGCAACGGCCAGGTAGGTGGAGGCAAGCCGCGATTTCAGAGCAGGGGACTTCCAGTGCCCACACACAGCTCACAGTGCCTGTGCTTTGCATGGAAACCTCCCAGCCAAGCAGACTTTGTGGTGCTGCTCTATTTTAAAAATAGCAAAGGCTGAGTCAGCCCAGATGAGATTGTTCCAGGGGCTTTCTGGAGGAGATGAAATGTTTCTGTTTGCACAGTATCCACAGAAATGAAAAGGGATAAAGGCAGAGAGTAAGCTCGCATGATTGCAGTGCTGTGAATTTGCTTCCACTGAGGTGCTCCCTTTCCCTGTCCCCCTGCAAAGCTGCCACCTGAATTAACTTCTCCTGAGTGGCATAAGAAACCTTCAGAGGAGCCATGTCACCCCCAGTCTGGGCCCTGAGACGTGATGGGAACTCCATCCCCAGTACAAAATCACAGGTCTAGGAAAATCCCTGAATCTTTCCCTCTCACTGGATTGATTTTTTTTTTCCTTATGCAAAAAAATTATTGGAGAGTAACAAACATCTTGTAGGTCAGGTGAGTGTAAAGGTCTCATCTCTGTGAATGTGTAACTTGAACAGCTGTGTAGTATAAGCTGTGTGCATGACACAGGCTGCAGCTCCAGTGGGAATATCCCCTCTGGAGAGGGGAAAAGAGGAGGTGGTGATGGACTCAGCTGTGGAAATGGGGGGCACGTTTAGTGCAGGAAAACTGCAAGTTCGCACCGGGACCTGGATAAATAATGGCATAGCTGGAGATGGAGCCAGACCTGAGTTCTCAGAGAGGCTGGCTGTTGTGACCTTGGAGGAAATTGCTGGAAGACTGTATGGTTTGGAGGGGGCGACCTGTTGCTTTCACTGGCAACAATTTTCTCCTACCCGACAGGGTGTGGAGTAGCTGGTGTGTGCTTTGTACACCCTCATGGTGTAAATGAGCAGGATTTGAGCTGGATTTTGCCCTGCCCTTCTGCCTGTACTCACCTCCTGCTCGCCAGCTGAACTCTGACCCACAACCTGCATTTCAGCATCTTCTCTGAAATGGGCTTCCAGGTCTTGGTCTCTCTCTGATCAACAAATACATATTTTTACATATTTTTAAAAAGTTCTGCTGCAGAGGCAAGTACTTTTCTCGAAGTGCAAGGAACCTGGATGAAGCTAGCCTTGAGCCCCAGGCACTGATGATATCTCCATGGAGATGCTGCCCACAGCCATGCGCTGCAGCAAGGAGCCATCGTGGCCAAACTCCTCATCTTGTAAATGGGGGGCTGCGGGGGAATACCCTGCACTGGGAATGCCCAGCTGATAGCGGGTTAGCAGGGCAGGGATGGTCTGTGCCTCCCATCAGCTGTCCCCAAGCCCAGGAAGCCAGGGTGGCGGGAGCTCAGCTGAGGGATAGGGAAGGTCTGGAGGGGATGAGCAGGCAAAGAAGGAAGGAGTTGGGACCTGGGGATGGTACAAAGTAAGCCAGGTCTTCAGTGAAGAGGGAGCTGAGGGAGATGCTGCGTGGAGTCAGCACATCTCCAAGGTGCTCTTATCATCTCTCCTCCCATGCAGAGGCTGGATGAAGGCTGCAGGCATGGGGTGCTGACTTTCCTGGCATTTACGTAAAATTTATGTTTCTGTCACTGGCTGCTCAGATAGCTACACTGCTTTGCTTTTGCTGTAGTGTCCTCTGCCTGTGTCTTGAAACACTGGGAGGAGGGCAGAGTATCTTGCCATGGCCTGAGCTATCCATGCCTGCAGCCACAGGAAGCTCAAGGTGGTGGTTTCCTTGTAGCATCTCCCCTTTGCATGGGGAGGCTTTTCCTCTTGCTCTGCAATTGCAGTGTCTGCATCCAGGGACGTCTGTTTTCCTGTATCTACTCCCCCAGTTCTTATCTACAAGGCCCCTAATGCACATGGCAGGGCATGGTGCGGCCTTTAGATGTAAACAGATCTGGATCAAAGTACAACCTGCATCTCTGGAGTTAATGTCTCTCTCTTTTTCCATGGAAGAAGTAAAACACAGAGGGGAACAACTCCTGTGTTGAATTAAGTGGCTCCATTTCTCCCTGTGGCTTTCTGTGGCTGATGTACAAGAGTCTCTGTGCCTCCTTGGCCAACAAAACACATTACTGACCTTTTTAAGATCCATAAGTGCCTGGGTTTGTGGGGTTTGGAAAAGGTTCCTCTATCACATCTGCTTGGCAGTGAGCACTTGAGGTAGCCTCTGTTATACATAGTTAATCTGAAAAGTGGTTTGGTGTCCTATGGGAATTCTTGGAGGCTATTTATTTTGGTGAGGCGAAACCCAAGAGTATGTCCTTTAGGCAGCAATTGCAGCACTGAGTATCCAAGAAATGCCAGCAGATGAGGAAGCTGTTGTAGTTTAACCTGACAGGCAGCAACTAAGCACTGGCCAGCCACTCGCTCATCCCCCTCCTTCCTCCCCAGCAGGATGGGGAGGAGAAATGGACAAAAAGAAGTAACTCCTGGGTTGAGACAAAGACAGTTTAATAAGGCAACAAAGGAAATACTAATACTACTATTAATAATGACAATAATAAAGAGGAGAAACAAACTATATACAATACAACTTTTCTCACCACCCGATGCCTGATCCACAGCCAGCCCCCGAGCAGTGATCACAGAATTCCAACTTGTGAACTTCTGAGAATTTCACAAAACTCACAGAAAAAATGAACTCCTGGAAAAAGTTTGAATCCTCTCATGGGTGAGTGAGTGGCTGGCTAGTGCTTAGTTGCCAGCTGCTGGGTTAAACTACTACAGTCCCCATGTAGGTAGAAGTGTATGTACACACATATACACAACTCCAAGCACTGTCCATCCTGACCTGGCCCCGCTGTGATGCTTGCAGCAAGGGAAGGGACTGGTCCTGCCACGTTGCTTTGCTCCAGGGTGCAACCCAGAGGAGACGCACATGCAGGGGCCGTACCAGCAGCATGGTCCCCACGACACCCACCCATGCACACACAGTGACTGTCACCACATCCTGAGCCAACGTCACCCAACGAACACCACCAGCTGAGGCTGTGTACATGGGGAGAAAGGGGAAGCACAGGAGGTATGGTCATTACACTTATAGTTGTGCCTTCTTGACGAGTGGTGTATAAATCATTGCTTTTGCTTCTCCCAAAGGTACAGGACAGTGTCATCTCCAGACTCCAAGGGCAGGCTCTGTGGCACCAACAGTTTCCACACAGTAGTTGTCAACGAGGTTATCCCCGGTTGTGCTCGCCGTAACCTTCCAGGCCATCCCGGAGACGCGAAGCTCCAGCGGGGACCTGCCAGCCTTGTGCGATGAACCGCCGCTTGCCAGGACTCGCCCTGAGCTCCCCGGGATATTGAGCTCGGGATCCTGACCGGTCCTGATTCCGCACTGTGCTGTTGGCAGTGAGGAATTGATGTCCAGTTTGGGACATTGGGCAGAGCTGACCCCGTTACCATTCTCTGTGCCCTTGGAGGACTGGGGGACTGGGCTGGACCCCCTGCTCTGAGGGGGCTCCACGTGAGCAAGGGACGGGTTTTTGGCTGTCTCTAGTTGCTCTAGTGGGAAGAGCTGCCTCCTTCCTCCTCTCCGGCTGGGAACTGGGTCACTGCTGGAAGATGGGGATGGCACCGTGTGGACCCATGGCCAGGGCTGGCAGCCTGGCAGCAGAGCACTAATAGAGCCCGAGCACTGTTGTAGGTCTAAGTGCTGCCTGGGGGGCTGCTGGCATCCCTGCAGCGGCTGCGCTCCAGGGATGTAGGTGCTGAGTGCAGGAGGGGTGCCGGAGCGATGGGCCGGCTGGACGACCACGCCAAGAGGAGGATCGTGGAGCTGCGCAGGGCCGGGCTGAGCTTCCGCAAGATCAAGAAGGTGCTGGAGCTGGATGACATCCGGGTGACGCCGCAGGCCGTGTACCTCTTCCTCAAGCGGAAGAGTGTGGAGCCAGGGCCGGTGGCAGCTGGCTGGGACAGGGACCAGCCCTGGCCCACGCTGCAGAGATGCGAGGCTGAGCCGCTCGAGCCGATGGGTGCCCGGCCCCGTGCAGTGCCTGGCAGGGGTCCCACAGGCAGTTGGGCACCCTGCCCCGCTGCTGGCCAAGACACCAAGGAGAGCATCCAGATGGTTAGCATGGCCTCGCTCTGCAGAGACGGCGGGCAGCTCAGGGAGGCCCTGCCTGTGGCACTGCCCCCAGGGAACGGTAAGGCCTGGGCTGCCCGTGGGGGCTCGCCACCATGGCCACCCCCAGCAGTGCCGGGCTCCCGTTCCCTGCTGGGAGCCCCAAGGGCCTCCTTTCGAGGCATTTCTCTCACTGTCCCTCGCAGGCAATGACAGCTCCACAGACGTCCCTTTGGCTCCGGGGAGCTGCCGCGCTCCGGGGGACCCGGCCACCCCCCGGCAGCCCCTGCCCAGCCGAGGGCGGCTGATCGCACCCCCTGCCAGGAACCCAGCCCTGACGGTGAAGAAGAAGATTGTGGACAGGGCTATTCTCCTGCAGAAAAAGGTAGGATACCAGGCAGCACGGTGGGATGGGAGAGCCCATCTGCTCTGGCCAGGAGCCAGTGCGGTGCTGCATGCTGGGACGGCCCCGCACAACACCCTGCTGCGTCTAACCCATGCAGATGGGGCAGGCCACTGGAAATGAAGGGGTCTTGAAATGCCCCCCCGGCCTCTGCTAGCTGCACTCTTGAACAGTTCTTGACCCTGGTGCTTGGCGAGCTTGCCTGGGAAGCCTCGCTGTCATGCTGCCCACCCACCTGCAGCCAGCACTCACTGCTGCCCTTGCGCAATGCCAGTTTCTGCCAGCACTGGCCTCCAATCTGCAGCTCACAGACACCTGCTTTAAGGCTTGGTTTCAGTACCAACTCAGGAGGTTCCCCAAGCCACCACGAGGACACCAGAAGCTGAGTGGCTTGGTGCCGAAGCAGGAGATGAAGGGCTGTGGCAGTCCAGGATGGGGTGATACAGCCAGGACAGCTGCCCTCTGGGACACGTCCATCTGCCATAATCCCGAACGCATACACCCCCGCTTCTCTATGCCACGAGATCCCCAGGGTGGGGCCATGTGTTGTCCCAGGTCATCCACTTCCCTGTGGCCATCCTACCCACCATGGTGAGCATGCAGCTGGCTGGCCAGCCCCATTGCCAAGTCCAGCTCTACTGGAAGCTGTGGCAAGCCGTGGGGCAAAGTGACCCAGTGGTCCCAGGGCCAGCCCCAGGTAGGTTGCTAGCAGGGCAGCATGGCCGTGGGGCTGCCCCAGAACCCAAGGTTTACCCTTTCAGAACACTGATGGCAGTGCTGTTGCCCCACGGAGGATGGTAGGATGCTGGCACCTGCCTTTCTCGCCATGGCATCCTGGGTGCTCAGCCTTCATCCACGGCCCTGTCTCTGCTGAGACACAGCAACAGATACAGCAGGCGTCTTCTCCAGCCCACTCAGTGTTTGTCAAGAGCCCTTGCCACCTGCTTGAGAGGACACAGGTTGTTTAACACCTTTTCCAGGAGAAAGGCTCCCTCGGGGCTCAAAACCGGCTCCCTCTAGGGGAGCAGAACAGCCCTTTGCTTCGGGGCTGGAAATACAAGAAATGGAGGGCTGGAAAGAAAACCCAGGATATGCTATTTCTGTCCCTGCAGAGAGCAAACACAGGCCTGGCATCAGCACAGGCAGCCCGGCTGCCATCTAGCAGCATCCACTGGATGGCTAAGCACATACTGAAAGCATGCAGGGAAACGTGGCATTCCTGTGGAACAGTGGCACAGGGGCTGGATGGGGACGAAGTGCAGCTCAGAGTGTGTCTGGGTCTAGAGGTCCACAACAAGGCGATCGCTTTCTCTCCTGCCTTGTAGCTAAGTGTAGAATAAATCTGTCTCTTGCTAAATGCCATTGAAGGAGCAGCTGACAATGTTTCATCTTCCCTTTGCTCCTGCTTCCCACTACTCCAAGGTGAAAGACACCAGCACTCAGACTGCCCTGCTGAACCCCACAAGTCCTGGAAATCCAAACCTTGCTTGGGGTGGACCAGTGCTTCCCCCTGCTCCCAGCTCCCATGCCATTGCTGAAAAGCTGGATGCTGTGCAGATGGAGATCCAGAAGCTGAGCCAGGCCCTGCACACAGTGCTGGAGAGGCAATGCCGCCTGGAGCGACAGCAGGAGCACCAGCAGCGGCTGCAGCAGGAGGTGCTGATGACACTGCAGCAGCTCAGCTCCACCGTGAGCCATGGCACAGTGCCAACGAACCAGCCCTGCATCCCCTTCAGTGGCACGGCTGAGCCCTCGCCCACTGTGCCAAGTTTCAGCCAGTTCAAGATGGAGCTTATCTGACCTCATGCGATGTCAGCATGCACTAGCAGCGCTGCACTGATGGCCGGGTGAAGCCTTGAAGAAGAGTCATCTCTCAGAGGCTGTGGCAGCTGCCTGAGGATTACGTGGGGCACCCAGTAGGGAAGGTCACTGGTGCCTCATGTGTTCAGCCCTGTTGCTGAAAGGGGCTGGCTGGCATAGGAGAAAGGGCAATGGAAAGCTGAGGCCTCGCTTCTCTCATGCTGCCCATCCTGGCTGGTGCTGGAGCTGGCTGGCGGCCCAGGGACTTCACCAGCACAGGCGGGCTGCCAGCAAGTAGAAGATGCAACTGAGAGAGACACAGCAGGGAGGTGGGTCTCAGAGAAAATTCAAGGTTTCCTCTCACGAGGGTCAGTGCTGTGATGATCAATCACAGAAACGCTTCATGCCCTCCTTCTGCAGAGCTTTGTTCAGTAAAAATCTATCTACACCATGGTTCAGAAACTGTGTGGGATCTCTTTCTTCATTTTTATGTACTGCTCGCCCCATCAGTGAGCAGGCTGGAACTGTCTTGGGCGCTGTCACCGTGTGAGGAGCTGTGCAGCGTGCTCAAACCCATGAGGTGAAACCACCACTCCACACACCAGAGGCCTGGCATCAGCCGCTACACCATTAGGGGTATATCACACTTGTGTAAGAAACAATCTTTTATTGAGCAGATTCCACCTAGGTCACCCTCCTCACCCCAAATTCTCAGCAGATCCGGAGTCTGGCACTGCGCCTAGCCACTGTCTGGCCAGGATACAGGCAGGGCCATAGGAGTAAGAGTTGCACCTGGGCATGAACTGGGTGTTCGTCTCTCCTCTAAATCCCTTTTCTGGGCAGGACGTCCTCCTGGTTGTGGTCCCCAGCAGCAAGGGCTCTCCCTGTGCAGGATGCTGGTGGTGCAGAGACAGGCACGATGCTGAGAACCCCCTTGCCTGGACAAGAAGGACTCAAGGGAGGCTGATGTACTTTCACTGTAGCAGTGGAGCCCACAGGGACTAGAAATTGGACTTGTGTGCTGGGTGGAAAGGTCTGCCAGGGGTGGCCTTGGTTCATCACCCAGCAGTGAATCTTGAGACGAGACAGAGTATGTCCTTCTTCTGCATCAGCCAAGCAGGCTTCTTTCTTTCTGGTCACCACACTTAGCACAAACTTCGCCTAGAAGAAGAAGTCCCCAGCCTGTTTCTTTGAAATCCTTGAGTCTGATGTTAAAATTTAGAAGTGTAAAAATAATTCAGGTGTCTGTATATACACACACATATGTACATACACACAGAGCTGTATACACACATATATGTATATATACACCCGGGCATTTTGCAAGTCCTTGTAGCAACCCCAGTGGATAGTGCAGCTGGTCAACTAGTCTGTCCCCAGAGAGACACATGCCTGGCCCCAGCACTCTCAGACCCTGCTGCTGCAGCTGGGCCCAGGAGCATTAGAAGTCTGCTGCAATCTCCCTGCGGTCAGTCATTTCAATGTTGGTGTAATTTTGGGGACGTCTGAAAAGCAATAGACAAAGGAAAATGCAAGATCAGTCACTCTGCTCTTTTGCATTAGGCAGTTAATCTGTATCTCAGCTTTGTACTTAAGAGGCTTGATGACCAGTCTTCAGCAGGCACAGAGTTTCCTAAGGTCTCTGTTTACGTGTATATCAACTTAAAATCACCCTGGTTTCTGAAACAGCTTCCCTAAATCTGACTTACTGTATTTTTAAAATTCCTATTAAAAATACATACTGAGTTTTCTATACCCCAAATGTGTTTTAAGAACTTTCCTCATTTCTAACTCCTACACATCAGGCCCCTACCCAATGATGAAAGAAGATCAGTAAAAATTAATGGAAATAAATCACCTGGGCTGGTTAAATAACCCATCCACTGTAACATTTATTTCAGACAAACATACTGCCTGAGTGTTAAGCTGCTGTTTGCATTAGGAAATACCAAGTAATCATTTAAAGTGGTGTCATGTTAGAATGTGAAAGCTGTTTCTCATGTTTCTCATGAAGGTAATACTAAACTGTCTGTTGCTTCCACCCCACACTAAGAAAGAGCTCTTCCCTGTGGCCAAAGCATCATCTCTCACTGCCCCTTGCGTGCCACGAGCCTTCAGCTTTCTGCTTTCCCACCACAGCATGTTGTAAGATCGATGGCCTTTACACTGTGCCCACTGACACGTCTAGCGTTATCCATGGTTTTATTGGTGGTTATCTTAACTTCTTGTGGAACCCGCAGTCTGCCACATCAAAAGCAAAGGGACTTTGATGTAAAAATTAGCAGCAATATGTTGGAGTGTTTGGATGCAGCATCTGAATGGACGTGTTCACCTGAGTGAAGGAGCAGGTCCCTGCACAGCGATTAGAGAGGAAGCACTGGGGAAGGAGAGGGTAAGAGATGCAAGGCAGATGGGAAGTGGTTTCTCACCTTTTGGTGAAGTAAAATGCCAGGCCGCCCAACAAGAACACGAGCAGGAGAGATCCCACAACAAACAGGGTGATTTCCCAGCCCTGGAAGGAAGCTGAGGGTACAAAAGGTAGAGATGGAACATTGTAGCCATGACCTTTCCCTGCACAGTGTGCCACCAGGAGGTCACAGAATAACAGTCACAGAATAGGTTGGGTTGGAAAGAGCATTTGAAGATTGTCTAGTGCAACCCCCTGCTGTGGGTAGCGACATACTTCACTAGGTCAGCTTGCTCAAAGCCCTCTCCAACCTGACCCTGAACACTTCCAATGATGGGGTACCCACAACTTCTCTGGGCAACAACAGTTTGGGTGTTCCAGCTTCCTGGCCTGGAGAGCCACTCTCTCACTCCCCTGGCAGCAGCCCTGCAGTGCACTGGCTCTGCCCAGCTCCAGCCTGGCTGCCAGCCGCGGCTCCGAGCAATTGGGCTTCAGGGCTTCTGGGCTATGTGTCCAGCAGCTCCAAAGGCAAGGGGCTCCCTGCTGAAGCCCAGTCTCACGAGAAGATTTACACCCAAACTTCCAGTGGTATTGGTGTGATAGGGCTGATTACCCCATCACACCAGAGGAACTGACCGTTGTTACCTCTCTCGTAACGACCCTCCAGTTTCTAGAAGGCAGAGGTCCCTGGCGGCTTGCCCTGCATTGCCCCTCTCACGTGGAGACACGGCCCCAGCCTCGCTCTCTGTGCTGGAAGCAGACCACTGTGCTTAGCTTCACCTCCTACTCACCACCATTGTGTGACATGGACAGTGCATTTTTTGGGGTGATGCACTCAGGACTGGTTTCCAGCACTCTCCCATCCACGGAGAAGGAGTGGGGGCTGGTCAGGAAGCCCTGGCGCCAGGTCTCGATGGACCGCTGCTGCGCCAGCTGCCGAGCCCACACCTGGCCCCAGACCTTCACTAGGGAGCCCATGCACATCAGGTTCAGGTCTGTGGAGAAACAGAAGCAGGTTTGGGGTGGTTGGAAACCCTCTGGCTGTTTGGGAACACATTGCTCCCATGACTTCATTGCTCCAGTAATATCCTCCTGCTCCCATGCTCTTCACCCTCTTTTCCCACCTCTCTGAAATCACGCCACCATACTGTATCACAGGTAACTTGAGCACACGCTCAACTCTTCCTTCAGTGATGAAAGGAGTTGTCCTCCCAACCCGGCAGAATACTTTGCACTACACTTCATAACTTCACAATCTCTGCCTGTTGGTGAGAGTTGTCTGAAATTGTTCAAAGGGTCAAAAATGTGTTCGGGCGAGGGAGACAAAGCATGGCTGCGAAGCCTTCACTTCCTAACAAAACCAGCTGAAAAATAGGAAACATTTCTTTCCATCCCTCAACAGCTGTAGATCCCTAAGACTTCCAGAAGTGACTTTTTGGTCCAAGTACTTCAAACAGTACTACTTGAATGAGTCTGATAGAGGAAAAGTTGAGAACCAGAGTCCTTTACAGTACAAACAGCATTTTGCTTTGCAGGTTAGGATACTCAGTTTGTCTGGCAGACATCTCAAGGCATCATCAGAGACTCCCATTCCTCACAGTCCCTCTAGCTTGCCTTTCCTCTAGTAAATGGCCTGTGTCAGGCTCTCTCTGGCTCTCCTCGCTGAAGTCCCTTGTACCCACCACTGCTCCTCCAGTTCCTCTCACTTGAATGCAAGCCTGCAAGTTTGGCTTGAGAAGGGCCGTTCCTGATGACAAGCAGCTGTGGATGGGTGAGGAGGGCACTGCAAACTGGGTGAGCAGAGCAGGGCACCAACCTTGCAGGTAGAGTTCAGAGACGCCGCAGGAGCACTTCTCTTCTAGGGAGTTCACCAAGACCTTTCCCAAGCTTTTCAGCATCCTCCTGTGGTGCAGGGTCCATATGGAACAGTCTAGAGGAAAAAGAGACATGGTTTTCTGGGTGCAGCTCAGGGCCATTAATAAGCTCCCAGCTGCGTGCCCCTTCCAAAACACTTGGCTTCACACCTGACCTCAGGAGAAAAGCTCCTCCAGAGCCTGCATCCCACCCTCCTCTCTCCCTGTCCTGCAGAGTGAGTCTTCACTTCTGGCCTGCTATCGCCACGTACATCAGCTTCACTCCTTCACCAACCTCCCAGGGCAGTGGGGAAGAGGCATGCCCCACATGTCACACAATACGGGCCAGTACAGAGTGGTCTCTCGCACTGGAAGAGGAGGGAGAGGTCCACTGCCTGCCCCTCTCAGGAGGCTGGAGGAGAAGGAGGAACCTACATTTCATTTTACCCAGGTCTTGATTGCTTCAAGCTGATCCAAGTATGACCTTTGCAGGGGCTGGACACCTCACTGTACATTTTCTTGCTGGCTCCGGAGTCAGGACTGAGCCACACTGCTTTGTTCCCATGGATAGGCTGACACGGAAGGGTTTGCTGGCAGTTTCCCTGACCATGCCCTTGCCATCATGAGAGACTGGGGGGGCGGCGGGGCTTTTCTGCCATTGCTGCAAATCTGACACTGCAGAAAGAAATCCTGAGCAGAGCTCAGCCCTGCCTGAGCAGCAATATCTCAGATAAAGTATGTGGCCACCTTCATACGAGCACATGCTGAAGCTGTGAGCGAGGCTGCCCTCCTGGGCTGGTGGCATCACATCAACACACGTGTGTCTGCACCAGCTTCCTCCCAGCACATCCCCTTTCACGACTGGGAGGCAGCAGGGTCCCCACTGGCACCCCCCTCCCATGCCATGGGAAGTTGGGGTCAGCGTCCCGTCCCCCCCAGCCCTCCCACCCCACAGCAGTGGGAGCACACAACTCCACTCACTGAGTGTCAGGAGGCAGAGGTGGAGATCCACTGCGAAGGCGTCCTGGGGACAGCTGTTCTGCAGACCAGGGGTAGGGTCCGAGATGCCAAACTGCAGCTCTGCGCTGGCATTGCTGGAGGTGCAACGGCTCAGGGACACGGGCCTGTCCCGAGAAGAGGAGTCAGAGCTCACCAACACGTCACACACCTTTCTTCCCACCTCCAACCACAAATCCCCCCCCAGTCCCAGTTCCTGATGCTGCTGGGGATGATGGAGAGTTTTCCGGACCTGGAGCTGAAATCAGCTTTCACAGAGCCATCACAGAGATGTGTCCAGCCAATCCCACCAGCTGTAGAAGACCTGGGCTTGGCCAGAACAAACCTATTTGGTCTGACTGGCTTCTGCAGGAGTAAGATTGCTGCCTCATTACAGCCAGTTTCCCAAAATTAAGAATTTGTCCTCCAGGATAATATGCTACACAATACTTGCCCCTGCATCTCACTAACCGATTGCTGCCTTCCCCATGCCAGAGCTTAGAAACTTGGTCACAGTGTGAGGAACCAGCTTTTCTGGATGTGGCCATTCAGAGCTGCACTGACAGAGCTGCCTGAAGTCAACCCATGTGAACTCTCCCACCAAACTGCTGCCTTGACCTTGCGAATAACCACCCTGGCGAGGTTTCAGCACAATGTTTCAGCCAGTCACAAGCCGGAGATCTCAGTTTCCCAGTAAAACCATGTACATGGGGCTGCGCTCTGTGCACATGTGCTTGTTGGGGAGGCTACGAATGCAGAACCTCCTGTCACATCAGATGGGACAGGGGAGCAGAGGGCTTGAGGACAGATTTAATTAACAGAAGTGATCCTGTGGACAGGAGGAACTCTGCTAGTATTCCCACCAAGAGAAAGGCACAGCCCTATTTGTTGTTGAGTCCACCTAGAAGCAAGGGTTTTGTTTTGTTCTGCTGCTCACAGGGATATCCTTTTTTGTTTGGTTTGTTGTTTGTTTCTTTTTACAAAAGAAAAAGTTTGGCAAAGAAGCATATACAGCTGCTGTCTGTAAAGGCTGCATTCCTTCATGTGATGCCACACGTATCCCTTGGGGGAAGAAAGCTAAGTGAGCAGTGGAGGAACAAAGTTCTATTCCCTATGCCAAGGCCAAGGCAACATTTTCCATTGCAATGTGCTGCCCACCTCTGCTTTTCATCACAGCGCCAGTGAATGCATCAGCCGTACAGGACGCCAGACAAGGCGGCAAGCTCAGCGACATGCCAGCCGGAGGCTCTGGGTGCAGAGAACCCAAAGACATTTTCCCAGAGAAGCGACCTCACCTGTCATCCTTGCAGGGCACAGCGTAAGATGGTCCGAGGAAGTCCAAATGTCCTCCAGCTGCACTGGGCTCACATGTGTAAACCAAGGCATCCACCAAGTTTTCTGATGTTGCCTTTGTGCCACCAGGAACCACGCTGGTGCTGTACACAGCAATAGCGCTGGAGCCTTCACTAGCAGCAGAGATGTCCTTGAAAATCAGGTTTGTGCCATCTGGAAATGCCAGGGAATAAATAGGGTGAACATCTAGATAGTGTTAGGCTGAGTCTTGAGCCTGACAGGACAAGCTGGTAATGAGAACTCCAAGAACAGAAATGGGAGACAAAATAATGTTGGTGACTGGGGCCAAGTAAAGCTGTAAAGAAGAGACCACTTGCTGTGAACACAGGTTTCCAAAAAAGACCCAGGTTCCTCTGAGATGCAGAGTCTTCTTCATGGAGCCCAGTCAGAATTTAAGGTGAACAAAAAATAATTCAAGATAAACGAACGTTCCAAGCAAACACCACCTCAGGACCAGGAGGAGGCAGCAGCGCTGCAGGGCTCAGTGAGCATCAGCAAACGACCCGACAGTCCTGGTGGACCCTGCTGCTCCTGAAAGCCCGCTTGTCTTGGTAGCAGCAGGAGGGGCTTTCAGTCTTCCCAGTCCCTCTGCCCTGCATGGGGAGCTCACTGAGGAGGATTAAGCACCTTCGCAGGTGGAGTGTGACCAAACAGCCCAGTCAGAACAAAGGGAGAAAAAACAGAATTAAAGGACAGGAAATGCAAGGAAGAGTTGTTTCTCACACCATGCACCCTCCTCCATCCCATTTGTTTGAAGACAGACCACACGCCAGATTTGTGCCATCAGCCTCACCGTGCCCATGCGCTCTGTCCAGTGCAAACACGAACAGCCCCGTGGCTCCAACTGTGCCCCTCAGTGGGACACTGGCATGCACCTTGCCTTCCTTCCCTGAGAAGAAGACCAGGCTGAGCCCTCCCAGGCTGGTGCCAGGCTTCCCCTCCAGCTCAACGAAGTGGTAGGGGGTAGTGCCACCGGCCAGGCACAGCTCACTGATGTGAACGACAGGAGGGACCGGCACCGAGGAGCTGCTGCAGAAGTTCTCCCCTAGAGGTGTCACTGTGGTCACCTGTGGGGAGACACAAAAGCTGCTGCCACCACTGCTGCTCCCATCTCTTCAGGTGGATTGATGGCTGCTCATGGTGTTACCTCTTCTTTGTGTCTCCCACGGCTCCCTGGTGAGGCCCAAAAAGGACATGGTGGTTCTGCCTCACACCAGCTGCTCCTCACTCCCACCATCTGTTGTCCTGACTGTGGGGTCCCATCACCATGCATCCCCATCATTGCCTTCACTCCCACCCTCAGGACTAGGAACAATTTTCTTTTCCTACTGTCGGGAGCACTTCTACACTTGTGTCTCCAGTCCACAGCATCACTTCCTTGTGGTCCTGTCCCACTGCAAATGCATCTCCCTCCTGTCAGCAGACCTCTTCTGCTTCTAAAGTAGTTTTATTGCCCCACTTTTGGACCTGAGCACAACTCTGCACTGGCCTGATCCCAGCAGGCATCAGCGGTGGAGCAGCAAAGCCCTCCCTTACCCAGCCTTGTTCAGGACAAGAATACATACTCTGTCATGTTCCTTCAGGGGGACTATCTGAAACTAGACATTCTGGAATAAAAAGGAACAGTTCAGATGAATTAACGGAAATCAATCACATCAGTGGTTGAGACACATCCTTCACACATTGGCCCTGGAGGAGGCTGGGTTTTAGGGATGTGACGTGCTGTACCACACATCCCAAAGAAGGCACCAAACAAGTGGGGGTGAAGAGGTGGCTCCGCATCTGGCTTGGGGTAATTGAGAGTCCAGCATGCTGCCCAGAAGAAGATTGCCCAGCATGTGAGGTGTCTTCAGGGATCTCCAGATTCTGAGCCACGCTACACAGGGCAGGGAGCTGTTACCTGGCCTACAACAGGCAGGTGGACAGGGCAGAGAGGTGAGGGCTGGTGAGAGCATGATGGCAGGAGGTAGATGTGGCTCACCAGAATGCCCTGCTCTCCCAAATAAAGGACATACTGAAACACGACCATTGCCCTCCCATTGACTATGGGCGGACAAAGGACTTCTGCCCTCCCAGTGACTATGATGGAGAAGGAATGTTTGCCATCAACCCACCTGGAAGCTGCTCTGGAGTTTCGTGCTCAGGCTGTGGCAGCGGCTCAGAGACTCATCTTCGGTGCTGTGAGAATCGTTTTCATACAAGATGCTCTGCCCTGGTACCAGCACTTTGATCAGCTGGTCTGCCTTCTCTGGCATTCGGGATGTGTACACCACAGCGTCTACCAGCCCCTCTGCAGTCACAGCCATGCTCACTGTGTAGAGGGTGGTGTTGCTGTAGTAGAGAGCCACAGCATCCGCCCCGTTCTGGATGGTGTTGGGGGGCAGCCTAATCATGGGTGCTGGGCTCATGGCACTGCTCCCTACCAAGAAGTAACCCAGCTTATCTGTGTGGTGTCCAGACAGGTCCAACACCCGGTAGGCCCGGCTATTTTTACCGTTGTAGAGGACCAACCAGTATCCCTGGAGGTCAAAGCGTGTCTGTCCAGTGTAGAAGAGTTCAATGTATTCTGCATCCTCTCCTCCCCCTGGGTTGTCTGGGTTCACCTCGTTGATGAGTAGCTTGGCCACTTGCACAGAAGGTTCTTGAGTCCCTTCTGGTATCTCTGATGGGACACCTTGGAAAGCAAAAATGTCACAAATACGGGCCTAAACACAGAGCCCCAGGGAAACAACACAATGTTGCACACTATTTGCTGGGTTGAGACCAAATTCAGCAAAGGACTGAGGATGCTAGCTCAGATTTTTATCATCTGTGTGCTCCATATTCCTTACAAGAGCCTTGGCAATACTCTGGCTAATACCAGCTGTAACAACAGAGCTTGCTGTTATTCCAGGTAATGAGCAATATGGGCTCTAGTAACTGGATGCGGTGGAATTGGAAGGGATCTTTGCCAGAGTTGGGGAAATGGAGGGAGGGACATCTCCCTCCTCTAAGAGAGCTAGACCCACATGTCCACCCTCCAACACATTGTATCCCCCAACCTGCAAGAAAGATGACAGGTACCTGAAGGCAGGTCTGGTACATTAATATCCTTGAAGCAGGAGCTTTCTGCTGTGATGTTCCTTCTGTCAAAACTCACAAGTCTGGGCGTTTCTAGGAAGGTCTTGAAGGCTAGCAGCAGGCTGCTTAGCTGGTCCTCTGACTTAGCAGTTAGCAGAGTGGTAAACACAAGCCCCAGGTCCTGGCAGGTTGCCTTTGGCTCTGCAGAGGCAAGCAGAGAACTGCCTCAGTTTCCCCATGCCACCAAAGACCCACTTTCTCCTAGAAGAGACACAGAGCTCACCAGCTCATCTCTACCACCACTGCTCTCCTGGTCAGATTGACTCAGGGCAACTCCTACCATCCACACAACACTGTGAGCTCTGCCTGTGCCAAGGGGCATCCTGGGACCAAGCCACACAGCACACCCAGATACTGTCCTCATCCTTTTGAAGCCTTGTAGTCCCAACAGTGAACAGAATGGTCTCTCTGGGGGTGGCTAAACATAAGCTAAACATAACGCTTCTGACAATGCAGGCTGCAAAGTCAGTCATGGCTCTTTGCTTCATGTGTCTGCTTGTGCTCATCACACTCCCACAGTGACCTGGTAGGGATACCGGAACAGCAACACAGACCAGTAGGGCCACTTGCATTTCTGCTACAACTTGGCTTAGTTCATACGGACCGTAAGGTCAAGTAGACAACAAACACCTAGTGGAGATGTCAATCCTGTTGCCAGATCTGCCTGAAAATGCTCAAGGACAAAATAGCTGGTGGCCTGCAGATGAGAACTGATGGGTGTTGGTGGAGCTGCAGATGGGAGCACTCTGCGGAACATGGAAGAACAGCACCATGCGTTGCCTAACTCTCAATATTTCTGTCATCAGCACCAAGTTCAAGTTAGCTTTGATCCAAGACAGAAGGACACAACACAACAGGCAACACAGGGCTGAAAATCAGAAGCAAACGGACATTAACCACTGGTGGTCTCTGGACTGCCCCGCTCCTGCCCAGCTCACCTTTGAAGTAGGCAGCAGAGACTCCACAGCTGCAGGATCCATCGAGGGCCTGGACCAGAGCCATCAGGATCTCTTCTGACTTCAGGACCCAGTCCTGGCAATCTAGGAAATAAAAACCCAACTGTTACCCAGCCAGTGCAACCTTGTTCACGGGATCCATCTCATTCTGAGATGGGTACAGCTCAGCTCCTGCTTATCACTCCGAGGGCCTGAAAAGGCTTCACCCCGAGCAGTTGTGTATGGGAATGAAAACTGGAGAGCCTCAGCTTGGCATGGGTTGTCATGAAGAAAAATACTGCAGAAAATTGTCAGATGTCTTAGGTGCATTTCCTTTGGTGTTATGTTCACACAACCCAGCATGACTTCAAGTGGTCTTCCTGGACAGCTCTGGCTTTGTGATCGTGCTCTTGCCCTTAGGAGCTCCTACCTACAGGAGCTGAAATATCTAATACACACCTGCTACATGAAGGCAGAAAGAAAGAGTCTGGCTGAAGCGTTTGCTGGGGCAATCATTGAATTTGCCAGGGGTGGGCCTGCTGAGGACGTAGGAAAAGGAGTCCTGGGTCACAGAGCAGCAGTTGCACTGGCTCATGGACATATTTTCCAGGTGGTGCCTGCAAGAGACAAATGTACAGATGAAAGAAAACATGACTCGCCAGCCAGAGATCTGAGTCGTCTTCACTCACTGGTTGCATCTGCCTGCACCAGAGGGTGAAACCACGCACTTATAGTCTTCTCCCTTCACCAGGTTTGGAGAGATATCCTATCCTTATCAGTACCTCCTGGTCTCAATAAAAAAGCCCAAGATCTCACTAAATCTTGAGAGAGAAGAGCTCCATCCAACCCCTTCTCTTCTAGCACTGCCTGCTTTTTTGACTGATCTGAAGACAGGCAAGACAGTATAGACACCCTCATGCTCAGCCTGGGACCACTAGGAAGAATGGTGAGATGCAGTTAGAGAAACTGGAAAGGCAGCACCTGAAGATGAAATGCTTGAGCAAGAGCCTTCAACTCAAAGGTGAAGAGAATGATCGGGGGTTGGACTAGAAGACCTTTAAAGGTTTGTTCCAATCCAAACTGTTCTATGATTCTGTGAAGCCCCACGGTGAGAAGCTGCACAGATCAGAGCTCCTCAGGGAAGGAGACCACCTCCTTACAGGACAAGTGCAGGGTTTTTTTTCACAAGTGGGAGGAAGACAAGCAATGGAAGGAACAGGAATATGCTGTGAATAAGTGGTGACCCTTTTCTAATGCAGTTGACTCCACTGTAGTCTCAAATGGTCTTTCCACATGCCCATCCAGAAAGGGTGAATCTCCTCCAGCTGCAGAGCCAGGACATTAGTATTTAGTGGACCATTACACACAGAGGTCAAGTCTGGTGCTTTGCTGTCAAAGCCACACACAAGAGCTTACCCAGGTTTTTTTTGCTTATTGCATGGTTCTACACACCCCACATTCATGTAATTGCCACCTTGCCTCTGCTCCTCCACCTGCTCCACTGTCCTGTACCCACTCTGTTGTCCTCTTTCACCCATTAGCAGAGCATATCTAAAATGTGAAGGAAACAGTTCTCCTGTCTCACAAAAGTCTGAGGTTACCAACATTTCCCTTACCCCACAAAGACAAAAAGAAACCCAAAAAAACCGAAAAGAAAGTGGCTCAACCCAGAATGAACAGTAACTCAGCTTCCAGTCCTTGGTTTGGATGAAGCAGGGCAGGGATTTCCTCCCGGGTCACGTGAGCGATACTGAAGTCCCACCCTTGCCCTCATTTTGACCTAAAATTCCATCCTAAACCTAAGAAAAATATTTCCTTGTTGAAAGTGGTACTGGAAAATTTATTATATTACACTTTTATAAATAATATATAATAAAAATTACAAAATAAGAATCAGCAATCATTTAGTCAGAAAATTCCTCCTCAAGTACTTTATTCTGCAACCAGGACTGCTGTGGAGAGGGGGACACCTATAAACTCAGACCAGGCAGTGGAAAATGGCTGGGACTCAGTATCTCCACAAGGAGACCTTGGTCTGGAGGTGGCACTTTTCCTCCAGTCCTTACCGGGGTTTGGGGCACCAGGCAGAGATGACCCCAGCAGGCAAGGGTGACTCTGGTGCCAAACTCTCCTCCCAGCCCTGCCCAGCAAGAAGCCTCTCACCGCTTTTCCTTGTAGGCATGTCTGCCGGGAGTCAGGATCTCCAGCAGCTCAGGGTTCAGTTCCTCGTTGCTTGTGTACACGAAGGCATCCAACAGGCCGGTCACCGGCAGTGCCTTCCCCGGGACAAAACTGCTGCTGTTGCCTCTGTAGAGGGCAATGGCACTGGGGCCACCTTTGAGGACAGGACGGGTGATGTTCTCCGGGAACGGCAGATCCACTGCACAGGAGCAAGGACAGGAATAATGATGGCATGCAAGCAACACATGAGCAATACCCCTGTGTAGGAAACCAGCATCTCTTCAGTTCTGGAGAGCTGGACATGGGAACTCAGGAAGTGGCTGGGGTTGTCTGGTTATTGCAAATTTGGCATCTGCTGCCCTATCTTCCTGCTCACTAACATTTCTCATGTTCACTCAGCCTGAATTTCCCCATTCGTGGCCAGATCTACAGCATGGAGGAGGCTGGAGGGGGAAATGTGAACAGAGTTCATCCTGCTGTTTTGGTTCTGTGAACAGAGGAGCCGATTCATGCGTAAGCAGGGGAACTGGAAAGCAAGTGCTGATGTGACTTTGTCTACCGTAAAGTTAATTTTTAATTCTAAAAGAGATCTTCAAAATCCACTAACCTTTCAGGTAGCAGTTACTTTAATAGTAAACAAAAATATTTAAGAATTTATATTTTATTCGAGCATTTACCAGTCCATGGTTTTTACAAACACACTCTACACACATACACACACGTATTCAGCAAAGGCCCATGATACCAGCACACAGTTAAGGCTGAGGTTTGTTGGAGTTTCGCAGTTTCATGAGCTTCCCAATTTCCTCCCTCGTATTTACTATTTCCTTCACAAGCTATTTCCCCAGCATCCAGTAGGAACTGCTGAGGACAGTAAAAAGCAGTGGACTGCTGGTATTTCAATACTTCTCCCTGCGCAAATAGCTTCAGGGAACAAATGTTAAAGTAAGAATCACATGAGAGACAGAGGGGTAAGGAGAAGCGGTTAGTCCTCCAGAAGCGCCACCAGGCACCAACACACTAAGGGGCAGTCCTGTGCCTTAGCCCTGATGCACTCCTGCCCAGGGGACTATTTTTCCCCTGCCTGACTAATCTAGTGGCCTTCTACAATGGAGCAACTGCTTTGGATGATAAGAGAAGAGCAACTGATGTCACCTATCTTCACTTCTGCAAGGCCATTGACATGGTCCCACCCAACACCCTTGGCTCTAAATTGCAGAGATATGGGTTTGATGGATGGATTATTCAATGGATAAGGAATTGGCTGCATCCAAACAGTTGCAATCCACACATTCATGCCCAAATGGAGACCAGTAACAAGCGGTGCCCCTCAGGGGTCCATACTGGGACCAATATGGTTCAACATCTTCATTAATAACATAGGCAGTGAGTGCACAAGGCCAAGTGCAGGGTCCTGCACATGGGTCAGGGCAACCCCCATTATCAGTGCAGGCTGGGAGATGAAGGGATGGAGAGCAGACCTGCTGAGAAGGACTTGGTGGTGCTGGGGGATGAAAAGCTCGACCATCAATGCGCGCTCGCAGCCCAGAAGGCCAACCATGCCCTGGGCTGCATCTCCAGCAGCGTGGGCAGCAGAGCGAGTGCAGTAACTCTGCCCCTCTGCTCCGCTCTGACTCCACCAGGAGTCCTGCATCCAGCTCTGGAGCCCTCAGCACAGGACAGACCTGGACCTGTTGGAGCAGGACCAGAGGAGGCCACAGCAATGATCCGAGGGTTGGAACCCCTCTGCTGTGAGAAAAGGCTGAGACAGTGGGGTTGTTCAGCCTGGAGAAGAGAAGGCTCCAGGGAGACCTTTCAGTACTTAAAGGGGGCTTATAAGAAAGATGGGGACAGACATTTTACCAGAGATTATACTGATAGGATGAGCGGTAATGGTTTTAAACTGACAGAGTGTAAATCTAGGTTAGAAAAATAAGGAAGAAAAATTTTATGGTGAGGGCAGTGAGACGTTGGAACAGGTTTCCCAGAGAAGCTGTGATGCTCCATCCGTGGACGTGTTCAAGCTCAGTATGGATGGGGCTTTGAGCAACCTGATCTAGTGGAAGATGTCCCTGCTCACAGCGGGTGAATGGAACTAGATGATCTTTAAAGGTCCCTTCAATCCAAACCATCCTGTGATTCAATTGATAGTTTTCACATCAGCATCTGTCAATGGAGGACTTTTGCTCTGGTGCTCTCACAGCTTTAAGTTCTCTGCAGTGACAGGCAGGCAAGCTGTACGAATACAGGACTAAGAGCTGTGACCATCTTAAGAGCTCCTGTCCCAAATCTGATGTGGTCAGGTTAAGTTAACTTCTCACAAAGTGCTCAGCATGAAGTCACTATGACCGTATCCTTTTATGATGATTACAAATGTAATCAAACAGTGTCATTGGGTATTTTGGGGGGACAACCTTTGAAATGCATGTGCAGTATGCTTGAAACATCTTGACAAAGCCTCACTGGAAAAAAATGCCAGAGCATATCTCCAGTCACCTTCTTGACTTGAGTGAGCCTTCAGGAAGAGTTAAACGCAATCCTTAGAAGTTTCCTGCTTAGTCTGCAAGCTGGTTGTGCTTTCGCATTGCTTTCTTTGGCCGCCCCTTAGCTATTGACTGCTAGCAGCCCCAGCTCATCCAGAGGCAAGAGCAGAGCACCTCTCCTGGTGAGAAAAGCAGAGCTCAGCTGGACAATCAGCCCTTCTGCTTGTGGTGAGAAAGTATTTGGAGCAGTTTAAACTGTAAAAAGGAGCTCAACTTCTTTAAAAAATAGTTTTAGTTGCAAAAGTATTTTTATGGGAACCAGCTTTGTAAGGGGTGAATATACTCCTTGACTCACAAATCATGAGTCAGTGAATTACACAAGACATCTGCAGACTCTCATCCAGCTGCCAAAATCTTCTTTCGAGGTGCCCAAAATAACAAGATATTTCTTCCTTCTCTGGTGGCCTGGAAGAAATTCTGAACATTGGGAGGAAGTTTAGATTGCAACTTCACACACGTGTGACCTACATTTGCAGATGGCACAATGGAAGAAAAGCCCTGGTGCTTTTTCGAGAAGAGAGCATTTATCTGCTGTGAATGGCCAGCAAGTTACACAGAGAAGGGGGGCACTTCAAGGAGATGTGGTGCAGTCAGGGTCCCACATCAGGCTGGCCACAGGGCTGGGAGCAGAACCGTGTCCTCCCGAGAACACATGGGCTTCTGACCTTCACGATGTCCCTCACCTGGTTCTTGTACCAGGAGAAAGGGTAAACAATCAATCCCTGTCCATTTTCTTCAGACTACTCACATTTCTGAAACCTCTGTCAGGGCCCTCCTAGGCTTTCCCTTTTCTAGGTGTACTGAGTTATTTCTTCTGTGGAAGCATTTCCAGAGCACTATCCATCCTAGCTGACCTTCTCTGAATGTCTCCAATTCTAATACATCCTTTTTTAGATTAAGATATTGTACTACACAAGACATAATTAAAGATACAAGCAAACCATGAATTTATACAGTAGCATAAAAGATACCCTCCATTCTTTCATCTTCTAATAATTTCTAATATTTACTTGGTTTTAGACAATTCCTTTTCCAATAACTTCTAACAGTTGATTTGCTTTTTTTGTCTGCCCCTGAGTTCTGAGTCACATTTTCACTAATCTCTCAGAACACCAAACAACAATAAAGAACGACAGCACCCTCCAGCCCCAAACTCAGCTGATGGCTCCCCCAGCTCTGAGGTAGTCATCAAAATGCAGTCCTTACCTGGGGTTTTGCTTTGTGCTGGACCAATCAGAAGTAGCCCATCCAGTGAGGTTTTGCCGTAAATGTCCATGGTGAGATAAATGTCTTTGCTCCGACCATCAATCACCACTAGAACAATGTCCCTCAGCATGGTGGAGTGGGGACCCTGAAGCTCTATGAACTCGAACTCTTCAGAAGAAGAGGCAGTAAGGACCTCACTGATGAGGACAGCAGATGTGTTGAGCTGAGAAGTTAGGATGCAGTGGTTTTCTGTGCCTGGGGTGGGCATGGCCACTTGGAAGATCCACTGAGAATCTGCCCTGTGGCACCTTTCTATTGACTCATCCATGGTCCTGAAGGTGGAGTCCTCCAGGAAAGCATCTCTGCCAGGGGTCAGTACCCTGACCAGCGTATCTGCTCTGTCCATCTTCTTAGTCTTGTGCACCAAGGCATCTACTAGTCCATAACTTGTGACGCTCATGCCCTCTTTGTACTTCCCTTTTCCATAGTAGACAGCAATTGCATCAGGGCCATTCTGGATAGTGTTCTTAGGAATTATTATAGCAGGGTTCACAGAAGAGGAGCCAACAAGAAAGAGCCCTTGGCTGTTAGTAACTTTGCCCTGGAGGTTCAAAACTTTGTAGGCTTGGTTTCCATTGCCATTGTAGAAGACCAGATAGTAGCCATCCAAGCGGGCTGTTTGACCACTGGTGTGATAGAGCTCCACAAACTCAGAACTGTCCTCTCCTGGGCTGTCAGCATTGATTTCATTAATCAAGAGGGTATGCTCTGTTTTCTGGTCCCTGGGTTTTTTTAAGAGATGCTGAGCAGCGACCTTGGGAAACCAGATGTACATAAGTACCATCAATCCAACCAGCCAGATATCTCCCATGATGAAGGCTTTTTGAAGGATTTTTGTTACAGTTCAAAACTACAGGAGAGGGGGCCTGTCCTTTTCACAGCCTCAAATAGACCACCGAAGGAAGCTGCCACCACTTTGGCTGTTGCAGGACAGCAACACAAGGCCTCCGACCTGGATGCTGACTGGCAGAGGTACTGGCAGTGGCAGGCACACTTCTTCGGGGAGTTCTGGTTTGCAAAGCAAAGCAGCAATCTCACAAAAATCTGAGAAGGGTACGCCTTGAACAAGAGATTTGCCAGCTCAGCTCCTTTATAAGTCAGGGAGGGAGGGTAGAAACAACTTGTTAGGAAACACAGAAATACACCAGTGACATTTAACAGCCTTAAAGCCCCATAATTTTTCCTCCGTGTTTCTTCAGAGGTTTATCAAGATGCGTAACAGCGACTGCAACGGGACAAAGCCAGCAGTTTTCAGTGTTTGAAACCCTGAGACCTGTGTGAACATTGAAAGCTGTACGGTGTCTGTGTTAATAGTTATTTCCCCAAATAGTTATTTCCCAATTTATTCAATGGGAATTAGCACAGAATTTCCCAATTTATTCAATGGGAATTAGCACAGAACGGCACTAAGGATGACAGTAACCATCTTCTCCATCCAGATGAGGGTGGGGAAGGAGCGGGCAGATGGATTTCACTGAATTCTTATTGCATGCATTGCATAGCAGCTCCACTGACTACCACACCAACCAACCCTGCTGCAGCTCCAGCAGATGCAGAATAACTTTGCAGTACAAGCAGTGGGGAAGAACTGACAGTTTAAGATGCTAAAAAAAAAAAAAAAGAAATTTGTTTTCCCATCTCCAGAGATGTTTCCATGAACAGTCATACCATCACCTGCTGAGTTTAGATCATAGAATCATAGCATCATTAAGGTTGGAAAAGACCTCTAAGACCATCAAGTCCAACTTTCAACCCAACACCACCATGCCTAATAAACCACATCCTGAAGTGCCATATCTACACGTTTTTTGAACACCTCCAGGGATGGTGACTCCACCACTTCTCTGGGCAGCCTGTTCCAATGCTTCACAACTCTTTCAGTAAAGAAATTTTTCCTAATATTTAATCTAAACCTCCCCAGCGCAATTTGAGGCCGTTGCCTCTCATCCTATCACTAGTTACCTGGGAGAAGAGACCAACACCTGCCTCACCACAACCTCCTTTCAGGTAGTTGTAGAGAGCAATAAGGTCCCCCCTCAGCCTCCTCTTCTCCAGACTAAACAGCCCCAATTCCCTCAGCCACTCCTCATAAGACTTGTGCTCTGGACCCTTCCCCAGCTTCGTAGCCCTTCTTTGGATGTGTTTCAGCACCTCAATGGCCTTCTTGTAGTGAGGGGCCCAAAACTGAACACAGTATTTGAGGAGTGGCCTCACCAGTGCTGAGTACAGGGGCACGATCACTGCCCTACTCCTGCTGGCCACACTATTCCTGACACAAGCCAGGATGCCGCTGGCCTTCTTGGCCACCTGGGCACACTGCTGGCTCATGTTCAGCCGGCTGTCGACCAGCACCCCCAGGTCCTTTTCTGCCAGGTAGCTTTCCAGCCACTCCTCCCCAAGCCTGTAGCATTGCATGGGGTTGTTGTGACCCAAGTGCAGGACCTGGGACTTGGCCTTGTTGAACCTCATACAATCAACCTCTGCCCATTGATCCAGCCTGTCCAGATCCTTCTGTAGAGCCTTCCTACCCTCGAGCAGATCAACACTCCCACCCAGCTTGGTGTCATCTGCAAACTTACTGAGGGAGCACTGAATCCCCTCATCCACTGATAAAGATATTAAACAGCACAAGCCCCAAAACTGAGCCCTGAGGGAGACCACTCATGACCAGCTGCCAACTGGATTTAACTCCATTCACCACCACTCTCTGCGCTTGGCCATTTAGGCAGTTTTTTACCCAGCGAAGTGTACACCCATCCAAACCATGGGCAGCCAGTTTCTTCAGGAAGTGTCAAAGGCCTCACAAAAGTCCAGATAGATGACATCCATAGCCTTTTCCTCATCCACTAGGCAGGTCACCTGGTCATAGAAGGAGATCAGGCTAGTCAAGCAGGACCTGCCTGTCGTGAAGCCATGCTGGCTGGGCCTGATCCCCTGGCTGTACTTCACATGCCCAGTGAGCGCACTCAAGATGAACCGCTCCATAATCTTCCCTGGCACTGAGGTCAGGCTGACAGGCCCGTAGTTCCCGGGATCCTTCTTCCAGCCTTTCTTGTAGATAGGCATCACTTTGGCAAGCCTCCGGTCACCTGGGACCTCCCCTGTTAGCCACGACAGCTGACAGATGATGGAGAGTGGCTTGGCCAGTTCCTCCACCAGCTTCCTCAGTACTCTCAGGTGGATCCCATCCCACCCCATAGACTTGTGAGTGTCCAGGTGGCATAGCAGGTTGTTAACTGCTTCCTCCTGGATTATGGGGGGTTTATTCTGCTCTCCATCCCTATCTTCCAGCTCAGGGGGCTGACTACCCTGGGAATAACATTAAGTACCTCAGCACATTAAGTACCTCAGACTTTTCCTCAGCCTTGGTGCTAATGTTCCCTTCCACCCCACCCCCCATATCCAATAAGGGCTGGAGATTCTCCTTGGCCCTCTTTTTGTTGTTAATGCATTTGCAAGTTGTTAATGCATTTGTAAAACCACTTTTTGTTACCCCTTACAACAGTGGCCAGCCTGAGTTCTAGCTGGGCTTTTGCATTTCTAATTTTCTCTCTGCGTGACCTAATGAGACCCCTGTACTCTTCTTGAGTCGCCTGCCCTTTCTTCCAAAAGTGGTAAACTCTCCTTTTTTACCTCAGTCCCAGCAAAATCGCTCTGTTCAGCCAGGCCGGTCTTCTTCCCCACCGGTTCGTCTTCCAGCACATGGGGACAGCCTGCTCCTGTGCCTTTAAGACTTGCTCCTTGAAGAATGTCCAGCCTGCCTGGACCCCTTTGCCCTTCAGCACTCTCTCCCAGGAGACCCTCTCAACCAGTGTCCGGAACAGGACAATGTCTGCTCTCCTCTTTGCTTCACCAGGAATTGAGAACTCTATCATTTCATGGTTGCTAAGCCCAAGATGGCCTCTGACCACCACATCTCCCACCAGCCCTTCTCTGTTTGTAAACAGCAGGTTTAGCAAGGCACCTCCCCTGGTAGGCTCACTTACCAGCGGTGTCGGGAGGCTATCTTCCACACACTCCATGAAAATCCCAGACTGTTTCCTCTCTGCTGTGTTGTATTTCCAGCAGATGTCTGGTAAATTAAAGTCCCCCACGAGAACAAGGGCTAGCGATTGCGAGACTTCTGCCAGATGCTTGTAGAAAACTTCATCTACCTCTTCATCCTGGTTGGGTGGTCTATAACAGACTCCTAACAGGATGTCTGCCTTGTTGGCCTTCCCCTTCATCTTTACCCACAAGCACTTGATCTTATCAGCACAATCATTGAGCTCTATACAATCGAAGCAGACCCTGACATACAGTGCCACCCCACTGTCTCTTTCCTTGCCTATCCCTTCTGCAGAGCTTACAGCCATCCATTGCAGCACTCAAGTCATGAGAGTCGTCCCACCATGTTTCTGTGATGTCCTCACAGCTGTCCTGCTGCACAATGGCTTCCAGCTCCTCCTGTTTGTTGCCCGTGCTGCGTGCATTGGTGTAGATGCACTTGAGCTGGGCTGTCGATCTCACCCCCAACACTGTCATGCCATGCCTGGGCTCATCTCTAGTGAGCCGGGTTGTATCCCCTTCCTCCTTTGAACCTAGTTTAAAGCCCTCTCGATGAGCCCCGCCAGCTCATGGGCAAGAATCCTTTTCCACTACTGAGACAGCTGGACTCCATCTGCTGCCAGCAGGCCTGGTGCTGTGTATATCTCCCTTCCATGATCAAAAAAAACAAATGATGACCTCTGTGCAGTCTTTGGTCAGCTGAGATCAGACGTGTGGAGGTCTCCAGCCTGTGCAATGCTTACCAGTATGGATGCCGGAGGCCTGCCTCCTTCCTATGCTGTGGAGCCGCATCCGTGCGGGGCTGATGGATCAGGAACACACCCAAGCCTCCAGCTTGGGTCACCACGGCTGACAATCACAGCCACCAAAGGGGTGACTGCTGCATGAGTGGATACCTGCCATCTTTTTTAGGTGAAGTGCCAGCTGCAGTGGGACCGTAGCATCACAGCCTTCAGCTGTGGATGTAAACACTCAAGCTTGCAGGGAGCCTGCACGCCCTTATTTGTCACTGCCACCTGAGCTAATGCCAGCACATAGGTGTCTCCTCATGAAAAGGAGAAAACTGCAATAACTCTAGAGGGTGAAGCTGACAGTGGTTCCACGAAGAACAGACCCTGATTGGAGAGGTGACCCTGAGCCACTCTGCCCCGTAATGCCTTCCACTTCTGCTGTGCCCCAGAGCCCTGGCAGCTCAGCCACAGAGATGGAGAAGCACGTGTCCGTCACACCTCAACAGCGCAGGGCCAGCCCCGGCACTGCTGCCTTCTGGGAGAAGTCACTATCAGAAAGGTCTCCGTTCCTCCAGATCACCACCACCACCCCGCCTCTGGCAGGCTCTTGCTGGGCCTCCAAAGGGACAGAAACTGCCCCGGCTTCTCCCTGCCAGACCCATCCAGCCGGTGCCCCATCGCCACGGTCTGCCCCGTCTCCGTTAAAGGAGGAGGGACAGACGGAGGAGCGCGGGACACACGGAAACCCACCAGAAACAGGAGAAAACAGCAGGAAAAAATACCCCCACGCCCCGAAAAAGCTGGGCAGAGCAGCGGGGCGGGACAACCCGGCGCGGCAGAGACCGAGCGGCGACCCCCGGCAGCCCCGCGGCGAGGGGAGGGGGCAGCGGGAGCACCAGGAGAGATGGGGACGGGGACAAGCCCCCGCTCGGCCCCGCGCACTCACCGCCACTCGCTGCCGCTGGGGCCGCCGCTGGGGCCGCACCGGGGAGGGCGGGACGGGGCGGGGAGGGGGAGGGGCAGAGTCGTTCCCGAGGACCCAGCCCCAAAAGAAGTTCACTCGCCCCCATGTCCTAGAAAATCTTTCTCTGACTCTTCCCAGCTCTTCTCCCGGTGTGGGAGGATGGATGGATGGATGGATGGATGGACGGACGGACAGACGGACAGACAGATGTTCACCTGTTGTGTACCCTTCCCTCCAGCCCACTGACCTCCCCACCAGGACCAGCAGCACAGCGGTGGTGCTGGAGGACACTGCGCCTCTCCTTCCACAGGCCTCAGCAGTTGAACCGGGAGCTGGAGGGGGGCTGTGCCCACCCTGCCCCAGTGCCAGCAGCAGGACTTTCCTGCAGGACTGGTGTCTCTGCCCCCACGGGCCACTGTGTCCTGGTGCTGCGTTCCTGCCATGCGGGAGACCAGCCACAGAGGCTCCGTGGGAGCAGGAGGTCCTGGAGATCCTGCTCTGGGCTGGACTCGGTGCCAAACACCCGCTGATGCGGCAGCTGCTCCGGCGGCTGGGCCAGCTGTGGGCTGCTGCTCCAGACTCAGCAGCCTGGTGTCTTCCTCTGCTGCGACTGGAAACCAGGGCTTCAGTGCAAGGCGGGGAGCTCTGCCAGCGGGGCCGTGTTTGCCCCAGGTCTTGCCAGCTGGGCTTGGGGGACCTGTGCCCCCATGGCCCTATCATCTTCACAGGGTTTGTGGTTATTCCTGGAGGAGAGGCTGCGCTGCGAGGGGCAGGACAAGCCCCTCATGTGCTCCTTGGGGTGTAAAGCAGTGCAAGGGCATCTGCACCCCAGGGAGGGAGGCCCTCGGCAGTACGAGCTTTCCTGCAGACTCCGGCGCAGACTCTGGCAGCATGCGCATCCCCAGAACAGCGCTGGGGCCATTACCACTGAGGGCTTAAGCAAAATGACCTCCCTGAGCATGCAGAGCTGATTGCTGGGCCAATGGTAAATTGTAAAGCCAATGTTCTTCCTGACAGGGTTTACTGAGTTTACTGTATTTTTCAGACATTGTATTTATGCAATCATGAGGCTCTGGAATTGCAAAGGGAGGTGGAGAGCTGCTGGGGAGAGGAAACACCCTTACCCAGAAGGGGCTCTGACTCATCCCTTGCTGAGATCCACGTGGCGCAATCAGACATGAGCAACTCGCTGTCACGTCTGCAGCAGACCCCAGACCTGCTCGGGTCCCTACCTCTGCTGCATGCTCAGCCCTGGTGCTCGCTTCGCTCACTGCCACTCTGTACTGCCAGGCTCCCGTTCTTCTGGTGAGGAGCCTGGGCCCCAGAAATCTCCTTCCACCTGTCTGTGCCTTCTTCAGCCGCACTGTAGCCTGCCAGCCTGTGGGGAGGCAGAGCAAGGTGGGATTTGGGGGCAGAAGACCAAACATCCTGCCACGAGGTGAAGGGAGCTGCCATGGAGCTGCTGCTGTGAGGGTCTGCTGCCCATGCGACGAGTGTGGACTGGTGGGGGACAACCTGACCCCCTGACAGGAGAAGCACAGGGGGGACGGGGCAGGACCTGGGGACATCCCTCATGCTCACATCCCATTGGTGGCCACCATGCTCAGGCATATGGCTGATGCCTAAATTCCCTTTGTGTCCAGTCTGCCCGGGAGGTGGGTCTGCAGCACCGGGCAACTCTGGGCCGCGGCCTCAGGAGGCACCAGGCGGAAAGCTGCAGCTCCCACCGCGTCTGGAGATGTCCGTGTCTGCTGGCTGGGTGGGCTGGGCACAGCCACATCTACTCTCTCCAAACTACAGCGAGCACAGCGTGGCTTTGGCAAGGCAGAGCTCAGTGGGTGAAGCATGTACAGCCCTGCAAAACCTTGAACCACTTCATCAGGAAACGTACTCCGCTGTTGGAATATATTTCCTACCTGTATTCTGAATAAACTCTGCCAGTTGGGCCTAGTAAAGGCAGGAAAAACATGGAAGGCTCAGACGCTGTAGGAGGGCACTTTTTTCTTGTGTCAAAAATGCATCCTCAGCAGAGGAAGCCACTTTGTTAAGGTGCTGGAGGGTGCCCAGGCTGTACCTGGGGGAGACGGGCCTTACCACGGGGTGGGACTTGCAGCTGGTGGAGGAGGTCGGAGATGGCCGATCCTGAGCATGTGGGGGACAAGCAGGAGCACCCGCTGGTGCCGTTGAGGCTGATGGGCACTGGTGGGACCCATGCAGGACCAGCCCAGGCAGAACCAACTCCAGCTCTCTCCAGCAAAGCCCCTGGGGATATCTGGCCAACCTCATGCACAGCATGGTGCACCGTGCGCCCCCACCATTCCTAACCCGGGGCCGGACTGGGCGCTGCGGAGTCTGCACTGCCGGGCCAGCAGGAAGGCAGGGATGTGGCCAGACACAGCACAATCCAAGCTGGTGACTGCGGTGACAGCAACACCGTGAGCCTGCATAGGGTGGATTCCCGGCAGTGGGTGCTCATCACTGCACTGCACCACCAAGGGGTGTGGAGGGCTCCCCATGGCCGTGGGCATCGCGTCCAGACAGTCAGCCATGGCTGCCACATCCAGATGGCCACTGGTGGCCACGGGTGCCCTGTCCTGCTGGGCAGGTGGCCACGGCCGAGCTGCCACTACGTATGTGGAGCAGGGATGGGGCGTGGGCAGGCGAAGCGCAGAGATGCGCAATGAGGCTCAGCTTGCAGATTAATGCGGGCACAGAGAGCTCAGTGTTTATTGGTTTCACTCCAGATGGTTTGTACAAGGAACAAGCTGACTCCGCTGCAGGCGCAGGCGCACGCACCCGTCACCGCAGGCTGCCGCGGCAGCTCCCCAGAAGCACTGCTCAGCCTGGCAGAGCGGGGCTGTACCAAACCCCCTTGGCCAATGCTGCTACGCTACCAGCCAGGCCCTGCCTGTGCCCATGCTGCCGGCACGGTCCCGGGCTGCAGACCAGCCAGCACCCGCAGCAAGCACCAGCACAGGTCTGCGCAGGCATGGACAGCCCTCAGTGGTGCGGGCAAAGGACCCAGCACGGTCTGAGCCTGCGCAGGGAGCAGCACTCCCCAAACGTCTGCTCTGCTGCCACAACAGAGACGTCTCTGAGCTCCTGCCCTGCAGTTAACAAGACCTTTCCATTTTTATTGCTACTCTACATTGCAGTGACACCTCTCAGCTAGCGAGCACTGCCTCTAAGGCTGCTGCTGCAAAGCAAGTCTAACACACACCGCCCTCCCGAACCTGAAGATCTCCTCGCTGCTTATAAGAAAGCGCTTTCGGAGCTGCTGACCTGTCCCTTGCAGGCTGAAAGACACCAGGCATTTACTGCTGGGTGAGGGGGGCTGTACCCATCAGGGGGCCAAGATGTGAGGTCCTTGGGTGGGGATTTATAGCACCCAGCCGGGAGATGCTCCCCACCCCTAGGATCAGATGTCAGGGGCTGGGGAGACTGCAGGGGCAGAGCCAGCTGAGCTGCAGCCTCCCCCCATCCCCTTCCCCTTCTGTAAGGGATTGGCGGGTGGCTTTGAACACCACCGGCATCCTGCCCAGAAGGACAGCACCAGACACAGGGCGACCCCGACAGCCGCTGGTGCTGGCATCAGAGAATACGATGAGTAAAAACGTGCGACCGACCCTGTCCCACGGGACCGAAGTGGTGCTCCCAAGCCCATCAGCCCAGTTCTGGGGGACGCTGTCCCTCCAGGCGGATCGGCTGCCCCAGGTGAGAGCGTGGCCCTTACCTGTCCTTCCTGCTGAACCCACCCCAAGAGCTCCCGTCCTGGGTCCTCCTGAGGGCAAGTGGTTATTGTCCACCTGTAGGCTATTTTCAGCATCTTTATGCTGCTCAAGTGCATCCACTCTAGACAAAATCCTGAGGAAATCCTTACTATTTACCTGCTTCAACTTTCTTCCATCCCCAGCTGCTGCCTATAATGGTCATCAGTTGAGAGATCTGCTGAGAGCTGTTTTGTTTTTCTTTTCTTGGCAGACTCCATTCATTGGTGCAGTGTGTCCCATGGGGTTTCACTGGCACATGTCCAGTGAAAGGATGGTGGCATGGAGCAGTTAGAAAACGCTCCTTTATGTACCTTTCTGCCAGCCCAGCAGCAGGGATATTTAATTGGCAGAGTGTCCCAGCCCAGGCACGGCAGGGGCTTCTCACCTCCCATCCACCTGTGCTAAGGGCAAGACTCCCCACAGGACTTGCAAGGCTCTCCTCCCTCCTCCAACAGGTCATGGCACAAAGGCAAAAAGCCCGAGGACACCAAATACTCACTGTAGATCCAGGCTGAAGAAGGGAGAGTGCTTTGGGGACGGCTGTTACATTGCAAAAATAAAAAAAGGACTGAAAAAGCCACTGGCTGGGGTTTAGCAGGTTAGATGGGATGGGTCAGCAGCCCAGAGCATTTCTACCAGCTGTATTGGCTCTTCTCCCTCCCTGAGTCTCTGTTGGCTGCTCCTGGCATCACCAGTCACATCCAACTCCTCTGACTTCCAAGTGCTGCCATGTGGGAGAGGGCTTTGTAAAGCCGTTGAGCAGGGAAGAAAAGCTCTAAGGAAAGATGTGCACCAGTGCTCAGCCCCAGCGCTCTCTGACTTCGCTCTCAGGTCACAGACACAAACTGAAGCTGCTGGTGACAGCTTTGGGCTGGACCCCAAGAGTGGGAAGGATCTCCAGCCCCCTCATCCAGCAGTGTTTGAACAAACCCTGTCTCATGTCAGCCAGAAGGGTCAAGCCAGGCAGCTGCCAGCTATAGATGTCAGCAGTCCTCAGGTCATGGGTTAGCTTTGGATTCTGCATGGCCTGAGACAGGCAACTACTGTGCTGATGTGCTCAAAGAGGCTGGCCAGGCCAGACGATTCTGTGTTTCTTGAGATGCTGCCTTCTCTTTTTAGGCATTGCCTCTTCTCTCAGTGCTGCGTGGTGCTGACCAGGGTCACCAGCTGGGTGGGAGGCTATGGCTGCTGAGAGGAGCAGGGAAGGGCTTGCTGTGGAGCAGTCTATCTTCAGCCAGTGAGTGTCTGGTTAGCTCAAGACTGCAGCTGTACAAACAAGATGGGATGTTTATTCTCAAGAAACAGCAAATGTACGTGACCTGGCCTCAACACAGGGAAAGCGTTTTGCCTTAGCTGCAACAGAACTGCAACATCAAGTGTTCCTTCTCTCCTCACCCAGGTACGCCCCTGAAGATGCCCTGATCCCATCCCATCCCACCCCACCAAACCCCTTGGTTCACTCTAGGTCTCCACCGGGAAGGCTGCGATGCCACTAGTTCTGCAAGCTGCCGCCACACGCCATGGAAGCTGGAGCTGTCAGGGAACAGAAAGGAAAAAGGAATGAGACCCAGCTGAAGATCGCAGGAGTGGGATGCAGACATAGACCCTGGGAGAAGGAGGAGGAGGAGCAGGAGTAAGCACTGACAAGCCATGCCCTGGTAGGAAGGAAGGGCCAGCTTCACTTCAAGGCACACGACAGTAACGGTGGGCAAAGACCATTTCTTGATCGCTGGTTCAAGTGGCTCCAGAAAGCCCTGAGACCAGCAATGCTCTGCCAGCTCCACATTTCTCACAGAGGTCCAGGTTGTGTCTTGGCAGCGCCAAGAGAGTCTCAAACTGGTGAACTGATCATACCCACAAAAACCACAGGAACACAGGGCTGAGGCAGGAACCCTGTGGTGGTGGGGCAATACAAGCAGATGGGTTCAACCTCAGTCCTCGTCTCTGGCAGCATCCAGGCAGGGACAACCTGGACAGGAGGAGGCACGCAATGGGGCTGCAAGCCCACTGGGACTTCTGGTGCAATACAAAGCACAACCCGAGGTTCGGGACACCAGCCTAGCCCTATTACTCTGCCCTTTCTCGATCCATGGGCACAGGGCATAGACAGGACAGCCACACGTACCGCCCGCAGATGGGTGTCACAAGCTGTGGCCACCTAACTCCTTTAGCCTGATGGAGCTATATAAAACGGGCAGTGAGTGATGAGGGGACACTTACCAGCTACTGCTCTAAGCAGTATCGGTCTCAGGCTGAACGGCTGTTTCAGGCCTGCAAGAAAAGAACAAAATCGAACCACACAGATAGTCAGTGGGGGGATGACAACCGCATCTTGATGCAAGAGGAGAAACAAACAGTGGCGTCACCTTTGGAGGGAAGGACAATTTCACCGGGGTAGAGCAGCGGTCCTCAGCCCTGTGCTTGCAAGTGAGACCTCTTGATGCTGCTCATGGGCTGAGGATACAGTGGTTCAAACCAACGTCATTCTGGAGAGCAGAGCAGCTTTTGATCAACCCAGTTGCAAAGCTCTTTGCACACTTTCTGCTTCAGCCCAAATGCTCATCTTCTTTGTGCTGGTGCAAAACCCAAATGACTTCAGTGCCCCAACCTGGACTTTACACCAGAATGAGCTGTGACAGAGTACAGATCAGCAAACCAGCAGCCGCAGGAGATCAGGTTGTCAAAGGCCCTTCTGGCATGCAGGGGCCTGGTGCCCACTCTTGATGAGCATCCCAGCTATGAAAAGCTGAGACTGTTTGTCCAGGGAGTGCTTGAACATTTGCATACTTCAAAGGGGGTTGAAACATGCACGTAACCCTTGACGTCAGGAAGCACAAGAAGTTCTTGCTTTCAGCTACATGCAACCCTGACAGAAGATGACATCATCTTCCCTGCTCATCAGGTCCTCGGAGATGGACTCTGAATCTACTCCTCTTCTCTACTGTGTTCTCAAGGCAAAAAGGCAAAGCTGCCTGAACATCTGCCTGGTCCTGGGCACCATCCGAGCATCTCCACATGGAGTGGCAGGGCCAGGCCCTTGCTCCTTGTTGAGACCCAGCCCCGTGACCAGGACACAGCCTTGCCAGTAGCAACGCTCTGGGTAAGCGGGTCCCACCAAGCCGCCTTCCCCCTGACGTGGTGGATAGTGGCTGACAGTGGCTGACATGGTTAACCAGGGTCCCACACCTATGAGGCATGAACACCCTTCCTCCCTGCTCCCCATCTTCCTCTGAACTGACTCTGCACTGGTGCAGCTGCCCAGGAAAGGGCTGTAATTATAAACCAGCAGATGCTTTGCATGTCTGAGGAAGATTATTCCAGCTGTCAACATAACCTGATGCTTAGGGACCCTCAGTCAGCTCTAAATTGCCATGACAGAACATTTGGCACAACCTACCTTGTAGAGCCAAAGCAAGGTTAGACCATGTCATTACGTATACATACCACACACACAATATATACTCTATACGACCTAACACATTGTATACAGCTAATGCATCATTAATATCCCTATAGGGGATACCTAACTATAAATGCGCATAAGTAAATTATCTTCAACCATGCTTAATTTCATGAAACCAGCACCAACGCCTGACATGTGCTGAAGAAGGTGGAAATGAGCAGAGGATGTTCTAAACAAACACACACACACATATATCTATATGCACACATACATTCCTCTATACACTGTGCATTATGCCAGACAAACAGCAACTACAAGGTGCAAAACCAAGCTCCCCCATGCCATGGATTATAGGACCACTCCCAAACCATGTAAGCATTGACCACTGAAGTGGGAAAGAACTAAAATCCCAAGCAGGAGCTTTTTAATGGCTGAACAATGTAAAATAGAGCGACAAACCCTATATCCCCCTTGCTCTACTCCTTTTCATGAAGTGGCTAGGAGCTGGACAGCCAGCTTCCTGGCAGCAGGAGCCCACACTGAGTTTCCATAGGTGCCACTTCTCCCTTTCCTGTCACTTTGGCCATGGTAAACTATGGAGCTGGACTGAGCCTGCTGCAATACAGCTGTTCAGCTCTGGTCCATCATCATGGCTCATTCTGAGGTCTCTGAGCCTGCAGTGAAGGGGCTCAGCAACAGAAATAGAACGTTTCCTCTTTGCCTCAAAGGTGTAGCCCCCAGCATCCCTGCACGGCAACTGAGGACGGCTCAGACAACGCAAGACCAAACTGCAGTGTTGCCTCAAGGGTCTTACTTGGCACGGTCGCTGCAGCCCATCAGGATGCTGGTTGGGCTCCGGGCTCCATCGAGGGCTCAGCTGCCACCCAGACACAACATACTGGGAAAGGCCTCTCCATTTCCACGGAGATGCCCAAGACAAGGCATTGTCCCATCTCCCAGACGCTCACATACACCAGGTGAACAATGGAAGCCAAATAGGGCCTTTGCTGACATGTCAGCCAATTCAGGCCACTCACGAGACCCTCTCTTCACTGGCCCATGCCAAGGAAGAAAATGATGCCACCCCTTCCTCAGCTCTTCTCCTCCCACATGGCCAGAGCTCCTGCCCCACATTAACAGGGGAAAGTATCCTAGAACCATCTTGTGCTCCTCCACATCCCCCATCTTCACAACTTCACCCATTCCCAGCCCGCTCCTGCCCCAGGGCCACCGCACACCTCCCACAGGGAGCCACCAACACCATGAGGAGCTGCCAACCGTTGTCCTCTCACCCAAACCCAGTAAGGACATGGCTGAGCTTAGCAGAAACAGAGTCCAGAAGAGCAGGAAAAGAAAGGAAGAAGGAGGCAAGAAGGAGAGCTACAGCCAAAACAAGATGCCCATGGAGAACTGTCTTTACCGGTAACCCTCACGGAATCTCCTGGAAGCAGTCGGGCGCTGTCTTCTTCTCATATACAGATCTGTGTCTACCGTCTCCTGAACCGCTTGCTCTGGAAGCAGGACAAAGAAAGATATACCTCTGTTGATAAGGTCCTTGCAGTTGTCAGCAAGCCCTGCAGGAGACTGCTTGGTAATAGCAGCAGTGGGGGCTAAGCACCATGGGAGGTCAGGAAGGGCACTCCGGAGTGCCGTCTCTCGTATAATGGTCCTGAAAACCTGTACTGCAGCCCTCTCTCTTCCCTCAGTTGAAAACACCTTTGTCCTCTCAAGCTTGATTAAACTTTATGAATTTGGTGCCTTTTTTGGGTGGCATGTTTGGAAACCCAGCACATTGACCTCCTGAATATCACAACTGCTGCACAGTGCAGGAGACCACCGCTTCTGCATTCTTCAGGACTCAGGAGGGACTTCTCAACGGGGGGTCATACCTGGCCCCACACAACCAGTACAAGGCAGACACTGGCTTCCGGCTCAAACGGAGCCCTTGTGTGCACACAGCAACAATGACCTCCAAATGACTACATGAACATCTTCCTGGCCTCCCTCTTGTCCACGCTGGCGAACAAGACTGGCCTTACACCGTATGAAGGTAGTGCATCCTCTTTCAATACCTAAAGCCATCCATTCTGCTTTCCTAGGAAGCACTTCACCTGCTGCATTTCTCACATAGGTTCAGACAGCTCAGAAGAGTGCAAAGCCAAATGGCCAAACCAAAAATCACTCCCTGTTTGGAGCACTGCCATCAGCTCATCGCTGTTCAGTCTCTTCCTTGCCAGCTGGTGCAGCTGGAAGTCTGGCCTTGTGCTTTCTGTGTTGCACGGTTCATTGTGAACTGGTATACATACTTATTATGTTAAATATGTGTGTGCATTTAGCATAATAAGGAGGCATATAAATAAGCTGTGGTTTCCAAACATAAATCTGCAGGGACCGCAGAATGAGGAAGTGGGTAAAGCAGCTTTACCTGTGTGTGATAAAACAGAGGAAACTAAAGTTAGGAGGGCTTCCTTACCTTCAACACACACAATACTAAATGGTTGTAGAACTGGTCAAATCAAATTTTGGCAACAGAAGATTTCTTCTAAAGCACGGATTTAATTACTTCTTTTTTCATCAAAAATGCTTGTTACGATTGTGGATAGAAGTAATAAAAGTTTCCAAAAAGCTGCCAACAAGAACAACTGCCAGCGACACTTTGTGGAGGACAGTTTTGAAACCCACTGACTGCAGGAGGGCTGAGCTGGGCATAAGCCCCCCACCACTCTCATCCTGGCAAACCCTCGTTTATCTAACTAGGGTTTATCTAACCAGGTAACTTGTGTCGTCCACTAATGACTCAACTTCAGGGCTCGCTGCCTTCATGTGAAGGAAGGATCAGTTTGTAAGAGTTGAATACAAAATTTGATTTTGAAGTTAATGACATATTTGCAAGTCATGCTGAGTGGGAAAAGCTTAGGGAAGGGTTTCAGCGTCAGGCTCCCCGGCCAGGTGGAGCAGGGCATCAGGGCACTGCTGAGTGCGAGCCCGTGGAGAGGGCTGGCCTTGAGGAGACTGGTGGGTGGAGAGGGAAGGCAAGACCGAGAACAGCCAGATCCTTGTTCCCATCTGCTGTCTTAGGAGTCCCTGGCGGCGGTGGATCAGGGCAAGCACCACACTCTTTTGCTTTTGTGTGTGACCTCAGGCACAGCCAGAGAGCATCCTCCAGAGCACGCCAGGTGCCGCGTGGCTGAGCGTGTCAGCCGCAGAGCCACACTTCCCCCAGATTATGTGCTAGGCCAGTGGGAGCATCTTCTGCTCACCAACCCTGTTTTCAGGGCTCTGTAGGCATAGCCACAGTGCTCAGAAGAACGGTCCCTGGGCATATACCTTCATGAAACCAATGCCCGAAGACAGCTCTTGGTTTGGTTTCCCCGTAGGTTTGCTTTCCTTCAAAAACTAGCTGCAGGGAAATGTCCGCTTGCCTGGCAGACAATACACGGCGCTCACAGCCAGCCTCTGGGTGGTAAGAGGGAACCTGGCTGGGTGTACAGATATTCATGCATGAGATGGCAAAGCCAGGAGTGTTTTCCCCATCACTCCCGGCGGAAGTGGCAAAAGCAAACGCCTGCACGGGAGGAGGAGATTTCACTAGCCATAATCTCACAGTTTGGCCCAACTCACCAATCTCTTCCACAATATTCTCAGTGCTTCCAGGAGGAGTGGTTTTCTCCTGTTCAGAAACAAAACAAAACAAACAAAAAAAGAATAACAGCCTCAGGTGGTTGCTCCCTTGACCTGCCCTTTTGCTCTGAGAGAGGAATAGGAAGCACTGGGGCTTTCCTGGTCATTGCTGTGATTACACCACAAACACCATGGGGACAGAACGGCTGCTCTCAACACCAGCACCTGCTGTCTTCAGCCACTCCACCCAGCAAAGGAGTGTCCATCCCATCCAGTGCCAGTCCTTCAGTTATGCTGCTATGCAACCATATCAAGAGAGAAGTCCTTCTCCTCAGGGTTTTTTTTTTTCCTTAAAAAGCAATATTCAGATAACTGTGCAAACTGGCACTGTTTGCTCCGGAGTTTGGGAAAAACAGCAAGAACAGCTGCTGTTCATCCTTCCGAAAGACACTGCTAACGTGACTCACATGCACACAGAGAAATGACGAAGAACAAAGCTGCCCCCAAAACCTGCAAACACATACTTAAAGTTATTATGAGTGATATGTTTACTAGAGGTTTGTATATACAAAAGGTTTAAACCCTAACAATACACAGCCATGGGCACTGCAAACCCAGTTAAACACATGCTGTCCCCCTGCAGCTGCCCCCATCAGAGCTGCCTGCAGACACAGTCAGGTCTTCAGGAGCTGGACCTCATCCTCCTGCACCGAAAGAATGGATCTGGGAATCCACTCACTTGGGCCTGTAATGCAAGAGGAGGCTTTTGAATTCCAGCTGAATGATGAATACAAACACCTCAAAACATCAGATGTCATTTTCTAATCTATTCAAACCAGCAACCATAGTGTATATACAAAAAGATGAATTACGAAAGGAAGTGGGGTTCAAAGAGTTTATCAGTGGAAACGCTGACTACATTAATCCCACAGGTGGTGGAGTATTTGGTGCTTTGTTATTCGGGGTAACAAAGGAAACCACACCACAGAGTCCACAAAGTGGCACCTGATTTTAAATATTAAGAAAAAAAAACATAGAAAAAATTTAAGAAGCTTTAAAAAATCAGAATAAAGAACTCAATTTTTCAAAGTCAGGGAGAAAGTAACAAAACTCTGACTTGATTTAATTCAAGTGCAAGCTATCCCTTTTGGTCCTGTGCTCAAGTATACGCTGCCGTTATCTTCTGTGCCCTCTGCTGTCGGTTGCTTCTCACTGTAACTCCTCTCCCATTAGCTTGGCACGCCTGCTGTCCTTCCCCTGCTCCTGACAGGATCCAGCTCAGAAAGTCCCACGCCTTGCGCAGAAAGAAGCTGAAAGCAGTGCAGAAATCGTATTTTAATCAATCACAAAATCTCTTCTGGGCTTTCCACCATGCCTTGCATGTTCCATACTCATCCTGCTTATGCCATAAACTTGTAAATGAATATGACTTAAGGAAGACAGGTGTGTTGGAGCGGGAGAGACGCAAGAGATTGGGAGTCAGTTTGCAGATCTGCTGGCTGAAGCCAGCCAACTCCCATTGCTCATTCTCAATGACTGCAAGTAGCACGAACTGAGCAGTGTCCCACAGTCTACGCACCAGAGCCATGAACCAGAAACCAGGGACACAAGTGACTTTTGAGCTCTCGCACTAGTAGTTAATGGTAAGGTTGTTTTCGATTGTTCCCTAGTCTATGGATTATACTGGATGGGCTGCAAGTCCAGCTGCCTGGGTGCTAACGCTGCTAACATCTGGTTTGCATTTTGGGCCAGCTCGTAGACAGGGCTTTCCTGCAAGCAGGCACCCTTCAGGGTCACTCGTATACCTGTGAAATGAACTTCTCTGAACTCAGAGGAGCTCCTGCTAATCTACTTCTTTTGTGTCCAAACACAGCTGTGGCTTACTAGGTTTCCTTGCATGAGAGCTGGTGCAAGGATTCATGCTTTTTACTCGAATGGCAACCCCAAGCAGCTGAACAAGACCTGACCTTTGAGCTGAAAAAACTCCTGTCCAATGTGCAGACCTCCCTGATGGCAGGACTTACTGCAGACTTGCTATATGGGCTCTTTGCTAAGCACTGCCTGCCCTCCAGAGGTGTCTTTGAACTTTGTCACCCATCAAAGGGCTTTCAACAACCCACAGACCCTAACAGACCACCTGAGCCAACCAATGGAAAGGCTGGCTCATCTGGCCTTCACTACTGCCCTAAAGCATCCAAAACCTGATGTTCTTCCAGCAGGTTAGTGCTGATCAGTGAGAGCGAACAACCAAAGGAATGGAAAAAAACATAACAGATGGGAAAAGCATATCCAATTAGCTCCCAGACCACACTTTCAGAAGCCTTCCTTCTGGCAAAGGTGCGCTGTGACATTAACTTGACCTCTCTGATTTAAAGACCGCCAACAGCTCCTGCTCTCGGTTGGGATATCTGAACAGGTCATACTGGCACAGCCCTGCATTCCTGTGGGGGCCTGACTGTAACTCAATACTGTCCCGGTCAGGCAGTCCATATACTGCAGCAACCCCCCTTTGGGAGCAGGCGTCCAAGACCCTTGGCTCGTGCTCGGAGGCCGTGTGCCCCATGAACGCCATTCGGAGAGGGCAGGTGGCAGCAGCATGCGACAGCGATGCTCACACAAAGACAGGTTTCAAACAACAGGCAGGTGTTCCAAGGCTGTTCCGAACAAGAGCTGTGGGTTTTCTAGGAACACAATTCAGCGGGGTAGCCCACTGCTTGAGGCCAGAAGTTGAACAAGAGCAGTCAGGATGAGTGGACCAGAGAGTGTGACATGCTGGTGGAGTTGAACTCAAAACAGCCATCTCCTTCGGGTGCAAACAACTTACAGGAGAACCACAGCAGTACCCGCTGCTAGGCAAGTACACACAGGATTAACACGTCCCTTGCACTCGGTAGGGTATAACAAACTAGGTGTTATGTAGCTATAGCTACCCCACCTCTCAAGAACTTGTACTTCCCAATTCCAAAGCGGCATCCGCCAGGAACTGGCACTTGTGGATGCACCACTGCCACTGGACACAGCCAAGTGCAAGTGGTGGTTTTGTCCCATCCTTCCTCAGACTTACTACAAGAAATCAACTTACTGCATCTTAACAGTCTACCAGTCAGCTCAGCCAAGGCATACCCAACTGCAAAGCAAAAGTGAGTTGAACACCTTCAGAGTCGTTTAAGCTAATACCCAGGTTTCCACACTTGTAGTGTGCTAAATGCATCCACGTAACAGAGCCTGCAGCTCTGCTTGGGAGTTTTATTAAAACCTGCAGAATCTTTCAGCACATTTTTGTGATTCCCCTCTCTTATCACTGTTCCCCTGTAACCACTCTGGCTTCCCCTGCTCTCTCCATCCTGCAATCCGGACTCAACAGCTTCCTGTCCAAGTTGTCCTTTACAGAGATGGCCTTCAACCCTCTATGTTCAGCCTGGGAAATTTCAATTAGCTACTCCTGACATCCTTCTTCCATCCCTGTTGTCCCATGACTCCTCAAATTCATCTTACAACTCCTCTCTTCCATCCCTGATGAAACCAGTATTGATAGTCCACCAGTCCATAAACTCTGCTCCATAGACTCTGGTCCTATCTGGCTTGCTGTCCTGAAATACTTCCCCTTTCATTCTTCCTCAGGTATGCTCTTGTTCACGTCTCACATTCATCTGCTTTTCTAGTTTAATACCCAATTCTATTCTTCACAGTCCTCTAGCCCTCTCTATACTCACACTGCCATCAATTATTTTCTTCCAGTTCCTGTTGGAAGCCCTGGTGCCAGCATCTTGAATAGCTTCTCATCAGTTCTAAGCCAAATCAAGAGGTCTTTTGACTTCCACTTATTACCTTTACATTGATGTTTTACCTTGGTGTCTCTGCCAAGGCATCTCTTGGATGTCTGCACCACTTTCTCAAACTTCATGTGCCATAGGCATACTCTGTATTTTCTTAGGAAGAACTGGTGCCATTTCCTTTTTGTCCTAGTCACCTTAGACTCCTTCCACAACCTCAGCGTATTAACTGGCAACTTTCATTTTTGCATGCAAGCTTTCACTAAGTCCTGGTCATTCACCTTCCTCATCTGATATTCGAAGAGCTAAAAGGCATAGATGAGCCTTTATTCTTTCTCCTCTTACAGCCCCACACTACCATCTCCATTAGGCTGTCTTACGTACAGGAAAATTGGCTTCATTTTCAGTAGGCAGGGTAAGATTCTATCTCCCAGGAGCTCAATGTACACCTCAACCTACCTTCATGGATTCAAAGCCTTTGTAGACGGCCCATGAGCAACCTGTGTGAATAGGCTTGCTAGTGACCAAATGGTCCTTCAGTGTCTATCTGGAAAGAGAACATCCTATTCTCTTTGTGAACCTGATCTTGAAGGGTTGCCTCCAAGTGTTCTGGAAAATAAAGCCTACAGTAAGACTTACCCAAGCTGAAGTGAGAAGTGGGGACAAGAACCCAGAACTGCTAAGCCCTGATCATAACACTGTCCTTCTACTCATCAAAGACAAGGAATCTAAAAACAGCTAAATATTAAATATCATTACCTTACCATCAGCTCCCAAATCCTGAAAGGCCAGTCCCACCTCATCAGTCTCAAGAAAGGGGTACCTTTGGCCCCGTGGAAAAAGGAAGCCATCATCACATTTAGGACATTACCTTCAGGCTTACAATGGCTCCTCTAAGGGTTTAACCCACCTTGGCTCCACATCTTGCTGTAGGCCTGTGTGCTCTTTCAGAGCACCTCTGTAATGCACCAGCATTTTTCACAAAGCCTTTCAGCTGTTTCAGACCTGAAGACAGACATATGATCAGTGGTAAATATGTCACTCTGAATGCTGGTATCATTGCTCATTACTAAGATTTGGATAGCGAGCAAGCAATTTGGATTCCCTTCTGGTCACCAGAAGATCTTGAAACCTGGTTTGTCAGAAGTGAGGCAGGATGAAACAAATGGCTCTCTTGGTTTGTCTGCAAGTTCACCTTATATGTATGCTAGGACTCAGGAAACTCTTCCCTTTTAGGCAGGACTCCAAAGGCTAAATATTCAGCACACCTGCCATGTCCTGCCTCCATTCAGCCTATGCAACAGTCTGCTTTTCAACTATCCCAGTTTCTAAGAGGACACTGAAAAGTCTTTTTCAGTCCACATCCAAAATGTGACATACACAAAGTAACATTTTTTTTTTTTTAACTAAGGACGTGCAGGACAACTAGCTGTCCTTTTGGTTTCAGGGATTCAGGGACAAAAGCATTGAAGAGCCTATCAAGGCCCCAGCTTCCATGAATGCATTTAATGCTTTAGAAAGCAATTAATAAATTTCGTTTCCATGTCATTCTTTGGCAGAAATTCACAATTAAACTATGTGCTCTGTGAGTGCTGCTCTGCTTTAAAATTGATGCTTGGCAATTTTGTTGGCTAACCCACATTTGTGCAGGGAAAGAGAGCTAGTGCACAGTCATTCCCATCTCACCTTCTCTGTCCTTCAGGTTTTACACACTGTACCATGTTCTCTTCATCTGGCTTTCCTCAAGACATGTTTGAAATTTAGATTCATGCTTTCCAAAACTAAATTGAATTTGGTGTTTGTTTAAAAGCACAAAGAACAACAGCATAAGAGAGCAAAATCTACAAAAAAGGCACGACATGGACAGCAATAGCTCACTCCACAGCTTGTGCCAAGCCTCTGGCAGGTACCAAGCTGAGACAAAAACACGTGTTTACTAACAACTGGACTGGATAAAAAAAGATATCGTGGAAGCCACTGGAAAATTCAGCGTAAGAGTGTTCAATCACTACAGAGAAGCTGGTATTTAAGGCACCCACTTGAAGACTACCTACTGTCTATTTACAATTTCCTGAAATATTCAGGCACCTGCTCAAAGGTGTTTTCAGGCATGACTGGCTTTGACAAAGAGTCCTTCAGAACTAAGGACCTGCCTGAACAGCCTGAAGCAAATGTGTTAATGCAGCTTAATGAAGCTCACATCAGGGTAATTTCAGCTAACATACTCCAGAATGCCATTGTAGAAAGCTCACTAATAAAGAGGAATTAACCAAGCTGCAATAGTTCATCACCTTATGATAATGTAAATATGTGTTCACATACAAAGAAGAAACAACAAAACTCCAGTATTTCCTTCTAGAATCAGTGTCAAGGACATTAGATCTTGTAAGTCTTTCCTTCAGGAGGTTTCTGTTTGTACAACTGTCAGTTTACTGCAAAAAACTCAACGTAAGACATTGAAGATCAACTACTCTACTGGCTTTAAGCCATAGAACAATCACAAGAACTACCCTGACCAAGTAATAGGCATTTTATTGTAAGGCTAACGTATACATTCGTTAATCTCTTTGTTAATTCATGTAACTGGGATCAAACAGAATGAATTCTTTTCAGAACATGAGTCTGTCCCCAAGACCCTGAACTTAATGGGAAGACTCCTACTTCTTTATTAGCCTGTGGGTCATACCAATTATGCAGATATATTTGGCATTTTTGCCCTTTTCACGAGAGTCTGTGCAGCCTAGGAAATGAGCAACAAGAATTCTAAAATGGTGGCCTGCAAACTGAGGAGCAATCTAAAATCTAGTGATTTAAAATAATTAAGGAAAATGCTGAGCTAACTAGTGTGATCGGAGCACCATTCCAACAGATCTGCACCACCTGTTTCCACCACCAGCTCAGATCTCTCTAAACCACACTATGCTGTGCCATAAAGAGGGATGGGACTCAGTGCCCAGCTTGGGCAACCCATCTAAAAGGAGATGGTGATGCACAAAATGAGTCAGTCTCTGAGGATGGCCGCTTCTCTCCCTTGACTACAGACTGAGACAGTTAATTAGCTCAGGGTTTAGATATCTAACTTTTCGGTGCTTAAGTTTGGGCACAGGAATTCTCCTCCCACATATGTCTTGAGTTAGACAAGTTAAAGCTCAGCCTCTTTAAAGCACTCACAGGCATGGTACTCTTCAAGACATTGTCATCGCCGAGCTGCAAGTCTGCACTCCCAACTCTTCTCTTTTTCAGCGGCAATGTCAGGGCTCATCACAGTGGTGCAGGCTAGGGGCAAGCTAATGGAAGGGAGGTGGTGTATGGTTAATCACACCATTAACTGAGGTTATTTTAGGCATTTTATTTTTCCTCCTACCTTCAATGCTCCAAATCACACCTGTCTCCCAGGGCAGCTAAGTTAAATGTCTGCAGTTAGACAGCGTGAATACCCCTGAGGTCACTTCTGCTCACCTTAAGAGGCTGGCAGGGATACAGCTCCAGATCCAGTAACACTTTGAGCAGAGTACAGAGAACATAGTGATCAAAAATTCCTCTCAGTTAAACAAATTCCCATTTGTCAAAGGCTGGGAAACCACCACTGTAGAGCAGAGCTTGGAGGACAAATTGACACGCTGACTTGAGAACTACTGAGGCAGCACTGGTAGGCATGGCTAGCTGTGAGGATGAAACCATGCTGATTTTGCTTATATTAAGAGGTTGGTTGCTTGTTTATGGTCATTTTCTTCTGCTTCTCTTATCTTGAGGCCTATAAAGCCCACTACAAACAAAGTGGTGTTTAACAACCAGAGTCAAAGACAAAAGCACCGAAATGATCCCCAGACTTGACATGGCAGATATGACACAAGCTATGACCTTCCTAACCATAGCTATGAAAGACTAAACTGGTAGTGAGAATGGCTGCAATAAGCCGGTGGCCAAACTTTAGACTAAAGCTCAGCACCAGCTCAGTTGCTCTCACCAACACTGCCTAATCCAAACAGCCAGTAAAGGAAACACTAGAAGCTGGCAAGACTCTTCCAATGAACTCTTCTTCGTTAGTTTTCCCCAGAAGAACACCAACTCTTTCTACCCTTTTCCTCAAAGAACTAAGTATCTTCTTGAGTTGATATGCCCTCTTTCACCCAGCTCTATGAGCAAGTGCTACATGATTAAAAATGCCTCCTCACAAAAGCACAATGGTGATACCAAATGGGTAACATATGCAATACAGTCAGTTTGTGAATAACCCGAAGCCTGAAATTTATTTGCACAATATCCTAGAGTAAAGAAAATCCAAGGGCAAAGCTCTTGGAAACTTCGAGCCTGAACACTCTTCTGAGAGCAAAGGTCCACAGAGAACTATAAATATCCATCCTTTGACATTCACCTTATACCTTTTCTTTTATACCTTATACCTTTTCTTTTATCTCCTTTAAACTGAATCTTACATCCGCTACTGAAATGGGAAATTAATTCAACAAGCCTAAAAATGGGAATGTGTACAGGATGACAACACTGACTCACTTATTCTCTGAATATTCTTCTATCAATTCCTGGACAGCAAGTCCACAAAAAACTCCTACATGCTGTCTAACAAAGCACAAATGATTCAACACATGTTCTTCTCCTCTTGCTCCTCTTCAGTCTGTACCAATCCTTCTCTCCCAATGTATGAGGTGGATCCACACAGGCCCCTACACTGCTGAACGCTGGCTCACATTACAAACTGCTGGGACATGTTGGATTTTTACAGGGCTTGTGGATCACATGAAGACTATACCACAATTCACTGTTCAGCCAACTAGAAGCTAACCTTTTGTCTTTCAATCCTAATCTTCTAGACTACAAATACAGCTGCTACTTAACTGTCATCAGCTGCTGAAGTAGTGAAAGTGATTCAAGGAGAAGGAAATTCTGTACCTGTAAATAAATGCTTGTTACTCATGATAGGTTTGAAACCTATACAACCTCTGATCATCTTGCTGGAATGTCCTAGGCTTCCTCACCAGCAAGGAAAAGTGAGGCAGAACTGTTTCCTCACATTAAAAGAGAAAATTAGAAGTTCACCGTATTTCATGTGCTGTTTGGAATATACCTGATTAACATCAGGGCTGAAGCACAAATGCGAAACTTCAATTTTCAGATACACATCCTGATACCTGCCTAAATTACTTCTCTGGGGTTACAGTGTGTGCTAGAGACTTAAGAGACTGGGAAACGTCTAGAAGCAATACGGAAGTGGAGGACCTGGATAGTAGCAGAGACAGTGGTTTGGTTTTCCTGCACAAATGCTCAAATTTTGCTGTGTTAGAGGACATCCAAGTATCTAGAGATACTAAAAATCTGACTGGATGTAGTCCTGGGCAATCTGCTCTAGCTGACTGTGTTTTGAGCAGAGGGGCTGGACTAGCTGATGTCCAGACAACCCTTTCAATCTCACCCACTCTGTGGTTCTACAAGGGACTACAGAGATCAGGGGCAACCCAAAACACAAATGTGGCAGACAGATTATCTTTCCTGAGAACAAATGACATAGTGGCGGGGAGGTGGGGGTGGTGGGGGAAAGCAGAGAAGCTTTCAGGCACATAAGATCCACAGGTATAATGACAGATATCCTCTCTGCCTACAAACCTATGCTTCATCTATGCTTGAAAAATGACAGCTGCAACACAGACCTAAAAAGCAGAAAAATGGCAGGTCTTGAGATGATTACAGAAACCCACCCTAACAATATTACCTTTGGTAATGTCATTTAAGGTGTCAGTGCAGCACAGAATCCACAAAGACATTTAATCATATGACTGCGTTAGCCATCTACGGAGTTTTCAGGGCCTGGGAGGGGCTGAAGTAGCAGACTGAATCCGATGATGGACTGAAGGAGTAGAGCCTCTCGCAGCATAATTAAAACCACCCAAAATCCACCAGGAATGCACTGCAGAAAGCTTGCCAGTCTTGCCAGATCTGGAGAAGCGAAGAGGCCGAGCACTACAACACAGAAGTCAACCTTGTGTGAATAATACGGCTGTATTAGCACTGACACGTCATCACAAGAATCTCCATGTGTATGACTCAAAGATATTCAGGTTAAGAATAGCACTGGAGATTACTGACTATGGGAAGCACTTCCAGCAGAAGCACTGGTGTTGCCGAACCTCCTGATCCATGTCAAACACAGCATACACAAATACAGGTCCATCAGAGTCGGGTAAGTTACCATGAATTTACTCAGCAGGCATCACACACAACCACTGACGACAGACAGGCATCTCTGACATGCTCCTTCTGAACTTGAATTCTTGCTGTCACAGGGCATGCACCAGGGCTCAGCCAAGAACCTTTGGAAACAACTCTCACTCACCATCAGCTGGGGCATTGCACTAGCTTTTCTCTCACTACGTGGCTTGAAACTGGCATTGTAGGTTTTCTAAATCCATGGCTATGTTAGAGACTTCCAGCTTCTGCCTTGTCCTAACAGGCGCAGGTGCTCTACCACCCATGGTACGCACCACAAACTGGCTGGCAATCTATTTTTCCAGCGTGTAGGAGGCCCACGCCTCTCTGCCATCTGCCACCATTCATTTTTTGTTCTTTCTGAAAACAACCTGAAAATAACTCTGCTCTGATAAGTTTCATTAAGCAGGAAACCCTGAGTACACTTTTCCCAAATAATCTGCTTACTGCTCTGTCACATCTACTGCCTTTACACGTCTTACACTCCTGCACTTCTGAATCCATTCATTTGCTCCTATTTTGGCTGTAACAAGTGGACTGTTCAGTTTCCATGAGAACAGGGAGGCAGTGGGAAATGCAGGGAAATCTAGAAATGAGTTTTAGATCATTTAATAATTTAATGTGTAGCAACAAATATAAATTTGTAAGAAAATATGGATTCTACCCTATTAGGCAATGGCTTAGATGAGTGCAATGAATGACAAAAAACACCCTAGCTCCTTCTGAACATCTGTTTGCAAGACAAAATAGTTTCATCCAGTACATAACGGGACAACTGAAGGTGTCTGCATTGACAGCTGACCAACTACGGCCAAAGTCCATTTAATAAATCCAATGTCCCCAGAGAAATCTGCAGCTAGTATTGCCTCTTGCCAATACTAGTTACATTACTCTGAATTTCCACAGATACTGCTCCTGAATGTCCTTGCCCGGCGCTCCAGCTTGGTGGTGTCTTCTCTTTCTCCATCCATAACAGGTTTTTGATCACTCCTTTCTGCACAGTAGTGCCAGCAGAGCTGCAGGCTTTCTCAGAACTGGGCAAGAAAAGCAAGCAGGAATCCTGGACGTTGCTGGTTGAGAAGACTGGAACACTTACTGAACAAGCTTTTGCTGCAAGCCATCCTACCTCTGCTAGACAATGCTGAGGATTTCATTTTCTAGAGATCCTAACTTGGCACCTTCCAACAACCTACATTCACTCTGAAAGAGACACAAAATTCTCAGAAGAAGGAAGAGAATGCTATCCCCTCCCTGAACAAAATTATCGATGTCCTTCCTTGACCTGGGAGAGACCTGACAGCCTTTGTACATACCCATACATTCTCCTGCTTGTGGATGGGACCTAAATCACGTTCTGAGCTGATTGCATCTCTGTCACGCCATGCACCCGGGTAGCCACGCTCAAATACATCTCCTGAAACTACCCCAGCACTTAGCCTTTGCCTGAGCAATAAACAAAAACCCCGGCAGTTTTGGCGCTAATACTATTCCAAGTGAAGGAGAAGTTTCCCATTTCACTTCAGTGGCTGGATAACTTGTTGACAAGTGCTTTTTAGGTTGGTTTAGGTGGTGACTTCTTTCTCACTGCTCCCAAAACCCAAAATGAGGAACAACAAAATATTCTTTCTGCTACTTTGCTTCTGCATGATTACTGTTCATTCCATATATCAAAGCAGCTTATATCAAAGTTTTCAACTGTCCAAAGAAGGATCATCTGCTGCATCAAGCCTGTGAAAATTGTACTCCCTTTTTCTAAGCAAGTGAATGCTCACTGAAGCTAACTAGCATTATATTAAATGGTATGAAAATAGTGACCACAGAACCTTTTCTCCCCAATTTGTATTCTCCAAACATAGCCATCTTTAACCATAGTAGAAAAATGAGCTAATGCTGTTCTTTTGCAATATGATCCTTTTCCATAATGAAAAATCATTGCTATTTTGATCTGTAATGGACCTGATAAAATAGCACCTTCTTCAGTAAATTAAATAAGCCAGTATGTAAATAACTACTTGACTTACTCTTTGTGCCCACATACTCTGCACAGCAGTCTCACATTTTGTATATTTGCCCCCTCTGCCTTCAACTGGATGTACCAATTCCCCCAGGTAGCTCAGGCAGCTCCTTAAGACTTAAGAAGTTATAAAGTCCTGGCTCACTGAAAGTGCCGTTTACAGTAGTGCCTTCATTGCTAAGAAAATAAATCTGTCTCTTGATTCTTCATCTGGGTGCAATTATTGACATCAAGGTCTGGCTCTCTGCTCTAAGGTGAGGGCTTCATACTGGAGCTCCCACCTGGACCTAGAACGTGCTTAGCAACAGAGCGGGGCATTGGCACTGCAAGATATGTGTCTCAAGAATGAAGAACATAAACAGCTGCTAGCATAAAGTAACACAGCTTCACATAGCTGCCATGAAACTCTGTCATCTGAAGGACAAAATCTGATGTATTGCAATGAGGATAACGATAAAAATATAAAGGCATGCATCTTGTTCTATCCCCTAAAAAAGGGCCCTGGCCAAGGCAAAGAGAATTTTGCAGGATGCCAATAGCGACTTTCATGGTTACAGAGTACACTATGCATGATCACTGTGCACAGTAGTAAAATTATGTATTTCCCATGGCTCGATACCGTGTATTCACCGCTGGCTAGGATAGGTGTCTGCAGAGCTCCTGTACCCTACTGCACCAGATCCGTAGCTGGGCTAACTGGCAAAACACTGCTGTACGTGGGGAAAGGGAGAGATTCATAACAGCTGAAAAGCTGCACAGCAATTTGTTCAAGTAAGAAATAATACCTATTTCTATTAATATAGGAAGGAATAATTTACATATAAACACATGCATAGATGCTAATGCCAACACTGACATCTTACACATATAACATGCATACAACTCATGTCACATAGAGCTGTCTCTGAATGACTGCTTAATGTTGAAATACAGAGTGCAAAAATAGGAATGTATACTCCAAAACAGCGGGACTTCCCCACACCTCTTCCCCATCCAAGTCCACGGACTATGTGTTTCAACAGGATTCACTACCTCAGCCAGGAGCTCTAAGTCTGGTTGAGTCTGCAAGTTTCTATAAGCCTCATACCTGAACCCTTGTGTAGCTTGACAGATGCTGAGAGCGTGCTGCCTCCTTTCCTGAATGCTCCTGAGTTTCAGGCACCACATCAGCGCTTCTGTGATGGCGGGACTTCTGGTCATGGTGGCCATCCCTTTTCCTGGCTTCTGTGTCAAACAAGACGTGGGTTAGCCTCTCCAGGTAGTTCTCCAGCTCTTCCTGGGTGTGCTCCAGTTGTTTGCCAACATTACTGGGGAAAAAGGAAGATGATGGTGGGGGGCTTTTGCTTTCCCTCTCCTTCTTGGCCTCTTCCACATGCGGGTTATGCCTCATTAGAAGCAGCACAATGATAAGCAATATCAGGCAGAGATACACAACCCAGACTTCTTCCATCTTGGTGGTGAGATACCAAGGAGCTAGTAGTGCCCGTTAATGTACTAGAAGAGAAGACAGATGGGCAAAATACAGTAGGTGGTCAGTGCTTCCCAGCTGTCAGCACCCACGGGAAGGACCGCTGCCAGTAATCAAAGCACTGTGGTAGCTGATGTCAAAGTTTAATTTTCTAAAGCAGTGTGGCTTACAAACCTTCCTGCAGGTCTAAATATGAAAGCAGCACAGTGACCAGCAAAAAATTTTAAAATAAAACAACTTTGTCCTTAGAGTAAATTAACTTCGGCAGAAAGATACGAGATCATGTGTCACAGCTCCATATGATCTTAAAATAGCAATATTTCTCCTCTTTTTTTGTTCATGAACCGCAGGTTCAATGCAACTACTCTTCAAATAGCTTTCCTTCTGTTACAGTGTTCAAACTGTTGTCTTGCTTGAAGTGCTATGCTTTTCTTCTTCCTAATCAAAGAAAAGACAAGTTAGAATCGGGGCTTTCCTCCCCAAAGGAAGACAATAGAATGTTTTATCTTTTAGGAGTCACTAGATGCTGATTCCACAGTCTACTCTCAGAACTCTTCAAAAATTTTAGATGGCAGAAGGGAATATTAGTCACATGAGTTACAGATTCAGTAGGATCAATTTGTTGGCTTCCTTCTGCCTTTGCTGGTCTTGGGAGAGGGAGTCCTCACAGAAGTGGCTGCTGGCACTCAGGAGATAATTTCATCTGAACTTTGCGGGGATATCTTGGAGATCCTTTGTGGGCTGCTCCTCGGTGGCTCTGCCTCCCAACTACTCAAAACAGAAGATGGGCAGCCCAGGAACCAATAAATGCATTTTCACTGACCAAACCCAAGGGAAGGGACTGGAAGAACTTACCAGTTAGTGCCCAGCATCCAGGTTAACAGCCAAAACTTAAGCAGGGACAAGCAGCCACCAGGACAGGGCCAGTCTGCAAGGGGGGAGGCTGGCCATCGGCTGCTCTCTCCCCCACGGAGGCAGGATCTGTCTGGAAGGGGATTGCGTTTCCTAACCTTTGCTAGGGGGATCTTTTTACAGACGAGGGTGCCAAGCCTAAAAGTAGCAGAGATCACACCCAGATTTCTTCTGCTCGTGTGTCAAAACACTCTTGGGCTCATCCTGCCACACAAACAACTCCAAAAATCTTTATGCCCAAAAGTGAGAGCTTTCCTCTGCTTTGCTGCATTCCTTTATCCCATTACTCACTTTCGAAGTTGCTCCTCAGGCTTTCACTTTTTCAAGACCAATGCTATCAAGCAAGTTTTGCTCTAGAGGCACTGTTGTACTTCACACTTCTTTTCTGCCATGTCTTTAACTCATTCCTGAGGTCACCGCTGTGCTGGAAGATCTTGTAAGCAGCTTGCTGCCTACAGGCCTGGGCCTGGCACTGCTGCACTGGATTTAGGTGGGCAGTCACCAAAGAGATACGGTACCACAAATGCAGTCACTCCTTCTGCATGGATCTCAAAAGCACGGCATGAAGCTGAGTAGAGGATGCAGAAATAGACAGGCAAGTCAGAACTAAGCTCAAGTGTCTACCAAAACTGAGCTACATTTCCTTAATGCAAGAACACTGGAACAGAGAACTCCAAGCAGACAAGAACATCTCCTTTCTCCCCCACTGCTGTGCATCATTAATGTCTTAGGGCATGGACCATACCTCCGGCCACATGGATTACAGTAGCTAGTAGAGCAAAGCCCTTTCCCAAACCTGACACTGCTGTAACAAGAGATGTCACTGAAACCTTAAACAGCACTGAAATCCTAAACAAAGACATGCTTAAAGGTGAAAACATCTGTTTTTTTAAAAAAACATCATGAAGACTGCACTGTGGTTCCTATACAGGGGAACAGACTGATGGAGCAGCAACAGCATTTCCTAACTTCTAACAAAATTGCTTGTTTCCTTTTGAACAAATGATAATGCAGCAGAGGTGCTTCAAACATTATGACGCTGAAGAGTGAAGTAAAGACTGCTGTAATTTCAGATGCAAAATACTACTACAGAGTTGCCTCTTCAAGACACAATCATTAATGAAATAACTTGGGTACATTTGTCAAAAATGCAGAAGGCATCACTTTGACTATGAAAAGATCAAGCTGACACAGAAAGAGAAAATGCCTTGTCCAAGATCAGCTGACTCGTGGAACTGACCCAGCTGACTCCTGGTCTTGCACTCAAGTCCACAGGTCAAGCGTGACATTTAAGGCTATGAAGTATCGCATCAACGAACTTTTGCCTTCCGAGTCCTCCAATAATGAAGCACTGCAAAAGGAATACAGGTTGGCTTTGCAAGTCAGCATTATGTGAAGACCTCTGAAAAACCATAAGAGCCATTCCCATATTAGAAAGCATTTTTCTCTGCCCTCTTTGGAGATAAACTGGCTGGATTAGGTTACACCAAATGTCCACCTCGCTGATAGCTTTATTCTAATGGTGAATGCATAACGAATAATATAAGCGTGAGGCAATTACATAAAAATGCTTCCCAGAATACTGCTGCAGCCTTCCACAGCACAGGATTTTATAACTTTTTAGCAATTCTAGCTTTACCTGAAACTAAACAGGGAAAAAAATAACTACTTCCCAGACATACGCTGCATAACCAGCTAGGAAGGAAAACAGCTGTAGCTCCAGGGTTATGTACAAGATGCTCTTTAATCTCAGTAAATGGCATGAAAACACTACAAGCTTGACAATAATATAGTTTTTATACATTTTAATATAAAATCCTGGAAATCAAAAAACTACTGTATAGTGTTGCTCCATACAGTCAAAGTAACAGCAGTGCTCCTCAGCAAGTAAAATAACAACCTGCTAACCTTCTGATTTCCAGTTTTAACCTCCTGATTTCCAGAAGACTTAAAGTCTTTTCTGCGTATTTCTCCTCATCAGGTATGCTACCCAAGTCCAGTTTCTCCTTATGCCTAGACAGGCATTCTTTAAAACATTTAACACAAAAAAAATATCCTTGCAGATGCAACTAACTGCATCAGAGCTTAGCAGTAAAATACATTTTTTGCAGACAACATCAGGTTTTTTGAAGTCTTTCCCAGCAAATGTTTTCCACCATCTCTCAGCTGCTCTCAGTACACCCTGGAATCTGCCTACACTCCCATTTCTTGCTTCTCATACAGGATGACTTACTGGACTATAAAAAGGAAGGAAAGCACTGCACCCTAGGGACACCTGATACCGTGTTCCCTTTTAAATGACTTCTGTTCCTTCAGCTTTTTTAGGCTGAATGGGGAAGATTTCATGCATGAACATAGGAGATGGGTTCAGTGGCTGAAGCAGTATCGAAACACTGGAGACGCACATTCAAACTGTCCAGAAAGCAAAAATTTATTACCAATCAAATGCAAGAGAGTCTTTGGGCTCTCACAGTCCATTTCACCACCACCCAAGGTTTGGCATGCAGCTGATTTATCCTCTGAGTCACTGGTGGTTGTAACCTGGCAACTTCTGAAGTAAACTACTTTTTTTTTTTTTTTTTTTCTTCCCCTTCTTCAAGAACCAATTGTGCATCCCTTCCAGCAGGAGAACCTGGCTTCAGCAACACAAATCCTTCCCGGTCTGGAAACAACTGTCCTTACATCCCTATGCTAGATTAAATCAACATTTGCTGTTCTCTTCTAACTCTATACCTGTCATTTAAAGAGATGAATGTGCAAGGGTGATTCTCACCCATTTTCCTCCAAGATCCTGAGCTCGTACTCTGTAGGTGGCAGTGATGACACAGACTGCCCAGTGCCTTCTGGATACCAAAAGCTGCATTCACACAGACTCATACAGAGTGGCAGCATTCAGCTACCTGTTGTGCTTACACTGCTCGATCTTCTCAGAAGCTGGATCCTCATTACAAACCATTCCCTTCCGTATGCATCGCTGCCCCACCTGCTATAAAAGGTCTGCTCTGTCTAAAAGCAATAGCAGAATGGGAAAATGTCCCAGTATAAAAGACAGATTCTTAAGTTAATGTCAGTTCCACAGGAAGAAAAACAGATCCTTCCAGACTCTGTGCTGGCCTACTGCAAAGGTGCCTTTCTACAGTATGAGGACCAAGGAGTACTATGTAGACTGAGTCTTGGGGTCACCCGCGCAGTAGGCAGACCTGTTTTTAAACCTCTAGATAAGGCACGCTGAAAGAGAATCCTTTCTTTAGGAAATACAGAGAGATTCTTGCGTAACATTTTCTACTGCACAACATCTTTCCACCATTTTAAGTTTATACGAGATTTAGGAGTTTTCAGCCACAGTTTTAGTTTAAAAGACTTTCCTAAAAGAAATTAAAGCGAAACTCTTCTTGGGAAGTTGTGCATTTGAATAGGCCTGTCCTGGGTGACTCTGAAGGGGATCCTGCTGAACCCTGGCTTTTCCTGCAAGCTCCTGAGCGCTTCCGGATGAACTGGCCATTCTTGTTGCGGATGCTTCCCTTCACTTCCACGACCCTGGCAGATTTCACAGCTTAGAGAGGGGAGAAAAGAGCAATGAGAGATGTTCAGTCATCTCATACAGTGAGCTCCAACTCTGCAAACCAATACGAAGCGCAGGAGTGAAGCCCTTTCTTCTTGTCTTCCTCCAGCATGCAACGTTCTCCTACCTATTTCCATGAGCTTCAATTCTTTGCACAGCTCCTCCTCCATCTTCTTCCTGTAATCTCCAAACATGGCTCTCATGAGCTGACGCTTCTTCACCAGTGGAGCCTTGTCATTGCGCAGTGTCTTGATCGCACGGAGAGCCTCCTCGACTGAAGCAGCACAAAGGAGAAACAACGCACAGTTCAAAATTCCCCACTGGCTCTGCCTCTACATGCCTGCCAACCCTTCCCACAGGGGAAACCTCTCATGTACGTGAATGCTTACCCTGCTTTGGAGTGGACTTCTGTGTCTTCAGGCCAAGTTCCAGCTGTTTCATGCACCAGTCCACCTCTTTCGACAGCTGGTCATCTGACTGCTATGCAACACGGAGCAGAGTGAGCATGAGCAAATAAGTAATCCAAAAATTAGAGCAGCAGTTGCTATGCAGGAAAAAAAGGTATCTGCACAAAGTCAGGACTATTCCAAATCTCATGTTCTGGTGATCATTTTGTGGACTTCACGACATTTTCCCTATAGTGCTTTTCGTTGGATGAACTTAAAGCACTGGACAAATATTTAGTTGCAACTCACTGCCTCTATCTGATGGATTTAATAATTTGCTGCCATTCAGATGATGCTGTTTTCTGGAAAACTGTGCAGCGCCTTTCCTCTTAAAGAAGCTGTCATATCAACTTACAGATGGGAGGAATAAGCATTAACAACAAAAAAACCCCTACCCCCAAACCTGCCCAAAATCAAAAAACAAATAATGGACAAAATCAGAAGCTGAGTCTTGGTGTCTCAGCTCCTGCACGCTTGCTCAGCCAGAAGCGCGTGAGAAGGAAGCTGGAGCCCATGAAAATGGAAGAAGCCAAGTCCCAAAGCTAGCTGCCAACTGAACAGTGGACGGGAGAGGGAAACAGGGCTGCACCCTGGGGCTGAAGCAATTCTTAACTGTTATGTACCTGTAAACAGAAAAGCTGTCACGCTGTCTCCTTTTCCTTACAACAGTCTCCTAATGGACTGGGAGGGCTTTATACCACCTTCAAATCTTTCGACCTTTCTATACTCAGCAGCGTTTATTGGTAGGGCTGCTGGTGAAGCAGCACTTCAAGAGGCAGGCAAACACTCAGTGCGACTTGCATGTAATACATGAGCAAAAGCAAGTTTTTATTGTGATTCTCTGTTTCGGCGTTGCTCAGCTGGCGCTGTTTGATAATAGTAACTACACTAGTGCTGAAAAGAAAAATAAAACGAAGACCCAGACCAGAGCAGGACATCGTAAAACCTCAGGGTGTGCCTTAACGGTGTGTTTACATGTAACTTGCAACTTCAGCCAATTTCTGGGCCACGCCTTGCAGCGGGAACCTTCTTGGCAGCACCCCTAGGCTTTGCACCAGACGCTGCCACAGCCTTCGCTATGCCAGGCAGCAGCTCTGCACCTCAGCATTGCTATCTGCATTATGTTGAGCAATTCATCCCACCCAGTAACACGCAAGTCAGGGGTACAGTGCCTGGTTCAGCATGCACAGATACCAGCTTGGCACTGACTGAGGACAGTTACCTGCATTTTTTTATTTTTTTAAGAAAATGTGGCACCCAGCTTCCCAAGATTAGCCATCACAATTCTAAACATGAAATGTTTCAGTACAAGTCTGAAGCAGACAACAAAGCACCATTAACTTACTTTCCACTAGTCAGGCTCCTCAGCTGTCTAGCAGCGGAAAAAAAAAAAGCTGCTGCAAGAAATAAGCAGCGATCCTTGTCTTTCAGCTTTCATCCCAAGCCAGTACACTAACTGTTAAACTATGCAAAGAGATACAGTTTCTCTTTTGCTTAAGGGTTTATAAATTATGGGATCCCATCAATATTTAAATACCTGAGAGGTTTCATCCTGGTGGGAAGTATCTTTATTTTGACATTTGTTAGCTTCTGCCTTTGCCTTCCTGTTGATCTCAGTTTCTTCTATCTCCTTTTTACTGACAGATGTTTTTTGTTTCTTCTTCTTCTTCTTCTTCTTCTGGGCAGCTCCATCTGCTGTTGATTTCTCTGTCACTGTCTCATCTCCAGGAGCAGTCTCTGGCTGGGGGATCTTTAACGTGATATGGCTTCTATCCTCTTTGGGTGTTTGAGTTTGAGTCAACTCAGGCTTCTGCAAGGCTGAAATCCGTGGCACAGCTGCTGATTCAGTCGGCAGTGAACTACCCAGCACTTTATGATGTGCTGTACGCTCTTTACACTGGCATGCTGGAACTAATGGAACCAGAGGACAGTCTTCATCTGGGATGGCAAAGTTGAAAGCAAAGCTGGGTTCTTGTCCAGAGGCAGCAAAACTCAAGGCTCCATTCCAGTTCCCCTGCTCAGTGGCTCTTACATTGTCTTGTATCTGCTCAGCACCGCTGATACCAGGGACTGCTTCCAAAGACGCGCCGGTTGCTTCTGGGTCAATCTCAGGAAGTGTAAAATCAAATCGGAAGCTGTTGTCAAATGACGTGAAACACTCTGGCTTTGCCTCAGAGATTTGGTCAGGTTGTTTCCCATATACCACACCACCTGAAGCCTGCCCATTGCTTTGCTGTACTTTCAGGTCACCAGGGTTCATGCCTAGAAAAGATAAACAATGTTTCTATCAATATGCCAGTTTCCTACTATGGGGGTGCCACTGCTACTGCAACTCCCTCTGTAAGGCACAGCTGCAGAGAGGTGAACCGATCAAAATCTGCAACAGAAGAACAAAATATCACCATTCCCTGAAGTGACAATTCAGATTACCTGCTTTCTCCATGCTCTTTTGATCCTCAGCCATCTTGAGACTATAATTGCCAAACACGTGGTTCATCGCTTGTCACTTATTCACAAAAAGGATCTCATGGGAGAGCAGGACCTTGCGAGTGTGCTGTGTCTCCCCTCTGCTGCACTCCAGAAAAAAAAACAAGAGATACAAGAAACAGGTTAGGACGGGCCTTACAAACAATATTGTGAGATGCTGATGACTGGGTCTCCTCTGGACATGCTCTGTGTTCATAGCACCTCTGACTAATCCATGACTGGAGCTTGATTGAAAGGAAAATCCAAGTGCTTCTAGAAGCTGAAATACTGAGAAATGTTCTTAAAGGTAAAAAATAAAAGCTCTTAACTGCTTATTCTATACGTTAAGAATCTTACACTGCAGTATGGGTACTACTAATGGCAGAGATGCTACCCAGGGCTTAAGAACTGTTCCCCCAAAGCCAGTGACAAACCCAACAGCCTAGCTTGGTGTCTGTTCACTGGAAAACTTGAAGAACTCTAACCGAGTAGTGAGCATACTCTGAAAAGCAGGACTCTTGCTTGATTCTCATACAAACCAGCCTGATCACAACAGTAATCCCAATTGTGTCCCAGCAAATTCTCTAAAAAGCAGTTGTTCTTCTGTGGCAGCGGTCCCCAAAGACCTCTGTCTGGGAACTCCAGGTATGCATAGTCTTCTAGTGTTTGTCTCACACATTGCAAGCCACAAAAAAAAGCTTGATGTACATGACTAGTATTTTGGAATGGGCACACACCTATCTCTCCTGGCTGCAGTGCATCTCTCTAGTACTCTCCAAATGAGGTGTATCGTGCAGATCCAACACCGAGAGTCCCATGCTAGCAGCAGAGCAACAGCACACAAGTGCAAGGCAGAAATGCCGCAGTGTGGCTTGCAGCCACCCAGAAAAGTGGGATGTATCTTCACAGCACCTGGCCATCAGGGTCCTGCGCACACATTTCCCCCTACCTCAAGGAGTTTAGCTGGCTGCATTCAAAGGCTGCTCGCTGCCAAGAGCTGTTACAAACAGAGAGCTAGAAAAAACTTCAGGGGAACCTCTCCACTCCCTCACTTCAGAGTTATTTTATGCTGAGGATCTCAGGCGTAGCACTGCTGCAGGCAGATACCTCACTGATCCAGATGTTGACCCCAATCCTGGACTTAAATTCCTGGTTAGACCTTGGATCTGCCTCATGACCACAGACTTCTCTGGCGATCTGGACTTCAGGCAGAGCCTGGTTACCATCAGCAGCACTGCTTTGCTCTCCTGCGTCAGGTACTGTGCAAAATGGGCCCTTTTCTGGCCAAGTCATTGCCTCTGCTTGCCTTGTCACTGTGCTCAGCTCCTGCCTCCCCTCCAGCAGCAGCTCTCCCCTGCTGCTGCTCCTAGACACCAGATACCGAGCAGAAGATACGGGTGTAACAAAACGGTCTGATGCTCAAGCATGGTGTGCGGGCACGTATTGATCACTGCTACAACCTCAGGTGCACCAGCAAACACTCAGCTGGGCATCTGACAAAGGGTAAGCACACCGCTCCTCTAAATGTTAAGTAATCAGTAGGAGCAGGACATATACCTTCATATATTCACAAGTTGGACTGACTAGATCAAACTGCGATCTTCTGAAAAGTATTTTATAGGATTTTATCTTTCATGTAATTTCTCTTTGGAACAAGAACAATGAGGAACAAGCTCCCACAAAAATGCCTACTGGCATTTAAGGGCCAGACTCCCTGACACAGTATTTCCTCAAGACTGGAAAACAAAAGTAGAGCTGCAGTAGAACCAAACAACAAGCCATTACATGGGAAAATGAGAACATGAGAAAGAATACAGAAAACAGGGAGAATGAATGTCACAGGAATGAAAGATACAGCTGCTTCCAGACAGATAGTTCTTAAAGTTCAAGCCCTTATGTTGTTTTGTGTTTAGAACAAATCTCATCTAACACAAGAACAGGAAACAGACGGGAGAGAAGAAACAGAAAAATGTCCAGGTCTGCTAAATCAGAACTGAGGTTCGAATACGGCTGCAGACTGCGAGAGAAGCAACACACCTCGTTTTGGGGTTGGGCTGAGGCAAAGCAGACTCGTCTCCAGCTGCGAAGTGCACCACTCCAGCTCATCTTGGAACATACCCTGGGGAGCCCTGGGCATGGGATGGGGGAAGGCACAATGTTTAAAAGAAGCACAAATCTCCCACCTGCAAAAGTGATTTCAAGACTGAGTTTTCTGAGGTCTTCTCTCCTCTTACGTGGGACATAAGACTAGCAGGTCATAAACCCCCTTTCTGGCTTTATGTTTGAGGTGTGTTGCGTAACAGCTCAATTTATACCATAAATGAACACAACACAGGGTGCGACACAGGCCCTGTAATATTCCCTATTTGGAGGGCGCCAAATGAGCCCTTTTCTTTATAAAAATTAGAGACAATAAACTCTTACTAGCAGTAAGCCACCCACTCCTGGCAAGCCAAGACTTCCCACAGATTGTTTTCTTTCTTTTTAGTTCTCCTCCCTTTTTAAAGACTCCAAATGGACAATTTCTCATTTCTCCTAAAGCTTATTCCATGGCTGTCATCTCCACAGCATGAGATTTCTCTCCAGCACAGCTCTGGCAATACAGAGAATTTATCTTCACGCTAAACACAAGTCCTTAAGACTACCTTTGCTGTGTTTTCACCCTGCCTGCTCCAAATGTGCAGCTGCAAGGTAAGACTTAGATGTCTGCCCGTGAATCAGACAGCCGGTACAACGCCGTAGGAAACGGAACAAATCTTGCCTCGACAGAACAACGAGGCGGCCAGGCCCTGGCAGAGGCAGGCACAAGCGCCAGGGAAGTCCTTGACAGCGAACCCCAGAGAAGCGAGAGGCCGGGAGGGCCGAGAAAAGCCCTTACCCACTCCATGCCGGGCAGAGCCCACGCCGCCACGGGGAGGAAACCAGGCCCCTCTGCCGCCGCCGACCTCCGGCCACGAACAGCGTTCGGGCTACCGGTCTCCGCTCCGCCCAGGCCGGGGCCGACACCAGCCACCGGGGCCGCCAGGGGGTGAGCGCGGGAAGGGCCGGGCCGCCGTGCGCCGCGTAAAGGCCTCCCCGCGCCGCGGTCCGCCCGCCGCCCCTCCGGCCGCTCCCCGAGCCCCGCGCCTCCGTTCCGCCCGGGCCCGCCTCGCCCTTCGGAGCCCCGGCGCTCAGCACGGGCCCGCCGAGGAGGGACGGGGGAAGGCCGCGCTGCCGGGCGCGTCTCGGACCGCCGTGGGGCACCGGGGCGGCCCCTCCGCTCCGCTCGGCCCGGGGCAGCCGCCGGTGCCGGTACAGGGAGGGCCGGGTGCAGGCCCGGGGTGCCGAGGCACAAGGCCTTCCTGCGGAGCCGGGCGAGCCGGGGTCGGGGAGGCCTGGGCGGGAGGCAGGGCCGCGCTGCCGCCGCAGTGGAGCATTCGTGCCCCGGCCAGCCCAGCTCCGCGTCCCCGCAGCCCGCCGGGAGCTGCCGGGCCGCGTTCGCACCGCCGGGCCGCGGGCTGGCCCGCTGCGGCCCCCCCGGAGCAGAGCCCGCGGCCCGGGGCAGGCCCCGCGGGCAGGGCCCGGCCTGCCTTCAGCGCACAGAACACGGGTCACACACAAACACAGGCGTTGTCCAGCTCCATTTCTAGTCTAGGTTTCCTTTTGGTTATTTAATTTTGTAAATAATAATAATAAAAAAATTTAGACACCTTGTTTCATACGCATTTTTTTTCCCGTGGATTTTTTTCAACAGCAGCCAAAAGTGCCCCCGCTGCGATCTGTAATGCTGTGACATGCCGCATTTCACAGCATGCGATCTGGCGTCTCTTTCAAGTGCTTCAAATCCTGGAGGTTACAGTTTCTGCTGACACCAGCAGAAATTCTCCAAGGCTGCCAGTTACTCCTGCAGGGCTCTAAAGTGCTAGGAAAGCACTTTCAAATGTTGCTGTTAAAGGATATAAAAAGGTACTGGAGAAATCGGCACGCTTCTGCCAATACCGACCAGACTGGTGTCTTGCCTTACAACCTCCACCCTTGCTAAGACAGCCCTCGTCTAAGCACCCCCCGCTGCAAAAAACATCTAATTGGTTTGAGGCTCGTCAGAGGTTGTCTAAGACATATCACAAGGCCTTTCTGACTGCGGTTAAGTTCAAAATCAGTATCAGTCTTCACAGAGAAGTGTCCAAGTGTCAGGAAAAGAGCTGACAGTCAAGTACTGGAGAAGATAATAATGAGCACAGGAATAATGAGCTATCAGCAACTGTCTTGAAAGGCCAGAATCCTGCTGCAGTTCTCCTCTCCCTCAGTCCCTGAGCTGGACTGAGTGCTCGTGAGCCTGTCACTACCAGTCTGGGTGCATCCCCTAAAGCAAAAGGTCCTGTCTGCAGCCTGGGGAATGCACAAACCCATCAGACGATGCAAAGGCTCTGCTAGGTGTGGCTGGGTGCATTGCTTTCTGTGGCAGGACGCTGTCCATGTCTCCAGCCGAAACCACATGTGTTGGACTCAATGCCCATGCAGGGAAAAGGCACAAAGGACCAGCAATGCCTCGTTTTTCCTGGGGTTGATCTCTGCCCTGAGGATTCAGCCCACATGGATTCACAGCCCCACAATGGCACCAAGTCGGCAAGCTGTGACAGCCTTGCTCCAGAGGACACACGACAGAGGGACTGCCAGGGGATCAGACGGTGATCCTCAACTTCTGCTGACACCTTTTAACATGAAGAGCTGCAAGCTGAGCTGGTGGAAGCTGATTTCTAACCAGCCACAGCTGCCCAAGAGTGAGGCAAACAGTAGGCAGAGGAATGGAAATGGCTTGAGCCAGCCTCGGGCACGGGGCAGGTTAGTGTGTGCTGTACAAAACAGTGCAAAAGCTGGGACAGCTTCACACTGCTGTAAGACAGCGACAGGAGCACCTCTGTCTGGGGACTCCATGCAGGACAGCTGTGCAGTCCTTTGGGGCACTCTGGGGACCGACAATCCCCTCTGACACAGATCTGCCTGCTTTCCCCACTCCAACTGAGCACCAACAAATCTGTTGCAGGCATGGCTGTAACTGGAAGCAGCGGTTGCGCTGGAAAACGCAGCTCTTTGGTATGAGGCTCCTTTAAGGGAGTTGCAGGAAGGAATTTAAAAAAAAAAAAAAAAAGTGGGGTGGTTACCAAAGCTTGTAACCACAGTGCCAGGGAGCCTCGGAGGGCACCAGGACAGCCCAGCGTCACATGACCAACGCATCCTGTCTCCAGACTTCCTCGCCTGCGATGTACGTGGCTTGCACATACAGAGCATCATTCAGCATCAGGAAATCTGCATCAGACAAGAGAGAAAGCAAGCAGCTGAAGCTGGCTGGGAGGAGCTGGGCTCACTGGGAAGAGCTTCTCCCCACCCCAGAAATGGCAGCAGGACAGCAGTGCAGTGCCATCCTCGCTATGGCGGCTGTGCTCCATGCTTGGCTGACACACGGGGGTCTATCCACAGGGCTCGTGGAATACCACCAGCATCCAAGGGAAAAACCACTGGAGCAAAAACCCAGAGCAAGTCCCAGGCAGAACGAGTGTCCCTGCAGCACCCACTGAAGCAGGCGACGAAGATGTGTTCGCAGCTGCCCCTGCTTTGCTGTAGCACTTGGGAGCCCTCACACCATTGTCCCCATACCAGTACCTGCTGTCCTCATACCAGTACCTGCATCGGAGTCATAATTTAGTGTCCCCTTTTTGTGTTCAATCCCCAGGAGCTGGGCGGGATGCAGAGATGCTGCCTCCAACGCAGTCTCTACCGAGCACCCTTGGACAGAGAAGGGAGGAGACATTAGGGCAGCAAACACCCCCCTTGCCAGAGCAGCCCAAACCCCGCTGGCCAAGGCGACTGTCAGTCAGCCCAGCAGGGACCCGAGCTGGAACACCCTCAAGCTGGGGAGGTGAAACATCCCTACAGGAGACAGCAGGAACAGGAGAACTGAATGCCTAGGGTATGAGGAGGGGAAAATCATTCACCTTTGTGAGAAAGGAGGAGAGTTCACCTCTCATTAGTGCTATGGGTTAAAATGAAACCTCCCCTCAAAGAGCTGCTCATCTGAGGCCAGTGCCACTGATACCAGCCCTTGTCATTATCTCAGGCGAGAGGGAACGTTCCCTGGTGGAGCAGACACAGCGGGCAAGAGCGAGACCTATTCCTGAGTCAACGTAGGGAGCAACAGCTTGTGGGCAAGGCTCACTCACCTGTGGCTTCTTGGAAGTGTCGCACACACGTGTCCATGGTTGCCACGCTACCGCTCAGGGTCTTTGTGCCTGGGAGAGGAACAGGATGGCACTGAGCGGGTCTCACAATTCATAGCAAGTGGGGTGGTGGGAAAGCATAATGTGACCAGCAGGGGTAGAAAATCTGGGTTGCATGAGGAGCAAGTTGGAGGGCCCACAGCCATGGCCGCCGAGTGACAGAACGAGGCAAGAGAGAGCCCATGCTGGCAGCACAGGGAAAGGTGCTGGGCTGTCACCCTGCAGCTCCACTGTACGATCAGCTGGACTGTGTGAAACCCTAGCTCACAACGCAGGCACCTGCTGCCAGAGACAGAGGAAGGGAACTGAGAATTGGATGATCCTTCTCTGAAATACCTTCCCAGTCTCCAACTGGTTACAGCTTAGAGAACTTAGTTAGCAAGAAGTGGCGGTGTTATAGTAAAGACAAGGGACAACAAATATCTGTGGGATATTCTCTGGCCTTTCAGACCCTGCTGGAACATCTAGCATCCATGACACTGGGCAATGAGGCATTCAAAGGTGTTGCAGACACCTACAAATTGACAGGTTCCTCATCACTCCACCAAGACCAGGGCACTTCCCCTCTTCCCAAGGTGCCTCATTCCCCCCAGGGCCACGTCACTGCAGAGCCATCTGGCACGAAAACCCAAGAGGGTGGCACAAGCGCTGTCTCAGCGACAGGCAGTGCGAGGTATGCTGAGCTCTCCAGGAACAGGTATGAGTGGCAGTGCTGTTCCCACCTCTTTAGCACTGACCTGCAATGTAGGTGTTGAGCCCATCGATCTCCACCACCTGCTGACCCAGCGTGTGCCGACCTGGTGCCAGCCCCATGCCAGCGATCGCATCCGTCACCAGCACCAGGCCTGAGGAACGCAAGGAAAAAGGCTGCATTAGCTTTGCGACTGACCTTGCTCCAGCTCCGAACACTGGCCTCGCTGGCCCTCCCAGAGTGGGGGCCAGGCTGTCTCTAGCCACATCCAACAAAAGCAGGAGGGCTGGCGGAGCAGCACACAGGGCTGTGGCCTCGTTCAGGCAGCGAGGGCAGAACGCCACAGCACTTGCACGAGTGTTTTGTGGGAGATGGCACAGTGCTTGGGATGGCTGGTGGCACTGCGTGGGCCTGGCATGTCTCACCTTTGGGGTGAGCTCGATGGGCGATTCGCAGGGCAGCAGGGTTGGTGTGGATGCCATCAGAGATCATGCCGTAGAACACCCTCCGCCCAGCAGGAATCTTGTCACTCGTCAGCAGCCCCACGATCCCGGGGTCGCGATGGTGGAACTGCCCAAAGAGAGAGAGGACAAGCTGTGGAGCATCACCTGGACTTGTGGACTGAGACCCTTCCCATCATGGGACGCAGCTGCCGTCTCTAACAGTGCCTGACAGCTGGGTGCTCCATCCTTTACCAGACAAATCTGGGAACTTCCTTGAATTTCAAGAGTCTGCTACAGCCTTGATTCTCTTTTAGATCAAGCAGTAGAAATAAGAAGCCAGAGGTTCAGTGCTGAAACCACACTGCAAGGCCTGTTGTGAAAAAAGCTGGGGAGAATATGCATCTGTGGGGAGCAGGAGAGAAAGTACCCAAAGCAATATCAATGCAGGACAAGTGCCCTCGGCTACTCACTGGCAACATGGCATTGAAGAGGTGAGTGATGAAGGTAGCACCGTGCTGCACAGCCTCCTCCGCCTGGGAGAGATTAGCCACTGAGTGACCTGGGAACAAAGACCACCACATGATTTTTCTGCCCATCTCTCCATTTATTTCCCTACAGGAGTGAAGGTGCTCTGTCACTCGGTCTCTGCTCTGGTGCCTTGCCCTGGGCTGAGGTCTGAGATGCCAGCCTCGGCACAGAAGTGTCTGGCCATGAGCGTGCGGGACTCTGCCAGTGGGTGTTTCACCTGAACACATTGACTGTTCACATCACAACCATCAGAAACGTTGCCTTGCTCCCAGAGAGTTGTCTTCAGGCCGAGCTAGAGGTCCAAGGACATGCCTTGCTGCTCTCCTCAGGTATATTAAGGCTTTATAGAGGTGTCAAGGGAGTAGAGACAGTGTGGACTTTGCCAATAAGGAATATGGGGATAAAACTACCCAGAAGGAAATTCTGTTTTCCCTGATACAGACAGCAGCTCTAATGCTCTGTGGGAAAACCTTGCCTTTCTGTGGTCTTCTCTTTACGTGGCTGTGAGATAAGAGATGCTCTGCTATATGAATGCCCTTCTCACTTAAGGTTCAATTTCACCCTGAATAACTCTCCCTCCCTTTTTTTTTTAAAAAAAACAGGTTTTCTTTAATGAATCTGAAGCAAAGAAGAGTTTGTGAAACAGAGGACAAGAAAAATGCAGCCAGTTTTAAGGCACTGGCCTGCAAGGCAGTGGAGGGAGAGGTCTCCTACGGCACTTCTGGTTGAAAAACAGAGTTATCAAAACTCAACAGTAACCTTTGGAAACTTATTTCACCTGTCAAACAAGGCCTAAAGCAGTTTAACTTCAGAGTTTGAACCTTTCCACATTGTCAACACTCAATTACATCTTTATTCGCGTAAGATTGCTATTCTTTGCTGTGTCTCTACAGCACCAGATCCTACCTTGTGTTAAACTGCAGGGGCTTTTCAATCAATATGAAGTTTGGCCCTTACCATACAAAGGGCAACAGACTCGCAGCATCAGGCAAAGTCCCCATGTGTGACAGGTCTGTCACCTCCATATAGGCCAGGCAAAAGAAAATCCCACCCTGTCCAGTCGCACTGAGACACCATTAGAGATGCTACAGCCCTGACAGAGGGGCTGTCTGGCGTGTGTGGCACAGGGAGATGGAGCCTCCCTAAGCCTCCTCTGCCCAGCCCTTACCGAGCGAGACGCAGATGCCTCTCTTGTTGAGTTCCCGAATCACCTCACTGCTCCTCTTCATCTCTGGGGCTAGGGTGACTATTCGGACACAGTCCAGGGACCCATAGGTGGCAAGCAGGTCCTGGAAGGCACCTGCCTCGAAGTTGCGGAGGCAGTGCTCCGGGTGTGCCCCTTTCTTCTCCTTGCTGATGAATGGTCCTTCCAGATGGGCCCCTGCCCAAACAGGAACACAAAGCCATGACCCTTCCTCTCCCCACCAAGGACCAAGAAACCTGCTGTGTCCACCCTGCTCCAGTCAAGCTCTTGCCATGCTCCTGCAGCAAAGCATGTGGTTCAAGTAACTCTGAGCTCAGTATGGTAAAAGATGCAGCGCTGGCAGCTGGCCAAGCCAAGCTACCACTCTGCCACTACCCGTGGGGCCCGAAAGGATGGGAGCAGTGCGTGCATGATGGCAGAAACCACAGCAATGGCCAGGGACAGGATGAGGGAGAAAGCGGGTCTGTGCCCACCTGTGCAGCCCTCCCATCGAGAGAGCTCCAGCCCTCATTTGTGCTGCCCCCACAGTGGCTTTTTTCCCCTTAACAAAGAAAAAGATAATTGCCCTCCTAGAGTAGCACCAGAGAGGACAGCTAGGAACAAAACTACTTACCCAGGATACCTGCTCCGTGAGGTCCACCATTTCTTATACTGATCTGAGGGAGAACCTAGAGAAAGGGGTCTGTCACACATGGCACCCCAGACACAGACTGCGAAAACAAACCCAAACCGTGGGTCCGCAGAGAGCTTTGTAGCTGGACAACTTGGGACCATCAGCCAAACACATCTTGCAGAGAAAAAGCCAGCTGCAAGCCCTGTTGTGCAAAGCTGGCCCGGGAGACATCACTGCCTCAGCGATCTAAAGGCTAAGGGCGAGAAATCCAGGGGTAGAGTGCAGCTGCTCATGCCCATGGCTTTTCCACCCAGGTAGCTATCCCAGGCTCTGCAGACCCAGCCTCGGCCTTCTCACCTCTTGGTACCAGCCTCAGCCCTTTATCACCCTGCAGATGAGAAGGCGAGAACATCACTTACCTGGTGGTACACAGATGGAGGAGAGGTCACCAGGGTGGGACAGAAGGAGGTCACTCCATGGGACAGGATTTTCTGACTGACCAGGTCAGTCCCTGATTTGAAGTCATCTGTAGCCAGGGAGAAGTCCACCCCAAAGCCTCCTGCACCATGAACAAAACAGGGATGAAACTGCAGCTTCCCCAGTGGACATTTTCCCACTCGAAAACACAGAAGAAATATTTCGCGTGACCGGAGCGAGCCACTCCATTTGCACGGCACTGACCAGAAGCAAAGGGCTCCACCAGCACTTCGCCTGTCCTACATTTGTGAGGCTCCCCAAGTACAAATCCAACCACTGCCATCTTCCTGAAGTGCTTTTCCCCACAGCATCCCAGTGTTTTGCAAGCACCAACTTCTTATTTTGATGCAGGGCAAAATCTGAGGATTCCCGAGTAAAGAGAGGGTCTGACTTCCAACATTAGCTACCATAGAAGAGGCCCCTCTTGACCCTCAGGAAAGAGATACTGAAGGTAAGGTTTGTTGCCTTCAGAAGTCCTGCTCTGTCCTCCCTCCCTGCATCCTGGAAAGCGTAGGGTGGGCATCCTGCCAGCGCAGGGGCAGGATAAAACATTGATAAAAATGACGTTAAGAGGAAAGCTGGGCTGCAAACCCCACCCAGCCAAAGGGGATCAATTACATGACAGCAGCAACCATGGGCAAAATTGTTCTTCGTCATTAGTTCAGTGACTCACATCTCCCTTGAGCAGCTGAAACATGCTTGGTCACAGGCAGTATGCATGCAGCAGGGTTTGAAGGTCTGGGATGGGCAAACTCAGGACCCCCCTCCACCCCGCTGCAAGCGCACACGGCTTCACTGTACCGTTGATCTGGACGTCGATGAAGCCCGGGGCGATGATGCTGTCCTTACAGTCCAGCTGGATGTCGGCAGAGCCCTTCTCGTCAAAGAAGAGTTTCTCTGGGTTCAGGATCTTCCCCTCCCGCACCCACAGGTCCTCCCTGAAGGGACAATCACACACACCCCAACCTCCTGCACCATCCGCAGTGGGGCAACCCAGGAGCACACGGGAGCAGGCAGCCACGGCCCCTCCGAAGTCTGCTAGGGCAAATCGGCTCTTCCAGCAGCGAGATGACTGGCAGCCCTCTCTCTGCCTGGCTTCTGGCTTTACAAAACTCGTGGGAACGGGATTTGCATGGGCTGCCTGTCAAATGTGGTGGCGATGGCCAAGGGACCCAGGGGCTGGCAGAGGAGGCAAAATGAAAGACGAGGGGAGCAGAGAGGGGCCATACGGCATGAGGGGAGCAGAGAGGGGAAGCAGGAGGGGAGCAGAGGGGCCATAGGACACGAGGGGAGCAGAGAGGGGCCACAGCACGCACGCCTCGTCCCCTGCAGCAGTCAGGCGCAGGGGACTGGGGCCGGTGGGAGCGTGGGGGGTGAGAGCTGACAGCCGATGCGCTGGGGGAGCTGCGGACAGTCCCTCGGGCGCTCCAGGCCCCAGGCCAGCTCTGCAGCCCGGCCGTGAGCCCCGGCCCCCTCGGTGCTCCCGGGCAGCCCTCACCTCTGGAGCTGGTGGCTCCTCAGGATGCGGCAGTTGGTGAACTGGACGATGGGCGCGTCCGAGACGGATTTGTTGGACGGCATCGCAGGGCTGCGGGAGCGGGGCACGGCCGCGGCGCCGGGGCGAGCGGCTGCCGCGGGAACGGGGAGGCGGGGAGGGGCGGAGGGGCCGGAGCACCGCCCGGGAGCAGGCGGCGGGTAGGCCCCCGCCCCTCCCCGGGGCTCCGGGCCGACGCTGTGAGGAAAAGGCCCGGCCGAGGAACCCGCTGAGAGCCGGGCCCGGCGCAGCTCCCACCTCGGCGCGGCGGCGGCGGGGACCGGGACCGGGACACCCGGGGGCGGGGGCGGGGCGCGGAGCGAAGGCCGGCCTTACCCCCCGCGCCGCTGCTGCCCGGCCACGTGACCCGGTCAGCTGACGCGCCGGGATGCCCCTCCCGCCCCGCCGCACGTGAGCACCCCCCCCGAGGAGCCGCCATCACGGGAGGGACGCCGCCATCTTGAGGAGGTCGGCGGCTCGGCAGAGGCGGGCGGGCTGGCTGCCGGGCTGAGGGGTACTTTGCTCTGAAAGCCGGTGGCGAAGGAGAGCCGGCGGCAGAGGGAACTTCCCTCCACAGCAGTCCTCTGGCCTGGGGCCTCCTGTTGGCCCACGCAGGCTGCTGGGCCTGTGGCCTGGCATTGCCACAGGCACGGCGTTGCCGGTGGCTGCGAGGACGATGCTGCAGACAGATGCCTGCTCTTGCCCAGGAAGCCGAAGCCAGGGAGGGTGGCAGGCCACCCCTGCCCTGCTACTCTCCTTGCAGTGAATGTTCCATGGGATTGATTCTCTGGCTCTGGTTTAATCACTCTAATCATTAAACAGAAATAAGTAACGTTCCCTATTGGAGCCTCTAAGGGACTGGCAGCAGCGTATGCTGGTGTTCCTCTGCAGTGCGTAATATGGAGCTGATGAAATGCTCTTGAAAAGGTCTGATACCAGTGGGGAGTGACGTGTGTCCAGCAGGAACCCGTCTTATCTGGGGAAACTCCAGATCCAGTGAGCTCAGGGAAAGGGGTGAGGAGCTGCTGTGCTGATTGCGTGGGTATCAACACCTGCTCATCACAACCCTCTCCCGAAGACCTTGCCAGTCTGCACACACGTCCTGCTGCCTCTTGCTTTATGCTCTGAGAAATGGTTGGGACAGAATCTTTCCACTATGTCTCCTGACTCCAAATGAGCTCCTCAGCGCAGGTGGTCTAGAGCATCACGACTCAAGAACCATTACTCAACCCCAGGACAGACTAGAGTAAGCTCAAGCCACTTTTACCTTCACAAGCTCAGTAGTGCGTGGTGTTGAAGGAAGGTGTTAAAAGGAATGTTGGTGGACTGTTGAGCGCTCTCAGCGTAGCTCGCACAGCGCCGGGCTGGGCCGATGGTGCCTAATGTTTTGGTAACTATTGTGTGGTCTGAGGGGGGCTGGGAGGCGCCTTACAGAACCAGTTAAGATCGACCCCACAGTTTGGATGGGAGCCAGGAAACAACTGACTCTGCACAAGAACAAAAGGTCAACTAGCGGTGATGAAGAGGAGTCACCTATCTTCATCCCCACGACCACCACAAGGAGGCCCTGCGCAAGCGCAGTCGGGAGGAGTCTATGGAAATGACCCCTTGGAACTAATTTTAATAGAGAGGTGAGAGGTTATGCATATGTATAGGCGTGTTGAGAAATCTAATACATATGTAATACTCGGTTGTATAAGTTGAAGAGACAAGTCGCTGCTCAGCGCGCACGACTTTGGTGGGGCTACCCCTGTGCCGCCTGGCACCGAATAAACATCCCTACTGTACAGTCTGACAGATTGTGGAGTCTGCTTTCCACGCGTCAGTGTCTTCCAGCCAAGGATCCTGCAGCCTTTAGTGAGCAATGACACAGCTCTTGCACAGGCACTGTCACCACCAGCTGGGCAGCCGTGTCACGCCCAGTGCCTTTGTGGAGGAAATGTTACCTGCTAAGCATTACTTTTTCCCAGGCAAAGTTGAAAGGCCTGAGGGTTCAGAGGAGATTAATTAGTGGTTCCTAATGGCTTGTAAGTCTGTCAACTTGTGAATAAGTAACCTTGGCTTGAATGGCCAGTGAACTTGTTCCTCTCTGGGGAATGATTGTGCCTGGAGAACTGCTCTGCTTGCTCTGGTGCACCACACATGCATGGGTCAGCACACACGCTGTACCATGAGGGGCCAGCCAGCTACATCCACTGTGCAAGGAAGCAACTTTGCAGGCCTTGCTTCATCTGACTCATGATTATTTACTTCTTGAATGGAAACCCATTGAAGGACATGGAACTGTTGGAGCGGGTCCAAAGGAGGGCTACAAAAATAATCCGAGGGCTGGAGCACCTCTCCTATGAGGACAGGCTGAGAGAGTTGGGCTTGTTCAGCCTGGAGAAGAGAAGGCTGCGGGGAGACCTGATTGAAGCCTTTCAGTACTTAAAGGGAGCCTATAGGAAAGATGGGGACAATCTGTTTAGTAGAGACAACAGTGATAGGACGAGGGGTAATGGTTTTAAACTAAAACAGGGTAGGTTTAGGCTAGATATAAGGAAGAAATTCTTTACAATGAGGTTGGTGAAACACAGGAACGAGTTGCCCAGAGAGGTAGTGGAGGCCCCATCACTGGAAACATTCAAGACCAGGTTGGACAGGGCTCTGAGCAACCTGATCTAGTTAGTGGTGTCCCTGCTCGCTGCAGGGGGGTTGGACTAGATGACCTCTAGGGGTCCCTTCCAACCCAAAATTTTCTATGATTCTATGATTCTAACCCCAGGCAGACCCAGGTGTGCTGGATGGACCCGTCATAAAGGACCAGCTGATCCTTGCCCCTGAGAGCTGGTAGACAAGTGTTGCAAAGCATGTACCTGCTTGGAAATCTGGCTGGGCACAATAACAATTATACCAACAGAATTAAATCTGAACTGTTTATTGACTCAGGCAAAGTAAAGTTTCTCTCCCCCCTTCACTGTTCCTTTCTCAGTCTCAAGCTACGGGGAACCTGGACAGGTAAATTATTACTTCTTTTAAATGTTACTTTCTACGCTGACAACATTGCTGTAGACAGGCTGCTAAGGTCATTTGATAAGTCAGCAGCAGCCTGGGACAGAAAAGCTTGTTCTGTGCTGTACAGCCAGACCCCTGCCTTTTCTCTCCAGTGGACCATGCCACCAGGAGTCCTTATGTCTGCAGTCTCCGTGGCCAGAAGGACAACAGTGTCCAATCTCCAAAACGTTAAAGGCAAGTACTATGCTTTGTTCAAATTAAAGCCAGCGTTCTCAACAGTCTAAGCATTTACTCCTCAGCATCTGCTGGCAGACGCTTCCATCTCCTCTCCACCCTCTTTGCTCCGCAGGGACTGCTGTGTGCTGCAGCAGTCCACCCAGCACTCTCACTTGTGTTCATCCCATCTGGTGTCCCACGGTATCGCAGAGAGAGTCAAGTGTCTCACCAAGGACTGTGTCTAGGCAGGGTGCTGATGTGAGCTCTGCTGATGAATCACACCGAGAAAAGATAAATGAAGGGGAATGTAATTGTGCATGAACGTAACATCCCCGTCTCGCCAGGAATTGAATTTTAATAAGGTTTTATGCTGTACCCAGCGTTCCATGATGTCAGTGCTTGTCCACACTACAAGCTGCCTCTTAACTGTCAGCAGGATACCAGTAAAGGCCCCTGAAATGGAGAGCTGGGAACGATGCTAGTTGAGGCCAGGAAAACTACATGCAGCACTGTTTGGGGAATTTTAGGCGAAGAATGGTTTTCAGACTGGTTTTCCTCATTGTGGCTGCAACTATCCACATCTGGGCACCCTGCAGCATATTGGTGGGAACGATTTGTGGCTTTGTGTCCAGAGAAGAGCAATGAAGCTGATGAAGGGCGCGGGGAACAAGTCTTCTGAGGAGCAGCTGAGGGAACTGGGGCTGTTTAGTCTGGAGGAGGCTGAGGGCAGACCTTATCCGTCTCTGCAACTACCTGAAAGGAGGTTGTGGTGAGGTGGGTGTTGGTCTCTTCTCCCAAGTAACTAGTGATAGGACGAGGGGAAATGGCCTGAAGTTATGCCAGGGGAGGTTTAGATTGGACATTAGGAAAAATTTCTTTACTGAAAGGCTTATCAAGCATTGGAACAGGCCGCCCAGGGAAGTAGTGGAGTCACCATCCCTGAAAGTGTTCAAAAAACATGTAGATATGGCACTTCAGGACGTGGTTTAGTAGGCACAGTAGTGTTGGGTTGAAAGTTGGACTTGATGATCTTAGAGATCTTTTCCAACCTTAATGATTCAGTACAGGTGAAGCTGAGGTGACTCCAAAACTGGAAGATTAGAAAATAAATCCTAAAAATGGATCTCAGGCCTGCTTATTTGAGCAAATGATTCTGCAAGGAGGGAAATACCCTTCTGAGCTGCTAAATTGAATTCAGATGTCAAAAGGCATATACAGCACACTAACTGCCTGTGGCCACAACAGGGCACTTTCATAAGAACACACATGCTACAAGACTTGTGACAGTAACTTTTCTTGGGAGTGGAAAAGACATCTAGGTGAATGCAAATACCGACTGCTTACAGACAGTAACATCCACTATAAAAGATCCTGCCATGGGGTCCACCTCATTGCCACAGCTTCCCCAACCCTTCAGCGACAGATATCCATTATTTTTCTAGGCTGCAAGCCCCAAAGCAAACCACTGAATAAGAATGCTGGAAAATGGTCCAGACCTCCCTCTGCACTGCTGGGAAGAACAGAGCAGCCTGTGCTGAGATAAAAGGTATGGAAATCTGCCTCACTGATGCTGTAGGTATGTCATGTATCTGTCCTGCTTAAGTCTCCTCCCTTTGGACGTTCTCCTTTCATTTCTCAGCATTACATTAACCTTGTCTTGCATCACCAATAATTGAACACTCCTCTAATAATTGTATGTTCTTTCTCTGTACTGCCCCAGTAATGGGCAGGGGAATCATGAGCTGTAGTTTCACTTGGATTTTCTTTAGCAAATGCTTTTTTCTTCAGGTTGAGTTATTTTTAACCTGGCTCAATTCCCAAATTAGATTCACTGCCTGGCAGCATGAGAAGTTGTACCAGCGCACATGGGAGGAACAGGGGAGCGTGTGCTACAGGTGTGAAAGCAGGTCTAAGTGTCCAGAGGGAGGGCTTGGGCTAGCACTGCTGCCAAATGAAGTGCTTGTGGAGATGCAGCCTTGGCTTCTAATTTTTCACATGCATTCACAAAGAGGTCCAAGAAATTGTCCTAATGCACACAGGAGCCAGGGAGGCTGCTTACATCTATGACTTGAGAACACGCTGCCAATCTTGGGAATATACCTGATTTCCTACGATTAGTCCTCAGCCTACCTCCGGAAGACAAAGCCATTATGTCTAAGTGGTCATCATTGCTTTCTGCCACCTGAGGTCACCCCTTTACCCTCTCCTAAAGGCAAAGGAGGAAGGGACAGATGTAATACCAAGGCCAGGACAGTTCCAAGTGCCAAAAAAGTGACTGAAATAGCCACCAGTAAATCCAGAAGGACCAGGCCTTGAGCCTGTCATGAGTGCATCTCATCCTCTCAGCAAAAGGAAGATGGCAAACACGAGCCACTGATTCTCCAGGAACCTTGTCCTGCCCTCCTGCTACCCAACGCGTACTCTCACAGGTCAGTGAGAACTGTCAGTGGTCTGCCTGCAAATACCTTGTGGGTGGCACTTGGGACCCTGCAGTCTGGCCCCTAGGAAAGCTTCAGGCCTTACACAGGTAAGGTTGAGGGAGGATTTTTTTCTGTGTCCTTTGCTGCTGTAATACAGGAACTAGCTCAACAGAAACTCAGTGATAGGAGTTGCTAAGCTGTGACCGTTTCAGGAGCAAAATGAAGCATGGCTTGCAGAGAAAAGGAACAGCATTCATTAGTGAATAACAGGAACAAAAATGGAGAAGCTTTTTGGGACACAATCCTTTGACCCTGAAACAGAAAATTCTCACTCCAGGGTAAGTGGCACTGGGAAGACCTACTCTGGGGTTAATTTAACTATATTGAGAGAAAAAGATGGTTAATACCCACAGAGCAGAAAGAGATACACTAAGAGCACAGGTGGAAGGTCCCGTGTGTCAGAGACCGAGGTAATTCTCACCAGAGGAACAGTGATGGTTTGCACAGTAAGGCTGGATAGAAACAGCAAAACGCCATAAAATCAGTATCCCCACAGTTAGACTGTGAAGGAAACAAGGTTTACCGAGAGTTTCTATCATTAGATTTGCTGTTACCCTGTAGTTGAAAACAGTGGCTTAGTTTCCGGGATTGTTTTTTCTTAACGAGGTTTTTATTTCCCCAAAGCTTATTTACTTTTCCAGATTACTATGCTTCTCTGTAAACCAGGTCTCCCAAGGAAAGACAATCCCTGAGCAATCACAGATAAAAGCCGCCTACTAAAAAATGCTTCTCCAACAGATCACTTAATCTGCAGCCTTTGAGAAAAAAGACAGTATGAAAGAGTTAAAAAAGAGAAAGGTCAGCAAGCTCTACGAAGGCATTGTCCATGCAGGCAGCACCTGGCAGCAGGCATCCCTTAACCTCACCTAGCCTGAACCAATTGTTAATAGACATTTACCCTCTGCTGCTGCAGCAGAGCCACCCTGCTCTGTTCTCTCTCTGCAGGGCTGACTCACTCTGCAGTGCCCGCTCCCAGGCACGCAATCTGCCACATTACAGGGGACTATTTATGTGCCAGCAGACGCCACCTCTTTTAATCAGGCACTCTGAGCCTGTCTTTTCACACTGAGGCTGCCTGTCTGCCTCTTCAAAACCAAAGTCAATCCCTGCCAGATAGGACTGCACTCTGACCTAGCATGCCACTGTCAGCAGATGAAGGAAAGGGACCAAAAGGTCCATAATTTCCTTAATGCCCTGAATCACTTGAGAAATTTGCTGATGCAATAGCATCAGTGAAGGACTTGAAACATGAGTTTTCACCTGGGAGTCATCAATGAGGATCTAGAGCATTGCTGTCAGAAAACGCTTGGCAGAGACAACACGCTCAGTGTTAATTTTATTCCCAGCATATTTGCAGGCTCTCAGCACAAAGCAATCCTCCCCATCTACGCTAACCCCAGCTTTTGTTTTATGCTCTGTTCTCCTGACTTGCATGGGTTTATATATTAATGAGAAAGGCTCGATGTTCCAAGGCATGAACCAAAATGCTGTTGATTGGATTTTGCATTTGGTTATGTAATTATCCATCACCACCCTGAGCCTAGTAACTGCCTTCTGCAAGTTGTCATCAAGCTACAAAAGGATCTTAAGAGTTCCTATAGACTGCTGCCTTTAAATTGTTTATTTCTTAGAGATGAGCACTACCACCAGCATTTATTTGCTCTCTTACATGCTGTTTGCTCACACTCTTGTAAATTGGCAAAAAACAAGGCTGGAAGCAGGTTCCCTGTAAAGAATGTAAAACCAGATCTTAAACATATTTGCAGCCCCAGCCAGGACCTTCTCCTGTCCTGCTACACGTGCAAAATCCAATTCCTCTCACCAGCACTGCAAGACATGTATGGCATGGTTTCCAGAGAGCCTGTATTTGCAATTCACCCCCTCCCAGCTGCAAGCTCTATCAGACTGCACATAAGTACTGGGGAGACGCTCATTGCAATCAGTGCTGAGAATTATGCTATTGTTTCCACAAATGTTTATGACCCCTAGATAAAGTCTAATTCATAATTTTAGAGACTACTAGTTTTACTGAAGAAAAGAATGATCAACACAATTCAGATTAGTAAATTTTCCCTTACCCCAGGCAATGCTTCAGCAGACATCCAGGATTTTCACTAGATCAGCTTAGGCCTCTATACACTCCAAGCACCATCACTGCTCAGTCTGCCATAAAGGAAAGTCCTGCCAAAACACAGAACCACTAGTACATCCCAACCCAAAGCCAAGCAGCTGATAGCCTGTTAAATTAATTCAGACAGATCAGCTTTATAGCAAACAGAATAAACCAATTTGTCAATAACTGTTGATGGTCATCAATTAAGATTTCACCTTCAGAAGTTTGTGAAAATCCATACCAGCAGAATGACTGGCTCATAGCTTCAGTCTCCTGAATGGTCCTCAGTTCAGAGACCAGCTACCCAGAAGATGCATTAGTGCCACCGGGCCTGGTGAATGCTCCTGCCAGGTTAGAAGCTCCACACATAGTTTCAGTGAATTCCTCATGCTGTGGCCGTAGCTCTTCGTGGTACTTACAGACTTTTCACTGCACAGGCATACTCAACATACATGAAATACACGTACACCACTGCCTCTCCATTTCCAACCAGGCTGACAGAAGAGGCTGGCAGATCACTCCAGGTTCCTCAGCTTAGTTTGATCACAAAGCCATTACTAGTACTAGGTATCTCAGTAATACTAACATTTTGGCTTGAAAATGGTAAAGCTTGACCTGTTCTCCAAACTATAACTAAGATTAAGGTAACAGTTCCCAAAGGCAATTTAGAACAAGCTCTGTATTTGTAAGGGTCCAACATCTATTTCCCATATGAGCTTCAGTGTTGCTTTGCAACATTAATAAATCCTCAGGACAAGAGAAGGTTGCTACAACACTAATGCAAAAGCAGAACTTCTCAGCTCAAATGCTCCTGATCTACAAATTAAAAATATGAGTGCTTGAACAAACCCATTTTGTTGATGAGACTATTGTTCAGGTACTTTAGAGGCAATTGCTGCTAACAGTGCAGCTTTCCAACCAGCTAAGTTTCTGCAAAGCCATCACAAGGACAAGCTGCCTTAAAGCTCTTCAGCAGCTCCTATTCCTTGTCACTTGAAGCCTGCACCCTTGCTCCCAGAACTTCTCTGCACAGGACATGCTGCACAGCCTATTACACAGCATTACCATGTGCCAGAGCAAAGATGTGCTGCTTGATCAGGGAAAGCACAGCAGTACAACAGCCCTGCATTCCTGCTTACCATGAGTACTGCCCACAGGCACCAGCTGGAAACAGCATTGCTACTTGCCCAGGAGAAAAAAGGAATGGTTTGGCAGTGATGACAGCATCACTTCTGCATGGTGCTCAGTCACTTCAAGAACCTGCCTCTCCCTAAAGGCACCCCTCCTCTTACTAAAGGAGCAGCAAAAGCATGAAATCAGAGGCAAAGGACTCATTACAGCAATGTAGTGAGGAAATTTTATTTGGAAACATGGTTTAAGTTTGTAACCCAACAGTGGGTGCACAACTCTGATGCCGGAGCATACGCGGTTACTACTGAAACACGGGAGTGTTTCGGACAATTGCTGTAATAAAACACAGAATTCTCATACTCCAATACCAGGACACTACAGCAACCTTTAGAATCAAAGTAACATCCAAGGAATTCTCTGCACTTACAATTGACCCCACAGTGTAATCTACCTATATATAAGATTAATATATATAGCATGGGAAATTGAAAATCCTTGCTCCATAGATGTATGAACATGTCAAGTCTTTTATAAATAAACATCCAGTGAAGAGAAAAAATTACATTTCTAGTTCATATTTATACATAAAGTACTAACAGCAATGGGTGGAAAATTGCACACAGGCCACCCCACGCCATGTAGCAGGCTTGGAGCAGCCCATCCAATTTAATATTGAAGTACACACAGGACAGACAAGTCACTAACATACATTGCGCATTTACAAGAGATCAACTACCAAATTGGGACAACTGTACACATTGGAGAGACCATTTTCATTCTGGAGCTTTTTTTTTAAATGTGGATTTGTTACATCTCTTTACATCATACCGCAATGTTTACTTTGTGGAGAGGATAAGGGCAACAATGAGGCCATAGAGACCCAAGACTTCAGCGAAGATCAAAATCAGGATCATGCCCACAAATAACCTGGGCTGTTGTGCTGTTCCCCGTACACCTGCATCACCCACAATGCCAATGGCAAAGCCAGCAGCCAGACCACTGAGGCCCACACTCAAGCCAGCACCCAGCTGAAGAAAACTCCTGTAGGACAGAAATTAAAAGAGTTTCAGTGGCAAGCAAGGGGACACCCAACCCTTCAACTTCAGCATAGCCTTTTTTTGCACTCCCCAAAGGAAATAAGAATTAACATTTAAACAAAACCTCTTTCCTGCAGAAAGAGCTTCTATACTCTTTAAGCAAGCACAGTATGTCTCAAAGCAGATTCTTCCAGAGACTCCTAGCTCTGTGGGCAGCTATGCTGGATCTTTAGCTGATACTCAGGTATGGCTCACACACTAAGCTAAGCTCCTGGGCCTGTGAGTTCACATGGTCACCCCGCTCGTCTGTAGCCATTTCAGTCAGCTGCAGGCTTAGCATGCTATCAGAGCTGTACTTACTCCAGCCATGAGGGCTAGCACTTGCAGCAATGCCTGTCCTCCAGTGTTGTGCAGCCTGTTAATGGCTACTTTTGTCTCCCACCTTTAGCAGCCTTATTACATAGCCATAGCACATCCAGGTGATTACCAGGTCCCTTGGACTGCATAAGTTGGACAGGAATGGTCGTGTTTTCCAGGCAGGGGTACTTGAGGAGCAGTCCCTATCAGTATCTGGCCACCTGGTAACTGCAAAGGAGCATTTGTACCTGCTGTTTCCTAGATCATGGCTTATTAGGCCAACCACACTGCTCATCAGCTATAGCTTACACAGTAACATAGATATCTACTGTTAGATCTCAGAAGCATCATTTATTCCGAGATGTCTCCATCAAGCCAGTTCCAGCTATTCTCAAAAGCCAACAGCAGATTAAGTTTCACACTGTAGCTGGTGTAGAGGCCCAATGTATAGCATGAGGATTGATTCACCAGCACAAAAAGCAGTAAGCAGTATTAATTATTCACTTGCATCTGCCAGACAACAGAGAACTATTTAGACAGTCCTGGAAAGACTGGTATATTCTAGGTCTAGAATTTGGCACTGTGAGACAAGCTTAGCCTCCTATCCCACTACTGCCTATACACAGTTTCTTTCAAGCCATAAACCACTGCATTGTCTCCAGCAGTGGAATGTCTGGTCTAGTAGCTCAGGCAGCAAAATAATCAGGCAGTACTACTGAGGCTAACGAATCAGGTAGGACAGCTGAAATCCAGTCCATACTGCTAAACCCAAGTTAGGAGCATTTAGCATTGACAGTTCTTCCTGGGGTCTTAAGCAAAACCCACCCAATTCAGCAGCAAAACAGTGACAGGACAAACTGAAAGCTGACAGATGAAGCGACTTACTTGAATAACGTGATACTAGGTGACAGGGCATTGGCAATGAGGACTGCCACTACGAGGCCATAGATAGCTATAATACCCGCCATGACAACAGGGATGATTGACTTCATGATGAGCTCAGGCCTCATGACAGACATGGCTGCAATACCCGTGCCACTCTTTGCTGTTCCATATGCAGCTCCCAAAGCTGGAAGAGAGAAAAAAAAATGCATTAGACATCCTCAAATACCATCTCCTTCACAAGGCTGCAGTATTAGAACAGCTGAGCCAGCACAAGTAAGAACTGTGAAAAACTAACAGTCACTTGACTACTTGGTTTGTCAGCCCAGAATATTCCCTTAAGGGATGAGGAACTGACCCATCCAGAGTCCTAGACCAAAGCTAGATCAACACAAAGGTGCTGTTCAAACAGTACTGATCACAGAATACCCTGTCTAAGCCAGCTTCATAGCCATGTATACTCCCTAGTGGACATTCATTCTGTTTAGGAACCAAAACCCAAGGTCCAAATCATAAGTCATTACTTCAGACTTTGTGCCCTTGGAGCCAACACCGAAAGGCTCTACTCAGCTGAACTGCTGAGGAAACAACAAAGCATGTGTTTCTACTGTAGCAGGACACCACCCAGCCAAAAGCAAGGTTTTACAGTCGCTGAGCTTTGAGCCACTTAGGCTGAGTTCTCAGACACACCCAACGTTAACAAATCACCTTCATGGGGCCTCTTCCACAAAACATATCTGCCTATGCTTTGGCCTGGGGTTAAACATGCCATTTCAGTTTCATCAGACACATACTGAGATAGCAACACACTTGCATATTATTGCTGCACTCCATTCCTTGAGGAAAGGACACCCTCTTCATGCATCAATGGCCTCACTTGTGAAGGATTCAGGTCCAAACACTTGTCAATACAACCACTGGAACCACAAAGAGTATGGCTTCCAGGTTAGAGGACCACAACCACCTTAACCCTAAGGTTCACTGACCACCTGTGTGAACACTTGAGTATGCAGACACCAACACAGAAATCCAAAGCTTGGTTTCCAAAGCAGCACATGGGTTATCACCGCCAACTGAGAACTGCTACAAGAGTGTCAAAGCACTACTCCAAAAAGTAACTTCTGCCTTGAAAACTCTGTAATAGTCTCACAAAAGCTTCCACAAATACATCTTTGATTCTGAAGTACATGGAAAGACCCCTTTCCTTCCAACCTTGCTCTAGAATACTCTGAACTTGTAACTTGAAGTACTCTGGACGGCACTCACCATCACCCAAGAGACTATCTGCAGGTCGGCACCATTCAGGACTAAGTCCTCAAAGCAGCACTGCAAGGTATGTGGAATGCTAGGCAGTCTCCTCCTGAGACACCATCAAACTGATATTCAAAGGTTACATCCCTATTTAGCATGACAATGCTTTTGCCTGCTCTAAAAGGCTACTGGAGAGTATTAAAACCATAGGGATTTAAAATCTTTGTACTGTTCAGAGACTTACTACTCGAGTTTGCTCCACCTAAAACTAAGGTTTCTACAAGGGAGCTGCTTGTTCCACAAAGATCTGTAGTTGCCTTACACCAGCATCCAAGTGTGAGATGGTGCACCTTGCTCAAAACAGCTGCAGGGATGTATTAATCAGGTTTAGGAGATTTGCTTTCCTGCTTCTCATTCAGCATTTACATAAAGCCTATCTCTGAGCAGTCAAGAACTGGGCAGTAATTCTCCTGGCTTCACACCAAGTAACTACAGAAGATTAATAAAGGTAGCACTGCTGCACTAATACAAGACTCACTATCAGAAGGAAGTTCAGTTTTAATTACAAAAACTTCAAGGGAAAGCTTTATTATCAACTACAAATTGGTTCTGTACTAGCAAAGATCTTGAACCTTGATTATCACCGAGCCAGATCTAGTGGGCTGTTCAGTGCAATTCAGAACTAGAATGCAGCTTAGAAGGAAGCCTGAGCCAAGAGCAGAAGACAGGTTTTACCAGCAAATGTAAGCTGAGCCTGGAAACTAGCACAGACTTCACTAGCAGTACCAGCAATGGTACTGCTTAACAGTTAGCTCCTAGGAAGTCTAGAAAGAATTCACTAACTTGAATTAGGAACCTTTTCTGTTGAATGAAGCATACTCCAAGGACTGGAAGTGATTCAGGCTATCTAGACTGGCGATAGCATTTAGCAAGAAACCACTTCTCTTGTCTGGAATTTTTATAAACCTCTCCAGAAACAGAGGCTCATGAGAGAAGTTCACTATTTAAAATTAGATCAGTCATTACTTCCTCCAAGCCTGAAGTTACTCAAAGGTGTTGCAATTAATGCAGTGATGGATTACAGAGGCCGATTTTGTAACCTCACTTACAGAAAGCCAGCCTGCTTAAGCTTTTGGGGAGGGGCAGATCAGCACAAGTTTGTCAATTCCCAGTGTTAAATCCCAATTTTAGGGAACAGGCAAGAGCTTATGGCTTGAACTTGGTCTGGACACATTAACAAATAAAGTCTACACGTAGTCTGTAGCAGATAGTTTTCACATTACAGTTTTAGATGGCACTGCAGATCTATTCCACTCCTACTGGTGGACAGTCACAGGTGCTACACATACAGCTTCAGAGGGACAGGGAAGTCTTCATCAGCGTCCCACCCAACAGGCTTACACCAGAGTACCTGCACCTCCAGTATCTTACAAGGCAGCTTATCTTACTGCTTTTCACTGGCCTGAGAAGCTCTCCTTGCACCTTTGCCAATACTCCAATATTATAGCCTGGGTGGCAAAGACAATACCCACTTCCCACCACAACACAGCCATCTAATAACACAGCTGTTCATTTATGGGCTACAGGGCATTTATGTCAATCCTCCTGCACATCTTCACCTGTACCTCTTGGCAGCTGCAAACATTTGAAGCACATATACTACACTTAAATACTCCTGATGAGTTGGAAGGACTTTTTTTTCCAAAAATCTTCTCAGCAAATAGGATTTGAAGAGAACTGTGGAAGACAGTCAAAATGGAACAAGAGCTATACGACTGCTGCACACCAAGACTCCATGTATTTGCTTCAGATCATACAGCTCCATCACCTCTAACACACAGGCTAGTTCAGCTGCAACACTACCTTTAAAGCACACAGAGCTATCCAAACATTTACCTGGCAGCCAGAGAAGCAGTACTTCACCTACCTAGCTTTATCACATAAGGAAGCCATTCTGGACCATAACTAGGAACTGTGCCATTTATAATTTCAGTGTTACAATACAGAGAAGTTGCTTTACACATCATTCAAGACCACCTACTCCAGTAAGCATGTTTCAAAGGTTAACTTGATTTTTAAATACTTCTGAAGAGTAACTGCTTGAACTCACAAGCTAGTTAATTTCGTATCACTCCTGGGGGCAAAATGCATTCCCACAGGGCTGAGGATAGGTGGCCTGGCACCTCACCATAGCTGTTACTTTCTATTAGTCAAAAGTGGTAGCAGAGGTAATATAGCCATGCAGCTCCAAGATGAAGTATGAACTAAAAAGTAACTTGCCATATAGGCTATAATTTCAGTAAAGACTGAAGACTACCTGTAGTCTTGCCACTGCCAGGACTTTCAGCAGAGCTTTGCCTCCAATACTCATTGTCAGTACTCAAGCAGCCTGTGGTTTAGCTCAAGTGCTAGTCCAAGTATTAGGACCAATCTTTTGTAGCTATAGTTACAGTGCTCCGTCAGGTCATGCACAGAGAATGTTAATCTCGCAGCTAAGTTAGCTGCAAGCCACCTCATGCAACACTTCCTCAATATAGAAAGAGGCTGTTACCAAAAGCCTTGCATCAGTTCTGCAAAGCTCCCAAGACAGCTATGTACCCATGGACAGTGACCTCAAGCCAGGGAACCATTTGCATCAATGCTGTTTCAGCAGCTGCAACACATTCAGACATGCTTAACCTAAGAACACAGAGGTTCAGACCCAGCCACACACAATCTGGCAGCATTTGGTCCATTCAGAGCCAGTGATTCCTCCTGTGTCCCACCATGGGGAAGCAGGTTTTCACACTGCAATGTGTGAAAGATTTCCAGAGCACTAATAGGCAGCATTTCCCTGCATTAGGAAGTGAGCCAGTAACACAAGTCAAACTTTCAATTAAGATATCATGGGTTACTAATATAGAAAGTCTGAAACACCATTTTTGATGAGTGCGTACATCAGGAGTCTTTTATAATTAATCCATTACCAAACAGGCCACCCTCTGCAGTAGGCAGGCTTCCCTTGAACCAGACAGCAGGCATCAATTCACCTCAATGCTGCTCATCCTTGAACAGGCTGAAAAGTTGTCAAGTACAGTCCTTGCTTTGCCATACCAGGAACCTGGGCATTTTCAAAGAAAGAGGCTTCTTCCCACTGGTACTAAGGCCCCTCCCACACCACCACATTTAACACAAATGCAGCTCCACCTCAGATTACAGTAATGGATACTCCATGCCTGCCTCGGAAAAACCCTGTTGCTACACCCAGTTGCGTCTCCACAGAAGAGACAGCCACATCAGTGGAACTGTATCTGTAGCCTATGCAAATTCAGACCACACTGACTGAAGACTGACTATAGCCAGTCCCCCAGTGATAACTGGAGGGGTCAACAGGTAAGGTGCACTACAGGAACTTGTAGACTTTGCAAATCTTTAGTGAGTCACCTGTTACAGGATTACAAACAGCATGCTTTTTGTTCTTCCCTAACATATAAGGGGGCATGGGAATGTCAAACAAGCCTAGCACTATCAGTTTATAGCATTATAAAAACAACCTGCAAGGCTGGCAGGCCATTTACCCTTGTTCAGTCAATTTGAGAACTTGAGTCTACCAGCTCCTCAAGAAGCTGCTGCAATAGCAGCAGTCCAAAGAAAAAAGGAGTTACCAGTCAACCATCCAAGCAGCTGAGACTGCTGCACTTGGTACTCTGGATTGTCTGACAGCACACAAAGCCCATTTTTCTTTGGAAGTATGGTAGGGCTGACACTTTACACCACAGCATACAGGCTTGCTCGTATGCAAGCAGGAAAGTCCAGTCACTTCTTACTTACCTTTCTACATCATTATAAAGCTCCCCCGTAACCCTACAGATGACCCATGTCACAGACTGGGTGGATCACCATACTCCAGGTACAGAATGGCAGAGTAGTTTGTTACACCAGCTAGCAGGAGCCCCTTTCATCTAGTTGGTCTAACAGCAGCTCACACCATGTATGCCAGCAGGCACCCACAGCAAAGCTGTCTCATTTCAGAAGCATGAGAAAGCTGAGGCCATCTGACTGCATCCAGCAGACACTCCTGTGGCCAGACCAGCCTGACTTGAAGCTCACAAGGAAGCAAGCTCAGCAAGTTATGCCTCACTGTTTGCCAAGGACAGCAAGCAGGCAGAAGCATGCACTTCTGTGAAACCATTGTTTCAAGCATCAAACAGCCTGATGAGGCTGGAGAAATTTTCAAGCTTGCAACCACTCCTGGAAGTCAGTCAGGCTCCAGAGAGAGACTAGTTTTAGAAAGGGAAAAAAGGAAGCTGAGAGGTCCTGAGGCAGCTTGCATTACACACCTCCACTGCTGCTCCAAATGTTCCCATCAGAGGGGAAGTACCTGCAGGCTTTCTAGCCTGCAGTGACTTCAGGGTGAGGCAGGAGTCCCATCAGGTACACTTGGAAACCACTGTACAAGCAGCAGCTTATCTGCTTGAACCAAGTTTTGTAGAGCCAATGGTTTACCCTGATGCTTGATCTGGTATTCAGATGATCTTAAGAGTAGCATTTTACCGAGTGGAAATGATGCGCTTGTTGAGATGTCTTCCCCTAATTTAACTGAGCTGTAGAAACACTGCCTATCTGTATTATGACACTTATGTCTTAATAGTCCCTTAATTTACCTGTTGTTAAGGATGAATGGTTAAGCTAGTCTCTCTACTGTAGACAGTCTGGTAGCTCAAACATCTGACCCACTGAGTTTTCCTGCCCATACTACAACACCTAAATTTGGAACAGAAGACTACATTGAGCTGCACTCTGTTCTGCCATTTCATTTTGACCTGAAAGCCACAGCTAAGGAGTCTGCAAGCTCCTCTTAGGATGAGGTCTACAGCTCTTTACTGAGAAGCAAGCAGCCTTCTTCACTACCTCCCCACCCCTCAAGAGACAGTATTTCAGGAAGCACAGGTGCAATGTGCCTTCAAGACTGAAAGTTGTTTATAGTCACAATGCCTTCTAGCATCAGACTGTACAGGGCCGTCAGCTGCATCAAGCTAGATTTTCTGAGCCAGCAATTTCACCATGGAGGTCCCTTAACAGCCAAGCAACTGCTACAATATCTGCAGCACTAGTTTAAAATATAAAGTACTCATTGCCGCAGAACTAACAAAATAGAAGTAAGACACCAGAATAACCTTAACACTGCTGGCTAGCGTTGTCTTCATTAGCAGTCTTCCAAATGCTTGATAGCGAAGCAGTACTGAAGGCACTGAATGCTTGTCCAGAGTGCAGGTTTAAGTAAAACTCCTTACCACATTCCGGAGGCCACACTGGGGTGCACCTGAGACATCACGCTTTTATACATAGAGCATCAGCAGGCACAGAATCAGACAGCTTCGCCCAATACCATGCTTTTCCATTTTGGCATGCTAAAGTCACATGGAAAAGCTGCAATAATTTGATCACTCAACAGCACCTGACAGTGAGCCAGCCACATGTTTTACACATGGGAAATAAAGGAACTTCAGCTATCAGAACAAGTTGTAATCAGCAAATGATTATGCAGACTCGAAGACAGCCAAGGTCACAGCAGCCTGCTTCAGTCTTTCTAGCCGCCATCAGTACTAGCTGACCAGAACAAGCTCTGCTATCTATCCACCATCAGCAGTTAATGTTCAAACATCAAACAGTACTGCATGAAGTCACTTGTTTTCACATCAAACTATCCTGGACAGTATAGAACCTGAACATGTTTACTAGAAACAGGTCTCAACTACAAGCTCCACAAGAATCTGATCATTAGATACAGCATGAATCAGACATGATCGCTGCACAAATTAACACTGATCCAGGACAATTTCAGACAGCTTTACACCGCTTGCCCTGACAGACTTAGCGTCTTACTTCTAAATCACAGTGGATTTGTTTAACAACTGATGTTCAGTTAACACCAGAACATACTGTAGTGTCACATCCCTATTAGGAAAGCCACATGACACTGCAAATTTTAGTTTATCCTATACTGACATTCTGCCATATTGCCTTAAAAATCCAAGTTACTTCACTAAACAAGCAGTTCAGTAATGTTCATAACCAAGAAACACTTTTGCATCAGCAGTATCTATAACCTGTTGTTCCAGTGACTAAATCCACTAGACACACTTAGGTCCTAGCAAGAGACTAACTTCATGGCTCAGATCTGCTGCTATTAGAACCATCTGACACAGATTCTGCATCAAGGACTAGTCATGTACCAGCAGTGACCTGATAGCTACCAAACCACCATCAATACAGCTTAAGCACTCACTGTGAATTACCAAGCTCATACCTTCCCCTTTAACTTAAAATCCTATAGTACCAGGCTATCAAACCCTCATCTTCTGGAAAACGCTTTGTTTCAGTTCAAACATGCCAAGCACCACTTTGAATTCCTATCAAAATGCTGACTCAAGTTTGCATCCCTCACTGATGTCTCCATGAAGCAAGCTTGCATATCACAAAACTAGCAGCTACAAGGCCATACAACCATGTGCTTTTGCTTCCAAGTTCAATTCTGCAAGAGGAATCCAGTAACTCCTTCCTCAGGAAGGAAGCTCTCAGTATTTAGGACCTTAATCATTGCTATTTTGCAAGAGGCAGTCATCTGCTGACTGTTTTTTCCAACAGGTAACTAGATCTTAGTCTATTCCTCCATCATCTTCATTAGCCAAGAGGCAGGTAGGTCACTAGTCCCAGCATTGGCTCCTACAGCATTGCAGCCATACTCTTCTCAGTAAAGTCCTTACCTGTCAAGTGCAAGTACAATGTTTCCACTCCAAGGTTGCAGTCCACTAATTGCCCTCAGCACAGGACATCTGCATCCTACCTCTGGGTACAAACTGAGAAAGACTAAACACAGCCAGTCAGGCTTTTTTTTTTTTTTGCCAAGATTAAAGCCATAACACAGCTAGAGTGAATTCAGTCAAAGATGCCAACACCATCATGGCTAGACAGCCTCTCCTCAAACACTAGCTTTAATCCACTATTCACTTAAAGCTATTTACACAGTTTAATCAACCACACTAATCAAGTACAGCTTGCACAAGTTTGCTTTGCAGACCCAGCTACCATCTCAGAGGCTACTGTAATATAATGAGACTCCAAGCACACAAACAGCTATACGCAACTCAAGCAACAGCCAATTCAATACCTGAGTGTTTTGATTCTTCAACTGGGAGCCAGATTACGTGGCAGACAGAGACAAGTGTCTGTATGCTCATGCATGCGGAGACACTGGCTAAGCTTTCAGAAGAGAAAAATCAGACTGATGTCTAGTTCTCTTACTCGTAATTACCATAACACTAGCATTTGGAAAAAAAACAGCCAAAGCCTTCCCCATGTTACATCACAAGCAAAACAGCAGGCCTGCACCTACCAGAGAACAGGCAAAGCTCAGTCATTTGCTGCAGAAGGTTTACTCATGCACCAAGACAGACAAGGCATCATGTGATGGTCTTTCTAGCGTAAAACAGCATTTGTGGGTCTCTACATAAGCATTCTTCACTAAGCAGAGCATACCGCAGAATGACCCAGTTTATTCCACACTGAAGCTCAATGCCTTCAGATGCAGATGGATGGCCACTGGAGAAGAGCTTCCCTCTTACAGTATTTCACACACCTCCCACTTTACAGGGAAGGTCAGCAGCCCAACACCTCCTTTTAATGTCACTGACATCTTTAAAGCTCACTTCACTCCTAAAACGCTTTCATATTTACGTTTCAATCCCATTAAAAACCGGTCTTCCATCATCCGAAGAACGTTTTAAATAGGCAGCTCTGTCCCATTTACAGCGGGAGCAGCGCCCAGCCCCAGGCCGACCCTCCCCGCCGGGAGAGCCCGCACATGCCGACTTCTGTGGCAGTCTGCCCCGGGCCGCACGGCCGGAGCCCCGGGGGGAAGCCAGGCGCGGCGGCAGGCGCAGGAGCCGCCCACAGCACAGGCCGAGGCGCGGGGCCGGGCCGAGGGCCCGCGGTGACAGCGGGCCTCCGGCCGGGCAGACCCCCGCAGCGCCAGGCGGCCCGGCGGGAAGGGGAGGGGAAGGGGCTCCCCGCGGCGAGGCTCGGCCGCCCCCGCGGGGCCGCCAGCGCCGCCGCAGTCACGTGGAGCGGGGGCTCCGCCGGCGGCGGCACGTTCCGCGGTGACGTCACCCGCTCGGACCCCCTCCGCCGCGCCCCGGTAGCCCGGATGGAGCTGGGGGGGGGCCGGGGGGGGGGGCGCCATCCCCGGGCCCGGAGCCGCCCCCGCGGCCAGGCCGGGAGGACGCCCCGTCCGGCCGGGCACCGGGCTCACCACTGGGGATCCCGCTAAGGGCGGGGAGGACGGGGAAAGGGGTGCCCGCCCCCCCCCTCCCCGGCGCTATGGCGGCGAGTCAGACCGCCTCCCCCTCACTGCCCCCGCAGCCCCGACCCCCCTGGGCAGCGGGACGGGTGCTCACCGCTGAAGACCATGGCGGCCGAGGCGCCCATCACGGCGAAGAAGGAGGCGTACTCGGGGCTGGTGCTGGACGACATGGCTGCGCGGGCCGGGGCGCCGCTGGGAGCGGGAGCGCGAGAGGGTGGAGGGAGGCGGGAGGCTCCGCCGCGGCTCCGGTCCTCCGCAGGCAGCGCTCGGCTACAAAATGGCGGAGAAGAGCAGGGAATGGGGGAGACGGGGCGGAGGCCGGCTGCGGGAGGGAGGGAGGGAGGGAGGGGGCCGGCCGCGGGCGGGAGAGGGAAAGAAGGAGGGAGGGTGGAACAGCAGCAGCGCTGGGCTCTGTCCAGGCGACAGTGCGCGGCGGCCCGGGCGCTGCGCGCTAAATACTGCCTCCGCAGGACAAAATGGCAGCGGCCCGCCCGTCACGTGACCCGCGCCCACCGCCCCGCCTTCGGCCGTCACCACGCTCGCGCGGCTGGGGGGCGACGGCACGCCGCCCCGTCCCCCGCGCCCAACTCCCCGCTCCCACGGCGGGTCTCGCTCCCGAGCGCGAGCGGACGCCCTCAGCCTCCGCGCTCCATTGCGACACCGGGGCTTGGCCGCGCCGCTCCGCTCCGCTCCCCCCTCCCCGCTCGCTCTCCCCTCCCCTCCGCCCGGGTGGGTCAGTCGGACCCGGCCGCCGCGTACCGCTGAGCGTGATTCAGCGCTCATTAGCATAAGGGGCGTGTCCACGGTGAGGCACCTCCCACGCGGGGCTGGGGCCGGGCCCGGGCCCTGTCCCTTCGCGGTGCGGGTTGCCGTGCGCTCCCCACGGGCGACATGGCCGCGCCCACGGGCCCTCGCTGGCTGGGGTCCCCTCTGGGGTCTCCTCCCCCTGGGGTCCGGTCCCGGCAGCATCCTGCCAGCCTTCCCCCGGCGCCTCTCTCCGCTGTGTCTCCTGCTCCCATGCGAGATGGTGACCCGCACCTCCGGCCCACTCTGTCCCGCTGCGGGCGGGGTGCGGGCAGCGCCCCTCCGAGACAGCCCCATCCCGAAGGGGTGCTGCTGCGGCCCGCCTGGAGGAAGGCTGCCGCTGCGTCTGTCGCACAAGGGGCTCTAGAAACAGGTCATCGTAATTCTGGATCTGGGGTGTTCATTAAGAGTTGCCTGTGCCCGCTTTTGCTGCTGCTGCCGCAAATCCTGCTTGTCTTCTGCTGTCCCGAAACACCAGATCTCTTCATTAATTGAGGGCCACCTGCCTTTTGCCATTGTTGCCACTTTACTGGACACCTCAGACTTGTCAAGGAAAAGTGAGAACGGGATCTAAACCCTGCTTGGTGAATTCCTTGCCTGCTGGCTGAACGCAAGCAGCCCCATGGCTGCGGCAAGCAGCAGAGAGCCCATGGCTCCCACGGGCGCCAGGCCATGTTGGTTTGGCAGAGGAGATGGGCTTGTGGCAGGCTCTGCCGCCAGGCCTTCGTGGGGCGATTCGGCACGTGGCCTGTGGCAGGGACTGGCTGAAGAGCGCAGAGCCAGCGGGAGGGGAGGAGAGGGCTGCGGCGTACTGCCGGGCGTCAGAGCCCCAGAGCGGGACCCTGTCCCGAGCCCTGGTAGAGGTGGGCGCAGGGGCTGTGGGTCCCACATGTGGAGCACACCACCGCTAGCACTGTCACCACCATCACTGCCGTCACCAGCACCACCAGCACCACTACCATCACAACCGCCATCACTGCCACCACAGTGCCACCAGCACCATCACTGCCACCACCACCATCTTTGCCGCCACAATCACCACCACCACCAGCATGACCACCATCACTGCCACCACTGCCACCAGCACCACCACCACACAGAATCACAGAATGGTAGGGGCTGGAAGGGACCTCTGTGGGTCATCTAGTCCAAGCCCCCTGCCAAAGCAGGGTCACCTACAGCAGGCTGCACAAGACCTTGTCCAGGCGGGTCTTGAATATCTCCAGAGAAGGAGAATCCACAACCTCCCTGGGCAGCCTGTGCCAGTGGTCCATCACCCTCAAAGTGAAGAAGTTCTTCCTCATGTTCAGACGGAACTTCCTATGCTTCAGTTTGTGCCCGTTGCCCCTTGTCCTGTCGCTGGGCACCACTGAAAAGAGTCTGGCCCCATCCTCCTGACACCCACCCTTCAGATATTTATAAGCATTTCTAAGGTCCCCTCTCAGCCTTCTCTTCTCCAGGCTGAACAAGCCCAGCTCCCTCAGCCTTTCCTCGTAGGGGAGATGCTCCAGTCCCCTCACCATCCTCGTAGCCCTCCACTGGACTCTCTCCAGTAGCTCCTCATCTTTCTTGAAGTGGGGAGCCCAGAACTGGACACAGTACTGCAGATGGGGCCTCACTAGGGCAGAGCAGAGGAGAAGGAGAACCTCCCTCGACCTGCTGGCCACACTCCTCTTGATGCACCCCAGAATCCCATTGGCCTTCTTGGCAACCAGGGCACACTGCTGGCTCATGGTTAACCTGTCATCCACCAGCACCCCCAGGTCCCTCTCCACAGAGCTGTTCTCCAGCAGGTCCACCCCAAGCCTGTACTGATGCATGGGGTTGTTCCTCCCCAGGTGCAGGACCACTGTTTTTCCTTCAGTGTTGCACCCTGGGATGTGTGGTTTGTCAGCATGCTACTGTCATTGTTGCTATGGCGGTGGCTATTATTACTAATGAGCATTTCCAGCAGCCCCAGTTAACATCAGGAAGTCTTTCGCTAGCAGGAGAACAATTCCTGCCCCAGAAATCCGGAGCAATTGGTTGCTGGGTGAATTTCTCATGCCCTCAGGTACTGGCGGCACTGGTAGTTTGTTCACCAGGTTTGGGGTGGTGAGGGGAGGAGGGACTGGCAGTACCACATCCCACTCCTTGTGGTGAGCTCTGTGTCAGCTGAGCATGGTGTCCAGCTGCATTGCTGCCAGCCCTTGCCCAAAGCGGGCATCTCCCAGAACACCGTGCCCAAGCTGGCTGTGGTGAGCGTCCCTGCGGGGTGCAGAGCCTGGGCAGAGGCATCCTGGCCAGCAGGGATGAGCCTAGTCCTCTGCCTCACAGGAATTATCTGTGAAGCTGCTGTGTGTTGGGTGCTGACACAGCGAAGGGCGAGAGCTTCGAAGTCCCAGGGACAGCTGTGGACTTGGGCAACACGGGCAGCGATATTTCAAGCAGGGACCCAGGGAGCAGGGTGGATTCTGGGGGCCCTCAGAGGATGCTCTTTCCCCTGTGCCTCTGGGCACCTGCTGCCACCGAGGTCTCCCTGTGCCGCTGCCGGGTCCCACTGGGGAGCCCCAGCTGCGCAATGGAGTGGCTCCCGCTAGCCCATGTGCCATAATGCTGCCTTCTCCTCTCCCTGCACCTGGCTCTGTGCCGGCTACCCTGGCCCCACTGCCCCTCGTGGGTTGGCGGCTTCCTGCAAATCATCCGGCACCATTGCTCCCGTCCGCCTGGCGAACGGCCATCACCGGTGAACAAAGAGGCCCCTTGTAGCAGTGAGCTCACGAGTTGGCAGCGGCTGTGCTTTCGGGGACGCCGTGTCTCCAGGAGGGCTGAGCACCGTCTCCACAGGACCCCCAAGGGCTAAGCTTCCCTCCTTCCACCCGCTGAAGCTGAGGGATGCCGGGAGCCTCCTTGCCCCTGTGCCATGGCCACAGATTAAATACTGGGGGCCACGAGCACCTCGAGCCAAGCCTGGCTGTCTTTCCCCCCTTCCCCCTCCTCCTCCTCTTCCCATGCTCTTCATTTGGGACTCATTCAATGTCTCTGGGTCTCAGTTCTCCAGCACTAAAGGTCTCAGAAATTGATTGGGTTTTCACCGGAAATTGCTGATTCTTAGAAAGGATTTTTTTTTATATTGTTGACAATGCTTTCTTCCAAATTATTCCATTTTACATTTTCTCCTGTGCCCTGTATTTATCTAGCCCCTCTATCCCCTACTCTTCACCTTGCTGCTGGAGCTGGCCAGGCGGACACAGGGAGAGGTCGTGGTGGGGCTGGCATGGGTCCTGCCCCTCGTCCCAGTGCAAACACACTCCTCTTTTTGGGGTAAGCATGGGGGGAAGGTCTGAGTGCTGGAAACAGGAGCATCCATCTAATTCCAGCTGCCCAGGACTACCTGGTCCTCCTCCACATGTCCCACACGACCCTGGACTGACCACGGCCAACGGAGGGACCATGTGCTGAGCATCCTCCCAGGATGCCCACTGAGCCACACCAGTTGCCCCAGGCATGGCTGTGGCAGGTGGAGTGGGTGGACATGAGGATGCACGAAGCCCACATGGGCCAGAGGAGGGGAAGGACCTCTTTGGTTTGGATGCTGGTGACGGCACATGTCATCTTGTCTGGCTCCCTGTCATGCCTGGGTGCTAGGGACGCTGGAGGGGGTACACAAGAGTAATTTAATGCTATTAAATCCTTTCTATGTTATTGCTGTTTAAAAGCATGGTATTTCCACCACCACTAACCCTCTGCTGCTGCAGCTGGGTCTCCTGGCCCATGCAGACCCTGGAGCAACAGGCGTCTCTCGGCCGGCGTCTCTCTCATCCTGCTCCTCGGAGCCGGGTCCACTCTGCCCCCGTGGGTGTTGTACCCCATCCAGCCCCCCTGGGGTGCCACTGGCCCCACTGCCACCCCTAAGTGGGATCACCCAAAGCTCTTGTGCCAGCGTTGGTTCTGCCTTGTGGAAGTGCAGGGATGCTTTCTTCCTCAGGGAAAGGACGATGAAAGGAAGGAACAAAATTCAGCATAAAACTGGGAGGCGAACGCAACGTCAAAGGCAAAGAGCCAGAAACCCAGAGGCAGAAGAACCCAAATTACTGTTCCCACAGCAACTCGCACGCACCCTCCTCACACCGCCAGGCAGACGCTTACCAGGCTGCCACCGAATGTGTGCACATGTTCTCCATGGAGGCTGTGAGTTTGTCATCTCTAGTTCTGCCTTTTAATTTTGGGCTGGATTAACCCTGCTCTGTGTGCATGTTCAGTGGTACTGCATGGCACTGCCCCAAACGTGACCAAAGGGTGACTTTAGGTTGTCTGTTCCCATCCTGAGGAAAGGAGCCGAGGATTGAGATGGGCTTTCCAGTGGGTGCAGGGTCTGGGTGCCACCACCTTTTTGGGGGGCACTTTCTGTGTGACCTTATGGTGGATGCCTTTCCCACCACCCTGGAACTGTGTGTCTGTCTTTGCATGGACAAAACGTGCCAGAGAGCGATTTAACACAGGTCTCCAGCTTTCGTTGGCTGCTTTTAGCAAGCAGGAGCCGGTGCAGGCTGCTTGGTGCTGCTGTCCGAGACAGCTGGGCTGCTTCCCTGCCCTGACCCCGGCTGGGTTTCAGCATGCTGCATCAGCTGTTTGCTGCGGGATCTGTACCTGCTCCAGGCTCCTGTTTCTAAATGTCGCAGCGATGCCGGCAGCTTCACCTGTGTCACGAAGCAGGGCTGGAAGGGGTCTGGAAAGCCAGCTGGGAGTACCCTGCCCCTCTGGTGGGTCTGGGCATGGAGATGCCAGCATGGAGGCGCGTTGCTGCAGGACAGGACAGGGGTGCTTTAGCAGGGGATGTTCTGGCCACCAGGTCTTCCCAAGGGGATTTGGTGTTAACGTATTAAAAATGCCGTACACCTCCCCAAGGCCGCACAGCTCGGTGCACGACAAGCCCGGGCAGGGTCTTGGCCAGGGCTGGGGAAGGAGGACTGAGGGGGTCAGCAGAGCTGAGCTGATGCCAGGGGTGGGGATGGGAAAATGAGGGCTGACAGCGGACCCATCGCCCTCAGCCTCAGCAGCAAACCCTCGCCAGCAATGGAGCAAACCTCGCGGGAGCATTTCCTCATTCGGCGTCTTCTGTGGCATCTCACTGAAATCACATGGCCGGAGTCACGGGGCTTGGTGGGGACTGTTCCCTGACTCCTCCCTGCTCCCCGTGTCCATGGGGTGACACCATCTCCCAGGAGGTCAGGAACCTGGGAGATTTTCGAAGCAAGTTTCTCTTGCTCTGCTTGGGTCTTAATTAACTGATTTCCATCCTGAGCTGTTAACTCCTTGTCTGGCACACTACCCGGTGCTAGACTTCCTGAGGCAAATTAGGGACCTCTAGTCCTGTCCTATCCTATCCTATCCTATCCTATCCTATCCTATCCTATCCTATCCTATCCTATCCTATCCTATCCTATCCTATCCTGTCCTGTCCTGTCCTGTCCTGTCCTGTCCTGTCCTCATCTAACCTAATCTAATCCCGTTCCCTTCTCATCTCTCTGTCCAGGACTTTCCTGCCCTATATAAAACCTCTGATCTTCCTCTTTTCCATGCCATGCTTGTGTGCGAATGCAGCTGGGAGATCATCCTTGTTGCCACAGTTTCCGTAGCTCCTGGGGATGGTGCAGACAAAAGCTGTTTGGTTTTTTTTCCCCCATTGTCCTTTTTCTGGCACACCCCATCATGGAGCAAGCAGGACAAGCTCCTTGTCCTCTCCAGGACCTTGCGCTGTGCGTTGGCTGGTCTTCTCCCTCCCTCGCTCTGCAGGGCATCCATGCCTGGACCCCAGCACTCAGCCGGCAGCTGGGATCAGCCAGGGCTTCCCACGAGGAGGTTCTGCCCATGGTTTGAAAATAGCATTTATTTGCGCTGGGTTACCATAGTTACTTGTGGAAAGTCACACGGCACTGCTTCTGCTGCTTAGTTGGGCGATTCTCTCCAATGCGGCACGACCAGCTAATCTTACCATCAAACGGACCCATCAAAATGGCAGGAATTTCTTGGGTGCTGGTTGAGCTTCTGTGTGGGATGCCTTAGCTGCCCCTCACACATTTCAGCAACCCTCTCTTCAGAGAGGGCTGGATGCACCTGCAGTACTATATCAGATTTTGGGTCTTCGATCACCCGGGTTTGCATTGCTAGAAGGAGCCAATGTGGTTTTCCCAGTGCTGAGCCTGTACTTGTGCTGCATCTTGGAGCTCTTGAAGCCAAATACTGAGAACCAGCATGGCAAACCTCCCCACTGCAGCCCCATGCCTGGTTTATGGGAAGGTGGTCTGCAGATGGGGGACTGGAGCAACTGATGTGTCCTGGAGAGACAGTTTTGGAGACATGATGCTTGGTGAGACAGGGATGCAGAATGCTGCTCTCCTGCAGGCTGGCAGCTGGTGGTGACAGCTCTTCAACCAACAGTGGTCAGCAGCTCAGCGTGTAAAGCACCGCGCATGTTTATATTACTTTGCACAAGTGATAGAGTTTGTCCTCGATGCTGGACCTGGCAGAAGCAAGCTCTGGCAAAGCCAGTGGGAGGGATGCTCGGTAGCTGGGTGCCATGTATGGGGCCGTGCTCCCATGCGTAGACACTCAGAGTGACGTAAACCCAAACCACAGGTTGGTACAGTACTGGAGCCTCCAAACTGTGGGATTTGCCTGCCAGACACTTGTGGGAGCAGCTGGTATTTGTTATCTTCCCCACAGCAACGGCAGACACCATCCCACATGGGAGAGCCAGGAGCCAGCCTGGGATGCAGCTGGAACTTGCCTGCCTGTGGACATGTCCCTGCCAGCCCTGGGAGCTGGTGACCCGGCTGTCCCGCAGGCAGCGGCCCAGGGGACAGCAGGCGCTGGGCACAGGGAGTGCATTGGGGACAGGACGTAGCAGGGCAAGGCAAAGCCTGGGGTGCCCCGCTCTGGCTGTGTCGCCACCTCTTTTTGGAGATGGAGCTGCCGGTGGATGCCAAGAACGGGCAGCCACAGGGTGCCAAGGAAGGGAAGCCTGATTTTGCGTCATTGCTTGGTGCCACACAGTTTTGGGGAGAAAAAATAGGCTGGTTTCTACCAGAAAAGCTGAAGGCAAAGGCTTTCTGCTGCCTGGACACGAGCTGCTTCAGAGCTGTGTGCTGGGCTGCCCCGAATCTGTCCTTCGTCACTGGGGTGAGACAGCTCTTCCCCCACTCCACAAACCCCCTCCTCCTCCATGCTGCCAGCTCTCCCTTGGCCTGCAGAGCTGGCAGGCGGAGAGGGAAATAAAACCTTGGCTGGCTGGCAGGACACACTGCCTTTCTGCAGAGCTGCTGCTGTGCGGTGAGGCAACCCAGAAAATCACTGTCTTTCTGCTCCAAGCTGTGCCAGGGCAGGAGACTCCCCTCTGCCTCCCTGCCTGACTCAGCTCTCACCAGAGTACCCCGCTACCGATTAGCAAATTAAATCCAATCCCTATGGCACTTCCTAGGTATTCCTGCACAGCTGCTCTGCTTTCGGCTCCTCCAGCCTGGGCTCCCGCACTCTGCTGGAGCATCACCTCTGGCATGCTGCCTCCGGCTGGGTGCTGTGCCAGGCTGTGCCACGCCGTGCCGGCCTCTCCTCTGGGCTTCTCATGCCTATAGACCCCTCAAAAACTGGAGATGAGATTGAGCTGGTGTCGGTGCTAGCGGCAGCTCGGTGGCAGCCAGCTGGGAGCCCCCAAAGGTCTCCTTCTCTGGGGCTCAATGGATGCGGCGTTGCCCTGCCTCCCACCCTGCTCCTGCACACCCATCTCTGCCAGGCTTGACTAATACATATAGAAAAGGATATTTTTGATTGGGTGAAGAAATTTGCCAAAACAGGGTTAGATTGTCCCCAGCAACTGTTCTGTGCTTGATTTGGCATGACCAGTTTTCCTGCAGATGTTTTCTTGGTGCAGGTGCTGGCAGCACCCCTATCTCACTCTGCCTGGCCGGGGGTCCATGGGTGCCACACTCCGGCCTCTGGCAGCCTCCGTTAACTCACGATAGGACACGACATCCCCGCAGTCTCACCTCCCTGCCCAGCTGTCAGGTGAAGCGTGTGGCAGCCAGCTCTGCCAACAGCTTTCCCAGCTGTGTCCTTGGCTGCCTAGGAGCACCCAAACCAAAATGCTGCGGGCGAGCCAAATTAAACACTGCTCAGTTATCGCTTTGTTTTAGCAAAGAGAAACTGAAAGGGAGAAGGAAAGTGTTTTCCTTTGCTTTTGTTATTTCCCTCTCAGGCTGTTATTGCCTTGCTTAGCTTGCTAGGGAATGGGAGCTGCCTGCTGAGGCCGGCTGGCTCCAGAGCTGCTGTCAGGCAAGACATGAGGCCTTTTTATTTTAAGAGTCTTTTTTCTGTGTCCTGGGTTTCACATCTCTCTTGTAGGCAGTTCCTCTCCTGCAACGTCCGATGTGAAGCATCAGGCCAGCAGCAAGAGGACGGTTAGCTAATCATGGGGACAAAGCGCACATCTGGTTATCTGAGCTGCCCAGAGCCCCGTGCCGGGGCGGGTGGCCACATGGGACCCGCCAGGCCATACCAGTCGCAGAGGCCAGCACCTGTTTTCCAAAAGCATGGGCACCTTGTCAGGAATGAGCACCTCACTGGGAATGAGAAAGACCACAATGGTGCAGGAAAGGCCCTGGTGGTGGGAAGAAAGAGTTTCTGTTCCTCTTGGGCAGCAGGAAACGATCACAAAACCCCACTGTCCCAGATTCACATTCTGAGCTGGGGTGGGCTGGGCCGAGCTTTCAGGGTTTCCCCTGTCCCTGGCTTCATGTGTTGCCTTTTCCTCTAAAGCTCCAGAGAGAAAGCACTGGTGCTTGCAGCCACGGTTGTATCCCGTCCCTGAGGATTATTTTAGAGCCACATTGCAGGAGAGGGAAGCAAAATCGCAAGATTTTCCCCATTAGCCCCAGCCCCAAGGTTGGGATTTGCCAGGGCGGGGCGGCTGAGCCAGCTCCACGCATGCCTGCAAAGGGGACTGAGCAGCGAACATCTCCTGCTGCTGTGGCTGGCGAAAGCAGAGGCAGTGGGCTGTGGTCTGCAGCAGCTGGGGTTGTCCCAGCCCTTCCCGGGGTGCCAGGGGCAGGCAGGGGACAGTGCTGGGATTTCCTCTGCCCACGCCCGCCCATCCTCGGCTGCGGCTGGCATGGCATCAACACCTTCTCTGGAGGAAGCTCCATCATGTCTAGTTGAAGATGATCTTAGTCAGACCTCCTCTATCCTAGCAAAGAGAAAAGACCACAAAGAAAAATGAAGATCCCCAAAGGGTCCAGTGCACGTTTTCAGCGGAGCAGGGAGCGGGTCGGTTACCAGCGGGTCCCTACTGTGCTTTTGTGTTTGTATTACAGGCGCACCCCAAGACTCTGCCAAAGGCAGGGTCCAGCCATGCCCACCACTGTCAGCAGGAGATGTGCTGCCCTCAAGGGTAAAACACCCAAGAAAAATGATATTTGGTAGGAGAAATTACTGTGTGCCATGGACTTGCTCAACTCTATGCCACTGAAGTAGCAGATCTGGACCATGACCCCAGGGTTTCCAAAGCCCAGACTCTCTGCTTTTTAGTGGTTTTCAGGCTGGCCATCCATCATGGGCTCAGCAGGCATCGCTTACTGTAGGGCTGCGGGGAGATCTCGAAATGGGGCTCTTTGCTGGGGGCAGAGGCATGACTACATTAACCAGCTGGTTTTGAGGAAGGCACAGCCAAGACGGCAAAGTTCAGTGGATGCAGATGAAAATGACAAGAGCATTTGTGGATGACAAAATATCACACAGGGATATTGTCTCAGAAAAGGGGAAGAGGTAGAGGAGACTCAGTAGAAGTATGTGGGGGACACAAGAAAACAATCAGTTCCTCTTTCCACCATATCCTGTAAGTGCAGTGCAGAAATTAAAGGGCAGTATATGTGGAACAGATTAAAAGAAGCTGATTTTATGTATTATTTCATTTACTGCCAGATTTTGAAATATACTGGCATGGCTGCTAAAAAGCCAGAGGTAAGGACAGCCACGGCTTGAAGCCCAGATGACAACACAGGTAGCAAAGCATTGTGTTTTCCACGTGTTTGCTGTGAGGGTTTTATAAAACCAACTGGGAATAAATCCAGCTTTGTGACTCATTTGTCTTTTGAGACAGAAGGAAACACTGTCGCCTTTAGTCCCCTGACAGAAACCGGGGACAGCCAGGGATGTGTGCAGCCCCCGAGGCGTCCCCACAGCCTGGCCCCGCACTGGACTCACCCTCCCGACTGCCCTCCTGTCCCCAGAGGGGAGAGTGGCTGGATCCCTCCGGGTGCGTGCCGGGAGAGGGAGGATGCCTCCCAGCAACTCGGGGAGGGTGCTTGCAGTTAGATTACAGCCCCTCACTAAGGTCAAGGCAGCAAACCTCCGGCAAGCCAAACATCTCGAGCCAAATCTGACTTTGGTCCCTGCTCCATCCTCCCTCCAGGACGGGACATCGCTCTGTCCTCACCCCATCCCTTGCAGGCAGCTGGCTCAGAGTTGGCTGAGCACAGAGGAGAGGGGAGACGCACACAGTGCTGGGCCTCTCCGAGGAACACGCCGTCTCTTCCAGACAGAGATTTTTTTCCCATCAGCTGACACAGTCAGGATCACACGGGGCAGCCTGAGCTCAGGAATAGCTCGTTATTTAACAATGCCTGTACAGCTACATTTGTATTAGTAATATTTGCTGATGCACAGACACGGCACTCACACAAACTACTGCTTTTTCCTGGGGCCCTTCTCATCCTCGTGGCCCAAGCCTCCCCATTTCCACGCTTGCAGAAAAGCTGCCGTGTGCTGGAGCTGCCCTGGCAGTGCCCAGGCACTCACCTCTTCGCCGTTCACTCACCGGGAGACACAGGCGAGGAGCTCCCCGCCGGGGCAGCTGGATGGGTGCAGAAGCCCAATGCTCTGGACCTCGACGGGGAGCCCATGGGGACCTTTCTCCCCCTGCGGGAAAGGCAGCAGGAAACATTTGTGACTGGGACAGAGAGATTTTTGGCCCCCACGGGCTTTCAGGACAGTTCCCTTCAGTGGTTGTTTCAGCACCTGTGAGTGAGCAGCAGCAGGGAAGACTAACTCAAGATAAGGTCCTTCAGAGAAAACACTGGAGGTTGTTTGAGACAGGGTAGAGCTGTCACTCAGAGGACAGTGGCTGGCTCTGGGTTTCAGTGGGACCTTCTGAACAATCGCTGTCACACAGCCCTGGGCAAAGGGAGACCATGAGCCCATGCCTGAGGACAGGAGGGACAGAGCCGGTCCCACGGCCTTGGCGTCCCCCGAGGGAAAGGCACTGCTGCGGCAGTGCCCAGGGCCATAGAGGGCTTGCTGCTGAACACCTCTGCTCCCGCATTGCCAAGAGCGCCGTGTTTCTGCAAAAACACTACCCAGAAATCCAAAACTTTCTAATTCTCCCTCTTTCCTGTGCTCGCAGCGCAGCTTTCTTGCCCTGGAGGTGGTTGGTCGTCCTGTGTCTCTCACTAGCCCCAGCAAGCAGCTGGATTTCACATCCCTGCGCTTCTGAAAACCTTCCAGGCTGGAGGCACACGGACCCAGGAAAGGAAGAGGACCTTGCGCAGCCATCTCACAGTCTCATTTAACCTCTGCAAGTTCTCCTCATTTGTAGGGTGCAGATTAAACATTAAGCCCTTAAAAACATCCTTTGCCTCAAAAAACCAGCATAAACACAGGGCAGGAACTGGCTAGTACAGACGGTCACGAGAGCACACCCTTGTCCTGTGTACAAGGAAACACAGATCCAGCCCCCACAAGTAGGTTCTGGCTGCACGAGAGACGGACCACAGCAGAGGTCATGAGACACAATTCAGGCCAAAGGCTTCTGCTTGGAGCTTGTTTATGCTGGTTTACGGGCCAAGAGCCTGTCCTTTTCTTTTGGGCAGCCCTGGACCCTCTTCTTTGCAAACAACTCTTTTGGGTAGGCTGGGAGTGGGGGCAGGTGCAGCTGGAGGTTGCTCTGACCCAGGGAACGGCCTCGAGCAATATCTGCTCCCACTGGCCAAAGGAGCCACACATCTCCCTTCCCAAACACAGGCTAGAAATTCTCTCCAAGATGCCAGGCTGGAGGCAGCTCCGAAACTGTCAGAGGGCTGAGCACAAGGTAGGCAGCCTTCCTGGAAAGAGAGGTGCTTAGTCTCTTCCTTGGAAACCTCTACACTTGCCCCTCCCTCCCCCCCAAGGCTGTGTCGAACACGTTAATCAAATTTCCTCTGCCAGTCAGTTATTCCCCCTGCGGTCTCCACTTCTGCAATTTCAGAAATCTGTATGTGATTATGTTATTGCTCATTAGGGAAGGAAGCTGTCCCAAGAAGACCCACACCCTCAGAAATGCTGAGAGTTACGTTTGAGTAGAGCTCTGCAGGCCTTGAAGTTAAACTGCTCCCTCCAGAGTCAACAGCTCACGAGCAGGGAACAAACCCAGGTGCACAACCCACAGCATGGCTGCAAGCGAAGCTGTAACCTTGAGAAATGCTTCGCCTCCATCTGCCCCAAAAGAGTGCAAGATCACACTGCTACGTAGGAGCTGTGGCCGATGTTCCTGTGGCGTACGAGAAAGCACAATGAACTCAATGACTGAGGTTATGGGAATTGGTAAAATCTAGGCAGATCCTTAGAGGAAGAGAGTATCAACGAGTACTTCTTGTGAGCTGTGGAACTGCTGAAACCAGTTGTCCTCTGGCTCTGCCTCAAGGGTGGGTAACTGGGGGTGCTGTGTTATCCAGCAAGGGATACACCCTCCCTGCAGCCCTTCGCTCTGGGATGCAGCATTAGAGTCTCGTCCCGGTTCTGGGAAACAGGCAGCCCGACCTGGAGAAACTCAACATCTCCAGAACTTTACTGCCTTTTCCCTCATTATAATTTGCGTGAGTGTGGCCATGAGGAAGGTCCTGCAGTGCTCTGGCTGTGGAGGCAGCGAGGAAGCCTGGACTCCCCTGCTGCACAGTCCCGAAGGGTTCTCTCTGCATGCTGTCCTCCAAGTGAGGGGTACGGGTGACTGCCGTGGGCTGCACACTTGTGGAGACACAGCTGGCATGCGGCAAAGCTTCCATGGGTGCCGAGGTGATAGCAAGGCCTGATGCAGAAGGACCTGTCCTGCCAGCCCAACAGCCAACTGGCTGCCACCACTCCAGCTGCAGGGCACTGTGCTCAGCAAGATGCCTGTTAGCCACTGGCTGCGTGCTGCCTGAGCAGGCAGACTTTTCCCTCTTGCCGCGAAGCGCCATCTCCATCGAGCATATATGATTCAGCAAGCAAGAGGTCAAGGGACAAAATACCAGCTTAGATGCACACCTCTACCCAGCTCAGCAAACAGTGACAACTCTTGATGTATCAGTCCTAAACCTCCCTTGAACAAAACTGGACAACTCGTTGCTCTGCAGGATTCATAGTGAGCAACCAACCTACTTCTAGCTGTGGTCTTTGCTGGGCTTGAATTCAGAGCCTCAACAAGATGAGTCTACCAAAGCACAGCATAGTCAGACCCCTGCAGAAGGTGATTCAGAAACCCATGTGCCATGGTTCTTGAAAGGGACTGGCTGCCTGAGGCAACCCCTGCCACACAGCAGAGAGCTTCATAGAGCAAGAGGGAAAAAGTGGGTCTTCACACTAACCCAGAAAGCTTTAGGGAAGCAGGATTTCACAGCATGAGGAGGAACATTTGAGTAAGAGAAACCGACTGCACCCCAGCCACCACAAGCAGGAGAGCACTGGTTGCAGCCAGATGGCCCTGCTCTGTCTGCAACACTCGCAGGTCAAGCACACGGACTCCCAGTCGCTTATGGCACGGAGGATCCAGCACCACGGGCTGGGAGGACGCCGCACTGATCACTGGCTCACTGGGCTTGCACTTGTCCCTGCAGGCTTGCAAAGCGGCCTCCTTCACCCGCGGCTGCAAGAGATCGGGAGGACGACAATGTCAGTCAGAAACCCTGCCAGTCAGTGGCAGATGGAGGGCATAGCTCTCAACCCTGGAGGACAACTTAACGACGAAAAAGGGAAGTGATTCACCAAACAAGTAATGACCTGAAGATGTGTCAGCAACAGGGAGGTGCATACCCAGGTTCAGGGACAGCGTGGACTGTCCTAGTGCCTTATCTACATTTGCACAAGAGAACACAGCACCGGGTTAGTAAAACAGGAGCTCAATGCTCTCAAATATCGCCCAGCTAAAGTGTGGGTCCAGTCCCACTGAGCAGTCGGTTGTGTGACTTAAAAACAGTCAGAAGCAGCCTAAGACACCAGAGCATGGCCAAGGAGTTGAGGCACAACCCTCCGAGCTGCTCATGCAGCTCTGTGACCCAAAGTCGTGCTTGGGAAGAGTGACAGCAATGCAGGGCTGGAAACACCCAACGGGGTGCTTTAAAAGGCAAATATTTAAAACCCTGGAAAACCTTTAAGTTTGCTGCCAGAAGCAGTCTTGTGCCATGAACTGGTTACAAAACATCTCCCAAGGAAGCAGATATCTGTATCTCCTTTACAGAAAAGGCTGTGCATGGAAAATCCAGAAAAAAAGGCACAGCTAGCAAGCATCACACTCTTCTCATACCACAGCACAGCCGCAAGTCAGAGAAGCTTCCTCTTCCAGGAGTTAAGGCTCCTCCAGCTTCATTATGAACTACCAGCCCCGTGAGACATCACCCACAACTCTCCCAAGCCCTCCAGGCATGACAAAGAGCTCCCACTACTTGATGCAATCAAGTATACCATTTTCCTTTCAGATCCTCAGTCACGTAGCTTGAGCTTGAAGTAGCTGTAAGGTTCAAAACCAGTTGCCCACCTTGCTCAGCTGCTCATGATCCCTCAGTTACATTTTCCTGCTACTGAGCACCTTTGTTATTAAGTTTAAGGTCTTTAACGGAGTTGTAAAATTGTGATTTATGGTATTTTAATGCTAAGCTCACTTTTGGAAATCGAGTGGAGAGCACCTATTCATACCACTTTACCCTTTTCCCATCTCTTAAAAAAAGAAGTACTCTTTTTGTAATGTTTACTAAATTCTGTGACTTTAGGCTTGCACGGATGGATTTATTTGCAACAGAGGGAGACAGAAGCTGACGACCGGGGAAGGGGATCCTCTAGTGGCCACAGGCTTTCTTTGCAGCAAGCCCTCAGCATGGCGGCGCGGAGAGCTGGCATGAAAATCATCCGCAGATTGTTTCTGCAAGCTCAGCAATCCCTCTTTTCCACACTGCGTCGCTTTAGACCACAGCCTGGCTCTTGGAAACACCCGTGCACGGCAGCACAGGAGGCCCCCGTGTTGTGTATGAAGTGTGTCTGTTAGGTTTTGGTGGGTTTTTTTGTCCTCCTGCCTACCAGGAGTTTCATTCAAACCCCAAGAATTTAATGGAATGTCACTGGAAACTTAAACAGCTTTTTTTACTTCAAAAAAAGTATTGGTCATTGCCTGCAGGGCATTTCCAAATGCATTTTGCACAAAGGATCTTGATATCCTCCAACTGCACCAGCAGGTTCCTGTAGTTACCACAAGTCCCACATTTAAGTTTCAGGCATTGGCAAAGACTAGGCTTAAGTATCAGGAATATTTGTTTAAACCAGAGCTGCTACCTAGAAACACTCCCTTGAACCACTGCAAAAAGCATCTGTGCTGTTATCAGGGACGTGGGCAGGAAAGAGATGCGAGTTAAAACCAAGCCATCAAGAGGAACAAAAATACCAGTTTGAAACAAGCAGCTCCCTGCCCAAGCTGCCTGCCTGCTGCCAGCCATCACGTTTGTGCCGGCGCAAAGGCAGGCACAGCCTCCAGCGAGAGCAGCGCTGACCTGCAACGGCTGAAGGACTGTCGCCGAGTTGATGACAGCGTTTACACGCAGAGAATGCAACAGCACCGCTGGTCCGATCTACAGCTTGAAGTGCTGGTGGCCAGAAGACGCCTCTAAGCTCCATTTAAACACAGGCTGGGCTGGAGCAAGACATGCTTTCCGGCCCCGCCAAAGGGAAGAAGGCTCATTTCAGCATTTGCCAGTCTAAGCTTTTTCACATTCAGTTTTGCATCTGATCTCCATGGAAGCCTTGTGAGACCTCCTAAAATGGTCAGAAACAGTGTAATCACTTCACGGTAGTGACGAGTTCATGTGAGAGAACAGGTGCTCCAAGGTCTATCGCTCAGTTTCAGCATGCCATTTGCTATGAGGGCTACAGGAAGGAAAATAACCGAACAGAGGACAAAGCCAGTAGCCTCCACAGTCAAACACCTTTTAATATAATCTAAGATTCTGTACAGTGACAAAAACATTATTGACGTAGGGCAGCGATTCCAATGATAGAAAACCAGTTCAGCAGCACAATACCAGTCGTCTGAAGCAAAACATCACCCCAAATAATATGCACATTCATCTCAGCTATGAATAATCCGAAATTCATGACAGAGCTGGCAGAAAGGCATCTCAACGTTAACAGCTGGGTGCCCAAGCCTCTGATCTGTCCAACAACCGGACTCCAGGCATCAGTTGCAGGAGATGAGCTCTTCCAGCACCATGGCTGCAGGCGAGCTCTTGGTCCCCGCAGGCCACAGCACCAACGTCGCTGTGGTCACTGTGTGGACAAGTGGGCAGAGGAGCTCAGTCACCATCAAAACTGAGGACAGATTTCCAAGGACAAAGCACACATTTTCAATGCACGCACACAAATAGCAGCTGATCTATCTGCAAGTGCCACCCCTCCACAGCTAAACACAGATTGGCATGAAGTTTAACTCTTTAAAGAGCACTACTGCCCACCCCTCCAATTTGCCTTCAGTTATCCCAACACAGAGGTAATGGGAGGTTTTTCCCTTCCCTTTGTTAACTTGCCTCCATTAATAAGAGGCCGATTATTGTGCTATATCAGAAAAGGGAGCATGTCAAAGTGCATGATCAGTAGGAATGACAGCTTTTAGGTCCAGTGATGAAGGCTGTCCATCCTGGCTAACAGCTGGAAACAGTTCCTGTGGCCTGGAAACAGCTTAGATGCAGTTTACAATAAATTCATGTTTCTGATGCCAGGAGTTTCTAGTCTGTTCGGCCTTCAAGAGAATACTACAAAGCAAAACTGGCCTCTGAGGAAAGCAAATATGGTGTCGAAGAGCTGTGCTAGCTGACACCCAGCCTTCAGCTCTCCAGCTCCACGCAGAACAGCTAATCAAGTGGCACTGGCACCCTGTCACTGGTGCCAGCAGGACTACAGACAAGGACTACAAACTACATTAACGGTTGTTCAGAGTTACAAGGTGACGAAAGCACTTCACAGCTGGGGTACTTCAGATAATTTTAACTTTCTGATAAGGTGCCCACTGTAGTCATAAAAACCAGTCTGTGGTCTCCACCTCAAGAGTTTTGCACAAACTGTTGGCTTAATTACCTGAACTTTCATATACACTTGGTCAGCAACAACCATTAACTACACAGACAAAAAAAATGCCACTTTGCTACTGGAAAGAAAACCAAGTCATGATGCTTCCACTAAGGTGTCTCACAACCATAACGAGAACTACACATGAGGATTCGCACATGAAAAGGACCATACATTTTTACTGAACAAAAGGGCTGTGTGAAGATGACACAGCACTGTACAATTACTCTTGCTAGATTACTGCAGCCTCTTGCTTATTCAAGCTATTCCAATTTAAAAACACACATACTAGTCTTGCAGGATGTCTGCGGCAGGGTAGTGCTGTATCAAACTAAAACCATCCCTGTGACATGTGCCTCAAGATTGATATGAATACGACTCGTCAACAGGAGGATCACCAGTTATCCCTTTCACCCCCAGCTGTGATTTGCAAACTCATACAGGTCATCGCTCAAATTGCTCTAGGGCATAGCATGTGCTCCAAGCACACCCACACTGGCTGCAGATGCACAGACACAGACGCTGCCAACCACCCAGCATAATGTGTTACTTTAAAAATGAAGATTTACCTTTAGATCCATGTGAAAGACAGGCTGGCCATCTAGATAAGCTCCCAAAAAGGGGTCCATTGGTGGACCTTCATTACGGGGTGTGTGTGTGTGGGGGTGTGTGTGTGGGTGTGTGTGGGTGTGTGGGGGTGTGTCAGAAGTTGTACTCATCTGACACAAGGGACACTGGGCTGAAGCCGGTGACTGACTTTTGACAGACACTCGAGACTCAGATGCCTAAACCTCACTGATCTTCAGTACTGCCCCTTGGACTCTCACACTAATATCCTACGATGAATTGCTGAGCACCTATGAGTTATTTCTGATTTCAAACACACAAATCCCTGTGCATTAAGAACAGAGCAGGGAAAGGAACAGTGTTTCTTCAATATGGCTTAAGACACAGTATAGTGCTCAGATTTTGCTGACATAGTTGCATTTGGCAGGGATGGGGAGTGAGCAAATCATATCACCACTGCCAGCTGTAGGAAAGATTTTTCCATATAAAACCGATTCATTTTGAGTGTAATACTAAAGTCTCAGAAATCCTTCCAACACACAGCTCAAGGGAATTTCTGACAACTTAAAAACCTGAAAATTGAAGATACTGTGTTTTTGTTTTTTTCAAGGGCACCTCAGACAAGCTCAAAAGAGATGAGATATGGACAAAACTGAAATCCCACCTACATTTAAGAGAACCTACTAAATGGGATACACTTTCCGACTGATTTGTTTTGTTGGAGGAGGCTTGTGGGATACTTAGCAAGTGCAAAGTGATACAGCTAGCTTTGAAAAAAATAATAAAAGTCAGCATCAGCCAGTATTTGTACAAAGCCAGATCTGACTGTTCAAGTTCTTCCCCATCAAAATACATACGTATAACTGAATTATATCTCCCCTTCCAGTTCAATCAAGCTTACAGTAAACCTATGAAAAGACAGCTGGGCAGAACTCACTGAGTGGGAAGTGGTAAAGCGAGGCCCAGTGCTGACTCTCAAACAGGGTGAAATAATCTAATTGCAAATATAAATGGTGTAAAAGATAGCTCAAATTGTTGTATATGCAGTCTAATATTACAAAGAGTTATTTTGACAAAATTTCAAAATGGCACCTTAAGAAGCAAATCACATTTTTGCCATGTTTGTTCACGTACATTGCAAGCGCCAACACTTTACCAAGACACATGGCATTTTCATTGACGGCAGGCTAAACAAGCCAGTGTTACCAACAAGACTCACCTGTGACCTCTCAATATTAACATGACCCTGCCCAGTCTAGCACAGATTTCATCACTAATTTTTTTTTTTCTCCTTTCAATGAACTTCAGGTTTAAGCAGTAATAACATTTTTTCCACTGTATAGCAATTTTTTAGATTGAACTGCTGAAACCCAGCAATTCCTGTTCCCCTTCATTTTACCTGTTGTGGTAAGTCTTCTTACTAGCAAATTACCCACTGAAGCTGAGAGCAGCCTGTTGTATGCTGTGGACTATCCACTGATGTTTATGTATGCTTCAGCTGGGAGAAGTTCTACAGCAGGTATCACAAGTTTTAACGACACTGGGCAACTGCCTCCAGACATCACATGCCACAAGGCATGCTTGCAGAAAACTGTATGAATTCTCAGGAATGAGCAAATGCCTCTTTGCATCATCCAAACCCTACCAGAACACTAGTGGCAAAAAAGCGTTACCTTTTTCAGGATCTCCTCAGTGGGAAGACTCATGATATGGAGAAACAGTGTCACCTAGAGTTCTCCTGGGAAACTCATCCACTCCCAGAACAATATTACACAGATTTCCCTCCCAACTCCCTCCACTGATGTGTGGGGAGAGCATTAAGCTTCTGTACCACAATGTCTAATTCCCCAAACATGTAGGGATATCAACACAGTTATTCTCAGATTTAAAGCTCCATTTCAGCTTCCAGGAAAGACAAAGAAAGGGAAGTTTCTGAGCACTGCATATATGCTGTGGCTTTCCGCTGCCTGAAACGTCAGTCACTTTGAAGTCATTATACTGATATGGAATAGGAACGTAAACAAAATCAAGCCTTTGAGATATCATTGTCCAGTCTGGACGCCTTTCTTAGACGCAGACTCCTCAAACAGATGCAAACAGGATGTGTCAAGCGTTCAGGTGCAAGGAGAAGGATAACCAGCAATCATGGTTCTTGTGTGAATTGAGGGCTTTCATAACTTACGAAATGCTACTGATTTGTCTGCACAATGTCTGCTTATAGTAGGGCAATGATTTTATGAACTACTGTTCTATGTCAAATCTGAGGTCATGAATGTTCCCTGTGAGGTGACATTTGATATTACTGGCTCAAGCAAGACACTGGTGCCACTGGCACACAGCTCTACAGTACACCTCAGCCAGCTCTGTGCCTCTGAGGAATTGCATCAAACCCATCCTGTGATACAGAAGTGTATCCATTTAGGATGGTTTGAAATAATTACATTTTCATTTTTACCTAATAACAGGACCTGAATCCAGATCTCTAGAGGTGAAGAGCTAATCAGATACATTACTTCACCTTGACCTGTCTTAAACAAAATAAGAGTAAACAACTAAGCCCTGCATTCAAGTGCACCACTTAGCAATTACTAAAAAACACTGAGCCCAGCAGAAATGATGTTCTAACTAATGCTCCTGCATTAGAATTTGCCTTGGGAATCCTAGGACAACTGAAAAACTGGTTGATCAATGATAGTCAGGTCAACCATTCATGGTGTCCCTGAAGCCCCACACCTCCAAGACAGAGATCTGGAAGCTTTCAGAGCACAACGGCTGATTATTGAAAGTATTGCAGTGGCTGGTTCTTCCGTGGTTCAGATCTGCATCAAGGTAAAGAGCCTGGCCATCACCACCTCCTGCGAAGAGACAAAGACAAGGGTAAGGGTGACTCTGCATTTGTTAGCATGGGAAACTGCTACACAAGAAAAGAAAAACACAAATAAAGAGAGAAAGAAAAAGCTACTTTTCTCGTGGGAACAACTGGAAGCCCCAAGTGATGTTTGCTTGCTGTGTTCAGGTGTAACACGGTATGATCAAATGCACAGGTTTTAAATGACACTATCAGAACTGGATGTGGTTTTTTTTTTTAAATTTAAGAAAAACAGTACACAAGTCAGTAAGAACAAGTAACCTGACTCAAATGCTTGCATTTAAGATTGTTTTTCAGTACTGTAGGATTTTGGAAGCTACTAACTGCGTATTTTCCCTCCAGCAAAGAAAAAACAAAGAATTCTGCTAGCAGTGAAAAAAAATCAAAGCTGGGAGAACAACAAGATCAGCAAGTAACAGCATTGGCTTGGTCTGTCTAAATCATTATAAAACACGTCAGAGTTAAAAACATTTTGATTATCTGTGGGTCTATATGAAGATTCAGAGAGCTTACAGTCAGAGAATGCAGCGAAGTGAAATACATCTAGACACAAATGTGTTAGGAAAACAAAAAGGAAGATTCCCCTATTGCTTGTAGGGCAACAGTCTAAGAATAGCTACTGAAAACATCTGAAGAATCAAAAGAGTGCAAATTCTGGTCTACAGCTGGAATTGTGTACAACATTCATTTCTATATATCTACTACCCAAGCTTATATTTCTCTTATTACTATCCATAGTGTAATATACTGTAAATATAAGTGACTCAATATCTAAGGCTGATAGGAAGAGCTGGTAGGGTATATGCTCAACAGTAAATCTCTCTAAAATACCTGTGATACATCATTAACAGTTACACACTGAAGCTCTCACCAGCCTAGCTGATACTGCAACAGCCCAATGCAGTGTCAATCAGAGCACATGCTGCTAAGTGGAAAATCAGCTGACATGATGTTACAGAGGAAATCCTCAGGCTAGTTGTTCTCCTAACAAGTGTCAAGTAAAGGTTTTTGGGAAAAAGACAACTACAATTTCATTCCTTATAAATCCCATTTAGGTGACAACTTCACTAAGCAGGCTTTTGCCAAAGTCAGCAGCACCACATATCCAATGAAGTTCCAGGCGAATTAACATGTTTTATAGGTTACCCTGTGTTTCAAAAGCCTCAGTGCAAAGTTCGTTCCTCTTCAAGAACTATTTCTCATCATGAATTAGGCAGTACCTGTGCTTAAAGCTATGAGTTACTATCTTACTCCAAAATGCTTGATATGCAAGTTTTCCTGCAGAAAATTTTTGTTGGACAATAATATCAGGTTTTGGCCACTTACATCTCTAACTACGGCAATGATGAAATATGTATGTGGTAAATACAGGTGATTCTCCTACCTAAGGCGGATAGGAAGAGCTGGTAGGATACATGCTCAAATTCTCACACTGACTTACCTATAATGATGCATTCACTGCTGCCAGCCATGAACATGGAGGCCGTTTTGGAAGGCAAGTTGAAGTGCCGGGCCGATAAGAAGGGAGAAAGGCGATCCGAGGGGTCTGATGGGACACTGCTGGAAGAGAGGGTGCTGGAAGCTGGTGAAGCATGATTTTCTGGCTCTGAACCAGTTGTGGCGAGTTCTGGGTGTTTTATGATCACCCACTCGTAGCGTTCCACTTCTGGCTGCAGCTGCACACGGGCAGAGAAGAGCAAAGCTTCAGTTAGTGCACATGCATTACGCAGAAAGCTCTGCATAGCGAAGAACATTCAAGCCCCTCAGACTCCACCCGCACTATCAGCGGTAAAGATTGGATCAAAGTGTGTTTTAGGTCAGGTGTTATTTTCCTTCTTTATACCTTTGCTTTTGAGGCGATTGAAGAAGTGATGCAGTGTTTACTGAGTTACCTTACTACATCTTTTAAGAATATGATCTGTGCAAAGGGAGAAAAAGGGTTACCACAAAACCAAAAAGTAAAATTTTTGCCTCCACATTAAGTGTTCAGCAGACTTTGTAAACTAGGAGGGCATATAACCCAGCCTCTTCAAGTGGAAGGGAAGCAAGAGTTGCTCACGCCAGTACAGCAGTTCTCCTTTACTACTGGGTAGCAATAATAAAATTTTACTCACCCTAAATACAAAGCACTCCCCAGTTCCAAAGAAACTCAGCTTGTTCCCTCCTCGCCTGCGCTCGCTCCAGTCGGTTGACAGATAAGCACCACAGACCTAGCACAAACAGCACCGTCAAGAGGCTTTCCACTGAAGAAGAAAGTGTGTTAAACCAACTGATCCCAGAGTACAAACTGAAGGTTTTATTTTAGTTTGATTTTCAAAATCTCTGTATCAGTGGATTAAGGCAGCACAAGTACTTATATCTAAAGATAGATTTAAACTGCTTTAATCTACTGGTGGGTGCCCTTAAATCCTAAGAGTTTCATAAATTATTTCACATCTCTGAGGCCTTAAAGGAGAAATGTTCCAATATTACTCCCGGTACCAAAACACAAATCATTCCAAACTTGTAAATCCTGACTCCCACTTCCTCATTCTGGCATCCAAAGGAACAAGATGGTCACAAGTTTGAGTACGAGCAGTTCTGCCTGAATGTTTTCTGGTCATAAAGTGTAGCCTTGGTGGCTTTCTCCATTTCGGACTGCAGGTTAAAATCAGTTTAGCTAAGCCAATGCTGAATTAGCTCACATATTTAAAGCAGCCTATTCAAACACCATGGGGTTCACTAGTTTCCAATAAAGAAAAACATAGCCTTAGAGGGCTGAACTCTTCTATAGAGTCTTTTGTTTGCACTACAAGAATTTCTCGCTACCAGCAATAAGCATCACTGCCAAGTGGACATAGACCAAACAATGAAGCTCTAAGAATGGGATGAAAGCAATCCTGCATTTTTTTTTTCCAGAAACTATGGTTAAACAGAATTGTTCTAAGGTACATTTGCTGTTTAGCCTCCATCAGTACTACAAGCACAGCTCCTAGGACAAAATTACTGCAAAGCAGTTTTTTTTTATACAGGTAAATCGTGTGAATAAACAAGAAGATGGCCCAGAACTCTGTTTGATCTGATATGCCTAAAGTACACGAGAGCCAGAAAATCAGAAGGCAAATTTTCTTCTCTCTAAAATGTAACTATAGACATATGAATAAAGGATGAATGTAATCCTTTACAAACAAACCAAAACCCACAACCACCAAACAAAAAGCCCCATACTTTTCTCCTACTTTTTTTGTTTCGACTATCTTCTTTTTTTTAATTGAGGGGTAAGAAATGAAACATACTATAAAAACCAGCATCAGTTGCAAAGCTAGAGTTTTGACATGCTCCAGGACAAGAAGCAAAATAATAAATATTTTCCCTCTCTCTTTAGATACCACAGGCATTCTACAAGCCATTGGCATGTCAATGCAGCCCTTGGATGGCCAAAAACCATACACAGAACCAAGAAACAGCCTGGGGCATTAGCATTAGGTAGATGCAAACGAGAGTAGAAACGAGCTTGTTTCATGGACAGTCATCCTACAAGAACACAAGCAGAAATATAAGCCCTCAGGCTGCAATAATAGCTTAACATTATATACAGAGTACTTAGAAGTCATGCACAGTGGCACAGACAACCAACATTCATTACAGGAAGCAGCTGTGTGTCCTCCTTCGGAGGTTCTAGAAAGCTTTCTTGTTTTATACTTTTTTTTTCAAACAACCATGAGATGAAGCTAATGTTTCTGTTTTCACATTGTTGTCCAATATTGCCATACACAGCACAGCAGAGAACCAATGCTCATTAGATAAGGCACCTGCGTGTACTCCTCCTCAGGTTTTCAGAGCTTTCTTGTTTTGTGGTTTTTTTCTCCCACCCAAAACGAGAATGAGATGAAGCTTAAGCTTTTGTTTCCACATTATGTAGTCAAATATTATTCATATTATTTAAATTGTGCTACTTTCTCTCCTCATATCCTGGAGAAAATGGAAGTATCTTCTATGAATCATGAGTTTCTTAACACAGTTCCCCAGCCTCTCCCTCTGATTCCACAATGAAGTCTGTCCAAGAGCTCAATGAGTTACTTTAGTCCGCTGTCCCACATTACTTACAAGACAAAGAATAGCTGATCAAGACTTGGTTTATAAGATTTACCCAAGAATGCATAGTCCCATAATCAACAAATGGAACCATTTAAAGCATGCATTGTTAAAAAAAAAACCCAAACCCCCAAGCAATTTCAGGTCCCTTGCGCCTTCTTTTTGTTATAAACAGTTGTGTGTTGCAATACAGCATTATATAACTGCCTAAAAGCCAATTTAATCAGTTGCCTTTTACCTCACTCACCTCTTTTGCTGTGGTCTTGATGAGGAGAAGAGTTGGTTCGTGTCCCTCGCTGTGAGAATAGAACCTGAAGTGCAGAGTACACAAAAACAAGCACTCAACTACCACCAACTACAGTTCTTTTCCTATTTAATGTCAGGCACCACCTCCTCCTCTAGCTGATGGCAAAAAAAGACATCTGAAGACTAAGCATATTTCTGCAAATGCTTTCCACAGTCCATTGTACATAACAGAGTTGAGTGTAGACAAATATTATCAAGCAGTTCTTCTGTACTTAGTTCTCCGTACAGTTGTTTAGACCTCTGCAGAATAACTACAAGACTACCTACTATAACAGTGGCGTTTTACAGCATTTTGATTTAAGACAACCTAAAGGAAGTTGTGTCCTGAGGACTGACAGCTGTGTCTGAAGAGCTTTCAGTTTCCACAGCAAATAATTATGATGCATTATCTTTGCTCGCTTTTGCTTTTCCTCACAGGCACATGGGGCTGGGATAGAAGACCACTCCCACCTCAGTACTTCAACTGCAGATGTCGAAGTCATTGTTAGGAGCTATAGGATTATAGTTTCCTGTGTCAAGCGCAAGAAGAACTCGTACCTAGTTCATCCCACTTTAAAAATAGCAACAATTAGATTCTGGAGCCCCCAACATAAGAAGGACATGGATGTGTTGCAGTGGGGCCAGAGGAGGCCACGAAGATGATCAGAGGGCTGGAGTACCTCTCCTACAAAGACAGGCTGAGGGAGTTGGGGCTGTTCAGCCTGGAGAAGAGAAGGCTCCGGGGTGACCTTACAGCAGCCTTCCCGTACCTGAAGGGGGCCAACAGGAAGGATGGGGAGGGACTTTTCACAAGGGTGTGTAGTGACAGAACAAGGGGGAATGGCTGTAAACTAAAAGACGGCAGATTTAGATTAGATATTAGGAAGAAATTCTTCACCGTGAGGGTGGTGAAACACTGAAACAGGCTGACCAGAGAAGCTGTGGCTGCCCCCTCCCTGGAAGTGTTCAAGGCCAGGTTGGATGGAGCTCTGAGCAACCTGGTCTAGTGAAGATGTCCCTGCTCATGGCAGGGGGGTTGGAATCAGATGATCTTTAAGGTCCCTTCCAATCCTTGCCATTCTATGATTCTATGAATCTCCAGTTTCCAGTTCCCTTGTTTTCTCAAACAGTTTGAATGTGGTTATCTATCAAAAGAGCCTGCAGAGCCGCCACTGAGTTAAACCATTCATACCCAGTGGGGAATGAACCAGTCTCAAACCAGTATATTCTGTGAACTGATACAAATTTGACTTTTGCAGTTGGTCTTGGACAGTTTAAAATGGCTTTCCATGTTCTGGCATATTAAGGATCCTGGTCAAATGCTGTAGCCAATAGGAATGTCACATTTACATCCCCTTGCTAATAATATTTTTCAGATCAAGTTCTGACTAGGCACAGCCTTTTTGTCAATCCAACGAACAGTTCACCAGTTGCTCTCTTTTACTCTAGAGTAGAGAAGAGCAAGGAAGGTCTTCCTTACCTGCTCAGACTACAGCCATGTTCCAAGGTGGTGAAAAGCAAGAGGGGCTGGCAAAGTGCAAATCGCTCTGGGATCCATGACCAGATGTCTCGCATCTCTTTCACACTGACAATTTCAGACTTGAAGTTCTCAGCATGAACGGCTAAGTGCACATTCTGTCTGAGAAACAGAATACAAAACACTGAGAAATAATAATTTAACAACAAAACAAGTTTCAGATTACTGGACAGTAACACGCAAAGACAGCTGAACACTAGAAGACCCTAGTACATATGCTGTTGTTCAAAGCTGCAGCCCATGGGATTAGAAGGCCATGACTTCGTGAAGATAAACTACTGCAGTTTAACATAATCCTTGAGTGGCAGTGATCTGGCCTTACTGAAATACCTGGAGCAACTCCTTCGTATGGCAGCTGTGGCCTGCACCTTTAAATATAGATGACGTAATGGTGAGCCAGCTAGGATGACCATGACCCTGAACAGATTTTAAATTATATTTGCTGCTTGAGACGATCTCACTGGCACTAGTATTTAAGAATAGAGAACAAAATATCTAAAGAAACAGCCAGGATCTGAAAGGAAGAGGTAGTACTTTTTGCCCCCCTCTGAGGTCCTGCCTGTATCATGGAACTAGAGAATTTCTAAAACCCAGAAATCTTCGAGGAATCAGTATTACCAGGATAAACAATTTTAATCCAAGGCAAATATTTGAAGCTTTTGGAAAGTTCCACCTCTTGGAAACATGCCATTACCAATGACTTCCACTTCATTAAGAACCAAAGGAATTCCTAGGTTCATGGTTACAGATGGAGCCTGAAAACACGAAGGAACACTACACACTCACACCAGAAAGCGAAGCCCCATGCTCCCCAGAGGGGTCTGACACAGTTATAACAACTGATTCATGGCTTTTAAACACCTGAGGTAATAATACTACTACTACTACTAATCATAATCGTCATCTTAACCAGCCTTCATTTCTCAGATTAAATAAGCACACAAACTCAGAGCCTGGGGATTAAACAAACGTTATTGCATCCGCGGCCGATGTTAAAAACTTCTAAAATGCAAGAGTGACAGCCAAGTACATGGTGGAAGTGACACAGGACCTTACAGAAGATACTAAATTACTGGGTAGCCATTAGTTAAATGAAGCTTTAGGCACTTTGCTCTGCATGCAAGGGTTCAGTTGCAAGCATTTGCCAATTTCTGGTGGGGTTTTTTTCCTGACAATTACATATTTCTTTCCTCTCACTTTCATGGAACATACAAAGGACTTCAATACTGTATACCTGCATGTATTAGAATAGCTCAGCTCACTCCCTAGAACAAAAAAACAATATATTTGTTACTATTTTTCTTGCTTGTAGTACCAAGAAATCAGCAGCATTTGCACTGTACCTTAGAGTGGTGCTTGCTTGGAGACATTTGGAAATGCTTTCTAAAATTTATTGTAGCTGCCTTAGTGTCAGCATTTCTAATGAAGTGACTCCTTAGGTCACTTAAAAAAATAAAATTACTGCTTGCTCTAGCAAAATGAACCAAATCAGTACTTGTATTGCTACACTGCATTATTTAATTAGTAAAGAACTGATATGGACACCTATTTAAGCAAGCTGCAACCATTAATGGGTTTTAAAACTTACAGTATCACTGACTAGGACACTATTTGTGCTTTTAAACACACCAAGCTGAGGCACAGGAGAGATCAACTGAAACAAGACTTGAACCCACATCTTCAGAATCTTACTTTAGGTCTCAGCCCTCCTGGTCATGTCTGGTCTGCAGCTAAAGACTGGTGGCACTACGAAACAAAGCTGAGAAACAAAGCCTTGGTTTCAGTTCATCAGAAATTAGATTTTTCTCACATTCAAGGAATTAAAAAATATTCAGGACAGTCAACTAATTTATTACAGTGAATTTCTGGAGGAAAAGTAATGATGATAAACAGCCTAAGAGTTAGTAGCAAATATCAAAACAGTTTTAAACTTACTAAACCTCAAACAAGAAAGCCTCATAATTATTTGTATGCTTAGTCTACAAATTCTTCACAGCTATGAGATCTGTTTGGGCAACTAAACTTAAGTACTTGTTTCTAAAACATTCTCCACTTCAGTGTACCTTTACTTTTGCTTCTGTTCTTTCTCCCAACGACTATGAACTGTTGATTTAAGGACCTTCCCACCCAGACCCCACCTGAAGCCTGTGTTCAGCAGTATTCATAGTAACACATCACTTTCAGTACCCCGTGCCTTCCTACAGCTTTTCCATGTAGGTAGAATATCACCTTTACAAACACACCTTTCCGATTTACTAGAAAGCATTTACTTTTGTATTGGCCATTTAAAACTATTCCAGGCATGTGATTCCCGTCCCTTGAATATCATGGCAAGCCATTTTGTATTTAATGCTACCATTCAGTTAGTAAACCTAGACCATAGCTTGACCTAAGTATTTGAAATACAATGACCTGCTATTTCCCAGTAATAAATCACAGCTGCAGGTGCTTAAGACTGAAACCTGATCCTGCGTCAAGACCAGTGTCCATACACAGCCTACACCAAACCAAACTCTGCTGCTTAACAAAAATAAAAGTTGGGTGCTGGGGGTGTTCAGAAAATTGCAGCTACAGTTACAAGTATCTAATCTGTATTCATCCTCTCATTTCTGACAGTATTTCTTTAATGACACTGAAAATAATCTACTTCAGTTGGATAACTGCTTTTCATAACAGTAAATGAGCGAAAGTGAACAGCACACAAGGTGGCTAAGAAAAAACCCCAATGTTTTGGTTTATACTGGTTGATGAAAATTTAGTTTAGCCTTCACCACACCAGCGGTCTTTCAGGGTTATATGGTAAAAAACCAGCAGTTTGGGAGAACACCAAATTTGGACTGGCACTGCATTAAAGTCTACCACTAGAACCGAACAAATTCATTAGGATTTTACCCTGCATTTGTGCTTCCCTCAATTCTTCATGTTGGCTTATTGGGATTGCCATGATAACTTTGTATTGATTGCTGATGTTGGAAAGACATGTTCAACTGTTATTATCCCAAAGGAAATGAGATTTAGAAAAGTAGTACAATTTAAATGTTTAATAAAGCAGCTTATTTGCTATTTTCATAGGAACGTTGATTTTACAGCTCTATCATTAATACAATGTGCTTCAGAGACCTCAAAGTTCCTGAAGATAAAGCCAACATTGACAACATGTGGTAGTAGCTGTCACAGTGGATATGCTCTGTATGTATTCGAAGACAACAAATACCACACTCCGAGGTATGACTCACTGAATTACATCTTCCTGCTCTACTTTGTTTTTGGTTAAGTCTTACAGGGTCTGCATTATCTTTAAAACCCACTATAATTTCAGTTAGACCATAAATGTGTGATAAAAGCGATATGTTGTTTCTCAGTCATAAATGGCAATATAAGCCACATGTGGTGTATAAGCCTGAAACCTAATCCTGTGTATCAACAGACACCCTGCATCTACCTAAGTCCCCTCAAACCCAAACTATGTGCTTCCTAGCAGAAATCAAGGCTTTCTGCTCCTTTCAAAACACTGAAACTACAGTAAAATAATACACAGATGTTGAAGATTTGCTTGGCTGGAATTAACAGCCTGTTGATTTATTAGAGGTAAAATGCTCCACACACAGGATATGATATGAAACATGTTTTGATAAGTCTCTTAAGGTGTTCTTTCAGACATGAAAACATGAGGAAATGAATTCCAATTTTGATTTTATAAATTAGTACAAATGTTAGTGTGCATCACTCACTAAAGTTAACTCAGGGCACCTGCAACAAGGCCAGAAGATTCTCAGAGGCATTAATTTAAACCCATACATCTGTGGTACTTAATACTCACAGGGCAGTCTTTCTCCTTTCCAAGTTCTCTGCTTATCAGGTATCACAATCCACTGGGTTTTGTTCTTTAAGATTTGCTTTCCAGGCCAAGACTTGATGAATGACTTCATTAACCACTAATGCTATATGGCTGAGTAACTCTGACCTCCTTGACGCAGGAAAAATGTCTTCTCGCCTCTAAAAAAACCCTATCTACTTAAAAACAAATATAATTTAGTATGAATAGAAACAAGTCACTTTTAAGAGTGTGCCAAGCTGGGTTCAGTCCAACTTCTTTCCAGTTAACTGCGGAAAGCATGCAAAGGAGAAAAAAAGTCGAGTATGTCTGACATTTATTGCAACAGCATGCACCAGGTTTGGATGTGGGACAATACCCACCAGTTCTGAAGACACGTTACTTAAGATGTTTTTAAAAAATAACACTTTCTTCCAGTGTAGAAAGGACTTAGATCCCACCGTTAACATTACTCTTTTCCATTCTGGAAAACGCAGGCCTGTATTGCTGTAGGGAAGCGCTATGTTGACTCGCTGGGCCCACGATCCCTTATCTTACAGCTTTGCAGGTGCTTTGAACTAACTTTGTAGGACTGTATCCAGGAAATGTTACACAGCAATTGGATGCTATAATTGCTGCCCTGCTTCTCCTGCCCCAGCATTAGCAATAATGACAGCCTTGGAAAAAATAACCAGCCAAAGATAGAAAAAATGAGCAAAGTGCCAAGATACAGGTGTTTTAACCTACCTTTTGGGAGATGCAACACTGCAAACAGGAGGAGTACAGTGGGCATGGAATTGACAGAAGGAAAACGTATCAGGAGAAAGAAAAAAAAAAAGATAGAAAAGATCAGTGATTTTCTACATCCACAACAAAGTGAATAAGATGAGCCTGGAGAGAAACAAAGTAAGGTTTGATTCGAATCACCAAGCATGAGAAAAACAGACAGGTTAAAATATTTCTTATTTCTATTTTTTTTCCTCCTTTTTTTGCTACCTGCTTGTACTTATCCGATTGGAAAATACTCCATCATCTCCTTGCAGAGGCCAAACACATCTGGACAAGAGGACTCACTCACATCGTCATTTCTCCAGCACCCACATTTGCTTACACTGGGATCCAAACAGTCAAGTTCACAGCGGTTACTACACTGGGGAATACCGAGAAGTTTCAGTATGTTTACAAAAGCAGCCAAGAAAGGATAAAAGTTTTTCACCAGCAACTCTGTCTTGTAAGGCAGTAGTAACTACTGGCATTATTTGGGTATGAATTTACCATATTTGGCTTTGAAGGCATCACTGATGTTCCAAACAATAAAACCTCTACAACATTTAACACAGCAGGAGCTTCTGGGTTTGGCTTTTTTTTTTAATGTCTGTTTTTTTGGTCAGTGTTTTGGTTTAGTTTGTTTGTTTTTTTAAAGCTCTCATTCTATTGCTGAACAATATGCTCGGAAAGGATATTACAACTATTCTGAACTTAAGTACGTGAAGAAAAGCTACACACTGGAGGAGTTAATACTTCTGGTTGTGAGTCCCAGATACAAAGGTCTGAATTCTACCCAATGCGACATTCCATTGAGTAAAGGCCGTGAAATATTTAAGACTGACAGAGCAGTCTCCTCCAAGATACGAGCACGACAAAGCACAAGCTAATTGTAAACCAAACTGTGAGTCTAAAACTGTTGGAAAAGACTGGAGGGAACTTTACATGTATTTGGGCATAAGAAAGAGGTTCAGCTAGCATTTATGTTATTTTATAGGCTGAAATCTGGTTAAGTATGTATTTCAAACCCATGGAATGAATATCTGTTTGCAACTACTGTGACTAACTCAGCAACACAACTGGCTGCAAGATCCTAATGCATCAGTGGCTGATATCTTTTAATTTTTAAAAATTTAGAGCAAATGAAAGATTGTCCCTCTAGAATACCAAGTTCCAGATATCACACTTATTGACCCCAGTAGACTTCTAGAAGTCATCCGCTCTTCAGAGGTCAGGACAGCTGATAAAGCTGTTCAACACTCAGATTTCAAAAGCAGTCAGGAGGTTTTCTACAGTCACAAAAAGCCTTAGGAGAAACAGAACATGTCTACGACACCAGTATTTACCTGCACATACATTTGTACTTGCCAAGACAATAATTTTGTTTAGATTAATATACTGCTGCCTTTTCTACGTATATGGAGAGGTCTTTCAGCTGAGCTTTTTAAAAGAAATTGTGATTATGCAATCACGGTTTAGATCGGTATCCTCACTCTTCTCTTCCACGGTTCTTTCAAAATCATTCTTTTTAATAGTGCATGTACCTGTCACCAAATAGGTCAACTCTGTGATTGCCATACTCCTGACTTTCAGGAGGCTTGCACTCAAACTAATTTTAAAAGTAACATGTAAATCAGACTACTTTCTTCCTTGCTCTGTTAAAATAACTCCACAGTTAAGCAAAAGGTTCCCAGCTGGGACAGTGTTTGCCTACTTCCACTAAATAAATGCTGAATTCACAGTACTGGGCAGCATGAAATTGACATTTTATACCAATAATCTCACATTTAAGAATTAATCTTCACATATGTTTGGGTACTTTTCTTCCAAGTAATTTATCAGTGTTTTTTCCAGCCTTGCTAAAATGCCTTTTAGTTTAAAAACAGCTTGTGAAAGACATTTGAGATACAATACTTGCAATTAATATGCACCTGTAAAAAGTAATTCTAAATTCATCAGCAAGTAAGCTATAAGAAACTGCTTCGTTTCTCTTGTGTCATAATATTTTAGTTACACTTGTTGTTACAATCCCAGCAATGCTTAATTTTGGGGCTGCGACTTTTTACACAGAGAAAAAAAAATTAGCAGAGACACCACCATGTACCAGCAGAGCTTCCCTACACCACCCAGGATTGACGGATTGACTGACTGCTCATCATTCTGGGAAAACTCACAAGATCACTGAAGCTACCTGTAGTGAGAGCCCTACCTTTTCTGTTTGACCGTGATGCCCTTCTGCTGCAAAGCCTTCTCATTGGCCATCTGCAGAAGCTGGATCTCCTTCCGTGAGAAAAGGCGGATAGCAAAGGCTTTCTCCAGAAGCCTCTCTGGAGACACTGACTTGGCAATGTCTCTCACAAAAGCTCGGATGTCCTGCTGTATGCTGTCAGACTCCATAGGCTGTCCAGCTCTGACTTTGTGAAAAAATTTCAGAAGAGCCAGCGCAACACGATAGAGAACCTTGTAGCCCTCCACCAGAAACACATCAAAGACCCGAGCAACATACACCATAGGCAGTTCACCGAAGAGCCACCGTTGCCAGTCAGAGTACACCTCCAACACATCCTCGGATACTGCCACCATCAGCTTATGTGCTGCCTGACAGTACTTGTTAACCAGGTCACCAAAAGTCATGCAGGAGGACTCAAAAGCTAAGAACGTCTGATCGATGAGCCGCTTAGATGGGTCATTGCAAGCAAGGATGCGACAAACCTGTTCAAAACACTCTGCCTCATCTTTGCTGTAGTGGAGGAGCAAAGCTATCACAGAAGGCAGCGCTGGGCAAAATGATATGTCTGGGAACTGATTTGCAATGCACAACATAATCTTCCTGACTGCCCCGACGCCTTCTGCATTCAAGCAGTATGTGGGGACCAGGCTGTTATCCACAAACTCGGGTAGTGGAAGGGAGCTACTGTTACGTTTTCCAACAATCTTCACTACAATGTCCCGGTACACATTTGCATCTGGGGTCACTGTGCGGCATGGGATATTGCTAATCAGTTTGTGGTACACTTTGGCTCTCAGAGGGTGGTTTTTGGCCCAGTAGCCCTGCCGGGCGAGCTGCTTGAGCTCCTGGAACTCCGTGCAAGTTAGCTCCTTCGCATCCTGGCTCTGGACAGTAACATCCATTTTGTCCCAATCCACAAAGCGGTTGTATTCGTCCATTGCTCCAGGACAAGCATATCAGATAACTCATGAGAATGAAGACCTTATTGAGTCATTCAATGACTTGCAGCTTTTTCTGCAAAAGGAAAAGTAAAAAAAAAAAAAAAAAAAAAAAAAAAAAAGAGTTTTGATTAACAGGTAATCTCCCACTTTCTTTATGAACACACATGTACATTCAACTTGCTCCTGCAATGCTAAAACTGTTCTCTAAAGCAAAGAAAGCTAGAGACACATGCCTTTTTATTTTTAAGCCAAACTTTACTTCCATTCTGTCAATAATTCATACTGAAGTAATTTATCAATGGCCAGCCAAGAGGTTGATTCTGAGGACATCTCCACAGGAAATTAATTTCCCTAACTGAAGGTCCAAGCTGAGGCATGGATCTTTATGTTAGCTCCTCCCTTGGAGGACACAAAACTCCCACTTCAAAACTATCCAGTGTAAAGTCTATTTGATTTGCAGTCTCTCTTCCCAATTCTCTGGGGAAATAACTGTTACTTTTACTACAAGGATGCAGTCTCACGCGCACCTTACACTGTTCTAAGCCTGTGCGGCCTGTGACAAGAGATGCTGACTTCCTGCTAGCCACAGCCACGTGTTCTTAGTCATTTCTTTGGGCTGGTACTAGCTCTCACGTGGCCACACAGTCACTGAGACCAGGCTGTTCATCTGGTACAATTTTTCTTTTCCATTGGATAAGCAAGATGCGCAGCCAGATCAACGTCAGTGACAGAACAAAGATGAGAGCAGGATAGAGCCACCCTTTCTGACTGCAGTACGGGCTCGCGATGCCTTAAAAGAGCTTCACGACACTGCTTCTTCATTCTCTCCAGCACTGCACTGGACTTCTGGCCCTGACCTTGCCTGCGCTTCTATGACCAAACTACCTCTAGAGGGCCTGCTATCACCAACATTATAAGTTTTTAAAAACGCACACCACTGCAAGATCAGGTTCTGGCCTCTAGTTCCTCAAACCACATGTTTGCATCACATACCAGCCGACTCCAGCTTTAAAGTACACCTGTGTCTCAGCACCCAGCATGACTGCAACCACTAATGGCCATACCTGAATCAGCTTTAATCAAGTCAGTGCAAAACTAAAAAGGGGGATACAATAAAATACACTAATAACAGCAGGCATCGGGTTTGTCCAGTGCTCGAACGTCTCTGCCAACATGTCCTCAGTGCCAGATTAAAGCTAGGAAGCACATGGCCATTGATCCTGCACAGCCTGTAAAGGCAGATAATCCCTATAAAACATAACAGGCCTATAAAACTGTTTTTTACAATTAAGATATTATGTAGCAAGGTTAAATCAACAAAAACATTTACTGAAATGCTTCCAAAGAATCTTAGTCATTCCTGTGTCAACAGACTGGAGAACGCATGGAAGTTGACATTTATCAGCACGGTCTTTCATATAAAAGGTGCCTTAAAATGACTGGAAACTCGTAAGGTAAATACACCATCAAGACAGACAGCTCATCCTCCCTACTTCACTACAGGAAAGTAAAAGTAACATTTTGCCTCAAGTAGACAGAGGTTTGTAAACATACAGTTAGCATTAGCTTGGACAGCCATACATTTAATTCAGACAGTTTTAGATTCTGACTAAATATTAATCTGTGTATTTCGGAATCACATGCTGAAACTCCAAAATTTAACTCCTCTTTTAAAAGGTTGGCAACAACACACAGGAGCATTTCAGAGAAGGCTTTTGGATGGCTCTTCTCTACCAAATATTTACTTCTGTTTTGTTGGTTTTTTTTTAAATAAAAATAAGATTCTTTCTGAGTCATCCTTGTACAGTGTAAGAGCAGTACAGAAATGCTCACCATTTCTTTTTGTTGTATTCTTCCACATCTGAAACTAATTCTCAGACTGTAATTAAAGGAAGCAACACATTGTCCTGACGTCATTTCTGAAAGCTAGATACTGTACAGTGTTCAAAAATTATGCCTCTCAGTGTGAGCTGAGAGCGTGTCTTCACAATATGCAAAGACAGTAACAGTAGAATACCAGTCCATTGCAAAGTCAATGTCAGCTCCACGGAAGTTAACATTATTCTGTCATTCTCCACCTGGGAATCATAGGGAAATTCATTATCTTTAACTCAAATCCTAGAATAATACCCTTGTGGAGAAGAGAAATTTAATCCTATTTAGCAGTGACCAAAGCATGGAGAGATGAACCGTTCTGTTCATGGTCACTTCAGCATAGAAATTATTACTATCCTGTGCTTGCTGGAGCAATCACCCCTTGGGACCCGCTTATATTTGTATTAGGGAGGGTTAAGTAAAATGTCCATCCTATGAGACAATTTCTAAGACACTCAGAGTTACATCTCGACTGTCCATTTTCCTGTGAAGTTTCTTCCCCTCCTCCTTATGCTTTCCTATCTTATTTTCTACCACTCAGGAGACACAAGAATATTCAGAGGTTGCAACAAACAGACATTTTTCCCCTCCAGAAGTTAATGCCCATTCCATAAACTAAGGAATTTGATGAGTATGTGCTCCTCAGCAAGCTCACTGAAGTCCATGGCTAGAGGATGGAAGTCAGACTGCCAGAACTTTTGATTTGAGCTTACAGTCCTATAAATACTTTGGGTGAGATAAATCTGTTGGGTCTGCAAGTAGGTCTGGCTGCTTCTGCTTTTCAAACCTCTAGATGCTGCAAGAAAAAAATGACAGCAAAGCAAATAGACATTGTCAAGGTTGCCAGAGCATGACCAGCTCTTAACTATGCTTGCAAAACCAACAGAATTAGCATGCTTCGGTGTAATGGTGCATAGCTCCTGACACTATGCCAACAGCTACTGTAATCTAGCAGGCCTCAAATGGGGAATATTTACTTGCCAAAGGAGAAGAGCCCAAGAAATCTCAGGAAAATTCCAGCCAGCCTTCATCTCCTCCTCCCACTCCTTCCGAAACCTCCTCCACCCCTCCCTCCGTCCCTCCGAGCAAGTTCTCTCTCTTCTGGCAACCATGCACAGAGCAATGTTTAACTTTGAGCTGGCAGGAAGAGGAGGCAAAGCTGTCTCGCACTCAGTAGCAAAGGCCTAGCTAGTCCTGGCTGTCTCCTACCCATCTCTCCTACTGCAGGGGAGCAAGCAGGCAGTACAGACTGTTCTAGTCGGAGGGACTGAAGGCTGGGGTGTCAGTTCAGGAGCAGTGCATGTCTGCGTCAAAGTCCCATCTTCACCTAACTACCTAGCTTTCACACATAAAGAAAGGATAACACACAGGCAGAAGAGAAAAAAATATTTCAGAACGTAATGTTTGTGTAAAGGTATGATTAAAGGCAGGCAGAGAGACCCAGTTACACCTCCTTATTGCAACAAACCTCTTTCACTCGTGCAAAAGCAACTTCAGAGTAGTTAGCATCTTGTTAAGTATCCTCTAACTGTACACGGGGACAACCAGACGGATCTGCACCTGAACTGCACAGAACTGAAATGCTTTCAAGTACCTGTTAGAACAGAACTATAAGGAGATTGTAAAAATTTGCAAAAAAATTTTACATTACTCATAACAACAACACTGCTTGAAATTTATGTATACCTTATTTAAGGGGAAGCAGCCATTATCCTTTCTAATCAGTATGACTTTTACAAAACAGTAGGAATTAACACAGAAGAACAGAAGCAGGAGAACAAGCTGTTTTCTTAGTAACTGCCACACAATTTTGAGATGGTTAGATCTTGTAGTCTATAATGGAGCTCTTAGTTCAGTGCAATATAAAAAAAACAAAACCACACCACACAAGTGAGAAGTAGAACTAGAAAAGTGCATACTGAAGGTATGCCAAAAATGGCTGCAGAACAGGCAAAAGATTTTTCAAGGTTAAGTTTAAACTATGAAGCAAGCAAGTAATCATTACCATTCAAAACCCAGTAATGACCATGGTAACTGAAACTGGCATGATTTCAAGTCAGTGACTAAAGTTTTAGGAAATATTTAGCTTGCTAGTTTAGCCACATTTTCCATTCCATTCCCTTAGATCTTCCCATTGTCATTTGGGCTACTTTCAGAAGACAGCTGAAAACTGTGCTGAATTTGTACAGAATATACAGCAGTGAAGCCAACTGTGACAGTCAAAAGTCCATATTGCCTATGAAGAAAAGTTCTACAAAAGTGTCTAAAAGTACATCACCAGGAAAAGATATGATCTCAATTATGACTTATCTTCATTAAGGGGAATATAGGGCCACAATATTACTAAAGATAACATGGCTAGGGCCAATATTAATAATTTTTTGTTCGCTTTCCAAAATGCAGGAATTAGCAAACTGAAATATCTGAAGTACAACTAACACAGAGGACAATTTTTTCTTTCAAATCCAGAGTACACACAGCACTCTATAACAGTGAAATATTTACATTCTGAACATTTTAAAAATAAATTCCAGCTTTGGTTAAAACCTGAGATTATGTGATTTAATATTGCTATTAATAAACATGGGAAAGTTTCCTAAAAAACCCAAATTATAATTAATCAGAAAAACCTTGTCCCCTTTTCTGTTTGGGTATTCTTGCAACTTTGTGTTCTGAAAGTCTGAATACAGATTAATAGCTTAAGACACTTCACTCAAATCTTGTGTAGCTGCTCTGTAACAACAAACTCAAACTTTGAAAATAACATTTTTCATTTTAACCTTGGACAGTTACAACACCTTTGATTCAGCCATTTGCTATATACTGTACAGATACAGCTAGATACCGATAACCAAAATTTTGGCATGCATTTTTATAACATACTAACAGAAAGCAAAAGTAAATATTTTCTTTTGCTACTCTACAAACCAAGACTAATGTGAGACTTCCAGACCTGCAGCATATCATTTGCTGTTTGCACTGTTGAGTCATGATATAGCCAGGCAAAAGACTCAAGTCTACTCTCATAATCTCACTAAACTAATCCGTGCAGAAGGCACACAAACAGGTAATGAGGACTGCTTCCTCTAGACTGCTAGCTATTAGTCCTCATTCCAGTAAGAGAAAAAAATTAAACCCAAGACCCTGTGTAGATGATTTCCCATCCTTGAGGAACACTCAATGATGTCTGACATGTTTGCTTCATACACCAAAGGATCTGACAGAAGAACAAAGCAAGACAGTAACAACTGCACCATGAAAGACAACTAGCAGACAGTTACTCTCTCCTCCCTGAGCACTTCAGTGCATCCTGCAGTTTTCCCCAAGCCCAGACTTAGAGCAGCCTACCTTGACATCTCTGCTACGGGGATCTGGAAACAAGACCGCACACCACAGTGCCGTCCCCTCTTCCCTCAAACACCTCCCGATCAGAAGCATGCTTTACCACGTTTACAACTTCAGTTACTTCCTACGCTGTACATCATCAGAGCCAAAATTAAGCATTCCATTTAGCACTAGAACAAGCTGAACACGACTAGCTTGTCTTGTGTAGGAGAGCAATTTGGACCATGCTGATGCATTCTGGAATGATGATCCTTTTCAGTAGAGTACACAGAGTTCAATGGAGTGCTTTAACGAGGTTAAATGCAGTTCGATCTCTGATTTGCCCTGGGCACTGTGTACAACACAAGCTGGGCTCCAGGAATATTATTCTGGATAGTGTTCTAATACTAGTCTACCAATAGCAAGAGGGGATTAGTTAGTTGGTCCCCGCTGCTTTTTGATATTTTTTTGGGACAAAGTCTAGAAACCTCTCACTTTCCTAAGTAACTTATAAAGACCTGATACAAGAATACACTTTAGGGCAAATCATTTCAGGCATCTAGACGAGTCCTCTTGGGATGTCACTGCTGCACACAAAGCACAGTCACAGAAAGTTTGTCCTAGAATCCTATGCTTTCATTCTTAGAAAAATACTATTGCCTTCTTAAACAGGGTCTTTAAATTCAGACACACAATGAGCTCTTCACTGCTGGCCAGACAAATGACAGTAGCTTATATTTAAGAGAATGTGTATGTCTCATATCTGCAAGCACTTGACTAGAAAGCAGCACCACCTCCTTCCCATCCCCTGCCCTGGGATGACACAAGCACTTCTAATGCTCAGTCACTGTTGATACTGGGAGCTGTACTGATCGTTAAGACACCACAGACCTACAAAATAAACACACAAAACCCAAACAAGACAGAAGTATGGAAAAACCCCCAAAACACTTTTGTTGAAAAAATGGAAGAAAAAAGAAATGGTTAATGGTTCCACAGAGGGTGAAAAAGGCTAAAGAAGAGAGCATTGTAAGAGGATGCTGGATGGTAAATGTTATCAAAGACATAGATCAGGAGCTTTCTGCCTTGCCTACACCATAAAAAATGAAGAAACAACAATTAAACAGAGGAGAATTCCTAATGTTTTCTCCCCTTAAAAGAAAAGAAAGCTGTATTTAAGCAGCAAAACTATTTCACACAATGTATTAAAAATGATCCATTTTTTAAAAATACTTTTTTAGTATCTGTCAAAGTAGTGCAGAAAATACAATTTCCTACTATATTGACTGTTTTCTCCTTCTGGTTTCTTCCAGACTGTAAGAATGAAAAAGATTCCTCACATTGTGCTAGTAATTCTTCTGCCCTTTGTTTCAAAAACTGAAGTAACTAGAAACAGGTCTCCCTCCAACAGAAAACTCTGGCTCTGATAAAAATTTTACACTGAACATGCAATCTCCAGTCTTCAGTCTTCCCCCCACCCCACCGCTAAACACCTCAGTTTATATCTTTCTGTTTGGAAGTACAGTCTACTATGTACAACTGAAAATGCAGTGCACCTGTCAGTGAAAAGCTCCAACACAGTAGCAAATCCGTATGCAATAAACCAAACCATGTTCCTGCTCTCTTGCATTGAACACTTTCTGTCAGTTTGATGTCTATCATCTCTAGATCTTTTTCCACTACAAACATTTACTGGCAGAAAAATATCTTTAAACCTCTGTGCTTTGAAATGTTCTCCTTTTAGACATAATGTCTGCATTTGTTTATGCTGAACAGATATTTATCACTTTTCCTCCTATCTAAACCTCCTCCACAGGAGTATCACAGAATCACAGAATAGCAGGGGTTGGAAGGGACCTCTGTGGGTCATCTAGTCCAACCCCCCTGCCGAAGCAGGGTCACCTACAGTAGGCTGCACAGGACCTTGTCCAGGCGGGTCTTGAATATCTCCAGAGAAGGAGACTCCACAACCTCCCTGGGCAGCCTGTGCCAGTGCTCCGTCACCCTCAGAGGGAAGAAGTTCTTCCTCATGTTCAGACGGAACTTCCTGTGCCTCGGTTTGTGCCCGTTGCCCCTTGTCCTGTCACTGGGCACCACTGAAAAGAGCTTGGCCCCATCCTCCTGACACCCACCCTTCAGATATTTGTAGGCATTTATAAGGTCCCCTCTCAGCCTTCTCTTCTTCAGGCTGAACAAGCCCAGTTCCCTCAACCTCTCCTCGTAGGGGAGATGCTCCAGTCCCCTCACCATCCTTGTAGCCCTCCGCTGGACTCTCTCCAGTAGCTCTTCATCCTTCTTGAACTGGGGAGCCCAGAACTGGACACAGTACTCCAGATGAGGCCTCACCAGGGCAGTGTAGAGGGGAAGGAGAACCTCCCTCGTCCTGCTGGCCACACTCCTCCCAATGCACCCCAGGATCCCATTGGCTTTCTTGGCAGCCAGGGCACACTGCTGGCTCATGGTTAACCTGTCGTCCACCAGGACACCCAGGTCCCTCTCCGCAGAGCTGCTCTCCAGCAGGTCCACCCCAAACCTGTACTGGTGCATGGGGTTGTTCCTCCCCAGGTGCAGGACCCTGCACTTGCCCTTGTTGAACCTCATCAGGTTCCTCTCTGCCCAGCTTTCCAGCCTATCCAGGTCACGCTGAATGGCAGCACAGCCTTCTGGTGTATCTACCACACCTCCCAGTTTGGTGTCGTCAGCAAACTTGCTGAGGGTACATTCTAACTCTTCATCCAGGTCGTTGATGAAGAAGTTAAACAAGACTGGGCCCAGTACTGACCCCTGAGGGACACCACTTGTCACCAGCCTCCAACTAGACTCAGCGCCGCTGATGACAACCCTCTGAGTTCTGCCATTCAGCCAGTTCTCTATCCACTTCACTGACCACTCATCCAGCCCACACTTCCTCAGCTTCCCTAGGAGGATATCATGGGAGACTGTGTCGAAAGCCTTGCTGAAGTCAAGGTAGATAACATCCACGGCTCTCCCTTCGTCTACCCAGCCAGTCATGTCATCGTAGAAAGCTATCAGATTGGTCAGGCATGATTTCCCCTTGGTGAATCCATGCTGACTACTCCTGATAACCTTCTTTTCTTCCACTTGCTTGATGATGGCCTCCAGGATAAGCTGCTCCATCACCTTTCCCGGGATGGAGGTGAGGCTGACCGGCCTGTAGTTCCCTGAGTAGATGTAACCGTGTTTTGTTTCTCATGTGCTTAGAGTTTCTTTAGTCCAGAACAGCAGCTGACAGCACGAATGGAAACACACGTAGATTTTTACAAGTAGAAGACACAATCTTAGGCGTGATGTTTTCTCGTATCGAAGAGAGATGTTTGCCAAGGAGCATTTCACAGACAATGGCAATGTTTATGGGTTTACTAGTATGAGAAAACCATTCAGAGGTTAAAGAGCACACGCCTCCTAGACCTGTTACTCCCACTGCCTGACAAGTTTCAACAGGACACGATTATACCTTTTCAAAAGTTTTTGTGACCAAGTATCACAACAGCATGTCCAGGAGCTCCCTCTACGAAGCACTTGGTTTCCACTCTGGGCCATTTTCTACATGACAGTGTGCCTGTGCAACTGCTAAGCTCCTTGAACACTCAGCAACCCAGACTGCCGAGTGTGTAGGTCCCCAAACTAAGGCAGCCTGACTACAACAGAACCAGCCTGCCAGCCCGCAGGAACACCCTGGCCGCAGACTGCCATGGTTAGTGCCGCACTGAGAAAGAGAACGCAAGCTGCTTTATGGAGATGAACACACCTTTGTACAAAGCCCCACTCACTTTCCTACAGACAATCTCAGCACTCTCCAAGTCATGATCTATACCACACTGTAACTGGTTTTTTTTGGTTTTATCTTTCTGTTTCATAAAATAGTAGCCTTTTCCATGTACGATTTAACAATACATCTGCTAGGCTGGGCCAGATAGAATCACGAGCCTTGTCTGCAGACTACAGGGAAACCTTTGTTGTTCAAGTGACACACAAGCAGAACTCATCACAGTCTCAGCCTGAATGTTGCTAATCCTTTCCATACATGTTAATATAAATATACTCTCCATTCAAATACAAATATACACACAAAACATACATTGCATTGTACATATACCTATACCTATAGAGGCAATCTATAGACAAATGTCCCATTTTTTAAAACTAATGCTCAAATTCAGTTCCTTCACAGTATCGGCATCCATCAAAAATATGTCCAGATGGATGAACATTGTACATTTTCTTCTGCAAAAGGCTGAAAATATAAACTGTGCCATTTAAAGTCTGTTAAGGAAACAGGCCAATGCCCCAATCACAGAATCACAGAATAGTAGGGGTTGGAAGGGACCTCTGTGGGTCATCTAGTCCAACCCTCCTGCTGAAGCAGGGTCACCTACAGCAGGCTGCACAGGACCTTGTCCAGGCGGGTCTTGAATATCTCCAGAGAAGGAGACTCCACAACCTCCCTGGGCAGCCTGTGCCAGTGCTCCGTCACCCTCAGAGGGAAGAAGTTCTTCCTCATGTTCAGACGGAACTTCCTGTGCCTCAGTTTGTGCCCATTGCCCCTTGTCCTGTCACTGGGCACCACCGAAAAGAGCTTGGCCCCATCCTCCTGACACCCACCCTTCAGATACTTATAAGCATTTATCAGGTCCCCTCGCAGCCTTCCCTTCTTCAGGCTGAACAATCCCACACATCATCTTCAGAACAAAACAAAAAGACAATTTAATCAAAGCAGTACAAGTACCAGCGTGGATACTTACTATTAAAATTAATTCTTCTGCTAAATTAAGTGATAGGACATGTTTATATTGATTTAAGAGCTCCCAGTGCAATATAGGAATATACAAGCCTTAATCTCTCAGCACAGGAGAGTTTAAGGGACACCTAAATTAGGAAACGGGCAGATGAACCAGTAACCCTGGTCTAATCGAGCACACAAGTCCTTACTCTCTTAGTGAGCCTACAGAAATTGCTGCATGCACTCCCTGTCTCTGTACTAGGCAAACGGGGAGCTACACTCTATTCACAACAGCAGTTATCACTAGATCTTGTTTATGTCAGGGTACGTTTTGTGCTTCCATAATTTCAGCCAGCAGCCAAAAATGAGGTAGGAAAACCATATAACCTCAGGCTATTTCATTATTCCCTGCACCAAGTGCTATGGGTGTGTAAGTTTACAGTAAGATGAGCATACAAATATCACAAAGTTAAAGCTGTCATTCTATACAGAATATATTTTTTTCCAGCTCAGAAAAATCCTACAGATCTTCTCCCTTTCCCCCAGGTTTGTTCAGAAGAGAAGCTTCAATAATCTGGTATCCCTGACAATGGATTACCCCTTTCCTGAAAAAAAGGGTAGATTACCCTACACACCACAGATAGTTCAGACACCAACATCACGCCAGTTCCAAACACACTTTACAATTCAAAGAAGACCTATTCTCAGGCAGAATGCCAACAGCTGCATTTCAGTGAACTTGAACAATATATTGCTTCATCTGGATACTTATTTCTGTAGTCTTTCCAAAGTTATGGTCTATTAAAAGTCAAGGAGTAGCAATAAACTCCTCCTCTGCAGCAGCAAAGGTACAGAAACAGCGTTTAATAATGAAAAACTAATCAATGTAGAATCCCAAACTACTCCTGCATTATTTTGCTTATGGTTTTAAAATCAAAGGACATTTATAACAACTGATTGGCTGCTGAGTTTATAGTCTTACTACGAGTGTATATCACTAATCTCTAGTCTTACTAGAAACTTTGGGAAGACTAGCCCTGTTAGAAGGCCATTAAGATAGTAAGGGGTCAGAGCACAGGATATATAAGAAGAGGCTTTGCTGTTGATGGCATTCTTTACCCATCTGCTTGTTCTGAGTAAATCTAACAGGACTTAGTATACCTGACACGCCTACTCCTCTGCCAAGCGTCAATGCACTGGCCAATGGATTCAAAGTCTCTCAAATGGAGAAGAGGCCTTACATGCATATTGAAATGTAAAGCAGGAGCTGGAATCTTGTCTCTGCATGGAGCCAGATTATGAAGCAAACATTTTCTGTATGCAGTGAAGATATTACAAAAATAAAAACAAAAAACAAACCCAAGCAAAACAACAGAACCCCAACATTCTTCCACTCTTCAGACTGAAGCGCCTTTATTAGTGCTTACCTTAGGCCTTGTCCTTGTATAGATCTTTGTATGGGCCTGTTGGTGGCGGGAAAAAAATTTAAAAATTAGACTGTTTTTTAAACAATGCATTGGGCAACATCCACATGCATAAGCTGCACCACTGACTCCACACCTTTTTTAAAAAAAACCCAACACATCTGCCTGCGCTTCTACATGGCTTCCAACCTTCACACTTACAATTGGGGTACAGAAAACAAGGCAACAAATAGCCTCACAACAGAGAAGAGCAACTAATTAACTACATTTTAAAGTGCTTACAACATAACCAACTCATTTCAGTCTCTCAAACCACAAGCAGGATTACTACTTGTGGCAACTTTGTCATAAATACTTATAGCTAATATTCTCATTGTAGCTTACTGCTGTGTCATCCCATCTCATCCCCCCCGCCCCTCTTCTCTACAGGAAGTACAAAATTGTGCATTAAACAGGCAACCTGTGGAAAGCGTCTCTCCTTCTAGGACTAATAGAGGCACCTGTGGCACAGCTAGGGGATTTTAGAGTACCACCTCTGCAGCTTACAGTATTTAGTTCCCCAGTTCTGAAACAAAAATGACTATATTCTGAAGACATGCAATGGAGTACGGGGTTAGATCAGTTGACTTGGGAGGATTGATATACCAGGCCCTTGTCCTACTAGGTAGAAAAGTCTGAAGTAATCTAATGAACACTATTTTTCTTTTCAAATGAACGATATTCAGCCTAGCAGATTTTGAAATAACCCAGTTCTAATTTCCTGCAAAATACAGTCATTACAACAACTCTGTATACCAGTTATTTCTCAAGTTGTTTTCCGCTGAAAAACGTAACAAAATTCCGTGTTGGTGTAGCTACACTGAAGTTACATCAATTTGCTAACAAAATGTAGCTGTGTAAACCCCAAGTACAATGAAGAATGTTCATTAATACAGACATTGGCAGTCTATGAGATTTCTTCTGAGTCTCTTTCCTGAGACAGTGGGAATCAACAACAGTTGGTCTTTTGCAACATGTCTGAAAGCTCAGGTAATAGTCCTCCAACTTTAGAAGTTAAAGCAAGGGGAGAATAAATGAGACGTGGTGAAGCTTAAGAGTGTGAACACCACAGATACGAGAACTTTCATATATGAATCTTACAGAATTTAAAACAGTTGATTCCACAGCCAGACATCTCCAGCATGTACACATCCCACCAATACACATGGACTCCAAGCAAGTCAATCATTAATATAGTGCAGTTAGCTCTGTCTATTTTTATATCAGAGAGGTCGCGTGACTGCCTGGTCAAGTACAAAAGCAGTAAATGGCTAAAGACTAGCCCTGCTTAAGCAAAACCCTACTGCACACCCTGCTCCCCCACCCCCAACACACCCCATGCAAACATGTCAGAATACTGCAATTAAACCTGACAATAAAGCCATCCCCAAATAAGCAGACATTTAAAAGAAACCTTAGTTCTCAGTCATAATTCAAGGCTATGTATAGATGGAATATAAATAGCTATTTTTTGTCAGACGATTAACACAGTTTATCTGAGTGTTAACACACATTTCCCTCCTTCTGAGCATGCATCTGTACAGCCTAACACCAGCAATTCTAATGGCCTCTCCAACCTAATAGGCAGGGCAGGGTGTATTCTAAAGAGCTATAAGAACAGCAAGGACCAAATTTGTGGTCTGTTGACAGTAATTTGCTTGCCCCTAACTGTCTGTCTTTGGCACTGAAGCAAAGGTGCTTACGATCTAAACAAATGCCAGGGTAGTATTATCAGATTGCAGTAACCTTGGTGTTGGAGATGGCGAGAGACACGTGCAGTGCGGACTGGTTTGCTTTGCTTCCTTGCCTGCCTTAAATTTATGGACAGGCTAATTTGAGCATAGGAATAGCTTTTTTTCCAGCTTTCTTTACAGTCCAAATGACAAGGCTGATTGGGGGAAGGAGGCTCTTTCAAGATTTCAAATTAACAGAATGAAGAAACAAAGATAACCAAGGGGAGGAAACAAAGGTTGCAATAAAAGGAGAGAGCTGGGAAGAGTAGAGATGCTTAAATACATGACAGGTCCACAGACAGCCTGCTAGAAACACTTACTTGACAGCATTTAATGATTAACAGCAAAAAAACAAAAAGGCAGAAAGCTGCTTTCCCTTGCATTTAAATTCTAGCTGCAGAAACACCTGCAAACTTTCAAATATTAATGACAGAAAAGACATTCAGTACAAAGACTCTCAACAGCTAATTATTGTGCAATACTATTCACAGCCATTTTGCAAATTACAAAGGATGTAAATATCATGTACTGCTTGGAAGCAATGAAGAGCTAACACAAAACATGGCTGGAGTCCTTGGATCCAAGTTATCAGTACTGCTCCTGCAAAGTAACTATCTCAGCAGTCTTTTGCAACCTGGTTTAACTGCTAGCAATTGCACAAAGAATGAAATTCCAACAACAGGGAATTCCCTCTTCTGGTAATACAGAGCCCTAAATGTGATCCACGTCATTTCTATGCTCTGGGTATTCCTGTACGCTCTGACAATCCCAATGGAATTTCCTGTAAGCCAGAAAAGCTTTCAAATGCTCCAGCTTCCCGCAGGAATTGGATGTAAAAGTGCAAGGTTTTAAGATAACACAGTTCGACATAGAACCATCCACTCCCCTCTCATCACAGCTACACAGCACCTGCAAGGTATCACCTCTCCTGCTGCCCTCGGACACCCCCTGGGGCTGGCGTCAACCAAGCACACTGCATCCACTCGGTTATTTGCTCTCCTGTTCACAGGCCCAGAGCGTCCAAGGAACATTTTGGCAAGTTCTAGTGGGCACTCTCAATCCGGTGTTCAATGAGATAACCCTCCGGCAGTCCCAACGTCCCAACAGCAACTGTCCGCTTAAGGATGTGCTGCATATGTGTTTCAGAGAGCAGATCCTAGATAAAGACCAACGCAAAAATAAACTCATAACAAAATTTTACTTTTGTGACAGAAATCTTAAAATATTCAAAGAAGAAGCTGCAGAATACAAGTTTTGGGTTTAGACAGCTCTTCATGTGAATATACACTGCCCGTTTAACTGGGACCAGCTGGCAGAGTAAGTGTAAGCTGTGAGTATTTGGGTGAGCACTACCAGCAATCAGAGGATCTGTTTTCGCCTCATCCCCAGGTCTTGACAGACTTTGCGGAAAAAGCAAGCGTGACGGCAGAGAGCACTGACCTGCGCGTTCGCGGCAAGAGGCACCCACCAGCCATGTAAACGCCTCCGAGACCCTCCAGGCCCTGGAAGGAGCCGAGAGGCTGAAGCCAAAGGCTCCCACGGCCGGCTCGCAGCGCAGCGGAGGGAAGAGCGCCAGCTGCTTCAGCCAGCGGCGGCACCGCGGGCACCAGAGCCCAGGGACACGGCGGCTCGGGGCCGCGTCCCGACCCTGCCCCAGAAGCTCCCCCCTAGCCCCGCCGACCTCGCACGGGCACGGCCAGCGACCCACGGCCCGGCCCTGGGAGCCGGTCCCAGCGCGGCGCGCGCCAATGGTGCCCGACGAAGGCCGGGATCGGGGCAGGCCCCCTCCCTGTCCTGCCCGGCCACTCGCCGGAAGGCGCCGCCGAGGTCCCGACGCCCGCCACCGAACCCCACCCCCCCGAGTCGGCCGTGCCGGGACCGCCCTTACCGCCGCCACCGGGCCTGTCAGGCCGCCTCCGGCGGGACCGGGGGAAGCGGGCCGCTGCTCCGCGCATGCGCAAAGAGCGCGGCGGCGGGTGCGCGCATGCGCTCCGATGGGCGGCGCGGGCACGTGCGCCGCGTCTCCGACGTTGAGGCCGAGCGGGCCGAGCCGCGGCGGGGGGAGGGGCCGGAGCCGGCGGGGCCGTGGGGGGAGGCAGGCGGGCGGGCGGGCGGACGGGTGGCGAGGGGGGCCGTGGGGGGCGGCGAGGGGCGGTGCTGGGTGAGGAGGCCCCAGGCCTGTGGTTTTGCGCTGGAGACAGCGTTATTTACCAACCTGGCAGAGGCTTCAGGTGAGCAGCTCAGTGCAAATGTTAGATACAACCCTTGCTTTAAGATGTGAATAGTTTCGTGCTCACTAACAAAAGCGACTGTTTTTTTGCAAAGCCTGAAATGGCTGGGACAGAAGTGGGTTCATTCTAAAGATGAAGGACTTCCACAGTGTTTATTTGACTTGACTTGGCAGCAGTGTTCTGTTTACTGCTGGGTAAGTAACTGCCACATTAAAGATTATTAACTAGGAATGCTTAAGTGACCAATAAAGTGCTAATCTTTTATATGGCGTTGTAAACGTACACAGCTTGGCAATGCAGGCTCTTGCCGAACAGATAACAAATCCCTTACCCAGAAGGTTTACAATCCAAAAGACAACACAGGGAGGGCCACAAGGAAAGGACACGACGTGGTACTGAAACACAGAATACGAAGAGAAGCTGTAGCCATTGCAGCTGGATTTTAAACGGGGTCTTAAGAGGATTTTTCATATTTATCTTAAAGCTACTGGGCAGTGATCAGAAGCAAGATAGACACAGCATCTATCGCGCCAGGGAGAAACGGTTGGTAGGGTCGCGGGCACTGAGGCGACATGCAGTGCTGGATACCCGGCCTCGGGCAGTGGCCAGCGCTTCAGAAGGCAGGGCAGTCCCACTGCTTGAAAGCATGGCTAAGCTCAGAACTGGCTGAAAGCACTAAACAGACCTGTTAATATGCACTTCCTTCAGGGCTTCAGTGTGACTGCTGTGGAGAGCAATCAACTCGTGTCACAGAAGCACACGACAGAGCCATTTCCAGAAGCTGTACTGAAGTGATTCATTTATCCAGAAGCTGTACTGAGAAGTGATTCATTTATCCAAATGTAAATTGGAAATACAATGCATTATTTTACATTCATTTGTGTTTGGTTCTGTGGAGTCCTCAAGGGCGCTTACACACATGGAAAGGATTTTATTCCCTACACCAAATGAGGCTGAGCTAGCAAGGAAAGCAGGTTTAGAAGAGGATGAAAGTAGATGGAGAGGTGTGGGAACAGAGATAAATGTGGGCAGTATTTGATAAGACTTTGTAGGAAGATGAAAAGCTTCCATCTGTCTCCAGTATTTATAGCATGCTGTCACTGTGGTACGTGGGTCCTAAGTAGTCTGCATGTTTGGGCTCATGGTGCCCCTCTGAGGTAAAGCAGTGCTGGTATTCCCATGTTTCTCCAGGGAAACTGCAGCACAGGGAAGGTGTTCATATTGTGTGAACAAAGCTGTGGATTGACAGGCTTTAGAAAAGCGAGACCAGGCACAGGGAGATGGATTGGACTTCAGGAATTTCTCTGCTGAAGTGTGAACCATAATTTGGACTGAACATATCCTTTAGCCAAAGAGTTGTTCTTGGTGTTCAGAAAGTAGAAGTAATGGAAGGCTCTCTCCAAACTTCTATACTGATGCTCGGTGGTACACTATCAAGAGGTATTTTAGGAGTGTAATGGTGACACTTTTGTCACCAAAGTCTCTGCGTTGCCCAATGGTTTTACCACTCCAGTAACCCAGGTGCCATAGGGGATAGTGTTCAAGGAGGCAGAGCCCTGCACAGAGGTAAGGTCGATGTGGGGAGATCTTTCAGAAGGGACATGTGTGTTGGCAGGATAAAAGAACACAGAAGCCTATGGACTAGTAGAGCTTGAAATAGTGGCAGGTGATGTGAACAGAGTGGATGCTGTGTGCTGTCTTAAAACCTTGTAGACTGCATGGCCATGTGAATAATCCTCATTAGCCTGTACCAAGGCTGTTGGAGTGTCTGTGACTGTGAAAGAGAGGGTGAAAACCATACTTAACCAGCTGGTTGATGGCTGATGGAAAACATGCTTAAGTGCATCTACTTTACTTTCTGGAGAAGGGTGTTTGTTTCTGGCAGCTTTGCAGAAGCCAAGGAATGCTAAGGCTCTAAGTAATAAACCCTGCGGCGGATCAAGTGAAGAGCAAGACCCAGTGACCCCCTGAGCACTGAGGGCAGTAAGCCTGCAAGGGCTTTCTAGGGATAAATGAAGGATACTAGTTTATAGGGCTACCAATCAACAACTTCCCTGAGTTTTGGAGAACTTTCACGTGGCATGAAAGAAGTAGTTCCACAAGTACGGTGTTCAATGAAGCCTATTTTTGTATGGATATGTGTATTGAGGGAGCTTTTCTCTCTATTCTCTGAAGACTAGCAACAGGTGAGCTCATACTGAACCATTTTTTTGTGTGTGGATGCTATTCCACCTAAATGCTCATTTTCCTGAAGCGTATTGGAACAGAAATTTCTCCAGTGTATGCAGTTGTATATCTCTCATTTTCTTATGAAACGAGCCTGGAGTTATGGTCTAGGCACTGGATGTAACAGAGTCTTTTTGGCAGGGGTAATGGAGGGACTGGAAGGCTGGACTGAGAAAGGACAGGAAAGCAAGAAAAAAGAAAGTGAGGAATGTCTGAGGGCGTGGAATGGGCCATCACGCAGAAGAACTGTCTGTATGGGTGTCCCACAGCCTTGGAGAGGAGGCAAGCGCTCCTAGCGTGGGCAGGAGAGCGGCTGGAGCATCAGCAGAGAACTCCGGGATGTGCAGAAGGGACCTAGGCCAAGCCCTGAGCTGGGCTGGTGAAACTGGCTTTGGTAGTCCCACAGCAATGCTGTTTTCGCAGGGCTGCTTGCATGGAAAGCTGATAAGCCTGGCAAAGTGTGACCTCCTGTGGGTCAAACTGGGAATTACCGTGGGATAATTAAGCAAATCATTTTCATATCATGTGCCGGCATCTTAATAGAGGTTTGCCCAGTGGTGTGGATCACTTGCAGCAGTCAGATCTGGTTCCGCCCCTCTGGATGGGCTGCTGATGTTCCTCCTGGCAGTGAGGGTGAGGCTAAAGCCAAAGGTGCCAAAATTGGAAGAGTACTGGTGGATGTTTTAATGACAGTAAAAGGGACACTGTTGTAAAGGCAGCCACGCATTTCTCAGTGGCTCCAAGAAGTGCTCTACGGACGCTGCGTTTTCCGTTCAGTTGGATGGGTTTCAGCCAGTTTTTCCTGTTTCTTTGTCCCTTCCCTCTCCCCAGCTACAGTGCCTCCTGCCTGCTAGGAACAGGTGGTCATCTTGTCGTACCATGGACGCCATGGTAAGGGTTAGCTTTCGGTACTGGGGGATCCTCTTGGCGTGGACAGGGGATTGTTTTAGGAGGGAATGAGCAGCCTCCCTTCTGGATGACTTTAATCCCCCTCCTCCCTGAGGGCACCAGGACATAGCTGTATGGTGACATGTAGTATGCACCAGGTATTCTAAAACGTGTGGTGATTGCCTGTTAGCATCCGGCTTTGACCGCAGGTACTGCTGTCGCGTTAGATACCCAGTAGGGTCAGGTCCGCAGAGATCCCTCTGGCATTTGGGCACCTTTGGGGCACTCTTGGCAGCTCCTGACTGTCTGGAAGAAGAGAGTTCATTGCAGAGGGATCTTGCATGTGACAGTTTGTCTCCCTCCATGGAGTGCCTGCCTGATGACCTGCGGGGTCTTAGGGAATGGCTTCTTTTCCCAGGGCTTTTCCTGAGAGGGTGATTTTGAAGGAGTTTGGTTTATTCTTAAGTGCAGGTGTATCGTATAAGCTTTAGGGACTGCTGGTGAGTCACATGCTACAGACTTGGATGGTTAACTAAATGTTGCTTGACTTATGCCCTGCATTGTCGTTGTTGTTTTGGTCCCTTCCTTCTCCCTGTACTCCTCTGCATCAGCCCAAGTGCAGCACTACCTCTTCTCAGGGGACTTACTGGCTTTCACCAGGCAAACCAGGATCTGTTTTTTTGGGCACTGATGTCACTTATTAGTGTTGTGCCTCTGCCTGGGCAGCTGGCTCTGGGTCTTGGGTGCATTTACCACATAGTGTGATGGAGTGGGAACTGCGAGGAGCCTGCAGAGTTCACAGCAGAGGTGGGTGGACAAGCAAGTGCAAAACCAGACTGCGATCCCATGGCTTTGCTTTCTGGAGACCCGAGAATAGGCTGAACCCATCTGGGTGATGGATGAGAAGAGGATGTGGTGCCCAGAGGGCCTCTGGCTGGAGCGGGTTCCTCACTGTCCCAGCTGAACGGCCAGGGCAGGTCCCTAGCTCAGCCTGTCAAGTGGGCTTTGCACCAAAATCCATGGCACTGGGTGCTCTCAGACCTGTCTGTGGTCTCCCCTAGGGCAAAGCAAAACTTGCAATTAGTGTTTCCAAAAGGTGTGAAATGAAGCCAGAGCAGAGGCAGGCTCGGTGGGCGCTCTGACCCAGGCCTGGTCCTCACAGCCCTCGCACCTGTGCTGGAGTGTGAATTGCCACTCTGTGCTGGTGCCCCTCACCCCCTCTGCACACTCTGTTTTCATTAGCGCGTGCTCTTGGGTTAAGGACCGTTCTCACTTCCAGCTGAACAAACACTTTCCATCGTGTGTAAAATCCAGCCTGGTGCTAATAGGCGTCTACCCCCGCCTTCTTCCCTCCTCTCTGCCACCTTTTGTGCAGTTGGCAGGACAATAAAGTGGCGCTATTACCTGACTTATTATCGACACAGGACTGTAATTTATGGTGTGTGCTTGGTAAAGTGCCATGCTGAAAACATTTATGGCCCACTTAGAGTCCTGCCGGGTGGTGGGGAGGGCGATGGCTGTGGAGGGGAAGCCAGTTGTTCCACCCGTGCGAAATGCCGCACAGCCCAAAAGCTTCCTCTGCCTTCTGACAGCAACATTGTGGGCGGGTGGACTCAGGGCCGCTGCCCCATGAATGTCAGACCAGTGCCCAGGACAGATGTATGGCCTTGTTGTCATTAGGAAACACACAGTTTTGTCTTCCTTCAAGCATTTATTGAATTCCCCATCTTTACCGCACCTGGTCCTGTACAGTCTCACCCCTCAGGCCCTTCCTCATGTTCCTCATACGTGTTGCACTTTCTCCTTCCTCTCCAGGCTCCAGCACCCTGTCCTCTTGGGGAAGAACAAATGCCAGCCTGCTTAAGCTGCTCCACCTGCAGCAGATCAAGCACAGAAGCCGTGAATAACTCCTCCTCAAGGAAGGCGTAACATCAGGTCAGTTGCTCTCTAACAACCAGGTTCATGCTGTGAAGCAAACAACCTGATCGTTTAGTTCGCCGTGTCTGGATTTGACCTGGAAATATGCTGTGGAGAGAAGGGGACAAATGAATCGTCATTGCTGTAGGTGGGCTGGATTTCAATAGTAATCTAGGGGGCCAGGGGAAGTCATTCTCGGAAGCAGTGACTTTTCCAGTGATTGAAGAGACACTTGTGAGAAATGGGACTTAATACCCCAGTCTTGCAAGGTGTGGTATGGAAATTTGGTGTGGAAAAGTGTTTTTGACATTGGGCTATTTGCTGATTATTGAAAAGTTAATGTTGGCTGTTGTGGTCTCAGGAAAACATCATCATTCATCTTTTAAAGTTATTTGGAGCTTGGCTGTCTGCCCTGTCCAGTTGTCCTGATTCAAAGGATGGGGAAGCAAAGCATTGTCCAAACCATTTAGCCAGCTTCAGGAGCACGCTTTCACTGAAATTTCGTAGTTAGAGAGAGCATTTGCTCTCTGTACACCATGGGGAAGGATCACATGGCAGTTTGTCCTCTTTTCTTCGGGTTCCGTCTTTGCCAGCTGCTGAGTGGAAAGCAGGTCCTATGAGTGCCATATGTGCATTCTTGTGCTGGTGCTGAAGGAGATGTTCTGGCTGTGGTTGTGTTGGTATGTGTCCCAGGTGCTCTCTGCTAGTTGCTGTCTGAAGGTTTGCAAGATAAAACCTTGGGAGCTGGATGACACAAGGAGTCGTGTGATTCCCACGATGCCAAGCTAATGCCAATTCCAAATAGAGTCATCACCTCTAGCTGCCGTTACTGCTGGACGTCCTGACCTAAGGGTCCCAAGGATGAGGTTTTGATCTGGGAGAATGCCTTGAGCTGAGGTTGCTTCACTCATGCTGTGGTTGGGCAGAGCACATGTTTTGGATGACATTCATTTCCCCAAACAGTAGCTGTCTAGAAGTTTGCCATCTGGTGTAATTTTGCCCTTTAAGCTCCATCTGTGCTGTTCAATGGGGCCTGAAGCCTGCCATCAGAGAATCAGCTCATTTGTCTTAAGCACTGTCTGATGGAGCAGGTTGCTCCGGAGCTGCTTCTGTTTCTTCTCACTGGAGCTTAGATATTCAGGTGCTGAAATGGGTGCTAAAATCAAAGGAGGTGAAAGCCACCCTTGCACTTTTTGTGTGAGTGAGTGCTGGTGGGAAGCTTATGTTGTCTCTGGGCTCTGAGCCGCTTTGGGCATGTTCTGTTGACTGCGTTCCAGACACCCCATGCCCAGGTCAAATCTCCACCTGGACCCTATAAACTGCTTCCCTTTCTCAGGCAGTGTGAAGCGGATGGGTGGCAATGCGAGGGCTGGATCCCACTGATAACAGAGAATAACCACAGTCTTGAAATGCTTCAGTGCGTCCCGCAGAGTGAAAGCAGTTTGGCTGATAATAAAACCTCCACTGAGTGCAAGATTATTCAATGGGAATGGAGGGGCGGGGGAAATGGCAAAAAACCCCCTGTCTTAAGAGGGTTCACTGTATGTGCACCTGATAAAAATCATAACATGGGATCAGCTTTCTTCTCTGCTTGCTCTGCTTTTGGCATGCGTAACCAAGCTCTGGCAGGCAGGGCAAATTTCCTTCTCCCTGGGTCGTTAAAAAAAAGACCATTTCCCCATTTAAAGAGTGGGAGGGAGGTGGGGATGGAAAGGGGAGCTGAGCCAGGCAGCAGGCTAGCCCTGCCCATGCTGCTGTGTGAGCTAGCAGAGCCTTGGCTCTCCCACCCCCACGGCTCTCCGCAGCGTTAGGCACGTGGGATTGAGGGGGACTGGATGGATATGAAAGCAAACACACATCTGGAAGTTCCTCCAGTTAATTGGGCAATTATTCATACCACTCTTGCTGGAAGCAGCCTGCTACTGCTGAGCCAAAACCAACAACAACAGACCATGGGCGTACTCCGTCCCCGCTCGGAGTGGGGAGGCATGTGTGGAGAGGTGGGGCTGCGGAGGGCAGGTTAAGCAGTGACGGCATGGACCCGCTCCTGGGCTGCTTGGCTTGGCTGTGGAGGTGGGTGGGGAAGCCCTGGAGGCCCTGGATGTGGTGAGATGCTGGGGAAGCACTTGCTTCGCAGCGCATGTGGGCCCCAGGTGGGGAGGGTGAAGCTGCTGCTCTGGAGCACCATGAGAACCCAAGTCAATCTGTGTTGGGTTTTATTAGGAGCTTGGCAGGCTGTGGTGTCGGTGAAGGTAGTCCAGGCCCAGCTGTGCTCTGTAACACTTTACTCCTCATAAATAGTGGATTCGCTGCCATTTCTGCCCAGCTCCCACCTGACCAAGGCTCTGGCAACCCATGTTCACCTTTTCCATCTCTCCTTCTTCCCCTTCCTCACATCCCTGGTTCCTGCTTAGTCCGGCAGCAGTGTCACTGCAGTCTCCATCCCCTGCCTGTCTCTGGTACCAGTGCTGTGCAGGTGAAGAGCTGAGGGAGCGCAATGCTGGCTGGCCTTGTCTTTGACAGTTCATTCCCCCTGGTTTGCCTGCAAGATGGGAGATGGGTGTGAGCGCTTTAGTCAAAGCGGCTTTCCCTGCTGCAGAGTTAATGGGCCTCAGCAGATCCTCAGGGGGATGATGTGCAGAGGTATCCTGGACACCATCAGCTTTGAAGCATCGTCTCTCCTCCTTCTCATCGCTAAATCTGGTGGTATGTAGGGTTGCTCCTGAGGCTGAATTCTCTGTGATTGCGTATCAGTGGGACAGACCACATCTTGAAAGTGTTCCCCTGGAACCGTGGCTGACTGCTGTTTGAGTGCTTTGCCATTCTTTCCTCACTGCTGAAGCTCACAGGAAGCCTACCGCCTTCCAGCAGAATATCTGTTATTGATAAAAACGATCCCCTTCTCTCAAACTGTGCCTGCCGCAAGGGGGTGGGGGTGCCGCGTTTAGCCCATCTGCTTCCTGCTTTGCCTAAGAGTGTGTCTCTGGCACTGGGAGATACTGTGGCAGGCTCAGAAGTGCACGCAGCACTGGGCTCCACCAGCAGAATTGGAGCCAGCTCCAGCCGAGCCCAGCTGGGATGTGGAAGAAAGAGAGTTCCTGTTGTTCCCTCTTGCCTTGTCTTTGTCCCTCTTCCATGAGATGGGTCTTCTCTGAAGAACTTTAATGTCATTAACTAAAGATCCTCCTTAGGATAACATAAATCAGACAGACAGTTTGGCTCCAGGATGAACATGCAAACGTAAGCAAGGCTGTACTGGGTCACACCATGGAGCTGGCTAGTGCAGGATGCTCTCCCCAGCATCTCTGGAGTAAGTGCTCTAGGAAAGGGCTTAAAACAATGCATGCATGGCATGTGTTGTCCCGCCTCTTCTCTGGCAGTCCATGGATGTGATGAAATGTTTATCTGGTGGGTGATCAGCTAATATTTTGCATCTTTGTTTGTCCATTTTTGAAGTGTTTCAGAAGCAGTAATGGTGCTAACTCTGAAAGACTTGGGGATGTAAAGTTCTCTGCATGAGCTTTAGTAGTGGTCTCAAAAGTCCTGTGAGGACATCTCTCCATTAAAAACCACTGGAGAGAGGGGAGCACGATTCCCGGTTTTGCAGGAGGGAGCAAAGAATTTAAATGGCTTATCCAAAATCTCAGTGGGAATCCTTAACAGAGTGTAGTGTTGAAACAAGATGCTCGGACTCTTGGTGAGCCTCCTGTCCAGCATTCCTCTTTGATAATCACCCACGCAGAGATCTAAGTTGGGATGGGAACTGACTGTTGAAGAACTAATGCAGAAATAAAACTAGCGAGCGAAAGCCTTCCTTACTGTCAAAGTGGATGACTGTGCTGTAGAAGGAGGATATCACCCAGATGGAGAGGCCAAGTAGCAAAACTTGCTTTGTGTATGTTTAAGAAATGGAAACGTTGCTGAGGGTTCAGCTGAGGAAATACGATGCTGAAGGTGCTCAGAAAATCAAGGTATGTGGTAAACAACAAAGGAGAGTGATACAATGTTAGAGAACAAGGACCGAGTTTGGGACAGGATCCACTGGTCAGCCAGAAGGTACAGGCTAGAGCCACCAGCCATGTCGAAGGGATAGGAAAGGTAGGAGAGTGTATGGAGCTGGGCTTGAAATGAGACAGTCGAGATACAAGCTCCAAGGGACAGCTCTCGCTCTCACTGAAGGGAATGGACCGACTCCCATTGACGTCAGCGAGGGCTGAACTGGGACCCTTGCAAGAAATATATTGAACACAGACAAATCCAGCAAAGTCAAAACAGATGATGCAGGCCTCTTAATACAGTCACAGGGAGCTTGTTGCGAAACCTCCTAACGAGGCAGTTCTGTCAAGCAGCCATCTCCAAGCCCAGTAGGCTCTAGCCTAGGAGAGGAACATGGGAGGCTGTGGTCCTGGAGAAGGCATGCCCAAGATGGAAGGCAGAAACGGCATGGGGTGGGTCCTTATTGTGTTTGAACATAACCCCACTGGCAGCCTGGTTTGTGTGACCTCCTTAGCTACCTTACCATACCCCAGGTGCTTTTTCTGGAGGCTTCCCTGTCCTGCTGATGAAGCTTTTATGAAGCTGGAGGTGTGGACAGACTGGACAAGTTATCACAGAGGAATATGCTGCTGTACATCAGCTGACAGTGGGGAGCATCTGTGTGCACACCCTTAATCCATGGCACATGCAAGTCAATTTGAGTTAGCCAACGTGACAGAACCGCACTAAGCTGGCTGAAATGACCTTATTTGCACGGACTAAGCGAATGCACATGGACTGTAATGCTGACACGCAGTAGCTAGTTACCGCGTGATAGCCTGTGTCTGTGTTTGCGTTCAGTCTGTGACTCATCGCCCCAAACTTTTCCCTTGCTGTGCTGCTCACTCCCTTGTTCCACGTTCAGTACCCACTTTCTTCTGCGTCAGGGATGTCTGTGATCCTACCCCAGCCCCTTGTCTCCCCAGAGAGTAGTTCTGGCAGCTCTTCTGTCCTGCTCCGTAGAGTCATGACAATCTGCTCTGGGTACAGGCTCTGCTAGTCCTCTTCACAGCCAAGGGTACTCAGGCAACCAGCTCCCCATGGGGGCCCAGGTCACGGCTCAGAACTTATCACCTCACTCCACAAACACCTGTCCCTTTCCAGCCCAGCAGGCCTCCTTTGGCACCATGAGCTGCCCCTCCTCCATCTTTGCTTGTTCTCTTCACATGGAGAAAGCAGTGAGTCAAGACAAGGTGCTACCCTTAGAGAGCGAGAAGATGCAGAGCACCATAGTGAGGTCAGTGGAAAGATCTGGGCAATATCCTCTCTCTGGCACAGTGGGAGTCTGGAAAAGGTGAAGGAGTTGAAAGGAGAGGCAAGATGAAGTTAGTAGTATGGATTGTGAAACTGAAAACAGAGGGAGCTGAGTTTCTGGGTGCTCCTGAGGATGTGGGCCTCTGAAAGTGACCTGTCTTGTCCACAACCAAGACCTGCTTCAGGCTGAACAGCAGATATGTTAGTGAAGCCACCCTTAACTGTTGAAGCAGAATCCAGTCCTGAAAGTCCTATCTCCCCTAAATGTGGAGTTTCATGTCCTAGCTGTGGTATGAGAGACGGCACAGATCTAAATCTACTGATTTGTAGCTGGAAAATTCAAAGGAATGGGAAGAGAGCGCTGGGACGGAGACAGGCAGGGGGCATTGTTGCACTTAAAATGGTTCTGTACTGTATGTGCAGCTTAGATGTTTTGGGAAGGGTGGAATTTCGTGCTTCATCCCCCCTGAATAGACTGGACTGCAGATTTGCCTTCCTTTTCATCCTGGATCGACTGAAATAGCAGCATCTTGGACAGGGACCAGCTTCCTTGATGTAAGAGCGGTGCTTCGGGGACGAGCCCAGGAGGGGACTCCTGAACAGGTGGTGGAAGCAGGGACAGGCTACCAGCGGTGGATATCGAAGCATTGCCTGAGCTTTCAGGAATGGAGTGAGGAAAGCCAAAGCTCAGCAGTGCTGGAGCCAGCAGATGTGAAAGACACCAAGAAGGGCCTCTTTCGAATGTGCCTGCAGCAAAACGAAGGCTAAGGAAAGTGTGAGCTTGCTGCTTACTGGGGCAGAGGACCTAGAAACAGGACATAGAAAAGGCAGAGATACTCAGTGCTTTCTTGACACTGGGACCAATAACGTTTAGTGTCTTTATTAATGGCTTAGAGCGCACTCTCAGTGAGCTTGTGGACCATACCAGATTGGGGGCAAACAGTTGGTACACTGGAGGGCACAGTTCTATTCAGAGAGACCTTCATGAGCTGTTGCCTGTTTTATGCTGTGATGTGCATTTCGGGGCTGATGGCCTGGCTTTTCTCTGCTGCCTGGGCTGCTCGTTTCTTCTTGGTTCCACTTCAGGCAGCCCTCTTTCTCTGACGATGTTTGAAACAAGCTTCCCTTCTCAAAGTAAGCAGCTGAAGGGATTGTGTTAGACTAATCACATCTGAGTGAGTGAAATTTGCACTGTGACCCATAGTTTCGTGCTTGTGCGTTTCCCACAGTAACCGCATCATGAGGAGCCATATGTAAGCTACTGTAACAGCCTGATGTAGTTTTGCTGATGACTTGCCTACAGGCCATGAGGTGGGAAAGGGGCTGACTCACAGAGGAGGTGTGGGCTCAGAGGAACCCTGCCCCAGGTTAGCTCTCCAGCCACAGCCTGGCACAGAGCTGCGTCCCTCTCCTTGCAGACTGGCATATGGAGACCGTGTTCTAGGAGAGGAGAGATCTGGGTGACCAGAGAGAGCCACACCGTGTGGCGAGGTAAACGTGTTTCTGGACACATACAGGAAAGCAGCAGCAAGGATGGTGGGAGCATGTCATCAGCACCACCACCTCCTTAGCGGTACACAGCTGCACAGCAGTGTAAGCAATACTGTGCCTTCAGGCAGTGTCTGGGACAGCCTCCCCCATCAGCACTCCTGCTTCTCCTTATTTATGGGCTTATCATGAAGTTAAGTGTTATTGTTTATAAGACTGATTTTTCTCTCTCCCTTGTCTTGTTATAGAAAATACTGTTCCTCTCCACATCCCACGACCATTCACCTCCTTCAGAGCTCTGTATGGAGATGTTTATTGACATGACAGCATGCAGCAGTCAGCGCTGCCAAAGTTAATGCATCCTGTGTCCGTTTAGGGCAGGCTGGAGCTGTCAGCTTTGTGTCTCCTCGGAGATACCAAGGCTGTTTGTTGACTTTGCCCTTGGCCAGTGTTAGATAAATAGTGAACTTGTATTATTTTTGTGCTTCCTCCTATGAACAGCTCAAGCTCTGTAGTGGGCACATCAGTCACTGACATCAGTTGTTTCCCCTGGATTTTGTTCTGAGTGTTTGGTGAAGCCTGGAGAAAAGACACCATTATCTTTAAAACCTGCCTGGAAAAATTGAAAATTGTGGCCCTTCTTGCTGTTCTGGGGCCTGGGCATTGTTGATGCTGCCTGGCATTTTTGGGTGCTGGTCTCCCAAGGTGGGGAGCTGCTTCCTTCCGTCAGGTACTGGCGTTCTTGGTCATTCTGTGGTGGTGGCAGCCTCAGTGCAAAACCAGAGGCAGCAAGTCTGAGCAGCCAGGTCAAGGAAACCTCCTCTCCCAAGGCTCTGTCTTCTCTGGTGGGTCCTCTGGTGTCCTGGAAAGTGTAAGTCCTGCCTAAAGCTTGTGCATGAGGAGGGTGTTTGGGGAAGCTCTGTGTACTGTTTTCCTGTGTCTGACAGAAGTTGAGTTCTCCCAGCAGCTTTCTGTGTGGGTTCCTCCCATGCAATTAATAGAAGAGAGGGATCTCATGTCGCAAATCGAGTCAGACCATTACCTTCTTGACTCCCTCTGTCAGATTCGAGTTAAACTTCCCGATGGGTTCACGAGCTGTTGGGGATGGATGAACAAACACAAATGGCGTGATTGCTTAAGTTTGGTTTCTACTGGAAACCAGGCTGAAACAGCCAGTGCCACCGTTCCCTGTGGGATAGCTTGCGACCAAAAGCATTGCAGAGGTAATGAGAACAATGCTTCTCAGTTCCTGGACAGGATCTTTTGTTGGTGTAAACTAGTTCTGTGCCATTGGAACCAGCTGACAGATGCTGATCAGCAGCAGCTGGCCTGAAACTGCTTGCCCTGCTGTGCCGAGGTTTCAGAGAACTTTGCTAAGGCATGCACAGGTAGCCAGAGGAGAAAACTGGGCTAAGAAACACTTGAGTTTGGTCTTGCACTGCTGCCAACAGAGAGCAAGCCCCACCGAACAAAGTGGGGATACAGAAGTGAGACCAGTCATTTTCCCAGGTGCTGGAGTCTTTCAAAGTGAGCGCCAGCAGAGCAGAGCAGCCTGAGGTGTGCTGGCCCTGGTGGGGTGGGCTGACTCGAGGTGGGTCCTTCCCACTGGACTCCAACCATCAGGAGGATGAAGATGCTGGGAAAGGTGACCCAAGTAGTTTTTGCTCTGCTCAGCTGTCCTGGCTACCTGGAATTTTTGTTTGTGGCAGTAAAGCTGGAGACCAACATACCCCTGCAGCACAGTACTATGTTTTGGTTCTTCACTCTGCATCAATAAATTATGCCTAATCTGTGGGATTAGAGCATGTCACAGTTCCTTTCCAGGCTGTGTGTCCAGCTTTCCTTCCCACAAAACTCAGCAAGAGAGAGGGCAGGTCAAACAAACAGTCTGTAGCTGGTGTGAGTGATGGTTAGCACAAGCAACATATTATGAACCACAAAAACGGTGAGTAGAGTAGCTGCTCTGGTGTGATTCAAGGCTCTTTAAGAAGAACAGAGGCGATAAGCAAAACCAGACAGAGTGTCCTTGGAAAGATAAACAGAACAAACAAAGCAAGTTACAGTTGAGTTAGGAAGAACAACAGCCGCTGAGAGCAGCGAAGGTGTTTCTAGACAAAGAACTGCAAAAATTTTAAAAGGGAGCCAGAATAAAGAAACCATGAGCAACTGGACAGGCTGTGACCTCCACTGAGTCTGAAGGAGGAGGGTTGGCAGAGGTCTCCAGCACATCATCTCCACGTTCCTGATGCTCTGCAAATGTCTGCCCAGCACCTTGAGGTCTTTCTAAAGGCAGAGTGTGTCGCTGTTTAGGGCTGTATGTGAGTCCAGGACAGTGTGCTGACTGCTCAGCTCCTACTGCCTTAACTTATTTTGGCGTTAAGAGTGGGAGGGATGACTGTGTTATCCTTCTGCTGTGGAGCTGTGATATGACTTGATTCCCACCAAATACTTGTGCTGAAAGCTGTTCCTGTGTCCTGCAGTTTAGGCGCAGTTACTGTCTCCCTGGACTGTCTTAGACGTCTCAGTCCTCTGCACTGAAACCCTCACAGGTGGCAAAGATGAAGAACTGAAGGATCTTATTTTTAGATTACCAAGAATACTTTTTCTGGCTCCTTGTTTTCTGTCATGGCTGGTCACACTGCCTGTCTCCCAGTTCCTCTCCCACCCTCTGTACCCATCCATTGCCCTTCTGCCCCATCCTTCACCTTCCTCCTGTAGCCTCCCTGGTGCTGTGATGCCAAGAGAGCAGATATGCTGCTGGGGATGGAGATGGCTCCTGCTACGCTGGTGCTGTATGTGAGCTGTCTGGTTCCTTGTGCAGTTGCTGACACAAGTCCCTGCACTGTGGTTGAGCAGCTGTTTCTGGAACCAACTTACGGCCACAGCTCTCCATGCATTTGCCGTGGCTTGCAGCACCTGCACGGTGGTGGATGGCAACTGGCAGTAATGTGCAAAGCAGCAGTGATGCGGTTGCTTGTGAGCATGCCAGCATAGGCTTGTGGTGATTGCCTGTGGACAGGTCAGATTAGCCTTGCCCTAGAGCTGTGTGCTTTTCCCTGTGGGTCTCCCTCCTCTCAAGTGCCCACCCTGAAGGGGCTGGACAAGGTGATCTCCAGAGGTCCCTTCCAGCCTCAACCATTTTGTAATTCTAAGAAGTAAGAATCGCCCCTCCGCAGGGGAGGAGGTGCCTGTACAGAGGTGAAATGGCACATGGGACCCGTATCTGTTAGGTGGGACTCCCCTGGTGTGGCTGGCAGTCTTAAGTACTGAGAGTCAGAGAGGAGAAGTGAAATGAATCTTTTACCAGGAAATGAGCTCAGGGAGCTGGGTACTCAAGTGATTAATTGTTTGAGTGTGTAGCGGTGTGTCTTGTGCCCCTGTGCAGGAGCTGGCCAGGAGACCAGGAGTGCTACAGAAACAAACAAGACAGCAAAGATGTGCCTAGGGGCCATTGAGCACCATCTTGAGCATCCAAACATTTGCCTTTGTAATGCTGCTCCTGGGAGCCTTGGCTGCTTGAGATGATAGTATGTGCCTGTTATCTCAGCTGAGCAGGCCGAAACAACCAGGCACTGTTAAGATTTTACTGCAGAACCAACCTGAAAATCTTTCTTGGAGGCCTTGTGTACACCCGCCTCCCATGGCTGAGAACTATCTGTTTATAAAACCATTTTGCAGGACCGTGGGAAACCGAGATGCTGAGGTAACTCACAGGTATTGCTGGAAGAAACATGTTCTCCTTGGAAAGCACTGCCCTGGCCGTGAGCTCCAGGCTGTGCTGGACCACAGAGGTTCACAGTGCTCATCAGGATCCTTGCTCTTCAGTGGCTCCACCCAAGGCCACTGTCTTGACTTGTCCTCAGCTTGAGCATGCCTTTTGCTCCCTCCCATCTGAGGACATGCACTAGCTGCCTCCTACATCACCTGCGGTTGCTCTGTAAGAAGTAGAGGAAGGAGACTGTAACTAATGTGACAGAGGTTCACTGAGATGCTCCTTCCTACCCTCCAGATAAAGCCACTGAGGCTGGCTGGGATGTTTTGGTGTCTGGACAAACTTCAGCAGCGAGTGGCAAAGTAAGATGAGTGATGCTTGAGTCCTCCCTTGTGATTTTGGGGCAGAGCACGGAGAGCTGTGTTCATGTCTGGCAGAAACATCCTTGGAGCTGACCCTGTTGCAGACCAGCTCTCTGCATATGCACCCCTGCAGGTGTGTCCTGCCGAAGGGAAGGACGGCATCCTTATGATCTGCAGATCCTTTCTGCTTGGGGCTGAGGAAGACCAGGGCTGAAACAGAGGGACAGCACATTTGTGCCATGTGGCACCCCAAGTTCATGCTACATCAGGACCTGACCCTACCTTCTCGGCTGAGCTTTCTGCCTGCATGTGACCACTCCCCTGGTTGCAGCAACCCTCCTCTGCCTCAGACACCACCACCTGTGAGCAGGCCCCTGTGCAGGCCCACAGCTCCATCAACACCTCCTGTACTGGGAGTGCATCTGCCTGGAGCTGGGCTTGCCCGGGGGAGCTGGTGTGGGCCAAGCACACACAGCCACTGGTTGTCTGCAGCCACTGCTCGCCACCGTCCCTGACGCGATGCCCTCGCTTTGCTACCGGCAGTGCTGGCCTCCGCCCCCACATCTCTGTGTCCTGAAACATTAACTGACTTACACCGATGAGACCAGCTCAGCAGCAAGAGTCAGCAAAGGGTTTTTTGTCTGTTCATGCAGGGCTTGAGTCCAAACCATGCTCACACATGGCATTATGAGCAGGGCAGGGGTACAGGGTCAAGAAGAGAAAGATCGCTGGTGATGGCAAATGCTGGAAAGAAATGGGATAGTCCTAGAGCAGAGAGGAGTGAATAAAAGTTGCAGAGAAGACAGTGAGGAGCTGCTTCGGAGGAGCCTCCTGCTGAGCTGCAGCGGCCTGTCTGATGCTTTGTAGGCAAAGCTCTCAGCCAGCACACAGATGTGGGCACTGAACTGCTTGGGGACAGCGGTGAGGGAGGCTGTCACAGACCCGCCCGTGCAGTCGGGGGCCTCCAACCTCTGAGGAACACTCCTGCTGAGCTGCGTCCAACCCTCACGGCACACCTGGCCAGGGCGCGTTGGAGCAGCCACAGAGACCCGCTGCAGCATAGGAGTGGGGCCCCAGGAGGGAGCAGCATCCCAGCTACAATGCTGCTGGCAGCGCAGCCTGCCAGGGAATTACGGATTAATGTGGAACTGATCTGAGATGAAACACTTTGGATCAGGACCACAACCAAAAATATTTCGAGTCGGATCAAACTGAACCAAACAAATCTGTTTGTTTCCTGCTTTCCCAGCAGACAGTCAGTCTTAAAGGTCACAGAGCTGAGAAGCATGGCTGGGCACAAGTGGATTTTCCTTTAGGAAAGTGACAGTGACAGAAGATTCCTGACCAGCATTTCCCTAGGACAAGGAAGGGGGCGATTCTTCTCTCCCCATTTTAGGCCGTTTCCTGAGAAGCTGAGATTGGGAGCCCTAGGATGGAGAGAGTTAGACATCTTCAGAGGGGAGCTGGAACAGAGGGTCCTGTCTTCCCAGGGGATGTGATCACCAGAAATGACAGCTGATCCCCCTGAATCCTGCTGCATGCAGAGTGGAGCCTGGGAGTCCTCAAAGCGGCCCTCTGAACTGCTGACTTTTGAGAAGTGGGAGCCTTTCCAGTCCTTGGGGACTATGTCAACGTGGTGTGAAGGTATGCAGACACGTTTAGGCAGACAGGGACAAGAACAATCAGGCTTTCTCTTTTCGACAACTGCTTTTTTGATAACTCCCTGTGTTGTAAGCCAGCATCAGCCAGTGACTCAGAGACAGAAATCTGCAGGGACAAGCTTTGTAACCATCCCAGCTGCTGGTCCCCCATTCTCCCCCCAAAGCAGGGATGCCATACTCTGATCAACTACCGCGTGGGCGTGCTGAACCACGCACCAGGCAGCTGGTGAAGGCTAGAGCAGCCTGGGGGCTGCTCTCGTTGACTTGTGTCTTGCTGCAGGCAGCCATGCTGGAGGAGAGGCTGCAGGGCTGGAAAGCTGCTGACACCCACCCGAGCACAGGACCCCTCTGATCAAAACCCGAGGGCTCTCAGCTCTGTGCTGTGAGCCCATCTCAGTGGCCGGCCGATCGCTGAGGTGATCTCACCCACCAGGTTTTTCTGCAGGTGGGAGCAGCCCAGAAGGCTACGGAGCTGTGGGAGAGCAGCAGCAAGGCACTGGCTCCCGGCGAGGTGTGCTGCTCCGTGCAGGGCCAGCTGCAGCCTGCGCTGGCTGCTGGGAGCCTGCTGTGCCGCTGCGGCTTCCTGCAGCGCTGCTTTCCCGGTTCCTGCGGGAGCCCGGCTCTCCCAGGCAGGTGTGCGCGAGGGAGCGGGCCCGGGACGTCCGCTCTGCGCCGAGGGATGCTGCCGCCAAAGAGGCAAAGCGGAGGCCAGACACGTATGTACGCAAACAGCTGTGTGCACATATAGATGTGTGTAGGAACGTACTGGGTGTACTCAGTCTGCGTCCTTCGTCTCTGCTGGTATACTTATGTCTAATTGATGCGGTCTAGTTTGTAAACTAAGAACATGCACTTTAAATTTGGCAATGTCTCTTTATTTCAAAGAGCACTTTTGAGATGCTCAGATGTATTTGGCAACTGTGGTCTGTTTTTATTAATAAAATGATAGCATATGATATCAAAGTCTGTTTTCATTGCCGTTGTTGAAAGAGATGCCAAATGCAAATCCATTTAGAGAAGCAAACCGGATTTATAAACTTCCTTTTGCTGTGCCTGTTAAACCGGTGGCAAGCCAGGGCCTCAGAGTTCCTCTCATTTTCCAGGCTGGGAGCTGGGTGCTGGACTGGCCGCGGCGCCTGACGGAGCAGCGGCAGAGGGTGCTCTTCTCCTGCCCGGAGCTGTGGCAGGCAGGCAGGCAGGCAGGGCTGCCTGCCCAAAACACACCAGCCCTGCCTTCCCTGGAGCCAGCTGGGAGATGGAGGGGACCAAACTGTTCAGGCTTCAGGAGTGGATCTGCTGGAGGTGACTGGGAGGCCCTCGGAGCTCCGGGAGAAGCCCTCAAGCCTTCACCAGCTCTGCTGCGTCTTTGCTGTGCCAGGAGCTGCCCGCAGCCTCGCCAGTAGGCAGCTCAGCTGCCATGGCCTGCTGGAGCATCCCTGCGGAGTGCCCTTGTGGGTACTGGGACTGATGTGCCCAGGGTCACACCGCGGCATGTGGCGGAGGAGAGCTGATCTCAAACCTCCACGGCCTGGCTGTTGGGGACCGCGGCGTGTTCCCTTTGGCAGGTCCCTCCCTGTCATCTCCGTTTCTCCCCTGGGACTCCAGTAGCTGCATGATCTGTGGAAGATGCCTGTATTCCAATGCATGTATTTTTCCTCTCTCTGTGGCTCTTCTTGCTGCTCCATGGAGGGGAAGGTGCCTGGCTGTACCCCTCAGGCACCCACGAGCCCTGGAGAGGGGAACAGTGCCCTTGTGGTAAGGCTGTGCATGGTGGAGGTGCTGGGCAGAGTGCTCTGAGCTTGCTCTCTGAGTTCACACCATTGCTGCCACAATTATCTCTTTGGTAAAGTGCAGAGAACATGGTGTCCATGGGTTACGCCACGTGGAAGGAAGCTGTGAGCCAGTATCATCAGGGGATTTTGCGTGCACCGACTGACCCTTGTTCTTCTCCAAACAACTGCAAAACTGCCGACTGCACCTACCGACCTTCCCCGGAGGGGTCGGGACTGCCTGGGACACCCGTCCACATTCCCCACCAGTTTCTGCATCTCTGACCTTCATTTCATCCTCTCGTAATGTCCCAGAGGCCACTCTTCTGGAAGCTCTTCCAGGACCTGATGATCCCTAGCCCTATGCCTGATGGCTGCAATTGCCCAGCCCAGTGCCACAGTGGGCACGGGAGCAACACCTCGCAAGCCTGTGAGTGCAGCCCCCAGACTAGTGTGCATCTGTGCAAGCCCAGAAGATGCAGAGCTTGCACAGCATTAAAATCACTGAGTCATCATGATGGTTCAGAACATTTAAAGTTCTGTTTCTAGAAACAAGCTTCTTTTTCCTGAAGCATCTGAAATCCTGGGGACACCACTGCTGGGTCTGACCTGGATCTTTCCGACCAGGCACGTGGCACTGGGGAGGGGGCATGGGAGGCCCATCTGCCCTGGACTAATGGAGCACGTGAGGCTGTCCGAGATAAAGATGGGCTCCAAGAATGTGGGGATGGCGGAGAGAGGAGGAAAACCACCTCGGTTGCACAGGCGGTGTTGTCCCCACTCTGCCTGCAGCAGGCTGTCCTTCAGGCAGACTGGGTGCAGCTCGGGCTGTCAGCCTGCTTTACCTTGTGCCTGTCAACGGGGATGACCTGGTCCTCAGGGCAGAGGCTGGTCCTGACAGAGCTGAGAGCTGCCCTTCTCCACCATGTTGTGCGTTTGCTGCCTGTCCTGCAGAGAGCCAGGTACATCTGCCTGGTGCCTGGGGAGCAGCAGCTGCCCCGGCCGGCGCTTCCCAGCTGAAAACACACACGGAGGGAAGTGATTCACTCAGAACCACCCAGTGAGTCGGTGGCAGAGTTGGGGATAAAGCACAAGTCTTCTCCTGCTCAAACCAATAACTCAGCCAGCTCCTCCAGGGAGGTCGGGTGCGTTTGAGGGGACTGTGAACTATTCTCTCGCCTGCTTCAGCAGTTTCCAAAGAATCAGGGTTGCGGAAATAACCCAGTCCCAGTTTCACAGCAGACGCCCTGATCCAAACTGCACTTGCAAGATTGGTTGTTTAGAAAAATGTAATGAGCCCAAGGAGCGAGGCTGCTGCTTCTGCCAGGGCAGAGCACAAGGGTCTCTGCACAATGGAGAGGGTGGTGAGCTGGGTGCAGAGACCCTGACTCCAGCCTGCGTGCGGTCACAGGCAAGCTGAGGTGCCTGGGGACTTCCAGCATGGGGTCTTAACAGCACAACCACAGCAGGTTAACGATTTACTGCCCTTCGTTTCACCACCGTCACCGCGTGCACTCAGCCGCGTGGCCTCTGGCGGGGCTGGCTGCCATGCGAGGGGACAGGACTGTGCTCTCCAGCCCAGCCTGACCTCCCTCCGTCCTGCATCTGGAGCTGGGCACTGCCCAGCAGAGCCAGCAGCCGCGGCATGGCTGGGAGCTCCTGCTCGTGCCTTGGGGTGCTTCCCCTCCCCAGCACCCAGGGGTGGGAGCTGGCATCTGCTGGGGCTGTCTGCTCCCTGGCCAGCCCGCGGCATCTCTGCTGCACTCTCTTCCCCACTCCACTGCATCCCTGGGGTTCGGCTTTCAGAGCAGCTTATCTCTGTTCCCAATGTGCAGGCCTAGCCAAGCCATGCATGTTTCTTGTTTGTTTGTTGTTTCAGTCCTGCTCTCTGCCAGCCGTGGTGGCAGGCAGCGCCGGCAGCCGAGCCCACAGCAACCACAGGGGTGAACCTTGCTAAACCTCTCAGCCGTGCTGCCGGCACAGCCAGGCCAGCCAAGGGCGGCTGCGGTGGCAAGAGGCAACAGCCCCGGAGGAAAGGCTGTTTGTTTACCCTGGGCCACAGGCGCACTCGCACCAAGTCTGCAGGGCACGGGCCAAACCGCAGCATCTGGCGGGCGACTGCAAGAGGACAGAGTGCGCAAGGCGTGGGAGCTGTGGTTTCTGCAGGCAGAAGAGCTGGTGCATGGCTTTGGCAGTGGCTCGCAGAAGTGGCCCCTGGGTCTCTGGAGATGCTGCCCTCTTGGCTTGTCCCCATCCCAACGAGCCCAGCAGCTGCAGCCATGTGGATGCCCTGCCTGCTCCGCAATACTGCTGTGCCATCCCAGGGCCCACATGCAGTGGATTGCCTGGCTGGAGATGCCACTCTGGCACAGGGACAACCATCACCACTCAATGGCCATCTGAAATAAGCTGGCGTATGTCTCGTTTCTCCCTTTCGCAGGGGAAACCAAAGTGTAGCCCGTTGATTGAGGCTGCAGGGGGTGCTGGGCTGGAGACCCTGGGGAGATGCTTAGACTGGAGCTGTTTGTCTCCCAGCTTCCTGGTTTGTCCTTCCTCCTGGCCAGGAGGTCAGGCTGTTGCCTGGACCATGGCAAGAAGGGCGGGTGGAAGAGCAGTGTGAAGAGCTGTGAGGTTCTTGGCAGGGGACAGGAGTTGGGCCTAATGCTGTCACTGTGCTGTAGGGACGGCGATGGACTCCTCCATCGTGCAGTAACCAGACCTTGGTGCTAGTAGAGTCAGACTGGTTGCCTGCAGCCCCACACCCCAGCTTGCACCCTGCATCGCCTCCGGCAGGCATGGACATGCTTGGTGCTCGGATAGGGAGACGTGGAGGAGCACTAGGTCAGCCTGCCATGGCTCCAATACCCAGAGTAAGCTGCTGGGGCGGCTGCGGAGCCACCACCCTTGTGGAGGTGAGGGGGTGGATGTCTGTATCCTCTTCTGCACCTCATTAACAACAAGGCATCCCCTGTCACCAGCTCGCTGCAGAGCCCCTCGTGGGATCCTGCTCCCCTCGGGCCGCGCCGCTCCATTCTCCCCCGGCTGCTGAAAGCACCAAGGGGTTTGCTTACAACTTTGCCAGGCTGGCAGTGAGCTGGGAGGGCTCCAGCTGGCGTGCTGCGGTTAGCCCTGGGTTCGGCAGCCCTCTGACACTGGAACCCCAGCGGGAAAATTATTCCCATCCGGGCAAGCAGTCAGAAACCAGGGCCAGGCTCTGTTCGCTCGCCCTGTGTGCTCTTGGTGTCGGGATATTGTCATTGTCACTGCTTGTATGCGCTGCCTCTGTGAGCTGGGGCAGAGGAAGGGGGAGGGCTGGAGACGTTCCTGTCCTGTAGTGCCTGCTCCGGGATGAAGCCAGCGCAGCCCCTAGCCCTGTGTCCCAGCCCTGTCTGCGCTCAGGAGCCGTGGTGCAGAACTGGAGCGGAGCAACCACAGAGCCCAGCCGGTTTGGCACATCCCTGGACACCGCTCAGTGTTGGGTCTGGCATCTCCTGCCAGAGGTGCTGCTGTGGTGGGATGGGATGCAGCAGCTTGCCGGGACGAATTATCACCCTGCAGCTGCTGGTGGCAGCAAGACTGGCACCGTTACACTTCCCTGACAATCTCTTTATACCAATTTCATGCCTCGGATATGCCCAAGATCTGCCCTTTTTCTGTGGGGAGAATAGCACGTGAGGGGCTCCTCCTCCACCCACAGACCCTGGCCTGCTGCCACAGCCTTCAGAGGCCGTGGCAAAGTCATGCCACACTTTAATTACATCAATTAATTCCTGAATACCAGCCTTACTGTGGCATGGGGCAGGGCTGGGGGGGCCAGGAGCTGGGAGCACAAACAGGCTGTTGTATTGTCCTCCCGTCTCATCGTCTGCCAGGTCCCGCTGGCCTGCCCCTGCGCTCCAAAATGCTTCGGCGTCCTTGTGGCCTGCCCGAGGCGCTTGGCTGTAGCTCTCCTCCAAACTGGATGCCCTGGACCCTTTCTGAGGACTCCTTGTGCTGGGAGAAAAAGAGCTGGGAGCAGCCAAAGTCAGGTAGGGTCAGGGTCCTGGGAGAATGGAGAACGTCATGCCCATCACTAGGGCCACACCGGGATGCCGTGGTCCATGGATGTGAACACTCCCCAGGGTGCGAGGGTGACTGTGACCACTCTTGGCAGTGCCTCCATGAGGCTGCCTGAGACAGCCAGAGGTTACGTTGACCCTGCAGCTCTGCGAGTGTTGCTTTGCTCTAGTTGACGTCAGCTGCTCTCCCAGCAGCTGGAGAGCTGTCAGCATGCTGTGGGAGAGCATGGCCAGCCCTGGTGCCCCCACAGGACCCTCCCACGTCATGGTGGCTCGCAGATCTGGGGAGTTCATTTGTGAACTGGCTCCTGTGGCCCTGCTCTCCACTTCCATGGGAGTCCCAGACCCTGTCCCATGCTGGGTCTTGGTTTCCCGGAGGGAGCAAAGCCCCTCCGTGTCTCCAGGCCATGCAAGGCCTCCAGGGGCATGGAGCATGGCCAAGGAGTTCATACTCACACCCAGGAGATGTGGTCTTCAGCCTGCTGTGAGCAGCCTGGGGAGTTCAGGACATTCTGGCTCTCTGGGTGCTGTTTCTTGTGGTGGGCTGATGACATTTTCCCACCCCAGGGCCTCCAGCCGAGGGTGCTAATGGGAGCAGAGTTGGGGTTGGGCAAAGACCAGGGGCTCAAGGAAGACCAGGAGAAAGGGACTCGAATGCTTGTTTGAGCTCCTGGGTCTAAACCTTGCAGCTGCTGAAGCTGGTCTGCCATGGGGCTTGGGATTTTCCCTCCACAGCCGTCCAGGTGCCACACTGCTCTCCTCCGTTGTGAACCCCAGGACCTCTGCCCAGAAACACTCTAGAAAATATTGCTCAGCCCTTGCTGTACTCCTCTTTTCGTTGGAGTTTGCTGTACGAAATTGCTCCTCTTGCATGCTCTGATGGCTGTCCATCCCTGGGACCTCCTGCCTGCTCTGGGATAAGCTGAGCATGGAGGACCCTCAGCCTTGTGTCACTTTGCACCCAAGACCCCAATTTAGCTTCCAGCCCTGGAGCTGAGGCCACCCCTCACCGGGTTAATCCCCTTTTCTCAGAGGACATTTTGTCCACAGGGGTTTGAAGATTTTCAGCAGCGAGCCGGGCCGTGCCGGGGTGGTGAGCTGGCCGTGAGCAGAGGCAGGGTGGGCAGAGCTGCATGCTGGGTGCTGGTTAGGCAGCACTGCCAAGGCAGCGGCTGCTGGTGGCCCCGCTCTCAGTGGAGAGTGTTTTGAGGAGGCGGTTTAATTCAGCCCATTGTAATGCTATCTGCAGGAGCATTTTTCTGGAGGGTTTTTGCTCATTACAGCAGGGACATCCGCCGGCGTTTCCCAGCCACAGGTGCCCCCACCCCACCACCTCCCCTGGGCTCAGGCTTGTGCTGCTGCACCCCCCTCAATCCTAACCCCCACCACAGCCCTGTGGTGTTGCTGGGCTCATGTGCTGCGGACCTGCTCACAAGCTGAGCTGGCAAATGATTAACGGGTGTGTGAAAGTCAAATGTTCTTTGAGTGTATTGCATGCAGATGCAGCAGAGAGGAGGGAGAGAAAGGACAGAAAAAGAAGAGGAAAAAGAAAAGGAAAATGGAAACAAAAAAGAAAAAAGGAAAAATAAAAAAAAAGGAAAAAACCAATAAAAGTAAAAAGTAATAATAAAAAAAAAGAAAAGAAGGAAAGGAAAGGTAAGAGAGAAAAGAAAGACAAAAGAAAAGGAATAAAAGCAACTGAGGTCACAGTACTTTATGGAAACATCCCAGGCCACTGTGGTGCCATCAGTTGGGAGTACTTCCTGGTGGGATGGCGTGCCTGGGGGGCTGTCTGGAAGAGAAAGCCAGGTTTTAATCCTGCCTTTACATCCCAGGTTTCCTCTTGGATGAAGCCTTTGGGATCAAAAATGATCAGAGAGTGGAAGACCTCTCCTATGCGGAAAGGCTGAGAGACTTGGGATTGTTCAGCCTGGAGAAGAGAAGCCTCCAGGGAGACTGTATTGAGGCCATTCAGTACTGAAAGGGGGCTTATGAGAAAGATGGGGACAGGCTTAGTAGTAGAGCCTGTAGCGACAGGACAAGGGGTAATGGTTTTAAACTAAAAGAGGGGAGATTTAGACTAGATATATGGAAGAAAATTTTTATGGTGAGAGTGGTGAGACAGTGGCACAGGTTGCCCATAGAGGAGGTTGATGTCCCGTTGCTGGAAACATTCAAGGTCAGGTTGGACGGGGCTCTGAGCAACCTGATCTGGTTGATGATGTCCCTGCTCATTGCAGGAGGGTGGGACTAGGTGACCTCTAAAGGTCTCTTCTAACCCAAACCATTCTATGAATCTATGATTCTATGATTCTGTTTTTTCCTCAGGGTGTTTCCCTGGAGCCGAGGAGGCAATGGGGTGCTGCTGCTTGAGCGAGGGTGGTGGGTACCGTCCCCTCTGTGCCTGGGCTGGGGTAGGGCTCCATCCTCTCCCCAGGGATGCTCAAGCACTGCTGCCCGCGCAGCCCTGCCTGTGGTTGGAGCGATGCTGTGCACCACTTTGCCCATAAAGCCACTGCAGCGTCAGTCCTGCCCAGCATCATGCTTGGGCCACCCGGCAGGCTGAGCGGGAAAATGGCATGCGAACAGCTCTTCTCCAGCTTGCCTGGGCTCCTCCATGCTCCAAGGTGGTGCTTCAGAGGTGAGAAGAAGGGTCGCCACGCTGCCGTCCCACGGCGATGGTAGCTGCCTGCAGAGGTGCAGTGTGTGAACTTGCACACATGCGTGCAAAGGGACAGGGTGTGAGCTTGCACACTTGTGAGCCTGCATGCGTGCGTGTGAGTGGCAGCGTCTGAGCTTGCACATATGTGTCTGGATCTGCAGTGTGCAGGCCAGTGTGTAAATGGAGAGTGGGATCCTGCTTGCATGCTACAAGATGGGCTGGGTGTGGGTTGCGCAAGGGGGCTGCCCCTGGGGTAACAGGGCCAAACGGAGCCCCAGGGCCTGAAACCAGAAGGGAGAGTAACTTTCACAGCAAAAACGTTCCCTTCACAGCAGAGGGTTAGAGAACAAGCGGCTCTTCCAAAACAAATGGGGCTCATTGACCCCAGCGATGGAGAGTGCTGCCAAGATGCTGCTGGGTGGGAAAGGCCATGCAAACATTGGTTTAATCCCTCCATCCTCCCACTGTCTGCAGGGATGCTCTAGCAACATCCCTGCATCTTGTGCGCTGAGACGCTGCAAGGCAACAGGGTGCTGCCTGGGGATTGCTCTGCACCCAGGGAGTCTTCTGTGTCCCCCTCTCTGGCTACCCCAGACCTGCCCTTGCCAAGTGGCTGAGGTCCCTGGGAGTTTTCCATCCTCCGTCAAGGACTCGTACTCCCTTTGCTGTAGGGCATGGGGCATTTGGTTGTCCAAGATCAAATGGGAGGGTGCAGGGAATATGCATCCGGGGCTTCTCGAAGGTGCACAGAGAGACAGTGAGAGGCAGCAACAGGAGGGAAATTCCCTGTAAATGCAAGGATAAATCATGAGGCCACTGTGAGGGTGCTCAAATAGTGGAATAGAGGCCTGAAGAGGGATGGGAATCGCTGTGCTTGGAGATACCATGACCTTGACTGGAGCAGCTTGGGAGTAGGCCGCTCAGACCTGGCCTAGGTGGGAGCAGAGACCTTCATGAGGCTCCACCACCTGGCACTGCACCCTGGTCCGGGGAGAGGGTCCCCACTGGAGTGAGGAGTTGCAGTCTCATGCGCACAACCCAAGCGGGTCAAGCGAGAGTGGGCACAGGGACTCTTGCCACCCCTTCCCTCTGCTGCTGCAGCCACGAGTCTGGATGCTGCATCCTCGCATCCCAGTGCTGCAAGTGAGCGAGTCTGCATCATGGCCTGGGTCCATACTTGGCTCCCATGTCATAGAGACCACCCTGCCTCCTCCTCCTCATCTTCGTCCTCCTTCTCCTCCAGCATTTTGCTCCATGAAGGCCCTATGGCACAGCTGCCCTGCTGGTGCACGGTGTTGTCTGCTTTCCTCTGAACCAGTGTCTCGCTCACCAAAACCACTGAAAGAACCTGGGACAAGGCTCAGCAGCGTCTGGCAATTGTAGGATCCACTCAAAAAAAGTTTATGGAAGAGGAAAAAAATAGCGAAATGTTGAGGAAAGAAAAAAGAAGACAGACAGCAACCCCATGAGACCCTCCCCTTGGGAGCAGGAAGTGAGAAACATAAGGAGGCATTTATTTTAAATAAACGATAAATATCGGACTACAAGAAACGCATGTAAGAAAAGAGAAGTTGGTCTGAATCCAAAGGTTTCTGAGAGGTCTTGAGCAAACATGTGTGATTGAGTCTGGCAATGTGTGTGCGTGTGTGCTGGTCTGCAGCACTAGATATGGCATCATCCCCCTAAATTAAAACCAGAGCAAATCCAAAATCGAGACAAAAATGCATCCAAGTCTTGAGGCTGGTGATAATATCAGTGCGCTTGGGGTGAGAGTGGAGAGAGCCCCACCGTGCCCTTATGCGGGGGCCACATCTTTCTGAAAATGCCTGCTCCAGTTGGGAGCAGTGCTGTGCTGCCATGACACGCTGCCTGTCCCAAGCATCACCAGTGGAAATCATCCTGAGCCTGTGGGGATGCTTGAGAGTGGGACCCAGGGCTCCTCTGGACAGGGTGCTGTGAGGGCTGCAGGTGCCACTGGTGCCCGTATCCTTCACTGGTGCTTCTTGCCAGGACCGTGGCTTGGGCTGCCAGGTCGTCTCTGGGCTTGTACCACCACCAGCAGCAACCTTTACTCGATGATCTTAGAGGTCTTTTCCAGCCTATGATTCTATGATTATATTGGTCAGGCATTGGAACAGGCTGCCCAGGGAGGTGGTTGAGTCCCCATCCCTGGAGGTGTTTAAAAAACGTGTAGATGTGGCACTTCAGGATATGGTTTAGTAGGCATGGTGGTGTTGGGTGGATGGTTTGACTCAATGACTTTAGAGGTCTTTTCCAACCTATGATTCTATGATTCTTTCCAAGTTCCTGGCTGCCAGCATGCTGCCTGTGAGCTCTTATCACCTGGACTGCAGCCATGTCCTTGTGAGAGCACCAGGTTGCCCAGCAACATCAGCTGCATCCCCTGGGTTGTCTTGGAGAAGCAACACCAAGAACAGTGTCTGGTGGATGCAGTTGCACCGCGGTCTGCTGCAGTGCGGGCAGGGCAGCTCTGCTAGAGAGGAATTTGGGCAGAGCTTGTTCACCAGCGTTGCTGGGAAGGACCCCAAAGTAAAGGTGCTGGGTGCTGGAGAGTGTGGCTTGGTGCGAGCAGAGTCCCATCGTGCTGCTGGTGGGAGGGGCCCCACCCTGGGGAGATGCCACAAAACCAGTATTTCTAACCCAAAACTGGCAGCCTCCGTGAGCAGTTCTTGGGTTGCAGAGCTTCAGCCTTTAGCAGCAGTCCTGGAGCTTGCTTGCACCCTACCAGTGCTAGTAACTCTGTGGCCATACTTGGGTGGCAATTGGCTGATCTGCACCAGCTTCACTTGGACCAGAGCCCTGCTTTAACCTCAGGCAGAGAGTAAATCTGATGGGCATGAGGTGCTAGTCCTTGTCATGCCGCCAGGCTCGATGACAGTTAACATATTGCTCTTGTGAATGGCGCCTGCTTTGTGTGACTGCTCTTATCGTGGCAGGCTGACATGTTTTGCCCTTTTCACCCGTGTGAAGTATCGCCCCGGTCCCCGAGGGCCAGCCTGGCTTTCACGCGCTGCCCACCCCGGCACTGGGATGCACGGGTGTTTCTGCTGCCCGGGGCATCCCTGTCCCTCCTTCCTGCCGGTGCCTGGCGCTTAAAGGCATCACAGGAGGGGACAGGGATGCCAGCAGCATGCCCAGGTCTGGACTGGGCTATGCGTGGCCATGCAGCACTTGGTGCACCCATACCCGTGAGCTGGCTGCCCTGGTGCCCTGGCTGCGGCGGCTTGTCGCTCTTGTCTGGCTGCCGCGGCCGGCAGCTCATGGAGCTGTGTGCTGCTGGCATGGTGCTGCTCCCGACGCATGGGACCGGCTGGTGCAGGGGCTGTGCCAGGGTGGGTGGCCCGTAGTAGGCAGCCGGGGCTCAGCGGGGCCTCGGGCTCCTTGTCCCGCTCTGCTGCGGGGTCCAGTGCCTCCCGCATGGCCCTGCCGGCTCTCCCCGCCTCTTGCTGAGTCGGAGGGCACTGGTGGAGCCGGGCTGGAGCGGATCGAGATATTGGCTGTTGATGTGCCACACTAGACCGTGCCACTGCTGCTTCGCATCCCACGCTGCTCATGGGAAGCTGCGGAGATAGGTCTCAGTCCAGTGCTGCCTGTTTGATCCTTCAGGAGAAGCACAGGATGGCGGCACGCCCAGTGCCAGATGTGTCTGCAGGATTACAAATAACACGAGTAACGGATTACTGTGTCACCACTTGTTTGCTCTGTCTGCCACCAGCATTGTCTCACATCTCTGTGGTCACTGTGGCGTCCTCCAGCTGCCATCACTTGTCACCATCAGTCACACACGCTACCCTAGATTTGGCCATTAGGCAGACTAGCCTTAATTGGTACTGCCCGTCATCACTTATCACTATCTTCATTGTCAGCTTCAACACCACCCAACGCCTACAATTTCCACTTATTAGGAGCGTGGTGGATTCTCTGGCATGTGGTGTCTCTGATCCAAGATCAGATATCTTCTCTGAAAGGGACTGCCTGGCTTCAGCATGTCCTGGGGACCCGGCTCCCCAAGCATGTTCTTCCAGCACTCCCAAGGTGTTGAGCAGGTTTGTCCCTTCTTGGCTTAGAAACCACCTACTGCAGGTCCCTGCTGCTCATGATGGGATGCTGCTGTGGTGAAATGAGACCCAGGTTGTGCTGGTTCCCAAGGTGCCTGAGTGAGCTGATGGGGTGCTCAGGCACCCGGGCTGCTCCGGAGGGTCTCAGGTGGGATTTGCATGGGCTGAAGGTACAACACGGTTGCAGACCAGTCCCTCTCCACAGTCCCATCACCTCCCATTCCCACAGGATTTTTGGTCAGGAGCAGGTGGAGGCCATGAGCTGGGCTCTTGGACAGTGTGGGCACCCAGGGTTGGTGTCCTGCTCCAAAATGTGCTGAGCAGGAGCTCAAAACAGGGCGGGTGCAATGCAGAAGAATGCAGGAGAAGCCACCCCACTGGGCTTTCCTCTGGGCTCGAGGCACTGCTCTGAGCTGTGCCCTGCCTCACATCCCCTGATGCCATGTCCCAGGCACCCAGAGCTGCCGCCATGCCCGCAGCAATGCCTGCAGCTCTCGTCTGACAAGTGGCTGGTCTGGCAAGGAGGGAGTAGCTGCCATGTGTTTAGGAGAGACCCAGAAAATATCGGGGCGGGCTATGGGGAAGGTCAAACAAACCATTTATTTTCAGGCAGAATGGTCAGATGTGAGCGTTTCTGTTTAGGAATCATATCCAGATGCTGAAGTTAAACATCTGGGCTTCACCTCTGTGTTTTGTCTACGCCACCCAAATGCGGCATAGGCTTTGGAGCCATCTGCTGAGGTGTTACCACCTCGTTCATCAGCTTCCCCTCACCTCCGGCCAGGGCTCACACTCCAGTGTGCTGGGAAGGGCTGGGGAGAGCCGAGATTTCGGAGCTCTGCTGTTGGCCACGCTCTGCCTGCCCTCTGCATCCATCTCACAGACAGCTCTGCAGACGCCGCTGGTGCGACGAGTCTGAGGGCTGCAGCTGCACCAGCATTTTGGCCCTTTCTCTGGGCAGCAACTTGTGAACACGTTAGGTACAGCTTTGAATTGGTCCTTTCATGTCCTGGGGAAGATGAGGTCTCTTCACATGCCAGAAAGGGCTGGGTGGCTGGTAGAGGGTTTGCACAGCCCCATGGGAGTGGGACTGGCAGCTACGTTCTGCCAGCCCTATGCCCGCAGGGCATCAATCCTTCGAGGGAGGTTTGTGTGCTGGGCGTCTGCCGCCCAGGCAGCAATTTGAGCAATTGAGCTGGCACAAACAAATCTGTGTGCAGGAGGAGGTCCTGAAACCCTACATGCAACCAGTGCTGGAGCAAAGCTGGCAGCAGGGCTGCAATGCGGGGTGGCCAGGGGCACATGGCCAGGGCACGCTCCAGGCTGGAGGGTCTGATGCTGGTGGGTGCAGCCCACAGCCAGGGAGACAGATCTCAGCAGGGCTATGCCATGGGCAGAAGGAGAAGCCAGAGGCAGTGTTGGATGGCTCCAGCAAGCTATTTGCCCTGGTGCTGTAACTGCCGAGTCCTCTCTGTTTGGCAGAGCCCTACTCTTCACATGGGGTGGTTTCTAGAGAGCGGGCTCTTGCAGGCCCTGTGTTGTATGATCTGCCAAGGTTCTTTGGACACGTCTACTACATGAAGAGCTGCTGGCTTGCTAGACTGGAGCTCTTGCTTGCTTTGGGTGATCTAACCCCTTCAGTGGCACAAGCGATGGATGGGATCTTCACAATGGTATTTGAACACTCCACGTGCTTCCTCTTCAGCAGCACAAGGAAAACTGTCCTTACACCATGTAACCTCTGGGAGCTGAGTAAGAAGGTACATTTTGCTCAGGAGACTACAATCCTGTGGCTTCAGATATGAAGTGGGATGGGAATCACCACTGTCTCAACAAAACCAAGACCCAGCCCATGTGATTTGGCCAACCCAACCAACTCAAGGCTGACTGTGTTTCTCTGGATGTTTTTTGGCCCTGGCTTGCTGCTGCCTCTGCTTTTGCGGGAAGACCCTTCATATCCCCAGTATACCTGGGAGCAAGTTGTGCTGGAAGCCTCACGCAAGTCTATTTATCACCCAGTTTCCAGGCCAATGCTGCAGACTGAAGACAGCTGCACAGGGAATCTAAGACCCTAAAGAAGGACACAAATTCCTACCATGGTGACTGTCCTGCTCCCCCCCCCCAATGATCCTTTCACGTGCAGAAACCCAAGGCACATTACATTTTACAGCCTTGTACCAAGGACTCACCACCTCTGGAACAGGCCATCAGGCTGGGTATTGCAACCTTTTCCTTTTTGGAGGTTAGCCACTACTGATCATTGAGGGAGGTGGAAGCAGAGTTGGATGAACACAGCACCACAGTCATCCTTGGCACTATGAAATGTTCAAAATCTAGATTTCAGTTTGAATTTCCCAAGTGACCCTTCTGGTTCAGAAGGGACTAAAAGGCTAAAAGCATGTTATTCAGCTGGCATCCTCCATCTTCAGAGCTTTACGGTGGTGAAGCAGCCTGTGCTGTCTGTTACGGATGCACTGTATGCGTGGGGGAACCTCAAACTTAAACATGCTTTCCTTGCTGAGACCTGGAGGAGGCTTAGCAGGAGGTGTCCCTTCTGTCCCATGAAAACAAAGCACTGAGACATGTCTCCTTGCCCAAGCTGAGTGACAGAGTTGAAGCCAGAGTTCTGGTCCCCAGCACCCCTCCGTGGTCAGCCCCGCTGTAACAGGGCCTCTCCAGCGGTGGGAAGAGGCTCAGTGCTGCCGTCTGAGGCCATGGCCAGGAGGAGCGATCACAAACCTGGATGGGAAGTGCAGCTTCATGCTCTCTGCTTCCTTGGCTTAAAGCGTTAGGCCCATAAAGATCAAAGAGTTTCCCCTTGTTTTGCTTCATTCTTCTGCTGGGAAGCTTCGTGAATGTCCTGGCACAGACGGCCTTGGAGCACCTTCTCTGTGCAAGTTAGAGCCAAGATAATAAAAGAAAAAATTTGGTTCCTTCCAGCTTTTCCAAGAGGAAGGGAGTCTGACCATGAGCTGAAGCAGCAGAGCCCAGGCGTGTTGGCAGCGCCTGGGTCCCAGCTCCTCCACTCGAGGCTGGGATGTCTGCTGGCTCTGCTGCGCTGGATGCCAGTCCCTGTTCGTGTTTTCCCACGGCTGGCTCCACGCACAGGCAGCTCTGCTCAGGATATGTCAGATGCGGGTAAGTCAAGCTGACCTTGTTGTGGCCTGCTCTGCAGAGTGCTTCATCCACCCTTTGCTTTTATTTTGTCTTGTGAACCCATTTTTTTTCCCCTGAGACTTTGGCCCCAGCTCTGCCTGGAGGTGAATTGCAGTCGCATGTGGTGATGGGGCTGATGCTTGCCTCCCTCTGTGGGACGCTGGAGTCGGGAGTCAGCATAACAGGCTGAGCAGCATCCATACGCTCCATCCACCATCCTCTGCCAGACAGGTAGCGCTGCCTGTACCCTGGACCTGGAGCAATGCGGGGTCTGGCTACGTGGTGCACCATGATGGCCCCAGGGATGGCCACGCAGGGTTGTCCCAGCTCTGCTGCTGGCGCTGCTGGCCACTCACCTGCTGCACGTGTAGGTCTGGGCAAGTGTGTCCAACATTGTGTTTCTGGCCTCGCATTCAGGCAGGCCATGCAGAGACATTTGGAGCTGATTAATTAGAAGTAGAAAGGAAACAGGTCCACAAATAAGGAACAGCTGGCCATCTGAAATGGAGAGCAGCAGTAAGTTTATTGCAAGGGCCAGAGGCAGCAAGCAGCAGCTTTGGAGGGTTTGGGGGATTCCTTACAACTAATTGCCATATGACAAACCCTTCTCATCTCTGCAAGCAGCCCCCACTGGTTGGGGACCGGCTGGTGATGATCTGCAATGCCTTAGCTGCAGTTTCTGTTCCGAGTGAGCCAACAGACAGGCTTGTTTTACACTACCAATCCTATTTGATTCAAAAAGGGTTCAGAGGAATTTTGGTGTGTTGGTGGCTGTTGAAGACAGGGATTTGGATGTTCCAAAGTAGCTGACTGCTCCTGGGAAGTTCTCTCTTGAATTCTTCTAAGCATGCATGGTCAGCCAGTGCAGGACACACAATCTCAGTCAGATGGGCCTTTTAGTGTAACCTTGTGGAGCGTCTCTAAATGCATCCCTGTGAGCTCCCCATAAAATTAGTCTTTTTCTTGCATTTTCTTGGCACCCTCCTTCCTGAATGTAGGACCCAACCGACTAGAAGATGGGCATAGGGAGGGAAATCAGGCAAGGCAGAGCCTGTACAAGAGCATCCTCACTGAAGACATCTGCCTTGTGTCCTCTGCTGGGGCTCAAGCTCATTCTTGACTTCCAGGTAGGGCTTTGGGTGGCTTTTCTGTGTAAGAAAATATCCTTCCCCTGAGCATCATCATTAAATATAGCACTGTTGTCTCCATATCTTTTCTGAGGTCACGATTTTCAGAATGCCCCAAAAGTGCATGATCATCCTTCTTGCCCTACCTTGTGTACCCTGTGATTCCCATGGGTCCTCCTCCTCCGTGGCTCAGCAAATGCTGGTGGGGATGACACCAGTGTTCATCTCTGATGCTGTGGTTGGGCTGGGAGAGGGGACCACGCAATGGCCCTGATGAGATGCTGTGGGTCCGTGCCTTATCGAACACCCAAAAGCCCTTCTTGGGGAAGGGGTTGCAAACCAGGAATATATATATATATATATATATATATATATATATATATATGTGGGTATCTTCTGTGTGGGTGGCTGGGGCCTCCAGGCAGCATTGCTAGGGTAAGGTCTTGGGAGAAAGTGGCTGAAAATTGGGAGTTGTGCCCTTGTGGAAATTGTGATATTTCAGTATTTTTTTTTGTCCTCAAGAGGGTGGAAAAATCAACTTGTTAAAATCTTCTGTGGGATGGAAAGTTCCAAAAAGAAAAAAAACAAATGCAGGCAGAAACGCTCAGTTCAGCAAACTTCATTTTCAGCTCCCACATACCAGCCCGTGCCCTCATGAGCTAGCAGGGCATCGCCAGCCCCTGCTTTTCTCCCTGGACTGACCTTCACGGGGGTGGCTCTCATGGTGGGATGCTGGGTGCACGACAGCGACCTGTGATGTGTCATTGGAGGTTTTGTGTCAAGCTGACCTCAAACCATTCTGGTTCACCTAAACAAGCCTGAGGCTTGGCCTTTGGGAGAAAACCAGAACTTTCTTGCGGGGAAAACATTACTTTTGCAGAAGCTGTGTTTTCCACAAGAAAACTGCTGACCAGTAATGCTGTGGGCAAATGAGGCTTGGCTGAACAAGGAGAGTGGGATGTCCCAAAAGTGGGTAGAGGCTGTGCCAGCAGTGGGCACCTCTGTTTAGACAAAGGATCTCTGCTCTGAGCTCATCAGCAGAGCAGGGTGGAGTTTGGTCACCTTTGGTTGGATGGGAAGGACCACCCCAAAGCTGCTAATGGAAGTAACCAGAGTCTGTGATGTTCACATGGAGTACCTTTCTCCAGCCCAGTTCTCTGATGCAGAGAAGATGCTTAAAAGTGGGTGTCTGTGGTTAAGTTGGTATTATACCAGTGAGAAGAAGAGGGGAGCTCCCAAACTCTTCATCTTAAGCATGGGGTTTCACCAGGAGCCACTGCTGAGGCTCTCCATCCCCATAAGGCAGCGGGAGCTGGGAGGGCACACAGAGGGAAAGATGGGCAGGTGGGAGTGATCTGCACCCTGCCCAGGTCCCCAGCTTTTCTTCACTGGGAGAGACAATAGTAATGAAATGTCCTGTCCCTTTATTTCCCCCGGGACGGGCTGTCCCTGCAGGCTCCTGTCCCATCTCAGGCTGTTGGTAGGGCCCATTTGTGCAGCAGATTAACTCCTCTGCGAGGCTGGAAAGAAATTTCCATCTTCTGTGAACTGATAACACAGGAGTTGTTGTGATTTTGTCCATCTGTGGCGAGGTGAGGCCTGACAGCATCTAATGTGAGCCACTCACTCCCTGGCTTGGAGCTGCCCGTGGGCACTCCCTGGCACCCCGCTTATCGCCCATCATGACTCCCTTTTCAGAGATTTTTGGCCTGGAAAGCTGTTGGCTTGGGAGGGGATGGTCTCCCCATTTTGGGGACCATAGATCCTGGGGGTTCAGGCACTCGCAAGGGTGTGCATGCCTGACCCAGGTGATAAAGTGAAGAATGCTGCGTGCTGGTCCTCATGGGATGCCTGCTTTGGTTGCAGGTGGGCACCATGAGTGATGCCTGCGTGGGGCTGGGATGGTGGCGTGGGGCTGGGCGAAGCAGCGATGCAGGTTCCCTGGAGTGGAGGGTGCTGTGCGCAAGCTGGGGTGGGTGTTCTGCGGATCGGGGGAGTGAGTGATGCTCGGGGGCAGGAGTGGCAGATGCAGGTAGCCCCGTTGCAGACCTGGGGGTTCCCTGGGGTGCCCTCCTCACCCCTACAGCTGCTGGCAGGTGGGGCAGTGCCCCTCCATGCTGCTCCCCCAGCCACAGAGCCCCACGGCCAGGAGGTGGACTTGGAGGCACTTTGCCCTGCCGGGGCGAGCCAGACCCCCTGCCCAGCATGGGAGCCAGTGAGCAGCCAGCCCTGCGAGGCAACGTTCTGCTTAACTGGGCTAATTAGAGTGCAACACCGCAGCGAGCTGTCAAAACGGCAGCATGTTTGGGATGTCACGTGAGTATCCCGGGTGTTTGCCTCCTTTTACCTGCTCCCGCCTGCCAGGGGAGCATAGGAGAGTGCTGAAGCTCAATGCTGCAGGGCCACCCCACAGCCCTCCCTCTCTGATCTCCATTGCCTCTCGTCTCTGTGGTTCCTGCCGCTCTTCCCATGGCTTGTCCTGGTGTTTGGCTGCTCCCCTGCGAAATTCAGCACCGGCCACCCACCGCCTGGGCTCGGACCCACACCTGGTGTTATGCAGCCTGGGTGAATGGATGGGGCCACGCCGGTGACCTGTGCCTGGGCATCTCCAGGGCAAGGCAGCAGGCTGCCAGTCCTACCACTGCAGAAGTCCTGAAGGGTTAACGAGGGATGTGAATTAGGAACCAGACTTGGCCTTAGACAGGACCCCTCTGGGACCTGCACCTTCCAGCCCCAGTCTGAACTGGTGGGCAGCGCTATGCAGAGCCTTGCGCTGCCAGATGGTGCCAGTGGTGGCTGTGGGGCTTGTATCCATCCCTGGGTGCTGCCTGCTGGCTCTGGCCCCATTGCACCAGCTCTGGCTTGCCGTGCCTTCATCCTCCTGGGTGGCGGAGGAGGGTGGGCTGGCAACTCTTAGCTGACAACTGGCTGCTGTGTTGGGGTGGTCTCTGCTCCTGGCTGTTTTTGGGTGAGGAGCAGGCACATCTTCATCTCCAGGGCAGTGTAGGGGTGAAGGGCGACTGCATCACAGCTGCAGTTGCTGAAGTTTCCAGCTACCATGGAAAACACAGACCTATGAGTCAGAGGGCTGGGAAAAACCAGAAGGTGAAGAAACAGATGGGTGTTCATTAAACATTTTTGCAATGTGATAGTTTTTAAGCCTGCTGCGCCATTTTGCTGGCTTTCTGACGGAGTTGTGGTGGAAAGGTGTGGGCATGGCTCGTCTGGGTGTGTCCACAGGGACTTAATAATGGCTTGGCAGGTTTTAGACCAACCTCTGATCCTACAGGTTATGTGGCAAGAAACCACCAACTGGCTGGTCCAGACCCTGGATTAGACCAGCTTCTGGTGATGGTGGGAGCTTGCTTGCTTCAGTCTGGCTCCTTTTCGGGCAGCCGTGAATCAGGAGGTAAATTCCTGGAGAAGTGGCTGAGCTGCTCCTCATGGCATGTGGCACCACGCCGCCAAGCTCAGGGCTTTGCTCCCCTCCTGCCTAGAGTGCTGGTGTGAGCTGGGATGCTCCAGGCATGGAGCCACGAATTGGTTGGATGCTCTGATTCATAAAGACATTTCCCCGTGTGTGCAAATGTTCAGTGCAGGGTGAAATATCTCGTGGCACTCCCAGACACAGAGATCTCTTGCTCCTGTTGGAGCAGGAATCAACCGCTGCCGTCCTGGCTGCTCCAGGGACAGAGCTGGCCTCAAACCCACCGCAGCAGTGGCAGAGGTGGTGACGAGGAGGGGGTCTTTTCTTCCAGCAGACTGCCACTTCTGAGCCCATCTTCCTAAAGCGGACTGCCTTTGAAGGAAAGCTCCCAAGTATGCGTTTCATTAAGATTTAATAAACCATCTGCCTGCTCCTGAAGCACAAAATGATTATTAGACCCTTTATTGAGGATTAATAGCTATGCAATCAGCACGTATCTGGTTCCTACAGGCATCTATTACATAGCTTCTAAACCTCAGTGAATATGTTTCTAATTGGCCTTTAAGAACATGCTGTTGCTTTATTAAACCCTAATTAAATGCATATTGGGTGAAGTCCATTCAGAAGTGGTTATTGCAAACTACTTGTCATTACCTAATATGTGCAACCTAATGGGCGTTCAGCTTATTTGCTCTGTTAATTATTAGATTTTACAGCCTTTGTTTCAGCTTTGTTTTTGTAATTTGGATTGCATGTGTTGTTTTCTTCCCTATTCAGAGTCTTCTGAAGAAATGGGTGCTACTGTACAGGGAGGGACTGGCACTGGGTTTGTTGAGCATAGCGGGCTGGGAGAGGGTCTTCCCAGTCTACAGGTCTTTATAGGGATGCTCCTGTGTCACCTGCTTGCATCAGGCTCCAGCTGCGGCATCTCGGCCTTGGTGAAAAGCATGGCTTCAAGATGGGCTGGGGGCTTCAGGCTGGGCTTCAGGCTGGACCATCCTGGAGGTCCTGGGGCCACATTGGGGCCTGGGGGCATGTTCTTTACCAGGCTCAGCTGCAGCTTCTACTGGGGACCTGAGAAACCCTCCAGTCTTGCTTCTAGCAATTTCCAGTGAGGTGTGATGCTGGTGCTGGGGCAGCCACACCAACCACAAGCAGCCTTCATCCTTGACTTGACTTGCTCTCTGCAAAACGAGGATGCTGGTTCTGCCTTTACACAGGCTCTGAGCTTTGTTGAGCATCTCTTACACATATGCAAGCCTATTTCTTAAAACCTTGTGAGTACAAAGCATAAGACACCCAGCATCCCAGCTAGGGGATGGGGAGGAGGTCGGTGTACAGATGCTGGCTAAACAGCAGAATAAGGGATGCTGATGTGGTGTCTCGGCAGAAAAGAATGCTGAAAGTGCAGCTGGTCAGCAAAATGCTGATGGGAGGATGCGGTGTTGAGCAGGACAGTGCGGCTGAGCTCTGGGAAGCCGTATGGATTTTGGTTTGGGACCTATTTTCCACTTTTTTTTTCTGGCAGTGTCAGCACATCTCCATTCAGCAGATTCAGGACAGGCCATTTCCAGTGCAGCTTTGGGAAAAAAATGACGTTTTGTTTTAGTTTGCTGTTGCATCATATTGTCTAAAGCAAAATGGAAAAGTCAAAATCAAGGAAAGTCAGAAGTGGAGCAAAAATGCTTGTTTTCCCAAAGCGAGCTTTTTGGTTGGGGTTTTTTTGCAGGTTTTTTTTTGTTTGTTTTTTTTTTGATGGAGAGGAAGGAATTTTGCGTTGTTGGAGAACTTCAAAACTGCCCGGAGCTGCTTGGAGGGGGGCAGTGCCAGCCATGAGTGCAACACCCGGTCTCCATCCTTTACCCTTCTCTGCTGCCCTGCTCTCTAGTGAGTCTGAGCACCGTGCTCAGGGCTCAGATGCCTCCACTGGCTTGGCCAGGCAGTCTCGCGGGGTTGCGTGGGGGCATCAGCCGTGTGGTGCCACATCTCAGCAGGCACATCTGGCTTCATGGTGGGTGGAGGCACGTTAGGGGTTCAGGGGAAAACCAGGTCATCCTGGGACCTTCTCCAGGTCATTCAAGGACCATCTCCATGTCATTCTGGGACCATCTCCAGCTGCTGAACCAGAGAGGAGGCACTCCCATCTGGGTGCCTGACCTCCTTGCCCACATCCGGGTGTCTGGTATGTGCTGCCTGGGCTATCACCCTGCATCTGTGCTTCGATGTCTTGCGCAGGGCTAAGCTCAGCTCCCAGCCCCAGGCTGCCCTGGCCAGGGAAAGCACACAGCCCTGGTCCCAGAGGCTGGCTCTGGTATGAGTCCCCGCCCCTTGACAGCCACCTCTTGATCCTCAGCTTCCTGCAGCTCTGTCCTGCGATTGTTAGGGTAAATACGGATTCTATGATTCACAGAGAATGAGAACCTCGCCCAAACTTTCACCTCCAACTTGAACCACCCCCAAGTCAAACTTGCTACTGCTTGAAAACCTTCATTTAGCCCCCCTCCCCCTAATTTTTTTAGGCTTTGCAAGCCTTTGTACTTTCTTCGTCCCTGTTGGAAGCAAAGGTGCCAAAATACTTCGCGAAAGGCTGTTCTTGCAGCATTTCCCAGACCTTCCTGCACTAGTAAAGGCCAGAAACTGTGGGAGCAAGCCTGCTCACTGGAGAGTCTCGGCATAGGTTTTGCAGACCCTAGAGATCTGGAGAAGCTTGAACTTCCCCAAGCACGGACCTCTCTCCAAAGCCAATAGGAACTTGGAAACTTTGGGGCCTCTTTGGTTTCACTCCTCTCTAGACCCTGAATCTTCAAACTCAACCTATGTTTTATATTTATATGTTGCATGAATTTGCCCTTATTTTTCTAATTAGGGTCACAAATTCCTTGTTAGAGCTGCCTGCAGGCCAGGGTTTGTCTTGCTTGACTTTAGGCCAAATCACACAGGTATCCGGGCTTGGAGCTGTATCTCCTCACCCTCCTTTGGAGCTAGCAGAGAAATGAAATGATCCAGACCTTGGGGCAGCTCTCCAGGGAAAAGGGTTTCCCTTCTCCGTGGCGAAAAGTGGAGACCAGGTGGCTGTGGGAAGGAGCTGCAAAGGGCTTTAAGTGACATCACCAAGACAAGCCAAAGAGGATCTCCTCTTCTTCTGCCTGAACTTCAGTGGGGAATAGAGATCCCTGTCCTCTGTAGAGGCAGTTCAGTTAGTTTGAAATTTAAGAAAAGCAGCAAACCATGATTTGTTCATTTAACATTTCCCAATGATTTTGCTGCCGGCTAATTTATTTCAATGGACTTCCCCTTCTTGTAGCTTTATCTTGAGTTTCTTTTTCTTCCAAGAAAATGCAAGGGAAAGGGGAGAGGAGGAGATTTCCTTTTGCGTGGAAACAGCACTTGGCTGCTTACCTGCCCTGGGTGGAGGGAGAGGGAAGAATTCACGGGAAAGCTGAAAATGAGGAATTTTCATTTTGAAATTTCCCTTAAAACAAAAAAGCAACACTTTTGGCAAACTTTTCTGGCCACAATTTTCTTTTATGCCATTTCCAGCCCAGGAGAGAAGTCTTGGGGACAGATTCCTACTGGCTGGAGTCCAGCTTTGGTTTGCTTTTGCTCTGATGGCAGTGTGGGGCCAAGCCCTGACCCAGGGCATCTCCAGCCTGCGGTGGGGCTGGGACATGGGCCAGTGAGCCCCAAGCACCCTGCTGCCACCCCGGGACCCCCGCCTGGTCACCATGGAGCCCTGGCGAGGGACGGACACGGTCTGCAGCATGTTGGGATTCCCAGCTTCTGTCAGAGGGGCAGGCTGGGTGCCCAGACATGTCCTCAGCTGCACCAGCAAGGCCTGCCCGAGCCATCGTGGGGGGCAGAGGAGTGAGGCACTGGCCCAGGTCTCCCCATTGCCTCTCCTCTGCTGGTGGCTCACGGGTCACTCTCCAACAGCTGGATCCTGCCCGGCTCTTCCTTCCCATGTCTGCACACCTGTGATAGCTGAGGGCTTAGGCAATGCTCTTCCTGCAGCTTCTCTGGAGCTCTTCTCCCAGCGTGGCGATGTTGGCTGGCACATATGTACCATTATGGTTCTGGCTGTGCGATGTGGACAATGCCAGCGATGCAGTCGGGTGTTGTCACTGGAGACGGGAAGGGGAGAGCTGGTGGAATCACTCTCTGAGCAGAGGTCCGGGCTGAGAGCGGCAGCAGGAGGAGATGCATGGCCATGGGTACCTGGGGCTGGGCAGAGGGAGCCTGGCTGCACTGGGAGGAGCGGAGCGGTGGCACGCTGGAGACAGGGCTTCAGGCTCACCAGCTTTCCTTCTGCTGGCTGGTGCATGTGGCCAGTGGTGCCTGTGCTGTGTCCCTCTGATGCTTGCATCCCTCCAGTGACCCTGCAGGTCACCCAGATGAGAGTGGATGTGACTGTGGAGGTCCCACCTTGGAGGAGAGCTGATTGCCGTCATTTTCTCCCCTCCCTTGATGTTCTCCTTGGCTGTGGATCAGCTGGCGGGACCCAGCAAGTCTTGCAGCAAAGATGAGCAAAAAAAAATCTCTTCATGCCTGTAAAAGGAAGAAGGAGAGTGCGGCAGAGACAGGCCGGCTGATACAGCTCCGCTTGCTGCTGCGGAGGCGGGAACCCTTTTGGACAGGATTTATTTTGTATAGTCTTCCACGCAAACTGGATCCCCCTCCCCTCCTGGCCCTGCCCAGCCCTAAATCATATGCTTTGTAATGACATTTCGTGCTTGTGTGGCGCCTCGCTTCTGAGCATCCCCAAGTGCTCTATAAATAATGGATGTCTCCAAGCCTGCCAGGAGGACGCAGCATCACCTCTTCCGCGCCCCTGCCACCCAGGGAAGGCAATAAACCCTTCCTGTGGTCTCACCTGGAAGCCCGACCATGCCAGGATCAGTGTGGCAGCCTCCCCTGCAGCCTCCCCTCTCGTCTGTCCTCCCACCCCAGCCACCCCTATGGACACCTCTGTCCCTGCTGGGGTGTCTGGGGCGAGGTGCTCAGGGATGAGCAGCACCAGTCTCTAGCTGGCAGGATGCTGCCACGTGCCACGCAGCCTCCTGGGGGGACCCCAGAGAAGCCTGCTGCCATTGAGCTGGCATGGCTGCCCCCCGCTGTGGCTGCAGGGCGGGTGCTAAAGCCACCCTCCATGTCCTCAGACCCCCTTTTTTTAGGTCAGGAATGAATTTGTCTGGCACATGGGGTCCTGGCGCTGGAGCAGGGCGGCTGTTAACCACATAGAAGTCTTGCTTGCTAATGAGTCCAAATAATACAGCGTCTCGTATTCCCTCTTCCCTGTCCAAGCCCTTTGCTGTCATCAGGTCCTTCTTAGTCCTGTCCAGAGGTTTGTTCACAGCTGCAGTGTCCCAGGAGATGCAGTGGTTTTCATCGGACACCGCTCTGGCTTGGCCCAGCAGTGGGAGCAGTCTGCCTTTCCGGATCTGCTCCAGGTCCTTTGGCTGCCTGGCTTCCTCCGCTGGACGTCGTGGGCTGTGGGCAGGGAGGAGACCGTCTGCCATAAGGACAGTCAGCCGGCTGCTGCTGAAATACCTTCATTCAGGCAGGATTTCTGGCTCTGCCGGCTGGTTTTAGAGGCCATCCCCAGCTGCCTACTGGATTTTTCTGAAAATTGCCCCCCTGGGAAGAGGCCTTTTAACTTCTTTCACAGCTGGAAAGCCACAGCTCGACCTGACCGGAGGCAGTGACGCCTTCTGTCTGGGAGCTGGCGGTGTTGCCAGCTCTGCTGCAGCCTCCTGGGCAACCCTCGCAGTCTATACAATGATGGCCGTGAAGGGTCTTCACTGGCAAGGGCAAGAACCTGCTTGCCTATGGCCTGATCTGTACCAGACCAGCAGGGTGGGGATGGGAAAAGGAAAGACTAATACCGACTGTAGGTGATCCCTTCTTTCAGCTCCAGCTTCCAATGGTGAAAAGCCAATGCATAAACCTTCATGGGCACCGGGGTTGGCTCCAGGCACTGATGGTGCAGCCACCTCCTGGGCATCTGGAGGATGGGGCTCAAATCTGCTGGGCCACTGCAGCTGCTTCTGTGTGGAGCAGACCCTGTGGCCTGCCCCAGCCCTCCAGGGACTTGGCCATGGGTCTCCAGTGAGTTCTGCGAGAACCAGGCTGCTCTGGGCTTCTTTATCCTGTGCAGTAAGTCAGTATTCCTTTTTCTAAGGCACCTTGAGGAAAAAGACTGAAATCTGAAGGAAGGTTTGTGGTGAAATGGGGAAAAGCAAGTGCTCTCGTCTGATCTGGTCTGGTCTCATTTCATCTGATAATTTTATCCCATCCCACCCCACCCCATCCCACCCCAGCTCATCCCCATCGCCTCTGGGCATCTGTGCTAGCCATGTGCAGACAGAGCTCCTCTTGCCAGTGAAGCAGGCTGGTTGGTGGTGGAGGCCACTTGGAGCATTTTCTTATCCAGGATGTATGTCAGTGAAAACAGAAACCCAATAAGCAAGATAAGGAGACGATTTATAATGGAGTTTGTGAACTTTAGGAAAGAGCTTTACAGCCAGATTTTGCAGACCACACAAGGAGAGGTTATACTCTCCAAAACCTTGGAGATTTTTTAAAAAATATTTTTATATTTAAAAAAAAGAGTTTCCAAGAATTAAATAACACGAAAGTATATGAAATATGATGTAGGGAATGTTCGCATTGCTCTCACATCTGAAGTTAATTTGGGAGACACTCTGAATAGCTTTTTAAAGAGTGGATAAACATTGGCATCAAAAGTGTAAATAAAGTTACCAGACAAAGCGGCCGTTCAAAGAGAATCTTCTCTGGGATGTTGGCTGGGCAGTTTTAATGGCTGCGTGCAGGAACATTTGAAGATAAAACGAGGACCTGGCTGATGAGTGCGGGGTGAGGTTCTCTGCTTTGTTTCCCTCTTGTGATGTCAAAGGCAAGCAGCGCTGGCAGCTGCCTTCAAACGGTTTCCCACCCGGAGGTGGCACCAGTGAGAGGTCCCATGCCCGCAGGACCCTGGCAGCCCCCGGCACCTCTGCTGCTCTCAACTTTGGTCACACACTTGCAAGCAGGAGCTGCTGAAGATCCAGCCTTTAATTTGATGGGCGCTGGTCCCTTGGGAGATCTGGCTTTGTCAGAGGCGATGGGCTGGTGAGAGCCTGGCCAAAGCGTCTCTGAGAAACCCCTTGTGCTATCACACCTTGCCTCACATCCACTGCTTCACCCAGGACACTCCTCCCTGTCCCCACAAATGTTTTGATTGATAGGTGCTTGACTGATCACAAATAGCCTGAAATATAATAGGACTTTCAGCGTTACTGGTTTTAAAATTACAGCTGGTTGGAAGAACGTCAAGGGGGTGGTTGTGTTGCAGAGAACATCTCTCCACTGGGTTTTCCGTGTCAGTCCCCCACGGTCTGTAGAGGGAAGGCAGAAACAGTGAAAGGAGATCTGACATCTCTTTTTAATCTCTCCAAGAGGAAATAAAATCAACGCTTTTGAACTGACATATTCATTTGCAGCTTTTGGTACGAATTTGAAGGGGAACCTTTAGGAGCTGTCTTTGATGGAGCCATTTGTGAGTGAGAAGCAGTTATGGGTTGGAGTGAATCTCAGCCCTGGCAGCCAGATGCTCATCGTAGGGTGCAGCTTCTCCCTGCCCTATGGCTCTAGCAGATGGGATTTTCCTGGGAGCTGTTGGACAAGTATGAATGGGAGCAGACAATAATACTCGCTCTCCTGCACCCAGAAGCTCTTACCCCTACAGCACCCAGTGTTAAGGACTGCTATTGCACTTGAATGTATGGAGCAGTGTCAGGTGCTTCTTCATCTAAGACCTTGGTCATGGCCCTGAATCACTTGATTGGTGAAGGTAGGATGGTAATGACAGTGACAGTGAAAAAAGACATGGTATAAATCCACCTCTGGGTTGTCCAAGAGCAGATCACCTATTTCATAACTATATGCAGTAATAATATGGTAAGTATACTTCATAGCTGGAAGGCTGATGGGCAGCTCTTGGTGCTGGCATGGACCTGGTGACCCAAGAGTGCTGCATCTTGACTGACCCAGCCTGCGGAGTCTGGTGCATTCACCACGTACCTGCCAATGTGTCAGCTAGGAATTGGCTCCCACTGCAATGGCTCATGTGTTGCTTGGGCACTGTCGTCCTGTGTGAGGTATCAGCTCCTGAGGCTGAAGAGTAAGCATGCAGAGCATCATCACTGGCAACTCTGCAAGTCCCCGTGGCCCCGGGACCTTCTCCAGCAGCAACAAGTCCTAGTGTCTCCTGCCTTATCCCGGAGATCTTCCCTTCGTTCCTCCTAGTGCCCTGCTGCCAGAGCAAACCTCTCTTCTGTCCAACCCCAAAGTCTGGGCACCTGAGGAGAGAAGCTGATTTGAAGCATGACCTGTATCAGCTAGGAGTTACAAGGTTCTTCTTTTTTAATTTTTTGCCTACTCGTGTGTTTTTGAGATGGATAAATCTGGGAGGACTTGTTTACTCTGTCCTTTGCCTGGCTATGATAGGGGTTAACAATGACCATAACTCTTCTGATATTTTCTTTTCTTTCCACCTTGACTCCACAGTTTATTTCCTGAGCATAAAAGAACAAACCTCACATCAGCAGGGCTGGGAAGATGCTGGTCCCACACCCTTGGTGTTAACCACAAGCAACAGTAGCTCCTCTCTCCACCCCTGGGTGAGACACAGCAGGACAGGGCTGCTGCCTGCCCAGGCACCAGCTGGAAGGACTGCACTCACCCCAGAGACTGTGGCAAGGGTTTTGTTGCAAAGAACTAAATAATTACACATGAACTCTTCCTTTGCCTGGGACTTGCCCGCAAACACCAGCTGATTCCTGCGCAAGGGCTTGTGAGCCGAGAGCATGGTGGAGAACTCGTGAATGCCTTTGGGACGGAGGAGCTCAGTGCTGTGCTGAGGAGGTGACTCTTGCTCCGAGGATGTCCACTGCGATCGCAGTGAGTTCGGGCTTGCGCAGACCGCCCCTGCGCATCAGGAGACATCGGCCTTCGTGCCACTTGTGTAAACTATTACAGCAAAGGGCAGAGGTTAAATGCAGCACATGTGTGGCATCAATTAACACGATTTCAAGGTCTCTAGTGGAGTTTCTGCTCAAATCTCTTGTGGCAGGTTCAGTTTTCTTAACCCCTCAGATGCTGTGCGGTTGGCAGCCTTGGCTCTGCGATGCTTTTGAGGGGGAACAGGCTTGTGCTGGCTGGGGGGGCTCCCCAAGGGCTGCACCGGGAGGGCCCTCCGCTAGTTTGGCGATGGGGGAACAGGGACACCACACACCCCACGCCAGCTGTCCGTGGAGCAAGTGGGAGAGGCTGCACTGCTCCCTGCAGGAAGAGTCGCTGGAGGGGTGTTGAGCTCCGGCGAGGCAGCTTGTTGGCAGATTGGTGCATGAACAGCCCCCCATCCCATCGCCCTCTGCTTCAGATCCCCTCTACCCCCATCTCGGAGCCCTCTGGGGAAGAAGCTGCTCGTGCGTTTGGTCCCCAGACAGACCCTGCTCTGCTGAGGCACCCCACTGTCCCACCACATCCTGCCCTCAAGCAGGCTAAGGTCCCTGCTGGCCTCAGGACCTGCTGGTGCCTTCAGTCCTGTAAAATGGACATAGTCACCCCCCTGCTGCCTGTGGGGACTGGGAGGAGATAGCTGTGGTGAAAGGGTCAGCAGCAAATCAAAACCAGGGCAATCTGGATGGAGAAACTGCAACTATAAAGCTTCACCAGCCTGTGGCATTGAGCCGTCCCCAAGCAGCTGTTCAGGGCTGCTCCCAGACAATATACCCATCAACAGAGCATCTCCTGCATTTATCAGTGATACTGGGGATAGTGGGAGAGGGAGTGATTTAAAGCACAGTGATGTGACTTAGCCCTTGGTGCATCCTGCGTCGCCTCCAATTGATCCATCAGAGAGCTGGACTTTGCACTGCAACTCTGCCAAATTGTCCTCCCCAAGTCCTGGGTGTTCCTCCTGAGGGCCAAGTTCTTGGAGTCGCAGTGCTCTGGGGGCTCCCATTTTGCTTGGCTGGGGAGAATTTGCAAGGAAAAGGAAGGCTTGAACTGCCACCATCATGGAGAACACCTGAAAATGTGATACTAGCATGGCCTGAAGACGTGGAAACTTTAAGATGCATTAAAAGAAACAGAAATACCCCAGACTGATAGCTTGTGCAGGTTTTTTCCCTGCACAGACTGCTAATTTTTCATGAACAGGTGCTGCTGAAAGAAAGCTTGCCTTTGGGGTTTCACTTCCTGGGGTTCCCAGTCCTGGCTCGAGACTGGGGACCAGCATAATGGATGGGTCAGGGCTGGGAGCTTGGTGAGGAACATCAGTTTCAACACCGCAGATGCAGATCCTGTCCCAGGGGACTGCCCAGGGCTGTGACCTGCCCGGCTGGAGGAGCAGGACATGCACGTGCCCTTCAGCACCTGCTTGCCCCTAACATCATGTTGCCTATGCACTCCTCTTTTTGTTGGCAATACATAATTTCAGTTCCCAGAGTTAAAAAAAAACAACCCAAAACCTTTCAAAAGCTCTAGAAAACCATGCATTTTGGCTAACTTTTGATGAGAGATTTTGATGTGTTTTTCAGTCCTATATCTACGATGACATGACTGGCTGAGTAGACGAAGGGAGAGCTGTGGATGTTATCTACCTTGACTTCAGCAAGGCTTTCGACACAGTCTCCCATGATATCCTCCTGGGGAAGCTGAGGAAGTGTGGGCTGGATGAGTGGTCGGTGAAGTGGATAGAGAACTGGCTGAATGGCAGAACTCAGAGAGTTGTCATCAGCAGCGCTGAGTCTAGTTGGAGGCTGGTGACAAGTGGTGTCCCTCAGGGGTCAGTACTGGGCCCAGTCTTGTTTAACTTCTTCATCAACGACCTGGATGAAGAGTTAGAATGTACCCTCAGCAAGTTTGCTGACGACACCAAACTGGGAGGTGTGGTAGATACACCAGAAGGCTGTGCTGCCATTCAGCGTGACCTGGATAGGCTGGAGAGCTGGGCAGAGAGGAACCTGATGAGGTTCAACAAGGGCAAGTGCAGGGTCCTGCACCTGGGGAGGAACAACCTCATGCACCAGTACAGGCTTGGGGTGGACCTGCTGGAGAGCAGCTCTGCGGAGAGGGACCTGGGTGTCCTGGTGGACGACAGGTTAACTATGAGCCAGCAGTGTGCCCTGGCTGCCAAGAAGGCCAATGGGATCCTGGGGTGCATCAAGAAGAGTGTGGCCAGCAGGACAAGGGAGGTTCTCCTTCCCCTCTACACTGCCCTGGTGAGGCCTCATCTGGAGTACTGTGTCCAGTTCTGGGCTCCCCAGTTCAAGAAGGATGAAGAGCTACTGGAGAGAGTCCAGCGGAGGGCTACAAGGATGGTGAGGGGACTGGAGCATCTCCACTACGAGGAGAGGTTGAGGGAACTGGGCTTGTTCAGCCTGAAGAAGAGAAGGCTGCGAGGGGACCTTATAAATGCCTACAAATATCTGAAGGGTGGGTGTCAGGAGGATGGGGCCAAGCTCTTTTCAGTGGTGCCCAGTGACAGGACAAGGGGTAATGGGCACAAACTGAGGCACAGGAAGTTCCGTCTGAACATGAGGAGGAACTTCTTCTCTGTGAGGGTGACGGAGCCCTGGAACAGGCTGCCCAGGGAGGTTGTGGAGTCTCCTTCTCTGGAGATATTCAAGACCCGCCTGGACAAGGTCCTGTGCAGCCTGCTGTAGGTGACCCTGCTTCGGCGGGGGGGTTGGACTAGATGACCCACAGAGGTCCCTTCCAACCCCTACTATTCTGTGATTCTGTGATTCTGTGATCCTGTTTAGATGAGCAAAAGACATGCCTGAAAAGAGGAGATGCTCAGCTCCTCCAGCCTCCAGTGTCAGAGCTGTGGGGAGACTTCTGGATGAACAAGAGATTTGATCTGGACAACTCCACACAAATGCCCCACTGTTTGTTAGCAAACATGTAAAAATCGTCGTAAACCTCTTGATCTGAAACAAATGGACTCTGCTGTCTGGTGCTGAGTTTATTATCAGACACTGCTTAGTATCATCACACAGCTTGGACTTGTGCCTAAAACTCAATGTTGAGTCAATCATGTACTGGCAGCAAGGATCTCCCCTTTGCTCTAGATGCATGCTGGTGCTCCACACGTGTGCAGTGCCCTGGATCCTGTGTCGACCCGAGCACAGAGCAGTATGGTTCCCCTGGGACCTCCAGGACTCCAGCAGCACTGCTCCAGAGCTGTCTCCAGCCAAGATGGGAGCAGCATAGAGTGGCTGGCAGGGTGAGAGCTGCCCAGAGGGGCAGCTTGGGTTTTGCTGAGTTCCTCCTGGTCTCTGTTCCTGCTGGGATGGTGAGCTTGCCTGGTGGCTGAATTTCCAGGGCCTGGAGCTTTGTGCAAACACAGTGCAGGGGAGCAGGAGTGTTTCTAGCATGTCACAGCAGGGTGTCTGTCAGCCTGAGCTCCTGCCCAACCATCCCTTGGAGATGGGACCTAAAACGAACCTTGAGTATCTGCAGGCTGATTTGAGGACTATGGGGCATCATGATGTTTTTGAGGCCAGGCAGAGGCTGCCTGCAAGGTGAGTCGACCATGGCCCCCGACAGCAGCACCCCCAACCCTGGTCTCCCTCCATGCCGCTCGCAGCAGCTGAACATAAAATTCGAGCGCCCCGGAGACCCGCCATCAACCACGCGAACCCCAGCAGGTTTTGTTTTGATTATACATTTGTTTCCTCCCTCCTGGGAGTGTCTGACACAGCTTTTACCTCTCAGCGCGTCAACGCTTGACTCCCCCTGCCACCTCCCTCCCTTCCCGTCGGCTCTGCTTGGATTAGCCCTGACCCCTGCTGAACTCTGCTGCCAGCAAAAGTGTCAACCCCTTTCACTTTCCAAGAGCTTTCCAGCCCCGAAGACTGAGCAGGGAAGGAGTGTCCTCCAACGGAAAACCTCCCACGTCATTTTTTCCGACTCTGTGCTCTTGCTGTGCAGCTGGGGAGGGCAGGCTCTGGTGCCTGGCCGTGCTCCTGCTGGGGCAGCCTGGGTGACCTGCAGCAGCACATCTCTGCCCTTCCCTGAGCCAGCACAGGTGTAAACGGGGCAAAAGGTACTTTTAAGGAGGATTTGCTTCATGAAGGAAAAGCGGTGACAGAGGAGAGAGTAGGAGGTTAGCTATGAGCATGACATAGCATGGCATGGTGCATGGGGCCAAGGAAAGTTGCTTGCTGAGTGTGGTGAGTGTGGCAGGATCAGCAGCTGTGTTTCTGCAGGGGGATGTCCAGTCTCCATGGGATGGGTGGACCTCAGCAAGATGGTAGGGAGGGGAAGAGCTGACTGCTGTCACCAGAAGCACAGAAGATAGAGCGAAGGTTCTCTGACTCTTTCTACCAGCTTTTGACAGAGGTTGTGCTTCTCCACACTGAGCGGCAGCAGCTTAAACATTCTGCAAGAGCTCCAAAATTCACAGAAAACCAGCTCACGAAAAACACCAAGACTGTGTGAGGAAAGGGCATGAGCCGATGCTTGCGTGCCCGCAGCTCGGTGGCGTTAACGCTTGCAGAGCCAGGAGGCAGCACACCCACCCGTGAGCAGCCACCACATCCAGACAAGACGCTGGGTGGTGGATGCGAGGCCGCAGCAGGGGAGCGGGAAGGTTAACTCCAGCAACACCAACGAAATAAAGAAAGGGAATGCCGCATGCTAAGGAGTTGCAGATGTTTGGACGTTGGCAGGGATTTGGGTGGAGCTGCTGGTACACAACATGATTTGCAACATGCTGGAGGGTGGGAAGTGCCGGGGAAAACCTAAAGCCTATCGGTGCTGGGTGATGGAGGAAGCCCCCCCCCCCCGGCACAGGTGTCTTGGGTGAGTGCATGGCTGGGACTGTCTCTCATCCTAAAGCTCAAAGATGCCATGGAAAAGGGGTGGTGGGGCCCTTAAAAATAGATCAGCCGCTGCTGGTTCTGACTGCTGCTGTGGCCCTCTTGGTTGGAGTCCCAGAAGCAGCCATCTGGGCAGGTCTAGGACAACTAAGCGATAGAGATAATAGCTAGGTGAAGTGATGGCCTGGCTAGCTGATGCTGGGAGGGGTCACAGGCCTGTTTTTGTCTCACTGGGTTGGTAGAAGATGGTGCTGCAACGCTGTTGTCCCAGAGCTGAAGTAGTGGTGCATGCTGTGCCAAAATGAGGAGAAACATCTCTTCTGTAGTGAAGAAGGCACCTTCAGAGGTCCATGCAGTCAGTCTCGGGCCAGGGACTGCCTGCCTTCCTCCATTAACTGTGGATATGTTAAAGTTAAGCAGGATAAATCCAGGCTGAAGTGCACATTTAGGGCTGCACTGACCTCAGCATTTAATGATTTTCGCCTTATCTCTGCAAAGGGATGGCCAGGGACCTGGCCATGCTGCTGGAGCTTCCCTCTTCTTGGGGCAATGAAGTCCAAGCCCTTTGCTGCTGTACCCGAGAGAAGTGTTGGGGTGGTGTGGACACAGGGGCTGAGGGGTTTCTATGAACCCGGAGCCCATGAGATTCGGTTGTGGTGTGTGAGTATGGGCAGGTCTTGTTCCTTCCTGGGGCACCAGCTCTTCAGGATGGGCATGAGTCCCCTTGCTCGCTGGCAGATGGAGTCCCACCCAGGAGGAAATCTTTGGGACCTGCTTTGTGCAGGTCTTGGTGAAAGCCTGAGCCTACAGCCCCGGGCTCACAGGAGCATCCCCTCCACCTGAAGCCCTCCTGATCCCCCCTGGTCACCACGGCTCTTCAGCTGCACTGGCTTGCTGCAGTTCTCTTGGTCTTTGTCAATGGCACGTTTGGTAGATCTGCAGCCATCGTGCTTTCTGACATGTTTTCTTTTCCCCCGTGATTTTGAGAAATGTATTTGTTTCTTTGTTGAGGAGGGAGAGGGAAAGGTCATCCCTTGCTAGCAACTCATTAAAGTGAAACAATGGAAACAACAGCAAACGGGCTCTGGGACTGGCTTCTTCAGGCATGTGTGACGCTGCCTTTTGTCAACGCAGGAGAGGGGTGGCCATCAAGATGGTGGTATTGTAGGGAGGCCCTCCCACAAACCAGTTCAAGGCATCGCTGCAGGAACTCAGTATGTGTTAGGGCTTTTGTTTGTTTGTTTTGTGTGTGTGTGTGTGTGCGTGTGTGCGATGTGTGTTTAGCCCCTCTGTCATTAAAAAAGAGTATTTTATGAAAATTTTCTCCTTCCCTCCTCCCAGGCTTCCCGGCTTTGACCAGTTCTTTTTCCTTTATGTGGGAGGTAGCTGCATTTGTCTCAATAATTGTGTTTCCCTGTTGCTATGTACTGCTGAGGACTTGGTGACACAATGAAGATGTGAAGCGTTCCTCTTTCCCAGGCCTGGCTCCGGAGGTTTAGTTTCAGGGTACATTCTGGCGTCCTCTCCTTCCAGGATGCCCGTATGGGGTTTGAAGTCCATCTGGCATTTGAAGTGAGAGACATTGCTTAGAGCTGATGGTCACATTCAGAAGTGATGTGCAGAAGGAACCACTGCTCCATGCCTGCAGTACATCTAAGGATTGCTTGCTCAAGTCCATTGCCTGTCCTAACAGGAAAGGGGGAACAGTCACCCATGTTCATGGAGGATAGCCTATCTCTGTCCACAAGGATGCCCTATACTTGAATGTCCTGCTGGGCCTGTTGGCCTCCAGACACCAAACAACCACTTAATGACCTGTCCCAAACCCCATCCTACCGGCTGCTGGCTGGACTGCTCTCAGACAGCCACAGTGGCCCACGCAGGCGTATGGAGAGCTGCATCACGGGCAGAAGCTGCTGCAGGCAGCTGCACCTGTGCAACGCATTGCCCGTGCCCGGCCTCCCCTGCCCTGCTCTCTGTGGGGACCTGCCACTCACTGCAGCCCTTTGGAGGTGGGAAGCATGGCGCAGCAAGTGCATCCTGCCCAAGGTTCCAGGCTTGGGGCAGTGCAGAAGTTCTCCCGGTTTGAGGTGGGACACTTCACTGCACTGCAAAGAAGGGCCGGGTACAGGGGTCTCAGACATGTTGCAGGACAAGGGCTGGGAGTGGAACAAAGTGCTGCTGGCACGGGGCAAGAGGGACACGTGGGGAATGGGAACAGGAGAGGGACTGCGCAGGTTTTGTGGGGCACCTTGCTGGAGCCCACAAGGCAACGTCATGGACTGGGAGCAGTCTGGACGTGAGGGAGAGGAGCACCCTGTGAAAGCAGGAGGGTTTGGAAAGCATCTTAGCTACTGACGGGCAGCCTGCCTACCTGCCTCCCAGGGCAGTTAGCGCAGGGCGGGAGAAGCCGAGACCCTTTATCACTGCTCTGGCCTGGGCATTGCGGGACAAAGTAGGAAACCTGCTGTTTCTTGACATGATGCGTTTATAACGAACCGGTGAGATACCTCGAGCGGGCAGCAGAGGCTGTGCCCTCCCGGTGCCCGGCTGCCGCAGGGGGAGGGAGCTCCGGCCGCCTGCAGCCGCCCTTACCGGCCCCGGGAGACCCCCGCGGGGCTGCGGGAGCCGGGGCCGGGGCCGGGCTGTGCTTCCCCGCAGCGCGGAGAGGTGGCAGCAAAGGCCCTGGGACGGAGGGAATGCGCGTCCCCCACCCCGGCTCCCGGCCCCACGGGGGTCCCGCGACCCGCACCCTCGGGCTGAAGCCAGCTCCGTCCCTAGATCACCAAACCAGAGCATGGTTTGGGATGGAAGGCACCTTTAGAGATCATCTAGTCCATCCTCCCTTAGACATCTTTCACTAGACAAGGTTGCTCAAAGCCCCGTCCAACCTGACCTTGATCACTTCTAATGATGGGGCAACCACAACAGGTTCAGGGGATCTGAACCTGCTTTTAGGACCAGATGAGCTTTAGCATTTTGTCCCCTGTTCCAGTCCAGGGCGGCACCTCTGTGCCCACTGACAGTCCAGGGCGATGGGAATCCCACGAGAACAGCTTGTGAGACTTCAGGACTTGTCAAAGCTGAAGTTGAACCCTGATCCCAGCCTGGCTGGGTGCCCACAGCCCAGCCAGACCTAATCTGGGACTGTACACTGCCCATGTTTAATGAGGTATTGTGTACGGATGTGTCTGACTGTGTGTATGCACATGTCGTGGGCTCCGGGTGTCTCGCTCAATGTTTGCATCTGTCTGTTAGCGAGTTTGGGCATCTGGGGCCATTCCCCTTGCCTGATTAAATATCTCCCCAGAAGCGTGTTTGTGTAGCTGTGGATCTTATCGCATGTGTCTTTGTCTGCACACAGAGGTGTTCACAGCTTTGCCTGCGTACAGTATTTGCACAGTGCCAGTGGGTCATGCTGGGCTGTTGAAGATGCTTCTTCCACCGTTGAGATGTGTTGAGTGATGGGGGATGGGTGGGTGGCCGGCATGAGGCCAAAGGCTGGGTGAAAGAGTGCAGGTCGGGATGGGTTTCCCCATGGGTTATGCATCAGAGTGGGGACCAGTGCTGCTCTGGGGCCATTCCCTCCCCTCAAGGAGAGGACACTGTCCTGTACCTTGCAGCCATGGAGTGGGGGACAAAGCATTCCTGAGGCTTGGACGCAACATCAGAGATCACCCCCCCACACACACACGCTTGCAGTGAGGTGCCCCTGCGAGGGGCTGCTGGCAGCTGCTGTGGCCCTGGGCAGGGCAGTGCCCTAAGCCTGGCCACAGCTCCTTTATCCCAAGCGGCTCTGGGGTTCAGCAGGCTCCCCCTTGCCAAAATGGCCCATGATGGAGGCAGCACTCATATGATGGTCCCTTTCCCATGTCTCTTCACTCCTGGCCTCCCTGCCGTCACCCAGCTCGTTTCCCATCCATAGCATCCCTCCTGGCTGGAGCATTGCCCTGCCTCCCCATGCCACCCTCCCCACAGGGATGCCGGGACCCCACGGGGCACTGGGCCGGCAGGCAGGGAGGGCTGGCAACTACGGGCAGCAGGAGGATCAGAGCCCCCCGCACATGTGCTGTCCACCCTGTCATCACCTCCATGAAGGAAAGCTGATGCTGGCTGGGGATGTGCCCCCCGGCTCTCTCTCTTTGTCATGAAGAGCCAAGCATGCATGTCAGAAAAATCACCCCGTGGTAGAAACTATCCTCGCCGGAGCACAGCACTCCCTCCTCCGCTCCGTGGCCGCAGGGGTGTTTGGCTGCAGATATTTGCTGAGCAATTTGCATTCAATTACAGAAGCCAGAACGACTGGGAGGATTTTCCTTCTGGTTTTCTCTCAACCGAAGCCAACTTGTCCGAATTACAACCTAGGAAGCATCTCATTAGTGGGAGGTGAGGTCTCCAAAACACAGAGGGCGCAGAAAACACTCTGCCAGCGGCGTAAGGATGCGGGCTGGCTGGCATGCAAGAGGGTGAGGAGCTTATCTGGTCATCGTCTTCTCTCGCCTGTGGTAATCTTCCCCGTGCATGCCCTCTCCCGTGGCACCTGAGCAGAGAGGAGATGGGATTTTGGAGGCTGCCAGCTCATCACATCACTTCCCCACTCCCGCTTTTGCTCAGGAGGTGTTTGATTTTGCTGGGCTAAAGTGTAGACTGGTTTTTCCCATAAATTACTTTCCCCACCACCTTCTCCTGCCCTTTCTCCAAGGGCACGTGGTGTCACCTGGGCCAGGAGAAGGTGAAGGTCTAGTGGCAGAGTCCTGGGGGTGGACTGAAAGGAGGATCCTCAGCAGTGCCGCTGGGCTGGTCTGTCTCAACGCTGTTGTCCCAAGAGGCTGGTGGCTGGGGAACATCCTTCACCTGGAGATCTACTCCCCAGCACGGATCTCCTGGAGGGACTCATGCCAGAGAGACTTGTGTGGAGCCTGCACAGTCCCAAGACTTGCTGGAGACCTCGTCTTAGGTGGGATACAGACTGGCACAGGGGTTGGGACATGGGGAGGGGGCGAGGCAAGACCCATCCAACACAGGGGCAGAGGGAGAAGGGACTTGGCACCCAACAGCTGAAACTACAGAGGGGTTTTCTGCCGAGGTTTCAGAACAGGAGAGATCAGGGAAGTGCAGCTGGCAACCGCGCTTGAGCTTACAAGGTGACTTTTATGCCAATAACCTAATGTCCTTCCAAAAATACTTTCCTGGATAGAGCTCGCAAGTAAACTGCTGAGCCAGCTTCTACCAGCGACTGAGATGGAGCCATGACTCTGACATCCTCCTACCGACCGCTGCACTCGGGGCGTAGATGCTGGCTGATGCGATGCTCGCTCCCATGCAGGAGCGAGGACATCCATCTTTTGAGGGGGGAGGTTGGGTGTGGGGACCCCCCTCACCCAGCCACCTCCCGGTCCCAGCAGAGCCAGTGGGTGCTGGTGGAGAGCCATGCCATCGCCCTGGCTCCCAGCCCACGCAGGGAGGTGTCTTCGTTCCCCTGCCGACTGCACCATCTGCTCCCCGAGCTGCTGGCCCAGGCTGGCTCTTCCTGGCTGCTCTCCCTGCCCAGCGCCTCCCAACCCTCCTCAAGCACCTGGTACCTGGGCAGGAGCATCCGTCTGTGCTCTGCCACCACGGTGGAGGTGGCTGCTGGGCAGCTCTGGTCCCCTCCCTGCATCGTGTTGCCTCTGCCAGCACCTGGTGACAGCATGCACTTGGGGAAGTGGCTGTGCCATCGAAAGCCACCTCCTTTTCTCCTCTTCTTGGCAGCTGTAAGGCTGTAGCTTCTATTTCAAGTTCGATTTTGATGAGCTCCAGCTTCAAGCTGGGTGATCTTGTAATGACTTCGTCTGCAAACGAGCATCTCTCATGCATCCTGCAGGTATTCCTTGGGTGAGAGCGAGGCTGGACACCAGCTCCATTGAGCACTAGATGAAGGAAACGCTGCGATGGAGAAAGCCAAGCTGCCTGCATCAGGTCACCCACACCTCTACCAGCCCCACTGGCAGAAGAGCTGCTGGGTATCTCCAGCATGATGTGCTTCCCACAGAGCCAGGTTGGCTGGCATCTGCTGTGCCCCATGGGTCCCCATGTCCCCAGGACACCCCAGTATCTTGCTTCTGGGCTGTGAAGTGCCTGAGCCCCTTGACATGACCAAGGCTGTTTTTTGATGTGGAGCTCCCCCTTGGTCCCCATGAGGACCATGTCCCACTGAGGGAGGATGAGGAGGAGTTTCCACCAGAGGAAACTGCTCCTCTCCACCATGAGAGGTGGGGGAGTTGTGGCCTGGCCCAGCAGATACGCCATGCAGCTCTCCCCACCGCAGGCTGCCCACCCTGTCCCCGGTGAGTCTTCTGCCCCTCTGTGTGGAAGAATCAGGTCCTCCTTTTCCTGAACCGCACCTGCCTCCCCCTTGGGGGCTGGCTGCTCTTGCTCACTGCCTGTGGAGGGGCTGGTTGATGCTCCCAGCCAGGCAAGGCAAGTCCCCCGTGAGCACCGTCCCACGCGGCTGCGCTCAGTGGCATGCCATGCTCCACGCCCTGTCCTGGCTTTGCTGCTGCTGGCACCCTGGAGATGCCCATCCTTCACTCCCCTTGCCTCCAGCAGCCCACAGGCCCAGCACCACCCAGCTTTGCCCCTCCAGACCTGTCCCCGCTCCCCTTGCCCCACCACCCCTGGGCTGCCATGGGTCTGTGGGGTGCCCTGGCTGCAGTCCTTTAGGGGCTGGGGACAGCGCGGGGGGAAGAAACACCCCCCAGGCAGCTTGGGGCGGAGAGGAGGAGTGGGAAGGGGGTCGGGAGACAGGGCAGCCCACCGCCCAGCTTGGTTGCGCCGGCTCCCCTCCCTGGCCTCACCATCCCATTTATTACCCCTCCGCCATTCATCGGGCCAGACAGATGCCCCCAAATAAATACCCCCAGACAATAGGGTGGGAGGGGCCAGTGAGGCTCCTCATGAATAAACATGACAGTCTTTGGACACAGCTTCCTCTCTTTGCAAAATGGGACCAATTGTGCAGCAGGCATTTAAAATTCAGCCGTGGTCGGGCTGTCTTCCAGTGCCCCCCGAACTGCCGAGGTGCTTCATTTATTTCATAATTTCCCCTCCTCCCCCCTCGGTGACAGACCTCGCTCTTTTCATGCCTTGTCCTCCCTCTTTCTTTCCTTCTTGCTCCCTTTCTCTGATTCCTTTTTTTTAAATCTTCCTTCCTTTTCCTACTCCTTGTTTCTTTCTCTCCCTGGCTTTTGTGCCGAGGGCCGTGACGAATGGCTCAGAAAAGAGGGTGCTGTGAGAAACTGGAGCTGCTGCTGGCAGAGTGGGTGGTGAGGACCTGGTGCTTGGGGGGCCGGGGGGGTTCTGCCTGCAAGCGCCGGGCTGGGGGCTCCCATGCGGTGCTGGGTGGCAGGGTGGTGTGGGCTCCCCAGGGGCCTTGCTGCGTGGGTGCTTGGAAAGCCAAGGATCAGGTCCCCTTGCCTGTGCCCCTGCCTGTAGGCAGCCAGCCCTGCCAGTGCCCATCCCAGCACTCCCAGCCTCTGGCTCTGTGTGGCAGTGGGGAAAGGTCTACCTTGCTGTATTGTGGTGAAAAACAGCCCCGGGCAGGGATGTCAGAGCACCCAAAAACTGGGAGATGTGGAAGGAATAGGAATAAGGAGATGGCTGGCCACAACAGGGCAGCCCCAGTTTTGATGGAGGGCTCCTTGGCCAGGGTTTGCCAGACCCCTGAGCTACTCCCATATCGGGGTGGCCCCAGCCATGCTGGTCTTTAGATCCTGTATGAGTGGTTTGTTGGGATCTTGGACAACAGCATCCCCAGTAGGCTCCCAACACCCCCATGCCCACACATGCTACTTCATCCCAGGGAGAGGACGAAAGGGTGAAGGTAGAGCCAGAGCAGCAGCAGGGAGCAGAGGAGTGGGAGCCCCAGGGCACCGGCGGCAGCGTGGTTCAGCATCCCCGGAGGATGTGCTGCACCCAGGTGTTTCCTCAACCACGTGCTGAGATCCCGACGCCACGCACCTCTGCAAACGCCAGAACATGCCCATGCCTGGCATGGGATGGCTCCACAGGTCGTGGCAACCCTTGCTCCGCTCGCTGTGCTGCTCGGGGGTTGGCAGGAGGATGCATGGAAAGGCAGAGTCCCCAACACTCATCCTGCCCCCAGGGCTCAGCCTGGTGGGACGAGCAGCACCCAGTCCCTGGGGAGCTGCAGGAAGTCCGTGGGCAGCTCTGGTGTTGTTCCTGCACTAGAAGAAAGCCTGCCTACCCTTTCCCCATCTCTGTGATCATCTGTCTGGAACCCAGGCAAGGAAAATGTGAGTTTCTAACCAAGGGTTGGCAAAAAGGATGCTGTGAATGAGGTGTCACCTGCCAGACCACCTCCCCTTGGGGAAGGGCTGGCAGGAGAGACGAGGGTCATGCCGGCAGCAGCAGGTGCCAATGGGGACAAGGGACATCACCAGCTGCAGACCGGGGGTGTCCAGAGCCTCCCTCCAAACCCCTGGGGGCTCTCAGCGCCTGGTGACTTGGGGCACAGCTTCCTCAGCCCATGAGAGGATGCAGGGGTCTCACCCGGGGCTTGGGGGTGATGCTGTGGGATGGGTGTGCTCTTGTGAAGAGCCGCCGTGCATCACCCACCGCCACCTCCCTCCCAGGTACCGCTGCCCGGCTGTCCTGCTCCGCTGGCGGGCATGGCCGGCTGGCAGCCCTCAGGAGGACGGGCCTGGCAGGCTCCAGCAGCAGGAGGGCTCCTGCATTACAATCCAGTACAATCTGTCCCCCTTCCTGCTGCCCAGCAGTAGGGGAGATGGTTACTGTTTAATCCCATCTGACAGCTCTTTCATCATCTGCCTGCCTCCCTCCAGCTTCCCCATGGTTCGTCCAAGACTCCTTTGTGGCCGTAATCAAAGCCTGGTGAGTGATGGCTGTTCGGGGGGAGGGAGGGAAGGGACAGCCGAGTGAGGGTGACTCGCCTGCCAGGGGGGTGAGAGAGCACGGCCTTGCCATGGCCCACAGAGCTCCTTGGGATGAGGATGGTGGCATCACGGTGTGGGTGCCTTTGCTGTGCAGCTCCTGCAGGTGTGGCGGTCGGTGGTGGCACTGGGAGCTGGACTGGATGGAGCATCCCCAGCGCTGGGATCCATATTGGACCAAGTATCCCCAGTGCTCAGAGCTGGACTGGACTTAGCATCCCCAGTGCTGGGAGCTGGACTGGATTGTGCTTCCCCAGTCCTGGGACCTGGATCAGACTGAGTGTCCCCAGCACTGGGAGCCGGACTGAACAGAGCATCCCCAGTGCTGGGACCTTGTCTGGAAAGAGCATCCCCAGTGCTGGGAGCCACGCAGGATGGAGAAACCCCAGTGACAGGTGGGTGGCTTCCCAAGGTTAGGCCAGGAGGTCCTGGTCAGGACAGCAGGGCTGGTGTCTGAGCAGGGGCCAGGCAGGAGGTCAAGGCTGCACCAAAGGTGGTCTCCCTGCGGGGCAGAGAAGCAGATCTCCTCCCTCCCTCTCCCGTGCACCCTCCGAGCATCCTTGCTGGGGCCAGAGGCACACTGGCTCAGACCGCCCTGATGCCCTGGCTCTGCCTGCCTTTCACTCCGGGCGCGCGAGCGTGGCCCTGAAGCACGGCTGCCCTCTCCCTGTGCCAGGGAAGACTGAGGACACTGCGTGGGAGGGATTTTGGTGCAAACCCCTCAGGCAGCACATGCTTCTGCCATCAAGGCATGGCTTGCACATCAGGGTGAGCCTTGCTATGCCATGGGAGTCTCTGCTGTCCCCATCAGCAGAGAGTTGAGGACTACACCGCTCCCAAACAGGCTGGTTGCCATCAGGGCAGGCTGGGGCAGGTGAAATGGCCTCCAAGGGGTCCTCTGGCTTTGACATTTCTGTGAAATTTGGGAAACATGGCCCCAGACTTGACCTGGAGGCTGTGCATGGGTGATGGACTAGAGGAGCCCACCAGTGACCTATCTGCAGGGTCACCCACAGCTTCCCTCTGCTCATCTCTGTCTGGACTGAGCCTCAGCCCCCGGTGCCTTGGCTTCTCCCAGTACAGACCAGAGCTCAACCATTACCATACCAGTGACAAAGCATACGGGTCTGCAGGGGCTGGAGGGAAGCATCCTCCTGTGTTCATTCATGCTTCAGGCAGGGACTCAGCACCCAATGGTGCTGTTGTAGAATCGTCCTCATCACCACCAGCCTGGCCCGACCCATCCTAAACTCATTGCAATATTTTTGTGGGTTTCAATAGCTATAAAAATGCAATGCTGTGCCTTTGCTGAATTGCAAAGCATTCGAAGAGCTGGGTTCTGTCTCTGGGAGGACCTGGCAGCGCTCTGCACCATGGCGTTTCCTTGCTCAGCAGTAGCAGAGCAGGGAAGTGGAGGAGCATCCCCCTCCTGAAAACGTGCCGCTGCAGTCCAAGGCAGCTGCCCCTGAGCCCCTGTGGCTGAGGGACACCCCAGTTCCCCAGGGAGGGAGCCTGCATGTCCATGGGTTATCACATACATCGCGGCAGGGTGACAGCATTTCCCAAGAACACATGTTCCCTCATAAACCTGGGCTCTGCTTATCTCAAAGGGCACATCCGACAATTAGCTTATCTGCTGTGAAAGTGAGGAACGGCTTTGGTTATCTGGCTGCCTTCCGCAGGCTTGGGAAAAAAACAGGGAAAGAGCCTCTGGAAGACCAAGGCACATCCTCAGCGTCCTATAAATAAAGTGACTGCAGCGTGCTACAGACGGACTCCATGTGCTCGGGGTGGAGAGCGGGAGGTGCCCTCTGCTTTTAATGATGCTTGGTGCCTCCTCGTGTAAAAAGCTGCCAGCTTTGCCAAACCATCCCAGGCTGGGTGGAAATTTTTTGCAGGGTGGGTTGCAGCCTCCAGTTAAATTTTGGGGGGGAAATTTCAGCTGGAGAGCATGGGTCTTTCCAAAAAAGAGGATAAGGGAAAAGAAATAATTTGTCCTTATTTTGTTATAACTTTGAAGCAACTTGGCAAGTAAGGAGGGAAGAGAGGCTGAGATTCATCTTGTGTCACTGGAATATGCTCAAATTTGACCAGGCTAGAACACTTTGTTTGGGAAAAAATGTGGTTAGCACAAGCTCAGTGCAAACCTCTTCCATGGGAGCTGCTCCCATCCCAGGGAACAGGTTCACCACCTCCCAGCTCCTGCCCGAGTGGCCATTGCAGCAAAGGGCCACCCATGTCCCAGGGGTGCCGAACCCCACCAGTGGCACAAGGGTCAGAGGAACGACACAAGGGAGCCTGCAGCCAGGTGACCTCCATCCTCTGCTTGCCGTGCCAGCGCCATGCTATGCTTGACTTTATTTTGGGTGATTTAAACCACTTTTCTCCTGGCCCATAGCAATCCTGTGTGAAGCACACACATAGCAAAGCATGCACATTTAGCCAACCTCGTGCAGCATGGTTAAGTTGTCCTCTGTGCAATGTCCTTCAGCCCCAAGGATGTTTCTTGTCCCTGCCTGGCCCACGACATGGTATTGCTCACTTGGAGAGAAAATTAAGAATTGACTGAGTTAATTTGCTGCAGATTATTGTTTGAGGAGCCAATAAGTAAAAAAACTAGTGGACAGCCCAACTTTTCTCCCTCCTGGAGACTCCTGGAGACTTCTTGGAGGACTTTCTGGAGGACTTCCTGATGCTCCTTCCTCCTGGAGACTTTCAGGAGGATGGCTGGTGCCCCATGTTCTGCTCTGAGGAAGGCACAGGCTGCCTTTGGAGGGGAGCTTCAGTTTGGTCCCCCCGCTCCTCCCCCTGATTCCTGCTATCCCCCAAATCCGTAAGAAGAAACAAGTATCTTGTTTGCAAACTAAAAACTAGAAATGATTTATATGTTTATAAGCTCGGCTCTGGCTCCATTTATTTTGGCAAGGGAATTGTTTGCATCTTTGCAGAATTCCTTCACCCAAACCACTCATTAGATATGAATTTCAAAACAGCCAGAGGGAGCGGGTGACTCAGGGGAATTAGCAAATGGCTTCCCAAAGCCTTTTACGTCAAGACCAGCAGCTCAATTCCAGGTCTTGATGCCAGTGGCCCAGAAGACACTGTCATCTAATGTTAGGTCAGTGACCGTGAGCCAACGAGTGCATTTGAGGACCTTGGTCTTTGACTCCTAGCTGGCAGGTGCCTTCACCATGAGAAACCTCAGCCAATCAACGAGCTTTCACCAGACAAGATGATGTTTGCTACAGGAACTGACCGAGAAGCAGAGGTGTTCCACCACAGCCCTTTCACCCCAGCATGGAGATCTGGGGACTTCTGGAAAGCACATTTGAGGAGTGTCAGGCTTGAAGCCTGGAGATGGGGAGAGCCTGTGACAAATGTTGCCTCTGCTGTGGGTTTAAAGATCACCCTTATTTTCACCTGGAAGAAAGTTGTGCAAGGAGATGATACCAGCTTTTGCTTTTCTCTGGCAGACAAGAACTGACAAAACAGCCGTTGAGTGTCATGATGCCCCATCACCTCATCCTGGCAGAGCTTTTTGACTTGAGCTGGCACCGGGAATGGGAGCAACATCTTAGGCTGCTTTGGCTGAGGAGATGGGTGTGTGGAGAACATTGCTTTTCTGATGGCACCACATGGGCTCTGGACAATTTCTGTGCCCTCAGAAATGTGTGCTTGGTATGGGCAAGGGGACAGACATGTCTTTTGTGGGAGAAGATCTATGAGGAGGGGGATCAGCCGAGATCCCCCTGGCAGGAGGAGAGCCCTCCACCCTGGACCAGAAACCCTGGACTACCAGAGGATTCCTGTCCTCTGAACCTCCATGGGTACTCGGCAATGGTGTCCCCAACATCCACGTCACCCATTTTCCCTGGAGGTACAGCTGGAAGTCCATCAGACACCATGCTCTGAAGCAGCGGTGTGAGGGGCCTGCATCTGCACTGCTGGTCCCTACCCACGTGTGTCTGGGAGCTCATGGTACCACCAAGCTCCTGGTCTCCATCCCCACTCTGCCCCAACCTGCCCTGCGCCCCCGCCTTGGTGCGCCAGCTTGCTCCAAGCCAACCTTGGCTCCTTGTCTCACAAGTAGAGATGAAAATAAACTCCAGTGAAGGGTCCTTTAACTTTCTCTACTCGAGTGAAAATAAATGCGATTTCCCCGCCACCCAGCCCTGTAAATTCCCCGCACTGTGAAATATCTTCCAGATATAGTAAAGAGAAGGCTTTTGGCTATTTTTTTTAAACATCTTTAACTGCTGTATATATTTCCAGGGAGACGTAATAAGCGCTACAGCTAATTTATCTGCATGTACTGTAAATATTTTCAGGAGATAGCAGAAAGGATTTCAAACACATGGCTGGGAGGATTGGCACACAGCTTATGCTGGGTGGGAAGGACACCTTTAACTCTTCACGTGCCATGTCCCTTCCCCGCGCTTCCTCTCCATGTGTCTGCCTTGCAGCATCTCCCCGCCAGTCCCCACCTGTCTGTCCAGCCAGAAGATGCTTGGTTTGAACAGGGTGGTGAGGCTTGTTCTTCCATTTGACTACAAGGTCCTTGTTTCCGGGCTGCTGGGAGCACAGCCCTGCCGGGACCCCCTCTGCTGACCCGCTTCCTGCAGTCGTGCTTGGACCCCTCCATCCCTGCCCATACAGCTACTTGTTGCTACAAGCACAAGACAACTTATGGGAAGAAAAATGCCTGCTCAGGCAATTAAGTGAGTGTCTTGCAGCCCCAGCAGCCTTTGTGTTTCAGCAGAGGTTTCAGCCCCATGGGGGAAACCCAGTTATTGCTGAACACTGGGGCAGGGCAAGGAGGCTGAGCAGGTGGGGAGCAGAGATGCTTGCCACCTACTTTTGTCATCTGTGTCCCAGGGAGATGGCTGGCCCCTCGGTGTGCCCTGGTACTCTGGATGGGAGTCCTGCTGAGTAAAGAGCCTTGTTCCCTGGACAGCCCATCCCCAGGACTCTGGCTGGGATGGGAGAGACCCTGGGTGATAGAGAGCTGAGGAGCAGAGGGTGATGGAATGCAGGTGTTGGGTGGCTCTTTGGGGAGCAGACAACTGCAGATGCAGAGGTCTCTGTCAATCTTGCACCCAGCCCAGCCCCATGGGACACAGGAGCAGGGAGCTGCTGAGACACAGCCTATGGCCCCACTCCTGGCATGGTAACCCCCTGCTACACATCCCACTCATGACCCCATCCATAGTGCCATGATCCCCGGAGGACCACGACCCCATTTTGGGGAGAACTCTTGCAGGGATGGGTGAGATAGGAGTCCACCTTCACTCTCCCTGTGCCCTGATACCCTCCAGGAGCTTCCGTGCGGGAACAAGAATCTTTCCAGGGGAAGGTCTGGGGAGGAAGCTGTGGGGTGCTGAGCTGGGGGGAGCAGAGGTCTTCCATCATGCAGCTGATGTCTGGTGCCAGCAGGGAACCGCACAAAAAGCACACTCAATTCAATGCCTGCTATTAAGCAAACCCAGCTCTGTGGCACGAACAGTCTGTCCTGAAACCGTGGGTCACTGCAGCCAGTCCAGCCACTCTGCTGAGGGCTCTGCTTGCTATATTGGGGAGGTTGTGGACCCTCCCCATCGCGGCCCTCACCTCTGCTGTGAGCTCACCACATGCTCACTGTGAGCTCCTGCCCCCTGCCTGACTCGTGGAGGTAATCTAGCCAAGGCAATGTTTCCCCTGGGATTTTCCTGCAATAGAGCCACTCCTCCACTCAGGCAGCGTCCCTCCTCCTGAACCCACCTGGTGGCCAGGGGTCCTGGGGCTGGCTGGGTCTCCTGAGGTCCCATCAGTTGGGAGCTTCTGGCTCGCTGCCACTGGGCACTGCGTGGAAGAGGGCTGGTTTGGGGTCTCTGTCGGCATGTGGGAGCAGGGAGGGTGCCCTAAGGGTCTTTTAGGGAGGAAGATGTGATTTTCCCAAATGTTTGCACAAGCCTTTGAGGTTTTGGGAGTCCTCTGCATCATCTGAGTGCTAGGATCTGGGCTTTTAGTGTGGGCATGGCTCTGATCCAGACCAAAACCCAGAGAGGTTGCAGTACCTTCAGCTTGTTACAGAGCATAGTCCAAGTGCTACATAGGGCAGCTCCTCCCAGAAAAGGCTGAGGTCTTCAGGGCAGGAAAGCTGCCCCGCAGTCACTGGGAGGGCAGCCTTGGCAGAGAGGAGTCCTCCCCAGCAGCAGGTACAGATGCATTGGCTGCATCCTCCATGTGATCTGTTCCCCAGCCTCCTTTCTTCGTGACGTAATTCAATCCAGAGTAAGGACACGAGGTACCTATTGGCTTGGAGCCTACCCGAAAATCCATAAAAAGGAGATAAAAGCTTTTAAATGCTAAGCCTGTCTGAAGACACAATAAAAGGCAAATGTCTTCCCAGCTTTATGTCTATGCCTTTTTACTTGATTTATTGAGTTTTTTCTATATTCTTTCATGGTTTGTGATTCTTCAAGCTGTTCGGCTGTTGTAAAAGGCCTGTGGAAGCAAACTGGATCAGCTGGGCGCTTGCCTGGTCTACAAATCCGTCCCTCAGCCCAGACTGGTCCTGCTTCAGGGTCCAGCTTGGGGTCTACAATGGCCTTTACCTGATGTCCTGCAGGGGACAGTGGCTTGAGGTGAGCCCCAGTGCCCCGGGGCAGCATCCATGCTGCTGCAGAAGGCGCAGGGAGGGTTTCCTGGCCACAAAGAGGAAGAGGCGAGCAAAGAGAAAGGGCCCAAATGTTTCTCTTCAGCCTCCGGGTGAGTGGCAAAATGTTTGGGAGCTGGCTCTGCAAAGAGGATCCAGATGGGGGGAACTGCAGCGGCTCCCTGTGAGTGGAGACTGGATGTCTTTGGGAACGTGGTGTGGAAGTCTGGCGGGGGGCAGCCCCAGGGCCAGGGGGCTGGGGGAGCAGGGAGTGGGAGGCAGTCATCCCCACGCAGCCAGCATGTGCAGATCTGGAGCTCATCAGCCCCAAGACAGGATGCATGCATGTCTGTTGGGGCAGGGCTATGAAAGCGATTGGTCTCAATAAAACAACGCTTCCCTCCTCCGTTTCGTTCGGAAGTGAAGCTGTGAGCCCAAATGTCCTCAGCTGACTCTCCTGGTCTGCCTGCCTCGTCCCAGAGGGAGGAATTGGTGGAGACAATTGGAGAGTGCAGCTGAGCAGGAGCCCATGTGCTGTTGCATCACCCAGTGCCAGTGCCCCCAGGCCAAACTCCACGTCTGTGCCCACTGTGCCAGTCACTGGCCGTGGCGCTGGGCTGCTGAGCAGGTATAAACATAGGGACTCGCAGCATCCGTCTGAGGTTGGGAAGTTAAGGTCTCCCTGCCTTCCTGCATCCCTTCAGTCTTCCCAGACCAGCTCTTGTTGCAGGACAAGCAGTGATGGGGCTCGCACTGCGGAGAGGGCGAAGGGGATGCTCTGAGATGGCGTGGATGCAGGGTGGGATGGTGCCAGGTTCCAATGGGCAGCACCTCCAAGCTGGGGCCCGGCAGTGGTGGGGACAGTCCCTCTGAGTGTCTGCTCTGCTCCGAGGTGGGAATCGTCCCTCTGAGCACTTCTCCCTCGGTGGAACCAGTCACGGAAGGTCCTGGGTGGCCAGGCAGGGGGAATCAGCTGATTGTGGCCATGCTAGGGGCACCCGGAGGTGTCCCTGCTCCCTCCCTGCAGCCCGGGGCCCTCCTGTCCCCTGTCTTCACTCCTGACGGGCAGCAACCGTCCAGAGCGCAGCGTATGACCCCTGTGTGGGGACAGCCTGGCCTTCCCCTGCAGCCGCCTGGGAAGGGCACATGTGTCCCAGCAGGTTCCCCCGCCCCACAGCCTGCACCACTGCCAGCAATGCCCACGGCAGCATCTCCTCCCCGCTGATACCCTGCTGTCGCACCCCCCAGACACATTTCATTTTCTTTTCTGCTGCACATGCAGAAGCACTTTTTTTTTTGTGCCCATTCCCAAAACCTTCAGGCTCCAGGTCCAACTTCTGCAGCTTCAGCCACTGAGTTTGGGTCTCCACTCCCCACTCCAGGACCACAGATGGCTCCCCCTGGGACCCCCCTGGCTGGCCAAGCCCTCCATCACCTCTTATGCTTAGTGCCAGTTCGCAACACACCTGAAGAGGGGGGGAGATTTTGGGTTGCTGGAGAGGGGAGCAATGTGGGGGAGCAGAATTTGGCCTGTCCTTAAAGGTCTCTAAAAATATATGTATTCCTGCCCTTAAAAATTAGTAATTTTAAACCACAGGCAAATGCTTCGCATTCCTGAGCAATGCTGCCCTCTGTTTACTGCCCTCATTGTTCTCAATGAGCTGGAACCGTGGAAATGAATATTTGCTCCGACCTCATCCTTCGCCCTGAGAAAGAAGGGAAGAAAGAAAGAAAAGAGGAAAAAGAACCAAGACTGCCGAAGGAAAACAGAGTCATTCTCCCCATGACTGAGTGAAAGAATAACATGGGACCATGGAAATAGAGCTGCCAGGGCGCAGCAATTGATTTAAAGTGGGATCTGAATGCCGTCACTGCCATGGTGTGCAGGGCTCACCCCGCCGGGGTTGCTGCTGGGGTCCCCAAGCTGTGTCTCTGGTACGGAGAGGAGATGTTGGCTGTGGGACTGGGGGGTCAGACACTTGGGGGTTGCTGGCAAAGGAAGATTTAAAGCTCAACCTGGGGCTTTCTCTGCTTAGGTTATCTCAGGCTGAGGCATTGCTGCAGACCACACAGGCACATGCTGAAATAGTTTTTACTGGTTCCGCAATATAACGGGGAGCGCATGGGGCCAGGAGCCGTGCTGCGCTGACAGGCTGCCTTGGCATGCCGGCACGCTGTGGGGCCGGCGGGTGTGCTGGTCTGCGGTGGGGATGGGCATCATGGGGACACGCACTGGGCTGCAGGGTGGCTGTGTATCAGCCTGCAGGAGGACATGCATTGGGTGGACGCACACTGGGCTGCAGGAGGACATGCACTGGTCTGCAGCAGAGCATGCATCTGGCTCTGGGGGTCATGCGTCGGGCTGTAGGAGGATGTGCACTGGACGACAGGAGGACGTGCGTTGGGCTTTGCAAGCTTCTTCTCTATCTGAGTGGGGGCTTCCAGGCTGCTGGAGGCCAGGGAGCAGAGACTCTGCCTGGATGAGGACTCTGAGTCCCATCGAAGGGTTTTCTCTCTCCAAGTCACAAACCCATTGCCCGAGGGCTGGGAGGAGTGGAGAAACCAGTGAATCATTGGGCTTTGCAGCAGTTCTACGCCCCACAGGACCCGGTTTCTGAGATGGGTAGGGGGATGCTGGGGAGGGGACATTTATGTCGACACCTAGGTCTCCCCAACACCAACCTCCTGGCCCAGCTTTGAGGACTGCTCCGGAGGCAGTGCTTGGTGCTGTGCAGCCCGCGATGGGGGGACCCAGCCGCCCCACATTAAGGGCAAAGGCAGTCACTGCCGGTAGGGCGAAGTCCCTGTCCCTCCTGCACTCCCTCAGCTAATCATCACGTTGGGTAATTGCACGAGTGGTGGAGCGGGCAGCCTGTGAGGACTTGCCTGCAGGTGTGGGGCCAGCCAGAGGCCCAGCAGGCCGTGGATGGGTGCAGAAAGCTTTTAACTGGAATAGGGTTACAGCCAGGCAGCCCAGCAATGCCAGGGATGCGAGGAATCCCCTACCTACTTCAAAAGGATGCTTTCTTTATCGGCTAATTAAAAAAAAGTCAGTGATGGGGGGGACTGGTGTGCACCTGTGCCGACAAACACCCAGCCAAGAAAGGGGGGAGCAAGGAACCGAGCTGGGAGCAGGAGTGAGGAGGCGGTGAAGGGACTGCGATGGAGGGCAGTGGCAGAAGAGCAAGGCCTGGGACCAGTCAGCACCTCCGGGACCCTGGGACATCGCTCCTGCCAGATGATTGTGCCAGGCCGTCCCTGCACTGTGCCCACCATGGTGGTGCAAGGGAGAGGCTGTGGTCAGGTCACCTTCATCCCCATGCAACGGCATCACTCTGCCTGGCAAGTCCCAGGGGAGAGACCCAGGCTAGCAAGCACCTCCATGGCTGATTTACTGGCAGGGTTTAATATTAATCCACAGGGATGCGTCTTAGCTGGGTAGTCTGATGTGAGCCATATGCACCATCATGGCTCCCCTGCAGTGCCTTGGCCAAGTTTCTTGCTGCTTGGCTCTTGCTTTTCCTTTCCTCTTCCTCAGTTGTTATTGTTAAATGGGAAGAGTGTTTTAAAATTGGGGTTTCGGTCAAAATGGCTCCTGCTGTGAATTATCCTCAGCAGCATTGATGCAGGCAAAATTTTCAGTAGTAAAGAGCAGATTATTCTTTGGGCTGGTGGGGGTCAGCTATGACTTGGGAATTTGTGTCTCAAGGCTGTTTTCCCATCTGGCTTCTCTGGTGCCCAGTGAAAGCAGGGCTCAGGATGCAGCATCTCCCGCTCTTCACACAGGATACATGGGGATGGAGCATCTCTGACCTCTCCATCCCTCCAGTGACTCCATCTGAAATTGGCTGGTGGCTTTGAAAGTTATAGACCTGGACAGAGAGACATACCCACACATACCATGACTGCAGAAACCTCGTTTGCTTTGGAAACCAAGCCAAAAAAAGAAAGAAAGAAAAAAAAAAAGAAAGGATGAAACGTAGTGGAAACAAGCCATTCATGAGCTGTCGGAGCAGTATGGACACAGAGCCCAGAACTGATTTAATGAGATCATTTCACACTGTCCTGGGTTTGGCCAGAACAGGGTTAATTTTCACCGGACTCCAGGAAGGGGCACAGCCGGGGGGTGGGGGCTGACCCCACCTGGCCAAACAGAGCCTGGTATTCCATACCATGTGACGTCACGCTGGGTTCCGGTGGGGGGGGAGCGGCGCGGCGGGAACGCACTCGCGGCTTGGGCGGGCGCAGCGCCGGTCCGGTTTCGGGAGAGCGGCTGTTGTACGGTTCGTGGTTGTGTTTTCTCCTTATTTGTATCGTTGTTGTTCCTGTTTTCCCTCTGTTTGCTGTTCTGTTAAACTGCCCTTATCCCGACCCACCAGTTTCTGCCTCTTTCTTTCCATTCTCCTCCGCACGCCGGCGGGGGGAGGGGCGGCCGCGTGGCGCTTTTGTTGCCGGCGGCAGCCGAAACCAAAACATTTTAATTGGCGCCCAACGTGGGGCAGGGATAACGGCAGGGCTGAGCAGCGGCTGTTAAAACTGTTTTCTTAGATTTGCTTAAATTTTGTTATACGCATTTTTCTGTGTTAAGTAGTCGCCGGTAAAAAAGGAAAAAAAAAAATGTTTCTGACTTTGATCAAGTGGCTCTGCCATGTAAATCCGTACTTGCACTATGTGTTCATTGCCATGCTGTTCATCATCACTGGAAAAAGGATTAAGATGATGATTTTGCTGTACTGTACGATATCGACTTATGATATGATAACATCACTGTGCATGAAATTAGTCTTGTATTTGCATGCGGCTCTGCGGTCATTCCCGTACCTCGGATCCTATGTCTTAGAATTTGTGAATAATCAAACCCAATCTGTGGGGAAAACCGAAGGGGATACCTTCCCCCACTCTTTCGCCCCCCCTCTCTCCTTCAGGCCAGTTCTAACGGCTTTTGATAATTTCGAGTACCCCTGGGATGCTCAGGGCAGCACTCTCCTTTTGTTATGCCTCCTGAACGGGTTTTGGTTTTTGTTTAGGGCTAAGCAAGTCGTTAAGAACATCGTGCAGAGACCTGCCCCGGGGCTGGATAGCTGTGAGTGGCTGGGTGTGTGGGACAGCATGGGCAAGTACCTAGGGCAGTGGGCACCTCCGGTGTTTTTTAAACTCACACCTGAGGAAGTACAGGATCCGGACAAACTAGTAAAGTATCTGCAAAAAGTGTGCTGCCACCCTGGGAACTCCAGAGAGACACAGATCACCGCAACGTGCTGGGGTCTGGCCCACGCCTACCGAGCCCTGTTCAACACTGTTCAGTGCCTTAAGAGGGAAAGGGGGGGAAACGAAGCAGCAGGCACTGCGGCTGGCGCTGCCTCCCCAGCCGGCCCTGCAGCCCCTCCAGCCCAGCAGGCAGTCCCAGCCCCCCCGACTGGCACCACCGCTGCTGCAGCCACAGCTGCAGGGTCTGCCTCGGTTTCCCCAGCGGGCACAGCAGCTGCTCCAGCCCCAGCTCCAGCCACAGGCACAGTGACTGAGCCCAATGACCAACCTGTGCAGGTAGCAGTCGCCCCTGTAAAACTAAAGAAAGACGCAAAGAGAGCAGATCGCTCCGGGAGGGATGACGATGAGCCAGGGTCATCACGGGAGATAGAGACAGAGATCATCACCCGGTCCCTGTCCCTGAGCGAGCTGCGAGACATGCGGAAAGATTTCAGCCGCCACCCAGGCGAGCACATTGCCACCTGGCTGCTGCGGTGCTGGGATAACGGGGCCAGCAGCTTGGAATTAGAGGGCAAGGAAGCCAAGCAGCTGGGATCCCTGGCCAGGGATGGGGGCATTGACAAGGCCATTGGGAAAAAGGAACAAGTCCTCAGCCTCTGGAGGAGACTTCTGTCGGGCGTGAGGGAGAGGTACCCCTTCAGTGACGATTTTGTATGCTATCCTGGCAAGTGGACCAATATGGAAAGGGGTATTCAGTACTTGAGGGAATTAGCTGTGCGGGAGCTGGTTTACTGTGACACAGACGATGAGCAGGTACCCACAGACCCAGATGAACTCCAGTGCTCACAATCCATGTGGAGGAAGTTTGTGCGGAGTGCACCCTCCTCGCATGCCAACTCACTGGCAGTTGTAAACTGGAAAGGTAAAGACGTACCAACAGTGGACGAGGTGGCTGTCAGACTCCGCCAATATGAGGAAAGTCTCTCTTCCTCCCTTGTCTCAGCTGTGGAGAAACTGGCCCGGGAGGTCCGACAAATGAAAGAGAGTAGGTCCTACTCCCCACCTGTACGGGCCAGTGTCTCAGCTATTAGGGGCAGGCGTTTCCCTGCTCAGGAGAGGGAATACAGAGGCTACACACCACGGGGCACCCTGTGGTTTTACCTGCGTGACCACGGAGAGGACATGAGGAAGTGGGATGGAAAACCCACCTCAAGTCTAGAGGCACGAGTACGTGAGTTGCGAGGTAAAACAATCACAAAAGGGGACTCTGTTAGGAAAAATGCCGCCCCAGTTTCCAAAAGCCAGCTCTCCAGACCAGGTAGACAGTTTGACCTTGATTCCGATCCTCTGGAGGGGACCTCCAAGTCATTTTTACAGCAGGTGAGCAGCAATTTCTCTGACGAGGATTAGAGGGGCCCTGCCTCCAGCCAGGTGGAGGAAAGGGACAACCGTGTCTATTGGACGGTGTGGATTCGGTGGCCTGGCACGTCAGATCCACAAGAGTATAAAGCTCTAGTGGACACTGGTGCACAGTGTACTTTAATGCCATCAGAGTTCAAAGGGTCAGAGCCCATTTGCATTTCTGGAGTGACAGGGGGGTCCCAAGAGCTGAGTCTACTGGAGGCTGAAGTGAGCCTCACTGGGCAGGACTGGCAGAAGCACCCCATTGTAACTGGCCCCGAGGCTCCGTGCATCCTTGGGATAGACTATCTTAGGAGAGGCTATTTCAAGGACCCAAAGGGGTATCGGTGGGCTTTTGGCATAGCTGCTGTGGAGACGGAAGAAATTAAACAGCTGTCCATTTTGCCTGGTCTCTCGGAGGATCCTTCCGTTGTGGGGTTGCTGAGGGTTGAAGAACAACAGGTACCCATCGCGACCACAACGGTGCACCGGCGACAGTATCGTACCAACCGAGACTCCCTTCTCCCCATTCATCAGCTGATCCGCCAGCTGGAGAGTCAAGGAGTGATCAGCAAAACTCGCTCACCCTTTAATAGTCCCATATGGCCAGTGAGAAAATCTACTGGAGAGTGGAGACTGACAATAGACTACCGTGGCCTGAATGAAGTCACACCACCGCTGAGTGCTGCTGTGCCAGACATGCTAGAACTTCAATATCAGCTGGAGTCAAAGGCAGCCAAGTGGTACGCTACAATTGACATCGCTAATGCATTCTTCTCCATCCCTTTGGCAGCAGAGTGCAGGCCACAGTTTGCTTTCACCTGGAGGGGCATCCAGTACACCTGGAATCGACTGCCCCAGGGGTGGAAACACAGTCCCACCATTTGCCATGGACTAATCCAGACTGCACTGGAAAAGGGTGAAGCCCCAGAACATCTGCAGTACATCGATGACATCATTATATGGGGCGACACAGCAGAGGAGGTTTTTGAGAAAGGGGAGAAAATAGTTCAGATCCTTCTGAAAGCCGGTTTCGCCATTAAGCGAAGTAAAGTAAAGGGACCTGCGCAAGAGATCCAGTTTTTGGGAATAAAATGGCAGGATGGGCGCCGTCAAATCCCAATGGATGTCATCAACAAAATAGCAGCTATGTCTCCACCAACCAGCAAAAAGGAAGCACAGGCCTTCCTGGGTGTTGTGGGTTTTTGGAGGATGCACATCCCAAATTACAGCCAGATTGTAAGTCCTCTGTACCACGTGACCCGGAAGAAGAATGATTTTGAATGGGGCCCTGAGCAACGACAGGCATTTGAACAGATTAAACGGGAGATAGTTCATGCCGTAGCCCTTGGTCCAGTCCGGTCAGGGCAAGATGTTAAAAACGTGCTCTACACCGCAGCCGGGGAGAATGGCCCAACCTGGAGTCTCTGGCAGAAAGCACCAGGGGAGACTCGAGGTCGACCCCTGGGGTTCTGGAGCCGGGGATACAAAGGATCCGAGGCCCGCTATACTCCCACTGAAAAAGAGATTCTGGCAGCATATGAAGGCGTTCGAGCTGCTTCAGAAGTGGTCGGCACTGAAGCACAGCTCCTCCTAGCTCCACGATTGCCGGTCCTGGGCTGGATGTTCAAAGAGAGGGTCCCCTCTACGCATCATGCCACTGATGCTACGTGGAGTAAGTGGGTCGCTCTGATCACCCAGCGCGCCCGAATGGGAAACCCCAGTCGCCCAGGAATTCTGGAGGTCATTATGGACTGGCCAGAAGGCAAAGATTTTGGAGCATCGCCAGAGGAGGAGGTGACACGTGCTGAAGAGGCCCCACTGTATAACCAGCTGCCAGAAGATAAGAAACAGTATGCCCTGTTCACGGATGGGTCCTGTCGCATTGTGGGGAAGCAGCGGAGGTGGAAGGCTGCTGTATGGAGCCCTACACGACAAGTCGCGGAAACTGCCGAGGGAGAAGGTGAGTCCAGCCAGTTTGCAGAGGTGAAAGCCATCCAGCTGGCTTTAGACATTGCCAGTCGAGAGAAGTGGCCAGTGCTCTATCTTTACACCGACTCTTGGATGGTGGCCAATGCCTTGTGGGGGTGGCTGCAGCAATGGAAGAAGAACAACTGGCAGCGCAGAGGCAAACCTATCTGGGCTGCCCCATTGTGGCAAGATATTGCTGCCCGGCTAGAGCAGTTGGCTGTAAAAGTCCGTCACGTGGATGCCCACGTCCCTAAGAGTCGGGCCACTGAAGAACATCAAAACAACCACCAGGTAGATCAGGCTGCTAAGATTGAAGTGGCTCAGGTGGATCTGGACTGGCAACATAAGGGTGAACTCTTTATAGCTCGGTGGGCCCATGACACCTCGGGCCACCAAGGAAGAGACGCGACATACAGATGGGCTCGTGACCGAGGGGTGGACTTGACCATGGACACTATCGCACAGGTTATCCATGAATGTGAGACATGCGCTGCAATCAAGCAAGCCAAGCGGGTAAAGCCTCAGTGGTATGGAGGACGATGGCTAAAATATAAATATGGGGAGGCTTGGCAGATTGACTACATCACACTGCCACAAACCCGCCAAGGCAAGCGCTATGTACTCACAATGGTGGAGGCCACCACCGGATGGCTGGAAACCTACCCTGTGCCCCATGCCACCGCCCGGAATACCATCCTGGGCCTGGAAAAACAAGTCCTGTGGCGACATGGCACCCCTGAAAGAATCGAGTCGGACAACGGGACTCACTTTCGCAACAGCCTCATAGACACCTGGGCCAAAGAACACGGTATTGAGTGGGTGTATCACATCCCCTACCATGCACCAGCCTCTGGAAAGATCGAACGTTACAATGGGCTGCTAAAAACCACTTTGAGGGCAATGGGGGGTGGGACTTTCAAAAATTGGGATACCCATTTAGCAAAGGCCACCTGGTTGGTTAACACCAGAGGGTCCACCAACCGGGCTGGTCCTGCCCAGTCAAAACCTCAGCGCCCAGTAGAAGGGGATAAAGTCCCTGTAGTGCACATGCGGAACATGTTAGGGAAGACAGTTTGGGTCAGTCCTGCCTCGGGCAAAGGCAAGCCCGTCCGCGGGATTGCTTTTGCTCAAGGACCTGGGTGTACCTGGTGGGTAATGCGGAAGGATGGGGAAGTCCGATGTGTACCTCATGGGGATTTAATTTTGGGCGAGAATAGTCCATAAATAAATTGTATAAAGTTAGTTGTTAAATAACCCTGTCACTGTCTGTTATCACTGTTATAATTGTTATATTTTGTACCAGTAGTAGCATAGTAAGAATTGTCCAGATTAAAGAAGGATGGACTTTTTCGATGAAAACCTAGCAGAGCACAGCGATGATGGAACTGGACCTGGTTTTCAACAACTGGCATCCAGCAACTTCATCAAGATCAACATCTCCTGCAGACTGTGGGCACGGGCTGCACCAGATACATCAGCCGTGAGCTCCGGATGCGGCAAGTGACCGCCCATCACCACACATCACCTCTCCCGCCATGGAAGACCATAGCGACAGATGGAGCCTGAAGTCATGGATTAAATGAACTCAATGGACACTTTAGAGTGATGATCCATAGACTAAAGGAATGATATCTGGAGACAGGAGAAGTGGTGGTGATCAACCGGACAGTGGGGGACCTGGGCATGACGTAGATGGTATGGAATAAGGGGTGGATAATGTCCTGGGTTTGGCCAGAACAGGGTTAATTTTCACCGGACTCCAGGAAGGGGCACAGCCGGGGGGTGGGGGCTGACCCCACCTGGCCAAACAGAGCCTGGTATTCCATACCATGTGACGTCACGCTGGGTTCCGGTGGGGGGGGAGCGGCGCGGCGGGAACGCACTCGCGGCTTGGGCGGGCGCAGCGCCGGTCCGGTTTCGGGAGAGCGGCTGTTGTACGGTTCGTGGTTGTGTTTTCTCCTTATTTGTATCGTTGTTGTTCCTGTTTTCCCTCTGTTTGCTGTTCTGTTAAACTGCCCTTATCCCGACCCACCAGTTTCTGCCTCTTTCTTTCCATTCTCCTCCGCACGCCGGCGGGGGGAGGGGCGGCCGCGTGGCGCTTTTGTTGCCGGCGGCAGCCGAAACCAAAACACACACCTTTAATTAAATAGGTGTGACTCTGTGCAAGGAGGAGGCTGTGGGCACTGGGACACCCCAGGGGTCTGCAAGATGGAGGAGCCCGGGGATGGAGGAGTCCATTGGAGGAGCAGGGCTGGTAGCAGCAGTCACACTGGCTGACTCCGGCTCTGGGGAAAGGGATGGAACTGTCACTGAGTGCATGGAAGAAAGCCCAGAGGGGTTGTCCATGTGTAGGGGACTGTCACACCCCACCTCCACATTGGAATGCTGCGGGGACGGACACCCTGCAGTGAGGGCAGGGGATCCCCAGATCCCAGGGGGATGCTGGTGGCACCTGGCCGAGGCCAGGCTGGGGTGTGTCCCCACCTGCTGAGCCTCAGTTTCCCCAGCTGTGAAGTGCAGGCTGGGACCCCCGAGGAGCATTGGGAAGTGGCAAATGGGCGAACCGAAATCCAGTTGGACAGGGGGTCTGGCTCTTCTTACAACCTGCCTCAGCCCCCGCAATGGGGCTTGGGTTCCCTGGGGGGGTCCCTCAAGGTTCTGCTCCCCCCACCCCACCAGAATGTAGTCAGTGGGGATGGGTGTCGTCCTGCTGACACCAGCAGTGGCGATGGACATGTCCTGCCAGTCACGGTGCCAAGCACGGTGCCCAGGACAGGTTCCTGGGGGGGGGCTCACACCCATGGGTCACATCCTGCACCGTGGCCGAGCCCAAGCCTGTGCCCATCCCTTGCTGGATGATGGTGACACAGGGTGGATGCTGAGGCAGCAGCATGTTTTGGGGAGTGCCTGGGTTTAGGAAGGCTCCTGGATCCCCCAGCTGCCCCTCCCTTTCTCCTTGCAGCAGAGAGGCTTCAGTGCAGCCCCCCAGGCCCAGGGCTGCTGCAGCCGGGTGCACCCTCTGCTCCGCTCTGGCCCCACTCCCGGCCAGCCTGGCCCTGCCAGCATATGGGAAAGGCACAGTCCTCTGGGGATGGGGGTGGGAGGAGAAGGACATGGATGAGGACAGCTAAACCTTGAGATTCACAAGCCTTCCTCTACAGATTTTGGCTTAGCCTCGCCTCCCCATCCCACCTGGCAGCCGGGCTCTGCATGGACCCATGCCAGAGGAAAATAAATGCCCTTCCAGCCCCCCCGAGGGGCAGCAGGGTAGAGGGGCAGAAGAGCAGGAGTTGGAGGGCGGTGTGGGAGAGGGGGACCCCTTATAGCCCCCCCCTCCATGGGGCAGGAGAGGACTCCTCCATCCCCACTGCCACAGGTCCTGGCACAAGATAGAAGCACAACTGTGGTTGTGGTGGGGGGCTAAAAGACACACCCCCTCCGACCCTGCTGCCACCCTAAGGGTGTGCACACGCAGCCCCTTCTCCCTCCGTCCCCCTTCTGCGGGAGCAGGAGTGGCGGGAAGCGATGCTCAGGCTTGGCAGCAGCATCGCAGCAGCATCGCAGGGACATATGGTCCTGGCCCAGTGGGGAGCTGTGGCACGGCCGAGGCTGGAGCTGCGTGGCGAGGGGGGCCCAGCACAAAGCCCCAGCCTTGGCAGACTGGGACTGTGGTGGGGACGGGCCTTTGCAGGACTGAATCCTGCACTCCGGTCTGGTTCGCAGAGCTGTGCCATGTTGGTTGCTCACAGCCCAGGTCCCCGGGGCCGGTGAGGGGATGAGCAACCTCATAACCCCAGAGGGGAATGCCCGGGCTATGTAATGCAGTTTGGGTCAGTGCCACCTCCAGACACACTCCTCGTGCTCCTCGAATCTCCAGAGAAGAGCTTGCAAGGACTGTCCCTGTGGCGTGATGGACTGTGCCAGTGGGAGCTGCAGGCTGCTGGCATCTGCCTGCACTGCGTCCCACCAGGCAAGATCTGGGATGCGTTTTCCAACCTGGAAGATGGGAGTTATTTTGATACACAAGTTTTTTGCTGAGGCACTGTAGCTCCTGGCTTTCCAGCACATCTCCCCTGGCCAGGGGCCTCAGCATGTCCCTGTCCTCTGACCCTCGTCCCTGTGGCAGGAGGAGAGCCAGTTCCCTGTACCTTGCCAGCTCTCCCATGGGACAACATACTGCGGCTGTGCTGTGCCAGGAACGACACAGTCCTGCCATGAGCCCCCGCCTCGCATGGGCAAACACATGCAAATCTGTCTCAAAAGCTGATGTGCCAGCTCCATCCTAAAAACACCTGCTCAGATCCTGCAAACACGGCACACGTGCCTACTGGCCCCTTAGGATAGCCTGGGAGCAGCTCCCAGCAAGCCGAGCCGGTAGCAGGGCAGGTCCTGCCCTTCCTAAAGTTGTCCCTTTATGTCCCTCTGCCTTAGGTGATAAATTCTGAAGGAAAATTTCAGGGAGAGGATGTGGAGCCTGGCAGCTGCTTAAGCAGTTTGAAGGCGAGTACAGAATTTGGCTGGATTTCCCGGTGTGTGCAATGGTTTGCTCAGCTGCTCACGTCTCCATGCTCTGCAGCGAGGGCCTGCAGCTAGGCACGATGGAGCTTGGGGTGGAAATACCAGGTTTGGTTAAAAAATCCCTCCTCTGAAACCTCGGTGTCAGCCGGCTTGTTATGCCGCTGGCTGCTCCACACAGCTCCTGCTCTGATCCCATGTGATGAATTGTGTCCCTACTCAGCACGGTGGGACTTTCCCCCAGGTCATTGCCCCGGGATGCTGCATCGATCCCTGCTCCGCTGCTCTCAGTGCTGGCCACCATGGGCTCCCCCCTGCTATCCTGCTCCTGCTGCTGCCTGCAACCTGGCCCCGCTGCTCATCACAGCACAGGGAGGTGCTCCCCGGCCTGAGACGCAGCTCCATGACGTCTTCAGCTTTTCCAGAAGAGCTGTGAGAAGCTGAGCTGCCCCAGAGGAGAACCCGGGGGCGGGGGGAGTGGTAGAAGGGAGGAGGGGGAGTTTCCCCTCCTAATTTCAATAAACTAAATGAAAGGGCTGGAAAATTGGTATTTCATGCAAAACTTGGCGAAGGTTAAACCACTTCCAGATGCTGTCTCAGAAGGTTTTCTCCAACCTGATCTGCTGCAGATAAAATTGTAGACGCCCCTGCCAGATATTGTATTACACACCAGCGGAGTTTCCAAACAGCACCATGATCCAGGCAGCATTTTGTGCTGTGCTGTCCCATAAAGGGAACAGAAAGGACCCAGAAATGTCCCCGTGACTGCAAACCTGTCCTGGGACTGCACTGAGCATCCCTTGGTGTGAACAAAGCGGGGTGAGTGGTTGGGGTGACCATGAGGCAGCAGCCCTGTAGGGGCACCCAGTGGGCACCCCCTGGCCACCACTATGACTGTCTCCCCTCACACAAGCCCCTTCCAGCAGGACCATCCCTGGCTTCTCCCTCTGCTCCTGGTCTGACCCACTCCCACCCCTGCAGGCTCTGCTCTGCACCCCATCACCCCTGTGGCACCCAGTGTGCCACTGGAGAAGACCTAGCAGGGTGACAAGGGGTGATGCAGGGGGTGCCTCCTCCACAGCATGGGAGATCAGAAGGTCCCTGGGTCATTGCTCTGAGTGAGGTCTAGGGCCATGCACAGCAAAGCCTTTCAGCTCTCAGCCGCACTGACAGCTCATGCCTGCCCTGGCACTCCTGGGATGGGGCTCACCACCGCATGTGGCTGATGCTCAGGGTGATTTTAAGATTGGGGAAACTGAGGCAGGGCCAGGCCCAGACTAGACGAGGAGCTGGCTGCACCCCTTGGGCTGCCGCTCAGCTCCACGCGTGCCTGTGGGGAGGAGACGGGGCTCTCATGGCCCAGCCACCGTTCTGGTGCGGGCCAGCCAGGGGGCCAGCATGGGTCCGGCACACCTGCCTGGAGCGGGGACATAGCCGGCATTCCTGCCCCCGGAGCCCCCTTCCTGCCCCCCCGCCGGGCCCTGCGCCCCCGCTGCCTTTAGGCCTCCGCTTGTTTTCTTAGCAGGCGGGTCCTGCGCTTGCCGAGCCCAACAATTTCCTGCCCGGGTGAACACATTCCTCTTCTTCCCCATCACAGGTCCCTCCAGCCGCTTTCCCACCTTGGTGCTGGATGCTGCTGCCCTCCGCCGTGTCCCCCCTCTCCCCTCCTGCTCCCCCCTGCCCCCCCCCCCGCCATCAATTTTCCCAGCTGGGAAGTGGAGCAAAGCTTGGGGATGAGGGATGCTGAGGTTTGTGTGACACTCCCATGGTTTTGGGGGGCTGAAAGAGGTGATGTCTCTCCCCCTTCACAGTGTCGGGGGGCTGGCTGAGTGTCCACGGGGAGGTGGAGATCTGCAGTAGGAGCTGGGGAACTCAGTCCAGCCCCAGCTTGGAAACACAGCTGGCACTGGGGATGTCCCCAGCCTCATGGCTGAGTGGTGATCCTGGGGTCCCCCAGCCCCTGGGAGAGTGAGCCCGTGCACAGGACTGGCAGAGTGAGGTGACGTTGGGGACCCTCCTGCCCCTGCTGAGGTACACTGCTCGGGTGGGCTTTCCACCTCTACAGGCTGGGAAAACCAAAAAGGCAGCAGAGCAGTGGTGGGACAGTGACCTGGGGTGGCCAGGGACAGCCAGGGCACCATCAACTCAGGATGCTGAGCCCAGCGCTGATGGAGCTGCTGGAGGAGCCAGGAAGGGAAGTGGTGGGCAGAGCCCATCATGTCCACCTTGGAGACCACCTCCCCAGATGGCCAGAGGACCGCAGCGCAGGGGCCAGCTGCAGAGGACCATGGCCAGCGTGACATGATGAGGCACGGGCTCTGAGCCAGAGGGACCCCCACTTCTGCAACTGGTGCTGCTGGCAGAGGGGGCCGGGAAGTGGGTGGGCAGGGGCAATGAGCCCGGCGTGGGCAAGGCTGCTGGACGTGCCCTTCCCGCCCGCCGCCCCGCACGCTGCCAACACTCCTACCCACCCATGGCCCGAAAAGAAAGAAAAAAAAACCCGGCCCACCCGTCAGGAAACCTCAAATCAGGGCCAATGTTTTTGAAAGTTTTTTTTCTCCTCTCTCCTTTAACACATCTGCCAATATAATCTGACCTTTTCCAAATAAATAAAGCCCGCGCGCTCCGGCTTTGATCCCGTGCTCCAAATTTTCTATTTACTTAATTGGCCCATCCAAGGTCTGAGTGAGCCACGGGCCGGCAGCTGCCGCCGTCACATTCCTGGGGGCTTATCACCGCCTGCTCACCTGGTTGTCATTACCACGGCCCCCCGGCCCCGTGCTCCCGCCATGACCACCTGAGCCCCGCCGCCCCTGCCCCGGGCTGCCCGTGCTCTGTCCCCCCACTCCCACTGGGTATCCTGCCCCGCTGCAGTGGTGTGGGGCCGTGGGAGTGGGGACGCTCCATGGGGGTCTCATGGTGGACCCGGTTCATCCAGTGCCCACGCTTGGCACTATCACTCCACTCCACCCCACCTCCAACTCAGGAGGGTGGCTTGCTCCAAGAGAGAGGGACCTCCACATGATGTGGGGTTGGCCCCCACCTAACCCCATCTCTGTGGAGGGGTAGAGGGGTCAGGGGCTTCCCTGGGTTGTGCAGGGAGGGATGGTCCTCCAGAAAGGAGACCAGAGCTTGAGTCATTGCTCAGAGATGCTTCTGTCTCCATACAGATTATATCCTGGTAACACTGCCGGCATTAGAGACTGTAAATGTCCCCCTCATAGCAGGAGGAAGCACAGAGATTTGACGCCATGTAGGGATGAAGGCTTTGAGCACCCAGAGAAGGTCACCTCCAAGCAGTGTTAGTCCCTTGTCCCCAGCCCTTCCCGACCAATATACTAGGTCATGGTGGGGACAAAGCCTTCCCGCTGCAGAACTCCGCCGAGCGTCCAGCACAGCTGACACTTCCTCATGTCCTAGTGTCCTGGGGAGTCCAGCACAGGACATGCAGGGCTGGGACCAACAGAGATTAGAGGACTGCATGTCTTTCTGCAGCACTGCCTGAGAAGGGGGAGGGGATGCTATTGGACCACAGAGAGCTGGAAAGCCCCTGAGGTTGGATTGTTCCTGTGCTCTTGGCAGATGCCTTTCAGGTATTATTTTTTGGTCCAGGAAAAGGAAAGACATGCAAGGAAGGCTGCAGGCAGGGACAGACACCTGCCTTGGTCCTGCATCTTTCCTCCACACGCCAGCTAAGGTGGTCCTTGCCCCTGCCCTGAAGAGGCAGAAGATGTTCCTTCTGGCTGTGGTTCCTCAGCTTCTTCAGGCAATAACCAAAAGGTGTGAGCAGCCTTTGGAACCCTGCAGCTAGCAGGGAGGAGGGGAGAGCAGCACCCAGAGGGACACCTCTTCAAGCAGGAGGGTTCACCTGGGCACGGGTGCTGCTGGCATGACTTGGAGCCTCTCGCAGGCAGGTCCTTGCCATTGCAGACCTGTGATGCCACGCAATGCCTGCTGAGGTAACCACATGCATGGGGGGTTTGGTCAGCTATTCTTCTCCACCCTTCATTTCCCACTCTTGCTGGGGAGGGAGGGAGGTCTCTGCTTAACCTGGTCTAGTTCAGTGACGTGGGAAGACAGCAGCGGTGCTTTGTGCACCCAAAGTAATCTCTGATGTGTGAGGCCCTGAATGAGCCCTGGGGAGCTTGTTCTGGTATTTGGATACTGCTGAGGGATGAGGATAGATTCCAGCTCCTGAAAACCCCATATGGCTGGCCATTAACACTGGGTTCCTGGCACACATCATAATGAGATGTGAAAGCCACCTCTAAGACCCTAGATAGTGCTTGGGTTTGACTGGCAGCAGTACTGGTCCTTGTCCTTATTGATCCTAGGATGGTGTGAAGGAAGGCAGGTGGGTGGTCCTGGCCACAGTTACTCCCTTGGACCATCCAAGACCATGCCCTGGGTTATAGGAAACTGAAGAGCAGTGGGTTAGAGGAGGCCATGGCTTGGCCCTGGAGTAAGCGGTTGTCAGGTTCAAATGGATGGATCTCAGCCTCTGCAGGGCATCCAGCATGGGGAAGGAGCTGGCCTGATGTAGCGGGTACCACCCAGCACTGCCCCTTGTCCCGGGGTGCCAGCCCTCCTCCCAAGCAGCCGACTGGGATGTTCCTCTGATTAACTCCCAGTTCTGCTTTTTCACGTCACAGCTCATAATTTGTAAACCACCGGTGGTATGAAGGAATATTTCATTCCTGAGCATCCCTGGTGGCGCTGCTGGATGTGCCAGCCCAGTGACGGATGGGCACCACGGGGTGGGGGGCAATGGACCGCTCCAGGGCGCCACAGAGGGGCACCCCCAAGAGCAGAGGGCTGCACAGTGCCGGACAGGGCCACTGACAGATGTGCCGCGTCCAGCCCATGAGGGAAGACACCTCCAGCAGCTGCTGCTCATTGCTGCTCTGCGGTGTCGCAGTACATGGAGCGTGTCCAGCTCAGGATGGATGGCACCCCCTCAGCTATGCCAGCTTTTACTGACGTGGTGTCCCTGCTCACCTGGCCAGCTCTGAAGCCGCTATAAATCCTCACAGTCCATTTACAGTGATGACAATGATTCAGTATGACTGGCCTGTCCAAGAGCTTGTTTCTCTGGAAAAGCAGCCCTGAGACCGCTAGCGTGTCTGTGCCCTTCGTGCCTTGCTGGCGGCTACGTCAGCTGAGTTCACCCAGGGATTGAGAAAGGTCTTGTCTTTGCCTTGCTGGGAAAGCTTTGCTGCCAGAGATCTCAGATGGCTTCACTACCCAGACTGTCCTGCTGCAGCCCTACTCCTGGCTCTTTGAAACCACTTGCAGATGCCTCCTCAGATGCCTGGCTCTGCCTCATCCATCTCAGGGAGCACTGCCACGAGCTCACCTAGCCTCTCCATATCCCTCTGCTTGGTGAACCAGTTATTTCCAAGTGACAAGCTCTATCAATTGATGCCTCCTGGTGACACTTGGCAAGGTCGCAGACAAACCGTCCCTTCCTCTTGATGCCATCCTAGGGGGATGCTGCGGGCAGGACAACCAAAGTGGGGCAAGGAGGTGGCAAAGAGGGGAAGGGAAGGTGGTGTCGGGTGGGATTTCGACGTCTGACATGTTGACTTTTCCCAAGTAGAAGCCAATCACTCAACATCTGGCCGAGAATATTGCGTCTTGCTTAAGAGCAACTCCAGATGTTCCCAAGACATTTTTTTCATTATTTTATTTCTTTCTTTCATTCTTTTCTTCTCCCCCCTCCCTCCCAGCCACTCTTGACTCACTAAATCAAGGGAGACAGGCTTTTAACTCTCTGGAAAGAAATAAACGGCTCAATGGTGAGATGAAACGAATTCTCTGAAACTGTGTGAGCAGATGTGTGTTGGGGGAGGGAAGGGGGGGAGCAAGGTAAGGGAGATCAAGAGAAAGAGAGGGGCACGTGTATGTGGCCATCTCTTTAGCATGAGGTGCTCCAGCTGGATGCACAGCATGATGGCTAGAGGGATGTGCAGTCTCCACTGAACATACAGGACTGGAGAGGACATGACTTGTGACTGGATTAAAAAAAGAAGAACAGGCCAGTTCCTGTTTCACCAGATTGACTGGTGACCTCCACTCCACCGTAACTGGGTCCAGTTCTTACCTCCTGGAAGTGGCTCAGAGCCAAGGAGGTCAAAAGAAGGATGAGTCTGGTATGTTGATGACGTTCATCCGAAGAGGTGATTTATCATCCCTGACGGGAATGGGAGAACAAGCAGCCAAGCAGCAAGAAACTTGGGAAAAGAGAAAGTTTGGCGGGAGGAGGGGAGAGGTCAAAGGCGAGAGAGATGAATAAGATGGAGGAGGGTGGTGAGAACGTGAAAGGAAGATCCAGAGATACAGAAATGTGGTTTCTCTGTCATGTTTCCTGACTCCTGCTGAAGATTTGTGCTGGGCCAGTCAGCCCCACAGCGTCATGTCTGCCATGTGCCATACAGACAAAGGCCTCACCTATCTCTGATGTCCTAGAGCTGCTCCATCTGCAGTCTCTGCAGGCAGAGAATCACTAGCGCGGTATCTGTCTCCCATTATCTACACTCTCCCCTCCTGAGCCATCACCTGCAGCTCCATCCATTTGTCAGAGCTGCTTTGCCTGGGTTTGAATGCTCCCAGCCTCTAGCAATCTCACCCCTTCCCTGCGGGGTTTTGTGGACTCCTCAGATAAAGCCTCAGAGCTTAAACCGTCTGCCTTCTTCTCTTCTTACATCTGTAACTGTAACCCTGACAAATAGCACCATGGGTGTAGCATGGGAAAATCTCATTTTGCTGCCTTCCCCTTCCTCTCATAACTAATGAGCCAAAATACTGGATGACAATTGTACTCAGCCTTAAGCAGCAACCTGATGGCATCCTGTGGGTGACTACCAACAAGCCTGGAAGAGCTCGTCTCAGAGAAACGTGCCATTAAGATGCAGTTAGGGTGACAGAACCCAGCTCTATGTCATTTAACCCGTGTCAGAAACCTGCCACTGGCCCCAGAGAAACCCAGGAGCCAAGCACTTCCACCAGCACTTCTAACACAGTGCTCAGCGTGTGGTGCCGACCTGCTCATGCCAACACCTCTGCAGGACACATCCCATGAGAGTTAGCTGAATGCCAAAAATTCAGCAGTAGGTGAGGCTGATCCTTTGGCCTGGTGAAGGCCAAACTCTGAAGCATGACAAGTGGTTCCAGATGCCTGCCTATTTAGCCTCCCTTGCGGCAATGATGGAAAGGCTCCTGGCTTTCAAAGAGCTGATGCTCAACATCCTCTGATAGCTGAGACTCCAAGAGGTCCAAGGGCTGGAATTGCACCCACACACCACCTTGTTGAGGAGTTTTCACTATGCTGCGCACACTTGAATCTCACGAGAAACCCTCAGAGACCTTCTATCTGGCAGTAAGAGCCCTTCAGAAAATGATAGAGGAAGTCTCTTGAGGTCTAGAGAAATCAGAAGTACTGTCCAGCTGAAAAATGGCTGCTAACACAGTTCTGCAGAGCAGTTCAGCTCATTCATGCTCATTCATGAGCAGGAATGAAGTCTGGAGCTGTGCAGCCGGAAAACATCCTGCAGGACAGCACCTTATGGTCTGCCACTGGCAAGGTGTGTGCAGGGGCTACTGAGGAGAAATAACCTGGTTTCCACACCAGCAGCTAGCACACACCAGCCTCCATGCCTCGTCTGCCTGAGGCCAGCAGCATGCTTGATGGTCAAGAGCTAGGGCAAGTTAGAAAACTCACAATGAAACTGGTTTTACCATCTGAAAAAGCCAGTTTGCCTGAACTGAGCCAGATGACCGGTTTCTAGGCTTCCTGCCCTGGAGATGAGGTCTTGGCTCTTGGTTCCTGGCTCTGGAGAGTGAGGCTGAGAGGCCATCCTGGCTCTCGGGAGGACCTGTGCTTCAAAGTTTTCCAAACAAATCAATTGATTTCTAACTGACATTTTTTGGAGGGCTTTTCCTTCTGCCGGAAGGGAACTACTTGATTTATTGGTTTTTCAAAAATTCCCTATCCAAAACCCCTGGATGCTCGGACGAGCGTGGAGAGAAGGCCAGTGAGTTTCACCAGATCAGGTCCTCCTGCCCTGCCTGTAGCTGCCAGGCATGGGGGGCTCCAGCTTCTGGCACCTTCTCACCACCCTGGGGCTTGCAGGTGGACTCCCCAGCAACTGCCCTGAGTGCCCACAGCCACCCCAGAGACCCCACAGCACCCTGGCACTCGTGGGCTGGGGACCGGGGTGCTGTCAGCCCTGTGCCCATAGTCCACCTGTGGGACTGGCTGGGATGGAGCCACCAGGCCATCTGCGAGCAAAATTTCAATTCTTACGGTTTAATTTCTTTTGTCTTTCCCTTTTTGGCCTTTCCCTTCAGCCAGAGGAGCCCCAGGAGATTTCCAGGCTGTGGGGGGACACCTGTCCCCAGGACAAGGCACGTAGCCATCTCCCTGCCCCCACTGTGGGGCCACACCATCATCCCACACTGGGACGATGACCCCACTCTGTGCTGGCTGGGTGGGTGCCATGGGAAGGGCATGGGCGAGGCAGGAAGGGGGTGCAGCAGGTAGGGACCGGCTTGGCTGCAGCCCCTCTGGGGCCCCTCACCTCCCTGGAGATTCCCCGCAGCAGCGAGCAGTGTGGGGGGTCTCAGCAGCACGGGGAGGGGATGAGAAATCAGGACCTTGCTGGGAGGAAGCTGGCTGCTGAAGCCAAAAAAAAAACCACCCCAGTTTTGCTACACCACTCTGCCTGCCCAGTCCTGGGGAGGGATGACAGAGGGGTGATGGGGACACCTTGGGGACAGCCCTGTTGTTGGTGGCCTCTGAGCATCCCCAGCTTTTCCATCATCCTCCCATCGCCCCCTGCTCCTTCTAATGCTGGCTTCCAGCGGCTGCAGGGAGGTGGGGGCACACAAGACAGGCTTTGCCAGAGCACGTTTTTAGGGAGCTGATGGTGACACCTCTTCCAGGGGCTGCTCTCTGCCCGAAGCACCTCCTGCCCACGCTCCTGTGAGCAGTGCCTGGAGTGTCGGCTACTCTTTGCAGCATCAGGCAGCTGCACCAGGGACTCACCAACATCTTCTTCCCCAGGGAAAGGTGGCTGTGGGCAGCAGGTCCTCACCCTCCCCCACACTGCAGAGCCTCTTGGGCTCGAGGCCGTGTCACAGGAGAGGTGGTGGCACCGTGCTGCCCAGGGACAGGAGCCATCCAGGCAGGGGGATGAGGGTAGCAAAGCTCTGAGATACCTGCATCCCCAGGAATACATGCAGTTTGCAGGGGGACAGAGCAGATTTCTCCTCTCTGGAGACGCTGTGCAATTCAGATGGAAAAAATATATATTTTCCAACAGTTATGTTTCACGAAAGGAGCTGTTCATCCACTTAAAATGTAGGTGACAAGTACAAAAGGCACTTGGCATTATAAAGCAGGCCAAATCTTCAGGAGATCGAAGATATATGGTACTCAACCAAGTCCCAGCTTCAATCTGCTCCTATACTGTAAATTCCAATTACATCATGCTGCCTTGTTTAAATACCGTGAAACCTGGCTCATGCCCTAAGTATGTTTTATATATTGCCACATCCATTTGAAATAGATGGGCAATGTGTTTTACGGCACATGTGCAAATATCTCCATATTTTTCCATCTGGGGGTTTATGGGATCTTTCAGAAAATTAATAATGGGGCTCGGAGGAAATGTTCGACTCGGAGGCAGTAGCGGAGATTTATGGCCTTCCCGGTGGATGCCAGGGAACAGTCTGAAAGCGTCCAGAGCAGACGAAGGCCCTGTGATTTCACCAGGCACTCCCTGAGAGCTGATTTTGCATAATGGACGTCTCGTGGGGAATTTCCCCACGCAAGCCGGCAGGTTGATTGAAAAGATTGCTCTTGCAGGCAACGACCTGAGCACTGGAGCAAGGGATGGCAGTGGAGGCGGGGACCAGCATCCCTGGGGCTGCTGCCACACGGCTCAGACCCAGGCAGGGTGGGTGGAACATCTGGGCCTTGCCCATGGAGGTGACAGCACTGCTCAGCCACCCCACCAACAGCCTGCAGCCACCCTGCCTTGCTCCCAGCTCCAAGCACTGTCCAGCTTTACTGGAAAAAGGACAGTGTGATGGTCTGTATGGGTGGATTGGCCAAAGCTACCTCAGTTTCTGGCTCAAGGTGTGAGCCAGGGCCTGCTGAACTCTGCTAGGCTTCCTGATGGATGAGGAAACACTTGCTGTCACAACATGGAGAGCACTGAGGGCCCCTGGGGCACTGACCCGACCAGCACCGACCCTATCCCGGCCAGGCCCTGGGGCCAAAGGGATCATGGCGTGGGAGGCCAGCAGCACTGGGAAAGGATACTTCAGAGTCACCACATATCAAAAGCCTCAAATGGCCATGAGGTCAGGTTAGTGACCCACCGCACAGCCCCAGAGCTGAAAGTGTTGGAGAAGCTTTGCTCCCACTGTCATCTGTCCAGCAGGGCACAGGCAGGGGACAGGCAGGATGCAGCACCCGGCTTTACACTGCTGCTTCAGAGGTCTCCATGGGGATGCTCGTGCCAGGGAGATATCTGACCCAGCTACCTCCGGGCCCCTCAGATGTGCTGAGCTGCATCCTCTCTGCCCTGTCGCCCCATCCCCTCTCTGCCTGCACCATGACCAGGACCATGGTCCCCACCGTGACAAACCCAGGGGTCAGCTGGTGGCTGCATGTGCCCAGGCTGGCCGCTGCCGGCTCTCCGACAGGCAATGGCTCCTTCAAACTCCCCTAGCACCAGACGTTTGCTGGAAGTGCCACCTCTCCCTGCCCCTCCCAATAAGCAAAGGCCGATGATTTCCCGTTGCGTGGGTGCGCCGAGGGGGAAGCGGCGGGCGGTGTTTATTTTGACAGTGGAGAGGCCTGTTCTCCAAGCTTTCGGGATAGTGTGTCCTGTCCAAGATGAAAACATCAGCTGTTTATTTGAGTCTCGCGGTGGCTGTGTAAATGGAAGACTCACTTCAACAGATGCCAGCTGGTGGCTTGGCAGTGAGGGTCTGATCCTGCCCCGTGCAGAGGCCCCCAGCCTGTCATTAACTTGATGGAGATGTAGCATCCCCTCGAACGAGCAATCCCACCCAGGTCCTATGCCTCGCAGGCTGGGGACACAAATGACACAGGGGGAAACGGAGGGGATGAGGTTGTGGTGGCAGCCGAGTGGTGAAAGCCTGGAAAGAGGCGCAGCGATGCTGAGCCCAAGTCGCAGGGGCACCAGCACAGATCTGCCGGGGCAGCAGCATCCCTGGATGGGGTGGTCTTTTTGTGCCACTGGCAAACGTTGTGGTGCAACATTTCAGCGATGCCTTAGGGCCAACACAGCGCGGATGCAGGTCATAGGGTGCAGCAGGGTTCCCCCATCCCCAGGGCACTGGTGGGGCTGCTCTTCTCTTTTGCCTCATCCTCTCCATCGCCACTGAGGTGGGAAAATCCCAGCAGGAGGGAGTCGACGGGTTTCTCCAGATGGTGCCCCGCTGACCCCAGCCATTCCCCGTCTTCAGCTCTTCCTTAGGAAAACACGGCTCAGGTCAGCCCATCGATTAATGGTTTCCTCATGTTCCCCCCGCACGGCTGATGTGGGAAGCTGCCTCCCTGCTCCCCGGGCTCTGCTGAACTGAGCCCCTGCCTCCCGGTGCCCCACATGGGTGCCAGGTATCCTGCACACATGGGGAGCATGTGTTTAAGCAGTGAATGGTGCCTTAATAAAGATGAATGGGGAGATACATAGATAGATTGGATAAAAGAATAAATGAACAAACGAATGAATGACACGGTGATTAACTCTGATGTAATAAATGCCCCCAAGGCTTGTAAAAATACGCTTGGCATTTTGAAGAATAGCACATTTCTCACCGTTTTGCAAGGACAAGAGTGGCTGGAACAGCTAAACACCCCTGCACACTTGGCTGACATGGTCATGAGTGGGAAAAGCATATGCTGCCCTGGTCCTACAGCCCCTCTGGCAGGAGCCTGGGTGGCCATGGGTGGGTAGAAGAGCCCTGGTCAAGGCTGGGAGGGCAGGACGGCTGGGAAATGTAGAGGCCAAGGTTTGCTTAGGACGCAAAATCTGGGAGGTTAACGAGGCTTGTGAGGGTTGTAAAGCGCTGAGTAAAACACCATGCTTGGGTAAGGGGTGGCAGACAGAGTGCTGCAGTACCAAGGGCAGGGCAGAGCCCTTGTGGGCTTTGCCCCTGCAGACTTCTGGTCTCACCACAGGAGGACTAAGGGAAAATCAGTTGAAATCTTTTCACCACACTGGGGAAGGCAGATGAGAAAGGGATTTTTTGGGCCTTGAGGGAGCGCAGAGCTGTTGTCCTGAGCAGGAGGTCCTGGCCATAGGACTCTGGCCACTGTTGTGGACACTGCTGCCTTTCCTGCCTGTCCCAAGGGCTGCCATGATGGGAGGATGTGACCCTGAGTGGGGTGGTCAGACAGGGCACCACACCTGAGGGATGGCAACAGGCCACCATTCCCTAGTACACCATGTCCACAGGAGACAAAGCACCACTTTTCTATGTTATTAACCATAGAAGCATGTAAAGGATGGGCTGCCAGGGCCACCATCACTGCTCTCCAACTACTGGAGCCACTCCTAAGACTCACGTGGATCTGCATTGCAGGACAGAAGGAAGTTGCTCCTTGTACCAGAAAAGCATTGAGGTAGTAAGGAGAGCATGGAGACCACATCAGGCCACGATAAGGGGCCAAGCAAGTAGCTCTTGCCTCTCTAAGTAGGTCTTGCCCCTGCTTAAAGACACAGCTCCTCGCCAGGCAGCATGTTCCCAGAACCCAGCACTGAGCTGTGCCCCATTGGCCAAGAAAAATGCTCTTTGCTCGACTGTGCTGCACCTAAGGAAGGGGTTTTCCTGTGGGATTCACAGCTATTTTTATTTACGTGGACTTCAATTACCAAGAGCAAAATGACAGGAAATTATCTGTGCGTGCATCCATCTGTCTGCCCATCCTCCCAACTGTCCATCTGTCCACCAAGGTTCTGCTGTCCCAGCTCCTGTGACCTCTCGTGAGTGGAGCTGGATGGACAACATGGAAAAAGAGCATCGAGTTTTCTGTTGTATTCTCACATTTTGCTTATTTCCTTGGCCAAATTCTGTGTTTCCATGAAGAATGTCCATCTGCATTTTGAAATGAGAAAAATTTCAACCAGCTGCAAAACTCAGTCCCAAAGCAGGGGGGAATTTGCAGACTTGGCCTCTCTTTCACCTGCCTTTGAATCTCAAACATTTTGCCCCAGATGAATACTGGGAAAAGGACTGTTAAAATTAAACCACTGATGCAAAACGTGCGTGGTCATTTTGGCCCTTCCTGCACGGGGACGAGGCATCTGCCACCTGGAGCACCCGATCCCGGCACGGCGTTTCTCAATGCACGTCTGAGCACACGGGGCGGGCAAGATCTGTGCTCTAGGAAACGGGAGCACACTGGAGTGTGCTGGTCTTTTCAGAGCCTTTGCTGAATTAGTATTTTTTCCCTTGAAGAGATTTTTTGGAAAATGTATGTTTCATTGTGGCAAGGCGAGTTTGCGCTGCAGCATCTCTCGCCCTTGCAAAGCCTACGGCTGCTGCCCATGGCCACCAGGACTGCAGGACTTCCCCTGCTGCCACCCAAGTCCCCTTGCTCTGTGCCACCCCTGGGCTCTGGCAGCACCCTGCGGTGACAAGCGGTCCCCACCACCAAGGAGGTGGCTGGGGCTGGGTGGGGGCAGACATGGAAGTGCCCCAGCACAGCTTCAGCCTGCCAGAGCTTGTGCCAGCCAGCCTCCTGTTGCATCAACGTGGGCGGGAAGGCAACTCCTTGCTTGACTGTTAATTATCCCTCTTTTTCCCCTCTTAAATTAGCTTTGAAAGCAGTTAAGCCTACTGGAAATTTGGCTTGATTGCTCTTTCTTTTAAATGTGGCTTTGTTTAAATGTTAGTGTTATGAACAGCAATGAAATAATTACAGAAGCCATTAATGAGTGTATAAAACAATAACTAAATAACATTAACAGCAAGAAATATTATTAATGTTTCTGTTTTTTTCAGTTACAGCTCTTGGAAGGTTGTGATGGGAAGGTGGAAGTGTTCTTCCAGCTATTTAACCTCCGTGGCTGCAAAGCCTCTGCAGGTTTTGAGTAACTCGAGATGCTTGAGCTGCCAGCAAAGTGGAGATGGGTGGGGGCACGAGGAGAGTCCCTCACTTGCCTGATGAGGCCAGTGAGCGGAAGAAAGTTGGCTGGAGGTTGGTGACTCAGTCTTGGTGAAGTGGAAGAGCTCTCTGAGGTCTGCTTGTCCCCATTGTGCCCAGATGGGCAGGCCACCACAGAGCCAAGCCCAGAGACTGTGATGAGCCATGAGCCATGTGTCCCTGGTGCACCAGGGGACGCTCAGAGCTGGCCCCATGGCATGCCCAGAGCCCACTCACATCCAGATACAAAGCTGTGGGGAAGATCCTGCCGCACTCATGAAACCCTGTGGGTCAGCACAGCCCTAACCCACTGAGCTGTGGGTGATGGGACAGAGAAATCGCTCAGCAAAGCCCCTCGGCTTCACAGCCCACATACAAACCCCGTGTGCATGCAAAGAAGATGCACAATTAGGCGGTTGGTACTTATTATACTCATGTTATTAAAAATAAAAATAATAATACAATAATAAGAACACCCCCCCCAAACGTACATATCTTCTATATGTTACACTATGGTCCATAACATTTGCTGGCTTTTCTTTTTACATATTTCACAGGTGCCACCACATTGCAGGGCCAGGTCCCTCTGCATGGGTGCCCTCGGGATGGTATTTACACAACACACATCTCAGCAGCCAGGCCCGGGGCACCCCAAGCAGCACAGCAGAGCCCACCCCCAAATCTTCACAGGGTGACTCACAAAGGATCCCACCAGTATCCTGGATCTGCCCCATCCAGTCATACTTTTAAATTATAAAGGAAAGAGAAAAAGAAGGTAAAAAGGCATGTGGACCTGTGTGGGCATTTAAATACACATCTGGGAGCAGCCCTGTGTCTAAATCCCCTGTGCAGCATTGCTTCTCCCCAAAAACCCGCTGCAGCAGGCATTGGGCACAGCTTGGTAGGCTGGGTTCCCCAGCCGGGGGTTGTCCCCCCGGCACCCGGGGATGCCTCCAGCTGCATTTGGTACTCAGTTACAGTTAAATGTGGACAGAGGAAGGTACAGCGGTGTGAGGCTGCACCGTGCAGGGTCCGTGCAAAGCTTGCACACAGGCTGGATGCGATGCCACCAGCCCTCCCTGCAAAGGGCCTCTTTTCCCTAGCGAGCTGCTCACTCAGCAAGCGGGTCGTGGAAGGGAACAGCCAGAAGAGCAGAAGAGCCAAGTCAGCAGCATCCCCGTGGGGATGGCACAGCAACCCCTAGTTTTGCAGCTACCCCCCATGCTGTGCCTGTGGTAGTGTCTGTGCCAAGCCCTGCCCTGAGATGCAAAGAGGGACAAGGAGCATCTCCATGCAACCCCACGGTGCCTCCACCACCACGCTTGGCACCCCGGCACCAGGTCCGGGGGCATCCAGCCCCGGTGTCCCAGGAACAGCCAAACCCACCTGCAGGGGTTTCCAGCTGGCTGTGCCAGGCAGAGAGAGAGGGAGAAGAAAGATTAATTCTTGCATTGGACTTCAGGGCGACACAAGCAGGGAAAGTCAGGAAAATGTCTTCTAGGCAGCAGCCTCAGTGAAGGTGAAGAGTGGCCTGCTCCAATCCTTCTGCCAGCTAAAGGGGGAGAGCTCCTCTCCTCAGCAGCAGCCCATGGGGTATGTGGTTGTCCTGCCCCAGTGCCTCTGATCTGCCCTAGCAGGGCACCCATGTGCACTGGGACACCAGCTGCGAACCATCCCTCCTCAGTAGTCCCGGCTGGCAGAGCTGAAATAAGAGGGGAGAGCCGGCTGGGAGGAGAAATTGAGAAATTCAACCACGATCACCAAAGTCCTCAAAGAGTTTTAGGTGCTCTGCTTCAAGGAAGAAGAAATCAGATGCCAAAGGCAACCCCGGAGCCTCCTGCCCTAGCAGGCTGTACAGAGTGCTTTTTGGGGAGCACAGACACATCACGCCTCTCCTGAAGAATGTACTTGCTTGGAGAAAAGCATGTGCCTTCTGTAGCCCTGCCCTAATGAGTATCTGTGCCCCAGGAGCAGTGGTGCCACCCTGGTCTTTTGTGGGCTCTGGCTGCTAAGAAGAGGGGCCAGCAAGTCCCCGCTCACCATGGGGTGATGCCAAACAACCCCTGGGGCCATGGGGATGACCCCGATGGGAGCGCTGGCTGTTCACAACCGAAGGGTGTTCCACCACTGACTCTTGCATGAGTTCCACCACTGTCGGGTGCATGAGGTCAGAGTGAGCCCAGAGCAAGGGCAGCAGCTCTGCTTCCTGGGCTCCTGGGTGCAAGCAGACATGGAAGCAAGAGGAGGGCTGGATGGCCCGTATACTTCAAGGGCCACCTCATGGCAGAGGCAGATAACCTATGACAACCAGAACAAGAGGAACCAGGGATGGGAGAGTCCCCTCAGCTCAGCTGGAGGAGGGAAGTAGTGGGTCTATGTCAGGAGTGTAGCACAGGACAACTCATCCAAGCCCAAGCAGTTCCACATAGACTTTCCCCCTCAGCTTCTGACTTCCCCCCCAGCTCTGCCCGTGCTCTGTGTAGGCACCCCAGCATCCATGGGACCTAAAAGAATGCACTGCAGGCCCCCTGCATCTCTGAAAAGCCACTTCTAGCTTTTCCAGCAGCTTCACCAATGCACCAAGCTCCCCAACTAGGGCACCTGCACATGTCCGCACAGGTACCTCGCAGTGCCTATGTCCTCACTCCTCAAAAATCCCCTGTCCTGAACCCTGACAGTGCTCCACCAGTCCCTTCAGCCGCAGGCTCCAGAACGACCCTGGGATGCTGGAGCCCAGAAGCACCAGACTACCCACAGGTTGGGGAGTCCATGCAAGGTGCCATGGGCTCAAAAGGACAAAGCATCATCCTAAAGCACTGGAAGACTGCGGTGTAGGCTACAATACCTCTCTGAGCCATTCAGTAAGCAAGGGAAAGTTTGTAGGGAAAGGAATATCTATTGTCAGATCACCTATTATTTCTACTCATATTTATTATGCCAAGACTGCTACAACCTCAACATGGGAAGATACTGATGGCTGTTTGAGCTGGAGACTAATACACAGTGAAGAAGAAATAAAAGACTAGAGGTGGGTCAATGAAAGCTCTTCTCTCTTCCTGCCACCTCTACCTTGTGCATCTCCTCAGACAACCTTGGCCACAGCAATACTTTCCAGGAGAGCGCACAGTCAGGCCAGCTCTGAAGGATGTACACCAAGGCAGATGGTCACTTGGTGTCAGCTCAACAGACACAGGTGGAATTATGGCAGTTGGTACTAACTGAGAATATAGGGACATAGACCTAGGTGGATGGACAATGATACATGACGGCTCTGGTCAGCCTGTCCACTCCAGCCCAGGTCCTGCTAGCAGGGTAGGCTATAGCCTTGGTGGGCATGGGAGGGGAAAATGGGGTCTCCAGGTCTTTGCCGCTGGGTCACCTGGGCTTTGCAGCAAGATAGGTAATGGCCAGGGGGTTGTGAAATCTGTCCGTTCCTCCCTGGTGGACAGAGCTCTGCCAGGTAACGGCCACCAACCCACTGCCAGGGCCTTACTCCTCCCCATGGCACTGCAGCATTGCATGAGTCCTGACCCAGGCGGCAGCGCTGGTCCATGTAAACCCGAGGTCACCAGAGAATCAGGTCTTGCAAAAGTTCATTTGCTCTTCCTGGTGGAGCTCATGGGGCTGGTCCCTCTGCAGCATTGGATGGTTTCCACTCAGCCTGCCCGTATACACATCGGGATGAAGGACAGAAGACTCTGACCTCCTGTTCCTACTGGGCAAGGAGCAGGGCAGAGGGAGGTCTGACAGCACCACATTTTCAGAGGGCGAGGAAGAGGCAAGCCCTAGACACTGGAGAAAGGAGAGCTGTCAACTCAGATGTCAACACCAGGCAGAAGATTTTGTTAAAGGGAAAAGTCTAGAAAATGAGCACTAAAAACAGCATACCTGGAGCAGGACACCAGCCCCCTTCAAGCTCCTTCAGGTGACAGTCACACACAGGATCTCGCTCTGCTTTGCTCCTCATTAAAGGTTTGTCATTACTGTGTTATTTTTAATACACACTTAAAAAGACCCACACGCACACCCACGCGTGCGCACGCACACACAAAAGGAAATCATTGCCAAAATATACACTATAGACAGAAGAGTCCGTTCACACTATATATATGTACAGAGTCTCTGGGCGCAGCCTGGCAGCACACAGCCGGGCTGGGGCTGAGCATGGGATGGGACGGGATGGATAGAAACCGCTTAGGGCTTCACACACTTTCCCTTCTTCTCCCGCCGCTGCAGTTTCCGAAGGCGGCGTGTCCAGGCGTCCCGCCACTGGATGACCAGGCTGTTCTTGTCGGCCATCAGTCCTGGCCGGTCGGTGGAGTTTTCGCTGATCCCCATGACCAAGTACTTCTTGCTGATCTGGATCTTGGGGCACTTGCAGGACAGGTCTTTCAGGTGGATCCACAAGAAGTTGTCGCCGCGCTTGACCCGCTCGTCGCGGCACTTGTAGACAGAGAGGATGTTGATGGTGAACTTGGCCCAACTGGCCACTGTCTCCATTTCCAGGATGTTCACTTGGACCACTGAGGGAAAAGACGGGGAGGCACAGTGATGGGGGATGCTTGCCCTGCTCCCCAAAGGAAGCTTTAGCGATGGGAACTGCTTGTCCCCAGCAGCCCTATCTGCCTCATCATACCTGTGGGAGGGATGATTTTGGGACCCCTCGGCTTGCCGAGTGCTTCCCATCCCCTGGGACGTCTGTATCTCTCCCACCCACAGCCAGCCTGTGGTCAGCCCTTGGCTGCCTCTGCAGCAAAGCGCAGTGGGGCTCAGGGAGGGAGGAGGTCCTTACCATAGTCTTTCTTGCAGTACTTCTTCATGTTAATCTTGTAGTTGCCCTTGGCTGGCTTGCAGTAGGAGTCACAGTCTGTGGAGGAAGAACAGAGGGTTGAGCACCGAGGGAACTGAAGCACGTTCGGTCCTGTCCCACCGCAAGGGAAGGGGGAACAAGGTGTAGGGGACAGCAACAAGAGCCAGCCTGGCAGAGGTGGTGGGTACTCCACCTCCCAGCACTCTCCACAAAGCTCCTGAGCCAGGAAGTGGGCTGCTGCTGCGGATGGGGGTCCAGAGAGTCCAGTTGCCCCCCTGGCAGCTCAAGTCCCAGCACGAACACTGACACCACATCAGCTGAGAAGAAAAACCAAGTGTCTTTGAGCCCATCAAGCAGACTGTGTCACTCCTGTGCTAATGGTGATGGTGTCCTGCAGGATGAATCAGCAGAGGGGTGGTGGAGGGAGCCTGGGACTCTCCTCTGGGATGCAGAGGGGGATCGCTGTGAGAAATGCAGGTGAGGTGATGGTGGTCACCACGGAGAGAGGGCAGGGGCCATGGCCAAGGAGAGTCAACCAGAACAGCTGTGGCCCTGAAAACCTGGGTGATGTGGGGAAGAGAAGGCTCAGCACCAACCCCACCACTGGCCCCACCGGGAAGGGACTCAATGGAAGGTCTGACCCTAGGCCAACGGGGTCGTGATCCTCAGGCCACCACCTGAGTCGCCACTCAGCTCTCAGGAGCCAGGGTGATGGGAAGCATCATCACGGGGCAGCCCCTCCAGAGACCTGTGCCTCGCCACTGTCCCTAAAGTGGGGAAGAGGGCTCAGGCGGAAGGGAGCAGGTGGATGAGGGAAGCAGCTCTGCTCTGCCAGGTTGCTCCTGCTGCGCGAGCATCCCCTCCTCAGACTGCTCCAGCATGTCTGGGGAGGCCACCAGGCTGTCCTCCACCCCATGCAGCATCCCTCCCTGCTGTCCCCCAGCCCTCCGAGAGACATACGTCCTCAAGGAGGCTTTTTTCTGTGCATTTCTAAAGACCCCAGATTTGCATCTCAAGCAGAGGCAGGGCAGGCAATGCCTCTTTCCTTCTCCCCAAAGGCTTTGATCCCAACAATTGCCTGAAGCAGCCCGGTTCTCATCCTTTCTTTCTCCCTGCCATCTTCCTTTGAACATCTCAATTTGTCTCTTTCCAGATGGCATGTTTTCACTAAGCCCGTCTTTCTTCTTTTCTCTCCCTCTTGCAGGTTCTCTCTACAGCTTGGCCCCATGTCCCGGGACAGAGCCAGCAGTCCCTGAAGTTGTCTTTGTTTGCGGGTTGCCACAGTGATCACTGGGGATGGAGGCGAGGGTCTGGGGAAAGATGGGAGAATAATAGCGCCCTGTGCCAAGGGGAGGAGGAGAAAATAGGGAAGAAAGAAGCCCAGGAGCGCGAACTCACCCCGGGCTCTGCTGCTCTCCTTTCTGCCCAGCTCCTTTTTACTGCTGACTTTGTGCCGCCTGTTCCAAATTTGTCATCGATAGAAGCGGCACAGCATGAAGGTAATTCTTGGCAGAGGGCAGTGAGCCCTGATTTTCAGCTCAGCCCCCCCCCCCGTGCTGCCCCTCTGCCCAGGCTGGCAGAACTGCCATGGGACAGCAGCGGTAGCTGCAGAGGGGGTACAGGTTCCCCCTGTGCAGGGTGGCTGCTGAGGCACTCAAGTGCTCTGCCGTGGTGCTAAAGGTGCCCCCATCCACAGCATGCCAGGTGTGTGCTCCAGCCCCATCCCAGACACCTCTGCATCCCTGGCATGTGCTCCAGCCCCATTCCAGACACCATTGCATCCCCAGGATGTGCTACAGCCCCATCCCGGACACCGCTGCATCCCTGGTATGTGCTACAGCCCCATCCCGGACATCACTGCATGTCTGGGATGTGCTACAGCCTCATCCCAGACACCGCTTCATCCCTGAGATACGCTGCAGCCCCATTCCAGACACTGCCCCATCATCTTGATACCTGAAGCAGACTCCAAAAGAGAGCTCCTGCCTTATTTTGGGGAGCGCCCAGGAGGATGGGTGCCCTTTTCCTTCCCAAGCAGAGCAGAGAAGTCTGTCCCTGTGCCCAAGCAACTGCTCTGGCATGGAGGGCCTACCAGGCACCTTTTGGGGATGGGTGCAGGGCATGCCCCTCCACATCCACCGCAGGGTCCAGCCTAGGTCCCAGCCCCGTGTGAGCCTTCAGTGAAGATTCAGAACTGTGTGGGTTTGTGGTGCCACCACTGCTGGAGCTGGGAGCCGTGCCACCACAGCAGTTTGCCAGCACCACTGCAGCAGTTTGCCAGTACCATGCTATACAGGGCCAGGTGGTAAACGGAGGTGGCCGATGGGCACAGAAACGATCCTGCAGCTGGCATTGGTCACAGCTCTGCCATGGGCCTGCCCGTGGGCACTGGGTATCATGGCAGAGGAGGCTGGCACAAATCAGGGTGTCTGGCAGGAGGATGGCCAGGGTGGATGCCACACGCTGCTGAGCCCACGAGTGGTGGGGTGATGGGTGGTGGTACTGGGTTGCAAGGAAGCCTCAGCCAACCTGCCACCTCCCTCACTCGGCGATGGGGAAGTAAGCAAAGGAAGAAAAACAGAAAGAAAACCAGTAACTACCCTGGTCTCCTGCTCATGATGAACATCGTAAAACTGTGATTCAAAAGAGCCAGAAAATAGTGTTGGGAATTAACAATTTGGGATTAGCTAGGGAATTTTTTTAACCTCGGCTTTGTGATTAGGAACATTCCTCAAATATAAAATCAATTCCTATTCAATTTGTTTAAGCAACTTGGGAAGGAAAACAAAGATCAAGTAACTCAAAGCATTTCCCTTCCTTGCCTTTGAGCATGTGGTCTCCACCACCAGGCATGGGGCGGGCATGGGTGCTGTGGCTGGGGATGTGGGCAGATGAGGGTGCCAGGGCTGTGCCCAGCTCGGTGTCCACCCATGGGGCAGCTGGGTCCTGCCCACACCTCCATAAATCATCTCTCCCTGGGCACCCTATCCTGTCCCCACAGGGTCCCCCCGCAGCAGGGCTCTGCTTGGGGTCGCAGACCCCCACTCCTCACTGGGACACGGCTATGGACCACGGCCCCATCCTCCCACGCCCACCGGGATGCTGCGTGCCACATGGTGGCTCTTCCCACAGGCAGGCCCCAGGGAGCCTGGCCGCAGCTCTGCCTGCCCTGCCAGCCTGGCTGGGCAGGACACGCTCTGTCCACCCCACAAAACCATCAGGAGAAGCTAGATGGCCATTGGAGAAGCCACTTCAGGAGCACCTCTTCCCTGGCAGCTCCCAGAGCATCCCCCACCTTCCACCCCTTATAAACTTCCACACATGCTGCAGGGTAGTGGGAAGCAGATCAAGTTCAGCCTCTGCCTGCAGCCGCCCTCCTGCTCACCCCTCCTGCTGCCCACTGAATCCGCTGCCTGCTGGTGCTGGTCTGGCACCGGCGCACGGTGCAGACAGCAGCACCCCAGCATGGGCAACACCTTCGCTGCTGCCGGCAGGGAGCCAGCACGCGGGAGGGATGGACAGAGCGGGGCAAGCACCGGGCGATGCTGCACAGATGCGGGAGGAGGCGGGTGGCAACTGGTGAGCCCAGCGTGGGCATCCCCTGACTCCGTGGGGAGAGCATGTCTGAGAGGCAGCAAGTTTGCACATCTGGTTTACTTCTCCTCATCTTCAAAAAAAGAAGGAATATTTTGTTTTAAGAGAGATGTAACTTAATTAGGTGTTATGGCTGCAAATCTTTTACTGCTGACTTTGAATTCCGCTAAAGCCCTGTTTTGCGCTCCACAAGTTTTGTTAATTCTGCTAACGGGGAACAAGGACTTTTTTTTTTCCACTAAGTGGAAAATATTTTAAGATAATAATAATAAAAATTATGAGAAGTGGACCCAGGACGTTTCACTGCCCAGCCAGTTGGCTGCTCCGGCAGAGAGATCAAAGCCAGACCTCAAAGGCTCCAGAGGATTGGAAAGGCAGGAGAAAGGTGGGAAGAACGATGTGGAGGATGGCAATATCAGCAAAAGGCTCAGACGCACCCGAGAACAGGACCCCAGCAGGGAGGAGTATGGGGAGAGGGGGGCAAGCCCAGCACCTGAGCACGGCGGCCCCGAACAATGTCCCCCTGTTCCCGCAGCCTGGCACCTGCTGCCAGCAGCAGGGAGGGAGGTGGGGAAATGGGGGAAGAAGCGGCTCAGAGGCTGCCTGGGGTGGGAGGACCATGGGGCAATGGGGGGCTGAGAGCCCCCTGAGGGAGAGACCTGCTTGTGGAAGAGCTAGGAGGTTCCTAGGGGAGAGGGGTGCAGGCAACAGGGCAGGTTGCAGGCAGCAGGCAGGGTGGAGGCAGGGCACCCCACGCAGAGCTGGGTAGGGCAGGATCACTTGCACCATCGCTGATCCCCCTCAGCAAACGGGGCAGCAGGGTCCCCACCAGGTCCCCTGCTTCTGCGGCGCAGACTCTGGGCAGAGGCGAGCTACTTTGCATTAAAGGTATTTGAGCTAGAAGCCAGAAATCTTAAAACAACAAACCCACAGATAAAACTAGAGGCAGTTTAAGGCAGACCTGCTCCACTAAAACAAAGTAAACGTCCAGGTCTCCAGCAAGTGCCATTTATTTTTACACAGCTGAAAATATCAGACATCACTCTAAGACAGCTCCTATTTATAAAGCACTGGAGGGCAGTCACCTTGATTAACTCTGCTCCATGTGTCACTCCCTGCTTGCAATAAAAATGTCCAAGTCCCCCTTTCCCCTCCCCTTTTTTTACTTTGCACAAAGCCTGGTGTTCCCAGCTCCCTCCCTTGCAGCAGGCAGGGCAGGCAGAAGCAGAGGTGGTGGCTATCTGCCCTTTCCCGTGCAGTGTCCCCAGCAGTGACACTGTCACAGACAGCTCAGCTCTTATGGTCACCCCATCGTGCAAGACGCACACTCCACTGAGGACCAGCTCTCCTCCCCTGCCACAACATGGGGTGAAACCTCTGCCAGATCCACAGAGGGTTGCTCGACTCACGTCCCAGTATCACCTCCCATTTCCTGAAGCCTCTGCGGAGCAGCGTCGGGAGGCCTGAAACATGCCCGTGGGCGCTGGGTGGACGCTGGACTGTGCAGTACTCCCAGCCTCTGCATAAATACGTGTGAACTGCGTGCGTATGGGAGCCAGCACCGCTCCATGAGGAGCCAAGCTACCAGCCTCCTTCCATGTGTCTTGGCCCTCCGTCCCCACCTGCATGCTTTACTCCTTCCATAGCTCTGTACCTTCACACCACTTGTTCCAGTCCCCCTCTTACAGCCACTGAGTGTGTGCGTGTAGCTGCAGGGGCCATGCAGGAAGAGATTCCCAAAAGGCTGAGGAGCACATCACAGGCATACACCAGCTTGGGAAGGGGCTGTTGGCATTTTCTACCTCTAAGGCCCGGTGGCTGTGGGAAGGAGAGCTGAGGAGAAGGATGCACGCAGGGCACTGGGTCTCCAAGGAGCATGCAAGCTCCCCCAGGATGGACAGACCCCAAACAGGGCATGGGAAAACTCCTCATTAAATACGAGCATGGGGAGCTGGAGGTGTCCCTGCTCTCTTCCCAGGACCATGTGCTATGGGATGGAGTGGAGGATGGTGCAGGATGTCTCTTCCCCAACACTGGCATGCAGGAGAAGACCGAGGTTTTGGAGACTGCAAGGTGAAGGGTGGCCTAAGGAGGAAAAGGGCTGCTTCTTTCCCTAGCTTCTCCCCCTTGACCCGGCTTGGGATCCCTACAGAGGGATAGACAGCATGATGGCTAAGAACAGACACACTACAGTGCCAACAGGACTGTGGACGGAGAGGAGCAGAGAGGAAAGCCCTGCTATGGCCCCCTCCAACACATGGCCGTGCGTGCCTCTGAAGAGCTGGCCTGGCATTGGCACAGCCCTTCCGCTCCCACCTCTGGTGACTACCACGTAGGGCACAGAGGTGCCAAGAAGATGGAGGAGATGGCAGAAAGGTGTCTGACAGAAGAGTGATGGTCGAGGAGGAGACGCAAAGCAGCTGCTTTACCTGTCTGCCATGGCATCTGCCGGGCCACATCCTGCAGCTCTGGGGAGGGCTGAGCATGGTGGTGGCATAGGGTCCAGAGGCTGGCGCAGCACTGTGTGGTGCTATCGGCATGTGCCATGTCAGGGTGAGAGCTGAGGACACCTTGGTGGGGTCCTGGCAGCCCTGGCCAGGCTGGAAGCGGGACCCTAACCCACCAGTGCAGGCAGCATCCATGTACCTGCCAGTGTCCAGCCCCAGCCAAGTCTCTGCAAGAGCGCGAGCAAACTTGCAGCCTGCGTGGAGACACAAGCCTTGCTGCTCCAGCCTGGGGAAGCCAGGGTGACTTTCAAGGAACGCTAAGGACAGCAGCAGAAATGCCTCCCTCACCCCTGCAAAGCCTGCAGCCTGCTGCCAGAGCTGTCCACTTCTCCCACTGGGTGACAGCAGCAGTGACATAGAAACATAGAGTCATAGAATCCTTAGGGCTGGAAAAGACCTCTAAGATCATGAAGTCCAACCACATACACATCACCACCATTTCCAGAAGTGCCATATCTACACATTTTTTGAACATCTCCAGGGATGGTGACTCCACCGCTTCCCTGGGCAGCCTGTTCCAATGCTTCACAACTCTTTCAGTAAAGAAATCTTTCCTAATATGTAATCTAATCCTTCCCTGATGCAATTTGAGGCCATTTCCTCTCGTCCTATCACTAGTTACTTGGGAGAAGAGACCAACACCCACCTCACTACAATTTTTTTTCAGGTAGTTGTAGAGAGCAATAAGGTCCCCCCTCAGCCTCCTCTTCTCCAGACTAAACAGCCCCAATTCCCTCAGCCACTCCTCATAAGACTTGTGCTCCAGACCCTTCACCAGCTTCGTTGCCCTTCTCTGGACACTCTTCAGCAATTCAATGTTCTTCTTGTACTGAGGGGCCCAAAACATCAATCCTCCCACGGTCCCATCAGCCCACAGAGCTGGGACAAGAAGCTCAGACCCAGACATTTCACTCCGCCAGACCCAGATGGGGTGAGCCCGGTGTCACCCATGTCCCAGGGGAGAGCTGGCAGCCCACGCCCCGGCACAGGGGCTCCTGAGCCTGCCTGCAGCCGGCTGCCTGCTGGATCCCCACTGCCCTGGCACTGCTCAGAGACTCGAGGCCCTGTGGAGGTAAGAGGCACCAAGGAGAAACCTCTTGCACCAGCACCAATAAAAGGAGACTAAAAGAAGCCAGCCCCTGAGCCATAGGCGCCACACACCACAGCCCCTGCCAGAACCTGCCAAGGGGCAGCAAGGCCCTGGCAAGATGCATCCCTGCTTTCGTCCTCAGAGAGAGTGGAAAAATCCTTTCCATGAGAAAGCTCCATCAAGTCCCTTTCCAGAAATACATAGGATTTCACATCTCAGTCACTTTTTCACAAAAATTGTTCACCAAAATTTTTCACCATTAGTCTTTCTCCCTGGTGCGCTGGGTAGAGGGGAGGTGGGATGGGACATCTCTGGGCAGGGCTGGGGCCGTGGGCTTGGCCCAGGACACGGAGCACTTACCTGCAGGTGCCTCTGTGCTGGTGACCAGGGAGGTGGGGTTGATGGCAGGGATCTCTGGAAGAGAAAGCGAGAGATGTCTTAAGCAAAGGGGTCCCCAGCTCTGGGGTGACACCTGGACAAAAGACCTCTGCAAGTGGGGCGCAGAGGGGATTTTGTGGGTCACCTTCAGCAACTTGCTAAGAAAGATGGATGAGATGAGTCTGACCTGAATATCATAGCCCATTAAATAGACCCAGAAATGCCCAAACTAAGCTCAGTAAATTGGGACAGGCTGAGATGCTACAACCCCCAAGGGCAGCAAGTCACTGCTGCAGAGGACACATGCTCCAGGGATGGACAGACAAATGGGTGCTCAGCTGATCTGAGCGTGCTGCAGGCTGTACAGCACAGGGATAAGCATAGGCAAAGACAACAGTTTCTCAGGACTCCTGGCAACAAAACCTGGGGGAAATTCTGTCCTAGCCCCAAATGTGGGGAACAGAGGGAGAGGAGTCAGCCCTGCCAGTGCACCCCCACTGCCACCACTCCAGAAGCGCCAGCAGATGCTGCAGGGTGGGAAGTTGTTCCTCTGCTGCTTGGATCAAATTCAGACCCACTGAAACAATAATCATGGTTTTACGTGACCACAGGATGTGGCCTTGCCCCAGACCTAACCACACTCAGGGCTCAGCTGGGTGAGGAAGGCACCTTACCGCAGCTGAAGACACGTCCCAGCAGAGCTGTTTCAGCCAGCTGGAAGCACTAATCTAAGCAGTCCTTCAGACCCTCCTGCACTGGTGGATGTGAAGCACGGCTGCCCCCAGAAGGTGACCCAGCCGTCCTAACTCGACCACTACCAGGAGAACATCCATAAGGATGGACACCCTCATCTCAGCCTCCCACCCACCACAAGTCACCCACACACAGGTGGGGGGCCAGGAGGCACCCACTGGAGCCAGCCCAAGGAGAGCATCCCCCAGCACCCGGTGGGGCTCCCCGAGCGCAGGGCAGGGTGCAGCGGCACTCACTGATGCAGGGGGCCACCGGCGAGCGGCTCTGCTGGTAGCCCTTGGCACAGCGGTTGCACGTGAGGCCGGTTACGCCATCCTTGCATGGGCACTGCCCTGTCGTCTGGTTGCAGGTCTTGCCGGCTGCGCCAACGGGGTGGCAGTCGCAAGCTGGGTGGGAAAGAGAGAAAAGGTTACATGAGAGGTGATGCACAAATCCCAAACTGGACCCAACGTGCCACCCCTGGAGAGCAGAGAAGGAGGTGGGTCCTTCCAGTGCACCGGCGGAAAACAGCCGCTGGGGCTGCACAGCCAGCACCCATGGGTCCAGACTGTGGCCCCACATGTGCTGTAGCAACATGGGCAAGAGGGCGAGCGGCAAAGGGCTTGGCCAGGGTACAGCCTCCACTGACAGGGATGCTCAGGATGAGGCCCTGGAGACCCCGCAGCTCACACAGGCACCTGCAGCCACCAGCTCACATTTAAGGTCTGGACCCCAGGAGAACAGTTTCTTCCTGCAGACCTTGCAGGCAGCTTCTCTGGGGACAGCCCGGCATGCGTGCAGGCAGGAGGAGGGATTTCCACGGGCAGCCCTGCACCTGCTGCCAGCCTTGTCCTGTGCAAGCAAAAGGAGCAGGATTCACATGGGGCCATGCAAACGCTTGCTCATGGCCAGGGTGGGACGGAGGGTACTGCAGGGACAGAAATCAGACAGATGCATGCACGGTTCTGCTCTTCCCCCACCTCTGATCTTTCCAGTCCATGTAGCTGAATCAACACTGAGCTGTTACACAAACTTTGACGCCTTTTCTTGGTTTTAGGCCAGTCTGAAATGGGTCTTTTCAATGCTTCCCAAGCTCATGAGCCTCAACGCTTGTCCTGCCTCCTGGAGAACCCACTCAAAGAATGCCCCCACACTTTTCTACCGCAGCTTGTCCAGGGACAAGCCACACCTGAGGTGGGTGAAAGTTGGGTCTTCACCCTCAGAACAGACCCAAAATGGCTCTCCATCACAACACACTGGATGATGGACCCACTGAACACTGTCTACATAGACAGATGCAGAAAGGAGACGCTCACTCGGGAGAGGACCTTCCCATCTGCCTGCCTGGGGCTGATCTGGCTACAAGTTGGAGGCGGTTATCTTGGCTTCCATCAGTGTAAGAGTTGAACACGATTCCAAAGCAAAACAAAAATATCCCCCCCAACCCCAACCCCCTCAGCCCCCCGATGTTATCATTTCCCTAATTTTCATCAGATGGGACTGGTGGGAGCACCACAGCACTGCTCCTCAGGCCCCCTCCTGCATGGCCAGAAACCAGAGCGAGCAGACTCTAATGGGGACCAGATGCTTCATCCTTATCAGATCTTGGCTGGGGCTGGAAGCGGACGTCTTTCTGACAAGGATATTTTGGGGGCTCAGCTGTGATAACAAATGGCAGCAAGCGAGGGAGTCTTGGCATGACGCAGGGCCATCGGAAACATGAGGTCTTTCTTCAGCCACAACAGGCTCGTCTCCTGCCAGGATGGCTGACTCTCCCCAGCAAGCCCAGCTTTGCTGGCTCCCCTGAAAACACTCACCATCAGATCAGCGGGGACCGTCAAAGGTCCTGAGATCAAAGCATGGTCCAGCCCTGGACTGCGAGGAGTAAAGCCAGTAGTGGTAATGTGGTGTTTGGCCAGCCCTGGATGACCTATGGGAACAGCACCACTGCTTCACCTTGAGGAGAACATCAGGCTTACTGCCCTCGCTTGAACCACCATGCTCCGGGACATTTCAGCTGCTTCAGATGCATCTTGATGGTTTCTCTATGCCTGCTCCACAGGGCTTTTTGGCATGGGCTTGGCTAGGTCCTGTAGCACTAGGAGGAGGCAGGTGCCTTTGACAAGCTGGCAGGTACACCTCTTGGAAACCATCCACTGCTTTGTCTCTTTTCTGCTAGCAAAGACTTGGGTTTCTGTTGGTGGGGCTGGGCATGAAGCATCACCCATCCTCATCACCACCCATGCTGGAAAGAGCAGCCCAGTGCCACAAGGATCACCCTGGTGCTGCCCTGAACGAGGGGCTCTTGCCACAGCACTGGTGCTCTGGGTGCTCCCAGGGCCACAGCACCCGTCTCCAGCTGGCAAAGTCCAACCCACCCCAGAGTGACTGGGCACAATTCCTGCCAAACACCCACTCATCTGAGATGTAGCCGTGGAGTGAGAGCTCAGATGTCCCTGCAGCCATCGCTCCTACTCTGCATGCACAGTGACAGACCGTCCGTGCCCTAAAAAAATTTATGGCCAAAGGCACGCTTCCAAAAAAGATTTATACAAGCGCTTAGCTTCACACATTGTGGAAAATCTCTTGGGCCTCAGCGGTGTATTCCTGGTGTAAAGTTTAAGGATGGACATAAGTCTTAGCACAATCAGGATCCAATTAATCTAAGCAGATCTCTCTTCATGCGGTGGAAGAAGGCTTTCAATGACTCTTGATGTTTTACCTGGATCAGCACCTAAGGCAGTTTTGCTCATCTTACATCCGCTATGCCTAGGTGTCTTTGAGAGACGAGCTTGGTCTCTGCCAGACCAGTCTCTGGCCTCTCACCCTGCAGTGGTGGGATTTCCTGCAGTCCCACAAAAATCCATTGCTCCTTCCCACTCTGATGGGAAGAGCATCCCAGTCAGCACCCAGTGCTTACCCCGACTGGTCCTATATCCCAGCACGGCCACATCCCGCTGCTCTGGCTGTAGCATCTGCATCCCTCCTCGTCCTGACATGACTCACAGAAGGGGGCTGGCTCGGGGACCCCATCCTGGCACCAGGGAATGCAGGCGCAGGGGCCACAGCGCAGCTCAGTGCCCACTGTGCACACACAAGAGCCCTGCTGCTCACAGCCCTGCCAGTTGCCAGGATCTGGCCCACAGTGCTTGAACGGTGGATTAAGTCACTAGCTTGGAGATTAACTCATCGAGCTGTGCTTGCCAGAAAGCATGTCTTTCACCTAATATTGAGGGTTTTTTTGTGTCTTAAGGCTTAGCTGCTACTGCTTCACCAGTTTTCATTGGAGAAAGCTCGCGGTTTACAGCTTTGTTTGAATTATGGGGATTAATGCACAGCCATTCTTTATTTGACTTTTCAATTACCACCATTGAATTAATCCTGTAGGTTGTTCTGCCTTTTCCATCCTAGCTTTTCCGTCTCATAGCATCCAGCGGTGACGCTGGCTCCTGGCGGGCCGGTGGCTGGAGGGAAGAGCTTGCCTCCCTGCTTGCCAGCCAGTGGCTCCGCTCAGTTGCTTTGGGCTTTATTCAAATACAATGTAATAGTTCCTGGCCTCTGGGCTAGTATTTCGCCTCACTGAATATGAACCGAGCTTCATTCCTAGCACCTGCCTTTGCTGGGACGTTCAGCTTCTGCCCTGGACCAGTGCTGCAGAGAGTGCAAAGACCTTCATTCAAAGCCACATATGTCAGTTCACAGCAGCTTACTTCTAAGATCTGCTGTCACGAGCCTTGCTTTTCCGTTTCTTTCTTTTATCTTGCAGAAGTGTAGGTATATGAGATGTAGATACAGGACACATCTTTGGAAAAAGCAAGCCCAAAGTGTCCCATGACATCTCCACGTATTTATATATTTCTCTGGCAGCACCAGCTCCCATTCATGGCGTTGGGAAGGCAGGCTCCCAGGTGCTGGTCCTGCTCCAGGGCGCTCCCAATCCCAATGGATCCACCACTAGGTAAGTACAAGAAAGGGGCGGGAACGCTCTCTGCTTTACTGAAGGACGGGCAACCAAAGAAGCAGAAGCATCATGGATTTAATTATTAACTCTGTTCCCTGAGGCAGAGCCAGGAACTGGCTCCCGAGACGCAGGGTACCGCCTTCACTGCCAGATCCTCCTCAATCTCTGCACTGTAGTGGGGGACAGCCCTCGTGCACATGTTCATCCGGCTGGGCTGAACCATTACAGCGTTTCCACACTATGGGCAAACCCTATGAGGCCTCCAGAAGCGGGAACCCTGGACCGGGCAGGCAGAGCCCTGCCCGTAGCCTGGCACAGGGATGGGCAGGGGAGGGAGGTTTGTCTGTGAGGGGGGACCTGCCACAGCTCCCCGCTCCACTGCAGCCCGGGCATTGCCCGCTGACATTTCTTCTGCTCAGCAGCATCAGCCCTTGCCCCATCCCCCCAACTCCTGAGCTCCCCCAGGATGCTCTGCCCAGCCTGTCCCCTCCAGAGGAGCCACCTTGAACCTGAGATGCTTTGCAACACCTTGATGCTCCACAATTACTGCCCTGCGACGATGGTGGAGCAGGACTCGCCCTGACAAGACTGCAGGCTGCTGTCTGCATCAGGCAGGCGCAAGCAGGAGGAGGCGGCCAGGGCCCCTCTGCTTCCTCCATCCTCAGCCCTGAAAATGGAGGGACCAGAGCCACAGCCCAGGTAAGAAACGCTGTGCCCACACTGTCCTGGTCCCACAAACCCACACCCAGCTCCAACCCACACATCGAGCTGGGCCGTTATTCAGTTACTCTCCTCCCTGCTTTCAGCACCTAGCCAAATCCTGCTTGGTTTATTTATTGTTATTTTTTTGGTAAGTGCTCTCTTCCCTGGCTGGAGCTGAAACTGAGACCTCACTGCCCAGCTCAGAGGCAGCACTGAGGACCCCTGGTCCCGCAGGAAGGCAAATGCCTGCAAGGCTTCCACTTTGCTTGGGATTTTGTCAGATAATTTTGGTCACAAAAGTAGAAGGAGCTGGTGAACTGAAGGGGAGCAGAAATCCCTCACCTGCGAAGGGATGGGGAGATTGAGTGCTGCCCTCAGAGGATGTGAGGTGAGGTTGAGGTGGCACAGCCACCCCAGCACCCCACAAGCTCTGGTGCTAGTCAGGGTGAGCTGGGGGTGCCCATGAGCCCCCAGTGCTCGAGGAAAATCTCACGGCAAACGGAATTTTGCTGAGCTGTCCCAGTCCAGCAGTGCTGCAGCAGGAGCCGGGGGCCGCTGCCATCCCCCCCTGGCCTCAGTCAGAGCCAGGACCCCTCCCAGGAACAGGACATGACCCAGGATGCTGTGCTATAGACCTTTGGGATACACACCTTGTCCTGCCTTATCCTCTTCCTCTCTCCCAGTGCCTCCCAGTGTCGCCCCGAGGATGCTGGCACCTGGCATGGCTTTGGGACCTGGCTGCCACCTGGCACAAGCCCCATCAATGGGAAACCCTTGCTGCTGCCCAGGGGCTGCCATGCCCACAGCCATAGCCGTGACATGGCTTGGCCAAGGCCATGGGGCTGGAAAGCAGCATGTGGTCCCCCTGGGACATGGGCTGCTGTGGTGGGACCTGCCAAGTCAGCTGCTCAGGCTATTAAAAATTATTAGCTCGCTGTTTGCTAATGAGCTGGCTGTGGGCAGGGCTCCCCCTGCCAGCGCCTGCTCAGCGGCGCTCCCGCTGCTGCTGCGGCATCGGTCAAACGTGGGAAGTTTCTCTCTTCGCTCCGTCCTCTCTACGGCTCTCATGGGATCAAGGATGGGGAGAGGCAGGGGCGGCTCACACAGCATGGGCACAGCCCTATCACCTGTTACATCCCAGACCCAAAAGAGCCATACCTACAAGCAACACTAATGCACACAAAAGGGAAACCCCAAAAGTCAAAGCTTTCAGCTCAGGTCTATGACCACAGTGTTAGCGGTCCGAAATCAGCTTCAGCCGTTTCTGTAGGCCCTACATAAACATGCTAGCATCATGTCCTTGCAGCAGCAGAGGTGCTCGGTGCCGACACGGCTGCCCAGTGCACTGGAGGGGGATGCTGCACTCCCCTGCGGGAGGTACTTGCAAATTGAGCTTGGAAAAAAGGGATCAGGGATGAATTCCCAGCATCAGAGCAGCCGTGGACAACCTCCTGCCCACTCCAGCATTTCAGCCTGGATCCCACCAGTCCTTGAGGATGGGCAAGGATGGGCAAAGAAGTTGTTCTCTCAACTTCTTTGGTGAAACTATTGGTTTGAGACTTCACAGAGAAAAAGGGCTCCACAGAAGGGGCAGAGCGTGGAGAGATGAGAGAAACCAGATGAGCTTGGCCAGGAACTAGCAGAGGGAGAGGAGAGGTGCAAGTCCCATGACATTTGGCACAGGCTGGGGACCTTACAAAGTCAAGCTGTGGCTTGAAGGCTTGGAGCCAGTGCAGCCAGCCTGGGGACAAGCCACCCTGCCTGCAGGCACTGGGAGCCATGGTGCTCAGCATCCCCCCAAAAACAGGTCCCAAGAATCACCCCATAGCTAAATTGCCTGCCGTGGGGTCCTGCACTGCGGCCCAGCAGGGACATGCAAATCTCCATCAGCACCCCCAGCCCTCCAAGGCAGGGAAGCCACCATTGGTCATTTTGTGAAGTAGCTTGAACGCTTCCAAACACCTCTATGACTTGAACTATGTCAGTATCAGAATTAGGTTTCCAGCCCATTCAGTTGTGTGACTTCTTCAGCACTCGCCCGACACCTCTCCAAACACCAACTGCGGAGACCAGAACTGTGGTCACACCGGGACTGCATGCCTGGACCCTCCCGGGATGGGCAGGGCTCCCAGGAGCCTGCTCCCTGCCTGCTGTCCTCCCTGTCCCTCAAGGAGATGCTGGGCTCAAAGAGATGTCCCTGCCTGGTGCCCTTGGGGGGCAGGGGTGACGAGGGTGACAGAGGTTGGAGGTAACCTACAGCTGCCAGAGGGAGCAGCTGGGCTCTGAGAAGAGCAGAGAGATGTCCCAAGGATGGGAGTGAAGAGCAGGAGACCAACAGAGATTATATCACCCTTGCTGCCCGCATGGAGACCCCCTAGTTTACCTTTGCAGGCCTTGCGGTCAGTGATGGACTTGCTGAGGTCCCGGTAGAAGCCCTCCTTGCAGTAGTGGCAGTGCCGCCCTGCGGTGTTGTGCCGGCAGTTGAGGCAGACACCGCCGCTCTTCCTGCCCGAGAGCTTGTACAGCTCCATGTTGAAGCGGCAGCGCCGGGCATGCAGGTTGCAGTTGCAGGCTGCAAGGGAAGAGGAGAGGGTGAGGGCTGGAGGCAAAACCTGGGAGCCCCTCTAGGTGGGCTGGAGAGCTGCCCCAGTGCCCCCCGCTGCTGCCGGTGGAGCGGGATGGGCAGGGAACCGCACAGCTGGCTCCAACATGCCATCCAGATGTGCAGCATCTGCTGCCCCACAGGGCTGGTGCTGGTGCCATGAGGTCAGGGCGGAGGAAAAAGGGCACGTGTAGGGACAGGGCACTGCTCGACTGAAGGCAGACAAGTGCGGGACGGAGGGGTGCAGCCAGGGGGTCGGGCAGTGTCAGGGGGCACCTGCAAACCCACTGTCCCCCCTGCCCCTTCCCAGGCAGCCAGCTCCAGCCTCAGAGCCTGGCCAGCCATTCAGCAGGACCACCCGGCCCTCGTGCCGGGGGGTGGGACAGCATTGTCCCTGCTGCCTCAGCAGTGGAGCCCCGAAAGTCCTTCTTTGCAAGGCTCTACCCTGTGTGCATGTGCACACACGCAAAGAAGCCCACACAGCAACCCACGTGTGCACATGCACACATGTGTGCACACACAACCGCGCACACACAAGCTCATGTGCACACAAACGTGTACGTGTGAACACGCATGCACACAGATGCACACAGGAATAGCCACACACCATTACATGTGCACACAAACGTGCATGCTCACACATGCCATCACACACAATCACACACATACTCACATCTGTACATACATACACATGCACCAATATGCACGCACAGCTGCTCGCACACGTGCACACGCATGGACACTCCTGCAAACACACACACACGCACGCTATTTCTTCATTAGCTACAGGAACCGCGCAGCCCCCCCGCCTGGTTCCATTTGTGCGAGATAAAAAGGCAAAGCAATGCCCGTTCCTGCTTAACACTCTCGCAAAAAGATAATGGGAACAAGATTTCCCTCGGCAAAATGCAGCGCCCTCCTCCCCCCGACCCGGCCCCCTCCCCGTGCTGGTAAATTGAGGTTGGGTGAGAGTTTTTCCAGGCGTACTGTGAAATTCATTAACGTGTCAGCCCAGATTTAACTGCTTAGGCCTGGTTTGGCGGGCGTGTGAAGTTGCCTCCCCCCTGGCTGGCAGCGCCGGTGGGAGCTTCAGCCCACGCAGATCAAACGCTTCCTCGCCCGCCTCGTCCCTCCGACCTCAGAAACACCAGAGGAAGAAAGCCGGAGCCCTAAAAAAGAGCCTTTACGGAGGCTTAAAGGAGTTGAGCGAAAGGTTGGTGCCGGCCTCAGTGCTGCTGGCACCACGCGCTCAAACCTCAGCTCCCCTGAGTGATGAGATTAGGGTAAAAATCACATGGCAAGCATCAAAATAACACCCCAGCGTGGCGGTAAGTGCCTTTGGGAGCTTGTGCCTTCTAAGCTCATTTTTCTCCCTGGTGCTGGTGAAAAACAGGGACTTGAGGAAATTTCTAACACATGGCAAGGCGCTGGGATGTGGTGCCTGGAGGGAGAGCAGCAAATTCTGCCCATGGTCCCAGGCAGCCTATGATGCTGCTGTGCCAGGGATGCCAACACTCAGCCAGGCTTTGCCGGGGCCAGGAGAGATGCGGTCAAGTACCCCGAGGTTCAAGCTGCTCTTGCACTCACCAGATAACAGGACAGGAAGAAGTCAGGGTGGTTCATGCCCCTGAACCATGGCAGCCGCACATAACTGGGACAAAGGAACAGTTTCCTGGGGGTAGAGGGGCCTTGTTATTCCTTTGTATTGCTGAGAAGCCAACTGGGTCTCCCCAGAAGGCACCTTAGCCATCCCGCTGGGAATGCTCAGGGCCGGTCCTGCAAGCCCCTGGGGAAGGAGAGGGGATGGTAGCCCAGAGAGCGGGCGATGGGCAGTGGAGGAGAAAGGTCAGGTAAATGATTCGCTGCCCTCGCTGTGGGTCTCTCTCTGCCTCCAGTTTAATCGGTGAGAGAGTAACTGGCTGGGGCCTTTTCACGGCATCACCAACCCTCCTGGCTGGCACGTCCCCATCAGCCCTGAGGCCACCTTTCCCTGGGAACCTGCCACAAATCCTCCCAGGAGCTGGCTTTTGGGGAGAAACCTCCTCTTGCTGCCCGCCATCATCCCCTCTGCCTGCAGGCAGCAACACTGCCTGCTCTGTGCTGCTGCCTCCAGCCTGGTCTGGGTGCTGGCAAACTGCCGCCAGCTTAGTGGCAGCCACGGTGGGATTTTGGTGTGATCGCAGCCAGCCGACACAGGAGACCTGACTGGGCTCAGCCACGCTGGTGTGGGTGGCTGTCCCCTACTCGGGGACAGGGTCACTCCAGCACGCGTGACCGTCCCCTCACCCCACTGGCACAACCATCCAGCACTAATCAGGGCAGACGGGTCCCCCCTCTTACCCAGCTAAATACTTGCACTGTTCCTCAGCACCGACTCGGTTGCAAGCTCTGTCTGTCTCCTGTTAATCACTAATTAAAGGCTTGAATGTTCCCTGCTGTTTGGGGTATTAATAAGAATTTAATTGCACAGTTTGGGGCTAATTACGTGGTAGCTCACTTCCGCCCTTGTACAGTATGCCCAATTAAACAATCATATGATCAATTAAACAATCACAAGATCTAATAATTTGCAATAACAGACTAATTAAACTTCGACACCTTGCAATGGAGCAACATTCCGTCCCCCTTTTGATGGTGTTTGAACCCTTGCCCAGGCCCTGGCTGCCCCGGATGGAGGAGCCCAGGTCAACGGCACGAGGGGGTTTGGGGCAAGGATCCCAGCACGGGCCAGGCAGTGCCGTGCACTGGGACACACACATGGCAGGCGATGGAGCCTGCGGGGCAGGAGGGGGGCTCGCCACTGCTACAAGTTCCCTGGGAATAATTAGCGCAGGCAGCCGGCTCAGCGAAACCCTAGACCGGCCGCTGCTGCCAACCCACAGCGGATTTGAGCTACGCCCCTGCTTTGGCTGGAGGAGAGCCCGTCCGGGATGGCGGGGCAGGATGGGGCTGCACCTCCAGCCAGGGGATGGGAACCGGGACCAGAAAAGCCCCTTCCCTCCCACCCGCACTGCCCCTCCATCGTGGGGAAGCTGTTTGGAGAGGGGGGCCGGGGCTTGCATCTACTGCCAAGAAGCAAGAGAAGCAGCAGCAGAGAGCCCTCCCTGAGGGGCTGCGAGCGGAGAACAGGGGTGCGAGGGACAAGGCTGGGCCACCGCAGCCCCATCCTGGGAGGAGCAGGACTCAGGATGGTCAGAGCAGCGTTAATCCCCTCCGTGGTGGCTGCCTCCCCCTGCACCCCAGATCTGCCCAGAGGCTGCACCCCATGGACAGCAGATGCCCAGGCAGGGCTGGCAGGGGGACGGTGCCCACTTGCCCACCTCCGAAAGCCATCACCTACCACAAACTACTTCTCCCTGCTCTCCCCAGTGAAGGACTGTGGCCAGCACTGCTGGGAACCCATTGGTTTCCCGCACATTTCCTGGGGAGAGGGCAAGGAGCATCCCACTGTGAGGGATGCAGCAAGGGAAGGGGCTGCAGATGCGGCTGTTACCAGGCCACCGGCAGCACATATCCTGCTCCGTGGGGCAAAACGGCCCGGGCCAGCTCACTAGAGGATTTCTGGGATAATTTTTACATGGGAAACACTGAGACAGAAAAAGAATGCAAACATGTACAGGAAGGGGTAAAGGACACAGGGGAAGCACCCGGGATCCTCTAAATCCCGTCACCACTCCAGGGTTCGGTGTTTTCAGGCACTGGCAGCCCGGACCCATCACCACAGCCCCACAGCCCGAAGCTGAGGGAGCAGCAGCCAGCGAGGTCTTCCCGGGAGAGCGCAGCCCCTTCCCTGCTGAGCTCCCCAGATCAAAGTGAGCTCCATGCATTATCCCAGTGCTCTGGGGAGCGCTCCCGCCGTGGCGGCCACAAAGGGAACAAGAGCTCCCGCATCACCAGCAAGTGCATCAATTACTTCCAGTGGCTGCCTTGTGCTAATCCGCTTCCCCCCCTTCCCCAGGCCGGGTGTTTTGGGGACAGCCCGCCAAGGGGGTGACTGGGCTGCCCTGAGCAGCTCTGTGTGTGCAGGCAGGGACCGGCAGCAGCAGTGGGAAGCAGGAGGCACGATTCTGCAAGAATAAAGCTGATGCATCACCTGGGGCTCGGGATTTTGGTGATCATGCTCCCGCTGGCCACTTCACTGGGATTATCCTTCACTGAGCCTGACCCAGGCTAAAAGCTGGGGACACACACGGATGGGGCCATGTCTCTCTCTTCCCTGCCCTTCTCTTTCCCCCATTTCGGGCAGGGCACACTAGAGGGTTCACAGAGCATCCCAGTATCGGAAGGGCAAGCTGCTCATGGGACATGTAGCTCTTCTGGGGTATCAGGAGAGCCCCTTGTGCCCGTGGGCACCACTCTCTAACTACCGGGCAAGGGGCCATGCACCCTGCAGCATGGAGCTGGCACCATGCCCTCTTGCCAAGCCAGCAGCATGGCAAATCCAGTGTTGCCATCCCGCTGCAACATCCTCAAACCTGCCTGCTTGCCAAAGTCACCCTGATCCCTGTAACACCGCAGCATGGCGACGGCCCCACGAACACCACGGCCACCCTACAGCAGCCGTGGTGGGGTCACGCCCCATGCCGATGCTCAGACCTCAGGCATCGCTCGGCTTTTTCACCTCTGCATTTCCCAGCACCAGCCAGAGGCAGAAATTCTAGTGAAATAAGTAAAGTTTGTCCTCACCTCCAGCTGGGTGGATGAATGTCCCAGCACCGTGACATGGTGCAAGACATCAGTCTCTCCCCATGCCGGAACAGGCAGAGACTCCCACGCACTGGACGGGGACAAACCCCCATGCAGGGCACTGGGGAGCACAGAGCCAAGAGGTGACATCCCAACACAACCAGCCCCATGGCTCCATCCGGATCCATTTTTGGGGAGCTGCAGCACACTGACCTTGCCCCTCAGCTGGCGCTGGGCTGCCAAGCTCCTGCATCCATCCACCCTCCTCCTCCTCCTCCTCCTCACCCCTCGCTGGCCACATGCGACCATCCACCACCACGAGCCACCATCACCGATGCCCAGCCACAGGACTGGAGTCCAAAACCCCACAGCCCCCAGGCTGAGCAAAGGGAACTTCCCGGGCGGCCTCTCCTTTTAATTGGTGCTAATTGCTGCGTCTGTTCGTGCTGGCTGGGGAGATGTCATTGTTGAAAGGCACAGAGGGGAAGGCTTGAGGAGCTAATCCAGCTTTCAGCCACTAAGCCCTTCGGAGGCGGGTGATGGAGAAGCTCTTTCAGGTCCCTTCAGAAACGGCACAAAGCCCAAGAGTGGAAAGGGAGAAAGAAGGGGAGCGAATCAACAGGAAAAACTACTTTCACACGCAGCTTGGGGAAGGGTCTTTGTGCGTGGGGCTTGTCGGGGGGAGCTTGAAGGGACCATGCCATGCCTCCGCCTCCTCTGCTCCACCTCATTTATCTTTTCAGCCCCATCTGCCAAAACGGTAATGCAGCTGGGGGCAGTGATGATCAGGACCATGGCCCGTGGAGCGGGACCCTCACCCTGCGATGGACAAGATGGACAGACAGACAGGAGATCTGCAGATGCTCCCCCCAGATGACCCTCCTCCGGTTTACCCCCTTTTGCGCCGGCAGAGCCGCTACCGCTGCCATCACACAGCTTTACCGGAGGATTCAGCAGCGAGGCAGATGTGGCATGGGGTGCCACAAGGGAGGCAGCCATCGGGTCAGGGTCCTCCTTTTGTCCCAGGGGGCTTCCATGGGTTCACCCACCAGGCAGAGCCCTCCCTCTCCCGACCAGCCGGCAGCTGGAGGCAGCAGCCGTAGGCAGAGCGTGGAGTTGAGGCTTGGGGGGGTGGTTCCTGAGCTTTGCTCCAAAACTCATCTTTCTGAGACAAGTAGGAAAATGCACATTCCCCCAGGGCATGGGGTGGTTTGAAGCATTGGCTCTGGCTCTTGCTTTGAATCCACTGCCTTTTTAGCCATTCTTAGAAGAAATCCGCTGTAACATATATATATTTAAGCCAACAGCTGGGATCTCAACAAGACATCGATCACAAATACTAACAAGTCCCTCTGACCTCTGGCACATCCACTGAGCCTTTCAGAGGCTGATTAATGGTACGTCTTTCCCTTGTCTCCATCCTCCTGCCACCCCCTGGGACCTGGGCTCTGGTCCAGGAGGAGCAAGATGCTGTTCCTTCTTCTCCCAGACCTTCACAGGGCCCTGGCATCCCCCAAGCCCATCCCAAATCAGGACAAAAAGCAAAAATCTCCACCAAAATCCTACACAGATTCGTAAGCAGGACAGCTAAGCCACGCCAGTTTGAAATTTTGGAAATGTTTCATTTTGATGACAATATTTTTAACTCATGGAAACCTTTGCAAGGACAGACAAGCTAAAACTGCCACACAAAGCACCATGCCAGACCAAATGCGAACGATAAAATGTTGAATTGGGGTATCTCAAGTATTTCCTTAACCTCTGCCAGGTTTTGCTGCCTGCTGCCTGCCCCAAAGCACATTTCACAGGGGACCACCATGATTCCTTCTCCCGGCCCAGGGACAGCTGGTTTGCTGCCCAAGGGAAACACCCCCAGCTGGGTATCCTGCATCCCACACCGAGGTTCGCTGAGCAGCTGGAAGACACCGGCGATTTTTCACAGTGTTTTGGTGCTTTGGCTCATGGCCAAACCACCACAACTCTGGGGAGGCACCCACAGCAGGGACAGGGCAGATGTTTGAGACTTTTCCAGCCCTCCAGCAAGGGGGATGCTCCCCAGCATCTCTGGACAAGCACGCTCCATCACTTTGGCCCATCACCCATCGCTTCCTCCCCCAGTGACCCATTTTAGGGTTTCAGCCCCAGGGAAAATAAAAAAAAAAAATTTAAAATCACATACCCAGACACTCGTTGGCCTCACGGGCGCTGGCCCGCTGCCAGGGCCGGTCATAGTGGAAGGGCTTGCAGCGGTCACACTCGGGACCCTCTGTGTTGTGCTTGCAGTCGCACACCAGCTTCTGCTCCTTGTCCTTCACGCAGCGCGCCGCGTGCCCATTGCACTTGCAGCGCCCGCCGACCTGCAGCTCCCCCACTGCATAGTAATAGGGGGTCGAGCCGGTGCCCCCCTCCTCCTCGCCAGCATCCCGGCCGCCCAGATCGCGGAACAGGTGCGGACGGCTGAAGACCACACGGATGTCGGTGGCCGTCACCCAGTCCTGGAGCACAGGGCTGCTGTCGAAGTCCTGGGCGGAGGGTCGCCCATCAAGTGTGCTGAAGGCAATGAGCCCACCGGTGAGGGGGTAGAGGTCGGTGAGCCCATCAGTGCAGAGGGCCTCCTGCTCGTTCTGCTTGGTGACAGTGGCTTTGCTTGGTTTGCCATAGATCTTACGGCACTGGGAGGAGTAGTACTGGTACGGCACCCAGGTCTTGCCATAGTCCATGGATTTGAGGATGGCAGTGGACTCAGGCCGGGGTGAGCAGAACTGGAGGCTGACGTAGACCACCTCGAACTTCTTGCCGAGGGAGAGGGTGAGGGTGACATTCTGGGGCGAGTGGTGGAGGGTCTCCGAGCGCCAACACGTCATGTTGGAGGCGGTGTTGAGGTCAGTCAGGTAGGCAGGTGGGTGAGCTCGGCGGGGGTCTGAGGCATTGCAGTGCCGCGTCAGGGGCTTCCCGCACGTGCTGGAGGCTTGAACCTCCTTCCCGAAGGCAGCGTTGACAAATTCAGGGATGCAGCGGCGAGGAGCGCCGCTTTCGTCGTAGCAAGGGTCTGGGGGGGTCTGCTGGGCCATGAAGGGGTTCACTGTCTGGGAGAGACCCAGCATGGTAGTGGTGAGGAGCAGACGCAGGAGCTGCAGGACCTCCATCCTCCTGGGAAGAGGGAAGCGGCTCCTCCCTGGGGCGAGAGCAAAGAGAGTGAATGCTGCCGGCCACGGCACTGCTCGTACGGGGAGGCTGGTAAGGGATGGGGGACACCCCCACCTCTGGCTCTTGACCTGTGCGTGCCTTCCCACCCCACATCTACTGATGCAGCACCCTGGGAGTGGGCCAGGGAGGCAATTACTTTGTGGTGCCTTATCCACAGCAATCCCTTGCTGCTCGTCAGCAGGAGCTAAGTACTGTGGGAAATGGCAGAAGGAGCTGAGGTTTGGAAGGAGTATGTAGAAATCAGGGTCAAGCCCTTCCCTGGCCTCTTATGAACTGTCTCAGGGGCAACAGGAAAGCTCATGCCTGCTAGTGGCCCCGGCTGTCACACACAGCTCAGAGACACCGTCACTGCACAGCTGCCAAGGAGAGACGGTGGGGAAGAGCTGAGGAGACCTGTCAGCTGTGACAGTAGCTGCAAACCCCAAGTTACCTAACCGCAGCCCAAAACAGCTCCCGTCAGCTCAAGAGAAAGGAGCAGCAGCAAAACTACCTTGCAGAGTGTTTTGCAACAGGTAGAAGCATGCCAGGATGAAGCCCTGGGGCACAGCCAGGGCTGGCACCACTTTCCCTGCCATGACACAACCTCAGCAGCATCCCACTGGCCATGGGCTTCTCCAGGCCGGGGGCTGGATCCCCTCCAAGTCCCACTGCCACACTACCCCAGTACTCCCACAGGTAAAAGGAGGTTATTCTCCTCACCCCCAAGAAACCCAGGTCTAGGTCTTGCTTGTCTGTTAACGGAGGCAAGGACTTGTCTGGGTTTCTCTCCTGGTAGCCAGAGCACAAGGCCAGGGGATGCTGGGTGGCTCCCAGGGAACACCGCCCATCTCCCATGCCACTGGCTTGGAGTGTGGAAGAGGAACCAGAGGTCACATCCCCTCCTCCCGGCTCTGGTTGCAGCAGGAGCACCCTGCAAGATGCATATCGGCCATACCGCCTCCTGAGCACCGTGCGAGTGGCCACAGCTCACACATCCACCAGAGAACAGTGCCGAGCGCTGCAGCTGGCGGTAGAGCCTGGAGCTGCCCAGCTGGGTGGGTGGCATCAGCCCTGCCATCCCACACACTCGGCTGGAGGGGCCATGCTGAGTGCTGCCTGCCCCAGCCGCTGGGTTGTCTGGCCTCTACCAGCCCATGCCACTGCCAGGGCAGAAAGAGAGGATCCCCCCATCGTCCCCTCTCCCAGTAGTAAATCCTTACTGGATGACTTGGGTTTTACACTTCGCTCGCAGGAAGGAAACCCTGTGCTGGCAGCACAACCCAGCACAGCAGATGCTCCGCTCCCTATCTACAGTCCCCAACACCATTCCTGCCTGTCCAGCTGCCCACACCGGCCGGAGGAGCCTGGCAGTGGACAGCATTTTCTAAATGATCTGGGACATTTTTTTTCGTTTGTTTTCATCTCCTTTTGCAAAAAAAGGAAAAAAAAAAAAGGAGCCTCTGCTGAAAAAAAAAAAAAAAAAGCTGTCTCTCTGGGCTGCCAAACCACTAATAGGGGGAAGTTCCTCCCTTCCCAGCCACGCTCAGCCCAGCAGCCAGAGCCCGTACCCGCTGAGGGGGGAGCAGGGACAGGGCGCTCAGCCCATCCCTGGACATCTCACCCAGGACAAATCCTGGCCCTGCCACCTCCGTGCCGTTTCCTCACGGCTTAATCCTCTGCTGACGGAAAAAGTGATGCTCGTTTCTGAAAAATCAGCAGCTCCCCTGGTGGTCTCTGCATCACCCCAGCAGCTTCCCCTGCCATCCGACAGTGCAGCAGAGCCTTTCTGGGACAAGCCAGCCCGTGGCTCGGTGGCCAGGCAGCTGGCAGGCAGCAAGGCGAGGCATGCTGTCCCTGGAGCGCTGGGAACCCCCTACTCGAGGGGCACGGCATGCAGGCGAGGGCTGCGCGAGTAGGGAGGAGAGCAGCAGGGACACAGCAGTCACCACAGCGGAGGAAGCCCCGTGCCACAAGCACCAGGCTGTGAAGAGCATCCTGCACTGCAGGCAGCCCACAGGGCTCTGGGCAGGAGGAGAAGTCACGGCTGCTGCAAGCTCCCCACCATCTGACTGTCCAGGAACTGCTGAGCGAAGACAGCACCTGGTAGATCCCCTCAACGCAATCCTGACAGGACCACTTGCCTGGTGCTGAGCAGCAGGCGATGAGCCAGAGGTCCTGCCAGCCCACGGGCAGGGCCTGCTCCCATATTCACACCCAGCACAGCAGACTGCAAAATGCTGACAGATCCCCCTGCAACGCCCAGCAAGACCTGGCCACGCACATAGCTGCGGACCCCCAGCACAGCCCCCTCAGTCCTGTGATGCTGCCAGCTCCCCCATCATCCCCATCCCACCGCACACGCCACAGAGAAGGACCTAGCCGGGTGCAGCCACCACCACCTCTCATCCTACCAGCCCCAGGGCAGCACGTAGCATGGGACAACCCCATGGCAAGGCCTCTGCACTGGGAGGAAGAGGAGAAACCCCCAGGAATGTCTCAGCAGCTGCATCCATTCACCCCAGGGCAACTCAAGGCTAAACCCTGCCAAGGAGAAGTCTCCTCCACCCATTACCTCCTCTCTGCCCCATGGCAGCAAGGGGACACAAGTAAGGCCACGCTCAGGTGTGCCACCTGCAAAGGCCTTTTAATTCCCTGTTTGGTAAGACACGAAGGTGTTGGGAAACCCCTGCCCAGGGGAGAGAGACAGCGCCAGCACCAGGCAGCAGCAAGGGGAGAGCCCAGAGGCAAAGGTGTTATGAGCAGGGCTGGGGCAGCAGGCCTAGACCCGTGCCGCTGTTACTGCTGCTTTCGGGGCACAAGCATCTCCTGCCCAGATGGGAAACTGTCCCTCCTGTCAGCCACACCAAGCACAAGCCCCAGAAATTCAGTGTCCAACTTTTGGGGGCTCTGCTCCTGCTGGGGAGCAGCTGCTGGGGAGCCAAGGCTCGCCCAGCAGTGCGTCGGCGCTGCGGAGGCAGGGCATGAATGGAAATCATTATCATCCACGAGACCACACACAGGCACGCACGCTCCGCGCTGGGCTCACCCCATTATCCTGCTGAAAGAGAGCTGGGGCCGGTGGTCTCCGTGGGCCACACCTCCATATCGGAGGGGAGGGCAAGCTGCAATCTGCTCCTTTTTATGCATATTTAGTGTGACCCCGGGACTGCCGCAAGCTGTCAGAGAGGCCCGGGAATGGGTATTTCTCTCCTCATCTGCCCCCCCCTTTCCACTTCCCATCTTCACTGCCCTCAGTTCAGATCAAATGGAGACACTGCTGACTAAGCAGAGAGCAATGGGATGAGCCCCTTGGCACCAAATCCAGCCCAGCATGCGCCTGGATCCAGCATGAGGAGGGACATAAGCAAGGGGTGCATCTCCCAGGGACAGCATCCCAAAGGTGTCCCCAGCAAGGCTCTCGGGTAGCCACCAGCTCCCCATCACCAGCAGCACCCATTGGACTGGGGGGATGGGGCGGCGAGGCTCACCCTTCCCAAGGAAGCAGCCACCGTCCCGGCTCCTCCCCAGAAGCGGCTGCATTTTTGAGGTGGGCGATTTCCTCACTCCTCTGCTCGGGGCATGCTAACAGCCATGCGGTTTGGAAGGAAGTCACACCGCCGTAGCGCTTCAGAAGTGCTTTAAAAAAAAAATTAGCTACTGCATCCAATGCCTCCACATGCCTTCTCCCTCCAGCGACACACTTCCCAAGGCGACCAGTGGCACTTCCCTGCTTTGCGGGAGGCTTGTCGGGGCGATGCTGCAGCCCGCCATGGGTTCCCCTTCCCGGGAGCCAGCGTTGCCAAGAGTGACGCCTGGTGCAGATGCATGCCCAGAGCTCTGGGTTTCCCAGTGCTGAGCCATCAGATGGGTGCTGCATCCCCAAAATTGAATGCACGAGGCAGGTGCAGCAGGTGAGCTAGGGCAAAATGAGCAAACTTCCCCAAATACAGATGCTGGTGCCTACAGCAGGCCCAGGGTCACCGCCCAGCAGACCGGGGCAGCGGCAGCTTTGCAGAGGTAATTACAGGATTAAGTGGAACAACACAGGGCGGGGAGGGAAAGGGGTTATTAGCCAGATTTGATCCCAGGACCTTTGTGGCGCGGGACCAGCCTTCTCTAATTAAAGCAGAGGGGGAAGCTGCGAGTGGCCTGAACAGTGCTCTGCTGCAGCCCTGATATCAAAAAACAGGGGTTGAAAGGGCAGGCGATGGCTAAAGCCACCCAGCCGACACTGCTGGGGAGGGAAAGGGGAAAACCCCAAGGGAAGGCAGGCAAATGGCGCTCCCCTCCCGGCAGGGACCTGTGCCCTCCCCCCCACCCCGATCCTCTCCCATGCCACTGGCATGGTGCAGTGGGCTGGGTTTCTCCTCCGGGCCAGGGCAGCATGGTCCGTGGGATGCTTGCATCCCCTGAGGAAAGGACATGGCCTTACTTGGAACAAGTTAGGACGGGGTTGCCTGGTCCCTGCAAGGTGCTGCATCACTGTGTACACAGGAACAAGGTCCTGGGTGTCAGCACAGGGCAGGGACAGAGCCACCCACCTGCTTTTGGCACCAAAAGACTCCTCATGGCATGGCACAGCTGCAGAGCAGCGGGCAGAGAAACCCCAGGCAAGAACCAAAGGACCCGAGCACTTGACGGGATCCAGCAGCTACATGCAAAGTGCTTGGATAGAGCCGATCCATGAGGACTGCTCATCCCCGAGTTGTGCCACCCCCAGTAAAGCCTGTCAGCAGCTCAGGTGCCCTCTGAGCAGGAGGGCATTGGGCGGACAGGAGGGAACCCAAAGCAGAAGAGGAATGATGTGCTCAGGGAAGATGTAACCGGGCACAAACGACTAGAGCACGTCCCTTAACCAGGATGCACCTACTACTAGACCTTGCACATTCCTACCTTGTTACGGGCCCTTTCTAACGAGGGCATTCCTGCTCCGTTGCCACACGTGCTGTGGAAGTGACCCACCGCAGATCTGCCCCCCCCAGGAACAAGACCCCTCTCAGAGAGCTGCCAGTGTCCCCAGGTCCCCACTGCCTCCTTCTCCTCCATGGGCACTGGTCCCTCACCCACCACACGGATGCCAGCTGGGGGATGCTTCATCCCCCCTTCCAACAAGCAGAATGCATCAGGACCAAACTGCTCCAGCCAAGGATAAACCATTCCATGTGTCGCTGAGACAAAAAAATACAACCGAGAAGTATTTAAAATGGAAGGAAAAACCCCATGCAGCCAAGGCACTGGGACCAGGCTCAGCTTTTCAGCAGGAAGGAGTGCGCACAGCAGGGAGAGGCCAGAGGGATGCGGCGCGGCAGGGAGCGATAATCGCCTTCGAGCCACTAATGGAGCGACCAGTGCCCACTTGGGACGCAGCTAATGGCACTGAGGAGATGCCTCGCTTTTCTTTACGAGCTCCCTCCTCTCTTCTGATATTTAAATATCAGAAGGTTCCAAGCGCGTACAGACCCACATCTGCAGAGCCAATTGCTCTGCGCAGCCCCTGGGGCTTCCAGCCCCTGCTCCCCACAGTATGCGTAGCTCACGCGGGCAATTACAAGGCAGCGTCTTCCTGCAGCAGGCACTCCCAGCGATACATATTGCAATGCACTATGGCAGGTCAGAGCCAGCATTACACAAGCCATACGATACCCCAGCGGTGCCAGGAGACACATACAAATTACACTGCACGCAGGAAAGGATGGGCCAGATTCTGACCTCAGCCCCTGTGGCATCAGCCAGAAGTAACTCCATTCAGATCGGGCCAAACCAAGACGTAAGCGACTCCATTCAAATTTACACTGCCATACCTGTGGTCAGAATCTGGCCTGGCTTGAATTAGTTGCAGCCTGACGTTACAAAAGGCAGAAACACAGTCCAGATTTCCTAGGTTATCAAAAACAACAACAACAACAAAAAAAAAGAAAAGAAAAAAAATCCACCACAAAGCAAACAGTCCCCAGGCTACTCAGCCATGTGTTCTCAGCTGTCAAAGCCTGGACACTTCCTCGCTCCCCTGTTTCGGTAACTCCTAGGCCACATTGCCCAAGGGAAGGAGGAACTGAAGTCCAGCATGGGCATCCTGCTGGGTCCCCCATGTCTGTTCTGCTTGCCAGCAGCCCTGGGTAGAGGTGGTCCCGCTGCCGGGAGGGGAGATCTAAGCATGGTATCACCCACAGGCTACGGAGCTGAACTGGTTTTGCTGCAACACTCTGTTGCATCCCCTGGCCAGCACAAGCTGGAGATCTCCTCGTGCTCCCAAAGCAACGGCAGCTCAAGGAGGCATCTGGAACCGCTGGCCTTGCAGGAGCGGAAAGCACGACCGCCTCGATGCTACTCTATTTATTAACCTCTACTAACGCTCAACTTGTTGCTTTACCCAACTCTAATCCCACCCCAGCTCCTTGAACCCCTTCGCACGCCCCTGCCATGCGGCTCGTCTCTGTTGTGTGCTCCTGTGAGCATCCCTCAGCGTGCAGAGGGTTTTCCTTCCGCTGCTCCCAGCGGATGCATGGGACTCCCGCCGTCCCGGCTCAGAAGTCCTCATAGCTTCAACCCCTTTCCACTCCATATGGGAATAAAGTAATCTGGTTTCCATAACGTCCCTTGTTGCCTTTTCACAACATGCCAGGCACAGATGTTGAAAATAGTCTGGATGAATATTTAAAATGGTATTCAGAGATGACAACATTTGGCCAGCTTTGAAAGATCTCTCACATTGGGTAGAGGATGGCTCATGACAACAGGGCCGGAAACATGCTGCACTTTGACATATCTTTTTTTTTTTTTTTTTTTTTGCCCCCCTCTCTGGCTATTCGTACGGTATTTCATGCCCCTGGTGTCACACAGCCTGTTACTGCTTGAGTGCCAGCCAAGTCTGTAGCATTTGGAAGAGGCCATCACGTACATTTTTAAACATCACGGGGCAAAGCGGAATATGGAAAATCTGTCGTGTTTCCATACCAAGCGCAAGTGTCCTGCGCAGGCTCAGGGAGGGGCTCGTGGGGGCACAAAATAATTGCTTCCTTATGGAGTAGGGCCTGACTAACAGGGTGGGGGAACAGGAGGCAGAGGTGTCGTGAACACCCTCGGCACGGCGGGGTGCTTCCCTGCTGAAGTAAGACGATGCCATCTCAGCACACGCTCCAAGGTCCATGTCAATGCTCACCTCCTTCAGGGCTGGGAAACCCTGCTCAGATCCGCAGCTCCGCCAGCTGCCACCCAAAGTGGGACCTCTGTTCCAGCCAGCCCAGGCTGAAGACATCATGTTACGGTGCCCAGGGAGCAGCAACATCCCTCGGCCTAGACTGCCGGCAGCTTGCATTTCTGGTGGGCTCCTTGCTTCAGGCCACAGTGCCATCAGCTGCATTTCTGTGCCTGCCTTCTTTCTTCCCCAGGCTGCAGACTCGCCTCGGCTCCTGCCCAACCCAGCGCTACGCCTGCCCTCTTCTCTGCAGGGACTCAACTCACCTTCCTTCTTCCACATGCAGGCGAAGGAGGAAGAGATGTTGGGACCCCCGCAGCCCACCCTGCGCTTGGACTGCAGGACCTCCTGTCCGCTCACCAGCTCGGCTCCAACCAGGTGGTCGGAAAAGCACAGCAGCTCCCTCTGTTTTATAAATGGGATATTGCAGAAAAAAAAACAAAAAAAAAAAAAACAAAAAACCAAACACACCACAAAAAAAAAGTTGCCTTCAATCCATCCAAACGCCTCGGAGGCCGTTTTTGGAGCATGGCTTAAGCCACATGCTTGCTGCACCAGTTACAGGGACCTCCAGCTTCTCCTGGCTTTGAGAGCAGGCAACAGCAAACTCAGACGGGGAAGAAGGATCTGTGTAATTTACAGCCGTCCAGGGTTTGCACATCCAGGTCTGTGCTCAGTATCGTCCCAGCCCGACCACAGGTCTGACACAAACGGCACAGCCGGAGGTGAAGATGCTCAGCCCAGCTTACGTCCCGTACGTTCACAGGGTAAGCTCACCCCGGAGAGGAGAATCCATGCACAAGAGCTGCCCAGCTGAGCAGCCATCCAGCAGGACCGTTGTCCTGCTGGAGGAGCTCCTGCTCCTCCTGCCCACGGGGCTTTCCTTCACCCACCCTGCTCGGTGAGAGCCAAGCAAGGCAGCAGACTGCCAAGCGCCACGTCCCCCATCACGCCAGTTATTCTTTATCCCAAGAAAGGTATTTCCACCCACCCACTCTCCAGCAGCCCGGGGAAGCTGGGGGAGGGACAGCGTTTTGAAGTAACGAGGGTTCAGCAGCTCTGAGACAGAAAAGCAAAAGGTAAGCCACCAAACGCAGCCCAGCTTCCCTTCTCCCAGTGCCACCACCCCCTCCCCCATGCCCTGGCCAGACCTGCCAGCCCTCACCACGGCCGCGGTTCGGAGCATGGTGCTGGGGTGCCAAGGCCTCACCCAGCCTGGCCCCAGGACCGCAACGCAGCCGAGCACGTCACGCAGGAGCTCTTTGCAGAGGGAACCCACCCCCGAGCCGCCCAGCAGAGGGGTCTTCCCGAGGCGGCTGTGCTGGGATGAGACCAGCGATGATGGCCCCAAACCCGGGCTGGTGGCCAAGGGCGAAGCCACCCTGGCGGGGTGCTGGTGGGGACCGTTCCAGCAGGTAAAAGCCCCCGGGAGGGGCTGCGGGCCGGAGGGAGCCCCGCGCCTGGTCCCGCCGAGCTGGCCGCAGCCTGGCAGGGCTCCCGCACCGCGCCCGGGGCTCAGCGCCTCCGGGGGCTCCGGTTCCCCCGGCAGCTCCGCGGGGGGTGGGGGGGGGGGCTACGGCACCGCGAGGCTTCGTGCAGCGCCGAGCACCCCACGTCCCCCCCCCGGGGCGGCGGCAGCGAGCGGGGCCGGGACAAAGCGCGGAGCGGCGCGGCCAGGGCTGCCCGAGGCCGGGAGCGGGCGGGCGGGCGGCACCTCCGGCCCCGTCGCGGGGAGGTCCCGTTTTCGGCGGTGAAAGGATGGAAAGGGAAATAAAGGGAGGGTGGAGGGGGGGGAAGAGGGAGGAATAAAAGGCAACGAGGGAGGGAGCGGTGGGGAGCAGAGCGGGGAGCTGCTCGGCCGGGGCCGCCGGCGCCGGGAAGTTGGAGGAGCGGCTTACCGCGGCCGGGCAGGTAGCGGGCTCGGTCCGGGCGGTAGGTCCGGGCTCGGGGCGGCGAGAGGAGCCGCGGCAGCAGGGCGGGCGGCGGGGCGTGGGGGCAGCTCCCCCTTCCCTTGACTGATCGCAACACACAAAAAAAAAAAAAAAAAAAAAAAAAAAAAAAGAGAGAAAGGCAGGGGAAAAAAAACCAATATAGAAAATTGCCAGGGAAGAGAAAAAAAAAAAAGAGAGAGAGAGAAAGCAAAATAAGGCGAAATAGTGCAGAGCGGGAGTGCTGCTCCCGGCGGTGCGGGCGGGTCCCCAGCGCCGTGCCCGCAGCCGGCCGTGCTCCCGCCCGCTCCGCCGCACCGCCCGCGGCTGCTCCGGCTGCGGGAGGGAGGCGGCAGGGACGGGAGAAACGGAGAGGAAAGGGAAAACAAAAAAAAAAAAAAAAAAAGAAAAAAAAAAAAGAAAAGCAAGAAGTGGAGAAACTGAGCCCCGACCGCTGCCTGGAAGCGGAGTAAAAAGGCTCCAATAAATCCCGGGTTGAAAAGAAGGGAAAAGTCACCTCCCCGAGGAAATCAGAAGCAGATTTCGAGCCATTTAATCACATGCAGGGAGGTGTGTGTGCGTGTGTGTGCGTGTGCGCCGCCCGCGCAGCGCTGCCAGCCCTGCCTCCGCCCTCCGCCGGGACCGGGGCGGGAAGGGCCGGGAGCGGAGCGGGACGAGGAGGGAAGGGAGGAGGGGGCCGCCCCGCCGCCGCCAGCCCTCCCCGTCGGGGCACCGTCGCGGGGGTCCCGGTGGCCGTCGGCCCCCTCCCACCTGCCGCCCGGCCAGCCCCGCCGGGGAGCGCGTCCTGCCCGCAGCGGGCCCTCACCGGCGTGCGGCGGCTGTCGGGGGCTCGGCCCCGGGATAACCCCCCCCCGCCTCCCAAGGCAGAAGAAATGAGGGATTCACCAGGCGGGGAGCAGCCTCCTCTCACGGAGGAGGACGGAGTGCCTGCTCCATCCCGTGATGCGGGGGCTTTTCACATGCTGCTGCGCCAGAGCCGGCCTTGGCCTCTGATTTTTGTCGGGGGGGAGAGGAGAAACAGGGGCATTTCCACGGCGAGAGGCTGCCCGGCACAGCTGCCCTCCGGGCTTCCCCAGGGGGATCTGGTGTGTGTCTGTCCTCCCCCCCATCCCCAGGCCACCTGCCAGTGGGGCAGGGGAAAAAGGTGAAACTAATTTAATCAGGATTTGTGTGAGGCGGTAGAGGAGAGCAAAAGACCTGGACCTGGATCCCTTTGCTCTCTGGGGCTGTGTTCTCAGCACTGCACCCCCCGACACCTTCTAGCTTGGCCCAGGCAACGTCCTTCCTGCAGATGCCCTCGCGATGGATGGGAGGACTGAGGAGGGTACCGAAGGTGGAGAGAAGGGCAAGATGCCAGTGCGGTGCTGGAGCTGCCCACCCATTACAGTCAAGGCCCCCACCCGCCGTCGCAGGACCCCTGGCTGCTCACGAGCTGTTGCTCCAGGGCAGCAGGTTGCAGAAGCGCTCTCCCCAGCCGGCTGGCAGATGCTTGCTGAAGGAGGAGACCCCAGCTGGCCATGAGTCCCCGGGGAAATGCTGTTTGCTGCTCTCAGCCTTGTTGCACAAAACACATTTTCCCCCTACTCCAGCAGCAGGGACATGGATAAACAAGGCCAAAGCCACCAGGTGACAGGGCAGAGGAGACCGGGGCCATGGACAGGGGAACCTCAAGGCTCTATAAGTCCGATGCCAGGGATGTCCTGCAGCTCCAGCGTCCCTCTCGGGGACATATGCATTTGGAGACCCAGGAGGCCAAGCCACAGGGCCCCAGCAGCCCAGATGCAGATCTCAGAGGGGAAGCAAGTGCAGGGCCAGCATTTGCCTTGCATGGGGGCAGACGGGACCATGGGGCAGAGCGAGGCCAGCGATTGTCAGTACAGTGTGAGACTTTGTGCACAGGGCTGGGAACAGGCTGGCATGACCAAGGCGAGGGGGCAAAAGGGGGCACCAAACCAAGACCCTGAGGTGGCACAAAGCAGGGCTTGTCCCAGGGATGGTCCTGAAGTCATTTTCCTCACCAGAAAGCACAAAGACTACCATGAACATGAGCAGTGATGCAGAGCTGGCCTGGCCTGGCTGCTCCAGGGTGGTGCTGGGCTGAGGGGCTGTGTCACCACAACCTCAGTGCTGCTGTTTTCACACTCAGAGGACGGTGTCAGACACCCTGTCCTGGGACCCAAACATGACATTAGAGGTGCTGGCCACCATATGGGCAAGTCCTGGGACTGGTGCCCACAGGCATCACATCAGCAAAAGCCCAGCCAAGAAGGGCAGAGGCTCTTCCCCGGTTCCCCATTTCCACCGTTTCCTGCACATTGCCTCTTTGCAGGATGGAGAGCCCAAGAGTAAAATATGAATCGGAGTTTGGCAAACAGGGGGATGCTGAGGATATCAGCAGGGATGGGATGCTCACTGTAGTAGGAACTGGATTGCTGACACTCTGATGGGTGTCCCTTGGCATGCCAACATGACCATGAACAGAGTACCCAATGCTCACTGCATTCCTGGGCAGATTTGTGAGGGCTGGGAGGAGGAGAGGGTGAATGCACTGTGTGGTTTCTGTCACCCTGGTGTCCGCAGGAAGCTCTGCCCCCTGCTTTGTGCCACGTGAAGGCACGATGTCAGGTGCCAGGCAGGCTTCTCATTTAACAAAGGATTGATAGGAGGACAGACATCCATGAGCTGCTGGAGCAAAAGCTGTGTCTTCAGCATTGAGTCAGCTGGGGCAGATACAGAATCGCAGAATGGTTTGCCTTGAAGAGACCTTTAAAGATCGTCTAACCCAACCCCTCTGCAGGGTCATCTTTCACTAGGTCAGATTGCTCAAAGCCCCGTCCAGCCTGACCTGGAACACTCCCAGTGATGGGGCATCCACAGCTTCTCCAAGCAGCCCGTCGTGGTGTCTCATCACCCTCATGGCAAAGAATTTCTTCCTTATGTCCAATCTGAACCTACTCTCTACCAGCTTAAAACCAGTGCCCCTTGTCCTGCCACCACAGGCCCTGGTAAAAAGTCTCATTCCATCTTTCTTGTAACACCCCCTTTATACGTCGAAAGGCCGCAGTAAGGTCTCCCCGGAGCCTTCTCCCCCCCAGGCTGAACAACCGCAGCTCCCACACCCTCTGCCACCAGGATCTCCCATCCCCTCCGCAGCACATGCTGGCGGCCGGCCCAGCCCTGCCTGGGGCTCGGCCTCTCCGCCTGCCCCGCAGCGGGCTGCAGGCCGCGGGCAGCTCGGCCCGTCCCGGGAGGGCGATGCGCGGCCCGGCCCCGGCCCCGGCCCGTCCCGGGAGGGCGATGCGCGGCCCGGCCCCGGCCCCGGCCCGTCCCGGGAGGGCGATGCGCGGCCCGGCCCCGGCCCCGGCCCGTCCCGGGAGGGCGATGCGCGGCCTGCGCTCGCCCTCTGCTGGGCTCCCGCGCCCGGCGGCCGCCGTCGGGGGAGCTGGGGGGGGGGGGGGGGGACGGGACACGGCTCCCACGACGGACAAAGGGGGAACCGGCGACGGGAGGGCCGGGCACCCGCAGGCTGTGCCGCAGCCCAGGCCCACGGCAGGACGGCCGCAGCCCGCAGCCCGCAGCCCGGCCCGAGGAAGGGGAAGGCGGCGGCACCAGGCGGCAGCAGCCCCTCGCCGCTCCCCAGCCCGGCGCGTAGGAAAGGCTCCGGGGGGGAGGTTCACGGCCCCGGGCCGGGTCCTGCGCCTTGCTGGGCAGGCAGCGGAGAGACCCTACGTCCCGCCTGCCCCGAGCCCTTCTTTAATCTCGTCACTGGAGAAGTAAGAAGTTTGCTGCCGGGAGGGAGGACGCTCTCTTCGGCTGGTCCCGCAGCCTCCTGCCCCAGCGCAGCAAAAGAAGAGAATCCCGTTTTAGCCACCAGGTCGTCTGCAGGGCGATTCCATGGCTCTCATGTTTCCCTGCTTCTGTGCCATTATCTCTTCAAAGTGATGCTCTGCACCTCACCTGCCTCCTCTGCCAGGCTGCCAGCCTCCCGGCAGACACACATCCCTTCCCACGCTGCATTCAGAGCCTGTCCCCACACCTGGTTCCTTCTGGAGTGCAGGTCACCCCAGCTGTCCCCAGGAAATGAAACGTGGTCTTCCCAGGGCATGCAGAGAGGTAGAACACCCTGCCTTATGGGGTGTGCTTTGCCCAAGGCATCCTGCCACCGCTCCATCATGCCAGCGGCTCAAGGTCAAGACCCGCCTGCAGGTCACCAGCCCTTGGGGGTCTGTCCCCTCCAGCCCTGAGCCTCCTGCTGACCACCAGCCTTCCTGGGTGCGTTCACGTCCTCCCTTTTGCTCCACACGGCAGGAGAACAGAGACCTCCCAGGCTGCCTGCTCAATCTAGGGTCCAGGTGCAGGCAGTGCCCAGGGTTTGAGCACCGTGGGGGCACTGGGGCAGCCTAAACGCGCCTTTCCCAGGGACCAGTAGCACTGCTCTGTGCCATAACAACTCTTCTCTGTCACCCAGGAGGGTCGATGGGGGCAGCTCACGGCGAGGCTTTCAGGCCTGTGTGTCTGTACGAGCCTGTGTAAGATCAGCATGGCATTGCCATGGGCAGAAACAGACAGATGCACACCTTTGCTTCTGCCTGCCGTCTCCCAGAGGAAAGCTGAGCATCTGGGGCTCGAGTCTCATTTCTACACGAGCCATTTCACCACTGACATAAATACCCATTTCCAAGCACAAGCAGACACGAGAGCCAAACCCCTGTGGGGACAGGGATTGTTGGTTGAAAGGTGTGTGATGAACACCGGCTGAGAAAAAGAAACAAGGTGCAACATCACGGCAATGTTCAGCATCTAACACCACTGCAGAGTGATGTTACACGCATTTTTCCCCGCCCACCCCACTCAGAGGACGCTGTACGTCAGCACCACACAGGTCAGGCACGGAGCTGGAACTAACAGCCCAAGACTGCGCCGTGGGGGCAGGCCGAGGGCCAGCCTGCCCTGCAGCTTCCCCAGGAAGATGGAGCTGGGGAGAGGCCAGAGGGACGCTGAACTGGTGGCAGTCTGTGCCCAGGCTACACTCCTGTGCCAGCTGTAGCACAGCCGTTGCCCTTCCCAGCCTTGGGCTGGAGGGATGCTGTGGGAGCAGGGCACAGAGGCCAGGAAAGGTGAGCAACACCTCCCCACACTCCCTCTGTGCCCCCAGTGCCTCCCCCAAATACCCTCTGTGCCCCCAACATGGAGGACCCATCTCTGGAAATATTCAAGGGCAGGTTGGATAGAGCTCTGAGCAACCTGGTCTAGTGGAAGATGTCCCTGCTCACTGCAGGGGGGGTTGGGCTAGATGGCCTCTAAAGGTCCCTTCCAACCCAAAGCATTCTACGATTCTATGATTCTAACAAGCTCTGCAGGCACCTCAGGTCAGGTCCTGCCCTTCCAGTCTGTCTCCAGCCCTGTGCCATGCTCCTGTGGCTGCCCTCGCCCCATGACGGAGGGGCTGGAGTGTTCCTGCTCACACCAACCGCCTCGGTGAAGACATGCCCTGGCCAATACTGAATGCGATGAGCACGTCCTGCTTAGCCACAGCTCCCCAGACCTAGCAGGCAGGTGTTAGTGAGAGTCAGGAACTGATTTCGCGCCTCTTTTTCCCTCTCTCGGCAGCTTTCCGAGCTGCAAGCCCTGAGCCTGTCCCCATCCAGCCACGCTGCCGTTCACTTTTACCTGTTCCCATTGCCCATCACCGCCGCGGCTGTGCGCGCGGCTCGCTCAGGCACGTCATCACCCCGCCTTGCGAGCCTGTCCGCGGCCACCCCTGCTCCGCAGCGGCTGCTACGGCAGGCGAGGGCCCACGCGTGTCCCGCACGCCGGGCGGCAGCAGCCCCGGGCTGTGTCCCGCACACCGGCAGGCAGCACCGGCTGAGGCCTGGGACGGCCCCGCCGCCGTGCGCTTCCGCCGCGCGGCCGCCAGGGGGTGCCGCTTCCCCGCCGCGGCGGCCGCGGAGCAGCCCCTGGGGCCGGGGCCTGGACGGGGGGGCCGGGGCCTGGGAACAGCCCAGGATGTCCGGGGCCTGGGCAGGGGTGTCCGGAGCTTGGGGGTCCAGGGCCTGGATGGGGGGTGGGGGGTCCAGGGTCTCAGGAGCAGTCCCGGGCGTCCCGGAGCCTGGGCCGGGTGGAGGTTCGGCAGGCTGGGAGCGGGTGGCTAGGTGCGGTGGGCTCACCTATCCCCTGGGGCACCCACAGCTCAACTCATGTGTGGTGCGGTGTCTGGCACGCCTGCGTGTGTGATCGCGAGAGCCTCCGGCACGCTCCATGCATGGTGGGGTCTCCTGGGGAAGCACGGCTGCCCGCCAAGCAGTGTCTGCGCTGAGGGGGGTTATGTGGATGCAGAGCAAGGGTTTCTGGTGGAAAACATCTCATTGACCTCAGAGCACTGCTTTTCAGGGGCCCAAATGCTGTCGACCGGCCTGAAGTCAGCAGCAAACCTTGGCTTCAGGACAAAGAGCTCTTTTAATGAGCCTCATCAGGTACCTGAGCATCTTCAGGTGCTAGGGACCCTGCTCCTATTTGCTCTCACTTCCCAGCTCATGTCAGGTGCCCACCAACCTCGGGCTTACTGCAGAGACCTGGAGGTGACATCCTCGTGCACTGGAGGAATCTGAGCTGTGCCGGCTGGTGGATAACACCTCATCTGCAGCGCTGGAGGAGCAGGCGTCCACTGCAGAAAGTGGCTGCTGGTGTTGCAGTCGGAGCACAGCACATTCCTGGTGCCACAGGGGTGTTCCCAGCGAGACACCAAGAGAAGAGGTCCACAAACCTGCTTGGTAGATGGAGGCTGTCATCTGTGAGCCAGGAGCAGCTCGCTAGGCTGGCTCTGGAATGGCTGGGGTTAAGGTTTGGCGTGTGTCTTGTTTGCTCCAAATGAATTCAGCCTTTAGTGTTTGGGTAGTTTTGGGCTGGGATTTCAGAAAGCCTCAGCAGCTCGGGCCATGGCTCTGCCACTCAGTCAGGCATGGCACGGGGGGGCCCTTGGTCTGCTCCTAGCCTGCTGGTGGGACCACAAGTCGCAGCACGGAGATGCCAGCCCAGACCCCCAAAGCAGCAGGGCTGCTGCTGCTCACACGTTGCCTCGGGCAGTGCTCCGCAGCCGCTGCTCGCAGCCTGTGGCCCCAGAGCCCGCTCAGCTGCGAGCAGCAGCACCTTGTGCAATGTAAACAAATCCCTGTTGTTCTGAAGTGGCGGTGGGATTTAAGTGCCTGCTTCCTTGCTCTCTTTGGGAGAGCTGGCAGGTGGGCAGGGACGAAGGCAGTTCCTGGGAGGCAGCAGAAGGAGTGTGAGCACCTGGTCAAACTGGTGTGCCGGCAGGACCAGCCATCCGCGCTGCTGCCAGTGTCATCACACCTGGCGGAGACCGCAGAGCACGTCCCTGCTCCCAGCCGCGGCGAGGGGGAGCACGACGCTCTCCTGAAGCCAGCGTTTGCAAATGCGGTGTGCCGGCTTTTCCAAGCGTGACTGTCACTGTGTTGCCAAAGCCCCTCATTGCGGCACCCTGCCCGGGCCCGAGTGCCCGCCTCCCTCAGCCCCCAGCGCGGCACTTTCTTGGGCTACAGACAGCTGCAGTGCTCATGCTCCTCTGTGGCCACACTCCTCCAGCCCAGGTACCGCTTGGGAAGGTCACCTCCCCACCTCTCCACCCCACCTCTGCTGATGGTCCTGGGGCTGAGCTCCCACCGAGGGAGAGCCTGGGGGGTCCCTTGGCATGGCTGTGTCACACCAAGCAAGTGGCACGGGCCCTGTGGAATCACCTAAAGGTCTTTGTCTCATTTGGAAACGAGTCTGGCTGGAAAGTGGTGGGGGTACCTGGCTGACAGCCCCAAGGGGGGCTGGGGGGAGCAGGGATCCAAAGGGAAGGGCTGGGGCAAAGGGTTGGGAAGGAGGGACCAGGGCAAACAGGGAGAGAAGGAAGGCAGGGGAGGGAGAGGAATGGTGGGAGGGAAAGGAGGGGGAAGAAGCTCATAGGAAAGCAGAGCGTGAAGGGGGAAGAGAAGAAAGACGGGTTGGGGGGTTGAGGGGAAGAGAGACACACAGAGACACAGAGAGTTTTGTAACAACTTAAATTCATTCCAGACAATGTCCAAGGAGCCCTGGCAGCACGGGTTGAAACAAACCCTGCCTTTGATTTTATGAGTTCATTATATGTTGTTTGGGACAGTGATTCACACGTCTTGGCTGCTTCACATTTTCCCTTGTGTCACAAATGAAGAGGGGACCATGAGATGGATTCTCTGGGTGGAAAATATTCCCTCAATTGTTAGGTAGATGTCTCTGTGCCATGCAGAGGTCCCAGGAGAGTGGTCTCCTGGGCTGTCCTAGCTCCCTGCACAGCACACACAATCTCTGTGCCTTGTGTCTCGCTCCTTCTTAAAGGGAAAGCGCTGGGACCGGCCAGGCAGAAGGAGGCGAGAAGATGCCCAGTGGTGGCCATGGATGTTCTGCACCCGTCCTTTGCTGCAAAACACGGGAAGGGCCAGAGGACAGCCACCTGGGAGAGCTCAGACCCATCTGGGGAGGAGATTCAGCCACCAAGGATGGTCCTGTGAGAGCAGTGCCCCAGAGCCCATCTCTCCTGAGGGTGAGGGAGGGTAACACCAGGGCCACAGTGCCAGGCTTGGGGACCACGCTATGGTCACACTGCAGCACTGCGGTGGGTGCTCCTCACCTCCGTCCCCATCCTGAGCATCACCACACTTACTGGCTGTTGCTGCCTGAAGGTGCGAGGCAGTGGATGAGCTCCAGGGAACATCATTCAGGAACGGGTTGGTGGCTTTCCTAGATCATTTTGGTTGGATATATTCACGACCCTAATATAGGCCCTGGTCAGAAAAATAACAAATCCCGCCTGAGCCAACACCAAAGTTTGCATTGGAGACGACTGAAAAACACCAATGACTTGGTTGGGTATTGTTACTATTATTAGCTTCCTGTGTCATTTCAGGTTTTCCAGCAAAAAGAAGAAAAAAACGTACTGATTTTTAAAACATGTTGTTAGTAGACAAAATACTCAGAAACTGAACACCAAAAGCTTTTTGCCTGGCATTTTCTGGTTTTGATTTATAATTTCTCTTCCAAACCCACACAAATTTCAGTAAAATTTTTCATTTTGACCAGAAAGCCATTTTTCAGCGTGGTCAGTTCTAGCCTGAGTCCTGGGAAATGATAGCATTTCTAAACTGAACAGCCATGACCCAACCAACCTGAACGGCCATGACTCAGCCTACAGAGCTTCCTACGCTGGTGTATCTTACACTGACCAGCACGAAGGTGGCACGAAGATCCACACGCTCCTCATCAGGGCGTGGAAACTTTTGCACAGATCTGGATTAGCTCATAAGGAGAGCTGAGACTCGCTTACAAGCTTGTGCCGGTACCAGATGAGCTTCATGTTGACTCCTAGGTAGAAGCACTGTGCACTGCCCACCTTGAAGTGGGCTGTGGCAAGCAGGACACAAAGCACTGAAGCAGGGTTGCTGAAAGCTCGTGGGCTGGTGAGGGAGGACTGGTAGCTCAGCCCTGCAACCACAGAGATGCCCTGCTCCAAACGAGTGCCAGAGACCCGGTTACCCCACGCTCCCTTCTCCCTTCAGGCCTGGGCTAAGGCACTGCCAGTCCTGTGGGGAGCCTCTTCTGAGGATAAAGTGCAGTCTTAATTCTGCTGGGACTGCAGGCCAGGATCTTTCCCCAGCACAAGCTTCACTTCAGGAAAATGAAGGGTTTTTTTGGTTTGAATGTTGTTGTTTTTAGAGAGAATTCTTAGGAAAAACACTCGCTGAGACAGATCAGCTCATTTTCAAAGTTATCCTGGGGCAAAAGACAGAGGGTGTGGGCTGCGATACACACCCACATCTGTACAATAAGGAAGACAACAGCGCAAAGCAAAAACAATTGCATGAAAAGCTTTCCAACAACAAAGTTTGCAAACCCGCAGAGCCCAGGCTATTTCTTGTGGTCCATGGGTAAGAGTTCCCAGATAATGGGGCCTGACAATGGAACAATGGGGGCCGAAGGACGCGGCTCATGATTAGGAGTTATATAATAGCGGCTGGCATTCATTAATAACACTCATGTTGTGCTTTATTTTCTTCGTTAGCACTTTTCAGGTTCAGAGCACTTCACAGCCCCTGGCTATTCCATATTTGATGCTGGGCACGAGGTGACTAGGAGGAATTGTTTGCCTGTGGCAGCAGGAACACACTTCATGCCTGCTTCTGTTGCAGACCTTAAAGGGAAGAAGGGGAAATGCGAAGTGATGGGATTGTGCTGACTATTTGGGACGTCTCCTGTTCCCTTACGATAGTGTAAGACCACAAAGAAACAGCATCTGGGAAAGCAGGGCTTTCCTGGGATGAGTTACAGAACGTTAACTTTTTCAAAGTGCGCCTTTTCCTGGAGAAGGCAAAGCTGGGACTTCCGTTGGGATGTAGGAGTATGGTTGGGTGTGACCCCAAATGGGAACCAGCCCTGGAGGAGCAGTCCACAGCCAGCCTGCAGCGATGGCATCTGCCTCTTGGCACAGCTTCAGGAGCAGGAGGGAAATGTCCTGCTCGAGCAAAGACAACCCTGATGGCTGCCTCCCATGGCCTTGGGACGTACCAATCAAAGCAGTAACCGTGGCTCCTCTTGGAGGCTTCACTCAGTGCGGTCTAGGCCAGACCAGAGGCTTTCTTTCCCTAGCACGCACGGGATCTTGACGCAGAGCAATAGTCATTCTGCCCGGCGCAGGGGATGAGCGGTCCAGTCTGAACAGGTCTCCTTCTGGTCTGGGTAGGCTATTTATTGCTCCTCTGACTGTTGCCCATGGTATGTGCTGACCGCTCAGACTGCTCATGAAAAACAAGAGAATTCCCATCCAAGCTCCGGCGCCAAGCAGGCAGCGATGGTTTTCTTCTGAGGCCTGGGAGCCTCTTCACAGCCCTGGGCAGCAGATGTCTCAAAAGCAGCTCAGACCTGGGAGAGTTGTCGCCCCGGACCAGGCTTTGGACTCAAACACCCAAACAGCTCATCAGATGGTCCCCTGGCTTGTCCAGAAGCAGAACTAGCACAGATAGGAGCACAACCTGCCCATGTGCCTGCAGGTGAAAGCAAAGGGCTCCTCATGGCCCCACAGCTCTACTCCTAACGAGGAGGCACGGGAGAGCTGCGGATTCCTGTGTAGGATACTCTGCAATGGGAAGGATGCAGGTTTTGTAGCTACAGCAAGGGATGGGACCTTGTGCTTTTCCCCACTGGTTCTTGAAGTGCACGTGCTCTGGTGAGCAATCCTGAAGCATGCAAATTCACACTTCCAGCAGTTCCTCTTATAGGAAAGGCCTGGGGACACTAAACAAAGCCAAGGGCAAAGAGTCACCCTGGGGACAGCCCTATGACAAGCCCAGGGAGTCTTGGAGGTGCCCAGAGTCCTGACTGCAGTTCTTTGATTGCTGACTGAAGCGACAGGGCTACGATGCTGAAGTGTGATTCCCAGAGCACGTTGAGCAGTAGCCAAGCTGATGCATTCTCTAAGGAGGAGATCTCATCTGTTGGTGTGATTTAAATCATTCACATCTGCCCCGACATGCCCACATGCCCAGGAGAGATCTTGAGATAACAGATACCACGACCCTGCTTTTATTTCACCTGGTGTCTCAGAGGCCCTGGCAGCATCAGGAGCACTTTTTGCACTTGTGATCCACACTTCCCCTCCATCTGGGGATAAACTGCACACACTGCCAGCTAACGCTCTTTGGTGGAGGCCATATTGCCTGCTGCACTCCAAGTGCCAGAAGCACTGCACAGGGACTCTGCTCACTGGCAGCAACCTGCTAGTCCATGGCTTATCATCTCTTCTTAGTTAAAAGTGTTTGGAAAGGCAATGGCAAGGTAACCCCCACATCCTAGTCACTGCACACCTTCTCAGCCCTTTGCTGTCTGCGTGCCAAACGGTGTGCGAGGCAGAGACAGCAGGATGCCAGCTGCTCAGCATCCTCCGTGATGTAGCCAAGGGGACAAGTATAGGCAGGATTGGTACCAGGCGTCACTGGTGACACATGGGGACCACAGAGACTGGGCTGGAGTTGCTCTCAGGTCATCAGCTGCAGAATGTATTGCTGACAGTGCTAGGAAAAACAAGGGAGTCTCCTGGGGTTTCCCTCTCATCAGGGTCAGCCATGGGAAAGAGTCAGCCCTGCGGCTTCTTCCCCCTCCCCCTCCCCCACCCTCCCTCCCCCCCGTATGGCTTCTTGCATGGCTGGGATGGACGACAACCAGGCTGGGTCAGGCCTGGGGGGACCGCAGAGCTGCACGGCCGTGCTATGTGACGTGGGTGCTAACAGGGCGATAGCGCCCCTTGAGCTCTCACCTCAGGACAGTTGGCCCTGATGATCTCACCCGTGGGGTGGCCAGGACAGCGGTGTGGATGCTATCCAGCTGCCTATGCCTGACTCCAGGGGAGGCAGGATGAATTGAGACTGGCTGGATGAGACAAGCAGCCAGAGGAGATGATGAGAGTCATTTCAGACCTTTCAAATCACGACTTACATGTGCCCTTTGTGGATGAAGTTGAAATCAGGACCCTCCCAGCTTCAAAGATGGTGGGCATAAAAGGTCAGATTTTTGTTCTGTAGCTCCAACCTGAGAACGACATCTAGAAACATCTTAACAGCACACTACTTGCAGGCAGGAAAATCCTTTTTGTTATGTGCCCTGAAATACCGCACAGAAAAGGCTTAATTACAAAGGATTTTCTTTGGGGAGGAAAAACATCCTGACCCAGGCAAGCTGGTAAGGAATAAAACATTCTCCTTGCACTTATTGGCAAAGGATCACATCCACCATCCAGCCTGAAAGGACCTTTTCGTGCCTTTTTTGCCTTCTGTCACTGCAACTATACCAGCACCATAATCTGAATGTACAGCGTCTGGGGGTTCAAACTGGATCAAAAGGCTCTGATGCTGTCTGAAGGAAACCTCTAGAATGCCTCATCCTGACTTGGTAGCTACAAGTTAATTTGAAAGGAACTTGCACAGCTAGACAAATAATACGGTTTCAAGGTAAGCTTGGTCTGAAAAAGTTTCCTGGCAATAGCAAATCCAGTTCCTGGGGCTGTTCCTTTCTGGCATGGGTCTCCGCACCCTGCTTCCACGCCTTCTCACCTCCAGACAAGGTGCATTTAACAGTATGGCTCTGGCTTAATGTCATCTGGCTCCAAAGCTGGTCTCTCTAGATCCTATTCAGTGGCCCATCTTGTACTTCTAGATCTGCTCTGCCTGGTGTGAGTTTTTACCCTGCTGGAGGCTGGCTTTTTTGGACTTGAGCAACCTGCTCTAGTGGAAGGTGTCCCTGCCCATGGCAGGGGGATTGGAACTACATGATCTTTAAGGTCACTTCCAACCCAAACCATTCTATGATTCTATGACTTGTCCTTCTGAGCATGGCCTGCACCCTGGAGATGGAACTGAAGAGCTTTTAAGAGAGGAGAATGGACTCCATGTTCTCTGAAGCTGTCCACGGCATCAGGACTCCCTGGCCTTGCTCCAACGGTTCTCAGGGCACTCCTCTACGCCCAGGATTAAGTCCTGACATCCCATGCCCAGAGCACATGAACAAGTGCTCTTACTCTCTTGTGTGTGTGCATCCACAGAGACATCTCCCATTCACATTGCAGAGGGGCGGGAGTTTGCAGATGGCCTTTCTTAGGCAGCAGATGTGCCGCATAGAACTTACCAGCACTTTTTGATGAAAAAAGGCACCAAAATACGAAATTTTGATGAAGAACAGAGGAAAAAATCTGACTGAATTTTCATGATTCCTTTCCTGACTTCTGGCTTGCTACAGAGTTGGTCTAATGTTTCTAAATTCAGCCATGCTTCAAAATTTTTGACCGAAAAACACAAGGATTTTTTTAGAAAAATGTTTCTCAGTTTTTCCCTTCTGGTTTGGCCATGTGTCCTACTCACTGAGAGGAGACTCCAGTTGGTTTTTCTGACTAGAACCACACTTTAAAGAGCGCAGCCATTCCCTTAATTGGGGCTGATATATCTTGCAGGCACAGATGAAGATAAATCACATTTTGAGCCCAGAGTACAAATTCTCAGGATTGAAACATTTGTGTGGTATTTGTTAAGCAATTTGAAGGCTTACTGAAGTAACTGAGCTGGACAACGGGGCTGGACCTGGACCAGGACAACAACTGTGTACAGACACTTGGTGCGTAGGCAACAGAGATGGAGGGGCCTACATCAATCCCACTTCACTCAGAGCACTCATGGAGGATCTCTCCTTTCTTCTATGCAGGGTATCTTTGGTCGTGCTTCTTTCGCCACTCCCTTCGGGAGGATGGAGGGCTGCTTAGTCAGCCCCTGTGGGAAGCCTTTATATTCAAGGCATGCTGAAGTTCCTCATGAAGCAGAAATTCTCTTCAGCCCAGAGGAAGATGTGGAGGGCTTTGGACTTCTTGGGTCTGTTCACTGGCCAGTGGCTGCCACTGCTGTTGCAGTGGCCAGAGGAAAAGAAAAAGGCAGCCCCAGCAAGGCCGGGGTGGCCCAGTGGGACCTCCGGGGCTGCTGACAGCTGGCGAGATGCTGGATTCCCGGAGAGCCGCTGTGTCCAACACGCGTCACCCAACCCAGGCCCCAAGCTTCGGCCCTGAGGGCCCCCGGCTGCTGCACGGGAAGGCGCGGCTCCCTCGGGGGACGAGCTCCTCTCCGACGCTGCCGGACGGCTCGGCACAGCCCTCGGCGCGCCCCCGCCACCGCCGGCTGCCCTCCCGGCGGCTCCCCGAGCCCCGCGGCTCCGCCCGTGGCCCCACGGGCAGCCCGCGCACCGCCACACGGGTCCCGTCCCACGGCGCGGCGGCAGCGAGCTGCCCGGGGCATCGTCCCGGGGAGCCAGCGGGGCGGCGGCGGCGCCCGGCGGGGAGGGGGGGGAAGGTGCCGTGTGAGGGCCAGGGAGGGACAAACCTCGCGGGCAGCGCCCGGCGGGCGGGGCGGCGCGCGGCGCGGCCCCGCGCGGCCGCCAGGTGGCGCCCTCCCCCCGGGTGACGGCGCCCGCGGTGGCCCCCGGGCGGGCCCTGCCAGGCGCTGCCGGCCCGGCGCCGAGGAGGCGGGAGGCCGCGGGGCCTGGCGCTGGGGCAGGACGCGGGCAGCAGCCCCGCGGCGGGGCTCTGCTTCTCCGGCGCTGCCGGCCCGCACGCCCGGCCTGCTCCCCCGAGAGCCCCGCGGCGGGGGGAGCCTGCCCGGACCCCGGCGCAGGCCCGCTCCCCGCCGCGCTGCCGACACCCACCCGCTCCCCGAGGGACCCGGCCTCGCTGAAGCGCAGACGGAGCCGAGGGCCGGCGCCTCAACGCGAACGCCGCGGCCGCTCCCCAGGGCCCCCTCGGCCTTCCCGGCGAGGGGGCACCCGCCTGCCTCACCCCAGGGGCAGGACCCAGCAGGACTCCACGGCCTCCGCCTGCTTCGGGGTCACCTGCCCCCCAAAGCTGGGACCACCTCCAGAGCAGTGTCCGGGAGGGGGCAGGGCCCCCGTGTTCCTGGGGAGAAACCACATGGCAGCCCGGTTCAGCAACTGGTGGGCAGCCTGGGCTGAAGGCACCTCCTGGCGCAGCGCAGGCGAGGGCTCCCGGTGGGTACCACGATGCTGCGCACACCTGCACCAACGTCCTTCAGTATTAGCGGCAAAGTCCAGCTTCACGGCTACGCCTTGGCCTGCACGCTGCCTTCTCTGGCTCAAGGAAGTGCCCGAGGGGATTGTTAGCTGCAGTTCCTGGTGGGGAGGGAGGAGGCAAAAGTAGGTTCTTTCCTACAATATGGTCAAAGAGCAGAACACCAAGTCCAGCTCAGTGCTTAATCTCGGCTCCAGGATGAAATATGGTCCCTGTACCAATGAAGTAGATAAACTGAGCCAAGGCTGGAGTCCCAGTCCTTTGTCAGTACCATCTCCTGGAGAGAAAGTGTCTTTTGGCAGTAAATGGGATGGAAGCAGACCAGACAATGCCTGAGGACACAGCCAGCCTCAGAAGGGGTCTGATAGCTCTTGTACAACACTCCAAGAAGCCTACGGACTTGAATACCTGTACATGATCCCTCAGAGTGAGCCAGTATCCGTGACAAGGAGCTCTCTTTCTCCAGCATCCTTGTTCTCTTTTCCCACCCCAGAATCAGACCCTGCTCTCCAAAGGCTGTTCTGCCCTGGTACCCCCAGATGCAGTGTCTTTCCTGCTGCTCAGCTCAGCCTCCTGCAACCTCCCCAAAGGCTGCCCTCCAAGCAGCCAACGCTGAGACAGAGGAGATGCGACATGGTGTGTGCTGGGCATGCTGCTGCTAAGCAGGTGGAATCACCATCCTGGGAGCTCCAGGGTGCTCACTGTGGACCCCCAGCAGCTCTGGCAGCACTGGTTCCAAAGCTCCAGCTTTTTGTAGTGGCTTGTAAGACTTCCCTGGGGGAAAAGGTCTAGATCTTAACTAATGGGGGTAGCCAGTGAGCTTGGCTAGTCACCTTGCTCTCTGCTCTCCAGCACTGGGAGATAACTGGTTTCCAATGACCATGTTCACAGGTGAAAAGGCACGTGACAAGGCTGACCTAGTCAGGCCCTCTGTGAGCAACCATGCCCCAGATCTGGCAGTTACCCAAAGTAATACCCTTCACTCCCAGCTTCCAGATCCAAGGAGGAGCCTTTTTCCATTATACACTTTGTCTTATCTCTGGGACTGTGGGCTTCTGTGCGGGTGGTCCGTGGGCCCTTGGTGGTCTGTGGGCCCTCGGCGGTCTGTGCCCCGCTCCAGGGAGGCTGAGGTTCTCTGGGCAGGGCAGTGAACCATCTCGGGAGGAACGGCGGGGCCTGCAAACTGAGAGAGGCAGAATCTGTCTTCCCAAATTCACTGCACCTACGCTGGGCTTGGGCACGGCTGCACCAGCCACATCCCACACATCTTCTTCAGGGCTTGGGTGTCTCCCTGGCAGACTCATCCAGGGCAAAAAAAAATATCTAGACTGTTTTGCTGTTTGCAAACTAGCCCTGCTTTTTTGTGAATGGACTCATTCACCAGCCGCCTGAAAGAGCCATTTTAGCCAATGGTCGGCTTGCGAGCGCTGCCTCCCAGCTAGCGGTGATCTGCTCTTCGTGGCTCTGCCTCTCTGCTTGGGCTCCCAGGCACCACATGATGTGGTCCCTTCTCCTTGACAGGGTGTCTGACATTTTTAAGTGGAATACCAAACAGCTAACGCAGAAGAACAACCATGTCTCCTGGATGGTGCTGCTGTTAATGTTCGTGTTTAATCACCGAGGCGGAAGGGAGGCTCTTGCACATTTTTTGCAGATGAACCAGCAGTTCGTCTGACACCTCTGGAGCGACAGTAAGGCCCTAGATGCTCCCTGCATCCCCTCACACGCATGCTGGCGAGGCATCAGGGCCCAGCTCCACCGAGCAGCGACTGTGCATGTGGTTGGGTGTAAAATCATGGAGACACAGGCAGCTAAGGAGAACTGCAAAAGAGCTGAGGGAAAGGCAGTGTGAGGTGGGTCTTGCACAGAGGAAGCAGCCCCCACACCCTCGCACCCCGTAGCCCTGGGAAGTGTGAGACAAGGGCCCACCTCTGCCCACCCGTGGGGCACGCCTGCAGTCAGCACGGCCCACCCTGGCCTATACTGGCACGGTTAACCTCAGCAGTGTTGCATGTTTTTCATCATGGTGGCGACCAAGGAACTGGGGGTGCCTGGAGGCTCCTAGCCAGCAGCGGTCAGCAGGATGGGCTCACCAGGGACCTGCTGGTGGACCAAGCAGGGCACGCAGGGAGACTGGCTTTCCCCGACAGCTCCTGGTGGCCATGCCGGGCTGCAAAGGTGAGGGACAGCAAGCGCTCATGCTGGAGGAGGAGACAAGCACAATTTTGCATGTTGAGAAAAGTCCCAGTTTAGCCTGGGCTTGAAAGTTTGAGATGGCCAATTACTGCCTCCAGACCATTCGTCTGACTTTCTAGGAATGATGAGTGATGGACTTAGATCATCACCCGGGCCTGAGTCAGATACCTCAAGAGCTGGCATCAGACATCTGTGAGCTCTGGCCCTGTGAATCTGGGTCACCCTGGCAGAGCTGGCGCACCGACAGAGACTGCATTCCTGGAGAATGGCCTTAGCTGAGGGGACCCGAGCTAAACGGGCCGAGGTGGCATGGGAAAATGGAGATGAAATGCCCTTTGGCAATGGAGACAGAAGAGTTAACCTGCTGCTGGTGTCAAAGCCAAACCGGCTTGTGAAAGGTAAATGGAGAAGTGCCTCCGTACCACCAAGTCAAATATAAGAAGCCACGCTGAGCTCACGCTCTCTCCCGAGACAAGCAAAATCATCTAAATTTGAGGTTTGTGCAGGGAAGAGAGATTCACCAGGCAACAGAAGGTCCTTGACGTGTAGAAGGAAGAGATGGAGACCTCTGTGGACCTGAGAGAGGGGCTCTCTGCTCCAAGCTGGGCTTTGTAGGGACTACAAGGAAACGCCAAGGGAGCTGCCCCAGCACAGCACGTAGTGTTGGAGCAGGCGAGCGCTGGCCAGTGCTGGCTGTGGAGAGGAAAGCCGCCTTTGCTTCCCCATCATGCCAGTGGACAAGTGCCTGCAGGCAGCCATCAGGTCCCATGGAGCCTCCTCCACCACATGTGCTCTGCCCTGCCCAAAGGAAGAAGGGGTTAAAGTGCTGATCCTCCCGCTAACCACCTTCTGCTTAAGCCCTGAGACTCTGTGCAGAGAAGGGAGACAGCAAAGCACGCAGCTCACTGCAGCTTCGCAAGGCATGGACGCGGTCCCCCTGCCAATACCGGATGAACGGAGGGACCGGCTGGGTGCCCAGGAGCAGGCGCTCACACGCCTGTCAGTGTGTGGCCATGGCCGTGCACGTCTCTTGCCAATGTGATGACAAGTGGGACCCAACCTAGAGGATGCCACCTACCCTTGGTGCTCGGGGCCCATCTCCCCAGCCACCAGCCCAGAGTGCAGGGGGAAAGACCCATGTCTTCAGAAGCTGGCACCCACCACATCTCGGGGTTCTGCCGGTTCTGCCTGTTCTGCCCCTTCTTCCCCCCCTAGCTTGTCCCTTAATCACAAGCAGCTTGGGGAGACAATGAAATAACCGCACCAAAGAACCCGGCTTGTTCCCCTTTGTCTTTTGCTCCTTTGAGGCTCAGCAGACGAGGCGAGCCATCACGCCCATGGCCCGGCCGTCACACGTCCGACTCATCGCCTCCCGGGCCAGCTGAGCAGGAGGCTCCGTGGCACGAGGTGACCGCGCGTCGGCACGAGGTGACCGCACGCCAGTGCTGTGGCGGGTTGGCAAAGCAGGGCCCGGCAAGCCGGCACGCATCCCGCGGGGCTGCCCTCTGCTCCCTGGTCCCTGCCCACACCAAGCACCTCGGCTCTCAGCTCTCATGCTTTCGCCTCCAGACAAGCCGTCAGCTCAAGCGGGACCACTGAGTTCTCCCCAGAGACGGAGGCAGCCCCCCTCCTCCCTCCAGCACATGGCACGGAGGCTTTTAGGCTGGTTTTCGCTGGAGTTCACACAAATCTCGCCTTCCCTGTTCCCACCCCCCCTTCCCCGTGCAACTGAACTCAGCCATTGAGCCCAGCGAATGGTTTATTTCCCAGGTTAGCACAAAGCAGGGGTCTCTGTGTGCCCCTGGAACCAGCAGAACAAAACGCACAAAGATGTTAGAGGGCCATTTGTAACCAAATCCCAACACACCAGATACTGTTGGGATTATGTCAGAAATATTTTCCCAGAATGCCCTCCCCCCATGCTCCCTCCTACAGATGTTCGGCCCCCACACCACAGATGTTGTTCCTCTTGCAAAATGAGCTTTCCCCTTCCTCTCCCAAATGCCCCTGATGTTTTGCACATTGCCTTCGCCGAGGTCTCTTTTCCACTCTGCCCTCCACATCCCCCCTTTCCCTGGTCCCCTGCTGATGAACGCATGGAAAGGCCAACCTGCCCCCTCGCGCGGGGCTGAGCGGATGGCCGCAGGGCTCTCTGGGGACATTGGCTGCTGGATGTTGCCGTCCCTCTTGCCTCGTCCCCGCTGCGTCCATTAGAAAAGCTCTCTCCCTGTTTCAGCCTCAATCTGTGCAAGACCTCCAGCTCTGCAGGCCTGCTCCTGGGGGACTTGCCGGACCACGGGCCCCTCGGAGGAAGATGGAGGGATGCGAGCCAGACCCCTTGGGAGGTCCCGGCGCCTTCCCATGGGCTCAGTGTCGTGCCGCTCTCCTCCGCTGTGTGCCAGACTGGAGAGGGATGGGGTCTCCCCGCCGCTCTGCAGACGGATTGGCGAAGCACCGCTCCTCGCTGGCAAGGGCCTTCGGCAGCAGTTTGCTCCTCGGGGATGCTGGGTGCGTTTCAGACACCGAGGGAACGGACAGACCTTCCCCTCAAGCACTGGCAGCTCACGTGGAGCATGCAGGGGGACAGCCTGGCAGCCCATCAGGGCCCTGCTCCAAGCCCTGTGACAGACAGACAGATCGCCATCAGGAGTGGGCTTGCACTGCCAGTGCCTCCGTGCACCGGTGCTGGGCTAGTCCCCAGACGGCTGGCTGCCGGCAGCCTGCCTGTGCGGAGCCATTCCGTCTCTCCCCTCACCCTGGCTCCATGAGCTCCAGCGGCAGAGCGGGGGTCCGTCCGGCCCCGGCGCACCACGGGGGCAAGCTGAGGGCATGCAGAGCCGTTGCAGGGCCAGCGCTTCCTCCTGACCCCAACACGCACCCAGCTGCGCCACAGGGAGAGATGCCAGCCCCGGGGCTCCGTCGCGGCAGCAGGGCTGGGCACAGGGCTCGTCTCCATCCTTCCCTCCTGTGCTAGTGGCAGCAGCCGAGAGAAAACATTTGTTCTGACACACACAAGGCTGCCGAGCTGTGTCAGGCGCTTTGATGGCGGGGGCGGTAACCTCGACCGCTTCCTCTGCCAGCGGGAGAGCTGAATCCAAGAGCCACCGAGCATGCAGGAGCCTGGGACAGGTGACACGAAGCAGGCATCTCCCAAGGACTTCAGATGACACCTCCTGTCTGGGACACCGCAGCTCTTTTACGCATTACAAGCCATTTCTCTCCCGTCTTTTTTTTTTTCTCCCCAGCAGGTTACACACGCAAAGAAAACCCAGAGCTGGATCCCAGAGAGGCATAAACTGGTGGAGCTCTACCAGCCTTCAGGGCGTCTCGCGATTTACACCAGCGTGGTCCAGCCAAAGCCCTTTACTCATCACCTGCTTCAAGCAAGAATTCGAGTCTCTCTGCTGGTCTCCCAGGGAGCCGGGGTGCAGCACGGGGTTTTTCTTCAAAGATAGAGTTTATTGCTAAAAATGTTTTGATCAGTGATAGCTCATATTTACATTGATATGTTTTTAAAGGAATATTCAAGTAAACATTTCCAATAGTTTCTGGCATAATCTCTAGCTTTTTTTCCTATACACAAACGTTAAAAATAAATAAACTGTACACAGAAAATTTCCTTTAACATCTCTACATGACTATATGTATTCCCACACAACAAAACGATTCCACTCTTTCATAGATTTGTACTTTTCTTTAAAATTTCCTCCTTAATTAATCGTTATACACTTTAAAAAAAAAAACCTAGAGAGCTCGGCAAATTAGTTCAACCATCAGTGACAACGTCTGAAGAAGACAAAAAAAAAATACAGCACAGAGAAGCAACCGTCTTCGGGGATGCTGCCGTTCTTTGCTTTTTTTTTTACCCCCCCCCCTTCTCCTTTTGTTAAAATCATCTTTACAGGAAATTTCTGCCCTTCCCTTCAGCAGGGAAGTGCTCAGGTTCTGTGGGGACAGGTTTGAAATGTGGTCCTATGTCTTTAAAATAATAATAATAACAATAATAATTATAATAATAATAAAAAACAGCTGCGATTTCCCCCTTTCCTTTAAAATCTCTCTATTTACACTGCTGGTAATTTCTTTTTTTTTTTTTATTCTTTTTTAGTTTTTTATTTTCCTTTTGTTAGAAGGCTATATACGTATAAAAATAGACATCTGATTGTAGTGCTTTACTGTGCCTTTGGCCTGCCCTGCAGTTCCTGGGTTCGCTTTTCCCCTTTCAAATAAAATAACATTAAAATAAGTCCAAAAAAAAAACCAAAAACAAAACCCCAAACAACCCCCAAAGCCCTCGGTTCCTCCCCCACCCCCCGCGCTGGGGGGGGACTCCGACGCCCCCCCCCCCCCAAACCACCCGAAGGCCAGGCGGCGGGGGCCGCGGGAGGCTAGCAGGAGCACTTGCACTCGGAGATGAGCGGGTACTGCACCGGGATCCAGGTGCAGTACTTCTGGCTGGACCAGCCCTGGCAGTGCCAGCGCAGGAAGGTCTTGGTGACCGACTTGACGGGCTTGCAGAACATGCCCTCGGGCAGCGAGCAGGACTTCTCGGCGAAGCAGTTGCCCTCCTTGATGTAGCGGGGCCAGAAGCGGACGCCCAGGTCCTTCCAGGTGTAGAGGACGGGGCAGTAGGTGTGCGCCCAGAGCCACTGCAGCACCTTCCGCCGCGCCTTCTTGCCCAGCTTCAGGCGCGGTCCCTGGGGCGGGCCCAGCTCCAGCCGCCGCAGCTCGGCCGGCAGCGCCGCCCGCCCCCTCCCCGCCGCCGCCTCGGCGCCCGAGGCGTTGGCCGGCCCCGGCACGGCCACGGCCATGAAGCCGGGGTCGAAATGGCTGCCCAGCTTCTTCCGCAGAGTCCTCTCGTCCAGGTCCTGCTCCTTGGGGTCGTACTCGGGGTCCGGGTGCTCCACGATGTCTTTGACGGGCAGGTTGTCGCTGGGCGAGGGTCGCAGCCGCAGGAAGGGCTGCCCGCCGCCCGGTCGCAGCAGCCCCAGGCAGGAGCAGAGCAGGAGCGCCCGGATCGCCGTCATGCTCCGGGCGGGCCCCCGCCGGCCCCGGCTCGGCGCTGCGGGCTCGGCTCCTAGCGCTGCCCGCCGGCGCCTGCCGGCTCCCGGGGACTCATAAATAGGCAGAGACAAAAGTCCGGCGAGGCCCGTTACTTTAAATAGCTCGGCCGGCGTTGTGTGACAGACGCATCTGAGGCTCGCTCCGCGCCCGCGGCCGCTGACTCCCCGGGGCTCCCCGCCGGGCCGGCTCCAGCGGCGGCCGAGAGAGCGCCGGGGGGTCCGTGCCTCCCCCGAGGGCGGCGGCGGGGCAGGGCAGGGCACGGCGGCGGCCGAGCCTTCCTCCTCCTCCTCCTCCTCCGCTCTCGCTCGCTCCCCCCCAAAATTCACAGCGGACTCGTCTCCATCGCCATGGTGACAGCTGGGCTGAGCCCCACGACAGCTCGTCTAGACGGTGTGACAGGGTTTGGCGTGAGACCGGAACGCGAGAATAAAACCCTCCTTTATAGCCGGGCGAGCCGGGCGAGGGGGCGGGGAGCAGGGTCACGGCGCCGCGGCCCGCTCGGGCTGCCCCTGCGCGGGCACCGCCGGGGCGCGGGGCTCAGGCGGCGGCGGCGGCGGTGGCGGGCGGCGGCGGCAGCGCCCGCGGCCCGGCCGGGCTCCTCCTCATGGCGAGCGGCTGGGGCGGCCCGCGGCCCCCCGGGGCATCCTCGGCGAGCGGCGGGGGAGGGGGGTGTCCCCGGCACCGGCGCGGCGAGGCGGCGCGCCCCGGCTCCCGGCGTGGTCCCTGGCGGCGCCCGCCGCTCGGCGCGGCTCCTCGGCGGGGGGCGGGCAGGGGCGGGCTCGGCCGCCGCTCAGCAGCCCCGGCGGCCCATGCTGCCGCCGCTCCGGGGGCCCGCTCGGCCCCGCCGCGCTCAGCGCATCCAGCCGCGGCTCCGCGCCTCGCCCGCTCCGCGCCCGGCGCTGCCGGCTCGGTTCGGCTCGGCGCGGCGGGGCTCGGCTCGGCCCGGTTCGGTTCGGTTCAGGCACACTCCCGCTCGGCCGCGCGCTGCCGCCCGCCCGCCGCGCACTGCCGCGTCGCCGCTCGCCGCCCAAGTTAAATACGCGCCCGGCGCGCGGCCGCCCCGCCCCCGCTGTCACTTTCGCCGCGCGCTGAGTGACAGCCGCGCTCGCGCCGCCGCCGCCGGGTCCTGCCGCCGCCGGCGGGAGCGCCCAGCGCCGCGCGCCCCACCTGCCCGCCGCCCCCTCCCGCCGCGGCCCCCCCCGCCGCCCCGCCTCGCCCGCGCCGCCCCGCCGCCCTCCTGCAGCTTCACGCAGAGCCGGGGGGCGAGCAGGGCACCGCGTCCCGGGGGCCCCTCCCGGGGCAGCACACCAGGGTGTCACCGCTCGACGCACCCCGCCGTCAGCACCCGGCACCCTCCGCCAGCGAGGCCGCAGCCTGCCGGGAGCATCGCTCTGGCTCGAGGGAAAGCGGCCCTGCGTGACGTGGTGGGACGGCACGCCGCGTTGGGCCAGCGGCTGGTTCTTCACCCCCTTCTCCTCAGCGCGGGGCTGAACCTCGTGGCGGAGAGCTGGACCCACAGCCTCTGAGGCACAGAGGGTGGGAGACGGGTGTGTGTCAACTGAGCAAAATCCCAAACCACCTTTACCTCCACATTGCTCAGCACTGAGCTCACGCTTGAACTGTGTCCAGAAATTGGACACACAGCTGGTTCCTCCAGGCTGACAGTGTGTAAGAACATTCCTGCCCGTGCCAGTCACTCCCTCCCAAGGGCATGAGATAAGCAGCTACCCACTGGGGCCAGGGCAGGGCGCGGGGGCAACACGGCAGATTGCTGGGCCAGTTTCTCACCGCGACATGTTGGTGACCCACCAGACCAAGAGAAGGGCTGCAACAGCAGGGCAGCCGGCAGCACCCCGCTAACCGTGCACGGAGCTGGCTTCACTGAGCAAACCAACCAACGGAGCGTTTCCCCCAGGTTTCTGTCTCTTCATCATCCCAGAGGTGCCAGATGTTGGGTTCAGGTAGCAAAAGAAAACAACCCCCCCCAAAACCGAGAGGTCGGAGATCCAGGCCCAAGTCTGCATGAAGCCAGAGCATCCCCTGAACTTCGGGGAGACCAAGCTGCTGTGCGCCATCTCGGGAGCCAGTCACAGTGCATCCCGGGTGTTTGCAGGCAGCAGGATTAAAGCGCACGGTTTAAATGTATTCCGCCTTTCTTCCCTTGCTGTGTATTTGTGCTGTCACCATCCCGGCTTGGTTTACTGAACTCTGAGCCTTCCTGCACTCCTCTGGCTCACACACACTCTTCAATCAGAGTCGCGAAATAACACCGTTCCCCAGCTCTTTTATCATGAGATCCCAAGACAGTTTGCAAAGGAGATCAGTATTGTTACTGCTCGATGCTGAATGTTGTCAGTAAAACATTCTCGTTACCGATCCCAGTATGCACGCGATGCTGGAGCCGAGATCAGCCCCAATGTGCAGGCAGATGTGTCCTCTGCCTTCGCTCACTGCTGGGTGGGAAAACGCGGGTCTCTCAGCAGTGTCAGAATTAAAGCAAACACAGTAACGAGAAGCAGCTCAGGGCAGAGACACCCACGAGTCAGGAGCGGGGCAATTACTCTGTGAGATGTACTGTTGCTGGCACTGCTGCCGTAGTAAATCCCGGTGAGGGGATTAACATCTGACTGTAATTGTAATAATAAAACCCGACATGTATACAGCATTTTTCATCCTGAAGGATCCCAAAGCACTCCAGTAACTTAATTCCTTCAGCTGTCTCCTGGACTTTATAAACATGCTGCTTAATCATCCTGCTCCAGGCGAAGATGGCTTTGCTCTGGGCACACTCGCGTCACCTCAACAGGTCCCCTGTGGGAGAGGAGAGGCTCTCCAGGGTGGGCTGGAGAAGGCTTCCCCTTTCGCAGGCAAGACCCCTAGAAAACGGTGCTTGGCACGTCCCAGGGGCAGCGGCGGGACGGCACCGAGGTCTGCAGGGGGCTTGGGAGACGGTCCCAGCCTTGCTAGTGGGCAGCCCGTCGGTGGGCTAACCGCTCTGCTCTTGTGCTAGCCGCATGAAGCATTTCATTTGGCATTCTTCTGAACTTTTCAAGGGATGGGGGGAATAAAGACAAGGCCCTGGGCAGGAAATGTAAGGCTTAATTCTGCCTGCGGGGCCCACCACGATGGCCAAAGGCTCCTTCTCCAGCCCCTTCCCCTTCTTGTCTCCTTGGGACCAGAGGCACTGGGGCAAAATCCTATTTGTGGCCGTGTGCGTGGACTAAGAGGCTGAGCAACTCCATGCCTTCATATACCTTCCCTCTTACTGCTCTCTGCGGGCACACAGCCCAGCTCACAATCTAGCCCTTAATTAAAGGATTTAAAGCTGGAAAGGGTACATATCACATACAGAAAAGCCTTATCAAAATAATTCCATGTAAGAAGAAAGACGTGATGCTAAAGGCACCTTCCGAAGGATAAAAAGTTTGCAAACTGCATATTTTTGCGTCTTTGCCGTATCTGGCATCCTTCTGCCATCCAAAGAAGACCTGAAAAAATTTGTGACAAAAGAGAAAGGGCATTTCTGTATCACATTTGAAACTTAGGAGGTGCCTACTCTGTTTTCACTGGAAGGCTCCACAAGTAAGTAAATTCCTAGTAGCAGCAAAACATCAGTGGTGCTGTCGTAGCAACACAGTTATTCAACTGACAAGGTTTTTTATCTTTTAGCTTGTTTCAGACAGCACTAATTTAACTCAAAGCCAGGGTAAAGATACAGAACAAAATTATCTTTGTTACAAAGTCATTCCTATTTCTTCAAGTGTATGCACAAAGCTTCAAATCCACACCTTAAACCATGAAAAAGCCTCTTGTCCAAGGTGGGAGAGCAGGAAGCCCATGCTTGGAAACCTAAAAGTGGCAGAGAGGAGAGGAGAGGAGAGGAGAGGAGAGGAGAGGAGAGGAGAGGAGAGGAGAGGAGAGGAGAGGAGAGGAGAGGAGAGGAGAGGAGAGGAGAGGAGAGGAGAGGAGAGAAACCCAACTCCCAGTCAAATGTCCTTTGTCTCTTCAGGGTTTTTCTGTTGCTTTCTGTTTGCCTAAGTTTTCCAGGCTCTCTTTATGCTTGAGAAATAATGCTGATGGGCTGGCATGGCAAGTATGGGGAAAGGCTTGGGTCTGACAAGACAAAACCCCTAATTTTCACTTAAGGAACATAAAAAATAAAAGGACTAAACTATGGTGCACCAGGTTTTCATTAGAGATATGTTTATTTTCCAGTAGAAATACATTACCCTGCTCTCGTCAGTGTGTCTAAAGGAGCGGTTCCCAAAGTATGCCATAGCAAGTGGTTGGCAGGGGTCCATGGAGCAGCCTCTCGCAGCAGCTCACCGGCTCGCAGTTCCCTGCCGTCTGCTGCGAGCAGAAGGAATCCAGAGGCTGAGGGCGGCCTGGCTCGCCCCAAAACCTGGTGAAGGCAAGGGAGACAGCGAAGCCCACACAGCTGCCCAGAGCTGGCTATGACTCGGCACACACCTCTGCACGGTGGAGCTCAGGGCAGGGCTCAGGTGTTTCTGGTCAGCTGGATTCCCCTGGGGCAAAAATGTCACTGTATGTATATGGGGACACACAAACACACACAAAATTTCTCATTTTCATCACAGATCTACTAAAGTTTAATTTCTGTAAGCGGTTCAGTAGTGTTGACATTAACAAAGTTCTTCACCAGCTCACAGGTTATTCACCAGCTCACATGGAATGGTGACCCCAGCCACCTTCTGCTTTAGGGGCTTAAATCTGTGCAGGTCTGGTACCTGCCCTGCTGAGCCCCAGCTCCCTCCTCCACAGCCACGGGCCACCAACCCCGACAAAACCCCCTCGGCTGCCCAGTGCTGCCTTCCCCAGCGGGGCTGTGGAGGAGTGTTGGCGAAGGTCTGCTCTGAGAAGCCCAGCTAGTGGTGCCCCGGTGAGACCTCATAGCCGTGCTCCTGGGAGCTCAGCACCGCCCTGTCACTGACCCTGCACCACGTTCGTATGTGCCAAGGAGCTGATGGGAAACAAAACACACCCCTGAAGCTCAAGGGAGGGGATTATTTGTGCCTCAGAAGTACATTTTCTCTATACCAAGTAGGGTGTTTTTGCTATTCTGAGCTTCCTGGCATCCTTTTTTGTCATTACTGTGAGGCATTTCTCTGCTTTTCAAGCTCCTCACGACTTTCTTCCTCTTGGCATCATGGTGTTGTGCCCCATCCCTTGCTGCCTCCCCCATTTATGATCCAAACTGATTTCCTGCTGTACGCCTGGCCCTGTATCCCCCTGTTTTCTCTGTAGCTCTACCTCACAGTCCCCATCAGCTGCCTGGAGTGCGTCCTTCGACGTTTGCACTGTGGATGCCTAAGCTGTGTGCTGGCTGCAGCACCTTGGTCTCCCATACCTGACACCACTCACTCCAGGTCCCCATTTCCCTGCTGTCCCTCAGAGCTCAGGAATTGCGCTACCGCTTCCAGTTAACAGTCTGCCCAAATTCTGGCGCATTTCCTGTGGTGCCAGGTGTCCTAAAAATGCTTCAGAAAAACCTACCCTATCACCATTACACGTGAAGAAGTCCAGGGGAGTGGTTTCCTCTGTCTTCCCTCACAGCCTGGGGTTGGTTATGTCCAATTTGCTGTGGCCGAAAGCCTAGCAAATGGGACAGGTGATACTCAGCGTGGTGGAGAGGCTACACTGAGCAAAAGGTTTGGTTGGTCTCAATCCATTCATAGTGACTGTAACACTTGCCACCTGATGGACTGTAGCGACTAGGCTGGTGGCCTCTGCACAGCTCCTTCTGGGCAGGTGTTGCCATTGCAGGAAGGAAGAAAGAGGGTTGTTTCACGGCAGCCATCAGCAGTTTTGTTGTAATTCACCCTGTAAATATGCACATGTATCAGTCATTGTGGCCCAGCGTTCATGGGCAGGAGATCTCATCCTCAGGCAAGGGAGTTTCCAGAAGTAAAGTCCCCGGTGGAGCAGTTTGATCTTCCTGACCCCCTCTCCATCCCAAAGCATCCACTGCACAGCCTGGGGGCTTGGCAGAAGTTGGGATATCAGGATGGAGTCCTCGAAAACTCACCAGGGCAAGCTCTCAGGGGACCTAGAGGAACATTCCTCAGCAAAGAGACCAGGAATGATCCCTGGACAGTCACCAATTTCAAAAACAACACCACCACCAAGCTCTGTGATTTCTACCCTCTTGGCATACATCTGTCACCACATGTGTTGACACAGAGCAATGCTGCCACGTCATGTTGTATGTGGCAGTCGCTGTCAACACTAGTCCAAGGCAGAGAGAACTGCTCAGGGCAGCTATTTTTTGAAAATGTCCCAAATAAAAGGACTAGAGCATGCCTTGGGGACATGGCCCACCACTAAGACTGGCCATGCCGGGGAGCAGCTCCATCTCAGGGACTCCCGAGCCACTCTACAGGAAGAATGCATTGCTGCCAGTGTAAACCAAACCCAAATGACCAGCCCCAGGACAACCTAGTGACACAAGACTCTGCTGAAGTTGCCACTCCTTCCACTCCACTCTGAGAAGCCCTGCCTTTTGCCCTGTGCCACTCAGAAATGGAGGGAGACCTGGCAGCCGGTGATGGGAACTCTTGCCATGTGGATGAACAGGACAAGCTGTGGCTCTGCACTATGCACCCAGCCGTTGTCCAAAGCAGTTGTGAGGAATCTCCTCCAAATGCGGCCAGACCAAAGATCCAGCTACAGCCCTTCCCCAGCCCACTCCCCATGTGTCCCTTCTCACAAACATCCACTCCCCAGCAAATGCTGCTGGAGGACACAGCAGTTTCCTTGTGCTGCCTCTTCTAGCCTGCCCCAAGCACTGGCTCAAGCTCTCCTTCCCGTATGGCCCTGGCAGGTCAGGTCCCAGCAGTCCCTGCCTGCCCTTGGGCCCCCTCCCCAAGCCAGAGTGCTGCAGGCTCTAGCCTGGGTGAAAGCCCATGTCCCACCACGGTGAGCCTGAGGCCAAAGGGAGCTCTACAGCAATGACGTTCCCAGGGACACCAAGTTGTGGCTCTAACTGCTGTGCAAAGGACAAATACCCATGGGAGCTCCAGCTTGGTGGCAGCCAGGACAGGGCTCAGTGCTGGCTGCTGACCCCCCCAGGGTACACAGGGAGTGCTCGGACGGTTCGGTCACCTGTGCTCAGCTCCACAGAGGCTGAATTTCTGCTGCACCAGCTAACGCACTGCTACCCTGGGACACCTCTGTGCTGAGGTTCCAAGGGACCTGGGTGACCTGCCACACTACACCTGAAGCCCAGCTCTTCTCCGCAGCATGCACCATCCTCCCCTGGTAAGGAGGCTGTGTCTTGGGAGTTGCACTGAAGGCAACGTGCATGGACAAATTTTTTCATCTTGTTTTTTTCATCTGCAAGGGTTGCCCCAGCGGGTGGCCTCAGGACGCAGAGACTTGCTCCCATAGCCATGGTGTGATGGTGCCTTGCCTGAGGTTCTCTCTTGCCGGCTGACACAGTGGGTGGCTCGTGCCCCTCTCTCCAGCACACTGTGGGGTCTTGGAGCACCTTGCTCGAAACTCACCCACCTGCACAGCCTTTGCTGGGTCTTTCTTAGAGAGGCACTCCAATCTGCTCACCAGCTTTGGAGAGCTATATCACAGAGTCCCCCAAGAAGAGGCATCTCTTCCTGCTAGCACTGCCCACCCCTAGCAGGCCATGGGTGTCAGATGAGAGCCGGTAAGGAGGGTCAGACACTCAACTTAAGTCAGCAGGAGTTAAGGAACCTCAGTGTCTTTGAGGAGCCCGTCGCCCACCAAGCCGAGGTCCGTGAAGGCCAGAGCGATTCTAGGAGCGTGTGTGCAAGGTTTAGTACTGCCAAAGCCTGATACTTCCATACAACAAAGGGCAAGGGTCAGTCAGGGAGAAGGTCCATGGGTTTGCTTCCTCCTGTTTCACGTAGCTCCAGGAGGGACATTTCTCACTGCAGTGACGTAGGTCCCTGCCCAAGAGAAGCTAATGGAAGGCGGCAGCAGGAGGCATGGGCTGTCACAGGACGGCAGATGGGATCCTATGTCAGCATATAGCCCCATGCTTACCCTCAGAAAGACACTTTTGCTGTGGAGCTCTCCCACCCACCTCTCCCTCCGATCTGTACCTCCTGCCCCACAACACACGAGCACTGTCAGCTCCACACCGGCTGCGGGAGGGACAAGTTCCTTTTGCCTCTAAATCCCAGGGAGCCCAGCGCCTGGGCTGAGCTCAGCCCCGGGAGTGGTCAGCACTCACGCTGTGAGGCAGCCCGTCGCAAAGCCAGGAGGGACAGAGCAGGGGTGCCGGTGCCCAGGTGATCCTCCTCGTGGAATAGATTTCTTTTCACTCTGGCACCCTTCACGCACAGTCTAAGGGGGAGGGTGGTGCCAGCTCGGAGCATCCTCTGTGGCTCAGTGCTGGAGGTCGCACTGGCTCTGAGCTGCAGCTTCCCAACCAAGTGTGTGCAGCCGGTTGCCTGCTGTTTGCTTCCATAGCCTTATTACTGGGCAGCCGGGAAATTTGCTGCTGCAGATGCTCCACCTGGCACTTCACATTCGTCTGCAAATTCAATTTATTTCAGCCACGGACGACAAAGTTCTATGTCTGACAAAGGTCTTCCTAACACAAGCTGCACAGCAGTATCCCAGCTTCAGCTGGGCGCAGGCTGGAAAGCCTGCTACCTGGTTCAAAACCTTCAGGAGCTACAGCTTTACAGCTTTCCGTAGGCTTTGGTCGACCCCCTGGGGGAGTTAATATTGCACCCATGCAGCTTTCCCTCACAGCTGTCTTCTGCCAGTGTGTTTGTTTTCTCTTGATTCAGTTCCAGCTTTACTTGTCCCCAAGATGCTGTAGGAAGATAAACACGGGGCCGGGTGACTCAGGGACCCCGTGGGAAGAGAGCAGGCAGAGCCAGTGGGTAGGCGCCAAATCCTCCCCAAATTCCTGTTTGAAAAAGCCCATCTGTGAATAACAACTCAATGTAATAACGTCATCTCTGAACAGTTGTATCTCCCCCTTCAGAGTGCAAGGAGTGTGAATCCAGGGAGGAAGGCAGCCGTTGCTGAGTGGAGGGGCACGAGCATCCCGGACCAAGGCCCACTGAGGGCAGGGAGGAGCAGGCAGGGGAGGGCGTGCAGGGCCAGCAGCACATCCCAGTGCTGACGAAGCACCCCTCATCCAAAGACCTCTCCAGACCTGGACAGCTTGGAGTGCAGATCCGGCTCTGTGTTCAGGACCTGTTCACATGGCTGTGGCGCGGTCAGGATCCGTCCCTCCCTGGGGCTCGGGCTGTGCCTCCTGTGCTGCAGCCTGAGCTGGGCTTCACTGCCCGCTCCTGGGATGCAGAGCACGGTTTGCCGGGGCGAGAACCTGAGAAGGCATTTGCATTTTGCCCAGATTTTCCCAGTTAATCAGGACCCTTCAGTCTAGTCGCTTGCTTATTTTTTTAAAGCAATGAAAGAGATTTCCCAAATCCAGCCGGCTCTAAGATTACACACAGGCAGAGACACCATCAGTCTCTGTCAGTCATTCCCTCTGGCTGGAAAGTTAGCAGCAAAGAATTTCCAACTCATGAGCGGCGGAGCTGAGCCTGGCTCCCTCTCGCCCTCCTGTCCCCTGCAGCCCTTCGTGGGTGCAAGGAGCTGCTGCGCTGACCTGGGGCGTTTCGCTCCTGCTCGTCCCATGCAAATGCTTGCAAAAGATACCACACAACTAGGATTCGCATCCAGCAGCTTGTGGGCCTTTTATCAGCCCTGGAGGGGACCACAAAGGGAGCGAGAGAAACGTTCTTGGTACAGCTGACACTTTGACATGGCCTTTGTCCTGACAGACATTTCAAGGGGTAGCAGCAAAGAAGAAACAGAGGGAAGAAATAACATCAAGCCAGGAAAAGCCGTTAAATGTTCGCTCCAATGCGACCATAGGCTCTTCAGCGCCTTTTCTCCCAGGTGAGAAATCCCTCCTGTTAATGCCATCCAGACTGGGCCTTCCATGGGCTGTCGGCTCCATCAGAAGAAGCAGCGATTTCTTCATCAAACACTGCTAAAGAAACCAAAAGCTTTGGATCATCACCCTCAGAGCCCTCCAAACTGGGGGTGTCATTTGGGGACAGAAGCCAGCAGGCAGGGAGGGCAGCGTCTGCCTGTGCAGCGGCCAGAGGAGGGGAGGAAGCCCCAGCACCCTGCCAGTTCCTGCCAGCATTCCTCAGCAGGCAGGGCTTGCTCTGCACCCCGTGTTTCAGTGAGCAGCGGAGGTGACTCTTGTGCAGCCCCTGCCCATGGAACCGGCTGCTGCACGATGGCGTGGGGGCCAGGACACACACCACAGGAGAGGGGACACAAGCACCAGTTGCAAGAGGCTGGGAGTGCACCGGGAAGGGACAACTGTCCCTATACCCTCATAGCTGGGCTTTCCCTCGGCATCTGCACGTGCCCAGCTCTGCTTTGCAGCTGGGCAGAAACATCCATAGGCATTATTTCATTTTTTGATCTCTGAATGAGTCTTTTCCACACTTTTCCTTTTCTCCAGAGGAAACTGTTGGCTTAATTTGATCTAAATTAAGGAAAAGTCTTGATTGCTCTGAATCTTCATTTAACAAATAAAGCAATAATCTGTGCATCTAAAAAATTTCATTCAGCTCCACCCAGATCTTCCTGCTCCAGCACACAGCTGCGTGCGAAAGATGCGTGTTTTGGAGAGCAGAGGTGAGGAAGGGGTACGAAGAGGTGATAACTTACAACACGCTGCATCTTGGGACTTGCACTGGCAGGGCAGGCATCTGCAGGCAAGGTGGTGCGAACAGAGAGGGCCTGAGCTCCTTGCTGGAGAAGAGTGAGGAAGGCAGCACTTGCTGCGTGAGAGCATCCTTCCCTTTCCTCCATACTGATGTGAAGCCCAGACTTGAAGCTGCTCCAGGTTGCAGCAGGGGGTTGGCAGTTTTTGCCCAGTGAGCAAGTGATTTATTGACCTTCTGTGCCAAAGGACGTTCTTCATTATTCAAGTCAACTTGAATTATCCAAGTCAACAAGTCAACTTACAGTCGTGCTTCTCAGTGCCTTCAGACATCCACATTCCTTCTCCCATCACCTTGTGGTCACCACCAGGGCTCCTGCTGTGTTCTTGCACTCTTGACTTCTGCACAAAGCCAGAAGCAATAGTAGCACAAGTAAGAGACAACACAAACCTGACTCTTGCACCTGTGCCAGGAGGTAAGTAACACTGACTGGGACCTGGCTGGATACTGGCTGTGCTGGAGCCTCACTGGAGCCAGGCTTTGTGGACATGCTGACTGGGATAATCTACTGAAATCAAGTATTTTATCCTGTAGCTCATCACCTTGTCTGACATGTAACTCTTGAGCTTGGCTGGAAAGGTTTGGACATTGGTTATTCAAGCAGTGCTTTTCCTGTGTTGGCATGCCCCCTTTACTCACAAGAGATTAAAATTAGTTATACGAGATATACTAGATGCTCTAGGTTTCTCCCGCTACAGCTCTGCTCAGCTCTGGTGCAGGCTCCAGCACCGCTGCAGCCCTTCTGCTTCTCTTCTTGTGACCCTGCTTTGCTTCGTGACCTCACTCCAATGTCACACACCCACCAGCTCCTTGCCCCAAGCTTCATGCCTCCAGCCATGGACATGAGTTGCCCAAGGAACCCCAGTGCCCATGAATCCCTTGAGGTCACTCTCCTTGGCCCCGTACAGGTCTCCCAGATCCTCTCCCCGCTGCAGCAGGCTGGCAAGGCACATCACTCCACCCAGCCATGGGCATCCTGCTCGCCTTAAAGTCCTTGTGCTGTCCACCAAGGTCAGCCCTGGCTGCGTGCCTCCAAAGACTCCTCCAGCTAAAAGGACACCAGCCATGGGAGTCCCAGCGTTTCACTGACTAATTTCCACTGGAATCAGGAAGCTGAGGTTACAGGGAGAAGTTATGAATGAAACAAGTCGGCCCTGGGTTCCACACAGACCAAAGGCATTACTATCCTACGCGACGTGTAATTAAATTGTGGACTTCATTGCCACAGGATGCCACGCAAGCCAAAAATGCACACGGCTTTGAAAAGAGATTAGACAAATTCACCGAGGGCAGACTCCGCGGTGGCTATTACATGGGATGGCATGCATACCACTCCTGGCTCAGGAAGTCACTAAGGCATGAATTGCTACAAAATGGAAGGGTATCACAAGGGCAGATCGCCTGCCTCTATCTGCCTGCAATTTCTCGTCATTACTGGCTGGGACAGCGCTACCTCAGCTGACCTCGGACCCGCTGCAGCTTGCTCTGCTGCTCTGTGCAGCTGCGTTCACAGATGCCTTGTGCAAGGGATGGCATCCTGCAGAGCAGTGGGAGTTTTGGGGACCCTGGCACCCTGCCCCCTCCCAGCCGTGTGCTCTCCTGCATCACCTCGCCCTCCAAGCAGCCTCTCCCAAACCAGCCCTCTGAAACCAGGGCTCAAAACCCTCCTCACTGCATTTGACCACTCAGAGATGCTGCTGATGCAAGGTTAGCAGTTTCTGGACCTCTGTGCCTGTATCTGTTCACAAACCTATGAACCCTTTGAGCTTGTCCTTTCCTCGCACACTGAGGACGTCCTGGCAGAGATGAGCACCAAGCCAAATCCCCGGCTTGACGCCTCTGCCTGCCCAGCCAGGGGTGGTACTGCTGAGCATCTGCTCTTCCTGATTCTCAGCAATACAATCTCCAGCTCTGCAGGTGTCTTAGCAGCAGCTCCAAGGTGCTCCTGGTGCAGAACTGCTGCCTGGTGCTCTGTCAGTGCCTGGGCTGAGACCATTGCCCAGCTTGGCAGGCTCCCAGGGCAGCTAGCCCAGCTGTGCCATGGAGCTAATGGTGGGGCTGAGGTCATAGCACCAGGCAGCCACGTCACACTGCACCATGTGCCCTGGGTCACATTGCTACTTGCCTCCATCCCCACAGGGCTCAGTCCCTGCTCACCCTGGGGCTTTCTCATCCCTCTTTTTCCCCAGCACTCTGTTGTGTTTCCTACACCCCGCAGGCTTTTCTTATCCACTGGACCACGGTGAGCTCAGTTTCAGGAGTCTCTCTCTGCCCTGGGTTCCTTTGGCTGGAGTCTCTGCGCTTGGCCCCTATTACTCTGTGTCTCTACAGCATCCCCTGGCAAGGAGTCTGCAATTTAGTTCCATGACAATAATGCCTTGTCAGCATACCCATCGCTCCATGGTCCAGAGCTACTCAAATGCCTCCATCTCTCTTGCTTATCTAGTTGCACCCTCTAGTCCGGCACTTGTTATTCTGCCTTTGGTCTGGTGTAGGATGCTGGGCAGGGAGCGTGGAATCAGGCACTGGGCAGACTGGGCTTTGCTGCTTGAGATTGCAGGGGACTGGTGCTTGCAACTCAAACCAGTTCACTCAGCTGCCATCCTGCTGCTGGGTTGGCCATGGTGCCGTGCGTATGGGCAGGCTGGGCAGAGCACGTGGTGCACAGGATGGGGCATAGCCATGGCGTGCAGCCTCATCACTGGGGAGTTTCCTCCCCCTGCCTTGCATGAACATAAAGGTCTTGATCTCATTTGGAAGGAGAAGGAATAAGTTCTGACAAAGACTTTGACTTTGGGGATTGTTTTAATTTTTTGCTAGATCACCAGAAAAAAAAAAAAGAGAAATTAATAAGACACTGTCTGGAAGAATAAGGCCCAAACCTTGGAGGAGCTGATGAAGCAACTATGCAGAAAATACTGTTTCTTTACTCAGGAGAGGGACCATGCACACGAAGAACTCTAGTTTGTGTACATCATTTTGGAGACACCAAGTGATCTTACATTAAACAGAGGGCAGTTAAAGAAGGGTAGTTCAACAGTACTGGTGAAAATATCCAGTACTGAAGAAACCATCCTAAAAGACAAGAGAAATTGGATGGCCTGCATGTGCTTGCACTGCTCGCAGGCTTGTCCTCCGCTGCTGCCCCTATGACACCACCTGAAAACACTCAGCCTGAATACGGGGAGGCCTCCAGCCACTGTGTGAGGCTGTTGAAAGCAGGAAGGGTGTAAGTGGTGTCAGCAGAGGAGCAGCACTGGCGAGATGCAAGGGACCTGGGGCTGGTCCTCACTCTGCAAACCTGACTTGCACATGCCAGGTAGGTAGCAATGCTGTGGGGACTGAGCTGAATACAGCTTAACATGCTGGCAGTCACCTCCCCACCCTACCCCAGTATCACAGGCAACATGGGCAGCTTGGGCTTTGGAAAACCTTTAGCTGAAATAAAGTGGGAGCACAGCTGCTGGAGCAGTGGTTGTCCCACGAACACGAGCAATGGCAGAAGCCACGTGGCCGTTCGTGAGAATAGTTTTCCCTGCTATTCTCTTTTGGGCAAGGCTTGCACATGTTATTTTTGAGGTGGATGAGGTAAGTCTCCAGCACCCAAGGGGCAGGAGAGCAGTGCCAAAGCTGTAATAAGGAAGAAGACCTGGAGATGGGAGCGGGGCCTTGCAGATGCGATGCCTGTGGTGCAGGAGCATCTCAGGCTCTGGGTGTCAGTGGGACACATGAAGACTACAAGGGCAGCCTTGTTCGAGTTATCAGAGCAGATGGATATCACGGAAAGTGGCTAACATTTTGCTGCTCTCTTCCACCCTTCAGTTGCTCACTTTTGCTTGTGTTTTATTTTTCTTTTCAAAGGAATGACATTTAATTTACTTCTTAAAAAAAAACTTCTGTCATTTCAGCTCCTCCGCAAGCCTATGCACTTCCTGGGACTCTGCTCACCCCTCTCCTGCCTCATCCCCATCCTGCTTTTCCCCATTACAGGCTTCCACACCGTCCTTGCTCCTGTCTCACCTCCTGCATCCTTCCAGCCCTCGCCCAGCCGCCCTGCCCTGCTCCGGGCTCTGCACACCCGCCCCTGCCCCCTTCCCAGGCCCGGAGGTACAAATGATTAGATTTTCAGCCCAATTAAGGGAGGCTGTCTCCTGGCTGGGACAGAAAGGGTTGGCTCTGGAAGGTGGGAAACAAGCTTTGACAGATCCTGGCGTCCCCAGCGCCCTCCAATGGCTCTGCCTGCTGGGCTCCTTTGTGCTGCTCCAGGAGCAGGGCCAGGGCGCAGCTGGGGGTGCGTGAGGGTCTCCTCGCGCCCCTCCTCTTCCCCAGCCTAGCAAAAAGAATAGCTAATTAAGAGGTCCAAACGCAGGCAAAACTAATTCCCTATTCAAAGCTCTGACGGGCAGCAGGGAGGGAGGGGGAATGCAACAGGCGGTGAGCTGGAGAGCTGGCATCATCTTTTGTGAGAGCTGAGGACCTGGGGGAGCAGGTTAACCCTCTCCTCCCTGCCCTCCAGGGGAGGGCAAGCTGGGTGATACACACCATCCCATGTCCCCCACACACCAGGGCAAGGCCCTGGGGTACCCCCACAGCAGTGATGCTCAGCCCTGCGTGCTGCGGCTCCTGCTGAGCAGCACTGCCTCAACCCAGGGCTGGCTCCATCTCAGCCAGGTTCTGTGAGGAGCAGCTTGTGTCTCCTCTGTCCCTGTGGTGTGTCTGTGAGCCCACTGCTGCCTGTTCCTAGTCTGAGCCTGGAGCCATGAGCAGCCTCCAGAGACAGCTGGGGATGGCCTGAATAGCTCAGCTTCCTACTTGTGCCTGGATCCTACAGCCCAGCGTCCAGCCCCATGTGATGCTGCAATACCATGGATGGAGCACAGCTGCACATCCAGTCCAGGCCTGCCCCTTCCCCGGGGAGGCTCCTGCTTGCCCTGTCCAGCACAGGAGGCCCCAGGTAGGGCATGTTGCCTTTCCTTGCTTTCTGCAGCACAGCCCAAGCCTGGCACAGGCACTCTTACCTGGCTCGAAGTTGTCAAGCTTTAGGGAAGTGGAGGCAAAGGGCTGAGGCTGCTGGAGGGCAAGGCTGCACAGGAAACAGAGCCAGGAATTTTCACAAGCCTAAGGGGATGCTGCTGGCATTTAATTTGCTTTGCTTTAAATAAAGGGAACCACATTCACCCAGATGATATTCAGGTGCCCAAAGAGAGGTGTAGCACTCCTCAGCACCTGTGCGAGCAATTACACGAGTGTTGCTGTAGGCAGGATATGGCTTTTCATTTTCTACATGCACAGATCAACCTGTCTCTGCAAAGCCAGCTCCCGTGCAGCTCTGAGGCCGGGTCAATGAGCCGTGAGCCATGCACAGCCCATGCATGCTCTGCAGCCAGCATCAGGCAAAGCCTGGGGACCCCTCTCAAGTCCCCATGCAGAGGCACAGAGTGTGGGGAAGAGCAGGATTTCCCACACTGCCTAAAAAGGTCTTCCAGAAAAGTCTTTCCTGGTGGTTTGTGTGCTCAGTGGGAGCTGAGCTTCCTGGAGGCGGATGTCCTCGCTGGACTAAGACTGTTCCCAAATAGGTGACAGAGGAGATGGCAGATAGCCTGTGGATCACAGCTACTTCTGCCTGCAGTGACATCTCTCTTCCGTCCCTCCAGCTCCTGCTGGACGTGTCTGGGTTCATGTCCGAGTGAGGATATCCCCATTCCAGGTATCTCTGTCCTCAGCCACCTCGCCTCCCACTCCAGAAGCTGGACACTCACTCAGTAAAGACCAGCAAAACTTTGCTCTCTCCAGAACAGCGCCAATTCACACTAAGGATCTGGTTATCTAGTCCAAAAATCCAGTTCCTTTTCTCAGAGCCCAGACTCCTCTGTCGTGCGCAGTACACTCAGCAGCCCATTCTTCTCAGCAAGTACTTAAGCAGGGCACCCGGTGGCCATCAACCCGTGCATGGTGCAGGCTGCAGCAGGGTGATGCGTCTCCTTGCAGCAGGACTGCGTGCTGCCCGCCGAGCCGCTCCTTCCCAGGCAGCGCCTGAAGCCAGAGAGTGCAGACAGGGTCCTCTGTGTCCCCGCTGAGGCAGGACTCTGGTGCCCTCTGCACTGGCATCGAGTCCCATGGGTGATGGCAGGTGATGAAAGTGCAGCCCCAGCCTATCCCCTCCTCCAGAGGTTATCTACAGAGGGAAGAGTGAATTCAAGGATAATTAGCCTCCCGGCATGAATCACTGCCCTGTTGGGAGTGATGAACTGTGCCAAAGAGTGATCCAAAAGATTTTGGCTGCCAGAGAGCCGGGAACGTTCAGGCCAAACTGTGGTTAGGAGGAGACTGGAGTCTCCAGAGCTTCCCAGCCCACTGGCAGTTGACCAGCCTCTCCCAGCCCTGCCCGGGAGCAGCAGCACTTCATCCCCCGGCCCGGCCCCCAGAGGAGCTGTGAGCAGCCAAGGGCTGGTGCAGGAGGCACGGAGGGTGGCCTGAAGCCTTGTCCCCAGCGCACCTCGCCATCTGAAGGGCACGGTGGCAGCAGGACTCTGCTCTGAGCAGCAGACCGGGCTCCAGTGGCTGTTCCCATCACAAGCCTTTCAAGCCTCCTCACGCTTCCCTGTAAATGCTGGTGCGCTCCAGGCCAGCATCTTCAGAGGCTGCTGTAGGCAACAGGCTCTGAGTGCCTGTTCCTGCCCAGCTTTGCTCTGCTCTAGGATGTGTTTCTCCCATGAGTTTCCAGTAGCTTCCTGGAGTACTCTATTAAATAAAAAAAGCTCAACATGGTCTTGCCCTGCCTTTAAGTGAAGTGACGACTGCAAATTTACATGTCCTTTCTGAAGGAAGCCCTCATCTAGTGAGTGTTGAGCAATCAGACCTCCTAGTACTATCATAGTTTCTTGTACTACGAGTTGTATTCACCAGCACCACCTAAGTTAACATCCACACTGGGCCACGTGCCCCACATACTCACAGCCAGCAGCAGGGTCCACTGTAAATCTCCTTCAGCCTAAACACACAAGACAGATAGAGGGTGGGGGTAGAAACCCAGCTCTCTATTTTTCATTAAAATTGAATTATTTTCTTTAAAAGAAACTGTGGGGAAAGCATAAAGAAAAATCTGGAGAACTTCCATGAGGTTTTACGACGTCATGTCTTTCAGAGATTCCACAGAAAATATTAATGGCCAAGTGCCTTCATACTGCTGGAGAGCTGGGGGAGATTGTCCTGAGCGATGTTACCTCTTGAAACCTTCAGGTAACTTAACCTGAAGCAAGAAGAGGAATTCAGAAAAGAAGCAGAAATGCCAACCAACATCTCCAGCCCAACCTTCCCCAGGTCAGCTGGGGTGTCCAGCCAGCCAAGGGGAGATGGGTACCCCCATCCCTGGTTGAAGGGTGCATCTGCCGAAAGGGAGCACGCGAGATGGGGCAATGGGAAGGGATGCTCAGGGCCCCTCAACAGAAACAGCCCTCTTCCTGCTCGGGCTCCGTGGTGTGGCCATTTCCTTGGTCTGGGCCCCAATTAAAAGAGCCAAATGGAACTGGCCGGAGAGAAAGAGTGAAAGAAACAACATTTCCTGCCTGAGGAGATTAACTCTCCAAATTACATGTGAACAGAGGGGGATGCAAGAGGGGAAAAGGAAACCCAGCTTCCACCCCAATAAAAGCCAGTTCATTTAATAAAGGAGGAGCGAGGAGGGGGAAGGTGGCTGAAAGAAAATGAGGCTGGGGGGTGTGGAATTAGCCTTGTCAAACAAGGGGCTTTGCTGTCCCAGAACTACTTCTTTATTGTTCCAATTTTTCATGCTTACTTAGCTCTCAATGCTGCACAAGACAACAGCTCATTATCGGGGGGGGGGGTGAGGACGGGACAGGACGGACACGGCTGCGGCAGTGCTGAGAAGTGGAAGGGAAATAAAATTTTTAAAAAAGGAGTCCCTTCCCTGGGGCTTTGGCCTCTCCCCCCTGCGTGGAGCTGCAGACGTTGTGGCTGGGAGGAGCGGGGCATTGCCGAGCCGGGAAAAAGGCTTTTCTACAACCTTTGGCACCAGCAGCAGGACAAAAGCAGCTGACCCTGAAATGCCATCTTATGGCCTGGGATAGGGAAGGAGGGGTGACCTAGGGCGAGATGGAGGGCTTCCCCATCGCCTTGGTGCTCCTGAAGCCTGTCCCTGTGGCTGCTGAGGGAAGAGGGGATGAAGTGGGGCTGGGGCAGCTGGGAGCGCGGGGACAAAGCCCCCTTTGCCCCGTGGCCAGGCTGCTGCAGTGTTCTTACAGATCACTCGGCCCAGGCATATCTGTGGCATTATTGTCTACTAAACAACATCTGCTCTGACTCTGGAAAGCGACTTCCAGCCTCCTCCTGGGGCTCCTTGTTTGTTTTTCCCCAGGATTTTCCTGATTGGCTTGGCTTACAAAGCCAAACTCACACCAGAAAGGGTATCGGGGTGTTTGTGGGTAGGAAGGTTACACTCCATATTAGTGATGCTGCCTTATAAAGTCCTGTTTGCACAGACTCATAACTCTCCAAAAAACTCTCCCTTTTAGGATCAGACAGTAGGGATGGCTCTAAGAGCTAGCGCTGTGATGCCAATGCTTTCCACCAAGTCATCTCCCAGCCATATTCTTTGCACCCACACACAAGATCAGTACTGGAGGAGAGGGCAAGCTAGAGGACACACAGGCGCTGAGGGATGGAGGTGCACCAGTGTGGGGAGAAGAGCAGCTATGGCCAGGCTGGATGGTTTTCTGTGGTCCCTGGTGGAGACCCAGGAAACAAGAGTGCAGACTGACCTTCCAGATAACTACCATGCGGAGATTTCAGCCACCAGCCATAGAGGACAAGTTAGGGATGCTCCTGGACCAAGAGGAGCAGTGACAGCTCCAGTCAGGACTTGCTTGACACTTGCAATGGATGGAGGGCACTATTTTATGTTTTTAAATGTGTTCAGCTGCCTACCAACTATCCATAGCTTAATCAGTCATGGGGTGACCAAGTCTCCTGCACCGAAGCTGTTCATGAGCACTGAGACACAGCAGTGCTGTTTTCCCCAGTGAAACCTGTCGAAGGCTTCCACATATGAAGATTTTGGGCTTGGAGATGACTTGTATCTGCATTCGCGTGCTACAGGCTGGCTGGGTCACCATTTCTCAGTGGAAGATGGTTAACCCTTCCAAAACAAAAGCCTCTGCAAAATCCCATGAGTGTTCTCAAAGAGTGAAGCCAAAATGTTCCCCCATTCTCCCCAGTCTGCTCGAGTTTTCTAGTTACTGGATGCAGTTACCACTTGGGAAGCTGCAAGTCCATTGAGGTCTGTTCTGGAGGCAGGAGGAGTGAGGGTCCCTCAGGACACCCTTGAACTTCAGGGATTTTCCTGTTTACCAGGTGCAGTCCATTCAGGTGGACGGTGCCACCAGGGAAAGAAAAGTCCCAGAAGTGGGACATTGCTTTTGATGCCAAGGAAATCTTTGTAGCCCAGGAAGCTCCTGATGGACTGGCTCCAAATCCACCCTGGCTATGGCAGAGGGTGCATCTGAGCCATGGACGCCACTAGGTCCCTTTGCTCTGTGGCAAGGGCTGACCCTGACTGCCTGATTCAGAGCAAGCCCTGCTCTCATAGTACTGTGATATGAATCCTGGAAACTGCTCAACTATTCAGAAACAGCTCCTTTTCTCCAAAAATTTGAGGCATGCCTCACTTGGAGAGCTGCATACCGTCCCTCCCACCATGGCAGTGACAGCATGTGGCAACCTCGTACTTGGGCTGCAAGCCTGGGAAAAGCCCACCTGATTTTCAAGCTGCTAGAGGGAGATCGCAGTGGGTGGGTTATAGCCCCTGTGACACTGCTTTTTTAGAAATGTCCCAGGTCTTTTTACACTTAGGAATATTATCCCAGCACCCTCCCAAACCTCTGCTGCTGCAAAACCTTCTTCTGAGACAGCAGACAGAGAGTGAACTGGGCAATTAATGTCACAGTGCCATACACTGGAGTACCTGGATTGCTCTTCGCGTTAATCCTAGCCGTAGACTGCTTGCCTTGTGACAGCAGCTCTGAGCAGGATAACAGCCCATGAGATACCTGGCAAAACATTCCACTGGGTCCCCCCATCTTGTCCTGGCTGCAGCCTTCCCAGCCTTCGGAGATGTCCCAGGCCCCGACCCGGAGGGCTGCAGCCGGGTGATGCTTGGCTGCTCCCAGCGGCAGGTGCTCAGTGGGAGCAAACCGCAGCCCTTTGGTCGGATGCTTGTTTCGAGGCAGAGCAGACAGATGGACAGGCTACATCAAAAGCCTAAAGTCAGACTGAGACCCTGCATCACTGCTCAGAACCTTGCAGGATGATAACCCCAATCCCTCCATGAAAAACTGCTCCCCTGTGAGTTTTCTCATCCCTGCTCAGGTGTGCTGAGCCCGGGGTGAGGTCCAGAAACGCATGGCCACTTCCATCTGGGCCACAGCCTGGGTTTGTGCCCATCTGCGCTGGCACCTCCTTTTCTCCCCCCTCTCTCCCCTCTGCACTCTCCTCCCTCAGCTTTGCCTTCAAACAGTAAGGAACAAATTCCAGTGATTTTGCCTGGGGGCCCACGGAGTGGGGATGCGAGCTGGTCTCCATCTGACTGCGACCAAGTCTCTCCCCCTCACTGGAAATTGAAAGCAGAAGCCATGGAGCGGTGACAAAAATCTGCATTACGTTACGGCAACTGGATTTTTTTTTTTTTTTGAAGATTTTATAATACATCGTTTTGAAACTCTGCCAGTGATCATCATCAAAGTGAGAGGAGCGCCTTAGAAAGAACAATGGTGGTGGAGGGTGGGGGTGAGCAGGGTGCCTGGGTATTGATGTGTAATCCTTTCTAAAGCCAGTTCTAGAGACAGCATGGGATATTTTTTTCCCCCCCTCTTTTCCTGAAGCGCAGATACAGTTTAGCAGGGTAAGGGCAGCCAGCAATACCGGAGCTCTAGATAGCGGCGCTGGATTGCATTAGGGCTGCGCCGCAGTTAACCCCCATCTCCCTGCATGCTGCCTGCCCCGCAGCTCCAGCCCCGGGAGGGCAGAGCGCGGGGCAGGGGGAGGAACGGAACCGCAGAAGGGTCCAGAACAGAAGCTCAGGAGAGACCAGATGGAGAGGAGAGGAGGGGAGGGGAGGGGAGGGGAGGGGAGGGGAGGGGAGGGGAGGGGAGGGGAGGAGCGTGCTGCTGCAGCCAGGGCTAGGGCTCCGGATCCTGCTGGGAATCGCAACCCAGAGCCATCATCGCCTCCAAGGGCAGCAGCTCGAGCGCTGCCAGCGCAGTCTCCTGGGCTCTGCCAGGGCCACCGGCTGCCCGTCTCCTCCTCCATCAAAGCCCAGCCAAGCTGGGGGAAGACTCCAACGGCCCCCAGTGCCTTGACATCAGCTCTTTGGCCTGTCTGCCTCCCTCTCTACCCAAACAGTTGTTTTTACTGCCCCTATTTCCCTCACCACAAGGGTTCCTCCTTCAGGCCAAGGAAAACATGGGTCCTTTCCCAATCCCTGCCTGCTAACGTCCTCCCGCTGCACACAAAGAGGGGGATGACAGATCCCAGCACGTCCCAGTGGCAGTGAATGCTGCAGAACCCTGCTGGCTTGGGTGTCTGGGGTGTCAAGTCCCGGGGTGCTGAGGTGCTCTCCAGAGCCGGAGTCTCTCTTAGGTTCTCTTGCTTTAAAACAAGAAAAGAAAATCCCCGCAAATCAGCCATTCACTGTAATTTTGTCACAGCAGCTGTCTCAGAAGCACCAATTGCTCTAGACAAACTCATAAGGATAAAGCTCATTATTCTGGCATCTTTGCAACGTGAAATAGCCATGCCAGTTGCGCAGGTCTGGTGGTAAATCATGGGAGATCTGGTTTGACCCCTGCTTGGCTGGTCAGGAGGGAAGAGCCCATGGTCCCACAGTATCATTTTGCCTCACCTGCTGCTCTGGAGTCCGATGAGCTACAAAACACTGGCCCTGCTCATGCTGACTCAGGCAAGCTTGTCCAGGCCTGCTAGGCTCATGTCTGGCCCCCTCCAGACTGGATCTTCAGAGTCTGCTGCTTGCTGCTGCTATGGGAAATCAGGCTGTCAGCTTTCCCCTATGCCTGTACCAGCAGAGTCCAACCCTAGGCCATCTCACTCAGCCCTCCTCCCATGTTTGTATCACTGAAGCATGGCTTCCTAAACCTTCATAACCAAATGTTTCCTTCTGGGATGGACACACAACATTTCATATCACAACACTTCCTTCTTCCAAGTGACTCATGAGAAATCCTTGTTCTCAGTGAGCCCAGCACTGAACTTTGTTGTCCAGCATGCATGGGAGTGGTTTGGCTGAGTCCCACGCACTTGTACCTGGGAGCAGACCTCATCCCATGCGTGTCAGGATGGAGCGGAGCTGGGGAAGGCAGACAGAAGCGCAGCAGCAGACCCCAGGGCAATGGTTCAAAGCTTCTGAGACACTCCTGCCATGCTTTCAGAAGATGACTACACACATGGGCTCATTGCTGGTCTGCGCTGCCCCAGCTGACATCTGCAGCATGCAGGCTGAGGCCACCAGTGTAAAACAATGTTCATGCACCGCACTCTTTTGAGCACTAGGCTGGACGTGAGATGTTCATCTAAGCGTGCTCTGGCTATATAGCATGCACATTATGCCCAGATCACCTTCTTCTCCACTTTGCATGTGCAGCAGACTCTTCAGTGCCATGTTCAGGCACTGACTCTCTCTTTCTTGCCAGCTGCAGATGACATTACATAGCAGCAATTGCTCAATTCTTTCATGCCATGGAGAATTGCACTGCCCATCAGAAACTGTGAATCTTCCAGGTAAACTACAGCCCACCTCCTTAGAAGTGACTGATGGCATCAGCTCAGAGCTTCCCAGCTTAGAAGATAGCTTGCTAGCTAACGATGTGCTGATAATTAAGTTGAGTCCTTTCCAAGAAGAGCTTCCCCTACCAGTTAATCCCAACAGCAAATAATGTAGATTGACTTTATCTTGGTCTGTAAATGCAGGGCTGGCCATGACAGCTCTGTCCCAAAAGCTCTCTGCTTTCCAGCGTGGACGAGTCCCCACTGCACCCCGGGGGCCGGCTGGGTGGGGAGAAGGTGCAAAATGCCTCGGTGAGACGCAAGCTCCCCTGGGGGTCTGGCGACCCCTCACAAGCTGGTAGGTGTGGGGACAGCCCCAGCTCGCCGTGTGGGTGTGAAGTGCGAGTGCATCATGGTGGTCCAGGAAGGCAGATCCTGGGTGCAGTAAGGAAGATCAGAGAGTCCCCGAACTGTGTCCCACTCTCCAAGGGGCAGCCTTGAGCTTGCTAGGGCAGCATGCATCGACGGGGAGAGACTGGCCGGAGGAGCAATCCAGATCCTGCCATGCTGCCCTGCTGCTTCTGCACATGTAGCACTGAGCACTGCTATGCTGTGAAGGCACAAGAGGCAAGTGACAGGCATTTTTGTGCTTGTTTGCCAGCCAGGTATGTCCCAGGCAGTGCAACACACTAGTGTTGGATTGCCGATTACAGATCTCGACAAAAGCCCTCCCTGCAGGTTGACCTCATCCCAGAGCTGAGCTGTCACAGTTGGAGACCTCGCTCTAGCTCTCCAGACCTTCCTCCCCTGGATCATGCCAGAGACTCTTCCCCTCCTAGAACCTCCCAGTGACACCAGTTCTGGATACCATCTGCAGACCTGAAGAGTGACGCGAGCCCAGTCCCTGAGCAATTTGTCTTTCCAATGTTCTTCCTGCTGTGAGACAGCGATGCCCTGTGTCTCCAAGAGGTGGTGAACGGCAGACTCTGAGGTCTTCCCCAGCACTGTGCAAGGTGCAGATGTCCAGACTCTGCCTGGAAGAGCCCTGTTACTGCTCAGTATGGGCATCTCACCAATCTTTCCACCATCACACATCAGGCAGAGTATGGCACTGAGATACTCTGGCTGCAGGGCTGCATGATGCAGGGAGTGCAGAGGATGTAGGCACTTGGCTAGAGTCCACCTCCCCTGCCCCCAGCCCTTCTCCCTGCATGGCTTTGAAGGTAAACAGCTTCAACAAGTGAGGCCAAACCCACACTCCTCCAAGTCACTGCAAAATGGGGCAGCTTTAGGAAGCCCTCGTGAGGAGGCTACCCACATGGTAGAGCATGCTGATGGTGAAGGGCTTCCCACTTCTGGTGTGAGCGTGAGCAGTCCTGCCATGCCATGCACCCATCTGCTTTCAGCAGCTGCTAGTCCTTGGTGTGGGTTTCTGAGAGAGACCATGGGGTGGAAGAGTGAAGTGGTCTCCTCAGCTCAGGCCTTTATGCTCAGAGGAAATGGCCTCAGTCATTATCATTAAGCCTGTCATTATATTAAGAGCATCACGTGTTTATGGCTAGTATCTTTGACTTACAGACCGTCAAAGCCCAGACCCCATCTTCCCACCTGCAGTTAAGATTCTGTGGCAAGTCAGTGGTGCTCTTGGTGGGAGTAACAGGGAAGGGTACCAGCGGTGGCAGCAGGTCTTTAAGGATGGTCCCAGATAACCATGGCAGGAACAGGAATCCCTTTACAAATGAGATTTAAAACCACTGTCCTCTCCACCTTTCCATCTACCCCCTCTCGTGCACCCATCCTATCAACAGTATACTGGGCACTTCCCCCAGACCTGACCCCAACCCACCTCTCCTGTTCCTTGCCTTGGGTGGATGGGGACTTTGTCCTGCTGGCACTGCAAGGGCCAAGCCCTCTGACCCTGCTATGCGTGGATGCCTCCTTCTAGGGGATGCTCCCCTCCACAGTGTAGCCCCAAAGCTAGCAGTGCCTTGGTGGGCACAAGCAGGGCATTCAGCTCTGCCAGTCTGCCTTGTCAGTGGGGACTCTTCACCACCCGGCATCACCTGGATGCAGACAGCACAAGTCACTTGTGCCTGCTCCAGCCTAGGTGACAAGTGGCTTCCCTGAGACACCTTCCAAAATTGTATCAGACAGGGTGTGGGCACAGGGGTGTCTCCCGCTATAGGGCCAGGGAAGTGCTGTGCAGAGCCCCAGGGTCCAGCATAGAGGGGGATCCCTGGTTTCCCTGACAGTGTATTCCCTCTTGCTGGGCTGGTGGCCCTGGAGCTGGAGCACAGAAGAAGAGGCGAAGGGCTGTGACAATGGACTGGGATCCCTGCCTTCTTGGCTGCTGCTGGCGGATAGGCCAAGCCTGCCTGCCTCTGTTCAGCCGCGTTTGACCTTTGCAGGGAGCCTGCTGCTAGCTGCACACAGCCCAGACCCAGATGGGAGCCTGTGAGGGCACCAGGGAACCCAGCTCCATCACCTCCTCACCCACTTCACCCAAAACTGGGACTAGTTACTACCACTGGGAGCCCTGCCCTCCAGAGGAGGATGGACCCTGCCCCAGTACATGCTGGGGGAAGCCAGGCACTCTCTCCTTTCAGCTGGGAGATGCTGGGTCAGACCGGCTGTCCTGCCCAGCTTGCCCACATATGCTCCCCCCAGATGGGAGGAGCACCACATCTGTATCCTCTCCTCCTGCCTGTGGGGCAGGCAGCTGCTTGCTCCCCCCTTCCAGCCAGCTTCTGAAAGAGAAAGCCCTCTTCTCTCCCCAGTCCTACCCCTCCACCTGTCTCTCTGAAGGTGGAAGGTGAGGGGAACCCCCCTCTGATCCGCTAATTTGGGGGATTTCCTCCATAGTTGGCAGGAAGGGGGTCCAGGCTACGTGGCGAACTGCCCCTCAATGCCCTCTCCACTCCTGCTACAGCACAAGAAAGTCCAGAGGTCCCTGACCACTGCCTAAGGTGTGCCACAGGTCCCCTGCCCCTGTAAAGCTAGAAGAAGACCTGCTACAGATCTTTGGCCCTTGCAGAAAGGAGTTCCTCCACCTTCCTCCATCCCCTGCCTAGGCGGAGTCTTTCTCTCCTGCCAGCCAGCCTCAGGACACCTTCTCTCTCCCAGTCTGGGAAGATGCCAGTCTGCTTTCTGCAGGACAGCTGCCTCCTCCCTGCCACCCTTGGATAACTCGGGGGCTCCCACGTTGCTGTCCTCGTGTGCCTGGGATGGCTCCCAGCCCCAACCCAGCAGCTCCCAGTAAGCAGGATGCTACAGGGTGCCTCCCACCCTCCTTCACCTTGGCTGCAGAGACGGGGGGGTGATGAGGAGGGGCTGAGCACACACACACACACACACACACACACACACACACATGCACACCTCCGAAAGGAGCAGGGTCTCTTTAATGAGAAGCAACAGATGGGTATAGCTGACAAGTGCAGGCTTCCAGGGTGGGGGCGTTTAATGATGTCTTTAAACATTGTGAGCGTGTCTGTCTCTCACTCGTGTCCCTTCTGCTGTGCAGCGGGGACGCCTCTCCACAGGCCGGAGCCTTGGGAAGAGCCTTCTCACCAGCAGGGCAGGTCAGGGAGATGAAAGCATGCCTGCAAGCCCCAGCTCCCACCTCCTAGGAGACGGACATCGCCTCCCAGCCTGGGGACAATGGCGGGGTCTGGTCCCCCTGCGTTGTCTCTAGGTGATGTCACATCGATCAGAGCAGACGTACTGAGGGGAGGGGAACAGACACGCACGCACACAAAGGAGCCCGCTTTGAAGTCCCGCGAAGGAGCGTGCCTGCTGCCTCTGGTCTACCCGTACCTCCCAGCGCTCGGGCCATGGGTGTGTGTGAACAGGCACGGAGGGGTGGGTGGGTGCCCGCGCTGGCCGGATGGGAGGGCTGGAGCCCGTGAGCATCCGCTGCAGTCTCAGGATGGGAAGCGGATGGAAGTTTTGGTTCCCTACACCTGCCGAAGCCCGGTTCACACGTGAGCTCTCCCCTCATTGCTCAGGCAACGTAACAGCCTTCCCAGGGGCTGTGAAAGCAAACTGGCCTCTCTGTGGCCAGAGAGATGTTCACAGAGCCTCACGTTAACTGCAATGGCCATACTGGGTTTCAAGGAGTTGCTCCGGGTTTGCAGCCAGCAGTGCTACCAGTGGTGACAGGGATTTGCTCAGCCACCCAGAACTGGAGCTCCGATTACAGGTGGTAATTAAACACATTTGGGTTCTTTGCATTTCTTTCCTGACGGACCAGTTTTCTCCACAACTGGGAGGCCTGGGAGATTATCCAGCAAAAATGGAAACCCTTGCCACATTGCATGACTCCAGGAGCTGGACCTTTGATAGGAAAGCACCAGCATGAACACCACACATGCTGGCAACACCACTGCCACAACCGAGCCCAGTGTGTGACCAGCCTTCAGCAACTCATAAAGCAGAAAAGATACGGGCTTATCTAAATGCTATGGACTATACGTATTAGTGACTGGATTTGCCATCAGATTTTCTCCTTTGCTGGGCACAGCAACAGTTACCATCCACAAAAGAAGGAGCATGAAGCACCCATCACCCTGTACCACGTCCACCTTGCTCTTGCTTCAGCCAGCGTTGCTGCACTGGTGGCATTACTGGAGTCACCAGGCTTCTTCCAGCTGCATACTGCAAGAAGTACAACACAGGCAACCCCCGTGGGACAGCCCGGGCCAAACCTCTCAATGCCACAAACCAGTGACGTGAGCTGTGTTGCCTGATAAAGCTGGGCAGAAGAGCCGTGAGCAGCCACTTGTGCGTGCAAGATGAGTGCACGGAGCAGGAACAGTAACCGCCGGACTGGAAGAGCTCCCATCCTCGCGCTTCAAACATGCACATACTTTGGCAGAGGCTGCAGCATCACAAGCTGCATCCCCAGCCCAGTCCGGCCCTGGTGGGAAGGGGAGCATTTCCCTGCACTTACTATTCGGAGAATAACTCCCAGATTGGTATAATTTTCACTCATTTATGCCAAATCAGTGCCAGCCACCCTGGTTTCCCATCTCCGCCTTGAGCATAACTTCTGGCCCCAGTCACATCAAAGCTGAATGAAGCAAAAGAAACTGTTTGCTACAATTTTTTAAAAGTGACTAATTGTTTTCAGCATCTTCCTTTTAGTTAAAAAATTAGGGATCAAACCAAAAACACCCGAGAAGAATTCAGTTTTTAGAAAGAGCGACACACTTGTCATCTGGAAAAATCAGATGGCAGGCAGCTAAAAATAGAGATCTCTTGAACTTCTGAAAACTGTGCCCACTCGTGCTGGTTTTCTTCTGCTCTAGGCGCACACAAAATCATCAAAACCTTTTCCTCTGCTCCTCTGTTTGGGCACCAGTTTAATCAAACAGCTCGGGGAACAGCAAGCATCTCCAGCTGCTGGGGGGGCCAGCAGACAAACCCTCCTGACAAGTAGGCTCTCTGTAAACCGTGGCTGCAAAGTTTGTTTACAGTGTTAAATGTCCATGAAAGTGGTGGCGATATTTAAAAATAAGGACATTTTTTAATCTTATGAATGGAAGTCTGGGCCTGGGCTGTGTTGTTGCAGAGAGGCACTTAAAGCCCCTCAGGCAGGGCTGTGATGCTTGCTGATGGAGCCATGAGCGTGCCATGCCTGGGGTGTGCCTGTGCTTCGGGTCTGCTGCCTTACACTTGGAGAAGACAAGGCGTCCAAATACAAGAAACCAACCAACCAAAGGCAAACACTGTAACCACAGTTCTTGCCTCTGGCTTGGGGGATGGGAAGGAAGAGAAAAGAAATAAAAAATTAACCAAGCTTTTAAGCAAAAGTTCTAGGGCATCTTAAAAGGAAGGGGGTAAAAGCTTCAAGTGTCATGTCCTCCTGCCAGAGCCTCTTTGCTCCCAGCAGATCTTCTCTCGCTTAACAACACAGTGCCTTATTGCCCCTATCCGCTATCAAACATGCCTGCTGACCAACCCATGGAAAATGGTTGGGCTTTCATTTTCCACCGAGTGGGTACATTTCTTTGGCATCTTGGATGTCAAGCATTCCTGAGGCAACACGGTGAAAACACACTCAGCTCACAAACGGGGGATGTTTTGGGGCTGCAGCAAACACCAGTGCTACTCCCTTTTGGGGACTTCTCCTCCCCTCTCCGTAACCCAGACTGCACCACAAAGGAGCAGATGCTGGTGCTGCTGCAATTTATTTTAATTCCAACCCCCCATCTTTTTCTCCCCCGCCTGCACTTTTTTTTTTGATTTTGCGTGTGTCTGGGTAAATTTAGTTCCCATAAAAGTGAAGGACTGTCAACACCAGTTTTGGAGCCAACCATACTGCCGGCAGCTGTTGTGCGGGCTGTGCACACAAAGCCCCTGAGCGCACCTCGGTCTGTCCCCTCCAGCTCCCATGCATCCCACTGGCAGGTCCAGCTCCTGACACCCTCAGCTCTGTCCCATGGCCCAGAACCCCAGCTCGGCCCGAATCACACAGTCCCCCCCTCCTCTCCACCCCACTCCTCCTGATCACAGAATCACAGAATAGTAGGGGTTGGAAGGGACCTCTGTGATCCACTCAGCCTGGCTTGATCCATCCTGATCCCTATCAGTCCCCTCCCCCATGCTGCTCCTCCCAAGCTCCCTGTTGTCTCCCATCTCCTACACCCTCCCAAGATGGGGGCAGCCAGGCAGAAGTAGCATCCTTTCCACCAAGGCATTGTTCCAAGGGCAGCTGGATCCTGAGGAGTGACAGGACAGGGTCCTGTCAAGGGACCTCTCCTTCAGTGGTAGATCCCAGTAAGGTAGCCCTCTTTGGATGCAGGATCCACCGAGAGTTCTCCTTGGATGGAGGATCTCAGTAAGGTAGCTCCCCTTGCATGAGGATCTTGACAGAGGAGCTGCACATGGCCCAAACGGAACAGCCATGCTGGAGGGTCCTGCAGCACTCCTCACTCCCACCCCCTCTGCCCTATTCCTTCCGTGTGCGGCTCAGCATCCCTTGACTCCCCCCGGGCATTAGCAGACCCTCAGGAGGGTTTCATCCCACCCCGGTCTGTGCCATCATGGGGTCCCTGTGCACAACCTCCTGCAGGCAGGGGCCCAAGGAGCTCTGCAGGCAGCAGCCCTCTGCCAACTGTTCTTCCACCAGCAAATTACAAGTATTTTGGGCTTTTCCTGGAGTTTCTTGTGACAGGGTGCCTGGAGGATGCGTGAGAGGAGCATGATCGCTGTCAAGTGGGGCCAGCCCTGCTCTCGCACACGGGTTTCTCACCACTGCATGCTTCGGGGCACGGGGGAGGGGGCAACGCTCAGGCTGGGGGGTCGCAAACCACTCCCTTGCTGTAGAGAGCAAACAGAGCTTATGTCCACTTCGAGAGTCCTGTGGAAACAAACCGCTTGTCATTCATGTGCCGAGGGACACCATCCCCGCCATAGGCAGTCCAAGGGGGACTCAGGGCCTGAGAGCCTCTCTCCACTTACCTGCAGTGCTCAGATCACAGGGGGATTCCCCCTCTTCCTTCACTAAATTGCGAGACAGGTCTCAAAGCCTGGTGGAGCATTTGTTTTTCATGGCTGCTCTGTGAATGGAGGAGTTTTAATGTGACACTTTGGTTTGTGTTTTGACGCACCTTTACTGGTGCCTCCCGCTCCTTCCTGAGTGGGTGCAGAAGACCCCTCAGCACAGCGCTGCCAGCCCTTGCCCACACATTGCTCTGCATCCCTCTTCCCCCAGCCACCAGAATGGCCAAGTACCCCTGGCTGCCTCTTGGTCTTGCTTCTGCTCTTGGCATCGCCTCTGCTTCTACCTCCTGCACAGTGTCTGGGTGGCTCTCCCTGCCTCGGGATGGATTCTGCAGAAGATCCAGTGCAGGTCTGGACCACTGGGCTCCCCTCCATGCTTGGACGCACTGGAGGCGAGGGGAAGGCAGCTCCTTGTTGGTGGCTCCTCTCCAGGTGGTAGATTCAACCTCTATCAGAGAGTGGAAATGGCTTGGGGCATGAACGCAGGGACTCCATGTTCTGCTAGGAACTTGCTCACCGTGAGAAACACAGCTTTTGCTAGCAGACTTGCACCAGCAAGCACTCCAAAGCATCCAAAGCATCTCTGTACCCCATTTCCCTTCCGAGGCTCCTAAACACCTCCAGCGGGGCACTTCAAAGCCTCCGACAGCATCTGCTGAGCTGGGTGAGAAGGACATGTGAGGAGCCCTCGTGCAGGAGCAGGTAATGCTCAGCTTGTCCCTGGCACTGCTAGGAGGTATGTCCTGCCAGCGCACTGCAGTCCCACGAGGACGCGGTCTGCGGGCAAGACCGTCCAGCCCCTCTGAGCTGCTAGCTGACTGTGCTTGCCAAGGACTCATCCTGCTCCTGATCCGCCAGGAAGCCAACAGTGCAGACAGCCGGGCTGAGCTCCTTCACCCTCTCGTGCTCTGCTTTGCGACTGGAGCCTTCTCTGTCCAGCATCTCCAGCAACCCGCAAGGCGCTCCTGAAGGCTCATCATGACTTTGTCTGTGCCGCCAGCCTCCTCCATCCCTCTCCCCAGGGAACAAGGGATGATTCACGAGCCACAGGGCCACGAGGGGCAGCCGGGGAGCACAGCGAGGCGAGGTGTTTGCCAGGGGCCAGCACAACTTCACCTTGTATGGAGGAGACGGCTGGGAAGCGGTTAACACTTTGGTACTGGATTGATTTCTCCTGGAAGGAAGGAAGTGTCCTCACGCAGAAAAAATGCAGAAATAACAGGGTTGGGTGTTTTTTTTGTTTTTTAAAAATAGCTATTCTTTTTTTCCAGCCATCTGTGCCATTTGCAGCTGATGGGAGGGGGGACAGTGTTGGATGGGGGGAATCATTTGGGTTTGGGACCGATATTGCATTTACAGTGTACAAAACAAGAGAGGACATCTGTCCCCAGTGGAGTATTACGCACAGATCTAGGATTTTAGTATTGCGCTCACATCCAGTGCTATCATTACAGATGGACAGAGCGGAGATGGTCATGTACAACCCTGCACTCCCTCCTCCTTGCTCTCTTCCTTGACTGCAGTCTGCCATGGCTCCCTTTGCCCATCGGCTGCTCCTGCTATTCCCAGATCTTGGAGTGCTTTCCAACCATGACAGTCTCCTTCTGGCTTTCCCCCATCCCTGTTCCTGTGCATTGATGCTGCTTCAGACAGGAGCATGCCACTGCCTGCACCAAAGGCTGGTCCTTCACGCCTCTACAAAGCCAGCCATGGAGAACACCTCCCTTTGCATCAGGGGGTCTCCTTTCAGGAGCAGCCCACAGAGACTGCAGACTCATTCTTCATCCAGATAAGATGTCACTGCAGACATCATCATCCCAAGCACTATTGTGTAGTGCTGCACCTAACCTGTGCTTGCTACAGATGTGCTCCAAAAATGCTCTAACCCCTCTTTAGTGAGCCTGGTCACTGGCTATGCTCCCTGTCAGCAGCCACAGGGTATTTCTGTCATCAGCCAGGCATAAAACCTGCCAGGCTTGTCTGCAGCAGAGGGTCTGGGCACTCCGCCGGTGCTTCCACAGCATGCTGGCTGGTGCAGAGCAGCAGAGCCGCTCGCTGGGGAACGGCTGCTGGGAGCATCCCAAGGGAGCTCCTGTGCTGGGGCGAGCGTGAGGGAGGGAAGGAGGCTCCTGCCAAAATTTGGTCCTGCTGGGAAGACAGCAATGCTGAACTGACCCTCTGGCTGGGATGTCCTTCGGAACAGTCCTGGCGCTTGCATGGAGGCTAGCAGTCCCAGATGGCCCTTACTAGCCCTGTCACATGCTTGGAGCTTGCTGGGTGGGCTCTGACTGCAGGCAGCATGTCTTTGCCAAATGCTTTTTAACAAAATCTTCAGCCTGATGTCCGCTTTCACTTTTGGTGTGTCCCTCCCATGCCCTTCCTGGTTATTTCCAATGGTGTGATCATCCATGCAGTATTTTCAATCCCGCCATAAGAGCTCATTTAAGTTGTTAGTGAATATTCAAATGAAGCAAGATGCTGCTCTGTTGACTCGAGTGAGACAGGACCCAGTTGTGTGCAACATGTGCAAAGTGTGAGGGCTTGAATGAAGAAGCGACCTGGAGCCACCCCAAGTCTCCTGCTCCTGCCCTTGACTTTGGAGGGCAGAGGGTGGAGAGGAGAGGGGCAGGTGAAAGATGAACCACAGGAGGGAAAAGAGGGAGTCAGGGGAGCAGAGCAGCCCATGATAATTTTATTATCTGTGTATAAATGGGAAGGTATCTGTGTGCCAACTGGAGGTTTGCATGCCTTCCAGAGCAGACAAAGGGGAGCAGATGTGGTCAGGAGAAGAGGCAGCGGTGACAGGGCAGAGAGGACTACCAGTGGCTGGGAGAACCTGCTCTTACAGCAGGGAAGTGAGCATGTGTCCCATGCTTCGTTACAAGCCGTTCAGGCAACTCAGCTTACTTGCCTTGGGACTTTGGAGGAGAGAAGCTCCAGACTGGTGGGTATGTGCTGTGATATACAATACATCTGATAGTTCTAGCCCATTAATAAAACATGCATTTGGCCATGAAAGGCACATCTGCCTATTTTAAAGACTATAATAATGGATAAAGCTCTGGCACATGGATTTCTGTAAGAAAACTAGCACTGTAGCATTCCAAAACTATGTATTCCATCAAATTCAATGGGACAGTTATTGTATGCTCATTAAATACTACTGAACTATTCAATGGTTGGATGGTGAATAAAGACCCAATTTTAGAAAGCCACACAGTCTGTCAGAACACCCACAGACTCCCAAGGCCTTTACTGCTGTCCCAAGCCTGCAATCAGCTCTGATAACAGGCTGTGGACAGGCAGGACAGGGTATTCATGGGTCAAGTGGCCTGTCTGTCAGGAGCTCTGGGAACATCAGCATGGCTGTAATCCACTGTCCAGGTGGTTAAATGATCTCAAACGAAGATTACACATCCCGTCTCCTGGAAATTAGACCATCCAGAGCATAACTTTCTCCTCAATTACTCTTTTTCTCTTGACAGAAGAGCTCCACAAACTCCTCATTGATGCCTCTTCTCCCTTCCTGGGATGATTTCCTGACTGTGCTGCTTTCCAAGACTTTCTTCACTTTAATTCACCTGGTACAATCCTACTTTGCCTGTTGGGAGTATGTGTTGGGCCCTCCAGCCAGTGCAGACCCATTTCCACGCAGGCTACAAACAAGCAAACACATGAAAAAGGGCTAACTGGAAAGACCAGCCCAGGATTTGCAATGAGAGGAGAAGTGTGCTAAAGCAGATGGGTCTTGCCCCAGCTCTGAACTGACCCACTTGGGGCTCAAGATGTTCACTGGCAGGGATGGAGAGCCCTGGGGGAGTTCCCAGGAGCGGTGCCGTGCTCCACAGTCCCACGGGAAACCCTTCTCCAAACTCCTGTACTGCGGCAGATCAGCTCTCAGCCAACTCCAGGCTGCAAGGCTTCCTCCTCCTCGGCCCTTTTCACAAATTGCCAGGCCAAAAGCTAATGAAGTGGAGACAGACAGACAGAGATATTTCCAAATCTTCACTGGTGCCTGACATTATAACCTAATACGTGGGATCTCGTTCCACCCCGCACCTTGGTCTGGGAGCTTTTGCATGATCTAGCCCAGGACTGCCAAGCTCTCTGTATAAGAGCAGTGTGTTGATAAAGCCTGTGGATGCTTTCAAGTCTGCTAAAAAGATGTTTCGAGGTGATAGATCTTAAGCAACACACAGAGCTGAGCGCTGCTCTGCTCTCCACACCCTTCCCCGCTGCCAGGGGAAAGCAGCCACTATCAGTGATAGCTGGATCCAATTTATTAGACGCTTCGAGGAGACATTCATCAGGCAAGGAGATAAATAATCTTCAGATGGAACAATTAAATTTAATTGCCTGAAGATTATTTGTCTCCTTCCCTGATGATTGTCTCTGCTGAGCGCCTTATAAATTGGATCCAGCTATCAGCAATATTAACTGCGTTTCCCCTCAAGACTCGCCCAGCAGCCCAGACCAAAACACTGGGCTTACAATAAACTTTCACTGTTATGTATTGAAACCAATGTTGTCTCAAGGCTCATGAGTGTCTTTTTTCTTGCAGATAGACAGGTCCATGGTCTAAGTGGCTGGGTTTTCTGGTCCCCCATGGGTGCATGCCAATCTCAGCCAGTGCTGCTCCTATTCCAATGGCCGTGTGGCAGTGACATCCTGCTTGGCAAAGGCTTGAGGAGGGACATGGTGAGCCCTCAGGTGGACCATGCAAGGTTTTGGATTTTGTTGTGACTGGAAAAATGAAGAACCAAGGCAGCAGGATCCATAGCATGCTATGGAACAGCAATGGCATATCCAGGGTTGTTCTTCTGCTGGCCATGAGGGAAATGGTAATGGAGCCACATCTCAGACTGAAGAGACCTTCAGCATGTGTGTGGGCTTGCTAATGCTGGTAGCAGTCAGTCCGCCAGCTCGACGGCCAGCAAACCGCAGGAGCGCGGCTTTTGCCCATAGAGGGAGAGCAAGTGTAGCCACCATATTCGTGGTACTCCAGGCCAGGACCAAAGCTGGAATCTCTTCAACAACCCAGGAGCCATCAGCTCCCTCCTCTGTATACGTCTGAAGCCTGGAAAATATCTTAATATGGGAGAGGAAAGGGAGGGGTTTGATCCTCAGCTGGTGTAAATCAACGGAGCTCCATTGACGTTGTTGGAAGATTACTGAGACTTATGTCCTCTGACCCCAGAAATCTCTAGGGAGGGAGGTAATGACTGCAGAGCATTCCAGTGTTGCAAGAGATCTTCCTCCAGCCTGGCCGTGGAGAAGCTGTAACTCCAGGGGCTGGAAAGTGCAGGGATAAATGTCTGGGTGAAGGACAGGGAGAAAATGCCCCACGATTCCTGGCTCTGAGTCCCAGTTGGAAGGCAAGCTGGAAAGCAGAGAGGCTGGGCTGCTGGCACCATACACCACAGGGAGATCTCATCCTTCTGCACCTTTCTGAGTATGGAGGATGGACGGCTCTGGATACGAGCATCATGATGTCCTGCTCTCAGCCCACCTCTGGGCAGCCATGGAGTCTAACACATCTGCCAGGCAGGACTGAGTCCAAGCCCACCGGTGCCCACCCACCCTGCACCCTGTGCACGATGGGAGCAATCAGCGGCTCACCCCATATCATCCACCCTGCCTGCCTTGGGAGAACTTTTGGCTGTTGGCAATCGCCAAGAGCCGTGGGCAACGCAATCCTCTGCTTGAAGGCTGCTTATCCTCCGAGAGATGAGCTGCGTCCAGACGTCCCTAAGTCAAAGGCAGCGTTTGGTAGTGCGGGCAGGGTGCCAGCGATGTGCACTCCTTCCTCCAAGCAGCACAGAAGAGACCCTGGAATGAACATGTTTACTGACAGACTCCTGCTCTGTTGGCCTGGTTTTCTAAGGAAATGAAGCTTGTGCAATCACATTGTCTGGGGGTGTCTGTTCCTAATAACTTCTCAGTCCACCAGCCAATTCCAATCCAGTCTGACAGAGGGGGAGAGGTCTTAAAATATTGCGTCCTCCCAAGTCTCCCGGCAGTATGCTGGATGGCTAGCTGAAGCTCAGGTAACTTGGACCAGGCGAGGAACAGAAGCATCTTCTACACAAAGTCACGGAGAAGAGCAACAAGGTCACAGTTGGTTGCCAGTAGGTAACCTGCAGCCCCATTGGGAAGAGGACTTTGCCAGCAGTGGCCAGAGATGGATGTGCACCATCAGCTAGGAGAAACATGCATGTCCGGAAGGATGTGAGCTCCAGCTACGCAGGGCCTGGCGCTGCCTGCAGTTAGCGCATGTCTGGGCAGACGAGGATAGAGTCAGCAACAAGCCATGGCTGCCAGAATGTGTGAAGATGAGCGCTGAAAAGCCTCCAGCTCCCCGAAGCGCTGGGGCTGAGGGATCCTTGGCTGGAAGGCGTGGGATACCAGCGGGCAGAAGTCTCCCTTCTGCTGGGGACGGGTGTTTCCAGGAGCAGAGCCACGCTGCGGGTGCCTGGCCAAGCTGAGCAGGACCCACGGCCGCCCCACGTCACGTCTCGTCTTGCTTCAGTCTGGACAGGATCTGGACAGCAGTGCCTTGTTTGTCCTCTCGTTGATGCTGGTTTAATTTGCTGAGGGCGTTCAATGGTGCACATGGTTTCTCTAGCTCAGCCCTGCCAGTAATATGAGCTTAACAGAGCTGGAGAGGACTTTCTTTTTTTTAAGCGCCTATACAAACATGATTTGTTTTGTAATAACTCTTCTTCTGTTCAGTTTTGAAGGGGATGATGGCTTTGTGATCTGAGGGGCTTGGAGACAGTGCAGAGCAGCTCAAATTCCTCCCCACGTGCTATCAATTAACGTCTTCATTAAACACCCAGATCAAAGCCGCTTCCAGCCAGAGCATGACAACACAACAGAGCTCAGCTTCGTGAAGTCACCAGCAATTGGTGACAAATCAAAAAGGGCTTGGTTTGTCCTGTGCCAGAAACACGGAAACAGGAGATAACTGCCAATGGAGGGAGCAAGTGTCCTTTCTCAGCTCCCTGTCACAGCCTCGACCAGAAGACAAGATCCAAAGCCATGGTGAGGGATGAGGGACCTGCTGCATGTGCACTTGCTGGGAGAGGCACTCCCTGTGGCATCAGATCACCAGCCCTTGCCCAGCAGCCTGCTCCCAGGCCAAATTTCTGGTCTCATCGGTGCCAAGGGCAAGTCTCCAGTTGACTTCATTGAGACTTGACCTTGAGTTAACCTAGCAAAGCATGAGGGCTGGGAAAGTCATCTGGAAGGAAACACCACCACAAAATTGTCCAGATGGGTGTTTCCTAGAAACTCTCCAATATATCTTCTATCTCTATTTTACTTAAGCTGTGGGCATCCAGGAACCCCAACCCCTGGCAGCGTCCCAGCTTCCTGTCTGCACCACCGTGCAGATCCTTGTGTGATCAGGCCTGAAGAGCAAGGGGCCACAGCCTTCTGCTAGCGTGGCTCCATCTCTGCTTGCCACAGGAGCCTGTCACACCAGCTGGCCCTGGGCTGGTCAATCCCACATCCTAGACTTTGTACAAATATTTGTGCTTTAGCCTGGTGCAAAAAGGTACATTTTCACTCACAGTCAGAACAACAAAACCTGGGATTTAAACCCCTGTGGAAGCTTGGGTGCTCTGTTAATCCATGCTCGGTGCTCAGCCTAGAGCGGAGCAACTGCAGACCATATCACAGGGTCTTCCCCTTGCAGGGCCCTTCATTAGACACCAAGCAAGCCGAACCCCTCGGTGAGACCTGACAGCACCACGTCCCACCATGCAGGCAGGCTGTCCACCTTTCTCTTCCCACCCTCCTTCCTGGTTTGAGCGTGCTGGGTGCCACCACCTCACCATAGTTTCTCACTCAGTGCTTACGACGGGCAGGGTGGCAGGACCAGGCAGCCCCCGCGAGAGGCTTCAGCCGGGCATGACCAGGGCTTGCCCTCCAACCTTGTGGTGTGATCCACACTTGTGTTTTACCAACGCTGACTGCATGGTGCAACAGTGGGACCCTGCTGTATTCTCCCTCCCTTTGCTTCTGTGCCCAAACACACATGGTATTTGTGGCTGCTCTAGCAAATGCCACCCAAGGGAAGTTTTTTAAAGATATATGGATCTATAATTAGTTGGTCATTTCCTGCATCATTTAAAATAAATTTAGTAGACTTTAGTGCCTGGTTTCAGCTTACTGGAGTCATTACAGGGTAAACTGTGGGCAGAGTGAAAAATCCAGCATGCACAAAAGTGCTGCCCTCATCTACACCATGCTGTTGTATGAAAGTCTCCACCCCACGACATGCTGAGCTTTGCGTTGATGAACTGCGTCGTGGGGGACTGGCTGGGTTTGTTCTTAATGCAGATCAATTAACTGAGCGTGTTGCTCGTGAAGGAGCAGGAAGAGCAGCGCTGGGTCTGGGAACAGCACAACACTTGGGGAAATCACATCTCCCAGTACACTCCCCCACCACAACACTCACCCGTCAACCACAGCACACGCTGCTAACCCTTTCTGGGACACTTCGCCCCTCTCTGACTCCTTCTCCAGGCAGCTCAGTTGGGAGTTTGGTGGGACAGGTTTCCATGGCCTTGATGGAAGCCCCTAGAGCATTTGCTTTCCAGTTTTGAGGCATTGTTAACTGTCTTAAGGGAAAATGCTGGGAATCGGGTCAGCTGATACTATTATGGTGATGAGCCCTGCAAGCAGCTGTGGCATTCATCTCCACAGAGTGCTCTGTTGTGGTTTAGCTGTGGCCGGCACCACACGGGGCTTTGGGGGAAGAGAGGAATGTGGCTGGCTCAGGAGTAGCTCTTGCAGTTTTTTCTGCCACAGCAAACTGCACCTTGATGGTGAAGCTGCCGTGATCTCCTGCAAGCTGGGCAGCCAGCTCCAGTCTGGGATTTCCCAGGGGCTGAGTCAGGATAAAAGTGGGTACCAGCCAGCTACTCCCCAGCAAGGAGCTGCAGGCTGTGCACAACACTGCTCTGCTCTTAGCCACTGGCTGCAGCTCCTGCTGCCTGCCACTTCATTTCAGGCAGTGGCATGGCAAGTCTAGGAACATGGTCCAGCAGCTCAAAAATGGTCAAGGGAAGGAAAGCAAAATCATACTTTTGTTGTTCTTGTAATTTAGAGATCAAATTATAGTACTTCAGGACAAACACGTTTGCATCTCTAAAGATTCTTTGAAGCCCGAGTCAGCAAAGTGCATGCTCAGCTTTAAGCATGTGGTTTATGATCTATTGGATTAACCTGGGGCTTGAGTGAATAACCGTATAAAAACTTTGTTTTAACACATCATCTGTTCGGTTTTTCTTTTTTCTTCCCACCAAAAATGCAATTTCAGCCTTAATATAAATGTATAAAGGATTGTTGGTTTTAACAAATGCCATCCTCCAAAATTCTTGAGTTAGGAAAAACTTGTAGATAGTCACTGACCTGTTTCCATGTTTTGGTTTCTCAAGTGAAAATTAGTTTGGTTAAATAATTTTATTTTTTTAAGTGGAAAATAAAATAAAATAAAATTAAAATAAAATAAAATAAAATAAAATAAAATGAAATAAAATAAAATAAAATGAATCACAATTGCTTCCACATTAATTGGGAGCTAGGCCCATGCAAACCTCATGAAGTTCAAACAAGGGCAAGTGCAAGGTCTCGCACATGGGTCGGGGCAATCCCAAGCACAAATACAGGTTGGGGGATGAAGGGATGGAGAGCAGCCCTGTCGAGAAGGACTTGGGCGTGCTGGTTGATGAGAAGCTCCACATGACCTGACAATGTGCGCTCACAGCCCGGAAAGACAACTGTACCCTGGGCTGCATCCCCAGCAGCGTGGGCAGCAGGGTGAGGGAGGGGTTTCTGCTCCGCTCTGCTCTGCTGAGACCCCACTGGGAGTCCTGCATCCAGCTGTGGAGCCCTCAGCACAGGACAGACATGGACCTACTGGAGCAGGGCCAGAGGAGGCCACAGCAATGATCCAAGGGCTGGAGAACCTCTGCTGTGAGGAAAGGCTGAGAGAGTTGGGGCTGTTCAGCCTGGAGAAGAGAAGGCTCCAGGGACACCTTATTGCAGCCTTTCAGTACTTGAAGGGGACCTACAAGAAAGCTGGAGAGGGACATTTTACAAGGCCTTGTAGGGATAAGACAAGGAGTAATGGCTTTAAACTGAAAGAGGGAAGATTTAGATTAGATATAAGGAAGAAATTCTTCACTACGAGGGTGGTGAGGCATAGGTTGCCCGGAGAAGCTGTGGCTGCTCCATCCCTGTCAGTGTTCAAGGCCAGGTTGCATGGGGCTTTGAGCAACCTTGTTTAGGGGAAGCTGTCCCTGCCCATGGCATGGGGGTTGGAACTAGATGAGCTTTAAGGTTCCTTCCAGCCCAAAACATTCTGTGATTCTATGATTCTATGAATTTTTACCTTTGTATTTTCAGTTCCTGTTTTCATGATGTTTTATTTTTCAGGTCGCTTTGGGAACAGAAGATTTTCCTGTGTCCCAGGAATTTTCATAGGGTGGAAAGAGCTGGTCTGGTCTATAGGTGAGTTTGGAGAACCTCAGACCAAAAAATCCTAGACACACCTAAGTCAGCCGGAGCTTTCCAATGGTGCTGTCATTACCAGGATTCTCATCTCCTCCAATCCAAGCGTCTTTGTGGCTGGGAAATTGCAATCTCGGTCTAAACTCTGCGTTGTCCAGCCCAGTACCACATGGGAAGTGGCTTTGCCCACAGCATACAGAGTAGACCAGTGTGTGGTTTCTCAGAGAAACCTGGGCCGTCTGAGTAAAGGCTACTTACAGCGAGCTTCAGGCCAACAGCGTCCTGCTCAGTGGCTGCTCAGCCAAGCTGCATCCTCAGTGGGTATCTGTGCTGGGGATGGAAAGTGTGGGCGCTCAGCAACCCCATAGTTCACCCAGCATAAACCTGATCACACCACATTTCAATTATACAGCAACTCTATTTATAAGCTACGTGGGTAAACAGTCCATGTAACTGCACAGTAATCGCACAGAGTTCCTACAGATGATAGCGCAATAATTAACTTAGTAATTGCATGTGCCGGAAAAGCCCTGGAACTTCCACTGTGTTTTTGATGGCTGGCATGGCTCTTGCTGACTCTCTTGCCTCCTGTTTGATGGGCAAGGCTTCCACTGACTTCAACAGATCAGGCTCAGAGCAACTCTCCTCTGTGGACATTGCAGCTGCTTTATAGAAAGGGTAGCTCCTCAGCCTTCCCCAATAACCAGAACTAAAGAAAGAAATTCCAGAGCAGGAACATGAGAAAGGAGCACCCCAGGGGGGGAAAAAACAGAGGGGAGGGGAGGAGAAAAGGCAGAAAAAGGCAAAAAAAAGGCAAAAAAAAGGCAAAAAATCCCCAACACCACCCCCACCATCTCAGACTCAGAGTGCCAAACCTCGGGAAACACAAAGCTGGATTCATGTCTGATAAACTAAGCAGTTCTCTTTGGACGGGAGAAAAGAAATGCAGATGCTTTAGAACTGATGCCAACGAGCTCCTGATTTTGGGAAGGAAATTCAGAGTGTCACAATTCAGCTTTATTTCTATGAATCCATACAATGTGAGCAAAATACCATGCAGGGATGGCTCTTCTGGTGATGTAGATTAACACACTCCCATTAACCTTCATGGCAGTGTGCCAGTGTTCTCCTGCTGAGCTTCTGGACCTGGGTCTACCTCCAAGTGGAGGGAGCAGAAGACCTGGTTGCTGGACTGGGTGAGTCAATGTTTGTCTTCGACTGTGGCCAACAGCAAAAACTAATACACTGATGTGCATTTAAATGTTAGTGATGGAAGTGATGTTCACAAAGAGATGAACAAAAACCCTCACGCAGTACAAATTGTTCTGCAACGTCATCTTTTGGTGCTCCATGGCACCTGGGAGAGGAGGCCACGTGTCACAGCTGAGGGGACCGGCCCTCGCCTCCCAGGCAAGGTAGGAAATGCATACCATGTAATGCCCACTTCTGGCCTTAGACCCTGCATGCTGCCAGCTGGAAGCGAAACCCCAGAGCCATTTGGTTCACTGCTGGCTGAAGGTCAGCAGGAGATGAGCAGTGCTGGCATTCTGAACTTTCCTGTCGAGCTCAGGTCTGTGGACAAAGGGCTGCTCCCTAATTCTCCCAGACCTTTGCTTCTGCCCCACCTCCCATACAAGCGTTGCTCGTATCTGCCCTAACCCAGAAGAGATTTTTCAGGATGCCCCGCTCACCAGGATGCGGGGTTGCCCGGGGTAGGTAGGTGTACAGCAGCCAGGCAGGGACGGGGTGTGTGTGCAGGGCATCTGCGTGGCACGCCGGTGCGGAGGGGTCAGTGCGCACAGGAGGTGCTCGCCTAGGCTCAGGGAGGTGTTTGGCACGCGGGTGGGTGCGTGCACGTACGGGCACAGCTGTGTCTGGGCTGGGGATTGGCAGTGTCTGTGGCTGGCAGTGCTAGGGACATGGGTACCGTAGGGATGGTGATGTCTGTGCCCGGTGATGCAGGTCGGCGCAGGCAGAGTCTCCCCCCACCCCGGGCCCCTCCTGCACTGTAGCCTGCTTTGCTCATTAAAATACTGGAGAAAAGGGATTACTACAAGCAAAATTATGCCTCTTTCAACTCCACCTCCACTGCTTCCCTGTGCCAGGAGAGAGCAGGGCTGAGGCCAGGCACTCTGGGAATCTTCCTCCATTGCCTGTGCCATGGTGCTGGAGCAAATGCCATGCTGGTCCTCACTGAGAAAGCCCCTTCAGCAAACCTCTGCCGCCAGTGCAAGCAGACCTTCCGGGCAAATGCTGTCAGTCCTTGTGCTGCTGGGAATGACTGCCCTGGCTCCTCCTCGTCTGACAGGACACCTCATCATGCCATGCCGGCTGCCCAGAGAGCGATGCTGAAGCTGGTGGGAGGTTGTCAGCCCCGTACTAGCCTTGCTCAGGCCACTTGCTGCTGGGGGCATGGCCTGGAGTTGGAGAAAGAAGGGAACAGAGAGCAACTGAGGCATAGTGGGGTGAAGAAGTGAGAGAGAAAAGCTTGAGCCAACTAACCCAGAGCCTTGATACCCTTTAGACCCTTGAGCCACTAAGCCCCAGTCTTAACTGTAACACCATCCTGCTTCAGAGTGCGTGTGACATAGCCTTCAAATATTAAAAACCAACCTTCATGTAAAGAGCTCATGGCTCCAGGCTGGTTCAAGTAGCCACACTGGCTCCCCACAGCCCTTAGCACTGAGATTACAGCCTTACAGACTGCCGTGTACGGGGCCTACACATTTTCTGCTCCTACTCCTTGGCCGTGGGGAAGGGCAGGAGAGCATCTGAAGGCTTCAAGACCTGTTTGGAAAGAAAACATTGGTATGTGCCCATGAAGCCACCTAGGGAGAGAAGGAGAACATGAAAAGATGCAACTACCTTGCAAGTGCCATTCTTCAAGAAACATTGTGCAGCAGACCCTGCCCCAGAATCTCACCTGCTACACCCAGGACCTCTTTGCTCTGCTTTTCATGGTAGTCCCACCATATTATGCATCATTTACCAGTGCAGGGAAGAGGTGTCTGTAAAGTCCATCTCATGGGGTTGAAGATGTGCTTGGGGAGGAGTAAAGCCTCTATCAGGACATCACGTGTCCCAGTGTCCCTGGCAGGTGGGGTTCCTACACCACTGCTATGCAACTCGCACCCTTCCCACTCTGATTGCATCCAACTCTGCTGCTACCCAGGCCCTTGCTCTTTCCCTCTTCCCTCTTCCTCTTCCAGGCACAGGGAGGAGCTCCCATGAAACCATGTACGGCTTTTGTTCCCTGCAGCCAAGTGATACATCCTGCCATGCCGCCAGAGAAACTCCTGCAGAAAAGCACCGCACAGCCAGTGAGATCCTCCCATAGGCAGGGGCTCTGCACTGAGAAATGGGGGTAACCAGACCCCAGCCAGGTCCGGCTGCAGAGCTTGCCCCATGTCCACCATAGTCATGGAGTCCGTGCCTGGCTTTGGGTCACAGCTCCATCTCTCAATGCAGCAGGGCTTCAAGGAAGGGAGAACAACTACTTCAGAAAAGGGGAGGCCTTTTTCCCCTCTTGGGTCAAATACAAGGGCAGCAAGAGTTACATGCCTCCGTGCTCAGGAGCATCAGGAGCACAGATGTAGCTTTCTGTACGTAGCCCTGCTCTCATACTGAATTCACCCTGTGACTTCCAGAAAGCCACTTAATAGTTTTCCATCAATTGTGCCTTCCCTCTCCTCTGCCCCGGGCTCTGACCATCAGTAGGTGACGCATGTGAACAGGCTCTTGCTAGGGAAGGGCTATCCTGCAGGTCCCGTCTCTTCGGGATGTCGACGCCCACGGATGCCCAACAAGGACAAACTCCATGGGAACCTCTATACTCACCGACCTGCTTCTTCCTTGACCTGGGAAAGCGGGATTGGTTTTAACTCTAGGCGGGACATGAGCAAAGGGGAAAGACGATGGGAGAAATGCTTTTTTAAACGTTCCTTTGCCGCTCGCCTCCACATCCCATGGCGGTGGCTGTGCTGACGTCAATGCGGTGCCGTTGATTTGCACCAGCTGAGGGGCTGGCACACAATCCTCCCCTCCAGAGTGGCTTTGACGTGGGGTGGCGAAGGGCTCGTGCTGGGATATATTCCTGCCCGCACCGCACAGCATGCTGCTGGCTCTCCACAGCAAGGCGAGGAACAACAAAACCTCTGAGGAGCAACGGCAGCCGGCAGGCAGACCCCGCGCGGCTGCCCAGAGCCCCTGCCTTCACCCCAGCACCCAGGGACGAGGTCTGCTGCCCAGGCCAAACCCCTCCATGCAGAGAGGAGGGGAGCAAGGCAGCTGCGAAGGGGGCATCAGCAACAGGAGCCTCACCTTGTGACGGACTGCCAGCCTCACACCTTGCTTGCTGCCGCTAGCTTGCAAGTGCAGCAGCTGCAATGCAGCTGTGAGCGCTCCCTGCCTTCCACGCTCTTCTCCGGGTGTTCTTCCCTCACTGCAGGCTGCAGGACCTGATTAACGCATTCAGCTGCAGATGCTCAGGCCCTACAACCATTGGGTTTCCAGTACCATGTGGAGGTGACTGCCTTTGCATGCCAAAGCTTAAACTGCCTTACAGAGCAACGAAGCCCAGAAAAACATTCTTAACTTGCACTGCACTCCCACACATGCGATTTGCGTGTTAACGTAAACCTCCACTGGGTGGAAAGCATCCCATGAAAGATGAGCCCAACCCATCAAGCCGCAAGAAGGAAAAGAGTGATACGCAGTCAGCAGCAGTCATCTTTACTATGGACCACAGGAGATCAGAAAAATAACCTTGTTAACAAGAGACCTACTGGCTAACAAAATGTCATGCTACAGGACATACAAGAGAGGCCAAGCACAATCACCAGAACAAAACGGCAACCGAGGAGGAAGGGAAATCCTAGGGTGGTGGACAGGGTGTTGCAGTGGCTGCCCTATAGCAAACCTCTAGCGGTGGTATCCACACAGCTGTGTGCACACCTGTGTGTGCGGGGGGCTGGCTGTGTGGGCTCCTTTTGCCTTTAAAACAAGTCAAAGGGTCTTCACCTCTTACACAACTCCAGTGTCTCTAGCACAATTATTATTAATTTTTTTCCATGAAAAAAATAATAATATCATTTTGTTCCATGAACTATGTGCAAGAATTGTTTCTCCAGGTACAGTGAAAGGAGGGCAGATGATAGGAAAACACCCTTCTCAGTGCTGTCCTTGTGACTCGTGCCCTCTCCTCATTGACACCACAACCCTCCCCAGCAATCCTCTGTGCCTTTGCCTTCAGTGAATCCCAAACAAGGCTTTTCAGAAAAAAAGGAAAATAAAAAAGGTATTGCTGCTTCTTCTTGTAATAGTTTTCCTCTCTCTCCCCCCCCCTTTCCCCTTAAAAATGTTTACTTTCAAAAATTCCATTCCTGCAGAGATTCCTCCCGAGCTCTGAGGTCTCTGCACTCCACCCTCCTCTTCTGCAGTCAGAAAAACTGAGTCTCGATGTCTCTTTGGTTAAAAAAAAAAACAAAACACAAACAAATAACACACAGCCCAGTATGATCCCATTCCACCCCGCGGACGCCTGATGAGAGGGTGTCTGTGGAAGAAGGAAGCATCAGAGACGAGCTGTCTGCTCTCTGGAAGCTGAGGTCCCCACGCCGCCCTGCCGGCTCTCCTCCTCTCATACGGTGGTGGCTGGCCCGTACTGGAGCACCAGAGGGGATGTCTCCTTGATCCGGATGTAGAACCGGCCCTCGGGCCAGGTAGTTTGGAGGGACAGAGGCAAGAAGTCATCGGGAAGCCACCGCTCGCTCTCTTCGGAGGCAAACACCAGTCCGAAGTGCTCCAGCTGCTCCTCACCATAGCAGAAGGCAGCCGAGCCGCCCAGCATGCCACGGGAGACATCGTTCATCTCCAGCACCACCAGCTTCACCACCTCCCCGGCAGACGTCTGGCTGGTGATATGCAGCTGTGGAAAGAGAAAGGTGGGAGAGATGGATGGTAAGGGGGAGGAATGAGAAGGAACCAGGGCCAGAGGCAGCACACGGCCTGTCCTACAGCGGTGACCATTAGGATGGAGGAACAGCTGGCCCAATGGTGCCCCGCGAGCGAGTGGCAGCAGCCTGGCGTGGAGCCACAGGCACGCTGTGCCCAGGAACGCCCACACGGGCTGGGGCCCCAGCTCATGCACCGCTTCCTTGCCTCCACTGAACAATCTGTGTCCTTACAGCTCAACTCTTGCATGTGTCACCTACGGCTCGCCCGCTCCACTCAGGGTGCCCCACCATCCCATTACCTGCAGCTGGACAGGGCTAGTCCCAGCCCTGCTTCTGGCACCACTAAGGTATCTGCGCAAAGTCCCTCTTGCAAGCAGGATCCAGACCATCCGACCAACTGAACCACAACGGCTCTGCCAAACTGGTGGTGTTGAGCTGAAGCCTCTTTGGGAAGCAGCACTCAGTTTGGTCCCATTCACAAGCTCGGGGCTCTCCCACCAACAGCTACCCTCGCTCTCCCTCTCCACTTTCTGGGGACTGCCCTCTGAATCTCGAATACAGCCGAGAAAACGAGCTCATCTGGGCTCTGGCTGCTAACGACTGTCAGGAGCCCACTACTTGACTTCAAAGGCCCTAAAGCGGGACATCCATCCTTGCCTGGGCAAGGCGACGGTTTCCCTTGGCACATCCGTAAGGGCTTGCGGAGCGCCGCAAGCCGTGTCCCGGCAGGGTGGTCCAAGCCCTCGGCCCACGTGAACCCTGCCAGCTCTGAACAATCATCGCAGGGCTCAGCTGATTTACGCCAGCCGAGGAGCCTTTCCTTTGAACTCGGCTTTCTTCGAGAAGAACATCGTAAAACGCTTTCAAGCAGGCGTGTCCAGAGCTTTGCAACTTCAAAAGCCACGTGGGCAGCACGCCAGGAACCCGAGGGCTGCGCTTGAGTTGCATAGAAATCTATGGTAATTTCTCAAATGGAAAATAAATACTGCAAGTCAGATTCCCCTCTGCTTCTAACGTCCCCACCGGGTGAGGAGAAACCAGCTATCAAAACTCCCCAGCAGTAAAACCTGGCAGCCCCTTGGCTCTGTCCTTCCTCTGCCATTTTATAGGCAGGCTGTACTCAGGCTGCTCCGTCAGCCTGGGCTCTGGGCACCGGCAGTGCCGGAGGGGAAATTTCAACAGGGGAAGGAGCTTCCTGGCTGGGAGCAAAGAAGGTGGCCCTGCCCAAGACATGTGCCCTGGGGGACTTCCTTCACAGGGGATCCCACCTGGAGTAGGTGAGGGTGATCAGAGCTCGGGGGTCAGCTCTCAGCAGCAAAGCCCTCGCAGAGAGGAACCAGGTCACACAGCGGCTCCAGTGGACCCCAATGCTTCTAGCAAGGAGGCAGCTTTGCTTGCTCCCCTTCATGGGCTGGAGACAAGAGGCTACTGCTCTCCCTTCCCCAAAGGCACACAGGGCTGGAAGCAGGGGAGCGCAGACCCTGGGGAGGGGAGGCTGTGGGAGAATCATAGAATCATTAAGGTTGGAAAAGACCTCTAAGATCATCAAGTCCAACCATCAACCCACCACCACCATACCTGCTAAACCATGTCCCGAAGTGCAACAGCATTGGGGACAGGGCGGCAGGGTGACAGCTGGATTTCAGCTGGGGGGCTGATGTGTTTGAACACCAGGATGTGGCGAGGGAAACCCATCAGTGTGACCTTTGCTCACTCCCTGCTCGCCCTGGCTGGCACTAACCTACTGTCAGCTGCTGAACCACAGACCAAGAGCTGAACCATGGCTGCACTGCTTCGTCCTCCAAAAACACCCTAGCCTTGGCCCCGGCTTGCCCCCTCCTTGGGAGCAGCTATCGCTCCTGCAGAGCCACGTGCCCCATCCTGCACTGCTGGAGCCTCACCACTACTGCAGGGATGAAAGGATGCAGGGCAGGAGCACTGCAGGTCCCCAGGGGACCTCAGCCCTGGGACAGTGGAGGATGGGAAGGGCAGTGCCAGGCGGGGGGCACACGAGCCTCCACTGCCTGCCTCCCCATCCTGCCAGCCCTTTCTGTCGAGGCACAGCAGAGCCGCAGCACTGCCCTTTGCAGGCTCCAGTACCTTGACACTGGTCTCTTTGGAGAGTCCGGTTTCGTACTGAGGGCAGACCCGCAAGGTGACAGAGCCCGGCTTCTTCCCTCGGTCGGCCAAGCTCCCAGGCTGGTCCGGCTGCTCCTGGAAGCTCTGAGTCCACTCGGCTGAGTGTGTTCGGAAGACGGGCTCAGATCCCTGCCCACCACAGCCGTGCTCGGGGCTGGGCGTTGAGCCAGTCCCCAGCCTGAGCTGGCTGCAGTGGCCCACGGTCCTGCTCTCCGTCGGGGAGCTGTTGACGGAGCCGGGGCAGGACTTTCTGGCCGCCTGGCAGAGCGGTTTGGGGAAGTCCAGGCTGCTGGTTCGAACACAGTATGCCTGCCGCTTCTCCGTGATGCGCAGCAGCTCAATCTGTCGGCTGGGCAGGACGAAGTCGCTGTCGTAGAGCTCGGGGGGTGGCCGGGGCTCCTCCGGTGGTGGTGGCGGCAGTGGTGGGGTCTTGAGCTCGTGGGTCTGCAGGACATCCGGGGCACTGTCCCGCAGGGTGCGGGCGACTCTCCGGCTGCAGCACTCGGGCCCCGTGGAGGAGTACACCAGGTCAAGCTCCTTTGGGCTCTGGGCCCTGCTGGAGTCGTAGTCGCTGTCGGTGGCCAGGAACACCTCTGAGGAGCCCTCTTCATCCGACAGCCCATGCAAGTCTGAGAGGCACATAAGAGAAGCAGAGAGGGGCTCAGCCTTGCTATCAGCAACCCCAGCTGAGGGTTCGCACCAGACGGAGTCCAAGGAAGCCCCTGAGCGTTTACCCCCTTGCCATACACCCGTGCTGCGCTCACCAAGGAACAGGTAGAGCAGGTCTTGCCCGAGATCAACTGCCCTGCCTGTACTCCTGATGGTGGCCCCTGCCTGCACCCCCATAGTGCAGCCAGCCAGAGCAGCAGTCCTGGGCCCCCGGAGCATGGGCTGCACCCTGAGCCCACCCGGCAGGAGCTTTGCAAAGCGGGGCCCTTACCGGAGTTAAGCTTACGGCTGGTCTCTGGCGAGGGCGCTGGGGACGGAAGGTAGTCGAGGTGGGATGAGGTGGATTGGGTTTTCTCCTTCATTGCACCGCCAGCCTCGCTGAGGAAGCCGCTGAGAGACACGCCGCAGGAGGGCTGCTTGTACCGGGCGTGTTGCAGGGCATCCATGATCCAGCGCATCTCACGCCAGATCTCCTCCATTTGCTGCCAAAATAGGAAACGAAGGATTCCTTTCAAAAAGCAAACAGCAGCAACAAAAAAGCCCCACAGGCTCCCCTCACACACCTTTCCCAAAAGGCAAAAGCTTCCAGGAATCCCTGAGTCAGGAAATCCCAAGAAAGTCCTCTCAGGTGGGGGAGATGCTGCTTCAACCACCCGCAGCTGCCGGTTCAGCAGGACCTGCCTGCTGCAGGCAACGGTGCTGGGAAAGGGGGTAGCATTGGGTGCTCTTTCGCGTGTCCAGGCCCTTCTCTAGCCAGGTGGGGACTGGCAGAGCAGGAATCTCCAGCTCTCTAATCAGGACTTTTAATGTGATCATTGCAGTAAGCAGTTGCTAGACTGCTGCTGCCTGTCTGCCACATCAGGGAAATCCTGTGGGGTCACAGCTGGGAACATGAGAGGACAGCCCTGCTGGGGATGCTCCTGTAGATTGTCCAGGGCATGACTGTCCTGGCCACTTCCTGTGGGCACCGTTGAGCCTGGCTCCCTCCCAGCTCCGTGTACCTGGATGTAGTCCTGGACCTGCTGGTGCCTCTGCTTGGCGGTGGAGAGCTCAGCATCAGAGAAGGCCTCCCTGAGGCTCTGCTGAGAGAGGAGCGACTCCAGCTCCAGGAGGGCGGACACCTGGCAGTACTGGGTGATGAATTCCCGGTCATATGTGAAGAAGTGGACTGGGAAGGGAACGAAAATTATCAGGTCCCTTGCTGTGGATGCCCTACGGGCTCCTCTGCACTCACCCAATGCAGGGAGGAAGCAACACTCTCCCCTAGCCCACCTAGAGAGCCCTCAGCATCCCTCTCCATCCCTCCTCTTCTGAGGAAGATGAGGGAGATCCAGCCCACCTCACTGCCCATCCCAGCTCTTGGGACGTCTCAGAGGGCAAGGAGACTGGCAGAGATGGGTTTTGGCATCCCCGCTTCTCACCAAGCTCAAAGATCTGCAGTGGCAGCGTGAGGAAGCCAGAGCGAGGGGTGTAGGGGTTGTTCTGGCCCGGAGCAGTGCAGACATCATCTGATGGAGGCAGCAGCAGCAGGAAGGAGACCTGGCCTCCAAAGTCCAGCACCTCTTGACTGTACAGACGGAAATCTTTGGCCTGTAAGAAGACACAGCAGGTAATGGCTGCAAACATCAACATGAACTTTGCTGTGTCTGGGGGAAGTGGCTTCAAGCATGTCTACTCATGACGGCGGAGGAGTCCTCAGGGATCACCTACAGCCAGGGGACAGTGCTGTTTCAGCACACAGCTAAAGGCTCCTTGCTTCTGGCATAATCTGCCCACCTCCCTTTCGCTTTTATGCCTCCTAAAAGTCTCTAAACTGCTAGTCAACGTCACAACATCAGGGTCTCAGAGGAGAAGTGCCACCAGCAATGGTCTCAGCCCTGCTCTGAGAGGTGCCCTCACAGCCACCCGGTCAGAAGCACATGCCTGGCACCGGGGCTGGTGGGAACCTTCCCAGCAAATATTTGGCATGGTGGAGGAGGGATTTCTCTCCATGCAGTCTGGCCCAGGGGGCTGCAGCCAATGGCCAGGGATCATCCGGCTGTGGTGGGGCAGAGTTGGGCTGGTCTCAAGCTGCAAGGGCTGAACCCAGGACCAAACCACACGGTAGGCAATAATGCAAACCCAGATTCACTATCCTTGCTCTGGAGGTAGAGGTAAGTGACAAGCAGCTCCTGTGGACACTGTCCCTGGGCAGGCAGATGCTGCAGATGCTGGTTGATTATCACTTGCCTTCTATTTGCACAGGACTAAAATGTGATCAATGCTTCAAGCCCCCAAAGAGGGGCCAGGGGCTGCGGTACCCTGCATGCTACGGTGACCAGAACGGTACTGCACTGCTTCTTCCCTTTCCCCCTCCCCAGACATCAGCACCTGTCCGTACCTCTTGCAACGGGATGTTGACCAGAGTCATCAGCTCCTTGATGGCCACTTGGAGCTCCTGAAACAAGTGGTTCCGGGGGGTGTCAGCCTCTGGCTCCACAGGAATGGGCTCCTCCACACTGGCCATCTTCTGCAGCCATTCCCACTCCTCCCTGGAGAAGGAAGAGACAGACATGTGCAGGAGGGAGCAGCTCGGCGTGGACCTAAAGCACAGTCACTGTGAGAGCTGTGTTTGCTTGGCTGTTCCTCCGCAGACAGTGCAGCACTTGAGAGATGTGAGAGGTGTGGAGGCAGAGGGGAACTTTCGTTTGCTCCAGTTCCAGGCTGCCCTGCATGGCAGGCAGCGGGGCTGAGAGGGAATATTACGCTGCTGCCAGGAGCCCGAGAGCGGAGCGGGAAGTGATGGGTGCTCTCAGGCTGCACGAGGCAGAGGAGCATGGCTGCCCCGGGTGAGCTGCCCTGCAAGACCCACCTGGAGATGTTGGGGTTGGAGCGAATCTTGACGTGGCACAGGATGTTGGGGAGCTGCTCCGGCACCAGCACTCGGATCTGATCCACGGCGCTGCAGAGCTTCAAGTAGCCCAGGTAGAGGCCCGAGGAGAGGGCATGGCTGCTCCGCTGGTGGTAAGCCAGCTTGTCCTGAGGAGAAAGGCACTGCTGGACTGAGCAAACCCTCACAGCGGGGCTCTCTCCTGCCCTCGTGTCAGGTGCCACAGCTCAGCCAGTGCAGCCCGCAGAAGGGAAGTGGCAGAGTAAGTACAATCCGGCACCAGCCTGATGCCTCCCCTCGAAGCAACAGGATATTTTCAGGTTGGTTGGGTTCTGTTCCCCCTCCGCCCACAGCCAGGACCGAACCCTGGTGGTCCAGGCTCTGCTGTGGCCTTTCCAGCCCAAGGGGGAGCAGGGAGTGGTGGTGGTCCCGCAGTGGTGCCCACTGCAATCCCCTGCCGCGATGGCACCGGTGCAGCACCTGGACGGAGATCAGCAGTGTGTCCAGAGCGGTGGGCTCCTCTGGGGAGGACACAGACTTGCGGGTGGTCTGCAGCTTGCAGATGGGAACCCAGCGGACGCTCTCAAAGGTCTGGTTGGTCTTCACCTCCTTCAGGGTGACGATGAGGATGTTGCCCTGTTTGTCTTTGACGGGCTCAAAGAAGACCTGCCCCAGGTCCTGGATGCCAAGCAACCCCTGTGTAATAGGATGGAAGGGCAGGAGAAAGCAATGGGTCAGGGGACATCCTTGAAGCACAGTGCTCTGTGGGCCTGGGTAGCTGTGACATGACTGGGGGTCTCCCCTCTGCGAGCTGGAAACCAGCCTGCCTGGCAAAACACCCAGTGATATCCCCCAGCCCCTCTGCAGGAGATTGCCATGAAGCCTGACCCCCACTGCCCTACAACTGGGGTCCTGTCAGGGTGGATGAAGCAGGGGCACCTCGTCCCGCTGCTCACCGAGCTGCGGGCAGAACTGGCAGAGCCTGGGGTTTTGCTGGCTGTGGCACAACTGCATCCTGCTCCCAAAGCAGCCTGGCTCACAGTGCCCCCAAAAAGCATTTGCTCCCACCCCAGGCCCACCCTCACCTGCATTTGCGAGATGGCCAGCAGCATCTTGAAGCGTGTCTGCAGGATGCAGGAACAGGACGACTGGGATACGGTGACACACTGCCGCAGCCACAGGATCTCGTCCCACATGCATGACACCTGCAGCACACCAAAGGGCTGTCACCACCGGCCACCGCTGCCTGCAGCAGGGTCACACCGACGTGCTTTGGGGAAATCCATTTGCCTTTCTGTTTGAGCTGGGTTAGGAACGTGCACCTGCACAAACCACCTTTCAGTAGGGGTGCGATTTCCTATGCCACAGACACCCTGAGATGTCACCAGAGCCTGTACCCGAGGGAAGCACCATGCCACGTCCACTCAGATATCTGTCTTCATCTAGGACTGAGACCTTAAGTTTAAGTAGCAGGTAGCCAAGAGAAAGAGGGAGAAGACAGGCTTCTCCCTCAGTAGATAAGCACCCTCCAGCAAAAGATTTTGGCCCTGAGTTGCCCACCTAGCCTTTCACTAAGCCTACTGACAGCGGAGGACCAGGCATCAGCACCCTGCAAGTCCTGCTCCGTACAACAGTCAGAGCTGCCATGGCAGGATGCTGCGGTGAAGCAGTCAAACAGCTGAGAAGATACTGGCATCCCTGTGGAGAGGCAGCGCCCACCCATCACGGCACACAGTCTGCCCAGCGTGGTGCCAGTCCATCACCCAACCTCGGGATTCAGGGGCTGAGTGGAAATGCTGTTCCCTGATGGTTTCTCAGTCCACAGTGAACCCCGGCGAGCAGCATGGCTGTGGGCTGCCTGCGCTGCCAAGGCCCAGCAGGGAAACACACTGCTGCCGTGCTCCAGTGCACGGCACAGGAACCCAGGCCACCCACCTTGGTGAACCAGAGAAAATCTTGCATGAGCAGGCAGGAGTAGGTGTCATCAATCTCCACCACGGGGATCTGGTCTTCATGGGTCACCAGGATGTTGTCATCCTTGTAGAAGATGGCTGTCAGGTAGAGGCCCCTGCACGGGAGAGAAGACAGACTTCAGTGTCACTCCCAGCTGCCAGCTTCGTTTCCCAGAGTCTCTCTCCCGAGGTCAGAGAAGATGCCCTGCCCCAGGTCTCAGCTCCTCTCCAACAGCCCGTGGCAGAAGAGGCACACAGCCAGTGTGCAGGAGCAGGAACCCAATGCTGCCAGCAAGGTGAGTCTGGTCGATGTCATGGCTGGTGCCCCGGCCAGCACAAGGGAGGGTGGTGAGGCCATGCAAGGGCTGCCTGGAGGCCAAGCATGAAGGAGGGCAGTGGGAGGGTGGTGGGTCTAGAGGAGGGTGGGTGTTGGGTGATACTCAGAGATGGTGCAGAGATCAGGGCATAGGCACAGCTTGGTCAGTCCAAATAGAAACACCAAGGAGAAACGCTTGATTTTGACCAGTGGGACTCATCTCTACTGACACCACCAGCTCATTCCAGGCAAGGATTCAGCTCTGAGCACCCCCAGCTCTCAGATTGCACGCACAGCTCCTGGCCATGCCCAGTGCCCCACTGGGAGAGGGGCTCTCCAGCACCCCGCGCACCAGCCTCTCACCGCTTCAGGGTCTTGAGAAACTTGCTGCCAGCATGGAAGAGGTGCTTGAGGCTCTTGGAGACCGAGTGCTTCCTGCTCTGGGGCTGGTTCTTGCAGGGCTCTGAGGAGCAGAGAGCAGAGGATGCTGCAGCAGGAGATGAAGAGCTGCACCGGGAGCCTGCGGCATGGCATGCCAACCCGGTGGGAAGGCTCTGCCGAGGTCTCCACTGCCTAAGCTGTCTCCCTGCTATGCTCATCCACAAGACAGACCTACGTCTGGTGCTACCCCAGCCTGGCTGGATGCCCAACCCCAGCCTTCCCACAGCACCGTACCGTGCACTCACCATGGCAAACACAGTGCTGGTGGACGGTCTTCACCTGGCCCAGCAGATGGTCCAGAGCTTCAGCTTGCCCTCTTCGCCGTGGAGCCCGGCCGTCGTACTCCCGCCAGTCTGTGGAGGACCGACCAGCATCACCCCCAGCACCTGGCCCATTGCCCCCAGCATCTACCCCTCAACCTGGGAGAAAGGTCTTCCTGACCCCTCCTCCCCATGGCATGTCACCTCCTGGCACCCCACCTATGTGTCCCACAAGCACAGAATGGCACAGCATGGCACGGCAGCAGTCATGGGTGCTGGGCAACTCTGGGTGGGCTGGGCTTTGGGAGATCCCCCGTTTTGTCCCTGTCTTCCCAGGAGCATCTCAGCTCTCCACAGCACCCCATGGCCACTGGCCACCCCACAGCACAGCGGGGACACAGCAGAGGGAAAGAACAAGGTCCTGTCTGTTGCTGCCACACTTCACCGGCCTTCAAAAATAAAATTCTTTCCAGTGTCTTCCTCCAGGTCTTCCCCGGAGCTTCAGCTTTCTCCAGGCAAGTGCTGAGAGCTGGGCAAACTCATAAATAAGCTCTCCTGCCAGCTCCACCCGATGCGAGACAGCAGCAGGACCGGGAGCGGGGCTGGGGACCTGCCGGCGCTTCTACATTAGCTTTACATTAATTGCTTTAAACACCCTCTGTGTCCTGCCTGCTGCTGTTTTCCATGGAAAGTTCAGCTCTGTTAACTTTGGCTGGGCCTTGCCACTATTTTTAGGAGCTTTAAAAACACCCGGGGAGGTGCCTGACTATATTCTGCTGGGCCAGGGAGGGATCTTTACCAAAGGGAGAAACATTAATAGAGATAAAAATAATAAAACCCACTCATGTCTGATTCACTTCAGCCACTCTCTGTATCAATGCTGTGTGGATCTCGGGCACGGGGAATGTAACCCATGTAGGATGGCAAAGGAGCTTTGAAGTGGCTGCAAACACGACCGACGTCCAATGCCAGGACAGGGTAAAGCCAGGGCAATGCAGTGCATGGGTAGGCTCGCTATATGCATTCATATACATGCAAATGTATTTTTGCATCTTTCCATACCGGTGCTACAGCACTTGGGTGTCTGCAGCTAGAGCTGTGCATGGTGCCCGCACATCTCTGGCCCCACCGCTGCTCATGCACCCTGCGACCTGCACCTCGACCTGCACGCGGTGTGTTTGCTGCGTGCAGGCAGCGTGCTCCGTGGGCAGCAGCGTGCCTGGTCCCCTTGCTGCCTGCGAGCATGGTGGCAGGGGCTGCGTGCCCACCGCCCCGCTCCCTGCTCATTGGCATGGGCTCAGCCTCCCCAGGTGCACATGGGGCCGCTCCTTACACATCCAGCAGTGCTGAGCTGGCAGGATTGCCATGCAGCGGAGACCTGTCTTGGGACCAGAGGCCACCTCGGAGCCTGCTCAGCCCTGAACTTCACCCTTTGGGGCTGTTCCTTCCAGTTCAGTCCTCCTGGCCTGTCTCCCCCAGCACCCTGGGGTGCCTTGTGTGACACTGGGTGGTTTTTCCCACCCTCCCTGTCCTGGTGCCAGCGTGGGGAGGTGAGTGCTGACAGCCCAGAGCTGGTCTTTGGTGGGGCTTGTGACCCCATCGCAGCTCAGTCCCTGGGGCTGGGCTGGATGGGGGAGAGCGTGCGGTGGCACCTGAAGGGCTCCAGGCCCACTGCCACCCAGGACCAGGACGACTGTGAGCCCCGGGGGCACGTCCGGGGCCTGAGCTGGGGCATCCCACCACATCACCACTCAGCATGTGCCAACAGTGGGTTTGCACAAGCTTGGCCACTCTGGGGCAGATGCCATTGAGGCAGTAATGATCAAGCCCTCCCAAAAGCTGCCCTGTGCTAAATTACAATTCTCTGCTAAAAAACCCACTTTCCTTCCTACAGAGGAGATGGCTGCATTGCTTTCCTTTTAACTGAGAAATCAAAACATCCTCTCTCCTAGCTTTCTCCTTAGGATGAGCTGATACAGGCAGCCTAAAACAGCTCGGCCTCTACCAGGCAGCCAGGAGAATTTCAGGTTGAAAAATTAGTATTTGGCAAAGTTCCTGCTGGCTGGAGGCAGCATCCTGGACCTGCGGGCACAGCCTCCCTGCCTGGGCTGAGACCCCGAATGCTGCCTCTGCTCCCAGGTCCACCAGACCCCATCCCAGCTGTGAGCGGGACGCCGGATGGCACAGGAGCTGCTGCCTTCCCCCATCCACCCAGCAGCCGCTGCTGGTTCCCACAGGTCTTCCCAGTGGTACTTACTGGAAGGGATGGCGAAAGGGGGCACGGAGGCTTGCGGGGGACCCCAGCCCTTCATGTTGTAGGCAGACACCTGGACGTAGTAAGCTGTGCCCTGCAAGGGGGGAAGCCACACTCAGCACACCAGCACCTCTCCCAGCTTGGCATGTGAGGGAAGGACTCCACCACGAGGAGTACTAAACTGGGAGCTTGCACCCCGGTTCACTGGCTCTGACCTCCCCCAGCTGTACAAAGCCCTTGTTATCAGACACTAGAGAATCCCCAAGGCCCAGGTGAGTGGTTTCGGCAGGAGGCAGGAGAAGGATGGGACATTGCAAATGCCCCTTGTCAGGAGATGCTCTGGCCCTGAAGACATGGGGCTTCCACAGGGGTGCTGCGTTCCCACTGGGATGTGCAAGGATCCAGCCCCTGGAAACAGGGAGCTGGCCCAACATTGTTGAGGGCTTGTGGCACAGCGACAGTGATTAAAGGCCTCTGATTAAAGCCCAGTCAAGTTGCCAGATGTTGCAAGGCCTCCAGACGCTCATGAAGGCAGACAGAAGCCTGCGAAACAGCTCTGAAAGCATGATTGATGGGCTCAGATCAGCTCCTTGCAGCAGCACTGCTCCAGGCTCTGCTCGAGCCCTGTCCTGCCGTGCACCAGGGCAGCTCTCCCCCCTGACAGTGGCCCTGGGGCTCCAACACCGCTGCCTTGGCTTTCCCCCTCCTCGAGTTGGTGGTCCTTGCCTGCCTGCCTGCCCCAGAGCTTTGGCACTGCACCTCCCTGGTAAGGGCAGCCCCCTTCATCCCAGCATCTGCCCGTGTTCCCATCCCAAGCTCCATCCCACTGCAGTCCCCATCCAGCCCCATCTCCCTCCCACCAGTCCAATGCATGTCGGGGACAGGATGGCAGCCGCCAGGGAGGGGACAGCTGACAGGCAGCATGGCCCCTGCAGTTCTCAGGGAGATAAAACAGCAGGGAGCCCCAGCCCCAACCAGCCCGTGACCTTGCCAAGCTCCCAGAGATGGAGACAGGGCTAGTCCCCCCTCTCCAATGAGCAACGGGGCTGGTGCCAGGGGTCGATCTGTGCAGGTGGCAGAGGAACGAGCTACTGATTTATTGCCCAGGAGGAGCATGGGTGGAGATGGGAGCGGAGTGGGGGACAGAGGATAAATCAGGCAGTCGGTGAATGGGCCCATTCTGCCTTTCACTCGAGAGTCCGCAGGCACCCTGTGCAGGGGGTTTCCCCATCGCCACCGCGGCTGCGGCTGTGCAGAGACAGACGCCTCTCCCGGCCCCACACTCTTCGCTCTGCCCACAGGCTGTGCTGAACATGCCATGCACCGTGGCACAATCCTATTCTTCCTGCTTGAAATGATGCTCCATCCCCTTCCCACGTCGGCTGCAGGGAACGACCCCACGGGCTGCACTATGGCCAGCAGCTTTTCCTGGCTGTGGGCTCTAACCCCGTGGGGCACCCCGAGAGCTCACCGACACCAGCCCGTGGATGGTGAAGTGCAGGTTCTTCAGCTTGTCGATCACAGCCTCTCCCAGAGGTGGCGAGAAGGTTGGGGAGCAGCTCCACTCCACTGAAAGGAGAGAGACCCCAAGGTGGCCCCGGAGCCGGGACAGGCTACCAGGGCTGGCTGCAGCGTGTCGGGGCCAGCAGCCGCAGAGGGACCGCGGGCAGCGCCGGAGCTGGAGGCAGCTGAGCAAAGGCAGGGGAGAGGAGAAGCCACAACGGGGGGGATGGCACGTAGAGCTGCAGTCCTTCTCACCAAGCCACATCAGACAGGGTCAGCACCCTCAAACAAGGGGTCAGGAGTTGAGGATGGGGGAAATTCTCCCAGAAGCCAAAGATATCTGGTTTCAGTGGGTGAGGGGCATAAGAGCAGCAGGACAGCAAAGCCCCTCTAGTGTGCAGGTTGAGGGGGTGGCAAACAAGTGGCAACCCGAGTTCTGCCTCAGTGCAGGGTAGTGGTTCGGTCCAGTTCAGACCATTTGGGTGGTGGCTGGGCTGTCCAGCAGCATTCAGCCCTGGCTCCTCCTGTGCTGGAGCACAAAGGTGGCTTGACAGGGGCTTGGCAGCACTGCCCACACTCCCAGCAATGCTGCGTGGTGTGCCTGGGCTAAGCACCCCAACACGCGCCGCTGGCACCTGCCATGGCTGCATGTCCGCTGCACTGCTGTGGGGACCCTGGTCCTTACCTTTGTACTTGGTGACGACAGCCGAATTGACGCTTAGAGGCTCCCAAAAGGTCACCTGCACCGAGGAGCTGCTGGCCACGGAGAGGTGGACGTTGGTGGGGGCGTCTGGCACTCCTGGGGACAGAGAGCACAGTGACCACTACAGCAAGGACGGTCACTCTGAACCCCTCAGTGTCCCTGCTGGGCCTCACCCCATGCCCAGGGACATGCTCCCAGAGTGCTCACCCCCCATGCACCCATACAGCAAGCCCTGGCTACAGGGCGTAGGGATCCTCCCCCATGCCTGGACCACACACAGTCCTGTTCCTTCCCCCAGTGCAGTGGCTGCCCCCCAGACAAGCCCTCCTGAGGGCACTCACGGGCATGCTCAAACCCTGCCTTCATGCGCTTGTAAAGCCGGTATCGCCACTCCCAGGCCTTGAGCTGCTTCTCTTTCTCAGAGCAGTCGGTGTTGGGCGCCTCGTTCACCACCTGCGCCGTCAGCTCGTTGACACGCTGCTCCGCTTCCCGCACCAGCGTGGAGAGGTGCAGTGAGCGGCTCTCCAGGCTCATGACTGTGGGGTTGGTGGGCACGGCCATGGGTCCCAAGAGGGGAGCCAGGAAGAGGGAAGAGAAGGCGGTTAGGGCAAGCCCAGGCTCTGCTGACATCAAATTCCCACCGTAAGACCTCCATCCTCCCCTCCATGTCCTGCTCTTGGGCTCCACTCGAGTGCATGGCTCCACTTGAACCCCTGCTACAGCCTGCATCAGTTTCCCAGAGCCCAGTGACCACCTCCCCACCTTGACACTGCCACCTGGGGTGCTCCACTCCACCACGTTGGAGACCCAGGTGATGGGCATGGCTCCCCCACACCTACTCACAGTGTGGGCTCTCCTTGGCTCCTGCCTGCAGCAGGGCCCTAGCGATGGGGGCGTTGTTGGTCATGATGGCGATGTCCAGGGGCAGCAGTCCCTCACTGTTAGGGGTGTTGAGGTCCAGCTCCTCAGGACTGTACTGCTTCAGCAGCTCCTGGACCCTGTCTAGGTCCTGCAGCTCCACGGCCTCGAAGAGGGCAGCATTGCTCTGAAACTGGGTGGATGGAGAAACGCAGGTTGGCTGAGCATGGGGCACCCCCCTCCACCCCACCAAACACCCTAGCCCCTCACCAGCATGCCACAAGCCCAAAAAGGGTGGGCTACCCTGGTCCCAGGTGTTTGGGAGCATCAGCTCTTTGCAGACACAACTGGATGATGCTGAGCAAACACCCGGACCAGCTCCAGCTGAACTTGCTCCAGGGCAGCTTCACTCAGCGCATTCTTAGGCTTCCACCCAGGTGACAGTATCACCCACACACAGACCCTCCATCCCCGTCTTCCCGGCCACAGCAGCGCTGGATGGAGCCAGCGGGCACTGACCAGGTAGGACTTGCGGAGCTTCTCCTTCTCGCCCCGTCCCGCCAGGCTGCTCTCATCGAAGGATGTGTAGTTGACACGGAATTTCCCCGACAAGTTTCGGTAGAGCCTCTTGGCTGCGTTCGGTGAGGAAGGGCCTGGCGGCTTCCTGGCCTGCGCCAGCTGCAGGTCCCGCATCTGCTGTGTCATTTTAGGGGAGGATGACCTGGGAAAGGGCAAAGAGGTGTGGGAAAACAAGGCATGGAGGATGTGCCAGAAAGGCAGAGGCACATCTGCAGCATCAGAACTGAGGCATGACCCAGAAGAGCCAGAGCAGTGCCAGGGCAGCACCGATGCGAGCAGCTGCAAGGCGGATGCTGGTGCCAGAAATGCCCTCCTCCATCTGCTATCACCTGAGGCCAGTCCGTTCCTCCCCCCCATCCCTGCTGCTGGCCCTGCAGGGGTCCCAAGGGGCTTGTATGAACTCTGCAGGTGAGACGTTTCCTTCCAGACCCAAGGGCTGGTCTGGCCGCACACTGCCCTTGAGCTGGGATGCTCAGCTCCACAACCGGTTCCCATCCATCACACCAAGGAAACCTCTCCTCACTCCCAGTCTCTACCATCCAGCTCCCACAGACATGGCCTGCCCCATCTGGGGCCATCCAGACTCCCCCAGCAGTGGGGGCTGCAGGGACTGGCAGCCCCTGAGCCCCGTGCTGGATGAGTGCTGCCCACCATGCAGTTGGCTTGGGACTGCCTGGCGCACCCTCTCCACATCCATCCTTCTAGCAGGAACCCATCTTCTGCGCTTACTGCCATCCCCTAGCCCTCTCTGGTACATGGCTTTCCTCAGGGTCTTTACTCCAGCAAAGGGCACCTCTGAAAGTGAAGCAAGAGCAGGGAATGGCCAAAAGGCCATTTCCAATGGCACCGAGACAACACCAGGTCCTGATGGGGACCAGCGACCCCCAGTCTCCTGCCCACAAGCAGACCCAGGCTCTATAGCTGCTCTTCACCTTCTCCATCCACACTGATTAAGCTACAAAATCTTTTCTCCACTCTGATTTTGATATCTACTTTAAATAACCACAGTAAATATGTACAAGTCACTAGGAAAGGCATCTTTTCTTGGTTTCCCAGAGGGGGAGCTACCCCTCTCCCTGCAGCCATGACCCTCACATCCCCATCAAGACCTAATCCCCACCAGGGAAAGACCCCAGCTTCAGTGCAAGTGTGGCCTCACCGCTGCACAGGGCTTTTGCCCATGAGTCATCCCTTACAGCACTGAGGGTTTTCACTGGTGTCAAACACTTGATCCCGTTCTTGTCGTGGCCCATGGCATAGTTCCCAAACAAGGAGCATCAGGCCTAAAGAGCTTTTAGCACAACTACGCTTAACACAGTTTCTCTCAGTTTTGACCTCACATCCTTTTGTATAAGATCAGATATTTAGGGGCAAGGTCTTCCCTGCATCACTTGATTGGTTAAATATCAAGCAAGGGGTAAGCCTGATAGAAAACATGACAGTTGTCTAGAAGGTCCTGCCAAAATGCTACTGCGAAGCCATGCCTGTGATGATGATGTTTATAAAGCCATCATCAGGATGCATGATATTAATAACAACCTCGCTGCGTGCTCTTCCTCATCCTCATTTCAGATTAGACAGAGTGGGCTGCAGAAGTCCTTTAATGATTTTAGCTTTTATTACTGTGATATTTAAAAGCGTAAAATGATGGGGAGGTTGGCTCCTGCCAATCACTCATCTCATTGGCTTCAGCCTACAGATTTAGAGGTCTTGAGTGTGGCCCAAGCGGCAGTGTCGAGTTGCTGCACCGGATTCCTCCAGGGGTGGGTGTTATCTGAATGTAGGGCTTTATGGACCTGACAGATAGTGAACACCAACCACGTGAGTTTCAGGTGGCAAGACACCCCTAAGCAATGACGTGGAGGTCACTGAGATCCACGCAGCAGGATCCCGCTGACTCTGGTGGGGAGTAAGTGGAGCTGCACCGGGAGGGCATCACCATGGGGGGAGAGACCTGCAAAACACAGGGAAGTGCTGGAGAACCAGCCCTGGGCTCACTGGGACCTACCTGGCTCTGGACACAGAGTCCTCAGCTTACGGCTGTGCCAGCCTGAGCACATCATGTTTCACCACGGACATGGAGCAGCTCCTGGCATGGCCACTGCTGAAGTCTCCTCATGCCAAGGGGCTCTGCACAGGGCACATACAAGCCTCTACAGATGACAAATACAAGACCCCTGATATCAAAGGAGCAGAAAAGCATCACAGAGTTCTGCTGTCACTGGTGGACAGAAATTAAGAGAGAAAAGCCACCCGTGCCTGTGCAGGCAGGAAGAGGCAACCAGGAAGGCAGGTCCTGACGCACAGACCAAGCCCAAGAAGCAAGGTGCTATCTGACATACTTAGGAAAGAGAAACAACCAACTTGAAAGACTCTCAAGCAAAACCTTGCCTTTTCTCTCATGTTTAAGAGCACTCTGCTGCCCAAGTTCTTCTCTTTCCACCCTCAGCTGCTGCTCAGAGGTGAAGACAGCTCTTTTAGCAGGTTTGTTGGCAAGGTGCCCAATTCCTCTGCCATTCCTCTTCATCCAAGTAGGTAATAATGCTCTCCTACATCAGGAAAGGAATGAAGACCCCAAAAGTACCTCTCTGGAAGCTGGGTTAGACCCTGTTGTAACCAATCCCAGCTCCATCCATGCCTGCAGAATCAAGGTTTAAAAAAAGAGTGGTGCTTTGGAGCAAAAGCACTTTTTTCTGCCAATTAAAATATATGGCAAATGACCCAGTGCAGGCAGACTGCACAATTTGGAGGAAGTTCCCTCAGAGATGGTAGAAACAGAGGCAACACAGAAATTTCTCACAATTTTCCCTCATCTGATTTGGTTTTAATGAGAAGTAAAGAGATGGAAATTATTCAGAGCTCAGGAGTGAACATCTATCTATATTAAACCGGCTGCCCCAAAGATAAAAGGGCTTCCTGCCCTGTGGTTATGAGTCATCTGGACTCAGTGAAATAGTCTTGATTTATCTAGAGCTAAACTTTGTGGTGGAGCAACTGATAGCTGAAAACAACACCCACAGATGTCGTGCCCTCAAGTTACAACCAGCCAACACCAGCTCACCCCCATGACAAAGCCCCATCCTGCACAGAGGTAGTGGAAGGAGGTCAGTCCCACCTCCTCTGCCTTTATAGTCTCAGTGCAGCTGAACTAAATTTACCTCTACCACAATCAATTCTTGTTGCTAATTATTTACCTACCTACTGCAAACACCACAGCAGGGGACAGGTGCTTTGTCTGCCCCAGCAGTTCAGTTTTCTGGCTGTGGGATGTGTTTGCCACTGTCAAGGAGGTGGTATGGACATCAGGTCTGCAATGCCAGAAATCTATGAACCAGCAAACTCCATGGAAAGGGCTGAGGTTCTGCTAAAGGATTCATTAGGGCTGGCCAGACTCATGTCACAAAACCAATGTAATGAGGAATTTTTTTAAAAGCACATGAGGATGGATGTGAGTAAGACAACTTCATTTTATCCCTCCTTCTGCAGTGAACACAAGCAAATCCACTGGGCAGTTTGTAACACTGTAGTTTCTGCATATTCTGCATTTTAATCTTTCTAATGCTGCAGATCTTGGCCTAGTAAACAGTGTTAATAATTGTTGTAATTTTATGATTTGAAGTTCATTTTGTTCAAGGGTGTAGCCTCTCTGAGCATCCCGCAGAGAACCAGTCCATGTCAGACAGGGCCGCCCTGTCCCACCGGCAGAGCCCAGACCCAGGCTGGCAGGAGGGAGCCCTGCCTGCCCTGAGCCCAGCGGGACTCAGCCGTCCTTCTCTGAGCACCCACGGAGATGGCCCATGCCAGGCATCTGCAGCACCAGACGTGCAAACCCCAGGGGGACCTCCTTGCCACAACACGCTATCATCACGGGGACAGGGGATGGAGGGACAGGCAGGAGGAGACTGCCCTGCCTGCATGTCACGAGATGTGGCTGCTGGGGACCATGGTGGCCATCTCACACCACCTCCCACCAGTGGGAGTCCAGGCTGTGAAAAGATTCATGTGAAAGTGATGCTGCCACTGGTGGCAACGGCCTTCCAGCAAAAACCAGAGGCTGCCAGGTCCCTGCCACCCCCACGCTGGCCGTGAAAGGGATTAGCTCTCGGTGCCTGCTGGCAGACCCCAGCCCGCAGCTGCAGACATGAGCTCAGGGCCACGGTCCCAACCTCGGTGTCGGCGTGGGCAGCTGTCACTTCGGGAAGCTGCTCCCTGGCGTCTGCAGCCTGATGCAGTGGAGAGAGCAGCCACTGGGCTCCATGCACGAGAAAACAGGCGCCCAAAGGACAGAGGATGAAAGGTGTTAATGCTGTGAAAGGATGAGCAGGCTTGGGGCATGGAGGAGGAGAAGGACTGGGTCCTTGCAGAGCTCGTCGTAGCCTTGTGGCGCTGTGGATGTCAGTGGTACATTAGCACAGGCTGTCAGGGATGCTTTCATCAACCGCAGTCCAGTTCAGTCCATGTGAAGGAACAACGAAGGAACAGGCAGAGGACAGGAGAAGCCCAAAAACCAGTTATCAGGGAGATCCAACCCAACCCAGCCAACCTCAGCCCAAACTGGGGGCTTGCATCAAGGGATCAGCTGGCAAGATCAACATACGGGTTGTTTCCAAAGAAATCTGAGCGTGAGGGGTCTTTCCTCGCTTGAGCATGCTTGGCCACGCTCGCCCTTGTGCATGCAGGGAATCACATGCTATGCCCACCAACACTTGGGAGACCAAATACTCCACTGCAGAGACCACTCTGGGGACATGAACCAGAAGCACAGCGTCCAGCACGAAGAGGAGCTGCTGAGGCACTCGCATTTTCCACTCGTTCTGCCTGGGTGTAAGCAATTTTTCAGGACTGGGGAAATAAAGATGGGATCCAAAATGGAGCATGAGTAGGGGAGCCCTTCCAAAAGAGTGGGATTTCATAACCCACCATCAGGCACACTCAAAGCTAGGACGAAACACTGTCCTTACCATCCCTGCAAGGCAGCAGGCCTCACAGGAGCAGCCTGCACAGCAGTTACCCATTCTGAGGTGTATGGATCTCAAAGGTGTTTAAGTATCGTGCAGTGACCTGGCCATGCAAAGACAGAGCTGAACATTCCTGCTCCATGGAAACATCTGTGTGTCTGGAAAATGCACTTGCTTATTGAAACCTGGGTCCAGGGAAAGGCACCAAACCAGATCCAAGGCTTTGTCTGTTTGTTTCCTTCAGTTTTCTCTTTTATCCCCACTTGGCAAATCCACTGGGTTTTGTTTTGAATGGAGCCGAAATGAGCATGCCTCTTTTGTTTAGCAGTGACAACTAACTTATATCGATCCTGCTTCTGCCAGTACATTTTTGTTTGAGCTCCAGAAGCCCAATGCTATTAGCCCAGTGCTTGGAGGAACACTCGCTGGCTCAGCATGACCGCAAGGCCAGGAGATGCGGCACAGCACCCAGGTCAGTGCAGAGTCTCCCAAGCATCAGGCACGGGTTTGGCAATGCTGGTATAGCTGCTCTGTGTCTCCGCTGTCTCCGTACTGGGTGCAACACAGTGCGTGTAGGTGCTTCTTGAGGAGCTTGCGACCCAAGGCAGCTGAGAGCGGAACCCATGGCCATGCAGCCCACCGCATCATGGCACGGCCCTGGATTTGAAAGCCGACTCCCAGCAGCTCGGCATCTGAATGGAGAAGGGCGCATCCTGGGCAACATCCCACCAGTGTTCAGTGCCCTGCACTTCTGCAGTGAAGAAGCAGAGGATTCCCCCGCGGGAGCCAGTGTCACGCCTCGCCGTCCAGGCTGCTCCCCGAATCAGCAGGCTTTTGCACCCCTTGGGGAACGCTTGCGCTGGGAGCGCAGCAGCTGCAGCGTGCGGTGAGGACCCCCTGGCACCAGCGCTCGCTGGGCTGCCGGCGGGGCCGTGGCAGCAGGGAAGCATACGGGCTGGACACGCGATGTCCCACATCACGGGGCCAGCTGGTGACCCAGTGTTGTCCTCCGATGCAACACAACAGGGAAGAGCCTGCCTGCAAGGCTCGCCCCCACCGCACCTCCCTCCTAAATCACAGGCTCTGAATCCAGGAGAGGAGGAGACTTCAGGACTCCAAGAGAGCTTCGGAGCCAACCAAGTAGATCACTTGCTGACAGTCTGCAGAGGCCGCGCATAAAACACCTCGTTTCTGCAGGCCAAGTAGTGCGTTTGGGGGAGAGAGGGAGCAGAGACGCTTGAGCAAATTCTGCTGCAACACAATAATGCTGGTGCTTCTTTAATTCTTTTTTTTTTAATTAAGCATCCTGATCACGGTTTTAAATGAGCCCAGAAGGAGCCTGTGGCTCAACCCCCATTAAAATATGACCGAAATCAGACTTTCAGTTCCTTGGTCTCCTATGACAGTCTGCCATCATGGTCAGGACTGCTGTCGTGTGCATGCCATAGTCACAAAGTGGCACCATCCTGGCCATGCCCACACACACGCGTCCCTCCTGGGCAGCTCCTGCCCCGCCTGCACATGCAGCATTGCCAGGACACCAGGACACTTCTTGGTGACCGTGCTAAGGGACGACACACAGTGGCTGGCTCTAGAGCCCTACAGCTGCTCTGAAGGAGGCACTGGCTAGTACTGCCTGGCTCTGGGCACCCCGAGTCATCCCTTGAGGGAGGGGAAACATAAAATGCCAGAGGCTTGCACGGGCTCAATCCATGGACCTGGGTCAGGAAGGAGATGCTGGAGGGGAGAAGCAATGTTCATGTCAGGCCCTCGGCTCTGCACTCCAGCTCAGCTCTGATGGCTTCACTGTTTTCACGAGGGTTTACCCCAGCAGAGCTCCTGGCCTGCCCTGCCTGGAGGCTCACACCTAGAAAATCTGCTTTTCTGCTTTTGCGCTACCAAATTTCTGTGGGGATCGAGCTAAGCGGGTTTGTGCATTACAGATCAAGGGTGGCCCTGCCTGGAGGGGTTCAGGAGCCGCTGCTTGGTGTGCAGCATCCTTCTCACCAGCACCGCTTGTCCCTGGGGCACCTCCCAGTGCCAAAAGCCCCCGATGCCTCCCCACCACGATGGACACTGGGAATGGCAGATCTGCCGCTGGGAGCCGTGCTCAGCCCTGGGCTCCCACCTCCCAGCCAGGGTAAACCCTCCTCACTGCGCTCCCCACAATGCCAGCCTTTAATTGCTGCTTAACATGAAGTATCCGAGCAGGGAAGTCTGGGGTAAATGTTCTTGCTGTGGGAACACACAGTGCTGAGTCTCTTTAATTACATTGTTTTTGTTTGGCTTTTTTTATTAGTTGTGCTGTGGCTTCCCCTCCCTGACAGCCCAGCGAAGCGCACGCTAAATATGGCCGGGTTTAAAGTCCGCTGTGAAACCCGAACTGCGGCACCAGACTGGCTGGACTCAGTGCAAGCCAGGGTTATGCGGGACATGCATTCCAGCAGCCGTGGTCCTGTTCTGGCCCCGTGCCCCCCCCCAGCCCCATCCTGCTCAAACGCCCGCCGTCAGAGCAGCTCAGAGCACAACCACCACGCTCCAAGATACCTATGCATCCTACTCTTCCTCACCCCACTAAATCCTGCAGGGAACCCAGCCTAACCCTTTACTCCATGGTCCCCAAGCTGCCCTGTCTCCATCATGCCCATCACCTCCACAGTGGTCCCCATCCCATCGCGTCGCCATCATACCCATCACTTCCACCCCAGTACCCATCCCGAAGCTCCCTGCCCCCCACCTGCTCAGCCCACCTCCAGGCTGCCCCTCGGGGCCCAAGAGCCCTCTTCCCAACCGCCATGCTGCTTTCATCTTCCTCTGCCCCCCTTGTTATTTTAAAGGCATTCCAGAGGATGCTGTCAGGCTTGGATGTGGTTTGGTTGGGTTGTTTGTTTTCGTACTGGAGGTTTTATGATCGCACTGGGAACGAGCTCTAATTGAGCTGCAATTCGAATTGCAGTCCGTGGGTATTTGTTTCATTTTTGGAAGGGCTTAAACGGAGTGCAGCTTAGGCTGGAGAACGCATTTGGTTTTAACTGGAACCTGATGGAGATGAGACTGAGCAGGACGGGCTGCCCCGAGCCGTGACCAAAGCTCATGGGAAAGCCCTGCACGGTTGCTCTGGCGCCAGGTACCCATGCAGCAACAGCCAGCACTGGCTGTGACCATAGCCTTGTGACCACCCGAAATCCCTGCCGCTGCCGGGCAGGAGGCAGACGGAGCCAGTCCTCGGTGCCGAGAGCCAAGCACACAGCCCTGGGGCCCAGCTTGGTTGGGGCTCGCAGCCACCCTGCAAACCCCTGCACGCTGCAAACCCCCCCGCCCTGCAAACCCCCGTGCCCTGCAAACCCCCGTGCCCTGCAAACTGCTGCACTGCAGTGTCTGTGACTTTGTGCTTGCCCAACACGCCAGAGAGGGGTCTCAGCACTTCTGCCTGGGCTTCTCGGCCCTGGGGGCTGGCTGGGTGCTCCTTGCTCGAGTCGGGAGCTGCCTCCAGACCCGAGCTGCTCGCAGGGACCAGGCAGCAGAAACAGACAGGACCTAAAGGTCAGCACCCAAACTGCTCTTCACAGGATCTACCTCGGTGTCAACTTCTGCTGACCATGCCCAGCGCTTACTGCCAGCACTAGCAGTTCAGCCCCAGCACCCAAAATGTGCCCGATGCTTCTGGCACATGCAACCAGCTGGACCTTTGCAGGTAGAGACGGGAGGACAGAGAGATTTCCAAAGCACAGAGGGACCAGCTGAGCACCTGCTCTGCATTGCAATCATGCTTCCTCCCGTCCTTCCAGGGTCTCGCAAGCCCGGATGCTGGAGCAGGTCAACAGTGCTCTGGAAGACACTCTGGACCCGCTGGCACCATCCCGGCTAAATCAGACTTCCGCATATTAAAAGCGGATGAACAGCGGGGACTCACCGCCCCTCTTTCAGGAAGAAATCCTATCCCAGCTTGGCCTGCCAGGAACGAGCACTGCTCTGTGCCGCAAATGCGTGTGTGCAAACTCTTCTCGGGGGTATCAAATGCAGAAGCTGAGTCATACGACGCCTGGTCTCAAAGATCACTGAAGGTCCAAGGAAGGGAAAAAAGAATATCTCTGTGGAGTCACAGGGCGCCAGCTTGGACCCAGCCAGAGCAGATGGTGCATGCTCAGTGTGGGGATGCTCAGCCGTGTGGCCGGGGCCTGGCTGCCATGCTGGGAGGAGTGAGACGGGATGCAAGCCCGTGCTCATCCAAGCTTGGTCCCATCCCCTCGCTCAGGCCCTGACACCCACTTCTGTGAAGGGAGCGGGGCAGGCTGCTGGAGAAGCTGCTGTGGCAACCCCAGCTTGTGCAAGGCCAGCAGCTGTGTCTCAGCAGTGTCCTGATGGGAGAAGGGGCCACAGGGGCCAGGATAGCATCACCCCAGCTCCTCTGAGGGCTGCCGCCATGTACTGCACCCCAGCAAAATGCCCAGGACCCTCCAGAAGCCAGGAAGAAGCACTAACTTGTCTTCCCCCATGATGGCTCACGCGTGTGCAGAAGAAATGCTCTACATCCCAGCACACCAGGGTAGCATCCCACTCTGCCTCCTCCTCACGTCGCCGAGACCCACCAGTGCTCTCCCCACTGACACTGGCTCCTCTGCACCGCCATGCCCCACTCCTGGGATGGGGGGGGCTCCGCAGCCCCCATGCACCCAGGCCCCCCGCTACGGTTCAAACTCCGCTCCTCGCCCTGCTGGAAACAGGGCTCCCGGGAGCTGCATCCCTTCTGCCTGGCCCTGGGGCTGCAGCTTGCCCCGGCACGGGGGCACAGCCCCATGTTGTGGAGGCTGAGACCTACAGACTCATCACAGCAGTGAGAGGCGATCCATTTGAACCCAGACCCGTGGGGATGACCAGCAAATCCTTTACCCTCCTGCGCCACCTGGTGCCACCAGGAAGAATACGCTAGTGAGGTCCGGCTTTCATCAGAAACCACCTCTTCTCCAGAACCATGAAATTGTAGAGAACTGGCCCAAGAAGGACTTCTGGAGGTCATCTGAGCTCACTCCCCCATATCTGTGGCTGGTCTCCATCCCCAGCCAACTACATCCCACCAGCGTTTCGCAGCCCTACCAGGGACCTCCCCAGCCCTTCGCTGGGATGTCTCTTCTGGTGGAAACCCACCTCCAGTCCATCGTCCTACCCAAGCCATCCAGCTAGATGGGGACCAAGCTGCTCAAGCATGCTGAAGCTGGACGATGGAAACCAGCACTGCTGGAAGAAGACTTCCAGAGTTGCACCCAAAGGGGTTATAAAGGCAGGCCACAGACATTGATCTCGGCAGGGAGGAGGAGACAACAGCCAAGACACAATGGAAGAACAGACAAATGCACACACCCGGCTCCAGAGCTGCTGCCCAGCTGGTAAATGTTACTGGAGTCAGAAAACCCCTTTCCTGCTGGAAGGCAACCAGCAGGACCCAGTCAGCAGTGCTGGGCATGCTGGCCACTACCCACAGGGTGTCCCTGGCACCACTACCAAGAACAGACACCCTCCCCGTTGGGGATCTCCTTGGATTGCCGGTGGCATGTCCCAGGCTGGCTCCCCATTCGGCACAGCTTCACACCAGCATCTGCTCATGGCCGGGAGGCACCAACCCCACTGTGTAGCACTGGTGCCCGCCTCATCCCAGCACCACCTAGTGCAATGCCAGAGGAGCTTGTTCACTACCATCCAACTCCAAAAGCACTGATGTATGCCAGAGCCGACCTTCCCTCCATGCATCTTCAGTGGAGTCAGGGTCCAAAGGCTACTGTCCAAGAGGAGAAGCCAACTTTTTTCTGCCACTTTGCTAGAAAACACCCCACAAGTGCTCAAGCGCTCTTTTATTGGCACTAGCTGGGGAGACCTCACCACCAGCCAGGCCTCCTTCCAGCTGAGGTTTGCCTGCTGCCTCCATCAGAGCAGAGCTTTCCCGCCTCATATGTCACTTTATTCTCCTTCTAGCTGCAGAAAGCTTTGAGATACCATCAGATGGAGAAGCTCAAGGTGAGGATAACAGAGCCTGTGGAGGAATTGTCAGAGCCCGCAGGACAGCAAGTAGAAAAGATTTCCACCATAATATAAAAGAGCAACATTAAAAACCACAGTAATCACCAGGTCAAACCTCTGACCATCAGGACACGCTCACCCACCCATGCATCGATGTGACCAGTGCTGCTAAGCACACCCATGGGAGAGGCAGGGGTGCAAACGCCCTTTCCCAAGCCCTCGCAGGATGTGGAAGCACTGGGAAACGCTCTCTCCTCATTGAGAGTTGCCTCAGCTTCTCCTGGCCTAGAGACAAGACACTGCCCAAGTTGACCTGAGCTCTGTTCCCTGCTCCACCACTGAGGGCAAGAGGCAGGTGATGCCCACAGCCAGTGCCTCAGTTTCCACGCATGGGAAATGGAGGTAAAGACAATGTCATCTTTTGTAAAGTGCTTTGACTAATGAGGAGCACCAAACAACCGCTCGGGCTCCTTGCCGTTACCACGCCTGACCTGGACTCATGTGGGCAAGGGGGTGCCTCTAGAGAAGGGAACGGGAGGAGCTCGGTGCAGCTGGAGAGCAGCAGGTGCAGTGGCCAGAGTCTCTTTGCAGATGGGGACTTTAGCAGCTAGCCTCTGAAGAGCTCTTCCAAGCATGCACAACCACGCTTTCCAGAGGCTAACCATTTGACCAAATCTGTGTTGATTTCCATCAGGAACGCACGAACTCTGCCAAATTTCACATCTCTTTTCCAAACTGTGTAGGCACCAGAAGTCCTCAAACAAAGAGACGGGAGAAAAAAAATTGGCAAAGCTACCATTTTTCCCCAACCTTCTGCTGAAACGTGAAAATAAAAGAAAAAAAAAATGATAAAGTTCAGCCTGAGGCAGAGTGAGCACGGAAAAATTCAGCCCAAACAGTTAAAGTCTGGCAAAAGTATCAGCAAACAGACTTCCACTGGAAAGTGTTCTACGGCCTTACCAACAGGCGTCTGCTGGCTCCGTACACAACCAACATGTTGGGCGAGAGATGGCCTCCTCGCCCCTCTATGGCAGCACATGAGGATGACTTCATCGCAGCACAGAAGCACAAGGGTGGCAGGGGCCAACGGCCACAGGTGGCCCTAGAGATGGGAAGGGACAGCATGGGGTGAAAGGAGACCACTCTGACCACAGCACCCCAGAGATCTCTCAAAGTGCTTGGGAGATCCCTGTTCGCATGGTTACACTGAGCAGGAGCTTTGAGCCAGACCTAAACCGCTTGGGCTCCTCCATCACCAAGAGTGTGGGAAACATCTCACAGAGCTGGTGGCCTCAACAAACAGTGTGTGCTGCTGTCCATCCCCTGGACAGAGAGAGGGGCAGTGGAGACACGCTTATGCTCCTAAGACGCACTGCTCATCCCACCAAGCTCCTCATGCTGCTTCTGGCTGTGTGCTGTGAGATCGCTTCCTTGGGACCAAGATGCTCATGGACCTGGAAGGCCCCTCTGGGTACCCACTGCATCCTGCTGCATGCTGGCCTGGGATGCCACACCTTGTCCGCTGCATTGACACGGGCTGGCTCAGGTCACAATCACACCTTCTGATTTACTGTGCCAACAAGCCCTCAGCCCAGAGGGTTTCTCTTCCTCCGTTACCCCTGATTTTTCTGGTGACAGACCAAACAATGTGGTATGAACACAGATGTGGAAGCTAGCAAGCGTGATGTCCAGGTAAAATGTAGGAGCAGGACAAGGTGGGGGATTTAACTCTCACCTCTGTCACAGACCACTTGGGTGACCTTGAGCAGGTCACTAAAGCCCTGGTGCTGCAATGGGGTGCCTACCATCCCCCGTAAGACCAGGGAGAGCAGTAATTATGGCAGCACAGTCCCAGTGTAGCTCAGGGATCGCTCTATCTGTCTGCTGGCGTTTCTACCTGGGGTGAAGAGCAGCTGCTCAGGCAGCAGATACCTCGTCCATGGCACAGCAGGAGGATGAGGCGAGCATGCCAGTGCACGAGGAAGGCCACTTTGGGTCCCCTTGCAACACAGCATCCTCCTCCTGACCTGCCTGCATCATCAGGGAAGAAAACAGCCAAAGAAACTTCATGAGTTCACGTGAAGTTCACCCAAGTGGAGCTCTGCTCCACGAGCAAAACCGCTTTTCTGCTTGCCACGAGCCTTTCAGAGCTTGTGACTGGGGCAGAGAGCAGGGCCAGGAGAAGACTTGAAGGATGGGGTCCTCTGGCAGTGTCAGGCTCCCATGTGCACAGAAAGCAAGTGCTCCATCAGCTTATCCACCTCCTTGCTCAAGGAGCTCCAAGAACACACTCACAGCTGAGGTTCCCTCAGACAGCAGGAGCATGCGCTAAACGTCATGCCGGCTTATCTGTGTCCAGAAGCAGCCTTCTTGCTTCCCAGGATGTGGCCTGCTGCTTCACAGGATTTCAGCACACAGGGAAACTTGACACAGCTCTCGCAACCGCAAACACCCACCTGGCATGGGCCATGGCAGGACTCGGATCCAAGCTGCCCCCCGAAGCACAGGGGGCAGCGACAGGGCACCCTGGCAGTGCCTTGGTACATGTTAGACCTCAGACAACCTGCTTGCATACCAGCAAACCCATGCCTTCACCCAACTTCACTTTCTGACAAGGTCCAGAGACAGAGAAGTCCCTCCCAGCACCAGAAACCCAGCCAAGTCTCACCGGGCTGTCTCTGCCCTCGAGGCTGTTCCCTGGCATAAGGTGGCAGGGACTGACCCCCTGATGAGTCTCTCTTTCAAGGCTTGCGTCTTCTGATGTAGGCCAGCCTTGCAGAAGGGCTGAAGGCTCCATCACGGAGCAGGAGTGAGCACCCTCTGACTCCAGAGCCTGGTGCACAGTGACATTTAAAAGAATTTGCTTTAAGATTATACCTGCCCAGATCTTCCCAGACCTGGAAAGTCATCTGCCCACCTCCACTGCCTCTGGCCAGAATGACTGCCTCCTCTTCCCCCTCTTTGCAATCCTAAACTTGCAAAGCCTAACAGTAAAGCTTGACCTGCAAGCTCTGAGCTCGGAGCCAGCCCACATGTTGTCCCTAGGGCTAGGGGAATGGGTTTGCCAGCAGAAGACCCCAGTTACCAAGTGTCCTGGTGCCACAGCCAACTGCTTCATCAGTAGATCTCAAAGTGCCTGAGAAAAGAGGTCAGCATTGCTGTGCTCCTTTCAGAGTGAGAAACTGAGGCACAAAGAGGGGCAGATCTTGCCCTCAGCCACTCATTGGGCCAGGAGAAGCCAGGTCGCCTGTGCCCAGGCCAGTGGTTTGTCCCTGGCCCTCAGCCCAGGCCACTTTTCTCTGTGATGGCTGAAGCTCAGAAACTTTGATGGGTCAGTCTGCGTCCTGGCCACTTTAGCATTTAAACTGGGAGCCTGGAGGTGGAGAGGAGAAACAAGAGACTGCGGGAAGAGTCAAGTAACCACACTGCCAGATCTACCTGCAGTCCCTGCCATCTCAGAGGCTGCAACAAGCATGCACTCAAAACCCACAGAGTTTGCATGGAGAACATCAACTCAACAAGCCACAGCATCCCACTGAATGAGATGATGGGTCCTCTTGGAGCAGTGGGCCAGAGTCAATACAAGAAGAGATGTTTCTTGGAGTTCTGCTCAGCTCAGCAGCTGCTCTGGTGGCCATGCTTAACAAATGCTACCATATAATGTCATGTGTTAACTTTTCCAAGCTCAGAAACAACAGCTTTGCACAGCAGACCATGAGTAAGGAGCCCGCCCTGGCATCAGGCAAGAGAGATTTGCCTCCCAGCTACTAACTGGTGAGTCCTCACAGGCTCTGTTGGGACACTTCTTGGGTGGAAGCCAGACTCTGTCTGAACAGACCTGGAGGGGGCTCAGGCGAACTCCCGCACCATGGGCAGAGTGAGGACCATGTGCAGTTTCTCATGATGACACCGGCAGCTGCTGCCAGGCATCCAATTCTGCTTTGGACAGAGCAAACCACGAACCTCCTCCACACTGCCCAACAGCTCTTCGTGACAGAAGATCTTCACCCCGTCCCATCCTCCCCGTTGGCAGTACAAATAAAGGCAACAGAGGCAAATTGGAACGGGAAGAGGAACTTCCCTGGGGAGTGAGCTACTGCAGGATGCACCGGGGTAGACAGACAAATATATCAACGCTGGGGAGAATGAGAGGATATCTGGAAGTGAGGAACAGAGGGGAACGTAAATGCTTCTCCCTGACCTCCACCAGGCATGAGGCTCAGCAGATGTGGAGTTCACATGGGCTCACAAATCTCCAAAAAGCAAGCAAGTAGGAGAAGAAAGGTGGGTAAGAGGGACGGGTATAAAGAGTGAGTGTGCAAGCAGCAGGAAAGACTCAAGCAAACGTGGAGACAGATCCCAAGCACCCAAAGAGCTGGTCCTTGGTGTCTCAAGTGTCTTGGGCTGACTCCTACCTCCAGTTTGGCCTCCACGCTGAGTGCTGCCCATCCTGCCAGCGTCCAAGCCAGTAGGTCCAATATTGACCTGGCACTGAGAGACGCTCTCCAGGAAGATAAACAGGAGCTTCTTGAAACTCTGGCAGGCAGAAGTCTCTCAGACAGTAGGAAACTATCTAAGAGCAGCAAAACCCTGCACAACAGGGACTACCGCTGTTTAAGGGACAAGGGATAGCTAAAAGTACTCAAATACTTCGAAAGTGCAGCTCTCAGGACTACCTGGAAACACCAGGTGCTGATACTTCTGCACCTCCCCACCCCAGTGCCCCTGGCACCAGCAAGACCAGTGATCCATTCTGCTCCCAGGGCAAAGCTGTCCCCAGGGGCTGGGGCAGACTGCCTGTCTTGCTGGGGCTGCTCCATACACATGACTCATCTGCATTGCCCTTCTGTGGGTGCAAATCAGCTCACAGAGAAGCCAGGTTCAAAGCCAGCAGGTCTGAAGATCCAACTACTAATAGGAAATCAGGACTATTATTGCTATTCCCACTAAAAGAAATACATTGAGACTTTTTTTGTGTACTGGCTAACAGGACTGGGAGAGCTAACACCCTCCAAATCCAGTGCACTTACACTATGGCAATACCAGCTGGCATGGAGGATCCATGGGGCCATCAGGAAGGGCTTGACTCACACTAAGATTCAGACATCCATGAGGATTCTCCTTCATATCAAGGGCTGCAGCATCTCTGCACTTTTCCCGCAGCATAACCATGGGGTTTGGGCTGCCTGCTGTACAAATCCAGGCAACTGGCACTTTCTGGGCATGGACATATTCATGGAGAAAAACTGGTGGAGATCCTACAGGATGAAGAGCATCTTCCACACTCCTCAGCAGGGACCAAGGCATTCATCCTGCTTTGCAGATCCAGGCCATGGGAAATGGCAGACAGATGATGAGAATAAAACAGAAAAAATCAGGCAAATGGGCTATTTGAGAGAAATCAAAGCGTGCTGAGTATATTGGATATGCTGCACTGAGAAATAATCTTAGCGGGCCTTGGAGGTATCAGCTACTAGCAGAATGAAGCGTCCAGAACAACACACCAACACAATATTTTAAATTTGCCTTTTAAATAAATGATATTTGCTTCCTGTGCTTGCAGTGAGGAAGGCATCTGGCTGAGGGCTCCAGTCCCAGACAGGGAGAACCTGAGAATCAGTCTTCTCTGAACATTTTCCTTCTGTCACTTTCCCAGAGGGCTCAATTTTTCCCGCTGAAGTGACAGGAGAAACAAACGCAGACAGGACCACTGAACCTGCTGGAGACAGTGCCCGCAGCAGCAGGTCACAATGCTGCACAGAGAGAGGATTTGGCCCTTGGTCTTCTCCCAGCCTCTCCAGCCTCATCGTAATCACAAGCTGAGCTGCCTCTCCACAGAGCGGAGGAAACCCGGGCTGACAGAGGCCTGTGGCATCAGGAGGGGAGGCACAAGCGTCACACAGACCCTGCAGATCTGGATGGCACTGAACTCCCCGCATGCTGCCCTCCTTCCCCCCCCACCCCCCCACTCAGCCAGGGTGCTCCCAGCTCCCTGCCGGCAGCATGGGGTGGCACCTGCATGGGCCGTGACATCTCTGTCATTGCAAAGCCCTCCAAATCCAGTGCACTGACACTATGGCAATACCAGCTGGCATGGAGGATCCATGGGGCCATCAGGAAGGGCTTGACTCACACTAAGATTCAGACATCCATGAGGCTAAGCGCTGGCTGCAGCAGGAGCATCAGTATCACTGTGAACAGCAGTTACCCTTGAGCCTCTAGCTGTCTGCAGATGGCTCGTAGGCAACAAAGATAAAAGGAGATTTTCCACAAATAAATTCTTCATTTTCATACAGTCATACAATGGTTCAGGTTGGAAGGGACCTTAAAGATCATCAAGTTCCACCCCCCCTGCCATGGGATGGCATGCTTTCCTAAAGGCAAATACAACTTTCAGGGACACATTTTGAGGGCTTGCTCCTCCCCAGCCCCATCAGCTAGTCCCTCACAGTCACTGGTGAATCATTGTCCCACCAGCTCGGGGTGTGGGGGGGGTGAACTCCTGCTCCCTCTGTACACCCAGGAGCACCGACCGTGGCCATCCTCAGGGTGCCAGGGATAAAGCCAAGCTCTTAAACCACATCGTCCCACGCCTACTTCAACACCGAAAGCTCCGGGGCCCCCTAACTGCTGCTCACCTCGCCCGTGGAGGGGTGTCCTGGGCAGGTGGGGGGATGGCAGCACTCAGAGCAGGCAGCCAAGCCCCTGTCCTGCCCCACTACAGGAGAGTCTCTGCAGACAGAGCTGTCCTTGTTCGCTGGGGCTGCAGCTCCTCTCGACCGCATTTATTGCCCGTAAATCGCCTTTCTAGCGGCCTGCTGATGGCAACGTCCATCTGCCACGCTGGGGGGAAGCTCAGGCTGCCCAGAGCCCTTGGGCTAGGGGCCCTGCTGCCGGCTGGCTCCCTGGGCTGCCGGGATGCCCCAGCAGACCACAGCATGGTGTGGGCATCCAGCTCCCATACGGCTAATTCAATAAGTCACAGATACCACGACTTCATAAGGCAGAGAGGCTCCACAGCTATTAGGGGAATTGGGAGCGGGGGGAGGAGGAGCTGAAATGGAGAAGGGATGGAGACGGGGAGGGTGGAGAGGGGGAAGCTAAGACAAGCAGCAGAACAAAACATCCCATAAATCATGAGGAGCTGCTGAAATACCAGAACAAATGACCCCATAGCTTGGCCATTGTTCCCGAGCGAGGGCTTAAAACGCTCCCAGTCGAGACAAAGCGCCTCGCGTTTCGTTTCAACACCGCGCCAGCCTGTCCAGGACCTGCGCTCAGCACAACCAAGCTGGGGGCGGCTGTGTTTCACCCTGGATCGATGGCCAGGACCAGTGGGAGGTGAGAGGCGAAGCTCTCGGCAGGGCTGCCTGCCCCACACCACAGCCGGTGCAGACGTGGGGCCCATGGCTCAGCCTGCCCAGAGCATCTCTTTGCTCCCAGGTGCCTGCACACACCCCAGGTTCTGGCACTCTTCCACTTCCACCCAAAGGCTCAGGGCCTGGTTTTCCTGCTTAATTTCCCTCACTCAGGCTAAGAGCTTCCTTGGCTGGGAAGAGAAGGGGCTCCAAGTCTCCTCTTGGACATGCGGATTAAATTAGGAGTAAGCCAGCTCGAGTAGGGCTGTGAAACCCGGAGGAGCTCTGAGCCCTCTGTCTTCATGGTGCGGCTCCTCCCCGCCTGCCAGAAAGTTGCTGACAATTCACTTTGTGCTGGCTCCTCCTGGCAAACGGACGACTGTCAAGCAACGAGTCCTGCGGAAAGTCCTGTAGGGCTGTAGCCTGCGGCGATGGCAACAGCGCAAGGCTCTCGTTGAGCTCTGCAGTAGCAGCCCTCCAGTGCACTGGCTCGCGAACAGTCAGACGGATCAGCCGGCAGCTCAGCACCTCCCATGGGACCGCGGGACTCGGGTGCCAGAAGCCTGCCGATGGAGACAGGTTGTCCACACCGCGTGCCCATGTCAGCTGACAGCAGCAATGGAGGGAGGCTGAGCAGTGCCAGGCACTTCCACGGCACGCATTTCATGCCCCAGCACCGCAATTTCGGGAGAATTTCCACACCACAGGAGACCACTTAAATGCAAAGGGGAAATACTACTACAGTATAAAATCTTAACTAACTTTAATGAAAAAACTTCCATTCAAAGCCTTTTGATTTACAATCAAAGCTGAAACATGGGGCAGAGCACGGCAGCAGAGTTGCGTGTGCCGCCTCAGCCAGCCCAATGGTGCCAGCACGGTTCCCAAGCCCGGCAGCTGCAGCTCCTGCCCTCATGGCACCGTGGTCCCACCGCAGAGCGATGCCCACCAGCCGTTACACGCAGTCCCGGTGCTGGGATATCACGGGAAAACCACCGCACACTTTCCCATCCAGGCAGGCATAGTCTGCACTCGGAGCTGTTGGGCAGGAAAGTCTCTGCGCATCCCGCTCTTCGGCAGAGGGAAGAGAGAAGCTGAGCTTCAGCAGCGTGCCAGGGGTCAGGCAGCAAAACAAGACACAGGCAGGACTGAACCCGAGCTGGCTGTCTGCCTCCTCATGTGTCTAACCACCAGACGACACGCTCCTGCCAGCGTTGCTTCAACAGCTCGTGGTGGGCAGCCAACGAGCCCAACCAAGATAAGGGGATGGGGGAAGTGAGGAATGCGCTGCATTTTTCCTGAGCTACCACGGGAATAGGCTATTCTGACCACGGATTGCAGGGAGGCTGTCCGACATAAAAAACTTGAGGAGCCCAAATAGAAAAGGCAGCAAGGAGAAGTAAACAATCAAGAAGAAGAAAACAGAGGAAAATCAGAGTGAACAAGTGGTGAGTATGGGAAAAGGAGTGTTGCAGGAAGCCAAGCAGAGGAAGAAGGAAAACCAGACCGAGAGGTAGGCAAGGAAAAGGAAGAAACAAATGGATGCCAGGAGGACAAACCTGCTGGGGCTGGAACTCCTGACGAGCACCAGAGCTGGAACGATGCGAGAGTGGGACAGAGGCTCCCAGGCTCTGCACACGCAAGAGTAAACCAGCAGATCGGAGCTCTTTTATTGGATTAAGACTTGCTTAAGAGGAAAGATAAACATGGGTCATTTCTCAGGTGTCACACACAGAGCAGAGGAGGCTCTCTTTGCCTCAGTTCACCCGAAGTGGGGAGAAAGGGGATTGCTGGCATTTCGGGGTTGCTGTAGGGACAGCGGGAAGGCTCCACAGGAGCTGCCAGCTTTCGCCTTCTTCAACAGCAGAAAGTGGCGAGCTTCAAACCAAGAGTGCTTTTGCCTCACACACCTTCGTCCTATTTAGGCTTCGGAGCTAAACCAGACCAGCAGAAAGCAGTTTTAATGAATTGGACCCAGAATCCTTCCTTGCTTCAACTGCCAGTTTTTGCCTCATTTGGAGCTCAAGGTTCCTCGGTGCCCTGTGAGCCGCAGTCCAGCAAAGAGGATGAGAAAGGAATCAGTAAACCTAAATAAAACTGGACACGAACAGTTCCCAGATTTCTCCCCCAAGCTTGGGAAAGCCGCGCACTACCCTGCTCCCCATGGTGCTTCTCTCCAGGCACCTCCCGGCAGCAAGACACCAGCTCGCAGGAGCAATGGGCTGAGGTGATACAGCACATTCATGGGCCCCAACACTGGAGACTTTGTGGTGCTGGCTTTAAAAAAAAATAGCCTAAAAAAAGCCTAATAATGAAGTATTTATTTCAGTAAACAACATATGAATGAAAGAAGTCTTTTCTCAATACTTCACGTTTTCCCTGCCTTCTCTCCCTCCCCCCCAGCAATTTTTTTTTAATAAGTGGAACTAACGAGGCTTCACTCACTGACGGCGTGCTCGGGAGCAGGACCGCGCTCCGCTCGCCCGGTGCAGCACATAAACACGTGCCATGTGAATAAAGCCTGCCTTGTGCCCAGGGAGAAAGGTGACCCACGAGCACTACTCCACCAGCGAGCAGGGGAGATGTTCTGCGACGGATGGGAGGATCCCTGCGCTTTTGGGTGGGCAGCGTGGGACATTCAGCACCCTGTTTATTGTGGCAGCAAATAACTGCAGCTCCCGGCCCAGAGAAATGCCAGCACCCAGCAGCCCTCCCCACAGGGCTTCGGGGTGTCCCCAGGGACAGGCAGAAGGGCCAAGGGGAGATGAAGGGATCTATTGTCCCCTTCCTACCTGGCAGCACTCAGCACAGGGGACATGGTGTCAGGCAGACACTGTGACACTGTACAGCTCCTTCTCTTTTGCCTTGGTTCCATCCAGCCCTACCTGAGCACCTGAACAACTGGGAATGCTGGAAAACTGGCTCAGCTTGCCCTGCGTGGGGATGAGAAGTAAGGATGCTTTCCGCTATGGCAGAGACATGATGGCTTGGACTGATGGTGTTTTGGTAGGAATTTTAGGCAGAAAACATTAATGCCTCCACTAGACTGTCACCCAGCTTTTCAAAGCAATGAGCACTGATGATTTTGTGCTTATAATCTCTACCTCTTCCTTTGCAATAGGTAACAACAGGTCCAGGAGCCCTTCCTCGCCTTCAAGCCTTTGGATTAAGATGGGCAGGATTCTCCGAAGCTGCTGATTTGGGAAAACACAGTCCACTGCTTTGCCATCCCCCTCCTACCTGCACGGGAGGAGCTGAACCCCACATCATACACAGCATGGATGTTCACCCCCTGCACAGAGGCAGGTAAAACAATGCAGTGGTGACCTTGGGTTAAGCTTATAAATACAGATTTGTAGATATTTGCTCTGGAAGCCAAAATAGGCATCTGTAGATTTGCAAGGGCACAAGCCATGCTTTCCATCAGCTGTGGCACCCGGCAGCCTTGCCTGCAACCCTGGAGCTCCTGTGCAAGGCACAGGGCGAGTAGGGACAGTGACACCTGCGGCTCCAAAGGCCCTTCCCCTGTGTGCGGCACGACGGTTTGGAGCAACCAAATGAGGATGCTGATTCTGCTAGAATGATCACGGATCCCTGAAGACGCACAGGGGATTGCAGAGAAATGTTTTACATCAAGGAAAAGGCCACGTGCCACCTTTGCAGGATGTGGCTGTAGGAGGATGCTGGTGCTTGCACAGGAAAAGGCTCCAAGTGCCTCCCTGAGTGCAAGTGTGTACTGTGGACCAGGCACTGCACCGCTGGCACGGGTGAAAACCTGCCTGCAGCATGCCCATCGTGCCGGGGAGGCAGCACGCCATGCTGTGCGTGCAGGTGCCCCCAGCCGCTCTTTGGAAACTGGGCTGTGCGCACCTAAAAGCCAACTGAATTCCTGCACTGCAGCAGCACAGCTAGCACAGCTCCGGGGTTGTCTGCTCAACCACGGCAACAGGGAGGGCATTAACAAGCACACTGAGACGGTCAGGGAGCAGGCAGTGGGCAGCGTCCTCACCCCGCTGCTGCCCACTCAGCTCCTCATCACTGTGACCCCCCTGGGTCACCCCTCTGCTGTGTCCCTGTGCTGAGTGCCAGCGAAGCCCCAGCATCCAAGTCCCAGCACCGCAGCCCACCCGAGCCTGGCTGCCAGGTCAGATGTCTGACCTGGCTCAAGATGTCTCCGGCCACAGATACAACCCACGGCCGCAGGGCAGTTGTCCTCCCCGAGCCAGACCAGCTGTGCCTCTGTCCCCATGGAAGCGGTGACATCAGGTCACCTCTTTCAGGCCTCACACTTTCCAGCCTTGATCTCCAGCGCGATGGCACGTGGCAAACCAAAGGCAAAGGCTATTCCTCCTCACCGAGAGCTCGTTTCCAAGCTGGCTTGCAAAAACCCCACAAAACAGCATCATCTACCACCGCTGCAGTGTTGCTGCTGCACAAGGTGCTTTGCAAACTAATACAAGACAGATGGCTTCCCCCAGGAAAATGCTACGGAGTGAGTGAAAATGTACCACAAATATAGCTTGACACTGCAGGCCTAAATTGGGATCTGGGGGCTTCAAAGAGACATTTAAAGGGGGAAAAGAGATTTACTGACTTCTCTTGCTTGTTTATTATGAATAAAGATAAACTGTTTGTTTTTAATGAGTTCTTTGCTTTTTTTTTCCTGTTTAGTGTATTACAAATTCACATGTTTGTCTATTTGGAAGATTCATAGTAATTGCAGAACATCTTTCCCGATGACATCGTTTCAGCGAAGGGAAGAAAGTTGTGCAACTGAAGAAGAAAGCAATCTGTCACCAAATAGCTTAAATTCTTTGTCTGGCCTCATTAATACCTAGTTAGCTTTGATGCCTAACTAACCTCACAGATAGAGGAAGCCTTTGAGGAGGACTCCACAACCTCACACTGAAGTGTCAGAACATACAATAAATGCCAGAAAGATCTCCAAAAAAAGCAGGGAAAACGAAAACCAAACTCGACATTCTTGCAGTTTCTAAGCATTTCTTTCTTTCTTTTTTTTTTTTTTTTTAAAAAAAAGTTTTACCCTCCCTTCTCCATCTAAGGAAGCAGAATGCAATGCAATTCCCAGTTCTTTTAAATATCCTTAGCAGATCACCTCTAACGCTGGGAGGGTTGACTGTGATCTGCTTCCAAGGCTGTTGCATCAGAGCTTAGACTCCCAGGATAAATTACTCCCTGCTCGAGCAGGGACTGCAGTTTGAGACCTGTGCTCGGCACAAGGGGCCCCGCGGGCACTGCAGCAGCAGCAGCAGCAGCGGGGAAGGAGGGAGCACTGCATCCCTCCGGGGTGGGCAAACAGGGCTGCCCCGGAGGGCAGCTCGTGCTGGGGCAGCCCTGTCCCCCCACACCACTCACGCTGGGCACAGCATCAGCAGGGAGCCCCTGCGGCTCCCGGTGCCCCCGCATCGGTGCTTCGGCTGCGGCCGTCCCACCGCGGCACTTGGCTTTGGTCTATCCAACGGAGGTGCACTGGGCAGTGAGAGGCTGCGGGGTGCACCCTTGGGCAGCTCCTATGAGGAGCGCAGGCTGGGAAGGGAAGGGGAGAGGGGAGGCGCAGCTGTGCGCTCACGTGCGCTGGCCCAGCAGACACTCACGTCTGTGTCCCACATGAGCCCCGGAAGACCCCCACGGCTCAGTTCGTGGGATCTCCCTCAGCCCCCCAAGGAAGGAGATGCCCAGGGCTCCCCGCTGCTCCCTGAACTGGGACGACAGGGGATGTTTTGGCTTGACACCCTGGGGGACCTTCTGCATAGATGGAGGGGTTTGAAGGGGTGTTGCCCCATGGGACATTGCTTGGACAGGGACAGAGAGTGGCAGCAGTGGGGACGGGAGGGCGACTGGAGAGGCAGGAGATCCTTTCCTCCAGCTCTGTTCTGCAGCTCTTACCATTCAATGCTCAGAGACCTGGGCCGGAAGGCAGACAGCTCAGCCGAGGCATACTCAGCTTTCCTTCTCTTCTCCTGCTTCTGCTTAACTGACAAGCGGTGGGCAAACCTAGAGAGGCTGCTTTCCGACCTGGGGAAGGGGAGAGGAAAGGCGTTAATGTCACTGAAGCACCCCGACTCCCAGCAGCAGGTCCGCGGCACAAAGCCAGGTGATGCTCAGAGCTGAAAGGAGGGAGCTCCCGGAGGTCAGCGGCACCGGGATGGGGCGGCACCAGCCTTGGAGGGAAGAAACAAAGCAGCAGCAGATTAAGCATCGCTTCAGCAAGCAAAGACCAGCACGGGTCCATGGCGTGCTGTTAGCAAAACTGAAGCTGCAAGCCTGGCAGGCGGAGTTAACACCAGGTCCTGCTGCCCGCTGCAGCAAAATCACCTCCCTACATTGTATTCTTCTGCCCAAATGCCAACCAGTGATGGTCAGCACTGGAGAAACGTTGGCTGCTTCTGCTTGTTGCAGTGCCTGCCTGAGAGCGGTCAGGCAGCCAGGGAAGCATTGGCGGAGAGAAGCAAAGCAGACCTCTGCCACAGCTGCATGCTCCTCCAGAGAAACCCCAGAGCTCCCGTGGCCTCCCAGCCAGGGCTCTCGAACATCGGAGTGGCTTTCCTGTTGAGGGTTGACATGGAAATCAGCCCGCGTTGGAGATGTTTCGGAGGAGGAAACAGAAATGTGTGTGAGCAGACGGGTTCAGCTGCAAGACCCATCTGCACTGACAAAGCCCCTTCCCGCTGGGCAGGGTGCTCCAGCGTCAGTCCCAGTGCCTGGCACCAGGGAGAAGAGCATCCCCAGGCTCTGGGGCCACGCTGCACACCCCCCTCCACGCCGGCTCTCTGTAGAACAGAACCGTTGCCCCGAGGCACAACCGCATCATCTCCGAGTGCATAGCATGCAGTGACCCCAGTGCCTGCTGTGCCGAGGGTACCACAACTGTCCCTGCTGCCAGTTCACCGGGAGCAGAGGTGGGAGCCAGGGAGGAGCAGCCTGCGGAGCTGGAACACTCCGACTTGGGCACACGACCAGGCTGGTGGCACTGGTGCCGTCTGCCAGCCCTGCCATGAATGCCAGCACAGCCGCTGCCTCTCCTGCTCCTTTGGTCCTGTGCTGGCACAGTCTGCTCCCACCTCAGACGGCGCTGGGCTGGGCAGGGAAGGGGACAGGAGCAATTTGGCAGAAGTCCCAGGGGATGAGGGACAGACCTGGGGGCAAACTTTGAACGTACACACATTGCTAAAGCCATTCCTCCTCTCCTCTCGAGTCCTGACCAGCTTCAACCAAACAAATTACCTCAATAAAAAAAAAGAAAAAAAGGAGGTATTTCTCAGAAGCGAGAGCTCCCCGCCTTTCCTCACAATAATTAAGCCAACCACGACCAGCTAACAGTTTTTTTCCTGATACATTTTAAACACAGACATCTTCAATTCATTAACTCTGGTTATTGATTTATTTTTCAGCTTATGAATTGCTGTTGCTGGGGACGGGGTGGAGACAGCTTTCTGGAGAAGGCTCTCGTCTCTCCGATCGCCGCCGGGAAAGAGTCACTCAGACCTTCCAGGGTCATTCTTTACATTCTTGAGAAGAAATACTACTTTGATGTAAAGGATGAGGTTTGCCTTGAAAGAAAGGCAACAAGAAACTCAAACCCCAGCTTTCCCCTACTCGCAGCTGGAGGAAGAGACGTTCGAAGAGGAGCCACCCAGGCGCCCATCGACCAGAGCCCCGCACTATAACGCCATCCCCGCCACCTCGCCTCTCTGATCTGGTGCCAAAGCTCGGATGCAAGGAAGAAGATCCCAGTCTAGTGAGGTGTGGGCACTGACCGCTGATGTTCTGCAGCAGCCCCCCACGCAGTGTGGACCCCGGGGCAAGCAGGGCTCGGTGCTGGCCCAGGGGTGGGTCTGGGTGGCGGGGAGAGGTCCTGATGGCTTCCTATATCACCTCCTCGGCGGCACTGGGCTGCTCTCACTGCAACAGTCCTAAAGCTGCCCAGCTTTCCACCTCCCCAGGACGGGCTCCTGCTACCCTCCAGGGCTGAGGGCTCCATCCCCAGCTGCCAGGACACTGGGGATGTTGGTCTCCTCAGATGTGGGGACTGCCTGGAGAACACTGTCCTGTTTGCTATGTTCACCCTATCCTCACCATGCTCTCTGCACCATTACAGCCACCCATCCCATACTGGTCCCCAGCAGGTATGGGGGGGTTGGCAAATCCCAAACCACCTACATGGATGCAGCCAGCCCTGCGACAAACAAGTGCCTCTGCCATGCTGGTACGTGCCTGTTGCAATCAACACCACCGAGACAATTACACACCCAGGAGGTCTACCCAGACGCACTCACTCGCCCCAAGCAGGGAAGGAGCAGCCACTGGCTAGAGCCAACAGCATCTGCCAAGAAGAGCTGCAAGGGAAAACAGGCAGATGTGCTGACAGGGCTCGACGTGAAGGACTCTTATAAGTCCCTGGGGTGAGAGATGGCCCATACAAGGTGTGTCAGAGGGGCTGGAGAAGCCACCTGGTCCTCGGGGGCATGTGGCCTTGCCGTCACTCCCCCCCTAGCACCGCATTGCACAAACCTGAAGGCAATCAAGAATCTTGAGGTGCTGGGTGCTGGTTTCACCCTCTAGACTGACCTTCCAGCCTAGCAGCTGCTCAGCCGTGGAGGAGTTCACCCACCACCTCCAGCTGCTCACAGCCAGGTTAAGGGAGGTGGCTGCAACCTCTCTGATGTGCCAGCAACTCCTCCTCAAGAACTGTCAGCAACTCACCCAGCTTCTCTCAACCTGGTACAAACCGGCCTCCTTTCACCTCCGCCGGACCTGAGAACTCCAGCAGAAGCATCACTAATTAGAAAGCCAGTAGCACATTACAGTATCATCTGGCTATTTATACAGTGCTGCTTTACATAAACTGTACTGCAGAAGAGAGAATGAATCATACCTGCTCTGCCATGGCTGCACGTAGGCAAACGCAGCCCGACGCCGGCAGCCTGCTCTGCCCCACTCCCCTCGCCCTACCGAGGCCCTGCTTGTGAGTCAGCTTTCCTGAGCTCCTCGTGCTGGGGCTGCTCCAGTCCCCCGGGGTCGGGATGCTCCCAGGGTCAGGATGCTTCCACAGCAGTGAGCCTGTAACACGGAGAGGGGGATGCTGCTGGGACCACACTTTTACTTCCCAAGTGTTTTCCAAACACTAATAGATGCTTCTGTCCCTTGAGAAAGATCAGCATTAGGGATCTTAAGGTAGAAGCAAGGAAACTGAGGCAAAGAGAGGCCATGCCACAAGTGGCGTCTGGGGAATAGGCAGTCCCAGAGAGCCACTGCCACCTTGAGCCAGCTTCATCCCAGCCATGGGAAGAGGACACCGCTCCCCCAGCCGTGCCCGCTGTACAAGAGTGTGCATGGTCCAGCCCGGGCAGGATTTGGGGTGACCTGTGCACCCCACCATAAGCAGCAGCATCTCTGCAGCAGCTCCGCATCGGCGCTGCCAGGGCTTGGCGGACCCAGCCTGGCACACCGGCACCTGCCAAGGCTCCTCGGCAGTCCCCGCACGCTGCTGAGGAGCCAAGGGGACACGCGGGGAAAACCAGCAATTGAAACATCAACCGCAGCACTGGGAAGAATTGTCTCCTGACAGCCAGAGAAGGTTGTTCAGCTACTGTGCTCTATCATAAATCACACCTCTATGACTTGCCATCTGTCAGCCAGATTACACATGTTCGAAGTCCCATGTCAGCATTTAAGTCAGAACACAGCATCTTTTCCCCAGAAATAATTATCGGCCCTGGAGACTCTTGCAGCAATACCCATCCTCAGCCCTTCCCTCCAAGCCTCCCAGCAGAGCAGATCTGCCAGTGCCAGGGAGGCAGGAACACTGCTGCCGGTGGGGTGTGTGGATGCAAAGCCTGCATGCAGCACCCTCCCCATCAGACCACCACTTCGTGGGCAGGTGGCAGCAGGACCTGGTGCGGCAAACACCCCCCCGGCATCAGCCGCAGCACCCAGCCCTCGCCACACGCACTGAGCAGGCAGAGGCAGCCACAGGGAGATGCTGCTGCTGAAAGGAGATGGAGACCGAGCTGTCCCCAGCCTGGTGTGTGCTGGTGGCCCCCCAGGATGTTCAACCAGGATGAGCAGAGGGTGCCCAGAGCAGCACTCGGACCCTCGCTGCTGGCACAGCCCAGCCCAGCCAAAGGGGAAGACACTGGCTGAGGGCAGGGAATGGCTCCTACACCAGCTGTGCTGCCCAAAAGTGCCATGGAACACCAGCCTGATGCCCATCCCTTCAGCAGGCATGTTTTCTGGGGGTCTGACCCCAGCACGGGTGACTGCCGAAGCCCCCAGCTTGCTGAGGCAGTGGGAACGCAGGCAGAGCAGAGACACGGTGGGCTGGCAGCCCAGCCCAGTCCTGCCTGTGGCTCAGCCAGCTCGCTGACCCATCACAGGGTGCAGCATCCCAGCCCAAAAATCCGCTCAGCTGCCCTTTTGGATGAGGACAAGGGTCCGAAGCACCGCCCTCCACCCCCTCGCTGGCCGGGCAGGTGGATGAGCAATGACATTTCCCAAAGCTGACTTAGTAGAGAAACACACAGGGACTCGATTCATCCCTCCGGCTTCACAGCCGTGCACAGGCACGAATCCGGCCGGGGGTTTGCAAAGCCTCACCGCCGCGTGCCCCACGCCACACCATAACTGGGAAGCGAAGACAAGAAAAATCCCCATCCTCTCAGCCCTCCCTCTCCCCTGCGGTGGCCCCTGGAGGGACGTCGTGGGCTGCCTCTGCAAAAAGCAGTGCATTTCAGCAGTTTGCAGCCATCAGCGTGAGCGTGTGCCCGCAGAAGCCTGGGTGCCCCTGCGGCGTCTCACCCAGCCACTGGCACTGCCAGACCCGGCCATGCCACAGCTGGAGCTGCAGGGCAGACCGTGGTCTGTGCGGGCACAGCTGCACCGTGCCATGGGCGCGAGGTGACCCAGGTCAGGAGGCAACGCCAGCACAGGCACCGGCATGGGACCGGCAGCACCAGCAACGCTCACGCTCCACCAGCACGCCCAGCCAAAGCACTCACCACCGCACATGCACAAGCCATCCGTCCCACAGAGATGGAGATAACTTCGCCCAGGCAGGAATAACTCCCACTTGTTGCACTCCCTAGCCTGAGACTCGGGAGCCAGCACGTGCTTGTACATCGTTTTGAACTAACCCAGCTCCTGACAGGCACCCGTCAGCCGCTTGAATTAGCACAGCCAAGCAACAGTCCTGGTACAAGAAATGCGGTGGCTGTGGACAGCCCAGACACTTGGCAGCAGGCAAACAAGCAGCATTTTCAGCTGGTTGCCCCTTTGGGACAATCATTGCAAAACCAGCTTTCGAGCTGGGCTTCTCCCCACGGGCATCCCAGTTGCAGCCCAGCCTTGGGAAGCCGGACACTGCCTCGGGGTGAGTAGGGCTCAGAGTCAGCACAGCTCTCTGCGCTCTCTGCAGCCGTGGCGTTTGGCTCCTCTGAGCATTTTACTTGCACAGGTGCAGTTAGAATAAAACAGAGGGAAAATAATCAAAGCTAGAAAAGTGCTTCCCGAGCAGGCAGCAGCCTTTCGGGAGAGACAGGATTCGGAAAGGGAACATGCACGGCCACATGGCCACGCACACACAGCCAGCCTCCAGGCAAGCGTCAACCACGAACGCTGCTCCGGCAAACCCCACTCACCTGCCCACTGACCGCGGCTCCAGCCGCAAGCGTGTCCCCCGAGCAGCAGCTGGGGACAGGACCCCCGGGGAGCCAGACACAGCTGCGGTGTGCCATGCTGTGCCGTGCCACACCATGCCGGGGAAAGATGTCTGGGAGCAGCGCGAGCGATGCTCACTCACCTGCACAGCCTCTGCTCCTTTCCCTCTGGGTTCTGCCGATCGCTCGCCGTCGCAGGAGCAGCTCATCCGAGAGCGGGTCTTTGGGAGAGTCCCCGTGCCCCTGACGCACGCAACCACAAGCACGCTCCCATCCCGGCCGGGATCCCCTGCTCCCACCCACGACGCCCGACCTCCTCATCCACCACCTCCGCTTCCCTCACCCATCACCTCAGGTTTCTCGCTCGCTCTGTGCTTGGCTCTTTTTTTCCTTTTCCTTTTTTTTTTTTTTCCTCCCAATCTTGTTTCTATAGAAACGAGATTAGCAGAGGGGGAAATAAAACAGCCCCATGTGACTCAGATTCCGACACTGAAGAATCTCCTGGTTGCACTCGTCGGGGCTTTACATAACCAGGAGTCTGCACGGGCTCGGCTGGGGGGACTGGGCTTGCCCAGGGGCACCGGACTTGGCTGGGGGGACCAAGCTCAGATGGGGGGACTGTGCTCAGATGAGGAGGGACCAGGCTCAGCTGCGGAGGGACCACCAGGCAGAAGGAAGCAATGCCTTGGGCTCACCTCTGCTGGCTTTGGGCTTTCTGTGGTACCACTGATACAACAACATGCCACCAAACCCCACCGGCATCCCCAGAGGATGCTGCAAGCCCCTGCCACCCTGCACAGCCCTGCTTTGATATCTGTTCCTATTCAGAAGGAGAGAAAGCAGAGGTGAAAATGGCCCTGACTCCCATCACAACTGCTGAGGCCCCCAGGCGGGCTTCAGAGGAGGAAGCCCCAAGAGCCCACTGACGCTGCCAGGCTGTCCTGCCCCTGCCCTCACCACTGAGGAAAATGGTTTTGACTACTGGCCTCCAATTTCCATGGGTTCATGGGTGACAACGCAGGGAATCTGGTGAGGTGCAGACAGCCACGTACTCCATTCTCCTCATGTTCCTCCTCCTCAACCTCCTAAATCCATAAGCAATGTCTGGGGTCAGGACACACAAGCCATGGACTGAGCTCTTGCACCACTGGTTTGGGTCATTGGGTGACAGGCGCAGGACACTGCCCACAGGGACTTCCCAAGCCCAGATGGATGCTGCACACTTCAGCTCCAGGCGAGTGGTGGCTGGGAAGTGCTGGGGACCCCTTGAGTGGAGCCTGCCCTCAGTGTGTTCCTTTAGCTCGAGGACAGACACTGACTACACATCGCCATCGCTGCCTGCCAAGGTTGCCCTCCCAGGGCTTCTGCTGATGACCCCCCACATCTGTACAGGACACTGCCCTTCTGTCACACCTCTGGGGGCTCATGCCCCACTCCCCAGATGCGGCCTGGGGATGGAAATGGGAAGCTCAGGTGATCTCCTGCCAGAACACAACAGTAGGGCTACAAGGATGGTGAGGGGACTGGAACATCTCTCCTATGAGGAGAGGCTGAGGGGGCTGGGCTTGTTCAGCCTGGAGAAGAGAAGGCTGAGAGGGGACCTTAGAAATGCGTACAAATATCTGAAGGGTGGGTGTCAGGAGGATGGGGCCAAACTCTTTTCAGTGGTGCCCAGCGACAGGACAAGGGGCACTGAGCACAAATTGAAGCACAGGAAGTTCCGCCTGAATATGAGGAAGAACTTCTTCCCTCTGAGGGTGACGGAGCACTGGCACAGGCTGCCCAGGGAGGCTGTGGATTCTCCTTCTCTGGAGATATTCAAGACCCGCCTGGACAAGGTCCTGTGCAGCCTGCTCTGGGTGACCCTGCTTCGGCACGGGGGTTGGACTGGATGACCCACAGAGGTCCCTTCCAACCCCTACCATTCTGTGATTCTGTGATTCAACCCAAACACCAGCGAGGTGCGGTAGGGCAGCAGAGAGCATCTCAGGAGGTTTGGTCCGTCATCAAAAGGGCAGGTCATCAGCTCTGGGCAGGGAAAGGACCTCATCAACAGTTTTTCAAGTCCCTGGGTTTCCTTCATGACTTGAGCGTCCCACTTCTCCTGCTGACTCAACCATGATTAGTTTGTGAGATTTGATGCCATTACAGCCCAAGGTCTGCCTGCAGGCTATTACACTAGGAAATCTCTCCCCCGCTGAGCACTACAGTGCTGAACAGCACATCAGTGGAACAGGCGCTCGTCTACCTCCTTGAAGAGCTCAGGACAGATTAGACAGCACAGCAGAGCAGCTGCGGGCAGCCACGGTGATGAATTCGAGCGTATCCACCCAGTCAAACTTCTCCATGCGTTATCAGACCGGGCTTGTGAGCTGCGCGATGTGCTGAGGCTGGGTGACGCTGCAAAGAAGCCAAAGGCTTTTGCACTGCTAAGGGTACAAGCTCTGTGAGCACACTGGCTCACCCACCTGCCAGGGATGGGTCTTCACAAGCTACGCCAGCCAGTCTGCTGGGACTGAGCAAAGCTTGTGATGCTCATTTTGACCCAACGAGGAATTGCTGCAGGGGTAGGACTGCTGGCCAGTGCACTGAGACTTCCCGAGGCCAGAGAGAGGGACAGTGGGGATGCTACAGACGGTGAAAGAGTGGCAGGAGTTGCAGGAGATGGCAAAGAAAGAAGCTAGAGATCTTGACAAGAGGGAATAAAGAGACAGCCCTGGGACTTGATGCTACAGCTCAAGACAAGATGCTGTATTTGGAGACCCTGAACTGTTCCTCCCTGCGCCACAGCACACATCAACACCAGATGCCTCTTGGTTGATGAGCGCCCTAAAGCCATTAAGGGAGAGATGGGTCAGAGCTGCACAACCTGATAACCACAACCCAGGACAGCCCTGTGTCGCTGGCACAGCACACCTGGCCAGCCGCAGCGGCCAGGGCCTCAGGTCAGGGACTTTGTGGCAGAAAATCTCTCAGTGGTTGCTGACATTTGCCACATAGTCAGGGGCATAAGCAGTGCTTAAAGATTGCCAGTCAGCACTGCTTTGCCAGGCCTGGCTCTTCACAAGCCTGGCAAATGCAGGCACCTAGCCTGACGCTGGGCTGGCTTCCCTGTGAAGGACCAAGCTGGGCTCTGCAGAACCAGGCTCTGCAGCAAGGAGCCAGGCAGAGCAGACGGGATCCTCTATTTAAAGTATGACAACGAGGTCAAAAAAACTTCTGCCAGCAAACCGCTTTGATATGTACAGCTAATTATAGCTGGCATTATCAGGCTGCATTACAATTAGCGAGTCGGTGGCTAGTCGCTATTTCTGATCTGCAACACAAGGTGGGTAGGTACAGCCAAGGATGAAAGGAGAAGGGAAGCAGGGGGAGAAGGACGGAGATACCTCATGAGTGCATTTAAATAAGCAGCACAGCTGTTTCCAAGCACTGCGGAAAAGCAGGTTTGATTTGGAGGGTGTTTAGAAAGAAGGCCAAGGAAAGAAACACAAGACATCCCTTCAGCGCAGCCTCCGTCAGCAATCTGGGCAGGCTCCTGACCCTGCTGCCCACTCACTCTCACCCTGACAGCGAGGTCTGCCAGCTCCCTTCAGGTGTGCTCCGAGGTCCCACCAGACCTCCCGGGTCCTGCATCCCTGAGCCGAACCCTGGGGCTGACTTTTCTGAGCTATTTAGAGCAAGATTAAAGCAACACCCAGGAAGAAGCCCAACCTCACGTCCTACTTGCATTTCCCAAAGCCTGCCCCTGTCAGCCTGTCCAGTATTCTGTACCAAGCCAGTTGCTTCACGACAGCGGAGGCAAATGAAAGCAGCAACAACCCCTGGAAATGGATGGCATTTTTAGAACTTTGTTCTTGTTTTCTTTGAAAACCAGAGTTTTATCAAACTTACAGCATTTGCTGCAAAGAATTTGATGCTAATCCAAGCAGAAGGAACCATCTGATGAGTCCCAAATTAAAATGTTCCTTTGTTTTGGCTTTCAAACATTGTATTTTAATACCAATGTACACTCTGAACGGAAGGTAAATTTGCATGTCCTTCCCCTAAAAATTCGCTGCCAAAACAATGATTTTATTCATTTGCATTTTGACAATAACAACTGTCCCCCCTCTGACCAACAGCTGTCCGCGCAGGAACAGAGATGCTGGGCACGCGTGCCCACAGCCTGATGAGTCATGCTGTGCCCTGCAGCCCCCCGGCATGCCCGTGCCATGGGATCAGTTGCATCCCATTCTGGGCCCCCCAGTTCAAGAAAGATGAGGAGCTACTGGAGAGAGTCCAGCGGAGGGCTACAAAGATGACTGGGGGACTGGAGCATCTCTTCTATGAGGAAAGGCTGAGGGAGCTGGGCTTGTTTAGCCTGGAGAAGGCTGAGGGGGGACCTTAGAAATGTTTATAAATATCTTAAGGTCAAGAGGACAGGGCCAGACTCTTTTCAGTGGTGCCCAGCAACAGGACAAGGCGCAATGGGCACAAACTGAAGCACAGAAAGTTCCAGCTGAACACGAGGAAGAACTTCTTCACTTTGAGGGTGACAGAGCACCGGAACAGGTTGCCCAGAGGGGCTGTGGAGTCTCCTTCTCTGGAGATATTCAAGACCCGCCTGGATGTGGTCCTGTGTAGACTGCTCTGGGTGACCCTGCTTTGGCAGGGGGGTTGGACTAGATGACCCACAGAGGTCCCCTCCAACCCCGACCATTCTGTGATTCTGTGACACTGCGATCATCTCCCTCCCTGGGCATTGTCATCATCCATGGGCACACACAATCCTGTCGTGAACTCATCCTCACATGCGTCCGAGCCAGGAAGGATCCCATGGGTGAGTATAGCAAGGAGGCAGTGGGACATGCTGCTGAGAGACCCCGCACCCAGTGACACGAATGTGGTCCAAGAATGGAGCTGCAGGATTTCAGAAGATGTGGGATCCTGAAGACAACGTGAGATGATCTGGAAGTTTCCTTTCTCTGCAGACTCTAAGCAATACTTAGGCTAGGATCTCCATGCCTGCCACTTTGTCTCATTAAGATCCTGTTATCTCCATTTGGTGCTGTAAAACAGCTTAAAAGAAGATGGAAACAAAGATCTTTTTCTGACTCCCTACCATAAACTGTATTATTGATGAGAACCATTTAATGAATGGCATGCACCAATATGCTTTGCCCTCAAAACTGGCTTTAATCTACTTTAAAATCTACTTTAATCTACTTTAAAAACAAAAGTTCAACCATCTACAGACAACAACTAAATAAAATCTACAAAATAAAATGAGCAAAAATTCCTTTCCTTGGGTAAAATCTCCATCACTTTGCTTATTTTTAAGGACTCTATCATTTCCGCTCCGGCTGCGGCTCAGGCTGAGCCCACACATGGTGAGGCACCACCATGCCACCCTGGCATCCCCGCCGTGCCGTACCGATCTGCCCCGGCAGCTGTGACTTCAGCCCGATCCCCCTTTGCAGGGGACGAGCCACGCCGCAGGGGATGCGTCGTTGTTTAGTCTGAGCACTGCACTCTAGCTGGAGCCGGCTCTTGTTTTAAATGGCCCCGCGTCCGACGCTGCGCGCAGGAATGGAAAAGCTTGTTATTCTGGGCTGCCAGTCGGCCAGGCTTTTCCAAGTGCAGGAGAGGAGTGATGTGGTTAACACGAGCCAGCCGCAGAGCCTCGACGGTTTTCCTTTCTGGGCTGGCACCCGCCTTCTCCAGCGGACCACACCGCCTGTCACCATCGCTCGCTGCTGGGACGGGCGGGCAGGTGCCAGCAGCCATGCGTGCATGCGGGCGTGCTTGTGCACGCAGATGTGCTTGGGCACACGGCTGTGCTTGGGCGTGCAGGTGTGCTTGCGCAGGGGGCTGCAGGGAAGGACGGGAGAGAGGTGGCAGGGAATGAGCCCAGAGCACCAGGCACCAGGACACTCGCCCAGGAGTGGACCCCCGGCAGCACCCCGCTGGCCTCGCTGCTCTGGGACAGTGCAGAGCAGGGCCAGGACATGTCCCATGGGGACACACCGAGCCCAACCCATGCCTGTGGGCCTCCTGCAAGAGCCGGGTGGTTGGTGCTGCTGATAGCCCCCAAAGGGCACCCAGCACCTCCATGTTTCATTCACAAAGGTCCTCAAGCTGGTAAAGTAGCACCTATAGAAGAAATACGTATTAAAATCCAAGCCATGGAGGATCCTGGGCTTTTTTTTTAACCAACCAAAGGCAAATAGGAGGAAGGCAAAATACTACGAGTCTGACTATAACACTGGTGTTCACCAGCACCAAATGGGAAAAACTCATCAAAGTATTCTTATGGTCAGAAGAACAATGTCATAAAACGCCACTGAGTTACACACAGCCCTATTCTGCCCTCTGCGTTTCCTCTCCTACAGAAAGTAAGTGGTTATTAGGTGAGCCGGGTCCATGCCACGGACCCCGCTCTGCTCCCAGCACCCTCCCCCTGGTCCCAGCATGGGCAGCATGAAGATGCGGAGGTGTGGGGACACCGGTGGGACAGCACATACCGTGTCCCCTGATGTTTCACCTGGCCCAGGGGTGGATCTGTGCTGGGGGCTGGGAGATGGGGATGCACCAGGTCACACTTACAACCCCATCTTTCCATGCTAAAGGAAAATTTCCCCCTCTGTTTCTTCCTTAGCTCTTGTTAGCATGTCAGGATTTAAAACCCAGCGCGCTAGGCTCTTGCATTGGTGCACGAATCCGCATCTTCTTCGCTTCCCTGCATCCCCAGCTCTTCCCAGCCCAGTGAAAACCCCTTACCACCCTGCCTGAGGCACTCGCCCACTAGCATCTCCATGCTTTGCCCAGCAACGCACACAGGAGCAGGATGCTGCTTAACAGCCATTATTTAATGGCGAGAAGGAGAGCGGAGAAACTCATCCCTTCAGGCAAACCGTAGCTTGTCCAAACTTCCTCCCCGTCCAAAAGTCCCCTTGAAAAGGCATAATGAGGATTTACAAAGGTCCCTCTTGCACGAAGGGGAAAAATGCATGCGAGAAAAGCCCTTGGCATGCCTCCCTCGCAGCCGTCTCCAGCCACTGCGTCTGCCCCACAGCGGGAAAGCGCCATGGAGGTTTGAGGGACTTGAAGGGATTTGAGATGCAATAAAAACATTCCTGCCTGCAAAGCATGAAACCCCAAAAGTTTATGGGAAACCACTGTCTTCGGGATGTCTGCATATCTTCAGGCATCCTGGGAGCTGTAGTTCAAAGAAACCAAGAAAAAGCAAGCAGCCGATAATGATGGTTTCTGGACGGAGGTTGTGTGACTATTGGCTCCCACATGAAAGCCTGAATTTCTGGGATGCTGAGCCCATTTCTGCAGCCAAGTGAGAGAAGAGCTCCTCGGCGCCTGGGGCACAAGGGACTCCAGCAACGAGGCAAGGGAGAGCGAGAGGCAATTGCTGCCCTCAGGGAAGAGCAAACCGCCTCGGCTCTGATGCGAGCAACCCAAAAGCCAGGAGTCAAGGATTGGGAGGAGCGATGCGCTGCAGCAAGAGCCAAGCAGGATGGGCCAAAGCCATTTCCAGTGCCGGGAACCTCGCTGTGATCTGTTAGAGATGTGGTCCCTGTGGGGGGTACGTCTCCAGGCAGCATCCGGCTGAGGACTGGCCGGGTCAGGGACCACAGCAAGGGGTTGAGCATGGGGATGGGGTCCTCTCCCAGGCCAGCCTGTGAGAGAACCCAGCTCAATGGCTTTCATCTGGTACTATGCAAATCAAAGGACACCAGTCTGGTCTGCATGGCCTCATTGATGAGCTAAAATCTCTGTGCCTCATTTTCCCTATTAAGTCTTACTATCCACCTGTCCCCAAGGGCTGCAAGGACTGGCTGTTTGAGCACAAGGATCTGAGCTCCTCAGAAGCTAGCTGTCTACACCACACCATGCTCAGCATAATTAAATCACCATCAGGCCCATTTCCTCAGACCCCATGATGGACAGCTGTGCCATCCAGGCTGGTGAAAGGTGTTCTGTTCCAACACAGGAGCCTCTTCATGCAAGAGAGTCATCTCCCAGCAGGAGAACCAGTGGCACTTGATGGCCTCCACATGAGGCACTGCCTATCAGCAAAGCTCCCGCACCGCACCTAAAATGTCCTTCATACATGACCACACTGAGGGCAGTGGTGGGAGGACAGAGATGTGAGAGGGACGCAGCTCATCCTGGACTGAGCATGGAGTGATGCAGGAGCCGAGACAGTTTCATTTCCAACCAAGAAATCCTGAAGCAAAGACCACAACCACTATGCAAAGCCAATGCTAGAGACGTGAACCATGGTGGGTGACCTTCTCACTATCTGCCTTTCATCATGGGCTTGGGTTTCACACGTCAGACCACGAGACCACTCTGTGGTTGTGCAAGGCCCTCTCTGCCACTGAACAACATCTGACCACCCACATAAGCATGATACAGAAATGCAACGACAAAGCCATGACGTAAGACTTTGCACTAGCTGACTTAAAACCCCAGTGCGGTGTGTTCTGTGGTGCTGGCTGCTGGGAGCCCAAAGTCCTCAAAAGTGGTTTCAGACAAGCAAACAGCCAGCAGTGAAAAATAAACCACTGGATGGTTTGTCCTTGGAGAAGACCTGTAGTCCTGAAGAATCAACAAGAGGTAGATTATTTACACTGGTAATAGCAGCATGGATGCCTTCCAGGTGTCTCATCTTCCCCCTCCATTCTCCAGCACAGCCCACATCGCAGGTCATTGCTGAAAACACATCTCGGCACATGGCAAATGCTGCCTGGGGGGTGGGGACACCATGGGAGGCAGGTCCTCCAGGACACAGCACCCTTCACACCTCGCTGCAACTCCATCCAGGCTGTCACAGAGCGAGTGCTTTCCAACTTCTTGGAGCAAATCGCCATTTGATGCGACCAGCCAGCAGGTCCACAGGGTGCTGCAGCTGAGAGTTGAGTTTCTGGAGGCTCCGTGGAAAGATGCCTCTTTTTGGCAGAGCTGGGCCCTCTGCTCTGGAGGAGAACAGCGGCTGGAGATGTTTCTTGGCCAGCTATGCTTTTCACAGACAGTGAAAAAGGTATCCTGAAATGGTCAAGGCCACAACAGGTAAGATGGGAGACCTTGTCTCCAAGATTTAGAGCATCACATGGGTGCCTCTTGCTTCCTTGAGTGCCAAACTCACACAGAGATGCTGATCTCCCCTGGAACTAAATCTCAGATTTACTGAAACCACACAATGGACACAGTCTTTTCCCTGCACTGAACTGACTTAGCCCTGCTTGGTACGTACCTTGTCTCCACAGGCAACGGTCCTACGAGGCAGGTGGTCTCCTGACTCCCCCCAAACCAGCAGCAGGGTCCCTACAGTAAATACCCACAGGTCCTTGGCACGGGGCTGTGCTGCTAATGGCCATGGGTTCAGCATCTCGGATGCAATGGCAGCACTTGCTCCACCTTCCTTAAGGTAGAAAGTTTGGGGCATGGTCTTGCGATAATTGTCCCTGCTCACTTTAAACCTCAGTCTGGTGTCCTTGGTCTGTTCCTCAGCACCAATAAAACCCAGCTGAGGAAGATGGTGGGGGCTTCAGAAGCAGAGCAGATGCTCAGAAACCATAACCACCTCCCATTCAACCCTAGACAAAACATGGCTCCCCAGCACATGCCTCCAAGACGCGCAGCAAATGCAACAGCTCAGCCTCTGCTGTACAATCTCTTGCACCTTACGTCTTCTCCTGCACCACTCAACCCTGTTATAAGTGTTTTCATTGCACCGTGAGTCTCGGCAATGGGTACCTCCAAAGTAGAGCCTCAGGGAGGGAAGGGAGAAGCAGGAGGCTGCTGTTACAGGCCATTGCTGAAAGGAAAAGCAACCATCTGGGTTCAGAGCATCTCTCAGCAGCTTGGAACACACACACACAGTGCCGTGTTTTGATACAGGTTGGCTCAGTCCTCCCCAGACATGTTCACGTGGGCCTTCTGCAGTCATTTCACTGAGCCCTCTCTTTGAATTAACGTCGCTTTTCAGATCCGACTGAAAATGCTGACGTCTGTCTATTATATCAGGAGTTGTTCCCAAAGCTACTGTCTCTTTTTCCAAATGAGCCAAAGCAGCAAAGGGTTATTAACCAGGGAGAAAACCAGGACAGGGAGGGAACGTGCTGTTCTTTGATAGGAACTGTGCTAATGAACATAATCAAGATTAGAAAAGCCTCAATGACAACTTCAACCCTCGAAAAGCTGCAGTCAGACCCCAAAGCAAAACAGCTGAGAGAAGGGAGGGGAAAGTCCACTATGGCCCCAGCACCTTGCAGCACCCGGCACCATGTTCAAAACCTCTCACCTCCAGCACCAGGTCACTTGACTTCAGCGAAGTCTGACATTAGGATCATTGCAGAGGTACCTCGAGACCCTCTGCTAATCCTGGGCATGACTTCAGCCAGCCATAACCTGATCGCAATACAGAGCACCGTTAGGTGATGGCTGATCGATGGCTTTGCGAAACAGGAGCCACCAAGAGCACCACTACAGGCACCAGTCTCTGTTTTCTCCTTCACCACGTCCCACCACCCACTCCCTGGGGATGTGTGACCGCAGTGCCTGCTCTCCTTGCTCTTCCTTGCAGCTGGTTAATTCATGGAGAGGAAGAGGAGCTGCCACACCATGATGCTCATGCCTTGCTGCTGCAAGGGGATCAAACTCTCGTGGCCTTGCAAGTGGCTTTCAGGTTGGTTTGAATCGTTGGCTTTGGTTCCCTCAGCTGCTGAAGGTACACTGCTTTTATAGGACGAAGTCCAACAAAACACTTCAGCGTGTATTCATCTTCCAGGGTTAAGAGTGGCCCGTGGAGATCAATGCTTCAGAAAAACACACTTTCCTGGATCAGGGCCACAGCGATGGAGCTATCACCACCAAAGCCATACCTGAACGGGACCTCCCAGTGCTGTCTCTCCCCAGGAAAAATAGCAAGCCTACACTGAATATCAACCTAAATTTTAGATGTTTAAAAATAAGCAGACTTACCCTCCTCTACAAAATAACAGAAATCCTGGAAAAAACAGCACAAACTGTACCTTCACACATCCCCCACCAAGCGTCAACCCAGTGCGTGAAGAAGGAGGCTAAGTCCAAAGAGAGTCACATTTTCTAACGAACACATTAGCACGCTTCCTGGAGCTGGTGGTGACAGGTAAACTCGCTGCAGGGAGTCCTTGGGCTCCCAGCGCTGGGCTGGGCTCGGTGGGAGATGGGGGGCTGGACCCCGGCGGGACGGATGCTCTAAATTAGAAATGAAAACATTCCCCCCCTGCTCAGCAGAAGGGTACACTCAAAGTGAGCCCTTGTCTGGGACAGGCAGTGGGCAAAGCAAGGCGACGACAGCTCTGCCGGAGTCCAAAATATACTCACAACTTGTTTTCAATTACTTTATGCAGGGCTTTAAAAAAACACTTAAAAATTTCCATCCAACCTGGCTGTGGAGCTGCAGGAGGACCTTGGGTTTTGTTTCCTCGCAGCCAGTACAGCGATGCTGATCTGAATTTTTTTCCCCCTGAGTAGCGAACAGAGAGAAACCTTGGGGAGGGCAGTGCTGAGAAGAGCAAGGGGGGCAACAGCCACCCTGCATGCTTCAACAGGGATTTTAAGCGATGACCAGAAGGCACCCGCACCCGTGGCTGTAGGCGGGAGCGATGCTCCCTCCCAGCACCCTGGTCTCTCCAGGGGTGGCTACCCCAGGGTGCCCACACCCCATGGACCCATCAACCCATGATAAACCCACAAAGATAATTTGCTCCGCAAGCACCAGTGCAGCCCCCACCGGCGTTGAACGCTCCTGCTCATGGTCAAACCAACGCGACTACATTACAAACAAACCTGTAGGAGGGAGAGGGAAAGCAAGAATCCCTCGAGGAATCTGCAAGGCACTGGAGGAACTAAAAATAAACACTGACAACAAGTCAATCTAGAAACAGAAAGCTAAAATCCCTAAGAATAGAGGGTTGCCAGCCAGAGGAGGGAGATGCCCGGCACTCCGTGCTCCGGCTCTGCCCATTGAGGCTCCCACGGAGAGTGGGAGCACAGGGACCCCCATGCCCATCGTTGCAAGGCCGAGGGGGCACCGCTGCCTCTGAAGCAATGGCGGGCTGCCTCCAACAGAGCCCAGCGCTCGGGCAGGGAAAGGTGGCACTGAGGATCCTTGCTGCTTTTTATCTTTGTGATTTCAAATTACCTCTCAAGATGGCCCAGCTGACTCTGAGGAACCAAGCTGCTGGCACCAAACTCCCCAGTCCCTCCTCTGCTCCTTTCCAAGTCCAGAAACGAAGCCAAATCTGTCCTTTCCAGTGCTGGTCACCATCTTTCCTACATCCCTCAGATGAGATCAGTCCGGTTTCAGGAATCATCTCTGTAGCTATCAGTGCTCGGCTCTGCTCTTTGCCCCCTTTCAGGCCCCTCCAAGGTTGCATGCCCTGATCCAGGCTTTCTACCCTGCTGAACGTGTGCCATCACAGACAGAAACCTCAGAGCATAGGCCATGGTGATCTCATGGCTATAAGGCAACAGAAACATTCTTGGAAAGTGTATAAAAGGGTCTGGATGGCAACTCACTCGCAATGTGAAATTCAAATGCAAATTTCAGGATTTCACAGGACCAGAAAAATCTGGCCTGGACACGACTGCGGTAGAAGAGAAGTGTGGAAGACCCCTGGGTTTATCCACCAGGCATGTAAGAGAAATCCAAGCCCACTGGAAGGTCCCAGTGCAAGAGCAGAAACCTGCTCTTGTCCTCCACATCCCCAAGGCCTGCAGCGGAGAACGCATCCCCAAGGGTGATCGGGAGAAGCACCCATGCTTGTGCCACCCCAACCCACCCCGCTGCTGGCTATGACAGGGGGGACAACCTCTGCGGGCAAGCAGAGATGTGCTGATTGCACCCATCCAACCCGGGGGCCAACATCCTCCGCCTGTCCCCACCCAAGCCATGGCCACCCTGGCACAGCCCACCTTCTGGCTACGAAGGGCAGAGCTGGAGGGACACCAAGCAAGAACAGGCCACTGGGGAGCGGGCGGGAGGAGGTAATGTGATGACTTGCACTTGCCTCCCCCGCCCCGGCGTCAGGCTCGGGTGACTAATGCTCCAGGAAGGGGATGCTGCTCTCCTGCAACGATACACGCTGCTAATCCCGCGGGTTTATCCGTCGCTTCCGCGGCGGCTGCGGGAGCCAGCACCATCCTGCCCAGCTCCCCAAGCATTCCCACCGGAATCGCACGGCCTCCAGCTCCCACCGAGCTCTGCTCCCGTGTACTGCCCAGCTTCCCTCTCCCTCAGCCCAGCTCCTCCTTTCTCCCTCTTTTTCAATAAAAGTTCAGGGAGGAAAAAAGGGTGTCGACTGGGTGTTTTTTCAAATAAAATGAGCTGGAAATGAGTGGGAGCCTCATCAGGCACTGCTTACGCCTCTCCTGCCTAAGAGTTAATTGCCTGGGCTGGGAGGAGAGAATAAGGCTACAGCAGGGCTGGGGACTCATGCCCAGAGTCAACGCAGACAAAGAGCATCCCGCTGCAAGGGCAGGGAACCACAGCAGTGTGGGAGCCTCTGGCTTGGGCAAAGCTCCCAGTGACCACCAGCCCCCAGCCTTCCCGAGTGCCTCCCTACCCCACTGCTCCGTGCGGGGACCCCCACATCCCCCACCTCCATCCGCGAGCAGAGACCAGCAGCTCACCCTGACCTGCCCATCGCTTGCGCATCCAGCACCTCACCTCTGCCTCTGAAGCAAGAGCCCCGGCCAAGCCCGAAGGGATGAGCCCAGGGACACAGACACCAGTCCCCAGTTGCCCACGGGCAGCACCCGCCGGGCTGGTGCTGGCCCTTTGCCCTGCAGCCCTGTGGGCAGATAACCTGCCGCCAGTGACAGCCTACACCGTGCAAGTGCTGGGGCATGCAGCTCGGCAATAACCCAGCTCTCCAGCTCAGGAATGTCCAAATAAATACAGAAATACATAAAAAGGCCATAAATAAGGTTGTCTGAGATGGTTGTTTGTCTCCCGCCTGGCCAGGACCACCTCTCCCCCACTGCTGTTTGCCTTGGCAGATGACAGCTGGGTAATTTGTTTCCATTGCAATGAAGTCCTAATTAACTGGAATAAACTTTTTACACTAAGTGTGTTTGTTTAACAAACTGGCTCTTTCAGAGCCTCACCGAGACCTGATTGATGCATTTGAGGGGAGTGGAAACACGCTGGGTGCTTGGACATTAAAGCTGCAGTGTCTGAGCAGGCCAGGACTGAAAGGGCTCTCTCTGTGTTTGGGAAATCAAAAATGACACCTCTGGTGTCTGGACCAGGATGGGGATTTCAGTGTGGCCTTTGTGTACAAATATTTAGGGTTTCACATGCACTGTGGCTGACACCCCCTCCAGCGTCCCCACTGCTCCGGTGAGCAGGGTCTCGTGGCTAGGAGATCCCCCAGGACCACGCTCCGCACTGGTGGGAGGAGGTGCGATCCATCATGCTGGGCTCACTGCCAACCGCAGCAAAGTGTGCTGGCATGCACGTGGTCCCTGCTGGTGACAGCACTGCCGGCTCTGGCCAGCCAACAAGATCCCAAAGGAAAGGGATTCCACAGGACACTCTCAATGAAGCAGAACCAACGTCTTCAGTGGCAGCCACACTGCCTCCTCCCCTGCTTTCAGAGATTGGCTTCATCGTTCATGAAGTCAGTAATTTGTGGCAGCAAAATCAAGACAGAAACCAGTCTGAGATGATTAGAAACTGGTCAGAAGTCTGAGACTGGTTTCTGGTTCAAACCAGAGCCTCCAGCAACACTCACCTGCTGGAGGAAGGTAGGGGGACACAGAAGCTCAATAAAAGCCCAGAAGCAGAGTCCTCCTCATCCTCAGAGCTGTCCAGTTGTTCTGGAAATGGCAAAGCCGAGCGGCCACATTGCAGAACAGAGATCCGGCACAACTGCGCTTGGCAACCTGGCCCTGACGCAGGCGGTCAAGACACTGTGTGCAGGCAGAGGGACTTACTGGAAATATCTGGGAACAAGGGAAACATCCGGAGATAGTAGCTCTTGTGCTGTACCTTCTTTGGGAATACCACTGCCAAGAGCTGAAGCACCCTCAGGACAAGCAATGCTAAGCCACACATCTGCTAGATGGCGGCCTGGGATCCAGGACAGAACCTTTGACTGAGAGAGGGAGAAAAGAGGAACGCAGTGGGGAAAAGACGACCAAACTACCACCAGCACTGGTGCCCGAAGGCAAGCACCAAGGACCATCCTGCCGGCTCCGGTGGGACTTTCCCTGGGGTGGAAAGCCGTGACACTGCACAGCTCCACGGTAGGGCCCAGGCCATGATGAGCCCCAAGCTGGAGCTGTATTTCAGCTGTTTAATGAGATAGCTGTATGAATAATAAGCAATACTGGAAAACAAAGCCTCTCTGACATCCGAGGGGGAGAATGAATGCAGCTGAGCCCTCCCTCCCTGGGTGCTTTTTCCTTCCTACCTCATATCACAAAGAAAAACCTCTAACAGCCCCTGCTTGAGCACTGTCAGCTCCAGAGGTTTTATTGAGGCATTCAAGCTTTTGGGAAGGCTTGACTTACCTATTTTTAAATGTAAAAATGAGACTTTGTGGGCCCTAGGGTTCCTTTTTCCTCCTTCTCCAGCCCATTTCCTCAATGCAGTGCACTGCACACATTTCCATTTACTGTGGGACATGAAGGTGTCTTCTTGTGGCTGGGGGTTCAGCAGGTCTCCCACAACCCCTCAGTAAAATGCCCCCACTTCTCCTCGAAGTCAACCTGCCCATGCTGTCCACAGCTTAATTCAGTCAAGTCTCTAATTAGGTATAAATACCATTATCCAGTGTTTCTTCAGTAATTATTATAGGCTCATCCTACCTTCAGCTGCACCTTCTGGATGTGTTGAAAGCCATCAGTGGCAAGACTGATGGCAGAGATCCGAGCTAGCTGCCCAGGCTCCCTATGCAGTCCACGGGGAGATGAGGCACTTCTGGACGAGGAATTAATTTCCCCATAAATTAGATGGTGATGTTGGGGGTGGTGCTCTTTTACATGATGTCCCAAGCCTGAGAGACAACCAAGCACCCACACTCTTCCTGCCACACATCTCCTGGGAGTCACCGTGCTACTCTGAATCCTATCTTTGTTAATGCCAGAAATCTACAGGAAAGCTCAAAGCCTTAGATCTCACCTCTGTGCACACCGCTTTGTCAGGACGCAGTAAAGACAATGTATTTTCCTCCTTTAATGTCCTTAGACACGCTGTTCCCTGAGCAAATTAGTGCTATCTACATGTCTCCCCACAGTCTGCTCAGCACAGCCCAAGTACATCAGCGTATTCAGCCTGATTATCCCTCCCAGAGCAAAGAGCCAGAGGAGAAACACCAACGCCGCAGCTCACAGAGACCTGGCTGATTGCTCTCAAGGCTAATACTGTCATTTCCACCACCAGCAGCAATTTTTGCTCTTGGGAGCTCAGGCGGCTCAGAGAAGGGCTGCAGAGCCACCACCTGTAGCGCACACTGTGCTTTGGACATGGTCCCTGTCGGAGCATGGCAGGAGACAACGGGAAGTTGGGAAGAGCATGGATCGTTTTGGAAGGACATTGCAAACCACCAGTCTTTCCCAGGAGATGCGGCCTGCCAGCAGGCTCGAAACAACAAAATGCTCTTCTGCAGAACAGCATCTCTGGCAGGTGAGCACCAGGCACCCTCCAGTGCTGGCACACAGCAAAGTGCTCGGACACTAGCCAGGTTGGCCATGGTGTGGGTGGTCTTAGGTGAGGACAAGCTTCTGACAGGAGTGCAGGCTGATGTAGCTGCTGATGGTTCTGGGCCCAGCTGTCTATCTGGCATCGCAGGTGAAAGCATGGAGAGAAAACACCAGGACTGTGTATTTGAATAAAAAGTCAGACTAAATTGTGGTTGTTCCAGGAAAGAAGATCAGAGATCCTACTCGTGCTGTGCAAATGGGCAAAGCAGCAAGCTCTAGAGATGATGCAAGGCAGTGAGGTTGGGAAAGGAGCATGAGGAACGGGAAATTTTCACTCACAAGCAGAAATCAAATGCACTTGACACTACTGAAACCTGCTACGATAATTTACGTGATCAGAAGTCCCTGCGTAGGAGGGGTGGCAGGGAAGGAAAAGGAGGGCACTATATGCTTACAATACATGCCATTGTACTTTTTTCTTTAGAAATACAGATCTTTCAGCAGCCAGTGCTTGAAGAAATACAGATTTACCTTCTTACTAGGGACTGGGAAGAGGCATGGCACATCATACCTGAGCCAGCACAGGACTCGAGGAGCTCAACCTTAAATATATGTTCTCAATGTGTAGAAAGAAATAATGGATTATGAAGGATTTAGGTTTGTGAGTAACACGCCAGAAGACTCACAGAGCCAGCAGTAAAATACTTTGTGCATTTCTAAACACTGTAGTTGACAGCTTTACAATGCAGAAGCTAAAGCACAGCAGGTGACACAAGGTGGGGCAGGCGGTGGGTGCCCGGAGAGGCAGCCCAGGCTGGCAGCAAACCCCACAGACCAACGAGAAGACGGGGGCAGGCAGCACTGCACACACCCAGTACTGCACAATGGCCATTTTCACACCCTGGGAGATGGGGTAAAACTGACTGCAAGAAAGACTTTGAAAAAGTAGAGAGAAAAAATAAAGAGTTCTTTAAAGGGAGTTCACTGAATGTCTGTAAAGTCCCATAGTTTGGAAAATGAGCAACTCACTTCAAAAACCCATTTGCTAAATGAAGGCTCAGAGTGGAAATGGGATATAGAATAAAGGGTACGTCAATACAAATGAAAAGATACAATGTGTAGGAGACTGAGAAGGGAAACTAAAGAAGGGGAAAGCAGGAGAAAATGCATGGCTGGACATGCAAAATCTACTACTGGGAGCCAAACAAATCCTAGCAATAGGTCCATTTGTAAGCAAAGACTGGAGGACTGCTCAGAATGTTGCAGAAAAAGCAAATATAGTCAATAAATACACATTCTGTGTTTGGGAAAAAAAGAAGAGTAAAGTACATCCTAGGAGAGATGATGCTTTCCCGAACTGTTAGTATCCTCACCTATATATAAGGCGGCCAAATAGCACGAAACAGCCAGCACAGGTAACGTGTACCCAAAGCTGGGGAGAGTTTTCTGGGCTCTGCTGCTTGTTTTGAGCAAACTTTGGGCTGCATGTCCGGATGGCAAATGGCTCCTTCACAGCAACATTCACACCCAGCAGTGAAGATGACCTACTTAACTACTAAATGGTCAGCCTGATATAAGACCCTGAAGCCAGGGCTCATCTGGAATTAAATTAAGAAATAATTAAAGGATGTAAGTTATAACTAAAGTCAGTCGGCGTGTCTTTGTAGATAAGAGATCTTGTCAAATGAGCCCGATGTCACTCTTTAGAGAATACAGGCTGAGCTGAAAAAGGTACCTTGTACGATACGACTGTGCAGACAGAGTGCTAAGTGCTTCTTGACATTCTGATTTTAGAAGATAGTACTATACAGTATCAATAAAACACATTAAATAGATTAAGAGCCAGCTGACAGGTCTCAAGCAGAAGTCATCAATGGGGAATCGTTAGCGAGGCTCCACGGGAATCATGCTAGTCGATATTTTCTTCGATGATCAAGAAGAAAATACAAAATCCTTGCTCAAAAAAATTAGCAGATGACAGGAAGATTGATGTAACGGTAAATATTGATGTGGAGAGAGTGAAATGTGGGTTGCTTGGTAATGCTGAGCCCATTCAAACACTGTATATGTTAACACAGGCCAGCGTAGAATGACACACCTACGGAGAAGGATTCAGGCCGTATTTATGAACAGGGACTGTATCCCAGACAAGAGAGAGCCTCCAGAAAGGCTCAAGGGTCACCACGGGTGACCAGCCCAACACAAGGCTCTAATGTGGTGCTGTGATGAAAAGAGCTGATGCAGTTCTTGGGGGAGAGGAGAGTTACACGCATCGCACTGCTGAGACTGACACAGAAACACTCCCGCAATTAAGATGCCCACGTTTAAAAGGGGACACTAAAAAAGCAGAGAGGCTGGAGTGATGAGTCATAAAATTGATCTGAGGGCTGGAGAAAATATCCTGCTGCAAAAGATATGAGCTATATTGAGTTTATCGACAAAAATTCTGCCAACCCACCCCCCGAGAGCAGTGCCAACTGCTCTTATCCAGCGAGATATGCAGAGACAGGGACTGGGAACTGAAGCCCAACAAGTTCAAACAAGTTTCAGGTCAGGATTAGATACCTCTCAGAGATGCTTGGAGGATTAGATACTTCTCAGAGGGCAATCACAACCTCTTCAGCTCATGGAGAAGAGTGTGTGGGCAGAATTTACATCCCTACAGCACACGGGAGGCCGAACAGCATGATCTAATAGACTCTTCATACCCAAATCCCACACAAGGGAATCCCAGTGCAAAACTGGAGCTCCGAGAATAACCCCTGCCACACACCATGGTGAAGATGGATGACTCAGGAGACAGCACAGGCCTTGGAGCAATGGGGAGCTGGGGAGGCACTGAGCAGCAAAGACGGGTGCTAGCTCCTCAAAGGCGAGTTCGGAGCTACAAGTTCTGCTAGCTGTGAGGAGTCCCTGTCAAGTCTCGTGCCAGGAGTAAAGCATGCAGGAAGGGACCTCTCGCAGCTCTTGGAGAAACACCAGCAGAGAGTGCTGGCCAAGCAGCTTGGGAAACATCTTGACCCACTTCTCCCTCTTGGTACCCAGCTGTGGGACCAATGGTTGCTGTGGGTGGGAGCGTTACCTCCCATGGCAAACGCATCTCTGTGTTGACTCACTGCAGCAAACCCTTCGCTCTCTTGCTTAGGGGAGAACGCAGCCTTGATTATTTTGTTAAAAAATGCCCATCTTCCTACGCTCGATTCCCTTTTCATGATTAATGCAGAGCATAGCAAATGCAGAAGGGCTGCAGCTGGTGCATAGGTGGCTTCTGTGCTGGTCTCAGCTCTGAGCTGGCAGCATCCTCCGATCCCACGAGAGGGGAAGGCAGCCCCGGGTTCGGAACAGCCATGTCCGTGCCTCTACCAACGGACTGGGGACCTCCAGCAACTGGGTGCCAAGCAGCCATGTCCGCAGGGCTCCCTAGTTTCAGAAGAAGCAGCACCCCATGGTGGGCTCCTACCCAGAGGCACCGCAGAGTGACATGGGCTGAGGACCAGCCCCAACCCTAGTGGGAGCTCCATAGGGACCGAAGCCCACCCAGCGCTATCGGGAAAGTGCCCAGTTCACGGGAACTGACCCCTTTGGTTAGGACAAAAGGAAGCACAGCATAAAGACACCAAGTCCTTGTGTGGCAGTGCTGGAGATGGGGAATCAGGGCCAGGCAGGTTTTTAATTGGAATGAAACTGAAATTACAAGGAGGGGGGGAACCCAACCCTGCTTTGGTTTAAAGAAAGGGGCTGGGGGGATAAGAGAAAAAAGCCCTTCAAGTTTCTATGACAACTGGCACAGCAAGAGCCTACACTGCAACCTCATTTAACACATTAAAAGCTGCACAGAAACAACAAAAAACTAAACTTTGCTCTGCTACTAGCTCCAGGAGGGCTGTTCCTAGCCAGAAAGCAAGCATGCTGCAAAGAGGTCGTCCAGTGGTCGCCTGGCTTGGGCACCCAGAGCAGCATGGGTTCAACCAGCCCCAGCAACTCCTCCTCCTGTCCCCTGGGCTCAAGGCACCGTGGAAACCAAGTGGTTCCTTGTCCTGATGCCCCTCGGGCCAAGATGTTTAACTCTGGGTACCGCAGGTCCTGGTGCCACCTAGGGCATCTCGATCCTCATAAATCCGGGTGTAGAGCACCTCACCATGGTCCTCCAGCCTCAGCAGGCATAGGGACCCAGGGTGAGCACTGTCCCACAACAAGCAATAAAAAAGCAAATGAATGAGGGTTGTATTCATTCATACTTTACAAAAACAGTGGTCTTCAGCAGGACCTATCAGGGCCATAACCCGGTGCTGCTCTCCCAGGCTGCCTGGACAGGGGGGCAGCAGCAGGACAGCTGGACCGTCAGCATGCGGTCCCGCTCACTTCACTGGGCACAGACTGGCACAAGCTTTCCCAGCTTCAAAAGCAAATACCAATATTAGCTAGGGCAGACAGCCCAGACGCCACAGGGCGAATCATCCAGGCGACTGTCTGCTCGATCTCTGAGCTTCCAACCAACATCTCCCAGCACCGCTTCCCATCAAGGCTGTGTCCCGTTCCCTCTGCAGCCACAGAGCTAAGCGGAGCTGGAGCTGGCACTCCCAGCAGCACAGCAAATGGTCTTCAGGGGACAAAACCATTCCCAAGAGGCTGGAGATGTAGACTACCCTCCCACCCCATCGCAAGGCCCTGACATGGCACACTTTCACCCCTCGGGGAGCTGCCAGGGCTGGAGGGCCTGCACAGCCCCAGTCTGGCACACCACAGCACCCATCACCCTCCAAACAGCATCGGGGCAAGGAGCAGCACCAGCCCCGCCAGGGCAGAATCCCCCCTCCTCAGAAGGCTTTCTGGGCTCAGGGCATTACTGGGAGAGGCTGGTCCACCTTAGCTTAAAAGATAAGCACACCACAGGGTGAGAGAGACCTTCTGACGGCCAGAAGAATGGCTGCAGAACTGCTCAGATGCTGCAGTACCAAACAGTCTCCTGTAGCCGCTGCAAACGTCCAAGGCAACTCTCTGTCACACCGTGAGCTACCTCCACTGCTCACTGTTTCTGCTAACCCTCATCTCCCCAGCTTCTCCAGCGCTGCTCTCCATCCCCAGACTGGCATTTGTTGAACCACGACATTTCTCCAAAGTACCTTTCCAGGATTCCCTTCCTTTCCCAGCAGTCAGAGAGGTTTAAAGCCCCTCCACCTTCCTGGAACTCAGGCTCCGAATCCACTGGCCAAACCCCAGGGGAAGTACTTTTTAAGCTTGCTACAAAGTTTTAGTGGCTCAGACCCAGCTCCTAGGATACCCTGACCAGCATCAGAATCTCCTTTACTTAATTATGTTGTGTGTCGAGGAGTTGACTCCCCAACTCTTAACAAAACTGGCATAGCCAGGATTTGGGGTTGAAAGCTAGGAGCTCATGCTCATGGTCCATTCCGGAGGGCTCTGCTCCCCTTCAGCTGCCAACCTGCACCCGTCTGAGGGGCACCCACCCTACAGACTCCAACACTTCTCTTCCAACTCCCGCTCTGCCATCCCGCTGCCACCAGAGATGCTGGTGATGGCACTTCATCCTCTTCTACGACTGAAGCTGGGAGAAGCATTCTCCAACCCTGTGAAAGTGGTTTTGGGGCAGTTTCTTGTAGCGTTGTGTATTCCATGGCTTTGGTACAGAAAGGTGGCCTTGGCATTGCTTCTCCTACCCCATCGCTCCCCTTGCATCATCTGCACCGCCTCTCACTCTCCCCTTTTCCTATGTGTCCTGTTCCCACAGCTTGGCACTTTGCAGGTGAACCTGAGCTACCTGAAGAGCATCCCAACTGAACAGCCTTCAACCACTGCAAAAAAAAGTCAAATGTAGCACCTATGTGCATTATTATTATCATTACTATAACAATAATCTCTGAGTTAAGGAGGCAATGAAATGAACACCCAGCTCAGGAACACATCTAGCTTATTATGATGGCCCTTAATGCTTCCAAGATGTAAATACTGATTTCTAGATCCTTAAAAATACCACTGTTTTACAAGATAATGATTCAGCAACGAAACACTCACTTTCATCTAAGTGCTGGCACGGAAAGGTTTTAGTCTAACAGATGAAATGTTCTGCCTTAAGAGCAGGGTGACAACGAATTAGATGCAGAGACATCTTGGCGTAACGAAGACTGCAAGGCTAAACAAACATGAGCTGTTGCTTTATGTAAGGTGGTTTCAAAGGTTCCTGGTGTTTACACGTCTGAGGCTTAAGCACAGAAGGCGGGTGGCAATCTTTAATCTGAAATGGAGACAGAGTCATGAGGTGCCTGTATAAAAGCGCTGTGGGATTCTGCTGGAGCAAGACATGAGCTCTGAGACATCAGGTCTTTTCAGCATGGCCACATCATCCCAAGGGACTGAATGGGCGGATCAATGGAGAGCATTTTGTGTCGTTACAGCAGTGTCTCTCTTGACACCTCAAAGTGCCTGGCAAATATTAACTGCTCCCAAGTGACAAGTCTCTTGACAGATGAGCATTGCTCTCAGCAGAGGAGACAGCACGGGGAGGGAGCGCAAGCAGTTCCTGCAGCAAATCAGTGACACTTTAATTAAACCCAGGTATTTCAGTCTACATTTGCTCGAGATTTTATGATTGTCATTGCTACCGAAATCTCCTTCTGGGTTCGAAGAAACTGAGTTCCAGTTGGTGCCTGACACTGAAGAGCAAATATATGCCACCAGGAATTAGCAAACACACCAGCCTTTCTCGCTTTCTGTCAAGACACTTCCAACCAGCCCTGCCAGGAGAGTTATTAAGCAAAAGCATCCGTCCCAGGAGAGCCTATTCCTGTCTCTGAGCATGGCATCCCTGGGTCTTAAGCCAGCAGGTCCTTGCTCATGAAACTGCCTTGACAAAGCAGTCAAGGGCCCTCTGTCAGAAATTTGGAAGGACCTCTGGAAGCCTGGATATTCTAACAACACTACAGCTGTATTAGCAGCTTCCAAAACTGGGCTGACACAGGGGCAAGCAACTCAGGGGCTGGATTCAGCGCATGAGGTGTTTCCTCCCTGGTCCCTACAAACACTGGTCAGATCCCAGACGAAGCAGGGCTGCAGGCAGGGTTGCGATGGGGGAGGTACGTGCCCAAACTGCATCAGATGAGAACTGTTAGGTTGGGATGTATCATTCTGACATCTGAACAACCTGCTTTGGAAACACAGGAAGGCATCTGTACCTCTTCGCACGGGATGGCTGGAGCAGCCGGTGTAGGCTGGGAAACCTGTGCAGATGTTGGCTCACTGCTGGACTCTCTCAGGTATTCCAGCTATGGGAGTTCTTTGTGTGCCTGTTATTCCTAAGCTAGTCTCTTGCCCATTCAGTTCTCAAGCTTTTTTTAAGAGTAATGCTTGAGTCTTCTTGACTCAGGCCATATCCTTCCATTTAATGTGGAAAGAGGGAACATTACTTCCCAGACACGCTAAAAGCCAGGAGTCACAACTCCTGACACGGGCCAACTCTTGCAGGAACAGCCATTAGCACCCTCACTGAAACCCTCGGAAGCAAAAGTGCCTTTCCCAGAGCGGGCAACAACATCATTGCGGCTCTGGTGGCTTCATCCTGGGCACCTCTGACTTCCTGCAGTGGAGGCCCACCTTCACTACACCTTCCTGTGTGATTGCCACACTACATTTGGGGCAACCCAGCAAGAGATCTGTACCATAAAACCCTTTGGATGGAATGGGCAGAGGGGAAGAGCCTAGTGTAAAGGCTATCAAAGGCTGGTGGGTGAATGTAGACACATCCCCATACCCTTGATGACACTGGACTATTCCAGGCGCCTAGGAAACACCCTAATGCTGGCTGAGATAGACCAATGGCAACTATGGGGTGAGGGACCATAATGACAGCATTTCCATTTCTGAAGGGAAGAGGCAACAAAGCACGGAAAGGAGGAAGACATCTGATCAGGGAAAGCTTCTGAACATACCAGGAACAGAGCAAGATCTGCTCCTGGTACAAGCAGTGATAAAACCCACTGCCTAGATTTCTAGCATATGTATCTTTCCTTTTTCTTTTTCTACAACCTACATCTGCTGTAAGAGCCCCATACCACTGACCTGAGAGCCGGGATGCTCTGACTCCGCTCCTGCAGTGCAGAGGGTTTGGTCAGCAGGGTGAATGCTGCCTCTGAAGTGCAGAAAAGGAAAAGCAGAGGCACAGTCAAGTTTGCTCTGTCACGTGGGGGCTGGAGAGCCACCCATCTGCTGCCAGACTTCTCTCATATCACCAGCCTTGCCGCACAGATGTGTTCACAAACCACCAGGGTTCGGCGCAGCTCCGGGAACCAGCTGCTTCCCATGCTCTGGCTGCTCCCTGCCATCTTGCCCAGAGCCCGGGGAGTGTGTCCGCAGAGCTGCTGCAGAAGTGCTGAGCTCTCCTGAGCCCTCGGCAGGTCCACCAGACCTCCAGCAGCTGCCAGGCATCTTCCTCTGCTGAGGAAGACCAGCTCCAGCCGTGCCAGAGGCTGAAGGCCTCCATAAGGTGCCTGGCCCAGCCTTGCATACTGGCTGTGACAGCGAGAGCAGGTCTGCCCGCAACAGCAATGGTGCCAGCAGCAGTCGGTGGATGAAAAAGCCAAATCAGACAGGGGCAGTAGTACCAGGCAACATCACAGCCACAAACCCTACCAGTCGCAACCCCAAAACAGCCACTGAGGAATGTAAATAGGATGGGTATAAGTCAAAGTCATAATATTGCGATTAGTCATGTCACAGCTGTTATCACAAGAGGCTTGGCCAAACCATGGTGGTCCTGTAGCCTCGTGGTACAGGGGAACCAGGCAGTGCTGACAAGACACCCTGTATGCGTGAGATCTTTTGCACCAGCACCCACCACTGACCCAATAGCTCTTCAGCTTCAGTGAGATGGGAAGTCCATATTCCCCCTCTTAAGGTAGAAAAACATCTCTCGTTTCTCTGATGAAACGAGCTATTAAAGCAGCACTATAATTATGGCTACCTACCGCCAAAACCACCCCGCAGGAAAACCAAAGAGTAAGAGCTCGTTACCTGTTTCCTCCAAATTGCTTACTTAAAGCCTCACAAAAGCTTCAGCTGGAATAGGGACACCAGAGATGCTTCGATCTTTTTTAAGCCTGCTTGTCAAAACACACACTACACAAGCACACAGCAGTGCTACAATAAGAAGCACTAAAATTTTGTACAACTGTTGGTAGAAGTCACAAAAGCACAGTCATAAGCCCTTTGCCAAATGTGTGTTCATTTTGTTGTTGAGTCTGTGACGACTCCATAACCTCCTGGGATATCCCTCTGATCTCCCACAAAGCCATGTGGGATTAAACAGCCTGGGAAATGGCTCTGGCTGTACTTTCAGAAGTCTTTAGCTGCCAGTGGTCTTGGAAGGCTGATGATGAGCACTACCTTGAGGTGAGCGGACAGAGGAGCTCCCTGAAATCCCACTTTTCAGTATGGACCTAAGGGACTAGTGCAGAGTTCTAAAAACTTTTAGTGGCATAAAGAAAGAGGAGCTAGCAGATAACTGAAGAACACACATAGACCCGACGCTTGTGCTCCCCATCACAGACTGCGAGCAGGCAGCTCCATAAAGCGCTCTGTGACACAGCGTGCCATCCCCAGTGCACCTTGGAGGTGCCTCCTCTGATGCTAAGTTAACTTGGACTAAGGTGCCACAGCGTGCTCAGGCACTGCTGGGAATCAGCTCTGCAGGAATGTTTTTGAAAGCAGCAAAGAAAGAGCAAGTGCAGAAGGACAGTGAGTTTTGGAGGAGAAACTTCCTCAACGCAGTTCCCTCTGAATCTTCCAAAACCACGCTCCTCTGACAATCCTGCATGTCAGAGCACTGTTCCACAACTTCAAGACCCCCTATGGCATTTGTTTCAGAAGAAAAAGAGGCGATAACATAAAGATGTTGACTTCCTCAAACAGAGCAGGAGCAACACAAGGTCCCACATGCAACACGCTCAGCAGCATGATGCACAGCTGCTTAGTGGTCAGGGCCAGAACCAAACCTCTCCGCATGGCTTTTAACAGTTTGCCCTTATCCAAACAATCACAGTATCAGACACATCTTTCCAGTAGAGAGACAACCTTCTTGTCTTGAAGATGCCGTGCTGTGGCGAGGCTCTGCGAATGCTGGGTGCAACAACAGAATTGGCCTGTGAGTGCAAGCCCTGCTTGCCTCTTAATATGGGTCTCAGAGGCTGACAGCTGTAAGTGCTTCGCTCTCGCTCACTCGCTTATGGACTGCGACAGCCAGCTCAGAGCCACGGCCAAGCCACGCACTAAGTAACCAACTACTTCTGATCATGGGGGGATCTGCAGATCCTTTGTTCATGTACATGAATATGGTGGCTCCAGAGAGCCTCCTCCTTTCCTCTTACCCCTGCGGCTCACTGTGCTTTACAAAACACAACGGATGGAAGACAACAGACATCAACGTCAAAGCACAGGCTGCAGAAGACGTGCTTCAAGATCAGCCTGTTGTGACACAGAACTAAACCCTTCAACTCTCCAAAGCAGCTCAGCTGTGCAAACCCGGAGCAGAGGGAGCCAGAGGTGGGAAAGGTCACCCCTGCACCTCCCGCTCCCGGCCACCAGGTCCCGGCTCTGTCCCCCAGGCTCAGTCCAGCTGTCATCATTCCTTCTGACCTGATTTAATGATTTGCATATGCCCTGAAGCCAAAATGATTGACAGCCCTTCCACTGTTATCCTCACTTGTGTAATTGCAGCAGCTATTCTTGTACATTCAAATGTCTAATCTTAGCAAGCCACAGAGCTGCTCGGTGTTACGGACCCACAAGGAATTTCCACGCAATTACTCACCGCAGCTCCTGGCACTTACTTTGGCTGGTAAAAGTCCTTCTTGTCCGCTGACCCCAGGCTCTGCAAGACACAAAAGGCAGATGCATTTCTTTAACCCTTTGCCAAGCAAGTATCATTGATGAAGATACGTGGTGAGCAGGAAAAGGCATGCGCCTGTGCTTTCTGCTGCCTGGTGCGGTATGTGTGGGCTGGCTGGACAGGGCAGGCAGCTCAGGACCTCAGCCACCATACGCACCATAGGCAGAGCCCACAGCAGCCAAGGATGTAAAAATAAAGAGTTCAAGCAGAGGTGTGGGGATGCACGAGGTCTGAACCCAACCCAATGTATTCAGGCACATCTGTGTCTCCCCTCACTTGCAGAAGCGTGGCAGAATCACAGAATGTTCAGGGTTGGGGACCTCTGTGGGTCATCTAGTCCAGCCTCCAGGGCGGGGGGAGGGGGGGATTCATGTCCTCTTGAGTCCACCCAGCTGCAAAGAGGATGCGGTGCAGGGTTGGCAGCGAGACTGAGCCATCATCATCTGCAGCAAGCCTCAGGCAAGGCAGGGGACTGAGCCCGAGGCCCACAGCCACTCCCCAAGGACAGGAGCACAAAATTGTTCTGCTGAGAAAAATGACATCAGACCCCAAGCACGTGCCAGCCTGGGAAGCAGAGCCAGCCTGATGCACACTCAGGTTCCCATGAGCCAGCATTTTCCCAAGCGCTGCCAACTCCACCGACAGCACGGTCTAGTAAAATTCTGTCAGCATCCCAACCCAGGCTGCTGGAGCACCAGGGTCCCCTGGGAGACCCCAGCCAGGCTGACCCTCCCTGTGGGGAGCCCAGGGGCAACAGGCACCCCATGGACCCCGCTTTGGGTGCAAGTCAGGGTGCACGTGTGACACACACAGAGAGCGCGCACACACTGCTGTGACTTGCCCCGCCATCCGACGGGGCCTTATATACCCACATACGCCCAAGTCTCTCCCCGAACACGCCTGGTCCCAGAGGCACCTGCGGCAGAGGCTGGCCCCACGCCCTGCTTGGAGGCCCCAGTCCATGGCACATGCTCGCTGAGCGCGGCAGAGCCCCCACCACCCGCGGGACACACAGGGGTCGGCTGTGCTGGACACAGCGGGACACTCCTGGTGGGCAGTGCCGGGGCAGACAGACAGACAGACCCACCAAACCTGGGTGCCAGCAAAGCCGTCGTACTGTCGGAGCCCTCTCCTCCTCCTCCTCCTCTTGGGGATGGTCCTCACCCTTGTGACTTGCCGGGATGGGAGACAGCGGGCAGCAGTGCAGGGTGGCCCCGCCACCCACCCTGTCCCCGTCCCCACGCAGGCAGCAGCCGTGTGCCGGTGTGCGTGCACGCTCGCGGGAAGCACGCTCGGGCTCCGGGGCTGCTGTTGTAGTTTTGCTCCGTGGTTGCCAGGCAATGGCGAGCGCAAACGCCAAAGCAGCGGGAGCAGCGGGAGCAGCGGGGCCGAATGCTAATCAGGGGTGCAGGAGCTCTCCCGCCACTCCTCTCGCCGGCCAAAGCTGTCGAGTGCTCCCACCCTGGGACTGAAAAGCAAGAGTGGAGAGGAGGGCCCCAGCTTTTAAGCAGGCAGGGACCCACTGTCACCAACACATCCCCTCAAAACGGCGCTCCAGCCAAGCCCGTCAGACGGACTGACCCTCTCCCCAGCACAGAGGTGTTGGCTGGACACCAGTGCAGGGAGGCTGCAGTCAAACCCGCAGCGCTGGGTACACGGAGCCGGATGCGTGCCACCCTCTTGCATGTCTCGTGCTCATGGGGCCTGGGGACGCACTTGAGCTCTAACTTGCGGCAGAGCTTGGAGTGCACAAGGAGCAGCCATTTGGGGTGGGGAGATCTCATCTGCCTGCATGCTGAATGCCATGTCAGCGTGCAAAGGCTTGATGGGCTCTGAGCAATCCCCACCGGGCAGAGACAGCAGCACCTCTTGGCTCTCCCTGCTGCTTCCCCTTCTCTGGCATAACAGAAGCTACAGCAAAGTCCCATGGGATCGATGGCCAGACACCAGAATGGGGTGGTCAAATGCTTGCACAGGCTGCCCAGAGATGTGGCGGAGTCTCCAGCCTTGGAGACATCCAAAACCCAACTGAACACAGTCCTGGGCATCCAGGACAACTAGGTGTAGGTGACTATGCCTTGAGCAGGGGGTTAGACTGGGTGATGTCCTCAACCACTCCATGCCTCCCTGAAGCAGCAGAGAAATGAGCACAGCAGTACCGCACAGAGCGAATGCCCTAAGCGATGGGACCTGTCCTCCAAGCACACCCAGAAACACCTCCACTCCCTCGGGCACAGCATTCCCATGAGATATTTCCTTACTTATTTTGAATTGACACCTAAAACCCAGGATGCCAGTTCCTGAACTATCGATCAGTTGCAACGAGGGTCACAAGCTACAACAAATTCAGTTCCTTCTGGTATCTGTGCTAGCAGGGATCATGGAGAACTGTTGATATTTAAGGAGAAACGACTTGCAAACAGCTTTGAAATGACGCATGGAAAACCTGCACCCCATGCAGTCAGAAACCCCCACCAGCTGCAGCTGAGGTCCAGGGGAAAAACCTCCCATTAACTGTGTAGCCAGGTCCAGACAGTCGCTGACCTTTCTGATAACTGGTAACAGCAGGGAACCGACACTAACGCTCTTTTACCTTTCTGAAATGCTGGGGGGACTACTACTGTTGCAGTGCAGGAGATGGCAAAATCTGCAGTAGCCCCTTCACACAGTCACAGGTATCATCAGCATTAATCTCCCCTCATCTCTTGCTAGGATGGAGGCGCAGGTCTCCGAAATCAATCTTTATCAAGGGAAAACCACGTGGAAACTTGGAAGGAAAAAAGGATCGGCTCTTGCAGAAAGGGAGGTGGAGAAGCTGTAGCGAAGCCGTGTGCCCTGTGCCTGCGCTGTGCGACGGCTGCAGGTGAGCGGCACCGGGCATGGCAGCCTGCCCACCCCTCTGCATGCCCCACGGCTCACAAGCCTGTGCAGTCTGCAAGCTGCTGGCAGGATGAGCTACACAAGCCCGCTAAGAGAAGGGGCTACCTTGAGCTTATTAAGCAATTATTTTTTAAGAGTCATGGAAAGCTGAGAACGTTTTAGATGTCTGGAATAAAACAATGAGGCACCAACTTTGTGAAGAGGAAAAACAAAACAATAAAATAGGGAGCAATTGCAGCAATGACTAGCTAAAATAGTTGATTTTAAACCTTATTAAGAGAATAGCAAAGAAGGAGGAAAAGCAGAATGCCAGCAACGTGTCCAAGGAACCAGGCCTGGAGCAAGGCCAGGAGCCACAGATCAGCTCCTGGCTCTACCACCACCCCAAGCTCTGGCCTTGAGCCCTTTCCTCCCTCTTCATGCCTCCACCTCCCCACGTTGCCCCTACACAGCCCTTTGCCTCCTTACTCTCTTCCCAGAACAGACATGGACCATGGCCAACAGTCAGCTGAAGTTACACAGGTCAGTCCCACCATGCTGCATTTCATTCTCCCAAGCACACACAAAACTAAGGTGGCCGTGGATCCAGAGGGCTCCTGGAGAGCAGCTGGAAAACACTCGGCCACAGGAATCACTAACAAATGGAGGAGACCTTGCTGGAGGCCGGTGGAGGTGATGCCTGGGCAGAAGGTGCTCAGGGCCAGCAGCAAGACCCAAGGCAAGGACATGCCTTCATCTGCCTCTAAGCGAGATCCTCATGAAAAAGTGGAAGAAGTGAGCACAGGCACACATGGTGTCACAACAGGAGCCATGGACAGGGACCTTCCACTGAGGAGGTTAATAAACCAGGTAGAGTATAAACCAAGCGACACTCTGAAAACTGTAAGTAAAGCAGCACAGAGATATCAGCAGAAGGAAGGAGGCGAGAAGGCAGTGATGCCCTAAGAGGCCATAGGGCACCTTGGGCCTGGCCTGACGTTGTGCAGCAGTTGACTGTAAGAGGTAGCTGTATTAAGAAAACAATGCCCAAGGCATTTGCCAAGTGCAGGGGCACGACACCATCCTGGCACAACTGGCTGGGAGCTCTTAGAGAGCTCAGGACAAAACTTGGAAGATGCCCTCAAGCCGGGGAGCTGGCCTTCACTGATGGCTTACAGGTATTAATTAGAAAGCACTTAGGGAATCTGCAACGGGAGGCTGCGGGCAGCACGGAGCGTGGGTGCTGCCTGCGGTCGTGCGGTGCATGAAGGGGCAGCAGTGTGGGCTGCAACAGTGCCACCAGCCACCATGCCTGTGCCGCCACACCGGGTACCATGATCTCAGCCGATGTCTGCAGGAGAGGATGGAGAAGTGGCCAAGGGAAGGACAGGACATAAGGAAGCAGAGCAGGGTAAAGGGAACACAGTCTGCATGTTAGGAAAAACGTCCTGGCACTAAGCTTGAACAGAGCGGCACTTCTATAGACTTTGAAAAACCTGACTAGATAAACCATTGAGACTCGTGCAGAGGGGACAGTTCTGGCCTTATAAGGAGCTGGGACCAGCTTTTCTTCTGTCTGTGCCTGGTGACTGAAAGAGGCAGAGAGCTCCCAAAAATGATCAAAGGGTGACCTGGTATTTTCCCCTGACTTCTGGGAGAAAAGATCAATTCCTCCTGAACTGATATGGGATTTGGAGGCTTTTATCTATGCAGGTATACAAAAAAAAAAGAAAAAAATCAAATGCCAGCCTGCATGCAGGCACTGTTGATCTACAGGCTTCCAGCAGAGTTGTCTGCTGGTGGCTCCTGTGCATCAAGGCATCGCTGGGATCTCCAGAGAGTCACAGCTGCAGCGCAATGGCTCAGCTCCCAAAATATATCCAGGAGCCCCAGAGGCTCCCAGAGACCTCCTCCTGCTGCTCAGGATGCTGGGGAGACCCTGGCCTTCCTGGGAGGGAGCAAGGAACTGGAGCATCCTCCACTTCAGAGAGTCCCCTGCAAGCCCCAAGCCCCCCCGCAGCGTGAGTCACCCTCCAGCAGGACCCGCTGTGCTGCTTCTCGCTTGCTCACTTCATTGGTGACTCAGGGCTTAGGAAGCACGTTTTAAATCCCTTAATGAAATAATGGAGAGAGTCCTTTTTATCGGTGTGTATTTTTAAAACAAATGCTTAAGTGAGGCTTGTGCTCATCTCCACCCTTTCCTCCCAGGACACGGAGGTGAGCAACCACAGGGATGGGCAGCACGTGGGCACTGGAGGGGCAGGAGCAGCCCCTGCCACCCCAGCACACGGCACTGGGTCAGGCAGCTACTGAAGAGCTAGCAGGCTACAAGCTCCATCCTTCCAGCGTTCAGGCTCCTGCTGCTGGCAAGGCCGGGAGAGGACGGTGGGACACCAGGATGCTGTCCCCGATGACGTCCCTCAGAGCCTGGCAGTGTCCCCAGCGCCTTGCTCCCCCCGGGCGCCTGTCCTTTGGGATGCAGCCAGGCACCGCCTTAGCAACCTCCTCCCTCTGCAGAGCAAACAACCACCGGAGCAGAGGCAGCAGCAGAAGGGGACGCTGACGCTGAGCCCACAGCTCCTGGGTGCCAGGATGCAGCCTGCCAATATGATTAAGAAAATGTTGTCTCGGGGTCACTACCACCGCGATTCTCTTCCCCTCCCCGTACAAGCATACCTGAGCTAGGCTTGCACTGCCCTAGTTTTGATTCGAGGACATCTCCATGTGATGCTCGGAGCTCTTCTGCAACATCAGCGCTGAAAGTGCAACATCACAGGAAATACCTTAGAAATGCTATGAGGGAAAAGAGAAGGCAGCAGGACACCAGCTTTCCTGGTGCTTTTACACTAAAACAAGACAAACTGAGCGGCCAGAGTGGGTTTATTTGCCATAAAGGAATCGCCATAAGGACCCATGCCCAGGTTCTTTAAAAGAACCTTTGCAGGAGTGTAAAAATGCAGCCTCCCAAAGTAGCAGAGCAACACCCAGCTGCAGCCAGGCCATGGCTAAGGCTTGCCTGGTGGCACCAAACCCAGCAGACCAGAGTGCAGCCCAGGCACCCTGCTCCTCTCACCTTCCCAGCAGCATTCCCAGCGCTGCCCTTCCCAACCCTCCTCGCCAGGGCAGGCCAATCACACGGCCACACACACAACGGCCTGGCTCCCTTCGGCACTGCAAAACAAGCTCCTTTTAAATATTGGATTTTCTACAAAACGTCAAAGACATTTGTGGGCTTATCTCTTTATTCAAAATACGACCCACAATTTTCGCAAAGCCTTTGCAAACCTATGAGAATCCAGGCCAACATAAGATTATTCTCTTAATTTTGCATTTCAGGCACTAATTACACTATTTTGCAAGTTATTTAAATCATATATTTAACAAGCTCAAGTTACACAACGTATATAAGCTTCTCTAGGACAGCTCATCTCCAGAGCCAGCCTTGCTGGTTCCCGATAAGAATTAGCACAACGTGCTGCAGACAGAAAGATGAGATCGATTTAAAGGACTGCTCTGAATTCCGAAATGCAGCCAAGCTGGGGAGCTAACAGACACGGGGTTGGAAACAAGGATGCGCACGGAGGGGTCTAGCAGAGGTATTATTTATTTATTCACGCCAACACACATCAATCCTGTTGTACTTTTTCCTCTCCTAAATGCTGCCAAGAGTAATCTCAGCTCATCTTTTTCTGGGCAGTGTCCCTTCGAGAACAAAGTTATTAGCAAGGCTGAAGAAGCCTCATGCAATTATTTACAAACTATACCAAAATAATCCCCAAAGACAAGTGGCTGCTTGCAGGTGGCAGCTTTCTAAGTCATTCCAATAAAATCTGGCTCAGTAACTCCCAGCGTAATCAATGCCCACAGAAACAAAAGGGATAAAAACCGAGGGATGAGTTATTTTTCCATGCTACAAGAGGATTCTGCAAAACAAACTTGTGGGCCAACGCCAGTAGCGATCTAGGCTGCAAACCTGCAATCCACGCCTGGTCACCTGTGGGGACCTCCGCTCCTGCCCCAGCAGCCGCAGCGTCCCTCAGCCGGGTCCCCAAGCCAGGCTGGGCGGACTGAGGCTGCAGAGCCCATACCCCGCCATCCCGGCTTCTCACCCGTGGATCTGGGCGCTTCTGCTTCCAGGCACAGCCGTTCGTCAAGCACCGCGTCTCTGCAACATGCTGCATTTATGAGTAATCGGAGTTGATGCCTGACTGTTGGAAGGGGAATAAAATTCAGAGCCTGGGATATGAGAGAGTTGTTTGGAAGGAGGAGGAAGGAGGCATCACCCCCCCACCCCAGCTAGCAGCATCCCTCTGAGCAAGGGCTGACCCACCGGGAGCATCGCGGGGCTTGGCCCACTACGCACCCCCATGTCCCTCCAGCCCCCGGCCTCTGCCGTGGGCTTGGCCAAGAAACCAAAGGGCTGTGGGAGTGCTGCTTCTCCCCTGCAGACAGCGGCTCCCCTTCGTGGGCTCCGGCACCCATCCCACCCGCCACTGCGACCTGCCCCCAGCACTGCACCCCCCGAAGCAGGCCTGCCTCGGCACTGCCTGGGCACTGGGCTAATACAGCCCCGAGCCTCCCCAAAACCTGGATTTGAAGCCAGATGAACCCTCAGTCCTAAAATCTCAGATTCAGGCTGGATGAACCAGATCACTCAGCCGAAAAGCACAGTGATAACTCCAGCCTTCGATGTGGCAGTGCTGCAAAGCAGCTCGTGCCCAGGAGGGAGCTCCGGGCTACCCAGCTGGGTGCAGCTTTGCACCTCCAAAGGCAAGCCTTGCTGGAACGCAGACCCTCACCTGCACGCCAGAGCACAGGGGTGGTTAAGGAACGGAGAACAGGGGTGATTAATAAAAGGTGGGTCACAAGGCAGAACAAAATCTGGTTGTCAGGCCGAGGCGGCAGCACTGCCTGCCCAGATGGAGAGAAGGAAGGGGCTGGCTCGAGGGAGGGCGGAAGACACATGCTGCTGGGAATCAGAAAATGGCCTTGGTCTCTCAGAGGATGGCATTTTGGCGGAGCCGAAGCACTGGTGGACCCTGGGTAGCATGTGAGCCGCCAGCGTTTCTGCCTGTGCCAGCCCCAGCCTCTTGCCGTCGCGACCCTGCCTCCTCCTCCTCAACTACAAAGGCTCTGAGGAGGGCCCAGGCAATTCCTCGCAGACCCAACCCAGCCAGGGGAGGACGCCAATAGCTCCAACGTGTTCATTCTTCAGTGGCAAGCTCATCCCGGGCCAGCTCTGGAGTGGGAGCCTGAACCAGCCGTCACGCTCGCCTGCAAACAGTGCTGACCCTGTGCATGCACACAGGGCACTGACGCACATCCACGTTGGGCTTTGAGTCCAACAGAAGGTGCAAAATGTGCCAGAAAGCAGAGAAAAGTGCCTTTGGACCATCTGGGGGGAAGGAGAAGGGAAATGTGGCTGTATGCACGACGTACTCCGAGGCAATCCAGGGAACAGAAACGAAGCCCTGCAGCCACCCCTCAGTAGAGCAGCTCAACCCACACCCAGGAGCCCAAGGAGCTCATGGTGTCCTCCCAGCAGCTCTCCGCACTGCAGGCACCACAGACCCACCAGGAGGAGTCCCATGTTTCTCCAGCTCCCCTGGCCACACATCATGACACCGCATTTGTGCTGAAACACCAGCATGAACCCACCACCTCGCCACGCCAGGACAGCCTCCTGCGAGCAGGCGGACACCCACGCTCCACCGGCTCATCTTACCAGAGGCTGAATGCTCTTCTCTGGTTGTTCATCCACCCCCACCATCTGGGACCGAGGAGGGGAGACCTTGGTGTTTTCCTAGGGGCCGAAATGCAAACATAAACCTGGTTCTTTGGAAAACAGGCTTCATCTTTCACCCAACCTATACCTGACTCCCAGGAAAGCAATGAGATGGGTTCTCCTGAAGAGCAGCCCCGTTATTAGCCCCTGGCTCCAGAGCACATCTCAGCAGCTCACCCTGGCCCTACCGACAGGTTGTATTCATGAGGGCCAGGTCAAGCCAGAGCAGTGCCAAACTCCCCAGCATCATTAAATTCTGCTTCCTCCTCCTCGAAGCACAGAGCAGCAGAGCTCTGCGCATGCATGCGCATCGGACCAAGGAGGAACGGAGCCAAGCCTCAGTGCCACGAGCCACGCCAGCACAGCCCCAACACCCAGCAGTGACCAGTGACACCCCTCCTCCATTGGTCTCCTTCCACTCAGCAGTTAAATGCACACAACTGGGTTGGGTTCTTCATCAGCCAGGGTAACGAGGACAGGCTCCTTCCCTGAGCCTGTCTTCCTACAGGGAGGAAAAGCAAGTCTGCTAATGAGCCAGCACCCCCCAACAAACAAGTCCATTTGCACTCAGTCCATCATTCCCCTGTCTCCGTGCCTTCCCTTGCCTCCCCATCCCCTCTCAGCATCTCCCCCAGCTTCTCCCGCCCCTGCTTTCCCCAGCCAAGCCTCTTCCCTGGCCACACTCCCCCTACCAACGGGGGCTGCTCACCCACAGACCCCTTGCAGCTCACACCACACTCAGGCAGACCCAAACTTCAAAGCATTTCTTTACCCAGAGCTCATCCAGGAAACTTTGTTTTCTCAACTTCCATTGTACTGCTGCATGCCTGTAAAAATTAATTTATGCATATATACACATGCATGCACGCACAGCCTCTTTCTTAAAAAAGTTTCTCCTTCTGGAAGGACCTCCCTGAGCCGTGCTGAGGGCTGGCACAGACCGAGCTCTGCACTTGCTGCTCGTCGGAGCTTCTCCGGATGAAAGAATTTGTCAAATCGCTGGCAAAACCACCGGAGCTCGTAAACTCCGCCAGCTCAACAACAACATCCAGGGTGACACGCACGCACAGGCGTGGGCACCTTCTTTCCGTGTTTTCATTAATCAAATCCTTAATTAGGTAGGTAAGGGCACAGGAGCTGCAAGGGAGGAGAAGCAGACACCCAGGCTGTATATTCATTGATAGAAACACCATGCTGCGCATGCGCTATTTTCTACCTTCTTTTTTCTTCTCTTTTTTGATTACAGCCTGCAAACTATTACTGCAACTTTGAGCACATCGAGAAAGAGCTGTGCTTGGGCTTAAGTGTTTGCAGAATCAGGGCCGACACGTGTAGCTGAACACGCTGCTATTTATAGCGTGAAGCCCTGAGCATGGCACGCGCAGGGGATGCAGCGCAGCTGAGTTAGTGCTGCCGCTAGAACCTGGGGGGGTTTATTTTGCCTTGTTTAAGGGGGTGTCAGCTGCCTGATCTTGATGTTGCATTCATGCACTGCCTGGTATTTTCAAACATTTTGGATTTTTTTTAATCTTTGGGCATACCAGCTCATACATGTTTATACTGGTTTGTAGGTGCAGTTATACATTTCATCACTGAAAATAAAAAAAAAGGGCAAGAAAAAAGGCTGGGAGCCGAGTAGTCAGCTCTCAGCTCCAAGGGCCTGCAGTTAATTACACCCTGTCCTCCAGCATGTACTTTGCACGCTGCATTGCCAGCCCCGCAGCCTGGCTGGGTGGCAGCAGCCTGACAGCAGGTCTGCCCGCCAACCCGGCTAATTATAGTGCGGGGAGCAAACGAACGGGCGGGCTCCCCGTCGCATGCTCCGCTCAGTCAGCTGCAGTCTCCTGGGACGTGGAGGACCCGGGACTGCAGCTTGGGCTGGGAAAGACCATTCCCCCGAGGCATCCAGGGGACCTGGGGGGCACCTCAAGGATGAAGGTCTCCAGGAGAGAACTTCAGGTGGTGTCCAAGGGCCCTGACCCCCCCAGGAGCCGAGTGTGGCCAGACCCATCTGAAGCCCGGCTGCCTTCCGACCAGTGGGTCCACCTCTCCTTGGACAGACCTCTGCACCTCCCTTGCGTTCTCCCTCTGCCTTCACCTGCCCCCCCAGTACTCGGTCTGGGGTGTACCCCTCCACTCTGAAAAATTCAAATGTGTGGGTATATCCCCCTCTCCTCCAGCAGCCTCGTCCCCTCGGTAGGGACAAGCCACCAGATGCAAGTGGATCACAGCACGAGGGTCCCCACACCGGGGTCCCCTGCCACAGCTGCCTGAGGTTTGCTGTCGCACAGGGGAGCCCGGGCACCGCAGACCCCTGCCCAGGCAGCGCGCAGGCAGCAATGCCTTTGCCCCAGCGAACACAACCAGGGCCACTGGAGCGCAGCACCCTCGGGAAGAGCCCTCTGCCATCAGATCACTCCTTTGGTAACACGGCTGGAAAAGGGAGCCGGCCAGAGCAGGGATACAGCCAGCCTGGCCCGTCCCCCACCCACCGATGAGCTATTAATAATCCCCGTGCATGCAAGACCTGCCGGAACATGAACCGGGTTGTCAGCAGGGGACCACATAAAACCCAGCCCTTGCACGAGACATCATCCAACCAGAGCGCAGAACACCATCGGAGAGCAGGTCTCTTGTTGTTTCGGCCCAGAACGTGGCTCCCCAAGGTTATACAATGTCTGAGTCAAACTACGTAAATATGAATCCTCACTCCTAGGAACCTTGCTGCCGGCAGCCAGCTCTGTGCCCATCAACCATGGTGTGATGCAAACACGACCACAATACACTCTTAACTTAATTGAGACCTCGGAGGAAGAGCGGAGCCGCTTGCAGAACAACATGCCCACTGCAAAATAAAGATGCTCCTCGCAGCTAGCCTCTTCATCCTCCTCCTCCTACTCCTCCCCAGCAGCAAGCCCATCGCACCAGGAAACCTGCTCCTGCACCACTCGTCCCCAGGGACCTGATGGCTCGGGGTGGGCTGGGGGGCACAGGAGGCTAAAATGCGCTCTTCAGTTTCAGTCAGGAAAGGGAGCAGATGTGATTCGGGAGGAGCAGAGACACTGAGTGAGAAGGTTGTGTTTATACAGACACTGTACGGAGCAAAACTGCTGCTTAAAGCAAGCGGGCATGACTTCAGTGCCTGAGGTAACAGTTAAAGGTATGCTGAGCTCCACTTTCCCACTGTCACCGAGTCAAGAGAACTCCTTCAGGCCTAAAAATTCATGTTTAGTCTCAAACCAAAAGCAGTTCTTTTAAAAACAGGGCTTGAAGCGTATCAGCCGGCCCATTTTGGAGCTGCAAGGCTCTTTGAAATGAATATGCCACAAGGCTTTTGGGAGCAGACCCTAACGTCCGTGCTCCTCCAGTCCTTGCTGCCAGGCAGCTCTTATCCCTCTGCAGACCCTAGGGACACCAGCCCTGCTCTTCAGCCTCATCCTCCTCTCCTGCACCCCTGAGGTGGCTGGCAGCTCTGCCAGATGGCCCCTCTCATTGGAGCACAAAAACGGGTTTAGGAGAGCTACGGGAAGGAAGAGGGAGCAAAGACTGCCCTGAGATAGCCCAGGTGCCCCGAGAGCCCACAGGAGAACAACCCCAGGGCACTGAAGCCCATGCTGGAACCACTCAGCACAGTCAGGGGTTTTAGGCTGGATTTGTATCCTCTGGCACCGCCAGAGAAATCTGGAAAACAAGCATCTTCGGAAAGCAACGCCAACTGCCATGGAGGGCAGAGCAGGGCAGAAAGCCTGGGGCTACTTACTTAGCTGGGTTTGTAAGAAATATATATACCCCCAAAAAAAGTTGAAGCAGAGGAAAACGTACAAAGACATTATCTGTGTATGTTACAGGTGAGGCTTTAAGTAGAAAAAGCCCCTTGCGCTCTGCATGCTTCTCTAGGAATATCCTTTCCTTGCCACCCTGAAGTTGAGGGAAGGAGGTGCCGGTTCACACCAGGCCACCCGCTTCTCAGCCAGACAGGACAAGGAAAAGGAGAAGGGGGGCAAGGATACCCCTCCATCCCCCCAAAAGCCAACCCCAGCCAGCAACAAGGTTCAGGTCGGCACAAGCAGTGGTGGTGGGGACTCTGCCGTGTCCCTGAGCCCACCTGCCTGGATGGAAAGGGACTGGGACGGCCAGACCTGCCCTCGCTGCTCAGGCGTGCCAAGAGACAGCATCAGTACGCAAAGTATTTACACGGGCTCCAGCCAGCCAACCACCACTAAATATTTAGGCATCAAACTCCATAAAGGAAGCGCAAGACACACTACAGAATAAATTGAGTACATCAGAAAAAGCCTGGAGGGGAAAAATAGATTTTTGGAATGTGTTCTCAATCTCATTAATTGGGAAGACAGCCTTGGAGGGGAAAAAAATTATTATATTCCTCCGCAAACCATTAGCCACTCTTCAGAGTGTATCATATGAAAACAGTTATATAAAAGAATAAATCATATTTGGAATGGCAAGAACCCCAGAATAAAGCTAGAAACTCTGATGTTCCCATATAAAGATAGGAGACAGTTATCTGTTCCAAATTTTCAAGTTTTCTGCTGCGCCAATTCAAATTCACTACATACCAGCACGGCCATATAAAGGGAACTCCACCCATGTAATCTTGGAACGAGCAATAATCCCCCAAACTATCAATTTAATGTATGGGGATACAAAATGAAACAAGAATGTACTCACAGAACGAGCAATCCACTAACGACATGGCAAAAGGCACCAGAATGCGCACACAGGAATATCTATTTAAAGTGACATTTGCATTGAAGGACCGGATCTGAAATTAAGATTTCTGCACGCAGACTTCATAGATTCTGCAAATTAAAAAGGCCATTTCTAGACCCAATGTGAATTTTACTTTTTGTTTTATTTCCTACTATTCATTCAGTGTCACATTTCTTGGCCAGAGCTAGAAAAACAGCTCTTCGTTGGGGTTTTTTAAATCAGCTTTGCTTGTGATCGGCTTTCCAGCCCATCTCGCTTGGACTGTCCTGAGCAGCAGAGAAGTGGGGATAGTTCAGGGGTGCAAGGGCTGAAGCCAGGCAGGGTGCTCCCAGCCTGAAGCATGGGGGGATGCCCCAGTGCCAGACTAGGGGGGATGCGGGTGCTGCACCACGCAGGTGCCAGCTTCCCATGCACAGGTGGCCCCGAGCTCCCCCTTCCCCTGCATTATACCCGGAGGTGGATAAAATCCTCCCTTTTCACAGATTTCTGCAGATCACAGAATCACAGAATCAGAGAATGTTCGGGACTGGAAGGGACCTCTGGGGATCACCCAGTCCAACCCCCCTGCCGAAGCAGGGTCACCTACAGTAGGTTGTAGAGGACCTTGTCCAGGTGGGTCTTCAGTATCTCCAGAGGAGACTCCACAGCCTCCCTGGGCAACCTGTTCCAGTGCTCCGTCACCCTCAGAGGGAAGAAGTTCTTCCTCATGTTCAGACGGAACTTCCTCTGCTTCAGTTTGTGCCCATTGCCCCTTGTCCTGTCACTGGGCACCACTGAAAAGAGCTTGGCCCCATCCTCCTGACACCCACCCTTCAGATATTTATAAGCATTTATAAGGTCCCCTCTCAGCCTTCTCTTCTCCAGGCTAAACAAGCCCAGCTCTCTCAGCCTTTCCTCATAGGAGAGATGCTCCCGTTCCCTCATCATCCTCATAGACCTCTGCTGGACACTCTCCAGTAGCTCTTCATCTTTCTTGAAGTGGGGAGCCCAGAACTGGACACAGTACTCCAGATGGGGCCTCCCTAGGGCAGCGTAGAGGGGAAGGAGAACTTCCCTCGACCTGCTGGCCACACTCCTCTTGATGCACCCCAGGATCCCATTGGCTTTCTTGGCAACCAGGGCACACTGCTGGCTCATGGTTAACCTGTCATCCACCAGGACACCCAGGTCCCTCTCCACAGAGTTGCTCTCCAGCAGGTCCGCCCCAAGCCTGTACTGGTGCATGGGGTTGTTCCTCCCCAGGTGCAGGACCCTGCACTTGCCCTTGTTGAACTTCATCAGGTTCCTCTCTGCCCAACTCTCCAGCCTGTCCAGGTCTCGCTGAATGGCAGCACAGCCTTCTGGTGTATCCACCACTCCTCCCAGTTTGGTGTCATCAGCAAACTTGCTGAGCGTATGCTCTAACTCTTCATCCAGGTCATTGATGAAGAAGTTGAACAAGGCTGGGCCCAGTACTGACCCCTGGGGGACACCACATGTTACCAGCCTCCAACTAGACTCAGAGCCGCTATGACAACCCTCTGAGTACTGCCATTCAGCCAGTTCTCTATCCACTTCACTGACCACTCATCCAGCCCACACTTCCTCAACTTCCCTAGGAGGATATCATGGGAGACTGTGTCGAAAGCCTTGCTGAAGTCCAGGTAGACAACATCCACGGCTCTCCCTTCATCTACCCAGCCAGTCATGCCACCGTAGAAAGCTATCAGATTGGTCAAGCATGATTTCCCCTTGGTGAATCCATGCTGACTACTCCCGATAACCTTCTTTTCCTCCACGTGCTTGATGATGACCTCTAGAATGAGCTGCTCCATCATCTTTCCTGGGATGGAGGTGAGGCTGACCGGCCTGTAGTTCCCTGGATCCTCCTTCTTGCCCTTTTCGAAGACTGGAGTGACATCGGCTTTTCTCCAGTCCTTGGGCACCTCTCCTGTCCTCCAGGACCTTTCAAATATGATGGAGAATGGCTCAGCAACGACATCCGCCAGCTCCCTCAGCACTCATGGGTGCAACACATCATCAGAGACACGGATTCTGTTAGCCCACTCCAGCCGTCCGTGCCCTCAGAGCGCGCGAGGCTGGCGTGGGATGAGGCACTGTGGCGAGGCGCAGGCGATGTGGCATGCGCGGAAGGAGGATGCGACCCCGTGGTCTGAGCGCCCGCTCCCGAGCATGCTGAACGTGCTGTCACATTTGACATCACACAAGGAGCTCATTCCTCGCCTAAACCAAAAAACAATACATAAAGTTCCGCACCTCCACTTGGCTCCTGCCAGTCCCGTGGACCCCCCCTGCCAACGGCAGTGAGGAGATGGGGACAAGGGCAAGAGCTCAACTTTTATCAGAAAACCTGCAGCTTTCAAACTAGCCAAGTGCTGGGGCACAGAGCCCCCTTGCCACCGGTCTGAAGCAGGAGGCTGAAGAAGAAATTGCTTATTTCCTCCAGTTCTACCAGTCTAACACAAAAGAAAAAAAAAAATCGCTCCTGAAGAAACCGCCTCTGTTCCTATGCTGAGACCGCGACAGGTACCAGCAGCACCACGTCTGACCTTCCCCTGCGCCCATCGGCACCGCGCACATCGCCGGCACTGCAGCAGGCAAGCTGCCCGCAAGCGAGTGCCTGGAAGGCAGCCAGCAGCCAGAGACCTGTCCAAGCCATCGGGATGGATACACAGATAAACCAGGTCAGCTAAGTGTTTCCATCCAAGCCAGACAGTGACTAAGAGACAGCATTAATTTGTTACTCAGTCGAAGTAAAACTTTTCAGACCCATAAGAGCCAAATGGTTGTTCCAAGTGAAAAAATACTGCAGGATGCATTCCTTTGCCCTGTCCCAGGAATACCCGAGGATTCATGATTTCAGGATGGAGCTGACAGCTCTTTCACACACCACAAAGCATAACAAGCTAACCTTTCTGTTTGTCTTTTCACTCCCCAAATGTTATTTACTGGTTACAAGACGCACGTCATGTTCACGCAGCGCTCCAGGGAGGTGGAGGGCTGTACGAGCTCCACATTCTGTTATTGCAGAAGATCAAATGAACGCAGAAAACAAAAATTTTATTGGCATTACTGCTGTCAGCACAGAGAACAGAAGAGCGTGCATGAGGGAGCATCCACCTTCCACCCCTTTCTGGATTCAATGTGATGGCACGCGTGAGCTTTACCCAGAGATGTGAGACCAAGAAACAAAAACAGATGAATCCTCCAGTGCTTGGAAGCTCTTCCAAATTTCTTTGAAATGTAATACACTGCTCAAATACCTGTGACTCCTGCACAGTCCCCAAGCGCAGCAGGGACACGGCAGCATCTCCATGCCCAGGTGCAAGGCCCAGCACGCCCAGGCGATGGGGCAGCAGCCCGACACCTTGCTGCAGAGCCCAACAATTCCCACACCCAAACAGAGGGTGGGGGACAGCACCAGCAGCTGTCACTGGTGACAGACTTTTTATTTTCTCCTTTTCGGGTGTCCAGAAAATGGCATTTTCAAGGGCCAGACTCAGAGCCAGGCAGGACTCAAGTACCACACCACATAAGGTGCCATGAAACCCCAAGAGGGTGGCAGCCGTGCACAGCAACGGCAGGGGCAGGCACCCCCAGCCCCCGCGGTGCCACAGCCCCTCAGCCCCAGGGCTGAGGCTGCAGAGCCCAGGGCACTGCAAGGTCCCCGGGGTGCCCCACACTGCTGCCACACATCTGCTGCCCGCAGGCAGAGGAGATTTCACCCTGTCAACCTGGAAAATGCTGCACGGCAGAGCTGTAAACAGACGTACTGCCACAGAGATCGCATCTGACTTGCATCTGAAACACCAGCTTCGGGAAACTAAGAGCAAAACACGTCTCTGACAGGATACAGCCTCGGCAAACCCTTGCAAAAACACAATGTCATACCCACATCGTATTTTACAAAAATACAGTGCTTTCTCGCAGTAGGTCAAACCTCGGGCGCTGCACAGCCTCTCAGCTCCAGCATCCCCCTCTTGCAGATCTTCAAAATAAGCTACCCTGGGGTGCCACGCCACAGAGCTCAAAATCAAACTCCCCTCCGCCACCCAGCACAAGACCCAGTACACCTCGCTGTTGCCTGGCCCCTTTTGAAACCCACCCTGCGCCCTCTCCTCCGTCACTCAGGACCTGTGGAGCAGTTTTAATGAATAATCAAACACGCTTAAGAAATCCCTTAATTTTAGGGTGGGGTGATGGAAGTGCCCAGGGAGGCCCCAGCCCCGGTAAGGCCCTTCATGGCAGCACACTGTCACTTGAGGGACAGCGTGGTGACAGTCCTCATGTCCCCACAGACATGGAGACCAGGGAGAAAGGCGATGTGCCGAGTCCACTTTGTCTCCAGTAAAACTCCCGCCAACTTCAGCCAAGCTGGGCTGCCACACAGGAGGGCAGCCAAGCCCAGCATCCACGCGCAAGGCGACACACACACGAAAAAGCAACTCTTACATTCATGCAGGGCATCCTCCCGTGGCGGGTGATGCACATTGGAAGGACTGTGCCAAAACACAGCAGCCGCTCGGGTGGCAGGTGACACATGCTGCATGCAAAATGAACATCTCTCAAAGCTGCTGGGGCTTTTAGGGCTGGGCAGCGCTCTGCCGCTCCTCCTTCCACCACCCACGGTCCTGCCCTGTCGCACCTACTCCCTCATCCCCACCCTGCAGCTCCTGCCCGTGTGCCCTTGCTCACCCCATCCTGCCGGCTCCTGTCCATCTCCGGACCAGGGGGCATGGGGAAGCCTTCAAAACTAGGGTAACTTATTGGGCCAGACCAACGGCCCACCTAGCAGCAGCTGCTCGGACTGGGAAGCCACGATGGCTCGGGGCCAGCTGCCACCATGCCTGCCAGAGCGGTCCCTGCTCCAACACAGTCCCTCCTCCGGTGCATCCCCCCACACGCAGGGGTCTGGGCACCAGCCGCCTCCGCACTGCACAGCCAGCAGCCCCCCAAGCTGCTCACTGAGCCCATTCACCCTCCTGGCCTTCATCACAGCCAGATCCACAGAGTCTTCATGAACCATATGGAAAAAAAAAAAAGCTGCCTTTTAGATTCATTTTAGCCTTTTCCCAGCAAATTTTTTGGTGCCCTCCTAGTTCTGGTATTCAATCACTCACCATCTCCGTAATGCTCAGAGCTGCACTGGGGCCCTCGCTTCTTCCTTATCCTACTCCTTCTCTTCCTTCTCCTTGTCCTCCTCTTCCTCCTGCCCTCCCTCCTGGGGCGGCCAGGCTCTCCCCACTGGGAGGGCAGCAGCCTGTCCCAAGATTCCCATAGAGCTGCCCGCGGCCTCTCCCTGCAATTACAGGCCTCCGCTGCTGTCCCAGGGTAAGCGGCAATGACAAACCTCGAGGCAACTTCCATGGAAATGTCTCAGTTCAGACACAGGTTCCTCTGCGCCTGTTTTCGCCTGCCTGGGGAAGAGCATCCCGCACACACTGGCAGCACGGCGACCGGAGACAACCAGGCGGAGAGCGTCGCTGCACTGCTTGAAGTGCACGGCAGCAAACTGACCTCAACCTGTCCCTCAAAAACAAGGGTACGGGTATTCCCCCAGGACACTGAATCACCCACAGCGGTCCCGGTCCCCAGCCCCACCAGCTCCTTCCCAGCAAGGGCAGGTCTATGGGACCAGGGCAGCCACCCCAAAAACAAGGTAATGGCTGGAAACAGCCCAGGGCTTGCACGAGCCCTGCATTTGCGAAGATGAAGTGAACTTTTACTGCTACATCCAAGTGGCTGCTGGTGGGTTCTCCTAACCCACAGGACAATATTTGGCAAGCACACCCGTGCTGTCCGGCCCTGGCAAGATGTGGGTGCTGGGGCACTGGGGTGGGCAGTGCAGGGAACGGCCCTGGCTAGCGACTGCAGGAGAAGCCTCGTACACCTAAGCTTGGGGTACGGCCATACCCAAAGGGGCTGCTGGCAGTGGGGGACATGTTTGATGCCAGCAGGGACACCAGCACCGCGGTTCTCACAAAGCACTCGCCCCACCTCTGACCTCATGGGCTTGATCACCACAAAAGCCCAGAAACCCATTCAAAGGGCAAAGATGGGAATTCATAGCTCCAGCAGACAACCAAAATCACACTCGTGACAGAAACTGCTTTTATAGAGTATCACAAGATTACAGCTCCACTCCCCACAAACTTCTCCATACTCCACAAGCAATAAATGACCTTTTTATCTTGTTCTCCCTATCCCACAGGAGCTAACGAACTCACCATCCCTTGCCTTGCCTTAACTCCGCTGTGACTCCCAGCCCTGCCCAGCAGCACCAGCCCTGCCGGATTAATGCTCGGTGTAAACTCACCATGACTAGCCTCTGCTCTGAAGATGGCAGCCTCTGACCCGAGGAAGGGTTTGTGCCCTAAACAGGGTCCCGTGTTTCCCAGCTCCCACAGTTGGTCCCATAAAAGCCCTCACAAACCACCCGCTGGAGTGGGGCCGCCAGTAACCCCAGGCCTGCCCAGTCGCTGCCCAGCCGCTCGCAGGCAGCAGCAGCACCCCTGCAAGGAGTTACCCTGGTCACTCGCTGCTGTCCTGCCCGTTTATTTTAGGGACACGAGGCAGATGGACACCAGGCACCTCGGGAAGGATGCAGGAGCCTCTGGTCTAGCACAAGCTTGTGGCAAGTAAGAAGTACCCAAATATCACTGAGCACAGGTGTCTGCCCAGAACCATCCTCCGATGGAGAGTGTCGCTTCGAAATAAATCTATGCATACATCTCCATGCTGGGTGATGAGATGAAAGCCAGAGGAAGAACCGACCGAACTGAGATAAAGAGGCTCCTGCATTCAGACCCCATTTCATCCCAGCAACAGCCAAAACCTTAAAAGGAGTTTGTATTCAAGCCTCTGATCTTTGCCGGGGCTTCGTTACTGGAACACTGCATATTCACGTGTAAGAGACAGTCACTGTCCCAAACCAATTTTAATCCAAATAACATTGAAAAGATACTCCAAGGATTAAGTTATCTGGCAAGCCACAGGCACTGCTAAGGATGGAAAACTAATAGTGTGTCTCGCAACAGTGGTGCGATCACACACTCATACCATGTGCCTCAGTTTACCCACTCGTTACAGGCAGGTATGGCAATACCCAGCATGAGGTCACATGTATATATACACGCACATAGACATATATCTACATACATATATATATAAGTTTGTATGTTTTGTTTTGTTTTGTTTAAAAGCACAGTTTCTAGGACTGCTCCCACGAGAAGCACAGCACCTTGCTGCCTTGGCTGGGGTCGGGATGCACAGGCAGCAGGAGGAAGGCAAGCCATGCCTTCAGCAGGCCCCGGGGAGGTCTGCCTGCAATCAGGCAGCATTTAGCTGTTGCGAGGGAAGAAATTAAAGAAATAAATCATATTTTGTTCATGCTCAGTAAGCACTCGCTAGAGAGTCATGATTAAACCTTGCATATGCTCTTCCCCAAGCCTGGGCAGGAGACAGTGGTGCTGGTTATCACAGGCTGGTCCCAGGATGACACGGGAGCCGTGGGCTGGCACAGGGATGTGGGTGCTCATGGGAGGAGCGGGACAGGCGCTGCCAGGGCAGGAGGGGTGAACACAGGGACGTCAGAGCACAAGGCTTGGCTGGGGATGTGGGGACAGAGGGCTTGACAGGGTGAAGCAAAAGTTTTGCTGTGCAACAAAAAAGCTGGGCTAAGATGAGCTGGTGGAAGAGAGGGAAGGTGGAGCCTGAGCCCCACTGCCGGCACAGAGCGGGGCAGCAGAAAACATCCTCTGCAGACCGGACTCTGCTCGACTGCCACCGCCTCGCACCCGCGCGGACGGCCACGGTGGCACTGCTGCGGCTGGGGGTCACCTGCACCCCTGCTCCCCCGCCCTTGGAAACCAGCTGGCCGGCAGCATCCCAGCACCGTGGGTTCCCGGCCACAGCAGAGTGGGCTCGGCCGCCTGCGAAGGAAATGAATTGGGAAAGCCAGTTTTGGGGTAAAAGGGCCCATTCTGGACAGGGGAGGAGAAGAGGAAATTCAAGAAAAAAAGAAATAGGGAAGAAAACGCTGCTGTGTAAGAGATTCAGGAAGAAAAAAAAAAAAAGTTTAAAAGAAATCCCTGGGGAATTGTGGAGGAGAAGAAAGAGCACAGACACGCCAGACGAGCCAGAGCGACAGCCAGAGAGCAGGAAGCGCCTAACTAGGATGGAGACAGAGATACTACAAAATCGCGGTGACGTCATGCCAGAGTTGCAGCGGTTTCCAAAACAACTCCAAACTCCAGCGCCCGGAGAGCGAGCGAGAAGCACAGGAGAAGTGGAAATGAGACAGGTCTCTGCGCTCGGAGGGAGCTAGCACAGAAGCTCGACCAGTCTGCGGAGCTGAGCCTGCTCCCGGCTGGCTTTTGGTTTGCAGTGGTGGGACGGGCTCTGGGGAGCCAGCAGACATGGAGACAGAGGTTATTGTAGAGCCAGGCAGCATCAGAAAGGAAATTCCTGAGGGTGTTTTCCTAATTGACATGTACAATGCAGTTACAGTCCCCCAAAGCCCCCGTCTGCAAGAAGGTAAAAGCTGGATGCTCCCAAGAAGCAGAGCCAAGGAGTGAGCAACTACAGAGACGGCGACCCAGAGGAAATAAATCTGCAATAAATGCAAACCACACACAGAGTTGTCCTGATGGCAGCGGTGTTGCTCTGCCCCAGCCTGTTTGGATTAGAGGGTTTTCTGGCTGGGCTGGCCGGGGGTGGAGGATGCACGGGGACGCCTGCCAAGGCGGCTGTGGAGACTCAGGGCCGTTTGCGAAGGGTAGAGAACAAAACGAGAGGAAGACCAAGCAGACGCCCGTGGGGTCAGGCCGTGATGCCCCTCACCCAGGGCTTGCACTGTGAAGCTGCCTGGCATGCCCCCAACCTACCCCAGCAGTAGGACTACGGCAGCCCCGGCACCCAGCTTCTGGATGAGGGAGGGCAACTCAACAGCCAGAGTGACTCCAAACAAGAAAATTTCTTGGCTGCATGGACAAGCTGGTGACCAAGCGGCTCCTTGCCTGCGGAAGGGAATCGATTTGCCCTCGTTTCAGGAGGGACAATCCAGCACAGACCTCTGCATCCTCCAGGGGTCTGCACAGGACCCCAACATCGAGGACAAGCAGCACAACTTCGAGGAAGTCCTTTAAAAAGAGATTTCTCTGCCAGAACAGTGTCAGATAGATGGGAGAAACCCATCTTAATGCCTTCACTTGCATCTCCCCTTGCAATGCTGCCACAGCTCAGGAAGACGGCAAACCCCCAGGACTGGCATTATTAATGCTCCTCAGGAGCCACAGTTCAAACGCCCCATGGCCTCCAGTGAGGCTGGCCCAGGCAAGGTGCCCACCTGCACCACCACAGTCCAGCTGAGACTGGGAGCTGGTCGACCTCAACCCTCCTGCCACAGCCACTCCGGCAGCACCCACAACTTCCCCATCCTTCTGATGCCCCGGAGGCAGCCGGGATGCCTGGAGCAGTGGCTTCCGGCACAATGCAGGTGCCATGGGGTTATTCTCAAGATGCATCCTCCAAGATCAGAGCTAACCAGGACTTCACAAACTGCGGTCCCACCATTCCTCTTACCACTCTTATGACGGCAAGTTTGGGGAAGCTTTGGCTTTTCCTGTTGCCCTGATCCCAGATATGTTTCTTGTGACTCACTGGGCAACCTGCCACAGGCTGCAGGCAGCCACGCAGCTTCTTCGCTGCCTGTCTGGTCAAAGCCGAGCCAAAGGCAGCAGCGTGAGTGCTCCCCCACCTTTGCTCTCACAGCTTTCACGGGCCCAACACCGTCATTAATTAGCAAAGCTGTAATTGGGGCAGTCCCGGTGCTGGGGCTGATCCTGGGGGTCACAAGGTACCCTGCAGCAATCCAGGCCAGGATCCTGCTGGGACACAAGGCTGCCCACTCTGTAACCACTGCTGCATATGTGATGAACCTGCTCGGTCTCAGTCCTGGCCTACTGCTCCCGTAGCTTCCGCCAGGTGATGAAGCATGCAGGTAACACTGCTGAACACACTGGCCAAGAGGAGGATCGGCATGAGGACATGTCTGCAGGCTGGCAGACAGGTCTGGGGTGGGGAAAAGGGCTCCCAGCTTCACACCACATGCCACGAGAGATGTGCAGGGCAAGCTGGCTGAATCACCTCTCTGCCTCCAAACCTGTGACCGAGCAGCAGGAGAGCACGCATTGCATACAGCTGGCTTGGCCACGAGCCGGGCTGGCAAACTTCACCCCCGTGCCCAGAGGAATCCTTGAGAAGGCAGTGAGACCCCTGAGCTGACAAGACAGGGGATCGCTTGGACCGCTGCTATGCAGGACCCAGCAGGAGATGCAATAGGTGCCAGCACAGTGCCGTCCCCTCTGCACACGCTGGATGACTCTGAGCTGGCAGCACCCGCGGAGCGGGGCAGCCACCAGCAGAAGCCCCTACGTGCCAGCCTCCCTGCAGCCCCCTTCCCAGCTCCCCATTTAAAACTCATCACGGCTGCTTTCCTGCCCGGGGGCGAGGAGAGCCTGACTCACGCACTAGAAGAAATTAATAAGCGAGCAGAGAAGATGGGCTCATCCCATCCACCAGGCAGCATGAATCACTGCTTCTCCTGACTGTCTCATGTATTGTTCCAGCACTGAGTCAGTACCGCTGTGCAGGTTAACAAGGGGAGAAATGAAAGTTATGGCCTACGAAATGCAGCAGCACTGAGAAATTAAAAAAAAGTGCTACTGTAAGAAAGCTAATAGGACTACCCACAGAGTCCCAGAAAAGCAACGGCCTGTGCTCCAGCTTTCCACAGATGTGCTCCCCACCAGAAATCAAACCCTCAAAGCTCCATCACAGGCAGGGTCACTGCTTGCAGCATGGGCAACACGCTTCGCAGCATCAGTTTCCTTTCTGTTTAAAAGCTGCCACCTCTGCATTTATCATTTCAAACGTACAACCTTTACTGGATGAGACGTGGTCTAGTTGTATTTCCCACCCTGACTGGGCCACACATGCTGCACATACACAAGCCCATGCCTTCCCCGCTGCCCCCGAATTCACAGCCCTGGTCTATTGCTTCCTCCAAAAGTCCAAATGGGATTTTGAAGGCTGAGGAGGAGGAAAACAGTAACTCCTGGGGCAAGCTCTGTCTCAGGGCAGGGGACCATCTCCCTTCTCAAGGGCCAAACCCTGCAGCTCCTCTCCAGCTGCCAAGCTGCCTGGTAAGGAGAAAGCCCTGCTTGCTCTTCCCAAGCATGCCAGCCCCCATTTCCCACCCCAAACCCGCTCCTGCTATGCAGTAATGCCTCACCAATGTGAACAGCAACTACTTGCTGGGCCTTGCAAAATAAATCATACTTCACTTCAAAATAAAACAAAAGACTCCTGCACTCAAACAGCTGCAACAATCCGCTTTTTAAGGTTGGGATGGAGTGTCTCCAGTCCTCTTAGGGCCCTTGTTCATTGACAATCTACACGCTTTGCAAACTGCAAAGTACTTATCTGATACGCAAGACAAGGCTGTAAAAACTCTGAGAAACAGAGGACTAGAACCCAACTTCACAAAGCAGAGAGATGAGAAACAGCTTGGGAAACAGGGTCAGCTGCTGGTCTGTCCTTAACATGAACATGAATTAGATACGTCTGCTGTGCCCTAAGCGGCTCTTTCTGATCATATCACCCACAAACGAGTCTCATCCTCCTTTGACACCAGCTAATGAATTGGCTTTGAAGATACTGCATGGCAGCAAGTTCTGCAAGTTAATGCCTCCTGTATAAAAAAGCATTTCCCCATGGCAGTGCTTCATCTCCTTCCTTGCAGCCCAGTGTCATGTATTTCTGCCTGAAAGACCAAGAAACACTCAAAGGACACTCCATGACTCACAGCGTCACCCCACAACCATCCACCCCACCGCACCAAGACTCCAGTGCAGCCGTGCCAGCCTCCTGCACCCCGGACGGATGATCGCAGCCCCCCCTGCTCAGACCCGAGTGCTGCCGGCAGCCCCCTCTGTCACCCCACGCCCCGCTCCTGGCTGACCACTCTGGCGGTGGTGGCTCTGGGCAGGTCCCAACACGAACAGGATGTGAAGCCTACTTGTCCGTCATCCAACCCAGTGTCATCCAATCTTCAATGACCCTAGAAAAAGCTAATCTCAACGAACCATCAACTCAAAACAAAACAAAAAACGCTCAAAAAAACAGCGAGCACCAGGTTACCCCTATTTTCTCCTACAAGAATCTAATTCAACTCTAATAGGACAGTTATTATTACATATTAAATGAACGGCAATTGATTATTAAGAGCGCATTCATTGAAACTGGGTAGATGGGTAATAAGATACCTGCCTATTACATAGCTGTGAAACCACACTGAATATGCTTCTAATGACCAACTGGTATTTACTTAACATTCAATATCCATCACTAAGAAAGGTCTCTCTAAATTTAATAAGCCTCTGTTATTTTATGTTTAATTAAATACCATCCACTATTAAAAACATATTTAACTGAGGTCGAAACCAGTAAAAACTGTATCTTATAACACAGCTGCTAAACCTCAAATATCTTCCTAATGATTAATTGGGATTTAGCACATGATTGCTGTCCTACTGAGAGCGGATGGAAACTGGAAGCTCAACGATTTGGGGACCAAAGTGCTTTGCTTCTGCAAACAATTCTGCTGGTTAAATAGTTTGGCTAATAAAAATAAAACAGAGCAGTGGGAGCCTCAGTTCCTACGTAACCCGACTTTGGAAAAATCAGAATACAGGACAGCCGCTTCCACAATGCCTGCCGGATATTGCCTGGCAACTTGCATGGCTGCGCAGAGGGGCTGGGACCACTGTCCTCCTGTGCTCAGAGATCTGGGCACCAAGGGAGTGTTCCTGCAGGCCAGGACATCAGCAGGACCTCTCCAGGTCAGCTCTGTACCAGCTTCAATGCAGAAGCTCTGGAGTGGTGGGCCGGGGGATTGCAAACGGCTGCCTGTCTGCTTGGGTCGGCCAACTGGTGCGGTTCAGTGGTTCATCACACCTAGTAGCTTTTCCAGTAGAAACCAACAGTGTCTGGAAGAAGCTGGAGATGGATTTGCTGTGATGGTCCAAACCCTTGAAGCTAAAAACCAGGAGAAATTTTCAGGTTAAGGGACCAATCAGTTCCTAAAGTCACATAGCCCACAAGCACAAGTCCTGCAAGAGCAGCAGACTAAGGATGGATGCTTCTGGCACTGCTCCACGCAAGCACCCTCCATGTCCTCTATGACAGGCAAAATGGAAGTCGCCCAGCTGCCCAGCACTAGAAACCCACAGCCAAGTGCCCAGAGCACCACACATCGTCTTCATCGCCAGGCATGGGGATGGCTGACAGGAGAAAAGGGCCTCTTGGCAGGGGAGAAATAAGCTTGAACAGGGAGCAGGGGGAAGTCCAAACCATGTCAGCAATTAAGAAAAAGCCATTCCACCTCAGTGACCTCCTGCAAGAGGATTTGATTTTGATTGTTTTTGTTTTGAAAGCCCTTGAAAGCAAAATCTGATACTAGCAAAGTATTAAATATAGCAGCACATACCCACACAGACTGCACAAGAAAACAAAATAAAAATAGAAACAGCAAGAATGAATATGAATGCAGAGAAAAATATCAACAGAGGAAATCCAGAGGGTCCTTTCCTTCTATTGTTCCCCTCCTAACCTCAGGCACGCTGGTGAAATCGGGATTAGACAGTGGTCTGCACACTCCGATACTGGGAAATGAGTCAAGAGTTTGGAACGTGCGCTCAGCACTGGGTAAACCCAGTGGCAACCATGTTATGAGCTCATCGCTTCGCTCAGAGGAACCTTGGCACATCATGCCTCGGTTTTGCGGTGGTCTAATGAGATACACTGAGGAAGCGTCACAACGGAGCTGCTGGGCAGCTGGATGGGGTCGGAGATAACCAAAGCTCTACCCCAAAGTCATGTTCTAAGAGTGAATCATCATCCTGCCATGAATGACATACCAAAGGGATACGGAAACATTCCCAGCGTCTGACAAGGCACCGTACTATGCATGATCTGGGTTTCCAAACATCCACAGTGGGCAGGCATCTTCGGAGGTAAACCTCTACATTTTTCAGTGTTTCTGAAAACAAAAGAGACCCTGGGAGTCCAAGCACCTTAACCAGAGGGAAGTGTTTCAAAGAAGACCTGGGCGGTTGCCTCTCTGCCTTGTGATCAGGCTAGTTAGAGGCTGCCTCCACAGATGCTCCAAGGAGAGGACATGAATGAGAAGGATCTCTTGGGAAGACGCTAGTGGAGTAACCATGTCACCAAAGAACCTCTCTCACCTCCCAAATATGAGCACCAGGAAGAAAGTCCAGTTGGTTTTTATTTCCTCTTTCAAGCACTACTGAGTATGTATATGTATACATACAAATACACAAACTACCTACTTAGTCTTCGCAACATCCCTTGCATGAACTAGCCACACCACAATGGTAAACAGTCCATAGCAGATACCATCTGAGTTGCTTCAAAGCCATGCAGCCGATTAAGTAAATAGCAGAGGTGTTTGTCTGAGGAATATGGTGATTAAGGATGTCTCGATCTCAAAATGAGCCTTAAAGACCTTGCTGGAATATTGACTACTGCCCCACAATGCCATGGAAGGAGCTCAATGCCTGAGGTGTCCTGTCTCATTCAGAAGTCAGTGGATGTGAAGAATCAGGAGCAGGTCTCTAGAGATGCCAACCTAGTCTGGTGGAGAAGAGAGAGACACCTGCTCCCTACGCACTCATCTCTTCCAGACAGTGCTGGACTTTCCTCTTTCCCCTTGTTCAGACAGAAACCTTTGCTCATCTTAAAGCAAGTTAATCTCACTTTCAATTGACTCTTCATAAGGATACAAGAGCCCTACAACCTAATACTATATTTTAGTATCCACAAAGGACTCCTACGGGGTATTGGAGGCCTCAGGAGCTGCTCTAGCACAAGCAAAAGGGTTTGTCTGCTTCAGATCTCTTCTCTGCATCCTTGCAACCCCATGGTTCCCATGAAAGATGAGTTAGGACCACCTTTTCCACCAACAGAAACACTGTCCCTTGCACATCTTCAGCTGAGGATCCAGGCCATGTGCTGTTGAGTTCAAGTGTTGCCAGGAGAAAGCTGCATAGCTGAACACGGGAAAAGGGCCCAGGCAGGCATCATGGACACATGGCATAAGGAAACAGAGATGGGCTGAAGCAGCCTCCACGAAGATCCCTTTGCAAGTTTACTTCCCTAACAGCAAGTACACTCTTTGGCCCAAAGTTGAAGTGATGCCAGCCAACTCTTCTGCAGAAGACAACTGAAATATACACAGGCATCCCGACAGAGCCAAATTCCACTTCCATTTCTGCTGGAGATTCCTTACGTCACTTGAGAAATATCACCAGGCACAGCCTTGACATCTTCCTTTCCCTGACTGCAACGGAGGCATCCGCTCCAGTCAATGGTAAGACGGGGCTATCTCCAAAGACACTATTCCTCTCCTCTGCTTTGCACACCCATTCACACAAGCCAGTGACACTCTGGTGATGCCCATTTCTCTCCATCATCTAATGAAGGGAGTCCAAACATCCAGCCCAGATACGTACATCTACACCACTGTGTCTCTATTTGTACAGACAAATCCCACCCCTCATGTTTCCATGCCTCAGTTTCCTCCACTGCAAAAGAAAAACAGACTGTGGATGCCATCCCAACCCAACCAAAGCAACATAGTGAGGCTTAATTCACTACAGCCTGCAAACCGCTTTGAGATCCTCCACTGCTGTACAAATCCAGTGCTGATATTTGTTTAACCCTGCCACACAGATGGAGGCAGGCACCCAAAGCCACAGCACCGCTGGCTTCTTGTAGCCGGCCCTGGCCCCACAAAGGGTAGCAGATGGATCGGCTGCTGCGAAACAACTTCCTTCTTTCTTTTTGCTGGAGTTAACTGGGGTTTAGACTGGGATTTCGGTTATGTTTTGTGGCCAGCCTTTCTGGAGACAACCACCCGCCTGATGCTGGGAGAGTGCGAGATGTCCAAAACCACGGACAGTTGGGTTTGTTTGGATTCCAATCTTACCATCATTCAAAATCCTGGGAAAACGAATATACATTGCTGGGGTGAAATTTTTGTTTCGGAAATAAGTGTTAGACTGGGGGCAACTGGATGCCAACCAGCCAGGAGGCTGGGCTCCCTCCTGCCCTCAGTTTGGCTCTTCTACGCTTCCCTGTCAGTTCAGTCGAGCAGGAGTTTGCAAGGACAACAGTGATGTGCGTGGCCTCCAAGATATTCAGGGGCTTGAAGGCCAGGCGCAGCACACAGACACCCATGGAGCCTGCCCTCCACCAAAACCTGACACCGCTCTGGAATGTAGAAAATTGCAAATGATACTTTAATTCCACAGTCACTCAACAGTAGCTCCGGCCATGGGAAATACTGGGAAAGGCGCATGCTTGGGAGCGCTTACACTGAGCATGTCCAGCCCCAGCCTAATCCATCAGGCTGGAAAACATGCTATCTTTATCAAAACCTCCAGCCCCGTCAAGTCATCCCCACCTGCCTGCCCTTGAACTGGAAGAAGCACTGCACAGCACCAGCCAGCTCCGGAGCCGCAAGCCGGCTCACGCCACCTCCCTGCCGGTGCCGGCATAAAGCGATGCTGGCAGACCAGGAGCTGCCTGCACCGTCAGCCCACCACACCGCATCGCGATGACCGCAGAGCCCTGTCCTCCGGCCTGGGCACTGCACATCTCATCACTGCCCTCTCCACCCAGAAAATTCAATTCACCGCTGTTGCGCTGAATGGTTTTGTCCAGACCTCCCCTCTCTCCATAGGGGAAATCCCAAGGCAGATCCTGCGGCCCCCAGTCACGTCGCTCCCCTCCCAGCGCTCGGCAGAGGTTGAGCCCCGGCCGCAGCGAGCCCCGGCTCCCGGCGCTAAGCCCTGCCGCCTCGCTGTCTCCCTGGCCGCCTCCAGCTGCCGCCCCGTGTCTGGCACGCTGACGGTCGGCGCTGCGGGAGCCTGTGTCCCCTGTCCCGCCATGCGGACAGGCTCAGCCACAGCACCTAAGGAGCCAACAAAACCTGCAGGACCTGCACCCCGGGTCCTCTGCTACCCCCAGGAGCTCATAGCTTCTGTGCTTTTAACCTGCTCTGCACCTTCAGCCACCTCCGCAGGGGGACGTGCCCTTCACCAGCAGATCCGTGGGGTCCCTGCACTAATAAGAATCAGAAGAGGCCGAACAAAACCAAATATGGGAGGATACAGCAAACTCAGAAGATCCACATCAGGAGCTCAGGAACTGCCACAGCTGAAGTTATTACCAGGAAGGAGGATCTGAACTTCAAAAGAGTTTGCAGTTAAGATTTAACACCACTTAGTGCTCAGCCAGAAGCGTTAGGAGAGGAGAGGAGAGGCTCAGCACATCGGGATGAAGGCTGCTCTCGCGTTTCAGGAACTTCCTGCTCTGGTTTCAAGTCTTCCTTCCTTCCTCTTGAGCTTTCCCCTCTGAAACCAGTGCTTTCAGAGACCAAAGAATAACACAATTTGCTGAAAATGGGCTTTCAGGTCCCTGCCATCATTCTCCGAGAGCTCCCAGTGGCACCCAAGGGGCACGGGGGGACGAGCATCCGCAGGGCAGCTGCCACATCAGGAGACCTTCCTCGGACCCTGCTTATGCTTCTGCTTCCCCCCTGCCTGCTCACCCTCAACCGGGCAGCAGCAGATGAGGTCCTGCTCCCCTCTACAAGATCCTATTCCCCTCTAGCAGCGCGTTGCACGGTAGCAGAGCTGTCCCACAGCGTGTCCCTGCTGTCACCCAACATGTCACACCATGGAGAGACAAGTATCGTGTATGAGACAGGCTGTACCTGCAACACGAGATCCCCCTCCACACTGCAGCTACCTGGACAGACACGCACTGTGCCTGTACGTCAGGAGAAGGATTTAGTGCTTCTCCTGCACTGGGTGGCACAGCACCGGTGGCCTTATAACCTTGCCTATCCCAGGGATGTGCCATAGATGACCTACACTGAATAAAGGTCATCATGATGAAAAAAGTCTATAGCATTTATTATAAAATCCTCCTCTACCCTTCTGGCACTGAAACGGCCTCTCAGCTGAATGCTGCGCACTGCAAACACGCAGGGCTTCTCACCAAGGGAAACTGCTGCTCCCCCTGTCCCCATCATCTTTGTATTTAGTACACGCTCTAGAAAAGAGGTTTCTTTTTGTGTCCTGTGCCAAAATACTGGTTCTTCAACAGAAAAGATTCAGTGGGATATCTGAGCCTCTGCATGAGTTATCACCGATCCTACATGGAGCTGCTCTCTGAGCATTTCATAGAACCATAGAATCGTGGAATGGTTCGGGTTGGAAGGGACGTTTAAAGGCCATCTAGCCCAACCCCCCTGCAATGAGCAGGGACATCTTCAGCCACATCAGGTTGCCCAGAACCCCGTCCAACCTGACCTTGAACAATTCCAGGGCTGGGGCCTACACCACGTCTCTGGGCAACCGGTGCCAGTGTTTCATCACCCCCATTGTAAAAAATTTCTTCCTTATATCCAGTCTAAATCTACCCTCCCTTAGAGATTAAAACCATTACTCCTTGTCCTGTCACAACAGGTCTTGATAAAAAGATTTTCCCCATCTTTCCTGCAGGCCCCCTATACACACTGAAAGGCCACAATCAGGTCTCCCCACAGCCTTCTCTTCTCCAGGCTGAACAACCCCACCTCTCTTCAGCCTGTCCTCTTAGCAGAGGTGCTCCAGCCCTCGGATCATTTTTGTGGCCCCATTTGGTCTGGTGAGGTCCCTAGCACCATGGGGGATAACATCGAAAGGTGAAGCCCCCATCCCCTGTGATACCAGTGCCCACCTGCGGTCCCAACCAGTACAAGCTCTGGCAACAGACAGGCTGCCCAGCCCAGGGTGCCCCACAAGCGCACCCATCAGCTCACTCCAGGAACCACTGACTCCAGGGTTGTTCTTCAGGAGGTTCAGATCCCATTCCTGTCCATTGGAGAACATGTCCCTCCTGCCTGAGCACTCCCCCCGATAGCTCCGGTTTCCTTGGGAGGTTTCGCCTACAAGCAGATCCCTCAAAATTGAGGGTCAAAACTGAGCCCTGGCAATTTTAGGGAGTGGGTTGCAGCAGACAGTGGGGAGAGTGCTGGTCTCCCAGTGCCACCTGTACTGGTTTCCGCTCCCAGTGTGCCCCGTTTGACACCTGGCGCAAGCAGCCTCCCCCCTGCCCGTGTGCCGCCACTTCCCAGCAGAAATCCCTCTTTCCACAGAGCTCCTGCGGGCCAGGGCTGGGCTTTACTTTGTGCTCTGTAGTAGAGAGGCGAGGAGAGAGAAGCCCCTTCTGCCACCCAGCCGGAGCGTCACGCCGTGCGCTGGAAGAGGGTAACCCGAGCTGTGGTTTACCCAACATTCCTTGTGGCTCCAGCTCCCCAGCCAAAACAAAACCAGCATTTTCCTTTTTTTTTTTTTTTAATTCCCTCTTCTTCTTGAGGCCAAACAGGAGGAGGGGGTCCCTCACAGTACTTCGTCGAAGTCATGCTGGCTGGAAATCAGCTAATCTCAGCTGGTTCCTGACACCGTTCCCAGCTGCGTCCCCTGCAGCCTTCTCCCCGCAGCAGCACCCAGGCAAGCAGGGTGTGTGGGGCGATGCCATGGGGCCAGGGCACGTAACAAGAACAAGCTGTCTGCTCCTGGCTCACATCAAGCGATGCCGCTCTGAGCGGAGCCAGAGAAGCACCACTGATTTACATCGGTGGGGAGCTGGGGCCTCCGTCTTCATTAGGCTTTAGAAACTTCCCCAAGAACAGCAAGCGAGAGGAGAGACAACGGCACTCCAGCGATAACATAGTCGTGTTCCGTCACCCAGCGGGCACACGAGTACATGTGAGGCTTTCCAAGTAACGCAGAAAATGAACCAGAAGCCGTCCCCAGCACAGTGTTCATGAGCACAGCGAACGGGGTCCAAAATAGAGGAGGAAATCGCACCCCCAGGCTGCAGAGCGAGTCCCGCTCACGTCACCAAGATGGGCGCTGCTGCTGGCATCCCCATCCACCACCTACCAACATCTTCACAGCATTTATAGAAAGGCTCCTGCTACTGATACCATCCCACAGCAGGGCAGGTAGCCATGGGACGGCATGCCAGGAGGGGGGCACAGCTTCTCTGCTCTCGCCAAACATCTGAATCCGTCATCCCATGCCATCCTGCTATGCTACGGGGCACACTGAAACGCAGCTGGGCAGGAGGAACTGGAAAGGAGGTTCACTCTTCAAAACACTGGGTCAAGTGGACTTGCTCAGCCCTGTCCCCAAGCAGGGTGAGGTGGCAGGGAGCAGCCAGGAGCTCCAGCCACCGGGCATGGATGTTGTTGACCTTGTCTGGCTGCCCGATGCCCACCAAGCTGCCCTCTTGCTCCCCCTCCTCAACAGCAGCCCCAGCGCCAGGGCCGCGCTTTGCAAATCTCAAACAAATAAAAGCTGGCTTGGGAAGATGCGTGGTTTGCCAAAGTAGACCTAAAAACCCATAAGCCCGTTTCATAAGCCACTGTTTCAAAGCACCAGCTTGGGCAGGGTGAAGGGGATGGTGCTGAGCTGAGTTCTCCCATGCAGAGCAAGCACCGAGCAATGCGGTTGGCAGACATGTCGATCCCATCGTGCCGAGGGGCTCTTGGGACGGTAGGAGCAGGAAGGTGAGCCTGGGGCCTCGGCACTGCGCTCCCACCACGGCAGGTCTCTATCAGATCCACGCGCAGTGGGCAGTGCTGTGAAACTCGACTTTCATCACCCCAGGGGAAACCCTGGCACTGCTGTTCTTCAGCCAAGTGCAAACGGGGTGCCGGGCACCGCTCCATGCAGAGCTGCTCTCCAGCCTGCGTATCTGCTGCAAAGGCTAGACCTGAAATTCTCTGCCTGAATTAGAGGAGCACAGATTTAGCAATTATAATGGCCCTTTCCTCAATGTTAGTGCTTACTAAATGACAAAACACAACTGCTGCTTGTTGGTATCGGCCATTCCTCAGCACTGCCAGAGAGCTGGCTCCACAGCTGGAAGTCTCCGTGATGGGGAGAAGATTACACTCAACATGAAGGAACTGCAAAAAAGGAACCGCTGTCCTGGTGAGCAGGAGGTGTCGACAAGAACAGGGCAGGAGCACGCACCAGTCTGACCCGGAAAGTGGTCCCAGCTGGGCAGGTACAGAGAAGAGGCAGAGGCACTTCCCAGGTGGGGAACATCCATTCTGGAAGTGCTAAAAGCTGCTCCTCAATCATCAGGACAGGAAAAAATAACAGAGATGTGCCAAAATTCAACAGCAAGCAATGCCTTGTCATTTAGTGTGACTGCACTGATAAACTCCTGGCTAATTCAACCGCTGTGTGATAAAACCATGCACTACCCCGTACTCCTCAGCCAGCCCAGCAGCAGACAGGGAGGGACAAGGTGCCCGTCGTTCTTGCCTCTGCGGCTGGGGCGTGGGGAGCAAGCTTAGGGCAAGGGACCCCCCAGGGCTGGGTTTTTACCATCCCCAGCTCTCACCACAGGATCACAGCTCTCTCCCAAAGGCTTACCGCAGCAAGCTGCGGACTAGGGAAAGAGTTAATGCCTCCCCCAGTTCCTTACACTGTTATTCAATACATTATTGACGTTGAAAAGTCGTCACATTACAAGCCAGCAGTCCACGAGTATTAAGAGGAAAATAGAGGCACGCGGAGAGAGACACACACCGCAGAGACATGGGCCCCTCCGAGCTACGGTTACGTTACAGCACAGAAACTCCTTTCCCAGACTTGCTTTCCTCCCCCAGTTGGTGAAAAAACAACTCGTTTGTTATTCGTATTTAATGCCACAGTGAATCCCTAAATCCAGCTCACAGAAAGGATTACTGAAGGGGGAGGGATGGCTGCACCCAGGTTTTTTTCTCAGGCTTCAACAATTCTGATGCTCTGCAGTCGAAATGAGGACCGCGATGGCGGTGCCGGGGGCTGGAGCCCCTTCACGGCTGCCCTGAGGATGCTTTGCCAGGGCTGTGCCCCCAGTCAGGGCTCCCACAGCCAGACCCCCGCAGCGCCCGCCCTGCCGGCTCTCTCCAGCCCTGCTCTCATGCTCAGCCCCAGCGGCATGGCACAGCCCGGCACTGCCAACGAACACACCTCTCCCGGCTCCGACTGCCCTGGTTCTCACGGAGCCGAGGATGGCAGCTGTCTGCGCCACAGCACAACCACTCGCTACAGAGCTCCAGCATCGAAACTCTTCACAGGAACAGGTTGATTCCCTATCCCTTCCTCTGACCCACACCTCACTCAGGGCCCTAGGATGGTGCTTCTCTGAGGAGTTCAAACCCAGCAGCAGGAAAATTAAAAAAAAAAAGAAAAACAGGTGGTAAAGCAGGCGTCCATGAAGGGGTCTCATCCCTACAGCCAGTGACAGGGAGGGGAATCCCACCATGTTACAGACCTTGCTCTGCCACGAAGCGCTTGCCTCCCAGCTTCAGGCTCCTCCAGCTGCTCCAGCCATGGACATGTCCACCCAGGCCAACCCTCTGGGAGCCCCGAACTGCAGCGTGTCCCACTGCCCGCCCGCGGCTGGCCGGTGCAGCCCCTGTGCAGAAGCAGCCCCGGAGAACTGGAAAAGTGGCGGGGCCCTTGCGAGGGCGGGCAGGGGAGGTGGGAGCCTGGCAGCACCTGCCCACCATGGGGTCCGCGCAGGCAGGGCGGAGGAGACACAGGGGACGAGGCTGGGCTCGGTGAGGGAGCTCGCCAGGCACGCTCACTCCCCACTCGTATTTTATTTCATCGCCTGATGCGTGAAATGTGTCCTTAATTTGTTCTGAAAGAAAAAGAGAGTGAGCTGCATTCTCACACCCATAATGAAGACAACACGCAAAGCCCTTTAAAAGCAGGCGCCACACATACTACGCGCTGCCTTTTTCTAATTAAAGATGTCTTTTCTCGTTAGCCAGGGCCGCGTGCGAGCTCCAGGCGACGCTGCCTGCCGGGCAAGGGCCCCGCGGGCCGCCCGCCCCTGTCTGCTCCTGCCCGGCGGCAGGCAGCGCTTGGCGGGGCATCGCCTCGCGCAGGGCTCAGCTCTGCCTTCGTGCTCAGAGCCCGAGCACGGGCGAAGGAGCGCGTCAAAGCCCTTCCCAGACGATCCATCCCCAGAGGGCTGTTTCTGGCTCAGCCGGCATTCGAGAAAGGGGGGTGCATCTGGTTTTAATCTTAGCCCTCGTGGTAGCTGTCACCATGGGTTTGCTGTCAGGGTAAAAGATGCCTTCACGCAGCCCCATGCCAGAGCAGAAGACATGAAAACCTCAGGCTACAGCAAAATCCCGATGTCCCGGGCTACCCCAGGCCCAGGGCTCCGCACCTCGGCCCAGCGAGCAGGGGAAGGGGCCATCGCTCCTGCCCCATCCTTCATGGGGTAGCCAGCCAAGAGAACGCAGGAGCCGAGCGACATCACATTAAGGAGCGCATGCCTTCGTCTCAGCCAGCAGCCACAGCAGTGCTGGCGAGAGGGGGCACGGCTGCCCCAGGGACCCCGGCAGCAGCACCCGCATCGGGCAGGCCACTGGCACCCTGCCAGGACGGGCAGCGCAAACCCTCCCATTGCTGGTCGCCTGCCCCGGAGCACGCTTGAGCCGCAGATCTGTGCTCCAGTCGCCTTTTCCCTTCTCCCAAAAATCACAGGGAACCACAAGAACCACAAAAATGCGTCTTCTCCGCACTGCAGAGCCTCTCTCTCTGAAGGGCACGCCGCGCTGCCGGAGGACCAGCCACTCTGCTAACCCACGGCTCTCGCTGCCTGGCGAGCCGCCAGCTTTCAAAAGCAGCTGTCACATAAAAGCAAACATTGAAAACCATTACATTTACAGCAGTTTATCTTCAATGCCGCCTCAGTTTTTGACGTTGCTCCGTCCTGATTCAGTTAAATGGTTCCCCCCTTGCAGCCCACCCCTCCTGCTTGTTCACGCCTGTCAGAAGGCTCCTCCTTCTCCTCCGAATTTGCAGCGCTGTGACATCACGTTTTGTCACAGTGACAGCAGTGAGGTCACAGCCTCACATGGAGACCAGCAAATCTACCCCTTTTCCAAGCAAGGGAAGCGGGGGCAAAAGCAGGGAAAAGGGCAGAGGATGGAAGTGGCCGTGACCGGCTGGAGGTGGAACACTCCAGCATCCCTCACGGCTCCACCGACTGCGATCTGTGTCACCACGGGAGAATCACACACCTCCTCGCTGCAGGGAGCTCACGGGCACGCTGCCCTCGCTCCGCCATGTCCCCTCCATGGCACGGCAGGGACTGGGGGAAGCCAGGACAGAGGCCGGGCAGTGGGCCCATGGCACTGCACAGGGACCCACCAGGTGCAGGTCCAAGCTGAAAAGTCCCCATGCGACATGGGGCAGGATTCTCACCCTGCCATCCCTCTCCTCGCCCCCCCAAGCCCTCTGGGTCTGCAGACCCCGTCCCACCGCCTTCGCCGCCCGCGGTGCGGCCAGAGCCTGCAGTGCCACAAAGGCAGCATCAGCTCGGTGCCCTGCAGCACCCCCACCCTTCCCCAGCGTCCCTCTCCACCCCTTTGACAGACACGCGGCCGGGCTGCAGAAGAGAGTCCAGCTCCGCAATATCCCCAGCCCTACGGGCCAACGTCCTGCTCCACACCAAGGGTCTGCACTGGTGAATCCTCATCCCCGTCCCTCTGACCAGCCAGGGTTTCACCCTCCAAACAGGGCAACAACCCAAGGAAGTCCAGCAGCATGCTGGGAATTTCTCACAGCAAAGCTCAAACCCAAACGGGCTGAATCAGGGACCAGGACAAACGAGGTCACTTAAAGCCACTTGAACAGGGGCTGAGTCTTGGGAAAGGCTCACAGAGACGCGTGCATCCTAATAATCACAATAAAGAGCGCAACGTAACAGTCATGTTCATGGGCCTCTCCCCTGTGCAGTCACCCAGGGGTGAACCCTTCCCCCAGGCTGTCACCCCCACGGCAAGCCCAGGGTCGGCTGACCAGCTGCAGACCAGCTCCTGGGTGGTTGCAGCCTCCCAGCAAGTTTTATAGGAAACGATCCAACGTGCAAAAAAAGCCTCAGACCCAGCCGGTTCCTCTGCTCGGGCTGAGCAGCAGCTGCAGTGGGGTGGAGGCACGGGCATCTCAAAGCGGTTCCACTCGTCGTGCGCTCAGCTCACAACATGTTTAACCCTACACAAACTAATAATGCACAAAATAAAGAGCAGAGTGAGTCCGGGCAGCCTGACCAGCACGCACAGTTGTGCCGTGGGCCTTACGCTATTTGGAGTTCCCCTTAAAGCTCAGGGTCCAGCACCCCTCTTATGCCATGACCATCTCACATTTTTTAAAAAACGTTAATTTTAACCATATTTTCTAGGCCTTTGATTGCAAATAGAAAACATGGCACAAGAAGAGAAAAAGAGCCCCACACCATATACGCTTTCTGATGCCCAATGCTTCTACATCAACATCATCATACCTGAGGGTGGACAAGCAAAGGCACCGGCACACTCCGTTACCAGCTGGAGTCACGCAGGGTGAGGAAAGGTCGCGCTGCCCAGGTCCCTGTGTCCCAGCCCCCAGGAGCTTTGCCCTAGATTTCAGTGGGCACAGGATCAAACCCTCTGTCTGAAGCTGAGAACGGTGCTGGCAACCCTGACGGAAAACCTGCGCAAAGGCAGTGCCCAACCCAGGAGCTGTCGTTGTGCCATGGCAAAGCCGGCCGGAGGGAGGGAAGCGCTGGGGAAGATGCCTGGTGTCACCAAAGGCAGTGCTGGGCTGCAGCCCTTGCCTCCCCTGACTGCTGCAGGACTCACGGCTCACCACCAGCAGGGTTTGCTGCCTTGCCGAGCAGCCAGCAGAGTTTTATTGATGTCAAAAATGAGTGGCGCAGCCCCAAAGCCTGGGAACAAGCCTCTCCGCGCTGTTCTCTTGGCCAAGCCTGCAGACACAGAGGCGTGGAGGTGCCAACTGCCCCGAGTCCCGCTTAATAAGGTGTTAACTCCCAGGCCTAATTGCGACCACTTAACATGTCAACACCCTTCACCTCTCTCCTGCTAAACAAGGAGAAGTTTTGAACTGGCACTGCTCAGCACACACTCGTGTGTTTGATCCTAGGCTGTGCTTTCTTTCCACCTTCCTCCCCTCCATCGCTCTGGACGGGTGTTGGAGCCCAGCTTACCCCCGTCTCCTCCGGTCTCCCTCCATGACCAGGGAGTTTTGCCGAGTATCTCCTTGCCTACCGGCCGCGTTCCTCCCCCTCTTTTTCTCCACACACCTACATGCACAAAGGAAACTTCACTCGCAGCACTGCACAGAAAAAAAATGAATGGCAGGAAATTAAAAAGGTTCATGTAACAACGTTAACACAGCTGTAATGCAGAGCTAGTATACATAAAACACCGCGTCAGGTGATCCCCTCGCCAGCAGAGCGGGACAGCACGCTAGCACCTGTATCTAAACAGTCAGGGTTTAGCTGCCGGCAGCGCAGGCAGAAGGCAGCACGCACGCGTCTGCCGTGGTTACAGGCGTGTTCTTCCACTTTTCACCATGAGATGTTTCTGAAGTGCCATTATCACATTTTCTATCTACTTGCATCGCTCCATCTTTTGCTTTTTAAGGCAGAGAAGATAAAGAAACAACAAAATCAGTCTCTGAGTTTAGTCCTCTGCCCCATTCAACATATACGATTTCAGCAAACTCCTTCCAAGGCTGCTGTTATAAACACCTCTTGTTCACGTCCTAACACACCAGCAACACAGAAACATGATTTGCATGCATTATTTTTCTTTAAAAAGGCTCTTCGAGCATCCAAAGCAGACTCAGACCAGCAATGCTTCCTCGTTGTACTGGGATGGGGTTCCCATCCCTGCAGAGGTGAGCAGGAGAGAGGGGATGCACTCGCAGCTCCGGGCTGGATGTGTGAGAGCCAGCACCAGCACTGCCACTTGCAGAGCACCTGCCCACCAACCCCCCCTGAGGCTCACCCAACACCTTCAATACTCTGGAGACCAGGAAATTCACATAAACTCCATGCTAGTCAAACCTTCCAATGGTTCTCCTTCCAAGCGCTCCCCTGCACAGCCCCAAGGGATGAGCTGATTTTTCTCTGCAGGTCTCGGAGAGCCCTGGATTCAGGGTGGAAACCCCTTTTGGGTCATCAGGCTTCTTCCTCACTCACCTCACTCCCTGACTTGGAATCAGGGAAATATAAGCAGTGGTATCTCCGCACCATCACACCTCCATGGTCCCCCTGCTTAGCATTAGCTTTGAAGGTCACTTCAAAGCTGGCAGAGCAAGCCACTGCTCCAGAGGGTCACCCGTGCTAGGAGTTGGCAGAAAATTCACCCCCTGAAGTCGCAGGGCAGATGCCAGTGTAGCCAAGAGTTTCCATGCAGATGCTCCCTCTCAAAACCAAGATGACCTTGCAAAGCGACTGAACAGACTCCAGCCACTTTGCTACTAAATCAGCCACATGCCAATCTACGTGCGTTGGCTTCACTCCTTTGGGGATGCACCCGAGCTGTCCCCAAGTGCTCCCATGGAGCCGTCCAGCTGGGTGTAGGCAGAGGGGCCATCACTCTGGCTGGCAAGAGGAGCCGTGTGCTGGGACACAGCCCAGCCTGGTGCCAGCCAAGAGCCTCTCCAGCACACGGGCACCCGCCAGCCCCAGAAGAGCTCATTTTCTGCAAGTTATGGCCCTGCTGGTTCCCCTGTCCCTTCCTCACTGGGAAAAGAGCTAAGAGCTGAGCAAACCCAGGTCTGAAGAGCATCCTTCGCTATGGGTGGCATAGCAGCCACGTGCAGATGCCCCAGATACTGGCAGACCCTCTCATGGCCTGGGAGAGGGCAGTGGTTGAGATTACCTGATCCTCCAACTTAGTCATAGACACCCTAACAGGGCTGGTCTCATCACTGACCTATTAGAAACTAAAATATAAACAGAGAGGTCACACCCAAGTCTCCTTCCTCAGCTGTCCACCTTCCCTGAGGTCCTCCCATGAGTGGAGAAAACAAAGACAAAGGGGCAGTGATGAACCACCCTGTCCCAGCCCCTGCTTTTCTGCCTCGTGCCGAGCAGGACACTGCACCAGAGCAGAGCAAGGGCACTGACGGGTGCAGTGGCTCCTCACCAGCCCGGTCCTCACACCAACAAGGGCACAGGAGCTCTTCTCCGAGCACCACAACGCAGCGATGACGTCAACCAAATTTCTACTCGCATCACAAATTAAAGCTCAACTAGGAACAAGGCAGGGCAAGAGAACCTGCAACGTGTTCAACTCCACGGGAGAGAGGAGGGAGAGTCCAGAGGAGATCAAGGAAGACGCAGAGGGAAGGCAAGGTCTGGGAAAGCAAAAGCCAGACAGCCGAGGGATTTCGCTCCACTTCACCAGTGTCGGGAGCCATCGCTCTGAGCGCTCAATGGGGCTGTGAACAGCGAAACCCGATCGGCTGTTAACCCAGGAATGCGTGGAAATGGCATCTGTGCATAACTCCGGGGAATCCGCCACCGGTGCCCCCAGCACCCGGAATCGCACGAATACCCCGCGCGCTTCGCACATGAGCTCATCCCGGGGATAATACCCTCACATGAGCCCAGCCGGCAGGAATTTGCCGCACGCTCGGCAGGCCGGGGAGGGGGGCGGGAGGGGACACCCTTCTCCTCCTGCTCCGTCCCCCTTCCCACCCGCCAGCATCCTGCATTTCCCACGGATCACGCATTGCACCCTGGGAGGGTGCACGGGTCCCAAAAGCCCAGTGAGCCACACTCGGCCTCCCCCTGTCCCAAGGGGCAGGAAAGCTGGCAGCCTCCCTTTGCAGGGTCGCAGAGAGGTGTTGGGGAACCTGCTTGACCCTGTAAAACACTATAAAATTGGGAGGAAAAGAAAGGAGGGGAGAGGCATCCGACTCCCACATCCCTAGCACCGAACCTGCTCCTCTGTGTTCCTCCAGCCTGCTGGGAACGGGAACATCTTCTCGGTTTCACCCGTGTCCCGACTGCTGGTGGTGCCTTGTGCACCCAGCGCAGCGCACGGAGGGACTGGGAGGGACCGTGCTTCAGCCCTGGGAGCACGCTAGACAGCATCAGGTGTCGTACCACTCCTCGCAGCACTGCATCCATGCGGCTTCTCCCCACCCCTTTGCTTTCCCCTCTCACTGTAGTCTGCCTCACAGACAGAGGCTGAACTCCACAGGGGTCCCCTCTCCCTGAGAACCGTCCTGCTCGCCAACACAACAGCTTTGCTCTCCCAAGCAGCCCATGACCAACAGAGGAGCCACAAATATTGTTCACTTCTTCTGTTGTTCCCTCTCCTAACCGGATCAGCCCTAGGCCACGCTATCTGCTGAAGCGGATGGTAAAAATCCCACGGAGCAGGAGTGAGACTCGACCTACAGTCAGGGGATTAGCTGTGCTCTGCACGGCAGACATCCAGGTGGTCCACGAAGCAAGCCTGGCTCACAGATGACACATTTGTCACCCCCTGCCGATGGTGGCTCTTCCAGAGACCGGCTAAGACCAACAAGGGAAAGTCGAATGTGCTTCTGAGCAGCTGTCCTGCATCCATCTTCTGGTGTGACCCAAGGGAAGCAAAGCCACCACAACCAGAGGGAGACCTCAGACCTGCAAGGCCAGAATTCCAGCTGCAGATACTGGGGGCATGGGGCTGCTGGTTCTGAGAGGGGTCAGCAAATCCTGTGTCCACCGGGGAGAGGGGGGACAGCAGAAGGCAGGCAGGTTGCAAGCAACAGGTATGCCTACTTGGTTCACTGCAGCAAAGGGGGATGGCTGTGCCACAGCGCTTGACTCAGGGTGATGGGGCCAGACCTGCTGTGCCTTCCTCCTCCAGCCATCACATGCCCTGCTGACATGGCTGTGGTGGGATTCATGGAGAGATATCCTGAATTCATCCCAGGAGGTGAGGCAGCTTCTGCCTCCCCTCGCTCTCATCCACCTGCACACGCGTTGCTCACGCTCCTCAGCTGCATGACAGAACACACATGCTGCAGGGGCTGCCACACAGGAGCAGGACCTGGACCAGCCACGGGTGGAGGAGGCATTGGGACTGCTCCAAACCAGGTAGCTCCAAGGGCCACCATCAGGTTAGGAGGACAAGGCTTCGGGACCAAGCTCAGCCCAACAGCACCCTGGCCAGGCCCTGGGCACTCAGCTGGGTCCTGCTGGGGTGAGCTTGCGGAAGGGCAGAGCATTTATGATCAAGGTCAGATATCCAAGTTTTGGAAGGAATTCTGGGCTTTTTGAACTGCCTCCAGAGAAGAGGGATCTTCTACCTTTGAACTGAATGATCCAATCTTTCCGCAAGTGAATCCCTCCACTCCAGTGGCTCAGCTCCGGAGCCTCTGATGTCCTCACCCTGGAAATGCCAGGGCAGGAACAAAATGAGCCAGCCCGAAAATAGCTTAGCCTTGACAAAGGTGCAGGCAGGGTCCATAATGTGTCCCGCTCCGGCTGGACAGGCTCCAAAGGCAGACTGGAGATGCAACAGTTCGCTTTACACCTGGACAGCTCTGCTTGAAACGCACGACACATTGGACTGTGGGTCTGACGGAAACCCCGCCACGAGCACTGCAAGGAGATCTCCCGGCTCCTCCTCCAGCCCAGCGCTCTCCCCTCCCGTGGGGCAGCATGACCTGGGGGCCAGCTGGGGACCCAGGGGCAGACAAAGAGCTGGCAGTGGGAAGAGAAAGGACCAGAGCTCAAACCACAAAAGGAACAAGAAAATGAAAAATAAAGCCAAGAAAATGGAAAGCTGAAAGGTAAAGCAACAGTGGGACAAAAAACCAAGGGTGGGACAGAGCCAGCAGAAGACACAAGCAGTCCATCCCACGGGAGAGGGTTAGGAGCAGATGCAGAGTAGGGGTAACCCCTAGTTTCGACCCCTTCCAAGCCATCCTTCCCACTCCAGAGCTGAGTTTCTGCTTGACCACCAGTGTGTGGGACACCGAGAAAAAGGAGATGCTTTCTTCTCCCCAGGGAGTTCCCAGCCCTCTGCCCCAAAAATGTTACCCACAACGCGTCACCGTCAGTAAACTTAGATTTTCCCCAAAGCCGGCCAAGAGCCCTGAGCAAGCTGTCGGCATGAGAGACGGCACACAGCCCCGTGAGGAGGATGTTTTGGAGCTCAGGGTAACCAGACACCCGGCTGGCTAATGAAGGGAAAGTGATTTATACCTTTCCCAGGAGAGTGGGGAGCAGCGTGAGCACCCCGTGGGGTAGGGGAGCAGCACCCCAGGAGACCCTGTGAGCTCAGCAGATCCCAAAACTCTTTCCAACCCACAGACTAAAACCACCCCAGCCTCTTCCTAACGTGCTGCTGGCGGCGGCCTCGCAGCGAGCCAGGCGATGCGGCAGTCGTGGCTTCTCGTGACTCGCTCTGAGCCAACGCCAGGAGACAGAGTTACTGGAGTCCCAAGAGCCAGGCAGGAGGTGAGGAGGAGGAGGAGGCCGAGGGCTCACAGGCGGACTCTCCGCTCCAGCGCGACACCTAAAGGACTCTGCACATGGATGCACGAGGAGGATTTTGCTGTCGCATCCCAGCTCCCGCTTGATCCCTCCGGCTGTAGGCACCAGTGCCAGACACACGCACAGGCAGTTTAAGCACTGTGGCTCCTACCCAGACTCAGAGGAGATTTAGGTGATGCTGAGCTTAAAATACCAGAGTGATTGCGCATACCTCACCTACATCAGCACACCTTTTCTGGCCCAGCGAGCCGCCAGTGCTACCAGAACAGGCAGCGCCTGTGGACAGGGCAGGGGATGCAGGGACGCTGCCCCCAGAACAGCGGCTCTGGCAACCACAACGTCCCCAAAGCAGACGTGGTTTAGGGGCTGGCAACATCTCCTCGTCAGCTCTTTGCCCTCCCCAAAACAGCAGCTCTGCCCTTCACAGACACAACCAAACCTGGCCCAAACATCCCAAAGCAGATGTTCAGGGACAAAGCCACAAGACGCTTTGCAAGACAAACGCACGCCAAGCACAAGGAGCAGCATTTGTGCTGCAGGAGCCACAGCAGGGTCTGCATTTTATTTTATACAGACTGGTGGGCTGGTCCCGCGCTCTCGTTTCAGGGCGTACCTGCTGTAAAGGAACAGAACTATACGCTGAAGAGGAAAATAGGTGAGATGGAAAGGTGCAGTGCACACCGGCTTCTGGCACAGAGCGAAGAGCCAGCAGCCCCCATGCCCGAGCACTTCTGTTTCTTCCCTTATCGAACGCATTGCTTCCCGGTGCTTCTCCGCCCACTGTTAAATGCCGCGTGGGAAAGCCCTGCAAGGAACTTCACAGGTATCAAACTAATGGGCTGCTCAACAAATTACTTTGAAACCTATGGAGTTCATTATTCTCAAGAGTCTTTTCTGTGTTTCTTCTACACCAGCCTGAAATACTCCTTGGCAGGTGCAAATAACTTTAACTAAATTCCAAACAAAGATCTCTTCCTAACAAGTTATAGGAATTTCTTTGAACAAACTGAGAGAGGTTACACTGTGAGGGCCTCACCCCATCTAAATCCACCAAGACCCCAATTTTCCCCAGTCAGACCAGGACATTATTTCTATTCAAGGTAACGGGATTTTTGGAGCAGCCGTGTGCTCCAGGGGCAGAGGTGCTCTGGTCTGGGTACTTCCACCCCAAGCCACTGCAGGTAATGAGCTGACCACAGACAGGACTCTCACGCTAGCCCTCAGCCAGAAAACACCCATGGGTGCTGCCGGGACACAGCATGCTGCCCCAAAACTCTCTCCTCTCCATCCAGCCCCTCTCTGCCCCACCTTGGCGCAGATCAGCTTTCAGAGGAGGGAACCAACATGCTCCAAGTGCCTCAGAAACTGCTGCCCAACTGCTGCAGGAGGAGAGGAGACCACCACAGGACAGGCAATCTGGATGCCCCCAGGTTTTTCCTAAGACTCAAAAACAATGGTGCTTTCCCATGGGCAGAGCAGCAACAGCCTTGAAAACCATCATTTCCAAGCAGGGAAAATCTTAACAAATGTTCTCCAGCAAGGGAAATATTCGCATCTTGTCAGGGGGAGGGAGAGCAGCAGGTTTTGTGCCTTACTGGGAGAAGTATTGCCTTTCCAGAGCTGGTCTCTGGTCCTGCAGCAGAGCTGGGCAGCGCTGATCCTGTCAAGCACATTTGGGGACTGAACAAGCAGGACCCAACAAAATCGATCCATAAGCATCACCCATGCTGAGCAGGCACCCAGCTGCTTAGACAACGGCTCACAGACACATTAGTATACATATATATAAATATAATGCTGACACGGGAAAGTCCCACGCTTATTAGAGGAAGGGATAACGAAGAGTGAATCTAGCCTGCTAATTACACGGGCTAATTAACTCATTGAAGCCCAGAGCTGTCCCTTCTCAGTGCAGGAAGGTGGCAGGGAGCCCCCCTGCCTCAGGTTTCGGGGCTGGGAGAGCGGGGCAGCTCTGTCTTCCCCGCCAGCAGTTTCCCATTTCTAAACACCTCGCTTTCGTCTGCCGGCGTTGCATCAGCTCCTGTGCTCTTATTTATAACCGGCTTTTAAAACCTGATATTCCATTTCCAGTAGCTCGGCGGGGGTGAGCTGATCTCACAGGGCCCCCAGCCAAGCAGCTGCTGCCAGCGTGATCCCTCTTCCCTTCACATCCTGCTCAGAAAAGCTCCCCACCGTCAACCTGGTGCCACGGCTTACTGGCATGGTCTCTTTAATTAGCTGACCGAGGCACGAGTCAGGCTCTCATTAAAGGGATAGCTGATTGAGTCTGGGCGAGGGGGACAGGGAGCCTGGTGGTGTTTTGCACTGTGCTGGTTAATTGAATTGCATGCACACTCAGGCACACCGCTCCCTCCCTCTCCCAGCAAGCCTTACCATTAGCCTGAGGCTTTCCAGATAAAAAAAGACCCCCATGAGCTATTTTTAAACCGATGGATGGGTGGGGAAGGCGCTGGACGAGTGAGGGAGGGGAGTCCCTTTGGGACAGCAGGCTCCATCCCAAGTGCTGGCTCTCTCCTCCTTGCAAGAGGAGCCAAGGGCTGGGAGGAGCTGGAGGTCCTGCTCCAGAGCTGCTCCTGCAGAAACCAAACAAGGCTGAGAGGTCCTGGCACCGGGCTGTCCTCCACTTCGTCCCCATGCTGGGATGAGGGAGCCCTCCGCTCAAGCTGCCACGGCTCTTGGGACTCACCCCAATGCTGACTTGCAGCCGGCTGGAGACAGCAGAAGGACCCGTCCCTGCCATCGGCCCAGCACGACTCCAGGGACCTCCATTCCCTCCAGAAGGAAACTTCCAGCTGCTTTAGGTTATAAATAAAAAATGACCTGATGAAAACAGCCGATCTCCTGGGCACTAGGATCAATCACACACCTATTAAGTGTACAAAGCAACCTCTCAAAATAACAGCAATTCATAAACCCTGACACCAGGAGGAGCAGATCTGAAGCTTGGCTGGGACTCATCACCCAGTGTGCTTCCATGTAGCATTTATTTCCACAGTTATTTTGCCTTTACTATTGTTCATGGAGAGCCACACACTCTAACACAGCAGATACAGCATAGGAAGGAGAACTCGGGACCGCGACTCTTAAATCCTCTCCCAGCCTTGGCTGCACGATGCGTGTCCACAGAGGCCAAGCAGTTTCTCTGCACACGGGCTTGCTTCTGTGGAAAACGAAAACAGCATTTTCAAGCCTGAAAGTGGCAGTAAAAGGACAAATTGCCTATTATTTGAAACATGCTTTGGGAACCTCGGCTGAAAAGTATCTGGGAAATGCAAAATAAGCCTGAAATTCTCCAGGCTCCTGTCTGGATCCTGCAGCATTGCTCCATCCCAGCCCTGATCCCTGAGGACCAGCTCACTTTCAGACGGCTCTGAGCTTGCAGCACAGTTGGGCAGGGAGTATTTGGGGCAGGAGGGGCGGGTGCCTGGTGGGGAGCAGTTCATTTCCCTGCCTTTACTGCTGAAGCAGCCGGCTGCCCTGCCCCATCACCCCCGGACATCCAACAGCACCTCTGTGGTGGCAGCTGCCCGGCCACCCAGCCCTGAGCCCTGCACTCCGGCCAGACCCTTGCAGCACAGCACGGGGCACCGGCCAGCGAACACCCTTCACACAGCGATAGCCATGGCAGGCTGTGACACGGCAGGGGCAAGACACTGCACAGCTCCAATCTCAGTGCTGTGGGGACATCCCAGCCACCTAGTTGTCACGGCTGCTGCTGGGAGAGCCAAGGGCATCCCATGCAGAGCGAGCAAAACCGTCACCTGCTTTTGTAAAGACCACTGCTAATGAATAGAAATCACTAATTTCCTGGTCACCCAGAACAGGTTTCAAGGCACTTATTTACGGGAGGAGAGCTCCATCTCTATTACCAGTCCTCTGTCATCCTGTCCTCCTTCACTTTAGGGCTCCCAGCAGCTGCTGCCTGAGATGGAACAGGCTGGAACCACCAGTCTTTCTGCAGCATTCGAGACAGGGATGTGGTCCTGTTTTGCAGAATGCAGCTGTTATAGTCTGATAACCCTGGAGAAGAATCCGAGCAGACGCTCAGTGAAGATGAAAAACAAATGTAAAACTCAACCCTACTTCTGACTAGTGCATGAGGTCATTCTAAAAACCTATGGGCGAGTTTCTGATGGGAAGATGTTTTGCAGAGGAAGCCTCTGCTGGCACCCACAGAGCAGCAGAAAGCATGAGGGTGTCTCCCAACAGTCACCACTAACTGCTCCGAGCCAAACATCCATTGACTGCAGCAGGGAGACCATGCTGGGCTGCCTCTGATCCACCTCCATGCAATTACCCAAAGGCAGCATCCCCAGCAGGGAGGCAGCCAGCTTAAGCAGGTACAAACGACTGCCTTCAAGCCTTCCCACAGCCAGTGACAGCCACCAAGCCTCAATCCACCTGGGGAGAAAGCAGAGCATCTTCAAGAGCCTTTTTCCAATCATCTTCACCTCTGGGCAGCAAGGATAAGCCTACACCCAGAGCACAGCATTCGTACTTTCTACTCAAATCTGGAATTATCTGCTCTATTTGCTGACTCCACCTCCCTCCTGTTAGAGCTGTTGAATAGTTAAACCATACACTGGAAAAGAGGAGAGACATCCTGCCCCTGCCCTGTCTGTATCCGCTGAACCCCTTCAGACATGCTCCTGCCTCTGCTCCCAGCCCTGCTGCTGAGGTGCCTCCTGTCCCAGCGAGGGCAGGGAGTCCAGCTGCCTCATTTCTTGCTGACTGCTTGGAGCTCCTCAGATGAAAGGCATTACAGTGCTACAAACTATGAATGTATTTGAAGTCAGAGGGATTTAAGAAACTCATCCTTATCAGTTTGAAAAGTAACATAAGTCTTGTACCTCGTAAGCTGACCTGAATAGATAACAGTGTCTAAGGCAGGGAGGTGCTCTCTGGATCATTATCTAGGAGAGCAAGGTGTTTGCACATTCTACCACCACCAAATTTTGCTAATTATCTTGCAGCTACCCAGTAGTCAAGTTTTGTTTGTGCAAAAATAATAACTAAACAATTATTTTCATTCTCATTCGCCCATCGTATCAGAGGCATAGGAAAAGGAAAAGCAGGTTGCTTGCCCACGGTCAGCAAGAAGAGCACAGCAAAGCACACATTGCTTTCACAGGCATGACTTTGTCTGGAGAAATTTGGTTCTCCGTCTTCACAGCAAGACATTTTTGGGTACCAGTTCTCATCGTGGTTAGCATGGAGCAATCCAGCAGCTGAGATCCGGATAGGAACACCAGACTGAATTAAATTCATCAATCACTCTAACCCCAAATCTTCAAGTGCTGCAGGATGTGCCAGCAGGATGTGTATCATCTCCAGTCAGCTGCATGTCCTGCAGCTCCTTTTAACAATGAAATGCTGGTTTCTTCTCACCTCGGTGATGTGTAGGCTCCTGCCAATGCAGTAGGTAGGAGCACTCCAGGAAGCGTGTGTGGCTGGTTACCAGCTGGTCCCAATGACCCAGATCCAAGCCAGCCTAGAGGACAAGGGACTTCCCTGCACTTTTCATTGACCAGCAAAGGAAAGTGGAAACAGAAGCTGACTTGCTGTCATTGCTGCTCTTTGTAGACAAGAACAGCAACTACAAAGCTTATGACACTTTCTGCTTTGATTACAAGTTTCCCCTGTAATTAAGAACAAGAGCTACTGCAACATAAAAAAATTGCAGTACAAATCTTCTGCATGACTAACAAGGACACAACGCACCAAGAGTTGTTACCCCTGAGTAGAGAGGGGTGAATTGACTGCCCTCCTTTTCTGCAGGGCTCAACACAGTGAGGATGTCCAGGTGAAATGCTCTAAATTTAAATCTGGGTCTCACTAGGCTGAATGCTAAAGAGACATACAGAAGTGTCAGTCCCAGCTTGCCTGAGCTACCTTATCTCAGCCATAGGACTACACTTCCTTTCTCAAGGCATCTTCAGGTTGGCCACCCACTCCTGCCAACACACCGCTCCTGCCCAACACAGTTAACTCTGGTTAACAGCCAGAATGCCCCATGCGCCTTGACAACTCCAAAACCAACGCAAAAAACCCCCAGGATGCAGAAAGGATGCTACGGAGCAGCCGCACCCTGAGCAGACCTCATGGCCCACCAGGAAAGAGCCGTCTCAAGCACAGAGCCTGCAGCACACGGTTTCATTCCCAAAATGCAGTTCCAAAATGCAAGCGTTACATAGGAAAATGCCTTCTAAACACTTTTTTCGACTTGAAATTTAAAACAGTAAACGAAAAAAACATCTCTAAGCTCTCTCCCCTCTCAGCTCTACATCAGCATGTTGATGATACAGAGCTCTTCCAGGGCAGAAATGCAGGGAAGAACCACCTTATTTTCTGTCATGCTTTTCCTTTAAAGTAGCCCTCTTCCTTCTGCTAGAAATATACAGAGGAATAGCTTCCAATTTCGAGTTCTAGGTATACGACATACGTCATACAATGCAGACTCAAATTCGAGGTTCAAAAGGGTACGAAAGCAGAAAGATCCTTTAGGTTTGCAGCTCCAGCATGCAACCAGCAGGCACAAGGAGCCACAGCCCAGCCCACACAGGCAGCTACTGACCTGCGAGCATGCGGGGCAGGAGGGCACAGGAGTAACCGCCCCATGCTTGTCAGGCATGGAGCCAGCTGGGCAAAACAGACCCTGTTTGCAGCGACACGCACCTGAGAATGAAATAAGGGTATGAAAGTCCACCAGGGTTGAGAGAGAGGCATCTTTTCCTGGCAAAAGCCGTCTGGTGATGCCTCTTAGCTGGAAGGGAGGAGGCAGCAAGCATCTGTGCTGTGCTGAGAAAAGATAATAGGAGCTTCCTCCAACAGAGCAGCTAAAGGCCACAAAGCCCAGCATGAAAATGCCAGAATAACTACAGGGCTGAGCAGCTGCCAAAGACATAAATACAGACATGAACCCAGCAGACAGGACTTGCGCACAGACCAGGCAGCACAGGCAGACGGGAGCGACGGTCCGTCCCAGCCAGCAGCACACCGGCACTCTGCAGAAGGGCTGCAGTGCCCGAGAACAGCCACAGAAAACCTGTACCAGAGAGACCCGGGCTGCGCGTCCCTGGGATGAACAGATCAGCCCATCTTTGGGTTGGTCAATACAACAGTCAGGCAAGACACTTCTCCTCCGTCCAAGGGAGGATACCTCTGCCTGCTGCCCCTAGCAATCTTTGAACGAGCAAAGAAGGCTTGAAAGGCCACCTCTCCTCAGGTAACAGCCTCCGGGCCTCAAAATACCCCACAAACCCAAACCCGGTGCACATCTTGCTAAGCAGGCCGTGGAAAGCAGAATGACAGCAAAGGTAAACGCGCTGGGGTCAGCCCCAGGCTGTGCCCGTATGCTCCAGGAACGCGGGAGCACTGGCGTGCACTGCCGACCACGGGCTTGCTGCGTCCTGCCCCAACGGAGGCGGCTCGAGGGGGAAGCCTGTCTTCTGTGGCTTTGGCAACCAAACCCCACAGCTTTCCAGGTCTCCGGTGAAAGCCCGGGAGCAGGAAATACAGGTGAATGTGACAGTCACTGCCTGGCTGAAAGACAACCCACCCGTGGAAACTCCCCACAGACGAGCTGTTTCTCTTCACCACTACCTTATCTCTTGGCTTAATCTAGGGCAATAGAGCACATTCTAAGGCATAACACACATGAGGGGTTTTTTCACTTCCAAACTCTTCATCTTCCACTTGCTTGTCCTCCTACAGCAGAAATTCAAGCACCATCTATGCTTTAGAAAACACAAAGATTCCTAAGAACCAACAGATGTGATATCCCAAAAGGAATGAACTGCTGAACAGGAGGGAAAGCCTGATCCTTTGGTTTTACTTTGCTTAAAGGCTCAAAGAAGGCAGTCTTAGGAAGAAAGAGACTTTCAAAAATTAAGAATTTACATTCTTTAAACGTAGAATTGAAAAAATAAAAGAATCCTCTGGCTCTTTCTCAGTCATTGAGGAGAATCCTGCTAGAAAAGACAAAAATTCATGCTTCTAAGGTAAAAAGTGAGTGCATGCACATATACATGCACCAACACACATGTACTGCCACCCTCTGCACCCAGCTTCATGATCTACTTCTACTAAAACGCAGCCCTCTGCTGCGGTGCATGTGGAGGGGCAGCAGCACAAGGGTGTCTCTGGAGGTTTGAGGTTTACGTTGTCATGTCAGAAGCAGAAATTCATTTAGTTCCTCCTACAGCGGCAGAATTACAGCAATTTATTTCTCCCCTGCTCCTTGATCAGCACTCATACCATCTGAAAGACTCGCTGAGGATGCCTGTGAGATCTCTCCTCCCAAGGGAGGCAAACCTTCCCGCTTGTCATTGCCACATGCATACTAATAAGGGGGGGAAGAAAAAGCGCTCAACTAATTTTACAGGCACATCAGTAATAAACTCTTCTCCCAGAAAGCATATGGGAACAGAGCTCAACAAGGGTTATTTATAAAACAGACCAGACACCAGGCTGCCCTGGGTTTGCACACTCAGTGTTGGCTCTTACAAGAGGTGCTGGCCATGGAGGATTGACCAGCTCCCTCTGCCCTGGGCTTGGCAGGTGGGAAGGGAGCTGGAAGGTGTGGTCCTTCGTCACAGTGGGGAACAAACTCTTCCTCTCCACGTGCCCCAAACACCCAAAGAGAGACCTCTGTACTGCAGCACCAGTGCTGGCTCCTTCCCAAGGGCAACTACCTGGCTATGGGGCTGCCATGCCCTGGGCACTGGGCAGCGTAGCACCCTGCCTGCCCCTGTGCCCCCCGCCAAGGGCACACTCCTTTCCATAAAGCCACCACAGCACTGCCTGTTCAGTAGCGTTTGCTTCTCTTTGGACCCCCAGCTCTTCGCTTCTTGCTCCCAAGCTCTCGGCCAAAGGCGAGCAGCTGTGAGAGCTCAGCTTGGGTCTGCAGATGGCAACTCCTGCCGATAGCTTGGCTGCGCTCGGACGGGATGCTCTGTCAGCTGCAAAACCTTGAGCAGCCAGAAGACTCAAGGTCTGTATCCAGCAGCACAAGCCCCTGCCTCTCCAGTAGCAGTCCTGCTCCAGCATGGGCACCTCTTTCAAGGGTAGCTCTTCTCCGAGGAGACCAGCAGGATCCAGCAGGCAGCAGGTACCCGGGGGCCAGCCTGCTCCACGCGGCCTTTAGGTCCTCACGCATTTCCGCAGGTAGCCTGGCACCTTCTTGCACCTCGAGGTGGTGGGACTGCTGCTGGCGTGGAGAACACCCTGCTCCAGCTGCTTCTCCGCGCTGCCCTCTGGGCAGCTGTGACCAAGCTCCATCACAGCAGGACCCGGCTCTGGGACCAGCACAGCTCCATGCGGGGTGAAAAGAACTGCAGCAAACCTGCAACATCATCCTCTGGATGGGAAGACTTTGCCATGACCCAGCATGAGAATCTCCTCTCTCATGACACTGGAGGCATCTGGAAGTGTTTTGAAGGTGATCTCTGCAAAGCCCTGTGATTACACAGCTTTCCTGTCGTAGCAGATGCTGGGGAGGCTGCTGCCAGCCCCAAGCAACATTTGCAACTTGCTCCCAAGTCTCGGTGGGAACTGCTGGGGTGCGGTGAGGGCCAGAAGCTGGACTGACCCCATGGCCAGCAGGGCAGAACCATTCCACGGTACCCAGAGAGGAGCAAGGCAGACCTGGAGAACACGGCCAAGTTGAACCAAGAGTCCAGATCACCAGCAAGCTGGTCATGATGAGGCAGGTCTGAGGTCGCACTGGGATGTCAATCCACAATCAGGGTCAGGATCAGGCCCGGTGCTCACTGGGCAGGTCCACAGAGATGAGGCTAGGGGCACTCTGGGAATCAGCCCATGATCTGGAGATGGAGACAGAGGCTCCATGGCTGGGCAGGGCAGACACCAGCTCTCCTACAGTGGTGCCACACAGATCCATGCAGCATCATCCATGCCCCCAGCCAACAAGGCAGCAGCATGGGTTGCCTCCACGGACATCTCTGAGACCAGTGGACATCTCAGGATAACTCTACACCATGGCAGGGGCTACTTTTCCTGCCAGATGCAGAGACCACAGGTCTTCTGCTGAGTGCTGCCATTCCTGCATGGCCAACACTTCTCCAGCACAACGCTCCTATGTGGCTGAGGCCACGTGTGCAACCCAGACTCCTGCTGCTAGGCATCAGCTCTATCCAGCTAGGGATGCTGAGGTGAAAAGACTCGCTCAGTGCAGCATTTACTGAATATAGGAAGTTGCACAGCCGGATCCCACAGCACAGTCTACTTCCAAACCTGACCAGCTTCACTGATGGTAGGTGATGAACTGTGCTGAATTAATGATATTTGATTGCAAATGCCCAGGAACAGCCCTGAAGCAAACACGACGCGCATGTGCTTTACTGCTGTGCATCATTTATAGTCCAAGACAGCCAAGTTCAGGCTCAGGAGCAAAGAGATTACAAAGGTTTACAGCGCTGAGCAGCAATTACAGTTCTTATCTGAAATCCACTGATGCCAAAAGAAACCTTGACATTGGCTTTCATGGGCTACTGTGAAAAACCTCTGCCCACCTTGTCAAGGCCTTGAAGCAAAGACGGATGATCCCTACAACTAGCAGGGCAAGGCCAGCCCTCAGCATGCTTCCAGACTGAGCTGTCTAGAAGGGGAGATACCTGAAAAACCCATCACATATGTAGTCTTACTTCTGGGTGAATCCTGCAGGACCAGACATGCCGCCTAGCTCCAGACGACGTCTGGGGGTGTCCCAGCCAGCACCCAATGGAAACAAGAGTCAGCCGCTTTCAAAAGCAACCCCACACATGGCTCTCGAGTGCTCTGGAGGCCACAGCCACTTCCTCTGCCACTGAGCTCCTGCAGCAACCTCTGCCCTGACCTCAGAGCAAGATGCTCCCACAGGCAAATCCTCCTTTGCGTACATTTGTTCTCCTCCTTGTGCTGGTCACTCAGCACAAGGATGCTCGCCCAGGGAGGTCTGACGTCCAGGCAGCACTCAGGCTGCCTCGTGGCAGCTGCCCACAAGCAAGCCACCACCCTCCCGCTGCCCCAGGCGCATCCTGCCCTCTCCATCCCCATTCTCTGTTGCGATGGACCCCCAGGAGATTTTAAAACGAGGTCCCATTGGGGCCAACAACGGCAGGTGACAACCCCCACCACAAAGAAGCAATGCAGCAGGACAACAACTCTGACTCAAAAGATCTGCAGCTTTGGCAGCTCTTATCACCACTGCATCCTCACGTGGTACAAAAGCAGCAGGGCTGCCGGGGTAGTTCAAGGCACTGTGGGGAGGGGAAAGCATCCTCAAGAGTTTTGCAATATCTAATCCCAGTTCTAACACCATACTGGGCTTAAAAACGGTGAGAACTGCTCCTGTGTTCTCTTCTGGTGGGTGTCCTGGTAGAAAAGAGACTTTGCACAGGGCAAAGCAAGATCAGGTCAAAGACTGGCTGCAGGCAGAAGAGCCAAGCTCTAGTTTGGTTTGGATTATTATTCATGCTCCAGCACTGCTCCACCCAAGCAAAGCGCAGAGCAGCTCTAGAGCTGGATGCATACATGAGGAAAGCCAGGCAGTTCGCATGAGCTTGGCATCTGAGCACGGAGACAGGGCTCTCCAGAACACAAGCCAAGCAGCTGCCCAAGGCCACCAGCAAAGCTGGGCTGAGCCAAGACCACGTCTCCTCCAGAGCACCGGCCTGCTGCCTCCTCCATGCACGCACGCACCCCAGGACTGTGCTGCTGTTGGAGGCAGAAGTTTAGACTACAACACTCCAGACGCTGTCACCATTCCCTCCCAGGGTGTTCTCAGCCCCCCATGCTTTTACAGGGTGGGAGGGCAACCCCAAGATGCTTGGAGGATGGCAGCAGGGTGAAGCAGACCCCAGCCAAACCCTGGCTGACCCTGCAAGCACCAGCAACGTGCAAAGGGGCTCAGGGAGGAGCATGCACACGGAGCTGTGTGTGGCTGTGCCCTGCTCAGCTGTGCCGCAGCCTGCCGCAAGGAACAGCGTCAAGAAAGGAGCCCGAGGCCTGGCTCTCCCCACTCACCCTTGCTGCTGCTGGGCTGGAAGCCGGTGGGAATTCCCTCCAGATATGCAGGGGTTAATCCATAAACAGCTGGAAATGACAAACGGACACGTCCTGTCTTCAGGCATCACTGAGCAACAACGGTCGCTTGAGAGCACTATCAGGGCTGGGGCTTCCCCCTCCTCGGCCCAGCAGGGAAGGCAGGGGGGAGATGGAGACCAAAAAGGCCTGTTGCGTCCCCCCAGGCTCACGGCAGCTCACAGGAGTCGGAGAAGCAGAGCTCAGTCTGGAATTAATGCTTCAGCCTCTGACCACGCAGGAAGGGGGTGCAGCATGGTGTGCCATGGAGAGCACAGCCACGCGTGCCAGGGGGTTGCAACCACCTAGAGACTATTCCATAATAAACACTTTAGGCACCATGAACCCAAAGGCAGAGGGCTGGAGGTAGGAGAGACATGGTATCAGCACTGGGACTAGACCCATGCATGTGAGAGAGACTAAACGACAGCTTTGTCTGTATCCTGACACATGGAGGAACAACAATCACAAAAGAAGGGTACTATTTGGAAAGGTTCCATCCCTGCAGCCCCAAGCACTACCACAGACAAGCACTCTGCCCTAGGAGAGCCAAGAGCCTTTCCCTGCGGAGCTGCTGCCGGTGAGGATGGCCATGCCTTACCTCCTCCCCCAGACTCCCCCATCCATGTGTCCCAAAGCAACAGAAGATATTGGGCACCCGTGTTTCCATACTTCAAGGGGTCCCATCACCTCCCACACATGCCCAGGTCTACTACAGAAAAAAAAACCCACAACCAGATCCTTTAAAAAAAAGCCAGGTTGGCCACACTGAAGAGCGGTGAGCGTACCCGTTTCCACGTTCATTTACACACGGCCTGCCTACGATGCTGCAAACCAGACAGCATCTCCCTTTGTGGCAGGAGCCACTCCCTGGATCCTCCCGCCGCAAGAGCAGCCGACAAGGGCCGCGTCTGAGGTTAGTAAGCTCAACAGCAGGTACTGCCGCAAGCTCCACGAGCTGGAAGCAGCAGCGAAGGGCAGCCCACAGCCTCCCCGAGAGCAGCAGGGAAGAATGACCCTGTAAGGCTCACACACTTATATTTTCTCAGAAAACTTTGGAGCTTAAAGGTGGTCGCTGAGGCTGGTGTGTTTAAAATAACAGCTGGGAGGAGGCCAGGGAGGCAGCGGCAGGAGAAGGGACGCCGCTCTCGACTGTAAATGAGAGCCTGTGTTCAGCCGCGCTGCCGGGAAGGGGGAGCCCCGGGCAGGGGCCATCTCTGTGCCTCCCCCCTTCCCCTCACCTAAACCTTCTGGGTGGGCTCTGCTGGTTTCAACTGAGCCCCTGTGTTCACGGGGGTTCAAGCCCACGCTGGGCGAGGGCACGGGGATCTCCACGATTTACTGAGATGCTGACAGGCACCCGGAGGGCTGACCCTGGGGTCTGCATCCCAGTGTGACCGAGCATCGGTGGATGCAGGCAGCAGCAGCATGGGGGCATGCGCTGGGAGGTGCAAGGCTGCCCCCAATAAACACATCTTTTTCTCTTGGTGGTTCATGTACAGTAATGTCTAAATATATACTCAGCAGAAAGTGTGGAGTGATTTATTTTTGTTATTGTTGGTCTAAAATTATGCTGGCTGGAACAGCACTGCTGAGTTATAGAGCCTCGCTAAGCACACACGAAACTTTATCAAAGATATGTCATAAAGCAAATATTAGCAGGACCTGCGGTAGAGGTTCCACAGGGCCACCGCTGCCAAACGCAGCCACCACACAGCGGGCGCCACCGCAGAGGGTGACCTAATCCTGCTTTGCCACCAGCAGGTCCGTCAGCCTGCCCGGCCACCCTCCTTCAGGGTGGAGGAGGAGGAGGAGGATGACCATGGCATCATCTTGCCTTGGGAAGACACCAAGATGCAACAGGCTCTGGCTGGCAAGGGCTGCATCAGACTCCCGGTCATCCTGCATGAGGCAGGAGAAAAATCGCCGCCGCAGAAGGGGTCTGAGCCGCCTGGCTTTTCCCTGCAGCCCGTCTCTGGTAGCAAGATGCAATCCCTTCGAGAGATCCCATACGGGAGTTATTAGCCTTTCATCAGCAAGTGTGCAGATGAACATTATAAAAATCACAAAGCCACCATGTACTCTAGACACCCAACCAACCCATACTCAGCAGTGCGTTTCTCTGGATGTCTTCCCAAAATTTATTTTGTGCCGGAGGGAGGGGGAGGGCACTGATACCAGCAGGAACATCCCTCCTCCCCACTTCCTCATGAGGATGTTTCCCTATTGCCTTTCCATGTACTGGCCATCACTGCCGTGCCGTCCTCCTCATCGCCACAGCTCTGTGCTCCCCATCTCTCCCTGCCCATGCCTGATGGTGACTGCAAAGCGTGATATCCCTTATGCCACCAGCCGAGACAGCCCATGGGCTTTCACGGGCACAGCAGCAGTGACCCGAGAGCCTCTTCTGCCCCACACCCCAGGCATCCATTGCCTGGGAGAAATGCCCACTGGATGGAGAGACTGAGAAAGAGGAAAGGGAGCTCTTGCCAGGCGACACGTTCAAGGCAGAGCTCACACCAAGCAGGAAAGCCACTCCGCCTGCGCAGATGAGTCGCCGTGCACAGCCATGGATGCCTGGCAGGTCCCTGGGTGGGAGAAAGTCAGAACTCCCCCAGACCCTGCCAGCCCCAGCAGCGGAGCAGGACTTGCGGTGCCCCATGGCTCCCCCGGCCACAGCCCCGCACGCAAAGCACAGAGCAGCAGGTTCCTCACCAAAACAGCAGCAGCAAGCGAGAGACCAAGCTGGTAACAAACTTTGGAAAGCTTTGCCCTTCAAAATGGCAATTCCCTCTCTGCCGGCTGCTGTTCAGGTGGTGGGGGCAGAACACAGAGCAGGAATCAAGCTCAACCCCAATAAAGTTTTGGGGTACCGTGCAGCAAGCTCATTTTTAAGCAGCATCATGCCATGCAAGCTTGAGCCCTGCAGATACGCAGCTTACAGATCCCGGCCTCCAGCACACGAAGTGAGCCAAGTCCCAGAGCATGCATCCCCAGCACCACGCAGATCCAGCGCAGACGGCAAGGCTGGAGCCCTCCCGAGACACAGGCACCAATTCGCAGTGGAGCTACACGGACCTGCTATTTCCTACAACTAACTAGCCACTGCTGCAACCTTCCACAAAGCCACTCCAGAGAAACACGCAGGATAAACAGAGATGCATCTAAAGCCCAAATTGACTACGAAAGCTCCAGCCACCACAGCTTTCATCTGGCCATACAGTTTTGTTCTCACTAATGAAATGTTACTTAGCACCGCTACCGTCTGCCACACCGCAAACTGAGGTTACGACTGCTGCGCCAGTGACTCAGGCATTGGCAAATTGCATGGTTTTCCGCTTTCAAGCGGGTCGTGTTTACAACCCTGGAGCTCGTCTCTGCTGCAGGCAGCCCCTCGCCTGTGGCCGCTGCCAAAAGACCCCTGAGCCAGCTGCCAAACACCGAGGCAGAGGCCAGGAAAGCACCAGGCTGCCTGGGCTTCCTCGCAGCACTAACAGCAGCTTGAAGCCTAACGCTCATGGATTTCCAATCAATTCTTGGTACAAAAGAAACATATTACTTCTTTGAAAACCCTGCTGTATACACCCTGCCTGGGTTAGCACCCCAAATACCCAAGAAGCAGGAGAACTGCTGCATTTCTGCAAACGAGAGCGAACATACAGGTGTTGCTCCTCTCTCACTTGCAGGACTGCAACTTTACGTAACACCAAAAGTCACCAACACCATGCCATGGTATCTTCCAAGTGATCTGCCGGAAATCCCCATTGAAGGAGTCCAATTTTATTTAAACATTTGTTTAGAACCAGTTTCTTTGTCTGTGGATCATGATTTCTTTCCAGAGGGTGCCCAAGACCCTACCACTGCCTGCTCTCCCCGCACAGCCCTGGCCCCAGTTTGGCTCTGGGACAAGGAACTGACCATAGATATGGATCGATATCACGATTTTTAACCTCTTCCCTCTATCCCAAGTGAACTCCCCCAGCTGTCCTAGTGCCACATCATTTTATACTCACCAACAGACTGCTATGAGCAGCTTGTGACTTTGGGCAGCACGAATTTGTGTCCCCTTCAACCCACCGACCACCACTGCACTCACACAGGACTGCCTACTCTCGAGGAGAAACTGGCCCCCACCGACCTGCACACCGAGGCTTCGCACAAAGCAAAACCTCTGTCTCCTCTGGTCAGCAGGGTCGGTAGAGGCACCCAGCCTGCAGACGGAATGGGGATGGCAATTCATGCGCCGCTTCAGCCGCCGTCACCAACCTCACCCGTCCTGACGCTCTGCCCGCTCTACCGCAACCAAGCTCAGGAGGCAGACGCCTGCAGACCTCGAGAAAAACATGCAAACTGCTTACTCAGTGATGCTAACCATTCTAATTTCCTCTCTCCTTGGGACAGAGGGGTGCAGAGTTCAATGCTTCCCCCTCCCGCAGCCTTATCTCACTCCCCACCCATCTGAAAGCCCATATTCTCCTATTAAACTTCACAAGCCGCCCGGGTTTTCCCCCTCTCAGCATCTCTTTCAAACACACACACACTCACTCTATGCAAGAGACAGGAGAGCTGAACAAGCTTCAACTACAGAAGAGAAAATTAAGACAGCAAACTCTTTCCCTGCAGATCATCTTTAAAGTTTTTTTAAAAATTGTCCCTCTTTATTAATCCCAGACAGAAATCTGAAACCATCTCTAAAAAAAAAAAAAAAGAGATATATAATGATTTCCAAAGCTGTGTCACATAATTAATGTCACATTTATCTCTTCAGCTGTGGAGATAAAAAGAAACCATCTATCCACGTCCTCGTTATTTTTTATTCTCCTTTTAAAGCCAGTGTTTAAATCCATGGGATGGGGGTACTCTAAAGGAGGGGGAAAGTCTGACTTTCCCTTTATCCCACACAACGATGGCAATAAAAGATTTCTCCCTCCTCTCTCCCCCCCTTCCTTTTCCTCCATCGCTGCCGATCAGAGGGTAGCATGGGTTGAGTACCCCTTAGGCAACCCTCTCCTTCTGCCCCCCTCTTCTACTCCACCACCGTAAGTTCACCAGGGGACATTTCAGCAGCCGGGAATTTTTCTCTGTCTTCTTCAGCTGAGCAAAGGGCCAACCTTTCAAGGTCTCCTGTGACACACAGACTGAGTCCCACAGTAATATTAGTTTTTAAAAGCCATGTACATTTTCCACCATTAGCACAGTTTTGATTCATCTCATATTGCGTTCTGCTTCATTTAGGGGGACGCTGTCCACATTAAAATGATATTTAACACCGCGCCGCTCCCTCGGGCCGCTGGAAACACCTCTGAGCAGCAGCGCTGAACGGGACCACCAGCGCTTTTCCCCACGGCCGTTCACTCCCACTTCTTACTCCTCTTGGCTCAGAGCTACCTCCTTCTGGATCAGACAAGGATGTGGCAGTCACAGCCTTGTAATAACGTCCCAAGAAGTGAGAAGGGCCCATTAAGATATCTGATGAATGCAGATATAATCTGGTTTTAATTAGCTTATGACAGCTCCAAATACTGCAGTGAGAGCTCTCCAGGGCTTCCAGCAAGCTTTGTGCCCCATACATCCATGCTCAGCATTTCACCGAGACCCTCGGATTGCCGCCTGCCCTCAGCCTCTGGTACCACCAAGGACCTCTGTCATTGAATTTTCCCCAAAATGTGAGGCCTGAATAATAACAAGTATCAAATGAAGCAATTAGTGAATGCTGTGGTAAGAGAAAGGGCTGCAAGATCTCAGGAGGCACAGGAGATCCAAGCCCTCTCCCGAGAAGCCCTCTCCCAGCCCATCACTGCTCCTCTGCGAGCACCCAAGCAGACGTGCCGATACCAGGGAGGATTCTCATCTCCTCAGCCGCAACCAACCTACTTTCGTACTTGCTGCTATGCACGGGCTCTACCGTGCTGCTGCACCAGAGACCACGTTCTGTGTATTAGTTTTAGACATGGCCACACATGCTCTGTTTGCTGACCTTCTTCAAAAAGTACCCAGCGTAACAAACGAAAGCTGAACGGCATTCCGAAAACTGCAGGAATGGAGAGCACCAGGTTCCTAGACTCCCGCACCCAGCTCAGGACAGCACAAACCACTTGGCTGCTCCACATCACCAGCACTAGCGGATGGGCTCAGAAGCTCATCCTTCCTGCCACAAATGGCACTGGCAGAAGAAAAAACATCCTACTTCCTTCTCCCCACTGCCTGAAGAGTGCACAAGCTGGCATCCCCTGCGTGTGCTTAGAAACATACTAAAAAGAGCAAGTTGACCCTCCCCGCTTGCTCTCCCAGAGCTCCAAGGAAACATTTTTCGGTCGGTGATAACCATAATCTCCGCTGTTGGCTCGAGACCACTGCTTTCATCCTAGCTCACCAACCAGCAGGTCAGAACCCTTTTAATCCCATGCCTTTATTCTAACTGGGGTAGAGCCAGCTGCCAGAGGCCCACTCAGGCACAGCAGAGGTGGCAATGCCCGTGGTCACTGTCCCCTGGACCCACCCACACCCGGCTCGAGTAGCACTCCTCTGCTAAGCCTAGGCAAAGTCAAACCAATCAGCCACAGACCATGGGCAGTTTTAACTTCACATGTCTACCTTCACTGCCTCTTTTTTCAGACTGAAAAGTACACTTACGGAAGAAAAACAAGTCCTGAGCATCCTCCTTGGCCAGAAGCAGCCCAGCGCCTTCCTTTTGCCAGCCAGGGCAAACGCCAGGGTGGTCCATGCCAGCCAAAACCTGCCACACATCCAGACTTGCCACAGGGTGAAGACAGCCACCTCTGATACAGGGCCCTGGGAGGCAGCTCAGGAAGGGGCAGGTGTTAAAACAAGCGACAGCATTGCTGTGTCGAGGCACCCGAGTGCTGTCAGGCTCACAGGGAAGCTCTGCAGCTCCAGCAATGAGAACAAATCCACAAACTCTTCCAAAGGGGTGCTTTTGCTCCACAACCACTTGAGCACACCAGTGGTCATCTCAACCCTCCTTCCTTCCTTCCTCTCCCTCTTGAGGGGGGAGAAAGAAAAAGGGGCATTTTTGTTGCTGAAAGCTTCACCCACAACAAGCAGTGGAGTCAAAGCAACTCTTCATCTGCTGACACTGAGCACATGGAGTCTTGAAATGAAACAGTTGCTCTGGGTAAGATATCTTCAAAACATCCTACAAGCATCTAGCTGCACAGCTCACATCCTACCTTAATGTCAGCTCTTCCCTCTGCCTCAAAACAAAAACACTCAGCCAGGGAAAGCATTTGATGGAGCATCTCCGGCCTGCGGTGCCATTGATAAATCATGGTTACAAACTGAAATCGCAGCTTGACCACAAAATGGCTTCTAACCGAGTCGGTGAATAGCAGGAGGAAAGCTGGACCACTGATGGGAAGGTCTCGCCATGACTCCCAGGCGTGCTGCACAGCACACATGCTCCAAGCCTCTGCCATGGGATGTGTGTGGAGAGGCAAGAGTGCTCCCCAGCGCACGTACAGCAGAGGTGTAAACGACTCTGCAGGGAGCTTCAAGCTGCGAGAGGTCCCAGCTGTGCCCCTGTGAATGGAAGAGCGGCCGGGCTGCTGCAGCAGCCCCTCTCACTGAGCAGAGACCAAATCAGGCTGGGAGGGGATGGAGCAGTTCGGAGCTGCAAGCTCCCAACACCAGAGAAGTGATGTGAGTCCACATAGGAAGGTCCTCCTGCTCGCCCTCAGCCTCTCTCTGCTCCTGCCCTGGGATTCTGCACCAGGACTCTGCTCTCTCACACCACTTCCTCCTTTTCCCGGTTCTCTTTCCACCTTTCCTCATGCGAATCCTCTCCCTGACTCCATCACCAGCATATTCCAGCTTTCCCCCGTGAAGCCGAGACCCATCCATGGCAGGCCCTGTCCTACATAGCCTTTTTTGTTGTTAAATAAGCTGGTTGGCTTCCACTTGGCGATCTTCAGCCCCTTCAGGAGTGTTTTCAGGGTCTGCCTGACCTCTCCCAGCTCATTTGGTGCCACCAGGAGATGACAGCCCTCCGGGCTCAGGGCTGGGAAGCAGCTGTCCCACACCAGTGTCCAGGCTCTGCCTCGGGTGTCATTTCCTTCTTGCAGTAACAGAAACACCTGCAGGAGGAAACGCAGAAGCAGCCTGGCTGTCTCCAGAAGCAGGTATCCTCACACCTTCCTGAAGCAACCCCATACTGTCATCTCTTCAAACTCAGCTCTGCTTCTCAAAGCCACACCGGATTTCCCTTTGGGGACTGCAAGCTGGCTCTCTCCTGATCCACCAGCCACGATCGCAGTCAGGAGCAGAGCCACCCGAGTGCCCCCAGGCAGCCCCGGCACTGGGCTCCCCATCCAGACCTCAGCTGGGAACTTGCTGGCAGCCCTGAGTCACAGCCGCTGCTGCATCCTTTGAGAGCAGGAGCAGCAAACCCAACAAACCAGCTCCTTCTCCAGCAAAGCAGAACACCAGAAGCCCTTTCTCCCTACTCCGTGCTGTCACACGCCTGCTCTGATCCGCCTGAGCCATCGTGCCACCAGAGGCAGGGCCACCACTGGAGCCCAACGCAGCCACAGATAAACCCTCCATCTGTGCCAGTGTGCCCAGGGTGAGGAGAGAGGCTCAACGCCCGACTGCAGGCGCCGGAGGAACCCGCCTGCCTTCACCATCCCCAGCCTCCTTTCAAAGGCACAGCACACTCATCCCCAGATGGGCCACTTAACGTCATTCAACAAATACAGGGCTATTTATATGAGAGGGCTTGCAGACATATCGAGAGCTCATTTGCAGGGACATCCCGCAGCAGCAATCCCTTTATCTGTTTATTTATTTATAGAAAGATATTTATGTAGGATAACACACCCACAGAGACACAGCTACCCTGCTCACATGCTTGGCTTGCTAACACAAGCAGCTACACACACGGTTCTACAGGAGGATGATTAAAACCACTATACATCCGCAGAGGGAACTATCCCCAGGCAGCACAGACTGGTGAGTCAAACTTGGATCTGGAGCACCTGGAGACTTCGAGTCTGGTCTCTCTGTACACTTGGTCTCAGGCAAGATACTGAGCTCATGAGGGATGACAACATCTGGGCAGCACAGCCCAGGGGACGGCGGCTCCAGACTGGTCTTTGCCACAGCTATCCCTTGAAGAAAACCCTTCTCTGTTCTGCCCCAGCTTGTGCAACTGCAGCAGGGCATGCTGTGTATTTGCTTGGGGAAAGCCCCAAACAACAGGCCAGACCACAGGACCTCCACCTTTCCTTGTTGTGGTAGCACCTACAGGTTCATCTTCTCCCCTCAGAGCAAAGAGGAGCAGATAGCAGGAGATGCAGATGGGAAGCAAAAGCATTAAAACACTAGAAGGGGTGGCGTTTGGGAAGAGAGACCCAGGGAGGGATTGCTGAGACATCACATTGCACAGGGACAGATTTTGTGGTTCAGCCCACAGAAAATATTTGAGAAGGCTCTAAAGTAGGGCATTTTATTCCTTATAGGAAATAGCTAAAATTTGGTGGGATTGGGGAGAAGACAACGGGGAGGCTGCAGGCAGAACACACCTGCAGGGTATGGTGCAGACCAGGGCTACAGCCACGCAGGGTCCATGGGACTGGTGTCCTGAGCCTGATCCCCTGCCCAACCCTCTTCTCCAAAAAGCCTCTTGGTACCAGCTTTGGGATTGGGTTTAAGTGCACACACATATTTCAGTATCACTTCTACTGTGTCTCCTGGGCTGCAGGAGCCCTCCCCAAGCCCAGGGGCTAGGCTGCTTTCTGGGTGTGGACAGGCAGTGAATGAAAACAGTTGTTCCGAGAGTCACAGCATTAAAAAACTGCTGAACTTTTATTATTTTGCACCCTATCTGTCACTATCTGGGTACAAAATAAGAAAAGTTCATCTTTCTGGATTTCATCTAATGAATAATATTAGCAGTGACCTACCTGGCTTGGACACCATGAGACACAATTATCACGAGGTCCTCGGGTAAAACGCACTAAGCGACACGTCACAGCCCTGCTGCTAGGCAGGGTAAGACAAGGCGGCACACGAGCCCCACAGCTGCGCTGCTGAGACCACTGGCTCAAGCAGGAGAGGGCCTTTGGCCCCAGCACGGTCTAAGCCTTTGCTATTCCATCCCTTTGGGAAAGATGAGGTCAGTGCACCAGCGCAGGGGCAGTCTGTGCTCCTTTTAAAACACCTTTCCAGCACAAAGAGCAGCATCTGGGGGATGCTGACACGAGTGGCCAGATTACCAGCCCAAGCCCAATGTTAGCCCAGTCGATCTACACCAACTTGTGGTGCCTTGCACTAATCAGACCAGCTGCGGCAGGACTGCAGAACAGAAAACAGCATTGTTCCTTCAACACAGGAGTCTTCCTCCCAGCACAGGGACCAGCCCAGCATCCTGAATTGGGCTGGTAGACATAAAGTACTTCTGGGCAGCTGAAGGATACGAAAAGAGAGAACAAGAAGAAAGAAGGACCATTTGTTGCACGGGCTGGTTTAGTGGGTTAAACCTTCCCCTTTCTATCAGTGCATGCAAGAAGAGAGTAAAAGGCCATAGAAAATCCAGCTGATGAGAGCACACCTGAGGATCAATGCAGTGCAGGTTGATCCCAGCACAACTGGAGTGAAGACGGCAAGGGAAAAAACAGGTATGATGTATCCCATGTCATTGTAAGGGCTTCCACTGGCAAGCTGGGGCTAGCAGAATCTCTTCCCATCACTGCAGCACAAGACATTCCAAAAACCTCTGGCAACAGCATCGATGCGGTAGCTGGTCCTAGAGCCAGGCACCAGTGCCCGCAGCCCCGAGCACTGGCTGGGGACCCTCGCTGAGCCCCACAGGCCATTTGATGACTTCTCTTTCTCAGTCCCTTCTCAGCTTCTATTCAAAGCTCCTTTGCTCCACTACAGAGGAGGGCACAGGGCATCCTCCATCCCCAGGCTCTGCCGTCCACCCAGGTGTTAACTCAGGGAAGTAACCCAGTCTCCATTTTCCTCCCACTTCTATCCAATACATTTTGGCACAACTACTCCACTACTCCACAGACAGCAAAAAAATAACCATAAATTCTGCTTCTGAACACCCCCACACTTGAAATCTTAAAATTCTAAAAGCAAAAGAAAGAGCACAGCACCTCCTGCTGACACCGGCAAAGCCCCGGTGAGGCTCTGCAACCAGCCAAGCCAGAGCGAGCCACAGCAAGACGCATGTGGGGCCACCCACAACCAACAGCTCGGTCAGCATTGATACTTGCACCTATTTACACATCACTAAATTAGGAAGTCTGGAGGTTTTACATTGAGGTACGTTCTGAGACATGTATTATCAGTCAAATTCATTCATTTTGAATAAAGAAAACTGCTAACATGTGCAGATCACCACCGTATCGCATCCTGCAGGCAAACATGAAAAAGCGGTTTGTCAAGAATTTTGCGTCCTGGATTAGACTCATTCATTTTAACAACACAAAGACCCTTTGCAGCCTGCTGTGAAACAACAATTTATTGCTGATACACAGGTTTATATGTGCCCCACAACAGTGGTCCGGTTCTCAGCCAGCGCAGCTGCGCCAGGCAGCTTCAGCACAGATAAGCACTGTGCTTGCCCAAACCCTGACAAATAAAAATAGTGCAAATTAAATGCATCCCACTCACACAACTGAAAACATACTGGCATGTTTTTCACACACAGCTATTGGTGTTCAGGTTGGACCACTTGCAGCAGCCATGCAGGACCTCAAGAAAAGATCCAGCAAGTCCTCTGCTCAGCAAGTCTTCTCCCACAAGCCCACACCACCAGGCATCCCGCAGATGCTGATGTAGATCATTGCCCATGCTGTTTGTGCTCTATGCCAACTCCACAGCAAGGGAAGCTCATAGCTTCAACTGGCCGGTCTCTCTCCAAAGATTCATCATCCTCTGTAAGAAAACCAGGCTTACTCTCATAACAGGGATGGGCTGTTGTGCCTTGGTGCTGCTCAGCATCTCCTTCACCCCCAGAGCAAAGGGGAAAGCCAAAAAAATCCCAGTTCTTATCACTGTGACCTGGGGGAGCTTTGGCCATGCCCCGAGTGCAAAAGCACGGGAGAATGGTGATGGAAGCACCAGCTGGGGTGTGACCAGGCACATCAGTGACCTTGGAGTGCACAGTGAGCTTGGGGCAACACATTAAGACGGAGCATAGCCCCTTCTCCTGTTCCTTGCACTGCTGGCTGCCAGACACCAAGATGATGCAGGGAGGAGAAATACCCCCTGCAAAGGCAAAAAACCCAAGACTGTTGGACCTCCCCATGTGCCTGTCCCTTAGCTGTCCCAAGCAACAGGGTCTCAGTGGCCAGCAAAAGGGGCACACGCCGATGCCTGTTCTCATGGTGATCAGCAGCAAGGGCACACACACTTCATATGTGGATGGAGCAGTGGGGATGCAATTTATCCTACCAGATTTTCAAAGCAAAAGCAAATGCCTCCCCAGAAAGGGAGAAATCCAAAATCCCCAGGACAGAATGACACAGGATGCCCACCCACCCAGTTCAACGTCTCCACGTGGTGGCCAAAAGCACTGGCTGTTTCACACATATGGTCCGAGCAGCCCTGAAGTAGCATTTACAGGATAACCTGCCCAGGGGAAAGTTTTATCTTGGCTTCTGCTACTTAAGAAGTCTGCTACCCACTCCCCCTCTGAAACCTGCTCCTCCCTTCACCTTATTCAGCCTGCAGCGAACAGTGTGGCAAAACATTTTGTCTTGGGTTGCATCCCTAAATTTCCTGGAGATCCTAACAATGGAAAGGCACCAGGATCCCCACCTCACGGGCAGTGAAAGCAACACACGTGCTTCAGAGCCAGCACCACTAATTTGTCACTGACTGCAAAGGCCATGCAAGGATGCTGCGATGCCATCTCTCCACACCAAGAAAGGGCTGAGAATTGGGCTGCTCCATCAGCAGTTTGGAGACTGACATTAGCTATTTTTCCAGGGCCCCTGAGTTGGGACTAGACTGCTGTTCTACCCCAGACAAAGACTCACCATCTCCTGCTAATCAGGACTGCATGGCCACCAGCCTTTCACAGACCAGGCACTGGCAGTTGAGAGAGGGGAGCAAAGTTCAGACCCCGAGCACATCTTGAGACCCCCAGCATCACACCCAGCTGAGCCTGGCAGTGACCCGATGGCGCTGGAAAAGGCCACAGGGAAATTAAGAGAAAAAGGGGGAAGAAGGGATGCGTGACCTCCATCCCTGCGGCCCTCCCTGGCCCCAGAATCCCACGGCCATGCCCTGGTGGGGGGCCAATACACACAGAGTACCTGTGCGTGGCCTGGCTACAGTGTCACAGCATCAGCCAGTTGCAAGAGAGGAAGAATGAGGACTAATTGGAGCTGTCAAACATTTTTGCCTTGAACAGGAATCGACCCATCAGCCCAATTTCTGCGTTTCTCCAGTCATCAAGCAGATCACCTCATAGACTTTAGGACATGACAATATAGAGATGCCACCCCCCATCACATTAACTGTCCAGGCAGCCCAGCAGCCTGGCTCCACAGCAACGAGGGCCTCGGGGGCAGAGTGAGCCCCCCCCAGCTCACCCCACACCCTAACGAGGGGAACCACTTGGCCAGCAAAGCAGCAGGGAGCTAAGGCAGCCCTGCGAGCTCACGGAGGGTGGCTGGGACAAGCCCATGTTCTCCCTGGTCCCAGGAAAGCCAGGCACAAATTAATCCAGATAGTCACCGTGAGAAGCATTAATCACCGTGGACAAAGCCCCAGATACCCTTACCTTAAAACATGAAGCCCCAGTGCATACAGAAAGCCCTGGCCACAAGCACGGGGGACAGGAGGTCCTCTCCATGGCCATCACCATGCAGCAGGTAGCACAGAGAAGGGATGGGGGGGCGAGGGCTTTTGCTTTGCCTCTCCTGAAGCCCTCGCAAGGTGCTTCCCCCATCACCACTCTCATCTGCAGTTTTTCCCTAATCACGACCAAAACACACCTTTCCCTGCTACACAGAGAACATCCTGTCTGCAGGGACCCGGCTACTCAGCTCAGCAGGTTCTTTGCCCCTGCAAAGAGTTTGCCCTTTGGTAAAAGAAGATGAAAACCCAACCATCAACTTCACTTCAGGCTGCTGACATCACTGCAAATCCCGGTGAAGGGGGGGATGAAGCGAGGGAGCTGCTGCTTCCCCAGCCTGTGGTACAAGCACTTCACCACGGCTAGAAACCGAGCAAAAACATTTTTCTTTAAGGCTAACATCCAGCTTACACTACTCCTTTTTAGCCTGGGAGATAAAATTCTACAAGGGTATCTTAATACGAAGCGTGAAGTATCTGATGTGGACACTGCAGTGCTGACAACAGAGAACCCCAGGAACTGAAGACAGAGGGCAGAGAGATGTCCATCGAGTGATTGATGAAGAACTGACTTTGGAGCCTACAAGAGCAGCAGCTACCATTCTTTACTATTACCTGGAATGGCGGAATTTTCTTTAATTTGACCAAGTATGGGTTCCTCACCAATTTTTTCATCTAAAAGAGGGGGTAGAGTCGATGTGCCTCTTTTAAACTGTCCAAAAACAGAGAAAATGCACACAGTTGCTATTGACCAAGCAACCAATGGTGACTCATCTTCTCACATGCAATAACACTCCCTGCATGGAGCCACCAGACGGGTTTTGCTCTGTGAGACCAGTCTGGTGGAACCGGTGAGACAGCTCACTGTGTTTTTCTTGGAGGTGAAGCAGTGGTATGTGTGGACACTGCTGAATAAAAATCATTGCTCCACATTAACAACGAGCCAGTCATCCAACAGCAAAACATTTCTCAAATAGAAGAGATAACTCTTTACACACCTCTCAGCTGTGCAGCTCTTCGAAGCCCGTGGAAATCAGCTCTGCCCCAGCCTCCCCTTCACATCAGGGCCAGCATAGAAACCTTGTACTGCACAGCTTGGCCTTGGATGACAAAATCCTTCCAAGCACCAGAAGGTATCATCAACACTGCAAACTAACGGACACCTTCAAAATCCCACTGGAAAAGGCAAGCACTTCTCCTGCCAAGCCCACCAAGAAGGGATGAAAGCGGAGCCCTGACGTCTGTAATGTGTACTGAGCAGTATAAACCAAGTGTTGGGTGTTACCAGCCCTCATCTGAGATACGTCTGCATGGACGGGGCTGACCTTGAAGCTGTTTCTGCCAATCACGTGCATATGGAGGTGGCAACAGTGGATTCCTGGATGCAGATGAGCTGGACCCAGGCAGTGCCAAGCTCCAAGGTCCCCATCTGTGCAGGGTCCACACAACCCCCCCAGCCCTGCCCTTCTGCACGGACTGCCCCACCCCACCCCACCACCAGGTGCTTTCCCATTTTTCCAGGAGCTATGGTGCCGTTAGCCCTCCTCCTCCTCCTCACCAGCTGCTCATGTCGGGACCTGGAGAAGGAACACCTTGTCCACATCCCCTAGGAAATGCTCTGCTCCCAGTGCAGCACCTTGACCGGGCTCTGAACCATGTAGAGGGATGACACCAAGCAGCTATCCACTCCAGATGCTCAGATGCAAGCAGTGATGCCTTTAAGAAAAAAAATAAATACAAATAAAACACATGACGTTCTTCTAACTGAGCCGGTTCACTCCTGCCCATATTTATGTGCCTGCGCTGCACAATGCATATTCCAGCTTGGCGCCCGGGTTTCCCTCAGATATGCAAGTCTTTACCCAGGAATTCATAGCAGGAGAAATCAAGAGGAGAAAGGGGAGGGGTGGAAAAAAGATACTTTTCCTATTTTATCTAGTACCAAATCCTTTTGCAGGTCCACTTCCCCTCAGCTCACTCACACTTCTGGGTCTACCAGCATATTTTAGGTAATGAAATGCACATTTGCTGGTCAGCTCTAATATATCCAGAGGGACTGGTTTTTGCGTGTGTTTGTTTTAAACTTAAGGGTGTTGTAAAGTTGTTCCAACAGCCCAGGGACGAGACGATAAGACATGGCAGGCAGCGCCTGTTTAGTGGGTGGTTGTGGTATTAATATTTATCCCATAATTGAAGAAAGACGTGACAACACAAGAAAAGCAAACCACCACCACATTTCCTTACGAGGCACACACTGAACCCTCTGCAGAGACCACCAGATATGAGGCATTTAATACAATCCTTGTTTATTGCAAAGAGAGAAAATCCTCTTAACAAGCCAAGTTCACTAAAAAAAAAAAAAAAAAAAACACCACACACAACTGAAAAAAAACACCAAAAACCAAAGTCAGAATCAGACTTGCTGGCCCCAGCATCTTTCCAGTCAGCTCCTTCAGCTCCCGCACCTCCCTTGCCTGGTGCCCGAGTCCCAGTGGCACACTGGACCGTCCTCTGGAGCAGAGCATCCTGTCCCAGCCCTGCCTGCCACGGAGGATACGGCTCCATCGCAGCGCCCTGCACTGCCAAACTGCCTTCGTACGAGCGTCGCTTCCACCTCCAGGCAGTTTTCAGACCACCAATCGAGATCAGGCTCACAAAGCTACAGGAGAAAATTTCTCATGTAAATCGATTTTGTGCTTGCCTGGTAGAGAAGAAGACTAAAGATATCTTATTCACTTTGAAAAGCAAAAATAGTCATCCATTCTGGAGCAGGTACCAGGGATTTTGCACAGCTACAAATGTGCAAGCAAACAGCAGCACGGTGTCAGAGCAGAGCAGACTCCAAGCAAGAGGCGGTGGGAAGCCAACATTAAGCAGGCTATTGCTGCCGGGCGGCGAGCTAAGCCCTAGGTGGGCAGCAGATGCAAGAGGGACAGACCCATCCACACAAATCCCCCCTAGCAGAAATGACAACATCATGTAAAATTACTGCCCCAATTTGGGGACATCAGGGTATGAAGCTCCAGCTTTCCCTTGCTTTCAGTTGCTTGAAAAGTCCAGGAGAGAAAGAAAAAGGTTTCCTGAGACACTAAGCACGTATGTAAAGAAAAGTTAGCTGAAACGGTGTAGAGAGACCTGGAGAGCACACACGTGCGTTAGAGGACTGTGAACAGAACTGGAAATTAAGCCCATCTCCATGACTTATGGACCCACTCTGCATTTGGGTAACTACCCAAATGCTGAGCTCAACGACTAGGGAAACAGCATAGCTCCCACGCTGGCCTCCCCTCTTTTCACATCTCTTCTGCTCCACACAGCTCAACAGCAAAAGATGGGAAGGAACACAACTCCCTGTAAACTTCTCCAGCTGCAGACCAATGCAATTACACTTAATGCTCGCTGAGGTATGAAACATTGACAAGGAAGGCGAAAGTTTACACGGCCAGGCTCCAGCAGAGCCCACAGGTCCCACCTGGACTGCACTGGTGGAGCACCAGCAGTGAGCTGGGACAACCTCTGGGCGCAGAAGCGATCCCACAGCCACCGCTCCAGACAACCCAGCCACCCTGAACACTGCTTGGGGTGACGGAGGGTAAAACTTAGCTATGGCTGGGGAAGAAGGAACTGCCTTTCCTATTTGCATGGTTGCCCCTGACCACAGCTAACGAGGGCAAAGGAGACAAGTTATTTACTTGGCTTTTCAACCAACACTGCAAAGGGCTGAGGGTGTAGCGAGGATGGGCAGCACTGCCCGTCCCAGTGCCCTGTGCATCCCGCACCACCCGGCTGCTCCCCGTGCTGCCCCCAGCCCAGGGCAGCACAATGAGCGAGTGGGTGCAGGATCTGTCCCCGCAGCAACAGAGGCACCCTCGGGCTCCCGCACTGCTTTCCCAGGAGCTCATGGGACCCACACCCAGGGGACACGGGGGGCTGGACAGAACACGTGGTGTTCCACATCACTTGGCTTCCTGCTGAAAGCCCAGGCAGCTCTGTCCTTCTCCTCACACGCTTCCTGGGCTTTCTGGCCATAACTGGACACACCATATGGATATTATAAAAAAAAAAAAAAAAAAAAAAAAAAAAAGTATTAGCTTGCATTTTTAAGTCTTTGGAAGAGGCTACCTACAAGGAAAAACACACTTTAGAGTTAGTGAAGTAGCGATGCTGTTTACAAACATGAGGTTTCAGTATTTTCTGTGGTCATTTAACTTAACTGTAAAGCAGTTTCTTCTACCCACAACCTGCCTAAAACCCCAGAGCAGCCTGCTTTTGCCTTAAGATTTCCGAGACCATTTATTAGACTAAGTCTATGCAAAGTCTTCATATCTAGGTGACACTTTTCCAAAAGTAATAGGGGACTTCAGATTTCTCCCACAGACAAGCACATTAGTCATCTATTTGTTAAAGTAAATGATATTCCATCTTTCATTCTCAGGTCTCTTACAAATTGTGCAATGCGGGTCCAGGTCCCTACACAGAGAATCCAAGCTTGCCCATTACATCTGCCCTCCCTGGACACAGATGACAACACTCACTTCAGGGTCTGTCCCATAATGATGCTCACCTTTCCTCAGACAACCTCCAAATTTTGCACCCCTTTCCTTTTTTCCCAGGACAGGCAGGATTTTATTTATGGTATTGTTCAGTTGCTGGCAGGAAGACATGCACACATCTGGACAATCAGAAACCCTGAAGTCAATGGCTTGGGCACATAAATTCAGTTCATCCCAATTTTAAGCTCACAAACACCAGAAGACATCCCAGCCTTGTACTGCACATGGTGCTCTGCAGTGGGTTCCTGCAGCTGATCTCCCTCAGCTTCTTCTCCCTCTTGTTTGGACGGAAGTTAGGAGGTGACTGACCACCGTTCCTCTCCCTGTGCACAGTGTGCAGTCTTAGGGTTCATTTATGTGGAGCCCCTGCGAAGAGGCATCAGCTAGCAAATAAATGGCTTAAGCCAAAATACTGTAAGCCAACAGCACAAGAAGTCCAACTGACCCAACACCACACAGGACTTGTCCGTGACAGACAATATCCTTGGCCAATAAAACTTTTAAAGGTTCACTGATTGCAGCTAGACATGTCATGTTTCCCCGAACAGATTATTATCCCCATAAATCTCCATAACACGATTTTATCTCATCTGGATTGGCAATTAAGCAAAACTTTGCTCTGTTTGCAGCTTACCCAGCCAGCCTCCAACGACAATGCACGTGCTTCCTAAAAAAGGGAATGGAGAGACTCACCACCGCCCAGCCCACACCAACGCGTCAGCCCTCCCAGCCACGCGTCTCTCCGACACGTACACAACACCCCAGGCACAGCAAACAACCACGCGCCCTCCATGTGTTTCCCCTGCCAGAAACAGACCTACTATCAAAGAACATTTCTTCTGCTTCTTTATCTTCCAAACATGCTATTTAAAGGGGAGGGAAAAAAAAAATATTAGCTTGGAGGCTTACTGAGCCTGCGTTTGCCAAAATGCATGCACTGTATTTAATTCAAAGAGTATTTTTACTTCTGGGAGCTTAGCAGCTACTTTGTCAACAGTTTTTTATTGGCAAATGTTGATGTTTTATGGCTTCATTTAAATCAGGTGGATGAATGCAAAACCATCATCTGTTTGGCTTTTCAATTACAAGACACATAAATAAACCCACTTCCCAGGTTGTCCTACCTACTACGCAACTTCCAGCTTCTCCATACAGCACAGCCCATTTTTGCTTTATAATCAAATCAGGCAAACGGAGGGGATTTTCCTATAGGAAATGAATCATGGAAGCCACCGACCTGTTTCTCGAGACGCAGCATTACTTATGACGCGGCTGCCTCCCATCCCACCGCACACAAGGCCGGTGCGAGCAGAGTCAGGCCCAGAAAGCCAACGGGTAAAGCTGAGGCCAGCGACACAATGTGGCATCAGCGTACATCCCACCCAACAGCCTGCTGCCACTGTGTCCTAGACCAAGGTCTGACCAGTCAGAGAGTTTTTTTGAGACGTATCAAGTATCAGAAGACATTTAAGACTTATCAGCATGGTTTGAAGCCTCCAATCGGTATACCCAAATATTGAATTTAATAGAAAATGCCATCTGATGCACAGCTGGCTGGTGGTGTGGCACCCTCAGCTTTCACCCAGAGCTGAGCAGCCACCTTCAAATATGTAATGATTCACGTAATGAAAGGGGGTTTTGAACAACATGATTAAACAAGTGTCTGAGGAATAAGCACTTCTCTCACGTTCCAGTGAGGACTCTCCCACGCAGTATTTTCAATTGTGACCGATTTTTCTGCCCTGCCTTTGGTGTCTCCCCAGTGCTGCACGAGCAGCTTTGGTGCCCTGCGTGCCACCGAGCAGCTCCTCTAGCAGGACCATGATTCACTGGATCTCCTTCCACCCAGCCCTGAACCCCCGAGGACACGGCTGCACCATGCACCTGTCACCTGCCAGTGCCGTAACAGTGTCCTTTGTAAGTGTCATTTACAGAGGAGCTGTCCTCACCCAGAAACGTGACCTCTGGGCTTCAGCACCAATCTCCCGCAAGATGTGCCCAAGAACTCCCTGCCACCACTGCGCAGCACTGGAGGGTTAGGTGTCATCCTGAAGAGCTCCCAGGACACTGCGATCCCTAAAAAGCAGGACCCACAGAAACCCCCACCACCACCCATCAAGTCTTCCTCTCACAACGGAGTTATGTGGCAGTTCAAAGCTCCTTGGTGGAACTTACAAAAAACATCCAAGGGGGTCATAGCAACCCACCAACCTTCTGAGGATCCAACAGCAGCTTGCCTACCCTCAGCCATGTCATGAGGACTAACGCTTGCAGCTGGTACAGACAGCTCCTCCTCCTCTCTGCCCAGACACCCCTCCAACCTTCCTGAGGGCACACAGCTGCTGCTCACCATGGTCCTTGCCACGGCCTGATCTCCAATTAGTCCATGCCTGTTTTCTGGACCAGAGGACAGCCGTCACTCACATAAGCCTCAGCTCAAGGGAATGCCCAGTTTAAATACTTATGGCTTTGCTCATTGCCCCTTCTGTTAAGCGTGAGCCCACCTCAGCCCCACTCCTCTCCTTCCCTCTTCCATCACTCCTTAGCCAGGCATGTCCCACAGCCTTGGGGACATGGTTCTCAGACAGCCTCGGGCCATGGCCCATCCTGAGTTACGCCTATCCTCTGACGCAACTCCCACCAATGCCCTTCTTGCCATGCCAGGAGAGCCGAGCAGCCATTCTCATCGATATCCTCAGCAAGGTACCAGCACAGCACCCAAGGAGTCTGACAGGCAAATATCTCACACTGGTCTCTCGGAATCCACGAATGTGAGAAGCAAAAGTTGCAGTCACTTCAGGAAGCCTAATGATGAGTTGTGGGATCATTTACCAAAAGAAACGCACACTAGGGCAACAGTAGCATGGATGCAGGGTACAACGCCCAGGAACACAAGCTGCAAGGATGGCTTGGTTGTGGAAGCCAGGCCCCCAGCAGCCAGGGAGAGACCTTCAGGGTCACTGACTGCCCACGCTCCCATCTGCAGCACAGGCCACGACTTCCAACAGCCGATACTTCAGACACACAATAAAAAGTCAAAGCCACAACTGTAACATGCTATGCAGGGAGACTGCTGATGCCACCCACGTCCCAGACCCTGGCCACCACAGTGTCGACACCGACTCAGCAGGAACGGTGCCACTTCCCCAGCCAGGCTCACCACCAGCAGATCCAGATCCAGCTCTCCATGCCAGGCAGAGGTGAAGTGCCCGACCAGCCGGACAGCAATTTCCATGGCAACGCAGGGATGCCATCAGCAGAGGATTAAGCTCCAGCAGGAGGGAAAGCAGGACCGGGGGAGGGAGGTTGATCAACAAGTGCTGCGACAGGGACGCGGCAGAGGAATGGAGGCCCACAGCATCGATTTTCACGCCCATCTTCCCCTTTCAATTCTTCTCTAGCATAAAAGTCCCAATTTAAATGGCAGACTTTGACACCATTAAAAACTATCAGAGCATTTAACACACTGCCCCTTCCTCCCATGTCATCACATCCACGTCTGCCACAGAAATAAAGAGGACTGCAAGATGCAGACACCTCCCCGCAGTCCCGGCATGAAAGTGCAGCAAATCTGCGTCACACAGAGAACCTCTGAAAGAGGATGAATGCTAAGTGCAGGGAAAAATGATTACTTTATTTGTAAAGACCATGTCTCTCGTCATTCTAATTCATGCCAAATCCTCCAGGCACTGGACAGCTGCGGGTTTAATCATGAATATACAAATCAGCAACAAATGAACAACAAAAAGAGTCTCCAAACACAACATGGGGAGACCCAGAATTCAGGCTGGTTTGGCTGCCGCTCTCCCTCCTTTGCACTGAAATGAAGGACAGGATGGGTAAAGCCAGGACTTGCCACCCCCTCCTGCCACCAGGCATCCAGGCAGCCCAGCAGTGCTTCTTCCGTTTACTCCCAGAGATGGGAACACCAGCCTGTACCTCTCCTTCCTCCGGCAAAGCCTCCCCACCACCGAGCGGGAGGCACCAGCTGCACAGAGGACAGCAAAGTGGAGAAGAGAGGGAGGGAGGGCAGAGGCAAGGGCCAGTGGAAATGAGAGGCTGGGGACTGAGAGCAGATGGAGCAGCACAGACAACTCGAGTAGGTAGCCAGGAAGGAAGCACAAAGGTTTTAATATATGCAAAACAAATGCACCAAGTGATGGGAAATTGCTCACTTCTGTCTGAGCCTTGGCCAGGGCAAAGCACAGGGGTAACACCGGTAGCCAGGGGTTCACAGAAGGGTTTCCCCCGTGAATACCTCGCACACCAAGTGAAGGAAGCAGGCACTAATACCGATACACTTAACATCAAACACCACACCAACCATGGGGAGGTCCTACAGAGGCTGCTGCTGCCAAGGAGGCCGGAGGCCCCTTCCCAGACATCCAGCACCTGCCTTCTGCTGCGTCTTGAGTGTTTTCTGCCCTGTCATGAACACGCACATTGAGGCACTACAAAGCTGGTGTGCAACAGAAGATGGGGCAGGCAGCAGCCGATACCCATCCATGCAAAGCACTGCAAGTCACTTGGAAGAGAGAGTTGGGAGAGGAAGCAGGAGCTACCCAGAGCTTGCCAGAGGACTGCTTTGCAGAACAGATTATTTCATTTCTCCTATGAAAAGGGCAGGAACTGGGCGCGAGGCAGGGCTGAGCATCAGCCCAGTCGCAAACCACCTCCCTCTTGCTGCCAGGAGCTGCTGCACCACTCCTCACCTTCCAGGCCTGCTTGCCTCAACTCAGCACACAACACAACAGGAATTTGCTTTCCATGGGCCTGAGACCCTGCAGAACATCACAGCAGACAGCTGACCACCCAGCGATGGCCAAAGACCAAGCCCTCCCATCTCACCCCAATGCTATCTCTGCAGAAATATCTTCTTTTACTCTAACCACTGCAGATTCATTAAACGCAATTGGATCTGTGTTATTGTTTGTCTGGAAGTGATAGGAGACGGAGACAATGTGCTTCTGAAACGCAAGCTTTAGAAAAAAAATCAAACCAGATGAGAACAAAAGTGGGTTTTGTGCCTCCTGAAGTCACCCCTGGGGTGGGAGCAGCCTCTCCGCTGAGGTGCCACGCTGCACCCAGGGCTGCGGGTGGGCCCTTGCGGTGGCATGCAGCAGGAGGATGGACCCTAGCAGCCTGGAGACTAATTTCTGTGCAAGCCATGGCTCCAGCAGTCATACCCAGTGACACCTTCCTGTGCTAAAGAAACTGCTTCTTCCCATCAGGCTTTGAAGCCAAAACCATCCTCACGCAGAGGGAGAGTTGCATCCCATTTCCTTGCCCTTTCCCCTTGCTGAAGTGCAGTCCCTGGCACCCAAACACAGCATCTACATCCCTCCTGCTCCAGAAGGAAGTGTCCCAGTGCTCCAGCTGCCCCATGCTGTGAAGGGATCCGTCCTCTCCTCTTGCACAAGGTGAGTCAGTTCAATACTTTGCTTGGAAAAAGACACCTGGGTTGTGGAGTAATGAAAATAAACCTTCCCCTGCAGTCCTCCCCACTGAGAGGAGTGAGGTTTCCCCGGCTGTCCTGACAAAGCAGATACGGAGAGAAAAATACAGGGATGAGGAGGGGAGAGAGCTCCTTGCACCAGGGAAGGAGTCGGCACACAGGCAAGGTGGCCCTGCCAGCTGTCCACAGCCTTTCTGTCCCCAAACAGGCTTGCACGTGGAGGAAGAGAGGTGTTTTAGCGGGTTCAGCTGAGCCCTCAAACTTGCAAACTTTCTGCATCACCCTCCTTCCTTTCCGCAGACTCCCTCGTAAAACATGCCATGAAGAGGAGGGACCATGGCAGATATTTGAGCTTTGAGATTATCAAGACCCAACAGAGTGACACACTTGAGCCCAGCCCTGGGAAGCAGCACTCACACCCCAGGTCCAGCCCACCACTGATACCCCATCACCTTGCCTCCACCTCCAACCCAAGACCATCAGACAAGGCTCCCTACAAACACTAGGTCACCTCCCAGGTCAATCCTGGGAAGACCAAACAAGACCAAATGCAGAACAGTGACAATAAAAATCAGCGTACATAAGAAAAACATCCAGTTCCCCAAGGAAGCAGACAGGCATAACCTCTCCCCTCCACTACCACCAGCTCTGAAGCCTCCACGATTTTACAAGCGCATCAGGCCCGGTCCTCTAGGCAGAAGCACCTTATGGAAATGGCAGGCCATCCCTCTTGGCCATGCAACCCTCCCCAGCGAGCCCCATACCTGCAGCTGATGACCAGCCAGGCAAGCAATAGCAGCCTGCTGAGAGACAGGAACTAACAGTGTGAAGACCTTGTACAACAAATTCAACATCAAAATAAATGGCACCAGAGATACTCTATAAGCCAATCTCTTTTCTACCTAAACTTCTGGGTTTTAATCCAAGCAAAGCGTTTGCACTGCCAGTAGTCTGACACAGCGAAGGGCGAGAAGCCCAAGCTCAGCTGGCTCTGATGCCTGGGACACTCGGAGCTCCCAGGACGCCCACATCTCCACAGTCACCAACAAAACCCATCCAGTGGTTCAACTGGTAAATCCAAAGAATGGTGACCAGGAAAACAAAAATATCAATGTTTGCATGGACAAACCCACCTTCCTTCAAGCGTGCAGGCAAACCTGAACCTTTCAAACCTGCAGCCTTTACACCATGGGGCTGTCCAGGCTCCGATGAGGGGGGCTGCCCCCCACCCCAGCCCAGAGCCCAGCCGTGCAAGCAGGGCTAGGGCTTCCCAGCCAGCTGGGCACATCTGTGGGAACCATAATCTCGGCCATAAAACCGCAGCTTGGGGCTGGGACAGGGCATCAGAGCAGTGCTCCATGAAGTACTCGCAACTCAGAAATGCAGATGCAAAACCGCAGTCCCCTCGTGCCAGCTGCGGCAGCATTAGCAGGTTTTCCCAGACAGCCTCAAAGCCCTTCCCTCACCAGCAAAACCTCTTCCCACCGGCACGGGATGGGACACGGCCCCACCCCAGCCTGGTGCTGCACCCGCTGGGCTGCGCAGGAGGTGGGATGGGGACATGAGGCCCCAGGACAGGCGCTGAGCTGGCAGGGAGCAGCACCTTGCGTGCCCACTGAGACATGCAGTGGGCTTTACTTCCTGCTACAGACACAGGCTGGACTTCGCGTTCCACGTCTCCTCCATGGGCTTGACAAGAAGAAACAGGAAAATACACGCATCCCCTCCCATGTGCAGAGCCCAAGTCACTCTGGGAATGGCAACGGTGACAAACCCACTCCCCTGCCCGCCTCTGCACGCCACAACTCATCTCCTTTCCTTACAGCAAGAAAGAAAGGGTACCCCCCCCTCAGAAATTGCCTTTAAAAAAAAAAAAATCCTTGAACAAATGGCAGCAAATCCCAACGCGGAGCTGCACAATGGACACTTCAGTCTGCCCAGGGGAGGGAGAGACAGGACCTTCAATGCCTAAATAAATTCAATTTGCTCATTAAGAGGGGGCTGGGGAAGGTTAGGCAGAGGGTAGCAGTGGTTATTCACTTCCCCCAATTAACATTCCAGTGGCGCTGCTCTGCTTTCTAGGAACAATAACTTTTTCGGAAGGGGGAGCGATGCTCGTGGGGGTGTTGGATGGTCCTGGAGAAAGGAGACACGTCTGTGCCTTAACAGGGTCTGAGTTTATGTATGACAGGAACTGCTAAACAAAAAACCAAGAATACATAAAGATCTAGCCTACGCAAAAAAGAACCTGCAAAATAAAACCCCTCACGTCCCTAGACCAAGATTATTTGCCTTTGCTGCTCATCTAAATATTTTCTGCACAGGCCTTGGCAACAGAAAAAGAGGTGGCTTGTCGCTGGTTTGTTTACAAAAGGTCTCCAAATGCAAAGTAATTAAAAATATTTAGTCCAGGCTTTGAGCCTCACCATCCTTACGGCCTCCCACGGCCCCATGCTGACTCGCAGCAGCCAAGGACCTTGACCGCCCATGTTTTAAAATAAACTGGAGCTTCAACTCCTCCACTCTCTGCCAGGCTCTCCATCACTGCCAGCCCGGGCTTACAGGTGGGGTGGCCGGGAGGATGGACAGGGAGGGGTTGACTTCATTCCCGCACCAGCTGGGGAGGAAGGAGGCACGTCCCAGCTTATGGCTCCACAGGCTGGGTCTCCCATGCAATGAAAAGAGCTGGATCCCATCCTCTCCTCTCTCCTGGGCTTCCTTCTGCCTTGGGAAACTCCCGGGCCCCTTTACTGAGGTCTGCCCACCACTCTGCGACAGTAACTTACTCATTTATTTCCTTCCCAGGATGAAAAATCTGCCTTTTCTTAGCATGGTCATTAATGTCTCCAATAACGTGTTTGCAGCACGCTTAAGTTCCCACTTGCCCTTGCAACTTCCCCAGGCTCTTACAAGGGAGGCTGCTGTGCTTTTGTCCTCCTCAGACACACAAGCCCTGTGACAGCACCCACAGAAAACAAAGAGCACGAACCGAACCCAACTGCAATCGCACCTGCGGGAGGAGCGGCACCGGAGGGGCTCTGCACAGGCCAGACGCTGCCCACCCCGACGTGCACCGCTCACCGGCGGAGCCCAGGGCCGCTCCCAGGGCGCGGGACACAGCCCAACACCAGACCAAGCCACGTCTATCACCGTGGGCCTGAAAAGAGCAGGCTTGCCCTTGTAAAACTGAAAGCAGCCACCGAAAAGGAACGGGTCTGTCAATACCCCGTGGGCATATGTGCTGGGGCGTATCTATTTCACCACTTCACAGTTTCGAAGGATTCCCATGAAAATCTAGCCCAAACAGACAGATGGCCAGAGCTCAGCATTCCCAGTCACCACATATAAGCAATAACAGGGTACCCAAAAGAGGGACCCTGGCACATATGCACGGCTGGACAGGCATCTCCACGGAGGCAGGTCAGGCACCGCTGACTGTTAAGCTCAGTTATACCATCTGCGGATGCCTATGGCCACGTGTAGGAAAGAAAAACATTTTGATCTGCTGTACGTGTCAGGAACTAAAAACAGTTTGTTTTACCCTGCAGGTGTTAAATGAGTGTATAAGCCTCAGGAGAACACGCCTGACTAACAAAGATCCCATCAGCGTAGTGCTTAGCTGCAGCCAGCTTCAAGCTGTATTATGTTCTATCAAACAGGCGTGAGGTGGACTTGAAGCAAGCAATGTCCAAAGATGCTCCAATTATTTAATCCACTCATCAGCAACACTCAAGTTGAAGACTTGCAGTGTCTCACTTGGCTTCTCAGATGACAAAGCAGCTTGCTGGTTTACCAGGCAATGCATAATCACATCAAATGGCTCTTTGGTGCCAATGCCATCCCTCAGGAAGAAGACGGAAGGATGATAGAAAGGTCTGCACCTACCCGAGAAGATGTCTCCTCACAGGCTTGATGCAGATAGGTTGGGAACATTGTATCAGACTACCAATATTGTCACCCTGAGGTACCAGCACACCAGAACCAAATATCCCCCACAGACGGCCAGCCAGAGGTCTAGGGGAAAGGCTGGATTCACCTGAAGCCCTGCCAGAAGTCTCCAGCACACCTCCTGCTTCCTGCTTTACATCCTCCCCATGGACAAAAGCGGGTCAGGAACAGAAAGTGTCCTGGGGAAGCTGTATGGTTTGTGTGTTCCTCCAGGAGCATCACAAGGCTTAATTCCAGTGCAGAGAAGCTGGTGCCTTTTCACCCCAAGCAAAGGTCTGCAAGCCAAAACAAATCCCCTCTCAAGCCAGCATCAGGCACTAGGACTCTATTTTCCCTACTTTTTGGGTAGCCAGTGCCCTGTCCTACCACCCAAGCAGCCACTGCACGCCCTATTGCTCCAGAGTCAACGCCACAGATGCTTGCCAGAGGTCCCTTAAATGGCCACAAGGAACAGTGAATGATCATTTGAACAACACCTGGATGAAACAGCTGAGCTATGGGCTGGATTTGATGTTGACTTTCAAGCCTGAAAGAGGAACCCACCCATAAAAATGCAGAGGCCAGCTACTGAAAAGGAAAGATCCCAGTCAGAGAGGAAGCAGTATGCACCAAAACCAGACTCGGCATTTGCTCCCCTCCAGGCCCTGTCTAGCGTACCGTAGATCATGCACGTGTTGTCTCCTCACCATACAATGGAGTTATCACCATAGTTGAATGCAGGAGGAGTTGAACAAGGACCCAGATCCAGCATTGACCTACCAATGTTCCTAGGAGTTTCCTTATGTGAAGGGCCATACCTTGCTTCCTCCAGCAATCACTTTCCTCCCCCTCATCCCCAGGAGATAATAGGGGCACAGGCAAGAGTGACAAGACCCCACAGGGAAACTGGGCGCACACAGGGTCATTCCAGGACACCAGTTTCATACTGCTTTCCTCAAAGCCTCCAGAAGTGCTGAAACTTTTCACAAGGCAGGGCATTTCTGCTGTCAGGGAGATCCAGAAGTTTAATGTTGCCATGCCGGTAACTGGACATCTCGCAAAGCTATTCTCTCTACCTCAGAAAGCCACTTCTGTGATAGCCAAAGAAAACAGAAGGAAGATCTCACACCTGCAGAAGCATAACTCTGCCTTTCTACTCCACCATCAGTCAGCCCTGGGTCCCAGTTCAACCTTCTGCTGGGCTGCTTGAAAGCTTCAGCAAGGACAGTTTCAGCAGGCTGGCAGCAAGCACACCCCTTGCCATGGAACGAGGCATCAAGAGCTCCACAGCCAAAGCACCCATCCCACCGCTCTTCAACCCAGCCCTCCTCCTCCAGGGCAAGGCTGAAGGTCTCACAGCTGTGGGCCATACAGCCACCCCATCGTCACCCCTTCTGCAGCTATTCTTAGTCCTCTGGTGTGATCAGGCTCTGACTGGAGATGTGACTGCAACAGCCGCAGGGAGGAAAAACAGCTTTCTACATGTGACAGGCAAAGACCTCTAAATAGTCAGGGCAGAAAGAGATCCATCTCTTTTTCTTTGCAGGAGATCAAGATCCAACTATGCAAGTGGGGCAGCCTCCAAAGGCACCTTACTCTCCATTGAAGCCTGGGCTATTTCTGCCTCTACAAACGCTCTCTTGCAAGAGATAAGGCTCAGCTTTCTGAAGCTTGCAAACTAGTCATTAAAAACATAAAACACAAGGGGGGAGAAGTGAGATGAACAAAATGCTAACAGGAACCCCCAGGTCAAACCGCCTCCCCCGTCACCGGGGCCCTCCTCTTGCCAGCACATTCCTGCCACTAATGAGGCCCCACCGCTTCCTCCTCCCTCCTCAAGTTGCTCCTGGTGATGCAAATCCATCGTCTTTTGTTTCTATTCTTGGAGTAAAAACAGAACCAAAGTAAATAGCAAAACAGCTCTTAGGTTTCAGGATCCTTTCTTTTTCCATCCTTCCCAACAGCGGTCAGGCTGCTGTTGCCGTCAAAGTGAGGTGACACCCGACCCCAGACATCATCTTATTTCCCACCGGAAACGCTCCGCTTAATCTTCATCCTCCGACGTCCCCTTTGAGGTCATTGCCAGCTCCTTTTCCGAACCTTCGCTTCACTGTGCTCCTTGGGAGGTTTCAGACGTCACCACAAGCCTCTCAGCAAGTGAGAGAGCCCGCAGAGAGCCTGCCAAGGACTCTGGTGATGGCAGAGAGCTCTCCCCAGCCCCAGCCCCTCCACAGCAGGCTGGAGACCCATCCCCACCAGACCTTCTGCCTTTCACTCTCACCTGTGCCCAAAGAGCTAACCAGCCCCAGTCAATGCCCAGAGAGACCTCATGGTGCCCAGTGTGTTCCCACGTGCTGGGGTGGGCACCGGTGCATGTGCACAGGGAGGGAAAGGAGACACACCGCAACACAAGTTAGACACATCACCTCTTCCCCAGATATGCCAGTGTCTGGTGAAGCAGGGTGACGGCCATCCTGCCACATGGCACTGCCGGGGAAGCTGCTCCCACAGGGAAGTGCGGGGCTGAAGATCGGCTCTGCCACTGCTGAGCCCCCACAGAAGCTGCAGATGAAAGAGGGGCAGGTGAGGCAGACTTTGTGCGAGAAAAAGCTCTACTCCAATACAGTTTCCAGTCTGTAACAATGTCCGCCGAAGACACTTACTCTTAGGTTCACCTTAGTTGAGGTTCAGCAAAGGTAAGCAGGCAGCAAACCCTACACCAGGAGCTGGGACCCTGAGTGCCTGCAGTGGGTCGAGAACGCCCTGGGTAGCACCAGGGCCACGTCCCGGCACTCTCCCCACCAGCACGGCTCACGCTGGGAAGCAGACAGCAGCACAGAGCCAAGCCTCAGCTCCAGGTGCAGCTGCAGGGGAGAGCGCAGAGCCCCGACAGCGCTCATTAACGATGAACGGTCAGGCATGACAGCCATGCTGGGACATGGCAACCCACCCAAAGCTTTGGGGAGCTCTGGCAGTTTTCCCCAGGCTCCCAGGTGCAAGGAGTCGGGAGACCGTGAGGATTCGGAGGCTGAGGCGAGCTCAGACATCTCCAGTGAGGGAAGGGAGAGGTAGAACGAAGCGCTTCTTCCAGAGATGGGGGAAGAGATGTCCCAGCAGCCCAAAGAGCTGCTGCTCTGCGGTGGGTACCAGTGCGTTGAAGCACAGTGCTGCAGAGACCTCTTGCAGCACACAACTGCTACTGCACCCATGCTCTAATACCAAGGAGCATCTCTCGGACCCGCACGGTTTCTAACAGAAGAGCCGCTTTGCAGCACACTGGTGATTTCTCCTGTGAATCCCCAGGCAGGTTGCACCTAGGGAGGCTTCGCAGCATCCAGTTGATGGCATCCAGCACAGCGGAAGTGCCACCTACAGACAGCCACAATGCTAAATTGCTCCCAGTTCTGCAGCTGAATCCACTTACCAGATCCTTAAGTCTATATGAAGCCACAATGACATCCAAAAGGGTCTTAATTCAGGCAAAAGCACCTCCCTTGCATGAATTTTCAGGCAGGGAAAGTAGTCTTAAGCATTTCAATCTCAGACTGCCAAATACTTTCTTCACTGGCACTCTTCAATAGCTAATGGCAAGCATTTCACCTGCAAAGAGCTGCACCATCTGCTCATGAGCCTGGGGCACCTGCCTTCCTCAGATCAAGACCACCCAACGACCTGCAGACTGTGAACTCCTGAGTCGTAAGAGGACAGACTACAGCAACCAGATTTGCTGTCTGCTATCTGGAAAGCAACAGCAACAGAGCTCAAGAGGAAGATCAGAGGAGCAGATCTACCAAGTGAAACACAAAAAAAGGTCCACAGGTGGACAAAGAGACCATCCCTGCAATCAGCAGAGGATGTGATCTACTACGCCTGGTCTGAGCAGCGACCAGGCTGGGATGCACAAACCTACAATCATGAAGCCATTCTTGCTGGCAAACCACAGAGCCCAGAAGTGAGAAGAAAAAGAAATCAGGATGACAAAACCCACCAGACTGCGTGCTTTGGGACTAACAGGTATAACACTGGCAGCCAGGACCTCTCTGGCTGGATGCAGAGGCCAGGAAGGAGCTGAGCAGCAGACTTGTGGCCAGTCACCATCACACCCAGCTGTTGGGAGGGGACAGCCAGCCAAAGGCAGGGTGAGAAGCTGTGCCACAGAGATGCAGCTCCTCACCCCGACCAGAAACTGCTCTGGGCCCTGCCAGCACAAGCCTTCGTATGCCCAGCAAGATCGAACCATCCAAAAGTGTTTTCTTTTGCACACAGCTGGACTAGTGCTGGCTGCAGCCCAAAGCATCCCCAGCACATCCCACATCACTGAGACCCCAGCCCAAGCTGCAGCACCAACCAGAAAACTCGTTTAAGTTTCACATTGTGAGGCACCAGTACTGCCGCAGAGGAGGAATACTCCAGCTCACGAAATGACGTCTTGCTTCTTTCAAAGCACTGTAGTTGTTTTCTTCTTTCATACAAACTTTAAATACTAAAGGACACAGTGCACATTTTTAGAAAGTCTAGCCTGGAGAAGCAGAATAAAATTAGAAGTTGGCGAAGGACTCTGCCTTCCTCCTCCTCAGCCCCGCAGCTTTCAGTGCATTTGATGCTTCTTGCCCAGAAGCAAAATACTAACACATCAGAAGCTGGAAGGTTGCTGCTTTTCTCTCTGCCAATGCATCGGATGGTCCCTCCACCACCTCCCAGCCAGCCCTGCCCTCCATCAGCATCACCCAGGCTGCTCCTTCCCAAAGCAAAGCCAGCAGAGGGAGCAAACACTGCGGGCTTGCGGGGAAATCACGGTTGGTTTTAATTGTGATTACTATATTTTGAATCTAGAGGCTATTTCCTAGTAGTTTGCTTAAGTTATTTGGACAGGCTCAAGGCAGGAGCAAAGTCAACCTGCATCCTCTCCTGTAAGAGCCCTTGGAAAAGGATATAGAGGTTGCACTAATATCCAGCCTGCAAAATGGCAGTACTCAAACCAAAACCAAAGTCTGTCCCTTGGCAATAAACACCTTCCAGATTCAAGCACAGGGGCACACATCTACTGTCTATTTTAAAGCCCTGTCAGAACTGTATGCTCAAGCCCCTGCAAGACTACCCATTAGCAGGGCTCTAATTGCTTACAACAAACAGGAGAGGCTTCCGACAGGTGATTCACAAATGCAATGTGATTTGCCCTCTATTAAACATTAAATACATATCAATGAATAGGTTTTATAGACAGGGGGAGGTTTAGATTGGATATTAGGAAAAACTTCTTTACTGAAAGAGAGGTCAAGCATTGGAACAGGCTGCCCAGGGAAGTGGTGGAGTCACGATCCCTGGAGGTGTTCAAAAAATGTGTAGATATTGCACTTCAGGACATGGTTTAGCAGGCATGGTGGCACTGGGTTGATGGTTGGACTTGATGATCTTAGAGGTCTTTTCCAACTTTAATGATTCTACGATTCTATGAAATTGCTGAGTAATTTCCTTTCAGAGCACTGGAAAATCTAACACCAGAATTCCTGCTCCTTCCACCTGAGCAAAAGTGAGCACATGCTCTGGTTCTGCCCGCAGGTCCTCAGGACCAGAAGAGATTTGCTGGTGGGGGCTGGTGTACCCCACCGGGCTGTGAATGATTTATACAGCTGGTTGCCATCCCCAGGGATACACCCAGCTTTTTAGCTGCAGGCAGAGGAAGGCTGCTGTGGGGCCGGAGACCAAGCGCTTGCAAGCTTTCAGGAACCTGCTGCATGTCACTTGTCAGCACTGACAAAACACCACGCACGATGGAGGCAAGCTATTCAGGTGCTACCAGCTGCCCCTTTGCAAAGCCATTAAACCTCCACTGATGGAGCGCTGCACAGTTACCTGCTGCTCTCACCTGGGATCTTCTTTGCTATTGCCAGCGCTGTTGTTGGAGCTCGTAACCTTTCCGCACCAACACCCTGGCTTCAGCCGCAAACACACCCTGACTGCACACACAGGCTTCTTCAGCTGTCCCACCCAGCAGGCCAGCACAGGCACCACCAGGACAGCTGAGAGCACCACAGAGACGCCCTGCCCCGACAGCTGAAACATGGCACAGGCAGCTCCCAGGCTGTGCCCTGCTCACCCAACCTCTGCAATGGCAGAAGAACTTCTGGCTGAGCCAGTATTTTCGGAAAGGAAAAAGAAATATTGTCTCTCACCTGCTCGCAGCTTGCTGTGAAACATCACACTGGCTCGCAGCGCTCTCCCACGGGGCTGTAAAGCGCCCCAGCATGCTGGGTGTCCAGTCCCTAGTGCCTTCCTCACCCTGTAAGCCTGTGAACCTCTTCCCATCCCCATTGCAGAGGCAGGTGGGCAACTGAGCCACACAGACCCACCCTCACATGGAGCTGAAGGCAGGGCAGAGCTGAGCCGGGCAAACACCGCAGCCCCATCCCAGCTACCCACTGTGGGTACACACTCAGCAGTGGCAGCGTGCTGGGAAATGCAGCCACAAACATACAGTCCCCAAAGGGAAACAGAGGAAACCACGCAAAGCTGGGGCAGGGTCAGGAGCTACACAAGTTCGGAGAGCTCTGGGGAATCAATTCTGCAAGCACCACAGCCCAGCGCTGTCCTAACAGGTTTTCAGCGCTTCTGGCCATCTGGCTTTATGTGGTGTTTGGATTTAATTTTCTTTTTCTTATTCTCACAGACAAGTTCCCCACTGATGGCAGAAAGGACAAGGAGGTTAGAAAGGTCAGCACAAAGCAGCAGCTGGGCACGGTTTGGGAATATTTGCAACATTACTCTGATGTTCACACAGACAGACCTCACTCCAGAAAAACAAGACTTCGAATGACCTGCATTGAGGACATTTACAATAGACAAAATACACCTGCACACACCGCATCAAAACCCACCTCCAGATTCCCTCACAAGCAGACAACCAGCACGGCCCGCTGGCTGACATGAAGCCAACCCCTCAGCCATCAGAGTCATCCGTATGGGAGCAGGGGCTCCGAAGCCCTTTGGCACTGCAGGGCACCTCTGCACTCAGCGCCGCATCTCCAGAGATGTCTGACATACACTAAACCACGGCAACGTGCCCAGATCCATTTTTGAACACAGAGTGCGGTGCCAGGAGGGAGGTTTGGGGTGAACACTGATGGAGGCTGCATCTCTCCATCCCTTCACCACACAGCCATCCTCCCGGTGCGCTGTAGCAACACTTCCAAGATGCCCAACCCTTGCCTAGATTTGGCTGAGGTTGCCCAACATGCACAGAAAGCCCTGGGAGGAGGTTTCACTGCACGGAGAGCCAGCACGCTCTGCAGAAGCAGCAGAGGCAGGAATAAAAGATAATTATTTGCCCATCTTGTGCCTGTCTCAGCCAAGCTCTCCAAGGTATTTGCATTCATAAGAATCAGAGTAATCAAAATTTGATATTAAATGCCCAAGTTGCAGAATAAATTCCTAGACGGCGCTGGGGGATTCTCCCCCATCCTAATGGCAGAGACACAGCTGAGCGCGAAACAGCCCATGGTGGAGGTGAACAGGAGGGGTATAACACTCCAGTCTAACCCAGAGTCTGAGAAAAATAACCACTGCTGCTCCAGGATTCCGCTGCCCTGCTCATGCCTCGCAGCTCCGAGACCTGCCGACCCCAGGATGGGAGATGGGTGCTAGAGACCTTCTCCAGCACGGAGGGCAGCCGGCAGGGCTGGCGAAAACTCAAACTTAGCTGAGCAAGACGACTCCTCAGAAGATGCTCTCGCACCTGACAAGACCCTCCACACCCATTAAGCAAAGCAGCAGCATCTCCCTACAGCGAACAGCACATGAGATCACTTCTGCCAGCACTGAACCTGCTCAGCATCTCAGGGCCACTTCACTGTATCGTGAGTGCAAAGCATGCACTGCACGTCCTCGATCCCAAAGAGCAGCCGCGGGCGTATCTGCCCCAGCTCGCTCGGTTTACACTGTTTATCACAGATACCTGTTCCTGGTTCGGCTTTAAAAAAATTGGATACTTTTTAAAAAAGTATCACACTGTCGACACACACCACCAGGAACCCCCTCTGTACCAGCCCAGCTTTGAGTGGTCCCCACAAAGCTGCCCCTCTCATTCCTCCCCACAGGAGACGTTTCCCTTTGTGTGGGGATGCCTAGAGCGGACCCACAGCACGCTCTCCTCTTCCCAAGCTGTCTCTGCTTTTACTACAGGCACCTACAAGCTACTACTGCAAGCAAAAACACGCTCACCAAAGCAATAAGTTGCATGCATTCAGGTTTCAAGTATTACTGTGTCGGCTCACTCCCGCACTAATTTGTGAAGCTGAGTGATTCACAGGTGGCCTCTCCCAGGGACTGCTCTGCTGCCTGCTCTCCAGTGAATAAGCTGCTATCCGGCTCAAGTCTCACATTATTTATCAGGTTTGTATTTTTTTTAAACACTCATCAATGAACAAGAGTCAGTAAGTGAGCAATTTGCCAAGGTGGGGTTGGGCACAATTAGATGATACACAGTGTGCATCCTTCATCTGCCTTTGCCTGCTTAAGACAGGCACTGCAATTGTGCTTTGAGAAACTGAGGGCAGATTGTGCGTAAATGCAGTCACTCGTCACTCTACTCCACCTCTTCCTGAAACACAGTTGACCTGCCTCTTGTATAGCTCCAGGCTCTGATTTTATTTCTTTTTTTTTTTTTGGTTTTTGTTTTTTTGTTACACTGAACTACAGGTCACAAACAAGCGTTGACTGGCTGTTTCCTAACATTTTCTGAAATCAGGTGAGAGAGCAAGCAGTTTTGTAGCAGCATCAGAACACAAACAAATAAAATAAAGCAAGCAGGAGAGCGTTACCACCAGTGGGATTTCACTGGCATCGGTGGGATTACAGCAGGGCTGAGCTTGGCTTTGCTGTCACTGTAAGCATCGCACCAGAACCTGCAGCACCGGCAACATAGGTGAGACCCCGCGCACTTAGGAACAAGACCAAACCATCAGGACAACACAGGAATAGTCCCACTAAGCAGAAACCGCTCTGTTCCGGGCTCTGCCCAGCACACCAACAGCCCAGGCCAGGATATTCATATTAAATGGACTGGTACTGCCCTGGGGTGAGGTGGCTTCTGCACAGACCAGTGAGTTCCAGTTCCCCAGCATCACTGCAGCATCCATCAGGAACATGAGGAGTTTCTGGACTGATATCCAGCATCCATGGGAACAGGAAAACCTGGATGCGTACATGCCTGCCTCCTCTGCAGCCCAGGCACTGTCAGTAACCTCAGCGAGCACCAGATTTCATCAGGTTTCTGCCACAAAGTAAGTTTGTCTCCTCACTGCCTCCCCTTCCCTTTTGCCTCTTCTCCTTCATTACAGGTTTTGTAAGGCAAGGATTACCTCTGCTCAACTCATCTGTAGAGCTCCCAAGACAAACAGGGCTCTCAGTCTTTCCTGGAGGGCACAGACATTTCATAACAGAATGACTGCCTGCAAAAAATACCTTATAAAAAAATAACAATAATTAAAAAATAAAATAAATTCATGCATGAGAAGACAGCCAGGTAAGCAAAACTGCCCTGAGTCTCACCTACTTGAAACACGCACGAACTAGAGCAAGCAGAAGCATCAGGCCAGCTGGGGCAGCACCAGGGACGGCCAAGCTGGACCAACGGCTGTGGCACGGCAATGCCATCCGCCGCTCTCCTCCATCTCACCTGCACAAACCGGCTAACTCTTCCATGATGCACAAAGCACAGCGTTTCATGTCAGAGAAGCCGGAGAGTCAGGATAGAGACCTGCTGCAAACCAAGCTAATGACCCGTCGGCCATCATGCTGGGTACTGCCAGCTCTTCCTCTTCAGGGAGCAGCGGGATCTGTGCTGTCAGTTTAATAAGTTTCCTTATAGCATCACAACATCAATGGGCAACACCAGAACGACTGGCCTAGATACAGAGTACTTCAAAATCCCAAGGGGAAAAAGTACAAATTCACTCAGAGCCCTGCTGTAATCCGCACTGTCCTAGCAGTCATCACAGACAGTGACTCAGTCGTGGGTGACCTCCCTTCATGCTCCATAAGGCTAATACTGAGTTTAACAGGGTTAGTTCTGCCTTTAATGACCAGGGCTCCTGTGAATACAGGAAGATGTTTCACCACAGCCTGAACGCAGCAGTGGGCTGGGTCGCTCTCCCCCTCCCCCCAAGCAAGGGACACAGCAGAAGGTCCCATCCCTGCTCCTCGCTGACCGTCTCAGAGGCAGCGCAGATCTAGCTGGGCATGAAACCCAAAACAGTCCCTTGCCCATCACGGAGTGACCCACAACAACACACGCAAGGTCGCAGAGCACAGCCCCAGCCCTGGCCATGGCTGCTGCCATTGTCACAGCATGGATGCGCTTCACCCACTGGGGCAAGGCAGGGGAGCCGTGGGAGAGAGACAGACGTCAAAAGCAATCAAATGCTCCTCTTTCTCAAAGGCGGAAATGTCGCCAACATTACAAGCCTTAGAGGAGTTAAAAGGAAAGGCTTATTAGAAAGAAAACTCGTTCTGACAATCACAAAAATTGGAATTCATTTAAAATTCAAATTATGCAAATTCAAGTAATCTGTACGTGCAGATCCATCACACGCCAGCAGTGGGGCCGCAGACACATGTCACCAGCTATGTGGCTGAGGGAAATCCGCACTCCACCACGCTTGGAAAGGCAGGCGTGCTTACCTCCAGCAGACACGGGAAGGGCGGCCGCTCCTGGGGACCGGGGCCGGAGCAGGATCTGCCGGTGCTCCCTCCGCACTGGCAGGGAAGCGGAAAGATGCCTCAGCAACACCGGCAGCACTCCAGCATGCCGCACCCCAGGGGCGCAGGGAGGCAAGCCTCACATGTTTCCAGACGAGCTACAACAAAGTCTCCCTTGGAGAAGCTTAGATGCCCATGACCAACACAAAGCCTTCGTTAGGCAGTCTAATCAAATGGATGCAAGACAGCTGCACGGCACAGGATGCACACGGGCAATAGCTCTGCCCCATCTTCATCCATCCTGCCAGGTTGGGGTCCTGGCCACCCCCGTCCCCCATCAGAAGCCTCTCCCCTGACTCAGCAATTCCCAAAATAGAAAGCCAAGCAGCTGCGTCGCAAGACAAAGGCAGCTCAGACTGTCAGCACAGAAAGAGCAAAGCCAGAAATCAAACGTTATGAGCTGGATAAGTGCAACAGCCCGGAAAAATGAATCAAGCTTTAAATATGGACTTTCCTAAAAGGTCCCAGATGAACCACTGCAGAAGAGGCAAATCATATTCTCTCCTGTGAATGCTCTGCCGCGCACAAGGAGAGCAGCTCTCACCTGGCACCAATTCCTCCACCAGCCATGCTCAGAGAGCCGGGGCCAGGCAAAGTAGGCATCACGCAGCAGGCCAGGGCACAACACAAACCCAGGGGAAACGGCAATGCCTCCAGCACAGAGATGGAAAGTAATTACCCAACCTTGGGAGGACATATAGCCCAGCAGTAGCTACCTGTTCTTGGAAATAGCTTCCCCAGGTTGGCAGGACCTTTACTTTGAAGTTAAAAATGAGGCTCTCTAGCTGCATGGGGAATACTGGTCCCATACCAGCCCAAGCCTCAGCTAACGAGCTGCCAGCTCAGCTTCCTGCACACTCACTGCCCCGAGCCTCCGTTCAAGGGCTCTGCTGATGCCCTTTCCAGGTAGGATGAGTCTGCTTTTCTCAGCAGGTCTCACAATGTCACAGCCCATGGCTGAGCCTACAGCAACAACATCTTTTAGCTGTTAAAAAAAACCAGAAGAGACATAGGCGGGGGGGGGGGGGGGGAGGGGTGAGAAATCCCCCGCACAAAAATCATGCCCCGTTCCTTGAGGGACACAAATCAGTTCCGTGGGCACACCATGGAAAGCTAAAAGTCCCCAAAACTTCATAAAGTCAAAGGCCAAAGCAAACCAGCTGCAGACAGCACAGCAAGCTGCCAGCACGGCACTGGGCTGCCCACGGGCTGGGGCAGAGGGCTGCCCCATGGGGAAGCGCAGAACCCACCTCTCTGCAGGCACCAGGACGCTGGCTGTGCTGAGAGCTCAAGTCCTTCCACGCCTTTTGCACCCACCTCCGCTGCAGAAGGGATGCTGTGGGTGACAGGTCCCCCAGAGGTACTGAAACACCATCTCCGAAAGAGGAACAGTCCCCAACATCCCAGCGACCTCCTCTCCCTCCCGCTCTCCTGGGTGCAGCTTGGGGCTGCAGATCCAGGCTGAAAGACAGAAGAAGTGGCCGTCCATGCCTTACCCCACAGCAGGACCGCCTCATCTGAACACCTCCAATGTCTTTCAGCTGCTCACCGGACACACTATCCTGCTTCTGCTTGTCTCCATCCCTGAGGCTTTCCCCTGCTTCCCGAGCCCTAGGCAGCAGCTCCCACAGAGACAGTTCACGGGTGTCACTGGCAGTTTCAGGGTCGTGACCAGCTCCCCCAGACTCACCCCCAAGGCATCTGCTGCTGCTGCACACAGAAAATCGTCAACACGTTGCCGAGGTCGGAACTGTCCTCCTGGGGAGATGGGGCAGCTACATTCGAGGGTATGAGCACAAGCAGAGATCACGAGCCCCCAAAGCCACACTGTACAGCAGTGATGCAGCCCAGAGGACACCAGAGGCAGCACCAGTCTGTGCGACCCAGCACGGGGATCAGCCCCTCCTCTGGACTAGAGGAAAGTCAGCGACTTCAGGGACAGGGGGTCTTCAAACGATGGATCTGTCTGAAGCCTCTGGCAGGGTGAGCACCGCTGCCTCAGCCGGCAGCTCTCGGCAGCACTTTGGGGTGCACAGGCACCCACTCCCCGCTCCGATCCCATTGTGCTGATGCTCTCACCCATTTCCAACCAACACCGAGTGCTTTTCAGCATGGGGACACCCGAGCCCTCATTACAACCCTGAGGCCAATAACAAGGCAGGAGAAAGGCCATACGAATCCCTGTATCGGGTGTCTCTGGGAAAGAGAGGAGGCAAAGCCCATTAAACATTGATCACGGTCTCCCGCAGTTGCGGCGCAGCCCTGACGTGTCCAGGCCATGCTGCCACCAGGATGCTCTGCAGGGCCAGAAAGGGCTGAGCTGTGCCCAGGGTCTCAGCGCTGGCTCATTGCTCACCCCAGCACCTCGCTGCACCTGTCTGGAAACCCTCGAAAAGACGCAGCTGCCCATGCGCGTGAGGCAGAGGACAGGAAAACTCATTTCCTACTTCCAGCCTTATTTCATACTTTGGACTGCAGCGCCCGGAGACACGGTGCTCGCCCCGCGCTGTCTGGCTGAGCCACAGCCACCTCCGAGCCAGTGACTGCCCGGGGGGAAGCAGGGAGCCAGAAACCCTGCCAGGAGAGGCAAGCAGGGGCTCTGCCGTGATGTGGGCAAACTCGAGCTGCTGCTGCCATCTGCTCCGCCAGGCTGGAGCGGCCTGTTTTTCTGTTGTTTTGGTAATGCTGCGCATAAAAATAGCTCTCAGGCATATCGGTGTTTTTGGGAAGCCATGCGTGTGTGAACGCAGGGCGGGCAGACGCCCTGATACTCACAAATTGCCGCCGCAGCTTGGTCTTGACGCGCTCGGCCTTCGTCTCTGCCGGGTGGACGGCATAGCCGAGGGAGCCCAGGTGGTTGTCGACCGACAGGCTCTTCCTCATGTAGAAGGAGCGGGTGCGGAAGTAGCTGAATGGGGCGTCCTCCACCGCCGTGCCAAGCTGGGGGTCCCTGGGGGGGTCTGCGCAGTCATCCTCCAGTCGCCATGCCTCTCCTGGGGAGCAGAAGGATATGCCACCCATCAGAGCCACATCCTGTCCCTCCAGCCCACCAGCGGGGATGGCCAGTGGACATCCCAGACCCCTTCTCCCCATTGCACACCTACCAGCACGCCATGGGGTACGGCTCCTGCAGAACTCACTCCCTGGAGAGGGTCAGAGAGCACATCCCTGTCACAACCCCCTGTATGCCCCTTGGCCCCCACCTGCCCCAGGCAACAGCCCCTGCTCCCACCCTGTCCAGCCTCATGCACCCACAGCATCTTCCCGGCAAGAATCAGACTAACACAGTTGAGTACAACAAAGACTTGGCCAGAGTCAGGGTCCCCAGGCACTACTGCAATACAAATATTATTACTCAGAATAAGCAGCAGACTAAAATCCTAATACTTGAAAACTTCCTGCTATTTAACTCTAATAGGGTTATCCCATTTAAAAGGGTCATTTATAAAGAAATAAAAAAATTCACTTATTCTTCATCATCCCAAGTCCAATAAAACATTCCACATTAAAAGAAAATGTTTTGGGTTGTTGTTTTTTTTTAAAGGCATAAAAATCTTACAATCCAAACCACACAGAGTTCTTGCTGCTGGCATTAAAACTATGCATCTGTTTCAGACCTTGCTCCTGCAGGTATCCACATGCTCTGCACTTGGTAACAATAATAAATCTTGTTTTGTGAACGGGAAAACTGAGGCACCACAAATGCTGCAAATTACAAGAGGATTTACTGCCACGTCCTTCTCCAGAAAACTCTTTATGGCACGGCCAAGAGCAAATCAACAGCCAAACCAAGGACAGAAACCAGACCTCTGGTCTCCTCGAGCTCTACGCAGCCCATCGCCAGCAGCAGCATCCGACGCAGCGCTGCAGGGCTGGAGCGTCCAGAGACAAAACCTCACTGACGCCGAGAAAGCGGCAGTGGAAGAGGACAGTTGGCATCACACAGAGCTGTTGCTCCCGGGGTAGGACTGACCATATTTCATTGCAACAAAAGGGAAGAATAACAAAACACAATAGGAAATGTCTCCATAATATCACCGCTCTGCTCTTTTCCGAGCAGCTTGGATGCCGCATGCTTTCTGTTGCCAATCTCGTCTTTACATCTGGAGTGTGCCCTGCCTCCCAGCCCCCAGCCAAAACCACTTCTCAACAGCCATAACAAATGAGCAATAAAACCCCCTGGCTCAATTCTGGTAAAAATGATCAATTATTAGCCATCGCAGTCCAAAGGGGCACCTCACATGATTGTCTTCAGAGACTCTCCTCCTGCAGCTTCTTCCCAATGCAAGATGACTTGCCTCTGGTTTCTGAAAAACCCAGTATCTTCAGGCACAAATGACCATAGCCCTGCTACCCAGGGCTGAGGAGCAAAATATTCCAGAGTTTAAAGCAGATACAGGCCCTAAGGTACAAACCAGCCACAAGTGAGTGAGCAAAGTCCATAGTTTACCCAGCAAGGCTGCAGGTTTTACAGGGAAGATGCTGCGAGTCAGCCTGGAGCACAAGCCACTGTGGCCTCAGAGCAGCGACCGGCCGCTCCCTCTTCTGCATCTCAAACAAATACATCTCTTCCCAAAGCTCCCCAAGCTTTTCAAGGTGCGAAGACAGTTCATCGCTTGCCAGCGAATCTGAAGGCACCGAATTGAAACCAGCAGAACCGAGAGGACAAGAGAGAAGAGTAAGCCAGAGAGCTTAAAAATGTGAACAAAGAGGCAACCTGAAGCAGAGCACTACAGAGCATCGCATCTTTTTTTTTTTTTTCCCCTCCCCTACTTTCAATTTAATAAGCTGCTGCTGCTCCTCTCCAAATGTCAACTCACACAACACAGGAACTGCTGTTTGAAAGCTGTGATTATTCAACGTGCAAACACGTCAATCGGAGCCCAGCTTCAGACTGCGCTGTGAGATAGCATTGCCCCGGGGACGCAGCAGGAAACGCCGCGGCACAGGCACCGAGCCCGGGAGCAGACCCACCCAACGCACAGGAAAACAGCACACGGAAGGAGGAACCGGCCCCAGTGCCCCCTGCTCATCTGCAGCGGCTCAGCCACCACCTGCACCCCTCTGTCCCCAAGGCTGTCCCTCCCCAGCCCCACGGCGTGCCCAGACGCAGCCACCACTGCTCTGCTGCCCTGGGTGAGGGAGAGCCAAGGCTGCGTGCTGCACGTAGCCCAGTTACCAAGGCACAGCCACCTGCCGTACCCATCCATCCATGCAGGACACCTCTCCCAAGGATGAGGAGCTGGGTTTCAAGCCCCACAGACCAACTGAGTCACATCTGATCTCACTGATCTCAGTTTCCCATGGATTTTGCCATTCCTGGTCTCATCTCTCTCCAAGGAGCTACAGGCAGCTGCATCCTCCAGTGCAGTCCTGGAGCAGGACCAGCAGCAGAGCTGTTCCATGGCCTGCCCGAGAGGTGATCCCCTCCAAATCTCTCCCCTGCTTGGGCAGAAGGACTATGGACCCTCTTCTCTGGGCATGGGGAGTGACTGCAGAGGGAGCCAGGACCTTGTCTACCCCAAAAAATTTTTCCACATGCTGAAGGAGCTTGTTCCTTATCTCTACCAAACAAGTAAATCAACGATCAAGCCCAGAATGGTCAGAAGGGGAAGATCACGAAGTCCCTGGAGAGGAAAGCCCACAAGCTAGAGATCAACAATCCTTACGCTCTTCTGCCTTGAAGCTGCTGACCTCTCTGCCACCCAGAGCTATGCCCAGCAACATTGGCAGCTCTAGGAGATTAACCATCTTCTTGGGCTTAGCAATAACAATTGCAGCAAAGCCTTTCTTCTTTCCGTATTTGAATGGTTGAGGACATGCACCAAAGGATGGAGGGAGCAGCAAGGACAGAGACCTGGTGCCTCTCCAATAATTCCTCTCCCAGCACAGACAGGCTGATCCCTCAGGTGCTGCGAGCAACACAGAAGGTTTTCCTCAGCACCAGTGCACCGGCTGGTGTAAAAAGGCTCTTCTGTTCCTCTGGGCGGGGGGGGGGGGGGGGGGGACATGGCCCAGGTACCAGGTTGAAGCCTCAGAGCCAGGAGTCTTCCTCTCATTAAACAGCACGGCACCAGGGAGAAGAGGACAGGAACCAGCACCACCACCCAGCTGAAAGCACAGGATGGGCATCTGTGCAAGCAAAGCTGTTTCAGGAGGGGGCCGTACATCCATGCTAAGCTCAACAGAGATGCAAGACTGACGCTCATCCAGACACTGTTGAAGGCCATGCAAAACATCCCCCTGAGTATTAGGCAAATTAATTCCAGAGTCCTGGTCTAGGTCAAATAGAACCACCTCCTTTCAGCTTCTTACTTTTCCTCCCACGGGCACAATTCCTAACAAGCTCACACCAACTGTGCTACCAGTTCGCTTCTCCCCAGCCTCACACTGGGGCACGGAGCCAGTTTCTGAAGGGCTCAGAATGTTGCACGACAGACAAGGGAGACAGGCGGGAGGTGAAGAGCTAGAGCATGGTCTGCTCCTTCCAGGTGGGAGGCAGAGGGAACTGCAAGGGGTCAGGCCTGCAAAACACAGGCAGCGACCTCCCTGTGTGGGCTGGCAGGGAAGAGCTGCACACAGCCAAGGGCTGGTAAGAAGCCTCTGCCTGCAGAGGGAGGAGGAGAGAGAACAACGAAAAGTGTTTCTCGGTGCCACCCCTAAAACTTCACAGGGGCACAGAAGGAAGGACAAGCGTCAGGCAGCTCGTTTCTTTGTGCTGCCAGCAAGCATGAAATCTCTTAGCACACTGCAAAACGTGACACCAAACAGATGATGCACACATTGCCCCTGTTTGACCAAGTCCCACTTGCTCTTGCCTCCCTCTCGCTACGTCCTGGCCTCACGGCCATCAGGAGTTTTGCATTAATCCAGGAGTTTTGCATTAATCCAGGAGCACTGCTTCAGGCACGGGGGTGAAGGATGGAGAGCTTGGAGCCTGTCCCAGCTGACCACACCACCACTTATTGCAGGTAACCTGAAGGGGAACAACAAAACCAGACCAACAGGAAACCCAGACCTGTTCACCAGCCCAGCCAGCTACCCGGCTCGCTAAATGAGAAGGATGGTTGGTTTTGAGAAGTTTGGCAGGATCATCAGCCACAAGCTCAGCTCTTCTGGCCATCCTCAGGCCCCCAGAGCACCATCGGGCACACAAGGACCTATGCAGAAGCCATGGTGCCACAGCAGGACAATCTCCTGTGACCTCCCACAGAGTGACAGAACACTCCGCTCCTCCAGTGCTGTCACACGGGAACCGAGGGATACAAAGCATAAAGGCTGGGGAACACGTCCTGGGGGTCACATGAGGATGTCACATCTCATCCACGCAGGAGAAGATCGCTTCTCCCGCCTTGCTTGGTGACTCCTCTGCTTGCTGCCCCATGGACAGCAGTGACCCAGAGCCCGGTTTACTCCCCACAGAGTGGTGACCTCTCCCTGAAGAGGAGCTTCGCACCTTTCCCACAAACAGCCCTGCTCCTGCCAAAGCCTTGCACCCCTGCCAGCAAGCTTCATCCCAAGGTGGCTTTGGCCTTGTGCGTCATCCCCCCATCGAACAAGGAGCGGTGGCACCTGCGCAAAGCAAATTCACAAGTTTTTTAAGGAAAGGATCTTCTCACCCTCCCGAAACCCTGCATCCCAGCTCTCATTCATCACTACTTGTGGGAATCCCGCTTTCCTTGTCAGCACACCAGGGCTCGTTAACCTCCCGTGCCACACGCTGCTCTGCTCCTGTCCTGCTGTCCAGATGTGCCATCCCAGCAGCTCAAGGACTGCTGCGTCCCTGCAAGCGAGGCCAGACCTTCTGCACTGACAGGGGCCACTGCTTGTTGGCCCAGGGCTCAGACAAATTTAGTGCCGTGTATTACTGGTAAACACTGCCAAACGCGTGACCCGGGCTGCGAGAGACTGCTACAATAACCAGGCAACACTGAGAAAAGCTCCCCCTTCCCCAATAGCAGGTTGATAGCCTTAATGAGTAGCTAATTAACAGTTCTGAACTGAGTACCAAGGAGCAAGGAAAAAAACCTGGGAGGATCTGGACAGAAAACAACATCTCGTTCATTCCTCCGAGGCTCTGGCTGTGAAGGGAGCCTTCCAACCTGCGAGGGTGTTCGTACTCCTCCTCTTCTTGGCATCCTCGGCACCTCCCAGACACGAATAAAGGAACAGCCCAAGCACATGCCACACACAACCAGGGCTCTCCCTCGCACTGTGCGGGGTTTGCTCCAGGGTGGTTGTTCCACAGTGCACAAGCACGTCCGCACTGACACGCGAGGAGGAGTTTGCAGCAGGTGATGAGGTTTGCAGTGGGTCTGACTCACACTGGGACTTCATCCCACAGTCTCACACCAGCCACCCACTCACTCCCTCCACCTCCAGCATAGCCTCTGGAAGGACCAGCACACCAACCAGGGACCTGCCGGGTGTCGAAGGGTGTTCTGGATGCCGAGTCCTTCACGGTGGGTGCTCTCTCAGGCACAAGTCCTGCAAAGCACTTTGTTTTGCCCTCTACCAAGAGGCAGACCTCCACCACATACTCAGATCTGTCCTTGCAAACCATGACCCAGGAAATCCTGAGAGCTCACAGAACTCCACAAACCATCTTCGATTCCAAGCAATGGAGTTGCCTGCAATTACCTACCTACTCACAAGTGTCCCAATACCCCACGTCCCGAGGAGTCAGCTACACAAGCTTCCCCCACACCGAGACCTGCTCTAACAATTTGACGGGCTGAAAGGAAGACCACGAGTCCCACACACAGCGGAGAGCAGTCACTTGGGTGCTGCAGCAGTGCTAGGAGCACCGCTGCAACAAACGCAGCAGGACAGGCTCAGCGATGTGCCAAGATCCTCTCTGTGCACGACTTTTGGGAGAATTAGTAGCACCAGGAAATGAAATGCAGCCTGCAGAGCATCAAAATTAATCCAGGGTTTGGACAGCTGCTGCGATGGGTAGCTCACAGTGATGTGACTGAGTGGGTTAGATTTAAAAACATAAAAATAAAAACATCCAAGGATGCTGTTTGAAGGGAGCTGTTTTATTAGGATTTTACTTAGTGCTGGATTGTCAGCCCTGGCTTGCAGGTCTTATCTTTGTTTCAGTGCTAATAATCCCTTTCTGCATCATTTTTATGGCCCTGGCACAATTCTGCTGGCACCCAAAGCACTGAAACACTTTGGCCATCAACAGTTTTGCCAATAAACTCATTCCGAGCAGCTGGCCCAGCCGTATTAGTATTTCATTAGGATCAGCACAAGAGTAGAACACCACGATAAAAAACTCTCAGCTGACCTGAAGGCCAACAGACACTACCAGGTTGGGGAGCATTTTCTAAGCAAATTCCCATCCCAGGCCAGGAGCGTGGGAAGAGCACAGTGGTGCCGCTTTCTGCCGCTGCTCCCAACAGAGACCAGCCACGAGTGCCCTGAAGCCACTTTGCGCCATAGAAAAGAGACACTTTGGCCTGTTGCGAAGGCCAGAGAGCTACTGAGTCAGCAGCTCGCCCCAGCATGGCTGGAGAGCAGCTCAAATAGAGGCAGAAGGCTCTGAGCACAACCTCCCCATATCGGGTGGCTTTCACGAGCTGACGGCATATTTTCATCAGCATAGTACGAAAGATGGGGAGGTTTGAGTAACAGGCTCAAAGCAGGGCTCAGAGAGGGGTGGAAAAAAACCAACCTCATCAAGAAGGACTAGTTTTGAAGCAGGATAAACCCTACACAGACTGGGGTTGGATTTATATTGTTATTTGTGCCCCTGGAGAATCAGGAAGGATTTGCTTGGATTTTGCAGGCCCCCTGGCAGAAAGAGGTGGAAGCTCACCCAGCCCTGCAGCACTCACCGGCAGAAGGGACCGTGCAGCCTTTCTGGTGGTCGGAGGCAGAGTGCTTCTTGTAGGGCTTCTGCTCCGGCATCTCCTCCCTGTACGCCGTGGAGTCGAGGAGGGGAAGCCTGCTCAGGACCGGGGACTGTGGGATGCTGGGCAGCGTCCGGGACTTCCCCAGGAGCGGTCGCTGCAGCTTTCTGTCCAGAGACCTTGAGGGGAGAAAACACAGGGGGGCATACTCTGTTGAGTAGGTGGGATGGCTTTTTCAAGGCGGGACCCTTCTGTAACACACAATGCTGCCACTGGACTAAGAACATACAGTCCTTCCCAACACCAAAGTGCACCCTTCGCTTGCAAAGCTGCTGCTATTTCAGTAAAGCCTTCTCCCTTCGCCAGTGTATTTTAATCAGGATTTGCATCAGGAGCTGCAAGCCACAATCAGCATAAACAGCACATCAAGCATTCTAGCATCCGCCCCCACCTCAAAACTCACAGATAATCAGAATTAAGCAAACAAACAAACTACAGGGTTCAAGACTGAAATGATACAAATTCCCTTCGAGAGAGTTAAAAACCCCACTTAGCACTGAGCATCGTCTGAGACAGCAGAATGCTTTTTGTGGTGGAAACCAGGTCACTCAGGGGTCCCAGGGACATGCACTATAGGGAAGGTCCAGACTATATCAAGACAGACTCACACAGCAGGCACTACAGAGGTCATGAAGCTGTCATGCAACATGTAGAAACAGAATTTCCAGGTCTCTATGGGGTCAAAACCCAACCGAGCCTGATGACGGGGCTCAAAAGCTGCCAGGGTGACCAAGATGCACAGCAACGTGCTAGCAGTGCTACCATAAGCCTCCTCCTCCTCCAGAATCCCAGAGTACACCAAGCCTCACAGTGGGGCATGGGAGCAGGCCTCTCTTCTCCTGCTTCACCCTGTAGCCTCCCTCAAGGGATGGTCCTTAGGTGATGCCCTCAGAGGACAACACTGGCCCAAGGCCATGTTTCAAAGATCCCAGAAATGTGATAAAAAGGAACGGATGCCCGGCACCCTCATGGTGTGAGGAGACATGGGGGGATCACCCTGTGCTGAGGGCTGCAGGCTGGGGTCACTCCAAGACTATCCCCTGTACCCTGCTGTCACAGAGCCCACACGAGCCTGACCGAGCTTCCGAGCACACTCTTGAGGGGACTTAGCAAAGGGCCCCTCCTCACAAGGCTTTTCCCAAATCTCATACAGAACAGTACCTAACCTTCAAAGTTCCATCCAAAATTCAATTCTTAGCTGGTTTATGCTCATTTGTTCTTGTGCCAATATTAACCCTTAGCTTAAACAATTATTCCCCTTCTCCGGTGTTTGCTCCCATGATTAATTTCCACTACACCACAGTCACAGCTCCTTTCAGCCTGCATTTTTCTAGGCTGATTAAGCCAAGTTCTTTCAGCCTTCTCTCACAAAATGAGCTTTCATTCCCCATGGTTGTTCCCACACCCCTCGCTTGTGATCCCTCCAGCTCGGACCTGGCATCCTCCACCCATCCCAGAGCATCACACAGAGCTGAGCTCCCGGAGCAGACGGCAGGGCAAACACTCTGCCTCCCCACACGTAACAGCACTAAATTTTATCTTATTTCCACTAAGCCGGTCTCCAAGGTCATGCAGGGAGAGTCTATCATGCAAAAGCTCCTGACCCTCGGTGGCTGCCTGTCACCGCTACGTTTATTATGATCATTTTTCACTCCCTTTACGAATCTGACAGCAGCTCCCAAGTGGTGTCAGCATCTGATGTAATTCATGGGCGAGCAGCAACAGGGGAGCCGGGGCAGAGTGACAGCGCCATGCAGCTACGTCCCGTGGGACAGGAACGCAGCCGGCACCCAGCCACGGAGACGGGCAGCGCTGTGTAGAGGGCAGGAGCTGCAGCCACCGGGAGCCAGGCAGCCCCTGCACTTGCTGCTGGAGCATCTACCCACACTCTACAGGATGCGTCCGTTGGAGCAGGGATGGGGAGCACATTTTGACATCTACGTTCAGAAATTTATTAATCTCTGCATTAATTGCGTTCACCTTTGATTCCCAGGTGATGCTGCTCTGCTCCAGAGCTGCCGCTGAGCACTCTGGGGACAGGGATGGCTGCAGGGATAGCACTGCCCCGGCAAGGCACTGCCGCAGCCGCACCAGGAGCACAGCACCATCCTGCCCACTCCAAGCCCCACGCTTCACTTGCACCGATGTGAAAACAAGCTATGCCAGGAGATACAAAGCCAGAATTAGCATCCTGAGTTGTTTCTATTTCAGTAAAATGTATGTACCTCTCGTTGTAACCCATTTCACTGTCACAAGACACCATGGATGTAACTTAACACATCGCTGTGCTGCATAAATGAGTCCCAGGCTCTGCCAGAGTTCAAAACATTCCTTTTTTCTTGCATGGAAGTCTCAGTGCTTTTAAATGCACCTGCGTATAGCTCCAGCACCTGCAGAACAGCATTAGCATTTTCAGTGCTAACATCCCTTTGTGCCTACACCTACAGTGCCCCTAACACAACTCACACAGGGGTAAAAGGGAAGAATTCACACCCTTAGAGGAGCAATTCTTAAGTTGTGTAGCTGCAGACAATGATTTATATCAGAAAGAGCAAAGCAGCTAGAAACCTGTTTCTAACTGAAATCTGAACTTGAATTCCCAAGCAAACTTTGGCTCTGTGGCTCTACCATCTCGTGTACAACTCCAGAGGCCTCAGCAGCAACTGTCAGCCATGACTCGATGCCTGCCACCTGGAAGTCACACTGCATCTACGTATGCTTCCCAAGCAGGCTCCACGGCTAGACGTGATCAAGGATGCCACATCCCATTAGTGAAGATCCCCGATGGAATGTAAAGCTCAATTAGAAAAGCCATAATCAACACTGTTGCAGCCTATATTTAACTGCTATTTGGCATTTTAGTAGAAAGGAGAGCACATAATCAAGTCTTGACAAGGGTGGAAAAATCCTTCTGGCTGCGTGCGAGAGCTCAGGCAGCAGCCCAGTTACGGCTCCATCACTCCCAGTCCGCAACCAGATGGGGAAATGTGCGGACAGTTGCAGTGCCGGGTCCCCTGCCACCAGCCCTGGGGACAGCCGCAGGGCACAAGCCGGTTGCGCCAGGCAGGGTGCAAGCACAGCAGACTGCTCCAGCAACCCCCACCCAAGCCACAGCCTGCGACACCCGGGGTACACCCGGGGTACACGGATGCTGCTTCCCCAGGCTTTTATTGAAAGCAGACAGACTAACAAAAAAAACCCCACTGTGACAAAAGAAAGGCAAAAAAAAATAAAAAGAAGCAGAGCACATCTCAAAGGACACACTTTGTCCAGCGCCTTCCCTGTGGTGATGCCCTTACTGGATGGCTTCTCCATCACCCCAGGGAAGGAGAGGGGCAGGGCTGAGCAGAGATAAGGGGAAAGGAAGGATAGAGAAAAGGTTAATGCAAGTTAACCCAGGGAATGCCAGATCCTGCATCACTCCTGCAAGCAACTGCATGCATCCCCCAGACTGCCCTCCCCGTTACTTCCACACGGGAGAAGTTGCTCTCCAGAGCACACTTCCCAGCCCAGCCTGAAGGCTCGTTTTCATCTCATTTCGAAAGAGCGAGGAGCGAGCATCCACCTTACTGAGAGGAAGGATGGAGGAGTCACCACGCCAGCCACAGCAGAAAGCCAGCGACACAACAGAGATAGCAAGCAGGAGGGAACAGTAACCCTAAATCCACTACCCACACAATCCAAAAAGGACCCCGATAAGCTTCGCTGATTTACACAATTTCCCAGGAAAGTGAGTGAGAAAACCTCCCACTCACGTCACCGAAATGCCTGAGGACAGTGACTCTCCAGAGATGCCCTGTTCCTGGCAAGGGCGAAGCCCTCACCCTGCCACAGCGCCCAGCCCCAGCAGCTCTCAGACAAACCCAAGCACGCACTGTGCTAACCCCGCTCACTCCAGTCTTCCCAGCGCCAGGCTGCTCGCGGAAAATGGGAAGGAGAGAAGTTGGCAAGGCTAAAGAGGGAGAGAGGCAGAGGAACAGGGCACCAGCTGCTCTGGACTTTGCCTGCCTGCTCCAGCCCTATGGCTTGGCGACAGCCATACGCCCCAACATGTGAGACCAATTCCAAGCTCCAAGGGGGACAATACGTGTTGTTCAAGCTCCAAAAGGCAAATAAGGTTGTAAATAAAAAAAAGGAGAAGCCAAATGGCTGCTCATCCTCCTGCAGGACCACACAGCATTTCACAGGTAATAAATCTGCCAAGCAAAGGAAGCTTATAAAGCTGAAGGTTTGGGGAAGATCAGTTAAATGAGGTACTGAGATCAGCCCTAGACTGACGGAGGACGGCAGGGAGCGGGGCCAGGAGAGCCCAGTTATTGCAAAGAGACACTGCTCCCTGATCTTCCCAGCCAGTGGCTGCTCCTGCCTGTACCGCTGCTCAGCCTGCTCCTCCAAGGAGGAGTAACTTAGCAACCTGACCTTAAAAAACTCGGCAAAGGTTTCAGCTGGATTCAGGAAAATGAGATGCTACTAGCCAGGAGGAGCAATTACCCACCACAACCCTCTTTTAGTACGGGGTCATGAGCAGATGTGCCTCTACTCAGGGAGGAGGGCGAAGGCAGCGTGCACCTCCTCCACAGCCCGAACCGCACAGCCTCTTACCACAAGCAATGGCTGCAAATCTGAAAAAAATAAACAAGACACCCACATCCATTCCCTGAAACAGCTTTCAGAGACCCAGCTTAGTGTAAGGGGGCACGGGGGACAACACATCTGCTGAAGAGCTCACGGCCCAAAAGGCAAACAAGGATTCAAAAAAAAAAAAGGGGGGGGGGGGGGGGGGAGGGTGGGAGAAGCCAGGGCAGAAGGAGGTTCCCAGCGGTGCTCAGCTCCACGGGGCAGGGTTCATCTTTTACGGCCATCCCCGTGGTGCCTCACCCCACTTTCTGTCTGGGCCCCTCCTGCGGGAAGTAGCCAGGAGCAGAGCAGGACCTTGGACACCCCACCAGCCCAGAGCCCAAAGCCGGGCACAGCTGGGCACAGCCCTCACCAGCTGCGGGGAGGCTGTGTGTCACGGGAGAGAGGAGATGAGCAGCAGCTTGTGCAATGCTCTCCTCCAACCCCATCCAGACGGCAGGAGATGACATGAAAACATCTACCTGCAGCTGGTTTCTGCAGAGGGGCTTCGCAGGAAAAGCAAGCAGCAGGAGGAGAGGTGGAGCAGAGGAGGCTGCAAGCGCCTGAGAAGCCGTTTCTGGACAGAAGCACAAGGCGACAGCAGCAGCAGCTTCGGGACACAGGTCTGCGTGGCGCAAAGCTCAAAGCAGTGGCAGGGCCCCATGGAGAGCAGGAAGTGAAGTTTAGGGGGATCACACAGCAGCGGGGAAGCCTAGAGGAGGAGTCCCAGAGGAAGCAATGCAACTGAGTAAAATACAGGATGGCCTCGAAAAGCAGAGCCCAAGGATTTAGGAAGAGCGTAGCCTTTACAGGGCATCCACCTGCGTTCGAATCACCATAGTTTGCTCTGAAAACATCAAACGGTTAGCAAACCCATGAGTCACTGGTACTTTTCCAGTGACCCTGTGAATTGCAAAGCCAGAGAAAAATCACTGAGAAATCTTCCCTTTGCATTCAAAAAGCACCCAAACAGAAAATCTTATTTCCTCACTGCCCAGTATATGTATCTGAGCTAACTATGCAGCAGCCAACACAGAAGCAGCAGACCCGCACAGGTTCTCATGTCATGGGCAGCAAGCAGCGACAATCCACCGTTCCTTGCAGCAGGACCCCCACCAGGCAGAGCCATGTTTTTACCAGGAGGGAGAAGCAGCTGACTCCGCTGAGGGAGGCAACCATTCTAACAGAGAAGCATGAGCGTCACTGTACGGGCCAGCCGAGCCCTGCGCAGTCCTGTCCCCATGCTGCACAGCTGGCGGACGGCTCCTCTCCATCACCTGTAAGGTGCTGCTGCCACGTCCTCCCCCTGTTCCCCAGAACATCCCTGGAGCACAAGAAGTTCAGACAGTGCTAGTGCTGCACTGGGGACTGCACAGCCATGCTCAGTTACTTCTTTTAACCGTTTGGGACCAGAGAGGAGGCAGCAGCAAACCCTTCTGCTGCCTGCGCAGAGCACAGCTGGTGTCTCTGTGCAGGACAGGTTCAGCCACACGATCTTTCTCGTTCAAATTCAAGCCAAGCTTCTACAAAACTGTGTTCATGCTGATAAAAGGTAACAGGGGCTGAAGAGCAGAGGTTGATAGCTGAAAACAGAGCATCTTTTATCTGGCTGTGAAACAGTTTCAAAGCAAAACAAAAACCAAAACAGCATTCAGTGTGCAAGTTCAGAAAATGAAAAAAAAAAAAAACCACCATGTGAAGCTATAAAAATACCTTCCCAAGCTCAGCTGTGAGCTGGTAAATACCATGATTTCCACCAGCTGGTTTGCAAAAGCTTCCTCTCCTGCCATCTCTCCGGCTTGAAGTGCATCTCTGCAGCAGGGGCCACCGCCCAAGCACTGAACAAAACACCACCCGCCATCAGGGGAATAATTGCTCCCGGCCCTGCAAAACCGCGTTTCAGTCCGGAGCGGAGAGACAGGCTTCCGAGGCTGCTGGCAGGTGCAGGAGAGGAGGTCGCACACCCCATGTGCCAGCAAGCACAGAGACAGCCTCAGGGAAACGTTGCAGAAGAGCTGCTTAGAGGAGGAGAAGCATTCAGCACCCATGGCCCCCCTGCGAGTCCAGCCGTGCCCCAGACCCAGCCCTATGCCCAGCACCCATCCTGCTGGGCTAGGGACCAATTACCAAACTGCCCAGAAAAAGGCCAAAAGTCCTTTCTGTGACAGCTGCCTGGCGAGCCCCGAGCGCTCCGGTGTGTGACAGCCGGCATCATACCCAGCGACTGCCGACGCTACCAACAGCCCCTCGCCCACCAGGCATCTACTCGGTGCTAAAGACCCACTGCCACTCTGCTGGCAGTCAGCCCCCAGCACACCGACACCATCCCGCCAGTCCAAGCTGGCCAAAGGCAAAGCCAACCCCGGCCAGCCTCACACACTGCTGCAGGGAAACAAGGTAAAAAAATTACCAAACATTTCACACCAGTAGTTCTGAACCTAAGCACCGTGGCTGTGTTTTATAGCAATGCTTCCATTTCAATTTCTACTTAAATGTAACTGTTAAAAAAGGCAAAAGGAAATACTTTGGGGCCAGACACTGCCGTTCATTCATTCAAGGTAAGTCAGTTTCTTTGCTAAAAGAACCTTTTTTCTGGCTCCACTGCAGCCAGCGAGCCAAACCCCCAGCCAGCAGGGAGCTCTCTCCAGTCCCCCCAGGGCTTTCCCCAGCTCAGGTGCAGCTCTGGTGGCCCTCACCAGCGGTCACCCTGCCTGACCAGAATCCAGCGCACAGCAATGCTCTGTCCCTGCGATGCCACCAGACCACCCCCTCCACGCCCTGCAGCGGAGAGCATCCCTGCACACCCATCTTGCCCACCTGCTACGCTGACCAGCACACCACTAACAGAGGCAAAGCAGGCACCGGGCTCTCAGGAGGGCTCTGGCAGAGATGCCCAGACATGCTGGAGTTGCTCCTCCTCAACAAAAACAAAATCCAAAGACAGAAAGTCCCCAAGGCCAGCGACAGAAGCAGAAACACTTATGGAGTCTGAACATTTATCCTGCTCACGGAGTTCTCTCTGATAAATGGGGAGAGAGGGCAGATGAAGGTGAAAGCATGAATCCCAGCACAACGGCAGAGCAGGCGAGCATCCTCCCTCCCGGCAGCTCGAGCGTGTGATCTGCATCCTCAGGGACCAGCGTCACGAGCGCCCCAGGGTTTCCGTGCCTGTAGCCAGGCTCTGCCGCCCAGGCACCTGCAAAGCAGACAGGATAGTCGAAGGCATCTGGGATGCTCTGCAGGGAACATAGAAGGCTCATGGACTGCTCTTCAGAAGAGAGGGCTGAGGCTGCACTCCGCACCTTAAGAAGGGTATTTTAGATGAATTACAAAGTTCACCAAAGGTCCTGCACAGAAAGTCAGCTCACAAGCAGGATGCAACCCCCAGGGATGCAGCAGTGACTCAGAAACATGGCCAGCCCCGAGGCAGGCGAGGGACAGCAAAGTGTGTTTGGCACACAGCCACCGCGCAACAGCCACATTAAGTTAGGGGACAGAAACTGGCCCAGAGAAGAGCAATGCAGACATTAATACAATTCCTTGCTTTAAATGACAAAGCTTTCAGTGCCACACCATTATTAACCATATACTGACGTTCAAAGATGGGGGAAAGCAGAGATGGGACAGAGCAAAAACCTCCCACTTCCCAGGGTCACAAGAAACTGCACCACAGACGCTGTGCCGTGGCTCCTGGCTTTTCTTTTGCAATGATTACTCGTCTCCTATTTGCCCTTGAAAAATTTCAGAGACAAAAGCTAATGAAGCGCAAGCAGCATGGAAGACAAGCATCCTGGCTCAAATTTTAAAAGGTTGGTTAATGTGCAAGATAAATACACAACTGCCTCCTTTATATTTATAAACACCTTTCAGGGAGGACGCAAAGGGTGTCCAGCATGATGCCCAGCACCGCAGCCAACTCCGGCATCCACCAGCTCCTCTGACTGACCCTGCGCCAGCACAAAATCACCGAGGCCGTACCGGAGCCGTGATGCTCATTCACTGCTGCCCCCCAGCACAGCACAGCCCCTGCCAGGGATGCCCACCAGCTGCACAGCCAAACTCCTGGTCCCGTTCCCAGTCTCATGACACAGGGCTGGTCTCCCCTGTTGCTTCAAAATCCAAGTCACACAACGGAGGAGACAAAAAGCCGCTGAGATCATCTTGGAAAGGACACTGCTTGCTCCTGGCAACCACGGGGGAGACGCTTCAGGCATGAACTCTATGTGCTCCAGCACAACAGAATAAAGACACTCGAGATCTGTCAGGGATGCTCAGTTTGTTTTAAATCCTATAATTTCTGCAGCATGGCAAAGTTTTCCAGCACTTGAGGCTAACAATGACAAAGCTAGCCTATCTCTGACTACTAACACCTGGCAAAAATAATTATTTCATATGATTTGGTCAGAAATACATTTATAATCTTAGGCTTGGATAGCATAATGTTGTTCTAAACCCTCCTGGGCATCACCTTTCACCCAGAGCCTTAGGCTGGTTTTTATTTTCCTCTGAAGCATCAGAAGCACGAGAGGCAGGTCACCACCATGATCAGACAGACAACAAGCCTGTTCAGCAAGACAGATTTTCTGCTTCCAACGTGTCACAGTAACAACCCTAAAAAAAATGGCTTTCAATGAGGGAGTAACGGATGCTGCGAGGAGCTGGGAGCAGAGCTTTTGGCAAGGGCAGGGCCCCCGGCAACAGCTGCTCACGGCGGGCACTCACCTCTGCCCTCCTGGGCTGGGGGCTAATGGGTTTTATCTGTTTGGCAAGGGAAAGAGCGAGGAGAAAACAGCCCCAAAACAGCAGAAAGGAAGCCCACCCCCTGGTCTTCGCAGCAGGGAGCTGATCAGCTGCCAGGCTCAGCAGAGCAGCTGTGGGAGCGCGGGGGCCAGGCAGGAGCACTCAGGTCCAGGTTTCCCTCAGGGCGGGCTCAGGTCTTGATCCCGGCCAGCCCCAGGGCCTCGCTGCACAGTGCCACCAGCACCGAGAGCAAGAAACTGACTCACAGGGCTGGGCTGCAGGTTCAGCCCACGGGATGCAAGGGTAGCAAAGCCTGAGAGCATCCCGTTTCTAAGCAAGAGCCTGGGCACAGCTTTAGCTGCCAGGTTGGCTGTGAGCAATTTCAGGTCAGCATCCGCAGAGGAAGGCGGAGACGGGTTCTGCCAGGGGAGGTACATACCTGCTGCTGCCCCTCGGGAAGAAAAACAGCCCCTAAAACCACAAGTTCGAATAAGCTCTCGTTCTTCCCACCTTTCTAAAAAAGACAAACACTAAAAGCCAGTGCAGCTGCTTGCTTCAGACCCTCCCAACGCACACATGCCAGGGGGATGAATCAACACACATCTGCTGAAGCCCACTTCTCTGGTGCCCCGGCTCTCTGCAGCGATCTCTGCGCTCTCGGCAGCCCAGCGCCGCGGCTCCGCTCTCCGCCCCTGCACACAGCCACTTGTACCTAATCCAACAGCACCATAAGTGGTTAATAGCACCATTAGTGAGAACCGCTTTTATGCTTCGGTCACAGGACGGGTTTTCTCCACGCGTTGCCCAATAATATTCTCCTACCGTCTGCTGGGTGGTTTGTGCAGGAGCAGGCTGCAGCTATCTGTACTGGAGACCGCGGGAGGATGAAACCCCAGCAACCCCAGTCCAGCCCAACCAACAGCAGACTGGGAACTTCCTCAGCAGCAAACCTTCCCAAAACAAAAATGGCCTCTGTTCCTCATGAATATAAATGTGATATAGTTCTTATGCCTTTGGAAGGTCATCAGGGTGGTAGGAATAAATAACCCATGAATTTCTATTGCTCCAGGTGGCAACCCCTTGCAGCCTCGGGGGTGCCAGCTGCGGGAGTACCTCTGGAGACTTCTGTAACATGTACCAGGACAGAGTCCAGTTATCTACTTTTTAGCTATTTGTCTTTAAAGCAATAGAAAAATGCTTTCCAGTTTTTCACAAACACAGATTTGCAGCCAAAAGAAGGTGTAACAGAGGTGGTCACCTGAATTCTGCGCAAAAGGCAGGCAGCAGCAGCCACTTGGCACAAGCACCAGCTCCAGTGCCTTCTGGGCACCAAACACCCACAAAGCACAGGGGTGCTCGGGACCACAGTGCCCACACTCAGGGGGCTGCCTCGGGCAGGGGGCAAGGGTTGGAGCTGTGCTCTGCCCCACCCCACGCCAAATTGGCTGCCATAGCCAGCTAATCAGAAGGAGCTGCTTATTCCCAACTGTGTTCTTTACCATTAAAAAATGCAAACTAAAAATACTTTGCATAAATTTGTATAATTGCCAACTATTCCTACAGGAGAAAACATAGAATTTTGGAAAAAAAAACCAAACAACTTTTTAATTATTAAAGAAAGTATTCCAGTCTTCCCATCTGAAATATCCTAAACAGAAGTCTCCTTTTTTTCTTTCCTCTTTGAAATGTTTCTTACTGGCTCCAGAAAAAGTCTCCTTTGTCAACCCAACCCCCCAATCCCCTTGCTCTCCAACTCATCAGGAGCACTGTGTCCCAGCCCACCTCCTGCAGGAGAGCATCAGCTGGATGCTCTCTCTGGAGCAGCCCTCTCGTCCTGGGGTGGCTGTTCCCCCAGCAAGGGGTCTGAAGGAGATAAGGCCCTCAGCAAACTTCCCCGCAGGAGGGTGCCGTGCTGGGCATGTTGCTGCTCTGTCTCTGATTTCTACCCCCATGTGGGGGCCAGGTCAGGGCTGGTCACTTAAGAGACCCCTCAACATCCAAAGACAGGCAGCTGTTCGCAGGACAGGTCCTCCCCTGCTCAGCCTCCTGCACCAGGGGCAATGGATGGATGATAGTGCTCAGACCCCTCTAAATCACAACGGCATTTCCCCCAGCCCCTCAAGGCTCTGCCCACTGCCCCCAGGGGCTCCGACACCACCATCCTCACAGGCTTCCCGCATGCCATTCAGCTCAACGTCTCCTTGGGGTACGCAAGCGCACAGAGCCCCTTCCCTTCACCTCCAAAGGCAAGCAGTGCCAATGCAGCTAGATATCATGCCAGCTGTTGGCAGTGCAGCCAACACCCCAACAGCCCCCCTGCACCCGGCAGGGCCCCCCTCAAAACCCCCTCCCAGCTGGAGAGCGGCATTTGCTCCACGAGTGGAATGAGAAAACCCCCCGTGCCACACAAGCCAGGATCTGGGCTATCTGGCAGCGCCGTCCACACACACCCCAGGGGCTGCCCTGCACAGGCAGGAGCAGGCTGGGAAGGGCAAACGGGGACAACCTCCATTCAGAAATCTTCCCCTTGCCAGCCACCACTTTTATCAGAAGCTGTTAAAATTCACATCCACTGGCTGAAATCACTTCCTTCTCCGTGCGCAAGTCCCGGTGTGTATTGCTGGTGCTTCTGTTTCCTACCTGCACACCCACCCAGTTGTGACTCAGTGCCAAAACAGTGGGTGAATTAGGAATCAAACAGTCTTTCTAGCAACCATGACTCACAGGCCAAGGCTTTCTGTAGTCATGCTACACATGTAATTCCCCTTAATACCAGTATAACTTCCCCTTCCTCCCACTACCCCATCCAACTACCATTCCAAAATAAAGGATGACTATCCACTTTTTTCTAATCCAGGCAAAGATTAGCTTCAGCTTGCGCAGAAAAGTCAGCTCCCAACCTCATCTCCTGTCCCAAAGATTGACTTTCAAAGGAGGCCAGAAGCTAGGCATAAAGGAAGAACACCAGGTGCAAACCACATCACTTGGCTTTAGACACATGGCCCCCAGACCCAAAAGATGACACCAAGGGCTCAGGCATGCTTTTCCAGCCTGTCAGATCCAGAAAGCTTGAATTTCCCAGCCAGCTCCCAGGCCCACTTGTGCTTTCGTGGGAAAGATCTTAAACACACCTCTACCTACAGCCACAAGAGCAGGTTTTTGAGGAGCATCAAGAGGCAGAGCAGACCAGAGAAGCAATGCATGCCTGGCTCTGTCCACACCGCTTCCCTCTGTTAACACGCTGGTGCCCAGGACCACAACAGTGCGGGAGAGGAGGGAGCCAGCGTCTCCGAGACCAGGAGCACTGCAGAGCTGTAGCCAGGTTACCGGGTGCTGGAACTGGAAAGGCACCCAGGTGTCCCCCAGTGCACAGAAACCTCCATGGAGAAGCAGGATATGTCAGGTTCTGGTGGAAAGGCCCCTTGCAAGGACAGGTTTGATGGGCAGAGATATTTCTTGTTCGTGCTACTCCCCAAGTCCCTTCCTGCTAGACCACAGCCACAGTGATGCAAACAACAGGGGAGAGCTAAGCTAAAAAGCCTCTTTAGGTTTAATATGCAAAGCCCAGGCAGCTCAATCAAGCAACAAAAGCTAAATGTCTTTTCCTCCTGTGGTACTGCCACTCTGCTCACAAAACAGAACCGTTTACGTCTGTCGGCTTGTCATCGTCGTGAGACACCAGGGATGCAGCACTCACACAGCCTGGGGAAAAGCTGACGCAGAGGAGAGGGGAGGAAGACTTGTTCCTTCACCTCACCGCGTGCCACCAGCACAGAGGGCGACGGAGGCAGCTGCGAAATGCAAGAGCTGAAGGGCTGCAGTCACCCCAACAGCCGCAAGCATGCTGCGCTGCCAGACCAGGTGGGGAAAAAGCAGTGGCAGCACTCACGATATCAAACAAGACTCACCCAAAATCACACAAAGCTGCACTTGAGGGCAGCGGATCCATCCAGCTGTGCCACCCGAGAGCACCCTGTGACCCAGCACCGAGCTCCCTGACCAAGCATCTCTCCATCTGAAAGAGGCTGAAGTTTTCAGCTCCAACTCCTAGAGCTCCTTCTTACATTTCTTGCACAGCCCCACAAACGATACCAGCTAAGTTGTAAAGATGCTGAGCGTCTGCTGCTTGTTACAGTTAACAGGATTAATGGGCACTCAGCACTTCTGCAAAGCAGGCCACGGTCTGAGTCACCAACACTGGATTTAAGACTATTTCCAGCTCAGCCTGGTTAGGCACCAGCACAAAGCACTTCCACAGAGTAGCTATGGACATCAATTTTTTAATTTTTTTTTTTAAATAGGTTACAATGATCTGTTACAGCAAAAATACAAACCCAAGCACCCACACACATTTTCATGCTGGCCTCCCAGCAGACAAGGAAGGTGTCAGAGCTGGGAAGTTTGAAATACAAGTGTTACCAACACATTATTGACTAATTTCAGGTAGAAACTTCTCACTTAACCTGAAACACTTCCAAGATCCTTACCTGCTTTCTCTTTTGAAATGCAGGTATCTTTCCATATTGACATGTCATTTGGAAGCAGAAAAGTTTTGTTCAAAATATGTCAAAAACAAAAGGGGCAAAAGTCAGTTCAACTATCAGCCATGCATGAGAGATCCTCAGTGCCCCTTAGAGATGCCTCTTTGGGGGAAAGTTTTACCATGTGTTAAAATCCTCTTACCCAGCTCAAGCTGCAGGATACAGTACTTGAGAAAAATGGTCCACGCACGTTTCAAACACTAGATGCTGCAGGTGGGTGCACAACACATGCCCAAGAATCCATCGAGGCTGATGGAGCTGGAGGTTCCCCTGGAGTTCTGGGCACTGCCCCACTGCTCTGCACATCCTGACCTTCTATGATGGAGTGACTGCATCAGTGGACAAGGGAAGAGCTATGGATGTCGTCCATCTGGACTTCCATAAGGCCTTGGACATGGTTCCCCACAACATCCTCCTCTCTAAACTGAGATATATGAATTTGATGGGTGGACTGTTCAGTGGATGAGAAATTGCTTGGATGTTTGCATCCAGAGAGTAGCAGTCAACAGTTCAATGTCCAGATGGAGATCAGTGACAAGTGGTGTCCCCCAGGGGTCCATACTGGGACCAGTACTGTTTAATATCTTCATCAATGACACGGACAGCAGGATCAATTGCACTTTCCACAAGTCTGCAGATGACACCAAGCCGAGTGGTGCAGTCGACACGCCCGAGGGACAAGACGCCATCTAGAGGAACCTGGACAAGCTCAACAAGTGGGCCCATGTGAACCTCATGAGGTTCATCAAGGGCAAGTGCAGGGTCCTGCACATGGGTTGGGGCAATCCCCAGTATCAATACAGGCTGGGGCATACAGGGACAGAGAGCAGCCCTGCCGAGAAGGACTTGGGGGTGCTGGGGGATGAAAAGCTGGACATGAATGTGCACGTGCAGCCCAGAAAACCAACCATGTCCTGGGCTGCATCCCCAGCAGTGTGGGCAGCGGGGAGGGAAATCTGCCCCTCTGCTCCACTCTGCTGAGACACCACGAGGAGTCCTGCATCTAGCTCTGGAGCCCTCAGCACAGGACAGACCTGGACCTGTTGGAGCGAGGCCAGAGGAGGCCATGAAGATGGTCAGAGGGCTGGAACCCCTCTGCTGTGAGGAAAGGCTGAGAGAGTTGGGGCTGTTCAGCATGAAGAAGAGAAGGCTCCAGGGAGACCTTACTGTGGCCTTTCAGTACTTAAAGGGAGTTTTTAAGAAAGATGGGGACAGCCTTTTTAGCAGGGGTAATGGTTTTAAACCAAAACAGGGTAGATTCAGGCTAAATATAAGGAAGAGCTGTTCAGGGTGTTCAGCCTGGAGAAGAGAAGGCTGTGGGGAGACCTTGTTACAGCCTTTCAGTACTTAAAGAGGGCCTATAGGAAAGATGGGGAAAATCATTTTAACAAGGCCTGTTGTGACAGGACAAGGAGTAATGGTTTTAAACTTAGGGAGAGTAGATTTAGACTGGATATAAGGAAGAAATTTTTTACAATAAAGGTGGCGAAACACTGGCACAGGTTGCCCAGAGGAGTGGTCGATGCCCAATCCCTGGAAACATTCAAGGCCAAGTTGGACAGGGCTCTTAGCGACCTGGTGTACTTGAAGATGTCCCTACTCACTGCAAGGGGTTTGGGCTAGATGGCCTTTAAGGCCTTTAAGACCCAAAGCATTCTATGATAAAACATTTTTTACACTGAGGGTGCTAAAACACTGGCACAGGTTGCCCAGAAAGGTGGCAGATACCCCATGCCTGGAAACATTCAAGGTCAGGTTGGACGGGGCTCTGGGCAATCCGATCTAGTGGAAGATGTCCCTGGTCACTGCAGGGGGGTTGGACCAGATGATCTTTAAAGGTCCCTTCCGACCCAAACCATTCCATGATTCTAACACGGTGCCACTGCAATACACCCCAGGACGATGCACAAGGCAGTCATGCTACAGTGCTGGGGACTCTTGCAAGGCTGCACTGTAAGCCAGAGCTGGAAGACCCGCCGCCATTTTTATCCCTCTCACGCTGTGTGCAGCTAACAGAGGATTTGTTGCTTCAGTGCAGTTTTCCAGCCCCAAGACTTGCCAGTTCCTCCTCTTTCCCATCACGACCGCTTGCTTGAACATAGACAGGCTGCCAGAGCTGAAGAGATATTTTTAAACATCCAAAAGCAACTAAGCACAATCCTGCTAGCAAAACATTGCCCACTACCCCTCCCCACTCACCCACCTCAAAGCCCATCAAGCTACAAAGCAAGGAACATGGACCAGGATATCAGTGTGGAAAATCCCCCCAAAGGAGGAGAGGTAACAGCTCCCTGAGCAGTTCCTCAGTCCAGCCTCCCATAAGGCCCAGGATGGCCTCCAACTCCAACAGAGCAGCAGGGACAGCCAGACCCACCTCTGCTCCCCTTGTGAGTGCAAAGCTGGAGCATCACCAGGAGCACCGTTTCTTCAGCTGGAGATTTTCTAATTACATGTGCAAAACAGGCTGGACAAGCTGTAATTTTTATGTAATTTAATTCTTACATAATTTAATTCATTGTTAATTAACACCAACTTCCAATCACCAATTCAGGTACCAAGAAAAAAATGCACTGAAATCTGAAAGCAAACACCCTGCCTGCCCTCTCCCTGGCTCAGCACAAGTCAAGCACTTCTCTTCCCCATTTCCCAAGCTCAGCTTCCCTGGTTTTCACCACAGGTCACACCACTGCCCCCCTCAAGCCAGGATAAAGTTCCTCTGCTGGACCCCACCAAGGACACAGGCTCTTCAGCCCTTAAGTTTTCAGAGGTCTTCAGTTCTGCTGCCTCCAAGGCCACAGGTCTCCCCAGAAGGGGATGCCAGATCTAAAACAAGGCACAACTCTCCCCTCCCTCTTCCCCCATCATGAAGATCTCCTTTTCCACAACCAGGTGAGTGATCTCCAGGTCAGTATGTCAAAGCCCCTCTGTGGGGACCGTATGAGGCTCAGGAGACCATGGAGCAGGGGAGAGGTGACAGCTGTCAAAGTGGGAACATGTCGTCAGCCTCCTGAACCCAAGTGAGCAGATCTAGCCAAAAAGAGTACCGGGCCAAGAGAGGCAGCCACTAAATCAAACAGCCTCCAAGTTTGTGCCTAGGGGATGAAATGCCTCCCAAACACCTCCCCTGGACAGTATTGGGGATTTTTAACAGTGACATTTGATACTGCTGCAAGTCACAGTTCTTACAGAAGGACTGGCACTCTTGGGGGGGGGGGGGAATGTCTGCTTGCCAGCATTGCATTCAGGCCAAGATCAACTCCAAAAGTCTCCTTGAAAAATTCTCCAAAAAGCAGTTAACTCCATCAGATGATGCCGGATCCTCATCCTCCCAGAACTGCTGCAAGCGCCCAGGATCTCAGCCCAGGGCTCTGCCAGGCTAGTGTGCTGCTAAGCAGCCTTGACTGCAACCAGCAGCCTGGAAAGGTGCCAGCCTGCTTCCAAAAACTTCAGCTTGCCCTGGAGCCTGCCCGCCATGCCTTCCCTCGGCACACACCATGGAGCAAGGCCATTTTCTCAGCCCGGTTACAAGACAATAGACCTCTCTGTTTTCTGATGCATTTTCAAAAGCTGCAGGAACCCAAAATTAGTGGTCCATCCCTTTCAGCTTAAAAATAGCTAACTAAATAGATGAGCTACTTTGTATAACCTGTCTTTTCCTTTCGTTGCTCCTCCATGCCAGAACCAGATCCTCTCTGCCCATCCTGCCAACACACAAAGAGCTGGGCACGAGCACCTCGAGGCTGGCACCATAAGATAACACGATGAACAAAATCCCCAAACCTCAGCAAGCGTCCCCAGCCCCTCCTGTCTTTTGCCCACAGGCACCTGCATCCAGTGTTGCAGCCTCTGAGCTGCAGAGAAATCAGCCCCTGCGATGATCCAGGCCTTCATCCTGCACAAAGCGGTACAGCTCCAAAACCAGTCAAGTTGAGCATTTGGTTCATCCATCAATGCTTCTGCTAGATTGAAAAAAGTTACTGCAAATTGAAAAAAGTTACTGCAAATAAATCACACACCTTCCTGCAATCGGCTCTGGCTGGTGTGTTTATGCTCAGTTGTTACACCAGTACAAGATGCATGCTGGGGACACACTAATCCCCAGCTTGTCAGACCTGGAGCCTCTCAGTCCCTGGAGATCTGACTGTCCCACTGATTTAATAACATGGGGCAACTATGCCACAGCACCGCAGCATAGCATGCATCGTCCTGCTGAGCACAACCAGCCGGTCTCAGGTTGGAAAAACCTCCAGGTGACGTAACAGCGAAGGTGTAAATCATGACACAGCTCTGCGCCACAGGTCGCGCAGGAGTCTGAAGAGCTCCTGTAAGCAGCACATTTGCTCAACAGCACCTGAACACAGGGAGAGATGATGCTATGGCTGGGCTCCTCTTCTGCGCACAAGTCTGAGCTCAGAGATTCCCAAATCCAGCAGACTTACTCAACCCACCGCATACACATTGCTTTATCTGGAGGCGTAGTTTAAAAATGCAGGCATATTACTTAAGACCATAACTACAACCCTGCTAATATCTGTTAGGTCCTATGAGAATGCGTGGGACTGCTGTATTTAGAATTTAATAATTCCAGCTAGTGCACCCTCTTTACTGCAGGCCTGCCTACGTTTGTTTTCCGTGGTCCCAGGGGACTACACAGCTTCGGCAAGTGCAGTGGCAGCCCAGCTGCCCGGAGCCACGCAAAGGCCAGGGCAGGGCTCCAGTGGGGTCTGTTAGACATCACACCACAGAACCTGGGATGCAGGGTCTCCGGTACCTCCACGCACATGGAAATGTGGGGTCTGAGCATCTTATTTCCTTGTTTAATTTGCCCACATTAGCATGAAGAAATGAAATAAAACCAGCCATGAAGTGTTTGGCCTTCTGGATGCCAGCAGCCAGTTCAGCTTGGGTCAGGGGTCTCAAATGGGGCTTCTCAATGTGCAGACATTGCAGGAGGAAACAGCCGAAATCTCAAGTAGCTTGGGTGAAAAGTGACCCTGATTTCAAAAGCATCCCATGCTTCAATCAACGCTTATTTTTACTTCCATAATCAACCGCGTGCAATCAAGGGAACGGGCTTGGCATCTACAGACGCACTCAAGTCGCTGGGGCAGTCGGGGGCACCAGGAACACCGCCGACATGCTCGGAGCCCGCCCAGAGAAGCTGCCCTACAGATGCGAGACATGTGAAGGAGCTGGGAGAGCACGGCTCCCAGCATCTTGAGCTCGGCCGTGCTGGTACCATCCAGGTGTGTGGAGAAACTTCTGCTTGGGGGAACCACATCCCACAGCCCCACACAGAGCAGAGCTTCAACCGGCAGCAGCCCCAATGGCTGTGACTGACACATGGCGAGCCACACTCCTGAGTGAGGGAAGCACTCAAACATGTCCATACCCAGCATCCCCCAAAAAAATCTGGTACATGAGCTACACAGCAGCAACATCACTTTCGCAGCTAAAGCCACAGAGTTGGGAAGGCACCATGACAGCTTCACATGGGAAACCACCCATCACCCCTCAAAACACAAGGTCCGGGACTGTAGCACCCTGCGCATGGGGTATCAATAAGGTGCAGAGCCGCAGGAGCATCTCCTCACCTCCCCTGTGCCAGGGAGAGGCCAAGACGTGGCACACACTCGCTCTCCACGTGGGGCTCGGCTGCACACCAGCAACCCTCAGGGACGCGCCATGCTTGGCAGCACCCGAAGAACTGACCTTCCTCATACCCAGCTCTGCGCCAGCACAGCAAAAACCTGAGGGCAGAAACCTTTCTGCCCACAATACCGAGAAAGAGCAGAATAAAGCTCTTGGCTCAGCCATGAATGTTTCTGCGTTTCTGGAGAAACCACATCGTGCTTTGAGCAAGTGGGGAAGAAGCAACTGTCTCTTGTAACGGCTGGGTGAAGAGGGGAGACAGCAACAGCACGTCATGTCTCAGCAGCAACATGGAAAGCAGCAGGAGGGGCCCAAGCAACAGACCTCCAACTTCTTTTTGATCTGCACAGATACTTTAATAACCTTTACAGTGTAGGAGATGCTCAACACGCAGGGAAGAAGGTGACTGGATATCTTGGTGCTATTTTTCCCCCCCATCTGTCCCCACATGGACCCATACCCCTCCAGAAGTGGGGAGGCACCATGTGCAGGTCAGCAGGAGGATTTGGGGACATGCACTGCTCAGGCTGGTAACCCTCTGCCCTGCCATGAGCTCTCACACCGGGGAAAAGCCCAGACCAGCATCAAGTGCTAGCCACGTCCTACAAGCTGCTCGTAATATCCAGGGAGAGATAAGCCACCCAGACACAGAATAATTTCCATACTTGCAATCACTGTATTTACACGCAAAATAAGGACGTTGCACCCTACAGCTGCGGCTGGCCTTGCTGCCTCCCACCGTGACCCTGCGCACCCCGACGGCAGCATGCTCCCAGGCGATTTCCAGTCTGCCCAATGCCACCTCTCCCTGTCCCCAGCGCGTTCTCACCAATCCGCACCTCAAACAAGCTGACGATGAACCGTGCGTCTGTCCGCCCAGAGCAGCCCCCTCGCCACCACACCCTGTCCCAGAGCACAGCCGAGAGGCCCCCACCCCTCCCCAGCTACTGCGTGCCGGAAGCTCCATCAGCACCGTGTTCACCCGCGCTTCCAACTCCCCCTGCAAAGCCACTTCTTGCTGCCTGTGCAGTCGGGGAATTCTGCAGGCAGCAGGGCGAGGGGCAGAGGCAGGGAAGGGCAGTCGCGATACAACCACCTCACCATCGCAACGAGGAGACGGTGCAGCGGCACAACACAAAGCAAAAGGCAGAGGCAAGCAGGTACACGTGCACACAGACACCCAGCAGACACCCGAGACGCACCGCCGACACCTGGGACGGGATACAGATGCCGGGGCACGGAGCCTGCCAGAGACATCCCGTGGCAACGAGCTGACCAGGAGCCCCAGAGAGGACTGAGGTGATGCTTCCAGAGCTCTTGGCTGGCTCCCAGCTCCCTCCCCAGACCCAGGAGATGGAAAGGGCAAGCAAAACACCAAGGACTGCATCTCCCACCCTGCAGCCCCTCAGGCACACACGGAGGCACCAGAACAGAAGGGCCACTGCTACCCCATACCTGCACTCGGTGACACTACAGCAATAGCTCCCGCTCCGCCGGCCCCGCCGCCCAGAGCGCAGCTCTGTCCTCGACTTCCTCAGGCTGAAGTACTCCGTCAGCTTCCCGAACGAAGCCATGGCCCCCGCAGCGTCCGAGCGTATGCCCGCCTGTGTCCCTGGGCGCCGGTCCCACCACACGCTCAGGCATGCTACAGCCCGGTGGCACTCACCACCTCGCGCGCTCCATCAGCCCACGGGACCGGGAAGGGAGCGCTGCGAGTCAGAGAGAGACAGGCAGCACGAGACAGGAGGAGTTTAGCCGGGAATTACTTGTTGGACAGTCCACAGTGCGCTCCACGGCGATCCCTCAGATTTCAAGGGTAGGAAGCCCTGCCTCCCCAAACCAACCGCAGGCGCCGGGCTGCACGAGAGCGGCTGGTGTCTGCACGCTCATTTATTGCGATGCTGCAGAGCTGAATTAAGGAGGAGGGTGGAAAAAATAATAATGCCTGCTGGAAATGATCCCTCAGTAACGATGGCACACGTCTGCAAGCCTCCACGGCGAGCAGCCGCTCGGCAGGCATCTGGGCAGGTGGCTCAGGGCAGCTGTGGTGGCCCTCAGCCAGGCGAGGGGATGCCGTCCGGATCAGAAAGTGATGAGAAACACCAAGGAATTGGCTCTTCAGATGTAATTCCAAAGGGTCTGTTCTTACAGCACACGGAGACCAGCACAGTAGGTGGAGAGCATCCCCGCTTGCTCTTCTTGCGGCTGTTCAGAGTTCACCAGTTTTCCTCCCTCTCTGTTTTCCAAAGGAGAAGGCACCCCTTAGCCTCCAGCAGCACCTACCTAACATGATCTTCCAGTCTGTCACCGAACACCTGAGCGCAAGGAGAGGGACGGACATTTAAAGCAAGCAAGCTTGATCCAGTCAGAGGTCACCTGCAGGCTCTGCTCTCCAAGCTCCAGCACAAAGCCTCTCGACAGCAGGCAGCAGAAAAAGGCATGCTGCTAACCTGGAGGGAAATCCTATCGCCAAACCTCCCCTACCCAGGAACGCTTGTCTCCGCATCCTCAGTGCCTGACACCAGCTGGGCGGAGGATAAACAAGGGCTTCAAAAAAAAAACTCGCTACAGCCCCGTGGAGCAAAGCCAGATTAAGTCAGCGAAGCATTTCCAGGGGAAAGGGTGTCTGACAGCAACTCACAGCCGTGCCAAAAGACCCTCGAGGAAACAGCAAAGAAAAACAGCGTTAACTCAACTGGCAGACCAGCAAGCTAGTTTCACGTCCTTTTGATCCCTCCGTTGTGGATGCCATGTTAAAAAATAAACAAAAACCTATTCGTTCCTATTTCCCTGCTTAGAACCATCCACTGCAAGCAGCCTGCTCGCAACAAGGGACGACCATCCGCCGCAGAAAACCTGCTGTGTGCCTTGCCGAGCCCCTCTTGCCTCCTCCCCGATTTTCCTCCTTCTCCTGCAGGCTCTGGTTCGGCGTTCCGCTCCGAATCAAACGCCCGAAGCAGCCAGGTACACCCCACGGAGCACAAGCCCCACAGCCCACAGTCACCCGGGCTCACTCCCGCCAGCTGCTCGTGACTCCCAGCGTGACCGTCCCCGTCCCTGCCTGCCGTTCTTTGGGAGGATTTTAATTCGCTCGAGCCATCCCCGCTCCCTGCCCCTCGCTCCGGGCGCTGACATTCATCCCAGCAGAACGGCGCAAACCTGCGCACAAAGCGGGGGGGCTGGTGATGCACGAGGGGGGGGGGGGGGGCAGTGGCCATGGGGGACCCTGCCAGCCCCTCTGCCGGGCAGGTACACAGTCCTCCAAGCAGCTTCTCCCTCCTGTTCATACATGGGGAGGGGAGAGCTGGAGCTCGCTTCCCTCCTAAGCCAAGGAAAAAATAAAGCTGTCTACCCGCTGCTCCGCACCGCTGCCCGCTCTGTCTCCCACCTTCTCCCTCCGATGGGCTCCAACGCTGCCGGGGAGGGGTCCGGGGCGCTTCCCAAGACGGGCTGGTTTGCGGGCAGCGGGCGGAGGCAGCGTGCCCGCTCGCTGGCTGTTGGGCGCAGCGTGAGCAGGTAACACTGTCACCCCTCTTATCGCTATCGGCTCCACGTTAACCAGCAGCGGTGAAACGCAACGCGGCAAAGGAGGTCAGGGAGCCGGAGCAGAGCGGAGGGGGTGCCGGGAGGCACCAGAAAAGCAGCCGAGGGGGATACCAGGCAAGCGGGAGGCAGGAGGAGACAACTCTTGGTTCCCCGCTGCAGAGGACAGGTGTAACGCCGGCTCCTTCAGAGGCAGCTGGGTGAAGGCACCCACATGCCTTCAGAGGAGGACAGCAGCGGTTACCTGGCAGAGACGATGTTATCTGCTCCCGGGCTACATAAAGGCAACAGGAGAGCAGCTGGGCAGCAGGAGTGGAGAGGACGAGCAGGGTTAATTTGAATCCCTCTCTTCTCCTCCAAACCACCTGACGGGAGGGCAGAGGAACAGCAGTGCTGCCCCAGGGTCCTCCTTTGGCATTTGCAAAGCAGCATTGTCTGGGGACAACAGGGCAATTTGGAAGACTGCAGACAAAGCAGCCGGAGGATTAGACAGACTGATGGACACACTCCACGGAGCAAGCCAGCCTTCCCCAGCACCCCCCACTCCGGGGGAACACTGCTATGGCCAGGAATCCCCTTCTAGGCAGTTAGGCAGGAGCCACAGCTCGTTGCGGGAGAGTCAGGCCTCCTGCAAGGCTGCAAAGCCTACTCTGTGAGCCCAACAGTGTCGGCGCCGGGAAAACAAGCGGGAGGAGCCTGTGCCTCTATGAAACCCCATGTCTGGGTAGCTAGTGACAGTGGGATTCCAGGTGCAATGCCCAAAAGCTCAGACAATTCTATAAACACCTCCATCTGTGATCAAAAAGTGATATTCCAGAGAAGACTGCTGCCCCACAGCCTTCCCAGTGCATCCCAGTCCCCTGGACCAGGCTCACCAGGCACCCATCTGGCTGGAAGCACAACCAGTGCTGGGGCAGAAGCAACACAAGCTCCCATGTTTCTCCTCTGTATTGTAGTCTCTGGTTGTCCTCTGGTGACGTGGAGCAAGGGAAAGGTTGTCTCCTTTCCTCCAAGGCAAAGGAACAGCCCTCAGGCCCTCCCTTGCTTAAGGAATGATGTGGTCAGCCCTTCAAGATCAGACTGTCACAGGAGTCTCTCTCCCAGAAGAGTTCATTAAGCAGCAATCTGTTGAGATATTGCTGAAATATCTCTAATTTCACATTAACAATCTGCTGTGCTGGGGTTTGCAGCCATGGACTCAGTGATGCGAAAGTCAGCTTCCTACATTCACTTCATAGTAGAACAAAACACTTTACAAGTGAAACGATAGTTTAATTTGCAAGAGACAAACTGATGTTTAAGCGGAGCTGTGGAGGAGACTGGTAAAGAAATCAAAATTCACACAGCACTGGGACTTTCTGTGTTGGGGTAACGCAGAGCACTGTCACACACATCGCCACCCCTGCGCAACCATCACCAAGACATTTGTACAAGCATCTCACACCTTTGTCTGCAGACATTTTGGAGGCAAAAACCCAAGCCATAAACACAACTATGTGGCTGTCTAGGTCCATCTCACACATTCCTGTATGTATGCTTGTTTGGGCCATAGAGACCAGCATTTCCCATTTCAAAACTCTCCAAATACAGTGAAGCCATCGCAGCCATGGGAACCAGCACTAGTCTGAGTTCACAACCACCCACAACACTTTTTCAGGCAGAAATCATAACAGCTACCTCACAGTAACCTCAAACACCATAAGTCCTAGGGCTACCCAAGAGTAGCAGACTGGAAAGCTTCTCTGCCAGGTCCCCTGCCCAGCCAGCATGTCGAGACAAGCTGGACAGCACTGGAAAGTGGCCCTTGCACCATCCCTGGGAGACTCCTCGCAGCTCCAGCCACCTCTCCTGAGCCCTGGGTGAGCACACTGTATTGTGTTGCATCTTTGTGACTTTCCCAGGCAGCTTTTATTCTGATTACACTTCTCAAGTGTGGCTAGACAGAAGCAGGGAAGGAGGAAAATGGTGGTCTTCAGAGCTGACAGCTTCTCTGTCCATTCCTACAGTGCCGGAGGACTCCAGCCCTGTTTCTCCAGGGTTTCAGTTTCACTCCTCCACGCCAAGACCACTCAATGCAAGTTAAACACAGCCACTCTCCCAGCCCCTGGCTCCTCTAGGGAGCTGCATCCCTAGGAGCCACTCATCAGCTGATGCAGAGCCTAGTGCTGCTCTTCCTTCAGCATTGCTTTTAGCAGCTCATCCCTCCCCCCAGGACAGCACAGGTGATGCTCACAAGCACCTGACCTCCCAGTGTCCAGGGGAAGCAGGTAAGACAGACTTAAGCCATATTGGGAGTAGCCACCCCCTTTCTACAAAAATGACAAAACCTTGGCTGTTTGAAGGCTCCTTTTCCATGTGGCTCTTTCCCAGTCTGGCTGATACCTGGAGAGCAGCAACTGCTGCTTCTTTTGAGGTCCTCAAGCAACGTGGAGGATGGAGTCCAGCAGGATGCATAAGTGGACCCCCAAACAGCAGGTTTGAAGTTAAAGCAGTGACAACTGCAGAACAGTCTAGAAAAGCCAAAGGTAGAGCCAAAGCCTGAGCAGCTGATCAGGGACAGAGCCTGGAGCAGGAGGCACCTCTGCCTGCTCATCCCAAGATGTCCCGTGGTCAAAGGGCAAGCTTTCCTAAAGCCACTGCTCGGGGCCGGGGGGAAGACTGTGTGGGTCCAGGTACCTCAGTTCCCATCTGTTGTGGTCAGAGCTCCCCTCCCACAGAGGGGAAAAAACATCTGCTGAGATCCCAAAAACTGAGTGAGGGGAAGCTTCCTAATCCCCCAGGAAACAGCTGTGCTTTCAGGTCAGGTTGGAGACGATTTCTCATGAGCCTTCTTTTAGTGCCAGCTGGGGAGGAACCCGCTTCTCCAAGTTACATGGGAAGTCAGCTGAAAGCACCATGGGAACTTCAAAGGATTTTTTTGGCAAGAATTTTCCAAACTGCTGAAAATTGGTCACTGACATCAGACATCAGCTCCCTATCAGGCCTCACATGAATGCACGGAGCCAATAACGAAGAATTTTGATAATCACCATTTTTTTGGAGGGCAAGGTAAATTCCGAGCATTAGCTCTTGAGGTTTAGCAAACAAAATTCTTCCAGTCTGTTTTTAAATACACCTGACTGAGCCCCCATTTTTCACAATCAGATAACCCAGTGTACCAGAGTGCCATCAAATATTGCAGGATAGTTATAAAAATAAAATTGGAATACATTATTTCACAGGATGAGCAAAGCCAATTATCACCATGTGCACACAAAGAAACATGTTAAATGCAAGTATGAACTGATTTAAGAAACAGATGCACAAGAGAATACCAGCAACTTTTCAATGTCCCAAAAGGCCAAAAAAAGGCACACGCACCCCCCCTATTAAAACATTGCATTGCAAAGTTATACAAGAGTTACAAGGTCCCAAGTCATTAGGAGGTTCAAATAATTCTGCAAGCATCCTATATGTAGCTGGACCAGCAGACAGTATCAGTGCGACATTGGGCATCAAGCAGAGATCACGTAAAATGAAAATATAAAACCCCATCAGTGACCCCTTTTTCAAGGGACAAAGGCACAGAAACCAGCACACCGCTGTGCAAGGCACTCCCTACCCAAAAGCTTCCATTTAAGAAACGTGCAGTGGGAGCAAGGGGTGTCAGGCCACCTCTGCCTCGGATCCAGCCCAATGCAGCCACCGCAGCGCCCGGGTACAGGCTAAGCACGGGCAGGATGCTTCCCCCACTCCAGCTGCTCCCTCCGTCCCCTCCAGAGATGCTCCCCCAGCTCAGCCCCTCTCCTCCACTCCCAGCCCCGCTGCAGCACCCTGCACCTGCAGCCCTTGGGCTAAGGGGGTCACGCAGAGATGCAGCCGCAGAGCTGCTGTACTTACTGAAAAACAAACTTGAGCCTGGAGTCACCTCTCGGGAAGCTTGCCCAGCACTACTGTATGCATTCTGGTGAAGCTGCACGGTGCGGAGGCAGCCCCCCTCCTGGAAGCAGCCACGGCAGCAGCACACCCGGGTGCTACGGTCCCTCCCGGGCACTGGCAGCCCTTGACACAAGTGCAGTGACAGCTCAGGTGGCCCACGCTCAGGTGCGTGGCACTGTGCTCCCCTCCTCGTGCTACACGTTGGTTGCACAGCACTTGCACTTGGCTTCTTGGGTGCTGGCGAAGCCTCAAACCTATCCCAGCTAAATAACGGGATGCAGCACGAGAGCTGGCAAGCCCATCCCTGCTCTGCCTGCAGGGACCCTGGCCAGGGCACGCTACGAGTCCCTCCTCAGCTTCCCCGGAGCTCAGCCACCCAGAGCATCCTCACAGCCAATCTCAGTGTGCACAGCCACACCAAAGAGCCTCAGGGAATGGAGGGAAGAGAAGAGCGTCAAACAGAAGACACACACACACACACACATATCTCTGCTAAAACCAGTTTTGGGGCAGAGAACTTTTCAAGATGACTAATACTTGCAAATGTCAGACTGATTTGCTTTTGCACCACCCCTGAAGCACGAGTCAAACGAATATACCTGTGCTATGTGCAAGGGCGAGCCCGCAGTGGCACAGCAAACGGCAGGTCCTTGCTGTTGCCCGCAGCCCTGGAGAAACACAGCCTGACTTCTGGAGGCCAGCTCCTTGAAACAGTGCGGCCCTGGGACTAACACCCACTCACTGGCAGAGCTGTGAGACCCCATGGAAGTGCGACATTTTAATACAGCCGTAACAAAAAGAAGAGTACAGGAGAGGCTCTATAATTTCAGTCCAACTAGGCACTTTGCTTGAATTACCAGTTATATTGCATTACACAGAAATTTCAGTGCTGATACCTAGCATAAACCAGTCACATCATTTTACCAATTTGCCTGGCGTATCGCTGCATTAGAACTCATTTAGCACAATTACTCTAATTCCAGCAGCAAATCCAGATGTGCTGCCCAAGTTACAGTTGAAATATCCTCATTCTTGGCAACAGCATTGAATTACTTAGAGAGAGACTTCAAAGGCACATTCTTTTTGTAATCTGGGACACTCTCCTGTGCACAAACACAGAGAAGGGCAGGCATTACCCACATTAAAGAGTTAAGTTGCACACTAGTATCGAACATCTAAATAAAGCCCTGGGTGCTGGAGCCTGGCTGGTGGCACCCTGCTTCCAGCCTGCCAAAATCCCTCCCTCTGTCCTGAAAAAGCAGGGATATCAGCACCCAACTTCTGGCACCACAGGGTGGGGCACGTAGGGTTCAAAGCACTCTGGTGCAAGTCAGTATTTATGTGAGTTTGGCTCAAAATTCGCCTTCACAGAGAAGCACCCGGGAAGCAGAGATGTAACCACCACCAAAAGCCCGTCGGTTCAGCAGCGCGGAGGTAGCCGCAGCCCACACCACAGAGCCGCTGAGGCTGATCCAGTCACCTGCCTGCAGCGGCTCATCAGCATCTGTCCCTTCTTCAAGCAGCATGGGACCTGCGCGCTCCTGAACTCCAGTTCCCTTTTTAACTCCCCAGATTGATGGGAATTGCCAAGTTATTTCATCCCACTTCAAAAGGTTCTCCCTGCATGCAACACTGTGCAGTTAAATCACAGCACACACAGGGACTATCACCTCCCAAAGCAGGGGCATCCCCAGTGCCTGCTTCTTCATGGCAGCATAAAAACCTGGCTCATGCTTGCAGGGAAAGATAAGGGCAGGAAAAAGCACAGCCAGCTGAAGGTGTCAGAGGGTTTGCTAAGAGGAAAAAAAATAGAGAGAGAAAATTGGTTAGTCCCTCCTAAAAAAATAGTTCATTGAGTTCAAAAGGACTGAAGAAAGTATGAAATATCAACAGTGACATGACAGGAGGAAACACAGCAAAAGGAGAAACAAAAGGCAGAATAATCCGAGGACATTTGGAGCTGGTGGGGCTATCTCACGGGCAAGGGGTGCTGCCTCTGCCATACCATGCCCATGCACGGGCACCTTGGCTCTGTCCCCACCGCTGCTGCAGATCCACCCAAAACTCGCTCGATTCTTTCAGGCAAAACCCCAGACTTTTGTCTCCCAAGTGGGACAAACAGGGCATGTGCCGTCCCCATCCCCACATCCTCAGCCAGCCTGTGAACAGACACAGCTCAGCACGCATCAGTTGTTCTTTTCCTCCCCTAAAAACCAGCACCAGCAAAACCCTAAGCAAAAACTGGAAAATGCATTAACATGATCAAGAGCTTCAGAATATGAAAAGGAGAATAATTCTTGCAATTACAACCCAGCAAACTTCGTCGGCCTTTAGAAAACATAATAATCAATATGGAGCAAGCAGTCTCCAGGCTGGGAGAGTCACAGGACTACAATCAATACTGCTGCCGGCTTTCATAAACAGCTATTTGTGCCTATCTGCATCTCTGATACAGAGCAGCCCCCTCCCATGCCCGACTCCCCACAAGCAGTCACTCTCCCCGCCGTCAGACTTACGGGTGTTGTTACAAGTGTTTCCTTAGCGAGCACGCAACCCCCAAGGCACCCCATCTCCTTTTCCCTTCCCAAAAGGTACGAGGACTTGCAGTGGTCTGGTCAGAGTAAGAGAGCCCAGAAGAGGCAGAAAAGGGGTGGAAAGGTTGTGCCCAGCTGCCAGCCCATGGTGCAAAGACAGCCCGGCTGCGCGGCTTTCACTTCGTGTCGTACTCTCCCCACTCCTGACCCCGTATACACCAGGGTGGCTGCTCAGCATACCGCTGCTGCTTCCTTCACCCCGGCCACCCTGCTTGCAGCTTCCTAAAATGTCTGTGACTGATGGATACTGCCCGAGTCAAAGCCAGGCTGCAGGGTGAGCCCTCCCGGGGCTCGCTGAGGTGAGCAGGTAGCACGCAGCAGCCATGGGCTGGAGAGGGAGCTGGCCAAAATGCAATTAACTGCCAAGCAAGGGAGGTCACCTTCATACACACTAGAATAAGCCAGATGAGCCTCCAACCTGCTCCCTTCAAGCACTCTGCGTGGCCTGCTTTGAAGTGAATTACGGATAAATGCAACAACGCCTTTGGGAAATTACTCATCCATGACCTCAAGCTTCCCTCCGACTTGTATGAAGTCCTTCCGCTGATCCTAGAGACACGGCAGCACGGTCCCAAGCAGCTTGCCTTCTCAGGTCTTCATGACCCAAACGGGCCTGGACCCTTGGGAACCAGCAGCAGACCCAGCCTGGCACGCGGGGGTCTGCGTGGTGGAGAAGCTGCCCAGCCCCAGCGCTGCCCAGGAGGACCCAGGGCTCAGGTCCCAGCGGAATTTGCACCCTCTCTACTCCCCAGATAAATGCTGCACCCTCAGGGGAGCATGGGGCCACCGAGGCCAGGTGCTTGCCCCTGGGGGGCACAGTCATCCTGAGCAGCACAGCCCGAGGGTCCAATGACAGACACCCACATGCACCAGGGAAGGACATTGCTGTTGCCAACCTTTTTCTTCTCTCCTCTCACCCAGTAATCATCTCATTTCTGCGTCAAAACAGAGTCTATTAAAATCTCAGCTTCTTTCCCCAACAATAGATTAACGTAATCCTCTTACGACACAGAGCTGGCCATGCCTGTTGCAGTCAGTTGCAAACTTTCAAGCCTGGAGTCAAATTTTAACTTTTCATGTCAAAACTCTGAACAGCACAATCATCAGACAGACAGGGATGTTGGATTTACTCAGCATAAGGCTTTCCGTTTAAATTAAGTCGAAAGATTTCCCCCAGGTTATAGCAATTTAATTAAAACAAAGTAAAAACAAACCTCTAAAACTTCCAAAATGCTAGTTGTAAAATTAAAACCTCTAGGACTGCCAAACAGAGTACAGACCCAAATAACACCCAAGGGAAAACAAATACTTCAACTTATTTCAGTAAAATAAAAAGACTGCCAAACCAGATCACACCGTACCCTTCACAATATAAGAAAAAATATTTAAAGCCCCCATCGGGCAGAACAAAGACAATTACACAGATGGTCAACGCCACCAAAATGAGAAGTTGCATACCGAGACTCCTCACCTGAGATGATCTCCACTGCCAGACAGCTCCAAGTCCTTGCTTCCCCTGCTCAGATCCTCAGCATATAGTTAGTCATGAAAGCCCTCCAAATCAAAGGGCTGCTTAGGGAACACACATCAGCTCTTCAAGCCCTGGGACCTCGATAGTACCTGCAGTCCCTGGAAGTTGGTGGGATTAGCTGTGGCCTCATGGGGCAGCTGCACACCAGGCTCCCAGGAAGTCCCCTGGTCTTGCAGCACAAGCCACTGCACTGCAGGTCAGCCTGCACGAGCCCTGAGGAACCTCACTGCTTCCAGACCTCTCTTTCACACAAGTTATGCTCATTCTGTGAATACATAGTCCAAATCCAACACTGCAGCCTTGCATGGTGTGACCAAGATTTCTAATGCTGCGTAAAAACGAGGAAAAGAGGGAGGGAGACCCTGCTGGCATCCCACATGCTCTGCCCACATCAGCTCTTCCCAGCTGACGCCCTGTTCCTACCTTCACCTTGCTGCTGCTGCCATGCTGCTGGCAGAGGTAAACGAAGCCCTGGGAAGGTGTCTGGACAGTCACTCACCTGGGAACAGGAATTGTAACCTTTGGAGCAGAACACTCCAAACACGATCAGCAGAAAGGTGCCATGTGGCCCTGGGATGAGTCAGTTGAGCTGGTCTGGCACAAACCAAAAAACAGCCCAGTCCACCCACACTACCTGGGCACTCAGTGCTGGAGTGAGCTGACTCATCCCAGGGCCACACTGCTGCTGGGCCCAACACAAGGGCGGCGGAGGGAGGTGGCTCGGCCCGGGGGCACGGGGGTCCGAGGGAGATGACGTGCAGTGTGAAGCTGTGCCCTGACAAGCTGTGGGGGGACACCACGCCAGCCCCTGCAAAGCGTCCTAGGATCCTGCCAGAGCCTGGACCCCAAGAGGAAAGGCAGCATAACTACTGTGTATCCAGGATGGCTGGATAACGAAGCATGTCAAAAAAACCCACACATTTAAGGGCTAATTGGCCTCAAGGTTCAGCCAAGGGTGTTTCTGCCAAACAGTCAGGGTCAGGGATCCACTGGATTTCTGCCATAATTGAACATCCTCCCCATAGAGACTGTAAAGCAACACCTTTTTATGAACACCCCACCGGGGTCTGTCCAGCTGTGTTTCACCACAGAGGTAGCACACGGGGAAGCTGGTGAGCAGAGCAGGCTGCTTGCGGCGTGGAGGCAGAAGGTCCAGCACCGCAGCCATGCTTCGCAGCAGCAAAGCCCCATGACACCAACATGGTAAGAAAAATAACTCACAGCAATTGCTCCGCACAGCCCCTGCTGGGAAACAACCAGCAGGTAGGAAATAGACCTTTCACTTAAAAGATAAAGCAATTTGGAAATCGAAACTTCTTCACCAGTTACCTGTCACCATGGGAGAGGAGATGGTGGGGCACAAGGCACTGAAGTCAATGGTTCTTCATGTCAAATACCTAAAGCCAGCATCATAAAGGTGTCCGACAGAACAGGCTACTTAGTACACCTACATGTAGTACTGCTGCGCATCTACACACGCACAGACACAGGTTGTCATAAACTAAAACACCAAGCAGCACTCAGAGCAGCACATCCCTTCGCACCCCAAAGAGAGCAAAAAAGTTTGAAACACACCACACAGAGGTCTGTTCATCACATTTCTGTGAACCTTATCCCAGCCATGATGTGCACCTCCGCACAAGCAGAGATGCCACCAGCACCGTCACACCTCAGCCACGTCTCTCAGCGCAGAGGGCAGGACACAGCAGCACGTTACCTGCAGGGCTGGACAGCTTCACCATCCCATGCAGCAACTGGCAGCAGCCAGGAAGCCTCTGCTGGTACCTCCAGCAGGTCGGCGAGCCCCGTCATGGCCTCCCAAACACTGACGACCCCAGCTGACGTGTCTGCTTCACCCTGAGCACGGCCACAGGGTCTCTCATCGCCCGACGTTTGTGAAAGCAATAGGTGGGAGTCACAGCAAGCATCGCGATAGCACAACGGCAGACCCAAGCTCCATGTTTCCTTCTCAGGTGAATGTCCCCCAGCCTCAGACGGCACAGAACTGCAGATGAACTACCTGGGGCAGAGACCAGTCCCTCGGCCCTAGGGAATTGCCTCAGACGTCATCACTGCCGGGCAGCGGGAGGCAGGCAGAGCTCAGTGGTGCAGCTCACCATTGTGCAATCCCCAAACGATTAAAAGTGGGATACACCCCCTCCCATAGGCCTGGAGGCAGAACTCAGGGTGCTGCTCTCCCTCCCAGAAGGGGATTAAGAAGGTCTTTTAGGCTATTTCTCTTCTGCACGGTTAAGCTAGGCCCCAGGAGCTCCCCTCACAAAGGGCTGCTCCCCACCTGCATGGCAGGCTGTCCCTGCTTTGGGGGCACAGGAGAGGTTTCCCCAGCTGTGACACCTCATCGAGAAAAGAAGGAAAACAAGAAAAAGAAAGGAAGATTGTATCCTTTTCCATGCCGTCCCTGTGCTGGATGTCTCTGCTTTGTTTCCCAGCTCACTGGCAGCAGCTCTCTGGCCTCTGAACCAATCCTTTTGTCACAGCACCGTCACATCTGCTGTCAGACCCTCAAACCCACCTCAGCCTCCACTTCCGGTGGAAGGAGCAAGCACCTCTGTGAGCCCCCAGCCTGCTGTCCACAAACATGTCAGCTGGTGCCTGGGGCACGCAGGCAAAACACCTCACTCCCAAAATCCCCCAAAAGAAAAAGAAAGTCTTTTTCTGGAAAAAGAAATCATGACTCCACCAAAACCAGGAGCCCTCATCATTTTCTTCAGAGTCTTCCTAAAGCACCTGGAGTCTAACCATGGCAGCCCTTTGCCAACACATAAAAAGCAAAAATTGGACTTGGGTAGAACAGTTTAAAAGCAAACGTTGCTGAGTTTCCCTAGCGCAGCATGGCCTGACGTGGCTCATCTCCACTGGTCCCACAACAGCTCTGCTCAGGTCCGGGCAGCATCCCCATGGGACGCCTGACACAGCAGTTTCGGGATGCTCAGCAAACCCATGGGGTTTCTTTCCATCAGCTGCTGCAGAGCATAAGCAGAGGAGGGCCATGCAGCACGGGTGACCAGCACCCACAGTGGCCACAGGCCACACCGTGTTGCTCCGTAGCATTCAAGCTGCAAGAAACAAACTGCTACTATTTCACTCTAATACCCCCAGGCTCTGCCCAAGCTGGGTGATGTATTGAACTAAGCTGTGTCTTTGCAGCCATTCATTTTCCAAACATAGCGAAGTTTTTCCTCCATCTGCAGTGAAATACATGCTTCCCTCTGCTACAGGGGCCACGGCAGGACCAGGCGGTGGTGTGTGGCAAGCCATGCCCTGGGCCTCCTTGCTGGCAGAGAGATTTGGTCACAGACAGAGTGGGATGGGGCAGAAGAGGTCAAGGGCTGATTTTTTGCTTGGTTCTTGCAGCAGCTGCTGCGAAAGATCTCCCTGCCTGCCTGGGCAGGTTTTGGTGATGCTGCATACAGCCCATGGGGTGACCAGGCAGCAATTCTGCTGAGTGGGGCCATCCTCCTGGTCCTCACGCCAACAGGTTAAAGCAGGAATGATGCACCAGGGAAGGATCCTCTCGCCCTGCAGGAGGGAGAATCACCAAGTCTGTGTGACCCATGCCCTCCCCAGCACGCTGCAAATGGCTTGGCATCTCTCCTGCCACCCCTAGGGATACAGAGCAGGCACTCCACATATGCTTTTAGGAAGGAAAAAAAAAAAATCAGGCAAGATCCTTACATACATCCAGGAAAACACATTTTAAAACATCATGCTGAATCTAGTACATGGAGCAGGAAAAGTCTGAAACAAGCAGTGAAGGTGGTAAACACCAGAGGACATCAAATAGGCCACATTTTCACCGCACACATCCGCTGGCAGGCCAATATTGGCCAAGATACAGGAGATGTGAGCTGCGATCAGAGCAGCCAGACCTGTGAAAGCCTCATGGATGAATGCACTTGGAACAGCACAATAAGCCCCACAGGGCTCAGGAATAAGATTAACTGATAATAGGGCAGCTCCAGCAATTTGAGCAGCTTTCACGTTACAGTCACTTCATCAGCTCAGAGGGCTGGAGTGTCAACGTCTACACCAAGTATCACCGATGGGGCGGATCTGCTGCACTGGGTACCACTGTTTGTGAGATATGGTCATGGCCCAGATCTCTCTGAATCACCTTGAGAAGTGCGCAGCGAGTTCAGCCCTGGAGCGGGACAAGGGACAGGGGCCTTCTGGCCTCAGACTAGGTCCTGGCATTCCAAGAGCCCAGCCACAAAAACACACAGAGATGCTGAGATCTAAGACCTTTTCAAGGCACTAAGATGTAAACAAAGGTAGGTAACAAAAATTGAAACAAAAAAACCCAACTATATAAAACAAAGATGCAAACCATCTTCTCCATCAACAGATAGGCCTCATAGAGAACTACAGGAGCTAAGCTGTGCTAGTCCAGGCTTAACATATCTTCTTCCAGCCTCCCAAGTCCGCAGATGTCCCAGCCATCCTCAGCCAGCTCTTGCCAGGTAAGCTGCATTCCGTGGCTGAACTCTGCCCGATCTACAGATGTGTCTTTGTTATCTGCCTGCTGTCTGCAGAGGAATAGAAGGGGACATTATACCATATTAAGGTACACCCCAGGCACTAGCTTCAAGTCTTTGATTTACTCTTTTACAGGTCACTGTCTCTGTAAATTGTGTATCAAAGGCAAATTGTCAGCACAGTCAACAGCTGCACCGGTGGTTGAGCATGAAAAATGAACGAGGCTTTCCTCCCAAATTACTCTTGCCTTGCAGAGAGGGCTGTGAGGACAGAAAGCAGGGGAGGAGAAGGAAGAAAAAGTCAGAGCAAGCAATGGCATGCAGCAGAAAGCAACACAAAAGTCAATTCAGCAAAAGTAGGATGGGGCAGTGTGAGCTGGACTGGTGCAGCCCTCTCCCTCCCCTGCCCCAGCACGGCTAGGCTCTGCCCAGGGAGCAGTGCAGGCAGCATCAGGCTCAACAACGCACCAGCTGGTTTTCAAAAGGCCTTTTATTAAAAAAAGCTATCCAAAAAGACAGTCAGCTACCCTGAAACTCTCAAAAAAATGGGGCAAGCAGGGATTTTGAGGATGGGAAGAAAAGAAATCGAAGGCAGAAGTGACCTGCCAGAACAGGGCTGTTCACAGCAATCCTGAAACACCACTTTTCAATGCCTACACAGTTTATTTCACGCTGCACAGACCCCAGCTGATGTGACCCGAACACACACAGCACGGAGAAGATCCTGCCTTCCCTGGCACACAACAGATGTGACATTACAGCAAAGGACAGGGAGGAAGCAGAGGAGGAACGTAGCCCTTTGCCACCCCGGCTCCCCTCCAAAGGCTTTGACTGCGCCAGCTCCAGCCACTCCGAAGGGTAAAGCCTCCGGGGTAGCATTAGGGCTGTGTAAGAGATCAATAGCAAACGCACAGAGCCTGAGCGTGCTCCCTTAGCAGCTTGCTGGATTAAAGATTTAATGCAATGTGTCCCTCTGGAAGAAATTACACAGGCTATTAAGAAAGATGCGCCTCTCATCTGATGAAATCCAGCAATCATTGCAGCAATACGTGCAAACTAAATAGGCTCTGTAGAGCAAAGGGAAAGCTGCAGTTGCTCTCGTAAGCCCCTTCTGGATAGAGGAACCAATGGGTAAAGCAGCAGCTCTATTAGCAGTAAAGCAAACGTGCAGACACAACCATACCGTGCCTGCAGAGAGCAAGACGGTCCCTGCTTCCAAGGGAAGAAGTAAAACAACACTCAGCAGCAATCACTCACCATTTCCCACCAGCATCCAGGGGCTCGCAAGGCTGCTGGAGCAGGGCAAACAGCCCAGGGCTGGGAGAAGCAGGAGACCTTTTGACACCTCATGGGCTTTCCAGAAGAGAGCAAGGGACATGTCAGTCCCCCTCGAGGTGGCAGCACCTTGGCACTTTGGGAATCCAAAGTATTAGCTAGTACTTCTCCTAGTACACAAGCAGGAATAAACCCTGGCTCCCTCACCCAGGGCCAACGGGACTGGAGGAGCACTGGCTGCCACACCAACAGGAACACCATATGCTAAAGCATCTTACTACTTTTGGGGATAGCCGCAGTTCAATATAGCATTATTGAGTGTACAGCAAGCGCCTTCCTTCTAAGCAGCAGTGTTGTGCTGCAGACAGCAGCACTGGGTACACTAAATTCAGCTCCGACATCCCCTCAGAAAGTTCAGCAGCTTCACCACAGCAAAGCCTGGTCAGTAAAACATTAGACTTGACCAAAGGAAACAGACACAGGGAAAGAACTCGCATTAGCATGCACAAAGCCCTTTTGTATAGCAAAACCATCCACGCAGCAAGATGCACCTGGAGATAATATTCCCAGGGAACCTGAGCTGAGACCCTGGAACTCGTTCAGCATGGACCACAGATGCACGGAGAGTTCCCAGGTCCTGAGCATAACCCACAGCGTTAGCCATGAAAGGGCAGCCACCTGCACGCCTGGCACTGCTGCGCTGCTCTCCAGACTCACCGCTGCCTTTCTGAGGGAACCCGTTGGTTTGGATGCTGTGCCAGGCTCCACGCCGCAGAGATCCAGGCGCCTTCACAAACACAGGACAGGCGACCGGCATGTCTCTGCAGGGCTCCCCCACCCTCCTCCCAGCAAGCACGGACACACATGGGATAACACCTCTTTGGTGGAGTTTGCTTGCCATGCCTGCATCCCAAAGAAAGCTCCTTGAAGCAACTGTCCCCAGCACCTTCACCGCCATGGTGCCTCGCTCTCTGGAGAGGTCATTCAACAGCATCAGCCTGGCTCTGGGAACATCCCATGTAGCCAAGCGCAACTCTGCAGTGCCAGTCCCCGTTGTCTGCCATGGGGCTGGGCTCAATTCCATGAACACAGCCCAGCAGCCTGGCACATGCATTATAAATTAGACACAACTGTGCATTAAATCAGAAAAGTCTCCATGACAGTTCTGTGTGCTGACCTAGAACAGAGGGGTTGCACCAATACGACCCTGCTCCATAGACTGTCCTTCACTCATTTTCCCCCCGCTGTCCTGCTCCAGGTCTTCCCAGCATCCCATTGCAGGGTAAAGCTGAGCCCCACACACGCTCTCCCAACCCTTCCTCATCGCCTTTAAGCCCCTCACTGCTCAGGACCTTGTATAGAAGCTCCTGCAGAGCCCAGCTGAAGGTGGACTTACAGAAGGAAACAAAAGCTAAAATTCATAGTTGCTCTGATCAAAGCAAGGATGCCTACAGATTTCCAAACTCCAATGGTGAGAAAAGCTAGACGAATTGGAAAACAGATATGCCTGTGGATCACCTGAGAAGACATCTTGGTTTGAAGCCTGATGAAGTTCAACAATGGCAAGTGCAGGGTCCTGCACTTGGGAAGGAATGACCCCATGCAGCCCATAACCAGCACATGCTCAGGATTGACCTGCTGGAAAGCAGCTCTGTGGAAGAGCACCTGGGAGTCCGGGTGGACAACAAGTTGACCACGAACCAGCAGCAGGCCCTGGTTGCCAAGAAGGCCAATGGGATCCTGGGATGTATTAAGAGGAGTGTGGCCAGCAGGTCGAGGGAGGTTCTCCTCCCCCTCTACTCTGCCCTAGTGAGGCCCCATCTGCAGTACTGTGTCCAGTTCTGGGCTCCCCAGCTCAAGAAAGGCAAGGAACTACTGGAGAGAGTCCAGTGGAGGGCTACAAAGATGACTGGGGGACTGGAGCATCTCTCCCATGAGGAAAGGCTGACGGAGCTGGGCTTGTTTAGCCTGGAGAAGAGAAGGCTGAGAGGGGACCTTAGAAATGCCTATAAAGATCTTAAGGGTGGGTGTCAAGAGGATGGGGCCAGACTCTTTCCAGTGCTGCCCAGCAACACGACAAGGGGCAATGGGCACAAACTGAAGCACAGAAAGTTCCATCTGAACATGAAGAACTTCTTCACTTTGAGGGTGGCAGAACACTAGAACAGGCTGCCCAGGGAGGTTGTGGAGTCTCCTTCTCTGGAGATATTCAAGAGCCACCTGGACAAGGTCCTGTGCAGCCTACTCTGGGTGACCCTGTTTTGGCAGGGGGGTTGGACTAGAAGATCCCCAGAGGTCCCTTCCAACCCCTACCATTCTACGATTGTGTGAAACGCCAACTCTTGCAGTCCGTGCAGGAGACACGGGCAGACCGCGTGGCACCGCACTTGAGCTGGACCTTTTCAGGAGCAGGGTGACAGCAGTGGCTTACCAACATCCCATGGTTTCCCCACCCAGCTCCTGCAAAGTTCACAGGGGGCTGCTGCAGGCAAAGCACTCCTTAGCTCTCGTGTTTTTTCTGCTACGAGCACCAGCCACGGTTCCAGCAGAGAAACTCCCTCTCCAAAGCCATGGTGCTTGCCCCACGGTGCAACATTCTGCCCACACGCCCCACGAAAACAGATGATATTGGGGGTGAGTTTCAGCAGCCGGGTCACTGAAGCCCAGCAAGCCAGCGCCAGCAGCTGCACGCTTCTGTTCTGCCCACGGTATTTCAACATTGGAGCTTTTTGGCAGCTCGCTTCAGTCTAGGAGCGAGCGCACAGACAGATCCCACGGCTCAGCTGGTGAGCAGCTATTTACAGGTTATTAATGAAGTAATTTACTGTTTATTGCAATGATTCTGCCAAAACACTAGCAAAAAGCATTACAGTCACTACCAGCAAACCTGCCAGTTCACAACAGGTCAGGAAAACAAAAGTTTCAGGTCTTGCCTTCTAAAAATCGGGTTTACAGGACCCTGTCGGCAGCCCAAACTCCTCCTGGCACAGCTGTGCCTGTCACAGGTACGAAGGTGTCCAGGACAAATGCTGCCTCCTGCCAAAAACCCTCATGCAGAGGAACATACAGCAGCAAAACCACTCCGCATAAGCCCTCTCCCGAGGAAAACACATTCACTCCAGGTGCTTTATGGTAGAGCTGCAGCCGACCCAGTAAGGTTGGGAGTTGCACCCCCACCTTCCCACGAATGCAACGATGGGCCAAGCATCCAAGTAAACACCCACTGCGATGCAGTTTGGCTCCAAAACACCAACCGCACTGTCTCACACACACGCACTGCTGCTGCTGACAGCCTCTTAAGCGTGTTTCCTCCCAAAACATCATAAGGAAAGCAGAGGAGCACATGAAGGAAAGAAACTGCCAACCTGCCCTTACTTTGCTGTTAAACAAGGAATCCGCTTTCATCAGTACATCAAGAGCCTGTGGAGATCAAGGAAATACATTCCCTTATACACTCCCCAGGGCACATAGCTATTTGCAACCTGAAAAATAGTTGCTGTCACTGCACATCTGAGGAACTATCCTGAGCACCACAGCATGTCTTTAAAGGAACAAGTACTACCCAAACTGCAGCTTGTTGCACGCTCCCTCTGAAATGGCCCCAGACAGGCCAGTGAGCGAGATGCAGGCACGGCTGCAGGGAGGGCCAGCAGCATCAGCCCCACATGGACAGAGGCCGAGGATCCCCCAAGCCCCAGCACTATCACCAGATCTCTGCAGCTCTGCTGCTGACAGCCCTGCTCCGGGGGACCCCGAAGACCCCTGTGGCCAAGGCCCTCTGTGCAAGCCCTGGCCGAGGGGGAGGTACACACCCTGAGCAGGGAGGCTGAGCAACGGTGCGGCGGATGCAGGGCCTCGGGGACATCAGTCACAGGGACTTCCAGGGAGGAAGAACAGTAGCACGGGCTGAAAAAGTGTCACTGAAGACCACAAGGCCAGAATTTTATTTCCTGCTTTAACAGAGTGAAAACAAGAAAAGGACACACAGAAACACCACAACGTGCTGCCTGATACGTACCTGCGCAGCAGACGTGCCCAGCCCAGGGTAAGCACTGCGGCAGGGTGTCCCTGGGGAAGGGCCAGCACCCAGCTTGCCTGCAGAGTCAGAAGCAGGCATTACCCTCCCTCCCTGCACTCGCTGAATAATTAATCCTCCAGAAATTAGTCAAGTCTTTAACTACGCCAGCTCAGCAAATGGAGTGAGGAATTTCTAGGTCAGAACTAAGAGGAGGGTGTCGAGGGGAACAATGAAAGAAAAAAGAGCCTTAGGGCTCTGTCTCCTGCTCACTTCCAAGGGATTAGCACCCTGCTCTGCCTTGCCCAGCCAGGGCCAGCACCTCCGAAGCAAGAGCTCCGATGAGAATCACACCTTGTCATCCTGACGAGGGCTGACACCACAGCTGCCTTCTGACATCGCCAAGGAGCAAATTTTTGTGCAAGGCATCTCTCTCCATCTCACATAGTTTATTTTCCAAAGCAGAAAGGAAAGCATCTTATGACAGTTATATTTGCTGTCTCCCTCCCACTTTAATGCCTTTGATGTCTTAACCACCATCTTCTGCAGAGGGTTTTTTTCCCCTCTTCCCAAAGCTGTAAGCCAGGGGTGAAGTGTGCAGAAGCCCCAGGAGCATCATATTTCACAGCACCAGTGAGCAAGAGCAGCCCCCCATGAAGCCCCTCTCAGCCCCCTCATGCGGTACCACCCACGGCTGTGCCGACAGCACCAGGGGCAGGCAGGTTTCCAGCTGCGGTGCCCTGCCAAGAGGCAGCAGCAGCAACCGCAAGGCGCCGGGCGACAGCTGCATCCGATGCTCAAAAAGCACTAGGTCTGTCCTCCCAGGCAGACAACCCTTGTGAAAATGAGTATGTAATCATTTGCTTAAGATTGATCTTCCCCAAGATTAATGTAGGTATTTGGCCACCCAAAAAGATCTTGGACTGTGTGAAGAGCACACAGAGCTGGGGTGCAAGGACAGGGTGGGAAGGTCGAGCGGCACAGGTGGGGGGTCCGGCTGCGCACCCCACTCCTGCAGGTGACGGAGCCATGCGGTGCTGGGCTGCCCTCTCAAACATGGTCCTCCTGCGCCCACCTGACTCTACCCACAGTCCTGCAGGGACCCACCCTGGCAACAGCCCCAGCCTCCCGCTCCGGCTATTCCCCACCACATCGCCCTCCTTTCCTCCCCACCTGGGAAGCAAGGGAGGCCGTGTGTGGGATCAGAGACAGGGTCAGCGCTTGCAGTTTCCCACCTCTCATTGAAAAGGTTCAGCCAGAAATTCCATTGTGGGAGCATGGGAGAGGGGGCAGATGACTCTAGTGATGGCTACCAGACTGCCTTCAGCCATCCCCATGCAGCTGGGATGCTCAGGAGGGAAACATAGAGGGACCAGACTCCTACCAAGAGCCTGGGGTGGAGGGACCCCACAGAATCCTGTCCTCCCCTTTGCTCACACATGTTAAAACAACCCTGACCACCATTACTGCAACCTCTGGGCAACAGGTCCAGCCCCAGGGAGGTGTTCACAAGCAGACCAGAGAGGGAGGGTTGCAGGAACCTGACAGGGAAAACAGCTCATGCTGCACCCACCTCCTACTCCACTGCTTTGTGCGAACTCTTCTTGCACCAGTAACAAGACCACATGCTCCACAGGCAGCCTGCTCAGCAGCTCTTCCTAACATCATACCTTCTTTCTCCCTTCGGTTTAACCTGCTAGGCACCCTGCAGCCCATACTTGCACTCGGAGGACAGAATGTACACAGTTATAACGTCCACCACTGAGCTCCCATCCCAGCTTTGGCACCTCCAGCTCATTCCTTCACTCCTCACAGGTTGTTTTTCCCAACTACTTCTTCTGCGCTTTAAGACAGACATAGACAAATGGAGCCCACAGAAGGCCAGGGAGTTAGGGAGCAGCAGTGCGCAGGGTTGGTCCCTCCACCTGGTGGACTACACATCCCCCGAGGGGCTCCATCCCTCTGTCCCATGGCAAGAGCACCAAGGCCTTCCTGGGGTGGGGATATCCAGCACCCCTTTCTCTCACTCACATGGCAAAGACTGAAGCTAGTCCATCTCCATCCAACCAGGACCACGTGCCCTTTGGATGAATCCTCCTCCCTGCTCTGAGAAGGTGGACACTCAGGAGACCGCCTCCTGTGGGAGCAAGGGGACCACTGGGGACAGACGGGCAGCAGGACTGGAGGACTCGGCACAACAGCTCTGTAGCATTGCTCGGCTCATGGGGATGCTGGGGACCCAGCGCAGCCCGAGGCAGCAGCAAGGCGGGGGGGGACAGGACAGTACATGGCAAGCACACCCTGCCTGTCCCCCAGAGAGAGGAGGGGGCGGCCGCGAACAATCCCAGCATTGAGAAGCCGCTCACCCAAGCCCATCTGCGGCTCCGGGAGCCTGTGGCGGACAAAGACAACATTAGCCAGTGGCGAGCCCTGCCAAGGCGGGGGAGACAAACTGGCCTTTGTATCTGTGACGGCAAAGTTAGCTTTGGGGAAATGACTAGATAGCTCAATGACTGGAGTCTGTGCTTTGGCTGCTTTTCACTTGGAGGTTTCTAATCCACGTGCAGATGACGGCAGAAGTCTCCTGCACTCCCTTTCTCTTGTCTGTCCCACTCACGAGATGAGCTGGTGGTCCCACCACAGATCCTCCCTCGTGCAAGGACCTTCAGCGCACAGCACCAGTCAACAAACACACTTGAAGCAACAGGAAGACTGAGCCAAGAGGGGTTTGACCCGTCCCAGCTTAAATCCATTTATCACCCGCGTTCTCCTTTTGCCTCCTGACCAGCAGAGCGCTGGGGGCTCAAAAGCATTCCCTCCCAGGGGTAAGCCAAGCAGGGTCTGCACTTCCGCCCTCGGACCTGGCCCATCCTGTCCCTTCCCAGTGCTTGAACTTCATGTCCATGCCAGCAATGATTTCCATATGCAGAAAAACAAACCCCCAGGGACAACAGGTTTTCTTCCATTTCCTCCCTTCCCCAGGTCCAGGACGAGAGCAGCCCTTCTGCCTGCAGCGAGCCAGCGCCCGCCTATCCTCACTCCTGCCTGCAGCACAGACCAGCACGTGCGCTGTGCTTAACTCCATAGCCGCGCAATCACTCTCAGGTGGGAAGCATTTAACAGTGGCCACTAACCGCTTCTGGACAGCCAGGACAGCCCAGCCCAGCACACTCTTCCCAGGGGAACCTCCCTGAAAAGGCAAATCCTCCCCACAACTTAATCAGAAAAACAAGACCAGATACAAATGGAATCAGGAAGAATTTTTTTCTTTACACAGCATTCACTCTGGAAAGCCAACATAATGGACTGAGATTAAATATATGTATTTAAACACTGCTGCAGTGAAACCACCAGGTTTGACAGTACATACCAGGTTTTCACTGCTGGTACAAAGCCTGTCATTCACACCTTCCTCAGTCACAGCTAGTTCATGTTGCATTACCCCAGTTCAAAAATAAAACACTTGCCCAGCACTGCCCACAGCTGCCACCGCCACACGCGAGTGGTGTGCCCGGCTGTGGTACCGGTCGGTATTTGTCAGGCTGTATGAAAATGGTGAAAGGTGGAAAAATGCTGCAAGCCCTCAGTTGTGGCATTTACTGCTCATCCATGTGGCAAGACACAACCTCTCCCTTGTGGGCAGAGGCTTGCTTTGCAATATGAAAATGAAACAAAGGCATTATGCATGCTGAACGCTTACGTTGGAGGGCCAGGCATCGGCTCGGCTTCCACTAACACCAGCACGCCTCTTCCTCTACAAACGATCAGCGAGTGAAAGACACGGAGCATGGCACAGCCCCGACTCACCCTTTGACAAGGTCCATCCCGCCCCTCGCCTCAGGGTCCACAGCAGCTCCTCCCGAGCTCCCGGTGGCCGAGAGATTGTGCGCCACAGTGCAGACCTCTGTGCTCCACCATCGCTAGCCACCCTGTGCTGCTGGAAGGGAGAGAGAGATGGAGACCCTGCCCGTTAGTGAGGCAGATGGGGCCCAGCACATCGTCAGCACATAATCGAGACTAAGCGAGGCCTTGAGCCCTGCAGAGGAGGACAACCACACGCCCAGAGGGGACACGCTTCCCACCCAAATGTAGCCAAGAACCGACAAGGGATCTGGTCCAGCACAGTCCCAGCCAGTGGCTTTGGCTCATCCCAGCCCTCAGGCCCGAGAAATGAGCTCAGTTTAAGGGATCCCCACAGCCATGAGCCTGGGCACACTGGTGTAAGAGCACACTCTCTGTGAGGATGCAAACCGTCCATTTGCTTGGTACCTCTGACATTAAACTGGGATGTGCTGTCCTCTTTCTAGATGATTATCTGTTGCTAGATTGATAATGGATTACATCAGCTAATGGATTACATAAATTTCTTATTCAGTAGTAAAATGTAGATGGGTGAGCAAGAACTACAGGCTTTTACTTTCATATATCCTTCCTTCCCCTCTATTTGGCACTAGCAGCCAAAATATATCAGTGCTTTCTACTGACCTTGGTAAATATGCATCGCTTGGCAAGAACGCACAATGCATTCACCCACTGCCACACTGACATTCATTTATTACTACATGGACACATTCTCATTAGCCTGCAGCTGAGTATGGTAAGAGAGATGAGATGCCCCATTCAGAAGCCAGAGCAGAAGTGGGAAAGAGAAACCCTCCACCCGGAGCAGTGAACTGGTGTGGATCAGTCACTCTGTGGGGTAAAAACCCACCACCACACATATAGGCTCTCCTGGCTCTGGGCTAACCTGCCACTACAGAGAAGAACATGGAGATGGGAAGGAAAATGGAGTAAGACCATCAGCAGTCACCATTGTTGGGTGAAGCCTTTGCTGTCCAAGGGGACCCACGGCACACACGAGCCACGACCCCCTCCCGCAGCACAGCCCTCAGCCTCTCTCATGGCACGACGCAGGCTACAAGCCCAGCACCCACCAGGCCTGGGAGGACACTCACTGCTGCTGTCCACAGCCATACTGATAGCGAAACAGGGAGGACAGGGATGTGCAAAAAGCTATCAGGAAAAAAAGCTTCAGCATGAAGTCTTCCTCCACTAGCAATAATAGAGGAAAAACTCCCTCACTAAAAAGAGGCATCTCGGTGCTTTTTCTGCCGTATCACAACACTGCTTCATTTTCATCTGTTTCAGCTCAGAGCGCCTTTGCTTTTAGCCTCCAAACCCTAATGCACATATCACCAAGCTGCCTGTTGCAGATTTACCCTGTGACAGACAGAAAAAGGCGGCTGCCAGTCTTCAGCATTACTGAAATTCAGACAAATATCTGCCTGGATTCAGTCTCCACTGTGTAACTGCTGCCTGCTTCAGCATTTATATTCAAGGCAAATTTGTTGGGGGGAAAAAACCACAACAAAACATTATTTGCAAATCATTATTTTGCTTCACTAGAGCTGGACATGGATGCAAAAGAAACACTTGAACCACATCCTCAGTCACACCTCCTAATCAGGAAACCTGCTCTCACTGAGCCAGGACTGCGCCTCTGAATTTGCATTAAGGCACACAACCAAGGGAACTGCTTTCCCTTGCTCCTGTTCCAGCTGTGGCTGCTAAAGCAGCAGAAAGCATTTGGCCAAAAGTTATTTACCCTCAGAAAATCTTGCAAAATCCACAACAATTGTCAGGTGGAAGCCTGGAAATCCCAGTTCCAGCTAGAAATATTTTTCTGCTTGTAAATTGGAGACTGCAACCTCAGCCAAGCAGTTAAGGCTCTAATCACTGTGTCTGACATGGAGAAAGATGCCAGGGAAATTTTACTTATGACACAGCTAATGGGGTTTGCCCTTAAGCACTGGACAAATCTTCCAGCTCATTACCCAACGTTAAGATTCACTTGGACAAATTAGGTACTGGAAAGTCAAGCCTGCAGAGTAGCTCTTTGATTTACCTTAAAATGACCTACTAAAGGAAGAAAATGTTACACGTGCCCCTCCCGGTCATCCTCACAATACAGCAGCACTATGATTAACCTGCAGAATGCAGGACTGTGTTAGGCATTTAATTACAAAACTGTTTTTCTCCTCCTCGCTTTCTAAACTAACACCTCTCAGCCAAGGTATACTCTTCCCTGGTTTGCCTGGAAAGCTAAAGCAAAGCTGGGACATCCTCAGGCTTGAGAGGTAGAGGAGAAGCAGCAATTTTTTGACAAAGGAGGAGGTCTGGAAGAAAGCTTCTGTGTACTGAAGCCAAGCAAATTGCAAAGAGAATCTAAAAGGGAAAATGTAGGCAAAGAGTGCAGCAAATAGGATGAGAGTACTCATGTAACTCCCAGTGCTGTTAAAGGCATCCTGAGGACAACCAAAGAGATTATTCATTACTACTCTCCTAGCTGCTCCGCTCTTCCATCTGTGCTGCTCTTACAGCCAGGGAGGGAGGTTTGCTGCAGGCAGAGGGCAACACTGAAGGGGAACTGGCCACCCCATGAGAGTCCCTTCCATTTCCGGGCTCCTCCAGGCAGTGCTTTGTCTAGCCACCAGCTCACAACAGAGGAAGGTTTCCCACCACATCACCGCCTCTGCCCCATGCACCAACTACAGCAGACATGCAGGACCTTGGCTGCTGAGCCATTACAGCCTCACTTCATCTCCTTCCCACCTTTGGCAATGAATGAAGAGCAAAAGGCAAAGAAGAGCAGATGCAGCTGGAGACGTTCCTTAAACAGCAGCAGCCAAAGAAACCAGCATCCATCTAGTGTTTCAGGAATGAAGATCACTGTACAGCTGAGGGTGACAGGGACCTCTGGAGATCACCCAGTCCAATTCCCTGCTCAAGCAGGGCCAGAAACAGCAGGCTGCCCAGGATGGTGTCTACTGGAGTTCTGACTACCTCCAAGGCTGGAATCTCCATCACCTCTCTGGGCAGTCTAGTCCAGTGTTCAAACATCCTCACAGTAGAAGAGCTTTTCTGCTGTTTAAGTGCAATTCCCTGTGTTTTAATTTGCGCCCATTACCACTGTTCTGTCCCTGGGCACTCCAAGAAGCATGTGTCCGAGGATAAAACCCTTCTTATTGCCCCACACATGCCAACACAGCTCACTGCCACAGCGCGAGGAGCTGACACCACACCTACGTACCAGGCTTCTGTGGGCGCTGAATGCTTCAAAACCAACGTATGGCTGTGGATAGGGAACTGTAGCACACATCGCCCAGGGGCTGGAAGGAGAGGTTCCCGGCCCTCCTCCCCAGCCCATGCAAAGCCAGGTTTTATCACGGCAACACATCTCCTCCACTGCCAGGACAATGCAATTGAAATTCTCACTGAACGGAAAGAAAAAGCTCATTTCCCCTTTATGGCCAGACCCAGAAGGAGCTCATGGTGGGATGCTGCTTCTCATTCTGCTAAGAGTGTGCTTCAGCACCTCTGGCTGTGGGTTTGCTCTCAGGAGCTCCTTCAGGCACAGCCCGGTGAGCAGCTGTGGTCCCTGAGGCCAAGAGACAACCCTTCTCTTCCTCCACAAGCATGAAGTGTGCATCCCAGGAATTATGAGCCCTCACACTTCCGACTCCCGAGAGCCAGCTGGCTTCTCCCCTCCACATAGAGGGTGCTTGAGCACAAACTGACCTTGGGAAATGCTCCCTTTTGCTGCCAGTCCACTGCCACTGTGGGAAAGAGCCAAACAGCCGTGAAACTCCAGTACAACAAAATCTGGATTACCCTTTCCACTTTCCCAATGCTGTCACAGGAGCTGGGAAATCGTTTGATCAGACAAGGTAAAACATTCCAGGCACACACAGGAGCAAAACGACGCTCACTGCAGGTTTGGTCTGGTGGTCTTGCAGCAGCTGCTTCTCAGAAGGGAATTTATTTCCTACACCAGGATGTTAGCACCAATGACCAGGGACACAAACCCACCCAGCAGCCCACACACAACCCCTTACAGAAACAGTCACACTTTTCTCAAAATAGAGTTTAGCTCAGAGAGATCCAAGTCAACACATTTTTAGTCAAATCTTGTGCGATATTTGCAGAGTGAGGATCATTGACCTGGCAACCGCCAATTTTTACACTAATGATTTTGACTTCTTTACAGAAAGTGGTCACAGTCAAGAAGAGTGCGGAAATAAACAGCTTCAGGAGGTTCCTTCAAAGAAAAGGAAGGAAAATCCCCTTTTGCCAAGGACAAACACAGACCATTCAGGAATTCCTGGGAGCTTGGCTTGGTTTTGTTTGTCTGCTCTTGCTTTTAATTCATAGTCACTGAAAGAGTTTTGTGCTCTTAACTATTGAATTTGCCACGAACCTGGCACCTTAATGAGGAGGAAGCGGGAGCTATGCATTCACTGCTACGGCAGTTGCATGCCGACTCTCAAAGGAAGAAACAGCCATGCCAAGCTCTGCAGCCAGCCTGCCCTGGACCAGCTGGCAGGAGCTGGCACAGGGCAGGACTTTCCATCCCCAGCAGCACACTGGCCAAGTTCTCCCCGCCCACCCCCCAGCCGCCCCTTTGCTGGTGCATGGATGCCACGTAAGCAGGGAAAGGTTCACACCACAACAGGCACGAGGGAAAAGCCTGTCCCCCATGCTACAGAGCCAGGGGTGCTCCCATGTCCCCGGGCCGGGACAGCGCTGATGTCCCATGCACTGCACAGCCCTGCAGCCCTTGAAGGGGCTGCCCAAACTGCCACATCCCCTTACCCTTTCCAATAGCAGGCAGCTGGGAAAGACAAGGATGAAAGCAAAGTAAGGAGAAACTTTTGGACGAGCACGTCACATGGATTAAGAGCAATGCTATAAACTCTAACCACAGCCACAGGCCAGCTCAAGGTAAGGACCTGGCAGATGAGGACTGCTGCCAGTTATGTAGTCTCCCCCAGCCCAGAGAGGAAGCAGAGATGCACTTGTCCGTAGGGAGGGACACAGACAACTATTCACGGGACCACAGAACAAGAAGAGGAATTAACCCCACTTTCGTCACAGGCAAAGGCATTTTGGGGAGCTCAGAGGCAGGAGCTGGTAGTCAGGGTCTGCAGCAGGCAAAGGCTTCCTGGCACCCTCCAGCCCTGCCATGACAGGGAGGACACAGCCCTGCTCTTCTCCAGTCTCCCCTCCACGCTGTCACCCAGCAGGAGCTGGGATTGCCACAAAGTCCATGCAAAACACTCTATTAGGATTGGCAAGCGCTCAGGGACAAGCTACTCCCTTCCTTGCCAACTCGAGGAGACAGGAGGAAACTCATTAAAAGCAAGATACAGTTGCTCCCCACACAGGGCAGGGAAGGAGCGGGCCATCCCGAGCATCCAGCATCCTGTTGGGATGGGGAGCTGTGCTGTCGGTTGCACCCCGGGCAGATGCAGGCAGGCTGGGCTGCATCACCGCCTCCCCAAAACAGCAGCAGCAATTCCATTTTGTTCCCAGCTGGCAGTGATGCCCACCTGCCCCTCACAAAGGCAGACAGCCCTTTCCTTTCGACTGCCGGCTCCAGCAGTCTGCAGGGGGACTGGAGCATGGAAGAGCAGGGACCGTGCCACACTACGACAGTCACGGACTGTATGAAAGAGCCTTTGCATGCTGTTTTGTGCACAAACAGGAATTCTCTCTGTCCACTTCCTGGCCATGGCCCTGGCAACAGCCCTGTCCCCAGCACCACGTCAGGACACGGCCCCTGTGCTCGGTCACAGCTGCTGCAAGGGGCATCTGGCATCGCAAACCTGCCCACAGCCTGGGGTTTGCTTCTAATTGGGTTCCTTTGCCAAAGAAACAGAAGAGACACCCCAGACAGAGAAAACTACAACCTCCAAGGAAAGCAAGCACGGTAACTCACAGCCCTGAACAAGGCACCCAGGAAGCCCTGTCCCAGGGCAGAGCACAGCTCACCAACGGAGCACATGGTCCTGGCAGAGCCGGCTGGGCTCTTTGCCTGGCGACAAGCACAAACCCACGTCCAACCACAGTCCCTTTTGCTGGCTCAACCAGGAGAAGAAAACGCCTTGGTTTTCATCTTGGTGTGTTACAGGATTCCTTTCTGGTGAAAGCAGAAAAGGGGTAGCAGCAGGCAGTGATTTCTGGCCAGAGCAGGTACAAATGAGCCACACACCAACGCCCACCGCCACGACACACTGTGGCACAGCCCTGCAGCTCACGGGGACATCCCAGCACGCCAAGGGGCACACAGCAAAGGAGCAAAAGAAACAGAGCTACGTACTCATCCTGCACCGGGGGACCCGCGGGCTGTCGAGCCAGGCTGCAGCAGAGCCGGGAAGCACAAGCTCCGTCCAAGTCAGTCGCACAGAGGAAGGACAGCCCGATGGAGGGACCGGTGAGCCACCTCAGCCCCCCGTTCTCACCACCACCACCAGCACGTCAGCGATGATTTAAGTCCCCGATCCAAGAAAAAAGAAAAATCAGGGAGCTTCCTCCCCCAAAGGCAAATGGCTGCTAATAGAAGCAGCTTGGCACAGCTGGGCTCCCCCAGCACACAGAGCCCAGCTCTGCAAGACTCCAGCATGTCAGCAAGCAAATCCTCTTTGCCTATGGGCAAGGGAACTGTAGGGGGGAGAGAAAAAAAGCATCAAGAAACTCTTTGTCTACAAACATCCCAGCCGGCCACACGTGCAGCATGCACTTCCTGATGAGGGTGGAGGGTGAGCCTGGACTTCAGAGACACCATTTCCGCCTGCAGCTCAATCCGCTTGCTTATTGTCTTCTAAAAATAAAAGTAAACAGTAAAGAAGAGTTCTTTGTTTTTATTTCTGCTGGGTCAGAGAGATTTCTGTGGTAGGAACAAGTTGTGGGACCTCTTCCCAAACCTGTGGGAGCTTCCCCCGAGACCAGAGCAGTCCCGAAGAAGCAGTGGGTGTCCTGGGGACCAGCAGGCAAGGAGGGATGCCCTCTCTTCCCTCCACCCCGCAGCTGGTGGTGATGCCAACAGTGATGATTACCTGCCCTGGGTTCCCACCCACGCCAGGCTAATGTCCTTTCCCGTCTGCTAAAGGTCAGAGAAGAGGGGCATCACCCAAAGCCCAGGAAGCCTCGGTCTAAGCCACATCACTCCCCTTAACGAAGTGCCAGAGCATGAGGAAAGCCAGGGCAGTGGCCTTTTTAACACATAAAATACCTATTAAAAAAGATTGAGATATGCATATGTATCTCTCACTTTTTTGCTTCCAAATCTTGCTTCCTGACCAGCCCAGCAGCAGGCAGCATTAGCTGGCTGACAAGGCCAGGCTTGAGCCCCGAACAGCCCCACACAGCCAACATCACTGATTAAAAGCAAGCACACACTTCCTCACCAGGCAGCCGCCACAATCTAAGCATTTCACTGCTTTGCCACTTGTTTGTTCAGGCTCTTCCTTTACTATGGAGCCACTGGACAAAACTGCTGGGTAATGAGACACAAACACAATTATCTTCTTTTTGACCTACATTAGGAGTAAATCCAGCATTAACAGCCCAAAGCTTCAGGTGTCCTCCCTATCAAGTTGCTTATCTAAGCAAAGCCCTGCAGGGACCAGCCCCACTACCCAGAGCAAAGCTCTTCCTCTATACCCTCATCAGCATCGTTTCTTTAATCTGCCAGCTCCAAAAAATAGATTGGGGGGGGGGGGGGGGGGGGAAGGACACATTTGGTTTCCCCATCTGAGTGCTCTAACTGGCTCTAACTGACTGTCCGAGGAAAGCAGCACGGGACATTTCACCAGGCTGCTGAGGCCACCTCGCCCCTAGGGAGGAGCACATGCAGTGAGCAGCTGGGCTCCGGGGAGACAGGAGCTCTCCACCCCAAGGGCAAGGGGCAGCTTGGGGGGGCCAGGAGGGGACAACACACAGGAAGCTACAGCTGCCAGCCTCCCTCGGTGACAGAGTCCCCAGCTACGTGCTCCGCTGCCTGCCGGTGCACGGGACAGGACCCTACCCTCCACCCTGCCTGGAGATGGATGCATTGAAAGGTAACGGGTTTGACAGAGCCCCAGTTCCACCACAGCATCTCCAAGAAAAAAAAAAAAAAAAGCAGAAAGCAAAGGGAAAGGGTTTGTCATTGCGAACATCCTCCCCAAGGCCTGATCACCCCCGGATAGTAATGAAGTGCAATAACCAGTTGTGGATGAGCAAATCAACACAGCTCTGCAATAAGCCAGCATGCGAATTCACACAGCAAAGCCTGCTGATAAAAATGCCATTAACCCCCAAAGCATTCACTCCCTGGCTACCAAGTCACACATAATGCGTTCGCTTGGGGTATTTATTTCCCCCCAGAGCAATGACAGTGACCTGAGACTGGATGCAGTCTTCAGAGCAACCAGGGCACTGCACGATGCTCCTATGGCTCAGCACAGTTGGGCAAAGGGGGGGTTTCCCTTCTCCAAACACATCTCAGCCCCCCAAAAGCCCAGCAGGACTCCACAACCACAGATGTAACAATTTATGAGTACTGGAGTATGAAACAATAGTCATCAAACACATCACGTGCGTGCATGCGCCAGGTGGTGACCCTGGGGGCTCCACGGGGAGCAAGCCACTGACTGCCCCAGCCCAGGCTAGCACCATCCTCCTCGCTCTCCCTGCCTGGGGGCTGCAGCCGGGCTCTCTGTCACCTGCTGCTTCAGACAACACGCTCTTCATTACGGAGGGAGGATGTAGCACTGTGCAGCCTTCCCCCAGTCTCTTTCAGCGTTTCTTTACCCTAACAGCTGGGTCTAATGCAGGATGGCTCATTTTCCTCAGCCATCCAACCACCTCCTCTTTCAGTGGCTCTCAGAGGCTGTGTATCAGCACTGGTGACCTATCACTATTTCACACCACAATCAAATCCATGAAGCAATTCTACACACACCCAGAAAAGACAGAAAATAGCTTTGCTGCTCATTAGTTCACCTATAAGCCAGAAAGCCAAGCCACACCAATAAAATTTGCAGGCAAAACAGACAGAATGCTGTTTCACTAACGAGCATCCAGCATCCTGCCCTGCAGCAAGGCAAGCTACAGGACCCGTCCAGGGCTGAGCAGAGGGTGAAATCCAGGCAAGCCACAAGCCCAGAGGCACCCAGACAGCCAACTTTCACCTCTGCTCATCCCCAGCCCTGCACACAGCTCACTACAGAAATCCCGGAGTCTGAGAAGCAGAGCCGGGGCCAGACCGAACAGCAGCTGTGGCACAGGGGGACCTACACAAGGACGTGACCTGGCCATGCCTGTGCTTCTGGGAGCACTGCCAGCCAGGACGGGACACGCTGGCAGCCAGAGCCAGGCTAAGAGCTGGCAGGAGCAGAGATGCTGTTAACCAGAAGCTTTACAGCAAACTGATCTTTGCTAAAGCAAACCTACGATTTTTAACATGCCAGTTAAAAACTGACCAGCAACAGTGTGAGAGAAAAACATTGTCCTTACAGGAGGACCCATTTATTACAGCTGTAAACTTTTACAACAATCTTATCTCACAGTTGTACCAGGATAAGTTGCAATGCATTATTAAGTTGTGCAATTACAATTTTACAGGTGTATGGATTGATTTAATGAAGGCATATCCCCTGGGAACCCAGGGATGCTTGTTAGTGCCCGTCTCAGTCCGACTTGCAGCCCAGAGCCGACCGAGGCACAGAGGGACACTTCACAGTTCAAGCACTCTGGTGGGAGCAGCTCCAGCAGGAGCCATGGAAAGGCTTTGGCTTTCCTCCAGTTGTCGTCTTACTTTATTTCAGCATGCTTCCTGATGTTGGCATTAGAGGCAAAAATCAACAGTGTAAACTTGCCAAAGCTATCAGCACCACCACGGCTCCCAGCAGCTGCCAGAAGCCGTGGGAGGCAGGGGGAGCACCCCGGGGCAGGGCCGGGTGCTGGCAGTGCTGCCAAGGCAGTCGCATCCCACCCACTCGCAGCCTCCATCACCCTCCAATGCTGCAGCTTCTCCCTAGGAAGGTACAACCTCCAAAAGCCCCCAGGTACTGCTCCACTTCAGGGTGCACACGTACATCTGGAGCAGGAAAGCTTCACAACCACACCATGGAATGAGGCCATGTTCCCCCTTAGCTGCCTTCTACCCCTCTGCTCCTCGCCCAGCTCACCACGATGAGCCAAGGGAGCAAGAACAGCCAGCACTCCCATGGGATGCCCATCACCCCACAGCAGACATCCCTTCCAAGAGCACTGGCTGCTCTCCACAGACCGCGAAGGTGAGCAGAGCAGCTGCCTCCCGAACCACCGTACACAAAGGCAGTGCACACCCACCCTGCACTGCCAGGACACGCTCCGCGTTCCCTGGAAAATGGAGGGGAGGGTAAAACCCAGCCCTCGCCCCTCCTGCACACACATTAAGCTACATGTAGGCAGTGTAATAGCACCCAGGAGGGGTAATTACTAGGATACCTGTCCCAGTTAATTATTACCCAGCTAGCTATCTACATTTCTGTACAGGGATAGCCTTGTTCAAATTCAGGGAAGGAGGCAAAAGTGGTACAAGCACTTTTATACTTGCTGACCCACAAGCAGCATGCCCAGCAGACCCAGCTCATCCCAGCCCCACCAAGGGCAGGGCAGGTCTCCTGCCCTGAGGGGAAGCAGGGCACAGAGGGGTGACATGATCTGCCCAGTCAAGCAAGGGCATCCTGCCTCTCTCAGATGCCCTATCCATAGAGGGTCACCAGCTCCAGCCATACTGTGGAGAGGCCAGACCAGTCTGCTGGTTTTGAGCCCTAGTGCTTCCAGGCTTTCTTTGCCAACAACAGCTCATTTCTCCCAGCACAGCCTTCACCTTTTCTGAAGGGCACTCACCTGCTCCTCTTCTCTTTGAAGCCCACATCAGTGTGTTGCAGAGCCAAGCTGCACAAGTGCCATGCTGGGCACCGAGGCTGATGCCCAGCTCAGCAGGGAGGACACGCTGCCCAACGACGTGCCAGCAGCAGGGCAGACAGCTCCAGGATCACAGACCTCACTGGCACTCAGGGGATGCAGAGCCAGCTTGCAGGCATGGAGCGGGCAGGGCTGGCTTTGACATCCCCAGTTCTGCAAACTTAACAGCACATCCCTGATAGAAGAAGAGGTTTCAGCTTGCAGGGTCTTTACCCTTCAAATCTAAAAGCTGTTTCGAAGGGATGTACAAGGCACAACACCACAGCTCCAAACACATTTCAGAACAACCCACCTATCTAAGGAGTTCCTACTAGATTTCACACCACCACTGAAGCATACCTAGAAAGCCAACAGTCAAAAGAAGTTGAAAACCTTTTTCGGATCATTAAAGGAAGGAAAAGGAGATAAAGAAGCCAAGATAACACCAAGAGCATGTTCTGTGAGCCTCAAGCCAGCCTCAAAATTAAGTCCCGAGGTAAGAAGAGCAAATTAATTATTTTACCTCACTAAAAAGCTTTTCCTTTACTCATGACATGAGCGTTTGTGTTCAGGACTGGGTACATTCAAGGGAAATGGTCTTCAATGCAGTTAGTGTAGTACTGGGGGAGGTTGGAAGAAAAAAAAAAAGACAAAAAGGCAAGCCCATCACAAACCTTTCCTCCATGGCATCATGTTTCTGCATGGTTGCTCATAATTTAAGATGGAGAGTTTCTCCAGGACAGAAAGCAGGTTCACACACGTTTTTCTTTGAGAGCGGCAGTCCCTGGGACCCTGTGGAACACGGGCTCCCCAGCAGCAGCCTGCCAGCACCCAAGCCCAGAGGCCCCGGGCAAGAGTGTAAGCGTCACTGCTTAGGGAAGAGTCTTTTAAGCAAGTTTATTATAAATGCATCCAGGAATCACTCTGCCTGGAGGGTAAACACGGTCCGGTGACCTTACTGAGTCACTGCCTGCTGACTCATTCACTGGCAACTTGGGCAGCAGTTGGCTGAGTCGTAGGCAAGGAGATGTCATGGTGACACAGCCTCACAATGACTCTTCACTAACACAGGAGTCCTGCAGGATCTCCAGGACAGCAGGGGCTTTTTGTAACATCCGTCACCCCCCTCTGCTCTTCTGCACCCTCTCCCACCTCCTCACGCCATCATCACACAGGAAGATGACTTCAGATGCTTTGTGACAAAAATGGCTCCCAGCAGAAGCGGGTGACCATTCAACATACCAAGGAAGCAAGTGGGGAGGAGCAAAATGCTGCAATGCCACCCAAAGGAGCAAACCCAGAGCTGAAACAGCATCCAGCCCCCAGGCACCACCCCTCTGACCCTGCTGCACAGCTGCCCTGGCTCCAGCTACCACCCAAAGCCCATCTACTTCCAGGGCACACACTAGTACCTGCACTGGGCTCTTCCTGGCAGAAATTCAGCCTTCTGCAATTGCTGCCTCGTCCCCGAGAGAAGGGACAAGAGACATCAGGCTCCGCCAGCACCGCCATCCCACCCACACCCCCTCGCAAACACAAAGATCTCGTCACAGGAACCATGTGAAAGGGTTGGTGTCAGTGCTTGCTTTTGGAGAAACACACAGAGGGTCAAAGCTCCAATATTAGAGCAGAGAGGATGACGGGGAAGAGGGAAGGAACCAGAAGAGAACCACATAAATAGCAGCATTGTCCTCACTCGGTTTCACAGGGCATCAGATGTCAAATAACATCTTTCACTCAAGAGCTGAAGCCTCTAATTGATTCCCATCTGACAGTTTCTTATCCAGCAGTTGTTATCTATCCAAACAAGCTGAGTAAATATGCTTTGCTACCATTAAAGCTGGCAACAAATCATTGGCTTGAAACAAAACCAGTGTAAACAGCATCATTCCTCCTAGGCCGGAAAATCTCCTTCTGTAGCCCTGACCTCCTCCCTCTGCTGCACTTCAGTGCTTCGCCAACTCTGGTCCTGGCATGAGGTAAAGACCTACATGCTGAGGACCACCAGCAGCCCCCATGGCTTTGGGAAGAGAAGTCACACTCTGGAGGGTTTGGGCTCTCAAAGCACCTTTGCACACCTTGAGTGAAACCTGCTGCAGCCCAGCACATTAATAACCAGAGACAGCCAATCTACAGCCTACAACCAAGAGTCCTTACATGAGGCAAAACCTAGTCTGAGTAGAGAAAGCTTAGCCTGGCACTGCCCAGACACATCTTACAGTTGGGCAGAGTTCAAGGAAGACTGTGAGAGTTCCTGCTCTGAGCACATTTGTCCTGACCTCTGGGGTATCCCCTAGCAGACTTCTGCACCCTATGCAGACCACACCTGGCTTTTCTGCTGTTCTGCCCCGACCCTCTCCAAAGAGGCTGTTTAGGGAGAACACAAGAATCTGGGCACCCCATGGTCCGTTTCCTTGGACTCTCCCAGCATCCACAACTACAGGACAAGGTATGTCAGTGGGTGTATCCTGACAAGTCCTTTCTGGATCCATCTATAGACCTGCTGGCCAAGAATCTGCCCAGTGCCTTTCAAACAAGCCATCTGCCTCCACAACCTACTGCAGCACCAAGCTCCAGGCATTTGCTACCTGCTCAGTGAAGCGGCGCCTTCTTTCATCTTCTTTCAATTTACTACCCGCTAGTTTCACTGCCATCTTCTAGGTTTAGTATTGAGACGTGGTGAGCAACAGTTGCACCTCCATCTGACCCACCACCTTCATGATTTTGTAAGCCTAGATCAGATCACTGTTCATTTCTGTTTTCAGATCACTGATGGAGCCCCCAAACCAGCCCATAGGTGGCCCCACCACTGACTTCTCCATGCTTAACAATCCAAATGTGACCATGCAGCCTACCGTTTGCCTTCCATCACGCAACCTCCTTTCCAATATCTAGAAGACCCTTCTTCCAGTCCCTGAGCACCATCAATAAGAAACTGTCAAGCTGAACCACACAGAGGTTCATTCAACATTCAAGGTCAGGTTGGACAGGGCTTTGAACAACCTAGTGTAGTTGAAGATGTCTCTGCTCACTGCAGGGGTTTGGGCTAGATGACCTCTAAAGGTCGCTTCTGACCCAAAGCACTGATTCTAAGATAGGGGCACCAAGCACACAGGACTGAGGGTGCTGCTCCCTCAAGAGTGTTGCACCACCAGCCAATGTGAGCATCTCTCCAGATGGATCCCACCACCCAGCCAGCACCCAGACCCATCAGCGCACACCACACTCCACGAGAAAGCTGGCTGGTGGAGCTCGAGGGAGGGATGCACACATGTGTACCTCCTGTGTGTCCAGCTGCTGGCCAGATCGGAGGCTCTCGATTCTTCTGTCCAAAGAGCACAGCATCCTTCAGTGCAAAGGTCCCAGCTCACACTTCTGCTGCTGTGACAGACAGCACAACCGCAGTTCGGGCAAACTGCCATTACCCATCCGAACACGAGATCCACGTGGCAAACAAAAACAAACACTTTGCCACAGATTGTGCTGGAGTATCACTACGGCAGCGGCTTCACCAGAAGGCTTTGCTTAAACACTCTGTGATCCCAGAGTAAGCTATGTCTTTGCTTCTCGACATTTGCAAAACCCCAAAGCACTCAGCTTGGAAGAAACCCAAAGCAAAAAGAAAAAAAAAAAAATATTGACATTTTTCAAAGATAATTGTTGAGAGCTAGCGAGACCTTGCAGTTTTATGAAGGTCCCACTCAAAGCACATATTGCTTTTTAAACCCAGACAAGAGCAACTGCCGAAACGGCAGTCTTGTATCCATCTCAGCGCAATGATCAGCAACCTCCAGTGAGGAGGAGGGAGAAGCATGCGAGGGTGAGGATGTAAACATAGCATAGATGCTGCTACAAGGGCCAAAGGCCCTAGCTTAACACATGCCTGTCAAGGGACATGTCTGAAAACTTACTGAGGAAGCACAAGTATAAACTTCTACCTGAACCCTGTTTCAGGAAGTTTCATAAACGCTGCCTTCAGTGCTGACATTTGAAATTGTCCTAAACAAAGCTGAAAACACTCATTACTTGCATGATCCCAGAGCCCACTGAAGCAGCACAGAGGAGCCCCAGCATGAGCCCAATGGGTAGGGATGGCTCTAACCAACAGGACGAGCAGGATCATTGAAGATGCACACAGAGGATCTGTTTTCTTCCCAAATCCATCAGCAGATGTTGACATAACCCTGCTCAGGGCATCCCTAGATGGTGCCAGACCCACAACCTCAGCAAAGCCTCATGAGGCAGGGCCACAGCCACCACTCTGAAGGTGGCCACTAAGGCCACCCTGCAAGGATTGCACCCAGCCCCCAGCTTTGCTTAGGGCTGCAGTGCTTTGTCACTTGGAAATGCTGTCATCATTTCAAGGGAAACAGAGGAAAAATATAATTACGTATTTCTGTTTACAAGTGAATTTCCAAGCCCTCCCAGAAAACATTTCTTGGGAACATTTCTGTAAGCATAGCTTGGCTGGAAAACCTTGTTACACTTGGGCTCCATCTCAGAGGTTACGACAAATCCATCTCACATCATTTACAGTGAACTTGGAACAAGTGACAGCTCAGGGCTCAGCTGAGAGCTGAGAATAGGCAACTCGAACAGCAGAAGGGAAGGGAAAGCAGGCAAGTCCTCAGATACACTCAGCTGATCACAGACTACTGGTTTTGCACATCCTGAGCTCGTCTATGTACACACATGGCACGTACTCCCACTCTACTCGCAAAACCCACTGAAGTCTTTGGCAAGACATCCCCTCCACCCCCTAACTTTGCTGTCACTGGATTTGGCCCCAAGTAATCCCTCTGATTATGCCAAGCCAAGTTATTCACGTAAGCCCTTTTCCCAGGACCAGATCTGTTACAGTTGTCACTTCTGCAGGAGGATTTCTAGTTGTGCTTTAATTTTAATGTCTCAGCAAAAAGGAAACTTTATGATCCTTTAAAGCTGTAATCTTCCCTGTACTGGGTATGAAGGCTATGCTTCATGTTTGCAATATGAGTGGAGGTAAGATTTACAATGTCCTTAAACTGTACATATTCCTGCTTTTAAATGTCTGGATTTTGTAAACGATGCAGCACACGACTGCACACCACGCTGCCATCCCTCAGCAACCCTCACAGCTTGCCTCAGCTGTTGGAAATGTCCCATCTTGCCCCATCTGCTTGGTGTAACATACTGGGTTTGCACAGCAAGGTTTTGGTGGCGGGGGGCCTACACGGTGACTTCTGTATGAAGCTGCTGGAAGCTTCCCCCATGTCTGACAGGGCCACTGCCGGCCGGCTCCCAGACGGACCCACCACTGGCCAAGGCTGAGCCCACCAGCAACAGTGGTAGTGCCTCTGGGATAACGTATTTAAGAAGGAAAAAAGACCTGCAATAACGACATTTGCAGCTGGAGGAAGGAGTGAGAATACATGACAGAAACAACTCTGCAGACCCCAAGGTCAGTGCAGCAGGAGGGGAGGAGATGCTCCAGGTGCCAGAGCAGAGGTTGCCCTGCAGCCCGTGGAGCAGACCATGGTGAGGCAGGCTGTCCCCTGCAGCCCATGGAGGCCCACGGTGGAGCAGATCTCTACCCACAGCCCAGGGAGGACCCCACGCCAGAGCAGGGGGATGTCCAAAGGAGGCTGTGACCCCATGGGGAGCTTGCACTGGAGCAGGCTCCTGCCAGGACTTGTGGCCCCGTGGAGAGACGAGCCCACGCTGGAGCAGGTTTGCTGGCAGGGCTTGTGGCCCCGTAGGGGACCCACGCTGGAGGACCCTGTTCCTGAAGGATGGCACCCGGTGGGAAGGACCCACCCTGGGGCAGTTCATGGAGCACTGCAGCCTATGGGAAGGATCCACGCTGAAGCAGTTCATGGAGAACTGTCTCCCATAGGAGGAACCCCACACTGGAGCAGGGGAAGAATATGAGTCGTCCTCCCCCTGAGAAGGAAGGTGCTCCAAGGGGAGTGGAAGCAGCACCCTTGCACCCACCACATACCAGCACCTCACCCTCCCCTCCAGCCAACAGACTGCCGTCAGGCATAGGGCTTTCTCTAATGCTTTCCATGACCAAGAAGAAAATCTGTCTTCCAAATATCTCACACCACCCCTACCCTTGAGAAAGACATACTCCTCCACCTCGTCACTCCACCTCTTTACATCGAAAGCATGCTTAACTCCTCAGTATTTCTACATACCACTTCTGTATACACTCTTACCAGTGTATACAGAACCCGTGTTCTACAGGTGTCCTGTCCCAAGGGATGGTTCAGATGGACAGAAATCCCTGCACTAGGTCCCAAAGCACTTGGCCGAGCTGCTGGGATTTTACTAGACTCCACACGTGGCTGCAGTATCAGCCCCTGGACAAGCGGTTCAGAGACAGTCGCATGCGTCTGCCTGCACCACGGGCAGATACCAGCATCGTGCAGACTGCAAGACAGCCACAAGCATGAGGCACAGGACTGGCAGAGGCGACAAAGCCCTTCAATTCCCTGGCTGTGAAAGGCCAGCCTTGTGTCTCTGCCAAGCACTTCAAAATCTGAACCTGAAAAGCAGAGCAAGAAAGGACAACAAGCAGCACGAAGCCTCAAGTTTCACAGACCTCTCCTCTAAGGGAACTGCAAATATTTGTAGTGTTTTATCCAATATGCCTCCATATTTGCCCAATGTCTAAAGACAGATGAATAGGTCACGTACACTGAAGATATAGAGATTTCATACGACTTCAGCTATACCACCACTGAGGCACTGTTGCCACATTGGAAAAACACAGCACCAGCAGGCACACAGGGACCCAGACATTCGGTGCCACAGCAGGCTCCTGTGCCCATTTGGTTGCCATCCCCTTGCCAGCCCCAGAGATGGATGCTCAGATCATGTGCACCAGTTTGTCCACGTCAACGACGACTGTCCTCGCAGCCCAGCAGAAGCCACCCCACAGGACTGAGCCAGCACGGGCAAGGCAACTGCCAGAGGTGAGTGCTAGCACTTTTGGGAGGTGAGGTTTGGAGCAAGTACCTCCAGAGCTTCCTCCAAAGCCTCCCCAGATGCCAGACCATGGGGCACTTCTGAGCTCTTTGTACTGAATGGCAACACAACAGGCTGTGACCCTTATGTTAAGTTTATACAGCAGCACCCCAGAGCCAGTCCTGTATCTCCACACAGACAGGCAATCCATCACCAACAGCAAAATCTACTGCGTCTACATGCTCTTTTTCTCCAAGAAATGCTCATGACTGATCCCAGTTAGCTCTGGCTCCCTCTACCCTACAGCCTGTTTTCAGCCACTGTTTTAAAAGGGCAAGCAATGCAGAAACAAGTGTGCACTAAAGCTCAGGTAGTCCCCCACCCTGCAAGGGTAAAGGAAAGCCCCTCTGGCTTGCTGGAGCGGGCTCGGCATAGCAGAGTGCTTTCTCCAGACCCAGCCACCTCGCCCTCCTGCCCCAGCCCCAAAACAGGCAGGCAAGGCCAATGCCAGCTAAACCATGGCCAGAAACTGTGTGACACCACTCCACGGGGTAGCCCGCACTGGGAGATGGCCACTGCTCCAAAGCATCACCATTACAGAGTTTCAAACTGCATTCTCTGTTCTCCTGGACACACTGGGGCCCCCAAAACTGCCCAACAGCGTCACACCAGCACCAGGACTGGGTAACATGCCCAACTCACCTAGGGCACTCTGCCAAAGAAGAGATGCTATGGCAGCCCAGTTCAACATCTCTTCCCTGCTCCTGCAAGATGTCCCCTGTGCTCTCCCCCTGCCACACAGGCAGCAGCCATGACTGCTAACTCAGAGACATTAACTGCAACAAAATAAAGAGCAAGACCACTGCTAGGAACTGCTGCCCACCCTTTTGCTTCCTCCTCCAAATCCCAGTCGCTTGGTTTGAGAAAACAACAAGCTCACCCTTCAGGCCTGCTCTTCTCCCCCAACAAACTTGTTCCTCCCAGATAGAAACCCACCACCCCAAAGCAACCCAACTGCCAGACAGGTGCAGAAAACAGAGCAACCTCAAGCCAAAGCAAACGGCAGCCGCAAGCAAAATAGCACAGCACTCATCTTCAAAGTCGAAAGTCTGTTTTGGGACAAGCGATTTCCTCCCCGAGCTGGAGATGCCACAGCCAGCATTCAAGGACCAGCCCTGAGGAGCTGCAAACCAGAGCCAGCACACAGAGGGGCTCGAGCAGGGAAGGGAAAAGCCAGACCTCACCCCTGCTTCTCCAGAAACGCTGGTCTGCTGGATGTCGACTGCGGTGAAGCCCCAGCCAGTCCCCGCGCTGCAAGATATGGAGCTGGGAACAGCGTGTCCAAAGCTTCCCACCAGCAGCAGAGCAGGGGGGCCATCGACACAGACCCAGGAGGGCTGGCTTGGATCTGCATCCAGAGACACCCGTGGGTCCCCATGGCTTGGGAGCATGGAAGAAAAGGAAGCTGGGAGGAAGAAAACAGCCATTCTTGGAAGATTTGGCTTCAGCTGAAGCCAGCCTCGCAAGGTCAATGCTCTGGCAGGGACTGGGAAACTTCTGAGATTATGTCTGCTATTTTAATTTTAAAATGTTGCTGGAATGGCTCAAACGGCTTGTCCAACACTATCCCCTGCAGAAGGGCAGGTTAGCATGCTGCACCCCAAATAAGTCCCAAACCAGGCCCTCACTCCCCTGACTTTGGCACACAAACAGCAGGAACTTGCTGCACGTGGGAACGCGCATTTTCGTGCAAAGGCCACATTGGAGTTTCAGTCCTCTCTGGCTTGGTAAACCAAACAGGAGCACGACCTGCTGGTGCTCACCTGGGTATTGCAACAGGGAAAGTCACACAGCAAAAGATGACTGTCCAGAAAAGATAAAGCTATGTTCAAAACACACGACTGCAAACCAAAGTTACCACTTCCAAAAGAAAGCAAAAAGCCACAGGATGGGTTTTACCCCCAAAACTTATGCCAAGATGAGATAATGTACCATATTCTCTTAAGCCTCTGGATCCTGCTACAGCACCCCGCTTGCAGGGGGCATCAGCAGCGGCAGAGACGGCCCCACAGCGCACACCCGCACCATGGAGACAAAATGATCTTTACCACAGTTGTGGTTCAAGGTGCATTTAGCATGTTTTTATCATATTATGTATTTTTGTCCAATTCATTTCACTAAAAAGGGAGAAGAGTTGGAAAGATATACTTAAGCTGCAGAAGGAAGAGTTGTTAAAAAAGAAAAGATCAAAGGTCTGTTATTTAAAATTAATTAATTCAAACCTGAACTATTAACATAAATTAAAAATTCAAACCACTTATATGGCTACATTTCTTTCCAAGTAATTTCCAAGAACCTCTAGTGCTGCAAGATAAGTTAATCGCACGTTCCATTAATTTGCAGCATGCACAGTGGAGGTTAACCTCCACTTAATTAGAACTAATTTTAATTTTGCAGGAATAAGGCAAGCACACTTTATAAGAAATCCTCTTGACATTATACCTCACAGGGAGGGAACAGTAGCTCTTTATGCTGCCTCTTCCCCTTTCCCTACACACGCATCCTCTCCCTGCAGCCCCTCTCACAGCCTCAGCTGGAAGAGCAGAGGCGTTTCACAGGGGACCACAGCCGCCGAGGAAACAGTGGCAACAGAAAGAAGCAGCACACGACTTCACTGCTGCAGCATTCCTGCTCAGGGCAAGAGGCAAACCCAGACGCCAGAGCTGCCGGAGAAAGGGCTGCAGAGAGCTGACGGACCAGATGCACATTGTGCCCCGGTTTGCCTGCAAAGTACTGCAGGAAAACTAGTGCTGAACCATGCTGGAGTTGCACCACGTGTGCAAGATGCGAGCTAGAGAGGACACAATGTGGAAAGGACCAGGCTTGGGACAGCCTTTCCCCAGCAGCCTGCGGAGCAGGGAGAAGCCTCGCTGCCCTCCTCCCTCCCACCCGAGGAGGCCTCGAGCCAAACCTGCATCCACTGGAGCTCCTGTGGCTCCGAGGGCAGCCAGGTCCGGTCGCAGCGTGACTCCTCAGCTGTTTACACACACATCCTTCCAGATCAGCCATTCACCCTTTCAGCAGCTTGACGCTACCAGAGCACATGGCTGCCTGGTCCCTATTAAATCCCCGCCAAGCCAGCTTTGCCGCTAAGTCCTCATCCACCAAACCAGCCCCGGCCAGGAGCCAAGGACCCGAGTCGGAGCCTGGGAAGGATCCTGGCGCCTTCGTGCACCACCAGCTTTGCCACCAGGCATGCTCGAGCCTTCCCTCACGTCCTGCCATCAGCTCTGCCTCTTCCTCAGCCTGGCCCGGTTTCCAAAACAGTCTCACACACACTTTTGCTTTAACCTATGCAAAAAAACATGCTACAGGGCAGCCTCCAGCTCCATTAACCCAAATTGATGCAAACCATAATTCAAAGCAAGTTAAAGACATCCACCCTACATTTTTTTTAAATTACCCTAAGCCAGTTTAAAGACTCCAATCCCCGTCCTGCCCAGAGCTCCTCTCCAAGCAGAAGGCTTTGCTGCAGGGTCACAGGGGGCTGCACTTCCACTGCCCCGGACTGTGTCACCCCCGGTCCAGCAAAGCATGCGTCCCCAGGAGCCGCAGGGGCACCCACACCTGCCTTTCCCGGGACTAACCAGGGGCCCTGCTGCCCCCACCCAAAATCACGCCCAAACCACCAGCTCAGCCTGCATTCACAGGGCACAGCTGAAGTTACGCTCACACCCAGTGCAGGGGAAGGACTGGTTCTCAGCGACATGGAGATCCCTCTCTGCTGATGGCTCTGCTAAACACCGACCATCTCGTGCGCAGGACAGCTCAGCCATCACACAGCAGGCTGCAAGCCCAGGGTCAGTGCCCTACACACAACCTCGACATGTTCATTTGCCTTCTTACTACCTTTAATCTGAACTTGCCCCATCCCCACTGGCACCACTAACAGCACGTCCTGCCACCGCCAAGCAAGTAAACTGGTGACTTCATCACAGCTTCCTTCACCTAAATTGTCTCGGGAGACCCTACTGCTGCTTTCCAGCGGGCGCAGCATCCTCCAAGCCCAGCTGCACGGCCCCCGCTTCCTTCCTCTCCACAGTCCTCTGGTTTGCATCCACCACTTCAAGCCTGGGGCAGTTTTAACCTCAAACTCTCCCCCACTAATATTGGCTCCACAGCGATGCCTGCACGCTTCGGAACAAACAAAACCAGTAAGCAACCAGTACACCTCCCTGCGGTCCTCCTCTCCAGTGCTTCCACACGCAGCAAGAAGTTTCCAGCGGCTCTTCAGCGTCGGTGGGACTGAGCAAAAAGAACAGGCAGGGCAGGCACCAGCACCAGCCCAGGCTCAAGCCCAGGGACGGGCAGCAGCAGCATCACCACTCTCTGCTCCAGGATCAGGAACTTCCCAGCGCATCAGGCAGAGGCACATTTGCACCCAAGCCCCCCTTGTCCACAGCACACAACAAACATGGGACAGAATCAGCACGCTGGGGTGGCAACACACAGCCAGCTAGGGAAGGAAAACACCTGCAACATCTACAAAAACCCTGGAATATTTTGGAAACAGATACTCTGAAAGCTTCTATTATAATTTTCAGTGAGGCATAGCAAAAAGGTGCTTGAAATAATTTTATTTCAAGCTTTTTGAAGGACCAGATTGCCCAGCTTTCTCCAGTAGAAGCTTCTAGTAAAAGACACATTCCTCAGCAAGCAGGCTGGTAGCACTTTCCTGAGGCTTCCTCTGACCCTGGCCAGGGCCCAGCAAGTACAACTAAAGCAAATATATTTTGAACAAAATTAGCCCTTAGGCTCATCTGGTAGCTTTCACCAGGCCTGCTTTCCCAGCCCAGAGCTAATCCATCATGAAAGCATCACCACCGATTTTGAGGGGCTTTGGCTCAGTCCATGAATTTTAACACACATCTGCCCCCTCGCACAGGCCAGCACTGCAGGCCAAAATTCTTCTTCAGACAGAGCTTTTATCCTCAAAATGTCCCCCAAGTTTCAGCCAGGCTGCTCTTTGAGCCGGCACATTTCACTCAAGAAGATGCATTCCCACATCTCCCCGCTGCTGAATCTTGCTTTGCCGCTGTTGGTTTGGGAGCCGTACGCACAGACGGCTGCATGGCACAGACAGATAGGCAGGGCTGAGCGCGCCGAGAGCCGGACGCTCGGCAGCAACAGCGAGGCAATGGGCACGCACTCGGGATGCTCCTTAAGAGTGGAAGGGGGACAGTTTCAATCAACCCAATACAAGATGGCCCACAGACCACAGCATCAGGCACAGTGTTTGTTGTTTTGTTGTTTTTTTTCATTGTTAGGTTTTGTAAGCTATAACAGCTCTATTTTCCCTTAATTGGTGCAATTGTTTTTAACCCTGCTCGTGGAGCCACGTTGCTATGGTTACCCCGCACAAGCCTCAGCCAGCGAGGTGTATTTTTAGAATTGCTAAAATACACGTCTCTAACAGAGCTTTTCTGTACAGAGCTCTCCTTGTTCTATGACACAGGAATTAAGGGCATTCAATTGAATTAAAACGTGGGAAATTCAAAACCAATTAAAGCGGAGGCCTATGGTGCAGCTGGAGGGCGGCTCGAATCCCCATGGTCCAGGATGCTGTGGGGGGATGTGGCCTTCCCCCACTGCCCGGAGGCAGGTCCAGGGCACGGCTGAGGCTACAGCCTCACCAGGACCACAGGATGTGGCACAACAGCTGAGATGACCAAGTGCTGCAACGGATGGACATGAGCTCTGTGGGACAGTGAGGAGGAGGAGTTGCTTGGAGTGCCTGGGGTTGTGCCTTAGGACAGCTGATGAGCCAGTTGAGAGCTTAAGTCTCAGGGTTGGGGGACAGATCAACACAGGTGACATTGTTGTGGGTGTCTGCAAGAGACCACCTGATCAGGACAAAGCAGATGAGACCTTCAGACAACTGGAAGAAGCCTCCCAGATCCCAGCCCTCATAGCAGACTCGAGCAACCCCAATATCTGCTGGAGGAACACCACAGCAGGGCTGAAGCAAGCCAGGTGATTTCTGGAGAGCACTGATGGCAGCTTCCTGACACAGGAGACAAGGGGCCAGTGAAAAGAGACACTCCAGTACGCACAAACAAGGAAGAACTAGTTAGGGATGTGAAGATCATAAGCAGCCTTGGCTGCAATGGCCATGAGATGGTAGAGTTCAGGATTCCAAGAAGAATGAATAGGACAACAAGCCTGCAGACCACAGCCAGGACTCCAGGAGAGCAGACACTGGCCTGTTCAGGGACCTGCGTGGAGGAACCCCCTGGAACACAATCCTGTAGAGAACAGCAGTCCAGGATACCCAGCTGATTGTCATGGATCATGCTCTCCAAGCTCAAGAACAATCCATCTCCATTTCCTGGAAATCAAGCAGTCGTGGCAGGGGGCCTGCACAGATGAGCAAGGAGCTCCTCACTTATCTCAGACATTAAAAAGAAGTACACAAAGGGCAGGAGCAAGGGCATGTGACCCAGGAGGAACAGCAAGGCATTCAGTCTGTCCCAGAGGGTTGTGCTGCCATTCAGAAGACTCTTGACAGGCTGGTGAAGTGGGCCAGCAGGAATCTCATAAAGCCCATCAAGGAGAAATATCAAGTCCTGCAGCTGCCGCTTCCCTGCACCCACACCAGTGCTTCTGAGCCCAGGGACTAGACCACCAATACCACCACCTTACATCACCAGTATGCAGCTTTTTCTCTGTTCTGCATCTTGAATTGATTCACCAGAGGAGAGCCAGAACAAAGGTATGGGAAGAAGCAGGAGGGTTACCACAGATCAGCAATCACAGCCTCAGTCTGTTGGTCTGGAGCTTTCCCAACACAGCCAAGCAGCAGCAGAGGAGCAGGTCCATGCAGCAGTCAAACCTCCAGAGCCAGATTTGCAACCTACAGACATGGCATCAGCTACACAAACTTGTAATCAAGTATTTCCTCCCACCGGTTCTTATTTAGGGAGAATTCCATTAGATTGTCACCTCCAACACCCCACGCAGGTGGGGGGGGGAGTACTGGTGGAGCAGTAGACCCAGCAAGCCCCCTGTGTACTCTGGACAAATGATACTTCACTGTTCATGACCAGTTAGACAGGCAAACCTGATTGCAGCCCTCAAAGTGCCTCAGTTCCAACACACCTGGCACCTCTCCAAGAGAGAGACACTAGTCAATATCAATTCCCTCCATTTCAGGGGAAAAAAATACATCTGAACAGAGCCAGAAGGAAATACTAGGAAGGAAATGGAAAGTATAGCAAGAATTAACAATATTTTAGCTGAAGTCAGCAAGTGGACTAAGGGGAGGGAAAGCTGGGGGCTCCAGCACGAACTCATTGTTTAGCAGAAAGTCTCACAGAGAAGGACAACTTCAGTGCAAGCTGCTGAGCTGCGTGCACTCAAAGAGCCTGACCCAGGTTCTTGTGAGGACTCATCAAGTAGAAGGGAGAGCACAAAGAACTGGAGACCACAGGGCCAGCAAGAGCCATTCCCCACACCGACTCTGTGGTGCTGCAGTTCTGCTCTTCCTCTACCCTGCTCCAGAGGAGCTGCCAGGCGGATGCTGGAGAAGAACCACTCACCTCCGGCACATACATGTGGGATAGTCAACTTCGGCCTGAATTTTGATCAGAAGCTACACTCCAACTCTGTTTACAGGTATGAATCTACTGAGGGAGACTGAGGGCATGGTAGGTCCTGTGGTCTCACAGCCCACCCCGTGTTCCCCTGAGCAAGGCACAGGAAAAGGTGCCTGCTGCTGCCCCTCACCACAGCTCTTCCCTTGCTGTGCAGCAGCTGAATATGCAGAAGGCACATGCACCACCATCACACCTGTAAGAAAAAGCACGGCCTGCTGACAATCATTTCTCCTGAGCCAGGTCAGCACCACAGCAGCAGCGCTCAGCACCCAGTCCTCTCACGCTGTACTCAGCCCTGCCCATCCACCCTGGCCACCACAGGCTGCCTTTTCAGGAACACACTGCTGACATCGGGGCCGGGGGGCAGGGAACAAACACACAAAGAAAAGATACTAGAGGCTCAAATACCTAGGAGGACATTTTCTGTTTTAGAGAGCAGATGTATTTGACAGCCCCTGGGGTCTTGACAATTTACATAGATTAAAAACGGAAGAGTTCGGAGAGACACCTAGCATGCTGCACGTCAAATGGGATCGCAAAAGTGAGAACAGCATCAGAGTCCAAAGATGTTCCTGCTGCTAATGCTTCTCTGAACACTCCTAAGGACAGTTCTTTACAGAATAGCCATGCTATGGACCATGATCATTCCTGGTTGAAGCTGGGTTCCGCCAGCTTCACTCCAGGTGCACTGCGCATCTGGAAAGATGCCTTCCCAAAATAATCTGCACAATTCATTTCAGAGTTGGAGAAGTCTGCCAGCAGCTATATTCACGCTGTCCCATCTCTTTCATAAGGACATGAGTAATTATTGAGCACGCTAGCTACTAAAACTGATTAGAGCAAAACAAACTAATTTTATTACAAGGCAATGATCTGACCTCGTTAACAATGTAACTCAGTAACAATATTTTTCTCTTACACAGTGATGTTTTTCATTAGATCTCAAGCTGTTTTATAAAGGAGCTCAGTACATTCCTGTGAACCCATTTTGCATAGCAGGAAACTCAAGCCAGCAGCCGCATATCCAAGAGCACTTTTGCCCGACAAGCAATCTGCATCCGATGCTGTAAGCAAGCATGGAAAAACACCACCCAGCCCGGCCAGAAACAATAGCCCCAGGTGCCGGTGTGTGGAGCAGCCTCCCCCCATGCCTCTTCAAAGCAGGCACCAGGACAAACAGGTACGCCTCAGCCAAGGCAGTTCCCTGCCAGACCTGCAGAGCATGTTTCCTCCTCCTTAAGTCACAATTCCAAGTCTCATCTCTTCTTTCTGAATGAAGAGAGCAACTTTGGACATCCAGACTCACTGTAAAGCCTCACAGCAGTTAGATTTTGCCATTCTATGAAATTTCACATCATGGTTATTAACCCCAAGAAACACTCCATGGAGGCGACCAGCAGGTTGCTGGAGCTCTCGCACACTTCCCCTCTTTTAAGCGTCATCAGCCACAAAGTAAACCTACCAGCTGCCCTTGAGTCAGTCCGCTCTTACATGAGGGAGCGGCACACTGGCAAGGATCCTTCCTAATTACTTCCATGAAGAGCCACCTCCCCAGATTATGTTTTCCTCTTTGGGAGGATTAGCACATTTAACATGGTAATCTCACCTCTGCTACAGCGTAATGCGCAGACACTGCCAGGAGTCCCAAACAGGGGTACACCCACGTTCACTCAGCACATACCAGCTTCAGAGCCTGAGGAACAAGCCACTCCAGCAAGGACGTCTTCTCACGCCTGGGAAGGAGAAGATACAGTCTGTCAGGTATTGAAGACGAAGCAGAGGGAAGACTCTGCTGAATGACACCCTAAGGGTTGGGACATGAATCCTGCTGCTCAGCGGGGAGAGGGGTTGAGACCCCAGTGGGTAGCAGCAGGCAGACTGGGAAGCAGGCTGCGGCACAGGGGGGGTTTAAACACTCCTCGCTCAGCATCATCTGCAGCCAGTGTCTGATTTAACCCACCCGGCATCACCAAGTCATCTGTTCACGGGGACGCACACCACCACCTATGCCACAGTCACAACACAGCTCGCACTTCAAGGCCAAGTAGAGGTTTTCCTCTGCACTTTCAGCAGTAGGGACAAAAAGACCTCAAGATACCGCTGCCACGTAACACACACACACACACCATCCACCACCTTTCCCTCTGCCCGGCAGCCAAAAGCCTCCCAGCACTTGCTAATCACTAACTAACAATGTCTTACAGCTCTGCTCCTGGGGACCTGGGAAAAACAGTTCTCCCCATCTCATAGATGAGGAAAAACCAGCACAAAAGGAGACGACTGTTTGTGGTCCCCAAAGGCTACAGGCATGTCTGGAGCTCAGTGACTCCAGGCAGATCGCTGGCCACCTGCAAACACACATGGCATTGCAGGGTTGCATCTAGTAGGGCAGACTGCATGCCTGCATCTGCTCCAAAGGGGATTTTTCGTGTGCCTGAGCCTTGCAGTCCCCATCAAAGTCTGACACACAGGTTAATGAGCAGCACTGATATACTCAAAAAAATGCATTTAAGGAAGCTAATAATCCAGTTTCCCCTCTGTACTTCACTGTTAGAAAGGGATGTGTTTGCAGTAAAATTGCAGAGAAAAGAAGAGGTCCGATCTAAGAAGCTCGAGCACAGCCAGAGGGCAACAGCCCTCTTCCCATTTTAATGGAACACCAATATACGGTAGAGGGGAACTTGCAAGGGAAAGCAGCAGAACTAACATCTGAGGGACTTCTGGGGTCTCTTGTCCATATGTGTACATTCTTAGCATTCTACAAAACACTAAATGCAAGACAGGCAGCTGCCGTGTCGGACTCTTACCACTTGCAGGGTCACACTTGTGGGCAGCTCTCCTGGCATCACTTTGGATGCTCTGAGAGGCAGAGTCATCCTCTACCCCAGCTGAGTCCGCAGCACTGCACAAACACTAAGCAACTGGAGATGATGCTCTCCCCAGATACCTCCTGTAAAAAAAAAAAAAAAGAGCAAAAACTGGGTTTTACACTGCGTACATTACATCACACATCCACAAAATCAGCCTGGATACTGGCACCACAATGACTTGCTTGCACAGGGTGTTCACCTGGGTGCCCTGTAACCCACAGCAGCTGCAGGAGGAATGGGACAAGTCCTTAGGATGACAGGCAGGTTCCTGCCTCTCATTTGGGAGAGGACTTACAAATGCTAACCCCAAAGCACCCAGAACAGGGACAGCACAGACACTACAACCCCAGGAAGCTAAAGGAACAGTAAGGGAAGAGATGACAGCTCAGTGACAGCTACATCAATGCACAAAGAGCAATGCTGCATCTGCCAGCACGCTGTTCAGCACAGCAGGACCAGACCCCAGCAGCCAGTCGCCACTGCCAGTGGAAGATCAGAGGAGCCCAGGGACCAAGGGGCTCAGGACCAAGCAGACCCCAGCCTCCATCATTTTAGCATTCCATTTTTCTTCTGAAGCTACTTCTCGGTGACTACCAAAATGCTTCTTTAAGTCTGAAGGCCCTTGTGCCTTGGTGTCTCTTCATGAGCTTCACAGCCATCAATATAAAACAATCCTACTAAATTCTCCCAGTTCCCCTTTTCAACTCCACTCTCATGCAGATGCAGACTCTCTGAAGCAGAGGATCTCAGCCCAGGACCCAAGCCTTATTCCACACTAAATAAGCTCTGCCAGACATCCAAAAAAAAAGATCATGTCAGTCATTCTGCTCCAGAGCTAGAACTCACTGCTTCTCAGCACGGAAAACTACATTTCCTACATGTAGCTAATGCATAAAAAGCTTTCAAAGGTCAAAAAAATGAAGCCATCAATTTATCACAAAAAGTAACTTCCTATTAAAGTTTTTGAAAGCTTGGGCTGTCTAGTGCGAACACTCCACCTAGAGCAAGCTGTGCCAGACCCATTCACCCAGGACTGCGAGCGACTCTCAGCATCACCACTGCAGCCTGACTCGGCTGCTGCCATGTCTGGTACCACCGAATGTCAGCCATCGCTTCAGAGGGGACCCAACCACAAGACCATGGGTGGTACAATCCCCCCTGCCTGTGCCGGGGATCTTGGCAGAGCAGACGCTCACTCCCCAGAGAGGGGGTGCCTGTGCTCTTGCTCTGTCTTTCCTACAGGCACCATCCCGGAGCAAGGTCACCCACGGGGTGATCCCAGCCGATCACATCCTGTCCCCTGCCCTCAGTGACACCAGGTAGCTGAGCAAAGCACAGCCTGAATGGCATCCGAGCACCAGCATGCACTGCCAACCCTACCTTCAGGGAGGGAGAGGAGCAGCAAGCAAGTCAGACAGCCCCAGCCACAGACGCCCCTCTCCCATGCCACCCAGGAGCCAAAGAGGAGCAGAGATCACAGTAACTGGTTCCACCTGATCAACAGCATCCAGCCCAGCCTGTCACTCTGCCCCAGACAATGCTGTCCCCCAGCTCTGTGCTCATCCTCCAGCTACATGGCCTTTCTTGCATCCCCAGAAAAACAAGCAGGGCCCTGGCTCTCAGAGGGAGGCCACGATTTGGCCCATGTGCTCTCATTCTGATCCGAGACACATATAACTGTGGTTTTGAGACAACCACATAAAAATAGTGAGAGGGTCCAGCAGCATTTGCTGAGCAGACAGACATGGGGATGCAGGAAAGCAGCAGTCCCAGGGCAGCAGGGTCGTGGGGCTGCCCAGGGCCAGGAGCCACAGGGGCTGACACTCGTCCCTTCCTGCTCTAGGGCCTATAGCCCCCAGCAAACAGGGTGTAGCATCTTACACAGCCTCAGCAGAATACAGCATCACTCACTTGCCACAGTTGACCACAAAGATGTCGTTTCACATCTCAACATAAAAGCAAGGAGAGTCTTGAAACAGGTCAGAAGGGAAGGGTAAGAACAGCCTGGAGGGGATGCAGGCTGTAAGGAGGAGAAACTCCACCCCAAGCCAAGCACAGCCCTGGCCCTCGCAACCGCAGACACTGAGTTTGGCCCAGGGCTGGTGAAGCAGCCAACACACCATTTCTGCTTCTGGGAGAGACACAAGCCCCCACAAGCAGCAGCTGCAGCTGTGCCCCCAGCACTGCGGCAGCCAGCAAGCAGCCAGGCACTGCCAGCGGTGCACCAAAGGGCATCCTGTGCCCTCGCCAGCTCCTGCTGCCGGGAGCCAGGGTGGACGGGGCTCTTGGTTATGCTTTGGCTCAGCTCCCTGCCACAAGCGACATCCCCTGCAGTTGTATTTCCAAGCGCTGCCCGGGTCTCCCCAGCCACGCCACGCTGCTACCGGCTCCAGACAGAGTCCGTCCACCGCTCGGAGGGTAGCGGAGCAGTGCGGGCTGCCAGCCCCTACCTCTGCCCCACACTGCTCCCCCTGCAACACCCAACATCACGATGCTGCGAAGTGGAGGGCAGTAAGTGAATCACTGTGGTTGAGCTCTGTGCAAATGACAATCGTTTGCCCTCTTATAAAAACTAAATCCATAAAGCTAACAAAAAGAGTGTTTGCTCTCAACTTATAATTAACTGAGGTAAAGGGCTGATAATTAAAAGACCCATTGCCATACTGACTGCCACACTGAGCATAACATCTTGCCCTTTTCTGACCACTGATTTAATTATCCTGTAGGAACACACAAAACATCGTCACCGAATTCTCATCTAAATGAACATCAAAATGCAACTTGCTCCCCACTAACACAGAATCATAGAATGGTTTGGGCTGGAAGGGACCTTATAGATGACCCAGTTCCAACCCCCCTGCCATGGACAAGAACACCTTCCACCAGCCCAGTGTGCTCAAAGCCCCGTCCAACCCGGCCTTGAACACTACCAGGGATGGAGCAGCCAGAGCTTCTCCGAGCAACCTATGCCTCACCACCCTCATAGTGAAGAATTTCTTTCTTGTATCTACTCTAAATCTACCTTCTTTCAGTTTAAAACCACTACCCCTTGTCCTATCACTACATATCCTTGTAAAAAGTCCCTCTCCAGCTTTCTTGTAAGTCCCCTTTAAGTACTAGAAGGCTGCAATAAGGTCTTTCCGGAGCCTTCTCTTCTCCAGGCTGAACAGTCCCCCAAAATCAAAAACATCACGGCAGATGTCACTTGAGAAATTTATGATAGCTCCTCACACTGTACAGGGCAGGAGATGCTGCAGCCCAAAAGAAGCTGTTCTCCTGGAAGACAACAAGATTACACACCTTTCCTTGCAGAAGCTCTAGCCCTTCTGCAGCGTGGAGCAACCTCACCAAAAGCATTTGGATCCCCTACACCTCCAGCCCCCTGTCCCTGCACTGGAGACCATCCGAGACTAGACATGGCTCCAGTGTGCAAACACAAACAGACTGTAGGTGCTCTGGGTCTGGGAAGCACTGGGAACAATTGTCATTACCATCAAAATAGGTGTGGATTTTTGATTAGCAGAAGGGGAGAAGGAAAGACATAAGCTAATTCATGCAACTATTCTGAGAAATATCAAGTTCTCATAACTTCAGATAAGAAAAGTAACTTTAAAAAAAATATATCAACAAAGACCATCTTTGGTGGGGTGAAAGCTACAAAGGTCAACTTTCAGGTCCCAGGGACAGGCGGGGATAAGAAATTTCCCACCTAACAGCACTACCTTTTAGGGAAGAAAAACAGCTACTCGGCAAGTTCCAAACTCCTCAAAATGCAGGACAACTTCCAGGGACTATGTGGGAGTTCTCAGTACCGCAATAAAATTAATTCAGGTAAGTAAAGCAAAACAGCTGCACTCTAGAGGATGACACCATCAGGGGAAGCCCAGGTTTCAGATGAACAAAGCAACTTTCCTTGGATTTAATTATTTCTAGGGTTACTGTTTGACAGGTAAAATATTTACAATAAAGGAAGACAAATAGCTCCCTCCCTATTTTACTGCTATAATTATCAGTTGAGAGCAAGAAAAAGTACCCGTGGGGAAAAGATAGTGAGGATAGGCGAGCTGCTCCAAGCACCACACTCTGCATTCCCTTTTGAAGGGGAACAGAGAGGAAAGCTGAGCATGAGATGGACACAAACCGGTCCTTCACTTGCACGCTTCTCAGCAAGGCAAGCATGCATCCAGCCAGCCCAAGGGCCAGCCAGCCCCAGGTTACTCATCCCCACGTTTAAGCATCATGCTCACTCCTGGCCTAAAGGAATCAATGTCCAGCACTCACCACCTCTGCCCGTTTTCTTTAAAAAGACATATAACTTCTCGCTCTTATTCAAGAACAAGCTTTTTAAGAAGCACATCTAGACATACTGTATTCTTCGGAGAGCTATTTCTGCTGGTTTGGCTGGCTGAATTTCAATGCCACCTGTATGAGACCTTTTCTTGTTCCCCCATCCTCAGATAAACCTGAGGAAATCCAACTTTCAGAACCAGAAGAGGAAAATCATCTGCAGGGGGACAAAGCAGAGCTCAGAGCTGCTCCACACTGTGATGACCCACGGCTGCAGGAGCCAGGACTCCCTCCCCAGGACACCAGCTGGCAGGCTGGGAAGAAAACAGCGTGCTGCTACCATCGTGGCCTCACTGGATCTCATATTTTCTACTGAAACACCCACAAAAATATAAGAAAAAAAAGCCCTAGCGATAGAGTTAACCTGTCAGACGAGGAAGCCTCAGGGCTCACAGCAATGCGCCGGGATTACTGCAGGACCCGCTGAACGCAGCATTCAAAAGAGCAAGTCTCCTCCAAAACCAAGGCAGCCACCGAGAGAAAGGTATCACCTGCAGAAGTGAAGACCCGGTGAGAAAAGAAGGCGCCGGCGCCCGCCCCTCACCGCGCTCCCTGGGCAGCACCGCCCGGCCCGCTCTTCCCAGCCCAAAGCACTGAAATCGAACAGCAAAACAGCATTGCAAGAGCATGAAGTAATCCCACCCCTGCAGTTAGTGTTTTCCTATCCAATTAGCTACTCCAAGTGTAAGGGGAAAACGCGAAGGAGGGAAAAGAAAAGAAAAAAAAAAAAAAAGAAAAAAAAAAAAAGGCGTGCTGCAAAGCCAAGAGATGTTTTGTAACTCCCGGGCTCCTGCAGCACAGCCCTGCGCTCCCACCGGCCACGGGCGAGGTGCAGGGAACCCCCGGGGAAGGGGGGAGACAGAGAGAAGGGGGGAGAAAGAGAGAAGGGGGGGGGCTCCCCACCGCAGCCCGCTCACTTGCTCCGCCGTCCCTCGGGCCCTTCCCGCGGCGCAGCCGGCCCAGACGCCGCGGGATGCAGCCGGGAAGCCCCGGCGCGGCCCCGCTCCCGCCGGCGGCGGAGGGCAGCGGGTTGCGGCCGCGGCCCGGGGGAGGCGGCGGAGGAAGCGGGCGGAGCGGCGGCACCGGGAGCCACCCCGGCCCGCCCCGCCCCGCCCCGGGATGCTCGGCCGCCGGGAGGGCCCGGGGGGGGACCCGGCCGGCCAGCCCCGCCCGCCGCGGGGACGGCGCGGAGAGCGGCGGGAGAGCCGGTGCCCGCTCCTGGCGAAGCCCCCCGAGCCCGCCCGGGAGGGGGGGGGTCTGTGCAGCGGCGCTTACCGTGACTCAGCTGAGTCGGGAACTCGCTGCTCCGTTGCAATTCATCCCCTCGGTTTAACCAAACCGGTCTGAAACGGCTCCTCACAGCGCTGCACCGGCGCTCCGAGGCCAGGGGAGCCTGCCGGCCTGCGTGCCAGCGGCTGTGGGGCCCCGCAGCCGGGCAGGTGCCCCCGCAGGCAGGGCCAGTGGCCCCCACCCGCGCTGCCCGCTCCCCACACTCCCCACCCGCGGGGCAGGCTGCCGGGCAGGAATCTCCCCGCCGCATTTTTTAGTTCTGGAGTGGTTGCGCCTGTAACCTCGAAGTCAGGGGCCGTCTGCTAGAGCAGGATGGCTGGAAAAAGTGAAGCACTGTCCTAAGCTGGATGCTTCTTTCTAACCACGGGAACCCACTGTGCTGAGAAACACACGGACACGGGACGCTGTGGACTGCAGGCAGGGCACACGCTGCTCTGCAGGCTTGGGTGTGAGGTCTCACGTGCATCGAGGCAGCATGCCAGCCCCACAGTTCTGATGGCTTGGGGAATCCTGCTACCCCAAGAGAAGCCAGAGAATCAGAGCCACAGTACCTCTCCAACATTGCAAACTCCTTTTTGAGGGCTGATGCTCTTCCCCATGTTCCCTCAGTCCCTGCTGATCATCCCTCCCCTCCCTACTTGCCCTGCTTTTCTCTGGCGATGCAGCTGGAGCTGATGATAACGCTCCCCAGCTGCAGCCTGCAGCCACCAGCCTCTGCACCCCTCTGCCAGCTGCCCGCAGGCACCCACAGCCAGCCTGCCGCGCTGCGGGGGGGCACCGCATGCACCGAGGCACGGGGGACCCGAGGGGCAGACAGCTCTGGCAGGTTTGGGGGTGCTTCATGCAGCGCTGCTTGCTGAGGGGCTGCACAGCCCTCGTGCACCAGCGCCACGTGCAGCAGCTTTGCTGCCCGCCTCGCTGACAGACCCTGGTCACCACCGCTTCCCGGCAGCTCAGGGATGCAGTGCCACGTTGCTGCATGATGGCAAGCTGCAGCTGGCTTTCACCTGCTGCTGTGCTACCCCAGACCGATCTGCGGTGATGCAAGTGGAAGCAGGGTCAGGCGCTCTCCATGCAGCCTCACCAGTCAGCCCAACACCTGGCTCTGCCCAGTCGTTGCCCTCCGTGCCCTGCAGAGCCTCGGCTGCTGCAGACGGGGCTATCTCAGCATGGGGGCCAGCTGCACGGGCACTGCACAGGGTGGGGCGGGAACCACGGGAGGGTGGGTGCACACACAGTGCCTTCCTTGACAAAACGAATGGGTGTTAAATCCAGAACGTACTATATACATCTCTGTTAAATTCAGGCAAGGAACTGCCTGAATCTCCTGTGTTCTTCCCATTGGTATTTTGTGTACAACCACCTGCCATGCTGCAGGGCCACAGAACATTTAATTCAAGTTAAAAAATTCTAAGAACGCTCAAACAGTGAAGATTTGTATAATCAGCCTCTGCTGCCAGCAGAGGTTTATGTGACTGCCTTTCATTAGCAATGCCCCTAACATCAGGCTTTGCCTGGTGATTTGGAGACTAAGACTTCTGTAATTCACCAGCCAAGCTGCCCAGAAGCACTCAGAGATAAAGGTGCTTCTGTACCACACAAGGAGTGTCCCACAAAACGCTGCATCAGCATTAACCTTTGGGCTGGAAACAGCAGTGCCTCATCAGTCCATCTCCAAAACAGCATCAGCCTCACACCTGGCATTTGGCAAAACACAAGCACACAAAGTAAACTATGTAATTCAGTAGGGGAAAAAGCATACTCTAGGACTAAGAAGGAGATACTGAAGTGAAAATACCTCCTGAGAAAGGCAAATGCATTTTGTTTTGTATGATTAAACAGAAAAAAACTCATGATAGGCCCACATCTGGCAGAGGAACTGTGGTATGAGCTGAGCTCCCAAGCCAAAATGCTTGAGGCATGCTCTGAATAAGGAAGGAAAAACGCTTTCCCTTCTCCGTCAAGAGCACCCTTGATGCAAAGCCTCAGAGCCAAGAGAGGGCTTGTGGGGTAAAGCGGCTCCTCACGAGGACTCGGGCTGAGCAGCTGTGCTGCGAGAGGCTGAGCCCAAGCCTGCAAACGCAGCACGGAGCACAGGTCCTGAGCCACACCGCACTTGCGCAGTTAATACTTACAGCATGTAAAGAAGGCGCCGTTCCTTTCTGCACTGACTCTGGCAACAGCCTTCCCCGGGCTTCTCTGCAGCTGTGGGGTTGCTGCGAGGAGGAGGCCGTGAGGTGAGTGGCAGCAGTGCACAGCTGCCCTGTCTGGAGGTCCAGAACCACGGTGTCCTGAAAGCCAACGGATGCAGAGCTCTCAGGACAAGCAGAAGGAAATGCCAACGGGCTTTTTGGCTTAACTGAGTTCTAGTAGTGATGACTCTTGCATCAAATGTTGCCAGTGGCCACTCTGCCTTAGCAGGAAGCAGAGGCTGCTGCAAAGGCACATCATGGTGTCACTAGCATCCTTCTCCCCCATAGCACTATTCCTGCTTTTGATGGCTTCTACGCACAGTCAGACAAACGGGCTCTTAACCTCTCTTCACACAGCTCTAAATCAGCTGTGAAACACTGATCTACCAGAAAAATGAGCTATAACTAATGCTGAAAGACTATCTTTCCAGTTCTCTATATTGGTTATGAAGAGCGACGATTCTGTAATAGCAGGGCAGCTTCATGGACAACAGTCTTCCGGAGTATGCTGCCCTTTCAGGGTCAGGACGCCAGCTATGCTTTAAATCACCGGACAGCGTGTGAACAAGGCTAACAACACTAACTTCAACACTGACATTTTGCACCTACAAGGCCAAATCCTGCCCTGGCAGTAGAGCTCCAAGAAACCTGGTGCATGTGCACTCCTGTTTATCATGCTTCAAACCATCAGCCCCTGCCTGGGGTTGCAGATGAGACGATTACAAAAAAAAAATGATCCCATTTGATACACCTGCTTCACTTCTGGGACAGCTACTGGGCCTTATCTTCTGCTCATCAGTGATTGCACCTTCATTACAAGGCCTCCTTCATATGAACTGGCTGTCTATGGTTTGAAGACTAGCTATAAAAACCTTGTCTTACCCCTCCTTCTGCAAAGGCGTCCAGGTCCAGGACTTCAGGCACAGCTGATGAGCACAGTTTGTAATTAAGGTAACTCCTAACGAGCTGACACAAGATGCAGGAGTGGATGGTACTTGCTTTATGAAGCCCTCATCAAAGAGCCATGCTTTCTGGTTGGAGAGCATAATTAACAATAATTTCTAAAAAATCAAGTTCAAGTTGATGAAAAATGCCAGGTGTGACAGCTCACGAGTGTTAAGCTATCTCGTGATCTGCAGCACAGACACAGCATAAACCCAACACAGTGTCCCTCCTGCCCAAGCAGAAGTACTTTTCTTTATTTCCCAGCAGCCTGCTGCCTGACTGAGCCTGGCACGTGGGCTTGCAGGGCCATGGCGCTGCCCCAGGAGGGCTCGCAGGGCTATGGGACCATCCCTCCATGGAGCTGGTTCACTGCAGTGGGTACTGAAGGTTCTCATGCTGACAGACACTGCCCAGCCTTGGCCCTGCTCCAGGAGAGGTCTGGCACTCGGCTGGTGGGGATGGAGGGGTCTTGTATCAACAGCAGCCAGGTGGAAAGTCCAGACCGCTCCAAGAAAGGGGGCAGTCCTGATAATGTGATAATGGTTTGGGGGGTTTCTGCCTCAGAGGAAGGAGGAATGAGAGGAATAAGAGCTGCTGAATCCCCTGGAAGTCTTGAATACAACAGAGTCCAGGCAGTTGTTTGGTCCTGATACTCTGAATTTCCTACCAGGCCGCAGACTCTCAGGTTATGTTCAAGTTGCTTCCCCCCCTCCCCGTTCACTTATGACCCCCCCCCCTAACACCCAGATGCTTAATCCCCCCCTTTCTGGAGTCCCACTTCACAGCCCTCCTGCTGTACTCTTCAGACTAACAGCTCTCCAGCCGTGTGAGGACTAGAATGAGCAAGCAGACCCCATGTGAACAAATGGACCCTGGCCCCAGGCCATGGAAAGAGTTTCTGAACACACCACTGATAGAGAGAGGGCAGCTTCTGGAGAAAATAACAGGTACCTGAATGCAATACTCCACACATCTGTCATCCTGCCTTGGGAGAAGAGCCACGGTTTTGGGCCCATTCCCTTTTGCCTTCAGCTCCTGCTAATGCTGACTACACCTGACATCATAGAGAAAACAAAAAGAGGGTTTCCAGTTTGTAATACCTCTCATCCAGTCCTTACACACTCTGTCCCAGCTTTCAGGAGAGCACAGTCTTTTCCCAGGTGATTTAATTGTCAGGGAAACATCTTCCCAGACAAACCACATCGCCACAGTCAGAATTAGCCCCTTATCTGAGGCTTTTGAATTTGAATGGAGGCCATGGCCATTCAACGACTCCCTGCTGTAAGGCCAGCACTTTGTCAGCTCAACCTAGAGAAAAAAAATGAAAACAGAGGTGATGAAGTACAGGCTGATCTACTGGGGGCAGCAGGGCCTTGGAGACCTCCTCAGCCACACCATTAGCGGCTCTGCACTGATGCCAGCGCTCCCCTCACAGGAGCTGGACCAGACCCTTCCTGATTCAGGTCAAGGCTGGGTTCAGCCCTAATAAAGATAAATACCAAACTCACAGGAAATTCACCTTGTGTTTTTGCAGCCAGGTGCAATACACATGCATTGATGCTAACTGGAATGATGTATCTGATTTAATATGATCAGTACAAAAACTGTTCAGAGTTGCTACAGTCTTCCAGAGTGTTGAACATGATCAAACTGCCTGGGGAAATTAGAATGCTAAAAGAGAGGGTCTCTATGGCTGACCCATCTTCAAAAAACTTACTTGTAAAAGCTATAGCCACTGATTGCAAGACAGCACCTCTGATGGCTCTTAATCGGTACTTGCTTCAAAGTACAAAGGAGAACTGAAGCAACTTTTCCATCTGCAGACTGGTATGACTCCCTGCTAAGAACTAATAACTACCTCTAATGATGACCAGAGTTTCTGTCTCTCAGTGCGCTCAGTGGAGATACTAAAGGAGTGTGAAGCTGTCCAAGACATGGAGAATTACTGCTTTGGGCAGATGACATGGTATGGAAACAACGACCCTTCCAAGATGTTCCAGGTGCCCACCACTAATATTTTTTCCAGAGATGAGGCATTAAAATGGTGATACAAGACCAGAATTTACATTCCTTTGACATCCAAAAAACAGCAGATGGGAACTTTTGTGAATAAATCTGAGAGCTGGAGCTGTCTGATCATGCCGACCTTGCTGACAAGGATGAGAAGTGGAAGGTTATTCTAGCACAGATATCACCAGTGAACGCAAGGATGCGGTCCTAGCAGATATGTGAGCAAGAAACTAAATATGACATATGTATAGAAATCAGAAGTCCTTCCAGAGATGACATGCATGTGTCTGCATGTCTGGAGCATTTCAAAAACACTTGATATGAAATATTCTTACTCAGTTTCAGCTGAATGCACTCAGAAAGATGAAAAATGGACAGCTGAATTTGGAAGTCTTTCTACCTGAAAGTGTCTTGAAGAACTCTGTCTGATGTCTTAAATCAAGCTTAGGAGTAATGAAAAGGAGATTTCCAGTGCATGAAGACTTGCAGTAATTTTTGAATTCTAGAAGAGGGAGATGACACTGAATAAAGGAAATCAACAAGCTCGATTCTGAGCGTGATTTCTGCGAATGGGATGGAGCTCATCAAGTGCTCTTACCTATGCAATAGATGATGTGATGGCCTGGAGATGAAAGATCTTGTCTGAGACTGGCAACAAAGATGAAGATAATGTTAATCTGATGTTAGTCTGAACAGATCTTCATCTGACAGTGACGTTTGTAGGAACTTAGATACCTTCCTCCACCTGATGCAGTCTTTGCTATCATTAGCTTTCACATATAGCCTGTCTTACTCAGTTTTGCACGTAAGACACAGTATCAAATGCTCTATTAAAATCTAAATATATTACTGCAACCCCTTCTAGCATCAGTCACCACACCACAGACTTCGAAATGGCATTTCCCTTCTCCTGTAACTCCTAATTATTAACTAAAGAGGGGAAATAATAAAAGAGCAATTAGGAAAAGCAATTCATAAAGCCATGGCTTATTGTCCTTTCTTTGCTACCAGAACAACCCAGTGGACTCTGGCTCTATGGACCCCTGTTTATATGGATATAGGAGTGTCTGGAGGCTGTTCTTCCTCAGTACATGTTTGATTTCAGTAAGCGCTGAAGCAGATTTATTTGTACACTTATGGCAGGTCTCTTCTCTTTTGTACCTGGCATCACACTGATTTCCAAACCTTTGGACTTTCACCAGTTTTAATCTTCTGTACTACAGGAGCATGGACCACCCCAACCAAGAGCATGCACAGTTAAACCAGGCCCTGCTCACCACACAGCAGGCATTGCCTCGTGCAGCAGTCAGCCTGGCGCCTGTGCAGTAGCCACAAACAGCAGTATCACCCAGTTTGACAAGTTGCTGGCTCTGGGCAGAGAGGGGGCATGGAGCCATGGTAAGCTCTTTCCTTATGTGCTCCATAGCCCAATGCCCTCAGAGCTGGCAGAGACAGTGGGGCAGTAGGGTGGCTGGGCTGAGCCCAGCTGTGCTCTCTTCCATCCCACTGCACAGACACTTCCCAAACAATTATGGCAAAACAAGCCTCACTGTCCTGGCCAAAAACATCTTGAGATGAGAGAAGATAGGCCCTGTCAAAGTTAACGGTTTGGTGTTCCTTTCTTCAACTGGACGGAAGATATTTGGGAATAAACCTAAGTGTGTTTGACTGGGAAGCCTTGTCTCTCCGAAGTACATATGCCCCATGTTTGAACTTCCTCTAATAAGCAAAGAGTCAGCAGCATTTTAGCCTTTATCCATGAGTATTATAATGGAAGAGGAGAAAATAAATTTGTTGTACAATTTACCATCAACTCTGAGAGAAATACGAAAGGATTTGTCCTTGGCTCTTGCTCCTTTCCATCCTCCATGGGGCTCAGACTCAAACTCAGCATCAGCCAGAGCCTGAGCTCGCCAGCATCAGAGGCTCGGGGTCACATCCAAACACAGTCGCCAGTGCAGCCAATGTACCCACCACCCATAGCCTTCTTGTCCCTATTCAAGCTTCATAAACGTATGACCAACACCACGGGCTGGAGGCTGCTCGCTGCCTACTCCATGACGGACAGGGAGTTCAGGGTCGCTAGCCTTAGGGATTACACCAAGCCCAGTACCCTGTTTCTACCTGCAGCAAACAGAAGCACAGGACACAATATGCAACCAGACAACATACAGTGTTATTTCCTTGCCAAATGGTGGATGAGAGACCTCTTTCCCCAGAGCTCACATCTTTGCATTTAGTTCCTATTGATGTTTTTTCTCATGAGATTTGCTAATAGCTTCTTGGTTTTCCTTTCAACCCATGCAGCCTTTGGCATCCACAGCCTCCAGTGGTGATGGGCCCAGAGTTCACCCGCCATCCCCAGGAGCCACACTTTCGAGGGAATTAACTACCAGTGTGCAAACACTCAGAGCATCAAGTGGCTGTGCAAATCTCACGGCAGTCCTCTCTAGTGGGACTGTTTAAGGCTTTCCAGCACAGAAGCACGCACTGAGTAAAGAAGCAAATGTCTGCTTTGCAAGCGGCAGTGCTCATGCAGGAGGGACTCTCTCCTGCCATCAGAAATGAAGCAGCCCAGAGGCAATGACATGCAGGGAGGTGTGGATGAGCATGGCATTTGTGAGAACTCTGATGAATTACTGCAGGTGTTTCAGAAGTCTGCCCAACACTATCCTGAGCCCCAATGCATGAGCCTGCAGCAGGAGAAGCCCTGGTCTGTGGGTGGGTGCTCTTTGTCAGGCAGGAACCCCATCTCCTCCTTTTCACAAGAACCCATGCTGTGAGAAGCTTGGGAAACAAAAGAAGGACCCCTCAGGTTTCCATTTGGCTGCATTTTCCCAGACTGTAAATCAGCTGGTGAGAAGCCTCAAGGGCAAAACAGCACCATAAATATCTTAGCAATATGGGGACTCTCTACAAACAATGTGACAAGATCCTTTAGTTATCTGACAGCTTCAAGAGACATTGCTTTCATTTGGTGTGAACCAAGACCTCAGCTTGGGTTCAGGATTTTGAAGATGTGCTAATGTGATGATCCTTAACACATTCACTCCCCAGGCAGGGGATTAATCTGCTGCTTCCCATGTGGCATACAAACTACTGGCTTGGTTTTATGGGGACCTGCATGTGTTAAATGCATCATTTTCTACAGGGACGTGTGAGGAACGACCCTGTTGCTACTGCAGCACCTCAAAAAAACCACTGGCAGACTAACACAGCAGCCAGCGGCAGGACACTCCGGCACATGGTGTTCACAGGGGCTGTGTGATGAATTGCTGCAGATGTTTTCCAAACACCCTGGCCAAATCTCCAGATTCATAGCTTTCCCTGTCCCCAAGTCTCACTCCACAGCACAGTTCTCCTTGCTGAAACACTGTTTTCCCACCCAAACCACAGTACCTCACTTCCTTCCACCCACACAGCCAAACAGGATCTCATGAGCCGCACCAGATCTGCACAGACTGGGCAGAGATCACCGGCTCCACGGGCCAGAGCTTCGACCTCTGCTGTTGGCGGGAAGTCTCGTGGGACAGCAGATCCTCCCCTCCCTGCCCACTGCCAGATCTGTGCTCCAGCGCTGAAGTCAGAGCCTCTGGAGCAAGGCTTATCCCACCAGCTCGTGTGAGTGTGGTCCCAGTGAGGGAGCTGCAGCCCGCTTCACGGCCGCAACCAGTGCCAGCGCTGCTGGAGCCCGACGTAACGCAAGGCAGAGAAATCCAGCTGCCAGAGCCCTGGGTTTCCCACGCTGCGTTCTCCCCTAACCTCCAAGCTGGTGTATGGACACCCATGCCTCAGGAGACCACGTTTGGAAAGACCTTCCCTTTTCTTTCTGGATCTTCTCACCTCAGCTGTACTCTTCTCCCATCCCATCTGTTTCATGATTTCACATATACAAGACTTTCATCCTCCCTGTTTTTTTTTAATGAGGGCTGATAAAATGTAACCTCCAGTTCAGGAAGAGGGTGAGGACAGAGAGTAGAGTGTTTCTCTGTAAGAGTGTCCCTGCTGTCAGCATTCTTCACCCAGCCAGTTTTACAAAGCTGATGCTTGTCCTGGTTTTATAAACTCACGTAGCTTGTGACCTGCAGCCTGGGAATCTGCCCACTGGCTGTCTGGACACAGCACCCACTGGGTGCCCCAGAAAGGTCAATTTGCCTGCTGCATGCTGGCACCCTTCACTTCCAGCTGCAAGGTCCCACCAGACATCTTCTCTCCAGCACATGTCACATCCCCTTCCCACCCCATCTTGCCAATAGCCATGTGAATTCTGCAGGGATTTTGGCTGCAGCAAGATACAGGGTCTGCAAATCTATTTATAACCTGTATTTCCCACAGATTCATTTCCTGAAGTCTTTGCTCCAAAGAAATTACAACAAGAACTGGATATTTGTCATAGAATCATAGAATTATTAGGGTTGGAAAAGACCTCTAAGATCACCAAGTCCAACCATCAACCCAACACCACCATGCCTGCTAAACCATGAAAATGCATAAAATTTATGCTTTTTTTCAGCAGCATAGCAACATCCCCAGGCTTACACTGGAAATATTGGGAGGTTTTCCTCTTCCTTGGCTCAAACAAGTATGGTTTGGGACCCAGAGGAGAGTGTGAATCAGTTCCTTGGTCTTTAAGGTATCTTCCCAGAACCTGAAGAGTTTGTATAGGACATCACGTTGGTATATACACAGAAGATTCCCCTACATCAGCTCAGCAGACAGTACTGATCTCCACAGGTAGCACACAGGAGGAGCATAGCTTATGTAATTGTCCTGGTTTTGGCTGGGATAGAGTTAATTTTCTTCCCAATAGCTGCTGTGTTTTGGATTTAGTATGAGAATAATCTACCTGTGCTGAAACCAGGACAGTAATATAATAAAGTGTGGGCAAGTTTATGAGTGATGAAATTTATCTCTTGCTTCTCTTTTTTCTTCTTGGTGTTCATTGAAGTATAATGCTTACCTGAATTTTACCCTAGGGAGTCCTACCATGGTGGACTATGGGCAGGGCTCTCAAAGAGCTTTAGACACCCAGCAGGAGATCCGAGTGCCTGCCATAGTGCCAGCTATTTTCATTACCCTACAGGTATTTGACAGTTGGGGTCTCAGTGAAGAAGAAATATGGATTGCAGAATATCACCTGGCACCTGTCAGCCTAAGCAATGAGTGCTGACACTGTAACTTCCCCTTGTATCTCAGCTATGAAAAATGCCTCATCACTGCAGATACCGGAAGAAACTGGTGGCAGAGCTGTGACTACCAGCAGCTGCCACTTGTACATTGCACAGGTATTTTAACCTACATATCTTTTATAAATAAGTCTTTAAGTAGTAATTTGCACCAGTTTAAATGTTACTTAGCATGTGTGCCATGTCCTGGAACCCAGCATTTTCCCAGCAAGAAATGTCATGGAGTAGAATCATAGTTCAGACTCTGTTAATTTAAAATCCAGTCCCTGGCATAAATGTCTCCTGTGCCAACTGTGCTAGCTCAGGTCTGTACTGGGTCAGCGCTCATTGCTGCCTGTACAGAATATGGCTCCTTGCTGCATTTACCCCTTCTAGCACAAGCTGCTGTCAGTGAAAAGAATCAGATACAAATATCTTGGAACTTTTCCTCAGCTCGGTTTGCCAGGTGATCCACTGCAAAGCCAGCCACTCAAGAGACGGCATGAACGGACTTACCCAGCAGCTGCCCTGTTGCAAGACCCAACAGAAGGCGAGGCAGCAGGAGCCCATAGCAGGGGTGTGCATGGGAGTGGAGGGGCTATCCACTGCAGGGCGGGAGCCCTTGCAGCAGCTAGGCTGTTACGGGCTGTTATGTCAAATGTAGGTGTGCTTTGAGCCCCAAGCACCAGCAGCAGGGCGGTTTTATTTCGGTCAGAAAGTTTCTGCTATCCACCTGCTAATTACTACCTCACCCACCTCTTGCACCATGGTTTCACTCCACAGCTTAACCAGCACAGTGCTTGCTGCAGTTGGAAAGGGCAGTTACAGTCTTGCCCTCTCCACCTCCTGGCGTGCTGCCCCTCCTAATTATGTAGTGGCAGCAGCACTCTCCTAGCCTTGATCTTGACTCAGTGGCAATGTGCAAAGGGTCCTCTGTCCTTCTTCTTCCCAGCGAAGTGCAGGCTAACGACAAAGGGCCTGCATTAAAGCTTTCTTGTCCATTAGTAGGAATGTTACTGCCTGCACAAAGTGAGAGGTGCAGGAGGGGTCACATGCCTGGTTCATCTCAAATACAAAATGTTTCGTGGGTTTCGGAGGTCTTCGTTTTTCAGCACTTCTAAACCACAGAGACTTGATGCAAAAGCTAGCGGTGTCAGTAGTGCTATACCAGCAGCCTTCAGGCCTCAGGTGACTTTCCTGGATTCCAGCAGTCTGATCCACTTTTTGGTTGTTTTTAATCACTTAAATGTCAACAGCACCCAGGCGCCTAATGAGATTGGTGACTCTCTCCTCGCCCATGTTGAGCTCCTCCAGAGCAGTGGGAGATGCTGGCAGCCACGGCAGCACTCGGCCCTCCGCTGAGGTACAGTACAACTGCATCTCCGCAGCCATCGCCCGCCGGCAGCAACCCACCCCGTGCAGAGTCACCCTGCGGCATCAGGTTGTGCCCTCCTGGACCCCCTGGCCAAAATGGGCTTTAAGACCTTGTCAGGGGAAAACTACAGTGATCGTTCTGCCAAAAGGAGGTAAACTCAACAAGCTTCATGCACTTGGAGTCGAGACGAAGCAATCTATTCAGCCAAAAACCCTTTTTTTGCTCCAAAGCACAAATTATAGCAAACCTGGATATTCTGAGTCAAGCCCCTACTTTTCCAACAAAGCAAATCCAGTGGGAATCTTGCAGAAGCCAAAGGCAGCCGATTTAGCGAAGCAGCTGTCTGAAAGTGAGCTCTTCTTGTCCTACTGCTGCGCTCCCCAGGGGGGGTCACAGCATTACAGCTGTTGGCTCTGCTGATTAAACTATTTTCTGAGTGTTTGATACTCCTGTTAGCCCTGCTGAGCACACTTAGCCACGGAAGAGCAGGCTGGACTCTGTCTTGACTCACACCTCAAAGGCAGAATTGTTAGCAGTGTTTTGACAGTGAATTCACACTTATTTGCAAGATACGTGGCAGGAAGGAGCCAGCCTAATTTTCAGATTCTGTTGCAAAGTCTGTAGAAAGAAAAATCATTCTTCGCACATGCCAAATGTGCAATTTACACCTGGAAGTATGTTGTGATGCTGGCTGTGGAAGCCCACAATACGCCGTGTGATCGATTCCATGATTTTATTGACATGTTTGTAACGTTTTATAAGGGGTTTTAAAGTTCTGTCTCCCCAAGTCACACAAAATTCGCATCTTTTTCACTCTAGATGTCTGTCTTCTCAGAGGAATCACAAACATCTCAACCTCACGATTCAGCCCTCAAAGGCAAAGAACCGTTTCCTACTTTCTAAATTTTAGTTATTTTTCACCCTGCTGGGCAAGGTGGAGTACTGGATTCCTGCTCCTCTGCTGCCTGCAACCGGCACCGCTGAGTGCCCGCTCCAGGTGCCTTTGGAGGGCTGCTCTCCACCGCGTGCCCCTCCGCAGCAGCAGCCGTGCTCCTGACAGCATCCCAGCAGCACTCAGCTGTCGACAGAGATCGCGTTACCAGCTAGGCAACTTCCACAGGCGCAGAACAAGGCAAATTCCTCTCTCCATCAAGAACCCACGAATCTGTCTCTTTGCTGACGCAGGCCAAAGGCAGGAGCTTGCAGAGTGCGGTGTCTCTGCTGGGGTGCTGGCCTGGCGGCCCTTTCGCTCCCCCTGCGCTGCCCCAGCGGGCCCGGGGATGCCCACGAGGACCCCCCTCCGCGGGCGGGACACGGCGCGGACCGAAGCACGGGCCCTGCGAGGGCCGAACTTCCGTCTGCGACCTCCGGGGGCCTGGCGCAGCAGGCACGGGTGGGCTGCGCGCTGCGTCTTCTCAGGCGGCTCCCCCTCAGCGGCCGAGGGAAATAAAATCTCACCTAGGCTCTGCCCCTCGGGAGGGAGCGGGCACGGGGAGCTGCTGGGACGGGGCTGCTCTGCCAGCCCTTGTTTAGCCCCCTCCCCCCCCCCCGCCCCGAGGTCGGCCGGCTGGCTCCCCTCAGCCGGGCGCTGCCACGGAGGAGCAGGAAGCGCTGAACCCATCTGAGGAAAACACGGCCCTGCTGAGACCCGGGGATCCCCGGCACTCGGCCGCCCGCCCCTGGGCGGGCACAGGGACCCGCAGAGCCCTAGCCCCGTCGCTCCCCTGGCCGCGCTGCCCGCCCTTCTCCTCAGAGCCCCCCGCCCTTCCCCTCAGAGCCCGCCCGGCCGCGCGCCGGGCCCCGCCCCGCCCCGCAGGTCCTAGCAGGCCGATAAGGAGCGTCAGTGCCGGCGCCACGTCTGGCGGGTTTCGCCGCAGCGGCGCGCAGACCGGGCCCCTGCAGCGGGCAGGACCGAGCCGGGACGGAGGGGAGCGGCTCGGCCCGACCCGACGCGACCCATGCTGCCTGCGGGCTGCGGCCAGCGGTGAGAGCGCGCGGGCGGCGCAGGGGGTGGGCGGGTCGGTCCCGGCGGGCCCCTAACGGCGCTGGGCCTTGCAGGTCGGCGGCGGCGCTGGCGGGGGCGCTCGGCGAAGGCGCGGAGCGGCGGCGGGAGCTGGAGCGGCGGGCGGCGCGGAGCCGGGCCCTCCTGCGGCGCTGGTGAGTGCGGCGCCGGGCCCGGCCCGATTCCCGGCCCGCGGGCTCCCCCGGTCGGCCCCAGCCCGGACCTGCGCTGGGGGGGAGGCGGCGGAGCCCGGGCTGCCGCTGCGGGCGGTCCCCGGCGGCGGCAGGGCGGGCGCTGGTGTCCCTGCGGCCGTGTCGGGGGTCCCGCGAGGAAGCGGAACCCGTCGGCGCACGGCAGGGCGGGCCCATGGCGCTGTGTTTCTCCCCCCCCAGGGACAGCGAGGAGGACGAGCGGCCGCAGCCAGAGGCCGGCTCCAGCAGCGGGCATGGTGAGCGCTTCCTTCTGGGGCTGGTGCCTCCCCGCGCCCCAGGGCCCTCAGCCTCACCGGGGTTGGGCCAGCTCCGGTGGCAGAAGGCCTTCTGGTGCTCTGCGTCGACTTGAAAACCCTCCTCTACCTCTTTCCTCGTGCTGTCCTCCTTGCTGCTAGCCACGGTAACCGAGGCCAGCGATGAAGTGTCCGCGGGCCCGACTGAAGCGCGGTGGCTGTCCCTTGTGGCAAACGGGAGGCTAGCTCTGGAGAACTGTCCTCTCCTGTGTCTCCTGTCTGTCCTGGGGTGTTCAGGGCTGGTGGAAAGCCTGCTTGCATTCTCCAGATAGTCGATGTGGGAGTGTGGCCAAACCCGCTGCACCACTCAGTGGGTTTGGTTTCCTTCTGTAACACCTGGAAGAGTGAGTTAGTATCGCAGCAAATGGGGAAGATCCAGGTTTGGATCTTCTGTTATGTCTTCTCCTCTTGCAGAGAACAGGCCTTCACCCAGGGAGCTGGAGGAGCTGGAACTGCTGAACAGGGCCTTAGAGAAGGCACTGAGAGTCAGGAAAAGCATCTTGAAAACTCCATTAGAGGCCCAGGGAGCTATAAGAGAGACATCTGCAGGTGAGGGACCTGCTCCCAAGAATGCTGAAGAGCAACAAGTGCCTGCACCTGTTGAGGGTGTTCCTGAGAGCACAAAGGTGAGAGCTTTGAGCAAAAAGCCTGCCTCTTTGAAGAAACCCTCTCCATACCAGTTAAGAGCCCCTTACAGGACTGACCCAGAGGTGAAAAAACTGCAAAGAAAAGCCCCAGCCAGATGTGCTTCTCAAGGTCCAAGGACAGCTGGGAAGAGCTTCTCAAAAGGGGTGGCTTGCAAACAAGGAGGATGTCATAAGACAGCAATCAGCTCCAGTGACAGAGAGACCTGTGCTGCATCTGAATCCCAAAAGATACCTGGCTTGTCCAGATCTGCCCTGAATGAGCAGCAAAGCTTTTCCATAGGGGATTCAGCTGGGGGAAAGAGCTCTCTAGCTGCTGGTAGGCACCTACTTGATGCAGAGAAGAAAAGCTGTAGTTCTCTGGGAGAGCCCAGCAGAAGGCAGGACACCACAACTGAAGGTGTGTTGAGAAGAACCACCTCGCCTCGGACAGTGACCCTGCAGGAAAAGGGGTAAGTGCTGAGAGATGGGCACCTCTGTCTTGTTCTGCTTGACATTTAGACTAGCACATCTGCGAAGCCTGCTCTTTGATTGCTCTGTAGGGCCCAGCTGGGTTTCACCGCTGCTCAGATCCTTCTCAAGAGGAAGGATTCTTTGCAGTTTAAAAGCCTTTGTTGTGATTGAGTAAGTGTTTTCATTTTAAGGGCTTTCTCTTGGATGGCTGGAACTTTGAAAGTGTTTTAATAAATAGACACTTGATATTTCATAGCCCCTTGTGAGTGTTTTGGAAAGTTGTCTCTGTAGACCCTTCCTGAATCTTAGTTTTCCTCTGAGTGCGCTATGTATTACATCTTATTGATTTTTTTTTTTTTCTTCCTTACATAATGCTAATATGTAATGCATGAATTCTCTCTCTCTCAGAAAAGCATATGCCCAATGCTGTTTAGAGAGATGGCATCTGGGTTTAACAATAGACCCTTTAACCTGTAAGATACTGCCTGTGTAATTACACAAATCAGTATTGACTAGAATGCAGTAGTTTCAAGTGTTTGGTGTAGGAAGAATTATGAAGTGAATGTTGCTGAGATTCTCTGTGGAAAAAGAAGATTGGATTTGCATTCAGGCCAATCTGTCTTGTTTAAAAAAAATTCTATATTCTATGTGCTTTTTGCTTTAAAGAAATTATGAAGTTCAGATCTGATGCATGCCTGTGCCTGGAAAACGTTAAGAAATCATTCTCAACTGCCACAACCCAACTTGTGTTTGTGCGGGGAGGAGATTATCACTGGTCTTGTGGTGTTGGAAGAGACACAGGATGCTGACAAACAGTTGCTGGGGGAACAGGAATCTGGATTCAAATGTTTGTTTACTTAAAATCCAAACTCTGTTCTCATGTCTGCATGTGACTCTAGCTGTAACTGCCAACCCACATGTTTTTGCAATAACAAGTTAGGAGTTATTCTGCTTCAGAGTTAAGATGTATATTCCCGATGGAAGCTGAAATGTCCCTTTCCTGTTTCCTTGAGTGCAATGTGGTGCTAAGCAGCTAAGCAAAGCTGCCTCATCGTGCTCGGGTATGGCAGCAGAGTCAGGGAGATCTGCTTGTGCTTAGGTCTGTAGCGATCAGCTTTCCTAAACGTGTTGTTTCCATGTCTGTAGTCTGCCTTGTCAGGGCTCTGCCCCCAGCTTCTCACCTTGGACGAACCTCTGACAGCTGGTGGCAGGATGCGGGAGCTCTCCCAAGTCGGATCAGTGATGCTTGTGGAAATGAACAAGCAGACTGATCCTCCTTCCTTGAGGACAGGCTGAAGGCAATGGTGGATTCAATTTTCAGGGTTGCTGACACCTTCCGTTACAGCTAAATTAATTTCAAATTTAGACAAAACGTCGTTTTCTCTGAAGAAAAGGATCTGCTACTCTCTGGAAGTCAAGACTGATGGTTCCCTTGTTTTGTAGGTGCCGTCTGAAGCTACCCCTTCCCTACAGGAAAGCCTATTCCAGGAACTCCAGGTAAGACCAGCCTGATCTGTCCCATCCACAACTACCCTCTGCTTAAGGGCTGTGAGGAGGGGTCACGTGGGGGAGACCTGGCTGGTTTGTGGGACACAGACCCCACAGTGTGTGGGGCCTGAACTCCGAGCAGGAGGAGTGGTTCGATACAGTGTCTCTGGAAGGCTGTTTCTGAGGATGTGTGTTTTCATGTTATTCTAGCCACTAGTGTTACACTTATTTTCAGAGTGCTAATCCCTGTTCATCCCCAAGTTGTATAGGTACTGGAATGCTTTAGTCATGGGGTTAACAGTGCTGCAGAAGTCTCTGCTGATACTGTATACTAGTAGTTGAAGACAGGAAACCCTGTGGGGGGGTGTGCCTGTATACTCTGTACAACGAAGGATTTTCCCAACTGGTTGCTGACCTGAACTGCACTGCTGGGGCACCTCTCTAGCCTGGAGGTACTGTGGCTGTGTGCGTACGAATCTGATTCCTGCTGATGAACTCTCTTAAATAGAGCCAGTTACAGTATTACTGCACTGATGGTGCAGGTGGTTGGGTTTCTGGTGAACTTGGTGCTCTAGTCTGTTCTCCAGTACTCTGGAAGGGTTGCCCACCATTTCCTTTGAGAAATCTTGCTGTAATTCAGCAGACTTCTCATTATGCGGTTTGTCCAGATGTTAAGTTTAAACCCTATTTTAAATCTAGCTATAGCTGCTTGTGCTACCCTCAATAATTCCTCTTCCTCTTGGGAACTGTCATTTATCAGACACTAATTTGTTAGTTGCCCGTCAGCGGGTGGTAAACACTTTATTCCCTTAATATTCACTTGTAAATTGAGCCTTTCAGCCTCCTAATCACTCTGGTGTAATTTTACACTCCTCACTATTACTTTCAACTCGGTGACAGACTGAAAATAACCTTCGCTCTAAAGATCCATTACAGAGGGAATGCATCTTGCCTGGTAACTTCTGTTCTTTTCTGGTCCATTAACCTTGCTATTTCTTTGCATAATGTGTTTTTGAAAATTGCAGTTTCTATCATGATTTAAACGATCCATTTGGATGGAGAGAAGAAACATGCATACTGGGGTTACAGTCATGCACTGCATAACTATTTTAAGCTTCCTCGTGATAGCTGTTACTTATTCCGGCAGGTTTTGGGAGACTGGCTGGGATGCACTGGCTCTTTAAAGCAATCCTTTACTTAAAAGTTATTATGGGGACTGTGCTTCAGTGGGGATGTTGAACTCTACAAGTGAAATGCACCTCTCTGGTAGCATTACTATTTCTGTAACACTTTCTTTTGAAGGCTGGACTCTGATACAAGGTCCTGGCCATCTTAGTTATGATACTGTCCTAAACCTCTGTGCTTTGTGTCCCTGACACTGATGCACTGCTGTCATGCTTCTTGCCAAACATACCACGGTGTCAAAAAAAAAAAAAAAAACAGTATTAAAGAAAAGTCCTGAGGAGCCTTGGCATATGAAGGAATCGCATAGGTAGGGTGATAAGACAGAATTAATGATGTTCTGCAGGTTCACATTCTGCTTATAGAAATCTGTTGTCTCTCTTATCATGGCTGTAAGTCCTTCCCCGCAAAACAAGTTAAGAGAATTAACATAGGTGTTTTGCAGTGTCTAATGCTTTCTGCGGGGTATCCTTGTTGATCTAATACCAGCTGTCAAAAATGGTGGGAGGAATGGCTAGTAAATAACTTGTGAAAGAGGGGTGAGGAAGATGTTTGTATTTAAGTGCTGATATGTCATATTGGTGTGTCGCAGCTAGGTGTGAGCACTGTCTGCTACAATGGAGCAGAACTCCACCTCCTGCCCGTTTTGAATTTTCAGGACATGGGAGAGATGTCGTCTCTGCCAAACGAGTGCAGATGCAGCAGCTGCAAGGAGCCATTTTATAGAGAGGATCCAGTCAACCGTATCCTTTCTCAGCTCACTACCCCCTTCCACGAGCACGTGGTGCAGTACGGCAGGCTCCGGGTGCAATCAGGCTGCAGCGTGCTCCTATCTGGAGAGAGTTATGCTTCCAATAACAGGAGTTCAAGCTGGGTGTCTAGGAAGTGTTTTTCTCATAGTGCAGCTCTTGAGCAGTCATAAAACTTTTGATCCAGACAGACAAGGCCACAAGCCAAGCATGCCATACACAGCAGTACTGTCCTTGCCTTCCATCGGCAACGCTGCTTCACGAGCTGCTTGCCCTGTGCCACTGATCCCGACTAGCCCGGCCCAGGGCTCAGGGTAGGGCACAGAGCTGGTGATGCGAAACCTTCCTTAAGCTGCTGCTCTTTGAGTTTTGTTCACCAATGCCGGCCTTCAGTCCTGCAGAGATAGAGGAGGAATTAAAAGTCCTGCAGGATGTCCCCTCTCTTCTGAGCCAGTATGTGGAAGCTGAGCCTGCAGGTAAGGAGGGGGAAAAACAAAAAGGGGGACTGGAGAGGGCAGCAGGTGGAGTAAGGATGATTTCAGTGGGCTCCGGTTCCATGTGTCTTGTGCTCTTAGCATGTGCTGGACATGAGGGACAGGAGCCTTCTCTACCTAAAATGAGGGCTGGTGAACCCAAGGCCTTTCTAGAAACTGTTGTTTGTGGGGGGAAGGTTTCAGTATGCTCATACCTGCTGGTTTCTTCTGCTTCTCTTCTAGACCATCCCACTCTACAAAGAGAGTATGAAAGCCTTCTAACCTTGGAGGGTTTGCAAACCAAGGTTTCCCAGTGCCTGAATAAGCTGCAGCTTCTGCGAGCAGGTGAGCCTGTACCTGATTTTGTAGTCAGGTGTGAATGTGGCCAGCTATGCTTGAACAGCAGCTTGCTATCTGTGTGCAGAACACTGTGGGCCAACATAATTTTTCTTCTGGTTATCTTTATCTATGATCTGGCATGTAAAATTCTTTGGTGGCAAGCAAAGCCATGGTATCTGTTTGCCACCAACCTGTGTTCCAGAGAGGCTTGGGACTTTTAGCTGCTGCAATTCAGGAGGGCTGGTGATGGAGCTATTGAGACATATGGGAGAATGCATACCATAGCTTAAGGTGGCCTGATTGTTCTGTGTGTGAGGAGTTTACCCTGACTAGTACAATGTCTTTAGTCATTCATTTCTAAAAACAGTAAGTAGATCATGTATGTTAGGGCGGTGAAACACTGGAATGGGTTGCCCGGAGAGGTAGTGGAGGCCCAGTTCCTGGAAACGTTCAAGGCCAGGTTCGTTGGGGCTCTGAGGAACCTGATCTGGTTGAAGATGGCCCTGCTCATTGCAGGGGGTTTTGGGCTAGCTGACCTCTAAAGGTCCCATCCAACCCAAACCATTTCATGATTCTATTCTGCAAGTACAGATTTAACTTGTGTATTTCTGCCTCCTGCCAATTCTTCCACTCTGGCAGCTGTGGAGTCCCAGGTGAGGCTGCGCCCAGACTGCACTGGGGACATAGGAAGCTGCTCTCCAGCCTGTGTTCCTCCCAGGGGACAGACGTGTGACAGTGCAGGCATGCTGGCTGTGCCTCTCCTTTGTTACTCCAGTTTCCAGGAGCTGAGCGACCTGTTTGCCTTGAAGCTCAAAGTGTCAATTCTGCACCAAGAAATTGCCTTACAAAAGGTGAGTCTTTAAAAGTGTTAGTGCTCCTGGAGTAGGGCAAGAAAGGGGCAACTGGGGGGCAACAGCTGGCATACAGGGCCTTGCTAGCGAGCAGCAGCACAGCAAGCTCTCCAGTGGTGTTTCTATGTTTGTCTCGTGTCCAGGTCCCATCAGTGCCTTGCTTACTTTGTAGATGAGTGGACTTACTTTTTTTTGTTAAGGCCAGAGCAGAGGCCTTTATATGTCAGGCCCTCTCCTGATAAGATTTTGGGTCTTTAGCTACTCTTTCAGAGTTTGACAGTGGAGGATGTTGTTGGTAATGCCTGAAGACTCCTGGTAGCCTCTTACAGTCCCATTAGGGCACCCATTCTGTCAGTCCTGTGTGACCTTCAGCTAGTGAGCTCCTCTGCTGTCTGCTCCTTTCCTTTTAAATCTCAAACCACTCTGCTGATGATCTTGACTTTACCATTCTGAGACTGCCCATTAAGAACATGGTAGGATGTCAGTCTCTCCACCGGCCTGAGCAGAGTACTTGCTGCACAGTGATCATTTGTTCTTCTCAACCAACAGCAGCAATGGGCAGAGATCATCTGTGAAATCACGTGTACTCCTTTGACCTAGCCTTTGTTGTTGATCTGAATGATAGAGACTTAGGAAAAGGCATTTTTTTTGTAAGTCAGGGAAGAGTTAGTCATAACTGGCCACACTTCACCCTCTGGCTGAAGATAGATTTCTACCTGTCTTCAAATGGGACTTTAGCACTATAATTCTGAATTATGGGTTCCGAGGGGTTTGATTTTTATCTGCCCAAAATGAAGTAGTGACCCAAGCCTGCCACCTGATGCTTCATTGACTGACTCGATTTCCTCTGCACCTGTATCTAAATAGGTGCTTTGTGCTGGGTGAGCTCGGAGTATCTGAAGCAGCTCTGTGCAGTGTGCAACATAGGTGAAAATCTTGGGATAGGTGAAGTGAATGGACTTGGTACAAAATAAGTACTCTGGGAAGGGACATACATATTTCTGGGCCAAGCCTGTCTATTGCCTTTCCACGGACAAATGCCAAGAATTGTAGAAAGTCCTGGTAGCTCTTAGCCTGTCTGGTGGTGAAGGCCTATTTGCTCTATTCTTATGGATCAGGAGCAGACCAGACAGATGGAAAAGAGAAGGGATTCTCTCTTAGGAAGTGGAGCAGTGTAGCATTCCTTCATGTGCCAACTTTCCCCTTAGGTAGCTTTCATGTCTGCAGCTCTTAAATCTTCCCCGAGACTAGCAGCTGTGACCTGTTTCCCTGTCCCTGTGCAGAGACACATGGAGAACAAGAAAGGGAACCCCCTGCAGGTGCCCTGTACTCTGTTCTGTTTGGATCTTCCTTTATTTCCACTGCTGAAAAATGCTTTGAGGGAGGTGACTCACACATGCAGTTGATTGTCCACTTTTCTTCTGGGAAGGCAGTGTGTACAGTGGGCTGTGTGGGTTTTCAATGTACAGACTGCTCAGACTTCATTAGCTGATGCCAGCTGAGGAAAAAAAAAATCCTAGGCAAAATTTCTGAGCATTATTTCAAGAGTGGGGCACTAAAGGCTAACTTTTGTCCTTTGATTGGAAGTTCATCTGTGCTGGAGTTGTCAACCACAGTCATAATCCCGGAGTTTTGTGCTGTTAATTATCCTGTGACAGGCCAGTGGGTTGTTTGAGAGCATGGACTGATACCATGAGCTAGACTTAAAAAACCAGAGGACTTAATAAACAGGAGGCCAGGTTGGGGAATGTTGGACATCCTGTGCTGCCGAGGAGGCATGCAGCACTGTTCTGTTTGGGCTGGATGGAGTTAGTCACTTGCCCGTCTGTCTTGGATTAATGTGACCCAACTGAGATGTGACAGGAACAGTCATAAGTGAAGGGCTGAATTTACTGCTGGGTGAGTAAGCACTTCTCTGTGTGGTTACCCCGCTCCTGAATCAACATCAGCTTCAGCTTCTTGCGCAATTCTGATCTTGTCCCAGTTTTGGCCCATCTCTGCAGCAGTGGAAAAGCACTACCATTTATCTTGCTGCTCTAGAAACGCTGGGTGCCTGCTGGTGTACTTCATGAGCAGAGAATGAACAACTCTGCCTTTGTTAAATATGACAAAAGAAAGCATCTGTCTATCCATTAGCATGTTATTAGTCATGCTGCTGAGGTTAGATTAGACTTGTTATGCAGCCACTGCACTTCATGGAATCCTAAAAGTGCACACTGGCTCTGGTGACATGTCTCCTTTGCTCCTGGCCAGGTCATGATGGCAGAACTCCTGCCTGTCCTGGAGTCCAGGCTCTACCCGGAGGCCCCTGCGGCTCAGCTGTATCGGGCGATTTACACGCAGCTCTGTGAAGGAGGCAAGCGATTCCCTGTGCTGGTGAGGGACGAGCTGGCAGACTGATCCGGTGGGGACCTCCTACTTGCCATTCACGTAACCAGAGACAGTTTTAAGCAATAAATATTTTCTATTAACATTTTTACTCTGCCCATTTGTCCAACTAAATTTCAGGTGTCTTTTTTCTTTTTTTTTTTTTTTGTCTTTCATATCACTCTTATGACCTGCGAACTCCAAAGCTTTGTGAAGCCCATTCAGGGCTGCATGGACACTGGTTTTTGTTTTTCTTTCAAGGTCTGTCTCTGGCTAGCTCTAGATTCGTGACTGCCTCAGTCGTGACACTGGGCTCCTGAATGTGGATTGTGTAGCAGGCAATGAAACATGATTTATATTGATCAGATAGCCACAGGAGGGTGGGGCACAGACCTCCAGCATCTGAAAATCCAGAGAACCTGAGCTACTGCTTCCCAGTTACTCATCACCAACTGGCATATAACCAGCATTATAGTGATCGCTGTCTAATATGCACTAACAGTGGTTTTGATATCTTTGCCCACAGCGGCCCAGGCCACGTGCAGTAGTGCCTCTTGTGGAACTACTCTGGTTTGCGGGTACCTGCTCTGAGCTGGACTGGTGCATGGACCAGAGTGCAGCTGGAGTAGTGTCTTCTCATTGGGCTCAGTTCAGGGCCCCTCCAGGCAGCTTCACGACCGGCCAGGCTCTTTTGTAAGGACTTAGACCTAGCCTACAACTGAAGTACTTTTACTGGATCGTTTTATCTGGTGACTGCTGCGGCAGCGGTCTAAAAAGGGTTGGGGTATCCACACTTGAGAGCGGTGTCAGGGAGTCTGGCTGCAGGCGGAGGGAGCGGGTGAGCAGCCCAGTAGATGGCACTGGGCTCTTGGTGTTACTGCCCAGCCTGGCTGGGAGATGCTGCAGGAGCTGTCTTCCGCAGGGACTAATGCGACATCCCGCCTGGCTAGGGAAAACACACATTCTGTGGCAATTCTGACCTTGTCACTATGGGAAAATTCCAGCTTCGGTTCCTCATGCATCTTAGGTCTTTGCTTGTAATCCCCAAGTCCCCTGGCATTTCTATGTGACAGTTAAAGCGGTGTGTTAGTCATGTGGAATACCTTGGACTGTGAGCACTTGGAAGTCTGTTCAAGGAAGGGCCACTGTGTACCACTGCTGATTACAGTTTGACTTGCTCTCTGTCTCTTAGCTGGACTAGGACTGTTTGCTTGGGGGGATTTAGCTCTTAGCAGTGCTGACAGTTGTCTTTTCTTGTTTGTTTTTTTCAAGGCCGGAGGTAGTTGTTCCTCTCTTCTGAATGTTTGGCCCTTTCTGACACTGAGAATTAGCTAAAAATTATTCATGTGATAGATGAAAATCAGCTGCTTTTACTTTCACTTTATTTTTTTTCTTTATTGCCTGCAGTTCTTTGTAGATGGTATTTGATTTCCCATGGAGTCTGCAGGGCAGGAGTTTGTTGCCTTCTTCCCCACTGCAGCGTGCAGAGGAGTCCTGCATGGTTTACATCTGCATGGTCTACAAGGGAAACCATGCTGTGGTCAACGGCACTGGAGGATTGTGAGGTATTGACTAAAGGGCTGCTTGCAGGAGCAAACACTGCCTCCTAAATTAACATGGTCGTATGCCATGGGCATTAACATCTGCATATTTGAATTTGAGGTGACATTTGGTATTGTTAATTATCGTGCTGTTATCCATAACTTGTGTTTGTAAGTACTGCATGAGTCATGGAGCATCTGCTTCTTGGTGCAGATCAGTCCAGTGTAAATTGGCAGTAACTTCACTGCCGCAGCCAGGACTGCATAGGTGTGAGAGGACTGTGAAAAAGACTGAGCCCACACACATGGGTTCACAGGGGTTGTTACAAGCTCAAAAGGCAAGCTGACACCATAGGAGGGGTATAGAAGGGGAGCACAGCTCCTAGTATGACGACAGGCAGGTAGCTGGGTGGTTTTGTGCCTCTGGGTGCAGTGTGGTCTTATTACTCTTCCTACACCATGTGAGAGACATTTTATAATTTTCATAAATGTGTAAGACTTTAGATCATTTGAATGACTCACTTCAAATGAGTCTTGTGCTATAGCAGAACTGAAGATTCAACAGTAACTTAACTCAGCGGTTGGGGGATCTTTTTTGTTACAAAATGTGCCATTGTTATAGAAAGAAATTATACTGGTATGTCAAATTGAGATGAGGAGAAAAGAAAGACAAGAGGTAGTATTTGTCATGCCAGGGGATAGTATTACAAAAATAGAGGAAGCGAGCAGTGTTTTTGGAAAGTGATAGATGATACCATTGGTGTGCAGACGTGAGCCAAGACAAAGCACAGTGAGGGTCAGGGAGGATTAGCAGCTCTTATTCCTTCTTTGTCCCCTACAGTAGAGTCTTAAAGTTTTTTGATTTTTTTTTTCCCTACTGAAGAATGTGAAGCTGGGTCTCTGGGAGGAGGCAGGTTTTCTTCTTTTCTTTCCAGAATCTGTGACTTTAAGGACTTCCAAATGCTATGGGTTGTCTTTTACACCACCTTCCTTCTTCACTTGCTGTTTTTTGCAAACATGTTTGACCAGTGGAAAGAGAAGAGGCAGTGCCGCTGTCAGTGCACATTGCGATCAGTAGACCCTGTTGTAGGATTTTTACATACACTAGTTGTCGTTGGTTAGTTCTGGATGTTCATGCTGTTCAGACCTTCCAGGGTTTTATCCTGCAGATGTTCTCAGCTATGCCACCGAGCACTTGCTGCACCTCCCTCCTTGGGAGATACAGCATGTAGAGACTAAGCAGTGTGGCTTTAGGGATACTCCCCGTCTAAAACAGAAAGAATTTGAGTCTTGGTAAGAAAGAAGGCAAATGTCGCTAAGAGTGGTGTGGAGGAATGTCCTGCCTCTTTCAGCCTTTTTGAGGGGGTCTAGCAGTGTGTGAGTAATGATGGAGCGTGACAACCTGTGACCTGCTGAAGTGACTGCATGTACAGCACAAACTGCAGGATCTCACCCCTGGGGCAAGGACAGGAGGGACTCCCAGCTGCCCGGGCCAGGAGTAAGGGTTATGATTTAGAGAGGCACAACCATATGAACTGTGTGAGGGATAAGGGAATTGCATCAACGAGCAGTTTAAGATGGTAAGTGTTGAACTAGGGGGGGAAAATCCCCAGCTGTCTCTGTAGATGACAGATTTGCTGCCAGCATTATTCTCCAAATGAGCTTTCTGTGAGCTCCAGAGAGCAGGTTACTTAACTAAAACATTGGATGTAGTCAAATCTAAATCAGCAACTTGCTGGGCAGTGTGCACTGTTGTGCCAGTCAACGGTTTCTAGAAAGAGCAACAGTGTGGTAAAATGCTGAGACAGAACACTTATTTGTAGTAGAGTACTGAGGGGGGGCTATATGTTCTTCACACATTTCCCCCCCTTTTTTTTTTTTTAACTCAATCTCTCCAAGTTACAGAATTCAGCATGAGCTTGGGACTTCCAACTGAAGCTTTGCTGAGAGATTTTGTTTGCTTCTGACAAATCTGAAAGTGATATTGTTGCGTTACATGTGAGTGCAAACAGCGGTGAGGATGCTGAACGTGGGTAACGCAGGATGTGTTGCGCTCCTCCAGACTGTCCCAGGGCATTTATTTCTTGGTATACTGTAAGCTATGAGTTGGAAATGCTTTAATAGCCTTGTGAAAGCCAGCAGAAGGGGCCAACGTGAATTTTTGGCGGCAGTCAATGGCTGCACATTTCCAGTCCTGAGTCTTATGACCAGGTGGGGTCACTGAGAGGCTGTAGCAGATGACAGATCTGACACCAGGGGCTTTTCACTTTTTGTCTATCAAATGGAAGTTGATATTTCACTTGCTCATTAGCTTGATTTTGCCACATCTATACCCTCTGGAGCAAGGCCTCTTATTGTTTTTTTGGTTTTAAGCATATTCACTGGGACTGGCGCAGTTGACATCTGGTTTCAGTGGAAGCTTCCTAGTCCTCCTTCACGTCCATTAAAAATAACGTCATGAAACAAAAACCATAATCATGACTCAGTCCGACGTGAAAACAATTCATTAAATAGTTATTAAAATTTCTATTATCCACCATGCAGATTGAATACTATTTTTGTAATATCAAAACCACCATCCAGATGAAGAGATCTATCATCTTGTTTTTAATTTGTGAAGAAAGAAGGGCTTTAGCATTGTAATACAGAAAAATCTATTTCTTGTTAATTAATCTGAGCCTAGTTAGAAAGAAGATGGCAGGAAGCAGTGTGCTACGTATGCCAGGGTGTAAAGAGCTGATGATGGGAGGGAAAAAAAATTAAAAGTGAGTTTTGAACTGTAATTTCAGAAGGTGACAAATTACAGCAGTGGGCTATTTAGCAAACGGAGATGTTTGACTTATTTTTAGAGAGAACAAGAAAGATAATAGTGGATCTGGAGTTCGGATAGGAAAAAGCAAACAGAAGCAAGGTCTGAGTCGGTGGAGGAGACTGACCCCAGAGAAAAGCCTGTCTGAAATCTTCCCTCCTGGATTCTGAGAACACAAACTCACAGTTGTGCTAACACCTGCCAGTTAGGCTTTTTTTCAGCCCTCGCATATTATAGTGGGGAAAAAAAAATTATTAGTCTCATTTTATCTCCAGCTTAAGAAGAAGAGAACAAGGGAGACTTAATGCGCATGTTCAGGTCAGTGAGTCTTCAAAGCAGGATTGCCTTATGCACCACAAATAAGGTTGTGTTGTAAATTATTGCACTGCACCTCTGTAGCACCTCCTCATCCTTTATTCTCTGTTAAAACTATTGCACTACATCTCTTGATGCAGCTGGCACAGCTTTGGAATTTGGAAAAGTGTGTTATCCAAGGACGTCACGCCTTCCCCGGCCCCCCCCCCCCTCGCTTTGGGTTCTAAATTTCGGCATATACAATGCTTCTCTCTTTTGAGATGAAGTCTCTTACAGGATGTGTTAGCAGTAAATCTTGCATTTGAAATTGTTGGGCAGCTTGGTGCTGTCATGCAAGATGATGGGCATCTGCAGTTCTCACTGCCCTCAGGAGGAACTGGGCGTTTGATACCAACCAGACACACAGAAGGAGAGAGCACAAGAATGATAATTAAAAAAAAAGCACCCCCAAAAAATACCTTTAAAACTTTTAAGCTACCTTTAAAAAAATTAATGAAACCATAAATAGTCTACAGTGCTTTAATTACGATTGTGTGCTGGCTGCGTAATGAGACAGAATTCAAATTACTGGATGCAGGGATGATCAAGGCGTAGTATTTTTTTTATATTTTAACAAGTTTTGGCTCCATATAAGTTTAAATATAACCATGTGTTTCTGTGAGCCTGGAAGGCTCACATTTAGCGTCATTAGGAAATTTTAGGTGTTTGGCAAAATCCTTGCAACTATTATCAATCTTAACTACCTGGTTTTGTCTCCAAATAAAGGGTGGTGGCTGTCAGGACACATCACTAGACTGTTCTGGAGCCTTCTCCTTGAGGGTGACAAAGCTCTTGGCAGGAATTATGTTGTCCTTGCAATAGCAAATCCACCAGATCTAGTGGAGTTGTTTGAATGAACAAACCATTAATGATTTGAATCATACGTGACTACATCTCCCTTCCTCTTAGCAGCACAAGTGCCATGGTCTCCGCTTACAGAGAGTAATTCAGAGTTTTGCTTATGACAATGAAAATGGCATTATTTTGTGTGTGGCCTTTTTTTAAAGCACTACAGTAAAATAGTTTGTCCTAATTTGCTGGGTGTATTTATTGTCTATGAGCCTTAAAATTAGTGTGCATGCCCTGTGAGTCAGCCTAAGCTCTGCTGGTGCCTTGCCCAGCTCTCTGGGCAGCTGCTGCCCAAGGCTGGCCATGCATCAGTGTCCAGAGCATCTTCTTCAGGGGCAGAGGACATCAACAAAGTTGCTGCGGATCAGCTCTTCTCCTAGTTAGCAGGTTTTTTCCTGTTTCTGCGTCATACCTGGTTCTCAGTATTGTTTGTGTTGAGTATCTGCTGTGGTCTAGTGTGGGGCAGTCAGCTGGTGGGTGACAGGAGAGGAGCAGCAGAAGGCACGAAGGGACGTCTGCATGTGCTCAGCCTGCACCAACGTTGCACAGCGCTGCGGAGGAATGTAGCTACCGCTGGGCGGATGATACAAGAATTCTTTTCCATCTGCTCCTAGCTATATTTGAATCAACAGGAAAGCATCCTTCTTGTAAGATGTGTCAATCTCTAATTTCAAAAGCCGTCCCTGTTTCGGAAGTTCCTTTGGCAGGCTGGCGCTGGGAGATGCTCCAGTGGGGCTCACCACGCGGTGCAGTGACACGGACCCAAAATAGCAGGGCGATGTCACCTAGCAGCTTGTCAACTGTGGCAGAAGTCTTTGTTGGAGTGGATCGAGGTGACGCTTTGCTGCTATTTTCAGACCCATGCTTCCTGATGGCTATTGCTGCTTTATTCCCCTGCTGTATTTTTTTTTTTTTTTTGCCTTTTGCTGAATCATAAACCTGGAAAATACTACTTAGGTCACTAGAACCTGAGATTGTGCCTCCTGATGTATTTTGCTGCCTATTTTTCAGTTTTACAGAGCACGCAGCAACTTAAAATGGACTATGAGAGGCCACCTGCACTTCCATAATGAAGGTTTCCTGCTGCGTAAGGAGTTTCTTCTCTGCTCTTTATCTTAAAATTAATGGAGCCACTCAAAACTTGCCGGGGTTGTTTCCGCTGCCAGGTGCAGCCATGGCATCATGACAAGCGCTGAGCCACTGTGCAGGCACTGCGGCTCGGCTCGGAGCATGTGCCTGGCCGATGCCGGGAGGCGGCTGCGTCCCCGGTACTGCCGCTGCCGCCTCCGGAAAATCTAGATGTCACCATTTACTCCCTGTGTAATTCCCCCCTCTCTCCAATTTTGCCACCTTTTAGCACTTAGGAGTTGCCCTTCTACATTTAGGTAGCTTTTGTCCGTCCATGGAATGGATATATTCAATGGCTGTATTAAAACTGTTAAAGTTGTGGTCGTGAGCTCAGAAAAAGCCGCAGTCCCAGCTTGCAGCTGCGATTTGGACCATCTGTGGCGATGGGCTACATGGTATTGGTTGCTGTATTCACCTGCTTTTTTTTCACTGCAACACTTTATTGCAGTCAAAGCTTGTTTATCATGGGGAATAGTTATGCAATAAATAGTTATTCGGTATTTCTTGCCCTAGTCTTAATCTAGTGTGTGGCTCTTGCATGAACTGTGCTGTACCAGCCACCTAAAGGCAGGATTATTAATTTCCTCACAGAACCACAGGAAAAAAAAGAACCTTGTGGGAATGTCTTAGTTCTTACAAACTACTGTGGGTTTTATTTTTTTATGATTCCTCTGTGCGATAAGTCAATGTGTGCAGTCTGTTGGTATTTAGTTTTTGAACAAGTAAGGGTTGCTTGTTCAGAGCATACTTCTCTCAGACTTCAGGGCTGCCTTTGCTGGATTTCTACAGCTTGGACCCTAGGATACTGAGCTGTGTGTCCCAAAAATGAGAAACGAGGTGGGCACGTGTGAGTATTATTTCCTTGACTAGTGCAGGAATATACATAAATTGTATAACAGAAATTATCTTTGATTATCTTTGCCCAGAGGTGTTATTTTCTCCGAGATATATTGTTTTCTGTTCTTGTTTCCAGGCCTATTATCTTCTGGTTTCTGGAAAAAATAAGGCATAATTCCTTCATCTACAAACCCTTTCTTCTACGCAGTCACATTAGCTCCAGGACGTAGGCGTAGGGCATCCTGAGTGCAGTAGGACCCGTGCTGAGCAGCTGGCGTGTGCACAGGTGATGGGCTGTGCGGGTGAAGCCATACACAGGGCAAGCAGAGTGTGGGCATTTCTGCATCCTGGCCCTGTGTTCTTTATTTTAGCACTTCCATGTGGTCTCCAAATTATTTTGGGTCTCTGGATACCTATGTAATTATGGACCCCCCTTCCTCCTGCCTGGGCACTGAGTGCCAGGGGAGGTGGATTGCCTCCCGCACCTTGCTCCTCCTGGGCTTCTCTGGTGGTGGTCAGGATCATATTTGATTCTGGGCTTTCTTACTTCAAAAACAGAGTAATTAATCTGTTTTAGAGGGATCCTGGGTGCCTCATCCTTTCTCACTTAAACTCTGTTTCTCTCCTAGGAATCTGGATTTCTTGCTGAAAACACAAGCTTTCTATTGCCCTCCAAAGCTGTTAACCCTCTCTGCTCTTTTTCTGTTCCTTTTAAACAGGAGTTTCTGTTTCCAGATTGTTTGTCTTTCCATCCCGCAGCTCTTTGCTGCAGTCGTGAGAGCCGGGCTCCGGCACCTTTCCCCCATCTGAGGGCATTGCAGCCAAGCTCTGGGCAGCATCCCCACTGCTGGGAATGCTCCCGCTGCTCCATCAGTCACCCGGGCAGGTCAGCACCTTCTGGGGGGGTGGGGGGAGTGTGGGGTGGGGGGGTGTCATCCGTCTTGGCTCCTGTGATGTGACTCATCCAGTCCCAGCTGCGCTTTTCTCTCCTCCTGTGGGAAGAGGGAGGAGGACGCACACAAGGCTCTATTTCTGCTGTGAAAATTACACCCTTCACGTTAGTCGCAGGAGGAGGAGTGTGGAGGGAAGGAGCTGAGGGCCCAGGCAGAGGAGCCTGTCAGCCCCACCGAGGTGGGGAAGTTCAATGCCTCAAAAAAGTGGGTTCACACTGTGCAGGCCAACCTGAAGGCTCTTCCTCTCTCCCTTAGCACATTTGTGACTTCTATAAAAACCTGTTGCAAAAATCAGAGAAAGATTTGCCTGAATTTGCCCTCTTGGAATGGAGAAGGCCAGGTTCGTCCAGCTGCTTTCTACATGTGAGTGCGAGAAGTTTCCCAGAGGAGAACCTGTGCAGGGCTGTCCTGGTCCTGCTGAGGCTTTTTGCTTTTCCTTTCAAACCAGAGGCAAAGCCAGCATGGCTTGGTGATGTGCACCTCTGCTGTCTCCTGTTTCAGCATGTAAAGTACAAATTTCTTTTAAATGTCTCTGGAGTATTAGAGGGTCCTCAGTCAGACATACAGGCAGCACTGCCCGCTGCTTCCTTGGAAGCTGGTGAGCTGTGTCTTGGTGTGCATATGGAGGAGTTTGGTATATGCATGTGCAAATGCATATGTATATGTACATATATACACGTTTTAGCAGCTGCTTAAAATCATACAGCAGTAACACAGTAGCAGGTGCAATGGTTTGTACCAGTGCAGGAGATGGACAGGGTTGCTCTAGTGGCATCACATCAGTGGTGTTGAGTCAAATACTCAATTTCACCATGGATCAGAACTTGAGACATGTTAAAACATCATTTTTTTTCTAACCAGTTTGAGCTTGTTTTTGTCACCTTCTGCTTTTTCAAGGCCAGTCACTGCTCTTCAGCACCACTTAAAACCTGTACAGCTGTCAGTCCACTAAACACTGTTGTGCTTCCGTGGAAGCCAAGAGTCCTTCCCAACCCCAGGAGTGGAGGCGTGGGGATGCTGTGGGGGATAGGACCAGCTAGGGCAGGCTGAGTTGGCAGCAACATCCTCTCAGGGGGCTAGAGCTGTATTTAGAGGTGTCATTGCATCACCGGTTTTTTGAAGTGGTTTGGAAAGTGGCCAGTTGCCACGCTTGTCGCCAGGATATTTTCTTGCAGGCCTGGCTCTCGGCAGCAGCTGAACTGACCTTTTCTTGAAGGATTCAGCTTAAGGTAAATACTCGGCAAGGAAGATTTTAAGCCTGGGCAGTTTCAAGTTTGACAAAGTTTTGTGAAACTCCAGACAGAGCTTGTAAGGGGAAGTGTTGGCCTTAAGAAGGCAGGGTTCGGCCCTCACTGCTCAAAGGGCAGTGGCTGGTGGGGTTGTGCTGCTCTTCTTTCCCTCTAACAAGCAATCAGGAGGAAAAAATAAGACGACTTCTGAGTTCACAGAGCACTGTGTGCTGCCCACCTGACTTACCTGTAGTTGTTTTCCTAGTGCTGTTTATCTGCATAGCCAGAGCCTCGGTGCTCCTGGGGCCCTGCAGCTGGCTGCATCGGGCACCACCGCAGGAGCACAAAGCCTCCCTGAGCTCTGGGCATTCGTCTGATACCTGGAACCTCCACTTCTGTTATTTATGGATGTTATTTAAGAAACCGGAGGCAAGGAGAGATCCCAGGGCTCTTGCAGACCCAGCCACCTCCCTGTTCATGCTGAGAGGTCTCACACAGCTTTGCAGACTGAGCCTAGAGAGGGGCAAAGGCTGATTCAAACCAGCTTTGTTCTCCCCCTTCCCCAGGGTGGGATGATTTTGCTGAAGATGGTGTAGGCAAGAGCAGTACCCACAAAAAAAGGGCAGAACAACACATCCCGTGTCCAGGACTCCTGCCCAAACCTCCGCTTTCCTGAGTCGGTCCTATCAGCTCCTCTGCTTCTCCATCTTCTCACCTTCCCGCAGAGCTACCCTCTTGCTGCACAGCTCTGTTTTCTGCTAATGTGGATTTCCTCCCTTATTTTTGGCTTCGTCTCAGTTGATGCAGAAGTGCAGCTGGGCCCCATCAGCCTGGGGAGGAAGCTCTGACCTGGGAAAGGCTCCAGGTCTTTTACATTTGCTGCAATAGCTCATTCCTCTCCTTCAGGAAAACCAATTAAAAAAAAACCAGCACAGGAGAGGTGAGTGGAGATAGGAACTGTTTGTGCTGGGTCCGGTCTCAGTGTCTTCCTGAACCACGCATGGGAAAGGTGGCACCAAATGGTTTTGCCCACAAAAATGAGTCTCTGCTGGCGGTCAGAGCTGGAGAGGAGGCTTTTGTGCTCAACCATCTCCAGGTTATTTGTGTCTCCATCCCTTCCTCCTCCTCCCTGCCCAGGAGTCCAGAGTGGCACTGCTGGGCCCTGCTGCGCTTTGCCACGCACTGCGGCTGCTGTTGCAAGTGTGATGCTGCACCGAAGCAGGCTGCAGAGCCGACGTGACCTGCTACTGCTGTGTAAAAAAAGAATTAATCTTGATATTCAAGATTTGGGCGCTGCAGGGAAAGGAAGCAGAGAGCACTGTACCTGAGGGGCCCTGGCAGGTATGGTGCCAGTTCCCAAAGCCTTGCCAGTGTACACAGGTTCTCCTTCCTGGGCTCTTGCTGGTCCCCTCCTGCCCCAAGCTGCCTTTCAGAGTCCTGCCCTGCTGGCTCTTACCCTGCCCGCTGCCTTGCCTGAACAGTGAGCATCTCAAGCCCCAAGTCCTCCTTCACCTCAGCTCCAGCCTCTTCCAGATCCCCTGACTGGTCACCCTGCATCCCCCCCAGTGCCACCCCTGTCAGTGTCCCACCACCCTGGTGAGTCTCAGCCTCGAGTCTTCTCCAGTCCAACCAGCACTGCCAGTCCGTGGGCTCCCAGGGAGGGTCCCCCAGGCCCTGTGCCAGGGGACAAAGCTGGTAGGGGGTGACACACGGAGAAAGAGCAACTTGGAAGGAGGCGATTGCAGCGCTGGGCGAGGAGGTGGCGAAGGGGCTCTGTGCAGTGGCTGGAAGTCCTGCTGCCCGTTCTTTCGGGGTTCGCTGCCTTTGGGGCTGCCTGAAGGATTTCCAGCAGCGTGGGCTGGGGGAAGCTGGGGGTGGTGGGCAGCCGGGCCAGCCCCCCTGCCTCAGCGCTGCCTGGCCGGGGACCCGGGAGCGATCCCAGCTGGGCTGCAGGCAGCTGCCTGCCGAGAGCCTGAAACAGTTAACAGGCAGCGAGGCCGAGCTGGTCCTCCCACCGACATGAGATCACCGCTGCCACCGCCAATCCTCGCTCGGTCTGGCAGCAAAAGAGCCGGGAGCCAAAGCTGAGAGCAGAGCAGCGCCGAGACCCCAGCCCGTCTGTGCCGAGGCACCCTGCACCGCCGGGCAAAGCCAACCATGTAGGATCCGGACTCTTCTCTCCATCACGGGCACGGAGGTGGGACAGTGACCTGCGTCCAGCCCACCCGTGCTTTGTGCTGGTCATTCCTGGGTTTTCTTGCCAACATGATGAGCTGCAAGTCCAACTCGCTGACTTGCTTGCAGGGAGGAAAACCAGGGCTGCCGCTGGCCACAGCCACTGACTCCACTGCTACCCTCAACAAGCTGGCCCTGGCCACGGGCGGGACTGAGAAATCCTGGTACCGCTGCATCTTCCCCTTTGGCATCGTCTCCGTGGTCATCGGCATCGCGGCGACGTGCATCACCTTCACCATCAATGGCCCACAAATGGACATCGCTAAGGTGGTCTCGGTGGCCACCTTGATCTTCGGGGTGGGCCTGCTGGTGGCCGCCTACGTGTGCTGGCGGGCCAAGCGGGACAGGCAGCGGAAGCGGCAGCACCAGGAGCCTGTCTCCGTAGAGCAGGGAGCCCTATGACCCGGGCTGGGGGCAGAGGCTCGGCTCCACCCGGAGGCCCCTGCTTACAGACCCCCCTCCGCCCAGCGCCCCACGGTACGGGGGTGACAGCACCGGCTTTGTCGCACCTGAGGAGGTCCGGACCCTGCCAGAGGTCAGCTTGCCGTCATTCTCCGCCCCGCCGAGCCACGCCACCGCCAGCACCCGGCCATCCCTGCTCCCACCACGGCGTCGGGGCAGCCCCCGGCCACATGCGAGGCTCTGTCTCACCCGCCTGCCCGGCCCCGGCATGGAAGGAGCCCAGAGAGTGGCCCAAGAACCAAGAGCCCAGCCCTGCTGCCCGGCCCCAGCGTGCACGGCCCCGCAGCTGGCAGCCACAGCGAGCCCGCGGCACTGCTCGGTGCCAGGGGATGCAGCAGCTCCAGACCGCTTGGCAGCCCCTGCTCGGCATCCGACGGAACCGGCATGACTTCTGTCCTCTCGTGGTTTTCCCCTGTTGTGAGGACCCTTGCGGCTCAGGACAAAAGGAGTGTTGAGAGAAACTCGCTCGGTGCAGAGGGATGTGGGGCCAGCTCGGCGCGGGGCACAGGCAGGAGAGGGCTGGCCAGAGGCACTGGTCACCAGCACGCGAGCCCCGGGGACAGCACGGGTGACAAGGGGAGGTCGGGAGCAGGGGGCAGCGGGCCTCAGCGCTGGCTGGGGGGATGCGGGGAGTGGAGGGGCTCGGGCTGGGTGGCCCCCGCGCTGCAGCTGTTGGGTGTTTGCCGTTCGTGGTGTCGTGCAGCATGGTGTGGCAAGCGGATGAGGAAATTGGGCTCTTTCTGTCACCATGCAGGTGAGCCAGCCCGATGGCACCCTGGGGACTGGTCCCCTCTGGGGGGGGTCCATCCGCTCGGGGTGCCCCGGGGAGAAGGGGCTCATGCTGTGAGCTCGCGGCAGCATCCACCAGCTGTGTGGGTCTGAAAGCAATTCTATTGCTGAGAAGGAGCTGGAGTTGCATTAAAAAGGAGCAAATAAGTTTTTACCACTTTTTTGGAAACAAAGTGCCTGCTCCCATTCTTTGAATTTAGCTTTTAGCTCTTTACCCCAAAGAATAAGCACAAGACGTGGGTGCTGGTGTCCGTCTCCAGAGGCTTTCACCGCAGCAGCCCTGCTCCATGCCGAGCCGTGCAGGCTGTGGCAGAGCCGGCTGCTCCCCGGCACTGGGCCGGCCCCGCGCCCAGAGGGGCCCCCCGAAACCAGCCCTCCTCTGGGCTCCTGCGCGATCGGCGGCCGGGCCAAGAGCTACAGCGAGCAGCCACGCTCCCGGCTGCTCAGCTGCTGGAGGCTTGCCACGAGCAGCAGAAGAGAGTGAATGAGGCCAAAAGCTGCAAGCGGGGGCACGCAGGAGCAAAGCTGAGCTCACACTGAGCACACGGGGAGCTGGGACCTGGCGCCCTCTGAGCATGCCATGCCCCGTGCCACTCTCCCTCCCAGCAGCTCTGCCCCAGCAGTTCTGCCAGATATCCGTGGAGTTTGGGGGATTTGGAGACACTTTCAGCCCCAGCTCTGACCGAATCTTTACTTCCACAAGCAATTCGGCGACGGGGCGGTGTTACCGAGGCCAACCCAGGTCTGCAGCGGGTGATGAGTTTAGCAGGCATCGAGCCTGGGCTGTTCTTCGGAAGCCTGATCGTTGCTTCAGGGTGTTTGTGTGTCTGAAGTTCGCGGTTTCAGCCTGCCTCAGGGTAAGCAAAGCAGGGGGTTCCAACCCCAGGGGCTCAGGGGCGTGTGTCATGGGGGATGCTCAGCAAAGCGCTCAGCTACTGAAAGTTTGAGAGGCTGGCTCAGTTTTATTATTATTATCAGGTCTTATTTTTTATTTCCTTTTTCTTGCTAGAAGTGTTGCAGCAAACAGGTTTGCGGCTGCCTGCAAATTCCTCTGCTCTCACCTTGCTCATCCCCACGGCCTGAAGCCGCTCCTAATTCTGCCCAAATTTAGTTCGCTTTTAAAGTGCTCGGCCCTTCTCTCCCCTCACTGCAACGAAAGCCCTGTTTGAGTAGGATGCAGGGGCGGGTTGTCTGGGTGCACCCGAGGAAAGCCTTGCAGCCAGCCCGAAATCGCTGGCGCTGGGCCCTGTTGCGTCACACCCTTTTTTGATCTTGAAATCTGGTTCCCCAGAGCTGCATTGCCTCTGTCCTCCCACTCCCAAAGAGCTTGCTCGGGGCGGCTCTCGCAGGGCAGCCCTTACCCCGCGAGGGGAAGCCCATCCCGGAGAGAGCCTGGATGAGCTGGAGTGCTGACCCAGCCCAGTCCTGGGCTAGAAAGTCCTGTGTGGGTTGATATTTTCTGTTAAAAGCTTTGCTGGATTTGATTTCTGTAGTAAGACACGCACACACACAAAATCCCTCCTGCTGTCTGCAAGGGTTTTAGTTCCACAGACGAACTTCAGCGAGTTCCCCTGCGGGGCTGTGGCTGCTGCAGGCGCTGGCTGAAGGGCAAGTCCTAGAGAAACTCGTCTCCTGAAAGAGCACCGAGTGGGTTTTTTGGCTGCAGGAATAGATGGCCAGGAAAGTTACGCCCTGTTCAGCGAAGAAACTGAAAGGAAGAAGATAAAAGGACCCACAGGGTCAGTCCTCACTCGCAGAGCGCCTGGGGATCCAGGATTTGCCACCCTGCTGGCACCACCCCGTGTTGCTCTTCCTCGGGCAGAGGCAGGACAGAGCCGATGGCTCGCTGTTTGCTGGCAGCCGACATGGCCACCACACCCTCGTCCTCGTCCTCCTGCGTGGGAGCTTCCTGGCCATAGCTGTTCCCCTCCCTTTGCAAACTGGGAAGGCTCCAGGGGGCATCCCACACAGGCATCCCACTCTCGTATCCCACCCAGGCATCCCGCTCTCATATCCCACCCAGGCATCCCACTCTTGTATCCCACCCAGGCATCCAACTCTCGTATCCCAGCCGGGCATCCCACCCATACCTCCCTCCCAGGCACCCCACTGCACCCCACAAAGCCGTTTCGTGGGGTGAGTGCCTGGCAGCCACCCTCTCTTCTGGGTGCCCCAGCCCTTGTGCAGGCCGAGCGCCGCTGGCAGGGGGATGGTGCCTCACTCGAGTGCCTTGTTGCCCAAACCCGGCGGCTGAGGCATCGGTGCGGGAGCTTGCGGTGCGCAGCTGCGGCTCAGCAGCTGGATCCGGGAGCAGGGAACGCCCTGGGAAGGCAGGGCCATGGCTGTCTTATCGCAACCTGGGGCTAAGAGACACTCTACCTTTTCTAGGTGAACAGAACCAAGAATTAATAAACCTGTCAAGCTCACTCGAACAGCAGTCTTCGTCTGCTTTGCTTCCAACCCTTGCAGGCACCGTGCCCGCCGGGAGCCGCAGCCTGGCCCTGCCATGCTGCTCCCACACAGCGCTGCTTGCTGGGGACTCGCACCCTGCCAGAGACGCCCACTCCCCTGGCAGGCGTTATTCGAGGAGGAAGGATGGTTCAAAGGCTGTGCCGAGGCACCTGCTTCCCAAACTCGTGCCTCTGTGACCGGCCCCTTGCATTGCGCCAACACCCCCTGTCAGAGGCTGCTCTTCCAGGGTAATGGAACATTCTGTTACCCTGAGGACCCTAAACTTGCCTGTAGTGACAGCCTCCCCGAGGCTTTCTCTGTAAGAATTCATCCCCTTTAATGTATGCAGCGCTTGTGACAGCGATGTGCCCTGCTTCTGTCAGATCTACCCAAACCCCCTTGCAATGCTAAATAGGCTTAAAAGGAAAAGCACAGATTTTGTTGCATCAAAGTGAGGGGTTAAAAATCATTGCTACCAGATTGGGAACAGTTACAAAGGGGAAACTTAAAAATAAAACTATGCATCCTTAAAATAAATCTGACATTAGTTTCTTATCTTAGCTGACATGTGTCTGCTCCTGCTGCCTGGGTTTAGCTGCACAAGCTGGCGGTGAAGCTCCCCGGGCTCTGAGCTGATCGCCCCAGGGTACCCAGTCTCCAGTCCTCATCGGGATGGTGGGAACTCCTGTGTCCCAGTCCATTTTTGGAGATTGAAGTCTCAAGCCCTTCCAAGGCATGGTGACAGAGGGACAGTCGGAGAGAGACCATTTTTCCCCGCGGTTGCAGGACCCCAGCACGTCTGATGGAGGGACGAAGCCCTAAAGACATCGCCTTGCCAGCGAGGCGGCTGGTGGCAGAGTGAGCGCAGAGGCCAGGTGCCCGCAGGTTTCCCTGCGAAGGGGACATGCCCTGCCTTCACGTGACGTTTGGGTATTGGGGTGGGTGCAGAGATAACGCCCATACGAGAAGCGAAGCTGCTTTCCCACTCGGAAGCAGAGGTCCGGGAGAGTCGTGGTCCTGCACAGTGCACAGCCCGGCCTGATGCGCTAGCGAGGCTCTCGTTATCCCAGCCAGGAGCAGAGAAACCCGCACAGCCTGAGGCGTTCATCCCTACCAAAAACCATGCAGTGGAGTGCTGCCCAGCACCGTTCCCTGCACTTTAAAAACAAGTCCACGTGCGCAGGGAGGCGCGGGGACGGCCAAGCACGGCTGCTTGGCTCCAGTCCAAAGCAGCCAGCGAAATAATGAGTAACTCCTTGACAGCTGGGCTGAATTCATGGCTAATAAACTAATTTATTTAGTCTTCTTACAGTTATTTTTTTTTTGCAGGGACATGAATGGAAATTTTAACAGCTTTTTCCCTAGCTGTGCATGGAAAAGTGTGTCTTCCTAGGACAAGGGCAAGGACAAGGGACTGAATGCCAGGCACTGAGTCGACACTGGGAGCAGACTTTTGGAAACATGAAAATTACCAATAGACCACCTAACCCAGCATCCCCCTCCTCGGGGCGTTGCTCTAACTTTGGTTTAGGAAGCCTCAAATGGACAATTACAGAGCATTTTGCTCTTACAGGAAGGTTTTTTCCAAATAAATGCGGTTTCTGCTGAAGTCTGTGTGCTTGGAGGATGTAGTGTCATGGAACATTCCACAGCAGCCCCGTTTCCGTGCTGCAGGGAGGTCCCAGCCAGCCATGGCTTCTGCTGGGAACCCTGAGCGAGTCGCAGTGCCGTGACTCAAATAAGGCCACATCTTAAATTTGGGGTCCCCGCTGCAAACAGAGCTTCGGTGCTTGGCGGTGCTCCAGCAGCCCAAGGAAGGTCTCCACGGCCCTGGCAAGGTCCCTGTCACCGCTGTGGGAGGTATGGGGCTGTGAGTGGGGACTGATGGGTGGAGCAAGGGGTGAGGCCACCACTCACCCCCAAGGGCTGGTTCAGCTCCCCTCGCTACTGCTTGCCTGAGCCTGGTTTGGGTTTATACCCGACTGGCTGCCGAGGAGGAGGGGGATGCTGCAAAGGCCTCCCCGGAGGAGGACAGGGCATCGCTGAGAAGGCCTCCTCGCTGCGCACGGGCTGACTCGCGGCTGCGAGGGGAGCCAGTGGGATGCACGACCCGCAGGTGAGACATGGGCTGCCCCACAGAGCACTCTACCTGTTGTAAAAAAACCCTGTTTTCATTCCAAGTGTGAGACCCATGGGCTCCTTCAGCTTTTCTAAACTCTCGCATGATCTTCCTGCCCATGATCTTCCTGCCCCTGTTCCCTTTTTTTTTTCCATTTTGCTGGCTGTGTGTCAGTCACCCACTGTGCCCTGACAGCCCTTTGAGACCAGGAGAAGCTACCCACGGCTGCAAATCCTGACAATTAGCAATTACATTAAAGCCCATCTAATAAATACAGACAGACAGGTTGAGTCACCGAGGGGGACTGAAAGGCACAGTGCTTCGGACATCCAGGATGCAGCTAAATCATCCATGGGATGCTGTCTTCTAATTTTAAGATGTAGTTCTGCTGTCTTTTTACTCAAAATGAAAAGACGCTGGTGCCCAGCGGGCAGTGCTGAGGAGGAGGTGCTCGTGCGTGGTGGGAGGAAGAAGATGCTCCAACATAGGACGGCTGAGATGCAGCAGGAAAGGTCACCTGCCTGTTCCCCACTGCCCTCTGCTCCTTGCGATGACGATGACTGCCCTGCGCTGCGCTCAGGCTGTGCTTCCCACCCGGCAAGATGCAACATGCATTTTTCCTGAATCTGTGCAGGTACAAGTTGTGGAGGTGGAAGAAAATGATGAAAAGTTATCATTGTCTCTTATTGAACTTGCGAAAACCAGGTACAAAAGAGCATTATGTCATGCAATGTATTTAAAAGACTATAAATACCATGACATTATCAAGGTAAAACGCCAGAGACCATTACATCGTTATGGCTTTCTGCTGGACTAAAATCGTTTTCCATTAGAGGTACAAGCGGCTGCGGTGTCTCTCCATCCCATCGCACTTACAGAGAGATCTTCTCGCACTCTGAGCTACAAATACTGAGTAAAATCTCACTTTCATATTTAAAAGAACTAGTACATGAGGTCAAAAATTTGACCTATCTCTGCTAAGTCATAGCACAGTATCAAGCATGCTCTGAAGTATGTTAAAAATCAGGTATTCAATGGTAGCCAGCTCAGAGACAGTTAAAATCGTGGGATTTGTAGGTAACGGGGCTGTCGGGAAGGTTTGTAGCACCTGTTAGCAAGTAACAGGTTTTCCTAGGGCTTGCTGCTGCAGGCATCCCTCTGGGAAGGCTGCCGCTCGGTAGGACGGTGACGGAACACGTGGGCTCCTCTGGCAGAGCAGCAGGAGGAAGGACGGTGAAAGCTGGTTGAGCAGGAGGCAGCGGGGAGAAACACAGGTTGTTTTCAGGCTTCTGAGAGGAGATAATAAGCGGGAGTCAGGAAAAATAATGATTGCTGAAAAAAAGAGGTGAGCAGTGAGGTGTTGTTTAAACTGAAGTGGCATTTGCTAACATAGCCAGGGTTGTAGAGCTCTCCCACCTTTCTCACAGAGTGAATTTCCTCTAACTGAAGAAGATCAAGGCAGCGACACTTCTTTAAAGAAAATTTTTTACAAGTACATATTTAAAAGTACTTCTTACGATATGTTTTTTTTTTTTATTTTAAATCTCCATTTAGCAGCATTCCACTTAGAAAAGAAAATAATGTGACACCTGTAAGTGAGTTTGCCCTTTGCCGCTGAGATGTCACGGAGGCTTTCAGAGGCATCCCTTGGTGGCTGCTGTCCCAGCGCAGGCCAGTGATGCTCCATGGTCCCCCTTCCAGCCCCACAGAGCCACGTTGTCCTCACCGCTTACACCCAGCACCCCTGCAAAGCAAAACCACCGCAGCTTTTTGCGGTGGGTCTCTCAGCGAGGACATTTTCAGGACATTATCCTTTCCTTGTTCTGTTCACAGCAAAATCACTGTTTTTTTCAGGACCCTCTGTCCTGAGGACGTTTTCTTGCAGAGCTGCCCAGCAGAAATCCTGCGGGGCTGGCTCAGCAATTAGGTTGCGCACGGGGCACTCACTGGTTGAGATGTTTGCTCTGGTTTTTCATTACGCAGAGCTGTTATGGTTACTCTTCACAGGGCACCCAGGAGGCACTTCTGAGGAAGAAGAGCATAAGCCACACCAGATCCCAGCAAAACTCATCTCAGTTAATGGTACTGTGGCTCCAGCTTGTGCCACGTGGGTCAGCTTTTGCTCCCTGGTTTTTCTCTGGAGTAGCCTGTTTGCAATATCTACTTCTGTGGGACTTTAAAAAGTGCCCAGGGAATGCTGAATTTGCGTACCTTGCAGATTGTAGGCAGTGGCTCATGATAGTTCCCCATCTTGGTAAAGCACTTCTGTGGGATTTATTTTAAGCACGTGTTCAAGACCGTATGCTGAAATGTTTTGCCAGAGCTAAGAATGGATCTGAAGCTGTTGAGAGTTTTACACATTCTTAAGCCATTCCCTCAACCAAGCCCAAACTGGGTTGGTTCACAGCCTACCCCACCTAGGAGCAGGGATCCGGCTGTGATAAAGGGGACAAGAGATCTTGCAAAGTCTATTCTTCTTCCCTCAAAGGGCTGACTTTTCAGCATTTAAAAAATACTCCAGCTTACCAAATGTTTGCATTGAGATTTTCAGTTTGAGCAAAATTTTTGGGGTATAGTAGGTGAACAAACACAAATAATTGGAAATTCCACAGCACTAGCACATCACATCACTGCTGGTCACGTGTCCGTCGTCTCCCGGAGACCTGGGCTGTCTGGTGGGACTGCATCTGCCCCAACGCTCCGCACAAGCTACGGTACATCATGGCACATGGGGTCCCACTGGGACGCAGCGACTGGAGAGGAGACGGGAGATGAAGCACACATGGCATAAACCTAAAAGGACCCAGCTGGCATTTCTAAATCAACATTGCTGCATTTTTATGTAATTTGGCTTGTGATAGTTGGGTATTTAAGTCATGAGGAGGCCACGGTGGGAGCTGAGACCAGAGGACAACCAACACACAGAGCTACTCTGGCAAGCAGCTTCTCCTCCTCCTGCGGGTAGGATGCACCAAGCCAGGTCTGCCGTGTGCTCGTCGCCAAACCCAAGGGGACCTGCAGGGAGAACACTGTCAGTCCGGTCACTGCTCCTGTGGGCGGGTTTTCAACTCACTTGGCTGACCTGTGAGAAAAATAACCAAATGCTACAAAGCAGCACAACCCCTCACTGTATTGCCTTCATGAAATTTGGTCTGGCTTTTCTGAACATAGGCACTTCCAGAGTTAGAAATTAAACGTGAAAATTGGTTTTGTGAGTTTGGTATTCAAAGTTTTCTGAGGTGTGGGTGTCCTTAAAGCAGGAGCTGAGAGCAATGGCACAGTACCATTTCTTAAAATGGATGTCCAGCCTTGTACAATATGAAGACAACTCCAGTACAGCACAGGAGACCTGCTGATGGATGGCATTTTTTAGCAAGGATCTGTCTGAGTCCACTCATGGCTGCCTTTCTTGTGATTGAAGGTTTATTAAAGCTATTAAAAATAGGCACTTAATTTTTGGACCAGACCATATCGAGGTGGAGCAGGTTCATGAGGAGGAGTCATGAGCCTCACCATCATGACCAAACCCCACCATGCTTGCAGCAGGTTCAGCGCAGAGCAGCTGCAGGGCTGCTCTGAACTGGGCTGGCTTATGCCATCTCCCTGATGTCTCCTGAGGTGATGGGAAACCTGGAGGGGCTGAGCAGGAGCGGGAGGGATATTGCAGACCAGTTGGCATGGTCTCGTGGGGCTCCTCTCCCCAGGAGATGTGTAAGACTTGTGGCGGTATCAGGGGATGTGACCAGAGAGCCACCGAAGCGGTGGCAGCTCCCCAGTGCACGATGTGCTTCCTGGCTTTCTGCCTTGGGCTCCATGCTGGGACGTGCCGTGGGTGCCAACTTGCTCCTCGTTAGTGCACAGAACCTGCTCAAGCTCGTTAGGTGCGGTGTGTAGGCAGGGTCACAGCCGTCTAGACCGGCCAGCTCGGTCTGTGTTTACATGTTCCTGTTTAGCTGTGGATTGTGTTCATGGCTCTCACAGCAAGTGCTCCCGAGCCAGCACAGAGAAGTTCTCAAATTAAACCAGCCACGAGACACGGGCACCAAGCACAGGAGCTAAAATACAGCCTCTGAGGATGTCTGCCAGCGATTTCTGATACTTCGAGATGCATTTAAAAGTTTCAGCCACTGAGTAAAGCTCAGATCTGGAGGCATACTCGGGTGGTTCACCCCCGTGCCGCTTGCTCTCCTGTGTCTCCCCACCCAGTGGCCTCCCCCTCTTCTTGTGATAACCCGAGTTCTTCCGAGGCATTTTGCACTCAAGAAGAAATGAAGAAGTTTTAAAACTTGCTGTTGGCTGTGGAAGTGCTGCAGCACCACTGCACCTCTTCCATGTTAAGTTCAGCCTTATTTTTTGGGACGCTGCTGCTGAATGCTACCTCCTGCAGTAATGCGTGGCAGGGAATGGAGTGAGCGTGGCTGGATGTCATGAGACTGGTTTCATCAGTTTTAGATTTCGTGCCTTCCAGCTTCACTGATCTCCCTTCTGTTCATTCATTAGGAGACAACAGAGCACAGCAATCTTCTTCACAACAATTCTGTTGTCTACAGCTTTCTGTTGTCTCCCTTTTTTGCAGACCTTTACAGCAGCAGGAACATGCCTTCAGTGGCAGAATATACAGAAGTTGAATGCCTTTTCTTAAAGTGTTTTTAGAGCTGACCAGTGAAAACCTCTTAGTGCTGGGTCATCACACAGACTTAAATCCAATCAGTTTAGCCCAAACTTCATAGTGCCGCTACAGTGAAAGGGATTTTTCATATTTAATGCAAGAAGAATAGGAAAAAGCTAGTAATGTCATGCACAGAAAGGATCTGAAGGAGTCCCCAAACTGAAGACTGAACCTACGTGCAGGCAGCAACTTGCATTTGCCATCCAAAGTGGCTGGCATCCACGGCAAGAGACACCAGCAAGAAACCTGGAAAGAGTGACTCACCGGGGAAGGATAAGAAAAGAATATACACAAGCATGAAGCCTGTATGTTTTTTCCGGAGGAGAACCTCATATTTGAAGGCCAGCCTGGAATAACTGCTTTTCTTCCAAATTTGATCTAGAATGACAACAGATCCATTTTGCTGTGAGACACAGCCTACGACCACTGAAAAGCATACCTGCATGCCAAATTCATCCCCTTACACTGGGCTGTTGCACAGCCAGAGGTGCCCAGGCATCTGCTCTATTTCAAGTTGGGAATTTGTTGGCATCGGGTCCATTGTGGCACTTGTCTGGGGTTTCTGGGCATCCAGAGAATGTTGGCAGGGTAGCTCTGGTGGGACATTTGGAAAACCCAGACATGTCCACTGTGCATGGGTAGAGCATCCCCACAGCAGGACCAAAGGAAATTTTGCAATCTGAACTAAAGAGGGACCTTGTGAGGAGCCTGTGACTGCAAGACAAGGAGAGGCACTTCACCAAAACCAGCTCACCAAAGCTACAGAAAGGTGATTGCAACCAATCAAGTTAACCTGCGTTAAGAAGCTGGTACCTCGCAATGAAGGCACTGCTGACTGTGGACACGCTGCCCTCCGCCGCGGGAGCCAGCCGAGGAACATTAACGTCAGGCAGCTTGGCAGGGAGCAAAACAGCACCAGAGTTAAAGCTAACCTGTTTCTCTCTGCATTTCCAATGCCTTGCTTGACTGAGGGGTAGGACCTTAAGATGTGCTAACGTCGTTACACACAGTTGTCTGCTCATCCTCGAAGGATGCATTAATCTTAATATTAAGCGACAGGGGCTTAACTACAGAGGAAACAGCACTGAAAAGGTTAAGAAGGGACTGGACTCTCCAACCACCCTTGTGAGCAAAATATATGGGCTAAATTAATTATAAATGGAGTAATAAAGCACCAAAAGAGGAAGTGTGTAGAAGAGGGACAGAGAAGGATGAAGCAATGAACAGCCTTGGCCCTATAAAAAGGAGATAAAAATAGGGCAAAGAGATGTCATCAATCTGAGGGCTATTTTCAAAACATCACGTCCAAAAAAGCCTTGGGCTGACCTTCTGGAGGAGACATAGCAAGTGCTAAACAGAGGGCCGTGCCGAGAGGCACTCCTGTGAGGGCAGAAGAGCTGGGTCGGGTGGAGGAGCTGGGGCTGCTGCACGGTGCCCCTTGGCTCAGGGATTTCTGAGCTTTTGTCACTGCGCATGGTGACAGGATCTCTCATTTCTGTATCCAGACTGCTTCTGGATAGAGAGGCTCATTCAAGGAGCTCTAGTGAGGGACATGTACACTGATGGAAACAATTACAGGACTTTGTATTCCCCTTTCTCTGAAGAACGTCCCTGTACGTATCCACAAACCTGTCCCATTGTTCTTTTCTCAACATTTGCCTTTCTTGTATCACCTACGAGGCGCACAGATGGAGATGGCTGCTGCCAAGCTGCAAGAGCAGACCAGGACCGCATCCTTGCTGGTTTTACTCCCTCTGTCCATTGGCTGTACCTGGTGGTGGATTTCGATGGGAAGCCCTTGGGATGGGACCATCATCCTGTTCCACGGCTGTATCGCGTGCTGTGCAGCATGCCTTGGGCCCACTCCTACAGCTCCTAGGGGATACATCAGTAGCATTTATTTTTGAAGTACAACAATCTACACCCTCTCCTATGGGAATATTAGCAGGAAGAGGCTGTGCAGTGCCAAAAATCCCATTCTCCTTCAGTACTCCACAGTGGGATTTTCTCAGAGTTGCTCTGTTGGGTACAAACACCCTGGAGGAGTTTCTCTGGGATATTAACACTTTGCATCCTCTAAGTATGACTTGCTTTCAGCCACAGGCACTGTTCAGGAGCAGCACAGCAGCGTTTTGTGAGCACACAGTAAAAACCACTGGTTTGTTTTGTATCCAAAGTTAGTATCTCCAAGACAACATCTTCTGCTCCAGGGTGGACCTTGGGTCAAAGATGGTTGTGAGCATCCCATCCAGAGAACACAGCATCCATGGTCAGAGAAACTGAGGCAAGGTAGAAAAGGTGGAAACTTGTTATGACGTGAGGAAGAGGAGAGCTGTGAAGGAGAAAGTGGTGGGAGAAGATGGATTTCCTCCTCGAAGAGGTGGGAGCTCTGTCTGGGAGGGAGAGCAGGAAAGCTCAGTATGCCCATCAGCCCAGAGGAGTGTGTCCTTGAGAGGCTGAAGAGTGGCTCAGGGGATGACAGAGAGCGCTGGGGAGAGGGACAGCGTAAGCCAAAGCCCAAGGCAGAAATATCAACTTTTAGAGTCAGGATCCCCTGGAAAACCGCTGGAAGAGACCACATGAGCCCTTTTCAGGGGCTGATGGTGCTCAGTGAAGGAGGTAGCATGCTCTCCACTGCAAAACCTCAGGGATAATCCAGAGGTTTGTCTCTGGCCAAGCACCCATTACTTATTCTTCAGCCAGACCCGGCTGCAGATTTGAGCTGCGGAGGGAGGAACAGGGCTTTCCCAGGCTCAGTGGGGTCTGGACTTGTTCTCATTTAAAGGCATTTTAACCATGCCTCACTCTAATCTTTGGCCTTTTTGCCTCCAGATCCTTGGCCAGCAGACAGGAAGCTCCCAATAAGCTTTTAATTGTGTACGTAGCCTTGTTGTTGTGATGGCTGTCATACTGGTAAATTATGTCCTTAACCCTGCAGTGGGGGTGGGAAGCAGGGTAAAAAAAACCTCTCGACAAACAAGCCAGGATTTTATTACAGCTTGTGTCACATCAGAGAAGCGAGAGCTGAGTCACTGCCAGGTACAGACAGTGACTGTGAGTCACCAGCATAACCCGGCTCATCAATAAATCCGGTGCCCGGCTGCCCAGCGCCCAGGCCGGCGCTCCCCGGCAGCGCCGATGCTCCTTCGCTGACTTTAGCAGATGCCCTCACAGCTCCAGCCGCTCAGCTGCCAGGCTTCAGCGCCCGTCTTTGCAGCCCGCTCTGGCTCACAGCTTCTGCCCCCTCGCCGAGGAGATGCTGGGCAGATCCTCGCTCTGGCAGAGGGGGCTGCCCATGCCACCTGCACGCAGCAGCCCTGCTCCAAGGGCGCCGGGCGATGCTGGTCCCTCTGGATCCAGGTGTCCTTTGCAGGAGCTGTGGAGGCTTCGCTGTACCTGCGGCCGGAGGAGAGTGCTGGAGACTTCCCCGCTTCACGATGGGGCACCCAGGCACGGTGTTGGCAGGGGGAGCACAGGCGGAGGCAGATCGTGGGCAGGTATGAAGACAGGACTGCAGAGCCAGATGCCTTCAAAGATTTTGGCACACAGAAAACCAGCACGTGGCTGTGTATCTGTGGTGCGACAAGGAGAGGAATTAGGGATCTGTGAAAGTGTCAGAGACTCAAGGCTGAACTAACTGTGGCCAACAGGTCGAGGGAGGGGATTACAGAATCACAGAATCACAGAATGGTAGGGGTTGGAAGGGACCACTGTGGGTCATCTAGTCCAACCCTCCTGCTGAAGCAGGGTCACCTACAGCAGGCTGCATAGGACCTTGCCCAGGAGGGTCTTGAATATCTCCAGAGAAGGAGACTCCACAGCCTCCCTGGGCAGCCTGTTCCAGGGCTCCGTCACCCTCAGAGCGAAGAAGTTCTTCCTCATGTTCAGACGGAACTTCCTGTGCCTCAGTTTGTGCCCATTGCCCCTTGTCCTGTCACTGGGCACCACTGAAAAGAGCTTGGCCCCATCCTCCTGGCACCCACCCTTCCGATATTTATAAGCATTTATTAGGTCCCCTCGCAGCCTTCTCTTCTTCAGGCTGAACAAGCCCAGCTCCCTCAGCCTCTCCTCGTAGGGGAGATGTTCCAGTCCCCTCATCATCCTTGTAGCCCTCCGCTGGACTCTCTCCAGTAGCTCTTCATCTTTCTTGAACTGGGGAGCCCAGAACTGGACACAGTACTCCAGATGAGGCCTCACCAGGGCAGTGTAGAGGGGAAGGAGAACCTCCCTCGTCCTGCTGGCCACACTCTTCTTGATGCACCCCAGGATTCCATTGGCTTTCTTGGCAGCCAGGGCACACTGCTGGCTCATGGTTAACCTGTCGTCCACCAGGACACCCAGGTCCCTCTCCGCAGAGCTGCACTCCAGCAGGTCCGTCCCAAGCCTGTACTGGTGCATGGGGTTGTTCCTCCCCAGGTGCAGGACCCTGCATTTGCCTTTGTTGAACCTCATCAGGTTCCTCTCTGCCCAGCTTTCCAGCCTATCCAGGTCACACTGAATGGCAGCACAGCCTTCCGGTGTGTCTACCACACCTCCCAGTTTGGTGTCATCAGCAAACTTGCTGAGGGTACACTCTAACTCTTCATCCAGGTCGTTGATGAAGAAGTTAAACAAGACTGGGCCCAGTACTGACCACTGGGGGACACCACTTGTTACCAGCCTCCAACTAGACTCAGAGCCGCTATGACAACCCTCTGAGTACTGCCATTCAGCCAGTTCTCTATCCACTTCACTGACCACTCATCCAGCCCACACTTCCTCAACTTCCCTAGGAGGATATCATGGGAGACTGTGTCGAAAGCCTTGCTGAAGTCCAGGTAGACAACATCCACGGCTCTCCCTTCATCTACCCAGCCAGTCATGTCATCGTAGAAAGCTATTAGATTGGTCAGGCATGATTTCCCCTTGGTGAATCCATGCTGACTACTCCTGATAACCTTCTTTTCTTCCACTTGCTTGTTGATGGCCTCCAGGATAAGCTGCTCCATCACCTTTCCCGGCATGGAGGTGAGGCTGACCGGCCTGTAGTTCCCTGGGTCCTCCTTCTTGCCCTTTTTGAAGATTGGAGTGACATTGGCCTTTCTCCAGTCCTCGGGCACCTCTCCTGTCCTCCAGGACCTCTCAAAGATGATGGAGAGTGGCTCAGCAACGACATCCGCCAGCTCCCGCAGCACTCGTGTGTGCATTCCATCGGGGCCCATGGATTTGTGGACGTCCAGATCCCTTAAGCGATCCCTCACACAGTCCTCCTCGACCAAGGGAAAGTCATCCTCTTTGTAGGCTTCTTCTCTTACCTCCAGGGCCTGGGATTCCTGAGGGCCAGTCTTAGCACTGAAGACTGAAGCAAAGAAGGCATTCAGTAGCTCTGCCTTCTCCGCATCCTCCGTCACCAGGACACCCGTCTCGTTCAGCAGCGGCCCCACATTGTCCCTAGCCTTTCTTTTGCTGCTGATGTAGTTGAAGAAGCCCTTCTTGTTGTTTCTGACATCCCTTGCCAGCTTCAATTCCAGGTGGGCCCTGGCCTTCCTCGTCGCATCCCTGCACGCTCTCACCACGTTCCTGTACTCTTCCCAAGTGGCCTGCCCCTCTTTCTACATTCCATGGACCTTTCTCTTCTGCCTGATCTCTGCTAGAAGCTCCTTGTTTAACCATGCAGGTCTCCTGCCTCCTTTGCTCAATTTCTTTCTCAGGGGGATGCATTGCTCCTGTGCATGAAAGAAGTGTTGTTTAAAGAGCGACCAGCACTCATGGACCCCCCTGCCTCCGAGAGCCCTGGCCCACGGGATTCGTCCCAGTAGCTCCTTGAAGAGGGCAAAGTCAGCCCTCCTGAGGTCCAGGGTTTTGATCCTGCTTATCGCCCTGCTTCCTCCACGCAGGATCCTGAACTCAACCATTTCATGGTCACTGCAGCCGAGTCTACCTCCGACCTTCACATCCTCCACCAGTCCCTCCTTTTTTGTTAACACGAGGTCCAGCAGCGCGCCTTTCCTTGTTGGTTCCTCCACCACTTGCATCAGAAAGTTATCATCGATGCTCTGTAGGAACCTCCTGGATTGCGCCTGCCTAGCTGTATGGTCTTCCCAGCTGATGTCAGGGTGGTTGAAGTCCCCCATGAGAACCAGGGCCTGTGACTGTGAGGCTGCTTGCAGCTGCCTGTAGAAGGCCTAATCAACCTCCTCCTCCTGGTCAGGTGGCCTGTAGTACACACCTACCGTACTGTCACCCTTATGAGCCTGTCCCTTAATTCTAACCCACAAGCTTTCAACTTGTTCCTCATTTGCCCCCAGGCCAAGCTCAATGCATTCTACTTGCTCCCTCACATATAGAGCAACTCCCCCACCTCTCCTTGTTGGTCTGTCTTTCCTAAAGAGTCTGTAGCCATCTATGACAGCATGCCAGTCATGCGAGTTGTCCCACCACGTTTCTGTGATGGCGACCAAGTCGTAGCTGTCCTGCTGTATAATGGCTTCCAGCTCCTCCTGTTTATTGCCCATACTACGTGCATTGGTGTAAACACACTTGAGCTGGGCTGTCAATCTCACCCCTGGCCTTGGCACGACAAGCCTAGGCTCATCCCTAGTGAGCTGGGCAATATCCCCTTCCCCCTTCGAACCTAGTTTAAAGCCCTCTCAATGAGCCCTGCCAGCTTGTGGCCAAGAATCCTTTTTCCCCTTTGAGACAGCTGAGTTCCACCTGTCGCCAGCAGGCCCGGTGCTGTGTACACCTCCCCATGATCAAAGAAGCCAAAATTTGACCGATGGCACCAGTCCCTGAGCCACCTGTTAACCAGGTGAGTTTTCCTGCCCCTTTCAGTGCTGTTCCCTGCCACTGATGGGATGGAGGAAAACACCACCTGCGCCCCTGATCCCTCAACCAGTCGCCCCAGTGCCCTGAAGTCCCTTTTGATGGCCTTGGGACTTCTCTCTGCTATCTCGTCCCCGCCAACCTGCATTACCAAGAGGGGGTAGTAATCAGAAGGCCGCACCAGACCAGGGAGTTTCTTCGCAACATCCCTAACCCAGGCCCCAGGGAGGCAGCAGACTTCCCTGTGGGATGGGTCTGGTCGGTAGATCGGGCCCTCTGTTCCCCTCAGAAGGGAATCACCTATGACAATGACCCTCCTTTTTTTCTTAGTTGAGGCAGTTGTAATACGTGGGGCTGTCTGACTCGTTCTAGGCAACCCCCTGGATGGAGCCTCACCTTCACCCACATCCTCTGTGGCCGGTCCCTCACATTCCAGAGCCCCATATCTGTTGCTTAAGGGCAACTGGGCAGGTGAGTGAGGCCTGGGGGAGATTCTCTTGCTCCCCTGAGCAGGGATCCGTTTCCATTCCCCCCCATCTCTTAGGCCCCCTCTTTCTGCTCGGTGGCAAGAGGGTAGGGGGTTCTCTGCTTTCTGTGGAGCCGCCTCCTGCTGCCTCTGCCTCAGGGAGGGCAGGGTGCTGCCCCACCAGTCGATCTCCCTCTCACACTCCCGGATGCTCCTCAGCCTCTCCACTTCCTCCTTCAGCTCTGCCACCAGGCTGAGCAGGATTCTGCCCCTCTGCTCTGCTGAGACCTCACCAGGAGTCCTGAGTCCAGCTCTGGAGCCCTCAGCACAGGACAGACCTGGACCTGTTGGAGCGGGGCCAGAGGAGGCCACAGCAATGATCTGAGGGCTGGAACCCCTCTGCTGTGAGGAAAGGCTCGGAGACTTGGGTCTGTACAGCCTGGAGAAGAGAAGGCTCCAGGGAGACCTTACTGCAGCCTTTCAGTACTTGGAGGAGGCTTATAAGAAAGGTGAGGACAGACTTTTTAGCAGGGCCTGTTGCAAGAAAGACAAGGGGTAATGGATTTAATCTAAAAGAGGGGAGATTTAGACTGGATATAAGGAAGAAAGTCTTTACTGTGAGGGTGGTGAAACACTGGCACAAGTTGCCCAGAGAGGTGGTCAATGCTCCATCCCTGGGAACATTCAAGGTCAGGTTGGACAGGGCTCTGAGCAAGACACTCTGATCTGGTTGAAGATGTCCCTGCTCACTGCAGGGGGTTGGACCAGATGACCTTTAAAGGTCCCTTCCAACCCAAAGCATTCCATGATTCCATGATTCTAAATCCATGCAGAAATGTAAACTGGCATCTGTTCTCCTCTAAAACCTCAAAGGCCAGAGATTTCACCTGCATGAGGGACCCTTTCTCTTCCTTGGTTCATCGCCCCAGCGGCAATTTGCATCTCCTCCCCAGCCGACCAGAAGAGGCTATGAGGGCATGTGGCCCCGGGGGTCCCTCAGCTTCTGAGCCAGCATCTCACCATAGAACAAATGGAAATTTTTTGGCCTGACAACTTGTTAAAAGATTGATTTCCACTGGCTGAGCTGGTCAAGGCAGAGTGCATTGAGGCCAGCGTGTCTGTAAGGAGAGGGTCTAGCTGGGGTAGCCCTTCACATTTCTGATTCATATTTCAGTTTTTTGATTTTTAATCACTGAAATCGAGCTCAGGAGAAAAATGTGCTTTCACTTGCATTAGGTGCCCAACTGGCCATGTGCTGCTGCTGCAGCACAAGCAGTGCAAGCAGGGCGAGCAGTGCAGCCAGCACCCTTCCCTGCCGTGGAAGGAGCCTGCACTCAGGTCAGCCTGACGCAGCCGTGAAGCTGCAACAGCACCAAATACAAGAGCGTGCACTGAGCAAATACATCCATGTCCACTGACCATAGGCCCTGCCAGGCAGCTGACGCTGCTTCGGGGTGGCCTGGCTGGGAGAGCACCCCCCGAGCACTTGCCCTGCCCTGCTGAGCATCCCGGATAGCCCAGCCGGCGCTTCACAAATGTGCATTGAGACCTAATGGAAATGGACAAAATGAAGGGCAGAGGCGGCTGGGCGGCCGGAGCCAGCCGCACAGGGGACAGGCCATCATGTGAAGTCTCCCACGGGGATGATGGTCGGGCAGGGAAGAGCTTCGGGATCTCCTGGCAGGTGGCTGCTGGCTGGCCAGCCTGGAGCCGATTTGATGATCTTGGGCCATTTCCTAATGGGAAGTGTTCACAGCTGAACTGGGCAGTGCTGGCTGCCCTGCCAGGGAGCTCAGCGGCGAAGGCAGAGAGCTGTCTGCCAGCCACAGAGGGCAGCCAGGCCGCCCAGACTCGGTGTTTGGGTTTAATGGGGACCTCTTCCTCTAGAACTGCCCAGTGCCTGTGCTGGGAATAAATGGATGCTTTCTTTCTGCAGGGTGTCGCGCTAGCGTCTCCTGAAAGCTTTTCTTTTACAAGAAGCCCTTTTAAAGATAAACCAGACAAAATGAAACAATAAACCTCTTGAAAAATTAAAGGAAAAGAAGGGTGATTTATCACAGAGTTAATAAAGGCAATGAATAATCTGCCAGGTAGCCAGGGGACAGACATGGCATGAAGCTATCGCTTAAACTCTTTGCGTCCTTCTTCTCCCCTAACTCACCTTCTGTGAGCGTTACCCTATCTCCTGCCCATGTCCTTCAGTGACATGGCATCTCTTAAATCAAAAGTGTCCAAGCACTTCCCATTCTTCTGTGTGCAGAAATCACCTCGCTCGGTCCCAAAATACATCTGTGAACATGGAAGGAGTATGGCAGCATGCAATAATTAACATTACACAACAGCTCAGGACCAGAAGCAAAGGGTAAACTTGGTGTTGGATTGAAAATAGGCTGGGGTGTGTAGGACAAACCAGCCAAGCTGGAATTCAGCCACAAGGTCCTCAGCCCCATGTGTGCGAGTGATCTGGTGCCATCAGTTTGATTTCATTTTAGGAAGTCACAGTCCTGGCCTCGCAGCACAGCCAACGCTGGACTGAGTGACGGGCTTCATCTTGACTCAATGCCTCTGACAACAGCACCTTCTTAACATCTTCATGTTTCCAGGAAACCTTGGAAGAGGGCCCAGCCTGCCAGACGGCTTTTTAGAAATTGGGAAACCAATCATAGTTTGAGAAAATCGGATTAGTGCCTCTCCACAGACATGGTCCGTGCACACGTGTGAGTCGCTCCTAGCAACCCAGAAACCTGCTCGCACCAGTGCAAGCGTCACGCTTACACCGGGTGATCACTGGCTGATGGATATGTGCCGCAGCACTGAAGTGGCTTCACGGCTGGTGCGATAAAGCAAAGATGTCAAACTTTGCGACAAGTGCAGCGTAGTCCAAGAAGTCCTGGCTGGCATCTGAAGAGCAGTGCCTGCCAAAGCCCTGTGAGGTGGACACTTTTGCTTCTTGGGCTAGTAAGTTAATTTATTCTTGCTGAGTAGGTGAGATGCTGTACTGAAAGGGGAGCACAATAGCAGGTGCAACCCTTGCAGGAGCCTTGCAACGGACTGCGCTGGTGATCAGCGATAACACTGCAGATGACAGGGACCTCAGCTCAGTTCCTGGCTCATGCTGGGGTGACTCAGGGCACAGGTGGCATGGGCGGGACAAGCGCCAGGAGCAGTTTGCTGATGGGAATGGGCCGTCCTTCCTTAGGAGAGTGAGTCTAGGGACAGCCAGCATGAGCAAGCAGCCAGACCCCCACACCCCTAGAGATGTCATCATGAGCAGCGTCTGCTGGTGTCTTCCTCCGTCATGGGGATTTTACCTACCAGCAGCCCTGTACAGCAACCCAAACATGCTGCGAACCATGTCATGCAGCATGGGGAAAGCGCCTGTGATACTGAGCCTGGGAAGGGGTCTGCATGTGCATGCGGTGCTGCAGGACACCTGGGAGGGCTGGGAGCAAGGAGGCACCTGCAGCAGTGAGACCCCGAATCCCCTTCCATCAGCATCCAGCCTCGCTGACACGGCAGGGCTTTGAGCACACACGGAGAGCCCTGCCCAGGACTAACACCAGCACCCTCAGCAACACTGACAATGATCCTCTGTTCCCCAAATATTTTTCCTCCTGTTCCTCCACCATTGTCAAAGCTTCTCAGCTAAGGACAGTCTGGGCTGAAGGGAGTGAAGGAGGTGCTGGCCATGAAAGCTTTAAGCTCATTAGCTGCCACTGGAACAGAGAATTAGGTTGATTTGTGCAGGAAGCACAGTGGGAGCAGTCGTCCCTCTTTAGGCACCACCGACAAAGAAGGGACAACTCTCGTCTCCCCTCCGGTGCAGGATTAAGGAAAAGTATAGAGGAAGAAAGAGCCTGTTGAATACCGCTTCTGCTGGGGAGATCTCTGGCAGGCTCTGGAGCCCTCTGCAACATAGGAAGGGACTGGAGAGAAGCGTAAAGTAAAGGGCTGGCTTTGGGCAGCCTCTGGGTCCACACTAGGAGCATAGGTGTGGGAGCAGGATGGTGCAGTGGTGGGACTAGCCCGGGGCAGGCTGGCCTGCACCAGATCTCCTGCATGGTTTACTCAGGGCTTTTGATCATAGCTCATAGCTCCATCAGCACAGAAAAAAATCCAGTTGCAAAAGTTATGAAGGTGTGCCAAGAGGAAAAGCCCCACTCCTGGCATGAGTGGGTGGACAAGGGGGCTGCAGCATTGCTGCCCTTGCTGGGACATTGACCCCCTCCCTGTCCCCCAGCCCTGGGCACCCCTGCGCCGGGCTGCCCGTCATGCTGCCCTGCCCTGCGTGGCACCAGGCAGGCGGGATGCCAGCGTGGAGTGTCCTGCAGTGCCAGCAGCCACGGGGGGAATGGGGGGCTCAGCACCGGCTTTCTGACAAGCACTAAATATTCTCTGAGCCTCCCCAGGTGGGAGCAGACCCCGAAACCCATCCTGTGCTTTCCCCAAGCCTCCCAGGTGGGATCAGACCTCAAACCTTACTTTTCTCTCCAGGGAAGAAAGTATAATCAGTTAAGTTAACATTGATCATCACTAGCAAAACCAGAGAGTGGAAATCTGTCACTGCTCTACAGCTTTAGTCCTAATCCCCACACATTGCTGGGGTTTGAGGCAGATGAGGGTTTTCTGCCCACACCTCCCGCAAAACTTCTCTCCCGCTCATGCAAAAAGCTCCTTCCAAAACTGTGGCTAGTGCAGCAGAGGCACTGCGCCGTGGGAGCCTGTCATGCTAGTGCCACGTGTCTTCTCCTGCGACACCATCCTCGTCCCCATAGGGTGCTCCTGGCACAGGCTGTTTTCCTCCCTGCGCCGGTGGAGAGAAACAGGGGGCCCTCGACTGTGGCAGCGATGTGGTGGGGCTTCTCTGGAAAGCTGTTAGCCGAAGGCTGCGAGGGAACATGGCAAGGTAATTGGCAAAGATGAGGCTAATCTCATTTTTTTGTTGTGAAAGGGGCGTGAAGAAGAGAAAAGGAGATGTACTGGTAAATTACTGTCAGGGCTGCTATAGTAACATGGCTTTAAAGATTGCCTAGTCGGCCTCCTTTGGGCTGTAGAAAGCTCTTCAGATTGTTCTGTAGTTTTCCACTTCCTCCTGACGCAGGTTGGCCAGGGCTGCCTCGTGCTTTCCGACTCGCCGTGACTCGCTGTCCCGCCTGCGCACCCACCACAGCCCTCGCCCCAGCCGCGCCTGCCACCAGGCACAGGCAGCGCTGCCTGCGCAGGGACCTGCTGCCTGCAGGAAACAGGCAGCGAAGGAAGCGGGCTGAGTCTCAGGGATGTTTGTTAACCTGTCTCCCTTCCAGACCCCCGGGTAGGTTCAGGGAAGTACCTTCACTCGCTTATTTACTTCTCGTTTCTCTCTGATTTATTACCTCCGCTCAGTTATTTCCCCTCAGGGCATCGGCTAAGCAGAGAGGGGCTTCAGACAAGCCCCAAACGTTCGAGAAGCAGGCCCCAGTCTGAAGTGCTACCAGATGCCTTAACTGTGACAACGGAAATAATGGGAAAGAGGTTTTTTCCTCCAATCTCACATCAAGCTGCTTGAGCTTGCCCCTTAGACATGGACCAGGTATATTTCTAAGCAGTTCTCCAGCACTCATCGCTGTAGAGCAAGGCTGCTCTCCTCTGCATACTCAAGAGCAAGCCTTGTTTTCAGCACAGTCGAGCTCCGGGTCAGATGTGATGCTTTAGTGTATTTGCTGGGTAAACAGGATTTAACAGGATTTCTGACACCAGGGACTACTCACAAACCCCTGCCCTCTCCCAGCACTCTTGAATTTCATTCTTCTTCAAGTACCTTAACATACGTGGAGGCGTCTGTGTTTTATGTCTTTTTGTTTCTCTGAAGTTCGCTGGGATGGAGAAAAGCTAATGTTCAATTTCTGCAGGAGGGAGAATGTGTTAACAACTAAACCCCACAAAGGAACCCAGGATAATTTAGTAAAAACAAAATGCTGGTGTGAATTCTGCCATGAAAAATTTGAAATCAGTTGGTGTGCTGGCCTGCAGCTTCAAGCGTTGAAGAGTTTTCAGTTATATACTGTAAATGCATAGAAATAATCAGTCTTATTTTTTATTAAAATAGCACCTAAGGTGTAATTTTGTTTTGGATGAGACAGATGTTGTCCCTGTGCCAAAGAGCTTAGGGTCTTCTAGCTGTGCCGCAATATATGAAAACAAGCACAAGTGAAGTCAGATTTGGCACACAGCAAATGAGGCCACATGGTTTCTCAGGAGAAGGAAAGCACCAACTCTTGTTATTCCCTGGTCACACACACACACGCAGCTCCCAGCAGCTCCCATCATCAGCACACCGTCTTCCCAGCATCCCAACAGAACTGTCGAGTCTGTCCTGCAAGCGGGCAGAGTGGGGCCTGGAGAAGATGTGATTCGCCCATGGTCACGCCACGCACCGAGAGACACGGGGATTAGCAAATGCGTCCTGCAAGTCTCACTCCACCTCTTCACCACTTCTTCCTGGGCCATGCTCACGCCTGTGGAGTCATCAGCTCCACAAGCCTCTTTGGATCCAGGTCCAGCCCACTGTGGGGATGAGCTGGGCTGGGGGCAGAATCATTCCTGCCCTGTCAAATAGTGTCTCTATAAACATTAGCTGTAAGGATTTGGTAAAAGCAACTGTCTATGCAGTGGCTGTTATTCAGTTTGCTTCCTTTGTGCCTTTGGCACAGGAGGAATTCACGCAGCTGTCAGTGGGACCACTCATCAGAGTGGGCGTTGAGCCAGTCGGGGTCAATGTCAAAACCTCGTTAGCTGAGAGGCTCTTGTAAGCATCAGCAAAGAAGCAAAAGACTCATGAAACTGTTCACTTCTTACTAAAAGATCAAGAAAAATATCAAAATGTTATTTAAAAGTGGGTACACTGGAGCTACATACCCACCTGTGGCGGGTTCCTGTTGGCAGCTGTGCTCTGAGCACGGCCCAGACCCGCTTTCGGGGACACATGCTCAGGTGAGAAAAAGGATCTGCTGCGGTTTGAAGCTTGGGAATCCAAGGAGCTGTAAAACCGTGAGGGCAGCTCCATTTACTCCTCTCCTGGGGCACTGGTGGTATGTGCTGTGATGCATTGGAAATGGGTCTGCTGAATAAAAACATTGGCGAGTGTTTGTCAAAACCAGATGGCTGAAGCTTGTTCGCGCATGGCAAGAAAAAGTCTTGCCAAGTCCACTGCAGGACCTTGCAGCCTATTGAAGGACCACTGGATCTAGGTAATTTTCTCTCCCAGCAGTGTTTGGTTAACATATGCAGCCTGGTTTCATCCACCCAGACACCATGTCATCACCAGGGTGCTTGAGCACCGACATGTTACCAGGGAGCAGAGAGCAGGTACCTTCCATGAAGCCGGAAGAGAAGAGGGCTGTTTGTCCCACTGGATATGAAACAGAACTCTGGGGTCCTGCAGGGACCACACATCAGAGTCTGGTGAAGGTTTCCTGCGGTCAGTCACCCAAGACTCCCAAGGGCTGATCCTCATGTCCCTGTCCCTGCAGGTGCTTCCAAGAAGGACACCACCAGGTGACTGCTGAAAATTTTCTCCAGCATGGGAATGCAAGTCCAGAAGTGCCACTGTACTTGGAGCCTAGGTGAGGGCCTTGAGACCTGCTGTAAAACTTCTTATGAGAGCTGTGTGGGAGCCCAGGAGGCTCCCTGCAAGCTGTAGGCCACCTTACGCGTGTCAGATAGCTGATGAAGAAGGAACATCCCCTGGCTCCAACGTCAAGTTTGTTTACTCTCTCCTCCAATTACATGTCTCACATGGAGCACATCCATCTCCAGGAGTGAGATCAGTGCCTACAATGTGGGCAAAGCTGTAACCAGAAAGTTGCTGATGGACAGGAGGGGATCACAGTCCACAGTTCAGACCCTGTTACACTGTTCTGTAATTTTCTTCCATTCCTCTGCAAGTAGAGGAAGGCTCTTTCCTTCTGCCGGTAACCGCAGGCATAAATCTCAGCTGTGACCAGACCTGAACTGCCACCAGGCACATGTTCTCTCACACAGGGTAACACCTGGGAGGCAGCCAGTGCCCTCAGACTTTTGTGCTGTGGCTGAAGAAATTGCCTTTTGCAGTTGAGCCTACCTGGCCTGGGTTCAAGAGGAAGCAGCTCTCCCAGGCTGCCACTCCTCTGCAGACCACGAGCAGTACAGACATACCTCAGAAGGAGGACGTTCCTAGTCTTAGTAAAAAACATTTTTTTTCCTTCATGTTTTAATGAAAGCATCCAGTGCCCAGAAGGTTCCTCTGTTTCTATTATGAAATGTTTCAGAGTTTACCAGGATGTGGCTATTATTCATTGGTTTGCAGGCTTGTGAGCTGAAGGGTAAATTTTTATTAACGTCTTCTCAGACGAAACGACCCAGCCTTGGGGTTTCATGCATATTTACATTCAATACTAGACTTGCAGTGATGTTCCTCTTGATTTTTCACTGGTTTCTCTCTGAGAACAGGAATCTTCCCACCCTCTTGCTTAAGCTTTGTGCAATATTCAAGAAAAAAACAGATGAAAAACTGCCTTTGGCTAAGAGAGAGAGATCTGAGGACCTGGAAGTTTTTCTCTCTAAGAAACTAGGCTGCTGTTCCCTGCCAGCTTGTGAAGGGTACAATTTCTCCATGATCGTAAGTCAATGTATGAAACTTTTCTGTTGGAGGCAAAAGATGGCTTTAAGACAAATGTTTGCCTTCAGAACTGGACATCTGGAACCAGCTCCCATTTTTGCTCTAGATCCCATGTGTGACTTGTCCAAAGCCATTGCTTTCCATCCTGAGATCCCTGCTGAAACTCTGAGCTCTAGGGCAGGGACTGCAGTGCCTTGCGTCAGAAGATGATGATTTGAAGCATAGCCTTCGAGTGCTGTGATAAGGTAGTGTGATGATTCATCATAAATGGAAGCCATCTCTGCCTGGTAGCTGGCACAGTGTCTGTGCTGTCCTTTGAAACGCATCCTCTCCTGCCTTTCCCAGCCCATGCTCTCCTGTGTGACACAGAGCAAGCTTTTGTGGCACAACCCTCACTTGCAATTTGTAAAGTTTTTCAATTGGCTGGGAAAGGCTAAAAACAGCTCTCTAAAAGCTTTCCATTGCTCCTTTATCACTCTTCCCTATTGTGCTCCTCACATGGAATAAGGACAGGTCAGCTGTGAGTGTTTCTTTCCTGAGTGTGTCTTGCTGGATGTCCCAGACCTCAGAGAAGTTCAGTATCAGGAGACACTGGATCCATGGGTCCTGCCTTTATCTGAAGTCTGCTTGATGGAGTCAGAGACACCTTCCTCTGGGAGAGCGAAGGGATGGGACTGCACACGTGATTCATTTCAGGGTCGACTAGCAGCAGCTCAGCCCTGTACTTCTTGTTCTGGAGGCTACCTTGCTCTGTTAAACTCCAAGTTTACATCCAAATTAAAACCCTTAATCTCCAGTTCTTCAGGTTGCGGAGACAAAAATCTCTGAATCTGGAGTGGAGTGTAAATAGATCCATCAGCGCCTGTCTCTGGACTGCACATCTGATGTGCCGAACAGCGCCTGGCTAAGCGGAGCCAGTGTTGATGCTGGGATGAGTGATCGACTGAAGTGCCCATCTGTTTACCTAAGCCTCTGAGGATCAAAGTGCAGCAGGAGAGGTGGGCGAGCTGTGAATGACTTTGTGTTACTCTCTCGAATGGCGCTTGAACCTTGTTGAGGAAAAGCTAAGCCCACCAGCCATCACAGGAGCTGCAGAACTCTATTTATCTCACTTTGACACCCTCAGCGTCACTATTCTTTCCTTGTTTTTTACTCTTGCTTGAGAAAAAGGTGTCAAGCTGATATTTAATGCAGCCTTGAGAATGTTTATTGTGCCATCACTTTAATGTCCCTGAAAAGCTGGGCTGGAGAGTGTTGCCACCCACTGCCTAGCAGGGATGAGAGCACAACCCCAACAGCAGTGGCACGAGCTGCAGTCTTGTGCCAGATGTTTCCTAACAAAAACTGCTTTGTGCTATGGTGGTAGTAAACTCAGGCTTGCCAGGCAGCAGGGCATGCATATAGCAGTCCCACGTAAAATGCAAAATATATCGAGTTCTCCTGGGAGTGCCTGAGGTCCTGCCTGTGCTCAGGTCACAGATGGCCAGTTGTTCGTGCTGGATCCTGGGGTTTCCAGCTGGAACAGCTGGAATGCTTGTAGCAGGAGCCCCACACTTGCCTGAATTGAGGGCTGCCTCTCCAGATCTCATACTGAAACAGGGCACAAATGTTGGCCTAAGATTAGATGAGACACTGCCTGAGGGGACAAAGGCAGTGCAGAGAGCTCCACTAGCACTGCTCTCCACCTTGAGTCCGGCTCGGGATGACTGTGGCTCTGCCGGAGGACGCTGTGCTGCCAGCTAGACCATCTTTCTGCTGATGAAACTGAAAATGGAGGAGGTTCAGCCTGCTTGCAGTCATGTGGGGTTCCCTTGGTACATTCCCAAGAGGACGCTGTTAATCCCATTGACCTGGCTTGATTTCAATCAATGTGTGAACACTCTGCCTATGCAGGTTGTTCCAGTAGTGTTATTTGGCTGCAGCAGGGGTTCCCATCCTTTTTCCATATTTTACATGCGTTTTGTAAATGGAGAGTGTCATAGATGCCTTCTGCCTGGGCAGTCACATATGCTCTGTCCCCAGGCATCTGCAGTGTCCAGCCCTGGCAATGCTCTGGTTTGTTCCTACAATAACATAATTTTTTGTCTCTCTCTAGTACCTGCATTAAATGCTTTTTCTTTTTTCATGAATGAGTTTTCCTCAACTTTACGCTCCCTGGCTTGAACTGTAAGTGAAACTGGCGTGCACTGGTAAAGCTGTGTCTGACAGCCCCTCTCCGTCCAGCAGCTGGGAGCACGTTCATCTTCTTGTCCTCTCGCACCAGCCCGTGGTTTGGCTGCATGGTGTGGGGTTTCACAGCCACCGCACTCTCCCTGCTTGGGAGAGAACCGACACCCTGTTTGTGTAGCTTTTCTCACATCTTACAGTAGAAACATTTTTAGATATGAATCCAATATCTACTTTGTTACATGGCTACTAATCATTTAGTCATGTGTGGTGTCTCTCTGCCCGTAAGACACACTTCTCTGGAGGTAAGATGTATACAAAGAGCTTGCCTTTATTTGTCTAGAGATAAAGTCTTTCCAAAGTCCTGGGTTTTCTAGCCTCATGATGCAGCTAACAGATATACAGGCAAGACTCTGAGTTATTCCAAGTGTTTGCACATGATACGAATCCACCAATATCTGTGCACAACCAACCATGGCCCAGTGTGGTACTTGGGTTCTCAGATCACCACTTTGGGGCACGTCACAGGTTTTTAATATCCTGCTCTTTCTGTACCCCTGGAGCACTTGATTAAGACACAGTGCCTTCCATCTTTGCATCAGCAAAATGTCACTGGGTAACTTTCAGTGAGGACAAATTGCGAACCATTAACCATGTGGTGGTGCATGCACAGGTGGTCACCCAAAGGATGCTGGTGGCCCCGTGCCTCAGCTGAGTGACCAAAGGACTGAGATAGATCTTTCTATATGTGCATGAGACATACAGAAGCACGTCCCCACACAGTGTCCCTCCACACCCACGTGTCTTGGTCAGAGAGCTGGCAGGGCAGCGAGTGAGACACCATACCCCTCACCCACCCCCACTCTTCTCTTTCCAGTGTGGTTGTCCAGGTTTGCCACTGTCCCCCATTGTGCTTGGTTCTGAGGTCCCGTGCCGAAGTTTTGCTCACACAAGGTGTGACATCCTGGGGAACACCTGCCAACAAGGAGGACTTGAGGTGAGGAAACCAAAGTTGGATTTCAGAAAAGAGAAACTCCCTCTGTTCAGTCATTCCTGGGACAGCGAGCTGCTGGGGTCCCTGACTCCCACATGCCATGTCATGACTGGGACTGCCACCTCGCCCCAGCCTCTCTGGTTAGGCTCTTCTTGTGCTACAACCTACATTCCAGGACATTCCTAAGTCAAATTATTTACTGAGCATCTGGCAATAAACCCTGGAAGGTAAATCTGTCCCCTTCACCCCAGTGCCATCCATGGCTTTGCCACTCTCCTTCCACACAGGTCCTGCACCCTTCTAACACGCTACACGGCATTGTCCCAACCTCTGCCCTAATTCAATGGCATCGATGATCCTTCCTATCAGATGTGAGCTCTGGAAATGTAATAGTTTGCTCCAGCAATTGAAACAGATATCCTCTGGGACAGGTATGATCTGATTACAGAAAGCACTGAAGTGCAAGACAGCAGCAACATTAATGAGCCTGTCTGAGAACAGATGAGACAGGAGAAAAATAGTCTGCCTGCTGGCTTCTGAAAATTAAGCTGTGCTGTGGCTCTGAAGATGCAGACTATTGCAGGCAGCTTGGAAAGGACCAAAACATGACAGCTCTCATCTTACAAACACACACGCACAAACACCTTGTGGTCTTCTGCAGGGAAGAGTGGTAGGGATCCGAGGAGCCATTGCTCATGTGAAATATGTTCCTGGGAAGGAGGGGATGAAAACTCTTCTCCACAAATGCCGGAGCAGGCAACCTTCTTGATGGTGAATAAAAATTATTAATCAAAAGAATTTTAATTAAAGCAATTATCGTGTTCTCTTCATACACACACCTTGCATGTTTCATAAAGTCTAATAGAGTACGGTGCTGGGCCTTGATGGATAGGAAATTGCTGGATAATCACTAGGGAATGGATAACTTCCTCACCCAATCTTCAGCTAATCACTTTAACACGCTCTTTTGAATGCAATTTGTATCGGTTGTGATTATGGAGAGACTGTTCAGTGAGGTAAAGCTGGTTAATAAAGTTACTGCTCCCTGTGTGTATCAAAACAAGTCTTTGAAGCATTTCACACGAGGTCCGGCTTTACTGCAGCGAAGTTGCTTGGGTGCGGCTGTGTCATGCACAAGCGAAGGCTCGTGTGGCGTTGCTGATTGTTTTGTCCTCTCGCAGCCTGGGATGGAGTTGCTTGTGGCTCCCCAGCACAGCCCAGAGCACTGCAGGAGGCCACAGCTGCTTCACCCGGCTCGTCCACTGGCAAACCCAGCTTCCCTGGAATTTATTCTTTGGTTTCTCCACCTAGCGTGAACCCAAGGCTGCCCTGAAAGATCGTATTTCATTTGCAATTACAGCTTCGGAGACCTACTGCCACAGCCTCATGTGAGTGAAGTGCTCACTCCAGAGCGTTTGAAGCCTTTCTGTCTTCACCTTAACTTTTTATTCTGCCACTGGCTCTTTTTTCTCACTTCAGTTTCCATCTTGGAAATAGCTTCAGGTTGATATCTTGAAACCCCATCAAGAAAGCTTTACCTCCTGAAGACCTTTGGCACAACCCAAGGACTCAGCGGCTGAGCCCCAGTTTACGGTGCCGGGCCGGCAGCTGTCTCCCCGGGCACAGTGCAAAGCCACCCAGAGACAGGCCGTGGGTTGCTCCACACATCTGGCAGGCATTGGGGTCTCTCTGAGCAGTCGCCCCTTGTCACCCTATGGTCCCGACAGCAGCTCTCCGAGGTTAAATCGCTACAAGTGACAAGGAGAGCCAGGCCTTTTAGCGCCCTTCGCTGAGATCACTTGGATTCCTGGCAACTTTGCTCTTATCTCAGTTTGGGGAAGTCCAAGCCAAGCTAACAGTCATCTTAGATGCAGGGCAGAAAATAAACCTATCAATCAGCTGCAAAGAGCACAGAGCAGCATGAAGAAGCACATTAGAGGCAAAGTGGACCTGTCAGAGATTCAGCATGAGGTGCCTCTTTGGAGGAGAAGCTCCTGTGCTTTAATGTTACTTCTTTAGAGATAACTTAGTGTCATTTTCTATGGGTACCTCACAAAACAATTAACGTAAATGTCTTCAGAGTACAGTTTTCTTTCCTCTCTGGGAATGTTTCCAGCTCACTAAGTTACAGCATCACCACAAAGAAAATGAAATTTTGTAATTACTGAAGACAGCTATCAGAAGAAGGTAATACTGTTTAACCATGGGGTTGCTGGTAGCACTGGGGCGATGCCACGGAAGGCACACTCAAAGGTTTTGGCCTGACTCTTCACCCTCCTGGTGCCATCAGGGTCCAGGAAGAAGTCTGGGTCGTTGCTTGGAAGTGCTCAGGACCGCACAGAGGTGCTGCTCCGGCACTGCTGGCTGGAGGCAGTGCAGAGCGCTCTGCCTTTCCCGGCTCTCCCAGGCGGGATCAGAGGGGCTGTTGTGTGCCACAAACACAGAGTGGGGTGATGAGGCTGTAGGATTCAGCAGAGTGGCCACATGAGCATGCAGTGTCACAGCAGCAGGACAACAACAGGACTTTTACAGCAAGCACTTAAACCCATTTTTTTGTCCACAATGAGTAATATTAAAAATCTAGTTTGAACCTATTTTCTCTCTCCCTTCCCACCCATAGTCTGTTCCTGTCTCCTCTTTCTTCTGCTGTCCTTCAGGCTGCCCCTTCTCCATCCTGTCCCCTCTTGGCCAGTCACTCCCTGTCTTCCAAAGTCCTCCATCAACCTTTTCGCTTCCGTAACCGTGTTTATTGCTCTTCTCTTCCTTCCTGTTGCAGACACACTGCCCTTCCACCCCCAATGATGTCCTGGCTTCAAGTCTGCCGGTGTTGGGTTGCAGATTCCTTGGACAGGGCCTGGACCTTGCAGGGTGCTTGGTGTATTCTTGGCCCACTGTCGGTAACACATTACGCAGGCTGAGCCTAAGGCGGCTCTTTGAATGCATTCCCATGCTTGTCTCTGGTTCTGCTTGTCCAAGCTTCTTCTGTTACACCCTCAGCCCACTTGCAGAAATCTCTTCTAATTTTGTAATTCCTAAAGCCAGAAATGTAATTGCAAGCACATCAGCAGCTTCCTTTTCTCAAGCCAGGACTCCCTTGCATATGTTTTATTTCATAGGATGTTTAAAAAATCTCAATTTACAGCAGAAATGGAAAACGTGACCTCCAAATGTGGTGTGTATGACTACCTGGCATTCCTGGGTAGGACACGATTTTTCTGATTTCGACCAAAGCTTTATCACATTGCCATGCAGTGCCAAGTAAGCTCACACTTCTGGCAGCAACCAGTCTGCAGTGCTTGTGCAGAGCCTAAAACAGTAGGGTCCTCATCTGCAGCTAGGACTACTTAGTGGTATTGTAATGCCAACAACAGTAATTAAGAATGCATGTAATTTTGCATGAAGAGTCTTTTAATTTAACGTACAACAGAGTGAGAGGAAAACTAGTTCAGTATCTGATATATTAGCCTGTGGCTTGTATGCTGCAGATTTAATTTCCATTATCAAGGATGTCCCCTATGCCTGAATTTACCCCACTTCATGCATCTGGAGCCAATTGACTGGAGTCTATCTCTTGGAGAGCTCTGCAGGGTGATACCACCTGCATGGCGTCTGATTTGCGTGCGAGAGATGCCTGCCCTTTGCTGCCGGCTCCAGCAGGACCAGTGGCCACCAGGACCTAGGTTAGGTAATTTGATTAATGTCTGAACTTAGGCTGAATGAGTATTAGTTCTTCATCTTCATCATGATCATCACAGAACAAGGTGAAAATTTTATTTTCCTACCCCAGTGGGATGTGGGAGGTGAAAACCAATATCTTGTCTAGCCGGTGTGGCATCTTAATACGTGGTGCTTGGCATAGCTGGCTCTGCTAGTGGGACAAAGTGAGGCTCAATCAGGCATGTTCCTCAGTCTGATGGGACACCTTGACAGAAAACACACAGAAAGCCTGGTTTCCTGAGCCCTGTACAGACAAGGAAGATGACAGTTTCGTTGCTTAGAAATTCACAACTACTTCCAGTGGAAGCTCCTTATCCAAAAGAAGTCTCCTGTGGGGCTCAAGCCCATGCAATCCCTGCACAGCCCATCTTCTCGCTTACTCTGATCCCAGCTGCATAGCTCTGCCCCTTTCCCAGTACCAGCTTCGTGTGGCTGTGCAGCGAAAACACACTTTTGCAAGGTTAGTTTTCAAATGACCAGGGAGCTTCAGGGCTTTTGTCAGGTTTGTGAGTGACGTCAGCTGCATACCAACATGCACAGCTGAGCTCCTCAGGTGAGCTACTCCTGTGAACAGGCTGGAAAACCCAAAGCTGGCTCCGATGACTGAACAGCATCAACCAGAACCTCTAGCTGCGTTTTCCTTTGCAGTGAGTGTTTATCTGCTCCTAAAGATCACAGCTGTTGTGGAAAAGATTGCTAAGAAGTCTTTCCCCCTTGGAGCTCTGCCAGTCCATCCCATCCCACTGCACCGGGCAGTGAAGATGCCCAGCTCTCTGGGGACCATGGCTGGAAGCTGGAGCTCACGCAAAGTGTACAAGTCACCAACACAACCACTGTCTGCACAGGGATCATGCATGTTTCAGACAGGGGCTGGTGACTGTGCCACGCTCTCTGCTTCTGGTCATGGTTTGCTCTGCTGTGTTGATTCAGGCAGGACAAATCCAGAGCTTCTTCTGCAACTGTGCAGGCACCAAACAGGTGGAATGTAAGAGATGTCATTCCAGCACACATGTCAGCTGTTTAAATGCTAAAAAGCCTAAAAGGCTACTAGGGAGGTGCAGAAGCCAGAAGAGGATGGTGGTAGACAGACAAATCATCACCCTGCAGCCATCTCCTCACCTCATGGAAATCACCATCCCTACCAAAGGCTGGAGAAACGTTTATTAGCTTGCCCAGGTGGGCATAATTGGTTGTGTTTTGGATATACCATGTGGGAAGCCCCCAAACTGACCCACTGCATCAGAAGACTAAGAAATATCAACTGAGTAAGGAACCAATTCTTTTTTTCTAAACTAGATTTCAGACACGGCTGCACCTGCACAGAGCTGGCTGCGCCTGCAGCTGCTGCCTCTCGCTGCAGGAGGCAGACATTTTGCTCGTACTTACTCAGAGAGGCAATTTCTGGGAAACAGACTGAAACAAAGGCAATTGGGATGGCAAGAGAAACGGAGTCACTTTTTACGTTGCAATTAACTAAAAGCAAAGAAAGTGACTGTGTCCTGCGGTGACACAGACTCCCTCCTGCCTTGTGGACTCCAAGAGGAGCTGCAATTTCTCCCCCGGTCTCTCCAGGTGTGCCTGAAAATTATTATGTAAAAAAAGAACAAACCAAATTGTGTGTCCCAAATTGAAAAAAAATAGCCAACGAACAATGAGAAATAATTTTGTCATAAATTGCTCAATTTTATTTTGCTTCACAACTGCTAACTTTCCATTGCAAAACAATTCACATGGGAGATTTTTGCCAGCCTAATTCTTACCCTTGCCCTTCTACTTAATAAGATGGTGGTCTTACAGCTTGATTCTGTTTTCTGTTCTAGTTAAACTGTTTAGAAATGTGCTAATGATTCATTCTCCTTGCAATTAGATGCAGCAGTCAGACTCGTTCCTACACTTCTGCAAAGTTTGCTGTGAAGGGGGGCAATGCCAGCACAGTATGGAGAAACAAGTCTTAGGTCCATAAAGAAAATCGATGGCCGTTAGTTAGCAAAATACATTTGGGGATCTGGACCTGCATTTAACACATGTCATTATCTATTTGCAGGAGACAAAAGACATGAGGGAAAGCAGTTTCCATCTGCGGAGAGCTAAAAAGATATTCTTCAGCATTTCTTATTCCACTTCTTTTTTGTATTAAAAATCCAGGTCTCTAAAGATCTACCTTTTAAAATTGCCTCTGAAGTGTAATGGGAGATACTATGAAATCCTGGCACCAGAAAACTCAGGGAAATTAATTTCCATTGTGGCTGTGCATAAATTTGTTCTTTGCTGAAGTTGAGCCTGAAAAGTGACTGACGTTTTTATGCCTTGTGTTTCCAGGGTTTTGAGGTTTATATTTCACAAGAGGTGCAGATGCACCACTGTTAGCTCCTTGGAAGCTGCCGTGTTTACAAGGCTCACACTGGCTGGGCTGTGTTTAATCCAAGTCAAGTCACAGAAAATTGTGTTCCAGCCTTCTAATCACCATCCAAACTATATATTGACGTATGCTACCGCAGAGGAAACGTTGCCTGTTTGAGAAGGAAGGGCACAATATCTCTTAATGTCATAGGTCTTGGTCTGAGGTCAAGCCAAGAAGTCAAGTCAGCAGGTCAGAGTGCGAACCAGAGAGGGACATGTTCCGGCATGGCCATAGCTGCATATAGATCATGCAGTGGCCCCAAGGGCAGGAGCCTGAGCTTAAAGGCAGCTCTGGAGACCCCCACAAGGCTTCTCACTGCTCTGTCCTGCACAGCACCCTGCTCCCAGGTCTGGGACATGTACCATGTACACCCGTACCACAGCTGACCTCAGCCACAGGCAGCCGAGCCCCAGTGAAGGGAGGTGGCTGTGCTGAGGGCCCTGCCACCAGCCTCCCCGGCCCTGCAAAGGGCTGGGTTTGGAGATTCGCGTGCTGGGAAACGACCTGTGTGTTCTGCAAAGCCGTGGGCACAGGCCTGGTGGGGAGGCACCACGGGGCTGCTCCAGCGTTATGGGCACGGGTCAGCTCAGGCCAGCAGGGCTGCAGGCGGTCACTGAGGGGGCCGGGGGTCCCTCGGCGCTGGGGGGCTGCTGAGCTGTGAATGATACATTTGTAAATGTCTGGGCATTTGTTAAATGGTTGGTCTATGATAAGAAAACTTTCCTGTGACTGCAGCTGGCCAGTGGTTGCAGTCTGGAAAGGGTGTTTCTGCCACCCATTTGTTGCCTGTCCTCTGATGAGCAATGCCTGTGGACAGCTGTCAGGCAGTGCCAGGAAGCGCACCAAGAATATTTGCACTAATGGGTTTAAGGCTGGCAGAGAGGGGTTTGCTGTGAGAGGACAGATGCTTGTCCTGTTGGCTGAGCCGGCCTGCACTGGAATGCAGGCAAGAAGAGAAACCTCCGCTGTAACATTAGCCGTGGGCAAGGATTTTGTTTGTTGCAGGAAGAAGATTTTGCTGGGGTTACAGAGAGCAACCAGTAATCCCGCACAATTTCTCTTTTGGAGTCCTTGTTTCAGGTTGACTGGAGGGAGGCTTACGCAGACATCACGGCACTGAGCCACAGTCCTTAGACTCTGCAGTTACAATGGCTAAACTGTTAATTCCTTTCCTCTGTCTTCAAATAGCAGCTTAGTTTCTGTAGGAGATCATAGATTACAAAAGAGGAAGCACTGACAATGTTGCCAAGTACTTCTACAGTCCTACAGTTTACCTTGTATCCCTCACATGCCAAATGCACGTTTCTCAAAGGCTTACTCCTTCCACAGAACGCCTTGCATACTCTGATGCTACGCAGATAACAATACGTTTGCCAAGTGTCTGTATCTGTGTCTTCCCTATGCATCTGGTAGGGTAAGGGATAACGCTGCCTGGGCACAGGTTAGCGCTCCTCAGAGAGGAGAGCGAATGCCAGACAACACACACGCCCGCAGCAGTGTGTAACCTCCGCTCCAGCCTCTGTCTTGCTAGGGACTGCTTCCCTCCTCACCCTGCTATTGCAGGCTCCTTCCCCTGAGCCAGCCGAGACCTCCCGGGCTGCAGCACCCCTCGCCTGGCTTGTGCGGAGAGACACGATGTCGTGATGCTCGGCTCTGGCTGAACGCCTTTTCAGTCACAGGCTGAAGACTGTACCGGCAGGGACTCAGCCTGTGTCTCCCCCTCTTGTACCTCCTTTCGCCTCTCAAAGCCGTACGATGCCTCTGGCTTCACAAAGTCTGGAAAATGTCTGTTTTATAGCTTTCTTCACTACAGCTCTAGGCCTCCAGAATCGCCTTCATTTATCTCTCTGCATCATCAACTCTCCACACATTTCAAATTCAATTGAAAGCACATTTTCTCCCTCGCCTGTGGTTCCTAAATTATACACCCAGCTCATTTCAAAATATCAATTCAGAAACTTGGCGAGGTGATTATTAATAACAGCTCTGTTCTTCTCCGGAGGAGAAATAATACTAGAAATATGTGAAATGTGTACACAGTTGTCATTCTCACTCTCCTCTTTTGCCAAACACTCTGTTCTTTACAGGAAATAAAAACAACCCTACACCCAGTATTAAGTGGCGGAGCCTGTGTAATCAGCGAGGAACCACACGGGACTAGGGCAGGATTCCCTCACATGTTCTGAAACTCACCACCTTCTGCGATGAATTAGTGCATGGCTATACGTAGATTAGCAGCGTGTATAGCCAAGCTTGACGAGCAATCTGGAGCCCAGCTGGAGCCATGTGGTTTCTTCATTCATTTGTGTGGAGCAGCAAAGTACATGACAGATAGAAATATGCATAGCTAGTCATGGCAAATTGTGCTTCAGCTATAATGAAGCTATTCATGATTTTATTTCAAGAGTTCACATGGAAGGTGGGCCAGGGCTTCCAGGGACCCAGAGCTGCTGGGAAGCACTGAGCTGCGGTCTGGCCCACAAGAACCAGGCTGGCAACTGGTTAGGTACTTGTGTTTTCCTTTCTTCTTTTTCTTTTTCTGACTGTACTTGTAAAACATGCAGTAGAGTACTGAGGACTGTTTCATGGCCCATAGTGCCACAGGATGTGAAGAAAAAGGTCTCACGTCTCTCCTGAAGCAAACCCACATGTACGGGTGCTGTACACATGGCGGAGCTGAGCTTGGCCATTCAGGCATCCCGCCTCATCCCATGTTCCCATGCCCTCCCAGAAGAAGCCTGGATTGTCCTTCCCTGATGCACAGAAGGGAAAGAGGGCAGCTTTCTCTAGCCTTTGGAGGATGAGAGGAAATAGGAAGATGGGGTAGCTCTAACTCCTGTGGTGGAGGGATGAGAATGAGGGCCTCCCAAGGAAGGAAGGGAGGGAGAAATCTTCCAGGGATGGATTCACGCACAGAAGGGGATCTGTGTTTTTAGTCTTGCAAGATAAGGAAGACCCAGCTAGCAATCACTTTGTTCTGAGAGGAGTATAGAGTGTAAAAGAAGCTACAGAGGTATCCAGGAGCTTTTGACTCTGAAGATTTGCCCTTGCAGTGGTAAGGTCCAGGCCTCTTCAGTGTCATTTAGGGACTTGTAGGGAATGAAGTGCTCACACAGACAAAAGCCAGCTCACTGCTCACCTTGCCCAGTGAAGCTGGTGGCTTCAGCTATCATGGGCCCAGTGCAACGGTCCCTTCCTGGCACCTCAGCCTCTAGGGTGCTGAGGATCTGCATAAACTATCTTGAAAACATGGGGTTTTTTAAAATAAAAAGTTATAAATTGAATGTCTCATAGCAAGAGCCTCTGGAGGAGAAAGTCTGGCCACAGTAAGAGCCTTTGGCTCTGTGCTAAAACAGCCAGCGCTTGTCTGGCAGATAAAGCACTACTCTGTCGGCCTGCGTTGTGCAATTTTTTCTCCCAATTCCGGCTCACTGGCTCCACTCCAGGTACCTCCCTCCCACACAAGTGTGGGTTTTTAAGATGTGATACTCCTCAAGTATTTAAAATGCACCTCTTTTAGCAAGAGTTTAAAGGGAATCAGCTATTGCTTGGAAGAGGTTGGCCGAGTTCCCTGTTCTGTGCTGGGCAGGTGATAAGTTTCCATCTGCATGGTGTGGGAGTAGACGATGCCCCACTGAAAGCCCCCAGAGTGAAGAAGTTGGGAAAGGCACAGGGTGACAGCGAGCCTGCCCCCAGGACCCCCTGAGATGAGAGTCTCCGTCACTGCTCCACAGCCTTTCCTGGGGCTGCTGGCGCTGGTCCGACCGTCACGGGAGGTGGGTTGTTACTGGACCTTGGCTAAGCCAGTGCACTCATTTCACACACACCACCACGGGACACAAAGCTGTCAGGTCCTGTGACACATAAGCACCACTCCTCCTGCTCCCTTTTCCATGGGTTTCCTGCAGCATCACTGCACCTCTCCCACGCTGAGCCCCGCCGTGCTGCTCATCGCTGCCGAGAGGCTCTGTGCTGTGCAGAGTGTGGTCCCTGGCTTCTGCAGCGCTTGCAGAAGCCCGCCTAGGTCATCCATCCACACGGTGCCATGGGCTTTACCCTGTCACACAACCCGTCTGGTCAGAAGGAGGACCTCCCATGAGCCGACACATGGGCACACATCTGTTAGCTGATCCAGTGCGTCAGATGCTTGTTTCACCCTGTGCACTGAGACTTCAGAGGCAGAGGGTGGGTAGCACCAGCAGAAATCACAGCCCACTTTTCAGGAAAACAAAATCCATCACAGGCTTCTTTTGCCAAGTAATTTATTGCTAAAAGCTGTGTTCACTCTTCCTCTGCCTTGGTGGGGACAGACCTGGATTTTGGAAAGCACTGCACTAGACTTCTTCATGCAAATAGCCTGATTCACGTTCATTTACTACCGTGGAGTAGTTACCACTCATGGAAGGCAGTGAAATCACACACAGCAGTACTAACGGTGACGAAGATTTGTACAACGAAGAGCTTCTGCTTCTAAAAGATCGGTGCACTCCTACTCGGGTCAGGACTTCTGCACTGAGAAGTCCTCAGAACTGGAAAAAAGCCCCCGCCAGCCGAAGGTTTGACACCCCATCATACGGGTTTAATGCCACCTCGTGGTAGTTTCATGTCCTGAGTTGCAAGGGAAGGTTTTCACTCTTTTGGGATGTTGTTTCCCAGACGTGCTCCTTATGAAACAGAAATACAGTTTGGAGAAAGGATGAAGATAGCACAGACGCCCTGCTCTGCCCTTGCCCTTCACTGCTGCTTTGCAGCGCAGCTTCCAGACAGCATTGTTAATAAACCTTAGGAAGGACTTGAAATGCAGGGATTGCAAATTACACTCAGTAACGTTACGCGGAAATGCCTACAGGACAGGGACGTGGCCATTAGAGAATATGTTGAGATGTCCTGACATACAACTTTAGCCATAGCTGCCTCATCATCTCAGGACCTCAGACAAACACTTCCACCCAATTTGCAGCCAGATTTGCAGATCTGGAGAAGCTCTTTCCTCCCTTGGTGAGTAGCTTCCTTCTCCAGCCCAGCAGTTCTTACATTGTGCGAAGAGTGTAATAAAGAGCTGCATTACCTCACCCTGTCAAAAGCGGGACAGGAGAAGTTACAAAGACTGGTACCACTATTCAAATTGAGGATTGGCTCTTTCAAGTGAAAATTGGCTCTTCTACCCTCTCAGTAATTTAGCCTTATGACAGCAGAGAACGATTTGCCAGGAAAATTCACAGAGCATTTCAGCCTTTCATCCAGTAAATGGCTTATATCGCTTGTGTTTGCCCTTTGAACTGTGGAAAAGATACCATTTCACAACTGACTGAACACATTCTTCAGACCTTACAATATAAAACTATATCAGCTTTATTGATTGAATAATCACAGACTATGTAAAAATTGTAGCAAAATGACTCCCTGTCGCATGCTTTTTTCCTAGCCTCAGGCATCCCCGTATTTGAAATGGCATTGCATCAGACCCTGCAGAAATGCTAGGTCCTGAAGGCAGTGCAGCTGTGATTTTGCTGCAGCTGAGCTAATTACTCTTGGGTTTCAGCTTAGCTAATTAACTTCCACGTAGCCCTATAATATCACAGTAATTTCTTTTTCAATTCTGGAACTATCTTGGACAGCACTAGTCTGGGGGGAAGGAGCCTCTGAAAACCACACAGCTCCACCGTGCAATGTAGACATATGTCATTTTACTGTAAATCTAAATGGAATTACTTTTGCAATGGCATGTAATGCAACCTTTAGTGTTTAGGTCTGCAGCTTCTTCACCAGACTGAACACACTCTGAATGTCTAAATTAAGCTGCTTGTTAACCCGTTCACTAGCTGAAGACATCAGATGGGAAGCTGCATGCATATTTGTTTATATCACTTTCTGTCCAGTCCTATTTGACTGAAATTCTTCATCTTTGCTCTTTCCTTAAAATCTGCACATTTGAATATGATCGCAATCCGTGTACAAATTAGGGTGCAAAAATAGATTAGCTCTAAAAAGACTTTCAAAAATGCACATCTGCAAAGGCTGAAGTTGCTGAGAAACAGGACACCAGTGAGTGATAATCTGTGTAGCAACCAATCCTCTTCCTCTCACAAATGGACTTGAAAAACTGCAAGCTGATATTTGCCTGATTAAAAGGTATTTTGAGCAATTTCCAGTTTTGCCAGGGGAATGTTGCTGTTGGCTGTGGATGTATTGCTTAGATGCCATGGTCTGACCCTTGAATTTCTTCATACAAGAGATCACCACCCTGACTGAAACTTGAGCTAGTGTAGCAACACCTCTTGTCCCCAGAAAAATGACAGGTTGGGCAGCATGGTAAGTAAGTGTTACACCTTTGTTGAGTTTTGTTTAAATTGTAGCAATCGAGGCAAACAAAAGTCCTTTGTTTTATTTACCCTCAATTCCACAGACAACAGATGTGAAGGGGGCAAAGAGGCATTCTGATTTAGGAGAAACACAAACTTCTGCCTGCTCTTCAGTGGAGAAAAATGCATGACACATAAGGGAAACCCAGCTCAGAAACTGGCAACGGTGATTAAAACATGCACTAATATTCCTTTTTCCTCTGTTGGGACTGACTCTTAACTGTGTAATGCCTTTCGGAGGAGATGCAGAAGCGCGAAGGACGGTACATCCAACCCAGTGTCCAGCTGCCCTTTGGAGAGGGCGCAGGTCCCACTCCCGTCCCGTCTGCCGGCTCTGGGCAGGGCCTGCAGGCACCACAGGCTTTGGAAGATCTTGCCAGATGGCTGTGTTTGGGTGACATGAAACCCACCGCACGCTGGTCTGGTCTGTCTGTCAGTGATAAAACCATCTGGATGTTTTGCCATCTCATTCCGGAGAGGACAAAACAGGCCAAAGTTTACTGCTTCTGGAAGTCTCAACTCCCATCTCCCTGTGCCCACCCAGTTTTCAGCTATAATCTGTCCCTGAAATATCACCTTCCCCATGCCCTGCCTTCCTCTGCTGCTGCAATGTCTGGAAAGAATGTGATCTACCTGAGGGGACTCTGCACAGTGGATCGCCTATGACTCAAGGAGCATCTCCTGCTGGCATTTCAGCTCTCTGTGGGGAGCTGACTATTCACGTTTTGTTTGCTGGTTCAACTTATTTTTAGTTGACAGAAACAGCTGTGAGGGGGAGAAGAAACAAGGAACAAAAGCCAACAGCATGATTAACTTTTTAACTCAAAACACTTCTCAATTAAAAGCAGCTGAATATTCCCTGTGTTCCTGGTACCACTTTTCCACGCCAGCAGCTGCTGTGCTCCCCAGGAATATTGAACAGTTTTACAGATGGAGGAGGAGGTGGATCGGCATGGGAGAACACCTGTGCACAGCAGCTCATCCCCATGGTGACTGCACAGGACTGGGGCCATCCAGCCGCCCGAGCTCATAAAACAAGATCACTGGTGAGATTCCAAAGCTATCCCAAACTCTGCGCAAAGAAGCAGCCAGTTTCATGTTCCACTGATGAAAAATGCTTGTGAAATCTAGAGTTGTCATTAGATAAAACTCATACACGTGCTACTGGAAAGAAACCTGAGCCGCGCTGGGATCGACGATGTTTATTCAAGGTACTTGTTGGGAAAGTTTCCAGCCACCACAAATTGTGGCACGGCCATTTTATGCCCCACAAAATGACAGCTCCTCTTCTTGCTGCTCTTTTCTGAAAGGGTCAGAAAAGGCTTCAGGTGAGCTAAAGCAATAACTGATTTGCCCTTCATCACTTTGTTTGTCTGCCAGCCTTTTCAATGCACCTCTTTATCTCTTTCAGCTCTTTGCCTTGTGATGACCCGGGCTTTGCTTTGAATCCTTGGCTCAGGTTTGGACTTTGACTCCCAGTTTGTCTTCCCAGCTCCCCCTCACCCACATCCAGGGCCGCGAAGGGGCAGGAGCAGGGCTCTGTGCCGTGGAGGTACGAGGTGATGCCACAGTTCAGGGCAGCAGAAACGGACTCTGCCCGGGCAGCCCTGCTCCCTCCTCCAGCAGCCACGTCCTCCCTGCTGCTCTCGTTCCAGCACTGACGCCCTTCGGCCCCGGACGCTCAGGGTGGACATAAAGTGGGTGGAAATAGGACCCAAGCGTTCCCTCAGCAGTTGTCTGGCGCAGTTCCTTTGGCCGGGGAGGCCTCGGCGCCGGAGCCGGTGTCACAGCAGCGGCAGGGAAGGCTGCCGCCGGCTGGGGCCTCGTCTGGAGGAGGGAATCACGGCCCAGGAGGTACCCGGGCGTCGGCCGCGCCCCGGCCGGAAGCTCCCACCTCCGGTACCGGGCCCCTGGGCGACAGAGCCGGCGGGAACGCAGGCCCGGCCCTGACGGGAGCGCGCGCGCAGCCGGTGCCAGCTGCCATGGTGACAGCCCCGCGCGGGGCGGGGGGCGGTTCTTGTCCCGCACGCACGCGCCGCAGCCGCCCTGCCCGCGAGACGCTCAAACCGCCAACTGCCCCAATTCGAATTCGCATCCTCGACGTCCAATCGCAGCCCGCGGGGCGGGGCGGACACCGCCTCCCCTCGGCTCTCTTGGCCAATCACGGAGTCTGCTGTGTTTAAAAAAAAAGTGCGCGCGGCCGGTAGGCGTTGCTCGGGAGAGCTGAGCCTATCGCGGGCGGGCTGGTGGCTGGGCGGAGCTGCAGCCGGCACGGGGAGACGCCTCGGCAGCCGCGGCCCGGGAGGAGCTCGCCGGCTGCGCCTTCCCTGACCCTAGCTCAGCGCCGAGGGGGTGCGGCCGATGTCTAGGGCGGATTCTCCCGCGGGAAGCTCCGCCTCGCTGCCGGGCAGCTCGGCCCCGCCCCGTCGCGGCTCCCCTCACTCGGGGCCGGTCTGGTCGCGGAGGCCGGTGCTGTGCGCTCGCTCCCAGAGAAGCGCCGTGATGAAGGCGGGCGGTGAGTGCGGACCCGGCCGCGGGCTCCGGGGGTGCCGCTTCCCTGCACCCCAGCTCCGAGGGGGCTCCGCGGCGGCCTCTCCCCGCGCCGCGCCCCGAGTGAGGGGGCTCAGGGGGCGGGAGGGCCGGGTCCCGCTCGGGCAGCGCCGGCGCCTGAGGGGCCGCCGCGGACGACAACGGCCGCGCGCCGGAATTCAAACGGGGGCGGAATTCAAACTCGGGTTTCCGAGGTGGGGTGGGCACGGCCGGCGGGGGGAGCGGCCCGCGGAGCGCTGCCCGCCGCCCCCCGCCCGGCGGGGCCCTCCCGGGGCCGCCCCGTCCCGCTGCTCCGCTGACGGGGCCGCGGCGGGGGCGGGCGGGCTCCGAGGAGCGGTGGCTGCGCGCCGGGTAACGCACCGGGCCGCTCGCGGTTTGTTGGGCGCGAACCGGTCTGCGGGCGCCGAGAGCGGGGGGCGGCAGCGGCTGCCCGGGGCGGGTGTGGGGTCTCCGTCCCCGGCGAGACGCGGCCCTGCGCAGGCTGCGGCGGCGGAGCCCGCCCGGCTGGGCCGCCTCCAGAGCTCTCTTCCCCCCTGAACCGCTCTGGTTTCGGGCAGCAGCAAACGGAGAGTTTCCTCGTGCGGCTGCCTGGCTTTTGAAATTGAATTTTCTCTTCCCGAATTGCCGTCATTGAGATGTTCCTACGGGCTGAACCGGCATACCGGTGCGGAAGTCCTTTTCTTTTTCGTGGCAGTAATACTGCTGAAGGCTTCTCCGGAGAAGGGAAGGGGATGAGGAGGATAGCAATATTCTGCCCTGTGCATGTCAAAAAGTTTTTATTTTCGTGGGAATAGATTTTTTAATCAAAGACAGGTAAGGTACATGCTCCTAGTGAGGCATGGGATGCTATTTCATATCAGGCCAGTGGTTTGTTTCATTAAACCTGAAATACTAAGGACATTCATAGCCTATATGAACAGAAAAACCTGAGCACAGTGGTAGCCACATCTTATGGACCCCTTAGGAATCTGCAGGCTCCTCTGCAGGATCCTGCTGAAAACCCAGGTAACCTTCCCTTTGCAAACTGGAAAACCTGTATGAAGTAATTGAGTCTGATGCACAGAATCACAGACTGGTTGGGGTTGGAAGGGACCTCTGTGGGTCATCTAGTCCAACCCCCCTGCCGAAGCAGGGTCACCTACAGCAGGCTGCACAGGACCTTGTCCAGGCAGGTCTTGAATATCTCCAGAGAAGGAGATTCCACAGTCTCCCTGGGCAGCCTGTTCCAGTGCTCCATCACCCTCAGAGCGAAGAAGTTCTTCCTCATGTTCAGACGGAACTTCCTGTGCCTCAGTTTGTGCCCATTGCCCCTTGTCCTGTCGCTGGGCACCACTGAAAAGAGTCTGGCCCCGTCCTCCTGACACCCACCCTTCAGATATTTATAAGTATATATTAGGTCCCCTCGCAGCCTTCTCTTCTCCAGGCTGAACAAGCCCAGCTCCCTCAGCCTCTCCTTGTAGGAGAGATGCTCCAGTCCCCTCATCATCCTCGTAGCCCTCTGCTTTGAACAAGTTGTCTGTAAACTTCGCATTGGCTGTGCAGTCTGTGAGTCTGGACACCTCTCGGTTCTGTGGGCTGGCGGACTCGGAGAGTGGTGAGGGTGTAACTGGCCAGCCCATATGCTTTTCCACTCGCTGCATCTGCAGCTGGTGGGAGCTGTTGCTCTGATCTTCTCCAAGAGAAATGCAACATGTTGCTTCTCTGTCTCTCTCTGAAGTTCTGCATGAAGGACTGGAGGCTAGTATGAGATCAGAAGGCTTTCCATGTGTTAGGACGTACTAAACACCTAAAGTAGAAGAGCAGGCCGAAGGGGAAAAAATATTAATGGAGAAGAATATTTGCCTCGTTAAAATTCTCTGTCTTCACCTTGACTTTTCAGCCACCTTCTGCTCTCATTGTAAAAAGAGAGTTTGGAAGCTGCATTATTCTCTCAGCTTATGCCTTTGACCCTAGAATCTAGTGAGACTACATAGCTCTGACCTGGTTTACTTCATAGATAATATGAGGTGGTTTGGTATATGTATTATACTATGACTATTACTCTACTGTTTTCATTTACTTCAAAAAATATTCCCGCTAATAATGAACTAGTGAAAATAGGGTAAGTAATGCTAGCACATGCATAGTGCACAGTATGGGGCGCTCTAGTGGAGCCTGCATCTTTTATTAAACTTTTTTAGAAAAAAGTCAGTAAATTTCCCAAGTACAATCTCTTTATATGAGACTTAAACCAGATTTGAAAACTACAACCAAGAAATCTTCTGTAATAAAGACAGAAGCCCTTACATGGTCCTTTAATTTGTGGGACTTGAGCTTTCACTTCAGAATTTATTTTCCTGAGCCCTTGTGTCTGCAAATAAAACGCTGAGCCTTTTTCTCGCTCAGAAGTGGGCCTCTGTTGCTTGTATGGACTGCTCCCGGGAACTGCAAGAGGCTGGCATGGAAGTGCGCAGTCTCGGCGTCTCCGCTGCTGCGTGGCAGGGCTTTGACAGGTACAGAGTGAACCGGAGTTGATTCGGGGCCTCCTCCCCCAGCGCTGCTCTGCGAGGGTGATCCTTCGCTGCAGCTTGTGGGCTGGAGGTGGGGAATGTGCTTTTTTTCCTCCTAGCACCTTTCACCAATGGGAGTTTCTGCCGTTCGTTGGTCAGACTGCCATGGGTGTTGGGGCTCTGGGGTGCAGGCAGGGGCCAGGCTTTCGGTGGCAGCCCAAATGCTGCACCGTCCCCAAGAGATGGAACAGGGATTGGGCTTTCTACCATGGAGTATGAGTCTCTACCAGCAAGCAGTACTCGCGTGCTCGTCTTGGTTTTGCTCTGTCTGTTAGATCGGTTTCCTCTCTTGGCAAATGAAGTGAGGGTAAACTCTGTCTTCATGAGGAGCAGAAGGTGTAGGCGATGCCTTAGTCTATGAATTCTACAAGGTGCTGAAACTTCAAAATAGGGCTTCCTGGTCCTAGGGATCTTTTGTGAGCACCCATGGCAGCCACTGGCTGCTTTGAAATTTGGACTTTTGGCTTGAGCTGGTTTGCTGGGTCTTAACTTCCTAATCTCTCTGGCCCGAGGACTGCAATCAATTGAGAAGGAAAAGTTGGGCGTGGGGGAGGTAAATGAAGTTGTAGCAGTGACAGTTTAACTGAACACAGTCAAATGATGGAGTTAGGGCACAGAGTGACTCTCCTCAATGAACAGGACTTGAGCATGAGCCATATCCTCTGAGCCTCTTAGCTTAATTAACTAAATTGAACGAGTCACTGCTTTGTGGCTTAGTCTTACGGCGTTATGCGACACATGCTAAATTTCTCTGATTAATACGTTTGAAGAAGTGTCCCATGCTGCAGTAAATAGGTACTCAAGTAAACGTGTTTATGTATGTGTATACTCTGTAGTGCCTGTTTCCTTGTGCTGTTCCATTACTAACTGAGGTGTCCCACGTTTTTGTTTTCCAGTGATTCACTGTAGATGTTCCAGGTGTTTTTCTTTCCCGTCAAAGCGAAGGATAAGAAAACGGCCTCGAGTCCTGACACTGTTAAGTCTGCCAGAGGATGTTCTTTTTCATGTTCTGAAAGGCCTTCCAGCTGAGGACATCCTTTCTCTCAGAGCTGTGAGTCTGCTACTGCTTCCCCTCTGTCAGGCACCATGGCGTATCTCTGCCTTTAGGAGCCAGGATTGCACACGAAAAAGGCTGGCTTCTCATGCCAGAGCAGGCCTGAAGAAAACCAATGAACAGATGCAGTAATTAGATTTTTGCTCTCCCAGAAGCAGTTTCATTTCTCAATACACAAGCTTAAGAAGATTAGCAGCAGTATTTGAGTGCTCTCTGTAAATTTTCTGTGGGAATTGTCCTGCTAGATCACTGTGGCTGAACAAATTAGTTTGGTTTGGCATCTCTTGCCTTAATGGTGATTAGGCAGGTAACGAGTTATGATTAACTTTTGATTAATTAGTTACCTATCAAAAATGAAATTGCAAAGAGCTATTTTTTTGCTGGTCCCTTTGTTTAATTAATTACTATTTTACACTCCCCCTTGCAGGTGCACTCGCATCTTAAATACCTTGTGGATAACCATGCTAGTGTTTGGGCATGTGCAAATTTCCAAGAAATATGGCCTTCTCCAAACAATCTGAAGATGTTTGAAAGGTAAGCTTCAAGAATCAAATTTGTCTGACGTTGTAGAAGAGGATGTTTGAAGGCAGATATACAGTTCTAATCAGTCCTCCCTGTAAGTGCGGGACCTGACTTTCCCTTTTTGTAGAAGTCTTAGGGTGATGAATTGTGGATTTCATGTCTAAGCTGCAGCTTATAACTGCTGTCTCTCTAATTGGGGCAGGGCCCATTGCATATACCAAAGTTGTTTCTCTTTAAGGGCATTAATATTCCATATTGGAACACAGCACATTAACTAAAATCAGCTACTGGTGCTTCCATATGAATACGCAAGTGGGATCAGAGGCTCGAGAGCATAACCGTATCTCTAAATCTGAGCTGGCTTGGTCACTTCTTGGGCAAACAAGTGTATTGGAAAAATAGGTAAATTTCAGTACTAAAACAAGCCAAGTTTGAAAGGGTAATGATAAATCTGTTTAAGAAGGATGGAGAACATCTTTTTATCTATCTGATGTGAAGGGTAGCCATCAGTTTAAATGTTGTGATAATTGGTTTGCTTCTGACTGTTGCTTCTTTGATGCATGTAGAAGACTGCTATGTGCACATCAGTTTGGAAGGGAGGAGCACAAGGGCTTGAGGCATGTCCTTGAGGGTACAAGTGCCAAAACATGTTAATGCATTCTGGTGCTGGGGATGTTGGATGGGAATAGGAAACAGCTCCTATGAATTGTCAAACATGATGTTGGCATACAAAAGGGTTGCAGCAAGAAAAGCCTCAGCATAACTTAACGTTTAACTTCTGTAGTGAAAGCACATATGCTCATGGTTGGTGATCACCAAATTCACAGCCTGGCCTCCACTGAAGAACTTGGCTGAGGGTGTGGGCCGGGAAGCACCTAGTGATTTCAACCTCAAGTATCTTCTTTGTTTCCCATTCAGGGCTGCTGAAAGGGGTAACTTTGAAGCTGCTATGAAGCTGGGGATAGCGTACCTGTACAACGAAGGCTGTAAGTGTGGCAGCTTGTATTCCGGTCTCTGGGGAAGATGCCATGACAGAATAAAATGTAGATGAGCTAAAGGCTTATTTATAGATACAGATCTGACTAATTATCTTATCATAAAGTTGGCACTTTTACTGGCTGCTTACAGAGCTATTTCTCCTCTATCTCAAACACTGATGCTTTTGCACACAGGTTCTAGAGCAGCGATGCACAGAGCCAGTTTGCTGTCCTCAGCAGGTGGTTAGGTCTCATTTACTGTCATGCCTCTTCAGTTTTACCTTTCAGTGCAGCTTAAGCACTGGCCACTAAATTGCTAGGTGTTAAACAACAGTATAGAGCACAGCTTTTTTAGAAAAGAAGCCAATGGATAGCTTATGAATTCATGTTTAGAAGTTACCCTTTGTAAACTTCTGACCAAACTTGGCTGCTTACCTAAGTGTGATAAATGGAACAAAAGGGCCTGACAACTGACAGGAGGAGCCTCCTTGCAGAGGGTACTGGCAAGGCGGGTGACTTGTATACCGATACATGATTTGTTTGTACACTGACAGGAGTTAACATGGCTTTCAGTTGGCATTTGCAGGATGTGCCCCCCACTCCTTAGGGTTACATGTTCCTCAAGACTGATTGTAGTAGGATTTTTCTTCTTTTACCATTTCCATTATTTTTAAGTCTCTAAAGGGAAGACACTGTTCTATCTTTTCCAGATTGTATCCTGTTGTCTGTCTTGACCTGACTAAATGGCGAGCACGCATTGTGAATAAAATCTAAATGATTTCTGGCTTTTCTTTTGTTCAGTGTCCATCTACGACGAGGGTCGTGCGGAAGTGAATGGATTAAAGGCGTCTTATTTCTTCAGTCTGGCAGAGCATCTGAATGTGTGTGCAGCCCCGTTTATCTGGCTTTTTATCCGTCCTCCCTGGTCTTTCAGTGGAAGCTGTTGTAAAGCTGTGGTCTACGAGAGTCTCAAAGCAGAGTGTCAGTTGCAGAAAGTAAGATTTCCTCCTGGCCATGAGTTTAACATAGGCTAGTAGCTGCATCTAGTTATTTTGGAAAAAATACTTTTTTTTCCCCAGGGAGCTCCTGTGCTCTGGTTGCCTAAATGACTGTGGATCAATGATTTTAACAAATTTATTGCCAAACTACACCTGGTATATCATGAGTGCCGGAGGCCTGTACTGGCTCTTCTGAGAGATTCAGTACTGTCTCAAAGATAACAAAACACTGAGAAAAGCAAGGGGGAGAAATGATTGAAAGGAAAAAAAGATTGTAGCAAAAATTGCTGCTATTCTTTGTTTAATAATGCTTTATCTTAATGCTTTCTTCAGGCTCAAAAAGGATCTATTCTCCACTGCTTGGCTAAAGTCTTGAGTCTCTTTGAGGTGAGTGTTTCAGATTTTGTGTTTGGGTACTTGTTTTGGTGATGCTAATGCTGTTTGCCTTGATTTAAAAAATAAAAAAAAAAAAAAAATATTGGCCAAATGCTCTTATTCCTCAAGTGGCCTAGGAAGTTTTGTTCTCATTAGTTTAATTTACTGGTTGTTTAAAAGAACATTATCAACTTAGTTTACTGAATTTTACAAACAGTGAAATTAATTTTGGCTTTATTGTGGGCTTGTGGTGTGTTCCAGTCTCAAAGGAAGCCTTCTGGTCATAATGCATATCAAAAAAAAAAAAAAAAAAAAAAGGAAAACATCCTTCAGTGGCAAGCAAGCCAAAAAGCTTTTGTCTAGCTGAGGAAAACCACTAACTGCTTCCTGAGCCTGGATCTTCAAATGGTAGCACTGAGTGGATGTGGGAGCACCCCTCATAGTCTGAAGGGGACTCGCAATTGGTTGATTCTGCTCTGTACCTTTCGGCACAGAGCTGTTTTGTAGCTTCTGAAGTACTGAGATCCAGCATTCAGTTGGCTGGACAGCAAAAATACCATCATGCCTTTTGTTCTTAGGATGAAGAAAAAAGAAAAGAATCCCTTGAAATGTTTGAAGAATCTTCAAAGCAGGGTTGTTTAAACAGCTCCTACCTCCTGTGGGAAAGTAACAGAGAGGCTGCTGTAAGTAGGATTTTTTTTTTGGGTCTCAGAACAACTTTTTTATTGTAACTTCTGGACCTCTGTTATGTGCAATGAACATACATAGAAAGAAACTGCTGTTCCTCAGAGCTTACCTTTGTAAACAAGAAGAGAGCTAAGAACTCTCTGAAGTGAGCTTTTGTATCTGCCGTGGTGTTTAAAGTGAGTGAGTCTACGAGCAGGTGTAGCTGAGATGCAAGCAGCAGTTGCTTTATGCTAACTCTGCTACGGGCATAGGCACCGCTGGGTAGCGATCATATGGCTCACTTGGGAACAGGAGTGGGGAGACTGCCTTCACTGTTGTGAACAAATCTGCCAAAGCTCTCCTGTTGGAATCCCAAGTGACCTGTCTCGTTTCCTGTGAGACCTTGGGCAAGAGCTGAAGAGTGTTTCTTAAAAACAATGATGTCAGCATGATGAGAAGCAGACTGGTTGCTGAAATAATGGATGTACCCACAGGCAGTGTTTTTTTCTCTGGATATTAGTATTATGATCCTTCTGTTCATTGTGTAAAGGTAATAATTTTTGAAATCTGTTTACTTTCATCTCTGTAGATGTCAGATCCTGGCAGATACCTCCAAAGTCTCAGGAAGCTACGAGACTATGCAGCAAAGGGCTGCTGGGAAGCGCAGGTAAGACTGACTTTTCCCAGGAGAACAGTCTTTATTCAGTCTTTTCTATGCTGCCATTGTAGGTTTAGACTCTTCCCTTTAGAAGCCAGGTCAAAATTGCTGAATAGTATCTATATATGCATGTGTGTATTTACTGTGCAGGTCCCCCTCTTTTGGAAAATACTGCACATCTGTGGTACAATCTGAGTAAAGATGCATCTTTTGATGGACTTAAAAGCCTGTCCCCAAATAATGTGTATGTTCAACACTTAAGCCAAACTAAAAACTACTGATTCAAGTAGTTTGTCATGTCTGCTCTCTGTTTTCAGTAGGAAAATTACAGGACCATCCTGTGCTGCTTAGTTTGGTAAAAAAAAAAAAAAAAATCCTTTCTTTTGCATTCTCTCCACTACAGATAGCTTTAGCCAAAGCTTGTGGGAATGGAAACCGACGGGGATTAGAAGCAAAATCTTCCAGTGAAATGGTGTCTAAAATCTTTCAAGCTTCCCTCCCTATCAACAAGCAAAGCATCTTCACTGTGCAGAAAGGAATGAATGAAACAATGAGGTAAAAACTCAGACCCAGGAGTCAGGCCACGCAGCAGAAACCATTGCCTATTTCCCTCTACAAATCTAGAAGGAGGTCTGTTGGAAGATGGCATTTTTTGCTTTACTCTTCTGTGATGCATTATGTACAATCAGAGAAACACGTGACACTTCACAGAGGAAGTGTCAGAGCCCTTATTTCAAGCCCTGAAGAACTGAAATGAGGTGTGTGAGGATTTTTCTGTACTGTAAGTTCTTGCATTTGTCAAGACTAACAAGTTCTTCAAGAACTGGAGGCACTGTTTGACTTGTTGGAGCTATAGTTACTCTAGTTATCTTAGGTGGACTTTAGCCTCCTAATTGATATATGCCCTACCCTTTCCTTGTGCAAGTGCCTATTACAAAATAGTTTCTAATTCCATTTCAAAGACAACTGAAGACTGTTGACCCTTCAGAATAACAGGCCTCTGGTTGAAAGTCCTTATCTCCGTGCAGCATGTCGTTTTTCTGAAAAGTCTTTTGGTGAAATTTCTTGGCTTGGAACTTTAGAGTGGAGAAGGGACTCGGTAATTAGGCGTGGGGAAGGGTGTTCAACACAGGTTTCAATGGCTTCTAACTGCACATACTATGTCTCTCTCTTTCCTCTCTAGGTACATCCTGGTTGATTGGCTGGTAGAAGTGGCTACCATGAAAGACTTTTCTAGCTTATGCCTTCACATGACAGTGGGATGTGTGGATCGTTATTTGAAGCTGAGACCTGTACCTCGGGCTCAACTGCAACTTTTGGGAATAACCTGCATGGTCATTTGCACACGGTAGGCGTTCTGACTGGCAAACAGAGGTGGTTATTGTGATCATTCAAATTCACTACTGCAGCTCAAGGTGTTTTTGCCCTCTTGCTAATAATAATACTGGAAAGAATCTTTGGCTTCCTTCTACATTGACTGTTCCTTGAACTGTGTACCTATAGAAGCAGACTCTGCAAATGAGACACAAAACGTAATTCCTTGAACATGTTTTTGAATATGAGAACACTCTGTAGTGATGGATTAGTCTAAATGCATTCCATCAGCAACTGAAGTCTTTCATGATGTGTTACCATGAGCAACCCCATAAGGAGCAACTGCAGCGGTGTTGGTATGTAGTGGTGCAACTGCAGCAGTGTTGTCTGTTAGGCTCAGATGAACTGCATGGTGTGGTGGAAAATTATTATTCTGTGTTAGCTTCCTTAATATCTTGCATCTTAACCTAGGAGAGGTTTCATAAATGAGGAATTAGGAATGTTCTAGTAGGTGGTTGCAGCTTAAAGGTTAAATAAATGAAGAGCTACTGTTCTTTCTTTCCTGGTCTGTACCTGGGAAAGTACCTTATAAAGTTAAGTACCTTATAAAGTTGTTTGACTGTTTGGTCATCTCGGGTGCATTTATCTGCGCACAAGTGCACAAATTCCCTTTGTTCTGGGGCTAACTGTTAGTATTATTTAATATTGCAGTTTCATCAGCAAAGAGATCTTGACAATACGGGAAGCTGTGTGGCTAACAGACAACACATACAAATATGAAGACTTGGTGAGAATGATGGGTGAGATCATTTCTGCCCTAGAAGGAAAGATAAGGGTGAGTTTGGAAAGTGGATGGAGTATTTCACCCCTTGGACTGCTATTGAAGTCAGGCTGTTGTAATTGGCACTTCTCCTTATCGAAGATGTTGGGGTTTTGTGCGAGTTCTCAATCAGTTGTGTACACCGTGCATATCACAGAGGATGCAGATACAAAACCCTCTGCCTTTCCATAGAGATTAAAACTTAAGTTTTAAAAGGCCATTTATTCATTCACTGGAGAATGTTTCAATGGCAGCGTAGTAGTTAAAAACAAACAAACAAAACCCCTAATGTAATGAACACAGCATCTCTCTGGAAACAACTGTTCTAAATACTTGGTGCTCATCTTGTATTTCCAACCTCTGTTCTTTGTTCTGCGCTAGATACCTGCCATTGTGGACTACAAAGAAGTGTTGTCAAACTTAGTCTCATTGGAGAGAAGAACTCTTCACCTTTACAGCTTCATTTGTGAACTGTCGCTCTTAAACACAAGCCTTTGTGTGTATTCCCCAGCTCGGCTGGCTGCTGCAGCACTGCTGCTGGCTAAGATACTACACAGGCAAGGTAAGGAATCTAACCTTAAGTGCAGCTGCAGCATGGTATGTCAGTCTACCTTGTCTTTTTAGGGAGCTTTTGAGGGTTTTTGGTGGTGTTTTGTCTTTAGGCAAGACGTCCCAATCACTTGGCCGGAGGAGGGGGTAGAGAAGAGGGGGACAGGTATACGGCTTCAGAATGAGGAGTTGAGTTCAGTCTGTTTAATTGACCTGTTAATAGCTATGACGAACAAGAGTATTAGCATCAGACTATGCAAGCTTTGTGTTTAAATGAGACTGAAGTCTTCTATAGTTAAGTATAACATTGGTTTGGCATGTAAACCTATCCTTGAAGCTAACTGTGAACTCAAATAGACTATGTACAGGCATAAGCTTGTAAAGGTCATGATCTTTGTCCCATTAAAAAAAAAAAACTTATCACAGAACTACTAAGCTTCACGAAATGGTAATATGTATTCTCTTTTCCAGCACACCCTTGGACCAGCCAGCTGGCTGAGTGCACCGGTTTCTCTCTTGAAGATCTGTTGCCCTGTGTGCTAAGCCTCCACCAAAAGTGGTAATACTTTTGAACTCTTTTGGGAGGGCACAGCAGTACTTCTATTCCAGCTCTTGCAGACATGCTGCATCTATAGTCAACCCTTCCTGATAGAGGTGGCTTTGGGAAACTGCCTTGCTCCCCAAACCACTAAGGCCTAGGGGCCAGTTCAGGAAGAGCTATTTGATTTCTCCCAACTGGTAGTGGCCCTGGGTTACAGAAATCCTGACAGACCTCAAGGTCTAACAGGTTTCAGCTTGCCAAATGGCACTATATTCAGAAGACTGCAAGTGGCTTGCCGATGAGCTTCAGAAGGAGTTCCAGTAGCAAAAGTAGCTCATTTTTTTCAAGAGTGCAAGGCAAATATCTTGTTTCCCTCAAAGAATAGAAAAGGAATTAGATGCTCTTATGCTTAGAAACCAAGTGTCCTGGCTAGTTGACAAGCAGCTCTGAAATACCAACTTCCTTAGCACAGAGCCAAGACGAGCAGAGGGGAAGTACTTAAATTAACAGATTTTATTAACGTAATTTCATATAAACTGTTCTAAGATTGGGGCTTTAATCTTTCTTTCCAGTTTCCATGACAATGTCCCAAAGGATTATAGGCAGGTGTCCTTAACTGCAGTGAAACAACGATTTGAAGATAAGCGTTATGAAGAAATAGGCAAAGAAAAGGTGGGTGAGGTCTTTGTCTTCATTTGCTGATGTCTGATACCCACAGCAAAGCTACCATACGGCAGGATGTAGTAAACTTCAAATAATGGGAAGTGGGTTCTAACTTTAGACTTTTGGAAGAGATAATATCTAAATAAAGTGGCAGTTTTAAACTTGATCTGTGGGGAGTATAACTGGTCTGTTATAGTACATGTGGGAAGAATTACTGGGGTAGATTTCTCCTAGAAAATAAATAGCCTTCTGACTGTTTATTACTTCTGGAAATCTCACGGTCTAATTATTACTGATTCTTTGATTTTTTTTTTTTTTTTTTTTGGTAGATGATGAGTTACAGCCAACTCTGTTCATTGCTGGGTGTGAAACAGGAGGACCCAGAGCCCAGTCTGTTGCACACAAATGTGGTGGAAATTCACACTTTCCTTAGCTCTCCCTCTGGACAAAGAACTAAAAGGCTAGTATAACTCATCACTTTAGATGTCTCTGAAGATTAGCATGAGCTTTTTCTCCTCTATGGTGTCCTGAGGTTTCATTCTTAAATATGATCAATTTTTCTGTAATTACCTTGACATGGCTATTTAAAGAGCTGGGAGAAAGACGACTTAACTTTTAATGTGTGACTTCTGGATTTTCTTTCTACAGGAGGAGGGAAGACAGCATTCAGGATGACAGAGGCAGCTTTGTGACTACACCCACAGCAGAGCTATCCACCCAGGAAGAAAGTCTTCTAGATAACTTCCTAGACTGGAGTTTAGATTCCGGCTCTGGTTATGAAGGTGATCAGGAAAGCGAAGGCGAGAGAGATGGAGATGGTAAGGGGTTTTTTTCTCCTTATAAAAAGCAGACAAGAGAGTTAAAACTGTCTTTTCATCTTTGCTTAAAGCTGTTTCTCAGGCAACAGAAGCCTGAACTTCCAGCTGAAGACCAGTTGGAAAAATCCCTTCCCCAGTGGTTAGAATTCTTAAACTATTCTAGAGGTATATATCTGCTTTCTCTCTACTGCTTCAGAACATGAAGAAGTGTTTTGTAGCAGCTTAGCATTTCAAAGTGAGACTGTTTTCGGATACCACTGACAGTGGACCAAATGTGATGCATGGCCCACTATTAGAAATGCTAGATTATCTTTTTGTTTTGCTGACTCTGGGACTGGCTGTTCCTTTTATAAACAGCTCTTGGTACATATCCAGACAGTCTGAGGGGTGAAAAGTTACTGTTTTAAAGGAGGGTGAACTTAGTGCTCTACCCTTCCCTCCATGTGTAAGCAGACATGAGGTTTACACTCTTGCTTGGTTTTCTCTGCTTTTGTTCTGTGCTGAATGCCTGCTTGGTGTTGCCCAAATCAAAACTAAGTTTTTTATCATCCTGCAGTGACAGGTCCCAGTGGGATCTTGGACGTGACTGTGGTCTACATGGATCCTGCAGAGCACTGCTGTCAAGACTCCAGCGATGAAGACAGCCTAGCTGTAGAGTGGGCTGGGCACATGGCACCAGTGCGGGAGGCTAAGCTGCCAGATGACACTCGCAGCCTTTCAGCATGTCTCACCTCAAGAAATCCAAAGCTGGAAGGGAGCTCAGGCTACTCTTCTGTCAACAATGCCAGTCCTACATCTTCTGTAAAAGGCAGCTTTGGAGTACCTCTCAAACCTACCTCAGCACTGCCTCGTGGCAGTGCCACGAACAAGGAGCCATGCCTGCCTCATTACCTGGAATCATGTTTACAGTCAGTCCATGCTAGGCCTAGTCAGGGCAAGTGTGACAGAAGGCAAGTCAAGCGAAAAAATGTGGCAGAACACAGTGAAGAAAGGCTGAACTTAGGCTCCTTAAGCCTCTGACTTCTTTATGCTCTTTACTTTTCTAGGCTTCCTGGAAGCAGTATTTCTGTTGTAGTTATACAGGGATGATAGTGAATAATTGTCAATACCTCCAAAAAGAGCCCTTCCCCTCAACTTTGCCTATGTCTTATCTTGTAATTCTGTAGCTCACTCTTGGGCCATTTCTTTCCTTGATAGCTGTCTTTTTAAAGTATTCCTTATTATCCGATTCTCTGCAACTTAAGATTCTTCTCCACATATGAAACTTTATAGCTCATTTTTGTCATACCTCACCAGTTATTCCTTGGTGATAGGAAAGAACTTGTCATGTCCCTTGCTTCGTTGTGAGACCTGGCACTATAAAAGAAAGAAATTGACTTTGGTTCTCAAGTTACTGGATGTAACACTATGCTTGAATTTTTCCACTTGAAAGACCTTTTTGAGGTTATGCTGCCTTTTCCTTCCAGCCAGGTACTGTCTCACTCAACTGGTGCCTCCCTCTTCTATGTATATACCATTTGCTGTACTGACACCAGGTTTTTAAGGATACAATCAGGAGGTAAATGAAGGCTCACTTGGAAGTCTGAGATTCTTTACCTCCCTCTCAGATTGTTTTAAACCCCATTTGCCTCTGGCTCTAGTTGCTGTGTTTTCCTTGCCTGAAAAAAAAATCCTTCTGTGCCTTAATGCTTCACTGCCCAGTACTACAGTAATGTGATCTGTGAACTGCTTGTCTCTGCTGGAACAGTGGCTGAACTGCCACCTCCAGCCCATGGCTTGATTTCATTTCCTGTCTCGCAGTCTTCCTTGCTATTTCCACTAATGTGTCCTCAAGGAAAGCACAAATCACTTGAACACTAGAAACAGGCACCAATGCTGTAAGGGCAGACAGTTCGTCTTGCTGAAAGCCCTCATTTAAGCCTTTCTACTGTCTCCTAATCTGCAAGGGCAGTGTATCCTTTTCTTACCAAAATGAAATTTGTGCTGCTTCAGTAACCATTTGAAGAAACCACCTCCACTGCCCTCAGCCTAGCAAGCCTGGGTTAAAGCTCCTTCAGCCTGTGAACATTAGGAAACTAGTCTTCTCTTCACAAACAGTAGTGAGCATGGAAATACCAAGGTACAAGACTTCCAGGAGACAGCACTGAATTTAACACTGGAACCGGACTCCATGACTCTTCCTTTGTTTAGAAGTTACTGTGGCAGATGGCAACAGTTCAGATACAATGTAGTGAATTTTTTTTGTAAAACTTCTTTTAATTGAGATGGCTCCCTGTCTTATTTCAATGGCTGGTATCTTACTCACCTATGTCACGGACCTGGGCCTTGGAAAACTGATGGGATGTTTGGGGACAAAGTCAGAGTTTAGGTCTGAGCCAAGTTCTTATGATAGATGGGATGGTCTGTAGGCTATTTGCATTAATATCATGAGCAGTGTGGAGAACACCCTGCACAGCAAACCCTATGGCAGCCCCAGAGAGAGCCTACAGAAAGCCTTGAACATGCCAAATAACCAACAGAGCAGCCTTGGGTGCTTGTGCATAAAGTTTACTATAAAACTATGTATTGCTGCTGTAGATAAAAAAAACCCAAACAAACCCTAATTTAGTTTTTCTGTGCCAGGCTTCACCCTTCTCCTCATGGCAACACTGCAGTTCTCCAGCTGCTGCTTACAATTGCCTTGCCATGCAGGAGTGTCTTCACATTAACTTGTTACAACAGTGGCTCAACATTCAGGATTGGGTCACATTAAAATTGGAAGAAAACACTTATAAAAACCTCTCTCAGTTCTAAAACAGGTAGGTAAAAGTTAAATATCTGCAGGAAAGGCCTCACACTGCAGAAAGCTTTGAACTCTTCCTGTGCAAATTTTCTTGATCTGAAAGAAAAGGCACAAAATGGGAACATTAATCAATTCAGTTCCTTCCCAGGAAGAGTAAATAAGGTGATGAGGAGCTAGCACCACATTCCTGGGGCTTGCTGCTTTATCCAGGGCTGCATCAGCCAAGGCCACTGGATTAAAACCAGATCTGTCTCTGTATCAAGCCCCAGTCTTGGAGGTGCCTCATGGATAAAACAGAGTACCTGGGCCTAGGGAGCCACTACTTACTGCCATAGGTCCAAGGCAGTAAGAACTACAAGCTGCTATCTGAAATGGAAAAGCAATAGATACAGCCCAGAGCCTCTGTTCTTTTTTCACCTTTTTAAAAAGACCAGATTGCATCAGTCTGCATTTTGTCAGCACCTCCACACCCCTGCAGACTGTTCAAACTTTGCTTTATTAACCCTTATTGTATTCCTCCAAGGACAAGTATTTCCAGAAAAAAATGAGGAAACATACACTGTAACACAGGCTAAGCCTAGCTTTGCGTAGCACTGGACTGGTCTCAGTAGGGAATGCTGAAGGGCCAGTGTTCTCTCATGTCAGGAGGAGCCCCTGTCTCACCAGGAGAGATTTCACAGGCCAGCCTGCTCTGTCCTCAGCTCCTGACTGCTGCTTGCAGCACCCCAGGGCACCAGTCAGCAGCACTGTGCTGCTCCTGTGATCCCAGAGCAGTACAGGGGGATAAGTGCTTTGTGCTGCTGTAATTAAACTGCTGGCACTTACCTAGGGCACCATTTTGATGTCCACAGAGTCATAAGCTGAAGCTTTCATCTTTTCCAGTGGCTTCTTGAAGAGCTGCCGCAGGGCCTCATAGTCAGGCTTCTCCTCGTACTCTAGTGCCATTACTTGCTGCAGGTAGCTCTGTAGGGCATCTACAAAGCAAGGAACATCACTGCATGGAGCTGCACAGCAACACCAGTTGTCTTCATAAAGCTGCCAAATGGCCTTCTCAGACTGCTCTCCCTGTGGCCTGAGGGACAGGATGGCATCCAGAGGGACCTGGACAAGCTCAACAAATGGGTCCATGTGAACCTCATGAGGTTCAGCAAGGCCAGGTGCAGGGTCCTGCACATGGGTCGGGGCAACCCCCAGTATCAATATAGGCTGGGGGATGAAGGGATGGAGAGCAGCCCTGCCAAGAAGGACTTGGGGGTGCTGGGGGATGAAAAGCTGGACATGAGCCGGCAATGTGCGCTTGCAGTCCAGCAAACCAACCATACCCTGGGCTGCATCCCCAGCAGCATGGGCAGCAGGGCGAGGGAGGGGATTCTGTGCCTCTGCTCTGCTGAGACCCCACCGGGAGTCCTGCATCCAGCTCTGGAGCCCTCAGCACAGGACAGACCTGGATCTGTTGTAGCGGGGCCAGAGGAGGCCACAGCAATGATCCAAGGGCTGGAGAACCTCTGCTGTGAGGAAAGGCTGGGAGACTTGGGGCTGTTCAGCCTGGAGAGGAGAAGGCTCCGGAGAGACCTTACTGCAGCCTTTCAGTACTTGGAGAGGGCTTATAAGAAAGGTGAGGACAGACTTTTTAGCAGGGCCTGTTGCAAGAAAGACAAGGGGTAATGGATTTAATCTAAAAGAGGGGAGATTTAGACTGGATATAAGGAAGAAAGTCTTTACTGTGAGGGTGGTGAAACACTGGCACAGGTTGCCCAGAGAGGTCGTCAATGCTCCATCCCTGGAAACATTCAAGGCCAGGTTGGATGGGGCTCTGAGCAACCTGATCTGGTTGAAGGTGTCCCTGCTCATTGCAGGGGGTTTGGATTAGATGGCCTTTAAACATCCAGCCCAAACCATTCCATGATTCTATGACAGACAGTTTACCCATCCACCTTGGCCAGCTGCAGAGAGGGAAAACAAAACCAAACACTAACAGGAAACTCAAAGACAGGATAGGGAAATGACATCTAGCCCCAAACATTGCATTTTTAAAGCCACCAGAGCCCTTGCCTCTTCAGCAAGGCTCATGAATACAGATAATGGGTAGGAGCCCTCCTTGTTTTGCTGTGAAGAAAAGGTTCACAGGAGGAGCCTGTCAACCAGTCCATGCAATGCTTGGTCACCGTTGCCAGCGCAAGCCATTCTGGACTAGCACTCCAGCACATAGAAGGTTGTAGCTTCAGGTGCAGTCAGTCCTCCTTCCCCAAGTCCCACTGTCACAGAGAGCATGCCCATACCTGGAATGGATCTCTGCCTGAAGCACAGTTGGAGAAGGCATATCACATCCCCTTTGTACCTGGAATAATCAGAGTGCTGTCAGGTGAGAAGCAATGGAGCGTGCACCTGAACAGGCTGTCTTTGGCAACGGAGACAAAAATAAAAAAGGCTAAATTCAGATGGCCACATTCTGAACAAAGCAGAAACCAGGGTTCATCAAACACCCTTTGGCCAGGCTCAGCCTTTACAGTGGGATTTACCCACATCCCAATAGTGTACTATGACTGAGTGATTTCAGTTGCAAAACCTCCCTCACTGCCTTCTGCTGAGCATTTCCCAAGAGAGTAGATATTTCTCCTACTTTTCCTTCTTCTCCGCCACAGTTTCTACTTTGTCCAGCTCATCAGACCAAGGCAAGAAGCCACAGAGCCATTTCAGAAGACAGTAGCCCAGAGATTCCAAGTCACTCCGGCGAGATGGTCCTGATGGGAAGGAAGAGAGATTCATGTGTGGAGAAAAAACAAACAAACAACAGAGTTTGGAAGCCATCCCAGAAGAGGCCCAGGCTAGCACCTCTCCTCCACAGTCTCCAGTACTCACTGCACAACCTTGGAAGTCTCTGTCTGAGGTGCCCCTTCTGTGTAACAGGCAGGCTCATGAAGGGGCACAAGTCTAAAGAGCAGAAGTAAGCAAATGCAAGAGCTTCATTAAGATGTGCTCTAGGATATCAACACTTCCGGAAGCCTGCTAACCCACACAGTTGAGGAATTGCCTCCCAGCCTCTGAAGGAAGATCTTCCCAATCTGAACACTGAGAGAGAACAGTCATCACATCCCAAACAGGAGAGGAACTGGCTAATTTAAATGTCTTTCCAGCTCTCACTGCTTCAAGGTCAGAGCAGAGCCTGCTGCAAATCTGTTTTGGGCAAGGATCCAGTCTGGCTTGAAACAGATCCCTGCTAAGCCAGCACAAAGCGGCCCCGTTTTCTATTGCTCGCACGCCTGCAGTCGCCAGGGCTCCAGATGGAGCAGGAACGTCCCTGCACCTCTTGCTGCAGTCATCGAGTGACCTGGCAAGTCTCAACACAGCAGCCCAGAGATATGCAAGCGCAAACAGCCCAGATAGGAACTTGGTTCCAGGTGCATGTGAATGCCTGGAAAGCAGCAGTGACAGCTATGCCAGCAGGGAGCCCTAGCTCCAGAGAGCACAGCCACAGTACCAGCTCTAGCTGAGCTTTGCTGGCTTGCGTCAGAAACAGAGACTCACCTGCTCCCTTGTGGCTGTCCAGACTGATAAACTCTGTCGTGCCTTCATGAGGGGTCCTGCTGCCTTCGCGCTGAGCCACGTGCTTCCCTCCTGGGCAGTAACGGAACGCATAGCAATAGCCTGCTAGGGTCACCTAGAAGACATCAAGGAGCACATGTCTGAGCGTGTGTGTGGTGCGAGTTCTGCCTACAGTGTAGCAGCAACCCTGCACCACAGCACCTTCTCGAGCACTGCACAGGCTGCGCTGCTCCCCTGCCCAGCAGCAGGAGCCTTGGCATTGCTCTACCCCATTTCACAAGCCCACCTTCACTGCCACTTCCTCACAGCATTGCTCCTGCTCCCTACCTGTGTGAGGTCTGCTGGGTTCAAATAGATGTTCTCAGCTGTGATGTCCCCATGCACATACTCATTTTCATGAATGTACTCCAGGCAGTCTAGCTAGGAGTAAACAGAAGAAGCAAGCCTATCAATCAGAACTATGCAGATTCCTTCAGCATTCTGGCTATCACTGAGCTGGACCCTGCCCAGCTCCCCACAGCAGTGTGCAGAAGCACAAAAAGCACCACTTCTCACAGCCTCTAGTTTTCAAGAGTCAGGTTGCTGTCATTCTCCTTACCCCAAATTCCTTGAAGGTGACACATTACTCAAAAGATGCCACTCAAGCTTACAACAGGTTTGAGAGGCGCTACTTAGAGACCCCAGACAACCCCCTGGAGCAGCTTTAAAACACCTTTGAAAGATCTGGAAGAAAGTTATAGGTCTTTTTTGAAAATGTCTCTTAGAAAGTATTGGTTCTCTACATACCAGCCGGACTACAATCTGAAAAGCTGCCTTCTCCCTCAGTACGTGTAAGCCATCATTGAGGACAGACTGAAGAGTTCGTCCTAAGTCAGAGAACACCAAAAACCTACAAGAGACAACGGCTTAGCATGTAGCAGTACTGGCCTGATTTGAAATCTGCAAGAGATACTTGTCAAGCGATCCACCTGGATCAGACCCCCCTTCAACTCTAAGTTGACCTGGGCAAACATTTCTTCAACTTTGGTAACAGAAAGCTTGTTGAAAAGGAGAGACACGCTGATTGCGTGTTGCAGATATACGGCCCGAGTCCCCCCTTTGTGTTAAGCTTAAGTCAGCAATAAGGTGTCCCCTGGCTCGAGGAGCAGAAGCAGTGACAGCGATGACTTCACCAGCAACCCAAGGACTGAAGGAAACACGATAATGAGAGGCAAACCGTTTGTTAATAAATGAGAAAGAAGCAGCGCATAAGGTTAGGAGCCCACGGGACAATGTGAAAAAGAATAGTAGACAGCAAGGAGAGAAGTGGGAAAGCCCAGGAAGATGGCAGTTGTGGACAAGAGAGCTTGGCCGTGCCCTTTGCAGAGTCACCTCACCTGTAGCTATCTGCATGCAATCCAAAGCCAACGCAGTTGGGCATTCCCAGCAACGGCACAGAGTGCCACTTCTTCCACTTCTCCACTAGAAGGGGAGAGAAGAGGACAGAGTGCGGCAGATGCTGCTAAGGAGCTCAGTCAGGGGTGCCCCTTCTCCGAAGGCCTGCTCTGCCCTGGGCAGCTGACAGCGGGAAGCCTCTCTCATACCGATTCTGTCCCAGAATGCCAGCCTAATGCACTGGGGTATTGGCACGTCAACGCACACAGCACTGCAGAGCAAGAGTAAGACAGAACGGATGCGGGGAATAGCAGAGCAGGCTAAGGCGTGTGGTTGCCAAAGGGCTAGGTAAAACAAGAAACAGGGAGAGAGGGAGGGATGGAGAAGTGTATTTTTATGGTCCTCCCAGAAGGGCAGGTTTGACAAATTCCTCCATCACCCCTGCCCACGTTCACTGGTCAGCGTTGCTCTTCCTCATTTTTTTGGGTCAATGGAGGAAATACCAGACAGCAGCTGACAGAAACACCCATGGAAGGGGCACAGAAGAGAGAGGAAGCCAAGGCAGGTCAGGCTGCAGGGCTGAACAGCTACCAGTGAGATCAAGACAAAGCATGGCCAGAGCAGGAAAGCTCCAAAATGCCAATACTGGGGTGTCCTAAGATACACAGAGACTCCTGGGAGAGCAGGCTCTTGACCAAACTTCTCAGCACTTTGGCACTAACCAAGCAGTGCATTAGTTTATTCTAGCGTGGCCTTCCGAGAGACTCACGTAACTGATGAGAGGAGGATGTCAGTTTTCCTAACAAGCAGCCTAGTCCTTGCCCTTCCCAGCAGCACCAACCTGTGCCTGCCTTTGCAGCTCGCTGGAAGAAATTCTGTTCATTGTAGATCTTGCCATCTTTGACATCCTAAAGGGAACAGGAAGGAGAAGCATTACTGAAGCCACACACCCACTGCTAGAAAGGGAAATTTGGGCACGATAGCTACAAGACCTTCACTATTCATTTTAAAGAAAGCAACACCCCCCCCCCCCCAATCAAATACCAGATCAGCAGCAGAGCCGAGAACAGAGCTCAGGTCTTTTGGTTCACTATTTAACGCTGCACCTAACAACCACATAAACCCTAGGCATCAGCACAGAACACAGGAGCGGCTGTCTCACGTTGGACATTTCAAGCACTACCACTGACAGCTGTGTGTGGGTTAAAAGCACACAGACAATGCAGACCATCTGGCAACCTAGAACGAGCTCTAGTCCCCAGGCTGTTATTTTAAAAGGAGCCAGAGGTGACCTTCTCATCCACAGCACGGATGAGGTTATTTCTGCAAACAGGCAAGTTCCAACAAAGAGCTGAAACATTTTATTCTAGTTGTCAGAAAGTGAGACAAGAAAGTCTGTATTTGTGACATTCAAGTGTCTGGGTAATGTGCTAAAATCTTAGAATCCATCGTTTTAAACCAGTAAGTGCCCTTTTACTACTGCTGTTATCAAGTGACCTGAAATGCATGTAGTTTACAGTCAGTATGTATGCATCTGCCTACGCACATGTATATACATACTCAGCATACTGCAAGCTAACTTAGGACACATGCTGTCATGCATGTGAGGAGGCAGCAGTTTTATATCCTGGCAGGTTTGATACCAAAGGCCCGACCCACAGCTGGCCAAGGTAGCTGGGGATCAGCAGGCTCCAGACAACACGAACAACCATGTTCCAGAGGACATTTTATTCTGCACCTTGCCTAGTGAGCCAATCTGAGCCATCAAACCCGGGAGCCAAAACGCTCTTGTGTGCCACATGATACTCCACAGTCCTCTGCGATCCCAAGGGCTGGGCTGCACTGTCAGAAGACTCCCGAGCAAAATGCCAAAAGATGCCAAAAGTGCAAAAGAGAGGAGCTGGGGGAGTGCCACATGCAGAAGTGATTACAGTTTCCCACCTACTCCTTCTAGTTTTGTGGCATTTAGCTGTCTTTTCTCATTAACATCAGATTCTTTCTCCATCCTCTTAAATGTCTCTTCTGACAAAAGGGAGAGTGAGTTCTCAAGCACCTGCACGAGTGGGCACTACCAGGTCCCCCCCAGAGCCATGAGTCACCACTGGTCTTCCCACAGACAAGCGACCCCCAAGAGCCACAGCAGCGCAGAAAACAGTGTGCTCTGGTTTGTGAAGTCTGCTCTGGTTTGTGAGTTACTAAAAATCAATGAACTGAATTTCCACTGCTGAACAGCTACTACTGGAAACAGCAAGTTTCTAGAGAACCCAAGTTACTGGCAAGTGAAAGCTGGCTCAGAACTCCAATTTAATTACCGTTTGATTTAGAGATGTGCTCTGGCCTGACAGAGATTCTCAGTGCTGGTTCATCACACTACTTCAGCACAGCCACAGAGTTCTAACCTCTCCAGTTTCCCCAGACTTCAGCAGGGTACGCGCACACTTGCCATACGGGGAAAAAAAGAGATCTTGATTAATGAATCAAGATCTCTACCTTACACCACTAAATTCAGTTTTGGAGATTACTGAGCTTGGTGGATTGTAGAGGCAACTTTCTGGAATGAAGGCTTTTCCTTTTTTTAACCCTCATATCTGTTGGGTTGTTTGGTTTTTTTTTCACATCTTTAGTGGAAAAGCCAACTGCTACTGAAATCCAAGGTGAACACTCAGGAAGTTATATCCATACCCTAGGCTAGAAGGGGCTTCGGTGACTCTTTTCTCTGAACCCCTGGGACACTCTTAGCCACACAGGCCAAATGGGTCAGGCCCTGGATGCAGTACACTACGCACCATTCCCTACCCAAACGGATCAAAACTCACAAGTTTGAGGGAGTGTCTTTGCTTCTGAGGACAGGTTCCAGATGCTGCCTGTGCTGTGGAAGGATGGAACAGATGTGGTTACAAGAGCATGTAAAGAGGTACTTGCAGTGTCAGCCGCGCTGTTAAACACAGCCTGCGCAGCTGGCTGTTACTTATCCTCTACTTCTTTCACTTGGGCTTTGCAAAAGCATCCTCTGTGACAGCATCTTCCCAGATTACTACAAAATAATTCTTACCTTGCTCCTGAAGCACAGCACCCCTGACATGCTTCGAGTGCAGTTCTGCGTAAGTCACAGAAGCATCTAGGCATGGCTACAGTAGTGGGGTGCTTTGAAGGTGGTACGTAAGGAACAAATCATTAGTAGAATCCCAAAAGCACCCCCAAATGCATTTGCTGAGCATTCCCTCCAGCTCACTTCGTGGCTGGTCCAGTCTGCAAGAGATGCCAAAGTCCCTTCTGCTCTGCACGATGTTATGGGTTATATGTGGCCTTCCTCCGAGGAGATTTGCACCCATTACGTGGCCTTGGGGTAGTTCCTCTCCTGCTTTTACACCGAGCGCTACGCACAGGGTATCTGCCGCTCAGCACCCAACAGGTGTTTCTATGACAGCACCCTCTAACATCGCCTCTTTCTAAAGACAGAGGTGGGTGCCCACACTTTGTTATTATTACTAAAAAGAAACTACAGCCACACACCAGGCAAAGCTTACTAAGGGAGAAAATCCTTCCTGATGAGAATTTCCAAGTTAAGAGCAGGGAGTACGATGGGAACCTGCGGCTTGGCAGCCTGCAGCCAGGCTGACAGCGCCCGGCAGTCCCCAGCCCGGGCCTCCCCCCGGCCCCCGCTCCAGGCTGAGCACCCCGAGCCCGCACCCAGCCGACACCGAGCCCGCCGCGGTGCCGGCAGCGCCCGGCCGTACCTTCGTACACCAGCCCGCAGCCGCCCTCCTCCAGCAGCCGGACCAGCCGCCACCGCCGCCCGCCCCTGTCCGTCAGCACCGTCTCGACCGGGAGCGGCACCGCCGGGCTGGGCCGCGCCTTGCGGGGCGAGCGGGAGCTGGGCCTCGCCGCGACGGAGGGCCGGGCCGGGGAGGCGGCGGGGCTGCGGGGCTGCTGCCGCGGCGGGGCCGGCGCCGCCCGCTCCGTCTCCTCCTTCTGCAGCGGCGGCGGCGGCAGCCTCCCCCCGCAGGCCGGGCAGAAGCGGAAGGCGGGCTCCACGCCCCCGCCGCACTGCGGGCAGAACCGGGTCACCCTGCGGGCACAGCGGGGACAGCCGTCAGCGCCGGGCCGGGCCGGGCCGGGCCGGGCCGGGCCGGGCCGCCCCACTCCCGCTCCCGCTCCCCCAGCCCACCTCGGTGAGGCGACAGCCGCCTCAGGCCCCGGCTGACCCGGCCGCAGCCCCCGCCGCCCGCGGCGCGACATCGCCCCGCCGCCGCGCACACCGCGCATGCGCCGCACCACCCACCGCCCCCGGGCTCGCACGCATGCGCGGTGTGCGGGGGGGGGGGTGGCGGCTGTCATGGCGGCTGCTGAGGCGCGGCGGGGACCGGCGGGCGGGGAGAGCGGCGCGGGCGGCGCGGGGATCGGCGAGCCTGGGCCGGGGCCAGGGAGCCAGCCGCCCCGGGGGAGGCCGGCGGCCGCCGCGGGGGTCTCTTTGGGGCTCCCCTCAGGGCTCCCCTCAGGCAGGAACAGGCGGTGTCCCCGGGGCCTCCCGCTGGGCTCCTAGGAAACGCCATCAGGGAGCTGCTTAAAAACGGCCTCGGGACTGTGGGACAGCTGCTGACAGCCCAGCGAGCGCGGGAGTGGCGCAGGGCCGGGGGGGATGACCGCGTGTGCATTGTGCGTGTGTGCACCATCCCCGCCGGACGCTGTAGGCCCGTGAGCCTCGAGCAGGCACCTGTGCGTTGCCACGGAAGAGGCGCGGGTGGGCTGAGACCGTTCCCTTCGGGAGGGACGAGCCCGAGGTTTGCCCGGGGCAGGGGCCCAGACCCGCAGGGCGAGGCGTGGGCAGCGGGCGTGCGGGGTTCCTGGCCCCAGAGAGCGTCTCGGTGTAGTGGCTTTGCTTTTCGATGCCTGTCCCAGTGAGACGCCCGAACGCCACAGCCGTGGGGCGCGGACAGGCGTAAAGGGGGACTGGGAGGCGACAGCCCATACAGGGAAGGGTGAGCAGCACCAGCTGCTCCCACAAGAGCTTAGTGGGGAACAAGGAATGAGCTTGGTGTATGGCTGATGAGGAGAGCAGCGGTGGAACGTGGAATAAAATGACACGTGGGGTATCAGCCCCGTGTCTGAGTCCACCAAAGGGCTCTGGGGCTTGGAGGAGGCGTCTCCAGACAAGGTGTTCGCACAGACCGCATCCTGCTGCAGGCTGGTCGCCCCTTCACAGTGCCTCCAAGCGCATGTTCCTAACCTGCACTAGGCACACGGAAGAGTCCCAGCAGCACCAAAACTCTGCCGAATGGCTCTGGGAGCATTGACAGGTGTTCAGATTGGGTTTTGAAGCCTGTTGCTGGGATTTTTCTTGGAAGCATGTGGACACTGTTGGGAGCGACAGGGCAGGTTGGCCGCATTCTCATCTTCCTCCCTACCACGTTCGTCAGGACGCCGCACTCTACAGTCGCTCTTTTTCATTTTTCCCTGGCATTGTAGGCGGCAGCAGGGGTGCACTGAATTGGCTTACCTTCACTTGTCACCCCCACCGCACGACCTTCTGTTCAGTTCCAGTTATTCCTGCACCCCGTACAGGTGCAGATGACAATTATTTTGTTAACCGAAGCACCCCCTCAGAATTTTGACAAGAAAAGAATTGGTCATTCTTCATCAAACTGGTTTTGAATTTACCTTTACAAGCTGGTGTGTGGTATTTTGTCTTCCCCTAGTTCTTGAACTGAGATCATCGATCATTGTACTGAAGCCCTCCATGGCGACTGGTGGCACAGCTGTGACTGCCTTGTTTCAGCAATGATTCATTAAGCCTTGCAGTTACCGTTTCATTTTTGTAAAACTTTTTAAAACAGCGTTAATTCATGATCATAGCTCTATAATTTCGTTGGTGGTTGCCTAGGGAACAACGATCACGACCTGATTACACCCAGTTTGAGGCAAAGAGTAATCCATTCAGTAAACAAAAATACATGGTGCTTTAAAAAGTCAAAGCCCATAAAGACAATAAAAACTCCGAGAAAAAACTGTGATGGGGAAAGGCGGATAAAAAATGGCGGAAAAGGATAATTCTTTAAGGTTTATTTCCAAAAGCCACCAAGCTGGTATCATGGAAGGGAAGCCCCCACCCTATTTCACTGGTGTATGGAAAGTAATAATTAGCAATAAAAAAGAAAGCCATAATGAATGGATGAAAGAGGAAATAGATAGCAATTTTCTCCACTTCATAACTGGTAATTTGCATCAGCAGCGTGGCAGGGTGAGCTGGGTGCCTGCAGTTACGCTGCAGGGGATTGTGTCCGTGAGCATTGCACCTTCTGCCTGGTCTCAGCTCAGCAGGAATTTTCTCCCTCTTTCCTGCCTTGGGCGTTGAAAACCAGCCTGGATTTTGGGCTGCGGAGAGGGACCGGCTCCTGGAGAGCCTCTGGAGAGCAGGACGGAGCAGATCCCAAGGTCGAGCTTTGCTGGTTTGAACATTTAGACTCTCAAGCCCCCACGAGTGAGCACGGGAGCCCCCGGCCCAGAGCTGCTCGGGTGCTGCTGGTGTCCCAAAGGGCTATTGGGGCACACAGGAGCCGGGCAAGGAATTGGGGAGTGCCTGGAGCTGGTCCTGGGGCAGGTACCAGGCTCTGGACACTGGGGAAGGGCTACCGGGCTGGTGTGCACCCCACAGCGGGGTAAGACCAGGGTGGGGAGACCTGGGACCATTCCAAGGCTGAGTCAGAGCAAGCAACAGGGATCTTGTCCGTGTCCTCTTCAGCCACGAGTGGCCCGGGAGCATCTTGCACTTGCCTCAGCCCCAGCAAACCAACCCTCTGCACGCTCTCCTGTTCCCATTTGAATCCATTTGCACGCTGGATCTCCGCAGCAGAGGCAATCTCCTACAACATGGTAACGCACAGTTTGGAAAGTGCTTCCCATTGTTTTAAACCAGACCCAGCCCTGTGGTGTTCCTTGCTGCTCTGCTGTGGGAAACAAAAATACTCTTTCCTTTTTTCCCCTCTTAGTGACACCTTACCAGGTCCCTTTGCTGTGGCCCTGCCAGGCTGTGGCGTGTGCTGAGTCTCTCCCCTGTGGGTGCTGCTCCATCTCCCTGCTCGGCTGCTTCCCCTCCTCGCTGCCCTGTCCTCTGCGAGCTGCCCTAGCCATGCTCCCACATCGCAGCAATCCCACCGATTCCTTCCTAATGCCCTTTTCCCTTGATTACCAACGTGCAGGCGAAGCACCCGCAAAGACTCCAGCATCTCTTTCCTGAACGACAAAGCTCATTTAGAGCCCATCACGCTGTACACATAGGGTGACTTGTACATTGCCCTGAATTTAATTATACTGAATTGCATTTGATGTCTGTCTGCTGAGCCGCTTGACATCGTGCGATCCCTTTGCATCTCTTCACAGTCAGCTTTTTATTTGACCACTGAAACACTGTGTAGCATCAGCAAGATCTGCTCTCTTTTACGCTTGTATTGACTAGCACAGTCTGGCACAGATCCTGTCTGTTTATTCCTGCCCTTGTCTTCTAACTTTTAAGCAGCTAGTGTACAAGGAAACCTCACTGCTAGTCCATCTTAATGTCTGGAAGAGCTTTCGTAGTGAGATTTTGTCAAAGTTTTCCAAAAATCTTTGTCTGATTGACCATTATTTACATCTTCTGTGTAATTCTAGCAAGACTTCCCTCCTCCAAACCGTGCCCAATGTTACCTCAGCATTGCATGTTTATTCATACATGTTCTAATGCCATTTTTTCTTCCATCTTTCAGCAAATTTGCCTGGTACCAAAGCCAGGTTTAAGATCCTAGTGTTTCCTAGATCCCTGTGGAGCCCTTCCTCAAAACTAGCCTGGCGTTTGCCACCTCCCTCTCCGGCGCTGGGGAGGTCGGGGACCTGCTGCCTGCGTCCCACTGCGGGTGTGCGCCGTGCCCTGAGCCTGCGCCAGCCCAGTCCCTCACCAGCCACAGCAGGTTTCCAGCAGACTTCCTGCTTCCTATGGGTTTGCAAAATACAGCGGGGTTAATTTTTATGTGATAAGCAAACTACACTCAAAATATATTTTCATCTGTGTGCGTGTGGTTTTTAGCTTGCTAGGCGTTTTGCATCTTTCTGTTCTCCTGGTTTGAAAAAGGAAATACCAGGTTTTGAAGAGTTTTTATTTCATTTTATTCATTTTCATTTTACTACATATTTGTATTTTGACTAGCTTTCTTTGCTGCTAAACCATCCTCCTGCAAGTTCACCATGGTATTGCATGAGGACACATCCACACCAGCTAGATGGTATCTCCCTGCTGTTTGCACATATTTTCCTCTGTATTTGATTTTCACTTCTTCAAACCAGTTTCTTTACTTCATGTAGTTCCTTCTGGGTAGGATAGGTAAGGCTTCAGAGGTTTTTCACCTTTGACTATAACAGCTTATGGCTCAGGGGATGCCTCTTCTTGTGGTTCTCTAGCTGGGGGCTGCAGATGCAGCCATTTAGGATGGCTTTGCTGTGACACTTCCCTGCTTGAAGTCTCCCCAGGCAGTGGTTTCTTGCTCTCACAGCCTCTGAGCCTCCTTTAGCATTTTGGGGGTATTATCCCCATCCTCTCTGGGTGGGTTACAGGCAAGCCCTAACGTCCTCCTCTGTTCATCCTTCATGTTTCCTGGCCCACTCCCTGTGGATTCATGCAGATTACTGATGCACATAACCCATTTACTCTCTGGAGCCAGTGCTTCCCCTTGCCCTGCTCGTACACCAGCCCTCCACCAGCTTCTTCTCGACTCTGGTCCCTGGGCTGTCCCCGTCACTGCACCCAGGGGTTTCCTGATGCCTCACCCTTGACTAAAACAGGCTGCCCTCCTCTTCGTGCCAGGACGTTTTTTCTGACTTTTCTTATTCCTCTGTTGAAGGGACAGAATAATGAATTTACCTCTGGACGATTCCATGCCCCACTGCCCGCTCATATCACCCACTGTCCCTGATTTAAAACCCCTCCTTTGATGGTTTTAATTTTAAGAGCTTGCACCCTGGCTCTATTTTCATTAAGCCAAAGCTCGTCTTTCCTGGAGATGCTTCCTCTGTCCTGAAAGTTTCTCTAGTTTTTTCTAAGCCAAAATCCAACCCACATGCCAGCAACCTGCCCACCCTTGCTGAGCCGGCAGCACTGCTGGCCCTGGATCCAGGTTCCTGTAAAGCAGTGTTTTATGTGACTTTTTAACTCTCTCTTGGTCTTGGAAGAGGGAAATGTCTCTGCTTTTAGGACAAGACCCACCTCCTTCTTGCCTTTTTGTGCTGAGGATGGTCCATGCTGCTCTGCCTGCTGGGAACATGCAGGCAGCTGGGATGGCAACAGAAGGATCCCTGTCTCCTCCCTTGAGGGATTTCCTTGGTGTCTGCTCAGTTACGTCTCCCTTATCTCACCCCTCGCTTCCCAGCACGGCTGCCAGCAGCCTAAGCGCATGACCTATCGGATTTATGTGCTGGCAGAGATCTACAAGCTGGACAGAGTGCCCAAAGCTGCCAGTTCTTCAATTGCTCTTAATGAAATGAGGCTATTCCTTTGCATTTACACACCTCTTTGATCCCGAAGTCAAGTGATGCCGCTCGCACAGTGGTGCTACAGTCCTGGGAGAGGCCTCGGGAGCCTTTTGGCTCCAAACTGCCAGTTCTAGTGCAGCAGCCGCAAGAGGTGCCAGCTGCTGGCACAGCAGGGCTGCCTGCATGCCCAGGGGCACGGGCCGCAGGGACACCGGCTGCCTCTCCGGGGTGACACACCGTGCCTGTCGTGGGCTGGGCTGCCTCCCCAGCTCCATCCACCAGCTCTGCGGCCACAGTGGGATGCTCACCCGAGCACGGGGAGCAGCCATAGCAGATGTTTCCAGCCGTGTCTCCGGGGTCTGTCGAGGGCCCGCAGCGGGGACACGGGGATAGAGCAGGGACACCCCAGGCACACTTTGAAGGAGGCTGGTGTGGCCAGAGACTGCGCCAGCTCCCTGCAGAGCTCTGCCAGGAAAATCACGGTTCAAGGAGGGCAGGGATTGGGAAGAGCAGCAGGGGATCCTGGAAGGCTTCTTCCTGTGCCAACCTTCCTGCAGCTGAGCACTGCAAGGGGAGTCCATCTTCTCTGCGCATCTCCCCAGCACTTCCAGAGCAGAAGGACACGCTGGGAGACTCCAGCCTGGCAGCCAAGGCTGGGGGGCTGCAAACAAGCATGTCTTGGGGGGCAAGGGAAGAGGGAATCCACCTCTGGGAGGAAAGGAGCCCAAGATCTGGTCCTTGCCCCAACAAGGACCCGCACCCAGGCAAGGCAGTGACATGGCTTCATTCCCCCAGGGCGTGGGGGAACAGTGCACCAGCACTACGGGTGCGAGGGAGGATGGGCTGCAGCAACCCTCGGGGTCTTGCCTGGGAACTGACAAGCACACACCTTTCCCCAGAAAAAGATCAGATGGGAACCCCCCCCCATCGCTTTGGCTTTTATGCAGCCAGTGTTCTCAAGAAAAATGGTTGTTCCTAGCCCACCTGGCTGTCTCCGAGTCTGAGGGAGCAGAAGGCACTGGATCTGCTCCTCTGCTTTCCTGGGAACCATCATCCCTCCTGGGTGGTGGCACTCGAGGGTGAAAAATGCCAGTCCCAGGATGGCACCATCCAGCTCTGCAGCAAAACCAAGGAGCAGGAAGGAACTAGGACAAGGTGGGAAATGCTCACAGCAGAAGTCGGTGTGTTTGTCCCTGGCCCAGCAGCTCATGGGATGCGGTGTCCAGGGAAGCTTGGTCAGACAGAACCAGGCAGACGGTCTGAAACAGTGTGATGGGCACCCTGGCTGCTGGTGACGGGATGCCCCCCCGGGAATAACTCCCAGGGAGATGGGGGGTGACAACAGCCAGCAAGGGAAGGTGGTGGAGAACAGCTTGAGCCAGCGATTTCGGGGAGAAGCAGGCAGCAGGAGCAGGGTGGGCAGGCTTGGCCTGCCAGCACAGGGCCGATTCCTCCTCCTTTCAGACGCTGATGACGATGGTGATGGGAGATACCAGAGAGGGACATCCCCCAAGCAAGCACCCCCCAGCTGCCTGATATCCCGCTGCGCTTTTCTGGCAGCGTCCCATGGGTTTCTCTTGTGTCCCTGCTCCGTCCACCATGCTCGTGCTCCTGGGTGCAAGGTGAGTCACCGCGATGCTGCTGCGCCTTGTTGCAACATCTCCCGTCTTCTGTTCTAGGAGCCATGAGGAGCCTGTAAATACTTTCTTTGGCAAGACTTTTGTTTTGATCTAATCGCTCAGCTTCCTTCAAAGGCAGGCACAGAGAGGAACCGTGTGAGGCAACAGGGAAGGTCACGGGGAGACTGGGGCGGCTGTAATTGGGGAGGATCAAACCTGGGCTTGAGCAGGGGTGTGGGCAGGTGGCTCAGCCCGGGCTCACATGAGGCTCCGGCGTGTCACCGCGGGCACTGACTGCCCCAGATCCTCCCCAGGACCACAGTCACCTGTGACTACACAGCTGGCTGCAGGCATCACCTGAGACGGGGCCAGGGTCCCCACGCTGCGGTGAGCGCTGGGGCGCAGACCCAAGGTGACAGCTACCTCACGCCATTCCCGTTGCGGTCGCTGCAGGATGCTGCGCAACACGGTAACAAGTGATGGGGGAAAGCAAATGGAGGGATGACGAGCCCTCGGCCGGACCACGCTCGGTGGGAAGGCACACGCCACCCCCACGCCCAGCCAACCTGCGTTATTCACGTTTCAAAGCACACGTGTGGCTCTGCTGAGGGACGGCAACTCGCTGAGCCGGGCTGGCCCCTTCCGGCCTCTGAGCCCTGTAGTGAGCTTTGCTGGATGCCACGAAGTCGATGGGTGCGAGCTGGAAAGCTTTGCTGTGGTCTGGTCTGGTGGCTACTCAGTTGTCCCTGGCAGATGGGCTTCTGCTCCGCTGGTGTCTGCTGAGCAAGCCAGGGAAGCCCAGGGACATGGCGCTGGGTCTATGCATCTCCCAGTGCAGCCCAGTGGGAGACGGGACCCGAGCACGGGCCAGCCTCTCGTCCTGCTGCCGCCCCGTCCAGCGCAGCAGCAGCACCCTCCGAGCAGAGCACGGCAGCGGGGAGAAACCCTGTGGTGACTCTGCTACGGGGCCAGACCCACAGGTTGTAACTCGCTGCGGGTGCCCCGGGAAGCCAAACCTCAGCTTTTGCCAGCAACGAGCTCAAAGCTGCCGAGGCGGCGAGCGGGGTCTTCACTTCCAGCTCGATGGGTCCCAGCTGTGCAGTCACGGGATGTCACTCTCTGTTCGTACGTGGCTATTTTCAAAGCTGATCTTGCTGCTTCCCTCTCTCCCGTACCGAGACAGCTTCACCCTTGCCCCGGTTCTGTTTTGTAGTTTATTTTCTCCTGTCCCAGGGGCCAGCTGGAGCACGGCGGATGGCCACAAACCCCCACGCTTGACCAAGATGAAAAGATCGCAGGGGAACACCATCTCCAAAGCAGTCACGCTCAAAGCCACCACCGCAGCATCCATCTGAATGGAGACCCCAGAAAAGCTGGTTCGCTGATCGGGCGGAGAAAGGCAGCGGCTCCAGGCCGCCGCGCTCCCCTGCCTGCCGTGGCATGGAGGGGGCGAGGGTCGCTGCGGCACCCCAAACACCCCCCGGCACCTTGTAGCACCAGGCCCGAGGGGGACCACAACCCCCTTCATCACGCAGCAAGGCTGCGCGGAGCCATGGCTGTTCCTGTCCCTGTCCCCGTCCCCTCTCCCTACCCTCCTCTTCCTCCTCCCTCTCCCGTAACGTGCCCACAGCAAACTTTTCCCCCCTTGGCTGTTCCCAGCATCGGCCGGCGGGCTGGCTCCTCCAGCCCCTGCGCCTGCCAACTTGGCAGCGGGAGCGGGCAGGGCCGCCGTCCGCCGTGAGCCCCTTCCTCTGCCGGCACTTTCATCCTGATCTGGAAGGGCCACGCGGCAGCCGGAGCAGCTCCGGAGCGTGGCGTTCCCACGCACGCTGCCCAGCCGGGCGGGGACACAGCCGGCACGTGCTCCTGGAGCCGGGGCAGGGCACAGCACGGAGCATCCCCCAGGATCGGGACGGACGGACAGACAGACGCGTGGGCGCAGGCTGCGCAGCGGGTGCCGGCGAGGCTTCGGCCCTCACGGCCGCCGCGGCAGGCACGGCCGCTCGCACCCGCAGCCCCAGCAGCGCACGCGAGGCCCTCGCACGCGCGCGGGAGCCCCTCGCACGCCTGCAGCCGCACGCGCTCGCGTGCACCGCCCCGACGCGCGTGAGCACACCCGCGACGCCCTGCGCACACCCACAGCGCCCGGCGCACGCGGAGCGGCACACGCAGCCACGCGCGCACACGCAGCGACACCTACGGACACGCGCACGCGCACACACGCGCGCGCACGTAGCGATACACACGCGCGGGGAAGCGCACGTGCACGCGCGCGCACGCGCGGCGACGCGCACGTGTGCGCGCGCACTCCCGCGCTCGCCTTCCCTCCCGCGCTCACACCCGCTCGCGCGCGATGACGCACCGCGTCCCCCCCAGCCCAGCCCCGCCCTCCGGCGCGGCGCGTGCGCGGGGCGGGGCCCGGCCGTCGGGGCGGGCGGGGCTGCGGGCCGGAGCCGCAGCCGGAGCCGCAGCCGGAGCCGCCCGGCCCGGTGAGTGCGCGCCGGCGGGGCGGGGGGCGGCGGGCGGGGGGCGGCAGCGGCCCTCCCGCGGCCGGGCGGCGGGGCGGGGCGGGGCGGGGCGGGGCGGCCTCGCCCGGGGCTGCGGCAGCCTCCGGGGCTGTGCGCCCGGCTCCGCCCGCTGCCGCCGACGTGGGCGCCTCCGCTGCCCCGGCCCGGGCCCGGTGGGGCCGGGGCGAGCTCAGCATCGCGTTCCCCCCCGGATCGCGTCCGTCTCCCCCCTGGAGCGGCGGGGCCCGGGGCTGCCGGGCCGCGGCGGGGTGGAGGCGGCGGCTGCCGTGTGCCCGGCTCCGTGCCAGGCCCCGCCGCTCCGGGGTGCGCGGCCCGGCCTGCAGCGCCGTGGCGGAGGCCTGGCCGCCGTCTCCAGCTGCGGCTGGTGCAGGGGGGTGCCCCGGGTCGGCCCTCCCCATTCAGCGTGGGGCTGGGACCCCGGCCCCGGGGGGCTGTGCCCCTGCCAAGCGGGCACCGCCGCACCGACGGCTTCCTGAAGGCGTAAAGAGGCGGCAGCTCGGGTCTCCGGGGGTCCGGCCCTTGGAAACGCCGTTTCACAGCCCCAGCCCGCGGCAAGCACGGCCCCAGTGTAGGTAGCCCCGGGGACGGGAGCTCGCCCGGGCGTCGTTGGCCGTGGGCTCGCTGCGTGCCCGGGTTGCAAGCCCTGGCCCGGGCGGCTGAGCGATGGGGTGGTTTGCACAAGGGCTCACAAGGAGCTCCCCCGTCGGGTGCAGACCTTGTTACTTTCCCAAGTCCACGAGGCCGCCGAATTGGCAGAGTTTGGCTCTTCACATGCAACTCCAAACTCTGGACAGACCAGCCGACGGTGCTTTTAAAGCAAGAGGTATGACCAGCTCTGGTGCAGCAGCATCTTCCCTCCTCCTGCTGCTGCCGAGCGCGGGGGCTTGTTGCGGGCGCGATTCACCCACCCAGGAGCCTGCCAGGCTCCCCGGGCCCGCCAGCCCCCTCCTCGCCTCCCGCCGGGGCAGTGGCCGGATACAGGGCTGACCTCCAGCTTCGGCAAACGGGACCCGGCGCTGTTTGCGTTTTCTTCTGTATTTCGAGGCCTGAAGTTCCCATCTGGGGGAAAAAACGTGTCCGCGGGAGACTCGGCGGGGGGCTGGTTTTGCGAGGCTGCTGGGTGCCTGCGCTGGGTCAGCAGCCTCTTGCCGCTGGGCTTGCAGCCTCCGAGAAAGTTTTATGGTTCTGTTTGCACGGCCTCTCAGGCTGCGGTAGGTGGGGTGTTTTATGGTCTGGCTTTGTCATGACTCTTGCATCTCTCTGAACAGCAAGAGGAGGAATTAAAAGCGGCAGCGAGAGCTGCATGCCTCCAGACACCCATGGCTGGTCTGGTGGCTGCTGGCCCCAATTGCTCTTTGCAGGACCCAGCCGTAGGAGATGGGACTTCCCGGACACGCAGACGTCAGAAATCACTCTCTCTTCCTGAAAACACTGGCCAAAAAACATCCTTCCCCCTGCCACGGGTGCTCACGCTTTTAATTTCCAGCACGGGCACTGCGGGGAGCAGAGAGGCGTTTCCCGCTCTGGCGGCAGTGTGCGGAGCACCCGGGTGCCAACAGCCCTCTCCGGGTAAACGATGCCACCACCCTGGGCACGGCGGGGTCCTCGGCATGGCCACGGAAGTGGAGGTGCCTGGCAGGGTTGTCAGTTCATCTCCTGGGGAAGACACGGTGCAAGTCAGTGGGGAGAAATGCCAATTTACCAAAAAAAAAAAAAAAGGCAACAGCTGCCATTTCCAGGCCTCGTTTCTATGGGAACAGGACATCAGAAGAGCAGAAACGCAGCGAGTGCTCTAAAATAACTGCCAGCTCCCCGGAGCATGTGGCCTTTGCTCGGCTCGCCCAGCCCTTTGCACTGAGACAGTGGCTGGGGACGGCTGGCTCCTGGCGACGAGATGGCGTGGAAATGGGTCAGGAGGTGGCATGCCATGGCCTTGATCCCTGCCGATCCTCAGCCTGTCCTCATCTAAATCCACCGGCGGGAGAGCTCCGGTCCAGGCTGGCAGCTGGCACAGCTGCCACGTTTTCTGGCACGGCTCTGCTCGGCAGCACGGCAGGGGCTGGTGGTGCTGGCTGGGCGGCGAGGGGCTGTCTGGCTTCCACCCGTCTGGGCTGAGGTTGCGGGCAGACAGGCAGGAGGGTCTCCTTCCTCACTGACCTCCCCGGGGATGCCCAGGGCGAATCTGCGCTCATGTATTTAGGAGACTCTTCCTCCCGCCGCGGTCGGATGAGGAGAGCAGGGTATTTCCAGGAAGGGGAAGAGGAACTGGGTTGTTCTCCCAGAAGCTGGTGGTGGTCATCTCTCTCTTCGCCCTCATCTTCGTCTGTGCCGCTTGCTGGGAAAGTCAGTCTTACCTCATAGCGCGTAGTGCTGAGGTCAGGCAGGAGAGCATCTCCGGAGGGGACAACCTGACGTGCCGCTGTGCGAGTAGGCAGGTGCGTGGCGGGGTGTCCTCCAGCAAGGTACGAGCGGTGCCTCTGGGTCGTCTTGAACCAGCCATGCACAGCCCTCCTTTCCTGCCAAAGGTGGTCCCAGACACGGGCAGGGGGGCTGACGGGGTCCCTGCCTCAACTGCCTGTGGTCATGGGCATCTCAGGGCTGGTCCAGGCAGCACCTTCTGAAAAAGATTTTGCCTTTTTGGGTTGAAAAAAACCATTTCTGTGGATGCCCAGAGCCTTGAAAGCCTTTATTGCTCTCAGATCCGGTAAGAGTAGCCCTGTTGTAACTGAGCTTCTTCCATCTCATTCTCCAGCAAGCGAAAGATCCAGTACGGGTTTTCCTGGGACCCGTAAAAGCTTGGAAAAAATTTACTGGCAATAGCGAAGTTTTCCGCCCTTGTGTAGTGTTTGTGTTACCCAAGAGCTGCTTGACATTTTCTCATCGGCGTCCCAGCCCCGACGGCAGCCATGAGACCCGCGCGGGTGGTCAGGGGGGGTCAGCTTGCGTTTGAGGGTGCGGCGGGGCGAGCGGCCAGGAGAGACACGGGAGTGGGAGCTGGGCTCTCTGCGAGGGCAGCAGCCTTTGCCAGCCTGACCCGTTGCGTTTGTCCTCTTTGAAACGAGCCAAAAGTTTGATTGCCTTGATTTGCTCTGGATTCCTTTCGAGCGAGTGCGGGAGGAAGGTTTCTGCTCTCGGGGGGCTCGTGTGGAGGTGTGTCGGATCCTGCCGTGTGTGGTAGGTGAGTGCATAGGGGTAGGGGACCTGCCATCGGAGTCCTGTGGCAGACTGGTGGCATTTCTGCCAGGGCACATGCAGACCGGGGGCCAGCTGGAGACACAGTGCTTTGTGAGGAGTTTGAGGGCATTTAAGCTGAAATCTGGCAGCAGCCATCTTTGCAAAGTCCCCTTCGCTGTTTCTTCCCCGCTTGCTGCTCGGGGGTGTCTGATGGGCTTTTCTGGGCTGCAGGAGTGGACCTGTTCTGGTTTTTTTTTTCTGGGTCCCAGAGCAGGACGCTCTAGCACCATGTCTCTTGCACTTCTGTGCATGGAGTGGCAAAAAAACGGTATTTCTTTGCTCTGAGGCCGTGCCTGGGTGCTGGGTTGAACATGGGAAGGTGCATGCCGAGCCAGGGGGGCCTCTGGAGGGCTCAAGGAGCTGGTGGTGCAGGGCAGCTAGATGGGCGCTTCTTGCTTTGTCCGCAGACCTACGTGGAGTTTAGCTTGCTCTTGCTGCAGCTCAGTTGCTCCCAGCTGCCGGTGCTCTGATGGCGATGTGCATTTACCAGTGACTGGTCTGCGAGCGAAGGCTGGGCAGGCCGGGTCGCCAGCCTCCCCTCTGCTCTCACTGCAGCACCCTAAACTCCCTGCTGAGGTTGGTGGGTGCCTGCTTGGTCCAAGGAGGTGATGCTGTCCAGACCAGGGCTGGAAAACATGCTGTTGAGCATCTCCCGGGATGCTGCTGGCAGGCAGTGTGTCCATCCTTGTGTCTGCAGCGGCTTTTGGTGCTGCCAGGCTCTGGAGCACAGGCTCTGGGAGATGAACCTGGCAGCTGCCGGCTCGCGGAGGGTGCGACAGGGCTGGTGGGTGCTGCAGTGACCCAGGTTGACTCCGTCGCTGCGGGAAGAGGGGATTCGCCGTGCTTGGAGGCCGAGGGGCTGCTGGGCTGGAAGCTGCCCTGCGCCCAGCAGCACGGGCAGGGGCTGCCCCTTCTCGGTGCCACGCTGCTGGGTGACTCGCTGCGAGCGTGCAGGCACAGCCTGTCTGCTGGTGGGACAGCAGCGCTTTCTCAGGGGATGCTGCTGCAAATGGAGAAGAAAACAACTTGGGGGGGATGGCAGATGCTTCCCAAGAGGGGGAGGACGCAGGCGCATCGTCCTCGAGTGCATTGTCCTCGAGCACCGGCCTTCCCTTCCGCTTCCCTGCCCTTTTCTCATCCTCACCTCTCCAAGAAGAGTTTCTGCTGGGAAAGCACTGCTAGCATTGCAAAGCCAGCCCTTCACGTTGCAGGAGGTGGAGGCACAGCTTGAAATCTTCACCAGTCCCAAAATAATGGGCTGCAAAGAGTTTGGTGGCCTTCCTTGGGCTGGTGTTTGCAGTTCTGTAACATGGTGCTCCCACTGCTTAAGGAAAACTATCCTCTGCCTGCTGCGGGTGCTCGTGGGTTGTGTTTCTAAGCAGCAGCCTGCCTCTCTCACAGCTCGGATCACACTGATCACCGGGGTCGGGCAGTGCCCGAAACCATGAGCTCTGGCTCGTACGGGTCAGTAAGGACCCTTGGAGAGGGAGCCCGGCAGTTATTAGGGTGGTGAAACACTGGAACGTGTTGCCCAGAGAGGTGGTGGAGGCCCCATCCCTGGAAACATTCAAGACCAGGTTGGACAGGGCTCTGAGCAACCTGATCTAGTTAGTGGTGTCCCTGCTCGCTGCGGGGGTGTTGGACTAGATGACCTCTAGGGGTCCCTTCCAACCCCAAATTTTCTATGATTCTATGATTATTTCCCCCCGTTTGGGGCCGAGCCAGCTGTCGCGCCATCAGGCTGGAAGCAGAGGTGCCCTTGTGCTGCGGACGGGTGGGATGCGGGATGCTGCCCTCCTGCACCCGGCTCTGCGATTCACGGCTCTCTCCTCTCTTCCAGGGTCCTGCGGAGCGGCAGCGGTGGTCCCCTTCGGATGGGAGAATGGTTCTTCTCCGGCAGTTTGGGCTGCTGCTCTGGAAGAACTACATCCTGCAGGTAGGCTGGTGCCACGCTCTTGGGGGGCTGCTCCATCACCACTAAATGTGGGTGCATCAGAGCTTGCCCAGGGTCCTGATTCTCCAGCAAACCTTCACTGTGGGCCCAGGGCATCTCCTGGAGGAAAGCAAATCTGTTTGTGCATATGATGTCATCCTGCTTTTGTGCTTGGGAGAGGTGGGCAGGTCTGTGTGCTCGACTGTCGCTGTGCCGTTCCCCTCCTGTACTCCAGCCCTGCTCATGGGGCAGGATGACCCACACACCCTCCATGTGACGGTGGGCTTCCTGAGCTGCCTTATTACACAGCCTCTTCTGGAGGTGCTGATTGCTGCACGGTGTCTCTAAACCCACCAAGATCCCGCATTTTTTTTCCTCTATTACTTTCTGCAGCCCTCAGAAGCAGCTTCTGGGGCTCTTAAAAATATTAGAACCACCATCATCCTGGCATCCGCTCCCAGCCCAACCCTCTGCGTGGCAGATGGCTGAAGGTGAGGGATTTTGAGACCTCGGGGCCTGCTTGCCCTGCTGACCAGCAGCGTCTCGCCTGCTGCTGGACGAGGCTGCGGCGCCTTGGAGCAGCGTGCGGGCACTCCTGGGCGGATGCTGCGGCTGCAGCGGGACCTGGAGCCAGCCCTGGCAGAGGGCGGCGGAAGAGGTGGGAGCGGAGATCGACGCAGCCTGGCTTTACGCTTTCAGTTACCCTGCTGCAGACCAGCACGACGTTGCTTTAAAAATAAACAAAAGGAAGAGGGAAGGGCTGGCGGGGCTGCCTGTGCCGGGCATTCCGGCAGGGCAGGAAGCAGGCAGCAGCGCTCGGATGTGACCGAAGGGACCAGCAGCAGATCTGAATTGTAGTCAGGAACGTGCTCCGCGGGTGTGTGTGATGGCCAGCCCTGTGAATCCCCTTTGTACACCCCAGACATGTGCAGGACAGCCCCCCGTCCCCTCTGCAAGGCATGTTCTGGGTGTGCTCTGGGGCAGGGACACCTCTTGCTGTGTTTTCTGAGGCCACGGACTGGCTCAGATCTGCTGTGCCGGAAAATACAACCTAGAGTCTCTGCTCCCCTCCACCAAACAAATGTGCTCCTGATGAAGATGCAGAGCTCCCAAGCCACCATCGCCCTGGTGTCAAGATGGATGCTGGGACACGTGGCTTGCTCAAAGCTGGGGCAGCACTGGCCAGGCAGAGGTGGGGATTATGGATGAGTGTCCCCGTCATCTCTGGAATATGGCAGCTTAAATGACTTCTGCGGCAGCGGAAGCTGGCGCTGGTAAATGTGTATTAGCCTGCGAGTTCAGGGAGCCAGGCAGCTGTCCTGGGGACAGCCCAGGAGAGTGAGAGAGGGTTAATACGATAGTAAATCAGCGGGAGGCAGCTGGTCTGCCAGAGCTGCTTTACAAAACCGTAAGACATCTGCAGTGTTCGCTTTTATGAGCACGGCCTTTGCAAAGGCTCCTTTTTCCCTGCTGGGGCTGGCTGCAGCAATGGCTCGTCCCTGGCCATGGTCGGGGCGGGCAACTGCTCCCAGGGGAAGCCCGAGCAGGGGCTTTTGGCTTTGGCAGTGGGTGCTGAGAGCCGGGGTGATGCGGGAAGGGGCTACGTGACCCCTCCTGACAAACCGGCCGCGAGCCAGTGTCCCCAGCTGCTGCAGGCGGGCTGTCGCCCTTCCCGGGAGGCTTGGGCTTGTCTGTGCTCAGGGCTCCGCTCCTGCCCCACCGGAGACTTTGCCCACCTTAGGGTGCCCACTTGCTGCTTTCCCACCCCATTTTAAAAATAAAACGCTTTTCCGCTCCGTGCAGAGCTGGGAGGTGTAACGCCGTGGTCAGCACAGCTCAGTGTTTGCAGAGCTGAAGGAGCTTTTGTGGCAGCCGGGATGCTGCCTCTGGCGCGCAGGCAGTGCAGGCAGGAGAGCAGGCAGGTGAGGAGCCGTGCCGTGCCATGCCCTGCCCTGCCTGCAGCGTGCTCACCCCATACAGCTGCCCGGCGTCTGCAGGGGTGTTCGCTGCGGCACCGCAGCCCATCGCTGTGCCCCGCAGTGATCCAGGCTGTGGCACCGCCGTACCTGGGGCCGTGGGGCCAGGCGGGAAGGGATTTAACAACACTGAGCATGCGGAGATATCAGGGAGGGGCTGCGCCATCAGGTAAAACCCAGTGGCTGAGACAGCAAAGTTGTGAGAATAGACCTCCTCATGCTCTTCTTGCCTGTACCTGCTCCTCTTTCCAGCCCAGTGAGGGGGAGAGTGGAAACCCCCCACGCCCTGTAAAGCCCTTGGAAGAGGTTAATGTGGCTGCTTCTGCTCTGGGCATGTGTACCAGGTGAGCAGCCATGAATCCCTGCTCCCAGAGCTGCTGCCGGGGACATCTCATTAGCTGTTCACTGCAGCGATCGAGGCTCGGCGTGCTGTGCTGCGCTTGCACCCCGGGCTTGGGCGAAGGCAGCTGGGTGTGTGGCAAGAAATGAGATGGCTGGGTCCAGATGTCACCTCTCCTACGCAGACTGCCTGGCTGCTGCCACTGTGCCGGGCACAGGGCTGAGCTGTGCCCCCCTGCCCGCAGCGGGATGTGGTGAGCTCTGGGTGATGCAGCTTCAGTGGGAGCAGCCGGGTGCTCGCTGCTCCTCTCCTTGGAAGGGAGAGCGACCTTTGCAGTGATTTTAGGAGCATAAATCCGTCGGTCAGCAGCACGGCCCAGCACCTGCAGTAAAACAGATCAGGGGGGTCTCACTGTGGGGACACGGGCGTGCATGGCACTGGTTGGGACCACCGTTCCCCCTGCCCCTCCGGTCAGAGGTGACCCCAGTTTCCATAGGAGAAGCAGAGTTTTAAATGCTAATTAACCTGGGTTGGATGCTGATTAACCTGGGTTGATGGCGGGTGTTAGTAGCTAGTGGAAGTTTGCAGGAGGGGTAGCTCTGGGAAAAACGGCTGGAGGGTCGTGCTCCGGCTTGGCTGCCGGAGTGTGTTCACTGGGCTCGAGTCCATTGCCTGGTTGCTTGAACCTGGATTAAACAAAAACTTGAAAAAGCCACCACGTTTAGTGCAGGCAGGCCTTGGGGTGGAGGCTGAGCTCGTGGGTGTGTTCTCAGTGCTGTGCAGGGGTGCCGATGCCTGTAGCCAGAGGCTCGGCCGGGTCCTGTCCAAGGACACAGAGCCGTGTCCTGCTCGAAGCTCCAGCGGCAAAAACTTCACTGGCTGCAATAGCTTTGCTGCGCTCTGCTGTACCTGCCCCTGCTCGCTCATCCCGGTCTTTCACTTAGTTGCAGTATTTTTAGCTCCCAGCCCTGTAAGTGTGGCACAAGGTCGCTCCGCTTCGGCGAAAGCTGTTCTCTTCACCCTCCCGGCGGCGGCTGGTCCCCACGGCGTGGGCTCTCCTCGCAGGAGGTGCTTCGCTGTGGTTGCCTGCAGGAGCCGTGTAGGCAGGCCCTGAGCGCTGCCTGCTCCTGGACAGAGCCCCGTGGCCTGGGGAAAGGGCAGACGACTGGCTCAGCTCGTTCAAACCCGGCAGGGAAGACTCTACAGGAGGGTGGTGTGAGATGGAGCAGTGGTTAGGGATGGGGACACTTTGGCTGGAAGGTCCTGAAGGATGCGGGAACCGGCACAGCATCATGCCTGGGCTCCAGAAAAACCCAGGTTGTGAAACCTTGCGAAATGCAGGAACGCTTCTGCTGGATGGTGTCCGTGTGCCCTGGGCCCCGTTACCGTGTTTGATCTACCTTCAGTGTTTACATCTTATTTTTTATATGTTTTATTTTTTTTCCCTGCAGAAACGGCAGATCTTGGTGACAGTCATCGAAATCTGCCTGCCGCTGCTCTTCGCTGCCATCCTGATAGCGCTGCGGCACCGGGTGCACTCCGTCAGCCACCCCAACGCCACCGTCTACCCCCCCGAGTCCGTGGATGACCTGCCGGGCTTCTTCTACCGCCGGCACCCCGGCAACCCCTGGGAGCTGGCGTACGTCCCCTCCAACAGCAGCGCCGTCCGGAGCATCGCCGAGGTGGTGGAGAGGGCTTTGCCCATCAGCATCAGAGGTGAGCAGGGGCCGGGGGCTGCGGCTTCCACCCCAGAAACTGGTACACATTTTTTCTCTGATAAATCCTGATGCTCTGTTCCTGGGGTGTATTGTTTTTTTCCACAACTTCAAGGCAACAGTTTTATTTTTGTTTCACTGGAACTACAGGATTTTGTTTTGATTTTTGGTCGCCTTTTGTTGCAGTTTCCATCTGGAAAAATATTGCCCTAAAATAGTTAAAGAAAGTGGCTGTCACTTCTCCGAGACAAAGTATTTTTGGAAATCTTGTTGCACAGAAAATTTTAGCGCTTCATGTTCCAAACTGAAGCTAATGTTAGGATTTTTTCTGGAAGGAGAGCAGACTCCTGCTCTCGAGCAGGAGGAGCTGTCTGGGTGCCCCGTGATGGGTTCAGCAGCGTCCCACGTAAATCCTCCGTGTCTGACGGCAGCGGTGTTTCCCAGCTCTAGCTGGAGCACGTCCCTCGTGTCCTGGACCAAAGTGATGTTTTCAGTGATGGCTGAGCATCAGCCTGTGCTGAGTCGCCACGCTCTGTGCCCACATCTCCGTCTTTCCCCCTCCCACAGCTCAGGGCTTCGCTTCGGAGCGGGACTTTGAGGAGTACGTCAAGTCGGACAACCGCTCGGGCAGCGTGCTGGCCGCCGTCGTCTTCAAGCACCGCTTCGACCAGAGCACAGCCCCGCTGCCCCTCCAGGTGAGCAGGGCCAGGGGGACGCGGGGGCCAGTGGCACAGCCATCGCTCCTTCTGTCCCCCCTGTGACGCCCCTCGTGTGCCCCTGCCAGGTCGCTTATGAGCTGCGCTTCAAGTACAGCCCGAGGAACGCCCCGCGGAGCGAACAGACGGGGCTGAACCCCAACCTGGACCGGGACTGGCATACCAGCTACCTCTTCCCGCTCTTCCAGCTGCCCGGGCCACGGGAGGCCAAGTTTGCCGATGGGGGGACGCCGGGTGAGGACCACCTCTCCTCTGCCACGGGCTCTGTCACGGCCAAAGAGATGGGTGGGATTTGCTGTGCAGCAGCTCGGCTCGTTACGGAGATTCGCTGAGGCTCTGAGCTTTCACATAAATAGTTTAATTTTAAAACATCAATTTAATTAAATTAATTTTTAAAATTAATTAATTTAATTTTATGTATTTAATATATTTATTATATTTATTATTTATAACTTCGATTTAAATTTTATCTTGTAACTTCTTGGGTGCCGCTGGCCTCTGGGTGCCTCTGATGAGCGAGGTTGGATAAGAATAACTTTTACTTACATGAATTTTTTAAAATTTAAATTTGTTTTTTTTCCTTTTATGTTTTTAATGGAGGATTTGTTTCAGGGTCCAAACTGCTCAGTGTTTATCGTGCTGCTTAAATACTTTAAAAGTAAGTAGAGCAATTCTGTGGTTTGAGTGTAGGGTTTCAAAGCAAGCCAAACCACTGACTGAGCAGGAGGCAGCGGGGACCTTGTTGGAGCTGGCGCTGCCTTAGGACTCTTTTGGGAGCTTCCTCTGCAGCTGCAGAAGGGAGATTTTCCTCCGCTGGGTTTCTCCTTCTGTCATTCAATAGCGATGTCAAGGAAAAGATGGAGAGGCCGAGAAAGCGGGCAAGCAGGTTTTGCTCGCACAGGGTAAATAAACCTGAGCCCAAGAGGACGATATCTGCTGGTTCAAGCGTGCTGCAGGATGGGGTGACCAGGAGGAGCCCAGATCAATTCCCTCACTGCAGTGTTTGTTTAGTAAATTGGTTAATATAAAACATTGTTCACAATCTCATGTTCTTACTTTTTCCTTCTCTCTCTAGGTCATTTTAAGCAGCTAACTTTCAAAATGCTCATTTGGGACTTTGTAAGCAGAATTTGAGTTTCCATTTAAGCAATATATGGCAGAAATCCCACGTAAAAATAAACTAATTGAAAATTAAAAACCTTTCACTGTTTTCTAACGCACAAAAACTTAAGCCAAATGTGTGAGTGACAGGATATAGTCTGCCTCACCAAAACCTGCGTAGCACCCCGTATTCTCCTGGTTTACAAAACAAAAGGGACCGAATACAAGCTCCGTGACGCTGGTGGTGGTTAATGACGGTGGAGAATCTCCCCCTTAACAAAAACAGAGCTGTGCCTGCAGAGAGGTGACTGCAGTTTAAATTGAGTTTTCCTGCCGGCTGCTTTTAAATGATGATTATGAGAGACATAAATTGCTGTGATACAGATCCTTCCCAAGCCCCTCAATGCCTGCAGGGGTGACAGGGAGCGTGTTGATAGTGATGTTTATTTTACTTTTCCAAGGAGCTCTTCTTGTTTCCTGTTCTTCTTCCCAAGCGACCTCTCCCACAAAAGCTATGTCTCTCCTTCTGCCAACACCTCCCTCCAAAACCCAGACCCGTCTCTATTCCCCCGTGTTGCTTTTGTGGTGCAGGCTATATCCGAGAAGGTTTCCTGGCGGTGCAGCACGCGGTGGACAGAGCCATCATGCAGTACCACGCCAACGCCAGCTCCACCAGCCTGCTGGAGAACATCACAGTGGTGGTGCAGCGCTTCCCCTACCCGGCGTACGTCAACGACCTCTTCCTCCTTGCCATCCAGAACCAGCTGCCCCTGCTGCTCATGCTCAGCTTCACCTACACCTCGCTTAACATCGTCCGCGCCGTTGTGCACGAGAAGGAGAAGAAGCTGAAGGTAACCTGAGCGGTGGGACATCTGGGGACTCCCCTCCCTCTGCGGCGTTTCCCAGCGGATGCTGCCTTTAAATTAGGAACAAAATCCACCCCAGGTCTGGAGCCAGTGAGCAGAAGGTGGGGATGGCAGTGGATTAGCAGGCCCCAGGGAGGAATGTTGCTAATCCTGCCACTGGGACACAGCTTGGCTCTCCTTGCCGTGTGGCCAAGGCTGCTGGACTGAAGGGCCGGTGTTTCTCTTGGGCTGGAAGGTGGCTTGGAGAGAGGGAAGCACTGTGGACTGTAGAGTTTTGCACGTTCAAGAGTTCAGTATGTGGGAAGCAAGGTGTTTGTCTTCCAACGTAGAAACCCGCTTGTCTGCGTTGTGTTGTGGGAGCAGTTGGAGCTTGGCTGATGTGGTGGTTGTGACAGCAGGGCTGAGCATGCAGGGCGTGGCTGCCCCTGGGCGTGGGGTTGTCCTGCCCTCTGCCCTGCCGCTGGGTGACCACTGCGGCCCCACCAGCCTCAGCTGCCGTTGGGTTCAGCTCGGCTCCTTGGGGAGATGCTCTCCTGTGGTGGTGGCAGCCCCTGCCCTGGGAGATGGGGGACACCATGTGATGCTGAAGGCTGCACAGGACCACTTCGGTGGGACCTGGGGCTGCCACCTCCCTCGTCACTGCTGCAGGACGAAGCCATCACCAAGCACCACCCTGACCAGGGCCTTCACCTTGCCCTGGCCATGCCTGGGAAGTGTGGGTGCAGCCCTTGGTGACGGTGTGATATCCCCACAGGAATACATGCACATGATGGGCCTCAGCAACTGGTTGCACTGGAGCGCCTGGTTCCTCATGTTCTTCCTCTTCCTCCTCGTGTCTGTGTTTTTCGTCACCGTGCTCTTCTGCGTCAAGGTGAGTGTCTTTGCCCAGGCCACCGTTCTGCAGGCCAGAATCATAGAATCATAGAAAGTTTTGGGTCGGAAGGGACCCCTAGAGGTCATCTAGTCCAACCCCCCTGCAGCGAGCAGGACCAGATCAGGTTGCTCAGAGCCCTGTCCAACCTGGTCTTGAATGTTTCCAAGGATGGGGCCTCCACTACTTCTCTGGGCAACCCGTTCCAGTGTTTCACAACCCTCATTGTAAAGAATTTCTTCCTTATATCTAGCCTAAACCTACCCTGTTTTAGTTCAAAACCATTACCCCTCGTCCTGTCACTGTTGTCTCTGCTAAAAAGATTGTCCCCATCTTTCCTATAGGCTCCCTTTAAGTACTGAAAGGCTTCAATGAGGTCTCCCCGGAGCCTTCTCTTCTCCAGGCTGAACAAGCCCAACTCTCTCAGCCTGTCCTCATAGGAGAGATGCTCCAGCCCTCGGATCATTTTTGTAGCCCTAAGCTCTGTGCTGACCGGGCATGAAGATGGCAAGGCTCCTCTGCCATGGGCTGGACCGTCCTGGTATCTCAGGACTCCTCCCTGTGCGTAGTGGAGGCTGGAGTTGGCCTTTTCCAGAGCTGGGTGGGCAGCGTTGCCCCCCCACAGCTGCCTGTCATGGCAGCGGTGACCTCCCCAGGAGGGGGCTGGGGGGTGGGACCCCTGTGGGTGCTGGGGAGGCCCAGGCACTCTCATGCAGAGCAGAACCATCCTTCTCCCACAGCCCTGCGTGCTCTTGCAGGGGCTCAAGCTCTCCTCTCTGCTTATATCCACACCATGAGAAGCAGGAGGTGGCTGCCTGGATGCTGAGCAAGGTGGCCCCTGCTTCTTAAACCCTGTGTCACACAAGGGCAACCCGTATTTATTCCCTCTGGAGGGGTCTGGGAGGGCCCAGATGTTCTCACCTGTCTCTCAGTTTGTCTTTAACCCATGGAGAACATCAGATCTTGGCTGCCCACGTGTGCCTGAAGCCATGGCCGCCTTCACCAGCCCAGGGTGTAACAAGATTTTCTTGGTAGGTGAGCGAACAGGGAGCGGTGCTCACCAACAGCGACCCCACACTGGTGTTCACCTTCCTCGCCATCTTCTCCGTCTCCTCTATCTCCTTCAACTTCATGGTGAGCACCTTCTTCTCGAGAGGTGAGTCTCTCCCTGGTTGCCTCCTTCCATTGCTGACTCATGGGGCTGGGTGGGTGAACAACAGACGCAGTGGGGTCACTGTGGGCCTTGTGCTGCAATATCTTTGGTTATTTCTGGTTGGGAGGCATGTCTGGAGGTCATCAGTCCGTCCTGCTCAACGCAGGGCCAGCTCCAGAGTTACGTGAGGTTGCATAGGGCTCCGTGTTGGATAACTTGCTTCAGCATGCAGGGGGGATGGCCTTCCTTCCCTTTTTTGGCTGCATTTTCCCCGCAATGCATGGGAAGGGATGTGTGTACTGTCGCTTCCCAAACCAGACAAGTTCATACGTTAGGGTATCATCTGGCTGGCTGGGCCCCAGGGCGCTCTGGTCTGGGATGGGCAGGGTGCTTCTGCCCACCACAGTGTTGGGGTCTGGCACTGCTCCTGCCTTGCCATGGGACTTGGGCACGTCCTCGTCCTGCCCCCCTGGCAGCAGAAGGCTTGGATCTCCCTGGATGGAAAGCTGGTGAGAAGTATTCAGTGGTGGCACCATATGATTGACATTTTCCCTCCTGCTTTTCTCTGTGCTGGCAGCAAACGTTGCGGCTGCCGCTGGTGGCTTCCTCTACTTTTTCTCCTACATCCCTTACTTCTTCATCTCGCCCCGCTACGACCTGATGTCCCACAGCCAGAAGCTGGCATCCTGCCTCATCTCCAATGTGGCCATGGCCATGGGGGCACAGCTTATCGGCATGTTCGAAGGAAAAGGTGAGCAAGTGCCTCCTGTCCCGCGGGAGAGGAGCCAGCCTCCTGTTGTGGTGGGTTGGGACTGGCTTGCATGTAGTGTTAAGGGTGGAAAGAAGTCAGGGAGAATCACTTCCCTGTTCCTAACGAGAGCTGGAGAACTAATTGCTGATTGCTCCTGCAGGTCTTATCAGCACTGGGGCTCTGCCCTCCCCAGACTCATGCCCCTGGCCGTCTGGGCTGTGCAAAATACCAGCACCGCTTTAATTGACAAATGAATTCTGTTCTAACAGATGGGAATCCGTTGCATTTCCTCCTTCCCAATATTTATCTTTAATTTCTTTGTTAATAAGAATTGGCTGTAGGTTCTAGCAGAGGCCATGCTTTTGCAGAGTGGTGGCACTAAAAAGGTGGCAGCAGTGACAGAGGGGCAGTGGCTGGAGACGGGATTGCTTCTTCCCTGGGCAGCTGCAGAGGACACGGTGGAAGAAGCGTGATGGGGTCGGGAGCCTGGAGATGTCAGTGTGCTTTCTCCTTCGTCTTTTCCCTCCATTCATAGAAGGGGGATTGCAGAGCCGTGCGTGTGCTCCTCATTACCGAGCGGTGAATTAGGACAGGGATGCTGTCTGACCATCTTGGAGAGCGCTTTGTCTCTTTGGGGAGGCAGGGGTAGGCAGTGCCCCGTGTGCGTTTCAGGGACTGGCATTCAGTGGAGGGACCTGATGAAGCCCGTCAGCGTGGACGACAACTTTACCTTGGCCCAAGTGCTGGGGATGCTGCTGCTGGACTCGGTGCTCTACGGTGTGGTGGCCTGGTACGTGGAGGCTGTCTTTCCAGGGGAGTACGGCGTGCCTCAGCCATGGTACTTCTTCTTGACGGTGAGCACTGCTTGCACATCCCTTCCAGCGGGCTTGATGGGCATTGCTCAGAGATGGTCCCCACTTCTGTGCTGTGCCATGGGCTAGACTAACGTATGAGGGTGGCACCATCTGGCCTCCAGAATCAAGGGGTCTGCAGCATGTCCTCAGTAAAGGCTGATGCAGCCGTATTTTTTTGCTGAATACGAAGGTCTGCTTGGCTTTAAATCTTTGTCCTGACACTTGTTGGCGTGCAGGGTGCTGTTAAGTGTCTCCATGCCCAAGTGAAGGCGTTGGAGGGAAGCCCCGGGTGTGAGCAACCAGATCCAGTCATTTGAAACTCCCCGAGGGCGGCCATCCAGGTGGACCTGGTCAGTCTGCGTCCTGCTGCCAGCCCCCACGTCCTGGTGCCAGGGTATGGGTGACAACTGTCACCTCGTCAGCTGAGCTGCCCTTGCTCTGCCAAGTCAAATGCTTGGCAACATCTTCAGTGGCTGTAGCTGCGGTGGCTACTGCAGCTCAGCTGCCTGCTGAGGATTTGTTAAGCCACAATGACACAATCAATTTTGATCCTGTCGCCGTATCACTTGTTATTTGACTGGGAGGTTTTCCCTTCTCCCCTCTAAATTCCTTACCTCAGCAAGGTTTCCCACCAGCATTCTGCTCCCTCTTGCAGCTAGACCGGGGTAGTGGAGATAGAGCTGTCTGCCAACAGCCACAGCAAGATGCTGATTTTTGGGTCCAGGAGTTGTTGAATTTGTATTTCCCCAGGGATTTAAGGTTCCAAACACTTATTTTCATTCCTGGAGAGCCTGGTCAAAAAAAAGGCTGTAAGTGCAGCAGCTGGACCCCAGGCTTTTTGTGTTTAGTGTGTGTCAAGCTTTTTGGAGGTGATGATCATCTATTGCGTGGGCTTTGCTGGGCGGGGTGCTTCTGCCTGAGCAATTTTGCTTCTTGTCAAAGTACTGACTTTTTCCATGGGAATGAAGATGGGGAAAAGCCGCCTGTGTCATCATGGGCAATCCTGCTGTGAGGGAGAACCAGGAGAAGGCAGCAGGGCAGGAGGAGCAGTTTCATCCTCTGACTGACATGCCTGCTGATGATGTGCTGGTTGGCAGTTCCCAGGCCAAGGAGAGTGGTTTTGGAGATCCGTGGGAGGAGGAGGGTGGACAAGGCTGAGGAGAAGAAATAGTCTCTGCCTGCACCTGAGTTTCTCTCTCTCTGCCTTCTTCCATCAGCCCTCGTACTGGTGCGGGCGCCCCAGGACTGTCGTGGGAAAAGAGAAGGAAGACGAGGAGGACCCCGAGAAAGCCCTGAAGAGCCAGTACATTGAGGAGGAACCTGCCGACCTCGTGTCCGGAATCAAAATAAAGCACCTTTCCAAGGTACCGACTGCCCAGCACAGCACAAACACAGCATAATGTTGTTTTTGTAAAAACTGCTGCCTGCAGGCAGCTTGCTTATCGTTTCGCTGCCCTCCTCACCTTGGGCTGTGTTGCTTGGCTGCTCTAAGGCAGGTAAGGCTCTTCCCCAGAGCTGGCTGCATTTTGTTGTATTTTGAAGTGTTAGGTACTTGCAGGTGCAGTGTCATCTATATTTAACCTGAATTAGACCTGTTTTCTAGTGCCAACACCACGTGAGCATCATGGGCTTTGATTGGTGGGTGGAATCTGAGAGCACTTGCCTCGAATGCAGCATCAGCTCATTAACGTGATCTCCGCAGGTCTTCAGAGTGGGAAACAAGATGAAAGAGGCAGTCAAGGACTTAACGGTGAACATGTATGAAGGGCAAATCACCGTCCTGTTGGGACACAACGGTGCTGGGAAGACCACCACTCTGTCCATGCTCACAGGTAGGAGCCACGTCCTGCTGTGAAGCTGGCATAGCGCAGGGAAGGGCTGATGCCTTGACTTGCAAAGGGGAGCTGAACCCCGTCTCTGAGCTCAGGGAGGGGTTTTTGCTCTTCCCTGGAGCACCTTCGATTCACTGAGCTGTTGGCCAGGAATGCTGGGGTGTTGAGAGGCGCATTGCTGCCTGGGGAGATGGAGGGAGCGTGGGGGTCCCTGCTTAGCTCTCCACAAGAGTGGAATCAGCCGGTGGGGGAAATGAGAGCCAGTCTTTGTGTTGGAGGGCCCTGAGAAGAGAAGGGACCTGCTGGAGGATGGATCTCTGCAGGCTTTGTAATGATAAGGCAGGGAGGGCACAGGATGAGAACTGGTCATCTTCATTCCAGAGCTGCTGAGCTCCAGGCAGCCTGTTCTGGCATGGTGGACGTGGTGACCTTCGATGGTCCTTTCTTCCCTTTCCCTGTCACTCTGTGCTGCTCCTGTCAGCCCAGGGTGCTCATGGGACCTTCTCTGGGGGTCTGCCCCAGCCTTGCCTGGGGCTCTGCTAGGCTTGCCTGCCCACCTCACTCCTTGCCTGCCCGCTCTGGCAGCACTGCCAGCTCCACCTCCTGCCTATGGATGCCATGCAGCCCACCCTGCAGGCAGGAGGAGAAAGCTGCCGTGCCCCAGCTCCAGCGAGAGACCGGCTTGCTGTGACTCTTGGCAGAAAGTTGTGGGGTGGGGGATGCTCGGCAGGACCCCCGCCTTTCTGCTAGCAATTTGCTGCCTGAGAGTATCCTTAGCCCTGAGCCGAGGTCGCTGTGTCTTTCTCCTTCCAGGTCTGCACTCTCCGACGGGCGGGCAGGCGTACATCAACGGCTACGAGATCTCCCAGGACATGGTCCTGATCCGCCGCAGCCTGGGCCTGTGTCCCCAGCATGATGTCCTCTTTGACAACATGACGGTGGAAGAGCACCTGCGCTTCTATGCAGGGGTGAGCGCCGTGGTTGGGGGGAGAGATGCTGGGCCCCTGGGAGCCAGCCCTGGGGGAGGCACCCTGCAGCCACCCGGTGGCTTCCTGAGCCTGGGAAAGCGTGGTGACATCCATCAAGCGGGTCCAGAGGAGGCTACAGAAATGATCAGAGGGATGGAGCACCTCTCCTATGAGGAAAGACTGAGAGAGTTGGGGCTGTTCAGCCTGGAGAAGAGAAGGCTCTGGGGAGACCTTGTTGTGGTCTAATACTTGAAAGGGGGCTTATGAGAAAGATGGGAACAGACTTTTTAGCAGGGCCTGTTGCAATACGACAAGGGGTGATGGTTTTAAACTAAAAGAGGGGAGATTCAGAGTAGATACTGGGAAGAAATTCTTTACACTGAGGGTAGTGAAACACTGGCACAGGTTGCCCAGAGAGTTGGTCAATGCCCCATCCCTGGAAACATTCAAGGCCAGGTTGGACGGGGCTCTGAGCAACCTGATCTGGTTGAAGATGTCCCTGCTCATTGCAGGGGCGTTGGACTACATGATCTCTAACAGTCCTTTCCAACCCAAACCATTCCATGATTCTATAAGCAGACAGCCCTTGCCTCCTCTTTCAACATCACCTGCAGGCAGGAGCTCCCTGCTTGGCTGATGGAGGAGTGGAGGGTTGCAGGCAGCATGGCTCTGCAGAAACCCCCACACCAGCTGTGCCAGCTCCTGCAGGGTTGGGCAGGAGCCCATCTCTGTGCCTTCCTACTTCCCTGCCTGGGTGTGGAGGAGGGCTTGTGGTGGGGTTTAGCAGCTGGTGGCTGGCATGGTGGGAAGGCTTTGCCAGATTCACTTACCCCTGCAGGCAGACTTAACCCTCCCTCCCCCCTGTCTGGCAGCTGAAGGGGTACCCACCCTCCAAGTGCCCTGAGGAGATCAACCACATCCTGAGGATCCTCAACCTGGAGGACAAGCGCCGCTCTCTGACCAAGGCGCTCTCCGGCGGCATGAAGCGCAAGCTCTCCATTGGCATCGCCCTCATTGGGGACTCCAAGGCAAGCATTTTCGGTGGGGCTCACCTCAGACCTTTATCCCTGGGGCCAGCGTAGATCCTTCTAGCAGCTCTGAGGTTGTTCCTCACCCGTGGTGAGCCAATGGGAGATGCAGGGCCAGCGAGGAGGGGGCAGGAGTACCCCCACGAAGGGGGACAGCTCTGAGGACAAAACACTCTGAGGCTGCAGTGCAGCTCTGCTGCCTGGTAGCTGCTCCCCCAAGCAAGACCATCGCATGCACGTTGTGACATCCAGGCTTCTTCCAGGCCCTGGGGTTGTCCCCTCCTGCGCTGCTGTGCCTCTCCCAGCTTTTTTGACCAGCACCCATCTCCTGTGTGCAGGTGGTGATGCTGGATGAGCCGACATCAGGGATGGACCCAGCCTCTCGCAGGGCCACGTGGGACCTCCTGCAGCAGCAGAGGAGCAACCGAACCATCCTGCTTACCACCCACTTCATGGATGAGGCTGACCTGCTGGGGGACCGCATAGCTATCATGGCCAAGGGCGAGCTGCAGTGCTGCGGCTCCTCACTCTTCCTCAAGCGTAAATACGGTAAGGGAGGAGCAGGCAGGCTGTGCTTGATGTCGTCTCCTTGCCAGGGAGGAGCAGGAGGGGGATATAGGGCAGGGAATGGGACCCATTGCTCCTTGTCTGATGGTTTCCTGGTCCCCATTGTGCTGTTCTGTCTCTTCTGAGGCCTATCCCCACACTTGCTCCTGCACCGTGCCCGTAGCCCAGGCAAAGCCATCAAAGCTCTGTAGTGCCTTAGCATCCCTCTCTGCTCCAGCACGCCAGGGCCAGGCTGAGCTGCGATTTACCCTCCTCTCCCTTCTCTTGTGGCTCTGCCCAGGGGCGGGATACCACATGGTGATGGTGAAGGAGCCGTACTGTAACCTGGGGGAGATCTCCCGCCTCATCTGTCAGTATGTGCCCAACGCCACGATGGAGAGCAATGCTGGGGCAGAGCTGTCCTTCATCCTGCCCAAGGAGAGCACGCATAGGTAACGGCATCGTCTCCTGCTTGCCCTCCCTGTGTGGGAGGGCATCTGCACACTCTGGGGCCCACGCTGTTGTCACGGGCTTGCTGGAAAGGGGAGCTGCTTTCTGCATCGGCGCCAGTCTTGGAAAATCAGATTTGGTTCCTCCTTTCACCACTGTCCTCCCCTGTGTCTGCTGCATCGCTCTCTTGCCCCCATGCCCACCGTGTCACTGCCCGTGTAGCAGCTGCACGGCACAGCACTGGTTGCTGCTAGCTGGTGATGGCTGCGCTGTGGAGGGTGGCAAAAATGAGGCAGGCTTTTTGGCTCCGAAATCAAATATGGGGATAGCTGAGGCTACCTGTGGCAAGAAAAAGCAGAAGATGGAGCCCAAAAGCTGCTCTTGGGGAGAGTGGGGTGCCAAGTGCTGCAGGCAGCCCTGGAGCTGGACTCGAACCAGCTGCAGGACTGACGCCGAGAGGGTCTTAACCTCTGAGTGCCCCCTCTCATGAGCATCAGCACCTCACACCTTGCTTCTCCCTTCAGGTTTGAGGCCCTGTTCACGGAGCTGGAGCAGAAGCGGGAGGAGCTGGGCATCGCCAGCTACGGCGCCTCAGTCACCACCATGGAGGAAGTCTTCCTGAGGTAGGCTGGTGGGGTGTCATCTGGTGATGACCAGTCCCTGTGTGCTTTGGCGACGGCAGTGTCCTACACAGCTCTCTGGGGCACGGTTTGGGTTTTGTCTCTTGGGTTTGGCTTCCCCAGCTCACAACAGCTTGATCCTGTCTGGGTCTGTGTTTCATCACCTGCTTTTCCTCCTGGCTCAGGGTTGGGAAGCTTGTGGACTCCAGCATGGATATCCAGGCCATCCAGCTGCCTGCTCTCCAGTACCAGCACGAGAGACGCTCCAACGACTGGGCCATGGATGACTCCAGCAGCCTGAGTGGCATGACAGATATGACAGACGACAGTGGGGCGCTCATTACAGAGGACTGCTCCAGCATCAAGCTCAACACCGGGGTGAGCGCTGGGGCTGTTGGTGCAGCAGGAATGGGGACAGTATGTGTGAAGGGGACCTTCTCCCGCGGCTGGTCTTGCTGCCTGTGATTTGGAAGTTACTAAAGGAAAAGTGGCATCTGAATCTTTTGGGCAAAGTGTTTTTAGAGTCGCGGGGATGGCCACTGCCATGCTACTCATGTTAATCTTGAGGTCTACAGAGATGCTCTTGAAGGTGTCCCAGGTGATCTGAAGTGGGTTTTCACCTGCTGTTGCTACATCACTTGGGATTTGTAGCAGGGAGATGAGAAAAACCATCTTCCTTCCCTTGCTAGGCTTGTGTTTCAAATCCCTGGCAGCCCTTAATGGCTGGCTGCCTATGCGCCTGTGATAAATTTCCCTGTGCTTCTCAAGGGCATGTCTCAAAGGCAGAAGGGGAGAAAGATGTTTATGGGTTGTAAAAGCAAAGAAGATGCTTGCAGGGTCCAGGCTGGGAGCTCTTAAGCATCTCAGCCTGGTCGCTTTGGCAGGCAGCTGTGTTGCAGTAATCCTAGTTTTGAACCTCAAATGCTGAGAGGTGGAGGAAGGTAGAGGTCATGGCCGAAGCTGCTTTTAACACCTGAGATCCCAAAGTGACTGCATCCCATTGGGAAGTTGTGGAGTTTGATGGGCTGAACTGCCGTGCTGGAGTCAAGCATCTGCCCTGCTAATTGCTTTACAGGCTTGGCTGTAGAGCAGGCTCTGCTGCAGGCTCACGGGCAACGTGCAGGACGGGGAGGTGGTTTTGGGGTCATTCCCCCCGTCAGTTGCATGGGGTGATGTGGCCCGCGGGACTGTCTGCAGCTGGCAGGGCTTGCCTTGACCTGACTTCTCCTCTCCCAGTTCTACCTGTGCTGCCAGCAGTTCTACGCCATGTTCATGAAGCGAGCCATGTACAGCTGGCGCAACTGGAAGATGGTGGCAGCCCAGTTCCTTGTGCCTCTGATCTTCACTGCCTTTGCCCTCATCGTGGCCAAGACCTTCCCAGGGCCCAGGGACTCCTCCCTGCTGAAGCTGACGCTGGAGCCCTACGGCCAGACCATTGTGCCTTTCTTCGTCTCGGCCACCTCGGGTCTGCCGCAGAGGTTGGCGGAGCAGTATGTGGAGCTGCTGGATGCCCAGCGCCAGTCACCGCTGGAGGTGCTGGGTGAGGGTTCACGGAGCAGCTGTGGAGCAGGCAATGCCCAGTGGGGTGTGCAGGAGCCACAGGCTTCTCTTGCCAGGGCCCTTGGTGTGGGTGGCTCAGGTCCCAGCTGCGGCGTGTCTGACGTGTGCCCTTGTATCCTCTCCTGCACGCGTTGGCAGGACCCTTCCTCACCTGAGCAGAGCTGTGTTCTCCATAACCCTGCGTTTGTGGCCATCATCAGGGCTAGGGTGGGCCACCAGGGCTGGGGCTGCTTGGAGCCTTTTCCAGTTGGCCCCAGTTAGCTCTCATGTGATGGAGCCTGCTCATAACAGCCGTGGTGTTTGGCAGGTGGCCTGGAGGAGTACCTCATCTCAAGAGCCTCTGAGGAAGGGGGAGCCTTCAACGAGCACTACATTGCAGCCGCCTCCTTCGAAGGAGCCGGGAACCGCACAGTGGTCACCGCGCTCTTCAACAACCAGGCATATCACTCCCCTGCCACGGCCCTTGTGCTGGCCGACAATGCTGTCTTCAGGGTACTGGCGGGCCCCAACGCCTCCATCACAGTCACCAACTACCCTCAGCCCCGCAACATCACTGAGAAGGCCAAAGACCAGCTCATGGAGTACGTCTGATGGCACGGCGCTTGCTTTCCTGCTAGGGCTTGTGACTTCCATGGGTGCAGATTGGCTTGGTTGTACTGGCATCAGTGGAGGAGCCAGGCTGGAGCTTTTTAGACCCAAACATAGCTGTGATTGGACTCAGGAGGTCAGGAGAGCAAAACTGTGTAGATGATTTACCTGCCTGAGAGTGGCAGCCATGTTACCCCATGCGCATATCTCGGTGGTTGGATGTTTCCCTCTAGATACTGGCTGGGGCTGGTTTTCCCCGGGTGGTCAGAGCAGAGGGGGCTGTGTGGCTGCAGAGTTCACAAAATCCTGCATCCAGGATCTCTGAACATCACCTGTACGAGAGGGGGCGTGCGTGGGACATCACAAAGGCAGGGTGGAGGTTTGTGGTATGCTAGGTGGGCTGTGCATGGGAGATGCTCATCTTACTGAGGTGTGCTTGTATTGTGGGGTGTTTCTTCTGCATGCTGGCTTGCTGGGTGGGCATAACCTCCACAAGAAGTATGGTGTGGGTGTGCTGTCCCCACGTAGCCTCAGCGCTGGTCTGTCGAGCTGTCACCATCCTAACCTGCCCCGCTGCTCTCCCCGCAGAGGCCAGACCGGGTTCGCCATTGCCATCAACTTGCTGTACGGCATGGCCTCACTCGCCAGTACCTTCGCTCTGCTGCTGGTCAGCGAGCGGGCCATCAAAGCCAAGCACGTCCAGTTTGTCAGCGGCGTCTACGTGGTCAACTTCTGGCTTTCCGCCCTGCTCTGGGACATCATCAATTTCCTCATCCCTTGTGCTCTGATGCTGGTCAGTCACCCCTGACACCCTCCTGTCCCCCCCTTGGGTGGGAGCTCTGGGTGAGCTCCTCTGGGAGAGCTGGGGTATGTGTGGGTGTCGGGGAAAGGATGAGGCCACTGGCATTGTCTCAGTTAATAGAAAGGACCAGCAAGAAAGCTGTCCCTTGGTCCTGCTGAGAGCTGGCCCATGGCCAAGCAGCTGGGTCAGTTCCCTGCAGCCTCTGGCACTTAAGCATTTGGGTGTGGGCACTAGAAAATCTCAGATAGGTGGGAACATGGAGAGGAATTCCCCAGATTTGCCCTTCTGCGTCCCAGTCTGCAGAAAGAGGGCTTCCCCTGGGGACAGGCATGGGCTGCTGGTAGGAACCATCTGTGAAGGGGTTATCCAGATCAGTGTGGTGCTGCCATTACCTTGCTGCCTGGGCTGCTGAGATAAGGTGGCATCACTTGCAGTCAAGACAAATGCGTGTTCTCCTCGCATTGCTGTGCCACAGGTGATATTCCAAGCGTTTGATGTGCAAGCCTTCACCCAAGACAGCCACCTCGTTGATGTGATGCTGATCTTCCTCCTTTATGGCTGGGCCATCATCCCCCTCATGTACCTCCTCAGCTTCTTCTTCTCGGTAGCGGCCACGGCCTACACCCGTCTCACCATCTTCAACATCCTCTCAGGCACTGCCACCTTCCTTGCGGTCACCATCATGAGCATACCAGGTGGGTCACTGCCCTCTGTGCCTGCATAGCACTGCATCCTACTGTCACCAAGAAGATCCAGACCCCAAGGGGCCTCTCTCACCCCAGGGCAAAAAAAACCCTACAACAGCCCACTCTAGCCCATTAAACGTGACAAAATTTGTTGGTTTTCCTTCTGAACTTGGGCATATCAGGATCTTTCTCTAAAACCAGCTAACTCCAATCTGTTCATCCTCCTGTGCTCATCTTTCAGAGCTGGGCTTGGTGGACCTCTCCAAAACTCTGGATAAAGTCTTTCTCGTCTTACCCAATTACTGCTTGGGCCAATGCATCAGTGACTTCTACCAGAACTACGAGTTCATTCAGTTTTGCACCTCCTCTGTTGAAGCCATCTTCATCTGCAAGGCATTCAGTGAGTCTCTGTGTTGGTCTTCACCCATCCATCCTGGCCATCCCACTTCAGCCACGCTTGGGGGGTCTTCATGGGGTGGGTGGTGAAGCTGGGCAGTATCATGGGGCCTCTCACCCAACCTGGGCAGTAGGTCCAGGTACCATTTTTAAGAAAAAAATGGGCACTGTTTGATACCCATAAGTGGTCAAATTAAGAATTCTTTTCCTTATTAATGAATTTGAGGAAAATGCAGGCTAGGGAAAGTTTCACAGATGAGTAAAGAAAGCCCAGCTACAGTCTTGAAAGAGTAACTTGATCTCCTCTGTGTGCCTCCAATGGGCATCTCCTGCCAGATCCCCTCCAGACCTGAATCCTCTTGTGGGAGGTGCTGGAAAGAGCTGTGGGCAAGGAGCCCAGTGTGGGCTGGGATGGAGAGGAGCATCGGAAAGAGCTGTGGGCAGGGAGCCCAGCGTGAGCTGGGATGGAGAGGAGCCTGGCAAAGCTTTGGGCTCACAGCTTTCTCTGGAGCTGATTTGCTTATCCCCAGAGTGTGCATAGATCCAAGTCTGATTTTGTTCCATCCCTGCTCAGATATCAGTTATCAGATGAACTACTTTTCCTGGGAGACGCCTGGGATCGGACGATACCTGACCTCCTTGACCATCCAAGGTTTCTCCTTCCTCTTCCTTCTTTTCCTCATTGAGACAAACCTCCTCTGGAGACTGAGGACTTTGGTCTGTGGCATCTGCAGGCGGCGGAAATGGGTGAGCTGAAGCGTGTGGGAGGGAGAATTAAGGTGCCCTTGTGCCAAACCAAGCTCAGGAGTCCTTGCAAGCTGGAGACATGCCCATGTTGCTTGCCCAGATCTTGTTTGAATTCCTGGGGTCTGTGGAGTCACTCAACTTCAGTACTTCTGAGTGATCAGGGATGCAAAGGGAGTGAGGTGTCCCCAGAGGTGGCTGATGGAAGAGGTGGATCCTGCCTGGGTTGGGAGCACTTGCCCCAGGTCAGCCTGGAGGGACCCACTTGTCCTCCAGCAGCCAGGTGGCAAAGAGTGTTTTTCTCCCCCATGTTTAGGTGGCACTGCTGAACAGGGTGTCTGTGCTGCCAGAGGACAGGGATGTGGCGGATGAGAGGAAGAAGGTTTTGGAGTCGCCACCAGAACTGCTGTCATCTCTCAGCAGTCCTCTGGTCATCAAGGAGCTCACCAAGGTGAGGAGAGTGTGGCCCTTCCTGAGCGTTCTGCTGCCAGCTGAGCCGTGGTCCCCACGGGCCAGTAAAGCCACTGCCTTCCTTGCCGTGGCCTTGGGTGCGTGCTACGTGTGGTGACGGGCATGGCTTGTGCATTGGTCTCCACCAGGTCTATGACAGCCGGGAGTCCCTGCTGGCGGTGGACAGGATCTCCTTGGCAGTCAGCAAAGGGGAATGCTTTGGCCTTCTTGGCTTCAACGGAGCAGGCAAAACCACCACTTTCAAGATGCTGACTGGCGATGAGAGCATCACGTCGGGGGACGCCTTTGTGGATGGCCACAGTATTCTGGCCAACATCAAGAAGGTACCGAGGACTGCAGGGGTGGAGGGCGGCGTTACAAACAGTCCTTCCTCTGCCTGGGCTGGGCCACCTTGCAAGTGCCTCTGAGGAGGACATGGTTGCAGTTACCGGGGGTGGATGTAATATCCTAGGGATGCTGTGTCCTTGTCTGGCCCATATCCCCGTTCTTTGGCCATCTGGAAGCAGTCCCCTCTTCTGTGGGACAACAGAGATGAAACGAATGAAAGGTGGAAAACTCTTCATCAAAGGGTTTAGCTCCATAGTTGGAAATCCCTGGGTACCTCTACCACTGTCAACCCCAGACAACATCAGGCAAGGAGAACATGGGGAGGGTCTGCCCTGACAGTGTGGTCCTGCTTGCTTCGTCCTCTGGGATTCTGCCTTGTGATAGGCTCTTGTTCCCAGAAGAGGCCAGTATGTGGGGAAGGTACAAACCCTCCAGTGCTTTCCTTCTGCTTAGAGCCTGGGCCACCTGAAATGGCCCCTCACGATGAGGAACCAGCTTGGGAAACACCACACAGGTGCCATCCCGAGGCGCACTGCATGTGTCCATCCCTGCCAGACCGGCCGCTCTAGGCGAAAGGGGAATTCCCCTCTTGTTTCACCTGTGGTTTCGGAGCTGCAGCTCAGTCCCCGTTGCTTTGAGCAGAAACCTTGCAGAGGTGCAGCAATGCCCTGTGGGTGCCAAGGCACCTTCTGGCTTGGACGCCTCCTTGCAGAGACCTGCCTGTGAGCTAATCCCCGTTGGGTTCCTCTTGCCCCAAGGTCCAGCAGCGGATCGGCTACTGCCCGCAGTTCGATGCCCTACTGGACCACATGACAGGCCGCGAGACCCTGAGCATGTACGCCCGGCTGCGGGGCATCCCCGAGCGCTACATCGGCAGCTGTGTGGAGAACATGCTGAGAGGGCTGCTCCTGGAGCCCCATGCTGACAAGCTCGTGAGGACCTACAGGTGAGAGGAGACGTGGAGACACCCCATCCCCTCTGCCCCTCATGTCTTGCGTGGCTCTCGCTGTGCTCATATCGGGTCTCTGTCCCCATTCCCGTCTCCTCCTGCAGCGGTGGTAACAAGCGGAAGCTGAGCGCCGGCATTGCCCTCATTGGTGGTCCCCCTGTGATCTTCCTGGATGAGCCCTCCACTGGCATGGACCCTGTAGCCCGGCGTTTGCTCTGGGATGCAGTGACACGGACGCGGGAGTGTGGCAAATCCATCATCTTCACCTCCCACAGGTGACACTTGTCTGGGGAGGGCTTGGCATGAGAGATCAGGGAGCAGCCAGGAGGGTGGTGGGGTCCAAGGGATGGGACCCAGCTCCAGAGCCTGGTGGGTGGACACTGCCTGCAGCTGGCAGTGGCTGGCTTTACTCAAGTCTCCATCCTCCAAAAGCCCAGAGCGGAGGGAATCCACCTCCAGCCCCTTCCCAGAAGCTTCTGCTGTTCTGTCTTGGTGCTCCTGCCCTGCTGAACAAGTCCTCTTCTGTCCTGCAGCATGGAGGAGTGCGAGGCCCTGTGCACACGGCTGGCCATCATGGTGAACGGGCAGTTCAAATGCCTGGGCAGCCCCCAGCACCTGAAAAGCAAGTTTGGCAGCGGCTACACCTTGCTGGCCAAAACACGGAGTGAGGAGGAGGGTGAGCTGCAGGCCTTCAAGGCCTTCGTGGAGAAGACTTTCCCAGGTACCGTGAGCTGCTGGAGCAGTTGCCCTCCGAGGGAGGGAGGGCAGGACACTGCTCGTGGGCTTTGGCGAGTGTCCTAACTCAGAGCCTCTCCTTGCTCATCTCTCCCAGGCAGTGTCCTGAAACACGAGCACCAGGGCATGGTGCATTATCACTTGACCAACAAGAACCTCAGCTGGGCACAGGTAAGGGGGTTCTGGAGCACATCCTACCCCTTCACGGGGGGGACTGGAGGGGCAGCCCTATTCCTGGAGCCCCTGTGCATGCTTTTGGTGCTTTGCTTTCCCGCTCAGCTCATCTTCCTATTCTTCCAGAGCCACTCTGTCCAAAATCCATGTGATTTATAAAAAACAAGCTAATTCGAAAGCGTTTTTTCTCCCTGACCCTCTCCCGCCTCCTGGCCCAAACAGGTCACCTGCGTTACATGGCCAGCGTGTGCGCACCCGGGATGCACCGTGTGTGCTGAGCCAGAACCACTCTGTCCCAACCCTCCGAGCTGGCTGCCCTTGGCCGCAGCCCTCAGAGGGAAAGCAGGGTCTCCCTGGGGAGCGAGAGCTGATTTTGCCTTTGTTTGTAAATCTCAAAATACTTCATGAAGGCTCTGGAGGGTGCTTGAAGGGATGCGTTTGGTAGTTGCATCCTTCCCACTCCACATCTCCCTACTGGGAACACAGCACTGGTGGGCACAGCATCGACCCATCAGCACCTCTCTGCTCCCCGCTGCTCCCCTTGGCCCAAGGAAGCGCCTTGCACCTCGGCTGCGGGTGCTCCCGCAGCCGAGGTGCAAGGCGCAACATATTTTTAAATGGGGTCAGGCACTCTGCTAAATAATCCATCTCCTGGCTTCCCACCGCCCTCCTGCCAGGGAAGGTTTCGCTTCCCCCGGGTCTCCCTTGGAAAAAGCTTCTTCTGCTTTCTCCGTCGCAGCCTGCTGGGTTCTCCCACAGCCGAGGTACCCTGCCGTAACGGCCGTGCCCTCCCTCGCAGGTCTTCGGGGCCTTGGAGAAAGCCAAAGAGAAATATCGCTTGGAAGACTATTCGGTGAGCCAGATCTCCCTGGAGCAAGTCTTCATGAGCTTCACTCGCTTCCAGCACTACACAGAGGACAGAGGGAAATGAGCAGAGGCCCCCACTGGTGCCCTTCATCACGGGACTGGCCCTGCTGGCTATACATAGTATACATAGAGACAGTAATTTATATATCGGCGTGTCTTAAATAATGTATAAATGTAAGAAACTTTTCACAGGGGAGGGGGGAGCGGATGGCGTCGTACCTTCTGCCGTCGGGAACACAAGTGGTGCCTGTGTATCGCCGGCGCGGGTCTGTGTGTGGCTGCGTGCGTGCATGTGACACTTCCACTCTCCAGCCTTCGTTCCCATCTCTACAGCAAAAAAAAAACAAAGCCCAAAAGGCAGGGGGGACGCCTGGGTGGGTGGAGACAGGTGTTGGGAATGGGGCCGGTGGCCGGGGAGCAGGATGCTGTCCCCACACAGCACCGCGCTCTCCCCACACCCCTCTTCCCTGCCCGGCGCTTGTGCCCGTCAGGATGCTGCTTCATGGTCTTCGCCCGCATGTCAAGGTGTATCATGAGGTGGTTTGCTCGTGGTTGGCAAATAGCTTAGCTCCAGACCGGTCGCTGGGTTAATTAGGATGCACAGTGGTTTCCCTTAGAAGCACTTTGTGTCTAGCTGGAAGGGACGAGGCAAGCCTCCTGTCCCCGTCTGTCCCCTGCGTGGCACGGGAGGAGGGTCCGTGTCCTCAGACCTCTTAGGAACCGCTGTCCCCTCCTGCCTGGTTGCCTGCGGGCGGACACAAGCCTGTCCCGAGGAGCTGGCACCGACCGAGCTGCGCAGAGAGCTGGCTGTGTGGGTGCGTGAGTGGAGAGATGCCCAGAGCTCGGCCCCCTGGGTACCGCACAGGGTGGGTACGGCTGCAGAGCCAGAGCGGGGGTGAAGGCTGCGATGGCAGAGAGGTGTGGCGGGGTGCCTGGGGGTGGCTGGGAGGTGCCGCAGGGTGCCTGGGGACGGTGCTGGCCTCACTGTTGCGTCCATGACAAGGTTTAACCAGCAGCACTGCCCCGCAGCGTGCTATGCAGCCGCAGGAGCGGTTTGGAAGGCCAGCGACACTCTCGCTGTGCCCGTGCCCTGCTGCGCTCTCCCCTGACGCCCGGCACAGCTCTGACCAGAGCACCCGCGTCCCACTCCTGGTCGCCATTCCCCTCCGCCCCAGGCCGGGCTGTTCCGGCGGCAGGCAGGGAGCCAGGGCACTGCCTGGAGCTCGCCCGGCCGTGGGGATGCTGCTGGGCATGGCACATCAGGCACTGGTGCTGCCCAGCGCCGAGTTGGAGGCAGCAACTGGGATTTCTTTTTGGTGTTTCCCAGTGGTTGAGTTGCTGTTTTTGTTTGTTTTAAATCCGTGTTGATTCTTGTCTGTCCTTAACTAGTCCCTGTGTCACCTGGGGGCAGTCCCCTTCGGGCCAGCTGCTCCGCGATCAATGCAGAGCTATTTGCACTATAGTAATACACACAATTGCACATAACTAAATGAATTAATATTTATGGCAAGGGGTGCTGATTCCCTTCTAGTGATTGCATTGTCAGGGGTCAGGTTATATTTTTCGGTTGGGTTTTTGTTTTGTTCCTGTGACTGACTCACTCATTCTTTCCCGTTCCACTTTTTCCCTTTGCCTAATGTTGTTGTTCGAAACGATGGTGCATCATGTTACTAAGAATTTCCCTGGATCTTAACAACGTGTGTTTTTATTAGTGAGCAGCCATCAGGTGAATGGCATCCCTGGAACACCTCAGAGCTGCAGGCTTCCTTGGGGCAGCACCTGTGCAAGATGGGGGGGAGGAAGGATGCTTTCTGGTGTGCCTGGAGCTACCGGGAAAGTGCTGGGCCTCCCATTAACTGTTTGGTGGTTTTTATTTTTTTAAAAGGGGAGACATGGCAGGATGTGGCAGAGCCTCCAGGGCTTTGCCTGGAATTGGGAGCAGTGGGAAAGGGGCAGCTGTGGCAGGGCTAGATGCTGAATTGCAGCATGGGCTTATGCCAGGTACCACAGCCTGGCAGCACCCTGAGCCCACCAGCAGCAGCGACCCCCACTCCCCGCACATCTCCCGTTGGAGTAGTGGTGACCCCCCCTCCCAAGGCTTGGTCCTGGGGCTGGTGGCACAGAGGCAGTGTAACCCTGCCCTGAGCCAGTGGTGGGAGTCAGTGGCCAAGATGGCATCCCCAGCATCAGCCCACCCCTGGTGGGGCCATCCTGGCCTAAATGAAGCAAGCCTTAACAAAGCAGCGTTTCTCACTCACACGGTGCTGCCACAACCTGCTCCGCTCGCCGAGGCGGCGTGGTGCTGCTCGCTCCCATTTCGGTTACAGCCTCGGCGCTGAGTCGCAGCAGCCCGGGGGCAGGAGCCAGGCCCAGGATCCCTCACTGGATGGGTGCTGCTGCTCGGGGTCAGCCGGGTTTTGTGCTGGCAGGGTCTTGGCTGCTGTTGGCAAGTCTCTGGTGTCCCAGGCCATGGTGGCCATGTGCAGCGGGAGGATCACTGCAGGCCCCAGGCAGCTGCTGCTCCCCTCTGCCTGCAGTGTGGTGGTTATTCCCATCATAGGAATAATAAAGATTTTTTCTTTTTTCCAGTGAGCATTTCCTCGTCGTCTTTGGAGTTGGAGAGTAGCTCCAGCACTGGTGGGCTTGGGTTGCTGTGGCTGTGCTGGCCTCCTGCTTTCTGCCTTGGGGGGAGGACGTCCTCCAAAACCTGACCTAGAAGGGCTCAGTCCAGCCTGGAAAAACCCAGGGGCTGAGGGATTTTGGTGCGCCAGGTGCCCCAGGAGCACAAGTGGAGGTCCCCATCCCTTCCACACCAGGCAGCCACAACCACCGTGTCTTAGCCCCCCACTGCACCCCAACAACCATGGACAAGGGGGAGACCTTGATCTTGGGGCTCAAAATGGCTTTTGTCAGAGCACTGTGAAGGGCCTCCATGGCAGTGGGGGGGTGGCCCGGGCACCTTCATTCCTGCAGCCTTACCCACCTACGCACTGCAGCACGGCTCTGAACCCCAGCCAGGGGCCTCAGCCCCCTGTCCCTGACACCAGCAGCTGCCCCTCTGTCCCCCCCAATCCCAAACGTACACCCAAGGCAAGCACCAGCCCCCAGCTGAGCCCAGGGAGATGAGGCAGTGCTGGGGCAAGGATGCAGCTCCAAGAAAGACAGGGAGATGCTCCAAGCCCTTTGCCTCCAGAGCAAGGACTCTGCCGTGAGGATCCCCCCTCCGCAGGGAGGCCCCGCTCCACTCCAGCCCAGGGCATGATGCTGCACCCCAGCTGCTTCACCACCTCCTGCAGAGACATCCTCCCCATCCCGCAAGCGCCTCTCCACTGGCAGTTTCAGCGCTTTATTGCCTGGCAGGTCTGCTACAGCACCCCGCTGTCCTCCCCGTGGCTACGGCTGCAGCACAGGGATCTGCTCCCCTGTCCCCAGCACAGCACCGCAGTGTCCCTGGGAGCTGGAGGCTGCAGGAGCTGCAGCGATCCAAGAACTGGCACTTAAGGAATCCTGGCTGGGGCTGCACGCTGCTCCTCCACACCGGGCGCAGGGAGGGGGCATGGCTGTGGTCCGGTCCCGCTGGGCTGGCAGCGTGGGTCACTTGGTTTCGGTCATCTTTTAAAAATGTGGTTCTAAAATGCCACCAGTTCTGGGTTCTGAGCAGATGCTCTCAGCTTTGTTTCTCTTTAAAAACCAAACCCAAACCTTTCTTCCCTTTTATGAGCAGTTTTCGATTTTGGCCAGAAATTGCTGTGCCCACCACTCTTCCAGATCAATGGGAACAAAGTCTGAAACAGAGGGGAGGGAGAGAGGAGAGCATAAAAGAGCAGCTGAAGCAGAGCTCCAGGTGCTCCCCCTGAGCCACACCATTTGCCAATGGAAAGAGTGACACCCCCAAGATTCCCCCCACCCCTATGCCCTGTCCCCAAAAGGCCAGGCTGAGTTTACATGGACCTTCTCTGCTTGGGGACTTCTCAGCCGCTGCCGGAGCCCCCAGGCTGCCTCGCAGCCCTTACTCCATCTGCCATCAGAGAAGCACGCTGTCCCTGTCCCCACTGCGCTCCAGCTTGGTCCTGCTCGGCCCCAGGAGATGCAGGTCCCCATGGCGGGACCCAGGGGGGCTCCTCTCCAGCATGATGTTGAACCCACCTCGGTGGCTGGAGAAGGCATGGTCTCCAGAAGAGTCATCAACCAGGCATCCTGCTTGCTTGGGCTCCTGTGACTGGGCACAGTGGGACATCCCCACCCTGGTGCCAGGGCCAGCTGTCCCCCCGCACCCTCAGCACCAGCAGGACAGACCCCCCCACCCAGCCTCTCCGCCAGCACATCCAGCACCAGGATCCTCCTCCTCCCATGGCAGCCCTGCTCAGGTGCTCAGCTGAGCCCACACCAGCTCACTGCACCCCTGAGCACCCTGACTGCTTCCCACTTACTTTTCAGTCCGGGGTTGGGGGTTTTCTCTATGTACTGCACGGGGCCGCAGGCGCTCTCGCTGCTCCGGGTGCCGTCCAGCTGCTGCTCTACCTGCTGCCAGGCTGGTGGGCAGGGAGGGGGGAAAACAGACAGTGGATGGTTTGGGGAGGGGGATTTCCCAGCCCTGGGGGGCTGTGGGAGAGGAGCCAGAGCTGCTGCAAGCAAGGGCAGCTGCCTAGGCTAGGGACCCCATCCCTGCCACCGAGGTGCCCAGCATGATGCGGCTGCCTCAGGAGGAACCCCGCAGCCTTCAGGGATGTGACGGTGAGTGGGTGCCTGCCCCCAGGGACCCTCCACCCTCACCTTCGTAGACAAAGCGGACGTTCTCCTCGTGGGCCAGCGTGTAGCACTCCTCAGGGGCCAAGACCTGCTGCGGCAGCACCTGTGGCCTCTTGCCATTCACTCTGTTGAAGACCAGTTTCTGGGCTGGGCTGTCGAGGGAAGCCAGGGGGAGGTGAGGGGGGGACAGGCAGCTCTTCCCACCACAGTTTGCAGCAAGAACAGGGGTTGTTGGATGCCCCAGGTTGCCCCACAGCGTGCAACAGCTGCCTGCAGCCCTGGCGAGGCCAGGGGCATGGTTGCAGCCAGCCCTGCTCAGCCCAGTGCCCAAGGGAGGGGACCAAAAGGGACCCAGCCCCCTGGGAGAGGGGGTTCCTGCACAGAGAGGGGTGCAAGCATGGGGAGCTCCCCAGGGAAAAACACACACTGCCCATCTCCCGCCCATCCTCCAGCCCTGGCACCAAGTGCAGTCCCTAAAATAAAAAATCTGCCACCAGAACTGCTGAAATATCAGGAAAATGGAAATGAAATCCAGTTCGGCACTGGGCAGGGGGATGCACCGCGGTGCCATCCTCCACAGACCAGCACCTGGGTTTGCTGGATCAGCCCCGGCCCCCAGCACATCTGAGGTGGCCCAGGACCAGGACAAAACCCTCTGCCAACTGGGAGCAGGTCAGGCTTCCTCGGAGCTGGGATCGCCTCCCGGGAGCAGGGCACTGAAACCAGCCCCAGCCTGGAAACAGCAAAACCGGGCAGCTCAAAGGGAAAGGTTTGGGACGAGACTTGCGGGCACGGTCAGTGCGAAATTTCAGCTTTTTGGCTTTTCAGGCCAGCTTCGGGGCGGGACGCGGCTGCAACGGCCGCGTTTCTCACGGGACAAAGTCTAAGGGGCCCCGGCAGCCCGGGGAGGGGGGGGGGGTGTTATGGCTTGCAGGACAGGCGAGATCCAGAGCAGGCAGCCCCCGGCCCCGCTGCCCGCTCCCACCGGGGCAGGGTAATGCACCCCACCCCGCGCGTGGTGGGGGGCAGCGGGCAGGGACCCTGCCCCGCAGCCTGCCCGGAGGAGGGCCAGCGGGGTAACAGCCACAGCAGGCCACGAGCGGAGAGATGTCGCGACAGAGGGGAGAGTTTTCTCCTCCGCTGCTCGAAGGCCGGGGGAGCGGGGGGAGCCGCCCGGGCCCCGCGGCCCTGCCCGGCGGAGCGGAGCTGCCAGCCCTGCCCGGCTGGGGTTTGCCCCCACGGAGAACGCATCTCCCCCCCCCTCCCAGCCGTTCATCCCCCGTCCCGCACCGGCCCCACGCCTCCGGCCGGTCCTGCCCCCCCACTTCAGGGACGCGGGACGAGCTCCGAACCCCACGGCGGCAGGGGGCTGCGGCCGGGACCCGCCGGTCGCCCACCCGTCCCTCCCGAGGAGGCCGGTGCCCGGCTCAGCCAGCGTGCTTGGGCGACCGGTGCCTCCCGCGCCGCTCGCACGGCCCCGGCTGGGGGACAACCCCCCCTCCCCCGCGACCTCCGTTCGGCCGCTCCACCGGCCACGAACCCCGCAGCCCCCCCGCGGCCCCTCCTCCGCGGCCCGGCCCGGTAACCTTTCCCCAAGGTCACGGCGGCGGCGCGGGGCTCACCTGGCGGGGGGCCAGGCGCCGGGCTGCAGCCGGCCCCGCAGCTCGCTGCTCTCCACCGCCTGCTGCGTCGGACCTGCGGGCACGGCGGGCGTCACGGCGGGCCGGGGGGAGCGGGGCGGAGCGGGACCCCGCGCCCACCCCCCGCTCCGCCGCCGCTCCCGTCCCCGCGGCCCCCGGTACCTGTGCGGCGCTGCGTGGCCAGCTTGCTGGGGCCGCGCGTCAGCGTGTACATCCTGCGGCCCCCGCACCGGGCCCCGCACCGGGCCCGCCGCCCCCGCCCAAGTGCGGCGCGCGCCCCGCGCCGGGCCTTTAACGGGCCGGGCCGGGCCGGGCGCGCGACACGCCCCCGCGCTTAAAGGGCCCGCGCGGGACGGCGCGGGACGGCGCGGGAGGGGAGACAGACGCGGGGCGGGGGGGGTGAGCGGCAGGGGAAGCGCGCGGGGCGCGCAGGGGACGCGCGTGGGATGTGCGGGGACACGTGGGGACACAGACGGGGCTCGTGAGGGGGATGCACGCGGGACGCGGGGCACGCGTGTGGTGGGGCCACGCCGGGGACACGCGGGGCACGGGGACACGCGGGAGACACGGGACCCACGCGCGGGACGCGGGGCGCACGCAGGGGATGGGCGCGGGGACGCGCAGTGGCCAAGTGGGTGAGAGGGCACAGGCGACACGTGGGACACAAGATGGCAGGGGGGCGGGCAGGGGGACAGCCAGGGGCTGGGGGACACGTGGGAGCCAGGCAGGGGACAGCGGGGGCTGCCGAGGCAGGGGCCGGGGTGCCACCACCGTGGGGACAGCGTGGTGATGAGCCCCAAGCCACGCAGCCCCCGGCCACGCGGAGCCACGGGCCGCCCTGCGGCGTGGGCAGCCGGGGCGGGCGGCCGTGTCCCGGCTGTCGCGGTGACCTTTGAAGCGGGGAAGGGTCGCCAAGGTCTCCCCGCGTCCTGTCCCCGGCCACCCCACGGCTGGGTGGCACCGGTGGTTTTGGGGCCGGGCCGGGTGACAAACTCACTGGGGTCTTTGTGGACACTCCAGCCTCACTCGGCGGGCGGCAAAGCCACCCCATGAGGGTGACCTTGGCCCTGCCGCCTCGCCGGCCGCGTGGCCGTGGTGACACAGCCCTGTGGGGGGGGGACACACGGTGCGGCAGGGTGCCTGACCCCCCCCAGAGAGCACCCTGCAAAGCAAGGCCTGGTGCTGCGGGGCGCCGGGCGCCCGTGGGTGCTCACAGGGGTGCACCCTGCAGCCCTCAGCCCCCATGCGACCCCCCCAACCCTTGTTACTGAGCCTAAACGCGACCGCAACCCGGGGTGACCCGCCACCGGCTCATCACCCGCCCTCTGACCCAGAGAGGCCGTGCCTCAGTTTCCCCACCCGAGACCTGGCAGCACCCCGGCGCCTTCCCGCGCTGGTGAGCCCCGAAGCTGGGCCGTGGGGCTCCGGCTGGATCCTTCCTGGCGCCCACGGGCAGTGGGAGCCGCGGCAGGAAGGGTGGGGGCTTCGCTGGGACCCCCATCCCAGGAGTCACGCCGCGGGGTATCCTCGCTGCTCCCCCATCTCTCCCACGCGGAGAGTTAACCGGGGGGGGGGGGCAGAGCGGCAGCGTCCACCGCCGCGCGCCGCGCTGCGCTGCGGGCTGCGCCCCCGCCTGCGGTCACGCTTGGGCAGCCCAGTGCCGGCGGGGCGGGAGGACACACAGGCGCGCCGCTGGTGTAGTGGTATCATGCAAGATTCCCATTCTTGCGACCCGGGTTCGATTCCCGGGCGGCGCAAAAACGTTTGCTTCGGCATTTTTTATTCCTCCCCACCACTTTTGACCTCCGTGGGAGGCTCCGCCCACAGCGCGTGGGGCGGCCCCGCGGGGGCTGCCGGGAGCCGTAGTCCGGCCCCGCCCCCTCCAGCCATGCAAGCCCCGGCGGCGGCGGAGCGCAACAAGGGCCCGATCCTGGCGGTGCTGCGGGAGTGCGCGGGGCCCGGCGCTCTGCGGGTGCTGGAGGTGGGGGCGGGCGCGGGACTCCACGCCGCTCACTTCGCCCGGGCGCTGCCGCAGGCCCGCTGGCAACCCTCCGACATCGACCCCCGGGCGCTGCGCAGGTGAGCGGGGGCTCCCGGCGGGGGGGGTGGGGTGGGGTGGGGGCACAGCCTGCAGCCCCCTCCCCTCCCCACGGACCCACGGCCGGAGCGCCCGCCGGTGCCGTGTTTTATTGCGGGACGGACCCAACATCCGACGCTCAGATGGCTCAGGCTGCCCAAGTCAATGCTTTATTTTCTCCCAGGAAGACCCCAATACCCGGCTCCCGCAGAGCCCGGGCTCCCCAGCTCGGTGCTCTGCTGTTCCCAGTATCGCCCCAGCATCCATCTCCCCCCCAGCCCATCCTGCTGCAGAGCGGCTGTCGCCCTCCCGACGCCCACGCATGGCCGCGGCGATGCCGGGCCCGTCACCCACCCTGCCAGCGGCTCCCACCCACGCAGCGGGGGGCTCGCAGCCCGCTCCCCGCGTCGCGTTGCCCTGTCGAGCCGCATCGGGCCGCGTTCACTTGCTGTGCGTCGGTGGGCGCGGGCCTGGCTGCGGCCAAACGCCCGTCCCAGGCGTTGCAGGGCCCGGTTTCCATTCAGGAAACAAAAATAAACCCAGGCTCTGCAGCGGGGGGGGGGGGGGGGGAATTCCCCATGAAAAAAAAAATAAACCCGGTGGGGAGGTGTCGAAATTGGCGCCTGTCCAGGGGGTGTGCAGCTGGCGGCCTTCCCACCCATCACCTCCCCGCCTGCCCCGGTTAAAAATAATCTCTGGGCTGGGGCCGGGAGGCTGCGGTTCCCCGCTCCGATGCGTGAAGGAACCAGGACCCGGCTGGTAAATGTGCTGAAAAGGGGATAAATCACCCCGAAACCGCAGGGTGCTGGTGCGGTGGCACCGGCGGGGTGCGGGCAGCCCGGGCAGGTGGGTGCGGGCAGCGCACATGCGGCAGCGCGCTGCGGCTGCCCTGCCGAGAGGCCATGCTGAACCGGGGTTGTTTTAGGCTGGGGTCTCGCGGTCCGCGTGCCGCTGGTGCTCCAGCTGCCTGTTGGAAAGCAAGTTGCTGGGCGATAGCAGACCCCTCACCTGGAGCAGAGACCCCCCAGGCAAGCACAACCTTATTATTAGACATCAGAGACTCCACCTGGGAGAAGCTGCTGGCAGGCAGCGCGGGCAGGTTTGGGCTCTGCCTGCAGCAGATGCTGGTGGAGGGATGGGGGGGGGGTGCAGGCGATGCCGGGGTTGACGTGGGGTTTGGTGCCCGCAGCATCGCCGCCTACGCGGAGGCCATGCGGGTGCCCAACCTGCTGCCCCCCATCCTGCTGGACGTCTCGCAGGGCTGGGAGACGTGGGGGGGCACCCAGCCCGCCACCCTTGACCTCCTCGTCAGCATCAACATGATGCACATCGCCGAGCTGCGGTGCACCGAGGTGAGCAGGGCCAGGCTGCAGGTCCCCGTCCCCTGGTCTGGGGGTCCCAGGGCCAAGGATGGGGCTCCTGGGGAGGTGTCCCCAGCCCCCTGACCCAGTCCCCACCTTGTTCTTTCCCCAGGGCCTGTTCAAGGGTGCCGGGGTGCTGCTGAAGCCCGGAGGTGTGCTGTTCACCTACGGGGTGGGTGCTGCTGGGCTGAGCGCCCGTCTTGGTGGGGGAGCATCCCACTGGGCGCGGGGCGTCCCTGGGGGTGCTGAGGGGGGATGGATGGGAGGGCAGCTCTGGGCATGGCGGGGGGAGGGGCTGGGGAAAGCAGGGGGCTTGGCTTTGTGGGAGGGGCTCTCAGCCTTTTGGGGCACTTGCTGAGCCCTGGGTGGGGCAGCTTTGGCTGTTTGCCCCCAGGATGGGAGGGACACCGTCCTCCCCCACCCCATCCAGGGCAGGGTCTGGGGTCCCACGGTGGGTGACGGGATCCACAGTGGCTGACAGGACCCCGTGGTCTCTCTCGGGGGCCACGTCCCTTCTCACTTGGCTTCTGTGCGCGGTGGGGACAGCAGCCCGCGGGCTGGAGGGGGAGACGGTGGGGGGGACATGACACGTTGCGCCTGCAGCTCCGGCTTCGTCTCCCGGCAGCCCTACGCCGTGGACGGCCAGATCAGCCCCCAGAGCAACGTGGACTTCGACCGGAGCCTGAGGCAGAGGTGAGGAGGGGCCAGGGTTGTGGCCCAGCCTGCCCGTGCTGCCTGTCCTGCCTGCAGCCGCAGCAGGCTCCGTCCCAGCGGGGTCCTTCACCACAAGACCTAAAGCAGTGGCCAGGGGGAGGCCCTCCCCGTCTGGGGATGCCCCCGGGAGCTGGGGCTGCTTCGGGGCGCGCAGGGGTGCGATGTCCGCCTGCCTGACCCACGCCTCCCTCCCTGGCAGCAATCCTGCCTGGGGCCTGCGGGACACGGCGCTGCTGCGGCAGCTGGCCGAGGCCAACGGGCTGCGCCTGGAGAGGATGGTAGGTGCGGGGGTCCGCGGAGGGGGGCAGTCCCTGCGCTGTGGGGGCCCCCCTGACCCCCAGCTCTGTGCTTCCAGGTGGACATGCCGGCCAACAACAAGAGCCTCATCTTCCGCAAGCAGTAACCCGCCCTGATGGCCCCTCCCGGCACATCGCACCCCTCGTCGATGCCTCCTCGAGGGGTCACACCACCCCCACACTGGTGCTACCCGGGGCTGGGGACGGCAGCGATGGGACGGCGCCCCACTCCTGCAGCTGGGTCTGGGCTTGGCTGGGGGGCGGGGGGCGTGAGGGGGGTCTCCCCCGATGCCTTCGGGGCTCCCAGCGCAGCAGCTGTGGGGGGCACAGCACCCCAAGGTGTGGGCAAGACTTGTTGCTCTGTGCCACTTTCCCTGGAGGATGCTGTGCCAGCGGTGGGGGGGACCCACCCCCAATAAACTCCAGGGCTTTGCCCCTCCACCCCCAGCAGCTCCCTGATGCTTTCAGCACTGACACTGGGGGGATGGGGGGTGGGGGGGGGTGGCATCCCCAATCCCCCGCCCCGGCAGCACCAGTGAGGGGTCAGATCCTGCACCAGGAGCACCCAGGGCTGCTACACTGGGTCCCGAGGCTTCAGTGGGATGGGAAGGTTTGGGGAGAATGGGGGGGGGGGCCTGGCAGACCTCTCACCCCTCTGCAACCCAGCCCGGGCCTTTACAGCTGCTGGCCAGGCTGGGGGGTATACGGGCTGGGGGGTATACGGGGTGGGGAGGCATGCAGCAGATAAATTACAGAGGAGGTGGGAGCTGGGCTGGGGCTCAGCGACGGGTTGGGGGGAACAGCACCACGGTGGTAACCCCTAGATACAAGCACTGGTGTGGGGGCTCCCCCGGCTGCATACACCACCCACCTCCCCCCCCGGTGGGTCTGCAGACCCCCACGTCAGCACATCCCGGCTCGCTCCTAGTCCTGGAAGCGGTTCAGGAGGTCGCAGGTTTTCTTCTCCATCAGCTCATAGATCTTCTTCACCCGCTTGTCGTTGGCCGCCCGGACGTAGCTGCTGGGGTCGAGCGTGGCCATGCCGTCGTGCACCTCGCCCATGATGATGAGCGGCCCATCCTCCGCCGTCATGTTGGGGCAGGGGCAGCTCCAGTCCATGTCGGTCAGCGTCACCTCCAGGTACTTGATGTTGAAGAACTTGAGGCCCATCTTCTCATCCTTGAGGACATCCTCAAGGGCGAAGCGAGCGATGCCGGAGTCCTGGTCCTCCACGATCTCCATCAGCCGGCCCACGATGGCGAAGTCACTGCGGCAGAGGCTCAGCACCATCTTGCTCTTCAGGCGGCAAGCCTTGCACTGCAGGCTCTTGGGGAAGGGGCAGACGTCCTCGCAGGTCTCCTTGCTCTCAAAGTTGTTGGTGTTGCCCTCACAGCCGCCATAGACGAAGGAGTGGCACTGCTTCAGCAGGTGGTTGTACGCCCAGCGGGGCTCCCAGTTCTGGCAGGGACCCTGCACCATGGGCAGCAGGCAGGTGGGGCGGGCGCTGCCCAGGCAGGCCGCCCGGCACTCCTCGTAGGTCTCAAAATGGTTCCTGTTGGCCCCGCAGCCCCCGTAGCGGAAGGTGATGCAGGAGCCCTGCTTGGCATCAAAGTGCCAGCGCACCTCCGGGGCCTCGCACCGCCGCCGGTCCGGCTCCTTCAGGCATTCAGCGCTGGGGAAGGGCTGGGGGCTGCCAGCTTGGGGGGTCCCCCCCGGCTCCCGCCTGAGCACCGACAGCGGGAAGTCGGCGCGGAGCAGCCCGGCAGCGTTCCTGGCCGTGCAGGTGTAGATGCCGGCGTCCTCGTGGCGGGCATTGTAGATGACCAGCTGGCCGATGTTGGTGACCACCACGTTGCCATACATCTGGTCCGGCCGCATGATGAAGTTCTCCTCCCGCTCGCTCTGCTTCTCCCAGGTGATGTCCGGCCGCGGGCGCCCGCTGACGTCGCAGCGGAAGCTGACGGTGCCGCCGGCGCGCACCGACTGGTGGAAGGGGTTGCTGTAGAGGGCGGGGGGCACCGGCGCCTCAGGCCCGGCTCCTGGCGTGGGGTGCGCCGTCGTCTCCCGCGGCACGGGGCTGGTGTCGGGCCAGGTGAAGATGTGCTTGCAGGGGACGGTGGTGAGGCGGGTGCCGCGCAGGCACGCCTCGGCGTCCATGTAGCACTTGTTGTAGTAGGTGAGGCCGTCGGAGGCGCAGGTGAAGTTGGGCTCCTTCTCGCAGCGGTCCTTGCACTTGCAGACGGGCTGCCCGTCCCAGATGTCGCAGTCAGAGCCCTGCTGCGCGCAGACGAAGCTCTCGCAGGAGGCCGCCGGGGCCAGCGCCAGCGCTGGGAGGCTGCCGTCGGCGAAGCGGGCGGCCACGCAGCTCCGCAGCCCGCACACGTTGGTACAGCATTTCTCGAAGCCTTCGCAGTCCTGGCCGGGGGGAGGGAGGAGATGTTCGGGGGGGGGGGCGGTCACTGCTGTGCCGTGGGCTGTGGGCACTGCTCCCACCCCTCCCGGGGGTTTTGGGTGGGCGGTTGTCCCCCACACAGCCCTGTGCACCGCCAGCATCGCTGGGCTCTATCTAAGAGCCAGACCTCCTTGGCACAGCTGTGCTGGCCCCAGCCCACCCTCAGCCCCCCTCAGCAGGGTTAGGGGTCCACAGCAGTGATGACAGCCCCTTCTCCCCCAGCAGTCAGCATCTCACTCCTCTCAGCTTTTCCTGGACGAGGAGAGGCAGAACTCGTTGCACAGATGAATCGCGAGGGAGTCACCCCCCTCCCGGGTCCAGGCAGCCCTGGCCGGGGCGGCGGTGCTGTGCCCCTGCCCACTGCTGCGGAGCCCAGCGCAGGGGGTCTCTGGGACAGGCAGCCCGGTCCATGGGCTCCTGCCCTCAGGGAAAAGGGGGGGGGGGGGGGGGCCCGGTGGGGGCTGGCCACTGCCCGACGGGGGTCCCTGGCCCAGTGTACCCATTGCCCTCATGCAAGCCGGGTGGGAGCATCCTCGGGCTGCATTAAGGGGGTGTCCTGACCAGCAGGCATGGCCCAGGGGGAACACAGGGGGGGCAACAAGCAGTTTTTTTGCCTGCTGGGGGGCCAGGGAGTGGCCCCGGGGCACCCCTCATGCCACCCGACAGCAGGGGCTCAGGGGAACAAAGCCGCAGCCCATTGCACCACAGCCACCGAACCGGCTGCGCCGCCGGGCACGGGACCTGCACGCTGCAGCATGTCCCTCGGGGGGCCTGGGGACACCGCCATCCCCCCCAACCCCCCCGCAGCCCCCGCTCACCTGGTCGGCCTGGCACTCCCGCTCGCAGGTGCTCTGCGCGTCCACCCACAGGTTGGGGTTCAGCTGGTTGGGGCAGACCCCCAGGTGCCGCGTCCTGCCCGGCTGCAGGCTCAGCCCGGCCGCCGCCGCCGCCAGCAAAGGCAGCAGGAGCGCGATGCCCACGGGCGCACGCTGCCGCACGCCCGCTTGCCGGCCCTGGCCCTGACGGCTGGAATCCCCGCGAGCAGGCATCTGGCCTCCCCGTGCCACCGGCCTGGCGAGGGCTTGGGGTAAATCACATTCAGGATGGACGGGACGAGGGAGAAGGCAGGCGGGCAGGGGTACAAAGAGGAGGAGAGGACCAAACCTCTGCCCTTCAGCACGCCCAGCGCCCGCGGGACCACCAGCGACGCTGCCCACCACTTCCATCCATCGCCGGCTCTCGAGGTGCCAGGGACAAGGTGGCAGCGGTGGCCTCGGTGAGAGGGGCTCTCAATCCATCGCCGCTCCCCGACGGCACTGCGAGCGGGGTGGAAGGGGAGGACGGGAAGGTTTGTAATCTGAATCCCCTCCCTTCCCACTGATGTTTCTGGGTGTTTGGAATGGGAAAGGCGCTGACCTCAGCCTCTAACCCCGGCGAGCCCAGCGATCGGCTGGGCAAACACGGGGGGAGATCAAAGGCAGAATGCGGCAAGTCTCCAAAGAGGGAGAGTGAAAGGAGGGGGATGCGCGCCCGCACACACACCCCCCCCAGCCCACGGAGCTGAATTCCTGCAGGATGAGAAAACTGCCAGAGCCCGTGGTCCACTCCGACAGGGCTGCCGGTGGGGAGACACGCAGAGCCCACGCTGCGGGGCTGCTGGGGACCGGGCTGCCCTAGGAGCCCCTCACCGGGCACCTCGCCTCTGGGCGCCCGTTGGGCCGGGAGCAGGGTGCAGGCACCGGCCCGCATCCACCCTGCTCATCCCCACTTGCCCGCCAGCATCCCACCAGTGCCACGCTGCCAAGCACGGGACCCCGGCTCGCCTGGCAGGGTGGGTGTCCCCCCAGCCCCCCCGAGGGGCTCACCCAGCCCGACGGCGGCTCCCAGCCCTCCCTTCCCACTGATTTATGGCCAGGCTGTCGTCTTCTGTTGCTGCAAGGCAGCGCCTGGCCGTGCCAGACCCCGGCGGGACTGCTCCGGCACGCTGTGCCGGGGCTTCAATCCCGCCGCTGCCTCGCCGAGCACGTCCCACAGCCGGCCCTAAACTGGCAGGAGCCGGCCCTGGCTCCCCGGCCAGATTCCCCTAATCCCCAGTGGAGACTGACCTGCAGCAGGAACATTTCACGGCATTTCAGGAGCGTTAACTCTTCTGGCACTGGCGAGAGCCACGACCCACCCGCCTCAGTGCCAAGGCGGGGTCTGCAGCTCCTGGGAAGCAGCAAACCCACCTGCGGGGGTTTTGCCCCAGGGGGACAGCTCAGCAACTCCAGCCTCTCCTCTACAGGGCTGCAAACTGGAGGTGCAAGTGCTGGAGGGGGGCTTTTCTTGACATTTTTTGGGGGGGGAATCAACCCACCCGCACTCTAAAGCTGTTTTTGCATGGGATGGTTCAGTGCTTTCCCTGCCCGTGGCTCCTGGGGAAGCCCCACTGCCCCGTCCAGGCGTTTTGGGGGGGCCCTCGACACCCGCCACGCTGGCACAAGCAGGATGCAGCCGCGGTGCCCCGACACGCTGACCTCTCAATGGTGCTGCTGACGCAGCGCTGCGACCCGCAGCCGCTTCCCTGCCCGAGCGGCTGCCGGCGGACGGCGGCGCTGCCGGTGGCTCTGTCGTGGGCCTGAAACCCCAAAGCACGGCCAGGCCCAACATCAGCTTGCCACGACCACTCGTGGAGGGCCGGAGCGTGTCCCATGGCTGTGCCCGGAGTCCCCGCTTTCGTAGCCAAGCAGCTACCCGAGGGTCCGACCAGCCCTGGACACGGAGGGGAGGTTACGCTGCCCTGGGACACTCGCGGGGAGGCTGATGAGATGTTTTGCAAACAGGGAATTGCATCAGGACAGCCCGGCCTGGAAACTGCCAGGGGCCGTAGCCTGCCTGCCCTGGCAGCCCGGAGCCCCCCAGAGCCCTCCAGCCAAGCCCAGACACCAGCTACCGAGTGGGCACTGCCAGCACCCAGCTGCCCACAGCAGCGTCACACATGGAGATCCCAGACCCCAACCCACCTTGCTCCGGTGAGGCAGCGTGGCCAGCTGCCATGGCGCCAGGGATGCAGCCTGGGGGCACGGAGCCGCTCCAGGGTGCCCCGGGGTCCTTCCGAGGGTGCTGCTGCAGGAGGGGATGGCAGGGGGAAGAGCAAACCTGGAGCTCAGCTTTCGCCCGTCCCCACGCTGGGGTCCACGTGGTCACAGCAACAGGGCCTGAGCAGATGCTGGCACTGGGCTTTGGGTCCGCCCCTGTGCTGCTGGCCCCTCTCTGGAGCCAGGGGTGGCCCAGGGTCCACACCAGAGCCCAAGACACCTCATCCCCACACCACCGAGACCAAAAGCGGTGAGACCGGGACAAGTGACTGCTGGGAACCTTTGCCTTGGCAGCATGAGGGTGCCCAGAGCGATGCCAGATGCCACAGGGTTGGAAATGCAGCTCCTGACTGGAGACCCTCACCAACGCCTGGGGACCCCTGCCCGGCCTCTTCTCCAGCAGATAATGAAAGAAAATGTGATGCTCCCCGCCCTGGACCAAGCCCACAATAGACTTCCACCATCTAAGGGCTTTAAGCAGCCATAGCTTCAGTCTCTCCCACACTGCCTCCACCTGTCCAGGCACCTGCTGCGCCCCAAAATTGGGATTTTTTGGGGTCACTTCCAAAGATCCCAGACATGGACGCAAGTTTTGTGGCTCACCTCCTCCTCCCTTCAAGACAAGGGAGTGGAGGAAGGGGCTCAGCACCCCGTCGCAGAGGGAAGGCCACATGTCCCCCGCCCCAATAACACCCTGCATGCAGGAGGGCTCCTGCCCCACCAATGCTCCCATGGGTAGGTGCATCCTCATTTCAAAGCCTCTTGGGTGCAGTCAGACAAAGGTCACCATTTCTTCACAGCCTGGGGGGCAAAATGGGACCGACCCAAACACCCTCGAGTGGAGAAGGTGGGTCTGGAGGAACGCACCCAACTAGGAAAGACCCGAACCATCCCAGAGCAACCCGCTCCCTCCTCCCTCTCGAAGGCACAGGGACCCTTGCAGCTCTGTCTAGCCAGGCTGCGCAGCGTGTTTTCTCGCCCTGCTCCTCCCGAGCAGAGACAGCTGCAGCAAAGGCAGCCCCTGCTGCTCCAGCGTAATGGGCTCCGGCTGTCCATACCCCAACCTGAAACCACACACAGCCTTTGTTTCGGCTCTGCTGGCGCGAGGGAGCAGACACTTCCAGAACCCCTCTGAAAAGGAGAAAAAAAAAAAAGCCTCCATGACTCTTCCCTGACCAGGCTTTCACCTTAGCTCCAGGGTTTTCCAGGCTGCAGACACTATCTCATTTCCCCCCTGTCCCCTCCCAGCCCCAGCAATTACTACTTAAGCTGTTAAAACAAGCGTGGCCAGTCTGGTACGAAGTGGAAAATCTGATCCTAGGGAAGTGAGCAGGCTGAGGAAAAGGGAGGTCAAGGGGAGGTGGGCTCGGAGCGAGAGAGAAAAGGATCAGGACAGAAAGTTTCCCTCCACCCCAGGAGCAAACCTCCTTCCCTGGGGCTCCCAGCCGATGCCTCCCAACGACAGCCTGCTGTGAGTGCTCTGAGCGGCATCTTCTCCATTTCAAAGTCACATTTATCCCAGGCTGACTTTCAGCTTGTTCCCATCTGGGTAGGATGGGTGAATGCCACTGGAGCACTCGGTCTTCACCCCCCAAAATCGCCCAGACCCAGAGAGGCGATTTAAGGCTTCGACTGTACTTGTCAAACCCATTCCTGTGTACCAGGGACTGTGCCCAGTCCGTGCGAGCCGCTGGGGAGCCCGCCTTTCTCCAGACACCCATGGTATTAAAGGTGTTGCAGGCTAGTCTGTGTCTTCTTGGAGCTCCATCACCCAAACCCCAGCAATTCCGCAACAACCAAGCTGTTAATAAAAACAGATGTAGCATCTGCATGCATAGAGAACGGCAAAAAAATGACCAGAGCCAGGAATCACGACTTAAGAGCCCCCAGAAAATGTAATACGAGTTATTCTGAGGCTGATCTGGAAGTGGCAATGCGCACCTGCCCCACATGCAGCCCCAAGTCCCTGGATCTGGGCAAGACCACCACTTTTCCCCTTCAACCTCTTCCCAGCCCACGTGAAAATTGATACAACTTCTCCACCTTTCAATTGGTAGTTCAAAACAAAAAAAGACTTTAATTTATACAAAACAAAACCATGTGTAATCAGTTAAACAACATTGACTGTACAAAGGAATAAAAAAATAAAAGGATAGTCCAAAAAAACAACTCAGGAATGGTACAAGTGTTGGAGAGCAGCTACAGACTAGTGTTGACATCAGATGCAAGAATCTTTTCTTTTTAAATTTAAAAAAAAAAAAAGTTTTTGCTAAGCAAACCCTCCAGGTAAATCTTTCATCCTCACTCCGGACAGGATCTGTTGAGACCTTACAGGGTGAAAAAAATCAACTGCAAGGAAAAAGGCGTGGGGAGGTGTCACACGTGGCAAAGCCAAACCAAGCAGAGGTACATCAAGTTTTTCTAGACATGCAGCAGCTTTGTGATTTCAGGAAGGAAACTTCCGTCCCTCTTCGCCCCGCACACCGGTGCCCGGGAGCAGCCCGGCAAAGGGGCCCCGCGGTGCCCGGAGGATGTTTTCCAGGAGAAGTCACCTTTTGCGGTGCCCATCACCTGTTGGCCGTATATCCCTGGGCTGCTGAGCCAGCGATTGTCTTCTGCTGTGTGTTAAGTGATGGGAAACAGGTGCCAGCCATCCCAGACAGGTTCTCGAAATCCCCTGGCCTCCGCAACACCGCGCCGAGCTCGGCTGCGGCTTTGCTCTTGAGCCAAACCACCACTACAAAGGATTCTTCTCCCCCCCTCCATCTGCCCAGGGTTTAATTCTCTCCTCGCTCATTTGAGCTGGGCAATAAAGCACGCTAGAGATGAGCCAAGAGACCTACCCCTGCTCTGCATGTTGCTCGGCAGAGCCAGGGGAGCAGGGAAGGCTCCCTCACCTCCCAAGTCGGCTCGGAAGCAAGGGGACGGTGATGTCCCCGTGGAGGGATGCGCCCCTGCCTGCTGCCTGAGCAAAGCGGGCCTGTCAGCCACGCAGGAGCCGCTGCGGCTTCATTCTGCCCTTGCAATGCAACAAGCTGCTCCGGGGGCGAGAGGAACAAACCCAGGCCTTGAGGAATTGCTAACACCAGGAGTAAGATGGCAGCACTGCACCAGCTGCTCTCCTCGCTGAGGAGAGACCAGCTCAGCACAGGGAAAAGAAGTTCGCTTTCTACCACGCTACTCACAATCTACACATCCTGGCCACCTACGAGACTCAGTTGACACAGCTTAGTCCCACCGCCAAGCCGCACGTAGCTTCTGCAGTAAGAGCAAGGCATTATTTCTAAGTTTCCAGGTGAATTTCCAGCACAGATCAGCCACGGGACGAAGCCAGGGAAGCACATGCTGTTGCTGGATCTGCTCCCACAGCACGCGCCCATTTCGAGCTCCTGCCGCTGAGCACATATGCCCCTCTCTAACCCAGGAGCGGTCCTACAGAACAAAGCAGTTTGCTTTCCCGATTTCCTGGAGCTGCCACGAGCGCCGAGCAGATTTGCCACAACAGGACCTGGGGATCGCTGTTTTCCCACACAAACCTTTCACCTTCCCAGTCCCTGCTCCTTCACGCTCCAGTGGGGAAAGCTTTTTCTGCCCTTTCCCCACTTTCATGCCGGAGGAGCTGCAGCAACGCTAGCTCAGGCAGAAGGTCTTTGGAAAAGCAAAACAAGAAGCAGCCAGGATTCAGGGCTTGTAGCATGGGGTGGTGTCGTGGAAGGAGGGCTCTAGAAGCAATGGCCAAAGTTTTGCAACAAATAAGCAAATTCTGCTTTAGGCACGATGCTTCCAGCCTCTGCTCCTCAGACCCTGATCAGCCGCACATCAGAAGGTGCAAAGCGAGCATCAGTTTGACCTCAGAGCTGCCTCTTTGTCCTGCCTGCCAAAAGCTAACATCGAGACCCTCGGCCTCGCCGCTCTGCCCCTCGATCCACTCCCATCCCACCCTGCCTTCGGCACTCACAAGTTTTGGGAATAGTGGGAATAAAGCAGCTTGGGATATGTCACACATGAATCGATCTTTCCGTCTGCATATGTGGTATTTAAAAAAACCCAGCACAAGCCCAGGTGGTGATTGAAAGTCTCTTAAAGCATTTGTATACTTTCCTCAGAAAATCCTCCACTTCCCCCCTTTTGCTGACACTGGGAAAGTTAATCCAGTGCTTGTATTTACATGGCTGCATAAAATTTTCCCTGACAGCTTCTTAAAAAAAACCTTAAAAAACAAGTGAGATATATATATATATGTATAGTATTTACATAAATAAATGAAGAAGGCAAGTAGACTGCTTCCTTCCCCTTTCCAAACGGCCAACTCTTGCCTTGTTTACTTTGTTTTTGGCAACAGCAGGTTAATGTCCTGGTGAAAACTATCATTAGTCCCCTGTCCCCATTTTTTTTTTCCCTACATCCAATGATCACTATTGCACCAGCAATCTGTTCAGGAGTCCAAGAGTTAAAGTTGAAGCACAGACTCTCCTTGCCTACTCTCTTAAGCCTCTCAATCTTCCATTAAATCCATTTCTCCTTTGAGACTGGATGAGCTTTTTTCCCCTTCCCCCCTCCCCAACCCGGCAGCTGCTGAATTTTCCACCCCAGGCCGAGAGGCAAAGCCCAAAGCATTCTTGGAGGGTCACTTGGCAGAGTCCTCTCCCTGCCAGTGCTGCAAGATCCAGCCGGCACCACGCTTCATATGCGAAGCCAAAACGTGAGCACATTCCCAACGCTTGCGCGCGCCATCAAAAAAAAGCAACCGCGGCCCATTCAAAAGGATCCAGTGGAAAAGGGGTTAAGTGTGCAAACAGCTGTACGTCGGTGGGTGGGTGCGGATACCTTAGAAGCTCACGGCACATCCATCCTGCTAAGAGATCTTGCAGTTGTTGCGTGAGCAGTTCTGTGGGGGGCTCTGGGGTGGACGAATTGATTTGGATCTCTTCAGGCTGTTACCTTTGCTGCTGCTCCCACCTCCGCTGCTGGCCAAGGAATACGATCGGCCGTGCATCATCACCGCGTTCATCCCGTTGGCCATCGAGAAGGACTTCAGGTGACTCTTGATGGTGACAGGCAACGGCAGCTTGTCAATGAGGTGGACTGGGGTGCAGGACACGATGGCTCGGCAGCACAGGTCCTGTAAGCTGAACACTGGTGGGAGAAAAGAGCAGACAGTCGAGGGCCAAGAGATTTCAGGAGCTGCCTTCTCCCTACACCGATTCCTTGTGCTGTGCAGTTCCTGCTCCTCTGGGAAGAGAAGCTAGTAACAATTGTATAGGAGCCTTGAATAGAATCATAGAATGGTTTGGATTGGAAGGGACCTTAAAGATCATCTAGGTCCAACCCTCCTTCCACTAGATCGGGTTGCTCAAAGCCCCATCCAACCTGGCCTTGAACATTTTCAAGGAGGAGGCATCCACAACGCTTGAGAAACCCCGGGTAAGCTCTGCCTTAGAGGTTAGTCCTTTGCAGGACACCAGCTTTGGTGTCAACACAGGGCTTAGACATGGCCACCCCCTCTCTCTGCACAGGGCCCAGGACGGGTAGCGCCTTGCTCACATTCCTGCTGGACACTCGGCTTTTCAGGCCGCCGTTTGGCAGCCAGCAGGACATGCCCAGGGAAGGAGGCAACAGGGCCAGTGAACCCCGAAGCAGGACAGTCTCACTTGGGACCTGCTCAGGGAACAGGAGCCATGGGGTCAGCTCTCTACAGAGCACCTGCAGCAACAGAGATCCCACCAAACCAGAAGAGACTGCCCTTTCAGGCTTCCCAGTGTCTTAGCTCAGCGTACACCACGTGAGCCTGCTTTTGGAAGTCTACTTGGAGGGATTTCCCAGCAAGCAGCCACACGAGGGCACGCTCTCCCCTCCAGCCTGCCGCGAAAGCCACACTGCAGCTCCCAGGCCGGCAGCCCCCAGCTCCCAGGCCGGCCTCTGGAAGACATTCAGGAGAGGTCTGCAAATGCAGCCCGGTTCCTGCTCTCCTGCTTGCGATCCCTCCACGAGCTGGAGGCAGCAGCATGGCAGCCAGGTCAGGGGCAGGAGCCCTGGCAGGTAATTTGGTTTCGGGGGTTGTCAGACAGGATTTTCCCTTCCTCATGAGCAGGAGCGAAGGAACCATGTGAAGACAAGTCACCCCCAGAGTGCAAATCTCCTGCTGCTCAGACTGCCAGCGGGGCACACTGCTGCCTCCAGCCAGGAACGTGGGACTGAAGACTATTCTGCTTCAAACGGAACAGGCTGAGATGTAACGCAGACCCTGCTCACAGTTTGCCACACTGCGGCACATATGCCTGGATATACGGAACCTCCCAGCCCACAGCTGCATGCCAGCAGCAGGGATGGGAGTTTCTCTTTCAGCTCCTCGGGCTCATTCTGCCTCCCCATCTCTCCAAAACAGGAGACACAGGCTCCAAAGGGTAAGGACAGAGATGCTTACACTTGGATTTATCCCACACAGCCATTTGATTGCAGTACTTTCAAGCTGTGAGCCTAACTGCCCTCAGCCTCATTCAGAGTAAGCAGAGAGAGGTAGGATGCCCTGTAGCAATTCAGATCCTAGACATGCTGAACTGCCCTCTGGAGCTGCCCGTTCCTCACCACCGGCTGCCAGGTTCCTGCGCTAGTACAGGTAGATTGGTACAGCTCAGATTCAGCTTGTCTGACCCGAGGCATTTCTCCACATCAGGTGCTTTCAGATCCCACAACTGCTAACAAACACACCTCCCACCCAGGCAGTCAGTCCTACCCCTCCACTCAGCCCAGCCAGCTCTCATGCCTTCCCCACGCCCAGCACTCTCCTCACTACTGACCTCTGTTGGGTCTCCAGATCTTCTCCATGCCATGCCGCATGAGCACGATACGGGACAACTCTGTGAAGGACTCTATGACGTTGAAGTTGCACAGGGGGCTGACCTCAAAAAACGTCATGCAGTTCTTCTCTGCGTAAGCCCGGGCCTGCTCCGTTGGCACTTGCCGCTTGAAGGCGAGGTGAAGCCTGTTTCCCACCAGGATCCGAGGGACACCTGGGGCATGCTTAAAAAAGGAAAGCAGTGGAGAAATCATAGCTTGTCCTTAGTAAGGGCAGCCTATGCCCACCCAGTGTTCTGTATGCAATAGCAGTGAAGGGCAAAGAAACAGAAACTGCTCTGTGACCAAGAGGGACTTCCAAGCAGTACCACTACACGATAAGGAAGACTAATTTATCCCCTCCACAGTCCATTTCAGAGGGAACTTTTTGACCATTCCCAAGCCCTTTCCTACTACCCTAGATTTATACAGAGGTGGAGGGCAGACTCTCATCCCCTCACTCTGCTTGTTAGCGGACTGCCGTCTTTTCCTCTCCATAGCAGAGCCATTCTTGCCCCCGTATCGGGGGGGGCACCTCAGGTGATACCGCCCCAAATTTTTGCTATAGACCACTGCACGCGTTCTTCCATTCAACTTACCTCATCTATTTCCTTTATCCATCGGTCTATCCCATCGAAAGACCAGCGATTAGTGATGTCGTACACCAAGAGAATTCCCTGGTGGAAGAAAATCAGGAGCAATCGGGAAATTTCATAGAAGGTAAACTCAAAGGGAGACACATCTGAAAGACCACCTCCATGTGCAGAAACCAAAAGGCTAAGGGACTTCTGCATTATTTGTGTGCTTGCTAGGGCAAAAATCAAGACAACAGGTCTGTACTAACTCAGTCCTGGACTACTAGGGAAGGTTTAATTCCTGTTTTGTCTTGAATATCGCCCAAATAATTTCCAAAGCATCAGTCTCTACGAAGAAGGAGAAATTGCCTCAGTGTATCTAGAAGAGTAAAACACACCCTCTTCCTGTCACAAATCCGATACAAACTCACTGAGGCAGAAACAGTCTTTTTTTTTTCCACCTTACGCAGAAGGGCTGTATTCTGCAGTAGGATGGTAGCAGAACATGGCGAAGTTTACAAAGCACACCCATCTCCAGCTTGTTCTCCCTCTCCAGAGCTTGTCTCATTCTGTTGTCACTCTGCTGGCAGGGAAGAAGTTGAGTGATGCCAATAAGCAGCACAGCATCTCTGGAGGACTGAGATCCCATGACCGGGATCCATGCCAGGCCTTGCTGAGGGCAGCTGGTGTTGGTAGTTGTCACTGCCACACCGGCAGAGAACACACAGAGTACAGCGATGCTGGCAAACCTCAGACGGTCAGATCAAAGGTCCCGCTGAAGGACCTTTCCCCCACTCTTTCTTCTGGAAAGAGAGGTACCTACTGCATCCCCAGGCCCACATCCATCTTCACTAAATGCTACCACATCCACGCCTCGCTTCCCAGTCACCTCCCAAGGTGCAGCACAGTGATGCTGCCAGCTGGGACAGGCACAGCTCCAGGCAGGCAAATTTGTGCCTGCAGCCGTGCCGACACCGAGCAGGACCTCGGAGGGTCTCCGCCCGAGCCCCAAGCCCAGCTAGCAGGACTCGCGACCACGACCAGACCGCTGGCCACCATTCAGGTCTGCAGCAGCTCCTACCAAGTGAGCTTTTCTTGAATCAAAGCATTTCTGAGGACAGACACAAGGAAAGTAGGCTATGCCTGGCCCTGCGGGCACACAAGTCAACACATCAGGAGCTGCCTCAGTACTGGTCAGGCACATACAGCATTTAGAGAATGGTCTTAATCAGCAGCCTTTCTGCAACTCTCCCGTTATTTTTCTGACTTCTTGTCACTCTCTTCTTTGCACTCAAGGACATTTCAGCTGACAACAGCCACTTCAAGGCTACTTCGCAGAACTGCAGTTGAAGATGCCCTGGAACGGGAACTATGGAGGAACAGATGATCTCACACCAAGAGAGGAGACAGCCCAGCTGGGAATGCAGTGCCAGATGAAAGGTAACCCAGCAGCAAGAAGACTGAGCTAAGGGCAAAAAAAAACAGCCTGAGCTGACTCCAGGATAACAGATCATTTAGCAGCAAGCTCAGCAGAACCAGTCTTCTCCAGACCAGGGGTATCCTCCAGGAACAGCTGTCCCCTCCTATGGCAAGTCCCCAGTGCAAGCAAAAGAGATCTAATTTGGCAAAGGAAAGTCTGGCAGCCCAGTCCTCCCTAGGAGATGTCTAGATACAGCACAGTGGAGTAGTGAGCTGACAAACTGCCCATCATCTGTCCTGGTACAAGTCAGAGACCATCAAGCACCCTCACGTACCACTGGAGTTGCTCTTTTATTCATTGAAATGCAAGATTAACTACACAGATGGGAAACACAAACTACCCAGTCCTCCTGACACACAGCTTTGCAACATTTGCTGCTGCCAAAGCCTGTGATGAACGGGGGGAAGCCTGTACAGAAGCCATGTACAAAGATGTGATGTACCTCAAGTTTATAAAAAAAAAAAAAAAAAGCAGCAGCATGAGATCTGGGGCACATAGGAATGATAAACACCAGGGCACCTGAGCCACAAAGGTACTTGAATCCTCATAACAAAGACGCCTTGAGCTGGCACTTGAAGCGTTCCCGCCACTGGGAAAAGCAGCCCTTCTTGAGTACGCTGGGTGTGCCTCGATGCTGTTTGCTTTTCTCTCACAGCAAGCAGCTCTCACAAAGCCTGCCCAATTTCATCGTTTTTAAAAGTCTTGGTCAGAACAATTCTGGTTCCTGAGCTTCATTCCCAACCTCACTGCATAGCACTTCCTCCCCAGGCAGTTGCTCTCCAGGCAAAGCTTGCTTTTTCTGTCCTTGCTGGCCCTCCAACACCTATGCCTCTGCATCTGTACTGTTTGCAGAAAGGCTTGGACGTAGAAAAAGAGGTGCAGAGGGTACAAAAGGCAAGTCACGTGTGATGGCTTGGTTTTCATGCTTGATAGCCCAACATGAAGAGTGAACCCTTCAAAGTTTTGTGCTTGAGGTTGTTCTGAGGGACCTGACGATGCAGAAGCATACATGGGGTGGGGGAAGCAGATGCATCTTCAGTTCCCTCCAAGGAAGTCTGGAGTTCATGTCTAGATGCCACAATTTTTTGCAGTGTCATTTCTAGAACAGGCAGAAAAACTTCATGCTCAAGAAGAAACTGAGGTTGTTTTTGTTTTGGAGAAGATCTCCAAGGTTTACACAGGAAAGAATAAGAAGGAAGTAATAATGTCCCACAATTAAGAAATTCCACAAATCCAAAGATACTGCTTTTCAAGAACCCAATCAAGAAACATCCACTACCAAGATACATCACATTTTAAGTACATTTTGAAAAAAAAAAGAAAAAAAAAAAAAAAAAAGACAGAGACTCTAAGCTTTCTTTTCATTTTTGTTGTATTTGTTTTGACTTCTAGCTTCCAAGGCTGCATGTGTGAATGAATGGGAGTCAGGAAACAACAAAGCAAAAAGTTTGATGACCCCTTTCCAAGATAAACTGTCAGCAAGTTAAATAAGTAGACTTTCTTTTACTTCTGAACTGACAAGTTCCTTTGGCCAAGAGAAACAGACCCAAGACCTAGTTTGTGAAAACTGTCTCTGCCAGAAATACGCTCTAGGAGGAGAGAATTTTTAAGTGTGCTGGCAGCTGCAGCTTGGATCTTCTTTAAATAGGAATAAGGATAAAACATCAGCAAAAATGCAGCCCCAAGTTCTCAGGACCAGTGTGGAAGGTCAAGACCATGATTTCTAAATGCAAGAAGAGACAGACTGTCTGCCAGCTTACCCTCCAAGTCATAACAGAGCTCCATGCATGCACATTTAGAGTTAAGATTGTCAAGGAAAGCTTCCTGAAGGTCAGAAGACACCAAGGCCAAGTTGTCTAATACCTTGCTTCTGTCCCCGTCCTCCCCAGAATGGGTAAGATGACCACTTCTACTGTAACTCGGCAGAAGTTGGAGGAAGCAGTCTTAAAAGCCTCTGGCCAGCTCGTGGTGCTGCCAGACAACCTCGTACTTCTTCCAAGTAGCACTGGCACGCTCCAGACACCACGTTTCTAGAGAACACATCCCAAATAAACTTTGTCATTACCATTTTCTCCCCTAGAGAGAATAGTCCACAGACATGCACACAAGGAGCTGGCTGCATCTCTACAGACAGTTCCAAATAAGAGCTGGTTTTTGGTTTTGGTTTTTTGGTTGGTTTTTTTTGTTTGTTTGTGGGTCTTTTTTTTTGTTTGTTTGTTTTTTCTTTTTTTTTTTACAGTCTCCTTTGGACTAATGTGCACAGAATTTTAACTTACTCAACTAGACAAATGAACAGTTTCTCGTTTGCAGCCTAAATTGTTCTCCAGGTGCCTAGATGGCTGTCAACACCATAATATCTCCATATCTCTCACTTTTTACTTTCATAAAGCACCTCTGTATGTGTTATGTACCCCAAGTTCCCACTGCACAGAAGTGAAAAGCTGTGCCCTCAGGTTCTCAGATCAAGGGTATTCTTGAGCCCTCACCAACGCTCCAACAGCCTTTCTTTTCTCCTCAACCTGCCTACAGGCTTCTCTGTGCGAGGTGGAAGATGGCTGGACTCATCCTCAGCGTTGTCTCAGGTCCTTTCACAACTGATTTTCAAAGTTCATTTCCATTCTGTTTTTGTTCCACTCTACTGGGATTGGCACAGCCCTACGCACACCAGAGACAGAAATTTCCACGTGAGTACATCACGTAGTGAACAAGGAACTCAGAGAGATCATCTGTTATTGTATCCAGCAGTACATGTGGACACTCACTGTGCCAAAACCTAAACTTGTTTTCAGAAGGAGCTTACACAAAGACCTGTCCACATAACCAAAGGGGAAAAAAAAATGGTATCATCCCTGTCTGCTTGCTGCAGACTTAGACCAGGCTAATGAGCAATAAGCTTTTAAAGGTGAGAGAGAAGCAGCATGCTCACCCATCAGTGCAAAGCAAACTTCTCCAGAAAGGCTTCTCAGAGGCTTTAGGAGCTGGATCTCCAGTCGCTCGCACAAGCGCATAAGAACATTGCTGGGAGGAAGCAAGTGCTCACACAACTGCCAAAGACCTCAGCTCAGTGCAGGCAGATGACCTGGCGGCCACTGTTCACTGGTATTCTCCACTGATTGAAAAAATCTGTTGCTGCAGAAGCCTGGAAGAATCCCCCAGACTGGATTTCTCCAGCCCACAGGACGAAGTAAACCATAAACAAAGATCCAGCACTGACAGCAACCAAAACACTTTGTCTCTCCTGCCTGCTCTTTTGGATCTACATTTGGTCATGGCTTTCCAGCTGGCACCTCGGACCTTGGCTCACAGGCAATTACGTCCTGCTGCCAAACCACTTCCCAACAGCATAACACATTGAGGGGGTTTATTTATCACTGAGCTTTTGATAAAGGTTTTGGCAGGCAGGGTGGACTCCTCCAGCAGCTGGACAACCCCATCAAAATGACCTGAGGCAGGTAAAGTACTTGCAGCAACAAAGGAAGCTGTAAGGTAGAGCAAAGCCTACATCTCAGAGTCTGCTCAGCTGCCAAAAAAGCCTTCCTGCATACTAAGAAGCTCTGAACAGGATAAACAGCAGCTACTCAAATCACTTGCCTAAGCAAAACTCAACAATATTCATTATTCTGCTAGGGCTGCAGCTTTGCTGTAAGATGGGATCATTTTTTCAGCATTGATTATGGCTTCTTGTACATGGTCTGAAACTATTCATGGAGGACCTTCTGTATCACACTGTCTGGGAAGAGTTGCCAAACCACATTTCCAGAAGCAGTTTAAATCACTGGCACATGAGGACAGCAGGAATTATACTAGCACTGCTGCTTCCTTGCTAGATCAGAAAGCACCACCACAACCCTCTTTCTCCCCTCCATGATGACTCTTGGAATAGCTTGCATTTGCTCACAGCAGCCAGAAGAGCCACAGCTGCACGCAACAGTTGAGATCAGCGTGCCAGCTCTGCTGTCAGTATCACTGAGACCTTAGAGCCAAGCAGAAAAAGCTAAAGAGCAGAAGTCCAAGAGCAAAACAAAAGATTTCTGAAGCATCTTTAAGCATCACTAAATGCCTTTCACCACATGCCACATTGTGACAATTAATATAAAAATCCTGCTGCAACACAGCAAGCTCCAAACTCCCTGAGTTTGTTCTGCAAGTCACAACACTACTGGGTTTCCATCTCCACCCTCCCCTGGCCCTAGAGCCACCATGACGTGGCCTGCACACTCTCCATGCCCCACCAGTGCTCTGCTATCCCAGACACAATGGCTCCTCTTTTGCCCCAGATAGAGACCCTGATGCGACGTGGTCAGGACCAACAGACCCTAAAGACAGTAGGGATGATGAAGGCAGCTGTGATAAAGCAGAAACTCAAACCCCAGGGATGCAAGAAGAGAAATGCAGCGGGGTCCCAGACACACCAGCACACAACAAAGCCTCCACCTTGAGACAAAGAGCTCACTGTACCCCTAATGAGATCAGAGCAGCTAGGCAGGGCATGGGGAGGAAGGCAAGTCAGATCTTTGATCCTCACAGCAAATCCTGAGGCAGATGGGGCTGGCTCACCTTGGCTGAAAGAAGGGACTGGTCCTCATCCAAAACCAGCTCATCAAGGACAGTGAAGCTATTTTACTGTAGATGTTTTCGAGAGGAAGAAGTTCCTGCTGAACACGAAAGCCACATGGCTGTGTATCCAGGGAAGTGGTGTGGAGTTTAACTCAGGGAAGGCATTGAGGTGCTCCAGAAGAGTCCCTTCACTGGGGCGGGACTAGCCTGAAGTCCAGACTGAGCAATGCATGAGGTTGTGCTGTGGGGGAAAGGAAAACTCCCGAGAAGGTCTGCCCCCTATGTGGAGACTGTTTTTCCACTTCGCAACCTCTCCAGGGTTTACTTCAGAAGATTCAATTCTTATCACTACGCTTTAGAAGCAATACGGTGTGTGTGTGGGACAGTCAGGTGTGTTTCCCTTACTTGAAGGCACTTTTCATACCAAGTATTCTCTTAAGCACTGACTGTTCAGACAGACTCACCCTGTTCTCAGCCACCCCTGTAAGGACTGCCAGGTGACTGAGGCCAGCCTCCTGCTCTCATAGCTAGTCCTCTTTAGAAACTCTTTCTTCAAGCTCTCCTTGTACTCCTTACGGGAAGCTCAGTTCAGACTCTCAGTCCTCTACTCAGTGAGAACCTTCTGCTAATTTTCAGTGGGAAGGCGCTTGTGGCCAGTTTATACCAAGCTGTTCTTGTACAAATATCACGCTGCACTTTAAACAGAGCTTTCTCCACCCTGGCATCTCTTTTCTCAGCCGTATTTATTCTTCCTGAGCTTTCAGCTTGTTCAGTTAAAAAAGCTGTTTCTCTTGCCTTCAGCTGGATTTGCATCAGGCTTCCTACAGCAGAAGTCTTGAAGTTTGATGATACCAAGATATCAGAGAGGAAAGACAGCTGAAGCAAAGAAGTCAGTACAGCATGCAGCATTAAAGACATCTTAAAGAAATAAGAGAACCTAGGAGCAATTTATCTCTTTTGCCCCAAGACCGCGCTGGGTTGTCTTTATGCTAATACTGTCCCAGAAGAAGTTAGCTTCTGCACATTGAAAATAACTGGAGGTGTTGAAGTCCATTCTTGCTGTCACACAGGCATTTGTTATTCAAAACAAATAGTCCTCTTGCTTTGGTTAACCATTAAGAGTTCAAATTAAGATACTTTCCTCTTCCATTGAAGGATACGGTGAATTATTTAAGAGAGACAGTATCTGTATTCCTGCTAATACAGGAATATTGCTGTATCACCACATGGGAGCCAATCACTTGATGCTGAAACCAACTTAAGTTTTACTCCAAGCGACCTGGAGAAGACTGTACAAGGACTCTAGTCATTAGTCTTCAAAAGACCCCCACTTTTCACTGTGCTCATTCTCATGAACACTTTCAGAGGGCAGTGGAGATATTTCACGTGGGAACTACCCCTCCTCCCACTGGGCAGGCTTGCTGTTTAAGGCTGTTTTTGTTGTTTTTAAGGGTAAGAGTTGACTATTTTGGCAGATCAGGATTAAGGCATCACAACAGTACTTTGGAATAGGCATTTGTTGCACATGCAGAATGCAGGCTTTGAGGAAAAGATGTAAGCTACACCTTGCTGTGTAAGCTCCCTCCACACCCCAGCATTTAGCAATAAAGGTCCCTCTGCCTGGCTGATGAGGTTTATTGCGAGCGTCTCTCAGACAGACTCTTTTGGAGGGGTAAGCAGAGAACATGGATGAGGTAAGCCCTGCACATGTTCAAGGGAGAGGTCCTAAAGCAACACTGCTCAATAAAGCAGAAGGGTAAGATGTTGCCCCCGAAGCAAACAAGATCAAGAAACTCATTTTGAGGAAGGAAGATAAAGGTAATCCATTTCAAGCTCAAGGTCAGCCAGATACACGACACCTTATGGCACTCGGTGTCAAACATAGCACCTAGGGAGAACGTGCTACAGCAACCCAGGGGATGCACTGTGCATGTGGCCTTACGGCACCACTGCAGTTTCTAGACAGATGTGTACCTGTCTCTCCTACCAGTTCAAGCACTCTCATCACTACTTATTTCACCTTTCCTGTCTGCCCCAGTCTGCTGTACGGCAGCAGTAGTTACAAGTTCTGGCATGTGGGTGCAGGCTCTGCTGGGCACAGCCCCATGGAGACACAGCACTTGCTCCGAGGAGCTCACGGTCTACACGAAGGGTAGAAGGTCTTCTGTACAGCAGTTCGGAAAAGCAGGTCATGCTGCAGACAAGGATAAAAGCTCTCAGATGATATTTCTTGGCACATTAGTCAGGAAGCCTGCTGCTTTCTATTCCTAGCTTGATTTGAGCATCTGACACAGCCAGGTCTCAGAAAAAGACTGACCAAAGCTAAGTTACATGGTCATCAGAAAACCATGCTGACTGATGCCGTTCATTTATAACTGGTAAGGCAAATTACATGGTCTCAAGCCCACAGGTTATATGAGGATTGGAGTTGTAGATTCTTCTGAAACGTAGTATAGGCAGAGGGAAGCTTTAAGATAAACTCATACATCGGACCAAGCATGCGAACAGAAGATCCTGTACTCTCCCACCACGAGGCATGCTCCAACACTCCTTGCCTAGCACTTCTGCAAGCACCAGGAAATTGGCCTCTGCTTCAAAGGAGCTGCCTCAAAGCATCCACAACAGCAGAGATATGCACAAACAAGAATAAACGAGACACTGGAGGAGATACCAACAGCACATCCCAGGTGAAGTACTCTCACGTCTATAGCACAAGCAAATTTGCAGGAAGTCTTCAAGAATGAGAGCAGGATGGATTTTGCCAGCTAGCAAAACAAAACTCTACAGCTAGAAGCAGCAAAAAGCAGAGAACAACAGTATCAAGAGCTTGAATAAAAGTGGCAAAGTTTCCCGAAGGCTGGGAAGCTGCCAGGATACTGGCAGTCAGAAGGCTGATGTATAGCTTCTGACTCTTAGCGTCTAAGAACGGAAGAATTTTCTCCAAAGTTTTCCAATTTGGAAACAAAAGGAAAAATACAGTAATTCATTTAACTTAGGGAGACTTTATCCTGGAGGGACTCTGTCATGTTACTAAAAGGACAACAATAAAACTGTAAGAAAGCTCTATCAACTAACAGCAATTTTTCAGAGGACCACAAGATTTTTCTGCTGTTCAGAATCTAGATGCTAATCTGGAGCAGGGCCCAAAGGAGAATGCAATGCTCTGTTTCATGATTTAAGGAATGTACTTTATGATCCAATTGAGCTGCTCTAGTTTCAAGTCTGCATGAAACATGCAGGCAGGAGCCACCCTATTTTTGGGAACTGACTTGAAGGCAACACAGACTGGAAGAACTCCACTGGGAAAGCCAATGTCATACTTAAACAAATTTGACAAACCTCAGAAAGTATGAGCTCCCACATTAAAGCCAAGGCAGATCTAGAACTGCCTTGTCCTCTATTACTCCTTCTTCTCAGACCTTCTCTAGAAACTAATACTGAACATAGCCTGTAACAGACCTTTTCTGCAACAGTGTAGGAAAGTCTGTCATCCACTCTCCTCTCTCCCACCATTTCAAAAAAACAGAATACCAGGCAGCATGACTACATGCAGTGCCTCTTTGCATTTACATAGATCCCATCATTTTGATGCTTCATGCTTTCTTCTTCAGAGCTCTTTACTACAGCATGAGAGATTTTTACAGCCTAAAGGAAAAGCAAGTGTGCCCAATCAAAGCACTGAGAGCAGCACTTACCTGGGCTCCTCTAGAGTAAGATCTGAAAATGGTGCAAAATCTTCCTTGCCCTGATGTGTCCCTGCAACAAAGTAAAGTTACAGCTATGAAATTTGGAGAATCAAATCCCATACTGCACATCTCCTACTGGACTTTAAAAAATAAATTAAAAAAATATACAAAAAAAAGCAGTGTTGATCTTGTCAGATCTTTAGAACATGCATGGTACTCAAACTGCTCTGCACAGTGTTTTGGGGAAGTATCGGTGGGTGCAGTCTTTGGTTACAGTCAGACACTCCAGAGGTCCTTGCTGTCATCACACTTCCCACGGAGATGGTACAAACCAAAATCACTCAGCTTCAGCACTACATTATGATGTACTAGAACGTAAACCATTTTACTCCCTTGGGCAAAGAACTTTCTCTCTAGTTCCCTACAGTCCATGGGAGTTCAAAGTCAGACTAAGACTGAAGACCTCTCCTAGTCATGGAGAAGAGCTGACCTATTGTAAAATGAACATAACCACTTAAGATAAATTGTCTTGCATGCTCTAGTTTCATTTATTTTTCCAGACAGATTTTAACCAAAAATGAAAGGAAATATCTTTATACTCAGATCTCTGACAGACCTGGTCTGTTGAGCTCAGGAGCGGCACTAGGGAACAACATTTCTAAGTCCACTGTGACCGTAAGGGACTATTCAGTCACTATCATTTGTCCCAGCTGCAACTCTTGACATGATGCAAACAAGTTTGGTTACATTACCAGCACCTCTCAGTGCCTGTGGGAACATCTCAGACAGTGAGTCAGAGCTCAGCATGTCGATTTCACCACTGCATTACTGAAATATGTCAGGGTAATCAGAGACACGTTATGATGTTCATCACATCTATTCCCTGGGCCAGAATAAGACACATTAACGATCACCGAGAAGCCTGATGAATCCCTCAGCCCCAGGTTTGCACCGACTATATGAAAGAGGCAGCAACCTCAAGTTTAGGACAGTCATTCTTTCAGATCTAAAGCTTTCAAGGATCATATTATTGGTCCTGGATGTCAATCTAACAGTTTGTGCTTAAATCAAATATCGGGTTGCATGAGGAAAGTAATGGTAAAAGATTACACTGTGGTATCATAAACTGATGCTACTTGAATTTCTGTCCTGGTTCTCCAGCTCAAGAATTACAGTATAAAAAGAAGAGGATTTCAAGAGAGAAGCAGTAACTACACATTTGGGGCTGAAACATTAAAACAGACATCTTACAAGGGAAGCAAAAGAATACAAGCAGCACAAATAAATGTACAAGCTGGAAGCGATAAACTAGCTGCTGCCGTTCTTTTGTTAGAAAAACAAAGACATTCAGCTTCAGAGAGCAGGGGTAAACTAAACCACAAAACTATATGCGGCTAGAGTCAGCCACTGAGGCTGAGAATGTCCTTCATTCCTATTTAACAATTCACATGGATTACTAATATTCCTGTTACTTGATACAAGCATTGGTAAAGGGGCTATTTAACTTCATGTTTTAGGGCCTGCGTCATTCCCTACTAAATCCACGTGAAACCCAGAATAGGGGCACGCTACCTATCCTCCCCCTTTCAGCTAGAGGATTGCTGTGGCAACTTCTCAGCAGTTAAACCTCAGACAAAGCCAGGCCAGAAGGACTCCAGGTCTCTCTCCAGTGCTGACTGATTAGGCTGGGGTCACCCCTCAGATGCAGCATTCTCCCATCTCCATCCCAGTTTCAGGGCACCCCAGTAAGTCCGGCTCTCCAGGGATTTATCATATGCTGACACTAATCACAAGGGCTATCCACTGCTCTTGTAAGAATTTTCTACTCAAGTCATTGAGAAATATCCAGGCTTCTATAGGGACTAAGGGCTTCACTCATTTTTTTTCTCCTCCTTTCCTACTGTCTCTGTCTGTACTTCTCCTAGGATTTCAGGAAAATCCAGTATTGCTTCCAAAATAGTACTGTTCCCTCATTGATTGAGAGCTGTATGGGCACACAGTCAGGTATGATGGAGAAAGCCTGAAATCGGACCATTCTGGCAAAGAACAACACGCTGTTTGTGCTATTCGATCAACAGACAGGGATCTGGTTTGCTAGAGTAACTTGCTAGTGAGAACAGCTAGCAAGCCTCCCCGCACTCCTGGGGATGCTCTGCGCTCTCTGCAGCTCGGTACAGCATCCCACTAGCAGCACCACAGCCCTCGTCACTGGTCCTGTGCTTTCAGCTAGAGCAGCTCAGAAACACTCACCAGAGTTCCAGCTTGACCCTTCTGCCGTCCAACAAGATAGTAGTGGTCTTGTAGTCAATTCCTGAAAGGAAACCAATAAAAAGCTGAGCAAACACAGAGCAGGGTCTTCCGAGATGGACCAGAAACCTGCTCTGCCCATCCAGATCTATCTTTTCATGTTTATAGAAAGTGATGTTCTCTCTCCCTTGCTCTATTGCATGTTTGTGGAGGGCTACAGAGACTCAGTAGAAACAGACCTCAGTTTCAAGGCAAAAACTACTCTTGTGGAGCTCTATCCCTCCTCCCTAAAAATATAGTTAACGCCTAGATTGCTTCTTACTTCTCCAATGTTGGATAAAGCCTGTCAGGACTCAAGCTGTAGCAGATTCGGTGGTCTGCAGCATTATCCCAAGTGACAGTGTTAAATTACAGACTTACGGAGGGCGAGCCAGAGACACCAACAATTCAGAAGCATCTCTGCTAAGTCAGCCTGCAGACCCAGTATCTCTCAACGAATGTCACTGCCTGAAACATTCAAAGGGCATTCTGGGAGGCAGCTGATCTCAAAAGCCTGTCCAGAGAATGCCGTTTCTTCTTCCGAGTAGCTCTTCGGTGCCCATCATACCAGGGTCAGATAAGGCAGAAAGAACTCCCCCTTCACCAGCAGCTGCGAGAGCAGCACGGACAACTGCTTTTCACAGAGCCATTACTACCAGAGCAGCAGAAGACTCTCGAAACCACACCACCAGGCTGTACTGACAAGCAACTCCTTTGCACAAGGGGTGCCCAACATCTTCAGATACACAAAGAGTTTGTTAAAAACTGGGAGCCTGTCTCACGTTCACACAGAGAAGTTTAAAAAAGGGGCAACCCCACCTGCAAGTAACACGTTCAAAACAAGGTGAAGGTGCCTCTCCCCATGGCCCCAGGCACAGCAGGGAAGAGGCGTGACTGCATCTCCCACCCACTTCCCCAAAGCCTGGGCTCGGGAACAGCCAAGGGGCACCAGGTGCCCGGGAAAAGCAGCTTCTCCCCCAACTCCAGTTAATCAGCTTCAAGTGTGTTGAAGTTGCTTAAACAAAGCACCATGCACCATTACTGCACACCCACTAAAGCATTAACTAATTTACAACTGCCTTTAATAAAGTAGAGTCGCTTCACTCTGATTAGATCAACTTTATTTTTTCCCCCTGCCAACAGATATCAAACTTTGAATCTATATTAAAAACCCACTGTTGTGTTACAACCTGTATTTCCCTTTTCCTGCAAGGAGAATACTGCCCTGATAACCAAACAGACAAGTTTGTCAATAAAGCAAATGGATTTTTCTGAGTCATCAGCAGGAGCTCCCTGTTAGTGAAAAACAAATTAGATTTCAGCCTTCACAGGGTGCTATAAAAAGCAATAAAGATAATTATCTTAAATTCCAACTATTTCCAGTGCTTTATCACAGAAAAAAAGACAGTTTACATTTTATCTTCCTCCAGAGACAAGTGAATGATCTGTATTTATTTTTGGGCAGATATAAATTTCCCCCTGCAACCAGGAAGGAGCATCCAGACATCTCCCCCCAGTTACTGAACCAGGATCATGCCCCAGCACAGGCTGACTCACCATTAGGGAAGGGGCTAATTAAACCCATTGCCCTTTCAGACACATAATCCCCAGAGACTCTGCTCCATGCAGAACTGCCCCATTTCTCGTTAGGCACAAGAGCTCCCTGCAAGCAGTAAGTCCTCAGCATCCTCTGTGCCCGCAGCTCAGGCACACGGATGGAACAGTCGCGTGCAAGCACCAAGGAGGGGAAATAATGACACCATTTTCAGGGCACAGAGGCCACACGCTGCCAAAAATGCAGCCATCGGGTGAAACAAATTGCTCAACTATCAGCTCTTAAAAGCGACAGAGGCTCAGATGGACTGGAAAGAGAACTGGTTCATGGAAACACCAAACACACAAACCCAGAAATGCCCTCATTAGGCTCCGCGCTCAGGACCTGCCTGGCCTACACCCCAACACAGGGAACATGGGTTCCCCGTCACAGATATACACGATTCAGTCACCAGAGCAATGCTTGAAATACCCATTCCTTCCATGCCCATCTGAAACTATACCAAGTACTTTAAATCAGAGCAATGCTGGTCTTTGAGCAGAACAATACGGCCATGACCAAAGTGGGCAACCACCAGAAAACAGCACCGACTCAGGACAGCTCAGTCCTGAGCTCCTGCTGCAACTGCTCCTCGCTCCAAAGATGCTCATGGAAAATAAACAGGTGAAGCAGAAGTCATTCATGTCCTTCACAGTGATGTCTATGCTCAGAAGAGAAGGTATGTGAGACAGCAGGAGGAAGCATGAGGTGTGTGGTTGTACTTGCTCCTGCAGATATCCCTTCCCAGGGGACAGGCAGGGATGGCAGCCCATCGCTTGGGCAGGAAATCAGTGAAGCTCACAATGATGGAGCAGTTCCAGCAGATGCTCCGGGCACCTGCTTCCCACCACACCTGACGTCAAATGCCAAATGCAAATGCACAGAGAAAGGAAAGTACCAAATCTATCCCCCCGTGTTTCCAGGTGGCTGCTAGTCAACTGGTTTTACTGCCTGGCCTCTGGGCAGTCTGTGTCTTTGTGTGGAACTTCTCTCCTTGGCATCAGAGTGCTGGAGGTGAAGGGTAAAGGCCTTTCTGAGGATCACACCCCTGCGGTACTGCTGTGAAACTGGCCTGAGCAATCCACATACACTCGAGTTACAGGCAAATCTGTTTTGAGTTTTTATTCTAGGCTACAGTCAGCATTTAAGCAGTATCTGGTAACACAGGCTGGAGAAAAGTGATGCATTTTTTAACTTGCGTACACCCAAATTAGGACTAGGGGCTAAATTTACAAAAGGTTTTTTAGCAAAATCTCTACCTAGAAGCTCACTGAAAGGGACAAAAACATTTTGGAGAGAATTTCAGCTTCCTTCTTCCTTACAGACTGAGTGTATCAGGACAGCTCAGAGAGACTCCCTTTAAAGTTTGCATGTAATAGCTTTTTTTGTGTGTGTGTGTTTTTTCAGCTGGTTAGCACTCAGAGCAGGATGCAGCTCATAAGTGCAGCTCTCCGGCTGCTGTGCAGCACAGCCAGCTGCCACAGGCAAATCCATGGCTCGCTGGTGCTACAAAACTTGCTTCAGTCACACATGCCCTTAAAATCTCAGGACTCGCCACAGCAGCTAACATCAGCACTGGCCACCTCACAGCTGATATCTTATATTTCAGTCCCAGTAGCACACAACAGTTTCCCAAGCTGTAGCCCAATATCTACTCCCCCCATTTACAAGAGGGCAAGGAAGGTGAGCAGCTCAGCTCGCTTTCCTAGGTCCAGCCTGCAGCTCAAGCTCAGCCTTGCCTTCGCCCTTGTCCCAGGGACGTGGGGACAGAGGGCCACAGTGGTGCCAGCTGCAGCAGCCACAGATGCCACCCCTGCACAGGGGCAGCTGGCAGCACCAGGGCTGCTCCTCCGCCTTCTCCTTTCAGGCAGCTCAGATGCCAATAAATTAAGGGAAGTTTTAAAAATTTAATTTCTGTAGTTGACAGGGTTTCCCCCACCTGAGCATCACCTCCGCTTGCAGCGAAGTACAGCTCATTTCGAGACTGACATTTATTCTCTGCCAGAACATGCTTTGATCTCCCGGAAGGGATGTGCTACTACAAACCCCATACGATGCTCCTGCGGCACACGCAGCACCAGCAAGGCAGCCGACTCGCTGCCAGCAGCTGCCTCCACAACACTGCCTGGCCCTCGGGCACGCAGCACTGGGGGAAAAGAAAACAGTCTTGTTTAAAGCTTATTTTATATCAACCCATCTCTTTCTTGACCAATCTAGCATGATGCAACAAAATGAATGAGGCTTGGAAAACAAGTCTGGGCTGTTCTCTCTCATTTAGCATTCAGGCCGACTCCTCTGCTATTTTTCCAGTCCTTTAGACTCCTACTTACGCTGATGCCATCTCAACCCCACTTCTCGAGCAGCAAGCTGACCTGGCACGGGGCGCTCAGCAAAGCCATCTGCCGTCACCAAGCCTGATGTCAGGCATCCCATTCCCCACCGCAGAGCTGGGTTTCCCACTCCCAGGCAAGACTCCAGGGAATTCCAAACCTTTGTTTCTTTTGCAATTGGTATAAGGAAAACCTAAGAGAGAAAGCCATTTTCCCATGGGAATAGACAGGATGTGTTATAGGAAATTCTGACCTCTTCCAAATTACTCATGCAGAGCACAGCACACTTTGCATCACTGTGACCTGAAAAACCCCACACCCAACCTTAGCTTAGTTAAAACTTTCACCCAAAAGATTACACCTGAAAAAGTAAAACCCCTCCAAGAGAAACGACAATTTTCTTCCAACACTTGATACTACTTTGTATCAGGCTGTCAGTCCCCCTTTCCTCTTGAGAATTCATGGCTCGGAGAAAGGCATCCCTTCACTCCGCCAAGTCCCCGAACTGCATCTGCACGAGCAGCAGCACACCAAAAACACAACGGAGGAGGCAGCAGGCAAGCAGATACATGGAAGTGGAAGTTGCACTGGAAAAGGTAGAAACACAAGGGAGATATATATTTCATGCTACTCTTGGACTCTGCCTTTAGACAGATTAATATCTCAGGAAAATTGCTTTAAATAGCTCAAGCGAACAAGGCTCTATAAATATTACTACTGTAAGCACAGCAGCTTCATGGTTTTGTGTAGGTCTTTGCTTTAGAGAAAAGCAGACAATTTTACAGTTGCAGACTCTCAAGATGACTCTGCCCTAATGCCTGGGCAGGGGACCAGAAGGGTTGCTTTCCCTTAAAAAGGCAGCTTTGAGCAAAACCTTACAACAGTAAGGGCAGCACGTGCCTTTTTCCTCCTTTAGCTTTCCAAAGCAGTCCTCACTTAGCACTGGGCTAAGAACAATTCCAGCTCTCAGTGTGATGCTAGAGCCAATACTGCGTTTTAGGTTATTAGTCCAAATCAAGTGTCCTCCTCCAGAGATGCTCTAATGATCCAACCCCCAACTAACAGCTTCACTGCACCTGTACAAATATCAAAAAGGTACAACCGGGACTTGCCCCGTGACAGAGGGATGAAGGGGCTCGCCCCACATTAAAGCAAGCCATCAGCAGGTTTTCCTGCGACATTCCTTGAAGGCTGAGCTGCAGCAGGCTGGCAGCAACATCTCCAGTTTGCATCTACAGTGTCTTTAGAAGCAACATAATTTATTCACAAGTCTGGGGCAGAAGACAGTCTAGGTGATGCTCAAAATTCTCTTCCCATATGAAAAAAACCCCAAACAAATAACCAATGCACTCAAGTGAAACACTGATACAGTTTTAAGACAAGCTTACTTTCCTTCCAAAGGACACTCTCCTTGTCACTTCAAAGCATTTACAGTTTGCGTGAATCAGATTGGCCAAAGATGCTTTTGCCACCTCATTTCTTAAATGAATTGTTTTCTGCTTGTGGGAGCTCGGAATCCACCACCTCACTTTCTGTTAGTCCACCCACAGCAAGAACCAATGCATGTTATTTGAGCTTCATTCAAAATACAATCAGTCTCCCCAGCTTACAGACATGTGCCATATAATGCCACTTCAGCATTTTTCCTTATTTTTTTTTTCCAAATTAAACTAAACTGGGTTTCATTTATTTGTAATTCAAAAGAAGTCACCCAACCCATTTGCAAAGTGATATATAAGGCCAACAGGCAAAACTTGAGGTGTACAATGATGATGAGCCAAGGCCAATCCTTCACTTAATGCATTATATAAATAAGAAAATAAGATAAATTGACCAGATTTTTGTTACCTATTTGACTAATGCTGCTTTTTGGCAGATTGTTATTTCATCTATAGACAAAATTAACACAGAGTGGCTCCATTCTGCAACTCTTCTAACCACAATGGCGCCTGAGTCCTCAGAGGAGGACTGATTAGCAAGATGTGCCTGATCTGTCAGCACCCCTAGAGAAATGCTCTGCTCTACTGGGAAATTTTAACACTGACTCCCACACCACCAGAAACACCCATCATACCACCGCAGCACCTCACCCAGCAAGCCTGGTGATGGACGTTCATTTGTGACTGTCATTAGTACAGCCAAAGCCACCACGCCACAACTGTCTAACTGAAAATGCTGGATTTTCCCCCAGAGCACTTCCAGACTCTTCTGTTTTCCTAGAGGTCACCAGCTCTGCTCAGTCCAGAAAAAGGTCTAGGTCTTCTTAAAAGGTCTTCTTAAAGGTCTGCAGGTTTAATGGCACACTGAGCAGCAACTGCTGGGAAGAGGGGAGAGCATGGGGCTGGAATAAGAAAAACAGAGAATGTAAGTCAAATATTTAACTTGCTGAGATTTCGCAGTAAACTCGAGTAGCCAGCCACGAAGGGTGGGTCGTGGTGTCTGGTATTCAAGCAGATCTTCAGGAGAAAGTAATGTAGGTCTCTGTGAGCAGCCGGCAAATCAATAACTGAAAAATTTCAAGGCATGCCGTGATTATAAAACAGGCAAACACCATCAAGAGTATCGAGCAAACCCTGTTTCTCCTGGGGCAGCACTGAGAATACCTCCAAATCAGCGTGGCAGACTTCACAGACAAATTGTGATGAATTTGTAACCCAGCGTTGTGGCAATCCTTACTTAATACACAAGGAAGGATCAGAAGCCATAATTATCCAGCTAGTCTTAAGTAGCTGTTTCCACTGCCACAAAAGTAGACAAACACCAAAAAACACTTTAGAGTGGGTCAATGGATTGCAAATATTTTTTTTTCTTCCCTTTTGCAAAAAGAAAACATTAAGAACAAATCTCCAGTGAAGCTTCTCAGCAGCAAGGACTCCAAGAGCTGTGGCTCAGCAGAGATGGGTAAATTTAGCTTAAAACCTTTATCACCACTTCAGACAACGCTGTGGATTGCCAGCAAGAACACCATAGTCAACTGTGAATTTTTGGGAGAATGTAAACCACACGAGAGCCCTGTCCCTTCCCTGGCAGCCCCTTACCGGCCAGACTTCGGGGCAGCTGGGCCTGGCTCCCCAGGACAGCCCGGAAGGGGTCCGGGTAGGGTGTCCCCCCTCCAAGACCCTCTTGCAGGGCTGGCAGAGCCTGGCTGGGTATTGCTCGGGCTCCCCAGCCTGCCATAGTCCCTCAACACACCTTTGGTGATACGCAGGCAAGTTTTTTACCACATAAGCTAGCAGTTGTCTTACTTGTGCGTGTGCAAGGCGCGAGCTGCTGAAAGGTCCCTCCCTCTCCCTCCAACCGGCCTGTGCAAACCTTCCAGCTGGATTGAAAAACCAAACAACTAATCTGTGCAAAACCCAGTACAGTGACTGCGCCTCTGCCTGTACACCAGACTTCGTAACTGGAGCCCTTCTGTGCTCCGGGAAGTTCAGCCTAAAGCCAATAGTGCAGAGCTTAATTTATCCCAAACGCCAGCAATAACTGAGCAGCGTCCAAAGACAACTGTTTATTCTACCAAGTCCCTGGGTGTCACAGATGTCAACCACACCTTTCTAAGCCATGACTGACATGGCTGGGTTTTAAAATTGAAAGACTTGCGCCTGTGTGTGCAGGCACCATGCAAGTCTGCCTAGCTCCTTCGGAAAGCCAGAGCAACTGCAGCATGCCACGCACGCGGGAGAGAGGCAGCGGCCAAACTGACCCTGGCCAATGTTTTCACAGGGGCAAGTTAATGATGAAAAGCAATAATTGTTTCCTATGGGGCAGCAGCACGGCCCCACATCTGACAGCTGAGAGCCTGAGGGCGTGCTAGTTTCCCCAAGAACAAGCGAGTGGGGATGTCCTCATCCCTGCCAAGTGCGGAGAAAAGGTAGAAGCGGCAACCACCAGTCAAGTCCCATCCTTACCAAGAAGCCAAAGAGAACAAACAAGGGAAGAGAAGTGCTGGGAGGTCACAAAATTGAGGCCAATACGTAGGCACAGTAGCTCCAGGTCTGTGTTGGGACATGACAGCAGACCAGCTCCAGAACAGCAGCATCATTCCCACTTCCAGACCTTGGCATGCAAGAATCCCATTCCAAAACCGAGGCAAAAATCCCACAGACACCCCCACCCCTCTAAACAAACCAGTTGCTCGTGGGGCTGACAGCAGGAATTTGGACAGCAAGGATGCCAGGCTACTGGCCCAGCAGCTCTCAACGCCACCTGAACCCAGACCCTCCCCGTTCGGTTATTTCAGGGTGAAGTAACTCCCGCACCCATATGCTGTTACCCACACGCAGCGTTCCCGGCAGCAGCCCTCTCCAGTGCCCAGCTTTGGGGTGCACCAGGAGCTATGCATGAGGTCAGGCCAAGAGGGACAGAGCTACTCCAGAACAGCTTCACAGCACATTCCTGCCATGCAGCCAGCGCCGTGCAAACTCACCGGCTTCTCCACCGATTCTTTGCTCAAACCAGAGGGGCACTGGCCTGCTGGGACTCATTTTCCTGCAGAACAACTGTATTCCACAAGACGACGGCACTTTTTACACCCCTGCCCACAGACATACAAAGCCCCCATCACCACGTTCACACAATCCCTCACATCGCATCCCACATCTTGCACCTTTTCGTTTAAGAAGGGTTTATAGAGTTATAGAGTTCAATCAACCGTCAACCTACCGCTACTGAGTCCAGCAGCCAAGTTGCTCCAAGAAGGAGAATACAAAGCTAGGATGCATTATGAGAGTAGTTCTAAATGCCTTATTTGGGGGGGTTTTGGGTCTTAGTTTTTTTTTGGGTTTTTTTTGTGCCTTCACCCGCCTGTGAGTAAAAGGGCAGGCAGGGCTGAAGACTCATATCAGAATTGTTCGGGTATGGGCAAAAGTCGATACAGAAAGACTTGTCGTTTCACTTCCAGTCAAATGAGACAGATGGGTATGGAAATCACAGCAGGCCAGGAGTTGCCAGCTGTTGAATGCACATTCAAAGCAAACAGGTTTTGCTCTGCAGCGTGCAACAACTGAATGTATTAGTCCAACACCCAAATCCACTCCTAGGCAGAAGGTGGCTGTGGGGCCAGCAACCAAATAACGTGCACCAAAGACACAGGTATCAAGATCCTCTGAGTCAAGTAACTTAAAAAACAGGCAGTAGCATCCGTACGTAGAAGACACTATTTGCGCAGTGCCTTCCACTGCAGCTCCTACTATTAACTTTAAGGAGTAAGTATTTCCTCCATCATCTGTGACACTAAATTGCTCAGAAAGAATGTGGTATGAGTACATACACACTAGCTGATGAAAAAAGTGAATTCAAGCTATTCAAACAGCAACTGATGAAGTCATCTGACCTTAAAAAGCATGTACAACAGCACATTAACAGCAGCAATTTAGCTAGTCAGCTCAGCTGTAAGCCACAGAAAAAATCACTTCCAAACAACACATGAGCTCATCAGTTTGAGTCATGCATTCAATCCCCTACTCTTCAGATAGGCAAACAACAAATTATCTCCATCCACAATAGGAGGTCAACAAAACATACGTTTTAAAACAAAGGTGGATTCATCCCAGGTCTGTGTCTTTTGGTGATAGCATTTACCTCGGCAGTATTGCTGCTTTGTTTCAAGCAGGGTGATAAAAGCTCCCGAACAGCATCACTGCAGAACACCCCCAGCTCCTGCCGCCAAAGCTGGCGCCAAGGGTCAGAAAGCATGTGCTTTTACCACTGCGCTCCTGTCCTGCGTTGTAGGTGAGCAGACGCCTTGGGCACAGGAACAAGCGGTCTCGGTTCTCACCCGGCACACAGGAGACCAGTGTCGCTCCCGCAGTGCTGGCTGGGGCACAGGGGTGGATGCAAGCCATCTGCTCAAGCCTTCGTCATCTCCTGCGCACACGGCAAATACAAATTCCACTGTTGCTGCACAACTCAATGGGAGGTAACGAGGAGCTTCTGATCATTTAATTGTGCAGCACGTGAGTTGGAGCTGTTTTGAGCCAAGGAGTTCAGCCCCACGCGCACAGCCAGCAGCCCACGTCCCCGAGCGAAGCTCAGCACATCACACGAGCTCCGGCCAACTCAAGGGAGCTGCCGCTGCATTTGGCAGCTCAGTGCGATACATCCAACAAGCTGCCAAGCACCTCGTACAGAAACACATGTAGAAACAGAGAGAGAACAAACGCCTTTCAATTATTTGAAGTTACTCAAATTTGTAGATTTCTCTCTCGAAAAACATACTCCACCTTCCACTTATACCCACCTCACTTCAACTGAGAGTGCTTTCAGTTTAGACTGGAAGCCTTTCACAAAAATGCTGCTGCCATCAGTTTGCTCCCAGGCTTCTTCATCTACAGCTGAGGGCTCGTAGGTGGGCATCTCGGACAAATAACTGCTTGTTTGGTTTTGTAACCAGCCAAAAGCAAAACGCTTATTTGGAGACCTCTAGGAAACCCAGATTTGCAGAAGACTTCACTTGTCCGCTGCCTGCTCCACAGCCGAGCAGCACTTCGGCAGCTACACAGTCCTCATACAGAACAACTCTGTTCTGGGCTCTTTCAGGGATGACAACTGCATCTGAAAACGGCATTTGAAGCCAGAAGCAAATCTGTTCCTAGAGCTTGAACAATTTCAGTGGACACCCAGGAAGCTACAGAAACAGTCAAAAGTCAGTCCAGAACTGGGCATGTTAAGTGGATTTGTGCTTTAGCAGAAAATCAAGAATGATTTTATGCACAGAAGCGACAACAAACAAAAGAGTTTCTTCATGCTTTGCAGTTCAGATCTCCATAAAAACTGTACAGCTGCATGCAGAAACAAAGACAGCCTATGAGGAAAATCAGAGAGCACCATAACAATCTTCATTGTTGTTGTATTACCATACAAACACCAAGATACACTTGAAGACAAAAAATAAATTTAAAAAAAATCCAAGAATTTGTCCAAAATACCTTCAACATCCTGCCCTTGCAGAGGTTAACCCTCCACATTTACGCTTCTGAACACTGTGCAGGTTAATACATGGGAAGTGTTGCTCTACAGCATCAGAGCGTGGTGGCATCAGCACCGGGCTGCCACGCACGCTGCCGTGTGTGGGAAGCCTGCTGTCGGTACACGCCGGGCTCAGGCACAGGGCTGCACGTCCACCTGGGGGTCCTGCGGGGGCTCAGGATGCGCACGGTGGCAGGCTCCGATCGGTGGGACACCCACCCACAGACCCTCCTGCCACCCACACCCCGCTGCTCAATGCCAGCTGGCATCTGTGGGTTTTACCATTTAAAGGATCACGATGCAATACAGCAACACAGAGGTGGCCAGCGACGACCCAGCCATCTCCAGACGCATGCTGTACTCCCAAATGCCCAGAAAGAAGGCTAGAGCCTTGAATTTGTCCAAATTCAGTGCCTGATATTGAAATGGCTGCAGCACTGCACAGCACATACAGGACACTGATCGCTTCAGGGGTTATATTTATAGGACAACAGGTGTCAAAAGTTTTAAAATGATATAATATTGTCCAGTTTCCCAGTGGGGTGATGGAAATGAGACAAAGAGGAGGCAGAAAAGAGGAAGAAAATCTAAAAAACTGGCTACGTAAAAATGCTCTCAGCAAACAGAAGCCCTATAGGAACAAACAACCTCTGAGCTGATGTTGCAGTCTTACTACTACTACAACTTTTGCAGAAACAAACCGACCTCTTTGATGGTGGGGCCTAGCCCTGAGTCACGATCCCCTACACCCCAGGAAAATTTCCCTTTCAGGTGAGTCCAAACTCACAGCAAAGCATTTCGGAAAGCAGAGCTGAAGATTTTCACATCAGAGCTTCCTTCCTTCTTCTCTGCCTGAAATCAAATAGAAACCGGTATGACATAATGCTTCTGTGTCACTGCTTGTTTCACGCTGAGCCTGGGCTGCAGGAGGAAGGTGAAGGGTAAAGTGAAAGAAAATGAGAAAAAAAGCAAGGCTATAAAACCTCAGCTCCAAAACCTAAGCTTGTAGCTAAGCTATTTGCAAGTGCAAGTGAAAGATGCTCTAGTCTTCCAAGAGATGGAGGCTGCTGGAGGAAAACATGCCGGGAAACAGCTGGAAACAAAAGCTGAAGACGACGGGGTGGAGGAGGAGGAGACATTTTCCATGGGCTTTCCTATGCAGTTTATATACACCAAAACGATCAATCAAAAAAGCCACACACACCCAGAGAAGTGGACAACAACATCGCGGGAACTGGACAGCGCAAAACCTACTCGATTTTTAAAAATAAAAAAAATACAGAGAAACTTTTAATCCCAGATATTAGAAGAACATTCCAGCCATTTCAGATTGATAATTCACATCACCTTTGTGGACTCAGGGCTCAGAAACACACTAACAGCCATGTAAAAGGAAAGTTTTTATACAGGGGATTAGAGGTGGCGAGAACTGCTCTGTGTAATTGAGAACTTTACAGAATAACTCCAGAGCTTTATAAAAAAAACAATAAAACCACAACCCACCTGAACAATTACGCATGCACAACAGCCTGTGGTGCTGTGCATCCTTAATCCTCTCTTGAGAGAGAGCTAGACATTGAAACCTGCTAGGCGCTCAGTTTGGGGTTTGTTTTTCATTTTGACGGGGTTTTACTGTTTGTTTGCTGTGTTTTGGGGTTTGTTTCATTTAAAGTTTAAGCTACAGCTAGTTAGTCCCACATCAAGCAGAGATGGAGGTTCGATGTTCATAAATATTTTTCCCAGAAAGGATAAGTAGTAAATAATGGGGAAGTAAGAGATGCTGGAGTTGTTTCCCAGCCAAAGCTTGCTCTGATGAGATCAGTTTTGCTTCCCCGATGACAGGGAAGCAAACATCCCTGAAGGACACTGATGCAAGTGCTGGCAGACACAGGGAATTGCTGCAACAACCACTCTCCACTCCGCAAGCCATTGAAAGAGATTTCCAGCAGCACAACCAGCAAGATCCAGCTGAAGCACTCCCCACAGATCAATTCCGCAGCCACTACAGGGACATGATGGCAAGGCTGCAATTATTTTGCCTCAATCTCCCTCACATCAGAGCGCTAAAACCTCAAAATAAAACATTATTTCAATTAGTGCAGTCCTGCCAGAAAGCAAAGAAGTCTGTTTCCACTGGCGTGCAGCATCTGAAGCAGCAGGCCAGCCCAGCCGGACAGCTCGTGTCAACCACCGACAGGGACAACGCTGCTCTGGCAGACAGCAGGAACCCACCCGGCGGCACGTGGCCAGGCGAGGAGGAGGAGGAGGCAGCAGCAAAGCAGCACCAGGATCAATGTTTCCCTTGCCACTGATGCCAAAGACAGCCCTGGCACACTGCAGCAATGCCGGGATGAGCCTCAGCTGCGTTCTCAAGCCTGTGCTCAACATCTGTTGAGCTCTTGTGTCTGCGCCCAGAAGGTGCCACCATGCCAGTGCTGCTCCCCCCACGGTCTTACCGCACACTGGTACACCCAGCAACTGTTTCTTATATCAAGCAGGAAAGGTTAGATGCTGTCAGGTATTGAGAGAGGTCCTGCCCTTACAGAAGCTGCAGAAGTTTAAAGCAGAACTGCTTGGCCGCAGGCTTTGTTAAGGCTTGGGAAAAGTGAACCAGCGATGGCAAACACTGCAGCAGTGCGGCAGGACCTGTAGCCAAACACAGCAGCGAACACAGAGGCTGTGGATGAGAAGCAAGACACCACCTCTCCGATCAGTCTTGGAAACCTGACAGCCAGGCAGCAGCAGCATCGAGAAGCACCTCCTTGCACATCCTCCGTGGCAGCAAGGAAGACGAGAAAAGGCGTCCCCTTTCCTCCACTCCTGCATACACTGGTTGTGGTACAAATGATCTCCTGGCTGGCAAGTAACTAACTTGAAGACTGCTACAAAGCAAGGCAGAGCAGTTTTACAGGTCACGTTTCTTGATGCACGCTGGTGACTGAGGGGTCACAGGATATACCGAGAGCGTAATTGCTGTAAAGAAAGACTTGAAAGGGACAGCTTAGGGACCTCCAAATTTAGACAGCTACACAAAAACAACCAGAGGGAAAAGACATCCGAAGATGTGGGTCACTCAAACAACCTGGTAATTAAACAGCAGTGGTGAGGTCCCCGGGCAAACAGCACTGGCTGGGAGGGTCCTGACCACCTCCTAGGACTGAGCAATAGCTTCAGCCGCTCTTCATTAACGCTGCAGCTCCCTGCCCTCTCGGCCAGGGAACGGGCACAACCTTGCTCCTTGCACAGACACTGAGCTGCAGCAGGCTCACTAACGCTGTCTGAAAGCTGAATACCTTACATTTCTGCTTTGGGGAATAACTCTTGGGAAAGATCCACTTTTTATCTGAACCATAAAACCTGTCAGTAGCTATTGCAATTGAGCGCTTAAGTTGCCTTTTTCCTAATGTTTTCTTGGGTCCTTGGATAGCCTTGGGGTAACAGAGCACCTAAGGACGCTGCTCGAATCAAGGCACTAAGCCCCAGCTATGGGACGGGGTCGAAACAAGGCATCAGGGCTCACTGCATTGGGGCTGGTCACAGCACCATCCCTGCGCCAGGGCAATGCCTTCGGTTTAGCTTTCACGTGCTGTCTGAGAGGAGATCAGCAGACATAAGGCTTCATCCTCACCACTTTCTTAAGATAAGCTGAGGACAGGGAAAAAAATAAAAATAAAATTCATCCCCCTTCCAATCAAAGCCATCTGCTCAGAAACGCGCTCTACTCCTTTCCTAACGCATGTTTCTCCTTTCCTATGGGAACGGCAGCAGGTGAGGGGGAAGGCTCTGCCACAGAAAAAGCCCTCCATCACGTGAGGATGGACCACATCACATTCACGCCTGCGTGGTGAGCCCAGCCCCAGCCCTATTTCTGGCGCATGCATGGCACTGTCTCATACAGAAACGACGGCACTCGTGCCTGCCGAGCGCTCCCGTGCAAGGAGTCCTCACCCGACTCACCCGGTGCTGATGCAGCCGAGCAGGGCAGGCTCCTCAAGCAAGCCAACAAACCAGCCAGGCAACATCATTTCAGCACAAGCACATGAGTAACTAGATATTTGAGAGTGGATGTATGACACAGTAGTGACAAAGCCGTGGGTCCTTCAGGTGAGGAACAGCCTTGTCATCCTTCTGCAGGACACATACACCTCCCCTACATTCACACGCAGCTCCCACCACACCTCGTTGTTCAAAACCACCCTGCGACCACAGACATTTCTGTCCTACTTCGGTACTTGGGGAAGGATAAGGACAGACTGCAAGTGGGCAAATTCAGCACCAACGTGAAAAGTGATTTGTGTAGTTGACTCGTACCTGAGTAAGGCACGCAGTTTTGCTCCGAGTCAGACATAACACTGCAGCTCACAGCACAGGGCCAGAGCAGCCCTCCCCTGTACGGTGGGAGAAGGAAGCGAGTGCTGAGAGGAGACGGCATTCCGGGGAATGGCAGGATTTTTTGTTCCCAGGTGAGGTCCAGCAGCTGTCAAGAGCAGCAGTGGGGCTCCAGGAATGGCACCCCACCTCCACAACTGCAGATTTGGGGAGTGGGGTGGGTGCAAGTTTGGAAGGAGGACAACACTGGAAGCCCAGAAGAAAGAACGATAATGTTCTCCCCAAAACCTACATTTTTGCCACAATAATAGTAAGACAGCTTGATTCAGGGCCTTTTGTGGCTGGCCAAGAAAGAGTAAAAGTCCACCTCAGTTACAAACCCTCCTGGGGACGGTAGGTGACGATATCCAGCCACAGGACACAAACAACATTCCTGGGGGCAGATCCTGCTCTGCGCAGGGAGCGCTTGGCCTGATGCTCCTGGAGACTGATACACTTGGTAACTTCAGCCTGAACCTACTAAGAAACACACAGGTGACAACCAGACCTCAAATTCGTCCTCAGAATGCTGGTTTTAAGTCACCAGAAGTTCTGTATCCAGTGCCCTTGCAGCTCAGGTACAGTAATGGTCACGGGCATCACTCACATCTACTGCAAAGGCCATCAGCATGCAGGGAGTGACAGCCACCTTTACTTACATGGACCAGATTAATTTCTAACAGCAATTTAAATACAGGACATTGCTAAGGTCTTGCTATACACAGCAGGAACTGCAGCGTCTAATTTAAGACATGTCTGATTTAGCATGAGGTGCCAAGCTACAAGGTAAGTTGAGAAGCAATGCTTCAGCTCAGGAAACCTGAACAAGGACGGACAGAAGCGACTGTGATGCTTAAGACACAGCTCACAGTGCACCCAAGGCTTTCAGAAACTGGATGTAAGGAAGCAGAGGATGCCCACTGCTTACTGCTCTTGAAAGCAATGCTGATAGAAAAAGGGCTGTCTCTTGGTTGCCTGCTCTTCTGACACCCAGCCGCTCATGGGGAAGAGAGGAATACCTCAAACCCTTTTCAAGAGGCCAAGTGTACGGCAGATGAGCAGCAGCAAAAATACAGAGCTTCATTCACAGAGCATCACTTTTAAAGATATACCTTCCCAGAGCTGAAAGGACACTCCATTTCATCTCGCACTTCAAAAAACCTGTGTCAAAACATCGGCCAACACAGTAAAAGCAGCAGACCCCAACGAGACAAACAGGGCACGACGGCTTTGCCCCTCCCCACCAGAGGTTAGGGATCTGAGCTTGACATCAGATGTCCCAATCACAAGATCAACCTAAAGCACACTCCATTTCACACTGATAAGGGCAAGTTCTGTTTTCCAGACAGATCAAACAAGTAGTACACGATGCAATGCTTGTTTCAAATTGGGATGTAGGGTCTGGGAGGAGATGAGGAGGAGGATGACACACTTAGAATCAAGAGATATACAAAAAGAGCCTCTACATAACATTCCACCATTGCAGTTTCAGGACGGCATTAGGCAGACGGCAAAAAGGAGCTGTTCACAAAATCTAAGTGCCTTCACGTCAGGGGATGGTCTCCATCATGGCAGAGTGAAAGCACGCTGGTGAAGCAGCATGCCCTGTCAGTATGCAGATCGCAGCCGCGCCAGAGAGAGAGGCAGTTCGATTGCCAAGCCTGTCAGGAATATCAGCAGTATCAAATTCACTCAGATTTCAAAGCTATTCCATCTGATTATCCAAAAGGCACGTAGCTTCGCACAAGTAACAGAAGCAGAGACTATCACAGCATATATTACTGTGAAAAAAACAGTATGCGATCTAATTCTCTAGTTAGGAATGAGTTTGACTGCCCACAGAAGATGAGAGAAGATTCCGAAAATATTAGTTCACTAAGGCTCCTTTTCATAGAAAAAAAGATAGTGGTATTTTACTGTTACAAACTAGCAGGCACAGAGACAAAGCTTTTACAGCGACAGCAAAATTCACCGTTCTTTGGGTTTTACATATCTATGAAAGAACCCATTACACACTCACTTGGCAATCATACTTATTACTTCTGTATCGCCTGCTTCAAAACAACGGAAAAAAACCATCTCTATCAGGAGACATTTCCAATTTTAACACCTCACTTAAAACAATGACCCCGTTACACTCTTCATCCCTTTCTGCTTAGTGAATGCTAACCCCAAGGGGCAGCTCCACAGCTGCCAGATGAGGCAAGTTCTTCAGAGACACAAACTCTCTTCAGGGAAGCCTAAAAGCACCAAGCATCTCCTCGAAGGCAAACCGCACCAGCTCAGCCAGACACCCAAGGAGATGAATGATACCACAACCTTCTAGTTCCAGAAACTGCTGCTCTCATTTCACAAGCATCCTGACTTCTGAGTCACCACCTCCCCGTAAATCTCTGTGGAGCAGGTGCGCACTTGCATCAGCTCCTACGAAGATGGTAGTAGCTCTGAGGATCAAGCACGCAGTCAGGAGCTGAGCCACGCTGCTCCTTTACACTCTAAATTCAGCCACCTTCAACACAGACCATCAAGAAGCACCCGATTCCCTCAGACTCCTGCTCACAGACAAAACTAGGCATCACCTGCTCCAGCCTTGGGGTTGGCTGTGGCCATGATGCAGGGTCTGAACTGGATCGCTTCTGTTGGGCCCTTGGGGACGTTCTTTTGCACGGAGGCTGGGAGAAAGGATGACATGGGAGAAAGGATGACAGATTGAAAACCACCCCAGGACCTGCACCCTGCCAGGCTGTGTTACGCTTTAACTGCGGCGAGGGGACGCAGGAAATAGCACAGCGCCGCTCCTTGGCTCTTAATTACGGTCTTGTGACACTGTAGCTAATGGCCTGTCATGGGCTCCATTAGAAACCTTCATGTTTGCAGGAGGCGGACCGACCAAGCTGCGCTCGCAGCTACCAAGCAAGAGCAGCTCTGGCCTGGAAATAAGGCTCCCGTTCTTTTGTTACGGACCCCGCTTCCTGCGGGAACAGCTCGGCGCTGGCGCTAACCCCTGCGGCAGCCGCGGGCAGGCAGCTGCTGAGCTCCGCTCGGGAAGGGTGCAGCGGGGCGGCGGGATTCGCGCACCCAGGGGTCGCACCGGGCACCGAGCCCTCCGCTGCCCCGACGGCCGAATTCTCCTGCGGACCTTCACGGTGTCAAGGAACCGCCGCGGCCTTTCCGCCAGCGGAATAACTGACAAACCGCGCCACGCTTCCAGCTGATCACACAAACAAAGAAAAACAGCAAAGCGACCCCCCCCCCTCCCCAGCGCCGAGCTCCCCGCGGGCCCCGAGCCGCTGCCCCGCTCCCGGGCGGCTCCGTCCCGGCGGGGCCCGGCCCCGCAGCCGCCCTTACCGTTGCTGTAGGCGTAGGGGGACTCGGAGGCCCCGTCCTGCAGGCTCTCCAGGATCTCCCCCTTCCCCACGTCGCTGTCGCCCACCAGCAGGAACTTGAGGAGGTAATCGTAGCTCTTCACCGGGCTGCCCTGGGTTCCCATCCTCCCTCTCACCGGCGGGCGGGCCCGACCCGCATCCTCCGCCGCCCGCCGGCCTGAGGCGGGGCTCCGGCCCCGCTCCGGGGACACCGCCGGGCCTCTCCCCCCCGCCGCAGCTCACAGCCGGCCCTCCGCCTCGCCTCGCATCTTCCACCGAGGGACGCGCTGGGGACCTGCGGCGGGAGAAGGAGGAGGCGGGAGGAGGAGGAGGAGGAGGGAAGCGGCCCGGCCCGGCCCGGCCCCGCCGGCTCCCCAGCGCCCCCCGCCGCTGACAAAGCCCCCGCGCCCGCCCGCACAATGCGGCGGCGCCGCCGCCCCGCCGGGCCCCGCGGTCCGATCCCGCCCCGCCGGGCCCCGCGCCGGGCCGGGCCGGGCCGGGCCGGGCCGGGCCGGGCCGGGCTCCCGCCCTCCCCCACCTCACGGCCGGGGCGCACGGGCCGGGCCGCGCAGCCCCACCACGGCCGCAACCTCCGCCTGACGCCGCCACGCAGCGCCCGCTCCGCCCGAGGGAGAGGCGCCGGCAGGGCCCGCCCCCGCGCGGATGCTGCCGCTCCCATAGGCTCGGCGACGCGTCCGTCAAAGCCGGCCCCGCCTCGGCTCGCCGCTCCGGGCTCTCGAAGGGCGTGCCCGGCGGAGGGCCGGGCGGTGCGGCTGCAGACTACAGGTCCCGGCGTGCCTTGCGGGGGGGGGGGGGGCGGCCGCGGCCGTGCGGGGCGAGCCGAAGCAGAGCATGATGGGACAGCGAGTCGGGGGGGTGGGGGGTGGGGAGTGTGGCGGAGCCGGGCTGGGGACGGAGCGGTGACATCCAGCGAGTCTCCGGGGTTCCCGTGGGAAGGGGCCGGGGCCCGGTTGGGCGAGGGTCCCCACCTCCTCCGGGCCGCTGTCACTCACGGGTGGAGGGGGAGAGGGGATGAGGGTGTGGGGGGTGCTTTTCCCCTGGACCTCACCGCCAAACCGCCCTGGAAGAGGCTCCCCCGGGGCAGAGGAGGTCCCACGGGAGGGCTGGAGATGGTCCTGTCCCCCCGTCACCGCTTTCCCCCTGCGCTGGCCCATCATCCTCCAGCGCTGCCGACCCTCGCTTTGCTCCTGTTCCAGCTTTCAGGCTGCGGCCCCCAGCCCCGGGCATGGTGGTCCCAAACCTCCCTCCCTCCTGCCTCCTCTCTGCTCCTCTCCCGGTTTCCGATCCCTTCCCATCTGCTTCATGCTGGGAGGACACCAGAATCCATCGCATCCTTCCCTATCTCCTCCTACGAAGATGCCCCCGTGCAGCCCTGGTGCCCCGGGTCCCTCTGCTCCCCTCGTCTTGCCCCCACCCTGATCCCCTGCCTCTTCCCGGCCCGGCCCGTCTGTCTCCCCCGTTTCTACAGTCCTTGGAGAGCCCCAGCCTTGGCGCAACCACTGCTGCAGCTCGTCAGCGCAGGACCAGGGCTCTTGCCTTGCCCAGTGGCATGGCAGCCTGCGGCTCTCGGCTCCGCGGGGCTGACAGCAGCCCTCCCTCGGGTCGGTGAATCAGCTCCTCTGCTCTGCTTCCCTCCAGCCTCCACTCTTCCTCCTCCTCCTGTTCTGCTCCCTGCCTCAAGCTGCAGCAGCAGCAAGACTTTTTGCTTTTATAAAATATTAATTGCTGTCCAAACCTGTCTTTTACTGCATGGCTGATTCACCTTCCTCCCTTGGGAACAGCTCTGCATCAAGGAACGGGCCAGGACAGCTGCAGCCATGGGCACATGGATAACCCCCATCAACGACTTCTCTGCCAGAGATCCCCCAAAAGTGGGGCCGGCACAGGAATCTCTAAACTGGGGTGGACTGAGACCAGGCACATGGCAGCTGGCAAAGCCCAACCAGCTCCATCACACCGGCCAGGCAGCCAAGGGGACTTTCCACTCTCAGAGGTGACGGACTGGCTCCGTGCAGCACCTGGGACTGGGCAGTGACGAATGCATCAGTCCTCAGCCATCTGAGACACAAACTCTGGGCACAAAGATGCCTCATCTGAGCACCCCACGGGTAACAGGACTCTGCCGCCCTGCAGCTCTGGGGACAAGGGACCCTCCCATGCTCCGGCAAGCTGCGTAGGGCATCGCTCCCCCTTGGGTGCTGTGCTGCATGCGGGAGGGCGATGCCCTGAACCTGCCCATCTGGGGGAAGAGAGATGGCAGAGCCCCTCCCTCCGTGCTCATAGGGTGAGGGGACATGGCAGGGCTCTGGGGTGAGGGACTGCCCCCTGCTTCGGTGGTCCCTGCTGGGCTCCCTCTCCTCTCCTGGGGCCTGAGGTCTTGAGCTCATTCGCTGCCTTGGAGCCACGCAGTCTGAACTCATTTGGGAGTCTTGTTTTGATGAGGGGTTTGTGTCCTCACGGGGTGAGGGTATCCTCATGCTCAGCGCTGCTCGGTTTGGCTTGGGCCAAACACAGCCCCCACCGGCCCTCCACCCCTGCCCCCCAAACAGCCCAGCTCATCTACATCCAGCCCTTGCAAAAGCAAAATGAAACAGCAGATAAAAGCAAAATGAAATAGCAGATGTCCTGCTGACTCTATCCGGAGCTGCTGCCTCCAGCTGCTGCTGACAGCATTCCGTGGGAGCAGGAGCTCAGAGGGTAAAGCCTGTGGAGAAACTCTTGTCCCCGGGGAGAGCCCGGGATGGCCGAGCAGGGGAAGCGTAGAGGGGAAAAAAGTCCAGGAGGGCAGAAAAGCCACTCCTCTGTCCACCAGCCCATCAGACCCAAAGCTGCAGGGAGCAGGCGCAAGGAGAAGGATGGGCAGGAGTCTCCTCAATTTTGTTTCTCCTTAGCCTCTGGTTCTCAGTCCTGCTCCTCCTCCAGGGCCAACCCAGAGCCGTGCTTTATGGCTCATTCAAGTGATTTCTCACCTCCTTGGTGGGATGGTGGAGACCAAACTAGACCCCAGACTGATGGGAATCATCACAAGAGAGGAGCAGGGCAGAGAAGGTGGCCCAGGGTGGCAGGGCTGACAGCAGCACACTGCGGGAGGCAGCAGCCTTGGCATGAGGCCGACGTCAAAGGTTGATCCTGGCAGAGGCTCGCTGCAGCGTGGGGACGCTGTCACTGCCGTGCATCCAGCTGTCTGCGCTGGACACTCAGCCTGCCTGGAGCCACGCTGCTGCAGTGCTGGGCTCCAGCGTGCTGCTGGCTGGGCGAGAGGCCGCTGAGTGCAAACTGCGGAGGGAGAGGAAGAGGAAGAAAAAGGAGAAGGAGAAAAAGGAAAGGCAAGAAGAAAAGAAATAAGAAAAGAAAGAAAAAAAAGAAAATGAATTCCAGGGTGTGACTGCTCTGATGTGCAAAGGCGAGGAGCAGCCACGAGGCATCCACCGTTCCCAGGCAGAGCTTGTGCTCCTGCTCGGATTGCACAGCCCGAGAGCTGCATATGTTTGTCCCCCTCCGTCCTGCCCCTCACGCTGAACAGCAACATGGGCAGAAGTGGGGAAATACTTTGTGCGTGTCGAGGGCACAGACTGAGTAACTGCCTGGCTGGCCCCAGGATCGGGAGGAGCAGCCAGCTCGGACAAGCCGAGCCCCTGGCAGCCTCCTGCCCGGTCCCCACGGTGGCAAGTTAAACAAGAGGGAAGAGCTCAATTTTTCTCCCAACACCTTTATTCTAGTGTAATCAAAATCCATTTAAGTTCTGATTAAAAGGTTTAATTAACCAAAAAACCCACACCTGGCAGCAGAACAAAGATCTCCAACCCCAAACTCTCAAACACAAGCACCTGCAACGGGTACACGCAGAGCCCCTCTGGTCCCAGCTGTGTGGACCCCCGACCCAGGCACTGCTAGCATCGCCGTCGCCCTGCCAGACATTTCTGCCTGCAGAGACGGCACCATGATGAGCATGAAGCAGCTCTGTTTACTAAGCCAGGGGTTGTTCCCTGGACTGGTAATCCAGACTGCTGCGTTTTAAATCAGGGCTGTGGTGGGAAGGAAGTCACCTTTGAATGGTGTTAAACATGACATTTTAAAACAAAAAGTGTGTTGCTGCCATGCGAGCACTTTGCTCCTGCTTAACACGTGGTAGTTTACGTGAATGCAAAGAGAAAATGTGCCGGTGGTTTTTAACCAGCACATCAAACTTCCTCATCATTTACAGGTTCACACGCATGCACACACACTTCTAATTAAACTGCAAATGTTTCAGCACTCTTTTTAATACTTTATTTAACAACTGAAAACATTATAAGTAGGAGGATTCACTACAATACTTGTCAAGGTCTCATGAATTTCCCCAGTGCCAGATCCTTCTTAAGTATCAGTGCAGATGGGAGATGTCCACCCCCAGTGAGTGCAGAGCGGGGCCCTGGCTCTGGTGCCTCCTCGGGCAAGCAGCCACCCAGCACTGCCACCTGCTCCTGAGCCTCATCACCCACCTGGAAATAAAGGCTTTACATTCTGTCACCTGCAGCATTCATAATTGCATGTACCCTCCTCCTAGTCAGCTTCCTGAGACAGTAAATGGGAGTTTGAGCACTCTCGGTTTGAGGTCCAAGTCCAGATGTGGATAAGAACTGGAGGTGAGGTTGCCAGCTGAGCGTTGAAGGGGACAGACTCTTGCAAGCAGCTGTTCCACTCCCAACGCAAAATGGTAAGCCAGATGCAGAGGCGATGGGCACACTCTTCTCTCCCGGAAAGGCAGATCAGCTGCCCACACAAGGTTTGGATTGCTGTGAACATGTTTGTCCCGCACAGTGGAATAGAAGCCAGAAGCTCCTGAGATAGCTGGTAAGCCCTGTGGCCTCACGTCATGTGGATGGATCAGCTGAGATCCAGACACGTCCCATCTGTATTCACAGCGCGCTGCCACCGATTACCCACGCAGAGCCTCATGCACTGCACAAAGGCAGCTCCCCGATCCAGGCAGAGTTGAACGCTGCCAGCTTAGGGGTTTCTGCCTCACCTTCCCTGGAGTTTCCACTCTATGCTCAATGTAGGCAGCGAGTTTGGCTGGAGAGCAAGCACGCTCTCTGCTACCAGGTCCAGAAAAGCTGGCAAAGAGCAGGTCAGGTATCTGACTCCACAAGCAGGCAACCCTCCCTAACCGTAGAGGGCTTAGGTACACCCCAAAAGGCAAAGGGACTGCTGGATAGTCCCTGAATACGACTGCTCAGGAACACAGACAACATGGGACTGCAAATCTTCAAATTCGCTGAAAAGATTTGAGTTACGGTGTCTCCTAGCTCAGCACAAGACAATGACAGGACAAGAGGCAGTGGGCATGAATTGAAACACATCAAATTCTGTCTGAAGAGCAGGGAACACTTTTTTACTGTGAGGGTGAACAAGCACTGGCACAGGTTGTCCAGGGAGGTGGTGGAGTCTCCATCCTTGGAGATATTCAAAAGCCATCTGGACATGGTCCTGGGCAGCTGGCTTTGGGTGGCCCTGCTGGAGCAGGGGGATTGGACCAGATGAGCTGGAGAGGCCCCTTCTAACCTCCACCAGTTTGTGAATCTGTGATGGTGTAATCAGCAGGTCTAAGCACAAAGAGTAAATCAGTAAGGGCTTGAGTTAAGCAAGAAGGTAAGTGTTGTGGCAGCAGGATCAGGCAGCACAGGGCAGAAGGAAAGCAACTCATTATCTGCATGATGACAACGCAGGAGATTTTCCTGCTTTACACTCCCAACAGTGTAAGTAAACATATGGTTTCTACATACACGCAGCACTCTTTCTGTGGGCCTGTATATTGACACGTGCCAGCAGAACAAGGCACAGTCCAGCTGCAGGATCAGGGAAAACTCCCAAAACCATAACCAGAGCCTTCCGTGCAGTGTAATTACTGAGATTTCCTTTCAGCACCATCACATGCTATTCTGGTTAGGAAAGTACTTCTCAAAGGCAGAATTTCTATCTGGGAGGGAGTTTTGCATGCAGTGAATCATGTTTTCCTCCACAAAAAACATGCCTACGTAAAGTGGCACATCGAGTGTTGTGCCAGCACTGGGAACCACAAGGTGGAAGAAATAATGATAAGGAAATGCAGTATTAAAAACAGTCTGCAAGATTACAGTCTTTGAATATTGGTTGGCAAAGACTGCTTGTTGCCTGCTAGAAGGGGCATGTGGTAGGAACCAGAGGAGATCTGAAATCTCTAATTACTTCTCATCCAAGGAATGATATGGATAATGTGGATCTGAGGATAAATTAGAGCCATAAGCTTACCAGCAGTCTCTTCCCTGAGGAAACGCCAGCGCTAGGCCAGTCTGCACTGCTGTGGAAGATGATGCTGATCCCAACTTCTAATTAGAAAGATGACATAAGGTCAAACATTCCTGAGCAGGATGTCTGCTAAGTTGCTGTAATGTCTGCGCAGAATCGGAAAAGGGTGGGGGAAGACTATTTCACAGCAGCGACTGGAAAGGAAGAGGAGACATGGCAAATATCCAGCAGAAGAAACTCATAGGCTCAGATACCATCCTGGGCACAGAGAACGCCAAGTATGAGACACAGTAAGGCAGCTCAGGCACCAGTTCTGCCAGACATAGGAGAACTGCACCCTTAAGGGCTGTCATTTCCCAGCTGGACTCCTGAAGGTCCTCTGTGTTGCAGAAGACTCAGGATTTGAGGAGAAGCTTTTTCTCAGTTTGATATCTCTCCATCCCCGTAGTCAGTATCAGCCTTTAGTAAACAGACCCAACGCTGGAACTTCTAACGTGTTTGGCAGGTTCCCAATAAGCAAGTCACATTTGCTGGTTTTCATGGCTCTGTGCTGTCTTGGGGGCTTTCAGGTCACTTGATCCCAAACAACAGCCAGGAGTAGGATCATTGTGAGCTGTTTGGTCTCACAGAGAGATTTTAAAAGCCAGGATATTAGGAACATTATTTTCACAATACCAAAAATAATAGTTTCTTGCAGCAGTTAGTAAATCAAACTATGCAGGCGTGGGAGGGAGCAGGAGGAATATCATTTAGTAGCTCCAGTGGAAACATGAGAGGGAGGTAAAGTGTAAATCTGCTCTGCTGAGTGCCAGGTCAGGATGGGTCTCCATGACTCTGACTTAAGCTAAAGTGAGAAATATTATTCAGACCATTCATCCACTAAATGGATCACAACCTGGAGTTACTCACAGCTAGAGTGGAGAGAACTACTTGGGCATCGATATTGCAAGAGAAGAGGATACTGTATTTGTAAACAATTTTTAAGCGCTGATCGTTCAAGAACAACAAAGACCTATCTCTCCAACTTCTGCAGTCAGGGATGTTCCACTTGGAGCCTGCAGTGGTGGCACTGGGGAGCTTTTTCCATCTTGCTTTCTTCAATGATGTGCTCTTTTTCCCTGGATTAAGATAATAGGAAATCTTCTTTTGGTAGCAGTGCCCGTGTAATACTCTCTCCCTTCACACTGTTCTTAAGAGAACTGCAAGACCTTGTCAGCAGCTCCTGTGTTTGCCTGTTAAGGAATGTCTGGACCAAGCACCTGCCTAGAGAGCTTCATTTTCTTCTGATCCAGCTATGACTGAAGAGGCAGTGGCTGCACCACAAGAAGCTTTTAGTACCTACAGATAACCAAATATATCTGGCAATGGACATCTTAGAGCAGCCTGCATTCCTGGGGCCATAACCCCTTCTCTCCTGTGACATCTTGAAGTACATGGATGAAACACGAGGCTGGGAAACATCATATCCTGCCAGTAGAAGTGCTGGCTGAAGGCTACTAATGCCCAGGGCACTTTGCCTTACCTCCACCTACTCCCACTGGAATATGCAGGCAGCCCACCAGAGAAGGGCTGAGCAACACAGCCCACAACACATCCTCCTCCTCCTTCTCCATCCTTGGTTCATTGAACAGACAGAGGAAGAAGGGGGCAGGACCCAGCACACCTCTCACCTGCCAGTTAATTCAGTCACTTCAGGAATGCAAAGTGGCAGCAGGGTACAGCGATGCTACATCCTTGCTTCAGCTGGGGCAAGAGGAGCGAGCAGACCTGGAGAAAGTGTACTTTTGGGTAATGACTGTATGTAAATGTCTACGCAACAACAAAGTACCCAGTGGGACATCACACTCTCGTGCACAGAGCCACTCTCCCCAAGACAGGGGATAGAAGACTTGCATCAAAAGGAGCACACAATCAGACCGGGACACCGAAAAGCTGAGCACTGCTGCACTGTGGAGGTAGTATCCAAAGCAGGAAAACTCTCCTAGGAGAAACGTGTCTACAGTTTCAGGGGCAGAAGGGGCTTCAAATGCCTCTTATCTGAGATAACTTTAAAAACTCCTTGACTATCAGAAAGTGCAAAAGATGAGGCACCACACGACGAGGCTCTCACCTGGGCCCTGAGAAACAGGGGGATATACTGACCCTGTAAGGGCGCGCAGCACACGCTTCCCTGAGCTGGTCGAGCTGCATAACCAGCCGGGCTGCTGCAGTCCTCTGGCAGACACACCAGCCAGAGCTGGTATTTGCTGTACGCCGCAGCTAAGTGAAGAAGCCCTGAGCCTTGGCAGAGCCCGGAGCTCTCAGCTACCATGGCTTGCTGCCACGTACACCCGAGCAGCCCGGTGTCTGAGGCTGTGTGCTCTGTGCTTCAGTTCTGGTGTCAGCTCAGGGCTCAGCTCTCCCCAGAACACTATTTGCTTTTGAAAAAATGCAGGTGAGACCATAGAGGCACAAATGTACAGCAGTCTGTATTTCTGGGCCTCCAGCCCTGCTGTTTCTATGCTTAACACATCCTTTGGTGCTGCAGCAGGGGTGAGTCCAAGATCACCCAAAAGGAAAAGAATAAATGTCCTATGAATCCAGATAACCCCGCTGTACAGTTTTCAGTGTATGACTCTACAAGCTGATCCTCCATCTTGGTTTTGATCAGCTGGCTTGAAGGCTGAAGCATTCCAGGGTGCAAAATACCCTTTGGCAGAATGCACCTCAGCACTGTGGCTTTGAGCCACCCGAAGGCTGTTTTAAGACAGCCCTGTGATCTTACGTAGAAGGATTTGGACTAAATGACCTCTCAAGGTCCCTTCCAACCCCAACTATTCTATGACATATACTTCACCAAACCATTCGGGAGGTACTTCCTCGATTACACTAAATGCTGGTTCCATGAGGCACTGATGGGTTTAACCTTTTGCTTAAAAAATAATCATTACCACATTACACAAACACAGTGCAGGGGAAGGGGAAAGTTGAAAAATAATGCTTAAAAATACTTGCCTTAAAAATTCAGCCCCTCCCACATTACCAAAATTTAATTAAAGGGATCCAGCAGCTGCTGGCTCCGAGATACCTTTGGTCCAAAAGCATTAGGATTCAATACATTTTTCTGACCAAGTCTTTCAAGCTGTGTTTTTTGCTGTCTTTAGTCCTGCTTCTCTCCTTTGTGTTTCCAAGGGTAGATTAGCTCTCCAAGGAACAGCTTCTTGCAGAGAGATGTCCAGGAATCCTTAGGGTAACAGCTGTAGGTCGGCAGCCTGTATGTCTGTACCACACTGCTGTATGATAGTGGGTTGATCTACGAGGAGAAGAAAGAGGGATAGCAGCAATGAAAATATGTTGTAGTAAGAAACAGAGGCAGCTGAGGGCAAGTGTGCATTGAACTGGCCTCAAAACATCCATGCTGCTATTCTCAAAGCCTCAGAATCCCTCTCTGGCTAGCTAAAGCTGTTTAGCCTTCTACAACATCCCGACACATTAACAAATCGAGCTTGGCAAGGAGTAGTATTAGAATGTTTTTCAACCAGAGCAGCAGACACAAGCCCCAGGAAGATTTGAGAGTGATGCTTACTATATAAGGGTGTGGAACTGTCACCTTGTTGGCTTAGGAGGTTGGAGAGGCTGGAGGGATGGGGTCTCCCATCGCAGACAACAATACTCCATTGAGGGTGCACTGTGACTCTTCGGAACTCCTCTATAATGTGCCAGTTAAGCCATATCTTTTACAGCCCTACTGCGTTAATGTGCTAAGCCCTCAGCCCACAGCTATGCTTTAAGCTAAACCTGCTATCACCTGATATCCACCTAGTGGAATCAAGTCCTAGCAGAACAGGATGCACACCACATAATGCCATGCAGGGCTGCTCATTACCTTTTTAAATTAAGTCTCCATGGCTGAGTTCATATTTTTTTAATTTGATTTCAATCACTATCCCAAAAATGACCATGTCTGGAGTCTCTGCCTATGAAAGCTCATGGCCTCTGATTATGGCCACAAAGTTGCTGTATTGGTCTTTTGGAAGATGGGGGAGGCAGAGAGACGTGTTAGCTGGACAAGGGGCAACAGACACACATTAGACTTTGGAAAATCTCAGTTCAGTGAAGCATTTCAGGGTAGAGAGATAGGTGAAGCCCAGAGGATTGATCCAGTCTGGCCAAGATCTGATGTATGAAAAGGATGCACAGCAATAGATTGTCTCCAAAAGAGTAAATGGATTACACAGAAACGGTGGGTCTCAGAAAACAGACCATGAGAGATGCCAAGGTGAGGAGACTTACAGAGCTAGAGGAAGTTTGGACAGTAGGGAGAAATGGAAGGGCATCCTCCTGTAATGAAATGGTCCAGCTGTGCTGGAACCAACCATGCATCTGCGTGAAAGGAGACTGTAATTCACAGTAGAAAATCCAGCCACAAAAAGGAAAGAGAGACAGCAAAACCCATGCAGACAGTCACTACTTTGTCACAAAGCTGAGTATTTCTTTTGTCCACTGAAGAGCAACCAGTTTTCTGGGAGTTTGCTTGTACCACCAGTTTGCTTCAGCTGTCTGGTGCTCATGGAGAGGGGGAGGACGAACTGAGCACACCTACAAAGACAGAACTCTGGAAAAGGATGATTAAGCAAAGAGTTCATTACAATTAATCCTGGAGACCTTGGTCAAATTAGTTTCAATGTACAACATTGCTGAAGCAGAAGGAGAAAATGCCTGTACACAGAAGCATCCCTGTGAAGTTCGGGAAAAGGCCAGGGCAGCAGCACATGCAGGCTGAGGGAAGCCAAACAACAGCCAGACCCAGCATGGTCCAGCTGCCGGACGCTGACTCGTTAACAGATATTAAATGGGTCCCAAACAGATTCACAGGAAGCTAGTTCTGAATGCAATCAAAATGAACATTCGTAGCCGAAATGAAGAGCAGAGCTCATACCACCTGAGGTATGTCTAACCCAAACTCCTACAGCTCATATTTCAAACACATTCTACAGCCTGCAGGCCAAGAATCAACCACAGATCGACCACTTATGGGACATTCTGCACGACTATAGCCAGCCTCATCGCATTGCGGTCATAGACAGGCAGCTAAAATTAAAAAAAGTAGAAAAAAAAAAAAAGAAAGACCAAGGAAACCTGCCCCCAAAACAAACAACAGTAAAACTTGAGTAACTATTTCTGCCTATTTCCTCAGCTGTAGGCAAACCAGTATGTTTTAAGGGAAAACATGCTGGGGAGGATAGGAACTGCTGCTATACAAGGGACACACAGAGTGCATGTTCCTTTGACTATTAGCTACGTGGGCTGGAAGGTTTGGACACAACATTTCTAGCTGAAAATCATCCCTAAGCAGAGCAGTGATACCGAGCGGTAACACTTGCCTACTGAGAAATAACAAGAGATGGTTTTACGCCCAGCACAATATACACATCTGCCTCTCCTATTATAAATGGAAACAAACAAACAAAACAAAATCAACCGTTTATTAGGGAAGTGGAAATATGAGTTCCTTTTATGCAATTTCTGTAGTCCAAAGCTATAGTATACCCTGATATAATATACATCCTTTGTTTCATAATGGAGCTGTTCCCTTTTCCCTTCCTCTTTTGCTTAACCCTTTTCAAAGCAATTACTGTGAAAGATGACACTTCTAGCAGAAGGTATACAGATGAATCAAACTGATCCGTGTCTTCTCACTGGGCTATCGGTTCAGATGAGCCACACTGCCAGAAATATTTCTTCTTGTGCACTAAAACAAATGATTTTAAACACTAATGAAAATACTGAACAATGTAAGACTTCCTGGAGAAAGTTAGGTAGCATTCGGAATGGAAATACCATCCCCCGGCCTCCGCCTGCCTGTGCCTGGACTTTGCATTCTGGTGACACTATCTCAAAAATTAAAAATAATCACTCATCCGAACCACAAGCTGAATGTGAATGCTCAAAACCAGCACTGTTGATTTCAAACCCATTACCAGTGCCCCAAAGGACAGCTGTGAATGTGTCACTTACCTATAGCTTAAAATATTTTGGGCAGTCACATGCATACAGCCTTACTTCCATCAAGTATCGCTCTGGAGGGCTACCATATGGGAAGGGGACTAAGCCACTGTAAAATTTCTAGAAAGGAATATCATCATGTACCATAAATAAGACTTTTTAGCATGTCACTTAAAAATAGGCTTTTTAGATTGTTTTCTCAAAAGACCTATCAGAAAGTGGTATATTCAGCAGGATTTCTGACACAAGTCCATTTTTCATTTCCACCAGCACAAAGAGGGAGAAAAAGTGCCTTTACTGACTCTGCTCATTATTATTTGAACAGAAGGCCAAGGGAGACATCCACTAAAGCACTTACACCTCTTGATATGATGACTTATACTACATTCTACATAGCAAATGAATCATTCTGCAGTGGTCCAAGGAAAATTCATCACATTCATATGACTCACTGCCTCTACTCTTGAAGTTGTAATCTTTTTCCTCTGGAGAAGCTATCCACCTCATCTCTCAAACACACTGATGCCAAATTCTCTGTTCAGCTTCTGTGCACCTTCTTTGGTGTTTAGTTTCCTTTTTATGTAGCCTTCTGGCCATGAAGAATGACAGATTTTGTTTCTTACACCACTACGCCACCGAAACACAGGAACTGGGAAAACAGCATGGGAAGACAGCACGCTTAGGAAATGCTAGCTTTGCCCTAGAAGACATCTGTTGAAGGGATTTCCTTTTGAATTGCTGCTAGCTGGTGTGCTGGCTCCCTGCTCATCTGACCTCTGCTGAAACAGGGCTGGACCGTTGATGCAAAAAAAGAAAATAAATGGGAAGCCGCAGTTAATTCCTTCCCCCACAAGCCCCCAGTGTCCACGTGTTTTTCACAAATTCTATACCCTACTTGCAGACTCTCCTTCTAGCATGCAAAGAGTAAGATAAGTGCCCCTGTGATATGGTGGTAGTCCTGCGAAGTCAGGAAATGGAAATTTCACAATCACTCCTGAAAGTGTAACGAGAACTTCACTGCTCCCGTAACATAATTTCTTTTAAGAAAAAAATTTCCCTTAGTATTTCTGGCGACTAAGCATGGAAATGCAAGGTTACAAAAGCACAGGTAACCTTTTTCCATGCACCCTCCCAGAGCAACCCCAAGAAGAACAGTAGGCCCTTCCCTCTCATGTCTTGCCCATGCACTCAGCCTGCCGGCACCACGGAGCAGCTAAGGCATTTCAGCACATCTGGAGACGAAGACCTTTCACAAGCCCTGAACTGTCTTTCACTCTGGATGGTTTAGCGGCCGCCTTTCGCTTCTCGCAGTGTTCAGCAATTATCAAGGTGAAGCTGCACAGAGACAGGAAGCGAGGTGATAATGATGTGAAGCCTTAATTCCTGAACTAACAGAGCTCCATGTTTCTCCTTTCACATTTCATTTCACACTATACAGGACTCTGCATTTTGTCTAAACAGAGGGCCCAAGCAGGGTATTAAAAAGAAGAGAAAGCAGCAGCCAGCCATTGCAATGTGAAATGTATTTCCCTTGTTTCAGCATTTCAAAGCTGAAATTATTTAAGTGGGGCCTTTCAGTGGGACCAGTTTCAGAACTGTTACAGAAGAGAGAAGGACCTTGGGGTCAGTCTGAGGCGAAGCCTGCAGCAGAAAACGTCACAGAGGGCACAAGTGGCTCACCTGCATAAGGAGTCGAAGAGGTTTTCCATCCTGCTGCTCAAGGACTCTGAACTTCACACCAGCTGAAAAAGAAGCAAAACAAGGAAACCAAATCCATGCTGGAGAAAAGGCCATACCATTTGCTGCTCAGCTCCGCTGGCTGAGCACTGATTTCCTGGAAACCGAGTCTTCAACCTTTCTTGATTTTTGAACTCTTACACATCTTCAACGGGAAGCACAGATTCTCTCTACAGTGGTTTTAAGCGTAATGAGAAACAATGTGTTTCTCTTAGTTCCATTAAAAGCAGCCCTCTGACTTCCAGCTTGAAAACGCAGTCCTAAAGAAAGCAAGCACAAAGCCTAGAAATAGGACAGCCAGACCTGATGATGACAAAGAGACTGGAAAAATCTTTCTCTTTTCCCAAACTTCCATCAGAGTGGGAACTCCATGTTAACAGCAGGCAGAGAATTCACCTTTAATTTGTGCGCATGTGGATAGAGCACATGTGCAAACCTCTCCCTCTTTCAGACCAGGGGAGGAAAGTGGCTGGCCTGCAGGCAGTAAAGACATTTCAAAGCAATCACTGCCTATTAATCCCAGTATTCGTATGTTTGTTACACACTACTAACCCCATGGAACCAGCCACTTTTATATTTTGTCTTGGATTTGCTACATTCCCAATACTGTAAAGATAAATAGGAAAGATTTTGGATTCGAACGGTGATATAGTGCACATGAACATTTAATGCAATGTTTCAAACAAAGGTAACAACTAGGACTAGAGAGGCATTTTTCTTCGAAAGATCTCAAATCACTTCACAGAAATTAAACCAATCCATCTTCTGGAAACCTGTACCATCCGAGTGTGCCCCTATTATTCCTTTCTACAAGTAAGAAGATGAGGCAAGAGTAATGAATTGATCTGCCACAGATCAAGCAGCGACTCAGGAGAACAAATAGAAATAAAACTCAATCTGTGTAAACCTCATTGCTGTAGTATCTATGTGACTCTCGCACATTTAAAAACCAAAACATTTTCTCTTTTGCCTCAAGCTCTGAATTAACTAAAATTATACAGTTTAGTCCCGGGAGAGCACACTCTTGTCTAGCAGACAGCTCTGGTTAAACTCTCTCCCCAGATCATAAAGCCTTTTCTGTGCAGGACAGGAAGGATTTATAGGCATTTTGCTGGATTATATTGAAACATGGGCTTCCCCAATGGCTTCAAAAAGATGTTTGAGTACTTTGGGTCTCAATAAGCAAATGTGCTGGATGACAAAAAGTGTTCAACGTGATTCATTGAGTTTTGGCTATGGGGAAGTGTCTAAGCCATTCCAGGAACTACTTTTCAGGCAGGCAATTTGTCAGAGAGAGACAGAAACAAGTGGGTAGTGAAGTTTCAGATACTGATCAATCTGGAGCGTTATCCTATGAACACTCCATTAGACCAGAAAATGCTGTTTCAATAGGTCATGGCCATACACTTCCCTTCTACAGCTACAAGCCAAGAATCTATTAATTAGATTATTTAACTGTTCAAGAATCTTGAACTTCTAGAAAAATACATGCACAAAAAGACTACAAATAAATTTATTTTAAAATGACCTATAGATTATTACAATGCTCAGGAGTCTGAGCAATTCACAGAAAAAGCGTGAAGGCTCAGTCTACTGCATATCACTCTAGCAGAGAAGAACCCTAAACTATTCCATGATTGCCAGCCAACTCCAGAGCTTAGGGTTCTGCTTTTTCTGTACACAGGCATCACTGATGGCACAAGAGAGGTCAGGACATGAACCCATTTGTTTTGTTTCACATGATAGCACACTAAACCAAGCTCATTCCTTGTTTGTATTCCAGTAACCATGGAGACACCACTCTGACAGGTCCTACAGAACCATGACAAAGCTTGCCCCGAAGTTTGTGATGTGAATATCTATGTATTGGGCAAAAGGGAAAGAAAAGTAGACAGAAAATGAACTGACCTGCGCATGAGCAAACAGTACATTGGTAACTTCGGTGTGGCCAGAGCCCAAGACCCCTGGACCTCACTGCTATGCTTTACTTCACACACTAAATTAACATCACAGTGTACCCATCCCAACCAAGGTGGCATTCCTTGAGCTCACACTGGGCAGACAGAACTCTTGCAGAGAGAACACCGGCTTTGCAAAAGGCTTTTTAAAGTCCAAAGTATTTAACTTCTGATGTGTGGAAAGAAAACACAGATTTTATTTCTGGTGTGTGGATGGATCGTTCATTTATCCTGGCCCAGGCTTCATCAATATAACACTTTGTCAATTCAGAAACTGAGTCAAATAACTTCGAGGCCAGATGCCATGACTGAACTGAACTGAACCACTCTACTAAACCCTTGCTGACAGGAAAAGCTATCCATTCCTGTTGGTACAGCCATCTTTATGGTGCCTGTAAAATCAGCTGCCGTAAGATATGCCAGAGGATGTCTTATCCAAGTTCTGAGTCTGAAAAGGGAGGCAAAACCTAAGCAGTGAGGACATCAAGTGATGTGTACTCTCTGTAGTCCTTTGAATTTGATTTAACTGCTCCATCTGTCACCACTCCAGCGACATGTTTTTGTGCTGCAGCAGGAACACAGGCTGCAGAAACTCTCAGAGAGAGTTCTCTTCATCTTGCAGGCAGCATGGCAATGCAGTGTTCTCTTTCTTAAAATGTTTAGGAGGAGCAAACAAATAGCCAACAAAGAAAGTAAGTCAGGTAGCAAACTCAACTGAGAAGACAATCCTCTGCCTGAGCGGACACTCATTACCCTGCAGAAGATAGCTCACTAAACAAAACTGAGAAGTAACCTAAGACTGATGGGAATATATGGCCTTATCTCTCAGTGGCAACAAGATTTCCTTCTATCCTATGACCCGCTGTTTACTGCATCAGCTTTCTTCAGCAGCATCTCCTGTTCTCCAAAGATAGCCCTGAAAGGTTAAGAAGTATCTGCCAGGAAATTCATAGTAACCTGTTGAAGGCACGCATGGAAAACAGAGCTGGTAACAAAATCAAGCCTGGCACCTCTGTAACAGACAAAGCTGTTATCGATTGCCTCAAGCTTCCTTTGCATTTGATGACTAGCCTTGGTTTAGTGATGATCAAGCTCTTTCTTATATTTAAAATTCCTCCTGCATGCTCTTTTAAATGCACAGAAGATAATAATCTAGATCTGCTTGATTTTAACTAGATTAATCATAGCTGTTGAGAGTTCAGCCCATTTCAGAATGACACTTTACTCTGATGCCAACCATAGTTGATGGTTACCAAAAGTGGAAAAACAATGACTAGTTTCAAAATGGTGACAGTCCCAAAAAGAGACCGATTATCTGAAATCTGCCCAGAGCGCTGAAATTAACCCAAACATCTCAGCTCAGGATGTTAGTCAAGTCAGCACAGAACTGAAGCAGCTCCATTGATTCACAGCCACTGTAGATCCAGCCCTTTGAAACAGCAGATGTTCCAAGTATTTTTGTAATTTGGCTTGTTTCAGAGCCCAAATCCCCAAGGCTAACAGCTCCTTTAACTCTTAAGTTTTACGTAACCTGGTACACTAGAACTGGAATCAAAAGATGAACTCATTTATAATAGTGCCTGTTTGGATGCCACTTTCAGTTGCCATACGCTTTGTAAAGGTGCTCCTGATTCTGCTTCAGCATCAGATCTCTTTGCATTGACATCCTCATCCTGCAGTAACTGCTTAACAGCATGGACAACTGCATGACTGGAGTCTTAGGCTCTTTCCTGCCATCGCTGCATCTTTCTATCCAGAAGCTAACCATCGCATCAAAATTAAATGCATTACGCAAAAATCCTTGAACTTCTGCATGTGCAGTGCTGAAGGACTTACCTGCGAGTCTGTAGGATCTGCAGAGCCGAAGGATGATTGAATAAAGAGGCAGAGAGTCAATCAGGTCAACTAGCAAGTGTATCAGGCCTTGCACAATCACCACCAGCAAACGGAGCTACAGAGAAACGGTTTAATAAGGAAATCTTGGAGAAACAGGAGATGCAACACTTGCAAATTCATGAACTGATCTGCAGTCTAACACTGTTGTGTGCTAAGCTAAAGTCTCCCAAAGCGGATTTGATGTCTGGAAGTGCTGGGCATCCAGACCCTGCGTGAGGTTCCCTGGCAATCTTAGCTTATGGGTGTAACTGAAATGAAGCCCCTACAGTCATATAGGCTGTGACCTGCAAGGACATGACAGCTATTCCAACAGCCACAGCCTAAAAGGGAGAATTCAGGCTTCCATTTCTAGCGAACTCCGTCACTGTGTATCAGTGCATGTAATTTTTTCTCCCTCCAACAGTGAACCTAAGTAGCTTATTTCTCCCTGAAGAAACCACATGCAGAGCACCTAAGCAAGAGCAAAACAGTCAGAAAATAGCTTCCTGCTCCATGTTTTCTGTCCCCTGGTGAAAGCACCTCCTGTTGTCAGATGGCATTTATTTTTGCTGAAAAGTTCATGTGAAAAGGGAAGACTCAAAAATGATGTTGAAAAAGCCATGTGATGGCCACTGTCTATTAGAAGATATTACTCCAAGCAGGCCTCAGAGACGACTGGTCATATTGGGGGAAGAAAAGTAATATAAAGAAGTCCAACCCGCTGAGCATAGCCTGGCTGAAAGCATTTAACACAGCAAGTTAATTTCCTGAAAAAAAGTTCTGGATCAAGCTAGAGGGGCCGCCAACCCAGACATGGGACGGAAAGATAAAAAATGACTTCCAAGTGAAGGAGAGGGGAACATCTTGTCCCACTGACAGATTTGCTGGGAATTCCCTTTGCAGAAACACAAACACATATCCTGAATTCCATGCTTGGCCTACAGGGGCTGTGTGACAGCCCTTCTTAGGACACCCAGACAAATGTATGTTTTCTTTGTGGATAACAGTAAACAACTAGGAAACCTTCTTTTAGTGTCTCAGAAGACAGTATATGACTATATTCAAGGGTTAAAGCTTACCAAGGTAAACACCAAGTAATACAGTGCAGTTGTAGGCAGAAGGAACAGCAGGATTGTAAATAGCAAAGTGCCAATAAATAACTGGGGGAAAAAGAAACACAAACGATCATTAGCACAGCAATGGCAAAATAAAATAAATACAAAAGAATAGGAAACTGTGAGACAATGAAAGTTTGCAAGTCTCCTTAATTTTTCTTTTTTACTCCCTATGTGAATAATGCTGTTACCTTGAATATCTTTGGTACTTCTTCTCTCACTGGGCCTTTTTAGAATGCTCCTTATTATAAGAGTATGTTTGGAAAGATAAATAAGCTGGATCCTGACAGCATTTTTCCCTTTACAGACAATACTCAAGATTTCCTATTTCAGCCTGGCTTCCTTAGGGAACAAGACTTACATGATCATGCTGTTTGTCCACCCCCTACCCCTGCAAGTTTTAAAGCAATTGGTCAGTTTTCATCAGGAAAAGGTGGAAGGGTACAGAGAAGTAGGAATTTGGTAGGGAATTTTGTAGAGAATTGAGAAGTATTTTTGTTCCTCCTTGTCCTATTGGAACAAGCAGCTTGGGAAAAGCTGGCAAAATTTGCCTGACAAACATTCCCAGCAGCAGCAGCCAGCTGGTCAGTCCAGACACAGAACTTTGGCCTCTTGCTCAGTGGGAAACTGGGAGAGAGAGAAGCTGGAGTTACTGGGGTGGGTGATGCAATATTCAGAGGATGAAGGAGAAAAATCCATAGGAAAGCAGGTGTCATTAGCTCCACTGGCCACAGAAAAAGCTATTTTTATTCTGGGCCAGCCCAGTTGGTGTAAGTCTAACTAATTCCAACTGGGAGAAATGCAGATTTATGACAAATAGGGATCTGACTCTTCAATATTCAGTCACCACTTCGAGAACAGAGAGGCCACAGGGACACACGGTACTGCCACCTCTGCAAAAAGAGATCATGGCCACATTATGAAAGAAAATAACCAATACAGCCCTGTCACAGAGGTGGATCAACATCCCAGCTTTACGCATGTAATCAGAAATAGATCATAACCCAACCCATTCTCTTCGCAACAGTTGTTTCTCCCCTCCTCTGTCACTCCACTGCAGTTGCTTAACATCTCTGAAAGTCTTTTCAGGTCTGCTTTGAATGCCTCTTCCCAACCAGGCCAGCAACACAATTCCCACCGCTTCTGGAGCAGCAGGATGAAGCCTGAAGTGCCAAACCAGATCTCCTCAAAGCACACAAGGATCGAGCCCTGACGCAAACTGCCTTCCTGGCACAGAGGCCCTTACTTTTCCATCACTGAAGAAACAGAAAAATAGCTCCTCCACTGTGGCGTAAGAAGCTCAAGGTTATCTGTTGCAAGAGAGGGAGAGGCACTGGCCTTGGAAGTTACCAAATATTATTGTATTATTTTAGTGATGTTTGGAACTGCCGGTGTGGAGTAGTTCAGGCTCTGCTGAACTTTTGCACAGCATTTTGGAAATTCAGAGCTTACAGTGTTTCACAAAAAACTGCCTCTGCTGCGTGAGTGAGAACGTGTAGGCCAGGCTCCAGGACAACGTGAATGAAATGGGGCCTTTTAATAGAAATGCTGGCATATCTGTTACTGTGGCAACACTGCTGGGCACCACTTTTTAAATTGCTTCCCTCCCCCATTCCCATTCCCCTGCTCCAGGAGCTGTGAGCATCTGCAGCACCCACTGCAGCTCACCATGGTGCCTTGCAGGTGCTCAACACTTGCTAGAATTAGGCCCCCTGAACACGCAGAGGAGTGAAGGGGTGCTGCAGAGGAGCAGAGTCCAAGCATTTGGTTGAAGAGCCACAGATGCAGAGTGTCAGGGCAAGCACTTGTTCTGGGCACCACAGAGTCTCCCGTGGCTTCTGTCTCGGTATTAGCCGAAGCAGGTTAGAATCATATTGCCTGTGGGCAGCATCCCGCAGCAAGCCCCGGGCGCTCCAGCACTACCTGGTCCAAGTCATAGGAGCAGGAATCCACTCGCTGCCGGAGGACGTTCCACTTCTTCCCACGGAACAAGCGCCAGAGAGATGACAGGCCGTAAATCTTCAGGCAGTAGAGCCTGAGCAAAGAGAAGATACTGCGCATCAGAGCTGCGAGCTCCCAAGCTTCAACACAAAACAGCCGTCACCATTACACCCCTGTGCCCACTCACTTACCCACGCCGCAGAACTCCGAGCAACAAAAGAAATCAGCCCGAGAATGACGCAGATAAAATACTAATTGCTCAGTCAACTGTATTTGGGCTGGTCCATAGCACAGGCAAAGCCGGCTACTGCAGACAGCTCTGGGCCACTGGCAGGCAATGGCCATGCCAGGCCTGCGGCTGCAGCAAGGCTCTGGATTTCTGCTCCTGTTGATGAAGAGGCTGGCATATGGGAAGTGGCAAGTACTGCTGCGGGGTGGCCCCTGGGAGCAGCAGCAATCACCAGCCCCATGCTACCACCTTATCTTCAGCAAAAGAAGCAGCAAGCTTATTTCTCTGAGCTCACCTGTCTCTCCAGTTTAGGTCTGCCCTGTTCCCCTTGCTTCACACCCCTTCCACAGCAGGAGTCGCCAAGGTCTTACCCCTCACATTTGAGTCAACACAATTCAGTTTTGCCTCCGCAGCACAGGGAGGCAAGGAGAGGACTGTAGCCGTGCACTTTCTTTAGTCAACCATAACTTCAAACATCCATAAGAGGGGGAAGAGATCAACTAAATGGCTGGTGGCACCCCTTCCACATCCTTTCCTTAGGCTTTCGTAACTTGGTGCTACGACACTTGGAGCTACTTCCCTCCCAGACAAATGGCAAGCATGAGAGAAGCCTGGTGTTATAAGGAGCAGGAAACAGAGACATCTATGGAATGACATAGAGGAAAAAAGAGCCCCTGGGATGGAGGAGAGGCACAAAGAGCCCTGGGCAGCAGTGTCTACCATATAGGGATATAAAGAAAGGGGACACATCCAATCTGTGGGGCAGAACAGAGCCTGAGAAAGTCCGAGCTACAAAAGCCAGACTGGTTAACCAGCCTAGTTAAGGCGCGGAGGCTGCTCAGATTTCAAGGCAGCATTGTGAAAGCAGAGGCAAGGAGTCTTATCCAAGAGAAGAATCTGGTTTGAGGAACACCAACTGCTTCAAAGAATTGGCAGGATGCCCCCCGCCCGGCAGGCACAGCTTGGTGCATTAATCCCTAGGCAGGAGGGTTCCCAGGACAACTCCTCCAGGTTGCTGGTACACACTTGCCCTGTGGCTCTGACTAAGACCACACAGCCCCCTGCGCGCCCTGACATGGCACCAAGCGGGTGCTCCTGCTGTAGCATCTGCCTCACCTTCCCTGGCTGCCTGCACACACTTGCCCGCTCTCGCTTCACCGGGCGGTTTGCTTCAGAAGGGGATCTCAGGCTTCAGTAGCACCTGAACTAGCAAATTCTTGCACCCACTGCAGGAGTGCAAGGTGTTGTGGAGGCTGTGTTGATGCGGGTGACTGCTATCTCTTTGTGACTCTCCACAGGGGGCACCTGGCACAGCAGGGCCAGTTTGGTGCCAGCGGCAACATAACATATAGCTACTCTGTACTTCTAACAAACAGCCGAGGTGGGTAGACTGGCTCCCTGCAGTTCACAAGCGAAAAGCAATCAGCTGACAAAACGCTTTTCCCATTTCCACTCTCTGTACAATTAGGAGGAGCAAGGCCACTTCTCACAGACCAGAACAGAAATTCCAGTAATTAGAGGTGTTGGGAAGAGACTCCCCATTACTGACATTACTGATTTTTGGGTGTAAGCCCTATGCTTACAACAGACCCGATTCATCAATCATATCTCACCATTTCTAACCATTCCCTAAACTACCCATAACTAAAGTTCTACCATTTCTTCTGTTGTTTGCAATGTAATGCCCTCTGCTCACAGCCTGGGGAGGAACGATGACCAGTCTGTAATTTATAAGCCAAGAGTTCTGTTATGTATTACCTTGCCTCCCATCTCCTCAGCAAGAGCAGCTATTCTCCAGCGGCCTGTGTGACACCTCGCTGCAGTACATGTTAATGCAGGCCAGGAACAGAGCATATTGGTGATCTCTGTTTGCACAGCAACCCTGACATGCCCTGGACATGCCCCAAAGCCCCCTGCACTCCCTCAGAGCCTCTGCCTGGCCCTCAGGCCATGGGGCCCTACAGTAAATCCATGCTGTAATCCCAAACCTGCCATCTGTGCTCCACGATGCAGACGAGAACCTCTGAAGCAGGGAAGAGGCAGAGACTTTGGGGCTTCTCCAGAAGTACAAGGGTTTCCCTTTCCTCCTCCTCTCCTCCAGTTCCCCTCAAAACTACTGGGTGTGGTGTAACAGAAAAGTACTGTAAGGTTGAATCAGAGGGATGGGGTGAACTGCTTTCTTGTCCTCTGCCTGTCAGGTAGCTTTATTTTTCCAAGTCACTACCACAATAAATAAATATTTAAATGCAGGAGAACTGACACAGATATGTTGCTTGTACTACTGTGGCCGTCATTTCTACACGCATAAAAGAATGCAATAAATTAATTGCTGGCTAAACTGTGAATTCAATAGAACTACACCAGGACTGAATGCTCCACAAATTAAAGACATAGCCTAGGTGTTCAGTGGCCCTTCTCTCCAAACATACCCAAGATACAGCCAAGAGAGGTCAACTCACCTGGCTCCATAGACATAGAAGCAGTAGATGTGGAAGGTCAGAAGCGCAATGATGTCGGAGAGGATGCAGAGAGCCACAGTCAGGCCCAGGCAAGCTGACAGGCCGACATACCAGAGGATCATCTCAATGAACGGGGACATCAGGTGAATGTAGCCTAGTGGACATTGCAGAGTGTCAGTATTCGACTGAGACATCATCCTGCTGACACTCTCAAAAGACTGATTCCCTCTGCCCTAGAACATTGCTTCAGAAATCACAGCCATGAAAACATGGAAGTAAAACTGGAAAACTACTTTAGATGCCATCTTCTGTTTAGGAGGGCCAACAAAAACTCTCTTTACCCCCAGGTTTCTGTCCAGGTGTGGCCATTCCGTGAGGAGGGGAGGGCATGCTCAGTTTGAACAGAGCAGTCACCTTGCTCCACATGTGAGTTGCTTTTCTAGATTTGTGTCCAGGTTTCCAATTACATTTTTAACTGCACACATCAACCTTTACTGCAACCATCCCCCTTTTCCTCCTATTCCCACAAAATCCATCCCATCTGCGTTCTGTAAAATAAAATAGTGTGGAGGCACACAGTCTCTTTCATCATGAAAGTGGAGCAAAGTCACAGAAACGAGACCGTGCTTGATTGGTGAGCAAAGTAAATTAGTATAACAACTAAGGAGTGCATGTGCATAATGACTGTACTCCTCATCAAGACACTTATCAAGGATAACAAGAGTGTGTTATTTCAAGGAGGGACTTGAAATAATAAAATTGCACTAAGATGAAGTCAGTGACAAGACAGGGTTGGCATTTCTATCCCCAAAGCATGCTTCTCATCCCTATCCTATCAGCTGCCTCTTACATGGCAATGACTGTGAAAGCCTATGTAAGACCTAAAGCCTTCACTTGGAGACTCACCACTAATGGCACCAAGTAAGCAAGCTCCATCGTGACTTGCACATCTTGCAAAGCATCAGTACAAGCACTTTGTTTAACATGCATGACTTCCTTGTGTGGGAATCCAACTCTGGCTTGAGTTCCCACAGCAGGAAGACTCACAGACAAGTCTGTACTTGCAGTAGTGCATTGTGATTCATTATTCACCTCTAGGCAAACATTAAACACTCGGGAGGGAAGAGATGAAAAGGGAGGCTGAAAAGTTAAACAACTGCACTTACTAATCCAAAGATGGATGTGGTAAAGGAAGAAGCGGCCCAAAACCTGATCCAATGCTCGGTTCATTTTCAGTCCAGCTGGTGCTCCCATTAGCCACTGGAGCAGGTCCTGGAGCTCTTCAGCTACGTGCTACAAACACATGGAAGCAAGGCATCTGAGTGAAATAGAAGACTGCTACTGCACTGAACAGATCCAGCGCACTGTGCATGCTGCTCCCCCCGAAGTGTTCTTACCACACCCTTCAAACCAATGGAAAACAAAAAATCCAAATGACTACTTTAGAGACAACTAGTTAAATCAGAAATGCACCTTTATTGACTCCTTACTGAATGCAGATATAACAGCAGAGAGGAAGCTGGACTGCTTAATGGTCCCCGTGCTGGGAACACGAACTTCATGTTTGTTTGTGGCCATCTCTGGTGGACTTACGCAGTACGATTTCTTGGTGTAATCAGAGTACTTGAAATAGATGGCAAATGCTCATGAGCAAACCACCTTCATCGGACAGTCAACTGAAAAATTAGAACTGAGAGAGTAATCTAGCTATGGGGAAGGCTATCAGATTTTTAAAGGGGCAGGTGGGCTGTGCACTCATGGGCAAAAAAGGCAAATTTTTACCACAAAATAACCTGTATGTGTTTACACTAAGATGGAAAACACAATTATATAAACATACTTCACATATAAACAAAGTTTCTTGATATTCTGTGGTGTACTTGGCGAGATCAACCACGGTATATAGCACTGATCTTGTCTGTCTCTCTTGTAGACTTCATGGAGAGATACCCATGGCATCCCAGTAAAAAAGAAGCCTTCTGAATCATTGAGAACAAAGCCTGATGGAGATCACCCCCAAATCACCGAAGGCTTTGACTCACTATTTCTGGTGACTTATCCTAGGCTGATGTTCTTTACTGATTCTCCCCCTCCACCCCGCTACTCTGCCAGAGGTCTCCCTCGCAGTCGGTAGGGCAGGAGACAGGGTGGCTCTGCTCCTCAGTAGTTTGCACCTGACCTACTCACCTAAGCTGAAATCATTGGCGAAGTCCATTTACCAGGCTGTGAATTGAGGTAGCTGAGTGGTAACCTCCAGCAAAGAGGTGGGGAACATACCTGGAAGAAGTGAGCTCTCACACTGTCCCACATGAACAGATTGTGAGTAAAAGCCTTCTGCCTCTGAAAATCCCACTTACAGTCAAAACCATGCATGTGAATTGCACTGCAAATTGTGCACGTGCAGAAGAATGAACACATGCTACCTGAAGCTGATGCACTGTAGCCTACTTTCCTCATCAGTCACAACGATAATTTCCCCAAGGGCAAATGATTTCCAAGGAATGATTTAACTTTATATATTAATCAACAGGATCTTTGCAAAATGAGTTTGTAAACATTTACTTTTAGTGTACTGGCAAAATTAAGAGCTCCATCTTCAATTTATCCAAAAGGATTGCCTTTTGATTTCATTCATTTTCTCTGTCTCAACCTCCTTTAAAATATCTCACTGCAAGGTAGAACTGATCTGAACCCATGGATCTTACCTCTGTGGCTGAGAAGTGTTAGCTACTTTATAAATAGACTGTTTTTAATATTTAAAGTGTTGGACTGGTAACTTAGAAAAAGCATTTTGGGATTTTAATGAAATATTTAAATGCTTGAAAGCAGTCCTTCAGCAAGACTGTTTTTCAGCACTGAATGCTACTGTAGGCAGCCTGTCCCAGAAGTGCTACTAAATTCTGACAGGGGCACATGGCTCTGGGAAGGTGCCCTAGCTTGCTGTTATTTAGCTGGGCAAGGCATTTCAAAACATAGTCCTAAGGCATACCCTTGCAGGTTGTTTTCCAGCCAGGTATTTTTGAACTGATCAATAGCAAGCAGAATCAGAAAAGGTGACTGGGAGTCCAATTCTCCTGTTGCAGTCATGAATACTGAATGTGGCCAGTATTAATAAATGAGATACAGTGAATTGGAAGTGTTTCATAAAGGGGTGTAGGGACATCACCAAACTGGAGACTAAAGCTAACACGGTTTAGATGAGAACACTGTGGAAATATTTGCTTTACTGTCATGCTCTTCTTTCTAGCCCCCATATGCAGCTGGTCTAATGGTGATGTGACATCGATGGAGAAGGACACACAGTGCACTGTGGGTGGGCACTGTGGGCTGCACGGACTTGCTGAGTGGAGCATCTAGTGCAAGCCAGAGCAAGCAGATCCAATTATCTCTGAGACCCAGTAACATTTTTGGAGGCACAATCTACAATAAATATTTAACTGTTTCAAAGAGATTACAGTTTAAGAAAAAGACACATCAGCAAGGATGAAAGAGGTGAAGGAGAAAACAAGAAGATGGTTTATAAGCAGTTGTTCTTTTTAAAACAGACAAATGCCGTGCTTTGCATCGGGTATTTTTGAAAGAAGGCTGTTTTGTGGAAGGCAAAAGCAAGGACAACCATTGGGAAATCTGGTGGGAGCGAGAGGAAGGAGGAGGGTAGGAGTTGTGAGGGCACCTACAGAGAGAAGATTATTCATATTTTCCATTCTTGGATTTGAAAGCCTGTTCCAAAAATCAGTCCTTCATAATGCATACAGCTACTCGCCAGTTACTCCCTAGGTGTCTCTGAATCACATCTGCCTCATTTACTGACAAAAGCAACTTGTTATTACAGTCAGCACAGCGCAGCTCATCAAGCTGTGAGTGCTGCAGTCAATGATGTCTTGTGCATCATCAACAATTGCTAGCTAAGTGCTGATTTGAGAACCATTATATCAGGGGATGGGGAATGATGGCTGGGGAACATGGCTTGATCCTCACGTCAGCAGGCTGAGCTTGTGACCCTGGCAGTTGATGAGAGCCAAAATAACCTACCTGCATCTGCTTCCTTCCAGAGACACGTTTGCTAGGAAAAAAAAACCCTGAGCACTGTATCCAGTCACCACACAGCTACGATTTTGTCAATATTAAAATCAACCAATCAAACCAGCAAGGTTATATGTTATATAAGGTTAGTTTGTCATTATTAAAATCAATCAAATCAATAAGGTTAAAATAAGGTTATGTATATAACCTTATAATAGATAATAATCTTATTATAATATACATAATGTTCTGTTTACTAACAGACACAGAGATGTAAGGTCAATGCCATCCTCAAATCTGGGGCACCTATCAAAAGCAGAATAGCATTAGGAAGGGAAAAGTAACTCACTCCACACGTGAAAGTTTGCATTACTGAACTTGGCAACACATAAGCACTTGAGAAAGCCCAAGTGATGGGAATAATGCATACCAGATGGACACTCGGCAGCAAAGAGGAAACCTACTGCTGAATAGCTAAGGGGAGATTTTGCTGTCATACTGGAAAAGAAGTGGTGCTGGCTTGCACACCAAATGCTGAAGTCATTGGTATATTTTGGGATCACTCAGATCTGCATTTTTTAAGGCCTGCACATAATGCACGTAAATCAATGCCCACCGAAGGCAGTAAAAGGACTCCAAATGATTTTATGTCCACAGCCTAACATGCTTGAAAGAAGAAAGTAAGGCTGGAAAGTAAGAGGAGTTGTAAGTGGCCTGAATTGATAAGCATGGAGATATTGCAGAGAAGAAAGGCACCAACTAACGATGAGGCCACCCACAAAAGGAGGATTTAATGCTTCCAGGAAAGTAAGTAAACAGCTCTTGGTGACAGCAAGGTAATGAAGTCCACCCATGTAGAAGATATGGTGAAAATAACTGACACTATGATGCATAAGTTGAGTGACAGATGAGCTAAATTACTGAAAGAGGAACGGACGAGCAACTCCCACAAGCAAGCCCATCCAGGACAGGTGCTGGGATCGGATACACCTTGAGCATAGAGAGCGTCCATCTGCCAAAGACACTGGGCAGATGGAACCCCTCCCGGAGCCACCTGTGCAAACAGGAATGCAGCCAAAAGCCACTTCCTTGCAGACTTGTTAAGAAATCCGATTTCTAAGAGCTGGACGCTTACAGTAATCCCATAGGGAGAGCTCCAGAGAACTTTAACTTCTCCAGCTGAAGTATCCGTAACGGAAAAGACTTAGAGAAATATTTTTAGCATATAGCTCAAATACAAGAGCAAGTGCATTGCAAGAATTGTGGTCTTTTTTACCCCAACACTGCTGCTGAATAGCATCTGCAGCAATCCTTAAAACATGCAACCCTTAAAAATTTGACTACGAAAGATAAAAAAAATAGCAATAATCATGATCTACAGCTATACTGGACACTCCATATATGCTCTCTGAAAGCACAGCATGTACAAGAATGACGGGAGACCTACAGCTTGTAACAATTAAACGTTAGACCAGGACCAAGCAGACCATCATTAAGGGAAATGTGAGCTCCTCCCAAGAAAGACAGGATAAGTAGAAAAAATAAATTGCTGCTGAAATTCTCTCATCAGAATAAAGTTCCTCCCAACCAAGATGCTAGAGAAAGGGCAAAGAGCGGATGTTCTCCAGCTGCTAGAATGAAACCAATGGAAAGATCCACCTTCTCTCCCAGAAATTAAAGGAAAGCAGGCAGAGAAAGGATTAGGCTGTGCAACTGCATGACAGTGCTCAACATTGGCTGCACATGTATTCCCAAGACACAGAGCTATTAAAATGGAGCTAACTTCACATTAGTGGTCTGGTCTCCAGCCTCTGAAGCACATTATATGTTCCTTACTGCCACTAAACAGATGTATTGGAGTACTGCACCTAAAATGAGCCACCAGAAAGGCAGGATAGTATGACTCATACTTGTTCTTCATGTATTTATGCTGATGCCAAGGGATCTTAGTGGGCAAGAGGAGTCACGTTTGAGAAAATCACAGGACACAGCAAGTTTTCCTAGTTTACCATTTGTACACCAGAGCTCTTAGAGAGCTTAGGGAGGATTTCAGGTGTTTGCACCTGACTAGCAAACGCCCTTGGATTTCCCCATGAAATTCCTCTTCACAAGCACAGCTGCACTGCTTATCAAGTTTGACTTTTCAGTACTTTATCAGATTCAACCCAGGTCAAAGCTTTTTTTTGTTTTTGTTTTTTTGGGGTTTTTTTTTGTTTTTTATTTCCCCCCCAAACGCCCCATATGGCAACTATTTGAGGATACTTCCTGTCAACTCCAGAATAAAAGTATTCTGGCTTGCTAACCACTCAACCTGCAGCTGCAGAGCTCTGTCCAAGCCATAACTGTTACTTCAGGAGCTGGAGCAGCCCTCCGGTAAACATGTAATTACTATTCACTGCACACACAAAGCAGAACTGTGTTCCTTTTGAGCAGCCCCAGCAGGCTTGATTTGAAGATTTCACTGTTCTTGAGAGACCTAATTTGCATGATTTCAGACAGGACTCTCCCTGAAATCCTTGCGTCTAAGGCATTGCCTCCTTACAATTGCCCCAGGCATCAATAGCTGGTCAGTACCCACAGCAGGTGAAGGAGAAATGGCTTTGGCCAGACTTACATCTGCCACGGGGATGAGAGTGTCAGCAAGGTGACCAATTCGGTTCTTTCTGTACAGCCAGGACATCAGCAGTATCCCCAGAACCACATCAATCAGCAGAGAGACAAAGATGTTGGCTTTCCTGCATGCAGGACAAAGAGAAACAGTGTTAGAGAAAAAGGAAGGACAATGTTTAATGTTTCAATGACAACTGTCGGCTTCATTTACATAGCATCTTTGATGTCCCAGGGACACCAGGACAATTTACCAAAGAGGCACGGTGTAGAGATCTTTTGACTTTCGCTAGTGTGCTGCCACCTCTGTGGCCAAACATGGAGCCACTCAGAGCCTGCCACACCACAAAACGTTTCTTATAAGGGGAGTAGAGAGTGGGATTGAAGCTACAAAGAGGAATGTTAGACAAAGTGTGTGTATATATATACTCAGGAGGATTTTACCAATACTAGGGGCATCAGCATCTGGAATATCCACATCGAGATCAGATGGCTTTCCAAGCGACAGACTTTAGTTGAATTAGTAGTCAATGCAATAAATAGTGTTTCTGGGTGCATAAACATACCCAGAAGGTCTCCTGAACTGTCCCCTCACTGCTAGAGTTTCTGAATGAAATTCCATGACGTGAGTTATTTGGGAAATCAGATTAAACAATCACAGTTACTTTTGGCCTTCAAATCTGCTAATCTATTTTAAGTGTTCCCTGGGAGTCTATTACTGCAGGATCAGAAAATCACACAGAACAACACTTGCTGCTTAATGGCCATAGGGCATTCAATATCTGTCTCAGATCTCTGCCTCTCCCTGTTCCACTCACTGTGCTGCATGTTTGCTTTTCTGTTACACTGACTTTGTTACCGCTTTTGGAGTCTCTGGTCTGCAGTTACTGAAAGAAAAATTCCCCAAAAGAGTGGGTGAAAGAGGGGAGCATTTAAACTGTTCTGCTCTTATGGAAAGTGCCACTGAATACTGATTGCAGTTTTTGGTTAACAGCAGCATATGTGAAAGCAACGAGCCTGTGGGAGTAGTGACAGCAAAGCACTACACAAATGGGTGGAGTACAAGCTTTCTGTGGGCAATATCCTAGTAGCCTTTCCCAGGCTAGGGAAAAAGGCATGTATCTAGCAACAGGCATAATTAATACAAACAGAGTGCAGAGTAAAGATCTGCAAACTAGCAGGGAGCAGAGCAAGCAAGGCAACATGACACGGCGCAGTGGGACCCCTTAGTGCTGTGCAGGCACAGGATCCATGGTTTGGGTTCCCCAGAGGAGACAGGGCTAGAGCAAAGACATGCGTGACACTCTGTGTATTCCATACCTCATTAGTTGAGTCTGGTTTTGAGCCTTCTGGCTGCTGCTGATAACCTGGAGGTGCTGCAGGCGGTGTCCCAGCTGCTCACAAGTTGAGAGTTTGCTCCATAAGAACGACAAAGGCCAAAACTTCAGCACCCTGCAGAAACACCATGGCAATGTACCCTTTTGCTTTTGCCATGTACGAAGCTGTACAGTGTACAAACTCCATGCAAAACATTCAGAGTAAAGTTAAGGTTGTGCAACCAGAGACGATGTCAACATACTATTATCAAAGAGTATTCGATGTTAACTACTCTCTTGAAGGTTAACAGAATTAAGACAGCCTTTCCAGATCAAGACATCTTAAGGAGACAACCCAATCTCTCATTTCCATTCTGTAAAACCAAGTGCCTCGCTCTTCCAAGGAAGCCAGAACACAATCCTGACTCCACCCTGTGCTTTGGGATTGCACACCATTCCGAGTCTCCAGGAGGCTAGGGTCAAGGCAGTCGTGTGGACGGCGCAACAACACAACATGGTGCAACTGCTTCACAAATCCCAGTATTACTAACCCCAAGTCTCTGTCTACTGTGAGCTTGGTATAACAAACAGCTGTTTTCTCCCTACAGTTTCTGTCCCTTTTTCCCTCTTTTCTTTCTCTTTCACTTAAGCCTTTCCTTTTTTTTTTCATTACTTTCTAATTCCTTTCTCATTTCTATATCTCTCCACTGCCTTGCCAAGGGTGACCAGCATTACATAGATAACATGACATTTAGCATCTAATTAGGTTTCAATCCACATTAGGCTTGTAGGGGAGGAAATACACGGTTCTTTTTTTAAGACTCAGAAGAAAAGTACTAAATGATGCTCAATTATTTTGGGGAGTTACTTCTATTACCACTTAACCTATAAAGAAAGGAACGATGGTGATTTGTGTAGATTTAAATGACACCACTGGATGCAGGCCAGCCAAAGAATGCGCAGTAGTGGTACAGCAACACAAAGCACCATGTCTGCTGTGGGGAATAAATACTGATGTGGACATAATTTTGATCACTTCTTCCCTGTACACAACAGTTGTTCCACCATTTTCAGTGTTTCACTGTTTCTTATTAAGGGTCCAGGAATCTGTGTTCACTTTTAGTCACTTCCTTCATTTACTCTCTCTTACCACTTTGGTGTGTTCCTTCAGTTCACATTCATTCCAAAAGCCAAAATTATTCCTGGTATCCTGCTTCGCTTTTGAAATTGCCCAGCTGTTTGAATCATTAGTGAGCGTGGCCTGGGGACGTCCCTGCCATGCGTGCACGCCTTCCCCGGGCTGCATCTGGAGGACTTCAGCCTGTCGGCCAGCAGCAGAGTGCCTTCAGGACTAGCCAGAATAAAAAGCTGGATGGGCAGACTGGGGCTGCTACTTATACATTCTACACAAATCACCAGGGTATGGCTCCTTCAAAATCCTGCTCGGTTCACTGTGATTGCTATTCCCTTCCTCCCCCCATCCCCCTGAGCCCTTTCAACCACCCTTCGCGCAAGGTTTGTCAGCTTAAAATACAGAGTGCTGAAGTCCCCCCTTCTCCCTCCCCATTCAAATTTCAGACACATTGGTTTTGAAATACATGCAGTGTACTGTGAATCATTCTTCTTAATTTGAGGCCTCCGAGTTACTCAGCTCTTCGTTACAGCCTCCCACCTTGAAGACAAATGAATGCATTGCTCTTCAGCTGACTTGTCAGGAGGTGATATCTAAAGTGGCGGAGGAAAGCGCACCGTGCAGGGGAGGGAGGCACGGGGCACGACTGCACTGGCCACTGATCTCAGAGACCTGGGCTCGCAGATTCACCAAGGCACAAGTACAGATGACTTTTCTCTTCCAATTACAGCCCAGCCCAGTGGTTACAAATCCTGGTGTGGCAAACCTTTGCTAGAGCAGAGAATTGCACTTGAAATGCAAAGAAGGGGGAAGGAGAAATGTTCTACCTGTGTGGCTATGTACAGATGACTGAAAGTGAAAAAATACTGATCAAGCCAACAGCTGCCAGACCACCTCAGTTCAAGCAGAACGCAACGGCTCTGAGGCCCTGTGCTAAACACTGACGATCTCACCATCCTCTCCAAGCAACCTTCCGTTGCTGCTCCACAGCTCCCCAAGCTGGAGGCAGCTAGCTTGTGAGTCACCCACCCATCAGACACCCCTGGTCCAAGGAAAGGACAGTCTGCTGCTCTCTTCTGCCCGGGGAACGTCTTGCACAAGCGAGAATGATTTCCAAAGCAGCCTCTCCCCCAGGAGCACCCCCCAACATGTGCACCCACTGGAGCCTGCAACGGGTAAACGCATCTCCTTGATTGAACAAGATGGGCCCAAAAGACACGTCAGAGGTCTGTGCTTGTTTGTACTACAACTGACTCTCTTTTCTTTTCACTTAACATCAGGAGGACAACCTATATTCCTCTTGTATACTTTCTTCGGAAAGTAAATACATATCCTTACTTCTTTAAACAAAAATACAAACACATTGCAAAAAGCTCAATAGAATAGTTGCAAGATGGGCTATGGTAACTCTCATCTCTAGGAGTACTGAGGAAGAAAGCCAAAAATATTTCTTGCGTCGTCTTCTACCCCTATGCATACCAACTATGCATTGCCAAAAATGCTGCCACTTGTTTACCACACAGTATATAGCATGATTTTCAGAAGCACAATGGAAAACCAACCAAATTAAAAAAAAAAACCCACAAAAAACAGTGGTGCTGTGTCACTGCATTATTTAAGCAGCAGGACATCTTCAGGGTATTTCCAAATATAAGGAATTTTAGCAAGAAATTAACACATCCTGCATGAGCAAATCTTGATTTTCCAATTCAGAGAGTGGATTTTTCAGATATCAGATGAAAAGCAACCTTTCCAAATCTGGATCACATGCAAATATTAAAGCTCCGTTAACCAACACGCCTGCCCTGTCTTTTTTCTCCTTGCTAGAAACTCTAGGAACAACCCTTCCCTTCTGGATGAGGAATCAGAGGTCATGGTGTTTGTAAATGGACTTTTTTTAAAAGGAGCACAGAGAGTTTATTGCCTCAATACTAAATCACTCCGATGTCCCCAGCAGTGCACTGGAGACCTTCAGCGGTAACGGAAATCCTACAGACAAGTCCCTCTGAAGGATACATTGCAATGGCCACCCCGTAGCACAAGGTGGTGCTGAAGCAATGCCTTAATTCGAGACGTACAGGACTTGAGAGCGCTTGGTAAGCTTGGATGGATGTCAGTGCTCACTGCCAGGTGAGGCCCCAAGCGTCCGCAGCCTGAGAGGACATGACTGATCTCTCTCTTTAGCTTTTCAAAGCTGACTATCCCTGAATATCACAAAAACCTGGGAAAGAAAGCAGTCCTGTGACCAGAAGAAGCAGAAACCTGGTAGAACTTCTCTTATGGGACATCCTATCCCAACACAGGGAGGAGGGGATTGGAAGGGCATCTGCACTTAATGTTCTTGAACCCTCCCTGCCCTGTGTGTGTTGGCACAAAGGACGTTGTACCACATCACGTGGTAAACTGAACTAAATTACATTAAATGACTTAGAAGGTCAAGCAGGAGGTTTGTCATAAAGCCAGGTACTAACTTCTATTCTCTAAGACTGATGTTTTAAAACACCTGTAAGATAAGTAAATATCATGCTGATACTACGGGTAAATAAAACAAAGCAGAAAGAAACCTGTATCTACCTCCCAAGGTTAAGAACAAGTTCAGCCCGGGTTTATGCACAGCAAACCTCACATTCCGCCTGCTGGTACGTACAGCTGGATGCCAGCCTGGCTGCTGCTCTGGCTTAAAACGTCTGTACTGGGCTTAGGAATAGAGTAAGTCAGAATATAGCTGCTGATAAGCCAGGTAGCAGCTATCTGTGCCCAACCTGCCAGACTCAGCTCGAGCTTCCAAGTTAGGCTTAGACTGTGGCCTTCTGGAGATCTGTGAGACTTGGGCTGAACCTGACTCTAAGCCTTTTCGGAGTCCTAGCACTGATGAAGGTGGGCAAATCTGACCTTAAGACCAAGTGCCTAGGCAGAAAAGGATCGTTCTGTTTGTTGGCAGTCACACACAGTCCAGGGATAGCCAGAAAAAGGACCTTCAGAGTTAACTCCCAATCTTCTACCCAACCACTGAGTTCTGACTTAATTACCGTTAACAACCATTTATGCACAGTCAGTGCCTACAGAGCAGTCCAAGAAACCAGCGGACCCTGATTATACCAGGTTTGGGTTTGATCCTAAATCTCGTCCAACAGAGGAGTCAAAAACGGGATAGTTTTCCCTTTGCGTACCAAAAGGTGTAATCCAAGTGTTCAGAAAATCTTTGCATATGAAGAATTTCACTGTAATTTTTCACGACAGTATCATACAACTGGAAACCTGTTACAAGACTCCATTCCCCATACCCTTAGGCTGCACTTGAGAAGATTTATCCATGAATACAATAGTAGCTGTTATCCAAATTTCATCAATCAAAGTGTCCCTTTGCAGTGTGGAACCTGAACTCCACTTCCCTCTCTGGCATAATCTCACTAGGCAGGATGACCAGATGTGCTACCAAGCTTTACATGCAAAAGCTTCTCTCCTTCAAATCTGCTCAGAATTCCTCTTCAGTGCAAGCACCTGGCACATGTTACACTGGAAGCATCTATTCAGTGTCATGGTTGTTACAATGAGATTTCACTAGCAATTCATGCAGACCACCATTCCCTGTAACCTGCTTTAAGGTCCCAAGGTTGCAGCACCACTGACTTAGAGAGATGACGGATTTAGACGCACTATTTGCTGTTGTTTCACAGCCGCAGAGGGATTCATAGCAAACTGGGAGTAGGGAGTCCTAGCTATCGAGCCACTAAGGAGATCCTCATGTCCCTCCGTCAGCCATGGAATAGCTGGAAACCTAATGCTTCAGTTCTAATGAAACTGAAGTGGGGCTGAGCTAACCCTGCTGCAGCTGGGGAGGAGATCAGTGCCTCCCCAGAAAACCTCCCAGCTCCTTTCAGAGGTCTGCTATACCTGCAGGAGCCTTTGGCCTTGTGTTCTCAATGCAGCTCCCCAAACTTTAACAGCAGCTCTGCGGCAGCCTGTTTTCAACAGAAAGATTTTGTATCAACTGTGTTTCTCAATGGGGTTAAGCAGGAACCCTGCAAATGGCTAAACATGAATTACATTTCCATGCAAAACATAAGCTGACTGATGGCACATCACTTACCTGCTCCTGCAGACCCCGGAGATAAGTGAAAGCAGGAATGTCAGCAGCATGCACACAGGCACAGAGGCCTGCTTCATCAGCTCCACAATGATACTAGCTTCAATGCCATCCGACTGCCAGTGGGTCAATTTGATGGGCCCATCATCATATCTGTCCGTCATGAACAGTATCTTGCTCTTCGCAACTGTGTCAAAGATGGCAGAGAGCTTTAAAGCATCGTCTGCCTCCTGGTCAGTGGAGGTAGCTGTGTCCAGAGGGGGATGTAGATGGGAAAGCATGACTTTGCGCTGGTCATAGTATACTAAGATTATTTCTTCCTCCTTAAGGTTGTTGGAGTGTTTCCTAAGGGCAGAACAGCTCCAAAATTTGCTGTCTCCCTCTTTGCTTATCTGAATCCATGGCTCATGAGAGAATATTGTCCCAAGGTCTTCCAAGAACTCACTCAGACTCTCTTCTTTCTCCTGTTTGCTGTTGCTCCATGTGCCGAGCACAGAAACACTGACTTTAGTCACCCGTTGGACTTCACTGAGATACTGCTTCACCTGGACAGGAATAAAAGGGAAATGGACGACGGCAAGGATAACAGCAGAGCTCTGTTTTGAGATCCAGCAGCCGATCAAAATGCCACTTTCTGCTGAGGAGCAGCATGATGGAAAGAAGACCTTAAGTACCATGGCAGCAATCCTGGAAGAATGGTATACCTGCCCATAAACACAGAAATAAAATTTGAGAATGATGATTAAATGCAAGGAAAACTTGAGCTGACCAAAGTCACTAGTAAGGAGGCTCAATCAAGTTTTAACACACTCAGTCCAACCGCTCACATATCGACATTAGTGACAGGCAAACAGACACACACACATCACAGAAGTATTTAGGGGGTTCCTGATAATCAGCAGTCTTTGAAGTGAGGGGCAGTGAGCCTGGAGTTTCTCTGCAAAGTCCTTTTCCATGTCCTCGAGCAGTCTTTTATGACGGTACACTGATAAGCACAGCTCATCAGAGCAGCCAAGATCAGGAAGCCATCCAGCCTCAGATCTTGGATCTGACATCGGATGCACTTGAGCATGTCGTAGAGAAGGGACCACACAGCAGCACACCGTGATGCCTCTGGGGAACATTTCCTCCTATTACTGACCATCAAATATTGGTTTATGTTATGAAGCCAGATAATTTCAGAGCCTCCTTTATCATCTAGGAACCCAGAGCTGTGCTCTGCAACAAACTCGCTGAACAACCTTGGTCAGATCACTCGCATCCTCTTGTCTCACTCCCCTCATCTGGAAACAGCACCGATAATTTCGCCTAAAGAGACTACAGAGGTTAACTGATTGAAGTTTACCTAGTAGTTTCAATTCATTAGATACAAGACCCTAAAAGAGGAGAAGCATCTCTGCTTTATCAGGGCTCTTTATAATATTTTTCTTCACGTCATTAAGAAAATGTCTCAATGCCTTTGTAAGGCTTTTACAAAAAGGAGCTGTGAGGCAGTTGACAATGTCTCTTTAAATAAGGTGGAGGTTCCTAACAGAACTATAATTGCAGTAAGGAGGGCGCTGGCGCAGAACAGTCGGCATCCAGCGCCTGTTGTCCTTTCCTGTCCTTCAGTGCTTTGTTAGAGATGTGAAAACTCTGCAGGCCCCCGAGGCTGGCTCCTCTGCGAGGGACCCAGTCAATTGGAAAAGGGAACACTAAGTATATTTATAACGCGTAGAGAGGATGCACAATGTGGAGGTCCCTGGTGGGTTTGTTTTTCTCTCTTTTTAATACGGGACAATTGATCTACTAAATCTCAGCACCTGGCAATTTGCTACGGCATGGAGGAGGCGATGGGGAAGCAGCAAAGGCGAGTGATTAACCTGCTCCCAGCCCGGCCAAGCACAGCAGTAGGAATGCCTGCTCCCGGATGAGTTGTCAGCCCCTCGAGGCAGCAAAGTGAAGTTTGCTCGGTGCACCGCTCGCTCCTCCAATGGGAAAAGCACCACAGTTGCTGCATTTGCAAGAACTGATGTTTTTTTCCCCTGGGACTGAATTTTCCCTTTCACTGCAAAACTGCAAAGCACACGCCAAGACTTCCCCTCAAACCGGTGTAAGGGTGCTCGTGAGGGTTCTGTTCGCAGCACGCTGCTGGAAGCAGACAGTGCTTGCAGGTGCTGAGGGCACCAAGCACTGTCCCTCACTGCCCCACAGACCTTCCAGCCCATGGCAAGATCTGGACACCACAGAGGACTTCCACCTCTCCCTCCCTGACCAGAGGGATAACCTCAGAGAAGTGCAGTCTGCGAGGAAGCAGGATCTCAGGAGAACCTCAAATAACGTCTTTTTCCAAAGGATTGCATGCCTCCAGCAGAAGGGGAAGGGAAGCGGAAAGACGTATTAAAGGAAGGGTAGAAAAATGGCAGATGGGACATCCCGAGACTGTAAGGGTGCAGGACATGGGCGGGGGAACGACCACAGGCTTGCAGGGCAACTGAAAAACGTCATCTTTCACCAGACAAAGTTTAATGACTACTAGAGCGAAACAGACTGAAAACAAGACATGTAAGCTTACTTTTCACTTCTGTTGAAATAGCTAGACTCAGATATTTTGTGTTGGTTTTTTTTCCTGAAAGACCACAAAGACTTTGAAGGACATGTATCGTATCCAAAAGAGTTCTCCTGACACACATGGGAAACTTTGGTGAAAATCAGCTAATGGACAAATTTAATTACACTGGCCTCTAAAAAAGTTTGAAATAAAACCTGCCCCCTACATTTTGCTTTTATTTCTTTTAGAAAGACTGCAGTTTGTCCAAGGATACTGGCCAAAACAGTCTTCCCTTCATCACCTCTCCTGCCTCCTTGCCTAACTCAGATTGTTAAAGAAACTTTATCAGGTGAGATGAGATTGCTTCACAATTTAGCTTTAGTTTTGAAAAAGGATTTTCACTTTTTTTACCTAAGACCCACAGTGATATTCCCAGTAAAAATGAAATAAATTATATAAATACAGGGGCTCTGAAAGGCAAAATAACAGACTGAACATGTCGGGAACGTACACACACACACATATGCTCAGAAATTATTTAAAATAACATGAATTTAGTTAGAGTGATAACATTCTAGCTATACTGCAGTGCCAAAACCTTATAAGTGAAGTTTACCAACAACTGAATACTCTAAAAATTGAAATTGAGCTCGATATTTTAAAGAGCCCAGAGAAAAATGAAGAAAATAAGTACATGAATGGGTTTTTTCAAGATATCTATTTTAATTACAAAAGCTACTACCAGTAATATCAGACAGATAACTTTTTAAAGTTGATTTTTTATTCTCCTTTTTCCTCAAGAGATGTCGCAGTTGTTTGAGAGCATCGCTACAAGACTTTTAGTGTCCCTGTACAGCCGTCCTTCTTACAGGTTTGACCATCCACCGGACATGTCAGAGAAGAATTATCAACTGACTCTTAATTCAAACCTATGTTTTTCACTGAGATCTCTTTTAAAGATAGCAACAATCATATGAGAAAACATTTCATGAAGGAGAAACGCCTCTCATCCTTATCTTCTGTAGTTTGTGAGTTTTTCCTCTTACACCTTCACCAACCTCTTAAATTAACTTAGTTTTATGCAGCTGACTACCTTGGCTACAGCTCAGGTTAAATGTGCCCAAGCACTCATCTGCCCTTTGGCTGCTGCAGGTATGGCAGAGACGACTCCAGACTGTACAAAATACATCAGTAGTTGAAAACCAGCCGATCAACTGTTCATATGTTAATATGGAATACGGTAGTAGCCAGGGAGCTGGCCTGGGAGCTCAGGCGGCAGAGCTGCTATTCCCAAATCCACGACTGGTCGTGCATCCTACTTTATTCATTCCAACAGACTGTTTGAAATCCAAAGTTGATATTTTAAATGTCAACACAGTCAACTGTTTCTGTTAATTTTAACATAAACATCCTACCAATACTCTTAGACCATGTTCATAAAGTGCCTAAAGTCTTCCAGATCTGCCCATTTCTGCTGGAAAGCCCCAGCTTTTTCCTGAGATGCCAAAGAGCATCAACACAACCATCTCGGGCACAGCAAAAACAACAACAGACACCACCTAAAATGCATTAATGCAACCAGCAAATGAAGAAAGGAGCCCAGGACTGACTTATTTCAGAACTTCAGATGGAAAAGCACTGGTGAACAGCGGGACGTGGCCCCAGCCTCATCGGGCCAGCTTCCCCATTGCCACCAGCCGTGCCAAGGGTGCCGACCCCTTGGCAAACCCAGGCCCGAGCACCCCGACATCCTCCCACGGGGTTTAGGGCCACCAGGCCGGGAGATACAGCAAGCGCTGACACGGCTGTCCCGGGGGAGCAGCAGCAGGGCTCTCCCACCGCCCAGCCCACCGACTTCTTGCTCATCCAGCTTTCTGCGGCTTCTAAACGCGATCTTAGGGCACGGGTGGGCTGAAACACAGCAGCAACGGCATGCCTCCTCCCCGGCACCCCTTGTTCCAGCCCAAGGCAGATTTAACCACCACCACACACCCCCCCGGCCCTGGGGCTGCCCCTGTCACGCCCGCGGGACCCTCCGCTGCCGCCCCGGCCCCCGCGATCCCCGGGCTGCCGCAGCTGCTCAGGGCTGACACCGCCGGCCAGGCCTCGGTGGCGGGTGGGGGGGCGGAACCCGCGGCCAGGCCGGGCCGGAAGGACCCCGCGGGCGGGCAGGCCTCCGCGCCCCGCTCCCCGCCGTCGCCCCGGCCCTGCCCGCCGCCCGCCTACCGCCCGCTCCGCCGCGCCGGCCGCTCCGGGGGGGGCCGGTTGCTCGGAGACGCCGCTGGCGCCGGGCTGTGCACCGACGGCGGGCCCGGCCGGTGCCGCGAACCGAGCTGCCGCGTTCCGCTGACACCGCACTCCCTCCCGCCCCGCTCCCCGTTCCCCCGGGTTTTTAGGGCCGCCTCGCCCAGCAGCCGGGGGGGGTTTGCAGCCGCGACGGGGGTCTGCCCCGGCTTACCGCGCTTACCGGAGGCTCGGCCCAGCGCCTGCCCCAGCGCCGAGCCGGGCGATAAGGAGCGCCCGCTGGCCCAGCCCCCCCCCGACACGGCAGCGCCCGGGGCGAGGCCGGGGCTCCCTTGTCCCCGCGGGTCCCCGCTGTTCCCGCTGTCCCCGTCCCCGCGGGCAGGGAGCGGGCGGCGGGCTGGGGCCGCTGAGGAGAGCAGCGGGCAGCCGAGGGGGTCGGCGCGGGTGCGGAGGTGGGGGGTGCAGGCCTGCGGGGCGGGATGGAGAGAAGATTTGGGGTTTGTTGTTGTTGGGTGCCACGGAATTGGGAGTAAGGTGGGCGAAGATAGGTTTTGTGGGAGGTGACGTGAAGGGCAGGGATGGCGCTGGCTCAGGCCTGTTCTGCAGCCCATGCGGGCAGCCGCCCTCACTGCTGCCGGGCTGGCTCCCGGGGCTGCCCCGCTCTGCAGGGAGAGGGGTCCAGGGGGGCACGCAGCGTGTCCAGCATCAGCACTTGCTCCAGGCCCGGGGAGGAGCGAGGGTCCGCTCTGGGCTTCGTTTGGTGTGAAAGATGGTGGCTGGACTTGGGTCTGCGACATCGGCAGAGGCCAAGGAGCTGTGCAGTGCCAAGCCCGTGCCGAGGACTGGAGTGGGGAGAGGAATACACCCTTCCCTCCGCCGCCACACCCTGCCCGCTCTCCCCTGGCCTCCGCTGATAAAGGCTGCGGCTGCCCGAGCCCCCGCGCCCGGGGAGGACAGGGCAGCAGGGCAGGCTCGGCTGCAGCGCGCGGGCTGGCATGACCATTTCTGCATGCCCGTGTGCAGTTTACTCTATGCAGTGGTTGTTGCTTCCCTGTAGAGGTCAGGGACGCCGCGCAGAAGGAGTTGCCTTCATTTTACCGTTCTTCTGAAGTCTGGTGCAAAACCAGACCGTGGCTGCCAGCTGCAGCCTGGCCTTACCCCTCCAGTCACACCCTGGCATGGGGAGGGCGGAACCATGGCCACTTAAAAACGATATGTGGGAAAGAGAGAGATTTCTATTATCTTCGCAAAAACACACAAGAATTGGAGGGCGTGGTGATAGCAAGTTTGCCAAGGCACCAACATGTGGCCAATTCTGAGTAGCTCGGTCCTCCTTTAGCTGCTCTTGTGAGTCCAAGAAACTCAGAGCTGGTCTACTACTTGCTTCTGCCATCTGGAAAAGGCAGTAAAGTATGGGGACAATGCCCATCTGTTGGAGCAGTGGAGCTCACAGCCCACCAGCAGACCCAAAGCTCAGCGGGGGTGCACTGGAACCAGCCCCGCTCCCCGCCTGGGTGCTAGGCTGGGGTCACCACATGGAGCCCCGGCGTTGATGGGGCTGTAAGGGGGCCTCACGCAGTACTTAAAGACTTTGACACAGTTCTCTCCTGCGTCTGCCACGAAGAGGTGCCCGAAGGAGGAACAAGCCACGCCGGCAGGCCTCCGCAGCCCTGCGGACACCAGGCAGATGGGAGCCCCATGCTCTGGGAACAAGTGGACCATGCGGTGCTGCTCATCTGCCACCAGGATGCTGCCATCCCCATCAACACAGACCCCAGCTGGATTGCCAAACTGGTGTCCATATTTGCTGCTGAGGGAGCAGAGGAGCTTACGGCTGCTCATGAAGACCTTCACGTCTCCGCACTCCTCGCTTACCACAAAGCCTCCGTTGGGTGCTGGACTGATGTAGCGAGGTCCCTGCAGGTTGGGGACTGAGTGGATATTGAGCGTCTTGAAGGCGTGGTCCAGAGCAAAGCTGTGGACTTGGCCTTGTGCGTAGTCTGCTACCAAGATCTTGCCCATGGAGTCTACACCAATACCCCTGGGGGAACCAAGCTTTCTGATCCTTATCCATTCCCCCTTGGACAGGCTGGTGTGAGGGTTGAAGATGCAGATGGCTCCATTCATCATGTCAGCTACAGCCACCATTCCTGTCCGAGTCACAGTCACATCTTCTGGCAAGAAAGTGCTGCTTTCTTTCCCCGTTTGCTGGCATGGCAGGGACTGCAGCGTTTGGCCTGTGCTGCTGAGGATGTGGACCCAGGGAGCACTCTCAGCTGTCACGTAGATGGAGCCATCCAGGGAGCAATGGATTCCATTTACTCCCCCGTAGCGGCTGCCGGTGGGGTTGGGGATCTGCCGGACGAGGTCATCCTGGCAATAGTGGAGGAGGTTCTTGATGTTGTCCAGGTCTCCGCACAGGCTTTTGGCCTTATCTGCCAGCTGGTGGACTTGGTACTGTGTCACCATGCCCATGCCACGCTGGTTGCTCAGCAGTGGGCTGGCTGTCTGGAGTGTGGTGATTGACTTCAGCTGGAGGGTGTAGATCGTTTTCAGAAGCTTCTCCTTTTGCTGGCTGGTCTGCAGACTGTAGTCCATGACAAATCTCTCGTCCCTGTTTGGGGGAAGCAGTAGGATTGTTACTGTCCCTGCCTGGTGCCACCTCTGGGGACATGCTCCGAGCTCGGGTGCTTGCTGTCTACCCAGGGTCAAGGTGTTGGTGCTAGTCTGGATTCACTCTGATGCGACAGAGACCAGATCGTAGCCCTGCCAGCTAATTACATGCCCAGGTTATAAAGACAAACAGAGACTATGGTGCAAAAATGAAAGAGTCAGCAAGCTGGATCTGCAGCTGGAGGAACCAGGCAAAAAGGTCCCTTGGCTTCAAGGACAGCTTGACTGGTGCTGGATCTGGCCTGAGGAGTTATGTGTAAAGCAGAGCCTTGTGTGCGAGCACATTGAATGGGATCTCCACCTCTCCAGTGTCTGAGATTAGTGGCTTCTCTCAGGCCTTTAACACTTCCTAACGCCTCATCTCTCCAAACCATGTTCAGTCCATGCTGTACATTTGAGACACTGAGGATGACTCTTCCTCTACTCCCACCTGGGTCAGATGTCACACTTGGCCAGCGTGTGTCTTTGCTAAGGGCAGTCCCCTCCCCATCCAAATAAAGTTATTCCTGAAACAGCCAACTTGTCAGGAAGAAGAAGGGAGCTACTGCTCTGAAGGACACATTCAACCTACACAATTTTTTCAGATGCAAGAGCCACCATAAGAACAACAGTTTCTTTTTTGCTCACTTTGTTTTAAAACCATAAGTGAGTCCCCCAAAAGGTGGAGATGACAGCCCAGCTCCGCTTTATGCTCTCCAGGGGCTGGCTGGAGCACGGCTTGTAGCACACAGCCGGGAGCTGGTAAGAGAAGTGTTAAGAGAAATGTGGCCTCAGTAAAGTTCCTGGAGAAGCAGAAGTTAACTTTGCTTTAAATGTGATTATAATTAGTATTATAATGGACACACTTGGCTGTTCTGAGTTGTTTGCAAGCCCCTCCTCCGCCTTTATCGCCCTGTGTCCCACGATTGCCGGGTGTCATGTGCTCTGTACTGCCTGCAAAAGTAACGCTTCCCCAACCCACAGCTGAAGGAAGCTGGGCTGGGCTAAGGCGTACTGGGTGCAAATTGTCCTTCCCATGTGCAAATACCACAGTTGACTAAAAATCATCCCCTGAATACTTGCAGAGCTATCAAATGCAAATACATGATGGTGGAGATGAGTGTGAATATGGAGGGAACCCAATTTCTGCTGGTTTTGGGACTTAGAAACAGCTCTGCCACCTTCTTCCCCAAAGTCTCTCCATGGAAGCAAGCCCTCCACTGCCTCCCTTTAACTGCTTGTTGGGGTCCTCCTTCAGAGCTGGACAGAGTTCAAGAAACTGGATTTTACAGATGGGGAAACTGAATCACCAGCCAAGGACCCAACATGCCACCCGCCGCACACCCAGCACCAGGAGCGTCCACTGCACTTCCCAGGCACTGGGCACCCAAAGCTGCCATCAGACCCTTGGTGATGTGTCCTGAGCCAAGCCTGAGCGGCTCATTTTGCAGGTCTAAGCCCAGAAGGAGGGCCCTGACCCTGTCCCCAGCACAGCTCAGGCCAACAACCACATGTGTGACCATGAGCCAAGCTCAGCATATCTTGTACCTTTGTCCTGATGTCCTGGGGGTTGCCTGTCCTTCCCTGGCAGCGCTGCCCTCCCACCGGCTCCGTCCTGCTCCCTCACCGGGCTCAGGGCAGCAGGGCTGAGGGATATTGTGTTGTTAGTGACGGGCGATTGCCCTTGAGTCTTGGTAAACACAAAACCTCCTGGTGCTGACAACCAGAAGCAGCGAGACAAGGGCTGGTATGTGCGGTTCTTGTTCCCTGCTGGTCTCATGCCCAGAGAGAAGGTGCCTTTCCTCCAGGATTAGGCCATGTCCCATCTACCTGCTCCTGCCAGAGGGAGGAGAAACCCCAAGGTGCCCCACTGCAGGGACTATTTGGGGCTTTTATGTAGAGGCACAGGGGCTGATTTGCTGCACCTCACCCTTAGCGTGAGACGCAGCTGCTGGAGTGGGGCAGGGACACTCACACCTTGAATCAGGACTCCTGCCTTATCTCACTGCTGCTTTGCTGCTTCCCCATCTGCTCCCAGCCTGGGCGTTGTGCAGTTGAGTGCCTCAGTCTCCCCACTTGCAAAAAGGAGATTGGTGATTTTTAAAATGTCAAGCTTTGAGGTCCAGCGATGGAAGAGACAGAACAGCCAGGACTCCAGGGCACAGCCCCCCTCTCCATCTCCATGCTGCTCGACCCTGGCTCCCCCGACCTGGGCAAGGCCGTGTTTGGAGTTGTCGGTGGTGTTCATCTGTTCATCTTAAACAAAGAGGGTCAGGAGTAAAAGCAGAGCCAGCTGGGACCAGCCTGCAAGGGGCTAGTCAGAGCCTGCCCTCCCTCCCTGCCAGCGCTTGCTGACAGTGCTCAGTCCTCCTTTGCCTGCAGTGGGCTCAAAGCATCCACCTTAAACCTGGCCAAGGCATGAAGAAATGTGTGTCTTTTCATTACTCAGATGGGCCAAAGGTGAATGAAGTTTGGATCAGATTCTCCCTGCCTTTTGGGATGCTTGGAGGGGCTGTGTGTGCCTGGCCCTTTGGATGAAGGAAGCGGGTTGGGGCCCGGTTGGCTGCAGGGTGGGATCTGCCTCCAAAGGCCCAGGGCTGGGTGCTCCTTTCTGGGTGTTTAGGGCCCTTCTGGTCCTGTAGCAGAGTGTCCCCAAAGCTCACAGCGTCTGGGAGGCTGCTACAGACCTGCTAGCAGCCAAAATTACAAAAATAACTTGACGTGACAAGCGCCGGGACTGCTCCATCCCAGCCCCAGCAGGATGGTAGGCAGCTTCAAAAACCATCTCCCAGGGCAACAGGGTCTGACCTTTTGTTTTGCTGTTGTGTGCTCCGTCACTAGGATAAACAAACACAGCCTGGCCCTGGGGCTTCCGTTCACCTTTCAAGGACCGTGGCTCTGTCACAACCTGTTTGAAAGCCACCCCCGGACCCCAGGAGACACCTGTGTCATGGCAGGGCCCTGGCACAGCCCATGCCCACACCGATGCCAGGAGCTGCAGGGTTCAAGGACAGGGGCATGGTCTGGCTCCTGGTGCTGGGAATGGACCAAGGGGAAGAGAGTTCGGGTCCAGTTCAGGCTTTTCTGGAGCATGTTCCTTGCAGGCATTAGTGGTGAACTTCTCCCCTTGCGGCTTTTCCTCCCCTGGCCAAGGAACGTGCAAGCCCTGGGTCTCTCCCAGTCCCTGTGCCCAGGGAGACAGGCACATCAACCGCCTGGCACTATGCATGTGTGCAGGGAGCCAGTGGGAGATGCCATGGGATGAACCGATGTCATTGCTCACTGAGTCACAGACTTGTGGAAAAAACTCCAAACCCATCTTGAGAATGTTTCCCCATCCAGATCACACCTCCGTGGCTGGGGAGAGGCTCGAGGGGACATTGGTGGCCACGGCGTCAGTGGAGCGTTGATTGTCGTGGTGCAGCTAAACATCCCTCTAGCTCAGGTCCACACCGGACATTGGAGCGCTCATGCCCTGAAGGTCCCAGCAGTCCCCAGCCTGCTCTGGGCCATCGTCAGCACGGGGACATTTTGGCCGAGGGCTGTGACTGTTTGCTGAGGCAGGAGCGGGCGGTTGTGGGGATGAAATGGGGCAGCGGGTGGGTGTCCGGCTGCCTGGGGCTGGACATGTCTTTTCTTTGCGCTGACGCCAGGCGGCTGCGTCTGTCCGAACAACCAGAGGGATGATTGGCACTAATTATCAAAAAGCTGCAATTCACTATGTGTGTGTGTGTGTGCAACAGAAAGTGGTGTCCCAGGACTGCGCGAGAGCTTTCAGCGGGGAGCCGGAGCATCTGCCTGCACAGCCACACTCAGAGAACATCATCTCCAGCCCGAGCAGAGCCCTTGTCCCGGCTGCGCTCCCCCACTGTCCCCGAAGGGCCTGCGGTGCCCAGCTGGGGACACGCAGGGGCTCAGGGGGATGCTGGAGGACGGTGCTCTCAGAGCCTGATCCCCACACAGGCTGGGGCTGGGCCTGGGGCTTTCTAAACCCAGCTACATGGAGGCGAGAGCAGCAATTCAGCTCCTCTTCAGACATCACAGAAATTCCTCCACGAAGGAAAGTTGTAACTACTCTGGTCCCTAAAACTGGTCTGGCACTGTCCTCCAGCTGGCATGGGCATCCCAGAGTCCCTGCTGCTGGTTAGCCAACCCACGGAGAATATTCTCCGGGGTCTGATAAGGGCTGAGCTGACACCTCAGCTTCTCCCTTGCTCTGTTCCTTGCTCCGCAGCTTCCCACTCTCACAAGGCTCACAAGAGGATTAGGAAGTTAATCCTCTTTGAGTCATCAAGCTCCCTATTGAGCCTAACCGAGAGGCCCAAAAGCTGTGAAGGACAGCGGGGCACCGGCACAAAGCCCCTTTCCTTGGGGGGAGCAGCCCCATTGGTGAGCCTCGGCTGGCCCTGGTGGCAGTGTCCCCATTGCCACCCCTTCCACACCCACCCCAGGCACCAGCCTGTCCCTGAGACTATGGGAGCTAGGCAGTGGTCCCACCAGGCTCACTCCCTCCATCCCACCCTGGGCCAGATCCTGCAGCCTCTTCCACACCGGCTCCAGGAGGTTGGTGGGAGGAAAGCAAAGCATCCTCATGTCCTGGCAGGGCGGACCTGCTGGAAAGCAGCTCTGTGGAGGGGCCCTGGATATCCTGGTGGACGACAAGCTGACCATGAGCCAGCAGTGTGCCCTTGCTGCCAAGAAGGCCAATGGTATCCTGGGGTGCATTAAGAAGAGTGTGGCCAGCAGGTTGAGGGAGGTTCTCCTCCCCCTCTGCTCTGCCCTAGCAAGGCCCTGTCTGGAGTACTGTGTCCAGTTCTGGGCTCCCCAGTTCAAGAAAGACAAGGAAATACTGGAGAGAGTCCAGCAGAGAGCTATGAAGGTGACTGGGGGACTGGAGCATCTCTCCCATGATGAAAGGCTGGGAGGGAGCTGGGCTTGTTTAGCCTGAAGAAGAGAAGGCTGAGAGGGGATCTTAGAAATGCTTATAAATATCTGAAGGGTAGCGGTCAAGAGGATGGGGCCAGACTCTTTTCAGTGGTGCCCAGCGACAGGACAAGGGGCAACGGGCACAAACTGAAGCACAGAAAGTTCCACCTGAACATGAGGAAGAACTTCTTCACTCTGAGGGTGATGGAGCACTGGAACAGGCTGCCCAGAGGGCTTGTGGATTCTCCTTCTCTGGAGATATTCAAACCCTGCCTGGACGAGGTCCTGTGCAACCTGCTGTGGCTGAACCTGCTTTATCAGGGGGGTTGGACTAGATGATCCCCAGAGGTCGCTTCCAAGCCCTACCATTCTGTGATTCTGTGAGGAACAGAGGCTTTCTGCAAACACAGCCCTGTTCTCATCCCAGTGGGGAGAGTTCCTGGGGGTCCAGGGGCACTGATGACCCCCAGGGACACAGGGATTACTGGAGCAAAGCTACGTGCCAGAAGCATCCTCTAATGGACAGTACTGGGCCATTTGGGCTTGCAGGAAGGGTTGCTCCAGCTCTTGGCGAGGAGGCGTGCAGGCTGGCATGCCGGTGTGCCACAGGCTGGTGGGCACCAGCTACAGATGGGCAAGGAAGCAACTGCACTTTCTGCTCCCCCTTCCCACCCAAAACACAAACCGTCTACATCCTTGGGTACCCCACACCTAAAATTAGGGAGGAAATAACAGTGGCTGTGGGGGTTTGACCCTCTGCAGCCCCAGATCCAGGAAAACAATGTGGGCATTTTGGCTTTGTAACAGCCACTGGCTGGGAAGGGAGAGCCAGGGCTGCTCAGGTATCGTACCTGGCTGTGCAGGTGCTCCTGGGTCTTCAGGCAGCTTCTGCATTGCAGGATTCTTTCCTCCTTCCCTCTCAACCCTTCAACCCTCAGCATCTTCCCCTGCAACCCAAGGATGCAGCACCAGGGAGCACCCAGCCCTGATGCCTCAGCACTACTCAGCATCTCCCGCATTGCCTCCATCCCAGCAAGCATGGGTCCCCTGCACACACCCTCCAGGCAGGGGAGTGGGCAGGTGAGACAAGGGCTGATCAAACATCATTGTCATCTGGGATCTCACCCCGCCATAGCCCATGGTGCCTGAGGGACACCCTTTCCCTGTCTGGCTTGGCTGCCTTTGGGGAGGAGCATCAGCCCCGGTGAGTCAGAGGGCTGTTCTCTGTTCTCACCCACCCAAGCTCTTTTGAGCACTTAAACCCTCAGTGTTTCCCTCCATGGGCCTTTGATCCAACTCTAAAGCCAGAATGGTTCTGCCCAGGGCAAATACCCAGGGAAACAATTCGTTCAGAGGCATCCACGAGCAGGGAAAAGAAATCTCCAATTGCAATAACAGATAGGCGGGGAATAACACAGCGGGGAAAATATGTAGAGTTTTGTACTCTTTTTCCTCACTTAAAACTGAGGAGATGGGATAGCTGCTCCTCCACGCTCGCCCACGCTGACTGCATACCATGGAGAGATGGAGAATACAACCGCTACCTGAGCAGCTCTGGAGATGCAGTCCGCCAGGACGGCCCTGCGGTCCCGTGTCTGCTGCTGCCTGCTGTGGTTCAAGGGTTTGCAGCAGATGAACCACTGCAGCAGTGTCCCAGCAGAGCCAGGACACAGTCACCAGGGTACGGCTGGAGGCAGTGATGCCACCACAGTGGCTGTGATGGTGACAGCAATGAGGAGCAGTAGCGCTGCTGCCACAAACAGCTGGGACCAGAAGATCCAAGATGAGCAGCGGGGGATGCATGGGGTGATGCCTTCCGGCCTGCCTCAGCTCTGCTCCTCTTCCTCCTCCAGAGATGATCCCAGGAGGCCGAAGAGGACTTGATGTTCCTTCACAAGAGCTGCAGTTGAGTGAGAGCAGGCGTCTGCAGGCCAGGATGTCTGTCCATGCGGATTCATTGCCCTTGCAGATCAGCCCCTTGCCAGGTCGCAGCACATCTGTGCTGCGTCCCTGGTGTGCCACCAGCCCTGGGGGATGACATTTCTGCCTTGAGAGGAGTTGGTGTCCTGCCCTGCTTGCTCCTAGTGTGTGGAAGCTTCCAAGCAAAGGGAGGGAGGGGGCTGAGAAGAAGACAAAGGAAGAGATGAAGAGGATGGTGTTCGTCCTTGGCAGTACCTGCTAGTACTCTTTGCTTGGAACTTCTGAAAACAGCACAGCTCCTTATTTAAGGTCATGGGGAAACTACCCCCTCGCGTGCAGTCATTTGGCAGAAAGAAAACCTTGCATGCCTTTCCCCAGGTGGGAAGTGCAAGGTGGGCTGGGACAGGCTCCCTGGAATTATGGGGACCCTTTGGGGGCAATTCCTGATTTGTCTTCCCAGCTCCAGAGTCCTCCCAACCTGCTATCTCTGCCTGCCCTCGGCTCGCAGTGAAAGATCATGCATTGCACTCAGCCCTGCCGCCCCGCAAAGCCGGTTCATTACTTCCCTCCTGCCCGAGACAGCTTCACGCGTCTGCCCAGAAATCTCCTGGCCGACCTTGGCCCTTCTTTAGTCCATGTTTGGTAACTTTCCACTGCTCCGAGCTCTGGCATGCCCATGTTGTGGTAAGAGAAAACTGGTTGTGCTGGGCAGGAACCACTTCTTGTCCCCAGCTGGTTCCACCTGGTAGCCCACTGTTACAAGTGAGTGCCCAGCTCCCCGGCCCTGCCGCCGATGGGTTGTGGGATGCACCGACACGGCCGGCCGGGCAAGATGCAGCAGGCAGGGCACCTCGGCACTTGCCTTGCTGTTGTTATTTCATCCATGGCCTCTGGATTTGTGTCGTCCCAAATCACTTGGATATCCCCACCCAGCTGCCAACCGGTGTGTGCAAGGCATCGAACACGTCCCCATTTCTTGGTGCCACAGCAAGCACCCTGCCAGTGTGTGGCAGCACCCTCCTTCCTTGAACGTGGGGTTGTGTCTACCCCAACTTGTGGGCAAACCCAAGGGCGTTTGCAGCTTCATCCCTTGGCCCGTGTTGTCCCCTGCCAGGCTGGGGTGCAGTGGGAGAAGGCACCGCAGACCGTGACATCCTCCGTGCAGCCTGGCGACTGTGCCTCTGCAGTGACCGACCTGTTCCAGCACAGGATCCATCCCCTAAATTTGCTGCTGCCCTTTGCCACCAAGCCAGGGAAGCTGGAGGACACAGCATTTTCACAGGGTCCATGGGATGCTCCCACCTCATGCTTGGGGCTGCCCTGCTCACGAGAAACAGCCTGACTTGACGTCCTGCCACCCTTCCCTGCAAACTGTGGCCCCATCTCTGTGCATTGGGATGCCTGGGTTGCCCCTATGCTGTCTCCCTTTGCTGTTGACCCCAGCAGTGCACTGAGCCAGAGCTCACAGCCACACCAAAGCGACTGGAAAACTGGTTGGGGATGCAGCAAACCCACCCTCGATGTCCCAGCTCCACTCTGAGCTCCCCTGGGGCCACGTCCTTGTGCCAATGGGACGGGGAGAGCAACAACGTCCTCTTTTACCAGGAACTTTGAAATCTTGTTCCTTCCACTGCCTTGCCCGAGATAAGCCTTCCCTGAGGGTTTGTTTATTAGGAAACTTCTCTCCCTCCCAATCCCTGAGCTCTCCTTTGCTCTTGAACCCAGAGGAGAAGGAATACTTGAGCAGAAGCAGCTGTACCCACCTGGGGTTAGAAACCCATAAAAGTTGTGCAGCTCCATTGACCAGGAGCTGCTGGGCTCCAAGCTGTGCTCGGGACCTGCTGTGACCCCGCGTTCCCCTGCCCCAGAAGAAGGGGGGCTGCTGGCCTCGGCGCGGGGGGGAGGGACTTGGCTGGGTCCTCCAGCTGGCGATTGGGACTGGCCTTGGCTTGGCAGGAAGGTGGGGGGGACATGCAAGTAGGGGGACTTTGGTCAACCATGACCAAGAAAGATGGCTATCGGGTGGGCCTGCCTTAAAGGGCAGGTAATGGCTTGCTATCAGATGCCTTTAGGGTGACCAAATAGCCGTGTAATGGGCCCTGTGCTGGAGTGGGCTGAGGGCCCTGGGGGTGCAGATTGCAGACTGGATAAGCCACTCCAGTAGTTCAACTCCCATCCATTATTTAAATGCAAAGGTAAATGCTTTCATCTTTTCAGCTGGAAACTGGAATGGTGCTACCAGCTCAGCCACCTTCTGAAGGTCCCATCCTGGTGACCTGCAGGCAGGAGTCCCTGGGCAGGGGACTGCCCTGGACAGACCTGGCAGGTCAGGGAGGGGAGCCATCCCCTTTGTGGGGGTGCCACCAGCATCCCTGGGGACAGGATGCAAAGGCTTAGTAGCAGGGTGACGCTGGGGACCTGGGACTTGACCCCACGCCCTCCTCTCTGCTCCTCCCTGCACCAGAACCCAGGCTCTGGTGCTGTGGCCCCATGGTCCAGCCATGGTAGCTCATCGAGGGAGCTGGGCTGCCTCTTTCCGAAGGAAAAGGCTGTTTGTGTGTACAGGGACTTCTGTGGGAGGAATTAGGAAGCTCATGGCTTCTGCAAGGGCATTTCTCCTCCTGATGACTGCCTGCAGACATAGTAGGCTGCCCCCCCCGCCAGCTGGTGAGGTCTCAGTGCTGATCCACAGAAGAAAACAGTCAAAATCCACCCACAAGAATACAGACCACGTGCGGCCAGCATTAATATCTGGCCACATCCTGCTGGTGGCTAACCCTGAGCCTCTGAAACCCGGGGAGTGCATGGCTCCATGATGGAGAGCTGTGGCGTGGGACTGCTGCAGGGTCTGGCCAGAGCAGGCAAGGCTTCCCGGAGAGGAGAACAAAGCAGACAGCCACAACTCCCGCTCGGAAGTCTTCCCTTTAATGGTTTGCTTTTTGTTTTGTACATTCGTAAAACTGTGAACAATAAATACTGTGTGGTCGGCCTCCACCTCCCACTTGCCCTCCCGTCTTTCTGCGGAGGTGAGGGAGATCATGAGCGACACGGCGAGGGCTGCTGGTGCCCGCTCCACTTGCCGGAGGGGTGCCTGGCTTGCAGCGTGGGCACTGTGGGGCAGGGCAGCATCCCAGCTCAGGGTGGCAGGATGGAGTCAGGGGCTGGGGAGGCAGAGGTGACTTGTGTGTGAGCAGTATCTCAGCTAAAAAGAGGTGAAAGGCAGCACTGCCTGGTGGTCTGATCTCCTGCTGAAGCCCAGGGGTGCTGGTCACAGAGCTCAGCTACCCATCCGGTGTCTTGGACCTCCAAGGTGCCCAAGTTCAGATGGGGATCTGCAAAGAAAAACCACATGGTGCTTGGGGCTGGGAGGAGATGGGGCTCCTGGGTGGGCGGAGGGACCCGCACGTCCTGTTGTTCCTCAGAAGAGGTAACGTTTGGGTAGAGAGGGAAGGGTGTCAACTGGAAAATGGGGGTCCAGCTTCTTGGCTGTTCTATGCATGCCCTGCTGTGCTCTGTGTGAGGGTCCTGGTGTGAAAGATGCACAGAGAAGCTGGTGTGGGGGACAGTAGGGAGCCCTGAGATATGGGAACAGGGAGATGCTGGAGTGGGGAACAGCAGTTGCCAGGGCTGTTTGAGCGAGGGAGCTGGGAAGGGGTGGGTGACAGAGGGGCACAGGGTGGCAGAAGAGGCTGAAGAGAGACAGGCAGGCTTCTGGGAGTGGGTGATGTGAGCAAGGTGCCTGGTATGGAGGGGGCTGCTGTGCTGACAGTGTTACGACATCCAAAGATGACAGCACTATTCAGATCCAGAAAGAAAGGTTCAATGCCACCTTTCCTGGGCTCCAGGATTGAAGATCCTGCACCCAAGCTCTGGGGTCTCTTCTGGTGGGCTCTCATGACCTTCACTTGGGCCTTGTGGGGCCAGGGCCATGCCGGGGCATGGCCCATCAGGAAGATCTGGAGCTGGCCCAATAGGGTCTTGGTGCTGAGCATCTCTCCTTTTGAATGCACCCCGTCCCACACTTCTCCAGAGAGAAGAGACCAACAATTCCACAGGTCTCTGTGCTGTGCCTTAAGCAAAGTCCTTGAGTGAGAAAGAAACCCTTTGATGAGGTGGAAGCTTTGTTCAGAGAGTAATGAAGTGAGAAGAGTCAACTCTTCCTGTTGTCTGGGTCCATCAAAGTACTTGGGAGTCCCAGGTCCCGTTCAGGGACTTGCCTTCTTCAGCCACCCGCAGCAGCATTGTCCACTTTGTGCCCAGAGAAGAGCCAGTGTCAAGAGCTCCTTTCCTGTGCTGTGTAGGTCACTTATTTGCGGCCTTGCTTGCTGTCTTCTTTGTCCTGCCCTTCCAACTCCCATCCCAGCTCTTCTCATTGCAAAGATCAAACCACCAGGTCAACTTGGTGAAGGCCCTGGGTGCTAACAGGAGACCCCACCATCTCCTGAACAGGAAGAGTGGATGGGAGAAGAGAGGGTGCCTGGCTTTGCCAAGCTGAGGAGAACATGTTAAACCACCCATGGTGGAAGGGAGTCCAAGAAATCCTGGCCCAGGCTTGGGACATCCTGAGCCAGAGCAAATACTGCTCAGCAGGGTGGCAGCGGACAGGGAGGTGTGACTGCCCTGCAGTGGGTACCAGCCTACCCAACAGAGGCAAGAGCCCCCAGCCAGCTTGGGGAGAAGGTGGCATTTCAGGAAGGCCAGCGCTCATCCTGCAGATGACAGGCAGCAGGTGCCTGCGCGGGTGGTTGGTTCTCCAGTGCTCTGGCTGAGGCGTGGCCGCTCAGTGTTGTTCTAGCTTGGGACAGGACAAGTTTGTGCCTTCACTGTTGTTTGTAAGATCTTTGACCGCTGAGCAGTGGAGCTTGCAGCAGCAGCATCTGACTGATTTTGCTGTCCCCTCTGCCATCATTTGGGAGATTAGGACTAGTGGGCAGGAGCTCATGGGAGCGGTGCTCTGTGGGGACAGGGCCTTTGTGAGGAATGCACATCATGTCTGCAAGGGGAGAGGCCATGGGTGCAGAGGGAGGGAAGGTCCTTTCTGTGTAAAGGCAGAAGGAGGAGCCAGACACTGGAGGACTGGTGGGCAGAAATAAGTCCCCACAGCCCAGCAGTTGACACACATGGCAAATGCCCTTGGCAGGAGAGCTTAGGACCCAGATATGGAAGTGTGGCAAGGTGGCTCCTGTGACACCTTGTCATTGTGCTTGGGAGGATGTTCTTGTCTCCACAGCGCAGAAAGTACTTGGCATCTGGGTCAATCCAGCTGGGCATCCGATTCCCTGCTGTGACGCTGAAGCTGCTGTGGGACAAAGCCACCGTGTCTTTGCTCTGTACAAGGTGTCAGCCACAGTCTGTATGAGCACAGCCACAGCTGGACCCAGTCTTGGCCTTGTAGATACCCTGTCTGTGGTCCCTCCGCTGTCTGCAGGGCATGGGAGTTGGGTTGCAAAAGTCCCTGAGTGTCACTGATGTGAGGGCTGGATCACCTTCTGCTGAATCTTGGTGCTTTTAGTGGTTTTCTTTTCTTGCCTGCTAGTGATTTGCCTTTTCAAGGAAGCTCCAGGACCAGGGAGCTGAGGCGGTGGAGCATGCAAAGTGCAGGAGTGTTGTCCTTGATGGTGGGGCAGGACAGGGACTTGTTTCTTACACCTAGTTGGAGTCAGCCGGGGGAGCTAGCTGGGACCCCACACGACGCGGCCCCAGCCAGACAGTGCTTAAGCTTAGCTTTCACCCATGGGGAAGAGGTGGGGCGGAGAGGTGGGGCACTAGGAAGGTGAAGTATGAGGTGGTCATTGAGATCCAGGAGCTTTCAAGCAAGGTGGTCTTAGGGGTCAGCATGCAGAGGGCTGTGGACACACACTGTGTCTGTCTCACTGGGAAGGCTGCAGGACAGGGAGCGCTGCATGGCCCGGCAGCCCAGGGGCCCATCCTCGGTGGTGACCGGGAGCTGAGGGCCCTGGGCAGTGCTGGATCTGCCATCAGAGCAGAGCAGGACACTGGAGTCTGCCTCGCACTTGGTGGTACGGCTGTAGTAGGGTTCCATCACGTGCCGGAGCTCCAGAGGCATGGTGAGTGGCAGGACCTCAGCTTTGATAACAGCGCCCAGGTGGGCCTCAGAGGCAGATGCCCGGAGGCTCTCAGAGCGGCTCATCTTGATCAGCAGGTCAATAGTTTTGTTCTCAGCCTCGAGGAGGCAGTTTGGCAGCCCCTCCGTGTCTCCACCCTCCCCAGTGGCCACACATTTGTTGAGGGCTCCTTGGTCTTTGCTGTGTTGCTTCTCACTTCCCAGGCTCATGTTGCAGGGCTCCTTCTTGGCCTGCTGGACCTTCTCCAGACCTTCAGAGGATCTCTTCACTGAGAGGTCTAGTGGACCCTCATGAGGTTTGGTGGCCTTCTCCAGTGCCTGGTGGATGTGGTAGAGCTCTGTTCGGATTTTGACTAGCTGGTCCCTCAGCTCTTTTTGCCCAGGGGTGTCCTCCTTGGCAAGATCAGACAATTTCTTCTCCACCTCTTGGTACTCCTCTAAGGTTTTGGACAGGTCCCCAATAAGCACAGTTGTGGCCTCAGAGTCTGTCATGGTGGCAGAAGTCTCTTGGGGTCTGCTCTGCTTGCAGAGGGCATGGTCCACACCAGCACCCACAGAGGGAAGAACTTCAGTGTCATTGCCCCTCTCCAGTTCCTCAGGCCGGCCTGCGAAGACCTCCGTGTGCCAGTGGTCCAGGACCTTGGGGATGTGACCAGAGTTGACCCTTGAACCACTGCAGAGGAGAAATGGATAGAATCAGTAGGGAAAGAGAGAGGAAAATCCTTGGGCATATGTTCAAGGCCAGAATTGCCAGATTGAGCTAGAGTTCCTCCACTGTCTGCTGCCAACGTGAGGCCCTTCCAGGAAGGTCTTTGGTCTGAGCATGCAGAGCTCTGGCTGGACCTGCTCCTGGCATCATTCTCCCAGAAGGTGGATGGACCCAAACACACACTATTTCATAACACTGACCAACAAAGGGAGAGACCTGTCTGGTCTCGGTAGATGGTGTTTGGTAGAAGCTCCTCTGGGTGCCAAAAGAGATGGGTTTTACAGTGACATTTTTCTTGGACCCACGGCTGGACTTGCACAATCAGGGGAGAAACTGAAATTTTGTTGAAAGGAGCTGTGCACGTTTCTAGCCCCAGGTAGAAGGAAATGTTTGGAAATGTGACCCTCCCTATGAGCTTTGAAACCAGAAGGCAAATGAAAGGAATGCAAATGTGCATGTTTAAAAATAGGCAATGATTGTTCCAGCAACAGTAGGATATCTGGCGACCCAGGAGGAGATTCCCTGGTGCCTGAGGAGCACAGGTCCATGTTGCACAGACACCACATCACTTCTGGCTCTGTACAAAACAGGGGGGAAGCGAGGGGCAGCAACTGGTGACACAGCCCAGGTGCTTGGATGCACCTGAAGGCTATTCAGGTCCTTTGTTCTTGGAGGGCAGAAAGCCCTGCTCTGGGGCTATGGACCACCAGCCTGGAGCATGCTCAGCCCTTGGAGACTCATCTCATGATTTAGAGGCAAGCGGGTGGGTCAGGGAGACGATGGGGTATGAAGATGACGTTTAGGGCCAGCCAGAAGTGAGGAAGAGGCAGCAAGATCAAAGGCACCTTACCTGCTCTGGTAGCTGAGTTTTCCAGGCATCAGTATTTCAGGTCCCATCAAATCCAGCCCATTGGCAGTGAACTTCCTCTTCAGGGAGTTGCCTGGGGGGCTGCTGGTCTCCAGACAGGTCACCACTGGTAACTCTGTCTTCTGGACACTGCTGGGGGCAAAAGTGCAGTCCTTCATCCCCACCATGTTTTGGTAGATGTCAGTGGCTGGCTTTTTGCGTACATTGTTGAGGCCCAAAGCTGGGTTGCTGTCCTTCTCTTGAGACAACCATTTCTCCTCTCCTTCCTGCCCCAGCATGGTGGGGTGGCTGAGCTCAGAGGCTGGCTCCTCCCTGACCCCTTTGGTCCAAGGAAAACTTGTCTTCAGAACTGGTACCTTCAGCAGCCCTGGTTTGGTTGGCTCACTGGGGAGCTTGGCTTGGGGTTGCGTGGGCATGACGGAGCCCACGAGCTGCTGGGCTTCTGGCTTGCTGGAGGACATCTTGCTTTCAGTGGAGCCAAAACTGTGCTCAAAGAGCAAGGGGTAGTAGAAGCGGGGAAGAAAGGCTGAGCGCTCGGGGCTCTGCAGGGGCTGGAAGTGGGAGGCATGTGGGTGCATCAGCTGGGCAGTGGAGGCCAGGAAGGGCAGCTGAGCCAAGTGCGGGTGTGTCGTAGCACTGTTGGCTATGGTTGGGCTCAGGTAGGAGAACAGACTGGGGTTCAACGGGTAGTTAATGCCCAGCAGTGAGAGGTTGAGGCCCTGAGGTTCATGGTAGTCACTGTAGGCTGGAGGGGGGTAACATGGGATGATGTTGCTGTCAGTACAGGGTGGGGAGACCTCAGGTGTGTTTCTCCTTTGCCCATTTGCCACCAGCTTCCACTGTTCCATGAGTATTCCACTGCTGGCCAGGCATTTCTTTGGCACTTTGCAATGTTTTGGCTTAGCATCTAGGTCTGGGGAGGCCATTTCTCTGCTTTTCATGACATGGTTCTTGAGAGAGAAGACATCCGTGATGATGAAGTCTGGTTCCATCTCCTTGCAAGGTTTATCCCTTTTGTTCTTGAAACCGAAGACCAAAGTGTTCACTTCTGGTTCAGGTGGATCACCTTGGCAACCTGCCTCTTCGTTTTTCTCCTTCTTTTCCCCTGCATCCATTTCCCTCAACAGACCAGCAACGTCCTCCTCCTCCTCTTGGAATGGGCCTCCTTCTTCACCAGGCCCTTCAGCAGGCAGGATCTCCACCCCTGATGTTGGCTTGTCCTCATGGCCGTCCCTGCCAGAGGTCTGCTTGGTCCTAACTGCCCCTCCTGATGTGGCCAAGGAGTCGCAGGTTTCCTGCTCATCCCGCCGCCCATGCAGGCGGGAGGTCTCTGTTGCATGCAGGAGCCGCAGCTCCGGGTGGAGCAGATTGCCCTTCTTGTAGGGCCAGTCGGACTCAATGAGGAGGGAGAGGGAGTTCTTGCACAGGCTGTACTTCATGTGGTTGTAGAGGTGGGACTTCTCCATGCAGGTGAAGGGGCACTGGAAACATTTGTAGTTGTACGGCTTGCCCCATGGCCTTGGGATGTAGTGAGGCTTTTTTGGCTTCCTCTCCTTGTGCTTGTAGACTGAGGTCAGCTTGCAGCCCATGTCATCCTTGGACATGGTGGCGGGTGCCTGGAAATGGCTCCTTGTGGGAGTGGAGAGGCAGGGTGTGAGAATCTTCCCACACCTCTCTGGGAACCACTGTGTGCTCTGGAAGAAGGACAGCATGGAGCTGGTGAGCCATGCCTTGTCTCCCCAGGATGGTAGCTCTGCTCCATGGGCACCTCCTGGCCCCAGGGAGTGGAGCTGCTGGGACCTCAGTCTGGAGCTCCTATGTTTGGGATCTAAACCCAGACCGGTGATGGAATTTTTGCCCAAACCCTGTTGGTGTGCCCATACGTGCTGGCCCCATTTTTAACCCTCTTCTGTCAAACCACCCCAGAGGAAAAGGAAAACAAATGCTGTTAAAGGCGTTGAAGCTAAACCATCTCGAGCTGACATTGAAGAACCCAGGCGACCTGCCCGCCCAGCCGGAGCCTCCCTGGGGCAGCCCCAGCCCAGTCCAGGGATGATTTCCCTGCTGAGGGCAGGGAACGAAAAAGAAACCTGCCTGCAGCCCGGAATGCTGTGCCGGGCATGGACCTGTGCGGCTTTGACATCTCCTGGGGTGCCGCAGCGCTGGAGCCGACCGAGCTGTTCCCAAGCTCAGGTGCTAAAGCTGGTGCAGAGCTGGGCTAAATGCAGACACCTGCAACCCTGTACGTGAACATGCAGTCGTGGCATAAAGAGGACGGTTGGACAGACAGACTGGACAGGAAGAGGCTGAGGACTGACTGCCTTTAACCAGGCGTTGCTGCTGCAGAGGCGGTCCTGCCTCCCCAGCTGTGTGGGGCTGACGCTGTCCTGTCCCAGCACGGGAAAATCCGGCCTGGAAAACCAGTCTGGGCTAAAGCACTTCCAGGTGTCTTCCCCGAGATCAAAATGTCTGGGAACTGTCCCCTGCAGCCCCCTGGCCACGGGGCTGGCCCTGTGTGCTTCCCACCCCAGCCTCCCCGGGGACAGCGGGGTCGTGCCTATCCCGCAGCCCGTCACCCTGCCTGGCCCGGGTCCGGGCAGGGGACCGCGGCACCCCAAATCCTCACCTTCCCCAGGAGCCAGATCTGCAGAGGCTCCGTGCTCACAAAATTGGGATCCTCCACACACGGCCAAGAAGCAACCTCCCGCAGTCGCAGGGCATCCCACACGATGCATACACCTGCATCACCGCTCCAGCCGCCATTTTGCCCTTCAGGGACTCGCCGGCTTCTTCCCCATTAAAACAAAACCCTGCATTTCTGCTGGGGAGGGCAGCGAATTTGAGTGCTCATTCTGAGTGGATGGGGCTCATTTCTCAGGGCCAAATCCTTCCCCCACACGGCAGGACCTGGGGCAGAGCTCTACCTCGGGAGACCCCGCAGCTGGGCTGGCAAAATGATGTACAGCCTGGGAAGGAGAGGGGAGCAGCAGCATCTCCAGACTGCTGCAGACATGGCAGCCAGGGCTGTTCACAGAAACAATCTGCTCCCTGGCTTTTGGGGAGGTGGAGACAAGTTTTGCAGGATGGGAAGGGAAAGAGCATGTCTCTGCACAGCAGAGCACACTGCGGCTTTGGGCAGGTCCGGACAGTGGCTCTGGGAGCTGACGGCCTCTGCCACGGACATTGCTCCCCACTGGACCAGCGTGTGCCCAACCCAGCCCAGCCCAGCCATGGCCCCGGGGCCTTCCCCGCGAGGCCAGGGAGGAGCAGTGCAGCTCCCGGGGTGACCGGCACAGCAGGGCTGAAGAGCTGGGATCAGAGCAGGGTGGGCACAGAAGGGGCTAGCGTGGCAGCATCACCACACTGGGATACAGGTGGCCATGTGGCCCTGCGATGCTCCCCACCTCTGGGTGCATGCCTGCTGCAGATGGTTCCCCTTAGGGAGCCCACGTCCTCGCGGCTGGCTGCTCACCCCATGGCCCTGTGCTTCCTTCTGTGAGCATGCTGCTTTGGGGACACATCGCTGCTCTGGCTGCAGTCTGGGATAACACATGCCCTCCAAGAGCAGTGGCCTTGGGGACAGTCCCACCAGCCCCATGCCCAGGCGGTGGCTGTGCTGGGCTGAAGGATGCTCCATGCTCTGCCACCCACTCTCATCACCACTGGCACCAAGGAGCATCACCTTCCCCTGGGAGCATGGTGAGAGCATTCGCGTGACAGGAGAGGGAATCACCTGCGTAGGACCCTCTGAACTTTCTCCCTGAGGTTTGCTTTCAAACAGCAGAGACCATCTCCTGCCCCACTGGGGACAAGGAACAAGCCGTGCTGTGGCTTCCCCAGTGCGGCGCAGGAGCCTACGGGTCTGCCTGGGATGCAGGCAGGGTTTGGGGACAGCCTGCTGTGTGCCCATGTGCAGGTTGAGCTGAAAGCTGGCCCTGCCTCTAAGATCTGGTCTTGCAGGAAATAGGCAAAAACGTCCCCTTGTAATGAACCCGTGTCCCCGGGGATTTCGAGGGGAGCTCCAGGGGTGCAGACCTGACCTGCAGCAGCCTAGGCTGATTTCTCCCACTGCAGTGGGATGTGGCAGCAGAGCTCAGGGCCTCCTGCCTGCAGGTTCACTGCAGCGAGCGACAGCCCGCCTGCCTGCCCGGAGGGACATGCTTGTCCTTGAGCCCTCAGACTCTTTCTGTGTGCGTCACGCCTGTGAGCTGTGAGAGCTCTGGACACCCACTGCGATGCTCAGGGGAGCAGAAGGGATGCTGCAGCGGCTGGGTAGGATGGGGTCCCTCTGAGCATCGCTCCCTGGCTCCAGCCACCGAGCCTGGGGCGCCCGGAGCATCGTGGATGTGGCTGTGCCCTGGCCTCCTGGTCCTCTGCCCTATCTCCCCACACATGCACCCTGCTAGAGGGCAAGAAACGAAGAGCGGCTGAGCAGGGAGCCAGGCACCTCAGCCCCACTGCGATGCACGCCGCCTGTTTGCAGGTCAGTTGAACAAACATTTGCTGTTTATACGCCAGAGGCAAATTAAATCTTTGCTGGGAGACTGGAACTCGTTGTTCCATTCCTGCACACCTGATCCTACTCCTCCAATGCTGCTGCGAAAGCCGTTCCTGTCCTGTGCCTGGCGATGCGAGGGATGGCAGGGAGACGTCCCACATGGGGACAGGCAGCTTGGCTGCTTCAACCAACCGCCCTAATGCTGCAGAGAGGAATGGCATGGGAGGAGAAGAGGGAAAAGCAGATAAAAAGAAGGAGAGAGGATGGGAAAGTGCCTGGCGTGTGAGCCAGGCAGGCTCCGGCAGAGCGGAGGCATCCCCAGAGCCAGATCAGGCCCTGCGGAGCTGGGAGACAGGCGTTGCAGCTCCTGGTTGCTGAGCAGTTCCCGCACCAGCAGATCTTCGTGGTCTGCTGAGTCTCTCTCTGCCACAACACATTATTTCCAGTGGGCTGTCAGCTGCGGCGGTGGGGGCTGTGCCTGGGGGCAGCGCGCGGCGGGGACCACGCACCTGTGCCTGGGAATTGCAGCATCCCTGCTCTCCTCCCCGGGCACAGTCAGATGGAGGGAGCAGAGCGGCAAGGGGAGAAGAAAGAGAGGGAGAGACAAAGGGAAGGAAGAAGGGAGAGATGCCCAGGAAAGACATCTGCAGTCCCCGGTGCTCCAGTACATAAAAAATCCCAGCCCCAGCCTGAGCTCCAGACACAGGGATGGAGGGAAGTGCATACAGCCATTGGGGCAGCTGAACTGTGTCACATCAAATGTCCCTCTAGCTCGTGTCTCTAGTAACAGTCAAAAGCAGATGTCCAGGATGTAGGGCAGGCATGTATGGTACTGCTCCAATTTTCCCAACCCCTCAGCCATCACAGCACATCCCTACAGCAGACCGGGTGCTGCTGTGTGCAGTGGCCCTCCCCACCATGAAACTGCACGGGCTTCTCTTGAAGCTGTGGAAATGTTCAGCCCTCAAAGCATCCTGCAGCGAGGAGTTCCCGGCACACCGTGCAGAGCTTCATCCTTCAGCTTCCTGAGCTTCTTGGTCCCCACAAGTTTCATCTGTTGCCCCTCAACTCTTTAGCTGAAGGGAGCAGCAACCACAGTCCCTGTCCACCCTCCAACCATGTGGTTCACCATCACACCCCTGCTTCACTGTCTCCTTTCCAGGCTGAAGCTGGACGTAGGGCCAAACCCTGTCAAACCCCTTCCCCTTCCCTGACCCTCCTTCCAGACTGCTTCAGCCATTTGCGAGGCAGGGGCTCGGGCCAGTGGGTTTCCTCTACCAGTAAAAACCCACATTGCAGCCCTCTCCACCCATACCTAGGCATACCTGCACCCACCACTCAGGGGAGGGAGAGACAAGAAGACTGTGCTGGAGTGGAGCAGTCTGGTTCAAAGACAGGTCTTCTCCAGAGTGTGTGTCCATTGGAGAAGCTCTGCCTCTGTGAACCTGTCCTGATGCCTGCTCTTGCAGACCTCCAAGAGCTTTTCTGGCTGGAGCAAAGACCCCATCTCTCAAACTGATGCCTTCCCTTCTTTGTTGCTGTCCTCTGAGTCCTCCAACCCTGTGTGTAGCCTGCCAGTGAGCCGTAACACTCCCATGGAAATTGGCTGCCCTCAACCTTTCCCAGATGGCCGTAGGACATGGAATGGAGGAAGGGGCTCAAGAAAGGTGCTGAAGTTCTTCTCAGTGATGCTGGCATGAACCTCCGGCCTCACACTCATCCTGCAGCTGTGGACTCTCGTGGTCTCTCATGAGCTTCTCCTGCTCTGCACAGGCAGGAATTCATCTGCGGTCACCTGCACGCCCAGCACCAACTGCAGGGACAACTCTTCCATGCACCTACGTCCACCCAGCTGCTTCCTTTTGGGCTGCCCAGGTCGCTCATGCTCCTAAGGCTCAGAATCACGCAAATCTGTGTGGTCCTGACACTGCAATTCGTTGGCAGCAATTGCCATCCCAGGGACCTTGCTGCCCCGATGACCGTGCTGGCCAGGACGGTGCAGTGGGGAGCAGGGGGAGGGTGGCTTTTCTATGAGATCTCACATGAACCCCACAAGCCATCCCTTTCCTGAGCCTACCCAGACTCTCCCATTCTGATGCCTCCCATGGGGTTTTATCCCTTTTTCGGCAGTGGCGAGGCTGGAGCAGCCAGACAGGCATCGCGGGGAGGGGAGCGGGTGGCAGTGGGGAGCCACTGATCAATGCAAACCACTTTCCCTATGCTACATGCTTTTGCCGCAGGGGCTGCTTGGCTATTAGCAGATATCGGGTCCCTTTTTGTTTTCATAGCCTGGGGTTGTGTGATTTGAGCTTTTAAGCGTTTATCGGAAGCTGGGACGAGAGCAATTGGCCATGGCAAAGCAGCAGGCACTCAGCAAGAAGAGGGAAGCCTGGCTGGTGGGGCCTGGGAGCTCTGCACCCTGCCAACCTCACCCCACATGGCAGCTATGTTCTGAACGGCTCTTGTAAAGTGACCACGTGAGGCCATCCTGCTGCCCCTGCCTTTGGGGGTCCCTGCATCAGCGGCTTTGAAACTATTCCTACCTCGAGATGTGTGTTACTCTGGCTTGGTCTCAATTGTTGCACAAAAATCTCTTCTCTTCCCACAGGAACAAAATGTCTTCAGAAAGGCCTGGGGTTTCCCACCTGCCCCAGACTGCCAATCCTTCCATGTCTGCCCACCCACCATGTCTTTGCATGCAAGGCCCAGAGGCTGTGACCCAGGTCCCATAGCTCAGTGGGGCTCTGCGACTCGGAAGGTTCTGTGTCACCAGTTGCATGTCTTCATGTGTGGGGTCACTAAACCATGTGCTTCACGTCCTGGGGGCAAGACAAAGTCAGAGCCATGGTCTAAAAATCTGATAGCATTTAGATTCCCAACTTTTAGTTTTCCAGCATTTGGAGGGATCTGGAGTTTCTGGTTGGGAAAGCTCATGGTGAGGGCCACTGAAGGGCCAGTCTGTAGCCCTTCCCAAACACCAGCCCAGATGTGAGGTGGCTCCATCTTTGTGAGTGCTCCTACCTTTTGAAGTGCAGGCTGTCTGGGATTGCCTGCCCAGCCTTGGACTGTCCTTCAGGTCAGATGATGAACTTACTCCCTGCCACGTGCCAGAGCCACAGCACCTTCATGCATACAAGTCTTCCCTAATTTTGGGTCAAAATCTTCTGCCTTCTGTGCACTTACTCAAGAGGTGTTTCTATGTCTCTGACCTCTCCTACGCTCCTCTGCTTCTAGCCTAGTCCCCAAAAAGCAGCTGTCTCTCCCTGAATCTCAGTTAGCCTTGAGACTCCCCGGGGCAACCCCAGCATCCTGTGAAAAGCATGCATGGTGGCAAGCGTTCAACCAAGTGACAATGGGGTGGAATCATTGTCTTCTGCCTGTGACACACACAACACAACTCACAGGCTCCTTGAGAAAAGAGATCAGGCTGTCACAGCCTCCGGGCTACTCTCCAGAGATGCGAGGGTCCTCCACCACAAAAGGCTTTCCTACCACAGCCTTTCCTGCCGCAAGCCCTGCAGGGGAAGAGATGTACATCTCCTGGTGAGGAGATGTAAAACTGTCTCTCCACATTATATCAACCACCCACACAAGTTTGTGCCTGGGCCCCACTACAAGAGTCTCCTATGTCTTCCTCCACCTCCACTTCTACCTGCTAATGGAGGCCCAGGAGACCACAGGCTTCCAGCTGTGGGGTCAGTGGCTCAGCAGCAAATAGACCTCCAAATCTGTGAAGACAACATCAGTCTCCGAATGAAGGTGTGCAGCTGGATAGAGGGGAAAGTGGCTGTGTGCAAGCCAGGAGGGTCAGCAGCGTGGCTGGCACCCAAAGGTACACAGAGGAGATGGTGTCCAAGGCTGGCATGATGAACAGGAGAAGAGGATGAACATCTGGAGAGAAATGGGGGGTGCTTGAGAAGTGCATGCATCTGGAATAGGAAGGTACAGTCCAGATCTCCTGTGTGGTTAAGTCTGTGTCATTCCTCTGATGTGCAGGGCTCCTGGAGGTCCAAATGGCACCACAGTGTTACCTTCGCTGTTCCCAGGGGCTGGAAGGGTGCTTGATGTAGTCACCTTTGTGCTGGACATGATACACCACATATGAAAAATTTCCATTTCTATTCTTCCTATTTCTTCCTATTTCTATGACCTCTGAAGTTTCTTTGCCCACTTACAGGTTTCTCCTCTTGCTGCTCTGACATCCCAGGATGGTGTTCCACTGCCTGTGACCACCTGCCCTGGGAGATGTCCTTTCAGCTTTCAACTGGGCAGACCTTTGGGGATGGTGGCACATCTCCAGAAGGCCCTTCCTCCTGGGCACCCAGGCCCCTCATGTGTGCCAAGGCACACAGCTAGCTGTCCGAACAGGGCAATGTGGGGCTTGGCTCTGTGCTGATTCCCGAAATCCACCTCTTCCTCCCACCACAGACCAACCCATGTGAGGGTCCTCAATGTGGACACAGACATTAGATCATCTCTCCTGCCCCATTGTGAGCACAGGTCCCCAGGCTGGGTATGGCCACAGTGCACCCTGCCACCTCCCCTGTGCTCCATCGCACAATGAGATGTGTTTTGTCACCCCTTGTCCCATCAGAAAGCTCCATGACCTCTCCAAACCTCTGCAGTCAAGTTTCTCAGCACCATTACTTAGAAACGTTCTCCTCCTTTTCACTTTCCATTTATCCTTGGACAGTTCACACTCCTTAAATGCCCTGGGGATGGGAACGATAAGAAAAGAAGGAGATCTCCTCTATACTTTGCTTTTGCTGGCCTCGCAGAGTCCAGCTCTTATTGTGTCTCCCAAGACACCCCAAAGGTGGCCAAAGGTTCCTGTCTTGCTGTAGCCTTTCTCACACCCTAAGCTCTCTCCCACGATGTACCTGCTGTGCTCATACTAGCTGCTTGGGTGTTGCACTCCACCGAATCAGTCTCTGTTTTGCAACCAGAAAATTCACCTTATTCCAGTTCAAATCCACTCGATTTCTTTTGAGGACAGGGGCAGAGAGCCTTCGCTCCTCCTCTGCCTGCCCACCTTCTCCCTTGGAGTCCAACCTTCTTCTGCTCCTGTATGTGTCCATTGCTGTATCCTCACTTGCCTCGTTGCCTTTGCTACAGGAGAGGATGTCCTCACGTGGACACTTCCCTCAATCTTCCCCGTCCATGTCTTCGTGTCCCCATTCAACACTTCCTGCTTTCTTCAGGGTCTTTCCCACCCTATCCTCTCTTGGTTCAGCTCCTGGCAGACACCATTCTGGCTCTGCTCATGTGATGGATGTGGCTTCTTCCCTGCAAAGCTGCCTTTTAGCCAGTTGGCACTGGACATGTCCTGCTTCGCAGGGTTACTCCATCTCAGACAAAGGACTTTGCAATTCCCTCTTTGCTGAGCTCTGGCAGGTCACTGCCAGCCCATTTCTCCAGCCAGGACCTGCACTTTGCATTGCTCAGCACAACCCATTGGGCCTGGCAGTCCAGACAGTTTTTGACCCACTGTGTCTGTATGTCTCCAGTTTGGGCCTGAGGATACTGGAGGAGACCATGGCAGGGGACCTGCTAAGGTCACATAAACATCCCTTTCTCTCCCCTTACCCAGGCATCCAGCTGTCTCCTTGCAGGAGGCAGTCATGCTGCTCCAGCACAATTTGGTAAAATCACCCTGACATCTTCTTGTCTTTTATGAGGCTGGAAAGGACTTTGAGGAGGGCTTGCTTCACAGCCTTCCCAGAGCCCAAGATGAGGGTGGCCCACCCTGGGTGCTCTCTGATGGGTGTGGGCCACCTGTGCTGCAGGGCACCTCAAGTCATGGGCCATCGCGTCCCTACAGGGACCTCTGTGCATCTCAGCCAAGAGTAGGATGGAGCAAGCAGTGCTTGGGGGATTGCTTGGCTGTCCCACAGCTGACCCTCCTGGGACATTCTGAGATGGGTCAGCATCCCTGGGGGCCTCCCAGGCAGAGCTCTGCTGCTGGCAGCTGCCCAGCCCTCATTTTGGATTGCACCATGCAGCTGAAGAACCTTCCTCAGTGCATCCTTGGGATATGGAACAACTAGCAGACACCCTCCTTCACTCCGTCTCTCCCTCCCTCCCGCTGGAGCCTCCTGCCAGCCCGGGAGGGCAGGGGGGGCAGGAGAGGGGACCGCAGGCACAGACAGAGCACACCCCTCCTGCTCTCTTCCAGGGGATCCTGGCCCTCCCAGGGCAATCTCCAAAAGATCCCCGCTCCCCCAGGTTAGAGGACAGGTCTTTTTTTAGCAAAACATGGCCAAGATGGGCCAGTGATTTCAACCACCCCTAGAAAAGGAGGGAGGAGGCGGGGGGGAGGCTGTAGTAATGCTGCTCGTACACCCGGGAGGACATGAGCTTGTCCCTCCCAGCCCTCCCCTGCTCCTGCCTGCCAGCTCCCGGCGCTGGCAACCAGAGATTTTAGGATGCAGCCGGCGATGAAAATATTTAAATCATGACAAGGTCTAACCAGCCACCAAGGAACGGCCACCTGCCAAGGACTGGGTATATTTAAGGTAAAAGCTGATAAACTGAACTGCTGGGGGGGTTGATGCGCCAGCCCGGCGGCAGCGTGTGCAGTACAGGCTGCGGCACTGGCGCAATTTGGTGACCACATCCATGAAATCCAGCCGGTTGTAAACACCGTTTCAAAACAGCGCCAATTAGGACCCTCCCCTGCTTCTCCCTCCCCATCCTTAGGTGAGCACAAGGAACTCCGAAATAAAAAATGAAAGGGGAAATCATTTGCTCTGGTTGGGAGAGACTGGGAACAGCAAGGAAAATTGCCGAGCGGGAGATATTGTTGGGATCGACTCCTGAAGGTGCGAGAGCTGAACCAGCCAGAAGATTTCTTACAGGGCTGGGATTGCCCTGGCTCTGGGCAAGCAGGCAGGGAGGCCCTGCAAAGAGTGCAGGAGAGAAAGGCTGATTTTTCCTGGGGGATAACGCTCCGGCAGAGAGGAGGGAAGCAGAGGGGACACTGCCCTGGGGGGAGGCTGCCTGGCAGGGACCCTGAGCTTGCCAGGCAGCGCTCCTCTTTGCAGCCGCTTTCCAGGCAGATTTACCCCCCCCAAACCACGTATTTAATCTCAGGCAGGAACTTTTGGGATGCAGGCAGTGGGCACCTCTCTGCCTTCTGCCTGTTTCTTGATAAGGGTGTTTGGAGGGGTTTTTTTAATGCAGATCAAGGCAGCTCCAAGGGTGACGCTGCCTGGTGGTCTTTCTCCCTGTGTTTCCAGCTCTTTCCTCCCCCCAAGACAAGGCGGAGAAGCTCAGCCCCTGGCCCCGCACAGTGGGCAGCATTTGGGCTGCAGTGCGGGGATGGGAGCCGAGGGATGTCACTGAAAGCAGAGGCTGAGATGCCAAGTGGGCAGGTAGCACTTGGCCACAAAATCACCCAGCGAGGGCTCTACTGGCCAAGGAATGACCAGGAGGAGTGATAACGGCCTGAGGCAAAGCCACCGGGACTTTACACGCTGGGATGTTATTAGCCGGTGCATAAAGCGGGGAAGGCAGCTCATTAACCCGTGCTGTGCTGTGGGTCCGCACAAAATGGCCGTGCAGCCGCCTTTCAGTGAGTGCTGGGCTGCCCGGCACCACACGTCGGCAGAACCAAAGGGTGCCAGGCCGGGGATGTCGGCAGCTGCCTCTGTGACAGTCCCCAGGACTCCTGTGCAGGGAGGGGGTGACTTTCTACCTCCCCTGCTTCAAGCCTGTATCCCCCTCAAACGGCCTCTGTGTCAGGCAGGGCTCTGGAATGCCTGGGGTGCTCCAGAAAAAGGTGGGAAGACCCGACGGGATGGGGGGTGGCACATCCACAACCTCCCACCTTGGTTTTTCGCAGAGGGGAAGCCAAATCCTCCCCATGGAGACGGGGGAGTGGGATGGGGTGAGAGCAGGGCAGCCCAGTGCAGCTGTGTAGGCAGCACCCGGCAGATGCCTGAAACCTCTCCCAGTCCCGGTCCCAGGGTTTGCCACCACCGTGATACACATTTGGGACTTAATGATCTGATTTTCTTGCTTTTTTTAAAAAAAAAACGAGCCTGAGAAGGCTTTGACTGCTGTGAACTGTTCCTTGTTGCATGATTTCTTGATTTAATTGCCGAAATTACTGTAAACATGCATTCTCTAGTGTGAGGAGGAATATTCCTAGTTGACCCCTTTAAGCATTTCAGTAACTCACCTCCTCTAACAATTCAGCAGCTCAGTTTACTTTTTGCTTCCATTAAGAAGGATTTAGAGGAAAAAAAATATGGATAATTTAGATAATATTGTCTTACTGCTAATTTTCACCCTTCCCCTCCTTTTGCATTTCTTTTTCACAATTGCAAATTCTTGTCATGTCTCCCAGCCTGCAGAAAACCATTGCTCTCCTTGATTATTGTACAAACATGAAGAGGTAAATAACTTAAAATTAATCTGCACGCTGTGCCCACCCAGGCCGGTTCCCGACACATTGCTTCATTTTTCAGTGAGAAGAAAAGTCAGACCTCTGCAACCCACCACACGGTCGCAGGGAAGGTGTCCAAAAACCACCACAAACTTTCTGTTGTCAGAGACTTGCGTGAGCAAATTCCCAGCGAAGGCAATCGGACATGTCATTAGAAGAGCAACCCAAGCAGAAAGGCCCCATATGACCTCCCCAGTGCCGAGCGCCTTTAATAAGAAGGAGTTACGACGCTTGCAAAGAGGTGAGTTGAATCAAGGAGCATCACTTGGAAATGATCACGTCCCTGCACCCAGCGGCTTCTCTGCCTGTTCCTGCAGTTTGCACATCCCCTGTCCAGGTACCAGCTCCTGCCTCACGGCCGAGATCCTGGCTGTCACATGGCTGGGTTGTGTTTTTGCGAGAGTGCAAAACTGATGGGAGAAGGCAGCTTCCAGGTCCTCAGTGGGTTTTTGTTCCCGCAGCGAGACCCTCAGCCACCCCAGCGCCTTCCACCCCCTGCCCACCCCAACCAGCCCCGAAAGAGATTGAAATGCCACGACTTACAGCTCGGTCCCCTTTCCCGTCCCAGCTGGGTCCCTGCTCGGGACCGGGAGGCTGTGAGGAGGCTGGGGGAGCGGGGCAAGGGCTGTCCCCTCCAGCTGGGACCCAGCGTCCCCAGACCCCGCCGAGGCGGGGGGCAGGTGACTTCTAAAGCTGCTCCTGAGCATTTACAGGGTTGTTTGCAGGAAACGTCAAACTCGGGAACAGAAGCGCCAACCCAGGAGTCATTCCCCCCCCCCTCGCCGTCCCTCCCCACCCTCTTGCTTGGTCTCATTTGTACCGATTTGCCCCGCAGGCTTCTCGCTGATTTGCCATGTCCCTGGCAGGGCTTCGACCGGGGAGGGGGAGCGGGAGCCAGACGGGGAGCGGATGGGGGGGAGCCAGCCATGGGGAGAGTGATGGGGAGAGGGGTAGGCCAACAGGAGCCTGGCTTGCCAAAAGCAGTTCAGACCTAGAAAAAGCTTTAATGTGCACAGACGGAGCAGGCTGGGAGCTAAACCAGCTGGGCTGGAGGAGAACATGCTCGGCAAGAGGCTGGTTTGGGGCTGGGTGCGTGCGTGGCTCGGGGCTGGCTCCTCGCTCCAGCCCTCTGCCCCCGGGAGGGAGGCAGAGGTGGGAGGGGGAGGTTAGTTGTGAAAATTCCCCTCCCAATGTCAACTTTTCCTATCGACAAGTGACGGGCAGGATGCCAGCTGGGTTTTCTCCAGCATTAATCATTTACCTGCTCCAGCCGCCACCCTCACCCTGACAGCTCCTGCACCACAGCTCCGGGGAAAGATGCCCCCCTTTGCATGAAGTGATGGGTCCCCTTGAGCTGGGACTGCCCTGCCATCGTCCCCACCCTGTGTCCACCCTGGAGCTTGTGCCATCTCCCCCGCCACATGCCCACTCTGGAGCTCGTGTGCTGGTATCTCTGTGTGGGGCTGAGCACCACCACCTGTGGAGAGAGATAGAAGCCCCTCCATGGGGGTGATTCAAACCTTGGGTGCCCTCCTTCTCCCCTTGCTAGCCCCTTTCTTCTACAAGAGTGAGCCGCAAGCCACCCAACTGTGGTGTCTCGTGCCCACCTGAGCATTGGCCCTGCCTGGAAGGACCAAGGGCAGCTGTAGCCTAAGAAACCCCTTGCAAGATGCTGGATGCGGCCCAGACATCCCCATGGGGCTGACTCTGCATGGCATTGTTTCATGCAATTCCTTAAAATGGGATCTTCCCAGAACTGCCCAATGCACTGGCCCAGCTCGTCTCTTCGGGGCCAAGTGAGGGGACCCTGCGTCCCCCCCTAGCTGTTGAGCCACTGGCTCCCTGTCACCTGACCACACCCCTGGTTTAGTATTTCACAGGGCTCTGGTGCCAGTGTCGAAGCGCCGGATCTGGCACCACAGCACAGGAGACTCCGGTGCCCCCTCAGCTCTGTGCCCCCGCACCGGGGCGGGGGGGCCTGGCTTTGCTCTTGTCCCCGAGCCGACGCGGGGACATGGCCCTTCCCGGGCGCATGGCAGGCAGCCGGCCGCAATCTGCCGTGGCGCAGGGCCACCTGTGCTGGCTGCCCATGCCATCTGCGAGGGGGGAGGTCGGGGGGAGCCGGCTGCCGTCCCCCCGCCCGGGTCAGCGAGCAGGGGGACAGCCGGGGGAGGCCACGGCTGACTCGCTCCACCCCGGGGTGCTGGCACTGCCACCTCCACGTGGTGGGAGGAGGAGGAGGGCATGGGGGCAGCCCCCCCACAGGTTTCTCCCAGGGTCTACCGCCATAGGGCTGGGGAGGGGCATTCTGAGCCCTTTGGTGGGGTGCCAGGGTGGGGATAGGCTGCACGCCAGTCTCCCCGGATGGCTGCATCACCGCACTCCCTGCTGCCTCTGGATATCCCTTGTGCACAGGAGCAAATGCGGGTCCTGAGGTGTGTCTTTGGGGTGCCCAGCGCTGGCACAGGGGTGTCCCGAGGGGAGCAGCCCCCAGCAGCCCCGGGAGCCTCTTAGCAGGCAGGGGACCTGGAGATGGCTCTCATCTGCCCTCCTGCCCGTGCTGGTGGCAGTCACCATCCCCTCACCCTCCCTGCTCAGCTCCGGGAGCATCCTAAGAGCTCCCGGCCGCAGCCGGAGCCCGCCGTGCATCCAGCGCTGTACAACCGCCGGAGCCGGGCACCGGCAAGGTTCATTCCAGGAATCCCCATTGGCGCTGCAGCAATCGCTGTCCTGCTCGCAGGGGACATCGCCCTTTGATGAGACGATAACAAAACCTGCCCTGCGCCTTCCTACAGGTAGCCGGAAAGTTTTATTCGTCACTGGCTGCTGGAAAGGTCACGGTGTCCTCCTTCCCCTTCTATTTCTGGCCTGTGCCCTTTCGCCGTCGGAGCAGGGAAGCGCTCCCATGCCCTGGACCCCGGACACGCCGTCTTGGTGCGGCTGCATCCCCGACGCCTTGGCCCCAGAGGCGCCTGGGAGGGCTGCGGGGAGGATGCTCTCTGGCTGCCCGCACACTGCCCACGCCGGCTGGGCTCTTTACAGACCAGAGAAGCTGCTGTGGGGCGATGAGAGCTGTGTGCGGACTCGGCACCGTCAGCTTCAGCCCTGGCACAGGGAAATTATGGGAATTTTGGGATGCAGGCAGCGCACGGGATTCTGCTGGAGTCTCCTTGCTGCAAAACCCACGGGAGAGGGTTCTGGCCCTGGGTGTCATGGGCACAGAAGTGCTTCCGAGGGGGTGGACCGAATCAGCCCATGCTGTGCCCGACATGGGGCAACAGGGGTGCAGTGGGAAGCGGGGGTCTGGAGGGACCCCAGGAAGCGCCGGGCCCTCTCCCAGAGGATGCACACACACCCCGGCAGGCAGACAGGCAGCTGCCAGGGGCTCTCAGCGTCCCTGCCCAGGCCGGGCTGGCACCAGTGATGAGTCACGGGAGCACTGGTGAAGCACAGGCTGCAGGATGCTCCCAGGTCTTACTGGTGCCACCCAAAAAGTGGGGAGCAAAAAGGGAATACCCACAGACAACAGGGGACAGAAAAAGAGGATTTGCCCTGAAGATTGCCCTTTGCCCAAACCCTGCAGGTTTTTTCTTCATTCTGGGAAATACCCAAACCTTCATCTGAGCCCTTTTCTCCTGGGGTACCAGGCAGGACCAGCCTGGGGATCCACTGGGCTTCCCAGCCACAGTGGCTCAGCATGCATGGATCACCTCACAGGGAGTCCCAGAGACCCCTTGCACCCCGGGAAGGGCAGCTGCAGACCCCCATTGCCACCTGCTTCATCCCAGTGCATACTGGGAGGACTGTGAACCCAAGAAGATCTGCAGAGGAGCCCAGCTTCCATTTCCAGCCTTCCCATCTTGCTCAGATGGTGTTGTACCATTAGACATGGCCTTGCTATACAGAGCCGAGCCTTTTCCAGCTCTGGGCCAACCTGAAGAGGCTTAAGAAAAGCCCTGGGGAACTTTTTCATGCCTCTTTGTTCGTGGAGCAAAGATATTCCCAGCCCTGAATCTATAGATTGGCCCTTAAACTAAAACAACCTCCAGGGACTGGAGAAACAAAAGTAGATTTTGGTTGTGGTTTGTTGTGTTTTGTATTTTTTTCTTTTTCTTTTCCTGCGTAGACAGCCTTTGCCCAGGAGGGGTTAGCATGAAAAATGCATGTGGGGATTGGGGGAATGGGGGAGTGCTGGGAAGAAGCTATCGATCAAGTATCTCTGAAAGCCACACAGCTGTGCCAGTCCTGCTGCCTCTGCCAGCCCTTCCCAGCGCTCCCGGTGCCAGGCCCGGTGCCCGCCCTGGGTTTGGGCTGAGGGGCTGATGTCCTGCCTGGGAAAGCACTCTGCTTCCCTGCATCTCCGTGCTGGAGAGCGATCGGACGCCTCTGCTGTCACGGCCCCATCTGTGGCTCCCTCCAGCCGGGCTCGCAGCTTGTGATATGGCACATCAGATACGAGGTCGGTCCCTTTTCTCCCCCGATCTGAAGGATGCTTCTGCCAAACTCTGCAGTACCCTGAGGAGGACTTATGGGACAGCAATGGCTCTGCCCTCTGTACCCACCAGCTCATGCGCCAGCCCCACACCTCTGTACTGCTCCGCTCCAGCATATCAGAAATAATGATTGCAAATAATAACAAGCTCAACCTTGATGCAAATGCAGAGGGCAGCACCCAGCGCTTGTGTCCTGGTGCATTGCACAGCCTGAGCATCAAGGTGGGTGGTCGAGCCGACCTCCCGGCACAAGACCAGCAAGCTGATGGTCCAGCAAGTGCTGGTGCTGGCAGGAATCTGCTATCAGCCCTAGAGCTGCGCTTGGTCTGGTACCTGCAGTGTTCCCATATAGGCAGTGCCCTTGCAGCTGCACGGGGGCTGCAGGTGCCACCGAGTAACCCGAGGTATGATTCCTGGCATAGGGCAATGCACTGCAGGGGTAAAAGCTTCTCCTGACAGTGCTCTTCAAAGCATCAAGAGTGGGAACATCAAGGGATGGTGCTGGAATGGATGCTTTGTGCTACTGATGTGTTCTCCCCCCCAGACCAACACTGCTGGCTGAAACCAGTCTGCGGACTGGGAGAAGGGGCAGGGCTGACGTTAGGCTTCAGCTTGGCCAAAAGTGCCCTGAAATTTGTCCCACATTTGAAATTTGGGAAGGGTGGGAGAGGAGAAAAGCAGCGAGGAGAAAAACAGGGGGAGAAGGGGATGGTCTGATCCTGTGAGGGGGAAAAAAATCCCTGACATTTTTGCTTCTCCCTCTGGCTGGGCACGAGCGTATGGCACTGCGCATCTCTGGCTTTGCCAGCGGGCACCGGGACGGGGGCACCAGGCATCACCTGCTTTGGACCCCTTCGCCTGATATTGTTCCACTCCTGGGACACATGCACATCCTGGCACGGGGCGTATGGCTCGGTGCCCTGCTCGTGGCTGGGATTTTGCATTGGGAAGCTGAGCGACCAGCTTGGCAGGGGAGAGGAGTGGGCTCGAAAAGCCGGTGGGGGGGGGGGGGGGGGGGGGTTGTACTGCCCTCATTTCAGTGGGGCAAATGTGAGAGCATTTGCAACCAGGAAGGGTTTTGAAAGGTAAAACCACTGGCAGTCCATCAGCCGTCCCCTTCCCGGAGCTGAGGGGACGCAGCTGCCAGCAGCCACTGGCCGGTGCCCTCTGCTCTCCCAGGGACGTGGTCCAAGCTGTGGGCAGGGGACTCCCCAAGACCCTGCCAGCTCTTCCTGCACTGACTGATCCTGGCAACACTGAGCTATTGAGAACAATCAGATTTTCTCCCCCTCGCCCAGGAAAAGCTCATGGCAGCAGAGAGTGAGTTTGGCCCAAAACATTGACTGCCCGGCAGGACGCCCAGCACAGACCCCCAACTCTCTGCCCATAACTGCCAACTTTTCTGGGCACATCTCTGGCCCTGTATGTCGCAGGGACATCAAACGTTGAGTCTGTAACCTAACTTGGTCACATGTGATTGCCTTCAGGATGAGCAGCTCCAGCCATGCCCGGAGCCCCAGTGCCCATGGGCAGGGTGCAGCCCAGCTGTCCCCCCATCCCTGTCCAGTGTGATGGGGACACAGCTGTCCCTCTCCCACCCCTGCCACCCTGCAGAGCTGGCTCTACTCGTAAAGGTGCCTCTGACTTCACGTTGTAGGTCCCCTCATCTAGTTACAATCTTAATTATCACCCGTGGCTGGATTCTGATGCCCCAGTGAAAAGCTGCTCCCCTGGGCAGACCCCTTTGTGCGTGCACAGAGGGACTGCAGCTAACGCTACATTTTCACGGGGCTGACGGGCAGGACCACAGGAAGGTGAATGGCGCAGACAGGGAAACTGAGGCACAGAACAAGGGAGCATCCTCAGCCTGGCCTCCTCCTTGCACACACGGAGCAATTCTATCATCTGTGCACTCACTGGGTGTGTATGAGCAGAAATGCCCCAAAACATTCACTTCAAGGATTTTGTCCCTCTTTAACGCGTTTACAATTACAGTCGTCCGTTTTGCCTGGGACTCTGGGGGCTTGCTCAAGTCTGGGAGTTCATGGAGGTTCCCAGCCCCAAACATAGCCGGGGCGCCTCATTCCCCACATCATCGCCAGATGCAGTTGATGCACCAAAGAAAGCCAGAAAACCACCCCTGCTATAAACTCTGCGTGGCCACAGAGGGCACGTAGCCGTTGCTAGGATGATTTTCCATTCAGCAGGACACAAACTATCTCAGGCACGAAGTCTGTTCCCCCAGCATGAGGACGGGTATACAGTATAGGGAAAGCCACAGCAGGTGGGCTGTGTAGACCCCCCCCATACAGACAGACACACACAGAGACACTCGCCCGGCACGCTTTGTTTTGCATTTTGCCGCTGCGTTGCCTCCAGCCCATGTCCCCCGTTCAGCTCCGGCTGGGAACAGTTTCCTTTGCAAGGAGATTCCAGCACAGGAAGGTGAAGGCAGCTGGGCAGGCACTGGAGGCAGCAGGCTGAGAAAAAGTGCTTTTTAAAGTAGTTTGAGAATTCTTTTGCTCCTTTGTAAAAGGCAAGGGGAGCCCCAACGCTGCCGAGTGGGACGGGATGGTGCCGGGGTGGGAGATGTCGCAGAGCAGTCAGACAGGAGCCGTGCGCTGCCCGCAGTCCAGGCGGACATCGACAGCAAGAAATCTGAGCAAATGGACCCGTGGCTGGTTCAGGTTGCCCTTCCGCTCTCAGTGTCAGGGTCTGTGGGGAGAGAGGCTGAGGCTCGGCTCTGCCGGACCCAGTCTCGCACGCACCTGACCGCCGTCCTGAACTCCGACTTGCACAGGCACCGCTGGCACCAAAAAGTGTTAAAAAAACCCCAGTAATAACACCAGTAACTGCCCCATCCCTAATAACACTAATAACTGCCCCATCCTGCCTGCCTCCACAACAGCCAGGCGCTGCCACTCGCCGGCGGGAGCAGAGCAGGTCCCTCACACCTTCCCCCTCCCCGGGGCAGCCTCCTGGGGACGCAGACGACAAGGACTTACCTGTACAGAGGACTCCTCTTCCCTTGCCGCAGCTCCGCTCTGCCTGATGTTCACTCTGTGAAAGTGGGAAGCGTTTCAGATCATGCAGTAGGTTATATATTGTCTGCAAGTCTGGCCCTAGGGCGTCCATCAGTTGGTCTTGCTTTGCTCCTGCCCCTATATGGAAGATGCATCACATGCTCCGCGGCTCCCAGCTATCAGCCTGGCAAAAGGGGAAAAGAAGAAGGAGAGGAGAAAGGGGGAAGAAAAAAATTATAAGGATCTTCATCATCATGAAAGAGTCAGAGAGAATTTCTCAGTGGAAAACCCACCAGCCAGAAATCCCTGCCTGACCCGAACTTTCCCCGCTCTCCTTTTGTTATCCCTGGCTCCCAGCGGCCCCCTTTCATCTGCTGTTCAAGGCCAACGAGATGTGAAGGCGCCTTCGCCTTGATCCCTCGCCTGCCTCGCTGCCGAGCAGGTGAGGGGCCACGGCTCCGCTTCCAAATGCCGCCGTCCTTCTGCAGCTCCCAGAGTGCAAAATATTTATCCCTCCCCAGTAATGCCTCTGGTGCTGCCGGGCTGGGCAGGGGTGGGGTGCTCCCAGGGCTTTCCAACTGTATTTCCGCGAGCGCGACCAGACACCAGGTCGTGGGGCATCAGGGCCACCACGCTGGTGCAAAGCTGCTGACGTGGCATCTCCTGGAGTGGGGTGCTGGCCAGGAAGAGCTCTGTGAGGTGCCTGGGACCGGGGCAGCCCCCTTCACCCATCGGAGGGAAAGGGGGTGGTGGGGAGCTGTTGCACATGGAGGCGTGCGCAGGTGTCCCAGCCACCATCACGGTGGGGACAGTGAGGACAGGCTGCTGCATCTACTGTGCTGCCCGATGTCCCCAATGGTTTGAGGACATTTCTCCAGCAGGAGCAGAGAAGTTTCCCCCCTTTTCTCTGTCTCCAGCCTCCCCAGCAGCCAGGGTGCACACTCAGTTTTTTGGATCAGTGGCTGCAGACTGTGGGCAGAAATTCCCATTTCACCCTCTTCTCCACCATATTTTTCCTGGTAGCTTCTCTGCCCTTGGTCCCTCTGCCACCATCCCACCAGCTCCCCACGGCAAAGTGCCAGTTCTTCTTCTCTGCTCACCCTCTGTGCTTCTTGGCTGTAAGCCAAGCAGGCCACATCTGTCTCCCGTTTTCGGTAGGGCATTCCCAGCTGGAGCTCCTCTGGGAAAGCACACCCCAGGCGATGTCTCTGGGTCAGCACAGGAATTGTCACCCCCAGCAGCGTGACTTGGGCCTCCCAGCAGCCATGCCGGTGACTTGGCCTCCCTGCCAAGCAAGCCTGTCCTCAGAAAGGGGACACCATGGTAATGATGTCCCTAACAAACCCAGAGTCTTCCTCAGAGCATGCTGTCTTCTGGTGAACTTGGTTGTGTACTGCAGAGATGAATGATTTCTCTGTCCATAACTGTGGGTTCTTGTTTTTTCATGAATGTGCTGTTTACTTTTTCAAATGTTTTTCTTTGTATTTGGTTAAGGTTCAAAAACTAAGATTTTTTTCATTAAAAACTTGTTTTCTCCCTTCCCAAAAAATCCCAGCCTGGACTGGCTGGACTGACAATGTGCTCTCAAGGTCCAAGACCCTGCCTGTAAGTCTGTATCTTTTTATGACCTGCATTTCCACCTCCTTCAAAAATATTTGGAAAAAAAATAGTATTGCGCTACACTACTTAATTGAAACAATTCTGGAACCTTGGATATGCTCACACCTGAGCATGGGAGAGACCCTCCATCTCTAGCTGACACAAATGTGGGGGAGTTTGACTTTAAGGTGGCATCTAAAAGGACCATCTAATTACATGGCATCTGGGACTGAGCTCCATGAACTCGCGAGCAAAAATTTCCGTATAACCATCTTAGGAGCTGAAGGGCCAAGGGTCAGGCTGGTAATGTATCTGCACAGAAGGGTCTGTCTGGGCAGAAGGCATATAGCAGGGGTTGTGTCTGCTGTCTTTGGCTCATCAGAGCTGGACTGAATTGAGGTCACCTGCCTTGAAGTTCATGCATCCACCCTGCTAAAGTTCTTCCTTAGGCAACCCAGCCTCACCAGTTCTTATCTTTCTGAGGATCTTGGAGGGTAAGGCCTGGTCTGACCAGGCTTTGTCCAGATGGACCATGATTTCCTCAGAGAGCCACGATCTTGCAACGCAATTGCTTCTCATGTCCCTGCATATTCTGGAGCCTTGTAGTGCCACTGTAGAGGGGCCCATGGCAGTGCCAAAATGTCTGGTCTCTCCAACCTCATTTAAAATAGCTGTGTCAGAGTAAAGGTTGTGATGCTGGACCACCAGTCTCCAGGGACTCACTGCTTTGTGGCAGACCACGCTGAGGACTACCAGCTGAGACCAGAACATCCTGAGACCTTGTAAGAGCCCACAGATCCTTCTCTCCAGTGGAGGTGCACACTGCCCTCTCAGGACCCTTTCTCACAGCCGCTGTTGCTAGCTTATGACCTGGGAGGTCCTGTCTTTTAGGGTCAGACAGCCCTATTTAGAGATGGCTTGATGGAAAGGTACAGGTGAACTAGTCCAGACACAGAGTAGGTCTTTGCCCATCTGGGGACCTCTCAGCAAGAGGGAAATGGCACTGCTCTTTTGTCCTTAGTTTCAACTACACTTGGGTCCATTTCAGCCTCTTCTTAAGGTTTTCAATGACTCTTTCAGCAGTCTTGAACATACAGTTCTGATGATGGAGTTTCTTGCTGAATCCATGCTTTTCCTAAAATTTTGCCACACATGGAGATGCTCTGCCAGCTTTTGCAATGCGTTAAGTGCCCCATCTTCTCTCCCAGGATCACCATCCTATCTGAACAGAAACCTTCATCTCATGCTGATGCCAGCTTGGTGTGACCTCAGACTAAGCTGAAGGTGTCCTTGCCCAGATAAGAGAGCTGCCTTCAGCCTTCAAGGTCAAAGGCAACACACCTGCAGCACAAAAGCTACATGCCTGTAACCTGCTGATGACTTTGAACCACTACACAGCCTTCATGAATAGCTGGATGGGAGACACCATTCTTGTTGATGAAGCAGTCGGGAAAGCTGAGTCCTGGTGCAAACTCACACTTTCTTTGTGTCTTGCTGAGCAGGCTCCTACCCAACAGACTCAGCCTGCTCCGAGGGACTAGAAACAGGAGTCAAGGGGTCAAAGAAACCAGGGTAACTAATGTCCCTGCAGTTTTGTAAATCTTCCTGTATCTAGAAATGGCTCATGAAGAATTTGGAAGGGGATGAGTGAGCAGACCTAGCCAGGCATTGCTAGGATAGGAACCGCACCAGGAGTTACTAAATACAGAGAAGTCATGTCTGGTTCAGAAAGTCCCTCAGCTATGACTGTTAGAAGGTTTGGAGAGTACCCAAGAGAAGTCTCATATATGTTTTCTCAGCTTTTGTCCCTCCCCTGGGTTTCTACTGTTGAGTGCCACCTAGGAACCTTACTAGAAGGACTTCTGGCATGATCCTGTGCTGTCACTGGGTTCTTGTGCACCATGGGATAGGGCTCAGACACTGAACAAGACGGGGAAGTCTCAGCTTAGTTCCAGCAGGGCCCAGATGATATTCTCTAGATCTGGTTCAAACTTTCTGTTTGCCTTTTGGGAAGACCTATTCCCTTGACCACAACCTTCCTCAAGTCAGATGAACAATTAACTGCAGTGCATATTCATTTTTTGGAAGCAGTGCTTTTCTCCGCGGACAAAAGACAGGACTAGTTCCCATTCCCATGGAGTCTAGCATATGGAAGATTTTGTTCTTCTACCCAAAGCTAAAGACTGTTTTCTCTGTTTTACTTTGTCTGTCCCACCAGAATGGTTTTGTTAAAGGCCTCAGAGTTGAATACTCAGGTGTCTACATGTCATTGCATAGGACAGGTATGGATGATTGTGACCTGAAACTATGAGCTTCAGCCTGGCTAAGGGCAGAGGGCTTTGCTCTCAAAGGAGCTAGCCTTCCCTAAGTCAGCCTTACCTTTGCAGCTGGCCTAAAGCTGGTAAGAGGAACCTTCATAAGAAATGACAGAGCCCCATTGTGGCAGTCTGCCCCACCACAGTGTGCAATGCTGGAGTGGAGAGGTGGGAGAAAATGCCCTGCCAAGGGGGGGAATTTTGATATTGTGGTGTGGGTCATAGGTGATGGAGACCATCATAGGTGATGGAAACCATTATGAGTGATGGGGACCACCATAAGTGATGGAGAAGACAGAGGCCTGAAGGGGCCGGTGCTGCAGTCTATCAGCTTTTGCTGTGACAGAGGAACTCAAGAGGCTGGAGGCAGCTGCTCTGACAGACTGAAACTGGAGCCCATATCTCTCCCTCCTGCAATTAAAAAGGCGGAAAAGGGGAAAAGAGCAGCTTCGCTGGTGACCTTTCCCTCTTGCAAATCTCAGCCCGCCTCACTTCATACACCAGCATCAGGAGCAAACAGCCGGGCTGGGACCTGGCAGACCAGTAGTGGCACAGAACTACCCAAGGAGGTTGGCCGTGTGTGTGTGTGTGCGCACACCAGAGTCCTTGCTTTCTTCCAGCCTGCAGGCTGCTTCGGGGAGGGGGAGCGGGAAGGGTTAGCTTGCCAGCTTCTCCCGAGGTCCACTGAGAGGTGTCTGTAGGGCTCATCTCGAAGAATGTCAGAGTGCATGTGCTCCGCGAGACGGCCTTTCAGAAGGCATCAGTCCCGCTGTCACGCAGTGGACCACAAATCGGGAGTGACAGCTGTCTCCGTGTGCACCATCCATCTGTGGCAAATGTGTCAGCTAGCTGAACACTCCCGAGGAAACTGCTACGGAGCCGGGAGAGGAGGAGGAGAGAGAAAGGGGGAGTGAGAGTGAGAGAGAGGGGGAAAAAAGCAGCAGCAACAGGGGCAAAGACCAGCAACATGTTAACTCAGCAAGGCCAAGGGTCCTAAATTGTCTTGGAAGAGAGAGGCAAAGAGCTGTTGTGTGGTGGGCACCTCCACTGCTCCGTGGAGATACCCACTAGATAACAGCCCTTTGCCCTCCCAATCCAAGAACCTCAAAGCTCTCCGTAAACTTTAAAGATGCCATAAAACTGTCCCAAAAGGTGATATTACCAGTAACGGTACCACAGTGGAGGGATGAGTACAAATTCACTCATCCAAGACCATAGCTGAAGGTACAGCAGACCTGGGAAGAGGATGTAGCAGTCCCAACGCCACCCCAGCTGCTCACTGCTGCTCAGGGACAAGGAATGGGTCAGGTATTGAAGACACAGCAAGTCAGCATAACTGTTCCCTCTTCTCATCCTATGGATATCATCTTCCCCTTTTCTCTTCTCCTCCCTTGTCCTTTCCATCACACTGAGTTCTTCATCCTGGGTGAATTTGATGCTGACAGGATGGGGACTGCTATTGTTTTATCGTTCTTCTCAAGCAGGTACTGTATGGTTAACAGAGAGAAGTCACCGCTTCCCTTGACTTTCTCCACTCATCCCATTCAATTGTACTTGAAGAGATAATTTTTTGGGCTGGAAGGGACTTGGTACTTATAGACTACTCATTCACTCTTTAGATGATACTAAGAATGCCAGCTCACCTCACTTGGCATGTGTTTTTGATGCTTTTCTAAGAATAACTGTTGAGATCCTCTATCACAAATTTACAATGGGTGTAAAACCATTTCAGGAGGATGGGGCCAAACTCTTTTCAGTAGTGCCCAGCGACAGGACAAGGGGCAATGGGCACAAATTGAAGCACAGGAAGTTCTGTCTGAACATGAGGAAGAACTTCTTCCCTCTGAGGGTGACGAAGCACTGGGACAGGCTGCCCAGGGAGGGTGTGGAGTCTCCTTCTCTGGAGATATTCAAGACCTGCCTGGATAAGGTCCTCTGCAGCCTGCTGTAGGTGGCCCTGCTTCGGCAGGAGGGTTGGACTAGATGAGCCACAGAGGTCCCTTCCAACCCCTACCATTCTGTGATTCTGTGATTCTGTGAAAACAACCTCAGGATTGTTGTACCAACGCTGGGGAGCTACTACTAAATTATGCATGAAATGGAGTCTTCCTAATGGAAAGCTCCTTGGAGCATTGCCCATGTAATCCCAGAAACCAGGGAACTGGAAACCCAGGCCACCAGCCATAGCTACCCTAGCAGAGACACGTCTCATCACCAGCTCAGCCTTGAGTATCAGCAACAACCTGACTCATTCTGCAGCTGAAAGTCCAGTCTTCATTTCTGGACAAAAAGTATGTGTAGACACCGTCAGGGCTGTTTGGAAGGGGGCAGAAGACTTACCTCTTTTTGGTGGAGGCAGGAGAACAGAATTAGAAGAATGGTGCATAGGGGATCAAGCTACGAGTCTGTAGATACCTCTACATTATGGTCACAGCTACAGACTCCAAATTTCAGTTGGCAATGATAACTGGGTTGTTTCTGGTCATGGATGGGAGCATAGGAACAATTTAATTTCCAGCCTGAATTTTCCAGCATGACATGCACACTGCAGAGAGGAGACTTCGCCAACACCAGGCTATGGGTTTTGTAATGATAAAAATATCAATTTCCCACCCCAGGTCCAAAAGTTGGGCCAGACATCTCCTCAAACCCGGGGGGTTTTCCTGACTCCGAGTGCTGTCGCAATGACTATAAAGCACTTTGTCCATTCTCCACTATAGAACAGAACAGAACAGAACAAGAATAGAATAGAATAGAATAGAATAGAATAGAATAGAATAGAATAGAATAGAATAGAATAGAATAGTTCAGTTGGAAGAGACCAACAATGACCAACTAGTCCAACTGCAATCCTTTCAAATGTTCAACATCAGGAGCTGGGCATTACATCAAGCCAAAGCTCATTTCTCCTCTGAATTCACTGGAGTTTCAAGGAAAGCTTTCCAACAAAGGAGGCATGAAATCCCTGGCACCGGGTAGGACAAGCTGGACATCTCCCTCACCGCTACAGCGCTGGTGAGGAAGCCCCCAAAGCGCAGGCAGTGACATTTCTGTGTTGGCAGCCCCATGCAGCAGGCTGAGGATGCTCACAAGAGCGGAGGAGTGCAGCCAGCAGCACAGCAAGGAGGGCACCGGGCTGTCCAGGGAGAGGAGCCCACCAGCTGGGAAAAGGGAGCACTGTGATCAAGATCGGTGATCTCAACAGTTTATGCAAAGTCATATGAGATGCTGAAAATTCAGTGCAACTGGACCTAGTTACAGTTCAATTTAAGTGCCAGAATAAGCAACGTAACACTCGTCCTGTTGGATTTGGACAATAATCGCTCTAGTAGTGCTTATTGATAACACTTATTAACACCAAACCAAACAGTAAATGTAGCTATAACCACTTGTCTAGAAGACATGAACCGGTCAACCAACAAAGCTAGTGAAAAGTGTTTCCATAGGGAAGACACAGCAAAGACACTCAGGTAATTCCCAGCTGGCCTTCAGCACCCAGGGTGGTTGGAGGGAGAGTTGCACACGAAGGTAAAGCAGCAAGTTCAGTGACTGAGCTACCAAAGCCAGGTTTGTCTGGCACAGGTGAGTCTCTGCTGAAGAATGGAAGGGATAAAAGCATTGAAAAAGCAAAACAGTTTATAGAAGGGTTAGTCCTGTATTTCTTAGACAGTTGGACAGTTAGAAATCAGGGCAGATGAGTTCAAGAAAGCTCTGGAATAAAAATTGTCCAAGGAAAAGTGGGAAGGTGAGAGCAGAAGTAAATATAGTCCCAGCATAAGCTGTCACGGATAATAGAGCATCATGAATCAGGCTCTAAAAAAGTGACTTCTTCCATATCATTAAAATTGCAGCTTCTCTGATTGCCTCGCTGACATTCAGATGCTGGAGTGCTCCATCCCCATCCTGTATTCGTTTTGAACACGTACAAATGATCGCATTAGGGACAAAACACAGGAGAGTCGGCCTGGATCGGATCAGCAGGATGCTGCTCACACTTCAGTTGGCTCCCAAAGGTGTTGCAAAGAACAGATATCCAGATCTTAGAGGGACCTCCAAAACAGCAGCTGGCCAGGACAGTGCATTAATGACGTGGGTGCAGATATGTTCAGCAACTTGGAGAGAGGAGCTGATGGCTTTGCTTTTCTGTTAGGGGTTGGTCACTTCAAACCCCTCCAGGAGTATGGGAGCTGTGAGAGGCTCTGCACAAGACCCAGTCTGCGCCTTCCCAGTTCAGCTCACCTGGTTGCATCATCACTTGTACAATGTCTTCCAAAAGATGGGGCTGGACACACAAATCTGAAGCATTTTTACCCATCTGATCTTCTGTTTCATCGCTTTTAAATGTTTTCACAGATGTCCTGTTTGCCACAGGTCTTTGGCTGGCAGGGTTTCTCAGGGGCATGTGACTTGCGTATCAACACCGCTCCTCTTGGCAGGTCTTTTAACTCCTTGCTCTTCCTTTCCCCCCAAAGCTCTCCTAGGACTTTGGTCTGTGTTTTGTTGCCTGGCCATTTTCTTGGCAGCTGGGAGAGATGGAGCCTCCAGTCTTGCAGGACTCTCAGTGCAGACAGAGCTGATGCTGCAGTCTGCCTGTTGGGATGCTCCCACCACTTGCATTGAAGCACAGCCTGCACAGGCACACCTCTGCCTTCTGGATCTTGCCACATTTGCTTTTTGGAAAGGTGCTTTTCACTAGCCCAGTAGGTACCCAGACCCCTTTCAAAACTGAGCATGTGGCAGGTCACGGACTTCTTTGCCCTGCCTTCCCTCTCTGAGTGTAGGGATCTCACACAGTTTCAAGTTCTAATAAGGGACCAAGCTGGGGTCTCACCTCCCTTCCTTGCAAAGAAACGTCCTTGCTGGGGGACATCCCTGGCTGGATCCTAGAGTCACAGAGCAGGGACCTATTCCACGAGCTCATTTCCAACCTCTTCTTCCAGGGATCTCCTTGTCAGCCCCAGAGCCACAAGAGGAGCAAAATGAGGGCTTGCACTTCTGCATCCCCTTCCAGCGCCGCTTCCCTCCAGCCTAGTCAGGAAGTTCTTCAAGATCTCCTGTCAGCTGTGGGCTCAAATGTGTGCCCCTTGCTTCTGTCTTCTGCCCCACACCCAGTTTTCTGGGGATAGCTAGCACATGCCAGGTGCAGTATCTCCAGCCAAAACTCAACAACCAAAGTCAGAGCAGATGGGTCCCTGGCCAACAGCAAGGCAGAAACAAAGCTCTACCATGTGCACCTGCCTCAGTCCCCATCCTCCCCAGCTTACCTGCTGCCATGGACAGCCCCGGTCACTGGGACAGATCCTTGCGATGTCTCGCACTGACAGCGGAAAAGCTGACCCTGCATGCAGGCGGGTCCTGCCCGGGGGCAAGGGTGTCTGCTTGATGCACAGGTTACTCTGCGCTGCCTTATGGAGTCAGGCTGCCTTCAAGAGCCATTAACACCAAGGCAGGGAGGAAGCAACAACAAAAGGCTCTGAAGCCCTCCCTTTCGTGCCTGGGAAAGTCCTCCCTGGGCTGGGGGTGCCGAAGCCTGCAGAGGCCAGGCTCTGGACAAGAGTGAGATTCTCACAGCTGAAAACTAAGAACAAAAAAAAAATCAGAAGCAGAAAAATGGACAACAGTCCTTACGACCTGTCCGGGACGGTTTTACCACCCCGCTAAGAAGAAGAAGAAACCAGGCTGAGAGGCGAACGAATGGGGTTATAAAGAATGGAAAAAGCCATGACATGAGCAGCTGCAGCCACACAGCTGCTCTCCTGGGTTCACATCCCATGCTCTTCCCACCTCACTTTCTCTCCCCAGCCTCTGTCACCCCAGAGACTCCTGTCCTCCAGCGCCATTCATCCCACCTACCCCAGGTATTACAGACACCCTTCCCATCCCTGTCATATCCTCTACCCATGGGACCTGAGGCAGCATCTCCTGGGATATTGGTGCTGATTGTCCATGCACACACTGGTTGGTGTGGCAGTGGTTCCAGAAGGTACCGGTGTCTTCACATGGCAGCATTTCTTTGGAAATATGGGGTAGCACTTCAGGTCTTTCTCTCAGACTAAGCCAAGAAGCTTCACAAATCCTCTTGCCACTTTTGAGATTTTCACAGTTTTGTCCAATTCAGCTGAAACAGGACAAAGCACTTGTGAAGCTGAAGACTGGGACAGCCAATGTGAACACGTGAAGCTTACTTCTTTATGGCAGCAAGCTAAAACCATGGCACTACATTTGAACTGGAAGAGAGGCCAGTGGATAAGCAGGAGCTGGCAGCAGGGAACAGGGATGAACTGGCAGGTGCTGCTGGGCTGCTCATCAGACGTCAGCACCTGGCAAGGTCGAGGGTTGCTGGAGCTGAACAAGGAGGAACTAGAGAAGAGTCCATGTCAGTTGACTCGATCTGGGGAGAACAGGCTTCCTTCCGCTAACCTGACACATTTTTGGAGAGGATGAAGGTTGGCTGATTATGAGAACAGCTCTATGGCAAGCTGCTTGGGAAGTTCCTGGTCTGGTACCATGGGATGTATTGATTAAGAAAAGAAGAAAATATAAGAATAACCTCCTGCACGTTGAACAAGCCAAACCCTGGCTTCGGAACATCTCCCAAGCAGGGAGTCAGCTCTGTCAAGTTCCATCTGGGTTGTCATCTTCTCCTGCTCCATCATTCACCTGCTTCTTAAACTGAACATAGAAATCAACTGAAAAAAGGTAGAGATTAAGGTAAATGTGAAGGTGTGAAAGCAGCATTGAGGGAAGAGGGCAGGTCCTGCTCTCCTAGTATTGCAAGGTGCCCAAGATGGACAACAGGGAAGGAGGCCCCTTGGGAGGGGAAGGGTGAGGAGGGTCTGGAGGAGCCCACATCCGCTCACCTGGACTGCTCTCATTGCTCAGTGGGGCCCATGCAGGCACTGACAGTGTCTGCAGGGTGCTGGGAAGGGTGCAGGGAGCGAAGAGGAGAGCTGTCATTCTTCACTGTGACCCACCGCAGGGGACCACGTGCTGCACCGCACAGAGGTCAACTTGAATGCAGAGCCCCAGCAGCTTCAAAGCAGCAAACATGAGCAAGATAACAGCAAGAGCCGCAGACCAGAGAGGAATGGGAGAGTGAGCATCCCTTACAAGCAGCCAGGGAAGAAAAAAAATAATCAAAAAAAGCACGTTGGCTAGAAGGTGCTTTACAAAGTATTTATGAGGTGTGCTCTTTAAAAATGGATAAGCTGTGCAGTGAGACTGCAGAACTACTGCCTGCGCCAGGGATGGGAAGCTTTGCTGCCCAAGGAAGGCCAGGACGAGTGAGCCCGTGCTTGGGGAAGCAGTGTGCACATCGTGTCCTCGCTTCTGTGCAGCCCCTGGCAGGCTGTGGGACCTGCTCTGCCCCCGTTCCACTGGTTTACTCCCACTTAGGATCTGAATTGAAAGGGAAACCATCTTGCAGATCCGTTCTCCAGGAGCTGGAGTAGCTCCGAATACCAGGCTCACATCCCACCCTTGTTGAGGGGCTATTGCATCCAGGGTGAACCCTCTGCCGGCTCTACAAAGCTGTCTGCTCCCTGGAGGGGAGGGCCGGCGTGCAAAAAAGGGGTAGGCTTGGACACAAAGTGGAGGAGCACTGGACACCCTCTGTCCTTGGCAGCAAGATGCTGCAGGCCAGAACTGGCCGTAGGCTGGATGAGCCAAGAATAGCAAAGAAAAGGTACAGTGTGCTTGGATGTGGCTTTGGAGGTGGAGGATGAAGAGGAGGGAAGCAGAGTTTTGCAGGGCAGGAATGAGGGTCGGCAGGCAGTCTGGGACCAGCGTGATGGGCCAACACAGCGGCTGGGCAAGGGCTGCCGTGCTGTGTGGAGACCTGCCCACCTCTGTCACCCCTTCTGCAGCACCTTCACACCTGGGTCTCCAGCAGCCGGATCCGTCACCGTGCCGGCCGTTCTCCCCAGGCACGCTCCCATCCTGCGGGCCCCACGGCTCCTGGCGCTGTGCTGGCGATGCGAGTGCTGCGGCCCATCGGCGTGGGCAGCACGACGCAATGTGATGTGGAACAGCTGCTCGGTGCAACGCAACCTGCCGCGGGGGCGGCGGGGGGGGTGGCTTCGTGTCTGCGTGGGCTGGGTCCCCTGCTCGCAGCCAGCCGACGGGTCATGAGAAAAAGAGCAATGCTGTCAGGGTCCATCAGCCGTCCCGACGCTGACAGCCACCGGGAAACAGCAGCACGGGGAAGTGGGACAGCAGGAGTGTGTGCAGCAGTGGTGGCAGGCAGGGGTGGAGGGGGATGGTCATGGCTCCTCGCCACACGTGGGGACGGGGCAGGGTCCCTCAGGGCTGCGGACATGCCCTGGGTTTGTGTTTCCCACAGTGTGCCATGCTGGTGGCTGTTCTCACACTTCAATAAATGAAGCTGGTAAGAGGTAAGGCACAAGTGGCTTTGGAGAGGAGGAGGAGGGTGAAGCAAAGCCTGTGGGGTCTACCTGGGCATCCCATGTCTTTGGGGGTCTTGGGAGGGCAGCGCCCTTGCCTGGCTGGATGCTTCCATATTGCAGCCAATGACAGGACCACATAGCCTGGATCTCTCCTAGAAAGCTGGACCTCTTGGGAGTCTTTGGTTCAAAACCTACATGGTGTCCCGTTGCAACAAGGCACAAACACACCATTTCTCTTTGCTTTTCATTCAACCAGACTGCTTTGTATGGGGAAAGTGCTCCGAAAGAGAAGATGCTTCCAGCTGTATGTTGGTCAACAAACTAGCTAAAGGCACGGCTCAGCCTCCTAGCAATCCAAGCGAAGAAAGGAAGAAAAAATCACAGAGCAGTGGGTGGGATCCTGCCCTCTTGCCCTCAGCTTGGTGACAATGCTATGACAGTGCAGAGGAGTTTGTTTCAATAGCTGCTGTAGCAAATGTCTGGACAGAGCAACAGATGGGAACACCTTTCTGCAGCTGTGAGCTGGAGCTGAGTTTTCTGCAAGTGGAGCTGAGCTGGGCCACTCAGAGCATCCTTGCAGCATGATGGTCCCCCTGGCAAAACCCATAGGAAAAATGCCCAGAGGAGCCAGCACAGTGAAATTGCAACCATGGAGCATGGAGGGTGTCAGATTTGATCGCTCAGGGTAAGTGGCAGAGCATCTGCAGCAGGAACGCTGTCCATCCTGGTCCCCCAGAGAAAAGTCCTGTACTGGGCACTGCCTCTCATTCACGAGCCAGTTGAAACAACCCCCAGAAAATGGCCTTTTATGCTGGGACTTGTGTGGTGAGCAACAAGAGCTGCTGCTTAGGGAGGCGTGGAGTCAAGGCAAAGAAAGTCCACCCATTTCCCCCATCTCTTCTTCATAAAAGCATCTGCTCACCCTTCTCAATTGCCTCTCCCAAGTGTCTGCTCTCAGCTTCACATGGGGATGGTTCCCAGGCAGGTCTGGTCAAAAATCCCAGGTCACACACATGTCAGACAACCCCCGAAAGAGCTCCAGATCTTGCCTGAGGATCCTGGAGTCTTTATTGTGTCTTCCCTTGGCAAATGTTCAACCCTCACTGGCACCAGAGGAAATTTAGACTCCAGATGATGCCGCACAAATGTCACCTCCGTAAGAACAAAATAAATGGCATGCTGACTCCTGCTGCTTGCCTTCCTCAGCAAAATAGTCCTAGGAATTCAGGGAAACAACAAAGTCCTACTCGGTGCAGGGAGAGCAGTCTGAGGACTTGCACTCTGAGCATTCTACCAGGGAAGCTTAGCAGCTTGGGGACACCAGCTCAGAACAGAAATGTCCTCATTTATTTGGCTGATCACTGTTGCTGTGGTTACTGGATGGGCTGTGGGTTCTGACTGTATCTGGCCAAGCCTGGATAAAAATTATTTGTAGACACCCTGCAGCCAAGCCCATAAGCAGCCTGTACAATCTCGCTTGTGAGCACAGTTTTCATGGAAAGGTTGGACGTTGAGGCTTCTCCATACCTTTGCGTACCTGCTCCGTGGTTTTCACGAATCTTTTCACCAGCTTAAAGCGTGAAACCCTGCTGAGTTGGTCCATGACAGCCCAACTTGTAGAAATGGGTTTGACGATCCAGAGACCTGAGTGACACAGAGACCTCGGCCCTTTTCCTGCAGGCCACTGAAGTGCCTTCAGGTGAGAAAGAACCTTCAGTCATTAGAAAGGCTGGATTGAAACTAATTGCCCCAAAAGAGAAAAGCTCCACATCCCATGCCCAGACCCCCAGGCTTTTAGGATTCCTATGGGCAGCATGAAATTAGTAAATTGCTGTTTGTGTGATTTCCTAGACCCTTGCCCATAGGATGTTTTTGTTCTGTCACATGATGTAAACTCCAGGCTTTGGATGCTCAGAGAATCATAAGTAACTGGAAGAAGAAAGGCAAAATGTAAGGTGGTCCCTAGGAGAGCTGCAGGCTCACCAGAGCATCTCCAGGGACACGGCACTCACATGCAGAGCTGAGACAACCACCCTGCTTCAGCACTGACCCTTCTTTATCTGCTCCCCTTGAGCACATCAGTTTCCCCCCACTTGCTTACTGCTAGGAAAAAAAAGTCATCAGCAACAGCCAAAATTGAATTTTTTTTTTATTATTGTAACAAATGGATGGATTTCATGGCAAAACAGGTCTCTGCAGATCCTGATCCCCTGGTGTCTGTTGATCTGCTGTGGCCACTCAGCTCAGCCTGACACTGTGTCCCTCCCCAGACAGGGATCACACTCAGCAGTGGGTCCTAATCCCTCTTCTGACGAGTGAGCAGCATGATCAGCCAGCTGGGGTCAGGCGCCGGTTACGCTCGGTGCTGTGCAACGCTCCCTGAGGGACTGATCCAGCCCCAGAGTGCCTCCGAGCTACATGTGTTGAGTAAGGGCATGCCAAACGGTAAGGTCACCTGGGTTCGGCGCTGGTGGTGCCTTTGCCGAGGCTGGAGCATGGTGCAATGTGGTGGTATGGGCCAGCGGTGAGGACTCTGCTGGAAGAGTGAGGACATGATGGGAAAATGACCATATGTGCTAGTGAAAGCCCTGTTTGCCCCTCTCCCACCCTTGTCTATATTCTTTGTTTCAAGATCACTCAAGATCACCCCACCTGGTACAGTCTGGGTATTTCTTGCCCTGGCCAGTGCTGGTCAAACAGCAGTTCACACCAATTGAAACTGGGACAGACAACCATCATTGCAAACAGTTCTTGCAAGCAACCCGGAGCACCAGGATGCTTTGCATTGGCCATAGAGTGGAGGAAATACTGGCTATGCACAGGCCTCTGCCTCCTTCCACCTTCAGACACAAAGCTGTCTTGTCACCCAAGGAGCTCACCAGGTGCTTTCATTCCAGCCAGTTGTCACCAGCATTAGCAACAGGCCACCATCTCAATCACCATCACATCCAAACTGCACAAACAAGACCTGAGATGTGAAGGTCAAGTGATCGGTGGAGGGCTAACATAGAATCATAGACTCATATGTCTCTGCAGGACCATCTTCTCTTGACCATGAGATACTGCTGGGGAAATCTTTTCAGAAAGCCTGAATGCCCTTGTCTCTCCAGATACTTCTCCTTGACTTTGTTTCAGAGCATTTCAAACAAAAGCTAGAAACTCCCCAGCAGCTCTTCTCTCACCACAGCATGTCTAAAAGGACAAGCAGACCATGACAGCCATTAACTGTGATGTGTTACTGCACTACTAGTATTTGCTCAGATGGTACACATGGCAGAAGACACAAGAAACATCTCTTTTTCTCTGTGATACGGTGTTGTCACAGAAAAAAGAATGACAGACTGGACAAACATGCTGTAAAGGAGACCTCCAACAGGTTTATGTCTCCAGTGAGTCAGTGGAGATGGAATAATTAATATCTCCTGGGGTGTGGTTCATGAACTCTCAGGTGTTTCCACTTGGGAAAGTCAGTATAGACGCAGCCCTAAGAAACAGAGCATGCTGTATCTTTTTAGGTGGTCTTATGTTTTCTCTGGAAGGTGAAGAGCTGGCAGCAGGTCAGGAACATGTTTTTGGGGACAAGGCTGTGGGTAGGTGCTGCTGGGAAGGGGGTTGAAGGTGGCTGGTGCTCTGCTGGATGCTGCTCTGGTGGGACTGGTGTTAGAGGAAGCGTGTTAGTGAAGGCCGGTCTGGGTGGGGGCACTGAGGGCCTGAAAGAGGTGAAAGTAGTTGCCCTAGGCTTTGATGAGGTGTGGTTTTGGTGTTAGTGCATGTGCTTCAGTGTTGCTGGGCATCTATTGCGTTTTTCCTTCCTAATGGACAGGGGACTCCCAGCAGTGTGGCCTTTGGAAGAGCAGCTGATGCTAGCCCATGCATTCGCGTGTGTCCCACCACACTGAAGAGGTGCAGAGGCAGCTCTTGAGGACTTGCAAACAGTGAGGGGTGAGGGAGGTGGGAATGCGCTCGGGGATGCTGCAGGAGGTGTTTCTCCTCAGAAGACAAAAGCAGAGGGTGGAGAACAGCAGGAGGAGATACTTAAGGGAGGGGAGGAAGATGATCTCTCATTAACTGTTCTCCCAGGTCCAGCCTTACATATGTGCATATTAAACACATACCTTCTGTCCTGGCTTCTAGTTCCTGAAGGCAAATAGAAAAGAGTTGCCAGATTAGCATCCCAGGCAGCTGGTGAGTGGGACAGTTCTCTAGCCAAACCAGAGAGATGCTGCTGTGTTTTCCCAGCAAGCATGAAAACAGCCTGGTAAAGAGGCTCATCTCTTGACCTTCGTGTGGTGGACTCCATCCCCAGTGCCCTCCCACTGCCACCTCCACCCTCCATCCCCTTTAGCCTGGAGGTGCCTGGAAAAAGGTGAGAAGCGGGGAGGAAGCTCTCTGGTTCATTGATCCCATCTCTCCAAGGCACAGTAGGCGCCTCGGCACCATTAGAGTGGCTGGTTGTTATTGTCGTGGCTGATTTCTGTACTCTTCTGCCTCTTTCTCCCTGACTGGTTTGGTGGCCCTGTCATTACCAGCTTTCCCCAGCTGCCTGTCAGGGTCCTACTGGCCTTAGCATTGCCTCAGGCTCTTGGATAACAAACAAGGCACAGAAGAGTTTGTGGGCTTCCATGGCCTTAATTAGCTGGTGTCATTTTAGGGACGTGTGTCCTGCTGCCTGCAAGCAGACAAAGACAGCTCAGGAGTCATCTTCAAATGCATCCAATTAGAAGGGGCATTAGAGACGAAGAGTCAGCTCCTGAACACGCAGGAGCCCTGCCATAAAACCTCAAGTCCTAACTGGGGACTGATGGCAAGTTGTTCTTCCCCTGGTAAACACATCCTCCCTTCGGCATGACCTGTCACTGCTGTTGCTCTTCTGGCATTCCCAGCATTGCTCCTGATTTTACACCAGCACAACTGAGGGCAGAACCGAGAAACCTGTAAGCAAATCCTAGCGTACTCAAAGCTTGGATAGATGTTGATATAAAATCAGTCTGTGTTTTCCCCAGACTCTTTACACCAGTCCTGGATCTCTAGAGGAACTGCTCTAACTGCTGCCTGGTGTCTCTGGGCACAGCACAATTCTCCTGTCCCTTCTTCACTGGCAGGGGTAGCCTGTGTGATGACAGGCTGAAGTGCCAACTTCTCAGCTGGCTTTATGACCACAGTCAACTGTTGCTGAAATGCAGCCCAAGGAAATACTTTCTTCCTAAGGAGCTGTTGCACGTGAATGTCCTCTGCAGGCTGTGCGCTGTGGGGACTCCACCACAAGCACCCCCTCACCACTGTGACAAGCCCATGCCCAACAGGATCAACAACTAGCAGGCACCTTGAGGTCCTGCTGAGGGTCAGTGGTTGGCTGCTTTCACATGGCCGACTCCATTAGCATTGAAGTGAATCTTATCTTGAAATCAAAGGAGATGCCAGTGCTGGAGCGAGGGAGGTAAAAGCCAGGAGTGTTACAGGACAATCTGAAATGTGTTTGTTCTTCAGCAGCTGTATGCAGGTGATCGCAAAGCCCTCGTGGGGAATTCTGCATCCTACTCAACCATGAACATCTCCAGCCAAACACGAGCATGTTCAGGCTGCCAGAGCCTTCCTGGTTACAAGGTGAGTTTGTCCCTTCTGCCTACCCACATTCTGGCTGTGGCAGGTCACCTGCCTTTCCCCCAAGTCTCTGAGGAGGTCCCTTGGAGGCACTGATCCTCCCCTACTGCCCCAGGCCCTTGGCCCTCTGCTGCACCTGGTCGCAGCACCTACCACCAGCCCTGCAGCCTCCATCTCTCTGTTTCTTCAGCCTCCTCAGCAGCAGGCAGCTGGGTCAGCAGCCTCCCCTGAGGCTGAAAACTGGAATTAAAGCCTCCTGGAAGACGGGTTACCGTCCCACCGTGAGTCCTGGACATGGCTCTGGGGAGACCAGACTCTACCGTGGCCGGGCTCTGTGGCGGCAGCAGCCCAGTGCTAGCCTCTCAAGGAGTTAACGCTGAGCGCCAGCCATTAATATTCTCACTGATAACCCCAAATACCAGCCCTGCACGGCTGTCGCTTTCATTAGCGCTGGGAAAATGAGCCCTTCAAAATAGGACAGGCGGCTGAGGGGGGGCGTGGGGAGGAGGGCTCTGGGGCCAAACATGTGATTTTCCGTGCGATTGACGGATATTAAACCGCCCTCCAGTGACGTCAGGGGTCACCTGGGTGATGGCAAAGGATTCCCCAGCCCCCCTCGGCCCTGAGGCTCCCAGCCCTCGCCAGGTGGGTGCCCCCCACCCCTGTGCTGTCGAAAGCCTTGCTGCCACCCGTGCCCCGGCACCAGGGTGCCACGCTGATCGTCGCCCCGAGCAGCCGCGTTCGGGGAGGTGTGCGGGGCGGCTGTCACATCGCATCAGCATCCCAGCCCTGGCGCGGTGACTCGATTAAGGTCCTTCGCCGCAGAACCTGTTAAAGAGTCAGCGATTCACTCAACCGTCTGGGCAGAGCCAGGGGTGGTGCGGGCACTGCTGGGCACAGGGACCTCCCAGGGATGGGGTGAAGGAGGAAAGATGGGGTTTAGGGTTCTTTCCTTTTGAAATGTGAAAGGCAAGAGAGATCCGCGTCCATCGTGTGGGAAAGTTCATCTTCCAAACAACTCCCTGAGGTGCTGCCGAGCCTGTGGCATCTGAGATCTCCTAAATTTTGCTCCACCATGTGTATGCCCCCTACAGCTGAGCCCTCAGGGCAGGGTGGGGGAAGGATGCCTCAGCTGGGAGCAGATCCATTCCTTGCTCCATCACAGCCTCCAAGGGGATCCTGGGGAAGCTGCCAGAGTCTGGATTTTTTTTTCAGCTGTTGCATCTTCCAGTGGTTGTCTTCTCTGCATCCCACCTCCCTGTGCCTGCGGTATGCTGCTGAGGCCAGAGGGAGCCATCGAATGTTATGGGGAAACTGAGGCAGAGGCTGGGTGCTTGAGCTCATATGCAATCCAAAGTCAAGATGGATGGCTTTTAGGACTGTCATGGAGCTGTTGGCTTTGTTGGCCCAGAGGAGCCACAGAAAGAGCTGCTGTGGCAATGGGGAGCACAGCCCATGACTGGACACACACTGCTGTGACAGTCTGGAAAGACCATGGTCCGTGGTGAGGGCAAGTGGTACAAGATACATAGTGTGTGCTGAGGCCCTTCTCTCAGCTTGCACCTGGGAGGCTTGGCTGGTGAAAACTGTGGAAAGAGGGGCTATTTTCATGACAGTCTGACCTCTTTCACTAGCAGCCATCTACACTGTGTGCGTGGTCCAGCTCTGTACAGAGGTGATGTGGTCACTGGGATTATCTTTCCTTTGCTAAATAAAGGGGCTGAAGAAGCTGGTGTTCATGCCAGGTGTAATCTGGGAAAAGGAGACCCACTTTGGCCCATGCACAGGGAAGGCAACTCCTGGGCATGACATCTCTCATTAAAGGTAATGAGAAACAGTCATGCTTCAACCTTGCTCGTCTACACAGTCCATGAGGACACCAACATGGGTGCTTGTTACAGCGATGTCACTGATGGGGCACCAGGAAGCCTCATGAGTCACTGTTGTGTTTTGGAGGGGACTGTAGGGCTGAATAGGGCAGAGCTCCATCCTGTTATGTATGTACCTTGTGGTCCTTGGGGTGCCCAGGCACACAGCTACCCCCCTGCCAGCCCCCAGCCTGCTCCTGCCTTGGAGAGCAGTGCACTGGCTTGTGATTGTGTGTTCTTTGGGACTTCATGCTTCTCCCTGCACCGCACAAACTGCATCCTTACAGAGCTGCAGCTCCTTGGCACTGGAAGGCACCTTTGGAGATGATCTGGCCCAAGCCCCTGCTCAGAGCTTAACCCCTCCTTGACCTTTAGGCTGCTCTGCAGAGCTTGTCTTCTGATCTGCCCAAGCAGTAGCTGCCCCCAGACAGGCAGATGTAGGAGCTGGGGTGGGACCTCCCTGGCAGCATCCCACTAAGGGGGACAGAGATGTTCACACCCAGCTCCAGTGCAGCTGGAGGATGACTGGTGGAGAGGTGGCACCCACACGCAGTGAACAGCAAGGTGACACGCATACCCCAGGAGACACTGCTGAGGGAAGAGGGGTCTGCAACACGCTCCCCACCTCTGCTGCTTTTGGGCTGATGCCTCTGGTGCAGCGAAGGACCAAACCCGGGGACCAAGAGACCAAACCCGCAGACCCAACACTGTGCTCGGCGCTCGCTGCGGAGCAGCCGGCAGCCTGTGTGACAAGCCAGACCAGCATGGTGGATGGCAGTAATTATCGTGCTGCCCACAGCTGAAGGGGAGCATATGGTAAGGAAAAGGAAACTAACTTGTATTTTTCCGCACCCCCAGGCTCAGCCTTTCTGGGGCTGTCACAGTTGATTTGCGCTGCCTGAGCGGTTTCGCCCCAGCCGCCTCTGCACCCGGCAGCTCCCTCCCAGGCAGTGGCGAGGCTGGTGCTCAGCACCCGCTGCTCCCGCAGCCTCCTGCGCTGGGGTGCAGCAGCCACGGTCCTGCTCCCTGTCCCTGGTGGGGCATGGTCAGCACCACATGGTTAAAAGGGCACCTTGGGGTGCAGAGGACCTGAGGACCCCTGGATGGAGCCTGACACCCATCCTGGCACAGGGCTGGGTTTGGGGAGATCTCTCCTGCAGCTATGGGGTATCCATCAGCTCTGGGCTCTCTGCTTTCCAACCACGCCAGGCCCTCATGCAGGTGGGTTGCTTCTCACCGGCGCTCCTCTGCCACCCCTAAAAGCCACCACAAGTCCCATGCAGAGCCTTCCCCGAGCTGCTGTGCCATGGGCAGCAATTCATCAGGGTCTCTCCATTGCCATGATACCCTGCTGTGACATGGCATCTCAGGTGGCCCCAGGGAGGCCTGGATCAGTCTAGGAGGTGAAGGTGCTCTGTTAATCCAGAGCTCTCTCCCATTCATCTGTCCAGCTCAAATACTTGCCAAAAGCCGTGGTAGATGCAGCAGGCAACTTTCCTTGATTTAAGCACGGTGGTTTTCATGCCAGCTCACTACCAGTTGGGACTTTTCAGGTGTGGGGTGAAGTGCAACATCTCTGTGAAGCTGCCAAGAGGCACTGGGGTGGCTGCTGTGCCAGCTGGCTTGGGCAGGTTCATGGTGAAGTTGGCCACGTCGGGAAAAGGAGGGTACCGACGCTGCAGTAGAGTTTCTTCAAGGGTCATGAGCCATTATGTGTTGCTGTGCGAGCAACCACCTGTGCATCCTCACCAGCATAACCAGAGACTGGCTGCATCTGCCAACTGGGCACAGATTCATCCCTGGCAAGCAAACTGCCATTTTTCATTTAGAAAGGGGAATCGGGAGTTCCCAGTTCCTTTCCAGACTCAATGCTGCTGCCAGGGGGTCCTGGCAGAGGCTGGACTGAGCTGCTGTTTCTATGCAGTGTGAGATAAAACTTTTTTGTTGACTGTTGCTTTTCGAGCCTGGTGCCTCCCCCTTACAGGGCAACATCTCAAGGGTCCAGCTTGAGGATGGAAAGTCTGAAAATGGAGTTGAATCTCTACAGAGGTAAGGACTGCTCAGTTTGGTTGGTTTGGGACCTTTGCAGGATGCAACAACTCAAAACTCTTCAGGGTGCTACCTTGATGTGAAATGCCAGCTCTGGTCACCAGGCACCCTGTCTGGCCCAAAAAGGGAGAATTTTGCAGGGGTCTGGTACACACGGGTGGATGCTGACCACGGGATGCAACACCAGCATCCCAGGGGGTTTTATGTCTTGATGAGCAGGGAGAGCTCAACCGCCAACGCAGCCCTCAGCAAACAGCAGTAGAAAGAGGGGAAATGAGGACAACATGGGGCTGTATGAGTGTGCTCTGGAGCTGCCATTCCCACAATGGTGGTCACCTCCTGGGTTCATTTCCAGCCCGTGGCAGCTGTACAGCCAGGAGACCACAGCTGGAGAGAGCAGCCACCAAGCTCCTTCCTCTCCGGCAGCAGAAGCATGGTCAGGAGGTGCCCATGTTTGTGCAGCTCTGTCCTGGGCCAACTCACTGCAGTCCTTATCAGTCCCCAGACATCAGAGGAGGGTGGCATGAGCAGAGGCTGGTGGTTTTTAGCATGCATCCCTCCACGGCCCAAGGAGCTGCTGACCTCCCGGGCACGGCGCAAGGTCCATCTGTCGTGCGAGCCTCTAGCCCGGGGACAGATTGCACGACATGGTCCTGAGCATTGCTCAACGCTGGGGCTGTGTCTCCCGGGCACGGCCAGCTCCGGCCGCTCCCCTCTGCTGCCGCGATGTCCAGCCGGTGCCTCCAGCCCCCTGGCAGCGGGGTGTATGTGTGTGTGTGTCCTGCTGCTGATTAACATCCCAATTATGCAGATTGAGAAATAAAAAGGGGCTGTGCAGCCCCTCGGCTCATCGATAACCCGGGTGGAGGGATGATGCACACACATAATGTAAGCACCAATTAGTTTTTCTCTAATAGGCGGAGGAGGATGGGGGCTGTTGCAGGGGTGGGGGGGGTGGCGTAGGGGTGTCATCCTGCAAGGGCAGAGCTGGTTCCTGGGAGTGACCTGGCTCAAGGGAGGTGAAGGATGTGGCTGTGTTGCGGGGAGCCCTCTCCATGCCCATGTCCTCTCCTTGTGCTGGCTCCCTCCTGCTGTGCACCTTTCGTTTGCCTGCGGGACACCAAAAGTGTAACCCCCACCCCCAGGCTCCCTTCCCATTTCCTTACCTGGCACAGGAGCATGTTGGAGGGAGGGGGGAAACCTCAAACCCAAGCTCACTTCCTCCAGCCAGGGATGACTAGACTGGAGCGGTGGGGTGGGCTAGGAAGGAGAAGACCCCCGGGAAGCTGCAGCTCGGTGCCTCCTCCCCCTGCGGGTCCCTGACCTCTTGTTTGCCTGTCAAGAGTGAGCTCCGCCACCCAAACACCCCCTGTCAAATTAGTGAGTCAGAAGACGTAAGAGAGACCACCGCTGCTAATTTGTACATTAACTGGTTCTGACAGAAATATTTCACAAGTGAAAAAACAGAAAATGTGCCTCAAGACAATGTGCAACTTCCGTACCAGCAAACTTCTGCTTAACTGTGCGGCGCCCGAGGAGGGGGGACCCCCTGCCCCAACTCGCCCCGGCGGGAGCACAGGGATGGTTTTAGCCCCAGGAGCAGCTCCCGGAGCAGCTGGATCAGGCCCTGAGCTGGGGCACACGGGCAGGCAGAGGTGGCCTCACCGAAATGGTGATGGTGGGGTGGCACATTCCAGCACTGCTCCCGGTCAGTGGGGAAGGGGCTGGTGGGGTGGAATGGGCTGAGTGACAGCCCCCTCCTTGCCCCAGGGATGGACCCTTCGCGGGACCCCTCCAGCGCCCACCCTGCTTTTGGTGGCTCCCTGGGTTGAGGTCTGCCCCTTCTTGTCCCGCAACCCAGGGTATGACTTGATGGGTCTGTCCCCATCGTCACTGGGTGGGATGAGCCATGGGCCACAGGCTCCAGCCACCCAGCTGGGAAAACTCACTGGTGCAGGCAGCTGCCAGCACAGGCACCCCCCAGCTGTGCCCAACCCAGCCCCCCAGCCTTGCTGTGTCCCAAGGGAGAGCACCGGGGTGCCGAGCCCTCCCCAGCGCCTTCAGGAGCATCCTGCTCTGCTGCTCAGCACTACCAGCTCCTCCTCATGCACTGGTCACAGCGGTGGCCAAGCCCCTCTGCCAAGCCCCTGGACAGCAGGACCCCATCCGAGATGCACTGAGAGCGAGTGGCTGCCTGCCAGGGTCGCTCCGTGGCCATCACCGTGGCCTCTTGCCCTGCCCTGCCCCATCCTCCCCTGCGCGGGTGCCGGCCGGGGCTGGTACCGGTGCGTGTTGGGGCTTGGGTGGGAGCAGGCGCGGGGCTGAGCCGGGTCCTCGGGCCAGCAGCATCGAGCACATGATCTGTTGTGGCAGCTTCCCTGCAGCCTGGAGCCAGCCCCGAGCGAGCGCTGATGATGGCTTTAATTGCTTTCAGATTCGATAGCCCAGCCCATGACAGCCCGGGCGGTGCGGCCGCTGCAGCCCCAGCTGTGCCAGCCAGCCCCGGACCCCGGCGCAGCCCCTCGCCCAGCCGCCTTCTGATAGAGAGGCCGGGCAGGAGGAGGAGAGGACCTGCCCTGGGTTGGGGCTTTCCCTTTCATCCCAGCAAAGTCCTCTCCATGGTCTGCCCGTGCTCATGGTCCAGCCAGGGCAAGTGCCTGCCCTGAGCCTCCTGCCTGGGGAAACCCAGCCAGGGGTCAGCACAGCCCCCCAGGATGCCATCGCAGCCCTGCTGTGAAGCCACCCAGCCATGTGCTACTGTGACACCCCCCTCCCTCAAGAAAGGACCCCACAGCAGCCCCCTCTGCCTCAGTGCAGCTCTGCTGTACCCCCCGTTCAGGGTGGGGGGAGATGTCAGATGGCTCCACTCACCCATCAGAGCTGGGGACGCAGGGAGGGGGTACCTGATGCAGCAGAGGCTCAGGCTGTCCCTCTCTGGTGACTGTGTGTGTGTCCCCCGCTGCCTGCATGGCCATGTCGGGGGGCTGGGGGCTGCCCCCAGGGCAGTGGGGAGTGCCCAGGACTAACCCAGGCCTCCAGGGTTCTCCTCCATCTGAGGGTCCAGCTGCCCCCAGCCGTCAGGTCCTCACCCTGCCAGGTGGTGGCTGTGGGGGGAGTTGGGTGTCTCCGGGGTGGGGTGTCCAAGGGGCTGCTCGGCACCCACAATGGCACCCGTGGGCTGGCCCTGACCCTCTGGTGCCTGTGCCCATATCCTCCTCCTCCTCAGTGCTGCCTCCCCCTGCTCCAGCCCAGCCCAAGTCGGTGCAGGCAGCTGCCGGCAATCTCTCTAATGGCTCCCTGCCTGCCAGGCAGCCGGGCGTGCTCGAGGGGAGCGGGACGAGCACCCCGGCGCCCAGAGCTCGCCTGTGCAAACACGGTGCTGCGGCAGGGCTAGGGGTCCCAGCCTGAGCCACCGTCCGAGCACACGGTGATGGTGACAGCCCGGCCACCTGTGCTCGCTGAGTAGGACCGGCCAGGAGCCCTGGTCCCAGCAGCACCCGCTCCCTCCAGGGGTGCTGGGGTGGGCATGGGGTGTTCTTGCAGGCAGAAGCCCCCCCACACACACACACCATCCTGGCAGCTGCGAGCTGGGCAGCAGCAGACAGGGGCGTCTCCATCGCTCGCCAGCTCCTGGCAGAGTGTCGGACTCAGTCGAGGATGAGGAGGAGACCGGGGGGTTGCAGAACCTCCCGCCCCGCTGCGCCGGGGTGGTTGCTCCCATCCCTGATCCATTATCGCGGGCAGTGCCGGCGGGCGCTCCGGGGCAGGGGCTGCATTATTGACGAAGGGAAGGCAGACCCCTGCGCAGGCGGGCAGGGCCCCCTCCTGCAGCGCTCAGCCCCGGGCAAAGCACTTTGCCTGCGCCGCAGAGCCGCAGAGCAGGCCTGGCCTCGGCCGCCGCAGCCACCGCAGAGCCCTGCGGCTGGTTCCCGCAGCCGCAAACCCTTCGCCTCGCCCGGGACGGTGCTGGGCTCCAGACCCCATGGTGTGTGGCACGGGTGGGCAGCGATGCCCTTGCAAACCCTGCTCTGGCACCGCTGCTGCAGCTCTGCCCCCCTCCAGCCCAGCGCAGCGCTGGTGCTGCTCTTTTTTAAGCCTCTCTCTGTCTCTAGGCGGAGATTTGTGGCGTAAAATGCACAATATGTTCTATCTATCTGCCCTGTGGGAGCCATAAAATATTCACCAGCAGCTCCCATTATAGTCAGAGTGAATCACGGAGAGCGCTCGAGCCCTCGCTCCCCGATGTGCCCTTGCTCCCCGACGTGCCCCCGCTCTGTGCAGCCCTGGCGCGGTGCCGGTGACCCTGGACCCCGCAGCAAGGACCCAGCTTTCCACCTCCAGAAACCCAACAGGTTGACTGGTGGTGACTGCACCGATGGGACGGCGAACGCCTTTGGCTGCCCAGGGAGGAGCAGCATCGACCCTAGGCATGGAGGGGAGCAGCCAGCAGTGGGGAGAGCTCACACATGCCCACGGCAGCCTGCCCCGCTCGCCCTGCCCCACTGAGAGTATCCCAGCATCCCCAGGCTGACTTGTGCTGCTGCTTGGCCTTTTGTAGCCACGTCCCCTTGATGTGGGTCTTACAGCCGTGTCAGGGCCTGGCAGGACAGCCTCTGCCTGCTTGCTGCCTTCGTTGTCACACACGTGCTCCAGCTCCGCTGTGTTCACATGGGTTGGTACAACAGCACTCTTCCTCCCTTTTCCCCCCCGTCCCGCTGTCTGTCCTTCTGTCCTTCTGACCCCGCACTCTCACTGCCATTCCCCATCTCCCCCTTCAGACCTTGGGCTTAGGACAGGACAGAGTCAAGGGACAACACTTACTGACACTACTCCGAAGCCAGTGTGTCAAACACGGTTATATCTTTTGACCCAGAATTCTGTGTCATTACGATAAAGCAGTTAACGCTGGTTCAACCCTTGTGAATCACGCACAATTACAGCTTGATTTCATCTCCCGCCCCTCCACGGCTGCTGCTCTCAGCCATTGCCTGGTTGGTGGTCCTGAGGGTGTCCGGTGGCCCTGGGCGACGCACAGCATTGCTGCCGTCCACCGCCAGCCACGCGCCTGCTCCTGGGAGATGCTGTCCCCTCCACGCTCCAGCCCACCCGGTGCCTGAGTGTCCCCAGCTGTGCCGGGCGCTGCCTTGCCGAGCCCCCAACATGGCAGGATTTGCCCCCAGCACGCTGGCTGGCACGGGGCTCGCCAGGACGTGGCTCAGGAGAGCCGCGGCCCACAGTGAAGGCAGGATGCAGTTGCCCACCCAGGCTGACCACGTGGCCACTGCCATGACAAGGGCCACCACCTGGTCACTGGGCTGAGATGTCCGAGCGTGTCCCTGGCACTGAGCAGCACAGAGCTGGGTGGGGGGGCCTCACTCCCTCTGCCGTAGCGACGGGCAGTGGTTTTAGCCCCACAACCCACCCGGCCCCCCCGGGAGGAGCCAGGCAGGAGGGCGCCGGCCCACGCAGGCAGCCTGCCCGCAGAGGTGAGGGTTAAACCCCGCTCTGTGCACGGCTCCTCTCCCTGAACAGACTGAGGGGAGTGTGGCACTGCCCTCCCCGCCAAAATTAACTCTCCATCTGTTTCTCCCCGGCTGAGGCTGATGGCTTGTGACAGGGCCTCCTGAATGCAAAGATGTTTCGCCCAGAAAAAAAATCTATTACAATTTGCTGTAAGAAAGACTGAAATCCTCTCCTTCTGTCTCTGCCTACTGGTCTCAAGGTGCCCACCCCGGGCGAGAGCGGGCTGGCGTGCAGCCTCCGCTCAGCCGGAAAGCTCTCCCAGTGCCAGCCTGCCTCGCCCCCGGCCCCAACGGGGAGGCGGGAGGGAGTGGGGGGACTGCCCTGGGCGCCGGGGAGGATGGAGGGGCCGCTCCTGCATCCCCGACCTGGGCACGGTGTCGGTGACGCCCCGGGCACGGCCCCGGCCCCGTCGCACACTTCGGCCGCCCCAGAGCCCGTCGTGATGCAGGTGGGGAAACTGAGGCAGGTGGTGCCCTGCCCCCCGTCTGGGGCCCGATCCTGTCCGGGACACAGACCTGGATCCGGCCGCTCCTGGGGAGCCGGACCCCCGCCCCAGGCAGGCAGCGGGCGGCGGGAAGCAGGCAGGGAGCGGGCAAGGCAGCAGGCGGGCAGCGGGCAGGCAGGCAGGCAGCGGGCAGCGGGCAGGCAGCGGGCGGGCAGCGGGCAGCGGGCAGCGGGCAGCGGGCAGGCAGCGGGTGCCCTCTCCCGGCCACGGCGCAGCCCTGCTCGGCCCCGGGCCAGGGCTCGGCTCCCGGAGTTTCGGAGCTTCGCTCGGTTTTCGCCCCGTTCTGCTCCCCGGCGCGGTCCCTCCCGCCCCCCGCGCCCCGAAGAGAAACCCAGAAACTCGGCTTCACCCTTTTTTATGCGCTCGGCTCTGCTTTCGGGCGCCGATGAATGCCCGCCGCTCCACAGAAACCGCTTCAAGACTCGCCCCTTGGGCCCCAAAACCCCCCCGGGCGAGGGCCAGGCAGCACCCCTTCCCGCCACCCCCCCGCGGTGCCGCAGCCCAGCACGGCGAAACCAGGCAGCTTCAGTAAAAAACAAAACTTTATTTGGTCCGTCAGAACCTGAGTTTGAAAACCACCCATGGATAATTCGTATCATACAGGGAGTACTGATCTGATTTACAATTGATAAAATAGCCTATGTTTCTTGAGAGCTGGACAGTATTTACAGGGTTAAAAATATTCACAGCTCAGAAAGACAGCGAGGATAAAAGTAAAGGACAAATCATCCGGAGGAGTAAGAGAGAAAACAGATGAACAAAAATATACGGACAAAGCTTGGCTCAGGAGCCCCAGCCGGGGGGGGTGAGGGGCAGGGCAGCCCACCCCCGGCTCCGGGGGGGACACGGAGGGACAGAGGGACACCCTGGGCAAACCCCACAGCCCCCACATGCCCCTGTCTGGGCTGGCTGCTGGCGTGGGGTTTGGGGCGCAGGCTGTCCCCACCAGAACAGGGCCCAGCACCTCCCACCACCCTCCTCAAGCACCTGGGGAGGAGAGGGTAACACTGGCGGACCCCCAAAACAGACACACGCACACCCGCCCGCGCCCAGCTACGATGCTCGGAAACCGTGGGGGCTAGCCCCCACCTTCGCCTCGCGCTCGCTGCCTTCCACAGGACTTGGCCTCTGCAGGACGGGGCTCTCTGCTTGCCCCTACGGAATCACACCCCCCCCGGCACTCGGCAATGTGGGAAAGCCACGGGGAGCTGCTCCCCGAACCCCGGGTCCATACCTGCTGCGCTTCTCCCCTCGACCCCGCCGGGCAGGGCCCCGGGGCGCTGAGCCCAGCTGGGGACGCATGGCTTCTCTCCAGGCACTGCTTCCAGCGGCCGCCTTTGCATAGTAACACCCGTGTGACGAGTGGAGAGGGGTCCCTGCTGCCACAGCCCCCTGAGCCTCACCCCCCAGCCCTGCTCCCCACCCTGGAGCAGTGGCACAGGAGGGCACCTCGGCGTTTCACCCCGAGGTGCAGTGAAAACCCCTCAGCAGCAGCTTTCTGAAACAACCCAGCGCCTTCTCCTCCCCCACCCCAGCACCTGGCGAGGTGGACAGGGGGTCCAGGCACCGCAGGGGATCCCCACCACGAGCAGCCAGCACGGGCGGCACCATGGCAGGGTGATCCCAGCATCCTCAGCCCAGCTACGGGACCTCAGTGCCATGATGGGGGGACGATGCAGGCAACAAGACAGTGGGAAGGGCCCGGGGACAGACGGAGGGTCACACAGACGGACAGATGTCAGAGGTATATTCTCATTTTTTGCAGTGCCAGAGCCCTGGCACCGCGGGAAGGGGCAGAGTCCTGAGCGTGGTGCCTGGGAAGGGCCCTGACAGCGACCTCCAGCCTCTCCCCCACCGTCCCGCAGCCCCTAGCTGTGTGCCCGGGGCAGGCCGAGGGCACCGGGCCCCAGCGCAGGCACGGGGCAGGCGGGATCCTGAGATGGCCCCGTGCCCCCAGCCGCTCCTCATCAAGTGCGTGGGGGGCCGGCGGTGCCGGGGCAGGGGGCAGCGGGCAGAGCTGGTCCTGCCCCTGAGAGCTCGCCCCGGCCCCATGGCACAGGGCAAAGTGCTGGGTGTGACGCTCCGGCTCTGCCCCACGGCTCAGCGCTGACCCCAGGCCAGAAGCTCGGTGAAAATAACGGGGGAGCGGAGCGGGGAGGGTGAGGCGCTTTGTCATAGGGGCCGGGGGCCGTGGAGCCCGGCGACCTCAGGCGTGAGCAGCGGGTTGTGGGTGCCCTTCGTCGACATCCAGTCATTGAGGAAGGCCTGGGTGGCTTTGCGGTGCGCCAGGCGGTGGGTGATGGAGAAGCCGGCGTTACCCTCCAGCTGTGAGAGGATCACCAACACCTGCCTGCGAAGAGAGCGATGGGCTCAGGGCCGGGCAGCTGCCTCTGCACCCGCAGCCCCATCCCCTGTCACCCCAGCGCCCACCCGCTGCCCGCCCCAGGCTCTGCCCTGCTCCAAGCCTCCTGCCAGCCCCCCGCCGACCCACCCCTGCCTACCCCGGACCTGTGCAGGGGCGGGACGCTGTCCTGCGTTTTGAGGCTGCCGCGCGTGGAGACGACGTTGAAGCTGTCGGTACAGTCGCATTGGACGTGCAGGTAGGACTTGGGGTGCCGGTTCTCCACCACCACAATGAGCCCTGCCCAGCCGTGCGTCAAGTAGTAGCAGGTCATCCCCTCGCGGCCCTGGGGCAAACAGCAGCGTCAGGGGTGTGAAGCCTCTGGGCACCCCTGCCCCTGAATCTCAGCCCCAGGACCAGCATCTTCTGCCTCCAGCAAAGGGCTGCCCATCTGCTGGGGTACCCCACGCTGCCCCAGGGAGCAAAAGGGGTGGGCATCCCTTGGGGCAGGGGGGGACTAGGTGGCAGTCAGCGCTGGCACAGCCCTGCCTGACCCCTGCCAGAGTGAGGACACGGCAGAGAGAGGGCCCAGGCTCCCGCTGGCAGCATCACCCTCTCCAATCCATGCCCACCTCGTGGCGCTCGCCCTTGTTCTCAGTCAGCAGGATGATGGCGTCCGCCAGCGTGGTGGGCTGTGCGTCCACCTGCTCCACCATCACCAGGCGGGAGCTGTAGATGGCCAGGATATAGCTGGAATAATCAGTGGCCGGTCGGCTGCTGGTGGGACTGGATGCTGCGGAGACACATGGAGGAAGGAGGGATCAGTACGACTGTCACCAAGCCCACCATCCCCGGGAGCAGGGTGCTGCTGGGCTGCCGCATGCGCAGGCAATCTCCACCCCTAACCACGGTGCCCACAGTGAAGATGGAGGGCTTTGTCACCCCTGCCTCCCCCAGGGTCTCCACCGGCAGCACCGTGGGGAGGGCAGCCCAGCCCCTTACCCTGGGCGGCAGCGGGGCCTGCCAGGGCAGCGCTCCAGTGGTTGAAGGCACAGCACACGACGGCGTACTCGCCCGGCTCCAGCATGACATCGCAGTTGACGAACTTCTTGACGGCTCGTTTGCTGTGAGCCATCAGCCGGCCCAGGCTCAGCTTGTTCCCGCTGGTGAAAGTGGCCCGGAAAACCATGATGCACAGATCCAGCAAGTGGCTGTCCACCGTGTCCGACCGCCTGCGCCGGGAGGGGGAGAAGGGGCACCCGTCACCCGAGTGATGGCAGATCCGGAGGAAGAGTCTTCCTGCTGCCCCAGGCACCCAACCCCAGGAACCAGTGCGCGTTCAGGGCTTGGGTTTCAGCTAAAACTTGAGCAGACCCCGAGACCTGGAGAAACGGCAGCGGGGGCCCGCCCCCGAGCTCTGCCACCCCGCGGGATGGCATGGGGCAAGAGGGCGACATGTTTGGGATGTTTCCTGGGTCCAGGTCACTGCCCGTGCGCTGCCCAGCTCACCTGCTGCCCTCCTGGAAGAGGGCAAACTCCAGAGCGGCACGCTCCAACACCGTCAGCGACGTCACCGTCACTGGCCCATTGGCCTTGTTGGGGAACATGCCCTGCACACGCACCTCGTGCCAGTCCGAATGGAGCTTGCAGATATCCACGGAGTCAAAATACCTGTGGGGAAGCTGGGCTCAGCGCTGGCGGGCTCCTCTGTGGGTGCGCTGCTCTGGCCCCACACCCCAGCACGCTGCAGCTCACGCAGCCGGGAGCAGCTGGCACCAGGAGCTCACCCGCATCCCCCTGGGGACGCCCAGCCCTGCCTGCCCCACCTTCACCCCCGTGTCCCATTTTCTGTCCCTTCCCACCCCACAAGCCCCTGCCTCCTGGGCACTACCGTACTTAATGAAATCGCTGTACTCCATCCAGAAGACGCCCTCGCTGCTGCCGTGGGGCATCAGGTCGTGACGCAAGGGAGCTGGCCAGTGCGGCCACTCATCGGACCAGCTGCCGTTCCAGGAGAAGCGGCCCCAGGGATTTCGGAGCCGCAGTAACCTGGGGGAAGGGGAAAAACGGTGTCAGGGGCCCAGCAGGAAGGAGAGCACGAGGGAGATCACCTCTGAGATGCTCTCCCAGCTCCGCAGACCCAGCCAGCCATCCACAGAAGGCACCACGCCACTTCTGCCCTTGCCTTTCAAAGCTCTCACAGCATCCCAGACCTAATTTGCCACCCGCCACTGTCACCCCAGACGCACACGTCCTGCAGCAGCTCCCTCTGCCCCTCCCTGCCCAAAGGGCCTCCAGCCAGGCGCTGTGGGGAAGGGGCTCAGCAGGGAAGAGACTGCCAAGTACGACATGGCTGAAAGTCAGGCTTCATGCAGCACCCAGACTGTCGGAGGCAGCACCCGTTTCTATCCCCCCACCCTCCAAAGGTGAGATGGACTCCCTGACTGCCTCACTCAGCTGAAAGAGATCAGCTCAGTCGTCTGTGTCTGGTGAGACCAGCCGAACCATTCTGCACCACAGAGTGTCCTGGAGCAGAGCGGCCCTGGACGGGGAGCCAGTGCCAGGGAAGGACAGCTTACATGACAACAGCATTTATGTGACACCCTGGGATGGAGAAACAGCCCTTGCTGGCCATGAGGATGGGACACCGAAAAGTCCCCGAGGTCTTGTCCAGCATGCACTCAATTACCTGTCCCCAGGGTTGGCAGAAACGCCTGCTGTACCGTGCCAGCCTCCACCCCAAAATCACCTGAAGCCCTGGACATCCCGCACGTCCAGGATGGAGTAGGCGTGCCGTGGACGCAGACCCATACTCTCGTAGGCCACATCGTCCACTTTCATGTTGCCTCCGCCACAAGATGCACCCATGAGGAACCTGCATGGGGGACAGCAAAATCCTCAGGGTCCTGTCAGACCTGGCACAGGGGGGAAGCTCATCCCTACCACTTGAGTCACGGGACAGACTCCCCCCCCCAGGAGGCTCCGGGATATTCCCTCTCTGCAACCACACCGTAAACCTCCTCGGAGCAGTGCCCCAGCCCCACCAGCTGGAGCTCTGCCTGGGCAGCACTGAGCTCCCTCCACCCGGCTCACGCGCATACTCGACTCAGGCTCTGTGGTGAAGCTTCTCTGAGCAGTGTCCTCGCCTGCAGGGCTGAAAGCTCTGTCCACGCACAAGGGAGCTTTGCTCAAACCTCGCTCTTTTTCTGCCAGGCCCCGGGGTCCTGCCCATCTCTGTTGGCTGGCAGGGCTCAGGCACACGGAAAGCTGCTTCGCAGGCAGCTGGCCCGCTCTGCAGCGGTGAGGACAGGCTATTCAAGGCAGGAGGTCTGCACCAGCCAAGCTTGGGGTGACACCACATGCTGGGGCCTATCAGCCTCCCATGTGGCCATGTAGTGCAGGCTGGCAGGAACAACCCTGCCTTCAGCCGTCCCAACAAAAGTCACTCTGATTTCCATTGCGCAGAGTCCAGGAACCTAACTGCCCTCCTGCCGGAGTGATGATCAAGAGGTCTTTGTTTTTGCTTCGTCTCCTATAAACTGCCTATAGTCACGCTCAGGTATGGCCACCAAAGATGCCGTGTATGGGTGGGAGATACATGCAGGGTCAAACACTTAACAATACAAAAAACCTCCAAGCAAAGCAAGCAGGCTCAACGCCAGCCACTTCAAAACTCCCGCAAGGCAGCAGTAAACATGCACAGGGAATTCACCAGGATTTTAATTTTGTACGAAAATTAAACAAAGGAGAAATAATTTCTTAGAGTTTAGAGGGGGAGCTCCATCAACACCCCAGACGAATGCCAAGGGTGGTGGACTGCAACCCAGCTAATGCACTAGCCCCTCTCCTCTGAGCCTCTACGAACGAGAGCAGCCCCCCTCGCCCCCCTCTCCGAGCGTCCATGCTCCTGCCACGGCGCCCTCCTGCCTCGTCTTACCCAGCCTCCTTAGAACTCAGCATTTTGGCCCAGATGAGGTCAGTGTCAATGGGCTCCTCGCGAGGGTTAGTGGAGCTGACCTGCAGCATCAGGCTCTCGCAGGGGGCACCCGTTAGTGTAGCCAGGCCTTCAATAGCACGCCCCGCCTGGAGGGCAAAGTACGAACCATGAAGCTTGGCCAGCGCCTTCTCAATGAGGGCGACCCACAACTGCTTCCTCTGGGCCTGCAGAAAGAGGGAGAAACACGTCACGAGCTGCCCCGGGCAGGAGATGGGAAAGCAAAGGCAGCGCGTGCAGACAAGGCAAGGCCCCGCTCACCCGCCCCTGCCAGCCCTCCGCTGTGGTGGGAGACAAAGAGGCAGGAGCAGCAAGGCCAAGCCACCAGAAGCTTGTCTGCGTGAGGCCAACGGCGACCCCATTTGCTGCATGCTCAGCGTTTCGTTTGCAGAGTTTAATTCCCTTTGGGAAAACGTCCTGAACACCCAAGAGGCCCGGATGCCACCACAGCTGCACCCTGAAGTGCCCAGCAGTCAGCCTGGCAGGGGTGGGTGAACACCTTGTAAGCTAACAGTCCCTTCCTTCTGCTTCAACCTGGATTTAAAAATGTTTAATAATGGAAGAGGATATTGAGCACATCTGGAACAGCTGCCTTTCATTCACACACCGTTGCAAACCAAAACCAACACACCTTTGGAGGAGGAGGCTGCCTAGAGCACACACGGCCAGGGGACCGATTAGATTTCACCCATGGAACAGAGATGTGGTTTCAAGGACAAGCTCCACAATCTCCCAGGCACACGGGCAAACTCCTCTTCTCCAGCACAGGGACAGTGGCAAGATGCAAGGAGAAGATGCAAGTTTCGCAGTGGGGGACTCTCCCCGGAGTCGCTTTGCTCTGGTGCCAGGCTATTGGTCCTGGCATCGCTAGGCTGGTTATGGATTCAGAAAGAAACGCAGAAGCCGCATTAATGCACCCAGAGGTTTGCAAAACCCCCACCGGCCATGGCAGTGCAGGTCAGGGCGCAGCCGTCACTGCTATGTCCACGCCATCACTGCGGGTCCTCGGCGTGCCACAGGGTGCAGTCCCCAGCCATGCTTTACTCCTGGATGTGCTCAGGCCAGGGGAGACACCTCTGCTCCAGTCCCTGCCGACAGCGAGGACGCAAGGAGAAAGGATGCAAGGAGAAAGGCATATGAGGACAGCAGGCAAGGAGACATTTGCTGGCCTCCGGGTCCCCAGCAGCTGAGGCACCCGGTGCTGGGAGGGCAGGAGGGGAAGAGCACTGGTGCGCAGTGACAGCGAGCGACTCGCAGGTGGCAGCCAAGAGCTGGGAGAGGAAAGGAAGGCAGTGAAGCTTTCCTTCCGATGGATAAAGCGAGCTTACAGGTGCTTTTCACTGCTTTTTGAGTCTATCACTCAATAAAGTCCATGTTGTTTATTTCTGCCTGAGCCACAGCCAGGAAGCTCTTGTAAGAGCCTGATTTTCCTTTATTTTTAAAACTCTCAGTTTTTCCATTTTTAGCCCCTGCATTCAGCTCACACAGCTAAACACTCAGCAGAAAAATCTCGTCACGATTCAGATGCCCCTGGAAACAAAAGCAAGGCCAGCCCAGCCCATGTGCAAACCTTCAATCTTCAAAAAACAAAAACAGACTTGAAATTTTAAGAGAGGAAAGACGGATGGAAAAGGAAAAAACAACCAAGACAGGCAAATCTTATGCTGAAAATAATGTATCTGACTGGATCCTCTCTGTCTACTGTGAGGCAAAATGTAGACACAGACGACTCCTTCTTCCCCTCTCCAAAACTTCTCGTTAACGGGACTGGCATCCAGCAGCACTGGCAATCAATTTGCCCCACTCAGTGTCTCTGTGTCCAGGGGGGAATCACCCACTCTGCTGCGAAAGTGGCCAGGCAGTCCAGGCTTGGCAGTGCTGTACCTGCGCCCGCACAGTGCAAAGCCCCCGCCCGGACCCCTGCCCCTCTGCCCAGAGCCAGGGTCAAGCTCAGGAGCCAGCGCTGCCAACCGTGCCAAGACTGCTGCCCATTAGCTCCGACACAATCAGATGTCGCCCCGGGACCGGGCCACCACCACGCTGTGTGGAGGGCTCAGGCTACCAAGCCCACACAGGCTGGGGACTCTGCAACCTCTGCCAACATTAAAGTCCTCCAAATACTCATCTTTGGGCCCTGTTTCCCCAGCCAGAGTCCTGTCCTGACATCTACGGCTCACACATAGTGTGGTTCGGTGCTGTGTGTACTTTAAAATAGAGGACTTGGATTTGCAGAACGAAGTCCAATCCAGCAGGCCCGGGTCCCTGTCTCCTCCTGACAGCAGCACTTTGTTTTGTTTGGCAGATTTTGCCGCCTGAGTTTCAATAAAGATGTTCTCAGTCTCCTTCATGGACAGGATCCCAGCAAGCGCCCCTGGGCCTGGCAAGCAGGGCAGGGCGCAACGCGCAGTGACGTCCCGAAGTGGCTGAGGGAGCTTCGTCAAGCCTAGCAGATGCCACCCAAGTGTGCTCAGAGCAACTGGGCACTGGCTTGAAACAGGACGATTTGTCTTCCTCTCCGCAGTCCCTCCCTGGCAAAGCCAAGCTGCCAGACCTCCCCGCAGAGGAAAGAAGCAGCTTTCCCTCAGCCCCTTGAAGGGCAAAACACATGGGTTAAAACATTTTTCTTTTGCTGTGAAGAACAAGGATGGCTTCCCCTGCAAGTGAAGTGGCTGTGGTGCAGTTGGGAGCGGGGGAGCAAGGGAAAAGCAACTGCAAATGAAACTTCTCCACTGCAGCCTGGAAAATGCTAAAAGGGGCCTAAGTATCATGGCCCCAAAGAGTTCAGCTGTCTTGAGGGTGCAGCAAAAAGCAGGGTCCTGAGCTGCAAATGCCCCATCCAGCACAGAGCAGGGGCCTCACACGAACCACAGCAGTGCTTCTTCCCACTGCCTCCACCAGTCCTCTCTCCTGGGAGAGCCAGGGTCGAGCTTCCCCCTGCCCCTGGAGCACTGCCCACCCCATCCCGGCATCTCTCTCCCCCCAGGGCCACTGACCTGCGAGAAGAGGAGGTATCCGCACTCATCGCACGGCAGCATGTCATCCACCAGCACCGTGGTCCACATGCCATCCTTGCACAGCCGCACCTGGTAGGCACCCTCAGGGCACAGCGTCCTCGTGATCATCACCTTCTCCACCAGCTCCGGCCGCTCGGCCAGCACGGCCAGGGCGCTCAGTAACCTGCCGCGGGACGGGACGCAGGAAGGTCTCAGCGGGGCACAGGCAGGCAGCAGGCAGCTGCCCAGCCGTGCAGTGCAGAGGACTGCAGTCTGCAGCCGCTTGGTAAGGGGTCAGGCAGAGGATGGGGTACATGCCTGGGGGTATAAATGGGTTTGAGTAGGGCTGAGGGGTCTGATCCGGAGCTGGATGAAGAGGGGGAAAGGAGGAAGGGGTAGGAAGGTGTCACTCGGTCTCACTCTTCCTTACCAGCAGTTTCCCAGCAGCCCCTGCAGGATATCCGAGGGCCTGGGAGTCCGAAACACTGACCACGTCACCGATCGGTCCTTGAAGATGTTACAGTTGATTTCGTGGGGTCGCAGCCACTGTTTCACCCTCTGCTGCACGCTGTCGCCTTCCGGGAATCCCACAGACTTAGGTCCAGGGTGGAAACTGTCATCTACAAAATTGACTTTGTTCTGCAAAAGCAAAAGGCAAGGAGAGCATCAGTGTGCAGCTGTGCGGCACATAGCTCCCTGGGGCCGGCCGGGAGAGCCTCCCACCACAGCCCCAGGAGTGAGAGAGGAGTCCCCAGCCCTCCTGTCCGGCCTGGGCAGCCCCTTCCGATGCCATGCCGGGGAGCAGGTCTGGGGCCGGGCATCTGCTGGCAAGGGCACAGACACGTTTTGTGCACCAGGTCCAGCATTCAGTCCTGCCATGAACCAGCTCACCTCTCCAGGCCCCAAGCTCCAGACCGCAACTCAAATCTGCCTTTTTTTCTTTTACAGGAACCTCCCTGGGCAGTGACTGTCTCGCACTTTGTGCTGGTGCTAAAAGCTGGACCATGGGGGACCTTGGCTGCCTCTCTAAGTGGCAAAGCATGCGAGCAGCAAGCCTGCGAGGAGCCACCTGGCAAGCAAACGCTCCTCAACCCAAGCCCTGTGCTAAGGGCTGAGCTGCCCCTGCTCCGGAGGGGACACACTGGGCTTGGCTGTCCTGTGCCACCCTCGAGGCACGGCCATAGAGGATGTCAGAGGCACCTTTCGCAATTGGATTCAGCCCGACCACAAACAGGCAAGCAATTCCAGAGCGAGGGTATCCCACATCTGAGCCCACCTGCAATAGCTGCTTGCACTAAATCAAATTAAATTAAATCAGATAGGATGGACTGAAAGGCAGATAATCCCAGAGGTATTCACCATAGCGGCAGGAAGGAAGCACAGAACTTCACTGACAGGAGAAGGGTGGCTTTTCCAGACAGTTTAACATGGGGTGTAATAAGAACCAGGATTTCTTTATCGTTAATTAAATGAAACTAAATTCTTTCAGCAAAAGCCAGCTCTGATTTGAATTAGCCCTTATGCACACCAGACTAGTAGCTGTCCTTCCTCTTTCATTGCAATCCTACATGAACGCCTTCCACGTGGTGCCTCAATCAGCACTTTCAGCTTCCCTTTTGCAGAAGGGTGTTTTTCAGCTACTAGATGTCACCATTCAAATACCAACGCAGGTCAAAAAGGACATGTCCCAGGGCTTGCTGGCTTTCTCAGGGGCAGCATCTGCTGACGAACAGCCGCCTCTGCCATACTGGTCAGCAACTTCATCTTGCCACATCCTGGCCTCGCACTCACCTCTCGGGGTGCAGCCGGGGCTCCCCGGGATCCCGCTGAGCAGGGCAGCATGGACACAGAGCAAGGCAGCAGGCCGTGAGTCGGAGCCTGCGGGCATCGCAAGCTTTCTGGCCCCCGTGGAGTTGCTGCGGTGCTTTTCCAAGCAGCAGCAGTGGAAGCAGCCTTCAGCCTCCCTGTTCTCACGGCCAGGGTCTCACCTGGGCCAGGACAGCGCTCGGCAGGGCTGCAGGAGCCTGAATGCGAGCCCACAGACCTCACCAGCACTGATGATGGCGGCAATGCAAGAGCCGAGGCAGTGTAATTCCCTGGCAGTGTCAGGAAAGCCTGCCTAACAAGCTAATTACCTTTATACCATGATGTCCCCCATCATATATTTCCATATGCTTTAGAGAAGTTGTCACTACCAATACCCCTGGAGATGGAGGGAAAGAGGGGCATGAGAGCTGCAGGGGAGCATCAGAACAGTGGGAAGAGGAGCAGGTAACAACTCTCATGCCTGGGCAGCAATGAGCCTGCTCACAGACGGTGCCAGATGGGGAGCCCTGCTTGCTTCTCCTGCAATGGGATAAATCTGGGCATCGGACCTCCTTCACAACTCCTGCTCTGCCAACAACCCTCTTCGCACCATTCTGGACCAGAGACATGACCTCTCCGCTGCCACCTCCCCAGGACTACACGGGCCGAGGAAGGCTGCTGCCTCACCCCGCATGGTCTTGCTCCCAGTAGCAAACTGATGCGTGGAGCAGAAAGAAAACAGAGATGGGGCCTCCCCCCCGACTCTGGAAAAGCTCTGCAGGCAGAGGTGCCAGAGTGTGGTACAGACAGCAAGAGTCCTGGGCTGTCTTTCTAGCTCTGCAGAACATGCTGATGCGAGTGGTTATTTGGAAAGGGGGAAGGATGATTAATCAGAGGAGAAAAGAAGACAGAGGGATAAGCAAGAGAGGGGACAGCACAAGACAGGGAAGCAGATGCCCGGTGCAGAGGCAGCTAGTGGAAGAGGTCAGCTCTGCTCTCCTCCCAGAAGGAAGAGAAAGGGTAAAGCTAAAAGCAAGGGGCATGCACCCAGAAGTGTTGCAAAAGGCACCCCTGGAATAGCAGAGAAGGGAGCACCCACAGGAGGAGCTCGAGCAGAAATCCCTGCAGAGAGCAGCACAGCAAGGCAGGCTGCTCCACACGATTTGGGGCAGGGGGACAAAGAGGTGGAGGAGAACTTGGCTAGCCTGAGACTCTCCTCCAGGGGAAGGCTGATCAGCACAGTGCCTGTGAAACACCGTGGCCAGAAGGAAGCTTGGAGGCTGCCTTACATGCCAGCCCAAACAGGAGCATTGGTGGGAGGCTGCAGGCACACCAAGAGCAGAGCGAACATGAATATGGGAGCAGCACTGTCCCACCACTGCTGCCAGTCCTTCCCTTGGACCTGCAGAGCCCTTGACTTACCAAAAACAGTGTCAGAACACAGCCTTGATTTAGGTTTAGGGGGATTTTCAGGACATGGCCCTGATCTAGCAGCCTGTTACTGCCAGCTTAGCGAGCTGAATGGGCTCAGCCAAGGCTCCGACCGAGAGCTGTGCTGGATGGGGTAAGACAGACTCCCCTTCTTGGCAGCGGCAAGCTGCTAATTCAACTTGGCCATCTCTCATAGTTCATCCTTCAGGCTTGATTCCACTGCATGTAACAGATGTTCCCTGCCTACAAAAGAGGCTATTCGCTTGCTTAAAAGAGGGGAATAAGCAGAATCAGGGTGTCTCTAGTATAAAGACACCCATGTCTGTTAGGATGGACATGTAGCAATTAAAAAAACCCACAGCCCCAAAACAGGATCATCCTCAACTGCTTCGCTCTTGAGCCTCTGCACAGCAGAGGCATGGCATGGATGCCCTCCTCGGCCCAGGCAGAAAAAGCCTTGTCTGTACGTCAAAATGGGACCGCAACTCCCTTTCCATCTGGTCCAGAGGAGCTGGAGGCTTCCCCAGAAGGAAGGCTGAGAAAGAGCAGCATTCACAGGAGCATCTTATGCCACTCAGGAAAAAAAATGGGACCATCACAGCTCTGTTTGAGACCGAAACCCAACAGATCGAGCCAGATAATTCACAGTGGGAGGGGAGGGTGACAGCATGTGCTCCCAAGACCCTCACCCGGAGCCAGGGTACAGCTAAACCTCAGCTGTCCTTCCCAAAACAGGGGTGAGCCATTTGCAGCTGCAGCTGTGCATTCACAAACACCAAAACCAAGAACGCCAAGGCCCAGCTCACAGTTCTTGAACACTTGCCATTGCTGGCAACAGTTCCTCTGCCTGCACCCCTGATGGTGCTCTGAGCCTCCGCCTGCGGCATCCCCAGATTTCCTGCACCCACACATGTCACAGCTGCTGCCCACAGATAGCAGTGCCACCAGCAGACCTGGACACACTCTTCCCCAGCTTTCCCCACCCTTGGACAGGGAAGGAGCTGTACCGACCACCTAAGAATGTCCCCTTCAACCCAGATGTTCTCTCTTGCCGATTTAAAATATCACTAGGTTTCAGAGTCAACACTCAGACTTCATCACCCTTGGACTGGGAGTGAACTGGATTGGGTGATCTTCACCCTAGAGATTCTTTTCCACCAATTTAAAATGTTACACTTCAGTGTTAACAACCAGCATCCAGCAGCTGCAGGTGAGGATCTTCCCTGGGACCCAAGACACAGCAGGCAGTTTCCCTGTGTCCAGCGATGCCCTCGACCCACAGGGGAGGCGCGAAGGGGGCCACCTCCACGTGAAACCAGCAGCAAGACTAGCTCAGCGAACACTCACCTCCCGGCAGAAGGTCACGATGTTTTCCCACAGGGCCTTGGCCTCTCCCTCGTCCGTCTGCCGCCTCTTCTCCACGTGCATGCTCTCCCGCCTCTTGAGGGGCTTGAGGCCCTTGCGCTGCGCCACGTACTGCTGTGGGGTATGGCAGGCCACGCAGTGCTTGGCCTTGAGCTCGTTGAGCAAGGTGCAAGCAGGACAGTCCCACTGGCCCGGCCTCTCCTGGCTGGCGGGCACCTGGGACGGGAAGAGGCGGGCGACCTTGCGGGCAGATGGAGCCTTGCCGCCGCAGGAGGAGCAGCTGCCCTTGTCGCAAGCCCCGCAGTCGGGGCAGCGGGGGGACAGATCGCCCTGCGTCCCGTGGTCCTGGAAGCCGTGCAGCTTGGAGGAGCCACAGGCTTTGCACTTCTGGGCCAGGGTGGGGTTCTTGAGGGTGCACTTGGAACAGGACCAGGTGGTGAAGTCAGGGCTGGAGGGGCTGCACGGGGTGAATCTCACCGAGTCCCCCACCAGATTGATGGTGTCACTGCCTTTCTGGGCGCTGCAAGCCTCGCATTTGCTGGCACTGGCGGAGTTCAGCAGGGAGCAGGAGCTGCACTTCCAGTGCGAAGGACTGACCTCCATCTCCTCCTCCAGCACGCTCAGCCGCTTGTTGGACAGCAGCTCCTGCAGGCGGGCAGACGGGGCAGCCCTGGCCTGGCCCTGCGGAGAGCCCTTCTGCCCCGCTGCACTCTGAGCCACGGGCTGGGACGCTTCGGGCCCTGGCATCTGCAGCTGGGGGGGCACCTCCCGGCGGCTTCGGGGCACAGGGTTGTTCTGGAGCCCCGGGGAGAAGGGACTGAAGGCTGGTATCTTCTGAGCATCTTGCTCCATAGCCACTGGGCCCTGGGTGGCCACAGCATCACCATCAGAGATCTCTGCAGAGACTAAAGGCTGCGGGGTAGAGGGGGCCATGTGAAATCCGGCAGGAGTGATGACTTCAGGGACGACCAGCGCCTCTGGCGGGATCCTGGGCAGGGAAAGCTTGCGTGGGCCACCACAGGCAGAGCAGGAATTGGCCACCGGCGTGTTGTGCAGCGTGCAGCGCTGGCAAGCCCAGCCACTCTCCAGCTCTGCTTCATCAGGGCTCTTCCCCTCCGAGTCCTCGCTGCTGCTTTCTGCTTTGGCAGCCTCCTCCTTCGACGTGGCCTTGGGCTCCACAAGCACAGTGGGCTTGGGCAAGATGCCGTTGATGATGGGCAAGGGTGAGCTGCTGGGCCCTGGCTCTGGGGTGAAGCCACAAACCTCGCAGGTTTCCTTGCCCAGAAAGTTCCTGAAGGTGCAGCGGGCACAAGCCCACTTCTGTTCCTCCACGCTGAGCCGCAGGATGTGGTTGAGGTCGGGCTTCTGGCGGGGGGCTTCGCATATGGAGCACTGCCGCTGGCCGACAGGGTTCAGAAAGGTGCAGCGGGTGCAGGACCACTCGCGCATGGCAGCCATGGAGCCAGGAGAGTGAGAGTGGCTGGAAGAAAGCAGAAGACAGCGTGAGGCCAGGGCTACCCAGTACGTGGGGTTACCGCATGTTTCTTGGGCTGGCACAGTCAGGACCTTGCTTCCAGGAAGGGAACAACTGGCAATACAGTCACCGCTCTCCAGGCTCCTCTGGCACCAACAACTGATTTCTCCAAGTGCACTGCAACGCACTGGCTTCCACCCAAAACACTTCAGGAAGAGCGCAGGAAACAACCCCGCAAATCCACTGACCCCGCTCTCATGGCAGGGATATGCCCCAGCGAGCAAGCACACCACCTCGGCAGCCGGCCTCAACAAAATCAAAGTCTGCAGCTTCCTTGTAACTCTCTGGAGGAGGCGACACCCTGCTCTGTCTTCTTGCTGTTCCCAGGGTCAATTCTTTCCTCCTTCCGTGTCACTCCACCCCATCCCTGTTTCACTTTCTGTTCCTGTCTCTCCTCTCACCTTCTGGCTCGCCACCACGGGCACACCAGTTATCCACACTGAGATAACTGTGTTATCCCACACCAGGCACCAGCGAGCAAAGAAAAGCATGTTGCAGTGTACAGTGGTGCTTTTACCTGGCTAGAGGCTTCAGGGCCAGAAGTCTGGCCCAGCCAGTCCGCAAGCAGCAGCTCCGTGCTGGAGCCAAGGCAGGTCGTGGCGAGCCGGTGCCGGGACAGCTCACCGCAGGCTCTGAGCTCAGCAGCAGCTCCTGACTCTCCCCAGCCTCTGGCAGAGGCTAGGCATTTCTGATCAGCAGGCTTTGGGGGTCAACATGTCACAGTTCCAGCTTCTGCCCTGCTTACCTGGCAAGGGGGCAGGCCACAGAGCCCTGCCGTCAGCATCAGCCCTTGGTTTCAACCTCCAGTGTTGCCTGTGAATGCCTGAAACCCTCATGGGGGAACGGGTCCAGCACACACCACAGCCACCATGGGAAGAAATCACCTTGTCCCTTCCCATACCAATACAGAGAAGGAAAAACCAAGATAACCCAAAGGACAGAAGTACCACATGAGGGGACAGCGGGACGCGCCGCATTGCCAGACCTGCTTGATGCGCTACCAGCGACGAGCTGTGGGCTCACGGAAGGCAGCACAGCTCCACTTGGCTGGGGAGGAGATCCAAGCTCCAGGCAGCAAGAAGGGAGGCAGAAGCCAGGACACTGCAGTGCTCTCCCCCAGACTCTGATACTGGCCTTGGTGAGCGTGATCACTCCCCGGCAACGTTGGTCCTCTCCTCTCCCCCACGCCACAAGAGTCTACTCCCAACATTGTCTGTTCCAGGGACACCATCCTGCCCACTGCTGGGATCTCCATCTACTTGACTTTCTCCACTGACAGCCCTCACGAAAACCAAAAAGCCTCCCAGAAAGGCCATCAGCTCTTCCCTCAAAGGCCTGTAGCTCCCTTTGCAGTGGCAGGGCCACCAGCACGACAGGCTCTGGCAGGAGACTTCCCTACCCGCTTCTCCCCAGGATGGCTGTTCCACTGTGTCATGGTGCCTGGCAGCCACACAGCCGTCCCTGCAAGCTAGCAGGAGATGCACAGAAATGGGAGAGGATATGGGACAGGCATCTTCAGCTGTCCCCCACAAACCAGTTCCCCAGCCTTGATGACTGGCAGCGCACCAGACTTCTGCCTAGCACTGATGGACAATTCAAGTCCCTGCCTGGAGCACCAGACTTAATTTAAGGGTCCAGAGATCACACGGGGCACAAAACTGGAAGGGTAGCGCTGAATGCTGGCCCTTGGTCCGTCCTTACATGGTACAACCCCTACCAGTGCACAGCGGGTTGTAGCAGCAGCCTCTGTCCTGCACCAGCACCTACCTCTCAAAAATGAACTGGATGAAGAGGAAACCCTGCCGCAGCCTGTCCAAGCTCTGTACTTCTCCCTGCAAAGCGTGGCAGGCTCCTTTCCTGCCAGGCAACAAGCCTGCGTGAGGAAATTCAGTTGTCTCCACCATCTACTCACCAGGCCCATCTCCTGTATGATAACACACATGCTCTCCAGCCCCAGAAAACTCAACTGAGATAAAACATCGCCTGCCACCTTCCCAGGCGCCTGTGCAGGAGAGGAACTCCTCTCAAAACCAGCCGCTCTGCAGCGACCTGGCAAAGCCACCCACCCACGGAAGGGCTTTTCCTGGGAAGGGGACACTTCACAGGGAACACAGTGATGCAAGCTCTCAGCAGCCCGTTGGGCTGGCACCAGGGATCTGCTAGAGGCTCTTTCCAGGTGCACACAGCAAGGAAAAGGCAACAGCCGTAGGACCCCACACCTCCAGCAGCACGGACAGGGCTGGCCCCACATGGCCATGCTTCCCACTGCAGCAGCTCTGCCCAACCAAGACAGGGTGCACACCAGCTGGCAGGAGACACCACCACACTGGCAGGACTGCACCTACCTTGGCAGTCACAACAGCATAATTATACTACTTTGAAAAGCATACAGAAGGTACTCAACCAAGTACGCAGCTTTCAGCGTGCTGATCATGCCCCAGGGAACCAAACTGCTCACTCTGCCTTGTGGAGTTACGAGCGCAGACACAGCCCGCCACCGAGGTGACAGCCTCCAGAGAAGGATGCTGGCTGGGACGCACAGGCAGCCTTCACAGGCAGGATCTGGCAGCGGAGCTGCCCAAAGGATGCATGGCTGTTTCGCTCTGGACACTGTTTTCTGGGAGCACAGAGGTGGCGGGGGAAGGCTGTCATCAGGAGGGAAGGAAGAGTCACCGCAGAGACACCGCTGGCCCTCTGCTTCCCTCTGATGTGCAGGAACCTTCCCCTAACCAAAGCAGGACAGGACGGTTAGGACGAGACAGGGGAAGGGATTAAGGCACCAGCTGGTCACATCCCAAACCCACCTCAGGACAGTGATATCCCCCTCCCAGGGCTCTGCCGAGCGATGAGTTTAGGAGTCTCTGCCACGCTTGCATGTCCTGTTGCTACAGAGCCCTGGTTCCTACGCAGCCACCAAACAAGCCAGGGGTGTCCACCACCTTGGGGTGTCATCTGGGACCAAAGGCTTTTGTGGAGCCTCACCAGAGCAGGGCACTACAGGAAGGAACAGGGAGGGTGAGAGACCGGGAAGTGCCCAAAATGCTGCAGTTTGCGTCTTTCCTGCCAGCAGGGAGCTGGTGGTGTGCCAAGCCTGTGTGACGTGCAGCTGAGCTCCAGGGCAAGAGATGGCAACCAGCCCTGGACAGAAGCACCTTGGACTGCCAGAGCAAATGGCTTGAGGTGACCTGGGCACTGGAGCGAGAGGTCCCAGGGCTCCACTGCAGAGCCCACACCGGCGACAGGATGACATGAGCTTGTGTAAATCACACACAGCAACAGAATCAGGCTGTTTCTCTAAATAAAACTCCTCCAGAACAGCTAAAGCCTTAAAACTCCCTGCTCCAGTTCTCTCCCACAGTAAATAAACGCATAAATAAAAATCAATTGTTCTAGTCAGCAACGTACAAACCCCAAGTTCTCTGAAACAGAATGCATTGTAGCAAAATCCTCTCGTTCAATAAATACAAGAAAAAGCACTAGAACTTTGTGGAAGAAAAAGAAAAATCACAAAAAAAACCCAAACAAAATCCTGCCTCAATTGTCTGTGAGCTGTATATCACTTCCCCTCCTCCCCTTCCAGCTGTTTTCTATTTAACTCCTTCTTTCAATGGCACTGCATGCTCTGACCTAAGAAAGGACTGCTGAGCCATCTCCCGCGTGGACCTACCACATCTCCAGAGCCAGCCGGAGCAGAAGACACCCGTGCCTGGGGAAGAAGGGGGTGCAGGAGGTCAGGAACCACGCGGTACCGCTCTGGCAGTTGAACTGTTAGAAGGGCACGTGAGTTGGGATCGCGGCCCGCACGTCATGAAGCCCGGGCGAGGAGATGCTGTTGGCTGAGCTGACTCACTCTTGCAGAGACAGGCAAGGGCTGGTAGGCTGGACCAGGGGAAGGCTGCAGCAGATACACTGGCAGAGCAACACAGAAACACTATGAACTGGGACTTTCCACTTTTTACAAATTTCTACAGGAGCATCAGTGGAGAAAAACAGTCTCTGATTCACATTTTAAACCCCTGAGGCTACAGAAGTAAGTGTCGCCAGCTCTGTGCTAGCATCATACAAACAGGGCAGGTTGCATAAGTATTTCCAAATCCTGCCTCTCCTACTTCTCCAAAGTGAGACAAGAAAATAAAACAAGCTTCAATACCAGTGACCTTCACCCAGTCTCAGAGAGGTGCAGGCAAAAATAAAGCACCTGAAGGCACCTGTCCCTTTGCCCTCTTCTCCCACTTTGCACCAGCACAGATCTGCTGAGCAAGGGTAGAGAGAGCAAATAAATCCTCCCCTGTGCTCACCCATGCTCTCCTGGAGTATCACACCAAAGCAACCACAGCAGGCAGCGCCAGGCAGGCCCACTGCAATGACACAAATGTGCTCACAAAACAGCAGCCCTTGCTGGACCTCTCCACCTGTGAGCAAAAGCAGCATCCCTCTTCCATAAGAGCGAGCATCGCAGATCCCAGGATAACTCAGGTCAGAAAGGACCTCGGGGGCGGAATGTCTCCAGTCCAAACTCCTGCTCCGAGCTGCACCTCTTAAGATATCACAGCAGGTCGTTCCAGTTTATACAGTCTGGTCTTGAAAACCTCAAGCATGGAGACTACACAACCTCTTCTGTACAGCAAACTCTAGTAACTGACTGCCCTTCATGCAAAAATGCTTCTCCTTATGTCCAGTCTGATCCTCTCGTGTTTCATCCTACGCTTGTCATTTCCTGTTCTCCTACCACGTACTGCTGTGTGGAGCCTGGCTCTGTCTTCTGGATGATGTCCCTGTAGGTATCGACAGACCTCCTCCAAAGCCTCCTCTTCTCTAGTCTGAACGAGCTCAGCTCCCGCATCCTTTCCTCACAGGGCACACGCTCCAGCACCCTGACAATCTTAGCACCCCTCCACTGAACTAAGAGTTCAGTGGAGACTACTACTAGTAGTAGTCTCACATCTACACCTTTCTGGGCTGTGCTCCTGCTCCCCTTGCATGGCACCAGGGAAGTGTTTGGTACTGTATGGGCCTGAGCAACTCCGCAGAACGGGGATCATGGCTCATATCCTCCCCAGGGGAGCTGAGAAACCGCTAAGGCAGCCATGGTGGAAAAGTTGCTACGAAACACAGCTTTATCCTAGCAGGAACCTGCCAATTTCCAAAGCTCCAGCAGTTCAGCCTTCTGGTGACTACAAAGAGACAAAACTGAGTTTTTAAGACACTCTTGCTAGAGTAGCTTGGCTTTATCACTATATCTGACACTTCGTATTGTTCCAGGCACCACCACTGCAAGCAGCTGCCCAGCCCAGGACAGAGGTTGGCCTCCCAGCAGATCCAGGACCTGCAGCCCACTGTATGAAGCAGTACTGGGATCTAATCATCACACCGAGGTAAGAGAAGAAAAGAAAAACCAAATCAAAAAGGACACCCCCTTCTTCATGCAACCTCTGTCTCGCACCAGGCAGCTCCTTCAGCCAGGACTGGAGCTGGGGCCTTGGTCTGAGCTCCCGGCTGCACCATTCTCTTTGTTCCTTCAGTCTGGTGGAAGGGAACCACAACAGTTACAGCTACACAAATTCCTCCTTTTGTTGAAGCAGTTGATGAAATAAGACTTTTTGATCCTGAAATATTAATTTTTGAGGGCTCCAGAGCTTTACCATACATTTATCTCTACTCTGACTCTTTAGAGTCAGTCCAGGACAAACTGTCAAGCAGTTGCCAGAAACAGCTTAGATGGGGAAGGAAAAACAACTGAGGGACCTGCCGGTTCCGCTTCCATGCCAAACTCTCCTCTGGCCAGGACACCTTTCCGGAGGCTATCTCCTCCCTGCCCCAGTGCAGTATCAGTGCTCCTGACCATTCACTGGGGCAGGACAATTACATTTATGCAGAAAACAGCATTTTCCACTGTTAATAACTTGCAATAAATTGAATCAGGACAACTGGATTTGTTCTGTTTAATAAAGCAAGATGAAAACCACTCACCAAAGCAGAAGGGAGGAAAAAAAATCTAATTCTGCAGCAGGAGACTGTGAAAGGGTGAGCACTTGACAGTGAACAGGGCCATTAAAGACCCATCAACACTACATAACACCCCCCCAGAAGGTGCTGAGAGGCTCAGAAAGACACTAAGAGTTTTCCAAGATGACGACATATTCTAGTTCCTGGGAATTTCTTGGTCTCATTGCACCAAACCTCAAGAGGGCTCTTGCACAGTTTCTGTTTAGCTTCTACTTTTCCCACACTGGACTCAGCTCCGCCAGCTCAGATGTGCTCCACTAGCCAGGGAGTGAGGAGGCTGTGAGTTTTAATGAGAAGTTCCCAGGGGAAAACTGAACTCTGCGAATGAGAAGTCTGAGAAAAAAAAACACTGGCCCCAGATGTATGGTGTTCATTCAGCAGTATATTTCTGTGGCAGCCAACAAAACCACAGAACACGTTCTCAAACTGCAACTGCCCCTGCAATCTACTTTGCCATCAGCTCCCCAAAAACAGGGCTTGCCTGTCTTAAGACAGACAGATGTTAAGGGTGGGTGAGAGGGGACATTTTGCCAAAGGACAGGGAAGAAAGGACTTCCAAGGCCACGCTCTGCAAGTACAACTGCTTGGAAAGGATGCAAGTGGAACAGCGAACGTGCTCCTCTACCCTTCGCTGCCCATGAAGAGGCCTCAGGAACCTGTAAAGAGTGGGGTGGGAAACGCGAGGAAGGCAGAGGCACAGGTGGGACAGGAGAACCCTCAAAACTCCTGTAACACGCACCAAAGTCTAGCTTTGATGAAGCAAGGAAGTTGAGGAGACCATCATCACTTGGAGAGTCCTCTTCATGGCTGAAATCCCTGGCTGGGTCTGGCCCAGCAAAAGGGGAGAAGGAGCAGAGTCTTTGAAGCGACCTGCCCATCTGAACATGCGGTCACTGGAGTTGCAGGCCCAATGCCGCTGCAAGAATGCAAAGCAACACACGTCTGGAAGAAGCAAGCCTCACACTAGCTTTCCTCCCAGGCTAAGCATATATAGGCAGCGTTATCCTGAACTGATGGACTGGAGACAAGAGACTTTTATCGTTCTTCATGCAAAATCATCAAAGCAGAGTCAGAATCTGGAAGGCTTGCCTTATGATAAAAGCAGGACGTGCATCATTAGCCTTTAATAGACTTTAATTGCTTCGGTGTCATAAGATACTAGTTTTCAGAAGAAAACCAGTCTGGCTGGCACAGCGCTGTGCAGTATAGGCGCGCTGAGACAAGACCATTCTCAAAGGCTCCTTTGCTAATGAACAGGTTACCCAAATCTCTGCCAGGGCAACAAGAATAATCCCTGGGGATACGAAAGAAAGAGGCAGACTGAGTATTTCAAGGAGGCCAGCAAAGTCCAAGTTCCAGCTTTGCTCTAGTGACAAGAGTTTTTGCAAGCTCTGGATTCACAAGCTTTTGATGAGGGACCAGGTGTCTCACCCTAATGAAGTACCTCCTGCACTCATCCAAGGTTATTGGGATGCAGGGCCCAGACGAGACGGCCAATGGCAATGGGACCACTTCAAAACTCAGGATGGAGGCATGGGGAATGTGCTACACTGGTATTCAGTCGCACGACATCATCACAGGACGGGCTTTACTGCAGCAAGGCTGGCAGGAGAACAGCCTGGGGAGACCTCTCTGGAGCCCCAGCCCTGGGGACAACCACCAGCACAGCCACAGCTCCTCTCAAGCTACACCATTTCTCATTAAGATCAATTCCAGCCTGTTGTTATAATTAATAACCTCATCTTGCCTCCCTGCATGCAAGCATGGGAAATTTCTGCAGTTGCAATTGCAGTTCACTTCAAAGAAACCAATTTAGCCCAGCACTACTGCTGCTATCATTGCTGGACTCAACTACTTTATTCACCTTTTCTGTACTTAATTTCCCTGGTCTTTTTGGGTATCTGGGGAAATTAAGAGCAAACAATATCAAGCCGAATTGCACCCAAGTATTATACCAGGTGAGGAAAATCTGTGTCATTAACTCAGCCCAGCACCGTACTATGTATATGCTTAAACAGGTTTGATAACGTCTTAATACATTGGTTTGGCTCAAGGTGGTGATGAACTGAACGGCCTCAATTCATTTCTTGCCTTACTTGTCTTGCCTTACTTTGACTACACAACACCGACTTTGACCAAAATCCACATACACTGGATATGTGAACCCACTTAAGAGCAAGTACACAAAGGAGGTACACCAGTTTTGTAGGGTTTTGTCACAGTTGCATGAAATTGGTGTAATATGTGTAAAAAGCGCAAAGGATCTCTGCAGATACCCTGGTTCTGCTAAAACATTCGGAAGCGCCTCAGCGTGCCTGCAGCTTTTTCCCCTTTTTCAGGGGAGAAAGGCCCACAGTCCCCCAGCAAATGCAACACAAGAATTCAAGAAATTAAATTTTTTTTGTTGAAAAAACAACAGACCAGAAAGGCCTGGACCCTAGAAGACTGACAGACCCAAGTTAGTTGGACACTTGTAGCTTCAGCTTCTTGCACATTTGGAGTAAGAAGACACTTAGAGAACAGATCTGTTCTTTAGAAAGCCTGGTAAAAATTGGTTCAGCTACCTTGCATGTTTTTTATTATTATATTCCATCTCTGGTTTGAGTAGTGTCCCAAAAAGTTTCCCATGTAAAATAAAGCTGTCAAGCAAAATCCATGAGCACACGAAATGGAGGAAGATTCAGACTCCACTGAAATCAATCCCACAGACCAGGACGATGCATCTTACAGATCTGCTACTAAATAAAACAATTACCTGTTTGCAAGATGGCTTGCTCAAAAACCTGTAGAATTCTACAGCCAGCCATCAAACCAAGCCCTCCACACTGAGGAACTGAAAGACGTGATCCACAATCCAAACAGGGCAGGGGTCTTGCCAATGTCATGTGGACACACAAGGATTATGAGAGTTGCCCTAACTCAGCTTTTGGCCCTTCAGACTTCTTTTAAGCAACACCAGGGGAAAGTTTTTCTGGAAGTAGCAAAAGGGAATTTGGGAATTACATTTTTCTTTAGAGGTTTTCGTGAGAACGACCCGCTGCCGACCCAAGTCCCACCGCTGTCTCCAGCCAGCATCCAGCAGGTGGCAATACACCAAATGAACCTCTTGAACCATCAACTCTCCATGCCAAGATGACAGGATGAAAACCCAACACCAGCCACTGCAGAAGAGGGCTGATCCCACACTCTGGCAGTCTGGGACAAGACTCAAACGCCGGCACCAGGAGTGCTCCTTGCTGTGCAAGGTGCTCACTGCGGACGCATGCCAGCGGATGCCCCGAAGCCCCACTCGCTCGCTGATGTGGAGAACAAGTTTAGTACAAGTTTGCATTGCAGCTTCACTTCAGTAGCCCCAGCAGGAGGGATTTTGCAATTATTCGCACATGGACAAGCCTGAAAGCCTCTGTGGAAAAGAACGACAAATTTCAAACTCTGAAAAGATCCGCTTGGTTAGGAGGGAAGACTTTGAATGAAGGGCAGGTACTCCAAAAACTTATTTAATCATTCGCTGACTGGCCCATAAATCCTTCCCTGCCTTGAGGCAGCTCGGAAAACTTTCGAAAAGCCTATGAAGGGTCATTGCTGGTAGACACCTTCCCTGGTCGGTAGCACAGATGAGCTGAAGAAAGGTGAATCAGGGTGAGGGCAGAGTGGTTCAGCTGCTAGGCAGCAAGACAGGCTATGGTCAAAGGCCAAAGAGGTTCAGATTTGACAGAAGAGGACTGATGCCTGCTGACGTGGCTGCAGCGTTCAGCCTCAACTCTCAGCCCAAAAAAAACTCTGGACCTTCGAACACAGCAGAAGAGATTATTACACAGCATATATGGCCCTGGTAGCACCAGGACTGACAGAATTCTGTCGATCCCCTCACTCACCCAGCAGGGACCACTGAAGACACCAAATCCTCTGGGATGAGCTGCAGCACAACCCCTCCACAGAGCAAGGTCCGTTAAACCTCCAGGCGTGCCAAGAAGAGGGTGGGAGATACCAGGAGCACCTAATGGCCTCCTGTGCCTGCAGGAACCTGAGGACAAACATACCTTGAGCAACATGAAGCCAAGTCACACCCTGGAGGCAGCCTCTGCTCTTGCAGTCATTAAGGCTCCTTGCTGATCTGGACAAACTGGTGAGCAGTTTAACACTGCACATGTGAGCAGACACATCAGACAGGTGCCACTCCCATCAGGAGCACAGACCTCCAAGCCACCCTGAAGTGAGGCTAGCACAAGGTGCATCAAAATCAGGGGAGAAAAAGAACAACAGCGAGAGGATTTACGACCAACATACCGGATCTAGGAGGACAAGCAAGATGCTGAGGAGGAACAGCTGGGAAGATGAAGTTCTTTACTACCACTATTACTCCAATTCATTTCAAATCATGGCAGGTTTTAATTTAAAAAGCCAACAGAAATCATGCCCTTTAAAAAGGGCACAACAGTTGGTCAAGAGAAGATCCCAGGGAGAGCAGCATAGGGTTAATGCCTCTCTCAAACCATTAGCAGTAGCCGATAAATGGCATCCAGGGAGCCTGCAGAACATCCCCTTCATCATGTCTTTTGCCCAGAGAGGAAGAAGGGCAAGACTTAACTGTTTTCAATGCATCGCTGAGACATAAATAAGGTTGACACACCAAGGAGAGATGTCCCTTTTTGCTCCATCAAGGATGTGTGCCACTCCCTCAGATCCAATGGTTGAGGGGTCCTCCTTTGAGCTCCCTCCTCTGTTATTGCCTCTTACCATCTCCACTGAAGAGCTGCTGGGCTGGTACTGGCCCAGGCCCTGCCATCAACCCTTCTCACCAAGCCCAGTGGGGACATCTGCTATCCACAGCTGCAGACTGGCCATGGGAATGCCTGCCTGTCTGTGTGGTGCTTGCCCAGAGACAACAGGATGGGGACAGCTTCATATCAATGATTATCTATGACACCTGGGTCAGGAAATGTGGGAGGGAGGGCCAGAGGAACTCAAACTGCAACGTTTTCAGATGAAATGTGGGAGGGAATGGACCAGAGGGCACCTCTTACGACATCTCACATATGGAGAACATGGCACAGGACAGGACTGAGGAGCTGCAGGTGATGCTCTGTGAGCAACTCCACCTCACTCTCACAGCCAGCACCAGCACCTCAGCTCCAAAACACTGCCCTGTACTTTCAGAGAGTAAATGAAATCCCTTCTTCCTACAATGAAAAGGAAATTCAAAGCTATTTTCTGCCTTTGAGGCCTGAAAGGCAAAATACTGCTGTTGGAGGCAGCCACACAAGTCTGGACAGGGCCGCCCGCCCCATCACGTGGCCCTGCAGGGATTGTGGGGCAGTGGGATCTATCACAACACCAGCACACCCACGGGGAAAGAGGTGGAAGGACCCTGCTGAGTCCCTCTCTCCTTCTCTCACCAGTTCCTAGCCCTGCCCACAATCAGCTGCACGGGGCCAGCCGCTGTTTGCTTCAGAAACAACTATCTTTTTCCCTAAATGCTCCCTGAAAAAATAAATCAAGGCATAGCTCCAAGGTGCAATTAAGAAAAAAAACACAACAGTAATCAAGAGCTCAGCACCATTCGGGACGGAGGGAGAGATAACGACTTGTGGTTCCGTGAGCTCTGAAATAAAGGAGAGCGGGGCTGGAGCCTGGCACAGGGGGGAAGCAGAGCCCCCAGCCTCCTTCTCCTCCTCCTCCTCTCCTGGGGCTTTAGCTTGGCCATCATCCCGGCTCCTGGCAGAGCTGCTGCTGGGTGCTCTTCCAGCAAACGAGGAAACTTCTCGGGGCCCAAGCCCAGGCTGCCAAGCTCTGCAGTGGCACTGTCCCGCGCCACACCACGCAGCGCCCTTCCCGCAGCTGCCAGCCACGCTTGGGGCACTGTGAGAGGGACCTCACACCCACCGGCAAAAGGGAAGGCAGCAGGGCACTGTGGTATGTCGCCAGCGGCTGTCAGGCTCTCTTCAGGATGATTAACAGGCCTTAATGAAAAGCTAAGCCAGTCCTGTGCCTCAGGAAAGCAGCTCATGCTTAAACACCCAGCCAACAAGATTTGCACTGATCTGCAGAAAGAAAGAGAGATTGCCAAGGGACAGAGGAAGAGAGAGGAACTCTGGCAACTCCCGACATCCCTGGAGTTCTGCCTATGGCCAGATCAGGGCATGGTAATCAAGCACCACAGCCATGCTACAAATGTCCTCTGGTAGCGAGGGGAAAGTTGAGAATGGTGGTTCCTCCCAGAGCCACCAACTAGCAAGCCCTGCTATCTCTCAAAGTGCTTGAGCAGCTCCTTTGGTGACAGGTGATCAGAAGGCAGAGAACAAATCTGAATGTCCTCTCTTCTACCGCAGGGACTACATACGCACCACTCCAAAGAACACCGATCCCAGAGGAGGATCTCAACGCACAGAGCAGAAGCCCGAGGCAACATCTGAGATGAACTGGGTACTGGAGTTCATACACACGTGCACACACTCACTCTCTGCACCGAGTCCTTGGCTCCACATGCAACTTTCCAGTGCACTCACCTTCACTACCAGGTCCTGGAAAATGCATACACAAAGGCTTGGTGCAGCCTGCTGCACTGGAGCCACGTCCCTCCACACTTTACTGACCTGGGGTGAAGCAGGGCCGAGGGCTTGCTTGGTCCTGCCTGGGCCAGCATGGAGAGCAGAGGCTTCGAACAGCAGTAAACCCCACGAACCACACAGAAAGCTCCAGCCTTTCCCACTCCTGGATCACCCGCACCTCTTCCAGATCTGTTCCCCTTCCCAGCTCAAGCAGACAAATGCAAGACTGCACAAAATTTGTCGCTGCATCAGTTGTGGTCTTGGGAGCCTGTTGCCATGCTGCAGCCAGCACGCTCTGCTCTCCTTGCAGGCTCAGGGCGGGGAAGAACAAGGGGGGAGAAGCTGCCTCCAGTGCTGTTCAGACTCAGGGCAAATGAACCAGCATCTCCTCCACACAATAGGAGGAAGAAGCAATTTATTCTGACAAACGGTGAAAGCCTGCAGCGGGGTTGGCCCTTTCTGTCAAAGCTGGTGTACCACACAGAGGCTTACGTGCTGGAGCAGAGAGGGGAGGGTACCAGCAGTCAAGTGATATATGCATCACTCACAGAAGGAGATGATCAGCAACTCGGAAGAACCAGGCTGCAAAAGATACCTGCCTACCCAGCTGGGGTCCTGGTGGCAGGCAACCACGGTGTGTGCAAGCCGGCCATCAATGCTCGTCCACCACAGCAGGGACTCAACGCAACACTTGCACACTCACCCCTCAGCATACCCCTCTCTAACGGGTTCATCTCTCCGCTCTTCAGCCTGCAAAGGGGTTGAACGTTTGGGCACAAGTACTTCCGGGATGAGACACAGTGTTAAGGAGCATCCAGCAACGTGGCACAGGTGGGATGTTCACATTTGCATCTTGAGCTTGTAAGTGAAGTTCAAGTTGGCCGTGGAGGGTTCACAGTCCAGGAGGCTAGGAAATAAAAGCTCTTAACTTGTAGGGGACCTGCAACAAGAAGGATCTGGGATGCTATGTGCCTGGATTAGCCAAGAGAGAACAGGCAGCAGCACAGAAGCCACCTCTTGAAGCAGTGTAATTCCAGTGTCCATTTGGTCTCCAGTGAACACACAGATATGGCTATGTACTCCTTAGCTTGCAACACCTGCCTGGCTGCCGGATTCCCTCTTTCCACAAAGCAACTGGAGATGTTCTGGAGAGAACTCGGAATCAGTTTCCCACTGCAGCCGAAGAAACACTGCCAGCACCTGAAAAAATTAAGACTTCATGCCTGTACACGCTTCTACATATGCATGTGTGCAACCCCATGCCCGCAGCAGACAGTGGTGCTTTGGACACCCTCAGATTCTCCTTCCATGGGGTCTGTTATCGAGACAGTAATCACAGGTCCTGCCCAACGACTAAGTCCAAGACAACCCCAGAAACCAAACATTAATTTCTCAAGTCTTGACAATGTTCCTTCACCATCCTCTGAATTATTCCTACTCACTAGCATAATGATTTCCAAACCTTCGGGTCAATCCTGACCTGCTCCTTGCAAGCAGTAATTACGAAGTGTGGGAGCATGCACTTGCCTGCATCCCAGAATAGAAAGTAGCTGGAGCACTGCACACAGGAAGATGAAAGAATTTCAGACACTCACTCTTTTTCCACTGACACTGTCTTTATGGGCTCTTCTCCCCACTCTCCACTACGTATGCAGGTCCTTTAACTGCCGATTTTCTACAGGTGGTGAAGTTCCAGGTGCTCCTGGGAGGCTTTTCCAACTTTATTCATTCCATTTAAATAACAGGGCCATGTGGTTTATTACAGCTATTAAAGGGTTTGTGTATGTATGTGTGGGGAATCTTAAGAGAACAAAACATCTATCAGCCTGGTATTCAGAGAGCTACCAGGACCTCTGAGCCCCCAGACACTCGACATCAGCACTCTGCTGTAGAGGAGCAGAGAACCACTTCTGTCTGCACACATCAGACCAAGGGTGGTGAATGAGTTCCTAGCTCCTCACCTACATCACGCTAGGTCCTTCAGTGCTACCTAGGAGATTTCTACCAGCCCAGGAGACCATCAGGACCCCTGTTCCCTTTCTAGAACAGCTGCCACCCCCTGAACACGATAAAGGTCCAGTCTCCACGACATGGCCAGAACCAGAGATCAGGTTAAACAGAATCTAACCAGGAGCTGAAGCAGCTACACACAGCCCTTGGAAGCAGAGTATTCATGCTGAATCAAGCTGTGGCTGCTCCCTCTACCACCAGGGGAGCCCTGGCTGAGGACAGACCCAGCATGCCAGGACAGAGGCAGGCAGGCAGGCAGCTCCATGCCCGCTGCTACCTAGGAAGCCCCTCAGGGGTAGGTGCAACAGGGCTTATAAAGAGGGTCTCCATTATCCCCAATGCATCACAGCAGGCTCTGTGAATGAGTTGGGTTGGCCCAGCTGAAAAAAGATGACCTGCAACACAGCAGCCCAGCTTCTCTTGGGGCAGGAAAGGTTCTCAAAAGGGAAAACTGTCCCAGAGACCTGCTGACACGTCCTTACCCCAGCTGCAGAAACAGCAGCCACGGTACCATGGGAGGAGCTCAGAGACCTGGGTATGGCGATCCTTCAAATAAGTCTTGATCACCTCTCTCCAGGTCCCATCTGAAACAGGCCCCGGAGAGGCAGAGCACAGGCTGCTCTTTGAAGGAGGATCTCAGCATAGAGGCACAGAAAGACAAGGAGCCCTTCAGCACTAGGAACCTGAGAAAGTCGGAAGGAAAGAAAGCACTGATGGGGCAGACTTCTACGGTTACGTTCTACAATAAAGATTTACCTGCTCTCAGCAGGGAGGGGAGGAGGCAAGGAAAGGAGCAACAAACTGAACTCATTAAGCTGCTCTCTTATCTGAGGAGCTGGGGCAGCTTCAGCAAGGAGGGTGGACTCTTGGGACCAAAGGGCACTTGATTCCCCCCACTTATCATCCCACACCTGAGGTATGTTTGAGCAATCACTTCAAAAACAACCCCTGCAGAGGAAAGCAAGCTGGATGAAGAGGAAGCTCTCCTGGTTGTTTTCATTCCTCTGTCTTTAAGCCAACTAAGGAATTTCTTTTTAAGTGAGGATCTGTGGTCTACCTCAAAAGAGCCTGCGCTCCCTGTAGAACAGAGCAAGACAAGAGTGGGGTGGCCATCTGGAGTCCTGCAGTCCCTAGACACTGCAGGGACTGCTGGCCCTGTGCTTCTCCTCTGCAAAAATCCCAGTTACTGCAGACCCCCAGAATCTCACTGTTTTCTAACACACTTCTCCAGCAGGTGCCTTCCCCCTTTGCACCTTGGGTTTCTCACCGGTGCATCACACAAAAGGCAAGTCTTGTTGACATCAGGCAGACCTATCCTTGCAGCTTTCAACACTTGCTCAGCGTTTTAAGAACCCAGCGTGAAAAATGCCTTTGAAACTTCACAGCCAGCCGAGAAGAGGCTAAGACGAAGGCATGGTCTGTGCTTTTATTCTGCTGTTGTAATACCTGGCCTCAGTGCAGGGTGGTCAAGCTCATGCATGGTAGGGAGGGGGCTACAAGCACAGGTGGAACACAGATCCAAGGAGACAGGCAGCTGGGAAACACGATTGCCAGGACAAACGGCTCCTGGTGTGGGACTGTGGAGACAGACCCCTTGCACAAACTAAACAGCAAAGCTTTTGCCTTCACACACCACACAGGGCTATTTTCTGCCACTCTTCCCAGCACTGCCTGTAGAGGATACACATGTTCTGCATCAGAAAACAAAAGCACCTATGTGTGCAGGGTAGTTAGGAAGCACAGGTCTGTTTGCCCAGATGAACACCACCTTCTACTATCTTTAAGAACAGGGAACAACTTTAGATGTCACGCACCCAAACAACAGCATTTGCAACTCATGCTAGCATCCCTCCTATCCCACATTTGAGGCTGTTTCACACCACTTTCCAACACACCAGGTGCTAGCACTGAAGGCTAAGAATTATCCTGTTTCCCAGGACTAGAGAGATGTGGGATTAAGGCTAAAAATGCAATGGGCATGTAACTGGAAAGAGCCAGAATAAGGCACACTCCAGAGTCACCCACAGCCCCTTACTCCCAGTGCATCTTCCCTCTCATGCGAGGAGGCTGGAAGAGAAGATTTACTGGTGGCCGCCAACCTGAATCGCTTCTCAGCTAAGATTTATGCTGCAATTTGTAGTGCTGTTAAAATAAAATTGGAAGAGTGGTGGGGGAAGAGAAAGAGAGAACAAAAGAGACGGGAGGGAGAGGAAATGGATCAGGAGCAGCAACACAGCTCCAAAGCTGTCTGCTCCCATCTCTCACACCTCCATTGAATAAATCACCCTGCATTTCCAGCTGCTGTGCTCCAGCCTTCAGTTCTTGCAATGCTAATACCTGGGCTCAGCTTCACAGGGGGGCACACGCAGGGTACAGTTAATAGAAATCCGTCCATCTCCACAGCAGCTGAAGTGTCAGGCTCAACAAATACAGCAGGCAGAGAACGGCACGAAAGGTCCAGGGCATCCGCAGGCTGGTGGCTGCTTGCAGGACTTCCACGCTGCAGCCACCAAGGCTCCAGAGGACAAGAGAAGGGGCATTCCCACCCCAAATGTCACCCCCTGCCTTCTACCTTCTCATTCCAGCACTGGTTAAACACCATTCCTATTTGCCGAGGTCAGAGGTGAGCTAAATTACCCCCTGTGCCTCCAGGAGCTTGCCAGCTCTGCACACAAGATCTGCAGGAAAAAGTCTGAAATCATGGATCAATATCCCTGCATGTGCAAAGAGCCACAGGATTCCCCCACAGAGACCCCCACTGGCCCCTCCTTCTAGGAGAAGCCAAGGAAAGGTCAGAGCTCCTTGCAGCTCTCAAGGAATCCTGGCTCTGCTGTGTGGGACTGGATGCTGACACATGACCTTCAAAAAATCAAAAGCAAAACCTCTTCAGTGAACTTTAACAGAACAGCTTCCTCTTGACACCAGCGAAACTCACCCCGCCCTGAGCTAGCTGCTCTGTCCTGTACTGCTGACACCACGAAGGAAGTTCAGAATTACATCCAAGGAGGCTTTGGCCTTTCACCATCTCAGCACCCCTGCTCTTTACAGAAGGAGCCAGGTCAGCCTGAAGGATCCACACCTCATTACAGAGATCACCACAGGGCAATTTAATGAGAGGCCAAAATATCAATCCAACACTGACCATACAAGCATCAGTGAGCTCTCAAGCCCTGCTACTGAAGTACCTTCCCGTGTTGCTCCAGTCAGCAGCCAAGTCCAGCTGCTTCTTGCAAGGGAGATGGGAGAAGATGGGATCCTGTGCACAGGCAGAGCCCCACCAACAGCAACGGATCTGTTTGCGCATGGGCAGCTGACCTACAAAGGCCACTTCTTCTCATGTGTTTGAACTTTAGAGGGGACAATTATCAACAGTTTCCAAGAAGCTCAGTGGTATAGAACATGCTGATCTTACTGTGGTTTGGCTGTGAATGCTTCCTCTCACACAGCCTACTTGCCATTTTCATTTCCTCCCGCTGATGGCTTCTAAGACAGTCCTGGGCCAATCTTCAGTACCAGTGTGCCCATGCAAAATACCCAGGATGTGCAGAGCAGACCCAGACCTGTGCCCTTGTGGCACAGCATCCAGTGCAGACAGCGAGATGGGCTCCTTCAGCACGTTGTGATCCCCAGCAGCCTAAACCCTCCCCTGCACCTTCCTGTCCCACTGGCACCAAGTGCAATGCGGCAGTCAGCACTACCTCAAGGCCACCCAGGGCAGCTGCAACACCACAGGAGATTAGCCACCAGAATATTATCAGCAAAACAAGGAGCTCCAGGAAGACTGAAGAGCATTGCGCCACACCAGAAGCCCACCATGCTCCCAGCACCCCACCAGACAAAGGTTCAACACAGGAACCTACCCTTGACCTCAGATTCAGTTTGGCATCACTGTGCACTTTGAAAACGGTGGCTGTTTGGTTTCTCTGGCTTCTCAGAGACAGGGAGGACTGGGTGGGTTACATGGAGCTGGAGGGGCTGGGAGTGGAGCAGAGCAACACTGTGCTGGGGCAGGCTGAGCCACACGACCCCCAGCACCCCAGCCTGCCCCTGCTATTCATGCCCCATGCTCTAGAGCTACTGCCAGCTTAACTGAGCCAGCAACACAACTGGCCAACTCCTCGAGCAGTCAGGCAGGCCGTAATTACCAGGGAAGCCCTGACAAGTTATACTGTACCCCGGAGACCTCTGGGCTCAGCAATTCAGATCGTAGTACTGTAGTACTGTTTACTGCTCATAAAGATAACGCACACTTAAGTTTGTGCTTTGACAGCTGGAATCTAGAGGATGCTCCCGGCTTGAGCACGTGTCATTAACCCTCACGTGTCCACGTGCCACATAGAAGCATCCTACCATCACGGCAGTCCAGCAGAGGCCATGCTGGGTCTCCTCTAACAGCTCAGCATCCCTTCCCTGCAGCAGGACACAGCGCTTCCTACCAAGGAGGGCAGCTCCCACTCTCGTTTAAAGCTCCTGAACCTCTTCAAGTCACACACACTCTCACAAACAGCTCTTGGGTAACCTCAGCATAAGTGCTCCTCAAGTACAACCTGAAGGACATCACTGCCAACCCAGGGACATGGGACAGAGGAGAGAAAGAACGTGCGTGCCCTGCCTGCAGCAGACTTAAACGCTGCACAAGACAGATGGGTCTTGTCAGCCGCTGTGCCCTCCCCACCACATCACCGCCGACCGCAGTCCCTCCAACAGCCACTCGCACATGCACAGAGCGAGCCAGAGGCTGCAGTGCCCACACCAGCATGCCCAGAAGATGCAAAGCATCTAAACATTTCCTGTAGGTAAAGACAACCCAAGGAAAACAGGCTCCTGTGCCAAGCTTTGCTAAGAGATTCTCTCAGGGGTGTGTAAAGCAATGATGTGCCCAACACACATCACCGCATGTGCCACGGCGGCTGCTGGGCCAGACAGCAGTGTCAACGATCAATCCACGCTGTGCCACAGGCTGCAACCCTGCAGCTCCTGCAAAAAAAAAAAACCAAACCAAACAAACTTTTCCACATTTCAGAAGCACCAAGTGTTTCCACATTTGTCCCTCCCTGCAGACAGACACAACAGCTGTGGGGTAAGGCAGCAGGAGAAGCCTCAGCTGGGAAGGTTAAAGAGGACCCATTTGCTGCAGCTGGTGGCACAGGTCTGATGGCAGGTCCCAGTGCTGCACAGGGCAGCCAACACCAGCGCTCTGCACTAAAGGTGCCTCCTCCTTGGTGTCCCAAGGAATCAGGGGGAAAAATCCATACGCATATACACACACACTGCCCCTTCCATCTACCTAACTATAGTTTCACTTTTCCAAGGTATGCCAGTTAAAATCAGGTTTCAGCAAGACAGAAGATCCTGCGTGTGTCCACCTTCTCCCCACTCCACAGCTGGGGAAAGCTACTGAAGGCCAGGGAGTTGGACACCCTGTCCCCTCCCCACCAAAAGGCAGCAAGAGCCAGCTTCCCAGCATCTCCTTTCGCTCTAGCAAATCTGCCACGCTCCAAATGCAGAAGCCCAGCTCTATGTAACTGCAAGGCCCAGCATGTGATACCACTCTGAGTGCTGGGAGCAGCAGGGCTTGAACCCGTGCGTCTGGAGACAAAGCCGAGCTCTGAGCTGCTCTGGGCAAGGGCAGGTGAGGGCCCTCCAGCTCCCAGCAAGCTGCCGACTTGGCAGCCTTTAAGCACCCGCAGCCCAAACTCTCCTCCTCACCCCCCGCACTGCCCCGGCTCTCCCGCTGACTGTCCCACCACCATCCAGAAGGGCTGCAGGCTGCGTTCACACTTCACTTCAAGTTTCCTTCTGGTTTGAATGTCCTGCTGCAGCCTCATAAATGCCATCTGTAATGCAGAAGCAGCTTCTTTCTCTTCAGATCAGTTCTTCACACCTCCTCACGGTGACCTTCAGCACCTACCCCTCGCAGAGATTCAGTGATGCTTTGGGCACGGATGCTGTGAGATGCACCGGCTGGCACAGGCTGCTGGCTGCATTACCGGCGCCTTGCCAGCACCAGGCAGAGCGGGAAGGCTGGCAGGCGCAGCGGGGCGAGAAGCATGGGAAGGTACCCAATTCAAATAAAAGCCCAGGGCAGTTCGTTGAGGAGAGCGGCTGACAAGGCTCAGCTACCTGGGTGGGTTGTGGATCCCTGGGCAGGAACAGACAGATGCAGCCTCAGTTTGCCAAACGTAAACAGCATCCAGCCACAGATAATAGTTCTTCTCTGCGTCCCCTGAACAACTGCCCTTCTGTTTGCAGCAGCCCTGCACCAGGGGGGCTGTTTCATCCGAGGGGACAAAGGGCTGCAGAGGGTTCCTTCAGTACGCGCTCCCCTCCATCTCCTCCACGCACGAGCACCAGCCTCCAGCCGAGACAGGATCAAGGCAGCCTTTCAGAGCCACGGCCAGCTTGAGGCCAGGCGCTCGCAGCTGCGGGTGGAGACAAGCGAAGGGAGACTGCAGCTCTGCGTGTCTGCCTCTCTCCATTTCTGAATCGCGTCAGTCAGAGACCTGAGCCCAGAGCCACCGATGTCAAACTGGATTAAGATACCAGTCGGAGAAACATAGCACGTGCCTTTTGCAGCAACCGGTACCTGATAATTTTGGACAAAAGCAATAAGCTCCAGAACGAACCCAGGAAACAGCTGACCACGTGGGAGCACTGAACAGCTCGGAGGGGAAGGGAGCTCCCTGCCTGCCCCACGGGCAGAAAGCAGGAGACTGTTCTTGCCCTCACCTCCCCCATCCTCACAAGCCCACGACAGCAGGAGCACAAGGTTAACAAAGGTACATCTCCCTCCAGGAAAGATGCTGAGCAGTGTTAGGTGGACAGGCTTCTGGTTCCCAGCCTTGCTCTTTCGCGTGACCCTGGGACAAAAAGCAAGTAACGCTTCCCCCACACACCCCATTTTCCTACATTTTCTCTTTCCTTGCAGCAGGTCAGCCAGGCTCCTGAGCATCCTGCTGTCATCACATCCATCCATCAGCTCCTTCTGGAGGACTGAGACCACTCCACAGCTCCAGGCTACATGTGTGACACCTCTCAGGGGTGTGAGTGATTTGCCATGAAACACTAGACTGAGCTCCTGCCTCTGCAGCCACAAGAAGTCAAGGGAGCAATATAAAACGGTTGCTCTGGAAAAGTCCCTGCTCTGGTTCCTCTTACTATTCTCTGCTATTAAAAAAATAAATAAATAAAAAAGAAATCACCACCTACCAATCCCTTTCCCAAAATACCTGCAACTGGAAACACGTCTGCTTCAAACAGAGTGCCAAAGGGCTCTACCAGGCCCTCCAACCACACATTGCCACAGCACGGAGTACAAGAAGCCAGCTTCCTTCACAGCAAAATCACATCTCCAGGATCTCTTCCCAAAACAGACGAAGAGGAGAGCAGCATGGATCTAGGCATAGCTAAAGCTGAATCCGCTTCATGCAGTGTGGCATCCTGAGAGCACCACAGCAAAATTACCCAAAGCCTGCACTTGGAGAAGGATCTGAATCTACATCCCTGGGAGCCAGGGTCAGCTATTGCAGCATTAGGAGCACCCCAAAACCAAGTAAAGGTGCTGCTCTTCTTTCGTAAGGTTGGCACTACCGAACAGACAGGTCCACTGTGCTCTCCATGCTGTGACAGCAACACTCCAGGCAAGCGGTTCAGGCATTTCCCTTCAGACTTCAGCCAACTCCGCTGGGTAAGATGAGCACACGAGCTCCGATTGACTCCTGCACTGGATTTTGCCCTCTCCTTGGAGAGAGTAAGCAGGCAGGATAGCTCAGTTACCTGCACTTGTGGGAAATGGAGATGGGGAAGACTGCGGGGCAGACGCGGTAGAAAGGGAGAGTTTGTTTGGGTACTTCTCGCAAACTTCGGTCTCCGCTACTCTGTGCCATCCTCCAGGTTCTTCACATCTCCAAAGCTATAAATAGCCCTAATTTAAACTAAGAGGCTTTGTGAGCCAGTGGACTGCTGGAGCAGCCAGCATGGAAAGCGGACGGGCAGCACTGGAAGCCTCAGGCAGATGAGGCACACCACGCTGCCAGCTCCTTGGCACTGTACACTTTCTTGAGCAAGACATTATGCCAGCTGCCACATGCTTTGGGAGAACCGGCAAGCGAACAGTTACAAGCCCAATGTTCCCATCAAGCAGGTATCCACGACAGCCTGCAGCATCATTGCTCTACCAAATCCCAGCCGAACTTCAATGCCACCACAACTTCCAGAGGGAGCACAAAGCGCACAGGGACACATCCACCTCACTGCAGCACCTGGGGAGCACAGGCTCCACTCCAGTGTGATGAACAGGTATGTCCTGAATATCAGAGCTAATGTTAGTAACCCTGTGGTTTACAAGAGCAGTCTCTTTTTCCCTCCTCATCCCTCCTCTGTGGATATAGAGTCAGAGCAGATTTTTGGTTATCCCCAGCTTTTCCACAGCCACACAATGTCTCTGCTCTTTGCATGGAGGCTTGGGAGGGGAGCTGGACCAGCTGGACCCCAGAGGTCCCTTCCAACCTCAACCAGTCTGAGATTACTGCAAGGCGCAAAATCAGCTCTCTAAGCACAGCCGAAACTAAGCAGCCTGCTGATAAAAACCAGGGAACTGTGCCTGCCCCAACCCCAGCTCTGTCAGGATAGCTGTACTCCAAAGAGCACGGACACCGGCCCACCAAGGCCATCAGACCTCCTGAGGCTGATGCCTGACCTGAGGTCCGATGACAGAAGCAGGGAAACCCTGCAGAGTCACCTGATGCTTTACCACTAGCTTTTCTTCCCACATACCTCACTTCTCCTCTCGGCCTTGGTTTCCTCAACAAGAAACAACTCCTCTAGACAGCAGTTCTGCTTATGCTGCACGCAGAGGTGAAGTGCCACAACACAGGAGGGAGGGAAGGAGCTGCACACAGTGGCATTCCCCTTCCACATGGCTCCCTGTCACTCATCATCTTCACCAGCCTCAAGATGGCTCAAAGCCTGAGATAGACTGTGTGATGCTACCCAGCAGTTTTGACTTCCTTCTCTTCACACACTTAAGCCACAGGGTTCATAAACACCAAGGGCACCAAGGGCATGGATCCGTTGCTCTGGGTTTCTCTCTAAAATTAAGCGGTGCTTCTGGAGAGTGGGGGAGTGCAGCAAGTGCCCTCCCACCAGCTGCCAACCACAAATGCAGGTCTCCTCGCTTCCCTCTAAAAGCAGAGGGATTTATATATTTTTAGCATTAAAAAAAAAAATATAAGAGTCTGTTCCTCCCTCCACAGTCACTGAGGCGTAGAGGTATTTCATTCTGCAGAGGCTTTCATAGAAAAATACAAAGCCTTTGCCAAATGCTGCAGAAAACCCCAGAAAATGCCTATTCTCTGTAAAAGGAAGGAGCTCAGAGAGCTTCAGCCAAACCAAGTGACAGGCAGAGAAACTTAAGATTCAGCCACATAGATCTTGCAACGCTTTCCCCAAAAAAGCCTCTCCTGAGCAGAGCGAACTCAAGCAATTCTCCGTGCTACGGACCCTTCACAAGACACCCAAAGCACTCCGCAACACTAATCCCCCCAGCTCACCAGCCTGGTTCTAACACGTACGCAGCTCTGGCAGAGACCTCACTGAAAGGGCCACAGCAACACAGCAGGTCCAGCAGGGAAGAGCCCCATCTCTCTGATGGTCCCATTAAGATCTCATTCTTCTCTGGGTCCCATCAAGAATTCAACCAGGACAGGACCCTGCTGTCCCTCTTTATGAATGATGGGCAATGAAGACTAGGTGAACAGAAATACTCCTTTAAATCTCATCTGGGAGACAGTTCAGTGCCCTAATTCCCTCCTAACACCTTACAGATGTGAAAGGATGCACACTCAAGAGCTGCCACCATCAATTCCAGCAGCAGCAGGAGAAGCCACCACGAGCCCACAGCTCTCAAACAGTTCAACTGCAGCAGCAGCAATGGAGCTATGTCCTGTGGCCAGCACCCAGACTTGTGGCACTGCACCTTGTTGCCCGCAGCTTCACGAGAGGTCTGGCACGTCAGGAAGCTTGGCTGTGATGGGTCCGTGGGCTCAACTGAATGCTGTCATCCAACAACAGCCCAGGCCAAACAGCTTTAAGCATACGAGCAAGGGGACTTGTAACTAAGCCAGAATTGTCTGGCTACACACAGCTACCAGGGATGTATTTAAAAACAACATCTTTGCCCTAAGCAGAGATTTCAGCAATAAGGTCCCTCTAACATGCACATAACACTCAGTACCTCTAGACTTTAAGGAGCTATCCCCTCCTGGCACGCCGGGGAAGGCAGGGACATGGTCCTGTTTAAAAGGTGGGATGCTGACACATAGAAAGAGACTGCGTGGCCTGGTCCAGAAAAGACCAGGGACTCAAACCTGCATGTCACAAGTCTACCGCTTCTGCCATTAAGGCCCTTTTTCTTCTCCCTCCTGTCCACCTGTCTTCAGCATACAAGGAACTCCAGACCACGAGCCTCACCCAGGCAACAGGAGGCAAAGCAGCCTCCTCTCATGTTCTAAAATCTCGAAAGCCAAACAGCACTGGTTTCTTCCCTTATTCCCACCCTACCGCGAGGGAAGCCTCCCCCAACCCCCCCCCAACAAGTACAGACCCAAGTCACTTGTGAAATACTCACGTTCCCGTCTTCCTGCCAAGGAAGGTCTGCGTTCATCCCTGAGACAGACCAGAGCAGGCTTGGCTCTGGGCTGCTCTGGAGCAGCCAAAGCATTATCAGCTCTGAAGGTGGCTGGAGGCAGTGGCAGGAAATCAGCAGGAAAAGCAAAGTCTATCCCAGAACTCCTGTCCAGCCTCAAATTGACTCCCCAGTACTCCACTTCCTTCCTGCACTACAGAACTCCAGGGATGAGGACATTCACAGGCAGGGCTACATACCCTGACTTGTTCTGTTGACTTACTTAATTTTTTAAAAGAATATATTTATCTGTTCCTCTCTGTAAACCAATCATCTGCTGCTGCTTCACCCTGTTGTTTCACCCATCTTGCCATGGGAACCACAGGTACTTTGATGCCTGACAGCCTGGCTGATCTCAGCAGGTCTTTTGAAACCACTTCCATAATCACTGCCTAAAGCGAGTTCTTCCCACGCAATTCACTTCTCGGTGAATCATGGCCAGTGATTTTCCTGTCTCCAGGAACCATGCAGCACTTAGTAGAGATGAGTCCTCTTCTCCCTTTAGCAGGGGAAATACATAATTATCAGAAAAACCACTCCTGTCCTAACAGGACACTGGCTTTATCTGCACCGAGACCGGCAGTTCCTGTTCTTGCCACAACATCCGCTCCACCACGAAGGCTGGTTGTTCAGGAAATTTATTTCCACATGTGAAGACTTCACTTAGTTTCTCAAGCTCCTCCAAGCTGCAGACTTTGAATCCCGAGTAGCCTCATCTAGCGTACATGAGGCTGCAGAGACACAGCCTTTTCAGTGCTCGGTGCCAGCTCTGCCCTGGAAACTCCTAAATCTCAGTGCTGGCTGTGCATGGGCATACTGGAGTACTCATCTGCGAGCCGTCAACACCTTCCCCAGCTCTTCCAGGCAGCAGGGGAAAGAGCAACAGTCCAGATGGAATAATCCTGCAGGAAGGACCCAGCTCTGTTCACAGGATCCCTCTAAACTACAGGTAACAAACCTGCACAGCACAGATCACCAACGAGAACTGTGGGCTAGCCACAAAGGTTGGTACACACAGCAACAGAAGTTGGGAACTGCACAAAACAGCCTTTTCAAAGGCCTCTTGGGCATTGCTAGGAACTCAAGCCCATGACTGAGAGCACAGACAACAGCTAATTGATCTCACAGTGTTACCAGCTCAACAAGGAAGCCCAAGACAAGGCTGCAAAGGAGCAAAGCATGACGTCGCTTGCCCCGGAGTCGTGCACCAGACATCGTGAAACAGATTCCAGGACTTGCAGCAGCAGAAAGGCAAGAAAACAAGGACTAAATGACAGATACTACGTGACCATCACAGCAAATGCCTCCAGCGGAAAGCCACAACAGCTTGGGGATGCTCAGAAGCAAGCAGCTACTCCTAAGAGACTAGAGGCTCCAAACAGACTCAAGCAAGTACAAACACCCAACCAGGCTGGAATCTACACAAAGCGGGCATTAGGCAAAGGCTCAAATGTTATTAGCACAAAACACAGCAGCCTCTGTAGCCAAGCCCCTAGGCAGAGGATTTTAGATGCTTTTGGCATACCTCTCAACCTGTCAGAGACTGCATGCAGGACACCAGCCCTCCAACATGAAATAAAAATCCTCACTGCAAGTGGCTGATGGGGAAGGGGCAGAGGCAATGACTCGGACACATCTGAGGTGATGATTTCATTGAGGAGGGACCAAAACTGAGGGTTGGAAACATTGAGCTCTTCCTCAGAGTAATTCTGTTTTGGTGTGTTTCTTTCCCCTGGATGTGGTACTCAAAGCGCTTCACGGCTTTTGTGCAAAAACAGCTTCTCTTGCTCTTTTGAGTTCAGAAACTCTTGCTTCTTATTGTCACCCAGCCTGGAGTCACAATCCTCCAGCCGTGACACCTACACTGTAATCTGGAGGTCAGAAAGAAGAGGAGCCACAAGAGCATGGCAAGCTCATTAAAGGAACGGAGATCCCATTCCCAGGCAGCCACCTTCACAATTTAGGTGAGTGAGGAAGGGCTGGGATGAGTCCCGCAGTCTACTCTGCAGGAGACATCAGCAGCCCCGTAAAAAGGACGTGGCTTGGCATCACTCAGGTCAGTGGAAACGGCTCTAGCTTTCATGAGGAGTTGAACTGAGCCTCTGAACGAAAGGACCCAACACCCAGTAGGATGCAAAGCCACTTATCTGCCAAATGCACTGCCCCGGATTCAAGCTGAGAGGTAAGCAGGTAAGCAGGCTCCTTCCCCTCCTCCTTACCTTCGCACCCGGTGGTGTAAATGCTGTTGCTGCCGTGTTATAAGGGCACTTTCCCAAACAGGGCCACTGTGACTACTCCTATACCAGCTCACGGCTGGGTGCCCGGGATAGGGTGCGCTAGTGAAGCCATGGTCCGACTCCGTCTCCGCGGCCAGCGATGAGGCAGAGCTCCCCATGGTTCCCCCCTACCCAGGCCACGCTGAGATTTATCCTAGGTTAGGTCCAAGCCAGTGGCACGGGCAGTTCGGGTGGAATAGGCGAGGTGCTGCGGCATGGGCTCCTGTAAAGATCCCAACACACTGGAGAAAGGAAGGTCGGTTCTGATCATGAGTTTGAAAAAAAAAAAAAAAAAAAAAAAAAAAAAGAAGAAGAGAGAGAGAAAGGGGAAAAAAAGGAAAGAAAGAGAGAGAAAGATAAGGTATGATTTAAGCAACAACCCTCCATTTTCAGCAGCCTATTAACGCATGCTCTGACCAGGATCCCCATCCCAGCGCTCACTGGGATGGGAAGGGCCGTTTCACCGAACCCAGTTTTTACTGCCTGGAGATGGGGAGTACATGGGATCTAGAAGAGGCTCTCCCCAGTTAAGCACCAAGAGCTCCCAGGCATGGGGAAGCAGCCTGACTAGAGAAGGAAAGCACACAGAGCCCAGCAGAAAGCCCTTGCCACCATGGTAAAGCAGCAGAAAAGGGGACAAGCAAGTCTTACTTGGAGCCCAGACCAGCATCCCTCGGAAATTACACACACAAAAGGGTTATTCTGAAAGCTCCAGGCTCTGACTGGCACACCAGGTTTTTAGTTACCTCAGCTACAAGAAGTACAATTTGATGGCTTGTATGCAGTGAGGAGATTTTGTTTTTCTTGTATGTAAAATAAAGTACCCGTCTTTTCCTGTTCCCCACTAACACCACAGTGAGCCTGAAAACTGACAGACTGGGTATCTGCACAAGTATATGTTTTCTGTGACTATTTCACACAGTGTAATGAAATACTTTCTTTCAGCTCAAGCCAATTCTTAGCTGATACTGAGCATCCCCTTACCCACAGAAGAAGGTTTTGGGGTTTGACTGTTTTTCCTGTTCTCCCTCTCTCTTTCCTACTTTTCAGAAGTTATTCTTTCAGCATCCTCACAGCTCAGCCACAGAAAAATTTCATGTCCTCTAGTATTCAAAGAAGTTTAAAACATACACATGTCTCTCCTTAAAGGAAAAAGGCATGTCAATCTGGATGTATGTCAGGAGGAACGGATCAAGGGAACATTTAACAGAGCAAAAAAAGAAGAAACGAGGAAGAAGAAAAATATAAGCACAGCTGAGCTTATTCAATTATCCACCCAGATTTACAGAGATGAATGAACTGTAGAAAGACCTCTGCGAAGAAACTACTTTGTGCAGTAAAAAGGCTGAAACAAAGACTCCTAAAATAGTTTTTCAATCCCAGGGTTGTTCTAAGGGATCAAGAAAGGCCTTGATAGATAACAGACACTCAAACACAGCAGCTCAAGGAGCAGGTGCAGTTTTGCTATGAGCTTAATATCGGAATGTGCCTGCATTAGGTCATTAGCTGGAGAATGCTGACTGCTCGGTCACGGTCTCTTCTCTGTAACCTGCAAAGTCTGGACTAACAAAATGAAACTGAAAAAAAGCCCAGGAGCTTTTTCCTACCTTGATTTCCTCATTTTAATTGGTCTGCCTAACTGCTGGGCATCAGCCAGCACATCTCCACGCTTTGCTTCCCGCTACCTGCCCAACAGGAAGATTTCACTGATTTCTGCAGATCCAGCCAAAATGGATCCCTGGCGCTTCCCCTCTCATTTCCTGCTATTGAAGCAGTTAATTTGTAACAAATCTGATTTTTTGGCTAAATGAAAGCCATGTGATGTGAGGGAAAGAGTACTTCCAAGCATCACCAGTTCAAGACTAACTGGAGACATCAGTTGTCCCACACCTACGGTGTCTCTGGCCTTTCTGCCGCAGCCCTCGATGGCTCCCCACGACGAGTGCTGTACGTGCTCAGAGCAAAGGCACCGGGGAGGCAACTAAGAGACCTGCTAGAAGAACAAACTCGGTCTCTCGCCTCAAGACTTGGTTTCTACCACAACAAATAAAGGCAAGATGGGTAGAAACACAGCTCTGTACAGTTCACCGCAGGCTGAGCGAAACAGAAGGCAGGATGCTCAGTCAGTTAATAGCCTTTTTCCTCCCTCGAGCAGAGCTAAACTGCCAAATAAAGCAATTCCACAGGGTGGTTCAAGACTACTTCCTCAGCTGACTCTCAAGCTGGAAAAGCAGAACCCTTTGCTTCCTCCTCCTACAGACGGAAACGCCAGTTTTAGCTCACCACAACAGGCGAGAGAGACATGCCTGCTGCCCGCACTCCCGCCGGCTCCCAAGGCGTCGCTTGTGTCTCAGCCCGTCCTCCTGCGCCAGGTCTGCACCAGGGAGTCGGAGCAGGGAGCTCAACACAAACGCTCTGCAGGAGAGGAGAGGCTGCGAGACCTGCTTTAAAGTGGTGTGGTAAAACCCCATGGTGGGTAGAGCGGGGCAGAGGAAGAGATCTATAAATAGGTGGAGGATAACCTAGCTAAGTCGTAGTGATCTCCAAGACTGTCCGGTCTAAGCGGGCTGCTTGGCTGCAAGTGCTGCGTGAAATCGGATTTCTCTGGGCAAAGCAGTAAATCCTTCTCTTCAGGGTCACCCCTCATGCCAGGTGAGAGCAGCCAATGAACAATATTAAGGAGAAACGTAGGCCCAAGGAGGGAAGAGGGCGAACCTCCTGGAAAACAGGAGGAGCAGCAGCATCACAGCTCAATGCAAAGCATGTATGTACTCGCCATGCGAGCCAGAAAATGCCTTTGGCCAACACTAAGCAAATGAAGAGTCTGCAACAAGTGAAGGTGAGAATGAAAACTACATTCTAGCAAGGGAAATGGTCAATTACAGAAGCCTACAAAGAAGAAAGCCTCTCTGGAAGCACTCAGCCTTATTTTTGAGGAACTTCTCCCACTGGGCAGGGAGATGCCCTGCGGGCACATCGCCTGTGCTGAACAGAGGAGGCTTCAGGCATGGAAGGGGAGCAAGCTGCCAAGAGCTCCTCTGTCTGGGCAGGAGGAAGCAGGATTTTCCTCCTAATTAATAAAGCACTGCTTCCACCTACCTAATCAGGAGAGGAAGCAACAATGCGAACAGACTGAAGTGTCTTGAGAAGGGTGGATCTCACTCATGGAAATTAACAGTTAAGCACCTTAGCAAGATGCTGAGCTTGGATTTTGTTTTTTTGCCCCTTGCAGCTGCAACAATTACAGGGTTTCAACTGACACTGCTTAATGCTCCCAAAATATTGCTTCCAAAATAAAACCAGATTTGATCTTTTCACCTCCAAACCACTCACACCCGCTTACCCTGATCTGTTGTACATGAGGCAGACCCTTCCTCAAATTGCCCCACCAGCACCCTGAGTAGCAGGCCCTTACAGCGAGTTCAGGACAGCAGAGCTTTCCCATGGAGGTTCCTCAGGCTCCAGGATAGCAGCGCAGCCACTTGCATGCTTCCATACAAACCCCATTCCTCACCACCAGGCAGCAGTGCTGACCCTTTAGGGCCTGGCTCTTCTGTCACACCACCCAAACCGAAGAAGGCAGGAAGGGTGGGGATCTGGGTCTGCCCAACCCCCTTTCCTTCCCTCCAGCTTCAAAGTAGGTTTTGGCTCCAAAGAGAGAAAAAAAAGAAACAAAAAAAGGAACATATCTAGGAAGCTGCAGGATCAACTTTTCCTAGGATCCTCCTAGGATCAACCCCAAGCTCCTGCCTCTGGCACACAGCAAGAAGAAGAGACAGAGGTCCCTGAAGCTGCTCCAGCCCGTGAAGGAAACCAGTGAGGCAGACGGACCCCAGGTGTTCCCATGTGCAGAAACCCCTCCTTGTGATGGCATACCTCCCACTCTCCTTTTCTTACTAACTTACTCATCCATGCCAGCGCAGCTCCTGCCTGAGTTCTCAGCCAGGAGAACTTGGCTGAGTTCTCTTGGTTCTCAGCCTCCCAGATAAAGGACAGGACTTTTGTCACTTCATTAATTCCTCCACTCCCCCAACCTATAAAGTCAGTCACCTCTGAGCTACTGTCTTGCTCCAGGGAAGATTCAGGAATGAAAACACAGCCACCCCGCACACCGCACAGCTCTTGACCAACCTGCCGGCCCTCAAAGCTGCGCCAGAGGAAGCCACATGGCAGGAGGCTTAATTCTAGGATTGAAGCTGCAAGTACTAGCCCTTGTCTTCCCTCTGCTGTGTGAACTCCCCTGCCTAGAGGCTGACTAAGACAGGCTGGGACCTGGTACCACCTTCAACAGCAAAGGAGGAGCTCTCCACTCTCACTCACATACAATCTGATGCTTGCAGGGAGACGTAAGGGTTCCTGAAGAGCTCTGAATGTCCAGTCCCCACACACAGTCCTGGCAGAGCCTCCTCTCTGGGGACTGCAGGACATAACTCACACATCCTAAACCCAAAGGAGTTCAGGGGCAGGCAAGAGTAGCTGGAGGAGCTGGGGTTGGCTTGGGGCATCAGGCTGGAGGAGACCACTTCACACATGATCAAGACATGGCCCTCCACCAATCTGGCCCCCACGCGTAGGCAGAGATCTCCCCACCCACCACTGAAGTAGGCACCTGCTCACGGGGTCCAGGGTAAGCAGGGAACAGTGTGCAGGGACGGGTAAGGTACACAGCATGAGACATGTTACAAAGTCACAGAGAAGGCCAGGCACAGGACAACTAAAGAAGGATGCAGAGTGCAGGCCTGATGGTGTGTCACGCCAACCAAGCAAGCAAAAGCAGCTCAAGCATTTGTGTGCACAGCAAGCGATACATAGCCAGGCTCCCAGCTCCACACGGCAGGTCGGCAGAGCCCGAGGGCATGCAAAGCCAGGTACCAGCACCAAGCAGAGCATGCCTTGTATTCACCAGGCTGAGATGACCCTGATAAAAGAAGTAACCCCAGGGGAGAAAGGGTGAACAATCTCTCTTTTTCCACAAGGCTGAGGGAAAAGAGTATACGAGCAACAAAACATCCACCTCAGACAGACGTAAGACAGATTGAAATCCAAGATGCTAAACACTGACCCAATGAGAGCTCTATGGCCCAAGTGCAGCAAGAGCTCCTGCAATCACCCGCAAAGCAGCCAAGCGACCTGGAATGCTCCATGTTGAGCAGGTGTCTGGCACAAAGCTGGTGTCTTGGTGGCAAGAAACAAAAGTTTCGCTGCTCTTTCTTCTTGTCCTCACCTGCCAAGCCAGCACTACAAGGTAGCCTGAGTGCTGCAGTCTTGGCAGGAAATTAAGGTGTCAGCAAGTTCCCGTTCCTTGCAAAGCTTCTGGCAGGGAGGGGTGGGAAGGTACCTCCAAGGACAGACTGAGACATAGGTATAACAGGAAGGACGGGCCAGCGGTTGGCACACTCAGCTGGGAGTGAGAGGCTTTTTCAGCCCTCGTGCTCTACCACAGAGCTTCCCATGTGACTCGGGGCATAGTCCTGACTCAGAATGGACTGCCCTACCTCCCAGGGCCAATAAGTCTTCAGGTTTGCAAGGCACTAGGAAGACAGGCAGTGTGCAAGCACTGCAAATGGGAGGACAGAGAAAATGGAGAGAAGGGTAAAACTTACCCAAATCTTGTTATGGTGCAGCAGGGCCGAGCGGAGTGAGGCGAGTCAGATGTTCTGGCCTTAGAGAAAATATAAGGGACTGGAAGCTGCAAATGAACTATTTTCCAAACCACGGTGAAAAACAAGATTGGCACACTAGTTGCAGCGATATCATTAGACAAAATTAGCTGCCTGGAAACCGATTTCCAGATGGGCTATTAATGAGGTAACAAGATAATTCAACCTGGAGTCCTAGATCAGCACAGAATAGGACCTCATGCTCCATGCTACGCTTTAGCAAAGTCCAGAACGGCAGCGCATCTTTCCGGCCACAGACACTAACATGCAAAGGTAAGCTCGAGGACCTTTACCTTCTTTCAGCTGCCTTGAAACTGGTTCTGGCCCAACTTTAACACAGAAGAAACTCATACACAGCAGCTGAGTTGGGCTGAGCTGCATTTAAGGCCCAGCACTGACTCCTCACAAGTATGCAGGCAGAGGAAGAGGTGTTCAAAGCCTGAAGTGAAAGACTGACAGGAAAAGTAGATTTATTGTAGAGCCAGCTTAGCCACAAAGCAACTAGCGTTAAAGTCTGAAAAAGTTTCCTCTTCTCCCTTGCACAGGACACTGTAAACCAGTGACAGATTATCCAGCGAGCTACTGGAAATCTATCACGGTCACTTTGAGAGAGGGATTATGCAGATTTGAAAGGGCAATCAACATCTTAATTACAAGCTATGTGGAGAAGAGGGAGAAGCAGTGGACAGGAAGGTTTCTTCAAACTAAGGGTTAACTTCAAGCCCAGCTCCATTGACAACTGAAGAGCAGGAAGGTCCTTATCTGAATAAGCATGAAAATGGCTACAAAGGCACTGCTAAGCAGAGTCTGAATGTACACACATAAAAAAAACAAACCCACAACCAAATCTCTAAAACCCTAGTGCTCTATTAAGTCAATTAACATTGCTTCAATGAAGTGCAATGAGCCGCTTGTATCCTCCAGTTTACTAGCCAATTGTGGCTGACTTTTGAGTGCAGTGTTAACAAAAGCGTGTGTGGGCTGGCATAGTTCGTCTCATTAGCAACATCGCGGTAATGCCACAGAAAGAAAGACGAGGGGAAGAAACAAAACAAGACAAGCCACAGCATCCAATCTTGGGAAGCTTTACCAGCAGATCTAATTTCCAGATCTTTTCCTCCTCGTATTTATAATCCTTGTAGCAGAGTTCTGTCATCTTATTCAGCCCACAGACTGCCCCACCTACAACACAAGCCAGGCTGAAAAATCACCTCGACAGACTGCCTGCTGAGACCAGTTGCATTATAAAAACAGGAAGCTTTTACTTGCCTGCTACCAGTATGCTATAGATTTAATGGGAAGTAGCATAAGCAGGGATGCTTTGCAGGAAGAACACACACATGGGACTCATGCCAGGAAAAATGCATCTTGAGTAACACATGTGCTCTTAGTTTCCTCTTTTTTTCAGAAAGGTTTAACTACACTCTGGATTACCCAACAGCAATAAAACATTTTTCTCCCCCTTTCTCACTTACAGCAGAGTGTTGATTGGTAAACAGCAGACCTTCCTGTCTGAGGCTGTGCCAGCCTGTGCAGAACAGAACTGTTGTTATTGCACATTCACAGCTAGAGATAAACATGAATAAGAGCCACGAGTAAGAGCCAGGCACTGGCTCTTCAATACATTGCTTTATCAGGTTCACCTTGATTCAACTGTTTCTGACAACATTTCTCCCTCCTGCAGGGGCAAGATGGCACAAGTAGCAAGGACAAACATTAAAAAAGAAGACGGAAGTGACAGTAGCACAAAAAGTGCTCTTCTGTACTCACTAACATTCACAAACTGTGCAGCTCAGAACTCCACCTGCACTTAACACACTCAAAAGCACAATAAGGAAACAAATGGGCCCAGCAAAATCAATCTTCCAAAAAGAAGCAATGAAAAACCATGGTAGCTTTCAACACATTTCTCAGGACAAATCTGCATCGAGAGCCACGACTGGTGCAGGACATAAAGGTTACAGCGAACCAGGGAAGGAAAAAAATTTGCAAGTCATCTCTCATCTGCAAGACGACACTCTGCAATGGCACAAGAACAATAAACGAGCCCAGGAAAACTGGAAACTGGAAGTCAGAGGAGGGTTTCTAACCTTTCAAAGTGCAGATCTCTGGACCAGCTGCTCCAGAAGCACTGGGGAAAAACGCACAGAGTTAGTTCCTGGACAAGTTCATGACCTGCAGAAGATAACTGTCTTCAGCAGTAGGGAACTGGACTTGATGACCCATGAAGTTCCTCCCAATCAGTCAGAAAGCTGAATTCATAGAGAGCCACAGGTGCCCACGCATAGCACAAACACAAGGTCATACCCAAAAGGACACGAGGGATTGGATCTTCAGATCATGCTAAGCTGACAGATAAGTAGATGAAGAGCTGGCCACTGCAAAAGGGAGGGGAAGAGTTGCAGCAAGAAGTGGAGTCTCACAGCCACTGAAAACCCAGGGCATGGACTTCGAAAGCAAAGTCTCAGAGACAAGAGGTGGAGGAGATGTCCCCTGAGCACACTGTCCCCAGACTCTCCAGCCACAGCTTTAATTCTAAGCTAGATCAGATAGATGGTAAACATGTCATTCGTCCAAGCCACATCCAGCTGCATCCCTTGCTAGAGACAGCTCCCAGCCTTCACTGCACTGCCCTGTCCAGAGCCACAGGGGCTCTTTTCACAGGGGCAGCAGTACCTGGGTGCCTCCTTCTGCCATTTGTACGCAATTTGGACTTCCCCAGCTTCAACTGGACACCACATCCCATTTTCCAACTAACTGGCCTAGATTTAAACCACTATGTCTCTGGCTGTGCCTCAGGCAAGCACAGAGGTAGGATATGCTTGACAGACAACACTGGCATTTGGCATTTCCATCAGAAACAATCAGGAGATAGAAGCATAAGAATCTCCAAGAACTGCACAAGAGGCTGCTGCCTTCTCTGCGAGCACAGGGAACCGGGAGAGCACAGAGGAGGCAGGACAGGGAGAGTGAAACCCAGAGGGGGGCAAGAAGATAGTTCCTCTCCCAGCACAGCTCAGTGTGATCACCTAATGGAAAAGAATCACATTACTGCTCACCTCTCTCCACCTCCAGATTATACCTGTACTCAGTCCTGGGTTATCCTGAACAACACATGAATCCTTCTGCACACTGAGGTCGTAGTCATGCCATTATTTCTGTTACAAGATGATATTGTAATTGAAGTTACAAGACTGGAGTAACACCTGGTAGAACTGAAGTGACAGAGATATAACAGTGCCTGACACCACCACGATACTCCCCTTTCCCCACCAGAGTAGCTACACTGGCTTACTGTCTCCATCACAAGCAGCTCCTCTTCAGCTACACCAATATAGCTGCAACTGTAGGATGTGTTCAATTACACAACGCCTTAAGCAATATTTGCCCATGGGAGCAGTTATTTGAACAAATATAATGATCACATGAGGAAAATGCTGTACTCTAAGACGAGAGGGCTGAAACATAATGCAGATGCTTTGAGTAAGAAGCTGCCTTTGCTACAGCAAAGCCAGCCCTAACAGGCCATCCAACACACCTCCCCATACAGTGACCGAGCTGGCCTCTTACCAAGACCAGCTGGCTGCATCCCGAACCCACATTAACCCAAGCACGCAGATGGAGAGGAGATCACATTACAGGAGTCGCTCTCAAATGCCTTGCAAGGCATATCCAGCTGCCTCAGCCTCATGTGGTGCTACAGACCCCCCACCCTCCCTCCACCCGGCTCTGCTTGCTAAAGCACCTTGTATGGCAAGGTCAGGCAACGGGAACAAGGGCTTTGCACACCTGCAGTAGCATTCACAAGACACTCCAAGGCTGCATCAAAACTGATCCAAAAGCAGGAACGTTACTTCGTCCCTCCCACAGCTGAGGACTAGCCACGGCACAGATCTCAGCCAACACCTGCCTGGGGACAGTCACCACTCAAAGACCAGAGGGCTCATGGCCTGGCTTCATTGACTCCAAACCACAACAGATTCCTGCAGACCTTCTGCTGAGGCTGGACACCGAAGTCACACAGAGACTCCAGACAACCCATAAGCATCCAGGCAGACCGGACCAGCCAACACACAGAACACCAGTGTCCATTCAATTAATCCAAAGCCCCGGCCTGGGAAAAGGCCACATGAGCCTTGCTCATTCAAACACAAGGAAAATACCGTCCCCTCATCTGCTCTCCTGCAGCAGACACCGCAAGTGTATCCTGAAGGTATAAGCTCAGGCTGGCTTCTCACCACCTCGTCCCGTCTCTGCAGAGCAAGCTCTGAATCACCAGGCTAAAAGCAGCCCAGTCACATAAGGTACAACACCATCATCTCTCCATCCCAGTCCTGGGCTGGGAACTGCCACAGCACTGATTATTGCAGGCAAAGCAATGCTGAGTTTCTTCGATTAATTTATTTCCCTGCCTTTGCACTGCCTCAGACATACCCTGGAACAGTCATAGAGTTTCCACGGCTTAAGACTGCAAGGTGCTGGAAGACCTCACATTTTCTCCTCCACTCTTAAGAGTCTCTCCTTCACAACAAAACCAGAGGATGCCAGTATTCCCACCTGTAAGAGCATGTGGCCTTCACACAGACAGCAAGAGGAGGGCAACACTCAAAGAAAGAATCAAAACGACGAAGAGAGACAAAAGCGAGAGGCGTGGGTGACAAGAAGCGGGGTAACTGTGCTTACAAACCAGAGGAGGTCTTTTTCCTTTCAGCCCCTCCGAGCCCAGCACAGAGTCAAGCGCAGTCAGAAAAGCCTCTCACCCAACACGGTTTCTGCTCTGCACGTCCAATGCCCAGTTGGCGCGAAGTCAGCCTGGTGTCCCTGGAACCAAACAGTTGCTGTTGGCACCAGCTGAGCGGCCCAGTTGGAGGAGCATGCTAGAAGGTCTCTGCACAGAGCCGCCGGCAGCACACCAAGCCTGCTAGAAGGAGCGGCTGCTGCACCAAGCTGGTGAACAGAGAGGAAAGAAAAGCACATAAGAATTAACGGCTGCTGAGACTCCAGGCTGGTCAGCATCACACCAGCACGTGCAACCAACCTCGCATTTTAGGTCACTCAGTCAGCTTCCACTCGAACTACAGCTCTCAGCAGGCTCTGCGCTTCCCACGGCATCTGGCTGGCAACAGGCTGGAGCTCGGTCACGACTGGAGATAGGAACAGGTCTGCTTTTGGGTCCACTCAGATTCTTCGCTTGTGGTTCCAGGAGCTTTGGTGGTGACTTTATAGTTCTGTTCCAACCACTGGCCTCAGTCTCTCCGATGGCAGCTGCTGCTTAGCATTCTGGTGAGAGCTGTCGTCGTACCAGGTCACACAACACCTCACGAGCACAGCAGGATCTCAACAATAAGGATTCTGAACAGCTCTCGACAATTAGCAACAGGGCAGGATCTCCCAAGGGGTCTGGATGTGAACGCAGGGACGTCTGGAGGGGCACACTGCCTGAATGTTCAAATACAGAAACAGATGTTAATTACTCCGCATGGCCGGGACATCGTTAGCAGTTACATCTACTTGAAATTCAGAAGTACAAATTCCTCTGATTATGTCATATGTGCCCATCCTACCCTTGGAAGGTATGACGTTTGAATCCTTACCTCAGCAAACCTCCCTTCCCCAAGACATGTCCCCTTCCCCCTTCATATTCTCTGCTCTCAAAACAACCTGTTTTAATGAAATTCATACTTTGCGAAAGCGCTATCTCCTTTGGAGCGAGCTTTTATCACATGGAGGCAACAAGAACCCTTGTCCATAACCGTTTGGCTCAAGAGCATGCTCTCGCTTTCTCTATTTTAGATTGGGAAGGGAGCAAAAAAGTAAACAAGGATTCAGCAAAAACAATGCAATCACTGAGGCTCTTTGGGAGCACGGCAGAAGAACACAAGAGCAACAGACGGGGTTCTGCCCCCACCGCCTTGCCCACTCTCCCCACAGCCACACCATCGGGTGCAGCATGATGGCCCCGGGGCAGGTTATGGCGAATTCACAAAGAGCTTTTTCTCTTCCAGCGCTCTGCACCACCGAGATTTCCAGGCAGTGGGGAAAAGACAACCTGTGGTGAACACCTACACACGTGCTGCTAATGGAATCAAACCAACAGATGGAGAGTGTTATGGGAAGGGCAAGAGACCACTAAAAAGTAAATAAGGGACTGAATAAGGTTCGAAAAGACCATCCTGATCCTTTTATACCTAAGGGTCTGTACAGCACTGGCTGCACAGGGAACTCCTGGCCCACAGCATCTCCAAGGCCCTCCGACAGTCGAGCCGCTCCCACTCACTGGAAAGGCTTCAGCCTTACGAGAGCTAAAGAGAGAGCGAGACAAACACCAGAGGACAAAGTGCCCCACAAATGCCTGCATCAGTCTGCGTGACACCACGTCATTTTTCTTGCAGGATACGTGTTTGCATACGCATGGGCTAGGAAGAGAAACTGCTTAACACCCAGCAGCTTAAAATAAAACCTTTTGGCTCTGCTGAAATTCCAAGGACTGCCCGAGCTCTGACTGCTGGTCTGAGTCTTGCAGGCAAGTGACTGATATGGACAAGCTGGAGAGCAAGACCTTGACCACATCAGTGCTGCAGCCTCTCTGGAGAGCAGAGCTGCCACGGCGGGGAGGGGACAGCCCAGCACACGAGGACCCTTGTGCCACGTTCCCACTTCCACAGACCAGCACAAATAACGAGGGAGTTGCCTTGTTAATCTGGCAAAGCTGTCTGAGAGTTTGCTTCTCTGCAAACCTTTTGGTTACAGGAGCAGAAGGACCTTCTGCCATCAGAGGAACACAACACAAGTTGGGAAGTTACCTGCGATATCCTCAGTAAACCAAAACCATCTGGGCTCGCGATGGGAACAAGATGCCAAAGGGGAAACTTCGGTGCTGCTGGAAGTGCCATGATGGAAATGCAGCTGGGCGATATCACCAGAGGAGGATGGCAGCTTTTTGTAAAATTTCGGTGTCTATTTTACCAAAGCAAATGTGTATCGATAACCCTGCAGCTTTGGTAAGGGCTGCTAATCCCAGGGCTGGGGCGAGACCCCAGCTCAGCCCCCCTGACACAGGGTAACTACCACTCTCCTCTAATGCTGTTGCTGCTCAGGCCCACAGCATTCAGTGAGCACCCTGGCTTGCTACAAAAGGGGCTGCACTGCAGGAATGGAAAAGCTATTTCTGTGGGTTGTTGGTTTTTTGTTTTGTTTTTTTTTTTTTTTTTTTTATGAACACACATTAGAGTTTACACCATTGGCAAAGTGCAGAGGCACGCATCTGTAAAGGAACAGAGATACAGTTCCAATACTGGTTCTAATCTGCAAGCCTAAAGACTCTGCTTCAGTTTTTAGAAATCAAACTGGACCATCTCAAGCTGGCAAAAATAGCCCCATGTTCCCTCAAGTTATTTTCTTTTCAACTAGGCAGGGTACAGCACAATAGGAAATATCAGCAGTTATGTACTCAACCTCCAGAAACCCAAAGGGCCAATTCTAGCAACCCACAGCAGCTTTCCAATCCTCCCTGATCTATTTGCCAGAGTTAGACTGAAAAGCATGCTGCCCCCAAGCCATTCAGCAAACTCCACGTCCCGCTAATTACATCAATATAAATGTATTATCTTGGCTGTCAAACATCGGCTGCCTGAACAGGACGACGCTCTGCAATGTAAATGCAGGAAAACAATTGCTCTTTCTGCTGGTGACACATTTCTTTGGAGCTTGTTTCCTTTCCAGAACTCCCCCTTCTCCCTCCTGCCCAGGCACAAGGGCTGCAGCATTTTTTCCAGAGCAAGAGGAAACGGCACACAAAAACCGTCCTCGTCTTTTAAGCAACCAAACACGAGCAAATTTTGAGCACCCCACCAGCATTTCCTATCAGCCAACCCGAGAGCTGCCAACGCACGGGGAAGGGAGCTGTGAAGGCAAGAGTTAAATGTTCCTCGCGCGCAGGCAACAGCCCTTCTGCCTCCTTTGACTTCCTCAGCTGCCATTGCTAAATACAAGGCAAGGGACAACACTCCAAATAGCAACAACAGCCTGACAGAAATTCGGTCGTAGCCTGCTCCTCCCTGCCCGGCTCGGTGCCGGCGGTCTGGAGACGGCTGCGCACTCAGGCAGGGTCCAACAGCAACCAGCAAGGCTGAGGCAAACATGGGCAGACGCAGGAGGCTTCCAGGAAAGCAGGCAGACAGCACGTCTCGCTCTGAAGAGCGGGATTATGACGGAAAACGAGCACGAAGCCACTGACTCACCTGTCCCACCCGCATAAGCAGCTTTCCCAAGGCTGCACTGTGCACGACCTTTCTGAGCCCCAAGTTCCAGCAAATCGGCTGTTCACAAGTTTCCTCCCAGCAGCCGGCTCGGCAGGACACCGGGCTCTGACACACACTTTCCAGATCAGCCTCCTCGCAGCCTGACCATAGGCAGCCACAGCCTCCCCCTGCTTCACAAATCCCCTCATTTGGAGAAATGCCACAGGATCTGTTCCTTCCCAGGCCCCTCTGCTCACAGAAAGGGTCAGAACGCACCCAGAAACGAACACAAGCCTGGCTTCAGACGAAGCGGGAAGACGGGAGGAAAAAGCCCACTTTCTCCCACTTGCATCTCACCCGAGAGCAGATGACGTCCCTGCCAGCGGAGATCAGCACGGCTGCGGGTGCACGCGCCTGCCTGGGACGGGCTGGGTCTCTCTGGGTCTCACGTGCAATCGCTGAAAACTTGGCACGCTCCCACCAAACCTCCACGATGGCTGAAATCAGCGCGTTTTCCAGAAGATAAAGCCAATCGCACTCAGCTGGCTGAGGCAACACCAGGGCTCGGGCCATTTCCCTCCGCAAAGCCAGCGGTATTCAGAGAAAAGACAAAGGGTGCCCAGAGCAAAGGCAAAGGGTGCCGCACCCGTGGAGAGCCCAGGAGAGCGGCGGGGCGATCAGTGCATCTCACAAGGGCACCCAGGCCCCTCCACAGGGTCACCCAGCCCTTCCGCTACTGCGAGACAGCTCCGAGTCTGGGCAGGACACCCGACCTTTTTTATGTGCAACTTGAGCAGGTTAGGTTTGTTTTTCAATATTTATTCCGATTCAAAAGACATTATGCCTGGCCCACGCCTCGGGTTGCCTTACGCACCAAGCCATCAGGCTCAAGGAGGCTGCTTGCTTTCCTGCCAAAGCAATATGGCTTAGCAAACGCAGCAAGTCGCACCAAACCTTCAAAGGCCTCTCCAAGCCCTCCAACCCCACCTGGGGAAGGGAGCAACGTTGGGTCTTGCCTTCTGCCTTCAACTGTTAAAGCCTTGGACACAAACACAAGCTGATGCAACTTTAAACTAGTTCATATCCCCATGTACATAAAATTATGGTAATTTGAATCATGCCTCTCTGACACACGTTCTGCTACAGCAGCTTGTTCCTCAGGCAGAGCCTGTCCTGGTTCACTCAGAGGCACAAGCCAGTCTGTTCGGCAGCGGGCCTCAAGAAACGGCCACACAAAAACCACCAGCAGACTCGCAGCGTCGCAGGAGGCTGGTCTGCCGCTCGGCCGCCCTCCCACCACAGGTCTGCTCCAGCTTAGGAAAGGTGGCAGCCTGCACAGAGTACAGCCCCTGAAGCACAAGTCCCTACAAGCCCCTGGTGACAATATGCAAAGTATGGTAAGATCTCTGTGTTCAGACTGATAAGGGCGACAGTCTGGAATCCATAGCCTATCTCCACCAGCCAGCGGCTGTGATCCACTCATCTCCACCTTGGCTCCTTCTAAACACATCTCTTGGTCTCCAGTACCTCCTGACCAACCCACAGCAGCACACCACCATCCACGCACGAACGCCCCAGGCCACATACAGTAAGCACTTCTCAGATAACCTTCTGTCCGACCATGAAAAACCACCCATCCGCATCCTGGGCCTGAAGGCCTACGGACCGCTGAGCACCAGCTGAGATTTCGATCTGAAAAAGCGCTTGGAGGAAACAACATGACATTTCACACACAATGTGCACATTATTCAGCCTCCCCCAACCAGACAATCACCCCAAAAGATTTGTTTCTTGATGCTCGGGAGAGCAGGGATGTACCCCAGCAGCAAGAGCCGGGAGGCGAGCGGACAGCAGCTCAGAAAACGGAGAGGCTAGCCAGCGCAGAGCCTTTTCCAGCCACCATAACAGGCTTCTGCATCCAGGATCTGGAGGCTGATGTGCTTACAACTGCAGCTGAGCTGATGTGCGATAACATCCAGGGGTCTCGATGAGGCATCGGGGCCCGAACAGCCTTAGGATGTTTCAAAGACCCAGGCGTAAGAGCCAGCCAACGACCCTAAAGGGCAAACTCGCAAACGCTTTAGAAACCCGGCCCAGGAACCGGCTCAGTCCCCAGCAGAGAGGGTTCTAGCCCGGAGGTGGGGGCGTGGGCTGACGGGCAGGCCTCCCTCACTCTCCCGGGGGCTCTGCCGTGGGCCAGCCCCGCAGCCGGCGCTGAGCAGCACCGTGCCCGCTGCCTGCCACCAGCGAGGCTCAGCTGCCCGGGAGGGGAACCGGGAGGCCCGGTCCCCCCGCACCGTGCCCGCTGCCCGCCACCAGCGAGGCTCAGCTGCCTGGGAAGGGAACCAGGAGGCTCGGTCTCCCCGCACTGCGACCGGGCGCGGGCGGCTCGGCCGCTGCAGCGCGGGGCCTGACGAAGCCTCCCCGGTCTCTCCCCCCGGGGCTGTTCCACGGCTCCCAAGTTCGTCAGAGCCCCGCCGGGGAGCGCTGCCGGGCTGAGGGACGGGGAAGGGCAGCCGCAGCCCGCCTCGCCAGCCCCCGGTAAGGCACCCCAGCAGCCGCAGACCCCCGCGGGGGGCTCCCCCAGCAGCGGGACCCCGACGCCGGGCCCCCCTCCCGCCCGGCCTCCGGGCCCGGCTCCCGCCGCCCGCCTCGGCCAGCGGGGCTCGGGCCCATCGGCAACAGGTGGTGCGGGGAGGCCGGGGCCCAGCCGGAGGCCCCGGCCGGGGGAGCGCCGACCCGGCGGGAGGCCCCGGCGGCCCGTGCCCCCCTCCCCCGCGCTCCCGCCGCCCCCCGCCGCCGCTTACCTGGGGATGGAGGCGGCCGCGCTGCTGCTCGCGTCCACGTCCTCGCCCCCCTCCGGGGCCCCGCACTTTCTCCCGGGCAGAGCAACTTCCACCCCCTCCCGCCCACCCGCCGCGGCCCCCGCCGCCGCTCCGCCGCCGCCTTCCTCCCGCTCCGCCGCCGGCCCGGCCTGCCCCGGAGTCGCCGAGCCCGCCCTTACGCCGCCGCCGTGGCGTAGCGCCCCATCCCGGCCTCCGGGCGCTACGGCGCGGAAACAGCGCAGAGGCCGTCGTGAATAGCGCGGGGGAACTCCATGCCCCGAGGGGCGCCGCGCGGAGGAAGCGGAAGGCGGCGGCCAAGCGGGGGGCGCCGGGAGTGGTGGTTCGGGGCCGGGGTGCGGCCGGCGGGGTCCCCCGGGCGGGAGCGGGGCAGGGAGGGGGGCAGGCGGCGAGGCGCCGCGGGGGCCCCGCGCTGAGCCTGAGGACTACAACTCCCAGGGTGCTTCGCGGCCGTCGGGGAGAGCACCGCCCCTGGCCCGGGGCTGACACCTAGCCCCGAACCCGACCCCCCTGCGCCGCGCCCACGGGCACCCCGGCACTCTGCCGGGCCCGGCGTCCACCAGCCCTGCCTTCCCGCCGGGCTGGACGCGGGAGCGGCTTGGGGGTGCGGGGGTGCCCCCCCCCAGTCACAAGTGGGAGTGGGAGCGGGATCACGGGCGGGGATCGGCCGAGTGCAGAATCACAGAATGGTCGGGGTTGGAAGGGACCTCTGTGGGTCATCTAGTCCAGCGCCCCTGCCGAAGCAGGGTCAGTCGCTCACACCAGCGTGCTCGGAGGGGGAACTGATGGCTGCTGAATGAAAAAGGACCACGGCCTGTTAGGGGACGACTATCTTCAGGCTGCTGGACCCTCCCCAGAGCGGGCCCGAAGCTTTCTGCGCGGGCAGTCGTGGTACGATAGCACCGCGTTTGGGAGACCTGGCAGCCTCCTGTAAAGACAACGCAGGGACCAAAAGCCGAGGGAAGACCTTTTGCTTCTGTTCGTCTCTCCCTAAGACGTAGCTGCGAGTCGTATCGACGCATTTGTTCGTAGACAGGTCTTCTCCGGGGGCTGCGGGAGCAGCTCTCCCTTTGGTCTCCAGGGATGGGCCATGGAGGAGCAGTCCCCGCTGCCCTTGCTCACGGGTGGGTCTCCGGGCTGGGGAAACCGCAGGCTCAGTGCTTGCCTCGCGCCCGAGGAACGCACAGGGCGGGCACCCCGGCACACGGCCCCGCCTGGGCGTGCGGGCTCAGCACCTCAAAAACGGCCATGGGACTCCCCTGAGCATTGTAGGGCAAAACCTGTCGGGATCCCCTGGGGAAAGGGTGAAGTTGGGCTTAGAAGGAAACCGCTGGTTACACCATGGTGGCTATTTCGAGTTAAGATCCATCGCCATCTAAACTATTGAGCATTCGCTGTAATGGGAGCTTGGGCACTCTGCTCACCGTGACACATTTGGGCACCATTCGGTGCCTGCACGTTGGCACCTGGTGCCACGTGAGGTACCGCAGGGCATCCAAGATGTCCACACAAGTGTGCCACACGCCACACGGGACTATGGGATGTCTGCATCCTTGATATCTTCACCCTTCCTGAGTAGCAGTTGGAGACAAGGAAGGATCCTCAAAGCACCTAAAATGTCTCCACACGCTTATGTGTGGGCAACTGAATTAAGCCTCTTCTGTTATGCATATGATTATTAATGGAGACATGAGAAGTATGACTGCATAGTACTGAGTGAAGAGAGGAGTGGTGGAGTCACTGCGTACTCGGTGTGGGTTTCAACATCGTACCTACACGGCACAAAAGAAACAGCTGCTGACATCCAGCTCTTCTGACGTGGTGGGGGAGTTCCTGGCTGAAATTATGTCATTAGCTTGGCCCTCTGTATTTGGAGAACAAACATATAAAACTAACTTTGCCCAGCTATAAAGTGGCCTCAAGCAGTGGATGAATGCCAGTGTGCCCTGTTAGGAAGTCCCATGAACTGGGATTCACATCACCCAATTTCAGATGTATAAACTGAGGCATGTACTGGCCATCGTGTCTTCATCTACGAGCAACGGAGAAAGACGGAAGGTTCCAGTGTGGGTCAGTGGCCTTGCTGGAGTTGTCGATGCCAGAAGAGGACTTGCTCGAAAGAGTTAACAAAAGGGAGTGGTTGGACTTGAACAATGAACTTCGCTTATCTTATCAGACAGAAGTAACAGGTGATGGCCCAACACTGCAAACTGAGGGACACCTGGGGTGCGACAAAGGCTGCACAGCCAGACTTCAGTTAAAAAACAGGCGGCCTCCCCCCCAAAGCACTTACTAAGCTCCCCGCCCTGAGGGCATGCCGAACCCCCAGTCCCACTTCTGAGGACACAACATGCCATGCCAAGAGCCAGTCCACACGTAATAATTTAGTTGTATGATTTGATTTGTTGTGTGGCACAGTATGGAAACTCCCTGATGGTTGTCTGGAGTTTAGCTGGGCGAGAGATTAAAAGGAATGAGCCTAAAAAAAATAAATTTATTAGAGATGTCCATATCTTTACCACCGTCAAATCTTACAAAGATAAAAGAGTACACCTTGCCAGCAGCTGCGCAATCAGGTATTGACAGCATGGTTAAAAAACTTGGAAAACCGAGGCATCGTCACTCATCCACACTCACCGTATAACTCCCCTGTTTGGCCAGTAAAAAACTGGAATGGGCAATGGCAGCTGACGATTGATTACAGGCGATTGCATGCCGACACTGCACCTTTAACTGCAGCTGTACCCAGCACTGCAGAATTGGTCACCCAAGTGCAGGGAGCCTCTCACACATGGATGGCAACTTTAGATGGGAAAGATACGGTTTTTATGGTTCCACTCTAGGAACATGATAAGGCCCAACCTGCTTTTACTTGGAAAGGGGTACAATAAACCTTTACCAGCTTACCCCAGGGATATAAACATCCCCCCACCGTTGCTCATAATGCTTTGGCCAAAACACTGACTGGAATTCCTATTTCATCAGACTTTATATCAATATACAGATGACCTTTTGATTGGAGGGGAACAATTTGATGCTGTTAAGCAGGCTATGGAGGATGTGACATTACGATTAACAGCCTTGAGTCTGGAAATTCCCCCATCCAAGTGCCAGGGACCCACACGGGAACTCAAATTCCTAAGGGTCTGGTGGATCAAAGGAGCCTTATCTATCCCTCGTGACACACTGGAGAAAATTGAACAGAGATCCCTCTAATGTTAAAAATTGCAACAAATTTTAAGCACTTTAGTATATTGGCATAAACACGTCCTTGGATTTTCTGTCATTACTCGACCCCTTTATAATTTACTACGAAAAAAGAAATCATGGGAGTGGACAAATCAACATTCTAATGCCCTGGAGACACTGGTAAAAGAATTGAGACTATTTCAACAGCTAGGTCCTGTACATCCCTCTGATCCAATCCATGTGGAACGGGTGTTTACTGAGCACGGTTCTCGTTGTAACCTTTGGCAGAAAGGACCTGAAGGGCCTGAGCATCCACTCGAGTTCAGTTCAAAGTCCTTTAATGACGCTGAAACACGATACTCAGACCCGGAAAAGGGACTATCATCTTTGGTATGAGCTATAAAGCGAGTGGAACAAATATGAAAAGAACAAAGTGTAACCATTTGGGGACCTTTGCATCTCCTAGACACAATTCGTAAAGGGACGGTGCCGCCTGCTGGGATTGCCCAGAAGCCTCCAGTCCGTACGTGGTATGCCTAGCTGGACCGCGTCAGTGAGATTATGCCTATTACGGAGGGCAGCACTAACATGTCTAAATTGCAAAAGGACGTAGACAGCACCTCCTGTTCCAAACTCCTCCAAGCAAACCATCTCCGATTCCGGAGGCGCCTCCTCTAACAGAAACCAGCAACCTCAAAGGGGTATGGTCCACTGATGTGTCATCCTACAGGCAAAACAAGGAATGGAACTATGAAGCCGTGGCGTGGAAGTGGCCATGGGAGAATGGGTCAGTGAAACAGGTAAAGGAAGGGCACAAGTGGAGGAGCTTAGGGCAGTCTTACTAACCACACAACGTGGTGCTAACTATAGTTACACTGACTCATATGCTGTTTTTTAAAGGAGCCACTGAGGGGGTGAGCCACTGGGCAGCCAACGACTGGCAGGTAGAGTCCCAGTCTGGCAAACTGACAGCTGGAAACGACTGCTAAAAATGGGAGAACAGAGGATACTGAACATTGGTTGAGTGAAGGGGCACGATTGATCAGCCTCTATCACTGCCCAGTTCAATCAACAAGATGATAGCCTCACACGGCTACACCAAATTGATATCAATAGTGGAATTAGAATTAGAATTCTAGAATGGGAACGTTTACTCGAATGGCTACATGTAAAATGAGGGCACACCAGGCGAGCTGATGTGTATCGGGATGGCATAGCCCAAGGATGGCCTGTGTCAACAAAACTGTGTGAACAAGTGGCAACTGCCTGTTCACAATGTCATCCGCGGCTTAGCAAAGATCGTCCAAGTAAGGCGCTTCCCTTGCACATCTGAAATAAAAAAACACTGTGGCACAGCTGGCAAATTGATTACACAGGTCCATTGCGACCCTCGGGGGTAATAAACATATACTAGTAGGGGTGGAAATGGTTTCAGGAATTACCATGGTAACAGCTGTCCCGGCTGCAACTGGAGATAACACAGTTCACAGCCTGAAGGAACAGTTCAGTACCCTCCCCCTTCCCGAGGAGATTCAAGGTGACAACGGATCACACTTCACAGCCACAGTGGTACAAGACTGGGCAAAAGAAGGAGGAATTCGGTGGGTATTCCATACTCCGTACTGCCCCCAAGCCAATGGTATTGTTGAGCGAACAAATGGGTTAGTCAAACAATTTGCTAAGAGCCATGAGTCTGGGTGGCATCTGCAACTATCCAATGCCATCTATCTATTCAATAACAGATGGAGCGGAGACAGCTGTCCCAAAAAGAAAGCCTTCTGTGCTTCTGCCACAACTTTGGTGCCAAAGGCATTGTAAAACCGGGAGAATACACTACTGGCTTTTAGGCAGGTCTGCCAGTGCTGGTTAAAATGCCTCAGACTCGAACAGTGACACTAGTATTAACAAAACCAAAAAATTGTTATGCTCAGGAAGTGAAAGATAGCTCTGGAAAACTCCATCGAATTAGTACTAGATGGATATAACCTATTAGATGCCGGTTTCAATGACAACCCTTTAAGTTGTTACAAGGATTTCTCAGAATGATGAATTGGACTCAGGCAACCACTTGTCTTATGCTGCCAACGACCCCTGCAGAGTGACTTCCTTTTCTGGTTATTCCCCTGGACCTAGAAGGAGCACTGCTGGATTTATGGAAAGTAAAAGACAATACCATATCCATACCATGGGGAAATGGAATTGCCTACAAACGTTACACTTATCCTTCAGGCCTTAACTATACCAACATATGATCTAACTCTGAGTGCACTCGAGAACTTAACAAAAAGTTCCTGAATTCAAGGAACAAGATAAAATTGTCTGTCAACTGTACAGAGGTACCCTGGCTTGACCAGCCTCCTCAGCCGTTCTGCGGTGTACCCATTACCTTTAAATATAAATATTTAAATATAGTATCCCAACACAAGCTGGATGGTGTATCAAATTTCCCTCAAACCATGGATCTAAAAGCAGTCCACGATCTAATGACGTACCTTGTATGTGGACTGTTGCTGACCACAGAACCCGTTATACCCAATCAGGAGAAAAACCTCAAATGACCACGCCGCTAGGGCCAGTCCAAATATGGAACTGTACCAACAAGATAACTTGTTCTAATATTGATGAATACCCATAGATATGAATGGTCACAGACCTTTTCCACACTTTAAGAAGTGTATGTTTGTGTCATAATTATAGTGCTCCAATCCCTAGGACAAGGTCAGATTGTGTAATAAAAGTAGCTCCCAAATGGGCATATGGTTTAGTTTCTAACAACAGAGCTGAGCCACAAGACAAAAGATGCCGAGTTCCTTTCCAACATTCTAGGTATGCCACTCTTATGTCCTACTCTAGCTTTTAATTTTGTTCAATCCTTAACAAAATCACGAGGACGTAGAGCTAAAAGACAATCACAAACGTTGAACTCTATTCAAGAAAATCGTCATCTTTTTGCTTGGCCAAGCTATTATACCCGAGCAATGAGAATAAACTTAGGAGTGAAAGCCTTTTGGGGTCATTGGACAGTAATAATTAATAATCAATTATATATAGAAAATTTGACATGGCAAGTAGAGTCCCTAGCAAACTGGACCAGAATAGCAACTCATGCTGTTGACTTAAAGCTGCAAGCTACATCCAAAGCGACGCTACAAAATAGGTTAGCCTTAAACATGGTTTTGTTAAAAGAAAGTGGTGTTTGTGGGTGGCTAAATGCCTCCTATCCCGACAAAACCTGTTGTGTGTCTATCCCAAATATATCCACCACTTTACATCAAGCCATAGGCAAAATGCGTTAAGATTGCAGAACAGTCTCAAGAGCTCCGTGAAGATATGAAACAGAAGCCCTGGGAATGGATGAGGTGGGTCTCGAAAATTTTTAATGGACTTGGACCAAGTGAATGGATACAAAGTTTAATTCAATATGTATTGATGTTGATTGTAATCCTCATTGTTGTGTCGGTTTATCATGTGTAAAATCTTCACTAGCTGAAACTTTTACTATGTGTATTAGAGCTCTTCAAGTTTATGACCCTTGAGTATGTGCCTTTAATACCTTCTCCTATTAGGGAGGAAGATGAGCCCCTCGACCCGTCTGCATCCAAATGACCCGATATTCCTCTTGGCAAGATGTGGCTGAGATCAGGGGGTGGATAATGTCAGTCAATGGCCTTGCTGCACTTGATGCCAAAAGAGGACTTGCTCAGGCAAGTGTCAGCACTGAAGAGCTAACAAAAGGGAGTGGTTCAACTTAACAAACTTTGCTTAGCTTATCAGACAAAAGTAAGGGTGACGGCCCAACACTACAAACTGAGTGACACCTGGCGTGCGACAAAGGCTGCACAGTCAGATTTTGCTTCAGTTAAAAAACAGAAGGGCCCCATAAGTACTAAGCTCCCCGCCCCGAGGGTGTGCCAAACCCCTGAGTCCCACTTCTGACCACACAACATGCCATGCCAAGAGTCAATCCACATGTAATAATTGACTTAGTCCCACCTTACCAAGATCTGCCAAAGATTTAGCAAAAGTATAAAAACTGGCACTTGAAAACCCTCTTTTGGAGGAGGAGTCAAACAAAAACCTTACCTGACAGACAGGTCAACGGGCCTGAACCTCTCTTCCCCCCTCCAAGAAGGGACGCCTTTTTGGTAAGAGTCGCACCTCTGCTTTTGTCGGACGTATCCCCAGGAAAACTAAAGCACCGAGCTATTAACTTGAGCTCAATCTTTGTAGACAGTGCATTTATCAACAGCAGTCCCAAATCTGTGATACTTGTCACTCAAATAAATTACCTGTTTTTTCAACTTTGTGAAACTGTTTCAGTGAAAGTCCCTGGGAGGGCTCTGACAGGCAAATGTTGACTCTGAGGAGTGGCTATGTACCACATCTAATCCCTTAGACATAAACTGTTGACCAAGTCTGGGACTAGGAGTGGATCCAGCTACACCTAGGCTCCTCTGTGAGAAGGAATTAAGAAAGCAAGGGGGTCCACTGTGAACCTCATGACTCAATGGGAGGCCTTTCCCCCCTTGCTGCTTATCAGACTCCCTGAAACCCTTTAACGTGACATCCAGTTATTCCAGATAAGTTCCTATTTCTGCCACTGATTATAAAGAGAATCAAACCGCAGCAGAGGCATCAATATTTCAGTGAGCCACATTCCTGGAAATGAATGCCTTAGTAGCACTGAAAGCCTCACTGAAGGTGAGGGAAATGCCATCCCCTGCTCTGCCCTGATCAGACCTCGTCATCTTATCACAGAAAGCAATCACATTTTTCAGGCACTGTAACTCCACGATGACTGTTTTCCGTCTTCTCCTCCACCTGCCATGCCTTCTAAAAGGGCTCATTCCATGTTTTTTCCTGGGGACTGAAGCGAAGCTGGCTGGCCTGTAGCTGCCCAGGTCATCTGAGCCTTTTTTGATGATGGTGCAAAGCTTGCTTTCCTCCAGTCGCGAAGGCTCACCATGACTTTTCAAAGCTGATGGAGACCAGCTCTGTGAGAGCATCAGCCAGTTCTCCCAGTGCCCCGGACTGCAGCCTGTGTGGCCCCATGGACTTGCACAGTTAAGACCCAACACGCAAACGCTGTATGAATCCTCATACGTCCCACTGTGTGTCAGCACAGACACAGGCGCTGAGACGGCTCCATATCCTCAGGGTCTCCCCAGCAAACGAGTTTGCCTGGCACTGACTGTGAGCTCATACACAAAGGGATATCCTCTGGGGTGGGAGATGCTGGGAGCTGACCTGGAGCAGACCCAGCTAGCCAGACATAAAGGAAGCCACAGCCAGCGTTGGCGAGGACTGGTGGATGCACAGGGAGGCTTCTTGGCCAAGCTCCTGCAGCCAGCGCTGAAACCAGCAGCTCCTGCTTAGGGCGCATCCAGCGAGAGGGAGGAAGGGCTAACATGTTCAACCACTAGAGGATCTTCCAGTCCTCGCTTCCCAAGACACCAAGATTTTAATGACCGCTTACCTCCTGCTCAATCTCCAGTTTACCCTAGCTTTGGACTGGCAAGTGGCTCTTTGCCGGTACCTGCCCTCAACCCTCTCATTTGCAGCCTGAGGAAGGAGGAGGTCCTGATGGCTCGCTGCAGGGCTGGACAGCCATGTGTCCTTGAGCTGTTATAATGGAAGGCTTTTTGCAGCAAGACAGGTACAAAGAAATATAACTCACAACTAAATATATAATATATAAATTATATATATCTGTCACTGATCAGAGTAGTTCTAATAATTTTTGAGCTAGTAGGGATCTCAAAAGGAAGTTATGTAGAAGATGTACCTGCGCATACTCCCCTTACTCCTGTGTGTATGGAGTGGGAGGTAGCGTGTAACACAGAAGACGTTTAAGGGAACGGTATCGTACAAACCCCAGAGAGTTTTAATTTCATTGTCAAGATAATGCATCACCCACATCTAGCGCCAGAGGGAAGGAAATAAGACTCAGAGATGCTGAGAGGTGCAACTGAGGCCCAGAGTCCCCAGGGGAAGAGCCACACTGTATTTGCAGAGAGGCGCATTCATTGCACAGGTCCAGCACGTGGTCAGCAGAACGGTGTCCTACAGCAGGTGGGTGGCCCACCTGCTCGCCAACTGCCACCCACGGGCTGTCTTCTTCAGTAGGACAGGCGAGGCGGTGGTGATGAACGCTCCTGCCGGAACTGTGCCAGGACATGTTCTATGTTCTGTATTGTCTTTTTTGGTGGGGTTGTGACACTCAAAACCCCTCCCTGTCTGAGAGAGCGGCATCTATCCCCTCCACTCAGGGAGGGTTATCTGTTCCAAAATGCCCAGGTGATCCCGGGGCCCCACACCGGGGCTCTGCAAGGTGACCCACACCAGTCCTGGAGACTTGGGACTGAGTCTGTGGCCTAGAGCAGCCACCTGGGCCCCCCACCCTAGGGATGTGGGGACTCTTGGGGTGCTCGAGCTGTGGGATGTCCATGGGACTCTCGGGGTGCTACCCTGTAGTCCTGGGGGGGGGGGGGGGTGTCTCTCACTAGAGGAGGAGAGGTGTCAGGGCTTCCTTGGGAGAGTCTGGGAGCCCCGGGGTGTGTGGGGTGTCCTCAGGAGATGTCACAGTCCCCAGTTCCTCACAAGCATTGCAGAAGTGTGCAGCGGAAACTCGGAGATGTGGGGCACCCCAACCCATCCCTCATTAGTGGGCTGGGGGTGTCAGGGGACCCCAGGGAGGCAGGGCATCCCCAGCGGTCACTCACCAGCGGGGCGGAGGGCTCGGCGTTCTCCTCGGGGCATGGTGTGTATAGGTGGGGGACAGGGGAAGCCTCCCCCTCTGCGGCATCATCAGGGTCAGCCAGGCTGAGCAGAAGCAAGTTGGTGTAGGCAAAGGTTCGCTTCAGGTGGCAGCAGTCTGGGGGAGGAGCGCTCCTGGGGAACTCCACGCTGGGGGGGCTGACACACAGCAGGGCAGAGGTAGTCACAGGGACCCATGCGGCCATGGGAAGGACAGACAGCTCTCAGCCACCCTGCAGCCCCCACAACCCCTCTATTAACTCCATTGCCCCCCTATTGCCACTGATAACCCTCAACAGCCTCCATCAACTTCCTGTTGACCTTCCCCAGTGCCCCCAACAGTCCCCCCAACTCTCTACCCTCCAATGCCCCCCTCCAGAGCTTCGCAGTGATGACCTGCATAATCCTACCACCCGCTCACAGCCCACAACCATCCCTCCACTTTGTTACCCACTCACTGTGCCCCGCTGATCTGCCTTTTACCTGACGAAGGAGACAGCCGTGGGCTTGGCGAGGACCTGGGGGGCACCCAGACCCAGCATGGGCCTGGGGGCTGCAGGCTTAGCGTGGGTGCCTGATGTTGGGTCCATGGCATCTCTGCTCTCCTTTGGCTGCAGGAGAGTTGTCACCCCTGCGCTGGCCATGGCCCTGTTGGTGCGAGTCCCTGCTGGGAGGGGTTACGTGGGATCTGGCTGCCCCCGGCACAGCAGAGGGGCTCCTGCATGTGACGCTGACCTCACAAACACTGGTTATACTGGTCACACACAGTTCCATGAGGTCACGAGAGGCTTCTGTCCCAGCCCCTCCCCTTACATACCCAAGTTTACCCTTTGGATCACTGGTTTAGTCATTTCTACCCCTAAAATAGCCACCAAAATATTTAGAATCATGGAATGTTTTGAGTTGGGAGGGATCCATAAGGGTCATCAACTCCCTGGTCATCAAGACGCCAGTCTTCCCCAGTACGAAGTGCCCTGGTGTGGTGGTTTGACTGAAATCAAGTTAATTTTCTTCATGCAGTTAGAAACTTTTCTTTCTCATAGCTAGCATGGGCATTGTTTGGGTTTAGCTGGAGAAGGAATATAGTAACTTATTGATACCTCAGCCGTTACCAGGGAAACCAAGATCTTCCTCGGCTTCCTATCTGCCAAGTGCAGGGAGCTGGGAAGGGGGGCGTAGATGGACAGACCCTGACTGACATCCAGGTTGATCAGTGTGAGCACTCCACACCATCAGCGTTATGCTTTGTATATAATTGGAGTCGGCTTTTCTGGCTCATCAGAACAGCCCCTCCCATGAGAAAAGTCCTTTTCGGGAGAACCGCTCTGGGCAGAACCACTCGCTTCAGTTCCATTTGTTGATTTCGTCACTTCAGCCTTTTGCTGTGCTACCGTTTTGCCATCGGCCTTTGGGCCCCCCTGCCCTTCTTGTCTCTTCGCCCTCTCTGCAGGATCAGCTGTTCTGGACCAGTGCTGTCCTCCCGGGAATGGCTGCTCAATGCGGGCGGAGTTCATGAGGAATTGCATTTTATTCTACTTATTATTATTAATAGTATATTAGTATTATTTTGTTATTTCTGTTAAACTGTTTTTATCTCAGCCCACGAGTCTTCCCTTTTGTCCGTTTCTCCTCCCCACCCCGCTGGGAGGGAAGGAGGGAGCGAGCAGCTGCCTGGTGCTTTGCTGCCGGGTTCAACCGTGACCCCTGGGTACGTGGGGCCAGTGAGGGCAGAAGACTCCAACTCAGAAAGGGCCGGAGACAGAGAAGGAAGTGCTAAAGGGTAAAGAACGAGGAAATTTTGGCAGCAGTGCCCCGTCTGCTACCCTCTCTTGGCAGAGAAGTGGGATGACACAGGTAGAAGAAGCTTAATTGTCACTGGAAGCCTCTGTCAGAACTGGCTGATGGAAAAGGGCTTGACAGGCGGGAAGAGGACAGCCAGTGCGGTGCAGGAGCTCACCACGACAGCCCTCCTCTGAGCAGACCACTCCAGAGGCCCCCGGGACCTACAGCATCTCTCCTGTTACTGGAAGGCCCACAATGTCCTGTGGCCAGGTCTTGCGAGGGCAGATAAAAAGTTGAGGAAGGAGGGTCAGAGATCACCAGAACTTGGCAATAAAACTCACCAATGGCCAAAGAAACTCCCATACAAGTACCAACTTGAATAATGTGGACAAAGAAGAAAGTAAATGACAGAAAAGTGGAGGCAATGCAGAATAAAGACTCTTTTATAGAAGAGATAAAGCAGTTGCAGATCTCGCCTTGTTTGCTGAAGAAGGAAATCAGCTTTTAGCCATCAGTGGTGCTCATCGGGTTCATCTTTCAGGGGTGGCATAATTTCTCCCGTCTCTAAAATTCTGTCCCCCTGATGGAATGAGAAAGCTTGGTGAGCATTTCCTCCTACGCCCAGTCTCTCCCTTCACACAATGCAGTCTTTCAATTCAGCTGTAGCTGTCCCCACTTCCAGACAAAAAAAACCCCAACTTGCTATAACTTACTCAGCCCACTCTCAATTCACTCAACATTTTCCCAGGATGGGAAATAACATCACAGCCAAATTATCTGAAACCTGTAATTGCTTCACCCCTTTCTTTTCAGCTACAGAACAGCAGCCAAACATTTCGGGACTACCTTGTTTTCAAAATATATACTGGACTTACAGCACTGCATAACCACCTTCAACACAGCACAGCTGTGAGCGAGTCTCCAAACCCACAGCCTGCAGCCCATAAAGAGCTATGCAATCCCTCAAAAGTCAATCTGGTGCCCAGCTGCTGGTTGTTACAGCCTTGGGCGCTGTCTTGGCCTACTGAGCCCACCTAACTCAAGTGAGTAATTGGGCTGAAGTCAGAGGCCCACAGCTTGACCTTCAGTATGGTGCCATGGGGTCGTTAGGGATGGAACTTTTATTTTATTTTAGATAAAGCATCATTAGGCAGGTGTTATGTAAAAAATGGGCAACTGTCAGAAACAGCAGAGCTGAACTTCTATGAGAATGTTTGCCCAACAACTCCGTACACCAATCAACGAGTAACAGCTTGGAGCAGCCTGAAAACAGTAAAGATTAAACAATCTGAGACTCTCTGCTTCATGACACTTGTCCCAAGCTGAGGTGACACGACTCTGTCTGTCTGGGGGCGCCTGGGACCAAACTCATGCAGCCAGAACTGATACGGCGCCGAACTCCTCCCGGCTCCTGACAACAGCCGCTCCTGTCAGCGAGGAGAAGCAGAACCACTCCTCTCTGTCATTCCATGTCTTAATAGTTACGCTTTTGCAGAGGCTTTAAACACCCAAACGCCTTCACAAAGATGCTGTTACTGTGCCACAGCTAACGCTTGCATTCCCTTAAGGGAATGTTTGCGTTTTCCACCCAGCACAGGCAGTGCTGTCAGCCAGGTACTCGAACTTCTGCCGCTACAGCAGGAGGTACCTCTGAAACACGGACTGTCTGCTCTGAGGACAACATGAAAACTGCTTCACAATACTGTAACTGTGCTGCTCCAGGGCAGCCTGCTCATGGTATCGAGCTCATCCTTCTAGAAATTCTCCTGCATGGCTACTGCACAAACCTTGCACTTCTCCCCAAGTTACCCCTCTTCTGTCTGTTTTACCAAGCTGGAAGATAAAACAAGTATTAACAGACTTACTGGGAATATCCGTGGATTTGACATAACAACACCGTGTGGCATTTTCTGAAAGGAGGGAAAGGAGAAAGGGAAAGGGTAAAGAAAAAGGAGAGTTACCCACATGAAGTACAAAAGACTTCCAAACATGGGGAAAGTGACCCTTCTAAAACACAGGCTCTATGGAGTACAAGGCTCATTAAGCCGGGTTCTTTCCACCAGTTAAAGAAATGCCACAGGCCAATAAAACTACACCTCCCAAGGAAGACAAGGCTGTAGAAGTGGAAGGTCTGTCCCACTGCCACTGCACTGGCCGCTCCCCTTCCCCACACTCGCTGCTGCAGTCTGGTTATCCCCAGCATCACCATTCCTCCAGGAACGCGACAGTTCAGACACAGCGTTCCGGTTCACAGGAGTCAGCACGGTCAAAGCCGGTCACCGCTATAAAAGACCACCAAAAGCCGTGGTCGCCGTGACCGTGGGACGTCACCTTAACCCACAGCAGAGGCTTAGCCGGGACATCCGCATAACCCCCGACGCGCCTGCTCACCCCACCAGCCCCCCTCCCTAGGGGAGCGCTTCCTCCGGGGTCTCCCCCGCTCTCCCCGACCCCCTCGGGCGCTGCACGCACCATGACGTGGTACTTCAGGTAGTAGAGGATGATCCAGGCGGGGATCAGCACCCGCGTCAGGACGAAGCCGCCGGTCTCGCAGGCCTTGAACACCTGCGGGAGGGGGCACGGGAGGCGCGTCAGGCCCGGGGCGGCGGGGCCGGGGCCGGGGCGGCGGGGCCAGGCCCGCGTCCCGTCCCCCCCCCGCCGCTCACCTGGTGCCGCCAGAACCCCCCGGGCCGCAGGAAGCGCTCCCAGAAGGCGGCCACCGGCCCGGGCTGCTGCCGCGGCAGGACGGGCTCCCGCTCGCTCAGCTCCTGGTCCCGCAGCCAGCGGCGCCGCAGGGCGCGGAGCTGCTGCAGCCGCAGCTTCTCGTCCTCGCTGTAGCCGCTCATGGCGCCGCCGGCCCCGGCTCCGGCTCCGGTCCCGATCCCGGTGCGGCCTGGCCCGGCTCAGCGCGGCCGGCGGGCGCCGTGTCCTTCGCGGCGGCGCGCGGCGCTGACGTCCTCAGGGCGCGCGGCGGTGCGTCATCACGGTGCGCGGGGACAGGCCGAGGCCCGCGGGCGGCTGGCCGGGGGGTGGGGCCTGGGCAGCGCCCCCTGCGGGCCTGGATAGCTCAGCCGGGAGAGCATCAGACTTTTAATCTGAGGGTCCAGGGTTCGAGCCCCTGTTCAGGCGGGAGGGTTCCTCTTTTCGGCGGCCCCTCCTCTGCGGCCCCGCCCCAGGGCGGTGATCAGGCGAGGCCGGGGACCCGCGGCCTGGCCTGCCGGAGGCCATGGCGCAGCCGGAGCTGGAGCTCCGCTTCCAGCGCCGCTTCCTGGCGGCCCGGCAGCTCCGCTCCTTCCCCTGGGCGGTACGGCGGGGAGCGGGCCGAGGGCCGCCGCGGCCGGGGGGACGGGGAAGCCTCAGCTTTGTTTATTCTGTTCTAGGAACTGGAACGAAACCTGCGGGCTTCGCCGGGTTCCTCCCTCCTCGCGGATATCCTGCACCAGGTGAGGCGGGAGAGCGCCCGGCCTGGCCCGAGCACGGCGATGGCGGGAGGGACCTGGCCCGAGCACGGCGATGGCGGGAGGGACCTGGCCCGAGCACGGCGATGGCGGGCTGTGGCTCCGAAGATGAGCGACTGGTCGTCTCCGCGGATTTCCTTCTCTTCCCGCTATTTGGCAGTTCTTAGCATCAAAACTGAGACCCGTGTGCCGGAGCAGAGGTGCCGTTAGCGTCTCAAGCCGGCCGGGCCAGCCGGCCCTCGGTGCTCCGGGCTCTGCTTCCCACTCACTTTCTGAAAAGTGAAAAAACCGCATTTGCTGCTGCTGGTCTGTAAAGGCACGGGCTGACCAGAAGTCGCCAGATTCCATTCTCTGGCTCAGCATCGCTGCCTTTAGCTACAGACCAAATTGCAATGCATTTCGTGACGCAGAGAGCCAATTCCTGGCTCCCGTGTCTTTCTCTGGCCCCTTCTGCCCTTCATAAAGCCTTCACTTGGTAACTGGTTTCAGCTGCAGTTGTTGTTTTGTTGTTTCAGACTATTCTCCACCCTTTGTGTGTAAAATATCCCCCTTCCACCAAGTACAGAAGATGTTTTCTAGCTGAACTCATCAAAAAGGTAGCGCTGACTTTTCATGGTGGTTGCAAGTATTTGTGGGTTGTTTTTTTCCTTGAAAATATGCCAGTTTTACATTATGGGCCAAGCTGAATTATTTGTATTAACAAAAAATAGCATTCAGTGTAAATATTAGAGCCAATGATGTATTAAAGTGGTACTTAATGTGTGTGCGTTTTCTGCTCGATGAGACCTGAGACTGCCCTGTTCTCTTTGGCACAGCATGAATCCACAGCAGCTGAACCCCTGGATGAGCTGTACGATACACTGGCAGACATTTTAAATGAGGAAGAATCTACTCACTGTTACAAGAACTACTTACTGGTAAGGAGGAGCTACTGGAGAGAGTCCAGCGGAAGGCTACAAAGATGATTGGGGGACTGGAGCATCTCTCCTTTGAGGACAGACTGAGGGAGCTGGGCCTGAAGAAGAGAAGGCTGAGAGGGGACCTTATAAATGCTTATAAATATCTGAAGGGTGGGTGTCAGGAGGTTGGGGCCAAGCTCTTTTCAGTGGTGCCCAGTGACAGGACAAGGGGCAATGGGCACAAACTGAGGCACAGGAAGTTCCGTCTGAACATGAGGAAGAACTTCTTCCCTCTGAGGGTGACGGAGCACCGGCACAGGCTGCCCAGAGGGGCTGTGGAGTCTCCTTCTCTGGAGATATTCAAGACCCACCTGGACACGGTCCTGTGCAGACTGCTCTAGGTGACCCTGCTTCGGCAGGGGGGTTGGACAGGATGACCCACAGAGGTCCCTTCCAACCCCGAACATTCTGTGATTATGTATGATACTGTAAGAACTAATGCCGCGTTGTTATAAATCACTTTTAATCATCTGAACTAAGTAATAATTGGCTTTAAAAGTAAAGCCCCAGACACCCAGACTGCTTCCTACCTTTTTCCAGGCACTAATATTGATTGTAAACTGTAAAACCTGTTGTCTGTGCTGATCCATCTGTATCTTCTTGTGTGTGTCCTCCAGCCCACGGGTGAGTCTGTTACCCTGTCCGAGAGCGTGGCGATTATCTCTGGAGGAACCACGGGGCTCGTCACATGGGACGCTGCGCTTCATCTCGCTGAATGGGCGATAGAGAACTCTGCTGTTTTCAGTAACAGGTAACCACAGCAGCACAGACAGAAGGATGGCTCAACTTGCGTCAGGGGAGGTTCAGATTGGATATTAGGGAAAATTTCTTTACTGAAAGAGAGGTCAGGCATTGGAACAGGCTGCCCAGGGAAGCGTTGGAGTCACCATCCCTGGAGGTGTTCCAAAAATGTGTAGATGTGGCACTTCTGGACATGATTTAGCAGCCGTGGTGGTGTTGCGTTGACAGTTGGACTTCATGATCTTAGAGGTCTTTTCCAACCTCAATAGTTCTATGATTCTATGGGGAAAGATATTTTCATTCATATTGTGAGCTACACAACTGTAATTTAATAATATACAATATTTATCTTCAAAATACCTGAAATGACTACACCCCTTTGCTACTCGGTAACTGCTGCTCTCTGTTCTGCAACAGTTGAACTTAAATCCAGGAGAGGACCTCGTAGTTCTTTTAAGACAGGTTCTAAGACCAAAACCATTCCACCATGCAGTCTGACCTGCTCTGTGAAGCAGGCTGTTAAATTTCAGCTACCGCACTACCTAGCCAGTAACTTTAATTCACTCCACGATGGGATTCATCTCACCTAACTTCAGATGATCAGTGTGCAGGTGTGCAGATCTGATCTCATCGTCTCGACTGTGTTTATAAGCAGTCGAGGGGAACCAGCACTGTCAAGGAAGGATTCAGCTAAGTTAATTTAAAATACCGACCTCACAAGGAACTGTGCTGCTCAAGTGTCCGTTTCTCTCTACTGAATATGAAAAGAATTGGACAACCAGTTTAGATGGAGACAACCATGCTGCAGAAGTCTAAAAGCAGGTGGGAATGTATCTCATCCCTGTGGTGGAAATGCTTTGTACCATACACAAAAGCAGTATTTCAAGTAATTAATTTTTCTTCTTACAATTGCATCTTCAGTGTTTACCAACGCTCCCAGTTATTTGAAGCAAAGATTAGATTGTAGAAGGTTTACTCAAAAATTATTGAAATAATCTGTAAGTTATTTTACATTTAGAGATACTTAGACTGTTTTGACTTCCTAACTCAATTTAGAGTCCTAACAAGTACTTCTTTTACGCATTACCTTTCAGGACAGTCTTGGAATTGGGAAGTGGGATTGGCTTCACTGGAATTGCAATCTGTAAAACCTGCAGTCCCAAGACGTACATATTCAGTGACTACCACCACTGTGTGCTCAAACAGCTGACAGAAAACCTCCGTTTGAATGGCTTTGTCTTGGAGCCCGGAACTACCCAGCACATCCAAACGGAGTCCCAAGGCCAGGAGGCAGAAGCAACAAATCACCAAACCCCAAAACTAGTTGTAGCAGAACTTGACTGGGGCTCAGTCACAGAAAAACAACTGTTGGATCTTCAGCCAGACGTCATCGTTGCAGCAGGTACGTTACACTTCTGATTATGCCTCACTGTGTGCTATCATGCAGGAATAAGCATTTTTTTTAAATCCAGAAAGAGAAGATGATAAATCTGTCACTCTTAAGAGCCTCATTAGTAATAACGTGCAATCTTGGCATTCTCTTGAGGGGTAACATTAAAAAAAAAACAAACCACAAACCTTTTTTTGGAACTTGCCTATCTATAAATCTGGAGGGAGTGTATTAAAAAAGTCTAATAATGGAAAATCTAGCAGCAGTAAAATTTCTTAGCTGTAGCTACAGAATTTTATTCCCTGATTTGGGGCTCTGCAAAGCCAAAATTACTGAAGAATTCAGGTGGAAAAAAATGACAAAATATACTGCCTTTGTCATCAAAGGTATCACACGATGCACTGAATATGTGAATTCTGTAAAATAAAGTCAATGTATGTTACCTGATGCCAACTGTACTGTTCAGAGAATGCACAAACCAGCACAGGCTGGACTCATGAAGGCAAAGCAACTCAGAACTGAGGGCAATTTCTATGTATCTAGTGCTTGCTGTTACTAGTTACTGCAGGACGTTCCCTTATTACGTTGCATCAGGAGTGGCCGGTCTGTCTGTCCGTGGTACGTGCACATGCCTTGACACTTCTGCGTAGTGAACAACCACCTCTTGAGTGTCACTCCTGAACACGAGACTGACACGATTCAGAATCACAGTGCTAATCAGTAAAGCTGAGATTTTGTACCCTTTAGTGATCAGTTTTACCTTTTATCGCTATTTCTGCTCTCAAGGAAATTATTCAAGATGAAAAATGCTGCAGTTCAAATCAAGTCCTTTGCAATCAGCCTCTAAAATAAAGATTTTTAACAATGCAGTTTCGTTCTGCTAAGGACAGTTGTAACACAGAGTACCAACGCTCAGTGTCTTTGCTGTCTCACTTAAGATGGGCTCAAATGCAGTATCTGACAATCCATTTACAAAAAGGAGCACTGATTTTTTTTTTTCAGTGATGTTGGACTGATGTTAGAGATGAGGGCCACTTCACACAGCACATAGAGGCATTTTCAAAGATCTCTTATTGGGATTTTTTAACCCCTCAATCATATTCTCCTGTAAGGTAAATATTTTATCTTCTCATTTTGTAGTTTTAATTATGCTTTTTGCTTATTTACTTATCCAATAAATATTTCATGTTTTCCTTTTTGTGCAGATGTGGTATATGATCCAGAGATAACTTCAGCCCTTGTTGGAGTGCTACAGAAACTCTCCACTCTCAGCGCAGACAGAAAACCTCCTGAGGTCTACATTGCTTTCACCATTCGTAACCCAGACACGTATCACCTGTTCCAGGTGGAACTTGGTAGGTGCCTCTTTCATCAAGTGTATCCATAGTTCTGGCCTCTTTCCCCATTACTTCATCTGTAGGAGAGACGAACGGGAACACTGTTTGGTGATGGGTATTGTCCGATACTGAGATTCTTATCCTGGAGCTGGATTTAGGAGCTGACTGCTTAAGAGCAGTAACTGTTCCACACGGATTTCATCAGGAGATTGGAACTCAGCTTTTTGCCACATCCTGTCTATCACAACTCACATTTGTTAAGAGTGCCAGCTTCTGAATTGCGAGTGTGGTGGCAACAGGAAACTAAAAAAGGGTTAAGCTTAAGAAGAGGAACATCTGTGCTGCACTGTCACAGTGATAATGTTTGAGATGCAGCCTAAACCCTTTACCTTATCTGTTCTTTGAGGGTCCAAAAAACCAACCCCTAGAGATTAAATAAAATAGGGAGGTATTTTGGATTTTTCTTGCTATACTCTTCAAGAGCTTGTCTTTTGCAGTCTACTAGCTGTACAGCTGGCCTACAGCAATTAGTTAATTCACAAAATTACGCTGAGTGCATTACACAAGCACACCTATAAATTTTTAAAAATACATACCCATAAGCATTTGCCTGTAGCCTGCCTTAACAGATGTCTTCTTGCAGAACTTGACATGCAACTTTTGCTCTTCATTTTATTAAGCAAAACCATGATTCCCAGTGTTTTTCTTTACAGATAAAGTTGGGATCGGATGGCAGATTATTCCAGCCCACAGCAACAGTATATTTCCCTATGACATGCAGCCGAATGTAACTATTCTACAGTTATTTGTATAGACTTAGCAAATATGACACAATTAGAATTTTCAGACCAACAGGAGCTATCTCATCCTTGCAACAAGATTATCTTGAATTCTAGAAGCGTACATGAGAGGCACTGAGGATACAACTGTATGCACAGACTGTTGTCAGAGTGAGGTACGTTTCTTCCTGTAACTGTCAGCATGTATGCAAGCAAGCTGCTGCCCCTGACAGCAGCTCTGAGCCTCAAGTGGCAGCAAAAAAAAACCCTAACTGTACTGCACTTTGATTCTGTAGAGACAACAGAATTGCACTGTATTTATTTTTTTTTCGGCTATGTTTTGATTTGTAAATAATGGAGGCACATCTGCAAGATCACAGGAGGAATATCGCATATTGACAAGGGAGCAATACAATGTTTCATAGTAATAAATATTTTTTTAACATTAAAACAAGCTGTAATTGTTGTCTGCTTTTTATACTTGCCTGTATATACTTACATACTTGCAGTACGGGTCATATTAAAAAATTAATAATACCTACAGTAAATATAGTAGATGGTATCACAGGCTTACATGGTGCTGTAAGAGGAGGTCATAAACTCTGCTGTACATCAAGTGCATCTTTATTCTGCAGTGATAGCAAAAAATCAGAATTTGATTTACATTTGTCTCACACTGGCACTCTCACAACTCGCTATCAGGAAGCCATCCTCTCCGACTGGCCAGAAAATACAGAAAGAATCGCACTCTGTAGCAGTGCTCTGTGTACTGCAAGGAGGAAGAGTTTAGCTCACCTTCTCTGAAACTCTCCGTACTCCATTAATCATTTTCCTGTTGGACAGTATTGATCCTAAAGCAGCAAACCAAATATGCTGTTCTTTCTCCTCTCTTGACTTCCTTTTCTGTACTTTTTTTAAAAGCAACTTAGAAGAAGATGAACTTAGCCTGCTCATCCTGTAGCGATAGATGACAGGTAACTTGAAACATGAAGAATCATCTTATTCTTCCAGTTGAAGGAGGCCATGACTGCTAGTATTAAGTTGGATATAGCGAAGTTATCCCACTACGCTTTGTTTCAGAATTTTGGATCTAAAAAATTTTATTATAGGAGGATGAAACCTCTTTAAAGCTATTGGCATTACTGTTTAATTAGAGAAGTGCCTAACTACCTCCATGTGCATATCAACATCTAAAGTGGAATGGCCATACCACCAGACAGAATTTTGCTTGAAAACAGAAAGAAAATAGTAAATAAATAAATAAATCAGCAAATACATCTTTATGGATCATTCTTCACCCAGTAAACTAGTGAAACTGCCAAACCCCTGCAGTAAGCAACTTAAGACTCTCTTCACCTTCCCACCAATGCAACCAAATGGCTGTCAACAATCTTTTTTGAAAAGAGAGTGTGTCTCCTGTAACCATGCTGCAGAAGGGGAAAGGCAGGATTAGGAAATGGCCGTCTAGCCTGGCAAAAGCAGACATTAAATGATTACTCAGCAAGCAGGTTTAAAAACGCTGGTGCAGAAACCACCACTGAACTCTAAAGAGGCTCAATGCAAGCAGTAATCACATGATAAAACCAAGCACATCTATTCCTTAAGTAACTGACACATATTTTATAAAGAATTCAAAAGGTGATGACAAAAGCATCTGGCAAGCATTAGGTCTGCACAAGAAACCAATATTAACAGTAAAAATAAAGATGAAGGGTATACCCAAGTAAGCACTGGGAAAGTGAAGTGCCCTTTTATTAGGTTATACATACTTCAATAACCTGTTCTAGTTTTATTTTTCCTTTTCATCTGTTCAAGAAGGGATAAAATTTATGTTCTTTCTCACAGTAAATAGGCACATTCACCTCAGTGCACAAGGACAACACGCACTGAAGTCTGTTTTCCTCTTAAGTGTTCAATAAAGCTGTTACATACCAGCAGCTATGCTTTCATTTTCTTGCACACACGTAAAAAGGAAAACAATTTTGAAACTAAATGGTTCTGTCACAATAAAATCATACAAGAGGATATTCAGCACTTGTCTAAGGAAGACTAGCCAAGAATATTAACTGGCAGAAAAAATAAAAACTCACCGTATCCTCAGTTCAAATAAAACAATTCAAATAAAAGGCATCTCCCACTTGCAAGAAAAAACACTCAAATTACCTACTGAAGTGCTTACTGTACAGTAGGTATAACTGGTAATAGCTTACGTATGTATTTAAGTATGTTCACCAGGAAGTGACCTTCAAGCAGCACAGGTAACAGCTTTTGCGCATGTGAACTTCCAGAGTAACTAAACCTCCCTCCCACTTTCTCAAGGTTCATCCCAAGCCCTCCTTCAGTGCAGGAACCCTGTCTTCCCTCAAGACTTACGCCATCGGCACACAATAGCCTCGGCTGCACCTTCAGCACTATTCTTCTTACGAGAAGCTCAAATTGTAAAGGAAAAGGTGTGTCCAAACAATCGTCCCAAGATGAAGTAGTTAAAAACTGCAACGCTAGACAATACAAAGTGTTTATTCACTGTTTATCCAGGAATATATTAGCTTTTTGACACCTTCCTCCCCTAAAAAGTCATTCATTCTGCCCAAGCAAAGGAAGAACAGTCTGGTCCCAACTGTCATCCCAGCGCAGCTGCTTGGACACACGGAGGTTTTTTCTGAAGTTGTGAAGTTTGCCTTCCAGTGTAGGAAATCCCAAGAAAAGCATCTGTAAGTTAAAAAAAGGAAGAACACAGAAAAATACCATCATATTACATTTTAGGCTCATTCTAGCCCCCGCAACGTTAACCCTTGACTACAATGCTGCAATAAGAGAGTGCTCTTTGGTCTGGCCCTATAAATAGTGAACGATGGCAATATTTAAAATGTTGTTGCCAGCTTCAGATTCATATTGAAATAGAAGTGAGGACAATAACATTTACCAGGCAAAGCAGTATCTTCCGAGAATGCAAAATACACAGATGACAGTCAGATACAAAAAGGCAGCTCACATGGTCGCCCCTCTGCGGTTATAGCTAGTGGGAAAGAAATCAGTCAAACCTTTACCTTCAGTTGTTCAGCAAGTTCATTCGAGTCCCTGAATATCAGGCCATTTTCATTGTGTTTCACAAGTTCATGTAAACTGTGAAGAAAAGTCATAGAGGAAAACGTCACACAAAAAGCAGCCAGTGGGACATACACATTTAAAAAGTTGCATAGTGACACCCGAAGAGACCCTGCTAGGATATCTGTAACATCATGATCCTGGATGTCTAGGTATGAGCTTCATACCTGACAAAATGGAACCAAGAAGGCAGTTTTTTAAAGATTGTTTCTCCCTTCTATGACAAACTATCCAACTCTACCATGACAGTACAAGAGGGCCCTCACTCTGTCTTCGTGCCATTCATCCAGACACACGTTAAAAATCAAGGCAATAATCTACTTTGAAGTTCACCCACAGGAAAAATCTGTCCATGATCCAGTTCATGAGATCTTCACAGGGGATTTATCTTTCTTTATCAAAGTTACTGTTTCCCCAAATGACTGTAAATTCTGAGACCAACTACACATACACTCAGCCCCTCACAGAACAGAGATACGCCTACACAGAAGGAAGCTTTTTTTAAATGAAGTACATGGAAACCAAGGATTACAGGGTAGTTATTTTTTAAGGCAAGTGGTTGCATTAAATGCTCCCACCTTTGCAGAAAATAGTATTAATTTTTTAACTTAAAATAAAACAATCTTGATTTCTAACTCACCTTGTCGAATAATTTTTTTTTATGGCATAATACTGGAATTTGATACATGCTGTAGCTGCTGAACTCTTGCTTTGTAAGAATACTGTTTTATATGATCCCCTTAAACTGTATCAAAATAAGCAAGCTCTTACCATTCAAAATGTATTGCACACACAGGTAAACAGCACCCAAACATATCTACCACCTTCATAGGTAAATCCAAACCACTAGATGATCTGTGGAGACACACCCCCAGGTCTGCTGAGCCTGAAACACAAACAAAACAGGCAAGAGTCTGAATTCTCTGAAAACAGTTCTTGCAGTCTTAAACCTGTAAACCTTTCTATTTACATACTCCTTGGATGATGCAAGCTAAAACCAAGCTATATGCAACACCTTCCACAATGACTCAATTCCAAGCACTCGGGGGGGGGTAGGTAAAGTATTTTGACTAAAATGAGTCAGGCTTTGGAAACATACCAGGTGAGTGCATATTAAAATACATGAAATTTTAGAATTCCTTTTAATTCAAAACAGCCTTTATGCCTCTTAATCTTCTAAGAATGGATAACTGCACAAGAAAACTCCATCACAAGCCAGACAGAATATGCTGCGTGACTCACTAGTGACCTCTTCCAGTTCAATCGATTTCAAACCAGAGAAATTAGTGTGATTTTATAGCCATTATATTCATTAGTTTAAAAGTACCAAATAAACACAGTGTTTTACAGCCATATGAATTGGCAGGCTCTAACCCTGCATAATGTAGATCAAGTTGAATATATATTTAACTACTTTATTAAGCTTACTGACAGTTTATGGTAGTATAACGAGCATGCTGAGGGAACACTATTCCAAAGACAAATTGATTTATAAGTTCAGCTACTTTCGGTTTCTCAGCCAAAAACGTCATGATTTCACATCATAATTTCATTTACTGAAATGATCTTAAATGTAAACTAGAACAAACACAGGCACACTGTATTTCAGCATAGTTAGAAGAAACAAAAAAGAACAGGCTAAAATAGCAACACAGGTACTATACCTACTTCTTGGGGTAACAGTGAAAAACTAGTTACAGAAATTTAGCAAACTTGCTGGCATGAGTCAAAACCATGAATATACCATCACTAATCAGCAACTTCTTTCACTTACTATATTCTACCAGCTTCCACACAAAAATCTGTATCAGCTCTCTGCAAGTGGGCTAAGCTGTTTTCCACACATTCTCAAGCTTATTTCATAATCCATTATTTACCAAGCAAAAGAGGGTAATCCTCAGCTTCAAGCCACGGTGTACAGATCTGGATATGTTCAAAGTGCAGTTTATTTATCAGTCCATTGTAGTAGTCTTTTAGAGGTCCTTTGCCTGTTTAAAACAGAAAAATATATATAATCATTTTTTTAATCAAGATGACTGAAAATAGCATTGTCTGGGCATCTTACTTTACAGCTGACAAACTGCTGTTGTATCAGGTACATCAAAAAAGATACCACACACACTCCCCAAAAAGACACATAAAAGACTATGTCCCTTTGAAAGCAATGCGAACGTAGACTTCTCGTTTACTCTATATTCGTAAAGGTCTGCCATCAATATCGCCCAGTCTTGACCTGCATTTTGTCTACAGCCATAAGATAAATTACTAATGACAAATTATATCGGTACAATTGGCCCTTCAAAATCACAACAAGTTTTAGCTTGCTCTTAATGAGAAAGTTAACCAAACAGCATTCATTCTGTCTACACAACTTTTTGGCAAAACCTCGCTGGATGATTAGGTCCTCTTTTCTAACACTAAATAAAAACCTTTCTGCTTAACACTCCAAACATCAGATTTTAAGTTTCTTTTGCTGCAGCATCTCATTGTTGAGCTTAAATTCTTTTGAACAGAGTAATGCACAGTTGTACTAGACACACAGGCTGAGAGCTTTTTCTCTTTAAAAGTCTGCCATGATTATGTGGCTGTAACAGTCCAACTATAAATCACTACTCTTGCAACCAGACATAAAGACAACTAACAGCCTCTCCTCTCTCCTCACGATCAACAGAAGCATCAGTATAGAACAAAAGTAAACTTGACGTCTTCTGTATTAGCACTGAAAGAATTGAATAAACTATTACCTGTAATCACACATACTAAAGATGGAAGCTTGACTCCCTCGTTGATATACTGCTCATAGTCTGGAGAAGTTAAACAAACTGTTAAGAGTCAATAAATATATGGATGCCTTGTTTAAGAATGGTCACAGCGTACTGTTTAGCTTCCTACTTCAGGTAATTTCTTTACAAGCACGTATCTAGTAAAATAGTATTAAATTTAGCAATGTTGAAATTGACAAACTTCTACAGAAAAACCATGATCTTTTTCAAATGCACTACTGATGAAGCATTTGTTTGACTTCACCATATCAGCTGTTTCAATCTATTGATTTAGAAACTGCAGCTGCAAAGTCTCCAAAATAAGACAATGCATATTCCCTTCTTTCCTATTAGCAGATGCCTACGGAAAGTATATGTAATAGCTTAGAAAATAAAATTGCTATTTACAAGCTACTTAGAAATACAATTCTGACAACTACTCTAATTGAAACCAGATGTTGCACTTCTGTATTATTTCAACTACTCTTAAACCACTGCTAATTAATCAAATACACCTGCATTTTCACCTGAATATGGAAGCACTGTTCTTTAGCGAAACCCTTGTGTAGAATACACTGTGCAGAATACAATCATTCCTCCTTGAATAGGTGAGATGAATTCCTTCACACCTACCTTCTAAAGCTTTTAAAAGGACTGAAAAGTCTTCATCCTCTGAAAGAGAAGACTTTATTAGTGACATTTGTATTTCTACCATTTATAATGTATTATTGTCTTTAAGTAACAGCAATCAAGATTTTCCTCACCTTCACTGAAATGATTTCAGTATAGAATGTGCTTTTCCTACTAAAAAACTGCTGGAACTACTTTCATAAATAAAAGTCTATAACCATACAGAGTGTTTATTTGCTCCCCTTATGGGCAACATGGCAGACAAACAAGCCACAAATACTGCACATTCTCAAAGCTATCAAGCTAAAAATTTCTAGGTTCTAAAGCTACAGAATTAAGTATAGAACTTGCCCTGTTAATTCAAAAGTACAGACAACTCTGCCCGTGGTTACTAGCAATAGATTTGTTTCCACTTTCTGTTCCCTTTTTCATACAGAGAAAAAAAATGTGAGAAAACTACGCAATACACATCAGAAATAAAGGAGTATTTTAGGTTATTAATCCATTTTATGCCACCATGCATGATAGCATATCTAGAACTCAAGTTAAAAAAAGCAGGAAATCTCTTTAATCGTTCTTGAATCTGAGCCTCTAGACTGTAGCTCTATAATTAAAATACATTATACAGGTATATTATATACAACTTGTCTTCAAATTCTTCCAGCCAAATGAAGAGAAAAAAGTACCTTTGCCACTGATGATGTACACGTCTCTATAGCACGGCAAGTGTCAAGTGTGAGGAAGTATAAACAGCCCTCGTTTTATCTTTTGTTAAACAGTGGTTACACATTAAAAGTGAAACTATGTTTCCAAACCTGTCCAGCTTGTGCTGCTGATCAGCAGAGCTGGCCGTCCTCTGGTTTTTTTCACCTGTCCATTTTTTTCATCCATTTCTGTAAAGGCAGACCGCTCAGCATTCGAGCTGACAGACTCTGTACTACGGAAACAGAATTTTCTCAGTATGGACTACACAAACACAGCCAACAATCACAGAAGGAAATACTATGCTTAACCAGCACGAATTTCCACACGCTTTGCTTCTGAGCTGCAGAGATACTGGATCATAAGAGAGGCTGTTCGTCATCTTTCTTATTGCTACCAAGAGCCTAGTGACACCACAGCTACAGGTACAATTCCATCTTCTAACAAAGCGTTTTCCTTAACCAGTGGAGAAAACAGGCAGCCTCTCCTTCCAGCTGTCCCAAACATATGGTAGAGCATGGAGTCCAACAGTACATTTATTCAATTAAACCCAGAACCTATACATTTTATACTAAGCATTTCCAAAAAGAAACCACTATACATTATGGATGTCACTTATTTTTCAAGCATTAGTTTGGTAAAGTCATTTCCTGTCAAATCCACTATAGAAGACATCCTGCACATAGCCAGAGAGGAACGCTGCACACTTGGACCAAGACCCTGAAACCTCTCCACAGTAAGTGAAAGGAAGGGCTGCTATTAACAAAGCATCCAGTCACTGTCATCTAGTTCAATGGGAACTAGACAACTGCCGAGTTCCACCCTAGAGATATTCTATTACAGACTGCCTCAGTACTTACACCAGCTTCTTTAAAAATAAAACACTTCTATTATTTCTCTTTGTGTTATCACAGTTCAATGATTTCACTCATTCCGGCCTCTCCTAGTGACAATTAAGCCAACTTGCACAGCATCTGCTGCTGCTAAGAGCACACACAGACCCCTCTGCCTGCTGATGAGCAGTAACTTGTGACCCCACGTGAAAGTATTTCGGGTAACCAAGTGCAATAACTTCTTGTCATTCAGATAAGGACTGTAACTGCATGCTTTAATTCCATGTACCGTGGTTTAAAAGGCTCGTAGTCTCTGGCAAGTTTCATGTACAATTGATGTTGAAGTTCTAATGGTGTTTCTTTAAAATAAGAAGCTGGCTTGTCATACAGCGTTACTGCCCTGTAATGAAATGAAATCACAAGTTAGACTAAACACAGATGTAACAAAATGCATACGGTACAGTGACAGGCTACAACAACGTATTGCAGAAAGTAATTAAGTGAATTAATACAGAAAAATAGTGACTTTTTTGACGCTTACAACTTCCTGTATTCCTGAATTTCACTGGAATACACCAAGATAGACATATTAATCCCATGACAGAGGACCCTTTTCTTGTGTGCATACTGAAGAGGAATAATGCAACCGTAAAAATCGCAGACATCATTGTCCTCGTTTTTAAACTTACTTCATAACCGCAGGGCAGACCAGTTGTTAATAAATGTAATGGCATCTGCCTCATTGCAATTACATAGGCAGCTTGGCAGAAAACTTCCGTAGCACCTGGACTGCCACCTTCTAGTCAATGAGGTGTGCCCACACTCCACTAGCTCCTTACAAAACTGAACTAATGTGTTTCGGGGGCAATGAGAGGGGTCAGTAAGTTGCTTTTGTAAGATTCCTCTGAATACAGAATCAGTGGGGCCATGTTATTTCACTTCACATACCTCTAACAAATTAGTATGTGTGTATGTGACTTACTTTATGTTGCAGTTCACCCACAGATCTTCTTTCATTGCATTAGTGACACACAAGTTATAGTCGGACAAACGCCCAAACAGCTTTTCATACCTGACAAAAATTCAATCTTAGTTAGAAACCACAGGCAGGCAATCACAACAGCCAAATAGTTACTGCCCACCAGTGCCAATGCTAATTAAAAGCCAAACAAAACCAAAAGAAACCAACTGCTTCCACTAACTGAAATTTAACTATCGATTATTGATTGACTCCTTATACTGAAGCAGTATCAGTTTATGAGCAGGGATACAGCACAGCTCCCTTGTCCTGTAAGACCTAAGACCACAACACTCAAAAGCCTTTAAAGCCTTTATCTACATGTGACCAATTAGATTCAGCAAGAAACAGACCTTTAAAGATGAGCTGGAGTGTAAAGCAGCATTAGAGAATAAAAAACCCCAGCACATATAAAGTCACTCTAAAAACAAGATCAAAGTCTGCATATGCACACAAAAGCATCCTGCCTACTTCATCAGTCACGTTCCTATGTGCTTAACAAAAATATTTTATAGAACATGCTTTCTGAAAGTAGTTTAACACAGGACAATCCATAAATCCTTCACAGAAAGGGTCCTTCACTAATTATATTCCCCCCGCTGGTTTCCATTTGTCTGAATTCTGCAAAGGTATGTAATTTATAAAGAAGAGAAGAAATTACTGTACAAACCATTTTGCAATTTGTACTAGTGGGTGATTTCTTCCATGACTCAGACTCATTATTGTATATCCATAATTGTGCCAATCAATTATCAGCTTGCTTCCCCAGAAAAGACACGCTACCCAGGCAACAGCTATACTAGGTAAGCCTGGAGGATTCTGTTTAATAAATAAAACAAATAAAAACAGCATAAGACCGTAATCAAGTGAAAAATCACTAAGCAACTACCAAAAAATAACTTAACTGAAATTACATTGCTTTAAAGGATCTTAATGAACAGAGACAATTTTGTACCCACCAGCTACAGAACTGCTGGCTTCTCCTATGAAGACTGGGAGGCACTTCAGCTTTTACCGTTGGGTCAGGATCAAAATTCCTCCCCAATAAACATACAAAGATTTCTCTTTAGATTTACTCTTTACTATTATCTGTGTCAACAAAGCTTCAAAGCTCAACAATTAAGCAGAAGAACAAATGTTGTTATAATAGTTTTGATAGAAGTTTACACCATTGATTAGGCCAATTTTAGCTCTCAAATAATTAGAACAAACATCTGAGACTGCTAAAAATGCCCTGTAGCGTAATACTATTTATTCTTATTAATATTACACCCAACACAAAACATACCTGAAGAAGAATATAGGATGGTTGATCTATCTTCAGCATCGTGTACAGTAATTGTATTGCCTGCACAATGACTTTTATAACATACTGGAAGAGCTTTGGACCAACTGCAAAATGACAGAAAACCCAGTAAGAATACTGGGGGTCCCCAGACAGAAACGTGCATATCATAACAGAACCAGTCACCTCTGAGAGCAAGGTTTAAAATAACAGCACGCTGTAAAAAGGGAAACTTGTTTTTAGACAACCATCTCGCAACCCCTACAAATTCCCGTTCTGTGTTTCGTATAGAAATAAGTCGGGGTAGGTATGGATAAACATACACACAAGGTAAAAAATAACAAATTTAAAAAGGTCCCTGTTTCAGGCTGCATGAGAACCGCACTGATGTGCCTCAGTACCACAAGTGCTCCGAACAGGCCGGCACCGAGGATGCGCGGCCGAGCCAGCACACAAGCCCGGGCCAGCCCCACCGCGTTGGCGAGCCCCGATCCCCCGTCGGGGCGTTGGTTTTCCCACGTAAACCCCATCGCCCCTTTTCCTCTGCTCCCCCCGAACACACGCGCCCGCCGCAGCCGCGCTCCGGCCCCCGGCCCGGCCCCTCGCTCTCCCGCCGCCCCGGGCAGAGGACGCCCGGCGGGGCCGGGAGCCGGGGCCGGCCCGCACCCACCTTGCAGCCCCCGCAGGTCGGCCACGGGCACCAGCCGTATCCTCCCGCTCCGCAGCACGTCGCCGTGCGGCCTGCTCTCTGCAGAGGGGAGAGGCCCGTCAGCGGCGCGCCCCCCGCGCACCGCCCCGCCCTGGCCCGGCCCGGCCCCAGCCCCGGCCTCGCTCGAACCGTCCGCCGCGCCGGGGCCTCACTCACGGAGGTAGCCCAGCAGCGCGACGCCGCGCCCGTGCCGGGCCAGCGAGAGCGCGTGGTACTGCATCCGCGGGCTGCGGCCCAAGTCGCCCAGCACCGCCACGCACACCAGCCCCGCCGCCGCCCGCCGCCGCCGCCGCAGCAGCGCCGCCAGCCCCAGCGCCCCCGCCGCCAGCGCCAGCACCAGCGCCGCGCTCCCCGCCGCCATCTTGCGGCGCAGGCGGCGGGAAGGGCGCGGGGCGCCCCCTGGCGGCGCCGAGCTCTGAGGGGAGCCGGGGCGGCGGTGGGTTAAACCTGGTTGTAAACCATGGCTGTCTGTGGGTCTCCTGACGGACTCTGCTCCGGGCTGCCAAACGCGAATGGTGTTAACATCAGCACAGACCATCGTCTGTGCAAGCCGCACTGCCTCTTTCGGTGACTTTCTCCAAAGATGGATGTTCCCTGGGGGGTTCCTCTGCTGCAGACTGTCAACAGGCAACGCCACTTGCACAGAAAGGTGGTTGGCCCTTGAGCTCATTCCACAGTGAAATGGGATTAGAACTTTTAAATCACGATCTTGTCCTGCAGTACACAGAGGAGCTCCACCTTGGGAGATAGTTTTTAACTACAGCAATACCGGACGGTTGTCCGCAATGTTGTTTTTCCTGGTAAGTTTTAGAGTATCTCAGAGAGCCAGGGGTGGTTTCAGTGCAGTCCCACTACCACGGAATGCATGTTTTTCTCTAGCTCAGATTCTATTGAGTTCTAAAGAGATTTTCAACTTCACTGCATCTGAATTAATATCCTGAATGTTTCTGTGATATCTCTTAATTTGCTGCCTCAAGTCCTGATCCTACCAGGTACTAAACACCTTCAACATCTGCATTCCACTGGGTTCTGACACATGCATGTAATAAACAATTTTCAGCTGTTTTCGATTTGCTCATCCCTGACCACTCTGTCAGTCCACCCTGCACCCAATTGCACAGCCTTGTTTCCAGCTCAAAACATAAGCAGGACCGATGCTGCTCTCCATTTCTGAATGAATGTCAAGGCAAAATATCCCTTTTTCTAAGACCTTTTAGTGCAGTGGTTTGTTCTAAGGGAGTTTTCCAGTTCATTTCTGAAATAAAAGTACATTATTCCACCTGCAAGGTACCTGAGACAGCAGCACACTCACCTTTACCAGGAATACATACCCTGGCAGAGAAGAGGCCATAAATATGATCTGAGGGCTGGAACCGCTCTGCTATGAGGACAGGCTGAGAGACTTGGGGCTGTTCAGCCTGGAGAAGAGAAGGCTCCAGGGAGACCTTACTGTGGCCTTTCAGTACCTGAAGGGGCCTACAAGAAAGCCAGAGAGGGACTTTTACAAGGGCGTTTAGTGATAGGAAAAGGGGTAATGGTTTTAAATGGAAAGAGGGTAGATTTAGATTAGATACAAGAAAGAAATTCTTCACTACGAGGGTGGTGAAACATTGGCACAGGTTGCCTGGAGAAGCTGTGGCTGCCCCCTCCCTGGCAGGGTTCAAGGCCAGGCTGGACGGGGCTTTGAGCACCCTGGTCTAGGGAAAGGTGTCCCTGCCCATGGCAGGGGGGTTGGAATTGGGTGATTTTTAGGGTCCCTTCCAGCCCAAACCATTCTATTATCCTATGGGGCATTAGCCCTGTCTCTTAGCACTGGCCATGGAAACACCAGCTTCTGTCACCTGTAATACAGCCTTGGGAGTGTGGCTCCTCAGCCCCACTCCCCACATTCACGGGGTGATACCTGCCCTTGTATCACATCATTTACAGAATCAAACGCTGGAAAATAAGGAGACAACTAACTGAGCCCATCATCAGCCTCACACAGGCTGAACAGACATAAACACTCATCGGGCAAATGTAATGAACTGTTCTACAGAATGGGGCTTTCCCAAGGCCTCCTCCTTGCCTCCCCTCTCCGTCACTCACCAAGTAGCTCAGGGAAACTGTGTGGAAAGCAGCTCAGCAGTAGGCTTGATTTTTTTGCAATAAAAATATGAAATCTCTCTATCAAGCTGCTAATTTGCGCACAGGGAAAGAAAGCAAAGGGTTTAATTGCATCCCCCTTCCTAAGACAGGAGCATCTGCTGCCAGGCAGCAGTAGCAGGCCTGCCCTCTGCATTCACAGATGTCAAAGTCCGTGCCAGAGCCATGCCTCCAGGGCGAACAGAGGCTTGGATTTTAAGATTAGCCCCACCAGCCTGGGAGCAGACTGCATGCTTGAAAGACGTATTTTGTTCCCAATACGAATGTTTTGAAAATTCATTTCCAATATAATGATGTACTGACAGTATTTTCCCCGGTGAGGAGTATGGCTCAACAGGGCAATGAAACACTGAAACACTGTCCTGAAGTCAACACTTAGATCCCTTCAGCAGCTAGCTCCCAAACCCTGGCAAAAACCTCTCCAATTACCTTCCTCTGCTATTTAAACTGCTAGAATTCAGTAGAAAACTGAAGGGTGTCTGGTTTTACTGTTGCTCTGTGGGTGGCTTGGGGCTTGAGGAGGTGACAGGACTAAGCACTTGATAATGATGAAACATGGTGAATAACACAGGTGCTCTTACCACTGTTAACAAAGTAGTTCTTTGATTCAAACTGCAACTATGGAGATCAGAAAGAGAAACATTTTTACTGAGATGGGGGGGTCTGGCGTAGAGTTCCTGGTTAGACAAAAAGAATTACCTTACAGGCAGATGCAGGAGTGGAGGATTTGCTTTTTTTAATCATGTATTTCACTTGGGTAGTTCTTGAAAGGCACTAAGGGTCTCCGAGAGTTTTCATCCTAGCTCTGCTAGCCAAGGTGTATCACGCAACCCAGGCCACTGAAGTCACAGTTGGGAAAACCTGGAGCCGACTGAATACATCATCCTCCCCCCAACTCAAGTTATTTTCCCCTGCTGGAAAACGGACAAAGTCCTAATCCTCCCAATGAGGATGATGATGCTGTAGTGGCTGTAAAGGTCGCATTTACTATGTTGGCTGTGAGACATCGGTGGGAATCTGTCAGAGGTGGCGATGACAAAATGCTGGACCCTGACGGCCGGAGCACCTGCCCTCCCTGAGGTGAGAAGATGTCGGACCCTGATGGCCAGAGCACCTGTCCGTGAGGTGAGATGTCGGACCCTGATGGCCGGAGCGCCTGCCCTCCCTGCGGTGAGAAGGAGCCGGACCCCGACGGCCGGAGCCCCTGTCCTCCGAGGCCAGCGCTGACCCCGACGCGCCCGCCCCAGCCGCCCGCAGCCCGGCCGCAGCCCCAGCTGACCCGCCGGACTGCGAACATCTCCTCCCGTCTCTCCAGCCGTACGCGGGGTCTGGGCTCGGTGCTCCGAGCGCAGGCACGGACAGAGCAGCGCGGAACCGCCCCGGGGCTGCGCCGCCGCCGGGCGGCAGAGGGCGCGGTAGCGGCGCCCGCCAAGATGGCGGCGTGCAGCGCGGGTGGGGGCGGCGGGCGGCGGCGGGGGCCGGGGCCGGTGGGGCGGGCGGCGGTGGCCGCAGCGCTGGCGGCGCTCGGCTGGCTGCAGGCGGCGCGCGGCGCCGGGTGAGTGTCCGCGCGGGTGCCCGGGGCGGTGCCAGCTCCGGGGGTCCCTTCCCGCCCGGTACCGCCGCTCCTCGCCTGGGGCTCCGGCCGGGCGCCGCCGCCCCGAGGTCGGCTTGGGCGCGCGGGTGCGAAGCGGGACGGTCCCCCCCCGTGAGGCGGGGCGGGTGACGGCGGGAGCGGGGGGGAATCGGGGCCCGGGGTGTCGGCGAGGCCGTCCCCGCCCGCCGCCCCGGTCCCACTGCGCCCCAGGGCAGCCTTGGGGACACCGGGCCTTCTCCTCGCAGGAGCCCCGCCGGCGAGCCCCTGCTGCAGCCCTACTTCCCCTCCCGGCACGGCCCCCGGCACCAGCACCGCCACGTCCGGGACTGTCAGCCCACCAGGTACGGTAACGTGACGCATGAAGCGTGGCCCGGCAACACTGGGACGGGCGGCCCGGTAGCCACCACCAGAACGTTTGTCTCCTACATCCCCCCGCGGGGCGAGGACCGCCGGGCGGTCTATGGCCACTTCACTTTCGTGAGGAACCCTCTGAGGACCTTCTCTGTGCTGGAGCCGGGTGGCATGGGAGGTTGCCAGGCTCACCGCAGAGTCCCTGTGGAAGAGACCGCCAGGCTCGGGAAGTGTCTGGTGGCTCAGAACGGTGGGTACTTCGACATGGGGACCGGAGAGTGCTTCGGGAATGTTGTGAGTGATGGAAAGCTGGTGAAAAACTCCGGAGGCCTGCAAAACGCTCAGTTCGGCATCCGGAAGGATGGCACCATGGTGTTCGGGTAAGAACCTGGGGGTTGTCTGGAGAGCGTGCTCTTCTCCCTGAAGCCTGGTGGGCATCCCAGGGGCGGGAGGCACTGCCCAGGCACTGCCTGCTTGGCCTCTCCCAGTTAGAGTGGAAGCACGCTTTGAATGCTGAAATTAGGGATGTCCTACCCGTACCCCATTGAGCTATCTCCCTGGCCATTGGCTTTTATTCCTAGGACGAAGAGAAGCTGGATAAGTTACTCTGATGATCTCTAGCTGCTTAGGTTCCTATGTCTCCTCTCCCAGCATGCAGCAAGTACACTTGTTGATGGTAGAAGGGCAAGAATTCTCTGTCCTCCCTGCAGAGGAGAGACAGCGGGGACTAGATAACTGCTCTGGATGCAGCACAGAGACGCTGGGGTTGGAAGGGACCTCTGGCAGTGCCTTATCTAACGCTCTGCTCTGTGCAGGGTTAGCTGGAGCCAGTTGCTCAGGGCCGCGTTCACTTGGGTTTTGGACATCTCCAAGAATGGAGACTCCACAAGCTCTTTGGGTAAATGTGTTCCTGTGATTGACCACCCGTTACAGTAAAAAATTTTAAGTTACTTACTGTTAAGTAGAAATCCAGGCGTCTCCTGGGTTGCTGTGCTCTGCTGTGTTGCCCTTTCAGCAGATGGTTAGAGTCCCCCATAAGTGCCAGAGCCTGTGAACATGAGGCTTTTTCCTGTTTTCCGAAGAAGGTCTTGTCTGCTGTTTCCTGACCAGGCAGTCTGCGGCAGACGCCCACCATGATCTACCAGAGCTCTAATCCTACCCTGTAAGCCCACAGGTAGCTTGTAGGCAGCACCTAGGCAGAGCTCCAGGCGTTCCTGCTGCTCTCTCTTGTAAAGGGCAACTGCTCCCCACTTCTCCCTCCACATTCCTCTTTGTAAAGAGCCTGTACCCTTCCACTGCAGCACGCCAGTCACGCACGCTGTCCTGCCGCGTCTGCGTGATCCCGGTGAGGTTGTAGCCCTGCAGCTGCACAGACCTCTGGATTCCTCCTGTTTGCACCTGTACTGCTTTTGTTACTGTACAACTTCACATAGGCACCCACTCCAGTTTTCCAGGAAGAGGGCGAGAGCTTCCCTGTAAGTCCTCTCACCACTTCCTTATTTTGTGTGCATATGGTTGAGATCCCCTTTTGTTTGTACGTCGTTGTTTAAAGTTCTTATGCCCATGTCACCCTGCAGCCTTTGCTTGCCAGCCTGGTCTACCACTTGCTTGTTTGACTGTAGATAATCATCTCATTGCTGGTCTAAAGCTCTCCTCACCTGATTGCCTATTTATAGAAGTTACTTTTACCTCACTTGGTCAGGTCCTCATTCCTCAGAGAGGATTCTATCCTTATAAAAGCCAGATTCCTGTTGTCAGTACCAGCTGTGCTGCTGCATATTGACCCACAGAATCCATCCACCTCTCCTGAAGCCCTTCCTCCTCACCAGCAGGATTGAGGAGGGGACCACCTGGGCCACCCTTGGCCATCACCCCCAGAGCCACGTGGTCACTCTTGACACACTCCCAGTTTCCCTTGGCAGTGCTGCTGGTGCCCGCGTGGAAGAGCAGCAGGGGGTCGTAGTCTGGGGGCTGGAGAAGCTTCATCAGCCTCCCTGCACCATCCCAGGTCTGAGCCCCCGGCACACCTCCCTGGACAGGTTGGCAGCTGGGGGCTCTGTCCCCCGCAGCAGGGAGCTCCCCCCCTTCCTCACCCACCTCTGGTGCTGCTGCAGGGTTCAGGCTCAGCTGGCACAGACGCGTCATTTTGCAGAGCTCCCAGCCCCTTGCCTGCTGCCAGGGCGCTGAACCTGGGTGGAGGAAGAGCTCCCTCCTGGCACCAGAGCTCACAGACTTCCAGCCTTCATCATCGCAGGGTTTGCCACCCCAGTGAGCAGATGCTGGGTGCTCCTTCTGGGCATTGTGGGGTTCAGGGGTTTGTTTCTGCAGGCTGTTAGGGAAGATCTGTCCGTCTCTCATCATCCCTGCTGCTGTGCAGCATGCAGACCTCCTCCTGTAGCTCCTTGTCTCGGCAGCGTAGCTCCTCAGCCGGCACATGAGAACAGTGTTTCCCTTGGCCCCAGCTTCAGCAAGAGGCACCAGGTATCCCTGTAGCCTGAGCGCGGCTCGGGCTGAATCGAGGTGTCTGCTGTGCTGGGCAGTTGCAGAAATCAGTGCTGGAGGCTGTGCCCTGTGGTGTGTCACCACGGACACTGCCCGCTGAAGGTTTCCAGCGCATGAGCCACAGCATCTCGTGGCTGCTGGGAGCTGCGGTCTCGCCTGGCGGTTGGAGAGGCCTTCTCCTGGCAGCAGGTGAAGGGGTGTGTGACACCCCCAGTCAGCCATAGACAAAAGCTCGAAGCACCCTGTGATGAGGAATGGCTGACAGAGGAACTGTCAGTGCTTGCTGGAAGCAAATGGCCCTGGTAGCTACCCATCCCGAGGAGCAGCAGGCATGCTAAAGGTCCTAGAAGGTTTCACAGAGGTCCTGCTGATGGTCTCAGAAGACTGAGAAGCAGTTTGGAAGCTGCTGCATCTGTTGGCTGCATTCTCAACCCTTCTGTTAGCCCATTCCCACGTCCCCTCAGAGCTCAAAGGGTCCCTGCAAAGTCAAACGGATGGTACCAAGCTGGGGCTTTAGTGCGCAGCCATCCCTGGCAGCCCTGAGAACCGTGGCCTTAACTTACGTGGCAGAGGGGCTGGTGGAGTTGGTGGCATGTCCCCTTTAGTGAGGGGGCTTCTGCTGAGGGGACCAACAGCAACTGCAAGGTCACTGTTGAGTCCTTAATCTCAGCTCTGCCCTGCTTCTCTCCTGCTCTGGCAGGATTTCCCATGTTAAATGCAGTCATGGCACTGCGAGAGTTGTCTGCTTGGTGTCCTGATGTCTTCCAAAACATGACACTAAAAATAGTTGTGTTGTAAATAATTTGGTCTGTCAGGGCAGCAGGGAAAGTGGTTTGCACTTGACCCTGTTACACAGCACCATGAGCAGCAGGACAGTGCACAGGGGCACGTTGTTACCCCCCACCTAGCAAAGACGCTGCCTCTGCCACCTGGACTGGTGACGGATGATTGCAGGATTTAAAAGCTGACCATTGATTATCCATGCTGAAGCTGTTGTGCAATTTGATCCATTTTCAGCTGTGTTCATTTCATCTTTGTATTCCCTTCCCATGGGTAAAGGGATTTCTTTTTCCATGTTTTCCATTCAGATATTTTCAGTTACACTTTTCTACAAAGCGTGAAGCTTTGTTCGGCAGCAGTCAAGGGTACTGAAAAGCTAAAAGTTGAGCATCCAGCTCTCACAAGACATGCCTGGAGCACGTAGAGCAATCAGTTTTAAACCAAAAACTGCAGGCAGAGCTTGCAGTGAAAGCACAGCCGTTCAGCCCCAGCCTTTGCTGCTGTCCTCTCCTGGCCGTTGCAAACATCGCCCAGCATCAGGTTCTGCTGAGGCGGGTGTTACTCAGCACCCTGATCCCTGAGAGAATATCCCTTGGGAAGCACCCCACAGTGACATACCACGCCGATCATGGAAATGGTCACTGAACAGTCCTTTTGCTCTCTGACTGTTCAGCGAAAGGTTTCTCTGTCTGGAAGAGTAGAGGAAGCTCTTTGCCAGATGCAGGGGAGCAGACAGCATCCAGCAGCGTCTTCCCCTTGGTGCAGCTGTAGGCAGGCTGGATGCTGCTGCTGAAAACTCTCTCAAAAGCTGTTTAGTGTCACTGTTTTGCAGAATGGAAGCTGACAGACAGCAAGATGTTACAGCTGCTTCCACAGATCCTTGAGTGTTTGGCAGTGGCTCTGCCCTCATGTTCTGCCAGATGCTTTCTGTCCTTATTATCCTGGCTCAGGTCCACTGGCCACATTATTGGCAGGAGCTGTTTTGCGCACGGTGGCCTGGGACCATCATTAACAGTGTCTTTATGTAGAATAGCAGAGAACAGGGTCCAGTCTGGCTGCTAAAGTGATGTTTTTCACTGCTTGGCCTTTAGTTTTGGATGTAGTTAGCCTTCATTCAGCCTCCTGCTCCCTGCTTCTGGAGCCTGCTGGCAGCAGAAGAGGCTTTTATGTGACACTGCTGTGGCTGTGGGTAACCCCTCCTGCTCTCTCTTTCCTAGTTACCTGTCTGAGGAAGATGTCTTGGATCAAGCAAACCCTTTTGTGCAGCTTGTGAGTGGGGTAGTTTGGCTCCTAAGAGATGGGGAAGTGTACGTCAATCAAAGTCAAATGGCTGAGTGTGATGAAGTTCAAACCACAGGTAAATATTGTGAAGCCTAGCTTCAGCCTGGGTAAAGATTGTCCTTCTGGTGGGGCTATTGGAAGGAGAGGGTAGCAGTGAAAACTGTGTTGTCTAGGTGCAGTTTGCTACTCACTCAAGACATCTAAATTTCTGCTGTGCTACTTTACCTGAAGTCTGTGGCAGGTGCAGGCTGCCTGCAAGATGAGGCTGCACTTGCCTGCTCAGGGTTGTTGAAGAGATTTTGCTAGGGACTGTAAGTAGGGCTGGCATGGTTGGTGTTAATGCTCATTCAGAGAAACTCAAAGCAGATGCCTCTTACAGGAGTTTGAAACTGAGGGCTTGTGAATCCCCTCCTTTGTCCCTGTGCCAGACAAAAACTTAACAAGAGTGCTTCTGGAAATGTTATTCCTAGATTGACATGGATGAACAAGAGGAACCTGGGCTCTCTTCTCATTGTGTTTCAATTTAGCTGAGCTCCTTTCTGGGAGCTGTTCTGCAGACAGATGTGTCTAAACAGCCAGTTCTGTCGCTCAGCTGGTATGTGAATATCTCCCTCTCCTGCACAGGAACCTTCGACAAGTTCATCAATGTGATATCGGCCAGGACTGCAGTTGGACACGACAGCCAGGGGCAGCTGGTCTTGGTTCACGTGGATGGACAGACAGAATCCAGAGGGTAAGGCCAGGGTCAGGTGCAAGATCAGCCTTTAGATTCTGTCGCTGGAACTGGAGGGACGCAGCAGCTGCCAGGAATGTGTTTTAAGGCAGACACTTGCAGGGCTCAGCAGGTCAGCGGAAGACGCCGCTGTTTGGTGTCTTCCTGGCAGAGCTAGAAAAGGCTGATGCAGCCTCCAGGCAGTGAGTGGGCGTACCTGGGGTGGGAGAGCTTCCCCCTTCCACTGAGGAGAGGATCCAACCTTCTAGTGCAGCGATTTCATTAAAGTCAAACAGCATGAATGAGCAACGAACGGCTGTTTGCTTTCGCAGGGTCAACCTCTGGGAAATGGCTGAATTTCTGAAGGAGCAGGGAATCATCAATGCTATCAACCTGGATGGTGGAGGGTCTGCAACGCTGGTCCTAAATGGGACCCTCGCAAGCTACCCATCTGAGCACTGGTAGGTGCTGGCGGCACATGTCCAGGGCTGCACAAGTAACCGTGCAGCTCCCGTTAGCGTGCAGAGCTCAGTCCTACCCCTCTACTCCGCCAGGGAATCTGTCTGCATGGCTGGGAGTTCACAATGTAAAGGCAAGCAACAAGTTTTGAGGGAGAGAGTGACTCTAAAATTGAAAGCGATTTAGTGACTACAGATTTTTTCCACTTAGTCATCCGGGATCAAAGTTTAGCTGTTTTCAGACAGGCAGCAAAGCTGTTAGGCATGACTGAGTAACCTGATGTGGGAATCAGATAAGGAAGCAGCTCTTAGACTGGGAGATTCAGAGCTGCACATTCACAGGAGTCAGCAGAGATCTGTCAAGAGATTATGGAAGAGAGCACTGACCTGGAGACCCTGCCCTGCCTCACATGAGAGAACCTAAATAATACTTTACTTTAAATTCAACTTTTTAGTCATTTCTGACTGTAAGCATGAGAGGATTTAAAATTCAGTTTGCAGCTTGACAGTTGAAAGCGAAGCGTTGCTATAACTGCAATGATGTCACTTAAAGCAAATAATATTCAAGAAAAGGCGTGCTGAACGCCAGAGTTAGGGAAGGTGGGACTGCATAAAGGGAGACTTTGCAAGTTGCTGTCTGTAATTCTGTGTTTGAAATGACTCCTATCCAATAAGAGTTAACACTTAGTTAAAACATTGACTCAGATCTAGTTTTGTGTTTATATTTTCCCATTATTAATGTTCTTATTTGCCAGTGGGAATCAGGATGAAAATTTGTGGATTATATCAACTGGTTTCACATAGGGCTGGGAGCAGCGCAGGGCTTGTGCACCTCATGGGACCCGTCTTCTGTCCCCAGCTCCTTTGACAACATGTGGCGTTGCCCTCGGAGCATCTCGACCATCATGTGTATCCACGAGCCTGCCTGCGAGCCTGTAGACTGCAGCGGTCACGGGGACTGTGTGGAAGGGGAGTGCCGCTGCGCTGGGGACTTCTGGAGAGGCCCAGCCTGTGACATCTTGGACTGCGGCCCTGCCAACTGCAGCCTGCATGGCGTCTGCACTGCCTGTGCGTTGCTGTGGCGCGCGAAGGCTTCTAACGTGAAGATGACAGTGGGTGCCTGTGGGGAGCTCTAGGGGAAGCACAGACCTGGGTGGTAATTACATAGGGAATATCGCTTACCTGCCCACGAGGCACCTCAGTGCATCGCTGCACACAGTCCTGGCTGGTCCACGGCGTCCTCTCCCATGCCTGCATGAAGTAGCGTAGCTCACATGGACTGGCACCAGCAGTAGCTGCTTCCTTCGCTGCAGACAGCAGCAGTGTTTGGCCAGCTTCCCAGCCCTGGGAGCCCAGCCTCTTAGGGCCGCAGGTGCTGGCTGTCTGACCCTGGAAGCCAGCTGGTGCTGCATGGCTCAGCCCTTGTCTTACCTTCTGGGGGTGTGGAGCTGCTCTCCCGTTCCCTCCAGCATCTGAAGCACCAGTAGGGCTGGTCAGAACACGTTGCCTTTAGGAGACAGCAGCAGGGCTGGGCTGGGACTCAGATGTGGAGAGTGGACTTGTAGTAGGACTTGACTTCATTCTCCACGTCTAGGTTTCTGCGCCCTGGGGATGTGCTCCTGGTCTGTTTGTAAATCCGCTGATGGCAGGGCCAGTGTGTTACACTGTATGACAAAGCAGCCGAGTTCTGACCCCTCCTCTAACTGTTCATTCTTGACTCTCCTGCTTCATGATTTTTACAAGTGAGCAACTGCTACTCTTCTGTAAAGTTGCTTGGAATCTAGGGACTGTGTAGTACACACCCCCCGCCCCCCCCCAGCTTCTGCTCTTCTGTGCCTGCTCAACGCTGTTTTCCTGTTTCTTTGCTACCTTCCTGATTCAATTCACAGCCAAGTTTGCACCAGTGAAGTGACTGGGCAGAGCTCAGTGGCTACAGGTGTTGGGAATAGTTGGCCTAGAGTTAACCTCTCGAAAGGCAGTCAGCAGGAGGTTCTGCTGTGTTTGGCAGCTGTAGCGGGTGGGTGTTTGAACCTAACCTGTGTGTGAATTCAGGGTTCCTCTGCTGTGGGTTCCTTGGCAGAGGCAGAGAAGGTTAAGAGCGTACACCAAGAAGCAGAGGCTCCTAATTTTGAGTTCTTGCTATTTCTAAGTCTTTCTCTGTTGTTGTTAATGCCTGTTTGTGTGTGTTTGTGCAGCTGGATGCCTGTGTGATCCTGGCTGGACTGGCAGCAACTGCAGCAAAGGTAATGCTGACTTCCACTCCACTTCTTCGTAGACAGCAAGAGGATGGCGTGAACCACTTCCTAATGGCTGCCTGCCCCACCGGGACTAAGGAAGGGAAAGGCTACACAGTGTGTTTTTCTTTTTGGCAGCCTCAGCATCTTAAGATTGGCTTGGTACAAAGCACTTTAAGCCCTTGCTCAAGGCACAGACTCAGCTTCTGTTCTCTGAGCAGCCGTCAGCACCTTGTGCCAGTGACGGCTCCGTGGGTACAAGCACGGGCTGGGATTGCTTGCCCTTGCAGTGAGGGCCCTGATGAGATCTCTGCTTGTCTCCTGTAGCTTGTGCTAGTGGTTTCTATGGGGACGCTTGCACCCAGAAATGCCAGTGCCGGAATGGTGGCTGGTGTGACCCCGTGCACGGAGCCTGCTCCTGCCCACCTGGGTACTACGGAACCGGCTGCGAGCAAGGTAAGGGCTGCTCTGAATAACAGCCTGGGCTGGGGAGGAGCTTTTGTGTCACCTTTGAGCCACCCCCATGCTGGCAAAGCAAGCATGAGCTCTGCCAGGCAGGCTCAGGCCTGAGCTTCGCTGCTGGAGTTTAACCTGCCAGCTCCCAGCTCTTAAGGTCTTGCCTGTCCTACCCAAATTGGCTAAAGGAGGGAGCAGAGAAGAAAGGAGTTTTCTTCGTCGTTAGAAACTTGTGGATCCCTGTTTAGTCTCTGCCCCAAACAAGTGTGTTGGTTTCCTAAGCGTGTAAGTGTAGAACAGGAATACTCAAATATCCTTTGCTTGAGGGTGTTGCACCAGGCCCCGCAGCAGCCCAGGCTTCAGGTGATCCCCATCAGTGGGTGGGGAATGCTCCAAAGGGCCTTTCTGGCTGACAGCCTTCCAGCTCTGGCTGTGCAGGCACTGGTGCTAACAGAGCTACCCATGCTCGATTGTGTAACCGCACCAGCTTTTCTGAAGTGCTCCAGGGCCCTCCCAGCCTGCTCTAGTGACAGGACAAGTTAATTACAGCGTGGCTGTAAGCTTGCATGCATGGTTACGCTAGTGATGCTTTGTTCCCAGCCTAGCAATGCTCCGCGAGCCCAGTCCCTATTTTCCAAAATCTTCTTTGAAGTAAGCAGAATAACAGCAGTTAACTCACAGTTTGGTGCTTTCAGGCTGCTGGAGGAAGCAAGGTGGGCAGGCAGAACGGCTTTGTCAGGCTGCAGGAAACCTGGGGCCCCAACTGCTCAGCACAGCCGCAGAGCCCGCTGGATGCTTGTGCTCAAACATGAGGACGTGTTTCCTGTAGGAATCAGCTGCTGATGCCCCGCTCCACCTTTACTCCCGAGCCAAAGAGCAGGGCCATAGCTCAGATGTGGCAGGGAGAAAAACACAGGGGAAGCAACAAGGCCAGAGACTGCTGTGATAGCAGAAGCAACACCAATACCTCAGTCAGATGTAGGTGAGGTTTGAGCCTCTCCCAAAGCTCTGAGTGTGCCCATCCCAGTGGGGAAAGGGGCATGGTTGAGTTGGGGGGCAGAGGGAAGCTGCAGTGATGGGCTGGATGGTTTCAAAGCAGGTAGAGCTTTGACAGTGTTGGACTTCTTTGTAATCAATTCCCTAGAGTGTCCCCTGGGCTGGTACGGGCTGAACTGCCAGCAGCCATGTGCATGTGAACACACGTGTCCCTGCAACCGGGAGACAGGCAGCTGCAACATCACCCAGGAACTGGCAATACAGGACCAGCTCAACAAAGGTACCTCTGGTTGTGGGTTTTTCTTTTAAAGAAAAAGTTGGAAAAGCAGCTTTGGCGCATGACGCGCTTGTTTAGTTACCAGCTCTGGCTGGCTGTCATCTTACCTAAGCTTACTCTTTTTCAGCGGAATTTTACACCCTCGCTCCAACACTGCCTTTATTCTCTCTGTTCTTTGTTTTCCAGCTGGGCGATGTTTGGCTTCCCAGAATAAGGGAAGGAGCAAAGAAAAGTTCCCTCTGTCAGAGTAAGTGTGTAATACTCATCATATATATGTACACATACCCACTGCATCGCTGCTGTCAGCTGCTCACTGCAAGGTGGAGTTGCTCATACCCCCTCCTGGGTGCCAGGGCAGTGTCAGCAAGCTCAGAGACCTGCTGCTTCACTGCCCAAAGTATCTGTGTTCTGACTTCGCTGGATCACTGGCAGCGCTCGTGGTGGGGAAGAGGGGGACAGGGAAGGCAAGGTGATCAAACCAGAGTTTTAAGACAGGTGCTAAGCTGAAGCCGCCATCAAGGACAGTTCCTGTCCACAGCTTACAGTTAAACGAGCCACCTTTCCTCGCCCTTGGAGGCACTGTACTTGCAGCAGACAGACAAGGACAGTTCCAGCACCCGTAGTATTGGTGAAGGTACAGTCTCTCTGCAGGCGCAGCTGGGCACTTGTTAACTGAGTAGGAAGCTGGAAAGAGCCAGAGCAGCCCTGCAAAGCCTTTCGGAGCCTGCTCTGACCTGCCTGAGAGCAGAACCACAAGCTTGTGATGACAGAGAAAGGAATACAAACCTTGAAGTCATTTGCACATTGGGAACACGTGAAAACAGGTCAAGAGATGTTGCTTACATGGATTCTTCTTCTGCCTGACAGAAAAGCCTGGATCTCCATGACCTCCATCTTGGCTCTGCTTCTGGTGGTTAGCGCCATGGGAAACATAGGCCTTTTTCTCAGGGCCAGGTCAGAGAGGCACCACGAGAGTGGCGACTACTTCTACCACCCCTTGCGGGAGATGAACGGGGATGCCAGTCACACCTCCACATCTGCTGCCTGCGAGGCAGAAGATACTCAGGACCAAAGTCAGGCACTCCTTCAGAGTCCCGGATGAGAAGAGACGAGGTATTTTACTCTGCACCTTGTACTACGCCGCCCAGCACTGACTGTTGCAGGGGCTGTTCACGCCTTCAGTGTAAAACTGCTGCCTAACCCCAGAGCAGCGGCAAGATGCCTCAGTCTGAGAAATTCCCTTGCTTCTGGCTCAGCCCTGCTGAGAGCATGGTGAGCTTCCCTCGTGTCCTCTGCGGCTCCAGCCAGAGCAAACAAGATGGGTAATTGGTTGCCACAGGAGGATGCAGGGCACAAGCCGTGGGGCCAGCATCCACACATGCAGGTGGATAAGGGAATTCCACTGCTGCAGCAGGAAGGGAAATGGGCTGGTTCCCTCCAATACTTGAGGGAAACAGGTGAGGAATGTAAGCCATAGGCACTTCAGAAAGGTCCCTTCTCACCTGAGCAGCGATAAGTATTTTTAAGATGCAAGATAAACTGCCTCTAGCATAAAGCTAGGCTTAAGGAAGTTGGCTTAGGGATGGTGTAGTCTATAACTGCTCTTCCCTGGTAAGCTCAGACTTCTATCATAAAACTGAAAAAAGCTGTTTTAAAATGTTGAAGCAGGTGCAGCAGACAAGGACACGGCGGCATTCCTCCTTCTGGCCACAGTGGTAGGGCTGGGGTTTTCCTGCACCTGACTTTCTTCCCCTGGCCTGTGGTGACTGCAGGGCCAGTGTTTTCTTACTCAGTCCTTAGTCCTAGGAGTAGTCCAACAGGTGCATGATGAGCACTGCAGTACAGCAACATAAAAAGCCTTGCCAGTTCAAAAAAAACTCATTCTTGTATTCTCTTGCACCTCACAGAAGCTGTTGTGCCCTGCCTGGCTGTGTGGGCTGCCCCAGGGGCCCTGCCACTACAGGACCCCGGCCCAGCAAGGAGGGGACAGCAGCTGCCTGGCACAGTCACAGGACACAACCCAGCCTGATGAGCCCAAGCTGGCCTCGGCCAGCAGGACACTGCGTGCGGCGGCCCTTGGTCACTGCTGCTAGCACTGCCCTTCCCTCGGAGGGAACTGCCATCAGCGAGTACTTCAAGCAACCCAAGATCCTGAACATCTCAGCTGGAAAGGACACATTTTACTAGAATACATCCTTGCACAATGCGTTAAAAAAACCCAAACCTGCAACATATTTGAGTTTGTTTCGATGTGAGGGAAAACTAGCTTTTAATGTGCTACTTTAATGCTGCAAAGGGGGGGGTCTAAAGCCTGTCTGAGCCTAAATATTAATATTTTTATGCACTCCGTTTTTATCTCTCCAAGTAGAATATAAGTAATTTTTGCACCACTGCTGGTGTCAGATCAACCTGTAAACAGAAGATTCTATTTTTCTATTATTTACAGAATACTGTTTGAAACTTGAATAAAGTCTATTGCTAATAAGCTGCCTGAAATTTGAGTTCTTAATAGTCAGTTACAGAACAAAGATGCGATCCTTTCCCAGGTGATCTCAGCTGGCCATTTGAACTATGTGAGCCCTTTTTATTTTAAATAACCAACTACACTGCAGGATGATGTGTTGTAGCAGCCTACTCTGTGGGATGAAAATAAACAAAAAATGCTGGTTCTACAAGGAAAAATTAAAGAATATTTTAGTTAAAAAGTAGGAATAACTGAACACAAGCAAGACTTACCTCCGTTTGTGTGTAGATATGCTTATATTTTCATTTTGCCACAATTTGAACAGTTGCATCAAACAAGATACGTTCCTTAAAGATGCTTTTTTATTTCCAATACAGAAATGTACAGCTCCTACCAGAACCTACAAATACTGCAACTAAGTACATTTGTTATCAAGTAACACATTACAAAGCACTCTGCATTTTGCTAGTGTGCTTTTAAAGAATGTTCGGGGTTTTTTGGCTGAGAAAAAACAGGACTTCAACATATAAAAATGAAGACAGCTGCAAGGGAGAGAAAGTAAGACAGTGCTTGCTAAAAAAAAAAAAAAGAAATAATGCCCATTTAACTTGTACATAACTAATAGCTTGAAAGCAGACATTGATGTAATTAAAAGCCAATGCATGTCACATACCAGTTTAGCCTTCCAAAAGATCAGTAATTTGATAAAAGAACAACCACAAACATGTTGGAAGAATATTAAAGCTAATAGCATGCAGGAATCTTTGACAAATGCTTGTCAGTTTTAGTCCTTAAGACCCTAAGAGCTCTGCTTCTTGTATTATTTGGCTCACAGTATAAACATTTTGGATATTAAAGAAGTGTGAGCTAGTAAAATGCATTGTGAACAAGGGATTCCTCCGACTCTAGCATGGCCAGCCTTAGCTGCTGTGCCAGTAGTCACACCTGAGTTGAGTGAACAGTTGGGCTCAGCACTGCCCGTCAGGAATTCCAAGTTGCAGTAAGCATTAAAGATTTAAGATGACTGGATTATGGCATTTTCAAAATCTTTTGATGAATAAATCAGAATTGGATTATAAATTCTTATTAAAAATTGTTTTTTTCCTGTTACTGAAAGGAAATTGATAGAACCGAAGTGGCCAGCCCGAAGACTGAACTGAACGAGGCTGCGCCTGCAGATGTGTCAGCAGCAGACACATCTGCGCAGCCAAAGCGGCCGCGGTCCCTCCGCGTTCCCGTGTATAACACGGCGGCAATGAGGATTGCTCTTCCCCCAGCCGCGAGCACACAGGGAGCTGGGAAAGGACCGCGAGGTGCTCTGGGTGCCTCCCTGCTGACAGCGCGAGCGCGTTTGAGTGCCCGCCTGCAGCTTAACCCGTGGCACACGACAGCAGTAAAGCTACCAGCACTGCTGCTTTTGCACCCTCCTGGGCTAGAGTCTCCCTCGGCCCCTCCGCAAGGCTAGGCTGGTCCATCTACAGCGGTTGAAAAAGCCCTTTTCAAACCTGAAAGGCGGCAAAACATTTAGCGAAAACGACTCGGTTGCTGCATTCCAGCTTTGCCCTGAGTCCAGTCTGGCACCTGTCTTCAATGCACGCCCACTGGTGACATGCTCCGTGTTTGCCTTTCCCAGTCCCACTGGGACAGAAGCCAGTAAATGGCAGGATGGGGCAAACCTGTAGAAATTGTTAAGAATAAAGGTTTCACATATGGCCATATTTAGTTGTAAACAATGGCACAACACTTTGCACCTACAGCATAGCATCCTTTCTCTTGAGACCTTGTATCGCACATTAAACATGGCAACAGCTCTTTGAGGTAGGTAGTGTGTTTTGCATATGGAATATTTGAAGAGGGGAAAGCCCCAATTTACTGAGGAGCTGTTTTATAAGTACCCAGCTAGCTACCTGAACGTGGCCTGAGCTCAATGTCACTGAAGCACAGCTGCCGGAGTACTGCTGGGGAGAAGGGAGGGCCTTGCTGCATCTCTAGCTCATCACCCCAAACTGGAGTCTTTTTTTCAAGATTCTGGTTTAAAAGATTTGAGAGGCAAGTGGCTCCTGGGGAGCCAGAATCCAGAACTCCTCCCAGTCTCAACTCACAAGAGGCTGCTGTGAAGAAAACAGTGTGTTTTGTTTTCTGAAGTACACTGATGTCATTTTAGGGTGAAAAGGTGTTTTAGAAGATTTCTGCTTCCCTTGTATCTGCAGTTCTCAAAGTCAGGCTTAAAAAGCACAGCATAGCATCAGCCACAACATCCAGGCTGTTGCCCCCTTTCTCCTGTTACGTTAACATTCAGGGAAAAAAAAGGGGGGGAGGAATCCACATTGGCTTATTTAAATTGATAGCTAATAAATTAGGAGGTGGAATAACTCAGGCAATTTTGTATAAAATTGAAAGAGAGAGATCACAAGCTGCTTCCCAAACAGATGTGTGCAGCCACCTCCAGTGGGGCAGAAGAGCGGTACCACCAAGGAACAAGAGTTACAACTCAGGCTGCGATATGCCTGGAGCCAGCTGAGGGAGCGCTCCCTAGGAGCAGCCCTTCAGCTCTTCTGGGGTGCCAAGCTCCCAGAGCCTCACTGACAGGAGTTAAACACCCAAGGTTTTACAGCACAGGTCACATTATAAAATTAATAAATCCAGTGCAATGGAAGAGGTACTTAACCAAGGGAAACAGGAATGTTACCACCATGGGATGTGAACAACCACGTAAGAATCAAGCCACAAGAAGCTGAAATCCTGAAACAGCACAGTAAGGACGAGGCTGGGTTTGCTCTCAATGCTTTGGGAGTCAGTCTGAAACTCAATTTCTAGCATCAGAATTAATTATGGGTAAAGGATTTTACATGAGGGATACACACATGCACTTCTAATTCCAGAGCTCCTGATTTTCCATAGCAAAGGTAGTACTTTTCCCCTCCGTGTCCCACTCCAGTTACGCTGAAATGCCAGAGACGTAAGTTTTATTCACCTGCGAGAAATGTTGTTCTGTGTCCACAGAACAACTGGGGAATTCTCAGAAATCAGAACTTTCCCGGAGGCCTGCATAACTAAGGTGCCTGTTCTGCTCTCAGTGAGAGATGCAAGGTGGGAGAGTAATTTCCTTGGCTCCACTCCTTTAAAAAAAACCAAGCAATTTACATAAACACATCAAGTTTTTCATCTCCCATCGTTCCAAATACTGGGGCTCTTTTCTCCTCTGTCAATGCCTGATGCTTCAAAACCATAATTAAAACAGCAGGGTTAGAAGGAACTTCTTTACGTGCATGTTGTTCTTAGCTGCACAGATTCCATCAACCTTAATAAAAACTTGGTGAAAGGAAGAGAAACCCCAAGTCTTTACTGAGAAACACAGCTGTGGATTGCTGTGCTGGAGGAAGAAACCTCACTTCCACCACCACCTGTGCTTGCCCCAGCTCCAAGCCCAGAACTGTTTGTGCTGCTCCCCAGCTGGGGAACTGGAAACCCATTCATTTTAGACCACATTCGCCACGCTACGTGACACGAGCCACTGGGCTGGGATAAAGCAAACAGTGGTGGGGGCAGCACTCTCAGGATCCTTCTGCAGGCAGCAGATCCATGCAGCGGTTACCTCCGGCTGGTGGGGAGGAGTCTTCACAAAGCACTGCTAGATCCGAAAGCAGACGTCTGTCCTCATCACAAGTCCTGCATGTCCGCTAGCTGCAAATACTGCCCAACAGCAACTGAGTATTTGATGCCTATTCGCCGTTTGTTGCCACCTAGACAAGAACACGTACAAAACTTTGCTACCCAACCTGATCATGGATCACTACCACCTTTGCTATACATCTGCTCTCTGGAATAATCAGTGGAGATTACGGACAAACATGGTATTTTTGGTGTGTCACAAAGATGCACTATCTTTTTACTAACTCCTGAACTCAATCCTTGCTTCTCGATCCTAAGAAACATCCCTCTAGACTCCAAAAAGCATTAGACTAACCTTATCTTGCAGGAAAAGGTGAGAGACAGCCCTTATCCCAAGTGCTACGTACAATACAGCCCTTTATGCAAGAACATCCAGCGATCACAAAGATTAGAACCTAAGTAGAAAGATTTCTTGGGTCTGAAGACAACCAGTTATTCCTTTCTAAAACAAAGTTTGTCCCAGTAAAAAAGGTGACTGGATTTAATAAATAGTCATTTTTGAAATTATAAATAAGTTAAAAATTAATTTAAAATAAGCTAATATTTGAATAAATAAGTTTCAGTAAGTGCTTAAATACATATATGCGCTTTTTTTTTAAAGTTTGCTCTTCAAGTTAGCTCATGTTGTAAAGAAGTAAGTTCTATAACACTGCCATAAAATTTTGTGCCTTCAGGAAATAAAATATTGCTTTTCTTAGCCCTTAATAATTTGATTCAGTTCCCATCCACTTTGATGAGATGGGTCAGATGTACTCATTATTGCTTGTAAACCTGAGGAAAAAGGAACAATAATCTATCTTTAAGAAAGACGCTGCTTACTGGAGGCAGGTTCTCTGCCTGTACTTTCTAGAAAGCCATCGTGACTTTTGTGTCTCAGTGGGTTAAAAAAATCCAACACATTTCCTAATAGCATCCCAGCAGATCAGAAGAGGTTTTAGGTTTGACCTGGAACTGATTTCTGAAACATCCTATCTGTGTTAAGGTATTTACAGTTTGCACCTGAAATGCCCACTCCACTTTCTGACGTGTAACTGGTACCTCAGGCACCCAGAAAACTAGATTAGTTTTGCTACACGTGAATAATCTAGTCCTACAGATCAAACAGATAAGGCAACATCAGTCTCCTCTACCACGTGTGGGAACAGGACTGATTGGAAAGAGCCCTTTAAAGTTGAGTAATACACAAATTCATGCAAACTGACATTCATCCAAAACCACAATTTGTGAAAAAGACTACTGAGAAGTAGACATCGGATATAAAATTTCTAAATCCGCCATTTGAATTCTAGGTTTTCAGGTTTAAAACAGCTCCGAGAAGCCTCTCTGTGTCCAAATGGCTGCTACCTGTGGTCATACGAACGACTGCCTCCAGGCTCAGCCCCTGCAGGCTCTTTGGTTTGGTGCACAGAGCAGCTCTGGGAGAGCCAGGAAGCCCCGGAGCAGTCTTTCCTTGCTGGCGTAGCCTTGACCCTGCTATCTTGAAAGATGGGAGCTGCTCTGGGACTGGCTGGAAGATGTCGTGGCTCCACTCAGCTGGGAAAAGCCACTATTGCAAGATTCCAGGCTTGACATGGATCCCCTAGGATGGGACAAAACAGATGTACTTGTTAGAAAGGTAGCTATTAATGGATAACTCTATACATCTGACAGGAGATCAACGTATACTCTGTAACACTTGCAAAAGTATTCTACGTTTTGTCCTATCATTTTCAAGTTTGTCTCCAAGAATCTCAGCGCTCCTTTGTGTCACGATAAAAAATTAATTTGTCATAGACATTTTTCTTAGCCACAGATATTACACTTTGTCTCTTGCAGTTACTCCAGGAGTGGGACACAGCTGGAGCCTCTGTGGGGCTGCACTCAGCCCCTGAGCAGAAAGGAAAACTAAAGAGCAGTCCAAACGCAGCCCAGCGCAGCGAACGCAGCTGCCACTTCTGACCCGAGAGCCCCAGCTCTAGCATGTCCAGTCACGGTCTTCAGCTCTTTCTGCCAAAAGCAGACTGGGTTCACTGTAGCTGTGACTGCCTCCTGTTCCTGACACATTTTACACAGGTAGAGCAACAAGAAACAGGTTTGAATGATCAGAGAGAGGAATTTGCTGCTTCTCTGACTGCACAGGATCTGGCCAGGTCACATTCTCAAGGTTGCCCTGCCCACCTGCAAGTCTGGTCCACCTAACACTTCCTCCAGCTCCTAGGGAAAGGTCAAGTACTTGCAAAGTATTCAGATTGCTGGGTGATTTCAAAAGTACTTTTAGCTTTAAAGGTGGCTAGACAAATCCTCCCAAGGTTGATGTATTCACCTCCAAGTCACAACCAACATCCTTCTCAAATGCCAAACCAAATATGTATGAAATAGCCCAGCTGATATTTGTTGAGTTACTCCAAAAGCAACTTCCCAAAACATTTCCAACCAAGATCAAAAAACTCCTCAGTCAAAAACCTCCCCCTCTTCAGGTAGCTGTAAGCAAGAACCGAAGCACAAATTCCACTGGTGGACATAAAGCCAAGGGGTCCCTTATTACCTACAGCACTAAAGGAGCTGCTTTGTGCAAAATACCACCAAGTTTTTGTCCATCTAGTTTATCACCAATGAAACGCACACCGTGTGGTGGCCATTGGTATCTGGATGTTTAAGTCACACTCAGTCCTCTCACTTGGCTTCTTTATTGCAGGTCGTAACCTCCCCCAGTAAACCTCCTACCTGAAGTCCTTGGATGCAAGCACCTCATAGTAGTATATGAGCTTGCACTTGTGACTGGAAACTTGCAGAGAGGCAAGAACATCATCCACCCGAGGGAGGCTAGTTCCAGAACAAGGCAGAGGGCCGTGCATTTTCCACTGGAGAATGTAAAAGCCAGGCCAGCGAGTCACATGAGATCCCTGGGAGAGAAAGAGAGTGCCATCAAGTGACTACCAGGTGCCTTAAGGAATAGCTGAATAACTTGGCAAAGCCAGAAGAAACTACCGAGGTGACTACTTTGGGGAGCATACAGCATTCATTTATTTTACATACCAGAGCCACAACCCTGTAATGCTAGTAAAAAAAAAAGATTAGTTTTCATTGGCTTTTTATCATGGACTGAGTCCCTTTCCAATGGCTCACTCTAATTTAGGGCTGCAATAGCAGCCACTTTCACAGGACATCCAGAGAATGACGACCACAACAACTATTTCTAAGCAATATGTGATTTCCCACTCCATCTATTCCTTCCCCTCCCCACCACCAGACAATTTTTGAGATTGCTAGGTCTGTAAGATCCATGCCATTCAAGACCCAAACATATCTGACCTGGATGCTCTCTCCTTCCCGGCAAACCAGTGGAGATTCCACGCGGCTGTAATCCACCCCAAGGACCCAAGTCTTATCAATTAGCTGCACATTGTCCCCAGCAGCAGAGGTACTTGGTAATGGGGCTTCTTTATGACTTGTTTCAGGAGCTCGTTTGGAGTGAAAGAGGCTGAACACCACATCTCCCTTCAGGATATCAAAGTCCCAGGTGATCACAGATTCCCCTTCCAGAATCTCCACAACTATCTAAGAAGGGAACAGAACAAGTACATTGTGAAGCGTCAAGTCTTCAGAGTGGGGAGGAAGATGCTGGCTGCCATCTGCAAACATGCTTTTCTCGACAGTCCTTCAGTTAAGCTATTGGTCTTGATTCCTAAGGAGAATATAGACTGATTCCCATCGCCAGTCTTGTGCCACAATAGATCCACTCAGGCATTTCTACCCCATCTCTCCCCTGTATCAGAGTTGCTTGTAAACTATTTACTAGTTCTAGCAAAACCTCGAAGGAACTGAAGCAAAGCATTCCAGACACAGCAGGGAGCACCTTCCAAGTGGCTATGCACTCCAAACAGCACTGCTGCTTTTTCAGTTGTCTAAGCAGGCCAAACCAGAGTTACTCATCATCAGTGAAGCTAGCAGACTATTTTGACATTCAAGTGCTCCTTTTCTGGACATTCTATTTTGTGATGACCCCTGTAAGGATGTTCCCAGTACATACCTTCTTGTAACACCACCATTACTGTCCTAGCTATGCTACTGAAAATGGAAGCTGTACTATTAGAAGGGAAACTGAGGGAGATTTATTTCCCCAAAAAGGAGGTCCAGAAGATCAGCCCATAGCAGAGACAAGAGACAGTGTTTCTCAAATTGCAGTTCTTTAGTTCCACACTTCTAGCCAGCGCCAGCTTTCCCAAGAAAGGCATGTTGCTGCTGAACCATCTTGTGTTCACATTTTGGGAGCCCTTTGTTGTTCTAGCCAGCATTAACAAACAGAATACATCACTGATACCAGTCCAGCTCCTCCTTCAGCCTGACCAAGTACTGGTTTGTACCTCGTGTGCAGCTCCTTTGAGGACACTTGCAGAATGATAGATAGTCTCTGTCCATAACCGGATGTGATCCGAGTTCTCTGGCTCTTCTTCTGTTTGATAAAGAGACTTGGGAACAAGTCCACCTTCTGGGACAGTACACTGGAAGAGCAAGACAAACAAATGTGAGGGTTCATACTGCTCTAGTGGTAAAGTATCAAGTCACCTGTACAACGAACACTTGCCTGCTGTTAGACACAGAGGATGACACCCTCAGCTGGCATAAGATTTCACAGAGGGACTAAGTTTACTTGAACTACAACAATTCACTAAGCTCCATTTAGAGAGCTGACTTTTAACCCCCTTCTCCAGGGCAGCATCACCACTTCAGGGTGAAGTCTCCTGTGTACAAATTAACCGCACCGTGCTCAGAGCAGTGGCATCCCAGCCAGAACAGAGGTTTAACCATCTTTCAGAAGGGAGTGGAAGGTCAGAGTGTTGAGGAGGAGGGAACTGAGGGAGCTTGCACATTGCAGATTCCACCTGCAGAACAGGAAGGACAACTCACCATGCAGTCTCCTCCCAGGAAGTCTGGAATCACATCTTTGTCCACGTAGTCTACCAGCCCTCCTGGACCCTGGTAGTTATTCCCACTGTAAATGAGGAACTTCTGCCTCGTGTTTTCATTGATAAAGGGACTGACCTGAAATAAAGTGGACAGAAGACATGACTGTCACTGAGTGAAGTTAGAGACGACGTTTATGCCATCTCACATGGATGCTTTAGGCTCTAGACTGGAAGGCCTCATCACCAAGAATGCAGACCAGCAGGAGTGCAGAGCTTCATAACCCTGAAGCAGTTCGCCAAAGGAAGGGGCAACAAACGGAAAGTGTACTATATCATCGTCTCACAACATTTTCCACTTCAAGTAAAATAAGTTTGCAGTCACCACATCACATATAAGCCTCACAAGAAATTTAACAAGCATGTTCTTACATTGCCAGAAGAGTCAGCAGGCACCAGGCAGAACCATATTTATTACTCTTCAGTGTCCTCCAGCATCAGATTAAAAAATACTTGTGTTTTCCCATCAATATGAAAACCTACTAAGTTTGGGCTGCCACTGCTGCATGAGGAATTGCAGTTTAGGTCCAACATCCTGTCCTGCCCTGGTGGCCAACAGCCACTGGAATGAAAGGAGCTACAGGCATGCTACAGCTTACTCTGTAGCAATGCTGTGGCCTCTTCAGGAGTTGAGCCACAAGTTACCTGGAAGCTTTTTCTTCTCTAACTCTTCAAATAAGCAGAACTTACACTGACTGGATGATATAGCTATTTGTACAGGCACAAGTGCTTGTTATCCTGCAGTCCAGATTACACCCACCAGAGTCCAGAGCACAGGAAAAACCCTGGGTGCTCGCACTATCAATAGCCTCCCCAGAGTTTCAGGGTAGTTGTCCTCTACAACTTCAATTATCCGAAGCAGGGCCTTAACTCCAGGCCGCCAGAGATGCCGCATATTTAGCCCTTCCAAGTCCACCAGACATGTCCAGGATCTAAAATAAACATGCAGAAAAAAGGCCTGTCAGAACTTCATTGCACAATGGCTGCTCAGTTAACGATCCACAAAATATTTCAGAAACACCGTAGCTGTACAGGATCTCGTGAAGCCAACAAGGGAGACCAGCAGTTCCAATAAAAAGTAGATCTCGACTCAGGCAGCAGACAGCCTGAATCCAGTTGAGCTTTCAGGCAAAACAGAAACCCAGCCCCGAAGGCATGAACATATGCTGCCAGTGTGCAAGAGGGTGAAGGTATGCAGGCCTGTTGCTAAGAATAGTTTAAAAATGCATTTTAAATGAAAGTGGAATCTGGCAGACAGTATCCTGTATTAAAAAAAGAGAATTTAAAGGATCTGGATTAAAATCACCGAGAGCAAGATTTGATTAATCTGAAGTGGGACATAAAAAGATGTAAGGAAGGACCAATACTTGCTTTCATATGAAGCTGCAGAATTTATCTGCATTTAAGTCATATATGGTACCCCAAGCTCAGGAACAGCCCGTAACAGAGACAAAATGCTGTCTGCAGTTTAACCCTAAGGACATAATCTAAAACCTTCTCAGAAGCACTCTTCTCACCACATCAGTGCAAACTTTGTAAGGATACAATAAAACTAACTATACTAACGTGATGGGGCGGCCAAAGATGTTGGTATTTTCCTCACATCTCTTTTGTCCTTCCTCATTAATTGACAGAACCTGAAATCAAAGACAGTAGGACTAGGATTAGCGTGAGTACAGCTGAGAAACCAGGACAACCCAGAGATCTTATTTCAAAACACACAGAACCCAGAAGTATACCAGTTTGAGAACATGCAGTGTGCAAAACAGAGAATAAGAGTCTACATAAAAAAAAGGCTTCTCTATTGAAAAGTTGTGCTGACCATACAAGGTACAGATACTGAAAATCTAAGATGAAATATACGTCTCAAGATCAAATGTTATTAGTGGAGCTGCATGAGAGAGTGATGCAGCTAAACTGCAAGTTATCAGAAAACATCCTTCCAGCCCACTCATACCATTACAAAAATTTCACTTCTGTCTCTGCAGGAAGAGAGAGAGAAGCTATGCCGTGCCAAAGTCACTAAGCCAGCTTCAAGTTGCCAGCCACAAAACAGGAAATATTTGTGTCAGGCAGGTAGATTCCTGCTGCACTATAACAAGACTTCTAAATACCCCAAGGGAAATAGAGTCCCTCAGGTGAGAAACGAAAGTACAACTCACATGGCGCAGCAGTGATTCCTCTCCCAGAGCTTTCACCAAACCTTTTGTGTCCATCTGGCCAAGACGAAGGATGTAGAGTGGTCGTCCATCTTCAAAAGAAACGCAAGGGCTTTAAGAGGGAAGCACTCTAGTCTCCCAGGCTATCACTCTAGTACCTTTTATAAAAGCCACATTAAGTATTTGAAAAGGATAAAAATAATATCCAAAGGCAACCTTATCAAAGAGATGCTGCTTTGCGCTAGCTGTAGTCTGCCAGATCTGTGCAGAGAAAATAACAAAGCTACAGGAAAACAGAGTGGCTGTTTACAGGTGTTGAACTGCTTTGTTAATGTTTAAAGGGTCAATGCAACTTTCTTCAAAAATCCCAGGTTACTTATGAGGTCCTTTAATGCAAACAGTGCTGTAGTATCAATATAAGGTGCAGCTTCTAACCTTTGTCTTGATAATGCCATCCTCCAGTGTAGTATTCATCTAAGAGGGCTGGGGGCCTCCATGACTGTAGGATGTAATCCACCTGGTACTGCTTTCGCCAAGACAGTGATTGACAGAGCATTTCTCGAGCTTTGTCAATGTTGAAGTCACGAGCCCGCAGAAATCGAAGGATATGTTCATCTTTGGGGATCTGAGAGAAGAGAATGTTCAAGGATCAAGACTAGTATGGTACCTGTACTACTGTTCCATACAGCCTGCAGAGAAGTCTGCAGAGCATGCACCACTTTTTAATCTCTTAATTTTAAGATGGCAAATATTAAATGTGCATTCCTTCTCCGTCCCTAACTAATCCGGCTGAACACAGCAGATGGTGCTAAGAGCACCAAAGTAGTGATAAATTCATGTCCCTTTGAGAAGTATAGGCTCAATATTTATCCGAGCATTGCGCATGCACAGGCACAGTCTGTGAGAAGCCTTTCACTGATCCAATCGCCAGAAGTCCCAGCAAACTCTGGGCTGGTGAAAGTTTCCCTCAGCTAGCAATGCACAAGGGCAAACAAAATACCAAATGAAAGTAACACAGCTGCAAATGTCTGAACTGTCAGACAAATCGGCAAAGCATCCCCAAGAACACATATACCAAGTTAAGCAGTCACTATTTGGAGGGCGATCACAACTGTACAGACTTTGAATGATTACTCACTAGCACCAATTTCAGCTGTTGTGCAGGCCCTTCTGGTTTGCTGCTGACCATGCTTCGCTGGTGTTGTTTGAACAGGAAAGATTTTGAGTTCTTCCACAGGCTTCCCTGCCCCATTACATCATAATAACTCTTGCCAAAACAATCAACAAAAACTACTATATACCCTTTCTCTATCACTCATCCCCACACTACCAGTAATTCTAGCACCACAGGCACAAAAGCCTTCCCAAACCAAGTCTGTAGAATGGCTTATTCCAATCTCCTTCCAAATCTCCCATGTTTCCTTTAGCTGAAAATCAAAGAAAATTTGTCAGTAATACGAGGCAGTAGGAACCAACAAAAACCCTGATGGACTCCATAGAAGTGCCAAATTTGACCAATAGCCTTTCAGTTGCAAAACCCAACTGGATTACAGCTGCATATGCTGTTGATTTCTCAGTCCTTCACCCCTGCTCCCCCACAAGTGTTTGGCCTTGTCCGCTACATCAAGTTTCTATTAAAAATGGAGCAGGGATAGTCTCCTCTGGAGCATCCATACTGTGTTTAGCACAATGCAAACAATCTGAGCCCTGATGTAATACTAAAAAAAAGCGCGTGGTTCAGGAGTCAAAGCTCTTTTGTTTGTTCACCGACATGCTCACAGAAACAGAATGCAGGGAAGAAAGGAAAGCTGCCAGCAGTGTCAGGCTGGGAGCAATCTTGGTTTCACAAGCTGGTATGAAGCTGAAAGAGATATTAAGAATTGATTCCACGCAAAGAAAGAGTTCAGGTAGCCTAAAGCCAAGCCTAGCAGCACCTGAAGAGGAGATGAGAGATTAACACTGTGCAGCATATTCTAACACACTGCAAACACTGCATTTGTATGTCACAGAAAGGAAAAGGGCAGCCTTCCCAAATTGGGAATAGCCTTCTGATGTATTTAGAAGAATGCCACCAAAATTTTGTGCATTGTAGCAAGATTAAAGACAACAGAATTTTCATTAGCTGATTTGAATTTGCATTTCTGTTGCTGAGAGGAAGCTGTTGTTCACGAGACAACAGAAAAAACCCACAAACATCTACAGCCCCTGGATCTCCTGTAAGACCCAGGAGATGGTATGGCTGTTAGAAGCTTTTGTTACTTTTCATGTTTCAATCCTCTACTGTACATGGCTACAGGTAAGAGGTAAATTCAGTGCTTGTGTTTGGACCAAAGGCAGGGAACTCTGAAGGGTTTTATTCCACTTCGAGAGGAATTAGTCTCTTATCTTTGTCCAACCAAAGCAGTAACTCCCATGTGCAAGAAAATGAAGTTTTAATTTCAGCCTGTTTATTTACTAGTGAAACTACACATACTGTTCTACATGGTGGAAAGCTATTGATTATGAACTTCAAGTGTCTGCAATTTTAACACCATTTGAAGTTTGTTTCTTCATCTACTCAGATTTTTAAAGCAATGATAAAACTTAACAGGGAATGGAGAGTGAAATAGGATGAAGAGAACAAAAATATGAAGGGACAGTTTCCAGGAATCAGGAGATCAACAAATATTTTTTGACAGAGGAATAGGGACATCTCTGCTCCAAATTATTGTCACAGCAAGGTACCAGCCTCTCCAGAGAAAACCCACATCATGTAGGACAAGTTCCTGATTTTGCACTATTCTGACAGGCAATCAAGAGATGCAAACAGGTGAGATGTAAGGGGGTTTAGGATAAAGTCTCAATAGCTAGCAGCATCCTTCCCACCTGGTCAAGACTGTGTAGGGAACAGAGCTCACAAAGCCTACACAAAGGGTTCCAGACAGCTCCCAGCTGTCACTGAGAGTGCTCAGCAATCAGCTGTACCTTGCCAAGGCACCTAAACACGGCAAGCAGCTGTTGGGAAGCACAAAGGCTTGCACACACTCACAGAGCTGCAAGCACCCAAGAGGCAGTTGTTCCACTTTTTCTCATATGCTGTCACTTTTACATTCTCCAGCTTCCATTCCCCAGCCCCTGTCTAGGAAGCGGGAAAAAAACCCAACCCACAGAAAAAAAGAGGAAACCGTTTAGAATGCGCTGCTTCCACCTGAAACCAAGACCCTTGCAGATCACACATGGATAAAGTCTCACCGTTTTATTCTCATCTAGGGCTCATTTTCATCTGGACACCCAGTAGCTGAGGTACCTCCCACCACACAGAAGTCCACATCGTTTTATTGGACAGATCACTGTAGACCTAAAAAGCTTCATGTCCTATATTTCAGAGCATAACTACACCTGGGAATTGATCCCTGCGCCCTTTGTTCTGTGTCTGCTTGTTGTCAAAACACTTTTATCTGACAGGAGATTGACATCTGACAGGGTAGACAAAGGGAGAGCCGTGGATGTTGTCTACCTCGACTTCAGCAAGGCTTTCGACACAGTCTCCCATAATATCCTCCTAGGGAAGCTGAGGAAGTGTGGGCTGGATGAGTGGTCGGTGAAGTGGATTGAGAACTGGCTGAATGGCAGAACTCAGAGGGCTGTCATCAGTGGCGCTGAGTCTAGTTGGAGGCTAGTAACAAGTGGTGTCCCCCCACTGGAACTGCACTGGAACTGGCTGCCCAGGGAGGTTGTGGAGTCTCCTTCTCTGGAGATATTCAGGACCTGCCTGGACAAGGTCCTCTGCAGCCTGCTGTAGGTGACCCTGCTTCAGCAGGAGGGTTGGACTAGATGAGCCACAGAGGTCCCTTCCAGCCCCTACTATTCTGTGATTCTGTGAATTTGGGGAGACATGGATCACAAGCACTATTTAGTAAAGCAAATTTTATTAGTTAATCTGTTATTAGCAGGTAACCATTCACACAGATCACTCACACATACTCACAGTTATCTGGCTAGATGGGCAGCCAGCCCCCTCTACTCAGTAACAGAGCATCACAGTGATGTGACAGGAGCTTGCAGGTAGGTCCTTCAAGAAGCCATTTGTTCCATCGGGTGTACATATATTCGTGTACTCTCTACCTGCATCCAGCACCACCACATTCTAGGACATGGTCCAAGTTATACAACCTGTTAATGCTATTGTGTACCAGTGGCCTTGGACAGATTTGGCAGATGTCTGGTGTCCTGAATTTATCAGCTCTTGCAGATTCAACAACGTTGTTAGTCTCTGGAGCTTATCAGCTTCTGGGAGACTTTCACACACTACCTCAACACATACTGTTGTTCTCTTCAGCCTGCCGTTTTCTGGTAACTGTTTCTCCATCCACATTCATAGGTACCAACAAAACCCACGTGCACACTCACATAGAAAGGGACTTCATGAGTTTGATAACAACAGAACTATAGCACTAAATCTTTGTCACATTTTATTTCTACACAGGTGATACACATTAGTTCTTCCAAGAAAAAACAGGGGTTTAAAAATCATGTTTAAACTCCTTATACTCAAACAAGACATGCTCTCTCTCAGGTCTGAGAAAGATACAGCAAGTCACGCAGAAAGTACTAGCAAAGCTCCTTGCAAACAGTAGCGTCTTTCAGAAAGACCGGTTAAAAGAAAAATAGAATCTCCCAAAGCACATGAATGCAGAGTACCTCCTAACCCATTCTGTATGGCTGACCGAGCAGTTAGCTGCTAAGCCAAGAAGCTATTACTATTGAAATCTTCTCTAGCTGTACTTTGTTTTCAAGGAAGATTACTTGCTCCAACCATCTTCCTCCTGTTTTCCACTCTTCCTAAGCACTTTTTATCTACCCAGCCCAAGAAATTACTCTGTTGCTATCCTTGTTCCATCCTTCCTTCCCACCCAATCTCTCTCCATCAGGAAACCTGGAGTTAGATCCCTATAGAGACATTCAAGCAGCCCTGGGTCTTTTATTTTCTCTGCCACACCCCACTTACCCTCTTGGCCTGACACAAAGACTCCACTTCAACCAGGAGCCCAGACAGCTGCTGAACGTTACACCAAAGCAGAAATACACCTAGCCCACAGTACCCATGTTGCTTTTCAGGGAAAAATGTTTCCACCTGTACTAGCTGGCCAACTCTAGCTCTACCTGCCCCAGTCTAGTGCCCTCAGCTCCTCAATTTTGCATGCTTACACTATGTATCTCACACCATAAGGTGAGACTGTCTCTACTTCCCAAATCCTGTGTGGTTTTGAAATAGCACATTTTGATAAAGGAAATTAAAACGGGAACAGAATGAATTCCTCTCAAAAGAATTCAGCCCTTGGCTGTACAAGCTTACACAACCTGCCTGATGTATCGCACACAGCACGCTGCTGATGCGCAGCGGCCAAGAGCTTGGTGCTACCAACTACTTCCCCGCGGAGCAGCATCTGCCCAGAGACAGGGAACGCACCACCAGTGCGGCTAACCATTTCTCCCACCCCACCCTGCAGCTCTTGGGAAACACAACCCATCCAGATAGACCAGTCTGGACCACCAAGCCCCAGTCAATGCCTACTCTACGTACACAGAAAGCGCACTGCGCTCAGGGATCTGAGAGTGGCCTTATCAGTACTGACAGGACTGAATTGGCCAATGCACGTGCAGTCTGTGACACTGTTGGATCCTGCTGCGAGGTCACACAGGCTTTCCCCATACCTGGTCTTTTACCTAACCTTGCCAAACAGCTGAGTCTCAACACACAGATTGTCCATGACCCTGAATTTTATTGGGGGGTTGAAGGCACACGAGCTATGAGAACAATTGCGTTCCAGCTTGCAAAGGGGTGCTCTCTGCCTCACCTACCCACCTTGCCTTTGTGCGTTTCTTGAAGCCACTGGCGAAGGCGAATCAAGCAACTCTCTTGCATTGGAGTCAGCTGGCCCAGATATCGCTCAATGTAATCAGCATCCAATTTGTCAGCTGCAGAAAAAAAAAAAAAAAAAAAGAACAATTCAGAGGAAACTTAGCATAGCCAGAAAGGAGATGCACAGTTATTTCCACACATCAGGTTACTTATGACTTACACTGGAAGAGCACAGAAGCCCTCATTTTAGCTGTCTGAGGGAAGTGAGTGACATTCCCACAGCGATTAGGGCATGATGACAGACAGCACATAAGGCATTAAGGCTAGATCACTCCACCTGTCTCTCAATCCACTAATATTTCATTCAACCCTGAAGTGCTCTAGCAGGAGCTTTAAAAGAAACATCATGAGCTCTGGCACTCATCTCACTAACCTCTCCAAGACCTAGGCACTTAAATCCCCTGGGGTCCTAAAGATCTCATGCACAGTTCCAAGGACAAGAGGCTAAAAAGCAGATGGCTGAAAACTGAAATGCTATTCTGCTTATGGACACCAGAGGGAAAGGGAGAATAACACCACCATTTCTGACAGCAAGGGAGATTTTTGGCATGGGGAGAGGTCCTGTGCATACCAGCACTTCAAAGTCCCTCCAGATCAAGAGACAAAGGACAAGGGCTTTGAGTCTGCCAGCATTTAGAGACAGAAGCAGATGTGCCATCCGAGGCTTGTATGTGCAGATGCCAGCAAGGAGATCGCGGTACCCAAAGGGGAGCAGCAGAGGCGAGCAGCTGTGCCAGAGGCATGGAGGCACACAAGGAGGAGGGCTGGGAGGAAGACCTCTAAGCTAGCTCTTCATGAGGCAGGATTTTTTTTTTCAGCAGATACCATTAAGTACAGAATAAGGCCTGGACAGCCACAGGATATGCTGTTGCTGACTGATAGTACAGAAATTCTATTTGATAAGTGCTATGCCCCCACCAAACCCAAGGAGCTAGCAAGCTGGGTAGCAGTCCCAGGGAAGCTAATCACTTCCTAAACACGAATATAAGCACAAAAATAAAAGCTACTCTTCTCTTCCTCTAGATGGGATCTGCCACTCTTAGATTAACTTTAATCTCAAAGCACATTAACATCTCTTATAGTCAGGTCCTCTGTGGATTCTAATCATTTTTCCAGATGGATTCCAACACAGACAAACTACCAGAGGTGGTCTGGGGAGACCAGAACCATTGATACTTCTGAATTCCAAGCTTTTTCCCCTAGTTGCACTCAGCAAAACAAGTGTTGTCTTTCCTTCTGAGAATGACAACTCCTATTTCTAATACCACAACTGTAAATTAAAAGGGCCCTCCTATTTCTTTTTGTCAGAGAAGAATTTTATTTAGTCTAGAAGATATCATCAGATCAACACACAGATAGATAAAGTCAGATTCAGGCATTTTGTGTGAGAAATAAATGAGGCAGCATTCTGCAAGTTTGTGTTGGCTTGATATAGGGGTAAAAACCATCCAAACCAATCCCCAAGAACGCTGATTATGAAACAGCCAAAATATTTAATTATAATTCAGTTACAGCATACTCAAGATACGTTTAAGTTTCTCCAATTTAAAGTATAAAATACCTTAAAAGTCAGATCACAACTCTAAGCTCAAACAAAAACACACTGCCTGCACAGTTTTTCTTGGCTTTTCAGTTTTGGGAAAAAAGTTCCATTGTTTGTTTGTGTTTTTGTTGAAGAAAGAAAATAAAACTTTCCCTCCTCTCCACCTACAACCCAGAAAAACCTCATGCCAAAAAAAAAACCCAAACAAAAATAAACTCATTAGTCAGTGCTACTCAAGGCATTTAGATTGCCAGCAGCTGCCACTGCCTGGACAGTGCATACCATCAGGGCTGACAGCCTCTGCTGGAAGGCAGGAGCTGCCAGTTTCCTCTTTGCTAGTTCCATGAGCCCCAGACTCGAGTGGTACATCATCAGCATCGCCTCCAACAGCCAGGGTTCGTTCATTCTTCTGTCCACACGCCGGGGAAGGTGTCCAGCGGGGAATGAATGTGATCCCTTGGGAGATTAACTCCTTCAGATAGTGTTCAATCACTTCCTTGCCCTGAAGAGGAAAACTCTCATTAGGAAAAAGCAACTCCATCTCCCCAGAACCAGCAAGGTGCAAAATAGCTTTCCTCTAGACAGATGACTAACACTGTTAAACAGAAGGGAAACAGTTGTCTCCTTCCATCTGCATGACCCTGTTGGAAAAATTCCAGTATGAAAGCACCACACAAATGGTAAATTATAACACTGGCTAGGCAAATTCCAATGCTATGGATGAAGCTACCTTTCCAACACCTCTACCCCATTCTCCTGCTCCCAAGTCATCACCCAGCTGCCCCGTTCCTCTACAGCCCCGGGAAAAGGCCACTGAAAGGAAGCGCCTCTGCCCAAGCTACTGGACAGACAGGGTGCTGATTTTTACCCAGAACTTTCTCTTCCTGCATGAGAACAGTGTCCTCAGTGTCTGAGGCGGCTGGCACCCACAGCATCCACTGCAATCCTCCTCTGGTACAGCCTGCTCCCTCCCCTGCACAGACACATTCCAGCAAGCAGATTGTTTTTGCTCATTGCACACTGGCTTTTTCTTTGTTTGCTCTACTGAGGGATTTCAGAGACATATGCAAGTGTATAAAACTATAGTGGGTCTACTTTACAGAAAAGAAAATAGAGGCACGCTGAGGGTAGGCATTTGATTTTGGTTTTACAGCACAAAGGGAAGCCCATCTTACCCGCTTGATGTTTGAAGTGTATTGCTTCATGGCAATTTTTTCCACTGTGCTCTCAAAGCCAAAAAATGACTTGATGTCGAGAGATGCAGACTGTTCAAAGCAAGTCCATTCTTCATTCTCAGGGTGAACCTAAGCCCAAAGATACACATACAGTGGGATGGTAGCAGATAGTTCACATTACGGCAGGGCCCTTGCCCCTGGTACCAAACTGGGTATTTAATCTCCAGAGCTACAGATTGAGGGGGCAGAGGAGGCTTCCTATGAGGCACTGACAGACCCACATTCAACAGTCAGTTTAATTCTCAGAGTTATAGAAGCTGTCCTGGTTTCATCTGGGATAGAGTTAATTTTCTTCCCAGTAGCTGCTGTGTTTTGGATTTAGCATGAGAAGAATGTTGATAACACTGATGTTTTCAGTTGTTGCTAAGAAATCAAGGACTTCTCCAGTTTCTCATATTCAGCTAATGAGCAGGTGTACAGGAGCTGGAAGGGAGCACAGCTCGGCAGCTAGTCCAAGCTGGCCAATGGAAATATTCCATACCACAGACACCATGCTCAGTTTATGAGTAAGGCTTTGTCCAGGGGGCAGGAATCTTTCTTGTTTCTGTGGGTTTGAAACCTCTCTTGTCTGGGAGTTCAAACTTTTCCAGAAGTTTTGCAAAATTTGCAAAATGTGTGAGTTCTGGGTTCTGGAATCACTGCTCGGGGATGGACTGTGAATCGGTCATCAGGTGGTGAGAAAATTGTATTTTATGTAGTTTGTTTTGCATATTAATTATTATTGTTATTACTATTTATTTTGTTGTCTTATTAACTGTCTTTCTCTCAATCCAGGAGTTTTACCTTTTGTCTATTTCTCTTCCCCATTGCGCTGGCGGGGAAGCGAAGGGGTGAGCGAGCAGCTGTCTAGTGCTTGGCTGCCGACTGCTGGGTTAAACCATGACAGCAGCACATCATGAACTGGACATATGGATGTTTGTGGTTAACCCAGCAGTCTTCATATGCAATATGATGCAAGTGGTGGAAGAACCAACAAGGAAAGGCACTCTGCTGGACCTTGTGTTAACAAACAAGGAGGGACTGGTGGAGGATATGAAGGTCGGAGGTAGACTCGGCTGCAGTGACCATGAAATGGTCGAGTTCAGGATCCTGCGTGGAGGAAGCAGGGCGATAAGCAGGATCAAAACCTTGGACCTCAGGAGGGCTGACTTTGCCCTCTTCAAGGAGGTACTGGGAGGAATCCCGTGGGCCAGGGCTCTTGAAGGCAGGGGGGTCCATGAGTGCTGGTCGCTCTTCAAACGTCACTTCCTCCATGCTCAGGAGCAATGCATCCCCCTGAGAAAGAAATTGAGCAAAGGAGGCAGGAGACTTGCATGGTTAAACAAGGAGCTTCTAGCGGAGATCAGGTGGAAGAGAAAGGTCCATAGAATGTGGAAAGAGGGGCAGGCCACTTGGGAAGAATACAGGAATGTGGTCAGAGCGTGCAGGGATGCGACGAGGAAGGCCAAAGCCCACCTGGAATTGAAGCTGGCAAGGGATGTCAAAAACAACAAGAAGGGCTTCTTCAACTACATCAGCAGCAAAAGGAAGGCTAGGGACAACGTGGGGCCGTTGCTGAATGAGGCGGGTGTCCTGGTGACGGAGGATGCGGAGAAGGCAGAGCTACTGAATGCCTTCTTTGCTTCAGTCTTCAGTGCTAAGACTGGCCCTCAGGAATCCCAGGCCCCGGAGGTAAGAGAAGAAGCCTACAGAGAGGACAACTTTCCCTTGGTCGAGGAGGACTGTGTGAGGGATCGCTTAAGCGATCTGGACGTCCACAAATCCATGGGCCCCGATGGAATGCACACACGAGTGCTGAGGGAGCTGGCGGATGTCATTGCTGAGCCACTCTCCATCATCTTTGAGAGGTCCTGGAGAACAGGAGAGGTGCCCGAGGACTGGAGAAGGGCCAATGTCACTCCAATCTTCAAAAAGGGCAAGAAGGAGGACCCAGGGAACTACAGGCCTGTCAGGCTCACCTCCATCCCGGGAAACGTGATGGAGCAGCTTATCCTGGAGGCCATCATCAAGCAAGTGGAGGAAAAGAAGGTTATCAGGAGTAGTCAGCATGGATTCACCAAGGGGAAATCATGACCAATCTGATAGCTTTCTACAATGGCATGACTGGCTGGGTAGATGAAGCGAGAGCCGTAGATGTTTTCTACCTCGACTTCAGCAAGGCTTTCGACACAGTCTCCCATAATATCCTCCTAGGGAAGCTGAGGAAGTATGGGCTAGATGAGTAGTCAGTGAAGTGGATAGAGAACTGGCTGAAGGGCAGAACTCAGAGGGTTGTCATCAGCGGCGCTGAGTCTAGTTGGAGGCTGGTAACAAGTGGTGTCCCCCAGGGGTCCGGTCCGTACTGGGCCCAGCCTTGTTCAACTTTATCAATGACCTGGATGAAGAGTTGGAATGTACCATCAGCAAGTTTGCTGATGACACCAAACTGGGAGGTGTGGTAGACACATCGGAAGGCTGTGCTGCCATTCAGCGTGACCTGGATAGGCTGGAAAGCTGGGCAGAGAGGAACCTGATGAGGTTCAACAAAGGCAAATGCAGAGTCCTGCACCTGGGGAGGAATAACCCCATGCACCAGTACAGGCTTCGGGCGGACCTGCTGGAGAGCAGCTCTGCGGAGAGGGACCTGGGTGTCCTGGTGGATGACAGGTTAACCATGAGCCAGCAGTGTGCCCTGGCTGCCAAGAAAGCCAATGGGATCCTGGGGTGCATCAAGAAGAGTGTGGCCAGCAGGACGAGGGAGGTTCTCCTTCCCCTCTACTCTGCCCTGGTGAGGCCTCATCTGGAGTACTGTGTCCAGTTCTGGGCTCCCCAGTTCAAGAAAGATGAGGAGCTACTGGAGAGAGTCCAGCGGAGGGCTACGAGGATGGTGAGGGGACTGGAACATCTCTGCTACGAGGAGAGGCTGAGGGAGCTGGGCTTGTTCAGCCTGAAGAAGAGAAGGCTGCGAGGGGACCTTATATATACTTATAAATATCTGAAGGGTGGGTGTCAGGAGGATGGGGCCAGACTCTTTTCAGTAGTGCCCAGCGACAGGACAAGGGGCAATGGGCACAAACTGAGGCACAGGAAGTTCCGTCTGAACATGAGGAAGAACTTCTTCCCTCTGAGGGTGACGGAGCACTGGAACAGGCTGCCCAGGGAGGTTGTGGAGTCTCCTTCTCTGGAGATATTCAAGACCCGCCTGGACAAGGTCCTCTACAGCCTGCTGTAGGTGACCCTGCTTCAGCAGGAGGGTTGGACTGGATGACCCACAGAGGTCCCTTCCAACCCCTACTATTCTGTGATTCTGTGATTCATATGCACAAGCAAATCAAGATAAAAACCCATCTCTGCCCCAGCAGACCTAAACAGTAACATTTGCAGCAGAAGTTACACTAAAACTGTAGTGAGACCGCCCACTTGAAACCATCACATCAAGATCTCCTTATGGAAAGTCCGCGATGGCCTCTCAGAACACACAAGTTAAAAATCCACACACCTACAAAGGAAGAAAAGTGCAAAATAGTTTTTTTTTCCTAGTTTTGGATAGGAAACTCAGCCACTAATGTCAGTCTTCCCCCAAAAAAACACAGGAGACATTGTAGAGCATGGAGTTTTCCCACTGTTGATTCAATATCCACATTTCCTTTCTAGCCATTTCCTCTCAGTTACTTTATATATGATAAAAATCCACATAATCTTTTCCTCTTTTAAACTTAACCCCCTTCTGAGAGGGCTCTGCCTTTTCTCTGCAGGTGCTGCTGTTCACAGACTGACATGCAAGAAAAAAATTCCAGCCCACACACAAAGGTACAAGCTCTATGAAGGACACAAATTCCCCCAGGGGAGATATTAAGTAACCACAAGAGCAGGATCATATTTCTCCAAGCTGCTTCAGAGAACACTTCAGAAAAGGAAAGATGAGAATAAACCTGTTTCCGGTGCACTCTGGCAGGGAAAAGGGAACTGGTAAAAATAGAGCAGGGAACCATCTTAAGGATGCAGACAGCTAGCTCCCGCCCTGTTCCAGGAAAAGCGCTCCCCTCATAGCCCAGCTGCTGATGTTTCCTTCCGAAGGACACGAGCTGGAGGCAACACAGCCAAAAATCTGAAAGTGCAGCAATGTCTGAACAATTCCAGAGTTGACCTGGGAGCATTTCAGATGTGTCAGCACCTTTCACAGTGATGGAAGTTTGATCTACTGCAGTTTTCAGGAAGCCCCACGTAGCTACCAAGTGATCTCTGGCTCAGGAAACCCCCTCACCATCCAAAACGTTAATGGCTTTTCAACTCTTTGTCTTGCTTGAAACAGAAGCTACTTACAGTTTGCTTACTCCCAAGAAGCTGAGCTGTTGTCCACATGCCAAAAGGGCAGGTAAGTAACAGGATCTGGACTTTTGTTTAGGGAACAAAAAGCAGTATCTGATTGCTTCCAGAAACAGATGAAGCTGTTTAATGGTGGCTGAGCCCTAATAGCACAAATACAATGAAATGGCACACTGTCGCTGAAGACACAGCCACAAAATCAGACATCCCATGCCACAAATAAGGCTCAAAATCTTTCTCCAAATATTTAAAGCCTGAAGATCATGACCAGATGCTAAAATTTTCACTTGTTTGAGGGCAAAACTAATTGCCAGACTTTCTGCTGACCCTCATAATAATAGGTATTAAGGATTTCCTTCTAAATATCCAGATCTAAATACATGCCCAAGCTCCAGATGCTTTTATTAACTTGAATTTCAACCCCAAAGAAACTCAGGGAACGTAGTTGGTTCTGCAGCACCAACCATGTTTTCTACTCTCACCTTAGGGCCTAACACTCCAATCAGAGAATCAGAATCAACCTAAAAAAGTTACTCAGGCCCTACAAAAGTACTGGAAAAAGCCCACATCTTAAGACCCAATGGCCTTCCAGTCTGAGAGTATCTAATCACATAACATGACAGTCCAGTGTCCAAATTCATTCAAGTAACTTCACCCTGTATGTTAGCACATGACTTCCAACACTTCCTTCACAGAGAAGGAGAAACAAGACACTTACTGAGTAGCTACATGTCTCAAGGACAACAACACGGTTGGCAAAAGTCTCATTGTGGGCTTCAATGCGGAGAGTTCGCTCTTTCCAGTTCACTGTGTTTTTCTGGATGAAGAAAACATATTCTACCCCTGCAATCTGAGAAGGATGAAGAACCAAAAGGAGGGGGCAAAAAAAAGAGAGAGAGAGAGAAAGAGTAACTTTAGGAGCCTTTATCTGAGCCAGCCAACAAAATCAAGGACTCTCTGCCCTCTAGGTTCCACTTGCTTTCTTTAGTAGCCTAGGAGCATCCACATTCAGTTTGCAGCTCCGTTCGATGATATGTATAGCTCCATCATCACTCCTGGATTCATGCAAGATTTCACTCCCCAGGAAGACCGGGATCTCTGGACATGTAGGAAAGCGCTTTTCATATGCCTGGAAGTGAAAACAAGAGAAATTTTAGCTTCTCACTACATCAACTTTAACTCTTTCTGAATTAATTATTTCCCTTCCAGCAAGAGTCCAACAAAACAGATGCCCTTTACCTCTGAGTAAAGGGGAGCCAACACAGGGGTTGAAGTTAAATCAAAATAATTATGAACAGAGCCGGCATCCACTCATGTCAGTCACCAAGCTAAGCATGTCTCAACATAACTTTTCATTCACACATGAAGCAGAAACAAAAGCCTGTTGTCAGAGTACAGGGAAGGGACTCCTAATAACTTGAACATCAGGAACCTAACCTTCAGCTAGTAAAAGCAAGCCCAGCTCTGCTGATTTCTGCTAGCTAAAGACTTGACCCAGTGATAATAAAATTCAAGTCAGACATGTTGCCTGTATGAAGAATCTATTTAAAAATACTCAACACTACTGTGCCTTAAAAATGTGATGTGTCAAACAGTTCTAGTTGTCCTAGAATATTAAGGGTAAGACAACCAATTCTTGGCTACTCCCTCTGTCTTGATTTATCCATTTCTAAAACATGTCTGTCCTGGTTCTGAAGCCTTCCTTGTTTTAATTAACTCACATCCCTCTGAAAAACCTTTTATCCAAAGCTTCTTTATCAGCTCTAACAAAAATCCATCCTTCCATGGGACTTACAGCAAAGTTAAGCTCAGGAAACCCCCTCACCATCCAAACTAGCATAAGCTGCACAGGAAGCCCAGGATTCAAGTATAGCTGTGACAGAAGGAGAACCTGTGCTCTTCCCACTGCACTCTCAGAGAACTACACCATTTTGGTCATGACATTTTTTTGCTATCATTCCACAGACGAGCATAACCTCTATGAACTGCTGCATCTTCCTGTCTTCCGTAAGACACAATCATTTTATACACCACATAATTCTCTCATGAGTATTTATATTTTTTATCTACCACAGAAGAACACACTAATGCGATAATGATCGAGATCAGCTCAGTTATCAGCACACACACAGTGCCATGGGAACCCTCAGGGGTGGCTGCATTCTCTACTACTACAGCAGTTCAAAGGCTGGTTGCCTCTGTATATGTTCATGTACCCTGGTGCTGTGAATAATACCTGCTCTTAAAATAGCTCAGGCACCTAAGGACACATTCCATATCTCCTGCTCCTAGACCTCTGAACGGAATAGAAGTTATTTCAGATTATCGTGTTGCTCCAGTATCAGGAGGAAAGTGCAAGCAGACTATCAGCTGGAGTTCTGGCCATGAACAAAGTGCACAGATCTTCAAGTCATCCCTTCCAAGCCACTGGGTAACATTCTGCTTGCTTTGCACATTTCTTGGAGAACTTTCCCCATATCTGAGAGGTCTCTACTTGTGCTTTTTCCTCCTGATTACAAAAAAAAACTAAAACATTTTAGACAAATATAAAACTTCCCATGGTAAGTGACTGTTTCAACACCAGTCCACCCAGGGCCATACAACAACAGCAAACTCACTGCTTTAAGAAGCTTAATTTGTTATGATGGAAATTCACAGATGGCTGTCAGGCACTGCCGCAGGATGCTTCCAGCTATCCGCCCCTGGTATACTGCACTTCCCTCAAGAGTCACAGAGCATAAGGAGTGCATCCCTTACTACCCACTCTCTGATGTCTGCAGTTGCCAAGAGTCTCCTCCAGCTACCCAAACCACCCATGCTCATTGGAGTCTCAGCATTAAGGCAGTGAAAGCGTGAACCCCTTTGTAGGCCACTGGAATAAGAGAACATTTAGCAACTATTTATCAGCTGTTTGCCTCATGCCACTACTTCCACATGCCCTTATCACACTTGCAAGAAGTGTAACTGAAAACCCTGTCCTAAAAGGAGGCTGTCCTAGTTCATCCCATGACTTTAGAAAACAACAGCTAGTGCAGAGGCTAGACAACACCTTGAGTGCCGGAAGATCACATGAGGATGGTACTAGGATTGTCCATAGGCTTGACAGCATATCACAAGTCTGCTTAAATACCCCCAAAAACCTACACCTCTGTTCCTGCAAGGAGTGCCAGGCCCTCCTCAGCCTCACGCTGCCTGAACTCCAGCACGCTCTCCACCACCTTGGCTCACAGCTCCAGGCGAGCAGGTAGCACCGCACCTTCCAGGGCTCCACGTTCAATGAGCAAGGACAAGCCACAGGAAGCAAAGGCTGAGCCAACACCATCGATTTCTCTGGGCCAGGATTAGGGCTGGCCAAGGATTTCTTGCCCCAAGCACTTGTGTTTTCCCACAAATTTAAGAGGTGCAAAGCAGCTGTGCCATGAATATTTGAGGGAGTTTGCAGATGAACAAGAGCTGTTCTTCCACTAAGACAGCAAATGATCAAAGCACAGATACCTTCCAAAGGCCTCACTTCAACAGCTTTACCAGGAGTACTGAGCTGTAAGTGCCTCCTCACCACTGAAAGACTATAATGGCCAATCTGAAGCCCTTCACACCACCACTGAACCCAGGTACCTCCAGCTCCAATTTGAAGATCAAGCCACTGGATCTCAACACACAGCTGTTTTCTTCCTCCTCTAACTACGCACTTGACCCAGCTGGAAACAGGCTTCCTTATAAACTGTCATTAAATCTAGCAAAACCAAGACCAGAACACCTATTAACAGAGTGCATTCACTATTTGGGACAGCTAAACAACATCTGGAGAATAAGGAGGGTCAGGGCAGAGACATGTGTCTGTGGACAGCTCTGGTGATACAACTAAGGTAACAGCCCAAATCCATCACCTGAATAGGTGGAACATTTCCATATTTGAGTAAATATCAATGTGTGAGAGGGATTCTAAGTCCTTTGCTAATCTTCTTTGCACAACAACTCTAAAAATACAGCAGCTGAAGATGCCTGAGATCGTATTAAGGACAGCTGAAGCACCACGCTGCAGTCGCAAAAAAGTTGTACTGTTAACATGTTTGATCTTTCACCACTGAAGAGACTGGGTTATCAGGAGAGCAATCCACCTTTTGTACCCTGCACCCTCTTAACAAAATCAGTATCTATACACAACAGTACCTTTTTGCTCTAACAGAGAAACCAAGCAAAATCAAAGACAAATGTTGTCTTGTTTTTTTCTCCAAGCCATTCCCTGAACCAGTTATTTTCTCCTCCTCTATGATTCTCCAGAGCACAAGGTGAACTCTCCAAGATGCTTGGAAGTATAACCAATTAGTTTTGGGTGCATCTAAAGTGTAAAAAAAATGTAGATACGGATGACAGCCTGTTGGAATTAAAAAAATTTTTAAAGTAGAAAATAAATTTTAAAAATTTACAAGTGAAGCAATTTCAAGCTAAAAAAATTTAAAGCACACAGGAAAGTCACGACAGATACTCAAGGTTTCAGTAGTGTCAGATCTTCCTTTCTCACTGAAGGGAAGATAAAGGAAATTTGTGCAAGGCTGCAGTGCATGTGTGTGTGTGAACGTGCCACTGGCACAGTCTGGCCCGCTATCCAAAAGTGCCTCAGCAAGTGTGCTGCAGCCACAGACATGGCCAAGCAGCCACTGGGTCTGCCACGACATGGGGTGCTGGAGATTGGGGCTCTCCAGCCTTATCACATAAACCCAGATCAGCAGCAGCACAGACAAAGCTATTTCAAATTGCTTACGGAGTGACCGCGGCATCCCAGCCCAATATCCCTTAGTGCTACAGGAGCTGACAAATGATTAATCACACTGAGCAACGATTAATTAATAGTGAACTGGCTGACTGAAATCAGTAGAGTGCTTTGACCAAGGTTTTGCCCTGCAATCTCCTGGGAGATTACTACGCCGGCAAAACAGATTATGGGACCAACACAGTGATAGACAAAAATACTTGTCAGAAGAGAGTCTTTGAGGACAATGTAAAGAAGCCACACTTAAATGTCCTAAATTATTGGTCAAATACACAATAACCAGTACAAAGAAATGCATCTGTGAGAAGAGATTGCCCTAAAGGTAAGCCAGATGCCAAACAAGAACAAGTTATATAAGAATACAAGTGTCAAAAACAAAAAAAATGACATTCTAAAGCCTCACAACCACAGAGAAAAGGGGAAATTGCCCTCTTCTACAAGCCCTCTGTTTCACCTGCTTAACCCCTTCCCCTTCTGAGTGCAGAGGTCCTCTCCGAGTCCTTCATCTTCCTAGTACCAAGGTGTTACACATACAGTGCAAGTATGTTCCTGCTCCCCCCTCCAGCTCAATCTCCTGTAGCCTGACAATAGCTGTATGGCTCCCGTTTCCTGTACAATCCAGAGAACATGGCCAGAGGGCAGGAGGTTTTGTAACAGCTACTCCTGTTTCTCCTCTGCAGCTTTCACCATCCTTTTCTAGCAAGTGACCTTGAAATCAATTATACAACAGAGACCTTAGGAATCCAAAACAACAGGGACATCCAAGCACTGAATTACTGCACAAAACAAAACACCTCAAAAACCAAACTCTCCTGCACACAAGGCAGCTTCTGGCAGTTTCTTCCAGCCCAGTGTCTGCTGGGTCCTGAGTGGTTCCAGTGTGCTCCAACAAGAGGCTGCTTTTGTTAGATGATCTAGTTTCAAACTTTAATATCCTAGAGGGAACACTATTCTCTCAGTATTGGGGCTGCAAACCAATGCCCAGGGCAGAACTTCCAGCTTTCTCACCACAGCAGTCACCTACGAGACGTGACTCTTCAAGCTTCTCACCAAGAGATAGCAAACTGGTTTGGATTCTCCCTATGAGCATGCAGATCCTTTAGCAAAGTAAATATACAGAGCCCACGTGCTAAACACTGCTGTCCACGAAATCACGCAAAAACATACCGAGCTATTTTGGCACAGCGGTTGGCAGGAAAACATTCATCTTCTACTTGACAAGTGACACAGTGAAGTGGCTACATGGCCATCATGTCTTTAGAGTTTGGTTGGTTGTGTTTTTTGGGGTTTTTTGTTTGTTCTTTTAACACTGGTAGGGATTCCTTAGTGATGGCATCACAGAGATCTGCTGTTTCAGATTCGAGCAAGAGCACAGCAATAGAAAAAACTACGGACTGACTCCTGTATGAAGCCAAGAATTTGAGAGGGATCTTCAACAGTGTGAAGGCTCAGCTATTGGGGAAAATCTTATTGTGTAGAACACATGAAGGAACCAAACTGTTATTCACCTGGTGTAGACAGAAACTGTTATAGTCCATATTATATGAATATGGTAAAAGGATAAGATTTCACGCTTTCACTAAGAGCTAAAACTTCAAACTTTCATGATCAAACTCTGTATTGATGAGATTTCTCAAGGTCATGTTCCAGCTATGTGCAGTTTGCCAGGATAAAGGAAGAAAATGTACATGTATGTTCAGATGAACAGGAAATGAGGAGCACATATAATATCAGGTTTTGAGCTAAAGATGTCCAGATCATACTCCCTTTGAAAAAAAGATAATGAGAAGCAAGATAAGACCCCTCATTCTCTTAAGTAGGAAGTGGATGCATTTGGACTAGGTTTTGAGCAGTTCTAATAATACATAAATATCTCTCTCCAGATTCAGGTGTTTTCAGATTACAGCCTTCTAGGAAAAAGTAATCATTTCATCTTGCAATCCCTCCTATCACTTAGTCTAACTGCTGAAGGGAACCACAGGGTCTGCATACATATTCAGATACAACAATCCATTTGCTTTGTAATCACTAGAACAGATACGTGCTTTTCACTAGCCATAGTAGTGCAAAATAAAATACTTGTGGGAGCAGCGAGGGATCAAGTGGATATATGGCATGCAGATAGGTACTGAAGTCAGGGAAAAGGGACGTTTGTTTTAAGGAGGTGCAAGCATCTGCAGAGTAGCAGAAAAAGTTTTTGGGCCCTGAGAAAACACACTTCTGCTGGAAAGAAGAAAAAGATTTGCTAGTGAGAAGTCCACTGGACCACAGTACCCAGGCTGCAAACATTGACCAAGTGTTCTCTCTCCCTGGACTACAGCCAATAATTTGCCTTTCTTCAGATTTTGGTGAAAGAAACAATTCAGGAAGCAGCAGTTGTTTATTACAATACAGGCACAAATGAGTGACACAGCAAACCTACTAAACCAGAACATACACTGCAGCTGTACAAAGCTCACTCAGGAAACTACCAACGTGCCCGATCTCCAGTCTGAAGAAACAATACCCCATTCGAGCTATTCTGCTATAGCATTCTCCTCTGCTAACCAGAAAGAAGAAACTCGGTGGTGGAGCAGTTCAAGTCACAAACAGCACAACGCATTGGCACCTACAAATAGCTACAGAAGTGACACCTTATCCAGGAACCATTGCTAGCTGGTTGGACACATTTGCCATAGCCCATTGCGGAAAAAGGCAGATACACTGAAACAGGAAGGCAAGAAAGCAGACATCTCGGGTGTCTAACACCTTAAAGAGCAAAACACAGCAACCTAGTGTCACATCACACACTTACTGCTCAGTGAATCATCCCAAAATCAAAAAGGCTGGCTTACAAAGCAATGCCTAGTTTGAAGGACAAACTGTCATTGCCAGAAGCTGCTGTGAGAATTTATACAAATTGGCCATAAATCAAGGTCAAACTTAGGCAGGTCACAGGCTTAGCAGTTTAAAAAAATCCATGCTGGTTGAGATGTAACAATTGATCATGGTTCTAAATTCTCACCTCTTTTAGTCCCTGCTCAAGAGCTCATTATTTGTCTTCTGCACCTACACATTCAGTATAAGAGAGAAGGGTCTTTTAGTCCCTACTGGAATACAAGATAATGGCGATATCTCCAGCTATGTTGTGTCTCCTTGCGCTATGCTGCAGTGTCACTGAACTATAGCTATCTTTAGAGTTCATCCATTCCTGCACTAGACTGCACTGAGCAGATCAAGCTTGACATGACTCATCCTTCAAGGAAATAAGCCTCCATGTCGCACCTGGAGAAGGTGATTAAAGCAAACAGGTACTAACCTATACAGACTCTTTGAATTACTGTAAATCTTCTCTCCAATCCACACATGGTGCCAGCACCATCCACTCCTAAACCACTCTTGCCCAGCAAATGGAGTCTTAGCAGCGGCAATGCAAAGCTATCAGAGATACTCGTATGATCCTCACAAAACACATTAAGCAGGACAGATGTGCAGATGTTGCCAGCAATTCTCCAGAACTCTGAATGAATAAGCAATTCTTCTATCAGATTCCAGCAGCTGTGGTAAACAGCACTCACCAAACATTTTCTACTCACTTGAGGGGAAACATCCCACACCATAATATAAAGAGAAACTTCAGCTCTTTGCTCAGCCTGACTATTGCTCACTCTCAACCTGCTTAATACCAGGAGGAGGTGGTGGCAGGGCACAAGGACTGAACACATGAATACAGCTGTGAAGAATCATCCCAGCTGACACAGAGATCATTACTTTCAGACTTCTGCTGCCAAATGCTTCTCTGCAATAAGATGATGTGATATTTATAGTGTATCTTGACAGTGTGGTTTCAAACCATCAAGTCACACTGAAGCATTGCATCTCGAGTCAACACCAGATCCTCTGTAAGTGCATAAAATATTAACCCAGTAGCTTCTGACAGTCACAAACTTGCCTTCAAAACATGGAAAAAAAAAGAACAAGGGAAGCTGCCACCTTTAAAATACCTGGCACAGACCATGGCAGGCCGGCCATCCATACCCAGAGATGATTTGTCGGTACTCAAGAGCCAAGTTTCATAGACCTAGCAATCCTGCCAGAGAAAGAAGATTCTGTTTTGTAGGGACATATCCATTTCTTAACTACTGCTCAGATTACTATCAGGACATTTCATGTCATGCATGACGGACTGAACATCAAAGAATAACTATTTTAAAACACTTTCACCTTTGCACATTGATTCTCTCTAAATCTCTGAGGTACTGCCAAGCAGAAGTACTATTTCAGACAGTATCTGAAAAGTGTGTCATTATCTACATCACAGAAGCTCCAAAGGAGCTTTTGAGCACTCGGGCATACAGGCTACAGGCTGCAAAGCTCTACCCCATGTCGTCTGCAGCTATCCAAGGACACAGTGGGTAGCAGGCCACTGCAGGAACCCCTTCCCTAACACTCCTGCAGATGCTGCACTTAGAGCTCCACTCTAATCTCTTTGGCTACTTTACACAGCCCTTGATCAGCTGCACCATCACTGCTGCTTCAGAGGGATTCCAGCTGCCAGAAACCGTTCTACTCTCCCTGCAGCAAGTGTTCTTCTGGGTCTAGAGTTCACACTTGAAAGTGGAGGCTACGAACCAGCAACAAATATTTTAGTTAAGGTTCTACTTTATTTAAAACCAGCCTATGATGATACTAGAACAATGACAATAACTTGGAGATCCAGATGTGGACATTCCAGTCTGTAATTGCAATTAAGTATATAAAAACCCCCAGAAATGTATTCTGTGGTGCATCTGTGCAGTAGGCATTGTAAGATATCATACTGTAGTTGACCTAGACAGCCAGTCTGCACATCTTATACAGCAAGACATCAGCAGCTTTTCCAAGACCTGGATGGGCTGTGAACACACACTGAACTTGTCACCGTAAACAAACCCACAGAACTAACATGATCCGTGCTAGACATCAGTCTGCTTGTACATTGTATTGCTTTCACACACCATTTTATCTCTTACCACATGCACATATCATTTTATCTGTTACCAATGAGTACTGCAAGTTGTCTGGGCCACATTGTGGTGCCTACCTAGCAAAAGAGGACTCAGAGGTTTTGTCGCAAAAGCATCATTGCATCAGTCAGTGAAATATTGAATCCTTTAAGACACTACAGCATTAGAGGAGAGTATGCACAACATATCAGGATTTAAGCAGTCTCTTCATACACTCAGTGTGCTAAATGCAACAGGAAGTAGTCATTAAATAAAGCTACTTAAAGATCTAACATCTTTAACACAATGCATGTTGATGCTGAAAAGGCACAAATAAACATTCGAAAAAGGTGTACGGAAAGCAATTCCAGTCGTCCGGACCCGAACTTTAGTATTTAGAGTTTCTTCTTCTACAGTTGAATCTGACAGCTAAAATAGCAAGGAGCTGCTTTCAGTTAGACTGCACATACAAGCCTCCCAATCCTGTTGGCACAAAAGAATGTTGGGACAATTGGGAAATTAGCAATGCATTTTGATTTCAGTCGTACTGGATGTTTGACTCTTGCATGTAACTGTGGGTCAGATCCTCAACTGCTGTAAATGAGCAAAACTTCAGTGGCTGTAAAGCAGCTCTGCCAGTATGCAAATGGCCAGTGTAGTCAAGGCTCATCTGCTGGTGGGTTATTCAATGGCAAGAGCGAGGACACCTGTGAAATCCAGTGACTATCATCAAGACTGTTTTAGCAGCATCAGGCATGTGAGAAAGACGTCTCAGGCAGATGTTTGCATTTGATGGGCTATTGACCCTGTGATACAGGATGAGAGAGTAAAGATAATAGAGAAGGAATACTTTCTGCTGCCTACTCCACGTGAAGTAATATCTGACTAAAACCTGAAACATTTGTAGCATGAACTAAATTTGCCACCCAGCTTGTTAGCACTCCTGATACTCAAACCATATTGAGAAGAAACAGAAGTATACGCCATTAATGTCCTACTTTATCTTACCTGAAAAATAAAGAACTCCAGATCCATTAAAAGCAAAGAACACTGAATTGACACTAAAACTAGAAAAGGGGGTCAGAGAGCTGCTTGGAAGTACAGGTGGCAGGCCAGGACCTCAGATGACCAAGCTTTCATTTGCAGACATGGCCAGGAGAATCATGAGCTGCCATCTAACAGATCTATTAGAGAGTCTGAGTGATGCTCGAGATAAGAAATCCCTCTATACCACACATGCACCCACAGAACAACCATCTCCCCATCCCAAACTAACGCTGCACATAGCAGAAGCAGCATAGACTGCAGAGTACCACTCAACCGGTGTAGTGAGAAACAAACACCACTGCTGTCCATGCATGCATTTTCAAGACATCGGGCTCTCAGCTGCTCATATATGTGTCAACACATGCCGTGGGCAGCACCAAGAAATGAGGTCAAGCAGAAAGAAGCACTGACATCGTGCACATGTGGGGCTTCAGAGCAGTTTCATCTTAAGCACGGAATACAATTGGTACACGCAATGAGAGCTGATGTTACTGCAGACTTCCAAATCACAGAATCACAGAATCACAGAATAGTAGGGGTTGGAAGGGACCTCTGTGGGTCATCTAGTCCAACCCCCCTGCCGAAGCAGGGTCACCTACAGCAGGCCGCAGAGGACCCCGTCCAGGCGGGTCTTGAATATCTCCAGAGAAGAAGACTCCACAACCTCCCTGGGCAGCCTGTTCCAGTGCTCCGTCACCCTCAGAGGGAAGAAGTTCTTCCTCATGTTCAGACGGAACTTCCTGTGCCTCAGTTTGTGCCCATTGCCCCTTGTCCTGTCACTGGGCACCACTGAAAAGAGCTTGGCCCCATCCTCCTGACACCCACCCTTCAGATATTTGTAGGCATTTATAAGGTCCCCTCGCAGCCTTCTCTTCTTCAGGCTGAACAAGCCCAGTTCCCTCAACCTCTCCTCGTAGGGGAGATGCTCCAGTCCCTTCACCATCCTCGTAGCCCTCCGCTGGACTCTCTCCAGTAGCTCTTCATCTTTCTTGAACTGGGGAGCCCAGAACTGGACACAGTACTCCAGATGAGGCCTCACCAGGGCAGTGTAGAGGGGAAGGAGAACCTCCCTCCTCCTGCTAGCCACACTCTTCTTGATGCACCCCAGGATCCCATTGGCTTTCTTGGCAGCCAGGGCACACTGCTGGCTCATGGTTAACCTGTTGTCCACCAGGACACCCAGGTCCCTCTCCGCAGAGCTGCTCTCCAGCAGGTCCACCCCAAGCCTGTACTGGTGCATGAGGTTGTTCCTCCCCAGGTGCAGGACCCTGCACTTGCCCTTGTTGAACCTCATCAGGTTCCTCTCTGCCCAGCTTTCCAGCCTATCCAGGTCACGCTGAATGGCAGCACAGCCTTCCGATGTGTCTACCACACCTCCCAGTTTGGTGTTGTCAGCAAACTTGCTGAGGGTACATTCTAACTCTTCATCCAGGTCGTTGATGAAGAAGTTAAACAAGACTGGGCCCAGTACTGACCCCTGGGGGACACCACTTGTCACCAGCCTCCAACTAGACTCAGCGCCGCTGATGACAGCCCTCTGAGTTCTGCCATTCAGCCAGTTCTCAATCCACTTCACCGACCACTCATCCAGCCCACACTTCCTCAGCTTCCCTAGGAGGATATCATGGGAGACTGTGTCGAAAGCCTTGCTGTAATGCCCGATCTTTGTTCTGTCTTCTCAAAGCCATGACATATTTTTTGATAACAGCAGTAAACCTCTCAAAGCCTGCAAACATAAAGCTGATACCCTGTATGCAGTAAGCTTAAATGTCAAATTACATATATATATTTTCACATACTCATACAGCTTTTTTAGCTTTTAACTAAACCCAGCCTTCAACCTACTAGTGCTGTGTTTTGCGGAGCTTTTGTTTCATAGAAAAGACAGCATCTCAGCTAGTAAAGTGATAAAGGTTTCATTTGGTTCCAGGTGTAAAACCTGCAAGCAGAACATTCCCCTTTTCAGAATCTGCATCCTTTACCATTCCCTTGGCATTGGGTTGTGGAGAAAGACCCCTCACCTGCAGCAGAAACCATAAATTGCTAGTAGTAGCAGTAAGAGCTGAACATGAAGTGCTTTGTAAATGTGGCAAGAGGACCAAACAATTGACAGAAGTGCTGTCACCAAGTTTCCCATTTACACTACTATTGCAGCAACTCAAGCTATACATCAAGTACGGAAGACCATGTCAAGAGTCACTGGGGGTTTATTTCAGATCTGTAGCTTTAGGAACCATCCTAAGCAAACTCAATGTATACTATAAAGTATGTGAAAATGGCAGATGTCAATCTCAAGTGAGAAGGGCTCAGTGTGCTACTGAAATTCATGGGAACAGAACTCCCTACTGCTTTCAAAGCTAAAACTCCTTCACTTAACCTAATAATTAATTGGCAACAGATAATACTAAATATGCAATCTCCCTCTTAGCTCTGTTTCCTGTACAGCTATGCTTTTTGGACTTGCTCACCCAAATCAAATTCTCATCTGTATGTATCACAGAAGGCTCAGAGTAAGTTCTCACTCATGAGCTACATGACAATTACTTCTCCTTCTGGATTTTTCCCTCATTATAACATTTCAGTAAAAAAAAAAAAAAAATTTTGGCTTTAAAACTACAACTACTATGCAAAGAAAACAAGAAGTGTGTTTATACTTGGGGATTTTCTTTACTGTAAAATAAAAACCAGGAAACATATGCAATCTCAAACATACTCATCTAACTGAAGAGAAGACAACATCAGGCCCAGACAAGCGTGGACAGGCCATTTGAGGGAACAGCTCCATTTAAAAGGAGACAGACACACATACACAAAAGAAATAAAATGGAAAGGAAAAACATGATAATAAAGCATAACAAGTGTCAAGGTTCTTTTCAAGCATAAGAGATAAAGATGTGAGGCACTGGTTATAATTTGAAGAGTGTAACATTTTTGATCCTTTAATGTGAGCACAGATTAAAAACAAAGCAGATGAAAATGACTACTGTGAATTTGGACAGGTGGGGAAAGATCATCCTTTGTTTAAATCTTTTTAGTAAGGGAGGACTCTTCTAATAAGAAAAAGAAAAAAAATCAGAACTCCCGATTGACCAAGACAGACTTGGTAAGCTGATTCCTTTTTACCTCCTCAGATGCACAGGAATGGCAAAGAGAGCAAGAAGGGCAATGTGGTCCTCCTTCCAAAGACTTGGAAGATACATTAGATCTACTTCCTGCAAATGCCAGAACACAAGCTGCAGAAGTATTGTTAAGCAGCAGAGTATATATCCATAAACAATTATCCAGAGACACACAATAACAGAGGTATTAACAGTAAAAGCACCAGCTCATCTGTCAAGCACAGAGGATGAGCTGCACACACATGCACTCCGTGCAACTCCAAGGAAGATAAATCACATTCTTGATGGTGGGGCACAACTAAAGGCATGGGGAACATTATATGTTTGAACAAGGCCAGGAAGCAATGAATCATTTGCCTCATTTGGCTGTAACAACCCTATTTCTCAGACCCTCATATCTGAACGAAGCACACAGACTGTTGTCTATAGCGGGGTCCAAAATTCCAAGGTTCTAGGGGAAAATACTTTTCCTAACAAACACTACTTAGCTCATGACATAGCCTGAGCAGACCACAGGAAGTACGACGCTCCTCATTATATAGATGAAGAATCAAGCACAGCTGTACCAGGCTGAAGGGTGCCTAGGGATCCATAAGATAAGGAGGTGTCCTGAGGTCACCCACAAGGCCCCTGCTTTCCCACCATTAACCACAATATGAAACATCAGAACTCCAAAGGTTCACACAAAGCATTTGCAGGAAAAAGATGAAAGCAGCTGAATATCAGGTTCCCAGTGCTGAAGAAGCTGCTGTCAGATTTATGTTGAAGCAGATTAACAGCAATGCCACGTGCTGAGGAGCAAAACAGCTTCACTGTACACCCACTCTCCCTGCAAAACTTCCAGCAACTGACAGCTAGCACCTGACAGCTCTGTGAAATCTGCACTGCCTCCACACAAATAAAAGGCTCCCTCCGAATATACCAAACACGATAAAGCCTGCATCCAACTCACCCTGCATGGGCTGACACTAGATGGAAACACTAATTTATAATGCTAGTCTCCATAATAAAGCAGATCCTGCTGTGAACACATGATTTTCACAGGACATTAGAGTGCGACTAAGGGGTCTATATTCAGCCCCCTGTTCCACTACGCAGTCCTTTGGGTGATCCTGCACAAGTAACTTGAACTTCTTAAGAAAGAGGAATAATAATTCTGCTAAGGTAATGGGAATTTGAGTTTGCTGAACACCTAAAGGACGACATTTATGATCCCAGCCTTGAAATCCTAGGTAATTTGAAGGTCTGTCATGCTGAAAAACTGAAAGCAAATAAAAATAAACCACTTGGAAAATAAACCCATCAAACCCTGGTCTTTAGGCATTCTGCTAACAAGCTTACATAGGATTTGTCTAGAAGCAGGCCTCCTATATTAGCAGTCGATCTATTGATGGGCATCTGGTGTTAGGTTTATCCTGCTAATACAGACAGCAGGAATGTCGAGAGGTATGCAGAGAGCAAAGAGCACCAGTATCTTCATACCAAGTACTGGTGTGTTATTCTAATACAGGACGCACTGAGAGCGCAAAGAACATGGCCAGAAAAGTTTCACTGCCACAGACATCAGCTCCAGACTGGTTTGGGCACTTCTACGTGTTACTGGCTTAGCTGTCACCAGACATGGCAAACCTGGGTAAGACTAGGGGGGGTATAAAAGGGCGTAGGGGGCCCAACTGTCAAAAAAAAAAAATGTTTATTTGGATGATCGGAGCGCATCAAAGTGAATGGCAATCACTCTGAGCGAAGGAACTGCTGCTACCTTTGGAGTCCTTTATTCATACTTCAGGCCAAATAAAGAATCTCTCCCTCTGCTTTAACTATTGAAACAGAAGATTGGAGACTGTTTTGGATAAAACAAATCTTATGGCACTTCTTTCCCAGGAATCCAGGAGAGGCAACAGGGTCCTTGTTCAGCAGGGAAGAGAGACAACGAAGAAAGCAGCAAACTAGAAGTGGCAAATACTAAGTCTCAGGGATCCCTAGAGTAGACTGAAATGTCCAACAGATTACAAAACAAAGCCTTGCAAGAGTTTATAAGCAAGCATCTCAGATAAATGCCCAAAAGTTCAGCGCTGCCCATGAAATGCAAGGAGCAAACTTTTCAGAAGGATATTTGACTCACACCTTGAGAAGCAGTGACAAAGTCCAGATATCACAAATGTCTTTAAACTCTACCTAAGGAATCTGCCATGATCCCATTAGCTTTCTGCATCACCAGCAAAAGAACTTCAGTTACAGCCCTCAAGGCCCTTGTGAGAATCGCAAAATTTGGAGCAAGATCTCCCAACATTTTAATCACGGAGTGAACAGGCAAGAACAATACGTAAGAATTTTTCCAAAGATTTCTACCTTTAGCCAAATCAAAAAGCTCGGTGTGATTTAGAATCAAGTTCTAGATACATACATCCTACAATACTGACTACAGAAGGTTGGGTTTTGTTGCATTTTCTTCCCCTCTAATGACTAAATTGCCTCTCAAAATACTGAGATGGTGATTCTGATTTTTCATGGAAAACTGAAGAAAGGACAAAAAGATAACGAGAGTTAAACCTCTGTTCCCACAATGTACCCATAAGGTTGCCACAAAGACATGCTAGTCAAAACTGCAGTCCCCCACCTCCCACTGGCCTAAGGCTGCAGCCCTTAGCAGCTGGAGAAGTAAAAGTGCTGAGTATTACTCACTGCCATGACGAGCTCAAAAGGATATTTGTAGACTCGAACTGGGGACTGGTATTTCTGCACCATTTTTACTACACACCTGTAACAGAAAGAAATCAGAAAACTTTTGATCCCTTACACCAAACAGCGCAATACATTCTAGCAATTTTCACAAACAGACCTTACTAGAAGCCTTAACTCTTTGTCACAAATACTGAGGAAGAGACTTATTAGGTATAATATCTTGCCCAGCATCGCTTTGCAAGTCAGTGTCAGAGGTAGAACAAAAGGCAGATCTCTGCAGTCCCAGTCCAGTGCTGTGTCCGGCACGCGGTAGCATCCTTTGGTGCTTCCCAACACTACCACAGTAAATTCAACTTCGAGCTCCAACAAATCTCACGATCATTAAAGCACCAAACATATGTAAAGCCAGAATCAATCATACTCTGGAGATGGAGCCTGTCTTAGGAACCCTGCAAAGCTTAAACAGCGATTTCTTCCTCCATCCCCCTTTTCTGCATTACATTTGCAATCATTACGCAAAATCCTCCTTGTTGAAAGTTTCCACAGCTTTCCGTATCTTGGTGTTTTAAATGCTTTTGTGCACAAAGTAGCACTCAGCTGTTTTAACCCACTAAAAGAAAGGGAAAGGAAACAGCATGCTGAAAGAACATGCCTGACGCTAAGCTAGCAATCACATCCCACTGACTGGATGCCCACTGCTTCCAGCTGAACTAAGGAAATAACTGCATGCAATGGAAACAATTCAGTTCTCAGCATTTCATTTCTCCTAGCCACCTCTCACTGTTCTCATCAGGATTCCTCCCTCAGACTCTCTTACTGGGGTTTTAACCCTCAACTACACATTAATAACCAGCACCTCAGGGAATTACATAAACCATTAAAAAAAACGTTATTAGGCTGCTTTCTGGAATTCCTTTAGGTTCCTCTATATCGCTTCCGTTAATACCATCTATGAGCATCAGAAATACAAAAGACTGGACGCCTGGTTTGAGACAGTATGCTGATTCCACCCCACTCAGATTCCACTGCTGAGCAGACACAGTCCTTGGCAACATGTCGCAGTGTAGCATTGAACTCAGTGAGAGCATTAAGACAACTTATCCTTGACATTTTAAGCCCAAAAATTGAGGTGAAACACGAATTAAAAGGCAAACAGCAATAGATTCTCCCTCAGAAAGACTGCTGCAAAATGCCATTACACAGTAAAATCTAAGCAAGGAAAAGGGTAAAAGACTTGTAAAAGTTTGAGTACCTGAGCACAGGGAATGTTTGTAGAAGAAGGGTCTGCAATCAGACAGTTACTCTGCAGATGATCACGCTACCCAAGGAGCAATGTCCAGGACTTGCTGGGTCTCTGGGAGTCTTAGTGGTACTAAAAGCCAGCCCACGCAGAACAAACGCAGAGAGAATGCATCAGCAGAGCATCCAACTCAAACTGAAGTGAACGGAGAAGGGACAAGCAAACACCCAGGAAGCCCAGACTGCTATCACGTATCAGATACCCGAGCCAAGAGGCACGGGGCACCTTGTAACGCAACGCTGTAATATGATTATGCAAGCGTGATACCTAGGCTGTGCGGGAACCTTCTGACTAAGTGCAAATATAGCAAGAGAAGCCTCGTCAAACGTATTTAGCTGTGATCTTGCTCCCTGTTCTGACCTCACCTGCTAAACCAGGAATTCCTGCACCTCTGTAGGAGGGGGGGTCAGGGACCTCCACAGGAGGAAGTCTCAGGACAGACCAGTCAGTCTAGAATCACCCACAGCCCAGAAATAAAGTGACCAGCAACAAAACAATGGGATGGCACAAACTGTAGTTCAACAGCCTTAACCATGCTGCTTGGATAGATCTGTTGCTCCCTGGAAGCTGCAATACCCCATCATCACAGGTTTATTGCCCCATACTTCTCTAGCTGAGGAAAGCTTGAGAAAAAGAGCCAGTGACTATTATACACCTGCCCTAGAAAGCTTTCATACCTTGGGAAAAGTGCAGCGGTAGACTTTCTACGCCCTCTCCTCAAAACAGAGCTGTGAGACAGTCATTCTGCTTCTCAAAGCAAGTGCAACTCCAGCTATAACTCCTGAAAAAAAAACCAACAAAAAAAAAACAACCCCACATCAGAAAAGGCAGTGAAAGCTAGCTGCCCAGTACACACAGATACAGATGGATGATTAGCACTGACAATGACATAAGATTTTCAGGTGTTACTGCTGGTCATCTGGGACATATTAGCTAAAGTCATGCATCCTCATAAGGCTTTAGAACCAAAAAGACAGACATGTTTTTAAAGTCATCTCATGTATTCCACTCAATTTATAAACAGATATGTTCAACCACCTTGTAAAGAAAACCAGAAAGGAACTACAGGATATGTCTGCTCCTTAAATGTCCACCATACAACCACAGCCTCTAGAGTGGCCCAGGCTACCTGCTTTACTTTGTATTTACATCTGTCTAAAAGCACATATTCGGAAACACAGCTCGACTTAAGAGCAGCGACTCACCAAACCACAGCTCGATCACTCAGAAACTCCAATCCACAGCTAGAGGCAGACCTGTAGCCTTTCACTGGGTAACGCCAGGGAAAAGCATGATTTCAGCTGGCCAAGCCCAGCACAGTTTCTAAAAATTCAGAGGCTGGAGCTGTCAATGCACTGAAGCAACATATCTAGCTAATAATAACTTTAACCATCACAATTAGATATTAAAAGTGTTTCAATCATTGCACACCTGAACACAGAAAACAACAGTAGCTACCACATTGCACAAAGCATCCCGTGACATGCTGACAGCAGTGCCAACAGCACGGAGACTCCACAGCCTGCAGCTCCCTGCAGAGTCCAGCTGGCCTGCACACCCCCTTTCGCTACACCCGTACAGCAATTCACAGATGAACCAAACCCTAGAAGGCAGAGAGTTAGTTATCAGCTTGAGATACACCAGCTGGCACTGTACCAGGGGAAGGAGGGCATGGAAGGGGACACGAAATGGAAGGATACAAGCCCCTGATGGCACATGCATTTCCCTGCTGTCACTTTGGCAGCGTTTCAGAGAAATGGCAAATTCTTAACAAGAAGTGGTGGACATACAGCATGCAAAGCTACAACTACATATTAGCCGAGCTTGAAGACTGCGAGGGCTCCCATGAGGAATACACATCACTACACACACAGCAAAGGGAAGAGAGGCAGTGATATTTACTATGTTTCCATTTTATTTAGAATCATTCACTATGTACCTGAGGGATTTTCCATACACTTAACATTTATTCTACTATTTTTAGGTAAGGCTTACTTGAGAGAATACAGCCAGATAGTTGGAAATCAGAAATTAAGTTTATATATTAAATATATATATATAAAGCCCTGAATCTAAGCCCCCAACCCCTGCTTCTCATCCAGGCTAGTATGAACTCATTCAGCTCTTTTCACATCAGAGCTGCCTGCTGGATGGTGACACTCAGCAGCAAGTGACTTTATTAACTTCTCCCACCTGTGGTGGCTTCTCTTCAGCTAGAAGAGAACTGAGCAATTTTTTTGTTTTGTTTTTGACAAAGAACTGCTGAAAACAGCAGAATTCCAGACTTCCTCAAATACTATTTCAACATGTGAAAGCCAGCTGTGGCACCCAGCTAAGCTGATATTTCCAGTCAGAAAAAGAACAACTCTGTGAGGTTGAAGTCTTTCCTCCCCCCTTCTAGGGTAAGGTGGATAAAAAGGTGTGTCACATTTCCTCTGCCTGAAGTGCCTTTCACTTAGGTAGATGTTGACACAGTAGCTGGTGCTTTACAAAAATAATAAGATGGTACCAAGCTATAGGATATTTATCATAGCTCTTTCACATAAGAACTTGAGAACAAGTCTTTTGTAACTCGGTGTCAGCAAGCCTCAAAGCAGAATGGTGCCAGTATAAACCTTTATTATCTTTTAGAAGCAAACATCTTCTCCGGCAGGACTTCATCTTACCCCCTGAGAAACACCTGTGGTGCAGGGGTGAAGCAGCACATAGGGCTGCAAGCCAGCTCTCTGCTGTGGAGCCTGGCCACTGCTCTGTACACCTTGCAGAGATGCCTGGAGTCCCGTTGAGGATTATAATCAAAGATAAGCAACACAAACATTCAAACAACAACATTCACACATTCTTCATAACAATAAGGAACAGTCTCTTTGGCTGAGAGGGGAAGAAGAAGAAAAAGAAAGGAACAGCAAACAGCATTCTGCTTTCAAATTCCTGTAAAGCCAGCATTTTCTTCCATGTACGTATCAAAATAAACTCCATGCCTAACACTTCCACACCTTCATCTCGTAAGTTTATTTTCTCACTGAAGAACACCCACTGACCTTTTACACACAGCCACATACTAAATCCCCGGTATTTACCAACCTGCAGCAGTAGGTAAGCCTTCTTGGAGGGAAGTCCCTCATTCTTGCCTTGCTACTCCATAGGAAGTCATACTATGCTATTTTATCCATCAGCACCACAGTCAATAGTTCAGCACTCAAGTTCAATTTAAGAATGGAGACACGCTTCAGCTTAACACGCAAAACACAACTCAGTCCAGTCACCAGGGCCCTTGACAGTGCAACAAAGCACCAGCACAAAACTGTTTCAGCTTGCCCCGAGTAAAGTTTGCAGTCACATTCCTCTGAACACAGGTATGCTGTACACAGGCACACTCGTCAGCCCAATCAGACATGCGGTGCCACCAGCACAATCCCCTTCTCACTGCCCACAAGCCGATTTTACTACCTGGAGGAGTCAAGTGACCCAGAGATCAGCACGTTTGGTTTAACCCTGCCCTAAAGCCGGTGGGGTTTTATATAGAAGTTGACCCAAATACATCAATACATTTAATAGCAACTTACCAGGGTCAGCCTTGGAATTTAGAAACACTTCAGGGCTGGTTTTTGGGGTTGTATTTTTACGCCTGAAGACCCACAGAGTGCTCGGCAGACGGAGAGCCACCAGAAGCGCAGCTCACATACAAAAGGAGCTGGGGTCCCTCTCGCCGCTCCGCAGCGAAGTGCCTCCAGCCAGGGGAGATCCAATGCCCGTCCAGCTTCCTCTAACTCGGACAGAAACCAGCAAACTTCAACACCGTTATCTTCTCTTTTTTCAGTAAACCTGAAGCGATCCTCAGCCAGCCTGCCAGCGTGAGCCCGCTGCTCGAATTTCCGCCCGCTCCCTCCCTAATCCCCGCAGGATTATGACGAAAATTTCCCTCTCGGCTTCCCTCAGCCGCACGGATAACGGCCCCCGGCAGCCCCACTCACCGGTCCCCCCGCCCCCCCCCCCCCGGCTCCACACCAAGGCCGCGGGCACACAGCGAGGCACGGCGGCCGCCCCTCAGCCCCCTGCGGCGGGAAAAGCCTCGCGCGCCCCCTCCCTCCCACGGCCGCCCCGAGGGACCCCCGGAGAAGGTGTGTGTGGGGGGGAACACACCTAGCGCGGCCGCCTCCCTCCCGCCGTCCCCGCCCCGCGTCTCCTCACCGCGGGCACGGCGCCGCCCGCCCGGGCCCATACCGAGCGCGGCGGGCCGGGCTACGCTGCGCCGCCGGCTCCACGCGCCGCTTCAACCGCCCCGCGCGCCGGCCCCGCCCGCTCGGCGCCGCAGAGCGCTGTCCATTGTGCTGCGGGGAGGGGGGGTGGGGGGGGGTGGGGGGCGGGAATGGTACGGTGGCCACGCCCTCGCGCACGTGCGCCGCCCGCCGCCATGTCGCGGCGCGGGGCTGAGGCGCGGCAGGGGCGCGGCAGGGTCCCCGCGGGTTTCCCACTCCCGGTCCCTTAGGCGGCTGCCCTGGGCCGTACACTTGGGGGTTAATTTGTGCCTGTTGTCTGCCTTGAGAGAGGTGTGTGTGTGGAGACGAGCTCATCCCGGCCTGCAGGCCGAGCTTCCCGACTGACACCTGCCCTCGAGGAGGAGGAACCTGCTCAGGGTCTGCGCTGGAGCAGGCAGAGCCACGGCGCCCAAACAAGACCTCGCCCGGCTCATCACGGGGCAGATCAGGCCTTCATAAGCTGAGATGGCAACTCACCTTAGTCCTTCAACTCTATCATTGCGTTGTGTGGAGGTTTGATTTACTGCACAGCGACATACTCACACTTTGAGCAAACGTTCCCAGAAGTGAATTCTCCTGACAAAGGAAAAGGCAATAGTGCAGCTAGGAGGTGTGGAGGAAGATGCTGGGGTGCATTCTCACCTCTCAGCCTTTTTTTCTCCCACCACCTTTGACAAGTGTGTACGTTGTTTCATGAACCTTGGGGTAATTGCGCTTGCCCTGGGCTTCAAAGCGCATGGTGAAAGTGGACCCTGTTCGTCAAGCCAGGGGCTGGGGAAAGAGCCACAGCAGATAGTTGTGACCATCTGGTGAGGGCCCTCGAGGACTTGGCTCTACTGGAGGAAAAGACATCCACACTGCAGCCACTTTGGGGTACCAGAGACAGCTGCTGAGCAGGCGCGTGGTCCTGGGGCAGGAGAAGTGTGTGGCACCAAGAAGTGGTGGAGGGGAGTGATGCAGGAGCCCAGCCGGGGAATGTTTTGCACCTTCAAAGCCTCCTTTCAAGATCTCCCTAGGGACCAGCCACCGCTTTGCGTGGTGTTACTGAAACACATTGCACTTGCATTTACTGCTGCTTTTTCTTTTTCTGTCTGCTTATCACCTCTAGCTGTAGAGCGTCCCCTTATCTGGGCAGACATTTCAGGAAGCTGCAGTCCTGTTTCTGATCAGCAATATTTCCTGAAATGTTCAGCTATCTCAGGCCACGGAGACCAGCCTGACACGTTCGTAAACAACGAACCCACAAAGCCGTCAAATGTCAAAGCACTCGAGCAGGCAGCCTGTGGAGCCAGAGCAGGCAGCTTCTCTTAGATGCCTTCAACAGCCGGGCATCAAAAGCCAGAAACTTATCCAAGGCCTGCAACATCTCCATTTTCTTTATAAATAGATGCTGTCTTTTCCCATTCAGAATGCAACTTTTTTTTCAGAGAAATGGTCTTTCTCTCCCATTCTTCAGTCACTGTTAAATGTCCTCAGAGAAAACAGAAGAAAATATAAAATCCTGTTTCCACCTTCTTGCTACAAAACTGAGACCCAGCCCATTACTACTTTGTGACCTAGTAGTGGCAGTTTTCCTTTTGTTCTAGTCATAAAAGCTGGTCCAGATTTAGGTGAATAACACCTCATCCTTTCCTCTTCTGGGCAGCCCTGACTGTAATTCCTGTTTTCCAGCATATATTTTCTCCTGCTGCCAAAAGGTCTCCTTGGCATTTTCCAGTGTCGGAATGCTACCTTTTCCCCTGACACAGAGCCAACTCTCCCCATGCATTCCCAAGGGCCGTGAAGTCTCTTGCTGTCCTTCCACCTACGAGGACTGGGTGCTTGCCTCAAGGGCTGGCATTCAGCCCTCAGTATTTCTCATGGGAGCTGCTCAGAAAGAAATTCTCACCCCATAGCAGCCCGGCCCAGGAACTCCTGCCAGTCTCTGCAGTTTGAAAGGATAATGTCTGTCAGGAGGGACATCTGGTCTGGAGATACTGTTCAGCTTCCACTTCCCCCATGACTGAGGGCTTTTCACTTCAAACTCTCTTCCTCTCAACTTTCATGCCTCATCTGTGGGCGTAAATTTGAAAAACTCAACAGAAATTCATGTGAGCTTGTGCATTACCTGCAGAAAAAAAACCAAATCTGTAGGGATTGTTCATGGCATTGTTATTTGTATTTTCTTTATTATGAAAGCAGCTGACCTCTGAAGAAGCTGCAAAGGAGGTCTGTGGCAGTGCTGTAGTCAGCAAGGCCAGAAAATTCTGTGGTCTGTCTTGGATGTGCTGGGGTAGACTCAGCCCTGCGCAGGAGAAGCATCATGGTGTAGCAGAAAGGTAGCATCACACAGCCAGCCCAGCCCTTTCTGCACCATCACACTAAGGTGCTTTCCAGCCCTCTTTCACATGTGTTCAACAATCCTGAGAAAATCAGCATTGTTTAAACATTAAAGAGTCTCTTTAAAAATTCAGCAGCAAAGTTCACCCGCTTTTTAGGGCCATATTTAAAGTGGTGTGGAAGTGTATTTCCACCCTCTAGAACTGGGCTACACTCCAACCCGTCTCACTGAGCGGAGCTGGGAGGAAGAGGAGGCTCTGCAGCCTCCAGTGCTGGGAACAGACGAGCCAGTCTACTCCACAGCAGCATTCAGGGCTAGCTTTCACCTCTGCTGCCTCTACATCTCTGCACAGAAACCTTTCAGCACTTAACCTGCCTCTGTTTCACAAAAGCTAAGCAAAAGTTGGATCTGTTGTTTTGAGAGCCAGCAAAAGTTTGAATATTGAGGCTTTCTTCACTGAAAACGCAGATCAGCAGTACATTGTACCACACCATTCACCAGATCCTTTTGTGCCAGAAGTTTGCGCCCCATGTTTTATGGGTCGCTTGGGCTTTGCCTTCCCCATGCTGCTCAGATAAGCTGATAGTGTCAGTCCCATTTTTTCTAGTGCAAAACAGATGAAACATGCTGCCCAAGGTCACACAGTGATATGGCAGAGATCACTGGCAGAGACGAAACTGGAGATCTAATGAGCTCTAGTCCAGCACATTTACAGCAGATTCAGTTACCTTACCCATCAGACTGCAGATAAACAGTGTGCTAATGGCTCTCTGCTACATTCACCTTTCAAGATAATGCCTAGGTGGCTACTTGCCCAACATTCCCTTTTCCTGCAGCTGTTAAAATGGTTAGATAGTCATATCTTGGTTTGTTGTATTTCATTAGGGAAAGAGGTCTCCCAACCTCTGACCCACCAACAGTTAAGAACTAAATTTCTGCTTTGCATAAGAACAATACAAAATAAAACCATCACATCAGTGATATTTAACCCCCAAAGCTTCCAGGTCAGCAGCTGACCACGCCAGTGTTCTTTGAATGCATGTTTATGAGTTCATACACATGCAATGTGTAACACAGTCTATTAAGTCCATTTATGGGGACTGTTTGCATTTCACCCAGTGGCTCATAAAACACTTGCCAGTTTCCATCTTACCCACTTGGGAAGATCTAATACCATGCAGGACTCATTTTCATCAGAAATACTGCTCCTTTGCCTCCTCCTTTCTATTTGATTATACTGGGAACTTCTTAGACAGATACAGAACATCTCCACAACCTTACAACCAAGCTATAATACTGCAAATAAAGATAGAATTCAGCTTTTTGCAAGAGTGCTTGACAACTCTGCATAAATAAAATGCATCCTGTTCAAATGACATATTCTGTGACTTCTCTTTCTGTGCTGTTTGTTCCTTTATGCATTTCCCTTTTTGCCTCTTGGTAGCTCTGTGAGGAGATGTCACCCTGTGACTTGCTGAGCTCTGCCTAATTCCATTTGCCTTGGAGTAAAGCATGACACAGGTTTGTTATTCTAGGTCACCGAAATCAACATCACCTCCAGGAACACAACTCTTTTCATATCTTAGCTTTCAGTGTTGCTGTGAAAAGGCAGCAGTTAGTATCAATGCTATTAACAGAGAACAGAAAGTTTTCTGTGCTTGAAGCAAAGGCAGAAGGAACGTGATAAATTCAAACAAAATAATGGAAACCAGCTAAGAAATATGACTGCTTTGGAAAGCACGCAATGCTTGATCCTTGCTCGATGCAAGCATCTCCAGTGGCTGATGGGAACCTGGAGGGTTTCTTTTCCACAGAGGCTGCCAGGAAGCTGCGAACACAGGACTATCTAGGCTTTTTAAAAGGTTAGTATCTTCACAGATCTTTCACTAGCAGACAGCTCAGGAGACACAGAATACAATGGCCCTGGGTCAGCATCTTGCTCCTTCCAGACTTTGCCATATGTTAGAGTCAATTGCACAATGTTTGTGCTTTGTCAGGCTTCGCTCAGCCAGTCCTTCACCCACTGCGATACTTTTATACAAAACCTTCTTTCCTGGGACACTGAAACACAAATCGCTTGACTATGGAAGCAGCATCACATATATTCTCTTTCAGACCACATAACTGATCCCTGCTGGGACAGGACTGGGCTGTGCCCTGCCAGCACTCAGGGAGGTGGAGTTCAATACTCATGTTTGGAGAAAATTCCACAATTCTCGGAGTTGGTAGCAAAACTCCTGTTGACTTCCACAAGATTAAAGTTTGGCCTAAATAGTTCAGTTTTCCCCTAACTTATCCCTTTTCTACTAGGTTTCTCAAGTGCCGTTGGGTGTATGTAATGACACAGTACAGCTGAAGACCTGCTACTTCCCAAAATCTTGTTAGTACCATTCTCTGGCAAGTGTGGTGAGCAGAGGCTGGAGACATCTGCCTAGGATGCAACCTCCGGCCAAATGCTTTTGAAGACATGCTGCTAGAAGCAGATTGGTATCTGCCATGCTAACCCCTGGGGAACTAGAGGTGTTTTTCCAGAGACAAGGTAGACCAAACTGGTGAGACTGGATTTTTCTTTGTGCGCCTCTTACCTGCTTCTTGCAGCTTTGCCCTGTCTATATAACACACAAGATGAGAACAAAGCCACAGGGCTAAACCCACAAATAACACCAGTATTTACTATCATTCCACTGAAATAGTGAGCACTGGGGAATAAGCTATTAACCATGGAGTATCCCAACATGAATATTTTTTTGAAAGTAACTCCTTTCTTGAAATATTCCTTGTGAATGGCGTGAAGAATCAAGTTTCCTTTTTGTAAAAGTCCTTTAACTTATATTCTGATGCATGCATTCAAAAGATTTAAATTTACCATGAGCTATGAAATTAAGTTTAACCAAAATTTCAGACTGGTTATTTATGTGACTGTAAAGTTCCACCACACAGTTACTGTTTTAGCAATGCAGTGATATTTTCAAGTACAGTAGATACTGGTGAGGGTCGTGATTTTTCCTAAGCCTTTATTTTAGGCTATAAAGGATCCACATGCTTTGAACCTCATAAAGGAGATGAAGTAATCATAACAATTCTGTGTAAAAACCAGAATGCATCTCATTTTCCTGCAGCTTCTCAATACATCTTGGTAGGAGCTGCCAAAATAAGAGGGAGGAAAAAATGGACTCAGGCAGGGTCTTTGTCTCAGAGATGCTGAACACAGCAACTGCAAGCATAACCCAGAAAGCAAACACCTTGTGAGTAGCATTTCCATTTTATTTTCCAGACCTTGTGTTCATCTCGCATCTCTACCCCATTTATTGCTATCTTGCGATACAATCTTGCATCATGTGTATCCAATGTCCAAGTGACACTGCGGGCCTTTATTGAAATAAGTTTCCTATGGCCACTCTTGAGTTCCAGGGAGTGCTTGATGTTCAGCAATACATCATCACTAGTAGCATACGGCTGGCTATCTCTGCACTCTTTCTCCAACAACTAGCTGAGAGTGCTCTCCATTTCAAGCACTGCAGCCGGGATAAGCTATACAAAAAGAATAAAAAGAGAAGTACCTATCCCAAGACAGCTAGGACTCTACAGATTAGGCTGCTTTGATTACAGTCATTAAATATACTATGGTTTTCATATGAAATACCAAAAGGAATCTGTTGGAGACTCCCGAGTCCCATGCATAAGTTCATGCTCCTCTTACTACCCAGAATACAAGCTCTAAAAGGCTGCCAGTGAAATCCAGGCCTTTGGAGCCTCTTGAGAATTTTTTTTCCTATAAAGCTGCAAAACCATGAGCAAATAGCCTTGTTATGATAACTCAGAGGTAGACGCGCAGGGGAGGTTGCTGAAAAAAGTCTTGGGTGGTTAGGAAGAATCAGTCCCGTGTTAGAAAGCTTGTTTCTAAGTCTGGTTTGCCTGGAAGCTGAAGCACCCGTGGTGTGTCCTTCCCGTCTCCTAGCACAGAAGCAGCTGTGTATGGACAGTCTCAGTCTGGAGCGCGACCAAGCCATGGGAGATTTATGTAGGCTTCTTAGGCGGTTCATTGGTTGGACTTGGTGGCTGCGGTCGATCACTCTTGCTCTGACTTGGAGGAGGGGGCCATGTGGTTTTCTGATGAAGATGGCTGAAAATGAGAAATATATTTTACATAGTTTGGGAGAAGGATACAGAGGATAACATGAAGACAGCACTGGTTATTTAGGAAAGAAAAGAGGAGGCCATGGATCTTGCATGGCTAGTGGATTGTACTGGCCATCTGTTTTGTCTGAAAATGCTTTTCATAACCTTGAAATCATGGTTTGCAAACATCTACTTTGTACCTGACTAAAAAACTGTGGTGGCAGATCTTTAGGTTGAGTTAACATGATCAGTTAAGACAGTGGTAGTAGACATTTAGGTCTCAAAGTGCCCTTTCAGCAGGTATCTTCAGGACATGGCCCTGTTAAACATAAGCCATTTAAGAGGTTTTAGGGAAAATCTTAAGATACTGAAGGTCCAAACAAAGCCATGTTGTCCTGCTCTCCTTGGCTGGGACTTCACAGCATCTTGATACCACAACATAAAGAAATGAACACATTCAGTAAGGATTTTTCCCTTACTCAGAACTCACAGTGGTCTGTAAAAATGCCAGCTAGACAAGCCGTAGAGCCATAAATTCCTATCTGGCCTGAAGGAAAAAGAACATTTTAGAAAACAAAAGAGAGGTCCAGGAATTCACACCATGCTTCACTGTGCGGGGTGGCAAGTCTCTTGCTGTCTAGGAAGGGACAGGTATTTCTCTGACATGGCCATCTGGAGGCCTCTACTAGATTATCTGGTTAAAAGCTGCCAAACAAAAATTTTGGTCAAAAAAACCCACCAACAAAACAAACAGGATTTTTTAAATACATGTATTGTCAAAATTACAGACCATGGCAGTTTTGACACCTACTCCTTGTAATTTGGGATTCCTTCAGCAGGCAGGCACTGGTCCCTGTCACATGGCAAAGCTGCAAATGTAAGCACACAGCCAAGTATAAGTGAAGGGTTAGAAAACATGCCCAATGCAAGTAGCACTGTTAGGCTATGATAATACACATTTAAATGATGCAGAAACTCTGAAAATGCTGACACACTCATATATCAGAAGTGCTTCTTAAAGGCTACAATTATTTTCCTTGTGTCTTGTGCTTTGAGACAAAGACAATGCTGGACCATGGCCATGTTTAGTTGGTGAACAGCATCAAAGAGTAAAGACTGGGCACCTAGTTGGGGCTGTACACTCGCCTGATTGTGACACGGAGGAGATCAGAAACTCTGCTTTTGCATGGAAAGAGACAAGTGGGGTCAAATAACTGCTGCCAAGAAATGTTCATGACTCATGGACTAGGCTCAGAGTCCCAGACTGGGAACATTAATGCAGACTCCCATGGAGCTAGATGCCTTTGCTCTGATTTTCTCCCATCCACAGACATGCGATGGGAAGGGAGTCTAGGCTGATTTGTATGCCAAGGAAACGGGAATTACTGTTCCCCTCTGCTCAGCCTTGCGGTAGTCATACCCAGATGGTGTAACAAACGTTTGGATCCCTGATTCAAAGCTATTGAGAAACTGGACAGGGTCCAGAAAAGGCAGCCGTAGGGCTCATAACCTGCAAGGAGAGGCTGGGGAGGGCTGAGGAAGCTGGACTTGTTTAGCCTGGCAAAGAGGAGGCTGAGAGGCAATCTCACAGCACCCACTCCTACTTCAAGGGCAATTAAAAAGATGTCGGATCCAAACTCTTCTTGGCAGGCGCAGACAATATAACTGGGGGCAGTGGCCACAGATTGCTCCTGGAGTAGTTCAGACTAGATGCTAGGAAAATCTTTTTCACAGATCATCATGCAGCACAGGAACACATTATCCAGAGAGGCTGTGGACCTCCATCTTTGGAGGGTGAAACCACAGCTGGCTAAACCCACTGGAGAGCTCATCTAGTGTGATGATCCTACCTGGAGCAGAAGATTTGACTCCTGATCTCCACAGTCTCTTTCAACCAGCGTTTCCACGATTCTGTGAAACCATCCTCCTGCCTGTTAGGTTTTTTTCCTCTGGGCCTGGCTACAAGTCACACCCTTTGACTCCTTACACTGTGAGTCTGCATTTCAGGTTGAAAGATGAGTCACATGGATACAAGTAGGGCAATTACATCTCTGTGAGCATGAGGGAATCAGATACATGTATGGGAGGCTTAACTGGTATGGCAAAAAATACATAAGGTGGTGGAAACTCTAGATAACATCAACAGACATCCTTGAGACTTGTTTAGATTCAGATTTATCCAGTTAATTTAATGCTTACCATCCTTGTTGGAGAGGATTTGAGCTAACAGTTCTTTAGCTTCTGATAGCAAAAGGTCAATAAGATCTGAAGATGGAAGAGATGTATCTGAGACTGCGTCTGTTTTATCCTCTTCTGTTTCACTGTTGAGTCTTACAAATATGGAAAGTGCCATCAATACTTCTATCATAGAATGGTCATTGAAAATCCTGACCAGCTGCTCATGAAGGATATTCTACGTGAATTCTGTATATTCAGGGAGGATTTAATCTCTGTTGCTTAGCAGTGCAGGAGATTTAGGCATACTTGCATCATTGTGTTACAGATATCAATGCATTTTTCAGAATTTCTCAAAAATATTTTTCCTTCCTTGTATTAGATGTAACCATCTTGGAAACTTAAAAATTGTTTTCAGTCATTCTTAAAAACTTTTTTAAAGGGGCTGGTCATTATCAATGGGACAGTGAGCTTTCAACAATTTAATAAATTAAAAACACACATAAAGTTGTGATACATTTTTTTCAAAGTGATAGGAGATAAGTTCAGGTTGAAGGAGAGTCCAGAAGCCTGAACTCTTTTTCTGCAACCAGTCATCTAGTTAAGAGTCACACTAGCTCTTTGCTTACACTCTATCAGTTTCTGTAACTGCTGATAAAAAAGGCCATGATCCTAAAGACAAAAACTGATGTATGTTTGGAAAAGCAGGCTGGTCAAAACTCTGCTTCTTTGAAACAACCTGCTTAGAGTTTCTGCTAACAAGATCAACTTAGCCAGAGTGTTTCACCTACTCACTCCCCAAAAAAGCCTGAATGGAGGCCAACCCCCCCAAGCACCAATCCACCAGCAGCCTCCAGATCATCTTTCCCTAGTGGTTTAATTTCCAAAGTGACAGTATGTTTAGAAACTCTGGGTAAGTTCCATGTGTATCACCTTCCCCTGAGAAAGGTCAGAAAAGGACATTTCATGTCCCTGTTCAAGATTCCCAGAAGTCACCTCCTACCTTTTCTCATCTGGTAAATGACTGGGTGTGCTCAGGACCTTGTGGACATTCTGCCATGCAAGAAAAGAAAAAAAAAAGGTTTCAAACTTGTAGGAATGAATAATTCCTGAGAACAAACCCCATGGGATTTTCCTGCTGATCAGATTTAATGTGACATTAATCAGCTTCTGCTTATTCATTGCCCTTGAAGCGAATATCTCAAGGCCTTTTGCAACTCAAGCAAACATTCACAGCCTATGCAAATATACAGACACATTTAAATTATGCATTTTAATACCAACACTAAAATATATGAAATGCAACATAAAAATACTCTTCCAAAAACAATTTTGCAGGCTACGTTTCAGCGAGCCTTGATCATCGCTACTAGCAGTCCCTGGTTTCTGGACTGTACCTGCACGTGTAAGCTCTCATTACTGTGCATGGTTAGTGAATTCTCAAACACTGATGAGGGATGTATAAAAAAGGAAGAAATTTTACCCCAGTGGTCAAAATCCTGTGATGTTTGACCCTGAGGCCAAGTCAAACCCATTTCCAAAGTCCGGCCCCAAACCACACAGCATCAGCACGTAGTACTGCAGGTCTAGAGGCATTTTAGTTCTTCTTTCTCTGAAGCAGAGGACACAGCATCTATGCTTCCTTTCACTCTACTGTTTCCTATTGATTACAAGAGCTCTTGGGACAGGCTACTGATAGCTGTAGCAGATATACTGAATATAGTGATCCCATGCTGGCCAGTTTACTAATTAAACAAGCTTGCATTCCCAATACGGGTAGTGAAGTGGAAGAATAGTCTATTAAAAGACTAAAGCAATCACGTGTGCGATTTTGCAGGAAATCTGGGGGAAGAAAAGCACTGGAAGAGCAAAATCACTCTTCGAATTCACATTTGTTGTGTAGAGAACCAAGCATCCAGTGATACAAAGGGAAGGTTAAACGCATGATTTCGACCATCATGTTCAACAGAGTTCCTGGAGCAGCTTCAGCCGGAGCACTGTGGGGGAACCGGTGAGCCAGGGACAGGAGAGCCACCAGGCAAAACCTGCACCACAATGTTTACATAGCCCAAAGGTATATGAGTATATATGAATTCATTCCCTAGTTTCTCTTAACCAATAGACAGGGCCTTTTTAGGGTGAGAGAGAATTAAAAAAACCCCGCTCTTGCTTATGGAGCAGGAAGTTATTTGGACTTGCAAAATCACTCATAGGGTAAGAGGCCACAATGATGCCACCAGCACCGGGGGCAGTTCAGCACTTCACCTGCACAAACAGGAGCAGTTTCCTATTGCAGATCTCCAGGCGCTTCCGTGAGACTTCTGACTTTCGTAACTGGCCATCAGCCAGGGACAACTGTCTTCTCAGTTCCAGAATGTCCTCCTGAGACAGGGCCAGAGGAAAAAGAGAAAGATGATGATGACACTCCAGTCTTGGCTTTTGGAAACATCAACTTATGACATTTGCTACAAACAGAAAACTACAGTTCTTTTGGAACGGACAGCAGAAATTATACAGATTATAACATGGACCTAGAGACCATGCTGGCCTGTGGGCTTACACAACAAATGAAGTATGTGCTATGTTCATTTTCTCCTTTGTAAATAGAAGGGGGGGAACCCACAGAAGAAGGATCAGGAGGGTTGTGGGTTTTTTCCCAGGCTGCGGGGCTGCATTACCTCTATTTCAGAGACGTGTTTTGCTTTCTTCCCCACCAACTGCATCTTCAGTTCTGCAATTTCAGCTTCCAGTAAGTGGATCACTTCCTCGTAGTCCTGCTCCGCGCTGTGAGCCTGTCTCTGTACGACCTCTGCCATCTGCAGCTTGCTGTGCAGCGTCTGGTTCTCGGAGAGGAAGCCCAGGGCTTTCTGGAAGCAGTGAGAAGTTCTGGTGAATGCACCACATCCCCCTCAGCCGCCAACCACCAAAAGCACCCCAAGGCCCCCAGCAATCTCTTCACTAACCTGGTTCAGTCTCTGAAGCTCATCTTCCATTGACTTCTTGCTGATCTCCACCTCTTTCAGCAGAGACTAGGGAAAATATTTTCACCGGATTAGAAGGAAGAAGCAATAGACATTCTCTAGATACCCTGGTCTTGTAGTCCCTACCCACCAGAATAATATGTTACAGAAGCAGATGCAGACACTCTCCCCCACCACTGTGTTTTTTGGGCTGCGACCTGCATGCCTGCAGAAATCCACCTGGACACAGCCATGGTGCTAACAGCCGTGCTGGCAATCAGCAGCTAGGTCAGGATGGGAGGACAGGTGGTGCTTCTGTTATTCATGGACTTGAATTATTTGTGAGATACATTTTTGTACTTTTAAATATATTTACTCGCTGTTAAAAAGTGACTGCATGCTTTCAGTACAAAAAAGTTTTCATTTGAGGTTGAGAGCAAGAAAGAGGCAATTAAGTAGAGCCGAGGGTGAGAGTCTTCTTTGTAAGGAGGAATGCACAGAATGCAAACTGGTGACTTCTTAAAAGGGACAGGCTGCACCATTACCCTCGCGTACGACTACAGCAAGCTACAGCAGAAGGCACCAGCCAAGAAATCTGCTCAGAGGGGAACCTCCACCTTTAGCCTTCGGACTTCTTGCCGCAGATCCACCATTTCCAGCTGCAGCTGCTCCAGCTCCTCATTGCCATTACAGCTGAGGGCGTCGAAGGTCTGCAAGGCAGAGGGACAGACAGCATCATGCACCACTCACGCTTTACCAAATGCATGGGGCTATACGGCAGGCATATTTTTTTTCCATATCCAGAATAACAATGCATCAAAATCACTTTGAAAAGGAGTCAGCATTTTTATGGAACAGATCAAAAGGCATATTAAATAATTCAACTGCAGCTTTTCTTTCACCCCAAGGGATTTCACTCACTGATCCCTGACGTAGCTGGACTAGCTGTGCTACAGTGAATTTTCATTTTGTGAACAAGGTGAAATTAGTTGGAATTGATTAATTATGGGTAGTTTTCCTCCTGCATTACTTCCTTCCCGTCACTTTCCTCCAGGCTACTTCCTTCATATCATCCCATAGGTATTGTTATTTCCTTATTAGTAATGAGAAGTTTGAGGTCTTTTATAGAATTTCCTATAATCAAAATGCTTAATGGATAGTTTTGCTTTCTCTTGATAACTCTAGAACAACCAGAAAATGGTAATTTAGCTTTTCCTGTCTCAGAATTTCATGGATTTTATGTAAAAGATTCATGGATTCAATGTAGAAGAGCATTGGATTGACTGACCGGAGAGTGAAAAGCCGATGTATCCAGCAAACTGGCCACTTCGTGCTGCGTGAAGAGCATGGAGCTGGAATCCAGACCTGCCTCGTCCAGCTCCTCCTGCATCAGATCCCTGAGTGCTTGGAGAAGATCTACGAGAAATAATTGATTTTTAACAGGCTAACAGAGGAAAGCGCCTTGTGTTAGCCGCTGATTTTGGGGACATCCACTGACTGCCAAGCAGGGCAGGCTTGGAGATGCCAGACAGTCTTCTCTAACATTCGTCTGTTCTATGGCAATCTCATCAAGCTTAAATAATTTATTGACAGTCTTTATCAGGCTCTTGTTTCTTACACAATGGAAAAAAATTAAACTTTTAAAAAACAAATAGGCCCAGATATTTTCACAGTGGAGTTTTCTCAGTTGTGGTTCTCAGAATTTTAAAATTTTAAACCAAAACCACATTTCTCTGACAAAAGGCACCCACCTGCCTGCTGGCATTTCTCATGTTGCTGATTTAAACAAAAAGAACAACTCAGTGACTTCAGCACTTAGAAAAGGTGTTAAATTGACAAGTCAGAAAATCCAGATTAATTTTGCTTTCAGATGTGGAGGAAAGCACAGCGCAAGGGGCCGTGTGTGACAGATGGGAGCTGGTACAGCGGATGGGAGGCGACACCAGGTCCCAGACCCTCCAGTCCCCAGCCCGGGGCAGCAGCAGGAACCTGAGCCTATACTACAAGACCAGCATCTTCGTTGCCAGCACATTTGCCTAATCATCCTTATTTCATACCCCTAATCATCCTTATTTCTATTGCCGCAAACTACGAAGCTGGTCACTCTTAGGAGAGGCGCACGTTTCTGTATCCCATCACTCACTCTGCACAAAAACATCCGTACAAGAGACATTGTGCTTTGCAAGCCTATTCTGTCTGGTGGAGACATTGGTGACAGCTTTGAATTTAAGTAAAAAACTTCTGGGGAGCAGACCCTGTGAGTCAGATACGCTCTGGCAGGTCACAGAAAGCAGAGCAGACTTATTTCTGTGTTCTCTGGCCAGCTCTTGCTAGGTGAGCTGGGATTTAAGGATAGTGAGCCCTTGCACCAACTCTCTTCTATTCTCGTTTTACTTATGCCTCTACCAAACACGTTTTGTATTTGCGACTTTTCTTAACTGTTTTGAGGCTACATCAATATGCAGACAGGTGTCTTACCTGCCACCTTTCAGCAAATGCCTCTCCTTTCTCAGCCTCCAGCAAAACTACCCAAAATTAAAAGGCCCCTCACGCAGGGCTGCCAGCTCACCTCCGTAGGCCACTGTCCCCTGCGAGTCTGTGGTCAAGCTTTGCCGTAACTGCCTCTTCTTCTCCTCAGTCACATCCAGACCAAGATACTGCAGAACCTTGAGCAGAAACAATGAGCCTTTAAAAAGAAGAATACTGGAAAAGCAAGTCTTTGAAGTAATTGCTGGGTTTTCTCCCAGAAGCGACTCTCCAGGCAGCATCTCCCCAAAGGAGCAGGCTTGGGCTGGATTTCCAGTCTTTCCTTTCCTACACGTGTACAGAAATGTCTGTTCCTGAAGACAGGGACATGTTCACATCCCTCCAAGAACATTTTATACAGATTGCAAGCAGATTTGCGGCTATGACAAACTGTCAGGAGCTTCATAAAAAGCCAGTGGAGCTGTAGCAAGGCCCAGCTGCCAAGAGCTCAGCCTCCCCCCTTTCTCTTACTGCTCGGGAATTGTGTTTGGAACAGAGAAGATAAAAGCTATTCACAGAGTATTTCCCATGGCAACAGAAGACATTCAAACATTTTACTTCTTCGTTGCATCTTTTGCTCTCTTATTACGCCTGATGCCTTGTCTTCTATTGACATTTCTGAATTCAACACCAGGGCACCGCACAGAAGCAGATAAACATGTGCAAACCCCACTTTGCTGCTGGTGGCAGCACGTAAAAACTTTTAAAAGACAAAGTCAAGCTCAGCAGACTCTGGGAAAGAGCCTGAGTTAAACACTCCCCTGTCCCAGGCTATACCCGCAGCTCCTGCTCATGCATGTACAACACCTCCCGTATGGTGCCCTGGAAGGTGGCTGAAGACAAGTCCTTGCTCGCGTTTCTGTCACCAACAAGTCCATGGGACCTGTCTGCTCTCATGTGCTGCTTGCGAGACCCATTTGAGTCCCACCTTTCGCTTCTCTGCCCACCAACCCTGCACAAGGCTGTGTTGCTGGCTCCTGGGCTTCAGGATGCCCTGGTCCTCAGTGTGCTGATGTTGGCATCTGGCTTGGGCCACCCCAAAACCATCTCAGATTTGTGCCAGTTGGTGTGCATCTCCTGACCCCGGCACTGCTGCAGCTGCCTGCTCGTAACACTGGCTGTTAAAAAGGAAAGCCAAGAGTCCCCACTCTTCCCACCAAAGAGGAGCCGCTGTTAAATCTATGACGAGCAGAGGTCGCTGCGAAAATGCAATCCCAAATCCTGCTTTAGGAGAATTATGTAGGCTTAGAAGAAAAGTTCCTGCTTGCGTGGCGAGAGCAGCAGAAGGGCGAGGCTGGCTCTGCCGTCGGGTGGCAGCAGATGCTCGTCACATCGGGTCCTCCTTGGCCTTCTGGGCCCTGCAGAAGGGGCTGCCTTCCCACGCCCCCTCAAATGCCAGCAGTACCCGGGAGGCGGGGGACGGACAGGCACCCCAAAACCAGACTGGGGGTACGGCCCCCTAGCGGCATTCTGCCTCTCACCAGGGTCTCGGTGAGCAAACGGGCAGCTCCGCTCCCTGCCCTTTGATGGTGCCCTTGGAATATGTTTTCCATAAAATGCTGAAAGGAGCAGCGGTTGTGGCTGGATCCTCGGTGAGATTATCTCGTATTTCAGCCTTCTCTTGCCCACACCGGGTTGCCTGAGGTCACCCCAGCAGCGACAGCAGCACTGGAAAGTTTGGAGGGCAGCTGCCTGTGCCAATACCCCTGAGTCAAATGCATTATGTCCAAGGGAGGTGCAGCTGCCAGGAGGAGACTTCTGGAGCTCCTCAGAGCATTGAGAAATAGCCAAGATGAGCCAAGGTGTGTTTAAATGCCTCTTTGGACACAATCGGGATGTTTCACTATGCCCTCTTCTCCCTTGTCAGCTTTAGAGGCTGGACCCAGCCTCTAGCAAACTTGACTGAAGAGTTGAGGCCTTTTTGTTCCTTTTCCCCAGAGTCTTGGTAATAAATACTGGTAGCTGTCTTTTATGCCTCTGTCTCAAAAATCAGATTAATTAATTGTAGCACATGAACAGTGTGATGTTAATAAGGAAAGCGATGTTCTGAGCACCGCAACTGGGTCTGCAGTCCACATCACCTGGGCTACTGCTCTTCCCAAAGCAGCCTGGTCAGCATCCTGGAGAGGTGAAGGGGATATGAGTTGGAGCAGGCTGTTTGGCAGAGGATGGTGTACGTGTAGATTAGAGCACTGATCAAGTGCTACAGCTTTATTCTGTGCAAACAGGTAGGCTGGTTCTCCTAGACTACTTCTATTCAGGCTTGCATTTTTTAATCCCTCAAAAAAAAGGAGTGACATAGTGACCCCCATGCTAGTGCCTGGCCCAGTCCTCATGTGCCTGGGGGCAACATTGGTGCAAAAATCAAAGCTGAAAGGTCTCGATCAGTTCTTTCACAGAAAAGCAATACAAGGAGAACAGTCACATAAGCTTATTTTGCTTGCCAGTAATGTGGCAGCTGGAAGCAAGAAGGTATCACGCTCGTGTACTATTTTCTGCATAGTGCACCTTGGGAGAGGATTGAGAGGAGACCTTGCTTTGGGGAGAGGGACCCGTTCCACGTACCAGGTCCAGTTTCCCATCCTTGAGCCGGATATGGGGATCCAGTGCTACTTTTGGTTTGGTGCCTGAAGCTGCTTTATGATTAGATGCTGAAATGGGTGCTGAAAAACAAACAAACAAAGAAAAGGTTAATGGAAGAGCACCTGGGTAGAGGAAAGAGGTGCCTGCAAAGCAAAATTCAGAACTCTTGTTGCATGAAATATAGTGTGTGTGCAGCAGACCAAAATCAAAGACCAGGATTTACCAAATCCGGTCCTGGAAGGCTGAACTAGGCCACTGTTGAAAAGCTTTGATACTGGGGCAAACGCTTACTGAAACTGGGTTTCTGCATGGTTTAAAATGGGATGTTTCACCCCAGGACTGCAAAAATAGCATTTTGGAAATTTCCAATCACAAATTTTAGTGGAGTCTTGGGGTCTGTAGTTATGGTGATCTGTGAAAAAAAAAACCCAACTAAAATCTGCCTGGTTCTTGTCTTCTGTAACTGACAAAGCAAAACTGAAACCCAACATTTTATAAAATGCAGCCTTGACTTTCAGAACATCCATAGAAAAGGGAATCAAGGGATAAAAAGGCGATGTGGAAAAACACCAGTTCAAGACTTTTTACCTCCCTAAGACTGCAAAAAGCCTTGAACCCTTTTCCCTCAGTTGGGCAGGCAGGGGTTTTTTGTGCAGAAGGAGCCACATGTATTGCAAGGCAGACACAGAGGGAGAAAGGCAGAAATGGCAGCTGCTTTTCTGGTGAAAAGCTGTCATGAGAACAGAAGAGCCAGCTGCTGAGAGCTGGCTCATCATTACTGGCACTGCCTTCACAGCTGAAACGATAGAGAGTGCAAACCCTGCTGCCATGCCCTGCCACTCGTGCTCCTCCATCCCTGGAGGGAACCCCGCCTTTTCCATTACGATTAACCCTCCTCCATAAGAAACGGTGACACTCCCTGGGAAAAGGGCTGCAGAAGGCGTTACCCAGTCAGAGGCTCCCTGCCAGATTCCAGAAAGGTGAAGGACTGCTGTGCCTGCAGCCCTGCTGCCTGCCTGCCCTTCTGCCTGCCCCTGCTCCCCCTCAAGCTGTCAGCCCAGGTCGGTGACAAAACTCCTTCTCGTGCCAGTAGCACAGGATTTTCCCAGGGAGTAATTTCTTTCATCTGCCTGGGATTTGCTTAACACCACGGGAAGCTCTGTCTTGCTGAGTAACCCCACTTCTCCTGAACCTCTCCAGCACTTCTCATCGCATCCTCCTTGACCGTCGGGGCAGAGACCAAGCTCAAGGAGAAAGCAGTGAGAAGTAGCAGAGGTGCTGCACAAGTGTAATCCTTCTAATCCGGGTATTCATCCGCTCTGCTAACGCCAGCAGCTGGGAAGCAGCAAGAGGTAATAAATGGTTTTGCTGGATCGTCCACCAACACTTTACTCTCCAGGTTCAAGGGCAGAGCTGTTACCCTTCGATGCATGGCTAATCAGGATTAGCTCCATGTGGCTTTGCTGTCAGCTCTGGGCACGGAGACATCCAGGGCATCCATCAGGCACCCCAAGAGAGGCAGTCACTGGCCCAGGCTCCAAGCCTGGCTGCTGCCCTTTCGAAGCCAGTTGTCCGTTTTCATGGATGACAACACTGACACAAAGCCTCCTCAGCATTTCACATTAAAAAAACTGTGTCATAAAATCCCCTAGCTAAGTCGGGAAGTGATTAGGTCATTGCTATTTGCTGGATTGTGTACATGACCCAGGGCTTTGCTCCTTGTCACCAGGAGCTCTGGCTGTCAGTGGTGGCCACCTAAAAGCCTACCTGAAATCAAGGCTGCAGGATGCTCAGGGCAGGGAGGACAGAGCCATGGGCAATCCCTGTCCCAGGGTCTCTGCGGTGCAAAGCATGGAAGACGAAGGCTGAAGCCTGCTGAGTTTGCCCAAGGTGAGACAGGCATCCCTGGGAGCAGAGCACTGACGCACACCCAGCCCTGCACCGTCTGGTCCCTGTCTCTCCCATTAATCCCAGGTATAGACTAAACACAGTTTACCTTGCAATGCTTGCTCTTAGCCTTCCAGATGGAAATTACAACATGCCACAGGAATTTGCAAGTGGGATCATTTTCTCGGCAGCACATGGGAAGGAAGGGCCTGCTGACTGGTGGCTGCAAGAATGATGGACTGTGCTTGCTAGGGACTCACCAGGGAAAACCCATTTTTCCTCTGGACAGAATTAACCTGCATATCACAGGGATACATGGTATTGTGCTGGAGGTCATCTCCCTAGACACTGGATCATGGGGGTTATTGAGGTTTCCTGGGATACTTAAGGGACCTGTGAAGCTGCAGGGTGATTTGACTTCACCCCCCATTGTTTCTGTCCTATCAGCTGAACAGGGTAGGTCTCTCCCACAGAAGTTAAGAGCTCGGTACGCGACTCATATCATGGAGAGAAAGCACAGCATGGAAAAACAAGCAAAAGATGAAGCTTGGCTGTAGAGAGAAATGTGACTTAATCACATCTATAAGCAATTTCCCAGTTTGACCAACTGAGGGCAACCTTAATGCCTGTATAATGCCGAAGGTTGCTGTGTACATTACAACTATCACTGACTTTTTTTTTTCATACTGTGACTCCGAGGACCACCCATTCCCATCAGAAGGGAACGTGGCCTGCAGTGGGACCAGATGGATGCAAGTCTGGCTTGACCTTTGCACGTGGACAAGGACAGTGCTGCAAGGGAACCAGAGACTGAGAATGGAAGAAGTTGTCGTCTTCTATTTCCAGTTCTCTGCATGCCTTAGTAAAGAATTTTGCTACTATGGACAAACATGGACATAATTACTATCTGTTGAGTAGCTGCTACCTTCCTTCTCTCCTAGTGGGCTGAGTCTCATTATCACCCCAATAGATTCCAGTACAGCAGTATAAACACCGATCAAAATTAATGTCATCATCCTCGGCACCCAGAAGCCAAGGCTGTGCTTATCACCCACACAAAGAAAATGATTTAGCAGGACTCTTACCTGAAACAGTAAGCTCTGGTGGGCAAATGTCTGGTGACAAAGAAGGCACAGGAAAATGATTTTCATGTCTATTCTAAAAAAGGAGACAAAATGTCACAGAAAATTGCTAAGCAGAATCTGTTGGTGTAAAGAGCAGAAGACAGAGAAGTTAAAGAGAGAGCAACCTATCTGGCCCATAAAGAGCAAAGGTGCCATGTACACCTCTTGTGCAGATGGGCCAAAAGAGACTCCAGGGGTTCCTCTAGGTGCACTTGACACAGGCACGTTCCTGAGCCATCTCAAAATCTCTGGTCACACACAGAAAACTGAGTTTGTCATTACTGTAATTGAGAGCTGAGGATGAATTTGACCTTGCATGCCTTCTCCATAGAGGTTCTCCCTGAAGCTCTGCATCCAACACATCAGTGAGGTCCTGATTCTGACCACAGCCAGTTGTGTTATTTACCCAAAACACGTAATTATCACAGTGAGCGCAACAGGAAGCCAAGACCAGTGCCTTCTCTTAATTGCCTGGTCATGGCTGAAAGCACAAGAGGGAAAAATAGAATCACAGGGTGGATATGCTGAGCACCACTGAGATGGGAACTTAGATGCAGAGAGGGGCGGAGGACTGGTGCCGAGGACATACAGACAGGTAGCACAGGTGCCTGAGCACGCTTTTCCTAGCATGGAAGCCCAGACCTCATCAGAAGTTCTATCTTTTAGCAACAAAATGAGGAAAAGAGCAATGTAATTCCAGCCGGCAGTGTGATTTCATGTAGGTGCACAACATTACACAAGCACACCTTCTGCTGGATGGTGAAGGATCTAACTGTACTGCTCAGCTATATGTATATGGGCTAAGGCTGACTTTCATATGCGTGTCTCCAGCCTCGTACACCCAAATGCAACATGTATGTGGCATTCATGCAAGTCCATGTTTCCACAGGGTCTGGAAAGAAACATCTTTTGTGAATGATGCTTGTACAAAAGGAACCTCCAAGCCAGCCTTTTCTAGAGGAAGTTTATGTGGAAGAGGGCAGAAGATACACTCAGCATTGCACCAGTCCAGGAAAGGAGTGACAAATGCACATCCAGCCATGGGCCTAAATTATCGTGAGGTGGTGTGATTAAATCCTGTCTCACCACATACTGCTCCAAGCCCTTGTCTCTGTGAACACAACATTGAGCTAGGCTTCACAGGAAGAATGAGCCTGGCTTATCATTAGGCTAGTGAAGAACAGAAATGGGCTGCTTAGGAATGCTGTGGATTCATCCTCATGAGCGGTCTTTAAGAACAAAGAGTTGTTCTGCCTTTGGGTAGGAGACTAGATCAAACTGACTCCTGAGATCCCTTCCAGCCCTATGACTGGCACTGAATGAGGTGCAGGTTGCTATCCACAGAAGGGTTTTGGTTTTTTAAAACCTGAGACTTCTGAAACGGGTCTGAATGCAGGCCCTGGAGATGAAACTCCTCTCATTACCTCCCAGCTCCTTCGCCATCTCAAACCCAAGACAGAATAAACAATATTTCAGGTTTCAAATACCTGGCTGTAAAACCAAGATACATACATCATCATTGCAGACTTTCCACTGTCCAGAAAGACTATCATGGAGTCCCTGAAGAAGAGTTTTCTGATCAAAGAAAGATCATAGGATCAATGTCTGTGGTCTTAGATGTGAACTTCAACTTACCTCTGGGGACCTCACATGGACCTTCAGTCTGCAGGAACTCAGACCGTTTCCCACAGCCTTTGGAGGTGGTGACGAGACATTGTTATGAACCGATAGTCCAGGATGTAACCGTCCTCTTCCAGGAATGAAGGCCACTTCTGTGTTTCCCTCGTGTCTTAAACAACAAATACAGAACATTTTATTAACAAAAAAAGAGCACAACTTAAATTTGCAGAACTTCCACGCCCACAGTTTTCTCTGTGATAATCTCACTTAAGCCCATATAGCCTGCACCAGTGCAGCTGTATCTGCACCAGCTGGGTTGCTTGTTTGAACTTCAGTTCTCTTGCAGAACTCTGCTGGGCAGTGATACAGCATATTCATGAGGACCAGAAATTTGGGAAGGTCTGGATTACACTTCAGGATGATACATGCATTCAAGATTTCCTTATATGATCACCTATCAGGATCATCTTGAAGCATCATTTAAGACTAATAATCCTCATAATTCTTGAAGCCAAACATTGGTGTGACATGAAGTGTTTTTGCTGAAGGCTCAGCAGCATCTCGATGATGACAGGAAATATGTTACATGCCTACCTGAATTTGGCTTTTGCAATTATTTTTCTGGCCTCTTCATGTGTGCTGCCCACCAAAGAATCTTTATTGATAGCGATTAGTTGGTCACCAGGTCGGAGCCGACCATCCTAAACAAAGAAGGAGAAAGTCAGAGCATTGGGAAGGAATGTCCCTCTGCTCAAAGCCTTCTCCTGCAATGCAAATCCTCATGAGTCTGTGCAATGCATTATTCATCTATTCTTAGAAAAGATGCTTCAGCACAGCTACAGCTTCTAGGATAGGTCCCCATTACAAAGTCACTGAGGGTCTCCACACTGACTTACCTTGTAACAGTCACCATCTGGCATAAGCTCTTGAACATAAATCATGGGGCCATCAGGCCTGTTAGATCCACCACTGATTGTCAGCCCTAAGCCGGAGGATTTTGCTATAGAAATGCTCTGGATTCCTGATTCAATGGAGTAGCTGCAAGGGAGAGATGTTAGCAGGTGACTCAAGGTGATCTGGTTTATTTTCCCATGTTGCTGAACAAACTCTGCCTGGCTTTCTTTCCGGGCATGGTCCTTCTAACTTCTCCCAACCTTTTCTGCCTCTGCATCTTTTCTTCCACCCAACCTTGGAAAGAAGAGGTGAGGACTCCAGTTTCTCAGCAGGCATCGTTCAGCATTGTGAAGATGACTGGTTTACATAATCCCAAATCCTGAGGAATACTCATTTGCATTTAGAAAATAAAGAGAGAAGAAACTAAAGGTTTAACCAGAACATATTTGGCACTCTTGGTTTGTATAGCCAAAAGCATACAAAGGATCACTGGTTATTGTTTGAATCCAACAGCTCTGGCCTAAATGACCAGACAGCAATTTCCAGATTGGTCAACTATGAAGCAGCCCTTAGCAAACATCAAAGTGAAGCTCAGGATACACAGCTGACTGTGTTAACCAAGGTTTGGACTCAAAACCTTGCAAGATGCCCATAAGCACCTTTATAGAAATATCTACCACACTGTGATTTACTTCTGTGGCAGCGGTACAGATGACTCACCAGGTGAAGGATGTACTGCAAATAGAGCGGCAGCAAGGTTGGACCCTACCCTCAAAGAGCTGCCTGCTAGACAGGACCCAACAGGCCACCAAGACCAGGGCACGGCAGGCAGCTCCAGACAGGGAGGGAGAGAGAGAAATTGCTGTAAACGTTTGTAGGAACACAGATTTCACTGACCACCCACAGGCCGGTGGGCAGCATTGCAACAGGGAGGTTTTGAGAAAGGATTTGGTGGGATCTAAGGGTCAACAAGCCTTTTCCTCCTAATGGGCTGGATGCAGATGGATTTTCTCCTTTTCAGTTTATTTCCACAGTAGCCACTCGCGAGTTTGCAGTTCCCAGTCCTCCTTGTGTTATCTGGTAACTTAAGATGTAATGACAGCTGTGCATCCTGTGCCTCACAGTGACACCAGCACATAACCAATGCTATCACAGCGATGACATCCCCAGCGACAAAGCAGCATGTGGCCATCACCCCTCCAAACCAGCAGCAGACCCCCAGGAGAGCCAGCTGGCTATGCAGGTGAAAAGAACTGCATCCATGCAGCATGCCTTTTAGTCTTCTGAAAAAACATTGCTCTAAGAAATATTTTAGGAAAACAATGTCACAAAATGTAGCATTAAAACCCTCTGTTCAAATCAAAGTATCAGACACTATCTGTGGCAAGACTGAATCATATCTGGGTCTCATTGCTCAGTGGGGTGGCAGGACCTCAGATGACACTGCAATGAGAAATCACAGTCTGGGGACAACCTGCAGTGAGAGGAAAAGATGGGTAAGGGATGGCAGCTGCATGCATGCAAAGATCCTGCTGCACTTGGCTGGAGGTGCCTCTGTGCAGCTGACCACCAAGGCTCTGCACAGTCTGTGATTTCAAATGACTTGTGCTGCTCCCAGAAGGAGACCACCAGGGCCTGGCACTGGCATGGAGACAAGCAGAACATGGCATAGCATGGCAACATTGAGTGAGGAGGCCACCAAGCCAGGTCCCTTCTAGCCTACATTACAGCCTGGAGCAAGTTAACAGCAGAGCAAGGATGTCTAGTTTGTCCAAATCAGCAGCCAATAGATCAGGTGGCCTCTCCTCTGTAAGGGTCTCTCACTCCATGCAAGCAGCTTAAACCTCTGGTGCTAAATATTTGTCCTCTGCAAATCCCTAATAAAGAGGTGGTATTTAGCAAGAGGATTTACTGGTTCTGCAGTGAGGTCTCTTTACCAGCAACTTAGCTTGTTTACACTGGCAAAGAAAGGGAAGCTGCAAGCCCTGGGGATGAATGGTCCCAATTCCACCACTGTTAACACCCTTCGAGCTGTCCCTCTTGAGAAGGGCAACCCCGAGCACCCTGGAGATGAGACTCCATGGAAAAACAAGCTCTGCCTGTCCAAACCTCTGACCCTGCGAAATATGAAAGGGACAGATGACCACATGAAAACACATGCTGCAGGAGGTGCTCTGAAGACAAAAGGATGCGGTGTCTATAGGCAACTGCTGTTAACACCAAAGCAAAGGGCGTTGGGAGTGTTTGCATTGAGAGGGCAGAACTTGTGCTCTGGTTGCATGATGTCAACGTGCCAGAAGCAGGACAATAGAAAACAAGCTCCCGAAACACCTTCCAAAAGCACCACTGGCCTCACAGAAATGCTCCACTCATGATGTGGTTTATAAAGGTGATGTGCAGGGTCCTCCCAGCTGCTGTAAGCCACGGCTTCTCCCCAAGTTTCAGAGGGGAGGAATAGGAGCAGTTGCATTGTTAACTGCACTGCGGACATATTGACTGCTTCAACAGGGAAGCTTTTCAGCTCTTGGGCACAGGCTTCCCAGGAACAGTCAAGATGCCACCACAACAAGGACTTCTAGAAGATGCTGTGGTCTCCTAGCCATTGTGGTGGTACAATGGTATAGAAGACAAAGGTGAACAAAGCAGTTGTTCGAACACTGGAAGTATTTACTGGATCTACCCCTACGACAGTGTTAGACATTCAGAGATATCTTAATGACTGACAGGGTTTGCGGGGCTGGCCCCGCGCGACCCATACGTACTGTGCTTGAGGGGGGTGTGCTGGGTTCCCAATGAAGGGGCCGTGGGAGTTGGCAGGGCTCAGCAGCAGCGGGCTCTGAGAGCGGGAGGAGGAGCCCGAGGATGTACTTTCCAGGTATCGACCTGAACAGCAAAGTCAGAGTCAGTCCAGGGAATGCAAATACTCCAGCATCATCCTCCTCCATCACCGAGACCTGACACCATTTTCCTGGCTTTTTGGGGAAAACCACATGGTAGTTAAAGACATCAGTATACCACTCATGGAGAGGAAATGTTCAGCCTCCTCGGCACAATTCCAGCATGGGACTGTCACCCCTCTGCCAGCCCTACATACCTCTGCCATAGGGAAGGGCTGGCAGCCTTCTGGTGGGATACTAAGCCAGAAGGACACCTTCTTTCCCCATGCACACATGATTTGATGTGCTGGCACCTGGCTTAGGTTAACCATGTTGCATCTCATTAAACATTTCTCATTTGTGAATGAAAAATAAGGATCATTGAATGAATGATTGCTGAAATGCTTTGAAATCCATAGGAGAAAGCTGCACTGGCAGAGACAGCTATTGGTGCTGTTACCTGCCCAGCACGTCAGTTGAGCAGAGTCTGGGGCACTGGGAAGCTGTTACGACCCCAGCTCAATTCTCACTGTTTCACTGCCTTGCTTTGCGCTTGCTCCATGCAGGCAGGATTGGCCATGCCTGCTGCTCTGCACCTGGGGACGCACTAAGTGCTTGCAATAATGACGAGCAGGAGTTCTTTTGCTTCAAATGCCCACCCAAACACCTACACAAATCCAATCAAAACTCTCCCAAAATAACACTGGGATAAAGAAAACTCTCTTGGCAGAGAGAGGGACTTTTGGTTCCCCCCTAAAGGCACGCTGAGCTACTCACTGCTGCTGTGCAGGATCGGTGAGCTCCGCGCTGAGCCTGTATTGCTCTGGGAGCCAAACTTCTCCAGCAACTCGGAGAACTCTCTCCTGGAAATAAAAACACGGTATACTCAGCTGCTGCTTAAAACTATTCCCCACTTGATTATATGACAATGGTGCCTCTGATGGCAGTGACTTACTACCAAGTCTATAGGGCCAATGCCCTCCAGCAATGGGGAACAGACAGAGCTTTCTCATGCGTAAGGGTATAATCCCCCCAGGTTCAAGAGACTGTGCAAGACTTAAGGTCAATAATCAATCTCATGGCAGAGCAGCTTTCCTGCGATGGGAAACTTTGGTGTGCTGGAACTTTGGTGTGTTCCCTGTCCGGGAAAGTGTTCAGGGTGAGCATGGACAAGAGGAGCTGGGAAGGGATGCATGGACAGGCACTGCTGCTGGGCAGTATCCTTCCCGAGAGAGGGCAGATCAACACAGGAGCCCTGCCTTGCACCCTGCCCTGAACCCCACTGCCTGGACCCAGCAATCAGCTGGAATAATTTCACCCCCAGCTACAAGGCTCAGGAGCTTTGCTAACACACCACACAAATCAAACAGACTGTCAGAAGGAGCTGTAACTATGCAAACATAAAGCAAAAATGCTTGGCCTAGTTGTGACTCCTTCCAGAATAGTTAAACAGATTATTCTGTATTTTTCTCCTCCTTTCCTAAACAGAAAGCAGATCCTGCTAGCTCTTGCTGGGGTAAAGATGGGAGGTGGCTTCTGGAGCACATGCAAAAGCAGCAGCAACCCACTCTCTGAATCCATCCATGGTGATATTCTCCATGAACATTGCAGGATAAACTCTTGGAGCATACGACCTTAACAAAGACCTGCACTTGTAAGGCATGTTGGGGTAGTTCAGGCTTCTGTACTCTTCCCAGCAGCATCTCATGGCTGAAGATGCCGAACCAGCAGGCACACGCCAAATTTACAGATACCAAGGTCAGAAGGGCTTGTCAGTGAATTCAAGAACAGGGAGGAATGGCAGCCCACAAACACTTAGCATGATCTCTCTGTCTTGAGGTAATCCTCCTGCTTCCTATACTACCTCTCTACAAAGCAATCTCATCCACAACATCCCCTGGAAAGCTGGCTTGGTGCCCAAGTGCCTTCATTAATGCTTTGCTTCCAGGCTGAGTTTGACCACCATATAACTACCCAGGTGTGTTGAGTCCTTGATGAGCTGTAACTACCTGTACACAAAAGGTGAATTGCTTTGTGACCTTCCTTTTCCCAAGTGTGACATGTTGAGTTTATAAACCCCATTAAGAACCACCATTAACCATGCTTACCAGCTCCTGCATAATTTCTGTAACCCTTCTTTGAGCTGCCATGAGCCTCTCACATCCTTTTCAATGAGGGGCTGCCATGTTCAAGCATCAGCCTCCTGTACCCATCCCTGCCACACTGGCTCATTGGGCAACATGGTTCCCAGGTGCGTGCTGTCCCTCTGCGACTGTGCAGTCTTCTCACTTCATAACCCAACACTTCTAGATCAATCCAACCTTTTGGCAGGGAAAAGAGCCTCAAGGATGACTAATTTCTTACAAGGTGTCATTAAATAAGTAGCCAGGCAATGGGGAGAGACCCTGGAAGTGTTGTTTCTGTGGCCACAGTAACAAAATTAGGTGTCCACTTTGAAGTCATGAAGGAATCCCCATGGGAATGTACCTTCCTGATGCTATAGCCACAGGAAAAGCCTGGTTATGAGTGGCTAGCTCCCACACTTGACAGTCAGACAAGCTCAAGACATAAATCTGTAGAAAACCAGCCACAGCAAAGTCTCCTCAGCGAGGAGATGGCTCTTACACACAAGCAGACGTTGTGTCATCTGCGTACTTTACTGGGACAGATGTTATATATTATTGGCTAGATTAGAGTCAACAGTATTAAATGATGAATGAATCATCAGCTCCTTAGGTTCCTGCTGGAAACGCTCTCAATAATTTACATGTTCCCATTAACAACCAGCTTGTTAACAAACTTCAAAGACCAGTGCCTGCCTTATCCAATATTGCCATCAAATGTATGCCTTATTCATTCCATTTAATGCTAGTTTTAAATCCAAGTGAGTGCAATGCCTCAGTGAATGCCAATACTTTGCATCAACACTATTGTCTTTATCAACTAAACACATGACCTTAAAAAAAGACAACTAATTTGTTCAAAAACCTCACCTTCCACAAAACTGTTGTAACTAGCAGTTTCATAGCATTAGACACTGAAATAAATGTAAAAGCACTGAGAAAGCTGAAGGACAACTTAGACCCTATAGCCGTAGGACAGCCGTTTGCTGTTCTGTGGTTCCCTGGGTTAAGCCTTGATGCATCTTACCTTAGTAGAATTTTTCCGACTTTCCAGTAAAGCCTCTGCACTTCTATAGGTGATTCACAGTCCCATTTCACTTGTAACTCATGCAGTCATGGCCTTATCCCTCCATGACCTATTGCAATGCCAGGTCTAACATGCTGGAAGCTAACATAGTGTTTCCAGTGGTTACCAAGTCATCAGCAGCTGGGTTTTTCTTTTGGGCTGGGTGTTCCTGTGGTCATCTATTGTTACATTTTCCTCAGATAATAATTCATCAGAGCACAGAACAGGTTATGAACTTAAAACAATGGCTAAAAACTCTTAGTCAATGCAAATACAACTAGTCTGGCAGCTCTTGTGTTCTTTAAACCCTGCTAAACAGTGCAAACTCAATCTACCAATCCATGCTGTCAAACTCTGTTATAAGCAAGGGCATGTATGACTCGAGGATTCTTTGTTGTTGTTTATTTCATGTTGTTAAGTTCATCCACAAAGAAGTATTTATCATTATATGATCAGGAGCCTGAACAACGAGCTCCGAGCCCAGGGTTGCTTTGCAAGCCCGGGTCCAGCCCAGCCGTTTGCTGTAGGGATGATGTGACTAAATGCTACGTCACGGACGGCTGTCCCGGCTCCTGCTTTGTTGGTCAATACTGCAAGCCCCAGTTCCACCAAGGACATAAACACATGACTAACTTGAAGCACATGCTTATCCCAGCAGCAAGCAATACACTTTCTGGTGTCAATCTCCTGAGAATTAATTTTGTCCTCAGTGCTGTATTTGAAGGAATTTGCAGGCAGGCAGACAATGCCCAGACATTACTGACTAATGAGCAAGTACACTGAAGGAATGACAGCAAGTCTTGCTTTGTGCTTTCTGACACCAAGAGACTTCAGAAGACATTTTAATATTTAAAATTTGACCCTTACTAAAACATTTTGAATTGTCAGATGCCCGCAGGACTGAAATGCCCAGCTTTATTTAAAAACATAATCATGGGGTTGTATTAGGTGAAAAGTTCATTTTAACAATCCCTTCTCCAGCTCTTTTTCATTAGGATACAGGCAGGCATTTGAGATCTGGAGGATCCCTGTAACAGAGCTTGGACCTGCACAGCCTTCAGCCAGCCCCATGGCATGGAGTGGAATAATGGCATTTGCCAGCAGCAGCCAGCTGTAGGCTGACTTTGCTACAGATTAAGTAGCAGGGGGTCAATCTTCCTGCAGAATATTGTTGTTTTATCTCATAATACCTTTTTGTCCTGCCCTTTTGTTCTTGGGAGAACAAAGGGTAAACCCTACATCAAAGGTTACGCGAGAAAACAGCGTCTGGAAACCTCAGCTCTGCACTGCAGCGGAGGGAGAAAGAGGAGCCTGTGACACCAGATAAATTAATTGCTTGTCTCAAAAAACAAGCCTGCAGGTCAGTGAGTACCATGAACCCAAAGCACTGCAAAAGCGTCACAAAAGTAGATTTTCCTGCACCCAGCTCGCAGAAGCTACAGCATTTCCACCAGCTGTGCTGGGCAGCACATTTTGCTGCTGCTGGGCTTTGCTTTTCCATAAATGCCTAGGAAGCATTTATGGAATGTACATGTACAGGTGCATCTCAGCTTCTGTGTAAAAGGATGCGTGTTCTTCCCCAAAGAGCAGCCAGTGATCCTGGGATACCCCAGGCTCGCCGGAGTCAGCCCCACTGCTGCCTTCCAGTTTAGCACCAAGTGCTCAGATGAAGAAACCCGTTGAACAAACACACAGGGCTCGCAGCAAACAAGGGATTACTTTGCATTCGCACCAGGCTGGGCATGAACTCCAGCAACAGCCTCTCTGCTGATTCCTGGATATTGGTTGATATTGGTTATGCGTTTGCAGAAGAAGAGACTGCTTTCCTTACTGCTTCTTGTTCAAGTCCTATTAATACAATAACCCATCTTCACCGAGATGACTGTGCATATCATGCAGAGATGCAATGTATTTAGCATTTTATCATGTGAGTACTAGGAGGCGCAGCACAAACTAGCTTTCTCACAGTGATAAACCTGAAAGACCAGGATGATACCTGTGCAACACACAAAAACAGGGAACTATTGTAACTTTCATGTTGAGAATGAATAAACAATAATTATGCGTATGCAATAAAATTATCCTCATTAGCTAAAAGATGAGCACAGACAAAAATCAGATCCAACCGTCATCCAAAGCCAGTGTGTCCAGCTCTAAATCTGAATTTTCTGCTTTAAGCCCTAGCATTACTGCTGCTCTCTGCAGCGTGTCTGATGCGACAGGCTGAAAACATGCATCTTATACACGCCAGGACTGAGTTCCATTAAGAGCACAGGTAATCTGGGCCTGTAATTAACTCCAGGGACAAATAACAGTGTTTATGAGTCAAACTCACCCAAGGGCAACCGCAACAAAATGCTACTCAGCTGAGTCATTGGGAAAATTGGCAGGCGGGTTGGATTGTCTTCCAGACCCAGAGCCATTACGTGTCCTCCTCCAGCGTGCCTTGTGCACTCAGGGTTTAGGAGGACGACCTGCATGCGAGTATCTGCAAATACATTGAATTGCACTCCTCCCTGTGTCATTCTCTTGGCTTCCACATCTCGTGAGCCACTTTGCTGGGCACTGGGAAGGTACAAGGCTGCCCTCAGCTCATGGGAGTTCACAGCGCAGCATCTCCGTGGGCATCACCTGCAGAGCTGACAGTGCCTGGGAAGTCAGAGAGCCCGTTCCAACCCAGACAGAGGGCTGTTGCTCACCCACGCTCAAGGGCAGACTTAAAAGATAATGCGGTATCAATAAAATAAAGACAAAACTAAGGAGAAAAAAAAAAGTAGAAAGCAGAAAAATCTGCCCTTAATCCTGGAGATATATATTCATGTATTAAACAGTTTGGGAGGTGATTATGTAAGTGAAATCTCTGCAAATCTTTTTTAAAAAAATAAATAAACTGATTACTTCCACACTCTCCCGCTGCCTAACCTTTTGCAGATTTAACAGATAACCAACAGCAAATGGAGGGCAAATAAATTGCTTAAAGTTTCATTGCCCTCCCAGTCTCCCTCGGTCAGTTTACAAGCAGCTCCTTCGCCAGGCGATTGGGGACTGCCAACAGATGCACAAAGGGGCTGGAGCTGCCGACAAAGCTACTCGTGCATATATTTTGAGAAACATCTGCTCCAACTTAAGATATTATGAGGCACATCGAGATGTGTAAACAGCTTGGACCAGATCAGGTGAAGGCAGAAAACCTGCTTTGGGAGCTCTGGCTGAGAAACAAAGTGTTTCCCTGAGTACACCCTTCTGCTGCTGGGCGCAGATTGCTGCTCAGCTGCAGGAATCCATCCCTCCTGCTGGGAACCAGCCCTGGCAACAGCTGCCCAGAGGGGACAGCACAAGATGCCCACTGCCACTTCCATCCCTAGGCAAGTGCAGGGACAGCTGCAGCACAGAAGTGCATCCTGTGCATCCTTACTATTACATTAGCTGCAAGTCCTTCAGCAGCTGCTGAGGAAGCACCGGGTGAAGCACTTGGTCTGAAGCAAAAGAGCGTCAAACTACCAAGTCTAGCTCTGGTGACCTGCTTGCTTCACCCGGTGCTTCCTCACTAGCTGCTGAAGGAGTTGCAGTTAATATAATGAATTGAGATGTTATTTTCACTGTAAGAGTGTAGCTGAAAAGCAGTCCATAATTAATAGCAAATAATTATTCCATCAGTATATTACTGTGTCAAAATTAGTCTCATCCCTGTCATTACAGCACTCTCACTATTCTGCTAAAGCAGTAATGCTTCACAGCTGTTGATGGATAAGCAATGAAACCATCATCTCCGACGCTAACGGGATGCGGGTATGTTGAGCAAACGACTCTGTGATCTTCAGCCACCCACACACAATGCAAAGCTTCAGTGCCACCAGCCTGCCTGCCCACGACCGCGCTCTGCCTAAACCTGGTTCATTTTGGTGGTTCCTGGTGCACCTCAGGTTTCCAGACCTGTGTTTCTATTCAAGGGAGAGGATGCTCCAGCACATTGCGCCACATGTCCCAGGCTATGCCAGCAAAGACCCCACTAATCCCATACCTTGGTTTCCACAACCTTGCCCTCTCTCATGACACCATCATTGTCTCACACAGCTTACATCCAGCCAAGACAAAACTGAACTTTCCTTCTCCTTTTGAATCCTCCAACCCTCTCTGGACAAAGCATGGTTTTCCAGGGAGCAGTGAGGGGAGAGGTTTCAGGGAGAAACTGCCCATTCTCCCTGGGAAGGAGGAATCCTGTGGGGAAGGAAGACCTTAATGTGTCTAACTGGAAAGAAAAAGGAAGATCCTCCTCTCCCTCTGTGTCTTCATCCAAAGCTCTGTACAAGACACAATAAGCCGTAGGCAGCTCCGTACCAGACAGCAGAGCTGAAGAAGCCCAGGCCACCCTACAGCTAAGGTTGGAGCTGCCCTGGTCCTCAATGAGGAAACACCTGTGGAAATCTGCTCAATGCCAGGATGCCCTGTGGAGCCAGCACAGGGTGGGCTGGAGCCAGGTGTGCAGCTGGGAGCCACCAGGTTTGCTTCCTTTACCATCACAGCTCCAGAGTGTTCCCACCAGTGTAACAGTTATGAAAGACCCTTGGCCACCTCCATCTTCACCATGGGCTTTGAGCGCGGTTAGCTCAAAGGTAGTCCAGTGCCAACGAGGGCCGTGATCCACCTTCCCAGTGCAAGATGACACCCCTTACCTGGCGTCGTCATCACGGGCTATAAGAAGGCGCATATGGCTGGTGGCCGATGCTGTCCTCAGGATGTCCACGGCCCTGTGAGACAAGGACCACAACATGTCAACACTGGCTCACTGCAGTACTCCACTGAGCTTGCCCGGACACATGTCAAAGCTCACGGGAAACTGGGCAGAGACCCATGGCCTGGGCAAACCCCACTAGCAGCCAAGGGACTTTTTTGGATGGTAGCCTGTGGAGCAGCCCCATTCCCTGCCCTGGCACCGGGGCCAGACGGCAGCAGAGTTGCAGCCTGATTTTCCCCTTTCTGCACTCAGTTAGAAGTCCCCGATAACAAAGCAGACCCAGAAGATGCATGTGGTGGTGAGCAAATATCTCCCAGTACACGTCCTTCCTTGGGAAGTTTCAGTCTCAAGGGCGGCTGCTTGCTGGCTCAAACACACGTGTGCCCGTGAGAGTCAGGGCAATGTGCCAGGGGGGCCAGACGCAGCCTCCCTGCAGCTGCCGAGATGTCCTCGGGGACCTGCTTCATCAAACCCATCCGCTCTGCAGGTTTGGGAGCAGGAGAAGCTGCTCGTGCTGCTTCCCAAGCATCCCCCCAGCCTAAGTACACCATGCAGAAATGCAAGGCAGCAGGAGGCTAGCACCACGTTTAATGAAAAAAGGGTGCCCGAAAAGTGTGGTATGCCTCTCGATCAGTCAATTGTTTTCTTGGTGGGGAGCCGAGGGGCTGGATTGCAGCTCCGGAGGGAATCCCCCACACAGAGCAGCACTGTAGGGTTTAGGCACTGGCTAATCTCCGGCACGGAGAGCTGCAGGGCTTGTTGGGAAGCTGCAGCAGATGGAGTGGGGGTGCCAGGAACTGTTAAAAATCAGCATTTTGGGGAAATGTCTGAATATCTCACAAATACAGTTTGGGTCACTGGTCTATTTTTATACAGAAATTTTTTGTCTGATAATTCCCAAGGTGGCTCTTGGGAACAGCACTGGCTGTGTCAGAGCACAAACAAAGCAATGCCCTGGTGTCCTCCGTGCAACCCGCAGCCTAAACCATTTCACAGAATTATACAAAAGCAACAGGAATGCAAAATTTCTGTTTGGATATGGTACCTCTCGCTTGTAACCCCAATTAAGGAATCTCCATTGACCTCCAGGATCTGGTCTCCTGGCTGCAGGCGGCCTAGAAAAGAAAACTAATGGATAGAAACTGTGGAAAATACAGCTTGAAGGGACTGGGAGAGGTTGGGCAGTTCCTTCCTTTGCCCAGAGACAGGATGAAATATGCATAGATTATTCCTTAGATGCTCATCCAACCTGTTTTTCAAGATGTCCATAGATGAAGTTTCTGCAGCCTCCCTGAACAACCTGTGCTAACGTTGCAGCACTTCCTCTGCTGTAGGAAGTTACGAAAGTAAACACTGAAAATTGCAATAAAGCTTTTGCTTAATTCAGTCTGAGGTCAGGTAGAAAATCATGAGTGGCACCTCCACCTGTTCTGGATTTATTGTTCTTTATTAGATGGAAAAATCACAGAATCACAGAATGTTAGGGGTTGGAAGGGACAGCTGTGGGTCATCTAGTCCAACTCCCCTGCTGAAGCAGGGTCACCTAGAGGAGGCAAAATGATGCTGTAAGATTTGAAAAAAAAACACCCATATATCTTTCTGGCTTAAGGTCTGAAAGGTGAACTCTGCAGAGCCCTGCCTAATACATCCTTATTTGAAGATGCTCAGAATTGAATCAGTGGCCTAGAGCAGAGCTTAATTTGCAAAAGGTTCTCCAGTCATTTTAGGGCTACAGGCAGTCAGTGGCATGTGGGAAAGGACAGGCAGCAAAGTGAAGTTCTTTGTGTGGTGGGGTTGGATCCTGCTTTAAAGACATGAAGCAATCATATCTATGCTGAGAAGCCAAGGCAAGGCTGCCATTGAATATTGCAATGATTGCCACAGTAAAAAAATACCCTCACTGCTGGAAAATCTGGGAGGAAGCACCTGAATGTCTGATAAGGCAATGTATAAAATAAATACATGCTCTTCTGGCTTGTCTCACTTTTTGCGGTACTCTGCACCATGTTTCACTCACCGTCTGCGTAAGCAACACCCCCTGGAAGGATCCGCTTAACATAAACTCCATATTCTTCTCCAGTGAGTTCCTTGATGCCACCGATTACCTTAATACCTGGTGAAAAAGAAATGCCTGTCACACAAAGACACAGAGAAGAGCAGTTTCCATGGGCTGTCTCAGAGGGATGCAGCCTCCAGCACAGCTCCCAGGCATCCCATCACCACCTAATGCCCCTTTCCACAACCTTTTGTGGAAAGCCGCCTGTGTCCCCTGCACTTCACAAGCAAGTAGCAGAAGCAACAGGATGCAGACGCTGACACAACACAAAGGCTAAAAGCATCTGATAGCACCTGCTTGGAGCAACAGCTATGGAGACAAAGCTTCCGAGAAAGGCGTAGGGAAGAAGTGACCACCTTCCTCAGCCCCAAGTTTATAGAATCATAGAATAGTTTGGGTTGGAATAGACCTTTAAATGTCATCTAGTCCAACTCCCTTGCAGTGAGCAGGGACATCTTCAACCAGATCAGGTTGCTCAGAGCCCCGTCCAACCTGACCTTGAAAGTTTCCAGAGATGGGGCATCTACCACCTCTCTGGGCAACCTGTGCCAGTGTTTCACCACCCTAGAGCATAAAAAAATTATTCCTTACATCTAGTCTGAATCTACCCTCTTTTAGGACAAGGGGTAATGGTTTTAAACTATTGCAACAGGCCCTGCTAGAAAGTTTGAACCCATCTTTCTTGTAAGTCCCATTTAAGTACTTGAAGGCTGCTATAAGGTCTCACCGGAGCCTTCTCTTCTCCAGGCTGAACAACCCCAACTCTGTCAACCTTTCCTCAATTGAGAGGTGTTCCACCCTCTGATCATTTTTGTGGCCTCCTCTGGACTGCCTCCAACAGTAACAAGTTCGTCACTGATGGGAAAGGATCAGATTCTGCTGTGGATGCCTCAGCCTGTGCTCTTGTCTCTGATAGGACTTGTCACATTGAAACATTACTGGGGACAAGTGTTTCCCCCAGGGGACCCCCTTTGAGGTGCAACATCTGGACAAGCCCCAGGTTCAATACAGTGGTGAGAATATCCCTGCTGCAAGCTTGCCTGCCTGCCAGGCTCCAGCAGCATCTCCACTACAGCCTTTGAAGCTGCCACCAATGTCAGAGCTTCCCATCAGGAGCAGCCACTTTTTATCAGTGTCTGAGGCCGGGATGAGCAGCCCAGAGGCAGGAGCCGGGGTGCAGAGATGACCTTTAGTGAGGCTCTGAAACCCCCTGTTGCAGCACCTTGGCAAAGAACTCTCATGCTGCACGGCCACCTCTCCAACCACGGGACCTGAGCCTGCTGCCCGTGCGTAAGCTGGCTGGCAGGAAAAGGCCCAAGAGACTTATTTGTCCAGGGCTCAGTAAATCCTGCTTCGATGATCTAGGCTGTGGACAGAAGGATTAAAAAGCCTGGCTTTAATTAACAAATCTCTCCCGAGAACCGTCGGTCAGGCATTTTGCTGCTCTGGACAGGAGGGCATGCTGAGGACAGGCGGCACTGCAGAGAGGGGCACTGCCAGCAGGAAGCCAGCTTCATCCTCTGGCTGCTTTCCTGGGCCAATAAGCTGCTCCAAGCCTTGGTGGGGTGCTGGGATGCACAAAGTTACCCCGTGTGAGAAACACTTCTCTCCAGGGGAGAAGAGCACAGATTCTTCCACAAAATACGAGATCCCCTTCTGAAATGAGCAGGAGGGAAGAGGAGTGGACCATAGATTGGGATTACTTGGGACAACGGTGCTATTTCCATCCCTAGTTCCCTTCCATTTATAATCCAAGCTCTGCTTGTTAGACCCTCACAGTTTTCAGTCACCTCTAGGGAAAGACCTTGTCTCTCAAGTCACTTTTACATTAAAATTGTGATTAAAACCAGATTATCACAGTTTTTCATTTCATTCCTATATGTACCAGTGGCTGCTGCTCCCAAGCACGAAACCCCAGCTCCATCCAAGTGCTGGAGTTTATTCTCTGGGCTTGATGCATTAAACCATACAACCCCCAGGCAGGAGGAGCTGTTTTACTGATGGCACTTGGAACTCATGGCAAAACACCTCAGGGAAAGGTGCCAATGCTGCTCTCCATTGCATTTTTTTAAGAAATTCACTAAAATTTGAAATATTGCCCAAAAAATATATCTCCGAGTGGTGCAAGCCTCACCAAGGCATGGGGACAGGTCAGGTGCCTGCGGACCAAAGTGGGGAAGAGATGCTGCAGCCCCAAAGCCCACTGCCAGAAGATAAAACCTGCTTATCACCAAGGAGGCTCAGCTGGAAAGAATCTTAGCTCGCAACCGGGCTGGGGTGGCTGCTGGTGGGCTTTGCCACCAGCTGGAAGAGAGACCCTGGAGAGCAGGCTTACGCTGGGGATGGGTTTGGGAAACCACTGGCATGGGAGGGTCCTGCAGAGGCAAAGCCCCATCAGTTCCCCTGGATGGGGAGGACACTGGAAGTCTGGCTTAAGCCAAGGTGATGGCTGAAGAAGTTGTAATACGTCTTTCTTTACACCAGAACATGAATTAATTAGGAATGATAAAATACTTTAGAAAACTCATGTAAAAATCTGCATCTCAGAAGAGGCGCAGCTTTAGCATCGCCCAGCAGCCCAATGGGATCTACTTGTGACAGGCTCCTTTGCCAAGGTATCAAATCAATAATGACTCATTTCCCTTTTGTGTCCGCAAATCAATTGTAATAATGGCTTAATATAGCTGAAGTATCTACAAATCCCCCTTTATCCCCAACGATGTCAGGAGAAAATCCGATCTTGTTATTAAAATCAGCGATTACTCACAGTATTGCTCCCAGACACACTCAAACTTTGATGAGGGGGAGGAAAAAACCCTGATTTTTAACTCCCTTGTTGGCAAACAAGCTGGGTGCTGCCAGACTCTGCCCACGCCGCCCTCTCACCGATCTCCTTGCCATGGAGGTACTGTGGATGCCAGTCCTGCCCTTCGAGAGATGCCGCAGGGAGTGCCCACCAGGGTGGGGAGGAGGAGGAGGAAGAAGAAGGCCTCACCCCTGCTGGGGCTCGGACTGAGCCATGGGACATCCCGGGACTGATTGCAACAAACACAAATCATCAAAGACTGTGGTGGTAGAATTCCTGGGAGTCTTCATATTTTATAAACACAAATTTATATGTGGTACCAAGTGTAGGTAAATAACGGCTCTTTAATTATCACAGCATCAAAGTCCCGGTATAATGCTTATTAAGTCATACTTAGGGCCAGATAATCTAGCCTATTTTGGATCTCTCTCTTTAATCTTTCCTTTCTGGCAAAGGTCCTGGAGTTGATGCCCCTGTCCCTAGTATTTTCTGTTTTGCAGAATATATGTTTTTGGGGAAACTCCAGGTGGGCATACAGGTTAGATGGACCAAGATGGTGTTTTCTTTAGATTCTTAGTGATTCTATAAATTTCTTCAAGACCCTCGAGCTTCTCTTCCGCATCTAATCCCGCTCCCGCTAATGCTAGCGTCTCAGTTCTCAACTTCTCAGGCTAGAATCTCACCTGCTCCTGGCTCCCTATATACCACGGGTCAAGGGGTGTCCTGGCTAATCTGGTTGTTTAGCCCAACTGTAATCATCTCCGGCGCATCTTGACCCCACCGGCCGCCGTGCCACACTCCTGGCGGTCTGCACAGAGAGAGGCCACCCGCTTTACGCCTAAGCTAGCAATGTTCAATTACATTTCCCTTAATCCCTCTGTTGATCTTGCAGCCCCGGCCAGCTTTTTCTGTCTGGAGGAAGGGACAGATTGGAGGTGAATCGCTCACTGCCCTGTCCTAAGAAGATGAAGGTCAAGATAATGGGATTTCGGTGTTTCTGAGAAATGCTTCTTAATCAGCACTTCCCTTTGATGGCTATTCTTTAATTCAAAGTTCAGGTTTTAGGAGCTGCCAGGTAACCCCTTTGAACTTCTGCTGAGGTTCACGTGTGGGTTTCCACCTAAAGCCACAGAGCAACAAACCCGGGGCCAAACGCTGACCTGCCACGCCAGCATCGAGCAGGTTGATGCTACCCTAAAGAAAGTCTACTGGAATAACACCCAGATCTGAACACAAGCAGCTCACAGAGGCACATATTTTTCCCCAAAAAAACATATTCTGATCAGCTACACCTATGGCAGACACAGGGGTCCTGCAAGCACCCCTTGGTTCTCAGCAGAGAGGGATGATTTCTGGAGGACAACCACTAGTCTTGGGTGTTTCAAGCCTCTCAAGAGAGGATGAACAAAGCTGATGACAGTATTAGAAAATCCACATCGTTATACCTTCCTGCAGCGCACAGAGGGTCTGCAAGACCCTGTAGCCACCAACTGGAGGAAAAGGAGGAGTACTGGGACCCAGCAAAGTGGCTAGAAGTGGATTGTAACATCTACATGCCTCTTCCAGAGGTCAGCATCAGCCCGATCAGGCTTTTCTGGGTCTCCTCCTTTAACGAGCTAATCTAACCCAACAGCTAAAATCCCATCAACTGAACCAAATCCACCTCTGGAGATTAAAATGCCATATTCACTGAGCAAAGACATTTCTCTGAGCTCCTGTGAGCATCATGAACAGAAGACCAGAAGAGTCAGCAAAGCCTTTCCTCCACAGCAGAAAGCCCCATTACCCAAGAGATGGAAACAGACAATAATGAATGTATAAATTAATCTCAGGTCTCAGAAAACCTGAATTTGTTTCTCTGAAGAGTTTGAATTCTCAGGAGGGGTCTCCAAATGGTCACCCAAGGGCCTCACCAAGGGGCCTGTAGCTGCCCTGTGGGATGATGGGCTACACTTGCAATTAAAAAATATGGAGGAGACTGTGGTGGACCTCGAGAAATCCTCTTGCAAGATTGCAATTTTTTATAAAGACCATGAAAGAGCACCAGTGTTTGTGCTGCTGGATACACAGAGGTCAGTTGAGATGCTACACTGAATCCTTTCGGGCTGAGTTGCATGAACCGTGGCTATTTCTCACGTTCTGATGGATATGACCATCTCTCTTCCCTTCTGTTCTGTGCTTTGATGTTCAGAGCACCATGGAAAGACGTCTGACTTGCTCAGTGCTCATGCCCTTACCCGTGGGCCAAACTTTCCAAAAACAACTCATACAGCCCGGTCCCCACGAGAGCTGCAACGGCCTGTGTTGCCCGTTGGAGTGGCTTCCCAGTGGGACACTACCTGTGGTGGGGCAGGGGCAGGCAGTTGGAAAGTGCTTGGGATGTTATTTATTTTTTGTTATTATAATATTTGAAGGGTTTTTTTTTATTTTAAATTTTAATTTAATTAATTCAGAAAATTGCTAAAAGCCTCCCCTCTCCTGCTCATGGGAGGGGCTCTGGCCCTGGGTTCCTGCACAGCTCTCAGCACTGCAGCTGTCACCATTAACAGGGAATTTGTCAGGATTTTGATCTTATTTTCACGTCCCAGCTGCAAAAGGTTCTATCAGATGCTCAACACAGGCAGGCACAAGAACTGGTATTTCTGTAAGATATCAGACTTCACATAGGGAGGCACATCACAACACAGGTGCTGGGGACCAGGGTGATGTTTGAGCTGCCCCAGCCCACCCTGGTGTCCCTTGCAGAGGTTCAGTACTCACCCAGTCCATTTGCACAGTCGTAGAAATCAAAGCAGTGCACGGTTCGATCCATGCCATATGGTCCCATGAGTGTCCTGGGAGACAACAGAAAGGCATTTTTCTTTCACAGGCTAAAAGAAACACGCCCAACCAACAAGGGCACAATGATATGCTTCCCACTTCCCCAGAGGTTGCTCATGGAATGATGTAGACACGCAGGTTGAGGGACACAGTCCCGCATATTAAGCTCACACTGGCAAAAATCCCCCCTCCCACTCCCTCCAAAGTTTATACAGATAAATGAGAGAATATGTGCAGGGTTGGATGCCATCCTCCCCACCCAGCAAATCTGATGGACCTGTCTGTGATTCATTACCCCAGATTAACGGGGCTGGACAGCTGTCCAGCTCCCGGGAAATGAGATCAGACCTCGGACCAATGTTCTGGGAATAAACCAGTTTCACAAATACAGACAGCCTGTAATGAAGACAGTCGGGCGCCATCCGCTCCCAAGGTTTTGTAATGCAGGGGGTCTGGAAATGGGGGATGCAAGATCTGCCGAGCCGCTTCAAGTCCCCGCCTTGCCAGGTTGAGGGTGGGAGCTTTTCATCACAAGCCAAAGCAGGTGCAAGAGCATCATACACATGACTTTCCCCTGTGCCAAGTAACTGCCCCAACTGCCCCACAGTCTCCCCCTATACACTGTCCAGCAAGGTGGGTGTCCCAAATAAATGACACTGAAAGCTCCACTCTGCCCTAGCTGGGGACCATGGACTTCAAAGCTGGGACCACCATCGCTTCTCCTCCTTGAGTTGGGCCCATGGTGGTCACCCCCGTGAGGATGGGTGGACCTTCATCTGACAAACCGAGAGCCAGGTGTGCCAGGTGGGAAACCAGGGGTGGAGGGCTCCCAAAACGCTCCACTTCCCAGGATTTAAGTTGCAAGAGAAGTTTCTGAATCTATATTGGATCCCAAATCTGGATACAGCTGAGGAGGGACAACACCATGGGGCACAACAGGCTCCTCTGAGTCCAGCGGGACATGGGAGAAGAATAAACCTTCAGGACTTCTCTTTGCAAGCATCCAAAATACCTCTCAAAATATGAAGCTATCTGCAAAGCCAGTAACACCCACCTCTAAGATTTGTACTGGAAGCTTTTTCTGCTTGTTAAAAATACCCCTCCTTGATATTCTTGCAATTTTTCATGTATTCAAGAGACTGGAAAAACAACTGGCCACATCTGGCTGTCAGAAAAAGGAGCCTGAAGGCGTCCCAGGAAGTCAGCACAGACCTGGGCCCATACTGGTTCAGTTTACCATGCAGGATTTTCAGAGTATTTTGAGTAAATCATCAAGGAAACTCCACCACAAGCAAACAGAAACAGCTCAAACCAGGCTGAAACGCGACATCAGGACAGAGGTTTTGGTAAAGCAGATGCCTACTTGATACGATCAACTTTTATCCCCGATTTGATGCATGAGCGGTGGAGCAGAAGCGAGCTTTGCTAATGCTAGAGACACAAGAAACCCAACAACAAGTGCTAGTGATGATGTCCTTCGCTCTTTCTGCTGCACGCAAACCATCCCTGCCACTGAACCCCAGTCCTGGAGAAGCCACAGCAGGTGACCCTTGGCTAGAGGTGGCCACCAGGACCCCCAGGGCTGCCCCGTGCCCCCTTCCCCATTCCTGCCCCAGGTGCGGGGGTTTTACCTGCTGATGATGATGGCTCCCTTGTAAAGGACAGAGACGGCAGGCATCTTGCTGGCAGTGGCAGCCCAGCCCTGCTGGGCGCCAGCCACTCTGATTTGGCAGGAATCCGTTAAAACGATGGGAAAAAAAAAGGGGGGGGAGGGAGGTCGGAGGGAGTCACGTGGTCTCCCCGTATGCATGTTAATTCCACCCAACATTAACACAGATCAGCTAAAAACATCTCCAACTTTAGATTAAAGCTTACGCAAGCCAAAGCCAACACGGCCCATCCAAGTGCCTTCTTGAACAAGCGGGGAGGGAGCTCCACCAGCCCCCCAGCAGGGCTGTTGCACACATCATTAACACGACAGGGTAATTATTTGGATGCATCCTATTGTGCGTCTTTGGGAACAGCCCCGCCAGGGATGGAGGGCAGCGTTCGATGCAGGACATGTGTGCTTACCATCCCTAAAGGCTTAAAATCTGTAACAAAGCTTTGGAAGTAATAACAGACTGTAGCACTTAGGGGTTTAGGTTTTGGTTTTTTTTTTCCTTTAGCATCTTTTCCAGCCCACAGCATTTCCTCCTTAATACAAAGCAAGTTCAGCTGTTCCACTGTCTGTTGGGAGGTCAGAAGTATGATCTGCCTTTAAACAGCCTATTCTGTCCCCGTCTAGCTGCATGTCACCCAGACAGAGAAGCAGTGTGAACCTCCTTTGGTGGGACATGGGGATGGAGGGATGAAATGAGATCATCCAAGGCTGGCCAGCGAGCAGGAACAGAGCTGGAACAGGCCACCTCAGGGCTCGGCAGGAGCAGGGCTGTGATCTTGGTGGGCATGGTGCAGAATGAAGAGAAATTCCCAAGAAAAGTGCTCACCTGGAGCTGTGGGCAGTGGGAGGACACAGGTCCTGCATCCCGACCAGCTCTGGGAGACAGCTAAGGTCACAGGTGAGCTCTCAGCCCTGACTCCATCAATGGTGTCTTTCTCATGCTGTTCCCATAGCACACCTCCAGGCCAGACCCCATTAGTAGTACCAGACCTTGTTAGCTGAACATCAGCATTCATCAGTCCAGCTCAGCTGGGGATCAGATATGGATGTGCTTGCTGGGAACTGCAAAATCTTTGCCAAATATTTCCTTGAATCTGATGCTGTTGGATATTACTTTTCCCATCCATGAACAACTAATTTTATTAGCAAGAGCTTCCACAATGGTCGTGTGAAGCCTTGCTGGGCAAGTTTGAGGTGCTTTAAAATAATGATAATGTGAAAAGGTTTCCTGCATTTTAATTGTTTTTTTTTAAAGTGACTTCCATCTGGAGGCATTCAGATGAAATACTAAAAACCAGAGCAGACTAGACCTTTAGGTGGCCAAAACTCTCCTAAAAAATGAATTAATTTAGCTGCAAAATCAAAATTTGGATAAATAATGCCAACTAAACATCAAACATAGATGGCAATACAATATGCAGACCCCACCAAAGCAAGGTGTGCCCAGCATCTAGTCCACATCTGCATAAAGGCTTCAGCCAAACCGGACTAATCAATGACAATCAGTGAGGAGTGGAGTCCCTCAGGAGTCTGGGACCAGTACTGTTTAATGTCTTTGTCAACAGCATAGACCGTGGGATTGAGTGCACCCTCAGCAAGTTTTCAGATTACACCAAGCTGAGTGGTGCGGTTGACACGCCTGAGGGACAAGATGCCATCCAGAGGGACCTGGACAAGCTCAACAAGTGGGTCCATGTGAACCTCATGAGGTTCAACAAGGCCAAGTGCAGGGTCCTGCACCTGGGTCAGGGCAACCCCCATACCAGTACAGGCTGGTGAATGAAGGGATAGAGAGCAGCCCAGCCGAGAAGGACTTGGGGATACTGGGGGATGAAAAGCTGGACATGAGCCAGCAATGTGCACTCGCAGCCCAGCAAACCAACCATACCCTGGGCTGCATCCCCAGCAGCATGGGCAGCAGAGCGAGGGAGGGGATTCTGTCCCTCTGCTCTGCTGAGACTCCACTGGGAGTCCTGCATCCAGCTCTGGAGCCCTCAGCACAGGACAGACCTGGACCTGTTGGAGCGGGGCCAGAGGAGGCCCCAGCAATGATCCAAGGGCTGGAGCACCTCTGCTGTGAGGACAGGCTGAGAGAGTTGGGGCTGTTCAGCCTGGAGAGGAGAAGGCACTGGGGAGAGCTTATTGCAGCCTTTCAGAGCTTCAAGGGGGCCTACAAGAAAGAGGAGAACAGGCTTTTTAGCAGGGACTGTTGCGACACGACAAGGGGTAATGGTTTTAAACTAAAAGAGAGGAGATATAAGAAAGAAATTCTTTACTGTGAGCATGGTGAAACACTCGACCAGGTTGCCCAGAGAGGTGGTAGATGTCCCATCCCTCGAAACATTCAAGGCCAGGCTGGACGGGGCTCTGAGCAACCTGATCTAGTGGAAGACATCCCTGCTTACTGCAAGGGGGTTGGACTAGACGACCTTTAAAGGTCCCTTCCAACACAGACTATTCTATGATTCTACAATTCTGCGTGATGCTCCACTAAGGCAGGAGGGTCCGAGTGCCCAGCAACCCAACATCTCTGGCCCTAAATGACTCAGTCAAGGCTAGCCAGAAATTTCTGTGGCAGAGCAGACACATGGATTCAACTCCCCTGGGGTGTGGTAACCCTCCATCTGTGCCTGTTCTCCTATGATGGGGAGCTGGTCCATGCCAGGACACATCTCCTCAAGGGGCAGGAGCACCCCAGCACTGTGCTCACCTCGGGGTGGCCTTTTTCAGCAGCTCACCTATGAATGGATGCCCAAGCTGCCCTCACCCACCAGCCTCCTGCTGCTTACACTAACGATCCTACTGCAAGTTCTCTAATGCACTGATAATCATCCCCTTCACAATAAGTGACGGTCTTCATCCCACCACCAAAATTCAATGTACAGCCTCCTGAGGTCCTTTGAGACTTTTCTGATAAATTAACTCACAGAATTACCCCTTTGAGTATTCCAGCCTTGGCTGGAATAAATCAGTGCCGCTGAAGGGAAGGGATAGCACAAGTGCTGGAGGTGATGTCAGCAGAACAAGATGATCTCTATGACCAGCTTCAGAGGGGCTGTAGGAAAGCTCGCTGGAGCCAGGCCAGCCTAACCCAAAACATGCAGGCAGATAGGAGAGTTTCTCTGCCTGGCAATGCAGTAATTCATCCACCCTGGTTTCCACATCTCTGGGAACAATTTCCACACTCAACATTAAGTGAACACGCGTGTGTTTGGGGCTTAGGCGCTCAGCACCTTTAAACCTTCAGCACTCCAGCCACAGTCCCACCAACCATTGCCAACTGCATCTGAAGCCACGCTCGCCATTCCTGTGTGCAGATACTTCATACTTGCTGGGTGGGATGCTGCAATAAACCACACGTTTGTCTGTGAGGTAGTGAAGTAAATGAAAATCAGAGGCCCTCAGGGAAGAGGAGCAGGGCTCAGCTTCCAAGTTTATCTCCAAACCCTCAGATCCTTGACTCCATCCTCCAAAACACAGACTGACCCTGGCAAAAGCATCAGGCGCTGATGCTCCTCCTGCTGATTAACACCTGTCTTATTTAGAAAAAGTTTCAGCAAAATAGCCTCAGAAGTTTTCTAGTGTTTTAAAACTCAGGCTCACATTCAGGAAGGATTTCTAAGCCGCATATAACCTGCCTGAGGGTCCCAGACCTGCTCTGCATAACCGGTGTTGAATGCAAATATCCCACTAGCAAAGGGGATATGCCATATGATCAAGCTCTTTACTGAATGAACTGCAGCCTAGCTGAGCAACTCAGAGTAAATCCAGCTGGAAAGCCCAGACTTCTTATCCCAGGGAACTGCTGATAAGACTTTACCTTTTTAAATAAATGGGCGAATGGAAGGAGCACAAATTAAGTACAAACTCACACTACAGGGCTGGACAGCATACAAACATGTTTAACTTGCTTGTCCACCTTTCAGTTGACTGCTGGAAAGCTGATTTTTTGTGAAACTGATTTTTTTTCTATGTAAAAAGTTATTTTTCCATGAAAAAAAAATTTAATGTAAAAAGTTGAGTGAAAATTTATCAGTCAGCTTTACTTAACACCAGCATGTAAAAGCAGGGGTGGGTGAAGCTATGGGTGGAATCAAACTAAGTCTTGGAGCAGGACCAAAGGGCAGAAAAATATCAAGAGCAAAATATAGCACAAGTCAGGCTCGTTTCCAATACATTTTTCTAAGAGATCATGAAGGGGAAAATGGGAGAGAAAAAAACTGGGAGCACTGGGGAGAGGCACAGAAAGGGAGTGGGTTAAGTACCAGTGACTGGGTCTGCTGCAGTGGTGCTCTTCCCCATCCCACAGCAGCCGGCTGAGCTGCTGCTTGCTGCTAAGGAGCAAGGAGGCAAAGCAGGCTGTTACTGGGCCTGGCTGTGCCCTACACACCATCCTGCCTTCCCCTCCAGGGCATCTCACCTTCTCCAAACCATCAAACTTTGGCCATCACCAAGATGAAGCAGGTGGAGAAGATGGTGGCAGTACATATATCTAAGTTTCAGAAAAAAAAGAGGGGGAAAGGATGGCTGCAACAAGCACAACCAACAGTAAAGTTATATTTTCTCATCATGCAAGTCTCCCCTTGCCCTTCCTACCCAGACTACAAGCAAACAGTTCTGGGAAGAACTGGCCCACAATAGATGGAGGCCATGGATTTAATGTCATCAGGAGCATTGGCACAACCCGGTCAACAAGTGGGCAGAGAGATGTCCAAAAGAAAATGCAAAATTGTGTGGAAACACATCGCTCAAGGCTCATCTCTTGTGAAACACCTTTCATTTGAAACTACAGGGTGCAATGACTGCTCTCCCCAGCCAAACTGTTCTGCTCAGGTAGCATCATCTCCAGGACATGTTAAGGCCATAAAAAGAAATAGAGCCTTTGGTCTCCTCGATTATTCCAGCCCCAACATTGAGTCTAAAACCCAAGAACCAATCTTTTCATGCAACTTAGCCTTCAGCACTGACTGATGGTGAAGAGATCTGGAAGGCTTGTGCAACTCAAGCCACAGTCCATTAAGCTCCTTCGGCAGGTGGAAAAGCCACCTTGTCTAAAACCAGAACTAAAGAAACAACTCCAGCATGTCAAAGGAGATGTCTGCTGGTGGGGCAGCCAGGAAGACAATTCCACTGCCTCCCCAGCTGAAGAGGTTCCACATATATCACTGTGCCAGAGCATGCCTGTTTGCCCCAGGACACATAGCACCTCTGGACTTTGAGGCTTTGAAGTGACCAGCTCCTGGGCTTTCAGGGTATTAGTTTGCAAACACATCATGAAGGTCTGCAGGCTTCATGTGAAGGATGCTCTCTTCTGCTTCTGACCCCACGCCCCTCCCCCCGAGTTTTCCTGGCAGCACATTTTAAATTTGGATTTTCTCCTAAGTACAATTACGCAATCCTCCCTGCCTCCAGCCAAGCCATGTGCTGCCTGAAGAGAGGGCCGCCTTGAGGCTCCCTCCCCTTCAGTGCCCAGGGCAGGAGATATCAGCCTTCTTGCTTTAGAAACCACCACTGGGATCAGAGGTATGAAGTAATGGTATGGGTAGGGATGCAACAAAATTGATGAGAGTTTCTTTTCTGTCCAACAGAAAATCATGAGCGGATGCAATTCACTGCTACGTTATTATACACCTCTGCTTTACTTGTTGGTCAAAGAACCTTCTGGGCAAGCAGCCTTTAGCCTGTCCATGGATAAAAGGCTCTTCTGCATTTCTTCCTTCATCTGTCTTCTGCCTCCTTTAAGGTTTGGTTCCCGCTGTGCCCATGCCTGACTCAAGGCAGCCGTCACTGGGTAACTTGGCCCCACATCCCTGCCCTCTACACTGGGACCACGCCGGGCAGCACACACCTCCCTTCTTCCCACGGCATCCAGGCCAGGACTGAATCATGGCTCCAGGTAGGATCCTGAGCTCAGCAAAGTAGCAGCACAAGGATGCCAGACCTGGGGACGGTTGGGTTGTCATGACAGCAGCATCACCAAGCCTGCTGCACAGATTAGCAGAGAAACAGGGTCTGAGCAGGTTTGCGTGGGTGGGAATTAGAGGTGTAAAGATGTCCAGCAGCAGCGGTGAGGTCTGTCTGAGGGCTTTCACCTCCGGAAAGCAGCAGTAAGAAGTTTTGAGATGGGAGGGTGTAGCCCTCATGAGGGCACCGTTTATGGTCTCTGCCCATGTCCCACCAACACCAGGAGCTACAGTGGGAGCAAAGGGCTACCCAGGTGGCATCAGGCACTTGCTTAATAATGACCCAATATTTGTTTCATGACAAAACAAAACTAGCGTAGGCTGAAGATGGATTTGCATCTGATTAGAAAACAGCAAATACAAGTGTGTTGCTTACAGGATCAGCTACAAAGTGTTGATAATTAATCAGACAAAATAAATCAGCTACTGTGGAGCTGGGAAGCAGCTGCATGCTGTCCAGTCACAGCACAGCCCACATCGTTTTTGTAAATATTACCCATGGAGCTGCTTCAAATCAGCTCATAAGATCAAGGATGTTCACAGACAAGTCTGAACAGAAGAGGGAACAAAACCATGCTGCTGAAATTACTGGCAGAGAAAGGAGGCAGCTACTATAGGAAGCACTGCATCCCCTTCCTCTGGGATGAAGAGGGGGATGCCAGGGGACCGGAGGGGCTGCCCAGGGGTAGCTGCTGCTTCCCACCACCGCCTGCATGGTTGCACACCAATCCCCTCCTCCCCGAGGCACACGACCAGCGCTGGTCATTGTCATACACCTCATGTCTGCAGTGTTCCTTCCTTGCAAAGTGGCCGTAGCACCCCTACCCCATCCTAACAATCCCCCTTGCTGACCAAGCTCCACTCCCTGCAGCTAAGTACGGGTCTTCTCTGGCCATGGAGGTCAGAAGGTGGCTCCCAGGGAGCATTTCATTTCTCCACTCCCTGTAGTGGTGGGTAACCATTCACTCCTGCCTGAATCAAAGCCTGCTTGTTAGTCTTAAGATGGAGAGGTGAGGAGGTTTTAAAGCCAAGGCAATTTTCCAATGCTTACTCCCTCTATCTTTTGAGGGAAGATGTCTCCATCCTGGGCTGGATGTATCTCCTCACTCTTCAAGGAAGAAGACCCCTTCTCCCAGGTCATATGTCCCACGAGCCAGCACCACCTGGCCACCACGATCACGGGCAGGTGGAGATGCCGTCTCTCACTGCTGGCCAGAATTTTCACTTCCTCAAACCCTTTAATCACCCTCCTCTAAACTTCATGCTATTTTCCAATATCCTTCTCAGCCAGCAGTTTTCTTCAGCAGAAGGGATTCATCCCAGTGAACCTTTGCTGTCTAAAGCCAGGTCTCTGCTGCCCATCACCTACACTCCAGTGGGGACAGGGGCTTCCAGAAGGGAGATGAGCCCACCTGAAAGATATGTATCAAGCCAGCCGAGGTGGAGCATGTTCTGGAGGTGCTCCTCAGCCAGTGAGAAAAAGCTCAGCCCACAGGTGCCTGCCTGGCAGAGCCAGTCTCAGAGACTGCTGGGGCTTGGGGAGGGGTTACGAGCATTTTCCCACGGACAGACCCCTCCATCGACATGTAGCTCTTCCCGTGCTGCTCTAAAGGGCTTTGCTTGAGGAAAAAACAAAAGGGCCTCTTTAATTAGCTTGTCCCACAGTAACTGGGAAGAGAGGTTGTTTCAGGTGGAAGCGAGGTCATGGTCTGCCAGAGATTTTTGGGAAAGGTGTTTATGCCACAGCCCCGTGTCCAGCAGACATTAAGTGTCCCCCAGCATCTGCTCCAGTCCAGACCTCAGAAGTACCCACTTGAGATGGGGCTTAACATAATTTAAATACTATCATGCGGGATGGCGCAAATGAGATTGCTTCATTTTCACCCCAGCAGGACTGAGGCGCAAAGGCATCCCGCACGCAGGGAAGCCTTCCTCCCTCCTCCTCCTCTCCGTCTCATGAGGGCAATGGTCTACTGCTTTGCTTGGTGATTCACACTGCAGCCCTGGTTTGGGTGTCAGCTCCCACAAAGGGTTAACAGGATTATAAACCTGTCTGCCCTTCTAAATCCCCTGGGCAGTGGGATTGGACTGGTTATAAACTTATTAACAGGGGACGGTCACTGGTAGGGGCTGTGGACCCTTCTCTGCCAGCTGGGCCACTGGTCTGTCCACCCCAAATTAACTGGGGAAAACATGAGAATGATCGCAGGAAACTCGCCCAAGTAAATCCATCAGAAGGAAGATAGAAAGAAGCAGGGGGGGGGGGGAACAACAGCCGAGTGTGGAAAGATACAAAAACAACTGCCACCGAGCTGGGAGTGCAGCAGAGGCTTGGGAAGAGCTTTGACCCATCTTCAAGCTGTGAACATCCCCGTGCACAAACCCAGACCTTGGCACAAGCCGTAACCACAGCAGCAGTAACACCACAAATGGGACTGGGGGAAGTGCCTAACCAGTCCTGCACCCCAGCCATGCCCGGTGAAGAGCCGGCGGCGGGTCTGCACCCACCCGGGGTGTGCACAGCGTGGTCCGGCCACCAGCCACGAGACGTGCCCTGCATTAGTGGGCACCTCTGGGGCTGTTTTATTTCCCACGGGGTCTGGCAAGTCTCCAGCACAAAAGCCACCATTGCAAAACCTGCTTACGGCCTCCAGCAGCCGCTCTCTGGAGGAGTGAAGCTGTAGGGGAGAGCCCCACAGGATCACACCAACATTGCTGCCAGGAGAAACCAGTGCTCAGCAACGAGCTGCCAGTCCAGCCACATGCCCCGTCGATCACCAGTCCCCACCCCGATGATGCTGGGCGAGGTCCCGCTGGCAGCCCATGTTTATTTATTAAACTCCAAAATTAATCTTTTAATCAGCAGCAGAGTGGGGCCGGACTTATCGGAGTGCTGGGGAGGTGTTATCTCCTTGCCATCTGCTCGCCGCCCTCCACCGCATCCCAGCGGAGCCACCAGACAGCTGAACGCCAGCCAGTGCATCTGGCACCCGCCACACGCAGGGGCTGGACCTCGGCACAAAGCTGGCCACCCCTCAGCTGGGGCTCTCTGCCTGTACAAAGCACATCCCAGTGGACAATGCTGGGGGAGGTTTTGACCCAAAACCCTGACGTATGAGCAGATTTCTGAGGTAGAAAATGGGTTTTGAGCATTTTTGCCTTGCAAGTGCAGGGAAGCAGGGCTTAGCAACTCCATGGAGACAGGGATGCCCAGGGGATCCTGCTGATGCTGCCAGGCAGGGGTACAGCACTGCCTTGACTTCCCCAGCACTGGTACGCACACCACAGCCCCATAACATCATCACCCATTACTGGCACCACCCTGGCAGTGCTCCCCAAAACGCACCCTGTGAGGTCAGGCATGTCCTGTACTACCTCCTTCTGACCAGGAATGGATTCTGCCTTTTCTGCACCCAAAAGCAGCAGCGAGGCATCAGCGTAGTGCCCCAACCCGACCTCTCAGGTGACAGTAGCAGTCACCCCAGGGTGTTGCCCTCACCAGCCTGCCTGCACTCCCATGGGGTGCTGTCACCCCCCCAGCCCCTCCAGCCCTCGCTCCAATGACCTACTTCAGCAGGAGACGGATCGTGCCTCAGCAGTGTCCATGGTCCTCGGTGACTGCAGGGTGCCCCAGGCTCTCAGTCTCCTGGGGGGGAAGCCCAGGCTTGGCCAGCCCAAGAAAACCTCTGCCAAACCTCAGGGTGGCCCCAAGACCCCACCGGGGCCCCCACCAGCTCTGGATCCGGCCCACTGACCCCCAGTTAATCGGCTAAAGCCGCACTCTCTGAACCCTGGCACCAGCCACAGCCATGCTCCCGCCGGCTCTCTCTGCCCTACATAGACATCTGCAGCCACCCAGCATCCGCCTTCACCTCCCATCCCCTCCGCCGTGCCCGCTGCCTTCCCCACACCCACCTGGGGCCCCCGCTCCGCACCCACCTGCCCCACCGGCACAGGGTGGACACATTCCCTTTGGGGAGGCTGGTTTTGCCAGATGCGAGAGCCCAGCACTGAGGCTACAACAGGAGCAAGAGCACCCACAGATACTTGCAGAGGCTGTGGGTGCTTCCCCAGCTGCTGCCTGCAAAATAAATCCACTTCCTCACTCCCAGCTGATACCAGGCTCACCTGTGTGCTGCTCCTCCCAAGGGAGCTCGGATGCTGCGGGACCTCTGCGAGTCCCTGCCCTCTGGAGAGGGCCCACCAAAATGAACTGAATTAAATCCCATAAAAAAACCATGGGATCGCTGAAAGCATCCTCGCTAACGCCAGTCCTGAAGATGGGGTCCTAGATGCCGAGCGATGCCCCGTTCCCAGCATGGCAGTATCCTACCCTGCTTACCAGTAAATGAGAGAAAGCCCATCGAAGCGCTCCAGGTTGCGTCCAGGAGGCTGGAGGTAGGACATCATCTGGGGCCAGCCGTCCCCGCCGAGCCCTTAGGGCCCCCACAGCTGGCTCCCGCTGCCTGGGGCCATGGGCTCAGAGCGCCGGCGGCCAGCACGGCTCCCCGGCACAGCTCCCCGGCATGGCTCCCCGCAGCAGCCAGCCACATCTAATCCTGGGCGGGCGAGCATGTGATCGCCCCTCTCCCGGCTCCCCCCGGCTAAACCCCGCCGATGTCTCAAGTTCTCTGGCACTGGCCAGGCATGGAACGGCTGTGCTGCTGCCCGGGAATGCTGCGGTACGGCTAATCCCAGCCATCAGGTCCGAGTCGCCCTGAGGTCGGAGCCACTCGGGCATGGCACGGCAAAGAGAATCACAGAATCACAGAATAGTAGGGGTTGGAAGGGACCTCTGTGGGTCATCTAGTCCAACCCCCCCTGCCGAAGCAGGGTCACCTACAGCAGGCTGCACAGGACCTTGTCCAGGCGGGTCTTGAATATCTCCAGAGAAGGAGACTCCACAACCTCCCTGGGCAGCCTGTGCCAGGGCTCCGTCACCCCCAGAGGGAAGAAGTTCCTCCTCATGTTCAGACGGAACTTCCTGTGCCTCAGTTTGTGCCCATTGCCCCTTGTCCTGTCGCTGGGCACCACTGAAAAGAGCTTGGCCCCATCCTCCTGACACCCACCCTTCAGATATTTGTAGGCATTTATAAGGTCCCCTCGCAGCCTTCTCTTCTTCAGGCTGAACAAGCCCAGTTCCCTCAACCTCTCCTCGTAGTGGAGATGCTCCAGTCCCCTCACCATCCTTGTAGCCCTTGTAGCCCTTAACACCTCTGCTGTGGGACCCCCACAGCACCTGGCAAAGGCATCCCATCACCGGTGTGCGGCCGTCAGCTGGGCAATGGATTCTGCTCTCCCTGCCTGGCACAGCCCCCAGTTCAACAAACTGAAGGTCTATTTTAGCAGGATGCCCCTTTTACCCCCCTACCAGTGAGGTACCCCCCTCACCTTGCACTTGCAGTGGCTGTTAGTGATGGTTATAATCATTAACGATGGTTATAATCGATGGTTAACCTGCCAAAACAAGCTATTTATAGCCAACTGCGGGCGTTACCAACCTGCGCTAAGCCCGGGCTGTGGCAACACATGCTGCTCCCCTCCTCCCCCGCTGCTGCCGATGGGCCTCGGCATTTCTAATTATTTGTATAATTTGGGACACAATTCTTTCATGTTTTTTTTCTCCCCTGTTGAAGTTCGTCTGGTCATACCCCAGCATCTGAATGATCCTTTAGACTCCTAGGAAAGCTCTGGCGGCAAGTGCTGGTGGGCAGATGCAGAGTGTTTGAAGCGGGGGGGCTCGTCTGTGTAAATTATCCTGGAGTGGCGAGGTCACAGCTGGGCCCGTCGTGCTTCCCCGTGTCCAGATGCGGGTGGGACAGACAGACAGCAGGACAGGCAGACAGGTTCCTGATTCAAGATAATGGAAAAGACACAAATGAGCATCAACCTGCTGTACAATGCGCATTTTATTTCTCCCTCTCCCCATCAGGCATGGTCCTGTGCCCACCACTCCCCCCAGCTCCAGGTAATGCTGGGACACTTGGGGACTAACTGGGGGGAAACCACCAAATGGTAGGGATGATGACAATCTGCCCGTCTGGCCACTGCTTCCCGAGCCGAGGCGTCTCACAGGCACTGGGCGCTGCGGGTCTCTGGGGTCTCGGTGGTGGCCGGTGACATCTCCAGCCCAGGGCATGAGCACCTGTGGGAGACGAGTCAGGAGACCTTGGTCCTTGGGGTCAGTGCGGCTGCCCCAGCCCATGCTGCCCATGCTGTGATGAAGAGGAGGGAGGAGGCCGGTGGGTGGACCTGGGACAGGGGAGCACGGGGTCCCATGGCACCCGGCAGCCACCAAGGAGGGTGCACCCATGCCTGGGGTGACAGCCCGCAGCTACTGCTCGCTGGGCATTAACGAAGCTGCCTGGGAGAAGGGGGTGAATTAAGGCTGATCCCGCTCAGCATCCTTGCCAAGTGACTGTGCAGGATATGTCAGTGCTGAAATCCTCTTCACCTGCCACCTCCCAGCCCAGTGACAGGTCCCCTGGGGAGGCATCGCCATTTGCCCAGGACAGCTGCCACCGCCGGGGCTTCATCCCTGCGCACCTTTAGGGGAGCAGCTCTGCTTTGCACCCTGCCCGGAGCCAGCCCTCTGCAGCACATCGCTGGCCAGGACCCCCCTCCATAGGGACACCCCACAGTGCATTTGGGGTGCACAACCTTCCCCAGCCCGGTGGACCCTCCTACCAGTACCGCACGCTGGTGCGGGGAGAGCTGGTCGCTCCCAGGGCTGTCGCAACCCGGTGCCGGGTGGTGCTGGGCGTGAGCCCTGGGACCGGTTTCTGCTGCTGGGAAAGGACAGGCAGCAGGGTTTGCTGAAACCGCTGGGGTGCCGTGGCCTGGCCTCTCCCAGTCTCACCAGTCGGGATTGTCAAAGGCAGTGTCACCCCGCTCCGGGGCAGGACAGCACCCAGGGGCTGCGGAGACAGCAAGGCCACCCCAATCCTGCCCTGGTGCCAGCGGTCCAGCTCCGCCGAGGCACCCGGTGCCCTGGAGCGTCACTTCCACCTCCCTCTCTGCAGCTGCTGGGAGCCCACAGGGACACCCCAGGGATGCATCCCCCTTGCCAACAGCCCTGGGGGGTCACACCATCCCCTGAGCCGTGCTCGCGGGGTGAATCATGGAGACGTGCCGGAGAGGGACGTGCTGCCTTGCCCTTTCCTCCGAGAGTTTCCGAGCTGGCGGAAGCAGAGCATTATCTCCCTCGCCCATCAGAGGCAGCTGCCCGTGGGTGCGCTCCATCTGCATATTTATACAGATGCAAACATTGCACCCCGGAAATTCCCAGCCTTTACATCATGGGCCAAAGCCTGACATGGAGGCTTGACCTTTTTCTCCCCCTCCACAGGTTCTGGGGAGCCTGTGCTGGGGTCGACCCTGCCCTGGGACATCCCACCCAGGATCTCGGCCATGGGTGATGCTCCCTTGCAGGCAATGGGACCCTCTTCAGCATCAGGACCATCGCGACCGTACGGAGCTGCAGGGGGGCACAGCACACCTCCAAGCTCCCACGAGACCAGGGCTCCTGCACAGCTGTCTGGGCCCACCCCACCTGGGGAACGCAGGACCGCCCCTCGGCCCTCTCCACCTCCTCTCCATCCCAGGAGAATAGGACCAAGAGCAGCTGGCACTGCTTCAGATACAGCAATGGCATCTTAAAATCCAGCCCTGTTGTGTGGTCCTCAGTGCCTTTGTGAAAGCCATGGCTGAGGACGCAGGATAGGGACCTGCCAAGGTGGGGGGTGTTCCTGCTGTCTATCCCCCCCCGCAGTTGGGTGCAGATGCTCCCCACCCCTCCTCGATGCCCTCAGTGTGTGCCACCGCTCGCTGCCTCCAGGCTGGCACCCCCAGCACCCCAAAGCCACCACACCAGTGTGCTCGGCTGCACTGTCAGTGACAACGCAGCTCCTCTGCTCCGTACTGCACCAGGAGGATGAGGAAGAGCCAAATTTAATTTATTCCATGCTGCATTTTCATGCCAAATGAGTCAGTGCCGGCCTCGCTCAGCTTTTGTTTTGCTTGGCTGCTAGCACCAGCTTTTGCTTAGTGTTCGTTCAATGTTTAACTCCTTTGATGGCACTTGGGCTAAAACCAGCAAGTGCAGCAGAAAAAGCCACTTCCGTGCTGGGGCAGCAGCTTTCCTGGCCTTCAGTTCCACTCAGGAGCAATGCACTTGTTTTATTTTATTTATTTCTCAGAGCTTGATGAAGCCCCGAGCTTGGTCCTTCAAGCCACTGCATCCCACAAAGACCCCTTTAAAGCTATCAGGGGTTGCAGGGGCTGCGGGCTGGGGCTGGAGCAGCTGGGCTGGCTGCTGATTTCGGAGCAAAACGCAAAACCAGCCTTAAATGGAGCTGAAGGAGGTTTCGCCCGGTGCAGGACCAGTTAGGAACGAGCATGTCCGCATTCCTGCGCGTGTGGGAGCCGTGGAGAAGGAAGCGACAGGCGGAGGTGTTTCGGTGTCCTGCTTCCCTGCGCCACGCCGGCTGCGAGCAGGAGCTCCCTTCCCACCCCAACAACCAGAAACCCCCAGACACGGGCACGAACGGTTCAGCTGACCGCTCCGAGGAGGGCTGTAAAAAAGCCCCACCCAGAAAATAAATGAGGTTTTGGCCGATCCACTGTTGTTTTGTGTTCCACTGAATGTCTCCGCTTTTGGAAGAAATTTCCACATTTTTTTATTCCCCCCCCCCCCAATCCAAAGCTAAATCCTAAAGTTCTTCATTGTGAAATGCCACTGAAACGCCCTCAGGGCTGAGCATCATCGTGCCCGACTCCTCTGGGTCCCCCAAACCCCTCGGCACTGCAGGACGTGCCAGAGCCACGGTGCATTTCAGGGGATGTGGGGAGGGAGATGCCGCTTGACCCACCGAGCCCCGGTGCCTTCCCAAATTAGGACAGGCTTGTGTGGGGTGCAATGGGATGGCCAAGCCCCTTGCAAGGGTGTCAGCAGGGGGCAAGACCCCGGCAGCCGGTGCCCATCCCGCACCTCTCGGCAGCAGGGTGGGCTCAGCCGGGGGCGACGGGGATGGGGCAGGGTGGGGCAGGGCGAGCTCGGCAGGGTGTGGGATCCGCGCTGGCAAAGGGCTCGCCAGGAAAACGCAATCTCGTTGCATAAAACGTGCTCCGCTCCCCTCCCGCGGCAGCGGCTCAAGAGCTGCTTACCCAGGTTAAGTCAATATTGCCACATCACTGCCTCTGTCGAGGTGCTCACCCCCGTGGAAGGAGCTCGATGGGCTGGAGAGTAGTCATGGGAGTCTGGCTGGGTGGGGGATCCCAGTGGGCTCCAGTTCTGAGCGCAGCTTCTCAGGGTTCCCATGAGTGGCAGCCAGTACACCCCTGGGGCCTGGCACCCTCCATCCCCTCAAGCTCCTGGCTGCCCCGCAGAAGGGCCTGGCCCCGCTCGGTTGCTCCGCTGGCACGACGGGGCCAAAGCCCTCTCCCCAGCACAGTGACACCCCAGCTTCTGCACGCTCAAGAGACTGCAGAGGACCCAGCCGCACTGGCTCTGGGTGCCCGCACGGGGTGCACTGGGTCCAGCAGCCGCAGGAGCTGGGGGGCACAGAGCACGGCAGGGACCGGCTGCATCAGTAAAGCTGCCGAAAGGCTCATTTGCAAAATAAACGCTGCAAAAAAAAACAACCCTCCCATCTCAGGTCTGAGCTGCGGCTCCAGCAGACCCCAGCTGGGAAGAAAACCTCAGCACGAGGTGTGCAGTGCTTTGGGCAGGCACCGGAGCTTGTATGAGAGCTGCCAGCACCCCCGAACCACAGGTCCCCAGGTCCCCAAAAGCACGCTGTGCAATACGGCTTTGTACAGCGTCTCTGATCCCAAGCCAGCATAAAGGCAAAATACCTGGGCAGTTTACATAAGACATAGTTTTCCACTACGACGGAGTTTCTCTCCGCCCGGTGTTTCACCCAGCAGCTGCAATTTTGCGGCTCTCAAGGGCATTCGCACACAAAAATGAGCCACGCCAGAGATGCGGGGAGATTAGGAGGATTAAGGCTGCAGAGCTGGCGCAGGAGAAGATGTAATGCAAAACCCCTCCGGTAGGCAAAGGCATTTCACCCCTCGACCCAGCCTCTGCTCACCTTCGCAAAGGGTTAAAGTACGAAGCAGGGCTCTGGGATGCGTTGGGGGGGGGTGGGGGTGGGGGGAAGCTGGAAGAGCAGTGACCTGGTCTCCTGAGCACCTGAGCACCTGGGAATATGTTGCCGCTAAATATTGCAGGGGATACAAAAGCACGGAAACCAGAAAGCGTTTCTAGAGCAAATAAAGACACAGAACTTCACATGGTCAAATAAAAGTAGGAGGGTTGGGTTTCTCCCTCCTCACCTCCCCTGGTTTTGGGATCGGAGCCAGCGCACGCTGCCCAGGGCAGTGAGGATGGGGATGCGGGTTCTGCCTGGATGGGCAGCGCTGCCTCCGCAGCCCGGGGGTGCTCGCGGCCTCTGAACGAACTGCAGCACCGGGAAAATCATCCCACCCCCCAAAAATAGGGAAAGCCTGGTCTGCTCCTTGGCCCGGGCAGGAGTCCGGCAGGGACGTGTGGCCATGGCGGGGAGTGTGCCAGCCTCTCAGCACCACCAGCCCAGCCCGCCCGCGGAGGTTAACCAGTACCAGGGGGATCAGATGAATGGTTCTTACCAAGAGCGTTCTCACAAACTGAGTCTATTTAGAAGCAAAACTTGAAGCAGGGCACCATGACGATGAAGCTGTAACCTCAGTTCTAGTTAAAACATGGCTGGTAGCTGATAAAGTCCCAAAATTCATCCCCAGTTTGGGCTATTTTGGGGTTAGCATGGGAGAGCTGCCACCGCCAGGCTGCTCCAGCCTCGCCCCACCACCCCCAGCAGCAGATGGGGCAGGAGGCTCGTTGCATGGTTTCGTCCCATGGGAAGCTTGATCTCGGCAGGACCCTGCCACCCCTGCCAGGACACGGCACCACCAGATTGGGCTTCGGCACAGCCCCGGGCGCCTGCGAATGTGTTCGATCTGTCTTGGTTCGCCGAAGGCTTGATGATGCTTGGCTGGATGAGGCCATGAAAATGCGAAGCACTGCTGTTTTGCAGAGCGGGGTCCAGGCTCTGTGGGGCATTGGCTGCAGGTTCCAGCCTCGCAGCCTTGCTGCTTTCTGACAACTAATTCACCAATCAATTCATTAATTCACCACTGAGAAGTGGTTGGCAAAGCTGGGGAGCACGGTCGGACCAGCCCGGTGCCACAGAGCCTCTGGCCACGTCCCCACTGCGTGCCGATGCGCTCAGCCCCACGAGCAAACTGCCTCTCACCCCCCAAATCCAGCCAGGAGGACAACCCACGCCGAACTGGGACGAAGGAAACCCTCGCGTGAACACACACACACACACACACACACACACTTGCCTTGCGCTGTCACCGCTGGGACCCGCAGCCACCCAGCACCCCGGGCAGGTGAAGCCGGACCCGCACAGGAACGTTTCACTGGCCGGAGGGCTCTGCACTCTCTAAGGGCGCCTGGGACAAGATGCTCCGGAGTGGAGGCGATCCGACGTACGCAGGAGATCGGGATCAATAGGTCACAGCGTGCACTGACTTGCCCCCAGAATGAAAATCAGCAGAGGATTTGGGGCTGGTGGGGAAGCCACAATCAGGCCTTTAATCCCACATGGGCACAAAATCCCGGGATAAAAAGGCCAGAGCTGGTCCTAATTGCTGACTGCTGCGTGTGTGTGGACGTGTGAGCAAAACCTCTGGGCTGCAGCGGGCCTGGGGGAGGCAGCTCATTTCCTTCCCGCCGCCTGCGTGACTGAGCCCCCCGGGAGGAGGGGATCCCCCTTTGCCGGGTGGCTCTGCCCCAGAGCACGCAAGGGCAGGGGCTGCAGGCCCCGGGGGAGGACCTGCCTGGGAAGGAGCCGTGATGCTCGGCCCACCGAAAGGCAGAAAACACGCGGGAGGGGCTGGGGCGAGGCAGCCGGTTCAGGGGGGCTGGGGACGGAGGGAGGCAGCCACCTGCACCCGGTGCCCATCGCCCCCGGCCGCACCGGGGCTGGGGGACCCCCCCAGCTGCTCCCCGCTGACCCCGGCGGGGGGGGTCACCGTGGAGCTTACACGTTATGAAGGGGGGGCGTCCAGCCCCCCGGAGCCCCGTTCGGGCAGGGCGGGAAGCCGGGGCGCGCCGGGGGAGGATGCTGCGGGGCGTGGGGGGCGCAGACCGGGCAGGGGCGGGGCAGGGGGCGGGGCAGCCCTGTCCCCGCCCCCCGGCGCGGCCGGGCGCGGTGCGGCGCAGAGGGTGCGGGCGACGGCGGGGCAGGAGCAGGCGGAGCGCGGCGGTCGCCGTGCCGGGGACGCGATGCACTCGCTCTTCAGGAAACGCAACAAAGGGAAATACAGCCCCTCCGTGCAGAAGAAGAGGTGAGCGTCCCGGCCCCGGGCGGCCCCGCTCCTCCCGGGCCGAGCAGCACCGCGATCCCGGGGCTCCCGTCCCGCAGCATCCCCTCCCGGCGCCGGGGCTCGGCGGAGCCTGGGCATCCCCCGAGGTGTGGGAACCCCCGAGGTGTGGGTACCTCCGAGGTGTGGGAACCCCCGAGGTGTGAGGACCCCCGAGGTGTGGCTACCCCCGAAGTATGGGTATGCCCGAGGTGTGGGAACCTCTGAAGTGTGGGGTACCCCCGGGGTGTGGGTACCCCCCGGGTGTGAGTATCCCCGAGATGTGAGTACCCCCCAGGTGTGGGTATCCCCCAGGCGTGGGTACCACCGGAGTGTGGGGTACCCCCGGGGTGTGGGGTACCCCCGGGGTGTGAGCTCCTCTCTGAGCTGTGTCCATGACCCGGTGAAGGTACCGAGGTGGTTTTTTCCCCGGTCCCCCTCGCGTGGCAGGAGCAGCAGCCCCTGGGAGCGGGTTCTTTCGCTACCCAGGCGCGCGCTGGATTAGATTTTAGGGAAAAAAAAGTCTGGCTGTCCTCAGCCTTCATCCACTTGTTCCTGAAGTATTCAGTCGATCGTCTTTTCCTCAGCATTTTCTGGTGGGGCAGGGAAGCGTTTCAGTTGTACTGGTCATAAAAAGAAAAGAGCAGCATATTGAATGCACCTTGTGAAAGATCACTGGCCCCCCTCGGAGAAGGCTCAGCTCCTCTCTGGGCTGCGCGATGCATTGCTGCAGGAGTGGGGCTGGGGAGCGGGCAGCCCCCAGCCCCTGCCTGTGCAGGGTGGGTGGCACAGGGGACGTTTTTCCAAAGAGGTGGATGTTTGGATCGATTCGGAAGCGCGTCCTGCGTTCCCAGAGGAGCTGCAGGGGCTCTGGAGCACCCAGAGTGAGATGGCTGGTGCACATTCGAGCCCATGGCTTGTTCATCCCTCTCCATCCCTCTCCCAAGGCACCTGCCCTGGCCAGTGGGCTCAGAACAGCCCCTTTCCTCCCAAAAATCCTCCTTTGGGAAGGAAACTGGGGAGCTGGTACAGGGGCTGGGGTGCCTTCAGGGACCCGGAAAGAGACCAGTCAGCCCAAAGGGTATGGACATCTTCCCGGCTGGGGAGGCCCTCGCTGCTCCCTGCCCTGCTGCAGGAGGGGTGTTCCCTGAAAGGGGAGGGTGCTGCCCTGGCACGGTGGGTGCTCAGGCTTTGGTAGCTGCTGAGCTCCCTTCGTTTGGGCTGAGGCTCCAGCTTCAGCCGGAGAGACGGGCTCCCCCAGCAGCCCAGCTAGCTCGGCAGGGCCACCCAGGCTCCCGCTCCAGGGCACACTCAGCTGCCAGCTCCTGCCCTGGGGAGGGCTGGCAGGAGGAGACGGGTGGCACAGAGCCCGCTGAGGCTCAGCATGTGCCTCCCTGATGGCCCCAGCATTCCCATGGCCGAAGGATGGTGTGAATACCTGGTTGCATTTCTGGTCTTTGGGGGTGTTAGTGGAAGGCTTGAAAATGGGAAATGCCACGCTTGGGTTGGCGTCTCAGGACTCTGAGCAGCATCAGGGGGTTGAGAGGCAGGAGAAGACAGACCCACTCTGTGCCGGGTACCACCCTGGGGCTGCAGCCAGAGTCCCCACTGCTGCGCTCTGAGCCCTGCCAGCGCCGGGTACCCCATGCTCACGTCATCCGACAGCGGATGGGGCTCGGGAAGACGGTCTTCCCTCCACCACCCTGCCCGCAAGCCCAGCCGGCTCTGGGCAGGTGCCAAAGCACCTCTGAAGGCTGCGGGCCAGGCTGAAATCTTTATTTTTCTGGCTGGCTGGTGGCGGCTGAGGAAGCAGCGCAGGGCTGTGGCCTCGGGACAATCCCTCCCTGCGCCCCGGCTGTCCGTGCACACCTCGGGGAGGGCTGTGCTCATTAGCCACAATTTGTTAATTCCTGCACTGGAGTTTACAAACAGCTGTGAATCCACTGTGTGGAAACAGCCCCACCATCAAGATGGGGAAGCCGGTGCCGGACTGGTTAAACAACTTGCTGGAGAAGGATTGCGAAGAAGCGAGGAGCTCCTGCTGCCCCGGCCCCTGCTCCAGGCACTGCCAGGCTCCCAGCCGGCTCCCGCCCAGTTTTGCTGCTAGAAAAACAGAGCAACACTGCTAAAATCAACCGACCGCCCCCGCTGTAAACAGGGACGGAGATTTCAACACCGTGTACAACCTGGCCTCATCCTGCGATTCGGCGAGGCTGTGCAGCCACGATGCAGGGGCTGCACCTTAGAGAAGGGCCGAGTGCCAAGGTGCCGCCGGTGACCGAGCCTTCAAAGCACAGCAGTGACAGGGCGATAACCGAGCACAAGTTTGGCAAGCATGCAAGGGCACTGGAACGTTTCCTGCAAGCAATGAGGAGCTGGGACTACGAGCTCAGCTGATTTCAGTAGGGATTGCCCAGGAAATGTCGTCATAGAGCAGGCCGTAACCTGATGAGGAGCTCCTGTGAGTCTGGGTGGCTTCTTCAGCCTTGGGACAAGCCCTTCCCATGATGGATGCATCTCGATGAGCAGCACTGGAGAGTCAAGATCAAGCCAGGCGCTGTGATCTCCCCATGAACTCCACTCTTTGTCCCCCTAGATGCAGGCAGCCACCCTTCCCCAACCCCAGACTGGCCCTTCAGCCTCCCAGCCAAAGCATCTTGAAGCATATGGGCTTCGAGCAGCTCCCCTGCCTATCCCTGAGCTGCCTGCAGCCTGCCTGGGACCCAGGGATGAGAGGTCGGGGTGGGCAGGGACAGGTTTCCCTGCTCCATGTCTGCTGCTGTGCCAGGGATGCAGCTCCCCATGGAGCCAAACACCTCTCTGCACAAGGAAGGAGCTCTTTGTGGCAACTGCCTCTGCGTCTCAAGGCCGGTTGGCCCCACGCTCACTTTAGGAAGGAGGAAAGCCAGCCTGCTTTGAAGCTCTAATAGGCAAACAGCAGGGAAAGAACAGGAGGAACATTAAATCCTGCAAAGCCGCGATGGTTTGAAGATGACTTGGTGCCTGGGCCTCTGGCCTGCCATGGCTTGTCCATCCTTGGCAACACCAGTTGAGCCTTCAAGTGCACTGGCCACGCATTGTGCCGCAGCTTGGCTGGAAGAAAACCACAGCCATGCACTGTGCCGAGCACCCTGGACCACATCCCCATCTATCCACCTCCTAACGCCACTCACAGCTCCAGCCGTTACTTTATCCTCAGTGTGCAGGCCATGCTCCTCAACAGCTCCTTGTGGTTTTGTTTTTCTGATGCACAAATTAGCAGGACCAGGGCCCAAGTCTCTCCTTAGGAATATCTGCTGCAGCTCTGGCCTGGGCTTATGGTCTCCAGGCTCAACAGCCAGACCTGTCCAACCCTGGGCATGTCAGTAGGTGTGTGGGCACCTCCCTACCTGGTCTGGGGAATGTGGATGGTGATGACATTTCTTTTGTCTCATGGACTTGCTTTGTGCTCTTCTTGCGCACGCCATCCCAGCAGCGTAAGTCTCTGGGATTCAGCTGAGACTGGCCATGACTACTGCATTGTTAGCACATAATGTGTGTGTGTGTGTGTATATATGCATGCATGTGTGTCCCTAAAAGGGAAGGCAGAACCCTTGAACAGGGACATAGTCTGGGGGAAAACCATCCCCCTCCTTCCCTGTTATGCTCAGCAAACATCTGCCATGCTTAGGAAAGAGGAGGTTGTTCTCTCTCTTAGAAAGTCCAGGCATGGGAGATAGAAAACACAGCTCAGTCTTGCAAACTTGCTGCTGAAACTCACCCTCCTGCTAGCAGGAAAGATGTTCATTCTTGGGGGTCCCCTGGTGAAAGCATCCAGCCCTGGAGACCCTTAACGGTGTCAGGAAACCCAGTCCCCATCTAACATGGGGTGCAGGCAGCTGGGGCAGAAGTGGGGAGGGCTCTGCCTGCAGGGCTGGCACCCATTTCTAGAGGCTGTTTGCTAGGGCTGGAGTCAGCATGAAGGACCAGACAGCAGGTGAGTCAGGGGAGCTGCTCTGTGTTTATGGTGGAGCAAGCCTCGCCATCGCCTGGCCTATTTCTGCTTTAATTTCCATGCACATTACAATAATATATCACCATTACTACATGGGAAGATAAATATAATTGAAACAAGCTGGACTAAGCACAGCAACCCTGCTGGCCAGCTACGCCCTAACGTGGGTAGCTTGATGGCACGCTGCTCCGGAGTTTTGAGCCAGATTTTAATCTCTCCCAAACCTGAATTACACTAGCCATAGCCCAGCCCTTGTGTCCTCTGCTCTGCTGCAGTTTCCCTCCAGTGTTTTCATAAGTGGTGCAAGGGAATATCATGCAGTGGGAGCTGCAGCTCGGGGAGATTTAAGGTCATTTATAGTTCTGTGCTGTGGCCTTCTGGAGGATCTGTGCAGTTTAAGTCCCTCCGAAAGCCTGGTCGCCAGCAACAGTGCTCACATGGGTGTGTTTTTTTTATGAAATTTGTATAAATGGAAATTAAATGGAGATGGCATTGAGAGCAGCAGTACGTGGTCACTGCCTGATGCGCTGTCCGTGCATCCCGGTAGTGGGATGCTGTAAGCAGGACCAGGATCCATGCTTGGACTCCATCCTCAACCGACTCACTCATCCCTGGCCGAGCAGTCCCACCTGTGGAGAAGCTCCTGGCATGGGAAGGTTTCTCAGCGGGAAAGCAGGGGCACATCCAGCATCGCTGAGCTCGGGGATGGAGCAGGACAGAGCCCTTCCCATTAACCCTCCCAGGAAGTATCTGATTCATGGGACAAGCTCCCAGCAGGAGTTTTCCCAGGGATCGTGTTCAGCTGGAGCAGTCAAAACTCCAAGAGTATCTATTTGAACATCCTCACTTGGCAGATTAGTGAAGTAGCCTCCTTGTTTGGGAAAAAAGGAGACAGAGAATCAAAGGGATTTCCTATCACCTGCCAGCAAGCCCAAAGCCAGGGTGTGAAACTGTGGCCATCCCAGAGATGCCGGCCTCAGGGAAGTTTGCTCCAAAAAGTGCTCTTATCAGTGAAGATACAACCTAATGGGAAGAGAAAAAAAAAGCGGGAATAGAGAAAAACGTCCAGTTTTTAGCAGCAAAGTTTCCATATGACAACAATTAGCATCACATCTGCTTTTGAGAACATCTCTTAAAAAAAACAAAACAAAAACCAAACCAACCCAAAGAAACAGAACGTCACCTGAGGTCAGAATTGCGGTACATGGATGAAGTGAAGTCTGCCACAGAGCAGCTGCCTTCTCCCGGCTCCCCAGCTGGGATAAACCCAAAAAAAAGCCTCCTGTTCCTCACGGGAATAATCTCGGGTCCTTCGCACCAGCCAGGCAATGCTGAACCAGATACAACATTTCTGCTGGGTGCAGCTTTTCATGACTGATATCACTTTTTCCTTTCTGATCAGAAAATGTTAAAAGTCCTCCAGAAATGGCAAAGCCAGTTTTTCCAGGCTTTTTTTTTTTTTTTTTTTTAATCTTTCAAACAAAGACTTATCTATTCAAGCAGAAAAGCTCTGCGTTTCCCTTCCCTCTGCTGGAGCCCCAAAAGGGCCATGCCCTGGGCACCTTTGCTCCTGCCTCTGCTCAGCCTCATGTGTGCAGCCCTTCCCAGCTGGGCTATGGCCAAATCCTGCCCTTTTCCCTCCCCAGCACTGCTCCATGCTCCGGCCATCCCCTCCTGCCTGTGTTTTGGCCCTGTCAGCGCTTTCCTTTACCCTGCCAGCAGCTCTGTTCCGAAGCCTGGATGCACCCATGGCTCTTCCCAGCAGCTTCCCAAAAGAGCTGTCGCCCTGCAAATCCCATCCACACACCTTTTCCCGGCTGGCCAAGGTTTCCTTGGCGCTTTGTCCATCACCTGGTGCTTCTCCTCCATCTTCCTCCTCTCAGCAGATGAAGAGCATGTGGAAGTCAACTTCCTCCATCCCCTGGCATGGAGATTTCGGCCAGACTTCAGCTTTCCCAGCTGATCCCTCCAGCACCCTGCTTGACATCCAGACAGATGCACTTCTCATGTTTTATCAACAGAGACCCAACGATGGAGGGGGGCAGGCAGATTATTAATAGGGCTGATCTTCTCATATCAGTACTACCCAGTTGATTAAGTGGCACAGAACTGATAAGTAGGCAGAAAAATAAATACAGAAATGAGATCTTATTCTCTCTTAAAAGATCTCTCATTTATTTATTTCTCCATATTTACTATCTTATAAGAAAGAATAAGATCTCTCTTATTTCTGTATTTATTTCTGCACAATTATCATCTCTGCATTTTGAGCAGCAGCGGGGGTGAGCTGAAGCACACACCAGCCCTCCCATTCATGGTCCCGGGCTGTGTTCAGCACAGGATGGGGTGCAGTGGAGCAGTTCTCCCGACACTGCGGCGGCTGTTATGAGATCCAGCCCCCACGGGAGGTTTTTACTAGATTTCTCTGTCCCAAAACCTCAGCTGGGGACAGTCACCAGCTCCGCCAGTGACTCTCATGTAAACCGCAGAGGTGGAGAGAGCAAACAGCTCTTCTTGCTTGCATCAGGAAAGCTGAGGCTGAGCAGCAGAGCCATGCCCACATTATACCTGAGCATGTCCTTGCTTGCTCGAGATACTGCTTCGATGCGCAGTAGTTTCTGGATTACTGGGCAAACCATCCTGACACAGGGAAACACCACCCTCTGCCCTCCCTGTTCCCCCAGCCTAGACACCTGCGTCTGCTCCCTGCAGCGATGGAGACGGCGCTGTCACCCGCCGGGTACCACCGGGGCTGAGGGCAGAGGGTGGCTCTGCCCAGCGCTGGCTTCCTTGAGTCACAGGGAGGGATGGCCGGGGGCAGCGTTGCCAGGTTGGGAACCAGCTGGCAGGGCGCAGGCAGCCCCAGCTCAGTGGCGGACTGATTAAGGGGGGTGATTAGAGCTCGTGGCTCAGACCCGGGGGGAAGAGTGGGGAGAAGGGAACAAGGGGCGCATCGTCGCCTGGACACGTCATCCCCATCCCGAACCGGCCTGGCTGTTCCAGCAGCAGCGGCGCGGCCAAGGAGGATGCTCCCGGCAAAGCTGGTACCTGAGTAAGAGGGTCAGGGCCAGGGTGTTGCACTCACCGGTTCCCAGCACCCGAGATCAATTTTGCAGATGCAAAGTGAGCACAAAGGCTGGGCAGCGTCGCCAGGCTCTGTTAGACCAAATCAGCAGCAACAGCTCGGGAAACTGTGGCTGAAACACAGCATTGCCACTGATCTCAAACGATCCCTGGGTTAATTTTGTTGCCCCCATACTATTTAGAAGCTTCAATCAAAACCAGAACTAGAAAAGCCCCAGACCTCTTCTGCTTTTTGGGATGGTTTTTCCATCCATACTATAGATCCGCGGAAACCCTGAAGATTCACCCTCAGGCTTCCTAGGAAACACCAAGGTAGGGTGCGTGGAGACAAGCTGGCAAGCCCTGCCAGCTCTTCCGGAGCCCCACTCAGCTCCGGTTCAGCTTCTGGGTGTCGCAGTGAAGCATCCCAAGCTCCCACCTGGATAATCAGCCTCTCACACCTCAAAGCTCAGGTGGCCTCCAGTTTGTCAGTGAGAGGTGAGGAAGGCTCCTTGGTGGTTGCAAGCTCTCTCTGGATGCAGGAGATGGGGCCAGCTCTGAGTAACCACCATCTGAAGACACACAAACGTATGCAGCACATATTGGTTGCCCAGCTTCAAATCAGTTTCTCTCCACTGATTTCATCAGACATCTTCCCTGGTTTACATGGGATGATATGGATTAAAAGAAACACCAAAGTGGATTTGGAAGAGCAGCTTCTACCATTACAGCAGGATCCAGCCACCCGCGCCTCATCTCCCGAGGCACCCCTGCACCCTCCAGCTGTGATTATTGACCAGAAAACGAGACTCATCCTTGCAACAACTGCAACCAGCTGCACAACTCGCAGCGACCCCTTTGTTTGCTCAGAAAGGCCTGCTTGGAAATGCCTGCCCAGTTCATTTCTGCTGATGCGAGAGGGCCCGTAATTATGGCAATCTCTCTGCTCATCAGGAGGTGCCAGGCAGGCAGCAGCAGCGACAGACACAATCCACCAGCCTTGCTGAGTACCATCCTGATGATGCAGCTTCTATAAAAAGAAAAAATCAGCATAAATCCTGCCCATGCCAGAACTTCCCAGGGAAGCGTGAACTTTTGTGGAGCTGTCAGATGCTACGAGGTTCCTGCAGCCTGAGGCAGGGTTCAAGGTAGGGAGGAACAAGTCCAGAGCTGGGTTTTGTTTTGTTCTGCTGCACTGAAAGCAATAGCACACGCGGCAGGCAGGAATGTATCCTGAAGCTCAGCACTGGTGCCAGGAAGGACGCTGGCCAGACCCGGGCTGGCCAAGCTTTTTCCCCCGGTGCCCACAATGGAAAGGCAGCAAGCTGAGACATCACCGCTGGAGACTGCATGCGGTCCCCAAGGTGCAGAGGACTGATGAGTCCATGTACTGCTCTTTCCTGCTGGTAGCTGAGCACTGGCACTTCCCCAGGGAAGCCACTGCAAAGCCCTGGAAGAGGACTGCCTTGGTCAACAAGCCATGTCCACGCTCAGCTCTGGCTCACCATGCTGTGGAAGACAGGAGGACATGCTTCGTGCTGTGCTGGAGAAGCTCATGTGGTCCATCCCTGCCCCATGAGCGATGTAGGTGCTGCAGGACCCCTCAGAGCTGGGCTGACAAAGCAGCTGGATGAGGTTGTCCATCTGGGGATGCAGGACCCCTCCATGCCACAAGCAAAAGCATGGCTGGGATGCTGGTGCTCCACTAGACAGCCCTGCTCTCCCCCAGCCTGCCCCACTGCCCTTTGGCCTTTGCAGGAGACACACAACTCATCCACTAGCAGCTATAACAGCAATTAACACCTCGAAGTGCCATATAAAGATTAATTCTACCACCACATAACGAGGGCATTAAGACTCATTATCTCTGCTCTATAGATGGTTGGGATTGGAGTGAGCCAACCCTTGGCTTAAGCCCGCACGGCAAAGCGGCTCGGTTGGGACATGAGCCCCAGCCTTGGCTCTAGGAACCCTCCAGCTGCAGGGACTGTTGGGGAGCACACCCTGCTTTCTGCCTCCAGTCTGCAGAGCCGCAGCAGCAGAGCCGCAGCAGCAGAGCTGCGGGCATTGCCTGACACACAGTCCTCGGGAGCCAGCCCTGGCACGCTGCAACCCCTCCTTGCAGCCAAAGTGACAGCAAGAAGCCAAAATGTTTAAAATAACCCCAGCAATGCAAAAGCTGCGTCACGGGTTGTTGTGACTCTGCTGTAGCTCTGCCATCGCTGCAGCGGGGCTGTGAATATTTGGGCTGACCCTGCACCCTGCCAGCCTGGCTGCAGATGGAGAGGCTTGGACCAGCATCACCCTGGGAGCAAAAAAATAGTGCCTAGCAAGAGACAAAGCACTGAAAGACAGCTGCAATGTATGCTGTCCCATCCCTTTATTTGGTTTAAATTGTGAATAACTCCTTGCACAGCAAGGAGGCCCTGACCAAGGCACGGAGGGGCTCCAAGGTGCCCCAAAGCAGGGTGCACACAGGGCTGCGGGCAGGGACTGCCCAGTTCTTGGGCAACAGCCTGCATGCAGCAGCCTCAAGCGGGCCATCTCGCCTTTATGCATGGGGTCCGGGTCCTCTCTGCTGCTCGGGTTCCCCCTGTCCTCTTTGTCCCCTCCAAACAGATCTTTTCTTTCTTGCTCTGAGGCCGAGGGAGGCTCATGCTTGCCTACGGCATCGCTCCTATTTCCACCGTGCGGGACACACCAAGTCCCTGCCCGCCACCCCCCTCCTGGCAGAGCTGCCGAGTATTTTGGAAAGTGTTAGAAAGGCAGCAGTGAGTCACGCGCAGCTGCAGTGCCTGGCAGGCTCGGCTGGCCCCCGGCCACCCCCTGGGTCACGGCACCCCGAGGGCAGCCCCGGCAGCGGATTAGGGCTGTGGCCATGTTTGTGGGGTGATGGGTCTCCCTCTTTCTCCCCCTTTTCCTCCCCAGCATCTCCAGCAAAGAGCTGACCGAGCTCATAGAACGCCTGCAGAAAAATGCTGACCAGGTGGAGAAAAACATCGTGGAGACCGACTCCCGAATGCAGAATGTAAGCGTGCTCCTGCGAGCTGCCCTGTCCCCCACCTCCCTCCTGCCGCAGCTCTTCCCGCTCCACTGCGGTCTCGGCTCCTCTCCTAGGGCTCGCGTGCATGGTCGCTCTGCCCTGCGGCGGGTAGCCAGGCTGCGATGGTCCGTAATGGAGGGATGCACAGGTTCACTTGGGATGTGGGAAGAAGGTGAGAGGGTGTAACAGGCAACAGGGCCCCAAAATTCTTCCCTATCCAGGGCAGGGTAGCACAGTGCAGAGCAGGGATGTGCATCCCTGGTCGTGCATGCCAGCAGGCAGCTGGGACGGAGGAGAAGGGGCCTGAACCATCCTCCTCTTCCCAAGGTGTACGACGCATCCCAAGGCGACGCAGCTTCCCCTAGCCACAGCCCTTCCTCAGGGCTAGCACAGGCAAGGGGAAACCAAAATACATCCCTGGGAGGACAGGAGATGGCAGAGCTCCTGCCCATCTCTGGTGCCCAGGGGCAGCGTGGCAGCAGGCCCTCACTCAGCCCTCTTGGATACCATCTGTGTTCCCCTCGTGACCCTTCCTCCCCGCTCTCTGCCTGCCCAGGACTTGCACAAGATCAAGGCATGCCAGCTAGCGCAGTACAAGGACCTGACGGCTCAGAAACTCACCGAGTCGGACAAGCTGCTCTACGTGCTGGATGGGGATGCAGCGATCGCCCGGCACATGAAGCACCCCCAGGGTGATATGATCACAGAAGAGTGAGTACCAGGGGTGGGCAGACCTGTCCCTGGAGCCTTGCAGGGGGGGAGGACGCTTCTCCAGGGGCTCTGCTCAGCTCCCGTCTGCAGCTGGGGGAGGCACCACGGGCTCCTCCGCAGCCCAACTCGCACAGAGTTCCGTAACCCACAACCATCCTCGGGCACGTACAGAGGGAGAAAGACTGCATGCCTGCTGATGGCAGCTCCACACGCAGCACCGTGGGGTGCCACGCAGGCAGACCACGCTCTCCCCAGTACCAGCCTGCCCTGAGCTGGCAGATGTGCTGAGCAGCCCTTGGCAGAGGACGGGTGCACAGGAACCTTTGTCACCCTCTCCCTCCCCAGCCAATTGCACAATGCGGCTGCTGTGAGCCCACCTGGCAGTGGTGGGCTTGCCGAGGTCCCCTAAGGACAGTGCCTCCTCCATAGGGGAGCTGGGAAATGATCACCTACAGCTATTGATGCTAATGCCAGCCCATGCCCATGTCCTGTATCCCACCCTTGTCTTTCCCTTCCCGCAGCATCCGGCAGCTGAAGGAACGAGTGGCAAACTTGCGCGTGAAACATGACCAGATCTACAACTTCCCCCTGCAGCGTATTGAGCCCCAGGTCAACTGGTCAACAGTGATTGAGGAGAAACAGGTACCAAGGGGACCATCAGAGCCACTGCCTGGCTGTCAGCACCAGCTGGGGATAGGCAGGACGTCGTGCATCTCCCCATGGAGAAACAGACTCCTGGAAACCTTGGCTGCTCAATCCTGGGAGCAGCAAACAGCATGGGAAGGAGGTGGGGTCCTGGGTGGCAGAGGAGGGTGTAGAGGTGATGGGACAAGGCCAGCTGCTGTGGCACCAGGAATCAGTGCTCAGAGCCACCGCTGGCAGCAGCCACGCTAAGCAAGGAAGAGCTCTGGAGGATCTTTTCCTCGGGGTAGGGGGGGACGGGGGAGCACACCAGCCTGGCCTTCAGGGGATGGGCTCCTAAGGCTCAGCCTGGCCATTGACATTTTGGGTGAGCTGGGGCAAACCTCCGTCAGAGGACAAAGACTACGCTCTCTCTCCAGGCAATGTGCCTCACTGCCTAAGAGTGGAAAAGCTTCTCCTTATACCCAGTCTGCACCTTCCCTGTTTCAATTTACATCTGTCATCTCTCATCTTCCTACCACACACCACCCTGTGGAGCCTGGCTCTGTTTACTCAACAACTTCCCCATAGTTATGCGAGGGATGCTGTTAGGTCCCCTCACAAAGCCTTCTCCTGCCGAGGCTGAACCAGCCTCAGCATCTCCTCTTGAGTCCTTGGCTTGGCACCCCTGTCACCACCTGCTGCTTTGGGCTCTACTCTGTGGCCCTTTCTCTTCATTTTATCCCAGCACTACACTCTTCCAGCCAGAAAAGGATTAAAGCCCCCAGACTGACCTTCCCATGGCCACCATCCAGCATGGCCACCTTCACCCACGGGCTCCCAGACACGCATATACTGCCGACACTGGACCCTGTCCAAGCCCAGCTCCATGTCCCGCTCCAAGAGGAGTTTCTTGGGTCTTGGCTGCCGCATCCCATTCCCCCACCGCTAACCCCAACTCCTGTGTGCCGCAGGACGCGTTAAGCAGCAAGGGCTTCGGGACCGACCTGCCGCTGGTCAACAGCCAAGTAGAAGAGCACAACATTTTCCACAACGAGGTCATGGCCATCGGCCCACACATCACCAAGGAAGGCAGCAAGGTCAGCTCTCCTGTCCCTCTCCCTGCTGGCCCCCAGGGTCGGCCCTGGCCCAAGCTGCTGATGAAGGCGAGGGCATCCCACCATCCAAGCTGCTGCAGCCCGGAGCAGGGTGGGCGCCCAGATCCATGCCTAGCCTCAGAGCAGAGCATCGTACACTGACTCTAGCTTTATAGCTTTACAATGAGGCAAATGCCATAAATTCCACATTCCCCTCCCTCCCAGCCCCTACCAGACCACTGCTTTCTGGAGACACACTCCTAACTCTTGCCTTGCTTCTCCTCTGTCACCAGGAATACACGAGCGACTTCCAAGCCAAATACCAGAAGCTGCTGGTAAGAGACCTCCAGGATCCTGGGGGCAGAGCCCTTGGCAGGGGTCCCTTGCCAGGGTGGCCAGGCACCCCCAGGGGACCCGTGGAGAGGAGCTTTGGGCTGAGCTCTCCTTCTGACCTTTCCCAGGCCAGCTCCCAGCAGCGGCAGCAGGATCTGAATTCCCTGCAGGACTACATGCAGCGCTGCACCAACAAGCTCTACTGGCTGGATCAGCAGGCAAAGGACAGGACCCGTTACGACTGGAGCGACCACAACCTCGACTACCCCAGCCGGCGCCGCCAGTACGAGGTCCGTGCACGCTCGCCTGCAGCCTGGCCCCACGCTGGCTGGGTGCTTTGCAGCAAGGGTGGTGGGCATGGAGCCAGGGGAGCAGGCTGGGGATTGAACAGGGGCAGAAACATTCCTTCTCCTGTGCCTCAGTTTCCCCCACTCCATCACAAAGCGCTTTGAGATGTACAGATGATCACATATGGATAGTAAGGTTAATTCTTACCTCGTGCCCAAAAAAAAGCAATGAGGAAGCTCTCAAGCTTCCTCATTCTCCTCTCCCTTATCTCAGTATTCACTTGGCAAGAGTCACATCTTTAGCAACATCTGCAAGGGAAGGAGAAGCAAGAGCTGCAGTAGGGAAACATCACGCTTTCTGTCTTGTGGAGCTGTTCAGGTCCTTTCAGAGTGTCTCAGTCACAGGATGTAGCCAGGGTCCCCTCTCTTTGCATGGGGATCAGTATCTCACGTCTCTCCATCTAGAACTTCATCCACCGGAAGCTGGAGGAGAAGGAGGAGGCCATCAACAAGCTGCACACAGATGGAGATGAGCTGCTCGCTCAGAATCACCCAGGGAAGAACGCTATCGAGGTGAGCATCAGGGATAGGCTCCAGCTTGCCTGCCGGCCCTGGTGCTTGGGGGACTTGCCCAGCCCTTCTCCAGTGTGGGACATGATGCCAGCGCAACTCTTTACTTCCTGGGATGCCAAGTGGAGAAAAAGTCTCCTTCACCTGCAAGTGTGTAAACACCATTGGAGGAGCTGAGATAAACCTAAGGAGCTTTTCCCATCTTTCTCATTCCTGTGGCGATTACCCTGTGCCTGCCTACAAAGGATAAAGTATGGTGGTACGGTCCACCTTTGATGGGAAGACACACGTAAGGCCACAGGATTTGCCATCTCCTCCCACCCAGCCCCATGCTCCCATTGGAGCATCCCAGCTTTGGACTAGCTCTCTGGTATCCCCATCCTAGCTTTGACCTCTGAGCTTCTGGGTGGCTTCAGAGGCAGCCAGGGAGTTGTTTACTCAAGACAGAAAAGGGCCGTTTCTGGTGAGCAGCCCAGGCTCACCCCTAGCACGGGGCGTCCTGCTAACATCCACCTCCCGACCCTGTGTTGCAGGCTCACATTGAGGCTGTGCACGCCGACTGGAAGGAGTACCTCAACCTGCTGATCTGCGAGGAGAGCCATCTGAAGTTCATGGAGGACTTCCACAAGGTACCAGACCCCTGGGGACTGTGAGGCACTTTTTGCTCTGCACAGCGCAGAGAGTAGGTGCTGGGTTCCAGGAGATCCCAGCAAACACACAAGCTCCTGCTGCTCTGGAAACAGGGTAGAAGAGATTTAGTCCTCTAGTCTACGAGGCTTTTAAGGCCAGGAGGACCACTTTGAGCTGATAACGCAAGTCATAATTGCTCAAGCACCAAACGCAGTAATGTCTTCGCCAAAGCATAACTTGCAGAAAGCATTTGTTCCAACGCCGAGGTTCAAGAGCCACAGTCCAATGTTGGCATCCTTGTCTGCAGGACCGCAGAGATATCTCACAGAGGTACCTCACCCTCAAAACAAGGCATGGGGATACCTTGCATGCTCCTCTCGGAAGCAGAACAGGTCCAAGTGGGGAAATTACACCTGCGGAAAGCAGAGTTGACCCCTCGGGGAGCCCTGTGCAAGGGCTCAGCACCCCAGCCGAGCTCGGCAGACAGATGTCTGCTGGATAAATTGCATCTGACAGCCAGGGAGGCTCTGCTGGGGAGCAGGTCAGGCTGGATTCCTCTCCCACAGCCTGGGTGTGTTGAGGACGTGATGAGTCTGTTGCCAAAACTGAACTGTGGTGCCCAGCCCAGGCACTGCCTTTTGTGGGTATCTGCCAGAATAACTGCCCAGAGGGGTGGTTTGTGTGTGGAACGGCTTGGATCTGTCTTCTCCTTGGCGCTGGCAAAGGAGACACCACACACCATCGTCATGCTGTCCAAGTAAAGCAAAAAAGCAAAACTGAGGACGGGGAAAGGTGGGGCTGAACAGCGCTGCAGGAGAAGACTATGGAATAAGCTGCCTCTGGTTGTCTTTCCCCTAGCTCTGCTGTTCCGAGCATGGGAAATTGCAATTCCTCACCTTTCTCCATACACTTCTGAGTGCCCAGATGCCCATCATAGCTCCTGGTGGCTGTCCCTGCTCTAGGAAGCACAAGGACCAGGGTGCTGGGTTGGGTCTGTTCCATGTTGCAGCTGGACCCTCTCTCACAAGAGGCTTTGCCTTTCTGCAGTTTCAGAAGGACACCAAGGATGCCCAGGAGCTCTTGAGGAAGGTGGATATGGACCTGGACCAAAAATTCAGCCCAGAGTTCAAGGACAGATATCAGCTCGAGTCTCTCCTCCGGGAGCTGGATGTGAGTACTGGTGCAGGCAGGACCACAGGGGAGGCAGCAACTGGAGCCAGTGTCCCTATGGAGGGACATCCCTGCCGGAGCAGGCACCTAGCCCAGCTTTCGCCATGGTGAGCAGCAGGACCATGCTGCTGCCTCCTTTTGCCTAGCCTTCACCCAACTCTTCCTCCCCCTCTAGCTAGAGATTGCCTCTCCCATAGCAACGTAATTGCTCACTGGGCTAGGTTTTATTTGTTCTCTCATTGAGTTAGCACTCATTAAGGGCGGGAGCATAACTAGACCTGCTGCCAGAGAAGGCTGTGGAACTGGCTGTGCTGCCGAGAGCCGGGCTGCGAAATTGCCCACTTGGGAAGGGCTGTGCTGGGCCGAGCCGCGGGCCCAGCCCAAGCCCAAGCATGCTGCAGCAGGCCCAGATGCTGCACGTGTCCTGGGACAGCTGACAGCTCTTCCCAAGAGCCGTCCCTCTCCTCCCGCGTGCTCCATCCAACTCAGCATGGTGGGATACCCACCTGCACAGCTAGAAATAGAGCAGGCAATGGAGAGCTTTTCACAGAGCTCTAATTAGAACCAATAACTGGGCTATCCATCAACATGTAGCCAGGCAGATGTGGACCATATACCAGGGAATGCGTGTCACTGCCCAGTGGCTAGTGCCAAGGCATGGCAACTCACAGGCACGGTCCCAGTCCTCAGCCTGGCTGCAGAAGTAGGCAGGAGAGTGCAGGAACACTTGGTGTAGGAACACAACGGCTGCAGAGCAGGAACCAGGAGCTGTTTTCACTAGTCTAAGTGAAAGAGAAGCCATAGTCCCTGTCTTAGCAATGTTGGTGTGAGCTCCTCCCCAGCCTTTCCCCAGCTGGCAGAGCCCAGGAACTTATTCTTCTCCAGTTTCCCTACACGTTTTGGTCCTTACCCTGTGCTAGGACCAGGAGAAGGCCTTGGACAAGTACGACGCAGTGGTGAAGTCCCTGCAGGAACGCAGCCAGCACATCCTGCCCCTGCGGTACCGCCGCGAGATGCCGCTCCAGCCCGTCCCCGTGGAGGCTCTCTGCGAGTACGAAGGCGAGCAGGTAACATCTCCCTCGTCCCGTGAGCAATGCAGAGGTGCTGCTGGGAACCATCTCCTCAGGGGGCACAGGGGATGGAAGAGGCACCTGGGGAAGGAGCAGGTTTTGCCAGCACCCAAGCGGCCATGTCTCCTGCAGCAGGGACAGAGCAAAGGTTGTGCTCGCCATGGTGGGAAAGCAGGTTTTGCAGCTCAGGAGGAGCAGTGCAGGGGGGGTCCGGGGGAAACGCAGCCTCGGTCCGCCCTGCAGACAGCGTGCTATCACACACCTTTTGGGAGGTTGCGACAGCCCGGCTCTGTTCTGTTCCCACGCTCCCTGCGCTGGGACAGTGAAGATGTTTGAGCATGTTTCTGATGAAAGAAACTCACCCCACCATCACCGGCATGGTCCTGACCAGCACATCTGCATCCCCCCATCCCCACCATCAGTCTTTGCAGGCCCGAGTAGCAAAGCCAGGAGACACCGCCACAGGGGCCCGGAGAGGAGCGAGCAGCTCCGGCTGACTCGGCTGCCTGCCTCTCCAAAAAGGAAAGCCACAGCACAGCCTTGGAAACGCCTTCTCATCTCTGTCCTAGTGGGAACTGGCTTGCCAGGGCTGTTGCAAGAGGAAGCATGGCTTCATACCTGGAGGCTCAGGGGAGGGAGGAGCAGGCACATGAGTTTTTGGCAAGCGGCTTCTTGGAGAAGCAAGAGAGTGCCGAGAGAAGGGACTGAGGTTTATGCCAGTCCTGTCTCCCCACAAGCACAGCTCCCTGGGGCTGCCGGCAAGGAGCAGGGCGGGTGGCGTTTCCTGACCTGCCGCTGTGACCGGTTCCTGTCCCCCAGGGCCAGATAAGCCGAGGAGACCACTACACCCTGCAGAAGAACAGCGGAGATGTTTGGGAAGTGGCAGACAGCTCAGGAGAGAAGATCAGCGCCCCAGGGGTCTGCTTCATGATCCCCCCACCTGATGCAGAAGCAATAGCGCTGGCTGACCAGTACGTGCCCCCCAGCCTGCCGTGCTCGACCCTCCTGCTGCCCCAGCAGACTATGCCCTCGTCTTCACCAGCCCCAGGCCACCCCACCAACACTGCACCCTGCACCCTCGGCTCTGGCAGCGCAGACAGGGGACTCCTGCCCCAAATCCAGTAGTGAAACCGTGCCTGCTCGAAGCCTCAGGCTTCATCCAGGAGGGATTCCCGCACCCTCCTGCTTGCACACAGGATCCCACACAGTAAAGTGGGGCCAGCTCAGAGCCACCCAGGTCCCCTCTCCTCTGGGGAGCCATTATGGGGTGGGGAGGTGCCCATCCCTCCCTCAGTGGGCAGGCACCTGCCTTTGCTGCCTCTGCTCCCCTGCTCTCACCCCTCTGGTAAAGACACTGCTCTACCCCTTTGCCAACATGGGGTGAAGGTGCCTCTCCCCGACTTGCTCCATGGCTGTCTCGAGGGGCCAGCTCCCGTGAGCCCCTCCGGAGCTGCACCTCCCTCCCGAAGCAGCACTGGGATGGGCGACGGGGTGATGGAGGGGCCAAGGGCCTGACTCTGACCTGATGCCTGCGCTGTCCTGTTTTGCAGAATTGCTGATCACTACGTGAATGTGAAGGAGAAGACAGCCAACTGCAAGAACATCCTCCAGCAGCGCTACGAGGGGCTGAAGGCAGACAGCATTGGAGGTCCGGCTCTGGAAGGACAGCTTGGGGCTTTCCCCTTCCCAGGCACAAAAAGGCTGCTGTAGCCTTGAACTTAGGTGGTGGCCCGTCTTAGGGGGGATGTCACCCAGAGCCTCCCACTTCCTAAGGGTCCTGGGGACAACAGTGTTGGGATGCATGCAGGGGCAGAGCAGCCAGGCTGCAGTTGCAGCAGGCAGGGCTTGGGGAGCAGAGGGGTACAAAGGTTTTGCACGCACCAGTGGGATTGAGCCTCGACCCAGCTTCCAACCAGCTCTAACCTGGTCCTCCCTCATTATCCAGATGCTGCATCGGTTCGGGGACGACAGCTTCTGGCAGGGCTGGAGAAAGTGAACAGTGACCTGGACAAGCAGGAGAAAGCAATAACAGCAAACCTCCGTCCGCCGCTGGAGCAGAGTCGGGCTGTGCAGGACAGCACTGAGCGCTCCAAGGACCTGAAGGTACAGGGCTGTGGAAGCAGACAGACCATGCTGTGCAGGGACCGTGCTCCCAAGGGCTCTGCAGGGTGGTCCTCAGTGTGCTGCGTGCTGTAAGCACTCCTTGAGCCAGGAGCATGCAGGCATGGAGTGATGCTTACAGCTGGCTGCTTCTTCCACTGGAGAAGGGGAGCAGCCCTTTGAGCAGCCTCAGAAATTCAGCTCAGCCACAGGAAGGTTGAATGGGAACAAGGTGATGGCTTCAGAGTATGGGCTGTGAGGAAGACAGAGGGGCCCTCAAGTTTTGATCCTACCCATATTCTGAGCACAGCAGAGATGTTAACTTTGACACCACCATCACCAGCTCAGATATGAGCAGGAAAAAACTTACAGTCCAGGGCACTGGACCGTAAGTCCAGTAAGGACCTTGTGCACCTGCCCCGGTAGGCTCCAGAGCTGGTAGCATCCTGCTCCTTTACTCTCCTTCAGACCCCTAATTAAGCCAGGCTTGTGCCACAAACCTCCCTTGGTGTAGGAGGAACTTCAGGTCCTCGTTACATCACCTGCCAAGGGCTGTGTCAAAATCCAAGTGCCACCACAACTGAAAGCAAATTGCTCCAACTGCCTGCAACGCTTTTGATGTCCCAGCAAGAAACCATCCATCAGGCTGCAAAGCCTAACAGTCCAGATGAGTCCAGCATGTTTCTGACAGAGCTAGAGCTGGTGGGAACCACTCCCCAGCCAGAATTTCCTTGCTAAGGGCTAACTTCTGCCCCAGAAGAGATACAAGTCAACAGAAAGTCAACAGACAATATACTTCTGTCCCCTACAGGGCTGAAAGGCACCTGCCATTAAACACAAGGCTTCAGCTCTGACTTCCCTTCTCACACTGGACGGTCAAGGGTCAGCTTCTCTTGTCATGTAGCCACAAGGTCTTAGTTCAGTTGCTCAAAGGCTTTGTTCCTACTGCAGAACATCACCAATGAGGTCCGTCGCATTGAACCTGAGAAAACAAGGAAGATCCAGGAGTGCGAGGTCTTCATTGAATCCGTGCCGAACACTGGAAGCGCCACCTTGGTAAAGAACAAGGTGGAGAATACCAACAAGAAGTATGACCGTGTGGTCCAGCTGCTCAGCGCTGCCCAAGAGAAGTAAGTCATAGCTTAAGTCATGGCTTGAGCCCAGCAGGACATAGGATCCTGCACGAGACAGGTGCAGGTGTGCTTAAACACCTTTCCTCTTGTGTCCATACAGAGTTGAGGTGGCCACGCACCTTGAGAGGAGCCTCCAACAAGGCCGAGACCTGCTGTCTACCTATGAGAACAAACTGGTCACAGATGACACGGTACCAGAAGATTTGCGGGTGGTAGACCGTAAGAAAGAAGAGCTGCTGGTGAGTGTTTTCTCCAGGCAGCTTTCCACTCTACTGACGTGCTCCACAAAACTACTTTCTAAATGCTGGGGTAATTGCTGCCCAACGCACAAGCCTGAATCAGTTGGTGAAGGGATGACCTCCCCCAGCTGGGATGAGACCTCATGTTAACTGCAGTGATCCCCAACCTACTTTAAATGCAAAACATACCCATCCCCAAACCAGAAATCAAATGCCAGTTGAATACTTGTGATTTGACAAAATTACTAATGTCATAAAAAATGACTAATGTCATAAAGTGAAGGATAAAATGGTCTGGGATAAGCAACGCAGGGGCCTGATACTTGAAAGAGATGGTCCTAGCAAGGCTTTGAGAACAGTTATCGCTAGGAAAAGCTACTGACCAAAATTAGCAATCCTTCTGCTATAGAAAGGCCAACAACTGGCTAGGCTAGGATTTTGTGTCCTGAAGAGCTTTTCCATCAAGTCCCCAAGTTCAGACTAGCATGCAAAAGCTTTCACAGCTCCTTCTGGAGCTGTTGCACTGGCAGGAGCAGGGTTTAAGGCTTGCATGAGGAGCACCAAATATTTTGCACACAGTATGCTTGCTTTTAAAGGTTAACTTGTGGAGGAGGGAGCAAGAGCTAGCTTTCCTCCCCGTCAGCTTCACCAGATGGCTCTGCTTATGATGCAAGCCTCTAACTTGCTTTTCTCCACAACTCGTAGCACTACTGCAGCTCAGCTGTTCCTTAGCATCCTCTGCAGCTCCAGTGCAGTTGCTGGAGTTGATGAGGAACAGTGACAAAAGCCTGGCATGTGTGCAACCCCAGAGAATCCTTCTCTCCTGCTTTTTCCACAGGCCATGGGCACCGAGCTCCAATCCAAGAGGTACCTGCTCAGTGAAGCAGAGCAGAACTTGCTAAGGACAAAGACGTGCTCCAACACCCTGGCCAGCAAGTTCCAGGAGCACTGCCCTGACATCGAACGGCAGGAAGCTGAGCTCTACAAACTCAACCAGCGCTTCAATAACCTCAGCAAGCAAATTGATCACAGGTAAGACAGAGGATAGGATCTCGCTAGGACTGGACCAGCCTGGAGAGCCAGGATATTCACAGTGGAGTTGGAACCACACCGAATCTGGAAGAGGCGTACCACCATCATGGGAATGGGCAGGTGCAGAAGGGCTTAAGGAGGAAAAGAGAGGTTCCTGGCATGCACTGGCTGGGTAGATCTGGGAAGCCTTTAGAATTGAGTGTTCTTGCAAAAGAGATGGGGACTTTGGCAAGAGAACAACTCTGGCTCAGATCTGTGTCTTTAGGAAGCAGGGGAAGTGAGCATAGGTTAAGAGGTGTTTGCAGAAGACACAAGAGATGCGACAGTACTGACACTGAGCTGATTTCCCCTACAGAACGCAGACCCTGCAGAAAGCGAAAAGTGCCTATTCCAACTACCGCACCAACTACGACAGAGTCAACCAGTTCCTGTGCAACATACCTAACTACGAGCCTCAGGAGACCGACAACATCCAGCAAGTGGAAATGAAACTGAAGAACCAAGCGGTAATTCTTTCTGAGAGTGTCCTGGGCTCTACGGGGAGAGGAGAAGGAACACTAAAAGATAAGGAATAGAATTCAGATAGCTCCTAAATGTAAAAGAGATAAAGACTTACTAGCTTTATTTATTTTGATGCTGTAAGGTCCCAGTCTCCTGCCTGTGCCTTATTTACATGTAGCAGGGCAGCTTGAGAAGGTTGTAATTCTCCGTGTTGTAATTTTAATGGCAATCCTCAAAAAGGCTGAACATTTGGATTTTGTGTTCCCTTTGACGTGTATCTCTGTGCATGCCAGGCCCTCCTCACTGACATTGCAAGCAAGGAACAGGAGGTGCAGAAGGTCTCCACCACAGCTCAGCAATACCAGCAGGCAGTGAGGGTAAGGACTTCAATTCTGACAGTGGGAGAACTTTAACACAGAATAATAGAATAGTTTGGGTTGGAAGGAACCTTTAAAGGTCACCTAGTCCAACCCCCTGCAGTGAGCAGGGAGATCTTCAACCAGATCAGGTTGCTCAGAGCCCCGTCCAACCTGGCTGTGAATGTTTCCAGGGATGGCACATTGATCACCTTCTCTGGGCAACCTGTGCCAGTGTTTCACCACCTTCACTATAAAAGAGTTCTTTTTTATATCTAGCCTAGATTTACTCTCCTTCAGTTTAAAACCATTACCCCTTGTCCTGTTGCAACAGGCCCTGCTAAAAAGCCTGTCCTCGTTTTTCTTATAAGCCCTCTTTTAAGTACTGCAAGGCCGCAATAAAGTCTTCCCAGAGCATTCCCTTCTCCCCGGTGAACAGCCCCAACTCTTTCAGCCTTTCCTCACAACAGAGGTGTTCCAGCCCTCGGGTCATCTTTGTGGCCTCCTCTGGCCCTGCTCCAACAGGTCCGTATCTGTCCTGTGCTGAGGGCTCCAGAGCTGGACACAGGACTCCTGGTGGCATCTCACCAGAGCAGAGGGGCAGAATCACCTACATCCTACAAGAAGCCACCTAAAGCAAGCCTAGTGCCCTTGGTCAGTCAACTGATGAGCTAAAACCAGGTTATATCTGCTCTGACGTTGACATCATGTGGCCATTAGCATTGCAACTGGCTCAGATTTATTGTCTGTGAAAGCAGGTTTTCCACCCCAATCCAGCATCGGTAAGGGAACTTGAAGGTCAGCACACACCTGCACTGTGCTGTTATGGTACCCAAGTCAGAACCTGCTGGGAGGTCCTGCTGACAGTAATCCACATCCCACCATCCTCAGCAGCTGGCCTAACACATAGGTCAAGGGACTAAGTCATTAAAGCCAGGGTTTAGGAGTGACTTGTGCATGAAGGGGACACAGTGGTCTTACTTTCCTCCTGGGAAATTCTTCCCACAGGATTATGAGTTGGAAGCAGAGAAGCTACGGTCTATCCTTGACCTAGAGAATGGCCGAAATGGGTACACGAGCAAGAAGCCCAGGCTCCAGTCTCCGGCTGCAAAAGTGAAAGAGGAGGTAAATAATGGGTGGCCTACAATGAGCTATAAGCAGATGACAGCTTATGGAACCAATGGAGATTTTGCAAACAGTTATATTTACTGTTGTAACCTTGGTCCCAGAGGGGACTGCAGGGGAGGGCAGAGAATCAGGGGAGGAAGGGATTTTTCATCATTCTTAACCCATCATTTTTTTTGGACTAGGCTGGCCAGAATGAGAGAGGGAAAATACTGGATTTAGCAATTCTCTTCTGAAAGGGTAAAGGGGGGAGAAAAGCCAAAACCTGAAAACTTTTCCCCCCTCCAGACTTTCAAACAGAGAGTAAGATTTCACCACCAAAGTCTGCATACTAGATAGAAATACTTACAGCAAGAGCAGGCCACAAGCTACTTATTTATGCAGGATCTGTTTTCTACAAGCCTCAAACTCATCCTGCCTATCGAGGTCGCCAGAAGTGTCCACCTGGTTCTTTCTCGTCTGCATCTCTTTTTGCATATCTTGAGTAGGAAACATACAGTATGACCATGAGTGTGCGTGTGCATGAGAATCGCTCTTCCTACCCCAAAGCCTGGTAGATCACTGCTGTAGGTTTTTAGAAGAGCACCCAGGGTTACTTCTTCAGGGCCTGTTGTTTCTATCCAGCAAGTCTTGGTGAAGCACCCCTGGGTCCACCACCTCTTCTCAACATATTTTTGTTCCATAGGAAACTGTTCTGGCCGCCAAATACACCGAAGTAAATGCTGTGAACAAACAGAGGCTGCAGAACCTGGAGTTCGCTCAGAGCCTCCTGAGGCAGGTAAGCGATCACCAGGAGTAATGTGATACTGAAAGTACAGTCGTATAAATAATATACACATGTACCTTTGCTGTTCCCAGTTCAACTGGGAACAAATCTAGCTGGTGTTTCATGCCCCCAGAATCATTAATCAGCAGACACTTGAATCAGATAGACAACCCCTCTGTGTTTCCCAGTCCCATCTTCCACTCATCCCAGGAAGATCTACATCATTTTTAACACTTCTTTGCCAAGCCCATGCCAGAATTAGTGTCCCTCGTGGCTAAAGAGCTTTGTTCTGACAGCAACAGGCATTGCAGAAAGCATTTCTCAGGCTAGGAATCAACAGAGCAATTCAGGAGACACCTGTTTGCAAATATACCCTGTTGAGCGTTTGCAACAGGCAACCTCCATTAACCAAGCTCAGCATCCTCCTGTCGTTTTGTCACAGGGGGCACTGAAAATAAGCACCAAAAGTATGATTATTTGGGTTTTTTTGACTACACATTCTTTTTTCAACAACAGCAACCAGACATTCAAGTAACACAAGACTTTGTCCAGACCAAAAGGTCTGTAAGGCCCATGGAAGAAGTCTGGAAGTTGAAGAAGGAGCTTGAGGATGAGACTCAGCGTCGGCAACAGCTAGAAGCGGAGATCAAAGCCATTCAGAACAACATTGTCCACCTGCAAAACCAGAAGCCTCAAGAAACTGTCATTAAGAAAGAACTGCTGAAGAAAGTGCCTGACCCTCAGCTGGAGGAGAGCTTCCACAGACTTCAGCAAAGCCTAGCAGAAGAGCAGCGCAAGAACCAGGTGCTCCAGGATGAGCTGGAGGCTCTTAAAATCAGGCTCCGTGTTTTGGAGCACGAGAAGAGGGAAGGAGGGCAGGAGTATATAGTGAAAGAGGTACTGCGTATTGAACAAGATAAGGCTCAAGCTGATGAAATCCTGAAGCTCAAAGAAGAACTGGAAGAGCTCAGGAGGCAGGAAGGAACCAGAGAGAATGAAGTCATCCTTTTACGCCAACAAATTGCTGTGCTGTCCAGCGAGAAGAACAAAGAGCAGGAGAAGGTAACGGAGAAGGAAGTGCTGAAGCTGCAGAACGATCCCCAGCTGGAGATGGAATTCCGGATGTTGCAAGAGAACAAGCAAAGGGAGAGCGCCCTTCGGCAGAAGCATGAGGAAGAACTCAGCTTCCTCCAGGACAAGCTCAAACGTCTTGAGAAGGAACGGGCCATTGCCGAGGGCAAAATTACCGTCAAGGAGGTGCTGAAGGTAGAAAAAGACTTAGCCATTGAGAGAGAGGTGAATGAACTCCGGCGCCAGTATGAAGATGAGAAGTCCAAGGGTCGCTCCAATGAGCGGGAAAAGGCTGAGCTGCTCAGGAAGATCCATCTGCTGGAGGAAGAGAACGCCAAGGTGGTTGTCCAGGAGAAAGTGCGTGAGATTGTGCGCCCAGATCCCAAGGCCGAAAATGAAGTTGCCAACCTTCGTTTGGAGCTAGTAGAGCAGGAGAGGAGATACCGAGGTGGTGACGAACAGCTGAAGAGCTGCCAGACTGAGCTGGCTGCTCTGAGGAACAGAGGGCCACTGGTAGAAGTCAAAGAAGTCATTAAGGAGGTCATTAAGTACAAGAATGATCCAGAAACTGAAAAGGAGCTGCAGCAACTCCGGGAGGAAATCATAGAGAGGACAGGAGCAATTGAAAGAGCTGACCTTGAGATCTACCAGCTGAAACAAGAGATACAAGCTTTGAAAGATACCAAACCTCAAGTGCATACAAAGGAAGTTGTTCAAGAAATTCTGCAGTTTCGGGAAGACCCCAAGACTAGAGAGGAGGTAGAGTCTCTTAGAGTGCAGCTAGCAGATGAACAGATGAAACACCTTGACCTGGAGAGGGAACGGCTACTCCAAGAAGAGAGAGTAAGACAGAAGGAGGAAGAACTTTCCCAGGTGAAGGAGAAAGTGGTCCAACAGGAAGTAGTGAAGTATGAGCAAGATCCTGCCTTGAAAGCTGAAGTCAACTCCTTCTCTCAGAGCATTGAGAGCGAGCTGAAGCAAATTGATTGCCTCCGTGAAGAGCTCCGCAAGCTGCAGAGGAGGCGGTCTGAGCTAGAGCGTCAGCTAGAAGAACTTGAGAAAGAGAGACAGGCCCGTAGAGAGGCTGAACTGGAGGTGCAGAGGCTGAAGATTAGGTTGAACGAGTTAGAAGAACAAGAGAGGGAGACAACAGAACGAGTGACTGTGAAACAGAAAGTGATCCTTCAGCAAGATCCCCAGCAAGAGAAGGAGCACTCCCTCCTCAAGCTGGAGCTGGAAGAAGAGAAACACCGGAGGCAGGTCTTGCAAACTGAACTAGAAGCCCTGAGAAAGAAGCTCTTTTCTTTGGAGAAGATGGAGGTCAAAGAGAAAGTGGTCTTTTCAGAGAGTGTCCAAGTGGACAAAGGAGACACAGAATACGAGATTCAGAAGCTGAAGAGCAATCTGGAGGAAGAAAGTAGGCGTAAGAGAGAGCTAGATGCAGATATCAATCGCCTTGAAACCAGGCTGTCTGAGGTGGAATTCAACAACTCCAAGTCATCAAAGGAGCTAGACTTATTAAGGGAAGAAAACCACAAACTACACCTTGAGAAACAGAACCTGCTGATGGAAACAAGGAGACTGCAGTCAGAGATTGAACTCACAGCAACAGAAGCTCGGGATTTGAGAAACATGACCCACATGGACAGTGGAATAAACCTGGACTCCAGACTCCAAGTTCTAGAAAGAGAGTTAGATGATCTGAAGCAGTTATCCAGAGAAAAAGATGCAGAGATCGAGCAGCTCCAGAACCGCCTCAAGACAGTGGCTATCAAGAGGGAACAAAGAGAAAACCACTTGAGGCGCTCCATTGTGGTCATTGACCCTGATACAGGAAAAGAAATGTCTCCAGAGGAAGCCCATGTGTTTGGCCTCATCGAATGGAACCTGTTTGTCAAACTGAAGAGTCAGGAATGTGACTGGGAGGAGATCTCAATAAAGGGTCCCAATGGGGAATCATCTGTGATCCTCGACAGGAAGTCTGGTAGAGAGTTCTCAATTGAGGATGCCTTGAAGAGTGGAAGGCTAACCATGGCTCAGTACAACAGTTACCTCAGCAAGGAGATGTCGATCCAGGAGCTGGCAGTTTTGGTGTCTGGAAGTAATTACACAGCACTCCCTCCACTTTAGAAACCTTTTCTTAAGAGCAGCTAGTCAGAGCTGCACCACTTGTTAGACTACCAGATCACTGCAAATCCTTGTCCTCCTTTGTGTCTTCCAAAATGCTAGAGCCTCTGCCCCAGCCATGCTACAAAGCCACACTGCTTGCTGTCATACACTGCAGAAAAGCACTACCAGTAGTGGAAAACACATTTGTCAGGACTACAGCAAAACCTTCTTCCCCTCTTCATCCCTACCTAATCACTCAACCTAACAAAAACCAAGACAAAAAGCCTCAGGATAGTGAAGTACCTGAAGTCCAAAGACTTGGCAGAACCTGCAGTTCCCTCCACATATACTCACGTAGTCATATAAAAAGCTGTATACAGCAGTCATTAGAGAGACTGAAGGCCAAGATGACTCCGCGGTGACCAGCAGGAGCTGGTTACATCAGCTGCATGTTGGTAAGCCAGACAGTTTCATCGTGGACAACTGACTAAATGATGGGATCGTCCTCTGAGAAAACCTGTTCTGTAAAAACAAAGGTGTGCTACACATCTCAGTTCAGTATCACCATACTAATACCAAAACACCATCATTTTGTTAACCTACGTGCCTATGCTGCTGGGGAAGAGTGAAGCAGATGTAATCTGATGGCGTCAGCCACAGATCCAGGAGGAGCATTCATACACCACAGAGGTCACTAAGAAGTACGGGAAGATGGCAGTATTGCCAAACACAAGAGCACAGTGTAAAGCATGCAACTGTAACCAAACGCAGAGTGCCTTCGAAACACTGTTAGCTTACCTCATGGTTAAAAGCCCTTTGTGCTGGTATTTTACTGGATGGAGTTACATGCAGCTACATGTTTCATTTACTTGTGTAAGGTAATGGGAAATAGAGGGGAATTCTATTTATAGTACAAAATAAAAATGCAGTGGTTCCAATCGGAAGTTGGTTTTTCTTTATTAGTTATGGTAGTCTCTTCATCTTTGCCTTTACAGAAAGATGCCATTTCAGAGTCAAAGTTAAAAAAGACTGTTCATTTTAGCTGTTGACTCTTTTCCAAGATGGAAATTGCTGGAGCAGCATTAGAGCTGGGACTAATTAGCAGCGTTAGATGGGAGTGAACTGCACTAGCAAATGGGACTGCAGCTGCAGGAAGAGAGGGACTTACACCGGAATAGTATTAAGGGCTTCCACATCTAGAGCACCTTCATTTCCTTTTTCCCCAAATTTTGGCTAATACCCAAACCCCCAGTAAACTCTGCCATCAACAAACGCAGCCATAAGCATTCACTGCACATCCATCCTGGCTTTGGGGATTATCACCATTATTTTACCTTTGTGAATGAACTGATCACGCAGGATCCCATCGCTGCTCCAGGGTCTGAACCCCACATGTTCTTTCCAGCAGACGTCAACTTCAGGCATCAGCAGCAGCACATTGAATGAGCATATGCACTTCTGCCACCACAATGGCTAGAAACAGAGCTGTAATTCACTTACCACGTAAAAGACTTCAGTTAGAACAGTAAATTATTCTTTACTCACTCAAGAAACAGATGATCAAGAGATGATCATCTAAGCTAAAACACAAATTCTTGAAAGTAAAGTCATGAAACTAGAGGTAAGGAGATGGAAAAAAAGCATTTTGGAAACTTTGAAACAATTTATTCAGTTGTTCTGTACAAGATTAACAGTTTTCATACCACCCCCACCATCTTCAGCAAGACAGTCCCAACACACACCAAAAAAAATATAATAGTAAACCGCAGCTCTTACACCCAAAGGGAACTGCCATACTAAGTAAGTGCCACGGGAGCCTCGCCTCCCCACGCTGTCACGAAAGCGTTGCAAGTTGCCTTGTCAAGGCAGAGATGCCAGACTCCTGGCTCCCCATCAGCTGTCAGGTCTCTGAGTGGTTCTGCCTTGCTGCGACTCTGCTCCGTACCATTCACTCATTCATTATAGCATGTAAAGAAAAAATATCCCACAGAATTTCCACCAAATAAACATTTCCCTGAGGCAAGAGGCTTCGCTAAATTCCTAGAAGGAGGGCATTCTGCTCTGGCCACGCACATGTGTGCTTCCCAGCAGAAGCATTCAAGTGAAAGCAAAGAGAGGGAGTAGAACCAGTACCTTGAGTCACTCGCTGAGAGTCCCCATCCTGACAGGTGTCTGAACGCTCTTTCAGCTACCATGGGAAGTTGAAGGTGCAAAGTACCTCTCAGGATTAGGCCTTCAACGGGAACCATGTGACATACACTGCTCAGCGTCCATCCATAACTCCTGTGCTTATTTTTAATAACACAAGTTCTGTCTTTGGCTCTTTTGCTACAACCTAGGTATTTTGTGTAAACAAATTTTAAATCTGAGCTGTTTGTTTTTTTTTTTAAATACAAACAACGCACTGATCTTGGGAAATTACATATCAGCTCAAACTGAAAACAGTCTATCTTGGATCTTACCAAAAATGGGAAAACTAAAGCAGATATTTGCTGGTATCCTCAGTGTCAGCATCCTTCCCCAAAGCTCAAGAAGGAAGGCTGCAAGCTTTTGCTTGAAATACCAATAAAGTCTATGCGGATCAGCGCTTCTACTGCACAATTCAGATGTGGCTGTGAGGGCCTGAGAAAAGGCAGACTGGGGGAAGAGCAGAAAATCAAAACCCATAAAGCTCAGTTGGAACCACAGCCTGCCCTTAGCTATGCACAGATTGAAAAGGTGTGCTCAGGAGAAGTACTTAGGTCTAAGAGCTAAAAAGTTAAAAAGACACATCCCAATTCTAGATGGTCCCCATTCCTGCAGCTGTGACAAGCACATGATCCTCGTGCAGAAATCATCGAGGAGAGCAATATTGTTCTCTGGAATTCATTTGACAGGTAGTGAACTTGGTTAATCTAGATCATTCCCTCTGCCCACCAAAGAGATCATAACTGACGACCCTAGGAAAGAATGGCTTTAGGGGAGGGTCCGGAACCCACTTGCACAAACTCAGATAAGAACTGGTGCTTTTGCTGGATTTGGTACTGTATTCGCAGTCACCAATACACCATTGAAGTCCAGACAGTGCAGCTTTTTTTTGATGTGCAACCATAAAAAGCTCTATTAAATAAAACAATACATTTTAAATACAGAATGATTAAAAAAGGGTTGAGGAGCACACAAAATAGGGCTGAAATGTGTGTCACTAGTCCATTCTTGCTCCACCATAAAAGGCACTGGAATTATGTCTTCCTATACATGTGACATGCCGAGAAGTATCGCATTCAATCCAATGCATTCAATGGTAATGAGAATAAAACTGAGCAGGAGGAAAAAAATCCAAACCACAAAAGAAGTAGAATTCTCAAAGTCAGTGACTGCATCTAAAAATGTCTCTCTAAAGAGTCTTCCTTCTCCTCCAGAGGGGAACATCAGGTGGTTCGTTAGATTCACCACACAGGAAACATTAAGTCCTCCAATTAACTGTAGCACAGTTTTATAGTACAATTGAAAAGTTAGTCAAATGTCTTCAGAAAGCACTGGCAGTGCTGGAATTATCCAAGTAAATCCAAAGCAGAAGAAAGAAGCACCTTTCATACCCTCCAGTGGGAAACCAAGGAGGTAACTGGACTTGGAGGTACTTGGCAGATACAGACACAGGTGGGTGGGAATCCACTGCAAGAAAGCCAAACCACCCGAGCCTCCCTGCGTGTTCTAGCTCCTGCCAGTGCCAGGGAATGCATGAAGGGCAGCAGCAATACAGCAATAAAACAGTGCTACAAAATGTTTCTCTCATTAGGGCATGGCTCAGGCTTTGTGTGGGGCTTAGCTCTGAAAGCCTCCGAGCAAATGCACCAATGAGCTCCTCACTGCAGTTCAGCCTTTCCAGTTGTTGTGAGGAAAAAAAAAAAAAAAAGAAAAAGACACAGCTGGTATCCAAAGTTCATGACCTGTTCCTCTTGGTTTTATCCTATGTGTGCTCTAGCTCCCCTCCTTGCAGATGTCACAACTTGCGCTGCTGTGCATTGGACCCTTTGCCGTGAAGCTGAGAAGCATCTGAAAGAAAATAAAACCAAGTGGGAAGGGGGTTCGGCATCAGCTCCGCAGAGCTGCGTGCAGCTGGGGCAGCCAGATCTCTCTGCACAGAAAGACCTACTTATCCCTTCCAGCACCAAGAAATCAGGGGGTAAGAGGACGTGCTTGGAGACATCTCACAACTGGGAGCAGCCCTGCCTCTGCACCTCAGCAAGGGGCATGGGAGGCACTGAGGGTCTCCTGTGACCTCCCAGGAAAAGCACCACGGCATAGATTCAGATTGCTGGTTGACTAGCTAGCCTGTGCTCTTCTCTAAAAGCCACCCTACCATGTCTCTGCGTCTAGGAAACCAGAAATACATGATACTTGCTGCCTTACATGTGAAGGTGGTTTGAAGTAACACCGTTAGTACACCTTTGCCACTGTAACAAAGGCTTTGGGTGCCCACTGGTAGCAACAGGAATCATAGGAATCTAACCACTGAAGTCAAAGAAAGGAACAGAAATGGAGGGAAAAGCGAAAATGCACTGAAGAGAGAAAAAAGAAGGAAGTTTAAGGAAGCAGAACTTTTCCAGCAATTAAAACTGCCATCAGACTATGATGAACAAATGGGTGTACTGAAATGTGCAGTTAAGCAGCAGTGGCACCAAGCAGCGTAGCAACAGCTTCTTCTCCAGCACAAGGACGGTTCATTCCAAGCAAGAGTTCAGCCCCAGCGTCTCTCATTTCTGAAGCGAGCAGTCAGAACCATGGCCACAGCACCAGCACGCAGGCACCTCCACCAGCAAATGTAGCAGTGACAACACACAAGCAAGCACTGGATGCTCCTTGCTCAGATGCTTTTGGTATAAGCACTTTTGCTTAACACATCAATGTTTCCTTGCATTTGTAGCAACCTCCCAACACACCAGAGTCCTCACAGCTTTCAGAGCAACGCAGCTGTGGCCATCTGCTTATACAGCCAACCACCGTTTATGCCACAAAACAAGCTAATACATTTTAAGATTATGGTGGTCACTTAAGTATCTACTGTGTTCTTCTACAAAACACCACAACTGGTAATATTCCCAGAGATAATAGCACTAGGCTCAATCTCTAATCTTTATGTGAAAACACCAAGTCAGAAAGCAGGTCTCTGATGAAGCTGTCTCAATGGTCAGTTTTTCCTCACTTATTCCTAGCTACCTTTTGCCAACTCGCAGCTTCTGGCACTATGTCCTACTCAAGAGCAGCAGTCCATCAAAAAATTATTTTGTTATAAGCCCTATAAGCAACAGTGAAGTAACCACTCCAAATTCCCTCAAATAATGGGACAGAGAACTCCTTCTCAGTGACACAGAACGCATTTCACAAACAGTGTTCAAACCAAAATCAATCACCTCGCTCTCCAGTAACTGTGAATTTACAAACAGGAAGGAAGGGTCTGTCACACCAGTGATTGCTGCTAGCTGCTGCTGCTTCTGCTCTACCACATTGGAGTGGCATAACAACCCACCTCAGACAAACTTCAGCAAAAGAAGCAAAGACAACAAATTGTTTGAATTTTCACCAGTGCACAGCACACTCTTCTTTCTTCAGTAAACAAGCACTGTGCTCAGCAGGCAAGGGAGGGCATTTTACCCCATGACTGCTGCAGAAGGCCACACGAACTCCAGCAGGTTATCCACACATCTAATGGCCTCAGTGGCACAATATTAGGCTAGCACATCCACTCCTAAATCAGGCTCATATTGCCCAGTAAGACAATCACAACAGAAGCAGGTACTAAGACAGTGGCACTGACCTGCGCTGAAGTGCTAGAGAACACTTGATCAAGAAAGCAGAAACCGCAATTACCAATGCGATAAGCAAACCCGTGAAGCAGATAAGCCAGATCTGCTGGCCCTGCATTCCAATTTTCTGAGTGCTGCATGGATCCCCCCTTACTTCTCTCCTCCTTCCACAGTGCTACATATTTACACACACTCACAGCCCACCAGGTAGGACTCCATTTACGAGCAGAGGTGGTGTTCTTCAGAAACCTCGTTTTATGCATCAAACTGAGGCAGGAACAGGCTTAACTGCAAAATTATCACGCCGTCAACACCAAGAAAGCAGTCTCCATTTACATTACAAACTTGTGGTGAAGGAGATGCGGGCAATTACCTCAGTGCACAGACGCAAGACATTCTGGTCTGACACATTTTATATAGGTCACCAGCAACAAAAGTCCACAGAGCCAGACTATTCATTCCTGGGCAGACTGCGCATAAACATGCGCAGCTTTAATCCTGGCAGGATAATTCTTCACCATGATGCAAGCACCAAAGCCAAGTACCTCCAGGAACCAACACTTGCTACAAGCACTGAGGGCTCATCATTCCAGAAATGCACAAGGTTGCCCTGGCTACCTAAACAGTAAAGGACACAGAGGCTACGCCTCGCTTTGCACCTCAGCGAGGCCGCAGGTTTTAGCGACAACCACACCGGTCAGACAATGTGGACAACCACTTTCCTTTCACCCCTAGTAAAGTATCTGCTGAGATACAGGATGACTCACGGCGCAGAAGACAAACATGACCGACTGACAAGTTACCTGGCAAACTTTGTGGTATATGAGTGGACAGGGCAGAATGTGGGAGTGGCGCTGCATGGTGGGGGCTGGAGTGCAAGCCAGCTAGAAGACCTAGAGAGAAAAACAAAGAAAGGAGAGGGAAAAAAAAGAACAAATATACATCGAAGACAGAAATGAGCACAGGAGTTGCAGCAGTTAGCCTATAGCTCAGCTTCCAGGTATTTGGACTTCTGGGCTAGCTACAGGGTTGTGCCCACAGTTCTCCAAATGCAGCTGCTGGAGATACAAGAGCATGATCTACAGCATGAAGCAACAGCAAGAGAGATGGGTTGGGCTGCAAGGAGTTAACACAGCAGAGCACCACCATTCTTGTTACTTGACAGCACAGGCCCAAGTAGCGCACACATGCATGACTAGGAAGGATACTCACTGTGGCCAAGTCCGTGGTGGAAAGTTCCTGGAGCAGGTCCCGTAACTATTGCATCCTTTGATACTCCTGCTTTTGGGGAGGAGTCTGAACTGAAGGAGATGACATGAAGAGGGAAGGAATGAATAGGAGAGATAATACCTAACGGGGTGGAGCTCAGGGCAGCTGGCAGCTTTGGATTGCTGGACTTGTAGGATGGAGCCAGTACACTTAAGGAGGAAGAATTTGTTAGCAGCACAGCTCCACTAGTTCCTTTCTGAAAAGCAACAGAAAAGGTCAGTCAGGAGTAGGAAAACCTAGGCATTGCTTCGTTCATACTTAAAGAAGATCTGCAAAACATGGGAGTGCTCAAGCATTCCTACTTGCAAGAAGTGCCCTCCCAGCCAGGGCCCAAGAGCTGCCAACTCTTGAGGCCATCTGGAGGTACCCAGGACACTGGCAATCCAGCTACCAGATGCCATGCTCTTCTAAATGTGACCATACTGGATTTGACTCTTACTCCCTTACTCTGTGCCTCCATTAGGTAGAGGAAAAGTTTACACATTGCCTGTGAGTTCCGGGGAGGATGCTTCCTACTCACCTCTAGCAGCAAATCACTGCCAAGAACTCAAGGCACCAAGGTTTGGTGTACCCCTGCACCCAACAATGTTATTTGAGATGGCTCCCACGGAGAGAGGCACCACTGGGGAATGCTTTTCAGCCCCCTGTCTCAGTAACAGACATGGTACATGGTTTTCAGACTCATTTAAATACACTTCTTCAATTGCCCTTCTCTTTCCACATGCCACAAAAGGCGGCAGGTATGAGCAGCCAACAACAAATTAATAGGAATGATTCCTTTTTTTTGCTATAGGTGAAAATTAAGGTCCTTACACTATTAAATACAATGGCTGAATAATACAAGTCTGTGTAGGTAATTCAGGAGTCCTTCATGAGACATTATATCCCAACGAACTCAGACCCTGAATTCCACAGTGTGCCACTGAGCTCAATTCCAAACATCACTTCAGTAGCTTATGCAAGAAACCAGGTAGCAACAGAAAGTGGACAGAGATAACCTCCAAAGAAAGCTGGGCAGGCATTTTGAGTTTATAGCCCAGTATCACAGGTTGTTTATTCCATAGGTCAGTCATGAAAAAGTGGTAATAATACTAAAATTACTTGCGATAATTTAAGGAAGGCCAAGTGTGCAGACCTAGTTAACAACAAATTGATCATTATAATTTTAGTTTATGCAATGATTTTTAGCTCTTGTGATAACTTGCTATACTGCGCTTCCTCCTGACCCAAACGGGAGCCCTACCGTTCCTGTCGCTCATAGGAGTCAGGGCAGGAACATTACACAGCCTATGCAAAAATTGCAGGCTGGAAGGTACCAGAGTGTTTTGCTTAGTTGTTACTTTAAGCTGAAAATGAAAGCTTGAATTCTGGAGTGCAAGCCCATGGCACACACCAGGACTTCTTAGCCTAAGCAGCCAAGACCCAGACAGTCATTCAAGAATTTCAGGAAATTCCTTTGAAGTCATCACTTCACAGCAGGTCTGAACAAGTTAGGAGATGGCCTGACACAATGCCATGCGTTCTCCTGGCTTTACGCTAGGCTAGCACACCTGTGCTTACCGGCACAGAGGTAGAAGATGCAGTGCTGCTAACAACAGCTGGCTTTAGGGAGGAGGTCAGCAATTTGGCCACTCCTTGAGTGCCGCCGCTAGAATCTCCGTTTGAACCTCCAGGAGGTGCCACCAGAGTCAGCTTCTGTGAAACAGGTGTCTTCTTCACCGAGGAGCTTGAGGACGGGCGGCTGGATGCCTGGCCCGAGGAAGAGGTCTGCACACTGGGCAGCAAGCTCCCAGAGGAGCAGCCTTGGTTTGCAGAAGCTCCAGATGAGGAGCTGCTGGAAGAAGACCCGTGCTTGGAGAGGGAACCAGAAACGAAGGGTGATTTGTAAGATTGTCCTGAAGAGCTGGAGCCACTTGAGTGCTTTCCTGTGTAGCTGAGAGATGACGATGAGCCTGGGCTCTTGTGGGAGCTGCTGGAGTTTTGGGTGCTGCCTGGTGATGCAGACGAATGGAAGCTCTGAGCTTTGGCTGATGATTTGACCTGCTGGAGGAGGGAGCGTTGGGGCAGTGGGGAGGAGGACTTGGGATTCTGCAGTTTGACAAATGGAGCCGGGGAGGTGAAAGTTTTCTGTATCTGGCTGCCTGAGTGAAAGACCTTCACCTGAGAACCCGGCACTGAGGTGGAGGTCTGAGGCCCATGGCTTGGCCGGACCAGGCTGTGGTGTTTCTGTTTAGTCTGGTGTGCATCAGGAAGGATTTTGCTGGGGGAGGCTTGGCAGGAAAGCTCTTTGCAATTAGAATTCTCTGTCTTTTTCTCTTGAGAAGACTGGCCCAATGCCAGGGCCTGCTCAGCCAGGAAATTTAAAGGAGACTGGAGGGAACCAGAGGATGATGTAGGGGAAGGGCTGGACTTTGGAAACGTCCTCTTCTCCTCTGAGGATGCAAGAGTTGGGATCTTCTCTGATGGAGCTTTTGGAGCTCCAGGAAGAGTAAAGTCAGGGCTCCCTCCCACTCTGCTGTTCAGCACAGCCAGTTCCTTAGAGACTGCTTCGAGGGAGGAAGTGGGATTATGAATTAAGTCCTCATCCAAGGAGTCATCCATGAAGGTAGCAGGAGTGCCAGTGCTGCTGGCTGCTTGGGCTGTCCCGAGGGACAAGAGTTCTCTGGTTTGGGCACTGATGCCCAGAGCTCCTCCCTGGGGCTCTGAAGACAGAGCTAAGGTGCTGCTTGAGTGCATCGAAGCAACAGAAACCGACATCTTTTTATCTGGCTTGCAGGAAGATTCCTGGAACAAAATCACAAGAGAAGGCCAAGTCAGAACAGAGGCAGGGTTTACTGCTGAAAAGGCAAGGGAAGGTTCCTGATTTGGGGATAAACAGCAGAATAAGCATGTTCTGTGCCTGCTGCCCCCCCACCCTCCCTCCTAACTGATGCTACCATAAATTTTAGCTGCTGTTCTAGTTGTTTTTTTCAAGCCCAATACTGACTAGAGCTATTTCACAGTACAACTTCCTTGCACCTAACATACCAGATACAAGGCTCAAATTTAGGATTTAAGATGGCAGTCACTTGACTCTTGGTATATGTCAACCATGAGAACCAGAAAACAAAGAACTCACCTTCACTTTCACCTTAGTAGGAGCTATAACTTTCTTCTTCGTCCTGTTTTGAGGGAGACAAAAGAAACATGGCTCACTGAATGCCCACAGGGAAGCATCCACTTAGGGAGCACACCTGGGCCCTGTTAATGATGATCCACTGAGTCTTTTGCAAAGAACCGAGGGAACAGAGGCAGCATCTCAGGTTGCTAGGATTCAAAACCATATGACATTTGGTTGCTGCTCTAGGAAGCCCCGACTCCCATACAGGGGAATGAATTAGGGAGCGGAGCAGAGTCTTGAAATGGCAGCAGAGCAGTGAAAGCACTCAACAGACACATCCTGCACTGGCTGCAGGGCTAGGAGCTACTACAGGAACCCACTGCTGACCTAATTACAGAAATACCCAGAGAGAAACCGATACAGAGACCGTTTTGGAGAAAAGTTACACACTTCTTCTAGGTTCCCAGAAGAAGTCAAGGATGCAAAAGCATCTGTCCAGCTCACATAAAATAGATCATTTGGCTTGGTCAGATGCAATCTCTGGTACAAGACATCCCTGAAATACTGGAATGGTAAGGCTGAGGGAAGGATGACTCTACGCTCTATTTCATACTCTCTCTCACACTTCCCCTCGCTCATCCAGTGCCAAGAACAGGACCATCTGTCAAACAGACATCAGCCTAAGTCTGTATCATCATCTATTATAGACTGCCAGCAAGATCCATGAGACCCTTTGGCATTAAAGCACCTACCCAGCTGGATTCTGATGGCTCTCTTGGTTTGCCACTCCCAAGCCTGTTGCACCCGTCTTCACTAACTCAAGCTCACTGTACCCCTCCTTTAACCAGACAACAAGAAAGAGGGAATCCAGAATCCACTAAGGACCAACTAAACAAGTAGCAATAATCACAGTGCTGGCATCACACTCCATTTTACCTTGATCTGCCTCCCAGGGACTAGCACAGAGGCCTGACTCCAGTCTGTTGAACAAGGCCAGGAGGCAACCTGGCTTCAAAGTTCTTGTCTTTGAGCTTGCTGTAAGGCTAAGGCACCTCAGGAAGGCTGTCGTTGGGAGATGGCACACACAGACTCTCCCGAGATGTCCCCAAGTGAAGCAGCGCTAAACTATCTGACAGGAGCCAAGCAAGCTCAGGTGCTCCTGCACAATCCACCCAGGCCCCAGGGAACGGAGTTCACAAGTTATCACTCCAAAGGAACGCTGCACGATACTCACAGGACTGATGTGAGATGTCCATGTACGCGCCTGCTCTCCTTAAACAGTGTCCTAAGAAGGGAAGAGAGCAATGAGAAGTGATATCCAGCAAGACCCAGTAGAGCAGCTGGGATCACTGGAGACAGGGCTGCACAGTACAGCAGGGGACTCAGTGAAATTAAAACACCAGAGAGCAAACAAATCACCCCTTTTTCAGGAAAATCCTGCTGAACTCCCCCACACAATTCCCTCTCTGGGGAGCTATGCTTGTAGGCACTGGAAAGGCCATTAAGGCAGTTGTTGAATAATAACTAAGGAAAATGCTCTGCCAGCTTAAAAAGCTGACAGCCAACTGGAGAGTCAGTACAATCATTCAAGCTGGGTATTACTGCTGCCACAGATCATCCAAGAGCTGGCAGATCATACAAGAGCTCTTCACCAGCTTTGAGGGACAAAGGTTACCTTCCCCTGCCTCAATACAGCAATATAGATGAGAAGCCTTCGCACGTTGCGTGTCTCTGTTGCCTTCACGTCCCCAGCAAACAGCTGAGGTGACTTCTTAAATCAGCACGACCATTTCTGTAACAATTGACTAACCACAACCAATAAATAGAGCTTCATCCAAAACCCTTTACTACTGAGGCAAAGTAAACCAGAATCTCACATGAACACTATTTCACTTAAAACAGCTGCCACTCAGCTGGCTTCCTAGATGTCAGGGTGAGAAGCTTCTAAATACATATTCAGTACTGGCCTATGGAATATGCTTCCCACCTGTTATTAACAGCTTGACAAAGACTTTTGCGATCCTTTTTCTTTTAAAAAGCAAGGTTATTTTAACCTTATACTCTGTTAATTGCCTTTTAGTGATAACTGAGAAAACAGAATCATGGCAGGGCCTCTCTGAACTCATACCCAAAGTTGCTAATCTGTTCATCTTCAGGTTCCTCTTAAAGATGAACTTCTGTGATCAGGATGACAGCGAATCAAGCTGACTTGTCCATAAAATAGTTTACAATTCTCCTAGTGTTGCAAAGCCCTCCCCTTCTGCGTGGCTGTCAGCTACCCTCTGACTTTAAAAAACAAAATCACAGAACATCTCAAGTTGGAAGGGACCCACAAGGATCATCAAGTCCAACTCCCTCAAGTCCCAGCAGGAAAAACCATTGTCCTTGAGCCAGTGGAAAGCAACCAGGAAAACCGCTTTTAGTCAAGGCCCTCCTACACTGAGTCTTAGGTGAACATCTGTGTGCCTAGAACAGTTTCGCCTACAAACTAGGGGAAGATTTTCATTTCCTTTTATTCAAAGAAAAGAGTTTCTAAAACTTCGCAAGCTACAGCCCTCCAGCGGGTAATATCTACATTAACTAAGTAGGAATCTGCACTCACCTCATGCCATCATTCAGCTCCCTTACACTACAACAACACACTACAAACACACACATTTCTTCATGCGCACATGCAACTGCAATAAATGACCATGAACTTTTCCAAAGGGATCTGTAATGTGCTACTCGTACTTCCTGTTCTTAAGAACTGGTACATGCTTATTCCTTTATCACCCCACATGAAACCCAAAAAGCAAATTCAGCAGAGAGAAGACAGTGCTGCCCAGCTCTTTAAATGCAAAGAGATGGAGATTCCAGCAGTAAGACTGTACAGTTGTCCTTTCTTTAAAACTATTGAGCAAAACAAAGCAGACCAGAAGCTGATGAAAGTCCCAGCAGAATGACTCTCTGCAATTGTCAGCTCAATGGCATGGATGATGGAGGGCGTGAAAGAGCAGGAAACAGCAGTGAAGATACCAGATAGGGTAAAGAAAACCACACCAAATTCCTACTTACTCTGCTGACTCTGATGTGTCTAGTACAAGTCCGAAGCCCCTAAAACTTTCTGCTTTGCTTTCTTTTGGGAATACTCTAGGGTCTAGGGATTCCCAAAGTGTCTGAAAAATGTATCCTTCGTGAAACAGATTACAAAGTGATCATTTGTAATACAGATTCAAGAAATCACAGGCTAGTCAGCCTCATCTCAGTCCCAGTTCTACCTTGTACCTTTCACTGCCAGTGGCATCCAGAGGTCAACATGGGGGCCAAGACTACTCAACGTTGTCATTTACAACCTGGACAACAGCACGGACTGCACTCTCAATAAGTTTGAGGGTGATGTGAAAACAGAGGAAGAGGGGAGAATATGTTGGAGGACAGGGCTGCCATTCACACGGACCTGGACAGACTCAAGAAAGAGGCCAACACAAACTTGTGAAGTTCAGCGAAGACAAATGCAAAGTCCTGCAGCTGGAATGGAATAAACCCATGCAGCAACACAGGCTGGACGCCAACTGGCTATGTAGCAGCCTTGCAGAAAAAGACCTGGGGGTCCTGGTGGACAAGCTGACCATGAGCCACTGCTCAATGGCGTACTGCTGAGAGCTAATTATATACTGGCAGGTATTAGCAAGAGCACAGCCAGCAGTTCAAGTGCTTACTCCCCTCTGCTTAGCACTTCTGAGGGCACATCTGGATACAGCACCCAGTTTCAGGGTCCCTGCAATGCAAGAGAGATATCGACAAACCGGAGACAGTCCAGAGCCACTATGATGGCTGAGGAACAGGGACACATGACAGACAAGGAGAGTTTGAGGGAACTGGGTTTGCTTAGCCTGGAAAATGAGAAAAACAAGGAGGGATCTAACGGCAGTCTTCCGCTACCTAAAGAGTGTGGGGGGTAGGGATTCACAAAGAAGACGGAGCCAGACCTTTTTCAAAGGTGCACAGTAAAAAGCAAAAAGAGGGAATATTCAGTTCAGTGCAGCAAGGGGAATTCCGATTGGAAATAAGGAGAAAAGATTTCATGAAGAGTGATTAAGTAACGGAACAGAGGCCCAGAGATGCTGTGGTAATCTCCATCCTCGGAGATTTCCAAAACTCCATAGGACAAAGCCCTGAGCACTCTGATCTAACTTAGAAGCTCACCATTCGTTGAGCAGGGGTAGGACTAATGACCTTCTGAGGTCCCTTATGACAAGGAGTCCCTGGAGTACAACTCAATGCTTGCTCACCTGGCCTGCATCCAGCCTTTTGGCCAAAGGGGCTTCACCTCTCCATCTAGGAAGGTCTTCACATAATCCTCTAGAGACTGAGCCTTATTCTTGTCAAGGTCATAACCATCCAACTTAATCTTCATCAAGTGGCAAAGCAGCTCCCTGAAGAAGAGCAAGATTTCAAATACAGTTATGCAGATTCATTTTCCCCAGTTGGAGGTCATTTTCTTTATCCAGGGCTGGATAAATACACCAAGACACGCCTGGCTCTGCGTAACACCTTGCTAATAAAACTGAGCCTGCACTGCCTCTGCAAGAAAGAGGAAGGGAGAGGCAAGTTCCTCGCTCTGTGTGTGTATGCACATTCATGTGCCAGGGGAGAAAAGCCTTATTACCCCTTCCCACTTTAATCTCCTGAAACAGCAGAGGGAGCAAACCAGTGCCAAAATTACAGGTGCCATTACCAACCACAGAACTAAATCTCTCTGCAGACCTTTGTGCTGAGAGGCATTGAGAAGGCACAAATTGAAGCTTGCTTTGTTCTAAATGAATCAGCGATCTATGGAGTGGCACCCCAGTTTGTTACAGATGAAGATGAAAAAGACAGCAGGACTGATTCTTATTTTATCCTTTGATCCTTTCCCCTTCACCCACCACTGTTCTGTGTCAGATCCCTGGCTGCTAGGGACAGCAATCCCCATTAGCTTTAACTGCTTCCACAGCCAGATTCTGGTCTTGTCAAGAGTCTAGTCTGTAGGATTTCAGCAATTCAGCCAAGTTCCTTCTTTTCCCAAAGATCTGCCCCCCTCTTTTGGCCTCAGCACAGATGCTTCTAAGCCTTTCTCTCAGACTTGGCCTGTGCCTGAAATCAGCTTAATTTTGCAGTGTATATAAGGGTGAGATTTAATAAATGCAATAGTGGCTTCCATGAACAGCACAGTCTGCCACAAACCTCCAACTGACTGTTACTACAGATGGTCAGCGCTGCTCTGAAAACAAGATACAAATACCAAAATGCTTCACTTCCAACTGCACAGAATAAGACAAGTCACAGGTTCACTTAATAACTAAATTATGCAAACCTGATTTCATCATTCCAGTGAAATTTCTTTCGTGGTCCCAGGACACGCTTCCCTCCCTTTTCTTCATCCTCATCATCATCAGAACAAACTCGATCTCGCTGCTCTTTGTCCTTTTCCTCTTCCAACATCCTAAAATAGAGATAGAGATAATACGGAAGTCATTATCCTGGATATGGAAGGAGAGGATTAAACATCTCTGAACAACACTATTCAGAGGTCTCAATGCTCAATGATAACACACGCATGGGAAAAGGGCCTAAATCTCTTGCTTAGGGTGCAAACTGAGCTAAGTGCTCAAGGTTAAGAAATTTCCCAATATTGTGCAATAGAGATGACCACAGGACTAATCCAGACATACTGTTCTCAGACTACCACGTTCCTAAAGACACGCTCACACTGAAGTGAAACACTTCAGCCAAGTTCTGGTACTATCAAAGCTGCTGTAGTTGGCATCGCCACAGATAGCACAAAGAACACACACAGCTTAATTAGGCTAATTTATGTCCATCAGCAATTTTTGACTACAGAACAAAAACAGGTGGTAAACTTCATGAGGGCAGCCTACAAGTCCCAGGGACCTCGCTGAGAAGAACTACAGAGGCGTCACGAGCAAACGAGGAGCTTACCTAGAAAACTTGGCCTGAGTATGGGCTTGGCATTCCTCCTGGTACTTGGCCATCTGCTCTGGCATGGCCCTTCCGATGGCTTCCTTTAGCTTCTGCAGAGGTTCCTTCAATCGGCCACCCTAGAGCAATCACACAACAGACTGCAGGTCCGCGTGCCGTCTTCCAGCCCAGACACCCAGATCTGGCAGGTCAAGACCTGGCCAGTCCTGAATCCACCCCACCAGCTGTGGGGCCTGAACCATGCTCAGGGGAGGACACCACCACAGTAGGCAGACCACAGCTGTGCTCTGGGGACCAGAGGGAACATGCACACGAGGCAGGGCTGTGCTGCCAAATGCGCTCACCTGCTCGTAGAGATAAAGCTTACGGGCACGCTTGAGCAGAGCATCCTTACTGCACGGGAAGAAAGCAGCCAGGTGGGCATACACCCCCGACCGGATCTGGCTATTCAGCTCTCGCGTCTGCAGCTCTATGCTGAAGAACAACACAAACACAGCGTTGACCAGGGACCTGCCGGGGGCTCTCTAAGCAACACCAATGCACCTCGCATGCAACCTGGGGAGCTGGAGACAGGCAGAGAGGGACAAAGTGCAAGACACACTACAGGACGCTGCTTTGGATTTTAGAATCAACAGACTCAAGCTCTTCATCCCAAGCTATCCCTTTTAATCTAGTTTCAGAGTATCTGGAAAAGGAACAAAAGGATGTCAGCAGTCTCATTTATTCTGCTTTTCTTCCTGGCAACTGAAGTGCAGAAGGATCAGAGAATGAAATGAGAGGGACACGCTGCTTATGTCAGATACTATGGCAGTCTAACTCAGGATGATAATGAGTCAAACTTTATCCCTTGGGTTTGAACTTACTTCACAGGGAGTAGGTTAGAGAGGTCAGCGTATGCCAAACCCACCTACACAGTTATATATAACTTAAGATACTAGCGTTTTAAGCCACCTCTCAGTGTCAATCACCAGTGTAAAACCCCCTATGTGGTTCTATGGCAAAGTCATACAAATCTATCTAAATCTCTTTTGAATGTGGTTAAAGCTACCAGTTTGACAACAGATTAGGACTGTTTGTGCAGTGAGCACTGGAACGCTGAAAGGTGGTAATCACCACTTGAAACGATAGGAAAACAGACTCCCAAACTTCCCTTCGGCAATTCCCTTCAAGTGCCTTGATAAACCTTAATGAAATTAAAGCCTCTGTGTAAGTATTATTACACTGTGATGATCACAAAGCTGTGTGCATTCATCAGCCTTCTCCAGGCACTTGAAGAAGAATAAAGCCATTATCAACAGCTGCACTGAGCAACACTGGGATTCTATAATTGTGGGACTCAAAAACAGAGAGCAGTAATGGGGTTCCTCCACTTTGCACAGCAAGCCAGTTGAACATAGCAGCCTTATCCCAGTTATAAAATATTCCACATAGCATATAACTTCAATATCAAAGAACATGCCTGACATCTCTGACAGGGATAGATTTATTGCTCTTGTATCAAGCTACAATCACAGGTCAAATGACCAAATTTAAGTGCACAGATATCAAGCATCATCTTGAGAACAGGAGACCTGGATACATTCCCTCCAACATTCTCCTACCTCAGTTATACATCATATTTCAACTGAAAGCCATTTCTAGAAGACCTTCACATTATCCTGGGCATGGTCTGCGTGAAAGACCTGTATAAGGACACCCCCACAATTCCTGCTAAACCTGCTCCTGAATTTATCAGAAATGCTCTGCCTAATCCTTTCCCACTCTTCTCTCCTGGCAGCACTTACTCCAGTATGATGTTGTTGATATCCTGAGTGAAGAATCTCTGTTTGCCTTCTCCCTCTGCAGCTCTGGCAGCCTGGAAATTAGCAAATAACGTAAGTCAGCATCAGTTTACAGATACAGACAGGCACAAGCAATCAAGTGTTTTTTAAACCACTTCAGAAATACTGTAAAACAAGGCACAGTTTTATTCCACCAAACTTTGCACCAGCTACCTACTGTAGATGGGCTAAAACCTGCCACCATCAACAGACAGAAGAGAGATTGTGTCCTCTCCTCTTACACCTCCTCAGTTCAAGTTCAACCCTGCCATCTGAACTGGTAAGACCATGTCCTGCCCACAGACCTTCCCATTCTGGATTCTCCTATCCAGATGTACTAGAGTCAAGTGCATTCGAGTTACTACACTGGAGTGAAGATTCCTCCATTTAATGGGGCAAAGGAGATGGCGTGGTGGCAACTGGCTTCTTTGGCATACTTCTCATGGGGAGAAGGGACAGTTCTAGGGCACGGTTTTAACTTCACATTAGAGCTGTTAGATTGAGTAATGTAAGCATAGAGCTTGTCCTTGGAACAGGAAAGATCATCCTAGTCACGTTTAAAAAAGGTCAGGGATACTTATCACCAGGCTTTCCAGTCCAATCTGGACACTAAGTCAAGAAACCAACAAAAAGAGGGATATGTTATTTCCAATCAACATCATGGGGGAAAAAAACAAACAAACAAACAAACAAACAAAAAAAACTGTTCAGGAAGCTTCCTGAGCTATGACTGCAGCACACAGAGCACTGCCCAAAAATCACATCCATGAAAAATATGTCCAGCGGGAAAATAATTCCAAAAGACGAATGAGATAGTAGAAAATTGTCAAGAGCTTTCAATTTCTTCTGAGTGGGGATGTAAACAAAACTGGGATTCACCACAAAGCACCACATCAAGTTAGTGATTCCTTGCATGGGAAAAGAGACCAGGAGAGAAAAGCATGATTTTGAAATCCCCTGATTTAACATTCCAAGGTTGAGGCTGGCAAGCGATTAATTTGTGCCCAGAAGGTGTACATTCCTGTCAGCAGCAGGTCACAGACAGCTGGTGATATCAAAGGGGCAAGCTCAATGCTAAAGAGAATCTTCAACATGAAAATTCTTTTGGGAAAGAGAGGGTTAAAGTCAAATCAGTTCAGGTAGAAGAGGAAATGCCTGGAGGCTCCATTTAACCCACGAGATGCTCCCACCTGCTGGGACAGAAGAGACCTGGCTCTCAGACAGAGGTGTGGCACCTTTTCATTCCCACCTGCAACAGAGTTCAGGTCCCAAAATCCTTACTGACCCAGTGGCTTCAGTTTGCTAAATCTTCTATTTCTCCTCCTTGGTTTCTTTTCTTAACGTACACAGTCCAGCAACAACAGACTCAGCAGCAGGAAAATCTAAGCAGGAAAACCTGTGGGTAGTCTGCTATTACACTATCTTGCAGCAACGTAACAATTAACTTCATATGATGGGAACCTCCATAACCTTCTCCTTTAACTCAGATACAGTTCAGAAACAGCTGTTTCAGTGTTTTCTGTTAACAGCCTGAATAGCACATAGGAACATTCATGAAGAGCCCATTCTTTTTATCAGCTGTGGCAATACTTTCTTCAGTTCCTCCTTCTCTTCCATCTGCTCACCACCACAATACAGAATTAAAATTCTCAGAACACAGTTATCTTTAACAGAAGCTTATCTTTAGTAATAGGAACTATTAAGCAAGAGATGCTTAAGTAACAGGTGCTCTAAACTGATGTGCCCCAGAAAGCAGAACACACACCACTGCAGAGGTCCAAGAGCACTGTTTACAACTTAAAATCAGTGTTTAAAAACACCACTAGTAGCAGGAACAAAATGTGTCAGCATTTGTTGACAGGCTGATGGCAACAGCCTTCACACCAGAGAAGCCCCACAGCAAGTCTGAAAGCGCACTACTTTGACATGCCAAGAGAGACATCCCTGACCCACACCCAGTGCTTTCCCACTTCTCCAGAACAGCGGTTCCCAAGGCATGTCACAACATTTTGGAGAAGATGGGCGAGTCCCACAGCAGTCCAGCTGCAGGAGGAGCTACTGGTAAAGAGACATGGGATCACCCTTCTAATACAGTCCACTCTGTAAACAGTATCCCAACACTGAGACGTTAAAGATGGGGAAAGAACCCAAACTGTCAGTGATGCAGCTCCAATGTGGAAGGTGGCAAACTGGACCCATGCTTCAGCAAAGGCATCTGCCTGCATATCACATGGGAAAGTTATAACAACCCTCAAGCACCATCTACAGGGCTTTTCATGCCTTCGCACACTGTAGAACAGGTAATGCTTTCCAGCTGCACCCACTTATTTTACATACAGAAGAACGCACACCACTTCATAAGACATTGTCCTGACCATCACAGCACATTAAAACTATTATGGTGGAATTTGTCCTTCAGCCTCATTAATTCATATTTTAAGTTCATTCATGTTAAATTGGCTTTGGAAATTTCCTCTTGCATCAAGTCCATACTTTTCAAGAGAAGTAAAGAAGCCATAGTGACAGGTGTGCTACTGAGTGTTACATTCAGTAGATAACAAGGCCAAGGATTCTGACACTACCTGACATCCAGGTGTTCAAGAGAGTGACTTGGCCATAAGAAAAAATGGTGACACAAAGGTGTGATCCCACATGGCCCTGTAAAACTCCCCGACTGGAGTATGCTCTGCCTCTGGTTGAAGCTACACAAACCCAGCAGAACTGTCCCCTATACTGTAACCACACAATCCTACTGCCCCGATATAAACTGCCATACCTGAGCCAGCTCTTTGACGCGTTTCTCCAAAGGGGCTGGCAGGCCTTCTGGGAGGGATGGTGGTTGCTTGAAATCCTGTTCCAAGCCCAACCCAACAGGATCGCTTCCATCCTCTACATCAGGAAAGGGACTCCCTTCTGGGGATTCACTGAGGAGCCGCTCCAGGTCTAGATCAGTTAATGAGTCCATAGCTGTTGCTGCCTGAAGCAGGTCGTTATCACTGGCATGGCCGAAGAGTGAGAGCAAAGGGTCAGCCATCGCCTCTGCCTCCCGTGGAGCTGAAGGTTCTGCCTGTGAAGGAGTTGCCACCTTCTGTTCATCATCTTTTTTCTTCTGAGCATCCTTCTCCTTCTGAAACTTCTTCAGCATCTCCTTGACACTAAGAGCACCAGAGTATTTCTTCTTCTTCTTCTCCTTACTTGCATTTAATGCTGTAAAGCTGTAAACAAAGTATGGGGGAGGAAAGGGAACCGAAATGAATACCAGATGAAGGCAAAGTGATGAGGATACCTTCATCCCAGTTCACTGCAGCCACAGGCACCAATGCCGCGGAAAGTCTTAGCCCCTTAACGAATGACACCAGGAAAAATATTCTATTGCTTCTAAAGGACTTAATGTCCCACTGCTTGTTCAGTCTCTCCTTCCTCACTGTAGAGAGAAGATGGAGCTTAAACCATCTCCACCGAGTTACGCTCTGACTTAGCTACGTGCATTATTCCAGCAAGGGAGATTTGGAAATGCACAAACTACTAGCACAGAGGAATGGAAGCAAGAGAGAGTCAGCATGACGGCAGCTTGACGGTCTTTGCCCGGTAAAGCCAGGAGAGCAAGTTCCTTTTCCTTCTCTTCAGGCTCTCCAACATCTGTTCCCACCGCTGGTGCCTCAACAGAGCTCCAAAAACACCAACATTGCAGCCTGCTGTGCCCCTCTTGGCTCGGACGCTCTTGCTGAGGTGCTGGGCTCCTTCCCTCACCGTCAGCTGCCTTTTTGCTCTCACTTTGGAAGCAGCGGGGGTTTACCTGCTGCTGTTTATGCAGCACGCACACAAGCCACCCCCTGCTGCATCTGGTCCTACTGCAGCGTAACAAATGCCACCTGCAACCCTGAAGCAAGGGGTCGAGCAGCAAGCATTCCCTCCCGCTCCTTACCCAGCTTTTGGAAACTTGGACTTTTTGGATTTCTTCTCCTTGTCATAAGAATCATCTTTCTTCTTCTTCTTCAGTTTTTCAGCTCCATCCTTCAACTTCCGCTTCTGGAGAGGGTTAAAATCAAGTCACAGTCACAGCGTCTCCTGCCCATGGAATAGGACCTGCATCCCCAGAGCCACTTTGGGCCCTCTCCCAAGCATCTAAGAACAGCTCCTTCCCCACTGGACACCTTAACCCAAACCCCATCCATCTATCACCACAGCTCTGGCATGCGCTGTCTTCAACACTGCACAGCGCACCTGGCTTTTACACTCGAGACGATCCCATGGGTAAAGGTGAAGGGACGCCAAGTGCTCCTGCTGTCGCCCCTTTGAGCCGCCTCGCTTCGGCATTATGGACAGGGGGCTGTCTCCAACAGACATTGCCACCGAAGAGGAGTACACACCTAATAGAGGAAATAATTGAGAAAGCTGGCTTGCTAACCTTGGGACACTTCTTCTTTTTCTCTTTAACATAGTCATCTTCAGATTCTGATGCCTGCCGAAACTGCAGTGTTCCTGAGTTGATGTAGAACCCTCCATACTTGGTAGTCAGAGAAGCCGGAACCAGCTCATCGTACTGGAAATGGCAGAGAACAGTCCATTGGCGCTGGCAGCTTTGTCACTTCACTCTGCAGCTGAGCTGCCTGGAGAACGGAGCGGGACTGGTGCTCCCCCAAGAGCAGACGCGGCTGTGGACACGCCTGCTCACCAGCATCCTCATCCCGTGCGGCTGCCCCAGGAGCTCTCGCTCCCCAGCCCGGGCACACTCCTTGACTTGCACCCAGTTCAGCTTCTCCCCAGGTGCCAGCTCAGCCCCCCCAGGCAGCTGCCTGTACCACCCTCACTCCTGCCCCGGTACTCACTGCTTCAGAATTATCAATGAAGGAGTCGGATTCGTCGTAGCCATAGCCCATATCAATCAAGTCCTGAAGACGGTCCTTTCTGCGCCTCTTGCCACCCTAAACAATAAGAGATTGACACTGTGTGCACCTGTCTTTTCCAGTTACCATGCAGAGAGCCCCGATACAGGACACTGACGGTGGCTCCAGTACAAAGAGCGTGACATCTTTTCTGCTCCTAGCAGCAGCAGAACCAAACCAGTGTTGATTCACATCATACTGTCGTCTCAGGATACAGTAAATCCACATTTAGGCCTTGTCATACGGAATCAAAAATCATGCAGCCAAATGAAACAGAATGCTGACCTGCTAGACAGGCTGACTTTATGCCAGCAGACTTTATGTTTAATTGGGTCTGCATCCCTTCAACATTTCTGCCAGTGCAGATGGATTGTTCTTCCATAACTGCTACAAAGTCAGTACAAACTTGGTACTACACACATCAAACATAGAAGCAATGCATTAGGACGCCCAACAGATCAAACTCACATCACAAGACAACACAGCAACTCGCTGTCCAAAAATGCCAGCTGTAAAACTTAACTGTGTTTTATTGCCATCTACACAACTAAAGTGACAGGAAGAACAGAAAGGAAATGGGTAAGACAGATCTGTGACTCTCACGCTACCCAGCAAAGTACTGACCTAAAGGCAGCAGACTTGCCAGAACACTGTACTTAAAGACTTGACAGATTACATTATGCCACAGCGACAAGGCCTAGAAATTAATTTTTGCTTGAGAAAATTAAATTTTATAAATTACAGTAAGTTATTTGTCACTACAAGTGAGAACGTCATTCACTTTAATCAGAGGCATCTGATTTAAGACCATATATGAACTATTTTTGCGGACCACAGCCCTGAGACAGAAAAGGAACACAGAAAACAGCACCTTCCAGCCAAGACAAAGGGCTTCAGGAGAACAGGAACATAAGAGCCAATGACCACGAAAAACTACTGGTTGAGAGCTGAAAAACATTGCCCATTCTAAGGAATAACATAATACAAAGAAGAAAAACATACATATTTTTCTTCAAACTTCCTAGCAAGAGCCTCCACTTTATGCCTTTCCTTTTCGTCATCATTAAAGGGGTCAGCAGGGTCTTTCTTCTGTAAAAATAAAAGAGACAAAACCATCAGAATCAATCCTGTCATGCTGCCACCAAACCCCTATGCAGTAAACCCATCACGACTATAGAGCATCCAGGTAGCAGCTCAGACAAATCAACCTTTAGTACAGTATTTAATACAGTACTGTTTAATATACTTGTCAACAACACAGACAATGGGATCAAGGGCACCCTCAGCAAGTCTGCAGATGACACCAAGCTGAGTGGTACGGTCGGCACGCCTGAGAGATGAGATGTCATCCAGAGAGACCTGGACAAGCTGGAGAAGTAGGCTTGGGGGTACTGGGGGATGAAAAGCTGGACATGAGCCGGCAATGTGCGCTCGCAGCCCAGAAAGCCAGCCCTACCCTGGGCTGCACCCCCAGCAGCGTGGGCAGCAGGGCGAGGGCGGGGGGATTCTGCCCCTCTGCTCTGTTGAGACCCCACCGGGAGTCCTGCATCCAGCTTTGGAGCCCTCAGCACAGGACAGACCTGGACCTGTTGGAGTGGGGACAGAGAAGGCCATGAAGGGCTGGAACTCCTCTGCTGTGAGGACAGGCTGAGAGAGTTGGGATTGTTCAGCCTGGAGAAGAGAAGGCTGTGGGGAGACCTTATTGCAGCCTTTCAATACTTAAAGAGGGCCTACAAGAAAGAGGAGTGCAGACTTTTTAGCAGGGCCTGTTGCAATAGGACAAGGGGTAACAGTTTTAAACTAAAAGAGGGGAGATTCAGACTAGATATAAGGAAGAAATTCTTTACTGTAGGGCAGTGAAACACTGGACCAGGTTGCCCAGAGAGGTGGTGGAGGCCCCATCCCTGGAAACATTCAAGGCCAGGTTGGACAGAGCTCTGATCAACCTGATCTGGTTGAAGATGTCCCTGCTCATTGCAGTGGGGTTGGACTAGATGACCTTTAAAGGTCCCTTCCAACCCAAAGCACTCTATGACTCTGAGAGCATCCCTATGTTTTGGGTGCTCTCTCAGTATGTTGTTTGTGTCCCAATATCACGCCCAGTATCATGTTCTGTGCCTGTCTCTGCTTCTCCCAACTCTCAAAAAAACCCAAAAATAAGCAGCATGAACCATCAACCGACTGCTAAACACTTCTGAAGAGCAACAGTGAAAATAAGAGGCATCCAAACAACTTTCTTCTCGTAGGAAAACACCCCTAATACAAAGCTCAGATGCTACATAAGTTTGTGTGCCATTGTGTCCTGAGAGATGGCTTTCAACAGGCAAACAGAATTGTCAGGCAACACCTGAAAGCACTGCATCCACCACACTGGAAGAGACCCCAGGCACTAAGGTGGAAATATTCATGTGCAGTAGAGCAGGTCCCCACAAAGATACAGCCACGTAGTGTAGAAGCATCTCTCCTCTTGATCCTTTTTGGAAAAGAGCTCCTCGGAGCTGCTAGCAAAAGCCAGGTACCTAAAATCACTTTAGATCAAGCAATTCCAAACTAAACAAGCATTATATCGCACACTTTGCCATCAACACATCACTTTTCTGACGTGAGATTCCAGATAAGGCAAAGGAGTGCAACGGTGCGGCCTGACAACAAGAACCCCCTGCCTGGATGCCAGCTCTCCTGCCTGCAGGATGCCTGACCACCCTCCTTCCACCTCACAGCACCTCACAGCTGACACATCGCCAACGCTCAAGACAGCATTAAAACGGTAATACTGAAAAAGCCTTTGAAATCTCCAAAGATGACATCGGTTCCCCAAACTTACCCTGTCTCCTGAAGAGCCACCTTTTACTTTCCCTCGACAACTCTTCAGAAGATCTGGGTAGAAAAATTCTGGACAACGTTTGTGATCTGGCTCGAACAGAGTGAGTGTGATTCGAACAGCTGTCGCAGTCGGTTCAGAGTCTTGGGGCTGCTCTCCATCGTCCTTCCGAGACCTTTTCAAGAAGCTGCTGCTCAGTGGACCATGGAGAGTGGTGAACGAAACCCTGTGGGGCTCTGTCATGGCTATGGCCAACTCTTACCAGTCCTCATGGCATAGTTCCCATTGCATTAGAGACGGTCTGCCCTAGCTGCACAGACACGGATTTCAGCGGCTGCTTCGGGCTAACGGAGGACGCTGGCAGGGGAACAAGCCCTTGGGTTCTGAAGCTTTCTCGGGGGATGACACAGGATCGTGCTGCTTGCGCTCGCTGCAATTCTTCAAGAGATGGAAAGAGAGAAAGGAAGGAAGGAAGAGAGAAGTCAGCGGTGGGCGCAGGAGTCCCTGCGAGGCTGGCAGCCCCCGCGCTGTCCCTTCTGCCCACCCCCAGGTCTCTCTCTTCCCACCACCCCGCTCCCTTTCGAAAGGCTGAAGGAAATCCAGCTGTCGAGGAAAAACCCCGAGCCCACCGCACTCGCCGGGACACGGCCCAGCAGCCCTGGGAACAAACGCCGGCTCGGGCCCCCGCGCCCCGCCCCGGGCCCGGGCTCCGCTCCGGCCGGCAGCTCTTCCGCTGCACGGAGGCCCGCGCATCCCTGTCCCCGGGAAAGCGATCACGTCCCCGGCCCTCGCGGGGGACTGAGGGGGAGCCCGGGCCCGTGGGCTGAGGAGAGAGCGGGGCGGCCGCGCTGAGGGGGAGCCGGCCGCGCGGCCGAGGGCACCCGGGGAGCCGGGGCCGAGGGGCCAGCGCGGGGCGGGCGGCGGAGCCCCGGGTGCCGCGCGGGGAAGGGAAGGGAAGGAAGAGGAAGGGGAGCGCCGCCCCGCACTCACCGCCGCCGCTGCAGGACGCGGCCGCCGCCGAGTGACTCCCGGGCCGACTCCGAGCCCCGCTCCTACGTCACGTGGGGGGGGCCGCTCCCTCGCGCTGAAGCCGCGCGCCCCGCGCCCAATCGACGCTGCCGCCGCAGTCACGCCTCGGAGGAACGGCGCCCCGGCTGCCGGCTCCACCCACGTGACGAGGGCGAACCTATCCCCGCTGCCGGTGCCGCCCCGTCCCAGCAGCCCTCACGCGGCGGCGGGAGGGACAAGATGGCGGCTACGGAGCGGCGAGGAGGGCGTTGGGCCGCGTCCCGGGAGAGCGGCTGAGGCTCCGCTGACGCTAACGGGGCGCCGCGACCCGGCAGAGCGCGGCGCGGCGGGCGCTGGGGCTCCGTGCCCGGCGCCGCTGTCGTCCCTCGGGGCGCTGTGGGGATGTGTCTCGAAGGGTGTGGGGGCCCCGGGCCGGCCCTGGAGGGGCGGCAGCGGCTGTGCGCGGCCCTGTCACACGCAGGGCAGCGCTCGGTGGAGTCGGGTGAAAATCAGTGACGTAAACAGTCCCGCCTGCGGGAAGCTGCGTTCATCCTGCCCCGCATGGGCCCAGGAGCGTTGAAACAAGCTCAGATTTATTTGGTAGAGTTAAATATAACTTAAGGAATGTATGTAACACAGGGCAACAGAATCAGGAGGTAGTGGTGGTGTGAATAAGGCTGTAAGCACCAGGAGTCCCCTAGCCCTGTGCTGGCAGACTGTGGCTGGAGGATGATGAACTCCCAGCCAACCCTGCACTTGCTGGGGACTGGCTGCTCCGGCTGGATGCGCGTGGGGCCCAAGGGGGTGAAAGAGCCAGCCAACGTCATCACCGGACCCCTCTTCATTATTTTTCAGCAGTCTTGGGAGTCTGGAGAGGTCCCAGTTGACTGCAAGCTGGCAAATGTCCCAATTTCCAAGCAAGTTTCACAGAGCTGGGACCTCTGTAAGCCCACGGGTCTTTCCAGTGCATCTGACAGATGTTTAGGCTAAAGATCTCCAACAGTGTCAGAGACATCTTTGCAAACCAGTAGAAACAGAAGTGCCCGTGAAGAAAGAGGTGCCTCAGGGCAGGCCAGCCCTCGCAGGCAACGGAACAAAACCCCACCAGACTACCTCACAGCAGTTCGTCTGCAGAGACATTATGTCCTCCTGCACCTCTTCCTTTGGCAGGCCTCTGCATCTGAGCCACAGGAGCTGTCTCAGTCGCTTACCGAGGAGGAGGAGGAAGGCTTCCTCGTGCTACAGTTCGTATAACTAACTTGCTTAGCATTAGTGGCTGCCTTCCCTGAAGCCTCAGGTCGCACGCTGTGAATCTGCCACCTGGAATCAGTGACCTTGCATTGAGCCCTTGCCAAGCTCAGTGAAGGAGGGCCCCAAGGACTCACTTGCAGCGAGAAGATGAGGAAGTGAAGCCATCAACTGACAGCAGCAGGGCCTCTCTGAAGATGAGGGAAGACTCTTCAGCCAGCCCAGAGACAATGGAGGGGCCCAGTGAGGGGCAGAAGCCCCCAGACCCAGATAACACCAATGGATCAGCTGCCGCTTGGACACCACGTGGAGAACTCGTGCGGGGTGGGAACTTGGATTGTGAGGGTAGAATTGCCCAGGGATTTCTTTGTTCGGGGGCCCTCCCCGGAGGCACCCAGCTCAAGCTGTTTTACACCACAGTGCCACTCATACGTGGTGTCGGAGACTCTGCTTCGGGAAACCCAGGACTGGATGAGGGATGAGGAAGCACCCAAGAGTGAGTGTGTGTGTGAGGAGTCAGAAAGGGGCACCAGTCTGCTCACTGGAGTCGCCTGCTGTGAAGGGATTTGGGTACTGCGTGGTAGCGTAAATCACACGAGAAGGTGTTAGTGCGTGGCCTGATCAGCGTAAATCGCAGAAAAGAGAAAAAAAAAGAAAAAAACCCCAAGAGGTTCGTGAGTGATCTGAGCAGCATAAAATGCACATTAAAAAAAAAAACAACTGAAAAAAAAAAAAAAGGGAGGAATGTACCCAGAGTAAAAAAAGGGGACACCATTGGCCAAGGTCTTGCATAATCAGGAGAAAAACTTGCAGTACAGCGGAATTATTAAAAAATTTAAAAGAGGCACGCAATTAAATGATGCCAAGATGACCGGCCGTTTATTACAAAAATGGCAGAAGGGAGCTCTCTGCAGCGAGGGCCAACCTGGGAACATTGGAGCCACTCAAATTAATGTCTGTGAGACATGGTCTGGAGGATAGGTACCCATACCAGACGGGCTACTGGTACGTACGGCAGGCATGGTATGGGGAAAGAGGACATCCAGGACAAAGGTTGAAAAAGGGGGCAATAACAGCAGCAGCAGAAGGTACCGCACCAGAGACTCCTGTGAGCAGCTCAGCCCTACCCTGTCTGTCGTCTGCGCCTTCTGCTCCTCCTCCCGTTCACCCTCCACCTACTGGCCCCTTCCCCATGACTGTGACTGCCGTTCCTAACCCCGCTGCTCTGCAGCCGGGGCCCCCGCGGAGACCCCACCAGTACGAACCTGTTCCCGGGACCAGCCCTGGAAACCGAGTGACTTGGTGCCGACGGGGTGGGGGAAGTAGCCAAGAGAGAGGTGCGCCCAGCTGTTCCCAGATGTGTGTACGGGATATAATCCCAGTTGGAGAGATGCTCCAGTACCATTAAGGGGACTTTTCCTGCCATGGAGAAAGAGAGGAGACCATGCCAAAGGATGCCGAATCGGCACGAGAGGCAGGGGTAGGACGAACCCCTCGGCCAGCAAATGACCCAGCCTGGAATTACAGCGATGGTGGCAATGGACTGGCTTGTCAGGCGGGATGCGCTTGCGAGGAGTGTTTTTGTGGGCCGGGCAGCCCCGGATATATGGAAATATTTTAAGGATCTTGTGCCCGGGTGGCAAGGGGAGAATCTTCAGCAAATCTGGAGTATTGCTGTATTTGTATCTGATGGGCGTGAGGAGAGACAGAAAGCTGAGCAGGTTAAAGAGAAAGAAAAGCGAAAGAACAAGAGGTAAGCCTGATGGCTGAGGTGTTAGTAAGAAATTTGCAAGTGAGAGACAGAAGCAGAGGGGAGAAGAGAGGGCATTAGCAAGGAATTTGCAAGTGGAAGACAGAAGCAGAGGGGATTAGAGACCGGGAGCAGGAACCAGGTGGCAGCAAGGGACAAGAGGGATGGGAAGGAATGATGGAATGTAATGGAGAGAGTGCTGTTATTGTGGGAGGATAGGGCACATGCAGTGGGAATGCCCTCTCTGGCCGCAGGAAAGGGCAAGAGAAGAGAATCAGCATCAGGAAGAATTAACTGGGGAGGATATACAGTCACAATGAGTGGAAGAAGGGGTCCCTGTGAATCACAGGGAGGGCTTGAGGACCTGGAAATTCTTAAGAACTCAATTAGACCAAAAGAGACACGTTAACGGAAAGGTGGGAGGTTGGGAAGTTGAGTTTTTGGTAGATACAGGAGCTGCATTATCCCTTTGAAAGGGTGTTCCAAAGGGGTCTAGGTCAGCAGCTATAGTGTCAATACATGGGGTCACAGGAGGGGAAGCTGGAGGGTGGGGGCAAGGGAAAGAAGGTGAAGTAGACCTTTGTTGGTGCCATAGGGAACAAGAGCAGCTGGGGAAGGTTTGTGTTGACAGAAGACTCCCCAGCCTGTTTGCTGGGGAGAGATCTCTTCCAGGCCCTAGATGCAGAGATACACCTAACCCCAGAGAGTATAAATCTAATAATAATGGGAACAGGCATAATTAGAGCCGAATCCAAAACTGAAGCACAAGTGCTGGAGGTATAAGAATGCGTCCCGAAAAAATGATGGCATGAAACAAGCACTGATGTGGGGGGGTTGGTTTCAGCACAACCGGTAAACGTGAAAACAGAGAGGGCCACTGCCAGCAATCAAACAATATCCTATCCCGCAAGAAGCGGAAAAGAGTACCTAGAAACAGACGATGGATACCTGGCTCAAGGAATCCTGACACCATGCATGTCACCCTATAATACCTCAATATTCCCATTAAAGAGAAAAAAAAAAAAAAGATGAGGATGGAGACCTGGAATACCAGTTTGTGCAAGATCTGTGAGCAATTAACTGACTTGTGGAAGTCCCCCATCCTGTAGTAGCAGACCCCTCGACTATTCTTTTACAAATACCACACTGGGCAAAATACTTTACCGTGATTGATCTTACCACAGTTTGGGGTTTTTTTAGCATCCCAACAGATCAGGGGGAAAAAAAAAGTCAGTTGTTGCTTGTTTTTTTTGAGGAAAGAGCAGCAGAGGACTTGGATGCGTCTCCCCCAAGGGTTTGCGGGTTCCCCTACAATATATTTGCAGATATTAAGAAATTATTTAAATGGTGTAAAATTGCTGGGAGAATCAGCACTCGTACAAAAAAGGGACATTGTGCATCTCCATCCAAGCTTCAGCTGCATCAGAAAAAGGTTAAATATGTAGGATTTATCCTAAAAGCAGGCCAGCAAGAATTAGACCTTAAAAGAAGAGAAACCATAATTAAACTCCCACGCCCTACCACAAAGAAACCGATGCGAAGATTCTTGTCAACAGTCGGGTTCTGTCGACCATGAATCCCAGGTTTAGGAGAACTGACCACAGCTTTAACGGAGGCTCCAAACTGACCACACTTTTAATGGAGGCTGATTACAGGGGGACCAGAAAGGGAACAGGCTTTCAAGGCAATAAAGGCAGCATTAGCATCAGCTCTGGCCCTAGGATTCCCAGACTCTACAAACCCTGAACCTGCGACGTTGTTAGCATCGCCTGATGAAGAGGAGGGGCAGCATCAGTAACAAACCCTAAATCCATGTATGAAAAAGTCTCCTCAGCAGAAGAGAAGAAACAAGGGGAGAAGTGGGAAGCAAAACGAGACGACAGCAGAATAGGGACAATTGGAAGAAAGGTGACTTTGCCAACGAAATATTTAATTACCGCAACCAGGTGGTTTCATGACAAAGCTCACAGAGGAGCAGAGGCGGTGGCTAACCAGGTACAAAAGGTATGGTCCGCACCAGGAATTTCTGCTGCCGCAAAAAGCATCACCAGCACCTGTGCAACCCGCCACCCGTTATCAAGTACCAAGCCAAGCTCAGAGTTAGGGCAACGACCGTGGGCCTCCTTCCCTTTCCGGCGGTTACAGAGATTATGCAGATATGACATCCACCAGCGGATACAAACATTTATTAGTCATAGTCGATCAGTTATGGGGTTGGATAGAAGCTTTCCCCATGAGAAAAGCAGACACAGCAGGGCAGTGAAGGCATTCTTAAAGGAAGTCTTGGGCGGTGTGGGTGCAACTCCTTGAACGGTGTGTGACTGCTCGCACAGCAGCTTCTCCCTTAACAACCCCCAGGCTGTTGTGCAGCACCTGCTTGAGTCCCGCTGGCAATGGCGGCATCTCCAGCGTGTCCACGTAGTCAGGCAGGAGCTGGTGCAGGTGGTAACAGCAGAGACACTGCAGGGAGGTGCAGCTGGCGCAGGTGAGGATCACCTTCATGCTGCTCTTGGCCGCCGTCGAGCACACCGTGGGTTCAAACCTCTTGTTCTGCAGCTTCATGGCTGCAAGCCCTGCCAGGGGACAGCATCAAGGGGCTTTCACATTAGTTTTCACAAGGTGATCTCACTCCCCCCAGCTTGCCTGAGCCTGTTCAATACAGAGCTCTTGGAAAACCCTTGTAAAACAGCCTTTGGAGATCACAATCTCTTAAACAACACAGGTCACCTAGCTCCCGAGAAAGGGAGGTGAGAGGCTCTGAGAGATGCAAGCTGCCGGCAGCCGCTCAGGTTGTCGTTAGCAAGGGCACTCACAGGTCTGGTGGCCTTTTTGGCCTCAGTCCCATCCAGACTGCTTCATTCTCAACCCCTTAGGACAACACTTCTGTCCACTGCTGCCCTTCCAGCCCCCCTGCCCCCTGCCCCCTGCCCTGCCTGCGTTACCTGTGTAGGAGAGTCCCCAGCTGTCCTCGTCCTTGCCCAGCAAGCTGCAGAAGGTGTGGCGGTACTTGTCCAGATTCACATCCGACGTCCCGATTCCCACCATCTGGGACGCAAGGCCAGGGACAACACCACAAGCTTAGCGTCTTTTCAAACACCAAAGCACAATCCAGACTCCACCTCTGGCTCTCCCCTCCTTTTCTCGGCACAGGGCAAAACACCCAGAAGCCCTTGGTGAAGCCCAGTCAGAGGCCCCACACTGGAGCTGAAGGCTCCCAGCTCCAATCTCCGTTCCTAAGGGAGGAGGCCCAGCTGAACTGCTGGAGAAGCTTGCTGTCCTGTTCAAAGAACACTGGACAGTTCTGCGTGCCCGTAAGCGACCCTGCCCCACGTACCATGTCTGTGCCGGGAGGTCATCTGGATCTCCCAGAAGTGCTGCCCATCTGCCAGCTCTTTGTTCCCACAGATGGCAGCGGTGCCGCAGCTGTACTCCACGTGGAAGCTCACCTTGCAGTTGTTGCAGGTCAGCAGGGTGGCCATCGACTTACTCAGGTCGTCCCACAGAGAGCTGAAATCTGTTCAGGAAGCACAGAGGGGACAAGGATGGGCAAAGGCCCTCAGGGAGCCATCCCCAAGCCAAAGTACAAGCGCACATTGGTTTTGAAGGCCTGTCGGGGGTTTTATTCATCTTTCTTTCAGCCATTTCAGAGGATCAGTCCTAAGCTGTCAGCATTACCCAGTTCCCATTTTGGCCAACACAAGCCACAGAGATGCTGTGGTAACCCCCAGCCCTGGAGATTTCCAAAACTCCACAGGACAAGGCCACGAGCACTCTGATCTAACCTGGAAGCTCGCCATGCTTTCAGCAGGGGTAGGACTAAGCACCTTCTCTCACAGTTCGCCTGCCCTTCATGAGGGCAGCCTACAAGTCCCAGGGACCTCGCTGAGAAGAACTACAGAGGCGTCACGAGCAAACGAGGAGCTTACCTAGAAAACTTGGCCTGAGTATGGGCTTGGCATTCCTCCTGGTACTTGGCCATCTGCTCTGGCATGGCCCTTCCGATGGCTTCCTTTAGCTTCTGCAGAGGTTCCTTCAATCGGCCACCCTAGAGCAATCACACAACAGACTGCAGGTCCGCGTGCCGTCTTCCAGCCCAGACACCCAGATCTGGCAGGTCAAGACCTGGCCAGTCCTGAATCCACCCCACCAGCTGTGGGGCCTGAACCATGCTCAGGGGAGGACACCACCACAGTAGGCAGACCACAGCTGTGCTCTGGGGACCAGAGGGAACATGCACACGAGGCAGGGCTGTGCTGCCAAATGCGCTCACCTGCTCGTAGAGATAAAGCTTACGGGCACGCTTGAGCAGAGCATCCTTACTGCACGGGAAGAAAGCAGCCAGGTGGGCATACACCCCCGACCGGATCTGGCTATTCAGCTCTCGCGTCTGCAGCTCTATGCTGAAGAACAACACAAACACAGCGTTGACCAGGGACCTGCCGGGGGCTCTCTAAGCAACACCAATGCACCTCGCATGCAACCTGGGGAGCTGGAGACAGGCAGAGAGGGACAAAGTGCAAGACACACTACAGGACGCTGCTTTGGATTTTAGAATCAACAGACTCAACCCCTTCATGCCAAACAACGCCTTTTAATCTACTTTTAAGAAAAAAAGTCGACGCTTTCTGCTCTTCATCTGTTTTCTTCAGAGCATCCTTCTCCTGAAGCTTCTTCAGCATCTCCTTGACACCAGCAGGGCCGGAACACTTCTTCTTCTTCCTTGCTCTGAACACCGTGAAGCTGTAAACAAAGTATGGAGGAGGAAAGGGAACTGAAATGAATACCAGATGAAGGCAAAGAGACGAGGATACCTTCATCCCACTTCACTGCAGTCACAGGCACCAGTTCCCTGGAAAGTCTTAGGCCCTTAACCAGTGACACCAGGAAAAATATTCTATTGCCTCTTCTTAAGGTCCTGCTGCTTGTTCCGCTTGGAGAAGAGGCGGCTGAGGGGTGACCTCATCGCAGTCTACACCTTCCCCAAGGAGGGGCAGCACAGGGGGAGGGGCTGATCTCCTCTCTCTGGTGACCAGCGATAGGACACGAGGCAACGGAGTGAAGCCGCATCAGGGGACGCGCAGACTGGACATTAGGAAAAGGTTCTTCACTGAGAGGGCAGGCGGTCACTGGAATGGGCTCCCCAGGTCACGGCACCAAGCCCATCAGAGGCCAAGCAGCGTCTGGACCATGCTCTTAGTCATAGGCTTTAGTGGTAGGTTGTCCTGCCAGGAGCAGGGAGTTGGGCTCCGTGATCCTTATGGGCACCATCCAGCTGGAGATATTCTATGAGCCTAAGGTCATACCTGAGAGTTCAGGGTAAGACCGAAGTCCTGACACTTCACCTGGTACCAGATGTCCTAAACAACACAAGGCATTTTCATTCAGTTACCGCTCTCTTTTTTCTTAGGAACTTCTCTATCAGGCCTTCCATTACCCAACTTTACATTTTAAGGTTCCTTTGCTCTAACCCACTATGCTTTCTGAACGACCTTGTCCCACGGCTCCTGGGTCACAGCTGCTCCCTGTTGCCCATGGAACAACTGCTGGGGCATGATGGACACTTTGGCGATGCTTAACGGAACTGCCCTACAGCAGATTCTGCTGGAGCAGAGGAAACTATACCCGTCTGCTGGAAGCCAGGGGGACTGGGGGATACGCCACACTGCTCTGCTGCACACTCTGTGCCTCTCCACTCCACTGCACAACTGATTTGAGCCATGGCTTCCATTTTGAAGGTCTCGAGGGTAGCTGCCCTCCCCACAGCAACCGTCTCTCCATCCATGGCCCACTACTCTGAGGGTCCCAAGGGAAAACCCTTTGCAGCTCGGCAACCTGAAACTGAGGGGAAGCGGAAAGACTCACACAACAGCTTCATCACCTGGGCAACCACGCACACGCGGAACAGGGCTGCCGCAGCGCAAGACTCACGTTGACGTACAAGTCCTTCCTCAGTGCAGAGAGGTCACTGAGCTTGAACCGTCTCCACCGAGTTACGCTCTTAGCTACGTGCATTATTCCAGCAAGGGAGATTTGGAAATGCACAAACTACTAGCACAGAGGAATGGAAGCAAGAGAGAGTCAGCATGACGGCAGCTTGACGGTCTTTGCCCGGTAAAGCCAGGAGAGCAAGTTCCTTTTCCTTCTCTTCAGGCTCTCCAACGTCTGTTCCCACCGCTGGTGCCTCAACAGAGCTCCAAAAAACACCAACATTGCAGCCTGCTGTGCCCCTCTTGGCTCGGACGCTCTTGCTGAGGTGCTGGGCTCCTTCCCTCACCGTCAGCTGCCTTTTTGCTCTCACTTTGGAAGCAGCGGGGGTTTACCTGCTGCTGTTTATGCAGCACGCACGTGAGCCATCCCCTGCTGCATCTGGTCCTACTGCAGCGTAACAAATGCCACCTGCAACCCTGAAGCAAGGGGTCGAGCAGCAAGCATTCCCTCCCGCTCCTTACCCAGCTTTTGGAAGCTTGTTGTTGTTAGCAGCAGCTTTCCTCTTCCTCTTCTTCTTCTTTAGTTTTTCAGCTCCATCTCTCAACCTCGGCTTCTGAAGAGGGTTAAAACCAAGTCACAGTCAAAGTGTCTCCTGCCCATGGAATAGGACCTGCACCCCAGAATCACTTTGGGCACTCTCCCGAACATCTGAGAACAGCTCCTTCCCCACTGGACACCTTAACCCAAACCCCACCCATCTATCACCACAGCTCTGGCATGCGCTGTCTTCAACACTGCACAGCGCACCTGGCTTTTACACTCGAGACGATCCCATGGGTAAAGGTGAAGGGACGCCAAGTGCTCCTGCTGTCGCCCCTTTGAGCCGCCTCGCTTCGGCATTATGGACAGGGGGCTGTCTCCAACAGACATTGCCACTGAAGAGGAGCACTAGTTTCCCAGCAGAGTCTCCAGCACGCCTCCGATGAGAACGAGAAGAGCCCTCCAACATGGCTCAGCATCCCCATAATGCTAAGCGACCAATCAGGGTGACAAGCGGCTGCTGCCACCTCTACTCTAGGAACCAGGCAGCCCCACCAGGGCCTTGTCCATGCCAGACACGCTTCATTTTACCATCAAATGGCATTTGAAGGGCTCGTCCCTGTTCTGTCCACAAACCTCTCTCCGCTTCCAACGTCAACGCGCTTTTCATGTGGCAAACCCTCCCAGCTCTAACAGAGGAAATAATTGAGAAAGCTGGCTTGCTAACCTTGGGACACTTCTTCTTTTTCTCTTTAACATAGTCATCTTCAGATTCTGATGCCTGCCGAAACTGCAGTGTTCCTGAGTTGATGTAGAACCCTCCATACTTGGTAGTCAGAGAAGCCGGAACCAGCTCATCGTACTGGAAATGGCAGAGAACAGTCCATTGGCGCTGGCAGCTTTGTCACTTCACTCTGCAGCTGAGCTGCCTGGAGAACGGAGCGGGACTGGTGCTCCCCCAAGAGCAGACGCGGCTGTGGACACGCCTGCTCACCAGCATCCTCATCCCGTGCGGCTGCCCCAGGAGCTCTCGCTCCCCAGCCCGGGCACACTCCTTGACTTGCACCCAGTTCAGCTTCTCCCCAGGTGCCAGCTCAGCCCCCCCAGGCAGCTGCCTGTACCACCCTCACTCCTGCCCCGGTACTCACTGCTTCAGAATTATCGATCAAGGAGTCGGATTCGTCGCAGCCATAGCCCATATCAATCAAGTCCTTTCTGCGCCTCTTGCCACCCTAAACAATAAGAGATTGACACTGTGTGCATCTTTCTTTCCCCGCTACCCCGGGCAGAGCCCCGATACAGGACACTGACATTGGCTGCAGTACAGACAAGAGGGTGACATCTTTGCTGCTCCTAGCAGCAGCAGAACCAAACCACCATTAACTGCCCAAGAGCTGAACAGCGCTGCCCATTCCAAGGGATACCAGAACAGAAAGAAGAACTACGTACGTATTTTTCTTCAAACTGCCTCGCAAGAGCCTCCGCTTCATGCGTTTCCTTTTTGTCACAACTGAAGGGCTCACCAGGGTCTTTCTCCTTCAGAAATTGGAGAGACAAAGCCATCAGAATCAATCCTGTCACGCTGCCACCAAAGCCCCACACATACAACCACGAGGACACTTACCTTGTCTCCTGAGGAGCCACCATCTTTTCCCCCTTGACAACTCTCCAGAAGATCTGGATAGAAAAATTCTGGATAGCGCTCGTCGTCCATCACGCAAAGAGAGGGAGTGTGAACCCAACAGTTTTGGCAGCCAGTTCAGAGTCCTCGGGCTGCTCTCGCTCGTCCTTCCCCAGACTCTTCACGAAGCTGCTCCTTGCTGGACCCTGGAGAGTGGTGAACGATACTCTGCGGCGCTCTGCCATGGCTACGGCCAAGTCTTGCTGGTCTGCCCCAGCTGCACAGACACGGATTTCAGCGGCTGCTTCGGGCTAACGGAGGACGCTGGCAGGGGAACAAGCCCTTGGGTTCTGAAGCATTCTCGGGGGATGACAAAGAACCGTGCTGCTCGCGCTCGCTGCAATCTTTCAAGACATGGAAAGAAAGGAAGAAAGGAAGGAAGGAAGAGAGAAGTCAGCGGTGGGCGCAGGAGTCCCTGCGAGGCTGGCAGCCCCCGCGCTGTCCCTTCTGCCCACCCCCAGGTCTCTCTCTTCCCACCACCCCGCTCCTTTTCGAAAGGCTGAAGGAAATCCAGCTGTCGAGGAAAGCCCCCGAGCCCACCGCACTCGCCGGGACACGGCCCAGCAGCCCCCGGCACAAATGCCGGCCCGGGACCCCCCGCCCCGGGCCCGGGCTCCGCTCCGGCCGGCAGCTCTTCCGCTGCACGGAGGCCCGGACACCCCTGGCCCTGCCCCGGGCCGCGCCCCGGCGCCTCCTCGCTGCCCCCCGAGCCAAGCCGAGCCCCCTCCCCGGCCCCCCCTCGGCGCGGCCGCCTCCGGCAGAGCCGCCCGCCCTCTCCCCGCCAGGCAGGGAGGCGCGGAGGGCTCCGGCGAGAGCCCGCGGGGAGCCCTCGGAACTCGCCTGCAAAACCCGTCGCCGGCACCCGCGGGGGGCTGAGGGGAGCCCGGGGGCTGCCTGCGCCGCCGGAGGGAGCCCCGGCCGCGCCCAGGAGGAGCCGACCGCGGGGCCGAGGGCAGCCGGGGCCCCGGGGCCGAGCAGAGACCGGGGCGGGCCGGGCGGAGGCGGCGGCGGAGCGGCGGGGCCGGGGAAGCGCCATCCCGCACGCACCGCCGCAGCCGCCAACGGCCGCCGGGGGGCGCTGCCCTCGCGCTGCAGCCGGCCGGCGTCGCAGAGCCGCGCGCCCACTGGCCGGGGGCCCGAGGCACGTGACGAGGGCGGAGCTCTGGGCGCTGCCCGCGGCGGCGCGGCTGGCGCCGGGGCACGTGCGGCATCGGTCGGGGAAAGATGGCGGCCGGTGGCGGGGCGCGGAGCGGCGGGGCGGGGCGGGGCGGGCGAAGCCGCTGTCCCGCCAGCGCTGTCTCGCATCCCCCCCCAGGCGGCCGTCGGGACAGAGGCGGCCTTGGCAGAAGCCCTCCCAGCAGTGGAGGCCCGCAGGGAACCAGAGCAGACCTGGAGCAGCCGCTTCCCTGCTCCCAGCACCCGCCGCCAGACAAACCCTCGGGGTTTAGCCCCAGCGGCAGCACCGAGCCAGGCAGTTGCTGTCTCGCTCCTCTCGCCCGGTGGGGTGGGGAGGAGAATGTTAAGAATAAGGCAAAAACTCGTGGCTTGGCATGAAGACAGTTTAACAGAACAGCAAAGGAAGCAAACAATAACAACAATCACACTGATCAAAACAATATACAAAGCAAGGGAATACAGAGGCCAATTTCCTCACTGCCTGATGCCCAGTGCACTCCTCCCTCAGGAATCTCCCCCCCCGCCTTAAGTCCTGAGCATAGCGAATACTTGGTTAGTCTGGCCAGTTTGGGTCTCAGCCTTCCCAGCTGTGCCCTCTCTTAGCTTCACCTGAAATTAATCCTATTCCAGATGAACCCAGGGCAGAAAATGTGCATTTAACAGCGTTTGGTGAATCATCCTTCTATGGACTCGCTAATCACATCTGAAGCAGGGTGAGCTTGTGCCAGCCCTGGCACATAGAGCTGCCACCAACAGAGAGTGAGCCGTTTGTCCTGTCTTGGAATGAGCTCTTACCGCAGCTGGGAGTTTTCCCCCTTATCCCATAGCAGCCTAATTCTTTAAAAGCTTTTGATGAAGAGCCTTACAGACATGGAGCTAAATGATATCGATCACACGGCCTTGTAGTGACCACAGCACCTCTTGCAGCGGTGGGGAGCACATGTTCCCTCGCGCCAGGCAGGTCAGAGTACACACTGGAATGGGCAGAGAGCCCAGTTCTCACTTCAATAAATCACCTTGAGCTACCTGGCATTCAAGAAGCTGCAGCAAACAGAGCAATAATACCAACTACTTTACTATAGCAGAGAAAGAAAAGAGAAACAGCTACTCTTGCATGGAGCTGAAGCGCAGAGTTGCACAAACAAAACAGCTCCCAGGACCCCTCCGCCCACACGCAGAACAGAAACCCCCACGGCATGCGACGCCGCAGCAGGATCCACAGCCAGCTGAAGCGGCTGCGATGAAATGGATGGAAACGCCCTGTGCCCCGTCAAGAAGACGCGCTTCCCTCAGGCCACTCTTCTCATGCATAGACCCAGTGCTGGGCCGTGTCCTCCCAGCAGGTCAGCTCCTCCGGGCGGAACCAGAGGGAGATCTCCTGCCGGGCACTCTCAACCGAGTCACTGCCGTGGATCACGTTCCTGTGGGGGAGAAGAAAGGGATCAGCCGGCACTAAGCAGAGAAAGATGGGAGAGGGAAGCTGCAGTTTGGGAAATTTCACTTTGACCAATTTATTTAAACCAATGAGCCACTCGCATCCTACAATATTCTTTCCCACCACACAGCCCTCCTCCTTCCAGCTCAGGGGCTCTCCGTGGTTACGCTGAACATGGCTTGGGTCGTGGATGTGCAGGAGCTGCCACTTCCCAGTGCTCCTTCCTCCTATGGGGAGGAACCATCTGTTTGCTACAGGAGAAGCTGCAAGTGGCTGTTGATCTGGGGTTTGCCTTGTTTTTATGGCAGCAATTCAAGTTTTGCCTCCAGGTTTCCCCGCGTCCTTCTGTCAAAGTAGGCCCTGCGAAGCAGGTTTGGTATCAAACACCATGGAACAGAAACCTCATCCAGGAGGGTTCGATAAAAGCGGTGTCTACCACAAGCTAGGCTGCAGCCAGCCAAGGTCACAGCTGGTGGATCTTCACTGGTGAAGAGCCCTAGCGTGTGCAGAGCTCCCGCTTGCTTTCATTACAAACTCGGGTGCCTGGTGGAGCTAGAGCAGCTCTCCAGGTACCCTGCTCCCTCAGGAAAGGGCTGAGAGGGCTCCTCCCTTCCTCTTCACAGCCTGACAGTCCCCATTCCCCAGAGCAAAAGACAAGCAAACCCCACCTGCTTTCAGCAGAAAAGGCCTGAAGAGGCAGGAAAGACACAAACCCAGGCTCTTCTCTTCTGGCAAAGCCAACCCCAGGAGGCAGAGGTCAGCACCTCCTGCTAGGACTGCCAGAGGGAGACAGCTCTGATCTGAGCAGAGAAGCAAGCAGCTCTGCCCTGCGGGTGCAGACTCCCGTGGCTCAGGCAAGCTTTGTACAGCAATGCCTGGTGTGACGGGCATGCTGGACCCCTTGACCAGACTAGCGGTGGTTTGGGGTAGGCTCCGGAGGAGGTAGAGGGCCTCAGCTTTGACTGCATGCTAATGAAACATTACAAGATCCTACTGAACCACTTTTGCCAATACCTTTGACAGTGGTTCTTTAAGCGATCTAAATCACCCTTACTGCTAAACTGTGTTAAATTCCATCAATTTCTTGAACTCTGTCCAATTATTATCCTGCCTCAATAAAACATACTGCTGCCTCTCTCTCTTGAGTGAGATGCAAACCTCCCTTTGATGACAAACTGGCACAGTCAGCAGGATCCTAAATCAGGATTCGCGACACCTGGACAGGATGCACTGAAATACTGAGGGAACAAAAAGCCAAAGCTCTCACTTGCTGACTTCAACGCAGAAGTCTCCTCGGATGGTGCCAGGCCTGGACTCGGCTGGGTTAGTCTCCCCAATCATTGTGCGAACTGTCTTGACCGCATCCAGGCCCTGCCAGACCTATGTGAGGGCAAAACAAGAATCAGCTTCCACAACTCCCCCAGCAGCTCATAGTGTCTGTCCTCTTGATTCCCCACCTGATCCACCCAGGTGAGAGACAGGAAAGGCATTCTCTGTCAATAGTCTTCAAAAGTTGATTTTGGAAAAATAATCACAACTGTCTGTGGATTTAATTTACCGCAGAAAATGCCCCTGCAGCTCAGTATGGCTTCAAGAGGCCCCCTGAAGAGAGAGGCCACCTTGTCTCCATTATGCCATGAGCCCATTCTACTTATACTTTGCACTTACTTTGTGTTCCTTGGTTCGGGAGAACCTGGCCAGCACTCACCATGGCCACCACGGGCCCAGAGCTCATGTACTTCACCAGCCGGCTGTAGAAGGGGCGGTCACGAAGGGCGACATAGTGCTCCTTCAGCAGCTCCTCTGAGGCCTGAGCACAAAGAGCGCAAAGCTTAGTCTGCTCTGGGCAGGTGGGGACGTGGGCAGGGGCTACGCCCCAGAGATGCAGCTAAAACTGGATAGTGCGCGTTGCAGTCAAGCTCCTGCCCAGCAGTGAAATGGCTTTACTTTGCCGAGCCCTGACACCGGGAGGGGAGAGGTGTCTAGGTCGGAGGAGCAACACCGGCCAACTTACGACGAGAGCCCGGGCGCAGGCGTGCTGCCCACAGCGGGACTTGCCCCTCCAGACGCAGAGAGGCCCCAGCAGCCCTCTGACCCGCGGGGATCTGCTGCCCGCACCACCACCGCGGGCCGCACAAGACAGGAGGCCGGCGGGAACCGGGGGCTGCGGGGCCCGCAGGGGCCTGGCCCCAGGCTGGGCCCCCCGGCACCAGGGCCCCCCGGGCCGGGCCGCTCACCTGCAGGAGCTTCAGCCCCACCAGCTGCAGGCCCTTCCTCTCGAACCGCCGGACGATCTCCCCGACCAGGCGCCGCTGGATCCCGTCCGGTTTGATGGCCACGAAGGTGCGCTCGTCGGCCCCGCTGCAGGCTGCGGGGAGAGGGCGGAGGCCGCGGGGTGAGGGGGGGAAGGAGGCGAGACCAGCCCGGGCCCGCAGCCGCGGGGGACGGGGGCAGGGGGTCCCGGCCCGGTCCCGCACCGCTCTGGAAGAGGCCGGCGAAGAGCCCGAGCACCAGGCAGATCATGGCGGCTCCGCTTCCCAGCGCCCCGGGGCCGCCCCGACACCCGCCCCCGGCGGAACGATCGCGCCGGGGCCGAGGAGCGGCGGGTCCGACAGAGAGCGACGCGCCGCCGCCGCCGCCGTTCGCATGGCAACGGGCCGGGCCCGCCGCTTCTCGGCTGCCCTCCCGCGGCCACGGCGGCAGCGAGTGGCGCGGTCCGGGGCGCCGCCGAGCCGGAGCCCGAGCCCCGCGGCCCCGGGGCTGACGGGCCTCGGGCTGGCACCGCCGGCAGACGAGCTCTCCGCTTCGCCGGGCCTGGCTGGCGGAGGGGCAGCGCCTCAGCCCCGGGGGGCCCCGGGAGCTCGTCTCCGCGGGGCCCGCGTTTCTCGTCCCGTTCTGCAGCGGCGAGCTCCCGTCCTCAGGGGTCGTGACGAGGAGAGGGGAAGCCCGGCAGGCCCGAGCTCGACTGCTGCTTGGTCCGGGCCGTGTGGCGGCTGGACACTGGCTTCTCGGGATTGCTCCGAGCTGGGAAGCGCGTTCGTTCTGCGGGTGCCTCGCAGCGGGCCGGGTCTGCGCCCACAGCGGCTCGGCCTGGTCCGGGAGGACCTCCGGGACCCCGCGGGTCACGGCGCGGAGCTCTGCTGGCAGAACGTGAGGTGGGTTCTTCCGCGACGTGTGCTGGGGGTCCCGGCGCTTTCCCGGCACTCGCAAGTGCCGCTGCTGATCCTGCGACGCATCCGAGTGCCCGGAGCGTGTGTCGGATCCCCCGTCCCGGGGGTGCGGGGCCGCCGGCCCCCTCCTTGCCCCGCACCTTGCTGGGTGGGTTTCACTCTCGGGCGCAGAAGCCAGTGGGACGAGTGCAACGCGGCGTCCCGGTCCCCAGCGGCTTGAATCCAAGGTGCAGCTCATCCCTGCACGCATGGGATCAGACCCGAAAGCACTGCCTCTTGGATCACTGTGTTCGTTAACGTCTTGCACGCACTCTGTTTTGCTAATTGCATTATCCTTATGGTAAGCGTTCACTCCGCTGCTAATTGCTAGCAACAAGATTTGTTTAACTAAACATGTTTTTTAAGGATGAGTGTTTTGTATCCTTAAATGTTCTCTTTAGAGACTTGTAGGCCTGCTCACTCTCCTCCGTGCAGAGCCTGGGCAGGTTCATTTGGTTCTCTGGGTGGCAGGGATCCAGCTGCTTTATCTGACATGGTTTTAAGTAATATTTGCACCAATAAAATGAGTACAGGGGCACGATCATCTCCCTACTCCTGCTGGCCACACTATTCCTGATGCAAGCCAGAATCACAGAATCACAGAATGGTCGGGGTTGGAAGGGACCTCTGTGGGTCATCCAGTCCAACCCCCCTGCCGAAGCAGGGTCACCTACAGCAGGCTGCAGAGGACCTTATCCAGGTGGGTCTTGAATATCTCCAGAGAAGGAGACTCCACAGCCTCCCTGGGCAGCCTGTGCCAGGGCTCCATCACCCTCAGAGGGAAGAAGTTCTTCCTCATGTTCAGATGGAACTTCCTGTGCCTCAGTTTGTGCCCATTGCCCCTTGTCCTGTCGCTGGGCACCACTGAAAAGAGCCTGGCCCCATCCTCCTGACACCCACCCTTCAGGTATTTGTAAGCATTTATAAGGTCCCCTCGCAGCCTTCTCTTCTTCAGGCTGAACAAGCCCAGCTCCCTCAGCCTCTCCTCGTAGGGGAGATGCTCCAGTCCCCTCATCATCCTCGTAGCCCTCTGCTGGACTCTCTCCAGTAGCTCCTCATCTTTCTTGAACTGGGGAGCCCAGAACTGGACAGAGTACTCCAGATGAGGCCTCACCAGGGCAGTGTAGAGGGGAAGGAGAACCTCCCTCGACCTGCTGGTCACACTCTTCTTGATGCACCCCAGGATCCCATTGGCTTTCTTGGCAGCCAGGGCACACTGCTGGCTCATGGTTAACCTGTCATCCACCAGGACACCCAGGTCCCTCTCCGCACAGCTGCTCTCCAGCAGGTCCGCCCCAAGCCTGTACTGATGCATGGGGTTGTTCCTCCCCAGGTGCAGGACCCTGCATTTGCCTTTGTTGAACCTCATCAGGTTCCTCTCTGTCCAACTTTCCAGCCTATCCAGGTCACGCTGAATGGCAGCACAGCCTTCCGATGTGTCTACCACACCTCCCAGTTTGGTGTCATCAGCAAACTTGCTGATGGTACATTCTAACTCTTCATCCAGGTCATTGATGAAGAAGTTGAACAAGACTGGGCCCAGTACTGACCCCTGGGGGACACCACTTGTCACCAGCCTCCAACTAGACTCAGCACCACTGATGACAACCCTCTGAGTTCTGCCATTCAGCCAGTTCTCTATCCACCTCACCGACCACTCATCCAGCCCACACTTCCTCAGCTTCCCTAGGAGGATATCATGGGAGACTGTGTCAAAAGCCTTGCTGAAGTCGAGGTAGACAACATCCACGGCTCTCCCTTCATCTACCCAGCCAGTCATGCCATCGTAGAAAGCTATCAGATTGGTCAGGCATGATTTCCCCTTGGTGAATCCATGCTGACTACTCCTGATAACCTTCTTTTCCTCCACTTGCTTGTTGATGGCCTCCAGGATAAGCTGCTCCATCACCTTTCCCGGGATGGAGGTGAGGCTGACAGGCCTGTAGTTCCCTGGGTCGTCCTTCTTGTCCTTTTTGAAGATTGGAGTGACATTGGCCCTTCTCCAGTCCTCGGGCACCTCTCCTGTCCTCCAGGACCTCTCAAAGATGATGGAGAGTGGCTCAGCAATGACATCCGCCAGCTCCCTCAGCACTCGTGTGTGCATTCCATCGGGGCCCATGGATTTGTGGACGTCCAGATCGCTTAAGCGATCCCTCACACAGTCCTCCTCGACCAAGGGAAAGTCGTCCTCTCTGTAGGCTTCTTCTCTTACCTCCGGGGCCTGGGATTCCTGAGGGCCAGTCTTAGCACTGAAGACTGAAGCAAAGAAGGCATTCAGTAGCTCTGCCTTCTCCGTATCCTCCGTCACCAGGACACCCGCCTCATTCAGCAGCGGCCCCACGTTGTCCCTAGCCTTCCTTTTGCTGCTGATGTAGTTGAAGAAGCCCTTCTTGTTGTTTTTGACATCCCTTGCCAGCTTCAATTCCAGGTGGGCCTTGGCCTTCCTCATGGCATCCCTGCACGCTCTGACCACATTCCTGTATTCTTCCCAAGTGGCCTGCCCCTCTTTCCACATTCCATGGACAAAGGCAGGATGCTGTTGTCCTTCTTGGCCACCTGGGCACACTGCTGGCTCGCGTTCAGCCGGCTGTCGACCAACACCCCAAGGTCTTTTCTGCTGGGCAGCTTTCCAGCCACTCTTCCCCAGGACTGTAGCGTTGCATGGGGCTGTTGTGCCCGAAGTGCAGGACCCAGCACTTGGCCTTGTTGAACCTCATACACTTGGCTTCCACCCATCAATCCAGTGTGTCCAGATCCCTCTGCAGAGCCTTGCTACCCTCGAGCAGATTGACACTGCCACCCAACTTGGTGTCATCTGCAACTGACTGAGGGAGCACTCAATCCCCTCATCCAGATCATTGATGAAGATGTTAAACAAGACTGGCCCCAAAACCAAGCCCTGGGGAACACCACTTGTGACCGGCCGCCAGCTGGATTTAACTGTCCTGTGCCTGCAGCAGCCAGCCTTGCACCCTGAGGTCCGTCCTACCCCGGGGAGCGGCTTGGGGCTGGGCCGGGCAGTCCCACTGGCAAAGCTCCCTCGTAAAACAAGGTGCTGATATTTTTTAAGGTGGACAAGCAGCATGTTCTTAACCCTCCTCTTGCATTCTTAGAAACAGCTTGTTGGAACATCTCGAACATATTCAGTCTAGAGCAGGTATCTGTCAAGGAAAACAGTCCAAACGCTTGGTTTGACGAGGTTACAGACAACTGTAAGGAAGGTTCCAGATGGATGGTGTCGACTCACAGTCGCTATGATGGACAGTACTTGCAGAGCCAGTAATTAAGGGTACATTGTCCATGGACTGCCTGGTGACATCCCCATGTGTGTCCAGCCTGGCTGCTGGAGCAGCAGCATGCACAGGAGTGGTGGGAACGGGGCTGAAGTGAGCGTGGAGGGAGGTGTGACGGGGCTGGGCATGGGCGGTGGAACCTGGCTTCCTCGCGCCTAATTGTTCAGCCTGTTGGCTAATTTCTGTCTTATTTTACAGAGAGAAATTTCAAAAATAATTACATTTCTACAAATTTAATAAATGCAGATCCTGAGGAAACAGAAGACCCAGCTTTGAAATTTTGCCTTTAATAACCTAGAATGCGCGAGCTGATTTTGAGAGTCATTGTGGCAAATTGCCTGCCACTGTCCAGGTACCTGGCTGGGGTGAGAAGGACAAGTTATAGGTGCCTGCAGAGATGGTCAACGATGAAGTCAATCAGTTAGCAATCCAGCCAGCAAGCACAAGCACCGTAGGAAGGAAGACATCCCACGCTTGCAGAATTCCTTGTTTCGCACTTGCTTTTTCGTTCTTGATTCATGTTGATGAAATAGCTTTTTTTCTGACATCTGTATTGTTCTGTCGTCCACAGGTCTCAAAGATCCTGGCTCAAACACTTGGGTGAAGGTTTTAAGTTCCTTGGACTATAAATATTCTTCTGAGCCTCAGGCAATTCCCTGCAGCATAACCTGGAGGAGAAACACGCCAAACACTCTGTCCCCTCCAGTGAGTCCTTCTCATCTCTGTGCGTGTCAGCTGGCAGCTGATGTGCTGTGGGGAGAAAGCCTTGTCTTACCTCTCTAGGCTGGGCATCAGAGTCCTCAGCCTCAGAAATGCCCATTACTGGTGATCAGTTAGCCTGGGGAACGGAGCTGGATCTGATTCTCACACAGACTATTCCAAAGCCAATGTCTTTTAAGCATCTATATCTCACTGGTTTAGGCAGGTGGGCACCTAGGGGGAGCCCAGGGAACCTGTAGTAAGCAAGAATGAGATCACTACACGTTGTTTATACAGAGGTTTCGCTTGGGCACTCAGCAGTCTTTCCAGCGCACATGCTGTGCATGGCATGCTGCAGCTGGGAGAGGCTGGGCAAATTTTCTGCAGGGCCCCTTGTTAGGAAAGCCCAGTGATTGCTTCTTGAACCCCCTCACTGGGAACCTGAAATGGCACGTACCTTCTAGGACCACATATGGTTCCCATTTTGGTTTGGTTTTGGAAGGTTCCGTGTCAAACGGTATCCGCGTGGCAGCGGAGGCTGAGGTAGGCTGTTCTCGTGCTCACCCCCACTACAGGAATTTCAGGCAGAGGCAGAACTCTGTTTCTGCTGTTGCTGGATAAAACATTGCTGATGCTGTGGTCATATAATAGACTACAGATTATGTAGGTTCAGATAGCGTGGCCATCTAACAGTGAGCGCAGTGCAGACAAAGCCATTTTGTGTCCTTTTGTCTTGGTTAGCAACTTCTGCAGTTGTCACTGCTTTCCTTGCCAGGCTATTTTTGCTCTTTCAGTGACCTGCTTGCTCGGAGAGGGTTTTTACCTTGCAGTTCAGCTTTGGCCTTTCCCCAGCGTAGTATGGACGTAGCTGTGCAGGTGATTGTGCTTCTTACAGTGTGGGCTCTGCACAGGTGGAGACTTGCTGTCTATTTTCATGCTGGACCTCTGCTTGTGTTGGAGATGATTTCATTTTCTTCAGGATGGCCCCATGGCGAAGGCTGAAGAGGAGAAAGAGGTGTTGGTAGAGCTAGAAGGTTTTCATAAGTGCCTCTTTTCCTTAAGCCAGGTGATACGGATCTCTGAGCCAGACCTACACAAAGTGCTCTACAGCAGTCGCTGAACACGGGAGGGGAGGGAGGGCTCATTCAAAGCTGTCCTTGCTCCACCCTGAAACAAAGCTGCGTTACAGAGGGCAGTGGTTTGAAAGGAGAGAACTTGTGGGAGAAGCCCTATCTGACTACAGCAGGAGGTCTTTAGGGATGGTACGCAGGCGCCTGCTGTTAACCCCAGCACAGGGTGCTGCTTTCCTCAGAGGGGAGCCGGGCAGGCCTGACTTGCCTTTCCTTGCTGCTCTGGCTGAATTGCCCTTCTGTTCCCAGCACTGTGTGCTGCTCACCAAGTACGGAGAGCTGTTCAGTGCCTGGAGCCCTGTTCTTGTCCCCTGAATGTCCCATTCGTGTGCTGCTCCCAGCGCCAGGGTCCTTCCTGTCCATGTCTGTGCATGGCAGAGGGATCCGTGGTGATGGTGTGATCACTTCCAGAGTTCCCCACATAGATGCAGCGACAGTAGCTCGGTCCATCCTGTCCTGTCTGGAGTTTTTCTCAGGGAGAGCTCTTGTGTCACCACCTCCTGGGCTCTTTCTCGCTTAAGCCTGTGAGGATAAATTTTACCCAGAGTGCTATGTTTAAAAAAAAGTCATCCATGGCCTGTTGAGTTCTGCCACCAGAGGAACCGTGTGGCTCTCACCATGGTTTTGGGTCTCCCCTTCTCTCCCCCGCAGGGGAGCTGCTGCCAGCCGGCGGGCAGGTGGCCTGGAGCAAACTCGACACCTTCGTCTCCAGCTTCAAGTCAGATTGGGAGGTAGCATGTGTGGGTTGGTTAAGCCTGGCCTTTTCCTCTTGATCAGACAGCAGCCCTGAGGTGTGAATATGTAGAGCTTGTGTGTGAGTGGTGTTTCTTGCTTGTAGGTGTAACCAGGAGCAGCACAGGCAGCAGGCACCGAGCCCTGGAAAGCAGAATCCCAGCTTCCAGCCTGGCCCAGAGCTGGCTGTGGCTCAGGAAGAGATACTGGAGGTAAAACTTCTTACAGTGCTTGAAGTTTTGTGTTGCTTGGAGTTGAGCTGTGCAGAGCAGGCTCCCGCTGGTGAGCTCTTGTGTGTAAGGAATGCTTTGCCAGGGGAGGTGGTGGCTGGCTTGGGTCAGGTTGCATCCGTGTGCGTCCTCCTTCACCCTGGCTGGCAATGGGATTGCAGAGGCGCTGCAGACTTCAAGGCACAGTTTGGAGCCTCCTTTTCTTAAAGACCCTGGTTCAGAGCTGATCCAGCCTCCCTCCCCAACCCCACCAAGAACTGCCCGGCCAGCTGTGAAAGGAGCTGTTGGTTCTCGCTTGGGTCTGTGCCTTGCAGAGCCTGTGTCTCACAGCAGAGCAGCAATGCTCCTCGTGATGCCGCAGCCATCATAAACTAGGTCACACACCACCTAAACCCTTGCTTTATATCGCTTGAGCTAAATTCCTGCCCTGCTTGAGTAACCCCCAAAGAGGGTTATGACTCTCTGCCTTACTGGGAGCTAAGAAGGATGAGCAGGCTTTCCTGCGGCGCTGTGTAAACAGAGCTAATGCAGGCAGCCTCCTCCCCTTCGAGCCCCAGCCGAGGGATGTGTCCTACCCATGCGCTTCCCTTATTGCTCTCGCCGGGTGCCTCGGGCGGCCAGGGCTGGCACCCTGTGCTGTTCCTAGGCACGTGGCAGGAATTGGGCCAGCGTGTCTCTGCGCTGACGAATGCAATAGCAAAACGCCCGTACAAGTGAGTCGTGTGGCTGGACTCGGTCACGTCCCAAGCCCAGAGCTTTGGGAAACCTCAGTGGAAGTTTCAGGAATGTTTCCCTATGGCTGCCAGCCTGTCCTTGATGCCATCAGCGTAAGGGCCCAGACTAGATGTGGCTCAAGATCATTTTCAGTCTCTGTGCCCACGAAAACCCTCTGTTCTTGTGGTGAATGTAGTGGTGATTCAGTGCTGGGAAAGGAGGGAGAATGATGGCCTTAGGAAAACCTTTTCACCAAGATGTTCGGGAGCTTTCCAGGGAAGGAAAGAAAATTGTGAGAGGAAAAAAACATCTGGGCAGACAGAGGTTTTAGAAGGAAGCCCACTGCTTCATGCTAGGGGAAAGCTGCAGCATCTGGGGTCTGCAGGCCTGTGCTCAGTGCACGCATTGGTCCCAGGTCTTACTCTCCGCAGTCTGTCTTTCCGCAGGAGGCAGCTGGAGTTGCAGGAGTTGCCTTTCTGCACTGCTGGGGCCTGGACCAGCGGGGTACGAGTGGAGAAGGATGGTACAGGGCTCTGGCAGTTGTGGAAGAGACAAATCCAGTGGTTTAACAGTCAGCCCTGCAACAGCAGCAGCTATAGTGGAAGCATATCCCTCCCCAAGCCTCCTGTTACAGGTAAGCCCTCACACCCCTCTGTGTCCTGTTAAAAGCCTGGAGGATGAAGGCAGGGAGGGCTGCCATGTGCCTCCTCGCTTAAAGGTCTTTGTTGATGCAGCAAACAATCCCTGAGTGTGAAAATGGCTCTCCAGAGAGGCAAGGCTTGTCTCCAGATGGCCATTTGACTTGAACCATAGCTTTGCTTCAGCAGCATCTCCTTACCCATCCTGTTAGCCCTTCCAGGCCTCTCCCTGCCTTGGTCTCACCTCCCAGGACCCCCTGAAAGCATCTCTGCATTTTTGCTTGGTGATGCATTTGGTTGCCCACCCCAGCCAGTGCAGCTGAGGGCCTGTTGGATGCATCCCACCACCCTTGTCCAACATGGTCTGTCCGTCAGCTTTGCTTGTTTATACTTGAAATGGGTGATATCTCAGGTGGCTGCCGCTACAGTCCAACAGCTCCACATCACCCTCAAGTAGAAAACATGTGTCACCCCTACGAGTTGTGAGGGATTTCCACAGGACACTCGAGCTCTGTCACCCTGCTTGCTGTCACCAGTGGCACACCTCACACCTTCCTTGCTCTTCTGTTGTATGATCTTGATTCACCTCACTAAATTCTCCCTCTTCCTACTCCCCTTAGCCTTCTGTTGCTTCCTGAGCTAGACTGGCTCAGCGAGGTGCTGGGGGAGCAGAATTAGACTAGAATGCCATCTAACCCTTCTGACAGCAGCTTAGCCAATTTATGAAGACACATTTTTATCAGCAAGTGCTTCTTTTTGTGAGCATTAATCACATAAGCTCTTTCCATTAGATCAGAAACTGTGAGAGAACTTTTTAAAAAAAGGTCTCATGTAGTCATGAGTCTCCTCTCCTTTTTCTTCCCCTGGAGCTTTGATCTCTGTCCCTAGCACAGCCTCTTCAGAAGAAGTGGCTTTACAGCTCTCTCCTTGTATGTTGGAGGGGCAACACACAACTCTGAGTGTGAGATCTGTTTACAAGCGATAGATCTTGTTTCTTCTGAGCTTCATCCCCTGATCGTGGTATGTTTGGATCAAGGCTCAGTCATGGATCCTCACTGTAATGATGGGATTGAGCCTTGCAGGAGAGATTGGAGTCTTCTCTTAGAGCATCTGTGCTAACTGCTTCCTTCTCTAATGTGCTCAATGGCCTATGAAGAATGCAGCACAGAAGATGAAAAACGACTCCTGCTGAGCGACATCCCGGTGAAACCAGACGTCAGCAGGAAAGACTGCCGTGTTGGGACAGACATAGCCCGCCACATCTACCTCTTTGTGGTATCCACCGCTCCTGACCTTGTCCTGGACCCGAGCACACAGGGGGACCGTGGACCGTGCCAGTCAGCCTCCCTGTTTTCTCTGCCAAGGCTCAGCAGGGGCTGAGCTGCTGCTGGCACGGCAGGGCTGCTGGGAGCCCGGCCAGGGGTAGCAGACGATCCTGTTGCAGAACAATGACTAGCACATCAATAAATGTCTTGTTACAGATGCTTTCTTCAGCCTTGAGGCTTTCCATTCCTCTTTTAGCTGCCCCAGCTTTCCATGCCCCTGTCTGGAGAGCAGGGTGTCTCTTACAAGAGCTAAGGAGTGGCTGGCGCAGGGGCTGGATGTGGAAGTGTTTGTGAGCTGTCCCTGAGCAGCACAGGATCTGCTCCTCTGCTGATGTTGCAGATACAACAGGAGGAAGCGGAGATGCCAAACACAGCCACTGAGGTGGGCTGCGGCTGGGTCAGCCCTGGGATGGGTCCCCCGAGCCAGCCCATCCTGGCAGCCTGATGCAAGCCAGGCAGCGAGAGCTGCTTGAGCACCTGAGCCCTCCTCTTGCTGCGCAGTTTGTTCCCAGCCAGTGCTTGAGTCTTCATCTGCAAGGAGCAGCTAAAGCGCTTTCCCCTCCTCTTTCCTATCTAATATCCAGGGGTATCCCAAATGCAGAAGAGCCGGGTGGCTCTCCTGCCTGCCCTTTGCTGGCAGTGATACCAGGCCACTGCTGGGTGCGTTGCTGGCCCAGGCTGTAACCCAGCCTTTCCCCCAGCGTAACCAAGAAGCTTTGCCAAGGGCTGTTTGGGGCACAGAAGCTATGTTGATTCTCAGGCTCCGATATGGGGGTTTGGGGTTGTTTGTCCCAGCATGACCTGCCAGACGACAGGCATTATAAAACCCTGCAGCCTCCCTGCCTATGCGCAGCCACAGGCGTCCATCTGGCTCCGCTGAAGATCCACTCCAGTCAGACTGGTGTTTTAGTGGGAAGCACAGGAACCCTCCCCGGGGCGGAGACAAGGTAATCTCTGCTGCCTGTATCTCCTCTAGATCAGACAAACAAGTGCTGCATTTAAAACACCCCTCCAGGCTGGTAGCTGTGCTAGCATGGCTGTTTTTGACAACAGCCTTCAGATTCCTGCCTTCAAGGGGCTTAAGAAGGACCAAAGACAGTTTCTACTTTTATTGTTACAGTTTAATAGTCTTTGATACAGGAGAAGCAGCAGGAGCCAACATGCAAAGCAATCAAAGTCCTCGGGGCTTGACAAAGATCACCAACAGCTCAACTTGTATAAATAACTGCTCTTTCACAAGAGCGATGCAGATGCATCTCTAGGAGCCCTCCATGCTGCTGCTCGATCATGCCCCACAGTGCGACAAGTTCATCGCAGATACCAAACCAACACAAAACAGTTCAGAGGAGGGGGCTGGTCTTTGATTTTGTCTTTTGAGGAGGTCAGTTGTGTGACTGGAGTCTAGGATGCTTTGAAACCGGGAGGCCACCTTAAATCTTGCCTCTGCCGAGAGTCTGCAGAGCAGAGGGAGCCTTCAGGAAGAGGCGATGGCCTTGAGAGCAAGGCAGGAGATGAAGCTCCAAGAGGTGCCTGCAGCCTACCCGTTTCAGAGAGCTGGGACCTCTGTAAGCCCACGGGTTTTTTCAGTGCATCTGACAGATGTCTGGGCTAAAGATCTCCATCAGTGTCAGAGGCATCTTTGCAAACCAGTAGAAACAGAAGTGCCCATGAAGAAAGAGGTGCCTCAGGGCAGGCCAACCCTCGCAGGCGGTGGAACAAAACCCCACCAGACTCCCTCACAGCAGTTCGTCTGCAGAGACATTATGTCCTCCTGCACCTCTTCCTTTGGCAGGCCTCTGCGTCTGAGCCACAGGAGCTGTCTGAGTCGCTTCCAGATGAGGAAGAGGAGGAGGAAGGCTTTGATGTGCTACAGTTCATGCTCAGGACCCACCCTAGTTTGTTGTGCAGCACCTGCTTGAGTCCTGGTGGCAATGGCAGCACCTCCAGTGTGTCCACGTAGTCGGGCAGGAGCTGGCGCAGGCGGTAACAGCAGAGATACTGGAGGGAGGTGCAGCTGGCGCAGGAGCGGATCACTTTCATGCTGCTCTTGGCTGCCGTTGAGCACACCATGGGGTAAAACTTCTTGTTCTGCAGCTTCGTGGCTGCAACCCCTGCCAGGGGACAGCGTCAAGAAGGTTTCACATTAGTTTTCACGAGGTGATCTCACTCCCCCCAGCTTGCCTGAGCCTGTTCACTACAGAGCTGTTGGAAAACCCTTGGAAAACAGCCTCTGGAAATCCCAATCTGTTAAACAACACAGGTCACCTTCCTCCCACTCACTTGACACCTTGGGTCTTCCACTCTGCCAGTGTTTTCTCCGGCAGCCCCACTGCAGCCAGACTCTCAGTTCAGCCAGCACAGTACTGCTCCCCGCTGCTCCCCGTCCCTCTGCCTGCAGCCGCTGCGGCTGCCCTTGCTCTTACCTATGCACTTGCGGTTTTTGAAGAACGTGAGCGTCCCATGCCACGTGTCCAAATGCACCCCAATGATGGAGCCCTGGCCAAACCTCGAAGAGAAGTTGGTTTTGTCTCCCTTGTGATGCAGTAGTCCTCAAAACAAAAAAAATGCCATTCAGTGGAAAACCTGCACTCCAGAAATTCATCCCAACTCCTGCGCTGCGAGTTCCCACTGGTACAGCCTCGTCCAGTGCCTGAAAACTCCTCCTGCTGCCTGATCCCTGCCCTCCCACCTTAGAACGGGAGATCAAAGGCGGAAAGCTGAGGCTTTGCAATGCCAGAGCACAAGCGGCAGTGCAGGCACCCTGGGGGTTCACGCACCGGTTCTAAGGGGTCTGCAAAATGCAGGCAAGGCGAGATGCTCCGAGAGCTGAAAGCTGCCGGCAGCCGCCCCGGTTGTCATTAACAAAGGCACTCACAGGCCTGGTGGCCTTTTTGGCCTCAGTCCCATCCAGACTGCTTCATTCTCAACCCCTTAGGACAACACTTCTGTCCACTGCTGCCCTTCCAGCCCCCCTGCCCCCTGCCCCTGCCTGCGTTACCTGTGTAGGAGAGTCCCCAGCTGTCCTCGTCCTTGCCCAGCAAGCTGCAGAAGGTGTGGCGGTACTTGTCCAGATTCACATCCGACGTCCCGATTCCCACCATCTGGGACGCAAGGCCAGGGACAACACCACAAGCTTAGCGTCTTTTCAAACACCAAAGCACAATCCAGACTCCACCTCTGGCTCTCCCCTCCTTTTCTCGGCACAGGGCAAAACACCCAGAAGCCCTTGGTGAAGCCCAGTCAGAGGCCCCACACTGGAGCTGAAGGCTCCCAGCTCCAATCTCCGTTCCTAAGGGAGGAGGCCCAGCTGAACTGCTGGAGAAGCTTGCTGTCCTGTTCACAGAATCAGAGTGGTTTGGGTTGGAAGAGACCTTATAGGCTATCTCATTCCAACCCCCTGCCATGGGCAGGGACACCTTCCACCAGACCACGGTGCTCAGAGCCCCATCCAGCCTGGCCTTGAACACTTCCAGGGAGGGGGCATCAACAAGTTCTCTGGGCAACCTGTTCCAATGTCTCACCACCCTCACAGCAAAGAATTTCTTCCCAATATCTTATCTATGTTCTTTCAGTTTAAAACCATCACCCTTTGTCCTGTCACTACACTCCCTGATAAAGAGAGCCCCCTCATCTTTCCTATAGGCCCCCTTTAAGTACTGAAAGGCCGCACTGCCATCTTGCCAGAGCCTTCTCTTCTGCAGGCTGAACAGCCCCAGCTCTCTCAGCCTTTGGATCATTGTTGTGGCCTCCTCTGGCCCCGCTCCAACAGGTCCAGGTCTGTCCTGTGCTGAGGGCTCCAAGGCTGGACGCAGGACTCCTGGTGGGGTCTCAGCAGAGCAGAGCAGAGCAGAGGGGCAGAATCTCCTCCTTCGCTCTGCTGGACACACTGCTGGGGATGCAGCCCAGGATACGGTTCACCTTCTGGGCTGCGAGCGTACATTGCCAGCTCACGTCCAGCTTTTCATCCCCCAGCACCATCAAGTCCTTCTCAGGGCTGCTCTCCATCCCTTCATCCCCCAGCCTGTATCCATGTTTGCGATTGCCCCAACCCAGGTGCAGGACCCTGCACTTGGCCTTGCTGAACTTCATGAGGTTCATGTGGCCCCACCTCTCGCTTGTCCAGGTCCCTCTGGATTGCATCCCTTCCCTCCAGTGCGTCAACCGCGCCACTCATCTTGGTGTCATCGGCAAACCTGCTGAGGGTGCATTTGATCTCACTGTCCATGTCCCTGGCAATGTTCAATAATATTGGTCCTAATATGCACCTCTGACGGACCCACTCATCACTGGTCTCCACTTGGACATCAAGCTGTTGACCACAACTCTTTGACTGCGATCATCCAGCCAATTCCTTATACACTGAGTGGTCCATCTGTCAAATCCATGTGTCTCCAATTCAGAGACAAAAATACCGCTTGGGACAGTGTCAAATGCTTTGCACAAGTCCAGGTAGATGACATCAGTCACTCTTCCCTTATCCACCAACACTGTAACTCTGTCATAGTAGGCCACCAATTTGTCAGGCACAGTTTGCCCATAGTGAAGCCATGTTGGCTGTCACCAGTCACCTCCTTATTTTCCATGTGCCTTGGCATAGTTTCCAGGACGATCTGCTCCACAGTCTTGCCAGACACAGAGGTGAGACTGACTGGCCTGTAGTTCCCCCAATCTTCCTTTTTTCCATTTTTAAAAATGGGGATTACGTTTCCCCTTTTCCAGTCACTGGGAACTTCACCAGTCTCCCACAGCTTTTCAAATATGATGAATAGTGGCCTAGCAACTTCATCTGCCAGTTCCCTCAGGACCCTTGGATACACCTCAGCAGGTCCCATAGACTTGTGCAGTCAGGTTCCTTAGAGGGCCCTGAACCTGATCTCCTACAGTGGGCAATACTTTATTCTCCCAGTCCCTGTTTGAAGAACACTGGACAGTTCTGCATGCCCGTAAGCGACTCTGCCCCACGTACCATGTCTGTGCCGTAGACTGGGGAGGTCATCTTGATCTCCCAGAAGTGCTGCCCATCTGCCAGCTCTTTGTTCCCCCGAATGGCGGCGGTGCCGCAGCTGTACTCCATGTGGAAGTTCACCTTACGGTTGTCGCAGGTCAGCAGGGTGGCTGTCGACTTATTCAGGTCATCCCACACCCAGTCGAAATCTGTTCAGGAAGCACAGAGGGAACAAGGATGGTTAGAGGCCCTCAGAGACCCATCCCCAAGCCAAAGCAGAGGCACACATTGGTTTTGAAGGCCTGTCGGGGTTGTTACTCATCTTTTTTTTTAAACAACTTCAGAGGCTAAATCCTAAGCTGTGCACGGTGGAGAGTTGTTTGAGGCCTGAACTATTGTGCAGTGTCCCACTGGGCACTGTTCAGTGCTCTGAAGCCGAAGCTGTCGGCATTAACCAGTTCCCATTTTGGCTAACACGGGGGTTCACAGACCCAGGTGGAGCCTCCTTTTATCCTACACTTCTCACAGGCTCAAGGGGTAGCTCCGCTATGCCACATGCTGTCTCAGCCAGGCCAAGCCCACCCTCTGCCAACCTCTCCCTCTGCCCTGAGCACGCCCTGCCATGCAGCCGGGCACCCTGCCAGGGATCAGCGGTAAGAGGGCTGTAACCACGAGGGTCCGTTTCACTGGTGGCCTCAGCCGGATTTGAAAGCAGGTCCCCAGAGGTGAACTCTGATACGTTAACAAGTTCAGGACTTAGCCCTTGAAACATCACAGGAGGCTCGTGCTTGTAATCTTCCTACAGTCTATCTGGCCTTGAGATGTAAACACAGGAGCACCGTACGCTGGGACAGAGATAACGGCCCCCGTGGAAAGCAAAGGATCGATGCAAGGGTGCAGCCCACGCCACCAGGCCAGGACTGCACCCACCTCAAGCCCCAAAGGACTACAGGGGGCCCTTGGGGAGCCCCTTCCTTACACTCGTCCTCCTCGCCGCACTGGCAGTCCTTGACGCGGTGGAGGGCGTGCAGACTGGAGCAGTAGGGCGCTTCGCTCTGGCTCTCGCAGTTGCAGTAGGACTCTCCGGTCACTGGGATGGCGCTCGGGATGGAGGGCGAGAGGGAGGAAAACTCCGGCTCTGAATCCGAGTCGCTGTGCTGCCGGGGAGAGCAGAGGAATGGTCACTACTGAAGGCCCCCAGGCTCGGGGAGCTGGGCTGGCAGAGATCTGCGAGGTCTCGCGCGCCGCAGAGCTGTGCGGGGAGGTCCCCAGGCTCGTGCCAGAGCCGGCAGCAGCACGGCTGCATCGTGCCCCGGCCTGGCCCGCCACGCAGGGAGGTGAGGGGCTGTGCCAGTCCAGTCACCCTGCTTTAGGACCTGGCTAGCACCTGTCTGAGCTGCAGAGACCTCTCAGCTCCGGGCACTCTGTGGAGCAGGTATGTTCTTTGTGCCTGCCAGGGGCAAGGATCTGTCACAGCAGGCAAGCAGAGTGACAGCCCAAGTCCTTAACACGTGTATTTTTAAGCAAACCCCAGCCAAGGCATTGCAAAAGCAGAGCGCACTGCTGCAAACTACTGCTCGAGAGCACCTGGGAGCTGATGGAGGAGGAGGAGGAGAAGGGACAGGAGGCCAGGCAGGGGAGAGGGCAGAGCAAAGGGGAACCGATTAAGCAGTACGGCTGCAGCTTCTCACGCCAACGCTGCGGACAGGCCCACAGGGAACCCATGGAAGGATTAAAAGGCTTTTGTTTATTTTCATGCATGAATACAAAAATTTGATTTACTGTTCCCCAGTGCCAAGAGACTAAAGTGTCTCTGCACTGGACACTGTATGAGTCAAAGCCCCGTCTCGCTCCCTGTATTACGGGAGGGCTTGGTGTTGCCTAATGGAGTCTCTTACAGAATCACAGAATCACAGAATAGTAGGGGTTGGAAGGGACCTCTGTGGGTCATCTAGTCCAACCCCCCCTGCCGAAGCAGGGTCACCTACAGCAAGCTGCACAGGATCTTGTCCAGGCGGGTCCTGAATATCTCCAGAGAAGGAGACTCCACAACCTCCCTGGGCAGCCTGTTCCAGGGCTCCGTCACCCTCAGAGGGAAGAAGTTCTTCCTCATGTTCAGACGGAACTTCCTGTGCCTCAGTTTGTGCCCATTGCCCCTTGTCCTGTCGCTGGGCACCACTGAAAAGAGCTTGGCCCCATCCTCCTGACACCCACCCTGCAGATATTTGTAAGCATTTATTAGGTCCCCTCGCAGCCTTCTCTTCTTCAGGCTGAACAAGCCCAGTTCCCTCAACCTCTCCTCGCAGGAGAGATGCTCCAATCCCCTCACCATCCTTGTAGCCCTCCGCTGGACTCTCTCCAGTAGCTCTTCATCTTTCTTGAACTGGGGAGCCCAGAACTGGACACAGTACTCCAGATGAGGCCTCACCAGGGCAGTGTAGAGGGGAAGGAGAACCTTCCTCGTCCTGCTGGCCACACTCTTCTTGATGCACCCCAGGATCCCATTGGCTTTCTTGGCAGCCAGGGCACACTGCTGGCTCATGGTTAACCTGTCGTCCACCAGGACACCCAGGTCCCTCTCCGCAGAGCTGCTCTCCAGCAGGTCCACCCCAAGCCTGTACTGGTGCATGAGGTTGTTCCTCCCCAGGTGCAGGACCCTGCATTTGCCCTTGTTGAATCTGTTACCACAGATTGCAGCGAGTTACGCTGGGTTTACACGCTAGTCAGGTGTACCTGCTCATTATTCACCCCCATGGCAGACTTTGTAAGCAATATTTAAAGACAAAAGTCCTTTAGATTCATGTTCTTGTAGCCGTGTAAGACAGTGGGACTTGAAATCACTCAGGCTTACTTACATACTGCCCAGCCCTCCTCCAGCCTGCATACCAAAAAGCTTGATTTCTGTCCTTCACTGGACCTTCCTAACTACTGCTATCTAGAAATCCAGCTGTTCCCATTACCGCAGAAACACAAAGCTACTCTGACTGCAGAGAAAAGGCTTATTTTCTGGGAGGACTGTGCCTGGGTTTGGACAGCGTGCTCTGGCAGTGGCCTCGTAAGGGTTTAGCCTAGCTCTGAAGCTCCAGGAGCAGTTCCTTGTGTCCTCACCGCTGCACAGGGAACTGAACTCACACACTCAGGAACTGGGGAAAAGGGTGAAGAACAGCAGAGGTGAACGTAAGTCACTCTGCACACCGCTTGACTGACTGCTCTTCCTGCTGTGTTCCCATCTTCCAGCACACCTGGATCCTCGAGTGACTTGCACATTACAAAATGTGAGAGAATTTCAGTTTGCAGACACCTAACTTCATGGACTGAAGCAGCCCCACTCCCTCGACCGCCGTCTAACAGCCGCACAAAGACCAGAAGTTAGCACAGCCGTACAGCGAGCCAGATGGGAGAACTGATCCAGTTTAAACACATCTTCAGATCACTACTTAAAAAAGAATATTTTAAAAAATACTGTATCTACTTTATGTACCACACACACACTTTATATGCTTAAAAAAGCATTTAGCTTAATATTGATCAGCTAACGACAGAGCTGTGGTGCACAGCTGGGGAGCAGACCATGGGCAGCTCAGCCTCCCCTCCCTTGGGAAGATGTGCTGGGAGCCCCACGCCCCACTGTACAGAATGGAGGAGGCTCGTTAGGCAGCTTGTATATTTATTGGCTCTTTTCCGATTTTGGCCAGTTCTGTGTGCTGAAGCACTAGCTGCTCAGCCCTTGAGTAAGTGCCCACTGTCGGGGGGAGAGGCCAGTTTTCCCTCGTGTCGCTCCAGAGCCCCCCGAGTGCCAGCCTACCTGCCCGTCGGAGTCGTAGCCCCAGCCACGTGCGCTGGCGGCCAAGGCGACCGCCCGGGTGTCCACCTCGCGCCGCACCCCGCTCAGGACGAAGTGCCAGGCCCTGCTGCTCCGCGGGCGTCGCGCCATGCTATTCCGAGAGAGGTAAGCTGGGAGGGCAAGGGAGAGGAGGTTACACACAGCAGCCACGTCCCGCTTCTGCTCACCAGGCTCTGCCCCCTGAAGCAACCTCCCCCAGGTCACCATAGCCCCCCCGGGGAACGGATCAGCACGAACCACGTCTGCACAGGCACCATCAGTGCATCAACTGACGCAACGCAAGTTCCTCTTGCACTGCGAGCGTCTGCAAGCTTCAACCTCTTTCTCCATGCACAGTCAACTTCTCCCCAAGCCCACATGCTAAACTGGCTCCCAAAAAACACTCGCAAGACCCAGTGGCAGCAGCTGCCCCCTCCACAGCGCACAGATCCAGCGTCTGTCTCTGACCGCTGGCCGGGAGCACGTCAGGATCGCCAGCCACCGAGGCACGGCCTCCCGGGCGCCCGGTCACCCTCGAGCAGCTCGCTGGGCTCCGCCCGCCCGCCCCGGGCCCTGCGTGGCTGAGCTGCGGGTGTGTGTCTGCGGGGAGGCCGGCTGTTCACCTCCGAGCACTGCGAGAAGACTCTGCTCTCAGCGTCTGGAGCGGGGAAGAGACCGCTCCCCTACTCGCTGAAGGGAAACCGGCCTTCTCACAGACCTGCCCCGGCTTGTCTCAAGAGCAACAGACAGAAGCAAAGCAGCCGCTTCCGCGGCCCGACCCAGGCGGGGGTATCACCCAGAGACAGATCCCCACGGGCTCCTTCCCTGCGTGCGCCCCGATGGACCACGCCAGCTCCAGCCACCACGCGGGAGCCGTGCGCCGGGCGTGACGGGGAGCCTCAACGCTCAGTCTTGCTTCCCCTGAAGCTCATCTTTGTGAGACACAGCTGCCGCAGGGCCGTGCCCCCTCTTCCCCCACCGCTTGAGCCCGCTCCTCTGCTCGGCCTCCCCGCCGCAGACGGCCGCTCCGCCGCGTCCCGCACTCGCGGCAGGTCAGCCCTCGCACACGGGAATCCTGCCAACGCGGCGGGGTCAGCCCCATCCCGGCGCCCGCCGCAGGGAGCCCGTCCCCGCTCCTCCCGCTCCCCGGTCCCCAACGGGCCGAGCCGTCACCGGTTGTGGTGCCCAGGGATGCTCTGAAGAGCTCCGGGGGCCGCGCGCCCCCCCCCCCCCCCCCCCCAGCCGCTCCTCCGCGCTCCGGCCCGCAGGCTGGCCCCGGCGGCTCCACCGCGGCAGCGCTCCGGGTCGGGCCCCGGACGGAGCCCCCCAGCCCGGCCGGCCCCTACGCACCCACCGAGGCGGGGAACCAGCGGCCCGAGGGGGTGCCCAGGGCGGTCGTCCGCGGCCTGGGCCCCTCTCACCAACGGCTCCCGGCCCGGCCCCAGCGGCAGGCGGCCCCGCCGGAGGGCGGGCACCGGAGCGCCGGCCCGCGCAGCTGAGGCTCGTCCCGGCGGGGCCTCGGCTCCCGGGTCCCTCCCAGGTCCTCCCCGCGCCCCGGCGCACCTGCCCGGCCCAGCCCTGCCGCCGTGCTCTGACCTACTTTCCCCCTCCCGGGACATAAACAATCCTCTCTTGACACCGCCCCCCAGGCACCCATTGGCTACGTCCGCGCTGCGTCCCCTCGCCGTTGGCTGAGCGCCCCGTCGCTCACAAATAAAAGAGGAGGGAGGGGGAGGTGCCTAAGAGGAACAGGGCTTCAATGGCTGCGCCGTGCGTCACTCCTCGGAGAGCCGCGCCATTGGGTGCCATCGCGGAGGGCTAGCTTGCGTCACGAGTGATATTCCTAAGTCTATTGGCTGACGGAAGGGGAGTCAGAGAGTTGGATTGGCTATGAAGCCTGGGGAAGCGGGTTCTCGGTGAGCCGACGGTCTGCGATTGGGAGAGGTGCCTGCCAGTCCTGGGGGCGGGGCTTTAACCCGGCGGAAGGCGGAAGCGGGCGGCGCTAGGTAGCAGCATGGAGGAGGCGTCGGCAGGGGGTGAGCGGCAGTGGTGGGGCCGTGGCCGGGCTGGAACCGGGACCGCCGGGCTGGAACCGGCCTGCTGCTGGGCGGGGGGACCCCGGGGCGGCCCAGCTCACCTCGCGGGGGACCTCCCAGCCCGGGGTGACCGGGCCTGGCGGGGGGGCCCAGCCCGGGGTGACCGACCTGGCAGGTGTTGGGGCCCAGCTTCTGGGCGGTCCCGGGTGACCGGGCCTGGCCGGGTGCCGCAGCGGCGGGGCCCGCCTCCTGGCCAGAGGAGCTCCGCGGCGCTCGGGCCGGGGACCTGAGGCGGCGGGGGCCGGTTACCGGGTAGGCCTTGCCGGAGGCCAGGCCTGGCTCTCGCTGCGGGGCTGCCGGTGTCACCGGGCCGCGCTCCCCAGAGCGCCTCGCGGCCTGGCTCTGTCTCCCCCACCCACTCCCGGTTATCGCGGCCGAGCGCCGTTACCGTCGGTGGAGCTGCGGATGAGGTCTGCCATGGTGCTTGCGGGCTCCATGCCGTCGGTGCCGGAGTGGCGCGGGGCCGGGCTGGGCCCGGCGCGATGAGTCAGTGGCCGGCAGTGACGGGGCACCGGGGAACGCGGGGCCGGGCGGTGTTTGCCTGGCTCGGCCCGGTCCGACGCTCCGCCGCCTGCGCAGCCGTGGGCTGGGGAACCGGTCTGGAGCATTCCCCGCTCTCAGCTCTGCTTGGCGGGATGTGGCGGCTGAGCCCCAGGCGGAGGCCCGAGCGATGCTGACAGCACAGCAATAAACGGCACGAGGGCTGGAGGGGAACGCGGGACTGCGGGGAGGCGGCTGGTGCGGTGCGGAGGAAGGAAACACCAAGGGCCTGACCTCACCGGCAGCCTCCCAGCCATTCCCTGGGAGGGCCCGGGCTGAGCCTGGCATAGGCTCAGCGTGACGAGCCCCTGTGGGTTTTTATTGCTTTGCTGCCCAGTTGCTGCTGAGGTCATCGGGACAAAGCCTTTACTCACCGCAGGCTGTTTACTGCTTTTCTTGTCCCTTTTCTGATGATGAAGGGCTCTGGCACACTGCCCTCTGCTTTCCCTCTCCCTTACGCTTAAACCAGACCTGCTGGTGTGGTGACAGCCCCCTCACCCCCAGCGGAGATGCGTGTCTCTGCGTGGGCCGGTCAGGTGCTGCCGGCTTGCGTCGGGAGAGACTCTGATGCCTCGTTGCTGCTCCTGTTAGAGACTGATGGCTCCTCGCTGTTCTCGTTCCTCCCAGACAGAAGCAACCTGGCCGGGGTGCAGCACATCGTGCTGGTGCTCTCCGGGAAGGGCGGCGTGGGGAAGAGCACCATCTCCACTGAGCTGGCTCTGTCGCTGCGGCACTCGGGGAAGAAGGTGAGCGAGGGCCTGTGGGGTGCTGGGCTCTGTCTTCTCCTTACCGACCTCCAGGTGGGCTGGGTTTTGCTCATCCTTTATGCACGCGTGTGTGTCCTATGCGGGCAGCATATAGATCCTCTGTGTGAAAGTGCTTTTTGTCATAGTGACTCGAGTGTTTCTTTTTTTCTGTGCTTGCCTGATCCAGCACAGGTAACTGCAGTTCACTTCCCCTTCATACAAGAGACTAAATTTACCTGAGATCCGTTGTTGGTTTTGAAGCTAAGGCACTGAGAAATGGCTTTGCTGGTTTGTGGTGTAACACACACTCGCTTTGTGGAGTGAAGTGGGCGAGCTGAAGGATGGTGTTACGCTGGGGACAAAGAGGAGCAGTGTGGGCGTGAGGCAGGCTGAATTCCTTGAGGACTTTTTGAAGGCTCTGTGGAGCCAGTGCCACTTGGATCCTGACAGGTGTCCGACATAAAGATCTCCCCAGAGTGCCTGGAAATGGCCGGGAGATGCTCCTTGGAGGGAAGGAGGCTGGGAGAGCAGTCAAACTTTAAAGCAGTTCTTTGAAACTGTGTTTCAAATCTGGCTGCTGAGTCACAGAGCCCTTTCTGTAAAGTGCTGCGAGCGGTGAAAATTTGGACGCCGGCCCCCCTGCCCAGGGAAGGAGTGCGGCCAGGTGCTGCTGCTGTGCTCAGCCGTGTCTGAAGGCTCTGCCTTGTCACCTGCAGGTGGGGATCCTGGACGTGGACCTGTGTGGCCCCAGCATACCCCGCATGTTCAGGGTGCAGGACAATGATGTGCACCAGTGCGACAGCGGCTGGGTCCCCGTCTTCGTGGACCAAGACAAGAGCATCTCGCTCATGTCCATCGGCTTCCTGCTAGAGAAGCCGGATGATGCCGTGGTGTGGAGAGGACCCAAGAAAAATGGTACCAGTTGTTTATTGCTGTTGGTGGCCACCTTCCAGTGCAAGGAATCTTCTGTGAACTCTCCTGGAGGGGGTGCTGGCTCCTGCTGGGGGCCAGGCTTTTCTGGGCAGGTAGTTCCTTGGAGGAACAAGGCTCCTGTTCTGCAGGAGTGGGTTCAGATCACTCGGGTGGGGAGAGGGCATCTTGTGTTGTGCTGGCAGACAGTCCTGCTGTCTTTCCCCGGCCCCTTGTCACTCAGGGTGCCTCCTGACCCCTGCCCCACCTGGCCCACGCAGGGGGCACCTGATGAAACCTGCTTGTTTAGGGGTGTTTTCTGCCCCTTTTATTTCTGTAGCTTTGATCAAACAATTTGTTGCTGACGTGGCCTGGGGGGACCTGGACTTCCTCATTGTGGACACGCCGCCAGGCACATCAGACGAGCACATCTCCACGGTGGAGGCCTTGCGGCCCTACAAGCCGCTTGGAGCCATCCTGGTGACAACGCCCCAGGTAGGACAGCTGGCTGGGGCTGAACTGGAGTTCCCAGGCAGGCTTCTGCCTCCGGGCCTGGTTTATGGGGGGGGGGGGGGGGGGGGTGTGTGTGGAATATACACCCCCGGAGGGTGTTCACACAGACCTGTCCGTGGCTGCTTATTCTATGTTTCTGCCTCTCGTTTGATGCACACCTGCTCCAAACCCATGGTCCGTCTGGACAGACGGACACCCCTAACCACTGCTGCTCTCTGATGCAGGCCGTGTCTGTGGGAGATGTGAGGCGAGAGCTGACGTTCTGTAAGAAGACGGGCCTACGGGTTCTCGGCATCGTGGAGAACATGAGCGGCTTCGTCTGCCCGCACTGCTCGGTGAGTTGGTTGGGACCGCTGGGCTATTGCAGGTTCTTGTTTGTGATGGGGTGTTGTAGGACGTGGTGCTTTGGGTGGAAAATGGGCAGATGCCGCAAGGGCAATGCTTTGAGCTGGGGAGATGAGAAGCTGCTTTGTGTCAGCTTTGGAAGAAACCACTGGCTCTCTTTTCCTAAAGAGAGCGAGGGTGAAGGCAGTGCCCCGAGGCTGGAAGGTGGAGGGGAGCTGGCTCTGCTCACGTGCAGGCAGCGCCTGCCCTGTCGCACAGGGCCCTGGGGTTTATGACTCACTGCTTTTGCTCTTCCTCCTCCAGGAGTGCACAAACATCTTCTCCAAAGGAGGAGGTGAGGAGCTGGCCAAGCATGCTGGGGTCCCCTTCCTAGGTGAGTGGCCTCTTGAGCACAGCTTTCCGTGGTCAGAAGTGATATCTCCGTGGTGCTGTGGGGGTGCTGGAGCGGAGGGATGCAGCGTCGCAGGGATGGGCAGGCTGGGCGCTGGGTCCCTGTAAGCCCCTGGCACCCGGTCAGAGGCAAGGTGTGGTTCTTGCTTTGCTTCTCTGCCATCCAAACCGCTCGGAGTAGGCACCTGTCCCTGCTGGGGCAGAGGCGGTGGTGATCAGCAGCCTGCTCTGGCTGTTGACATAGCGGTGACAGAGTGAGCCAGGCTGAAGCTGCACAGAGCCAACCTGAAATGCCCTGGAGCCTCCCGGAGAAATGGGGGCTGTGGGCTGAACCCTGCCCACCAGATCGGGGTGGGATCAGGGTAGAAGAGTGTCTCTCGTGAAGCACCGTGATGGGGTCTTGGACTTGGAGGAAGTGGCTGCAGGTGAGAAATAGCTCCTGGAGAGCTCAGTGGGGATTGTGGTTGCTCTCTGTCCTGCTGCTTCTCTAGGAGTTGACTCTCCTGTCAGGGTATTTCTTTAATTCTGACTCCAGGCCTTTGCCCTGCAATGAGCAAGCAGTCACTCTCCCCATTCCTTCTACCCCACAGGCTGTGTTCCCCTGGACCCCCAACTCAGCCAGAGCTTGGAAGAAGGCAGAGATTTCATCCAAGAGTTTCCCAAGAGCTCTGCCTTCCCTGCCTTAGCTCACATCGCCCAGCAGGTCTTGGATGCTTCGTCACAGCAGAGCTCCTGAGGGTGATCCGGAGCTGGACTTTGCTAGCAGAGCCCCTGGCCTGGCAGCACCACCACAAAGAAGCTGTTTGTCTATAAAACTGTCTCAGCGGAGGGTGACGGAGGGAGGGAGGAGCACAGCATCGGTGCCGCTCACGGCAATCCAAAAAGGGAAGCACCACTCAATCCCCCTGGATCCGAAGAGACCCTGCCCAGGCGCTCCTGCCCGCGCAGCGGCAGCCTGCTGCTTGCCTTCTCAATGTGAAAGTGCTCTGTCCAGGCGGTACAGTTGTTCCTGGCCCCATGCACGCAACGCCTTCCCCCGCAGCCAGCTGTTGTGCGGGTGCTCGGGGAGCTCTAGCTTGTGTCCATGGCATCTTGTATGCTGCAGTGCTTCTGGCGAGCACCCGGTGCAGCTATGGTGGCAAATGCCATCGACTGTTCTTCCTTCACTGAACCCAGACGGCACCCATCATCCGGATCGTGGCTCCATGCTCTGCTGCCTTCTGCCGCTTTCCTTGTGTGACAGATTAAATGGTACTTGGCTTGGTGGCTGGTAAGTTCGTGCTGGATGCTCTGATGTGGACCCAAGCCAGGCCACCTTGCTGTGACGTCTCGGATCACTGGTTCCTGATGGGCCGGTGAGGGCATGGGATATGCTTCACATGAGAAAATGTTGTTAGGAGATCTGCCACCGTCTGAGGTCTGCATCCCGCTGTGCTGGGAGCAACGCCTTTTTGGTCTGCTGGGGCTTATCATGACTCAGGAATATTTTTAAGGGTTCCAGGCAGTAAACACTTTTCTTAAAATCTAAGTCTGTGACATGTTTTTCCATGGCTTCAAGCCTCATTGTAGCTGTGAGTCTTGGTATTACAAGCACTTCACGTACATCTAGGTATTTTCTGCTTTTCCCCTGTTTCCTTGTGGGGGTTCAGCTAAATCTTTCCTCTTTCCGCACCAGCTTCAAGATCCAGCCAGTCCCTTGCCTTGCTGAAAGCTGGCCCTGGCAGTCCTGTGCGAGATGCTTTGCCGTGGCTGTTCCCCACACCCCTGCCACATGTGGGGCTCCTGGGTGGTTCCTGCCTCATTGTTCCGAGTGTCCTTTTCCCTTGAACCTCCCTCCATGGCCCCAGAGCTGCTGCTCCCGTGGGACCTGCCCTGCTCTTGCAGGCTCGAGTTAACCTGGGGAAGCAAATGAAGGTGGTGTCCTTGCATCTTATCTCCCTCCCTCCTGGACTCTGAGCCTCTCCTGCCTGTGTGACCTCTCTACACTCACGCTCGCCCTTGCAGCACTGGTTTGGGGATGCAGGGGCAAATTGCAGATTTCTACTAGCCAGACTGGACTATAGCTGGCAGCTGTCACTTGGAGGAGAGCAGGAGCAGCATCTGCCCCTGCCCACGCTGCGCCTGCAGCGAGGACTCGCACCTGACCAGGTTTTCCCATGTGCAGCTTCCCTGGAAAATTTTGTCTGACCTTTGATCACTTATCTGGGATTTGGAGAGCTGGGCAGCAGGGCTGGAGTCTGACCAGACTGTTGGCTGCTGCGGGGTGGCCGGTCACCTCTCACTCCCTCCCTGGGCACCTGCCACCCACCTGGAGCTCACTGAAAACTTGCTGCAAACTCCTCCGGCACCCTGGGGAGCCTGTGCTCCTCACCCTGTGCAAGCCCTGAGGAGCTCCCCTAAGAAACCCCAGCCAGCTGCAGCACGTGCTTTGGAAAAAACATACTTACAAGATGGGTTGCGATAGCTCCAAAGGTTTATTTGTCTGCTGCGATTTATCAGGTAAAGTGACATGTGTGGCTTTCTGCACCCTGCCTATTCCTGCTAGTGCAAGGAATGATTAAAGCAAGTTGTCTGCCCCCTGCCCTAAACTCAGAGGGGGCTTTTAGGCTCTTGGCTTCTCCATGGCAGGAAGATGCTTTGCTTTCTCCCACTGATGAGTCCTGGCCCCGGCAGGGATGCTGCTCGCCACGAGGAGGGCTCCGGGCTGGGGGTGCAGCTTTCCCTGTCCCGGAGACTCAGAGGTGCTCGTGTTCCTGACAGGAGCCGGGAGCAACCATGCTAACCCAGGGGCTGCTGTTTAAATATTACAGGGCTGAAATATTTCAGTCTGAAGCCAGCAAAGCCCATCTAGGAAGCTGGTGCCCACCTCCCCCTGCCAGCGGCCGGCATCATGGTCCAGCATCGTGTGGGCACGGCTCCTTGCTGCTGCCCTGGGGAGCTGGCAGCAGCAAAGCTGGGCTAAACTGGGGTGGCCGCAGAGCCAGAGCTCCTGCTGCTGCCCCAGGGAGCCCAGGATGGGGCTGGGGAGAAGGCAGGTGAGGGTCCGTGGTGCATCCCCCCAGGAAGGGCTGATGTGCATCAGCAGTGAGCAAAGCTGTCCTCAGTGGTGTCGCGGAGGTCCAGGCCTGCCACGGCCGGGGGGTGGAGGCAGGTGAGGTTGTTGTAGGTGTAGACAGGGACGTGGGCATCGTCCCCCTCGGCCACAGACTGCACAAAGCGCGGGACCACCACGGGGTGCTGCAGGGAGAAGTCCCGCAGGCCCTTTAGGGAGCAGTTGCAATGCCAGTTGTTGCCCCCAAGCCACAGCTGCTCCAGGGCGAAGGAGGCACACAGGAAGCCCACTGAGAAGGTCTCCAGTGAGTTGTTCCTCAGGTTGAGGTACCGCAGGTTGGCCAGAGGGGAGATGACTGTGTTGTCCAGCGTCTCCAGCTGGTTATGGGAGAGGTCAAGCCAGAACAGTCTCTGAAGCGGGCTGAAGGTGTCCTGGGAGATCTCCAGGAGCTGGTTGGAGGAGAGGAAGAGGTACTCCAGGTTGCCTAGGCCCACAAAGAGCTGGGGTGAGAGATGGCTCAGCCTGTTGTGCTTCAGGTCGAGCTCCAGCAGCTCATGCAGTTCGCTGAAGCTTTGGTCTTCAATGACGGAGATTGCGTTGTGCTGCAAGAAGAGCCGCCGCAGGCTGGAGAGGCTGGAGAAGGTGTTTGCCCGGATCCTGCCAAGGCAACTGTGCTCCAGGTGGAGGCTGTGCAACTTGGTGACCCCCTTGAAGACATAGTCAGCGAGGACCTTGATGCAGTTTGCAGACAAGTGCATCACCGCTACGTTGTACAGCCCCAGGAATGCCCCAACCCTGATGTCTTGTAGCTGGTTGTTGTTGAGGCTGAGGACCTCCAGCTGGCCCAGCCCGTCGAAGGTCCTTTCTGCCAGGCTCCGGATCCTGTTGTGCCCCAGCTGCAGCTCCTCCAGGAACTGGAGGTCTTTGAAAGTCCTGGGCCTCAGGCTGTTGATGGAGTTGGTGGACAAGCGTAGGACATGCAGGCTCAGGAGGCCCAGAAATGTGTCCTCGAACAGCGAGACGAGCCGGTTGTGGGAGAGATCCAGCCACCGGAGGGACTTCATGCCCATGAAGGCACGGGGCGCGATGGCATTGATCTGGTTGTGGTTCAGATACAGCTTTTGTAGCTTCTGCAGCTTGACGAAGATGTTGATCTTGATGCCCTTGAGCGCGTTACCGCTCAGGTCCAGCTCCTTCAGCTCAGTAAGGCTGCAGAAGAGCTGGTGCTGGAGGTAGGGGAGCTTGTTCCCAGCCAGGATCAGCTCCCTCAAGTTGGGCAAGTCATGGAAGACCTTGTCGGGCAGGACCACAAGTGAGTTCCAGCCCAGGTTCAGATACCAGAGGTTGGAGAGCCCAGCGAACAGTCCTTCCTCCACCTTACTGAAATAGTTGTTGTTAAGGCTGAGGGACACAAGGTTCTGGGTGTGCAGAAAGGTGTGGGGAGCCAAGTGCTTGAGGCGGTTGCGTTCAAGGTGGAGGTGGTAAAGGTTCCGCAGGCCGTGGAAGGCGTGCTGCTCCACGGCAGCCAGCTGGCTGCTCTGCAGGTCCAGAAAGTCCAGCGCCGAGAGGTTCCTGAAGGCAGCGGCCGGCAGCAGGGTGAAGTTATTGCCGTCCAGCCAAAGGGCTTTGGCATGGGGGGGGACGTCCTGCGGCAGGTGCGTCAGGTTGCGGGCGCTGCAGAAGACGTTGAGCTCCTCACTGTAGTCATCCAAGCTGCAGGCACAAGGGCTGGGGCAGCGTGGGGGGTCCACGTCCCCCTGGTCCTTCAGGCTGTCCCCCCCGGGGGGCTGGGAGGCTGTGGCCAGCAACAGGGCCAGGGGGAGCAGGAGGGTGACGCCTGCTGAGGGGCACGAAGGAAAGGGGACACCATCAGCGTGGGGCCATGGCTGCTCTAGGAGACCCCCCCTGGGTGTCTGCGCTGCTGGGGGCAGGGGGTGGGTGGGTGGAGGGGTCAGTCCCAGCCTGTCACACACGCTGGGCAGCTGCAGGAGGTTTTGGAGGCTGGATCAGCCTGTGGGAGAGGGCATGGGATTGCCGCCTGCTCCTGCCACAGCGCAGACCCCTCGGGTGCCTGGACCCCCCAAAATTCACCTCTATATTGCAGCAGCAGCTTCTCCCTTTTGTGGGGAAAGGCCCTCAACCCCCTCCCCTCCTTCCTCCCCAGTGACCCCCGCCATGAACTTGCTCTTCCTCGGAGCAGAGGGGTCTTGGTGTTGCAGCCCCTGCCTGTCACTGCAGCCTCTGTCCAGGTCTGTGGGTGCCTGCAAGCACCCCAGGTGGCACGAGGGCTCCAAAATGTCTTATTAGCAGTGGAGAGGGCAGAAAAGCTAAGGGTCACTTGAGCACCAAGCCCCAGCAGAGTTTTGGTGTCTCCCCTCACCCCCCTGCCCTGCCTGTTCCTCCCAGGACGGGCAGGTTCCCCTGCCTTACCTTTGCCTGTGCTCATGGTGGCGGGCAGGGCAGTGCTCCCTCTCCGCTCTCCGGCCCCACGGACTGCGCAGGGATGGATGGAGCAACCACCTTGACGCCTGTCCAGCCGCCCGCCCGGCCAGGCTTAACCCCACCGCTGCTGGGGCGGGATGTGGGCTCAGCTCCTGGGACAGCGTGGCCCGGGGCGAGCGTCACCAGGACGAGCTCCTCGCTTCTCCCCCCTGGTCTGTAACTGCTTTTATTGCAGCTCGGGGAGGAGGACAGGCGGGGAGGGTGGTCCTGCTGGAGATGGGGTTTGCGTGGGCAGCAAGCGTGGAGGGATGGATGGAGCAGCCTCATGGGGTGCCCCCCGGCCGTGCCCTGGGCTCCTGGAGATCCCCAAGCAGCAGCGCTGACCCTTCCCTTCGTGCCTGCCCTGCTCTGCTGGGGATGCCCTGGGGTGGGCCCTGGCAGCGGGACCTGAGAAACACACATGGGGCTTGCAGCTTCCGTGTCGCGCAGGGGGTTAGAGGGGTGGGGGTTACCCTTACCGGGAGACGGGCTGAAATGCCCGAGGTTTGATGGGGATATGAGTGGGAAATGAGTTGGAAAATGAGGAAAAAGCTCTTCTCAGTGTGGCACTAGAAGCCTGGGGGCTGAACCTGCAGCCCCTCGTGTGTGGAGGTGACGGTGGGAGCACCGCATGCTGCTCGGCTCGGTGCTGTTTTGCCCCAGGGGAATTAGAGAGCAAAGGCTGGGTCCCACCAACGAGGCGACGGCTGTGAGGGTCCCCTGGCTGTCAGCTCCTCTGGCAGCCCCGTGTACGGTGGGATGATGGTGGGTGATGCTCTGGGGCTGGCCCATGGTGCTCGCTGCCTGGCAGCTCACCAGAACCACCCCGGGGAGGCTGGTGACCTCGTTCTGTGTCCCAGGTTGTTTCCCCACCAGCGTCCAACATGGCTTCTGCAGAATCTTTTACCAGTTTCCAGGAAAGAAAAAAAATAAATAAATAAAAAGCCACTTCTCCCTAAGCGAGAGGAGCCCCATGAGCCAGCAGCGGCTGGATGGAAAAGCCATGGCTAACCCGCCCCGATGTCCTGGTAGCCCTGTTCCTCCTTGAAGACACACCAAGACAAAGCACGACTGTGCGCGTGGGAAGAGGCAGCGGAGCAAGATGGCCAGGCTCCAGCCTTGGAACCCAACTTTCCCACAAGCACTGCTTTCTCCCTTTCTTTTTGGCCACGAGCTGTGCTCTCCTCCCCCTTTATTTTTAATCCTCTTTTCCGGGAAATTATAGATCAGAGGGGAGAAATGAGAGATGGAGATACAGGCACCCACTAATAGGCGCTAAGCACATATTGACACAAGGTGTAATCAATCTGGAAGCTAAAAAGAGCTGAACCAGCAAGGGCTGGCCAGCCAAAACCCACAAAACCTCTTCGGGAAGTTTAAACGAGCCCTACCTGTGCCTGGGAGCGGGTTTATCCCTGCCTCCAACAGCACCTCTTTCAGGGAAAATAAAGAGGGTAAATAAGCAAATCCCTGCCCAGCGCGGCTCCGGTACGGGGAGGATCTAGACCTGTCTCCAGACCCGTCTCCACCTTTAAACCTCCTTGAGGGCATCTCCTCCAGTCGTGTCCCACCGCCTGTGGCAGGGGATGCTGGGACCCCGCAGCACTGCTGGTCCCTCCAGAGTCACCGGGAGTCCGACCTCATGTCTGCCTGGTGTACAGCGGCACCACAGCCGCCGCGGGGACCTCATTTTAAGTCCCCACCATGGAAGTCCTCCTCCCACTGCGGCCCCAGCCAGCGTGAACCTCCCCAGCCGATCCCCCCATCGTTCCAGCTCCGCAGCTAATCTCCCCAGCTGGGACCAAAGTCTGAGCTGCCCCACCTGGTTGCCATGGAGAAGGCTGTAATGGTATTAGGAAAAGCAGCAAAATCATAAAAAAAAAGTGCTTTTAAACCTATTTAAACTCTAAGGAATCATTACCTTCCTCAGCAGCCCTCCCGTGCCTACTGGTCCCTCCCCAGGGAGCTCCCCTCGCCCCGTCCCTTTGTGTGGGTGAGTGCTGCTGGCTGTCCCTGGGTTCTGTCCCCAGCATCTTGGGCTGGCCGAGCTGGGGAGGGACTGGTGCTGGTGGCCCTGCCAGGTCTGCTGGAGCTGGTGAGGCTGGTGGGACGCCAGGAGCAACCTGGTCCATGGGCCAGCAGGGACAGCACCGACCAAGCTTGAGCCCTGGGGAGGGGTGCGACATGGGTGATGCTGCCACAGCTGTGTTAGGAAGTATTTTTAGCAAATCTTGACAAATATTGTCCCCGTCTGGAGGAGAGCATCTTGCATTGCCAGGGCAACCAGCGCTGCTGCTCCTCATCCCGAACCAAAAATATGAGAGCTCTGATGCTGCCAACCGAGAGAGCTGGGACGGGTGACATTGGCATCCCAGAGCTTGTGCCACTCTCTTGGGGACACCTGCAGGGACCAAGCTCCCTCCTGGAGAGAGATGGACTTTGCCCGGTGCTCGTTGGCCGCTCACATTTCTAGTCATCCTGGTCCCTACCTATTGTGCTGCATCATTTTTCACTCAAAAAGTCACAAGTTACTGGGGATGGGGACCTGGCAAGTGGTGGCACAGGGTTTTGGCAGTTGCTGGCCAAGGTCCCCATCGCATCTCCGAGTGTTGGCTCACGCCCTGCTGCGGCTGCAGCAGGCTCCTGCGGGAAATTGGGAAAGGCGGCCAGTGTGCTGGCGGCTCTTGGGGCTGCTAACTACCACGCTGGTGTTCCGCATGGCCACATGACACTGTGTCACCTCCACCAGGCTGGCCGGGCTGGTTGGACCAGGAGAGGCAAGGACATCCCTGAGCCATGGCTGGAGGCACAGATGGGAAAATTCCCAAACCCTGAGTTATCGGGGAAGAGAGGAGTGCCTGGCAGTGGGGGGTCAGGTGGGAGCATGATGGAGGGGCCGCACGCCTTCCTCCTGCCAGAGGTTGCGTGGCCACAACCCCCCATGCTGCCTGCTGCCGGGGTCTCTCTGCCTGTCCTGTCCCAGCCCTCCTTCTCAGCGCTGCAGAGAACCAGCAGGAGATGCTGATGGGGTGACAAATGGGACACGAGGCGGCAATGGGCGCTTGCAGCCCAGCAAACCCATCATCTCCTGGCATGGCCGGCCGGTGAAGGGAGGTGATGCTCTTCCTCGGCTCTCAGGAGACCCCGCCGGAGCACACGTCCAGCTCTGGGGTCCCAGCACAAGGGCAGACCTGGACCTGTCTGGAGGGGACCACGGAAACGGTCAGGGGGCTGGAAGAGCCTCTCCTGAGGAGGAAGGCTGGGAGGGTCGGGGTCCTTGGGCCTGGAGAAGACCTTCCCGCAGCCTTTCAGGAGAGCAAGGCGTTTTTGTAGGAGCGACGGAGAGAACCTTTCCGCCCGGCGGGACCGGGCTGGGGGCCGCGCGGCCTCCCGCCGCCAGGGGGCGCTGCCGCCCCGCCGCCTTCCCCCGGAAGCGCGCCTTGCCCTGGAAATGGGACGCGGCTGCACGTGACTGGGCCCATCCCGGGGCACCGGCTGCTTCCTCGGCAGCGCGGGCGCAGGTCCCGCCACTCCCAGCTCCCCCGGCGGGCGGGCCTCACTCCGGCTCCCGGTGCCGCCCCAGGAGGGGCCGCGCAGGGCCTCGGCCCGTGACAGCTGCCCGCACCCGCTGCGGCCTCCCCGGGCGTGCGGGCCCTCCGCGGGGCGCTCCGGGCGGGGGGGCCGCTCGGTCTGGGAGAGGGTGCAGATCCACTCTGCTGGCGCTGGATGCCAGATGGAGCCAGCCGCTGTGTCCGCCCTGCCGAAGCCTCCCGAGCAGGCGCCGAGGCGGTGGCTGCTCCCTCTGCTCCCCACGAGGGCCGGGCAGGGTGAGGCGTGCGGCCCTGCCCAGAGCTGGCTGGTGCTGCAGGAGGGGTGAAAACAAACAACGGGCATTGGCCTGGCGGCCTGCGTGCTGGAAATCTGCCTCTGGTTTCCTCCTCAGCTGCTGTGGGTTTGGGGAGTGTTTTCACATCTTAGAGCTGCGTCCCAGGTGAGAGTTTCGGACCTCGGAGCTCGCTGGTGACCCAGCCACCACGTCAGCTGGCTTGAAAGCGTCTTTGGCAAGAAGAGGGAAAGGAAAAACTCAGCACAAAGTTGGCATTTTAGCTCTTAGTGGGGTTGAGGAAATAGAACTGTTGTTTGGTTTTGCTCTAGAGCGGTGAAGGTGACTTTGGGTTGCAAAGTCACAGAATCACACAGAATCACAGAATGGATGGGGTTGGAAGGGACCTCTGTGGGTCATCTAGTCCAGCCCTCCTGCCGAAGCAGGGTCACCTACAGCAGGCTGCACAGGACCTTGTCCAGGCGGGTCTTGAATATCTCCAGAGAAGGAGACTCCACAGCCTCCCTGGGCAGCCTGTGCCAGTGTTCCGTCACCCTCAGAGGGAAGAAGTTCTTCCTCATGTTCAGACGGAGCTTCCTGTGCCTCAATCTGTGCCCACTGCCCCTTGTCCTGTCACTGGGCACCACTGAAAAGAGCCTGGCCCCATCCTCCTGACACCCACCCTTCAGATATTTATAAACATTTATTAGGTCCCCTCTCAGCCTTCTCTTCTTCAGGCTGAACAAGCCCAGCTCCCTCAGCCTCTCCTCGTAGGGGAGATGTTCCAGTCCTCTCACCATCCTTGTAGCCCTCCGCTGGACTCTCTCCAGTAGCTCCTCATCTTTCTTGAACTGGGGAGCCCAGCACTGGACAGAGTACTCCAGATGAGGCCTCACCAGGGCAGAGTAGAGGGGAAGGAGAACCTCCCTCGTCCTGCTGGCCACACTCTTCTTGATGCACCCCAGGATCCCATTGGCTTTCTTGGCAGCCAGGGCACACTGCTGGCTCACGGTTAACCTGTCATCCACCAGGACACCCAGGTCCCTCTCCGCACAGCTGCTCTCCAGCAGGTCCGCCCCAAGCCTGTACTGATGCATGGGGTTGTTCCTCCCCATGTGCAGGACCCTGCATTTGCCTTTGTTGAACCTCATCAGGTTCCTCTCTGCCCAACTTTCCAGCCTATCCAGGTCACGCTGAATGGCAGCACAGCCTTCCGATGTGTCTACCACACCTCCCAGTTTGGTGTCATCAGCAAACCTGCTGAGGGTACACTCTAACTCTTCATCCAGGTCGTTGATGAAGAAGTTGAACAAGGCTGGGCCCAGTACTGACCCCTGAGGGACACCACTAGTTACCAGCCTCCAACTAGACTCAGCGCCACTGATGACAACCCTCTGAGTTCTGCCATTCAGCCAGTTCTCTATCCACCTCACCGACCACTCATCCAGCCCACACTTCCTGAGCTTCCCTAGGAGGATATTATGGGAGACTGTGTCGAAAGCCTTGCTGAAGTCGAGGTAGCCAACATCCACGGCTCTCCCGTCATCTACCCAGCCAGTCATGTCATCGTAGAAAGCTATTAGGTTGGTCAGGCATGATTTCCCCTTGGTGAATCCATGCTGACTACTCCTGATAACCTTCTTTTCCTCCACTTGCTTGTTGATGGCCTCCAGGATAAGCTGCTCCATCACCTTTCCCGGGATGGAGGTGAGGCTGACCGGCCTGTAGTTCCCTGGGTCGTCCTTCTTGTCCTTTTTGAAGATTGGAGTGACATTGGCCTTTCTCCAGTCCTCGGGCACCTCTCCTGTCCTCCAGGACCTCTCAAAGATGATGGAGAGTGGCTCAGCAATGACATCCGCCAGCTCCCTCAGCACTCGTGTGTGCATTCCATCGGGGCCCATGGATTTGTGGACGTCCAGATCGCTGAAGCGATCCCTCACACAGTCCTCCTCGACCAAGGGAAAGTCGTCCTCTCTGTAGGCTTCTTCTCTTACCTCCGGGGCCTGGGATTCCTGAGGGCCAGTCTTAGCACTGAAGACTGAAGCAAAGAAGGCATTCAGTAGCTCTGCCTTCTCCGTATCCTCCGTCACCAGGACACCCGCCTCATTCAGCAGCGGCCCCACGTTGTCCCTAGCCTTCCTTTTGCTGCTGATGTAGTTGAAGAAGCCCTTCTTGTTGTTTTTGACATCCCTTGCCAGCTTCAATTCCAGGTGGGCCTTGGCCTTCCTCATGGCATCCCTGCATGCTCTGACCACGTTCCTGTACTCTTCCCAAGTGGCCTGCCCCTCTTTCCACATTCTATGGACCTTTCTCTTCCACCTGATCTCCGCTAGAAGCTCCTTGTTTAACCATGCAGGTCTCCTGCCTCCTTTGCTCAATTTCTTTCTCAGGGGGATGCATTGCTCCTGTGCATGGAAGAAGTGTCGTTTAAAGAGCGACCAGCACTCATGGACCCCCCTGCCTCCGAGAGCCCTGGCCCACGGGATTCCTCCCAGTAGCTCCTTGAAGAGGGCAAAGTCAGCCCTCCTGAGGTCCAAGGTTTTGATCCTGCTTATCGCCCTGCTTCCTCCACGCAGGATCCTGAACTTGACCACTTCATGGTCACTGCAGCCGAGTCTACCTCCGACCTTCACATCCTCCACCAGTCCCTCCGTGTTTGTTAACACAAGGTCCAGCAGGGTGCCTTTCCTTGTTGGTTCCTCCACCACTTGCATCAGAAAGTTATCATCGATGCTCTGTAGGAACCTCCTGGATTGCGCCTGCCTAGCTGTATGGTCTTCCCAGCTGATGTCAGGGTGGTTGAAGTCACCCTAGAACCTCATTCCTCTGCCCAATTCTGCTATTTGTGGTGTCTGCCAGGACAAAATTTGCTTTGTCATTACAAACCACGGGAAAAGCAGTTGCCCTCATTTCTGTTGCTGGTGTGGCACCTGCCACAAAGGTGGTTTTGCCTTCAGCTCCCAGGCACTGCAGGAACATAAATAATAGCGTATATGCATATGTTAATTATGCTTATACTGCTGTCTGCCAGGTGAAGCAGGCACCCCTGTGTCTCAGGGAGCACCCCGCTTTGCTGCCGTGGTGGGGTGGGATACTCACCTGCCTGAATCGGGCGTCTCAGGGCGCAGGTGCTGCGTGGGGCAGCAGCATGAGCCAGCCAGCGCACGTCCCTGGGCTGGCATGGGCTGCCAGTGCCTGTCCTCGCAGGGCTGAGAGCTGGCAAAAGACGGCGTGCGCCTGGGGAGCGGAGCTGCGGCTCGGCTCCTTTGTGTGCCGAAGCACCCTCTGGAGACTTCCGAGACCCCAGTGCTGTGGGCGGTGTGTGAATTTGGCTTTCTGCTCGGCAGTGGGTGTGAAGAGACTGAATTCTCATCAGCACTTTCATTACCTTAATAAAATTACTTCAGGTCTGTTAAGATCTGTTGCAGAAAAATAAGACATAATTGCATGTTTCATTAGCTGCTTCTTCCCCGAGCCCCGAAAGAGCTCAGCCCCTGGTTCTCAATTCCATGGCCATTCGTGAAATCCATGCCGAGAGGCTAAGGGATCTTCTCCAACAGCCTGGACCAGCTGCCACTGGTGAGGAGCTACTGCTCAGCATGGAGCTTCTATCAAGAAGGCTCCTCTTCCTCTTTCACTCTTGTATCTTTGACAGATACTAAGAAGTTATTCAGAGCTATGCTCTTTTTGAACGTTATATTGTCAAAGCTTTTCTTCTGCAAGAGACAAGTCCTTACCTAAACTCACCCACTCTACAGAAATAGCAGTGATAATAAGCCTGAAAGGAGGAGATTAAGAACTGGCATTTGTTTTACCGTATGACTGCCGTTCACCAAGGTCTTCCAGCCTTATCCACCATGTCTTGCACTCTCCGTTACCCTTGCTCTTACATTGGAGACTCTGTTCAACTACATTTAGCTTTTCACACACTTGGGAGTGGTCCTGTTCAGGCCTGGATGGTCTCCGTTCAGAGTCAGCGGCAGCGTGTAGACCAGCATGATCCAGACTTAGCACTGTCTGGGCTAATCAGAGTTTGTTTCAGTGTGTGCTTTGCTTTAAAACTTCTATTTTTCTGCATAGCGACTCTGAAGCCTAGAGATAAATTGGGGAAGGTCTTTCCTGTCACCAGTGGGAGCTTGGTCAGAGCTCCAAGGTCCCGCTGCCTTTGGGTGGCTCATTGGCACAGGAGATATAAGGACTGTGGAGGGCAAGAGAAAATTGCCTGGAAGGAAGTTGACGTTAGCTGTTACTGGAGGGTCTTGGAGCAAATGATTGGCTTAATGGATTAATTAGTGGGTTAATCAGATCTTAAATTGTCCCTGTAAGATCCCTGTAACAGAGATGGAGGACATCCCTACAGCTGGGTTTTGTGAGAGGTACGTGATACAGACAGAGTGGTACCTCCTGGCTGGAAATCTTCCTTCACTGGGGGTGTCTGCTAAACCTCTCGTTTCAGTACCTGCTGTGTGCTGTCCTAGGAATACAGAAACCTGACAAGCATCGTTTCCTGGGGTGGCTGTGATAATTGGCTCCACCTTAAAATCAGCGTGGATGCCACACCAGCTGGTAACCAAAGTTGTTAGCAACATTGCTTGTGCCCTACCTCGAGAGAATAGTTACTGCCATAGAGATTCTTAGATCCTTCCTCTGCTCTTTTTTTGCACAGACTGAAACTGTGCAAATATCTTGGCCTCCAAGCACTTAGCCTCCGAGCACATGGATTTTGGAAGCACTGCAGAGAATGAGCACGTAAGTACTCTGACAGAGCATATGCAGCATCTTGCTAGCGCAAATATACATGTGAAGTTCTGCAGCCCCCTTCCTGGGTCCTGGAAGCAGCACTCTGCAAATGAAATCCTAACGGCAGGAGGAAAACAGCAGCTGAAAATCCTATTGACAATCTGTGCAAGCTCTGAAAAGCTGGATGTGCTGTGCTCCTCCCTTCCACCAGCACCGTGGTGGGAGCATAGCATAGGTGAGAGGAGGGCTCCGCTGGCTGGCACTAGCTGCCGGAGCTGTTGTGTGTCTCTAGGTGCAGCTGCAGGACAGGAATGAGAGGCTGCACGGGCTCGGAAACCTGCAGGAGAGGATGGGGAAGCTGGCTGGCTCTGAAACAGATTTCTCAGCCAGAATGGTCTTCAGTGAAGAGGAGAAACTGAAGGTAAAACAAATACTTTAGGAGTTGGAGAGAAATGAGCCCTGAAGCTGTGTGAGGCCAGTAGATCTGCAGTGGAAAATCCAGTGGGAAATGTTGGGGCCTTCTTTGGGGGGGGGGGGGGGCATGTGGGGTGTGTTGTGCTCGGATTCCCCAGTGTGACCTGTTGAAACAGTATGTTGGCCTCAGAATTGGTCCATGACCTTTAGAATGTCCTTTCTCTCTCCTAGATTTCCAAAGACCTCATTGATCTCCAGATCGAGACAAACAAAATGAAGGAGCAGTATGAGACGGAGAACTTTGAACTGAAAAACATGGTATGCAGAAGTCTGAAGCAGAGTTGATTCAGCTCTGCCACTGCCTTTATCCAGAACCACAGTTCATTATGTATCCATCTTTGCTTTGCTTGGTGTATTCTCCTGGCTTTACTTAAAGCAATGAATCCCCCCCACGCCCCAGATACCACAAAACTCCTGTGAAACTCATCTCTCTAAGTTGTAGCATGCCAGAACCTGTTTGGCCAAATAAATGCCCTGTGATTGCTGCTGGTCTCTGCCACAGTCTAATTCTGCTGCTTCCTCACTGCAGATCCTGGCCCTGGAGAATCGTGTGCTGGATCTGGAGCACTGCAGTGAGAAGGTCACTGGGGAGCGGGATGCCTTACGGGAGCACCTGCATGCTCTGGAGATCAGTCGGAAGGAGCTGGCGGATGAGTGCAACATTTTGAAAAGCAATTACCTGGCCCTGGGCAAAGAACTGGAGCAGGAGGTGAGACAGGCTGCGGTGTTAGCTCTGCTGTTCTTAACTTCATCTCGCCATTACCTGATCTACAGACAGCTTGGCTGGCTTTGGGTTGCGCATCCACATCACAGCTCAGGTCCAGTAAGGTTTGCCAACTGTTGGACAGTGTAGCTTGGGTGTGGTTTTGTTTTCAGGACCCAGGGATTTCATGTAACATGGTCACCTTCTAGCAGGGCTTGCAGGACCTGCTCTGCTCAGCAGGGATGGTGCTGAGCCCACGCTGACCTGCGTGCCATGCTCTTCTAAGTCAGAAAGATTCTACCAGAGTCTTTTTCTTTTCGTGCCACCTGAGATTGCCAACACTAGCGATAACGAGGAGGTCACTGCAGGGCTGGTCTGAGTGCACGTCGCAGGTCCCTCTTGGCTGCGAGCACGCTTTGTCTCCCTTTTATTCTGCATGGCTTGCGCAGGCTGCATGTGAACTGATTGTGGTCGTTCTCATTTCATATGGTGGCGGGAAGGGGCCTGACAGTTTTTGAGGTCGGCAAGTTTATAAAAACACCGAACATAAGCAAGTTTCTGATTGTCTCTTAAAATATAGCAAATTTCCTGGTGACTCTTGGCTCAGCAATTATTCACTGAAGTCTTTTGGAGCCAGATTTGTGTATTTCTTAGGCAAGAATAGCTAGTCCAATAGACTTTCCTCTCTTCCTCCCTCTTCCCCCCTCCCACCTCTCCTTCTTTTTGAATTGGATCAGATGACTGACACCCTGCAGCCTCCCTCCCCTGGCAGATAGTTTAGCTGGTGCAGCCAAATGACCTGCCTTACCATGCCAGCCCTGTGCAGAGCTGTGATGGGAAGATGTGGGGCTGGGAGCAGGCATGGTGGTTTAGGCAGTGTCCAGTCTGTCTTCATGGTGAGCATTGGTCTGCAGAGCTCTGGTAGAGGAGTGTACGAGGTCGTGATCATCCCATTGCAAAGAAGTGAGTGAGTGACTCTTGTGAAGCTACCGTTTGTCTCCTGTAAACTGAAAAATGGAAATTTCTCATGAGGAGGCAAGCTCAGCTGCTTGCAGGGGTGTGAACCCACCCTGTCGTCCTGCCAGAGCACGAGGCAGAGCGTGTGCAGCTGACTGTCAGCAAGGCAGCATGCTGCTGAGACATGGTACCACCGGGCTGCGGAGGAATAGCTCGGCGTTCAGCAGTCGCGATTGCTTCTTGTCCCCAAGGGGGTGCAATATGTTAGTCAAAAATTGGATTTTCAGGTAGCTCACATCTCTAAATGATGGATTTAACAGGTTGGTGGTAATAACACCCTGTTTTTAGACGGATCCTGGAATCTTTCAGGGAGTGAAAGCACATGGATTCAGTCATGTGCCTGGATAGCGTCCTGAAGAAGTGGTGGAGCAGGGTCCAGAAGCCAAAGGTGAAATCCTTGGTTGTAATTCATAAGATGAGGATTTTACCCCAGTTTCTTGGCTCAGACTACCAAATATCCTTGCCTGAAGCAAAAGAGGCTCCAACTTGGCAGGCTGTGACTTGTCGCAGCATGGGCCTCTTGCTCATTATTTTCCCAGTGTGGACTTTCCCAAAGGACATGGGAAAAGCAGCCTGCGGTTCTGCCCCCTCCCCTTCCCCAGCGCTCTTCTGGGGAGACAATGAACCTTTTACACATTCCCAATTACAAGTGCTACTTGTGACCTTGCCAATATGTTGTCATGGCTGCTTGGCGCAGAAGCAGCTCGGGGAGCTCATTCACGGTCCCTCATACGGGAACAGTTAAAGCCTCTGAATTGTCGCAGCCCCCATTGTACGCTTCAATTCACACATCGTCCTGTGTCTGTCCCAGGCAAAAGAGCGCAGCGGAGCTGGCCTTGCCTGTCCCTGGGGAAGTGCCTTCCAGAAGATGCCAGCCACTTTGCGCCTGTTTTCTAACTCGCTGTAAATTCTTCCTTTTCAAGACTCTGACCTTTTCTCAACCCTCCGTTTCCTCCTCCTCTTTTGTTCGGCAGGCTTACGCGGTCTGTGGCAGCGGTACAAAGCGAGGCCATCGGAGGGAACCCAAATGGCTGCGAACTTATTCCACGCTGGGGGTTTCCCTGGAGCTGGGCCAGGCTTGGGAGCGCAGGGAAGGCAGTGAAGCCCATGGCAAACCTGGAACTGCCTCTTTCTTTCGCTAGGCTGGTACTTCTGCTTGTGTGACCCCCTCTGATGAAATTGTCAGGGCTGACAGCTGCAGATGGATCGCTTTCGGTTGGAGAACAAGCAGCCCGTCTCTGCGTAGCTGTCAGTTTTCACAGCTGTATATCTCACCTCTTTGTCAGGCTCTTTTCTCCTCTCCTCTCTCCCTCAGCCCACCCTGTGCTATCTTTTGATAAGCTATTCTCTCCACGGATGACTCAGATGACCTCTGCCTCCCATCCTCCCGATTCACTGCCATGGTAACAATTACTCAAGCTTGTCCCCAGTCATAAACCCCATCAAAGCTTTGTTATCTACATAGAAACCCTCCCGTGAGACATGAATTCCCCCAGTGTTCCTTCCAGATCACCTGTAACAGGGCCTTTCTCATTCAGAGCCTCTTTATCTTTTGGAAACGTGTCACTTCACACCAGCTTTGAATCTCGCTGCCTACACGGTGCTGTGGGCTGGCTGCTGCTGGAGGGATGCATTCAAACAAAACCGGAATTAGCTGGGTGGTGTCAGCCTAGATGGATGGAGATTTGGCCCTTCTCTTACCTTACAGAGTCCAGCACTGTTCAACGCCATTGCGTGGGGCAAGACATGCCTGAAGTGTTGGGAAGCTGTGTGGAGGGTCCAGGGTTAGGGTGAGGAGTGAGGCTGGAGGACATGATGGAGGGATGGTGGCAGAGCTGTGCCCAGGGCTGGGCTGGCACTGGCGTCTGTATGTGAACGTGAGAGCGAGACGGCGGAGGGAGTAACTTTACATGTGAATAATCCTGATGCTTGCCGATGATACTTACCCTGCATTTCCATGAGAATCAGAAAATTGCTGATATCTTTGGGCATATGAGAAAGAACTAAAAATAAAACTTGCTTTCAGGAGGGGATGTGAGTGCCTGTCTTGTGCACCAAGAGCAGCGGGCATGTGCTGAACAGGCAGCGTGTGGAGTCAGTGAGGCAGGATTTCAGAAGCTCTGTCCTTCTTGTTTGACCTGGCAGGTCATGAAGAATGAAGAGCTCAGCCTAGAGCTGCTCAATCTGGCCAATGCCAGGAGCACCTGTCCTCGCACAGAGGGCTACCGCTCCCCCGCCAAGGCCGATGAATCCTCTGCCAAGCTGGAAAGGGTGCGAGCAATGGTGCACTGTCTCTCTGCTCGGAAGGTGAAGGTAAAGACCTCTTTGTCCTGTTGCCAGGCTGAGCTCCTTGGAGAACAGGAATCTAACAGACACCTTCTTCTGTCTCTTACTAAAACCAGCCAGAAGATGTAGTTGCCTCTGAACATGAGCGGCAAAAGCTGGACAGAAACGTAAGTGTGTGGGGGTCTGTTCCTGGATCCTTGGGGAAGCAGAGGGGGAATTTATTCTGACTGTGGCTGGCACATCCTGGTGCTAACTTGAATTTTGTGGATGAGCTGGTGCCTTTATTTATTTTAGTTTGTTTTTTTTTAAGCTGTGCAGTTGAAAACTGAAACTAGAATAACTCCAGATCTTGTGCAGGCAAAAGCTGTGAGAGGGCAGCTGTGGTTCCCTCAGTCAGTGCCCCTGGGTGAACAGAGGCAGGAGTTTAAAAGCCAACAAGTGCAGAGGACGCTTATTTATATTCTTCTTGCGGATACTTGAGAAAGATGGGAGTGATAGAGCACCCGAAAGTGAGAACACAGAGATGGTCCCTGCCTCCCATGCAGGGTCATTGACAGCCCGTGTAAAACCAGCTTGGACTCCACCACCACCTCCTGCTGGGAATCTGATTCTCAGAGCCAGACTCTCCCTTGGGGGAGCTCCATGTGTGCACCTCCGTGTGCCCTGTCTCCAGAGCACACGCCGCTTCTGGTGTGCTACGGATCACTGGTCACTCCCAGTTAAACCTGTCCTTTCCCCAGGGTTTCGCTGGTCAGCTGGACTTGTGCTCAGCTGGAGGCTCTCCTCACTTCTTCCCCGTTCATGAATCCCTCTCTCAGCCCTCTGGCTCATCTTCATCTTCATTTGTCCCTCAGTTGCTTGGAAACCAGGATCACATAAAAGTGGAGCTTGAAAAACTGAAGAAAACCTATGATTCGCAGCATCAGAAGCTGGAAGAGAGAGTGTGAGTGTTGGAGGGCATATCCTTCTGTTTGGCTGGGCATTTGTGGAGCTTGGTGCAGCTGAATTTGATCCTTGGGCACAGGAGACGAGGCAGCCTGCCTTTGGTGGAGTACAGGGGGTGAAACAACAGTTCAACCTTGGAAGAAGTGAGGCCTGAAAGAAAACCTAATTTTTTCAAGGCTCTTAAGAGGGTCAGCTGTCTGCTTAAAAGTCAGGTGGTGTTTATGTACCGCCACTCTGAAAATCCACCTTCCGTGACACACACGGCAGATGTGTGACAGCCCAGAGGTGAATCCAGCCCTGGCCCTTACCCCCCACAGCGGTTCTTCCATCGACAGGCTGGAATGGGGTCAGTGTCCTGGCAAAGGCTGCCACAGCAGGGACGCTACAGAACTCGACCCTCTGGCTGGGGTGGATGTTCAGTTTTGGTAGCGAGAGCTCTGTGGCTGCCGGTTGGCACACAGCTGGTGGGGGCTGGTGCTGCTGCCGAGAGATTTCTGTCATCCCGTAGTGATTTCCGTCTCTAAGCTGGCTGTATTGGACCTACAGAGAAGTTTAGGGGTTTAAAATAAACACAGCTTCTTTCTGTGTGCCCAGGATCGCAATGGGGAAGGAGCTGCAGGAGGCGAAGGGAGCGACTGGGGACACCCAGCACAAGCTGGTGGAGCAGTCAGCGGTAAGGGCAGGCTCCCTTCCAGCTGCTGGCACCTGGGCTCTGGGACTGCCCCTGCTCATCTGCTGCTCTTGGGTGCCATGCGCTTCTCCAGGAGCTAGCAGGGAGTGGATGTCTTGTATCGAGGTACTCCGACGCATCTCTCTTTCCAGGGAGTTTGTCATACCAAGGTGCTCCTCCCTGTGCAGTTTCCTTCTCCAGGGGTGCGATGCACGTGGTGGAAGGTGCTGCTTGCCACAGGTGGTGGGAGGAATTCTCTTTGCTGATATTTAGAAAGCGTTGGTGAAATCGCTGAGAGGGGGATGGGGGATTGCAAATGACAGAAGGTAGCAGGGGAATAGAGACTATAAATATTCCCAGTGGGGTCCTGTGAAAACACAGGACCTTCCCAGCTCTAGTGAAGCTGAATATCTGGAAATGAAGTCCCCCATCTCTTATGGAGCTTCTTAGTGCCCCTTTGCTTGGCCGGAGGACGAGGGCAGCAGCGAGTGTGTTTGCTGTGCCTAGGTGCTGCTGACCTCCCAGAGCCAGCTCCAAGAGGTGGAGGCTGAGAACTCCCAGCTGCAGCTCCGGCTGAAGGAGCTGAATGAGGAATATCGCTGCCGGCTCGCGCAGTACGTCAAGGACGTGGCGGTGGGTAGCCCCAGTCCCAGGGGCTCTTCTGGCCTGGGGAGCTCTCTCCATGCTGGCTGCCTACTTCTTGCAGGCTGCTGCTGTTTCCTCTCCTTGCTGGGCTGTGGAGTAGAGCTGGCAGTGGGGCTTGGGGAGCCCTGCTTGCAGCTGGAAGGGGGCTCTGTGCCCTCGGCTTGGCCTGGCAGAGGAGATGCCAGCCCCACCCATCGCCCAGATTTCCTGTATGGCCGCACTAAAGGGTCTGGGAGCTTCTGTTGGGAGTTTATTTCTTGATCAGATTACTTGGATTGAAAGATCCTCTTATTTACAATGGCTGATTTCCAGTTGGCTTCTAATCTCCATTGCCCTGACAACTTCCCTCCACAGGCCAGGCGACGCCACTTCTGGCTTTGTTGCCACCTCCATGGTGACTCCGCTACTGTCCCCGCAGGGAGCTCTGCCAGCCTTAGTGGTCGGCTATGGAGCATGTAACACCAGTGCCTGGGACCCGCTCTCGGAACAGGCGCCTTTGATGTAGAGTAGGGCTCCCAGAGTGTGGTGAGGACTCAGCACAAGGCAGGCATTTCAGGCATGGATAGCTGATTATACTGAGCAGTGAGACTGGGAAGAAACTTCTTTCTTCTCCCCTAGGTAGCAGTAAGCATGTTTTGGCAAGAGTTTCTGTGCTGGGAGAAGGTTAGTGCCAAAGAACACAATGTGGTGATGGATCAGGAGACTAAGCAAAGCAATTTTTACTGTTAAGAATAGTTTAATTTCCAACAGAGCGATGTTGAAGCGTCTCCTAGCTAGTAGAGAGGGTGGGACATGGTGGAAAGAATACAGGACTAGAGATGGTAACTCCTGGTGCTGACTGATGTTTCCCTAGACGGGTCACTGATACAGTACAGAGGCCTTCTCTGTCTCGAAGGGCCGTGATGGACGTTAATTAGTCTTTCCTGCTCCTAGAAAATGGAAGATATGTGTTATTCTCTGTGCTGTTAGCACAAATCTGCCTGGACCTTCTCTATGGGAAATGGGTTACATGCCTTAGGGAATGACTTGATTACTTCGACTTATTTCTCTGTATGTTTAAAGGACTACATGGACAGCAAATCCAACAACGGTCCTAGAAAAGCCCCAGCTGATCATGCTCCCATGAAACGCTTTGTGGACAGCATGCTGAAGGATATCAGAGCTTCCTACAAGTCTCGGGAAGAGCAGCTAGCTGGAGCGGCACGTGGCTACAAGAAACGCATGAAGAACTTGGTCAAGAAGCATGAGAACCTGCTGATTGCTTATGGGTAGGGCTATGCCAGGGTCTGGGCTACCTCTGCCTCCTCAGCATATTGCCAGGGACCAACTGGAAGTGCCCTGAGCACCCAGACCCCTGAGGAGGGGGGCAAATGGGGCTCCCAGGTGGAGCAGAGGATCTGGAGTGCATGTTTATCTCCCTGCTCTCGATAAGCCAGGAGCAAGGTGTCTCCAGCTACATGTCAGGGTGCTCTGGACACCCTGGAGCTGCTCTGCACATGTTTCTCCTGTGTAAAATTTAGGGTGAGAGATGGATTCCACGTTGGATGGTGTGGAAATGTAGAGGTACCACAAATAACTCCTGCCTCCCAGCCCGTCCCTGCAGCACTCTCGGCTCTGCTCCACAGCTCTCTCAGCAGCTTGGGCTGTGGGAAGCAGCAGAAATTCTTGTGGCATAAAAGCCACAAATAGCTCTAGGACAAGCTCGCCTCGGAAACACTCCCAGGAATATCGTGCATACTTCTGGGCTCTCCCACTGATCCTTTGCAGGTGGATTGGCTCTCAGTGGCCATAAGCCAGCAGGTCCCAAGCGAATGGTACCTCCAGCACCAGCAGAAATGTTCTGCGTTGTTACATAACCAAAGCTACCAAGGGACTAACCCCTACTCCTCTGGCATGTTGCAGGCTCCAGAGAGAGCGGATCCGGTCCCTGGGCAGCAGCGCTATGGATTGTGGCCCTGCGGAGCTCCACTTTTCCATCACAGACCCAGAGCTGCTAACAAACACAACCCGGGAGCTAAACCGGCTGCGGGAGAATAAAGCAAAACTGGAGATGCAGCTACATGAGTTGCAGAAGGTGGTGGCTGGGCTGCTGGCTTTCTGCGGCAGTGAAACTGGGAGGTGGTGGGGAGTCTCACAAGCAGTAGACTCAGCCCCTTCCTTAGGTGTTCCCCAGGGGTTTGCTGTGCCTGTGGCACAAGCAGGGGTAGTGCCTGCTTGCCTTTTGGGAGGAGACAGCATGTCCAAGCAGTCCCCTCATTGCTTCAACCCCGCTGCGTAGGGGTGAGTTACAAGTTAGATCCAGGAGGCTGGGCAGCCCCATAGATTGGGGTCAGTGAGCTCTGGGAGGGCTGAGGAGTAGCAGATGTTATGGGAGAGCTGCCAGGCCAGCAGACTCACTTGCTGCTAAAAGAAGAGGTAAGGGAGGATAGGGTGGGGCTTTCTGTTCTCGAATGCCTTTGCCTCAGTGTGAATAGATAACTGAGCAGGAGACCACACTCAGAGACACGCCAGTCAGCTCCATGTCCTGCCACTGGTTCTGCCTGGGCAGAGACATGTCTCTTGATTTGCATGAGATACATTTATTTAAAAATTCAGAGTATGGGAGACATAAATCTTAAGATTGTCCTGCACATCGTTTCCTTGCCAGGGCACTGGTGGCTGCTGCAGTGGTAGGATACATTGTGCCACTTTCTTCAAAGTGGCGAAGACTGTGGTGAGACTGTAATGGTTTAATGCTGTTCTTCCTTTGCCTTCAGGAACGACCGAAAGCAACCTCTGGCTTTCCACTGTCTCCTGAGCAGTAAGTGCTGTTTGTTCCTCGGGATATTTGTAATTATGAATTCTCCTTGCTGTGTGGGTTGAGGAGTCTTTTCTGCTTTACTTGGAATGGTAATAAATAGGGAGAAAGCGAGCTGATAGGGACTCATCTCAGAAGAAAAGCCAGCTGTCACCTCAGTGCAGTGTTTCCTGTGGTGACATGAGTTGGTCATTTGGGCCTTAATCCAAGAAAGCTCTTAGGTACATGTTTGATTTAATCACATTTTTAGTCCCACCGATCTCTTCAGAAGCAGAAGTTAAGCATACGCCTGCGTGCTTTGGCGGATCACAACCTGAGAAAGGCAAGTGAAACACCACCAGCTTGGGATGGTTTTGTTTCTCCTGCTTCCCAACGCAGAATCTGGGCTGGAACCCTCAGCGCAGCCTGTACGGGTACCTCCCTGGCTTCCCAACATGCCCTTTATTTGCTCATTTTTGATGGGTCTGTTCCCCCTGCTTCGTTATTCTCTTGAAACTCTTATCAACTATAGCTGTGAAGAGGTGGAACAGAGTGTACCAGAAATCTGAGCTAGGATTTTTCAGACTTTTAAAATGTGGTAGCTGAGAAAACACATCAGGTATTTCATTAACTGGATGCCAGCACCGAGGAGTCTGTCAGTGCCTGAGCTACTGGGCTCCAGAGGAGTGTCTCGGAGAAAACTTTGAACCTTAACCAGGCTCTGCCATGTTCTCCGTGCTGAAAAGTAGTAGTAGCCCTTGAACAGATGCATTCATTTTGGCAGGCTCACCACAGGAGCAAGACACAGAAAGACTAGAACCTGAATTTTAGTGATGCATCTTGTTGTTAAGGTGTTTCGGGTTTTTTTTTTCTAGCTGCCAGGAGAATCTACACACTTCAGATACTTGTTGTTTGCTGTGTACTGAGGAGTTTTTCCATGCTGTTACCTTGTTCCTCTAGCTAGAGGCACAAAGCCTGCTGTTACTACAGCACTTCAGCTACAATTCCTGCTGCTTCTCATCTCTATCAGCTGGGTGGCTTCACTGTTTATTGTTCTCCTTGCTTCTGCTCCCATGAAATCTCAGCCATGATTTCCCGTGTGCTGGGCCGGGAGTCTGCAGCCACCAGAGGGAACTCTGGCAGTCGCAGCAGAGCCGCTCTTGAGCACAATGCATTCCTCCCTGCATACAACCCAAATTCCCCGAGCATCAGATGTGACCTGTATTTTGCTTATTCAGACTGGGACAGAATAGGAAGAACTTTCCCACAGCTGGGCTGCACAGACAGCTCACCTATTGCGCTCGGCGACCAGAACGGGCGCGTTCGTGCTCTGAAACGTGAAAAGCGCCCGCATTTGGCATTGGTCGCGCTCTATTTCCATCAAATTCAGTCCGGCAGTGTCAGGTTAAGGACCCTTTCTGCACAGAGTCCTCTGATGTATGAGTGTTGATGTGAACTTGGAACAAACCCAGGTGTCACAGCGGGGAATCCCAGGTTGGCAGAAGGGCTGTGACTCTCGTGCATGGGCACAGGGGTGGCACTGCATGCCCTGAAGAAGTTTGGGGCATTAGAGAGAAAAGGTTCAGAGCCCCGGGGTTTGCGTTCTGATGGACACAAGTTGTGGCCAGCCCCTGAATAGCACTGTGTGATCTGTGGATGGGTTGGATTTGAACATCTGGGCATGATAAAAATCTGCTTTTCTCTCCTAGGCAGCTGGATGAGGAGGGCTGGGCAGAAGTCAGGAAGCAGCTCCGGGAGTTCACACGCACCACCCAGGTAGAGGTCTGGAATAGCCCATCGGAGTAAAAGCTTATCCCTTACCCACATGTCGAAGATGTGCTGCCCCAGGCTGGAGCGGGGAAGCTTTCCACAGAGCCTTGCAGTGGCTTTGGCCTCAGCCCACCGAGTGACGCTAGCAGGTCCCTGGCTGGTGGTGTATCAAGGCTGTACTTTCCCTCCCACTAAAAGGAGAGCAGCCCTTACGGCTGCCCATTGCTGGACTTTATTGCTGCCTCTCTTGTTTCAGCAGAAGCACTTGGGCATCTGTGTAACAAACTGGGACTATTATTTGACCTGATTCAAGGCTAGTTTAAATCTGAATCGGCTTCCCAGTCTGGTTTCCCCTGAGTGCAATGGTATTTGCCGTGCACTCGGGAATGGGGCGGCCCGGAGTGGGGCCCATCCGCAACGCTGCTCTGCAGCACCCATGAAACCGTGGTGATGCTTGCTGGGAGCGGGCTTGGCTGAGGTGGGGTTTGCTGTCCGGCAGTGGTGGCAGCAGTGGGGAGAAGGGTTGGTGCTGGGATCCCTGCCACCCTGACTGCCAGCTGTGGGGAGAGGGCTTCGCAAGCAGAGCAGAGGTTCATCTTTCTGTGGTAGACAAGGCTCTAGGTGTGCTACCAGCCCGCTTCTATGTCGCGCTTTCCTCTGTCCACAGCGACCTGAGTAAGCGCTCCACCCTTCTCTGGTCACGTAAAGCTAAATGCCTAAGTTGTGTGTATCTTTGCGGCCAAAAGAAGGGAGATGCTGTGGTTGAGGTACTGGAACGCTGCACTGGGAGCAGGTCCTGCTCCTGGCTCTGCTGTGCATCTCGGGGGTGAGCTTGGTCAAGCACCTCAGACCCTCCTAGTGGCTCAGGGACTGTGCAGTTAACTCAGGTAAGACGATGAGCTACTGCCCAGACACACTGTGCAAGAACCAAGGGGTTTTTTATCTGAAAGGGAAGGTCATTTCCCTTAGCAACAAACTGCTGGTGAAAAGGTGTGAAGGCTCTCTGTGTCCGAGTGCCCAATCTGGCGACCGCTCTGCCAGTTGTCTCTGGAGCCTCGGGGGGGAGTTAACGATGGCTTGGCAGGCAGGGGTTGCTGCCTGGCCGGGGGGTGGCCCTGGCCCCCAGGCCTGCACTCTGCCCAGGGAAGGCTACCTGGTCTGCCCAGCCGATGCCCCGGAGCAGTGGTGCCTGCAGAAATCTGCGCTGTCGTCACCAGGCTCCTTTCCCCGAGCTCATCAGTTTTCAGTTGCTTCTGTAGCCTGATGCCAAGTGGTACCAGAGCTGAGTGATAGGGAAGTGGTCAGTCCCGCCTGGCAGAGGGACAGAGCAACTTCACTCCCATCTCACTGAGCTCCTTGTTTTTTCCACGTTCCCTTGCCCCTCCAGGAGGATTTGGAGCAGGAGAAGAGCCAGCTGCTGACTCGGGCGATCGTGGCAGAAGAGCAGGTGTCCGAGCTGCAGGAGTACATAGATAAGCATCTTGCAAGGTGAGATGGTAGGATCCCCCTTCACACGTTCTCTGCTTTGTGCTCCAAGTTTATCTCCCAGGCTAATTGCCATCGACATTGCCGTGCCTGCCACGCTGTCAGTGCCTGACCTCGCCGCTGCCTTCCTGCCTGGTGTCCCACAGCATGTCCAGCTGTGCGGGCAGCTGCCACCAGCCCTTCTTCAGGGCAGGGGGGACAGCGTCTGGCCTGCCCCGCCGCACATCTCCTTCCCTTGTCTGCTCACCCATCCTTTGGAGGGAGCTAAGAGAGGGGTTGTCTAAGATCTCAAGCCTTGCAGCAGCCCCTGATCTACGGTCCTCTCTTGCTGGCTCATCGTGCCCTGAAGCAGGGGCAACAGCTGCTCGGGCAAGGAAGAGCGAGAAGTAGGGCACGTCTGTCGGAGCAGTGGCCTAACTCTGCGCCTGCCGTAACTCCCCAGCCAGCTCGGCTGCGACCTTGGGTCAGACTCGCAGGCTTGTTGGTGGTACCGTTCCCTGGCAGAGCCGAGAAACACCTCTTCCTCGGGAAAAGGCTGTGGTTTTGTCTCTGCCAGGGCTCAGTTCCCAGCATGGCTCAGTGTCTGGGCTGGCTGCTCTGCGTTACCTGACACGGCATGTCCTTAGCACACAGCAAACACAAGGCACAGCGTACATTTCCATGGATTGCTGGGGATTGTGACTACGCAGGCAATGATGGTGCTGCTTCCCCATTGCAGGTACAAGCAGGAGATCCTCCGGTTGAGGAAGCTTGCTGGCAGCGAGCTGCCATGCGTGCTCAGTGCCGGGACGGCCGACAGTCTCTCACTGCCCAGAGCCAGAAGGACTGTCAGCCATGAACTGTAGCTCTCCACCACAGCTCTGAGGAGCAGCACGATTGTAGGAAAGAGCAGGATGTAAAAGGAAGGAGCTTTCTGTTGTGTGGACTGGCTGGGGCAAGTATCCTTCCCTGGCTGAGAGCTGAGAGGCACAGCAAGGGAAACCACGTGGGTGTTCTCCGTCTCAAATTCACAGTACTAAAATGAGACAAGACAACTGCGTCTCGTCTATCCTCTGGCCCCTCAGCTGTAGGAATTCTGCTGTTCCCCAAGCACATCACGCCTCAGGACACGGGGTCAGGTTCCCAGGCAGCTTTTTTACTGTGGGGCTGCAGGGACAGGTTTCCATTCCTGCGATAACATTTCTCCCGGGTCAGACCTAGACTGGAGTCCAAAGGGTAACTCTGCTCCTGCCTTTGCTCCCCTCTCAGCTTCTAAAAGATAAGGCCAGGGCTGATTCAAGCTAGATTTTGGTCTAGGAGGTTAGACAAAGGAGATCAGCTGCTCTTTTATGGTGGGAAAGACATTTTTTCCTCTATGTTTGAGTGGAAAAGGGAATGCTATATAAGGTGAGCAGGGCCAAACTGATCCTTCAGTGGGAGGGGAGCTGGACAAACTCCCTCCTGAGCTGCCTTCAAAGGCACGGCAGAGCAAAGCCTGAGGCTGGGAACAGCAGCTGCTCTGGCTCCAGAACACCCTGCGGCTCAAAGGCAAAGCAAAAGTCTCGAGGAAAGAACCATCCAAATGTTTATTTTGAAAAATTAACCAGAAATAAAGTAGCAAACATACAGGAAGAGGCACTACAAATTTAGCCCTTAAATCCTGTGATAACTCCAGCATTGCTAGGTCTGGTTTTCCCCTCCCTTGCTTCCCCTAAAACTGCCCGCTCCTTGGAAGACAAGGAGGGACCACCACCCTGGAAGTGCCTGGGAAAAAGCCTGGCCGAGCAGCCCTCTCTCTGCTGTCCTGAGCTGAGCCCAAGGGCTGGAGAGGCTCTGACCCCTGCTGCTGCTGCCCCTCAATGCCAGGCTTAACGAGGCTGCCGTCAGACCGGGCTTCCCTCTGCGCCGCTCGCCGCACCTCCTTCATGTCGTAGGCCCAGACTTTCTCCAGCCCCTGTCCAAGGGTGCTGGTGGGGGTCCAGGAGGGGAAGGGGAAGCGTCCAGCCACCACCCGAGCTTCGTCCGGGAGTTCTGCAAGGAGCTTGGCAGCTAGGGGAGGTTTCTGGGGAGAGAGAGACAGCCGTGGCCAGGCGGCCTTAGCGAAGCCACAGAGTGGCAGTGCCACCAGGGACCACAGCGCAGCTTCTCGGCCTGGCCGGTGGGTCCCAAGCAAGCAGCACCAACCAAAGACCCTTCCACAATGCAGGGCCAGCTCTGGCCCTCTGTATGGTTGGGACTGGGGCCAAATTTGAGTGGTGCTGAGCACCAAGCCGCTCGCTCGCAGCCATGCCCACTGCTGCTGCAGGTCTCAGCACTCCACACGGCTCTGCTCTGCCTCACTGAGACCGACGGTGGAGTGTGGGCTGTAACGGGCACTCGTGGTGGCCGGGTAACGAGCTCCGTGGGGGACTTGTTGACAGTGCTCCCAGAGCAGCACTCCCTCGGGAAGACGTGTGGAAGGGGGTCCCAGACAGGGTCACATCCAACAGCTGCAACGGGCGCAGGCTCCACAGCTGGAAAACATGCTCCCGTTTGGCTTTTTATTCCAGCACAAGCAACTCTGGAATTTTCTTTACCTCTGGTCTGTTGTTATCTTTGCCACTGTCACAGATTATCTCTTTTCTAAGAAAGCCCACCCTTGAGCTCGGTCAGAACAAGCCCGGGTGCAAGGGAGGGACTTACCACGCTGGGGGCCAGGAACACAATCACATTGTAGCAATCGGAAAGATTCACCTTAAAAAGGAAGGAAAAGGGGAATGAAAGAAGCAACAGGCCGAGGGGGGGCAGCGGCGGGAACCGTTTGAGTGGCCAAACGCTTTGCGGGTGATCTTCTGAGCCTCGGAGGAAGCACAGATGCCCTGCAGCGTGCGGGATGGGAGCTGGGCGTAGAAGCAGTGCCTCTCGCAAAACACCTGCCTCGGGCACTGTTCCAGAACCACCTTCCCCACTGGGTTTTCTCTGGTCAGGGTGCAGGTACCTGCTGCCAGCTTTAGCAGAGCATCTCTGAAGGCCACAGCATGTCAGCAGCACCCAAGACCTCCCCTCAAAGCTGCCCTGAGCAGGAGCGCTGCTGCCTGCAAAACCAGCAGCCCAGGCGGGCATTTCCCCGGGGAAGGAGGATGGTTCTCCCACCTCCTGGGATGGAACCATCAGGAAAACCTGTCTGGAGATGCAGACCAGCCCTAGTTAGGGCCAGCGCTGAGCACAGCCAGACCCTGGGGACACTGTTACCTTCCAGAAGTCTTTCTTCAGGAAGCAAACCTTCCCGTGGTACCCAGCCTTCCAGGTCCGGTAGCTGGAGAGACACAGCAGCCAGGGGTTGAGCTCAAAACCAACGGCTGGTCTGAGACCTTGCTTATAAGCCTCTACCACCTGGAGAGAAAGAGAGTTGCAACTAAAATGAACCTCTGTGTTGAGTCTGGAGGACAATCTGGTGGGCAAGGTCTGTTGCCCAGCTCCACTTGCTCCCTCCTGCCGGCTCACAGGCAGGGTGGCCTCAGTCCTCGGCATCTTCCAGGTGCAAAGGCCCTTTACTCCAAGGGTGGAGGTCCACACCGTGCTCACTGCATGTGATGTGTTCTAGGGCCATTTAGGACCACCTAGGACCATCCAGGACTACCCAGGAACATCTAGGGCCACCCAGGACCTCATAGGACCATCCAGCATCATCTAGGGCCATCCAGGACCACCTAGGACCATCCAGCACCATCTAGGGCCATCCAGGACTACCCAGGGACACCTAGGGCTGTCCAGGACTACCTAGGACCATCCAGGACTGTCTAGGGACACCTAGGACCGTCCAGGACCACCTAGGACCATCCAGGACTATGCAGGGCCACCCAGGACCACCTAGGACCATCCAGGATCATCTAGGGACATCTAGGGACACCCAGGACCTCCTAGGACCATCCAGCATCATCTAGGGCCATCCAGGACCACCTAGGACCGTTCAGCACCATCTAGGGCCATCCAGGACTACTCAAGACCACCTAGGGCCATCCAGGACTACCCAGGCCCACAGCCAGGAGGGCCATCTGGAACCACGGCCAGCAGCGGGGCAGGGGGGAGGCTCCCAGCCGCCCTCCAGGTGAGCGCAGCCCCCTCCCTGCCCTCCGCCCCCCCCCCGGGGCAGCCCCCAGCCGCCCTTACGAGCCGTCCGTCTCCCGATCCCAGGTCCACCGTCTTCCCGGCGCGTCCCCGCAGCAGGGCCAGCGCGTTCGCCGCTTGCCGGGGCCCGGCGGGCTGGTAGGGCACCTGCGGGAGAGCGGGGCGGTCAGGGCCGGGGGCCGGGGGGGTCCCCGCGGGCGGGGGGCGGCGGCGGTACCTGGAGCCGCAGCGGGACCCGCCGGAAGCCGGGCATCAGCAGCGCGGCCCAGACGGCCCAGGCGACCCCGCCGCCGGCCGCCAGCAGCCCCAGCAGCCCCCGCCCGCCCAGCCGGCCCCGCTCCCGCCGGCCGCCCACTGCCTCCTCCCCGGGCTCCCCCGGCTCCCCCGGCTCCATGGCTGCCGGAAGGGGCGGCCCGCCGCCCGGGGGAGGGGCTGCCGGCACCGGGGAGGGGGGGGCTGTCCCGCAGGCGTGTGCGGAGCGGGGCGGGGGGGGGGGGGGCAGTGGTACGGCCGTGCGGGGCTGTGCGGGCTCGTGCATGGTTGTGCGGGGCTGTGTGCGGCTGTGCGGGATTGTGCGTGGTCCTGTGCAGTCCGCGGGGCTGTGCGTGGTCCTGTGCAGTCTGTGGGGCTGTGCGCGGTTGTGCACGGTCGTAGATGGTTGTGCGGAGCTGTGTGCGGCTCTGCGGGGCTGTGAGGGGTAGTGCATGGTCCTCTGCAGTGTGCGGAGCTGTGCACGGCTGTGCGGGGCTGTGCGTGGTCCTGTGCAGTGTGTGGAGCTGTGCGGGGCTGTGCGTGGTCCTGTGCAGTCCACGGGGCTGTACACGGTTGTGCACGGTCGTACGTGGTTGCGCGGGGCTGTGTGCGGCTGTGCAGGGCTGTGAGGGGCTGTGCGTGGCCCTGTGCACTGTGTGGGGCTGTGTGGGGCTCCACGTGGTCCTGTGCACGGTCGTACGTTGTTGCACATGGCTGTGCGCGCCTGTGCAGGGCTGTGCGGGGCCGTGCGTGGGTGGTGCACGGTTGTGCGTGGCCGTGTGCAGTTACGCACGGCTGTGCAGGGCTGCGCGGGGCCGTGCACAGTTGTCCACGTTGCCGTGCAGTGTGCAGGGTGGTGCGTGGTCGTGCACGGCTGCATGCGGCTGCACACGGCTTCGTGCGGTCGTCGTGGTTGTGAGCGGCTGTGGGTGATTGTGCGTGCGGCTGTGCACGCTCGTGCATGGTTGCGTGCGATCGCGCGCGGCTGCGTGTGGCTGTGTGTTGCCGTGCGTGGCTGCGTGCGGTTGTGCGGGGCCGTGCACGGTCGTTCGCGGTTGCACGCGGCTGTGCATGCCGCGGAGGCGCGGGCGCTGGGTTTCCTGCTGTGAGGGAGCAGCGACTGTGGGAAAATTCCAGCCTGTGGGAAGCAAGGGGGGGGGGAAGCCAGGCCCCCGCAGCCCCTGCCCACCCGCAATTAATAAAAAACCCCACCAAATGAACCAAACCTGGGAACAATAACGGCTCAATTAGGGCAGCGGGCGCACAAAGGGCGGGCAGCTTCCCTGCCCGCGCTGGCGCTTGCTGCCATGTAGTCATCTCGCTTGGGATTTCACGGCCGTCGCCTTCCTCCCCTGCTCCCCCTTTGGCCTTTGGGTCAATATTTGCAGGGCTCCCCGAGGGTCCCTCTCCTGCGCCCTATCGGGGTGTCCCCCGAGAGCTCGGTGACAGCCCTGGGGGCCCGTGCAATGGCCGGTGGCTCCTGACGCTGCGGGGCAGCTGGCCTCCTCACATGCCTGGGGCTCCCAGGAGACATCACCCATGCACGGCTCTCCTCTTCTGGAGAAGACCCTGTGGGCAGCCCCAGCCTGGGGAATGGCTTCGGGGTGCAGAGCAGCAGGATTGGGGAGCAGGATTCCCACCTCCCTGGCCCCAGGGACGGCACAGGTGGCAGCCCCCGGCACCAGCCTGCCTGGAGACCCCCTTTCCCAACAGGGCAACCCAGGCAGGAGCCAAGGGAGGAGCCGCCGAAGGCGAGCACGCGTTTCTGCTCCGATCTCACCCATGTTTGTGGGAACCAAATAGCCTGCCCTTGGAATGAGGATGCACCTGCACCCACACACACGTGCACAAGCGCTCTACCCTCAGACCAAGGTGTGCAGGCAGAAATGACAACCAGACCCGTTAAACACATCCCCCAGAGCAGCAATGGGGCTCCACCGGGGAGGAAAACCCTCCTGACACCCTGTCCCTAGCCCAGCAATATCACCCAGGGCCGTTTCCCCTCCCCAGCCCAGCGCCGCTGCCACCAAATCGGGGGCCACGGGGATTTCTCCGATTTTCTGGTCCTCGGCAGGTGGAGCTGCTTAAAGCTGAGAGCGAGCAGAAAATCAGGGGAAATAGGAGCCGGGGAAAGACCGGGCCGGGGGGCTGCTGCTGCTGCTGCGGAGGAGGATGGTCCATGGGGATGGGCTGGTCCCTGAGGGCAGCCCAAGGCCCGACCAAATTAATTAATGAAGCGATTCCCAGGCAGGGCTGAGCTCTCTTTGGCCGGGGCTGGCGGGGGGGGTGGCAGCATCTCCTTCTGCCCCAGCCCGGGGTGTGCGGCAGCATCCTGGGGTGCCAGACTGAGCAGGTGGCCGTGCGAGGGGACCGGTTGGGACGTGCCGCCGGAGCCAAAGAGCTTTTAATCTGCCTCTTTCCAGGGCAGCTTCCCCCCGGCGGGGCCGTGGCGGCTGCAAAGCAGCCCGGACCGCCAGGAATTTGTCGCTATGCGCTGGGAAAGCTCCTTCCCGCCAGCTGTCGGCAGCCTGACCCGCCAGGCGCAGGCGTCTTGGACCGGGGAGAGCTGGGGCGAGGGGCTGTGGGGGCCCTGCTGCGGGCCAGGGTCCTGCCCCAGCCCCGAGCATCCCTGCCCGGCACAGCGATGGTGCTGGATCAGCTGGATCAGCCTTGGCCCGGCCAAAGAGGGGGGCTCGAAGTAGCCCCAAGGCTTTGGGGCGCAGCTCCCCAAGGGGTGGCAGGGCTGGGGAGGCGTTGGTGTCCTCGGGGTCACCAGGCTCTTGCGTTGCCTCTCGTCCAGGGCCGTGGGGCAGAGCTCACTCTGTCCTACCCGGGGCCTGGGCTGTGCCCCCAGCCTCTGCTCTGCTGCCCACGGGGACGCCCAGACTGCCCCATCCCACCTGCTGCACATCATCCCACCCCATGGGGCACCTCAAATCCTGGCCTCGTGGGGCATCCCCTAACCCCAGGAGCATCACCCAACCCCATGGGCCATCGCTGAACCCTGGAGGCCTCATCCCCACCATATGGGGCATTCCCTGATCCCAGGAGCATCAGCCTCACCCCCCCCGGGTATCTCCTAACCCCGGGGGTGTCATCATGACCCTGTGGAGCATCCTCTGGGTTCAGGGACATCATCCTGACCCTACTGGGGACCCCTTGGTCCCGGGGGCATCCCTCTGCCCCACACCAGCTCCTGGGCCCCGAGGCGCTGCAGGCAGGGCAGGCAGGCTGCCTGGACATCCCTGGGGTGGACAAGAGGTCCGCAGGTCCCTCTTCGGGCCAGGGGCACGGGGAGGGCTGGGAGGGGGGGCGGCTGCCTTTGTGCCTTCCCTTTGTGCCCTGTGCTTCACGCGTTCAGGCTTTCATCCAGCAGCCAGGAAGGAGGAGGGCGGGGCGGGGGGGAAGGGCTGGGGGAGAATGGCGGGAAACAGCGGCTCCCTTTGTGCGACCGTGATGAGGACAGGGACCAGGGGACACCCCACCAGTGTCACCACTCTGTGTTTTGCAGTCCCAGTGTGGACACCGTCGACAGCGTGACCGAAGGGCTCCATGGTCCCCGGAGGGTTCCCTGGGCTGGGTCCACGGTGGGGCTGATCCCACGGGATGAGGAGCCCCAGGCACCTCCCTGGCTCTCCAGTTTTGGGGTTCTGCTCTCCACGATGTCCCCAAACCCACCCTAGCAGGGAGCAGGGTAGATGAGTGGGGGGCTTTTGGAGCGAGTCTGTCTGGACCATCCCCAGGGACGCTGCAGGCTGCCGTGCTGGGTGAGCATCACCGTGCTCACAGCGAGGGATCCTTCCCAGGGCTCACAGGGTGCTGCCACAGCCCTGCCCCATCGCCACCACTCTCTCCAAGCCTGGCTGCGGTCCGGCTGCCCTTCCAGAGACCCCCCCCAGCTCCCACCTGCTCTGCCCAAAGCCACCCTGGCCTGCCGCCGGTCCCCAGCCCGCTCATCCCCCTGCCGTGCTGCCTCCCGCTGCCGTTTCCACCCTGCGGAGGAACTATGGATTTTGTCTCATTGAGTTTTTACCCTCTGTGCCAAGAGGCAGGAGGGGCCAGGCGGGAATTTGGCTTGGCCAGGGCCAGGCTCTGCTTTCGGGGAGATGCTCGGATGAGCGGCCTGGGGAGATGGGGATGCCGGGGCTGCAGGATGCTGCCTGGTGCCACGGCAGCCCCGCGCAGCGGAAAAGGGCCGTTACCCCCGTTCCAGAGTGGGGAAACTGAGGCACCGGCTGCCTGGGGCACTCCCGTAGGAAGCATTTGTGCCCTGGCCGGGGCCCAGCCACTGCGGGAGCCGGCAGCTGCGGGAAGTGAGGGTGGCCGACCCAACCTGACACAGGGCAGAGGGCACCGAAAACACCTCAAAAACCTACGCAGCAGAGAACGAGCAGGATAACAGCCCTTTCCGCCACAGCAGAATGAGCTGGTTTGGCCAAATAAACAGATTTTAAGAAAAACAAGAGGTTCTGCTGCTGGGCAGAAAGCTGCCGGATGTCCAGCGCATTAAATGTCATAATTTAGCCGAGAGGAATGCGCTGGATTGCGGTGGGGTCGGAGTAGCCGTGCTCTGTCCTTGGGCCGTATGGAGGATGCCGTGGGTAGTGCAATTCCCTTTGCACCTCATTTGTTGCTTTTCCAGCCTCATTCTTCCTCCTCCGCTGGGTTTCCCACTCCTGTCCCCTTCCCTCTGCCTTGCTCAGCTCCTGCCTGCCGCCAAAACCCGGGGGGATGCCGGCATCCTTGAGAGCCCGGCGTGGAGCACCGGTCTCCCTGAGGGCTGGATCCTGCCCTGGGGCCCAGCCTGGCCCCCAAACGAGCACAAGCCCTTTGGCAGTGAAGCATAAAATCAGCATCGGACCCTTCTCAAGGGAAAACATGTGTTGCGTATCAAACCTACCAGGCAGGCTCGCAGGCAGGATCTTATCACAACCAGATCATTTTACACACACACACACACACACACACACATATATTTAATTAAACTCTGAAGCCCGCAGCGCTCTTTGGAAACAGTTTCTTGGCAAGGAAAAGCTCGTTATGGTCAGCGGAGGCACCAAATACCAGGCGGTTCAGCCTGACTAGTGGGGTTTGAAAAGGTGTTGTTGAAATAATATGGAAAAGGTATTCAAGCACAAGCTGACGTGTGCCATGACCCTGGCTCGGGGGGCTTGGGGGTTCAGGGGGCTGAGGGGGCTGAGCTTTGCCATCACTGAGACTCTGGGGGCATTACTGATGGGGAGGCAAGGCCTCTGGCTGGGGGTCCCATGTCCCATCCCCAGCCGGGGTCGCCTGGGCAGATCGGAGGAGCGGGAGCCAGCGGCCGGGGGCTGGAGCCCCTGTGGAGGGGGCAGCGGCGGGGCGGGAGCCAGCAGGGCTGGGAAGCCAGCACAGGGCAGCCCGGCACAATGAGGCCTTGTGGCCGGCGGCTCTTGACGAGAATCAGCCCTGACAGCGGCTCTGCCAGCGGGGTCACCCACCCGGCACAGGGCCACCGAGCGCCGGCCCCAGCCCCGCTCACTCAGTGCTGCCTGGGGAGAGGAACCCCACAGCCACCCACCCGGGGGATCACCAGGGATGCAGCATTTATTAATACTGATATATCTTTCTAGATATATCGATATAGAAACAGTAGGGCTGTTTCCAGCCCCCCGCTGGTGCTGGTGCAGGGGGAGGCAGGGCTTTGCGCCGTAGCTGGCACTGGCACCGGCACTCGCTCGTGTGGGCGAACATCCCGCTCCGCTTTTTAAAAAAAGGAGACAAACACACACTACAAATACAGTTTAGTTTATAAAAATGTCACAAATTTGGTATCATTATAACTTTAGTGCACATACGATGCCCCCTACCCCTGGTCAAAAGCTCCCCTGGCTGGCACGGCGTGCCCACCACTGGTGACCCGGCGCCCGCCACGAGGCCCCGGCTGGCGGTGATGGGTGGCACAGCCCGACCCCGCTCCCACGGCACCGTCCTGCGTCGGCGCTTTGGTCCTGCCCCGGCCGTTCCAGGGACACCTCTACTCCCCGCGCCAGCCTTCCTCCCACCTCGCCATCCCCCTTGCTCCCTTCAGCCTCACTCCTCTTCCTCGGCATCCACCCTGCAGCTCCTGCCCATACCCTGCGTCGCAGGCAGGGCCAGGGCAAGGCTCACCACCGCCCCGCTCCCCCTTCCACCTCCGACGTTGCAAATCCACCTTCTGGCCCTTCCACACCCCACTGTGTCCCCGGCCCTGCCACCATGGCCACTTGCCACCGAGCCCTCCTGAGGAGGGGTCAGCTCCCCCATCTGCTGGACCCACCGTGCCCCACAGTGTCCCTGAGCCCACAGCATCCCCTGAGCGTGCAGCACCCTGGTCCCCAGGGACCCCCCAACCCATTGCCCCACACCGCTGCACCCCTCACCTGGGCAGGTCCCCGGGGACCACAGGCGAGCGCGCCCTGGGAAAATCCCTTCCTTCCCGGCTGGATTTTCCCGGGACCCCCCCCAGCCCAGCAGCACGCGCTGCCGGAGCCTGGCTACGCGGTGAGGACCGAAGCGCCGCGCTCCTTCCGGGCACCAACCCCGCTGGCACTGCGTCCCCCCGGGGATGCACTTGCTGCCCGCGAGACCCCAGCCCCCCAGCACCCGCGGGGCCGGGCTGCCCTCCCCGAGCCACTCAGTCCACAGGGAACTCGCAGGGGTTCTGGCGCGTGCGCCGGGCCCCCTCGTAGATGCGCTGGAAGTCCCTATAGCGGGGTGCGCAGCTCAGCCAGGCTTCACCGAAATGCAGCCACCCCGTGAAGAGGAAGGTGCCGGGGCCCGGCTTGACCCCGCAGCGCAGCGGGGTGCGGATGCTGCCCGCTGGCTGCCCCGGCCGCTCCCCGGCCTGGAAGAGGGGAAACTTTTGGCGGTGGATGCGGGCGGCGCTCACCCTGATGATGGATTCCTGCAGCTCTGCATCGTTGGAGACGCTCCGGATGCTGCCACGGATCACTGCGGGGAAAAGGCAGGGAGGGGTGTCAGCGTGACCCTGTCCCCGTCCCCATCTCTGTCCCTGTCCCCATCCCCATCCACAGCAGCCTCGGTGACACTGATGGCTGCTGCCCAAGCCAGGCCAGCCTGGGAAGGGGAGGCCAGGGCTGCCTGGGAGCCATTGCCCACCCAGCTGGAGTTTCCTTCCCTCCCCCAGAGCCCCCAGGACCCCCCCAGCACCCTTTGCACTCACCAAAGTCACTAGTGCAAATGGCCATCAGGATCTCGGTGTCATTGCACGGCCGGCACGCCCCTGCAACGGCCAAGCACAGCCCATCACCACCCATCACCGCGGTGGCTCCCGGTGACCGGCCTTGTGGGGGAACAACCCTGGACCCTCCATCCCCCCGCCTCTGCACAGACGGGGGACACCCCAGCAGCCCCCCCCGGGAAACTGAGGCAGACTGAGCCGGGCTGCTCGGCGCTCACCTTCTCCGGCGAGGCTGGCGGCGGGCAGCGGCGGGCGGGCCACCCAGTCGCCCCGCAGCTCGTAGCGGAAGGCGGCGATGCGGCGGCTGATGTCGCGGTGCGGGGTGGCCTGCAGGAAGAGAGCCACCTTCTCCCGGGGCAGCCAGCTGAAGCAGCGGACGCGGGGCCGGGGGGCCTCCGGCAGCAGCAGCTCCAGCACCCCCTCCCTCTCCAGGTAGAGCTGAGCCCCCCGGAAGGTGCCGGCGGGTTTGACGCAGGCGGTGACGTGCCAGGGGCTCCTGTCCTCGGCAGCAGGGGCGGCGGGGGGCAGGCGGGGGGCCAGGCGGAGGCGAAGGGCCCCCATGGGGTACAGCCATTCCAGCGAGCCCTCGGCGCAGTGCAGGGAGAGCTGCTCTACGCTGCCGGCCTCCTGCGACAGCCCGCTGCGAGGCACAGCAGCCCCCGTCAGCCGGGACCCCCGGGGTGATGGGAACTCCCCCCAGCCCCGGCCCACGTGCTCCCGAGCAGCACCTCTGCGGAGGCATCCAGGGTGAAACGAGGGGAGGAACAGCACCAAACCCTCGACGTCTCGGAGTCGGGGTGCGAGCGCATCGCTGGGGTGTGCTTGTGCTTCCCAGCACCCTCCCGGGGATGCTCAGGAGGGGGCTGCGGTGGCACGGCCCCGCTTGAATCCGGCTCCCAAGCCACCCCATCCAGGGTGCCCACGGCCCCCAAGGTCGCCTGTTCCCCCGCATCTCTCTCTTGGGGGGATCCCCGGTGGGTGCTGGGGGGGGTCCACGCCCCCCCCCCCGCTCCCGAGGGATTCGGGCTCACGTGTAGCCGGTGCCCAGCGCCGCGTCTCGCCCGCCGCATTTTAGCGGGGGGGGGGACACGCACGGACAGGCGCGAAAGCCAGGCTGGAAGGAGCGCAGGCGGCCGTGGGGCCGCTTTGTTGCGGCCACGCTGTCCGCGGCTGCGTGGCACCCCCACGCCCCCCGAGTGGGGCTGGCGGCAGCCCCCTCCCGGCGGGCTCTTTGTTCCGGAGCTCGGCGCCTTCCCCACGGCGTGTCCGGCCCCGGCGAGGGGCCCCGCCGGCCTCGGAGCCGCGGTCCACGGACGGACGGGGGGAGCTCGGCGAGGCGGGGAGCCCCCCGGGGCCCGCATCCCTCGTGGGGGGGCCAAGCCGCACCGCGGGCTGGGGAAACTGAGGCAGGCGCGGGTCGCGGCGTCCCATCCGTGACCCTGCCCCATGGAGGTGGTGCCTCCCCCGGGGTCGGGGGGGGGATGCTGAGCCGGGGAGCCGCCTGTGCCCCCCCGGTGCCGGTGCCGGTGCCTACCTGCCCCTCCAGCTGCACTGATCGGCCGAGCCCCCGCCGAGCGCCGCGCCCAGCCCCGCCAAGCAGAGAGCCCACAGCGCCCACATGGCCGCGCCCGCGGCGGCCCCGGGGCGGCCCGGCCCTGCCCGGCCCTGCCCGCACCGCTGCCCGCACCGGGGGGGGGGGGGGGTGGGTGGAGCGGGGCCACCACCCCGCGCCGCGCCCCAAACTTTCCGCCAATGGCGGCGGCGGGGCGGGGCCGCCCACCCCCCCCTTCCCCTGCTGCGGGCACCGGCAGCGCCCGCCCCGGGCATCCCCGGAGCTCCCCCCGCTCCGCGGGGCTCCCGGTGGCCGTTCTGCCCCCCCAGGCCGGGGTCTGTAGCGCAGGGGGTCCCCGGGGCGGGGGGCAGCCGGTGGGCCGGGTGCGGGGGGGGGAGGGGCTGAGCGCAGGGGGCAGGGCTGCGGCAGCCCACCCTATGGGCACCCCCGGTTGTGTGCACCCCGGGTTACGGACACCCCGGGCTGTGCACACCGGGGGCTACAGTCACCCCAGGCTGGGTGCACCCCAACTCTGCACACCCCAGGCTGTGCACACCCCGAGTTACAAGCACCCCAACTCTGCACACCCCAACCTACGCACACCAGGGGCTACAGGCACCCCAGACTGGGTGCACCCCAACTCGGCACACCCCAAGCGATGCACACCCCGAGTTACGCACACCCCAGGCTGGGTGCACCCCAACTCTGCACACCCCAACCCCTGCACACCCCGAGTTACAAGAACCCCTACTCTGCACACCCCAACCTATGTACACCCCAGGCTACAGGCACCCCAGGCTACAAGCACCCCAACTCTGCACACCAGGGGCTACAGGCATCCCAGACTCAGTGCACCTCAACTCTGCACACCCCAACCTATGCACACCCCGAGTTACAAGCACCCCAGGCTGGGGGCACCCCAACTCTGCACATCCCGACCCCTGCACACCCCAGGCTACAGGCACCCCAGGCTGGGGGCACCCCAACTCTGCACATCCCGACCCCTGCACACCCCAAGTTGTGCATGACCCGGTCTATGCACACCTCAGGCTACAGCCACCCGCGGTTTACACCCCCCCCAACTGTGTACCCCAAGAGTTCCTTGCACCCCAGCCTCCACATAAACCACCACCCCCCGCAGCACCCTGCTCCCCGCGGGGCCGCTCTCTTCGCCAGGGGACGCAGAGGCGCTTCGCGGTAGGCTCAGCACGGGGGTCCCGCACACCCGAACCCCCAATTGTCTCCCTCCAAACCTGCCCCTCGGGATTTTATCCCCACCCCCCATCCCCCCAGCCGCTATTGTGCCAGCACCGCAAACCCCGCAATTAATTAAGTTTCCATCCAGTGACAGCCCGCCAAAATGTTTGAAATCAACCCCAAACAATTGGGATGGGATGATACAGGCGGGGAACAAAGTCCCCGGAGAGAGGGTGGAGCGGAATGGAAATGAGGGATTGTAAATTTGGATGGCGGAAAGAAAGAGGGGATGGGGGGAAAAGGAGGGGGCCCAGGGGGGGTGGCAGGCGGGGGAGAGGGGGCTGCGCAGTGCTCCGGTCATGAGACGATGCTGGAAGAAGCCAAGCTGCTGGAATCCGTGGAAAATGAGGGGCCAGAGGGGCGGTGGGTTAAGGTGGAGCGGGTTGGGGTGGGGGTCTCAGGGTGGGGGGTGTCAGGACGAGGGGTCTCTGTGCATGCTGGATCTCATGCCGTGGCTGCCGGCTGCTGTGCGGGGTTTGCCGGAGAGCAGCTGGGCTCAAGGGCCTGGCTCGCCGGTGACCAGGTGGTGCATGGGGGACGCGGTCCGGGGCCCGATCCGGCACCGCCGAGGGGAAGCAGGGATGGGTGGGCCCAGAGCTTGGTGTGGGATCCAGCTGGGGAGCCCACAAACAGCCCCTGTCAGGTTCCCAGGGGCGAGATGGTGGCACCAGGGGTGACATGATGGCATCAGGGGCAAGGTGGTGGCAGCAGGGGTGAGGTGGTGGCATCACAGGTGGGGTGGCACCAGTGCCACCAGCCACTGGTGTCCCCAAGCAGGGACACAGGGACACCCCTTCTGCCCCTCGAGGCCAATCCCCCGCCCGGTGGGGTGCTCAGCATGCTTGGGGGCTTTACTTTGGGACACCCCCGGGGTGCAGGGAGGTGGGACGTGGCTGTTTGCAGGCTGGAGCCTGGTGTCCTTGTCCCCGCGGGCAAGTGGGGGTGACCCTGCCCCATCCCCACCCCAGCACCCTGGGGCAAACTGGCACCCCTGGCCCAGGCGTGCAGCGCCCTGATCCACCTTAACAGGGTGTTACGGGAGAAACCTTGGCACCAGCTGGACAAAGCCACTATGGCCAGCCCTGGCTTCCCCCCCATGGACCTTGGGCCAGGGCATCCTCGTCTTCGGGGCACAGCCATGGGGGGGGCAGGACCCCCTGGGGAGCAGCCACCGTGTTGCAGATAGGAGCAAATAAAGGTGACAATGATCAGGTACCCTTGGAGATGAAGATGGAAACTGCCCCGGCCAACCAGGATACACCTCCCAGTGAAGGACAGTGGTGTATTCACGGACCTGCCGACCGCATACGATATATAGTGAGCTATGGTTCGTTATACAAACCTCTACTGCACCATAATCAAAATTTGGGTCCTGAACTAATGCGAGGCGATTTTAATGTTTAAAAAATACACTCCTTCATGAATTATGAGTACACTAATGCAAAGAACCTCCCCAAATATTGAAAATGAGAAGATATGTAGTCGTGGGTGGCGGGGATAAGTATGAGCAACCAGTCAGTTGTTCTATTGTGATTCTTCCTTGTTCCTCTTTTGTATAAAAGACCCTTTGCGCTTCTGGGAGGTGCAAGGGCTGGGTGAGATGCCCAGCACTCACTTCTGCGGAATAAATACAAATACCTTGGCTCAGCATGTTGGTTGGTTCTTGCACACTGGGTAAAAGAATCCCTGTTGTGGGACAGCAGTTTTGGCACCCGAGACAGGACAGCCGTAAGGCCTTGCCCGGATCGGCTTGCATGTCCGACGGCCGAGAACAGGACTGGGCAGGACTCCAGCTGGTCGGGGACCCCTCCAATTCCCCTCCAGTGTCGGGGTGGTGAAAAACTCAATGCTGCAACACCCAAAAGAGACATTTATGTGAGGGTGAAAGGGGGGCAAACTCCTGCGTTGGTGAGTACTATATTTAATTGTTTCCACGGAAGATTATGAATTTGCACGTAGATGCTTGGTAACGGGTGAAAAGATGTCCTTAAATGCCTGGGATCAGAGCCAAGGGCAGAGGTAAGAGGAGCAATGGGGTCAGGCCAATTCCACCCTGTAGCCCTGCAGGTTGTATTTTAAAGAACTGGAATAAGTTTGGGGGAGACTCGATGACCAAAGAACAAATGAAAAGATACTGTAATCAATGGTGGCCAAATTATAAACTGGAGGATGGGGAATGGTGGCCGGAGAATGGGTCATTACAGTTTACTACCATATTACAACAGACATTGTTTTGTTGCCAGCTTGGAAAGTGGGATGAAGTACCGTACGTGTATGCCTTCGTGAGGTTGTACAGAAGGCCTGGTACACACAGACGGTGTAAGCTGTGGGGAGGAACGACCACAGTGCCGTGTTTGGAGGAGAAAGGAACGAAACGAAGAGTTGTCTGCTGTGGGGGGGATGAACAGGAGGGTGTACAATCGTTAGCTCCTTCTTCTCCTCTCTACAAGGGAATAGATCAAGAAAGCCAGAAAGCGGGCAAAGACACGGGACAAGTGAGGCACGAGAACTTTAGTCCTATCTCAAGCAGGACATAAGGGAACACCCGACCTGCAATTCAGGCCGCTTTAAGGCAAGCCATGGGGGTTGATGGAATGCCCTGTCTTGTGCATGTCCCATTTACCACCTCAGATTTATTAAACAGGAAAGAGTCAGTTGGGTCCGACAGAGAAAACCCCGAGGGGATGTGTCAATTTTTAGAGACCATCATGTTAACTCACAATCCCAACCGGGGAGATACGCAGGCCCTGCTGAACACCTTTCCCACCGCAGAAGAAAAGAGGGTGGTGTTCGGTAAAGCTAGGGAGGAGGGAGGTAGATAAGACAGACGGGAAGATCCTGAACAATATTTGCTTTTAAGAGAGGATCCTGAGCGGGATCCAAACATGGGAATAGGGAAAGTGAAATTAAAATGATATCAACAGCTAATATTGTACAGAATACGACATGGGGTACTTAAACCGAAGAATTTAGCTGAATTGTATGAGGTTGGGCAGGAACCTGATTAAAGCCCACAGCATTCTGTGAGAGGTTGTGTGAAGGAGCGAGGAGATGGACTGACCTGAACCCTGAAGAGGAGGCAAACCAGAAAAAGTTTAACATGCTATTTATAGGTCAGCCTTCACAAGATGTTAGAAAAATGTTACGAAAGGGTAGATGGGGCCGGAGGCCTGTCTACCTCTCAGTTGATTGAAATAGGCTATAAAGTGTATGACAACAGAGAGGAGAGAAAGGAAAGGGAGGACCATGGTAAAATGATATCGCAGGCTTCTCCTTTGGTTGCAGCAGTCGCAGACAGAAGAGCACTGGGAGGAGGAGGCAGAGGGGGCAGGGGAGGAATTCAAGGGAAGGGAGGAAAAGAAATAGAACCCAAGAGGCGTCCTCCATCGGGATTCACCCAGTGTGCAGTTTGTACCTATACCGCTGTGAAGGTAGCAGGAGTTATCTCTTGGATCCACTACGCGTGAGTCCAACCTGCCCATCCGCCAGAACCTGGAGACAAGTGGCAAGCTGTTCCGGCAGGACCCTTACAGCCTGTACTTTTGCGTGGTCGGGTTGCAAAAGGAAAGGTTGTCTGTTTCTATTTCTTTTCTATGTTGGAGCAACAATCATGTTCTTTCAAAAATGGGATCAGTCTGGGAACGTGTGGGAAACCCTAGCTAGAAACATTACAAATGCTACCACCTTTTGTCTAGCTGGTGGAACCTCAGTAGGGGAAGTTTTCAATTCCTGCCTGTTGGAAATACCTACTCCTCTGTTGCTTTTGAAAAAACAGACCATTTTGAGATTCTTTGACGTCAGTACAATATACAGTGGTATGTACAGCTGGGGAAAATCAACTAAAGTTAGGGAAAAGGGCATGCTAAGAGTTAAAGTCTTGCAGCATGTCTCCAGCTGAAAGTTGCATTCAATTTGTGAATTGCACTTCTCGGTTAAAATGTGAAAATCTTTCAAAATTTGAACATCTGTTCAAATGTAATAGAACTGCAATAATGAGTTCATAGAATCGTGGAATGGTTTGGGCTGGAAGGGACCTTAAAGATCACCTAGCTCCAGTCCCCCTGCCATGAGCAGGGGCACCTTCCACCAGCCCAGGGTGCTCAAAGCCCCATCCAACCTGGCCTTGAAGACTGCCACGGAGGGGGATGCCACAGCTTCTCTGGGCAGCCTGGGCCAGGGCCACCCTCGCAGGAGAGAATTTTTTTCTTACTTCTAATCTGAATCTTTAAACTCTTTCAGTCTAAAGCCATTTCCCCGTGTCCTATCATTACATGCCCTTGTCAAAAGTCCCTCTCCCGCTTTCTTGTAGGCCCTTGTAGGCCCCTGCTTGTGTTATGCCTGGGCCCATACTCAGTTGCTGCTCGCATGGTTTCTGCTCTGTGGAAGAAGGGCATTTGTGTACATCCCTGCAAATGTCACTGGAGGGCCGTGTGCAACTGGAAGATCGACAGCAATGTTACCAAAAAAAGATTTACATTACAAAGGAAGCGATAGACAAAGGGGAAAATCTATCCTACACCTCCCGACTGTGACTCGCGGTTGACCTTATGGAGCCCTAGTGAGCTGGCTGCTGCGGCAATCCTTGCACCCGGAGCTGGGGTGGCTATGAACCATCATACTATAAAAAGCTTGACCTATGAATTACTCAAGAACATTAATTTTACTTTCCAGGCACTTGCTGCCTTAGGGGAAGAAGTGACTCAAATTAGGGAGGTCATGTTAGAAAATTGGGCGTCCATCAGTCGTCTGCTTTTGAGAGCACCCATGGGTGCGAGGAATTGAAAAGGGTGTGTTGTTTTAATTTAACTGGCAACTCGCAGGTTGTAGAAGAGAAGATTCAACAGTGGAAGGAGTTGGCTGATACAGGCTTAGATTTATCTTGGCTGACTTCATGGTTGACTAATTTTGGATGGCTTAAACAAGTATTTATAGCCAGTCTCTTTTCAATATTCATGATCGTGATTAGCTGTTGCACGATACAATGTTTGCCTTTGTGCGCTGATTGGTTGAAAAGTGTTCTCAAAATAAAACTCCCTTCCAATAAGATCTTCACAGTACAAAAAGAGAACAATCCCTTTGTTGAAAGAATTGAACAAACAGGGATGGGTATCTAAGGGAGTTGATACTTATAGAATAAAGTAAATCATAAGTATCAAAAGGGGGAACACTTGCAGATAGGAGCAAATAACGGTGACAATGATCAGGTACCCTTGGAGATGGAGATGGAAACTCCCCCTGCCAACCAGGATACACCTCCCGGTGAAGGACAGTGGTGTATTCACGGACCTGCCGACCGTATACAATATATAGTGACCTACGGTTCGTTATACAAGCCTCCACTGGACCCTAATTGAAATTTGGGTCCTGAACTAATGGGAGGCGATTTTAATGTTTAAAAAATACACGCCTTCATGAATTATGAGTACACTAATGCAAAGAACCTCCCCAGATGCTGAAAACGTGAAGATACATTATCATGGGTGGCGGGGATAAGTATGAGCAACCAGTCAGTTATTTTATTGATTGCTTTTTTATCGTGATTTGGCAGGGGAAGCCGCCGGCCCTTGCAGCGTGTCCCGGGCGGCTGCGGGCTCCCGGCTCGGCCCCGGTCCCCCGGTCCCCGGGATGCTCGGGCTCGCAGTGCCCTCTTGTGACCACGGGCACGGCGGCCGCTCCGCCCGCCCCCCCCCCCCTCCCCGGAATGGGGGTCCCGGGGGTCTCGGCGGCGGGGAGGCAGTGTTCCGCAGCACCGACCGGTCGAATGGGACCTTCAACCAGCAGCCGGTCCAAGCCCTGCACGGGGGACATCTCCCTCCGGTCCCGCCGTGCCCTGGGCGCTCCGGGGCCGGGACCCCGCGGCTCCTCCGGGCAGCCCCCGACGGCGGCTCACTGCACCACCCCCTCCCGCAACGCGCTTCTCCCTCACATCCAGCCTAAACCTCCTCCTCCCCGTTCCAAGCCATCACTGCTTCTCCTCTCTCTTCAGGTCCTGCTTCTCTCCATCGCTCCTACAATTGCCTTGCTCTCCTGAAAGGCTGCGGGAAGGTCTTTTCCAGGCCCAAGGACCCCGACCCTCCCAGCCTTCCTCCTCAGGAGAGGCTCTTCCAGCCCCCTGAACGTTTCCGCGGTCCCCTCTGGACCCGCTCTGACAGGTCCAGGTCTGCCTTGTGCTGGGACCCCAGAGCCGGAGGCAGCGCTCTGGGGCGGGGGGTCACACACCATGCTGTCACAGGTGGGGCCAAGGAGCCCTGGGTGTCCCAGACCCATCTGCCACCCACAGGGCACCTCGGAGCTTCAAGGCAAGAGGGATCCTGCCTGCTTCATTTGTGTTTTTTGATGACCCCCTCTCTCTCTGCCCGGTCACCCCAAGGTTTCTCCTTTCCTGGGCAGGGCCCCCAGCTGAGCCCTTGCCCTCTCTCCATCCCGGGGTCCCCAGCCTCTCTCCATCCCAATGCCCGACCCCCGCTGTGGCTGCATGGGGAGCTCTCCTTGCCAGCCGAGCACCCGCAGGAGATGCAGCTGTGGCAGGCACCCACCTTGTCTTTAAAAATAGCTGAGGAGCCTCACTGCAACTCCTGGCCCAGCCCCAGGGCCATGTGGGGATACCCCCAGCCCCTCCTCATGGAACCCAGGGGCCAAACAGGCTCCATCCCCTCCTGGTGCCCACAGGCATCTGGACCTCCAGGCTGGTGCCCCGAGGGCAGGCACAAGCCCTGGGGAGGGTGGAGGACCTTAGGGAGGCTGGAGGAGCTCAGGAGGAGAACCACAGGGCAAGGGTCACCCTGACAAGGCAAGGGTTGACATGGCAAGGTGGGGGTTCCCATGGCAAGACAGGGGACCCCAAGGCAAGGAGGAGGCCCACATGTCAAGAAAAGAATCCTCATGGCAAGTTGGAGGTCCCCCTGGCAGGGAGAGGGTCCTCATGGCAAGGAGGGGATCCCCATGGCAAGGCAGGGGTCCCCACGGCAGGGCAAGGGTCTCCATGCGAAGGTGGGGGCTACCCACTGCAAAGAAGAGGTCCCCAAGGCAGCACAAGAGTCCCCATGGCAAGGCAGAGGTCCCCATGGCAAGGCAAGGGTCCCCATGGCAAAGAGGGCGTCCCCGTGGCAAAGGGGGGATCCTCATGGCAAGGTGGGCTTGCCACCAGCAAGGCAGGGTCTCCATGGCAAGGTGGGTTTCCACACTAGTGGGAGAAGGTCCCTATGGTAGGATGAGGCTCCTAGCAGCTGGATGAGGGTCCACAGAGCTGGATGAGGATCCCCACAGTGAAAAGAGGGTTCCCTCAGCAAGCTAGTGGTCCCCACAGAGGTGTGATCATCCCCGTGGCCAGGCGAGGGTCCCTGCAGAAGCCTGAGTGTCTCCTTGGCTGGGCCCTGCCCTCACCCGTCCTCACCCTCCCATGGCCTGGAGCAAGGGGAGCCCTGGCCGGGTGTCTGAGCCTCGGTGGGGGCCCAGGGGGTCCCAGCCCTACGGAGCGCACTGAGGGGGCCCAGAGGGGCTAAGCCGCAAGGGTCAGCACAAAGGCGGCTGAGCCCTGGCAGGGGGTGAGCTCGGGGGGGGTCCCTGGGCTCTGTGCTCTGGTGGTGACCCCAGGCTGGCCAGGCCACCCCGCTCCCCTCAGCAGCCCCCCCGCCCCAGCAAGGCCCCTGCCCGTGCATCCTGCGGGGCGGCGAATGGAGCTGCCTATTGATTCGCAGCCCGGGCTAAAAATAACTTTCAACTCTTCATCCTGAGCTGTGAAAAATCCCCCATTGCTAGGCGACGGGTTACCGGGAGACAGCCGGTGCTAGGCGACGGCGGTTGCCACGGTGACGGCACCCAGCACACTGCGGTCCAGCTTGGGCACCGGTGGTCCGGCTGGACGGGTGATGGCCCAGGGTGCCATTGCCATGGGGACACGCTGGGTGCGTGGGGCGAGAGCCTTTGGCATCCCCAGGGCGGCAGAGCTGGGAGGGCAGTGGAGGCCAACGGGGTGCTGGCGGTTTGCATAAAGAGGAGTCGTGCACGAGCGGTGTTGCCTGGTTCTTGGCTGCTGTCCTGGCCCCATCGTGGGGACATCAGCCACCACCCTGCTGGTGGACCCCGGAGGGACAGTCCTCGTGCTCCAAGGAGACTCGGGGCTCCTGACCTACCACAGCATGGGCTGAAAAGCTGGGGTTCCCCCCCCCGCTGCGGGGTGAGCTGGGGGTGGCTGGGCACCCCACATTGGGCACCCCAAGGCATGGATATCGCCCTGGTCCATCCCAGCTGTGTCCCCACCACTAGTGACATGTGCGTGGAGACTCCCCCTCCCAGGGACTCCTTCAGTGGTTGTGAACCTTCTTGGCACAAAAATGTCCCCAGGACATGGATGCATCCCAACGTGACAACGGGGCCATGCCAGGACCAAGGAGACAACAGGGACCATCTGGCGCCCAGCTGATCTACTGGGACCGGGCTTACTCCTGTCACCGCCCTGGGGGTGTCCAGGGGTGTGATGATGGCAAGCAGTGCGTGTCCCCCGAGGCTGGACCGCCGCTCGCTGCTGCTGGGCTGCTGCTGGGTGGCAATTTCCCTGGGACACCCCCCATGGAGACAAGGCATCGTGGGGGAACAGGGCACTGTTGGGGGGACAAGGGATCACAGGGAGAAGGAGCCCCAGTTCCTCACGTGATGGGGTAAGATGTGTCACCTGGATGAGGCTGCTGACCCGCACGTCCCTGCGACTGCCAGCCCCTCTGGCCCCTTTTCCTGCGGTTGTCACCCGCTGGGCAGGGTGGGATGAGGGTGTGAGTGTGTGATTGTGTGAGAGTGTGAGTGTGTGTGTGTGTGTGTGTGTGTACAGTCTCCTCCCCCAAACCCCTCCCGGCTGCCAGTGCGAAACCCGACCTGCCTTATAAATAATGGAGGCAGGAGCCAGGCGGCCGGGTCTAGGCAGATCCATCAGCCTCCCCAGGGTCTGGCCGGGGGCAGCTGCCCGAGCTGGTCCCGCTGCTGGCATGGGGCCTTGCGAGGGGAAGGCGGAGGGGACAGGGTTGAACACGGCACCTAACCAGTTCCCTCTAGTTCGGGGAGCAGCAGTGAAGCTGGGTCCCAGACTGGGGGTGCTGGGTGGGTGCTGAGCTGGGGGAGATAGGAAATGGGGGGGCAGCAATGGGGCAACCCCTGGCTGCAGGTCCCGCTGTAGGCTGCGGCCTGGGTGGGTAAAACTCCCCCAGCACCTGGGCGCAGAACCCGTCCCTGGGCACCCAGGGGCGCTGGAGCTGGAGCGACCTGGGGGCTGTCAGCAGGGCTTGAGCCGGCTGCCGGGCAAGAGGGGTCTGCACCGGGATCTCTAGCCTGCCAGCGCCCTGGTGGGGAGAGAGCCAGAGCAAGCACCCGTCTGTCCATCCAGCCTTCCCTCCCTCCCTCCACTTCTCCATGCACTCCTCCATCCTTCCATCCATCCCTCCTTCCACCCCTCCATCTCTCCATCCATCCCTCCATCTCTCCGTTCTTCCCTCCATCCCTCCCTCCATCCCTCCATTGCTCCATCTCTCCCTCCCTCCACCCCTCCATCTCCCCATCATCCCTCCCCCCCCCTCCATCCCCCCATCCTTCCACCCCTGCATTCACCCACCCACCCACCCCTCTCCCCCCCCCCACGCCTGCATTCACCCAGCTGCCAGCCCAGCCCTGCCCGCACCCCGCGCCCCGCATTTCCCCCTCCGTCTCTGTGTCCCGCACCCTCACCTCGCCGCCGTCCCGCCACGATCCGTTACCGGCGACCGTGTCTCTTTAACAGCCTCCGCCGCTGACACGCGTGTGCGTGTGTGCGAACGCGCGTGTGCGAGCAGCTCCCCGGGCTGGCTGGCAGGAGGGACCCCCCTTCTCCATCCCCCCCCCCGGATCCGGATCCGGCCCCTTCCCCCCCACACACCCCACTCCCCGCTTATTTTTCCTGTTGTTTCGCGGGGTTGGGGCGGGGGCCGGGCGGGATCCGGCCCCTTTTCCAGCGGGGATTTTTTTGGGGTTGTTGTTTTTGGGTTTGTTTTTCTTCTTTCCTCGTTTTTCTTCCCGGCGGTTTGGCTTTTTCCCTGTAACCGAGAGAGGACGGGCACAAGGCATGGCATGATCTTCGGGAGACGGTGCTGGAGGTAAGAACCGCTCGGGAAAATCCTTTACAACACAAAGCCGGTGCCGGTTTTACCGGCACCGCAAGCACCCCCCCACCGCATCCCGCATCATGGAGCCGCGTTATATAACGGCGGCGGAGCCGGCCCGGCCCCGGGGCCCCCGGTAGCTCAGCCGAGGATGGTGGTCGGTGCGAACCTCCTCCCCCTCCCAGTGATGCTGCCCCGTCCCCGATTTCTGGACCGGGGGGATGCTGGGGGGGGTTAACGTGTCCCCCCCAGCTCCCAGCATGGACAGGCATCACCGTGTGGGTAACGGCGGTGGAGGGGGGGGGTAGGCTGGGCAGCGGGGGATGCGGGGATGCTTTGGGATGGGGGTTTAGGGGGACATCGCCGTGGGGACAGGGTCATCAGGGTGTAGTGTTGTTTTTTGCCCTCCCCCCCTTTCTACTGCCAGTCCCCAAACTGCCCCCTGTCCTCCTTGGTGGCATCATGGGAGTGTTGGCACCTCCAGGTCTGCACCCCAAAACCCTGACACCCTAACACCCCAACACCTCAGTGAGGCTTTTCTCGGACGCAGGATGACACAAGCTGGGGGGCAGGACAGGGGCACCCACCCCCTCATCCCAGAGCGCAGGGGATGGAGGAAGGGGAAGGCACTGGCTGGGCTGGGGCCGAGGGGGCTGAGCGCTGCAGCGGGGTCCTGCAGAGCCCATCGTGGGGCCAGGGACCCCCCAGCAGCTCAGGATTGGGGCAAGGGGCCAGAAGCAGGTTGTTTTGGCAGGGGAAGGGGTGCAGACAGGTGGAGGGGTCTGTGTGAGAGGCTGGCTGGGGCTGGGGGCCGGGTAGGCAGGCTGAGCCCCATGGGGGACCTGGGGCTGGTTGGGCTGGATGATGGGGGAAACTGAGGCACAGGGTTGTGGCAGGAGTCAGACACAGACCCCAACGACCTCGCCCAGGTAGGAGTCTGGGGGTGCCATGAGGCACCCGGCCGAGGTGGCTCTGGGCGCCGGTGCTGGTGGGACTTGGCAGTGCCCTCGCAGAGAAGGCCAGAGCATGGCAGCCCCTGCAGCAGGGATGCTCCTGCCGGACATCCTGCTCCAAGACCACCCTCTGCTCCAGGTACAGGGGGTCTCAGGCCCCCTCTGCAGCACCCATGGGGGCTTGGCATGCAGCAGTTTGGGAACAGCGGGCGCAGAGCAAGCTCCGTGCTGTGCTGGCATCTCCCCTCCTCTGAAAGCTGGGTGCTGATTTCACTCTGGCTACCAGGAAGAGGGAGGGAGGTGGCTTTGGAGTGGGGAGGACTCGCTCGAGCATCCATTTTTAATGAGCTAGATATCTATTTTTCCCCGAGCTGGCTTCCCCCACATCGATCCTTTTGCCATCCGCCGGGCCTGCTCTTCTCCCCGTGTCAGCGGCTCCACAGCGGTGGGGAGCTGCGAGATGGGCATTCCTGGCACTGGGAACCTCCTGCTCCCCCAGACCCTGCTCCCAGGGGTGGAGTGACCCTCGCTCAGGCTGGGCCGGCACATGTGGGAAGGCAGGAGCGGGAAAAAGGTCCCCTCTGGCAGGGCCATCTCCGTTCTGACCATCCCATGGGGAAGCGGTCATGCTCCAGCAGGAGAAGAGAGGCCGGAGCCGGAGCACTTTGTGTTTGAGGGCTGGATCCTGCCTTCATGCTGTGCAGATTTAAGCTGTGCCTGGCTCAGGCTCTGGCGGCTCTGTGGCAAAGCTGTGCCACCCTGCCGGTGCCTGAGTTTCCCCATTTCAAAGCCATGGCCTATTGTGCCCCACCAGTGCCTGCGTGCATGGAGCAGTGCCCAAAGAGAGGAAAGGAGATTCAGGCAGCGAGTGGGTGCTGATGGTGTGGGAGGGAGTGGGACAAGCGCGCGGGCGAGAAGGGCTCCTTCGGCAGCATCCCACCCCCGCCAACCCTCTGCCCACGTGCTACAGGGACTGGCCACATTCGCTGGGCGCTCCAGGGCTGGCAGTGTGCAGAAAGGGACAGGGGCTGACGGGGACAGTGTTTGGGGAGGTCACAGGTAGGCAGAAGCCTTTTCTCTGGGGTTTCTCCCTGCCGGAGGTGTGATCTGTACCCAGCTCCTGACAGGGGGAAGCAGGCAGCCAGAGGTTTGCCCTGGAGCAGGATGAGGCCAGTGTCTTTGCTTCCAGGATGGATCTAATGGCTTTATGGGGACTGTGTCGGCATTTAGCACCCACAGTTCCCTGCAGCGAGGAGTCCTGTGGCTGAACGCCGTCTTCCTGTCCTGGTGTCCCACACGACTGGCATCGATGGCTCCTGTGCTGGGCAGGCGTTCATCTGCCTTGTCCCGACCTTGGCTCCCAACCGGACCCTGAGCCTGGGGGCAAAGGGGGATTGCTGCTTGCGTGGCTGTTTCCATGTCTGGAGAGATGAAGGGTTTGAAGCAGAGACTCAAGACTCAGCAGTACCCGAGGAGCATATCAGCTTCCCGGGGACAGGGGGCTCAGAGGCAGCTGTGGGCCACGGTTTCCTGACTCCTCTCTTTTTGTGGGATCTTGCATTTTTGTTCAGCCCTTCCTGGGCCCAAGAGGGGCAAAGAGCAGGGGTGTAATGTGCTGTGTGATGTTGGCTGGGCTCTGGCTGGGCTTGCAGCAAGTGGAGGTCAGTCTGGGCAGGAGCCAACACAAGAGGAGCTGTTCCCTCTTCCCCTTACTTCAGTTGGTGGGTAGAAGAGCAAAGCTTGGCTGAAGCATGAGTATTGTCCCATGGTGATGAGAGCCGGCACCTCCAGAGGAGGCTGGTGGAGGTGGGCCCAGGGCAGCACATTGTGGTCTAGCTCTGCCCTGCTCTGAGCATGCCATGCTCCTCTTGGGTTGAGGGTCCCCTCCAAGGGGACATGGGGCTGCCTGGGATAGGGAGGGATATCAGTGGGTGATGTCTTTGGGAGATCTGGGTCTTAGCAGAGAAGATAAGCACTGCTGTGAGTAGGGCTTGCGGCAGCCAGAGAGGACCCCACTGCCTGCTGCGAGGAAGTTTTGCCTGACCAGGCCTGGGGGGCTGGAGCTGTGTCTCCTCCCTACAACTACCCCGTGCTGAAGGCTGGGGTCACCCGGTGCCTCTGGACATGAACTGTTCTCTCAGCTAAGCAGAAAGTGGGGGGGACCTGAGCAGAGCTTGGCCTTGGCTCTTCAGCCAGCATTTCCCTGGCTCCCTGGGCATGGGGATGGCCCTGCAGAGCCCAGTCCCAGCTCTTGCTGTTTGGAAAGGCTGTGAGACCTGGGGGAGAGCAGTGCTGGGGGGGGCCCTATTTCGATGGCTCCGCTGCCCAGCCATGAGCTGCCTGAGACCCAGCAATAGATTCACCAGCCAGCCCAGCACTGAGAGCTGCAGTTGACAGGAATGTGATTCAAACCAGTTGTTTTCCCAGCCTGTCCTGAGCCTTTTTGTCCGCTACAAGGTGGAACGAGGTCTTTGATGTCGTTGGGAGCCAACAAGGGAGCAGGAGAGCTGCTCTCAGCCCTCCGGTCTCCCAGGGAGCTCTCAGGTTAACCTCAGGAAGGAGTTTCCTGGCTCCTATCACACAAACGGCAGGTCTCTAGGGCCATGTGGAGTGATGAGGCCTTTCCCCACCATGAACTCCTGGCTTGTGCAGCAAGTGAGTACGTAGCACTGAGTTTGAATCTGTGCTCTGAGCCTCTCTCCCAGCTGACTTGTGTGAGTGCCGAGCCCAGGAGCACTGATCAATGTGCACACACACATTCATGCACGTGTACAGGCAGCTTCTACCCAAACACACTCATTGCCCCTTCATCCCTGGGGGAGCCAGAGGCTCCTTCAGGGACTTCAGCAGCTCCTCTGCATTGCCAGGGTGACCCAAGCCCTCCGAGGGGACCCAGCCTCAGAGGCCAGTAGTTGTGTACCCCTCTGACTGCTCATGGCATGGGCAGTCATCAGACCTGATGGGATCAGAGCAGGAGGCAGCTCGCACACCACCAGGCACTGCCAGGGAAGGAAATTTGTATGGTGGGATGTCTTTGTGACTAACTTGGCAGGTTCAGGCACCCCAAAGCAAGAGCCTGCTTGGCATTGCTGCTGGTTGGGGAAGTTGCATAGAGGTGAAGGAGACCTGGGGAGCCATTACCCTCAGGAGTGCTGGACAAAAGCTTTGGCTATGTGCTCTGGCACAGCACTATGTCTCGGGTGTGTTTTCTCCGCCTGTAGAGCAACTTGATTTGCTGCATTAGTAAAAATAGATGGGCTAATGAATTCAGCTGATGCAACCCTCTGTGTATGTGCATGCGTGCATGCGCTTATCTCTGTTTGTGTGTGTATGGGTGCATGTATATGTGCAGCTGAAGGCCAAGGCTCGTCTAAGGTGCATCCACCACCTCCTAGGTCTCTGACGGGGTGGCTGTGTATGTGTCTGTGTGTGTGTCCGTGTGTGTCTGGGTGTGCATCTATATATGCGTGTGTGTGTGTGTAGGAAGCCATGAGTGATGGCTGCTTGCTGCCGAGCAGCTCTGTCACTGAAGCAGTGGCTCTACAGAAATAATTTTACAGCAGCCTTGTATTCTGGCAGGGCAATAACAGGGCTTCACAGCAGGCTGGCGGGCCAGGAGGGGAACATGTAGAGACCTGGTGGTGCCACAGGAGGATCTCACAGGGACCTGGCAGGGCAATAGTGAATCCCTGCAGGGACCTGGCAGGGCAACAGCAGATCCTCGCAGGGGTCGCTGGGGCAGGGGGGTCCCACAGGAGCGCGTTTGTGGGGTGTCCTTGTAAGGTGACACAGTCCCGAGGAGGCCGGGCCGCTGTCCGCGGTGCTGAGCGGGGCCGCTGTCCGCGGTGCTGAACGGGGCCGCTGTCCGTGGTGCTGAGGGGGCCTGCTCGGCGAGCAGTGCTGGGGCGCCAGTGGCTCCCACCGCTGGCCAGTCCAGGGTCTCACCGGCCTCCGAGCCCGGCTGACCCAGAGTCCTCAGTAGCCTCCAAGCCTGGCTGGTCCAGTACTCACCCTTGAGCCCAGCCGCAGCGGGATGGCAGTCTCATCTGCCACAGCCTGGGGTCTCCCAGTGAGCACCCTCACCAGAGCAGCATTAACAGGGTGGCTGATCACCCTGCCCATCTCCTGGGGCCCTTATCCCTCTTCACTAACACATGGAGATGGTACACTCTCCAATGGCTTGGTTTTCCTGGCAGTTTTTGTCCTATTCTTTTCAGCATCTTCATCATCGGTGTAATGTTTGTAGTGACAGGCACTTAGACCCCCTTCTTTCTTCTCTCTTCCTGCGTCAAATCCGCCCCCCGTCACTGCATCATAGCTCATTGTGGATGACAAAACCCTCATGAATGGAGTGACTTCTCTGACAATGACGTTTCCTGTGAAATGTGCACCCTGGAGTGAATTTGGGAGACTAAAAGACTTTGCCCTTTGCTTTTGTCAGGTTTCCTCCCACCGTGGATTGGGAGCTGGCACTCCGCTGCTGGCAGACGCTTCCCCTGTGAGCTGTGGCCTGCGAGAGCAGAGGGGGGTTGCTACGGGGGGTTGCTACAGGGGGTTGCGATGCTGGGCCCTTCCTGTGGGATCCCAGAGTAAGGACTGAACTCCCCTCTGGTGGCCTTGTGGTTGGCCCGGTCACACAATCTGCAAAAAGCGAGATAACAGGGAGAGGAGGAAAGGCCAGATCTCTGCCTTCCTGCTGCTTTGGAGTGACAAAAAAGCATATGGAGGTGCTCATGGAGCTGCTGGAACATCACAGAGGCTCTGTACTGGCACCTCCAAGGCAGATGGCTTTGTATCGCCCTGTCCCACTGCTGTCTCAGTTGGAGGGAGGGTCTGGGGAAGGGCAGGGCACTGGGCATCCCAGCTCACAGCAGTTCTGATCTACAAGTGCTGTGGTAACTGCACTTTGCACACTGGAGTGGTGTGGCCTCAGCCCTGGGGTGCAGTGGCCTAGGGCGGTCTGCTTGGCTGCAGGCAGGGGCTTTCCTGCAGCAGCAGAGGGCAGATCCCAGTGCTGCCCCATAGTGCCAGAGACAGAGAAGAGAGTGGTTATCAGATCAGCTCAACTCCACAGTCTATGCCCCCAGCCTACCTTCTCCAGGCTGGGCTCCACCCCTCCCGGAGGCACAGTCCTGCTCCTTCTGCAGTGGTAGGAACCTCCAAAGTCTTGCCTGCCCATTTTCCTGGAAAGATGCAGCCATGTACAGCCAGCCTGCCTGCCCAGGCTCCTGTTGCCGCTGCCTGGAGCCTGCCTGTGCCCAGAAGGCCTGACTCTCTGGCTGTCTTTCTATTTGAAGTGACTTCCCAGCTCATTCATGGTTTGGGCTTTCTGTCAGCCAGCCAGCCAGCCTCAGTGCCCGGGGCAGGGGGTACCCAGCTCAGATTTCCAAGGCAGGACTGGGAAAGCTGCTGAATCCACTAAGCCCCCCCAAACCTGACCTCAGGGACCAGCCGAGGCCTGAGCTGGTTGTAATCATTGCCAACACCTCCGGCTGGCTGCATTTCAGCCCAGCAACTTGTCAGCATCTGTCTCCTTCCTTGACTGTCCCCTTGGGCTCCTGAGGCCCCGGGCTGCCCCTCTGCCAACACCTGCCCGCTCCCTGGGGACAGCCAACGTGCTGAACGACTCTGGCTGTGGGCTCCATGCCGGACCAACAGCCTTTCCATGCTGCCATGTAATTATCTGTTTGGATTCGTGCTGTATGGCTGTGTTGGACACCCTGGTGCATGTTCTGTTTGCTTCCCTAATTGCTGCCAAGTGCTGAGCCACTGGTTTTAAGTTTCTTCCTTCTTTCCCCTCTGCTTCTCCTGCTTTCAAGCAAATTTAACACATGTCCAAGCATCAGAGGCCCAGCTCTTCTGTCAGGCAGCGTGAGCTGCATTTGAGTGGGGAGCGGCGCCAGACTGTCTGCACAGGGCCGGACTCATCCCCGGAGGCCAGGCTCTCACAGTACCGCTGCCACCGGGCCGGGCTGTCTGCAGGCACCTCTGTGCCACTGCTGCTCACACTGTGGGAGAGACCTTGGCAGATCCCAGATCCCACGAGCCTCGTCCTGCAGGCTGGCTGTGCTGCTGGCAGCTGCCTGCGTTCTTGGGCACTTCCACAGCACCTTTTCGGTGGCTGCTCCCTTCCTCAGCTGCTCCAGGAGGGCTGGATGAGGTCAGGGATGCTGCAAGGGTGAAAGTGATGAGCTGGGGGCAGCGGGGAATCTAGGCTGCACCCCACTTGGCAGCCATCCGCCTCGGGCTGCAAGGAGAATCCTCAGAGCCCACGGACCTCGGATGTGAGCATCACCGGCCAGGATGCTCCTCCGTCTGTTCCCCTCCATCAGGGTCTGGCAGTCTCCATCCCAAATCAAGCGGCTAAAATAATTCCCTCACTTTTATCTTGGGTCCAAGGGGAGCTGGCGATGGAAAACGTCCTCAGGTCCCATCAGCCGCTGCCTGACGGACATGCTGGCTATCCCTCGGGGCTTGAGGACTGTATCTCTGACCCCTGGTCCCTGGTCTGGAAGCCACATCCCCGGGCTCCAGCAGTTCCTTGCCTTGTCCCTGGGGACTGCCAGAAGCCCAGCACCTTCCAGCCGCAGACCCATCAGGGTTTGGCACAGCCCCGGCAAACAGGGTGCAGGCAGGACAAGCAGCGCACCGGCAGGGCCCCATGCCAGGCATCGGCTGGGGCAGGAGCGGGGGGGCAAGCTCCCATCAATTATTCACCTCGGTATTTATAGAGGGAAATGTGTTGAATAATGGATGGCAGGGTGCGGCGGGGCCATTGGGAAGCTGGCCTTGCTGCTGCTGAAATATTTATTGGCTTGGTTTGCTGGGGTGCCGCCCGGCTACCACGAGGCTCGGTAAGGCTCGGTGAGGCTCTTGGCCGGCACAGGCTCACCGCTGAGCGCCTGACTGGCAGAGAGAGTGCGAGCAGCTCTGCTCTGCCACCGCTGTCCCCTCTCTCTTCCACAAAAATGACCTGAGGGCTGGAACACCTCTGCTATGAGGAAAGGCTGAGAGAGTTGGGGTTGTTCAGCCTGGAGAAGACTCTGGCGAGACATTACTGCGGCCTTTCAGTACTTCAAGGGGGCCTACAAGAAAGATGGGGACAGGCTTTTTAGCAGGCCATGTGGTGACAGGACAAGGGGGAAATGGTTTTAAACTAAAAGAGGGTAGATTTAGACTGGATATAAGGAAGACTTTTTTTATGATAAGGGCAGTAAAACACTGGCACAGGTTGCCCGGAGAGGTGGTTGATCCCCCCTCCCTGGAAACATTCAAGGCCAGGTTGGACGGGGCTCTGAGCAACCTGATCTGGTTGAAGATGGCCCTGCTCGCTGCAGGGGGGTTGCACTAGATGACTTTTAAAGGTCCCTTCCAACCCATACCAGGCTGATCCTGCTCCTGCTCCTGCTCCTGCTCCCATTTGGTGGCTGGATCCGGGCTCAGAGAGGGATGTGAATGTCCAGAGACAAATTCCTGTCTGTCCCCTATCACAAGGGACACCAGCGCCACACAGCCCCTTGGAGGACCCTGCTCTGTGCCCTAGGCATGTCCCCTCTATGGCTGTCCCCAGCAGCTCTGCACCACCTGGTTCCCCATGCCACCCTGCTCCCAGCACAGGGAGCCCTAAGGTCTCCCTCCCCACTGGTGCCACGACTTGCCCAGCCCTGTCTGCCCTCCCTGCCCACTCTCCCTGCTGGGGGTCCTGGTGCAGGCTGGCAGCCCCTCAGCCGCATCTGTACATTGCAGAGAGACCTGTGGAAGATGTCGAACCCAAGAAATGGTGACACCAAGCCCCCATGTTTGCCCCGCAATGGACTGGTGAAGATCCCCACGCAACCCAACGGCCTCGGCTCCGCCAGCATCACCAAAGGCACCCCCGCTGTGAAGAACCGCCTGTGCCAGCCTTCCTCTGTGCCTGCCATCCTCAGTCCGGCCTTAGCCCACCGCAGCGACCTGCCCATCCCCAGCCTGGCCTCCCCGCTCTCCTTGGCCGCTCTGGCCAGCGTCTCCTCCCCTCCCAGTGCTTCCTTGGTGGGACTGAACACGAGCGAAGCCTCGGAGCAGCCCTCACCGGAGCGGCTGCCTGGCTCGCCCTTGGAAAGGCAGCTGGCAGTGGACGAGAAGATCCTCAACCGCTTGTTCTGGTACTTTTCGGCATGCGAGAAGTGCGTGCTGGCGCAGGTGTGCAAGGCGTGGCGGCGGGTGCTCTATCAGCCCAAGTTCTGGGTGGGCTTGACGCCCGTCCTGCACACCAAAGAGCTCTACAACATCCTGCCTGGTGGCGAGAAGGAGTTCATCAGCCTGCAGGGCTTCGCCGTCCGTGGCTTCGATGGCTTCTGCCTCGTGGGCGTCTCTGACCTGGACATTTGTGAGTTCATTGACAACTACCCCCTCTCCAAGAAGGGGGTCAAGTCCATGAGCCTTAAGAGGTCGACCATCACGGACGCAGGGTTGGAGGTAGGTGACCCCGGCAAGGTGGCCAGGGTGGCTGAGATGTGGCAATGATGGGTTTTCCTGATGGCCCTAGGGACACACGAGTGGCAGAGCTTTCACCAGCCACAAGCAAGGAGTTGGCAGGCAGCATGTCCATCCCATGGGTGCAGGTAGCATCGGGAGCCCCTGCCTGTGGTCTGGGCAGCGGGAAGGGCTGAAGCCTGCCCTGCCTTCCTGGGTGGGGGATGAGGATGCTGTTGGGAGCGGGGGTTCATCACTGTTGCCTGCAGACGCCACCTGTGGATGCTGTCCTCACCCATCCTTGCTGGGAAGGCAAAGCCATTTGAGGTGGCCATGCTCCTGGGTGGTGGATGTGCCAGTGGGAGGTGAGCAGGACTCAGGGGATGGGGACAACCCCGCTTGGGTGGCTGCTCGCCAGTGCCTAAGATGGAAATTTGGCAACTCGTGGTCCTGCATTGGGCTCGGCAAGGTCCCCACTGAGGTCCCCTGTCCTGCACCACGGCCAAACATAGCACCAGTGGCCAGCCATGGCCACATCCTACCCAAGCAGTGTCCAGGCTAGGAGTGGGCGGTAATCCTGCCCCCACCAACAGCTCAGAGGGAGCTGGGGTGAGGGTGCTGGGCTGCACTGAGTGAGCAGCAGGGCCCACCATGCCCTGACCCCCTGCCCCTTGGCAGGTGATGCTGGAGCAGATGCAGGGGGTGGTGCGGCTGGAGCTGTCGGGTTGCAATGACTTCACGGAGGCCGGGCTGTGGTCCAGCCTCAACGCCCGCATCACGGCACTGAGCGTCAGCGACTGCATCAACGTGGCCGACGATGCCATCGCCGCCATCTCACAGCTCCTGCCCAACCTCACTGAGCTCAACCTGCAAGCCTACCACGTGACGGACACGGCGCTTGCCTACTTCACCGCCAAGCAAGGCTACACCACCCACACCCTCCGCCTCAACTCCTGCTGGGAGATCACCAACCACGGCGTGGTCAACATGGTCCACAGCCTGCCCAACCTGAGTGTCCTCAGCCTCTCGGGCTGCTCCAAGGTGACAGATGATGGCGTGGAGCTGGTGGCTGAGAACCTGCGGAAGCTGCGCAGCCTCGACCTCTCCTGGTGCCCTCGCATCACCGACATGGCCCTGGAGTACATTGCCTGCGACCTGCACAAGCTGGAGGAGCTGGTGCTCGACAGGTACAGGGCTGTGCCGAGCCATGCTGAGCCATGCTGCACCATGACAAGCCATGCTGAGCCATTCCGAGCTGTGCCAAGGCATGCCATGCCATGATGAGCCATGCCATGCCATGCCATGTCAAGACATGCCATGCCATGTTGAGCCATGTCAAGCTGTGCCTCATCATGTTGAGCCATGCCAAGCCATGAAGAGCCATGCTGGGGGTGGTGGGTGCAGCGTGGGGGCCCCGCTCCCGGCCGTCCCTGACACCCCATGTCCCCGGCAGGTGCGTGCGGATCACTGACACCGGCCTCAGCTACCTGTCCACCATGTCGTCCCTGCGGAGCCTATACCTGCGCTGGTGCTGCCAGGTAGGTAGGGGAACAGAGCTATGCCCACTCCGGCTGGCACGGCGGGGAGCGCAGAGTGGCTGGCACCTCCCTGGGGACGGGCCATGAGCTCAGCGTGGGCATCCTGGGCCAGCCAGAGCCCCTGCGACTTGGTGCTGGGAAGCATGGAAGGGATGGGGTGCTCCTGTGAGCTCAGCAGGACTTCGCCCTAGCACCAGACCCCAGCATCCTGCCCCTGCACCCAGCACCCTGCCCCAGAATCCTGCACCATGTCCAGGCAGCCTGTCCCCGCACCCTGCCACTGCTCCCCGTCCAGTACCCTGCCCCTGCACCCAGCCCCTGCACCCAGCTCCCAGCACCCTGCCCAGGCACCCCGCCCCAGCAATGCTGAGTCCCCGGTACCGCAGCAGCCACCCCCCGTGGAGCCCCTCCTTGTCCTCCTCCTGCTCCCACTCCAATTTCTTTTCCAGGTGCAGGATTTTGGCCTGAAGCATCTCCTGAGCATGGGCAGCCTGCGCCTCCTCTCACTGGCCGGTGAGCCCCGCCCCACTCCCCTGGGATGGGGACAGGGACAGCCTGGGGGACAGCCCCGGGGACATCCAGCATCCCCCCTCCCCAGCATGGCGCGGCTCCTGCATCCTCCTGAGCCGCCCAGGCACCCGCACCCGGCGCTGCTCCCGGGGATGGGTCCGTGGCTTGGCTCTTGGCGTGCTGGGGTTTCTTTGGGTGCTGATTTTTGGGGTGCTTTTTTTTGGGGATGCTGGTGGTTTGGGGTGTTGGTTTTTGGGATGCGGGTGTTTTAGGGTTTGGGTGTTTTGGAGTGCTGGTTGTTTGGGTGCTGGGTTTCGGGGTGATGGTGTTTTGGGGTGACAGTGCACCCTGTCTCCTTGCAGGCTGCCCCTTGCTGACCACCACGGGGCTGTCAGGGCTGGTGCAGCTGCAGGAGCTGGAGGAGCTGGAGCTCACCAACTGCCCCGGGGCCACCCCGGAGCTCTTCAAGTACTTCTCCCAGCACCTCCCGTGCTGCATGGTGATCGAGTAGCGCCCAATCCGGCCGCCCTGCTCCCACGCCCACTCCACTGCCGCCCCGGCCAACAGCGCCCACCCCATTTCTTTCCGTCTGCTGGGAGGATGCAAAAGACACCTTCGATTAAGCTGACTCCGGACACCCCCCACATCGATGCCCCAGAGGGACAACGGGCTTTGGGGGGTGATGGGGGATGGCGTCGCCCCTCGCCGGAGCCTCCCTGGGTACCCTGTAAATTCCCCCCATACCGCCGCCATCACCCGTCCTCCTCCTGGTGTCTTGCCAGTCCCTTCTGGACAGACAAACGGACGTCATGGAAACCCAAAGTGGGAAGGCGACGGCAGCGTAACCCTCCCCTGGCTGCACCCTGCTCCCCACTCCGGTGCCAAGCGGGCACACGGTCCCCCTGCCAAGGATGCTCCTGGGGACCAAAGGATGCTCCCAGGGATGGGCGAGAGGAGGATGCTTATTTTTGGCACCCATGGGTGGTGGCAGAGGCTGGATGGTCCCCCTTGCACCCCCAGAGCAGGTCACCAAGCTGCCCCCCCTGTGCTGCGTGTCCCCCCCGGAACCCCGGCCCTGCCGTTGGGGTGCCCGGCGCTTTCTCCTGGTGAATAGGATGTTTCTCTCCTCCCGCCTGCCCACCCGCCACCCTCGCATGCTCGCTTGCTTCAGTCTCGTGGTATGGCAGGCTCCAGGGTACCTGGGGGGGACGGTGACAAGTGACACCCCCCACTTGGCCCCTCCATACATCCTTTCCCCGGTTGGATCCTGTCCTGGGAGCTGGGCTCTCCCAGCAAGCATCCCCCCTCACCCCAGGGACCCTGCCGCACCCCAGTTTATGTGGGGTCGGTGGGGCGATGCCAACGCCAAGAAACGACCCGTCTGGCTGGGATGGGACATCCCGGGGGACCAGGGCCAGGTCCGAGCCGCTGCGGGGACACTGGGGCACAGAACAAAGGCGGGAGGTGGCACCTCAGGACACGCTGCCACTGCCACCACTCTTCCAGCTGGAAAGCCATCACCCTGACACCAGCGGAAAAGGGGGGCCAGGGGGACCCCTGGGCTGGGCCAAGCTGGGGTCGAGACAGGCATGGGGCTGGGGTGCCCATGGGGACACGGCGCGGGAGGGGGCTCAGTGGCCGTCCCCAGGGCATCGCCTGCTGCCACACCGGCTGCCTGCACGGTGCTGGGAGGAGCTCGGGCATGGGCATGGGCACGGACACGGGCACGGATACGGACACGGATGTGGACACGGACACAGACACACTTTCGGTTTGTTTTGCCTTTGTACCGGCCGGGAAGGAACTGCTGCACCACCCACCGCCTCTGCGCCCTCCTTTGTCCAAAACGCCCCTTTCTGGCCCCAAAATGGCACAAGGAACCTCGTGGCCCTGGAAGGGGGTTTGGCGTGCACCGGGAGCCAGCTGGGCTGTGGGACAGCGTGGCACTGCCGGGGCACTGAGCACCCGGCACGGCGGCAGCCAGGGTGGGGGGCTGCCTGCTCCCCCAAACCCACCGCTGCCCATGGGAGACGGGTGCCAGAGGCCAGGGACAGGCAGGGCAGTGGCACACGAGGGTCCCCCCCACCCTTGCAGCTGGGGGGTGCCATCAGCCCCGAACACCCCGACAGCTGCACAGGCAGCCCCAGCATAACCACGGCCCCAGACTTGGGGGAGTCCCCATACCCCGCTCCGCACTCCTCCACGGCAGGGGACCCCCATAGCCCCCACTGCACCCCCACCCCGCTGCACACCCATCCCCCAGCATAGCCCTGTATCTCCCTGTATAGCCACCCACCCGTGTATCCCTAAACCCCAGCGCACCCCCAAACCCCCCAGGCAGCCCCGGGCCTCAGTGCACCCCCATATCCCCCCAGTGCATCCCTACACCCCAGTGCACCCCATATCCCCCCCGACCCCCCCATTTTCCCATCTTACATCCCCACTCCACCCCACGTCCCCCTGCATCCCCACCCCCAATGCACTCCACACCCCCCCCGGCACCCCCATTCCCCCCCTGCACCCTCACCCTCAATGCACCCCATATCCCCCCTTCAGCCCCATTTCCCCCCCGCTCCCTCCAGCCCCCCCGCCTGCCGCGCCCCGCTCCGCGTCGGGGGCGGGGTCTGAATCAGGGGCGGGGCCTGCTGGGGGGACGGGCCGCGTTCTGGGGTGGGGAGGGGAGGGGGCGGGGCTTGCGGGCCTCGGCGGCGGAAGGGGGCGTGGCGTGGCGGAAGAGGGGCGGGTCTCGCTGGCCCTTTCCGTGGTGGCGGCCGGTGGGGCCTGCTGGACTCGAGCTGTCGGTGGGACCGCACCGGCAACCGGGTACGGTACCCGGACCGCGGCGGAGGGCCCTGAGGAGACCCTGAGGGGCGAGAGCGGGCCCTGAGGGGTGGAAGTGGGCCCTGAGGAGGCCTTGAGGGGACCCTGAGCGGCGGGAGCGAGAGTGAGCGAGCCCTGAGGAGGCCCTGAGCGGGACTCTGAGTGGTGGGACGGGCCCTGAGGGAACCCTGAGGGGTGGGAGCGGGCCCTGAGGAGGCCCTGAGCAGGCCCTGAGGGGTGGGAGTGGGCCCTGAGGAGGGGGAATGTGGGGTGTGAGGAGGACTGGGGCTTCTGTCGAGGAAAGGGTGTAGGAGCAGGAGGGCCTGGGGCAGGGGGAGCCAGCCTGTGAGTACCTCCAGAGACCCTGCACCCCCTAGGCAGCCTTGCACCCCCGCTGCACTAGAGAAGCAGGGTGAACCCCTGCCTGTGGTGTTTGCAGGGGCTTGGGGTGCCAGGACTGCCCTGCGGAGATGACTGCAGCCTCATCTCACCCGACCTCTTACTGGAGACGCTGCTCGCCTCAGTCCACGTCGCTGTAGTCGACCTCCCGTAGCGTCACCAACAGCCGCTCTCATCAGCAGAGCGTCGCGGGGGGTTGAACTGAGGAGGGAGCAAGAAACCCAGAAGAGATTTTCAAGAACTCCCTAAGAGGGAGTTACAGCTGTTAGCAGGAGGAGAAGCCTGGCGTGGGGCTGTATCTCTCTCCCTGCAGGCAGCAACTGGGCTGTAGCCTCTCACCTCTGCGACCCATTGATGTGGCCACAAAACGCTGCGGTCGAAGCCACCTGGGCCTTCCAGGAGCTGCGGGTACGGAGCCCGTCCCTTCCCAGCTCTGGCTGAGGTGGAGCAGGGCGGCCACGCAAGCGTGAATGCAGCCTGCGGGGACGCAAGCCTCCGAGCCTGCTCCTGGAGAGGGGAGTGCGCCCCGAGGACGGTCATGGAGAAGATGGCCAGGGTCACCACTGCCCTGGGGGGCAACGCCCTCACGGGACGGACCATGTTCTGCCACCTGGACGCCCCTGCCAATGCCATCAGCGTGTGCCGTGATGCCGCCCAGGTGGTGGTGGCCGGCCGCAACATCTTCAAGATCTACTCCATCGAGGAGGACCAGTTTGTGGAGAAGCTGAACCTCCGCGTTGGCCGCAAACCCTCCTTGAACTTCAGCTGCGCGGACGTGGTGTGGCACCAGATGGATGAGAACCTGCTGGCCACTGCTGCCACCAACGGTGTGGTGGTCACCTGGAACCTGGGCAAGCCGTCCCGCAACAAGCAGGACCAGCTCTTCACCGAGCACAAGCGCACTGTCAATAAGGTCTGCTTCCACCCCACCGAGGTCTACATGCTCCTCAGCGGCTCCCAGGATGGCTACATGAAATGCTTCGACCTGCGCAAGAAGGACTCTGTCAGCACCTTCTCTGGTACGAACATGAGCTGTTGCTCGCCCCCTTACCCTGGTGAGAGGCAGAGGCTGGGGCTTTGCCCTTTCCCTGTGCCCAGGAGGAGGGTTTGCTTGGAACGCCATGTCTGGAGCAGGCAGGGAGGGAGCCGAGAGGTGTTTCGGTGCTTTTTTTGTGCCACTCAGCAGCGGGCTGGGTCTGCACAGGACGAGGAAGGTGGCCGCATCACTCCCTGCATCCCCTTCTCTCTGGGCTGGGGGGATTGTTAGCTTTGCTGCAGCTCTGTCCCACCGGATCTCAACTTCTGTCCCTGCACAGGTCAGTCGGAGAGCGTGCGTGATGTCCAGTTTAGCATCCGGGACTACTTCACCTTCGCCGCCACCTTTGAGAACGGAAACGTGCAGCTGTGGGACATCCGCCGGCCGGACCGCTACGAGAGGATGTTCACGGCCCACAACGGGCCTGTGTTCTGCTGCGACTGGCACCCGGAGGACAGGTGTGTGCGGGGCCGGACCCTGCCAGCTGCCCGGCCTTGGCAGAGACGAGGGAGGCCCTAAAAATGGTGTTGGGACCTTTCAGGGGGGAGAAAGAGGGGTCTCTGTTACTCTGGCCCCTTGTTTCAGGGGCTGGGCCGTTGCTGGAAGATGGGAGCAATTTATTAATTTGAGGGTTGGGGGGGGGGTGTTAGGGTGTTTTGGTTTTGTTTGTTGACAAGTCGGGGGACCCTGAGGCACTGGGTTGCTAATGGTTGGGTAGAGCAAGCTGCTGTCTTGCCCCTCGTGCCAGGGCAGCCTCTCGCTCCGGTGCTGAGCTCGGGAGCGGATGCTGCATGACTGCCCTGGGACACAGCTTGCTTGTGTTTCATCATGTTTGTCTCCTGCCTGTCCCCGGCGGCGGTTGGGGTGTGCAGGTCCCTCCTCGCGCCCCGCCAGGCAGCACTGCGACTCCTCACAAGCTGAGAGAGGCACTGAAATACTGTTCAAATTGGCCGTTTTCCCTCTCTACATCCCTGGCAAGTGGAAACCAGAGGTGGAGAGAACTGGTCCAGCTGGGAACCCTTCAGATGAGTGTGGCCCTACAGACGCAGGGCCTGAAGCGGGAGCGGGAAGGAGTGGTGTTGCCTGACCTGGTTACTGGAAAACAGAGGCATCAGCGTAGCGAGTGGGAGGATGCGATTGCAGCCCGGCTGCCTCCCCTTGGCATGGACGTGGTCACATCTGTGTTGTGAGGGCTTCTGTGCCGGGGCAGGAAAGGAGGGGTGAGTGGACATGGATCCTGGCCTAGGGTGGTGCCTCCACCGTCTTTCTCCATCCTTCTCCCAGGGGCTGGCTGGCAACAGGCGGCCGGGATAAGATGGTGAAGGTGTGGGACATGAACACCACACGAGCAAAGGAGATTTACTGCGTGCAGACCATCGCCTCCGTGGCCCGGGTGAAGTGGCGCCCAGAGTGCAGGCACCACATCGCCACCTGCTCCATGATGGTGGACCACAACATCTATGTCTGGGACGTGCGGCGTCCCTTCATCCCCTCCGCCATGTTCGAGGAGCACAAGGATGTCACCACGGGCATCGTGTGGCGTCACCTCCACGACCCCTATTTTCTCCTGTCGGGTTCCAAGGACAGCACGCTCTACCAGCACATCTTCAAGGATGCCAGCCAGCCCATCGACCGGGCCAACCCCGAGGGGCTGTGCTACAGCCTCTATGGAGACCTGGCCTTCGCCGCCAAGGAGAGCCTCATCTCCTCCGACTCCAACCGCAAGCCCTACATCGGGGACCGGCGTCACCCCATCTTCTTCAAGCGCAAGCTGGACCCCACGGAGCAGTTTGAGTACATCTCCTCCTCCAGCGCCCTCAGCGTCTTCGAGACGGATGTGGAGAGCGGCAGCATGGACTGGTTCGTGCACACCGCCAAGCAGTACGCGCTGGCCGGCAGGCCCCTGGCCGAGCTCTGCGACCACAACGCCAAGGTGGCCAAGGGCTTGGACCGCAACCAGGTGAGGCCTAGGCTGGTGCCAAGGCTGGAAGGTCCTCCAGGTTGGAAGGGCCAGGATGGGGCCCGCTACCCGAGCTGGGTGCCAGCTCTCTGTCCGGCTGTGGCCTCTGGCTGTCCCCAGAAGTTGTAGCTCTGCCTGGTACCAAACCCCTGTCCCTGTTGCCTACAAGAAGCACAGATCATTGCTCGGAAACTTGACCCCCCTTGAGAGTCTGCCTAGCTCTCTAGATCGGCTGAGGATGGGGGTTTGCGGTCAGGCGCGTGGCTGTGTGCGGCCTGGGGTTTAGCCTGGCGAGGGCTGACTGCGGCCATCTCTCACACAGGTGGCTCAAACGTGGACAATGCTGCGAATTATCTATTCCAGCCTCGGCACCGTGTCGTCTGCCAACCTCAACCACAGCATGGGGAAAGGCAGCGCTGCCCTCCCGCTGATGAACAGGTAAGGGATGCCGGAGCCGCAGTGATCGACGTGATCCGTAAGTGGGTGGGAGGGGGGAGCCGGCTCCTCAGCTGGGCTGCAGTCGTGGGACGGGAGCAGGGACGGCTCTCCCCCAGCCTCAGGCCATGCTGGTTTGCGGGTTGGCATCGTCCGAATGCAGCCATTTTCCGTGTGGGTGTGAGAAGCGAGCGGCCAGCCTGGCCTTGAGCCTTGTACCCTGCTCCCTTCTCTCCTTGAAACAAAGTTTGAAGCTGTGGTGCGGCTGGTGCCATCTTTGCAGTTATTTAATTGGTGACTGTGGCCAAGGGCTGGGGATGGAGAAGCTCTGTCTCACCGCTGGAGCTGCTGTGGAAAGATGGTCTTCTGCCTTTCGAAGGGAGAGGACAGCCCAGCCCTGTCAGCTGCTCGCTAGAGTGGAGAGCCCCGTTGTGGGCTGATGAAGCAGGAAAACTTGTTTTTCCTCTTCTCAATGACTTACGAAAGTGAGGGCTGAGGACTCCAAATTAGCTGGCAGACTTCGCAGGGCCAGGTTCCCGGGGTGAGTGGCAAAGACTCGAATAACATCAAACAAACCACTCTCCTTATCCGGGCTCTGCACCCAGGCAGGTCACTGTCTGTCACTGACTTAAACCACAGGCAGCAAGTTGAAGAGCTCAGCGTTCTCTTTTCCGTCTCGGCGAAGCCTGAGAGCAGTGATGTATAAGAAATAGCAAAGCACCTTGTAGCGAGGCAGCTCGTGTTTGCCTGCCGCCGAGGTGAAGGTAGATACCAAGAGATGGAGTCAAGAGCCTGCACTCAGCTCTGAAATCCTTTCGGGAGACCCTTGCAGGCACCTTTGTGGTGCAGGCATGGAGATGCCAGGCTTAGAGAAAGGCCAGTGTTAAGAATTGCAAGGTATCTTTATTTTTAAGGTACAGTGTGGGGACAGCCAACTGCTGTGCTCTTGGGGAAATCGCCATGTCTTGTGTTCCGCTGTTCAAATCGCAACCGGAGACCTGTGTCCAGGCCGTTTGCTGGCTACAACAGAAGCTGCAAGCTGCTGTCACTATTAAATTTGGCTTCTTTCCCAGCTTTAACCTGAAGGATATCCCCTCTGGGCTGGGCAGTGAGTCGAGGCTGGACCGCAGCAAAGGAGAAAGCCGCACAGAAAATATCCTCATGGATTCCTCCTCCACCCTGATCAACAACGAGGGTAATGTTCCTGGGGCGGTCCTGTGGCTCTTCCCTCCTCGGCTGGCTGTCGATGGCCCTGATACGGGATAAACTGGTAAATTTATCCTGTAAACTGGGACAACTGGGCGTGCTGCAGCCCCCAGGTGAAGCACGCAGAGCCCCGGGGTGCTGCAGAAGGACAGTTCACCCCTGTGACCCCCACAGCGGTGGCTGCGGGTGCCAGGGACGTGACTGTGGTGGGGAGCGGAGCCGTCTGGCTCGGGCACAGCATGGCACGCTGGGGCAGGACGTGGGCGATGTGGATCCAACCGTGTGTCCGAGAGGGGTGAGCTGATTTCTCTCTCCCTTGGCACGCAGACAACGAGGAGACAGAGGGCAGCGACGTCCCTGCAGACTATCTGCTGGGAGACGTGGAAGCGGATGAGGACGACCTGTACATGATGGACCACGAGAACCCGCACGGTGAGCGCGTGGCTGATGCTGGGAGGTGTTGCCTCTCCCAGACACGCGTCTGGATTTTCTCCTGGCCTTCCCTACTCGTTCCTGATCGGATATCTCTCCTCGCAGCTGAAGAACAGGAATACAGCCTTCCCCAAGAAGCCTTCCCCCTGCGCCACGAAATCGTGGACAACCCATCGGCCTTGGACCACCTGCAAGACAAGGCTGACTCCCCTCACGTCAGCGGCAACGAGGCTGAGACGGTGTCGCTGACACCCGTGGAGTCCTTCTCCCTCATCTCCATCTCCCACTCACTCTACGAGAACCGCCTGCCCTCCGACTTCTTCAATCCCATCGTGCGGGACACGCTCCTCTTCTACGCCGAGCAGGGAGACGTGCAGATGGCCGTGTCCGTCCTCATCGTGCTGGGAGACCGCATCCGCAAGGAGATCGATGAGCAGACCCAGGTGAGACCCTGGGAAGCCCCTTCCTGGCTCTGTAGGAACTGAACCCTCCCACGAGATGCAGGAGGATGCCTCGGCGGGCCCTGGAGGTGGTGTGTCCCAGCGCAGTGGGATCCCGCCTGGGCTCGGGGCCCAGCAGAGCGCTTCCCCTGCTGCAGGGATCTTGGCTTTAGAGCGTGGGGCTGGGGTCCCAGGGGGGAATTTTGGGGGGGCTGTCGGGGTTCAGCTGTCTGTGGCCGTCCCCAGGAGCACTGGTACACGTCCTACATTGACCTGCTGCAGCGCTTCCAGCTCTGGAACATCTCCAACGAGGTGATCAAGCTGAGCACGTGCCGTGCCATCAACTGCCTCAACCAGGCCTCCACCACCCTGCACGTCAACTGCAGCAACTGCAAGCGGCCCATGAGCAACCGGGGCTGGATCTGCGACCGGTGAGGGCAGGGAGGACGGGGGCCGCGCTCCGCTCCCCGAGGGGAGCCCCGGAGGGGCAGCGGGATGGGGTCGGTGCCCCCCTGCTCCCCGCCATTGCGGTGTGGGGGGGGTTGTCTGTCGCTCACGCCCTTCTCCCCGATGCAGGTGCCGGCAGTGTGCCAGCATGTGTGCCGTCTGTCACCACGTCGTGAAGGGGCTCTTCGTCTGGTGCCAGGGCTGCAGCCACGGCGGGCACCTCCAGCACATCATGAAGTGGCTGGAGAGCAGTTCCCACTGCCCCGCCGGCTGCGGCCACCTCTGCGAGTACACCTGAGCCCCCGGCGGGTGGGGGCACGGTGGGCAGTGGGGGGCCCTGCCTGCACCTCCCGCCCCGTATTTATTTGTGTGTAAGTAGGGGTCCTCTCTGCCCCTCCAGCCCCCGCCCGGCCCTTTTGTACTGGATTAAACCAAAACAGAGCAGCTGAACTGAGCCGTGCCTCTTGTCTTTGCTTAACCTTGCTGCGGCGGGGCCGGGGGCAGGGACCTCGGGAGGGTCGGGCCCTGTCCCCCTCCCTGGGCGGGGGTCCCTGCCCTGTGCCGCTCCGGGAGGATGTGGGCCCCATCTGCCCTGTGGCCCCTTTAAGGCGGGGCCCCTTTAAGGCGCAGGGCCCTGCCGCGATCCGTAGCGGAGCGCCCAGCCAATGGCAACGCGCGGCGTCAGCGCGGGCCGCGGTGCCTGCCGGGAAGAGTAGTCCACCGCGGGCCCTGTACCGGCGCCGGTCGCTCGCCCAGATGGCGGCGGCGCGACGGCTGCTCTCGCTGCTGCTGCCGCTGGCCTGGGCCTGGCCCGAGGGCTGCGCCGACCCGCTCGACGGCGGCTGGTAAGGGCGGGGGGGGAGCCGGTGGCGGTGCCGGTGGCGGTGCCGAGCGGAGCCTCCCGTTGCAGGCCGGCGGGCGCGGTGCCGGAGGAGGAGCGGTGCAGCGTGGAACGGGCCGACGCCTCCCTCACCTACTCCCTCTTCCTGCAGCGGTACGGGGGGGGGGGGGGGGCTCGGTGGGTCGGCCCCCGGGCTCGGTGGGTCGGGCCCCGGGCTCGGTGGGTCGGGCCCGGCCCCGGGGCTCGGTGGGTCGGCCCCGGTCCCGGTGCGCTCGCCCGTACGGGACCGCGCTAACCTCCCTCTCCCCCGTCCAGGTTCGCTTTCTCCCGGCCGGTCATCCTCCGCGGGGTCACGGACAACTCGGTGAGCACCGAGGGGGGGGGGGGATGTGGGGGGTGGGAGCACACCCGGGGGCTGCATCCCGACCCCGCCGCCCCCGTTCCCCCAGGCCTTCCGCGCCCTCTGCACCCGGGAGAAGCTGCTGGAGGCCTTCGGGGCCCGCCCGGTGCGGCTCAGCACGGCCAACACCTACTCCTACCGCAAAGGTGAGCGCTGGGGGTCGCAGGACACCCCCTCGGCGGGCAGGGTAGGGCTGGGGGGGGCTGCGGCGGCACCCCCAGCCCTGCCCTGCCCACAGTGGACGTGCCCTTCCGCTACTACGTGGAGCAGCTACTGGAGCCGCAGGACCCCGCCAAGCTGGGCAGTGGTGGGTAGCAGCATCCCCCCTCGCCGCAGCCCCCTCCTCACAGGCCTCATCCCCCCCCCCCATCTCGCCCCCCCCCCCCAGACACCCTCTACTTTTTCGGGGACAACAACGTGACGGAGTGGGGTCCCCTCTTCCAGCGGTACGTGCCTCCTCCCTTCAGCATCCCGGGCACCAGCCCTGCCTACAGCTTCGGGGTCGCAGGTGGGTGCCCCGGTGGCGGTGGGCAGCCCCCCCACCCTGGGGTGGGGGGCTGGACGGGGAGGTCTCCCCAGCACCGACACCCTGCTCCCACCGCAGGCTCAGGCTCCGGTGTTCCGTTCCACTGGCACGGCCCCGGTTACTCTGAGGTGATCTTTGGCAGGAAGGTGAGGATCGAGCCTTGAGGGGAGGTGTTTGGGGAGGGGAAGGGGGGGAAAAAAGACCCCCAACAGGTGTCCCCCGAACGTGGGGCTGAGCCTGAGGGAAATGGGGGGGGGGGGGGGGGGGTGTTGTGTCTGTTTCCCCCCACCCCCTCCCCGGTGTGTTCCAGCGCTGGTTTCTGTATCCACCGGAGAAAACACCCCACTTCCACCCCAACGAGACGACGCTGGCCTGGCTCCACCGCACGTACCCTGCGCTGCCGCCGGCCGAGCGCCCACTCGAGTGCACCCTTCGCCCCGGGGAGGTGAGGCCGGCCAGCCCCCACGTCACCCTGGGTCCCCTCGGGAGGGCGGAACGGCACCCAGCCCACCCATCCAGCACCCCCGGGGCTGCGGAGGGACGCAGGGTGTAGCCCCCAGCACCCATGGGATGCCCCGCCCCCCACCCCGCGCTCTCCTGGCAGGTCCTATTCTTCCCTGACCGCTGGTGGCACGCCACGCTCAACCTGGACACCAGTGTCTTCATCTCCACCTTCCTGGGGTAGAGCTGGGAAGGCCGAGGAGGACATGCTGCCGTCGTCCCAGCCCTGGTGCGAGCGTGCCGGGCCGGTGGCTCCAGCTCCTGCCGCCAGCAGCAACAGGCAGCGCCAGCGGTGTCCACTCAGCTACGGGTATCGGGACCAAGCGCCTGAAGACATTCTGTTTTTTACTCGTCTTTTCCCTCCCCCTTGGATTAAAGTTATTTTGCCATAGAGCCTCGTGTATCTGCTGCATCCCCGCTGCCACCCGAGGATGGGCAGGACAGACAGGACAGACAGGCTGGGTCATCGCAGGGGCGCAGGCAAACCCGCTTCTCGTGGGTTGGCACCGGTTCCCAAGCCAGGATGTGGCCTGCCCTGTGCAGAGATCACTGCTGTGAACCACTCCAGCTCTTTTTCCACATTTATTGCTGAAATTTTTTTTTATTATTATTTTTATATATGTTTTTGTTTGTATTTTTAATTGACATTGGCAATCTTCCAGAGGGCGCTCAAAAGCCAGGCAGGCTGTTGGCCGACCGAAACGCTGGTGTCAACAGCCGGCTGTGGATTTGTTTGTTGGTTTTTGTTTTGTTTTTAAAAGGGATTTCATTAAAAGGAAGAGGAACTTTAACCCGGGTGGTTGTTCGCAAGAAACCACGGTCCCGGCGGGCGAGGGGGCCGCACGAGCCAGCCCCTTCCAGCCCGGGGGCAGCAGTTTCCCGGGAAAAGCCGGAGGGCGAGTCGGCATCTGCAGCAGCAACGTTGGTCTCACCCCGGCAAGTGGCTGTTTACAGGAGCGAGGAGGACGCGACCCTGGCCAGGCGGGAGGTGGAAGGAGAAGGAAACAATTATGTGCAGGGGGAGGGGACCGGGCCAGGCCAGCACCAGGCGCTCATCCCGGTAAGCTCCTCACAGCACCTCCCCAGAGCAGGATGCGAGCTTCGGGAATTGTCAGCTGCCGTAGCCAAGGGGGACGCTGCTCTCCGGGTGATGAAGATGACAGTGAGACCTTCCAGGCCACCGCGACAAGCCAGCCTTCTCTGAACTGCCGGGCAGGTTTTCCTCCAAGCGCTGTGGTCTGCATGGAGCTGGTGGAGAGGGGCGCCCGGGGAGCCTCTGCGCTCACCCAGCCACTGCGGCTCCTCGGGGAGACGGCCGCTGGGTCTCCAGGCACCCGGAGTGGAGGGAGAACAGCCGGAGAGCGAGTAAGGCATGGTGCCAGCCCGGCGAGAGCTGTCTGTACCGCCGCGGCCAGGGGGGGGGTCCGGGTGGGCCAGCGCTGCCCCTTTGGCCCCTCAGTAATCCTCCACCCAGCCGTTCTCCGAGATGAAGGCGTCTATCACCTCCTTCATGGCAAGGTTGGGGATCAGCTGGTCCTGCGTCAGGGGACTCCGCGTCACCGGATCGAAATGACCCACGCGCTGCAAGGGAGGAGACGGCCGCGAACTGGTTACTCCACGCGCCTGGCCTCAGCCTCGGGGCACAGGCAGCCGCGAGGCCAGCGCCGTGCCGGCATCTGGGCCAACAGCATGGGGGAGAGGAGAGGAGAGGAGAGCGTTGTGGAGGGAGATCCCCCGCCACCCTCCCATGGTGCCTCCCAGCAGCATGAGAGCGGGTCAAGGCACAAGACCCCCTGCCAGCAGCCGCCTCCGCTTTAGGCAGGGCCCGGCAGCGCCCGCTGCCTTCCTGCCCGCTCCCCCACCTCCGCAGGGAGCCGCCCAGGCAGGTAACTGGGACTAAACCCAAGGAGGATTTTGAGCCCTTAGCTGGGCAGGCAGGAGACAGGCGGAGGAGGACAGCGGGCAAGGTCCTGGGAAGCCCCCGCTGCCCCCGAGCCAGTGGTACCTGGAGATGTTCCTCGATGTCCTTCCTGTCGTAGGTGATCCCACTGGGTGTGATGCAGGGCTCTCGCATCAGCTCAAAACTGATCTTCCCGCACAGGTAGTCGGGGATGTCCCGCTTCTGGCTCGAGAGAAGCAGAGCTGGGTCAGGAGAGGCTGGGCAAGCCCAGCATCCAAAAACAAAGGGCTGGGAGGCGGCGCCGGCTTGGAGGGGGAAGGGAGGAGATGGAAGAGGCGGTAGCGCGGAATAAAGCAGGTTTACGGTGAGAGACAGAAGCACACACTGGGGCACACTCACCTTCCTCTTCTCATCCACTTGAGAGAAGAGTTCGTCCATGTCCGCCAGGTACTTGTCCTGAAAGAGAAGGCCTTGAGGACGAGAGGACCGCGGTGTCCGGGGGCTACGCCTTCCCAGGGAGAGCCCTGAAGCCTCCCACCCTGTGGGTGCTGCGGCGGGCAGGAACCAGGCGGCAGGTTCTCGGTGGCCCCCCACCTTCACAGCCCCTGGCCAGCGCTCGCGTGGCTCCAGGCTGAACCGCGTGGCAGGAGTGATCCAGCTTAAAAATAACCTGCCTTCCTGGGGCTATTTTTATCTTGAGATTAGTCCGCCGGGCCGAGCCAGCACCCAGACCCACATGTGGCCGGGAGCCACGCGCGTTGCACAGCCCTCGGAGAGCAACAGGTACAGCGGCTGGGGGAGCACAAACAGGTGTCCCCGCTGCCAGCTGCCCTAGGCTGGGGCAGGAGGTGACACAGCAGCGGCACCGTCACAGGGAGGGGACAGGAAAACCCCACAACAGCAGCCTGAGCTGCAAAAATGAAGGCCGGGAAGCCGTGCTTTGCCCTGGGGGCCTCCCGCCTTTCGCCTGCGCGGCCGCAGCAGAGCTCGGCGCTGAGGGTGGGACGAGGAAGCCGAGGGCTCGGCTCGTACCCTCCGCGAGCAGCCCTGGCACCCCCCGCTCACGTGTTTGGCCTCGATGCTGGCCAGCTGAACTCGGCTCCGGCTCTCGTCTGCGTTTTCTTCCTGCTGAGTCTTTCGGCATTCGGCCAGCTCCCTAGGACAGAGCAGGGAGGTCAGGAGGGCCTATCGCACCCTTCCCTGCCACGGGGCTCTGTCTGCGCCTCCAGAAAAGCAGAGGCACCGTACAGGGAGCTGCAAAAGCTTCCTGACACTAAAAAGGCCTTCACAGGAGCCGCCGTCGCCCTGCGTTACCTCTCCTTCTCCGCCATGATCAGCTTGGTCAGGTAGGAGTGCAGCTCGTTCTCCTGGTTGATCCGCTTCTCCTCGATGCTGTTCCAGCGCTTCTTCTTGGCGATGCGCAGCGCGCTGGGGATGTCGTCCCCGAAATTCAGCCGCTGTTCCTTGGCGAGGTTGTAGGCTGGGGAGGGAAAGGGCATCTCAGAGCCGGCACCGGCTTCCTTCTCGCCATCCCCGGCCCTTTCCCGGCGGACAAGGCAGGAGGGGGGAACACGGGCCCCGTGCCCGCTCACCTCTCTGCAGGTTGGCGATGGCCTCGTCGTAGTTCTCCATCTCCATCTGGCACTGGCCCAGGAAGAAGTGAGCCTTCACCGACTGGCCGTCCAGCTCCAGGGCTCGCTTGCAGTCCGCCAGCGCCTTGTCGTGCTGCTGCATCTTCAGGTAGCACAGGGCTCGGTTGGTGTAGTAGACGGCCACCAAGGGGTTGCGGTTCTGCAAGGCGAGACCCATGTTACAGCCGGTGACGGCAGCCGCGGGCAAGACGTGGTGACAAGAGGGTGACAACTGGGTGACTGGGTGAGCCGGCTGCGCAAGGCCATTGCCCTGGGGAGAGCTGGAGCACCGGCACCGAGCTTGCACTGGGCAGGAGCTGCCGGGACGGTGCGGGGACAAGGTGGGGCCAGTCCCCATGGGGCAGCCTGTGTCCCCTCCACCAAGCCCTGGCTGGAGGGGCTGGAGCCCTCTGCCCCGCGACAGGTCTGCCACCAAACCCCCCCCCGGGGGCTGGGGCAGGGTCGGGGGGGCAGGCCCGAACTGGGGCCACCCTGGGGGGGAGACAGAGGAGGACCCAGCTGGGAGTCCGGTGCTGGGTGCCCAAGCCCAGGGAGGGGGTCGGGGCCAGGCCCGGGGGGGGCAGGCCAGGCCCGGAGGCGGGGGCCGGGCCCGGGGGTGGTGGTCTCGGCCGGCGGGGGGGGGGGGCCGGGGCCGGTCCCCGGGAGAGGCCAGGCCCCGGGGAGGGGGGTCCAGGCCCAGGGGGCGGGGTCCCGTCCCGGGGGTCGGTCCCAGCCCGGGGTGGGGGATGCCGCCGGGACTCACGATGGCGCGGCCGTAGCAGGCGGCGGCCTCCGGGTACTTGCGGCCGCCGAAGAGCCGGTTTCCCTGCTCCTTGTGCTCCTGCGCGCTGTGGCTCTTCTCGGGGCTGCCGCCCCCCGCGCCCGGCCCCGCCGCCCCGGGCCCCGCCGCGCCGCTCTCCCGCTCCTCCTTCCCCTTCATGACCCGGCCCGGCCCGGCCCGGCCCGCTGGGGCCGGCGGCTCCGTTGGCTCCGGCCGCGCACTGCGACAGCCGCCGCCGCTTCCGGGGCCGGGCCGCCGCGGGGGCGGGGCCAAGGGCCGGAGGGGCGGGGCCTGGCGAGCGGAGGGGCGGGGTCTGGCGACCGGAGGGGCGGGGCGCGGGTGAGGTTTGTAGAGCTGGGGGGGGCGGCGGGGGGGGTGAGGAGCTGGATTGGGGCGCACACCCCACCCACCCCCCCCCACACCCCCCGCTGCCAGCCAGCCCCGGCGCCCCCATTTAATCAGCAGGGATGGGTGGGGGCCCCCCCGGACACCCCCAAAATCCCCGCGCGTGTGTGTGTCCCCCCCCCCGAGAGAGGCAGGCCCGGGCAGTGTGCAAAATATTTATTTATACTCCAAAAAGATCGGGGGGGCGGGAGAGGGGGAGGGGGTCGGAGCGGGCCCCCCCCCGCGCCCCCATCCCGGGGCGAGCCCCCCGCCGCGGGGAGGGCGGCTGGCGGCGGAGCGGGGGGGCCAGGGCGCTGGGGTTGAGGGGGGGGTCGGAGGGGTCGGGGCTGCCGAAACGAGTTGAGCCGGGCTCAGCCGCGCTCCCCCCGTCTGACGCTTGGTTTATATTTTTTTTTTGTCCCTCTCTCTCTTCTTTATTTATATTTATTTTGGCATAGAAAAATAAATCGCTCCTATTTTGGCACCAGTCCTTCGTGTGAAAGTGCGGGTCCGGGGGGGAGGGGCAAAGAGTCGGCCCCCCACCCTGGGAAAGGGGTACGGGAGCGAGCAGGGGGGGTGGGGGGTGGGGGGGGTGCGTGTCCCTGCTCTGCTCCTTCCCGGGGCACACCCTGAGCCCCCGGGGGGGGGAGGGTAGCGATGCCGGGGCAGGGCTGAAGCATCCTGAGGGGGGGGCACAGCGGGGGGGGTTGCCAGGGCACATTTGGGGGGATGTAGCCCACGGAGGGGGAGGGGGGCAGCGCGCTCGCTAGCACCGAGGGGGCAGGCGGGCAGGGGGGTGGCCTGTCCCCATGTCACGCGTGGGTCCCCCCCCAGCTCCACCGGGGCTCAGCCAGCGATCGAGAGAAAATTAAAAGGGCTGGGGTGCGTGGGGGGGGGGGTTATGGCGGGGAGGGGATCTGTGCCCCCAGCAGGTCGTAGGCGAAGATGTTCCAGAAGACAGCGAAGAGGAGGAAGGTGCCGTAGGAGAGGAGCAGCACCCACCAGCCGCACTGGTCCTGCAGGCTCTCCTCGTAGCTGCGCAGGATGGTCAGCCCCATGCTGATGCCCACGATGGCCCCTGCCAAGTGGGCCATGAAGCTGGGCTGGGGGCCCGAGGCCGGCAGCGGCGGGGAGAAGCGGAGCCAGACGGCGCGGCCCACCTCGGAGCTCACTGGAGGGCAGAGCCGGGAGGTGCTCAGCACCCCCCCACCTCCCCTCCCCAGCCCCCCCACCGTGGGCACCCCCGGGATGGGGGCACAGCCGGGTACTCACTGCACACCAGCGCCAGCACCATCCGCAGCAGCTTATAGGGGCAGCGCATCCCGGCCCAGTTCTGCAGGTGGATAGACGGATGGATGGATGGACAGACGGATGGACGATGGCCCGGCACCTCAGTGTGCCCCAGAGCGGCTGTGCCCTGTCCCCACAGAGCCCCCCCCTCCCCATGTCCCCGCTCCTCCCACCCACACCCACCCTGTGATGCCACCCCAAGCTGCTCCCCGTGATGGTGCCCACCCTATGATGCCACCCCACAGCAACCCCCTCCACACCACACTGCCCACCCACCCCATGATGCCACCCTACAGCATCCCCCCCACACCATGCTGCCCGCCCACCCCCACTGCCATCCCACAGCATCCCCCTCCCATCACATCACACCACGCCACCCACCCTGAATGCCACCCACCCCCACTGCCATCCCATGGCATCACCCCCCCCTCCATCATGTCACATCACACCACCCACCCTGAACGCCACCCACCCCCACTGCCACCCCACGGCATCCCCCCCAACGTCACCCCATGCTGCCCACCCTCCAACACCACCCAATGGCACCCCCCCGCGTGCCCCCCCGTGCCCGGCAGCGCTGACCATGACGACGTTGGCGAGGTGGGCCGAGCAGAGTGCGTAGACCCCCCCCGAGCCCCCGACCAGGGGGGCCCGCATGTCCGTGATGGAGACAGTGAGGGAGCCTGCGGGCACAGGCAGGGCTCAGCGTGGGGCCTCGCACCTCCCCCCATAGCATTAATTAATTACTGTCTACATTCATTAATTACAGGCTGCATTGCCCCCCAGCCCCCCGGGGCAAGCAGTGCAGAGTGGTACCCAGAGGCCAAGAGCAGGTGCTGAGCAAAGCCCCGCATCCCCATCAAACTTGGGGCACGCACCCCCACACCCTCCCCGGGGCTGGTGACGGGGACCGATGGGGACAGACCCCCCCCCACCCCCCCGGGCACCCACCCACCTGCCAGGACACCGGCCAGGTAGAGGAAGCTGATGCGCAGGATGCCGTGCACCATCTCCAGGGGCACCCCGATCATCAGCTGCAGGAGGGCGTTGAACCCCAGCTGCTCCAGCCTGCCCGGGCACAGGAGTGGGACACGCCGTGGCTCAGCTCACGCAGCCCCCCCCATGTCCCTGTTCCACCTCCCCCCGGCAGGAACCTACCCCACGTGCATGAACATGTAGGTGAGGAAGCGCCAGGCGCGTGCCCGGTGCCCGGGGTGGTAGACCAAGGGGCTCTTCATGTACTCGGGGTGGTAGGTCTGCAGCACCCACTTGTTCAGCCGGGCCCCGTAGCAGAGGAACACAATGATCTGTGTCAAACCCCAAGGTGGTCAGCCCTGGCACTGCTGAGACCCCCCTGCTCCTGTTCCTTTGCCTTGGGGCAGGGTCACCCGGCCCCTCTGCGCCAGGTCTGAACCCCCCATGGCCACCAGGATGTCAGCTGGGAGCACCCATCCCCACAAGCCTGGGTCTGAGTCCCCCGTACGGGCACGAGGACATCACAGCTGGGGTCCGAGACCCTATACGAGCACTGGCACATCACAACAAGTGTCACCCGTCCCCTCTGCCCCAGGTCTGAGCACCCCCATGGGCATCGGGACATTGCAGCCAGCGTCACCCATCCCCTCTGCCTGGGTCTGAGGCCATGACCCCCATGGCCACTGGCATGTCACAACTGGTGTCACCCATCCCCTCCACCCTGGGTCAAAGACCCCTCTATAGGTGCTAGGACATCACAACCAGGGTCACCTGTCCCTTCTGCCCTTGGTCTGAGCCCTCCATGGCCACCAGGACATCACAACCAGGGTCACCTGTCCCCTCTACCCTGGGTCTGAGCTCTCCATGGCCACTGGCACATCACAACTGGTATCACCCATCCCCTCCACCCTGGGTCAAAGACCCCCATATAGGCACTAGGACATCACAACTGGGGTCACTCATCCCCTCTGCCATCAGTCTGAGCCCTCCATGGCCACTGGGACATCACAACCAGGGTAACCTGGTCCCCCCACCCCAGGTCTGACACCCCCTGGGTACTGGGACACTTCAGCCAGGCTCAGCCCTGGTGCCAGCCCCGTACCTGGGTGAGGGTGACGACCGCCATGAAGATGGGAGGTGGGCACGTGCGGTGCTGGTAGAAGTACCAGCGCCGGTCCATCTCGCAGGGCAGGATCTCGTAGGCCACGTAGCGGACGAAGCGCTTGTAGAAGCCCAGGCCGGTCTCGTCCAGCAGCACGTCGCGGGGCAGGGCTCGCTGCCCGTTGGCGATGGCGCGCTTGAAGCTGCTCGAGCGCTTGCTGCTGATCTGTGGAGAGAGTTGGTGCCCGCGGGGGCCGCAGGGGCAGCTCGGGGCGGCGGGCTTGTGAACACCCCCTGCCCCGTGCCACAGCCCAGTGCGGCCAGCTGGACAAGCCACCCCAAGGCAGTGCCGTCATCCCATGCCAGGAGACCCACTGGTGACCACTGGTGTCTACCCCCCTCCCCAGGGGCACAGAGAAGCGCCCAGTGCCCACTCCATGCTGGCACCCGGCCGCTCCCCCCCCATCCCCATGGCCCCCCCCGGCACTGACCAGGTCTACCAGCTCCTGATAGCAGACCTGGCCCTCGTCGTTGCCCTGCGCCAGGGCCACCAGCATGTCCAGCTTGGCGGGGTCCAGGGGCAGCTCATGGCTGTGCACGAGGCTGGCGAAGGTCTCCACCCCGATGAAGCCGGTGTTTTCGGGGTCGAGCTGCGGGGCACGGCACAGGGCATCACCGGGATGCTGGGGTTACATCTCCCCAGTTGGCCGGGGGGAGACCGTCTGGTGCCCCTCACCCTGGCCTCGGGCCTGGCAGTGCCGTGCCCTGTTCCGTGACTCCAGCCCCTGCCTCCGCGAGGGAGGCTACAACCCGCGACGTGTGGGTGCCCGGTGCCACGCGGGTGCCCCCGTGCCGTGCCGGCGTCCCCGTCCCCGTCTCCCCACGGCGCAGCCAACACTCTCCCACTCAGTTATTTCTCGCCGCCAGCAGCCTGCCAGCCAGGAAGCCACGAAGCTAAACACACGCGCAGCCCTGGCACCAGCCTCCTCCTCCTCCTCCTCCTCCTCCCGCTCCTCCCGCGTGCCCTCGCCGCTGGGCGCTGGGCTCTGCCATGCCGAGAACCCCTGCGCCATGCCCGGGCACCCCGCACTGTCAGGCACCCTGCACCGTCGGGCACCCGACGTGGTCCTGCTTGTGGAGACGGGGAGCCCAGGGTGACACGAGGAGGACGGAGACGGGGAGAGGGCCCTGGTGGCCGGGGCACAGCTCGAGCCCTGCCCAGGGTGACCGGGAACCCGCGTCCCGCGAATCACGCTGGGAAGTGCTGGGTTTGCTCCTTCCTTTGCCGGGGAATGAAGCGCAGGAGAGGGAACCGGTCCTCGTGGGACCGGCATGGGATCGTACCCCCACCCCAGCGCGCACCCTGTCCCTCCGAGCCCGGCAGGGAACAGCCAAAGCCCGCGTCCCGAGGGGTGTCCGGCTGCCCACAGCCCCTGCCCGAGGCGGGGAGCAGGGTGCAGGGTGCAGGCCGTGCCCAGGGGAGCAGCCCCAAGCTGTCGGTGTGCGGCAGCACCCCAATGCCACCCATCCCCTGCACCCCACGGGCCACACATGCTGCCCCACGGGTACCACGCGTGTGTGCTGCGCTGGGACATGGCACACGTCGAGCTCACCAGCCCCTGGCGAGTCCCAGCAGCCACCAGAAGCCCCTCTCTGCTTTTGGGGTTCATCTCCCCCCCTGCCCCAGCATCCCCAGCCCACCCAGCCGCTCAGCCCTGTCGGGGTCTCCCAGGTCCTGCTCTCGCCTGGGGAAGGTGCTGCTCGTCCCCGAAGGGCTCGGAGCCACGCGGAGCCCCAGCACCTGATGGCGGGGTGACACGGGGGGAGGCCAGGACTCGGCCAAGGTCACGGAGCCAGCCGGGGTTGAGGGGGGACCGTTAATACTCCTGACGCCCCATAAATTCCCTCCCTGACCCCAGGGGACAGCCGCCGGCTCGGCCGGGGCTGGGTGGGGATGGAGGGACAAGGTGGCTGAGCTCCGGGCAGTGACAGGGTCGGGGTGCAGCGGGTGTAAACACACCGGGGCCCGATCCCTGCCAGACCCCCGCTCCGCAGCATCAACGCTCCACGGCCTGATCCTGCAATCAGGTCACGAGGCTGGATGCAGCCCCCCGCGAAAGCGCGCGAGCCCCAGCCTCACCGGGGTGGCCGAACGTCACTCCAGCCCCTGGGCCTTCATCCCGCGCTCAGCGCTGGGGGCTTGGCACGCCGCGGGAGCCCGGGGTCGGCTGCCCAGCACCCCCCGTCCTTGTGGGTGCAGCCGGCCAGGATCCGGCCCGGGGCAGGCGACGCGGGGAGGGCTGGGGCGAGAAGGAGGAGGAGGAGGCCACAAGTGAGCTGAGTTGCGCGGTCTCAGCGGCGCAAGGTTGAGGGGGTGTCGGGTCCCCCGTGGCAGCTCACCGGGGGGGCAGCGGGCGCGGTGGGCGCCCTGGGCGGGCAGCCCTGCCCTATGCGTGCGAGCATCCTCCCCGGCAGCGCTGCCCGGTGCGCGGCGGCCCCTCCCGGAGCGCAGCCCGGTGCCCCCCCCGCCCCGGTCTCACCTGCTCCTGGATGAGCTGGAGCAGGGAGCTCCTGTCCATGCACCCGGCTGGCGGCGGGCTCCGCCGCTCCCCCGCGCCCGGGGCCGGCGAACCGGGCAGGGGAGCGGCGCGGGCGGCGGAGGGGGCGGGGGGGGAGGCTCTCCCCGCCAGCCCCGCGTTGCGGCGGGCCCGGGAGCGAGCGGCGAGCGGCGGGGCCGGGAGCCGCCGATGGCAGCGGGGCGGCGGCGGCGGCGGCGGCGGCGGGGGGGGGGGGGGGGGGGGCGGGGGCGGGAGCGGAGTCGCGCGGAGCCGCCCCCGCCGCAGCGTGCGGCGCAGCGCCCCCCGGCTCCCCGCTCCCCCACACACCCGCCGCCGCCGCGCGGGGAACCGGGCCCCGCCCCGCCCCGCCCCGCCGGCAGCCCCGGCCCCGCACCCCGAGACGCGGGGAGGGGGCCCGCACCGCGCAGCGGCAGCACGGGACGGTGCCTGCAGCCCAGTACGGGTACCCGCATCCCAGTATGGGTAGCCACATCCCAGTACGGTACCTGCATCCCGGTCTGATACTCACATCCCAGCATGGTACCCACATCCCAGTACCGGTACCCATATCCCAGTACGGTACCTGCATCCCAATATGGTACCCGCATCCCAGTACGGTACCTGCATCCCAGTACGGTACCTGCATCCCAGTAGTGGCACCCACATCCTGGTAGGGTACCTGCATCCCGGTATGGTACCTGTATCTCAGTACTGATACCTGTGTCCCAGTGTGATACTCGTATACCAGTTTGGTACCCGCATCCCAGTACTGGCACCTACATCCTATTGTGATACTCACATCCCAGTATGGTACCTGCATCCCAGTATGGGTACCCACATCCCACTGTGATACCCACATCCCAATACAGTATCTGCATCCCAGTATGGCACCTGTATCCCAATACTGGTACCCACATCCCACTGTGATACTCACATCCCAGTGTGGTATCTGCATCCCAGTATGGTACTCACATTCCAGTACTGGTACCTGTATCCCAGTATGGTACCTACATCCCAGTACAGCACCTGCATCCCTGTACTGGTACCCACATCCTGGTACTGGAACTTGCATTCCATTCACAGCACCGGCATCCCAGTATGAGTACAAGTATTCCAGTACAGTTACCCACATCCTGGTACCGTACCTGCATCCCAGTATGGTACCTGCATCCCAGTACGGTACCTGCACCCTGCTGCAGGTTTCTGCATCCCACTACAGCACCTGCATCTCGCTGCAGGAATCCGTATCCTGGTTCGTTACCTGCATCCCAGTATGGGTACCAGCATCCCAGTACGGGTACCTGCGTCCCAGCGCCGGGTACCTGCCGGCCCTGGCACCCCATCCATGACGTGCACAGCGGCACCCGTGCCAGGTCAGCTGCCCCCAGGCCGCCCACAAGGCCGCGTGTCCCCAAGACCCAGCGCTGGCATCGTCCCCGTGCCCCAGGCCGCAGCTCAGCCCTGCGGCGAGTGCCAGGGCAGCTCTGGGCTTTGCAGCCCTGCCGTGGCACGGCGCTGTCCCCCGCCGGGGCCGAGGGGCTGGTTGGCAGCAGGCAGGTCACAGGCCGGCGATACAGCGGCGATGCCAGCTGGCACGGGGCAGGCAGACGCCGGGCAGCGGGGCGATGCCCAGGCTCCTTCCTTGGGGATATGTGCGGCCATGGTGAGCTCCCGCAGCCCTGCCGCCTGCATCCCCTGCCCCACGCCTGGCCCGGCACGGCGCGCGTGGCCCCGGCACGCCGGCACTATTAATACGCGCCGCGGCACGTGGGCCTGCTGCTCCCGCAGGGCCCAGCCTGGTTTGGGCTCACCAGGGAGCACCGGCGTGTCCCGTCCACCTTGGCATCGCCTCCTCCGCCCTGCCCAGTGGTACCGGCCGTGCTGCCTCGCTGTCCCTCCCAGATGCCCCAGTTTGCCATGGAGAAGGGTCTCCTCTCCCACCCCAGCAGCCCAGAGGGACCCCCTCACATACAGGGGAGCAGCCTGGTCCCGTCCAGCCCCAGAGAGGTGCTGGGAAAAGCCTCTTCCCCATCCGCGCCTGCGGCTGAGCCTGCAAAGACGGAAACAGCCAAGGGAGAAGCTGCCACGGGGCCAGGGGAGCGGGCAGGGGAGGTGGCACGGCCCCGGGAGCTGCAGGCGTGAGAGGGGATAGCGGCTGCAGAGAAGCGGGGAGCCCCTCACCCCCCGTGGGGACGTGAACACAGAACCACGGCTCCCAGGGGCAGCCGAGCCTGCCGCAGTGACACCGGGACCTGCTGCCTCCCGCCCCGTCTCTCCCCACCGGCTGGCACTTGTTGCAGAGGCTTCCATGTCCCCAAGCGCCAAGGAGCCCTGGGCCAGCCCCGAGCCTTGTCCCCCAGGGCCGGACTTCAGCTCCTGCCCTAAATCCCACTGTCTGCCCCCGAACGGGACCCTGGGGGTCTCCTCACTCACACCGCAGCCAAGGGAGGCACCGGGCTTCCCGCAGCCCCGGCAGCGGTGAGGCGTCTTGCTCCCCAGGAGATGCAGGGCACAATCTGCAAGCAGAAGGTGTGTAAAAATTTATTTTGATGTAGAGAACAAAGCTCCTAAAACAGTACGGCTTCGCCAGACCTTGGCTGGCGCCGGGAGCGGGGTCAGCCCACCCGACACAGGCCTGGCTAGCAGAGCCGCACACGGCAGGCCCGGGCACGGAGAAGGGACATGGAAACACCAGGGATGTGGCCCCGGCGGTGCCACGAGCCACGGGCCAGCAGTGAGCGCGATGGCAGTGGGCTCCCGGCTGGCAGAGCGGCGCCAGCACAGGCAGGGGCCCCCTCGTCGGGCCAGCGCTGGGGACCGGGAAACCGGCAGGATGGGGACACCACCCTGGGACTGCGCCCGTAAGAGATGCCGGCTGCCACCTAGCAACTTCTCAACCCCCTCGCTGGCTCCAGGCCACGATAAAAAGTTAAAATAGACAAAACACACAGCAAAGCAGCTCCAGCGGTTACCTGGGTGCTGCCCCACCAGCTGCCTGCAAACAAACCGACCCCGAGTGTGCTCGAACAGCCCAAGAGCTGGTGTCACAGAGCCAGGAGCTGCCCTGGGCTCCCCCACCAGGACCACGGCCCGGATATGGGCGCGAGCCAAGCGCGGGGGCCAGCGCAGGCTGCCCTGGGCTCTTTGGGACTCGGAGACGGGGACGCTGCGGGACCCTGGCCCTGGATTTGCGCTGGGTTGAAGTCACGGCAGCTGCTCGGCAGCTAAGGCCGGCGCTGGTGCGGGCAGTGGACAGGGGAGGAAAGAGCTTCCAGTCGTACCAGGAGATGCAACGCCCTGAGCTTCGGACTCTGGGACAGCCTCGCCACAGCCAGGGCCCCGAGGAAGGGATGGCAGGGCAAGGGCCGTACGCCAGCGTATGGCACGGCCTGGTACCAGCTCAGCGCCAGCGCTGCCGGGAAAGGACCGCAGTGGGCACCCTACGCCCTCGCAGCCCTGCCCAGGGCTCCTGGGGCTCTGCGAATACTGGTGCCCATGAACACTGGTGGCCAGGGGTGGGCCATGAATACTGGTGGCCAGGGCAGGGGTGGTGAAGGGACAGGTCATGCAGCTGGGCAGGGCAGGAGGGCAGCTGGGCTGAGATCCTGGCACGCTGAAGGACTCCGGAGCATTTTTGTGCAGAAAAAAAGAGAGAGGAGGAGACTGGGCCAAGTCCCGGGTACGGCTCCCTCCCCTGGCAGCCCAGGGCTGCGGGCTGCAGCCACAGCGTCCCAGCGGGCCGGGCCGGGAGAGACCCCAGCACAGAGGGGCTGTGGGAGTGTTGGCGCCCGGCCCCTCAGAGCTGCCTTTCCCAGTGTGGGCAGAGGGAAACAGGGGCTGGGGATGGAGGTGGGCGCCGGGGTGAAGCCCTGAGCCCATTTGACAGCTCCGCTGCTGCCAGAGGCCCCGGGGGCTCCGGGGGTGTTGCCCCCCACCAGCATTGAGGGCACCAGCACAGACCTCTGGGGAAGCGATTTGCCCGGCCCAACAGATACTGAAACACTCATGTTTGAGCCTAAAAACCAGCGTTAAAAAAATGAACAGAGTAAAAGACGGGGGTGATCCCCCAGCTGCAGAGCTGCCTGGCCCCGCTGCCATGGCTGGGCAGGAGCCGCGTGGGCGAGGCGGCCGCAGAGCAAGGCCGGCTGGTGCCGGGGGATCTGTCCTGCTGGTGCTCGGAAGTCTGGTTGCACTGGTCCTGCAGTCCAGGCTGGGGGGAAAGGAGGATTTCCCACCGGGACCAGCTTGAGGCAGGGCCCCTCACCGGCGTGTCATTCGGGACGGGGAGGCTGGTGTCACGGGGAGGACGGGGTGAAGGGCGACTCTCATTTGTTCTTGGCCAGCGCGCGGTACAGTGTGAACCCTACCAGAGCAGTCACCGCTGCCCCCAGAGCCACCCGGAGCCAGAAGGACGCGGCTCCCAGCTCCACGGCATTCAAGTGGCTGCAAGGAAAGAGAGAAGAGGCCAGTGAGCGAGGTGCGCAGAGACCCCCAACTGCCCGGAGCGCTTCCCCCCCAAGCAGGGCCGTTGGGATGTCTCTGCGGGGATGGATGGTGACAATGGCGCAGCTCCAGGCCTGTGGCCACAGCCCAGCTGAAGGCTCCCCGGCTCCGTGAGCCACAGCACCTGCCGCCTGGCATCATCACCAAGCCAAAGAGCGGCTCCCCGCCCCGAGGGTGGGACGGATGTGGCTTCACCCTCCCGTGGTCTGGAAATAGTACACCAACACCTAAATAATTAGCACAAGCAAGGAGGTATGTATCTGCCTTTCTAGGTCAAGCTGCTTTTACAACTCCAAGAGCACCGAGACCTAGAAGCGGACGCAGGCGGAGACACGGGCAGAGCCGGGGACACCGATCTCAGGGCAGCGAGGGAAGGTGCCCGCTCCTGCCCAAGCGTACACATTTCCCTTCCTAAACATGTGCTGTCCTGCATGAATGTGCTCCTCTCCGAGGAGCAAAGACGTATCCATTATTCATTTTCCACTAAATCAGCGGAGAACAACCAATCCATGGCCCTCCATTACGCTGTTATTTATTTATACCACATACCCTAAGATATATTAAGAATATTTAAATTTTAATACTGCAGAAGGGGGAAAAAAAAAGTGTCATCTCTAAAAATAAAGTTGTTTATTGAAGAGAAGCTAGAGGGAAAACTACTCACTAGTAATTCCACCTTGTCTTCCAATGCACCCACATGTTCTCCCCAGGAGGGCTCTGCCCCCGGCGCTGTGCTGACCCCCAGCTTTCAGCACCCCCTGCCCCTCAAGCAGGGCGATGCCACACGCAGACACGATCTCCTTGCCAGACCTCCCCCGAGGGAGGCTGTGACAACGGAGGTCTCGCTTCACTGACCTCTTTTTCAGTCTGATCCATCTCACCGGGAGAAAATAGCTGCCACCCCACCTCTGCAGACCTTGGCAAACTAGGCTGGCTACTCCCCTCCACCATTTTTTATCCTAGGCTTAAAAAATAAAAACTCCTGTGGCAGCATGTAGCTAATAAATCCGCCAGAGACACGCACAAGGCAGAAGAGAGCCGTGTCCCCTCCACCCTCTCCGGGCAGGGGAAGCAGCGGCCCTTGTGTTTCAATGACCTGTACCAACAGGCAACACCGAGAGCTAGAGCGAAACCAAACCAAACGCCACGAGCAGAGGCAGGGTCTGGACACAGCCCCCTCCCCAAGCTCTGCCCCCAGCCGAGAGCCCCCTCCGCGGTACGGATACTAACGGGAAGGTGGCGGCGGTGGCCAGCTTGGTGTAGATGGTGGTGCCAGGCAGGCCCTGGCCGTGGCAGGAGAAGCGGAAGGGCGGCGGGAGGCAGTGCTTGTAGCAGAACTCGGCGGGGGAGAGCCCGGGCTGCTGACTCGCTTCTGGCAGGTCTGTCTTGGAGGCCACGAAGACGCAGGGGATCTGGCTGTCCACGTAGTGTTGCTGTAGAGACAGGGAGAAGTCCCAGCGAGGGGTAAGCGACCGAACCCTGGGAGACGCAGGGCTGCCATGCAAAGTGAAGTCCCACAGGGCCCCTGCCAGCTACCTTGTAAACACCGGCACAGTAGCTGAAGGATCTGGGGTCGCTCAGGTCGTAGATGAAGCAGGCGACATCGCAGGCTGCATCCGACGGCTTCACAAACTTTGTGTCAGCGCTGACCTCATACAGCTGGGGCAGGAGAGGAACAGATGCGTGGCACAGCACCGTCTCGAGTAGATCGGCTGCTCCTCACACCGGCACACAGACCGCGCCACCGTGACCGCAACCACAGCCGAGCCCAGCGGTGCCAGGATAGCGCTGCAGCAATACAGGGGGACGCAGCCCAGCCCCGCTGTGAGCCAGACACAGCGGCGATTCCCTCCTCTCCCTGACTTACTATAAGGTACTTTTCCTGGCTGTTGACCTGCACCGTGTTGATCGCGTAGAGGGACGGCTCTCCTGGGGTCTCCCTCTGGGCCTGCCACCGACGAAAACACTGTCTCAGACAGCAGGGAGCAAGAGCAGTGCTTGTGGGAGGGAGAGCGCTTCACCCTGCCCCGAGCCCCCGCGGTGGAACAGCCACCTGAAGGGCAGCTGGTGACTGCCACGAGGCTCGGTGCCGTTCGTAACAAGCAGGGAAAGCTGGCATCACCTCGGGGAGATACGGCTGCCCGGGAAAGGCACAACCCTCCAGATCATCGGGAAAAGCAGAGGGGACTGGGCCCGCTGCCTTAGGCAAAATCAAGGACGCAAGAGCCACAGCAACCGGCACCACTGGCACGGAGAGGGGTGTGAAGCCATTTGCCGGGGCCTGGCCACGGGCAGCAAGATGCCGTCACGCGGCAGATCGCTCAATGGCCTCTCGGCTCTGCCTCCTGCTCCGCCAGGACGCCCTGCCGCAGCGCGGCGGAGAGGGGAGCAGCCACTCACCGCGAGGCTCCTGCCGAGGAAGGCCTGCAGGAAGGCGGACTTGCCTGCGCCCCGGGCTCCCAGCACCTTGCAGAGGAAGACGTTTCTCTGGGTCTGGCCTTTCTCCAGGTCGATCCTCTTCTCCCGGGTCACTGGCAGGAGAGAGGCTGGGTGAGCGAGAGGAGGGACCAGAGTCGCGACAGGAGGGGAGGGCATGGCCGTACCCGTGAGGGCTTGTGTCTGGGAGTCCTGCTCCGAGAGGATGGGGTAGCCCAAGTAGCCCAGGCACTCCAGGCAGTGCCGCACATCCAGGTAAGCCACAAGCCTGGAGAGACAGAGCGCACCGGGAAGCCGGTAAGGTCAGCAAGGGCTACGCGATGTGACTAAAGGCAGGGAAGAGGGACTGAGCTTACGTCCACTGGCAGAGGAATCCATGCAGGGAAAGCAGGCCTTTATCAGTGGTGCATACCGTGTTGTAGAGCTCGGGGCCCCAGGGCACACAGGGGAAGACGCTGAAGAAGTTCTGCAGCTCTGCAGGGGAGAGGGCTCCGTCCTGGTCCTGCCGAGACAAAGGGGAGTCAGCAGCTGAGGCAGGGCACAGCCCATGCACGCACCGGCAGCTCTCTGCAGCCACATCAAGCGTTGCTGGGGTCCAGAGAGGGTCCCCAGCACACAAGCCACCCTGCTCGCTGCTGCAGAATGACACAGGGATGCTTTCAATGGCAGAAATCAATTGCAAGCAAGGCCGGAGCTGCGTGAGCGTGCGGGCAGCCTGTGCCCCAGGGACTCCAATCACTGCACAAGAGACAGGCCAATTCTGCTCTGCGACTGCGGCTGGAACCAGTGCTGGCCCTGCTACTGGGCAGGACCCATCCACACTCGCCCCGCAGCCCTGAGGTTCCCTGGGGCCAGCTGCCACGCAGCAGCCTGTGTCGCTCCAGCCTGGCCCTCCACACTGCGGGGTAACTAACCCAAGGTCTGCATGCAGCGGCGCGCTGCTGGCCACCAGCTAACCACACTCCAAGGCAGCTCCTCCAGGCTGGTGTGCCATAGGGCCATGCCACAGAGGATCTGCTGGCTTCTGGGCACACAGGGACGTGCATCGACTTCGTGCTGCAATTCCCCGTGGCCACAGAGCTGCCATACCCCAGGTGCACATCAACATCTGAATAACTAGTCCGAGCAGGTGCATACAGACCCAGTACATCCCCTTCTCCCACTCTCCAAAGAGCCAGAGCACAGCACAAATCAGCTGCTTTCTCCCTCTCTCTGGCCTGGCACCCCCTCCACAGGGCTGACGGCCACGCAGATGCTTGTGCTTGGTCCGTGGCTGCAGGCCAGCAGCTGTGCCCGCTCTCCCTGCCACCCTGCGTGCTGCAGCCAGGCACCACGAGGGGCTACGCCAGTCTGATGTTAGCTCCAACCCATCCCCTGAAGGCCCAAACTTTACCGGCTGCCCTTTGGTCAAGGGCAGCGACCACAACCCCAGGCCCTTGATGTGCCATCAGACTACCTGCAGCTTGCAGTGACCACCTCCTGCTCCCAGAGCCTCGGCAAGAAGCCATGAAGGGAGCGCTGTGGCAGAGGAAAGCCCTTTGCCGGCGCTACGTCTGCTCCCTGGCGCAGAGAGGTGGACAGGAGAGCAGCTACCCCCAAGCATGCAGGCCCAGCAGAGAGCATCCCCTCCCCAGGCAGCTCCACCGCGCGCTGCCCACCTTGTCGTGCTTCTCAAACAGCCGCTGCAGGAACTGGTAGCCCAAGTGGTTGAGCTCCGTGGAGCAGCCGGGGGGAAGGCGGAACCTGTCAGAAGAGACCCAAGTGAGCGTCAAGCCCTGAACGAAGAGCAGCATGTGAATGGGTCTTTGGACAAACCAGATCTCACTCAGAGCACACAGCTCCCCACCCAGCGGTCATCTGCAGGCCTGGCTATTCCTTGACACAGCCCCCTGCTTTGGGGAGAAGCCCTCCAGGGTGCACAGCGGCCTCTCCTCGGCATATCCGCGCTGCCCAAGCAGCCTGGGAGATGATGTAGCCCTCGGTCTGCCTCGTGCCCAGGGCTTCAGCAGGGCACAGCACTAGCCCCGGGGTGCTTTCCACCAGCCCAGGCCCTGTCGCCTCCCCGCGCAGCCAGCTGCCTGGGGAGAGGATGAGGCAGCTCACAAGCCAAACCCCTTCATTACTGCCAGATCACCACCTCCGGGGTGGCAGGGAGCAGAGAAGAGACAGCAGCTGCAGAATCAGCCGGGAGCGCTACGCTGACAGCTTGCTGCTCCCGACAGAGCCGTTCTGCCTCAGCTCAGGCAGAGACAGACAGCCTTCAAAACCCCCTTGCTGATGTCACGGGAAGTCAGGGACAGGCCTTCACTCCCCAACTCCACCAGTGCCAGCAACAGTCAGCAGCTCCAAGGCCCACTGTATTTGTCACCAACCCCCTGTGTCAGCTCCTGTCCACAGGGGAAGGTGAGGACCAAGAACCTGACCGTGAGCTAAGGAGGCGGATTCGGCCTCAGCTGAGGAACACAGTACACGCCAGGGTGCAGAAAGGAGCCAAAGACGCTGGGGAGGCCAAGTTGCGCACCACAAGGATGTCACACCCTGCCCGCCCCACTCCATGGCAGGATACGCACTGTGGGTAGAGATAGTCATCCGTCAGCTCCAGCTCGTCGTCGTACCCGAAGCGGCGAAGGATGGTCCATGTGGTCTCGTGCCGGCCCCTCTGGATGAAGAGTGTGTTGAGGAAGAGGAAGCCTGCAGGAGAGATTGGGTGGTTCAGACACAGCAGGGCCAGCTGAGCACTCAGCCTCAGGGATCCACTCCTCAGGATCGTGCTTTCCCTGGGAAAACAGGCTGCTTGGACAGAGAGCTCTAGCAGCCACAGCAGGCTCAGGCTTGCTTTGACAAGAGGTCCTAATCAGGCTTGGATTGAGAGCCAAGAGGCTCAGCTCAAGGACAGTGGCCCTCACAACGTGCCCAAGGAGATGGCTCCCTCCTTCCCTTGCTGGGAAGGAACATGGAGCCCTTGTGCTGTTACCATTCAACGTCAGGCCGTTGTCCTGCACCCCGTCTGTGGTGTTCTTCCACACAACCATCTTCACATCCTCCAGGGCCTGGGGAGCCAGAGGGTTTCCGAAGCAGGACTTCTACCTCCCAAGAGAAAGAAGGTCGTCGTCAGCAAAGCACACAGACAGCACAACCCCCTGTCTCACCAGCATCCCTCTCCCCCAGCACGGAGACAGTGTTTCCAGCAGAGAAAATCCACCCAGCTAAGTCATTACTGCCTTGGACCCTGACCAAACCGCTGTTCCTCAGCATCCCAGTAACATGTGACTATCAACATCTCCCCAGCCTCCTGCTCTTCCAATTGCACCGCAAACCTGGCCCAAGCTTAGTGAAGATGGAAGACCTGTGGATCCCCCACGTGCTCCTAGATGCACCCTACAGTGCTTTAGCTGTGCAGCAGTGGAATAACTGAACACAAACAGGACGGTTGTGTCAGGAGAGGGGCAGCCCTTCTGCCTGGCACTGGAAGGAAAGCGGACCCCGGGGCTTTTCCACAAGGGACTGGTGAATACCTCAGCTCTGCAGCCAGCCCCACCTGGAAGTAGTTGAGTTCATCATCACTAAGGATCTGGTTGTTATCCTGGTCCGAGAGGTTGAAAATCCGGGTCAGTGCGCGTGCACATGCAGGTTTCAGCTGCAAGGGACCAACCACAGTGACCAAAACAGGACATCAGCTTCAGACCGGCCCCTCCTCCTGCCTCCTGAAACCCCGTGTGCAGAGGTGTTCCCTTCCCACACTGGCTGGGAACACGGTCCAGCCAGGCCAGTACCACCGCCACTTTGGAGGTGGGAGTCCAAAGCAGAACAGCCCATAGGGAAGTCTTCTCTTGCACCCTTCCCACCATGGCTGCCACAGAGTCTGAAGCACGAGGGCTTCTGCCCCAACATGTCCCGGTTCCTTGCAGATCTCTCTGATCCGGATACGCTCAGCTGGCTGGGCTGAGCATGGCAGATGGGTGTTTTCCTGTCAGCTACCCCCAGGGGTACCACCTTCGCCTTGACCTGGCTGCCTTGGCCCAAACTCTCCACTCTCCTACCCGGGGGCAAAAGCAGAGCACCAGACCAGAGCGCTGGGACGGGAAGGAGACTCCTCCAGAGCTGCAAGCAGCACTTCCTACCTGCTTCTCCTCTGGGTCGTAGAGGGGGGCAGTGGGGTGCAGCACAGCTTTCTGGGCATAGTAGAAGAGCTCAGAGATGTTCTTGAGGTTCTTGGCAGAGCACTGGGGATTCAAAGGAACAGACAGCCCTGTGAGCGGGGACAGGCGATAGGCTGGTGACAAGGGGCAGGAGGAGGATGACAGAAGCTCCCCGAGCCAGACAAGTTGTGCGTCAAAGCACAGAGCAATGTCTGTCCACCACTAGGAAGAAACTAAAGGGAAACCTCCTGCTTGTGCTCTGGCTTTGCTGAGCCCACTCCACAGCCCCAGAGCCAACAGGGGCTGCATGTAGCTCCTACGCCAGTTGCTGCCAGAGAGCCAGAGTGGGCAGACACTGACGCCCACTCCCTGCAAGGAGGGTGAAGGACAGAAAGCCTAAAGCACAGGCCCTCCCAGACAGGGCTACTTCTGGAGAGCAACATTAGCAGGGCAGGCCTCCACAAGCAGGAAGGCTCCCTGGCTCATGCCAGACAAGTGCTCCTACCCCTCAGGGAGGCTTAGCAGAAACCTTCCAGTTCCCTCACCTCCACGCACGTCTCGATTTCCGAGAACTGGTTCATGATGGGCAGGATGACATCCATGGAGCTCCCCACTTGCAGGTCAGACTTGTTTCCTACTAAAATAATGGGGATCCTGGGGAAGAAAGACGCAGTGTCAGAGAGCATGAGCGAGCCCAGCCCTCTCTTGGTCTCGGCCCTGCCCCAGCCAGGCATGTTCTCAGGCAGGAGGCCGGGGAGCCTCCCCAGCCTCCTCCGCAAGGGCCAGAGCAGCTTTCCTGCCTCCCACGGCTGGGAGCATCCATCTGGAGCAACAGACTGCCTGATCCCGCTTACGCTTTCACCCAGCAACAATATGTTCAGGAGCCTTTAATCCAGCACAGCAGCCTTCTGCCTAAGCGATCCACACACAGATTGCGGCTTCTGTGCTCCCATGCTCCCTCAGCAGCCTCCTCTCCCTGCCCGGCTGAGAAGCGATCAAGGGGGGAAGGAACCCTCACCCATGGCCCTCTGCCTCTGCTAGATCTGTGAGGGACAAAAGCCCCCACGTCCTTCTGCTACAAGCAGTCTGGCCACAAGCCACAAAGCTGGTTTGATCTCAGTAACCTCAGAAGAAGATGAGGGTGATGGACACCCCACAGCCCCCCCAAATCCCCCAATTCTGTATCCACGCCGCACACGGTACCTGGAGCCCTTTTCCAGTCCCCCGTTCACCATGGGGATCCACTTTGTGCGAATCTGAAAGGCGAGCACAGGGAAAGGCCTGTCAGCACAGCCTGGGGAGGGAGGGAGAGGCAGCTCCCAGCACAGCTCCCAGCACGTGCGCTGTGGCAGTCAGCAGGGCCCTGCAGCCATCTGCTCCCCGGCGTTCCCCCGCACCAGCAGGCAGAGCAAACCCAGGGATTGCTGGGTGCCAGCAGAAGGATGTGACAAGCCTGTTGTCCCCCAGCACGTGAGGACAACAGCCAGTGTAGGAGTAAGCTTGGACTGTGCTCAGCCTGCCTCTGCTTGCAGGGGTCTCAAACCCCAAATCCCCTGCAGGGCTGGGGGGCATCAGTACCCACCCACACCAAACAGCGGCCGGGAAGGACCCAGCGCTGGGAACTCCTTCCCCTCCGGCGCTGCTGCCGGAGCCGGGCTGCTCAGGGCTCCAGCACGGGACCCGTTACCTTCTCGATCGTGGCCTCCTTGGTGACATCGTATACCACACAGACCACGTTGGCCTGCAAGACAGAAGCAGCAGAGGGTGGTGAGTGAGGGTCCCTGCAGCACGCTCACCGCAGCAGGGAGGCAGCCTGGGCCCGAGGCACAGCCCTGCCACGGCCCCGCGGCCCAGCAGCCCCAGCCCCACATGCTGCTGTTGTGCTTGCACTGAAATGGCGGCGGCAGTTGAGCGCGCGTGAGCGTGTACACGTACGCACAGCCTTCTGATGGCGGCCACTCGCCCGCTGTCAACATGAGCTCTACAACGGGCTGCTTGGAGCAAAGTCTTGCTCTTCTGCCTCAGCCCTGCCAACGGAGCTGCCATGAGCACATCTCCTCCCCGCCCGACACCCCGGTTCCCTGCTCCTACACCTCGCTGTCCCCCCACGACGGCTCTGCCTGTGCCCCACGCCTGGCCGGCGGCCGCTGGCCTCTTCCCCTCCCGAACCCCGTGCAGACAGTGCTAACACCAACGCTTTATTCGTGGCAGACTGGAGGGATCACTGGCCCTTTCAGGAGAGAGTTCAGTGCTAATCCTGAGGACACACGAGGGTTTAGGCAGGATTTCCTGGAGCCATTTTAAGCCTCTGCATATTCATGCCGTCTGGACGGAGGGAGCAGGACCCCCGTGCCCGCTGGCCCACCTCCCTGCCCGTTAGCCACTGAGGTGGAGAGATTAAATAGCTTTGTTCACATGAGACGCACAGAGGAGAGACAGTTTTATTACCCATAACCAAGAGGTCCTCCTCTGTGCAGAGCTGAGGTTAATCCCAGGGCAGAGAAGAGCAGCTGGGCCCACCCCAGCCAGCCGGCTGGATTATTCCTCCATGACTGCTCCAAGGGATGTGGGAGCCCTCGTTCCTGCCTGCCCAGCGCTCCCTGGGGCTCCAGCTCCCCAGCCAAATCCTCTGTGCCACTGCTTCATCAGGCAGCCAGAGACCTAATGCAGGGAGCAAGGGGCTCTTGCCCAAGCTCAGCAAATGCTTCCCCCCTCTTCTGAGTCCGTCGGGAACACCCCGAGGCTAAGAGCACATCATCTGCTCGGCAGCCTCCTCCACCTCCCGATGTGCAGCGAGCTGTCCCCCACCACTCTCCTTCTGGAGGCTCCCCGAAGGGCTAGGACAAGCCACATACAACAGCTTACAAGACAGAGAAGGATTAAACAAACCTCTAAACAAACCAACAGCATTAATCCACAGATAACCAACTGCCTGTGCATCTCTGGGTGGCTAACGGGGAGAGCCAGCAGCCACGTGTCACTTGCTGGCTGCAGGGCTATGGGCACTGCAGTCTCCTGCCTCGCAACACCCCCGTCCAGCCCTGCTCACCTTAGCAATCTCTTCCTGCAGCTCATCCTCCGTCTGCTCCGACTCTGGACGGGGAAGAGAGCTGTCACCAACCATCCCCAGCAGAAGGGACCTCTTCCCACTCCCCTCAGCCGGCCAGAACAGTGGAAAAGCGAGGCTGGCAGGGAGTGAGGAGGGATGGGGCCCTACCTGAGTAGTCCACTATGTGTGTGGGGACCTTCTCGGGGGTGACGTCAGCCGGGATTGTGATCTCCTCTGCGCGAGGGGGCACCTGCAAAGCCAGCAGACTCTGTTCCAGTCAGCCATGCAGAACGCTACCGACAGGATGGGTGACAAGGGGCTTCAGACTCCAACATGGCTGTTGCCCAGCGCCCTCCCTGCCAGGGCGGGATGAGCTCCAGACCACAGCTTGCTCTGGGCCCACCAGGCTGCAGCTGCAGCTCGCTGCAGCCCAGTGCTCATACAGCCAGCGTCCCTGTGGTGAAACCTCCAACCGCCTCCCGGCCCCGAGCCCTCCCTCGAGACACTGCGTCTGATGGCGCTGAGTCCCACCAGGGAAGCCGGCTTTCAGACAATTCAGCGCTGCCGCCCCTGCCACAGCTCCGGAGATAAGCCCTCAGCACTCCCCCATCTCTCCGGCCTGATCTCCTGGCAGCTGGGAGAAGTGCTAAGCTGATTGCCCGGGCTTTGCTGCAAGAGCATGGGAAGATGCGTGGAGCCAGTCCTCCCCCGAGCCCCCGCAGCTAACGCTTCCCAGCGCAAACGTCCCAGTGGGCACCATCTGCTTGTGGGCAGCGGGAGAAGCTGCCTGACGGTACAGAGCAAGCATGTCCAGCCAGACTGATCCCTCTTCCCTATCCAAACCATGATGCGACCATGAGCTGCCAAGCTGGAGGCTCCATGGGGCACAGGCAGGTGAGCTGGATGCTGCTCCTCACAGGTGGCCCAGCTCAAAGCACCAAACCTGTCTCCAGACACACACACGGAAGGACAGCGAATGCAGCTCGGCCCCTTCTGAGGGCTCTGTCCTGGTGCCGTGGCAGCAAGGCCGGAGCTGGGGAGCAAATGGCCCTGCCATGCAGGGTGAAGCTGGGCCCCACAGCCTGCTGCGCTGTGGGCACAGAGACCCCCAGCCATGGTGCGCTGGCTGCTGCTGCAGCGGGGACCAGGGCCCTGAGTGGTACCTACGCCCCTCCCCAGGGCAGCTGGTGCCCCAAGTCAGGGATTAGAGCACAAACTGGAAAAAATATAATTTCAGCTAGAGCTCCATGCGGTCCTCGCAGACTAAAGCTCACCCAAACCAGCCCCGCGGCTGTCACCAGTGTCTGGTGAGCCACACCCCTGCCTTGGGCCGGTGCCACTCGGGAGAGAGCCACGGCTGCCTGGCAGGGCTCCCAGAGAGGGGGCCCAGGGGTGTCCCCCCTCTGACGCTCACCTCTTCAGGGAACTCCTCGCCCACCAGAGCCATGATCAGAGATGTCTTCCCCACCTGGGCTAGGAAAGAAAGGGCAGATGTTGGCACCGGCAGCCACGATCGGAGCCAGCGGCTGGCCCGGGGCGAAGGGCACGTCGGTGTCCCTGCCCTACGGGAGGCCGCGGGACGGCGGCAGGTAAAGCGGCGCGGCGCTTCTGCCCTGCTCACCTGCGGCGAGGAGCCCGGGGCTACCGGGGACACCCCAAGGCCAGCGGCCGCCCCCGGAACGGGGGACCCCGGGGGTGGCAGCGGCGGCCGGAGGGCACGGCTCCCGAGGCCGTCACGGCGGGGCTCAGGCCTCCCGCCCCGCCGCCCCCTCCCCCGGGGGCCGGGCCCACGAGTAGGCCCCGCCGCTCCCCGCGGGCGAGGACCTCCCGCTGCCGGGCGGCACCCCGCGGGCCCCAGGCCGCCCCCGGCACGCCCCCGCCGCCCGCCTTACCCTCTCCCAGCAGCAGGATCCTCACGTCCCGCTTCATGGTGGCGCCCGGCCGCGCCCGGGGCCGCCGCCGCCTCCCTCCCCCCCCTCCACGCTTCCGGCCGCACCAGCGAGCGGCGGCGCAGAGCGGCGCGGGCAGAGCGGCGCCCCCTGGCGGGCGGGGGCGGCGCGCAGCACCTCCAGACCTCCTTTTCAGTTTTCGATGTTTTATTAACAAAACCAAAAAGGGCAAAAAAAACCATTGTGTAAAACACATCCCGCAACCGCCCCAGGGCCTGGCCTGCGGGCCCACCGCAGCGTCCGGCCCCAGCAACCCGCGGGTGGAGCCGAGATTGTGGCTGGGGCCTGGTTGAGGCCTAAACTGGGGCCTGACCCAGGAGCCGGGGCCGGGCCTGGGGGATGCTGCCGGCCTTCCGCCCCCGCTGGAGAAGCGCCTCTGGTCCAGGGGCCTCCCAGCTCAGCCGCCTGTGAGCTCCCAGACGAGGACGGCGCTGTGGGAGGCCGTGAGGAGGCGGCGGCCGGAGGGGGCGAAGCGGCAGAGGTGGACAGCGTCATCATGGCCGGCGTAGTCCTGCGCCTCGCCGGCTGGGCAGCGCAGCAGCCTTAGGAGCCGTTCTGTGGGGAAAGGAGAGGGCTCAGTGCTGGGGGGAGGAGGCTCCGCCGCCATGGGGCTTGTCCCTGCTGGGAGCATCGCTCCGGATCACCCCCCAGGCCCCCTCGCCCCTGCTGAGCTGCACGTCGAGACAGCGAGCAACAGGGGACAGCTTCCTGCCGAAGCAAGCGGGCAATTAACAGCTGGTAAGGGGGAGAGAGTGTGACAAGGCAGCTCCAGGCTACATGTCAGGCTGTTACACTGCAGTAACGGATGAGGCAGCACGCGTTAGTGCAGCTCTGCTGTCTCGCACCCCCCTGAAGTGCCCGGCCCTGGGCTCAGCGGGTGCCCTGCAGCTCTGGGGTGGGCGTGGAGCTCACCCTGCTCTCAGGAGCCGCTGTCAGAGCGCGATGGACATACAGCTGTCACCCCAGGCAGACACAAACAGCTACGGGAGCAAGGTGCTGATCGTCCCTGTGCTGGGGAAAGGTCCCGTCTGCCTCCTGGGCTGTAGGGTCACACAGCCAGAGAGCTGTTTGCTCGTAAGCAGAGATCATAGAATCGTAGAATCATTAAGGTTGGAAAAGACCTCTAAGATCATCAAGTCCAACCATCAACCCAACACCACCATGCCTGCTAAACCATGTCCCGAAGTGCCGCATCTACATGTTTTTTGAACCCCTAGAGGGATGGTGACTCCACCACTGCCCTGGGCAGCCTGTTCCAATGCCTGACCACTCTTCCAGTAAAGAAATTTTTCCTAGTATCCAATCTAAGCCTCCCCTGATGCAACTTGAGGCCATTAATGATGAAGACAGCTTGTAACCCCAAGGAGTCATTCGAGCGACAAATCCTGCTCACTGACAAACAGGACTAAGCTCACACATCTTGTTTCTGATCTGTGAGTCTCCCAGAGCTTTCTTCTTGCCTGACACATACGCTGCCTGGGAGCAGGGCAGCTACCCACGGTCCTGGGACTGCAGTCCCAGGTTACGAGGGCAGGGGCTGGTGTGTGCACATGTCTCATTTAAAGGAAAAAGGATACTTGGTTCCTTCTCAGCAAGAAGGGGAGATCCCTCCTCATGGAAGGTAACGTGGTGGCAAGGCAGCCCGGGCAGCAGAGCCCACAGCACCCTCTGGTACTCACCGCCGAAGCCGACAGCCATGAAGCGTGCTGCAGGAGACAGGCTCAACGATGTGGCGAAGTATGGCAAGGCAATCTTCTCAACTACCTGTGCTCCAGCAAGAGAAACACACCAACGCCTCAGAAATGAGCAGGCTGAAGACCGGAGCTGCTCTAGTGATGGTCATTAGGAGGGTAAAGGGCTCCTCTCAAAGGGGAGGCTGACAGATGCACAGCGCTTCTCAGAGCTCGGAAACCTGCCAAAGGCATCGACTTTCCAGAGGGGACTCGACTCAACGATTTAGAGACCATTAGCGCTCCTGAAAGCAAACACCTTCCCTCCAGTTGGATCGAAAGGCAGCAGGGCAGCAGGAGGGACTGGCACCCTGCCCAGACGCAGCTCAAGGCAGGGCAGGGCCCTGCTGCTCACCAGTTACACGGGCCAGACTCAGGGTTCGAGATGAAAAGCTGTTGCCCCGAGCAGCTGCTTGCCTGAGCCCACCGCACACCCTCAGCCTTGGCTTTACGCGCAGGGCAGCACTGCCTCCCCCCACTGCACCTCGTTTGATGTGGCCATGGCCCCGCTGCTGCAGAGGCGTGCCTGGCAGGGCACGAATACCTGTTTCTTGCGCAGACTGTAAAACAAGGCTTCCTTCTGCATCCCAAAGCCGACGTAGACCAGAGTACTGGGTTCCCAAGGGCAGAATGCGGCCAGGCTGGGCGGGAGGCTGATGAGACCCTGGTGGGGGAAACCAAAGGGCACAAAATTGAGGCTAGTTTCTCCAGCCCGACTCAACACAGAGGGGGACATAAGGAGAGCATGGAGGGACACCAGCCCTTGGGCTGCGGGTGTCTGAGCAGCAGGAAATTACTACGATGGAGGCTGTTTCCTCCCTCTTGCATTGCCATCTCAGACGTGCTCACGGCAAAGCAGTATGGAGCAACCACACACTGCCATGGAAACCTGAAGCAAATTGTTTACTGTCACAGAAGCAAGACACATGAGGGTCCAACAGGTTGAATTTCCACCAAGGTATTACTGCTATGTGGGCCTGAAGGTGAGATTGCATTATGAATCGGTTTAACACAAGAAAATAGGGCCCAGAAAAGAGACCTTTAGTAGTGGATGCGGGATCAATCCTTCCCCTGTTCACTGTGGGGAGACCTGTAGTGAGTTTCCTTTCACGGAGAGGAAATCCATTGTTTTGGAAACAAACAGGAGAAATGCTGACAGAACCCAGCTGCTATATGGGCCCAGACGGCGCTTGGCCCCGAGGGCGGCAGGCTGAGGCACCACCGCTTGCCCCCTCGAAAAGACCCAGCTCCCTCTGCATGCCAATGTCGCGTGCATCAGGGACCATCTCCACGTCCTGCCCGATGCAGACCCTCCCCTCTTTCTAGCAGGTGTTCTGCTGCCTAAATCCCACACCTGGGTGGGAGCCCAAGTGCCTGCAAAGCATCACAGACATGCAGGGCTAGAGTATTTGGCTTTATAAACCCATCACTGGGCTCCAGGCTCTGAATATTCATACTCTTTGGGAGTGTCAAAGTTAGCAGCATGCTCATAATTAGCTCTCTCTCCTGCGCGCTGTGCTCACTGCTGCCCATGCTCTGTTTTGCGTAGCACAGGGGTGTCAGCTCTTTGCAGATGCAGTTTTTGACTCCTCATGCTTACAAAGTCAGTTCTTCCCAGCAGTTAGGCACCGCTACAATTCCCACTGCCTGTCGACACGCAAGAAGGTGCATAAACAAGATACTCTACGAGCAGCAGAACTAATGAAGATGACTTTGCTAAGCACACACTCTCTCTTTGGCCCCATCCCGCACAGAGCCTTGAGGCATCCCTCCCCTCCGGCTCAGCCTGTGCCGAGACCCGTGCTAGGAGCAGGCAGGGGCTGGCAGCCGCCACGCTCACCTCGGGGCCGGCCAGAGCCGAGAAGCTGAGCCAGTCGAGGAGCTCGCACTTATCCTTCAGCCAGTCGGAGGCCCAGACGCTGACCCGCCGGTCAGAGCTGGTGGCCAGCCAGAGCTCGCCTCCTTCCACACCAAAGTCACGGTACTATGGAAAATAAAAGCAAGGCTGTGACTCTGGCAGTACAGAAGCTTTAAGCAAAGCTGCCGCTAGAGCTAGTGTGAGGCAGGAGCTCATGGAACACAGGCCTTATGCCACAGGGGATCAACGCCAGGATCAACTTCCATTTGGGCAGTGCTTAAAGTCACTTAGAATAAAATAGGACAAGGAAGCCATGGTATTGGAACCAGTGGCACGCTTCAGCCCCAGCAGAAGAGGCTGCTGGAGGAGGGGTGAGCTGCGGGCATGGCCGACACAGATCTCTCCTCTGGGACGCCCTCCGGATCTGCACATCTCCTCGGCGGGTGCTTGCAGATACTGTGTGTCCCCTAATGATGCCCTTCACCTAAAACTGAGGAGGATCTCCTACTTCTAGAAATACCAGGGAACACAGCCTTGCAGCATGGATGATTTTAAAGCCTGAGAACTTGGGCAAAATTATTCTTATTTCTGCTGTGCAAAGGAAAAAGACTCCATGTGAAGAGAAGGACAAAGGAGATGCTAAGACCATCACACTGCTGCTTCCTAGTTCCACAGAGGAACTGTACAAAGAGCTAGCTATGCACAGGAGGCCAGGCTGCCACAGAGCAGATTGGGGAAAGCATGCCGAGCCCTTTCTCGGGGGCACAGGGGCTCGCAGCCCAGGCTGCTCACAAGGGGTGCTGCTCTCCGACAGCCTGCGGTGCGAGCACACATCACACCTGCGTGCAGCACGTCTACAACGGCCACCAAAGGTCCCCCTGCCCGCAGGCACAGCCTCGCTCAGGGCCGCACCTGCAACGCCTGCGGCTTTACCCAACCGAAGACATCCCTGGAAAAACTGAACAGAAGTTACTGGAGGGGATGGGGGCCCGAAGAGGAAAGGTGAGGGACAGCGAAGCAAACTCGCTGACCAAAGCGGCCACGCTGCTGCTGCCTCCGGCAGGTGTGCAGTGACACACGGGGGACTCAGTCCCGCAGTGCCGGGGCAGAGGGCGAGGTCTCACCTGCTTCCTGGTGCACTGGAGGACGGTGATGGGGGAGCCTTTGTGGTCGGCCAGGATGCGGATAGTCATTCCGGTGCGAGGGCTGCTGACAGCCACGAGCCCGTCCTTGTCCCCCGATAAGATCATTTCTCCTGTGGGCAGAGGAGAGAAAAGAACGGGACACTTCTTGTAGGAGAAGAAAAAACCCACAGGAGGTGAGTCTAAGATTGTGGGATACCAGTGTCCCAAAACACTGTGAAAGGCTGGGAACATCTGAGTCAAGGGCTGGGCGAGATGAGACATCTTGAAGACACCTACTAAAACACCACACCAAACAAGAGCTGCTGTAGATTGTAAGCAGGAGGACACAAAGGAATGGTTCTTGTACCCAAACCCCTTTGCTATATCACTGCCAATATGCCTCCAGTGTCCCGTTCACCACATGCTCAGCTGGAGGCTACCAAAGCTCATTGAGGCAAGCTCTCCAGCCCTCCCTGGCCCCAGGTTTTTGGGCAGGTCGCCAGTACGCAGAGCAGCTGGAGGGCAGGGTAACCCAGGCACAACCAAGCCATGCTCCCCAAGGCAACGTCTCGCCGCTGTTGTAACAGGCAGTCTCACCGTCTGTGGAGTAGGCAATTGCTGTCACTGCAGCAGCATGGGGGTGCATTTTCAGCTCCATCTCTGTCCTGGAAATGCTGAACACGCGGATGGTGCCATCGCTGTACCCTGCCACTACGTGCTGGCGCTCAGCTCCCCACATGATGATGGGACGAGGCTTCCAGGCCAGGCACTGGCAGCTCTGCAAAGCAACCAGGGCAGAGACCCAATAACACAGTGAGGACGGCAAGCGCACCGAAAGGTCCACCTGCAAGTATTTCTCCAGCTCTAGTCTGCTCCGCGAGGACACAGCAGCCCTTGCAATCCCAAGCAGTGGACTGTGCCCTCTACCAAGAGTAAGAGATTGAGATCTCACAAACAATTACCTGGTTAAGCACCTGGAACTGTACCACCAGCTCCATGCTGCCCTGAGACCAAATCCTCACACTGCCGTCTTCCCCGCACGTGGCGCAGTGAGTCTCGTCAGGACTGAAGCACACTTCGGTCACCTGCAGTGAGAAACAAGATGGGGAACCGGGGCTCCACAGATGCCACAGACTAGAGCACATCAGCTCCTCTGCCCTCTCATTCATCAGGACCCCTCCCATGGGAGACACCAGACAAGAAGCCCTAAACATAAAGGAAGGTGGAATGCTTTGGGTTTGTGCATGAATTTTGGGCTGGCAGCTAGGCTTGTAATGGAAATCAGTAAACCTAGCCACAAAGCTAGGACCAGGCACTATGCAACGTACGTCTATGTAAAATACCTTCCCTTCTACCATTTGAACCCTTTTCTCTGTAGCATAAAGACACCTCAAAGCAACGGTGAAATTCAAAACCATCATTCTTCACCTGTTTTTTTTTGTGTGTGTTTTAGGCAAAGAAAATATTACCCACTATGGATGCCCAGCTAGCAAACAGAAGGCAAGCAGACATCGCAGCGCTCAAGAATGAAGCCTTAGTGATTGCAAACTACATTCTTCTGCTCCAGCAGAAAGGCCCACAACTGCTCCCAGGCTGAGGGTGTTAAACACCCAAGGCTACAGCGGATGAGCTCAGACTTCTCAATGTTGGACTCCTCAGTGTCCAGATATCTCTCCAGACTCTTCCACGTCATCCCGTCAGCACTAGTGAGCCCTGCAGCTCCCTGAGCTCTCCTGTGGCCAGACCAGGGAACGCTTCTGCAGCCTGCACACGCTTCCCGGGGCACGGACAGCACACACAGTGCTCGCTGCTCGGCAGGACAAACCACTCCAGCCCAGCCCCTCCAACCTTGTTCTTGTGTCCGCTGATCAGTCGGATGCTTGTGCTCTCCATCCAGTTGATGTACCATAGCGTTCCTGCCGTGGTGCCCACAATTCCCATTTCGAGAGAGTCATCAAAGGCTGCACTGACTATTGTCCCATCGAGGGTGATCTCATGTTCTAGCAGGACCGAGCTAGAGCTGCAGGAAAGGAAGATGTGAGAAAGACTGACTAACTGTTGGAACAGCCCCTCTGCCTCCTTTAAATGCAATTTTCTAATGAGCCCAGTCATGTATTTGCAGCTAAACGGTTCGATGAGGGGCTCCTGTACACTGAACAGTGACTACTGTTGCATTTGCACTGCAACCATCTTTTATAGGAAAGAAAGAAAATAGGGGATGCAATAGTGCGAGAGAAGAAACAAAGGCAACGTATTTCCACTAATTCTCTTACAGGAGTTCCTACAAATCACCAACACAAACTTCCGGCCTGATAAACTCCACCCATTTCCAGTATTAAGAGGGTTCAGCTACCTGTGGCAAAAGTTTAGTAAAAAGATCCAGACAGAAAGAAACAGCAGCCACAGGATGGAAAGGAAAAGCTAAGGACGAACAGCAACAGGAGCAGCACGGTTGCAGCCAGAGCTGATGTCTGCTTGTGAAAAGCCACCTCTCAGACAGGTCCTGGGACCTGCCAGACAAGGGGAAGAGCATCTCAGGAGCATGGCGAGACGGGCGCGAGCACAGGGGGTTGCTGAGGCCACGGCCTCCTACCTGGCATCGGGACCTCGCAGCCTCAGGTCCCGCACGGCGGCCACTGCCCACAGTCGGATGCGTTTCGTGTTGCTGCCGCTCATCAGCCTGTTGCGCCGACACACCAGCACACCTGGGAGCCACAGGGGAATGAAGGGCACCCGTGAATATCCACCACCCTCGGCCATCACCCAAGGTGTGCTCCGGACAGCCAGGCCACCGTTTCGTTTGGGCAGGGCAGTGAGGGTCTTTTACAGCCCAATACCCAGAGTCTTTACAGACTAGAGGTGGATCCCCCAGCTCTGATGAGGAAACCCAGGGAAATCCGGGGAAACCTGGATCCGTTGCCACCCCAGGCACCTTGTATCCAACACAGCAAACTGGTTTTCTGAGCACAGCTGAAATCAGAAGCCTGCAAGCTCATTGCTCTTCTTTCCTAACCAGTTCCCATGGAATTTGTTATGGCCCTGACAGACCCCCGGGGGCATTTACACCCACCAATCTCGCCTTCATCAGCCTCCCATGTCATGAAGCAGCCATTAGTCTCAGTGTCCCACACGCAGATCTGGCCTGAGTTGGTCCCACTATACAGAAGATTGTCAGCACCGTAACAGAGAGAGGTCAGCTCCACCGGCCCCAAAACATCCAGGGCTGGGGCCCGATGAACCTGTCAGAGCACAGAAAACAGCAACATCACAGAACTTGGTGCTTACCTACAGGGGGAAAAACCTCCTCCTCCTCCTCCCCTCAATTCATGCAGTTAATGCCTCAAATACAACCAGAAGCCACTCACGGTCAGCCAACATCACCTCACTAAGAGAAATCACCATCTCTCTCAGACTTGTGGGGGCAGAGCCTCCATTGCACTCACCAGGGGCTTGGAAAAGAAGTTAGAGATGCTAAACAGAAATTTTAGAAGAAAGTAAAGTTGAGGTTTACCTTGAGGCTGACATCAGCTCCCTGGTGTTCCAACAGCCAAAACATCACGGTTCCCCTCCCCACACAGGCCAGTTCTCTGTGACAAAGAGGACTAAAAGCCACGTCATGGACTGGCTCCAGGACACAAGTTGAAAACATGAGTTCGTGAGTGTAGGTGTTCCACAGAGCAACGGTTTGATCGCTGTAGTCCCCTGGGTAGAACATGAAAGACAGTAGGAGGAAATTCTGCAGCCTCAGGATGCTCACAAGCATACACATTGCACACATGCATCAGCTGCATCACTCCCTTGTCCAGCTGTTTGGCAACAACTGCTGTGAACACCGTCCCGGGCATGGACATGTCTCCTTGCGTGCTCAGCAAAAGCTGCACAACACGATGGGTCCTTATCCAAGTTGAGGACAGATATAATTCATGCTGGAGGTTGTAGCAAATCTGGCAGTGGGTCTGCAGCCAGCATTTGGACCAGCCAATGGCTGGCGTGGTAGGGATTTCAGCAGGCAAAGCAGGTTTTCTGCTGTTTCTACATCCTTAGGAACTACTGCACACTTCAATGTACACCACACACAAGCCCTCCAGTGATACCCTGCACACAGAGCTAACAACAGTCTAGAAATAAGAGAGGGATGTCACCTGTGCTGAGGTCAAAGCTGAGATGGGAGCTGACCTTAATGGAAGCCACTGCATCTGGGTGGCAGGAGAAGACACTGGCCTCGGTGGTGGCAAACAGCCAGCCCCACCTCCCAGACAGCTCCGGAGGACAGTGCTCTCCTGCTGCCTCTCCCAGGCTCCACAACCTCAGTGGAGACTGTCAGCTTTTCTCTTCTCTGCAGCCCAGACCGGAGCTGGAGGAGGAGGGCTCCTCTCCCACGCTGCTCCGTGGAGAGCACAAAGCGCTCTTTCTCTCCAGTAATGCTTGCTTTTTTCTGAGGGCAGACTCACCAGCCCATAGAGAGTGTATTGCCTTGTCCTGGTTTTGGCTGGGATAGAGTTAATTTTCTTACTGGTAGCTGGTGTAGTGCTGTGTTTTGAATTTGGGATGAAAACAATGTTGATAACACACTGATGTTTTTAGTCGTTGCTAGGCAGTCAAGCTTCTCATGCTGCCAGGTGCACGGGAAACAGGGAGGGGGCACAGCCGATCCCAACTGAGCTGAGGGATGTCCCATGCCACACGACACCATGCTCAGCACATAAAGCCAGGGGAAGAAGAAGAAGGAAGGGGGGGACATTTGGAGTAACACCGTTTGTCTTCCCAAGCAACTGCTACGCGTGATGGAGCCCTGCTTTCCTGGAGATGGCTGAACACCTGCCTGCCGATGGGAAGCAGTGAATGCATTCCTTGCTTCGCTTTGCTTGCATGCCCAGCTTTTGCTTTACCTGTTAAACCGTCTTTATCTCAATCCACGAGTTTCCTCACTTCTGCCCTTCCGATTCTCTCCCCCATCCCACCGGGGTGGGTGAGCAAGTGGCTGCGTGGTGCTTAGCTGCCGGCTGGGGTTAAACCATGACATGCCTGCTCCACAGGTCCTCTCTCATGCAAAACAAGAACTTACTAATTGCATATTTGTCCTTTAAATGTCCCCTGCCTAAACAAAACAGACAGCTTGAGCGCCAGTCTTGTACTGGCATCGCTGCCTGGCGGGAGGCTCACAGTTTGAAGCCTGGCTACTTCTATGCAATTCCACCTAAGCAGCAATAAGAAGCCCAGAAGAAGGTTTTTCTCTTTGGACACTATATATAGTAACTGCAAACTATTTACATGGGCTTAACAAGCACTAGTGAGCCAGGAGAAGACAGCTGTAACTTCAAGAGAAATGAGCCAGCTGGGGCAATGAGAAAGGGGAGCTGGGGGGAGCCCAGCGTTCATATCTGTGGCTGAGATGCAGAGGGTGCGTGCTTCCCCGCGAAACACTGCCGACAGCGCCCTGGAAGCATGCTGAGCTGCAAAGAGTACCTCTGCAGATGGTCACTCCTGGGAGGCCCCGAGATCACTTGCAGTTTTACATGCTGCATTATCCATTGCCCCAAGGCTATCAAGCAACAGCTTCATAGCCACGAGCCAGGTATGTATCTCGCAGGTATTGCACGCTCACAGCATCTTCCTCCTGAGCTGTCTACTCTCAGATGTACTCCTGCACCCACACCTCATGTACTCACCTAAGGTAACAAGGAATCTATCATCCCGAGAGAATGCCATGGCTTGTACTTGCGTCTCGTGATGGAAGAGACTCGCTGTGCAAACCCCATCCTGGACGTTCCAGATGCAGATCTGGCAATGCGAGTCTCCATTCCTCTTCCCGGAGGCAGAGGCAAGAACCTAACAGAACAATACGTTGTCACGGAGACCTTCGTAACTAATTAGAGTACACTTCATTAGTTAGCCTTAGCAACTATTAGTCTCAAATTAAAGCGATGTAGTTGGCAAACGAAAAATTCTGTGAAAACAACCATCAGTTGATGGCAGGAGGGAATGGTGGCATCACCCAGAGGAAGGGAGCAGCCTTTGCTGTCACGCTGAGCCAGCACAATCGATAGCTAGGCTCCAAACCCATTTATTGTGCTTCCATATCCCCAGGTCTCCATGCAGCAGGCACAAGAAGGAACGGACAAAAGGGATTTTAGTCCATGACATTCCGTTAGCCCAAAGTGACACAGACAAAACCCAGCCTGGGGCAGCAGGAGCCTCTCCTACCTGGGCATCATGGCTGACAGCGAGCGTAGAGATCTCCTCTGCATGGCCAAGCCAGTGATTCTGTGATCCTGAGTGCAGGTCTTCAACCACGATGACACAGCCACAGGTGTAGGCGAAGAAGCCTAGCAGAGGAGGAGATGGGATGTTTTCATGTAAAGGCATCACATACAGCATCCACTACAATCTACATCGCAATTCAGGAAAATTCTTCGTTTCAGTAATACATAAAAGCTGACTGCTCTACACAGCTTGTCAGCATCCTTCCCATTGGGTTGAGAGTGGAGTAGAATCTCACTTCCCCTAACCTGAGCAAAGCAAAGCTGCTGGGCGTCACTCCAGCCTGGAGACAGGAGGCGAGATGGCCTTTGTGAGAGCCTTCCCTTGTGCTCTGTCCACTCAACAACTGACGCCTGAGTCTGCCCATATCAACTAATGTTTGCCAATAGCAAAGAAGAACGATTACTGGATTTTACCAACACAAAGAATCCCTGTGTTCAAGCAATGACCCCAGCCTGACAGCTGGAGTATCATAACTCGGCTCAGTACACACACCTCCCGCCCCTCCAGAGCCTTCCCGGCGTACCTGTGTCCGGATTCCACACCATATTCCCTCTGCCATTCCCATTGTAGCCGATCACTGCTTTCAGCCTCAGGATCTCACTGCCAGCTGGAGGAGATAAAAAACTCTGCAAGAAAAACAGACACTGGCTTAAAATAAGCTCTAGAAGGATGGCCTGGTCAGGTACATTCATCACCCACGTAAGAAAAAGCGTGCGTGCGAGCACGCACACGTAACAGAAATTCATGCCAATACTCACACAATTCAAGTTCAGCACATCAACAGATGAATACCAAAGTGCGCACTTACATATACAAAAAAGAAACTGCACCAGCAAAACCAGGCACAGATGCTTTCAGATGGGGCACAAAACAGGCTGGCAGCAACTGCCCAGCAGCTGCTAATCCTGCTGGGAAAGAGCTCAGCGGGTTTTGCTGACTTGGGGATGTAGATGTTTCAATAGGAAGATGGTGTGTGTGGGGGGAAAAGCTACCAGGTGGAGGGACAGAGGAGAGGACTGGGGGTGCAAGGTGAATGTAGCTTTTCTCCCAGCACTGCGAACAGCAGAGCTTAGGAAAAGGTTGAGTTAAGTTTCTGTTTTATTATTGCTCTGTTTGTTAACAAAGCGAGAGCTGTGCCTTGACTATCTTCACTACGCTCGATGGATTGCCTTCCCCAGCCTGCTCTGCCAATGCATCTGCTCACAAATATGGGTGCATGATGAATCACTCCATTGCTCACTCGTCTTTCACTTTCAATAGCACATGCCATTTCCATTTCTTTTGAATAAAAATGTATGCAGATTTGCTGAACAGAAAAAGAGTTGATCACAACTCACTTTTTACTAGTCTGGAAAGAGCTGCATGTAGAGGAGAAAGGGGAACTAATATTAGCAGTTTCTAATTGAACATCAGGCCCAGGGGTATATTTCACAAATTGCTTTCAAACAGAGACCAAAATGGAAACAATTTGGAAAATCCACCTACTCCAGCCCCAAAATGCCTGCTTGCCACCTGCCCAGGGAACCAGCCCTGGCACAGCTCTCACCTGGGGGAGCACCGATGCCTTAAAGTGAGGAGTGAAATGCCGGTAGGAGTCTGGCCGGACGGAGCACTGGGACTTGGGACTTCTGGTCTCCTTTCTGGGTTCTGTCACACAAAGAAGAAAACAGTACCTATGGGATGCTGCTCCTGGGAATGGTTCAGGAGCAGCAGCTAGGCTGTGGCCTGCTGTCCGTTCAGATGCTCTGTACGTGCGTGCGTAGACACACACACGAGGCAAGAATCAAAATGCAGAATCTCACCAGCTCCTACGCGACTATATGATCGGCCCTAGGAAAGTCCCAGCTTTCCAGGAGCAAAGCATGAACATCCATCTCCCCCCATCATCCCACTCAGCCACACCACACTGCAAACAACCTAAGGGCACCCATGCTACATGCCCTGGGCATTGCTGCGAAAGCATAAGCCACACAGCTAGAAAGAGGTCTTTAACGAGAGCGGTGGAAGCACAGTTTTATGTTGGAGCTTTCCAACAAGTCCTGCCTGGGGCTGAGCACTGGCAGCTGCCTGTTCTGGCAGCTCGCCACAAATTGCTGCGGCTTTGAGGCTATGCCTCTATTAATAGAGGTATCGGGAGCTTTAATTTCAGCTGGGTTTAATAGAATATGCCACTTAGAGATGATATTGGCTCCAAGCTGAAGGGGGGCTTCTGGTGTGCCTAGAAGCAGCAGCAGGGAAAGAATCAGAAAAAGAAGCAGTCTTGGGGACCAGCATGTGCTCCCCTCAATATTGACTTCCCTTGGTAAGTCCCACCCAAGGGAAGAGTGCTGAGGAACACGCTGCTGTCCTTCATCTCGCAACTCGGAGCACGTGTCTGGGTCTATCGGTACCATATTAATAATGATCCTTCTTCATTTTTCAGGGACAGACCAAGCTGCCATGCAGGCCTGCACATGTCGTGCCCCTAAGGAGCCAAGCCCTGCACAAGACGGGAATACCCCTGATTTACCATTTGCTGATTCTTCAGGAGACGTCGAGCTCTCCTGCCGCGCTTTGGGCCTCACGACAATAAGCTCCTTGCTCCTGACCGACCCCACCACAAGGAGCGAGGCATCTTTGTCTCCATTCATCACCATCCTGCTTCTGCCTGGCAGATCTGCTTCCTGCTCTTTGTCTGACTCGGAGAAAATACCTGAAGAGAAAAATTAGCGGGAGAAAAGAGCTATCCGTGTCCTTCAGGACTGCTTCATGTGTGACCAACCTTTTGATTTCTGGCCGTGTCATTCTCCTGCTCTGTGTAACAGTCCATCTGCTACGGTGAAGGGCAAAGCAGACATCTCCTGTTGGGTATGTCCAACCAGGTATTGACCTCAGAGAAGCTGCACCAGCAGCTTAGTGTTATGGAGGAGAGCAGAGGATAAAGCAGGGCTGAACCCCAACACCTCTGGCTGGCTTCATCCAAGTTAGGGGAAGGAAGGCGCAGACTGGTCTGGCAGTCTGCAGGAAGACAACTATGGGCAGAGATGGCTCCAAGGGGGCTGCTGAACTAGGCAAGCAGTTTTCCCTGAAACAAGATTAATTTTCCCCTTTCCTGCAAGCCGTTCCTCTTACTTTGACATCCTGTTTGGTGGACAGAGCTGACATCCAAACACGGTGGTGAGGACAACAATGGAAGAGGAACTGTCTGTCGAGGTGTCTCGGAGGCATCCTTTACCTTCTCAGAGCTCCCTTCTGTGTAAAGAAAAGGGTTTGTGTAACTTCCTCCATCCCTTAGATCCTCTCATCCTCCTGGGCTGATCGACAGTGATACTCTAAGCCCTTTCCTCCAGCTTCCTCCTACACAGGAGAAGCCACTTCTCCTCTGTCCTTCAAGAAAGGGAGGGACAGACAGAGGGACAGTGTGGGCAGGGAAAAGGAAGACAGAAGAGATGGAGGCAGGGAAAGACAGAAGGCAAAAACTGAAAGATCTACCCGAAGACCCAGAGCAGCTCTGCTGACGACATCCCCTCCTTGGCAGACTCCCACTGAGACGTACTAGTTAATTACTAGGAGACTGTCCTTTGGGGCTAATTAGCTGGTTGACTCCCTGAGGGAGGGAACCAAAAACCCACAACCCCTACCCTCTGCCATGACGAGCAGCGGTGGCAGAGCTGCCAGCCTGCCACCAGCGCAACTCAAGGGAGGAGGCAAACTCACCTGCTCCTGGCAGCAGGGTGGACTTGGAGGAACAAGCCCTGGAAAGGCAAGGAGACTGGTGTTACACCGAGATGGGATGGGGCAGGGGAGGTGACGGGAAGCAGGGGAAGGGCACTGCCCAGCACACTGCGCTTACCTGGCCAGGGGTGACCTCTCTGCAGGCAGAGCCAGGAAATCCCAGAGGAAGATGGCATCTCCAACGCTGATGACGTGCTGCTGGTCTGGGGTGAAGGCCACCTGGCGCACTGGCTCTGAGTGACCGATGTACACCTGGGAGAGAGCACGCCTTGAGCTTCTCCATCACCACACCTGTCCTAGCATGGTGGTTACTGAGCTCCCTGCCCTGCACAGCCAGTCCCTACACTCCTCAGCAGATCCTCTCTGAGGCCAGCACCCCCCCTACAGTGCTCAGACCTAGGGTTGATCAACTTGGGTTGACCTTCAACACACTGATCTGGAGAAACAAGCAGCAGAAGCTGAAAACCCCCAAGGCCTTCTCCCAACTCTCAACACTTCCGAAACCCTGGGCAAGCCATTTTCTTCTCTGCGTGGCTCTGTCCCTACCTCTCCCCTGCAGAGCGACTCACTAGGTGTGGTGCTGTGGCAGCCCCAGCTTGTGCTCAGTGCACAGCATTATCTCAATGCAGGAACAGGGCTGCGGTCAGCTTCTGGGCAAACTGGGACTGGGGATACTGGGCCAAGTCACACAGATGGCATTTGCTGCTCTCTTCTCCAGGGATTCATAAACGCTTGATCAGGGCAACACCAGCCCCCTTCCCCCCCTTTGTGGGCAGTACCTGGAAGTTGATGTCGAAGCGCATCTGATAGTCCCACACTTTGATAACTTTGTCGCCAGCAGTGAGCAGGTACCTGCCATCCTCGCTCAGCGCCAAGGAAGAACAGGAGAGCTTGTGCACGGGAGACACCTGAGGACAAGAAACGCATTAACTGCGTTAGTGCGTGTCCTTACTTATGCTTCAACAAGGGGACAGGAGTGTGACAGCACAGAAAACAAGGACAAGCTTAGGCTCACCCTGAGCACAACCAGCCCAGGATAGCTACAAGCTTGCCACTTCTCTGAAGCCCGTGAACTCCAGGATGAGCTCCTCTCTCCTTTAGCCTCCTACAGTGACATGAAGTGCCCAAGCCTCACAAGACACGAGACCTCAGTGTGTGAACTTCATAGCATCCTACCTCTCGCACCAGTCGTCCTGTTTTTGCATCAAGCACAAGGATTTTATTGGAAGAAGTGGATACCAGGAGCTCGCCTCGAGGCACGGGGGCAAAGCAGACTCTCACTGCAAAGTCCAAGGCCGCGCTGTTCAAATCAAGGATGCTGATGTCCACCCTCAGCAGCTGCAAAACAAGGAGCTACCGAACAAATGTCCTGCAGCAAATACTGCAGAAGCCTTGGAATTGCTCTCGTGACTCTCCTAACACAAGGCTACGGAGCCTCCCAGACCCTTCCCTTCCTACCTAATGAGGGGCTTCAGGGTCCAGGCAAAGTCCCTGCTGCCCAGGAGAGCAGCTCTCAAAGAGGGGTCGGAGCTGACAGTCTACACAACACTTCTCCAAATTATCTTTCTAGAGAGGAATGAAGCTGGAGAATAAGAAACCTTGACTTTGTTGTTTTGATCTCCCAGAATGAAAAACGGACCTCATTGTAAGCACCCTGAGCAAGTGCCTGCTGTGCAGGGAAGGGACCTCTCCCGATACACACTGCTGCTGCCCATGGTCTATCTCATCTGATGCAGCCCATGGGAATTTCCCCTGTGGCACGTGCTCCCCTCCCCACCCTCCCCCAGGAATGAGGGGAGCCCACTGGGTACCTCATCCAGAGAGCAGGCCTCCATCACCGTCACAATGTACTTGGAGTGACCCACGAAGGCCAGGAGACGGCTGTCCCCACTGACTGCCAGAGCATCGGGACCGCTCCCAGCATCCCGGGCCACCACATTGCCTGAGGGCCACAGCAAGAGAGACAGTGAAGAGCGGAGCAAAGCCCCCGCTGCAGCCAGCTCACTCTGTGATGGTGCTGCTGACCAGTAGCTGCAGCTTCTCCTGCCTCTGAATCAGCCGCGGGTTAACATTCTGGCCTGAGGAAGAAGCAGCCTCTGTTGTGGAAGATGCTACAAATATTATCTGCAACAAAGCGTGCAGTGAGCCACCTCAAAGACAAGGGCTAGATACACAGCTTGTCGCCTGGCTGAACGTGCAGTGTTTTCAAGGAGAGCAGAACAATGTCAAGGGAATAAAATTGGTTTTAGTGTTTATTTTTTAACATTACAAGAAACTGTGACAAGGAGCTATGGATGTGAGCTCTCAGCTGCAGTCTGGGTGTCTGAACGCTGTGCATAAGGAAGTCAGTGCCAAACGCCAGCATGCTGATGTCAGTCCGGTGGGCAGATAGACCCAAAGGTCTAAAAATCACAGAAATCAGAGCAATTCTCTGTATTTATCCCATTATCAAAATTCCACTGTTCTTTCCCTGAAATACAGCCAGGCAATGAATACGGGTTCCAAGCAGAGTCAAAATGTGAAGGTCCAGCTGCAGCACTGACATCAAACTTGGGTGATTTTGGACAAATTCCCTGATCTCTCTGAGTCCCTATCCCTTCTCTGCCTACTTCAACTGCACATCTCTTGAGGCAGGATCCTCCTCTTTGTACAATATCGCATAAGGGAGCTCCCTTTCCCTGCCCAAGCTTGCGCTGCCACAGCTCATTTCAAAAGCGTACATTAAAGATGACATTAATATCTCCAAATTGTCTTGCTCCGGCACTGCTTCCCCTGCCTGCAGCTCTCCACCTTCTCCGCTCACCACCATGGCTCTGTGCGCAGCTGTGCTGCAGGCATGATCAGGGAAACAATCCAGTTCAAACAAATTAAACTGCACATCCACAGAATGGAAAGAATCAGGGCTTGGGCATGAATAAGTAGGAAGACTACACTTGCGTTACTTCTAGGCGATGCACTGCTGAATCCAGACCCGAAAGGGCAGGTCTCTGTGCTTCCAGTCCATTCACGCAATCAAAACACCAAGCAAGCTGTGAGCCTTTGAACCAGCACGGGTTGGGAAGGGTTGGCAGTCGCTAGGGTTTGCTCACACATATGGTATAAACACAGAAGACACATCTCAGAAGTTTCATCAGAAAATACCTCTCTGGGTAGGCTGAGTCTAGTCTGGCTTTGGTGCTAGGATGTCTGGGCTAATATAAAAGAACAAAGGCAACCTACAAAAGTCTTACCCAGGACTCTCAGGACGTGGCTTTTCTGCGCCATACAGCCATAAAGAGCCAGCGTTCCCTGCAAACAGGAGCTGAACATGAATTTGCCATCTGGAGAGAAGGTCAGTCCAGTGATCACAGTGCGGTGCTGCCTGAAAGAAGGCAGAAAACATGAAAAAGGGGAGGAGAAAAAACAAACAAAATCCCCTAGAAAAGAGTAGCAACATCGAGTGCAACATGAAAAGCCCAGGGGAGCAAAATAATCAGGGGCAGGCAGAGCACTCCACCGAGTTCACGCCTGCAGCAGCCCAGGACAATCAACACTTCAGCTTTTTGGAAAACCGCGTGGCAAGCGCGGTATTCCAGCTCCCTCTGGAGCATTGTCTGCTTCCTGTGCCAAGGCTCGCAAAGGCTCCCTGTTAGCTGCTCTCAGGACAAGCCCTTTCCTGCTGTTGGCCCGCTGTCTACCGGGAAGTCACAAAGAGCCCTCACAGCCTGCGCAGGTTGGACCTTTACCACCCGGAGCCTTGGCACAGCAGCCTGAAAAGCACTCAGCTGGGACGTGAGGATTACCGAGCTCAAGAAAAGTGCTTTTCCCGCCTCCATAATTATAACTGTGGCTCCTGCCAGTACACCCAGTTAGACCCATAGCTGCCCCAGTACAGCTCCCACTGCAAGCACTCACTTGTGCTCGGCCAGCAGATCGGAGGCAGCCAAGCTGAAGGTCCGCACCATGCCACTGTCAAAGCCACAGGCCAGGATCTGCTGGGTAGGGTGAAAGGCCACGGCACACGGCATTTCATCTGCAGCTGTGAAGTCATACAGCTGTGGGAAGAGACACACCGCAGGCATGAAGCTGGATAAAGCTCTACCTGGCAGCCGTACCTAACAGCAAACCAGCCTCAGACCTCCACCGTGAGCGCGTCCCACAACAGGAATCTGATCTTGCCTCGATGGATCTGAAGCCCAGTGAAGTCCTGGGCCTTGGGCATTTAGATAGGGCCCTTGGGTATTATGTTTTGTGTTAAAAAGCAGTATGTTTTTATGTGTTAAAAAGCAGTATGTTTTTATGTGTTAAAAAGCAATATTCAAAAGACAGAGGAAAAGAAAACATTTTTGTTTAACAATACCTTCAGAAGCTAAGGCCAAATTATGCGTTAAGCTAAAACTCTCAGAACTCCATGCTCCAGGATTTTTTGCCCCATGGTTCAGGGCTCTTGAACTGTGGAGCTTTTTCAGGGCTCTTGAACTGTGGAGCTTTTTAAGGGCTCTTGAACTGTGGAGCTTTCATAACCAGACCGAACAGAGACTAGGCAGACTATTAATAAATGTGAGACACCTACTGACTCTTGTCTCGCCTACCTGTTGCATGGAGACAAGGTCCCAAACTCGGATGGTATTGTCCCGAGACACCGTTGCCATCTGCTTCCAAATCCCCTCCACTGAGAACGCCAAAATGGAGTGCTCGTGAGAGCGCATGAGGGTGTTATAGTCCCGGGACTGGATATCCAGGTAGCCCAGATTCCCAGCAGCGGTTGTGCACAAGACTTTGCGGCTGTCTGGGCTGATGCAGACTGAACTCACTGGAGCCTCGTGCTCTGGGGAAAGACACAGGAGTCAGCAACCCCCCTGGGAAAGGAGCAGCAGCAGATGGAGCAAAGCTACCGAACCAGAGCCACATTTAGGAAGGTAATGCATACAGCAGTGAGCACCCCACACGACCTCAGGACTGAATGCCTGCAGGTTTGAGTTTAGTGACAAATTAGTCTCTGCCCTTTCTAGAAGTCCCTGGGCCCCGCTGTTATGGTGGTTTCAGAAAGAGCAAAGAACTGCTCAACTTCTCCCCTAAATATTCATGGACAGAAGAGCCATGGGTAGAAGGGCACAGAAATCAAGACTGAGTGCCTGCTCTCAACCAGGAGATCCTGCCATTCTCCTACAAGTTACAAGAGTGAACATGACTAATTGCTGTTAAAGACTTCCGAGCCAGCCACCCCTAGAGACAGCAGGCATAAAAGATGCCCTCGTTCATGACAATTGCTCTAGGAGACATGGCAGTGGAGCCGTGGCTTCACAGCAGCAGGCTGATGGGAGTTGGGGAGCTCAGAAGCACCACTCCCAGCGCTACTCACCTGCCTCTAAGACAACGGCTGAGAAGTCCAGTGGCCACAGCCGCAGGTAACCATCTTCTGAACCCATGGCACAGAAGGTTGAGGAGATGCTAATACTGTTTATAGCGATCCCAGGGCCTGGAAACCCAAAAAACGACACTATGTTGTACAGCTGCAACAAGAAAACTCAAACTGAGGGTTGCCCCATCCAAGAGCTGAGAGCTCCATGGTCCACCCACACCATCGCCTGTCTCAGAAGATGCCAGGAATCCCACGGTGACGGACAGTATAGGCTGAAGAGTCCCAGCTAGCCCTTCTCAGGACTCAAAGCAAGTTCAGTCCCCGTCCTTTGCCAGAACTCCTCTTTACCATCATGCAGCTCTCGCCAGGCACAGAGAAGTCTTTACCGCTTGTTAAACCCTGCCATGTTTTCGCCTTGAACAAGGTCTTGTAGCAAGGGATGTCCTAGATTAACCGCCAGAGATACAACCCCCTTTCATTTCCATGTCTCAAATCCTCTCTGCAGCGTAGTGAGAAGGGAGAGAGAACAGAGATCTACAGAAACTGGTTTTTTTTGATGCAGGTATAAAGTCCATTGGTCAAAGCACTGGCGAGAGCCAGCACTGCTACAGGAGGACACCCAAGGACACCGTTTCATCTCCCCTTGGGCATTTTCTTGCCCACGAAGTGAGAACCAGAGTCCCATACCTCTCAAAGGGGCATGCTCTAGATTAATTAGCTCAATTTGCCAAAGCAAACTATGCACTAAGTTTTAAGATATCAGAGCAATCGCACTTGAAAGTGAATTCTTCCCACCGTTAAAATTAGTGGAAGAGATGAAAGCTGTAGTACTTAGTATACAGTAACCAGGCTTTCCCAAACACTCTGCACAGGCTGAATAATGAAAAAAAAAAAAAAATCCCAAATTCATCTTTTTCGTTGGTCCTCTTATCTTCTTCCATCTCTTCATTAAGATTCCCATCAGCAAATTAAGACCTTGTTTTGTGTTTCTAAAAGCAGTGTTTCTCTGAAAGTGCAATCAGCATTTCAAATGCTAAAATTCTTTCTTAAGACGATACTTTGCTGTACTAAGGAAGATTATTTGCAGCACTTGAGGCAGATAGCTAGCAACAGCCTAATCGACCCAAAATCATCCTTAGCAGTAGGTAAATAGCTGGTTGATTCCACCAGAGATTTGTTTGCCCTTTCTGCCCCCCGATGATGGTCGGGTGCTCGCTGGCTGGTGCCCTCCTACCTGTGCCGCCGCCTGCCTTGTCGTGCGGCTGGCAGCCCTGGGGCTGTGCGGGCAGCAGCCGCCGCGCGCTCCTCATGCAGACGTTCTTGTAGTCCACCTCCAAGACGTGGCCGCTCTTGCTGCAGACAAAGCTGTAAAGGAGAGAGAGCCCTGCTCTGGCACCCCAGGGTCAAGAGCGGCTGTGCCGGTGTGGTTTAGTGAAAACCCAGCTTGGTTTACCCGTTGAACTGTTCACCTGATGGAAAGCAATTCTGGTTCACAGTAACCTAACAGGTCAACCAGGTGTCCAAGGGCGCCTTTCCATGCACTACCCTACAAATCTACAACCAAGTCAGAGTTCCCTATTTTATTTCCTGTCCCTTTGAAATGTTAGTTAGCAAAAAAGCTAAAGCTCAGCGTAGACTTCAGAAAGAAACCTCTCTCTGCCACAGGACACAGTCCAGGGGAAGGCAGGGCCAGCTGAGCCGACAGCTCTGCCTTAATGGAACAGTACGTGGTAGCAACAAAGGTCTGGCTTTGACAATTAAAATAAAACAAAGAAAAAAAGTCTGTATTGCTGTATATGCAAGAGGACATGCACCACGCTACTCCCGCTGCCCACAGAAAGCTAACCACAAGCCTCAGGCTGGGGAGATTCACTAAATATGGCAAAACATCAGTCTGGCAAGCAGAAAGACCCATTTCTTGGGCTATTCTGCAAGCAGCTGAAGCATTTTGAGAAGCAAAGCATGCTGAGGAGGGGACAGGGTCTCCCAGCTCCAGAAGGCACCTCTATTTTGCAGGGAAAACCCAAGCAAAACGCCATGCTTCTGCAGAGGAGGGGGGAGGAGGATGCTAAAGGCAGCCGAGAGCTGCAGAGCTGCCTCTCGGCAGACTGCCCCGCGGCCGGGCAACGGCGGAGCCCAGCAGCCCCTTACAGTGTGCGGTCCTCCGGCTCCCGCTCGGCCGCGTGCCCCTCCTCGAATGCCAGGTCGGTGAACTCCAGGGAATGGTACTCGCCCAGACTGACGGCACACGAGCGCAGTGCTCCGCTCCGCACTCGCCACAGCCTGACGTTGTCTCGGCCGCACGACACCATCCTGTCCCGGGAGAGACCGCGTGAGGACCGGGGCAGGACTCCCCAAGCCGCTGGTGAAAGGCCAGTGCCCCAAGGGCCACCAGCTGACAGCGAGGACCGAGAACAGGAACGGCAACTGGATGGTTGCAGCACCACGACTCCCCCCACAGCCATGCCAGAACCAATGCTTTTGATTGATTTCCTTTGCACGCTACCTGGTGTCATCAAAAAAAGCAATCTTCAAGGCCTGGATGTCCACATCTGTGTGCGCTTTGGCCAGCACGGCCACCTCTCCACCACGGGTCACCTGAGCAGCGTTCCACACCACCACCATCTGAAGCAAGAAAACATGATGGCAGAGCTGCTCAAATGTGGGAGCCTCGGCAGAAAAAGCTTTTCATCACAGCAGCTGGGCACAAAATATCGACAACAGATTTGAAGCAGGAAGAAAAAACCTCTCACAGAGGGTTCAGGACAGTCCAGCAGCTTTGCAAAGCTTCATGGCAATATACTCATCTGGCATCCGTAATTATAGGTTCTAAATCCCAGGGCTGCCTGCCAACAGGGCTCAGACTTGGAAAAAAAATCCACAGAGGAGTGGGAACTCTGCCTGCTGAGACAGAAGAGCTGTACCAGGGCTGAGCTGGTCCGTGAGAGCTGGAAGTGGCACGAGGCCGGCTGCGCTGGCTCCCGCAGCACTTTGCTCCGGTGGAGGTTTGTGTGCTCGCGGTGCCCATCACGAGGGGCAAGGGAGCCAAACCCTTTCCCTAAAGGAGAGGGGAAGATGGGAGAAGAAATGCAGGTGATTTGGTGCTCTGCATTTCAGAACAGCATTAAAAACAGACCCAGCATCACCTCAAAGGCCAGGGCGGGCTGAGGCATCACCCTGGGAGCGATCTTAAATATTGTATTGATCATACCAGATATGCAAAACAAGCGATACACAATACAATTTTTCTCACTGCCCGACGACCGATTGTGCAGCCAGTCCCTGATCAGCAGTCATGAAACTCGTTGAACTCACGGACTCCTGCCCCTCGTCAACCCCCATTTATAAACTGAGCATAACGTCTACGGTACGGAATATTTCCGTTGCCCAGCTGGGGTGAGCTGCAGGGCTGTGCTCCCTCCCAGCTCTCGTACACCAGCTCATCAGCCGAACAGGGGAAAGTAAAGAAAGGGCCTTGATTTCCTAGCAACAACTAAAACCATCAGTGTATTATCAACATTCTTCTCATACTAAATCCAAAACACAGCAGCTAGTGGGAAGAACATGAACTCTATCCCAGCCGAAACCAGGACAGTACCAACCCCTCATTCTATACCATCATGCTCAGTATATCAATGGGAGTTGGCCGGGGAGCAGGAACCCGTGAGTTCCACCATTGCTGCTTGGTGACAGGCTATGCAATAGTTTGTTGGGCGGTGAGAGAAACTGTATTGTGTATCACTTGTTTTGCACATTCTTTATTATTATTATTCCCTCCCTTGTTGTCTTATTAAACCCTGTTTATCTCAACCCATGCATTTTACTTTTTATCTGTCCTCCTCCCCATCCCACTGAGGAGGCGGAAGGAGGGAGCGAGCGGCTGTCCGGTGCTTAGCTGCTGGCTGCCGGGTTAAACCACGACACCTCCCCAGTTTCAGCTCGCCAGCTCCCACCTGGATCATGGACTGCTGCCGCATGCTGTGAAAACAAAACCCACGGAGCACTGTTTGTTTTTTTCTGCAGGCAGTACACAGTTAGCGACGGCACAGCTAATTGCTGGTGGTCATCAATAAGGGATTGGTGGATGCAAACACTTCTACCGATCACGTAAAACCCCCAGTCCCATGAAACAAATTTATTTTTGACTGCTACCCGTGGGATCTGCGTCATCCCCTAGCTACATCAGTGGGCGGCAGCTTCAGTGCCCAGCATTGCTTCCAGCAGCGATGCCTGCGGTGCTCAGAACTGAAAAATTAAACCTTATGTCTTGCCCTAAATGCTATAAAAAAGGGGGTTTTGGGCTCTAGTCAGTGCTGAACCTCCCATTTCAATTCCTGTTCCTCCACTACACGCTTGCAAGCCTTCCAGCTCGAAATGCCGCAGAAATATGCGTCACTCTCAGCCCAGTGGGCCAGAACGGGTGCAGAGGCGGCGGCAACGCCGGGCGTGAGCCTGCAGTGATCCCTGTGGGGTGCAGGCAGAATCTCACAGCCGCCTTCGTTGCCCTGGCAGAGACTGTGCTGGGGAGAGGAACAGCCCCAAAGCTCAACCCAAGCAGGGCTCTCGGGCCGTTTACGCAAGGATCTGCTTGCTTGCCACCGAGGAACGTGCATGCAAACACTCACAAGCATCAGGCAGAAGGGAAGCATTTTCTAAGCAGCTGAGGAGAAAGGTATCTCCCTCTGGCTACAGTGAAGAACATGCCTAGGAAAGCCCAGAGCAGAGGTTCATCTGCAAAATAACTATGTAATCTGGAGAACAGCCACCTCATGTTGCTAGTTCGCAGGGCCGGGAAACCAGAAACAAGTTTCAGTCCTCACCGTTTTGCTGTGCCTGTCCTTTCCGACACCACACAGAACGGCTCCGCTGTAGGAAAAGCTGCAAGAAGAGGCCAGCTGGTGAAATGCATCTCCTTGTACCCCGAGTGCATCTCGGTGGGGAACAAAAGTAGACAAGGTCAGGGTACGGGGAGAGAGCAAGACCTGAGGGATAAGCTCAGGAGGGAGCTGGCAGCGCGTCGGCTGTTCCAGGCCAGCTGCCAGGAGGTCTCGGTGATAAACACCGGCAGCTGAAGGAGAGCTGCAATTCACCCCTGGTTTACCACACACGAATAGCACAGAAAAGCTGCCGTGCTGCCACGCTTAACCCGCCCGAATGCATCCCTGCGCCCAGGCTGAGACCCACCTGAGGGACAAGAGGGAGCGGACGTGGCTTTTAAACACGGAGAGGCAGGTGCCTGTCGGGAAATCCCAGAGACGCACCACGCTCAGGGGACCGGCCTGCACCGAAGCCAGCAAGGTGCTGTTCCCGTTGAAGGCCAGCGCTGACACCTGCGGGAAGCGCCAGGTCCAAGGGTCTCGAGGAGAGCTGGGACCAGGGGTGCATCTGGGGTGCATGGACAGCGCTGCTGTGGGGCTTTGTACAGAGTTACGCTCACCTTATCCGTGTGTCCAGTGAAGAACCTCTGCTCTCCGGTCTGGATCTGCAGGGTCACTATAACAGCGTGGCAGGGGTAGACCACTGCAGCGTTGTCGTGAGTCCACAGGGCCTGTGGGACCGAGACAGGGACGAGGGGGCTGCAGACACTCCAGAGCTGCCCCAGCTCCTAGGCTGGACCCCAGAGATTTCTGAAACAGAACATCCCCTGCACATGTGCAGGAGAGAGGATGCTCTTCCATACAAGTACTATTTTTATTCAAATGAAAAATAAAAGCCCAGCCAACACCTTACTTAACTCAGTGGATTTACCATAGCAATCGTGTCTACTACACGAACAACAGATAGAAGGAAAATCACGTTGTTGGCAGAGCCTTGAACTGCCTGAACCACAATGACCCTTTCTTGACCCTAACACAGACCACAAGCCGGGCTCCTGGAAGGCACAGTACTCCGTGGAAACAATCCAAAACACAGCCCTTCCTTCCCAGACTCCACAAAGCAGCTCTAATTTTAACATGTTGAAATGCAGAATCCGTGAGATCTAAACGGCCCCCCTCCGTAACTCCTAATTCAACATCGTCACAGCAGGAGACCCATGCACAAACGTGAACTCAGGCCCGTCTGCTTTGGGGTCATTTCCCCACCAAAAAGTGCAAGAAGGGTGGCACTCCGCTGCCTGTCACGCCTCCAAAACATCAATCTGTGATGACACGTAAACTCCCCAGGCCATCTGAGCTACTGACCCATTTGGTGCTGCAGCCTCCGAAGCCAATAATCATTCTCAGCTTCAGGATGGGATCCGGTAAGAGCCCCTACGAAAAAAAGTCGGAAAATCTAACACCAGCAAAAGGACCCCATAGGATTAACTGAAACTCCAGCCCGAAGCTGGCGTTCCCTCTGCTGCTTCTGGAGGCTCGCAAATGTCAGCCCTACGCGTCCCAAAGCCACCCTCGGGCTGCTGCGACTCCTCAGCGCTTCACCCACCTCCTCCGAGCCGGCGTGGACAGCTCGGATGGTTCGTTCGCTCATCTGGTGAGCGTACACGTGGATGCCACCATCACCGACTGCCAGTGAGCGTGACTGCCCTGCGTCCCCCGCACTGCGCGGCCTCTGGTTCCTCTCCAGCTCCTTGTCCGCAGCAGGCACGGCTCTCGGAGTCCCTGGGGCTGTCAGGTGAACCTCAGGGATGCTTTTCGCAGTTACAGGACGCCGGTGCGGCATCTGAGGAAGAGCAAAACCTCAGACAGAGATCAGCAGAGGCAGAGATGGGGAGACACCCGCGTCTCTCCTGAGTGACTCTTCACAGTGACACAAAGAAGATGGAGCAAGGTGGAGGCAGAGCACCCTGTGGGTACTTGGCCAGGTACGTTAACCAGCCACTCTCCCTACGCTCTCAGTGCTATCCATGCACAGTTCACCTCCTCCAGACAGCAAAGCTGAGCCCCAGGAAAGATCCAGCCCTGAACAGTCTCTGGAAGAGCTGCTCTCTCTCCAGTGAGCAGAGGAGGCTAAAAGCTCCGCTTATCCCCGTTCAGAACAGCAAAGCAGTCACGCTCCTCGCTTTTTCCCCTCTCCGCAGTGTGAGGAGCATGGCTTCCCCCGGGCCCTCTGCAAAAGCCCATCACCGCGCTGCCCGGTGAGCCAGTCCAAGCACCAGCTCCTGCATCACCACGAGCTGGGATGAGGAAACCAGTGGTGAGGGCAGCTGCCCGCAGGCCCAGCAATCCAGGCTGCACACCCTGCTCTGCTCCCTGAGAGAACTCCGTCAAGTCCTTTAGTCTCCAGTCCACATTTCCTATCTATAATCTGAATACACAAGTATTTGCTGCCTCAGCTGAGACAGCGAGGGATAGATGTCTGGAGATTACGAGGTGCTTGGCATTTATCTTGTCTCTGCTTGGTGCTAGGCCAGACTGAACCACCCAGTCGTTAGCTGCAGGGCTTCGGTCAACAGACCATGGGGTCTGACCTGCCCGGATCAGCTGTGAACGACAACAAGCAGCTTCCACCTCCTCCATAAAGGAACTCAAAGACAGGACGTGGGGAAAAACTCCACGGGAGGCAGAAAGGAAGAGGTTGCAGCCTTCTCCGCAGTGCACTTACAGCTTTGGGACTGGTGATCTGGTGGATGAGGGACAGTCGGTCACGGACTGCTTTGGTGAGCGTCACCGGCTGGGGTAGCTGCCGGATGGGGTCCTCCGAGGCTTGGCCACCTGGGTGACATGAGGAGCGGGCTGGGCTCTTTCAGAAACCCGAGGCATCCACCCGGGGTGGCACAGCCCGGGCTGCTGTGCCCAGCCTCCCCACCTGCCGCGGGACCGGGACAGCTCTTCTGGATGGAGTCGTGCAGCAGCTTGGACCCCTCGGCTGGGAACCTGAGCAGAATCAGAGGAAGGCACCGTGAAATCAGGCTGCTCCACCGGCACCCGGGAATCTCACGTGGTAACTCACCGCGTGGCACAAACACCTCTTCACTGTCTCCTATAAGATTCCCCCATTTCCCCTCTCTTGTCCCAAATACAGCGATACTAAAGCATCTCCCAGGTCTGCTCTGCATCGTTCCTTCCCAGGGGTTAACTCGGCACTGTGCGCTTCAGGCACCGCCGCTGCGCCGACGACTGCGATGAGCTGCAATTTATGACCGGCACAGTTCTCTGGCAAAAACATGCCCACCGACGGGAGGCCAGCACCGCAGCTGAGGAAGGTACGCTTATGTCTGCCCCCCGATGAGGCGTCTCCCCCCCCATCAGACTACCCTTTGACTTAGCGAGCGGCTGCAGTGCCCCCCGGGAATGGCACACACAGAGGGAGGGCTCACACAATGCTGTCAGCCACAGAGCAGTCCCAGCAAGAGACCGCCAAGAGAGAGGGCTGGTGTTAGCCAGGCATGGGAGTGAGGAGAGGCTGAGGGAGCTGGGCTTGTTTAGCCTGAAGAGAAGGCTGAGAGGGGACCTTATAAATGCTTATGAATATCTCAAGGGTGGATGTCAGGAGGATGGGGCCAGACTCTTTTCAGTAGTGCCCAGCGACAGGACAAGGGGCAATGGGCACAAACTGGAGCAGAGGAAGTTCCAGCTGAACATGAGGAAGAACTTCTTCTCTGTGAGGGTGACAGAGCCCTGGAACAGGCTGCCCAGGGAGGCTGTGGAGTCTCCTTCTCTGGAGATATTCAAGACCCGCCTGGACAAGGTCCTGTGCAGCCTGCTCTAGGTGACCCTGCTTCGGCAGGGGGTTGGACTAGATGACCCACAGAGGTCCATTCCAATCCCGACCAGTCTGTGATTCTGTGAGGGCTCCACAGCCTTCTTACAGCCCCAAAACATCACTGACCAGCAATAAAGCTTAGCCCAGGGCAGATGTGTTAACAACACCTAAATGCTGGAGTTGGGGTGACCAAAACTCCTCCGCTCGAGCCTAAGTTTGTCTGGCTCCGTTGCTCCCTAAGCGGCTCTGCCCATGCTGCCTTCCCCAGGGAGGTCTCTGAGCTGCGGTGGGTTCAACGGGAGTGGCTGTACCTGATGTAGTGGTAGAGGTCGTGCCAATACTCGCCCTTCGGCACAGGGAAAGCCATTTCCCGCGGCATGGGAGCGACCCCGCGGCGGGCCAGGTCGGCTTGCCGGGCTTCGGAGAAGGTCACAGCTGGAAGCACAGAGATAAAGAGAGTGAGTCTGCAAGGCCCGCGGAGCTGCTGAAATCACACGTTTCCCTGGGACACGGGCACAAAACTCTTCCCTCTTTGAGAACACCTGAAAAACAAAATATACAGCCCTGAGGTCTGTAGCAAACCAACGCGCCCTCACAGAGGAATATTCCTGAAATTCTCAAGCTCCACAAAACACCCCAGAGCTTAAACGCTTGGTATCGAGTTAGAAAAAGTTGCGTCCCCATCCCTGGAGGTGTTCAAAAAACGTGTAGATGCAGCACTTCAGGACATGGCTTAGCAGCCGTGGTGGTGCTGGGTTGATGGTTGGACTTGATGATCTTAGAGGTCTTTTCCAACCTTAATGATTCTACGATTCTGAATCCCCCAGGCCCAAGATTCACTTCAGTGATTCCGCAGTTTCCCGTGATTCATGTTAAGGCCCTGTTCTCATGTTCCTGTCTCCTTTCCTTCATGCGTCTGGAACTTCATGAAAGACTTCAAGACGTAACAAATCCCAGGAACCTGAAAGCAGTGTCTCTAACTTCCTCCTCGCTGATGCTTTCCAGCAGGCCAAGTGGTTTGGGCAGGTTTCCAGCACAAAAAAAGAAAGGCAGAAACAAAGGTTTTGACCAAAGCACCTCTGGCACACTGAGCAGGTGGGTAAAAAAAGTAGGCTGGAAGATTCTGAAACAAAAAACCCTCAGGCTCTTCTGGCAGATAAAAGCACAGGCCTCGGAAAAGCGAGGCTTGGTAACACCTTTAATTTTTTTCCCCTAAAAAAAAAAACTCTAACCCTTCGTAAGGTGTTTAACTTTGCTCTTTACAGCTGAAAAATGAGAGGGCACTTTCCTCCAGAGGTCGGGAGATCGTATTCACCACCGCACGTGGAAACTTAACATCACACCAGGTATTTTGCCCTTTCTGCTTCCTACCGTACTGCAACAGTACCGGGGGCCTCGTGCTCTGCCAGGGCCAACGGCGCGGCCAGCACCACGTCTGCAAAACCAGCTTTAAGACCCCGCGGGTTCTGTCCGGGCTGTGCTGAAACCCCAGGAGCAGCCAGAGGCCACCACGAGGCCTCAGCTCCTCACCTGGGTCGAACACCAAGTCACTCGTGCAGAGGTTTTTCACCAGGAGGTTGGAGCAGAGCTTGACGCTCCTCAGGTGGCTGTAACGGCGGCTGAGGTAGAGCGAGAGGATGGTGGGGAGGTCGAGCACCAGGCAGGTCCAGCGCACCTCAGCAGGGGCTGCTCCCACGAGCTCTGCGGAGGAGAGCGGTGGGTGGCAAAAGGGAAGGCAGGAGAAGACGCTGCAGGCCTTGCAGAAGGGGACACGCGAGATTAATGCGGTCGGGTGAGAATTATTTGGAACTTCAGGCTCCCATCGGACTTAGCTTGTCTACGCCAAGATGGGAGACGGGAGAACGCCCCTCGGAGCCCGCTGCTGCAGCGCAGGGGTGGGGATGGATGGACGGACAAGCAGCCTCGCAGACGGGGACAGCCCTCCCGGGAGCTGCGGCTCCGGCCCTCCAGCTGCCGAGGGGCTCCTGCCCGGGACCACCACTCTCCACCCTCCTCAAACGCATCAAGGCGACGTCTGAACTCCACTGATTTTCTAACAATTTATTTCGGTGGGGATGTGCTGGCCCGGTCCCGACTGCGCCGCGAGCCGGAGCGGCAGCACTGCGCACGCTCCTCACCATGCCCGGACGTCCCAGCCGCGCCGCAGACGAAGGGGAACTGCAGCCAGGTGGCTGTGGCTCTGAACTCCTTGAAGAGGCTGGAGAAAGAGATGCGAACCACCTGGTTCTCCTGAGGAGACAGAGACAGGCGCAGAGCTCGAGTCACCCTGGTGGCGTCAACAGGGAGACGCCACAGAGGAGAAGGTCCGTGGCTGTGTCCCCTGTCCCCCGCAGAGATACCACCAGGATGGAAACCATCTCCAGCCTGGGACAAGCTGCCAAAGCCCAGCCAAGCTCTGCACCCCACAAGCGCAGAACACCATAGCTGCCACCCTCTGGGTCCTTCAATGGGGCTATGACGCTAATGATGGTGGTTTAACGTGGCCACCCAGCGTCACGCCAATGACAGGGGTCTAATGCATCCGCCCCGTGTCACCCCAATGATGAGGGCCTGACGCATCCACCCCACATCATGCCAACGGCGGGGGTCTAACACGGCCACCCTGCATCACCCCAGTGATGGGGGTCTGACGCATCCACCCCGTGTCACGCCAACGACAGAGGTCTAAGGCACGAGCCCCATGTCACGCCAGTGATGGCGGTTTAATGCAGCTGCCCCGCATCACACCAACGACGGGGGTCTGCTGCAGCCACCCCGTGTCACCCCAATGATGGGGGTCTAACACGGCCACCCTGCGTCACCCCAATGATGGGAGTCTGACACATCCATCCCGTGTCACGCCAACAACGGGGGTCTGCCGCGGCCGCCCCTCGTCACGTACCGCGGTGGTGACGTCGAGGTGGACGGCAAAGTGCTTGCCCGCCACGGGCCTGAAGAGCAGGTAGAGGTAGCGCCCGGCCAGCCCCAGCGACTGCGTCGCCGTGCGGGGCAGCTGCAGGGAGCTGCTGGCGGGGCCGGAGCCCCGGATCCGGTACACCGTTCCCTTCAGCCTCGCGTCCTTCCGAAGCCGCGAGAGGGGGGGTCAGCGCTGCCGGCCCGTGGCCGCTGCCCACCCCCCGCCCCGCCGGCCCCCCGTTACCGTGAGCGCGGCCACGTCCCCCTCCCTGGCCGAGCGCTTCCACTCCTCCACGCGGAAGTGCTTGAAGACGTTCAGGTAGGGCCGCTGCCAGGCTGCCGGTACCGCGGGCACGGGGGTCACGGGCGGGACGGCGCCCGCACGCCCCCCGCGCCCCCGCGCCCCCCCCGCCCCGCCGCTACCTGCCGCCATGGCGCGCGCCCCCCGCTCAACCGTCCCGCGCGGCCGCCGCCAATCCGCGCGCGGAACCGAGGTGGGAGGGGCGGGAGCGCGCCCACGTGACCCCGCCCCGCCCCCGGGACGCGCGGGGACTGTCCCTCCGCGGCCGCCGTCCCGGGGCTGGCGCGGGGGCTGCCGGGCGGCGGCGGTACAGACGGAGGCGGGTGGCCGTGGCAGCGGAGTTTATGCGGGGCGGGCGGGGGAGGCGCGGGGCCGGGAGCGGGGGTCAGAGGGCCGGGTTGCCGAAGCCGAGCCGCTGCTGGGTAGCGTGGATCTCCCGCAGCAGCGCGTCGTTCCTCAGGCCCAGCTGCGGGAAAGAGAGGGGGGGGGGTGGTGTCAGGCCGGTCCCAGGGCCCCCACACACACCCCCCCCGGTGCGGCCTGCGACACCCTCCTCCCCCCCCGGGAGCCAGAAGTGGCCGCTTCCCGGCCGTGGAAGCTGGGAGCCGGCGGGCGGGCAGCAGCCAGGCGCAGAGCCCGGCAGGGGCAGCTGGGCCCCAGGCCCCGTCTTGGCGTGTCGCCTCTGCCCTGCCCCGGGGCCAGAGTGACCGTGCAGGGTGGCAGCTGCAGCACTTCACGGGGGGGAAGGCTCTGGGCCAGCTTCCTTGCTGCAGCCCGACCCGCTGCCTGGCCTGCCCCGCCGACCCCAGGACACGAACCTTGACGGTGTACTTGTAGCACTGCTCTGCCTCCAGCTGCCGTCCCCCCTGCAGAAACGACAGGAGAGCAGCCCGTGAGGAGACGGCCCGGGGGGAAATAACGCGGCGGGAGAACGCTGAGCGCGAAGGACGCATGTCCCAGGGGAATACGTGCATCAGGCCAGGCCAAGCAGCGAGGAAGGGCGCTGCTGCTGCTGTCCAAGCACAGTCACCAAACTGTTTTTACTGCTGGGTTCTACACCACATCCTTCAGGCTCGTGAGCTGATGGCGATGAAACCTCCCCGCGCTGTTAGGTGGGAGTAGCTGGCTGGCTGGGCACTCACTTGCAGGCAGATGAGGGCAAGGTATCCCCACACCTCGGCGTTGGTGTTACTTAGGGTGTTGGCTTCGGAGAGAGCATCCTCTGCCTCCACGATCTCTTCCAGCTTGAGAGAGAGAAGGAGAGGCGTGGACGAAAGGCAAACAGCAGGCAGAAAGGGCTCTGGAGCCGAATGGGCATCTGCTCTAGCAGCCCGAGATCAGTGCAACAAAAGCATCTAGCAGGTTTTTCCTGACCAGGGTGTAAGGCAGAGACATCCCAGCCCTCCAGTCTGGAGGATAAGGCTCTCCCCGCTGACCCCCAGCCCCTGTGGGAGCACGCACTGTATTTACAAATCAGCACAAATGCCTTCACCTCCACCTGCAGAAACTAAGCGGTCCACCTCTATGGGGAAACGTGACTCTAGTCCTGCTCCCTACTCCCGCTGCGCGACAGCTCCTGGAGGCCGGGGTAGCTGGTGCTGGTGGGCTGCAGCAAGCTCCCAGCTGCCATTTGTCTCCCTGGCTCGAGTCCACAGCCTCCCCGAAGGTGTGTGTTTGGCCAAGGGGGAAACAGAAGTTCGAGTTCCTTCCTCGTTTGCTTCCCTCAGCCAAACTCACTTGGAGGAACCTCGCAAGGTGTACCTCCAGGAGATACCACGCTGCTGGTGGCTGTGGCTGGGTGTCCTTGGCAGCCCTTCACAGGCACTGGATTCCTTTGGACAGGGAAAGCACGGAGATTCCTCTCTGCTGACATTCTGCTCAATTCCTTCATGGTGACACGCAGGTCGTGCAGGCAGGCACTCGGAGCAAAGCCCAGGCCCAGATTACATGCTTGCCATGGCATCCTGGGGAAGGAGGTGCTGGCAGTGGGATGAGGGGGGAAGGATCGCTGCTCCTAGCGTGGCTGCCGAGGGTGACTGTTCTCTGACATCGCCTGCATCAGCAGGCCGGGGTGCCATGCTGGGACTGCGATGGCAGCTCAGCCGGGAGCATTGGTTTCACGGGCAGCGAAGCTTTTCTTTGTTAAAGGGGATCATGCAAAAGCAAACCCTGCATCCCGTGCCACAGAGCCAATTCAAGCGCAGATGACTTGAAGGTAATCGCACTTACCCTGTAGCAGGCGATTCCCACTCCCAGCCAGGTGAGACAGGACGCAGAGTTCCTGCAGGCGAGCAGGTAGGTCTGCTTCGCCCGGCCGTACTGCCAGGAGAGAGGAGATCGTGTTTCCCTCTGCATCAAATGCATCGCTCCGCAGACAGCCCCAGCCCCCCTCCTCAGCAACTTGCCAAACACCCCGTCTCCGGTGGGGCTGAGACACTCGCCGTCCCAGCTGCTGCTGGGGGGCTGAGAGTCTGCCCACTGCCACCGCCGCCGGGGCTCTGTGCTGGCAGGTACTAACGTAGTAATGCACAAGTCCCCCTCATTGCTAGGATGATGAGAACAGCTCAGCAGCACCCTGAGCCCCTGCGACTGAGCCTGGCACAAAGGAGCAGGGCAGGTTTGTACTCCAAGGAGTTGAGTGCTCCAAGGTTTTGCCGTGTTGTGAGATCTTGGCTATAGCTACAAATAATGGCGTCTTGTACCCGGGATCTGGAATGTACTACTTTGTGCAAAATCCCCTTCCTCCACTCCCGCTGGCTCCTCACCTCTTTCTCTTCCAGGTAGATGGAGCCCAGGCGCAGGTAGACAAAGTGCATATCCACAGCATCCTCCACAAAACTGATGGTTCGCTCGTAGCACTCCTTTGCCTTGCCAAAGTCCCTCTTCAGGTAGCACAGGTGCCCCTTCTGAGCCCAGACATTTGGATTCTGTGGACAGAAAACCAGGAGTGAGACGTGGCTGGGAGACAGGAGGGCAAGAGACCCAGGAGAGGGCCAGGGACCCCTATAAACTGCAAAAAGGAAGAGCTGGACCGTGTTTGATTATAACGGTACAGATTTTTATGTACAGAGTTAAAATCAAGTCAGTGGGCTGCCTGCATAACACCAGCACTGGGACCCCCCTCCAGCCTTTCCTCACGCAGTGTCCTGGACTGTGCAGGGCTCCCCGGGTATCACGAGTATGCAGAGAGCATTTAGAGATGCCAGCTCCACAGCCCTCTCTGCCTGCCATTCAACCTGACACCCCAAAGCCGCCTTCCCTCTCTGCTGAACAGCAACCTTGTTTCTCATGAAACAGAACCTGGCTCGCCAATGGAGGGAAAGAGGATCAGCATATACGTGTTCAAAGGGAAAAGAGACGCAGACGCTGCAGAGAGAGGAGTCCTTGCTCAGAGATGCCGCCTGTCTGTGCAGGAGATGACAGAAGGCGAGTAATAAGCAGGGTAATGAGGAGGGCAGTGCTGCAGCCGCAGCCTGATGTGGTTCATCAGCTATGATTGTCCTCCCCTGCAGAAATTGGTGCAGACTGGAATTAGAATTGCTTAAATGGAAATGAACGCATGGGCTCTAGGTTCCCACACAGCAACAACCCAGGCAGAGCCTGCTGTGGCATTTGGCCAGTGCCCCGCTTCGGGGCACCGTGCTGCACCCTACAATGCACAGAGAATTACCGTGTAGTCAATCCTAATGGCCTCACAGAGACATTCTTCACATTTGGAGAGCTCTTCCTTCAGCAAGTACGTGTGGGCCAGTGCCAGGTTGTATGCACAGGAGGGACCTCCCTGAAGGCTCAGCAGCTCGTGGGCAAGCGCCATGCGAACAAACTTTGGAGGAACGACACACGGTTGCGGTTAGGAGAGCGGGCAAACCACGGGCACCCCCAGAAGGACATGGCAGGAGGACTGACTCACACCTATTTGACTTCCATGAACAGAAAACAGGCAGGAGATTTTTTTTCTTCCCCTCCTTTGAATATTTACCTCGATTGCTTCTAGTTCTGTTTTGCTTTAAGCAACTCTTTCTCCCATGCAAAATTAGGGCAGGCAGTGTAATGTGGCAGTCAGAGAGATCCCACAGAGATGACACTGTGGGACAGGGACATTCCACAAGTGACACAAAAATTACTGTGACACACACAAGCGTCTGAAACAAGAAAGGAGTACTGGCATTTTGGAAGCACCACAATAATGGATCTCATCTCCGAATGTATGGAGAAAGCACCTCTGCACTGTTTCTGACTCGGCTGTTCGCTCCGCAGCAGGTAGTGCAGAGCTGAGGCAGCCTGAGGACCTCACCTGCCTGAGATGACAGTGTCCCCAAGGAGCATTTTGGTCTCACTACTCTGTCTGGCCACTGTTTTGCATTTCTGGGCAGTGGCGGTTTTGCTCCCGCTGGCGCGTGGTATCTGGGGTAGTCACAGCTTGTTCTTTAACCCCAAGGAGGGGGCTTGCTGGAGCTTGCCACCAGCTCTTTGGTAATAAGCTAGCGAAGGAGACCAAACCTCCCTTCCTCCTCCTCCACTCCACGATGAACTGACCTGGATGGCATTGACTTTCATGAGGAATTCCACTGCCTTCATGAAGATTGTGCAGGGAGGTTGGCTAAGTCCTGAAACGGGGGATGGTGCTGCAAGAAAACGTATCTCCATCAGTCCTAAACTGGGCTTTTTATTTCTGAGGCAAGAGTGGGGGCTGAGACCGTGGTGGGGACAAAGGAATTCCACCAACACAGTGTAAAATCCGGGAGGTGGCAGGGGAGGCTGAAGCAGAGATTATCTCAGCATTTCATTCTGAAGAGCTTACGTTTTTTGCAAGAGACGTGAAAAGAAACAATGCACTTGACCCACTAATTTTCCAGTCCAAACTCAGAGGAAGAAAAGGTAGGAACTGATGATTGAAGCTTGTCAGAGTTAACTGCAGTGAGGCCCCTGCCTCCCCAAACCAACGCAGCGGGGCCTGAAGCACCCAGCACTGCCATCTCTTTGTCACCCACTGGAGAGTGGAACTGTAGAGGAGGCAGATCACACAACGCACAACCAGAAGAGATCCGTAGGGACAGTTTAAGAGCTGGCATCTCAGGAGGGACACATCCAAGCAGCTGACGAAGGCCACTGGGTGCATTCACAGCTGCATTCACCCGCTGGCTGTCCATCCTGAGATGTGCTGCTCTGAAAATCGGGATGAACCTGCTTTGCCTGGAGATTGGCTGGCTAGGGAGAAAGAACAAGTCTTGATGTCTTGCCTTGGCATCAGGGTGGCCGTGGCTCAGCGCTCCCTGGGTGCTCCCCCCCACCCCCCAACCGATCACATGAGGCCGTCTCCCAGTACTGAACTGCCCCACACCACATCCCCATCCCCTAACCTTTCGGGGTTGCCTCCGGTGCAGTAGCCTCTTCCTCAGGTGCCGCGTAGGCCAGGGCAGGCCCCACCGCCTCTGGCAGTTTGTCAGCTGAGCCGTCTGGAACCCCCTCTGGAATGAAACCCCCAAAAACCATTAGCTGCAAGCAAAGAGTTTGCCATAAACTGCCCAGTTTGGAGCATGAGTCTGTAGAAATTGGGAAAAGAGAAAACAGACCAGATCTATCAGATTTTCAAAACTGGGAAGAATTTTTTTGCAGGAGGCAATATCTGGGTTTGGGGTTTTGAGTACAAGATTACCGTGTGAAGCTAGAAACGGGCATAAATGAGGCAATATGCCTTCCCTCATAATCAGAAGGGGTAAAAAAAGGCATATGACATGAGGTCTGCCTGCCTGAGGCACTTTGCATGGAGTGGTGATAACATGAAAAATAAAGCCAGCCAACATTTCCTGCAGCCTGGCCAAATATTTGGGACTCGGGACACAAAGTCTTGGCTGAGGGTGAGGCCGCACACAGTGAGGCTCCAAAGGAAGCCTTCAGTTCAGGGTCACCACCAAGCAGCTGTCCTGCCCTTTGCATTGGTGAGGTAGTGCTTTCCAGACTGTGTTGGGAAGTCACAGCAACAGCTTTCATGAAAGCTAAACCTGGATGACCCTGATGCATGACTGTCACAGGGGCAGCTCTGTCCTCCCAAAGCCTCAAAAAGCACGCTCGCTTCCTCCAGCCACCCTGCCCACTGCCCACACATGGGTATACCAGCGGCACTGGGCTGGGACAGAAAAATAAAGACTGGTCCCTCTGCTAGGCTGCAGGCAAGATGAGGCATCGGCTGTGCTGCTTTCAGAAAGGTTCATCATTTAAAGCAGCCTGCTTGCCGCTGTTGTTTCTCGCTGGTGTAGTTTGTGGTCAGTCTGTTCTAGCGCACAGTCCACATCTTCTTCCTTTACCCTTTGTATTACTCCTCTTAGAAATACTGAGAAATGTCTCCTCTCCTTCCACTGTTCACCATCTTCCACACTGATCTGAGCCCTCTCCCTGTTGATGCTAGGGCACCTCCTCGTTTTGCCCGGCATTACCTGGCAAGCACTCTTCGCGGCCTGGGCTGGGAGACCTCACACAAGCAGCAGAAATGTGCTTTTTCCCTCCTTCTCCCTCAGCCGCTTCATGGATGCTCCTCTCCTTGGTGAGCTGTGCCTGCAGTAGCTTCTTAGCCTCACGGAAGGCCATTTCCGCCTGAATATTGTTATTCTGCAGCTCATAAAACAAACCTATGGGAGACAGAAAGAGCAGTGTAAGCAGACATCGGACCCTTGGCAAAATCCTTCCCTTAGCTTTCAGATTAGAGCAGGGAGAAGAGGATCAGGGGAACACCTCAAGCTCGGCTCTACAGAAACACCTCGAGCACATAAGCTGGCTTGCTTTTATACCTGAAAGCGTCCAGGCTACAATGCTGGATGGCTCCAAGCAGCAGGCATCCTCAAAGAAAATCTGTGCCTCTTCGTAGTGCTGCAGCATGACCGCCACAATCCCACAGAGCAGCAAGCTGGGGACAGGGTCGGACGGGTTAGCCTTGTGGGCCCCAGGCAGGGGTGAGGGGGACACCCCTACCCTCCCACCCACCCACCCACCAACCAACCAGGAGCATACAGGAGCACCTTTGGATGTGATTCAGGTCCAGAGAAAGAGCCTGCTGGAAACACTCCTGGGCTTTGGTTGTTTCCTCGAGCAGGAGGCAGAATGCCCCATAGTCCAGCCAGTACTGGATGTTGTGCTGGTCCTGAGCTAGCCTCTAGAGAAAAGAGATCGTCGCTGGAGTGCAGACTGCTGCAATCATGCTCCGCACACACAACGGACTGGGAGGCAACTCTGGAATGACCACGGCTTTCCTCTGGCCACCCCAGGCCAGTTTAGGAACAATCAAGCCCTTGTATATCACATGCTAGGGTTTCCATTAACTGGGATTGTGCTGGGCTTACTCTAAGCCTCCTTCAACTAACCTATGTCCTCCAGCTTCATCTGACCTCCGCCTAGCCTCCTGTTAGAGGGCCCAGTGTCCCCAGTGCTGACCCAGCACGCCTTTGGACCAGCTCATCCCATTTCCCGTGGCCTCGAGGCTGAAGTCCTCAGTGACCTGGCCAGTCTCTGTCTCCCGTCCTCCAGAGAGCAGCACCTCCCTAGAAAATCCCTCACACATCAGCGTGAGTATCCTGGTCACGTTTGCCTCCTTCCTCCGTACACAACAGACAGGGCTCGCTGAGCTGTCAGCAACGCGGGCCCCATGCCGCCGTGATGGCGTGCTGGCTGCCAGCCCAGACACACAGGAGACGGGCAGGAAAGAACAGGGGCTCCTTTACCTGCTGGTGGTAGAGAGATGCCAGATCGTAGTCCTTGTTGACTTCAGCTTCGCGAGCAAAGAGCCAGAGCTGCTCTTCAGTCATGCGGGACAGAGGGGCAGGCGGAGCAGCTTCCTCAGACAGTAGCTGGTAGGGAGCGAGACAGAGTGTTAGCCCCAAGGAAGGTAAGAATGGTTCATGCGATCCCAGTACAGCAGCAGTCCCCAGTTCAGCAGTGCGCCGAGTACAGCCTGGTATGCTGGAGCTGGGTGGGCTTGGAAGGCTCCTGTTTGTGGTGGGACACATTCCCGTCATTCCCAGCTACCTCTGGCACACAGGGACAGGGCAATATCCATTATCTGCGGTTGTGGCAAGTGAAAGCATCCCCTAGATCAAGACGATGTCAAACTTCTGTGGTGTCACCGGTGACCCCAGCTCATGCTGGAAGGGCTGTGCTCTGCCTGGGTGAGTGGCAGACGGCACAGAACCAGCCACCCTCACAAGCCAGCTACAGCAGCTTTTACTAGTGGCAGCTCACACATAGCCCACCATCACGGTTTTGTAACAGTGGGATAAAGAGGCACTAGACCCTGCCTCTGAGCGTGGGCTGGGGCTCACATGTGATAACTGCAGGAAACAAAAACACAAGCCTGCTTCTGTCTCAAAGGCACAACTCCCCCTGCCTTCACTGGATGCAGTGTCAAGCCTTGGGTCCACAGTGAAGCTGTATCCCAAGTCATCTGTCCCAGCGGACCGGACACATGTCAGGGTTTCTCTACCTGGTTCAGGGCAACATGCATCTGGTCCACGAGGTACTCATAGAGCTCACTGAGAAATGCCTGGAACTGCTCCTCGCTCTCAAATGCTGTGGTCTTCAGGTATTTCTCCCTCACAATCTTCACTACAGCGTACTGTGGAGACATGTGACTGTTGGACAAAGCAAGCCCTCCCCTGCACCCTCCACCAGCTCCGCAAGGTAATAATACAGAACGCGAACACACTGATTTTGCCTGAAGCTTGGACTTAGTTATGAGGAAGAAATCCAGCCCAGCACTGATCAAAGGAAGAAAAGGAAGCAGCGGTGAATTCCTTTCCCACCTCCCAGCCCTGGCTCTCCCTGACACACCAGTGCCCCTTTTAGGGACAACATGTGGGGAGGCTGGTCCCCTCGGCACAGAGAGGGGGTCTCCAGGTAGAGCGAAGCTGAGGCCAACCAGCTCAGAGAGGGGAACCCCTCTTTCTGCCAGTGCCAACTGCGAGTGTGCAAGAGCAGTCAGCTTTGCCTTCGGCAGGCTATAAGCACGAGGCAAATGGATGTGATCAACTTTGGAGTCTCCCCTCTTTAACAGGAGTGGTTCTCCTGGTGCATGACCAAAGCAGCTTGGTGCCTGTTCTGTTAAGAGAAAAATCCTGTCCCTCCCCATGCCTGCTGCAACAGCCCTGAGTGGCAGGAAGGGGTTATGGAGCAACACATCACCCTAAGTTACCACTACGGAGCAGCAGTTCCTCACCGAGAAACTGCCAGGACAAAACAAGTAGGAAAGTGAAAAGCACAATGGACACTTTACCTTTAGCTGTTCCTTAAAAGCAAAGTATTTCCCAGAGCTGATGAGCTCAAAGTTGAGCTGCTGCTTCTGTTCCTCCAGGGTTTGGTGGTCTATCGCTCCCTGGTCAGGTAGCCGCTTCCCAAAATGCTTGTGGTATTCACTTAGGATGGCAACAGCAGTGCTTGTGACATGGTTGTGATAATCTTCCACGGCCTAGGAAATAAATCAATAATCAAACTTCACAAGCCACTTATGCCATCAACCTTGAAATGTATTTTATTTGCTAGAGTGCACGCCTCCCATAAACTCCACCTGACTCAAGTCTCAATTAGTCTGTCACGCATCCTTTCCCATACACGCCTGAGGGCTGCAAAAATATCTGCATGTAAATACAAAAGAGCTCCTTCATAATTAGATACTGGTCCTGCTATATTTTTCAATCAGAACGCAGTATTTCACTCATTGTTGTCTCTTCTATAGCAGTATAATTGGCTGTAAGTAAAATATATCTCATTTGCTGGGAGCCTTTTAAATCCATGGGCCAGCCCTCTCCAGCAGAGTCTGTAATCTCCGTAATCTCAGTGGCAGAAGCTTCCATGCACTGCGATAATCAAAATGTATCACTCTGTGCACTCCAGACAGTCCAGCACAAATCAATTCTGCAGCAGCACTGGGGTCAGTTATTGAAGTGCTGCTTCTTCCCCCATTGTTGCTTTGAATTTACCATCAGCCGGGGGCCATGCGAGGATGTTGCACACACACAAGTCCTCAAAAATTCTGGGTGACCTGAGAGTGGTCAGGACTGATTCATGTTTGTCTGGGTCTGATGAAGCACATAGGCTAGTCTGAGACAAGAAACTGTTGGGACTGCCCGGGCTAAACGTGGGGTTCTGGTAGCCTCTTTTGCCAGCACCCCATTTCCTTCCAAACACCTACATGCTGCTGCCTTCCCTGCCTTTGCTACATCTCTCCCCTTCTTATGGGCTGTGAACGTGCGTGATACAGCCCAGGAATGATTTCCCAAAGCATACTACTGCAAAGATAACACATCCAAAGGGGTTTTTTTTCCTGTGTATTTCCTCTTCAAACCCCATCTACATGTTGCTGTGGAGCTCAAACAGAGAATGAAGATTCTCCTGTGTGAGAGGGATGAGGGCAGGATGAGGTGGCAGAGTGGTGGCAAGGCTCTTGCACGCACCTTCTTGGCTCCTGCAGTCCGGGGAGGCAGTGGAGGGCGAGGAGGAATCATCTGCTTGACCCTGTCAACAAGAGGATGGAAGAGATCAGCCAGACACACTGCCAGCAACGTTGGTCTTGGGTGGAGACAGCCTGTAGTGTGAGAGCTCCAGCCTGTCATCATATCCCTGAGACACTTCACAGGGACCCAGGGGGGGAAACTGAAGTCTCAGACCAAGAATGAACTGTAAAGACCAGGCACCTACATTCAGTGCTTGTAGCTCATCATAGTGGCTTGAGCTGCTGCCTTACTGCCTGCTGATGATTATACTCCGTAGGAATCAGATAAGGTTTATTCAGTTGTTATTTTCACTGGATTTGACTGACCCATCACACAAAAACTATCGTAAAAGCTCAGCCCAGCAGGTAGGGTTAACATTTGTTATTGCTAGCAATCAAAAACACTCTCCTACAGAAGCAGATCTTCTTATCAAGCTGCTATTCCTTTAACTCACAGCCTCCTGGGTCTGCCAGAACAGCTGTAGGAAAGGTACCATCCTGAGGACAGCTCTGAAGAATTTTATCACTGTAAACCTAGGGCCACCTGATCCTGACATCGCACAGTCCAGCTGTGGCACCTCATGCCTTGGCCACGCATTGAGCCCTAGACACCATACCAACCTATAACTAGGGTTACAAGGATCTTTCAAATATGGATCAAAAGCGCTTAGGATGACCATAATTTTTACTAAGGTGTTATCAAAATCCTTGGTGTCAAACCAGCCTACATTCATGGGAATTTTAATCAAGATATCCTGCTTGCTGATACCAAAACATCTTTGGTCCTCAGAACACAATCCAGCCCACCAAGCAAAGGCATCATATCCTTGTGTTGGCTCCTACAACAAGCAAAGCAAATTGCTTATTCCCTGCCATACATAAACCACTCCTGTAACTGATCTACCACCTTACAGAGCCCCTGACCAGCTGCCTTCTCCAGGTCCCGAGCCCTCGCCACTTCTCCCGCACAAACCCCTCTCACATTCCCTGCTGTGTGCTCTAGTGCCGTGGCCCTGAGCGGTCCCCTTGCTCTGCGGAGACCTGTCACCACTCCTTGGGAAGCCACGAAGCCTGAACAAGTGGGTAGTGCAGCTCCCATGCTCACAGTCCCACCCTCAGAACAGCACCCAGCACTGATGCATTGCCTCCGCCAGCACTACAGATGAAAACCAAACTGCTTCCCTTTCAGATGAGAAAAAACAAACCACCAACAACCTGGGGAAGGAACGTGAGCGAAGAGGGCCAGGCCGAGGCTGACAGAGGATTTTGGATGGAGCCCAAGAAAGAGAGCTGTGGTTTGCTACTAAGATATGTATTTAAACATCCTTCCAGAAAGAGATCCACTGTTGATCTTATCCGCTAGGACACATGAATGTGGCATCTGCTGGAGCCCTCTGAGACAGAGCCCTTCCCACGACTCAGGAGCACTGATTTTTCAGGCCTGACATCTGCAGCTGCACATGGCAGGTAAACAAGGAGGAGTTACGCTGAATTCATGCAAGTTGCATGAGGAGAAGGTCTGTTCTAAGTGGTGTTCACCTTCCTCAACCTGTTCTTCCTAGAGGACAGCAGGCAGCACAGGAGACTACATGCACACTTTCCCTTCAAAGAGAGGCTGCTGCTTATATTTCTGTTTGAGACATACCGCCTGCACTTACACTTCACTCATTTGCTGCATTTTCTCTTTTTTATTCAATAAATTACACATGCTAGACATTTCCTAGACTGTAACCCAGCAGGGCTACCACTCTGGACAGGAAGAAACCGGCTCAAATCAAACAGACAGTGGAAGACTCAAAGCAGCAGAGATTCGAGAGCAGCTCTGCAGCAGGACAACATGAAAACTAATGTAAGAGACACAGAATGGGTAGAAGATTGTAAGAAATCTTCCAAAAAGGAAAAAAAAAAAAAAGACAGAATGCGATGTTGAAGTTACAGCAGCGCTACCCAAGGCAGTTCATACTGGTGGCCAGTCCTGACCAAGCAGCTGAACATCACTTGCAAGAGGCAAGCACACAGAGCTTAATGGGAAACAAAGCCCGGAAGGGAACGCAGACAGTGTTGTGCTGCTCTGGTGTCTTTCTTTTTGAGAGGAATGGCAGGGAGATGCCAGCTCAGATGAACACAAGTGTTTTCCCAACACACCAGATGCCACCTCCTAAGCAGTCTGGCCAAATCCTCCCCCAGATTCCAGTCGGCTTTGGCCCAGGCCCTCAGCTGGTCTGTACAGAGCTCTCCAAGGGGGTGACTCGCTGTACAGCCCTGTTTCTATCCTGCAGAAATGAGCTGTCAGCCCCAGAGGTACAGCACGTCTTTACGCACCGTCTGGTGAGCTCCTCTCTCAGTCGCTTTGGTACCAAGGCCTTGTCCAGCTTTATCTCCATCACCAGGAACGTCCCTGCTTCAGTGTACTGCTGTGAAGATAAACATTGCTGTCTCAATGTTGTGCTGTCTAGAGCCATTACTGGCATGATGAAAGACGGAGCACATAGCTACAGATCTTCAGCAAATCCTCTTCAAACTGCAGAGATACAGCTTGTTTTATAACCTGCCCTCAGAATGATTTACAGCAGTAAAACTCTAACTCCAGAAACCAGTCTAGGAAAAAGGAGAAAGCCCAGATAATCAATCTGCTTGCAGAATGAGTATGCATTTGAGACGTTTTGAGGAAGAACCCAAAATATTAAGGAACCCCTTTAAATAAATGCCTGATTATTTGCAGAGACCTTCTAGCCCAATGCTAGCCTGCCCTCCAGCTGGACGTCACTGGGAAGAACTCCAGGACAGCATCCACGTAAAACATCCCTTGTCCAACTCACTCTTGAAGAATTTAATTGCATGAAAGGTGTGAGACGCCAGTGCAGTGATGGTCTAGCAGTCTTTCCTTCTCTTTGGAGACAGATAATTACCTGTCCATCAAGGCTGAGAGATGTGACACTTTCAGCTTCTACAGTGGCATCTGACAACTGCATTTTGGATGCGTTGGACATCTGTTGAAGAAAAAGACATCTCTGTTTCAGATTCAATAAACCTCACACCTTCACAAGTTCAGGATGCAAGTTGTACATTTGTTCAAGCAGCATGTACTAAAATTTCAAGATAATGAGTATCTCTCAGTCAGCTGAGGCAACGCAGCATCCGTCCCTGGATTCTGCATGCCCCAGCTACCTCCAATGAGGGAATGGAGCAACTGTGTTGCAATATGCCTCTCTAGACTGTACCCTTCTGTTGGAATCCTTATCTTTGGTGGTTTTCTCTTTGTCTTCCTTCTGAATCTTGCTGGGAACAGCTCTGGAAAGGGGAGTACTGATTCCTGGGGTCCACGATCCTTCCTTAGTCAGAGTGAGCTGCGCCCTGAGATCCTGGAAAACACTGTGCTGACTTTTGGTCTGAAAAAAAAGAGAGAACAGAGGGAATCAAGTGACAAACTAGGCTTCCCCACTCCTTTCCTTAACCTCCCACATCGCAGAACACATTGTCAGGGTCCTAAATGCACTAAGAAGGTATGCAACCTTGTCCTCCTCTCCTAGGAGTTTAGCTGACAGTGCTCAAGGCCAGCTCTGATACCGTACAGCTGTGAAGCCTCAGGTCTGACAGTGAAACAAGCTGCCTGAGAAAGCCTCAGCAGGGTCTTGCCATCTTCTCTTGAGAGCTGCATTTTCACTGAGGCACTGGCCCTTGATTCTTGCCCAGGCGACGTAGTAGGCTGGACCCCTTCCCTGTGCTGCCCTGATCCTGACCCACTAGCCTGAAGTCCTGTCTTGATCCTGGACCTGCCTCACGGCTGTGGACTTGCCTGGTGATGTGGATTGTTAGGTGAATCTGGCTACCCTCACCAGGTCTGCTCTCCAATTTCCTGGGTGCCCCCACCTGCCCTGTGGTGACTCTTGGCTTCCGGCTCACCTTCTGGTGTGGAGCAGCTTCCCTGACACACGTCAGTGAATTGCAAGGAACAGGTTTTTCCAATTGTCTGTTTACACACTGTTTGACCACCTGGACAGGCTATTCCCTCCCAGCTGTAACATGAGTTGGGCTAGAAAGAACTAAGAGGATCCTGGGGAGAGGATGGAGCAGCTGTACAGAGACCGCCTAGACCAAGGAGCAGCCCAAAGCATCCACAACCCCAGAAAATACTAACGACAGAGACAGCATGTGTCACTTTAGTTGTGACAGATGAATGCTACAGGACGAGGAGTACCATGCAGCCAAGAAGCCATGAAACACGGCAGCGAAGCAGAGACCAGCAAACAGCTGTGTGCCTCGCCCCGCTTTGCAACAGCCAGTGGGAGCATGGAGGCAGGGAGAAGGGCTGTAATTCACCCAGCTCCTGTGGCCTGGACAGCAGCACTACGGGGGACCTGGGCAGAAAAAGCAGGCTGTGCAGCTGCCCTCCTGAAACAAGCTCAGGTCTGTTCCAGGAGTAATGTGGGAAAATGGAGACGTAACTGTCACTCTTAGTAACAGAGGGGGGAGAAATGCAAAGACAAATAAACCTCCATGAGCTACAGCTGAAAAAGCTCCAGTGACAGCTTTTTTGGTTGTTGCCTGGGGTAACGCTATGCTTTTAGAGCCACTGTTTGCTCTTCCCAGCAATGCAGTTCAATTGCCCGTGTTCCAGACTGGAAAAGAGAGAGGAGAGAGGAGCATTCTTACAGCTCTCCCTGCTCAGCTGCTGGCAGAGAAGGGAGCAGAGTGAGATTCAGAGCCCCTCTCAGCCCCCAGACCTGCTCAGACACACCCAGAAATCCCCTGCCTTTGAGAAGTCTGCACGTAAAAACTTGTCATGTTATATTTCTCCATCACCAGAAGGGCAGTGAAGTTTCAGAGCCAGCTTCCGAGTACCATACTGCCCATACTGTCTGCTCCCAACCCCACTCTGCGCAAACACAACTGCAGAGCTGGAGCGGAGCCTGGCTGTCTGGCCTGCTCTCACCTTCTCGAACACCTTGCTGTCTTGGTAGGGAAAGACACGAAAAGCACCTCGGATCTGCTTCACGCCAGGGCACAGCAAAGGTACCATGTTGACATATGCTACGCCATGGAAGAAAATCTGCTTGTCCTCATCTCCCTGGAAACACAGAGCAAGGGACTGAGACACTGAACAGGCTGTTATTCTCTTTAAGGAAACAAGGTCACCGATCCCATTAAGAAGAGGCCACACAGCAAACTGATGCACCTGATGAGCCAGTGGCTCTCTGTCACTGGCACAGAGCCGAGACAACCTGGGCGAATACACCAGAGTCATTCGACATGTCGAATACCAATTTTATCCCAGTCCCTGCAGGGGAGCTTTTCTCTCTAATGCCCACACTGTGCCACTCCTCAGGATGGTCATTTTTGAGATACACCTGCAAAAATTACCTGCCATGTGGTTAGAAATCCAAGCGACCCTACCAGAGCTGTGCATCTCAGGTGTGACAGAAATTAGGTAGCTAAGGAAGCCTGAGAGTCCAGGCTAGCAGCAGACTGGTGAAGGTAAGCGAGAAGGATCTCCATCAGAGCTGCAAAATCCTGGCACCAGTGAGTGCTGAAAGGGATTTATACGAACTTGTATGACTTTGCCCTGGAACAGATTAGGAGCTCTCACACGACCAGCCACCAGGAACAGAACCATTAGCTAAGGGGCTGTTTCTTTGTTAAACCACCTGAGCTTACATGCAAAAGAATAACTTATTTACAGCCCAAGAAAGAAGGCATGAATTTCTTCAAGATGTTCCAAACCCTCACTGGCCGAAGATAAGCTCTGTGAATTACCTTAATTCTCAAAAAGCACCCTCTCCCTGACCCCTTCCCACCAAGCTGCCACTGACCATCACTGAGAGCTCTGTATGCTATAAGGAAAAAAATATTATCCTTTGTCTATTTAACAGCTCTGTAAGGCTGATTAATCCCCTTACAAAGCCTCTAGCTCTCTGACTTGCTTTGGCTGGTTCAAGGCTGGGTTTGGTATTACAAAGGCATTGAAAGGAAAACGCTTGATAACACAATGCTGCTCCACAAGCCAGAACAACGTATCCCTCCCCACTTTTACCTTGTCAGCTTTGCTAGTTTTCCCTTTGCTGGGTGAGGCCACAGCCATCCTGCAGACCTCCACAGGACAGTACTGGCACTCTGCAATGCGCTTCTGCAGGCTGAAAACAAAGGAGGGCACTGAGAAGATGCAGAAACCAAAGCGGAGAGCCACACTGCCGTCATTTCTGCCCCAGCAGCCCCAGAGCATCCCCCCCTTGGGTTTGCTCCTGCCCGCTCCCGTGAGACACAGCAAGCACCCTCGGGCCACTGGAACACGTGTGCTTTGGGGCAGGCTTTGTAGATTTTCTTCTCCACCCACTGCTGTGTGCATTTATGGCACAACCAGCTATAAAACAGTTGCGAGAGTGACACACTATGTTTTCTCTCTCCCCTGGTTACTTCAGAAATAAAACGAATAAGCAGGAACATGATTAACTTTGGTATAAATCCTGAACTGCACAGAGCAAGCAGACCCTGAGCTCCCACTCAATGTGCCTTGTAACTCTGAAACCAGCAGGCAGGCTGATGAAAGTGTGAGGGGAAAAAACTTTTAAAAATCAACCCAGATAGAAGGGAGTATTTCCACACATGAGGAGTAATTTAGCTGTGAAACTCACAGCTGTGATGCAGCTGAGACCAAAAATGTAGCAGGACTCAAAGAGAAGTGGGATACTTAATCTTGATTTTGAGCATAATTGGAGCTGCTAAAGGTACCATTTATACAATAAAAAAAAGCAACTGAGGAGTACCCACATGGAGTGAAAGGATTTTAATGTATTGGGAGTTCAGCAAAACTTAATTAACAGCTCAGAGAAGAGGTGTGTGGGCCACCCTACTCCATGTCTGCTCACCATAACTCTGCTGCCCCTTCCTTCAAACCACGGAGGGAACAGTCACCAGCTCCAGTTGCTGGCAGCACGAGTAAGCATTTACAGCCTAGAGAGCAGCTACAGCCAATTAATCTTCTCCCATCACAGCAGAACTAAGCTGCTGCCAGCAGTTAAAGGCAGTTCACTGCTCACTTGCTCATACGAGCACCTTTAGCCAACAGCCACAGGAGGCAAGTTAGAGCCATGGTTTGACCACGTAAGAGGTCTGAGAGCTCCCACATGTTGCTGCTCCCGGGTCACTCGGCTGAGTGCATTCTAGGGTGGTTTCTCCCCACCACTCTGTGCTGGAAGGGGAGTTCTCAGGTCCCTTACACGACTACTGCAGTGGGATCCAGGTAACAGCGCCTTTCCGTGTCCCATACGATTCTCTTCATGCTTTCTGCTTGGATCCTAAACTCCCTGTCCTGTGAGAAACAGCATGCGGTCAGAGGCAGGACAGCAATCTCTGCAGCCTGCATCACCCCCCTAAATGTCCCCTGGGAGAGAAGGCGAGTCAGACAGAGAAGTGTCCAACTCACCATACCCAGGCCATCCTAGCAGAGTAAGTCAGGAGCCCTCCCTGTGGACGCCAGAGCCCATTAGTCTGAGGAGCCTGGCTCAAAAGGAGACAATACAACTCCCTGCCCAGCATCTCAGGAGTGGGTGGGATTCTGGGGACCAGATCTGCCACATGCACCCTAGGGAACTCTCCTGCGGTGAGTTATCATGCCCGCTGTCCCAGTCTCCGTGTCTGGACACGGCACAGAGGACCCACCACCCGCCTTCCTCTCCTCCTCCTATAATGAGTCTCTGCAAGTCTTTCTCAGTCCCTTCAGTGAGATCTGCTGGTTGTCTTCCAGCCATGACACTGCCAGTTCTTCCTCACCTCTCTTTTGTTGAGCTCTCCATCCTCATCCTCATAGGGACCACCAATGATGAAGGAGTTGGGTATGCTCAGAGCACCGGGAGCCATGATATTAGCAAGGGGCCATTTTTTGGGCCGGGGTAATGGCTCTTTTTCACCAGCAAGCTTCAGGATGCCATTCTTGAAGAGCAAGGGGAATTCCTTCTAGAGAGACATGAGAATGAAGGGACTTGCATTTCCAACATGAGCGGGAGCAAGTGCCAGCTGCTGTGAGCTGGGTCTAACAAAGCAAAGCAGAAGTACAGGGGCCTGGCTTGGAAAACACACCCCCCCCACACATACAAAGAATGGAGAAAAAAAGAAATAGCCATGTGGAAAAACCCGTGCCAGTTTCAATCCAAACCTTGCTGAGCAGACCTTTGTTTGTGTTAAAGAAACAGGTCATGCCACAGAGACCCCAAGCACTCACAACAAAGGCTGCAGTCGCACGAGCACAGGAGCTGTACACCCCATGGGCCGGGACACTTGTTCCATGGCGCGTAGTGAGGGAGAACAATCCATTTTGTAGCAGCCAAAACCCCTCTCACCATGTCTGGATCAATCCTCACCTCCCCAGCTGCTGGTACTTGCAAGCAAGCCATGTAGTGTTGCAGGGGTCCAGTGGGAGTAAACGCTTCGGGGACAGAATACGCTGCCTCCAGCGTGACACTCAGGAGGTTACTGTTTGAAAGCTGTGCTGCAGAAAGCAGGGGCTGTTCGGTGCACACTGCCACTTCAAGGCCGCCCTGCAAGACGAGGATAAAGTAGAGCCAGTAACTAGACAATTACAACTCTCCTGCTCTTGAGGCAGAAGCAAGCAGAAACCCAAGGCCAGAATGTATAATGTTATCTTATTCCTCACCTCAGATGTAAAAGAAAACAGACCAGCAAAGGAAAGGAATTTCGTGATCCATTTGCGTGAACTGCGATGGTTTTTTGATTAAATTGGAGCCTGCTTGAGGCATGGCGTATGCCCCAAGGGTCTCATAAAATGAGCCAGGGAGAAAGAGACAGAGTCTCATAAAACAAGCCACAGAGTAAGAACATCAGGGATGGAAAACAATGATTTTCCCCTGGTGATTCAGAGCATGCCAAAGCTAGGGCCACACTTCAATTCTGCCCTGTCTCCATGTGGTGTGTGCAGTCTTTAATTACCTGTCCCAGCCCCGGATGGATGCTGTGCAACGAGAAACCAGGCGGTCAGCATTTATTAACTCTCCTCCCTCATGGGCGCCCCTCTGCCTCGCTTACTGCGTAACGCCTCTTAAACACAGAAAAGTTAATGCAGCACCCGCCTCTCCAATTCACTCACAGTGCTAACTGCAGGCAGGCTCAGGAACAAAATTAGACACATTTTCCCAGTCTCATACTTCATTCCCTGCTTCATTCACTGGGTACTTTTCAGCTGGCTGAATGAGTAAGGACCTTGCAGAAAAGGCAGGCAGAGCTTGTACAATAATGGACTCTGAGGCATTTTATCTACAGACTAATGAAGCTGGGCAGGTAATCCTGCCTTTGCCTTCTCCTGGTTTCTCAGCACCATGCTTTCCATCTTGAATATTTTTTCCAGAGCAATTTGGTAGCTGCACACATTAACATTTCCTAGCACGACCTCACCTATCATAGGCAACTAGGGACAGACGTCAATGGGAGAAGGAAAGGCCTCCAAGCTTGTAACATATAGGGCCATAGTGATGAGCTCGGCAGCTGAGTCATGCTCGCCTTCCCATTAAAAAGCAGCAGAGACTTGAACGAGCGAAGGAACAGTTCCGAATTCCACATACCTTGGCCTCCGGCTGAAGGCTCTCTAATGGAGAGGTAGGCACTGCATACAAAGGAGCTGAGACCTTAAATGAACACTGTCCTGGGAAGAAACAGGAATGAGAACAGCACAAAGTGAGACCCTCTGCAGAGAAATCGTGGCCTAGCTCCTAACGCTGAGCTACGGATGTCACCCCCTCTTCCCCCGCACCCAGCTTTCTACAGATGCTACAAAGTGCATTTTGTCTAAAGGAGGTAAGTTACAGTCAGAGGTCCATAAGCAAAGACCAAAAAGTGCCAGGGAGTAAGAAGTGGTTATGGAGACCGTGGAAGTCAATGTTGTACCTTGCAGCAGAGGTAGAAGGTCCACCACGGCTTGGCCAAGAGGCACAGTCTTCTCCTTCTGTCTCCTCTCCCTTTGCAACACCTCTGTCACTGTCACTAGAGAGATGAAGAGAGAGGAGCTGGCAGAGTTTCTCAGACAGCTTCAGACCAGCAGTTCAGGGGCTGCAAAGGGTCTGTGTCGGCTCCAGCACACGCTCCTGCTTCATCTCCCCAGGCCAACAAGAACAGCAAAGCCAAGGAGCACAGGCCAACATGAAAGGGGATTCTTCCAGCTGGCAGAGAAGTGCTGAGACCCTCCCACCGCCGCTGCTGAAGTGCTATTCTTGAACGAGTGACTCCTGCGGCAGGCAGGCAGAGCAGAGCAGCTGGCAGCACCCACCTCTGAGGCGGGCGATTCAGCATCAGGTACTTACGGAGCACAGGTTTTTGCGCAATGTCATCCAAGGAGTTGGGCCCATCGGGGCTGCACTCGAAGCTGGTCATGAAATTATAGTTTGCTGTCCCATTTGGCAAGACATCAGTCTTGGAGGAGTCTCCCAGGATCACTCTGTTGTACTCCACACGGACCAAAGTAACTGACACGTCATTTTTGATACTTTTCTGTCAAACAAAGAGCACATTAAGCAGTTGGCTCTGCAGCAACAGGCCCACGACCAAAGTTGCCTCTGGGAGGCAGCTCAGTTCAGTGCCCAGAACAGGGTTCACTGGTGGGGGTCTTTGGCTGTCCCACTACAGGAATGAGGAAGAGGAGCAGAGCTTGCCCACCCTGAGACCTCACCCTGCACCATCTGTAAGAGGGAAATTCCCTCCTCCACCATGCTGCAATGCCCCAGGGATTGCCAAGACTTGCTGCTGGAAGGGTGGGGGCCCAGAGGGGTCCAGCCTTCACCTCAGGAAAGGCAGTGAAAGACACATCTTTGATATTTTTGTGCTTCCAGGAAGCTTGAGATTTTTGTCGTCTGCTAAGAAGGTAGCTCCTGAGCTGCATGGCTGAGCTCACAGGACACTTGTGTGTATCATGTGGCTGCAGAATGCCCTGAAATCAAAGAAGGGCTCCAGCAAGCTCTTTGGGGAGCTCTGCTTTTGTTGTTACACCACCTTCATACCCCTTGCTTTAAGCACAGATGAGGAGGTTTGAATTTTAAAGTCTCTGCGGGTGAGTTTCAACATGGGTGAACAGGGACGGTGAGAGCACAGCACATCGCAGCTGGGCTCCGCGTGCCTGGGCAGCCCCAGCCCAGCGGCAACACCGGGCACCTCCACGGCAGCGCAAGAAGTGCTGCAACAGGCAGTTACCGAAAAGCCTCCCTGTAGCAGAAATGTGGTTCACTTCTCCATCCAGGAGACAGCAGGCCCCGCCCTGAACACGAGGACCGTTCTACCCAAACCCAGCTTTTCTCCAGTCCTGAGCCACAGGGATGCCTAAATTCCACGGGCTTCTCCCTCAGCTCCCTCCCCTCATGTCACTGGGGTAATTAGTTCCATATTGGCTCTTGCACAAAAAGAGGTTTCATTCATTTGGTTTCAATTTTCAGTCATTCTGACTGTCTCCTTGAGCATATATTCTATGAATGGCTAAACAGAAGAATCCAATTAACCTTTCTCTGTACCATTAATTATCCTAGACTGCTCTCGCATCCTTCTCTATATTACCTCTAATTAAGCAGATTCCACACTTTTTATAGCTGGAATTTTTTTCATATTGTTGTTCTTATTATTGCACTTTTGTAGCCCTCTCTCCTTTTCCTGTATCCGTTTCTCAAGATGGAGCAATCAGAACCACAAAGAACCATTCTGGATGCAATCAGTCCGCAGGCTTAGTCTTTTCAGCATTGCTTTCCCCCCCCTCTTACCTTATACTTCTCACCTAAGATGCTGTTTGCTGAATCTATCGGTGTGAGGGGTACTCAGATACAATGTAAAAACCTCAAAAAAAAAAATCAGGCAGGTGCTTTTGGGTTGCTTTTTTTGTCTGCTGCTAGAGCAGAGGCAGGAATTTGCATTTTTCTGCTTGCAGCAGTAGCTGAGCTTCTCCTCCGCGTTCCCTCCTAAATGCCAGCTCCTCTAGAAGACTTTAAGGACAGCTGGGTGCATCATGCAGCACATGGAAATCACAGTAGTCATAGTTTGATTGGAACCAGCTCATAGTCTTGCCCTGTAACTGCACTGGAGCCACTGCCTTTTTAAAACTAAAGCCACCCTGTTGGTTTCTATTTGATTTAAACCGCTGTAGCTCGAATGAAAACCTGACTTTATATGCAAGGTGAGATCTTTTTAGAGGTATTTCTTCAACTGATACACATTTTCTCTGTGGTTTTCTTCGAAAAGCTGCCATTTACATACAGTTAGGCGCAGAAGGCAAAGAGACACATTTCACCACAGCATCTCTGGACTGCTGCTGAGGAGGTGCATTCCCCATTCTGCGTGGATCACAAGCCTTTATTCTGTGCGAACAAGCCCTCAGCAGAGAGCAGGAAGCCACAGCGTGGCATCGCTGAATCTCTGATAGTCTCACCTCTCCTTCCTATAGCCTTTTCACCTCACACTTGGTCTCGAATGGGATCGCGGCACACAGAATCACTCTGGCCTCATTTATTAAACCAGCAGAGACATTTTCAGAAGAACTCTACCAGATCCTGCGCCTTCAGTACTGTGATCTGTACTGGTGTTGCTGATGTCGGTTGTGACTCGCTGGTAACAGCTGCAGCAGCGGGCAGGGCAGAGGACTCCTCTTCAGCAGACGGCCCTGCAGGGACCTCCATGGCTCTGCAGGAAAAGGAATGAGGAAAGAAACACCAAACTGCTCAGTTCCTCTCCCAGAAATGTCTGCAGGACACAGCAGCCGCGGTTGGTAGCATTATTCAGGGCTCAGCTGTCAAAACACCATTGAAAGCACAGGGCTCTCAGAGACGAATCTCTCACGAGGAGCAGGGGGCGGACAGGGAGAAATGTGACGCGAAAATTACCCAGCTCTGTAAATTTAACCCAGCTGCAGCTCTCGGCTCCGTGCACACAGGAAGGTTTCAGCCCCACTCCCTGCTCTCAGCAGGACTCTCCCCTGCAGAGGGCATCGCCCTGGGCTCTCTCTGGCTTCTTGTTTAACTTAAAGGGGAACCTGTGGGGGCCCTGAGGGGCCGCAGGCCTGCGGCTGCCCGCCCATCCCCACGCAGCTCCCCCGCAGGCCCAGGGGACCTGGCTCCATCCCTCACCGTGGGTTTGTCTGTAGCACCTCCGCCCCGGCAGGGGTCAGATTCCTCTGGAGACACGGCCGGGCCGAGGACACCCCCCTGACCCTCCTGCCGCGGCCGACGGGCCCGGGGCCTCCCGCCTCGGGGTGCGGCCTACAGCGCCTCAACGCACCGGGGCAGGCGGTGGGGCGCGAACCCGCGGCCTTTACCTACCTCAGGGGAGGGCCCGCGTCGCGTAACCACGGCGACGCGGCTGCTCCCGCGAGGCTCCGAAGCCTCGCGAGATCCCAGCTCTGCACCACGTGTCCGTGGGGGCGCATGTCCGTGAAGCCGCCGCCGGCGCCATGCTGCGTGTGGGCAGCCCTTAGCAGCCCCCGTGGGGCGGGGATCCGCCCTGGCCCGGCCCGGGCCGGCTGGGCGGGGGGCTGCAGGGGCACCGTGCCCTTCCCTGCAGCCCGGCGTGCCCCCGGGGAGCCCAGCCGCGGCCCCAGCCCCTGTCCCCTCCTGGCAGAGGCCGCGGTGCCCACCCAGCCGCTCACCTGCGCCCCACGGAGGGCCCTGAGGGAGAAGGGGGGTCCCCGCGGGCCGGGGGGGCACCTCAGGGTGGGGTCTCACAGGCCCCGCGGGGACGGAGGGGAGATGTGTGGGGCGAGGGCCTGGGGACAGGGGCAGCCACCCCTGCTCGCCCCGCGGCGCAGTGCAGGGGGCAGCTCCGGGGCAGAAGGGGTTTCGGGGGATGCCACCGGCAGCTTTCGGGGCGGGTGCCGGACCCCCGGCGCGGGTTGGCCCGTTCTCTGGGAGGGGATGACCAGAATAGCTCCGCTATCTGCTCGGGGCTGACATTTGAGCCCGGCCCTCACTCGCCAAGAGCGGGACGGGGCTGCCCGGCGTCGTCCTCCCCGCCGGCGCGGCCGGGTCGAGCGGCAGCATGGCGGGCAGGAGGAGGCGCGGGGGCGGCGGGCGGTGCGGGGGACCCCGGCAGCACCCGGGGACCCACGAACCGGCCCTCTCACCTGCACCCCTCTCTCCTGCAGCAGCCGTGGCCCAGCGAAACAAGGGCGCTGCCCCCAAAACCGGCCACCCCAAGAAGCCAGTGGAGGAGCCGACAGCGAGGGGACCCGACGTGGACTCGCTGGGCTTCCAGGCCATGGACAGCAACGTGCCGGGGCTGTCCCACGTCATCCTCCAGAAGCTCAACATGAAGAGCTACGAGGATTACAAGTGAGTGAGCACCCGGGGGTGCGTGTTTCCCCCCCTGGCCAGAGCATCCCATGTGTCCCCAGCCAACTGGAGCATCTCCCCGGCTCATCCCACCCTCCCGGCTCACCCACACGCAGGGTGCTCCGACAGGGCTCCTGGGTGCGCCCCTCCACCAGCCCCTTCCCTGCTCCCCACCCTCAGCCGGCCTGGGCCAGGATGCTCTTGGCTGGAGCCCAAATCCTGGCAGCCGTGGAAGGAGGACATCAGCCCCACCGTGACGGCGACGCAGCGTGGGCTGGGTCCTGCTCACCCTCTCCCTGACGTCTGCAGGTCTGCCATGGATGGGAGGAAGAGCGGCAGCGATTTTGGCATCCGGACTTACTTTGACATGTTCCAGAAGATGGAGGACACCTTCAAATTTTGCGCCGAGTGCAAGAAGCTCCCCGATGCCCTCCCTGACCCCAAAAGCCTCCGGCGATGCAAGAGGTAAGGGGGGTGGGGTGTGTGTCTGAAGGCATGGGGCTAGATCCATCCTCTTGCTCACAGCCCTGTGGCCGGGGTGAAGCTGGGGGTGTCTGGCCCCAACGCCCACCTCCAGCCACATGCACCCCCAAAGCAGCGACGCAGCCCTGGGAGGCGGTGGCAGGGAGCCAGGCACGGCGGGCCGGATCGTGTCATCCCCCCCGCCCCCACCGCGGCCGGGCACGCTGCCTCTCTCCCCAGGTGCCAAAACGTGTACTACTGCGGCATGGCGTGCCAGCGTGCCAACTGGCCGCTGCACAAGAAGTTCTGCAAGAAGCTGAAGCTAGTGGCCCTGGACCGGCTGGTGGAGTGGCTCATCTTCACAGGTGGGGCAGGGAACGCTGCTCCCACCCTGCGTTGTCCCCCACCCGCCTGACACCCCCACCCCAGGCCGCACGGCTCCCACGGAGGGACGTGGGGGTCCCTCCTCCCAGCTCCAGCCCCCCCAGCTGGGCCCAGCGTCCCCGCAGCCCAGGTGGGACAGGCAGCCTGGGCTGTGGGACCACCGCTGTGACCCCCAACGCTCCTCCCTACCCCTAACTCCAGGAGACATCCCCTTCCCCACGGAGACCTGGACAAAACCCACCTGGGACGTGGAGGGCTGGGAGGACTGGTTCTCCATGCAGGGGCAGCTGGAGGAGAAGCTGGGTGCCATCCTGGCCGGGCGGTACATGACCCTCCTCTGGGCCAACGCCGGGAAGCCCCGGCCGGAGGACGAGGAGCTGCGTGAATCCGTCCGGCGCCTGGTCACCGACTTCCACTCGCGGCCACTCACCATCGGCTTGGGGCTGCGGCTTTTCGGCATCAACCCCCTCGCCAAAACCCTCACTGTGCACATGGTGGGGGCGTCCCACGTCGAGACCCTCAACACCCGGCTGACGGACTACGACGAGCTGACGCGGATGTTCCCGGGGCACTGCGGCATGGAGCTGGTGATGGTGGGGGTGGACGTGGTCGATGGAGCCATCATGAGGCCACCCCTCGCCGCGCCGCCGCCCCAGGGAAGAGTCTATCTCAGCAGCTACAAGGGGCTTTATCACGACTTCTGGGAAAGCCACGTGGAGACCAAGCTGGCCACCCGCCCTGACCTGGTGGTGGGCTTTCACCCGGGTGAGTGCCTGCACCATGGAGGGACCCACACCGTTGCCACCCTGCTACCCAGAGCGGGACTTCCCTGGCAGGGTGCAGGGCAGACCCTGAGCACCATGGCAGTGCCTGGGGCTGAGCCTGCTGGTGGCTCAGGACATCCCCAGGGCTTTGGACCAAGCCTCAACGGGCAGCCAGAGCAGCTGGGGTGACCCCCGGGGGGCTCAGCTGCCTCGTACCCCCCCCAAGCACTCAGCCTGTGCCACCCACAGCAGGGTGAGCAGCACCCAAAGGGGGCCCTGCTTTCAGGGCTCGGTGCGGTGGCTCAGCCCAGGACCCAGAGCCGGGGGTGGTGGGGAGACAGGACCCACCTTGCTAAGTGCTGCCAAGCCCCACTGCCGGCATCACCGCGTGCCCCGAGGGTCTCTGGCATGGAGTGGGTGCCGTTAGAGCCATCTCTCCCCGGGGCTGGGGCGGGATGGAGGTGAGGTGAGACCCTCACTGCTGCATCCCCGCAGGTTTCCACGCCTGCCCGGACCTGCTGGCAGGCTGGCTGCCCACCCTGCTGCTGCTGCGGGACTACCGCCTGCCTGTCCTCTTCACCGTCTACAGGTGAGCACAGCCCCGCTGCCCCCAGCATGCCGGCACAGCCGGCCGGTAACGGGCCCGTCCTCCCTCTCTCCCGGCAGCGAGCAGGAGCTGAAGTCTTCCCTGCAGATCCTGGTGGAGCTCGAGATGCACATCATGGGCTACGCCGCCAACCCCTTCGCCTCGCTGCGGCCCGAGCAGGTCTACTCCAGCCCCAACAAGGCACCCGTCTACTGCAGCTCCTTCTACATCGCCCTGCTGGGGCCGGCAGCGTCGGCTCTGCCGGGTGCCGAGGAGCTGGAGGATGGTGATGGCTGGCACGGAGAGGAGCCCAGTGCCACCGGTGTGGCTGGGGGCATCGCCCCGGGGCTGGGCTGACCCTCCTGCAGCCAGCGCCATCCTGCCCACCTCGACCCCCAGGACCCTGCCTTGGGATGGGGGATCCGACCATCCCTCGCTGCATGCACCCAGTCCCAAGGGATGCAGCACCCCGGCACAGGCACGGCCCACCTCCGTGGAGCCGAATAAACCACCTCCGGCAACCGGCCGCTGTGTCTCCAGCTTTTATTTCCGAAAAGGCCTTTGTTTTCCCAAGGAAAACGGAGGGCTGAGCCTGCCCCAGCCCCACCTCAGGTGGCCACAGCCCCCGGAGGGACAGCGAGGGGGACCCCCGACTGCGGGACCTGCCTTGCACGGGGCTGTGTGGCCCGGGGGTCCCCCAGGGAGCCCCAGCCTGGGCACCCAGCTGTCACTGTTGCTGTCAGGCGCTGTGCCCATTGCCGGAGGTGCTCCAGCATCGCTTGCCGAGCGCCGCAGCCACTCAGCCCGGCGCCCAGCCACGGCACGCTTGGCAGCCCCTGGAGAAACTGGGGTGGGCAGCACCGGGCGAACCGGCCCCTCAGCATCGCCCGCCACTGCCGGGGACCCGCGCCGGCCTGGTGTCCCCTCCCTGCACAGGCAGCTGGTCCAGCACGGTGATGGTGGCAACGTCCTGCGTGGGCACCCATGATGGCTTGGGGAGGTCGGTACCCCCCCAGGGCTCCCCACGCCCCGACAGCAGGTTCCTCCCCGGGGACGGCGCCTGTCGTGGGGGCCATGGTGGGCGGCGGAGCTGGTGCGGTCCGGCCGGGGAGGTGGCACGGTGTGGCACCGGCAGCGTCACTCGGCGCCGGCACGTTCCCACACTGCAGGCAGCGTCAGGGTCTCTGGCGCCGACTTCTTGCGTGGGCGAGTCTTGGGGGGAGCGAGGAAATCGGGAGCCTCGTCGCCGAGCGGGGTGGACGGTGCGCTGGTGGGGGCTGAGCGCGTGGCCGTGGGCTGCCCCACCTCGCTGACCGAGATGGCCGGTGCCACCAGGCCGATGAGCTCGTTGGTGGCCTCCTGCGTCTCCCGCTCGTAGCGCCGCACCTCCTCCATCGTCATCCCTGCCGAGCACAGCCGGGCTTGGGGCCGCTCGGCACGGCCGCGTCCTGCACCCCGTCATCCCGGGGCAGCCTGCACCCCGCGTGCCAGCCCCCCCCCCCCCCGAGCTGGGTGCTGGGAAGGGGACAGGGGCGGGGGACAGGGGGACGGGCAGGGAGGGGGGACGCTGGGCAGCGCAGCCAGCCCCGGGCTTGGGGCCGCTCGGCACGGCCGCGTCCTGCACCCCGTCATCCCGGGGCAGCCTGCACCCCGCGTGCCAGCCCCCCCCCCCCCCCCGAGCTGGGTGCTGGGAAGGGGACAGGGGCGGGGGACAGGGGGACGGGCAGGGAGGGGGGACGCTGGGCAGCGCAGCCAGCCCCTGGCTCGGGCACCAGCAGAGGGGAAGCAACGGGCAGGCAGCGCGGGCAGGGGCTGCGCGGGGAGGGAGCTGGTCGGGGGGGGACCCTCCACTGCGGGGTGCAGGGGGGGCTCGGCGTGCGCCGTGCACAAGCCCCCCTGCCTGCACCCGCCTGCAGGCAGCATGCGGCAGGGCTGCCCGCGCAGCAGGGCTTAGGGGTGCTGGCTCCCCAGCTTTTGGTTTGTGGCCACTTGCATCTGAGTCTCGAAGGCCCGGACCTCTTCCAGGGACATGTCTGGAAGGCAGAGAGCCGCTCACCGCGACGGCCCCGCGCCCGCCGCCGGCCATCGCCAAACCCAAGGCTCCCATCCCCGCGTCCCCACGCGGCAGCCGCCCGCAGCATGTCTCCCTGCCAGGCCGGGGGTGCAGGCAGCACAGGCAGGGGTGCTGGAGCTCCTCTCCTCGCCCCCCCCCCCCCCCTTCAGCCAAGCCCTCCCCGGGCATGCAGGGGAGCGGGCAGCGTGCGGGCGTGCAGGCAGGCGTGAGGGCAGGGGGAGTGGAGCGGAGCAGGCAGCATAGGAAGCAGGGGGGCTGGTGGAAGAGCGGGAGCTGCCCGTGGGGTTAGTGGCATCGGCGGTTAAACCCGCAGCCCCCTCCCACCCTGGGGTTGGGGGCCACCCCAGGGATCGTCACCGGCAGCGCGGGGGTGGCCCCGCGGACTCACCGCACCACTCGTCCACCCAGGCGAAAGCCTGCCGGTGCCCGATCAGCAGGATGTCCCGGATCACCTGCCACGCACCGCGGGGGTCAGCACCCTGTCACTGACACCCCCCCCCCCAATGTCCCCTTCCCCCCCTCCCCATCCTGGAGCCCCCCCCCCCCTCACCTTGTGCACGAACTGCTCCACCCGTGTCTGCAGCCCCCACACCTCGAACTTGACGTTCACCAGCTTGTAGGAGCACATGATGGGCTGGGTGTGCTGGCGCCAGCCCTCCCGCAGCGGCCCCCGGCCCGTCTTGGCCGAGCTGAAGAAACGGGGGTCCTGGGGGAGCAGAGCGGGGCCGTGAGCCCCCCCTCGGGGACAGGGGACAAGGGGGTGGTTCAGAGGAGCCCCCCCCCCATGCTACCTCCAGGCTGCGGTAGTAACGCTCGGGGATCTCGTCGAAGGCGATGTCCAGGAAGGAGACCTCGTGGTCACCCAGGATTTTATCACTGCAGAAGATCTGGGGAGGGGAAGGAAGGTTGAGAGGCACCAGCCGCGCATGTGTGCATCACCCCTGCAACGAGTTTGCCAGGTCTCGGCTGCCGCGCAGACTCACATTCTCGCTGTCCCCGCAGTTGTCCTCGTACTTGGTCTCGATGTAGATGGAGAACTTGGGCAGGAAGGAGCACTGCAGGGAACGGCCGTCAGCTGGCCCCGAGGGATGCCCATCCGGAGGGCCGCCCAATCCCCGGGACACCCAGCCCCAAGGGACACCCAGTCCCAAGGGACACGCACCCTGAGAGATGCCCACCCCAAGGGACACCCAGCCCCAAGGCATGCCCAGCCCCACAGAACGCCCAGCTCTAAAAATGCTGACCCCAGGGGACACCCACCCCCAGGGGATGCTCACCCCCGTGTCCCCCCCCCAGCCATGCCAGGTTCTGGGGAAGGGGCCAGGGGTCCCCAAGCCACCTCCTCACCGTGTACTCTGCACAGGTACCATGGCACGTCAGCATCACGGGGTGGCATCATCGGGTGGAATCGTGGGGGAGAGAGGGAACGGTGAGACCGGGAAGCGGCCACGGCCAGGCTCTCCCGGCAGCCCCCCCCCTGCCGCCGCCGGAGAGGGGCAGGGTGCCCGGGTGCCCGTCCCCGCGCCCTGCCCGGGGCTCACCGGTGATGGTGTAGGGGTAGTAGTTCCAGGCCTTCTCCGTGATGTAGAAGATGCGGGGGGTCACTGCCCGCGCCCAGCTCGGCAGTTTGCTGCAGGGGACCACGACAGGGGGGGCTGCACTCGGAGCAGGATACGGCCGGCGGGCACAGCCCTGCCCAGTGCCACCCAGCCCTGCTCCACCGAACGCAGCCCCCCACAGCTCGGCCCTGGCTCTGGGACCCCCATCCCCTCCCCAGGAACCTTCACCTTCACCCCAGCACCCCCCACACACCCTCACCTCCAGCCCAGGGACTCCCCGAGGAACCCCTGCTACCTCCACAGGACCCTCACCTGCACCCCAAGACCATCACTTGCACCCCCGGACCTCCCCAGTGACCCCTGCTACCTCCCCAGGACCCTCACCTCCACCCTGGGGACTCCCCTAGGGACCCCTGCCACCTCCTCAGGACCCTCACCTGCACCCCAGAACGCCCCCAGTGACCCCTGCCACCTCCCCAAGACCCTCATCTGCATCCCAAGACCATCACTTGCACCCCCAGACATCCCCAGTGACCCCTGCTACCTCCCCAGGACCCTCACCTCCACCCTGGGGACTCCCCTAGGGACCCCTGCCACCTCCTCAGGACCCTCACCTGCACCCCAGAACGCCCCCAGTGACCCCTGCCACCTCCCCAAGACCCTCATCTGCATCCCAAGACCATCACTTGCACCCCCAGACATCCCCAGTGACCCCTGCTACCTCCCCAGGACCCTCACCTCCACCCTGGGGACCCCCCTATGGACCCCTGCTATCTCCCCAGGACCCTCATCTGCACCCCAGAACCCCTGCCAGTGACCCCTGCTACCCCCCCAGGACCCTCATCTGTACCCCAAGACCATCACTTGCACCCCCAGACCTCCCCAGTGACCCTTGCCACCTCCCCAGGACCCTCACCTCTACCGCAGTGCCCCCATCCTCTCCCCAGAACCCCCCAGCCCCCTCAGGGCCAGGACCCCGTGGTACCCCCACTGCCCCCAGGCACCCCTGCCCAGCACCACGTGGCTGCCCACGCTCCCAGCGCAGGATCAGGCCCCCAGGGGAGCCGGGAGGTGAGTTTTGATTAATTTGCAGGCGTTATAAATACCATCTCCCAGCGAGGAATCGTGAGTGCCGCAGCTAAAAATAGCCCGTCTAACGCCAGCGACTCCCCAGCGGGGGAGCAGCCGATGCCCGCACCACGGCGTGCCGCAGCCGGCGGTGGGGACGCGGGGACGGCAGCACCGGGTGCCAGTGATGCCCAGGGGGTTGTGTGAGGGGACGCGGGGACACCCCCAGGGATGGACTGAGCAGCAGCCTGGGCATCCCCGCCGAGCCCCGCGCCGTAGCCGAGACACCCACCGATACCTGGAGAGGGGTGCAGCCCCCAGGGATGGGTGCACACCTGGGAGACAGGTTCATGCCCTGGAGATGGGTGCACCCCAGGAGATGGGTGCAGCCCCTGGAGATGGGTGCACCCTGGGTGATGGGTGCACCCCAGGAGATGGGTGCAGCCCCTGGAGATGGGTGCACCCTGGGTGATGGGCGCACCCCAGGAGATGGGTGCAGCCCCCCAGGTAAGTGCACCTCAGGCACCCTGAGAGACAGGCACAGCCCCCAAAGTTGGGTGCAGCCCCCAAAGACAGATGTGCCCCCGGGAGATGGGTGCAGCCACACCGCAAATTGTCAAGGACCCGGAAAGGATTTTCCCCGGGAATTTTGGAGGGAGGGATGGGGCCACCCCGCTGCCTGCCCATGCCCCCCACTGCGGTGCTGCCCCACAGAGCCGGGGCCCCCTCCCCAGCCAGCATCCCTTGCCGGAGCCGCAGCCTCACCTGGAGAGGTGGACACGCTTCTCGGTGAACTGGCCGGGGCCGTGGACGGGGTCCTCGTGGGGCTCGTTCTTCACCACCTCCACGCCCTCGCCCTTCTCACTCTCCTGGTGACTGTGCTTGCTGATGGTGTAGAGCTGCCCCACGCGGTACTGCAACCACAGCGCCCGGCCTCAGCGCTGCCGTCCCCTGCCCCGGCACCCTCCCGGCACCGCGCCGGGACGGGATCCTCTTTGCCGGGCTGACAGGTTTCCAGCCGCACCGCTGAGAGGGGAAACTGAGGCACGGTGCAAAGAGGTGATGAACCCCGAGGCGTTCGGCGGGCAGGGGTCTCCCAGGGCACCCTGCTTCAACCCTCCTGCCCCTGAGCTGCTCCAGCACTCGGCCGAGCGCTGGATCCTGCCCTCCCTGCTCTTCCCCAGCATCCGAGTGCCTCACAGAGTGCCTGGAGGCTTTCTGCTCAGCAACCAGCCCAGGAGCCAGGGAAAACTCTCTCTCTATATATATATATAAAGAGATATATAGATATATGTATATATATGTGTGTGTGCTCATATTTGATGATGCAGCTGCGCAATGAGTGTTTTATTGTTCCGCTGAAGATCCCATCCATCACCCTCATCGCCAGCACGATCTTATCGCTGCTCTCTGCTAATCGGAAACCTTCCCCAGGTGCAAACACCAAACTGCCGGTGCCCGGGGAGGGCTGGCGCTGCCTGGCGTGGGCACTGCCGCCGCGGCTCCCTGCTCCCCGAAACGGCCCCGCTGGCGCCAGGCGCTCATGAGCGACCTTTGGCCGGGGATGCCGCTGGCTGCCGGCTATCGCTGCTGGTTGCCGACCGGGATTCGGGCTCCCTGCGGAGCAGGGACTGAGCCCACACTCCCCATCTGAGCAGCCGCCCCGAGCACCGCAGTGCCACGGGCACCCAAAGCCCTGGTGCCCTTCGCCCGCTGGCTCGTCCCGCGGTCCTGGGACTCAGCTGCCCGTGAGCAGCCCCCAGTGCTGCCACAGGGCTCCACACCCCAAGGTCACCGTGCCCAGGGATGGGACGTGGCCCCTTGCTCACCCCAAAACACGGCTCAGCACTCGCATCGAGCACCCCGAGCCCAACGGCTGTGGCCAAAGCAGACGTCGGTGGCTCAGCGAAGGCAGACGGTCCCTGCCACAAGCCACAGAACCATAGAATCATTAGGGCTGGAAAAGACCTCTAAGCTCATCAAGTCCAACACCACGAGGGGATAGCAAAGGGGGGCCACGGTGTCGTGCAGCCCCCATCCCCTGGCACACACTGCTGTGGGTATGAGCCCCCCACCCACAGCCCCCTCCATCGGTGGGGTCCCTGCAGCCAAGCTGTCCCTGGCACCCACGGCCTCTGCACCCCTCTTCCCAACCGACACCTCCCTCCCCTGCCCGGCCGCGGGGTCACAGGCAGCCCTGGCCCCCCCCAGCCCCCCACTCACCTCCTCGGTGGTGAGCGGCATGCAGATGCGGTACTCCTTGATGAGCATGGCGGCCCGGGCAGGGCGCGGGTCAGGCGTCGGCGCTGGCGGGGGCACAGCTCATTCTGGGGAGACCCGGGGGTGGGGGGGGAGAGGTGGTGAGAGCAGGGGGGATGGTGCTCGGCAGCCTTCCCACACTCCCATCGCATCACCCCACGCTCGAGGCAGCCGCCCCGCTGTCGGCACCGGTGACTTCATGAGCCGTTGCCATGGCAGTGGTGTGAGGTCAGCGGTGCAAGGAGCAGCCTGGGTGTGCCCGGCTGGGGACACCCCGGCACCCCGAAACCCCCAAGGCGTTAACCCCTTCCCTGCCAGGCAGACCCCCGCACCCCTAGGCAGCTGTCTTGGAGCGCACGTGTTCCCCCCTCCAAAATACAGTGCCCTCCCTTTGGGGTGCCACATCCACACCCAACCGCGGTGGCCAGGGCAGCAAGAGGGATGCCGGGATGCCGGGATGGGATCAGACTTGCCAATGCCCGTGGGGACCCGCCCCTGGGCACCCAGGTTCTGGCCGACCCCGGGGGGCTGCTCCCAGGGAGTGCCCGTGTTGATGTCCCTGGCGTGGGACGTCCCTTCCCTGGACCAGAGCCGGAGCCCCCACCCCAGGGTACCCCCAGCACCCGTCCCGGCCGCTGGCACTGCCAGGCCACCCTGCTCGCCCCCCGGCCCCCACTCCAGCCGGGGCTGGGGATGCTCAGGGTGGGTGATGGAGCAGTTCAGGGGTCTCCTGGCCGTGGCCCCCAGCCCCACGGGGCAGGGAGGGGACGTGAGCCCCCCAGGCAGTCACTCTGAATGGGGCATCAGGCCTCGGAGGGGGCAGGTGGGGGCTCACAGGGGGGGTCCTGTCTGGGGACAGCTTGCCCAGCTGGGGACACAGGGGTGTCGCTGGGAGCACTGGGGGACACTGGAGCCTCCCCAGGGGACACGGGCACCCCTGCTGACAGGGAAGAGGGCTGGCTGCGGGAGGCCATAAGCCCCCCCGGGGGGCTTCTCACCCACCCCCCAGGTCGGGGGGCAGCGGCAGGGCGCGGGGCGGGAGGGGACACCCCGTGAGCACGGGGAACCCCGGGGTACGGGGGTCCCTGCCCCATCCCGGCACCGGGGCAGCTCACACCGGCCGGGGGGGTCCGGCCGGGGCAGGGTGGGCTCCGGCGCTGCCCGGGGGGTCCGGCCGGTCGTGCTGCCGGGAGAAACGGGAGACGCCGGAGCCGCGGCGGGCTCGGGGCAACCGCGGGGCCGGGACCGGCAGCCTCGGCACCGCTCCCCCCAAGCCCGGGCTCCGCCGCCCGCCTCCCCTCCCGCCCCGGGGCTCCCGCCACCCCCCGCCCCGGCCGCACTCACCCGGGCCCGCGGCGGTCCCCGTTCCCCGCCGTGCCCCGGCCGCCCCCCGGACCGTGCGCAGGACCGCGCCGCCTCCCGCACCGCCTCCAGCACCGCCTCCCGCGCCGCGGCACACCGACCCCTAGGGGGAGGAATGCACCGGCACCGCACCGCACCGCACCGGCACCGCACCGGCATTGCACCGCACCACACCGCACCGCACCGGGGACTCGGCTGCTCTCGGGGACCCTCAGCAGCTGCCGTGTGCCCCAGTGGGAGATGCCCGAGGTCTCCCCCAAGCACAGAGCCCCCGACGGGGGCCCAGGGTCTCTCCCCAGGGAGTTGGGAGCCCCCTCAAAGCTGCCCCCGCACCCACCCGCCACCCCGCTGCCCGCCCGGCCTCCCGCACCCCAGCCTCGCCGCACCCCACGGGCCGGCACCCACCGTGTGCCATCCGGGGCCGAACACTCCACCAGCACGACGCACCGCAACTCATGGCTGGTGATGGCCGTCGCCGTCACCGCGCTTCCCTGGCCCCTTTCCTCCATGAATTTCAATCAACTCCGGCACTAAAAATAGCCGCTCTCGGGTGCTGGGCAGGGTTGCACCTGGCCGCTGTGGTTTTCCCTTTATTTGCTCCAAAAATTCCGCCTTGGAGGCTGCGAGCGGCTCCCACGGCGCTGCCGGGAGGGTGAAGGCTACGCCATGCCGCTCGGTGCAAGTGCAACACCGTGGCACGCGCTGGCCTTGCCGCCTGGGAGCCGCCCAGCCGGTGCCAGGGTGCCCCGGCGGCACGGTCACGGGGTGATGGCCACCGTGGGGATGCAGACCAGGTGATGGGGACACCCACCAGGCCACCCAGCAGCCCATGGTGTCACCATCACCAGCGGCACTGGGACCCGCCACCATGGTGGCCGCGGCAGAGGGCACAGAGGTCCCAGTCGCCTGGGTACCCATGGAAGCCGCGTCTGGGCTTCCGCCGCCCTCCCCTGGCGCAGCGGCCATAGCTGCTGGTCTCACGGCGGTGGGGACCCTGCTCTGTGGCCCCCAGCAGCCCCGAGGCGGCGGGGATGGCCCCGGGCTGTGGCTAGCCCCAGGGCAAGCAGCGGCAGAAGGAGCCGCACAGGGTGGGGACGGTGGCACCCAAAAGCCACTGCAGTGCCCCACGGGGTACCCGTCCCATATCCGGGAGTGCCGTGCCAAGATGTCTGCCCGCCGGGCACACCTTCCCCTGCCTGCCCCGGTCCTGACCCGCTCTGCTGCCTTCTTCCCGGTGTGCCGGCCCGCGGTGCCACCAATCTGGGTGACAGCCACCACCTCACCCTGTGTCCCCCCCATGCAGGGGACCCCCCAGGGGGTAAAACAACAGGCACCGGCGGATGCCAAACCCACTCCTGCCAGAGTGGCTGGGACCCAACTCAGGGGGGCTTCCACCCAGATGACAGCGGTGGTGATGGGGACCTGGCGGTACTGGTGACAGGGCCTGGCGGGCTCTCAGCCCCCCCAGCTGCGCATTCCTCCCAAACCCGTTCGGCAGGGTCCCGTGCTGTGCCAAGGCAAAGGCATCTGGGTTGGGTTTTTCCTGGTCATGCCCTGTTTCACCCCGGTGCCGAGTCAACAAGCAGGATAAAGATGGATTCACTGCAGCCTGGTGCCCCCCCTGGTGCTGCCGGTGTCCCCCCAGTGCTGCCAGTGCCCCCGTTTCTCACTCGCAAACCCCCAAAGCCGCCGGGGAGGATCCCGCAGAAAGCCAAGAAGGGGAAAAAGAGGAGGCAGAAGCAAGTGAAAAACGACCCAATTTAATCCCAAAGCCCTCCCCCCGGCTCCAGGGTGTTGGGAGCACCCTGCTCCCCGCCAGCCCGGTCCCCGGCCCCCCCAGCCAGGCACCCCGCAGGGCACTGGGCTGAGCGCAACCCCGGGAGCACCCCACAACTCTCTGCTCTGGCGCGGGGAGAAGGAGCTTTCCGAGGCAACCGGCCTCTTCCTCAGCTCCGCCAGCAGCCCCGCACCGGCACCCAGCCGTGTCCCAGCACCCCTCGCCCCACCGGGGCCACCCGGAGCCCTTAGGGAGGTGCCCTGACGAAGACCATCTTGGTGGAGTAGACCAGGTCCACCAAGTAGGCGATGAGGTTGAAGATGGTGAGGAAGGTGACCCCCAGGCGCTTGTTCCACCAACAGTCCCTGCTGCAGGGGTCGGGGCGTTGCACACCATTGAAGCTGTAGAAGGGCCAAATGATGGTGGCGGTGATGTACATCATCAGGGCCAGGGCATTGTAGCCCACCAACACCTTCTCCAGCGGGCAGGGCATGTAGGTGAGGCACCGGCCAATGGTGAAGACAATGATGAGGAAGGTGATGATGAAGCAAATAGAGTAGACAGCCACACACCACTGCAGGCCGGCTTCAGAACTGTAGTTATCCAGCAAGGAGAAGATGAGACAAGCCACATAGGCTTCAAAGACCTTGAGGAGCCCAGGCACGGTGGAGAGGAAGCTGCTGATGTCCCCTGGCTTGGCGCGGGTGAGCCCCACCTCGAGGGCGTAGGCGAGGAAGCAGAGGCAGGAGACGGCGGTGGCCACAGCCTGCCGGGCACACTTGCTGCTGCTGCAGGGACTGCTGATGAAGGTGGAGGGGAAGACTACCGAGGTGGTAAAGATCATCAACGCCGCCAGCATGGAGAAAGCTGAGGTGAAGTCATCCCAGGAGAACGGCAGCTTGGGGTAGAGCTCCAGCAGCTCCAGAACCAGCACCAGCAGCGTCACGGCGAAGCAGAAGCACCAGGTGAACATGCACCACGTCCCATAGGGACCGCCGAATGCCCTAGTGGAGGCCACCAAGCTGAAGGCGATGCAGGACAGCACGACGGCAGCGAGCCGGGCGATGCCCACCCAGGAGGTCACGGCGCGGAGGTTCACCGTCGCCACAGCCATGGTCCCGGATGGCTCTCCCACCGACGCCGTGCACTGGGAAATGGGTGCTGCCGGCAGCCGCTCTTATCTGGGTGCTGGGACGGAGGGGTGGGGCACGGGGCAGGGAGCCGCTGGCCCCCCGAGCCGCCCGCCCGTGCCGAGGACCCCCGGCTCTGCCGCCACCACTGCCGCCACCACGCACGGCTCGCCGGGTGCTGGCAGCGGTGGCTGCACGGGTGGGTGGATCATTAACGTGGGGCTGGGCGAAGGGTGCTGGCGCTGGTGGTGACGCTGAGCCCCGCGCTGGGGCCGGGGTGGGGGTGGGGGGGCAGGGAGCCCATTGCGCCACCGTCCTGGCACCGCACCCTGGCCCTGCCCACGGCGGGAGGCACAAAGGGGCCTTTCATGCACCCCTGCAGCACTGCGGGGGCTGCCCCGGCACCCTCAGCCTCATGCCGCGGTGGGGCCAGCACCCGCAGGGTCTGCCCGAGGGGTCTGGGGGGGCTGCACCCAGCGTCGGGTGCCCCTGGCAGGCGGGTGCCACAGCGGGCAGCAGCCGGGTGTAGCCCCCTCACACCCTTGCGGGTGGCACCTCCGGTCCCCTCCCGACACCTCCGCCACCCGATAAGCGGCTCAAAGTCCGGCTGTGCCAGCTGCTGTCACCATGCCCGGTGGGTGGGGTGACCGTGGGGAGGGGACCCGCACCCTGCCTGCCCATGGCACCACCAACACCCCACGCCTTTCCCCGGGGTGCCCAGCCGGTGCTGGCACGAGGCACCCTGGCAGCACCGTGAGGGGGTCCCACCCCACAGCTCCAGCAGCTGGAGCAGCGCAGGAGGGTGGTGGCACGTCAGAAGAGGGGAGTCCAGCAGGAGGATGACGATGGTGAAGGCTGAAGGCTCCTGTTGACCTTTAATGTCGCGCAGGGTCCAAGGGGTCTGTGCCCATGGTGGATCTTGGGGATGAAGGACCTGGGGACTCAAACCAGGGCAGCCTGGCACTCTCGGGGGGGGGGTCCTCACCCCAAACCGACGTGTGGTCCTCACCCCAGGCAGGGTCCGGGCACAGCCACTGGTGGGCAGGGGACCGGGCACTGCCACGGGGGTCCAGCGGCAGGTCCGGGGAAGGGGCTGCGGCGGCTCAGAGGTCGCTGCCACCCTCGCCCTTGCCGGGCAGCCCGTTGCAGGGGCTCAGGGCCAGCCGGTTGCTCTCGTTCAGCCGCCGCACGCGGTAGCTCTCGTAATGGACGTTGTGGGTGATGTCCTTCAGGTCCTGCAGGTGGGACCTGCCCGGGGTGGCAGTGGGGAGGAAGGGCATCAAGTTACCATCCCCCCAACCCCACCGTCCCCCCCACAGTGTCCCGGCACTCCCCGTCCCGTCCCCTGCTCACCGGATCAGCAGGTCCCGCAGGAGGGGGAACTCACAGTGTGCCGGGTTCTCCACTGCAAAGCAAGGCAGAGCGGGTAGCGGGGCTGGCAGGGTGCGGGCAGAGGGATGCCCGGGGAGCACAGCTCGGCAGCCTCTGGGTACCACCACGGCTCCAGGCCACCATCTGCACCCCCAGCACCCACCCAGGCAGGGATGCACCCGTGGGTGCTGCTCCCCACACCCCTGTCAGACCCCCCCTACGCCTGGGGGGGGTGCTGGGGGTACAAGGGGCTCTGCTCACCTTCAATGATGCCCCACTTGGTCTTGCGGCCCAGCACCCGCTTGCCGTTCACCTGGTGCTCCTGGTCTGCCCCCACCACGGCGAAGGGGATCTTCTCCTGCCAGTGCAGAGGAATGCACTCGCCCCGGGGTGCTGCCAGGCTCCCCTGGGGTCGTCTCTCCCCCACCACGCACCCCAGGGACCAGCATCTCCCATCCCAGCATCCCAGCACTTACCCGAATCCTGTCATTCAGCGCTCTGTCATCCAGGTCCTGGTCAAAGTCCTCCTGTGGGTACACGCTGATGGCGTGGGTCTTCAGGTCTTCCTGGATCTGTGGGATACGGGGCTTGAGCCAGGTTTGGAGGTGACACAGGGCGCCGCGGCAGTCCCTCGGGGACTTGTCCTCACCCGTTGCTTGAACTCTGCCCGTTCCTCAAGGGTGAGCGTATCGGCTTTGGCAATCACTGGCACCACGTTGACAATCCTACTGAGCCGCCGCATGAACTCCAGGTCCAGTGGGCGAAGCCTGCCAAGGACCACCATCACCCCAGGGTGACCCCATCACCATCACCCCGGGCTGACCTGCACCATCAAGCAGGGAGCACCCACGGGTGCTGTGAGTGGGGTCTCACCAGTGACCCGTGGGGGGCACGAAATAGACGCATCCATGGACTCGGGTGTCCGGGATCTTCCTCTTGCGGGTGATGACGATCTCCTCGCGTAGGTACCTCTCGTACTGCTCGTTGATGTATTTGATGATGGGGTCCCAGCTGAGGATGAGGAGTTGGGCGACAGCATCTGAGCTCAATCCCCATCCCAATCTGCCACCCACCAAGCTGGGATGATGCACTTCGTTATGTCCTACCAGTTCTCGTTGTTGATCTGGTCCCCAAACCCCGGCGTGTCCGTCACTGTCAGCTTCATCTTCACACCCTTCTCCTCGATGACTATGGGGCAGAGATGTGGGTCAGTGGGGAACAAGCATTGGGGAGAAGCAGGGGACCAAGGGGGTCCCCTTGGTCCCCTGCTTCTCCTCAGGGTTGGTGGGACATGACCCCATGGCGGTGACCTTACCGTGGGTGACGGACTGCAGCTGCACTGTCTTGGGGATGCGTTCCTCCTGGCCGGGCTGCGAGGCTTTGCGGCTCACCTTGGACTTGAAGAGGGTGTTCACCATCGTCGACTTCCCCAGCCCGCTCTGCCCTGCAGCGACACCAGCAGCTCCGGTTTATCCCCCCTCCCCAATAAATTAATTCCCCTGGGGCAGTAACACCTCTGTATCCATTTGGGAGCATCCCAGAGGTTGGGACAGCCCTGGTTTATTCCCCTCAGTAAATTTATTCCCCAGGATGGTAAGACCTTGGTCCCCATTTGGAAGCATCCTGAAGGCTGGGATAGCTCCGGTTTGTCCTCCCCAGTAAAATTATTCTGAGTTGACAACCCCTCGGTACGCATTCAGGAGCATCCCGGAGGCTGGGATGAGCTCACCCATCAGCATCGCTACGTTATGGGGTATGGCATGTTGCTCCTTTTTAATTTCTTGCTGCTTAAACTGCTTAAAATCCCTCAAAAGCATTACTTCCCCCGGCACGGCGGCATCGGAGCCAGGATTCTCCCCCCAGCTGAGAGCGGACCCCACAGCCGGTGCTCACCCACGACCATGATGTTGAACTCGAAGCCTGTCTTCATGGTTTTGATTTTCATCTGGTCAAGCACAGCTTCGATCCCCACGTAACCGAAGAGCTGGCAACCTGCCGGGGCGGCTGCTGCGGCGAGGGGCATCTCCTCCTCCAGCACGGCTGGTGGCTCCATGCTGCGCTCCTCAGGCTCCAGGCTGCTCCCTGCACGGGTGGGCAAAGGTGGGTGAGCCCAGACTCCCCTGATGCCCACCCCTCCGCCAGCACCGTTGCCCCAGCAGCAGCCGCCCCGGCAGGCACGCAGCCCTGGCACATTCCTGGCAGCCGGTGAGGCTCGGCATGGCAACGGGGCCCGCCGTCCCCCCGGCACCCCGCGGGCGGAGGGGGACAGGGAGGTGCCGTAGTGGCATCTTTGGGGTGACCGTGCCACCAAGCAGTCCTGCCTGTCCCCCGCGATGCCACCGGGTGCAGCAGGCACCGCGGCCACCACCGGCACCCTTCGCCCAGCCCGCGCTGTCACCCACGCCGAGGCCACCCGCGCACCCGCTCCGGTGTCACTGCTCCCGGGGGGTCCGGGCCCGGGGCAGGACATGCCACCCCACATCGTACCCAGGCACCGGCTCCTGCCAGGGCGAGGGGCACCCATCTGTGGCCCCCGGGGTGCTGGGGAGGGGCAACCAGCACAACCCCGACCCTGGGGACGTGCAGGGTTTGCCCTGGGGACTGTGCCCCGAACCTGCCCCAGCTTGGGGGCCACCAGAGCCCCACGCCTGCCCCAGCCCTTTGTGCGGCACCTCGGCGGGCCCCAAGCCCTTTCTCCTCCTCCTCCTCCTCCTCGGCATGGCCATTGTTCGGGTCCTACCTCAGTGCCGCAGTGCCCTCGTCCAGCCCCTCGCTACAGTGGCGGGGGTCCCCCAGGCGCCATCAGCATCCGCATCCCCATCAGCGCCGCAGCCCCCTCCCCTCTGCCAGCCCCTGGCTGGCACCAAACCCAGCTCCTGCGAGGCTGCCGCTCCCACACATGACCAGCATGGCAACATCCCTCCTTCCCTCCCTCTCTCCCACCCCCGCAGCCCCCTCCCTGCCACAGCCAAGCCCCCCGCGCTGAGTTTGCCCGCTGGGGTGGGGAAGGCGCCCGCCCGGCTGTGCCCACCCGACACATGGCACCGCTCAGCCTCCGGCGGACTGGGACCCCAGCACAGCGATGGCCCCCACTTCATGGCACCCATCACCCCCACGCGTGGGTGCGGTGGCAGCGAAGAGGAGCAGGAGTACTCTCCTGTGGGCACCATCCCCGCTGGCACCCACTGTCTTCCTGGCACCGGGGACCACCCAGCACCGTGCCCCCTGAGCAGCACCCGAGACTGGGCACCCCGGCGAGGGGTGGTGGCCCTGTCGCCTGTCCCGCTGCCGCAGGGCCCCACGGCGCCTGCGTCCCCCTGCGCCGCAGCCTCCCCGCCTGCCACATATGTGCCAGCCGGCTCTTGGCGTCGGCGAGGCTCGAGCGGCAGCTTGCTGACGGCCCAGGCTGCCGAGGGAGCCCAGACGCCCTGCCGAGGCCTCGGCCGTGTGCCACGCAGCCTGGGGACGAGGGACACGCGGGCAGGGTCCAGCCCGAGCCAGCCTGGGGGGACCAGGACATGATGAAGACAAACACACCCGTTGCCGTGGCAACAGCATCCCGGGAGAGGGGGCACCCAGCACCCTGTGCCCACCGTTGGGTGCAAACCAGCTGCCTCACCGGGGTGATGGCAGGAGCGTGGCCGGGCAGTAACGCCCGGGAAGGTGTTGGGGACGGGGACAGCAGCGCTGTGTGCCCCAGCTGTCCCCACAGGGTCGGGGTGTTCCTTGGAAGCGGAGGAACAGCTGGGGACTTCGTGGTGGCACCCGGCTGGGGGAGCTGAGGGCAGGCAGGGTGCTACCGAGAAGAGCTGGGGGGCTCCGCAAGCAGGTGGGACCCCCCCGATGCCCACCTGGGCACGCCACCACTCCTGGGGTACACCGGCCCCCCTCCACCCTGGTCCCCACCAGCCCCCGGCTGTTGCCGGGACAGATCCAGAACCAAGGGATGCCACTGCTGCCTGGAGCCAGCCACTGCAGGCAGGGTGCAGGCAGGGTGCAGGCCTACACACCACCCCCCAGCTCCCCAGGGTGCAGCACCCACGCAGGGGCTCGGCCGTTGCCTGCTGCCTCATGCCGTGCCGGCAGCAGCGCCAAGCAGACACAAACAGCTGGAGCGGGCAGCAGGCACAGGGCCGTGCTGGGTGCTGCACCCACAACCACCCCACCGCGGGGCTGGAGCCCCCCATCACCCTGCCCTCGCTGCCGAAAAGACCCGTCGGCGATGGCCAGCAGCCGGGCGGCCGCGTGGAAGCTCTTTGGCATCACCACGCACCTCCGGGGCTAATGGCTCCTGCAGCCAGACCTGTTCGAGGACTCATTAAAGATGCTCTTATTTTCCAGGCAGGGACGAGTAATCCCGGGTCCATGGTCTCCTCCATGGGTTTAATTAGTGATGTGGGGCTAATTGGACTATTCCCAGGGGAAGCCTGTAATAAGGGTCTGAAGGTGGAGCGTGTTGGGAGAGGATGAGCCGGGAGAGGAGCTCCCAGCCCAGCTGCTTGCCGCTGCGGCAAACCGGACATTGCCTCGGCCGGGAAACGCAGCCGGACGGGGAGAGCGCTGCGCCAGGTCCCAAAGGCTCAAGGGTGGGTGGGCACGAGGGAGCTGGTCCCTCCATTGAAGGGATGGAGGATTTTGGGGATATGGATGGAGAGGCGCCCACCATGCCAGCGAGGAGCTCGCCGCAGCTCTACCCACCCGGCTGAGCATGACCCAGAAATGCCGGCACGTCTCCCAGTGCCAAACGCGACCCAAGGGGACCACAGTGACAGTCCGCATCCGCGGCCGGACCCAGAGCCAGCCTACTCGGCTGGCCGCAGTGCAGGCAGGAGCCACACCACAGGGCTGGGACCGCCGAGCGCCGGCGGCAAGCAGAAGCAGAAGTGAGCTGTGGGTGAAACCCTGTGCCTGCCCGCAGGGGACCCGGGGGTCCGCCCTGCTCTGGGGGCAGAACCCCCCTGCCCGCACGCCACCCTGCCCCATGCCACCGCGGCCATCCCTACCTGGGCGAGCTGGCCGGAGCCGGGGCTGCTGCTGCCGAGAGCTGGTCACCGGGGCCAAATGGCTCCTGGGGTGCAAGGCGGGGAGGGTGGCTGCAGCCCACGGCTCCTCCTCCGCTCCTCCTCCTCCTCCTCCTCGCCCGGGGGCCCTGCGTGGGCGACCCAGGCGCTTGCTCAGCGTGGAAGTGAAAGGCGGCGGTGGCCGCCGGCTTTTGGCGCTTCCCCCATGGGGCACGGGACCAAGCATGCCATGCCACCCCACGGCCACCCACGGGTGCCGCCGGCCGGGGGCCGCGGTGGCCTCCGGGGAGAGAACGCGGCGCATCCCCACTTCTTGCTGGCAGAGACACCGCTGTGCCGCGGCGGTGCCTGCCAGCCCCGTGCCATCTGCAGAGCAGCCGGTGCCCACACGCTGCCCGCCGGCTCGCGCCCCGCTCCGCAGCCCGGCCACGCCACGCTCGGCCACCCTGCCAAACCCCGGCTGGGTACCCGGCACCGCACCCCCATGTCTCTGTCACCCCATCTCGGCCCTCAACACCGTCCCCCTGCGTCCCCATCGCCCCAGCTCGGCTCCGAGCACCGTCCCTCCGGCCCGGCCAGCGCCGCGGGCAGCGGCAGGTCACCGGGGCAGCCGGGCTGGCTGGGCAGCACGGCCACAGGCATTGCTGGGGGATGATTCACCCCAGCCCGGAGCAGATGCATGGATGCTTTTGCTGGCGTCAGTACTTAGAGCCCGGCGACGGCGGCTCTCATGACACCCCAGCGAGACGGGCAATGAGCCCCAAGCACCCAAACAGGGAGCACCGGCAGCAGCGGCCATCTCCCGGCCACCCCGGCACCCTCCAGCCTTTCCCAGAGCAGTCGCCGAGAAGCAGGGACACTGGGGCTCCCCGGCCCCGAGCCTAGGGACAGGCACGGGCTTGGCGGTGCCCACGCTGGCGCGGTGTGAGCCGGTCCCACGGTCGTGCCGGGGAGCCCCACATCCTCCCTCCGGCACGAGGCGCGCGCCGAGCACGCCCCAGCACACCTTGGCCCCCCGCCACCTCCTCTTCCCCCCCGGGAGGGGAGGAACAGGATCCATCCCCGTGCCAAGGCAAGGAGGGACGAGAGGGGAAGAAAGCGCTGGACGCGGGACAAGATCGCGGCGATAGCCGGCACGCGTGGAGCTGCGGCCTCGGCGCTGCCGCCGATGGGGCACATGTGTCCCGACCCATCTCCCTGCGACGGGGAAAGCGATTAGTGCCGGGGCGGCGCGGGAAACTCACCCGTCTCCCCAGGGCTGGGAGGGATGGGAGTCCTGCCAGTGCCGCGCTCGGCTCCATGCCGCACAGCCCCCCGCCGCTACGCGCCACGCACCGCGCCAGACGGCATCCAACGCGCCCCACAGCCCCCCGGCACCAGTGGGAGGGAGGAGGGAGCCAGTGGGGCTCATCCCAGCCGTGTCATCCCCAGCTTCACCACAGCCCCGCATCAACACCCTCCTGGGGCGGCTGGCGGCAGGGGGGCTCGCCAGGGGGCTTTGGCAACACCACACCAGCAAGGGGGTCCCAGTGGGGAGAGGGGAGGGGGGGGGGACAGGAGCGAGTCCTACCATGCTTCGGTGTCACCACAGCCTCACCGGGAGCTGCCGCTGCCGCGCAGGGTCCCCGCGGGGTGGGGGGCTTCACCCCGGCTCCACCGGGTGCTGCCAGGGTCCCCGGGGCCGGCACCAGCACCAGCCCCCCGAGGAAGGCGGGCTGGGAGCTCAATTGCACCGTCTGCGGCTGCGACACCAGCTTGAAGGGGGTGGCTTGGGGGGACGGTGGCAGCCCCTCAGCCCTCCCCAGGGAAGGGGTGGCGGGGGCCGCGCCGGGGCTGCTGCCCAGGCTGACCCTCAGCTGCGGCCGCGGCAGCGTGCAGGGGGCCGTGTCCCACCCCGCCGGCCCCTTGGGGAGCACGGGCAGCTCCGGGGCCACCTCGGTGCCATCACACGGGGCTGGGGGGGAGGAAGGCTGGCGGGCGCGAGGCTGAGCCACGGGGCTCCGGGTGCCCCACAGCAAGGGGTTCGGCAGGGGGGTCCCCATCCCCGGCTCCTCGGCGATGTGCAGGTCCAGCGCCGGCAGCGAGCCGCAGCTGGCAGCGGCCCCGCGGAGGGGATGCTCCAGCTCCACTGGGAAAACGCTGCCGTGGGACGGGACCTTCTTCAGGCCGGGGCCGGCGGCCGGGGGGGTGCCCGGCGGCTGGAGGGGCGCGGGGCTCTCCAAGCTGGAGGACGAGCTGCGAAGGCTCTCGCCGTCGCTGCCCGGCCCCGCGGCGAAGACCCCGCGGGTCTGGAAGGAGGCGACACGGGCGATGGCGGTGGTGCCGTTGGCTCGGCTGGTGGAGAGGCTGGTGCTGAGCCGGGTGCGCAGCACGGGGCTGGGAGCCGGGCTGGGGCCGGTGGCAGTGCCTGAGTGGGGCAGGTGGCCGGGCAGCAGCGGCCGGTGGCACTCGCCAGTGCCTGAGGGCAGCAGGGACACCGGTGGGGAGCCGGGCACGTCGTCCCCATCCTCCGCTTCAAACGACTTCTTGAGCGCTGGGGACAGAGAGAGAGATGGTGGCGTGAGAGTGGCACCCACGGCCGGGCACCCCCTCCCCAGCCAAGCCCACGGCCACCGCCGAGCGCGGACCCCAAGCCGTGCCAGCACCCAGAGGTGCCTGACAGCCATTTGTGACCCCGTCCCACACCGGGAACCAGCTCAGCGCCAGCGGCCCCATGGCCCTGCCACATTGTTCGCCGTGGTTTTTATCATTGTTCCCCGTGGTTCATCCGCGCCCGGCTGGTGCCACCGGCTCCCCGCACAGCACACTGCCCGCTTTATTCCCCCTGTAAGGGATCCAGCCCCCAGTAACCGGATCCCCCTGCTCCCCCCCTCCACCCATCCAAACAGCCATGCTGGGAAAGATTCCTGCCCCCTTACAGGGCATTAACCCTGAAGCCTACTGATGGCGGGGCAGGCCAGAGCTGTCGCTACACGCAGTGGTAATGTTACGGTTCATGCAGGAGGCAGCGGCCATGCCTCCCACACAGCCTCACTGATTGCAACCATGAGCCCACGCCATGGCCCCTCCCCCCCCCCACGGATGTCCCACTGCACCGTGGGCATCGCAGCGCCTGGCTCCGGTGCAAAGCCCCTTGCCGGAGCAGCTGCCGGGTGCTTGGCAGGGGTGCAGGGCCCTCTCCCCCTTGGCACCCCCGCGACAGGTCTGAGCAGCCAGGACCCCCACGAAGCTCCTTCCTCACCCCCGCTGCCAAGCGGCGATGGCTGCCTCTGGCAGGGCAGCTGGGGGGGGGCCCACGCTGCGCCCCTTCATCCTGACACGTGTGCTGGCGTGCCCCGGCATGGCACCCACCGGCACGAGGCCAGCCTCGCCCTCCTCTTCCTCGGCCCCACAACCGCTGCTGTGGCTTGGCCATCAGCGCCAGGGGTGGCGGGGGTCCCGTCCCCCCCCCAGCTCACCCCAGCGCCCGGGGCTGGGCAGGGGTCAGGGGCCGGGGCGCGGGTGCTGCTAATAACAGCTCTCCCCTAGGCAGGTCCTGCCCCTCTCCAGCTGGCCACGGTGCCGGGGGCCATGGGGAGACGGGGACAGCGGCCCCCTCCCCGCATCCATCTCGCTGCCAAAAACGCCTCCTTTCACCCCAAACCCGGTCACAGGTCACGTCCTCGCCCATCGCTCTGGCGGTGCCCAGAGCGGGGGACGCAGGGCGAGGCGGGGGGGTGGCAGGGGCTTTGGGGGGGCTGGGGGGGGGACAGCAGGGGGTGGGGGGGGTCCGGGAGCGGCGGGGTTAAGGTGCCCGGGGTAGGTGCACGCATTCCTCCCCGGCGAGGGCAGCAGCAGCCCCGGGGTCGGGTTTCGCCGCCCGCCCCCGGCCCCGGCCCCGGCCCCGGCCCCTCCCGCCGCGGGCTGCGGGAAGCGGCCGGGGGTAACTGCGGGGGGGCTGCGGGGGGCTGGAGAAGGACAAACCCCTCCCGCTGCCCCGCCCCGGGGGGAGAGCGGCGGGACACGGCTCCCCGCCCCCCTCCCCGCAGCCCCCCGGTCCCCCGGGGCCGCACGCACACTCGGGGGGTGCGCCCACGCACACACGCGAACGGGGGGGGGGGAAGGGGGGGGATGTGCACACACGTACTCCCGTCCCCCTGAGGGCTTTGCAATGTGTCCCCCCCCGCTCCCCGCTCACCCCCGAGACCACCCACGCCCCCCCCCCAGGCTCCCCCCGAGGGTGCGCCCCGTGGGGGGGCACAACCTAAGGAGCGAACCCCGCGGGACGCTCCCCACGCCACGCAGCCTCCTGGGGGGGGGGGGAGAGCAGCCCCCCCACGATGCGCAGAACCCCCCCCACGATGCGCAGCCCCCCGGGGGCATCCCCGCCCAGATACCCAGCCTGGGGGCCATCGCCCCCCCGCACGCTACGTATCCCCCGGGGGGCATCCCCCCGTTACCCAACTCCGAGTGGGGGTCTCGCAGCCCCCGGGGGGGGGGGGGGGTCGCACCTTCGAAGTCGGAGAGGATCCCGTCCAGGTGCTCCTTGACCGAGAGCCGGGCCATGCCGGGGCGGGGGGGGCCGGCGGCTGCCACCCACCCGGGACACCCGCATCGGGGGGGGAGCGGAGCGAAGCTGCGGCTCAGCCCGCCGAGCCCCGGGACGGGACGGGACGGCGCCGGCCGCCTCGGCGGGGAGGGGAAGGAGGAGGGGACCGGAGAGGGGGGAGGGGAGGGGGGAGGTGCTGCCCGCGCCCCCGCCCCGGCCGGACCCCCCCCACCCCCGGGCCCGGCCCCCGGAGCTCCGCCGGCCCCGCCGCCAGCCCCCTCCCACCGCCCCCCCTCCCCGCCCAGCCCACCGGGCCGGGGGTGCTGCAGCCCCCCGCCTCTGCGCCCGCCGGGGCCCCCCCGGGCGCTGGGGGGGGATGGAGAACCGCCCCCGCCACCCCCCCACCCCCGAGCTGGGGACCCCGCGCCCGGTCCACGGCCCCTGCGTGGGGCTGCTCCCCCCCCTGTAAGCAAGGGGGGCTTCCCTGCCCTCTCTCCCCCGCCCTTCCAGGGGTGCACCCAGCTTCTGCCTTGGCCCTGCTCGCTGCAGGTGCTGCCTGTGCCCCCACCGTGGGAGGCTGGGGGGTCCCAGTCATGCTGGGGGTCCCAGGCAGGCTAGGGGGTCTGGTCAGGCTGGAGGGTCCCGGTCATGCTGGGGGTCCCAGGCGGGCTGGGGGGCCCAGTGAGGCTGGGCGTCCCAGGAGGGCTGCGCACCGCAGGCCCTGCTCCCCCAGGGATTTCCAGCTCGGAGGAAGAGGAGGAAGATGCGCCGGTGCGGGCAGGGCTGCCTGCCATTGCCTGCGGCTGGGTGCGTGGGGCATTTGTGGGGTGTCCTCTGGTGTGGCTGTCCCTGGCGGGGGCTGTGTCCTGTGCCTGAGCCCCTGGAGTATCCCTGGGGACCGACTGCAAGGGGACCATGCTCCCCGTGAGCATCCCGGGTGGTCCTGCCTGCCGCGCGTCCCACGGGGCTGCTCCCCTTACCCAGTGGGGTGTTGGGGGTGCGGGGAACCATCCATCCCCCTCCCACCCCGGCTGCCAAGGGTTAACCCCAGCTCCAGCCTGGGATCAGCAGCAGATGTGGAAGGAGCTGGAAATCCCTGCTCCAAACAGGGGTCCCACAGCTCCTCGCCCCCCTCCAGCCAGCAAACACCCTGTGGCCGGGGCGTGTTCCTCGCCAGGCTGGGCTGGGGGCACAGCTAGCCCCTGGCCGGGGGTCTGGGATGTGGCCACGGTGGCCCCAGTCATGGCCAGGTGCCAGGGGCAGTTGAGGGTGCCCACTGTCTCCCTGGGGCAGGGGATGGGTGGGCTCTCACCAGAGAGGGTCCTCGGGGTTGCACCGCTTTCTTGCGGCTTTGTCCTTCGGTGGCTTGCGCGGTGACAAGCCCACCCAGCTGGGTGGCAGGGAGCCAGGCTGGGTGCTCGCAGCAGCCCCGCGCCCCGTGCCCACCCCAGGGCTGCAAGCATCCAGCACCGTGCTCCTGCCGCTGAGGCCAAGAGCAGAGGGGAGGCTCCGGGACCCCATGAAGGGTGGCCGGAACCCCGGGCGCCGCAGCCAGCATCCAGCCCTTGCTGGGTGCCCGCTGGTTTCCCTTGCCTGCAGCCAGAGCATCCCACTGTAACGCAGGGAGAAGCTGGAGCTCTTCAGCGGTGTTTAGAGCAGCGTTTCCGAAGCAGCTCAGCTTCCCCGAGGAGTTTTGGAGCTAGGGAAGCTCCACAAATCTCTATTGCAAACACATTTATTTAAACGCATTTAATTTTTTATGATAAATAACGACTCGGAGCTGCCTGCAGCTGCTCAGAGGCTCGCTAGTGCGGTGCCAAGCCCCTGTCATGTCGTGGAAGAGCAGTTCAGCGCAGCTCCGGAGGAGCTCTGGTGGTTCGCACCAATTCTGGAGCTGTTCTGAAGGATGCGGAGATCTTCACAGCTTTAGGGCTTTTCCAGAGCAGCTCGGAAGAGGCTGGAGAGGTTTCAAGACATTTAAAGCCCTTTTCGGAGGATGTGCAGAAGAGCTTCAGCGCTTCTGAGCAGCTACAAATGTATCTTCATGAGTTTTAGAGCAGCATGGAGCTGTTTCCGGGTTGCTTACGCCTCTTTGGTGTCATTTAGAGGGGGTTTAGGGCGGTTTTGAACTGTTTGGAGAAGTTTGGGGGTGTTACTGCAAAGTTTTAACACTTGAGAGGTGCATTAGCGGGGTCCAGAGGAGTTTCAGGGGCCTTTCGGAGGGCATTAGAGCACTTGAGGTGTTTCACAGCCACGCAGCAGAGGCTTGGAGTGCTTCAGAGCTGCTACAAGATCTTTTTTATGAACCATTCTGAGCTATTTCCAAGAGTTTTAGAAGAGTTGAGAGGACTTTAAGAGCTACTTCCAGCCGCTCCAAGCAGTTTTATCATCTTGGTGCCCTTTAGGGCTGGTTTGAGGAGCCTGAGAGCTATTTGAGCAATTCCAAGTGCTTCAGCGCTGCCCGAAGATCCACCCTTCCAGAGCTCCGAGCTATTCAGAAGCAGTTTCAAGCTCCTCGAAGTGACCCAGCACCGCACCAGCACCCCCGGAGCCGTTTACCCACCCGGTTTCTAGAGCAGCTTCACGCTGCTGGAGGTTGGGCTTTTCAGAGCAATTTTTAAAGGATTTTTTTAGAAGTGTTTAGAGAAACCTTGATGCACACCAGAGCTGCTTAGCAGGGTGTAGAGCAGTTTAGAGCGCTACAGCGGCGTTTTAGAGATGTTCAGGGATGTTTTAGAGCAGCTCGGCGCTGCTCAGAGCAGTTCGGAGGAACGTGGAGCAGTCTGAAACAATTTGGGGTGTTTTTGAGAGCTCAGAGTGTGCAGAGGCCCTCGGCTGCTCGGAGTTCAGAGCAACAGTCTGGAGGCATCCGGAGGCACTCCAGGGGCTGAGAGGGTTTTTTGCAGTCGGAGCCCTTTGGGGCGGCTTACAGGGGCTGGGAGGAGGCGGAGAGAAGCTTAGAGGGGTGTGGAGCAGCTTAGCAGGGTGGTTTAGAGATTTTAAGGGATTTTTAGAGCAGTTCAGAGCAGCTGAGAGCTTGGAGGGGTTTAGCACAGTGTAGGAAAGGCAGGGAAAGCCTCCGTGTCCTCACCTGGAGCAGACCCAAGCGAGTCCCCGGCAGTGCCAAGCCGCAGCCTGGCCCCATCTCAGTCTCCCTCAACCCTCCCGAGCAGGAGGACGCCCGGGGGGGGACAGGGCCAGCTCCGAAGGTCCCTCATCCCCCGCCCAGGAAAGCGAAGGGTGAATCCCCCCAGTTCCCATCAGCATAGCTCAGCGGGCAGGGAGGCTTGGGCTCCCTTTGACCTTGGCCCCTCCGGAGCCAGCCCGGTCCAGCCTTCCCCCCTCCTCATCCCCCCCAAATCAGGGCAGGGGCATTTCGACTCCCAGCTAGCCCTGCTCGGGAGCCGGCACATGGATGCTCCGGAGCTCGGGATGCTCTGGTACGCGGAGCCACCCCTGGGGAAAGAAGGTCTCAGGGCAGGAATAGTAACAGCTTTTAATCTGACAAGAATTGATACATCATTTAAGACAATACTGGTTTTGCCTCTTTTTTAGGGACTTCCTTCACATACCGGTGGGGAAAGAGGAACATTTTCGGGAAGTACAGTTTTTGTTGGTGTTTTCTTTTTTTTTTTTTTTTCCATAGGGACTTTGAAGCATGGTGAATGTGCAAGTCAGTGCTTTGTTTGCTTAAAACTTTTTCCCGGTGCTTATTTACAGTTACAGTACCTCTTTGTGAGCGACAGGAAAAAAGACGATTGTTTGAGAACCGGGGATCCGTGATCCCAAGTCGAGAAAGGCAGATCTCCAATATTTATATATTTATACATATATATATATATGCTTTTGTGTATACACAGATACATTTCTCTCTTCTTTAAAGTATTAAAAAAATGATCAACCTTCATTCTATAAAAATACCTACTCTACAAGATAGAAAAATTTTCCCTCTCCAAGTATACACTGATTTACACCCAAAGCTTCTCTGGAAATGTACATTACGTGGCTTCTTCCCACGGGCTCGGGGCAGGGAGGGGAGTGGATGGCGGGGAGGGCCGGGTGTACGGGAGGGGGTGCGGGAGCGCTGGGTGCTCCCCTGGCCCAAGGTTTCTGGGGCTCGCCCCCACCCCGCTGCGCCTCGCACAAGGCCACGGGGGGTTGAGCACCCAGAGGCGATGTGTTTAAAGAGAGGGTAGAGGAGGGAGGATCATGGTGGCAGCGGCTCGGCCGGCTGCGGGTCGCGGTCAATTCCCCGGGGACACCGGCGGGGTCTAAGGCTGCCAGCGCTCCCGGCCAGCGGCACCTCCGGCGTCGAGCAGCGAGCTGGCTGCTCTGCCATCGGGAACAGAAGCGCCAGCGGCCAAGGGACAGCTGCGGCTGCTGCTTTCAGGCCGCTCTGGCACTTCTGAAACCCGACGAGCAGGAGAAAGCAGCGCTCTTCGGGGCCCGAACGAAGCCGGATCCTGCTGCTGGCTGCCGCCTCCCGCCAGCCGGAGGGGGGCAGGTCGGTCAGGGCGGCTGCTCCCCAGGGTCACGCTACGCCCCGACCGCTTCTGCCAGCAAGCCAAAAGCTCTCCGATGTAAACATGGCTTTTGTTTCCCAGGGAGCTGCTGTTGGATTCCCTGGTCTTCTCTCCCCAACGGCACAGAGATGTCGGCCCGGGGCGATGCCAGGGGCTGAGAAGCGAGAGCAGCGGCTCCGTCCCCAGCTGCAGCACAGGGAAACAGCGGGGAAAGGCGGCCGGAGCGGGCTCTCCCTCCAGGACCGCAGCTATCACCAGCAGAGCCCTGCTCCGGGTGGGAATGGCACCGGCCACTGTCCCCGGGCCAGGGACCTTGGGAGGCAATGTGGAGAACTCGGCTCCTGCGGGGGTCCGGACCTGAGCCCGACCGCCCTCGGCTGCTGCATGCCCCCGCACCGGGGCCAAGGGAGGTGGCCAGGACCAGCCTCCAGTGCAAGTCGAAGAGTCACAGCCTTTCCCCCGGTCCCTGCAGGCTGGACAGACAGCACCCGTGCGTCTGCAGCTGCGGCCGAGGGGACCTCTCCTCCCAGAGCCAGCCCGGCTCGGCAGACACCCACAGCAGAGCCTGGAGGAAGGCAGCGGAGCCGTGAACACCAAGGTGTGCCGACGGTAGTGAGCCACAGACAGCAAAAATAAATAAGGAGGCAGGTGACAAAGTGCGCTTACGCCCTGTCCCGAAAACAGCCGCTCCCCTGCCGCTTTCTGCCACCGGCGAGCAAGAGAGGACCCAGCCAGCTCTCTGCACGCAACCCCTTCCCGAGCAGAAGCGGCAGGGCAAGGATTAACTGCGCCAGCTGAATGAGGACATTTGCATTAAGTTAATTAAAAAAAAAAAACAAAATAACCTCTACAAGTCCAGGACACGTTCCTCTCTTTCCCAGATCTGCCCCAGTGAGCGAGTGTGTCAGGGACACTTTGGCAAAGCAGATACTTGGGCAAGGGAAAACATCAGCTCCGTCGCTTCCTTCTCCGTCCCGTTATCCCGCCGTTCAGAGAAACCGTCTCCTTACAGCTCCCGTTCACAGCCCGCACGCCGGACAGTCTGATGCTGCTGTCGGGACAGTTCACAGCTTCACGGGTAGCAGGGCCGGTACAGGTCTTTCTTTCCTCCAGCTGTCCGTTGCCTGTGTTTCTTCTCCAGGTTCCCTTTCACCCCTCGGAACCAGAAGGGCTTCAAAATAACGGAGTCAGACAACAAAGCCTTGCTGCTGGTTTTTTCTTTTTCCCTGGTCCGCTGGCTAATTCACCCACCGATCTGACGCGATGCTTCCTTGTGCCTTCATCAAGAGCAAAGATGTTTCCAGTCCCTCTTCATCCTCTCAGAGCACCAAATCTACACCCATCGCCAAGCGCACAGCCGGCGGCTCTCGGCCGCCCTTACTTCACTTCCAGGATGGAGGGATTCGTCTCCATGATGGCCACGATGATCCTGTCAATGTAATCCTGCAGGCGGAAGTTGATCTCCTCTTGCTTCTGAATTGCTTCCATGAGCTGCAAGGGAGGGAGAAAGGGAATGAGTGGTCACCATGTGACCTGTGTGCCCTGGCTGCCAAGAAGGCCAATGGGATCCTGGGGTGCATTCAGAGGAGTGTGGCCAGCAGGTCGAGGGAGGTTCTCCTCCCCCTCTACTCTGCCCTAGTGAGGCCTCATCTGGAGTGCTGTGTCCAATTCTGGGCTCCCCAGTTCAAGAAAGATGAAGAGCTACTGGAGAGAGTCCAGCGGAGGGCTACGAGGATGGTGAGGGGACTGGAGCATCTCTCCTATGAGGAAAGGCTGAGGGACTGGGATTGTTCAGCCTGAAGAAGAGAAGGCTGCGAGGGGACCTTATAAATGCTTATAAATATCTGAAGGGTGGGTGTCAGGAGGATGGGGCCAGACTCTTTTCAGTGGTGCCCAGTGACAGGACAAGGGGCAATGGGCACAAATTGAAGCAGAGGAAGTTCCGTCTGAACATGAGGAAGAACTTCCCTCTGAGGGTGATGGAGCCCTGGAACAGGCTGCCCAGGGAGGTTGTGGAGTCTCCTTCTCTGGAGATATTCAAGACCCGCCTGGACAAGGTCCTCTGCAGCCTGCTGTAGGTGACCCTGCTTCGGCAGGAGGGTTGGACTAGATGACCCACAGAGGTCCCTTCCAACCCCGACCATTCTGTGATTCTGTGACCGCCGGCCGCTGCCCAGCGACAGAAGCGGGGGTTCTCATGGCTCTGTGCACCCCACTGCACCCATGCAGCTTTCCCTCCTTCTTCACTGAGGCTTGGGCTGTTCCTGGCCATGTACCGGTGTCTCACGGTGCGAGTGCTGGGGACCACACGGCTCACCAATGCCTTCCACAGGCCCTGTGACACCTGGCTGAACTCTCTGCTGCTCCTGCGCTGCGGGATGCCCTTGTCCTCGATGGGTACCCCCTGACAGATGCTCCCACATCCCCAGATCTCCAGACTGTGCAAGTGGGTGCTCAGCCACAGAAGCCAGAGCCCCAGGTGGAGAGCGCAGGCATGGCAGACTGAGCCTGCTGCCCAGGTGCCCAGCTGCTGGAGGAACATGTACCAGCATCTCTGGGGCACCCCCAGCCTTTCTCCCTCCTTGAGCAGGCTCGGGCCCAGGATGAGGAGATGCCCTCAGCTGCTGGCCCTGCTCACTCCTGCCCTCCCTCAATTTTTCAGCCAGATGGGACCTTGGCAAGAGCAGGTAGCGTCACATCTCCCTTCAACCCCCCCTAAACACCTTTTCCCATTACACTTCTCAGGTCTGAAAGATACAATTCTGACACTTAGCTGGGCTCACACAGCAGTATCTGGGGTACAGCCACGGAGCAAGGAGAGCACGTGCCAGAGAAGCCAAGCCCTTTTTTAAGATCTGTTTTAAGACAGCTACAGATGCACCCCGTGCTCACTGGTCTGTCCCAGGAAGAGGGAAGCAGTCACAGGGCAGGCACAGTGGAGCTGCCAGTATCAGCAAATTGGAAGGGAGCAGCTTCCCCTACGCCCAGGAAGGAGGGCTGGCAGGCAGGCTAAGTCCTGCAAGCTCTTCACACAGTTCCATGGGTATTTCTTTGCTCACGACAGCTTTCAAGTGAATTTTGGGAGTGAGCTGTACCACAGACGGGGCCACCATAACTCCTGGGCCCTTGCTTGGCTGAGAGGAGATCCACCAGCCACCCTGGGAAGATGCAGTCTGAGGTAAGCAGTACCCTGTGGCACTTACCTCGTCTCTGGAGACCGAGCTGATCTCCGCTGCCAGGGATTCAGAAAAGGAGGCTGAGAAGAGGTTCTTGGCTCCCTGGATGCTCAAGTTAATGATCTGCCCATTCAGTTCATCGTTCTGCTCCTTCAGGTTCCTGTTATCCTGTTCACAACAGACAAGCGTCAGATGCTGCTGAAGCACGTGGTGCCCCCAGAGCAGAACCAGCTGGGGAGGGCAAGGGCTTTTGTCCTAACCAGCGGCTCACAGAGCACTGGGAACCGCACTCAGTCTTTGATTCGACAGAGCCTGGAGAACCTCGGGAAACACACGGTGTGCTGGGGAGAGCCAGGGGACACAGCAGAGAGAGGGTACGCGTTGCCTTTCAGAGGAAGGAGCCAACGTCTCCTGCCCCAGGACAGGAGAGCAAGCAAGCAGTGGGCTGCCGGCTCCGCGCTCAGCTCCTCGGGAGAAGCCCCTGGGCTCCCACTGACCACCCCTTGTCATCAGGGAACCAGCATCCCCTTTTGCAGACTGAGCAGCCAAGATGCTTCCCTCCCTGCCCAGCCCCGCGTACCTGCTTGAGCTGCTTGATCTCTTGCTCCAGCTCCGTCTCCCGTGTCCTGCTGTTGTACTCCTGGAGCCCCATGCTGCTGCTCCTGCCTCTTCGCTGCTCAGCTTCCAGTTTGAAGAGTTGCAAGTGCTCGAGCTGCTTCCTGAGGTCCTCAATGAGCTGCAGCACAAGGGAAGGGGACAACTGAGCAGCAGGCGCCCTGCAAGCCCGACAGCTCGCACAGGTCATGGCTGGTGTGAGAGACAGGCTGTCCCCCAGCTGGGCACAACCCCATCGACCGCAGGACTGACAGACCCTTTCTGGGGATGCACATGGCATCCCCTTCCTCCCCTACGCCTCTAACAAACAGGAGAGGGGGAGCTACTTAAATACACAAGAGCCGCCCTGGAAGGACTTTGTTGGAGCACCAAAGACGCTGGTTCTGGGTCTGCAGCAGCAGTTGGACCCAGCCTGGCAACGCAGGCACCTGCTCGGGCAGCTTCTCCTGCCACAGTGCTACGAATCCCGGTCTCACCCGAGTACTCTCAGCATCGCCAAAATAATTTCCACTTTGAGGCCCAAAGCTCCTTTCCAACCACAGCAGCAAGCCATGCTCGACCCTCCGGCTGGAGCTACCAACCCACAGACACCTGGAAGGGGCCGGAGGGGCTGCGTTCCTGCGCCCAAGCACACAGGAGCTGGCAGCTCACCCAGTAGCCTCGCAGCCCTCTCCTCCCGCCTGCTAACGCCTGCTGGCTCCACGTGCCACCGTCACTGCGCTTTTGCCACCACTCCTTCGACGCGGAAGAGGAACGGGCTGCATGGGAACGGGCCAGGGCGGCACAGCCCCACTGGGTTTGCAGATGCAGACACGCTCAGCTGAATTTCAACACAGGCAAAAGCACCAGATGTTCTACAGTTAAGCTGCTGTGTTACCTTTCTCTGCCCGGGCAGGACCAAACGCTCCAGTTACGTCTATTTTTGGAGAGACTGTCAAGGCCAGCGTCCCCACGTAGCCCTAACCTGGGGGACCAACAGGACAGGGCTGTGGCAGGCAGCCCCGACTACTTACCTCCTGCGTCGACTCCTTCTCCTTCTGAAACTGGTGCCTCTCCTGACTCAGCTTGTCCCCCATCTTCCTCTTTTTCTCCTGCTCCTCTGTGAGCTGCACAGTGAGGTCTTCGATCTCATCCAGCAGCTTCTGCTTCTCCTGTAACGACATGCAAGGCAACAGTCAGAGGGACTGTCTTCCTTCGGCGCTGCTGGGGCTCTTCCCACTCGCTCGAGGCCGCGGCGCACGCTGAGCACTGTGGGGAAGGCTCTGCTCGCTGACGCATTCGGATGCTCTGCCTGCTGGGATTTCATTTGCCGATGGAGGGCTTCACAGCCCGAGCGCTTTGGCAGCAGCCAAGAAGAGCCACACACCAAAATAGCACCGCTAAGCAAGAGGCAGAAAGAGATGACTCCAGAATAAATACACACAAGCAAATATCCACACTTGTGCGTCTTTCTGGGCAGCGCGCTGCTGGCGTGGGACACAGCCTGGGCAGGACCGGGGCCAGCACAGGGGCTACAGGCCAAGAAGAGACATTAAATCATAAGGCTCCTCAGTTCTGAAATTCAGAAAAACCAGGAATCCAAGATCTTAAGCCACTCGAGGAATGCTCGTTCTCAGTTTCAGATATGAAAGAATTTAATTGAGGACTGACCCAAGAAGGAATCTGACCAGTTCAAGCCAGGATGTAAAACACACAGCCCAGCTCTCCCGCTCTGCCCCTGCTCACACCCAGCGCCTTGGCTGAACGTCGGAGACGGCAGTGAAGCTTCTCACGGTGACGACAACAGCCCTGTACAGCAGCACCACGACCGCTTCACACCCTCCCCAGGCTCACCGCTTCCAGCCTCGCTGCCCCCGCAAGGACAGGTTTTGGCTTTTTGAAAGCTAAAAACGCCCCAAGACCCCAGCCAACGCTGGTGCTGGACCGCCCAGGCCACGACAAGGTGAGGAGCAGCTCGGAGGGCGAGCTCCAGCTCCTGGGTCCTGGTAACGGGCTCCGCGGAGCAGGGCACCAAAAGCACCGCGCCAGCACGAAATGCAATGCTGACAAAGAAATCCTGATTTCAGACAATGGACAAGATAGCAGCTCATCAGCAGGGCTTCTCTCGTCGGCAGGGAGCGGCAGCAATTGCACCTCTCACTCCTCATTAATCCCATTAACAGCGGAGAAAAGCAGCATGGCTCTGCAGAGAGATTAAGGATCAAAACCAGCTTTGTGTGGCCAAAGGCACCTTCGGCAGGAGATTTCCCCTCAGACCCACAGTGGTTTCCCTACCCCCCACTGCAACGTCCTGTGCTTACAAGGTCTTGGCAGACGAAGACCACTTCACCGTGGCCACGTCAGGATGAGATGGAGCTGCAGTGTTCTCCCACAGGCTCAAAGGCTGAGTGGATGAAACACTTGAGGGCCTTCAGCTGGGCAGAGAGGTTTGATTTCACTTAAATTTTAATCTTACATCTGTCACAAGCTTGAACAGAAACAAAACACAGCCTTTGTACCAGATGTTCCATCTGTGACCCACATTCTCTCCAAAACCGCGGGTCTCGTCCCGCCCCACGGAGACTGGGGTGCCTTGGCAAGCCTCCCACCCGAGGCCTTGAACCCCAAGCAGGGCGAGCAGGGGAGGATCTGGGAGACACCACAGTGCTCTGAAGACTCGGCACGCAAATCCCAGCAAGGGCGCATCCACCTGGGCAGGACGCAGAGATGAAGCATGGCTGCTCCTCTTCCTCGTTCGCAGCAGACTGTCCGGCCGCGGCTACAGGGATGGGGACAGGCTTCCACGAGAGGGCATGAGTCCCCTCCTAGCCAACCAGGACAGGGCTGCCATCGCTTCCCCACTGCCACAGGGAGATTTATCCCACGTTTTGTCGATCCCAGCTCCCAAGCCAAACACTGGGAACCTGCACGGACAGCTCTGGGACAGCTCTGGTCCGAGGCGAGGTCTGCAGGGACTGGCAAGCAGAAGCAGCCAATTTGCTCATTACATCACACACATCTCACGCAGACCCTTCGTGCAAACGCAAGTTTCAGCTCCAGCCACGTGAGAAACCAGAAACACAGCTCTGGCTGGGGCACCCCAACCACACAGGGCCCTCACCTCCTCCAGTCTCTCAATGTTGGCTTTCAAACAAGGGACGCAGGATCTCAGCTCGCTGTTCTCATCATCCAGTTGCTGCAGCCTGCAACAGTGAAGAGATGTGTAAGAAACTCACCCAAGCGTGCCAAGTATAGGAGACTTGGTTGAAACATCACCAGGAATATTAAACCAGGGCCTGCTGAAGGCAAGCCAGCAGTGATTTATCTTTTCAAAGCAAACCCTGAGACTTCCACTATTTCTGCTCCCAGAGGAAAGAGGGGCACCCACGCGACTTCTGGAGAGTCCGCTGTCCAGTGCCATGCCCTCCTCAACCACATCCAAAGCTATTCTTTAGGCCAAGGGCTTCATCAGCCCACAGGCAAGCCTCAGCACTGGGCACCAAAAAGCAGACTCATCGCCCGGGCAGAGCCAGAGCAGGGGTTCAGAGCTGGCTTCAGCTTCGCATTCTCCAGGTAAAGTAACACCCACTTGTCATGGTAACTGCCCTACTACAAGCCCGGTGAAAAACCCCACTGCCTTCATCTCTTCATTTACTGCAAGGGTTGAACAACAGGAAAATACATTCTGGAAAAGCAGCAAGAAACACCCCATCGAAAAACCTGTCAAATAAATGAAACCTCTCCAACACCACTTCTTCCTTCGGAAGCCAACAGGCGGCATGCAGCACCCTGTCCGGGACACGGCCTGCCTGACAGCTCTTCCCTCCCAGACATTTGGCTGTTTCCGTGAAGGTGGAAAACATCTGAGCACCCAATGTACTTCCATCGGTCACTGATAGGAACAAGCACTAACAAACCACCTCTTCATTCACGTGCCGTGGGGCAGGCGCACGGATAGAGAACGTGAGCTAAATTTAAACTGCATCAGGGAAATTCAAAGGAAGAGTCTGAGACTAGGTTCCCAGAGGGGCTAGATTTTGGTAGGAAGGGAGAAGTCGTCGCCAAAACTCAGGGTTCGTAATGACTTGAGTTACACCTTTAACCAAGTTAAACTCACTGTCTACCGCACTTTGCCTCCCCAAAGGCCGCAGCGGCAGAGCGTCAGCCTGCACACGTAGTCCAGCGCGTACATGTGGGTCCAGGAGACCTGCCACCACCCAGCCCTGCCCCAGCCCCACCTGGCCTGCAGGTTCTCAATCTCAATGCTCTTCTCCCTCTCCATTTTGCTCAGCAGCTCCCTCTGCTTCTTGATCTCCTCCAGGAGCGTTTGGTCAGCTCTCAGCTCCTGCTCCTTCAGCTGTTCCTCGAGAGCATTTGCTCTGCGGAGAGGAGAGAGAGAGGATTAAGCGTTCCTGATGGCTCACCCCTGAGAGAGGGCTCAGACTCCCTTCCCAGCCCTTCTCCCACCCTGCAGCGTAACAACTGGGAGAAGGGGGCTGTAGAACAGAGCGAGCTGTCAGGGAAAGCGCACCCATCGCCAGCTCAATCAGCAGGCGTATGAGGGCTTTACCTCGTCCCAGCAGATGCAGTGGGAACGCAACAACGGTCCATGAAATCCCCAAGGACACTACTGCTGGCCAACACCACCTTCAAATAAAATAAGCCAGGTGGTACATGCTGGTGCTGTCTCCATCTAGTTTGCTAAATCTCCAGGCTGCACCAAACCCCTTTTTAAGGGGGAAGGATGAGGGTGAAAGCACAGGAATCATTTTATAACCCCCAGCCTGTGGGTCACAGTCACAGCATCACCCAGAACGAGCTACTTCATTGGAATCTCACCCCAATCCTCCTCCTTTTTCTCATGTTCCTAACAAAAACCAGGTGATCTGCAGGTCAACCTTCTCTGCGTGCCAGCGTAACAGCAATTTCCACGCGGTCCTGAGACTGTGACAGTGCGGGCGGAGGCAGCCCAAGCCCCCGTGCTGCAGTAAATCACCCAACCCCAGCCGCGGCCCGAGAGCGGAGGCTTGCTAGGAAGCTGCCGTGCTGGCGTTTATGCAGGCACTTTGCATAGGCGGGCGGGGAAGGCTTTTGCCAGATGAATCTATTCTTCAACCAGCAGCGAGTACACTCGGGGCTTTGCTTAATTAAAAGCTGACTGACGCTCTGGGCCAAGCCGCTAAAGTGAAAACATTTCCCTTGCCCGCAGAGTTTATCAGGGCTTAGAGAAATCTTTGTTTGAATGGCTCCGCTCCCTGACGCGATTGTTACTTAACAGTCTTACAGCCCTATAGATAAACTCCTGCCGGGTTTATCTGCCGAGGGTAAATATGCTGCTGGAAGAGAGCAGCCTGCCAGATCAGTAAAGACAGCGATTACATCAAATGGGATCCATAGGGCTACACCCAGCTGGGATTTGAAAGCAACAGGACCAAGGCTGGCTGTGGGGAGAGTAGAGATGGGTAGCGGGGATCCTGCTGTACCTTCCACATCAACCTAATGGGTGAAATGAGGGCGGAAAGAGTCCATACAGAGCGAGTATAAAGTATATATGCTCCCCAAATGGGAAGCTTTCCAAGAAGCACAGCCCTCCTGCAGTCCTCTGAGCCAACCCCTGGAGCTCCAGAGCTCCACAGAGACCTTTCAGGGTGGACACGTAAGAGGGGGGACACCATAAATAAAGATATTAAAATAAAAGACATAAAAGGTACCATTACAAGTGCATGCAACTGAGCAGAACATTGCAAAGGAGAGCGGCGCAAGCTGGCAGCATCGCCAGGTGGGCCATTTCTCCTGGCTGAGCTGCAAGGCATTTCCTGAGCTCCTGGGAATTTGCCAGAGACCCAGAAAATTGTGTGCAGGATGCCGCGATCCCACACATGGGGCCCTCATGCAGAGAAGACAGCCTGAACCCCAGGCAGATTTAGCCAGGGCGGGATTGGATTGGCAAGGGCTGAGCTGTGGGGCTTTCCTGCTGTCTGTCCCTCTCCCTCCTCTCCTGCTGCCTCCTTTCCCGGCACGCTCCGGCAGCTCCGGCGCAGCTCCTGCCTGCGCGCGTGGGGAAGGCACAGGGTGCTGCAGCGCATGGAGAGGGGGGAGAAAAGGCTCCACAGGCGATGGCAAGCTGCTTTTTGGCCGTGGCACCAGGCAGGCTCCCTTACCTGTGCACGAGCTGCAGGTTCTCCTGCTTGAGGCGGCTGTGCTGCTCGCCGTTAGCGGCCGTGTCCTTCTCCAGCTCCGTCACCCGCTTCTCCAGAAAGACAACCTGTGCGATGGGAGAGGGGAGATTCAGCCGCCCGCGCTGAAACCCGCTGGCACAGCAGCACCAAGTGCCGGAGCAACTTCCCCCACCTCCAGCGCAGCGTGCAGATGCTCCCCGCTCGCTTCGGGGCCGCCTCGCTTCGTCGCACCGATTCGGAGCCGGTCACCCCGACACAGCTCCTGGCATCACCGCGCAAGGCAGCCCGAGCTGCAGGAGCCATCACCGGGGCTCGCTCCCCAGCGAGCTACTTGAAAACGGATGGCTGTCGCTGGAATCGGGTAGGAATGCCTTGATTTAAAACATCCCTCTACACCCTGGTTTCTCAGTCTTTGATGTCTCTCGTGTACCAATACAGGGCCAAACGCTTCACTCTTTCTTTTCTTCATACCCTTCATGATAAAACCTTACACGGAGGACTAGAGGGATCCCAGCCGGAGCACCAGAGCTCTGCTGCACCCAAGCGCAGCCCCGAGGCTGGGGATGACCACCCGCTGCCTACGACAGGACCGAAAGACCCTGGGCTCACAGCCATGCGTAAATAAAATCACGTAGGAGGAAACAATGCTAGCTGGTGGGGAAGGATCAGAGATTTCTCCCTGTACCTATACGGGGCTTATTTCAACCGTATTTGCATTTTCATTCACTTTCTCTAAATAGTGCACATCTTTGCAGAAAAAAGGGGGCCGGGAGTGCCCCTCTACTTCCCACCCAAGCAGGAGTGTGGGTAGGCAGGGAACTGCACAAGGACAGAGCTCACCGTTCCAAAAATCCCATTTCTACCCATACAAGAACAATCACAAAAGAGAGGCAGCCAGGAGCATGTCTGTAAAACTCGAACCATCGCTCTGGGGAGAAGGGCAAGCGATATGCAAGGACATTAAAGACAAAAAGACATGCAGAGACACCAGGCCCTTCCCAGAACTGCGTACGCAGTTTCCCAAGCCACCTACCATCAAATTGGGAGTGTTTCATTCAACTTTCAGACTTGGAAAAATGTTGATTTGGAAACAAAAATTTTAAAGGTCTTCTATGCATTACAATCATAACAGAGTGCAGCCACACAGATATGTATTTCTCTTTCACATTCTGCTCTGTGCAGCTATTTGTGATTCCAGAATTAAAAAGTCATTTTCAAGGAGCGGCAGGACTACAGCAAATGCTTACACAAGCCACAACTCACCTATCTTTACCTCTCTTGCTTTCCCTCAGCCATTTTTAGCTCAGAGGGCTCAAACAAAAGCTTTTTTGTGCTCGTGCTCTGCTCCCATCTTGCCCCACAATCCTTTTCTCGTAAAACCCCAGTAAAACCCATCAGGACCAGCACAAGATCAGTTTCACATCTTCACGGCACATGCAGCAGCGGCAAGAGCATGCCGAGGAGAGGAAGTCCTTGTTTCACATCAGGCAACTTTGCTCATCTCAGAAAAGCAGAATTTGAGAACATCTTCTTACATGAAGAAGAAGTGAAAACACAGCCTGCAAACAGCTCCGCCCTGCTCCCAGCGAGCGGGAGGGAAGCCACCCTCCCAGCAAGCGGGACAGCACACCTCCAGCCCCAGGAGAAGCCACCAGTGCCACCTCCCGACTCTGCACAAGACCTCTGCAGTTGGATGCCAAGCACCCTTATTCTCCATCCTCTCGATTCAGGGGGTCCATATGTCCCACCGCAGTGATCCACCTGGGGCCAGCTGGGCAGCAGGAGAAGCTTCAGCCCACCTCCTGCCTGGGGATCTCGGAGGACTGCGAGCCACTGCATGCTCCAGGACAGCGTAGACAGCGCTGCTCTTACCTTGTCCGTGATGTCCTCTTCTGTACACTCCAGCATATCCCGGTAAGAGCCCTCCATCACCCCCACGGACAGCGTGCTCGTCTGGTGCAACTGTCTGTAACAGAGACAAACCACCCCAACCCACAGCAACACCAACATCAGAGCGAACATTGCAGGGCATGCCGACTTCAGACGACAACCACCATTGCAGGATACAGTCCCCTCTCTCTCCTCCTCAACTGCCACCTCCTTTTCCAAGGGGATTTAATAGCTCTGCTCCTTCTTGGGCTGCAGGATTTACAGCAAAGGATGGCGTGGGCCAGGTTCTTCTCACCACCGCTAGCTCTGACGGGCAATGGGTACCAGGGCCGAGTGGGTGGCTGCTTACCAGCTGCCCAAATGCACCTCGCGAGGGAAGCGCAGACGTGGACGCATGCCGCTGGGACTTCATACCGTGATCATTTGCTCTTGCTCTTTGGAACGGGAAGAGATAAGAGCTCACTTTTCACTGTCTTTCTTTACGAACGCACCAAGGCGGTGTGTTATCCAGCAGAGGACAGAGTACTCTGCTCTAGCCACCGGTAAGGTTAATAAGAAGCACGGGGCAGCAGGTGTTAAGGGGAGGGAGGGGAGAAAAAGCCCTGAACCTCTTGTGAAACACCCCAGCCCACCTCCTCGCACCAGCCGGGACAGCCGAGAGCGAGCTAATCATTAGCAAGGCCTTGTGACATTGGTGGCCACAGCTCTGCAGTGATCTAAAGGATACCCCGTGGAGGGGCTCATCCGCGCTTAATCCTCGTGGTATCGCTGCAGGTCAGTTCTGCCGTCTCGTGGCACGAGAAACTGCTGTTGCCAAGGGGAGGGGTGGTTGTATTCCAGCTCTGCGAACTCCGGGCAGAGGCTGCCTGGAGAACACCACTCAGCTCTCCCACTGCACCTCAGACGATGAGCAGCCTGATCTGCCTTTGAAGCCAGCACCGCTCTGAGCAGGAGGTGAACAAGAAAACCACAGAGGTCTCTTTGAACCTCGGTTTTCTGAGGAATTTGTAACGTGGGCTCTCAAATTCACCCTGCTACACAATATGCCCATGCAAATATTCATGAAGCATAACTGGCATTTACCGAAGAGACCACAGCTGAGTACCAGCCTTATTTTGCATCCTCACCCTGAGTATATATTTAGATCCTGAAGTCTCGGGCACATTTGTCATTTAAATCATGCCAAGCACAACAGGGCCTAAGCAGCTGACATTTCTTGGCACAAGCAGAACCTGGATAACAAAAGTCAGGAAAGAGCCCTTACCAAAATAAAATCAATTTCCTAAAAGCAAATGTTTTGGTATTATTCAGTAATTACAGTATCTGTAACCAAGGGCTTTCTTTGAGCTGATCTTCAGGATCTGGCTCTACTCTGCAGCAAAACCCTCTTACCTCTGTTGGTACCACGAACTAAACTCAACTGCTCTTGATTTAACCAATATTTACCTAAGCCCACAAGTCCCAGCCTCAGAAAAGCATCTTAGAAACGCGAAGGGCCAGGAGGGCTCAACGCCCAACAGACAGAGAATCTCCATTCCCAAAAGTTTAACTCAAATCCTCCCCAAATTTGCTCTGCCAGACGCGGGACAAAAACCAAACCGCAAACAGGAAACCCGGGGCCAGGCTGCTCCCTCCAGCCTTCTTTCCTGCCAGTGTTTTTAACAAAGATCTAGAAAGTGAGATGAGCGGAACGAGGAAATGTAGTATCAAGGGCCCGCTTCCTCGCCAGGAGGAGAAGCCGCGCCAGGGGAGACCTGCTGACCGCAGGAGAAATGGAGAAGGGAAAGGTGCGAGCGCGCAGCCGGGAGGGAGAGGCGTACAGAAGCCGCTCCGGTCAGCGCAGAGAGCAGATCGAGGGCCAGGGCAAGGGGGTACGAGCATCACCTGAATCTTCCTGTTCCTCTGCAGCATCCCTGTCCTGCTCAGAAAGGAGCAAAGAGAAAGGCAAGGTCTGCAGAGGGCAACCTCCCTCCCGAGCGGGGTGGAGGCAGGCAGGGCAGCTAAGGTGAGCCTCAGGATAGTCTTAGCAGCACGATAACACAGGAGAGGGAGGGAGGGTGAAGCTGGGGCAGGAAAGGTGAACACCAAAAGCAGATGGACCCTCCACCCCAGCAATTCTGAGCAAACCCTGCTACTTTTCCTGTGCGGGCAGGGATGAAAATGCCCACGAGGAAAGGGCGACCGGCACCACACGAGACCATCCCACAGGGCAGAAGCAGCAAAGCATTAAACCCCAGGGTGGGGTTACCAGCGGTCACCCCCCGGGAACGCCCCAAAGCCCCCCGATTGAGCTGGGAGGGCTGCTCCAGAAAAGCCAAGCACTGAGGATTACACTGAGCAAAGGCAAACGGAACCGCAAACGGAACCACAAGAGTCGTCTAAGGCGGCTGGCTTTTTTGGGGTGCTGAAGAAATCCCTCCGAGTAGGTGTGCTGACCAGTCCCGTCTTCTAAAGGCTCTAGAAGCCCACTAAGGTGACATTGGGGAGGAGACAGCCCAGCCAAGCAGCCCAGAGGGACATGCCCTCCCAGAGACTCCCTCCCCGCTCCGCATGCCCCCTGCTAGGGCACGCGCAGGATGGAGCGTGGAAGCACCCCTACTCCTGTCCTGGAAAAACATCAGGTCGATGCCAGCCTCCAGCTGCCTGCACGAGGGCGAGATCCCTGTTTCAGAAAAACAGCTATTGCAAACCACATCAGAATTAAACGTGGTTTTCCCCAGCGCTGTCCAGAAGTACAACACTGCAAACTTATTGTGACAGCCTTTCTGGCCGGCAGCTAGTTATAGGCACCCCTCTCACCGAGCAGTAATACGAGCACGAGCTTACCTTGCCACCTTCTTGCTTGAGAGTCTTTTATTTGGACTGCAAAATGAAGAAAAAACAGGAAAGAGTTAGGAAAGCTGACAGTGGAGCACGAGGGAAACAGGAAACTGGAAGCAGTCCGGGGCACATCCTTCGCTGGGGCAGGGGAGTGCCCGCACAGCATGCACCACCGCACCCCCGCGACGGGGCAGGCGAGGGAACCGCTCACGTCTGTAACAACCCAGCGATAACGAATGAGCCGGAGTAACGCCACAGAAAACCTCAGCAACGGGATCCTCTCACCAGCCGATCCCTGTCCTGAAAGCTGATCCCCAAGGCAAGGGCTAATAATAGCAGTGAGGTTGGTGGGGCTCAGCCTGGTGCTGATGGCAGCCCGAGCTACGTCTCCTGCACCCCGCAGCACCCCAGCCCTCGCTCCCCTACCGCCCTCACACAGATTAGTCTCGCTGTTTGGCTCTGGATCACCAGACAACTGCTGCCTACTTGTAGCTCAGACATTTTTAGGAGCTGCCAATCGCGTCCCTTTCTGGATTTTAAGCACCCAGGCACTGTTACGATTGCTGGGGACAGGTACAAGCTCTCCTTTGCACAGATAACCGATGGAGATCACACACCCCGGCTTCCGTGTACGCCTGAGCTAGCTGCCACCATACCACAGCGGTCAGGGTTCAGCTAATGCTCGGCCTGCCCCATGGTTTGAACAGCCAAGGTCTGCGTTACCCTGCCCTTCGGGATGGGGCTGCACGCCCCCCCTGCTGAGAAAAAAAAGCCTTTTTCAGAACCAGCTACTTGCTGAGATGCTCCTTCTAGTCCTTCGGTCGTGACTGATGCAGCTGCATGCTAGCGAAGCAAGCGGGGCTTGGATCTCACTCCTCATCTTCCACCCAAACGCGCCCTGCTGTCAAACAGATGCTGGCGGGACCCATCGCTGGTACCAAATCATCACTGAATGACGGCAGCAAGCACAGCTCTAGCCCAAGCAGAGAAGCAGTAATTGCATTCCCTGGTGCTTACCTCAGTTTAAAGAAAATAAATATAATCGTCTAGGAGCTCATTCCTACCTAGGACTGCAACAATTACATTAGTTCTTCGAAGGAGGACTAAAAAATAGCTGAGGACAATTTTCTTTTTGAAAAAAACAATGACCAAGCAGGGGCTGTTGTCAGGGTTACCAGCCCCCGTGTCAGAAGTGCATCCTCAAACCCCAGGTTTCCAAGGCGTGCAAGAGCCGCTGCTGGCCGGGCTTCAAGGACACTCGGCACCCGCCCGAGGGGAGGAGGTCAGGCCCTCACCTCTGCCAGCAATTGTAACGAGTCACGTAAGTCCCCAGCACCGGAGAGAGAAAAAATATTTTTCTCTGCAAACAGCATATCGTAAAGCAGTGCCGGCACCTGCGGGTCTCCCCGGAGGGGATGAGACACACCACTGCTGCTTCAAGGGCACTAAAACAAAACGTACTTTCACAAAACTGGTTCATCCCAAGCTCCTGGCGGACATTTTTCCCCTGCCTTCCCGTGCCGTGGGCTTGAGCAGTGGTGCCCCAATGCTGGGACCAGGCTCCCCACCTTATTCCAAGCATAAGCCACCGTATATATGCCCACAGCCTTTACGAGTGAGGTTGTTACCCGGCGGTTTGGGCTTCACCCCAGCTGCTAGCATCCTCTGGAGCCGATGTCTTCAGCAGGCACTGTGCAAGGCTGCTTGGGCCAGATTTTGGTCCAGTTTCTGCTGCTCTGTTTTCCTGCAGCCTGGGACCTATCCCCTGCACCGAGGGCTTTGCGCTGCTGGTGATGCTGGGAGCAAACAACAGGTCCTGCCACACACCACACGCTGCACGGGGATGTGCCTCTCATCCTCGCCGCAGAAAGGGTGGGCAATGCCCCTTCCATCGGGGCAGTGCGCAGGGGCACTCGGAACCAATCTCCAACAAATCTGAGCATGGGAAACCCTGAACACAGATGGAGGAACGACATCTACTCGCCCTGAGCCCAAAGGGCACACGCTAAACCGAAACCTCCAGAATCCCCACCGCGACGCCATGGGACGGAGAAGCCTCCTCTAGAAACCCCAGCCATCGCTGGAGGCTCTGAGGTGTTTGTTCAGCTTTGCAGGTAGATTTGGTGGAGAAAGCCTGAAATAGAGTGGGGCTACTGGTGCATCCAAGGAAGTCCAGCATTCTCCTTAATAACTGCATAACCTGAGACCCACCACTGACTCTCAAGGCCTCCAACAGCAAAGACAACTATTCACCCAAGAAAGAGAAAGGGAGAGAAGCACTTTTTCCATTAAAAAAATTAGGGTCACACTCCTATTTGTTTTCCAGTTCTCTTCCCATAGCTATATAGACCAGGGGAGCTCCTACGTCACACTGTCCCCGGAGAGGACAGATAGAGACCAAGAGGATGACCAAAAACCAGGCTTGAAGGAGCACACCAGATGCGAGCAGAATGATTGTCATCGATACAGCCATCCTTCCACTCAGTGGACTGTAAACAGCTCCGAAAAAATAAGGAAATAAAAATCCCTCCCCACTTGTCAAATCCGCAAATCCTGCTGCTGGCTGGTAGACCTCAAACGTTGCATCCAAAACCTCGTGCCTACCATGTCTACCTGGCTAGTGGTGGCACACAGGAGGGTGGGCAGCTGGCGAAGCTGGGCAAAACAAGATTTTATTGCTGCAAAGTGAGAGTGCCTACAGGAGAGGTCCCAAGCCACAGAGAGCAAGCTGATGTTTCCAGGTTACTGCTGCAGCGGGGGACGGGCTGTACCTGCCCTTCCAGATCGAGCAGCAACTCCGGCGTGCCTCCATGCCGGGAATCACCGGCCAGAACCCCTGGCAGTCTTTTCCTTGGTGACTGAAATACTGTACACGATCAGCTTGCGGCTTCACATCCCGGTGCAAGAACTGCATTACCCGGAGCGTGGAGAAGCACCCACCACTCATTGGGACATGCAAAGAGGCTGCCCAGAGCAGAAGGGAAGGCTCTCATTGTCTGCCAGCCTCCGTGGCTCAGATTAATGGAAACTTCTGCTGACCCTCCATAACATCATTACAAACCTTTACCACCCGGCAAGGCTCACCTTGTTTGGTGAAACTCATCCTCTTTTGCAACAGGAATCAAGCAAGGCACAGCAAAGGGAAGCTGTGCGAGACAAGGAGAGTCTTCCCTTCCAGAACATCATTCCCCACACTGAAATGGCCACATGCAAGCCCAATTACCTATTCATTTCAAGATCATTCAGGCGAGCAGAAAGATCCTCGAGGCGGTTGATTTGTTTGTGGCACTGGCTACAGTAAAACTCAAATGCTTCATCTGCGATAATGCTGTGCAGTTTCGCAGCGAGCGGATTGGTGCTAGAGAAATCACAAGGGTCATTTTAACAGGACAGAACAGACCAGACAGGGCTGATTCTCGTCCGTGGCTTCCACAAGCTGAGCGTACGTTGGGGCAGGGGAGGTTCTGCTGCGAGGTACAAGACTTTTACAAGCCAACTGGCAATCAATATGGAGTTGCTATAAATTAGCAGGACCTCCACCACCCTCCTACCAGAGACTTACAGCAGCTGAGCTTGGCTTACGTCTGCAAACCCCTGTGCCAGCCAGCTCTCGTGGAGAGCCCCGGGAAGGCAAGGCACATGCTTTCCACATACCTACATGACTACAAAGTTTATTTTTTGCCATGGTTTTCCAAGCAGCCTCTCTCAGGAGGCTCTAGCAATGGTCCTGCCTTGGTAAATGCAGACCGAACTCACACACCGCTGGACCGGGCATTGTGAGAGCCAAACCCTTTGGTCAGTCGCAGCACGTTCCAACGGGATGCTTTAAAAATAGAGCATCTGTGCTGCTGCAGACCCTCCATTAGCAACGCACAGAGTCAGATTTTCATTGCAAAGAGCTGCCCTTTTAAGCTAAGCTCAAAAAGGTGGCTGTGATTCAACTGCTGTCTCCTATGCAGTGAAGCACGCAGAAGCTGAAGCAGCAGCTGTGCCTTCTTGTAGGAAACATCATTTGGCAAGGGGACATGGGGAGTCCACAGGACTTTAATGGCCTGGGGAGCTAACGGGCCCAATCAGCCTTTCATTTTCAGCTGCTCATGTGGAAAGCAAGCTGCGGAGGCATTCACCGACACTTGGCAAACCAGGGAGCCATCTCCCCCACCTGACATGACTTGGGCAGGACAGAGTTTGGCCAAGGGATTCTGAACAGCAAAGAGTTTGTGTTACTTTGGGGCCAAATCTACTTCACAAATCCTTTCTGTAGGAAAATGTGCTTCTGGAAGCCATGGACTTTAATCAAAGAAAGGTTAATAGTGAAAAAACAAAGCAGTTCAATAAGAAAGACAGGAAAAGGTGTGAGCAAACACAAGCAACGTTAAAACCAAAATGCATCTGAAAGGGCCGGTTAACCCCGTGAATGCAGATACACACTGGCAAGTCCTGGCCCGGGAGATGCTGAGGGCCCAGGACACCCCAGGAGGGGTCTCCTGGCTCAAGACCTTCACACAACCCCTCAGTGATGTTTTTTGGTGGCAGTGGGGTGTCAGCAGCCCAGCCACCCCCAGGGTCAGGCCTCTGAGTTTGTGCTGTCTGTACAGTATTTCCGAGCCCCCTAAGAACAGGCAGCTGGACAACAGTCAATGCCGAATTGCTCATCTGTTCCCATTCCTGGAAAAAAATAATTGGGAAACATTCCCCTACCGTCTAGGGCAGGTTCGGACCCAGGGCTATCGTTACCCACCAGCAGTCAGCTCAGTCGCTCAGGCTTTGCGCAGGGTAAGAGGTGACAGAAGCTTTGTGGCACCTGGAAGAAGTGGTATGCCCTTCTCCGGGCTCTGCCCCCACGCCTGGCCACATGTGAGCCCTGTTCAAGCAAGTCCTCCTCATCCCTGCCCGGAGGCAGAAACAGCTCACCCGGCTGGGTGCATCCCTGGGAGAGGTGTGAACCCGAATCTTAACAAGCGTTAATCAAAACGGGAGAAGAAGCGTAGAGGAGAAGCCGGAGGGCAGCCTGGCAACTCTCCGAGTGCGTGCAGATAGACGTGGCCTCTGGCTGTGCTGGTTGCTCGCCCGGTGAGTGGGCGAGAGCTGGGCTGCACTGCGCCGCGGGGCATCCCCACCTACCCTCGTGGCAGGCTGCCATGCTCTGTGCCGTATGCAGCCCTCCTGCCTCCTCCCGCCGGCTCGTGGAGCAACGTTCCTCTCCCACAGGTCACTGGTGCTTACTGACACGGCATGTCGGCAGCCAAAACGGGTGCGTGCAAGGAGCTCTTCCTTTCAGTTGCCATTTGGCTCCCACCAAGCGCTGCAGAGAGACTTCTCCTACCCGATGGACACGCCGGGGAAGAGGTGGCAACCCAAGAGGAGAGATCACCACACACACGCAAAGACCACATGGGAAAATGCAATACGCCATAGCATTCCTTGAAGGTTCTTGGGTTTTGTATTAGTCCTCTGGTGAAGATCTGGAGCTGTGGCAGGAAAATTTGTCGACGTTATTCCTGTTTAGAGACCCTCGTAATGTAGAAAGGGTGTGTGGCGATGTGATCGTTTAAGAGCGATGCTGTTCCTTGTATTCAAACCACAGCCAAAAGAAAAGTTCAGCCTGAACCAGTGGTATCCTGTAGTTCTTTAAGGCTTCACTACATTTAAACAAACTGGGGTGGCAGGGCTTTGTTCAGAAAAACAGCGCTATCTCAGAGAACGATCAGCTAAGGACCTGCACGCATGCAACGATAATCCAAGGTAACGGCTAGACCCGAAAGGCATGAGGAAATCCTCTGTTTCAAACAGAGCCGCATTCTTTATGCTGGAGGTTTTGCAGGGTTTATCTGCAGCCTGCCTCCCTCGCAAGCCCCAGCAGCGAGTCTCCAGCACAAACCAGCACGAGCTGCGTGGCCATGCGCCGAGTGAGCCCCTCCCGGCAGAGGAAAGATGCTGCAGAGCAGGATCTCGTGGATGAGATCCAAAGAGACAGAGCAGCAGAGGGGAGACGGTGCCCTCACAGAGCAAGATTTGGACACTGGGAGCACAGGCAACCTGGAAGCTCCAGATGGGTATTAAATAAAAAGTCTAACTGATTGCAAAGCTCCTTTAGCTGAGCATTTTCTTGCCAGGAGCCTTTTGGACTAGGTTGGAGGCCCACCCTCAAGGAGCAACTCAAAACGAACACCAAGGCTGGTTTTTATCTGAGAGCACTTCCTACGCTGCAGCGCCAGTACAGCCAGCCACACTCGGCGTTTCTGCACAGCGTGATCGAAGGACAAGCGTGGATGAGCGACATGTCCCTTGCCCTCCAGGATATCCCATCACATCCAGCACTGGAGCACTGGTTTCCTGAACGAATGGGTTAGGCGTGCTTTGCAGCAACGCTCTCCTGCCACAGGTTTAGTTAACATCTTCAAAATTGCTGCTGCACCAGCAAAAAAGAAAGTCAGCCCGGACCTGCAGCAAAGTGCAGGTGTGGAGATTTGACAACAGTCCTTCCCCACCAGCCCTGTACAACCAGAATCGCCCAAACTCTACGCAGGGCGTTGGGAAGCTGGCAGAAAACAGGTAGACAGCAAAAAAGAAGTTATGGCAAGTTGACACTGCTGCAGGAAGCCACAAATACATCACCCCAAAGGAAAAAAGCATGTTCTTGTCTTCAACGCAAGCGTGTGTGGCTGCCAGGTACCACTGCTGCCTTGCGCAGAGAGGCACTGCCCGAGGGAGAAACATCTGTCCCCGGTGTCATCTGTCATCACAGAGACTTTGTAGGCTGCAGCAGCGGATGATCGTTCCAGCTTTTACTTTTTTCCCTTAGAGAGTAAGTATTGATGGGTTTTGCATTGCCGTACCAGCTCCTCAGTCCACTCTGCAGGGGCTGGAAAACCAACATTTGCCTGGTTTCAGACCCTAAGGCAAGGCATCCAGGAAAACGCTACAGCCTGCTTCTTGCTCCACGCATCCCTGAGGATGCCTAGAGAAGGAAGGCTGCCGCAAGCTCGGGCAAATCCAACGAAGCATCATCTCAAAGACAAAAATAGAAGCACAAGAGAGAAAGAAGAAAACCTGATGTCATCCAGCAGGACCAGGGGTAAAGCCGCATGGTGGTCTTCTCTACCAGAAGGTTCTGTGAGGGGCCACGTCCCTAACAGGAGGGGGAGCGGGAGGCTGTCCTGGATGCATGTGAAATGCAGACTGCTCTTCCCCCTGCTGCTGGGCATTAGTGCCTCTGGATGGGAGGATGGGCACTGTTCAGGAAAAGGAAAGACCAAGGGAGGCAACTTCTCTGCCAGTTCCGAGCCGAGCATCCCCTTGTATCCAAAGTTTGGCAGGAACCCCCTCTCGCAGGCCGACTGATGTGCAAACCCAGAGGAAACAACTGTCTCGCACACAAAACACAGGTGAACGCACGACGCAGCCGAAACCGGTTAAAACATCGCCGGCACCGTGCCGAGCATTACCTGGGAGAGAGGAACGAGGAGCTGTTAAAGCTGCTTTCCCCATTACACAAGCTGTCCGAGAACAAATCTGCTTCATTCCCTTCTCCGTAATCCTCAAAGTGCTCCTCTCCGCTGATGACCGTGACGATGGAGTGGCCGAGGTCTGAGCCCAGGGGCAGGTCGTGCGGATGGGATCTGTGGGAACAGAGGGGAAGACGTTACAGGGCAGCCACTGCAGCAGCCCTTCCAGTTGCACCCGATGCCTCTGCTTTCCAAGTCCCGGCTCCCATTCCGGCAGACCAGGCCAGCTGTTCCTCACAGTGCAATTCACCCCGTGCCTCGAACACCGAAGGGGCAGCCCAGGCACCACCGGGAAGCCTGCAGCAACTTTTTTCACAACAAACCAATGCTTTTTCATGCAAGCTCCCCTGGCACCTGCAATATAGGATCTGGAGGTAGGAGTTGAAGGACAGTACCCAGGGTTGGTGGCAAACCCTTGCATGGCACGGGCGCAACCAAAAGCACAGCAGAAAAAAAGCTCAAAACACACCCTAAAGATGTTTTGAATTACACTGTCAGCCTGTGTGCCAGGTTCATGCTTGCTTCTTGCTGTATAATCCTATCAGAAGCCCAACACTGGGGTTTAACACTGTAAACCCCTCTCCCTGCCCTCCCCACAACACAAATCCCGGCGTTTTACAGCCAAACCCGGCAGCGACAGAACCCCTGGCAAGACAAAGGAGCCCTTTCCCTGCTCCTGCTGGGAAAATGCTGTACACACTCCTGGCGATCTTGGAGGGGGGAATGCTGTCTCGTGCGTTTCCAACACCGGATCCGGCAGGCTGCAGCGTGTTAAGCCTCAGCCTAAACCCTGCACACCCCCAGCACAGGTCCTGGGATGTCCCGTGCTTCGGAGGGGACACAGCTCATGCAGAAGCCAGCATTTCTGTGCCTTTTCACATGCGCAGTGCTGCATGAAGCCAAGCAACCACGGCAGCATGCGCCCACCCGCACAGGGCTTTCCTGCCCAGGACCGCAGAGGTTTTCACATTCAGCTGGGGAGAAAAGGCAGGGGGGATTTGTAAGAACCAGGCTGTGAAAGCAGCTCATGCGTTTGTGAGCCACAGGTATGAGTTCTGCGGGGGACCAGCACCACTCTGCTCTCCAAAATTCAATGTTAAAAAAAAGATTGCATTATAAAAACTGATATTTCAGGCTACACCCCCATCTTCATCCACTTGCTAGGAGAGGGAAAATGGGGGTATGACTAGATTGCTGTACTAAGCCAGAAAGAAAAAGATTACAGATAAGCCATTTATGACAAAAACCTGCACCATCTGAAGGATTTACCCTTATCCTGTTAATAAAACATGTCAACCCTCCAGCCCAAACAGTACTCTATTTAACCGCAGACAAGTCCAGTCCAGCTTTTAGGCATCCGCACACCCTCCTTGTGCACCAACCGGCGAAAGCACCGTTATTCCGCAGCGGGATCCGTCAGAAACCCATCCCCCCCGGCGGTGAGTCAGAGGCTGCACCCAGCAGACCACTGCCGAAAGCATCGGAAATCTCTCCAGAAATAGAAGGCAGGGGGTGGAATTTTAAACTCACCAGCTAAATCCAAGCCCAAATCTCTAAATTTGGGGCTGTGGTTTGACAAGCACGGTACAGAAGCAGATCTGATCAGGCACCTGGAAACCCTCAGCCAAGGATGCTCTGGGCAATAAATAGTCCGAGTATTTCATTTACACCTAGTGGGGACTCTAGCAGTTCTGAGATCCGGAGTCCAACTGATCTTTACTACACACAGCCTTAATAATGTAAATAATCTAAGGTATGCTGAGCTTTAGCAGCTACTGAAAAGTAGTGTTCAAGCTCTGAGTCAGTCCACCAGCTGCGTTGGTCGGATTGTACTTACTGATTGTAAAGGTGTGAAACTGTTGTCCTGCCTGGGGTCTGATGGCACCAAAACCGGCCCTCAACAACTTTGGAATAGGCTTCCGGAGGCTTCTGTCTCAAGCCTTCTCAATCTTTAAGCCAAATTAACTTTTTCCTTATTCTTTTTGGCTACCTGGAATTTGCGCACATTTAACACACCTGGCAACAGGCACCACTGCGCTTGGACAGAGCGCCCAAAGGACGCCCGACCTTCCCAAGACCACACTGGGAGTAGCAGGGAAGCCTCAAGAACAACCTAATCTTAAAAAATTTCCCAAGCAAAGTATTTTGTACCTACAGGCAGGCGAATCCGAGGCACGTCATTTTCCCCAGAGGACGAGAGCGCACACAGGCTGCCATGGCCTCTCCAGAGATCCTCTGCTCAGTCGTCGGAGAGCTCAGCAACCAATTATATCCTGATTTAACTGTGACTGAGCCGAACGCGCTCGGGCGAGGAGAGCCTAGCCAGCTAATCCCATTTCTTCCCTAATCCACAGCACCCTTTCAGCTCCGGCGCTGAGTGCCCAGCAGCACTGACTGCTCACCGCATCTGACGCTCCCCACATGTGATTTTGGGGTGGGAGGGAAGCCCGGTGCTTTCGAAAAGCAACGGGAACTGTAAGTACTCACCAGAGCACCATGCCTGGGTGATGTGGTTTTGGCCAAAAAAATTCTGTGCGTTAGCAGACTTTAAGCGATGACGGTTCCAGAGCTGTCAGCACAGACTGGTGCCCTTGGGTCACTGTTAAAGGAGTTATTCCCTCCCTTCCCACCGGCCAGCATCCCAGTTTCACCCCAAAACCCACTTTTCCTGGAAAACCTAGGAAATGAGGGGGGCCCAGGAGCAGTTTCGCCAGCAGCAGTTCAGACCCAGGGAAGAAGATCTTAGCTCACACTTCTGTGCTTCGGGCACTGGTTCAGAACTAGTTATTACAGGAGGTGGCTGCACATCAAAGGGCACCCGCATGTTTAGGTAAAACAAGAATACGCTGAGTTCCCCTCCTGACTTGAAAATTACATGTTGTGTTTCTGGCTTAAGTGATAGATTAAAAACTGCAAGTATTTCAGGTGTTTGGATCATCTGAGAACTTCTTTTAGAGGTTAAAGATGCTAATGAGGGTACAGAAGTTCTCCCAAGGCAAGCAACGATTAACTCAAAGAGATTGCCAGGCCAAGCTCCAAAACAGCCTACACATGGTGCAGTCTAATTATTATAATTATTCTTAAAGAAGAGCTATTTTGGTCTTGCATGAAGTTACAAAAACAAAGAATAAACCAACCAGTTTCAGCAAGACAGACTCAGCCCACTTTATTTTAAATCCTCAGGCTGCATCTCCCTGCTCCCAGTTTGCCAGGGTTTCCTGCCCTGCATACTGAGCTTTGCTCCTGGCCGTTCCCACTCACCCATGCTCCGGCTCCTCGATGGGATCCGTGAACTCCGAATGCACAGTGGAGTCGATGGCACTGTCCGTTTCTACTTCGTCGTGCATCTCGTGATGTACTAGTGTGCTGGTGTCTTCATCCGTGAAGGTCTCGCACTCGCTGTACGTGCTCTCTGAGCCCATGTAAGCACTGTCAGTCACCTCATTTGCCTGGTAAAAAACACAGGAGGGAAAAAAGAGATAGTATAGCTACGAGGTTTCATTGCAGAGCAGGACAAAGCGCGTATGGAGCAGCTAATTACTGCTGCACTGCATTTCTAAGCACAGAAATCCAGCCTCCCAAAAGCAGCGTGTGCTGTACCCCAAGTCCAGCTGCTGCTCTGTCCCCAGCTCCAAGGGCCGAGTGCTGCCCCGGGGTGCACCGTGGCCTTCAGGCTGCACAGACTTTGCAACAGCAGTGTTTGGAAAGCAGATTACAGAAATATATACTAAATAAGAGTCGGAGGGAGATTTTGTTGCGAGCGAGTATGGATTTGTTGAGTCCGGGAGGGATTACCCACTGCTTACTCAGCAGTTCTGATCACCGTTGCTTTCACCCACTCCATTTTAAAGAGGACACACGATTAATCTGAATTCTCTGCAAAAATTACCATTCAAAGCTCCCAGTTAGCCCTTAAAGCACTTCTTCCCTCCCGTCTAGTAACACAAGGGCACCTTCCATCCTTCAACAGAAAATAAGCTGGTTTATAAATCTTCATTACAGGGTCTAATTTGCACAGACCGCATCAGCAAGACCCTCCAATCTCCACACTTCAGCTGGAACAGCACCTCGAGCAGTGTGTACCACTTTACCACACCTGCTGCAGGCTCTAGGAAAAAAGCGCAGTTTGGTTTTCAAGACACCACGCTACGAGCACGGATGACTGAGTTTTGCTCTCAGTTCTGCCCCTTAGGCAGGCACCCATCTTTGGTCCTGCTCGTACGCAAGGGCAGAGATGGTCCTGCCTGGATCCGCACGGTGCTGAGCCGGAAACCACCCCCATCTTCAGAGGAGAGCCATGGGAGCACTAGAAGAAACACCCTCCTCAAGCAAAAGCTCTTGTTACCCATCAAAGCTCGTTTCCCAGCGTTTATGGGACATCCCCAGCGCACCTCAGAACAAATCAAATCATTTATGGCCCTAGGATCTCAACCGTGGTGGGATCTGTCAGTGCTGGCATGGAGCTCCGGCTGATCCCCTGTCACCGGAGGTGTGGGGCCGAGGGACGGGAGCCCTCTTGCCTGGTCTCAAGAGGAAAAGATGCTCGTGAAAAGCCATTTGCTCTACTTGAAGTTCACCCAACGGGACCAAAGCTGCTCAGCTGCTGGCTGCACCCCCTCCAGCATGGCAGCAGGGCAAAGCAGCGGCATTTTGCATGCAGGCACCAACATTGAAGCCAACCCCTCTTCCCCTGCCAGAGAGCACACAGGGCAGCTTTCAGTTCTTTTTCCAAGGATTTTCGAGAAAACGAGATTTCTCAAAGCCCTGTAGTACAGTAGCTGGAAAGAAAACACACAGATATACTGTCCTTGCAACAACAGGATGAAAAATGATGTTAGAGCTGTTCATTCCAAGCAGGGCATGGATGTGGCAGGATGGAAGAGTCCTGCTCGCTGCTGCAGGCGCTGCCCTCCAGCAGAGGAGCAGCTTTTAGGGCACGTGCTGTATTTGTACAGCCAGAGAGCACCAGACAAAGAGACAAATGTCCCACTGCCACTGCGGTGCCTAGACTTCGCAAACGCTGCTCTCGCCAGCCTGATTCTCCTCTTTCGGGTAAATGCTCCACACCCCAAAGAACTTCTGCAGCTTTCACTGGTGCAAAGCAGCTCAAAACACAACCAGTGCCTCATTTTGTTTCACCCACAAACTCCCAGGCAGCCTCAACACATACGAGGCCAGAAAGGGAGACAAGAACTTGTACGGGTGCTCCAAAAACCTCAAAAGGATGGATGGAGAGCTGCTCTACAGTGATTCCTACCCTACCTGGACACCGTGGAGCCAAGCAAAGCGACTGAGTCAACACCCTGGCTTTGCTCCCTGCCGAGCGCTCTCATCAGCCCCTGTGCCAACTGAGCACACTCAGCTGGATGATGGATAGAGACAGACAGACAGACAGCAGCCCCTCTTGTAAGTTTGGATCAGCTTTCACAGACCCACGCTGCCCTATGGACATCAGCGTCTCTCTAGGACACCACCCTGAAGTTAAACATGACACAAACCTTCACAGAACCCGAGTCTGAAGTCAGCATCAGGAGAAGAGGGGGTTGTTCAAGGGAACTTGATTCAAACAGAGCAGAGGCTGCTGCAGCGAACGGCATCCCTAGCATGGGGGAAGGTGGCTTTCACCAGCCTTCGAGATAAAAACAAAAGCCTCCTAAAATCCCCACCCACTTAGAAAAGCATAAATCCAGCATGACTAATTATATACTTAAAGCTTGGGACTCGCTTAAGTGCTTTAACTGGATTTATATCACACTTCCTAGAAACACTGGTCAGGCTCCTAATGCTTGAGCAGGAGGAGGACGAGGGAGATTTGGAAGAGGAGGCTTGGAAGAGCGGGCTTGGCTCCCTGCCTCGCAGACAGCCGAGGACACTGCACCATTCCCGAGCTGCCGGCAGCCCCCCAGCCCAGGCGTGCTCGGGCAATTCGAGTGCTTTTCCAAGCTACCTGCAGCGTACACCGAGTTTAGGAGAGGCCAGGCTTCAGCGTATCGGACAACGCTGTGCTGCAACCCTGGTTATGTTCTGCTTTGGGGGAAAAATATCCCATCTCCAGCCCACGCCGCATGTCCCCGGTGCTCACAGCAGCGACCGTGCTTCGTGCCGGACTGGCTTGGCTCTGCTGGGAGGGAAGCAGCGGGGACCCAATGCAGCAGAGAGTGCCCGAGAGATGATGGCAGACATCCACGTCTGCAGATGTCCCTGCGTGCTTCAAAGGGATACTTTTTCCCTGTTTGAAAAAGATTTAATGCCAAACTGGAAATAACTTTGCTTGCAGACTCTAAAGTAAACGCTGCTGAGTCTTTTCTCCCCTTCCCACTGGAAAAGGTTCAATTTAAGCATACATTGAAGCATTACACACAGCACAAGGTAAAGACAACTATTACAAAAAAGAAAAAATCCCAAAGCAACAAAACCAAAGAACCCCAACCCACAAGAAACTTGATTAAAAAACACCCTGTCATGGTTACCATTGCTGGCCCTCTCAACATGGAGCATAACCAGGAGCCGAACAGCTCAGGGCATCAGAACATCGCAGCACCCTTAACTGGATGATTTATCTATCAAATTGTTACAAAACATCTTATAGATGGGAAATACCGGTGCAGACAGGCTGAATGAGGGAGCAACCCTTCAGAGCCAGAAGCAGCCTCCAGCACGTTAACCATCTTCCTTCAGCCACACCGAGGATGTGCAGCAATTTATTTACTTTTTTTTTTTTAAAAAGATGACCTGTAACATAACTTGCAAACTTTCTTTGTATTTAGTAAAGGAGAATAATTCTTCTCTTGTAATACTAGCCTACATGCGATTTCAAATGCAAAAGCCCTATTAAAATTAAACCTACGTGGTCAATGAGTTAAGAGGCAGTTAAGACTGTAAACAAAGTCCTTCTCCCGAGCACAAGTGTGGAGAACTTTGCTTTACATTTCATCACAGATTAAGTAACTAAACCTCAAGAAAAGATGCAAGGAGGAAACTGGCAAAACAAGGGCACTTAGGTAAGGAATTAGCAAATGCCCGAGAAAGCAAAGCAAACCCAAGCCCCTCTGCCCTGGGCGAAGGTGCAGCCGCAGGTCGCAGAAGGCTCTTTTTTATGGCCTCACGAGCAGCTGCTTTGTGCACTGACCCTTTAAACCTCCTGCCACATCTCGTGTTCGGCCAGGTTTGCCTTGCTGTGGGCATGTAGAAAGCAAGCACTTTTTCCAGACTAAAAAAACCCCAACATGATACACTTAAAGACATCTGGCTTGGGACCGCCAGGCTAGGCTACAAGTGCTCCAGGGACTTGCCAGGAACGTCCCCACCACATTCAGAACTGGGTGGTGCCACCAGTATCAGTGTATTTTAAGTTTTATCAAATAAAACACAACCTTAGATGCTTCAGGTAAACCACAGACCTTAAAACTGGCACACATGCGCACACACACGGCCCCCGAACTGAAACAGGATCATGGTTCAACCGAGGTTCCCATCTCCGACTCCAGCTCCGCCACGAGGTATTTCCCCTGGTGACTTGTTTGCCCTGGCTGAACATCACATCAGCCATCCAGGCAAATTTCTGATCATTTAGAAGCATTCAGCAAAACGTCAAGGATTTGAAAGCCTGGCAGTGAGCCCTCCTGCTTCTAAAAGGAAATAAATGGATGAAATCAGCATCGGGATGATGTAATCTGCCCTGATAAAATGGGCGAGACGATGAACCACCTTTAGGAGACTTCTACGGCAGCAGTTCTTCAATTCCTTGAGTAAAGACCATTTGATTAAATGTTATAAAAGAGCTGCAAAACCCACACTGATTAAAAAAAGCCGTTTGAGTACAAGGAAAAGAAACAAGACTATCGGGAGTCACCTGCAAGGTCTGGGCAGGGACAAGTTAAGCTTTGATCTGTGATGGACGGAAGGCTTAGCCCAAACATTGCCTTGGAGAGGAGGGCAAAGCCTGGCTCCCAGGGAGGTTCCTCCCAGGCATTTTCTGCAGGGCTGGTCCCCTGCCTGTGCCCAGAGCTGGCCCGACATCCCCAGGCTCCGCTGTCCTTGGCCACAAACACTTGGAACCTTGGGAGAGGAAGCAAGGGGAGAGGAAAAGGAGAAACAACTCTGTTTTCCCAGCGAGCGTGAGCCTCTTTATGAAGATCGCCAGTTCTCACTGCACCCAGGGCAGACAGCGGGAGATGGACCAGCTACGAAACCCACCCTCCAAGGACACCCTCGCCAGCTGACCGCAGGCAGGACCCCGGTGCCAGTGCCGGGCTGGGAACGCTGCCCTGTCTGGAGCCGAGCCAGTGCTGGCCCTGCGAACGCCCCGGACCCACACGCCATGGCTGCGGGACAGGCTCCGACCGGATGGAGATGAAGAGCATCCCACCCACTGGGTGCAGCATCCCACGGAGGCAGCCAGGCCAGCCACGTTGAGCCCAGCATGGCTATCGGCACTGCGGCATCAGCCTGCCAGGGACACGTGCCTGCCCAGCCCTGCAGCAAGCAACCGGTGCTTAAATTGGATTTAAACCAATTTAAAGCCAGGGAGAAGGGAGGCAAGTTGTGTTTATAGTCCCACCTGAGTCTACACTAATACAAGCACCCCTGAAGCCTCTGAGTGCGGGCAACCAGAAACCCATCATGCCACCGAGCGATCCCACATTGGAGGCTGCTACCGGCAGCAAGGCATTGACCTCGACCTCTATATTTGCCTCTTCCCGTGTATTTGGGCAACATTCGCTTTTCAGAGAAGCCAGGGAGCCCACACTCAGCCCAGGGTGAAGGCAATGGCTTCCCTCCTTTCATAACACGGTCCCTGAAATAGGGTTTCAAGGCTGCTATGCTTGATAATAACCCTCGAGCCTGGGCAAAGAGAACTGTGTTGCATCTGTTGGAGCAAACTGACAACACCCACCAAAAAACCCCCAAACCAAAGAACAGCTCACAAGCACCCCAAAAGCCTGCAGCCACCACCCCTCCTGGGCCAGCTCCCCCAAGATGACTCAAGCAGAGAGGGCTACGAAGATACCATCGTGTGCACACACCCCATGGACTACGGGGGGGAACGGCCATTCCTAAGCACGATGCACACATCAACATGCTTGGTAAGAACACAGCAAGTGGCCGAGTCGAGCAGACGCCCAGCTGCCTCCTCCCAGCACCTCTGGGCTGAGAGCGGTCCCAGGGCCGGAGATCTGCTGCTCCCCACAAACCCAGTCCTTCCCTGTTTCGTGCCAGGGCTCAAAACCCACCTGCGGACACATCGCCTCCTCGCCCAGGTCAGACCCAGCTCCGGGAGCACGCACCGGCAGGAGCTGCCGGATGCTTCTGCAAGGCAGGAGGGAAGCAAAGTCCAGGCGACGCCGGGCGCGAGGCTCACCACTCGGTGCCGGTGCCGAACAGAGCTCCTTTTGTTCCCGACCTCGGCGCCCGGCGATAAGGAGAGGCGAGCGAATGCACACCTCCCTGCCCCGTGACTGCAGCCCTCCCCTCTAACGTGAATACCAAAATAAAAGCACAACTCCGAAGGCCCACGCAAGGGGCCAGCCCCACTCCAGGTGCACGCGGCTTCTTTTCCCACGAAACCATCACCAATTAAAAAGGTTAATTTTGAAGACGACCTAGAGAGGCTTCCAGGGCTTATCTCATCCTTCCTGATATTTCTGGTGAATATTTAAGCGCTAAATGACAAATTCCTTCCTTATAGCCACAAATAGAAAAATTAATAAAGTTTGCCTTGATCACTAGGGGAAGATCAGGAGCACTTTGCTACTGATAAGCAATCACAATCACTGCTTGGGTGACTCAAACGGCAATTTAGGATACCCGACGACAATATTGCCCTCAAAGAAGGGCTGGTGCCTCGGTCGTGGGTGACAACCGAGTTTACAAACACACCAACCCCACCGCTGCTGGGCTCTGCGAGCCCTCACCCAAGCAGCCACTCTGCAAACGCAGGAGCCGTGTCCGAGCCAGTGCCACAGGGCAACCCGATCCCCGGGATCCTCCCTTTCCCTCGGCAGCCTTTAGCATATGGAGACAAAGTCCCCAGCAGCACACAGTTTCTAACGTGCTGCTCAAACCCAGAAGTTTTGAAGATTTTATCTGTTTTCCTGTTTCCCCTCTACAGAAACTTCGCGTACTTCAAATCTTGGTCTGCCTTAGCCGTGCCTGTCTAGCAAAAACAAGCTTATTTCTTTCCATTACCTTCACAAATCCCATTTTCTCATTTTCTCCAGGTTATCCTTGCTCTCCTCTGGGCCACATCCTTCCTGAAGCACAGTGCCCCGAGCAGGACCTACTACTCAGCAACACTGACTGGAAGCGTCTTGCACCTTGATAACCAGTTGACCTTCTGTACTGAGTCCAAGAAAAGCAAGGACTCCGGGTAACCAGCACGGCAGCAGGGGAGTTATGCTTTAACCCCAGCTCTCCTCAGCCGAGCAGGTCGCAGCCCTTTTGCTCTCCCAGCTCCCCTGTGTGTGCTGTAAGACCTTAGGGGAGGTCTAGCACCGCTGTGAGGAGCCCAAAGCCAGGCACCCCTACAGCAAGGTTAATTCGGAAAGCCCAACCGCCGCCAGTTCCACTCGTCAAACCCTTACTGAGACACCTTTGCTTCCCACGCTGCTCGGCCCGCTCGCTCGCAGCCTCCTGATGCTGCCATTGCCCGCGTGCTGCAGTCCAGCTCCCACGTTCCTCGGTCCCACGCACTGCGCTCACCGTTCAAGGTCTTTGATTTACAAACTCCTTCCAGCCTATTTCATGCAAGGCAAACACTCCAACCAGGGTCTTTGCTGGCCAGCAAAGAAATTTCTCGCCATAACTTTGAGCTGGAGTCCTCCCTTCAGGGACATTTGTACCCAATTTACACACTCATCCTTTTCTCTAATCAGTACCGAGTCTATACAACATATGAATTTCCCTGCTATTTTCAGGCTTTTTGTTACCAAGTGATCATCACAGACTGATTTGGGAGTTCAGCCCAGCAGTTTCAGTAATTTGATTACTGTATTTTCTTGCGCCTAATCAATACAACAATAATACAGACTGTTTGCCTGTTTGCTGCAGAAACGTGCTCTGTCATGTGAACAGGATGGGCAGCTCCCCTGCAGAAGAGCAGAAAGGCTTTGGGGACAGTGGGCATATCGCTCAGGACTCCGTGTGCTTCCCCCAAGGGACAGGCCAATGGACAGACATCAGACGACATCCGTCACCTTTCACAGCCCTCCAGTTCCGTTCACTTACAAGATTTTGAGTGCAGCAGCTGTTTAGGGCAAAATTAACACCAATTCCAGCAGCACACAACGATGCTTTTGGGTCAATGCTGCGAAGAGAAGCGTGTTGAGAGCAGTCCTTCCCGACGGGGGAACGGCACTGGTAAAGAAAGCCTGAGCCCAGGGGTGAAGAGGTGCCATCTTCACGCTCTGCTGCCTGGTGTCCATCTTCCCATCCCCACCACTGCTGCGGTGGTACAGCACTGCTGGCGTGGCAGAGGACCACACACCTTCACACCTGTGTTAGGGTAATCGGGGAACAGCCCTCGGGGGTCCCCAGCAGAGCTGGCGAGCTGACCCCCAGTTCTGCCCCGGCTCTGCGAGCCCCTCGGGCAGCTCGGAGGCAGGTTGCCTTGGAAGGCTGCAAAGCTTAACCCCGTCTTTACAGCCCGGCTGACCTCTACCAGACTTGCATCTGGTGGCAACAGTGGTACAGAGAGGCAGAGGAGGAAAAACCTCACGTAAAGTGCTGAGGATTGCAAAGCAGGTCTGCCACCGAGGCAGAAAAGACGTACCCCAAACGCTCTGTGCTCGCCAGGCACAGCTCTCTGCCTCAGGGGAAGGCAAATACCCTCCCGGGCAGTCTGTAATAAGCAATGAGGGCTCCGAAGGCTCGCTGGGCTACCAGGAGGAGAGACTGTGATCCTACAGCAGACTTGTTCAACCACAGCACGTGGGCTTGCTGCGAAACACAAGCCCCAAGGAACGACAGCTGATGCCTCTGGGGAACGGCCCTTGCACACCCGAGCTGTGGTACAACCAGGCGCTCTCAGCAACAGCTTCTGCATTACCAGCGTGCAGCCGGAATAACGCAAGTCTTCGGTCCCCTTTGCAGAAACTCGGAGCAGCTGGAGAAATCCAGCAACATGGATTTAAATTGCCTCTCATTTTTGCCCTTCAAGAAGCATTAAATTCCTCCACAGGAAAAGAAATCCCAGCTTTAACAGAGGCAACAGTTCTTTCTGCAGCTGCCAGCTGTGCCTGCGGACAGGCAGGAGACAGCCAGGAGCACCCCTCGTCCCAAACCGCACAAAACTACGCGTGGGACCTCCCTGTCCGCCGTTAGCTCTCCAGACCCACTCCCTGCACAACTTGCTGATGAACATTTAGCCGGGGGGAACACGCCTGGTGCGGGGTAAGGCTTGCACGATGCCCGCCCATGTGCCTGGTTAGCTTTGCCGCACACCTGGTTAGTGCTGCTGCTGAGAGAGAGCAAAATGCTCCTCTTGCGGCTGCGCGCGGCTCCGCACGATGCGTTTTCCTGGCTGCAAGGGAGAGGAGCCGCAGCGGCCGCCCAGCAGATGGCAACCGCCCTGCGCAAGGTGAGCGGCACCGTACGGCACCGCACAGCACAGTACGGCACCGCACGGCCCACTCACCCGCACCTCTCACCCGCAGAAGTTCTACCTGCCCTGCTTTGCATATCTCAAAAAACAGCCTTTCCACCACCTTGCTGGCCCAGGTTCCCACAGCTAAAGTAGGCATTTGTGCTATTTATCATGCTCCTGGTCAGCCTTCATGGAGCGCTTGCCTCCCCTCCAGCCCACTGAAGGTTTCTCGTCTCTGTGCCCAATCCCAGCGTAAGGCAGACAACTGAATTTTTGTGGCTTGCTCTCATGTTGGGAGAGTCAGCCTTCCCGCTCTGCGTTGCTCAAGTGGGCTCATCCGCCCCCAGGAGTTAGAGCAGAGAGGACAGGGAGCCCTTGGCCTAGGGCAAGGCACAGCGGGCATCAAGAAAGCTAAATCCAAATTCACCTTTCCACCCTGCAGGGCACGGTTGACGAGTCCTCATACCTCAGAACTGAGTCATGAGCCTCACGGCAGCTTATAAGGGAGGCAAGGGTAACTCCCACCTTCAGCTCGTCCACAGCAAACCTGCACTAGCCCAGCCTCAGGGACAACAGGCGGGAACTCAGGTGTCTGGACGGACAGACTCCAAGCTCCCCTTACACAGGTTTTACAAAGCAGGGTAGCCAAAACCACTGTCGTTAGTTTTTGGTCCCCTGCAAGCACGGCTGGATGCGCAAGAAGCCATGTGGCTGGGGGAACCCAAGCCTCCTGCCTTTCCAGTGCCCTGCAAGCCGCTGTGTCCCAGCGGAGCCATGCGGCCAGCAATCCCCTTTGAAAGCAGTTTAACCTGTCTGCTGGCCGGACCTGGCAAGGTGCACCGAGGGCCAGAAGCTCCATGCTCCACCGGAAGCCACACCGGTGGCTGAACGGTAGAAGTCTCTGACATTACAAAGGTCCCTGCGTGAAGCGTCAAAGTTCAGAGCTCGCCCCCCTTGAGAGGTTTTTGACGCCCTTACTGGAAGATGCAAGTGTTGGTTCTGCTCTCTGTAGAGCAAACACTCACTGAAAGACACCAGTACTGGGTACGCAGGGTTTTCCACAGATGTTTGGCTCACTCTGATGACAGCCACCAGAAGAGAGGATGAGTCACCAAGAAGAGCAACCTTATTAACAAAGAGAAGACATTTTCATTTAGACTGCTTAAAGCACTTGTTTACACTTGTTTGAACAAGCATTTAGGAGAAAAGCTCTCTGTCAAGGCCCCAACACTTGTAAGAGCCAAGCACTCAAGCCACTGCGATTCTGCGCTGTTCCCGGGAGACCACAGCCGCCGCTCCAAATCCAGCAACCGCAACTACTCTCGGTACCACGGCACAGCAAACGCAGCACCTCTCCTTCTGCTCACGCTGCAAACGTCCCGATGCGACACGAGAGGAGAAGAGCTAGCTGTGCTCCCTCGCCCCATGGCCCTGCCAAAGAGGGGCTTGCCCGGGGTCTGAAGTCCAGCAGTCGCGTTTTGGGGGGCTGAGGAAGAAGCTGTCGTGTTAAAGAAGCTGTTTAGCTGCCCGGTGGTCCCACGTAGCGGCAAGTTCTAGAGCTGCGTGCTTGCTGCGCACCGCCTGCCCAGGTCTGAAACGGGGACGTTTGAGGATCCAAACTGCTTTTCGGTGGTGTGGGAGGTCTGCTTGGAGGAAAGGCAACACCTTCACTTTCAGAAAGGTGCTTTTTTCTCCCCTCCTTTCTTCCAGGTGAATCCAAGCAAAGTGGAATATATATTGGGAAAGGCCTTTATTCTGTTTTGTCTCTTAACGATTTCCAAAGCCAGCTGCCTGCAGCACCTACTGGAGAAGGACCTGCCGGGCCCCCCCCAGCAGCAGGCTGCTCTGCCAGGCAGCGCAGGACGGTGCCCTGGTGAAAAGCACTCGTTTCCCGCTCCCAGCAGGTCTCTTGGTACTCTGGCTTCTCTCACCCCCCCAGCACAGCTCAAGCTTTCCAAGGTACAGCACTATGGGACATGTGGAATAAAACGCACGTTGGGAGCTCACTGCTCAGCTGAACAAGAACAAAAAAACCACACACCCCAAGACACCAATTTATTTTTACACTCGCAGTGCTGAGCAGTATTTCTCAATCATGTTCTCGTTTGCTGAACCTCTACGAAATCCTTGCACGCTGGAAATTATTTCAAATCATGTATCCAAGACAACAAGGGTAATTCTTCCCCCTAGACACCATCAGAGCTCTGATCTTTAGACGATTACCCTATTCAGTATAAGAATCCATTTACATCTTTCTGAAAAAGAGATTTTGGGATTCATCACCTTTTTCCTTTGGGTCACCTTGTCGTTTCAAGGAAACGATGGCCCAGCAGCATAAGTATTTCATCCCAGCGGGGCACACACCCGGCTTGTTGGTATTCCTGCCCAGAATAGCTTGCAGCACTGACAGAGCTCATCTATGTTAAATTAGCCCTTAGAAAACATCCCTGCTCTGAATCTCAGAAGACCGTCCCTTGACGCAGGTCTGAGGAGCAAAAAGCAAAAGTCCTTGCCTGCACGAGCACTGCGATGCAGACTGTCAGAGCCTCTGAACTGCTCTGTCCAGCGGTTAAACAGCACATTTGTGACCTTGTCCCAGACAGAGAAAGAATATGAAAACCCATCTTCCTTCCTGCCTTCCTGTCTCCCTCCCACCCAGCTATTACTGGCTTTTGTAACTATCTTTCAAAAAGGAAAAATAATCTAAGCATCAAGGCTGTCTCTCCAGCATCCCCCCTCACCAGCAAGCTGAGGTGGGCAAGATCTTGGGAGGGGACATAGCCAGGGCAGCTGACCCAAACTGACCAAGGTGTTACTCCATACCATACGACATCTGCTCAGCAATGAAAGCGAAAAGAAAGGAGGGGGGGACGACACGTTTGTTATTACGTTTGTCTTCTGGAGCAACCACTGCGCACGCTGCAGCCCTGCTTCCTGGGAAGTGGCTGGATGTCGCCTGCTGATGGAAAGTAGAGAATAAATCTTCTCTTTTCCTTTGCTTCTGCGCACGGCCTTTGCTTTATGAAACTGCCTTCATCCTGACTCACTCCATTCTGCTAAGGAGGGCACTGATGGAGCGGCTTGGTGGGTACCTGGCGTCCAGTCAAGGTCATGCTCTAAAGGCTGTGTTCATCTGAGCTGTCCTAAGGCAATAAGGGACTTGCTCAGGGTGACAGTGCAAGTCCGTTGACTTCATTGAGAACGGGAGCCAGCAAACCAGCTGAAGAGAAAACCCACGCCTGGCTGGGAAAGGGGATGTTGACCTGGTCGACTGTCAAGCACGAGTCCAAGTGAGAGCTTCAAGCCATCTGAAGTGATGAACCTGTGATTCTCACTAACTTGGGGAAGACCAGTTGCCCAACACTCAGTTTATCGTTAGGAAATCCAAAAGAATAGCTTGAGCCTTTTATCAAAAACTCATAAGGCCAAAATAACATATTACAGACTATACAAAGCAAAGACATATATATTTGCATGCAAATATAAAGGAGGCTTGGAGTCCCTTCACAAGTAACAAACTGTGTGATAAAAACATGCAGGGTACCAAGACACAAGACTCAAAAACCTGAAGAGGAAAGTTTGGAAAAGCAGAAGGAAGGTATTTAGTCCCTACGTGGGACCAGGGAGCCAGAATGCCCTTTGCTCTGAGGGCATGTGCAGTGCCTTCTTCTCCAGGCTGGAAGGTACAGAGCAGGAACGGGGGAAGCCTACCAAGCAAAGCCCAGACACCCCAAGCACAGACAACAGGTCACTGGAGCAGCAGCCTCTTCTGCAGCTGAGGAGAGCAGATACAGGACGTTACTCCAATATGCCCCAGTGCTAAGAGATACAGAAGGGAAGGGAGGGATAAGGCCATAACTTAAACAAAAGGGAAAATACTGTGTCAGAGAAGCATCCTTGATCAAGCCCAAGAAGAGAGAGAAAGAAAAAAATTCTGCATTTTCGTCTCCTGCTGTGCCTTTTACTGGCCAAACAGCACCGAGCGCCAACGTCTGACCCCTCCGCTGTGCCTCTCAGGTCGGCTCCTGGTTGGTACATCTCAAAATCAGGCTCAGGTTCTCCAAACTCCAAAACTCCAGCAACGAGACAAACATGACGGCAGCAGGCACCCTTCCCACGTTGCTAGTGTTTCAGCACAAAAAGGATGGCCCTCTTTTACCCAGGGCACCACGCTCTGGCATTCAGCATGCTACGACAACACTAGCTGTGGGTTTTTGCTTGAACGCAAATTTTAACTTAAACAGCACCAAATGCTTGGTTCAAATTCTCTGGGCCAGTCACCCACAGATTAAAGGATTCGACTTTACTATGTGTTAAGCATCCCTGAGCCCTGTCACAGCAAATGCTCTTCTCCCCCAGCCAAACCCTCCATGCTCAAGTCTCACGCTGCAGACAGCCAACGTTTGCGGGAGTTAACAGCACTCATACTTGCCTCAAACGTGACAAAGTCATCAAACTCATCAGGACAGGCCGGGGCTTCCTCCTCAGGGGTATATCCCATATCATACAACTGGCTGTCAGGATCTGCAGAGGAAAATAAAAAAGAGAGAGAATCACCAGAAGGAAACGCACACCCTCAGCTGAAGGACAGCTTTGGGAGACACGACAGCAGCAGGACAAGAACTTCCTCTTGCACGCACCAGTGCCTTCGGCTTTCAGAAAGGACCTCTGCTTCCAGGCATCCCACCACCACCTCGGGTGGAAGGCAGCTGGGACGGCTGCTCCCTGGCAGAGCTCCTACAAGGCCCCTTGCTGCTCCGATGGGGCTAGCACCTGGATTCATCCCTATCCTGTCATGGTCTCCATTCCTTTTCCTGGTTTCTCCCCTATCTCCATTTCCTGCATCCTCTTATTCTTCTCCCAGAAGGCTTTAATCCTGCTGTGGGCAGGGAATACGTTAGATCTATGTGTGACAGCCAACTACCATGGGAACTGCAGAGAGAGCAGGCTGCACCGAAGCTTTTATCATCTACTGCTCCTCCCGTGGCCAGCCACATCAGGAGCCATCCTCACAGGGGGACAGGAAAATAGGAGGTTTTCAAGCAGATTTCTTTTTTTTTAAAAAAACAAGCCAAAATTAGTCCTCCCACCCCCAAATACCCATCTGCAGCAGAGCAGAGTGGCGTTTCTCCAAGCCCTTCAACCGAGGAAGGGAGCGTAAATTCCCCGTGCTCCCTCAAGCAACAGCTAATGTCTGATCCAGCACACGACCTAGATCACAGGCTGGAAACACCACATCAAGATCAGATGCTGCAGTCCAAAAATAAATGGCAGGCTCAAAACCACACGCCTTGGAGCTGCAAACGTTGCGGCACTAGGTTCGTCTGATGTCGATAAACTTGGCCGGGCAGAGGGAGTCATTATGTCAGCACTCCTCGGAAAGCTCGGCGATCCCCCGGATTTGGGGAGGGATGGGCTTTCCTTGTATAGCTGCTCGCGGCAGCCGATGAGAGCGGAGCTACAAAGCCAGGTCTGCTTTCTGCGTCCTTCAGGCTGGTGGCTTCCCAGCTGATTCAAACAGCTCCCAGGCTCCGGTCCGAACTGAAGGGGCACGCCAGTCGCACGACGTTGTGCTGCAGCCGGCGGCACAGTCACCCAGGCGGGAGCGCACGCAGCCTCCCTCGAAGGGTATACTCCCTGTATAGTCACAGCCAGGGCTCCCGCTTCGGGTCCATCTCCAGATATCAAGAAAGGCCATTTTCATTAAGGGATCTGTACATCCAATACAAAGTCAAGAGCTTAGGGCACCGGACAGAGTAAGGACGCAGGCTTGCAGCAGCACCCCTCCTCCCACCCAAACACCCTCCTCAGCCCCTCTTTCAGCTGACCATTAAATGCAAACACAGTCAGGGCCCCGGGAGATACTGGAGCGACTGACCTGACGGGTACCAGCAGCCCATAGGGGTGAGAGAAGCTGAGAGCGCAGCGTCAAGAAACGAGCCCTCCCCTACTCTGAGCCTGGGGCTCCCAGGGGTTAGAGTGTAAATCAAAACCAGGAATAAGCCAAACTGCTTTTCCAGAAACTAGCATACGGTGCTGTGCCTCTACAGTGAGCATGCGGCGGGGTCATGGCTTCATCGGATGAAAGGTGCTCTTGTTCACCATTTCTGACTCCGATATCCTCGCTGCTCTCCCCGCTGGTGGCACCAGGCAGCGGTGCTGCTATGAGCTGCGCTTCCAGCTGGGGCTGCAACCCTGAGCAAGGCAGCGAGACGCACCTGCAAGCGCTGCTGCCCGAGCATGCTGCTCAAGGCAAGGCAGCCCCAGGCCACCTCTCACTCTAACCAACAGGTTTAGCACTGAAGTATCTCAAGACAGTGTTCCCCTCTCCTCAGACGTCACCCTGTCCCCATTGCACCTCTCCACCCGTGGGCCTAAGCCTACGACGGGAGCACCTGAGAGCGGGTCTCACCAAGAGGAGCCTCTGCCTACTGCTGGGAAAACCAAACACTGCTCCTCAAAGGCAACCCAGGTCACGTCATCAAAACAGAGTGGACAGCCAGTCATGTCTCTGGCCGAGTACAGAGCGCAGCACACGGGCAATGGCCACCTCCAGAAAGGTGACTGCGATACGAGCATCCAAAGAGCCAGATCAGCTCACCAGGACACAGGCTGCAGGCACAGGGCCCTGGTCCCATGTCCCACCCAGCATGAGCCCCAGTGACAACTCTGCTCTCCACAGCCGCCGAGCATACCCCAGCCCAGTGCAGATGCTTCATCTGCAGCACATCTGAATCCTCCAGCCGACAGTGGCAAGACTCCAGCCAAACAGCTGGGTGCTGGGCAGCTTTCAGTGCTTCCAGCTGCCTGATCTTGCACCTCTGCCAGGCACGGCCGGGTAACCCAGACAGCCTTACTGGTTGTTGGATGGAAGGCCATCTCCAGTGCTCATGGTGGCACCCCATGGCAGCCCTGGGAACCGCAGAGCACCCCAGAGGAGGCGGAGCCAGGCACAGGCTGCTCCCTTCTGCTGATTCCCATATCATTGCTTTTCCTCCCCCTCCCAGCAGCCACACAAAAGCTTCCTGCTTTTCTACAGACACAGATAAAGATATTTATTCCGCTCTTTCCTTCCAAAGGGACTTAAAGAGGGAGGATTTACAGTCAAGTGAAGGCTTTCAGTTCCCTTCGGAAGCAGGGGTATAAAGCGTGGGCAGAGAAGGCAACAAACAGCTCCTTGACATCAGCCGCCTCCTATACAGCTCTTGCCCAAACCGAGTGCTCCTGGAGCCTTCCCAGCTATTCAGGTGTTTCTCGGTGTCAGGGCGAACATGAGACTGGTTGCTCCATCTGTCTGCAGAGCGCCCAGCCCAAAAGAGGGGGTCTCTGCGCAGGCAGGGTTTATTTTTACAGCAAGCTCCACTGTAAAAAGCAAGGAAGGACCATCTGAGTTGTCACCTGCACCCTTGCTGGTGGTGTGGCCAGTAGAAGCCATGCCCAGGAGGCAGCGCTCCGTGTTTCCACCTCCCCATGCAAAGACAAACATCACCACAAACAAAGGTTGACTTTTCTGCCCGATTCATTCCCTCCCCCTCCAAAAAAGCCATATGGTGCTTTGTGTATAGGGAGAGTTGCCATGGAGAGCTTGCCTGCACGTCTCCCAGCACAACAGGCTGCATTAAGCTTTCATACTCCCGTCAAAAAGAGCCAAAAAAACCTAAGAGACCTTTGCTGCTCAGCTGACACTCCCCATGCGAAGAGCAGCACCCTCCACGTGCAGAGAGGCACTGGGGAGAGCTGGAGGGCTCTGCTCCCTGCTGTCCCCCACAGCAGCACCAACAGCCACCAGCAGTACCACTGCACAGCCCTGCTCCGGCAGCGCACAGCGAGCACGAGTGCCCAAATTCCCTCCCCCTCAGACCTCAAAGCCAAACCCCAGCAGACACCCTACCTTCCTTCACATCCCCTTCTCCGTGCCCCTCACACCATAAGGCATTCTTTCGTCTCTCACACCCATCCCTGATTTCACTCGACCTCTCTCCCTCCTCTTTGAGAGTCGATGTGGTCAGCACACTTGGAGTCACCGCTTCCCAATGCTGCTCAGAATCACAGCTCTTCACCCAGAGATGAGGAGGCGATTCAGGCCTGCTTGTTGTCCTCGCGCTGGAGTGTCTGTGACCAGCTTCTCCTGCGGTTTCAGCTCTACCTGTCACTCCCGCTGCTAGTCCTGTTACACCCCTGCAAAACCAAAAATCTCAACGCTAAACATCAGGCTCCAAGAGACCGCCCAGGAGGCAGCATTACTGCCCAACTACCTCCCCCCTAAGAGGCCGTAGGCTATATGCTAGGTCTTTTTCCCAAATTAATTGCACTAATTTGACTGGAATACGTGGGCAAGGTACCATGTATCCGGATAAAGCTTTAGTTGAACTATTGTGGCAGCACTGTTTTACCAGGGTAACGCAGCTGATGTAGAATTCACAGAAGTAGCTGTAACCAGTAAAACCAGGCACTGTATCATCCAGTGAAGCTAAGGTGAATTTGGGGGGGGGGGGAAGATGTAAAAAGCAAATTAAGTCTACTACAAGGCACCTGCAGTTTCCTTTTGACACCTCTTCCTATCCTTGCCTTGAAGCTTCCCGTTGCCCAGCCTGTGCTCATTCCAACCCCACCGAGACCACCACCTCCCAAGCTCATCGCACCAACCACACCACTCACTTGGGAGATGGAGATGTGCCGTCACACAAATTTTGCCGCGAGCCCAGCTCTGACCAGTCGGCCACAGCACTTTTTCTCCCCCACGTTTGATTTTCTGTGTTCCCTGGTGCTGCCCTGTTTCTTGCTGCTTATGCCTCTGCACTAAATCCTGCATCTCCCTCCATTCTTAAGATGCCCTCATTCCTCCCAGCGTTTCAAAAAGAAAAAAAAAAATCACTGTCCAAACACTGCTGTGTAAAGCTTCCGACAAGGACCATCTCTACCCAAACACATCTGCATGCTCTCCCACTGGTGGAGTATTCACTCTTGTCTTTTACGCCAACTGCAAGCCAAGGGCAACCTCTGCCCAGCGTCTGTCAAGCGTCTCCAGGCACCGTCCAGCTCCAAGGAGCAGCACTGCCCGCAGCAGACACGGCCAGCCGCACGGAGCTTTCCCCTGGACGTCTGGCACACGTGCAGCTCGCAGGCGAGCAGGACAGGTCACGCGCTCTTTGTGCAGGTAAATGCATGCTGAGCTCCAGCAGCAGCCAGAGATGCACCCTTCGCCATCCCATTGTGCTGAGAGAAGCAGCGCCGGGCTTCATAAAGGGCTCAGATGTGCAGTAGTAACCTGGGCTTGTCAAGAAACGCAACAGACCGTAGAGCTACAGGAACAGAAGTCACAGAATCACAGAATAGTAGGGGCTGGAAGGGACCTCTGTGGGTCATCTAGTCCAACCCTCCTGCTGAAGCAGGGTCACCTACAGTAGGCTGCACAGGACCTTGTCCAGGCGGGTCTTGAATATCTCCAGAGAAGGAGACTTCACAACCTCCCTGGGCAGCCTGTTCCAGGGCTCCATCACCCTCAGAGGGAAGAAGTTCTTCCTCATGTTCAGACGGAACTTCCTGTGCCTCAGTTTGTGCCCATTGCCCCTTGTCCTGTCACTGGGCACCACTGAAAAGAGCTTGGCCCCATCCTCCTGACACCCACCTTTGAGATATTTATAAGCATTTATTAGGTCCCCTCGCAGCCTTCTCTTCTTCAGGCTGAACAAGCCCAGCTCCCTCAGCCTCTCCTCGTAGGGGAGATGTTCCAGTCCCCTCATCATCCTTGTAGCCCTCTGCTGGACTCTCTCCAGTAGCTCTTCATCTTTCTTGAACTGGGGAGCCCAGAACTGGACACAGTACTCCAGATGAGGCCTCACCAGGGCAGTGTAGAGGGGAAGGAGAACCTCCCTCGTCCTGCTGGCCACACTCTTCTTGATGCACCCCAGGATTCCATTGGCTTTCTTGGCAGCCAGGGCACACTGCTGGCTCATGGTTAACCTGTCGTCCACCAGGACACCCAGGTCCCTCTCCACAGAGCTGCTCTCCAGCAGGTCCGTCCTAAGCCTGTACTGGTGCATGGGGTTGTTCCTCCCCAGGTGCAGGACCCTGCATTTGCCTTTGTTGAACCTCATCAGGTTCCTCTCTGCCCAGCTTTCCAGCCTATCCATGTCACGCTGAATGGCAGCACAGCCTTCCGGTGTGTCTACCACACCTCCCAGTTTGGTGTCATCAGCAAACTTGCTGAGGGTACACTCTAACTCTTCATCCAGGTCATTGATGAAGAAGTTGAACAAGGCTGGGCCCAGTACTGACCCCTGAGGGACACCACTAGTTACCAGCCTCCAACTAGACTCAGCGCCGCTGATGACAACCCTCTGAGTTCTGCCATTCAGCCAGTTCTCTATCCACTTCACCGACCACTCATCCAGCCCACACTTCCTCAGCTTCCCTAGGAGGATATTATGGGAGACTGTGTCGAAAGCCTTGCTGAAGTCCAGGTAGACAAGGCTCCTGAAATAGATTCTAAAAACTGCTTTCAGAAGACAGGATTTCAGTGAAAAGGCACCTTGAGTGAAGAGCTGTGGGTACAGTAGTGACACACAGGTCAGAAACAGAGCCAGTTTTATCGGCTTCATATAGGAATGACCTAGAAAAACAGAGCCTTTCAGAAGTATTTAAGTCATCTGCCAACACACACTGCACATACTGCTGCAAGCCACAGAGCCACAAACTCAAAGTGATTTGAACAGTATGGATTATGTGCAGCTAACAGACCTGCATTATTCAGTGCAGGAACACGGCTAGGAACCTGCGTGAACGGCACAAAACAAACCAGACCCATAAAAAGGCAAGATGAAGAGATGGTTGGCTTAAGAGAGGACAACTGATACAAAATGAACTCCCTCGCGGGGCAGGCTGCTTGAAAACAAGGTGGCAAAAATGACATACAGCCAAATATTATAAAAATTACAGGCATTTAGGACGATCTTGCATCCAGAGCAACGGGACAGAGGAGAAGCCACTCTCCAGTACATCCACAGGCAGCTCAGGGTCTCGTGCTTTCGCCGAAGCTCAAGCACCCATGTGGTGTTAGCCTCCGCAGGACAAAGCTAGCACCAGTCCAACCACCCGCCTTTGGCTTTCCATAAGCGATCCAGGAGTACGTTTATAATCTGATGCTCACATACCAAGCGGCAGCACTGATCAGAGCTAGAAAGAGCAGCTTTCTGCTATCTGTTTTTCCTGTAGCTCAACCTGTTGACTCCTCCAGAGACGAGACAATAGGGCCAGGAGCGCTTACTGAAGCCTGTCATTTTCCAACCAAAAATTACACAACGGAATTAACCAAGTGGCAAGCTCAGGCTCCCAAGGAGGCAGTGGCAGAACTAAGGTTGCTTACACAACCCTCATCCGAGCCCCTCCTGGCTAATGTGCCTTAGCAGTTCCTCATTTTCTGAATATCATGGCTCGTGGATTGGTACTTATCACATATTCCTTTTGATCCTCTTCACACAGCGCAGGCCCTCAAGCTTCGTTTAGACATACTATCTAGAGACATAATAAAGAGAATTAACTTCTTGGTATCCAAGCACTTTGGAAGCATAAGTCTAGCTGCCTTCACTCCATTGCGGAGACAAGGTGAGCATCGCTGCCTCCGCTGCAGCGATGGGCCAGGGACAGGAAACCACCAGTAACACACGTGGGATCCAGTACTGAGTTTGACATATGGGTCCTTGGTTTTACCTCTCAGCAATTTGAGCTGTCTTTTCAGTGCGTGCTAGTCCATCAAGAGCAGCTCAAATTCCTCCAGCCTGGAACACAGGCTCACTGCTGGAGGTGTGGAAAATGAGCAGTAGGCTTGCAGAACTTCCCAGAGCACACTCAATGCAGACACAACCTTTGAGGCATCCAGCAGCCAGTCTCTTGTCAAGCACATGAGTACACTGAAGTAGAAACTCTTCTCCACATCCGGCCCGATTCAGGCAGGAGCACATAGAAGACAAGCAGCACCTCCTAGAGAAGATGGCCCCATGAGCAAAATAAAATGAAAGTGAAGCCTGGCTCAGGAGCTGGGATACACCAGAGCTTTTGACATTCCAGATAACACAGGCAGAAACAAAGCATCTTCTCAGCCCACTCACAAAAGGCCACCTGCATCAGCCGGGGCACTGGCTGGATGGCACCGTCCCACCACGAAGCACTTCAGCCTTCCACACCGGCTCCAGCTCAAAGCTCCCACATGGAGAAATCAAGAAAACAGTTAAAACCAGTTCAGTCCTCCCCAGCTCACAGCTTCCAATCCTGTGCCGGAGAAATGCTTGCAAAGGACTTGCCTTCAAGCACAGCTCAATGTCATTATCAGAGCAGTGCCTGTGTGAACCTCGGCACAGCTTGCCTGCAGAAGAACCCATGGCCTGGATGTGAGCATTAAAAGCAGCCCTTTCAACACCTACAGCACTTGCAAATCGTAACGTGCAGACATTAGCACTTGTCATTCAGCACCTGGAGGTCCTACTTGCCATTTCTGTCCCCTCACTGCCCCTACCACGAGCTGAGGACAACTAATGCAAAGCTGATGCCAGAAGCCTTCTCAAAGCAGTCACCGAGCCCTGGTCAGTGATTTGGATCAGAACCACCCACCTGCCTTTAGGCAACCCGTGGATCTACGGGTGAACGGCAAGGCTGGCCAGCAACTGTACAGACTCCTTCGGCTCCAGTCAAGGCCCTGACTTCAAAGGGTAAGCTGCAAAACCATTAGTAAAAACTACATACTGTTGTTTAAAAACCAGGTGAGTTCGAGATCAGAGGCTAAGTCCCAACCAGATCTCAGCCTGAGTTTGGGGGGGGGGGGAAATAAGGGAAATAAAATACACAAAAGGGACATTAAACTACGCTTGTAAGGAGAATTGTCCCCACTGTGGCATTTCATGGTCCTGAGCCATCTCTTCAAAGTGATGACTGTCCTGTCTGTTACAGCGAGCGTCACGCAGTCAGTCTGTCCTCCCACTGCTGGCCACAGCGGAGCAGTTTGGAGTTCCTGTCCTCCAAAGTCCCTGGAAAGTTATGCAGATTAAAAAGGAAAATGCTCCTTAAGGCTCACTTGATTGAATACCCTGAACGCTGACAAAAAACCCTTCTGAAATGAGCCACGCTATGTCCCACACATCACTGAAGAAGAGGGGAGCCGTACTTTTTGAAGTGCTTTTGCTCAAATTGGCTTCTGTAAAATAAAACATTGCCCAAAGAAAAACAAAGTAACGGAGGAGGGTCCTATAAGATGGGGTGTTAATCCTTTTTCCAGCATACAGCTCCCCGAAGCGAGGAGGACGGTGTCACAGGCACGGCACAGGCTGACAGTCCTTCCCTCCCGCCCTTACCCAGACACTGCAAACCAATGGGTGACTTCACGCAGCACTCGGAAACCACAAACCACGCCATGCAGGCACCAGCAGGGATCACCGGCGCTTCGTTCAAAGCAGACTTAATTACTAGGGCTATAAACTTCTATTAAAACTCATTCAGACCGTTTTGAAAGGTTTTGGTAACATCTTGCTGGCTAGAAGAGAATCCACCACCACTATCTGTGCCTGACCACTCTCTTGCAGATGGGAGGAGGACAGCTGAGGAACATGACTGTGTTGGAAGCATCAGACCTTTTCAATGCAGAGTAGGTGGTCTCCGAGAAGGGAACCAAGGGGCTGAGAGGTTACATACATGACGTTGACCAGTTCCTACCGCCTCAACAGGAGCAGTTTTATCAGAAGTTGCCACCTTATCTCTGCTGACCTCTCTATAATTGACTGCATTAATAAAACTACATGCAAAACAAAACGGGCTTCAAAAAGAAGCAAGTGGAGAAGCGATGGGAGAACATGAGTCGATGACTCCGTACAGCTCTGCTCTCGAAGTCGCAAGAGCAGCGCAGGGGCAAAGCCACCCTGCCATGCAGGCACTGGGCTGCAATAGGTGACAGTCACCCTTCACCGCCGTCCTGTCAACCTCTAATCAACGAATTCAGCACCGGTCACCTTGTTAGCAGGAACCTTTCCTATCTGCAGGAGAAAGAAGCTGCCCAGTGGCTACACAGATTCACAGGAGCAATCAGACTGTACCCGCTTGGAAAAGATGATCATCGAGGAGAAAGACATCCGGGGGACACGGGCACCAACCCAGGAGGAGACAACGGCTTGGGACAGGCAGAACAAGGCCCAGATGAAGAAGTCACGGTTAGTCAGACCACCAGGGAAAGGTTTCTCTCAAGGTGGGGGACACCCACCGGAGCCAGCCCACCTGCTGCTCACCCATCACGGCCCAACCCGGCGGCTCTGCAATTAGGACCAATTTCCCAGCGAAGCCACATCACACGCAGCCTCCCCGGTCTAAGGGCGAGATCAGGAAACGCTCAGAAGAAAGAAGCTTTTGCCACATCAATCTGTCAAGGCATCACAAGGGTAAACTCACCGCACAGTCACAAGCCTCCAGGCTGTGACAGAGCTGAGCAGGGCTCTTGGAGGAGCAAAAGTCATAGGTGAGTAATTATCCCTTCATTAATAACACCAGATTGACTGGATTCCTAATGAGAAATGGTCTGACAGCTCTGGCTTGCCTGCTGGGGCAGAGGCAGGATGATGGGCTACTCACTTTCCCTCACCTAAGCTCAGGAAGCCAACCCTCCCTGACGTCTGGCCAGACGTTTCTGGTGAGGATGAAGGCCACATTCCCCAGCTTCCTGGGTTGAGCTGAGTGTTCATAATCCCTCTTTCTGGAGCTAATATCCAAACCTGAGAAATCAAAACGGGCAGGACCGAAACCACCCCCCCCCTCCCCCCCATCGGGAGCCACCAGCCCAGCCCAGCCTCCTCCCACGCCCTCCCCAAACCGCAGGCTAGCCCAGTCTCCCGAAAAGATTAGCAACAACAGATGTGGAACAACACTGCATGCTCCCGACACAGAAAATACAACATATGATGATGGAGGAATACCGAGACAGCAGATGGATGATGAGAAATGCCGACCTTCTAACAGAAGTCGCCTTTGTTTTACTTTCAGTCATCATCTCCGTAGAAGAGAGTGTGCTAAGAATCACTCCAAGGCTCCAATAAAGCACTGCTCTCTACTTTGGTATCGACCTTCTCCCCAAGAAAACAGGTAATCCCTGCAGTCTCTTTTCTTCTCATTTGTCAGAGAAATTAGTTTTGGGTGTCAAACTTGGGCCTTTCACTTGCAATCTGAACTCACCCTAGCTCGCCTTTATCAGGCTTGGGTTATGGTCTGAGGGTCTAAGCAGCTGCCACAAGTTTCCTTTCCTTTACTTCATCAGGATACGTGGAAGCCCCTCCACCCTGTGATTTGCAAGAGATCCAGCTACACAGCAACGCTTTCCCCTCGCGAGGAATTGTGTGCAAACGGTGCTGCTACGGGCATTTAACCACAGCTCAGCTGCTTGCCCTGGTAAGCGAGGGGCAGCTTTGCGGTGCCACAAACCAGACTTCCCTCGGACTGCGTGCGTATCTTGGACCCGCAGCCTGTTGCACTCCATGACAGTGACCGGATACAGCAAGATTTCTCTGGCATGTGCTTCAAAATATTCATAAAGAAGGAATTCTCAAAATGGGAAGAGATGCTCGTGCCAATCTCCCATTCCCCGGGACCCCGAGGGCTGCTGAGCCTTAGTGGCAGTTTTACGGGAGCACGTCTGAATAATGCCCCGCTGTTCTAATCCCGGAGCTGCGCGGAGGCCTACGGACACAGTTTCGCCAACACTTCTGCCGAAAGTAGGTCAATGCAGTGTGTCATCTGCCAGGCTGTTTTTGGGAAGCCGTGCTCCCTGCTCCGGCACGGCCAGCCTCGCCCCTGATGTAACCCTTCACCCAGCTGCCGAGTCACAAAAATAAATAAATCCAATTGTTTATGTAAATTAAAAGGGAAACACAAACCACAAAAAGTCACGGTAAGCCAGAAGTGCCCCCCCACCCCCACCAGCATCCAAGTCCTTTCCCTAGCATATCACAGCAGAAATAAATAGTGACTTAAAAGCGCTTGAGGGCGACGTGGGCTGTGCGGTTCCGCTCACCGCTGCTCCGAAGCTCAGCAGCGGGACAGGTTTCACAGCCAAGGAGCATCTCACCACTCCCTGCCGCCTCAGCCACCGCTCCTCCAGTCACCCCTGCCCATCCAGCTCTCCCTCCTTACGCTGACGCGGGGAAAGTTTGTCATCAGAGTGAACCTTGCCGAATCCTGGCAGCTGCGTGGCCGGAGATAAATTGTTTTGCAGGTGGTGTTTTTGCTCCTGGGTTTGCTTTTCAAAAGCCAGTATCCTTCTTCCCATCTCAGGCAGCTTGGAGTTATCCTTCCCAGTGTGAAAATGTTCCAGAACAGAGGATAAGCGTGTGCATCATCGGTAGCAAGGCTGCTCCCTGCCCCACGCTGGCTGCAGGCCAGCCGAGCAGCCCCCTCGCCCTCCAGCCGGGCAGCCTGCAGCTTGCACCATGGCAGCAATGCAAGAGCACGAGCTGCTATTAAAAACCAGCGTGGAGAACAAAGCTACGTTTGCAAAGGTGGGTGTCCAAGCGCTACAGCTGTCCCGCTGTTTCCAGAGGTGTGATCAAACAGGATTTGGCCATAGGCACCCACGGAGGCAGCCCCTTCGAGGCTGGGCGTGCAGCTGCACACACTTTGCAGCATTTTGGGGCTCCTGGGAGCAGAAGACTGACTCTTTTTCTCCAGAGACAGGAGGAAGAAAGCAAACACCCCAGTGTCACCTGCCCCGAGGCTTTCTCCTGTGTCCTCCCCTTGGAACAGCTTCTAGGGATGAAAGTTGGGCTGGACATACACCGGCTCAGTTCTGTGTTTGTGCCCTCAAGCAGAGGACCTCTGTCCCACCCTTATGACCCGAGCCTATCGCCAGAGAGTGCCTCAGTGTCCCCAGACACACCGGACCCTCTCCCATTAGAGATGCCTCTGCAGGAGAGGGATGGAGAGAGACCTCAGGCCATTTTGACCACAGGATATCACCAAAGCAGCTCACACCTCCATCACAGAGTAGCGCGTGGACTCCTAATTCCCCATCCCCTGCGAGCTTACATAAACTCAACAGACAGCCCTCACACATTTTCATGGCCAGGCCCAGTGGCTTCCAAGACAAGTGTTTAAGTACCACTATTTCAAGAAAAAAAATAAACAAAACCAAACAAGCTCACTACTTCCAAGAAAGGCTTGGCTGCTCCTGTCCCTAGCAGAAGGGGTCACAGATGATGAGCACATGGACTCCAAACCTCACAAGCACAGTAATGGTGCTATGAGCATCCCCACACGCTACAGGCATGAGGAGAACTCTGATCTACAAAGAGCAGCATTACACAGAACAGTGGGGGGATTCCCCCACCTCCCCAGTATACGTTTAAATTTTAAAATGACATTTAAGCCTTCACTCCTTTGAGGGGCAGAATTTACACTCATCTTCATAAACTCCCTTTCCCAACAAGCAGTACATCTAGTACATACACATATACAGGCCAGAGCAGAGGAAGATGCAATGCAAAAGAATGCAGAAGACATAATCAGAGCAATTTTGATTTTATTCTTGCTCATGAATCAATCTTGATTTCCATTCATGCAGCCCCTGTTCCCCGAACACCAGCTGTACACAAAGAGGCATCTGTCCTACCTTCAGCCATCAAACGAGCTGTGTCCCTAACCGGTGATGGTTTAGCCAGGGTCAGGAACAGGCAAGATCAGCCAGAAAGTCTTCACTGCAGCAAATGCTGCATGAATAAAGATATCAGCAGATCTGATGAGAACGTAGGAAGTGCTCATACCAGTGCCAGATACTCACCGAGTTTAGTCAAATGTGCACACGAGCTCTCCTTCCATCTGCTAAGCTTCAGTGAAGACTTCCCTTTTAAAGAGCAAATGCCTTGAATATTAAATTGGGCCTGGGTACCCCCACTGAGAAAGTGTGCTTAGATGTCAGTAGTGGCCTGCTGCAAATACTACCATAATTCCAGTATCAGTCTGGAAGAGAGATCACTGAAGATGCACAGAAACACAGCCTCGGAAATAAATACTGGATTGGGAGTGTGAGGGAATGTCAGCTTTGGTTTCTGGAACTATCCCTGTGCAAGGAAAGCTTTCATTTTGTGTAGCAAGAGCTATCTGCAATGCAGATCCTACGGGGGGGGGGGGGGGGGGGGGGGGGGGGGGGCGGAACACACACACTACACTAACCAAACCGTGGTTTATGTTACCAGACAAAGCCAGAAATCCAACATGCTCTGCACCTTGAAATGATCTGCTCTGGCTCCGCAGAGCGGTGTCACCAGGGCAGCAGCCAGCCTGGCTCTCCAAAAGTGAATGCAGAGCCACCGCTTTCTATCCAGCCAGCTCATACAAGCATCGAGTGGTTCCCAGGCACCCAGAGCCATGGTCTCAGAGACGTCATCTCAGCACTGTGAGACCCAGAGCCATCTCCAAGATGCCGGAACAGCGAGTAAGCAGTGTGGGGAGCAGGGAACACTGCTGCTCCCCTTGCAGCAAGGCTGCAGAACACGACCTGCATGTGGGGTGAGCAACGCCAGGATAATTACTTCGATCTGGTTTTGAGAACTGATGTGCAGTTCCCTCTCTTGCTGTAAGCTTTTAAGATGTTAATGCTCACAGCCTTCATCCCAGGGGAGGGCTGGGTATGTGCCTTTTTTTTTTTTTTTTCAGGAAATTCCCAAATTGGCATTTCGTTACTGGGAACACACAACCATTTTGGGACATGAAATGCCAGCTGCAGAAACTGCCGCCTCTACTCCGAGGGTACACCCATCGACCTCCTCCCAGGGCTGCTCTCGGGAACCGAGCGATGCAGCCCCACAAAGACCCCGACCAACTCGAGTTCACGCTGCTGCCGATTCCAATTAGCAGCGGCACGGCGCTTTTACCCATGCTCTTTGCAGCAGCCTGCCCGCACGCTGCCGGAGCAAGCCAGCCAGCCCAGCCGGAGCCCTGACCGCCAGCCAGCCCTTTCTTTGCTGTTCAGCACCCCGTCCTTGCCCTGCGCTTCTCCCTTCAGCCTGTCATTTGGAAACCCATCAAATGCCTTTGGTACGCCGAACACACTGCTCCTGCTGCACATCATGTGGGGGATCTCCACCGAGCTGCGGCACAGCGGCCGGCTCCCAAATCAGCTACCCCTCGAAGCTGAGGGTCTCCCCCAGTCCTGTCCCCTGCTCGCTCCTGCCAGCGGCCTCCCGTCCTTGCAGGAACCCGGTTATAGCTTCCAGGTTTGGGTGTTGGCTCTGGAGCTGGATTTTCCATCTTCCCAAATCCAAAGAGCTTTTAGTTGAAGTTTGTGCAAAAAATAGATTTGACTGTTTCCATCCCCAGGCCCTCCCCTGAGCTCCTGCACACGTCTGTTTCTCAGTGGATGCACTTCTGCTCCCGAGGCACAGGGGCCCCTTTGTTCAGGGATCAGAAGCCAAGGCAGAAGGGAAGGAAGAGCCCGCGAGCTCCAGGGACGCACCTTCCCCTGCCTGACACAGCGGTTATTTGAATTCTGGAATTGTCCCCTCGCACTCAGGAGGGCACCTGCACAGAGCCCACTCCCAGTGGGCTTTTCTTTGGTAGACAGATGTTACAGATGTTTCAGCTCAGAGCATGTGTGCGAATCGAACGACTTGTTCATTACTGCTTTTGAATTTGAGTAAGAGCACTGATCTGCTGCAAAGGGGAGACATTAAATATGTGCTACTGGATGCCGAGAGGCCTCCGTAGGAAAAAAAAAAAACCAAAACAGGTGTCTGAAGCTCAAAAAATTTTTAAATAACCTGACAAAGAAAGGAATCTGCTTGCGAGCACTGCTCTTGTTGTTTGTCTGCATCCAGCTGTGATTGATACTACCCAGATGTCGTGTCTGCCAGCTAACTCCCCCTCCAGCAGCTCCTGCATCCAACACGGAACAGACTAGAGTTGCCCTTTGGTTCAGGCACCTTGGCTTCAAGCTGCAGACAAATCTCACTGCCCCTGTCCCACTGTCAGCTCCTTGTCATACAAATACACAGAGACCTCACTCCTGGTCTGAGTTTTCTAAGCGGCTTGCATACAATCCCTCATACCTGTTTCTCATGGCGAAGATCCCCCACGAGCTGTAGCTTCTAGGCAGGACGAATGCAGCAGACACACTGGCTCCCTCCCCATTTCTTTTCCCCTGCAGACTAGAAAGGTGTTCCATTGGATCTTGCTGATGGCTGCCAGGTGCACCAGGTTTTCCTCTGGCTGTGGATTCCCCAGGCACTACACACCTTACCTGGCTTCTTTAAGCATGCTTTATAACATATTCTCCTCCTTCAAATCAGTATCATTACTGTCTCCATTACGTTATCAGCTTCTCAAGTTCTACAATACAAGGCTGTAAGACTCCACTTTTCAGAGTAATTTAACATCCCTGACTCGCTGCCAATGTTTGTTCCACACTTTCCCTCTCTGCTTTGCTATTTAGATATTGCAGGACCGGCTGGCCATCCAGGCACCACTCACACAAACTTTAAAAGCAGGCAAACCACATGCTTTATGGAGCTGGGGGGGGGCACAACAAGGGTCCCAGCAGCCACCCCACCCCACGAGCAGGGAGGCTGGGACACAGCCGGCTGCGAGGAGCTGAGTCTGTCCCAGCAGCATCTGCGAGCCCGCCTGCCCAGGCAGTCCTCAGCCAGCCTGCTTCCGATGAACAGCTCGGAGCTGGGGCCGAGAATGGAGCCCAGCCACCCAAGGGCCATGGGCTCACCACCTCCAAGCCCCCGGGGTCTCCGCTCTGCAGGACTCCACCACCCAAAGCACTCCAGTGGCAATCATACACATGTGCTGCAGGCATTGATACAATCTATGAGGACCACATTTTCCTATTAAGTCTTCTTTTTGGGAAGAGCAGAAGATGAGGCAGTCACAACAGGCTAAAGACTCTCACTGAAGTCTCACACACAGTGTCTGTAGCACCCAAGTCACCTCGTTCTTTCCCTCCCGGGGTCAGCATTACCTGGCCAGACAAAGCTCACAGCAGCAAAGAGATCCGAAATGTTTCATGGCAGCGGAGAGGTGGCATCCTGGCTTTCGCTGCTGAGTGGTTAAACGGTGCTTTACTCCACACTGAAGGCAGAGGCAAGTTCGAGGAGTCCTAGATCAGCATGTTACTCAGCCAGTGCGAACATACCTCAAACAGCTGGCACAGGAATGGGACCGAGGAGTTTAGTATCCTCCCTGGACGTAAAGGCCAGCTGAACACGAAAGCAGTCCTAAGGAAAGCAGCTGACAGTGCAAGTTTTGCTAGTTTTGTAACTGCACCTTCAGGTTGCCAAGCTAGACCAGAAGAGTTCAAGTAAAATCAGAGCTACTCTCCTACAGAGAGCCTCCGAGAAAGAGGAGAGGGACGGAAAAGCGGAGCATCTTCAGAAATAAACCCTTACCTACAGTAAGACAGACATTGCAAGGTACAAGCTTACACCAGGTCTCGGTCCAGTGACTGACCAAAGAACCACAGAGTACCTGCAAATGTAACAGAACTATCTCTGGCTAAAAACAGGCCCAGCTAATTAACAAAACTTTGTTAAAAGGGACACCCAGCAACAAGCATAACCTCTTCTTTCTTTACAAAGGGATGATCAATATTGACTACCTCAACAGCAGCAGCAGCAAATCCTCAAGATCACTCGAACGCGAGCAACTGCTCAGCTGGTGAGACTCAAAAGAAACTCTCTCCGTACCCTGCCCTGGGTTTCTTTTATGGCTGTTTAATGCCGGGCAATGTTAGAGAGCTCTCCCTTTCTTAACCACTGTAATAAACACATATCAATCTCTTTCAAGTTTAATAAATAGGGATCCTAAAAGCTTTGTCTGGATCTGCTTTTTCCATTCAATTAATATAACACAATACCGGAGCAATGAATTATTGAAGAGAAATACAAGCCAGAGCTTTCACAAACACACTCTACTCCAGTAGCAATTTATTACAAATTAATAGCACGCTGCATTTCCTCCTGCACCATGAGAACCAGCAATCAGCTGCACTGCCAAGCTCCACCAGCCGCGAAAACCTCCGAGCTGCCATAAAGCACTGCCGTCCTGAGCAGAAATCACCTGCGGGCGGGAGGGGGGAGCAGCAGGAGGAACGGACAACCAACAGAAAAACAGAAGTCACTTCTGCTCTGAGGGTTTTCCACCCAGGCAACAGCGTGGTTTCTATAGGAATAATCAGTCTTCTCACCGCTTTGCTTGTATCAGCACTCAGGAGCACGCTCGGTGTGCAGGGCTGACAGCGCGGGCCATGTTCATTGCTGCGTGAAAGCAACGCTGAAGTTAAAGATCAGCATTGCTGCGAACAGAATTGATTCAAGCACAACTGTGATCATTCATATTTGCACATTTAAAATTACATCTGCTCAGCAGGAGGCTTCCAATATTTTTCACACCCTGCCCTTAACAACACACTTGCCCAAAAATGCCCTTCTAACACTCCTACTAGAGATGAATCCCAAACTGAAAAAACAGCAGCTTTGCTTCAGCAAAGCAATTCAAATGCCAACCAGCCAGCAAGACACTTCATATTTCACCAAGCTATTGCTCTGGAAGCACTTGCAGCAAGCCCGCAAAGAGCAACGTGGGGATTGCCACAGGCCTGTTGTGGGACCCTGTTTCAAGCTCACCTACCTGTCAGTGAGCTCAAAGCTCCTGTTTAACGTGCCTCTTGATAGAAATCATCTGAGCACGTTGATCCTCCAGATAGTTGGAGCGAAGGCAAACGCGTTAGTGCCCAGCGTACGGAAGACGTCACGCTCCGCAGTGGACAGACAGACACCTCCAGCAGTGTGCCAGCCAAGAGCCGCTCCTCTGTCAGAGCAGCAAGTCCCCACACACCCACCATCGAGAGCAGACATCAAAGCAGAAGGCATTTTCCCTCGACGGCTCTTCTGTTTCCAATCTACTTTCAGGAAGGAACTTTCCCAATAAAAAGGAAAACATGCCACCACCACCAAGCCTGCTGCACCACCCAAGCGACTTCTCAGCTGGGTTAACCCCCGTGGTGTTAAATGCAGCGTCTCCCCGTCCCCCCTAACAGCACAGCAGCGAACTCACCTCCATTTTTGATAGCTCTGATCCCTCGATGGAAATCTTCGAAGCTGATGACTCCAAGTCCGCTCGGATCGAGGTACTTTGTTAGGTCCTTCACCTGCAATCACAAAAGCAGCGTTACCCACAGAGCCCTTTGGGGAAACAGCATCTTCCGTCAGAGAAACACCTTGTAACAAATTTTTCCTCCTTACACAAAAAAGATTTGAGCTAACGACAGTGAATTTCTTAAACGGACACCAAACCGTGTCCGTTCCTGCAGGGGACACAAGTAATCCGTACAGAAGGTTGCAGTACTTGGCTGGTGCTGGAACTATTGATAGTTTTGAAACAGGTTAGGGCGGTATTTCTTGCAACGTGGTCCTTCTCTGCCAGGGCTTTGTTTATTTTTATGTTTTTCAAAGAGGTCCCATCTTAATTGGGAAAACTCAGTAATAGGCTGCCCAGTAGGAGGCCCCAATTAAGAGGACTCACTGGTAACGAACTGCTCCATGTTACAAATTTAGGCCATATAATTGAAACATTTTCACAGTTAGCCAGTGCCTGAGGGGGAAGGAATCACGTCAGCTAGCGAGGATTCGGATGCGGGTGCCGGAGCAGGCATACACATGGAGCAAGGGACACTTGTGAGACTTGGTGAGGGTGACCCGAGCTCTTCACACAGAACGGGCTACAGTTTGAGGGCAAAACCACACTCATTCCACACGGTCCAAACCAAGCTTTCAAAAAGGTGCGTTTGGTTCCTTCCTTCCAGGCTGCCACAAGTCCGGCCTTCAGGAAACCCTCTACACCACTGAGGCTTCTCAAGCTGAGACAATCAGAACTTTTATCTGCTTTAAAAACAATATAATAAAATGCAGAGCCCATTTTAAGAGACTGAGGCACTTCCGTGTATTTTAGAGCCACATCCTTCAGCTCAGAAACAAGCCCAGGAGGAAGCAGGGTGTACAAGGTGAAAGAGGGAATTGCACAATTCGCTCCATACTCAAAGGCTGCCCGCATTGCTGCCCTCGCCCTGCCAAACACATGGACCTCTCCTCTTCCTCCTCCAGAGCACAGGAGGAGGTCTCCGGGCGGTCAGCAGGGCTGGATTTGTTCAGCTCGCACCAGCACAACCCGTTGCCTTTTGACTCACTCAAGCACTTGCTCAGTTTTGGTTTCTTCTTGGGGAAAGCGATGGTAAGTCACCAAAGCTCTCCTTCCAGGGAAGGAAACTGCACCTCTGCAAGGAGACTTCACATCTAAGGGCGAGGAGGACACCCTGCCATGGTGCTCAGAGCTGTCCGACCCATTCCGCATCAGCCTTTGCTTTTTGTTTTGTTTTTCTTAAACCCAGTGTTTGTGTTTGCACAGGAAAATCAATCACATCTGCGACAGGCTCAGCGCTGTTCCCCCGCACATCCCCATGGGTTCCAACACGATGGGGGAAGGCAGGAGATGTCTCTGCCTCTGACATCCCACCGTCCCAGCAGCCATGAGCACACTGCTGGCACAGGGGGAACCACAGGGCTGAGGCCACAAAAACCACTCACCCGTGCCTCTCTGGGGCTGCCACGAGAGAAACCCCAAGCCCCAGCACGGCACTGACTTGCTGCCTGCCGGCTTACACTGTCATGAACGGGGAGAGGAAAACACAAGCGTCTTTCCCAGTTTTCAGGGGAACTTTTTTGGCAGACCAATAACTAAACTGCTGAAGTCACATGGCACATGTTGACTTGGATGAGCCAGGCTTCTTCTATGTTAAACAAAGGTATTTTAAACTAATAAAAATAACTCTCGGGAACATGTCGATTCCAGTTACTGCATCTGGCAGCTTCTTCGAGTTCAAAAGCTGTAGCTTAATTTTTTATCTGTGTATATAGGTAACCGAAATGCAAGTGACATTTAATCAGACTTGCTAAGCCTGTAAGTGAGGATGACGACACACTCTGAAGTATGGTTTCTGTAAAGATCCAGCCACGACGGCACTTGGGCTGTGACGGGCAGGGCTGCTCGCAGCACTGCGGCAGCTTCTCCAGACTGAGGAGGGTTTCAAGCCCTCGTGCCAATCCAGAATCACAGAAAGTTAGGGGTTGGAAGGGACCTCTAGGGATCATCTGGTCCAACCCCCCTGCCGAAGCAGGGTCACCTAGAGCAGGCTGCACAGGACCTTGTCCAGGCGGGTCTTGAATATCTCCAGAGAAGGAGACTCCACAACCTCCCTGGGCAGCCTGTTCCAGGGCTCCGTCACCCCCAGAGGGAAGAAGTTCTTCCTCGTGTTCAAGGCACCTCTCCCACAGCGGTGTTTGCGCAAACGGGACAGAGAAGCCGGACAAGTATTTTGTTTATGCAAAAGAGCCACCTACGTATTTCAGTTAAGCTGTGGGTGGGACAAAACGAGCGGAAACGTTTCTTAAAACTTCACAACCCTGACACTACAGACGCAAACAAAAGCCATGCAACTGATGAAGCTCAAGCCTGCGGTAGCATGTCTGTGCTGGTCCAAACCTGCCTGTAGTTGCTGACCAGGCTTAAAAGGAACTCTGAGGATTAAATAACCGATCGAGACAACGCTCCCGTCACCACACTGAGTGCAAGTGGCTGCTGGTACTCAGAAGAGCTCACAGCATGCAGAAGACAAGAACATCAGCAGTATCCGCCTGGTCCACCAAGCCCCTGCGAGAACCTGCCCAGGGAGAGCAGAGACTTCTTCCCACAGACCAGCACCCAGCATGTCCCGGCACCCACAGAGCCAGGGACACCAGAGGGGACGTCCCTGCCCCATCCATTCAGTGCCCATGAGCATCTGAACCTGCCTCCACTGCCTCTGGGGCTGCAAGCTCCAGAAGCTCCTGCCTGCTCCATACAGGAGTGCCTTCTTTCTATTTTCCTGCACCTATTTTCTGCTATTTCATCAACTGCCTCCTGGTTCTACCACTACAATGTGTGGTGAGGTGCAAGTGTGATCCCCCTAGATCATGTTCTGCTTCCTGAGGGGTCCCAGCCTGCCCACCCTCCCCTTGCAAAGTAGCTGCTCCAGTCCCTTGGCCATTCTAATCACGATTCCTGTACCCTCTCCAGTCCCTCCATCCTTTTTGAAGGTGAAGGCCAGAACTGCACATGCTGTTCAAGAGGATCTGGAATGACGCTTAACGGAGGTCCTCGGCATTACTCCAAGACCCACCACGGTCTTGCTCACAGCAGGGCTGTTGCAGCACTGAGCCATCTACATTGGCAACAGCCAACGACAGCTCCGGCACCTTGCTCCTGGGTCATAACTGCCAGTTTTCTCCATTCCTTCATTTTGATGACTAGGCTAAAAACCCTACCTGTGGGAAAATAATGGAAGACCGGCGAGGAGGGTTGTAAACACGTTCAAGTGACTTGTGGCTGGGGTGTGGAAAAACACATATATCCAACTAGTTGTTGTTTAGCCTTGTCTGCTTGGCAAGCAGAACATCTGTGTTTAGGTAACATAGGCCGGTGACAGACTCGGAGGCACCCTACCCAACCCGCTTCAGACTCCTGTCCTGCTGTGGGAAAGATGAAAGCACAGTGGTAAACTACGCCTGCGCGAATCCCTGGTATACAGGTGGAAACAGCCAGTTTGGTGGTCCTCCGGCGAGGACGGAGCTCCGCAGTGCCTGCGTCCCCGCCTGTGTGCCTCTGCCCTGGTGCTGCTTCAGAGATCCCCTGGTTCGCGAGGTAACGAAAATAAATCTACTCTTTGCATTTCATCCGTGGTTTTGTGGTTGTTCCTGCGTCCTGTCCTGTGCCCGCTCACACACTGCTGTGTTAGGACAGTTGGAAGAAAACCCCTGAGCATTACAGCTCAAACTATTTTAGATTAGCAAATCTTAGCAGTTCTGAAGTCAGAGATTTGTTGCTTTTCGCTGAAGACTGATCTGCAAGAGCGGAGCAGTTAATACCACACTCCTATCGGCACAAAAGTTAACTCTCTCCCAAACTCCAGTGTTAAGCTAAACACAGGCAGATCTAAACCACAATCACAGGGAGGTTTCTTCTTTTGGACAGCAAGAAATATTCAAAATAAAGGTTTTGCTTAACGTGTACACGTCTGTAGATGGTTATAAACTCTTCTCGAAGAAGAGCGAGCAGCTAGAAATACAGAGCATTAGAGTCAAAGAGGATGACGTGGTTTAAATAGCTGATACAAATCCTGGTAGAAAGCGAGAGGTTTAAACCACTTTAAGTCAAGCTGCCTTAAGCTGAGCAGAGACACCAGCCTGCAGAAGCAGAACCGGTGGCGAGCAGTGCCAAAGGGGCCCTGCTTGCCCCTGTGCCGGGGAGAAGGCACAGCCCGGACTGAAGCTGGAGCAAGCTCCTGACACGACTCTGCAAGGGATTTCTCCCGGTAAGGGACACGGAGAGGGAAGCAGACGGGGCAGCAGGAAGGATGTCTTCTGCCATCTCGACAGCAGAGCAAGAACCATTCCACCAACCACACCACCCCGTCTTCTTCTGTATCAAAGAGCTCTGTGCGCCGGCAGGGCATTTCGCCTGCCAAACCAACCAGATTTGCTGCTACCCAATGCCCATCTCCAACCACCCCTCCGACCGAGCCGCCTCCAAGCACGCACACCAGCACCACACCGAGCTGCCGCTCCGGCTGGGAACAGCTTCCCCACCGCATGGGGCACAAAAAGAGCCTCCTCGCTTCAATGCGGTGGAATCGTTTCGCTGCGTGATTTCGAGCCTCTGCTAAGCCAACAGCGACAGCTCCAAATTCAAATTAACACAAAGGCTTGGCAGCCACACAATGAAAATTTTTCGGGGAGGCGAGGAATTCCGCAGCTGTGAGTGGCCCTGTTAAGCAGGCTGGAGGAAAAGGAAGCTCCAAGCCTTTTGTCTTTATCCTGACTGATGCTCCGTGTCTCCACCACACAGCAGATGGATTCAGCAGAACTAAATATCCACTGTGCTTGTTTTAAGCATCGATCTCCGACGGAAGGCAAGGCTGCATGGGCCAGTTGACATCCTCCTTGTAACCCCCAAGCCTGCCAGAAGTTTTCCTTCATATTCTGGCAGAGACTGGGACTGAATCAGCTTCCAAAAATGAAATTCTTCTGAGGGGTGAAATGAGGGTGGGAGATTTCCAATGGCCGCAGCAGTCAGGCACCCCAAAAAGAAGAGCCGGCGGAGCTCAGCACCTATGGTTGTGTGGTATCTCCTACAGATGAGGCTTCCAGCCTAGCCACTAGTAGGGCCACTTCTTGTCCTATTTGATGATACCACAGTGGGAGTAATACAGCAGCGTTTCAGTACTGCTTCACTCTACACAGACCCTGGAAGCAAAGCCAAAGCAGACAGAGAGGAGGAATCAGTACTGATATATTCCTGATACAATAAGTCCAACTACTCGAGGCAGGCCAGTCAGCAGGCTACAGCTCCCACCAAGAACTTGCGCACCTGCAGTCTCACACATGCTGCGATAAGCAAAGACAGATGCTTTCGCCCTGAAGTTGCTCCTTCCTTTCCTCGGGAAGGATTCTGCATCTGGTCTCAGACCTCTGAGCCAACATAAGTCATGGGAATCTGAGCAAGGGTGAAGATCTAGTCTGCTTAACAGATGACTTCTGGTCTCGGGCCCCCAAAGCGGGGATTATATGCAAACAGAACCTAGAGAGCTGTTAGGAAGACACCGAGAGACCTGTCCAGATCAGGAACAGCATGCCAGAGACTTACCAAGAGCCTGGCTGAACTGGGCACCTGGCTCAGCATATTTTGGCCACTTGAGCAACCAACAGACCAGCCTATCCAGAAAAAAAGTCCACAAAACCAGTAAGCCCAGTCCACAATCGTGCTTATTGCTGGCTGGGACCTGATTTTAGCCCAAAACATCAGACAAACTGTTAACACAACCACCAGCAGATGACCTTCATCAGGGAACTCGTTGCCATACCTTTGCCTGATGGCAGCGGCCAGCGCTGGCTGGGGACTGTTGCAAACAGCAGCAGCTACCTGCGAGCAGGTCAAAACACATTCGCCTTTCACTGATTAAAAACTCTTTCTACAGAGAGGCAAAGGTTCAGCCTAAAATGCGAGCACTGAGGCACTCATTCCAGAGCTCTGAAAGCAACCGCTCAGCGCGAGGGCGGGTTGGGTATCCCCACCTCGGGCAGGCATTCCAACAACGAGGTTGTGGTGGGCAGAGAAAATACGCGGTTGCACGCGTGCATCCCGGCCGGTTCCGGCTGCCGGCCCCTCTGCCACTGCCTGCCGGGCTGCGCACACCAGCCCCCGCGACGTGAGCGGGCCGCTGTCAGCAGGCTGCAAGGCAGGGACCGGGGCGGGCAAAGAGCATCCCACCGCACGGCTCAAAAGGAGCAGAGCTCTGCTGCAGAGGGATGACACGGGAACAGGAGACCCTGGTGCCCTGACACCCACACATCTCCCTCCTGCAAACCCACACCAGCCCCACACACTTCTTACCACCACCTCTTCCCAAACCATTTATTAATTTATTAACTCTCCTCAACAGAGTATTACAGGAGACTGAGAGGTTTGAGGACCTTACTCTTGTCTCTCCCCCTCCAGAAGAAACAGGAACCCGTGTGGTCAGGTTTAAACACAGAGGAGAGCAGGACCAGGCAAGGAAGCAGGGTCCGTGCTGGACAAGCTGCAGCTTCAGCATCAGCTTCCAAACGGCCGGTTTCCACCAGTGCCTTTGAAGAAAGCCCAAGGGAGGAAAGCAGCCAGCCCACTGGTGGGCAAGGACCCCGGGTCCGCACAAGGGGAAGGGAGTAACTGCAGCCTGTCACCAGCTCTGTTAACAGGCCAGAAAGGTTTCCAAAACATTTATGTAGCTGTTTAATCAGCTTCGCGTGATTAAGCACAGGGCACGCAGACATCCTTCCCCATGCATCTGGATGTTCAGCTTAGACACAGACTCTGAAATATTACAAACAGAAAATGAAACTTCACTGTTAATCCAACGCTGAACTTTCTCCACCAGCCTCTGCTTTCCATGTTCTCCAGCTGGACCGTGCTCCCCTTTGCTGCCTGCACACTCTGCTGCTTGGATCTCTGCCCAGCTTGGTGCAAGGCTCCACACTATGTTAAACATGCCCAAAGCCAGCCTTTATCTTCTGTCTGGCCTTTAAAAAGGCTCCTCAGACCACCTTAAGTCTTTGGATTGTAGCAGAGTTTGGTTTACACGGACCTGCTTGCAGACACCCTGCCGTGGGGTCTCAAGAAGGGACAACGCATGGGATGGCAGGAGCAGACCCCTGCCAGCCAACAGCTGCTGCGTCTTCCGGTGCTTTCTCCACCCAGTTACAACCTGGAGAGTTTCAAGCAAAACAGAGGACCAAAAGTGTCCTAAAACCCAGTGGGTCTTGGAGCTTTAAACAGAGGAAACTCATTCACGTTGTGTAACCAGGTCCAGACCAACTGTGGGTATACAGGGACCCACAAAGCCTGCTTGACAGACAGGACACAGACATCCACGCACCTCTCATGTAAATCTGACTACCCTCTTCTGTCTGCAGGAAGCCCACATCTGCTCTGAACATGTTCTATCTGTGGGGGGAAAAACAGTATTGTAGGTCACACAGTCCCTGAACTCCAGCAGAGCAAAAGCTGAGTGCCACACTGGCATAACTGCCAAACAGAGGGCATTTTTAGCTAGGGATACTCTAAAGGACAGGAGAAGGCTCACACCAGATGCTCTCCTCTTATGTTTAGCCAGATCTTTGGCCTGAAGCTGTACACCAGAGTTTAACAGAGTGAGGGTTATGCAAAGGTGGATGCAGCATCTCTGCTCTCCGCACGTAACCCAAGGGTATGAGCCAACATACTCATTTGTTTGTGAAAACCCACTCTGTCTCTCAAGGCTACACCCATCCTCTCAAGAAAAATACAAAAAAGAATAATATTTTTAAATGCTAATTACAGAATCACAGAATGGTCGGGGTTGGAAGGGACCTCTGGGTATCATCTGGTCCTGCCGAAGCAGGGTCACCTACAGCAGGCTGCACAGGACCTTATCCAGGCGGGTCTTGAATATCTCCAGAGAAGGAGACTCCACAACCTCCCTGGGCAGCCTGTTCCAGGGCTCCATCACCCTCAGAGGGAAGTTCTTCCTCATGTTCAGACGGAACTTCCTCTGCTTCAATTTGTGCCCATTGCCCCTTGTCCTGTCACTGGACACCACTGAAAAGAGCTTGGCCCCATCCTCCTGACACCCACGCTTAAGATATTTATAGGCATTTCTAAGGTCCCCTCTCAGCCTTCTCTTCTTCAGGCTGAACAAGCCCAGCTCCCCCAGCCTTTCCTCGTAGGAGACATGCTCCAGTCCCCTCATCATCCTTGCAGCCCTCTGCTGGACTGTCTCCAGTAGCTCCTCATCTTTCTTGAAGTGGGGAGCCCAGAACTGGACACAGTACTCCAGATGGGGCCTCACCAGGGCAGAGTAGAGGGGGAGGAGAACCTCCCTCGACCTGCTGGCCACACTCCTCCGAATGCACCCCAGGATCCCATTGGCCTTCTTGGCAACAATGTCAGAAGCAGTTGTATTTTCAGTCATTGGGGAATGTGCAGACATGCTGGAACTGCTGAACCTCCTGCAGCCAAACACCAGAGTGGCTGCGCAACTAGCCAAAGACATAGCTGTCCCTATACAGCCATTCTCTTTACATCACACAGTCACTACATCAATGGGCTGCAACATGATCAGCTGAAATGAACTGATCCCTGCTAATGCAGCATTTGTCCAGGCTAAGACCACCCTTGCTGGGTGCTGAGAGAGCATTTACACGCCGACAATGCGAGCATAACTTCACGTTGCTTCATGCGACACGTTTCCCAGAACGCTGCTGTGATCTGAACCAGGCTTGCACCGATCCCAAAGCCAGGAACACCCTTTCCAGCATTTCACTTCTGCGGCTTCAACGGTGTAAACAAGCAGGCTGAGTAGAAGGCTGACAAGTCGGGATTACGCTGGCTCCAGCAATGTTTACAGGAACCGACTCCGTAATTTGTTAAAGGATCTGGCACTACAGAAAGCAGGCAGAACCTCAGAGCAGGTTTCTACTCTGCTGCAATTACACCTAATTAACTAACCTTTAAAATACCCTCAAGGGGGCAGATCTCATTACAGGCAGAAGCAATGGTCAGTTCTGAGTAAGCAGTGCAAGAGCTGCATTATTTATTTCGCAAGTGGCGGCACTTATCCAGGGCTGCTCCCTGAGCCTTTCCAGAAGCTCCAGGAGGAGATCAGCAGGCAGATTGTGTCTGGTCAAGTCTCTGTTTAAAGGTCCACCATAAGCAACGCTCGGTGACGATGCTTACTGCAGTGTGCATCCCTAATCTTGCGTCTACATCGGTTCACCCCTCCTTGCCGTCACTTCAGCCCCAGAGGCTTCAAATAGTGCAGGGCCCTCTGCTATCAGTCTAGTATTTGAAACCAAGAGTTGAGACACCTTTCTGAGAAGGCGACAAATAAAAAGATTCAGCCTGGTTTATTCTCATCTCTTCCCGCTACAGAAGAAATCATCAAACCCACTATGTAAGGCAAAAGGGGAATAAGCCTCCCGTGTTTCTCCATCAGCCTGTATTTAAAGAACTGGAATGGGAGAGCAATCACCCACAAACCAAGCGAGAGACGTCCCAGCAGTTTGATCTTTGCCTTGAGACAAAGTGAGCAAGTTCCCCATGGGGAACAAGCTCCCCTCCTTTCCTACCTGCCCAGCAAGCGGATATCCTCGCTGCTTAACACATCCACTTCCCCAACAAATCCCCCCGCCTCCTATTTATCCAAGGCAAAAGCTGCTTGGCGTGCCATCAACTTTTTGATGCATTTCATCTATTTTGGGCAGTTTCTACACCAACCTTGCACTCAGTCGACTTCGGCCCTGAAGCACGAAGCTGCTCGCCAGCCTCTCCCAGGGTCAGCGGGCTTTCAGCAGGCGCAGGAAATACCGGAGGAGAGAGATCTGAATACATAATGAACAGGGGAGAACTCCCTCCCCAGCAAACTATTACTTTCCCTTTTTTGGAAGGGGAAGGAAGAAGTTTAAGTCAACTGTGAGCCAAGAACAAGCCCAAAGTTGATGCAGAGAAGCAAGTCTCCCGCATTTCCCTCCCAAAGCCACTGCGGGCCATAGGCATCGGGAGCGTGCAGAAGAAAAGACTTTCCTTCCAACGTTCAAAACTCAACAGGAAGAAGAAAGAGAAGCCAGAATTTGTTTTAAAGAGCTGGCAGCCAGAAAAGCCCGAGGACCCAGACCCTTCCTGCCCACCCTCACAGGAAACCAGAACAAATCAGTGCATCCAGCCAGACCCCCGGCGCCCAGCGGGGAGCCGAACCGCAGGATGTCTTCGCCGGCCCAGATTACCCAGATTCAGCAGTTTTGGGTTTTTTACCTGCTGGTAGAAATTCCTCTGGTCTGTACTACATAACAGCCGTGAGCACAGCAGCTTTTTGGACTAACCCTACCAGCTCCAAGGCTTACCCGCAGGCAGCCTTAATACCTCTACGCCCACCATGGCTTCAGAAGCCTCGCCTTGTCCCATTTCTAAGTGTGTTCTCAAACATCAAGTATGACTATTTCCAAACTGTCCATAAATTGCTGTAGCTGAAGTGTAAAAACATATTTAAAGAAACAACTTCAAGGATGGCTTGGAAACATTAACATGAATGTAAATGACACTGAAATGGTTTTATCCAAATGTAATTGCATTTATCTCCAGCGTTCCAGATTTCCTGTCGCTACCTAAGTGCTCAAAGGCTTCAGCAGCAACGCTCTACTCTAAACATATTCACTTGTTTAATGAAACTTGAAAAGTGTTCTTCCTCCACCCTCCAAGACATCCGAGGCTTTGTTTCTAGCTTTTGTTCTTTTAATGATATGGGAAACCGGTTCTCACCCTCCAAACACACGGCTCAGAGGCAGGAGATTGGATCAAAAGAAAGAAAAAAAAAAAAAAGGTTTAGTGCTAGGTTACTTCTTACATAAAACACATGCCTTAATATAGGCTGGAGCCACCCTTGGGGGAAGAACCAGGCGCCCCAGCCGAAGGCACCCCGGGCTCGAGGTGGGACGGCTGCATCCTGCCGGAGCGCAGAACTGGGGCAGAAAGCCCACACAGGATTTCGGAGCTGATCTGAACAGACAAAACGCAACTCCATAAAACATGCCAGGAGGTCACACACCGAGGACGAGGCATTTGAAGACACTGAACATTTTGCAGGGCCTGGTCTAGCCTCACGTCAATCTCTCTGCAACACAGCCGGGTATTTCTGTGATGGGGGCTGTTTGGTTACAGAACAGACTGTCGGGGCTTACAAATCCAGGACTGCAGCTTTTGCTCCTGTTGCCTCCCAACCAGGCTAGGAAGCAGCACAAAAACCCCACGGCATATCCCAGAATAAACACCACTAGCTCGGGACCGGCTTTTCCTAACTCACCCTCTCCAAAATAGAGCGCACATGCTATAATCTCCAAACCCAGACCATAATAACCAGAAACAGGAGAAACTTCTTGCTGCCAACGCACAACAAGCAAACCATGAAAGCAGGGGCCAGAGTTGCATCTCTCAACTTGCAAACTCAGGGAATTTGGTGAGCACAAGAAACTTCTTGGGCTGCAAAGGTGAAGCCCAGGTGAGCGTAAGACACGAGCCTGTCCCTGACCAGGCAGCTAGATATTAGAGCGCCGAGCGCGAGAGGACTAACTCACCTTCCCCAGCCAGACCGAGCCTGCCACCCTGTCAAAACTACGTTCATCGTAATACAAACAAGCGTGATTCAGAGACTAGCAAAGCATAAAGGCTCGTTTCTTCTTTAGAACTGCTACCAATTATTTCCCTCCTTTTGGCAACCCTTGGTGCAGCCTTCAGAAAGGGCTGTTTGTGCAAAGGCCAGTACACAAAGCAGACATGCCAGAGGGGGGAAAAAAAGCTGCTCAGAACAGTCTCTAGGCTCAGAGGTCGTTTCTCAGAAAAAAAGATGCCAAGATGCAATGTATCGTTTGGGAAATGCAGGTCTTGAGGGTGGGACCATAAGCACTGGGCTTACAAGCCTCACCGCTACCACAACAAAAAAATCCACCCAGGACAGTGTTCATGCTTCTCCAGCAGCCGCCACGTGCCCACATATCTCATGATGCCCAGCACCCATCAGCTCCTCCATGAAGAGGAGCAGCAAGAGGTCTGGATTCCGCTCCCCATGCTCCACCACGGCTCTGCAGGTCTCTGCCAGGCTGCCAGCCAAGCCACCTGCCCTTCACAAGGGACCCGCCTCTGGGCTTTCGGTCCTACCTCTCCCACCAGCATCCCTCCTTCGCCTGCGACACTCTCCCACGCCACCCACGCTGCCAGCCTGTCCCCGCGATGCCAGCGAGGAATGCAAGCTTCACGGAGCACAAAGAGGTACAGCACGAAGCCCAAGGGCAAGTTCTCTGTTGCACACCAAGGTCCCCAGCATCTCCCCTGTCCCTTTCAGGGCAAGCAGCCTCCCACAAACCTTGCTTCTGCTCTCCGCATCCTTCCGCTGCGCTCCTGCCAGCACGGTAGTCCCAGAGCTTCAAGCAGCCAGGAGAGGGTTAGCTAGTTGCTGCATTCAGTTAGCAGGCATAGGAAAAATTCCACAAGGATATCCAATTTTTTCTTCCCCCAGCTGTAACCTCCACACACACAGTGAGCAGGATGAAGAACTGCCACTCCTCTGGAAAAAAATAAGGAATGTGGCCACGCAAAACGGAGGCAACAGACGCCTTTTAATCCCCCCGCAGCCAAAGGAGGCAGCGAAAGCCACAAGGTCCTGATCAGCTTTTCAAGCCAAAGTGGAACTGAACATTATTTTCCCATTAGAAGAGTTTCACTTCCAACACAGCTCTACAGGAGAGGGGCCCCTCAAGCAGCCCCCTCTCTCACGCCGCGTTTGCTCGGGGCTGCAGAAGTGCGGAGCAGCTGCATGGATCCCGCTCGGGCACCGTGCCCCGCGTCCCACCGCAGCAAGTGCTCACCACTTGCTTCCTGCCCTCGACAGCTTCTCCTCTCTAAAAACCATCGGTTTGGGCTCCTTTCACCTCCTCCGCGTTTCGCTCGAGCGGCGTTTCCTATCGGGCTCTGGCAAAGGGAGTTTCCACAGGGCTGTCGGCAGCTGGCTCCGCTGAGTCTTGCCAGATTATGCAGCTCCCAGCACCAGGTCCTCTCCCCTCGGTTTTACTCCTTCTCAGGGGAAGAAGAAGGAGTACAAACCAAGGGGAGAGGAGTAAGCAGGAACAGCGCTGCAGTCTGCAAGCTGAAAACCCCTTCCAGAAGCAAAACAGTGACTCAAAACTCAGTGTAACGCTACTGGTATTTCACCAAGGGATATTGTAGCAGAGGGAACAGCAGCTCTTTTTTCTGAAGAAATACAATGCATTATTTAAAAAAGAAATAAATTAGGACACCACCTGGCTGCTCAGCACGTCACCTAACAGAGGGACATTCAGCCTGCAGACAAAGCCTGGCCGTCAGCCGCAGCCAGCCCTTGTAACACGGACAGCAGCACTGCTCTTCCCGCACAGCATCGCAGGACGTCCCCAAGGCTGTCACCGTCCCATGCTGGGACCCTGGGGGGCCTCTGCACTGCTGGGGACACACCAGAGCCGGGACCCACGCAGGCAGCACCAGAACTGGGGTTATTTAAGCAAGCGCTCAAATTTCTGTCAAATACCACTGCCACCCGATTGCTGGTTTCAGCTAAATTAGTCACCTCAAATAAGGTAACAGCACACAAATGCAGTATTCTCTCTATTACAACGGGTTTTTTGCTCTTACAATATAAGGAGCTGGACAGAGAGAAGCAGCGTGCAGAGCACGCCAACCTGTTCTACCAAGCAGCCTCCACACGTGTCTCTGTTTTAAGAGCAGTTTTCATCGAATCGTAGAAATGTTAAGGTTGGAGAAGACCTCTAAGATCATCCAGTCCAACCATCAAGCCAGCACCACCATGTCTGCTAAACCATGTTCTGAAATGCCATGTCTACACATGTTTTGAACACCTCCAGGGATGGTCACTCCACCACCGCCCTGGGCAGCCTGGTCCAGTGCCTGACCGCTCTTTCAGTAAAGAAATTTCTCATAATATCCAATTTAAACCTCCCCTGATGCAACTTGAGGCCATTGCCTCTTGTCCTATTGCTGGTTACTAAGGAGAAGAGGCCAACACCTGCCTCGCTACAACCTCCTTTCAGGTAGCTGTAGAGAACAATAAGGTCTCCACTCCATCTCCTCTTCTCCAGACTCTCCCCCTCAGCCACTCCTCATAAGAGTTGTTCTCCAGACCCCTCACCAGCCTCGTTGCCCTTCTCTGGACACGCTCCAGCCCCTCAATGTCCTTCTTGTAGCGAGGGGCCCAAAACTGAACACAGCACTCGAGGTGCGGCCTCAGCAGTGCCGAGTCCAGGGGCATGATCCCCTCCCTACTCCTGCCAGCCACACTATTCCCAGTAGAAACCCCCGTGAGAAAGGGCAAGACCCTGACCAAAACCAGGGCTCAAGCAGGCACGGACCCCAGGACATCGGCAGCTGTAAGGAAGCCTCACGCCAGCAGCGCTGGAGCCCCGTCCCAGCCCCCAGCTCACCGGGGCTCTAGCTTCCTCACCCCCATGAGAAAAAACCCGGCCCAGCCCCAAAATCACGACAGTGGCACACTGGGGAAGTCCCTGCCGCCGCTCACACCAGTTTGAGTGCTGCTTAAACTCCCTCTCCATCTGCCTTCCCCCCATGGAGTGGATGCCATCCACTCGAGCGTGGCGGTGGCAGCCCTTTGGGAGCACGCTGTCCCCAACGCTGCCCTTGGCCGTGTGTCCTTCTCTTCCCTCCTTCCCTACAACCCACAAGAGCGTTAGCAACTTGCTCTCTGCCCTGTACCAACTCCAGCGGAGACTGAAGAAGGAGAAATCTCGTCAAAACCAGAAGTTTCATAAGACAAGACAATTTCTGCCCAGCACAGAGCAATGCCAAAAGGCCCAGCTGGCATTTCCACTGCCCCGTTACATCCTCAGGACTATTCCCTGGGCTTGGATGTTTTGGGTTTCCAAAGTAAGGTCCACACCAGGCATCACTGATATGAACTGTGACCCCCCTACTTGTAGGGAGGATGAGCTCCCTTTGAGCCTGTAGGTATCTTCCTGCCATCAAGCAGAAACACACAAAGATATTAAGAAACAGCGATTTTCACGCCTTATGAAACCCACGATGTCTCTCCCTCCAGGCTCAGTTAAAGTCCTGTCTCCGCCAGGAAGCCTCGGACCTGGGCCGGCAGCTCAGCAGCACCAGCGGCAATCACCAGCCTTCAGCAGCTTCCCACATGTACTTCCCCATCGCCACACAGCCTGGCCACGCGTGGACCTGTCACCAGCGACGCATGGGCCACCACAGCCCTGCTGCCTCCAGTGCCACACAGCATGGACCTCCTCCGGGCAGGAGCATCCTCTCAGAGATCAGTTTGGAAGGGGAATGAAAGATGCAATGCTTTTAAAGTAGAAAATGAAGGCTGAGAGGAGCTTTGGGGGTCTGACGGACTTGAGCAGCTAGAGAAGCATGACTGTCCCGTAGGCTTGGTTAGGCTCGTTAAGCAGACAGCCGTACTGCGGATGTCACGAAAAAGCACCGTCAGGAGAGCGGCTCTGGACAGCTGAATGCAGCACCGGGACGATGCATTACAGTCCGAGAGGAGGTGGAAATGCTTTTGGCATGTGGGAGCGCAGGAGTCATTGGAAGTACAAAATGCACAATTCCCAAAGGACAAACTCCCTGTCGGTGTCCGCGGGCACATTTCACCGTGTGAACACAGTAGCAAAGATCTCAAATCACTTCCTAATCCCATTCATCCCACGAATGCACCCTCCTGCCAAGCAGTTGGCTGGGACCTGATGAGTCTGATGGCATTTAAAGCCTCAAGTTGCCGGAGCTCGCTTTCTGCCACGTCCCTAACGGGCACCGCGCTCCCCGACCGCAGCTCGCCATGTAAAACGTGCCACCATTAAAGCACCGCCGCTTCCTTCCGAGGAGAAGCTTGCCAGAACCAGCCTGGCAGCATCGCACCCGTGTTTTCCACAGATGTTTGAATTTAAGCAAACAAGTGGAGGGATAGGCTGGCACCGCTCGCTCCGAGCTCACGCGGAGGAACCTGTCCTCGACACCAGAAACACGAGCAGGATTTGGAAACGATGGAGCCAGGCAGGAGAAATTGGGAAAAGCAAGCCATGGTCCACCCCCACCCCACTGCCTGCTCTCACGGGGACTGTACCAGTGGCCTTGCAGTGCTGGAACGCCGATGGTTCCGGGGGAGAGGGGCAGCCGAGGGTGACCCAGCAGAAGCAGGTCACCCTGCCCAAGCACAGCCGTGGGCTGCGGCTGGTGGGAAGTCATTTGTTTTGCAAAAACCAAAAGCCGGGGGGGGGGTAGGGAAAATAAAGTCTCCGAGTTCAATGCGGACCTCATCTGACAACAAGCAGCAAACAAAAGTCAAAACAAGAATAAAATTGAGAGAAATTACGTGGGCAATTGTTGTAATGACTATTAATTATGGGCTGTATTGAGTTCCATAATGATCCAAGCAACTCTGAAACGCTCTCCGAGCGTTCGGTTACAAGCAATACGAGGTCAAAACGACTCCGAAAGCCGAATCCCTGCGTTGTGGTGCAGTATCATATTCCAGCCAGTAAATTACGATGATCCCAATCCAACTTTCATTAGTCACAGTCTCAGAGAGCAGCCTGCTCCTGAGAAGGGAGAGGTGGGCTCACGAGAGGCTTTCTGTCTTACAGAGAGCAGCCCCACACCGTGTGGCAAACGTTAAGCAAAAATTTGGAAATATTTTTATTGCATAAAAAAAAAGCCCCCAAAACCCCACAAAAAAGCCCCTGCAAGCATTTTTAACAAATAATTTAAAAAACAACACTGAAAAATCTTTCAGTGGGGTCCTTTTCCCCTGCTAGGGCTCCCGAGCCAGCCTTTGGCAGCACTCACCCAGTACAAACTGGCCTCACAGCTGGGGGTTACCGGGTGCCGCATCCACACCCCACTTCCCTGGAAATGCCGTGTTTGCCCTCCTGCCCACAGCGTTTGCAAACTCTACAAAGGTGGCACTGCGAAGTAGGTGGAGAGAGCACTTCTTTATTTGCAGAAATGATTTCAAATTCCAGAGGAACACATCTAACTTTTATCAAAACCCATAATTAAAATAAACCAACACCCTGCTCAGCAACAGCTGTATTCTTAAGCTGAAGGAGCAAGGAAGAATAAAAAAGGATTCTTAAATAACCTGGGAGCTGGGATAAAATAACCACCGCCACGCTCCTCCCAGCCGGCGCAGACAAACGGTGCCTTTGAGTATTCATGGTCCTGCCAGGCTCGGCCCAGCCCGGATCAGCCATCAATCTGATCACGGCCGCAAACGCCAGCACGAAGCACATCACCAAAACGAGCTGCTTGCGGTAGGATACGCTCCCAGCCCTTCCCAGCCCCTGCGAGCAGGGATGCCTTCACGAAGCTTAAAGCCAAACCAGCAGGCAGGAGAAGAAAAAACCCGGGAGCATAGAAACTACCTCTTTACTGGAGTCTTTGGGACCTTTACAGATGAACAAACTTCTCTGCGAATTCCATTTTCGACTAACCGGCACCCACCTCGCCCAAAGTACATCACACGAAATATGTTGGCTTGGGAGCTTTTTCCTCTCAGAGGGAGAAACGAAGCCTCCCCTCTTTGAGCTCCCGCAGCATGCAGCTGTGTTATTAACAGCGATAAAAGGGGAGGTGGGCAGGGGCGGACGGAGCCCTGCGGTCCGCTCCCAGCCAAGCCAGCCTCGCGTCGGAGGTGAGCGGGGGCTCGCGCCCAAACCCGCGAAATGAACGCCAGCTTTGCCGTGAATTTATATGGCGAAAAACCGGGCCCTTGGTCAAAGCAAGCAAAGCATTTCAGATTCGTTCCTCTTCCAAAACACACATACGCGGGAGCGTGTCCGCAGGCACGCTCAGACCTACTCTACAGCCACAGCATCACCCTCGCTGCAGCCCCGGCTCCTCTCAGCCACAGACACCGCAGCTACACTGCAGTTAACACCTCCGACAGGTACGGCAGCAACAACGCAGAGGCAATTTAAGCTTCACTCACGTTCACACGGCCTGCAAATCCATGCAAGATGCTTTCAGAAGCCTCCTTATAGGCAAAGCCAGCATTTCCTCTGTTCAAATGGCACAAGAGCCCTCAAAAATTTCTTTTACAAAAAAGAAGTTTCCTCATGACAGAGATCCAAACTATTAGATTTCACAGGGAAGTGGGAGAAGACCAAGGGGAACAGGGAGGACGACCAAGCTCAGATGCAATGTCAGCAACACCAAGAGTGGACAACACTGGAGGCCAGAAGCATTTGGTCCAGGGTCTGCATGTGTGCAGTTCCCAGGGGATCCGTCGGAGGTGAGCAGGAAAAGCAAGCCTGGACTCACCGGGGGAGAGCCACTAAAAAGCTGTAGCTTGACACTACCCAGACTTCATTCCACAAAGTAACTTCCAAATCTTGCAGATTGTTCTGTTTAAAAATAAAACTAAACCCCACGATTCTCTGCAGCCACTGTCTGGGAGCGATACCCGCGACCTCCCCCAGAGCGTGATTTCTTCTGCAGCACCCAGCTCAGGCTGGGCACCCCATTACAAGAAGCTGAAAAGGTGGTGGGAGGTCCGAAAAGCACAACAAACCTGCTAAGAAGCTTCGGAAACCACCACGCAAGGAAATGTTCAAAGCTGAGTAAGGAGAGCTCAGCTGAGGATTAGCTGATGTGGAGGCAGAGGAAGGCTGGTAGTCCAGGACAGACACTTTAAGGATGTAAATGTTAAAGAAAGCAAAACAAAGCACATTGAAATGAAGCTTGAAGTCATCATCAAGAGGAAAAAAAAAAAAGGGCTGAAGATGTCTGCTGGACCACAGAGGGCAGAGACGCTGTGGAGCCTGGAGCATTTGAAAATAGGTTAGACAAATTCTGGGACTTCTCTTAATTGAGCAGTGGCAGCGAGATCATGTGGTGCAAGAGGCTCTTCCACCTCCAACTGTCTTCTAGATCAAAACAAAAAAGGAAAAGAAAACCCAACATGCCAGCAGGATGGCTTCCCCTCATACCTTGCACGCGGTTCTCCGCCCCAAGGTGACCCCGCATTTCTAGCTGGTAACAAATCCAGAGAGGAGAGGCTTTGCCTCTGCCACCGCCATCCGACAGACACAGTGCAACTGTGGAACAGGCAAGACAAATGACACATTGGCTGTTTTTAAAGCATTGCACAATGGCCTTAGATTCTGCATAACCTACCGAACTGCAAGACAAAACCCCCCTCATAGAATCACTGAGGTTGGAAAAGACCTCTAAGATCATCCAGTCCAACCATCAACCCACCACCACCATGCCTGCTAAATCATGTCCCCAAGTGGCACATCTACCCATTTTTTGAACCCGTCCAGGGATGGGGACTCCACCACTTCCCTAGGCAGCCTGTTCCAGTGCCTGACCTCACTTTACAAGGTGACATAAAAGTTAGGTAAAGCGTGCCTCTACCTCCCGACTCGCTGCCTAAACCAACACTGCTCCAGTCTTTGCCAGCAGCTCCAAGGGAGCATCACAGCGATAAAGGGGAAGGAAAGGAGACAACAAACATACAACGCTGCTATAAACTGCCTCACACACTACCAGCGAGCGGTCCAGAGGGTCTGCGTGAAAAGCCAAGCCACCCTCAACACCCTTCAGCCCCACGCCTTGTTGGCAAGTCCACAGAGCACGTAACCGGTCCTAGCACTCTCTTCAAGTGGCACAACAGTTGCCCATTACAGATTGCTGGAGGACCAGCTGTATCTTCTCTGCTTGAAGCTACCTCGATCTGGCGGTCTCATCCCCAGCTGCTGGGACCTCAGCATCACCCTTTCCACACACCTTTTGAATCTGAAGGTACTGGCAATAGCCTCAATCCCTATCCACCTGTATCACTTCAAACTGGCTTTAGCTTTCCAAGCCTCTATCTCTCCCAGTCCACACCAACACTTCACTGCCAACACCCCAACCATGAAGCTCGTTGTCTTTCAGGAACCCAAGCTTCTCAAGCAAAAAATCATCCTAACCCCCTGCCTCCCCAGTTCTTCTACCCATGGTTTTCATCATGCAGAGGGGAAAAAAAAAAAATCATAATAGAAAATCACAACCACATCATTTTTATGGAATAAATGCCAGTTGGTCTCTTTCCTTTGACATTTAGCTAATAATTGTTTCAGCCAAATAATCTGACAGCGCTGAGCTCAGTAGCCCATAAATGCCTCTGGTACATCACTGAACGCTGAAGACACCCCTTGCTGCTCTCCAGCTCCCCAGTATCTGTGGTTACACACACACACACACCTTCCTCCGTCCCTCTGAACCCTTCCATGAATCACTGGCTGCGATGACTTGCTGTGCTTCCTCCAAGCAGTTTGTTCCACCACCACCCCATGCATACCTTCCAGCATCCACCCCTGCGGGCAGAAGCCAGGAGGGAGGAGAGGGAGAAGAAAAGAAAGCAAGTACCTCCTCCTCTTTCCAGGTGAGAGGGATAGTAAGAGGACTGGAATTTGCTCCTCGTTAACTCCCTGCTACCGACACCTTCATGAGCCATCAAGCCCCGGCATCTCCCTTTCAAGCTTCTCATTTCCAGCTGTAGCACAACCTTTGCTTACATCTTCAAGTTTCCTTTCAGTAGCTTAACACCATTTCACCCACCTGGTGATGCTCCTAGCTCTCAACTTTCACCTGAACTGGATTTCCATTTTTCAGAAGACCCTAAAGTTGCATCTGCTTAAAACAAAATAGGTCAAGAGACTGCCCCAGAACTCCTCCCTTTATTACTCCGCACACTTGCTGGGAGCGCCCAGCCCCCACCACCAAGCCCTTCTCCTTCACACTCCATGCACCTTCTTGCTTCTCCTGAGCTGCAGGCTAGCAATAACGCACGCAGAGGCAGCACAAACATCACTTTATCTCTTCTGGCGTGCCTCTGCCAAAGGCACAGGGCTGTGTTCCCTGGGGTGCCCGGTACCTGTGGGCTCAGCCGTCGCCACATCAACCTGCCCGGGGGGGTCAGCACTTGCTGTACCGGGAGACAGTTGTTCTGCATGCCAAGAGCGAGCTATACGAGCCTTTTGATACAGAGAAATGTATCTAAAAAGCATCACGTATTTCAGCATGGACAGCATTACTGGCAGATGCGTGCAGGGAGGAGGAATAAGAGACTTTAACGGAACAGCCGAGGGAAGGAGCCTCCAGACAACCGCTTCGAAGCTGGGTCCACCTGAACAGACAGCCTTCAGCGGCACAAAACCTCCCTGGCCATCCTGCTTCGGCTGAGGAGAGCCCTTCACAGTCCGCAACCACACCTCAGGCCGAGATCTCGAAGCGCTTTGCAGGTTTACTGTCACGCCTTTGAAGCGCTGGCACGACTGCCACCTCAGAACCAAGGCACCAGGCACAGGGCCGGAGCGGCAAGCCTGGGCTGAGCCGCACCAGCTGCTGGCGCTACGAAACGCCGGACCCACCGGCCACGTCCCCTGCCCGCCCCAACTCCCCACGCCCTCGGGCTGCTCCACGCCGGGTGCCAAGGCGAACGGCCCCCCGGTAAGCTCCCACCGTGTCCCAAAGCAACGGCCATGGTTCATGGGGTTGGCGAGCCCGCACGGAGCGATGCGCACAGCGACGAGGGGGGACGTGCACGGCACAGAGCGCCTGGGCCGCGGCAGGAAGGTGCGAGTCAGAGGCTTTACGCCGAATGAAGCTTCCCCGCTTGACAGAGGCAGGAGCGCGTTGCCGAGATGCTCTCGTAACTCGCCCCCGGTGCCATGACGCTGCCTGGTTCACCACGCCACGAGGCGATGCCATCTGCACACACGCTGCCCCTCACCAGCAACGATCTGACAAAGAAGTCGCGTATCTCCGCTTCATAGAGGCAACTCCTGAAAGGAACACCTCTGTTTTATCTCCAAGAGGCGTTTTTACCACGAGGACAGAGATAAAAAAACCCTCCGCCACCAAAGCGCTCCTTCATGCGCGATGATTTGCTTTGTCATGCCGCTTTAACACCGGCACAGCGGCTGCAGCTGGAGAATTAACACAGATCTCCCGGGTGAGCACAGGGAAACTTCACACAATGCCTGCACACCTTAAAAAATAAGTGGGTTTTTTTTTTTTCCCTCTTGCGACAAACCGTCAGCGAGTCCATCTCCATCCCCTGGCACGCTGCTGGAGCTCTCTCCATTTTGGGTTGGACCGGGCAGCTTCAGATTACACCGCATCTGATCTGCTGCAAGGGAACACCAGCTCCCCGTGGCACAAAGCGGCGGAGAGGAGGGACAAAGCGCGTGTGGGATCATCAAACCCGCGCGAAGCGGGGAGCCCCGTCCCCGGCAAGCCCACACGGGGACCCTCGGTGGCGAGGAGCAGATTCCGGGATCTGGCTGCTGGTCCCTCGCTCACGGGAGCTGCTCGGCGGAACCAAAAGGCATTAGGGATGGAGAACAAAGAGCAGGGACACGGGCTCCCAGCGGCACAGCCAAGATGCTCCCAGCAGGTCAGGACTGGGAACGCTCCAGCTCCGGCTCCAGCAGGCTCCCTGCGCCCACCGAAGCCAACGTGTGCCCTTCACCGGGGACTGCGCGGCCCAGGGTATCGGCTCTCCCGAGGGCTGCCCTCGCCCAGCGCCGAGGCTCCCCACCGGGTCCCACCAACCCGGGGCAGGCTGGCGGGTGGGCCCGGGCCCGGCATCGCCCGTGGGGCCCCGGGGAGCCGCCGGCCTCACCTGCTCGGCGCCGTAGGCCGTGGCAAACTGGACGAACTCCTCCACGCGCACGAAGCCGTCGCCGTCACGGTCCAGGGCGTCGAAGACGGAGCGGAGGCGCGGCTGTTCTTCATCCTCCTCCTCCTCCTCCTCCTCCTCCGGCCGGGACGGGGGCTCAGCAGGGCCCTCCGCGGCCGGGCAGCCCGCCTGCTCCGGTGGGGACCACGGCGGCGGCCCCGGGGCAGGCTCAGGTGCCCAGAGGCCCGGCTCCGGTCCCGGGTCCGGCTCCGGTCCCGGCCCGTCGCGCCGCGGTCCCCAGGGCAGCGGGGGCTCGGGCACGGCCGCCGGCGGACGCGGCTCCATTTTCACCGGCCCCCCGCCACCGCCGCCGCCGCCGCCCGCCCCGCCGCTGCCCGGCGGCCATGCCCCGCGGCCATCGCCCCCCTAGCCCCTCCTCACATCGCAGCCGCCCGGAGGGGCGGTGCCGGTTACCGGTGCGGCGGTGCCGGTGCTCAGCGGCAGCTCCGCCCGCCCCCGGGCACACGGCTTTGTGCGAGGCGGCGTCCGCCCCGCCCGCCCCTCCCCGCCCCGTCCGGGAGCGGCGGCTGCGAGCGCCGAGGGGACGGAGGCGGCGGCGCCGAGAAACGACCCCGCCCGCCGGCCCGCGCCGCCGCTCCGGGGCAGCCGGCGGAGAACCGACAGATCCCGCCCGGTAGCCGCCGCAGTAGCCGGGGCGGTGACGTCACTCGTCAGGGTGGCCCCGCCCCGACGCGAACCCGCGCGGAGGCCCCGCCCCGCGCTCTCCGCCGGGGGGGTGGGGGGCGCGCATCGGGAGCGCGCCCCGCTCCAGGCCAGCGGGCAGCGCGCCGCGGCCGCAAGGCCCGGGAGAGGCGTGCACTGGGAGCACTGGTTTTCCGCGCCCCGTCGGGGCCAGGCTGGGCCCGCCGGAGGCGGCGGGCAGCGCAGGGCTCGGGCGAGCCGCCGCGGCCACGACCACGGAGGCGACTCAGCCTCCTCGTGCTCCCGCCGCCGCCGGCCGGGAAGCGGGCGAGGGGCAGCAGCCAGGCCTCCCCGGCTCCCGGGGCCGCAGCATCGACGCCCTGCGCGGGGGAACGGAGCGGCAGCGGCGCAGCTCGGGCTGGGAGCTCTTTATTGACGGCCCGGGGGAAGGAGCAAAACCCGGCAAGCCCACAATCAAGGAGGAGACGCGATCACGCAGGAAAGCAAGCCGCGCGCAGTTCGGGATAAGCTTAGGAATTGCCGTCAGCAGCAGAGGCCGCAGTGCGTGCCCCCGAGGAGCGCGCACCGGGGACGCGTTTGGCTCCAGAGCCGGTGTGGCCCCCGCAGCTCCTCAGCTCCGCGCCCTGCTCGGAGAGGACTGAATTTCAGCGAGCCCTTGATTTACCCCCAGCTGTAGGGTCTGTACGGAGAAAGGAGACAGCGTGAGACCGGCGTGACAGACAAACAACCGGACACCTCCAGCTCCCAAGGGATGCAGCGCTGAGCCAGCGCTGGCAGGCTTCGACCTGGCACCACCTCTGCTCCCGGGAGAGGGACATCCCACCTGCATCTGCGTCAGCCTCAGGGCACTGCTGCCCCAGCCCAGAGCCCCCGGGAGGGACGGGGGGCTGTTTCCCCCGGCCAGGGGCCAGCTTGGTCCTCGTTTCCCCTCCGAGAGCTGCCAGCTCCCACTGCCAAGCCAGAGCTTCTTCCAGCATGAAGGCTCACCTTAACCCCAGACGGGCTGAACTACCACCCCCCCCAAAAGAGGAGCTGCTGCTGGGGGTCTGAGACAGCTCTCAGGCCAAGATGCAGGAGAGGGGAGGAAGAGGACGGATATCCACGGGCAGCACTGCCTGGGAGGCGGGAAAGGCCAGGAGAGCAACTCGGAGGAGACACAAATGGGCAGTGAACATCACGGCCTGCACACCAGGCGCTGTCCCTGTGCCCTTGGCCATGTCAGCTCAGAAGAAAGTACCGGCACACAATGGGGGTGGGCTTGCTCCCCACCCAGCACCCCCAGTGCTCCCTCCCCCAGGCAGAGGCAGAGTCAGGGTCACCACCACCACCGGTCGCTGATCAGAGGCAGCAGCTATCGGCTCCGACTCAGGGAGATGTCGCCCTGAGGTGTCCAGGGCAGCAGCGTTCGGTCACGTTTCTGTCCGTGTCCATCGGTCAATCTCAGGCTGTCCATCACTGATTTTTGTTTGCTCCTGCTGCCCAGAAATCTGCAAGACAGCAGGGAGGTGGGTACACAGGGACCCAGGCAGGGGCAGAGGGGAAGAAAGCAGAGCCCCCTCCCAGAAAATGCCAGGCCCCGGTAACCAGGTGCCGGCTCCCCTCCCACCTCGGCAGACAGACGTAGCCCACGCGAGCCCAGTGTGCAACTGAACCACAAGACAAGACATGCTGCAGCGACTCAAGCAAGGAGGAAAGGGGAGGCAGAGGTGGTCAGGCCTCCGTGCCCAATCCTTTTGGTGAGGCGCAGAACAGGGGCATCCCGTCGCTTAAAGGGACACTCAGAGGTGTCCACACAGGGATCCTCCATCGGGAACGACAAGAGACACCACATCAACCGCAGGCACAGAGGAGAAGCCCAGCAAGTTCTCCTGCCCTTCCCGAATCATCCCTAGGACTGCCCACGAGGACTCCAAGACCTTCCCCACATTGCCTGGTGCCCGCTCTGACGACAGGGCCGACCAAGCACTGCCAAGTGGAGACGTGCACTGGCTGCCCTCACCCAGAGACCCCGAGACCCAGCGTCTGCCCCCTCTTCCCCAGCACAGCGTGTGCCACGCAGCTGCCTCAGCAGGGGCAGAGCCTGGTACTGGTAGAAGATGACCAAGGCATGTAAAGAAGGCAATGTCACACCCACTGCTACGGCAGTCGTGCCCCTGCAGCATGGGGCAACAGGGTTTCCGACACGAGCCCTGCTCTAATCCCACGGAGGGGGAAATGCACATCACCTAGAGTTTAGCAGAGGATGAAGCAATACCCAGCAAGGCGGGGAAGTTGTTGGCAGAGGTCAGCCAGCTCCCGCCATCCACGACCAGGGTGGTGCCCGTCACGTAGGAGGAGAGGGGGCTCGCCAGGTACAGCGTGCTGTGGGCGATCTCCGTCTTGTTTCCTGCGCGGTGGAGGGGGATCGTGTCGAACTGGCTTGATTCCTCGGCAAATTTCCCACCTAAGTGGCAGAAGAAAAAGTCAGCTAGGAGCATGGGACCACCTGCCCACCACCACTGCCTGCCAGACACTGCAGCACTGCTTGCCTGGGGCTTGCTGAGAGTCCCAGTGAACCCAGAGGAGATCCTGGCACAGCCCTGGGGACAGCCCAGGAACAGCGGCCTGAGAAGAGAGTTAAACAAGGGGAGTTCAAGCCCAGCAGTGGGATTTGTACCGCAACAGTGAGTTCAAGACAGGATGTCCAAGAGCTTTCCCAGCCTCCAGGGCTGAACTGGCACCCTGCCGATGAACTGCAAGAGCTACACCATCAGGCAAGGCAGCTGGTCAGGCTGAGCTTTGTGGGAGCAAATTACATCATGGTGTCAGAGAGGACAAAAAGCTGCCACTTGACAGAAAAATCAGTGCCCTGCAAGGTACCAAGGATGTGGGAAGGGTTGCTCCCCCAAAGAGACGTGCCAGGACAGCCGGGCCCAACAGCAGTGCCCCCGGCTGCATCACATGCTCCACGAGCTGCACGGCCACAGCCCATGAGGGGCCCATCACGGCCCCCTCCCAGACACATGCCAAGCAAGCCACCACCAAGGCAGAGACAGGAGCCCCCGGCTGCCTTACCCAGCCGCCGGTAGCCCTCGGTGCCTGTAATGGGGCCCGGCGCCAAGCTGTTCACTCGGATGTTGTTGGGTCCCCACTCCACAGCAAGGTGACGGGTCATGGCATCTGGGAAGGGATTACAACGGGAATGAGAACTTGAGAGCAGAGCCATTCCAGTAACTTCTAGGGGGGACAAAAAGTCACAGGAGACTCTGGCCAGGAGTAAAAGGCCCTGGAAAAGCAAGCCTGGGGGAGAGAAGAGCCTCAGCCGAAATGCAAGCATGTAGTAACCACACCGATTCATGTTTGCCTCTCCCACGGCCATCTTCCCATCCCAATGTCTGGGAAGAACTGGCTTCCTTACTGGCCCCACACAGACCCCAGCAAGGAGCGTTTAGGTACCTATGGCAGCCTTAGCAGTACCAGCATGCACCTGGAGGGCCTGCCCTCGGTAGCTCAGGGTTGCCGTGATGTTAACGATGACCCCACCGTGGTCCTGGGGAACGAAAGGAGACGTGGCATTAGGCGGGGGAGCGGCACAGGGCGTCACGCAGGGGAGTGCTGGGACAAGAGAGCTGGGCTAGGAGGGACAGTCATCTGTGGGCATCGCCACCTCTGCACTGCTAACCCATCACCGGGGCAGCACTGCCCACCCGCCCCCACTGAGCTGGGGCAGCCAGCGGCACCCTTCCAGAGAGGCCGAGATGCAGCGGACAAGCAAAGGCCAAGGGAAAGCAGAAGAGCTGGAAAACAAGCAGCAGTTCACAGCTTCTTCCCAGGAAGGTTGCAGAGCGTGGAAAGGTTCCACAAAAGTCAAAGCCCCAGGGCTAGAGACAGGCAGGATTCCCAGTTCCTGCACAGGGGCTGCCATCCCTGGGAGGGAACGGACTGGATCTGAGCAGGGTGGGTGGCAGAGGCCCAGCAGCACAGCCCTGGCTACGGGGGTGCTGTGCTCCCTTCTGCCCTCCACACTTCCCTGAATTTCTCAGGAGCAAAGTGTGGTTTGTTTGACACTAAACCCCAGCCTACCGGGAGCCCCTCCACCAAGTCCTCTGCCTCTGGTTCCACTTACCCGGAAATATTTCTCAAAGAGGACTTTGGAGGTGTTGAAGGTGCCGATGGTGTCGATATCTATCACAGTCTTGAAGGCGTTGAAGGACAGGGCGCTGGCTGGGCACAGAAAGTTTCCCGCAGCACCTGAAGAACAAGCAGCCAGGGGCATAGCCAGGACTGGGCCAGGAGAGATCAGGCTTGGGAAAGAGCATCTGGACAGCTGCCCAGGGGAAAAGGACCTTGGGGTGCTGGTTGACAGCCAGCTGAACGTGAGCCAGCAGTGTGCCCAGGTGGCCAAGAAGGCCAATGGCATCCTGGCTTGTGTCAGGAATAGTGTGGCCAGCAGGAGTAGGGAGGTGATTGTGCCCCTGGACTAGGCACTGGTGAGGCCGCACCTCAAGTGCTGTGTTGGGTTTTGGGCCCCTCAGTAAATGAAGGACATTGAGGGGCTGGAGCATGTCCACAGAAGGGCAATGAGGCTGGTGAAGGGTCTGGAGAACAAGTCTTATGAGGAGTGGCTGAGGGAGCTGGGGCTGTTTACTCTGGAGAAGAGGAGGCTGGGGGGGGACCTTATTGCTCTCTACAACTACCTGAAAGGAGGGTGTAGCGAGGCGGGGGCTGGTCTCTTTTCCCAGTTAACTGGCGATAGGACAAGAGGCAATGGCCTCAAGTTGCGCCAGGGGAGGTTTAGATTGGATATTAGGAAACATTTCTTTACTGAAAGAGTGGTCAGGCATTGGACCAGGCTGCTCAGGGCAGGGGTGGAGTCCCCATCCCTGGCGGGGTTCAGAAAACAGGTAGATGCAGCACTTGGGGACATGGCTTAGCAGGCATGGTGGTGCTGGCTTGATGGTTGGACTGGATGATCTTAGAGGTCTTTTCCAACCTCAATGACTCTGTCAGGCAGGTTCAGGGCACTTCTGCAAGAGGGACAGTGAGTGATACTGTCTGGGTAGGCTGAAGAGCACGTGGAAACAGCCCTGATAAGGGGATAAACAGCTCGTGGCTGTGGGTGCCCAGTGGCATGGCCAGCCTGAGGGCAGGAGGGTGCTGTGCAGCGAGAGCAGGGATGAGTGGATGGCCACGCATTAAGAACAATTCTTCGCTTCCTCCGAGCCCGTCCCCTCTGCGCTCCCAGGGGCTGCCAGATGCTCCCAGGCCAAAGCAGCATAAGCCAGACACGAGGCAAACACAACCCCCACGCAGGAAAATGCCCTTCCTAGCAGTGAGTCTGTACCAAGCCTTCCCCCCACCCACTCCAGCAGCTCACTGTTAACGAGGATGTCAATGTGCTGGAACTCTTTCAGTGCCTCATCCACCGCTGCCACAATGGTTTGGGGCTGCCTGACATCTATGGACAGAGGCAGGCACTGCTGGCCTGTGGCTGCCACCAGCTTTTGAGAGGCCTGCAAAAAAAAAAAAAAAAAAAAAAAAGAGGGGTGATACTCTTTCTGGGACTCTCCTTCAGCAAGGGGCAGACCTGCTGGAGAGTAGCTCTGTGGAGAGGGACCTGGGTGTCCTGGGGGATGACAAGTTACCCATGAGCCAGCAGTGTGCCCTGGCTGCCAAGAAGGCCAATGGGATCCTGGGATGCATTCAGAGGAGTGTGGCCAGCAGGTCAAGGCAGGTTCTCCTCCCCCTCTACTCTGACCTGGTGAGGCCCCATCTGGAGTGCTGTGTCCAGTTCTGGGCTCCCCAGTTCAAGATGAGGAGCTACTGGAGACAGTCCAGCGCAGGGCTACGAGGATGGTGAGGGGACTGGAGCATCTCTCCTACGAGAAGAGGCTGAGGGAGCTGGGCTTGTTCAGCCTGAAGAAGAGAAGGCTGAGAGGGGACCTTAGAAATGCCGATAAATATCTTAAGGGTGGGGGTCAGGAGGACGGGGCCAGACTCTTTTCAGTGGTGCCCAGCGACAGGACAAGGGGCAATGGGCACAAATTGAAGCAGAGGAAGTTCCGTCTGAACATGAGGAAGAACTTCTTCCCTCTGAGGGTGACAGAGCACTGGAACAGGCTGCCCAGGGAGGTTGTGGAGTCTCCTTCTCTGGAGATATTCAAGACCCGCCTGGACAAGGTCCTGTGCAGCCTGCTGTAGGTGACCCTGCTTCGGCAGGGGGGTTGGACTAGATGATACCCAGAGGTCCCTTCCAACCCCGACCATTCTGTGATTCTGTGAAGGGTTAGACCCAGACCTTGTAACAGGCAAGCAGAAAGTCAGGCAGGAGCCACGTCCCTGTCAGCACGCAGCAAATGCTGCAGGCAGGGGAGACACCTGCATAAACACGGCCAGCTTCTGCCCTGCAGCACCCTGGAGCTAAGCCCTGGGGGAGCCAGTGAAAACTCCTGCAAGTCGCATCCCAGCCAAATGCCAGTCTGGCCCTGGGGCCACAACTTGCCAAGCCCAGCTACCTCTGGGGCCTGCCATCGACACAGCACATCCCAAGCAACACCTCTGCAGGGCAAGTACAAAGGTTGGACCCCAACAAGGCATTTTTGGCACTAACCCAGACATAATTAACCTTTAGATCCAAAAATCTCAGCAGGCAAAAGGGCAAACGCAGAGCAGCAGTTGCCAAGGTCTCTGCCTGCGAGGCAGAGTGGGCCAGCTCTTCGGCTCAGTGTCTGCCACGAACCACCCCTGAGGCGCTCGTTAAGAACACAACCTTCCCAGGGTTGGACCAGACGACCCACAGAGGTCCCTTCCAACCCCTACCATTCTGTGACTTCTCCTGTTGCACTGCTCCCAGGGCTCCCAGTGGAGAGGGCAGAAGGATTTCCAGGCATTCACAGCTCTCCTGTCTGCCTGCCTGTCCCGCTGGAGCCCACAGACCCACCTCTGACACTCGCTGCAGGTTCCGGCTTGCGATGACCGTCCGGCAGCCGTGCCTACAAAGAAAGGGCTGGTGAGACGGACCACACAGCGCCGGCTCCTCACCGGGATTACCCGGAGTCGGGTTGGTGAGAGGTGGCACAACGTCCCAGGAGAGAGAGCTGCTCCTCCGAGCCCGCGGGACTCGAAGCGGGAGAGCCGCAGGGCACCGGAGACTTGACCCCAGCCCCTGCCTCCCGCCGCCCCCCGAGCCAGCAGACCCGCAGTAGGCACGGCTGCCCGCAGCTCTCACCGGGGCTCTGCCGCCCCCGGCTTCGCACCCCGCCTCTCCTGGGCCCCGGCACCACAAGGGCAGCGGGGCTTGTACCCCCTCCGTCCCGCGTCCCCGTCGGGCTCCCGCACCTCATGAAGATCTCGGCGATGCGGAAGCCGATGCCCGAGCCGCCGCCGGTGATGAAAGCCACCTGGCCCCTGGGGAGACAACGGGACGGTCAGAGCCAGGCGCCAGGCACAGCCCCCGGGGGAGGCGGCCCCGACCGGCGCGCAGGCCGCGACCGGGACAGGCCGGGCCCGCAGGCCGCGGCCCCGCACCCCGCGCCCGCCGCGGCCCGGCACTCACGCCAGGAGGTCGGGGCTGAAGAGGTGGCGGTACTCGCGGAGGCAGTCGTCCGTGTCCACGTCCGGCGGCGGCCGGAACGCGGCGGCGGCCTCCGCCATGGCGGCGCGATCCCCCGGCACCGGGATCCGCGGCAGCCGCGCCGCAGAGCACGCCGGGACGAGGCGCCACGCACAGCCCGCCGGGAGATGTAGTCCTCGCCGGACACCCCGGCTCTGCACAGGCGCGGGCGTTCAGGCGTTGCCTGGCAACGGCGCGGGGATGGCGCGGCCTTCCCACAGTGCCGCCCAGTGTCCCCAGTGCCGTACTGGTGTGCCGGTGGCAGCCCGGCGACGAACCCGTCCCTCCAGTGCCCGCCGGGGACAGCCCACTGCCTCCCAGAGCAGCCCAGTACCGTCCCAGCGCCCCGCGGGGACATCCCAGTGTCTCCCAGAACTTCCCAGTACCACTCCAGTGCCCCCTTAAGATAGCCCAGCACAGCCCCAGAGCTTCCCAGTACCACTCTAATGCCCCCCTTAGGACATCCCAGTGTCTCCCAGAGCTTCCAAGTGCCACCCAGAGCTCCTTAGTACCTTCCCAGTGCCTTCCAGGGCCATCCCAGTGCCCTGCAGAGCTTCCCAGTACTGCCCTAGTGCCCCTCAGGGACAGTCCAGTGCCTCCTAGAGCTTCCCACTACTGCTCCAGTCCCCCCCGGGGACATCCCCGTGCCTTCCAGAGCTTTCCAGTACCACTCCTGTTCCCCCTAGGGACATCCCAGTCCCTCCCAGAGCTGCCCAGTACCACCCCAGTGCCCTCAGCGACATCCCAGTGTCCCCCAGAGCCCCATGGCGCTTCCCGGCGGCATCCGAGGGAGGAGGCCGAATCCACGGCTCTGGGCTTTATTGGGGGCCGGGGTCCGTCCCGGCCGGGGCCACCCTAGGGCCCGTAGGTGTAGTCCCGGTCTCCGCTCTCCCAGGCCACCAGCTCGTCCCGCTGGAACCAGAAGCTGATCTCCCGCCGGGCCGTCTCCACCGAGTCGCTGGCGTGGACCACATTCCTGCGCGGGGACAGTGACAGTGGCCATGGCCATGGGGTCCCGCCGCTGGCCCCGCTGCCCGCCCCGCGCCCCTACCTGCTGACGTGCATGCTGAAGTCCCCCCGGATGGTGCCCGCTGCCGCCGCCGCCGAGTCCGTGTCCCCCACCATGGCCCGCGTGGACCTGACCACGTTGTAGCCCTCCCACACCTGCGTGACAGTGGACTCCTGAGCCCCCCCGTTCCCCTCCTGGGACCCCAGAACCCCCCAGCCCGGCCCCTCACCATGGCCACCAGCGGCCCCGAGGTCATGTAGGCGAGGAGCGCAGGGTAGAAAGGCTTCTGCCGCAGCTGCTGGTAGTGCTTGTCCAGGAGACCCTGGTCCGCCTGACGGCAGCGCGCGGTGACGGCGGGGACACCCGGCTGGTGCCCCCTGCTGACACCCTCCTCCTGGCACCCCCCGGACCCAGCCGCAGGGCGCGGGGAGCAGCCGGGGGGACAGGCGGCAGCTGGGTGGGGATGGCTACCTGGAGCAGCTTCATGGCCACCAGCTTGAAGCCGCGCCGCTCGAAGCGCTGGATGACGTTCCCCACCAGCCGCCGCTGCACCGCGTCCGGCTTCACCAGCACCAGCGTCTTCTCCTGCAGCTCCGGGGGGGCTGTGTGGGGACAGTGGGGCCAGTGTCACCGCCGGGCACAGGACATGGGTGGCAGCTACGGGACCCCACGCTGCTCCCGGGTCACCGCTCCGTCCCAGCGGGCAGCGGCTGCTGCGGGGTGACCCTGTCCCCATTCCTGTCCCCATCCCGGGGCCATGTCCCCCGGGCCGAGCTGTGCCTGGCAGACTGAGAGGGTCCGAGCAGGGACCCATGGGACGCGCTGCAAAGCCCTGACGGGTGCTGGGGACACGTCCATGGCCGGGAAACACCCTTAAACCCGGCGTGGGACAGGCTGATTCTGGTTAGGGCTGGGCACACCGCACCGCTCTGTCCCGGTGCTGGGGCTGCGGGTGTCACCCCGCGTGCCATCGCTCCTGCCCGGCCTCGGGAGGCAGCCGGGCACCAGCCCTGGCACGAAGCTGCGTGGGATGGTAGGGCCTGGTGTCGCTGTCACCCATAGCGCAGTGGGACTGCAGGGTCCGGCATCGCCCATGCCGCTGGCCCTTGCCGGAGCCACGTTGGCAGGAGGGGACAGAAGTCCCCCAAGGGACGGTGCATCCCGTCCGCTGGAGGAACAGGACAGGGAGGAGAGGGAGGGAGCGAGGACGCCAAGGCAGGGCGCTTCCCTGGCAGCCCCCGCTGTGGAGTCCTGCCCTGGGCCGCGAGCCTGGGCCGCTCCGCGATTTCACCCCCTTTTCTGGGTGTTGCTGGAGGTGGCCCGGCTTTACCAGGCTCCCACCCCCGAGATGGCACGAGGGTCACCCCATCCCGGCCGTGGGGACACCAAATCCCTCGGGACCTTCAGGGTGGTGCTGGGGGAGCCACCAGCTCCAGCCTCTGCCCCATCCCGGCACATGGGAAGGGTGGGAGACCCCGGCTCTGACCCACACCACAATGAAGTGAAGGACCCCGCGAGCTGGACACCCCGCCTGGGGGCTGCCCCCGGGACGGACGGATGGGGGGACCGGTGGCACCAGGTGTGGATGGGGCGGGGGCCTTCAGGGGGACAGGATGGGGGGCGGATCCCCGAGGGGCAGGACAGGCAGGGGACGGAGAGCAGGATGGGGATGGGCACAGGGTGCCCAGAAGTGGGACAGGGATCGGGAGTAGATCCCCAGGAGCAGGATAGGGAAGGGGCTGAGGGCAGCATGGGGATGGGGACAGGGTCCTCCGGGGCAGGATGAGCACAGGGACCAGGTCCCCAGGGGCAGGACAGGGATGGGGACGGGATCCTCCGGGGCAGGACAGGGACGGGGACAGCGTCCCCAGGGCAGGATGAGGATGGGGACCAGGTCCCCAGGGGCAGGACAGGGATAGGGACAGGGTCCCCAGGGGCAGGACAGGGATAGGGACGGGATCCTCCAGGGCAAGACAGGGATGGGGACAGCGTCCCCGGGGCAGGACGAGGATGGGGACAGTGTCCCAGGGCAGGAGGGGTGCGGGGGCCGGACGGGGCCGCGTCTCACCGGAGCCGTAGCGGCGGTGCCCGGGGGGGGGGCTCGGGCCCGGCGGCCCCCGCAGCAGGCTCCGGGCCAGGCAGAGCCGCAGCGAGCCCATGGCGGGGCCGGCGGGTCCGACCTGGCCGCGGCGGGGCTCGGCCGACCCGGGGAGGCTTTAAGAGCCCGGCCGAGCCCGGGGACGGCTCGGGTTTCCGTCCCTCCCCTTAAAGCAGCCGCCGGGACCGGGCGGGCACCGCGCCTGCACGGGGCATCCCCCGGTACGGGGCATCGCGGTCCGGAGCATCCCCCGGTACGGGGCATCCCGATCCGGAGCATCCCCCGGTCCGGAGCCAGCCCTCCCCCTGCCCCGGTGGGCGCAGAGCCTGTGCTCACCGCACGGGTGACCCCCCAGGTCAGCCCACGCCAGCCTGAGCCGGGGTGACCCCGACGCTGCGGGGGACCCCCAGCCCCGCACCGGCCCCCCAGCGCTGTGGAAGGGCCCCGGTGGGGAGCACCCAGGCCGGCACCCTCCCCATGGGACACGGGGCTGCCCTGGACGTGCAGGGGTGGGTGCGAGACCCCCCACCCCCACAGCACTGCCCGAGCGGGAGCCCCTCTGCTTTAAAGCATCACCGAGAGCTGAGGGAAGCAGGGAGGGGGACGAGCCCTGCGCAGGCAGAGGGGACAGAGGCACCATCACCCCTTCCTTGACCCCAGCCTGTGAGCAGCGAGGGGCACAGCCCCGGGGGTAGGGGAGGGGGATGCTCCCGTCAGAGCAACGTTTCTCCTTTGGGTTGGGTGAAATTCATCCCCGAGTCGCGGCTGCTCCCAAAGGACAGGGACAGCCCCGCAGGTGGGCGTGAGGGGGCTCATTCCCCAGGACCTGGTTTGTGCAGACAGCCCCATCCCAGACCCCATACTGGGAACTGCGCTTTAGTGACCTTCCCATACAGCCCAAAAGCCCACGACATTTCTTGGGAGAGCAGCTTAATGGGAATATTGCTATTAAACTATCTGCAAGTTTATGGAAAAGCCCGGTTACTTCAAGCCTGATTTCTAAACCTGCGATAATTTGAGTGAGTCGAGAAACATCCCGATGCACACAAAGCCATCACTGGGCCGGGAGGAGGCTGGACCAGAGCCTGTCTCCAACGTGTATTGGGCTCCTCGGTCCCCACCGCCTTCCCTGTTTCCTTCCCCCCTCCCCAAGGCATGGGGAGTGGGGTCAGAGCCCCCAGGTGCTGGGAGGGGGGGGCCTGGATGCACTGTGCTGCAAAACCATCCAACATGGCTTCCCCCTGCGCAAACAGATTGACCAAGAGCTCTTGCGAAACCCGCTTTTCGCTGGCCAGAAGCTGGTGACACCCACCCAAAGAGGGGGCTGGAGGGTGGGAACAGCCCCTCTCCACTGTCTGCTGCACCGGGGTGACAGTACAGAGGAGGGGGCTTCTTTGGGGAAGGTCAATGCAGCCCAGACACAAACCCAGTACCCTTCGATATTCATCCGCTCACCCCAAGGGCCAGGGTGCTGCACCCAGCCCTGCAGTCCAGGTGCTGGCTGGGAAAAGAGAAACAGCTTTCAGCACAGGGGCTGGCAGGTTGGAGCCTGGGCTTTGGCCACCTTCCAGCTGCTGCCCTTGATCAAAAACCATGCCCTTTCACCCTCTGTCAACCAAACGTTTTGCAAGAAACAGAAGCAGCACCAGGCCAGGGCACCGTGCCGGGAGGGGAGCTGTGCCAGCAGCATATGAGATGCCCACGGCTGAGGGAAGCCACAGGCGAGGTGCTTGGCAGAGGGGGTGACAGACAGCTACCACTGTCCCCCACTGCGGCTCAGAGCGAGCAGGGCGGCAGCTCAGGAGGGGGGAGATGCTCCATGGACAGGGTCTGGAGCCTGCACCACATTTTCATACACCTAATTGTCACCAGGAGAAACGAGGACTCAAGGTTTCAAGTGCAGAGAGCAACAGCGAGTTGCTCCAGAGCGGTGCAGGTTCTGGCTGGCAGGGAGCTCCATGCCCTTCGCTCTCTGGGGAGGTAGGAGCTCTGCAGTCTGGTGGCAGATCATCACTCGCCTTCACACTGGCCCTCACACCCCCGTCACCTCTGCAGACTGTGGTCCACAGCCCCCAGTTGCAGGGGTGAGGTGTATCCTCGGCATGCTGGATGCTGGTTCACGTGTGGCTGTCAAGTCAAGGTGCTCCCTGCAGGGTATGAAGCTCCAACATCAAACTGGTCCCAGTTCAGCGAGCCTGGACGCAAGGCTCTGTCTGTACACAGGTTATCCAAACAGCACACCATCTCCAAACAGCAAACACGCACATCGCAGGATGTTTTTCACAAAACTGTAACGAAAGGAACCATGGAGCAAGTGCTCCCACACCCCAACCCACCCTCAACACCTCCCAGCTGTCCACGTGCAGCCATCTCACTCCAGTCCACGTCTACAAACGTGTCTGTGGGAGAACACCTCCTCCAGGCTTGCTCCCTCCACAATGACCGGTGCCATCCCCACCACACAGCTCTTACTGCAGCTGCCCTCGTAACCGCAGAGAATTAAGTCTGATTTAATGCTCCACACTAGCTAACTTTCAGAGAAAATCTTTCCCAGCTGCACCATCAGCCATTCTCAAGCTCCACCAAAGCTGGTCCTATCTGACTGGGGACAGGATTTTAACCTCATGCCCAGATGCCACGATCAGGTCATTCTGGCCAGTGACTGGCCTTCAGCTCAGCTCCCCCACAATGCAACACCAGGAATGTCAGGAGATTTTCCTCCGTGGGGAAGCTCTTCATCAGTTCAGACAACATCTCCTGGAGGGAACAACCAGATCACCGCACCAGGCAGCAGAAACCACCACCAATCAGCACCAGTTTGGCCCAGCATCTTGCAGGAACTGTTGGACTTGCTGGAAGCCTGGACAAGGCATTTCTGCACCCGCACGGGCAACGCACCGCCCGCTGCCAGTCCTCTTGCCTGGTTGTGGGGAAAGGCTGCAGATCACAGCCCGTGGCACGAAATCATTTTGATCTAGTGAACAGCTCGGCAACAGACAGGCCTACAAGGAAACTAAAACAAGTTACAAGTTATTTAAAACAACAAAGTAAGCACTTTATTTCCATTAAGCATGTTGTTTTAGTATCACAATGGAATGATGAGAAAACATTTAAAAAAACCAAAAAAAGTCTCTAATCCCCACAAACAGCAGGGAGGTTTTCAAGGCAATTTAAAAACAAAGGGAGTGACAGAAGTGCCAAAACAGTCCCAACATCACGAGTCTCCTCCTCTGAGAGCCGGGCAGGGGCAGGAAGGTGGAATGACACGAAGGTATGAATGTCTGAAGTAGTCTTTGGCGCTTCTGCCTCACGTTTGATACATACACGATCTCTTGAGACAACTCCACAGAATTCTCTGGAGCCGACAAAGTGCTACGTTAGTAGAACAAAACCCCAGCGAGAGGACTTTCCGTACAGCCGAGATGCCCTGCGGTTGGGCATTAAGACACATCCTGCAGACAGCGCCGACTCCAGCTGGGGGCCTTTGGGTTGAGGGAGGAGAAAAGGAAGCGTGGTGTGTGAATCCAAGAGATGTGCCCATGTGCAAGACGCCGCGCCCTGCAGTACTGACAAAACCAGGGAGGAGAGAAGGTGGTGGCAAAACGAAACATGGATCCTTTCCCTACAGTGATCAAAACACGAGTCCAGTGCAGCAACTATAGTTTCACAGTTCCAGGGGGCAAACTGTCATTGCAGAGTCTGTAGTAACGCAGGTCATTCACCAGTCTGTGCACGTTCTGGGTAAACGATGGCAGATCCTGGAAAAGATCAAACACCAGGCTGTACTGCAAACAGAGTAACACCTACAAGCACTGTCTTACAGCAGAGAACGGGGGGAACCGAGAGGGCCAAACACCCACGTGTATTTTCACACAGCAGAACAACAGACCCATTCCTCCAGAGTCTGTGCCCAGGAAACCCAAGTTTCTGCAGCCCACGCACCGGGAACGGAGACGGCTCCAGAGCTGCTCCATGCAGAGAGCTGACTACAGAGCTCTGGGCTCTGCTCACGCACCGGCTTCTCTGTGGGCAGTCAGGCACCACACGAATGGTCACGACATGGCCATCCGCAGCAGCAACTGCATTCCTGCCAAGGCTCCTGGGTGCCATGTACCATGCCACGTACCCCACAGCAAGGGCCAGCACCATACCACGTACCCCACAGCAAGGGCCAGTGTTCCTGAAGAGCAATTGCCCTCTGGAATCCAGTGATCCTCCCAAGGCTCCCTGCCTACCCTCAACCTTGGTTCCAAATCCCCTCCATCTCCCACAGGAGAAACAGCACTCAATGGACAAGCAAGCTTCAGCAGATGGAAGCCACAACCTGCTGCACAGAGGTTACAGACTCCCGTTTGCTTCACACTCATCCAAGGCGTTTGAAAGAATTGTGAGCTTTCGCAGCTACTCTGCTGTTGTCTTCACTGTAACCCTCAAACATCTGGCCAGCAGCTGGAGCAAGGCTTTGGCAAGGACCTGCATGTCCCGCTCTAGAAAATGTCAGTCTACCCCTATGAAAGCTTCCTCCAGGAGACATATTCCCTAACTCCCACAGCATTCAGCAGTCCGAGAGATGAGATGGCAGCTCTGCTACCCACAGTGAAAGATCCTTGGCTGGGCACTGCTGAGCATGGAAGCGTTTGGAACAAGAGGTACTGCCTCCAAACACTGCCCCGAGAAGCTCATGGATGCCTGCCAGCGCGTCCTAGGAGAAAAGCCCACACAGCCCAGGAATACCGGCATTCTGCTGCAGCGTTTCCCCTTCTTACCCTGTCCATTTTGAAATTCCTTCCCAGCACGTTTTTCTGGTTCGAGTCCACACCATCACAACTGGCCAGGAACTCAGGGAGAAAGGCTGAGTAGAAGCCATCAAAGTCCACTGAAGCCATATTGTAGGTGGCGATGCCGATCTCCTCCTGCAACAGGTCATGCGACTTGTGGACAAGCACCTGGAGCAGCACATTCACAAACTGGAACAGCATGGTTGTCCGGAAGATCTTCTGCAGAGGGAGAGAAGCACACAGTGAGGCGTCTTGGCACCAGCAGCCCTCCCGCAAGAGGGATCGCAGCAGCCAGCACAGAAGTACAGACGCATCGGGCTCGGACCAGGGAAGTGAGCACGGCTCCACAGGGCCACTCCAACACCAGCAGCTCCGGAGCTGTCAGCAAGGTCTGCAAGCTCTCGTCAGCACAGAGAGAATTTTCTAAGCCAAGATCACAAATGGCTACAATAAGCTAGACCAGTATCGGCTTTAAAGCTGTCAGGGAATTTGACCACACTTACATCATGCCCCCAACCCAAGTTTTAAGCATTGGCTTTTAAGCGAGCAGCATCAAGTCCCAGTCAAACTCCAGCCAGTTTTAGCCTGGCACAGCACTCCTGAAAGCCAGGGAATCTGGCTAACTGCCCGCAACAGGCAGCTGTTAACACGATGGACTGTCCTTCAGTTGTGACCACAGATGCAAACCCGAAAGCTCTGCTTTCACAGGCTAAGCAGAAGGGCAAGACCCTGGATTCCAACTTTAATCCTTCTTGACAGCAGCTGACAGGTCTAAATTAGAGGGTCTGGAGAACAGGTCCTACTTGACAGTGATGGACACCACCTGGCAGTGACCGACCGTAAATAACAGATCTCCTGCAGCTGACCTGGATGAGAACAATGGAGGGACTCGGCCACTGTCCCACTGATGATCCCAATTTCCCAATTTCTGCTTCCTCAGACAAACTGCACTGCCACTGTGCATGTGCTTTGCTTTCCCTCATTGTCACAGGAGGGCACACCAAGGCTTTGCTTCGACTGATTGGAGTTGGGATCTCTCCTGTGCCCACTGCAGCAGTATCAGGGAGGTGGTAACGCCACTCTGACCAGCAGCATATCCATCAGGATCACAGCAACCAATGTTGTGGCAGCATATCCATCAGGATCACAGCAATGTTGTGTCCCCAGATCCTGACCTTCAGTTTCTGAGCAGTTTAAAAGCAGTCTCAGAAGAGCACCTGCATACTGCCATGCACAGAGTGTGCGCCAGTCAGCTAGGACTCACCTTGTGGTACAGCTTCTGCTTGGTGTTCAGCGTCTCCAAGTAGAAGAGATTCTGCTTGAACAGGTGAATGTCAGGTTGCAGGAAGGACTGGCCAAACGCCTATGAACAAAGCAGAATTGAAGGAAAGGGATTGATATCATGGTGAGTATCAGACCTGCCAGGCAGAACACCGTCATTTTCACTCTGACACCAGAACAAACTCCTGGGAGCCTCTGCTGCTTCTCAGTGCAGCAAGACAGGAGAGGCGGCTGTTCACGGCAATCGTGCTGCTGCCAGGCCAACAGGAATGAAGAAGATGGAAACACGGAAAGGAGAATGAAAGAAGGAAGAGGATGGAAACACACTCTTCTCCTTGCAGAACAGCTGGGTCCGTTGGGAACATGTGGCCAGGCTTGCAGCAGGGAGGAACACGGCTGCTGAGCACAGCTCCCCTGGCAGGCAGTTTGCTTGTGAAGGACTCGGCTGTTTCTCAGGGACGCTGCCTGAGGTAGCACAGCAAGCATGAACAAAACCAGAATGCGCACGGGTTTTGCTCTCAATATAAGCCAAGAGACCAAGATGACTGGCAGGTGCATTTCAACATGTTACTGCACCAAATTAGACAGATGCTAAGAGATGGGAGCTGGGAGGCTGACCTGGGCTGTACAGAAGCAGGAAAGAGCCTAGGAACACTTGCTGGCCCCACTGAACTGGTCTGGTAGGCTGCACAGACTTCGTGACAAAACACCTTTTACACCCTGAGCTCCTCCAAAATACTCTACAGATGAGGTAGGCAAGCTCTGTACAGAGGTAGGCAGCGGAATTATACCAGGTGGTGCTCCAAGGCATCACAAACGGGAGTTTATCTCCCCACATCAGCCATTTATTGTTGGATGGATAAAAAAAAAGCCAAAGTCCCTTCAAGACCGAGCCAGTTCTGGACTGGGATCTCCTGTGGAAACCAGCACACAAACTAGTAATATCCTCAACACAAATCATTGGCTGCTCTCATAATGGAGAGCATTCAAAAAAAAAAAACTAACCCCAAGACACTGAGCGTTCCACTGCTACAGGTGAGACAGACACTTGGACAGCCGCCCTGCACAGGGACCAGCTCGGGCCTCATTCACACCAAAAGGTGTTAAGATTAGGAAAGGCAAGGCCAGAGAGAAACACAGATACAGTCTATATCCGCGCAAGAGCTCCCTCTTGACTCCTGTACCAGAAGGGACCCAGTCTCCACAAGCACTCCACGATGGGGCAGCTCTGGAGAAAGTCCTCCCACCTCAAGCCTAGGCACATGGCCCTCCTCTCCAGCGCTCGCTGCCCTCGGAGGAGGAGCAAGCCCTACTCTGAGGCTGCCGAACATGGTGCAAGCATGCTTCTGTTACACCAACACGGGCTGAAGGTGAAGGGCCCCACACCGGGTACTCTGATTACAGATTAGGAGGCTGATTTTTTCTTTTTTCTGACTTTGAGTTGCACTACATGTTTTGGGGGCAGTTCTTACATCTAGGGACTGCACGAGAACGGATTTGGCCAGCTCTGACCTAACTAACATGTGGAATACAGTCTGCCATTCTTAAAAATTTGCTGGCTCTGTGTACGTGCTGGCAATACTGCCTCTGCTTTCTCTATTCCCCAGGCCAAAGCCTACAGGATATTAACCCCACTGACCCTTCTCTACCAGATCTGATAGTGGAGCACAGGACAAGGCCATATAAACCAGAAGACATCCCGGTCTCAGGAAACCTTTCCTGCACTGACAGTTTGTCCTAGTGCTAACCACAAGACTTGTAACACAAGTAAACGGGTCAGCGTCAGTAATATATTTTTAGGTCCAGATGCAGGATAAGGCATGAAAAGGAATTAACGTTCCTTCCTCACCGCCTGCTCCCTCGCTCAGCGAGGCATCAGCAAGGCCGCTCTACAAGCACTTTCATTTTCAGCAGTTCATGAAGGCGAGACATCACTCAAGACACGGTCTACTCCCCACCAGCCACACGTTTAACGGACTGCCACAAGTAGCGTACGCTCCATCGCGGAAAGGGCTCTAGACGACTGCGGGAGTAGCTGAGTTACCTGCATAATGGCACTGAACTGCGCTTCGTTCTCCATCTGCTCTTCTGCTACTCCTCTTTGGACGCTAGCCAACACACTAGATTTGAAGAAGTACCGCCAGTTATGGTGAAGGATCCGGAAAAGCAGCTCGAACAACTCTGCTTTCACATCAGGAGATGAGCGCTAGGAGGAAAAGAGAACAGATAACTCAAAAGCAGGCTCCTGTGCTGGAATCCCACCCATCCCCTGGATCCCACTCTAGCAGCACCCTGCTGGGCAAGCACCCAGGGCACTGCTGTGCAGCCAAGGTACCAGAGCACCAAAGTATTTCCTCCTAAGGAAGGCACAAACTCAGCAACTGCTGGATCATGCTCAGAACACATTGTCGAGTTTTACCTCCTGCTTTGAACATGTCTGTAATTTTAGCCTCTGACAAATCCTGACAAAAGCCTCCACCCACGCTGCTTCCAATTCCCACTGCCTGGTCACCCAGTTTCCCCAGGACAGGGACTGACATCTACAGCTCTTGGAAAGCAAAAAGCTTAATTGCTCCCACACCCCCAGGAGTGCCTTCCCTTCACGTCCCCCCTTCCTCCACCTCGTGTGAGAGCAGCCCTACCTCTGCAATGATGGGGTAGACCTGCTCCATGCACAGTGAGATGACACTGGGTAGAAAAGGCTTGAATACTTGGCCTGGCTCTTGTACCACCACCTGCAGTATCTTCAGAAACTTCTCCACCACCCGACAGCCCGTGCTGCCCTCATGGAGGATGCTCTCTGCCAACTGCTCCCTACAACAAAACCAGAGTCATCATACAGGAACTTTCCAGAGATCTGCATGTTTACCTAATTTAAAGGAAAGCAGGTAATGCCTCTAAACTTGCTCGGCTAATACAGACCAAGTACATTAAGCCACAGAAGGGAGCTAGGTTTTGACAGAACCCCCCTGTCCTCAACAAAAGCTTGAGATTGTTTGGGTACCCTCTAGGAGCCAACAGGCCAATGTGAGGCTCCCATTCAGTATCACACACTTCCAGAAAGCCCGTGGAGAGCTGAAGTTGCCCAGTGGCCTGTATGACTGATAGGCATGGGCTGGGTGACTCCAGACCTGGAAGCATTTTCCTTAGATTTAGCCCTGGGACATGACAAAAGCCCAGACACCAAGGGGTTGGAAACACTACATTCTTTAGGGCAGGGACCCGCTGTGTGAGCGGTTTATGAAGATAAATCATCCCGAGGGACAAGACAGAAGTGACCAACATGGGACAATACCTGGTGAACATGTTTAGGAAGGTCTGGATGATCTGCTCAGTGAAAGGCACTCCCATCTGCACCCTCAGTCCTTGAAACAGAGTGAGGAAGAAGCTCAGCATCTCATCTGTCACATCTAAGATAAGAACAGAAAAGTAAAAAGAACATGTTAAGGTAACATTCAAGTGCATCAGTAAGTCTTTTGTGAGATTTGCTCCTCCTGTACAGAGAACCCCATTTATTCTTGGAAATTTAGCAGCGGGGCTGCCATTAGAAACTGAAACTAACGGCCTACAGTACTACCGGGCTTAAAGACTGTTCATCCATTTCTGAAAACCACCAGGGACAACAAGCACAGCCAGCATCAAACAACTCAGAACACATACAACGCTACTGGGAAGGCCCTCAGCCTGGTTTGCCTACATGGAGTGTCTGGAGCAAGCTCTGGCGACGGTCTGGGCCGATTTCCAGTTGCTCATTGCTTGTACAGGGTTAACAGGAAACAAGGAAATCCAAAACAGCTACACGGCTTGGGATGGCAAGGAGACAGAACATAGCTGCTTTTTTTTTTTTGTGGCAGGAACTGAAGAGACCCTTCTGACTTCAGAAGTCATTCTCAGCGCGTGGTTGTGCAGTTAGCTGATCAGCACCGCAGCTAATTCTTTATCAGTCCCGACGTGCCCTACTGAAGAACCACAGTAAGCTGAAGCTGCTCAACTCCTCCTTCATACAGCCTTTTATTGCCAAAAATTAGCAACTGCATGAGGCTGCTAGCCTGTACTGAAAACAACAGGTCACTGGAGTCGCAGCATCAGCTTGCTGTCTTGGATCTTCTCTGCATTTCAACCTACTTTTGCCTCCCCCACACCTGCTTCACTGAGAAAATCCCACCTAACTACAAAAGTTTTCCTGGAATGCCTTGCTCTTCGTGAGACAAGCTGCTGTAGTCCTGGGCATTCGAGCTGCCCTGATGTGATAAAAAAATGTAAGTCTCTGGCCACAAGGTTACCAAGCAACGGTCCTGGTTGTATCTGAGGAGCCTTTTCTTTACAGGGAAAAAAAAACAAAACAACCACCCACCCACATCATTTGACCTAATCTGATGAGATCTGCTCCTCTTTGTCTTCAAGCTTCTGGAGAGAATGTAAACAGCAAGCATGGCCAGACAGGGCATTTTAATGCTTTTTTTTGTGCTCAGGATCAGCTCCATTCTTGTTTCACTACTGAGCATAACACAAGGCATCTCCTTCTTCTGGAACCGTGACAAACCTTCACGCCTGCATCCTAGATGGAAGAGAAGAGCTCCCTTTCCCGCTCTGATTCAGCCCAGCCCGCCCAGAAGTACAGACTGACATTACACTTAGGCACTGCAAACCCCCACGCTTCACATGAACACCACCATGGTCCTATGCTGACGGACTTGGGATGTTATCTGTAGGTCATAAAGCTACTCACAGCATTAAAGCCTGTCCTATGGTTATACCTGACTGATGAATGAAAGCTGGGAAGAGGGCTAGTGAGACCTGCACGGATTCTTGCAGCGACTGATAACAGATCTGTCGAGACTTGGTGGATTCTCCAGAGATACTTTCTACAATATCTTCTAAAACGCTGAGTGTCTGGTGGATGATCACTTTGGCTGCAAAATAAGAGAGGTGATACTTCCTCTGTGTGTCAAAGCTACTGATCAGAGGCAAGAAATACAGACGTCAAGTTCATACACATGGTAACTAAAACAACCGACATGGTGGCATATATGCTAAACCCAGGCTGGAGTAAAAAGTGTTCCCAAGTGCATATTCACGTTTTAAATGTTTAAACAGGTTCAGTTAGGTCACTGTGGCTACTTACTTTCCTAATTATACAGGTTTACCTTCTTACAGATGCACCCACTGCTCAACTACTAAGGTGCATAGACTGAGGTAAGCCATAAATGATATTATCTGCAATACGCTCATGCTAAAGAAACACCAGCCAAGAAAAAAGCAGCACATTATGGCAGCAAAATACACTGCAGATTTCCATTTCTGAAAGTAACAACTGGAATCATACACAATCACTGTGTAAGCTAACCCAAATGTTGGGAGGAGAGCTCAGCCAGCTCTGTTCAGCCCACATGAGCAGTCTGCTGATGTTCTTCTCATGAGGAGCAAACCCCCTCTCCCTTGCTCCCTCCCTGCACACAGCTGACCTCACATCAGGTTTGCCAGAAGCTGTGACACTGCATACTTCCGAGCAATTTTTAAAGTGGTTCTCAGAAAACAGAGAAACACACCCAAAAGCAATCCCAAAACATACACAGAAGCTTCCAAAGGTCCCCGGACCCCATCAGTTCTGGGTTCTCCTCTCACATATATACACCCTCTGCAGTGCTTCCCAAGTCTGGAGGAAATTCTTATTTTCCCTTTGAAGTTTTTATAACTATAATCTTCATCGACGCTGCCTCCAGTCAATGTTTCTAATACCGTAGCGTGGCTGTCCCAGCACAAGGCTGTTAAGTACTCCTAACGCAATTGGTGGTATTCGAAGTTTTACCACAAACTCGATCCCACCTTCCCTGCATGCCTGAGGAATACAGTACTTTGGTGGAAGAGTTTACAGGCACCTGGGAGAGTGCCCTTCACACACCCATAAAAGAAGGGTCACTAAAAAAAGAAAAATAAGTTGCTCCTTTGCTTCCTGTCCCCCCATACAGTAAATACAGTTTCTCAGCCAAAAAATATTAGAAAACCAGCTTAACTATGCCTATCAGCAGTTTGCACTGCAGCCGTCAGAAGATGGCACACACTGAGAGGCTTGCTACTCACTGTCCTCCAGCTGCACCTTCCTCTGTGGCAAGATCGCGCTGGATTTCAGCTGGCGGTACTCTCTCGTGAGGGCAGAGATCAGGCTGGCGTGGTTGGTGGAGCGAACTGCCCACTGCTGTTCGCTCTCCGGAAGATTTGGCCAGGGCAGCAACAACACATTTGACAGCGCTCTGCACACCAGCACCTGGGCCTAGAAGCAACGAGTCGTTAGGCAAAGAGACAGAGTTTTGCCGTGGCTGCTATTCACTCTATGTGAGTGCACAACCCTGGAGCGACATCTTACAGCTGTGCACAATGCCCAGCAGCGCTCACTATTCGAGGGAAGAGTTTAATAGCAGAAGGTGAGCCCAAGCGAAATCTAGCAGCTCTGCAAGGTGCGAGACAAGCAAAGCTCCATCACTGAAGGGCTGGAACCAGCCCCCTGCTCTGTCAGCCCTTCCCTGTGACAATAAATCTCTGTTCTTCACATCTCTAAAACAAAGATGATACCACTTCCATTACTCCTTGTCTGGTTTACACACTAAGCTTCTATGCATGTACAGCACTTTATGCCTCCATGCCAGCACACAATACAACCATATCCCAACCGCCACTGTAGCTTTTCAGTACTTCTGTGATATCAATACTAACTTGGAATGAGTTATGTGGAATGCTAACCTAAGTTTCACAGAAAACTCCTTCTGTATGTCAGAACCAAGATGTCAATACTGTAGAGACAACACAGACTCCGGGACTGTGTCAGCAAATGAGAAAGGACAAAGATTGAAGAGTTGCAATCATGTCTTTTTTCCTTATGCTGTTGCTTGAAATAGCTCATTGCTGACAAACTGTATCACTGGGACTCCTGAATATCCACAGTACAGAGATAACTTTGCCCCCCACTCCCCCCTTTTTTTTTTTCTTTCAGGTTATATCTTGCCACATTAAGAACTGAGACACAGCTTCCCAAGCATCTAATCTACATTAAATCACATTTGAGACAGCTCACCTTATCAGGAAGCCGCTGCGTGGAAGTGTCCGTGATCCTGTTGAACACTTTCTGTACTGCTGGGATGCTGATCAAGAACACTGGTCGCACGGTGGTGGCTAAAGAGACAAGCAGGTGGCATGCAGACAGTAGCAGCTTCTCCTGCACCTGAAACAGAGCGGGCCCGCGGTCAGGCTGTCCAGTAACACCACCACACAGAACCAGGCGGTGCAACACCACTGTCAGACAGCACAGCAAGCTGCCACTACCAGGTTTGTGCAAGTAAGACAGTTTCTAGTATTTATTTGCTAACCAGAGCACGGTCAGTTCCCTTAATACTATGAAAGAGAGAAATTTCCCCATTTTCAAGCCACTAGACTGAGTTTATATGCCTATAAGTTGCTTACTCTCATATTAGCTTGTCCTACAGTCCTACTATTTAGAATTGTTCTCGGTCTCACCTTACGCGAGACGTTTGCTGTGGCTCTGGAAGTCAGACATCCAGCTCTCACAAACCAGTTCACACTAGGAGCCACAGCATGGTCCAGAGCGGACCATTAAACACCTGAACACAACAGCAGCCTCAGGCTTTAGGTGCAAGCCCAGCCTCAGCCCAGCACTGACAAAGATACCTTAGAGCTGATGAGGGGTGTGATAGCCTCCAGAGCAGTGGAGACAAGAGAGATGAACTGCTCCGGGTTCTGCCGGTGAACTTCGCTGTAGAACTGTGCGAGCCAGTGCGCGTAGGCTTGCAGCGCTGCCAGGGACTGAGCGTGGCTGCGGAGGAGCAGAGCAAGGGTAAGATACATACACGGGACAAAAGGTCAAGCAGGTCAAAAAGCAGGACAGCCGCAGAAGGGCACAAGTCCTGAGCACGGTGGGCGGTTTCAGCAGCATCCTGGGAAAGAACACGGGCATTCTCAAAGCTGGCAGGTATTTTCTTTAAAACTCATTCAGTAGTCTAACTTAACCATAACACAAGTTTCACTGGCAGTGATGAGAAGATAGCTTTACAGTTGTACTACACTAGCTTGAGAGGACTGTTGTTCCAGACAGCATTAGGTAAAGACTGCAAAACAGCATCCTTAGCCCTTTTCAGATCTCTTTAACATCGTATTTCAGCACCTGAAGAGCTCTGGAATCTCTGTTTAAAGTCTTGTGCTGTTATTAAAGCTAGAAGCAATGTCGCATTCTGATTCTGCGACATCTCAGCTCTCTGCTGAAACAGGCAGAAAAACGGAAGGCAATCCCAAATTCACACAGCTGGAAAGACTGCAGAACAGCAAGTGCCATGACAATCACTTCTAGTATTCCCCAGTCTCGCAGCACAAGATTCATTCCACAGGGCCACTTGATTACGGGCAACAGGGGACGGAAGGTAATTGCCTTACAGAAATCTTCTGGGATCTAGTCACAGTTGTCCGTCCATAAAACCTTGCCCAAGGATGCTATCTAACCAAGCCCTATTCTGCAGATTTTATTGAAAAGAGTACTCCATGAACACCGACATTCTCTCCAAAAATAAAGGTTCTCCCACATGCACATGCCCCCACCACAGTGACTGCATTCAAGATCTCAGTCGTCTACAGTAGGCAGCTCCCAGGTCTGCATCAGCCAGCTCCTGAACACCTCTGTTTCTGTCAGCAAGTGCAGTGGCTTTATGCACAGTGGGAAAAATAAGGAAGTCTATTTAAAAAAAAAAAAAAATCTCACCTTTAACAGCAGGTTGAAAGAGGGTTTTTTTGAATCAACACTTTGCCTTGATATTTTGTGCTCCCCCCTTAGAATATTTCTTGCCTAAACTCTTTCACCCTCTTCCATTAACTGAGAACATGTTAATTCCTTGAGATTACGTTAGCTACAGAGCCTAAAATTTTTTTCTTTGTCCTGAACCCCGTACATTCGAGGCACATTTAAAGGTGTGCTCTAAGTGGACTCATCTATTAAGCAACAGTATTAATTCAAAGATATAAGCTGATGAGGTCAATTTTTTCATCAATCAAACAGTTCATTATATCACACTTCATAATTATACTTTTGGCACAGCGTCGTATCAAGATTTTTTAGTCAGGACATTTCTTTGGGATCACATAGACATGTGTTCTCCAAATGTACCTTTTCATGCCAGCCTTAGAAAACAGATCACAAGTTTCTCCAGGAACATGTGACAGAGAAAAGGGTGAAAAGCCTTCACTAAGAGATCATGGAAAAAGCCTCAGATTATGTTCTTTTAATTGTCTCTTCCCTTCTCTTGTTTAAAATAATCTACACAAAACTCAGTGCTAGTAACTTGGGATTATTAGGGACCTATAGGATAAAAATCTAGTACATGTTTTCATGGAGCTGCTACGCATGCAGTCACAAACTAGCAGAGCCTGATGCATTGAAAAGCATAACCTTAAATTCTGCTCACACAACGCCAGCTGGCAGGAAACAGGCTTGTACTACACAGCCATTAAGAATGGAAGGTCTCTAAAAGGCTGTCAGAGTGCTATTCTATTACTAGCAGCATCAAGATTTCACACTTAATGTCAACGTCTGGATCGAAGGCATTCATTTGTTTCAGAAGCAGCCTGTATAGCTGGAAGGCATACATTTGTCTTGGAAGCCAAGGACTCAAAACCCTGTTCTAGGGAAAAAAAAACCAAACCTATTACCTGAGCCATAGATCTGACTTTGTCAGCAAGAAATCCATAAAGTGGAACTACATACCGACAGTGGATCCATTTCTTAAAATACCACTCTTGTAACACTTATTTTACCTTTTAATTATACTGCAAAAGAACTAAGCTTTTACAGCCATTAGTACAGGGCAAAATAACAGTTTGCTTTCAGAGCTAATATAACTAGCACTTTTACTTCTCACCACAATTTTATTTTTCTTTAAATAATCTCACAGTACGTCAATTTGAGGAAACAGTGGCCCAGCATGCTGGCAGCAGCCTCAACCTTCAACAGTTCAAAGAAAGCGCCCTCCCGGTTAGCTGGCAATCCCTGGAGAGATGTGCTCTTCAGAACATTTGCCAGGCAAGTGGTTAGAGCGCCAGATCCAGGAGATCTAATGCTTCCACCGCCCCGTGCACATACTGAATCTGGATACAGGCATTTGCAGCGTATATACAGATGATACTCACACATCGATAAGGTCAGGTTTCAATACAGACGGTACTGCAGTTTCGATGTTGTACAGTTTAATCTGGGATCCGTATAGCGTTACTTTTACCAACCTGGAAGCAAACACGTATATGGTAACGGGACTGTGAGATGCATATACACATGTACAAATCTGCTCAAACACCTTATCCGAACGCAGCTCTCGGCAAGTCTGTGCCAATACTTAGCTAATACGTAGACAAGATTTAGACCATTTAGTTGAAAATAATTCAGAGCCTATTTCACTGTTTGTGATAAGAGGGAACAAGTACGGTGTTCCTGCGTGGAAATGAAAAAACATAACCGAAGCAGCAGTATAAAGCCCTGAAATCCTGTAATTTGCAACTACGGGCTGATTAAGTTTCTTGGACGGGAAGAATCAAATGACATTTGCCTTTCAGTTTTTACCCAGCTTTTCATTTAAGAAAAGAGATTGTGGTGATTTAGCTTTGACAGCTACAACTCTGAAGTAATCAGACTCTACATGACATTTCCTTGCATCACAAACGCAGATGCTGGAAAATAAGTACCTCAGTCTTTTAAAGTGACTGATTTTATTTAATCTCTCCTATTAGTTATTTCTTTGGTTAAAGATTTAGAAAGCCATCTGGGAAGCTTAGCACTGATGAATGTAACAATTAAGGTCTGGCCATTGAGTTCTTCATATCTCAATTTAATCCTAACAAGGGGAGGCAGAAAGAAACCTTGGTTTTCACACTCACTGCAGGGGTGACAATTGCTCCTTGTCCCAGCACACTGCCCCCCCACTTACCTCTCCACCACTGTAAGAGCATCATTGAACCTGGCAGCAAACACATCCCCTATGAAGTATTCTGCTAAACGGCCAACGGCCTGCAGCAAGGAGCTCAGGTCCCTCAAGGAGCAGTGCAACCGGCGGCAATCGTTCTCCGCAGTGATGTTCAGCCTGTGACCTGAAATGACATTGTGGTTCATTAGCAACGAAGCCAAGAGACCAAAGTGTCACTAATCACTTGTGCCAACAGCCACTGACTAAAAGCCTAGTAGTCTGAAAACTCAGACTTTAAAAACCTTGTGCAAGAAAAGCCACGTAATTTTGTAACTAATAAATACAGCTCTTTGGGACAGGAAACCTAATTACAAAGCTACAGGAAATGCAAAGTTTATTCTAATTACATTACAAGCATTCTTCTTAAATTAGCTCAGCAGTGGGGCACAGTTCAAATCGGAGCACTGTCCCAGTGACTGAAATACTCAAACTGAGTAAGACAAGTTCAACTGTTCTGACCGCCACACTTCAAATTCCTCTTTCAAGGCTGAAACAGATGTTACCGACTATTTCAACCTTTTACTCATTTATTTCCTTCTGTTCGGTACTGATACCTATATAAACAGCAACCTTTCTGGTTATCCGCTGGCCCCGAACAGCCATCCCAGCTCTGTGGAGAAGGTCGCTACTCCCTCTGCTGGCTACAGTGCAAGCAGGGTTCCAGCAGCAGAAGCATATTTGGAACAAGAGTGTATTTGCTTTTGATGTGAAGTGTGGTTATTTACTTTCATATTTCTCAGATACAAGAAATATACCGATAACTAGATTTGCCAGCCTTATTACCTGTGCAATTGCCACACCGCTCGGTTGGGTATACCTGGTCTCCAGATCTTTTACTAAAAAAGCAAATATGTTCTGTAATGCAACATTTCAAAGAAAAATCTGTTTTTCTTTCCACTGCCTATACTAAATCTTGGATTGAGTTATCGTCAACTAGCTTGCCATTTTGTACCATTGGCACCAGCACACTATCATCCAGTTCTGAAGCCCAAGTTGCATTGAGCTACTTCTGACCCACCAGCTAAACAGCCCGTCCACATGACAGCTTCCAACATGGACTGTTGCTACAGCATTAAAACCCTTTACATTGCTTATCCTAGGCCTGAAGTGATCCCAAAATTGGAATTATTTTTTCCTGAACTGTCTATACACCAGTCGGCATTCTGCCATGTATAGCAGTATTGAAGATGTAACAGATTCCTTTACTGGTCATACCAGACAGCTTAAGTATAACCTTAGCTACAATCTTCTCTCATACAGATCTCACTATTACTACTTTCCTTGTTTCTCAGGAAGGAGCAACAAAAAAGCTTATGCTTTTTATTCAGTTGAGAGTACTGGTATCTTTGTAAACTACTTTAGACATGAAAGCTCCTGAAACACCAGCTAGGTAAGTCTTCAGAAACTACTACTATGTCCTAAATACTTCATCTTCTCATCCACTCGTAATTGTTTTAATTGAAGCCTAAATAAAAATGCTCCCATGGTGGACAACTTCGCACCAGACTTAAGTCCAAAGCAAACAGGAGCGCAATCTTTCTTGAAATAAGTTTCAGTGTGAGAAAAAAAGTAACCATTCTCCATGCATGTTACTGTAGTATTTGATGCTGCATACCTGTTCTTAACACATATGGTATCTTCAAGTACCAGAACAAGGGAAGAATCACACCAACAAAAAAAATAAATCACATTATTAGATTTTTGTCTGCTATGGCAGTTTGCCTACTGAGCCATTGGGCAACATATATCTGTTGAGCTCCTCAATGGAATATGGAAGAAGCAACACCAAAGCAGGCCTAGAGTAGAATGTTTTTGCAATCTAGAGTAGTGGAGCTTTTCTTTTTTTACTAGCTACTCAAACAGTGAGGACTGCAGTGCTGGCTGGCGGTTATTACCTGTCCCTGAAGTGACCACAAACTGCTGGAGTCCCAGATACACTTCCAAGTTATCCTGTAGAACTGGAAACTAGAAGAGACAAGAAATAAGCATGAATTTGGGGCTTGGCAGACAGTTAATACCCAACTACTAATTACTCAGAGCACAGCTCTCTTATTTCTCTCTAGTGCCTTCAAAGAGAGATTTGGAGAACAGGCAAGTTGCTAAGTTCTGGGCTGATCCTGTGTGCCATAGCTTCTCATGTCTTGACAGCTGTCATGAAAACAATAAAGATCACCACCCTGAAGGCACTTCTCTGTGGTAGTTCTTTTCCCACAAATACCAGCAATCAGCCTAACAAGATAATGGTCTGTCAAGTATCAGTGATGGCACAGCATGCCACCAGTACAAATACGCAGATGGGTGTATAACCCAGAGCAAACCGCGCAGGAGAAAGGCAGAGCCTGTAGCGCAGGAAGCCTGTGCTGCATCCACCTCACCCGTAAGCATCAGCTTCTCAAAGTGCAGCTATCAAAAAGATTCCTCAACCAAAGAAGCTGAGCTGGGTGCCTCCAACAGAGTACAGAAGGGAAGTACTGCAGCACTCTGCCGGCAAGCTGCAGGCTGCACCCAGAACACCAGCATGCGGAATGCAGCCTTTCATTTTCCAGCATGGGACAGAGTCATGGCAGCTACTGTACATTGTTTTCATTATTTGCTACTGACAGACCAGCCACTGCATTCAACAGCACTGCAGACTGCTGTGAACAGCACGCGAAACTGCTGGAGCACCTCCCAGATTATCCAGCATACAAAAACGGACCAACACAGGGCTCAAGGAAAGTACTCGCTGTCAAGTTTCTAACAGGCTGCGCCTGATTAACAGTTGAACGCCTTCGTACAACTGCAGGAGGAGAACTATTTAAAAAAACCAGATAGTCTTCCTCATGTTAATGTGTTACTTTAAGGAAGCCACACGCTCTTCACCATATGACCCATATGCTCACCGCGCTCACTGAAACAGCTGCTGCGTTTGCGTGCCTCTTGCTGACTCACGCCATGTCATCACTCTGCAGAGGAACTTCTACTTTTGTGTAAAGACTGTTTTGTTCACTACTTCAGGGTTTTGAGTCATATGCTTTAGCGCTTAGTTCAGCCATAACGTTTTTTAAATACAATCATAGAATGCCTTGGGTTGGAAGGGACCTTCAAAGGCCATCTAGCCCACCCCCCCTGCAGCAAGCAGAGCCATCTTCAACCAGTTCAGATTGCTCAGAGCCCTGTCCAACCTGGCCTGGAATGTTACCAGGTATGGGGCATCAATCACCTCTCTGAGCAACCCACTGCAGTGTTTCACCACCCTCGTAAAAAATATCTCCTTATATCTAGTCTGAATCTACCCTTTTTTTAGTTTTAAACCATTACCCCTTGTCCTATCAATAAAATAAATAAAAATATCAATCAAAAAAGCAGGTCAGGTATCTTCTGTCTCTGCAGCAGCTCAATTTTCTCTGCTTCTTGGGAATATGGTCCCAAGGTATGCAGTATCTCCAGCAAGATTAACAGACTTGCTTTGAGATCCCACTGCTATACTAGCACTTCTCACCCAAAGAAAAGGCACCAACTGCTCTGAATTTTGGGCTCCACTGGCTTACAGCCTCAGGATCTCCTCCTCAAAAAAAACATTAGCACTACAAACCCAAGCAACTTTTACAGCACTGATTCTAGCAACAGCAGTGGCACTAGCTGGAGAGAAGCACTTCTCTGTTTATCAGATATAATTACCAGCTGTCCAAGGCGCTCTTTTCAGCATCTGTATCCACCCTTTCATTTAAACAAAGCTTTCACTCTCCTTAAAACCCTGCTAATGACACTCATCTGCCCAATTCACAGCGCTGCCTCCTAACAGAAGGCCAAAATAAACAGCAATGAAGGATTGCTGCCAAATATTTACACTTTGAAAGGCGGGAATTTCTAAAGAACTTAGTGTCCAGCAAGTAGGACTCAGATGCTCACTGAAGTACCCTCTTTAATACACACCAAGAAAACTGACAAAGCCAAAACCCAAGCTTTTTCCTTCTATTTCTGGTCTCCTCCTTGCCAACTTTTTGCATCCAAACCCAAATCTCCCTACCTGTTTGGCGCTTTGGCCTCTGTCAAACAGCTTATACCAAACTCCAGCAGTTGGTGCTCATTTCACATTGTGCTTTTGGTCTGGATAACAACTTACTAGTGTGGAGAAGGCATGAGTTGGCAAGAGCTCCATGACTTTCGCAACCACTTCCAAGCTCTGGCGCAAGTACCGCTGCCACTCGGTCTGCTGCTATGGGAAGAAACACCAAGGTAAGCACAGCACTTCCAGAGGGAAACAGATGGCTTTTTGTAGACTAGGAGGTTTTAATTGACGCTTGGGACTAGCTAGCTTCTTTCCAAAGCCTGGCTTTTGCAGGCACATGGATACTGAAGAGCTACTGCTCTTACAATTCTCATATGCTGCTAGACATCTGACAGAGAGTAATTCTACCAACTCATGCTTTGTGTGTGCAAGCATGTTTCCCTGGAGCAAGAAAGCACGAGCTCCTAAAGCACAGCTGCTGCTCAGAAGGCAAGCACTGGTTATGCAGAAAAACCTGCCCTTCCTCATCCATTTCGGCCATCTACTCCACTTTTACATTTATCAGCAGCGCGATTATGTTTACCAATACCGACTTCGGAAATAGAAGCTTAAACAAAAACACCAACAATACAGACAGCTTAAAGCTTTTGTCTCAGAGATATTTCAGCATCTAAATTCCAAAGCAACCAGACATGGACACCTAATGCCTCTGATAATCATAAGTATCTATATTCCATCCCCCCCCCCCCCCCCCCCCCCCCCCGAACAAAGTTAAAAACAAAGGTCATATCCTTTCAGTGTGACTTTAAACACATTTTTGTTAATAGCATTTCACGCTGCTTTAAACCTCAAACCCCGCGCAGAATGGAGTGAGGAAGCAGTTGTCTAGCCTGTACAAGCTCTGGGAAAGACAATCTAGGTGTTACCAGTTCAAGAGTTAATATCTGGACCTGCAGCTGTCCTTGTTCAACTCTGCTCCTTACATCATCATCCAGTGTCTCGTCATCCAGCTCCTCCAGCTGTGCCTGGTTATACCTGAACTGGATCCGATTCAACACCTCTGTCAGCAACAGAACCAACGCGTCTTCGTACCTACGACCACGCAGAAAACAGAGCAAGAGTCTGACAAAACAGTTCTGCAGAGACTGCTGCACCCCCAGTCCTTCCAGCGAAGGAGACAGGTAAAACAGATGACAGTTTAGAGCAAGCTGCTGCAAAGAGCCTGCAGCACAGCTTCACAGGTTTGCTGAGGAAACACCAAGCAGATCCTGGGATTATGAGTGTCATGTTGCTTTGGGTCATAAGCTACCTGCAGGGAAAAACCATAGTAATATCTGATATCCCTCTACCTCTGAAAGGGAAAGGGAGAACTGTTAGCAACAGAAGCAGCCCAAGAGTTCAAAACGGGAAAGGCAGGAGTGGCTTGCCAGGAATAACAGCAGATGTACAAGAACAGGAGGCACCAAGAGCTCTTTGTTGCTAAACTGCTCCTCAGCAGCTTGTCTGATGCTCTGCTTTTTGGGCAGGGAATGACGAACAGATGCAATGGTGCAGTTATTCCTGCCTACTTCAAAAGGGGACCGCTCCTGAGGCTATTTGTTCTGCTATCCTCTTTCCTTACACTGGTGGCCAAATAATTCAGGCCCTTGTCCTCCAAAACAAAGCCAGCACTTCTACTTGTACTGTAACACTAAAGGCATGTCACTGAAAAGTATCTTTTCGCCTCTCGGAGCTACGAAGCTGCTACAGAGCACAGAAGACCATCCTCCTCATTGAACACCTAAGAATAACGCCAAGTTGCAAAATCAGCCCAGAGCCACCGGAGCATGCCATCATTCCTGGTGACACAACACCAAAATCTGGGATTTCCAAGGCGGTTTGGTTTGACAGTTTGTTTTAAAAACCTCCTCTCAAAACAGCTGGGGTCCGATGCAAGAAGTCATGCTCTTTCCTAGGTTAGACCAGGCTGGAAAATTAGGCATTAGCATACACCAACAAAGATGCAGAGCGTGATGCAATCCAAGTGTCAGACCAGTCAGCTGTGTCACCAGCTCAGCAGCTGAAAGCTGTCTGTGCAAGGTGGCCGAAGTACCATCTTTTCCGTTTTCACATGACACAACTCTGCATTTTGGCAATTTATCCTGTAGTAAAAGTTGTACTGTGTACAACATGCAAAGTTTCTAAACCACAGAACAGGAAACTTCATCTGGGCTGTTGTGGCGCAACCCCTCCCAGACTGTCAAGCTGCAGTGTTTACAGATCCAAGAGCACGCAGGAAGTTGTAGCTATAGAAGCTGTCACCAACGACAAGTAGTTCTGCCAAAACAGTACAAGCTTCAAGCCCTTACATGATTTTTTTGGTTGTTTGTTTATAGTCTGACACATCTGCAATTGAGACAGTTATTGTTTGCTTCAATTTTCCCCATAACAAACTATTTGACAGAAGACCACACACGTTACACACACATCAGCCAGATGAAGAAAGAGCAGAACGCCAAGGCAGAGTTCAACAGCATTAGGCAGAGCAGCAAATAAGGAACAAATTCTAACAAAGGTCAGATGCAAACACCTACTGCTTGAGAAATTAAAAATCCCACAGTTCCCAAGCTGAAAGGAAGAGTGCTGTCTGGTGTAAGCTAGTTACACATCTGTTCTTTGCGGTTACGATGCCAGGCTGTCTTTCAAAAACCAACCACTTATATTTAGTGTGGTCTAAGGAAAGCAGCTTCCTTCTGCGCTTAGTGGAACGTAATATGGCACAAGCCTCAAGATACCAATATATTCACCAGATTTTCAAAATGCAGCAAAGAGACTTTTATCAAAGGAGAGCCACCCGTGTCAAGAGCCAGCACCTACGAAGGAAGAGCTGCCAGCCACTGTTGCAACTGATACACACAACCAGCATCAGAGGTAAGCAAGTGGAACTTTTAACTTCCAAACAGAGCTTCACCACTATTTCTCAGAAATACATCCTTCATTTAAACAGGAATTTTAAAATCCTAATTAAATAAAAAATGTCCTAATTCATTAATTAGTTGTATGAGCTGTGTGAACACTTACTAGGCAAGTTACTCTGCGGTGTCCTCCTCTAGTATGTGCTGAAATGTCCTCCACAATTCACTAAAGTGTGTTACAGCTCTATTTCAGACTGCAAAGCTTTATTCCTCTGACTGCTAGATTCACACACAACATAAATGACACTTTTTTGCCCTAGTTTGCTCCATTTGAATTCTTTTGAATGAATGTGCATGAAACACTTAAGTTTACACTACTTGTACTCTACTTTAGAAACAGAAAGGACTCAACCACATGTGAACTCGGAGTAAACAGCTTGTTTTTCACAGTCCGTCCATGGTGGCCATGAAGTCTCTGCAGCTGTCACACCCTGACAGCTTCTCCACTGCTTACCTGTTGAGTACTGCTTCTTTGTCTGCCAGACGACTTTTAATTTTGCTAGTCAGGTAGTCCAAGAAGAGCGTCCAGATGTCTAAGCAGGAAAAGTAACCTTCATGGCTAGGCTGCAATACACCAAAATTCACAATGAATATCATGAGCGATAGCAAGATTGATTTCACACAATGACAATATAAGTTAGCACGCACTTCCACCTATGGGAAGAATTTCTTGCGTTATTGAAAAATTTCTAGGCAGTCACTGGAGCAATTCATAGCTGTCAAAAGGTGAGCAAGAGCTTTTCCACAAGGGTGGGAAGCCAGCAATTGCAAGGGTGGTCTCAGTATTAACACACCCCATGGCTTGCTGCATCTACTTCTTGCATTTTATAAATCTGCTTCCTTGCCATTCTTCACCTATGGTGGTAAATAGGGCTGAGCTGCATTGTGACAGCTTCTACAGCAAGGCAACACGTACCAAAAGCCACAGGGTTGGGTTTTTTTTAAATACTGAACCTAAACGTTACAAGGAAAGCCTCACATACAGTAAAAGCAGGAAACTCAGGAGAAAAAACAGAAACCAAGCAAGCTAGAGAAATTTTTCCAGACAACATCGTCCGTTCCAAGCACTAGCAACAAAATAAAAGCAGAAGCAAAGTTAGACACCAGAGCAGTTGTTCTTGCAAGGTAACTACATGTGACCGCTGTCCCCAACTAAATCCAAGAGCACATTAAGACATTTCCAGGTCCCCAGCACTACCAGGGAAGAGCCAGCAAGACAGGATAATTGCTTTTTTCTGGGCTGACTTTAGGTATCCACTTCACTGGGGAGAACAAGCTACCCCTGCTGTTCGAGACAACAGAACAGAGAGAACAGACAGAGGAAAAAAATAACGTTGCAGGCTGTACCTGATGAAAAGTGTATTTGAACAACAGTGCCAGAAATTCAACCACTGGGAACTGGGAGTAGGATTCAATTCTTCGCAGGTGGACGCTCACAAAGAGACGGAGAAAGTCCGTAAACTTCTCAATGTAGCTACAAGGGAGAGAAGAAAACACGACTGAGAAAACACGAAGGATGCCACAAGGGAAAGCAATTTCATTTAAACAGTGATAAAATTCACTCAAAATCCTTTCATTAAAAAGAACGTTACAATTAACAGCCAGCAGAACAATTAAAATCAAAAGCCCTGCAACAATTACCTACAGGACGGGCAACCCTTCATTCCATTAATACCTGAAACAGCAGAAAAGACAGTCTAGTCAAAAGCAACTTTAATATTCAGATAAATATAACCAAGTTCAATCAGGCCTGCAAATATGCACGATCCCGCCCACCCTAGAGAAATAAGTATAACAATAACAAGGGTCATCTTACTGATGCAGATAGGATTAGTGAAATAAACTGTACCACTGAGGAATTCAGCTGGAAGCAAGAAGTTAATGTAGGAGTTAGCAATACACATGTTAAAGCTGTACACGGGGTAGCGGGAGAGCCAGTTGAGAGCTGGAAAGGACGGTTTCTTCTGCAGTGCAGATCAACTATCTAAAGAGTTCTGAACTGAGCCCAGGCTTTTGTGACTGAAATCGACTATGAAGACAAATCTTCCTCCAAAGCATGGGACCACTCAATGCTTGGGACTGTACAAAGCGAAGATCCAAAAAGGAGCCTGCTACCAAGATTTCAGGGAGTCCAGCAAGAGCACGACCTCGGTGCAAGCACTGGTGGGTTCTTGAGTATGTGACTGGAGAAAAAATTACAGAGACCATGGAGGAGTAAGCTTTTATTGTGGAATAAGATCACGCCCTATGCACCGTGAGCTTCATCGAGGTTAGAAATCATCTTCATATCTACCTATACAGAATAGTGTTAAATATTCCATCAGTATACAGGATTTACACTCCAACATCACACACAACCAGCAAGAGCTCCGGCAACCCAGTGACAAGGTGTGTGGGGGGGTGCATGTGTGCAGAGAAGCCCATCCTTCCCATATGGCAAGAGCTCTGAAGTGTAAACGCACTTCACGTTTTTCTTTTAAAGAAGAAGTTAGGCTTGGCAAAGTTTGACATGCTTCAACAGTCTGGTTTTACCACGCTGCCTTGCTCTCCCCCTCTGCAAACTCTTGATTTTTTTGGGGGTGGAGAGGAAGGAAACCCCACACGCTTTCTAATGAGAACTAACTCCAGACCAGAAGCATTGCCAGCTAAGAAAGAGCTGCAGCACTGTTAGTTATTACAAGCCTACAAAAACCACACAATGCTTTGAATATGCAAAAAGATTACATTTCCTTTTTACCTGGCACTGCCTACTTTGCAAGTCATCACTAAAAACATCTGATCAGTGACCAAACACTTGAAAAGTACAGCTAGCAAAAAAATATAGGGTCCAGACCCAAACACTGCCTTCCATTTTTTTCATTTTTCTTTTCTAAAGAGGCTCTGATCTGAGACAAGTGAAATTCTTGCTTGGCCCCTAGCTCTGCCAGTCCCAAAACCCCTCCAGCAACCACCGCACTGTTGCTTGTGTCCTTACTAGCCATACCTCACATTTTGGGGTCTTCAAGCTAAAGCCAAACACAAATAAAGCAAAAGACAGTTTAAGCTTACTCCTTCTGGACCACCAACCATTCCAAACCACTCCAGCTTTGTAACAGAACAAAAAATAACCAGCACCACCAGAGGAGGGGAAAGGACAACCCCAGGGCGATCAGGTTGCGAAGATGGCAATCTGCAGAAGATAGTTTCTTCAGTGCCAATTTTGCTTAGGATTTTGTTAGTCCAAGCTAGGATGACACTTCATGTGGCAAGTTCTTTAGTTTTGGACATAAAAGTATAGCTATGCCGTTACTTGACAAAAGGAAAATCCTGACATCCTTTTCCATGGAGAGGACAGAGTCAGCTCAGAAAGCTCCACTCCTCCAGAAGCCAGCTAGATCTCTGCAGTCTCCAGAAAATCCTAGTTACATCCCTATTTCAGACCTTAGCAAGGAATAAGAGGGGGTCTCACAATCACAGACACCATCAGTCTCTGTGGGTAACATGCCTAAAGAGCGGAACATAAGGCTATGGCAACACCGTCTCTGTGGAGGCCAACATGACTACAGACCCTCCACAGCCTCGCCAGGGAAGGCTGCTTGCTGATGTTTTCTGTAGAAGCCAGAACAAAGTTAAACAAGGGGTTATGGGTTTCCAGGAGAGCTTTTCTGAAATCCAGAGCGTAACCCCTGGCTCTCTGTGCACATATCTTGTCTGAAACGGTGACAGATCTCTACCGTACTAGAACACGTCTTATTTTTAGGAAGTGAGTGATACTGAAGTCGGAGCGAGTTGGTCAAAAACGAGCAAGTAGAATTCACTGTTAAACAGAAGTCACAATTGATCGAGATCTACTATCCCAAAATTACATGTTTACCTAAAGATATGGAAAAAGGGAATTTTACGGAGAAACCTGCCCATTGTCTCTACAAACGGACCCATAGTTTTTTTTTCCTAAATTTGTTTTTTCTCCCACGTGGCATCAAAGAACAACAACAAAAAACCCAAAAGCTCAAAAGCCTTCCTGATAGCCATCTGGGAATAGAAATATTTTATACAGCAGCACCAGAAATTGATTTCATCATCCAGTATCTGTAGCAAGGCACTAAGCGCCTATTTGCCGACATTAGCACCAGCCTGCCCGCCTTGCCATGGCACACACTCGCACAGCGGGCCCACGCCGCGAGCCAGCAGCAAGCTGTCACCTCTTCCACCACCCTGCCAACACACGGATTCAGCCACTCAACGCGACGGTGAGAAAAGCCTCACTTCCTCTCCTACAAGGAGGGATATCCGATACAAAAGAGTCGAGCTGTTTTCAGCAAGAAGGATGGCAGCGACGTTGTGGACAACGGCAATACGCAGCCTCCCAAGGCGCTGCCACTCCCCCACTGCCACCAGCCAAGCACGCCTGACAGCCTCTGCGGTGGAGCCACTCACCGCTGCTGCGAATGCAGTTCCCCCAGCTGTCTTTCGGTGTTGTTTAAAAATAAAAAAAAGGTAAAAATAAGAAAAAGCAATCAGAAACCGTCACAACTCAATGAAGGGTAGGTGACCCTGCTTCGGCAGGAGGGTTGGACTAGATGACCCACAGAGGTCCCTTCCAACCCCTACCATTCTGTGATTCTGTGATTCTGTGAAGGGTAGGAAACTACTTCTATTTCTTTCAAGTCATGACTCACAGAATATCTACCCACTCTTTGTATGTTTGAGTTTAAGCAGAGAAGGCAGATACCGACCAGGAAAGGGAATACTGCAATGCCTTTACCTCACTGAGCCTCTTCTGTTTTCTGTTACAACTGAATGAAGGGCAGGTTCAGCTCTTGTGCCACCTCAGACCTGCAGTCAGACAGTAACGAACAGGGGAAAGGGGAGGAAGAGGACAGGAAAGAATACAAACCTGTGCCACCACGGTCCCTTAGCAAACTCAGCCCCTTACCAGAACCTTACCTGCGGGCACCTACCTTTCTGCCTGTCTCCCCCAGCACAGTACTCTGAAAAAAAGGCGATTAGACACACCATGCATGACCGCAAAATAATAAAGACAGTCCTTTAGAAAGCAAGAGGCCCTAGCACAGCTACTCAGCTGTTCGATTGCTCTTACCTTTCATCCAGTTCCTCTAGCCGGCTCTTCACCATATGGGCGTTGTTCTCCTTGGTAATCTTCTGCAGGAGGTAGAAAGTCTGCTGGAACATCCGCAGCAAATACTCTTCAAACTCCATAGGCACGCAGTTCTTAGACATCAGTTCATTGATGCAAGACATAGCCAAGATGCCAAGTCGGCCACGCTCCTGTCCCAACACTGAGTTCTGGCTGCTGCCGTTGACAGAAGACATCTTCCGAATGCGGGTGTCGCAGCCAAAGCGAGCAAAGTGGAAAATGGTGGTGAGGAGGGACGGGGTGATGCTAGTAGACAAGGGGATCCAGCTGAAGAGGTGTGCCAGGCACTCCAGTGCCAGGGCACATATATATTCACTTTCTGTATCCAGGATGGGGATTGGCTGGTTCAGTAATTTGGCCACACTGGGACTCTGCAACAGGCTACTTAACAGGTCACCTAAGAAACAAAGCACACACTGGCATCAGAAATCGGGGCGATTACCTTCAAATGCTGCAGCTGCCAGCCCCAGCTATAAAGCAAAGCTGCCAGAGCCTCTGGCCCTCAGCAAGTTCGCTTACAAAGATTTATCCGAGGTGAACTGACGACTTTTGTATCTTGGAACTTTCTGAATTTCATTCGGATGACAACAGCAATGCCAAGGGGTGTATTTTACAAATTTATTATACAATTCACTCCCCATGAGGCTGACCATCCTTGATGTAAGCTTGCACCAGTCCGCTGGCACAGGCACGTTATGATGAACATTGGCAGAGCTGCTTCTGCGTGCATAGGACAGCTTGTGGATGACGTAAAAGCAGATGTACTGAGTCAGACTGTAGGAAGTACGGTACCTTTTCCCAGTGACCAAAAGCCCACAGTAGGCACAGATCACACTCCTCAGCTTCCCATCACTCATATTACAAAGGCTTCCTGAGCCAGGTGGGGTTCAAGGAATTCTGCACAGCCTCAGGATTCATCTTCCATGAATTTATCCAGTCTCCAACCAAAGCCTTAAAAAAGGCTAAACTTAATACTTGGAACAGCCTGTGGCAGAGTTCCACAGCTTAACTATATGTTGTGTAAAGATGGTGTGGGGCCTGTCAGCTGCTAGTTTCACTTCCTACCTCCTGTACCCAAACAGGGAAAAGAATCTCTTTCCATTCACCTTCTGCATGTCACTCAATAGCTTTCTATTGCAGCTCCTCGCTCTCAATTTCTTCGAGAGAATGAAGAGTACTACTTTTCTTGTTACTTACATGGAAGCCATTCAATACCCTCCATTATCTTTACTACCTTTCTACAAAGCTTTCATTTCTACTTGATGCAGAAAGACCGGAACCGCAGCCACTATTCAAGTGCACATGAACCTTAATTCCATACAGCACCACAGCAGTTACCTGGTTCTGACTACAACCAGTCCAATTTTTTATAGCATGATCTGGCCTAACACTCAGAAGTTGATCCTGCATCCTGAAGGCGACTTTGGAGCCCATAATTTGGCATCAGATGAGTATTGCTCTGCCTGCCCAAGTGCAGGTTATACTTGTCTGCATTGCGTTTCACCTCCCATTTGCCCAGAGACATGCAAGATCTTCCTCCAAGTCTTTAGTCACACCTCCTTTCCGCTATTCTCACCGTCTTGGCATTGCCGGCAAGCCTCCTTGACTCTCTACTGAGCCCTTTTCCCAGGTCTCTAGCAAGTATGTCCGTGAGCAGAGTCCCAAGCAGTATCCCCCAGGTGACCTCCCCCCTCACGCCAAGAAGGGGCCATTTCCACTTATCTGTTACCTCCTACCTTCTAATCTATTTTTCAGCAATGCAGAGACTCCCCTTATCCCTGATGGCTTCGCTTTCTCAAAAGCTTTTAGCGAGAAGCCTTCTTGAAAGCTTTATGGAAACCCAAGCAGACGCCACCAGCTAGGCTACCCTTCCCACAGAAGCTGCCCACTAACTCGCAGGCTTCCACAGACCACATGCTGAAAACCTATTCACCTTCCCCAGGTTACTCAATACACTTCTCTTCCTTAAGTACAAATAATCTCTTCACCTTTAGAAATCCACAGGCACTTGCTGTTTTACAGAATTTAGAGTCCTCCCCAGAAAACCTGAGTAGTTGTGGTTTTTCTTTTTTTTTTTCTTTATGAAAGTGAAATGACCCAAGACACTAGCAGTATGAAAATAACAGAAATAATTTGCTGAGCTATTTTCAAAGTACTCAAAAGCATATATGGTTAACAGATTCCTCTTAAATCGCCATTTTTCAGCCAGACTGATGCCTTACATCACTAAATTCATAACTCCTTGCCATACCTTATCGTTATTTCTTTCTCCTTCGCTCCAGAAATTTAAGGCATCATGCTACTTCAGCTGAATGGGAGAACCCTGCACTTAGTCTTCGTATTAGAACAGCCCCCATGGTAACATTCATGATACATATACTATCGTGCAAGAGCTGCTTGCATTGCGCTTTCACAGAAGCAGACACGCTTCTTCCAAATGGCCAGTCCAGCAAACTCCACAAAAATCAATGAGTATCAAAGGTTCTCATCTTTTAATCCATCAACACCAGAAACTGTAAATCAGGTCTCTGTAATTCACAGCAGTTGGTCTGAGTGCTTTGCACCGAGTTAAATTACTGAATCTCAGAGTTTAAGGAATTTTGGGTTCTTTGCAAACAAGCGATAAATTTACAGGATCAACTGCTTTCATGCACAAGGAGAAAACTCCTGGGGAGGGGCTGGGATCAGGCTAGTTCTGCAGAAGTAAGCATCAGCAAACATTTACATTACTCATTTGTTTACCATACGTGAGTGAATATGCCTAAGGAAGGGATTCATCAAGTAAAGAGCTATAAATCATGCAAAGACAACATTTGGAGGCTGAGAGATTACTGCTGAGTAAATTCCACACTGATGCAATAACTCAAATGTTTCCCAACATAGGGCATTATGAGAGTTGCTTTGCCAAAGTGCTAGGAGAAATGAGCTTAGCATTGTCTTCAAGAGCTATTTAAAAACTACGCATGACTCGCAAGTAACCATTTCACTCTGCTTCCTTGTGCAAAAAAAGGAAGCACAGACTTTCCAAGTTCCTAAAGAGATTTTGGCTCTGATGGAAGATATTAAACATTTATAGGGACTCTGAAGCTTATTTTGCCTTCTGGAACACCTTTCATTTCACCTGAATGTAAAGAGAAGAAGGTGGTGGCCTCATCTAAGCAACAAAAAAAGTTTAAGTGTTACCAGTAAACAGGAATTCTTTGCTGCATGAATAAGACTCAAATATAACACTACATGGGTAAAAAGATTGGGTCAGTTCAGAGATTTCACAAACCTTAAGGACAGAACGACAATTAACATCTCCAGTGTCAAATTTAATGGCAGAGTTTCACCAAACTCCTGTTTGTCCCATAGTTCACCATCCAATCACACATTCACCTCTGCCTGCAAATACAGAGCAGGAGACGTGCAACACCACGACCACCACTTGCTGCTACTGTCTTGCGTGTCCAGCTTTCAGCCCCACAGGTTCTCCATGTCAGCAACCCCATCAGTGCTCTTACTCCACTCTGTGAATCCTCTGACCGATCGGATCACCAAACAGTGACCGAAGGGACATTCAGTTAATAAAGAAAGAGTCCGTCACAAAATACAGAAAGTAAGCAAGCAGTGGGCAAGAGAGTAGCACTCAGTGCTCTTCCTTTTGGACTTCCAGAACTTGAAGCACAACCAGTTTTAGCATAGAGAGAGTAGTTAAGGCAGAGCATAGAAAAAAAAAAGAGAAAGTTTCAAATAAACAACTTTGCACAGGCAGGACCCAATGAAATTAAGCCTGAACTTCTAAAGCAACTGTCAGTGTTGTGTTCATTACTGGCAATTATCTTGAAAATACGCTGTGTAAGGAGTTGGTTGGTTTGTTTTCCCTGGAAGGGGAGCAAGGAAAGACCTGGCACAGAAACACAGCACACTTGCACTTTGAGACATATGATCTAAAGTCACCATGAGGGGATGGCACAGGTGGACGAAAAGCTGCCTCAGCATAAGCACCACCCAGCAACTCACCGAGGCACTCTGAGGACACCTCCAACAGGCTTCCACTGACAGCCCAGAATTTGTTCCACTGGTTAGTTTTTATTTATGACAATTCAAGACAACAAAATAGATTTTCTGGGTTGTATCAGTTTAAGTTGCTAGCACCTCAGAACAAAGCAGTGTTAACTTTTCGTCCCAAGATAATTCTGGAACCTGCTGTTCACCGCACAGTGCCCTCTCCCGCAGGCACGGCCTCGGATGTGCCTGCATTAACCAGCGTCTGCTAGCACGCACACGGGCTCCCCCATAAAGTCAAGCTCTTCTGTACCAATGCAGCATCGCTCTTGGCCACCGAGGCACTTGCTACTAACATAAACCAGCTTGTTACGGTGGAATACCCCAGTCTTACTCAACGTCACCTTGAAGTACTGAGGCTCTTGCTGCCAGGGTGGGTGAAGCCGGCACTCCCGCCCTCTCCATGCGGCTTGTTCATTCTTGCCAAGTTATACTACAAGCTTTGTTTTTTCCTGTTATCATTTTTTTTTCTCTCCAGACCTTTGCTAGCTACAGCAAAATCCACCTCTCCCCTAAACCCAAGGAAATATTTCTTCCCATTTAAGTTTATGTTCTGTATATAAATACAAAAGTGTCTTAAGCTCTTCTACAGGAGAGCAGCACTTGAAATTTTGCTGCAACTCAAACTTCATCGTGGAAGTTTTAACACTAACCAAAACATTAACAAAAGCTTATCACAGGCAGCTGTCTTCAGCTGACTAGTGCAATCTGGCCACAAGGAAGTGATCTGCAGCTCTCAATTAACTGTTTCAGGGCCCAAAGCTGAGACAAAGGTACCTGATACAACTGTGGTAGCTCACAGAACACACTGCACCAAGCACAACTCAACATCAGTGTGACCCTGGAGAAACAAGTATCAGATCCACAAGGGATTCATCTTCTCCCTGCACATAACCGGTTATTACAGGTTTCCAGACCCTAAGCCCTTCTTTTTTCTTGTTAAAAGCAGACAGAGCAAAAATCAGAGCCTTGAAACAAAATATTGATTTCACTGCATCACGGTATTTTTTCTTGCTTTGTTTTCCCAGAAGCAGGAGCAAAGACACCACATGCTGCTGGACAATGCTTGGGCAAGCCGAATGCAACACCCACCCACGTTACATCAAGGCACCAGAGAAACTGGCAGTCATCCATACAAGCATTGTGCCTGAGGGGACCCTGTATCTCTACCCCTATTCAGCCTTAACAGGGTAAGTGAAATGTGCGCCAAGTACCAGGACACAGAAATATATTCTCTATTTTGAAGGTAACTAAGAAATATATATGTAATTTAGTTTAGATCAGATAAACACCCACACACAAGACTAACAGAAATTGGTAGAAAACAAACTTTCACAATATCTATACACAAAGTCCTAGCCACCTAATGGCTTCAGTTTTGTTCCATTCTAGCTTTTGCATTTCAGCTTACAGCTGAAGTTCATAGAGGACAATGCCAACTCACTGACATCAGAGCATTTTGCAGACACTCCAGCAAGCTTTTGGCCAGCCAAGGACAACAAGAAGCTATACGTGCACTTTTCAATGAGGTGGCATTTTTGGTGGGGCATAACCTGCAGAGGAAACTGCTTCTTCATGTAAGGTTTGTCGTTCCAACCAGAAATCTGTCGGTCTATGAGCAGCTCTTGGAAAGGGTTATTACAAGAGGAAGGAAGCCATGTCTGTTATTGCAAGTTTAAGTACATGGAAATATCATCTTGTAGCTTTAGCCATCCTTACCACTGTCTCCTGACGTCGGGGATGGTGGTGGAGTGGCAGCAGTAACGCTGTGCTTGTCCCAGATGCTCTCCAAAATACCTGGCCAAAGAGAGATTTTTCAGAACAGCCTGCCAAAAGACAGATTGATCGAACAAACATACAGGAGACTGCAGGAGATCTTTGTAGAACACATCTTTAGTGCCTTGACAAGGAACATTGTCTTCTCTTAGTGAGCCCAAAGAAATTACCTAGCGCTTATACACACAATCTCCATCCCTCTTCGTAAAGAGGGGGACATACGTCTCTATACAGCTGCTCTGCCACACAAGCTTGTCTTACAGTAAGCTGACCCAAATGCCTAAGGGTACAGTTGAGTGCTCAAACTACAGGAGCAGCCACTACATCACCCACACAGTGCTTCACTGAACCCAGAATGTGCAAGCTCGTTAGCATCTGAGGGATGGTGAAGGAGGAGATTTGTTTCAACGCTGCGAGTGCAATAAGTCGTACCTGTGAGGAGCCCAAGCACTGTTTGCACCTGGTCTAGGAGAAGCTTGCGCAGCTCTTCTTTGCGGGCTACACTAAGATCTTCCCGCGGACATGCCAGCTCTTCCGAAGTAGTTTTCAACATGATCAGTCCCAAAGGAGTGGTCACAGGAGACTGAATTAACTGAGAGGAAAACACACGAGCACAACATATGATGATAACATTCCGCAGAGCTATCAGCAGACAAACAGGGGGTTAGTAACACTACTAGCAGTTTACAAGTGCTTCAAGATGGAGGGAGTAGCAGTTCCCACAGTTTGCAGCGCTGCATGTTTCAACAGACCTTTCCTAATGTCATTGCACACATCCTCTGTTCCAGCACGTTTACCGGTAATAGTTTGTTCCTTCTGTTTACTGCCTTCTGCTGACATCATCACTTCTCAGAATTGCCTTAGCACCAGCGGTTTTGCCCTGTCACAGGCCTGCCATTGCAGCCATGCTCGGGTCAGGAGCCTGCACCATTACCCAAGTGGTTTCCCATTAAAAAGCCCACCCCTTCCCATAAGAAGAGCTGCAGCCAATATCGGATGACACCAGAACACAGCTAAGAGATCCAACCTCTCCTTGCATCTGTATCGCATCTCAAACTAGAAATCACATTTACCCTATAAAGAGTGACTTCCATCACGGACAGAACGTGCATGAATAGGACCAGAGAAAGCAATGATTTTTGCCTTCATTAGCCACTGGGATATTAAAGACACATTCAAGTGAGACAAAGTTTTATTTTCAGCTGAAATTCAATGCTGCTCTCTGTTGACCTGAAACATCCAACACAATTTATGCGCTGCTCCCTCCGGAAGAGAAAGCCTAAAGCCAGTCACAATTACTACAAGTAATCCTTGATGTCATAAATTTTCCAACACAGGCTGACCTCGGTCCTAATCTCCTTGACCCACCAAACCAGAGACACACTGAGTTAACACTGCTCAGGCTACACAGTTTGGCGAAATATGTGGGGGAAAAAGCCCATCTAAAAGCTTTTCGTCTGCATGTACGTTGGCTTTCAGAAAGAAAGCAAGCATGATGGCACAGGAGCAGGGAGCTGAAAAAAGAAAACTAAAAAAAATACACAACTTGTTATAGCTTGCAAAGAGACTTAACATCTCTCAGAATATTTTCTGACAATACCAGGGAGCGCAGTAATACCACGCACAGGCACAAGTACAGACTGGGCAGAGAGTGGCTCAAGAGCAGCCCTGAGGAGAAGGACTTGGGGGTACTGGTGGGTGAGAAACTCAACATGAGCCGGCAATGTGCGCTTGCAGCCCAGAAAGCCAACCTTATCCTGGGCTGCATCCAGAGCAGCGTGGCCAGCAGGGCGAGGGAGGGGATTCTGCCCCTTTACTCCGCTCTCATGACACCCCACCTGGAGTCCTGCATCCAGCTCTGGAGCCCCCAACATAAGAAGGACATGGATGTGTTGGAGCAGGTCCAGAGGAGGGACACGAAGATGACCAGAGGGCCAGAGTTCCTCTCCTATAACGACAGGCTGAGGGAGTTGGGGCTGTTCAGCCTGGAGCAGAGAAGGCTCCAGGGTGACCTTACAGCAGCCTGCCAGTACCTGAAAGGGCCGACAGGAAGGATGGAGCAGGACTTTTCACAAGGGTGTGTAGTGATAGGACCTGGAGGAATGTCTCTAAACTAAAAGAGGGCAGACTTAGATGAGATATTAGGAAGAAATTCTTCACCATGAGTATGCTGAAACACTGGCACAGGTTGCCCAGAGAAGCTGTGGATGTCCCCTCTCTGGCAGTGTTCAAGGCCAGGTTGGATGGAGCTCTGAGCAACATGGTCTAGCGGAAGATGTCCCTGCCCATGGCGGGGGGGTTGGAACCAGGTGATCTTTAAGGTCCCTTCCAACCCTTACCATTCTATGACTCTAAATTTCATACCTCTTAAAGGAGTAGCACTTTCTACGTAAAATTATTGGTTTTGCATAGCAACAATACAATAGTCCACGTTACTTTTCTTCTCCACCCCTCCAACGGTTCAGTGAAAGTTTTAGAGACTACAGAGAGCACTTGGATACATGTTAACGTGAAAGAATCAAACAGTTGCCTTGAATTATCTCAGAAGCAAGTCTTGAGAGAGGAATGACCTGCAACTCTAAAAAGCAAGTCATTCTGCTCCTGTGCTGCTACTCTTTATTTTGAGGTCTTGAAGTTCAGTATTAGCGTTTTTCTTCCACTTTCTCTGAATATTTTTGGAAGGTGTCTGCAACAGAAATTCATTTACGGGAACATATCCCTCTGAAGCTGAGTTCACAAGGAGAGGCTTAAGGAAAAATAGATACCCGAAGTGGACTCTGCAATCACTTAAGATAACCTCCAAAGTGCTAGAAAGGCAAGTAGAAGTTCAGTAATTCTGTTGTGGATCCAGGTGAAATGAAAGGCAAAACTGTAAGTGTAGACAGCTGCCTCAGAGTACTTATTGTCAAACTGACAATTCGGGAAAAAAATCGCAGCATGTTGCACTATATAACAGCAAGCTATCTGCAAAGAGATTACACCAGTTAGTAGCTCTGTAGGCCAAGTCAGCATTTTTTAAATTTTGCAATTAATACTAGATCCGTTTGTCTTAAACTCCTGACACTCAGGGACTTTGATTATTTTAAATAACTGCCTTGCGGCTTGTCTGTGGGCATAGCTGCATTCAAATCATGTCATTATGCCAGCAGAAAAAGACTGTGCAGCATTTAGTTTACACTCAGCCTCTTTAAGCCAATTATGAACAATTTAAAGAGAACAGGAAACAAAGTACTCAAACCAAAAAAGGAGGTTTGCACTAGCCTAGTCGGGCTCCAGCAGCAGCGAGCTGGTAGCCTGGCTCAGGCTTCACTGGGAAGATGCAGAATTACAACCAACATTGAAACTCATGGCACTGTTTCAGCCAGGATCCTCAAACACATACGCCAGTCCTCCTGCAAGAACCCTCTGAAACAGCCCAACAACGTTCCATCAGTGACTTTACATCAGGAGGTGCCAAAGATTACAGGGTATCTTTAGCTATCAGGTCAAAAATCAACAGCCACATTCAGAAGCTTCACCTCTGAGAATCATCCAGTGATGCACCCGGAGTTTTACTGACTTTTTTGTTTAAATAAAAACCCACAGCCCTACATTTCCAACAACCACTCCTAAGTATTTAAAACTCAAAGTGCTGTTGATACTTGTTGCTTTGTCAAAAAACTCATAACACTAAAAAGAAATGTAACATGTAGGAAGCTAGGGGTTATTTGCACAGTTAAAGGAAAAGGAATTCAAAAAGCAACTTAGTTTTTAACGTAATTATTTAGTTTTCATCAAGGGAAATCACTACTCACTGGAGCAAAATGACATCCCTGAATGAAACCAAGTATTCCCCTTAGCAACTGCTTACCTGCAAGATGTTAGTGAAAAAGTCATGGTAGAACATTGGCCAGTCTTGCCGGCCAATATCCACAATGACTTTGCAGAGTTTGTTCCTGATGAAGTAAGGCAGAGTTTTATGGTGAGCTAGAAGGAGCTTGGGCAGGCAGCTGCGGATCTCCATTTTGTCTTGAGACGGGACCCCAAGCCACATCTTATTGATTAGGTTCTGGAAAAGAAACAGACCAAGTTAAACAGAAGATGTTTCTCTTTTATTCAAGCTGGGCAGAGCCGGTATTTCAGATGCTTCAGCTGCTCAGCAGTCCAGTACCAACCCTGACATCTTTAACAACATGCAGAAGTGAGTGTGTGCGAACTAAGCTAGGTGGAACAAACAGAGCTCGGGGGGGGGAAACCCTGCACCCCTAACCAACCTGGAATAAGCTCTGCTACCTAACAGAGTACTTGGGCAACCAAAGGCAGTGGTGGCTCAAGCTGCTGAACAAAAACTCACTGAGCTTGGCTCTTACAAGCCACACAGTACATAGGGATGAGCTCTTAACAAAAACTCGAAGGCCTACCCCCACCACAAGCACATCGGATTTGTAGCAGCCCACCAACATCAGAGTTTCACAGAAGATGGGTTTCCATGCCCCAGAAATTGCTACCAATATCTCTTGGAATACACCACCATTTCTATCAACTGACAAGTGACAGCAGCCAGCACGTTACCATTTTAATTGATTTTGGGTCAAGCAGAACTAGTTGGCATGCATATAAAGTATTTCCACTACCTTTTAACCCTGGACACCTAGATTTTCCCCTTTAAAGGGGGAAGCATAGCCTTGTTTGAAGCAGGAAAAAAAAGAGGGGAAGGAAGTTCGGTTTTAGATGACTGAAGCCACCCTGCGTCTCCTGAAGCTCAGCTGGAAGGTCACTGTCGGAGCGACTGCCTTGCTGTGACAGGGCACCATTTAACAGAAAGGTTTTAGTCCACTTGAAACCAGACAAAATCCATAAGGTGGAAGAGTTGCAAAGTGCTTTCCTGCCACGTCACGATCCCATTCAGGGGCTCTGCAGCATTAGAGCTGCGGCTCTCAGGATAACTTATGGAGGAGGTCTGCTACCGAGGCAATGTCTGGACCCATCTGCAGGCATATAGTGTGGAGAACCCGGAAGACAGCAATACTGCCAAGTGGTTTGTTGCAGAAAATGGAAGATTTTTTATGGTCAAAGACATACTGTGCAGAGCTATCAGTTCACAGTGTACAGGTACAGAGGTCTATTTATACATTAAGTGCCTCAAAGAGGTTGCTTTTTGGGTTTTTTCGAAGAGAAGATCTAGAAGCATTGCTTAAAAACCCAACCAAATGAGTTGCTCGATGCAAATCCAGAATGAGCATTTCAGAAGCCCCAGTAAAACTCAAAAATGCTTTACCTTTAATATTTATGCTTTAATGTCCACTGAGTTTTGCCCTACTCATTTGACCTGAAAGCAGCAGCTTTCTCCACCTGTGAAATACGTTTGGGAAGACGATGTCTTTTCCAAAAGCAAGAATGAAAATGGTTCACCTGGAAGGGGGCCATGAAGATTTTTATTCCAGATCCACTTTTAACTTCCCAGATATTGTAGAAAATACAACGTTCTTGGGAAGTTTGGGGAATGATCCTACACACACTTTTATTGACTTCCAGTACTCACAGACAGTTGAAGACTGATGACGTTGCAGACCACAACAGACTATGGCTACGAAGACCAGTCGAGTGTGCAGCACTACAGTAGTTAACTTTGGAAACTCAAGCTCCTCGATGGAGAGATCCTAATCTCTCAGCTGAGCTGTGGACTCCTGTCCCTCACTTTACGCTTCGACAGTCATTTCTTTGTTCTGCTCAGCTCTGGGCACAGTCATTTTTTCAGCAATACTTCTCCCCCTGACCCCTCCCACTCGAGAAGCAGAGGCTCAGTAATCAAACATGCTTTCCTCTTCCTGAAAATCAGTTGAATTATTGCAGACTGCTGCTGGGTGACATCCACCCCCAGACCAGGGAACAACTCCCATAACATTTGTCATGATCACCCCTTTCTGAGAGGTAGGCAAACCAGATTTGGTTTGCAGATCGACTCCAGACTCCCTATGCAGCTCCAGATAAATAAAGGGAACATTTTAAGCAAAGAAGTCAACAACAACGTGGATAATTTAGCAGAAAAACACAACTTTTAAGAACAGAGTTGTTTGCTCTATCTAAAAGGTGGCCCGCTGCAAAGGGTATAAAGCCCCTCGGATTCAGGAGTGTAGCTCAGACTGTCAGCCCAGCCAGGAACACAACTCAGAGGCCACAAACGGACCAGGGCAAGACAGGACATTGACCAAGCCCCAGAACATCCTTAGGGAAAGGCACTGCACTGGTCACTGCGAAATCAGCTGACAGAACAGAGCTGTTCACAGAATACTTCTGTTTCTTCCAGTAGATACACAAATCAATATGTGGGCTTTTAACCATAACTTTGCTCTTTTATAAATAGCTGAACAGTGGGATGTGGTCTTCTAAAAGAGACCTTACCTCTACAACTAGCACATAAGCTTGTGGGATGGCAGTTCAAGAGCACCAACCACAACTACGAGATGTCAGAAAAAGAAACGCAGCTGGTGTCTTCCCTTTTAGCACTGAAGTTTGCAGTAGCTAGTATCAGGTAATCATGCACATATTTCTGACCATAAAAAGAATACAAAAGCAATAATACTCTTAAAAGCATTGTGCAGAAAACTCAAGCAGCCTCTGAAACTGAAGGCAATTTGTACTGAGAGATGCCAGGAAATTAATTCTTCAATTTGTGTACAAAGATTCATATTCTCCTACTCTTCGCCTGCCATTAAGCCGCCTCTCTAGGAGAGAGCAATAAAAGCCTCCTTTATCACCGTACTGACTAGGGCTGCGATTTTAGACAAACATTTTCAATAAAATCGATTGCCATATAAAACTGTACCAGACAGAAAATGCACTAAGCAGGCAACAGTACACAGCTTACCTCAAACACAGTCAAACTGTACATCATTACATAGTCATTTCTTGTACTTGACAGGAAATAGAGGCAGAATCTCCAGGCTCCTATCTGCTGGGCAAAGTTATTTAAAAGCTCCTCTGAAAAAAGAAAGTATTTAAAAACTACATTAAAATTCCTAAGCCGTAAACAAAAGTGCATACTGATAAAAAGTGATACTGACAGCACAGTAACACACTGAACATGGAAGAAACCCCATGTTGAGGGAATGACTCAAACGACCTGGAGGAGGGGAAATAGTGTCACACTCCAAAGTACTAAAAGCAATCTAACAATGGGCTTTAATGAAAACAAAACAGATATGTCATTTCAGAATACAGTTTTGACATAAATACCACACCAGACTAATAGCTGAATATTAAACCAAATCACACAAAAATTACATTACGAGCATTACCATTTTATCTATGGAAGCCAAATACTGGGACACCAGGTGACTGTGAAAGACTAGCAGTCCTTCAGATCTCACACAGCGTTACAAAACACCCCTGCTTTAAGGCACTGGCTTCAAGAGCTATTGACTTTGTTGTAGGTCAGCATATCAAAAACCTCTCCAAACACTCAGGTACAGGATTTGGCCATCTCGCATCAAGTGACTAGGTACCACGTGTGGCAAAGGCAAAAGCTAAAAGGGCTGTTTCACAGGCTAATCAAATTTAGGCCTTAATCACTTGGCTTCTTGCCTGCAACTTAATCAGGAAAAGGGGAGATGCTGAAGACTTTTACCTTTTCCACAGCAGGAGATCACCACAAAAGGGAAAAAAAAAAAGGCTGCCTAGTTGCTTATTCTTTATTTTACCAGATTTCTGGGAGAAGTCTTTCATGCTGATCATCCTCCTGGCACTGAAGTTAGAGATGGCAAAAGTTTGAGAACAAAAGCAAACTGCCTATGTACAGCCATGAACCACGGATGCAAGCAGCTAATCTAGAGCACCTATAAGATCTCTGCTGGTTTGCAGGAGGACTATTTAATGGCACCAGCCAAAATGAAACCTCACTGTTTATTCCTATTTGTCATTTCACATTAACTAGGGCAGTCTTCCGCTTTCCCTTCTTAATGCTGGGGGGGAAAAAAAAAAAAAAAAAAAAAAAATCTAAGTCCATGCTTCATCTCTAGGCAGAGGGTAGAGGTTTTCCAGGACATGCAATTCAACCACGTACAGGCAGAGGAAAATGCAACATCCTTCTTCCCTAACCAACTTACTACTCTTGCTCACTGCAGTAGACATCTACCCACACATCAATTATCTATAGGATCTGCCATGGGATCTCCAAAACCCAAACTACGTAAGCCTTTACTTCAAGTTCATTCATAAGCAGGGGAGGCTAAGATGCCAGCCTGGTATCAGACAGAGCACTTCATTTGCTATATTTGTTTAACATGACCAAGTCGCCTCTGCTAAGGCCTGCAGGCAGCAGACAGCAAAGGGGACCAGCCTTTGGAAATGCAGGAACTCACCTATCTCGCGTTTCCGCTCATTCGTTGTGCAATTGTGGAAAAACTCTGTCATTAGACTCTCCAAAGCCCGTAGCGAGGCCTCTTCAGATGCCTGGGAACAACATTTAAAGGAAAGAGTTAAAACCACTTCCACTCCGACTTGTACTCGGGAGGCCGAGTGACTGCCACCCATTCATGTCAGAGATGCACCTAAAAAACCATCAAGAGCACAAAGTCCAAGTGGAGGGCAAAATAATCTGGAATTTAAACCATTCATTGGCAGAAACAAGATTTGTCCACTGTAAGTGAAAGCTTTGGACATGCAGGACCATTTCCTCAGCTCCATTCACTAAAGAAAACAATATGAGAAGTTGCCTTTATTTTTGGTGGCATTTCATAACTTTAAGACAGCTCGTCCTCGTCACAGAACTCCCACAAAGACAGCTAGCTCCAGTGAAGATGCTTTCAGCTGCTGAGAGATAATAAATACAGTGCCAGCACGGGGAGCGTGAACTTTGAGCGGACTCCTGACACCCACTCCTACGATGCCTCGATGCCACACTGCCACCGGCAACACCGACAGGGCCCGGGAAGCAGCGGCCTGAAAGACTGAGAAATTTCCAGCACTTTGAAAAGCCATATACCAGTATTCAGCAATTTGATTCAAGAACATCCCCCCCCGCCCCCAAATATAGCTTTTATTATTGGGATTTATCAGTTATAGCTCAGTGTTTATAAGTCCTAAAAATAATTCTCAGCATCAGCGCACAGGCGTTGCAAGGTCACTGAAGTTTCGCAGCTCTCCGGAGCTGGGATGATTTTATTCTAGTAACAGCTCACCACCGCGCTTCGCCTCTCCCGCGGCGCCGCGCTTCCCTTACGGTCTAAGCTTGATAATGGATTGCCTCAGAAACCAGTGCTGCTACAGTACAGACCATGCCATCACTCACTCCTCTGATGTTTCCAATGCATACTATCAATAATAAATGCACGAAGATTCAAGCCCCGACCTTCCTCTGCACAGAAACAAAGTAAACCATTAAAGAAAACTGAAAGTTCTGCCTCACAAAAATAAAACCAGAAACAAAACTCACAACTGGCAGTCTTCTGCGAGGAAATGAGCAAGCGAGGTGAGACAACTTGCAGAAACACTACAGGCTCCTGCGAGTTCCCATTTCCAGGCACAGCAGCCTACCCAAGGACCACCACAGGGCCAGGCAGCAGGAGACCCTCCTCAAGCAGCCCGGGGTTGGATTAAGCCCCCAGGAGAACCGACCGCTCAACTCAACAGCGTGGGAAGATAAACTCAGCTCTGCTCTCCAGACAACTGGAAATGGATGCTCCGTAGGACACCAGACACTCTCAATTACTTCACAGAGGAATACTGAACTTCATCCTACCTTTCCTCTTCCTTCCTTCCCTTTTCCTTTTTTTCTCCTTTTTTAAAAGACCTGCTCTAGAACGCAAAGACTGTTTTAGCAACAAACATTTTTAGTGGGAAATTGGCTTAAAATAACCTACAATCAAATCAAAGCCACTTTGCCAGCTTAAGCAAGATCAAGCACCCATTAACACCTCTTTAATCCACTTACACGTGGTCTCCACAAGCAGTCCCTTGCATTGTGAATTCCCCCTCGAAGCCAGCCCACCAGCCTCCTCCGGCCAGTCACCATTCCCAGATAACAGCAACGCTGCGGAGAAAAGCCTCACTTTAAGGACTCCACGAAATATTTTTAATGGTATTAGGATATAGCCACACAGCCATTTCTACGCATTCCTTTCTGGGACACTGCTCATTGTTTCAAGTTCCTCCGTTGCCTACTGATCCCAGCTAGATCCAGACATACACATCCAGCATTTTAGTCAACCGCTGCAGTTCACTTCTCTGCTGCTCAACATGGAATACGTCTCACCAGCAGCTTCTGATGCCAAACCCCCAGAGAGGAGTTTCCAAACGTTGGGCAGATCAATCTGATGCAAATTCCTCCATAAGGAGTACTGTTCTCCCACTCCACCCCTCCACTGGTCAAGATCAACATCACCTCAATTCACAGAGAAGCGTTGGCTCATTATACAGGAATGGCAGGTCTCCATCGTTTTCAGATAGTTAATTCAAGCCTCCTTTAGGAAGAGTAGCTGAAAGAAGTAAATATTTTTCCAAGATTCAAGATTTATTTTCTACTTCTGTAAATAAAATTGCAGAGTTCTCATAAATCTTGAGCATCTGATGGCCAGCAGGTTGAGGGAGGTTCTCCTTCCCCTCTACTCTGCCCTAGTGAAGCCCCATCTGCAGTACTGTGTCCAATTCTGGGCTCCCCAGTTCAAGAAAAATGAGGAGCTACTGGAGAAAGTCCAGAGGAGGGCTAAGAGGACGAGGAGGGGACTGGAGCATCTCTCCTATGAGAAGAGGCTGAGGGAGCTGGGCTTATTCAGCCTGAAGAAGAGAAGGCTGAGAGGGGACCTTAGAAATGCCGATAAATATCTTAAGGGTGGAGGTCAATAGGACGGGGCCAGACTCTTTTCAATGGTGCCCAGTGACAGGACAAGGGTCAATGGGCACAAACTGGAGCAGAGGAAGTTCCAGTTGAACATGAGGAAGAACTTCTTCCCTCTAAGGGTGACGGAGCACTGGCACAGGCTGCCCAGAGGGGCTGTGGAGTCTCCTTCTCTGGAGATATTCAAGATCCGCCTGGACGCAGTCCTGTGCAGCCTGCTGTAGGTGACCCTGCTTCAGCAGGGGGGTTGGACTAGATGACCCACAGAGGTCCCTTCTAACCCCAAACATTCTGTGATTCTGTGATCCTCCACTGACTTCAAACTGCCTCGGCACTGCGATTTTGATGACAGAACCTGCTCTTAGAACACGCTTCACCTTTCAAATAAAAACACCACCACCACAATATTCAACATGTCAAAAGCAAAAAAAAAAAAAAAAAAAAAAAAGGAAAACCGAGCACAACGCATTTCGTGTAAAAAGCCCAAGCTGGCCAGAGTCCAAGGTCAAACTGGGCAGCAAGAAACAGCGTGACCTCCGAGATTGTTTTCTTCTCCTATTTGAGGACTTCTGGTGGTTCCGGAGGTTTGGCCACAGGCAGGTGGAGTAGCACAAGTTGTCTGAAGCAATCAAAACCTGGCCAGGGTGGGCTCTGCAAGCAGGAGAGCCTCCCAGGTCTTCCCTCGGGGCTATCTGACAGCCACACCAACTGCACCCCCTTCTAGCTACTGGCAGGACTCAAAAAGGCAGAGAGCAGCATTCTGCATCTGCTGACGCCTTTGGGTATTCCTCAAGTTCACCGTTCCTGGAGCACGCAGTCCTCGCCCACCTCTCAAGCAAAGGCTCTGGTAACTAGGTCACCAAGATAATGAGGACGCGTGCTGCTGGAGAGCTGCAGAGGAAATTTACTGTACAGACACCCCAGACAGCAGATGATCTAGTGAGGCTGTAACAAAAGCAGAGCTGCTCATGGGACCCACGGCTGTGCCCGGCTGTAACACTGCCAGCTGCACCTCCGTATTATCACTCACGTTCAGACGCAGTTTGCTTTCTTCCAGGGCTTGGCATTTACTCTGCACTGAAGAGCAGAGCAGCAAAGCATCAGCAGGGTCTGCGAAGAGAAATGGCGATGAATGCCAATGCGGAGCAGCAGCGCGTAGACGTAACGACTGCCTCGGGAGATGATCAGACCCTGCAGGCAGTCAGAACCACCAGCACTCCCTTCCCTTGCCATCTGGTCTGAAATTCAGCCATTTGGGTCATACGAAGATCTCATTTTCAAAGCTTTTCAAGTAAAGTCGTGACGTCTGGACCATCACTAGAGAGTTTCCAACAGACTTTCTGGGTGAGGACTGGCCGTTCACCTCATCTTCATGAGGCGTTACAAAATACTCAACTGTTAAACCAGAAACACTTCCCACTCCTTTTCAGGAATTGTCAAATCTGACCCCTCCACCCTCAATGTCTCGGGCTACTCAGGGCTGGATCACACTGTTCGGAAATGCTGTTTGCTCTCTTCTGTCAACCAGTTAAGAAAAAAAATAGTCTATCCTGTGAATCCCATTTGCAGAGCAGGTAACGTGAGCTTTCTACCATGAAAACCTTTGCAATTCACTGAAACAGTCAAGGTAAGATTTGACTTGCCACCATCCACACCAGCTCCACTGCTTCCGCTTGCCCAGATACTACGGTTGAGCTCCGACCTGCAGGCTGCTGCCAGGAGGACTTCAGCTGCCACACTCAGCAGATCCTCCAGCTGAAGACGATGTCCTCAGCCACAGCTCGGCTAGGTGAACAACTTAGTGATACACGAAAGTAAGCACGCAGGTCTAAGCACTGGTGCACTGACAGCTACAGATTCCTGTGTCCCAGTAGCACATCAATACTTTGGCCTAGAAATGGTTTCCCAGATAGCATCCTGGAGAGATGTGTCATAGCTGGTTCTTCCCAAAACGAGTGCCATTACCTGCTGCTGTGCTACACTGGGCCCGTGCCACATGGACCAGGCAAGCGTCAGGTCTGCCCCAAGCCTGCTGCTCCTGGAATCTCCCTGTCCGACCTGAGCATCGCTTGACACAGATCAGGGTGGGGAGAGTGCCATTGTCAGCCTACATCCTTACCACCCCTGGTTTTGCCTCATTAAGTTTGCTAAAGGTGTTTCTTTAACACTTATCAAACTAGAGGTGTGTAGCTGCTTACTCACACCATTTAACCATGAGCTCCAATCTTTAATGCCCTCCTCATACAATCAGAAAAATGACAGATTCTCAGCTGGGACTACAGCGTCCTATTCTGACAGCAATGATGAGGTTTGCTACCAAGCACTGGCACATCCAAAGACATTCTCCATCCACCAAAGCACCAAAAACAGGATCTACAAAACCTGGAGGTACCAGACGATTTCAGGGCCACCATTCAGTTACATTGTAAGCTGTATGAGCCATTGACTGATTTCTGTTGATGAAGGAAAGAAATACTACCAGCTGCCAACTTACTGCATTTTAGGCTGTTCAAACTCCAGTTCGCCACACCTCAATAAGGCTCTAGAGAAGCAAAATCTTTGTACCTCGCTGCTCAAGCCTGACTCCACAATTTTGGTTTAGCCTGTAGCCTGTGACTAAGGCATTCGGGCAGGACGAGTCATCCAACTCTGGCTGGCTGGGAATGATTTTTGGACTGCAATTCAGCCATTACACATTTACTTTAATGCAAGATGCAACACTAATTTTAGTTTGCATTAACCAAAGACACCACCCCCTTCCCCTTACAGTAGCACCTGATCATTCTGGAAGATATGAAAGTGCTTTATAAAGCTATTTCAATTCTCTCCAGAAGTGTTTTCATCTAGAGTTCACTTCCTATCTTTTTACTTCATTTTACGTTCTCTCAAGTGATTCTTTCTTTTAGAGGAAAGCTTTTCTCTAATGCCTCGCCATAAAAACACAAGCTGTTAACCTCTTAATGTTTGCTATTAACAGCTCAGCAGAGTATCGATCATACAAACGATGCTCTAAATACGGCAACTCAGGCCGATGATGATGACGACAACTGCAAGAGTAGGGTTATGTCTGTTGATTTTTTTCTAATGTGTTTGGAAATAGGTATTGCTTCAAGACAAAATTAAGCTAATCTCTCTACAAAGCTTTTTTTTTCAGTTATGTTAATTGCAGCTGCAAAGTTCCAAAGGTGACTTCCACCACCCTTCAGGCAGCACTGAACACCTTCCTCTGACCTGCAAAGGGTGCACGGATGGATGCTACAGCACAAAAGCTGAACCTTAAGAACGCCTCTTTCCGTGGCGGGTAGGAAAAACACTTGCACCGCTGAACCCCAGAAGCCTTCACTGCAGATCTAAACCCCCCTCATCGTTCTCTACGCGTTATTTAGACGGGATCTCTCTCCCTTAGAGAGCTGTTATTCACCAGCCCTCTGCACCCCACCATGTTTTGAACTCAGATGCCCACTCTTGTTCCACCCCTCCCCTTCAATACCTGTGCTGCTGAAGCACTTTTCACACTGTATCTAACATCTACCAGCCCATAAAGCCTCCCTACACCGTGTATTGACAGCAAATGTAGATATTTTTCCAGCACAGCCCTGACTTCCTAATTTTTTTGAGCCTGCTTCTACACCCCCTTCCCCGTCTCCTACCACCACGGGCCCAAGACGCACAGCCCAGCACAGCTCAGCCTGCTCCTGGTTATCAAGGTTTGGATCTCACCGCGTGTTCCCCAGCTCTGCTAAAACGAGCATCAGCTACATCTCCCAGCTCGTGCCCTCAACCGGCAGCTCTTCCAGCAGAGAGCACAGCATGAAGCCCCCTCGGCTGGAGTGTTCCCAGCAGGAATTGCTGTAATGCCACCAAGAAGCCAGTGCACGGGGTCAAGAAAGCTCACGCACACCCCGCTGCTGGCATAAAATAACTCCTCATCACCCTGCCTTCGCCAAACGACACTGCCCCGTGCTCCGCCACCTTGGAGCCTGCTGCTTCCAATCCTGCGCAGTCACTGCACCACACAAACACAAACCACTGCACTTCAGCTGCTGAATCTTCTTCCTTCTATTATTTTATTTTTTGTTTTTAGTGTTCTAGAGAGTTTTTAAGGAAACTCAGTTGAGGCCAATTTCATTATACCTAACATGCATAAGTACTAAGGTAGTAATTTACTCATTTAAGAATTACTAGGGTGTCTTTCAGAGCCCCTCCCTGCCCAAGCCTTCACATAACATGACAATGAACATGTAAATTAGTAATTACACTCTCAGAAAGATGGTGGGCATTTCAAGCCCACTTGTGTGGGTCACAAGAGCCTTCCTTTTGTAGCTGTCAGTAAAGCCCAGATATTATCACCACTTCAGCGAACCCCCGGAACATCCTTGGGTGCAGTGAAGTTTATGAAAGAGCCGAAGCATGGTATTATTTTTAGAAACAAAAGCAGAATTATGAAGTGTTTTTAAAAAGAGTTGTCCGACACCCAAAACATCCTCCAGAAAGGATGAACACACACTGCCGAGAGGCAGAGCTGTGCAGCTCAGTGTCACTCACTACATTCAATCATTTCCAGCTAAGAATTTGAGACATCTGGGCTACCACACTTCCTTCCCAGGGTCTCCTTACCAGCCGAACACACGCAGAGGTCTTAAATTCAGAGACAGCACGCAGACCCCGCGACGTACACGCTCCCCAGCAGTACGCTGCTGATGGTATCAAGACGCAGCTCAGCCTTCATTCTCAGTTTCCTTGTTACATTTCAGAGATGTTTTTGTGGTTTAATGAACCGAGAACTAGACTCAGCCTCACTCGGTGCTGCAAGAACAGTTCAGGCTCCTGGAGCCATTTCAAGAGATAGTCTGGCTGCAGAACACAACCCCGTCATCTGGGTCATTCGTTTCTAGGGCCGTAACACTGGGAGCTTGCTAACGAGATGTAGATTTTGCAAACTCATTTCTGTTTATACCACAATTTAAGAAAAAATTTACTATAAGAGTCATGAATTACTGCTCTGCAAGGCAATGGGCAGAGGAATAAAGGCACTACGCTACTCTCCATCTCCCTGCTGTGATGCAGCCGATGTCCAGCACCGGAGCTGCCCCGGGCCATTCTGCCGGTACCACTCGCCACTTCAGCAAGCCCGGACTGCACTTCAGGAATCAATGTGTTTTATTTCAACATCAGTTAAGGAATGAAAACGATCACAGGCTGGACACCACCGCGTGGAACAGGCTATGGAGAGCCAGCAGTGATAATCTGATTTCTCGAACGGGATAAAGAGATCATCTTACCTGTAAACACTGCCCGCCACACAAGTGATCGGGCACCTTTTTGAATACCTAAGGGATCTTATTTCTTAAATCTTCTTGTACAGGCAGGTTCAGTTAACCGGGCTTCAGGTTTTAACGTTGAACTTTAACTAAGAGGCTCAAGTGTCCAAGTCTGATTCTTCCTGAAGCGATTACTCTTAGCTGACATAATCAAGTCCAGCATTCAGCATGTCCTCCACCAAGCATTTCGCGTTTGCTCTGCTGTTTACAAAAGCTGCTCATTACATGGAAACACAGCAAGCACAAGGCATTAAAATCCAGCACCTGGAAACTCTCTTGGAAACCCACTGAAAGAATACAGTAATCACAGCAAGCTGGCACAAGGTAAAGGAAGATTTAGACACAGCGGCGTTACAAGCCACGCTCTAGCTGAGGACGGGCACAAGAGCAACTTCTGGCACCCACCACCCAGGGAAGGCAGGCTGGTCACATGCCGACGACTTGCCAATTGATTTATTGTGGTTTAGCTGCTGGAAGAGACTTAGTGACACATCATTTCCCCAAACAAGCAGTGGCTAAAATAATTCTATCCAGATGAGAAGTGTAGAAGTATCCAAAGCAGACTGCTCGAGGTCGGTATTCTGCATCATGCAACCGCATATCACCACAGCACAGGGGTCCCAGGTGGGTACGGGCGGCACTGGAGTCAGTTTTTGGAATTATGACTTCAGTATGACATTCCAGCTCCAGTCATTAGACTATCCTCGGTAGACACTAGGTTCAGCCAGTTCTCAGCTGCTGTCCACCATTTCTTATGCCACCGTGGATAACAAACACTCGGTTTGGGTGTCAGCAGAAAAAAAACAAGCTGTGAAGTCACAGTATGATCTTCAGGCGGACACCACACAAGGTTGAGCATCTGCCAAGGGCGGTCAGCCGAGCACGAGTCGCTTTCTGGATGTGAAAATCCTGCAAGGTGACTCTGGTTCCCTCCCAGAGTTACAGAAGTAACCTGAACTCTTCCAGTGAAGTCTAGAATCTCACACCTCTAAAGGGAATGGCTTTGCAACCCCAGCGTTCGGGTCCATCCTTTCATCTCCTGCTCCCCCTCCACCGGGTTCCCGGGACATGCCGCACTTCCAAGGAGCCTGCGACACCTTGGAGGGAGACCCCGTCGCTTCCCGTAAGGCGATGCTTGGGCAGGAGCTCCGGCCCCACGGTCACAGGGTACAAATCACTTCCCTTTTCTCTGCGTAAGCAAAGCTAGGCTTGCACAAACAGGACTGCAGGGCTGGCCCAAAGGAACGCCTGCAGCTTCACTCATTTTGAGATAACGCTTCCCCTGCCATTGTAGCTGAACTAACCTGAGTGTTAAAAAAGCAGGTGAGAGAAAGATCCCAAGGCCATGCTGCTTTGGACACAAGCATGTTGCAGGGAGGGGACTTGTGGAGGGAATACAAACTCCTTCTAGAAATGATTTATAAAAATAAAAAGGCATTACGAAAAACACTCGCATCTTCTTACGCAAATGGTCCAGAACAATCAACTGATGAGCAGCAGCGCATAAAATGAACTCATGAAAGGTACAGAGTACAGCCTTTTTAGTTGAAGCTGGTTTTAAAAACCACAGCTATCTTCAAGTTTTGACCGAGTCTTCCTACCAATAACACTATTCTAGCTCTTAGAGGTGGATATCTGACACTTCAAAACACTAAAAAGCTGGCTCCTCACCACTTGTTCAAACATGGCAGCTCCTTTGCCCACAGAAGAGGCTAGGAAAAAGATGCATCAGTGACAGGGGTTGTGAACCTGGCATGCTTGCATATCAGCACTAAGCCAAGATGCATTAACCGATTTTCAAAAACACCTCTCAAATACTTCACTGTCTGCAAAGCTGCAAATAAGCTGTTATTTATCTCAAGCTACAGATAAACTGCAATAATACCTGGGTGACCAATCTGAATGGCAGTTATTTGCAGTCCTAACTTCAGGAGTTTCTGCAAGTACGCACATGTGCAGCGTTGGGAAAGGAAAGCACTAGGACAAGCAAAAAAGAAAGCGAATGTAATAAGAAAACAATTATTCAGCATGTTTCTTAAAGTGGCACTTCTATTCAGATGCAGCTCCATCTACGGAAAGGCAACCCCCGCTGAGATCTCAGCTGCAGCGACACAGCCCAGCTGCTGGCTGTGCAGGTAGTGCTCCGACACCCGCCTCTGCCTGGCAGGACGAAGCCCATCACCTGGGGGAAAAACTCTCCAGACTACGCAAAGTGACATCAGTCCAAGGTTTACGGTAAACTTGGGAAAAGGATTACACCTTATCCAATACATTCCACCAGCCAGACCCGATGTGCAAGGAGGTGTGATTACACTCCACAAAAATATGATACAAGACCCTCACCCCCTGTCAAAGAGCAGAAAAAAAAGGCTGCCATATTGCAAGTTTGATTCCTGGCAAGAGCATTACAACTTGTGCTGGGCATTTCAGAGCGTCTAATGAAGCTACCATGGATAACACCATGGGAATAATGGTGTTTTTTTTAAAAAACAAGCTTTTTTTAAAAAAAAAATTAAATAATTCCAAAGGACCGCATGTGCAGGAGGTCCACTAAAAGAAAAACAAGATGTTGGTATCTGCAAGGCTTCTGCGCTTTGGGGTATTTCACAAGAGCGCTCTGTTTCTCGCCCTCGCACCTCCCGTGGTTCTGGCGGGACAGAAGGCTGCCCCGGCAGCCGGGGCTCCGACACGCAGCCAGACCCCAGGCATCACGACCCGGCCCGCTTTGTCAAGTGCCAGCAGCAAACAAGGAAAAGCAGCCGAAACTTTGCTGCGAGCTGCCACACAGTGGCCTTTTGCTCCTTCACCCTTCCGCACCGCAGACTGTCTCTCCTGGGCTGCTGGTGGGAGCAGGAACCATCGGTCCAGCCTTCGGCCTCAGATGCGGACAGGTACAGGAACAGCCTTGCTCCCAAGCACCGACCTCACGCTCGTACATCAGAGATTATAGGCTATGGACCACATCGTCCCCTTTTTTTGTTAAAAACACCCCCAACTTTCTTCACATTTGCAAAAGCAAGCCAAGGAATGATAGAAAATTCAATCTTCTCCCCTACAAGCAAAGGAACTGAGCAGTGGTACGGAGGGGCGATGCCACGAGCTAACCCCACAGAGCATCTCTCCCTGCTGTGTCCCTTCCAGACCTTCAAACACAGCTTCCGGCCACACCAGCTGCTCCTGCAGGAAAACCACCATTGAGACAAACTTCAGCGGAAGAAACCGTCCTCAGACCCAAGAAAAAGGGCTGGCGGTATCGCAACGCGGAGTCAGTCTGTTCTGGTTTTACGCACTGAAGTGGGAGAGAATTAACCAAGCACAACACAGATTTTTTCGGACAAAATTATCTCTTGTAAGAAAAAAACTCAACCCTTCTAGTAGGCTGCATCCCCTGCACCAAAGGCCGCCTTTGGCACCCTGACAAGCCAGTACACAAAACAGATGAGCGCGCTCCTTTCTCAAAAGAGGGGACCAAAAGGAATCACAACAAGCCCTCTCAGGAAGAAATACATGCTGCAATTAAAGCCATAATAAAATATTAAGTCAAACTGCTAAAAATACACGCAGCCTTGCAGACCAAACTGCACACTTGGAGATGCCGAAACAAATAAAAGATAATATGGAGCACGAATGCAGAGTGCTGGGAAATGGTAAAAGAAATGTAATTCTGGGCACGATCCCCACAGGAGAGGGATCAGGGAAGATCGGGGGGGAAATATTAAGGAATTTGTGACATTGCTGGAAAAGCCTAAAACATTTCAGGTGGAGTGAAAGCTTTCTCTCCTGACTGTAAACAGAACGAAAGCCGTAAGAGATGTGTGATGGGGGTACAGCTGGAAAAAAGCCGCTTCCCTGCAGAAACACCTTTCATACAGTGTGGGTGCTCCTGAGCGCAGGCTGGGAGAACCTGCCCGGTCCCGACTGTCCAGAGGGCAGCGGCTCTCGGAGCGCTGCTCGGGCACCACGAGGACCCGCTCCATCTCTGACTGCAGGAAGAAACCCTGGGGCTGCCTGGGTGAGTAAGCAGCTTCTTGAACATCACCACCAGCAGAGGAAAAAGTCAACTGCTACACACTCTACTTCTACAAATGGTATTCGAACCATTTTATTTTGACAAAACAAAGCTGGCGAATGCCTTATTTTTTTCTCCAAAAGTCGAAGATTGCCATATTAACACCTGGGATGCAGCAGTCGCCCAAACACAAATACAGTCACTAATAGGAACTATCTGCTGACTGATAGAGGACAATGATTTGGAAGAGTTTTAGGACACTTTATTCTACCAACCAGGTATCAGCCTATACATGTAAAAGCTACATTTTTTTTTTTATTATTTTGCATATGTCGATATCCCCTAAGAAATACAACAGCAGCTCCTTCCCCAGCTCTACACGGCAACACCTAATAAAGTGCATTAAAATAACCAAACGGAACACAAATTCCTCGCAGCTTTTAGGAATCCACACACTGAGCTATCTCTTTGCAGTGCCAAGCCCCACTGCACGAGCTCAGCAGCACACGCCAAGTTTTAATGCTTTTCTACTAAAACAATCCCAACAGCCAGCCCCCATTTATCAGCGGATTGCCGTGATCATCATCTAGCAGAAAGAGGCTTTTCGAGCTAGGTGAGTAGACCCTGAGGCTCAAAAAAATTTTGCCTTAATACCTTTTTGTTCTCCTGGAGACAGTGCAGTCAACATTTAGCTACCCAGGTCTTTGAAATATGGCATACGTACTGTAGTTATAGATCCTGAAAGGTATTACGTATAACCATTCCCCTAAATTAGCGATTTTCTTCAGAGAAAAAGCTTTCATTCTGGGAGAAACATCCTTAACAGCCACCCTCGAGACCAGCTTTTCTGCTATAAACTCCATTCTGATTCCCGTTGCTGCCGGCTCTGCCGAAAGGGCCACGCAGATTCAGGCTGCGCCCAGGGCCGCCGCAGGCAGAGGCGACTGCCGAGGACGTCACCGCGGGCAGAGCTGCCCGGCCGCACACCGCGCTGCACCCGCAGCGACCCAGGCTTTGCTGCGGAACCGGCCAACACGTGAAACAGTTCCCCAGCACTAAGTCTCAGCTCGCGTTTCGTGATTTAATAAAGTAGGGATAATAAAGGGGCACAGAAAGTTGCGTGACTTGAAGGCCAAAAAAGGAAGCCAGATGTTGGCTAGAACTTCAAAGTTCCTATTCTCTTGTTTCTCTACTCAGCAGAGTGAATCAGAATGGTTTTAAAAAGGGTTTACTTTTGTTTTTCAACTACATACTTTAAGGGGATATACAGCAGACTGACAGAGCTTCACACTACTACACCGCAGCGGTCTGGTTCTGATGCTACACATCAGCTGGCAGCGCCAGAGCAGGCGCTGCCTGGGGAGGCAAGGGACAGCACGCTCCAGCTCCCTCTCGGTTTTAAAAACCGCCCCATGCTCCAGCTCCCGCTTGGTCCCAGAAACCTCCCTGTCAAGCAGAGGCCACCTCGCCACGCGCGAGCACCGCCTGCCTGCCCTGGCCCAGGCAGCATGCTCAGCTTTACCATCTTCTTCTGCATCTTCTGTTCTGGTGAGACGTAGCTCACCACCTCAGGACCAGGCAGCAGCAGCCCAAATGCGATTTAAACGTCTCTAGCGTGACGTGACAGCCAGGCAGAGGGGTTTTTGCAAAAGCAAGAAGCTGCCGCTGCCTCCTGGCTCAGCAGTGTCCTCAGCCACCTTTACAGCAGACAGCAGGAGTGGTCCCACAACACGGGACTGGTTCACAGCTCACAGACCTCATCCAGCCTTGGGGCCACCAGCTCAGCTACACCGTCAGACACAATAAATGTGAGCTATTGTGGCCATTCAGCAGCAAGCTCCTTGGTAACCAAGAGTGCCAGAATAACCTATTGCTCACCAGCAATACCTGGCTAGGCATGCTGCGATCCAGACATACTTTATTCCTTAGCAAATGGAAGGCTCAGACCACCGTCACTTCTCCAAAGGAAGCTGTAACCATAAGGAAATGACAGCACTTACTGCTAAGAAAAATTGGAAGGTGGTAATAGGAGCTATAAAATAAAAGCTAGGAGGCTGCTGTGGAGAACTCTGGAAGATTCCAGCTACGCATGCCTACTGCCTGCTTCCATTTTTGCAAGCTGTATTTGCCTCATCCAGAACAGGGACACAAGCTTCTTTGGGGCTGCTGCTACTTGTATTGCCTCCTTCCCACTTTGCCACACATTCATGAGGCCTGGTGGTAATCTGAAAGAAGTCTGACTTGTTTTGTAACTAAAGCCAACATGTTTGAGAAGCCTGTTTGCAGTTCTCTGACTGACGGCTGACTTCACCTTTCAATCTGATACCTAACACAACAGCATTTCCCGGAAGAAGTCCCTTTTCCCAAGCTCTTCTAGTTGCTGGCAGGACACAAATTCCAGATAACTGAAGAATACATTCTCCAAGAGGTATCACCCGACTTCCAACCTCACATGGGAGTTATGAATGCACTGGCCAGGTGACCGACACAGCTCAGGAGATCTTAACTGAGCTCGGACGGCTTCAGCAGTGGTTCATCTTTCTTAGTGGAAGCAGAAAAAAGGTGAAAGAATGAGTGATCAGACAAACGCCCAGCTTATTGGGATGCAGCACACAAATGCAGCACACAAATGCATTCAAGGATGGTTCCACTAACAGTATTTATTTGGGAGCTATTCACTAAAATCATTTAGAAATACCACAAAAGTTGACTACGAAACCATATTAACACTTTCTGCCCTATTAAAGAAGAGGAAAGCTTGAAGAGCGACACCCGAGCACCTACGTTGGAGCTAGCTGCTCTGTGTTTAGAGGTTAACTTGACTCCACAGAAACCCGCTTGAGAAGCCTGTGTTTTACAATACTATCTTCTCCATGAAGATATCATGATATCATCAGCACTGACACATCTTTTTCACAGAAAGCCACAAACTGGGCGCTGTACAAGAACCGTTTCGCAGCCACGCAGCGTGCACTAACAGTCTGACATGGCACAAGCACGCAACAACCCCACACACACGGTACGACGACCAGAACGCTTGATGCAGCAGGGCTGCTCTTCACCAACACCTCAGAAAGCAAAAGAATGATTCAAGCTTCCTGTGAAACTAAATAGCTTTTTAACAGCGGCATAAGTTTTCCACGCCATCAGTGGCATCACAGCACACTGAACTGCCACCTGTTCTACGAGACGCGAACAGTTTCTGAGCACACTGCGCATCACTGGCTTCCCGTCCTCTTTCTAACTTCACAGCATGTTGTTCTCGTCATTCCTTCCCAGCTAGTCAAGCTCTAACTCATTACTGCTCGTGTTGCTTACGTCCGTCAGGATCCACCCACCTCAACTAATACAATCTGCTTCTGTAAGTCCGTATTTTTGACAGCAGAGCTGAATTGCATTTTACTTGTCCCCAGTATGCCTTACAGCATCTCATCTTCACGCTTTTCCAATTGTTTCCGAGAAGAAAGGTACACCAGCAGCAGAACATGCCCGTCTGCAAGCTCCAAGGAAATGGGAACACAAGGAATATCTTGCACAGCAGTCACATGGCAAGGTACAACAGCAAAGCCTGCAGTACAGCCCAGCGACCGCTTCTCCACTTCCAAAGCCAGTATTCTGCTTCTATTTGAACCAAACATTGGATGTTCAAGGAAAAAAAGAAAACAAGGTGTAAATCTGCAAGCTGAACGTGCATCTGTACGCAGGCAAGGGAAGAATTAAGAAGTCCTTTTGCCACCTGCAGTTATTACTGCACACCCTGAAGCACAACACTCTGGAACCTCTGCCCAGGCGCAGAGCTACAGTCTGTTATGTACCACTGGTCTCCCAAATCCTCCAAACTCAATCACAGCATTTATTCATCTTTGTGAACCAGGGGTGTTCACCTCAGTAATGTCACCCTTTGTTCCAGCTTTGGCTGAAGCTAAGCTCAGCAAGACCTGGGCATTTGGCAGACGAGCCAGGCAGCAGGTACACCCCTCACACGCAGGCCCAGTGGGCATCTATCGAGGGGACCGTCTCCCACCCCACCAGACACCATGCGGAGCAGCAAAGCCTCTCAAAGGACGAACAGGATTCAACTTCAACGGGCTGCAGGGAGCGAGGTTTCAACAAACTGGCAGCAGACGGTGCCAGGAACCCAGCAGGCGCTCTGCAGATGCGATCACTTCAGCCCTTGGGTGAAGAAATTCACAACCGCAAACTAAGCTCCCCGCGTCCCAAAGAAAAGGGGTGCGAGGCCTGAGCCCACATCACCCAAGGCAGCTTACGCCAGAAAGCAGTCGAGAACTGGATGGGCCACCACCGCCTTCGCCCAGCGGGATGCGGGGCGAGACCGGGGCTGCCGAACGCATCCCCCCGCTCGCTGCCCCGCTGCCAGGGAGCGGCCGCGCTTCGCCAGCCCGACGGATTTCGGGGGGTGAGGTCTCCCCGCAGACACAGCCGGGGAAAATTCCGAGGGGCAGCTGCGAGCTAGCGCTGGGTGAGGCGGCGGCCGGCAAGACCACCGTCCCCAAGGGGGGATCCCCCCCGCGCCCTGCAGACGGCTCCTCACCGAGAGAAAAACAGCTTGTGCAAACCGACGCAGGCCGCAGCCCGCCCGGTTCGGCCCGGCGGGGCTGTGCAGGCCGCCCGCAGGCCCCGGCCGGGCCGCTCCCCCCGCGGGGACTCCCCGGGCAGGCCCGGGCCAGGCCGCAGCCCCCCCCCCCCGCGCCTCCCCGCAGCCCGGCGGGCCCCGCTCCCCGCCCGCACTCACCATGGCTGCCGGCGGCTCCCGCGGGGCGGCTCCTAGGCAGGGCACCGCGCTCCGCTCACGTCATGGCCGGCAGCTGCCGGCGGAGGGGCCTCCTCGCCCATGCACCGCGGAACCCCGCACAGCCCCGGAGACGAGCCGCCGCCGCCGCCTCCCAGCCCCCGGGCCTCCCCCGGCCGGCGGGGACGGGGAGCCCCGGGGCGCTGGGCAGAGGGCAGGCCCGCGCTGGCCGGACGGGACGGGACGGGACGGGTCGGGCGGGAGGCTGCCGGTGCGGCCGGTGGCTACGCCAGGCGCATCCTGCCGCGCTCCGGAGAGGCGGCTCCGCCGGCCCGGCCCCGGCCCCGCCCCGCCCGCCGGGCCGCGCCGCGCCGCAGCCAATCGGCGCCGAGGCGGTGGTGCCCGCGCATGCGCGCCTCGCCGCGGCAAGCCGCCAGCCGCCATCTTGGAGAAGGGCGCGGTGCCTCGCGGTGCGGGGAGGGAAGGTGCACGCCCGGAGGTGCGCCTCGCCCCGCCCCAGCGCCGTGGCGCATGCGCAACAGCCGCTTCCCTCCCGGCAGGAAGCAGCGGGCGGGGCGGGGTGGGTGTCAAAGGGGAGGGGGGGAGGCCCTGGGGGCGGTGCTCCGCCTGGCCACACCTCCAGGAGGCGGGGCTTGGGCGCGCGCTGTTGCCTGGCAACAAGGTGGGGCAGCGGCGCGTCTGGGCCTGCACCTGGGCATAGGCCTGCGCCGGGGTAAGAGGCCCGCGCTGCCTCCCGGCTCCCCCGGGCCTCCCAGGGGAGGATCAGCCCTACGAGCACACTGTCCGCGTTTACTGCCTGCGTGCCCGTGTAACTAATTAAATAATTACAGTGAACCGGGGGGACACAGACCCCACACCGCCCCCATCCCTGCAAGCCCTCAGCAGCAGCCATAAGGGAGTGACGTGGTGTAGAATCGCTTCCTAAGCACCGACTCCCATCCTGCGGTTTAACTCAGCCCGGGGTGCTCTACAGCCCTCGGTTTTCCAACGCCTGACGTGAACGGAGAGATCCCGAACAGTTTAATAAACAGGAGATTCACCCCCAAACTGCTGCCTGTCGAAACCGAGGAGCCCCGAGCCGACGAAGTTAACGCAGACCCCAGTCCTTCCTACGGCTCCAATGCTCCCCCGTGGCACTCGCCGCTACAGGAGATGGCTGAAACCAGCACCTTAATAGGCTTAGAGGGGGGATAGACTTATGGGGATACTGCAAACGCTTGCAGTTAGTTTCGAGGATTAAACAAAACAAGAGAGGGAGAAAAATAAGCCCTCCGTGGGGGTGTAACTAACCACGAGGCCCGGCAAGAAGATTACGGTTGAGCAGTCCCGTGTCTTTCCCACGGCCGATTTTCTTCCATGCTTTCAGCAGAGTGCTGACCCCGCGGGCCCCATCCCGTTCGTCCCGGTCAGCCTTTCCCTGTGGGTGGAAACGCTGTTCCTGGGCCACGCAGGCTGATAAAAACCTTCCAAGGAGGAGACGTGCGGCTTGCAGCCGAGCAGACACTGCTTGGACACACCGGGGATAACGTCTGTTTGCTGCCACATGCTGCTCAGTCACCGTCTGCACCCCCAGGCAGAGCACTGTCTCCAAAACCGACCTCTCCAACATCTCCAAAACCTCTTCAACATCTCCAAAATCCCTCCAACACCTCCAAAACCTCTCCAACACCTCCAAAATCCCTCCAACTCTCCAAAACCTCTCCAAAACCTCCAAAACACCTCCAAAATCTCCCCCAAATGACCAAAATGTCTCCAACATCTCCAGAATGTTTCAAATCCCTCCAAAATCCCTCCAACATCTCCAAACCCACCAAAACCCCTCCAGACACCTGCAAAATCTCCCCCAAATATTCAAAATGTCTCCATCATCCCCAAAACCTCTCCAACACCTCCAAAGCCCCTCTCACACCTCTAAAATATCACCCAAATCTCCAAAATCCCTCCAGTACCTCCAAAACTTCTGCAACACCTCCCAAACTTCCCCAACATTTCTGAAAACCTTACAACGCCTCCGAAACCCCTCTGTCACCTCCAAAACCTGTCCTACACCTCCAAAATTTCCCCAACATCTCCAAGACCCCTTCAACACCTCCAAAACCCCTCTGAAACCTCCAAAACGCCGGGCCAAGCCCAGCTACGTGCCATGCCCTCCAGTGTGCTTAATAGAGGCTGGAACTGCCTTCAGACACTACCTCGGCGATGGTTACATCAAGATATTGCAGCTGTACTGGCAGAGGGCAGGTTACCATGGTGACCATTAAAAGAATAATCTTATTATTTCTGTTTGTTATTCCAGCGGAGTTGTTTGTTGACACGTGCTCCGAGGTGCACGTTGCCGGCCAGGGAAAAACCAGCTGCTGGCCACAGAGCTGCTGAGCCACGCACACCTTGGCTCCAAAGCCACGGAGACCCTGCTCCTTCCACCGCTGTGTTTTTGAGGGTGGGGTGGGTTTTTTTTTTCTGGATCCCCGAAACAGAAGCAGCTCCAGCTCCCTGGGCTGGGGCGGGAGGGACCTGGCGTGCCACAGGCACAGGGCAAGGTGCTGGGGACCGAAAGACAGAAGAGAAACCTTCCACCAGACTGCTGGATCCTCATCGGGAGCTTTCCTCCTCTATTCCTGTTTCCCCTGCAACACCTTTTTGTGTGGGATTTGGGGCTGACAGTGAGCTCCGAGCTCTGCAAGCCTTCATCCTGGCTTTAGAAGCGTCCGGCCCAAGGCAAAGGCAGGCGTCCTTGTGCCCCGTGCTGCTGTGGAAAGAACGGCTCTGCCACCAGCGTTGCTGGAGCGTAACACAGAGCGCGCCCGGCAGTGCTGCGGTGCCGGACCCCAGGGCCTCCTTGGTCTCGTTTCTGGGGCTCTTGCCCCTCGCCGGAAGGGCCCTTTGTCAAAGACAATAAAGTGGCACCCCAAGCGCTGACTGGCTGCAGCCCCAAGGTTTGAATTTGGGGCTCCTTCATCTGTTTCCTAGAGAGGGAGGCAGCCAGGCTCAGACTAAGCCTGAATCAGCCCCAAGATGGGAGAAGCCATCAGCCTTTTTTTTGCGTAACTTTACGTTTTAGAAAAACAGAAAGAAGGGAAATACCATGGGAGACCAAGGGAACAGAATTCTTGAAAATCATTCATTACTGCATGGCTTATCCCTCAATTTTTATTGCAAACACACACAGAAATGCACTGGAATGTGATTTGAAGCCCCTTTATCAAAGCCTCCTGCACAGCTCCAGCATAGATTCCAGCCTGTTCAATCACACATTCAAATACTCACCATATTTAATTGCTTTATTCCAGTTTTGCAGAGTTTGGATTTTGCCTCCAGGGTTAGTCTGAGCCTAACATCAACCCAGCAGCTGGCAACGCTTCACTTCGCATCCAGCCAGCTATCTGTTTCCATCTCTTTTTATTGTTCCTACCGCAAATTGAGCTGTAACTCATTCCCAACGCGATGTATAAATGAGCATCTTGCTGCCTTGCCACCTAATATAAAGTAAAATTTGATGAAAAGGGTTAAACCGTATTTTACAAGCACAATAAACCCACTTTGAGATGAGAGAGAAAGTTTAGTGCAGCAAACCCCAGCCACTCCCTGTGTCTCGCAAGTGGCTTGGCAGTAAGTTTGCTTATTTAGCAAGCTATAAAAAAATGCAGCAGGCAAAGGCCTGAGTATGAATACCTGTGGAAAGTACAGATGTGTGTCTTTAAATTTAAAGAACCACCACAGCCCGCTGCCCCGGGGAAGGGGTGCACCCGAGACGCCTGTCCCCATGAGGGCTGTCCTTCCTCCTCTGTCTGCCATCGCCCGGAGCCAGGCGCGGGCACCCACAGTCGGGCGTCCCAGGGGAGGAAGAGACCCGCTCGGGTCCGTCCACCCCGGCCAGGGTGGCTGTGCTGGGTGAGGGTCTTCTGCAGCCACAGCTGCTCCCGGCCAGGTCCTCCTGCCTTCGCTCCTGCTCTGCTCCGCGCCCTGTTGGGATCCATCTGGGACTGTTTGGGTTCTCGGGTGCTGTTTCTTCGGCACGCTGATTATATCGCGGGGAATGGCTTCCCCATTCCTGTTGAAGGGCAGGTGCTTTAGGCTGGGACAAAACAAGCCCATGGAGCCAGGGGCTAAGACACGGCAGCAGGCATGGGGGGATCACAGGCAAGGTCGTGCTTCAGACGGGCTCTGCAGGCCCAGCATTTTAAGTGTATTTGAAGGGGAGGCTTGGAAATTCATCCCGGTGTCCAAATCACCCCTTCCGAGAGCCTCAGACCCAGAGGAGCAGGGTGGGAGTGGGGCAGCAGGCAGCCAAGGCAGCTCGGTCTTTTGGATAAGAGTCTCCGCTTCTGTCACAGGCAAGGGAGAAAGGACTAGTTACAGGCTGTGGATTTTTTTAAACCTACCCGAAGTTCGAAGTCTGTCCCTGCCATCTTCCTAGACCTCAAAAAACCACCCAGGCAATGCAACAAGATGTCCCGACATGCCCTTCTGCACCTCTCCCTGTTCTCAGCCTCCCACGTTTTCGGGAGGGGACCGGCAGAGGTTCAGGTGGTGGCCGAGGAGGACGATGGAGCTCGGGCTCCTGTGGGCAAGGTCGCACCCTGAGGGGTCCGTCACCCCCCATGAGCTCCTGTGGGCCATCCACCGGGATCCACGTGGATTCGTGACTGGTCGCTCGGTCCTGCGCTTCGGCAGCGCTGGGAGGCAGCTGATGGGCTTTTGTCCAGCTGGGGGCGGTGAGAGAGAGCGGGGTCCCCTCAGCCAGGCACCATGAGGTCTCCCCTTCTTCCAGGAAGCATGGGGTGGAGGGCGCTGTGAAGCCAGCAGCTATCAGGGGTTCCCTGGGACTGGGCACGCTTGCCTTTTCCCTGCCGTGGGAGAGCAGCCCTATTTGCCTGGGTTTCTGCTCCTCTCCACTCAGCCCATTAGCCAAGGCATTAAATTTTAACATATTTTGTTGCTCCTCGCAGAGTGTTCCTGGTGAGTGGGTGCCTGGGTGGGTGCCAGAGCCCCACCGCCACACCCTGGGGACCTGGGGGGACGTGGCAGTCTGGCTGCGGCTGGGGTGCCCGCCTGCACCCCTTGGGTGGGAGAGGGGCTCCCCCGGTACCAGGCGCCTGCGGGATGCCCACGCTTCTCCCAGCTCCCAAGGACCGGCATGGCAGCAGCAGCATAGCGGCAAACGCACTGCGCAGCCGCGTCGTCCCAGATGGGCATCGCTGCTCGCTCCCTGCCTTGGCACGGGGTGACAAGATGGTGCCGAGCCCCCATCAGCCCAGCCAGCGAGGGCAGCCGGGCCAGTGCCCGCAGCAGGGCCAGCCCCCGGGCAGCGCTGCCCGCAGCCCTGCCTGCTCACGCGTCACCTCCGGGGTGGGCAGCCATCCCACCGCCCACCCCTACAATTCCTCGTGCCCTGCAGGAGCGGTCCCTGACCCTGACCGCCGCAAGCTTCACCTCGTGCCTCCGCTGATGCCCCCAGCCCTCACAAAACACCCAGTGCAGGCAGAAAACCAGTAGACAGCAAGCCGTCTCTGCTGCTCCCGAGGGGGTTTTTGCCGCCCCGCAGCTCCCCTGGTGCAGAGCACCCCAAGGAGCCTGCAAAGGGGATCCGCTTTCCCCACCCTGTGACGCAAACCGTCCCCCAGCCCCTCTTTGCCGGGGTCTCCAGCGAGTGCTCAATGGGACGAGCTCCGCTCGCCATGGGCAAGTCCAAGGTGGACACGGGTGCTTGAAGCACCTTGGGATAATGGACTTGGCTTAATGGCAGGAGAAATGCTCAGGCTTGAAGTAGCTGGTGGAAGCGGATGGCTCAAGGACCAGCCCTGCTCTGGATCACGAAGCTCCCACCACTCCTGGACTTGGGCAACATATCGCCCATCCAGGGCCGGGACCAGAGATGGGCAGCTGAATCCTGCCAGAGCTGTGAAGTGTGGGCACCTCGCAGCCTCACGTGTAGGACCGTCCAGCTCAGCACCCTTCTAGATACTTGGAAGAAAGTGATGGAAATGAGTTCGGGATAAGCCACCCTCCAGGTTGGGTCCCCCTCTCTCCTGGGGCAGCTCTGCAGCCAGGACAGGACCGTGAGCAGCACGGCCAGGAGCCTTCTGGCCATCAGAAATTAAAAAGCCATCGATTTTTGCCATTAGAGGGGGTGTGGCTGGAGCAGATGCACTGCAAGCGGAGCCACACTCTGAATAATTCACAGCGAGAGATGACGAAGCCCATGGCCAGGCTGGGGAAGCCTCTTGGTGTCCTCTCGCTGCTGCCTCCCAAGGACGAGGCCTTTGCTTCAGCCCCAGGGTGTTGGATGAGGGTGGAGGTGAGGGACCAGCACAGCTCTTGGTCCCAGGTACCTGTGGGGCCCACGCTGCTCCCTGAGCTCTTCCCAGCAGGTGTGGGACGGACAGACTCCAGAGCTGCTCAGTGAGGACATGTAGCGAGGTGGCCCAGCTTGTCCCCCGGGAGCAGCCGGACATCGCTGGTGTGGCAGCCCTGGCTTGCACCAACAATCCGGAGCCACCTCTTGTGGGGCAGGGACACCCATTGTGGGGCAAAGATGCCACTCATGGGGCAGGGAGGCACGTTGTGGGGCAGGGAGACCCCTCACAAGGCACCACGACTCTCCTGCCGTGCCCGGCTGGGACTGGCACGCTGTGCCCTGCCATGTCGCACCATGCCCAGCCACGCAGTGGGGAGCAGCCCCCCAGGAGTGGCTCCCGGGCCACCTCCTGCGCCACCGCTGTGGCTCGGGGCATCCGTGGGCACCCAGGCTAAGAGAGATCCCCTCCCTGGCTGTGCCCCATGCCCCATGCCCCGGGCCAAGGGCTGGCCAGGGCAGAGCCCGGGGAAGGGGAAGGACGGGGCACCGGGGACAGAGCATGGGTCTCTGGGTGACATGCGGTGCACTGGGCGGGCGGGCTGAGTTTGCCAGGTCTCGGCTGTGGCGCTGGCGAGCCCCGAGGGAGCAGCCCGGAGCCGGGAGAGGGCGGATGGAGCCTGGGCAGGGCCGGTGGCGGCAGCCGAGGAGTTAACTTCCCAGCCTCGCCGCATGAATCTGGAGCTATTAATACTCGCACGCTGGTGTAGCTGTCAGAGCGAGCGGCTGCTCCGCCGGTGAGACGAGCCCCGCGGAGCCACAGCTCGCCACCGGCACAACTTTCCTCCGCGAGTGCACAGGGCTCCCGGCCTGGCTGCCAGACCCTGCCAGACCCTGCTGGGCCCCACCGCTGCAAGTCCCTGCGCAGGGGACACTTTCCCCGGCAGCGCGGTGGGCACCGTCCTCTGCAGCCGTCACTGGCTGCTGCCATATGGGTGCTGGGCGCTGGAGAGGGGCAGCTGCTTCCCCCGGCCTCTGAAGCACCGCAGGGCTCGGCCGGGGCCTCATCCTGCCCTGTCGGAACCCTCGGCTTGGGCGATGCGTCCCCCGGCCCCTGCTCACAGCCCCTGAGAACAGGTGCCGCCCCCAGCCAGGCTGCACGATGGGTGCCGGGGTGGCACTGGGCATCGCCAGCCCCGGGGCGAAGGCGACGCAGGACATGGCACAGCCCGGCGCTCTATCTCTGCCTGGCGAGCAGATGGCCCCGGCACTCAGCTCGGCCGCATGAAGGGCTCCCCGACACCATGGCCCCAGGCAGGCAAGCGTGAGCCTCCGGCTGCCGGTGGCACTGGCGAGGAGGAGGAAGATGCCAACATCCCTCTGGCGCTGCCTGACCTGCGGTCCCCCTCGCCCGGAGCAGCAGCCGCCGGAGCTGAGCAATGGATTCCTTCTGCTTCGTCTGCTTCCAGAAAGAGGAGCTGCAGCCCCTGCACCTGCACAGGTCAGTGCCACGGTGCCCGGCCGGGCGGCACGCTGCCGGTGGGGACACGCCGTGAGCCCGGGACGGGCATGGCAGCCTGGCGCCGGGCTCAGGGACGATGACTGCCATGGGAGCTGCCTGCCTTGGCCGTGCCGAAGTTTCCCTTGGCACAGGTGCATCCTCGCCTGGCCGGAGGAGATCGTGGCCCGGCGCTGTGCCATGCTGGGGAGAGGCTGCATGCACAGCACGTGTGTGCGTCCAGCATGTGTGTCCCCGGCAGCAGCTCTCCGGGGCACGGGGTGGGCGTCCCGTGCTGTGCCATGCCAAGAGGTGCCAATGTACCCATGGGAGCGCGGCTGTTGGCAGCGGTGTGCGAACCCACAGCATCCCAGAGCCATCCCACCCGCTCTGGGGTCCGTGTCGGGGCTCTGCTCCCAGGGCCTTGCTGCTGCCCCTGGGGCAGGGGCTGGCTGGGGTTTGGGGGGCCAGGGCAGCTGGGGGGTCCCCGAGGAGGGCCACAAGGCTCCCCAAGGCCTGGCCCTCTTGGCAGCGGCACTGGCGCTCGCCTCTCCCCCTCCCCCAGAGCTCCTCTCCCCTCTGCGCTGCGGAGCGGCAGCCAAGGCGAACATGCTGGTGCCAGAAGCAGCCAGGCAGCCGGCAGGGATGCGAGGTGTGAACGCCGGCACATGTTGTGCCCAACTGCTCCTCCGTGGCACCGAGCCACGGCCGGCTCCCGTCCCGCGCCGCCATCCCCAGAGCAGAGCTCTGGCCCCACCATGGCCGGGAGCCCCCGGCCAGCACTGGGTGCCCATGGCGAGGTCCGGGGTGCTGTCGGCGGGGCTGTGGGTGGGTGCCAGGCCAGGCAGTCTGTCCTTCCTCCCGGCATGCAAGAAGCCGTAGGATTTGTTTTGGTGTAAATCATGTTTTCCGGAGCCTCGATTCCTGTGGTTCGCTGCCCACGAGCTCCGCGCGGGCTGGGAAAGCACCAGGAGATGGGGGGAACGGGGGGACCAGGGACGGGTGAGGGGCCTTGGGTGTGGGTGCTGCTGGCTGGAGAGGGGCGTGGGGCATCCCCGGGGCTCCCGTCCCCCAGCCTGGCCCGGCTGCGCCCAGCCCATGCGGGGCCACGGCTGACACGAGTTTGGCATTCTCAGCCGAGGATGGGGACGCCAGCGCGATGGCCCCAGGTCCTGCGCGGTGGCTGCCGGTCCCCGCAGCCTCGCTAGATGGTGCCAGGAGAGCGGCAGCGAGCGGCGGCGGGGTGCGGGGTGCGGGGTGCGTGGCCGGAGGGCCCAGTGGCTCTCCCCACGCTCCCCGCTCAGTCCCGCTCGCTGCTCTGGCCCCGGCGGGGACGGGACGGGACGTGCGGTGAGCGGGAGCTGCGGGCACGGCTCTGCGCGGTGCCGGGCAGCGATTCAGCCGGCGCCTGCGGCTTCAGACCTGGATGGGAGGTGGGAGGGGGACAGTGCTCTGATCCCACTACACCCCCAAATCCCACCTCCCCCATGGAGAAACCCACTCTGCTTCTTTACAGAAGAAACCCAGAAAGAAAAACGTTTTGTTTCCTTTTGACCCAGTAGCTGAATAGTCATCATTATGCTCCAGAGTGAACACCATGCGCAAACTCACTGCGAGGGGCTGCGTGTGGATGGTGCTGCAGGGCCTGACCCAGCCTGTGCTGGGGGGCCTGCATGCAGGATGCGGTGCCCCCAGCCCGCCTGGCTTGGGTCCATCCCGTGCCCCTCAGGAGCGCGGGATGGGGCATGAGGGGCGGCAGGAGGGCAGTGGCCTGGCCGAGCTGCAGGCTGTGCCCCACGGCGCCTGGGCTGCGTCTCCTCCCTGACCTTGAGGGCAGCTGCTGGGAATCTCATCCCAGCAGCCACGGCGGGGGCTGGCAGCACGCTGCTCGGGGGGACCACCGGGGTGGGGGGTCTGGGAGCCACCTCCCAGCGGCCCCCTTCCCCCTGGAAATCCCCCGGGCTGGGTGCTGTCCCCAGGGATGGAGGGGGCACCCGGGCACCCCGGCATGGGTCGTGCACCCCGGGCTGGGATGCAGAAGGGTGCCAGGCGAGCAGCCCTGGCCGTGCGGGACGGCCAGCGGGCAGCAAAGGTCGTGCCGGTGCCGGCAGCCAGCAGCGAGGCTGGCCGAACCGCGGGGGCAGGCAGGAGGTCTGGGGGCTTGGCGGGTGCTACGGTGGGGAAAACACCCAAAAGCAGCGGGGGAGACCCTGCCAGCAGCTCCCCGGGCTGAGCGCATCCCCTCCTCTGGCGCTGCGGCTCCCGGCGTGCTCCGCTCCCTCATCGCCCTCCCTCCTTCCCTCCCGCCTGCTCCTTCCCAGCATCCCTGCCAGCGTCTTGAGGCAGGGTTTAGCTCGTGTCACCGGAGCGTGACACGCAGCGGGCACCCCTGCCACCTCGACCGATGTTCTGTGGGGGGCACGGACCCTTAGCTGCCGCTCTGCCAGGGGGGACTGAGTGATGGCGAAGGGACGAGCGACCTTCTCACTGGATTTGGAGGAGATTGGGCTTGCTAAAAATATTTTGGGCTTTTCAGGTCATTTCCCGGCCACCCACCCGCCCTGCCCGAGCACACTCCCCGTGGCGCAAGCTGGGATATTTCCCTTCTGAGCAGAAATCCTGGGGCCATTCGTGGTCCCTTGGGGAGCCGTGGGCTCGTTGCAGGGTTTGGGATCAAGCCAGGTGATAAACGTGTTTGATCCAGCTCCTTTCATCTAGCTAATCTTAATTAGTTATTAATATTCTCTAAGTGCTTTGAAGACCACGAGCTCGGTGCGAACACTAGCCTGTGCCATTGGTGTTCCTGCTATTCAATCTGTCCGCGACCCACGTGCCGGCGACGTGCCGCTCTGCAGCCTGGCAGCCGCAAAACAAGTCGCTGAGCCCCACGGAGCCCTGCCGAGCCCCACAGAGCCCCACAGAGCCCTGCTGAGCCCCACAGAGCCCCACAGAACCCCACAGAGCCCTGATGAGCCCCACAGAGCCCAGCTGAGCCCCACAGAGCCCCACAGAACCCCCCGGAGCCCCACGCAGCCCTGCCACAGCCCGGTTGGTCCCTCGCCAACAGCTCAGCCTCCATGTACCCAGGACGTGGCATGGCCCCATCCTCCGACACCGGGGTGGTGACACCGGCAGCCGAGCCGCGTGCGGGGCGTGCGACGCCGTCCCTGCAGCCCCCTGCGGTCCCCGCGCAGGCTCCCCGGGCACCGACGCCTCACACCTGACCTAGAAACAGCCCCGAGCTATAAATAGGGCGAGCGGAAGGAGAGCTCAGAGGCGCAGCTCGGAACGCTGGGAGCAGGAGGCTGCGGGAGCCGGGGAGCCGCGGCCGGGGCACGGCACGGCAAGGGCAGGCAGGGGACATGGGGGGCGGGTGCCTTGTGTGGGTGCGATGGGGAGGGACGAGGCTGGACCCACTTGGTCCCCAGCAGCCGATGGAGCAGGGCAGACGAGGAAGGCGCCGGTGGCTTCTACCAGCCCGCGCCCCGCTGACGCAGCAGCACCCCAGCTCTGCCTCATCTCCCACACCGTCCCCATTCCCGGCGCCTTCGCCCCTAAGCTGCTCTCCCGCCCTGTGCCGCCCCTTTCCCAGCCGTGGGGCAGCTGCTCCGAGCACCCACCCAGCACCCACCCAGCCTGGCTTGCTGGGCCGCTGGGCTCTGGTGACGCGGGGACAGCATGGCTCCTCTCGTGCCAGGTGGATGCTCCCATCCCGGTGGGGATTGTCCATACTTGGAGCATCGGAGCCAGCGGTGTCGGGAGCTGTGGCAGGGACCGGCGAGCGGAGGGGGGATCAAGGGGACGGGCAAGCGCTCACGAGCCACAGCCACCTCTCCCGCTGCCCAGACCCGAGGTCGGCTGAGGCCTGGGAGGCTGCCGGGCAGGAGCAGGGTGGCAATGTCACAGCAGCGCCTGGCACTGAATTAAAGAGAAGCGTCGGAATGCGATTCAGCTTTAAAGTCGTTCAGAAAAAGACTAATTGCTCCATGTGCTGCACTGGGAGCGGGTTAGGGCCGCCGTGAGGCAGTGGCGAGGGCTCTCCTGCCCTGCCAGCCCCGGCAGTGGGGGGCTCAGGCGGCAGCGGGACGGCCCTGGTCCTGGCGGAGCTGGCACGGCCGGCTGGCTTGGCCTGTGCGGTGCATGGGAACAACCCGCCATCACCCTTCGGATGCGGGGCAGCCCCGCGGCTGTGGGTCGGCCCCGAGCGGCGTCATGGGAGCGGGGGGACGTGGCGCCCGGCTGTGAGCCAAGGAAGCCCCAGAGCAAACCATGTCCTGTGTCCAAACGTCCCTGCTCGGCCCCGGCAAGCACAGGTAGCAATCCCGAAAGGCTGGATGTGCCCGGGGACGCTGCGAGGAGGAGCGCGGTGCCTACCCCTCGCCCAGCCAACGCTGCCACCGTCCCCCTGCCTGGAGGTGCCTGGGAGCTCCCCATGCCCAGCTCTGGCATCGCTTGCTGAATGTGCTGCCAAACTTTAACGAGGCTGAAGAGAAGCCCGTGCTGGTGCATCTGCCTCGGCTGGCTTTCTCCGGCTCCATCTGAAAGGTCCGGCCATTCGCCAGGGCGTGGGGCTTTGAAGCCACGTGTCCTGCACGTGCTTCGGAGCGGGGCCAGGTGGGCGCTGCCCGTGCCACGGTGGGCATCGCCTGTGCTGTGGTGGGAATCACCCGTACCATGATGGGCATCACCCGTACCATGGTGGGCATCGCCCGTGCCATAGTGGGCATCACCCATACCACGGTGGGCATCACCTGTGCCATGGTGGGCATCACCGGGTCCCATGGTGGGCATCACCCGTACCATGGTGGGCATCGCCCGTGCCATAGTGGGCATCGCCTGCACCATGGTGGGCATCACCCATACCATGGTGGGCATAGCCCTTGCCATGGTGGGCATCACCCATACCACGGTGGGCATCACCTGTGCCATGGTGGGCATCACCCGTACCATGGTGGGCATCGCCGGGTCCCGCGGTGGGCATCGCCGCGCCGAAGGGGAGGAAGCCGGCGGCCTTTTCGCTGCGTGCAACCACGAGCGGGGCGGGGAGGGGTCGAGGAGCGCGACCCCCGCCCGGCTGCCCGGAGGGGACCTGTCGCGGCCCCCGCACGTCCCGCCGGTGGGACCGGGGCTGAACCCCGCGGCGCCCGGAGCTCGGCGGAGCCCCCCCGTCCCCGTCCCCGTCCCCGGGGCGGTGCCGGCGCCGGGCGGAGCGCGGGGCGGGGCGCGGGGGGGGGGGGGGGCCGCTGTCGGCTCCGCTCCCGCGGCGGCGGGGGGCCGCGGCATGAGCCCGGCGGTGCGGGCGGCCAGCGGGGGGGCGGGCGGTGGCTCCGGCTCCTCTCCCGCCCAGGACGGGGCGCGGCGGCTCGCCCCACCGGTAAGCGGGGAGCGGAGGGGCGGGGAGGGGGCGCGGGGGGCGCCGCGCGCTCCGGTACCGGCCGGCGCCTTTGTGGCGGAGCCGCCCTTTGTCTGCCCGCACGGCGCGGGGGGGCGGCGGGTCCCCGCCAGCCTGAGGAGCCAGCACGGTACGGCCGGGGCACCGCGATGAATGGCGAGGGGGGGTCAGCGGGCGATGCGGGTGCTGCCCCCCGGGGGGGGGGGGGGGCTCGGCCGCGGGGTCCCTCCTCCGGCCGCGGGGTCCCTCCTCCGGCCCCGTCACCTGCGCCCCGGCCCTGCGGCTGCGGGAACGCGCGCGGGGCCGGAGACGGAAGCGGTGCGGGTCACACTTGAGCGGAGTTCGGGCCGGAGCCGGGGGCCGGGGGGGGCTGCTGCCGGGGGCTTGCCCCGGGGCCGGTTCCCGAGGGAGGAAGGGGTCCAGGTGAATCGGGTCGGGGGGGTCCGTAAGGATGCGCGGGGCAGCAGCCTCGGGAGGCAGGGGAAGGGGAGCGGGGAGCGGGCGAGAGGCGGCCCCGGGGGCAGCTCAGGCCATCTCCCCTTGTCACCCCACCGGGGTTCCCCTTGTCTCCCCTCCGTTCCTCTTATCTCCCCTTGCTCCCCTCCCCTCCATTCCCCTCGTCTCCCCTCCATTCCCCTCATCTCCCCTCCATTCCACTCGTCTCCCCTCCGTTCCCCTCCGTTCCCCTCGTCTCCCCTCGCCGCCGGCGCGGTGTGGGATCCATCCTCCAGCCCACACCAGCTGCTCGCCGGCTGCAGCTGGGGACGGGGACCGTGACCCACTTTCCTCCCGGTCGGGCCTGGCTGGCTCCCTGGCCACGGGAGGCGAGGCCAGCCGGGGTCCCTGATGCAGCCCGGGGACGGGCGAGCGGCGCGGGGGGACGAGGCGGTTCGGTCCCTGTACCCCTCCGCGCTGGAGCCGGCGCTGGGGTGTCGCCCGCCGGGAGGCGAAGCCTGGGAGCCGGGTGACCTGCTGGGCTCTCGGTGTGACTGTGGCGTGGCCGCGATTGGGGTGTTTCCGCACCCTGCCCCGGATGCGGCCGGAGGAGGCTGCCCGGGGGCAAGGGAGTGAAGGTGAAGCTGGGGAGAGGTGGGAGCATCCCCCTCGGTGGGAGCCGGGGCCGAGGTGGGGGTCACCGGGGCGATGCTGGGGCTGCGGGGTTACAGCAGCACAACCGCGTGTAAAGGCCGTGCCGCCCCAGGAGTGGGGACAGGGCTGGTTTTCGCAGCAGGGTGACGCGCCCCACGGTCCCTGAGAGTGAGAGGGGCCGAGGGGCCGGCTGGCCCTGCCCGCGGGTACCGGGCGGGCGATGGGCAGGTGCCGCTCGGGGCGTTTGTCTTTGCAGATCCCAAACGTGCGGTGCTGCCGGCGCTGGTGGAAGAGTTTTGGGAGGGAGGTGATGACAGGCTGATGAAACCAATCAAACAATGAAGTAATCATAAATCCCTGGTGCCGGCGGTGAAGGCGGGAGGAGCTGGAGGCTGGAGCAGCTGAGGTCCTAATGAAGCCATCCTGCTCCTTAGGAAAAATCCCGGGATGCCGAAGCGCTGCAAGGTGGCCAAGGTCCTGCCATTGGGGGCTGATGGACGGAGACGGCGCAGTGCAGACGAGGGCAGGGAAAAATCCAGTTGGCAGCTCCGGGAAAGTGATGCGGAGGGCACGGAGGATGGCGGCGGGAGGCGAGACCGGTAGCTCCCCGGGGAGCAGCAGCCGCCCGTCCTTCGCGAGTGCGGCGAGGGCCGCTGGAGGAGAGACCCCAGGCGCTGCTTGATTTGCTCTTCCCAAATCTGCCTGTGAAACCTGAATCCTGAGACCAAAGGCTGAAGCAGCTTGTCACGGGCTTGTGGCCGGGATGGGAGACGGTTCCTGCTATGGGGGACGCTTTGGATGGGTGTGACGGGACCTGGCCCTGCCCCACAGCTGGGACATCCCCGCCAGGAGAGCAGCTCCCGCCAACCTCCCGGGGAGCCTGCGCGTTTCTGGGTGTTCGTCGGCTTTGCTGAAGCTGATCCTGGTGCCGGGCGGTCTGCTCTGGTCCGGGCAAGGAGCTGGTACGAGAAACTCCGGATAACTGGCAATTCAGTGCCATCGCCTGGAGAAGTGTCCCAAACTGGGGGCACTGGGAAGTCACGGTTGCTGCGGGTGCTTCGGTGGAGGTTTGGTGCTGGTTCAGGCTGGTGGTGCAAGTGGCATTTGAGCGTTTCCCAGCTCCTTGCCACTACCATGGAGCTGGCAAGAGGATGTGGAGCCGTGCCCCATCTGTTGCCTCTCTGGGGGGGGCTGCTCCTCCTGGGCTGTGGGACACCCCCTGCTTCTCCTGAGCGGCTCTGGACAGCCCTGGGGAGGCATGTGGGTGAAGGGATCCTCTCCCCACGCGTGTTTTGCTGCTTTTGGTGGGGTGGGAGGCAGCGGCCGGCCCAGGCGGAGGATGTCCGGTTGCAGCGGGTACCCGTGGCTGTGAGCCCCCGCGAGGTACCTGTTCCCCCTCCCTGTGCCCGGGGAGACGTTGTCCTTGTTAGGCGAAGGTGCCTTTGCGTGCCGCTGCCCGCAGGAAGCGCAGTTAATAACGCCTCGTGCCAGCGCGCTGGTCCCAGTGGCACGGAGGAGATGAGAGGATGTCCCCGGAACGGGGTCAGGCAGGAACGGAGGCAGTGGAGGAGGCTGGAAATGGAGCGGGGCGCTGGGAGGCAGCGGCTCAGCGCAGGGCACGGCTGAGGCATTGCCGGCTCCCCTCGCCCCGGCAACACCCGGCCGCCGCGCAGGCAGCACCGAGGCGGTGTGGGACGTGGGGGACTGGGAGCGGGGACCACCCGGGCAGGGCCAAGCGCTCGCTTGGAAGGGACTTTACTGACTCAGAGGTTGGTTTGGAGAAAATACGAGAGGTTTGGGAGCTGGCTGGGGTACAGAGCGAGCGAGCTCCCTCCTGACAGGTGCCCTGGCCTCCAGCCTGCCGGGCTGAGGGGGAGTCAGTGTTACCCGCTAATAACTAATGCCAATTACACCATAATTAGGGCTGTCATACTGAGCATCGCAGCGGCGGGTTTGGGGACGGGGATGGAGGGAAATCAAAGCTCTGCAAAACACACGTGGTGCGGCTGGGGCGGCCGCAGGGGCAGAGCAGTGAGCGCCTGCGCCCACCGCACTGCCAGGTATTTCTCATTTCTCCCCTCTCTGATGAGAAATCTGGGTTTTGTAGCAACAGTAACTCTGCCCCATGTGTTTTCTCCCCTTGTATTCCCAGTTCCTTTCCCCAGAGCAGTCCACAGTGCAAGTCCTGGCCCCTTACTGGGTTTCCAGCATGCTGCCTCGCTGTAGAGACCCCTGCATCGGGCTCAGCCCAAGCCCCTTTTGCTCTGACCCCGCTGGATAACCAGGTTGTTTTCCTGACCTGTCGGTCTCCGAAGTGGTCGGAGGGGTTTTTCCCCCCCCTTCTTCCCTTGTTTCCAAGCAGCCGCTGTTCCAGCAGCCTCCTCTGCCGGGTGCCTGGGGCACCTCTCCCGGGCGGCCTCAGCTCCTCGCAACGAGCTCTTAATGAGTTTGCAATTACTTATTGGCAGAGCCGATGCGCCCAGGGCTGGATGTGCAGCGGAGTGGGATGCAGAGCAGGGGAAAGCATCCCCTTGCAGGGAGCGGCGTCGGGGTGGGAGCGGGTTGGCGGTGCCGGCCTCGGTGCCCAGCGGGATACCGGGCTCTGGATACAGGATGCCAGGCTCCGGATACGGGATGCCATCCTCCTGGGAGCTGCTTCGCGGTGTTGGGGATGGAGCCGGGGAGGTTTGGGGAGAGGAGTGGCAATTGCCGACGGGAGACGAGTGGCTGCCTATAAATACCTGCCAGGGAGCGAGGAAGAGGTGGGTGGATTATCCTCCTCACTCAATGAGATAAATGGTTCTGAAGCTTAAACACAGAACAATTTTAGTCTGAATAGTAGGAGAAACGGTTCAGGATGCGGAGATGACGGCATGAACCGCCTGCGGTGAGCAGCGGGGTCCTGGTGCAGCTTGGCAGCACCTTCGCTGCCCCTTTGCCATTGCCCGGGGTCTTGTGCTGTGGGGGCTTTGACATGCATCGTTCCTCCCTGCTTTTAAAAGCTCCTTCTTCAAGAACACCTGAAAAAACTGAGCTGGGGGACTGTGTGCTGGGAGGGTGGTTTTGGCTTCCTTCGGGTGTGACACTGGCTCCGGGGCTTCGGGGCTGTGCCGTGGAGGCGGGAGAGGAGCTGATGTGCCGGGAAAAGGCCCCATTTCTGCTCTGGTTTGACCCGATCTGGCACGTGGTGGCACGGGCAGTTGCGTCGGCGTGACCAGCATGGGCGCAGAAGGCAGCCAAGGACGTGGGACCTCGACGCCGGCCATGCCAGGCTGGCAGCCGCTCTTGCTGTGTTGGCAACGTCCCCCCGCGTCCCCCTGTCCCCCTCATCCCCGTGAGAGTACGGAACCAGCTGGAAACAGGCCCTCACTCCCTCTCCTCACTGCTGCCCTGCTTTGCTGCTTACATCAAACTCAACGTGATTTCAAAAGCATTTCAATTTTTAATGAAAACTTCTCCGTTTACGCTTTTTTGGCTTCGGTGTGTTGGTATTTTGCCCGCCATCGCTGTTTGGTTTTCCCTGGGATTGGCATTGCCTCTGTGCTCCCGTTAGCCTTGACAGAGCGAGCAGGCAGGAACGGAGGCACCGCGGCAGGATCCCGGCGGCGTCCCCGGCAGCACGGCCCCGCGCCTGCCCTGCTGACCCACACCGCAGCAGGTTTGCCGGCTCCAAAAAGCATGGCAAGTGAAGCAGCCACAGCCCTGGGGCGGCTGTGAAAGCCAGGCAGGCAGCAGGCAGGCAGCAGGCAGGAGATCGGGTGTGGTGGGACGCCTGTCTCTGATGGGCGTTCCTTGGCGGCCGGTTGGAAAGGAGCTACCTGGAAAACCCAACAGGTTTAGCCAAGTGAAAAAGCCAATAGTCCTTGACTTGGCGAGCTGTTTTAAGCAGCCGTCAGTCCTTCAGCTCCTCTCTCCCACCCCACCGGCAGGTTTCTTTCTCAAACCCCAACTTTGCTGACTTGAGTAATTGCATTTCAACACCAGTTAATTAAGAGACATTGACGAGCATGATTGTAAATTGAAGTGTAGACAGAATTCTTCTCGCAGGATGCTGGGAGCTGTTTTTAGTCATGCATCCATCGAGCTGCTGCGCTGATCCACCTCCACCTCCAGCACCCAGACGCTGAAATGGTGCTCCTCTTCCAGGAGGCCAATAAAACACTATGGAGATGAGCTGCTTTGGAGATCTTATGAGTCAAGCCGTTACATTTTTGGAACATCATGATGTTGAAGTTCCTTTTCTATTTTTCACTCAACTTCCCAGGAAAAAAAAAAAAAAAAATTAAGAAGCTGAGCTCTGCTTTGGGATGAGAGGCAGCGCTGTGGTGGAAAGAAAGGAGGAAGAGGTTGGAGATCAGGCTCAGCCTTGTTGGGAAAGGGCTGGGAGGATCCTCGTGCATCAGGCAGGATCTTGCCCCTGGGGTGCTGCGGATGCTTCGTGGGTGCCTGTGGGGCGTTCGACACTGCCTGGGGTGGCTGTCACAGCCCCTGCGTGGCCGTGGCATAGGGCTCAGCCCGCATCACCTGGGCTGCTTCCTGCAGTGGGATGGTTCATGCATACCCTCTGGCATGGCCGCTCGCAGCCTCTGTCTTTCGCAGACGTGGGCTCGCCGCCCGCGAAACACCCGTGTTTCGCAGGCAGCGAGCCCACAGCTGCGGCCACTGGCTGTCCACACTCCCAGCTCCGTCCTGGCACCGATCGGACCCAGGGCACTGCTGGTCCCGGAGGCAAGCGGAATTCAATTTGAGCAGGGGTTTTTTCCTCCCTCCCCGGTGAGACGTCGCATTAAAAATCTAAATATAAACCAGCGCCCGCTGGGCTGCTGTCCCATGATTTTTGTCAATCTGCTACAAAATCAAAAGCAGCCGGATTTATCTACTGAGGTGCCCACCGGCCCTGGGGTGCTGGTGTCTCTGCTCCGGGCTTGCAGCGTGGGGCGGCTCGGCGGGGCACTGGGTTTGTGCTCTTGGGGGGTGATGGAGGGTGATGCAGCGCCCTGAAGACATCAGAGGAGATCCCGGGGTGGTTTCGCTGCTGCGGTGGTGTGGCGGGTGAGTCCAAGCTCAGTTCTCGTTGCGGGGATGGCCAGGGCGAGGAAAAACCGCCGCCAGTTTGATGGGAGTGAGGAACGTCGGCGCTGTCGTCCATGTGCCGCTGGCTGCGCTCTGCACCAGAGCATCCAGCACCCTGGTAGGAGAAAGCCGAGAGTCAGTGCCGATGGATGTTCAGGGACATACGGTGGAGTGATTTGTTGTATAGCCATTGTGACCTGCGCGGTGCCTGCGGCATGGCCCCGGCCCCGCTCCGGAGGATCGCTGGCTTGCAGCCGGGCTCGGCTCTGGAGGGGCCTCCGGTGCTCTGCAAAGGCATGAGGTTGGAGGGGACAGGGCTGGCTCCCGGGGTCCCCATGGGGTCCCCAGCAGCCTGGTGCCCCTTTGCAAGGCGCTGTGGCTCCCAGCCCCAGGGATGGGATGGGGTGCGGGGGCTTTGCAGCACCCACCAAAAATGGTTATGTGCCTTTGCCTTGCAGCGCAGCCATGAGCGCGGGTTCGATTGAGCAAGAGCCGTCGCGCAAGCTGGCCTGCTGCGGGGTGCCCCTCATCACTGAGGACATGCAGTCCCTGGCCATCCGCACCCTCTCGGGCACCGACATCAGCAAGCACTACGACCTCATCCGCGAGCTCGGCAAGGGCACCTATGGCAAAGTGGACCTGGTGTCCCACAAAAGCACAGGTGAGGGGGGTGTGGGGGATGCGGCCATGCTGGGAGCGGGGTGCCTGGCATGTCCCAACTGTGTCCCGGGCTCACCCCCATCCCCTGCCCACTGCAGGCACCAAGATGGCCCTGAAGTTCGTCAACAAGAGCAAGACGAAGCTGAAGAACTTCCTGCGGGAGTTCAGCATCACCAACACGCTCTCCTCCAGCCCCTTCATCATCAAGGTCTTCGACGTGGTCTTCGAGACTGAGGACTGCTACGTGTTCGCTCAGGAGTATGCCCCCGGCGGGGACCTCTTTGACATCATCCCGCCGCAGGTGACAGCCCCTGCCTCTCCCGCAGGAGCCCTTCTGGGGTGTGGGGGACTCGGTGTCCCCAGGGCACTGAGCAAAGCTGCCACTATGCTTCGGTGGCCATGTGGGAGGCGGCTCCATGCATGGGGACCCTGTATGGGTTGGCCCTGACCACAAGCACCTAAAAGCAAGTCTGGGACCTGTCACCCATCCCCTGGGTGGCCTGGGACCCATCATCTGTCCCTAGAGTGGTCTGGGACTCATCATGCATCCCTAGGGTGGCCTGAGACCCATCACCCATCCCTAGGGGGGCCTGGGGCCCATCACCCATCTTCGGGGGTGGCCCGGGACCCATCACTCATCCCCTGGAGGTCCTGAGACCCATCACCCCAGCCCTACGGTGGCCCGGGACCTACCCCCTGTCCTCCTGCTGCAGAGAGCCACCCCAGATGAAAGTAGCCGTGGTGGTGTTGGATGTGTAACGAGACAGAGATATGGCAGTCACCGAGCTGGGTGGGATCACCGTGGGGTTTGGTGGCGGGTGGCTGATGCCATGTCCTCACACCTGCAGGTGGGGCTCCCCGAGGAGCTGGTGAAGCGCTGCGTGCAGCAGCTGGGCCTGGCCCTCGACTACATGCACAGCAAGAGCCTGGTGCACCGGGACATCAAACCGGAGAACGTCCTGCTCTTCGACCGCGACTGCCGCCGTGTCAAACTGGCTGACTTCGGCATGACCCGCAAGGTGGGCTGCCGGGTCAAGCGAATCAGCGGCACCATCCCCTACACGGCGCCTGAGGTCTGCCAGGCCGGCCGGGCAGAGGGCTTCGCCGTGGACACCAGCATCGACGTCTGGGCTTTCGGGGTGCTCATCTTCTGCGTCCTCACCGGTAACTTCCCCTGGGAGGCAGCGGCGGCTTCGGACGCCTTCTTTGAGGAGTTTGTGCGGTGGCAGAAGGGGCGGCTGGGGGGGCTGCCCTCGCAGTGGCGACGCTTCACGGACAGCGCCCTGCGCATGTTCCAGCGCCTGCTGGCCCTCGACCCTGAGAAGCGCTGTCCCGTCAAGGAGGTCTTCTACTTCATCAAGTGCGACCTGATGGCCGAGGTGCGGCGCCGACCTTCCTACCGCTCCCGCAAGCACGCCGGGGACAAACTGCCAGCCGGTGCCCATCGCCACGAGGCGGCCGGCTCCTGCACCCCCGCCCCGCTCAAGAGGACCGTCCTGACCGAAGGGAGCGGACCCCGTGGGTCCGAGCCAAGCGCGGCCCCCCCGGCGACGGCGAGCAGGACAGACGGACGGCAGGACAAAGGCAAAGGGCAGATGGTCCTGGCCACAGCAATAGAGATCTGCGTCTGACGGCGCTGGGGCGGCATGCGGCGGCCACCCGTCCCGTTCCGTCCCATCCCCCGGCCGCGGGGACAGGGACGGGGGGGTGTCGCTCGTGGTGGTGGCATGAGCCGGGACCAGGCTCCGGTCTGCCAAAGCAAAAAAAGAAGAGAAACAAAAACAAAGAGGATAAGGACAAAACTGGTTGCGCTCCGTAGCGCTGAGGATGCTGATCCCCCTCGCCCTGCCCGGGTGAGGCCAGTGGTGGGACCCCAGCTGAGGGCACCGCTCGCTGCTGGGGAGGACGTCGGTGTGCCGGCGCCTGTCATGGCCACGCTGCTTCCTCCAAGGCTCCCACCATGGTGGCATGGGGAGGGGTCTCCCAATATGGGGAGGAAGGGCGGGGGGAGCTGCATGGGTGGGGGCTACCCCCCAGGGTGGGGGATCTGGAGCAGCCAGTGCCCATCGGCTCTCCCCCACCCCGTGCTCGGCTGCCAGCTGGGGCGAGGGAAGGCCGATGACCCCGCAGCGCGGAGGAGGCCTTCGGGGAGGTTTGGGTGGGCAGTGATTTGCCCGCTTCCACCGGTCCCTACCCCGCTGGTGGGGACTGGGAGGGGATGGGGAGGTGGGCGCTGGGCGGGTGATGGGGAGCCGGGGGGTTGCTGGCAGCCCGGGACCCCGGGCAGCCCTGGCTGCCTCCCTGCTGCGGGAGCTGCTGGCAGCCATTGATGTAGCAAGTGTCCCTGTCTGTGTGTCGTCCTGCGTCCCAGCCGCAGGCAGACCCTGTCCCCCCTGCCCTGCCACGTGCCGGCCCCAGGCCCTCAGCTGCAGACACCGGTCCCCTCCCAGCCGGGAGCTGCACTCTGGGCTTCCACTGGCAGCTGTGGTGCTGGCTGTCGGGCAGGTTGGATGCTTGGGACCGGGCTGGCTCTGCCGTGGTGGCGTCCCCTTGTCCCCTCTGCAGATTTTTTGTACCCAGGGCCTGGAACAGGTGGTGGTGGTGCATCTCCAGGCTGGTCTGCACAGCCTGGGGAGCAGGGGAAGGGGTTTCGAGCGGCCTCACAAAGGGCCACACGGTTCCCTGTGCCATCCCCGTCACCCCTTCCTTGCTGTCACCCCTTCCCCAAACCCCGGTTACCCTCCCCTGGGGCTGGCGGGGAGGAGGCAGCAGGGTCAGTGCCCCTGGGCTGGCTGCAGCAAGGGGGGCTGGCAGTGGCAGGAGCTGCTGGTGGCCCAGTGGCCCCGCAGTGACAAGGTCGTGGGGTGTGGGGGACGTCACAACTCCCCTCCTGGTTTTGGGCACCCAGGGCAGTGGGGAGGCTGGGGGGGGGCACCCCGAGGTGGCAGCACCCAATCCCTGGCATGGCTCGGGCTTCCCTTCCATCAGGTAGGCGCCGTGGGGACCCCCCCATCCCCTCCGGCCCCCCAATTCCCGCACAAAGGGCTATAATGCTATTCAGCAGCAGCAGCAGTTTACACAGCAGGCGGGCGCCCGGCCGGACCCCCGCCACCGCCGCTGCCCCCGTCCCCACAGCACCCACCCCTGCCCATCACCTGCCCGCGGTGCCAGGGCCAGGGCCCGGTTTTAGAAGTAGCATTGCCCCGACGTAGAGACGCTAGGCGTGGTTTTTTCTCCTTTTTGCCTTAGGTCCCTCGATGTCCTCGATCTTTCGTGCAATAATGTAGATAAGGGATACCGGCCGTCCCCGGGAGGGCTCGGGTGTTACTCCCCGGGCGGTCTGTCCTGCGGCGGGGGGCCCGGCTGTGATGTCTGTTCCCGTCAAGGTCGCTGTGTCGGTAGGTTGTTGGGTTTTTATTTCCAAGTCCCTTGGCTGTCGGGTTTCGGACCTTCTTCCCGTAGGAGAGGCTGTAGTGTCACAGACGTTACCTCAGTTTGTCACTGTTGAAAAGGATTAAAAAAAAACAACCCACAACTAAAACCATAAAAAAATGACAAAATATATAGTTATAAAAGCAACAAAAAAAATCTCAATGGCGGTGAAGACTTCTTTTTTAAATAAAGCAAACGTGATGCTGCTCTGGCCTCGGGGCTCGCTGTCCCCCCACTGTCACCCTGTCACCCCATGGCCGGCTGCCCCAGGGAGGGAGGGAGTGGGAGCCGGGAGCAGCACCCATGGGTGGGGGGACACCCAGCTGCCCTCAGTGCAGCCCCCTCCAAACAGGCAGGGCTGCCTGACGTCAAGTGTATTCCAGCCACGTCCGCAGGCTAATTTCAATTTCCTGGTAATTATGCAAATGAATGTGGATTTAATTAAGGGCAGATTTCATTAAAGTCTTCTTGGGGAAATGAGAACAGGGTGGGGGAGAGCGAGGAGGAGGAGGAGGAGGCAGAGAAGGTGAGATGAAGGCAACACCCGCCCCAGAAGATAAATGGCTGCAGGGGATGCCGAGGGGATGGGATGGGATCCAATGGGATCTGATGGGATCCCTTGGGAGCCGGGGTGTTGCCTGCTCCCTGCTGTGGGACCCTGGTGCGGGGGGCTCTGGGCCCCCAGCCCAGAGGCAGGGGCTGCGGGGGGCCGGTGTGCAGCGTGGCCAGAGGCAGCACCCGGGATGGGCTCAGGGAAGATGCGGCAGTGGCTCCTCCGGTGCATCTCCAGCCCCGCTCTGGGGCAGAGGGCAGCCGGCAGCGAGCCCTCTGCGTCCGCCGACTTCAGCGGCCAAGGCTTTCATCTCTTTTCCCTTCCCATCAGGGCAAGGAAAGCATTTCTTTGACATGTGATTTTCTTTTTTTTTTCTTTTTTCTTTCCCCCAGCTAAAAATACAGATTTGGCCACGCCAAAAGGTCTAGGAAATCAATGTCATTGTCACCAGGCGCTGGCTGGAAGGACCCTCCCCTCCCCGATCGCAGACAAAAAAGGAAACGCTGCCATTTGATGTCGCTGAAATGAACCATTCCGGTCTCTTTCAGCTGAACTGTCTTTAATTCAAAGCGAAATGGCTAATTTTATCCCAGCAAGGTCAGGGATGCTGAGAGCCCGTCAGTGCCGGGAGGAGGGGGGCTGCTTGTCCCCAGGTGAAACCTTCAGACCCCAAAAAAGTGCCAAAAGCGGTGGCTCAGCGAAGCCATCACCTGCCTGCGTCCCTTCTGAGTTTGCTCCCGGGTTCGGCCGGAAAGGCGGCCGCACCGGTGCCGACCTTGGGCAGTCCCCGAGCGACAGATGAGCAGCGCAGGTGCTGCTCCGAAGGAAAGTAACTGATAGATTTGTGCAGATCCTCGAGCCGGCTGTGAGGCCGGAGAGAAGAGGCACAAGGTGACAGGAGAGTGGTGTCGGTGCTGGGTCTGGGATGGGTGCAGCAGGCCCAGCCCCACTGGCATCCCGTAAAACCAGATCCTTCCAGAGCTGGGAAGGCCAGCAGGTCCTGGTCATGCTACTTGGCAAAACCTGCTCACCTCAAATTTCATCCAGCCCTCTATTTCTGGAGCTGAATTTTGCCCATTTTTGCTGAGAGATGCTAAGTGAGCCACTGCAACCCCAGCTAAAATACTAGAGAATGAGAGTAAAAATAACTGTGAATGATCTGCTCGTTTGGAGCACAAATGATCAATGCCAAGCTGGCATCGCAAAAAACCCACTGAGCCCCACAGTAGCCCTTTAAAAGGCAATATTTTGCCACCAAGATGCAGCTTCAGCTCCCCAGTGATTCAGGAGGGGGCTACAGGATGAGACCCGCGGCTGGCATCCCCATGCATCCCGAGCCAGGAGCGGAGCACAGGGTCTGGGCTGCCGGTGGGTTCCCCTGCCGCTGCACAGAGACGTCAGGGGATGCGAGTCCAGCGTGGCGAGAGCGTTCATTAAATGTGCTTCTTCGGGCTGATCCGCTTTCAAGAGTTTCCAAAAATAGCGACGGCACCGAGCTGAGATGGGCGTTGGAAGGAAATGTGACTCATGTGCTACCCAGCGCCCAAGCAGAATCAGAGGAGCTCGAGGCCGCCGCGCAAAGTGAGCCACCCGAGGGGAGCATGACCCGCTGCTTGGGGATGCTGCCGACATCGGGGTCTGTGGGAGGAGGCACAAGGGCATCCCCATGCCCTTCCCAGCGGCCGCAGAGCTGCCTACGGAGGGGACACAGCTTGGGCTCGTCCCCTGTGTGTCCTTTCCACAGGGCCCCTCCACTGCCGGCGTTTCCAGCTGCCAGGGAGATGACGGACAGATGTCAGTCAAAGCCTGGCAGCTGCTGAGGGCCCCTGTGGGGACAAGCTGCTGGAGCCGGGCAGCAGAAGCTGTCCTGAGATGGGGAAAAATCCAGCCCTGTGCCACATGGAATCGTTCAGCAGGGCCGCGGCAGGTGGCAGAAGGGAGAAGTGACCTTGTGTGGCAGATCCAGCCACCTTCTGCCAAAGGGAGAGCAGAGCTGGCTGCGCCTCCATCCCCACCCCTTTGCAGCCCGTCTCCCGGGCAGGTCCTGCTCCGTGGAAACAGCCCCACGAGCATTCCACAGGGAATGGCTCTGCACCGAACTCTGCGGGGTGCCGACTGCCTTTACTCCAGTCTCAGCCGTCTGAGAGGATTTTGGCACAGGGCAGAGGAAGGCAGGAGGCTGCCGGCGTCTCCAACTTGGCTGTGTGCTCCCTGCAATAGGCTGGGGCACATTTCTTCACCTGAAGGTGTTGCTTCCCATGGAAAAGCCTGTGGTTTTCACCAGGCTTTGCTTGCTGGAAAATGGGTGGGGTTGTCAGCTTTGGGATGAGCGGGGTCCACCACAATTTTGGGGTGCGGTGAGGGCCCAGGGGAAGTGGTGGGGAGCACACCCAGCCCTGCACACCCTCCCCCGCCACCCAAACAGTTGGGTTACGGGCTCCGGCTCCGCAGGCCTCCCGTGTTGCCATGACGACTGCAGCATCCCAGCCTCGGCAAGGACGGGAGATCTCTGCCATCCCCACCACCGCCTGGCCCAGACACGGCTCAGGATGCTGGCATGGGTGTCACAGCCACAGGCAGCACCCCTGCCCTCAGACCTAGCTTAGGGTGCCAGGGGCAGCACCCCAAGCCCACGGCTGAGTGTAAGGTGCTGTTTACGCCTGGCTCTAAGTGCTCATCCATGCTTCTCCTAATTCAGACCTTCCTTCACGTCCCTCTGAAAGCCACAGGGCCAGCAGCGGCAGGAGAGGCTTTAGATTTTCCCATGAGGATGTGCCCATTCGAAAGCCCTCCGCAGCCAGGCAGTGCGTGCCGTGACCGAGCCGATGCACAACTCACACCGCTGCAGGCAGGTCTCTCCCCCAGCCGCTTGGCTGCAGAGCAGCAGCCCCTGCCTGCTCTGGCTTTGCTGAGTCCCCGCTGGCAGAGCAGCCCCCTGCTACACACAGCGTCCCCAGGGTGCCCCCAAAGCCCTGCTGTCCTCCCTGGGGGGGACAGGGTGGGCAGTGCGTTCCTGGATGGCAGACCCCACTCCCCCAGTCACCCCAGCTCTTGGGGTCTCTGGGACTGGCATTACCCCATGCTAATTAGAGCGTCATCACGGGCAGCTCTCGCTCTCAGCAGCCTCACAAAACCTCAGCCTGATGAGATCCCGAGCTAAACCCTGACTGACATTGATGGCACCGGGCTGGGGAGAAACTAAGCTCCTCGCCTCAGAGGCTTCTATGCCTCCAGAAAGGTCTTATTTGAAAAGCATTAATACAAGATTAATCGAGGCTTTAATAAACAGTGAATCAACCACTAATGGAGCCCAACTTGTAAGCCGTCTGTAACACCTTTGGGGCTTAAAGGCATCCAGAACATGTCTGGAACATGCTTAAAATGGGTGTTAATCACCTTGTAGCCCTGAAGACACCACACCTGGAAAAAACTTATGGATAAAATGTTACAGTTGAGACAGGAGGACTGCCTCATTCCTTGGCTGCTTTAGACGGGGTTCACTTACAAGCATCGTGCCCCCAGCACTGGCATGAAGGCAGGCAGAGGAATTTGGGTCACCCTTGTTGTCCTAGGGCTGGAGCTGGGCCAGGACCCCGTGACAAAACAAGGCCAGTTTGTGAGGGACAGCTGCAGCCCACCCAAAGCACAGCCACCCCCATGAAAGGGCACCCAGCCTGGTCAAAGAGCCAGGGCTGGAGGGGTATTGGGACACTGCCCGCAGCAGGGCAGACGCTGAAGCAGGTCCCTCTTCCAGGGCTACACCACCCTCCTCTCAAAGAGCTTTTCCCTGTGTCTATCAGCACTTCCTCACTGAAGCTTCACCACTTCATCCTTCTACTTTGCACCTCCCCATCTTCTCTGCTCCCAGCATTAGACAATCCCAGACAGCGATTCAGAGCTTCCTTCTCTCCGGACTCGGGCAGGGCCAGCTCCCTCAGCCTGTGCTGGACCCGCTCCAGCCTGTGACACATCTGCAGTCACTCAAGTGACTGACCTTCCCCAGCCTGGTTTGAGGAACACTGTGAGGACCCTTTGCCAAGGGTTTCCAAGCCCTGCTTGCTCTGGCCAGGGGCTCATGGTGGCTTGTCCTGCAGAGCTCCTCAGTCACGCCTGCCCTCACAGCCACTGCTGGCTGAGGCTGGCCAGGATAACCTGCGTGTGGTAGGACTGACTGGCTGACCCACAGGATGCCTGGGACACTCACCTGGCTTCAAATCCAAGCGAACTTCAGTATTTGGAGGCTGCCAAACATGCTGGCTGAGAGGCTCTGGAGGCTGGGAATCAGAATATAATCCATTCATGAGCTTCTTGGTGGTCTTTAATTCACTTCATAGCACCACTGCTCAGTGTGTTCAGGTCCATGTGCTTGGCTGTCTCCCTTTGGGGGAGAGGAGCAGGACGCAGGGGCACTTTGGTTGGCATCAACTCTAGCTCGTCGAAGCAGATCAGGATTCTCTGCCTGCTTGCAGGGTCAGGAGCCGAACACCATCTTGGCTGGCTTCCAGGCTTCCCAAGGGAGGCTGGATCTTGCAGAAGGCAAAGCATGGATGGGGTCAGAGACTGGAGCCAGCACAGCTGACCCTCTCATCCCTTGGCACTAGTCACATTAGTCTTACAGCGAACTGCCTGCAGCATGAACTACCTGGCTCCGAGTCACTACCCAGCTTTCAGCTAGAGGCAGCCCACAGCCATTGCTGGGAGCCACTTCTTCATGGCAAAGCCTCCTCTGCTCTACCATGCGGCGAGCCCAGCCCACTGCAGACCAGATCTGCAGGTCTGAAGAGCTGCTCCATGGCTCTCAGGTAGATACTCACTGGCCAGGCTGCTTTGAGAGGGTATCGCTGTCTCAGTGCACAGCCACAAACAGCTCAGGATTTTCTGCCAGAGCTCTGGAAAGGAGTCCCACACCCAAAGTCACTGCACAGAGCACGGAAACACAGCTGTCTTGCAGTAAGAGCCATGCGAGTGCCTGCAGCCATGTAGCAGGAGCTAAATGTCTTCTCCAGACCCCAAGCAGCAGCTGCCAGCTGAGGGCTAAGGTTCAGCTGAGGCAGACGGGCAGGGAAATCCATTCCGCCATGCCCACTCCTTCCCTCTCCAGATCAGTTGAAGAGATCTCCCAGATTTCAGCTCCAGACAGGTCAGCCAGAACACCGCAACACTGAGGTCTCCACTGTTAGATCAGCACCAGCAACATAACAGGGTCAGGCACAGCACGAGAGTAGCTTCAGTCCAGAGCCAGCAAGCATGGAGCACCACCCACAGTGGAGGAATGTCTTGCTCGGGCAAACCAGTCACATGCAGGTCCACTGGAGCCACCTGAGGACCCTGATCAGCTGTGGCAACTTGGTAATATTGCTGGAGACAAGAATCTTCATCTTCAAAACCATCTTTGAAAGCTCACACAGATCTCAGGAGGTTCCTGATGGCTGGAAAATGGTAAACAGCACACACATCTTCAAGTAGGAGGGCTCTAGGGGGTCAGCAGAAGAGGCAGCCCAGCCCCAGGGATGGGATGGGACAGGATGGGACTCAGCCCCAAGGCAGGGACAAGACTCCAAGGCCCAACAGAACTCCCTCTGGGTTTATATACCCCTCCCAGCAGCAGTGGCTACACATGATTGGCCAGGACAGGAGCAGGGAGATGCATGATTGGCCAGAGACAGCATGGCAGCAGGGGATTCCTGTAGGAGTTCTGTATCCCAGACCAATCCCAACCTGTGATGGGTCGTATGGCCAAGGGGAGGGAGAGCCTGGCTGGTCTCCTGCAGGACCTGGGTGTGTGATGGGTTTGCAGGGTGGGAGCAGGGATGGACGGATGAAAGGATGGATGGATGGAGGAACGGACAGATGGACAGATAGATAGATAGACAGATGAATGGATGGATGGACAGACCGACCAACTGACCAACCAACTCTACAGCCCCTCTGCCAAGCTCCCCAGCAGTGCCTGCAGTACCAGCAGCCCCAGCTTGGCCCCGCGCCACGTGAAACTGCCCAGAGCGAGCCTCTGCCCGGATCTGACGGCGCGAACCGGCTGCTCTCCGGGACAGGGAGCAGTGTCGCCGTTGGGTTGCGGCCATGCCAGGGCCAGGTGAGCCCACACAAGACGCTGCCAGCACCAGTCTCCTGCCTGACCCAGTTAGAGCAGTTCAGTGAGCTCCTTGTGCACTGGGCTGGTGTTTGTGCCTGAGCCATCCGCTGTTCCAACCAGTTTAATCACCCACCTCTGAGTCATCCTGGCCCCGCTTTATCAGAGCTCGCAGCCTCGCAGACAAGCCACCCTTTGTGCCTCTCCAGCCCCTGTCCATGGGGAATTGCCAAGTACCAATTAATCAGTGGCTCCCACTGCGACAGGCCTGGGAGGTGGTGCCCCAGGAAGGTGGAGATCAAGGAATGGAGAGGGGCCACTGCCCGCCTGAAGGAACAGAGCTGGGACTGGAGCCCGGGTCCTGATGCCACCCCTGGAGGGTGAGGAGGAGGCACACGCTTCCCTCGCAGGGACCGGCCACCACCCTTGCTATGCCTTCATCCCAGCCACTGGCCTCACTCATGTCTGAAGCATTTCAGCTCTCGGGCATGGCATGTTTCTTGGGTGGTGGCTCAGCAAGCCCTCCAGATGCAGAAACACCTGGAAATCCAGCAGCTGCGGCTCTCAGCCAAGACAGAGGTGCTTCTGGCTACACCAGCTAGAGCAAGGCAACACTGGTGAGCATGGGATCTGCGTGGACCAAGATTGTCCAGCCCGATGAGGATGGCTGATTCAGTGACAGCTCCAGCAGGTCCACCGGCTCCTCCTGCTTCCTGAGCCAGCCGTGGGCCTCTGGACATGGAAACCAGCGCCCAGTTTCTAGGCCATGCCTATGCAGTTCACCAGGAGAGCAGTAAATCCTGTTTGCTGTGGATCGATTTTCAGGCTGGTGGGTCTGAGTGGTGATGTGAGACATCCCCGCTTCTCAGCAGGGCTCATGTGCATAGGGCTGGAGCAGAATCAATTTTTTTGGGTGAATGTAAATGTTAGGAGGAAAAAAAAAAAAGAACTATTCTGGCCCAAATCAAATCCGCATGCTGGTGTTAGGAGGTTGTTTCAATTCTAGGTGTTGCATGTCTTCAAACCTGCTTAATAGAGCAGAAGGAAGGTGTATGGGGGACATCAACATGAAATACCCATAAGTTTTGCTCTGAGGTGATTGATTTTATTCTGGGTTATTCCTTGCCATTTTAATTTGGAAAGGATGGAGGGGTTGGTTAGACCAGATTGCAAAACCTCTGAGCAGCTGCTGAGTCTGCACTGGTGGCTGCAAGAGGGTCAGCAGAGAGAGGTTGGTCACCCACCGCTCCCGGCAGCGGTTGGATGCCGACCCTGTCCCAGGGACGCCTGGAGAAGGGCGCAGCCAGTGCGTGCTCACCGGGGATGAGCTGCTCTTGGAGCTCCCAGCAGAGTGGAGCAGGAGAGTGGATCGGCTGCCAGTTCAGCTCCTCTACCTGTGAATAGCAGCGTCACGTGCGTGCGCCTTGCTTAGTGCTGACAAGGGAACCGTTACGGTCCTCCTCTGCTCAGCCAGCTTGGTATCAGCATCCCGCTGCTGCTGGTGGCAGCCAGGTAGCGATTTCTAGGCCTAACTGATAATTAGCTAAATCTGTCCTTGGCACAAAGAGGAACACAGTGAGCTAGAAAGCTACAATGTGAATGTGGCCCTCCACTGCCCGTGCCCACGATCGGGAAGAGCACCCAGCACCTCTGCATCCCTTGGGACACCAATTCGCTCCAAGCGAAGGGCTCACGTGAGAGCTATCGAGCCCTGTGCGCAGTGAATAAATGCAACGTGCGTGAGCCCGATGGTGCTGGGGCACCGCGATGAGCTCTGTGAGCGATGAGGAGCTGCTCTGCACGCTGAGGCACTTCCCTGTGGAAGGGAGGTGATGATCGGGATGGAGCATGCTAGGAAAATGGGAGATCAGCACTGGGCGCTGCGCTGCTATCTTTCGTATCGTAGGACCCTAAGGAGTTAACACAAAATGCCACCTACTGTATTTTCTCTCTCCTCCATTGAGGCTGCTCTGACACTGGCAGCTGAACAATGCTAAATTCTGATTAGCTCTGGTTTTCCAGCAAGAGGGGAGGCACAAGAGGGTGGGGAATTAATACTATTCTGCATAATTTTTAATCTAAATTCCATTTCTTTTCTTTTCTTTCTCTAGGAAGCAAACAATCTAGGGGGTTTTGTACTCAATTTCTTGCTTTCATAATCTAAATGAATTGTTTGCAAGTAGGAGCCAGCTGCAAAGCTGGCAATCTCGGATCAAATCTGCCTTTCTCCTAGTTCTAGCAATCATTAATTTCCTCCTCAGCTCTGATTAGCTAATCCTGGCTGCCTTGTGGCAGTTTGCAGGGAAAAATAGCGTGTGAGCTGCAGCTCCCTTTGACAGAGCTGGAGCTGGCGGCGGGGTGACAGGATTGATATCTGCAGGGTCCATGGTGCTCCTGGTTGCCAGCTCTCCCAAGAGGAGTGGGGTGCTCTGAGAGGAAAGGCTGGCGAGGTTATTTATGGAATCCTGGCATTCTGGAAATATCAGAGAACGATTCTGTCCCTCGCTCTGTGCAGGGCGTGCTAGTTTGTTATGTCAACGCTAATTAGCTGGGCTTTAAAATAGGAATTTAAGATACTGCAGCTGCGTCTCCTTTAACAATATTGGGGTGCTGCCCCATTTTTTGATGTTGCTGGTGTGCCTGGGGGACGCGGCAGAGCTGTCACCTCTGTTTCATGCATGGGAAACTGAGGCACGGGTCTTTGCCTGCTGGTGGACGGGGGTTCACGAAGAACAAGCCTCAGCAGCAGGGCGGTGGTACGGGGTGCCTTCTGTGCCAGGCCCTGTTTTTTCACACGGCGAATTAAGAGTCACAGTCTCAGCTCCTGCTGTGAAGCTCGGAGAGCTCCTGCCTGCTGGCAGGCCTGGACCGGGCCAGGGTTGTCCGAACGGGGTGTCACCACCCCAGGCTGACTGCTGATGGTCACCAGAGCCCCACCTCCTGATGGCCAGCTCCCCGTGACCCCATTTTTCACAGGTCCAAGGGCCCAGGAGAGTCGTACGCGGCGCTGTTGGCCCACATGCCACTACGCTGGCTGGGTGCAGGGCTGCTGCTGGTCCTGCATGCTCCTTCCTTGCACGTAGCTCTGCAGGAGGCCTTGTCTTTCAGCTGCTATCTGGCTGCGTTTTGTTCCAACACACTCCTTTTTCAGATCAAATTCCCTGAGTGCTGGGGGTGGATCCTTTTAATTTTCATTTGTTTCAAAGCCGTACATGGCTTACAAGCATGACAGAAATGTGCCTGGAGTGCAGGAAACGGCCTACTTAACTGCAAGAGCAGAGCAGGCTCTTCCGTCACGCTGAATCCTGGGACCCCGTCCTCCCGGGGGACTGGGGCAGCTGCCTGCTTCCCTCACGGGCGCGTGTTTCTGCAGCTTCTCTTTAGCAGATGTTCGGTCCCACTGTAAAGCCCAAACAGCCTGTCCAGGCCGAACGGTGCTGGGCAGCAGAGGTTTGGAGGGTACTTCCAAGTTCTGACACCAAACTGCCGTGGGAGGTCAGGGCAGGTCCCCTCTCCATGTTCCCCGCTCACCGTGACAATCCCTTGTTGCTGCTTCAAGGTAGCTTAAAGAAGGGGAGATTGAGGCAAGACTATGACCAGCTGAGGATGAAGAAGTTGCAGGGCCAGACCTCTAACACCTTTCGGACTTACTGGACACTTTCAGCCTAGTTTGACAGGGGACAGAGATCCAAGACATGCTGAATTCTCAGTCTGTGCAACCTAACAGCTGGGGAGAAGGACTCCTACCAGGCTCTCACGGAGGGAAAGGCTGGTGCACAGAAGGGGTTCACCCTGCCAGCGGCACCCAGAGGTGGGCTGGCCAGCCAGCTGCACGCCGCTCTGCCTTACCACCACTTAGAGAACGCACAGGGACTGCTCTTGCTGTGTCCATGATGTCTGGAACTGGATGCACGTGCATGTCTGTCTTTGCCTTAGCAGATAGGAACATGAGGCATGCTGGGCTGAGAAGAGTCTTCCCCAAAGGAGCCGAATTTGTCCATTGGGTCCCAGGATGGCTGAGGACAGAATCACAGAATCACAGAATAGTAGGGATTGGAAGGGACCTCTGTGGGTCATCTAGTCCAACCCTCCTGCCGAAGCAGGGTCACCTAGAGCAGGCTGCACAGGACCTTGTCCAGGCGGGTCTTGAATATCTGCAGAGAAGGAGACTCCACAACCTCCCTGGGCAGCCTGTGCCAGGGCTCCGTCACCCCCAGAGGGAAGAAGTTCTTCCTCATGTTCAGACGGAACTTCCTGTGCCTCAGTTTGTGCCCATTGCCCCTTGTCCTGTCACTGGGCACCACTGAAAAGAGCTTGGCCCCATCCTCCTGACACCCACCCTGCAGATATTTATAAGCATTTATTAGGTCCCCTCGCAGCCTTCTCCAGGCTGAACAAGCCCAGCTCCCTCAGCCTCTCCTCGTAGGGGAGATGTTCCAGTCCCCTCATCATCCTTGTAGCCCTCCGCTGGACTCTCTCCAGTAGCTCTTCATCTTTCTTGAACTGGGGAGCCCAGAACTGGACACAGTACTCCAGATGAGGCCTCACCAGGGCAGTGTAGAGGGGAAGGAGAACCTCCCTCGTCCTGCTGGCCACACTCTTCTTGATGCACCCCAGGATCCCATTGGCTTTCTTGGCAGCCAGGGCACACTGCTGGCTCATGGTAAACCTGTCATCCACCAGGACACCCAGGTCCCTCTCCGCACAGCTGCTCTCCAGCAGGTCCACCCCAAGCCTGTACTGGTGCATGGGGTTGTTCCTCCCCAGGTGCAGGACCCTGCATTTGCCTTTGTTGAACCTCATCAGGTTCCTCTCTGCCCAGCTTTCCAGCCTATCCATGTCACGCTGAATGGCAGCACAGCCTTCCGATGTGTCTACCACACCTCCCAGTTTGGTGTCATCAGCAAACTTGCTGAGGGTACACTCTAACTCTTCATCCAGGTCGTTGATGAAGAAGTTGAACAAGGCTGGGCCCAGTACTGACCCCTGAGGGACACCACTAGTTACCAGCCTCCAACTAGACTCAGCGCCGCTGATGACAGCCCTCTGAGTTCTGCCATTCAGCCAGTTCTCAATCCACCTCACCAACCACTCATCCAGCCCACACTTCCTGAGCTTCCCTAGGAGGATATCATGGGAGACTGTGTCGAAAGCCTTGCTGAAGTCGAGGTAGACAACATCCACGGCTCTCCCTTCGTCTACCCAGCCGGTCATGTCATCGTAGAAAGCTATTAGATTGGTCAGGCATGATTTCCCCTTGGTGAATCCATGCTGACTACTCCTGATAACCTTCTTTTCTTCCACTTGCTTGATGATGGCCTCCAGGATAAGCTGCTCCATCACCTTTCCCGGGATGGAGGTGAGGCTGACCGGCCTGTAGTTCCCTGGGTCGTCCTTCTTGTCCTTTTTGAAGATTGGAGTGACATTGGCCTTTCTCCAGTCCTCGGGCACCTCTCCTGTCCTCCAGGACCTCTCAAAGATGATGGAGAGTGGCTCAGCAATGACATCCGCCAGCTCCCTCAGCACTCGTGTGTGCATTCCATCGGGGCCCATGGATTTGTGGACGTCCAGATCGCTTAAGCGATCCCTCACACAGTCCTCCTCGACCAAGGGAAAGTCGTCCTCTCTGTAGGCTTCTTCTCTTACCTCCGGGGCCTGGGATTCCTGAGGGCCAGTCTTAGCACTGAAGACTGAAGCAAAGAAGGCATTCAGTAGCTCTGCCTTCTCCGTATCCTCCGTCACCAGGACACCCGCCTCATTCAGCAGCGGCCCCACGTTGTCCCTAGCCTTCCTTTTGCTGCTGATGTAGTTGAAGAAGCCCTTCTTGTTGTTTTTGACATCCCTTGCCAGCTTCAGTTCCAGGCGGGCCTTGGCCTTCCTCGTCGCATCCCTGCATGCTCTCACTACGTTTCTGTACTCTTCCCAAGTGGCCTGCCCCTCTTTCCACATTCCATGGACCTTTCTCTTCTGCCTGATCTCTGCTAGAAGCTCCTTGTTTAACCATGCAGGTCTCCTGCCTCCTTTGCTCGATTTCTTTCTCAGGGGGATGCATTGCTCCTGTGCATGGAAGAAGTGTCGTTTAAAGAGCGACCAGCACTCATGGACCCCCCTGCCTTCAAGAGCCCTGGCCCGAGGTCCAAGGTTTTGATCCTGCTTATCGCCCTGCTTCCTCCACGCAGGATCCTGAACTTGACCATTTCATGGTCACTGCAGCCGAGTCTACCTCCGACCTTCATATCCTCCACCAGTCCCTCCTTGTTTGTTAACACAAGGTCCAGCAGCGCGCCTTTCCTTGTTGGTTCCTCCACCACTTGCATCAGAAAGTTATCATCGATGCTCTGTAGGAACCTCCTGGACTGTGCCTGCCTAGCTGTATGGTCTTCCCAGCTGATGTCAGGGTGGTTCAGGTCCCCCATGAGAACCAGGGCCTGTGACTGTGAGGCTGCTTGCAGCTGCCTGTAGAAGGCCTCATCAACCTCCTCCTCCTGGTCAGGTGGCCTGTAGTACACACCTACCATAATGTCACCCTTATGAGCCTGTCCCTTAATTCTAACCCACAAGCTTTCAACTTGTTCCTCATTTGCCCCCAGGCCAAGCTCAATGCATTCTACTTGCTCCCTCACATACAGAGCAACTCCCCCACCTCTCCTTGTTGGTCTGTCTTTCCTAAAGAGTCTGTAGCCATCTATGACAGCATGCCAGTCATGCGAGTTGTCCCACCACGTTTCTGTGATGGCGACCAAGTCGTAGCCGTCCTGCTGTATAATGGCTTCCAGCTCCTCCTGTTTATTGCCCATGCTATGTGCATTGGTGTAAACACACTTGAGCTGGGCTGTCAATCTCACCCCTGGTCTTGGCACGACAAGCCTAGGCTCATCCCTAGTGAGCTGGGCAATATCCCCTTCCCCCTTCAAACCTAGTTTAAAGCCCTCTCAATGAGCCCTGCCAGCTCGTGGCCAAGAATTCTTTTTCCCCTTTGAGACAGCTGAGTTCGACCTGTCGCGAGCAGGCCCGGTGCTGTGTACACCTCCCCATGATCAAAGAAGCCAAAATTTGACTGATGGCACCAGTCCCTGAGCCACCTGTTAACCAGGTGAGTTTTCCTGCCCCTTTCAGTGCTGTTCCCTGCCACTGATGGGATGGAGGAAAACACCACCTGCGCCCCTGATCCCTCAACCAGTTGCCCCAGTGCTCTGAAGTCCCTTTTGATGGCCTTGGGACTTCTTTCTGCTATCTCGTCCCCGCCAACCTGCATTACCAAGAGAGGGTAGTAATCAGAAGGCCTCACCAGACCAGGGAGTTCCTTAGCAACATCCCTAACCGTTTGTATTAATGCCAGCTTACTTGCCGGAGAGCTCATATAAAGGACTCGGCTGAGGAAGAATCGTGCTAGGATCAGCGGCTGCTGCAGACGGAGGAACAAGAGGCAGGGTTGTGTGCCCACGGGAGGGCAGGGAGCTGGGGCTGGGCAGACAGACGGTAACAGGGCTGCGGAGCAGAGGCAAGCGAACATTGAGCCGGCCAGCTTTTAATCTTATTTAACGTCTCTACCTGGTGTACTGAACTCTCCAGGGATCCAACCTTCCCTCAGACTATTTCCATTTTATTTACTGTGGTTTTGTCTTTGGTTCAAAGAACATAGTAGCAGCAGAAAATGGGAGTATCTCCATAATGTCTTTGGGGTCTGGAGAAGATGGAGTCTCCAAGCACCTGAGAGAAAGATAGCATTGAACCCCTGCCCCTATTCACTTTACTTCCTGAGTTTTTCCCAGCCAGAGGAATGCTCCAAACCTTGCTCCGTGAACGCAAGCAGGTTGTCTCTGAATGCATTCCACTAGAAACCACGGCTACAGTTCAGATAGATTTGTTCTTGGGCACTGATCCTTTCTCTCACCACTCTCATTTATCTTACTGATATTAATACCATATTTCGGACTTTATGTTTTAATGACAAACAAACATCAGTGCTCTTAGAGGCTGGCGGTCCCTGTGTGACCAGCTGCACAGATATGTGCAGTGGTGTCCACCCATGAGCTGCTTGAGGGCCTTGACCATCTTGGTTAGCAATCCTGGGATTCAATTCGGTAGACACTCTCAGATGTCAGGGAGTCAAAAAGGCAACAGAGCAGCTCTTCGGCCTGGGGAGAAAAGAAGGAAGGGGTTGGGGAAGAGATGTGATTTCTCTGCATTGCAGAGAAACTTCAGTGGTAGGTTTCTCGTGCGTGCTGCAGGCAGCATAGCGAGGACATTTACCAGGTTGAATTAATCCCAGTACAGAGGCTATGAGTGTGCCACAGCAAGGAAATGTCTGCTAGTTGTAACCATTGTTTGGCTGTTCTCAAGATTCACATTTGCAAGGAACTGAAGAAAACCAACAACATGCAAAGTGCCAAGTGGGAAATCTAACTCCTTCCCCAGCTGCTCTGCCTCTCCTTCCCAAACCTCGCTCCTGTGCGGCTCTGTTGGCATGGCTGCTGCAGAGACGGGGTGGCCAGCTTAGCACCAAGGGCTTCTGGACCAGTCTGTAATTCTGACCATGCTAGTGAGCACCACGTTCCTCTGAAGCATTGTGCGTGCTGTGCTGACAGCCCACCCCACGCAGCCCTTGGGGCCCTCCCCCTGCCAGCACTCGGCTGCTCCTCATAGGTTTTTAGGTTTCTTCTGTATGACTCCAGCCCTCCTGCCTGCTGCTGAAGGGCTAAGGATCATGCCAAGGTTGGGATGTGTTTTCCCTGTGTTGCTCTGCTCCAGTTCCAGGTTTCAGCTGTCTCTGCAGGGAGGGAGATGCTGGAGCAGCCATTGTGGCTGCTGTTAACAGCTTCAGGGGTCCAGGCGGAGCGGAGGGATTAGTGCTGCCTGCCAGTGGAGGTTCAGCTGCCCACCCACGGGCTCTTGCTGAGGAAGGGCTCTGCAGAGACCGTGCCGTCCCCCTGCTCTGACCTGCTAATGGTGGCAGGTCAATGATGCACTGCACTGCTGCCGAGGCATGGCCAGCCCAGCCTCACAATCTCATCCCAGCCACGGTGCAGAACTGCATGTGAGGAGAAACTGTCCAGCCACAGGATATCCCAGTGAGGCCGTGCACAGCACTCCTAGACAGCTCTCTGATCGCTGGGGAGGTTCCAGCCTGGGTAGGGACCAGGTGCCCGGACACCTGGGACTGCCCCACAGCGGCCCTCTGGAAGTGCAACAGCCCCTAATGGTGACACCAACAAAATGTGGCTCTATCACTTCCAAGCGCGAGCTGCTCCGTGTGTGCCCAAGAGAAGCCTGCCTGGGGAGCAGGCACCCGCAGGGTCCCTGGCTGAGAATAAGAAACTACTCCTAAGGCAGATATTTCAAATAGGGCAGGTGAAAAGTGCTGTAGAAATACTTGATTCTCTTGGTGACTGCAGAGGGAGGCAAGACAACTGGCCCAGACACAGATGTCAGCACTGAAATAGTCCGCATTTGGAAAGCTGATTTCTCATCCTATTGCCTAGTCCCAAATCACACAGGGAGCAAGTATGAAATTCCTTTTCACTTCCATGGCTTGACTCTACCAGTAAACACTGCAGCTCTGCTCAGACCATGAGGATTTGAAATCCATGTTCATTTAACCCTCCTGAACTTTGCCTGATATCATGTTGTTGCTCATTAGCTTTGACCTGGAAAGCCTGGCTGACATTTTATAAACTCATTAGCAAGAGATCAGAGAATCAAACATCATTCCTAGGGACATCCTTTGAGGTACAGTCATTCTCTGGTGAGCTTGCTCCTCAGATCTTGCTCTGTGATTTCTAAACCTACCCTGAACTTTGGAGCAAAAGGCCCATTTGAAAAGAAACATTACTTGCTGCTGTGCTTCTTGTAACCCACAATGAGAAGTGCTGCACCCACCACAGTCCCAGGACTAGACTCGTGGTCTAAACTCTGAAGTACTGCGAGTAGGCCCTGCTTCCACCAGCACCAGAGCGATTTAATTCAGTGCCCTGGACTGCCAGAAGTGGGGAGAAGGGCTGAGCATATTTGCTTTTTCTCTTATCTGTCACAGAAAGTACTATAAGCCTCTTGCTGATAGGCTGATTCCCCATAGCTGTGAAGCAGAAGGAATTTTATGTCAGCCAGAGATATGTAATGTCCTTTTCAAAGCAAATCAGAAGAGAGCCTGGACTTGCTGCCCTGTGACATTACTTGGCAACAGCCTGGCACCCTGGCAGCAGTGAGCGCTGTGCTATGACAGCCTTGCAGCTATCGCAGAGCTGTGCAGGCAGACCTTCCCAGGCACTGCAGCGCGTACAATCCCAGCTACGCCTGGGGAGAATTTTACTGCGCCTTAGGGAAAGCTGCTGAAAACAGCAGCTGTACGACTTCTGGGAAGTTTGGGCTAGTTTTGCCTGTGTTAAAAGGAGGAACACAGACTTCAAGGAGGGCTCTGTTTCTTTTAAGGCTCAATTCTTAGAGCACTGATACTGAAGGCAGCAGCTCTGATACATTATATGAGGTTACAAACACATCTCACTCTCCTGCTGGGTTTTCTTGGGAAAAAAAAGGGATCCACAGGAGAGGCTTGTCCACTTGCTGCTGTTACTCATTGTCCCCAGTACTTTTATACCTACTAGTTCTAACTCTTCAGGCACTGCCTCCTGTATCTAAATCTCGTTTGTTTTGTACTAAATTTTGATGATTACAGCCAGAGTTTTAAAGGTGTTTGTGTAGTTTATTCCCATTAGGTGCCCTAATGTGTTTAAAAACCTGGAGCTTAGTGTTTCCTTTCCTGGGATGAGCTACTGATAAAGTATTCAGCTAGCCCATCCCTGGAATAGCTAATGGCTTAATTTCACATCTTCCATTTGGACCCAGACTTCTGAAACATAACATCTCGAGCATAGGACATGTGCCAGCTTGGCAGTTGGGCTGAATTAATGTTTTCTGTCACTTATTTTTTACAAGTATCACAGGTATCCTATTAAGTGTTGATTCTTCGTAAAAAGTAACTGGCATCTACAGAAAATATTGAATCTTTATCAAAGTCTGAAAATATTTTGATTCAAAGCAGTGCCACCGGTATAACACGGAAGACAGTTTGACAGGGTTTTGGTCCCACCTTCCACCACCTGCTGGGGTCTCAGTATAAGCCAAGGGTTGGAGCTGTCATGAGACACTATCTCTGTTTTATACAAATTGAAATTTTCTTCTAAAATTAAAACAATTCCAACAGGTTTCATTCATCACAGGGTAACACATATCTATAGCATAAACCTCTCTACTTACCTGTTTCTCATTTTGGGGATAAAGAAGGTGCTGTGCAGTGTCCAGGACTGGCTGCTTCTGCCAACAGACACTGGGGATAAAGCAAAATGGAAGCCAGTGTTACTTTGCCATCTAAGCTGTCAGAGACTGCCGATGACCTAGCTTTGAGGAGGACTATACTCTGTGCCAGCAGCTCTGGCCATGTGCATCTGTTACTGAACTTCTTTACATAGATAAATCCTGGGTTTTACAAAGCTTTGTATAAATGGATTTGGATTCTTAAAATATAAGCCTTCAAGCAAACAGTAATGACCTGTTGCATAATGAGGTCTCTGGGGCAGTGGGAAATAGACATAAATGTAGATGGTTAGCTCTGCGCAAGGGTCTTTTTCTCAACAAAGATAATCTGTGTGTTTTCCCCAAAACCCACGACTTTCTAAGCTGCCTTCAGCAGTAGGGTCTGCTTCACCAGTCCTTATTTCGCTCGGGTCCACCTCAAGCCACACATGAATTGACCACAAGACATATTCAAATTATAATAACATATATACAAATTTCAAAATTGCCTTTTAAACTGACTCTATGCACGCTCAGAGTCTTAGGCTTGAAAACTCTCCAGAGGCTTTGGAAACCACTCCCTGCCCCCACGTCCAGGTATTGTGCTTGGCAACAGTTTTCCCTTCAGTGATTTTCAACAGCTCCAAGATTTTACTTCTGGTATGTTCATTTTTTTTTTGATTTCTACACCTCCTTTTCCTCCAGAGCTCCCAGAGATGAGCTTCCTATAGGGATAACATCACTCCCTGCTAACAGCAATTAACACTTGGTAAGAATGTTTCATCAGAGAGAATAACATCCAGCAAAGTTCCTTAACACTTGACTTCTGTTCTGATTGCACTACATTGTCTAAACCCAGGAAAGTACAAGGCCTACCCTACACCCCAGTTTTCATCAGAAGCAGCTAGGATTTTGGCATGCTTTAGTCGAACACCGCTTACTGGGTTCAGTACAACGTTAACTAGCTGAGTTCCCAAAGACCATGCAAAACATAGTTAGATCCTAACAATCTTATGGGCATTGAAAAGTACTTATTAACCGCTTGAAAAACCATAGAAGAGTAATCGCTATTAAATCAGTATCACCTATTAAGGCAGCTAAATCTATTTTGTCATGCATAAAAAGCAGAGCATGCCTTTCTTCCAGGAGTTGCTTTGAATTTACTTGTAAATTCTTCCCTCTGCCACCCTGCAGCTAGGAAATCTGGCTATAAAAACAAGTTATGACAAGGAAAATTCAAATACTTTATATTGGAGATCCAGGCAATCAGATGCTGACAGAACACGAAAGGTAAGTCTCAGATCATTTTTTCTGCGGATAGGATTATGTCACTTCCTTCTCTAGATTCTCCCCCCGGTCACCACTGCTCTTAGGCTGTGCTTCAGCTTCCCCTCACCTCTTCCAAACACTTACTTCACTCTGCCCTATGAGTTGCCCTTGGCACCCTCCCAGATTCCTACTTTGGTTCCACTCCTTGCAATCAATCAAGCTCACAGGCTGCTTTTGTGCCCCCACCTGCATAAATTTTGTCCCCTTTTCTGTTCTTTCTTCCCTTTGGTGCAGAAATAATGCCTTCATAGATGTCCAGAGAATGGACAGCGTGGGTGCTGCTGCTGCTGAACAATAATCACTACACAGTTATGAGGGTCTGCGTCTCTCTTTAAGGCTGCTGCTCAGCACAGCACATCCTCCACTGATTGAATGTCTCTTCTTGATGTGCCACCACTAGAGCTGGCTTAGGAAAGCTTTAATAGGCTCTGAACTGTGAGCAGTTATAATAGCAAAGACTGCATTGTTCCTCTCAACACCTGATTCCTCCTTCTTATCACAGCCCATCTCTGACATCATATCCCAGGCTTCCATAGAGATGGCAACGTTTCTCCCTGTGGCACAAAGCCCAGGTAACGTGGCTCAGCTGTGAATCAACTCCCAGGCCTGTAAAATAATCTCTTACACCATGATGTTTCAGTAAGGCAGCCGAAATGCAGGCCAGAACCCGTGCAGGTATTGGAATCCTGGGTCGTGGCAGTAAGAGCGAAATAAATGTACAGTGATTTACTCAGTACAAGAAAGGTCATGTGGCTCCTGCTGATGGAGTCATAAGTGTAATTAACCTCAGATGTTATTTGGAAATGTTTATAAACTAGGCAATGAAGATGTGTAGCATGAAGTGTCCTTATGAGACACTACTTAAGTCAGGCTGGATTTTCAATGACATTTGCAACATTTATTTTAAACAGTATGATGGCTTATGATACCATAAGGGTATGAGGGTACTGTTGGCTACAGTTGAGCTACCCAAGTACCACTGCCTCCCCTCCTCCCCATCCTTGGGCACACCTTGCTGCCCCTCCCTTCCATGAGTGTCATCAACCATGAAGGCAAATGTTTTTTTTTTTGGAGAGCTGGTTTTAAATGCCTGCATGATCACTAGCTCTTGGCACTGGGGTAAGAGGCAGAGTGGATCCTGCCATTTGGGAGTGCCTCCTAACAGCCATGATTTATGCACACGTATTTTGCAGTTCAGCAAGGAAGTTTATCCTTTCTACAGACAGCCATGCTGGCACAGACCCGGATGAGCGGTGGGAGACTCGTACCTATTCCTCCCTGCTTCCTTCTGGGCCCCTCAGCTCAACGGGAATGGCAGTGAGAAGCCACTGTGAGGTTTGCTCTGGGGGCGCTGCCTCGAGACTGGTAATCTTAAAACATATCAAGTTAAACCTGCAGAAGAGGGAAGTACTGCGTTGCAGCTGATCTTGTTATTCAGCACCCATAACTGATGAGCAAAAGCCTGAGGAAAATACAGAGGTGGGGGTTCTTGCGTTGGCTGCCAGCTCTGCTGGCAGTCACTCTCCCAGAACTACCTTCAGCAGTGGGCTCTGGGGTTCCCACCAGCTCACTTTCTTCCTGTGACATAGGAAAAAAAACTCGCTAGAAAGGTCTTGGATAACTTGCTCTCTGCTTCGACCTTGCAGGGTGAAAGCTTGGGATGTGGCTCCCAAGGGTGTAATTTTAAATGAATGGGAGCAATGTCTAAATTTTGTTACTAGCTTAAAAACATTTTGGAAAGTTACCACTGAAATTTGTTCCAACTGTTCTTCCCAGGTTTGACCTTGTGACTGAGCACTGTAACATTTCAGCAAACTACAAGAACTCCAAGGTGTCTACCAACTTGGATGTTCAGATTTGATCCCCTTGATGCCTGCGAACTCCAGCATCCTTGAATCCCTTATTCCTATCCCACTGACAGCCTTATCTGGAAGCCCTCTAGATGGTACAGCCAGTCACGACAGTCTTATCGGTGTGGCTGCTGGACTGCTCTATACCAAATGTGTCAGAAAATAGACTGACTTGGCTTCCTTTCCCAGAGGAATCCATGTGCATGAACTACGCATCGCATTGCCAAATACCAGCCCCTGTGCAAGGAAACTTTCCCTCTGGGGAGCAGTGGGTTAATTGGCCTGATAATCATTCTATTTCAGTAATCAGTCCCTGTAGGTGGGTTCTGTTTGTTTTACCAGGCTTATATATCCTCTACCCAGCATTTCTGGTGATTTATTTAAGAGGCTAATTTTTGATTTTGCTCTCTGGAATTTAAGTATTTTTTTCATAGCAAACATAAGCTGCTAAGATATTTCTCCTAGGAATTTTATTGATTCAGCAGGTCTATTCCCAATGTGAGCCCTTATTTCAGGGAACTGCCTGTATTTGTGGAACCATGCTGCCAAGCCTCACAGACACTCTGGGTCCTTAACAAACAACACAACTCAGTATTCAAGGTCCTGAGTACAGCACACATCACTTTGAAACTGGGGAACATTCCGAGGTACTGACCCATTAACAACAACATAACTCAGGAAGAATGGGTTGCCTTTGAGTGGCACCTGACCTCATGGGAGTCTGAGCTGGAACAAGAAATTCAGCTGTCCTCCTTCAGATCACAAGCTCTCTAGCAGGGGTTAGGACAGTGCTGTTAGAACGACACTGTCCTCGCTTACCTGTCCAGCAGGGAGTCAAAGCAAACAACCGTATTGTCTCGCTGTGCTGCTAGCACCAGACACAAACCATCCATTAAGAGGGAACACTACAAGAGAAGGAAGAACAGAGCTTTGGTGTTGCTATCCACTTAAATAAGTCTGTAAGCCTCACTGATGAACCACTGACAGCACAGATAACTGCTTGTGTGCTGTGTGAGGGGATGAAAGTCACAAAGCAACGGACTCTTTCAAATTGAAAGAGTATCATGTCTGAACTGCTAGTTATCCTGCTCCTATGGCATACTATTATTCCTGTTCCCTTCTCTCAGAGTGAAAATAAGCAGGTTACTTAGGTGTGCTATTCAGTCACTAAGTCTGCTGGAAGCAGGAATACAGAGATAACAGTAAATGTTGAGATATTGTAGCAGAACACTTATTACTTGAAGGCGCCCATCTCTCTTCTGGCAAGGGAAAGCAAATATTGTAATGTTCACCTTTGGCTCAGCAGTGCCAGACCCTTCTGGAAACATGCCAATTCTGCTCAGAGTAATTCATCTCTGACAGGAGGAAGTGTTTCCATCGCCAGGAGAGCAGTGCCGCTGCCATAGCTCTCCTGCCCACACACTGACTCGCTTTGTCCTTCCTAGAGGGCTGTGCACATGCTTCTGTGCAGAGGGATGGCATCCTCAGGGGAACCGCAGGAGAAGAAAGTAGTGCTTAGACTAATTGGATGCTAGATGTAATTGCTATTCTACAGAGTCATACTTCAAAGGGGTGCTGTCAGTTTAAAAAATCACAACCTGAAAAGATTTTACCTGTTCTTATTACAGATAACACCTAAGACTCATACTGAAAAGCTGGAAGCACAAATGTTTGTATTTTTTCAGAGGGACTGCTGTGTGTCTTTGACAGCCCTTTGTTGATTGCTACTTCCAGTATAAGTAGTTTCCCCCCTTGTTTACTCTGTGCTCCTGACTGCACTTCCTTGCACATTCTACCTTACTGCTCTGCCCCAGTAAGGTTCCTGAAACAGTGGGCTTCTCCTACACCAAGTGCAAAGAGAAAGACAGCCTGGGCCAGATACCCTGCTGCTGTAAAGCAACATATCTGCTCACCCCAGAAGCACATCTCATGCTTCAGCCCCATGAGCACTTGCTCAAATCCCATGCTGGACTGCAGCTTGAGCTGTCAGCATCAACTAAAAGAGAAGCAAAATGAAATCTCTGCCTAGGACTCCAGGGCACAGTCCAAAAAGTGGAAGGGTTATTTAGCATTGTAGAAGAGGATTAATGGGGTGTGATTAGAGAAACAGAAACTGTATTTATATAGAGAAACAAGACAGGATACAGCAGCAGAACATAAATAATAGCAGCAACTGCACACTGATAGGTGAATGGAATAAAATTTCAGTGTTCACAGTAAGGATATGTTCACACATAATGATGTCAAGGTTGGGTGTCAGTGAGCTAGCGGAGATACAGGAACACAAGGTAGGGACTAGCTAACGAGGCACATTGCCCATGTTATTTACCAGTGGTATTAGAGCTCAGATGCAGTGCTGTGCTAATACTGTTACCAAAGCAAGTCTGCCCAGAGCTAGCCTGGATATCTCAGCACAGCATGGCATTAAAAGGCTCTTCTTTTGCGCGAAGGAAGAAAAGCCCAGCTCCAGCTGTTTCATACCTTTGCTGCAACACTGCACTTTGGCCTGCTTAGTATCTCAGAGATGCAGTGAGCTTGCGGTGTGTCCAGGACAGTGAGGCGTACTCCAGTCACTGTGAAGTCTTTGCCAATAAGCTGATCAAGCAGTTCGACATAAGGTGGGTGCTCTGAACCCCGAAGGATTATCCCAGGCAATACGAGGCAAGTGGTTTGGCAGAGGTTATCAAGCAATGGCCGATCTGATGGGAAAAGATCAAAACACAACAGATGCTTGTTTTATATCTACCCCCCACAACTGCTACCCTCTAAGTAATTCTTCCCTGCCGCAGACAAGTAACTGGAAGATCAGAGGCACTCAGGCGTTGTTATGTTGTTTGGGATGTTCACAGATGCAATTGCTCATCCTGAACTGTCAAACTGCATACAACGCCTATGTGTACGTATCCGGAGATCACAAGACAGCCGTAGTGACCCCATTTCAGGAGTCAGACAAGGACGTTCTGCTGGTTTGCTACAGGAGATACTATTCCATTTAATTTCTTCCAAGCAAAGAAACCTGTTAATCCAGCTGCTTTTATAATCCAAAATGTAATTCTGATCAGCATACATAAGACTTACTGTATTTCATATTTTCCTCATGATAAATCTGTCTGTCCATTAGGCAGCAGCTTTGTGATAATTATTTGCTGAAAGGACAGGATTCTTTGTGTGCAAGAGCTACCTCTAGTGTTCAAGATGAGACCAAAGTGAATGATGTGTCTGGTTTGCCAGAGGCGCTTACTATATTGTGCCTGACAGTTCAGAGATCACGTGTACTTGCTTTTCCAGGACAGTAACTCTTTGAAATACATTTTCTGAGACACAAACGCATCAGGGCTGTACACTGGTTTCCTTTTTACTCTGCTTAGACATCTTCAAAGCAAAAAGATCCTCATGCAGCAGGAAATGAGGGACACATATTTTGAGATTTGCTTCCAACGCTGGGCTGTACAAAGCTTGCAGAATACCTGCACTCTCTCTACAACAAGCTATTTTCTATTATTTTATTTTCTGCCATCTCTTCTAAAAATCAAGAAGTGCTTCAGTCACCACTGACCTGTGCTACAGGCCTGGTCCTTTCTCATCGTGCAATAAGTTGATGGGGAAATACCCTGCCTGTCAGCAACAGCAACCCAGGATATTTTGGACTGGGAACACCTGCAAGCCTCTTCTCACTGCAGCTTTGTGCTCTGAACACAGCTCGAGCTGACACACCCCACCAGAAACACAACAATATGATCACATTTCTGCAGCCACCCAGACAAGAAGGTCAGACAGCTACATGCTGAACAGCCCGCTTGTCTCAAAAAAGCTGCTGTCACATATGCGCAGTTGCCAAGCTCTTGTTTCAGGACTCATACAACGGCTCGGGAATGTCAACAACGCTGCAAGATAGGCCTCACCCCTCACCACAGGCATCAGTTATGTCTTAAACCTTCATGCAGTCAGTCTCTGATATATTAAGTGTGCAACGTAAGAAGAGGAGCTTGCCTGAGGATGTGTGATTTTTGTAATGATCATGAAGCACGCATAGGGCATAGCCCAAAGCCACAAGTAGAAAGATTTAATTGATAATTACCTTGGGAAAAAGCCTCCTTCAGAGACCCCCTACACAACAGTGACTCGGTGCCTAACAAGCAGCTATGCTGCCATTGAGGCAAAGGCCTTGATTTACCCCCATCCCCCTTGCACTCCTACATGTGCTGTCCCATGCACCTGCTGGTATGGGTCAATGCCCAAAAGTCGTGTATCAGTAAGGGTTTGAGGTGGGAGGTGACTGCCTGTAATTCTCTAGCATTTTTATTGTACTCTTCTGCCATTCCACAATAATCTCGTGATTTTACTGCTGGGATTAATAACTGCAGAAATTGGGTGTAGCACAGGAACATTTTCTCAGCTGCCTACCCTCCTGCTTGCCAGTCACACCAGAACTCAAGCTACAGGAATGAGAACAATCCGGTTCCAAATACATCTGCTCCTCAGTGAACACCACAGGGATGCTTTACCTGGTTGCTGCTTGTTTATAAAGACTTGGGATCAGCCCACAGTATCCCGACATGGAAGCACCCCCATGTGTTAGTTACGTCTCCCCACATAAATGGTGCTGCATCGCAGCCTGTGTTGTACACATGCCTATCAAGTAAAATCGACAGAAAAGGCCCAGAGAAACTGTAGGCTTCTGAGGGAACTGACAGGCTTGCTGAAGCTTTGAATTCAAACCAAACTGAGACCAGCGACACCTGGAAGTCATTTTGAGCTAGCAGCTCTTCAGCAGCTAGTGGGAACTGAATGAGATCTCAGGACAGTTCCTGAGAGTTAGATGTCCACGCTGCCAAAATGACTCCCTGCATAAATTGTTATTTACTCATTTCACAGAACAAAACATCTCACAATCGCCCATCACTATGGTCTCTTGGCCTCTCCTGTGGCAGGCTTTGAACGGACATGCCAACCACCACAGCCATGTTGGTGTTGAAATGCATTGTCAAAATTCAGCAGAGAAAGGTGCACTGTTGCTTACACTAGCTGTGTTGACAGTGCTTGTTCTGCTGCTGGTGATGAGATCAGCGCTCTCAACAGCCCTATATTTAAATCCATGAAAGCGCTGGAAGTGGAAAGGCCTGGCAGGTAAACAGTTAAATGGCTGGGCTCCATTGGAGCTGTCTGCAGCTCAGAGTTGTCTCTCCTTTCTGAAAGGACATCAATACCAAATCTTGCTGCCACCAGATGGTTTGTCTTACTGTCCAATTAATCAATAACAGTCTCAATCTATAACAACAGTTACACATTTCCTTACCAAGATTGCATGGTTGCTCAGAGCCCAATAAATTGAGTTGCCCTCCTGTTTCACGTTTTATGATCTTGTGTTGCTTGCTGATTTCCAAACCGACTACGGGGTCACGTTTCAGGTTATAGATCTGCAGGAGAGAAGGGAGTGAGCGAGAGACAAGTCATGGGAACACCGTTACCTAATCAGAAAGGATAACACTTCTTACGTATTGATTCAGGCAAGCTGTGAAGCTTTTGTTGGTGTAGTGTACTTCTGTAATTGCCAGCCTAGAAAACACCTGCTTGTCTAGAGATACAAGAACATTTTGCATGTGTTCTTTTTTTATTGAGGCTTAATTCAGTATGGCATCTTGTCATCCTTTTAAAGGTCCTACATCCAGACATCTTTCTAAGGTCTCTGCTCCCATCTTTTCAAGGCCAGTAACTCAAGGACTGTGAGTCTCTGGCATCTTTATCCAGTGCCAAACTGGTGTGTATCAGCTCCCTTCTGACTCTGAATGAACTGGCACATCCACGCATCCCAGCACAGTGCAGTCGTGATGCTCTGGTCTGAGTTGCAGTGGGAGGGCATTCACACTAGTGAAGCATACTCCAGATGTGGCCAGCTGCTTCCAGTTCCAGAGCTAATCTCCTTGGACTAATTCAGGTGTGTCACCTCTGTGCCACAGGGACATAGCAAAGCTCAGAAAATCCCATCCCTTTGTTGGGCATAACCCAATAATTTCAAACTGGTTTTGAGAAGAAAATGATCAGAGTAGAAGTAACAAACAAAACTAGTTGAACAGGAAAAACTTACTGTTCTGTTTTAGCCATTGGCAAATTACAGTGGTTTGAATCAGAGACCAGCAGCTACATAGTGTGAAGGGCCAGACAAGCAGAAGGGGGCCACACCACTACTGGTAGGCTTCTCGGCACTGCCCACGATGCAAACCAAGAGGCAAGAGTCCGAGTCTTGATGCCTCTGCCTGCAGGCAGGGAAGGACACGGGCACCCAGCAGCTCTGCAAACTGTGCCTGTACTTTACAGCATGAGATGTCTTACATGAGACAGCTCCACCCCTTTCATTGCTATGGACTGGTACCTCTACTGGCAGGGCACAAGGGACAACATCCTTGTGACACAAATAGGGCAGTGCTCCATGCTATGAGTGTGTGGATCTGTACAGACTCCATGGGAGACATTCAGCAACCAGCAAGTTACATTATCAGCCATCCCAGTTCATCTCCATTCTGGAACGCTACATGAGAAAAGCTGGTAAAAAAAACCAGCCTTTGGGCCAACTGCATCTTAGCAATCATCGATGATGCTGCTGTCCCTCCCCGTGACCTGCTTCCAAAGCAATGTTGACTCTGTCTGGGAACTTTGCTTCTAAAGCATGAGCCGTGAGCCCTCCTGAATTTAGCGCACAGGTAACTGAACAAACATATCTGAAAAAGCACTTTTCCACTGAGACTGTCTGGGTCAATACAAAGTCAGCATATTGTGGTAGAGCATCCACAGGAGAGGGAAAACTTGGCAGCTGGTGAAACACAGCAAAAAAAGCATTATCCAAAGCATAATAAGAAAGAAGTCATGGGACAGGAGGGCCAAAGCCATTGCTCTGACACAGCAGGGTACTTCTCAGGAAAGGGCAGAATCCTACCTCTTCCTCCTCTAATGTCTGACACTCGGCGCAGCACAGCCCTTCTGGGAAAAACAGCTTCATATCCTGGACAGCTATTTGATAGGATTTGGAGCCTGGGAGATAAATACAATGAGAAGATTCTCTCAGGCCATGAATTAAACATTCTCTAGACTCACACTCATCTTTCTGAGAGATTGATGATGTGCAACTTACTGAAGTAATTGCTTTAAAGGCCAGCTGTTCCGTACAGTAATAGCAAACATTTTAAACCATTATATTTAGAATAGTTCTATTGCCTTCTTGGTATTTTGATTCTGTCCTATTATCGCTCAGCTTGTTCTTCATGTAAACAAGACTCCTTCTATTTCCTAACAGCGTAGTCAACGGAATCATGTTACGGAGCCTGTGAAACTCATCAATACCTGCTCCAATCCCCCACTGTTTTTCCTTTGCTTCTGGATCACATAAGGCTGGTCTTACTGAACGGGAAGGAGCTTCTAGTTAGTAAGACAACTGTGCTTAGTAACAATAATGTAAGTCTCGAATATGCTGGGGGCTCTGATTTACAACAGAAATCAGAATGAGACATTGCTGATAGTAGTATATTTTTCTGTTCACTCACAGTCATGAAAGGTAAATTGAGACTGGAACAGGTACAGAGAAAGAACACAAGGATCATCTGAAGAGTTAAACCTAAAAGACCTTGGCTTGTTTGACCCAACAGGACACAAAGCTGAGAAGGAATCTGATTTCTGATAAACACATGAGGGTGGAAAATGTCAGAGCAGAAAAAAGAACTACTTAAAATTAAAGTACAGGTGTTGGCACAAGGACAAATGGATACAATCTGTATAGGGCTATATTTAAGTTTGAAAATGTAAGAAGATTTCTAGTTATCAAAGCAGTGAAGTTCTGTGACAACCTCTAACTGGGGTGGATGCTTATGAAAGGGAATACATGATGTGGCTGTCTGTGAGAGAATTAACTGAACTCAGTGACTTGAGAGGTCCCTCCAGGCTTAGCATCTGAATATTTCCCTATAAAGCAACAGTGTTATAAAGCACTACTCAAAATGTTTCGAGATTTGTGGGTGGAAAATGTTAGAGAAGGCAAAGCTATTTCTATATAACTGGAGTTCAGATAGATTGTCAATGTGCTGGCACAGATCCATGCTCCTGGGATACAAATACACAAAACACAAATATCCTCTGAAATATTACCACCTTTGCAGGCTACCCATTCAAAGAATCATGTCTTACTGCTCTTGGACCACTCAGCCCTGTTTGAACTTCATAATTCTAGGTTTTGTATAGCCAGAGTCCTTAATACAGTAGTTTACAACCCTAAGATTGCATAAGTCACCAGCGTATAAGTCGTGCTGTATCCTTTATGTACCTCTACATCAAATTGTCCTTGTTTAAATCATCTATGCCGTTACAGACGACACAAATGCTCCCAAAGCTAGCAACATTTTACTCTCACTTTCCTCAAGGTGTAAGACTGTATAAGATGCATGTGCAAGAGCTTTTTGAGTTCAAGAAAAAGCACTATACAATGACTTCATAAGACCCAGAAGAGATGAGAGGAGAGCAGGTTTACCTCTGTAGCTGAGCCCCAGAGTATTAAAACTGCATTATTTGGTTTGACTGCATCACTGGCGCCTGGTCTTCATCTTACTTGAATTTCCCCAGTCACTCTGGGAGGAAACACACAGCTAGAGTTTTCTCTCCTTCAGCAAGATGGCATTAACTAGAAGTCTTCCTCAGCTAGGGCAAAACTGAGAAAACCTGGTATTCCTTTCTAGAAAAGGAAGATGGTCTTCCAGTCCCCTAAATGATTACTCGCGCAGTGATTAAGCTCTTCCTGCTTAACTTATAGGTAAATGTTTCACTCTTCTTGGCATACAGGCTCTTGGAGGTGCAAAGGGTTATGAACACTCCTTTCCTTATGGACAGACACCTCCCTGGCACAGCGGCTGGATCGGATTCTTGCGTCAGAATTACTAAGTACATTAGATACAGCTGCATTCCTTTTCCTTGAATGTGTGCAAGGATGGCTTCATGAGCCAACTGCATAGCTGGCTCCAACATAATCCACAACATGGTCTCAGAGCGCAGGTGGTGGTAAAGTGGTTCAGCTCTGAGCTCAGCCCAGTCTTAGAAGGAAGCACAGATCTGAAGGGAATGCCAAAGCAGAGATCTGAGGGTTTCTCTAACACAGGGAGTTCTCTGTGATTCTCAGTGAAAGACAGGATGAGACTCAGCCTCTCTTGCTAATATAAAGTAATCTTTAACTCAGTTATGCTAGGGATGCTCTAACTGTAGCATGGGTATCTTAAGTTTTGGATATATATTACCCGTTCTCAGCCATGACTGATGAGTTCTCATTCTCAAGGCAACCTGGATAAACAATCCATTAATCTTAAGAGTAAAAGAATCAGGGGCTGATAGTGGAAAAGTACTAGCTGAAGAGCCCTGACCATTTCTTCTGTGTAGGTAGATCTTGCACTTCAGTCATTCCCATGAATGAGATCCTGTGAGTAATCATGGTGAGAGATCTCTCTCGGTTTAGTCTTCGTCCTAAGGATTATGATCATATCTGATAAAAGAAGATTCTCCATCAAGGGGTTGGTTCTTTTCCCCAAGCTGTACATGGTGTACAAGCTTCATTCTCTACCAGTTCTCCTCAGAAGACCACTTGATATGGATGAAAAGAGGGAGTGATTTGAGAGTACAGAATACAATAGAAAGAGCAAAATAATCCAATGGATCTTGACAGGACAGTTCTTCTGAAACCTGAAGGCATACTGTGCCTGCTAGCTCACCTGTGTTTATAGAAACTATTGATTTTATTAATTTTACATACCTTTAACTACATACAGCACCATATCGAGGAAAAACACTACTATTCATGGACAGTGAACTGATGATGCTTAATTCCTTATGAATTTTTCAGTTGCACCCTTCACTCGTTGTGGCACCAGCCCAGGCCCCCTCCAGCAATACCCTTGGTTCTCCACAGGCCACTCTCTCCCGTGATACTTCCCATTTCCTCATCCTTCACCCACACTCTCAGCTACTTCTCCTCCCACCCACCCACCGTACACACTGCAACATCCTAGGTCCCTTCCTGCTGGCAGATGAACGGTGGCTGGTTCAGCACACTGGAGATGCTGACTAGCTGGTGTGCCTCTGCTGATATGCCAGCTGGCAAGAGCCTCTCCGACTGGAAAACAGCTGAATTTACCTGCTTTCCTCAGGGAAAGCAATTTTCGATCACCTTTCTCTAGCCATTCATTAATGTTTTCAGATGTTATAGCAACTCAGCATCTTGGAGTCTTTTACCCCTCTGTGAAATCTTGTTGCTGTTGGCCAGTGGGTTATGGAGCTATCAGGAGGGGACTCACAAGCAGACAGAAGACAGATGGTTTCTTGGGGATAATTACAAAACAACCAAGCTAAAAGTACAAAATGACCAAGCAGTGGAGAGATCAAAGAAAATCTGTTCTGATGGAAGACCTAGGGCTGTTACGGGAGGAAATTTTTTTTTAATATATGTTCTGAGAGGATGTTTCATAGCTTGAGACATACTCAGCTCAGCCACCAAGAAAACAATGAAAGCCTTCTAGGGAATAACGTTCTCTACTGCCTGCCAAGTCTAGATTTGTACTGACAATGCAGAAGGTAACAGGACATAATATATTTTTTTCCATTGGCATATCTAAGCCTTTAACTTTTCTTTTACAAAAACCTACCGTAAAATCCATTTTGGACTGTGCTGATGCCATACTGAGCCCGCCAGAGGAACGGATCTAGTGCCTGGGCTTGTTTAGGATCCTCTGGCCCCAGTAAATCTAAAAGCTTCTTCACAGCATTTGGCCTCTGAAGACACAGCACGAGAGCAGTACCTGAGGTAAGGTAGGTACAATGAGCTTCTAACACAGCTGGATCCTGAAAAGAAGTAACAGGGAGAGAACAGGTTATAACGAACAGCATTGGTGAGCGCTGGGCACATCCCAGCTTTCCTTTGGTTACGCCCATCCCTGTTTGAAGCAAACAGATCTGCTGTTACCCTTGCTTTTTCTCCTCTTTGTGATATAACTGCTAGTGGTCTCTGCAGGCAGAGCTTCCAGAGTATATACCATGGCCACCCAAGCCAGTATTTGTCATGATATCCACCAGGTACAGGAGGTCTAGTTCCCACCCTGAGTCCACACAGAGCTAAAGAAGTTAAGCACTGAGTTTAAGCCATAGCAGCTTGTGGTTTTAGTCCCCATGGTCATAGACCAGCCAACGGTAGTTTTTACACATACAAACAACTCCAGCAGTAATTTCCTAAAATCTTTTAGTAAGAAAGGAAACAAAATTCTCTTTCTAAAAGACAGAAAAGCCTTGTGCTGTGACTTGCTCTGCATATCTGTACATGCTAGGTACCAGAGGTGGAGTACACTTTCAGGGGGTAAGGACAAAAGCAAATCACTACTCTGCAGTTTACTTGTCTACAGCTGAACTTTTGATTTATGCAATACCTTTTTCACAGTACCTTCAGTGTGACATACAGATAGGGTGGAACCAATAGACATTAGCAATATCAGCAGGACCATAAAAGCTCTGGGATGATGAGCCACATTTAATTCTTCTGCTGACATAAAATGATGGATTACAAATACCAGAACTTTTCTTTTTGAATTCCCAAAAGGAAGGACCCCCACACCCATGCGGTTGCTACAGCACAGCTTCTCCCAGAGGGTGGTAGGATATCATACCCTAGCTAGGACCAGGACGACAGAAGTATGAGCTTTAAACAGGGAGGCTCAGGACAGGGCACTAGACATGGGCTGAAAGAAAAACAGTTCACCCTCCTGGCTTTGCCACTGATTCATTGTGCTCCACGACAAATTTCTCTATCTTTGCTCCTTTTCCAAGCGTTGTCAGTTCAGTCTGTGACCACTCCTGAGCTGAGATGTTCCTCTTGTAGTTGTGCAGGTCACAATGCCCTGTGATCTTTATTTTAACTAAGGATGAGTGGCAATGATAACTAGCAACGACTGTGCCAATGAGAAGATTTGTAGGTTGGAGACAGACATAATGATTGAGAAGCATGGTGAAACGTAGCAAGCGTCTGGGGCAGAAGGCTACCAAGGAGCGGCAGAGCACTCACAGCCTTGCTGACTGTCTTAATTAAGCAAAACTTTGGAAAGCCAGGCTTGTTGCAGATGTCTCTACTGAGCACGAGGTCAGGGTGCCCACAGCAGCTGCAGGCTTCCTTCTCCTGCCCCCTTCATCTTAAGAAAGTGGCTGAGCACCCAGCTCTGCCTCCCTCCGCTCCACAGTGTGGCAACACATCTGCTGCAGGGAAGCTCCACGCCAGCACTGTAAATTCTGTACAGCTCAGAAACAACAGCATTTTCAGCTCACTGACAGAACCAAGCCATGTTTTTTTACTTTTTTCCAATTTTTGAGGAAATGAAAACAAGGGGGAAAAACCACCGTTTGATTCAGCTGAAGCACATCATTCAGTCCCCTACAGGTTTTAATTCCTCTCCTTTCAAATCTTCTAAAAGCACCAGAGTACAGCAATTCTCTAGATAAAACATTTCCAAAAGAAAATCCCATTGTTTCATTTAAAAATATGGAGATAAAATACTTCAAGGCCTTTTTGCTTTTCTATCATTTGAAACCATTCACTGACTTTGAGCCAAATCCTCTCACTCACACTCCTCCTAAACTGCATTTCTAAGAAGTAGGATATAAATTGAAAACTGCTGGCTCAATCCTGATATTCTCTCCTGTATTTGAAAATGCAGAATGATCCATGAGAAAGCCCCCCATTCTTAATTTGGTTAGTTATGTAAGGGATTTAATACAAGTTGTGATATTTGCCAAGCCTCCCACCCCACGGAAACACAGGGCAAAGAAAACCCTGGGATGCCAGTCACATCACATGATTGCACACGCAAAACATACAGGAAAGCTTCACAGGCTCTCCCATGATAAGAGAGCTCTGCTTAAATGAGGATGAAGAGTTTCAGCACGCCATAGTCTACTGCAAAATTCTGACATTATAGAATCACAGAATCATTGAGGTTGGAAAAGACCTCTAAGATCATCTAGTCCAACCATCAAGCCAGCACCACCATGCCTGCTAAGCCATGTCCCCAAGTGCTGCATCTACCCATTTTTTGAACCTCTCCAGGGATGGGGACTCCAACCCTGTCCTGGGCAGCCTGGTCCAATGCCTGACCACTCTTCCAGTAAAGAAATGTTTCCTAATATCCAATCTAAACCTCCCCTGGTGTAACTTGAGGCCATTGCCTCTTGTCCTATCGCCAGTTAACTGGGAGAAGAGACCAACCCCCACCTCGCTACACCCTCCTTTCAGGTAGTTGTAGAGAGCAATAAGGTCCCCCCTCAGCCTCCTCTTCTCCAGACTGAACAGCCCCAGCTCCCTCAGCCACATCTCATACTTGTTCTCTAGAGCTTTCACCAGCCTCATAGCCCTTCTCTAGACACGCTCCAGCCCCTCAATGTCCTTCTTGTAGTGAGGGGCCCAAAACTGAACACCACATTCATTCTGTTCTGTGTAATACAAAACAAACACTTTTTGCTTGAAAATTTTTGTTCATTAAAAAATATGTATATAATCCACTTTTCTAAGGGCCTTCTCATTGGGAAATAAAGAACAGTGATGATGACTTCATGAAAACTTTCAAAAGGACTGGATATAACGTATCAACATTCATCCATGTCAGAAACATCTGCAAAAGAAAACGTTCAAAGACATAGTCTCTGTTAAAAAGGCCATAATAAATGAAATTATTTTGTTCCAAAGCCTCTAAACAGTGCTTTTAGATCTACATAACAAAACCCTTTTGTCTCTGTTTCCTGTCTTTCAGTTGTTCCCCAGCAAACATGCAGACTGTGGGCTAAAGACAATGTTGTTTCTAACTGCTGCCGACGGTGTCAGGGAGCCAAGGTGACTTCTTTCCTTCTGATAGACCCTCACATCCGCTCTAGACTCTGCCAGCCAAATGATGGCTTTATTTACATCCTGCCTCCCCACCGTCTTCAAACCATGTCCTTGCTGATACCCGAGCAGCTGCGGTGAGATTGCACATGTGCAGCTGACTTGAATTCAGTGAGCAATTTTGTTGATGCACACGGAGAGGAAGTTCCAGCTGTGCACTGGCTCTGGAGGACTGACAGGACTAAAAAGCAGCAAAATTGTCCTTCTGCCTCTACCGTTAGAATCACAAGATAGGACTGGAGGGAATCCGTCAAGTTATTGAGTCCAGTGACCTGCTACTGCAGGCAATCATATCAGGTAAACCCCAACAGAATGATCAGATCCCACTGTAAAGTCAAGCTTTCTAGCTGGCAGCCAAAACTGCGAATCTCTGCAGGGCTGATCTGCTGGATAAGCACAGAAAGGAGATACAGCCTTGTCCTGGTTTTGGCTGGGACAGAGCTAATTTTCTTCCTAGTAGCTGGTACAGCGCTGTGTTTTGGATTTAGGATGAGAATAACGTTGATAACACGCTGATGTTTTAGTTGTTGTTAAGCAGTGCTTACATAGAGTCAAGGACTTTTCAGCTCCTCACACTGCCCGACTACTGAGGAGGCTGGAGGGTCAGGCCGCCGAGACCCAGCCAGGGCAGCTGACCCACGCTGGCCAGAGGGATATTCCATAACACGTGACATCACGCTCCGTATACACACCACGGGGAAAGCTGGCCGGAAGTGCTGCTCAGCCGGCTGGGCATCGGCTGGCGCGTGGTGAGCAATTGCGTTGCACACCACTTGTTTCGTATATCCTTTTTATCACCATTATTATTATTATTATTTTCCCTTCCTTTTCTGTCCTATTAAACTGTCTTTATCTCAACCCAAGAATTTCACTGGTTTTCTTCCTGATTCTCTCCCCCATCCCACTGCAGCAGGGAGAGTGAGCGAACAGCTGTGTGGTGTTTAGTTGCCGACCGGGTTAAACCCCAACAAGCCTCCACAAGCAGAACTCCCTCTGGGAGCAGTTGCTTCTCACAGTCTGAACATGATCATATCATGCTGAGAGGACAATATCAGCTCTATTTACCTGACCTTTATTTTTTTTTATTAGCAAACTTCAGATAAAAAGCATTATCATGGCTCCTGCAATTAGATAACCTCAGCAAACAGCAGACCGATCTATTATTTATTGTAATGCCAAAGGCCAAAAGCTACTCAGAAGCTGAATGTTGGTATTTAAGTTGAAAAAGCAGTCTTGTTTCTGAAATCATGTTGCTGAGGCTATTTGTCAATGTGCATGTAAATAACACATCAGAAAGAGGAAGGAGATGCTAGGTAGTCTTGCTAACAGTGAATAAAACCCAAACCTGCTATCAAGTACTATGTACATACAATAAACTCACACTTTGCAGAGCACACGGGAGTTTTCTAGAGGTTTTTGGTGACGGATTTTGGATCACACTCCAGGTGGGAAGGAGATAGAAAGCCCTGGACACAATTTCTAGAAGGGTCAGACACACTGGCTCCATGTTCTTCAACAGGAGGTGCTAAATTTCAGCGATTTGTCCCCACATTAAGAGCCTTGTTTTGAAAACAGCATTGTATCCCCTTGTCCCCTAAACTGAGAAACAGATCGACAATGAACATCGCTCCTACTCAAATACTTCATATGAAATTCAGCTGTGAAAAACAGTTCTGCCCCCACCAGCTGCCATTGTAACACTTACAAGCCAGATTTTCAAAATAACCCAGTCCCTGAAGCATGCTGAGGCTTTTTGAAAATCTACCTACTTATCTTGGGAGCTCAGCCTTTTTCAGCCCTCATGAGTGAAAGACTTTCAGATGTGTTCTAAAAATGAGAAGGAGCCCCTGTACAGCAGAAAGCATTTCCTACTGTCCATTTCCCCTTGCCAAAGGCAGTCTATTATCTCTGCTTTCTCTCTTTCAAAATCCGGGTTTTTTTCCACAAACAAAACCCCAATAGTCTGTAATTTCTGAACTCATTAGTCACCAGCTCTTCAAGGAAACTAAATTAATGCTCAACAGCTGCTCTACTGTGTTAGAGAACTCCAAAAACAAGAGCAAATTTCCGTGAAACAACCTCTCTTCAAATTTACCCCACATATATCTACATCACTTCCCGAGGTAGACATTTGGATGTTTTAAAATGTTTTCTGCTTCAGATGATCAACTAAACATTTTTGTATTTAGCTGTATGATTAAAAACTGTATTGGAAAGCACTTCCCCATCAACTCCAATAGACACAATCTCCCTCTTACCAGTGGTCTCTAAATCTTCAAAAATCAGATGCCTGTGCTTCACTGCTTTGCTATCATGCAGAAGGTATTAATTATTCCTGTTTGATGGTTACATTAGAGCATTGTCCTGGCATGTTCCTGTCTTCTTCTGGAAGACTCTATTAAGGATTTCTATGAGACAGTGCTATAAACTCTCCCAACTTAACCCAAGAGCAATATTGATTATAAAGGTCTGTTTTCTGTAAGTTAATTGGATAAATGTCTTCATGAAATCAATCAACAATTCCCTCCCCACCCGCCTCAAATGGAAAAAAAAAAAAAAAAAAAAATCTAACTCCTCTAAAATGCTCAGCTTTCAGTTTCCTGGCTTTCACAATATCTTTACACTCATGTCCTGTTATCTCAGGATATTCCAGGTTGGGGAAAAAATAATTTCTAATGTTATAAAAGAGCAGGAACATAATCTATTTTTAGCTAACAAAAAGCCATAATGCCCTAAGATTTAAGAACCTTCTTTATCGTCTAATAGACATTAGAAATGACAGTAACTCATTTTTGTCTCTTTGCAGGTCATTTTTACAGGCTCTTGAACACACGCTCCTGGAGCAGAGATTCAGCCGTACATGTAATGTAATATAAAGTAACCAGGCTCAAGAGGTATATATTCTCTGACAGTGCAATGAAGGTTTCCCAGCTCCCAGGGCTAAACACATGGAAGCAAAACCAGGCACACGTGCAGAGGGTGTGGTATGCTCCTTAGATGTGCCCTACCTGGAATGACCTTGGGGAAGAAAGAGAGCACACCTGTTTCGCAGTTAAAGAGTCAGTGTTCTAAATTAGCAACTAAACAGATTCCTGGGAGGTCTGTATTGCCCATATCCTCCAAACCTGTGTTTCAGAGAAACCAGGTCTGCTTCTTTATGGCATGCGATAAAAGAAACCGTCAGCACATCAACTGTCTTTGTGTCTGATACTGGTACAGTTCTGATTGTTCTATATAGCTCACTTTTAACAACAACTCAGAAATCCTGGATGGGAATTTTTGTTCTTTTCAGGAACGGACTGTTCACTAGCTAACATATTTCCCCACTCTAAACATAAGGATAGCCGCAGATCTGCCAGTTTCTTAACAAACCTGTTTCACTTCGGAAGAAAGGAGGCCTAAGGCAATGTCTGGTTCCAGGTCTATGTGTTTCATTCCAACCACACTGAATTTTTCTAGGTCTAGTTTTCGGAGGATCCTTGCAAGGCTACGGCTCCAGGCGCCAGGTTTGACCAGCAGCACTGTGCAAAGAATCTGGGCTCCTGTAACAAAGCACACCAGTGAAAAACCCTGAGCAGCTCCTAAAATCAGAGGTAAAACATACAGTAATATTTGTTTACTAGCCTGGACAGACATTTGTAGAAGAGGGTTATCTAACAGCTGGCATGAAGTTCATAAAAATTTGAACAAAATAAGTCCACAAAAAAACCCTGTATATATATGATTTTTTGTTTTGTGGGTTTTTTTTTTGTTTGTTTTGTTTGATTTTTAGTTTAAAAATTTATCTGAAACAGTCTAGGGCTTGTAAATTTTTTTTTTCCCAGGAAATCTGCTCCGAGTCCAAAAAGTTTATGTGGCAGGTCTGTAAGATAAGACTCCATCCTTCATATGATACATGAATGTTTTAAGAGGGATAAAATGTTCCCTTTTACATTTTTCATGTGAACTGTGATAAAATCCTTAACACAGCTATTAAATTCTTATTCCTTATAGTTTATCTCTCAGTGTTCTGTATCTCGCTGTTATAGCTGTGTTTCAGAGAGGCACTAACAAGTATGACAGGTCTCAATAAATGTTCTAAACCTATTATGAATAGAATTGTGTTTACCAAACTTGAAATTTCAGCAAAAACTTTTTGCTTCTGACAAAGCTCTCCCAGCAGAGCTGCCAGCCAGGTGCAGCACTCGGTGTGCTACAAGAAATAGAAACCAAAACAGACCAAGATAGTTTTGCTGTCTGATGACACAAAATGTGTTAAAAGGCAGAAAATACATAAATTTAATTTTTAAATGACAGCATTTTGAAATTATTAGTTTTGCTAATCTAAAGTACCTTATTAGTAGGAATCCTAACCACAGCCTTTGTAGACGTATTGGCATCTGTAGTGTCGGAACCAGTCAGCTAGGACCCATTAACTGCTGGTGCCTAACCATGCCAATTAGCATGAAGCATGAGGTAACAGTACTTCAGTCAGCTAAAATTGATCCATGATTATCTGTTTGTGTACATAAAATGTCATTTTATGTTTCCTGTACATGCCACTACTAATTATACAGATGTTGACGCAATGAAGCATCAACAATGCTACATATAATTTAATGCATACTGTAATTTTCAAATGGCAAGAAGCATGTTGCTGATTCATGACAGAGAAATATGGGATCAAAAATAAAAAGCAAGAGTACTGCCCCCCCCACTTGATATAGAAACTTAACCCTTATCGTCCAGGTAGCCCTCCTATTAAAGATCTGCTATTTTCTTCACATCATTCTTGAACAGAAAGGTTTAAATGCCATAGCAACAGCCTGCAAGTGCAGAAGCAACCCTCTCGGATCCACTCAGCTGCTCGCGTGCAGACCGGCAGTCTCGACTGTATGCTGTTACATAAGCGCCCATTGTCCTCAAGACGGTTTACTCACCATCTGCTGTGTTTCTGGGCAAACATTCTCATTCTTGTGGTATGTGAATCACTACATGCTGCATATTTATGTACTTTAGATGCCTCAGGAGGGATTTGTCTTATGTCACTTTGCCAGCTTGGTTTGGTCAAAGACACGTGTTGAACATAGGTGGAACACCTTGCCACTAGAGCTAGTTTTCTCTCCTCGGTGATTATAAGTGACAACAGTTAGAGCAAATGCCGCTATCTATCAATGGGAACAGCCTCTATTGATCATGCATTACCAGAGGTGCCTGTTTGGCAGCCCTCAAGCATGCCTGATTTCCATCTCCAGTTCCAAATGCTTTGTGGCCTTTCCAGGTTTGCCAAAGTTACCTGGTCTTTGTTATATTTTTCTGCTTTGTAGTATTTTTAGATCCCTTCCTCAAGGCCAATTATATTTTTCCCCCCAAAAAATATTACATAGGTTTTGATTTCATAGTGTAACTGTGATAAATACTTTTTATTTTATATACTATTTATATACAATAGTTTAGATATGTGCATGGCTTAAAATAAGTGTAAACTCTAGAGAGGCAAATACCATATTTCCTGCCATGCTTACAAAAAAAGAATGTATACCACTGCCTGCATTCAAGCCTAAGGAAAAAAGTTGTTATAATACTTTTGCCTCTTATTGGCTGGTATATCTAGATGAGCTGGTTTCACAAAGTCCTTATCAAACCACATTTTTCCATTTGCTCTTCTCTCACCTGTTTGCAAGTAGGTAAACAGTGATTCTGCGTGGTGCCTCTGGCTCTCTCCCACTAAATAAGAAAAGCAGACAGATTGGAGTAAGTGGTATGGATGTTCTGGGACAATAATTTGAGAATATTGCCATCATCTCTACATAATGCAGCCAACATCGCTAGGACACACGGTTATTTTAAAGTGTTATACGGGGACACGCATGGCTTGATTTCAGACATTCAGATGTATTGGGATACCCTGGGAGCTGTCCTACTTACCACTTCTTCAGTAAGCCCAATAGCATATCCTGAAATAGACTGCAAGTACTAAATCATGTTGATTCTTGGTTACCCTTTTTGTGTATTTCAGGGAGTGGCTAACAGTGGTTTTAAGCTACCTTGGTGCTCCCAACACTTCACAGCCAAGTTAGAAGCTGTCTTGTTTCCAGTGTAAGTCCCAGAAGCTCAGGTGTTTTGTTTAATGTCCTCTCTGGTGCCCCTGGAAGCCAAGCAGGACTGTGTATTCTGACTACACACCCACTGAGCCCAGAACTGTTGTTCAGTCCCTTCCTCAGCTCTGCTGATAAAACCTCACCGATCTTCCCCAAGCAGCCAGGAATGGTCGCTTCAGTGGTTCTTGATAAGAGCAGAACAGTATAAAAGGAGTCTGGTCAGTCAGAACTTATGACAAAAGCCTATACAAAAATGTTTCTTTCAGTCTAATGTAAAACCTGCAGTGACCTGGAGAGGCAAGGAAAATTTAAGGCACTTCAAGGCACACACAAATTGGGAAATCATCTAGGACTGGGGCACAATGAGGACAAGCTTGCACCAGATTGATAAAGGACTTCCTTTCCCAGTGACCAGCAAATTTAATCAGTGTGACATGCAAGGCAGATGATAGAAAACTAAAATCTGCTCATCGAAACAAAATCATTACCATTCTTTTGTATTTACTACTGTCTGAAATTCATGTGTTTCTACCTTCCAGGTACATTGCCCTGGAAAGTATCTAGCCAAAGTGTTCTTTTTGTTTAATGAGACCTTCTCCTCTTTCCACATGTCTGTCTTTTATTTTCCTGGAATAACAAGAGTACACATAAAAGGTGCAACGAGCTTCGAGGTCCTTGCCTCGTAAATTTTTAGCTCACTTCCTCACAGTACCAATTTTTTTATTTAGTATTGGTGTTCTTTGAAAGAACTTCCAAGATCTGTGAATTCCGTGGTGACTGGAGTGGCATTGTAATGCAAATGACAGAGCCCCTGTCTGAGCCTTAGGAAACGTGCTCCTGCTCCGATTTCTGTCACCCACTTGTCAGACAATGGTGATCAACACCTTTCACCTCTCTAGGCTTCAATTACCCCCTCTGTAAAACATGAGGAAACACACCTTCTTGGAGATCTACAACTGAAAAGGGCTGCTAAAGAGCAGGCATTAATTACTGTTCTGGCCTGCATTCCACACCAGCCCTAGATAGGTCATCCAGCCACGCACAGAATTGTGTAGAAGAAAGGCAATACTACCACCTTCCCCCAGAGCCAAGTGGACCCATCTGGCCTTTCCTTCCTAATTGCCTGGGATGCTGATGTCTAACCAAAGGTTTACTAATGCCATTTGAATGACTCTGACAGACGACACAGAGTTATAGTATTTTTCAATCCATTTTAAGAGTATAACGCTATTTGTTTTTATCCAAGAGGCAACCGGTGCATATTTCTGATCTTACCTTCAGCCCTGGACCTCTTGCCAGGCGGTGGCAGGTATTTCATAGCAGGGCGGTGTTCTGCATCTGTAAAAGGAAGGAGATGTATTTTGATGGATTCATAATGGGGACCTTCACTTTTTGGGGGAGCAGGGGGTGATGAAGGTAGTTCTATTTAGCAGGGGAAATGGCAGACGTTTGACCAGCTGCAAAATATTGAAGAGCTGTTCTCTAGCACAAAGACCTCTCCATTCCTCCCAACAACAATAACGGGAGGAAAAAAATGTAATGACCTTATAAAAGAGATAGTGCAGGATGCTGAAGTCATGCTTCAGCTATGCTCCTTTGTTCGCAACAATGGCTTTGGTGGGAAAGGCTGGCACTGTGATTACAGCCTCCCTCAATAAACTGATCTCACAGTTCTGCTCTCCTCTTATCCTGCCTTTTGGTCTCAAGATTAGTTTAAGGAAGGGCAGCAATGCATGAATTCTTACAGTTTTATACAGTAATTTGGGATGTCTGATGCCTTCTTTTTTGAAGGCCTGCTCTTCTTGCTCTACAATCTCACATAGGACACCTATGTAGTTCACCATCAAATCTAACTTTTTGTGAGACTAAAATGAGTATCTTTTTCCAGACACCATCACATCTGTTTCTTTCTATTCAGTAAAGCAAATTTGTTACTCTGTGCTACATAAACACCGTGTGTTTGCACAAGCGTCTAAGTTTGCATTGACAACAAAGGCCTTCCCCAAGAAAAGATGAGGAAAGAGCTATAAATTACAAAGCATGAATGCATGTCTGCAACTGTTACTCCTCCTCACTTGATACATGGTGTTTCCACAATCTTGATTTATCTCTGTTTCTGAATAATCAGAAATCATTAGGCTCAGAACTGTTTATCTTTAGGTGTGAGGAGTCAGGCTTCTCCAAGAACGGAGGTGATATGCCAATATATTTCACATTAGAAGAAGCCAGTGGGAGCTCATACTCTGCTGCTCCAAAGCATATCATATCAATAACACCATAGTCTGCACGGTGATTTAGTTTAGAGAGGCGTGACTATACATTTCTTGCTACAGGAGGAAACTAGCAGGTTTACTATGCTGAAAGATCAATGCTAACATATATCACTGAAGTCTGAGAAGCTTTTGACAACAAAGATCTGTGTTCCTCATGAACTGTTCATTCTCTTCTAGTATAAAAATTAATTCTCAAGAAATCCACTTCCTTCAGCTCTTGTAGACTGGCAGTACCTTTGTCTCCCTGAGTACAGAGGCATGGTTGGGGCATCTAGCCTCAAGAAGTTGGGCACCGCAGTTAGGTGCCCACATTTAGGTGGGATAGATCTTGGTCTCTGTTTCCCAGTTTCTCTTATATACAGAGGTAAAACGCGTAGTATTATTTACAGGTCCTGCCGACTGCTGTAATATCTATTTAGTATTTATGGAGTACCTTGAGATCTTCAGAAAGGGCACCAGGCCATGCATAGCGACATTAAATTAATAGGCCAACATGTAGATGAACTCAGCTGGCTCCTGCTGACTTAATATCCCTCATCATTATCCAGCAGCACACAACCCCACTTTATGAAGTTTTTCTGTGCCTGAGAAAACCCCATAGCAATGGATTCTTTTGTCCAGGTTCAACAAATTCCTAAACACCTTATAACTGAGGACATTAGAAACAGTAAGAACATGTCTTACCAGTTACAAAATCGGTCTCTGTGAAGAAGAGGATGGCTTGTCTGAATGTGACCTCTGGTGTTAAGGCCATTACTGTCTGTAGAGGACTGCCACTCTTGCTTAGCTTCTCCCTGCACTGCGTTAATCTCTCCAATGCATCTGCAAGAACTTCGAAGGCATTGATCTGCCGTAATGCACACACAAGGACTGGGTTTGACATTAGCCTATCAAGGCTTCTTTGCCAAGAAGTATCTCCAACCTCAAAAGGGGTTATTTCTCTGGCCTGACATCGAGTGAGGTGGGGCAACCACTTGAGACTTAGGAGCTCAAATCCTGAATCAGGTTTTTCTGCAAGTCAAGAGAAATCTGTTTAGCATCAGTTGACAGCGTGTGTTTCATAGAAGCTGTGTTTTCTTTTGGAGACAAGTGTTTTGCATTCACATTGTTTTTTTTACTAGACAACAAGTTCCAAAGCTGCTTTGACTTTGCCCCCTGTTGCATCCAAAATGGATTGTAATACAGATATAGAAATATACTGGGAAAAATCACAAGATACAAATGCTAGGAAATTACATTACAGGGAAAACAAAAAATGGGCTATCTGGGAAATAAACAGGGAGCCACAGACAATAAGTGCCATGATTTGATCAGAGAACACAGCTAATGGAGAGAAGTTGAAAGGGAAATACTGATAATACACTGATAACAATTGGTTTGACACAGTATAATCCATAATTATAGATCCTTTAACACCTCTCATAACATTGCATTTTAAGCTATAGTCATTACAGTAATAAGCTACAATTTAACACTGACTTGTCTCTAAAGTAGCTTAAACATTGTGTTTGTAAAGTAGTCTTACTTCCAATGTAGCAAGACGTTTAGGGGCTCAATCCATGAGTGCATACTGCTGGAAGTTTCTGTCAGCTAGAATCTCCTTCTTGCCTACCATGATACAGAACTTACTCCACAGTATTGTTTCAAGAAAGTAGGATGCAACACAGTATAAGACAGGGTGCCAAACCTCTGCCCTTTGTTAATAAACTTCCTGCATTATTACACTTAGATGCAATCTGCATCATGAAATTATATAAAGTCATCATCCTGCTTAGCACTTCACAGCACTCTTGATGCATTTGTAAGCATTTAATGCAGAGGATAGTGTCGTTACTCCTCCTGTGTGCATGAGGAAACAAAGCATGAAGTGGTGAAGTGTCTCACTTCCGATCACAAAGGATGTCAGGGGACAGAATAGTTTGTGACTTCTGAATTCCTGATGCTGTGTCCCAATTACACAGCTGCATTATCTCCCAGTACTTCGAGAAAGACACAATGCTCTGGATTACATAAAAGGCTTAGTAAGTCTAAGCACATCTTTGAACTAATCTGAAACTGTCTGAAGAAAATTATGTCCACCTGAGCTGTCTCCAATATGCAAAGTGGCCTTGCCCACGTCTACCTAGCCAAGATAAACTCTTCAGTTCTTTAGGTCGGTAAGCAAAGAAACCTGTCCTCCTTCCTGAAGTCCCTTTCACCACTTTTTTCATAATGCTCCTGCTATGATAAAAATAGCTGGTCAGGGGAAGCTTCCTGACCAACTTCTGCTGCCCTGCCCCAGAGCTAGGATCACCTGCACTCTGAGGTTGGATATTGTCCCCAGGAAGAAGGATCTGGCGAAGGAGCTCTCCAGCACTCTTCATAGTGTCCATTCCGACCAGCGTCAGCATGACAACTTGCTCTATCTCAGGATCAGAAGCATATATTCGATTGAAGAAAAGATCCAGAGGAATGTTACAGGGGTCTGGCACTGCACTGAGGTTTCCTCCTACCCAGGAAGATCATCAAAACAAAACTAGTTATCCCACGAAAACAAATCTCAAGTCTTTTTCAGTGTGAAGGAATTGACTAATTCTCGATTGGGCAGACAAAGGCCAGTGCCTCACTGTGATACTGCTCCTCATGCTGCAGCTCAGCACAGCCAGAAAAAGAATTATGCATGAGGAGTAGTATCACAGCAAACCCTTACTATTTAGTCACACTCCTTACCTGGAATTACTTTTCACCACATAAAGCAAATATATTCAGTCCTAATTTTGATATCCTTATTCATATCATTAAGTAGCGTTGGTAGATCTATACCAAAATGATTTAAGGTATCAATTTCAGATTGATAACTGATGACTGACTTCACATTAAATTGACACTTCGTTTTGCTTTCTAGGAGATTACACAGCATACAATTGAGGGCTAAATAGGGGACTGGTATAACACCATCCGTATATCCACGGTCCTATTGGGAACAGTATAACCTGCAGAATCTCTGGCCCATAAGAAATCTGTGTTTGAATCCATGCTGTTTCACTACATGATTGTTTAAGCAATTGTACAGATTAACATTTATTTACTTAGTTATTCCTACATTTTAACATTTCACAATGCTAAAAAATGGTGAATGACACGCACTTGATTAGTATTTTTCCTTATGATTTAGTGTGAATTTGGTTTTGGAGAGCATCATACTTCAATTAAAAATCCTGATATCCAAAATTTTAAATAATTTAATTAGTTGAATAAAACTGTATTAACCTGCTGAATACATAAGAAAACACTACTCATAGTTAGTGAAATAAACCTCTGATTACCATGACCTCCAAGTGTATAGAACTAGTAGGTTTAAGACTCTCCTACCCATTTGAGTTATAGATTTATAATGTAAAACACATTTACTTGCTTTTTCAGGTCCTATCAATTTCCCAGCTTTGAACAAGTGAGTTACTGAAGTGAATTCAACTGTATAAACCAAAATGAAGAACATCTGAGTAAAGTGAAATGAAAAAGTGCCTTCTCTGCACCTACTGAGGAAACTACAGCTGCCAACATTTATCACTTCAGCAAATTCTAGTTTTACATGCTTAATCACCAATTTATCTCCTTTTATTATTTTGACTTCTCTTGAAACTATGGCAATAAATACATATTGATTGGATATTAATCTTTTAATTATGGTAGGTTTAAAGGTTGAATTGGTTGTTACAATGTCACATTTAAAGAATTTATTTTTCTACATATTTTAAAATTTACTTTAAAAAAGGTATTTCCCTTTCACCTCTCTATTGATTCTTCCATTCATTATCCAGCAACAGAAGACATTCAATGAGAGTTACTATCATTGACAGACAGCAGAATGCTAAACGAGTTATTATAGACAAGCATATTCCTAATATTCTTATTCAGGAAAATCCTCTAATAAGGTTGTCAGACCTTATAACAGCCAGAACAATGCATTGCCTGTAGCTTTAACCTACCCAGTGCCTGCAGCAAGGTGTCGGTGTAAGGAGCCACATGGAAACACGTGGAGGGGTCCAGCCCAGCAGTGGCAGGCAGGCTGCTCTGCCTGTTGCCAAGGAAGCCTCGCTTTGCCAGTTCGTTGATCAGTCCTATGCACAGAACAAAAGAAAATGTCAGGAATACAGAGCTCTGTGATGCAGTCTGACATGAAAACACTCTTCTTATAAAATATTTTGATTAATCTGACCACAGTTCCATTACAGAGACATTAATGTGAGCCATGCCGAGCTTCCCTAGGTGACACGAAATGCAGCTCGATCAACCCCTCTCCCCAAATTATATTCACCTGCAGTGGGGCAAGAGGCTGTTGAAAAAGTGAGGCTTGGCTACAGCTTTCTGTGGAGACATCTCTGGTTTCTGACCAGCACCCCAGCTGTTTCTATTACCTTCTAACAACTGCTGTGAACTGCAACGTGGAACATCTGCATAGAAGATGCCACACAGCTCTTACAATAGGTGTCTTAATTAAGTTGGTGTCCACAAGGAAGAGAAATCACAAATCCTGAGTCCAGTGCTCGAGCGCAGGCCCTCAAGACGAGCAGCAAGGCCGGTGTCCTGCACCCTATGCAGCACCATGTGGCCACAGAGGCATTGTTAGGATTACAGACCTGAACAGAAGCATCATGTTCTGCTCGTGTAAATCCCAGTCTGGAAAATAGCCAATTCCACGCCGCTTTTGCACACAGAAAGTGCTTGAAACTAGCAACCTCTCAGTTCCCGTTCTTCCCCCAAAAGGCTGGGCTAAGCACAGGCAGGCCATTAAGGTGCGTACAGTATGGTTCCATGACAATTAGTTCAGCCTTCTATAATAACATTTCAGACCACAATTTTAAAGGCTTGTTATTTTTTAAATTACTTTGTATACATTTTATTGCTTTCGACCATGCAAGCCCATCAAAAATTTACTGCAGTGTAGCATGGGAAATAGATTGTTAGTGTGAGAGGCTGATGATAAACCTCAGATGTCAAACGTAGCACTGACAAGACATTTGAGCTTGTACCACTGACAATCACCTATCCGCTTGTCAAAATTCAGGTGGCATCAGTAACCAAAAATGTGCCATCACTGCCACAGCAGCATTATCTGCTGTTTATTCAAGCTCCATACGTGGCAAAAAGTAAAGCTTGGAGAAAAATTTACGGTGTTTGATTCTCAAGACAGAGATCCATTACCCAAAGACACCTATCTATCTTCTCTATTTCAGGAATGATTGTAGAATTTTCGTTTGCTTTGAAAATTGAACAGAGTTCTAGACCTTGAAGGGATAACTGATTTTCAGGCGTATCGATTACAAACACAAAACTTCTTAGTGTGGTATTTACCCTGCTCAGACCCTAGTACTATTCTACACTTCCCAGAGGCAAAACCAAAGCTTATGTGGTGAAAATGTCAGCTGTCCCTCTCCAGGGCTCCGGGACATGGAATAAAGTATCTCTCTGGATCAGTTCTGAAGCAACCACAGAATACACAGAGAGAGGCATTTGCAAAATCTTCCTAAAAAAAAAGGAAAAACACCCAAGTTCTCTACAATGAGGGAAAACCTTTTACCTTTCCAGAATATTCTTTGTTCCAGTGCCCACCTATATATTTCTAGTGGAAATTTCCCCATGTAAAACATGAACACTGTAAACATCATCTGTGGCACTCTGTGAGAAAAGCAGCAAAAACTGTACTTCACTAATGAGCAACTTTACTTGGGTCTACAGGCAGCAGGTGATATGGTGCTGTAATTAGTCTGCCACGATTAATCCACTGTGTCTGTACATGTTTTCAGAACGTTCTGTGATAGTCTCAGGAGAAAAAGCAGAGGACTTTTTGAATTGTCTTTTTTTTTTTTTTGTCCCCAAACGTCCAAATGTTCTTTTCTATTGTGGATAGATTAAATGAAGCAATTGGGCAGTGGATGAATGCCTCCATCATGAGCTATTCATGATGGTGGCAACAGAGGGGTCAGCAACAGCGATCCTCCTCTCTCAGCAGTGGTGTCTGAAGGGGAGGTCGTAGGAAAACAGATGCAGGAATGGACTCTCCTGCTGCAGGCAACACGCCCACTGCCAGAGCAGGGAGAAGCAGGCAGAGCAGGGTCTTTGTTCCGTACTGGTCACGGCTGCTGCCTCTGACCTTTCCCACTTGAGACCAAAGTCATCGCATCCTTAAGAAAACCAAATAACACTTTTCATGAACCAGAGCCTCAGAACAGAGTCTGACTCGAAGAAGATTTCGGGCAGTAACTTGTCTGTTTTTTGGCAGTCCCTACACATAAAATGAGTTACAGTTCAGATGCTTGGAAGTCACAAGTATGCAGAACTCAGGGCTGAGGTTGATAGGATCAGATGCCATCCTCAGGCTTAGTGGCACATACATATTTTTGCTACCCTACCTCTCCGTGCAACAAGGTTTTTAAAATGATGAAGCCAGGCCCATTATGGAGGTATACAATGGGAAGCCAAGAGACAAAGCTCATAAATTCAAACAGAGGAGGTTCAAACTTGACACAACGGGAAAAAAGTTCCCCACGAGGACAGTCAAGCATTGGAACAAAGGCCCAGCGAGGTGAGGGAAACTCTGTCCCTTCAGATTTTCTGAAAAAAGCTCTGAGCATCCTGATCTGAATTCATTGCTGATGCTGCGTTGAGCAGGGTGTTGTATGAGAAACCTTCTGAGGTCCCTTCCAGCATGAATTACTCTATGATTCTAAGTTCAAGAGGACCCCAGTACTAAAGATCAAACAACTGACAAAAATTCAGCCTACTGTGTTGGGTATGCAGTAGCGACTGATTTACATGTTGGTCTGGAGGTATATACAGCAAAACAATCAGGCCTTGATATTCTCAATTAATATTCCCCGCAATGTAGTTAGACTGTTAATGTTTAGCTCATATGCACTGAAATGCAAACCTTCTTTTCCAAGGCTGTCGGGCATTACCTTTTACCAATGTAGGAATATGATGACTAGCATTCTCCTTTCTCAACAACAAAATGAGACAGTGCACACGTGGTTCAGCAGAGAGCTCTCCTCTTGAAGGACTGGTATCGGGTGAACTTGAAGTCTTGCTAGGGCAAAATACAGCAATCTGAAACAATAAAGGCCAGATTCTACTACTAAACCCAGGTGTAATCACTATAGGGCTCAAGCAAATCCTTAAGTTACAATGGCATAACAAGATTCAACTTACCAGCTGAGCTATAGCAACTTCCAGTAACTGAGTGTTCATGTATTATCTATTCATGGGACAGAGGAACTTAAATTAAACCTCAGGGAAGAAGCTCAACGTGAAAATGTTCTGCCCTGGAACTGGGCTGTGCTAAAATCACTACAGTCATACCTCAGCTGATATGTGGTACCATCCTAAGTCACTCATGCAAAAATGATCTTGAGTCCCAAATGAAGGGATGATTTTTCAGAAACATTTAGCACCAAAGAACACATTAAAGCAATAGATGCTGCTGCCAACTTCTTAAGTGGCGAGCATGTTCCAAATATTTGGCTATTTGGGTTGTAGTATTTCGTAAATAAGAGTTATGTTTATTCTACAAAACATTATGGGCAGGAAAAGTGTTCTTCCTCAGGCTTGGTCACAGAACAAGCAGAAAAGAGCAGGTTTGCACACAGTTTAATTTGCAAAATGATGCATTTGCTGATTGACACAGAAAACAATCCTAAGCATGACAATTTAAAGTAAGGGGTCCACTCTTTTGTAAGAGAAAGTGTCATACCATTCCTAGGTGATCTATTGTGTAAGAAGTGCAGAACTGGACTTCTTGCATATGTTAAATTTGACTGAAATCTTGCATTTATGATTATTACTGCTTCCTGAGGCTGACTTGTCAAAATGCCAAGTGTGCTTGTCCTGGTTTCAGCTGGGATAGAGTTGGTACAGTGCTGTGTTTTGGATTTAGGATGAGAATAATGTTGATAACACAGGGATGTTTTAGTTACTGCTGAGAAGCGCTTACACAGAGCCAAGGCCTTTTCTGCTTCTCACACGGCCCCACCAGCAAGTGGGCTGGGGGTGCACAAGAAGTTGGGAGGGGGGCACAGCTGATCCTGACTGACCCAAGGGATGTCCCATGTCATATGATGTCAGGCTCAGCATAAAAATTGGGGGAAAGCTGGCCAGGGGACCGCTGCTTGGGAACAGGCTGGGTGGTGAGCAGTTGGGTTTCTTTCATTTGCATCACTTGTCTTTCTTGGGTTTTATTTCTCGCTCTTTTTGTCATTTTCCTTTTCATTACATTTTATTATTATTATTATTATTATTATTATTATTTTATTTCAATTATTAAATTGTTCTTATCTCAACCCACGAGTTTACTCACTTGTACTTTTCCGATTCTCTCCTCTATCCCACCGGGGAGGGGGAGCGAGCAAGTGGCTGTGTGTGCTTAGTTGGTGGCTGGGGTTAAACCGCAACAGCACTCTAACTTGAATCTATCATCATGTTACACAGAGCTTCAAAGAAAAAAAAATTTGTAATTTTTGACAAAAGAAAAGCTCTTTTTGCAGCCCATCTGAATGCATTAGACTAGGAGACTTCATGCTGAAAGGCCATAAGCTGTACCAGAGAGACTACAAAGTACATAACCAAACATCAGTTTGTTAGATGAAGACTATTCTCCTGAATACACATTTGCAGATCAGAAATTGTTATTTTGGTTTATGGGGCTACTGCCTGCTCTTGCTTATTTTGAAATCAATGGTAAAAATCATGTTTGCCTTAGTACGAGGAGGCCCGACTGTAAATTTACACTTCTGTTCTCAGTTAGAGGCTGAGGGCTGGTAGGATTTTCTTACTAAAGAAAAAAACATCACTGAAAGCAATCAGAGTACCACTCACAGAAATACAGAGTGCTGGCTAGCTAGTAAAGAGAGAATGAGTGTCCTTGAGAACACTTACTAGAAGTGGGTTGGCTCACACATCCATAAGTTCACAGCATAATTAGTTTCAGAACAAGTGGTAACCCGAGGAGCACAACTGAGCTATGCATTCTGTCCGGTACCTGACTTGTTGTCATGCTTAGCACAACGGCTTGCTTGGGTGAAAGCTGCAGCTGTCTGATTCCTTGCAGAACAAACCCCCGACGAGTACAGACCGAAATCACGTTGCCATACGCATGAGGAGATACCAGAGGTGACACCATCAAAAAGATGTCCCCTAAATCAAGAAGAGGGTAAGAAAAGCAGCATATTATTTCCACAGAAGCTGTGGTATCAATGCAAGGCAACTCTCACAGTGGCTAGTTCCAAGGTGAAGCTCATCCCAAATGGTGACACTGTATTTTATGGTTTATTTGCTCTATCCAGCTCATAATGACTGCTATCGGAGGCCAGCCTAGGATGGAAAAGCTTATGGCATCGGTAATATCTTCATGAATCATCTACCCCAGACAGTCTGTCTCATCAGGTCTATGTAGCTATCTATGAGCTATTCATCTACCTTTGAGGTATCTATGCTCTCAGTCCACGTGCTAGCTGTGCGTCAGCTAGCACCCCTGCCACGCTGCATTTGAGCTGTTACCCTTACAGCTGGCAACCTGACAGCAGTCAGGTCCCTCAAGGTCTAAGGACCTGATAAGCCTGACCACACTGATGAATAACTAAATAAGGTCAAAAAGACCAACTGGCGATTTGTCCACCATGAAGTGTGTGAAGCAACTCCTGTCACTCCTCACTGCTATTATTGGTGGTCCTAGCTTGTAGCTAGCTTCTACAGTCTTGTTCAGCACTACCTTCTATTCCTCTTGTCCCTTCTTTAACCTTCATCCCAGAGCTTGCCTTGTGGCTCAGGCTCCTGACTCTTTGGACCAGCCTGTGATCATGACCTCACCTCACTCTTTTGTTTGGTGCCATCTGTGGCTGCAGAGGTTCCTGTCCTTGACTGTAAAGGTATCAGCCTGCTCATCCACTAGGTCTGGCTGCTTGTGCTCTCCTTGTATCCCTCAACCCAGCAGATAAGATTGTAGAAGCAACTGGAATTTACATTGAATTAGAACCTTGGGTTTTTAGACTCCTGTTTTCTAAGTTGAACCCCAAGCTCACTGCCAACAGGGTGGCAACGCATGCTATGAGCATGCTCAGGAGAAAGAGCCTACAACACCTCCTGAGCAGTGTATAATCCCCATCTTAGGTACTACAGGACAAGCTCAAGACTTTTCCCTCAAGCCTCTGATCTACCTGAGGTGTTTGCTTCGTCCTAATCTTATCTTGGGTCTCTGCTTTTACCTTCACCTCCATTATTACACTGTCCTAGTCCTAATAGAGCTTTTTTTTTTCTTCTATACAGAATGTACATTCAGATCACCATAACCTGCCAAGAGTGAGCTCTGAAGACAATTGTCAGTACCACTTGTACGTGGTTTCCTCTACACTGCCCTGTTAATTTCTGTTAGCTCTAACTAAATGACATAATGGGGCCGGAAGTATTTTAGTCTCTGTGTCCCAGTTACACTTTGTTTTGGGGGTAGAACTATCAGCAGTGAATGTTTCCTTCCGTTCTAGACTTTGTGACATGGGTATCTGCCCCCACAAGAATCTGACCAAGGCTCAGCTTGGTGGTTCAAAGCAATGGTAACAAAACAAAGGAAAGCTTGTTTATTACTAAGGATGGGACAGGCAGAATGTTTCTTCGCCTAAAATTTCTATTTGATTTTGATTTTAATATTGCAGGCTTTGAGCCAGGCTGACATTAGTGCATCATTCATTATATGTGAACTGTCAACATTTAGGGTTGCAGGTGGTAAGATTTTGGTTCCTCTCTAGTTGATAACACTTAAAAAAAAAATTCACATACACCATAATCATATCCCAAAATCAACGAGAATACCTGCTAGGGTCAGTAAAAGTTTGATTACTGAGAAGCTGCAGATATACCTGGTGGGAGCAGCAGTACATTTGTTCTGCTTGCTCTGCATGGGTGTATCTTCCTGTCTCCAAGAGAAGCTGCTGGAGACCTGGGGGAAGGAGTCACTGAATGCTTCCTTTCCTTAAAACCCCATAGGGTGTCTGCTCCCAGACCAGATTTTCAGCTTCTCTTCTGAGAGTCATGTTAGCTGTGACAGTTATCTATCTGAGGAGCAAAGCTTGAAAGTGACTTCCTGAGCCCAAATACAGATGGAACGTGGTGTGGTGTAACTCGGCAGCCCACATCAAATGTGAATCATTAATGGCCATAAAAGGAAGGGGAGGCATAAAATCTGACTCATTCCATCAGCAGCAACCAGCTGCCATCAATACCAATCCCAAATAACACAGAGCCAAGGGCTGTCTGCCAAGCTACTTGAGTTGAGACCTTTTTTTTTCTGCTTTCTCCCTTCTCCATTTTCTCTCTGTCACCTTCTGTCACTTTCCACTCCTTTCATCTTTTTGACTTATGCTTTCATTCTTTTCTTATACTTTCTTTCCTTTGGCAATAAAATTTTCTGTGTCTTCTTTCTATGTCAGTAGAACCCTGCTTTCCTTCTCCCTGACAGCTGCTGAGCTTCCACACCCCTCAGGTTTTTTTTCCTGTGAAACTATATTCAACTGTGGGAGTAGAAACCGGATAGCAATGCTCTGATAGCAATGTCTAAAAATCACTTGTGCCCAAGATCCGCTGTGCCACGCCACACTACAGAAGATTGTCAGCACGTTGGCCCACTACCACAGACATCCCTATACCCCAGAGATCCTTCTTAGCTGGTTATAAGGCCTGCATGCCTTGGCAGGTTTCCCTTGAACACAGTAAGCTACTGCTAGCTAGGTATGAATTCAGAAGCTGGAAGACTACTCCTACAAAGGGAAAACAGGGATTTGCGCCGAGTCAGGTGATAGCCAGTTAATATTAGCCCCATGAAGTGCTTTCTTTTCTGACTGTGTGGTCAGTCCTGCCCTGAGTGAAGTTTTAACCATTACACACCCACGATGATGGTACTGAACTTGTTACCAGCAGAGGTAGGTGATCTCTAATCAGATAAACATGCAGTTTAAGGACACTGTGAGGTCTTCACATGACTGTTTCTATGATGAACAGGCCCCTATCTGCAGAGATTTCCCGTTGGGTGGTTTTTAGTTTGGGGGATTGTTTTTTTTGTTTTGTTTTGGTTTTTTTTTTACCCTTCAGTGAAATCTAAGCCGCCTACAGGACTCTAGCAGCAACTCCCATGAGGAGTATGAGGTGGTAACACTCCGCCGTCACTTCATTTTAGGCAACGGTGTTTCACTAGAAATTCATTCCTGGCTCTAAGCTGGCCAGGTCTCAGCACTGAGCAATCCAGGGAGGCAGAATTCCCCAACACAGGTGGGCTGGAGTAAGGTAATATTGTCAGTGAAGGAGAACCACAAAACCTCAAGATTCATTCCTAACACTGACCTTTGGTAGTCGAGACAAGCATTGCTGGAGGTCGAGACAGCAGCATGCCCTGGAAATCAACATTTTCTTCATCTGCTTCGGCCCTAGTTGATGAAGGACTCTGACAGCTAAAGAAAGACAATAAATACTAAAAGCTGTTATACCAGGCTCTGACACAAACCTACTTTCTGCAACAAACCCAGGGCCACAGAAGCTTCTCTGGTAAAACTGCTTTACTGGAAAAGCCATTTCAATCCCTTGTCTGTGGCATGAGCTGCATCAAGGTCTCTCTGACTGAACATCATCTTATATTACTACCCCCCAAGGCTCTCTGTGTTCATGTAAAAGCAGCTAATGTAAAGCAGCGAGCTTGTCAAGGAAATCTGGGAATCAAGAAATATGTCAGGCTGTCTTACCAGAGCTTTTCCTACCCAAAATACATCATAGTTGCTATTCACTTCTGGTTCTTTAGCCAGCGTTTAACGAGTTTTAAAGGTTCATGTTGGGCAACAAGCACTATTAAGTCTGGCAGAGATATTCACGGCAGTGAAAAGTCTACAGCATTCCTGCATATCCAAAAGGACCAAATCACAGCACGGTGTGGTTCTGAAAGGCAGGGACGGACAGCAACACAAACTGTAGTCGGTGAAACAGTTTGGCTAGGTCTGTGAAGTACAGGCTGCTCAGGCAAACCTGCCTGCCTCATCCCCTGCCACCGAGCTGGCTGGAATACACCCTGCTTGTTTGCTCCCAGGGGACCATGGCATTTGCAAGTATAATACCATGGCATTTGCAAGTATAATCTGAGTTGCAGTTTGTATTCTTGTCTCCCAATGGACCAAATTGCCAGCATTACAAGACAGACAAGTGCATTATTTAGAATGTAGCACCACTCTGGACTGGCTAGCTTATACTGAAGGAGCAGAATTCATCACCTTTGTAAGAGGAAAAAAGCATCCCTGATGAAAACAAACAGATAAAAAAAGAGAATGAAACTTTGCCAAACTGTTTTTTTTTCAAATCTTAAAAGTAAAAATGATGAGAGTCACTGTTCATGGCCAAGCAGAAATGAACTCTGACACACAGTTCCTCCATGAGCATCAGATTAATTCTACACGGGTGCACTTTGCCAGTCTGCAGAAAGCACCACCAGGACTGCAGAAGACCTCACCTCTAGCCTGCTGCCACTGACACAGCGTGCCACGCTGCACCCAGTATCCACAATTAGCCGGGATCTTTAAAAATCTGTCCAGAACTTACAGGTGCAGGGCCTTGTCTGAGCTTTCTGCAGGGGAATTTCACCACAGCATCATTTATTCAGTTCAGCAATATTGAAAGGAGATGTCCAGGGCCTGAAACCCCAGTGTAGAGGCTGGCATCCCATGTGATTGCACAGGCCTGCGTGACAAGCATGACAGATAGGGAGAGGAGATATACAGTTTGATATCCTCCTGGTTGGTGGAAATTCCTTGAAGCCCTAAGCCAGGTCTTTTGATAAAGCACTGTAAAACAAATGCTTCAAAAGCCACAGATCTGCCTCAGCTTGGAACAACCACAGGGGCGTCTTTCAGAAGCCAGAAAAAGACAAGTGTATCTTTTCTTCCCTCTGCAGGCCAGCCTACTCTGATCCTCCAGAGGAAAGGGACCTCTGAGCACAGTACAGCCCTTCATTTACAATGTGCTTCCTGGGTCTGTAGGTTTGAGTGTCTGTCCAGGAAGCTGCAAGATTGTCGGGAAGGGAAATGTTTGTTTTGTGCTGTAGAAAGTACTCATTTTCATCGAGGAAAAAGCTGCTGAGAGGTCTGGGAAAAGAGTGCTGGGAAGGAGTGCAAGAGTCCAGGCTACCAGCTCAGCCTTTCCTCTGCCTCTCTGGAGGCACAGGTGGTGTGTAAGGGCTGCTCAGTGCTGACTGCCACAGAGCTGCTGAAGCTTTTCTCCCTGCCACCCAGCCCTTTCCCTCACACACCTCTGCTCTGCTGAGGAAGGCCAACAGCAGGCATTCTGTCAGCCTAAGATCAATGTTACAAACCAAGCAACTTGAAGATTAAAAAACATTAGCTAAATCCATTTCTGTCCGAGATAGTCTAAGTGAGTCTGTGGGAGCTGTGGTTCCTCTCCCTGTAGGACTACACAGCCTAGCGCAGACGGTCTATGTCGCATGATGGATTCCTAGACGCTTAAAAGCCCAGTTCCTTCTGCAGCCGTACCCAGACCCATCTGAGAGCAAGATTCCAGACTCCTGAACCTCACTTGTTCCCACCACTTTTTGGCACCCTATTGCTATGCCATCAGTTCCTAAATTGCATTTCTCATGCTGACTGCTAGAATTAAAAGTTTATAAACCGTCCTTCATTGTCACACACTTCTGTCATAATCCTCCAAAGAACTATTGCCATCCGAAGGCCCTTATCTCTAATCAGTTGATATGGATGGGACATAGGGCAAAGCTAGACCAGGCTTTCAAGCAAAGGGCCCCTCAGTGGCACACGCTTGCAGCCCTCCTCCAGCACCAGGCACAGCTGGAAGAGGTCTCAGATCAGTCTGATCAGATGTTTCAGGCATATAGGGCCCAAGAGCAGGTGCTGCAAGCGTATGAGTTACAGGCCTAGCCACCAGGGAACAAGGGATAGGTAGCAACTGCAGGAGTCCCACACCTGACCCCCTTGACACATCTATTATGTGCTGCAGAGGAGACGGTCCTGCGAGAGAGGGACTTATGCAGACTGTAGTAACTTGGTTGGAAATATAAAAGCAGACAGATTGCTCCCACCCTGCACTCTTGGTCACCGAGACCTTTAGCAGAAGACTGATATGTAAAGACAAAGCACGCTAGCTGCGTGCCTGCCTGGCCTCCATGCCACGCTTTGCCTGTGGGAACAACCACAGTTCAAAAACATCCAGGGCCATCACCTTGCTCTGTCACATCGGGAAGCCAGACCCAGGACACCAGCAGGCAGCACAGCACACGTAGCCCTCGCTCCAAACCAGAGGCACAGCTCCTCGTGCACATGGCTGTCCAGGAAGGGCAGGTAGACGAGAGGCTCCGCTGGGCTCCTGCCGTAGATGGCATTGATGGAACTGCAGTCCGTCACGCTAGCCAGCCGTGGGTCAGATGGCCCAACAATACTCTGCAAGGTGCTGCGTGCTTTAGGCCCTCTCACGCCTAATGCCAGCACTGGTGGCACCTTGCCAGTCTTGGAAGTATAGGAAGCAGGCAGCTTTTCTGTGAAAGACAAACACATGCATGACTAAAACATGGAACAATCCGCCCCAAGGTCATTCATTTCACTCAAGTGCTCTTTTCAGTTCTGTCATAGGCAGACTTCAAAGTAACCTGCTGGTTACCTGTCCTGTGGGTGATATGCTGGCAACCAGCTGCGTGTTTTTACCCAGTAGTGAATCTGACATTATTCACGTTAGTCTGTTAAAGAAAGGGGAGTTGGTTGCCTCATATTTGCTGTGGAAAGGAGTGTACACAGGGTTAGTTTATACGGAGCAGCTGATACACTAGAAGTCAACACTTCAACTTCTTGTGCAGTACGGTAGTCATGCCCACAAGGAAGGCTGGGGGATTAAAGGGGATTAAAGGGGAGATAGGACAAGAATATGAGTCTGTGTTTTCTGTTTCTATAATTTTTATCAGATATGGGAACGCTGGGAAGGGGATCACAAACTGGAAATTCACAGACTTCTTTTCTAGATTATTTCATTCTGTATCAAATACAGATTTTGTACTATGTTGTAAGGCAACATTTCCAGGCAAGTATTTGATTAGCTGCCCTTATTTCCCTGCCAGGACTTGAACTGTGGCTTCCCTTATTTCCTGTGCAACTCTTCCCTATGTCTCTGATGAACCTTTCTCCATGTCTACTGTCAGCGTGGTTGGGGTTCAGTAACTAACCCCAGAATAAGAGCAAGCTTGGCTCCTCCACAGTTCTTAATGCAGATGTTAGAAAAAGAAGCAAGGTGCATCACTTTCTTCCTTAAGGTTTAAAAACATATTCAATTACATCATTTGTTGCATAAGAATCAGAAGCCAGAACATAAGTCTCCAGAGCAGGCAGATAATGCAGAAACTGGCTGTAAATATTCAAAACAATCATTTTAAAGTTTTCAAGCTAAGGGTAAAAATCTAATTTACAAACTTGCATAGCAGTTCTCAGCTCAAATGAATTGTCTCTTCATACGAAATGTTCCTAAATAATGGTGCGTGATACAAAGCACTGAAGCAGATCTGCTGCCTGTCATCTCCTAATAATGACTGGTGATTTTATGGTTTTCCTATTCATTTCTGGAGTCCTTCTTCATCTCTCCAGCTATCAGTATGAATGTAGTATGTGTACAGCGCTGAAACAACTGCAACTGCAAGCTCATTTCGAAGGCAGTCTGCTCCTATTGTTTTCAAATGTAAAAAGGGGCACAGAGACTGGAGAATTTGTCTCCGATTAAGCTGGTCTTTCCTCACCTTCTGCCCGAGGAGAACTCATTTCTCTCACTCTCAGCCTGCCTATACCTTTCCCCGAGAGAAATGTATTGCCTGTATTCATGGTGGTATCACGTACAAAACTTCCAGAACTTCTTGGCTTAAAAGAACATACAAACCATACCATACTGCAGAAGTAATCTCTGTACTTTGCAGCTAATTTAATGCCTGATGCTCTAGAGTTATATTGCAGTAGCAACTCCTAATATTCCATACACGCTTGAAGATGGGCTTCATTATTTCACAAATGGAAAAAAATAAAGACTTGAGTGGTACATGCCAATATTTGAAAACGTTGTGTCTAATGTTCAAGACTTAGTAATTTGAATTCAAAGACCCTTATCACTTTTGTTTGCCTTATCTTCTTTGTCTCCCATCCCAGATCATCTTCTAGTGGCAAATGCGATGTTTTGGTGATGGCTTGTCAGCCAAAGCAATTAGAGGGTGGCTAGATCAGTACTCTTGTCCATGCTTCTGAAGTCACATAGGCAACAGGATGGGGGTGAATTGTGGAAGGGGGAGGCTGGATTTTCTGCAGCTAAAACCTTCAGGAAAATCAGTGGGAACTAATTTAGTGTATTTAACTCACATGAGTCTAACCCTGAAGCTTAGGGCACTACAGTCTGGGAAAGATTGCTGCAAAGGAACATCAACTAAAGCAGTTTGAGACATAAAAATGTATCAAGGGTTAAAAATTCAACTAATGAATATTCAGCACTGGGAACAGAAGGAAGGAAACAGCCCAAGATCTTTTATCATTTCTTTTGGGAAAGATATTGGAACTGACAAAGCAACACTCATGTAGATCTGACATCCTCTCCCCCATGCCCACAGCACCACATCACTCTTCATCTGAGTACATTTACAGATCTTTGCTTTCACCTCAGTATTGTCACACAATGGAATCTCTGAAGGAAATGAGACCTCACCTGAGCTAGAGAGGAGCACATCCTGCTGAGGGTAGAGCAGGCGGAGTCCACAGATATCCAGACCAGAACTGAGTACCAGCTGTAACATGTGATGGGTAGCTAGGGGACTTCGGAACAGAGTTTCAAACAGCAGTACCATGGCAACCTGAACACAAGAGCACATCAGAGAAATGAGCCAAATACTTCCAAGTCCTCAACGACCACACAGCTGTGTCTCTTCTGCTCACCTTTAGTTCCTATGCTTTATCTACATTGTAAGAGCTACAAAGAGGCTTTCTTTTATTTTATGTTTATGTGCAGTTCAGCAGTGTAGGCTCTTAGCTTCAGATCAAATCATAACTATCTATGATCATTATGACTGAATCTATTTCTGCTGATATAATTGTGTCTTTTGTCCCATAAACCTATTAGTAAAAACTGCAAGTTCTCTGGGGCAGAGACTGAAGCGTATCACTCCTGCTGTTTAACTTCATGTACTTCAGAAAGATAGTAAATTATAATAATAGACAAACTGGTTGTTCCTTTACACCTACAAAAGTACCAAAATCAACATAAAAAAAAAATAAATCAAAAGGCAGACAGATCACTGGTATTGTCCCAAATTTACATTTTGATATCTTCTTTACCAGACTAATCTAACTCAGCCCATCCCAGCATGTAGGAAGACATACACCAACACGTACTGAATGTCTGTACCCAAGAGGGAAGCAAATTACTATTACTTTCCCATCAGAAGAATCATATTGTTTCAAAAGCAAGCGTTTTACCCCAGGAAGTTATGTGGTACAGTGGGTAATAAATTGTCTAGCCGTAGATAAGACAAGCACGATTGTACTGGCCTCAAATTTGTGCATGGTTCTCCTGGATGTAAAGCAACACAACGCTATCCTCAGCAGCAAGCTTTATGGCTGCAGTGAATGCCAAATGAATTCATCACTACTGGACACTTTAAATGAAATGCTACTCCCCCATAAACACATTATGAGGCTTATACCATCATGATAAATGAAGATATAAATTTACTCAATTCATTAAAAAGTGGTCTAATTAGGAATAAAAGCTCCATTTCTTTATGTTCATCCAGCTCAAGCTCTCCTGATGTTAACCCAATACTCACAGCAGCCAGCGAGGAAGTATTTTTCTGTAGCTGCTATGAGAGTCCCTGGGGCCTGGTTGCCTGGGCTCAGGGCCAACTTCGATAATGCAGCCATCCAGCACTGAGAAACCCCAGTAACTGCCTGTCTCCCCTCTGCTGAGGAGCGAGGCATTTGGCTTTGGTCTCTCTCTGACCTTGGTTGCAGGCATGCCTTGGCCTAGTCTCATATGTCACTGGTTCTGGCCGTTATCCTAACCCGCTGAATGGACTTTCCAAGTTGGCCTTCTCAGTGTGAGCTGTCGGCTGACCCTGGTTACTGCTGCTGGACCTGCTCTGCTCTTCTTGCTTGGGTAATGTGGGACTGCACCCTGCCCATTAGATCACTGGCCCTGCCTGCCTTGCTGTCAGTGTCAGCTCCTGGCTTGCCTTCCGTTGCAGAGCACCCTGCCCTTGCTACGAGAAGGTCTGTACGGACCCACTAACAGCACTCCTGAGGCAACTCGAGAGCTGTAATGAAGACATGAGGCATTTCCCAACTGTGCCACAGAATCACAGAATAGTAGGGGTTGGAAGGGACCTCTTTGGGTCATCCAGTCCAACCCTCCTGCCGAAGCAGGGTCACCTACAGCAGGCTGCACAGGACCTTGTCCAGGCGGGTCTTGAATATCTCCAGAGAAGGAGACTCCACAACCTCCCTGGGCAGCCTGTGCCAGGGCTCCGTCACCCTCAGAGGGAAGAAGTTCTTCCTCATGTTCAGACGGAACTTCCTCTGCTCCAGTTTGTGCCCATTGCCCCTTGTCCTGTCACTGGGCACCACTGAAAAGAGCTTGGCCCCATCCTCCTGACACCCACCCTGCAGATATTTATAAGCATTTATTAGGTCCCCTCGCAGCCTTCTCTTCTTCAGGCTGAAGCCCAGCTCCCTCAGCCTCTCCTCGTAGGGGAGATGCTCCAGTCCCCTCACCATCCTCGTAGCCCTCCGCTGGACTCTCTCCAGTAGCTCTTCATCTTTCTTGAACTGGGGAGCCCAGAACTGGACACAGCACTCCAGATGAGGCCTCACCAGGGCAGTGTAGAGGGGAAGGAGAACCTCCCTCGTCCTGCTGGCCACACTCTTCTTGATGCACCCCAGGATCCCATTGGCTTTCTTGGCAGCCAGGGCACACTGCTGGCTCATGGTTAACCTGTCATCCACCAGGACACCCAGGTCCCTCTCCGCACAGCTGCTCTCCAGCAGGTCCACCCCAAGCCTGTACTGGTGCATGGGGTTGTTCCTCCCCAGGTGCAGGACCCTGCATTTGCCTTTGTTGAACCTCATCAGGTTCCCCTCTGCCCAGCTTTCCAGCCTATCCATGTCACGCTGAATGGCAGCACAGCCTTCCGGTGTGTCTACCACACCTCCCAGTTCGGTGTCATCAGCAAACACTGCTGAGGGTACACTCTAACTCTTCATCCAGGTCGTTGATGAAGAAGTTGAACAAGGCTGGGCCCAGTACTGACCCCTGAGGGACACCACTAGTCACCAGCCTCCAACTAGACTCAGCGCCGCTGATGACAACCCTCTGAGTTCTGCCATTCAGCCAGTTCTCAATCCACTTCACCGACCACTCATCCAGCCCACACTTCCTGAGCTTCCCTAGGAGGATATCATGGGAGACTGTGTCGAAAGCCTTGCTGAAGTTGAGGTAGACAACATCCACGGCTCTCCCTTCGTCTACCCAGCCAAGCGCCAGGTATCTTCAGCTCCTAGTTATGGACTTCAAGCATCTTCTAGGAGCAAGCCTGGTACACCCTTAACAACCGGTTAGGCTTGCTGCACGTTCAGGAAGAACTTAATTTACCTGCATCACCTTGAATCCACGCTAACAGGAAACTGAACTCTGTCAGGTCAAACATGCTATGTTTTGTCTTGCAGAAGAGCTAAGAAAGGTGAGTTACCATAGTAAACAAGTTACCGTACATGGGTGGAGGTCTAGCACATTTTGGTACACACTCCTAAACAGAGGTAAATGTCAGCTAATTTAAGTTACCTTAATCTTTTCTTCCGGGGTAAATCAAGTAGAATTACTTCCTACTTGCTCATGTAACACATACACAGTTACTGTAGGTCAGGCAGATAGTACCAGAAGCTTCATAATTTTTATTTTAATGTTTCTGAGAGCAAGTTTAACAAATGTTGTTTTGTATATTGGCTTGCAGTCAAGTGGTTTTGGGTTATCAGAATTTTGTCTACAGTTACTGATTTGCACCTGGTTGGTAGCAATTTCTTCAACCCGCACATTTCATAGTTTAATCTCCTGTGGCTCAGAGCAATCAGCACATCAATACTGATGGCACACAATACTCAGCTGATATATTTAGGTCTGAGTGAGAAATACGTCAAGATCAGTACTTGTACGAAACCTCAAGACTGAAATATTGCAGGTCACTTCATCGTCTCTCAGCTTCCCACATCGTCCCACAAGTCAGAAAGGAGTGGTTTGTTTGGTTTTCCTTTTACCTCAGTGTCTATATCTCTGCAAGCCTCGATGTCGCTGCTATCAGGGAAGTATTCTTCATCAGTTTCAACTGTCTGCCAGTAAAATCCGTTTGGCACTGCAAACACCTTCTCCACTGCCTGAAACGCACAAAGGACAACTCTTACCTATATGTTATCTTGATCCCTCAAAATAAAAGGCTAGGAAAAAATAATATTTTATGGCTAGACAGCATATAAGGATGCACATCAGTGGATTAAACTCACTAGTCCAGTGTTGTTAATCTATCATTTGCTTTCTTACAACCATACCACTAGCTCAAATTAAGTGATATCCCAAGAATATGAATCTGAAATTGCTTCCTGAGAGACTGGACACTCCCAGGGTCCAACCCAGAGACTCTCCAGCACGCAGAGTACCCACTGACACAAACAAGAGTTGCATGAAAAAGGCACTGCAGGATCAAGCTGAGCAGCTTGAGACCTTGATTCTCCATGACTGCGCTGAGCATCCAGTGGAAAAATGCTTTGTTAAAGGAATGCTCTAATTAACTAATCAAATGGAAGGGTAGGGAAAGAATTGCATGAACTTCTACATGCCTGTAACCAAAATAGGACATTTCTCCTGTGCTCATGTCACCACAAATGACAGATATCTGTAATTTTTATTGTGCCACATACTCATGGATAGGCAAAAAGACTCTGGCATTTAGGTCACAGCTTCACAGAAGCTTAGCATTTCTCAATCTCAGCATCCTATTTTGTTTCTCCTACATTTTCTGGGTAGCCAAGCAAGCAACTTGTACAAGTGTAAGTTTAAGGAAGTGTCACTCACGAGAAATTGCTGTGACTGCACGTTCGGTAAGCAAGGTCATAGTCCAGGAACAAATATAGCTTTTAAGTCATGTTTGTCAAGTTCTGGTTTGGGAAGAAGTGATGTACATAGCTACACCACAATGGGGCACTCCAGAAATACAGATGCATTCAGGTAGATTAAAAAAAATATACAAAAATAACTCCAAAAGAACAACTGTGATTTTTGAGACATAGATTTAGGTGGTGCAAATCAGAGTAGCTTCACTAAGACCCTACTTTGATTCACAGCTGTCATTAATCTGTCCTCATCTCATGTGGACAGAGCTTTTCAACAACAACAACAAAAAAGGAATTAAATTTCAACATGGTCTCATCAGGACTTTTATTATGGATACAAAATGGGCTAGCCCTGCATGAAGAAGTGTCCGTTCTGGATTACAAGGTAAATATAATGCTGTTTAATTGTGTAATCACCCGAGAGATTTTTTTTGTGCTGCTTGGCAAATGATAGGTACTTCATATAATTCTACATGTTAAAAAACAACAACCAGAAAATGAAATTAATTTGAATAATATTAAAAATGCTCTGACATCTGCCTTTCTGCTTCAGCAACCTTCCTCTACTTCCTGTGCTTCATGAGATATTTGCCTAAAAGCAGAACTGGGGATTTCACTTTTCAGTCAGTTTCAGTCAACACAACTACAGCAAACCAAGAGCTTTGACATCTCTCAATGTGTTTGTCCATTTCGTCCTGCAATTCATCATTCACCAGCCTCCACTTGTGATATAACTCTAGGCTGCTGTGGAAAATATCATCAGAGGAAAAGCAAGAAAACGTTGATTTAAGGAAACAGAAGATCTTCTCTGTTTCCAGTGTTTGCTGCCAGGACCTGCATGCAACACTGGCACAACGTAGTGAGCACAGACAAGGCCTATAAAATGGGGATGCAGCAAAACCCCAGTCTTCTGGGGTTCAAGCTGTTCCTTGAATAATCCTCAAGTCTATGAACTTTCAGAAAGAAGGAAAAAAGAAGCGACAAATGTGGTCAAATCAACTCCAGCCTGCATTTCCATAGAAACCTCCATTATAATCATCCAGCCCTAATTAGGACACAGAGGACGCAACTTGGGAAATTCAAGGTAAAAAGCCGACCTTTAGGGAGTACCATGGTGTAAGCTGTGGATCAGCTCTAATCCCAGGCACGCGGACACACGGCCGGCCTCCCTCCCCGCCAAAGCAGGGATCTGGCCACATCTACCAGGGAATCAAGGCCTGTGGAATATTGTTACTGGGATCTGTCAGATTCTGTTCTCTAGCAGCCAGTCTGAATGTGATTTCACAAAGCAACAGAATATGAAACTTGAAAAGTCTTTGTTCTCCTAGAAAATCCGTTTCCTCATGGGTAAGAAAATACACATAGATACCTGCAGTGCAACAGCGCCTGCTTTTTCCAGTCTAGCCAGAACGTGCCAGTGGAGGAGAACTCCTGACATTGCCTTCCTATGCAATGTGCAGGAAAAATAGGAAGAAAGCAACTTTCCTGTTCATGCAGGAAAGAATTGCCCCACGTCAGTTGTTAGAATATTGAGACGATCCCTACTTGACATATAATGCAGAATGACCCTCAGAAGGCAGCTGCATGACCCCATTCTTATTGAAAAAATTTTGGCGATTGTGACACTATTTATCTTTATCCTACTTTTAATGTTCCACAAAGAGAGTGAGGACAGGCGTGCGAATTGTATTGGTTTCACCTCAGGGCTGGTTCCCCTCTTGTATCTCCAGCAGCATTACAGTAGCAGCAAATCTTGAGTGCAAATGCAGCAGTTCAGAAAGTCTCTCCCAGGCTAGCTGATGCATCATCTCCAAATGCTGACCTGTCTCTTGGCGGGGGAAAGAGGAGACTCCCTCCCCATGCACTGCGCAGAATGGCAAAAAGGCAGTTCAGCCTTTGACACCTACCTGAAAATTCCTCTTCTCTAAGGCTCTGCAGACTCAGAGCACTGTAATAATCTCACACCTCATTGAAAAGGCATTGCAGTAGGGAGGAAAGGTACCCTACAGGTACCCTACAGTTGGCCAACGGCCCCAGGGATACTCTGACTTATGCTGTGACAGGCTTCAAAACCCAGAATCATTTAAGCACAACCATTTCCATGACTCTGTCTCCCCCACCCCTCACTGTAAGAAAACAGGGCTTCTTACAGCGCTGGTATCCTCTCCATCCATACCGCCACGACCAGAAAGAGCAGGAAAGGAGGGCACATCCATTACCTCCTATTTGCAGGGTTTTTTGGTCAATTATCCTTTCTCTTATTTGTTTTGGGAGACAAATTCTGATCTCTGCTACCTTAAAACAGTGGAAAAGACCAATTTGTACCATTTCTAGGACTGAACACACACCATTTTTTCCAAAAAGCATTAAAAAGAAACCCAGAGCTACTGCTTTGTTTCAGACAATATTAGTGAGATGAAGCCAGACAGCTATGGGAAGGAAATCCACAGCAGAACAAAAATGTGTAGTAAAATACTGAGCAGAAACAAGAATAAGCAGATTGTAGAGAAGACTGGAGCTGCGTGCAGCAAAACCATGAATCTTTAATTGTCATACAGGAATATGACCACTCTTCTTCTTGCTTACAGTGTATTTTGATCCTGTTTCCAACAACAAAGAAATAGCTTTTGCTGTCAGATGATCTGAGAGAGTCTTTTAAGTTGCAATGAGTCTTCTAGACTGCTTCCCAGCCACCACAGGCAAACAGAAACTGCAGGAAGAATTTCTATGTACTCCACAATCTCATCGTACAGGCAAGGTACATTTCAATGCAAAGATCTGTTCAGCCATTATCACTATGAGACAAGACCAAATCCCTTGGAGCAGGATGCTGCATCCTCCACTACCTGCAGCGACAGATTGTAAATTCTATCTGTATATAACCTCTCCCTTTCAACCCCACTGACCACACCAGTGGCAGCAGAGAAAAAGCGTTATTCTCACTCTAGCAAAGGCCTCGATGCTAACACACAGGCAAGGCTCACGTCTGATGTGATTCACCGAATCACACCCCTGAATTGGCAGAATTATCCTCATACTCTCTCTTCTACCTGCTGTCAAGAATCCCCATGCATTAGTGAAGTATTCCTTGTGGAATTCAGATTAACACAACTTTGAACTTGTTTCCTACACATCTTCCCTCCTCACTGTGCATGCTCACTTCAAATGGCTACAGGATCTAGTATAGGAAATGTGGAAGAACTGTAGGAAGATCCCAGGCAGCAAAAAGGCTGGGGATAGAAAGGGCTAATTGAGACCTTTGCCACTGAAAATGTACGGTTCCATTGGTTCCAGGCAGTTTCAGGATGGACCTCGCTTTCCCTTGCACCCTTTCTGGATAAGGAAAGAGATATCTTAAAACACAGATGAGAAAGGATGAGACAATAACTTCTACCCTTTCTGCCCATCACGCACAATACTAATGGCTTGACAGTTCTTTTAAGCTGCTCTTTTCTGAAATAATTACCAATGGCCGCAATTTAATTGTGAGCTATCAAATTTTAGGAAGAATGAAAATTCATAATGGTTTATTCCTCCCCAAGCTATGCCTTCATCTTTGTGCCAGCTGTGGTAGACATCATCATAGTCCTTTTTCCTTTGAAAGGTTAGGGTTTTTTAGTTACAAATGCCAATGACAGCCTGAACTCCCGGCCCCACTAAAATCAATGACAACTCCAACAGGGCTCAGCTAGGGTCAGGATGTTACCTTCTGCCTCATAAAGATACAACCACGCAGCTATCCTGTGTCTGCAGCTATAGATTAATTTCTATAAATGCACATAAATGAGGCCCCAGGACAAATGTCTCACCCATAGACAAGTCATATCCATGTGGAATCACCAGTCAATGGACATGCTCTCACTAAAGCTGTTGGTACAGCTTTGTCAGGGTGCATAGCAGACTTAGGGTGCCAGACACATGAAACCTGGCCCTTAGCACCAACTCAGATAAAGACAAGACACAAGCAAGATTTGGAAAGCAAAGGGCAGGATGAACCTGTCCTAATGAACCTCCTGTTTTACAACTTTAGTCTGGATTTCAAACCATCAAGCTGCTGGTTGTAGAGGCCGGCACCTGTCTCAACATCCTGCTGGGTCTGGTTTGTGGAAGCAGATGCTGTTCTGGGTGGTTTATCCCTCCCTAATGCCCATTTCAGCTGCACAACAATAAAGTTTTTTAAGCTGTGGCATAAGGCTCAGCAGAAGCTTCAGAGGAGGAAAGCACAGCCCTGAGCCATACACTAAATCTGTGAGCTTACAGCAACATGTGGATCAGGTCTAACAGCTGACCAAATTGGGTTGCACTCCAGGCAGCTCAGTCTGCGCTCTCTACCCACAAAACATTACATGGTCTAGTTTAGGCACTGCTCAAAGCTGCTGGTTTGCTCCTTCTCACACAGCACGAAAGGAGAAAGAGAGAACACATGGGGCAATAACCCAAAATCAAACCAGTGTAATTGCCAACATTACACGGCACTGAACCACAGCATATTACAGTTATTACGATTTGAGAAGTGTGAAAGGCGATGCCTACATATCCAAGGGCCTGAAGACAGTAGGGTGAAAAGGTGATGTGGTAGTAAGTGGCAGTTCTCGGAGCAAGTCTTTCATTAGCATGGAAGTTAAAAGAAGTTATAGTAAAAGGCAGTGGAAGATGCTGAAGCCCCTCGGCAGGGCTAAGGCCATGATGACTAAACAAAAAAAACATTACATCATTCAAACACTAAAGCTCACAGTTTTGTTGTTGAGCTCGTGCTAAAACACAGATTCACAAGATCCTGTGGAAATGCCTTTCTCTCCCTCTTCAGAGACTACCCACAGTTAGGGCAATCACATGTCTAAATTAAGTGCCCTAAGTGCACAAAGTAACAAGTGATGCATCTGGGCCCACCTTTCCACAGCATGAAACAGTAATTTATCATTTTCTCAGCAAGGCACAGCTCTTCTGCTACATGGTTATTTCAGTCTTGAAAAAATGTTTGCAACTTTCAAAGTTTGTGCGTAGCTGTATACATGTAGAGCTCCTCGGTAACACAGTTGCCCTCAACTCTCTAGCAGGGAAATCCCAAAAGTCTGACTTGGTGTTACAGAAATACCACATTAAAGAACTGCTGTACTTTCTGCGAGTCCACTCCCATACATCAAACTTCCTGTTAGTTCAGTCTGTGCTGTTTGAAGTTTTTGACAGCATTGAGTTACAACATCGGGGCAAATTTAACTCCCTGGATGTGGTTCTGGAATTCTTATCTATGCTTAGGTAAAACTGCATTTAAAGAAAAAAATTAAAAAATAGAGATTTGCTGAAGTGAAATGCAAGGAAGGAACTTTGTGTAGACCTGCCCTTAATCAGCACTACTACCTCAAAATAGAAAACGCAACCATTGCACTGGCAGTCAGCAGGGAAACTAACTGAAGGAGCAGCAAGTAGGTGACTGATCGCCAGGAGGTACAACAAAATCAATTTAGTGGAACTGAAAGAAAAAAAAAAAAATCTCATTCACCTTGACTTAGGGATGGAGGATCTTGCTTGAAACCTCACTGACACGCTCACCCATGCAATACTGCTGTGCCCTGACTTCTCTCCCATGGCAGGCACCTGTCTAGGTTGGGAGTTCAAGGAGATGCTCTGGAAGGTGACCAAAAAGATGGCGAGCGTTAGGGGCTGCACCCTTTCGGCAAATGTCCAGAACAACTGAGAGCAAGAGAAACCCAGTATGCCTTAATGGATCACACAGGCGGATGAAAAGAAGCATCAACACCGGCTACATATGTTGTCTGTATCCCTAAGGTTAATGCTTGCATCCTAGGGCTTAACAGGAGAAAGTACCTTTATTTTATGTTAAGATGAAGCAATCCTCTTTTTGCTGACAACAGACATTGCATTTAATTTCCATGGGGATTACATCACTCCTAACCTAACCTGGGGTTGTAATGACTGCATTGTGAGTCTACTCTTCATAGGAAAAGTGAATTACTGCAGATTCATAGGCCATATGCATAGCATCAATAAAAAACCCTCAGAGGAAAACAGCAAGAGAAAACCAGTCTGTTTGGGGTCCAGAACAGACTGAAAAAGCAACAGACAAATTGACTGCAAACAAGACATTGGCTCATGCACTAAAAAACCATGCGCTTAAAGGTTATTACAATTACTGATTGCAATTGCTCATAAAATCATACACAGAGCTAGTCAGTACACAAGCAGACAGCAATTTTACCTGATGTTCCCTCTCCCTCCACTCCTAACCATTTGTTTCATCAGCATGTCAGGATTTTTGTCTCAGCCTTATCTACCTGGAGCAAAAATACGTATTCACTGCATGCTTTTCCAATACATAGTAGCAGGTTCTTTGGTCTACTTAGTTTTGTATACACCACCTCAAAACAAACATAAGTATATAAAAAGCAAGCGAGGATCACTGCCCTTGTACAAAATCTTCAAACCTATGGAGTTAAAAGAATATGATATGGAATTTTCTATGGAGCACTTTTTGCTTTTGGTTGTATTTCAATGACACTTGGGAACAGCCTCAGTTGGTATCACTTTGTAAAGCTTCAGGGCAGACAACAGGGTTAGCTGCTGCCTGCTGAGAGTCTGGCTCATTGAGCTTTGCTTTGCGAAATCAGCCTTTCTGTTGAATAGCAAGACACATCTATCAAAAAACCATGATACCTAGTGGTCTCAGTGTAATTCAGGTCTGGGAACCTGGGTGGCACAGAGCATTTGAACTGAGGAAAAGAATAAGGTTTTTAAATTGACTCCAGTTTTTCTATGGCATCAAGGCAAAGATCCACCCCCAGAAAGTGCCTGCTATCTTGCTGTTCAATTTCTAATGATTTATAATTTCCCTAATAAAGGATTTGCATAAAAGCCCTGACTGTTTTAAATGATGCCTTATTTTATGCTTTAAATGTGTACAGCAGATTTATCTTTTACAAGTACGTCAGACTGCTTTATAGCACTTGCTTCTACTTGAAAGCCACAGTGACTGCAAATCAACAGCATTAAGCCTCCTTTTCCTCCACAGAAGTGGGATAAACCTTTAGGCAAATTGCTGAGTGCACTGCTAAGCCCTAATCTTTCATGGCATTGATTCCCACAGAGTAATAGTAAACCCCCAAATCTGGTCCAAATTGCAGAAAAGTTCTCGTGCTATATTATTTTCAGAACTAAACTTTGTAGTGAACCAGAACTGCAGTCTTCACCATTCCCTGGAACTGTGTCTCGAGGTTTTTGTTGATTGAGAAATACTGGGAAAAGAACATGATTGTCCAAAGGCTGGTGATGTCATAGGAAAGAAATAAGCAGAACATTCTGTCAAAAGGTACAGAAATCAGATCATACTCAGTGCTTCTTTGAAAACCTGGTCTAAATATTTACACTAACATAGGATATGCTGTTAAAAGCCTAAAAGCAATGCGGAATGCCCTCCAGGAATAAACTCCCCCAATAAGTATAATGAATTCTTGTAACATTTCATTCACTTGAATATTTATTATGGAGCATTTGCTAACCTGACAGAAGTGAAAAGTTAATTATCATTCTACTTATAGACAGCATGAGGTGAACTTTCTTGCAGATATCTCAGGCAGGCAAGTGATTTTTAAGCACTTGATTTTAAGAGGTGCTATGTCCTTGTAATCTCATACACTTCAGTGGAAATCTAGGCTGCTTCAAAGCATTTCTTTTCAAACTCTGTTTAAATCCTTAGCTAAAGTAAACGAGAATATCTGTTAACACTGGAAGAACAAAAGCTATTACTGGACCTAATAAGAAAAAAAATTTCCAGAAGTCCAAGCATTTCTGTACAGTACCTGAGGATCAGGATTAACAGCAGTGATGAAACTGAGCAGGACAGAGGGAATTTCAGGAAGAAGTGGACACAGCTGGTTTTGGAAGTGATCGGCCAGTTCTGCCCTCCACCAGATAACATCCGGAAGCCATGTACAAGCTAGAAATGCAGAAGTCTTCTGGTGAAAAATAGATGTTCCTCGTAGATGATCTCCAGTCTGCAAAGAGTCAATGGTTGAAAACCGTTGATGACAGCCTCAGGAACTTTCTGTTCTGTACCATGCACCTGTAGCAGCTCTTTCCCTGCCTGCAACAATCCCAGCCTCACGCATCTGCCATACAGCTGCACTTCAGCTGCTCTGAACCAAACCCCCCAGCATAACACCCGTCAGCCTCCCAAACCATCACACCCCACAGCCCTGCAACCAGAGCTCTAAGCTTGTCTCCTCACCCACAGAAAGCGCACTCCTCCCATGATCCTGGTATCACCCCACAAAGTCTCTACTCCCAGGTCTAAAGACGGAATTGAAAGTCCTGATACTGTCGGGGTTCCTGACCCAGGAGACGGGACTTGAGAGCAGATGTTGGGCCTTCAACAGTCAGCTACACCCACCAGCTGTGTGGAAGGGCTCACCCCACGGCTTGGGGACATGCCTCCACATAGACTTCACTCAAAGTGCCCCTTGGTGAAGGGGCTGGGGGAATTAACATCACCATTCCACCACAGCTCTCAACACACTCAGACTGCTCAGCTATAAAACTCCACCATGGATGATGACTGGTGAGTTAAAAGCAATCTTCAGTTGTTTGCAAGACACTGGTATAAAATAACTGGCTCGTGACATCCATCAGCCCACAAATTACTCTGAAACAGATACATACCACACTTAAAGGAGGAGAAAACGACATAAACAGGACCATAAAACAACCCAATACAATGAAACATTAATTTGCAAAGGGTTTTGTACGAATAAAAATGAAAAGATGTATTAATTTCAAGATTTTTTAAGAGTGATACTAATATTAATATTTATACATTAATATTGAATACTGCACTGCTAAATTACAGTTATCCACCATTTAACCTCCCCTCTAAGCCTCTTTGTTCTTCAAGATTGGTTCTTTATTAGCAGAACTTTCAGAGAACAAAATCGATGATCTCAGTAAGACCCAATTAGAAATTAACAGAATCAACAATTATGCAAAGCATCTTCTCTACACCAGCCATCATTACACCTGGAAATTAGAGCTCAAGCAGGAAAGGCCTGCAAAAAAGCTCCAAATCGAACAACAGAGATTGCAAGCTCTTCTGAGTCACCACAGAATTGTTAAATGATTGAAGTGTACAGACAAGAACCACGTTGCTCTGCACAGTGCTAGTGTGCCTAATTGGGAATGCTTAGTAGGTTCTTAGAAAGCATACTCTGTACAAATCTAATTCCCATCAGACATGCTTGTAACTGCAGCTTGTCTATCAGCATGCAAGAATTACAAGAGGTGAGTGTATAACCATTTGTTCTGATAACTAGTCAAGAAACCAAAACCATGCAGGGTTGTTCAAGTTCGCCTCGCTTCTATCAGTTGTTTGAAGGAGGACAGAAACAAAAAAACAAACCAAACACCAAAAAACTGACAAAAATGGGAGGAAACATAGCAGAACCACTTCATATAGGAATAGATGCCATCCTAGTTGAACGAGCCAAAAAGCTTACTGATCTGTGCAGAACAGGAGCTTTTGCCTTGAGAAGCTATTATTATATTTGTGTGGATAACCATCAGACCTTGGGATGGACAAATAACATGTGACAAACAATAAAAGACACACATATGACAGTGAAATGGCCAGTAAATTAAGTTGATGGCTTAGAGGTCTGGAATATAGCTCAGCTCCAGTTAATAACAATTGGGGAAAAAAAACCCAACAACCTAAAATCAAACAACAAAAAACCCCAGCAACAACCTATAGTAACATGAAAATATGAGGCTGCCTTGGTCCAGCTCTGGGTGATGAACTGTACCCCATCATGAGAGCTGTGACCTTATATCACACAACAAGCCACAGGATCAAATAACATCAAAGCCAACGAGACAAACACACTCCGCATGTTCCGTCACACCAGGGTTCGGAATTTACAGTGGGGCAAGCTGGGGAAAGTGAAACCTTGCCTTGTTCATACAGATACATCCTTAGGCTTAGTCTAGCAATCCAATGGCTGCTGTAAAAATCAAATTCATATTGTAATCCGAAGAAAATCTATGGACTACTGTCATTTTGCTGCTACTATGAGATATGGGTACAGATACACAGAGAAAGACGGGCATTTCCCTCCTAGCATCAAGCAGGCACAAACATGTACATAACATGCTGCATAATCTTGTACATACCCATCCTTGGCACTGAAAATGGACTCTGGACTCTACGCGCTAAGAACACTAAAATATCAATTTGTCATAATGCTTCTGACTAACATTTACACTACTTGGTATGTCTTTTTTACATAATCCAAAAAAAGTAACTAAGATTTTGCTACATTCTTATAGCAAACATGCAACAAAAATGCCTGGAAACCCAGTCCTATTTTGAACGGAAGCCCTGATAAGTAGTTCTCTTTGTGCCATAGGAGACAACTGGAACACGAACCAGCAAGTGCCACAACAGAACTTTGTTATCAGATTCAACCATTAAAAAACTGTACATTAACACTACAGTGAGAGACTGAAGACTTAAGTGTGAAGAGTAAAATCTACCATATTTCTCTCCAACAACAGTTGAAGCTGCTCAAGTGAAGGAATGGGGATATAAGAATAGTTGCTGTTGTTTCCCTTGTCTCTGCTGCAGCTGACATTTCTGAAAGACTTTTGTTGCTCCTATCAGCTTAGATCTCTGCTGGGGAAAGAGCAGCAACTTTGCAAATGCCTCAGGAAAGCAAAATTGACAAAAGTCATTATTACCACAAAGGCATACAGTAAAGCCTCTAATGAGAGGAAACCTCAGTTACACATAGTCTTGCTTCAAGGAACACCATCCAAATGCCTGGTATGTTTGCTGCTGTGCAGACTAGCTGAACCCAACAGCAGGGTCACTAACTGCAAATGGGGCAGCAGAATAGCATTCACAATTTACATGTGGAGTGGAAACTCTGCAGGGCTCGCCCCACCTCCCTGTGACACAACCCTTCCCAGCTCCAACCAAATATTCAGCGCAGCCTGACCCCACAGCTTCAAAAGTTCTTTCAGTTCCATGACACCAGATACATATTTTGAGCATACTCAGTGCTCAATAATTTTGATGCTTTGGCCAACTCCTCAGCTGAAATAAGCAGAGAGCGACAAGGCAAGTGGACAGAAGGCAGGTCAGTCTCTGTTCTTCCATTTTTCTTTGCTCCATAGAGCAACCATCTTGAATTCAGTTGCCTTAGACAGAAGTCAACATTAAGCCCTTGTCAAGTCTAGCAGACTGCTTAGTCTCATTAGCTCTGCTGCTTCTGCCAACAGGTGCTCAAACACTAACCGAAAGGTGGCTTATTGTTTTGGGGTTGAGTTTTTTTGGTAGTGTTTTAATAGTGACATTTGTTGCCAGCATTAATCATTTACTTGCAGGAGCACTGTCGTACTCCAGGCTTTGTGATACATCATGGGAAATTTAATTTTTACTGCTCATAGGCAGGCAGTTGCAAGTGAAAAACGCTTGCTGCAGATCAGTAGGGGAAGCTTACGCACGTTCTTCAAACCTGTTTACACTTACTCTTCCATTTAAACTTCACGTGAAGTGTTCAGCAGGCGTGATTTAGAGACCTGGGGGCCCCCCTAAGACTGCCTGCTTTTGGGTCCTGTGAGGTCTTTTCAGCATAGAGGAAGTGTCAAGAATGAGCACCTCTTGTCACGTTCCTGTTAACATTACCAGGGGTGAAGCAGGCAAAACTAGAGCAGAAAATCTACTACCAGCTTGCTAAAGCCACAAGCATTGCTTTGAGCCACCCGAAACTTGTCAGCCTCAACAGGCCATGGGGCCAGCACCTCAAAGGCTATTCAGTAACAGGATAGTTATTCAAGCAAGTGACCCACAGGAGGTCTTCAGTACACAAAGATCGCTGCTCCCCATACATACCTGGGTACACACAGAGTCAGCTATACTGCATAGGTCGGATAGGTATTTATACCAGGCAAGAGTAGCAATAACACCTAACAAGCTGTCTCCAAAATTTAAAGCAGAACAAGATGCTCAGAGTACCAAACTGTATCATATTAGCTCTGCGAAATGACAGAACCAACAAACTAGGGCCCAGAGCTGCTATTTCATAGCTTTGCTGTTTTCAGGACACAAGCTCGTATCATGCCCTATGTTACACTGTGCCACCTACATGTGCTACGTTTCCAGCTCGTGTTCTAGACCTTTCAGCTTGGTGTTTCATTGCACAGCACAGACTCTGTAGTCTACCAGAGCTGAGGGAATCGAGTCTCAGGTTCTGCTTCTGGGCCCTGACTCCTGGGAGCCAAATAGCGAGACAATATTCCCTTTCAAGGGCCACACCCTTCACATGGTTGAAATAAGAGCAAAACCCATAATATATGCCAAAGACATGTCTCCTCTGAATCCACTCAAATTTCTGCACTGTGGGGTTACAGCCACCAAAAATATATTAACAGCTAATGAGCAGCAGAGACAAAAGCCTATGCCATAGAGAGCTGGTTTCTCATCTGGTTTCTCAATTTAATCTAAGTTCAGCATAACTGAGGACAGCTTGAGTTGGCAATTAGCTGTAAGCAGTCTTTCAGTTCCCACAGTACTGGGCTGTTCCCCCACTCTGATTTAGAGCAGCACTTATGCTGCTCTATCCTGGTTTGCTGAAATTTGAGCTTGAACTGGCATATTCAAGCCTGATCCTTAGTGAAAAACTGTGCTAACTGCCTACAGCAGTTGTGCAAGACTAGCAAGTGTAAATGCTGCTACTCACTTTTATCTTCTGGATCTTGGTGCTGTTCTGGGCTGAAGACTCATCTGCTGGCATTAGACATGCATATAGAGCCAAGCCATGCTCTCGCCAGGCCTGCTGCAGCCCTACCACACAAAATGGAGCTTTGGGTCCACCTTTCATTTTCACAGGAGGCACCTGTAAATCCATTTGAACAGAATTTCTTTTTTAGATGGCTGTATTTTGATAGTGAAAATAACCCTGTATCTTGCTCTGTTGCTTTGGAGTAGAACCCCATAATGTACAACAATCCAGGGAGCACTCTCACTTGATCAGTGGATTATTTGTGGTTTAGCCAGTAGAAAAATCAATAAAGACCAAATTAAATAGGAATAACATATAGGTTTTGATAAGTCACAGGATTTATTTTCTCAGGGAGGACTTGCAAGGTCTGACTGCCACCAGTTCCACTATCTGAATGCAAGAACTTGCACTAGTTCCCCAGTCTCGCAAGAAACGAGAGCAGAGTCCCTGTCAATGCTGCACTGCATGTTCTTGTCACAGTGGCACCGTGTGCTGCCTTTATTAATGATAATGAGATCAATCCAATCTCAGTTAAAAAATTAATGCTAAGTGATTATGCCATTCTGAGGAGCTAGTGCAGGCTTCCTTAATAAGCCTGTCTTCCCTACTAGTGCTCACTAATAGCCAGCCCCCCATCAATCCCTACCCAGCGAATACACCTTTTAGTCAGACAGAGGTGATTTCTTTTTGATAGGTTTTCTTGTGCACACATGCGCGTGGGAGGCAAACATTCTATTTTCCGACAACACATATGTGATCCAAAACAAGAAGGGTAAAAAGTGACTTCTGCCAGCCCCTAGATGTACACTGGACCTGTTTCATCATGAACACCAGTTTGGTTCCAGAGAGAGGGTTCCAGTAGGACAGACCACTCATTGGCTCATCAGGCTGCTCAGAGTCAGGCTGAAACGTGATGCTCTTTATCACACAGAATGCACAAGAAACTTTATTACAGGGTAGAAAAGAGACAGGAAAGATACCTACAACAATTTGGGAAGGCACCGTAGTGCTTCAAAGCATCCTGAAATCTGGGTAGCAGGTGAAAGAGTGCAGAAGGCTACGGGAAAGTCAGACACAGGGAACCATCAAAGCCGTGAGAAAGGAATAGCAGCCATGGGAGGCAGAGATGCCCGAACTAGATCACACACTAGATGAAGAGGCAGGCAAGTTTGAATTACAGGACTATAATTCCTTCCCAGGTTTCTGGTGAATACAGAAATCACCAAGTCTTCTTCTCATGGTTTATATCATCACCATGATCTCCAGAAGGATTAATAGCTCTGCTATTTACTGCATATATAAACCAAAAGTATTTACAGGGAGATAAACGCCTTCAGAAATACGTTCTCAACACAGGGCCTGAGTGGATTTTCAAACTGTTGTATAGCTCAGCTGTATCATTGAAAATAGCACTACCAAGTCCTTGACTGGTTTGAACATGGGTTTCACATGGGAAATTCTGCAGCAGCTCTGCCACTGGGGAATGCTCATACCTGGAGGATCATGTTCTCAACTGCTAGAAATCACTGTATCATCTCCAATGAAATCAATAAAGATATGCTGATTTACACAAGCCAGGAAGCCAGTGAACCAGTGGAATTATGTAGATTATGACCAGGTGAGAATTTGGTCTAAAAATGCCTCAACCTTTCCACTTTAATTAAAGAAATGCAGACTTTTTCATTGCTATACAAGAGCCATTTAAGAAATTGTGGATTTTACCCCAGCTTCTATTGGGCAAAAGTCCATCACAATATTTGACCCTATAGTCTTGGCAGAGTGACACTGAGCCCTAGAAGCTGAGATACCCTTTCAGCCTTGGAGAGAGCTGCTACAAGTCAGAGCTGAGCTCAGGTTTTTTAAATGGGAATAACACAAGGGAAGGAAGCTCACACTGCACCTGGTCATGAGCTAACTAGTTTCCAAATGGAAGATTCAGATTCTGGGGCTGTTCAAGTGGCAATTTTCATTAGCATTGAACTAACATTAAAAAATGTTAGCAATGTTTTAATGGAAGTGTGAACATCATTAACAATTAATACTGTTTAAGTGATTTAAAAGCCTTGTGCAGGCTGTCCGCTCAGCATGAAATCTACCTTGAGAGTATGGATTGGTATTGGTATGCCAATGTCTTCAACCAGGGAAAAGAACGAGGCCAACATGTGAAGAGGGGAGGAAAAATACACACTGCCTGTTTTCCCTAGGGCAAAAGGGTAATATGAGATGAATGGGAAGAGTGAGAGGAAAAGTGGTTTCCTCAGAGGAGAAAAATATGTGATCCAAAGGGCAATCAAGATGAAACAGACCACCGCTTGTTTATAGCCCTCTTGACTGTCAGAAAGCTTCTATTCTCAATTAGAACAAGTGGTAAGAAATATGGACCCGTGTCTGTGTGCTTTTTTTTGCCAAGGACAAAGTATATACAATTTTTTACTTTCTGTGCCCTGTTCTTTGTAAACTACAGGCACAATCCAGCTCCCACTGACTTCAGGAAGACTTCTATTTACTCACTTTAAGATGAGTTAGAACATAATTTCCCCTTTGTTCAGCCACTGTTTTGTAGCTGTTGAAAGAAGATTTCAAAAATCATTATATATTCACTGGAGGGCAAAATAGAGCCTTAATTATGCAGAACCTTCTTTTGTGCACTGTCACTACATGTACTCACCAGAGACAGAAGCCATGTCACAAGGGCCTGGTAAATGTTGGCTGCTCCCAGCACCACGTTAGGCACCTGCCCACCGCACTGGTCTGCAGCTACTTGGCCACAACTTGACAGCCAAATAGTCATAAGCAGCATCTCATTTCTCCCACTCTGTGGTCTAGGCAACGTGTCAATATCTGGCAAGTAAGAGGCTTCCTGTCAAAGAAAAGTATGAAAATGGAAGTCATTTGGATTACTGGAACTGCATTCATCATCATGAATGATTACATTCATTGCCATCACAGGAGGGGCAATTAATACCTAGTGAGCATTTATCAAAGAGGAAGCATGAGCCATAAAAGCTAGGTCATTATATCAGTGACACCTCCTTAAGCGCTTTGGTTTTTCTTGGAGAGCTGTCACCTGGGTCTTCATTTAGTCAAACACTGCTTGGTGAATGGAAGATTACATGGTCACAGCTGGATACAGCATGATCAAATTTTGTTGGTATTCTTGAAGATTCAGTAGTGTTTTGAGTTTTTTTTTTTCTAATCAGTGAAATGCCTTCAAAACAAGCCTGATAGAAGTGTCAAAACTTTCATCATTTTCTGCTTCATCTAACATACCTCATTTCATAGATGATGCTACTTTTAAGTGAACTTGTCTCCTTTCTTTACTTTAGTATTCATACTTGGTTATTTGGGATTCAGATTTCCTCTCCTTTAAGAAACAACCTTGAACTGTGGGGTTCTAGTTTATGGGTTGTCTTTTGTCCTTCCAAAGATGCAGTAGCCACAGCTGTATTTGTTAGCTGGCTTGCTATTCCCATCTATATTCAATCTGCTGTCCCTGACAGTTCTTTTGTGAATTAGGAAGCTAGTCCTTAAAATCACAAAGATTCTCCAGTATACATAAACGTATTGCTCCTCAACAGTTACGATCCTTTAATAAGGACCCTCAGGACCTCCGCAAGGCATCCTGAGTGCATGTACTCTACAGGCGTGGACGCACATTCATTTTGCAAATACCTGGAGCTGTTGATGGAATTAACGTTTCCAAGCTACTTGCTGGAGCATCAACTCCCCACTGCTGAGTCAGCAAAATACAACATGACTGCACTTCCTGTACATGTCAACATGATCAGCTAACAGACTAAACTGCTAAGGTGAGCAGAATTAATCTGAAATAACCTACCGTAGTGTGTGACTAGCAAGCACCCTTTTCTGCAAGCTGAGCTGTGGAACACCACAGGAGCAGGAGGGTGTTGAGGGGCAGCTAAGCAGTTATGTTTTCAGTTGCTCCACGTAGCCCTTAATGAGGATGTCTGCCCATGCTGTTACACTGAATTAACCTTAATTTGATATAACTGAATTCACTTTGGAAGCAAAGTAAGCTAACTCCAATTAAAGCCACTTTAATTCTGAATTAAAGTGTCCACAAAGGTATTTAATGACTAATCCACTTGACAAGTTAATGTAGATAGACTTTCGTGCCTGTCCTAAAAATAGACAATTTCATAAAAAGTTTTTCAAAAAAATACAGTAATAAAAAGCCACAAGCAGATATATCATGTCATTCAGTGTTTTGGTACTGAAATATCCACCACAGACACAGCAGTGGCTACAAGTACCAAACAAAAATTGAAATTGGTAACAAAGGAAAAAGAGTCATGTGAAAGTTTCTGATGCTGCTGATCTGCATTGCTAACGTTGCTGTAGTCCTGGGGAGCTAACAGAATTCATAAGAGCTTTGACCCTACCATCGTAACTCTCTGAGGAAGAGGCCTTAAAAGAAACTTGGAGGCTTTCAAGAAAAGATGACCTCTTCTATATCCTACATATATCATGGTTCTTTCTTCCTCTCTCAACAAGGGTGTGGGGATCAATGACAGCAGGTAACTCAAGAACTACAGATTAAACCAGTATCTACTAGTGTTTCAGCAGGACATTTCCAGCTATTTCAGATTTGCTTGGCCTAGTAGCAGGGGAGGCCTCAATAGCTTTTCTGACCAAGATCAGCTAAGAATTTTACTTACTAAGGTTTCTTCTGAGAATGAGTGAGGTTATCATCAATGCTGGCCCCTCCCTCTGCCAGCCTCCTTATCCGAATAAGAATCTAGGCACAGAAGAACTTCACTAATTTCAGACATATTAAGGCTAATCAAAAAAAGAGAGCTAATCCTATTTAATTCTGGGCAAGAATTGCTGAAGTAAGATACGTTCAGTGCTTTCTTAGCATGCCTTCCAACAGCATTGCCTAATTTACCCTAGTCTACAGACAAAGAGAGTTCAGTTTGCCTACATGTTACACTGGCTTTTATTTGTGACAGTACTAGATTCTAAAAAGGCTAAAATTACCAAAATGCTAGGCTATTTTTGGTTGCTCTGGCTACAATTGTGCTGTCAATCACAGACAGGCCTGCAGCTGATTGTAGTCAAGTGCCAACAATTACCACAGTAAATAAGATAAAATTTCCTATTTCTAAAGCACTTGCTATTTTATTTTGCCATTACAGTTTACAATATTGCAACTTACAACCTTTCAGCTCAATCTTCCAACCACCCCTCCACTCCCAAATTCTGGCCATCTTTCTCCACACTAACGTAACAACAGCAGAAACACTAACCACGCTAAGCAGCCGAGGAATAACCTCCCCCCAAATCCACACCAAAAAAGAAATGAAGAAAAAGGAATTGTAAGACAACTTAAGGTTACCCGTATCTTCTAGCCCTCAGCTAAAGTGGTGTTGAAGATACACACACAGAGGCACAGCCCCAAATGAAACTACTGTTCATAAAAAAAAATCTGTAACATGAAGGCATCTGCACACATTAAAAAAAAAGCGTTTCACTGCCTTTTTTTTTTTAAAGCAGAGATGTTTATTATCACAGCAAGCTGACGCTTAGTAGATACAAGTTTGTCAGCCAAGATTAATGTAATTTTGTTTCTAATCAGACAGCTCTAATTGGTTAAATGACACTTGTGTTGGTGGTTTTTCAAAAGACTAGTTGGCATTGCTTTTACTACATCTGCATACAAAATTGGACAAACAGCTCTGTTGCCCAAAAACTGAGAAAAAATATCAAAACTGTTAGAAGCTGGAATGACCAAGTAGCAGCTCAGAAGCCAAGAGGGCCAGGTGAAGACTTTGCTGCTGGTTTCCAGATAGGTACAACAAGGAAGTCAGCAAGTGAGAGCAATTGCTGTCAACTGCTGTTTGGGAACCACACTACATTATGCATTTGGAAAGCTCATTTCACCACACAGACCAGAGAAAGCAGTATTTCCCAGCAGAATCAGCTCGCTCAGTCTGAAGGTTTCTCCCAGTGGAAACATATGGTAGGAGAAGCCAATTTATTTTGAAGATATGGTCTCTTCTGCAGGTAAACAAAACTTCAGTATTTCCCTTCTAGCACCTTTTTCAATACTAACTAAACTGATGCTAACACTGAAGCAAGGTATCATACTCAATAAAAAACACTCTCTACTATGTTAGGCAGACTCTGTGACAGAAAGTGCTAAATCAAAACATCCACTGCATGTAAAATGAAGATAAGTTTTACTCACACAGTCTCCTCCTCCTTTACTGAAGGAGGTGAGAGAGGGGGAAGGGGGGGAATAGGAAGAATCTCGCGCTCATTGGCTGGAGGCTTAATCAAAATAATTGTTTTCAGCCATGTCTAAATTTATCCTTCTATGTCATCTGCACCCTAGCTTGGATCACAGATTTAAGAGGCAATCCCTGATGAATGGCAAATTACCGACTGCAAAAATCTTTTGCCAAATGATGCATCTGCTGTACATTTGTAAATGTGAGCTGATTTCTAGGTACTTTAGCAGCTCTAGCTAATTTCTCTAATGAAAATTCTATACTCTTAGGCTGAAATAGCTCTAGCATAGCATTGCATGTTCATGCTTCATTATAGACAGAGCTCACGGTACAAAATGCAAGAATGTTGATTATGTGGTTATACATCTATTTTCCACACAGTCATGTTGCTAACGTAGGAGAGGAGATAGATAGGACACATTTAGCAATTCTGTCCATCTAAGGCAAAGCAGAAGACACTCTTTCATGGCTTCTAAAAATTCTTGCATTAGATGAAGACATTGGAAAAGTCAAGTGTTTGTTCAGTTTCATTCTGTGAAGAACAAAAAAAAATAATGACAACGCCATCTGTTAGATTATTTGAAATTCCACATCAAATTGTGGAATAAACCCTGAAACCATTCAAAGAACCACTTTATCATTGCAAAGTGGGAGCAATGGATAAGAATGAGGAAAGTATCTGCATTTCCTGCATGCAACTGGCAGAACATACTGTAATTAGGAAGGCAACATTTAATAACAAAAGGAGAGTACAACTGATGTTAATGGTCTGAATGGTCTTTCTGTCAATGCATTTCTGTACTAGACTCACTCTCTATAGCACCAACGGCTGAGTATCAAATATGCTGAGGTTATGGATCTGAAAAATATGATGGTGGCAAGATGTTATTGAAATTTTCTGATCTGAACTGAACCTGAGAGTGGTAAAATGGAGGAGTTATGATCCTCCAAAGCAGATAACTCTGCCAAAGTAAGATTGCAGGAATCCAATGAGCTGCGTAACGGAAGCATTTGCAATGAACTCTGTAGCTCCAATTCAGTTAGGGCATTACATATCATGTAAGTTTAAGTTAAAAAAAATAATAAGGAAAATATCTTTGCTGAAAGTTATATTTTTGTTCTGGGCAGTTATTCTTAGTCTTGGGCACGAAGAATATAATCTCTCCTGATTCAGAAGAAACTACTTTTCCATCTCTGGCAGCAGAAGTGTGCTAAAACTAGACAGCATCTCTGCTGGAGCATAAAGAGGGCAAATGTCAAAGAAAAACATCAGCTCGTCATCAGAAATTACTGAATATAGGAGTGCAGTTCAGATGTGACACACAGAAAGGAAACAAGCTCTGCTCAGCACAGGAATCAAGGATAGCAAAATTCACTTTCTATACCTTTTCATGCTGCTGCCAGCAGAGCATAGTCAACACCAAGTGCAATTTAAAGTAGCTTTATGGCCACCTCAACACTGGCAGACAGTTAATGATAGCTAGGATCAGTTTACATTTCTGGCTCAGGACACATCAGTGTTCTGCAAAAATCCCGCTTCATCCTGTCCATAATCCCTCTCAACACAAATGAAGACAACAAAGAGATGAGATGTAGTGTGAATTATACTGTTCTATGCCACTTCTGTGTTAGCCTACATTAAGGGACTTCTCCACTGCTTCACTAGAGTTAACGGCTTATCTGTGCTATCAAAGATATGCATAACCCCTCCGGCAAGAGTCAAGGATCTGGCCCATAGAACACATTAGCAGAGAGACACTGTGTGATCACTCAGGATCACACAGGCAGAAAATGTTTTTGACCCAAAATTCAGCATACATTTATTCTGCTATCTGCAGCAGACAACTCCACAGCATCAGACATTTTATCCTGAATAAGAAGAATCTTCTACCCGGGAGCGTGCTCCCTGTCTTAACCTGCTCCCTTCTACTTGTCCTGCCAGCACTCCTGACGTGAGTACACAGCACTGTCCCTCCCACACTGTCTCTCTTGTATATGCTGGTGTGTCTTACTGTGACCTCTTGCTCTGTCCTGGGCCTGTAACATTATTACTATTAAAGAGTCCTACACAACCAGCTAATGCTCTCTTTTGGACAATATCTTTTCTAGTCAGTCTGAGTTCACTAGACCAGAACACTATGAATCAAACAAGAATATCTATCAGTCAGCACTAATAGGCAAGTACAGTTAAAGCAACAATGACTTTCTTGCTAGAAATGCTCTGGAATTACTTCATTAGGACACAGAATGTTCTAATTAGTATTTAAATCCCGCTAAGAGCATGCGTCAAATACCAGCCTAGCATTAAGATGACTAAGGGCTAATTCCAACACAATTCTAATGATCATTAGAACACGTAACGTTCACACAATTGTGAAGTACGTTAACAAACCAAAAATGTTTGAAAATGGGTATTTGCACGCAAATACATTCAAGAAAAATTGTGTAAATTGAGGCCATTTAGCAACAAGTCTGAGTGCAGCTAAAAACATTCAAATAACTGGCATGAATAACTGGTAACAAGCAGCTTCTTTATTTGTTAGAAGTGGGAACGGTTTCTTCTTTATTTGTTTGAAGCAAGAAAATTTTCTGACAAAGGCTCAAATCCTCAGGTAAACAAAGAACTGCTCTGAAAATTGCACTAAAATATAAATCAAGTAACATTGAATCCTATTTGATTTTGTTTGCTTTCTGAGACATAATAATTAAAAATGAGAAGTGCCTTTTCCATGATTGGTGTTTACACTACAGTAGCACTTAGAGAGGCTTAGAAGGATTCAGAGCATCCTTGTGCTGGTGTTCTGAGCACATGTAACAAAAAGTCCCTCCCCTAAGGAGTTTATACTCCTGGTTAATGAGAAGCAGCTGAAATAAGTAAAAGACATTTAGTTACTTACACATTTCGTGTGAGCACAAGACTGGAAATCAGGAACTTGTGCCTCAGTCCTGGCTGAGGGATGGAGTATTTCTCTGCCAAACTGTAAAGTGAGGACAATATTTCCTTATCCTCGTTCCTGTCTAGCTGGATTAATTATCAAAAGCCTGTAAAACACCCTGAAGAGCGACAATGTAAGATGATCAAGAAACTTTAAATATTAATCTCTCTTCCCTTTCTTGACATTCCTGAAACAGCATCATGTCCTCCAAAACCCAAAAAGAAATAGCTGTATATTCCACAGCATTGTTCTTCAAATGATTTCAAACTGGCTCACAAATAAAATGTGCCATGATTTCCAGACTCACGGCAGGGAAGGGAATTGTACGTGGTCACCTTGAAATACTGTGATAGAGCAGGGAATTGGTCCTCAGCTGTCTGAAAATTAGGCAAGTATTTGGCACATAATCTAGCTGGCTTTAAATACTGTTGAAATGGCTGTAGTTTGATACTCCAGGAGGTTCACCATATACTCATCAACTTGCATAAAACCTTATTTTTTCTAGTCTTTAATCTATTTCTCTTTTCGTGTATTTCCCATGATACTCTATGGAAATCCCCCAAGAAGAAAAAAAAAAAAAGGGGGTGTGTGTGTAAACTATGCTCAGCGGCTTTATTGGGAAGTTTTACCAGAGCTCAGGTGGCTTGCGTTTCAAACTATCAGCTTCCAGTTTAGGAATGGATTGTGTCCAGTTTGTCATATAGGCTCTGAGATCTTGTGTTCTGCTGCAAAACACCATGCAGATAACCCCTCAGACCTGTGAATTCTCCAAGGCAGTAAATACAGGGGTTTCGAGATTCTGAACACTGCTAAGTGCTTACAATGTCCACCGAAGCTTGTGGGAAGCCCAGGTGCTTGGCGCAGAGCTGGACAGAGCTCTATGTTTTTAAAATAAAAATAACTGCATGATACTTCTACTCCATGATCTCAAATAAAGCCTTGAATTCCATTCCCTGCCACTAAGAATAATGCTTCCATAATTACTATTTGTGTAATAATGTGGTTACAAGTTGTGACTAAGCTTATCCCCCAGTGTGTTAAGATTTGGAACTGCAGTGCAACCTAAGTCAATGTTAAACAAGAAGGCATGAGAGAAACTAGGAATACAGTTTAAATTAGACAGCTTTTTTAATGGTAGCATGGCTGTGTCAGACAAGCCTGTACAGCCCCTTCAAAAAACAGAGGGACAGATTCAGCCTCCTTTCATCTACAAATAGCATTGCTGATCACAGCCCTGAGGTAAGGCCAGGACTTGTGAATTCTATCCCGATTCCAAGAAAGAGATGCATGGCAGAAAGTATTTCTCTATATAACTAAACATGACTGGCATTTGTTCATATGCATTGCAAACTTATGGTAGCTATTCTCTCTCACAACAAACACAGGACCTCTCCAAGAGCAAGACCCAGAGAGACAAAAGGTACAGAAATGGTTTTCTGTGCTCCTACCCTCTTCTAAATGAGAAATAGAATTTAGCCCATGGACATTTTAAATCTTCTCCAAGTTTAAACTGAACCACTCTGCTAATGTGAATGGAGGAGTGTTTAGGACCTCTACGGGCAGCAAGTTCATGCATGTAATTCTGGAAACTATATTCTTTTTACTTCTATTAACCTTTCCCTTAAGCAACCGCAACAAATGTTCCCATCTGTCAAGACCATGCATAAGTGTATTCAGGAATAAGCCTAAACTCATTTTAATCATTTCCAAGATATGCCAAGGAATATAAAGGATTAAATATTTCACCTTTTCCTGAGGCCATTTCAAACTAATCAGAGAAACATCACTGAAAGCAGTCATTTCTTTGTAAAGACCTGACTGTTCATAGCTGAAAAGTGCAATGGACAAAAGGAGGGACAGGGAGCCCCTGTGATACTATCAGACTGGGTCTCCATAAGGAAGTTTAAATGGAAGGTTCTCAATGGCGTTTTGGTACTCCTGTTGCATTCAGTACAGAAAGTGAGCTTCCCGGTTCTGAGCATACATACAGTAATTTGGATGGGAAACCTACTGAAGCACACAACAGGTTATTAAAGCAGGATTACTGCATGACATTTTTTAACTGCTCTGTTTGTGTGAGCAGAACTACTGAGTAGGGTCGTGTGTCTGTAAAGTTCCTGACTTGCTTTAATATGTGCCCTAAGAGTGCCAAAGTACACACTTCCACAACATCTTTTACTCAGAGAACACAGAGAGCAAGCAGGCAGACTCTGCCTGTGTAAAGGAAGCTGTTTATAATGGAGACATTTAAGGCCCAAATTCTCTGCTTTGCCTATTAAGGCAAATCCTTAGGATAGATCTGTGCCACCCTGAGCCACGGCAGAGGCAGTAGCAGCCTCAGCTTCTCTGGCTTGTGGACTACAGCCAAGGAGACCATAAACCAGCGAAACAACCTAAGCATAACATACCATGCCAGCAAACCCCCTCCCCCCTCATTTTCTTTCCATGGTACCAAGTGGGAAGATGAAGAGGAGGCCAGAAATACAGGCTCTGTGCCAGCTAACAGTCGCCTATGCTAGAAAAACATTTTCTTGGGAACTTCCATGCTATTCTGAATCCTGTGTGCTGGACTGGTGGTACAAACAGGAATCTTGGCCTTCTGTTTTTGCATGCTAAATTTAACTACATCTCTAATTGCCTTCGTTTATTTTTAAGCCTTTCTCGAGTTGAGGCAGCAGGTTCATTAAGTACAAGAGATTTTAATCTTGCTTCAGGAACTTATTAAATACCTCGCTGTAAAAGAAGGGAGGATTTCAGGGGCCATCTGCTGGCTGTTTGGCACATCACTGCTGGCCACAAACCCGCAGTATCAGGCCAAGAGAGGAAGAAGACCTAGAGTCAAGCACAAGCCAAATTCAGCTCTGATGGCAGAACAAGATTTGGTGTAAGAAATATTCTGAAATTTTTACAATTAATGTGGATTTTTTAAGCTATAGTAAAGTAATAGTACGGGCTAAATGCTGGGCTCCATTACATGCACACAAGTGCAAACGTAGCACTTGCTTTGGTTCAGTGTAAATGAAAATTTTTGGTCACAAGGTGATTTATACTTATGAGATCACAGTTTCAGAGTAATAAAGATATAGAAAAATTCAGTTACTGTGTCAAAAGATCATTATAACTGAAATAAAATTAAACAGCTTTCCTCGACTTCTCCATATATGTATATGGCACCACTTTGTTGGAGATAAGTTGGCTTTTCTGCACAGAACTACCACAAAACCCATTCCTTTCATAACTGGTGGATCAGGCCCTTGTACTTTCTGCCTACTGAGACACAAATTTCACTTCCTTAAAGTTCTTTTCCTTTATGCATTTTCCACACAGCAATAAAAATGGAGAATTTTTAAATACTGCTTAGGACATCACCTAAGTTCATTCACGTAAGCAGCTCCACAAGGGAGCTGGTGAGATGCCCAAGCAATAGGGTCCAGCTGGTAAACTGTTCAGTTGGGATCCTGGGACCCACAGTCAGTGTCCTTGAGCAATCCTCTGCGCTCAGGTAGGATGTAATAAAAAGGCAATTTCCAACGCTGACGCCACCACAACAGCTTTAAAAAGATCAAGACATCCATACAATAGTAATGGAAGATACAGACACCTATTTTAGTAAGACAGGTAAAGAATCAAAAGCATTTCACTGACAACTGTGCAGATCAAGGCACCTACTACATTAAAAAAAACATAGGAGAAGAAATTGAACCAAAAATATTTCTACAAGTTTTCAAAATCATTCTCTACTTTCAGTCATACTGTGTAAGTCCAGAGTGACTGTCACACTAACTGAGCATGCAATGCTTCAGCACCATTACTGATGGTAAGTACAACCCAGGAATTTTGTCAGGGGTTTTCCTATAGAAGTGGTATCACATCAAAGTGAGAATAAGGCCATAAAAGGGCAAGGAAGATTTTGACCATAGTGTATTTATGGGAATGCAAGCAGAAAATCTTCTAGTTGAGAATTTTATCTGACAAGAGTAAGCTGAGTCAATGGCATATTAATACAAAAACTGCACCAGTTTTGACAGAAAGGTAATGGAGTCTATGTTGATGAGATAGAAAAGAAAGTATCCACACAATATATTTGTTAAGTAGAATGACTCGTTTGCTTGCCTGAATGTTTTTGTTTTGTAAGCCAGCTGTAAGGCTAAGCTGCAAGATGATGATGATCATGGTATCACAATTACTAATACAAGGTTAGCCAAAGTGATTGTGTAGCCAAGAAAAATTGGATGCCTCGGTATGAGTCAACACATTCATTTTCCAAACAGTTTGGCTGTACAGGGTAGATAAAACAGTATTTATAAGGTACTGGTAACAAGGTGGTTCCTAACAGCTTTCAAACTACATTATCTTGTTCTGCCACATCACAGTAAAGCAAGAGGTAAAGAGAGAATCAAGCTGAAGCTCTGCTGAAAACACCTATTTTGTCCCAATAATAGAAGACCTTAATAAAAGACAAATGCTAGTTGCTGTCTGTTAAATTAATTCCACAGCTGTATGTACAGTATCAGGGCCAGAAGCACCAGCCCCTGCAGTGGTTTAGCTGCCTGTGTTCAAGCCCAGTTCTGACACAAGCTTGGGCGTGTAACTTCAGATGAGACTGCTGCGAAAGGAGTCTTGCCCTTGGTCCTCGACTGAGCTCCACTGCAGCTATACCTCTGCCTGGCCTCACCTCACTCATCTGAACCCTGCCCTTGACTGATTTGACTTTGTAGTTTGATCTCAGACCTGCTTCATCTCTACAGACTTCCTGGGTGAGCACCGGGCTGCTGGCTGACCCTGCGTACTGTCACTGGACCCTGTCCTGTCCCTGACTTGACATTCTGGCCTTGATCTTGGCCCTGCCCAATTACCACAGACTTGCCAAATGGTTAGCCTCGATGGACCTGCTCTGCTTTGCTTGTTTGGGTACCGTGGGACTGCACTCCTTGCTGGCGAGGTCTCTGCCCTGGCCTGCCTTGCTGTCACCTGCAGCTCCTGGCTTGGCTTCCCTTACAGACCAACCTGCTTTTGCTGCTCCCTGACATAAAACTCAGCAATGAGCCTGACAAAAGTAACAACTATTATCTGGATCCCATCTAATGGAAATGTAATATGGAAATCAACATTAGTACTAAGTTACTCTATCATAATACACAAGATGAATTGAATGACAGATCAAACCCACTTCACATCTTCCACTCAACTACATACCACACAGCATTCCTTCTCTGTCTCCCTTGTCAATAGCAATTACTTTGCTCAAATACTGAAACGAACCCTATGTGTGCTACTGCAAACTATTAATTCAACCTGACCTTACAGCATGGATCACATCACCACCCCGCTGGCTTTCAGAACTGTAGATGCTTAAATGAGTTCTGAATTATATCCAAAGGTTAAAAACATGTTTAAGGGGCCCATTTTCAGAAGGGATCAACTCATGCCAGTCTTAAGTTTCACTGAAAGTTTGGGTGATGGAGGGGAGCAGGAAAAAAGCAAACACACAAAAAGCCCCCAGGTTCTTTCACGTCTTTTTAAAAATAAGAGGTGGGCCAGATTGGAAAAGCTTTCAGACATCTAAAAACACAGGCCTGATGGGCAGAATTCTTAGAATGAACCCACTAATTTCCAGGGGAACTTGGTACTTGCATGTCTTGAAAATACCACCAGATATCAGCCCCTTCTTCACATGCTGAAAGCTAGTTCATAGTCTAAGTTACCTGCATGGTTTTGAAAGTGTTCTTCCCAAATCTGAGTCTCATTTATATGTGTGTTTGTCACAGAGTGAAGATGAGTACAGAGTTTGACTGAACCAGGTTAAGAAAAAAAAAAAAAGACAGCAGCATTAAATCCAAACTACACTGCTTTTAAATTTCAGACAAGAACTCTAATGTAACCCTAATGCAGCATTTCCCTCCCAGCACCTCAGTTACAGTAATTGCAGAGTTTCTAAACTTTCCCTCTGATTATTATTCAATTAAATTATTTATGTATATTATAAATGGTCAGAGGAATTCTGGAAACTATGACAAGTGTTCCAGATCTGAACATCTATCATTGCCAAAACAAAGGATTTCAAAAACAAATTTTAAAATATGCTACTCTGTCAAACACTGTGGCTTGTTCTTTGAATGTACATGTTTATATATAGATATTAGGTATTTTCACTGAGACATACAGCTGCCAAATTACAGCTTCTTTAGTTTTAAATGTCAAAACATTAAAGTTTTTCTGTTTTCTTATATGCAGCAAAGGAAAAAAGAAAGTAAAGAGAAACCTGTTCTAATTCAAAGAAAAAAATGCTGCTGTCATGATGAATTTCAAGTAATCTTATGAATTATTGTTGTATTTGATAAATGATGCTGATACATTTTTCATTCTTAATTTTAATAATGAATATTTCTGAAGAAGAACTAAGAGCAAAGTTGCCCACAGAACACAGTTATTACAGATTGTGCTGATTTTGTTTCTACCAACAGTGCCTCGTAAGTTCAGGCAGGTTTCCCTCAAGCAGGCTGTCAGTTAGTTTAGGTGCCAGTTAGCTGCTTCTGCAGGCATCAGAAGCTAAGTCCTGGGTTACCTTGTGCCAATGTCCACGCTGCCATGACTAGCTGGCAGTAATACCATTAAAGCCATTACGGGCATATTTACACAGTTGATTCCGTTACAGCGAGAGCACAGCGTAGATATACCCTGAGCCATACTTAAGATAACAGCTTGGTAATGGGGTTTCTCTCCATTTTATTGGCGTCAGTGCAGCAAATATGGGAAATTACCAAGATACAGAACAATCCAGCAATCACTTGGTCCATTGTCAGGAAGGAGTTAGCAAGGCTCAAGTGCGTTTCTGATGAGCAAGTAAGCGCCTATATCTCAATAAGGGCTAACTGGAATTTGGTGGCACCTCCCAGCAGACAGAGAAAGAACCAAGTCTGAATACTAGATTCACAGCCTTTGCAACCTTCAAAACAGAGCTCTGTGCAGTGCACTGTCCTTGCCAGAGCAGGCTGGTAGAGGGAAATTCAGCTGTTAGTTTTTTTTAGTCCTGTATTTCTCTCACTTATTAACCCAACATTTTAAAAGTGAGCTTTTAATCTGCAGAAATACACTAGTTAACTGCTTACAAAAGAAACAAATCTGAATTGTCCATCCCCCAGGTTAGGGCTGTAAGCTCTTTCAACTTTTGTACTGACTTTGTTATTGCTGTTAGCCCAAATAAATCCTTATGGTGGACTCACAGACACATTCTGAAGTTTCTCATCTCCTCTTACCTTCTCAGCTGGCTGTTTGTTCAGTGAAATCAGTACAAGGATGTATTAGCACTACATACACAAGTGTTCTCAGAAGGAAAAACAGTCCTGTACTCTTAGCCATATTTTAGGCTCTGGGAAAAATCACGATAGTTTGATACGCCCTTAATCAGGACATCACCCAAAAGCAGAAACTATTATTACAACAACTATCCTCAAAACCTACCAGCAAAACTGAAACATAAAGCTGCTAGTGGCTGACAACCAGACAGGACTCAGTATAGGCTTTACTTCAGAAGCATGGCAGTAAAAGGATTTCACTTTTTCTAAAAGGTAATGAAAAATCATGCGTGGAAGCCTGGCTCCTGTGAATTAGATGACACTGAGCCCATTGACTTCAGCAAGCCATATCCCGACAATGTCAAGCCTGATGGGCAGCTGTAAGGGGAGCACTCCCCATGTAGAAAAGGTGAGAAAAATATTATTAGCATCAGACAAGGGCTGTAGGACTGCTCATCTCTTCAGGTAATGGTGCTCCATAACAAACAGATTTTAAATAATGCAATGAAAAATACTTTTTGCGTCTAGGATCACATATGCATTTGGCCAGGAAGCCACTCTGAAAGGGACAGTCCTACACTGAGCTACTAACCATGTGGAACAAAACGGGGGTTTTCTCTGCCATGGGCTGCTTTCCCGTAACTGACTGCTGAGGCTGCAATCTCTCCAGCTGCTCCTGGAATCTGTGTCTCAAGTGTCTCTCTTTCATCTGTTCTTCCTTTTGGAATAGCGCTCTCCGACTTTCTTCTGTCCTGAAAAATATACAGATTCTGCTTCACTTAAGCTTTTCATTTGTGAGAAAAAGCACCCTTGTTCATCTGTTTGCATTTCTTTTTTCTTATATTTGTAGCACACACTTGAGGGTGAATCATGACATGAAAGACTAAAATAGATTTAGGAAGCACGTATGGTGTTTGTGAGGGGGACACAAGAAGTTGTCATATGATGAAATCATCTCTCAAAAAAACAAAGAAAAGGAGCAGAACTCAAACCTCTGATAAATGGTGACAATCTATTTGGAGACCAGAACTCTATTAAGCAGAGGCATGTTTGTAGTGTTTCACTCCCCATCTCCACACCAAAATTCTCAGTCTAACTCCATTTCCTATCTGCCATAATACAGCAACAAGTTTCCCTCTGAACCAAGGCCTTCCATCTTTCTACATTTTGATGTCTGTAGAGAGATTTCATCTGCCATTTCCATGGCAAACAGTAAGTTCAATTTTTCTGAATTCTTCAAGCCCCAGGTGCCCCAAAAATAATTTGAATAGCAAGAAAGAAAACTGAAATTTGTTAAAATCATTGTGGGCTATTTCTCAGCAACAATAAATAAGCCAGATTCTTGCCAAGCCACAGTCTACCATCTATGTTGCAGGCTAGCAGATAGACAAAATGGAATTTTATAGAACTGATGGAAGCAATAAGCTTTAATGTCAGGAATCCCATTGAGAAAAAAAAACCTGCAACCTACCATCTGCCATTTAAACCAAGTACACAGTAGCTGAAGTGTCTAAGTGGCAGGGTAGGCAACTGTTTAACACCAAAAAAGTAATAGTCTCTAGAGCAAGCAGATTCTAATTCATTCAAGGGCTCACATGTCAAAGTCAAAATGTTAAATTTCAGTCTGAAAATAGCAGGCAGAATATAACCTTTGGAAAGTCGGAATAATGGAACTCTCCCAGATAGCTGGGCAGTTGCATAATACAGCCTCCTGATGTCACTTTAAAATTAGACCTTATGCAGAATACACTACATTAAACTAAGCCCAAGGAAGCAGGGGCCCAAAGAACTCTGCTATTTCCTCAATCAATACTATTTTTCTTTTTCGTGGGTGATACCTTGGCAATTCAGCAGTAGTTAGAGGAGACTCGGGAGCATTTCCTGAATGTTGAACCTTCTCAGTTTCCATTCTGTTTTCATTTTCTATGTCAGCTCCATTGCCCCCACGGCTTGTCAAGGGGGTATTTCTTTTCTCTGACTTTAATCTCATCAGTTTCCTGGGAATCACCTTATTTGCCTCTTGCCTCACTTTAAAATATTGGGTTTGACTTATTTTAGAGAAACCTATCTCTTCCAGACTTTCTGGATCCCGTTTTACACCTTCAAGTTTTTCAGCCAGGGTAGATGTTTTATGAAGAAGCTCTGAGGTTTCTTTTCGGGCTGTATGCAGTTGTTGCAGTAGAAGGCTTTTCCCTGAGCAATTTCTCCTGCAAAGAAAACAAAAAAAACTAATTTAATCAGGATAGAGCATTATATGAATAAATTAAAACTCTGAGGAACTCCTCATATGAGTGACAGCTCAAAGCAAGGACTGGGCATCTACACAAATAATAGCTGTTGGTAATAGCAGCACCAGCACACAAGCAACACAAAACGCTACAATGACAGAACGTGAAACCGATCTTACTATTTTCTTCTTCTTCCACATTTCAGGCACAACGTACACCTACTAGAAGAGCCCTGAACAAACGTAATGTTGGCATGGAAATTAGAGTCTAGAGATTTTTGATCCCTTTGGATACAGGGCTTGGGATTCAAATACATCCAGAAGGAAAGTTCTTCTAATAATTTTTAGGATTTGTAAGTGTTTGGCTTAATTTCACCCATGTCTCCTCCCGGTTAATGAGACAGCCAAATTGCCAGCAACCACAGTATTGTGATCACATTCTGTTGTGGAATGTCCTATCATGATATAAGCAGCAGATAAGGTTATTTTGTCTTGCGGGTCTCTTCAGTGGTGAGTCTCCCAAGTCACCTGCTACAGGAAGACTGCCATCAGTTTGTAGCTTTTCTGGTGATTATAACCAAACAGTATACCTTATTTTAGTAGTAGCTGAAAAGTACCCGGACTGAGTAACAGATTGAGTTGGATATTAATGATGCGGTTAGGTGGTGTGTATATGTACACAGCATCATACTGCTGTACTTCTCTAGCTTAAACCTATGCTTTAGGATTCTTTCTCCTTAAGGATCTCACATCTCCTGCCATCATATCCAGAACCACCAAATCAACACTTAATATTGATGGCTGGACTACTAAGGAGTATGCCTACGTAGTGGCAGTTTTACGAGAGCACCATGTATTGGAGAGCAGCCTTATGGTATAGTATTAGAGATGGCACTGACTACCTGAGCACTCCAGGGATAAACCAGCTGCGTATTTTCTAGGCTAAGTGCCTGGACATCAAGACTACTAACCCTCCAAGGCCCTAATATGCAGATATATTGTACCACAGAATATGTAGCCTGATTGATAATTCCACCCAGATGAGGGTTCAATGCCAGTTTCACTCTTATGAATGAGATCAGAATCTTGCCCTGCTGAGACTATGAGACTTTCTTATCTAGAAACAGAACTGAATAAAGTTTGCCAGGCATTTTATTTGTGTATGTTCTTTAGCAACATTAAAATGAATCAAAATCCAATCAGCTACGCTCTGCTCTCCATCACTCCAGATTTACACTGATACAACTTCTGCATTTGCATCAGTGCCAGTGAATTCCCCAAGCATCGTCTTGTTCCTGCTTTATGCTGGCTTTAGATTAGATGTTCTAAATTATATTGAGGGCTTAGGCTCTGTTCCTTGTCAAGTCATTTATTCTTTCAAACCATTAAAAGAAAAGGAGTAATTGGCTGACACAACAATACAAGTGTTCTGCTTTCCTCTGCACTCCTGTAATATGAACTTACATGCATCAGATTTCTAAATGTAATCCAGAGCATAGATGCAGTAAGATGTTTTACGCTTGACATATCTGCTTCATGTTAAACAAATGTCTAACAACCTATGGGTATGAATCAAGCCCCAAGTTTAGCAACAGGAACAGGCTGGCATGTCATCTATGAAGAACTTACTTACAGTTTAAGATTCCATCCATCACACGCTCTCCCCTTTCCCCTCTTCTTCTCCCCCCCAATTAAGGAGAATTGAGAGCATCCCTGCCCACACAATATATTCAATATTCTCTTTAAATCAACATCTAATCTAGCCTATTTTATTATTTCTAAAAATAAAGGTTTGTCTGAGTCAACTGTCTACAACGTTTTCAAAGTTTGGTTCTGAGTCATTTAAAAAACAGTTCTCCTGTCACTCAAACATGTCTGGAGAAGGTTTCCAAGCCAGGTCTACTCTGTTTGTCTTTTGAGCTGTTTCCGTGCAGCTGTAAAGAAGCAAAGTGCTATACTGCCTCAAGGATCAACAACTATCGTCTAGCTTCGGTATCTTTACCATGCAACAGAAAAGAGTGATCTCCTGGAGCCAGACTGAAGCACTATCATTATTGGGCTTTGTTGCTGTGAAGACCAGGAACAGAAATATTTCAGTACACGAGCTCTCACTCTAATCACTGTTAGAGCAACTATTTTAGTTTCAGAAAAAATGAATATCATATCATTTGAACTAGGGTGCTGGTAAAGAATCTTACATTCTCCTGTCTGCTTGATCCTTAATTGTCATTGTCTCCTCTTCTTCAGTGGAGCTGTCGCTTGCACTATGAAACAAATTAGACCATATTAGTTTACTCTGTTCCAACTGGGTGTTGGCTTTTTGTCATTTCTAGGATATAAAATTAGAACCATTATGAAAAAGGGAGAGATACTTTCAGGGAAGAAATCCAGGTGTTATAGATAGTTCTTCACATTATTACTCTTGAAAAAAAATATTCAAGCAACTAACATCAAGATGCGTTAGGTGTTTATTAACTACAAGGTTTCTTCTGGCTACTGTTTTCTTCAACTCCTTGCTGCAGCAAATGTACAACCTGAGAAGTGAGCAAACAGCTACCTCAGACATCATTAGCTCTAGGGGAAAGGACGCATTTGCCAGAATCTGTTGCAGATTGAGAAGAATTTGGCCTTCCATAACTGACAATATAAGGCCTATTATCACACAGGAGACCGAAATCAGCACCTATAGTTGCTTGCCAGCAGCGTAGTCAAGGACGTCCATTTTGTACACAGTGCTGTCAGAATGCTAGCCCAACTCAGACAGCTGCAAGCATCACTTTGCAGTCACTGCCCACTCCTTTATAGATGGAAACTTTCTAACTTATTTCTCTGGATCATTTGCACGTCCTTTCTGTGCTGCCTGCATCCCATACGTTCTTCTGAGACAAGTTATTCTCTCCCAAGAATGTGTCTGTGCTCCAACAGGCCTTCCTACTAAGGTCACAGAGGTGCAGAAAAAAAGAACAATTTTAAAGTTGTATTTCACAAGTACGAGTACAGTTCCCACTTTGTTACTTAGTTCTTACTAACAATAAAGCCAGAATTTACCTTTGTTTCTCATTAGGGAATGTTACTGACTTCTGCGGTTTAGCACCTCTTAAATCTATGTACACAGTTACAGGCTCTGGCAGGCACTGTAATCTCATCATGTCCATCCTTAGAGAACTCCATGAAGATGATAGGACGGCAACATCCCTAAGTATAGAAAACATTGTTTCAGCATGTCCTCCACCTTATCCATAGAAGTCCTGCAGGACGTGGATTACAATCAAAATTTGATTGTGAAAGGAGCTTTGTGCTTGGGTATTGTACAGATTCAAACTCTGCTTCTGCCTACTATCTGTCTTACAAAGCTGAACTCAAAGATTCAACTTCCCCCGAGGAATACAGATCACAGGCAGCATGATGAGGGATATTTAGTTCTTAAAAACTGACAATGTCAAATTATTCCTTAGAACAAAGGTAGGTAATTATACTATCAAAGAGCTGACAAGTTTTAAGAGCCCAGTGTCAATCCGTAAACACAGGTCCCCCTTGCCCCCGCCCCCCACCTCCTTTGGCAATGCTATTTTATCCTTCAGAGCATCCAAAGTGCAAGTCTTCTTCGTGTCTCTCCCTGCTCTGGGAAAGCATCCTCACTGCACCTTCCCCTTCAAAAGCCTGTTCCACTATTGTTTCCTCTGTGTTGCCACCATTGATGTTGTTCCCTCTGAACAGTCTGGAAATCCACTTCCTTCACAAAGAACCCTCCAAGGTGCACTGACATCTCCACCGACACCTACAAAAAAATCATCCTGCATACTTTAGCTAAATTGAGGTACCAGTAAGAGAAACCGGTACTCTGGATAACAAACACTGTGGCCATGATAACTCAATTACCTTGTTTTCCTGCCTTTCCCATTTGTCCCAGGCATCTGGTAAGGTCTGGACAAAGGTAGTGGTTGGTGGAGACCGCTAAGGTAGCAGGATACTGACTGTTTATCATCAAATGTACATGAACTGAATCTTATTTTTTCCCCTTTAACATCCCTGTAGTGTACTCCAACCACGATATCAGCTTTCTGCAGAGGCTAGAGAAAAGCACCTTTCGAATACTATGAGTTTCCAGGTATCCTTACTGGCAGTCATTATTACCTGGTGTATATGACAGAAAAGGACCTACTTCTTATTTTCTTGCTGTTCTTCAAAGGAGGAGAGCTTGGCTGATTGCCACCTGCAGTGTGGAGACACTGTCCTGGACTGCCTGGCACACAGCTCTTTCAGCTTCTCCATGAGCTGATTGTCAGACCTACTCCTGAAGGTCTCTATGGAAGAGCAACAATAAGAATCACCAGTTGTGGCCTTCTGCCATGGGATCATCCAGTATACCCTTTCCCCATTTTCACTTTCTCCCTTTCTCTACAGCCTGTCAGAAGGGGAAGAATAAAGATACTACTGTCAGCTGGCTCTGACAAACTCACTTCAAACCTTCATCTATCTTGCATGAATCGCTCTTAGGCCATGACAGCCCACAAAGCACTGGTTTCAAGCTACAAATCAAGATGAAATCTTGAGAGAAGCTAATTAATTAAAAATATGTTTTACAGAGGCATTACAAAACCCGCTATGATTTCAACATTCAAGATGCTGCTGCAGGGAATGATTTCAACACAGGAAACAGTTTTATTTATGTTTATATGTGTTCAGCAAAGTTGGTATTAATTTAGTAATGTTACCATGATCTGCTGAGGAGAAAGCAACTGCTGCATGAGTGTTATCTTTCTGCTGCTCCAGCTCCTCAAGAATCTTGTCTAGATCCCATTTTTCAATATTCTGAAAGAAGACAGTTGAACTGTGATGGAAAATTCACTCGCAAGAGACTGCTACAAAACATGAACATGAGGAAGAACTTCTTCCCTCTGAGGGTGACGGAGCACTGGAACAGGTTGCCCAGGGAGGTTGTGGAGTCTCCTTCTCTGGAGATATTCAAGACCCGCCTGGACAAGGTCCTCTACAGCCTACTGTAGGTGACCCTGCTTCGACAGGAGGGTTGGACTAGATGACCCACAGAGGTCCCTTCCAATCCCGACCATTCTGTGATTCTGTGAAAAGTCCCTTTGACTCACTTTCTTTATAATAACTCCATCAGATTCTTCTGGCACATATAAAAACATAAATGGCATGGAAGTTCATAGAATCATAGAAAGTTTTGGGTCGGAAAGGACCCCTAGAGGTCATCTAGTCCAACCCCCACCTTACTTACCTCCAGCACTATGCCACTGTCACTTGCCAGTAGGTGAACTAGTGTGTCATTCTGGACGCTGTTGCTTCACAGAATGTTGAATGAGTCTCGACAGCTAGCATGACTAACAAAAGGATATTTACTGTTTGAACACTGTTTGCCTCATGTCATTGTCAAGGCTGTGCACACCTAGCATAGGCAAGTGCAGTATAACTAATAGGAGAAACCAGTGAAGGAATAACCAATGTTCACTCAAATATAACAAAGGTAGACTGCCTTCTCCTTCCTCACTCAAGAACTGTGATGTCTAAAAGGTGTTTCTAGAATGGACTGAACTGACCACTCCTTAAAGCGGAAACATAAGCCCATCCTAAACATCCACTTGACCCTTCTCTCCCTAAGATGGGACATAAACGATGTTATATCCTCCACATGGCTCTGTCTTCCATATTCATTCACACGGTAGAGTCCTTCCAACACCAAGTACTCCCCTTCATCCCTCAAACCCACTAACCGTAGGCCACCCACATATTTTATTTCCCTCATTCCATTCCTCCAATCACCTCTCCTCACCCTTTCACTGGCTCCAAAAGATGATGCCCCTAACTACACTGCCAGCTTGCTTTAAGCAGTTGCACAAGGAAGTGCCACAATGAAATGAATGCATTTACTACATCTCTTTGGACAATGCATCTATCCAACTGCTTCACCCTCTTTTGCTGAGGCTTTTTGAGAATCACAAACCCTTTTGATACAGGCTGCTGAAAACCATCGGAGACAGTAAAACAGATTAGAAGATGGCCTGATACAAGACCAAGCATACATATTCTGATCCTGAATAATGCCAAGAACTTCTTACTGCCACTAACATGAGAAGGACTTTTTGCTTTCCAGTTCTTTGAGATGAGGCCCACAGCCTTTTTCTCCCCCTCCAACTTCCAACCAGGGCACATTCCCATTGCTGTAGGTACAGTCAGCATCAGCTGTGATCTCTGAGCCGCTTATCCCACTCTGAAGATAGGATCACCAATTTCATTGCTATGAATCACACATACACTGGCTGAGGATATGGTCACACTTCACACTGCTAACTTAGACATGAGAACCAGTCTGCGATGACAAAAGTTCACATGCATTTAAAACACTGATTGCTTTCCCCTCTGAATATTATTTGAAATTAAAGTTTAATTAAAAATATCCACATCTGTCTGAAATATTATCACCGCAACTTAGTAGTCGTCATGATTTTTTTTAAAATGAAAGTGGCTGTCAATTATGTCACAACTACAACTACCATGCATTTCATATGACCACGACAGGGCTTTAGAAAAGCAGAAGCAGACTTGAAAACAAGCAGTTTCACTTTGTAAACACCTCTGCGACCTGCCACTCCCATTTAAGAGAAGATTCTCACTCTTTCCAGAGTGATAAATGTTCACAAATACTTGAACCATGATTAGATCTATTCTAATATTACGTGCTGCAGCCAATAAAAGGTAAAAGCCTGACAAGAGTCACAAGCTGAAGACTCTCACACCAACACAAAGCTAATCCTGGTTCAACAAAGTCATTGAGATGCATTGGTCTGGAACAGTGAAAAATGACTGACAGCTGAACTTACTACAACAAGTACCATGTCACAGGTCAGTACAGGTGCTGTTTTATCAAACAGCCTGAAGAGAAAGACAACATATGCATTTGCTTTAATTATGATGAAGCTGGTACTAAGCTTTGTCTTCAGTAATAGTGCTTAAATGCAAACCATCATAATAAAAAGATCAAACCACCATGTAACCTGCTATATTAAGGCTTTATCCTTCTAAACCTCAACAGGAACAGCACTATTGTAATGTACTATACACAGTCCAAAAGAAAAAGAAGATTTGCACAATTCCTTTTCTAGCACAGAAAGGGACTTAAGTATACTTTCGGAAAAAAAAATCCTTTTCAAATTAACAGATATTATTAGAATCAAGAAGAAACTGTATATTAATTGTAATGACTTTACTTAACAGTGCTGAAGTACCTTACTGAGCTGGGAAGTAACAATCAGCTCTCAAATCCAAAACACGTACACCACACACACAAAAAATACAGCTTTGTCCTCACTTCATGAAAGTGAGAATACACTGAGCCTGGTCTCAGTACTCATCCAAACGCATCAGACTTCAGTTCATTGAAGTCAATGATATCAACCAGGTTCTGAAAGGGAAATTGTGCCTCCTGAATTAATAAAGCAACTGATTGTATGAGGTGAGATGGGATTTGAACCTAGAACCACTTGAAAAAGATCCCCTCCAATAACAGCATGGTTAAATGATGCCGCACAATTGGAAAAAAAAAAAAAAAAGCAAGCAGCTGCATGTTTTGCCTATGCTAGAACTGCTGTAACATCAAAAATTTATTTTTGCGAGTGTGGATGAAAGGGGAAAGGAAACATTTGTACTCTGATTCTACAGAAGGCTTTGAACAGAAGTATCAGGTTCATGCTCTATGCTGATTGCATCCTAATGACCTTAAAAAAAAAATCAAAACAGGAAGTAGAGATCTATCACCATAGTACTGAAGAGAACAACCTCTCCATGCTGGGGCCACATACCAGTTAGGCACACATGAGCTGGTCATCCCACAGACCTAAGCACTTGCCTTAGGTGGAAGAGATTTAAGACTTCAGAAACAACCCTAACCACCTTCTCTTCTCACCTCCAGCGTTACCACAGTGCTAACAGAAAAGACAAAGTGCTGGAAGGCCAGAGAATTCAGTGTTTTAATGCAAAGTCTGCCTGGGACCAGAAGAGTTCCCTGCCTTCCCAGGGACAGATGTTGTGGTTGGCTTTCCTGAATAAGACCATGAGCCACGCTGCTGACCCACGGCTTTTGCTGCCATTACGGACTTACAGTGACAGCTCTATGAGACAAAGACAGCTTGTTGGTAGTTTGTATGGCACATGACCCATGAAAACCCAAATTCAGGACAACAATGAAAGCAACAAAGAACACCGTGGTATGTGCAGAATTCAGTATTTCAGTTCTTTATTTTCGCAGAATTCTGAAAGAAATGCACTGTGCCCTCTACCCCACAAGCAGCACTCTCTAAAACCATTTGCTTGAGACACTCACCTGCAACGACAAATGGGTTAGTTCTTGAAGATGATCACCTGAGGAGGTTTCTTCCTTAGCAATTCTTTCTAGACTGTCACTAATGCCATGTGAGGGAGGCTTGACATCTATCTCTAGATGGTCTGGTGACGGCTCTAGAACTATTTTGGAGAGTATCTTTGTCTCTATCAGCTTTCTTCTCTCCTTTTCACTGCACAGCTCTTCCACAGACAATGCTGTATTAAGCCAAGTGTTCCCTCTTTCCTTGTCCTGTCCCCTGCCCAGTTCCTTCTCTTCAAAGCGATCTGTGGAATATGCAAGAGATTCTTCAAGAACAGCTCCCTTTTGGCTTGGAATTTCTTCAGTATGGCTGGCCAGATTGGAAGTCTCATCTTTAATCATTTGTACATCTTCTTTTGTAATGACTTGGGCACTATCGGTTTTTTTCTGCAAGCCAAAACTTGCCAGATCTCCGTTCCAGGTCTCCCATGGATATCTTTCTGTTTCCTGGGTTTGCTACAGGTAGAGAAAATATACACATGCAGAAAGTCATATCTCCCTAAGCTTTAGAAGCTGACAAACCAAACCACAGCAATTGGAAGACAGCAGTGGTGGCTGAAATTATTTCAAACCCTGAAAAATTTAGGAATCAATACACAGCATTACTGTTAGAGCATAGGAAAAAAATACTAAAAGGACAATAATAAAAATTGCAAGGAGATGGGACAAAAAGGTCTAAAATCTAAAATTTTAATGGGTCACTGTATAAAAAGAAAGAAAGAGTCTCTCTAGTGGGAGGAAGTACTGGCGACTATGCTTTTCTATCACACAATTCAATCAAATAGGTCAAGTAACAGCAGCTACCCATGCTGGAGCCAATCAGAAGAGTGGGGTTACAGCAGAACGGCCTGCACACAACAGTCAACAACCTGCATGCTTGAGTCTTCCAGGGAAAACTCCATCAGTTCTTCTGACAGGTCAGGAATTAAGTTTGGCTGTTCCCGATGGAAGATGAAAAGCTCCCCATCACTCTCACAATCAGACTGCAAACAAACAAACAAAAAAAAAAGAGTATTTAAATGAGAGACTGTAACACTCACCTACATATTTGCTTTGCAGTAACAAATCTTATATTGTCAGTTCAGAAACAAGAGATTTCTCTGCAGTCACATCTTCACTATACCATCTGATAGTCCAACACTCAGTAACCTAGACTTACAGTGGCCTAACATTTCAGCAAGCTACAACTGTAAAAACCATGTAAAACTTTGAATTACCATGGAGGTTGATGACTAACATCCCTCTAAGCAAAGTGGTGGCATGAGCCAGCAAGTTCTCTGACTCCCAAGTGATTCTTTGCACCACCTCTTTTACCATCACAGAGTTGCAAGAGCAGGGCTGCTCCCTAAGGGAAGGGGAGCTGGGAGGGGAAGCACGTAACTGGAAAGGGCAAAGGCCTCACCAGGCAAAGCCCAGTCCCACAGTACCTAAGAGGAGTCAGCAGGACAGACTAGAGGTAGCGATCACACTGAGTCAAGAATCCAGATCATAATGCAATATTGTTGCTATGAGGCAGATCAGAGATCAAGCCTGAAAGTCAATTCACAGGTGAAAGTCTAGAACAAGCAGGACTACAGCTAGAAACCACTACTCCTCCAACATAGCCCACACAAAGAGTGAAGGCCCAGAGCTGAGATTAAATAGAGTTGCTGGGCATGTGGGTGGGAGCCCCAGCTGAGGCTGGTCAGGGCCATGAAGGCTTATTATTGTAATCAGGGCCCTGACATTCACTATTCAGAATGAAAAGCAGTATCTGTATTTGGCTGGACAGAGTTTAAATAACTTTGAAAATCTCTTTCCTGAACAAAAGATATGGATTTGAGATGAACCCTTATGCATAGACACTAAAGTGAGATTAAGCACCTCCTCAGCAGTCAAGACACAGATTTCCTGCTTGTCCCTTTGTTTTGCAAGCATACATTTTCAGTAACTCACACTGCAGAATATTCTTTCCGTCTGATGTAATTAATTTTTCTTAACATGAAGCGAACTGCAGCAGAACTTCTTTCCTCTTAATAAATGGCATATCAGGGTAATGAAAGGGCATAAAACACATTTGTCAGTGCCATTTTCAAATGCAGGAGTGCAGCCCATTGAGGTTACAGATCTCAGGTGCATAAATGTATCTTCACGCAAGTGGAAACCGCTCGGACAAAGGTGCAGCACTGAACTGGAGGCTCAGCAGGCTACTGTTTCACAGTAAGTAGGAGAGGAGTTATACAACCAGATCTTTTGCATGCAATTTAAGGGTAGCATGTAAGTGCCAAATAGATTGCCTCAGTACCTTCAGCAGGAGAGTTTTTCTACACGTAACAGAAACAGAGAACTTGGAGACTGTTTACAAGAAAAAAATCTCCAACATGACCTAGAGTTATATAATGGTATTTGGCACCCAAGTACAAAGTTATCTCTCTGTCTTAACCTTCTTGCACACTTACAGAACAAGAATGCCTAAAAACAACTTCTGAGCGCGGGGCCTTAATTTGTACTATCCAGTCACATATTAAAATACAATGGTTGTTTTAAATAACTAAAACAGAATGTAGGTGGAGGGGAACTGAGAAACAGTGAGGCAATACAACTTGTCCAACATGATAGTGATGGAGCCAGGTACAGAAAACAAGTCATGGAACCCGTATCAACACTTTATCCACTAGATCCCACTGCTTCTGATGATTGATTAACAATAAGTAATAAATACCCCATGGAGGCATTTCTGGCTCCTTCACTGGTCACAAGACTCCCCTCATATCATTCAAGGCCACACTAAGTTAGAATAAAACATATCCTTTAAGTGTTCCAGAATATTTTTCAAGTTTATGCATGTTTGAAAATTAACAAATATTCTGAATTGGACAAAAGGCCACTAATAATCGAGTCTTGAGACACATTATCACCTTGGAAAAGTCAATGCCAGAGCTAGCATCTTGGACCAGAGAGGCAGGCACTTTTATTATTTCCACCAAATTCCTGCTGTCCTGTGAACAGAGACCTTCAGCAGCCAAGAGGCAGCCTGTCCTATACACTACAACACAGCAAGTAAAAAACCTGTAGCGGTGAAGAATACGGCACAGTATCTGTCAGTCTTACGCTTTATACTAAAAGGTTAGTGGTATTATGCTTCTTTGCAGGTAGAATTGAAGCACAAAAAGGCAACTTGGTGTGAGGAGAATTACAGGCAGGGAAGAAAGTGGAATCCAGGACTGAAATCTCTGCCAAACACTTTTTTCCAGAGGACCACAAAGTCTTCAGGAATATCTCTTTCCTGTGATGCTCCTGCATAGAAAAGCATACTAACAGGCCTACTGTATGGCAAGTACATTATTGGAATGAACAGCATAATGCTTTCAAGCATAAAACCTTATAATTTCTTTTAAAATCAGCTGTATGCTTCTTTGATACTGTATTTTTGACTGAACAAACTAAGAAGAAACGTGGGCTCATTTTGCAGGATGCCCACTACCCTCCTGTTTCCAACCTATAAATACTTATTGTCTGGAGAAATCAGTCCCATTTTCAGGTTCCAAAGAATACAGTGAGAGGAGATGGTAATTACACTTTGACAATCAGAGATCATCCAGAAGGCTGTAGATTAATGCACAGTGTTACAACAGCCAGAACAGGTAGCCCATCAAGGACAGCACTAGCTACTCAGAAATGCCTGGCTAAGGTGACCTTCTCTTGCTTTTGAGAGATTTTTCTAAAAGACTGTGAGAAAGAAAGGCAGGTTCCAGTGCTTACTGTGGAGGTGTCAGAGTCCAGAGATGGGAGCTGATCTTTCACTGCAGCAAGTATGGCTCCCCATTGAAATGTTCTGTTACTCTGAACAGGAGCTGCAGGCAGCTCGGATGGATGCTCTGTGTTCTCACTTTGCCCTTCTGAGGCCATTTGAACAGCTTCCCTTCAATCAAACGAAAGATGAGCTTAAGTACACCTCACAAAAGAGCACAAGGGATAACATCAGTACAAAGCAAGAACAAAGCATGTGAATTCACGGTCAGCGTTAACGCTCAGCGCTCCCAGGGTTTTCACTGCCAGCAGTGAACCATAAAATCTGCATTTTTTGGAATCGTTTCTTCCCACCTGAGTTCAGAGGGCTGAACTTTCTGCCCTGCTCACCATGTACACCCACAATTGGAGACACACGAGAGGCAGTTTAGCCCCTCATTTATAAAGCATTTTTGGGATTCTTAGCCAGACTGACTTGTAACTCTGTTGTCAGAAAAGCACATTCACGCTGCCTGCGGGGAGAGGGAAGGTACACAGTGAAGCTGAGGCTCTCAGCTGGTCTTTTCTCCTCTTTCCTACTTGTCTCACTGCTCAAATGATAGATAAACAATCTGTGTTTCCTTTTTGTCACTGGGTTTGTATAAAAATGGTTGAAAGTAGGTACTGTCTTCGATTCTGACCTCTCAAAGTGTTTCTAAAGCGTACTCTTTCCTCATGTTTCCCTTGACGTATGTGAGGAGTTGAGACAACATGGTAGGGACTATCGCTGCACTAACAACTTAGATAATTAAACCTCCTGGAAAACCTTTGCTTTTTAAATTTTATGCTACAATTGCATGGTTTCCTGGGGAATCAAAAGTGGGAGTAAATAATTTCTGTTTGGCAAGAAAGCTTAAGAGGTTTGTGACTGTGTGTTGTTCAGTACTGAATTAGCTGTTGATACGATTACACCACCACTATTATTTGCATTGGCGTGGACCAATAACACTCTTCTAAACATAAAGTGAAACTCTTCTCACGCCTTGGGAAATTCACAACTTGCAAAGCGTCTTTGCAAGGACTTCTTATGCCATATCCATACCGCGGCGGCTTTGTTCGTGTGAGACAACTCCTGAATCTGATTTAGGTGGAGGGAAACCTCCGAGGCTGGAGTACTATGCCCTAACAGTAAGCAGAGGTTGCTAAGGGCAAGAGGAGTCCCACGGGGATGAAAGAAAACTGCCTACTGTGGCTGCCTCTGCTAACCTGAGAGAAAGCCAGCCTCCCAAGGCTAAGGATGTTATACTGGATACGATGCATCAATCATCTAATCCAGCATCTTCCCCGGGAGAAAGTAGCACTCTCTGTTTAAAACCAGGTGCAGCCTTGTTAGCTGTAACACAACGGGCGCTTTCGGGAGAGCTTCGGCCAATCGAGACGTGAAATCGCGAGCTTCTCCGTGCCACTAGAACCGGTATCTCCTGTCACAATCATCTCGGGATCATCCCCGGGTGCGATGGCAACGAGGGCGGGAAACAGACCTTCGCTTCAGGGCGGTGCTCAGGGGCAGGCAGCCCCGCCGCGGACCCGGGGATGAGCTCACCCCCGCCCCACCCCAGCACCCCTCACACCGCACCGACCGGTTTCCAGACCCGCACTGCCAGGTGGACACTCTCGCTGGGTGGGACCTCCCTGACAGCCACCAAAATGGCGGCCGGCGCAAGCGCAGCTGCGCCAGCGCCCCCGTCGCCATAGCAACGCGGCCAGCGGCTGCCCGCGCTCCCGGCCCGGCGCCGTTCCCCGCCGCGGGGTCCCCCCTCCCCCTCACTCACAGGGAGTGTGAGGCCTGCGGTCCTGGCAGCGGGGTAAAGCGAACCGACGTGACTTAAAAAAAAACAAACAGGAGGGGCCGGTCAGCAACAACGCAGCCCTGAGGCCTCCGCGACCGTCGCTCCGCCCTCCCCCTTCATTCCTGCAGCTCCTTCCCCCCACCCCTCCCCGTACCTCAGCCACCGGTACGGGTCCGCCCCGCCTGCTAGAACCGCCCGCCCTCCCGCAGCGCCCGAATTCCATTGGTTGATCTTCGCTCCGCCTCCTCACAGCGGCAGCGTGTATTGGCCCGGCGGCGTCTCCCCTTTAGCCACGGAGTCTCTTGGGATGTGTAGTCTGGAGGTCTCCGTGTGGAGGAGGGTTCCCAGCGTTCCTTGCGCGGGGGGAGCGACTTCCGGTAGTGGCGCTCACCGGGTGTGCAGGTGAGGGGCGGCGGGGCTTGTGGCGGGCCGGACCAGCGGCTGTGGGGAGGACGGGCAGGCTTGGGTGCAGCCGCTTATGGGCCCGTCCCTAGGCCGTCGCCGGTCTCGGCGGGCTTACGGCTGGAGCGGTTTCGTTCCGCTAGCTGAGGTCTACCGGCCCCGCGGCGGGGTAGGCCGGGGCACCGCAGCGGCGCGGTCCCGTGCCGCTGGTGTGCCCCGGCCTACCCCACCGCGGGCTCTATACCGAGTAGGGCTCCGGGGGAACTACCGCTCGGTAAGGTGCGGGAATAAAGTGCATGGAAACTGTTTTGCTGTGAGATTCCTGGGAACAGCCACGTAGTTAGCGGTTTGACGGCTACAACCGTTTGGGACAGACCTGCTGGAGAGGAGCTCTGTGGAGAGGGACCTGGGTGTCCTAGTGGACGACAGGTTGACCATGAGCCAGCAGTGTGCCCTGGCTGCCAAGAAAGCCAATGGCATTCTGGGATGCATCAAGAGGAGTGTGGCCCGCAGGTTGAGGGAGGTTCTCCTCCCCCTCTACTCTGCCCTAGTGAGGCCCCATCTGCAGTACTGTGTCCAGTTCTGGGCTCCCCACTTCAAGAAAGATGAGGAGCTACTGGAGAGAGTCCAGCGCAGGGCTATGAGGATGGTGAGGGGACTGGAGCATCTCCCCTACGAGGAGAGGCTGAGGGAGCTGGGCTTGTTCAGCCTGAAGAAGAGAAGGCTGAGAGGGGACCTTAGAAATGCCTATAAATATCTGCAGGGTGGTTGTCAGGAGGACGGGGCCGGACTCTTTTCAGTGGTGCCCAGTGACAGGACAAGGGGCAATGGGCACAAACTGAGGCACAGGAAGTTCCGTCTGAACATGAGGAAGAACTTCTTCCCTCTGAGGGTGACGGAGTCCTGGAACAGGCTGCCCAGGGAGGTTGTGGAGTCTCCTTCTCTGGAGACATTCAGAACTTGCCTGGATGCAGTCCTGTGCAGCCTGCTGTAGGTGACCCTGCTTCAGCAGGAGGGTTGGACTAGATGACCCACAGAGGTCCCTTCCAACCCCTGCCATTCTGTGATTCTGTGAACCAAACTGTGCTCCTCTTCAGACTCATCGTTGTGTGACTGCAGCCTATCCGGCACCGAACCCTGGTCTCCAGCTGCCTTGGGGTGCGACATCTCAGCTGACATAGACCCTGTCTGGGAAATGTGCTCCCTAATGTGGCTGTTGAAGTGCTTTTGTGCCTCTTACCTTGTCTTTTCACGAGCATATTATGCCCTTTATCATGCCTGAGGGTGCCAGGCTTGTGGTGCAGGTGAAGAGCTTGGTGTCTTTTCAACAGCCATGTGTAGGATCATACTGTAGATGTTGTGGGTCCTTAGCTGGGGCTTGTGGCCGCAGGAGTGCTGTTTTTCTCACACACCACGATATCCCCTGAAACTTGATGCAGTTCCCCCAGCTGTAACGTGTGTGCCTGTCTCTGGTCAGTCAGCAGGCAACAGTAGTGCAAAGATGTGATATTCTGTCTCCGGGAGAGCTTGTTGCTGTGTCTGGGCTAGTAACAGACTATTTGTACTTACACAAGGTTGTAACGAGGCTTCTTACTTCTTCCAGTAAGTTGTTGCTGAGTTTAGTGGAGGTAGAACTAAGTCAGGAGCAGAAGCAAAGCATGTTATTAGCTTGGTGGCTCGGTTGGAAACTCCAACAACCTCCACACTTGTGCTGTCTTGGGTGTCTTGTGTCTTTTGGGGCAGAAGGACCTGTGTGGATGGTACCTGTGCTTGTGGAAGAGGATGTGAGAGAATGAGTTTAGCAGAGTCAGTGCAGCTTCATGGTGCCTGATCAGTGGTGATTAATGAGCAGTGTTGGACTTATTCTGTGCTGGGGACTGTTTGCCTCAGCCGTTCTCAGATTGCCTCCCATATGTTGCAATATGGCTCTTCTGCCACTCTGTCATCTACTGACACATGTTTCTTAGGCTTATTCTCCAAAAAGGTAGGCTAAGGTGCTTTTTGCTGCAATTTACATACTAAGTTTTTGTAGTAAATCTCTCTTTTTCCTGCCTTCCGGCTTTCTCATCTGCTCAGACAGTAAACTATCTGAATCTAGGACAGTGTGGTGTTTGCTGCCTGCTGTGAGTCCCAGCACAGTAGAGTTCGGATCCTGAGAGTGATATTTAATACATCAACACCTAGCTGTTTAATAGTAACAGTCTGTTGGGGCTGAGGAGGGTCTCTAACAAGTGTCAACTTAATTGCTGTGCTCCAAAGAAGGACCAGCCTTTTACACGTTCAGGGTGTGTTTGTCTAGCTTATTCTTAGCAATCAAACCTCTGCTGGTAATCCATCCCAGTACTCTTTTTTTTTTTTTCTTTTTACAAGGATTTTTGTGGTCTTTAGCCAAAATCTTCCATGCTACAGCTTAAGGCTGTTATGTCCTGTGATATTCACCATGGCCACAAGGAACAGGTTATTTCTCTCCTCTCTGCAGCCACCATTTATGTATTTGAAGGCTGTTATTGCATGTCCCCTCGAGGCATCTGCTCTTTAGTCCAGACATCCCTGATTTCATTTCACCCAGTCTTTTCATTTCAGCCCTTAGGGCTCTGATCACTCTTCTTGTTCTGCAGATTCTGTTCAGCTGTCCTCTCTGTGCTCACAGGTGCTTGCACAGATGACCTCATGCTCCAGTTCAGGCTGGGGTGAAATCTCAGAGTTTAAAATAAAAAAAAAAAAAAGGGAAATACGTAGGCAGTTAGAGCACAGTGCAGGTGGTGGGAATGAGGCTGAGAGCCTTGAATATTCCAGAGTCAAGCATAACCTTTCTGTCATGTCAGTATTGTCCTGTTGACTGTGGATCAACTTGCCCCAGTTGCTTTGGTAACTAGTACCTGATGTGGGGCTGATTCTGACAAAGACCAAACACCTGTGCTTGTTTTATAGTTAAAGTATCCAGTTAACAAGGAGGTCTGCAGAGAGAATGGTGAGCGTCCCTTTCATCTGAATGTGCTTCTGAAAGCTGTTCTGGATTTTACTTCCTTTAAGTAACTGTGAACATGCCTTCTTGCCTTCCAGGGGCAGCTTTAATCTGTTGTAGCGAGAAACATTCCTATTTTTCTCCCTTATGATCCACTTAAATCGAATAATATCTCCTTGTATTTTGATTGTGAGGTGCTCAGGTCTTTCATTTTTGTTCTGCCCTGCATATTCTTGCTTGAGACCTCTGGGTTACCAGTGTAATACAAATTGCTGCTATTAGGTAAAATAGGTGCTTTTGCAGAGATCTTAAGAAAGGAAGCACATGCTGATTAGGTAGAATGGATGGTGCTTTTGTAGTCTTAAACTGAAGAACGAGTGGGGAAAAAAGCAAGGTGTGGGAGAAAGGATCCATATAGGGAGTGAAGAGGTAGGAGTTCAAGGCGTTTTGCTTACGTTGTGAGAAAAAGGACTGGTGCTTGCAAGACAAAGACTCCCAATTCTTTAAAAAATACAAGTATGGTTTTGAAGTATTATAGCTAAGGCAATCTAAAGAGCAACTGCTGCAAGTGTGTTCTTGCTCTTTTATTCTTCACCAATGCCAAATTTGGCATTTGCATGACCCCAGAATTAATCAGTCTAAGGAATTAAACTGCCAAGTAGTTATTAGGAAAAAGAAAGATTACTGTATGTTGGCTTAGCTGCCCAACATAGTATGTAGTGGGACCAGGCAAACCCCAGAAGTGCTGTATGAGACTACAGGGAGGGGAACTCTTCCCGTTGGATTGACTTGGAGGTAGCCTAAAACTGCTGAAGACCTCAGATGATAGATGCAGCTGTGCTGAACGGCTTTTTATGAAGTGCCTAACGAGAACACTCTGAGTGGTTAAAATGATTAATATGCAATTGCTCCCTACAGCTAGGGATGGGAAACAAACCTTTCAGACAGTCATGAAACTGTACTAGCTTTGTAATTAAGTTACTGTCTGCAGGATGGCGGACATGCTAAGATAATGAATGGGCAGGTGCGCTGCTGCTCAAAGTGTTTCAGCAATTTCCAGCATCCACGAAGACAGGACTGGGCTGCTTCTGAAGTGCTGAAACAATAAACGGTAGAAACAATCTACTTACAGCCTGATGGCATAATGAAGTGCACCCTACTCAGATGATATTAACTACTTCTGAGAGCAGTGGATAGTTGTCATTATTAATGACCATGTCTTCATTTCAGCAGAGCCTCCTGTAATATAAGACAGATGGAGAAAGACCAGGAACATCTGACACATGGATTCTTAATTCTGTCTCTGAATTATGAAACATGCAGACCAAGAATTACATCCTCTTGTATAAGACTAAGCATGCCATCAGCACTTAAATAAGTGTTTAGTCTTCTTTAGTCTGCAAGGGTATCCAAAGCTGCCTTAGGCATATTTTGATCAGAAGGGGAGGAAGTAAAGCCAGTGCTTCTGAGGTCTTAAGATGAGGCTTGAAAGATATTTTTTAGCATTCTTTGCTTTTATTTTCCCAGTGTATTCCAATCCCAGAGTCCACCACAGCAAGAAAGAACTGCCAGCAGAAACTCTGCAGCAAGTCTTATTGCTTCAGGCTAAGGAGGCGATCAAAGCAGAGGTAGGGATTTGAAACACTGTATGTCTGTGATCTTCCCTTCCAAGCCCATGGCACCCTGGAGCTGTAGTGCCAACAGGTGATGCTGTGTTCTGTAGAAAATGGAGATGGCAGCTGAAAGCTCTGCTGCGCTTTGGTTACTCAGGGTGGGATGTCAGAGCTGAGTGATGAAGCCAGTGAGTCGGAGCTGCTGAGCCGCAGTCTTTCCATGTGGCATGGGGTCGGTCAGATGATCTGTCGCGAAGAGCTGGACGTTCCCCTGGACTTGCATACGGCCTCCTCCGTCGGCCAATATGAAGTGGTGCAGGAGTGTATTCAGCGGTAAGGAGGGGCTAGGGAGGGCACAGGTCTGTGGTTGCTGACTGCCAGTTATGTTTTTTCATTGCCTGCTATACAGGTCAGTCTAACATTGCCATGGGGTCACATGACTGGAACTCCCAAAGTGTTCTTAAGCACAAAGTTTCAAGGGAAAAGCCTGCTGATAAAAATTAATCTGTGTAGTGATTTGGTGGAAGGTGTTCTCAAGCTGGTAGGAATTTTCAATCTTCTTTCAGTACAGTGATGGTAGCAAGAGGCTGCTGGAATTTACTATGATCTACAGCTCCAGGACACAGTGGTTCAGCTGAATTCTTTTCTCTGTTATTTAGTGGAGATCTGGATTTAAATAAGAGGAATTGTGGTGGCTGGACTCCACTGATGTATGCCTCCTACATTGGCCATGACACCATTGTGCACCTGCTGCTGGAAGCAGGAGTGAATGTGAACATCCCAACACCAGAAGGGCAGACGCCGCTCATGCTGGCCTCCAGCTGTGGAAATGAAAGCGTTGCTTACTTTCTTCTACAGGTGTGTATCCCGTAAGAAGTAGGTAAAGCCACACTACATGGCTTAAATTCTCCACGAGTTGCAACCAAAGTGTGCGATTTATGTTCTGTTGTGAGTTCAGCTCCCTGACAGGGATTTAAACTCTCTTGGTATCACAGCGCAGAGGGGCAGTGGCTAAGAGACCCAGCAGAGGGGGTGCAGTAAAGAACCTTCTCTGTTCTCTTGAAGCAAGGCGCAGAGCTGGAGATGAAGGACATTCATGGTTGGACTGCCTTATTTCACTGCACCAGCGCCGGACACCAGCAGATGGTCAAGTTCTTACTGGACAATGGGGCAAATGCCAACTGCAGGTAAGGAGGAATCTGTCATTTCTTTTCTCACAAAATGTTTCTTATTTCAAATATGGAAGCAGCAGTTGACTTATGAATGCATTTGAACACAGACAGGGAGACGATTCCTGCTTTCGTCTTTCCTCCTGTACCTTAGGAAGCTATGGCACACTCTGTTAGCTAATACAAGAACAGGTGACCTGCAAGCTGAACAGTGAAGTCTGCCCATGTTGTCATTGCTTATTTAACGAAGATCAAGAGAAATTAGATTTACTACTTGTTTTGGTTTTGGCTGTCGCCGGCAACAAAAGCGCCACGCGGCCGCCCCTCCCCCTGCTGGCTTGCGGAGGAGAATGAAAAGAAAAAGGCAGAAACTGGTGGGTCCGGGATAAGGGCAGTTTAACAGAACAGCAAACAGAGGGAAACAGGAACAACAACGATACAAATAAGGAGAAAACACAACAACAAACCGTACGACCCAGACAGCCGCTCTCCCGAACAGGACCGGCGCCGTGCCCCGCCAAGCCGCGAGCGAGTTCCCGCCACGCTGCCCCCCCCCCACCAGAACCCAGCGTGACATCACAGGGTATGGAATACCGGGCTCTCTTTGGCCAGGTGGGGTCAGCCCCCACCCCCCCGGCTGTGCCCCTTCCTGGAGTCCGGTGAAAATTAACCCTGTCCTGGCCAAACCCAGGACACTACTTTTTTAATTATGGGCTAAACTCTGAAGGCAAGCAGGTGCAGCACCTTCTGAACTCAAGTGCACTTTGCAAATCTTTCTACTGAATCTTCTGTGTACTTGGATTCAGTTTGTTTTTTTGAAGTGTGCAGTGCATTCCCATGCCTTGGGAACTGCCCGTACATTTGTGCATATTGAATTGCCTGAGGTCAACGGGAGGTTCTTGCTTTGTTAGCTCCTGCAAAACTGATATTGCTACAGAAAGGCAGATCTGCAACTGGAAGAATGATCTGTTGCTGTGCAGCCAATAGAGTAACACTTACCGAATCTCCACTGGGAGTTTTACTGAGATAGACCCAAGTGCAGTAGAACAACCAACACATGGTACAGCTTGTGATTGGCTGAGAGGAGAGGCTAGAGGTGCCCTGTCGGGGTAGAGCAAAGATGGTAGCATATTTCAGCTTTGATTATTCTAGTCCATCTGTGTGTTTGTTCTCTCTCTAGGGAGCCTGTGTATGGATATACGCCCCTGATGGAAGCAGCTGCTTCTGGCCATGAGATAATTGTTCAGTACCTTCTCAATCATGTAAGTGTCTAGACAGTTCTCTGTAAAGCTGTGAATCTGTGGTTCCAGCCCTTAGAGGAAGAACCGCAAGTTTGACACCAGACTTTTTACAGTATTATGTTTGATCCTTGATGACAGTCACCTCAAGCCCCAGACTTCAAGGACTGTTCTAAAAGTACCTGCTTTCTGAAGCTAGTACTCTGGTGCTACACTGGCCTTGCACAGATAGGAGTGAGATCTAACTGTCCAGATTTAACTGAATAATGACTGAATTGGAAAACAGATAATGCAGTAATCTCCATGTTGTTTACACACTTGCATGTTTGGGCTAGTGGGCATCTTCTACCTCCAAAAGCTTATGAGCATGCATCTCGATGTTAAACAACTTGGTTTTAATATCCCATTTAACTAGTCCAGCTTAGTTCCAGAAGGAGGCAGCAATGCAAAGCGTTTTTCAGATAAAATAAACTAGTTCCCTGTGGCAATACATAAGAGCCGTATACCTGGGCTGCTTGGCATTCAGGAGTTGGAGGGACTATGGGTAACTAGAAAGGCAACAAGGCATTAGTGGCCGTCTGTCAAAGGTGAGCCTGTATTTCTGATGGGCTTGGAAGAATTGAAAAAATTCTTTGGCTCCCTTGAAGTTTTGTACATAGTGTCCTCTACTATGTACATTTTAAACATGTGGGTTTTTTTCTATAGGGAGTGAAGGCAGATGTCAGAGATAACACTGGAGCCACAGCGCGGACACTGGCTATGAAGTATGGACATACAAAGATTGTGGGGCTGATAGATTTGCATGCGGCCCCAGTGCCAAAGGTCTTCTGCAGGGGTCCAGGTAAAAGATGTTTCGTTTTAAGAAAGAGCATGGAGAGGTGCTTGATGTTTTGAAAGTGTGTTGCAATGTGCATGGGGTAGTACTGATATCGGATACAAATATTCAGCATACTGCACACCAGGTAAACAATCTCACTTTTGGGACAACAGTACTAGCTGGTTTGTCATGGAAATTCTGGCATTTCTGAGGAATTGATTAAGGAAGGGGCATGGATCTAACAATTTTTTTGTCTGCTGGCCCTTTTCTGACCTAGTTAAACTGTTTCATCCTCCCTTTTTTAACATTTCCTTTTTATTTTCCGCTGCGTTTATAGGACCGGTTGCAAGTAAAGTAGGTAAACGAATTACTGTCCTGCTAACAATGTTTGTTTGACCTGCAGGAAAATATGAAGAGCTGAGTTCCTCAGATGAATCATGTTCAGCTCCCCAGAGACAGAGACCTGTTCGTAGGACCAAGGGTCCCAGTATCCATGATGGGCCCCAGGCTTTGGCTAAGATAACAGCAGCTGGAATTGGGGGAAAGAAGCAGTCTCGCTATGGTGAGAATAGTTAGAAGCCTAACTGAGAGTCCTTTGAGGTCTCAAATGCTTTGCAGCTGTTTCTATACCGACATTTTTTCTTTCTTTTGATTTGGGATTCATGTGTGGCTTGTACAGAAACAAAGATAGCAAACACCATCATACAAAGCTATCCAGTCTCTGGTTTGAAAAGAAAACCCCTTGAACTCTCTTGTCAGGGGTGGATATTGATGAGTGGAACATTTCTGTGGAACAAACACTGCTCTGACCTCAACTACTGTTCCCCTGACTCTTGACAACAGTCCAGCTTCCCTTTGAGGTGGGCTCAAAAGTTCAAGAACCCTTCTCACGCTGATGACAGAGGAAGTGGTCACACAGGCCAAGCAATCATTGATCACAAAAGGGAACTCGTTGCTCCTAGACCTGTCGGTTTTGTCTTCCCTAATGCTTGAAATACTACTAAAAATAAGATTATAAAAACCCTTGCAATAGGCTAAGAGAAAGATCATCCCAGTTCAGACATCAACCCCTGGATGCAGTGGTATGAGTTTTTTGTGTGTCATAGCCATAGGTATTTCTCAGGCTGTGATTACCTAGTTGTCTAGAATAGCCAAGAATATGGACTTCAAAGCGTGTTCAGAGTTCAGTTCGTTCTCTCCATACAGATACATGCTATCCCACAGGCAGTGGCTGTATTGACGTGATACTGTCAGCTTCTGAAACGGTAGTGGGATGCTACTGGTGTTCTAACACAGATGCAGAGGGGTTGGCTTTACAGGGTGTGCTTGGCTGGGGATGGGACATAGCTGGCACCTTGCTCTCCTAAGCAGATGTTTTTCCCCTTCGATAATTTGCATATGAAAAGGAGAGGAAATGCTGAAAGCTGCTATTTAAGGTGCTGTCTCTTTTTCAGTGCAGCCATCTAATCAAGTACAGCTGCTTTGTGTTTGTGTGAGGGTGGCTGTAAGCATATCCATTTCTTGGTTTTTCTCTGTGCTTCTTAGTGAAACCTGCTAGTTGTGAAGACAGACTCTTTTGATTATTTTCAAATCCCCGAGTGGTTGCTTTTCCTGTTGGAGCCTACCTGGTAACTTGCATCCTGATTGTTGTTTGTTCTCCCTTCTTCTTGCACACAGAGCAGGTCCCTCTTCAGGGCTATGTTACCTTCAATGATGATGGCAGCTGTGAAGCAGACGATATCCGGAACCGGGATGTTACCTCTCCAATTAATGAGCAGGATGTGGAGAGCAGCAGCAGCAGGGGTAAGTCAAAGCCACTGTCTCAGAATAGTCTGGCTTGTAGTGCACACCTGGATGTGAGACCAACGCCTTGGCTTGCATGTTCCTGTCCCTCTAAAATGCTGAGGATTGGAGTATGTCTCATGAGGAAGGGCTGAGAGCGCTGGGATGGGTTAGCCTATAGAGGAGAAGGCTCAGTGGAGATCTCATGAATTCATACAAATAATCTGAAGGGAGGGTGTAAAGAAGATGGAGCAAGGCTGTTTTCAGTGGTATCCAGAGGCAGAGGGCACAAACTGAAAGACGGGAGGTTCCCTCCGAACATAAGGAAATGCCTTTTTTTCTGCACACTGGAGCATGGTGTCAGAGAGGTGGTGAAGTTTCCATCCTTGGAGATGCTCCTGGACATGGTCCTGGGCAACCTGCTGTAGGTGACCCTGCTAAAGCAGGGATTTGGACAAGATGACCTCCAGAGGTCCCTTCCAACCTCACCATTCTGTGAAGCAGCACAAAGGAAGGATCTATGGGCAGTTCTAAGTTCATAAAGGATAATGTGGCTGTGCGTTGGCTCTGGGCTCGAGGAAAGGCCTTTCCTGAACTTTAGTAATGGGAGTTCAGGCTTGGTAGTAATAACCCACTTTGCCACCATATAACCAGGAGCCTTACAGAAACACACACACACAGCCTTCCTGCTCTCTGTGGTACTAAACAGACTTGGAAAAAGATTAGTGATATTTGTGTCTCGGAATTGTCTTGTGTTGCGAGTGCTGTATATGAAGCCTTGATCTGGGTTTTTCCTTCCTTTACACCTCCAGCAGGTTTTGCTGGTAATTGTGTAGCAAAGACAGCACTGAGTGCAAGAAAGTTGAATGTCAAGCTGTTTATCGTATTCCTTTCCAGAGGATAACGTTTTCTTCACCAACAACTTAGCAACTGTCAGGAGCAGCAGCAGTAGTAGTGAATGCCTGACCAAAGCCCTGGGGATCAGCAGTGAAGGCTCCTTGGAAAGCAATGAGGTGCGGTTTTCAATTTTCCTTTCTCTGCCTTGAGCTTGGCCAGCGCTGTCACCCTTCCACAGCCTGCTATGCCTCTACCTCCAGAGGATGCTGTAGTACCAGGCTGGGTGAGCAAAGGTAGTATTACAGGGACAAGAGAACGAATTTCCAAATTTGGAGTGGCGTGTTTGATCTCCGGCTTGTAGCCAGCTCTCAGAACACATTCAGTCTAGAACAGGTTGTTGATGGTTAGTCAGTAACTTTTAAGCTCTCTCCAGCTTCTGAACTCTGCAGACTGCTAGCTAGGTGGTGGTCAAGAAAGGACTTGCTAGAACCAGGTCAGTCCCGAGCTTGGCGGGATAGCAGGCAGTGTAGTAAGATTTAGAGAAGACCAGCAGTGCTGTATTGGCATGTCTGAAGGAGAGAAAGGGGAAGAAGCTAGAGGTTACTCAGTGGTTCAAGTCACATCTTGCATGGTTCAAGATATAGCTGTGAGGCTGATGTACAGAAGGGTGATACAGCTGAATGTGAGCAAAAGTTCCTCTACCTTGAGGAGCTTCTCGCAGGTAGAATCTCAGTGCATTGTATTGGTTCAGAGAGGATTCGGCATTGCTCTTTGCTCTGTCTGGCATGTTGCTTCCGAAGCTGGGATTGCAAGAGCCTGATAGCGTTCCGTGGTACCAAGCTGCTGTCTTGGGAGTGACTTGAGTTAGCCCTTCCTAAAAAGGGCTTTGTTAGTCTTTGCCTGTGTTTGTGAACCACTGTCTGGATTTAGAGTTCAGGACTTCAAGGAGTCTGCGCTTGGTAGCTGTAGTGATCCTGACATCTTTGGTGTCATCTAAGCATGATCATCCTTGACCTTTACATTTTGTGGGTTTTTTCTTTCAGGATTCTGACCATGCAAACAGTCCTCCTAGTCGGAAACAAGCCAAGAGCTTTAAGATCAAGAACCGCTACAGCAACAGTGACAGCCAGTGGACCCACTGTCCAGGGAAAGCTGGGGGCTCTAGTCAGCACCTAATCCTTCCTGAGCCCCCTGCCTATACAGGGCCCCAGGTAACTACCTGCAGAAAGCTGTCTCTGAAGTAGTGCAGACTGTGTCACTGTCAAGCGTGGGAGGCTTTTCCAAGGCTGCCTAAGCTGTTTTCTTGGCCTTCTTAGATAAAAGGAAAGTTGTCACCAAAGCACCTTTGATTACAAACCTCTGCCCAAACTTAAATGCTTATGAAACAGCAATTTCTTGTACAAAGAACTGTCTGCTTAGGTGTTGCAGTTGCTTGGAGGGGTGTTCTAGACTGTCAGGCCTGTAGATGTGCTACCAAACATGGCTGTGGTGGGGGCTAGGGTAGATGTCGGTGTGTCTGTCTGCTCTGCATTTGCTACAAGAGGCAATGGCTGCAGCAGACAGGCCAGTCCTGTTGTGCTGTGTGACTACAGGGAAGGGGAGTTAACCAGAAGTCATAACTGCTGCTAGAACCCAGTAAGGTAGAACAGCAACATGAGGAAGCAGCTGTTTATGATGAAGAGATGTGGCAATGCTTTTCTTTGTGAGGGTATAAATAAATTTGTTTTGTATGGGCTGCAGGACCTGGCAACATTCCTTGAGCAGATTGGGTGCCTGAAGTATCTGCAAGTGTTTGAGGAGCAAGATGTTGACCTCCGGATCTTCCTGACACTCACAGAGAGTGATCTGAAGGAAATAGGCATCACGTGAGTGTCTGATGTAGTTCTTATCTTTCACGTTACAAACCGTGCACAGAATCTGGTCAGGGAAGTTAAGCTAGTGAGTTCTCTTCTGTTCTGGCCATCTCCCACACAGTTTTGATATCCCATAGTTCCTGGCTGCAACAGGCTCCTGGTTTTGGAGGTGCCTTGGAGGCACCAGGAGACTGCAGAGGTCCTCGTGGCATCCCGTTGGGCCTAGGGTCAGATGGTGCAGTGCTTGGTCCATGACAGTTTGCCGTTCTCCCACCAGTCTGTTTGGACCCAAGAGGAAGATGACTTCTGCCATTGCCCGATGGCACAGCAACGCTCGTCCGCCCAGTGATGCCCTGGAGCTGGCCTACGCAGATCGACTGGAGGCTGAGATGCAGGAATTGGCCATTCAGCTGCACAAGGTAAGAAGTCTGCCATGAGCTGCTCAGTGCCTCATCACACCGCAATAAGTGATCAGTAGCATATTTTTATGTTGTCCCTCTAATGGCCTGGGGTAAAGGAAAAGACATAACTTTCAGTGGATGTGCTTGGTGTCAAGTAGAGCAGATAACACCAGAAGTGCAGCTTATCCACTCCTCATCTGTGCTCCATGCTTGTGAAGATTTTATGTCTGTTTCCCGTCTAGCTGAGAACTAAAATGATGAGTGGGAGGAATTGAATAACTACTCTTTTTCAGTAGTGTCCCTTTTATGGTAGAGTTGTGCAGCAATTGGTGAACGCACCTAGTAGGCCCAGTTTCCCAAGTCAACAGAAGTATCTCTGCAAATGGAGAGGAAGGGGGAATTGTAACTGTGTGGGGCTGGTCTTGGTGTGGAGAGAAACTGTATTCAGTGTACAAGCTTTATCCAACTTCCTTTCCCACTGGCTTGGGCGCACTTTTGCAGGAGCACTGTGGCTGCCTAAGCCGTTAAAATAGCAGGAATGTGCCAGAGCAGGCACGTAGTGATGTGCAGTACTCCCAGCCTGATCCTCCGCTCTGCTCTGCTGTAGAGGTGTGAAGAGGTGGAGGTGATGAAGGGCCAAGTGTGCCAGGAGCAGAAGCTGCGTGCAGTGGCTGAGAGCTGTTTGATGGAGCGGGATGAGACCTGGAATGCTATACAGCGCCAGGTCAGAGAGGCGCAGGCCATCACCGAGGATGCTGGAGTCCTACTGGGTCAGATCAAGTAAGTCAATCCCAGGAAATGGCACTGAGGCTACTGGGAAACGGGATTTGGGCTGTACAGAGATCAGAGCTCATATTGGCAGCCTTACAGGTGATGTGTAGGGTGAGACAGGAGAGCTCACCAGGCATCTGAACCCATTCGGGATCCTGCCTGACTTTCTCTTGTGGAAAGCCACAGCCATGTGAGCAGATGTGAAGCCGTAATCAGATGAATGAGCTATAAATGGCCAGACTTTTCAGAGATGTTGAGTGCTCCTGTTTCAACCAGAAGATGAAGGCACTCGGCTTCGTTGGAACCGAAAGGCCAAGTGCTTTGTGCTTGCATGAGACCCAGTGACCAGGGTGTAACTTGGCGATGAGGTGAATGCAGGAAAGAGTTTCTAACTTCCAAACCGTATCAAAGGCCTTGCAGTGTCCTGCCCTGGCTAGTGAAGGATACTTTCCTTGCAACTCTGACGCCTCGCAGAAAAAGCCTGCCCTGTTCATTCACACCAATGCCTTTGAGTTCTGTGTTCCCCCACCTCCTAATGTATCGTTGGTGGTGCTTTTCTCCCTGCCCCGATTGGATTTCTGTCATGAGCCCTGTTCTGTCCACTGATTGCACAGACGTGTCCTCGAAGGTGGCATTAATCCTACCCCTATAGTTCCTAGCCCAACAGGGAGCAGGGCCTGCTCACCACCAAGCTGGGGTGAGTTAGGATTGGCTTCCAGACGGATGGCAGAGCAGGACTCCCAACTGCAAGGGGCAGAACACTGGTCTGTGCTCCCTGACTGAGGAGCTGAGGCTGCCTGGTGGAAGGGCCCTGCCATGCTCTCAGGATACACTGTTTGAACTGATGGTGTGATGTTACCTAGAGAACTCTGCCTCTTCTTTAACCCGATGCCTGTCCTGAGGCAGTTTCGTTTGCCCATTAGAAACCTTGGATCAGGCTTGATTCTTGTATAAACCAGGTGCAGCCCCTGGCTTGGGCTTTCTCCTGCTCACCCCACCCCCTCCTTCTCTTCTCCCCCCGCAGCTCCTCTGTGGACGGGGGCAGAGATTGCTGTGGAGATGGGGCACAGTGGAGAGCGCCCTGAGCTTTGTCTGGGGCACGTCTTCCTCCTCCTGGGAAGGAACAAGGAGCAGTTTGTAACGCAGGGCGTTAGATGCGGTCCTTCGGCACCCCAAGCAGGTACTTGCAGGATGTAGGAGTGCACAGGCTGGCATGTTGTTCCAAGAAGTGTCCCTCTGCACTTCTGACGAGCTTTGTCTTGTTTGGCAGATCCTGTCAAGCAGAGCTGTCCTCCCGGCTGACCCAAGAGCTGGCAGTCGGCACAGTGCTGGACACAAAGGTGCAGCTGGGAACCGGTGAGAGCAGGCGGCCTGGTGAGCGTCTGGGTGAGGAAGAGCTTATCAGACTACACAGATGGGTGTGGGGGGTGGGTGAGCAGCGGGAGACCCCAGAGCAGACCGCATGTTTGTCTTTCATTGCTGAAAGGATCAAGTTAGAAGTGATTTGTAAATGGATGAGCCACCAAATCCTTAAATTTAATATAAAAATTCTTGCTTAGGGGAAGCATTTAAGGCGCCCAGGGTGTTAGGACTTTAACTGCAGCACTGCTTCTTAGCAGCTTTTGATTCTTAGTGGGAAGTGTTGGGGTCTGGCAGGTGTTTGTGGCTAAAAATGCAAAGCTGTAGCGCAGGCACCCAGTGGCAGCCCTGCTTCACAGGCCCGTGGCTTCCCCTTCCTGCACTGTGGTGTGCGAGCACCTTGGCCGTGTTACCACACTGTGCACTAGAGCTAGGTCTGAAGTGGGAGTGGTGGTCTGTTCTCTGACGCAGCCCAGGGGATTGTGCTGCTCAAGCCCTGAGGCAAATAGCTCTGTGTGGCTGGGCAGGGCTGGCCCACCAGCCCCTTGTGGCCTTATCAGGAGGGAGCAAGTGATCCTGCTGCCCTGTAACACGCTTCCAGAGATGATGTGCCCTTCCCTGCTTCTGTTTTAAGAGATCCTGTTGATTTCTGTCTGCTACACTTAACCTCTGATATTCTTTTGATGTATGACCAAGGCAGTGTAAAAAATTGAAAAAATTGATGGAGTTGCCAGATAAAACCCTCAGTTTGTCACAGGCAGTTCCAGTGCTCTTCCAATGTGACTCAAACCCCTAACTGGAGCCGCCTTCAGCATGGATGCTTCACAGCAGCACCAAACCCTTGTCTCCTCTTTGTCACGGAGAGCATGTGCGTTGATTAAAGGTGTGGTTCCTCTTTCTTGCAGTGCTGGAAGGATGGCCACCTTCTTTGAAGTCTCTGAGCTTGCCTGAGCTGTCAGCTGTCCTAGAGGAGTGTGTGGGAGAAATGGGTAAGGTGTCACAAGACTTTGGTGACGTGAAGTGACTGCTGTGCTGGAGGGGAGGCATGGCCGGGCTGGTTTTTGATGATTTGGCAGTGGTAGTTTGGAGGGACCTAACAATCCCCTCTCATTCAGGGAAGTGTCCAGGCTCTGAAGTTGGCGCTGGCATTTTCTTGCACTTAATCTCGCTGCAGATTTTGTGCTCTGCCTTGTTCTCTGCTGACAGCCCCAGGCTGAGAGAAGGAGGCTATGTAGCCCCCTGCATCTCCCCTGCAGCTGGCCTTTCTTCCTGCTCAGTGGTCAGAGCTGCTTGTGGAGTGCTTCCCAAAGCCTGTGTCCTGTCCTGGTGCCAGGAACTGTTGCAGGAACAGGCAGTTGGAGAGTAGAGACACTCCTGTTTTCAGTGCATTGGTAGCTGCGCAGGAGAAGGCAGCATGAGGGCAGGGCAGCAGGGGCTGAATGCAGACTGCAGTCTGTTCCTTACTTCTTGCTGGCCTGTTGCTAACGCTGATTTTTTTTTTTTGCTTTTGCAGGAAAAGCTCTGCAGACTGTAACTCAAAACCTCCAAAGGCTCCAGGCCCCGGGGCAGAGCGGGCAGAGCTGGCTAGAGCCATAACAAAGCAGGAGGGTGAGTGGGAACTAATGACAGCCGCAGAGGGTTGTGGCCTTGAAGGGGGGGCATCACTCCTCATGGCGAGTAACAGCCATCTCCTGCTTGTGCCCGGTGCTTGCTTGTAGCCTGCACGCTGAGGCTCAGCTCTGACTAGTCCTTATGCACCCTCTGGTTGATTTTTCCCTTTGGAAAATCCTCAGTCCCCTTGTCCCTCTGCCCCACTGAAAGGGTGTCTGTTCTGTTTTTCCTGGTGGCTGCAGGAATACTGACGTCGGGTGACTTCCACCCGGAAGCTGAGTGTGCTTGGGAGAATGAGCGCAAGGGCCGTGCTGGCAGCACCGCAGCTCTGCTGAGAGTGCCACAGCGGCTGGCAGATGCGCGGAAGAAGGTCGCAGTCATCAGAGAACAGGCCTGGGAGAACGAGGGACAGCAGAAGACAACAACCCAGCAGCTCTTTGGGCCTGACTGTTGTCTGGGTTCCCAGGATCATTGTTGTTCATACCAAAAGGTTAGGTTAAAGAGGAGAAGCACCAAGTCCAAAAGGTTTATCTGCCTTAAGCTTCCTTCAGCCCTTGTCATTCAGGGCTGTGTGGTTTTAGAAAGCTATCAGTTGCCCACAGCAATCAATTATCCTTTTTTGCATCCTGTCCTCGCCAAGACCTCTGACACTTGCCCTGGCCCCTTCTGTGCCATGTGGGTTGCTCAGGAGCTGACCCAGAAAATGCATCTGAGGCAATAGGGAGGGCAGGTTTGTTGTGGATGGGTGAAGTGAGTAGAATTTGCAGTGTTTGGCTCATTGAGCTGCAGTGAGACTTGTGCAGCCCTAATCTCTAGCAGGAATCCCTGCCCTACTGCCATCCCAGATCTGTGCTTCAAAACCTCTCCCTCCCACTAGTCCACCCTGGTTTGGTTCAGAATTTTTCCCACCTCAGGGCTTGTTCATGTTACTCAGTTCCCCAAAAAATTGGTTTTGTGGTAAATGCTTTATGGCAGAGGCTGTCGGTCTGGTTTGTCAGTGCCAAGATTCTGACGCTGACAGTGGCTGCAAGGCAGATGTTCCCCTGGAAGGACATGAGAGAGAAGGAAGAGCTGGAGACTGTTCAGTCTCCTGTGCCTCTGGCAGGCAGCAGAGTGCCAAGGCAGGCAGAACAAGAATCTGTCCCACACGTGACGTGGGCAAAAGAAATCACATCCCAGATGTAACTGCGGTGCAAAGCTCTGGTCCTCGACCACTGCCTGCCTTTGTTTCTGGGCTTTAGTGTTTGGAAATGGTTCTGCCGGGGCATTGCTGCGTTGGCAGTGTGGGTGCTTTCGGAGGGCAGCCGAGTGGTGCAGGAAGAGGCTGCTGCCTCCCCAGAGGCACTGCTCCATCCCCTGGAGCTGGGTGAGCAGCCACAAGGGCTCTGACTATTCCATTGATGTAAAATGGTTTCCAGCGGCTCTCTGTTCCTGTGTATTGTGGAGGCCTGGGGGGGAGGGAGCAAACAGCAAAGCCTGAAGTCTGTGAGTGATGGCTGTGATGAGTCTGGAAAAGTCTCTTTGGGAAGAGGAGGAAACTGTGTGTTCCTTCTGATTTTTGGACCTCGACCAAGATGCCAAAATACAAAAATCCATTCCAGCTCCATCTTTTGAGCTAGTCACCCCTTCTGATCAGCTGCTCGAGACCGTTTAGGTATACTTGAAGGCTAGTCTGTGTTTGGTAAAGGCGCCATCTCCTTTGACTGTCCCACTAAACTGGTATCTCTGTGCTTCCTGGGCACTGTCGTCTTGGGGCACCAGCGCAGGTGTGACCCACTCTGACATGAACCTGCCCGGCTCAGCAGCGTGCAGACTGTGGGGTGCTGCTTTCTGCTCATGCTTAACTCTTAATCTTAACTTGGCACACTATTTTTCCATCTTTAGCAGATGACATGGGTCTATGCATGTGAGCATCTGACAGCAGCCACGCAGCAGGCAGTGGGACAAGGCTGCAGGAGATCGCACCCTGAAGAATTAGTTTTGAGGTGGAGCCAGTTCTCCAGAGGCAGCGTCCCTGAAAGCTGCTCAGAGTGCTGAGGGTGTGCTGGGAACAGTGTTAGGGGCTTTGTCCCCCATTCCCTGTTGCTGGAGGAATGGTGGGGAGGGCCTTGGCAGTGCCTCTGGCTGTACTAGTACAGGACTGTTAGTGCTGTGAAGCCCAGACTTGAATTTAAGGCAAGATGTCTGTGGGGAAAGGGGAAGAAGTCTTCATAGAAGAAAAAAAAAAAACCCAAAAAACAAACCCAAGTGAAAGGGCCTAGGAGCACCTGGAGATCAAGGGAAGCCCTGGCTCAGCACTGCCTCCAGAGCTGGCAGGCTGCGCAGGAGAGCGGGTGGCTGACAGGAGAGACTGCACAGAGCTGGGCCTGGCTTTGCCAGGTCAGAAGGTGGAAGGAAGGGGCTTTTTGGGGAGGGAGATGGTACATCCAGCAGCTTGTGGTGCTTGGGGGCTGGGGCGAAGGGGTAGGCGAGAGACGCAGCGGTGTATGTGTGAAGGAAAAGGAGAGCCTCACGGAAAAGGTGCTGCAGGAGCCCAGAAGCAGAGGCTTAAAGGGGTGCTGGAGGGGCCCAAGGGGGACAGCGGGGAGGGGATTTCATAGACCAGTGTTTCCCTGAGGAGGCAGTCCCTTAAACCAAGGACTTCAAACAGCGTTCGTTGCTGACAGGGTGGCGGTGCTGGCAGGGGGGAGTCTGGTGCTACCCTGAGGCAAGCTGTCTGAATAAAATCGTATTTGCTGACTTGGATAAAATAATAAAAATTGAAAACCTGTTTCTGGTGTGTGGATTTCTCTGGAGGGAGTGCCAGAGCTGTGGAGGAAGAGCAAGCACAGGTACCAAACTGAGTGCTCCTCGCTGCGTTCAGCTTGCTCCTTCCTGCCTGGGCTTTGCCGCTTCTGCCCCCAAAAGGTCCAAGTGGTGTGGCAAAAGCTGTCTCCACGCTAATTCAGAAATGAGTTTGCGCCTTGAGTTGCATCCTTGGATTTTGCTCTCATAGTGGACTATTGATCTCTTCTGGTCTGAGGCTGGTGGGAGCTGTTGGGGTGACAGCTCTTCCTTGGCCAGCCTCTGCTCTGTCACTGCAGACGGGTGCTCAGGAGGACACCCTTCCGCAGCCAGCACAAAAAGCTTTAAATAGGGCAACAACACTCTCTTTCTGGTCAAAAGTAAAGCTCTGGCTATGTTTCAACACAGATCAAGCTGGGTTAGGGTTTGTAGTGGTGGGAGTGGAGCAGAGTCGCTCTGGGATCCCTGATATCTCGGTCGCGTGGACTCCAGCAGCAGCAGTGGGCCAGGGCTGTCTCCACAGCTGGTTTGGAAACGGCCAGGAGAGAACTGGCCGTGGCTCCTCTCTCATTCTCTGACTCAAGGTCCTTGGTGTTGGGAACTGTTCCTTGGCTCTGCTCAGCTCCATCTCGCACACAGCAGCACTTCAGAGAGTCCCTGGGAGCACAGGCTCCGGTGCTCACCAGGGAGACGAGCTCGGACCTGGAGAAGGGGCCAGCTTTCTTCTCCAAGGTAGCGAGGCCTCGTACAGCTCTGGGAGCAGCTCCTCGAGCAGTGCCCCGAGCGTGCGCACCGGTGCCGGGCTCCTGGAGCGAGCAGTGCCCTGCGGAGAGCAGAGGAGGATGCAGACAGCGATCCGATTCCTGTCCCCCTCCCTCAGGCCGGGTGTGACGGCTCTGCTGCTCCCAGAGCTGGTGTGCGAGCTGGGTCACTTGGTTGGGTTATTTATCCCGATCACGTGGAGAGCTTTGCTCCTGTCCTCCTTGAGTAACCTGTAATGGAATCCTAGGGAGGAGAGCGCGGTTCTCCCTCAAGCCCGGTGCTCTGGGTGCCTGTTTAATGCCCCGTCACGGGGAGTGTGTGTGCTCGTGCACAGATGGGTGCCCTTGCACATGCGGCTGCGTTTACCGCGGTGCTCAAGAGCCCCTTCCCTCCCTCGGAGCAGACAGAAGCTGCATGCTCTGCTTGCTGAAAAATAAATGTTTATTTACATCTGAAAAGATAGTTAAGGTGTAAAACGGTCTCTCAGGGGTTACATCGATCCAGGAGAGCTCCTGCGTGACTGCAGCCTGGAACCCAGCTGCAGCGGAGCCTGGCTCAGCCTCTTTGCTTGCTGTGCTCGAGGCAGCCCCCCTTGAGACGCTGCAGCCACACGAGGCTCCCCCCGGACTGTCAGCGAGCTGGAGATGGGGGACTGCCTCTGTCCCCCCGCGTGTCGCAGAGGGAGAGCTGCCTTCCCCCTCCTGCAGTGGCCTTTAGTGAGGTAAAGGTCGGACCAACAGACGCGGCAGCGTGCCTGTCCTGCTGCTGAGGGTAGGGGCGAGGGGGCCGGGCAGGGGGTGGCATCCGCTGCGGTGCCGCGGCTCTTGTGGGAGAGCCCCAGGACCAGTCCCGGCGAGGAGCCATAAGCCGGATACGTGCAGCCATGGCTGAACAGCGCTGCTCGAACCGCGCAGCCCCGCGTGCTCTGCTTGCAAAGGCAGCGGCGTAGATGCTCCCATGCTTCCTAGGGTCCACCAGGCTGCTTGGCTGGGGTAGGCAGCTGGTGCTTCTGCATCCAGCTGGGAAGGAAACATCTCAAACCCCAGCTGTTGAACAGCTGGGCCCAGAAACACCCAGGCTTGCCAGCAAAATGGTTCCTGAGCCAAGCGTGGTTCCTGCCTTGGACTTCACAGCCCTCCCTGCCGCAAAGGGGCAGGGGGCTGGGCTGGATGCTGGGCCTGGGACGGGGGAGGTCGGGATCAGCTCTCGGCGAGATGATGCTCTCAAGTCCTTCGCTCTCCATTGTGATTTTGGTTTTTTCCCCCTGCCACTGAAGGAGAAGCAGCGCTGCCCTTAATGCATAGGGTAAATACCACAGTCCAAGCGCCCAGGCGCTGGGGGAAAGGTCCTTGCGTGCCTGCTGCCTCGGCTCTGCTCGCTGCGAAGGGGGGGCTCGGGGGTCTCTGCTGCAGGGAGAGCTCGCAGAGGAGGAATCCTGGCGGTCTGCGCCACTGGAGAGCAGCGGGGAGGGAGGCGGGTGCTGATGCCATGTTCCCTCTCGGTGACGAGCGGGGTGAGAAGGTGCAGAAGCAGCAGCTTGCTACAGAGGAGCTGTGCGGGATGACTCTGGGAGCTCTCAGGGTGCTGGGGAGATGGCCCTTGCTTAGGGCATCACCTCCACGCTCTCCGTGCCCTGGGTGGGAGCAGTGCTGGCAGGGCACTGGTGGCACTGGGAGGTGTTTGTCCATCTGGGCGCTGGGGCAGCCGATCCGTGCGGCAGTGTCTCGCCAAGCAGCGTCTCCCATTCCTCGCTGCGTGCCCTCTGCTGATGGCGAGGGCCAGGCTCCCTCTCCAGCCACCGCGATCCCCTCCAGTGGGGGCCCCAGTTGGTAGGGGTGGGAGGGGGGTTCCCCATGAGCTTCCCTGGTGGATGCCGGCAGAGGTAGCTGATGGTGCCCGGGCAGCAGTAGAAAGCAGCAGGAGCATCTCTCCACGTAGCTCACCCAGCTCAAGCAAGGTGAGGCTTTTCTGAGGGGGCAGCAATGCCTGGTACAAGCCAAGGGTGCCTGTCTCCCCCTCGGACCGCAGCGGGGGGACATGCCCCCCAGCAGCTCCAGAGCTTTCGGGTCCGGCACCAATCCCAGCCCGGGTCCCGCATGGGTGCAGCCGCTCTCCTCCGGCTCTGCGGGGCCCATCACCGCATCACTGGGCGCAGCAGAGCGCCGGGTGGTCGAGCTTCCAGAGCTGCCACTTCTTCTTCATCTCTGACTTCACCTGCCACGCCGGGGGAGATGACAAGGGCTTTTCCCTGGCCGTGCCCTCCCCGCCAACGGAGCAGGTGTGGGGCAGGATGGCAAAACCACCAGCCAAGGCAGGGCCGAGCCCCGGCGCCAGGCAGAACCTGCAGTGGGGACGTACCTCCTTATTGGCGAAGCAGTAGAGCACGGCCACCAGGAAGCCCTGGAGGGAGAGCAGGGGAGTGAGGCCCCACCGCCACCCCACTGCCATCCCCATCCCTGGGGCTGGGACGGGCTGAGTCTCCCCAGGCCATTTCTGGGCGCTTTCGGGGCCGAGGTTCCCCTGCCAGCACTGCCTTGGAGAGCACAGGAGGCACCGTCGGGCACCCAGTGACAGGGCTGGGGGTGGGAGAGCTGGTGTCTCCCTCCCCAAGCCCAGCCACAGGCCCAGGCACCATGGTGGGGGTGAGCTGGAAGAGGGACCCCTTAATTCTTGCTGCTCGGTGGCCAGGGCAGAGCAAGGAGAGCAAGAACGTGTCACGCTCCCACCTCACCTGGAAGGAGTTGAGGAAGAGGGTGAAGAACACCTTGACATAGCGCAGGATGCCCGTGGTTTGCTCATCGGTGGCGAAGATGAAGACGACCTCGTGGATACCGAAGAGGGGGATGAGGGTGAGCGTGGCTTTGGCCAGCCTGAAAGAGCACAATGGGACCGCTCCGGCAACGAGTACTAAAGGGCTGGGGCACACGTGCAGGCAGGGATGAGCTCTTAGTTAACCTCTGGGTGGTTCTTTTAATGATGTGCGGGACAGAGGAGTGGGATGGAGGTGGACGGGAGGTGGCGTGGCCGCAGGATGGGGGAGGACCCCCAACCAGCCGCCCCCTCCCTCCCGGCTCACCGCAGCTTGTAGTCCGCGTAGCCCTTCTGGTTGGCACGGAGCTTGGCCAGGATCACCTTGAGGATCCGCATGAAGATCAGCAGGTTGATCTGGGGAGGGGGAGACAGCGCAGGGGCACGGATAGCCCAGCACGCCCACCCTGGCCATGACATGGCCACAGGAGATGACAACCCCCTCCCGTACTGCCAAGGCTGCTACAGCCCAACAGTGCTGGGTCCCCAGAGCCGCCCATCCCAAAACCCCAGCTAGGAATCAGCAGGGGCCCCTCCCAGCCCCTTTCTCCAGGGCCCAGCACAGCCACCCCCCCCCCATATGGAGCCCCAGAGCCTCGGGGTTACCAAGCTGGTGCAAAAAAACCCCCATTTAGCAATTAATGTGCATTTATTTAACCCCCCAATGTGCATTTAGCAGGATGCCGTGGCATCCCTTCGCTCCCGGGCTCTGCTGGGGGCTGCCCTGGGGGTCGCGCCCCCTCCCCAGGACCGGGAGCCAGGGGCTGAGCTGCTGTTCTCTGAAAAGGTGTGGGGCTGGCGGGTGCCTCCCTACCAGGGAGGCGAGCAGGATGGGGATGCGGATGATCCACCAGTAAGCCATGTTCTCGTTCAGCGCCCAGCACCTGCCCAAGGAGACACGGAGATCAGCACCATCACGCCGTGCCAGGTCGGGCAGGATGAGGCTACGAGTGTGCCAGCCCCGGCGCAGTGGGTCAGGGACCCCCACCAGCCTCCGTCCTGAACCCTGGCCCAGGGCTGAGCATCCCAGAGGCACCCTCCACCCCTCCCCACTCACTCCACGTTCTCTTTCAGGTACTTGGCAGCCACCCAGGGCACCACGAACACCACCGGCGTCCCTGCAAGTCACACAGCAAACCCTGTAAAACCAAGAACCCGCCTGAGCAGAGAAACCGGCCCCGGGGCGGGGGACACTGTGGGGACACCCAGGGTCAGCAGGGCCCCCATCCCGCACCCTCCCGGGGCTGGTTTGGGCCGCGGCACTCGCCAACACCAGTGACAGTCCCCTGCCCCACTGCACGCCCGGGTGGCCCCTACCCCAGCCCAGGTAGAGGTAGAGCCTGTAGTAGTTCTTCTCGGAGAAGACGGCCCCGATCAGCAGCTTGTAGAGGTAGACGGCTTCCACCAGGAACCAGTAGTGGTTGGCCAGGATGCAGTACTGCATCAGCACCTGCGCTGCCCGGCAGCCCAGCGCCGCCTGCCAGAGGAGACCCGCCATGGGGCACGGGCACCCCCAGAGCTCACCCACCGGCTGCTGGGGCTGCACAGGCACCCCAAGAGCTCACCCATCAGGTGCATGAGCAGCACAGACACCCCAAGAAATCATTTCTCAGGTGCCTGGGGCTGTACAGGCACCCCAAGAGCTCATCCATCAGGTGCATGAGCACCCCAAGAGCTTGCCCGGAGGGTGCACAGGCAGCACAGACACCCCAAGAACTCATTCCTCAGGTGCATGGTGCTGCACAGGCACCCCAAGAGCTCACCCATCAGGCGCACAGGTATCCCAAGAGCTCACCCACTGGGTGCACGTTGCTGCACAGGCACTCCAAGAGCTCACCCAAGGGGGCATGGGCACCCCAAGAGCTTGCGCAGAGGGTGCACAGGCAGCATAGACACCCCAAGACCTCATCCATCAGGTGCATGAGCAGCACAGACACCCATTCCTCAGGTGCCTGGGGCTGCACAGGCACCCCAAGAGCTCATCCATCAGCTGTGCAGGTATCCCAAGAGCTTGCCCACTGGCTGCACGGTGCTGCACAGGCACCCCAAGAGCTCATCCATCAGGTGCATGGGCACCCCAAGAGCATGCCCAGAGGGTGCACAGGCAGCATAGGCACTCCAAGACCTCATCCATCAGGTGCTTGAGCAGCACAGACACCCCAAGACCTCATCCATCAGGTGCACGTTGCTGCACAGACACAGAGTTCACCCATCAGGTGCACGGGCACCCCAAGAACTTGTCCACCGGGTGCCTGGGGCTGCCCGGGCATCAGCACCCAGCTGTATACCCCTCCCCGGGGCGAGGGTCCCCCCCGGTCCCTGCCCCACAAGGACCAGGCCCCGCCGTGGGGCAGCGCTTGCCTGGTGGCTCAGCAGGGCCTCCCAGTCGGCCACCTGCACCACCTCCATGCCCCAGCGCTTCTCCAGCAGCGCGTCCTTCACCATCACCGAGGTTGCCCGCAGCCCGAAGGAGGCGAAGAGGTTGGCGTGGATGTAGTTCCTGGTGCAGCGGAGCTTCCTGCCGAAAGCGAGAGTGTCGGGGGGCCGGTGGGCGGCGGGGCGACCCCTCGGCTCGGCCATCACCGCCTGGGAAGGATGAGGGGCAAGACCGCATCCCCCAGCTCTCCTACCTGAAGACAGTGAGGATGAGCAGGGCGGAGACGAGGGTCAGGAGTGACAGCGAGTACCCCACGGTGTAGAGCACCTTGAAGCTCACCATCAGCCGGCGGGCACCCTCCTGCCGGCGAGCACCATGCCGGTCAGCCCGGGTGAGCAGCGTGCAGCTGGGGTGCCCCTGCCCGTCCCTGCCCAGCAGCTGGGCCGCGGCATCCCACCTCCTCAGCGGTGGACTCCATCTCCTCCTCGCACTGCGAGTAGTCCCGCCAGGGCTGGCTGCCGTTCACTGTCACCCACTGCCCGTCGGTGCCGCACCTGCGGCTCACCAACCCGTGTTTCACTGCAGACACGAAGCACCGGCGCATTCCCCTCAGGCTCCCCCAAACCCCTCTCCTGGGACAGTGGGTCAGACTCTGCTCAGCCCCAAAGACCCTCTTCCAGGGCAGGCGTGATCGGGGCACGAGCTGGCTCTGCTCCATGCCCCACGTGTCCCCTTACCCCTGGTGTGCTCGGGGTTCCCTCTCCCCTGGCAGTGGGCAGGAGGGGAAATCCCGAAAGCCTCTCCCCCTCCCCGGCACAGCTCAGCCCTGGCTTCCAGCTCCATCATCACCTTTCTCAAACCAGGGCAGGTAGAAGGGGCAGGAGACGTTGACGGCGGTGCCGGGGCTCCCGTCAGGCCAGCAGGCATACATGTCGAATGTCCGGTTGCAGAAGAGCCCTTCCAACGGCAGTGAGGGGAGGAAAAGCCGGCAGTCAGACGCTGGTGGCACGGCCACATCCAGCCCTGCCATCCCAGCCCGCCACCAGCAGCTCTGAGAGGGCTGGCATCACCCGGAACGGGGCCCTGGTGCCCACACCAGCCTCGGCCCCCCGGGGCATCCCAGCCCGGGGCATCCCATCTGAGATGTGGAGACGCTGGTCAGTCCCCTGGCTCGTCCCTCCTTAGGTGACCAGCGTAGAGGATGCTGGAGGAGGGACAAATCCCAGCCGTCACCTGGCTGCGTGTGCCCCCACCTCTGACCCCAAGCAGGGGCACAGCCAGGTACCTGCCGGGTAGGGCTCGCTCGCAATCCTCCTCAAGCACTCATCACGGTACCGCATCCACTCCTCGAAGGTCTTCTCCAGCACCTTGGCCCCGCCGTGCTGCAAGCCCAGTGCCAGGTCAGCCCCCCCAGCCAGCTGCCACGCTGGCCTGTCCACCCCACCGCGGCACCCGGCATCCCCCCAATGAGCTGCTGCATGCCAGCATCCTCGACATGGGCAGGAACGCGCAACAAGGCCAGGACCGAGCCCGTTTGCAACGGGTCAAAGCCCGGTGGTGCCAACCCCGCTGCCCCGTGGGCTGGCCCCAGCTTGCTGCTTACCGGTATGGAGGAGAACAGGCACATCCAGGCAAGACGGACGAGGCTGCGCAGGTACCCGGACCCGAGCACATCCCCCATGGCTGCCCCGCCAGCCTGCGACCAGTGCTCCCAGCGCCAGGGTGCGTCTCGGGCTGAGCTGGGGACCCAGGTCCTGGGTGAGAGGTGGAGAAGCGAGGACGGCACGGCTCTGCCGGCCACCCACACCAGTGCGGACGAGGAGATGTGCTCCCCAAGGCAGCAGAGGAGAACCAGGGTGCGAGTGCCAGTCGTGGGCACTTCCTAGGCTGCCACAGCCCCAGGTCACCTGCCTGTCGGAGCCAAAAACTTGGGGAGCAGCAGGCAGAGCAGCTGGGACATAACCGGATCCCACACAAGCCTTGCCAGCTTCCACCAAGCAAGGGGGCCGTGATGCTGAAGTCGGATGGGAGCAAAAGCCTTCCCGATAAGCGACGTGACAGCCGCTGTGCCACCACTGCTCGCCCCGGCGGGTGGCTGGCACCCCATGGGTGGGTGGCCTGTTGCCACCCAGCCCCGGGAAGGGGCCAGGACTGCAGGGACAACCTCAGTGGGAGGCAAGGCAACCTCTCTGGGGGGGCCCCCCGCCTCGCTGCCTGCCAGCCAGAGTGGGACCCCCTAAATCAGCTGCACCCCATCACCCCCCAGCCCCATTCCTGCTCTCAGAGACCGACCCCGCGCTCCCCCGCCCCGCACAGCCCAGCCGGGGGGCTCCGGAGTCAGAAGCAGCCCGGGCCCCCCCCGGGGGTCCCCGGCCGGCGCGGACGGCCCCGGCCCCCCCAGGGCTCCCCATCGCCCCAGGCTGGGGCCCCAGCCCGGGACCCCCCCCCCCTTCCAGCACGGACACCCCCCGGTCTGCGCCCACCCGAGCTCCCCGGCCAGCACGGATGCTCCCCGGTCCCGGGGCTGCCCGGCCGGTCCCGCTCGGAACCCGCGGGGGTCCCGCTCCGCCCGGCCTGTGTCCACGCTCCCCCCGCCCGCTTACCCTGCGCTCCCGCGGCTCCGCAGCCCCGGCGGGCCCGGTCTGACCGGCAGCAGCCCCGGTGTTACCGGCACAGCCCCGGCTCCGCGACGTGACCGCGGCGGCGAGCGAGCGGCTTCTGCGGCGCGGCCGCCTCCCGCCCCGACGGGGGGGGGCTGGGGGCGGCACCGCCTCCCGGGGCTCGGGCCGCCCCGACGGGGCCCGGGGGGGCCTGGCCGCCGCTGCTCCCGCCCGCGAGCCCCCCCCTGCATCACTCGAGGACGGAGGTGGGAGTCCAGCTCCAGCCCCACCGGCGGTCCCCAGCTGCATCCCACGGGGACAGGGATGGGGGTCCAGCCCTGCCTGCAATGTCTGGTTGGGTCACACGGGGGTGGGGGTCCAGTTCCAGCCCCACCGGGGGTCCCCAGCTGCATCCACGGGGACAAGGATGGGGGTCCAACCCTCAAATTGTGGGTCACAGGGGTGGGAACACAGGTCCACACACCCTCGGTCCCCCCCAGAGCCCCCTGTGCAGCCCCAGGGAGAGTCGCAGGAGTTTTCCGCCTCCCAGGTTGGCATCCCAATGGCTGTCCCCTGGGCTGGGTGACGTCGGGTGCCGGCATGGTGGCAGCCCCTCACCACGTAGAGCCCTGCACAGGCAGGGTGGGCCGCTGGGGACCACCCTCCGCTGGGGACGATGCTGGATCCCACACAGGGACGCAACCCGTGACGCGGGTCCCATCGTCTGGCCCCAACAGTGGGGAAACCACAAGGGCAGGGCCAAGCGGTGAGACAAGCCGGGTGGCCCTGGTCACACTGAGGAGCCCCTCCAGCCTCCCACCTCCCTCCACCGCGGCTGCGAAAGCGCCCACAGCCGCAGTGTGCCGGGAGGCCGGTGCTGGCCCTGCCCCGCAGCCGGGTGCCCGGTTTACAGCTTAAGCTGCTGCCAGCTGGGATGTTCACCCCAAAACCACGAGCAGACACAGCGATTCAGATGGATGAGGAGCTGCATCTGTTGCTCTAGCAAAGTGAGCGGTGTCCGGTTATTCTGAGTGAGAAATCACCCATCAGCGACGCAGCCCGCGGGAAGGTTTCGTTGTTTTGGGGGAAGCCGAGCCCTCGGGTGCCTTTCTCCGCACGAGCTGACACCGGGCTCTTTCCGGGGCCGCTCCACCCTCTGCATTTGCTCATAAACAGATGACGGGGCTTTTGTGAGTCTGCTCAACGCGTACAGATGGAAAGCTACAAATAATGCACTTGAGGGTTAAAGAGTGGAGCCTGGGTGGGCTTTGGCCAGATGTGCCCACCCCGAGACTCCCCAATGCTCCCAGGCAAGGGGTGGGTCTGCCTCAGGGGTCCCAAAGCCCCGTTGGGGAAGGGGAGGCGAGCAGGGGGAGGGAGTTGGAGGGCGAGCTGGCCCCTCACATCCCTCCGAGCATCGCAGCGGTGTGAGGGCCACGCACGGGGAGCAGCCATTCCATCCCCACAGCTCTCCATGCTTGTGAAGCGGAGCTGGCAAGCGGCCCTGAGCCCATACGGAGGGCATTTTGACGGAGCACTGGCACAGGCTGCCCAGGGAGGCTGTGGAGTCTCCTTCTCTGGAGATATTCAAGATCCGCCTGGACAAGGTCCTCTGCAGCCTGCTGTAGGTGACCCTGCTTCGGCAGGGGGGTTGGACTAGATGACCCACAGAGGTCCCTTCCAACCCCGAACATTCTGTGATACCGGCTCTCCTGGGTGTCTGCACCCCATCTGAGCAGTGGTGTGGTCACAGCGACACTGGTTTGTACTGGGTAGGAGGTGGTGGGGCAATGCTGTGCTGCGATGGGCTGGATCTGTCCTGGAAATTCACTGTTCGGCTCGGCACCGGCTGCCCTCCTGCCCTCCGGCGCGGCACCACAGAGGGTCCCCACCGCTGGAGCAGGGCGAGGGGCAGGCACTGGGGACCTGCCCGGTAGGCGCAGGCAGGGAACGCGTCTCTCGGGCGTTTCTAAGGGGACTGGGAGAATAAATCTCTTTTCTGGCAGGATTCGAGCAACCCCTGCGCGAGGAAGCACGTAGCGCACAAGTGCCAGGAGCCAGCTCTCCTGCGGGAGCAAGTCGGTGTCCCCAGGCAAGCGGTGGCTGTGGCCTTGGCTTGGCTGTGTCCCAGCCCTGCTGCTCCCGGGGTGACAGCCGTGCAGTGGGGATGCTGCTCCACTTGCTGGGGGGCCCCTGAGGGGCTGCAGACCCCTCCAGTGTCCTCCCAGGGCAGGCAGGGCTCATGCTGGGGGGACTACAAGCTGTCAACGAGGGACCCCCAGGCTGCGCAGGTGCAGACCCTCACATACCCACTCTTTTAGGGCCAGCTGTCCCCCGCTACCTCGTTCCCTGGGGCTGTGTCCATTCGTACCCCGGCAGAAGGCAACCTCCTCCCACCAAAACTCACCAGGAGCCTGGAGCAGCATCGATGGGGGAGAGAAATCAGACTGGGAGGGAGGGCTCTGGAGACAGGGGTGGGTGTCGCTTACACACCAAGGGTGACAATGTTTCCATCAGCACCTATCGATATGATTCCTATAGGCTAAGGCCCCTGTCTGCCCAGTACCAGCAGAAGGCTGGTGTGACCCTGGCAGGTTATGGAAACACCTGGGCAGAAGGTAGCACAGCCACCACCTCCTGCTGAGGGAGCTTGGCTGGTTAATGCTCCAGAACTGGTAACAGCTAACGAAAAGCCCTAGGCACCATGTACTAACCCTTTGCAGGACTTCTGTAGGTGGACCCATGCACCTGGGTCCTTGCTCGGGGGCTTGAGGAAAGGGAGGCTGGTGGGCAGAGGGGACAGGAGCCCTATCCAGGCACCAGGGATGAAGAGGTGCTGGCAGAGCTGTTGGTGCATGGCACTGGAGATGGACAGTCAGCGAGATCTGGCTGAAGGACGGCGGCCATGGGAAGGTCTGGCTGGCCCAAGCCTTGGTGTAGGATGGGGAAACAGCGGCAGGAGGCAGCTGGTCTCACAGGGAAGCAATGCCACCGAGGTTAGGACAGAGGAACACTGCTGGAGGTGGAGATGATGGGGTCGTATAGGGTAATCCCAGCTAGGACACAGCTCAGGAGGTCTCTAGTCCAGCCCTGGTCACAGCAGGGTCAGCTCTGAGGTCAGACTTGACACAGGGCTTTACCCAGTCTGGTCTTGACAACCCCGCTGAGGATGGAAATAGAAGATGGACCATGACTGAAATCTCTAAAGCCCCCAGGCAGCAGACAACCCGAAAGAAGAGGGTTTCCCAGGGGGTTTCTCTGCACAAGCATCACCAAGCGCATGGGACAGGGCGCAGTCCACAGCCCTGGCTGGCCACCAAGGAAACTGGTAAGCCACAAAGGCTGGTGAGAAATAAGCATGGGTGCAGGCAGCTTTAGCTGGTGCAGAGAGAGATACTCTCCCCCTGTAACACCCTTCCTGGAAGAAGACGTAACAACTACTAACACAGAGAACTGTTGGCATCACTCAGTACCATGAACGATGGCCGAATAGCAGAGAAGGATGGGGACAAGGAGGAGGTATGTGGCCTTGGAGATGTCACCGCAGCCACGCTGCTGAAGCAGTTTTGCTGGGGGTTTTGCTGTTTTGCTCCTTGGCTGACAGTTAACATTCTCACATAGCGACACGTGCTTTCTGTATGAAGGTGTAATTCCCAAATGGCCACAGAAAAGCAACTTTGCCTGAAGACTTTGAGGCTCCTGCAGCAGCACCTGTGGAAACAAAGATGGATGAGGACCCAAGCCCCGCCTGATCCCACCCGTACCAGCTGGCCAGGGCTGCCCCTTGCAGATGGTGGCACTTAAACTTTGATTTTTGCTGTGATATTTTTTTTTTCCTTTCCTCCCCATTACCATCGGCAGCCGAGCGTGACTCACCGGAGCTCGGCAGCTCATTTTGCAGACTGAGCTCCAGATGGTCTCCCCCGGCTCACCCTGCCCCGGGTAGCTGCTGCCTTGCTGTCGCTTGCAGCCTGGCTCCTCTCCCCCTGGCTGCTCGTTGCTCCAGGGGAAGAACCAATTCTCCTCTTACTCCTCCGTCTTTCTGGAGCATCTATGGAGGACGCTTCCAGCCATGTCCTCATCGCCAGACCCGGTCACCCTATGGCTTTGCCACGCTGCCCTGCAGACCTCCCTGCGTGAACGCATCTAATGCCAGTGGACTCACCCCGCAGCAATGCCCAGGGATCCAGCATGCAGGTGCATGAGCTGGAGCTGCAATTCCACAGAGAAAGACCACAAACTCCCGGCATCATCTCCTAGCGTGGTCGCCGCTGACCCCGCAGAGGCTCTGCGGGGTCAGCGGGGACCACGCTGGGGCAGAGGGTCCATCTGGAGATTTGTTCACTGGTCCTTTGAATGGGGACACGAGGAACAAGCTGTTCCTCTCCGTATTGATGCATCCCAGGCAGGGTCTCCATAGTGACTGCAGCGCTTGTGGTTCATCCGGGGCCGGATCCTGACCCATGGGGTGCTGCAGAGCTGGTCATCGGCACAGGGAGGGTGGCTGGGACAACATCCAGGTCCAAGTATTGCTGGGACGGATGTGGTGCTACAGCCTGGTGCTCCGTCCCTGGACAGCTGTCACCTGCTGTCCCTGCCCAAGGACAACCCCTCGCTGCTGCCCTGCACTTGGGGGAGATGCACGGGCATTTCCCATTGGCAGTTTTGCAGCCAGACCATATGAATCCTCATCATCCTCTTGGCTGTGATCCTGGCAGCGCATTAGCATATGATGGTGATTTTAGCATCTCAGTTTGGGTATGGCCAGGCCCCTGGAGCTCTGGAAGAGACACAGCTGCTTGAAACACCTTCCCAATTCCTCACGCAATGGGTAAGACGACCACCAACCAGCTCTCCAACAGCTCCCATCCCGCTGGGGTGGGTTTTGGGATGCTGGCTGTGGTGCATGGCTGTCACTAAGGAGACACAGTTGACAAATTTACATGTTAAAGGCGGGGTTTGCTGTTAGAGATGGGAAGATTGCCCCTGAATGGTCGCATGCATTGCAGGTGTTGGTGCCTCCTGGGCAACCTGAGAGCTGCAGGAAGAGGCGAGCATCCTCCAGTGTCCTCCATCAGTGTAATCACGGGCTGGATGCCAAACCAGACAACTGCGCAGGGCTAAATCCCTTTCTCCAAGGACTGTTACCAGGCTCACCAGCAGAAACATGTCCTGAAAGCAGGCTTCATCTTATTTAGCCATTGTTGATGAGGAAATTCATACACGTGTATCATTGTAGACTTTGCTAATCAAGCTGCTTTGCTTCCCAGACAGAAGTAATTCGGGAACAGAAATGCTAATCAAGACATCCTGACTTGCAATTATTCAGTGAACTTCTCAGAAAAGCCTGCTGGACTGTTACCAGGTACAGAAATTCATCAGCATGTGAATGCCCACCAACCCACGTGAGGAGGGACATTACTCGTTGCAGCTGATCAATTCTGCACCGCTTGCTTCTGGACTTGGGAGGCTGCTGTAAGCTCAGGCTCACCAAAGGCTTTCATATATATATACAAAAAGCAAAGTATTTTTAATATCAGCAGATGGTGCTATTAAAGACAGCTGCAAAGATGTAGCCTGACGAGATGCAGGGGCAAACCCAAGCGTGCATGGAGCCGCTGGCCCTGGGATTTTGTCTTTTCAGAAGCTGTTGCCTGCATCCAGGCAAAAGCTGTTTCTTGCTTGAACCTCTCTGATGCAGGAGAGCAGTGGCCCCGAGCTGTGCCCAGCCACAGAGCGCTTCCTTCTTCTGCAGGGCAGTGGTTTGGGGTGGGTCGCACCTCTGATAGAGAGCAACAGCTTAATTACCTCCTGGGAGACATCAAGTCACTCCAGCCAACAAGGACATCACCACCGACTTCACAGGACTGGACCAGCATGCCCCATCTCCAGGACATTTGCTGCTTTGGGGCTTATTCCTGCAAGGACCATGAGAAATGTAACTTTGAATACTATGTTATATGCTTGAGCATTTGCCTGATGGCTACGGTCTTTGTACAATATGATTAGAAAGATATTAGTAATACGTCACCCTGTCCACAGCCAGAAATCAGCCAAATGCCGCTGTCACCCCATCCGTTTATGACCAGTTAGCGGGTTTTGTAGGGAATCAGCTGCCTGGATATTTATTCCTGATAAATGCTGGTTTCAAGAGATACTGGAGGTCAAAGGACGCCGGAGGGATAGGGAGAGGTGCTCTTTTGAGTAGAGAAGGAAGAAGCTTTCAAGTCACATCCTAAGAGACACCTTGGAGGGTGCCCCAACCCAGCACCTTGCAGGGGTCTACAGGACCCGGAGCTCTGAGCTGGGCGTTTTGCACAGCATTTCCACCCCACTTCCACCCTGTTTCCATCCCCTCGGGCAGCAACAGCCCAGGGATCCCACTCCATCCGCACTATTTCTCAGCAAAGGTCACTTCTAAGCCAGTGCTTCAGCACCGCGTTGCCACATGCTTGTGATAAATGACTGTTCCCAGCTCATAAAGGCACTATTGAATTTGGCACTTACTCAGAGAAACCCTCAGCAGATGCCGTCCTTCTGGAGAGCCCCCGGGCGCGCAGGTTGCCGGGTCTGTATTCAAAGCTGACCAAGTCTCTTTAGTTTCCGTTGTGTTTCTCGCTTTCTGCAAGCAGGAAGGCTCAGACGATAAGATCAAGAACTTCTCCGAAAATCATCTATATTCACGTCCTGCCCCGGAGCTGGACTCTTTGTACCTGTCCTCTGCTGAAGGGCACGGCTTGCCCTCCTCCATATGTAAAGCCTTGGCAGGCAGCACAGCATCCATATTCCACGTCAGGGTCGCTGTACCCCCGGCATCAGGAATTGAAGCAGCAGATAAGGGGCTGCATCTTTTATTTCCTTCCTGCCTATTAGCAGTCTGGTTGCAACTTCTTTTATTACCACCTATCTAAGTAGAATTGTGTCCGATCTTTCACTTGCCTGTCTTCTCTTTCTGGCCAGACCGACAGTGTAGCCACATCCGGGGGAAGCTATCTCCTTTTCACCTGCCAGCATGGAAATTAGGGCGGTCGACAGCTTCCTGCATGGGTGTGATGTACGAGGGGCTGGGGCTGGGCATGGAGCTGGGCTTCGCTCTGCGCTCAGCTGCATTTACAGCCCTGGGGGTAGAAATGCAGACGGCCTTCCAAAGGCGAAACACAGCCCTGAAGGTGACCTTGGAAAAATCCTGTTGGGGAAAAATAAAAATAAACCCCTTTGTTCCCGGCTTTGAGCAAGGCACAGCATTTTTGTCATCCTCGGGGTACAGGCACAGCATCCTGCTGCGTGCCCTGTGGACAGGGTACAGCTGCTTGCCAGCAGCAGAGGGGACACGAGCAGGTTTCCAGGCTGACAGTGCCAGGAGTTAGAGACAAAGTGGTGGCTGCTGCAGGAAGGGTTTGCTGAGGCTGTGTCCCACCAGCTAAACCCCGCTCTGCCACCGGCGGGGCAGCTGCCAGTGGGTTTGGAGCAGGACTGTCCCCACTGCCAGCACGTCCCGCTTGGCTTTTTTGCTCACCAGGCGTGAGCCAAGGCATCCCTGCGCCCCAGCGCTTGTCCTCCCCATCAGCTGCGAGCGATGGCTGGTGGGGCTCAGCCTGCCTGGAGGAGAGCCGCCAGGGTGGTGATGCTCCTGTAAGGATGTCCTGCACCAATGCGGCTTCTCTCATTGACAGCTGGACCTGACTCCTGAAAACCTCTCCTTCCATCACATCTGGATTTGCCGGATCTCTGTGAAACGGCAGGCTCCCCATTGCCGCGCTCCCAGGGAAGGCAAACCCAGAAGTTTTCTCCTGATGAACCAGTTTTAAATCAAACGCAAATTCTTCAGCCAGCACACGAAAACATGTCTTGGAGCAGCTGAGACGATGTGGATGAAGTGGAAACAGCGGCAGCTGACCTCCCTCTGATCTCATCTCTCCCACATCATCTCCTCCGACTGGCAGCTTGGATTGGTTTCAGATCTCTCCATAGAATTGTGTTCACATCATCACCTGGCTTTTTCATGATTTCTTTTTCCAGATCCTGTTTATAAAGGCCAGGTGTGGCTGTTAAGAAGCCAGCTGGTAATACCTGCGCTGCGGTGGTGCTCGCTGCAGGAATACCGGCCTCTACAAGGACATCGGTAATTAACGGATGATACCAGTAAGCACTGGCAGCCCTCTTGGAGAAGCGTGTGGTTCAAAGCACTCTACAAATACTGTTTCTGTGTGGTTTTCTCCCGAATATCTTAGCAGTCCTATTTTTCATACTCCCAAATGATGCTGTTTCATATTTTCACCCAGTTGGGGTGAAAATTGGCAACTTCTGACATTTCCCAACAGGGAGAAGTACCCATTCAGGACAGCCGCCAGCTCTGGTGAGCCACCTTTCCCCATCAGTTGTCAGAGCCAGGCACAGGCACACCTGGGAACACACAGACACGGCCCCACCCCACCTCCCAGATGTCCCTCAGGATCCCCACGCCTACGGACGAGCCAGCACCCGTGACACGTTATGCAGACCAGTGGCCACCATGGTGCCTGTGACAGACAAGGGCTTGTGGACATGGAGGAGGACAAAGCTGTGCTCCTTGCAGCAGAGGCTGTGCCAGGGACTGTCCCCTGCAGCCACCACTGGTCCTGGGCATAGCAATGACCTGTGTCTCCAATCTCCATCCCTACTGACCCCACTCCAGGTGAAACTACTGCTAAATGTCATTAAGCTTAATTGTCATTAAGCTGGGTAGGGTCTGGGCTAACCCCAGGTGTCATCTTGTAAGGGCGTCTTTATCAGAACCTCCCACTGGCTGCTCACGTGCTCTGTGGGGGTAAGGCAATGCTGTGCCAGATCAGGCCAGGAGGTAGGTGTTCTCCAAATTGTTCCAGGGAAGCTGGGTGACCTGGAAGATCTCTTTTGCTACTTGCTAAAATGCATGTTTGTTGTTGCTCTGAGGAACAGCAGCTTGGTCCTGCTTGCAAAGGCACATGGGCTGCTGCTGCTGCCTGGGTCCCCCCAGCCTGGGGACATCTCTGAAGCAAGCAGAGGTGCAAAGGTGGGTGGGCTGCTGTGGCAGTGTAACCCGTGCATGCCCCAAAAGCGGCGGTGGCCCTCCACTGTTTTGAGGACAGACATGTTTTCTATAGCTTTGACTTTGCAAAACAGGGAGAAATAACTAGAGGCTCAAGAAGCTGCCTTGTCTTGCAGTGTGTTCTGGGTCCTCCCTAGCTGTCCCAGGTGTTGGGTCTTTGCCACCTTAGGGTGCAGTGGGATGGAAGAAAATGTATTTTTTACGTAGGACTGTCATTTGCCTGACTCTGTTATGCTCAGCTAAGTGTTTGAGTGTGTTGGACCTGCAGAGTGAGAGGTGTGCTCTGTATTTCCTTCTTGCCGGTGGATCTGAAAAGGCTTTAAAAACATAACACAAAACTGCCAACCCCAGTTGTGGTACGTAACACAGCTTACGGCTGGGTAAACAGAGGCACTGAGCCTGCTGATGCTGTGTTGTGTCCTGGGGCAGGCCACTCGAGGTGGCACTGTTGGACCCTGGAAGCCCAGCTACCGGAGATGTCAGGGGGCATCTGCTCCAGCATACCCTCTGTGGGAATCGCCCAAACCCCACAGGCGTGGGAGGCTGCAGCTTGCCGGGCAAGGTGCTGTATTGCAGCACGCCTGGCTGTTCAACCTGCTGGGAAAGCTCTCTCCTACTTGCTTTGGGGAAAATGAAGTAGGAAAACGACCCTGTGGCTTCTCCCCCTTCTTAGCAGTTCCTTGTGTGCATTACTGCATCAATCTCCTAATTAGCTGGCAGGCTGGGCTGCACCCTGGGCTTAGTGGAGCGGCTGCTGTTTGCTGCTCCTCTCTTCACTTGCTGTTTGCAGGGAGTTGGCTCCTCTGCTCAAATGCAGCTCTCCTTTGAGGCTCGGACATGAAGAGTCTGGGCAGCTTGGCACATGCTGCTGTTCTGGGCTCTTTCTGGCATTGGATTTCTGTGCACGTACAAAATCTTCATTAAAATGTGGGGTTTTGGGTTATGCGTATCTAAAGGTATCGATAGATGCTGTGAGCTGGGCTGAAAACAGCCCCTCGGATTTTTATGTGTTAGCCAGGGCTGCCTGTGCGTGGCTGCCTCTGACGACAGAAGGGCCAGTTCATCTGTACAAAAAGCTGAGGTTCCCCAGTTAGTGCTCCTTCCCCACTCACTCCCATTTCTGCTGTCACAGGGAAGCTCTCCGCAGTATGGACTCCATGCCTTCTGCCTCTGCAATTTCTATCTTTAAGGAGCCTTGCTTCCCCATAGAAGAGCAGAGAAGACTTCTAGCTCTCAGATACTGGCTGGGCTCCTTCCTGTTGGGCATGGTCTGCATGACTCACTTGGAGGGCGCCGCATGCAGCAGAGTACCCACGTGTAGTGATGGGGTATCAGCAAACCCGTTTACTGTGGAGGTGCAGGCAGACATGACCCCCAACTCCTGCTCTGCAGCTTTCCCACCCTGGAGGCCATCCTCCCATGGTTTTATAAGCTTTAGACTAGGTTTTGAGGGGTATTCACTTCTCTTTTAGTTAATGAAACCTGAAGTGGGTCCTGGGTTCACTGGCAATGTGATGTATTTTCTGGCGCTTCAGTAAAGAGAGATTTCTGGATGTACGTATCACCTCTGCTCATAGAGGCACAGACATCATCCTCATGAGGTTTTTCTTCTGCTGTGACCAGAGATCTTCCAACAGCTTAATGGCTGATGAAGCCACCCAGCCTGTAGAGAAAACAATCTATCACTTGCTCGGGGAGCCAGAAATCCTGGTTTCCTAACTGAGGGGGGATAATAATTCCTCAAATCCCATGATACCTGCAGTGCAATAGCTTTTGCTTCAATAGCAGAGAGGTTATGAGGTCTCCTTACACCCACCATATGCTCCAGACGGAGGCAGGTGACACTGCCGCAGCACAGGCAGTTGCTGAGAGTGATGCTGAGTTCATCTAAGAAGGATAGCTTTCTCTAGGCTCAATTTCACAGCTGAGTGTATTTTTGCAATAGAAAAAGGTAGTTACAAGAAAGGGGTTATTTCCAGATGAAGCATGTCCCTGCTGCTGCTCGTCTTCTCCTTGTGATGGTCTTTGGCTTGGCCTGGCCTCCTGCTTCTTGCACCTCTCCTCTTGCACCCCACCCCCTGCCTGAAGCCCCTCCATCGTTTCCACCCCAAACATTTCCTTGTCACTAACCTATTTTTAGATGTATTGAACAAAAACCAGCTGCCCTCATCTTTTAACAGAGCAATGCTTCATTCTGCTGCTGAGATCACAGGTTTCTGCCAGCACAGGGATGTAAAATTGCCAGACTGGCTCAGCCCCGAGGTCTATTTATCCAAGACCCCGACTCCCTCTGCAAGCTGGGACTCGTGGAGAGGCTGTTTCAGTGGATGACGGTTTAACACCAAAGCAGAGCTGGGAGCGGAAGACAAACCCAGCTCACAGCACTTCAGGACTTTCACTGCAGTTTGATAAGTCCAGAAGGTTTTTAATCAAGCTGTTTCTTCTCCTGGCAGCACAAATGCTTGTGTGGTGAAGTAGATGCTTGCTGTTTAAATGCTAATGTTATTTCTGTGTTTCCCTTTGAGCTTTTTCTGCCTGTTTTTCAGAGGACAGGGCTCCATCCCACCGTGGCCGTCAGCAGGGCTCCTGCTGCCCTGGGCTCTCCATCATGGGGCTTCCCTGGCCACGGTGGTCCCAGAGCCCACTCGAGGCTGCTTGGTGGGGACTCAGGGCACAGATCTCAATGATCCCGCCAGCTGCTGCTGGAAAGCAACAGGGGAGGGTGGAAAGCAATTCTTGGGGCAAAAACTGGGCAAAGGTGGCACCTCCACAGGTAAGGAGTGTTTGGGATAACCCTGGAAGAGCTCTAATTTCCACTAATGTGTGTTCCTAGTTTAGATGGCAGTGCCCAAATGATGACTGCAATTAATTAAACAATGGAGCTGTGCCAAGCCGAGAGCCTGGAGAACAGGACCTTGCCTCAGAGGGCTTGCTTCACCCTTGTGCTGTGCAGGGCTTGTACTCCTCAGCTGTGAAAGCAGCTTTTTGCTTGGTGGTTCTCACGAAAAAGGGCAAATTGGGTAACTAGGCTTGGAAGGACACTGTCACCACTTAGACTCTTTCTCCTTGTCACCTTGGTTCGTTGTTCTCCACACCCTTCCCTCCAAGCAGGCCAGGAGCCAAAATGTTGGTGTTGCAGAAAAATACACCGAAACTTTTAATGAGAAAGCAATGATTTTCAGATCCCTTTCCCTTGTAGTGAAGATTATCTGGACTTTCAGCTCCCCGGGACACAGGGAGTGCTGTGTTCTCTATAAATCGAGCTCTGCTGTGCCATCTTAAACTGCACACCCAGAAATTAGGCGGATTCTGGGAAATCAGCACTTATCTGGCCCACTTCAAGCCAGCACTGGCATTCTGTTTTGAGGGGAGCTAATGGAGAGTGGAAATATAATCTTGTTTTTCACTGTATATAAATGAGAACCCAGTCTCTCCTCTCCTGACCTGTCAGACAAAGTCTGAGACAGATCTGGAAATCTACTTGCTTGGGGATGTTTTTTCATCCTAAGTAGTGTCTCTTGCTTATCTGCTGAGTGATCAAACGGCAGCCGTTGATTTATTACCCCTTCTGCTTGATACATGGGCTGCTGCTTATCCTGGGTACCGCACTCTGCTCTCGGAGCTCTTCTCTAATGCCAGCACATTAACAGGGAAACTGCTCTGCAATGTAATTATGGGGAATGTGATGTTCCTGGATATTTTCCTTCCCCAGACACAAGGGCTCCAGATTTTCTCTGGGTTCCTCAGCACAAATTGCACTTCACCTTCCACCAGTGATCCCCAGCCATTTCCCCACCTCCCAGTAGCGGTTATCTTCCCTTCCTTGCTTCTGGAGTGGTGAGGTTGCTGTTAAATAAAGTGGGAAGCAAGAAGTCTGCTCACAAAACTCTTCCATGCACTAAGGAGTTTGCAAGTTGAGCCAGCCCTCAGCAGCAGACAGAAAAGTTGGGCCGTGTGGATGGGGACAGCAAATGTTGCAGCCCAGGGTTGAAAACTGCCTTTAGGTGAAAATTAATCTGTCCCAGCTGGGTAACAGCGGAAGGCTCTGATCAGAAGGGCAAAAATTGATGCCCAGCTTGCAAGTAAAAGCAGAAAGTGGATGCAAAAAACTGAACATGAAGTATCTGCATGACACTTTCATATACCAGCCAAATGAAAACCTCGCCATATCCTACCCTGCCTTTTTTTTTTTCTTTACCAGTCCCTCTCTAAGCAAATTACTCTGGCAGATTCTCTTCCCAGTCTCTCAAGCTATAAGGGGTCTATTTGTAAAGCTGATATCCTCCTGCAGCATTTATTTAATGGGTACCTTGGGAAACAACCTAGCAGAAGCAGATTTTATTTTCTCTGCCATCAAGATGACCACATTCTCTTTTTTTTTTTTCCCCTCGCAGTGTGTGAAAGGTGACTTAGAGTATAGTGAAGTGTACAGCGACTTCACAGGAGGCTCTCCTGGGATGCAAAAGAAGCTTGAGGCCTTTTTACCCCCTCTTCCCAACAGGGAGGGCACAGATGCATGTTTTATTATTTTGTGCTTGAGGAATCCGAAAAATGCCTGATCATCTCAATTTTTTTATTCCTGATTTTAAAAACGTTAGAGAAATCGGAGTAAAAATTACTTGCTTTCTCACTTGATTGTATTTCCAACAGCACATCCTGTCCTAGCCCTACAAGACCTACAGTTCTGCCATCCCTGAGGTCAAGGACAAAATCTGCAGTGCAAGAACAACCAGGTAAGACAACATCAGAAGAGCAGGAAAATCCTGAAGCTCTTTTTCTTTGCTTTGCAGGTCATTTTCTACAAGGGCACAGGGAAATGAGGGAACTTGGGTGCTGCTGGAGGGAGGTTTGGCCTCGCCAGGAGCTCCCATCTGCTGACCAGACCTCGCTCCAGCAAAGGGGCCCCCAGGGCAGCGCTGCTGGGGGGCTGCACTCAGACTTGTTTTAGCTAGAAAAAGCTCTTTTTCAGTTTGACATCTGGATTTCTAGACCGATACCAGGGTGCAATTTGAAGAAAACAGGGGTACAGGCAGGAACCTGCATGCAGCCGGACCCAGGAGAGCTGGGCAGCCTTGTGCCTGTGACACTGGGTCAGGGACAAAGCCCAGTCTCAGAAAAGCCTGGTTATTGGCCCTGTTGTGTGGTCCTATTGGAAACCGGGTGATTCTGCATCTTTGAGGGCAAAAGCAAAGGTAGATGCTCTCCTAACACACGGGGAAACCAGGTGGGAATAATTGCAGTTCATAGCAGAGTCATTGCTGGAGGCACACAGCAGAAGTAGGGGCACAGACAAGTGTCCGAGCAGGTGACACAGATGCGGTTTTCCTCCTGCTCCTGTGGCTCAGCCTGTCCCGGGGAATGTGTTTGTGGCCACAGGGGTGATGCCCCTACCTGCCCTTGCCCTCCCAAACTCCCCGCCAGCATGGCTCGCCCGGCAGCTGTGTGTGGTTTCTTTCTGAATTTTAAGGCATCAAAAAATCTCCTTTCTAATTATCTGGTGGAGGCACCACAGCTGCTCCTTGGGGCTGTCTATCAGCTGGAACAAGTCCTGTCCTCACAACCGGCCCGTGGCACTCACCCACCTGCCACATCCCCGAGCACAGATCCTTGGCAAGCATGGTCCAGGTCAGCCTGACCCCACAGAACTGTTTGCCCCATGGGAACAGCACGAAACAACAACTTGTCGTGAAGCATAGTTCTTTGTTACTGGAGGAAAAAAATGTTTTAGGACAATCTGTCAGGTACTGTGATGTGAGAATTTGACTTAAAAACCTGTGACAGCAAATTTAATGCTGAGTTCTGCCAATAAAACAACCTGGGGAAAGAAGAGTAGAACACTAAAAAACAAAAAAAATACATATATTGCCCACAAAAAGAGAAGCCTTCATCTGCAGGAAGATGGCAACAAGAGTTCAGATAGCTGAAAGGAATGACAAGGGGAAAGATTAATGAAGCTGATTATTTATACGTTGAGAACCTGACAGATACTGGGGGAATTTGTCCAGAAGGAATGGGGTCACGCACAGGCTGAGATGGGGAGCAACTGCTGAAGGGTGCAGCCAGCTCTGCTGAGATGAGATGGGGAGAAATGAAAAACTCCTGGCTGACGGCCAGGAGGCTCTGACCACAAGATCGATAACGCTGGTTTAGATGTAAAGAGTGTTTGGTGAACAGGGCAAGGAAAGGGGTCTCAACCTGCTAATCATTAAGATTTATTTTGCTGGTCCTAAAATAGCAATAATGGGGTGAAGCAGCAAAAATCATACATGGAGGTTGTATGGTTTAGCTCCATAAATGGAGGGTGGATCCTGTATGGGCAGATGTGACCAAATTGTTCTTTCTCTCCCAAAAGAGAGGCATTTGCCTTGCAAGCAAAGGAGACTGGTGGGGTGCTACAAGGTCTGGCCATCCTTGCAGTGAGATGGTTTCTCCATCCCTGTCCTTCTCGAATCACTTTGATCACTGAGCTCATCTCCTGCCTTGGTCCAGACATGGAGGCTCTCACAGTGCACAGCCTCTCTGTGCGCTGGAAAAACTCGGGCACTGTTCTTGCTAAATTGGGAGCTGACACAGACATCAGGCTGTCTGATGGGATATTTGAATGAGGGACTATTTAAAAGCACATTGTGCTAACCACACATGCAGCAGCCAAAAGGGACCTGATGACACATAGCCTGGATCAGTGATATCCAGCTGCCCAGGTCAATGGTTTCTCTGTGAAATCTTTGATTAATGGATGCTCAAGAGCCGAAGGAGGACTCTACTTCAGTGGTGTGATTGGGGATGGGTGGAAGCCGGAGAGAGGGGCTAAAAAATGTTGGCAGAGTCCCGAAACCAGAATGGAGGCAGTGAATAGGGTGAGATGATGCTAAGGGCCTGGGGTGTGGGAGGGTTTGCTCGGCCCCACTTGCAGCATGCATAGCGCTTGTCAGCCCCAAAGTGATTTGAGGAACCCCAAAATTCCCAGTGCACATATGAAACAGGCAGGAGAGACTGTTTCTCCATAAGGTGTTAAATAATAGCTGTTGATTCTGTCATCCCCAACTGTGTTTTAGAGCAAAGCTGGACACTGCAAGGGCTGCTAATTCCTTATCACCAGTGCTTCAGGCTGCAAGGTGCGGTCACCACTTTCTGCTAGAAACCAGCCTGAGTGGCAACGGATGCCGCTGGATGCTTACGCACCGCTCAGACGGTGTTCCTGTCCCCTGGCTGGGTTCCTCCTGCACATCTCCCAGGCCCCCAGCAGCAGTTGTGGCTTCCGACAGTCATCAAGAAACAAAACTTCATCTAAACAAAATTAGAGGTTTAGATGGAGACCAGGCATTGCAGATGTGCAGTGAAGATATCACCATCTGTCCTCAGAAGCCTGCAATGTCATCTGATAGCTCACACACTGCCACACAAATCTATGCCAAAATTTTAGATTTTTCTTTCCTTTCCAACAGAATTTCCAGCTTTTGTAGTGATGCAGGAGAGGGAAAAAGCACCATGCAAAAGTGTGAACTGGGCTGTGGAACAGGGAGCCATTTCCTTGGAGGTCAGTTCATGGGTCTGGGGAATGAGTAGAGATGTGTAGCATTTTTTTCGTGTGGGTTTCTAGAGATGGGAACGCAGCAGGGAGAAAGGCTCAGCCCTCGTGGATGTGGTGTGAGCTCCTGCCACGGTTACATGGCTGCAGTTTGCTCCCCTGTGAGCCCCTATTTAGTTCAAAGTTACATCCACTCCATCTCCAGCGGCACATTTGTGCTGCCTAATATTAATATATAAATATTAATGATAGTTCTATAAATTGAAGAGCGGAGGTAAACAGTACACTGACAATTTCTTTCATTTATCTTACAGCTTTGGCTTTCCCACGCATACTTCATCTCACCTGCCTTCTGCCTGATAGTCAACGTACAACAGCAGTGGAGCAGGGGAACTTTTCCTTCCTGCTCTGGTCCCCCTGCCCAAGTTATCAGACAGCTGGAACACCCTTGAACTAGTGAATTCTTTAAGGCTTGTTGTCTCACGGCATTTTGGCATAAGAAACCCAGCCTCTAATCATGTCTCCTATTTTCTAAAGTGACTACTTCATTTCAATATTTATTCTTTGTAGGATTCATTGCTATTTCCTTGCTTTTGATTACTTTTTCAATCATGTGGATCGGGCACTGCTCAATATTGAGCCTGTGTGCGCACGTCTTACATATGCTTGGGCAGTTAGAACTGGAAAACTGCGGACTGCTCCACACAATGTCCCGAGACGTCCATAGATCAGCCTGACATCTAGATTATTTTCAGCTCATTCTACCCTGCGATATTGATGACACTGTCAGTAAGAGCTGTGGCTGCTCTGTCCGGTGTTTCTGCAGAGTCTCGTGGTCAGAGCTCCCCTTCCTTTAGGACATCTGAAACCACAAAGTGTGAGCGGAGAACCTGTCATGTTGTTGTTACTTGATGCATCAACATGAAAACTGCTGTTGGCTGCGTCCGTAGGAGCAAACTCAGGACACCAACAGCCTTTGAGTAGTTTGCTATGCAACTGCTGACAGGATCAGCCAGTGTCAGTTGCAGGTAGGAGCTGAGAGGTGGCAAGGAGCCGTGTCGGCTGGTCTGGGGACGCTGGTTTCTGCTGGTGTCACTGGGCAGGGACAAGGAACGTGCAGGGGTCTGGCTCTGTCGCCAGGCAGCCGTGTGCAGCCTGGGCTGTGCCAAAGACCTCCTGCGCATTACGGCTGAGAGCTCCACGAACTGCAGTCGCTGTCTGGGTGGCTGTGGCACCATAGATGCCCATCAGAAGTGTGTGTCCGTGGAGAGGAAGGTGTTCCCGCCTGCCTTCCTGCTGGTGCTCGGGCTCAGCCCTGCGACGGTCAAGCCCTGGGCAGAGCTGGGCGCCGGGCTCCTGTCCCGGAAGCGATTCGGGACCTCCTCTGCAGAGCGGCTGGCTGTGCTGATTCCAATGGGATGGAAAGCCGGGTATCCAGCCTACCCTGGGATGTGGCAGCGCTGGGTTTATGTCTGGTTTTCACATCCCTGGTGACTGTTCCGTCGTCCCACGGGAGAGCACGGCCTTTGCCTCAAACCACAGCAGCCACCGTTCAACGTGGCACAGGTACTGTCGAGTCTTCTCTGAAAATAACTGACGCTGGCTCTTAGCCCTCCCTCCCCGATTAACCGATTTAAGATGGGCTCAGCACAGCTCCGGCCCCGGCTCGATGTCACCTTGGTGGGTGGCTGGTGTGCGACAGTGGGAAGTTGTGGAGGCCGGAGCACGGGGACCCGCCATGAGACGCAGGAGGGTCCGGCCATCCCGCCGGTAGGCCCTGCAGAGCAAGAGCCCGCTTGCGCCGCCCCGGCCCGGCACAGGGCCCGACCCACCGCCACGGCACTTCGCTTTGCGCGGAAGTTTGGCTCGGCCGCGGCGCCGTAGGGCCGTTGCCATGGATACGAGCGGCGCGGCCTAGTGCGGGGGGAGGGGGTCCGCGGGCTGCCCCGGCGATGTCGTTCCGCGACCTCAGGAGTGAGGAACCTCGCTGAGGGGCGAGCTGGGGCGGGGGGCCGGGCCGGGGATCCCGCTTTTCCCTTCAGGTTTTTCCGTGTAGTTTCACGGCGGTGGAGGAGGCGGCGGCGGCAGGGGGTGAGGGGCGCTGGGCTCGCCTCGGGCCCGGGCTGCAGGCAGGCCTGCTGCGGGGCGGAGGGAGCCGGCCCTCCAGAGCCTGGCAGGCTGTGCCTTGGCGGGGCTTCAGGAACGCGGGGGACGGGGATGGCGCAGCCTCGGCCTTGTGGTGACCGCCGCAAGCCGTGGTTCGCTTCGCTTCAGTGGTGTGTTTTGTAGAGAGAAGCTGTTTGAACGTTGATTCAGGATTTTTGTTAACAAAACTTTGAGCAGGGGGTATCTGATGGTGAACGAGCAGCAGGCGGTGGGAAGCGGAGCTCTTGGTAATGTCCGTGTTGGGTATGTGAGAAGGAATCCCTGCTCTGGCTTGTTTTGCAGATTTTACTGAGATGATGAGGGCACTGGGGTATCCCCGGCTCATATCGATGGAGAATTTCCACACCCCAAACTTCATGCTTGTTTCAGAAGTGCTTCTCTGGCTAGTGAAAAGGTTGGTGATTAGCCTAGGAAAGGTTGGCGATCAGGCTAACGAGTGTCGGGGCTGATGCTGGGGTGTGATACGTGTGCTCGGAGCTGATGTTTTGGTGTGAAGCTGTATCAAGAAGTTTAAAGAGGAGCATAATTATATTTAGTCCTTCTTTGAGATCTGCTTTTCTGAATATCAGATAGAAAATGTGGCAGTTAAGTTTGCAGGTTTTTAGTTTAATTTTACAATGATAACTAAAGGTGTTTTAGTGGCTGAAGTAGAAAATACAATGACTCAGCCCTGGCAGAGACTGCATCCTGAAGGTGGACTTACTTATTCAAAAGCAGCCGTATCTCTTTCACACATTCTACAAACTCCATTACCATTCTGCCTACATCTGACCTTGTACCCCAAACAGGCTGATAGATAGCGAGAATTTGTCAAGATACAGTTAGTTCTTACCTTGTTGCTACAATTGTTATTGGTGCAACCTGGTATCGTCTAGCGTCCATGCCATGTTTAAAAAAAAACAAGATGATAAAGTACCAATCTACTGCTATCCAGTTGTAGTCTTACACCCACTGAAATCGATAGACTTTGGTTAAATGTTTATGAAACTTGAGGTGCTAATCAATTTATACATGATCTTCTTTCTCCCATGTAAGTGAAAAAATAAACTCAATTTTTTAAGCTACTCATAAGGTAGAATATTGCTATTGAAAGTACAACAGTGACCCGTTTGCCTGATTGTTATTTTTTGGCCTGGATTCATAATTAGTATCCATTAACTTTAATTGCCAAGCTGTTAGAGATTTGCTGAACACTGTTGCAATTGTAATAAAATAGGGAAATACTTACAACTGTTCAAAATTACTTGGATTAAGTCACCTAAATATTCTTTAAAATACTGCTGTTACACTGAGGGTCTAAATTACTGGTTGTTTTCAGCTCATGTAAAAACTTAACTCAGTGTCCCCCATAGTATGTAACAGTAACAGAGCAATTGAAAGAAAGCAAAAATATGGTTTTAAAAGTATGTTTCTCTAATGAACCTGCACACTTTTAAAAGCTTAAAGTTCTGTGTTATAAGATTACTGGGAGCCCTGTGCCTAATAGTGAAGTGCTTCAGTTTCAGACCAAATAGCAACTGAACACTGGCATCCTTTTCTGTTACGGGTCACAATGACACTTGACACAGGCAGACAGCTTTGCCAGCTTCTAGCACCCTTTTAATTACACTTTAAAGCAGAGAGGCTGCTTTGCACGTGCCTTGCTCATAATTTCAAATGTGTTTTGAAAGAGAAGTGACTTGTTTGCCTGTCTGAAAGCTGAAAATCTCAAAGCCTTTTATGAGCCTGGGAATTACTTTTTTTCTTCCCTGGTTCCTGTAGGCTGGTGACTTCTAGAAGTTTCTGCATTTTGCTGGTGATTTTTTAAAAGCATTTCACAATCTTTCAATTTGCTTTTTCATAAGTGTTGTTTATTCTTGAAAGTAATAAGTTTGAAATGATGTCTGAGTGTGAACTTTTCTTGTGTGATTTGAGAGTGTGGAAAAGTGTCGTAACATTTTAAAGGACAGGGTGGCTGTTTTTGTTGTTACCAGCAGTAGTAATCCGGTACAAGTCATTTTAACTTATGACTGGAAAGGCTGAGAGTATTAACTCAGTCGTATGCCTGGTGTTTTATATTGTGAAGCCGCACATGATTAAGTTTAGTTTGATTTGTGTAAGCAGCTTGTGGCTAAAGTGGTAACTTACTGCTGAAAATAAGTATTTCACAGACTTGACTGAACCAGCTAGATTTTGCTCCTTTGCAAAACTGACTGGAAAGAGGTTCTCAGAACCTGACAGTACCATTCCTTCTGCAGAAGCATCTCGGGTTTGGCAGCTTTTGCAGTTGGTGCACAAACCCCTTGCATGCATTCCAGGGTCTGGATACCCCAGTCTGCAGTAGGAGCTAAAGATTTGTTTTCCAGTCTTGTACATGTTTGTTATGTTTGATTTTTGCCTTGCAAATGAAGCAGTCTCTTTAATATTGCACATGTATTTCTTGTCAGAATCTACACATGGTTCTTTCTACAGGTATGAACCTCAGACTGATATTCCTCCTGATGTGGAGACAGAACAGGACCGGGTTTTCTTCATTAAAGCAGTGGCTCAGTTCATGGTAAGTCTGCCTAAGGAGTCGTGCTCAAGCATGCTGAATTACTAGTTCCATATTAGCTTTAATGCTTTCTCTCTTAACCCCTTACAATTTCCTTGCAGTGGGTGGCTGAGTATGTATTGTGTTCTTGTGCTGTGTTGTATGTCTTGTGCAGTTATAAACTCGAACAGGCCAGGGCACGCTGTTGCTGAAATCATGTAGAGATATGTACACCTCTTTGCAGAACTGTGATCCAAACATCTAACGCTAAAACGACACTCATCCTTACCACTTCATGTTTATAGAAAGGTAATAGTGGAAGATATAGCTGTAGATATGAAGATTTTGGAAGCTGTTTAAACGGGTTCAGAAGAGATCCCATCATATTTATTGCTAACTTTGGATGCCTCATTCTTTTGTGTGCTTGAATAGTCGTAACTATTGTATTGGTACTCTGTTGTATGAGCCTTCTCACTTGCTAGATCGAGGCATATTTTCCTCAGATCAAATCTTTTATCACATTGTGCATAAGCATAGTTGAATTGGACCATCAACATTTTTAGCCTTGTGGAATAAAATAACATAGTCCTTCATATCATTCTTGTTATTTTAATGCAGCGCGAGCCTTTGCTGTTACAATACACTTACACAGCGCTCCTAATCGGGTAGAAAAATCTTAATGGGGCTGCAGGTGGGTCTTGCAGCAATGGAAGTCTTTATGCTAACACCAAAGATTAATTTCTTATAATGCTTTTTTGAATTTTTAAAATATATTAAAGTGACATTTTAACCAAGCCAGCTTTTCCCCTCTGATTTTTGATGATGTCCACCATAAATTTTCTTAACTCTTAATTTTACTATGTTCAGAGCATGATACACTTCTGTACATACCAGAATGCACTTTTGAGCCCCAGAGCATCATAAGATGTAGTGAACAGATCTGTTTTGTTTGGAGGGATTTCTCCTCTCCAAATCAAGCATGTTTTAAAAGGACAAGTATGGAAGGAGAAATAATGTTATGCATACATTTTCCTTTTGATAGCTGATTTTGTGTAAGAAATCCCAAGGGTGTTGAAGAATTAGATAATATGATTCAGAAAACAAAATGAATAGAAATTTTTTTAGTCATCCTGTACTTAGTCTCCGTTAATATTACAAGATAACATGGGGAATATTGTAGGTTTTCAGCCTTCTCAGAATGAGAATAGCTTGTAGACACTTCCTTAATAATTCACTGTCTGTGGAATCCAGTTATCTTTTCCAGTAGCTAATAGCTTTATGCATCTGTAGCCCGATGTGAGACTTGATGGAGACAGATTTGTCTCTGAAGACAATATCAGGATAGATTAATCATCGTGAAATGTAACTAGAGTATTGCTCTCCGTTACTGAACGAGGAGTAAAGATGTACAATACAAATTATGTATTGCTCTGTGTTACTGGTGGTTTGAGAACTTACCAAAGGTCTCCTTTTTGGATGTAAAAGTTCCTCGGGTGTCTGCAGGGTTGTCTTTCGTGATTTTATAATCATTTGCCCATCTATAACTGTGCTAGTCTTTGTGGCTCAATACCTGGCTCCTGCCTGAGCCCACTTGGATCCAAATTTGAAGTAGAGTGCAGCACAAAGCCTCTGATGAGTTTAGTGTCCTAGAAGTGCATTCATGAAAACATACTTAGCCAACCAAGGTACCAAACTTTTTGAAAAAGGCAGACACGTTTGTTTTTTAAAAAGTGATGGGAGAAGCAGTTGATGCGATGTCTGCTGATAGTCTTCCTGAGTGCTTTCTGGGCAGTAAGTATCATGTGTTCCATTCCCATTTCAGCCTGTGGAGAGTTAGAGCCACTACTTCAGTACTTGGGAGACTATCCTAAGTATTAAAGAAGACAGGGAGATGAGAGCAATCCTCATTCTTCCTATGGAGAATGTGCCATTGGACAGGAAAGACTGCGGAATGTTTGGGCTGGACAGGATAAAGACCATGAGTCTGCAGCTGAACAGCTGGAGCACTCAGCTGGGAGTTCTGATTCTTCCCTGGACTGTTTCTGCATCCCCATCACACTGTCAAAATTTGGCTCTATGATAAAAACAAAGCAGATTTTAAAGGAAAATAAACTTTCTGGTTGTTGATGCCATCCTTGCAGTGTATTTTTATTTTTCTTTTCCATTGCATTTTAATAATATGATCTTCAGAATAGATGGAGGTGATTTTTAATGATACTTTAAAACAAATGAGGATTATAAAATAGCTGACTCTCTCAAGCTTTCCAAACATGAAGTTACCTTCTTGAGTAAGCAGTGCCATTATGCCAGTCTGAAAACTATATGTCCTCGTCTGTATATTTTTTTCCTCTTTTTAAGTAGTCTTTCAGTGAAAAAAATTTTTTTTTGTCCTTTTATTAGACATTGATTTTTTTCTTTCTTGGGGTTGAATGGAACTGAAATTGGAATTCATGTCTTTAACAACATCCTTTATGATGTGGTGCAATAGTCGTCTTTGTGTAGGGGATGTTTAACAGATTTTGTCAATTTAATGACCTGCTTCTCTTAAAATTTAATACCTACTGTTTCTGCAATTAGTTTTTTAGATTCCTTCTACTGAAAGGGAAGGAAGGAGAACAAGTCTGGCTTTCCCCTTTGTGTATGGGCTCATTTGAGGTCACGCTGGTCAAAATTTTCAAAAGCGATTAGGGTTTTTTGTACCATAAGTCTGGCATTCTCCCAGCTCAGGGTGTACAACATCAGTAACCTATCCTGGGAGTTTTGATTTCACTTTTCAGGTGAGTTTCTGCCAGCAGGAAGCAGATGTAGAATCAGTTTCCTCTGCTGGGTTGAGATTTTGGGATGAGAGAGGCAAGAGGTAAAGGTTTCTTGGAAATGGAAATCTCATTGTAAAGTCACAAAGTCTGACAAGATGCTTACGAAGAAACGTGGGCCAACAACTATTTGCTTTGTTTCCTTTGTTCTTTGAAAAGCTGGAGATGAATCCATGGTTTGAGTTGTGGTCCCTTCTCTCCTTAGTTTCACAGGAAACTTTCCTGCAGTTAATTGTTCAGTGAAGCTCAGTGCAGAGCAGCCAAAACTTGTACCGACCATTTTAATGTGTGAAGGTTTAAGGACTGAAAGTCTTGTGCTGTCAGAGCCATAGGGGGGTGTGAATTGCTTACAGTGACACTGTAATGCCAAAGCTGTGTAATACTGTGAGTGAATCGTGGATAGGTTCTTTCTGCCACTGAGTATTCCCAAAGGATAAACATTTTAGCAGAAATTTCGTCTTTAAAAGATACTGAAAGGATGTTAAGTCGTTTGGATGCTTAGTTTTTGTATTCGTAACCGGTGATCAGGTTTTCTTTGCTTGCCTGTTTAGATGTGCCATCAGGAAGACTGCCTCACAGTTTTACCTGAAGTTTGATGTTGACTCCTTGCGGCTGTTCGTTTATAATATAATCTTGTCAGGAATTTCAAGAACAACGTCTGTGTCCTTTCTGACAGATGTATCATTTCTATTATTCTCTCCCCCCCCCCCCCCCCTTCATTATTTTGAAGTATGAAAAGATAACATTATAATTTTTAATGTTTTTTCCTTACTGCTCTGTCTGTGCTTTTCAGAGATGGAAGACAAGAGAATAAAATCAGTAATACCATAGCAGAGAAAAATTTGAGAGAAACGATATAATATTCTGAAGGTACTGCTGGAAGAGAAGACAGTTAAATTAGGATAATTGATCTTATTCTTGTAACTCATTAAGGGTGAAATTTACCTCTCCGCAGCATCATCATGAGACCTGGGCAGCACTTACATTCCACTTAAACTTAATTTGAATTTAAGTGGTGCACAGGGTTTTTGCTGATCTTCATGCAGGGAAGAATTAATGGATGGTTTGAGTTTTTTCATTCTGGTAATTATCTGCAAATGTTCTGACATGCAGAAAGTACACATGTTTCAGAAAAATTTCTTCTAGAAACATCGGTAATACGGTGAGGCAAACTTGTGTTTCCAAATGGGAGAATTTATTTCTGCATAGAAGAGCTTGGTGCCCCCCAAAATAGCATTTGAGTGAAGTGTGAGGAGGTAAATGAAGATTTTGTTCTTTCTGACACGATGAATTTGTTCTTGCTTCCCAAAGGCTACCAAAGCTCACATAAAGCTCAACACGAAGAAGCTTTACCAGGCAGATGGCTATGCAGTGAAGGAACTGCTAAAGGTCACCTCTGTGCTTTACGGTGCTATGAATACCAAGGGAGTGGAACGCGCAGACATGAGTGAGGAAGACAGCACCAAGTTCAAGTTTGATCTTGGCTCAAAAGTAAGGCAAACTTATGCTGCGGGCAGAGGTTTTGTGTTAACTTACGAAAAACAACTCCATTTTCTGTCTGAAACTTAAGTAAACAATGTTCTTGCAAGGGAGTGGGTATGGCTGTAACTTGTACTTTTGTATTTGAGGTTATATGCTAGGACTTGTTTTCCAGAAGTGTAGTGCGAGGCAACGGTGGCACAAAATTGGTTATCTTGGTTTTGGACTGCTGTGAAATCATGGAAGTATTGGAGTAGGTCAGAAGAGAGTCTATTTCTATCTACTAATCTCATTGCAACAGGGGAGCTTGTAAAATACTGACTGAAAGTTGGTTTTGAGCCTGTTTGCATTGAAGGAATGGGGAATCTTCATATCATCCCAACAGACAGCAAAGTTGTTCAAGCCCTTAAGATAAATGCCGTCTCTAGATATTAAAAAAAAACAACACTTTGTTAAATAAGAGGAGTTCCTGTTACTGCTTTTTGCTAGTTTTAGCACCTCTTCTATATTCTAATATTTTTAGTCTTTGATTCTTTTATAGCTGCACTAAGTCATGCCTGCGTGTTAGGCAATAATACTACCATTCTTGAAAAAATGGCAGGACCACAGGCAATTTTTCCTCTGTTTGAGTCTGGTGTGTCTCTCTGAAGAAATAATGGAAAAACACTTGTAGGTGATCAATATTCATTACCTATGCAATGTCTTAGTCGCGTTCCTTTTGGTATATATACTTTTTACGTTTGCCTATGAAAAAGAAGATGTTTCCCATTGCCCTGGGCAGCAAGTGAACCAAAAACTGGCTGCGTCATGCTTTTAAGGAGGTTTTTTTGTTGGCCTGAAGTGGCTGAGATTTCACCCAGAAGCGTCTGTCTGAATGATGCCTCTTGTAGACCATTTTAAAGCCAAGAGACAGGCTCACTCTGATTCCGGTGGATGACTTTTTTAATTCTGTAGCAGAGCTTTGGCCACTGTGCTGACCTCCTATGCAATTTTAACAGCAGAACGGGAAAAATCATTGTGTATTTTCTTTGTGATGTTGGAGATTCTCTTTTGCTATTCAGTGCTGTTACTGTATTTCCAGATTGCTGACTTGAAGGCGGCTAGACAGCTTGCTTCCGAAATCACCTCCCAAGGCGCAAGTCTGTATGACTTGCTTGGCAAAGAAGTTGAACTAAGGGTGAGTACATCCTGGAGAGGGTATAAAAACTTGTCTTCACTGGGTGCTGCAAAGGAAAAGGGTGAAAAACGTATCAGTAGTTTTTAACAGCTGCATCTAAAATCAAGATTCTGTGAGTCTGAAGGAATGGGTCAGCAAGTTTGCATTTCCTTCCCACTCATGTTCATACTTGGATTGCAGTAAGCCTGAGAGATCAGTTTTCTGCTTAGCAGTAAACTGAAATACTCTCTGTAGAACTTTTTGGAAATATTCACTTTATATGTATGTTCTAGTGGTGGGGATAGATATATTCTGAAAGATAAATGATTAGCACCATTAGTTTTGCCAGTGCAAGGCTCGTTATTTCTGTTACAGTAATTGAAGGCCTCGCAAGCCTGCAGGGTACATATTCTTTAGCTTAGTTGTAAAATCACAGGCTGTTGCATGAAGTCACGAAGTGTCCTGAAATGCTGCCAATAAGTCTTTCAATTATTTTCTTAAATACATTTATCTGCAATGCTAGAGGTTATTCGTTTTCTGAAAATAGACGTTTAAAGAAGGGAAACCCTGAATGTTTTAGTGTTGGTTTTGGTAATCTTCAGATTTGCAATATCCGAGCTGTGGGAAGCACCCCCTGTAAGAGCAGTAGACTGTGTACCTTGACAATTAATGCTCCCAGGTCCTTGTTTGATGGAGTACAGCTGTTTCGAAGGGTAGGTGATATATAGGGAAGATTATCTATGGAACATTGCATTTTCTGCTGGATATGTTAACGTGGTATGCTGCAGCGTGAAAGGCATTAATATTTTAAAAAGGAGAGAGGAGTGATAAGCCAGTTGAATTCAACATACACAATTGTCACAAAACCCTTAATCGGTCACTTCTCATCTTACATTCTTTGCTTAATTTCTTGTCTTTGAAATAGTTTTCACATGAATACTACCTAAGGTGCAAGTGTTTGCTTTGGAGCAGTAAACTCGTTTTTCTGCGTACAGTGTCTCCAAGAACCCCACTAAAAAGTCAAGTATAGCTCAGTATAAGGCAACATTTTTAAGAAATACTGCAGCATTGGTTTGAAATTGGGCATTGTTTAATCACTTTAAATCAAAGCTTTTAGGAGTCCAACTGGCTTTAGAACTGGGCCCTGGAGAAGGGACTTGCACAAGTGCAGAGTGCTGAAAGCATGAAATGAAAAATCAAGAGATAAGTGCTTCAGTGCAACCACTTCTCATTGGGCCCATTAAGAAATCTTTGATGGAAGATTATTTAAAGGTGCAATTTCTAAAAGGACAGTATTTCTTATATACTGTAGCAAGCGTGTGTTTCTTGTGGGGTAATGACTGAGTGCACAAGATGGGGCTAACTAATCTAATAGGTACACAGTTTCTATTTTGCAAAAAGAATTGATAGTTTGAACTTGTTGTCTTTAAGAAATTCTGTCTTAGGAAAGATGACCTTTGCTTCTGTCTCATTAGCTCTGGGTTTATATCCTAAAAGCACAAAGTGACACTATGACAGCACAGTGAGAACTTCCGGAGAGCAGCAGAAAAGACTTTCATGCTCTGTTCCTTATGATTTGTGGCTGGTTCCAGCCTTCTTCAGTGGTTTGCTAAACTTGAGGAACCCATTTTTGACATGTGTGTTAAATGCCAAGTTTGGCACATAAATGTGTGACAGGTTTGAAACTTGATCCTGTAGCAAAGCAAATAGGTTTCGGGTTAAAAGCCATGAGACTGTACTAACCAGTTGTTCAGTGGAATTTGTCAAGTTTTCCTTTTTTAATTATCAGCACCCAACTCTGCTTTTCACTTGAAGCAAGAAATTTGCTCGTCAAATGAGAGGCTTAGAGCCAAATGCTGCTGTTTTCTTCCATCGCTGTTAGGTCTGATAATGCGCACAGAAGTCAGTGGAGCTGCAGTTCTTGCTAAGCAGCCAGTGTTGAGGGTGGTAAGGAATTGCCCTGCTTCATTCCACAGATCTTCCCCAGATCCTTCACAGAGTTGGTGAGGTGCTCAGAAGATCTCAGGGATGGCATCTGCTGCCTGCCCTTCCCTCCTGTTTCCAGGTTGGCAGAAGTAGGAGTGCAGTTAATTCAAGCTTCATATAGGAAATTAGAGCTTTGTCTGTAGATATCAAATTAGTTGCAATTAATCTAAGGTTGCTTTTATTATTTTTTAATATGAAGATAATTGATTTCCGTTGCTTATTTTCTTTCAACATTGCGTGGCTAAGTAATGCACACAACAAATTGCACTGGCAGAGGGATTGCGCTATTAAAGGGCAGTACAAGAACAGTATGGTTTATTTTTTCATTACATTTTATATCCTGAAACCTGTTGCATATACAAAAATGCATCAACTGCTGTGAAGACTGCTTCATTTTCCAGTGACTGTAAACGAAATGCCAGCATTTGGCACTAATGGATTGACTAGGTTTGTTCTCATCGTCTGAGCAGCCTTTGGGGAAAGATCATTGGAAGAAGTGAAGTAAAACTCACTGTTTCCTGTAGAAATGTTGACTTTGTGTCACAACCTTTACTTACTTTATTGGAGTTCTTTTTGCGCATAATTTGTATAGAAATTGTGTAGAAAAGCCCTATACGTCAGATAAATTCTATTGTTTCAAGTCATGGAACACTTTTTAACGAATTAGTTTCTGAATGAAAACAAATTTCAGCTAGGGAAGAGTTTATTAGCAGAATGGTTCTGTTAGGTGTATCGTAGATACATAGTGATGTAAACGCATGCACATATTTATTGGGAAGAGTTTGAGTTTGTATTCATTTTCTTGGAAAAGTGGTACTGTGCCTTTCTGATGCCTTTATAAATATGTTAATTCCTGGCTGAATATATAGTTCTTATGTATATGTAAACTACTTCCAAAGTTAATCTATAATGTAAAAAAACCTTTGAATTAAGAACAGTAGGGGAAACAAAACCTACAGGTTTTCATTTGCTGAATTCAGGTTATGATGCTGTTATGCTGTTAGCTAAGATTTTGGAGGGGGAAAAAACCCACCAAAAAGCTATACTTGTCTCATCAAATGAAAATCACAAATGTCATTTTTAGTTTGAAAAAGAAATCAGAGTTTATATTTGAAAAAGAGGAGGAAGACATTTCTGGATTAACAGTCCTAAAGCATCAGAAAGCTTAGATGTGAAGAGAAGTCATTTGGTTCCAGCCCTGCAGGCAGGGAAAGAGATTTCCACAGTCAGCGGATCCTGAGGTGTCTGGTGGGTTGCGGAGCACCAGGCGTGGAGGGGGGAGAAGCACAGGAGCTGCGCTGTCTTATTATGGCTGTGTCACCTACACTGTCAGGTAACTGTTAGACAGGAGCTTGGCCCAGTTAACTTTGGGGAGTAATTCAGCACTAAGGGGGAAAGGAGTGGAAAGCCTGACTTGACCAGAGGATCTTTGGAGTTAGGTGGTGATTTCCAAGAAAGCTGTGTTGTTTCTAGACCAACTGCAAGTAAGCAGAGCTTAAGTTGTTGGTGTCCCCTGGCAGTGCAATGGTGGAGATGAAGAATTTTTACTTAAAAACACATTTAATACTTACATTTGCAAGATAGTTTGCAGTTTTCAGTCTTACTGATCCAAGTCTTAGAGAAAGAAATTGCAAAGTTGGAATTCGTAGGGGCTGGTTTTGAATAGGTTGGGTCCTAACATTCTGTAATTTTACATACTTCATGTGTAAAATCATTGTAATCTTGATATATGTTAGGACCGTAGTGGAGCTGATGAATGAATTTTGTTACAACACAGTGAGATCCGCAACTGAAAAGCAAATTCTATGCAGGGAGACGTATGTCTTCATCTTCATTGTTTCTTTTACTGCCTTGGGGACTTTCTCTGCATTGCATTACTACGTAGCCTTAATGTTCAGAATATTTACAACTAGTTTTGGAAGAGTAACTTTGAGACACTTTGAGTTCTTGTTTTCTTTAATCTGTTTTCTAGCTTTTTTTTTTTTGGATGGGGAAGGTGGAAGTTGTTCTAGGGTGGGGATGGGAGATTTTGTTCGGATTTCTTTCTCTTTTTCGCTCTTCACACACTGTACTAAATGCTTAGGATGATTAAAAGAAGTAGCAGTTGAAAATACCAGTGCTGTGATTAAGCCTGTCAAGCCCAAAACCAAGAAAAGCAGCGATGGAATCAACGTCAGTAGTCAGGTGAAACGCGGCCCCAGCTCACTGCGCATTGGCTTTGGGTTTCACATGCGATGGCTGCCTCTGGACCCACACAGATAGCTGCTGCGGTCTGGTAAACGGCCAACAGCGGTTCGAAAAGTCAGTGGTCCTCTACACCCTGTAACAGCTGGTCGTTCATGGGGAAACGGGCACGATGAATCTGCGCGGGGAGGGAGGGGTGGTGAGGTGATCCAAAAAATTCTTTAGCACAGAATAAAGCAATAGTGACTTTCAAAGTCAGTTGTGGTCAGCTGAGGAAGGACGCTCATGAGTTGTTATACATTGAACATCTGAAATCTAAAAGGAACAATCTGCGGCTATCTGTAACGCGTCAGCGAAGCTGGCCAACTCTGACTGCCGGCCACTTTGCATCTGCCAGAGGTGCTGTGGACGCATTAGCAGGAGCCTGTCAAGAAGGTGCCTTGCTTAGACTTCCTGAATTATTGGATGCAGTAAGATAATGAAGCAAAAAAAATTCCAAAATAAAACTGCCTCTGTGCTAGAGGCAGGCATAAAGATTTCTGACCTTCTCAAGGTTGTTTTTGTTTTATTTACCTCTTAATTAGCTCTAAGCTGTGTAAAACTCAAGAAAGATGAAAATATTTTTTTTTAAATATATTTAGCTTGTGCTGAAGACAGGAGACGCATTGGGCTGATTTTCTAATGCTCCTCTTGGTGCTTACTCCATCTGTGACCTTCAATAAACTGTTTATTCCTTGTGTATCCTCTTATGTAAATAAAGTAATTTCTGTAATTTTGTAGATTAAAGCTTTTAACAGCCAGATAAAGTGTTTCCCAATCTATGGAGCATAAATTTCTAAGTACAGGGTATTACTACGAGTGTTATTGTTATGTATGCATACAGTGTAAGCATGTTCCAAAACTGATGGAAGTCATTGAGAGTCTCTTTACTGACTTCAGTTTGTGAAACGCTTGAATTAAACTCTTAGGAGAGCCGAAGGCGTTTAGGTCCAGCTGTGGAACTGAAACGGTATTAGTTACAACGAAAAGGGTTGCCACTAAGGACATTTAACTTGGATCTCTTTATTGGCAGCTTTTTGATTAAAGAACCCTTCCTGCCTGCCTCCCCCCAGCTCATGCTGTTGTAGCTTGCCGCCTACTCTTTCTGTGGAGAGGTAGATCTGATTTGAGTGATGGCTGCATTATTCAGTACTCTTTGAAAGTTAACTACAAAAAATTATTTTATTTGTAACGTTGGAAACATTTTCCATCTGCCAAATGTTAGTTCTGGGTACGAGATACTGCCTGGGGGAGGCTGATAAACTAATTTCTCTCATTTCCTGTGCTTTGGCTACAAAGCTGCCACACATCAGGGAGGAAAATATTATTTCTAGTGGAAATTTGTAACCTGGAATTGCCAGAACTCCGGAGAATTACCTAGTTTGCTTCAGATTTTTTGAACTGTCTTTCTTCAGACCAAAACCTAACCTACCAGCTTTAACAAAAGGGGCTTATTGCAAAGTGGGGAGCCATCTAAAACTGAAGGCAAAATTAAACCTTGCAGTTAAGATATATTTGAATCAATACTGCCCTATATTTTAGATTGCTGTAACTATAACTATGGTTATATGCTGTGTGGGTATAACACTTACGGATATGTGCTGTACGTAACAAATTATTCTGTAGTGAACTTCCCATTAGTGTTTAGCTCGGAGACAGCATCAGCTATAAATTGACGGGTGACATATTTCTCTGTGCAGTATGGGGACCATTTATATCAGTGCACTGATAATTTTGTCAGCTAGTTGGAAGATCTGAATTCTTGTAGCTCAGTTCTAGGCTGTTTTGAAAAACCATTCTAGCTTGGCTGGGAAGAAAATTGCATCTGAACCGTCTTTTGTACGTCACAGCATTTGTCAAAACCTGTATGACTCTGCAAGAAGCTCCGCTTAATTGGGCTAAATCACAAACACTGTCTTCTGAGTATCTGATGAGGTTTTGGTTGTTCATTATTCCTAACCTTCCTTCATGAGACACAAAGTATGTGTCTCAAAGCCATATCAAAATTTTAATTACGGAAGAGAGAATTGTGCGGGCTTAAACATAAGGACAATGATTTTGGCTATTTTTAGCTATTTAAAATACCCTTTTTTCTGCCCAAAGACAGCCACTCAGTATTTCTGTTGCTGGAATACAACAGCTACTCCGCGTACTGCCAGTTAAGCTTTGCCGGGAATGGAACCCCGAGTTGTATGGCAATATCTATGAAGTCAAAGGCTCGATGTGAATGAAAAGTTTAAACTATCTCTTTGGGTGGTATTGCTGCATAGACAATGCCTGCTTCTACCTTTGCTGCAGCTTTGCGTGATGCCTTCATGTATCTTTGAGGTCTGAAAGATGCTGCTGAAAAATACACTGCTTTTTGTTGCTTTTTTACCAAAAAAAACCATAACCCTTCCTGAAGTTTTCTGATACATTGTCTATAAGAGAAGGAAATTCTGTTTCTGATTTTGTTACAGAAGAATGTGGATAAAAGGAGGAACTGAAAAGATTTTTGCCTGACTGGGTGTCTTGCCTTTTTGATGACCCTGCTCTTTTTCCCTTTGAAAAACAAAAAGCAAGCTCCCACCAGTCCCTGCTGCCCAAGGACATTTCTATCTGTTTATATTAGGAAATGCACTCTCAAACCTAGCTTTTGCTCTGCGAGAAGGGATGTGTTCCTTGTCGTCTTGCCAGACTCTGGAAGAGACATCACAAGCCACGTCCTGGTTAAGGACCAGTTAAGTGATGCCCTGGAGTCCTGTGGGCCAATCCAAGCTTTACCAATGCAGAGTGCCATGAAACCTTACACGAAGGGAATTAAAGGTGAGGTGTTTAAGGGTGTAGGAAGATAGCGGTAAGCACATGCTGGCGTTTGTGAGCTGAGGGTAATTCAGTGGAGTTGGCTCTTGAACCAGAAGACTGGTGGACCACCTGGAAGGGTGTGTGGGGAGGGAACAGCAGCGTAGCTTTGTGCCTGTCGGAAAGGTTCAAAGTTCCCTTTCTTACCTCAGCAGTCTGTGTGCCAGAATTTTTTAAGGGGTTTCTTCTGTCATAAAGCATATGTTCAGATTATTTCTTATCCAGCTAGACAGGCCTTCTGATCCTTTTTGGTCTGCAGAAAAAATTATGCTTTCCGGTTGGTTCTCTATCTCAGATCTTCTTGTGGCATGCTTTTTACACATCAGGATAACAGGGGCTTTCAGACGCTGTCTTTGATTGAGGGCTTTGCATTGCTGAGTAGGGAAATGTCTCTGTGGATTCCTTTTGTGGACTGCTGAGATGAGCATACGAGAGCAGCATAGCTTTATCAGAGCCTGGGAGCAGCAGAATTCTCAACTAGCTTGAGCTTTAATCTCTTAAGGAGGAAAATAGGCTGTTAGAAAGTATTGGATTCCTTCAGAAGGTCTGGATTATTTTTAATGTCTCTCCTGTACCTTCGTGTTCATATATAACAATGCCTGATGATCTGTTCCCTGTATTGGCCAAATGAGATTACAATGTGTATTAGTAAACTCCCTGAATAATAAACTAATACACTCTCCAGAGGAGAGTTCTATTGCCTGTATAGGCAGCAGTAGTTGGAAAACCCTTATTTGCAGAGAGTATGGGATGTAAAATGCTTCCTGGACCAAGACTGAAGGCAACAGACAGTGGCAGTGAGGTGGTAACTTTTGTGTGCATCAGGCTTACGAACTCCTGAAAAACAAGGAAGGATTTAACCTGTGGTCAAAAAACATTTGGTGCAAAGGCTGGTATGCTGGAAAAAAGCTTCCATTTGTGGTTCTTATCACAAGAAAGGTGTTTAGAAACTTCTACTAGACGTTGTGCACGTCGATATGTACATATATTACATTTATTATGAGTGACTTGTGTACTGATCATGCTTAATTACTTGCCTTGGTTCCTTACGGCCGTTCAGAAGATGTGTGCATCCATTTATCCATACATCAAGCATGCAGGAAGCTGGTTTATCAGGTTTTGATGCATACTGATGGAAAACCATTACCAGTTCAAAATGCTTCACTGGGCGTATTTGCAGAATGGTTTTTGCGATAGTGGCCCTTCATTGTTAACCAAGTACAAAGCTCTGCGGGAAAATTCTCAGTAAGGGAAGTGGTGGGGTACATTTGCAGAGATGGTAGCATCCCCCTGCCCCTGCTTTTTGTGGCCAGTAAGTGCATTTGGCTTTCTGCATGGTGCCGTTAGTGTGCAGCAAGGGAGCATGGGGATTCAGGATGGATTCAGAGTTCCACGCCAACCTTGCAGCACTCAGCGAGGCAGGAGCGTCAACAGGGGAGTGATGCAGTTGAATGGATTCCCCCTTACACGTTAGTGTATTCGCTGAGCAAGACAACACAGAGTAGCAAGTGCACTCAAAATTTGCACTGTAGTTCACTTTGCAGGACCTTCTGCATGCAGACAAGTGCTAGCACCGCTGCTTCTACCTTGCCTGTCGCCTGCCTTTCAGAGCAACTCTTCAAGTTTCAGTAGAAGGCCAAGCGATAGTACAGATATTTCCCATTCTAGCTCTGACATTTAAGCTAAAGGAGCCGAGCTACAACTGAGTCCATGAAGGTACTTCTAGATTTCAGAATGGACTCACAACATTATCTTTCATATGGGGATTCTGAATGAGATTGTACCACCTTGAACACAATGGAAAGGTACACTGTACCTAGAAGGTGCTGGTTTTGTACCGGTTTCTGCTACGGTCAGAAGATGCTAGGAGCTGTATCTTGACCCTCTGCCAGTATGTGTTCTGTGGAGCCCATACACCACTTGACAACATCCAGTGTTTACTGCTGATTCTTGGTGCTTTTGGAGGGTTTAGTCTTATTTTCTCAACAATTTTCATTGTCAGTACAGGATATTTCTTGTGTTATATTTGACATGCAAAAGTGGGCTGAGATCCAAACTTTCAGGAGCTTTTATCTGGTTCTTTGTTTTGGGTTTTTTCATTGGTGGTGGTGAGTTGCACTTTGATTTTTTTTATTCAGAAAGATGACAAAGCCATACTGTGCTTTTTAAAATCTGAAGTGCAGGTGCAATATAGGCATCTAGTCTCACTTCAGATGCCTGAGGGTGTCCAAGACATTTGAAGAGGGCTGGCAAATATAATACAGACTTAAGGCATACCTGGAAGGTGACAGTGGATGCATTTGTTCAGGCAGTGGAGTCGCCTGCGTGTTACCATGTATTTCAGAGATTGTATACATACCCTAAAAGGTACTATACTTTCCATAAAAGAGAGGTGTTCCCTATTGATCCTAGAGGGACAGAGAGATGCACATTTCCACATCCAGGAAACTTAAGGTTGCAGACCATTGTGGAACAAGTCTTCAGTGGCAGGAAAGACAAGTCCTGTGCTGCTTTTCTGCATTTTCAATTTTGGTCAGCCTTTTTGTGTTTAGCTGGATGTTTGGCAATGAAGCAAGAAGAAGATTTGATAAGGTTACTATTTCTGTATTTGTATTCTACAGGATGCTTTTTTGCTGAGCAAGGTGGAATTCCTGGTTAGGTGAACCAGTTGCTTCATTATCTTTCAGTGGAAAGAAGCTGTACTGAGACACTAACCTGAGTGTTGCGAGAATAGTGGTAACTTGCAGTCCTGTGTCAGGCCAACTTCTCCACCAAAGGGTAGCTGCTGCAGCAAACGGCCAGAACCGCAGCTCAGTGCCCCTTCCAGACGAACAGCTGCTGATCTGATTCCTGTGGACAGAACCTCAGGCTTCTGCTCTGAAGGTCTGCTGTGGCCTTCTGCCTCGCTGGTGTTTGACCCCGGGGACCATCACTCAGCAAATCTGAGACGGGTAAATTCTTTAGACAGATGGAGTTTTGAAGGCTTTAAGATCGCTGTTGTCTCCTGAATGACTGCAATACAGTTTTGCTCTGAGGAAATTTATCTTCACTTTGGATGCCAAAACTGGTGCAATTTGAGCAGGGCTGGCCTCAGTGCAAGCTTCCCATGTCCTGTGGGGAGCATCCTGTCAGGCTGTGCTATGTTCTGCGCCACTGGGCAGTCAGCTAGGCTTTGGTTAGAAAGCTTTCTTCCTTTGTAAGGAAATTCTCATTTCCAAAGAAAACAAATTTTTTGAGTCTAAACCAGCCAGCTGATTTCTTAATACTTCCAACTGGCTTTGTCCAAAGTGAGATTCAAAACTTGAAGAACTAAAATCTCGGCCTTCCATGCAGCACCAAATATTAGTCCAACCAGGGAGGAGAAATAACGCAGCAAGCAGTGTCTCTTGTGTGCCTTCATGTGTTTTCTTTCATAATTGTCAGCTTTAGTTCATCAAAAATAATTTTACACTTGACTTCCCTGATTTTTAATTAGTGTTTATCATGTAAAACTATAGCCAGGGAGCTCTTGGACGCTTTGAACAGGAAGCACTGGTAAGTGGTAAACAATTAGCTTGTACATGAATACCTCTCTGGTTTTGCACATGTTTGTTTTCTCAAGCTGTAATTACCAGGCATAGTCCTAAATTGTTCTGCTTCTTACCTCCTCTTGCCTTGATAATATTTTCTATATTTTTTGTCTCTCGTGAGAACTCTAATGGTTAATTTAAAGGAAACCTCTTGAGTATTATAATGTGTATTCTGATTAGTACACCTAATTGCAAAGAGTGCATTAAAAGAAAATGAATGAGGCCACAGTTTTCAGCTCAGTTTCATTTGCACACTTTTTTTGAGCACGAGGAATTGTGAGTACAGCCAATGGCAATGTAATACCAGGTGTTTGGACAAATTTAGAGAACTGGTTTTGCCTTCAAGTGTACAGCCTATGTGCATCCACAGATTTGAGCACAAACAGATGCACCTTTGTGTAAAGCAAGGCTTTAAAAAATCTCAAATGTCATGTTACTGCTTGTTTTATATTGGGCAAGACATACCAGTGAGGATGAGTTGGGCTGGAGGAGAAATGTGCTTTATTCGCTCACATGGGGAATCAGCGATAGTCAAAGTGGTTGTGTTAAATTAATTTCCATTAATTTACTAGTGGCTTAACAATGTTTAAATTGACCAACTTTGGTATTTTAAAGTAAAGGGTTTTCCTCACACCTTCATAATCTTTGTGGGGTGTTTATTTTTATCCAGGCATAGTAACGTGATCTGCTTTCCTTTTAATCCTCTTCTGTATGGCCAGTTGCAAGGTCCTTCCTGGAAAGAGATATTAAAAATAAAAGTTTTCTCTTGGAGATTTTTCATAGGATAACAGGAAATGGCCTGGTGACGGATACTCAGGGAAGCTGTTACAAACATCCATTAAAAAATTTGTCGACAGCTTAGATGGTCACAAAATATATTTATTTTTCCATTATTTCCATTATATATTACCATTTTTTCCATTATATTTGCTATGTTTTCCACTTAAATTTACTACTCCAAACTGTTAAAATTAGGTTCATGGCACCGTTTGTAGCAGTGAAATGGAAAATGTTCATACGAACGCAGGGGTTAGGGAGGAGCTGTGTGTGTACAGAAGCTGTAATGGTCCACTTGGGTTCTCCTCTTGCTCTGCTGGGGTGCAAGGAGGTTAAGTGCCGTTACCTTCTTCTTTTCCAGTTTAGCCCTGATACCACAGTCTGAAAATACAGATTTCTGCTTTTACACTACGCTTGGCCTGACAATTTTTTCCAAGCGGATGTGGCTGTAGGACAGAGCTATGTAGTAAATGGTGTGGATTTCTTCCTCAAGACTGTGGTCTCGACATGAAACTTCCACAGGTAGTCGAGGGAAGGGGGAGGAAGAAAAGACATTAAATTTGTAGAAATGATTCCAACTTAAAAGGGTATCTCCTCAGAAGTTTATCTAAACCCCATTAGTTACCCTGACCCAACACACACTGTGGTGACTTGTGCGTGTTCTGTGGGTATTTTACCAGGCTGCTGAAAGGAAATTGGTAAGGGAGTTGTTTGTAATTAAGAAGTAAGGTCCTTGCTGTTTCTTTTATCTCTTTTGAAAGTGGGAAGGAAAATAATTTCCTTCCACCTGCTGAGTGAGAAACTATTTGGTTTGAAATATGTTCGCTGTGTAGCAGAGTTCTCACTGTTGCCGTCCGAAGAACTGGGTGCAGTTGGAAGGGCAGTGTCTGCACCAGGCTGATCCTGGCTGCCATTGCCATTCAGGCAAAGACTCCACAAATAAATAGGCATTTTATTGAGCTTGTAAATGTGTAATCTTCTCAGAATAGCTACTGAGCTACATTATTGTTGTCCGCTCTTCCTCCACAAGTGTCTACCTGTGGAGTTATTCAGGAATAGGTATTGTGCAGACTCTTTGTATCCTATTTTCATGCAAATTAACTTTCTGCTGCTTGGAGCTTGTATTTCTGTGTGGACAGGGGAATGTTCACAGCACTTCAGGCAGCGTAAGCTGTCACTGCCACTAACAGATGTAGCTCCTGTCACTGTTCCCAACATAATATTTCTTCTACTTCTTTTCTTGTGCCAGAAAAAAAGCCTTCGTGCAGCATGTGGCAGGCTCGTTCAAGGAACTACTCCCAACAGAGGAATAAGCTCAGCACAAAAAGCTGCTTTTTTGGCTGGATGAGCTCCCTGGTTGGGTTCACCATGCAACTGCTTGAACTGGGGTTGGTGAGGAGGGAGCTAGGCTGCCTGTGCGAGTACTTACCTCTGCAATCTGGAGTGGCTGGCGTGGTAACTTAACAAAGTAATTGTATCTGCTTCCAGAATTCTCCTTGTAGTAGGCTGGGTACAGCCTGTTGCAATGTGTATAAAGTGGTTTTAGATTCTTAGTCAGATGTTCTCTAGACAGATGCTATTTCCGTCTTTATCCACCTGTTACCAAATGGTTTGCCAACATAAGATGATTTTAAGGACATTTAGCTGCAAAAATCTCTCTCCTCTCCTCCTGATAGCAAACAAGTAATCCAATGTTTTCATATAATGACCAGGTCAGTGTTGTAAGACATCAGACAGTCGAATGCATGCTGAATACCCCTAAGTCCATCTGTGCCCAAAACTGCTGAGGATGGAAGAGTTGTTTTCATCCTTTGGGATCTAAACAAAGATTGCTGTTTTGATGAGGGTTCTGAACCACTTGGTTATCAGAATCGGAGAAGCCCATACATCTGCAACATCTGATTTTCATATGGGCATAGGAGACCCCTGCTGACTGTCCCAGCTGCCTGGCTGAGTTAGATGGGTTCATAGTGCTTGTTGCTCCACAATTTTTGTGATACTACCTGCAGTATTATTTTCATGAGTCTTGTAAAGGTGATGAAATCTTCTGTGCTACGTTGCATACCCTGCTGTAATAACCAGTGCAGTTTCTTAAAACCTGCATTCAAAAATACTTGCAGTTCTGAGAGTAGCACTTGCCTTGTTTTGAAAAGAGACCTTAATTGCTCAGTGTTAATCCCAACCTCAGTTAACTGTCTTTTTCATCATCTCCTGTCCTTTAAATCATCTGAGCTTTGGTGAATAAATACTAAATCTTATTCCATTTATTATACAGATGATGGTATCATTACTGCTTGACCACCCTCAGTTCTGCATATATTAATTCCTTTGTGTAGTGTTTAAATATATTGGTGTATTTTTATTTCGTAGGAAGCTAGAACAGAAGCTATTGCCAGACCTTTGGAGATAAATGAGGCTGAGAAGACGATGAGAATTGCCATTGACTGTGTTCTGGTAAGCAAAATGATATTTCTGTAATTGCAAAACTATCATTCCTCTCCTGCAAGAAGAACATAGCCCTTTTTATCAACAGCCTAGGGTTAAGAGTGACAAAGCAGACATCACCTTCAGCTGACTGGGCCAAGTGGTGCTGGCTGCACCTCGTTAGTTAATGGCTAATGTTGAACATCAGTTAATGGCTAGTGCAGACTTTGGTCTTTAGGGTAACATCAGGTGATGAACATGACGTTCGTCGTCATGGTGAACAGAAGTTCATCAAGGCCAAGATCAGTCTGTGATGACTCCTTGTGTCGTGGTGATGAATATGGTTGCTGATGAATACGATTGCTGATGATCCTTATGGTTTATTTGGGAAACCTGTTGTGTTCAAAGTGAACAAGCACGCTAATTGAAACTGATAGCTTTTCGTGGCAGAGAGAAGGTGGTGTCTGCACAGTGATGATTGTGAGCTGGCAGTCAGAAATCACAGCCTGCAGCAGAAAGGCTAAGCAATGCTAGCGGCAGGATCTAGCAGAACATGTCAAGACCCGCTCTGCTGTCACTGTCACACTGTATATTTGTGTTGGTTTAATGTGCAGGAACATTCCTCCAGCTGATGCATCGAAGAACTGCGCTTGGCCTCCCTTGGCCTCTCTCTTGGGGAAAAATCACGTTTTAGTCATATTTGCTGCCTCTGAGCTCAGTAGTAGCCCCAGAAGCTCTACAGGAGGGATAAAAAGTGCCTTCATCTGCACAGAAATCTACAACCCTCCTACGTTGTCTAAGCCACATAAACTTTGCAGAGTCAGGGCTGCAAGGGCTGTACTTGGTAACTCAAAATGTGCTGGTACCTGTGGAGTTGTGAAGGTGGGCTCTGGAAGCAGGATAGCTGAGCTGGCCAAGGGGTGAGAGGAACTAGCACTGGGCTAGTTAGTGCCATGCCAGTGCATTGTTATGGTTCTCATTTTGGAGGACCTTTTGTCTGTCGCAGTCTTTGCAACAATATCCTTGCTCCAGTGCTTGAGTTTCTGTATGTCTGAACCATTATCTGCACTCACAGCCACTGTGCAAGTAAGGTGGTTAATTAAATCTAGAGATTACTATAAGTTATTTAACAGCAAACTGTATCCTGTCCATTTGTATAATTACAAGGAGTGGAGTTCCAGGTTTAAACAGCCAATGCATAATCAATAGATACTCCCAGCGATCTGTCCTTATGTTTCTGCTCCTACTCACAGTCTATATGAATTCTAAATGTTGTTAATACGCGTTGCTATTCTAGGCAGTAGTGCTAATAAACTAACAGCAGCAGTAGAGCACTTGGCTTCTTGGGAAACAGCAATAACACGTTCCTCAGCTGGTTTAGTTCTGGACCAGTTAATGAAATTACCTATTCTAGCTGAGCAGCACCTAACAGTTACTGCTGGAATTTCAGCAAGTGTGAAGTCCTCTCTCTCTCTCACTCGAAAGATGCTCACGGTTTCCTGATTTTTTTAATAAGCTGGAATATTCCCGCTTCCCTCTCCTGGTTCCTGTAGCACATGTAATGTTCAGGATGCTTCCCAGATTTTGAAAAGATGAATAAAGCGAGACTTAGGAGAGGATGAAGATATTCAGATAGAGTCAGTGCTTTATAAAAGAGATCTTTATCTTGAAGAGGGGAAAAAAAATGGAAACCTAACCTAAAATTCCCTAAAATAGTACCAAGAAATAAACGCATCTCACCTGTATTTATTCAGATACTTAAACACCAAGAGTTGTCCTTATGTATCCTGTCAGATTTTTCTGAGGAGGCTTTTTCCTATCTTTTACTGCTTTTTTCAGTGAGATGGAAAAATAAAGATAAAGCCCAGGGCAAGCTGTGAGGATTTTTTCTTTTCTTCTTGAAGAACATCTGGGGAAAGAAAATCAGCTATTTGAAGTTTGTAAATGTCCAGTTAGTTCACTATTCTGGCCACAAAGAACTCTTTCATTTTCATTGCCTAGTCAGTTTATGTTGCAACTCATTGTTATAATGTTATTTGATAACATGAGATGCGATATTGTGTAGAAGAATGTTCAGCATCTTAAAGGTAATTCAGATTATTTCAGTGCGAGCCATGGTTCGCTGTCCTTCTCTTTTAGGAAGAAGTCCAAAAGACTAAAGACATGTTGAATAATGTGGCTTTGGATGAAGCCAATTTAGAAGCCAAGATTGAAAAACGGAAATTGGAACTGGAAAGAAGTCAGAAGAGGCTACAGACTCTACAAAGTGTTCGGTAAAGATTATGAACTGATGATCTACTGCATAAATGAGCATTAGCAGAAATGGTGGAACTGTGCATTGCTAATGCTTAGAGCCGAGAGGAGTGAAGTCTGCAATGAGGCCGAGATGATGGTCGGTAGAAGAGAGAGATTCTTTTTTCTAGAAATGCCCAGTCTGGATTGTAATTGCTAATTTTTCCATTACCATGCATTTGAAATCAGAATTTCAGGGCTGTTAAAAGTGGCCAGAATGTTATTTTGGGGGGTTGCTTAATTGCTACTTGAGCTGTACGAAATGGTCGGATCGCATGTCTTGTCTTTTGCTTTGTCATTAAACATGGGTTGTGTCAGGTAGTTCTCCTGAAAATGGCAACTGGTGCAAACATTCCCTCTGTTCCCAGAGGCTTCTAGCATTCTTAGCCACCAATAAAAGAGTTCATTATGCATCCCTTGTTAGGATCAGTTCTTCTAGGCAGTGGGTACAGCCTGCCTAAAATCAAGATGTTCGGACTCACAGTTAGGGTTAATTTCTTGCCCTTATTTAAACTGCAGGTTTGTACAGTCTGAAAGATCATGCTCTATTTTTGACCTAATATGCGGGTGTGAGGGGGGAAAGGAAATATTAGAAAAACAAGTGGTGGAAGGAATGACATTGATTCATATACGTGTTTTGATCAGTACACTTTGAAGGAAGTGTATTGGGGAGCTGTGAAGCATCAAACAGCGGCAGTGTTCTTTGGGGCGCAGCAGCTGGCTCTGCAGTATAAGGACCTTATCACTTATGGTGTCAAGTCTAGTTACGCTTGTAATGACACAGCACAGTTTTGTAGGAAATAAGTCTCCAGCAAAACTGGTGATTTACCAGCTACAAGCTGGTTTTTTGGAGTTATGGAACAGCAGGATAACTAACTTAGATTTGCCTACTAAAAGGGCCAAAATGCTGTCTTTCTGCCTGTTTGAAAGGAAATGGTGTTGGGTACACAATAACCTTTCCTTTGCTATATGTAATTTTTGCAGGATAGTTTCATGAGGTTTTTTGACTTATGCTTTTAGTCTCTGAAGTAGTGTGGAACCTTAAAAAACAAAAGGTCCTTTTAGATTGGTCTAGCAGATATGGAAAGGTAGCTGCAAACCCCAAAATGCTTTTTTAAGAATTCTGCATGTACAACTCAATATTTTGCTGAGTAGTTTGTGCTTGTTGTCTTCAGTCCTGCTTTTATGGATGAGTATGAGAAGATTGAGGAGCAACTGCAGAAACAATACAGTAGTTATCTAGAAAAATTCCGTAACCTGACCTACATGGAGCAGCTACTGGATGATCATCGACGGACAGAGCAAGAGATGTTTGAGGTAAGACAGTTTAGAAATGCTCAGCAAGAGTGTATATCCTCTAGTTCATGGCTTTATAACAGAAACTCTTTTAATACCCCTTTGTCAAAGCAGTGCCTTACTAGTCGTAGAGCCAGCTCTGAGTGACTGGCAGTTTACTGACAATCCAGTGAGTGTGACTGCTCTTGGACAAGCATGGTAATACAGCTTCATTTTTTGAGTTACTGAAGTTAAACAAGTGTAGTGATGCCTGTTTCCAGTCTATGACTCCCCTTGACTTGTTTTCAGTTGATGTTTTTTGTTCATGAAGAAAGTTTTCAGCATTTCTAGTCTTCCTTTTCACAGAATCACAGAATGGTAGGGGTTGGAAGGGACCTCTGTGGGTCATGTAGTCCAACCCTCCTGCCGAAGCAGGGTCACCTACAGTAGGCTGTAGAGGACCTTGTCCAGGCGGGTCTTGAATATCTCCAGAGAAGGAGACTCCACAACCTCCCTGAGCAGCCTGTTCCAGTGCTCCTTTTGCTACATACCATGTATCTGCTAAGAGTTATTGGGCACTTCTTTTTTGCCGACAACTGATGTGTAAGTGTTTCTCAACACAAGGCTCTTCAATTTCCTCATAGTAGTCTTCTTCAATGAAAACAGCAGACAGTGTCAGTGAAAAGATCAGACATGCTGGAATCCTCGCTCACATAGACTTCAGTTTTATTTGGCAGAAATTCTGTTTTCTGTTGACCTGCTTAATTGTATCAGTTCAGTGCGATTCTTTATTTTGTATCCTGCTGGATAATCTACATTTGTATCTCTTCTTGCTCCATCCTTTCCTTTGGGTGTTTAATGGACCACAGTGCTTTCAGCCGAGCTTTCCTTCAGCTTCCTGTAGCTTCATGTTTTACTTATTTGGCTTTTCATTCTTCTCACAGTCGTTACCCAGGGTATCTTCTGTTCTTCATTGAAAACATGTTTCAGTGAATGGTCTCCACTTGGACCTTAATACTGGTGGGTGTGCTGTGCCTTGAGTTACCCAGTGCTTCCTCGTTCTGGATCGTCTTACCTTTCATATGCAGAAAATGTTTTATTTTGTCAACACAACTTTTGTTCCTGGCAGAAATATGGGAGAGCTGTGCATAATGTTCCTTCTGTGTGGCTGTGACTTCACATTTTGCTTTTGTCAGTCTGTTTGTGCCTACTGATGTGAAAACAAAGTAGTTTGACCCCAAGTTTTTCAGTCTTCTCCTTTAAAGTATTCATACCTGTGTTTAGTTAGAGTAAAATTTTGTGACCTGAGCTTCGGCTGCAAATAAGGCTCAGTAGCTTTGTAGTCCCTATTCTCCTATAATCTGTATCTCTCGCATCTGTGAGATATCTTTTTCAAAAGCCTTGTCATGCTATGGAACTGATTATGCCAAGAAGCCTCCCCCTTGTTGATTGCCTGCCCTCTGGTCCTGCGTGTTTGAGCCGCACAGTCCAATGTATGGGGGGCTTTGTAACCAGGCTTCAGGCTGCTCTGCAGTCTGGAGAAAATATGGTAATTTCCATCACCTTTTGGAATGAGGAGAAGGCATGCTGTATTCTGTTGAGAAGGCTCAAATATTTTGCTGCATTATTTGCCTGAGGGATAAAGTAACTTGTCTTTTAAAAGACAACATGGGCATTTGACAACTTGTTAATCATTGTGAACCAATTTCCCATTAACCTCCCTTTTAATAAGCGCCGACTGTAGACATTATTTCACATATTTCTAACCTGTAGTCAGCTTGGTGTTTTCATGTGTCTTGTTTTAGAATGTTCTAGTTCTTCCCCATATCTTTGGCCAAAAAAAAGGTCCTCAATTAAATCATAATCTTGAAATGAAGCCTAAAACCTGTTTTTTCCCTTCTGTTCAAAAGCCATTCAGACTTAATATCAAAAGTAGAAATGTTTTGAACTGAGCTACCTGAAACTGTTTATAAATTCGTGCACAGAAGTTGGTAATGAGTTGGTGTACAGCTCTTCAGGGGATTTTTGTTAAAAGATAATAAGACGAAGAAAAAGCCTTTGTCATTCTGTGCTGTACTCGTGCTTAGAATACAGAGAGCACTTTTTATTTTCCTTTCTCTCCTTCTTTCTGTGAGACACCTGGAAATCTACCCATATGGTTTGCCTTTTCATTTACTAAGATAAGCAGGTAACAATGCTTCGGCACTGTGCAGAATTAAAGAGTATAAAAGCCTGTGACAAAAAGATGTGTTTTTTTCTTTGCAGACTTCTGTCACTTGTTATATGCAGTATGCATTAGCAGGCATCAGAACTGGAAACATCTTTGAGATGTGTTTTACGCTAAAAGCAAAATGCCAGCGGGTTTTCTGCATTTGGAATGCGCTCTTGCCATGTCTGGTGGTCTGTACTTGGGTGTCTTTGTGACCTCAGGTGATCAAGTTACTTGTGCTCAATCCTATGTCCATTAAATATATTGTGTTAACTTAAACCAGCGTGAAGTTTACCGGTTAAGTCTAGTTCTATAGCTTGAGCTTAATCCTGAATGTACCCTGAGATCCTTTCATTTCACTTCCTGTCTGTTGAATCTTTTCACGAGGGGGTGTTTGGGAAAACCAAAACCAACAAAAATAAGAAGGGGGGGAGAAGGTACATTTGCCAGTTGTTCTTCATAATTGGAGAGAGGAGCATGGGGATCAAGAACAGAAAATTGGAGTACCTAAAAACATGCAGAGTATTTAGAGGATGAGACTCTAACCATCCCTTTGCAGGTAGCAATCCAGTGACTCGGGTAGCCATGACTGCTTTGTTGTGGAAGCTGTTGCTTTGGTAGAAGAGGAAGCTATGTGTGTGTGTCTCTTACAGCCAGATTTTCAGGAGTGCTGGAGTCCAAACTATTATTTGAAGTCATTATGAGATGTCAGTGCTCAAAATCAGGTTCCGGGACTTGGTAACTGAAAGAGGATGAAAAGTCTGGGTCCCAGCTAAACCGAGAGACTTGCTGGTGCACTCCTATTTCCAAAGCACTGGAGGACTTTTTTAGTTTTTATTTCAGAACAGATTAGTCTTTTGCCAACCTGAAACACCAGGCTGTTTCTCTCACTTCTTCTGTCAGTCTTGATCTGCTTTTCAGATGATGCTTGATCACCTTTGGCTACTTGTTGGTGAAGCAAAACTGTGGGTCGTATATTACATGCTTGAAATGAAAGCAGTTTGCTCCAAAATGATGCTGCATGTTGTCCTGAAGTTGATCATCTCATGTCATTTTCAGAATCAACAGAAGAAAAAATAACGAGGATAATTACATTTAATCCTTTTTAATACACACTCTCTCCAACTGTCAAAAAACATTGAAAATTATGTTGATTTTTTTCAATTCTGTTTTGTCTTTTGTTCCACCAAACAAATCTTAATTATCTTCTGTAGTAGAAGTGAGAGTCAAGTCTTTTCTCATCGCTGCATATTTTGTTAAATAGCTTGCCAGAGAAAAGCAACAGCAATGTAATTAGATTAATCCAGTACTCCGTGTGCTGTTCAGTACTGAGGACTGATTCCTGGACCCCTTGCCTTGACTAGGTGCATGTTTTTAGGAGGATTTTTTGTTCTGATCGAGAGACCATTGCTGAATAACGAGACTAATCTCTAGAGCACTTAGACTCAAAGCTGTTTTGGTACCCTGCTGACGTTGCACAGCTAATGACCTGGGCCAGAGTGCGTTTCCTAATTAGAAAAGTGATTTAAAGATTGTACCCAAGCACAGAATTTTAATTAAGTGACACTGAGCAGTTGAAGTGCTTCAGCCTCTCCAGACGGCAGTGCTGGTCATTTGTGTGGATTTTTCTGGTTTGTTCTTCCATGTGGTAGGTGTACAGTTGTGTGGAGAGGAGCGATCTGTGGCTCCTGTTGTCGTCTTGAGCTTCCTGTTCCTTTTGCCTCCCGGTGTGCATAACAATACGGAGCGATGGTTGGAGAGCAATCGGCAGGAGTCTCCTGCCAGGCACTGGACAGAGAAATCTCTCTGTGTATCAAAAGGAACTTAAAGGCTTGGTGTTGGGGCTGAGCCGAATGAATTGCTAGAACTGAACAGTTAATTGATGATGAAATTGCCACCTGCAGAGCACCTGCCTGTTTGGTGTGGAAGCCCTTTGAAACACATGAAAAATAGGGCATTATTTGTCTGTTATCAACTCTCATTTGTGGAGATGTCAGAAGTCCTCACGTGACTCCTCCTTTGAGCGAGTTTCTCACACTTACTGACAAACTGTCATGCACTACTTATTGTTGGAGCCGAGGAATTTAAGTAAGGGTCTTTTGTCTTTGCAGTTTACTTAGCCTTTTTTCATTTTCAGTCACCTTTTTATCCTGTTTCTGTTCTCTTGTGCTGCTTGTGGAATTAATCCATCTTCTTGCACTTCTGTGCAGAAGCGAGGATTTATGTGCCATGTCTCCTCAAAGATTTGTTCTTATTTTTCTGCTTTGTAAAAAGATTCAGCACACTTCATTAATTTTTATCCTGTTTTTAAGATTAATTTATTAATGCTGTTTAGACATGAAAGCTGTTAGAACTTTGGCTGCTCTAAAAATCGGTTTCAGGGTTTTCAGATTTGGTGGTTGAAATTTTCTGTGGACTCTAAATGAATGTCTTTCTTTTAAAGGACAACACAGACAAATACAGTTCAGCGAGGCAAATATGAAACTAGCTTATTATTATTATTATTATGCTTATTCTTTCTTGTGCTTCTCGGAGGACATCCCTGAAGTACTTTCTTCTTCAGCTAAGGTATTTTAAGACTGCTTTTATGCTGGTGCTGTGACATCCCAACTAAGGAATACCGTGGACTGGTGGGCACAAAGAGGATATTCTAAACTACTCAGTCATTGTCTTTGATTTCGGATTGCTTAAACCATTTTTCTTTTCATCATTATGATATTACTATCAGTAAGCAGTCCATCATGACTAAGCAAGGAAAAGCCAAATAAACAGACTGTATTGTGACTTTCCCTTTGCAACCCACCCTCCCCAAATAAAATCCCCTCTTTGTTAAACTGATGGGTTTTTTTATCAGAGCTCCATACCTGAAGCAGTTGGTTAATTCTGAATACGCACACAATAGGGATAACTGAGTTCTGCTGCAATCTGAGATGCTCCTTGGTTCTGCTCTTTTCATGTCTTTTTGCATTGAGCTATCTCATTTGAAATATTAAATCTAGACATTCCTATTACAATGTCTGCTTACTGAAATAGCCAGACAGAAGGTTAATGTGAAAAGCGGTTGGTTACAGTCTTTAATCTTCTAGCTAATGTACATTTGAATTATGACTGTTTGGTAACATTTTTACAGGTACCAGGAGAGCACTCCTGGTCCGATGTTGATGAGCTGTATTGAATATCAGATATAAAAGTAAGCACAAGCGTCTTAATTGTTGGTTGCTCCTATTTTGGCATTTAGTTTAGTGTACGAGTATGACATTATTGGTGCACTGAGACACACAAATCCCATAATGGATAATTGTGGAAAAAAATAGAGGAGGAGGAAGGAAGTGCACAGGGTTAGAGTCAGGGCGATGGAGCGTAGGAGAAAAGGACAGAGGAAATTGCTGGCCTGAGAAATGGTGGTCACACAAAAGGAGAAGATGGAGATAGAGAAGATGTGGGAGGGCATGTGAAGAGCATGCTAGAAAAGATGGAAGTGTTGCTGTGTGCATTCATTCCACTGAAGCAAAAATCTGCAATCCCCTACCAATACCATGGCAACTAGATCTTGACTCTCAAAAGTACCTCTAAACCCCCTGGAGTAGTTGTGTGCTGCCTGCTCCTGGTGCTTTACTTGTACTGTCTCCCATTAAAAGCTATAGGAAAACTTTCTGGGAAATGAAAACAATTGAGATCACCTCAATTGATCTCAATCTGATCAATCAGCTCAGTGCTCGAAGATACACATATTCGTCAGGATTGTCTTGACATCTGATGTGCCAAATGGGTGAACAAACTTGCTTAGGAACCAAAATTTGAGGTCATTTGACTCAGCTTCAAGTTCTTCATATCTGACAGACTCTAGAACTTACTTTTTCACAGGCCTAGAGATAGAACAAGAGTTTATTAAAACTCTTATCACCTGTGAGTTTTTCTGACCAATGGAAACATTCATATTCTGCCTTCAGCAGCCCATGAACTCCTCAGCAGAAGAGGTAAAGAGGTTTCTTGTGCATCAGGGCTTGGTACTATGCTTGGATATGAACCCCCTGCATAGGCTACTCAGTCTAGTTCTTTCTTGCTCCTGTTGTAAACTGTGCTAATTCTGTTATATATGAAAGACTCTGCAGTTGGGGAAGGAACACAGGGAGAGTACCTACTAAGTTTTGCAGTTTACTAAGTCAGGGAGAGTTTCTCTGTCTTGCCAGCAATTGCTTCTGTGAAGGGGGAGATATAACAGCTCTCATTGATAGTGTAGCTTGGAAATCCGTGAATTAGTTTCATCAATAGAGATCAGATAGTTTCTGATCTCTCGTACTTTCAGTTCTTGTCTCGCTGAATTTCTTCTGCAATGATCCTGCTGCAGAAGAAATATTGCATGGAACCAGTGTCTCTTCAGTGCATTCTGAATGTGCTGTCTTTTAATTTTTAAGTATTGTCTTTATCTGGGTTTATTTGGTAAGAAGATAAAAGTGGATTGTTCTCATTACCATCTTTCTGCCTTCCCTGCCAGCCTGTATTATGCTTTTGCATACTCAGAAGTACTTTAGACATGTGAATTACGTAACAGAAATCTAGCTTGAAATTCACTCAAAGCAGGAGACAACCAAATCTTGAAGCAACGTTGATCAACAGATCTTTTTTTTTTTTCCCCAGAGATCAACACAGAAATAAAAATCGTTATGAGAAACTTTTTAATAGGTGATAAAAACCAAGGAATTGGTTGAAAGAAAGAGTTAAAATAACTCTTATTTTGGGACTGATTGTTTGCAAGTGATTTGCACCAAATGACTTATATGTATAATGTTAAAATGATGTATGTGAAATTCAGGAGGTTTATGCTCAGCTACTGCACAAGATACTTAATAGCAGAGAAAAGTAGCTATGAGTAGCATTTTGATTTGTGCAAGCATGTGTAATCTCATGACATGAAGAACAGTAAGGTTTGAGCTTTGAAGTGTTAAATAGTAAAATCGTTCTCAGTTTTCTGTCTGTGTAGAAACAATTGTTAGTTCAATTCTGTGAAACATGAAAATTAAACACTGTGTACATAGGAACAGTAGACCTCTAGGACGGTGTTCTGGCAGAACCCTTGTCTGACACCCACCTAGCCACGGGCTGGCAGCACTTTGCACAGTCGTTGCCTTCTCCTCTGAGAGCTCCAGAATACAGTCAGGATGCTGAATGGAGATACCAGTGGGCCAAATTGTGAGCCATACCATTTGAGAAGCATTGCAGCAGAGTCAAACATCAGGAGTGAGGAAAGGTAAGAAATACTAGGGCAAACAGTATGCCTTTCTGCTCAGGGACTATGGGTCATAGTTGTTTTGCTAGAATTTCATTTGCATTCTCATTCGGGCTTATCTTGAGCACAATGTAGCCCTGAGATCAATGGGAACCTCCATTTTAGGCCGCTAGACTCTCTGAGAGCCTGTTTTTTTTAAAGTTTGTTGACCTGGAGAGCTGTATGCCTCTCTGCTACTCAAGCTTTGTTGCATCTTTGAGGGGACTGGTGAGAAACCTGACTTGATCAGAGCCTGTTAAGCAGGGTCTAATTCACTTTGGCAGTGCTGCATTCATTTTAAATACCTGGTGGTGGCCATCTTCTAACATGAAACAAGGAGTTCATATACTGCATCCTACATCTTGGTTCCTCCTCAGGCACAAGGATTTTTAAACCAACAGCTCGCTCCTGTTTCTTCATCTGTCAAGTAGGCTAGAATGAAGCTATGCTATGTCCCTACTACTGAAGCTGGGTGATTGTGCAGAAGAACACAGAATTACTGAGACTAGAGAAGGAGGATGTGTAAGGTGAAGCCTCATGTTGTTGTAGATCATTGGTTGCCCAGCGAGTATTACCTACTTGTTTTGTATTACAGAATCATAGCCCGATGCATGTGAACAGTCCTAGAAACAGTGCTTGCCGTTCCCTTTGAAAAGAGAGGTTTGTCTGTGTCGTTAGTCATCTTTACTTTCTTCTCTAACCCACCACAGTGAGATACTTAAAAATGGTTTTATCCTGGTCTTCTAAGCTAGTAGTTAGAGCACTGTCCTGGCAAGCAGGAACTAGGAGTGCAAATGTTTTCAAACTGGAGAAATCATAAAAACCAGGTCTCTAACAGGACCGTTAGAGAGAGACTTGCTGGTGCTGCCTCTTAATTTGGGACTAGACTGGTGGGAAATAAGAAATTAACTGAAGTGTGTGTCAGCCACCTGTAGAAGAGATTCTTTGCTGCAAGAAACATGGGCTGTATTGATCTCAAGAGAGAAGGCAGCAGATTCCATTATCAATTCCTGGAACCATCAAGCTCACCAAGAACAACTACTGTGTAATATAATAAATGCTGTCCTTGAAAAGAGTGAATAATCCTGACTCCGCTATGAACACTTAAGGGTTTATGCCACCTGTAACACAGGGAGAGGATAATTTTGATGTTAGATTCTAGCAGTGATGTGACAGTGACTGCTTTATGGTGATGAACAAGACACAACTGTGACTACTAACTTCCAATCAAGATTAATTTGGATGATAATTTCTTCAGGCACTGCAAACTGACCTCAAGTTTACATTACAGAATTGTACATTAATTCAAACAAATCACACATCCAACTAGTATCGCTTGTAAGCGTGGTATGATAAAAATGTAATACATGAAGGGAATGCTCAATGAGCTGTTATTGAGTTGTTATAATTCATATCTTCCACAAAAGCCAAATAGGAAAAATGGAGAGGCATTGTTGTTATGGTAAACTTGCATTATATCTAATGGTGAATACATTTGATTCACAGGGCAAAGTCCATCCTCTGTCACGTGATTTTAGGCAGTGGTGAATTCCTGAGTTTAGTGCTGACTTGCATGAAAGTGTTTTATCTCGAGAATTCTGGGCAGAAAATATTAGTCTGGGTCTTTTTTTTTCCCCTTCTTTTTTTCTTACTTCTGGGGATGATTTAAAGGCCTGTGTTCTGGACTAGTCTCATGTTGCAATCTGTGCCGGTGCCTTACCAATCCTTCTGTTTCTTCACAGTCCTCTTGAGCTATGCCCTGTCATAGACAGACACATCAGTCCTCAGCAGTGTGCGCAGTGCTGTGTCACCTCTGATGTTCTGCTCCCTCGGCTCTGAGCTGTGGTTCCAGGATGGTTCAGGAGTATTTCTTGCGTCCTTCCAGGACCTTTGGCTTCAAGCCTCTAGCCAGCTTTATTGAATCTGGATCTTACTGAATCTGAAAGGAAAACCTTAACCTAGTGTAAACATGCTAGATGTATATACAGGCAGGATCCCTATGCTACTTTAACCAACTGAAAAAGGCATCTATGCTGGTACTTGTTGTGGTGAATCATGACAGCACAAAACTTCTCACTCTCAAAATGGCCCAAATTTGTGTGAGTAATGAGACAGCTCTCGTTGCTGGCACAGTGAAGTGTGCTCTGGAAGCCGAGTTGGAAAACCAGTTCAGCAGAAGCATTTCGTAGACATGTCATCTGTTTTTATGAAGGCTTCCCCATATTTATGGTGCCTCTTTCCCGTTATTGTTGCATGAATGGAGATAGTCAAGGTAAGAGTTACATCAGTCTGAAAGGAAGTGATCCATACTGTGCAAAATACGCACAGAAGTGTGAGGAAAAACTGGCTGGCCTTGGAAATAATGAGAATAGGGTGCACGTGTGCATGCAAGAAGGGATCTTAATCATCGGAGCTTCAGAAAGAGAGGGTAGGGTAGGTCATGGAGTTAAGGCAAATGTGAAGCCTGAAGCTCATGAGAGCCAGAGTTGACTCCAGAATTGGAAGAGGATAAAGTTGCACAGAGCCAGACTGGTATCTGTTCTGGAGAGCTTTCATGTAGCTTATGTCAAATTCCTGGAACTGCCCTGCGTCCCAATATATGGCCCAAAACAAGTACAGTACAGCAGTGGAGAGGAGTATTTGAGGTGGAAAGTTTTTGTGGTTTATTTGGGGGTTTTTTAATAGAAAAGCAATCAAAATAGCTAAATAACTTTTAAACTTGCTCTTTTTGGTCACTGATTCACAAATTCTGTTCAAAGCAAGATCGGCTGTGGCATCAGACCCCATTGCTCAGGACTTTATCCTGTCCAGTCCTGAAAGCCTCTAAGGACAGAGACTACACAGCATGTTTGGGTGGGCTGTTCACTGTTTGACCGCTCAAATGGAAAACGTGTAATGTGTAGGCACAGAAAAAAGTGAAGTAACATGTGCAGAAAGCTTTTCTATTGCATCAGAAGTTGCTCAAGAAACATGCCACTGGGCGAATTACCTATTTGCTTTATGAGGATGAGAGAGGAGAGCTGTAGAGAGAAGCAAAGAGAGTTCATACAAAGCATGAATATGGCACCCTAGTTGGAATTCGTCCCCCTGAGCTAATTTGCTCTTTCTGTTTAGTCCCTTCCTTTTGAGTCCCTAAAGGGAAGTTATTAATGTCTAGGTGAGACCTTCATGTGCAGTCTGCTTATTCAAGAGGAACAGTGATTGATCTGCCTTAAGTCTCAAGGTGCTACTTCTCGACTTCAGGTTGTGAAGTGTGCTGTTCACTTCCAACTCCAATTTATCTGTTCTGCAAAAAGCAGCTGGATGTACTGAAGCCAGAACTGCTAAGTAATTATAGAAATTTTAAGAACTATATGTGAGAAATGTCAAACCAGTCTAATTTCATAATACTTGCTGTGGATTGTGTTGCATGCTGTTGTTTGAAGTGGCGTTTTTTTAATACACTTCGCTGTCTGGCTTCATGTAGCCTGAGCGTGATAGCGTTAAGAGCTGCAGTGGTAGAACAGCATCAGTGTAGGCATCCTAGGCCATAAATCGCGTCTTGTCCTGTCTCTGCCTGCTGCTACTGACATGACCCTACACAAAGGCTCAGCTGGGCCCCCTGTTCCTTGCTCCTCTTTCCCACAAGTCCCTGGTGGCAGTTTACCTTACTAAAGACTTTTCCCAAAAACAGTCATCATAAGAGTACACGCTAGATTTGTTTACTATGATAACTTTCCTTTATGATACATTTCATTTACATTAGAAAACATTTTAGCTTTCTTCCTAAATTTCATGATAGCATGAATTAAGTTGGGTTAATTAACCTGAATTTCCCTGAAAAGGTAAACCTCTCAGGAAGCTTTTGAGGTATTTTTTTGACTTCTGTTTATGCAAGTGCACTTCAGTAATGACCTAACAGATCTAATTGTTTATTTTAATAAATGTAATCACTGGAGTTGGTGTGTCAGGATTTACAGGGGGAGGATGCTGCGTTCTGTGGTGCCTGTGAACTGACCAACATGAATGCTGTTTGGTCTCCTGCTACTGAGTCGAGTCTGGTGTTTCACTTGGATAAGTGCTGTTCTGTCAGCTTGAAAGTCTAATACTGTTCTGTGCCATTTATTGAGGTGCTTTTACTGTATCTGTTATGGTACTCTTAGTGAACAATTGCTGCACAAGAAGCAGCAAAATGCAGGGTTGGCAGGGTTTAACACAGGAAAATAATAACATAGAAACATAAAGTAGCATAGCTTTGCTGTTTTTCAAAAGAATTTGATTCTTTTGAAAATAGATACATCAGTGACAGGTAATGGCTAGCTGGGACAGAGGAAGAGTTTCAAGATTAAAAAACCCTTTCTCTGAAGAAAGGCAATGAATGAAATTAACAATTTTAAATAATGACACTACACCAGAAATTAATCCCCATCCCCTTCCACCAACACCGGTGGTGCCAGTATTATGAGAACAGTTGGTGAATTTCTGGTGACTGTCAGTTAAGTGTATAAAATACTCTCAAGTATGCTTTATATGATTTTCAGTATAAATGATCACTGTAAAATGACTGTTAATGATGAGACACGATGACTGTTTCAGCACATGAAAGCAAGGGAGAAGATGAGAATAATGAGAATAAGGAGACAGATGGTCTTGTAATAGGGGCTGATGATTTTCAGTTCGTTCAATGTGTGCTCATCCACTGGAAGGATGACCTCTAAAAAAGTTTAAATGGCCAGTGGTGATGGCTTTCAGACTCTCCTCAGGCCCAAATGGTGAAGATGCATAAATGTCTGTAAAAGCTAAGTATTTGTTAGTGTGAAGCTTGACGAGGGATACGGAGAATCTGCTAGAGCAAGTTGATGTTTTCTTTTCTGGTGCAGAACACTGTATTTGGAGCAGTGGCTCATTTGTTTGAGACCACATTCTGCAAAGCACTGTCCTTGATCTAATACTGGGGTTTGGGGAGAGTTTGCTGCTTCTGTGTTCATCAGAAAGCTCTGTCACAATGATAGCACTTCATAATTAGTGAGGTGGCATCATCAGGCAAAGAAGAATAACCTCTAGATGCAAAATCTCTCTCTGTGCCAGAAGGCCAGGGTCCTGCTTTAGTGCTGGCTCTAAGCCAGCTTCCCTGTGCTTCTATGCTATTTATGGAGTGCAACATTATGTGGTATGGGAAGGAATTTTATAATTTTCAATTTTAGTAACTGTTGTAGGAAAACAGAAGTCCCAGTCAAATGTCTATTGACAAGAAATGGGAAACCAAAGGACCCCTCTGGTAATACTACCAGCTGTTACTTTTGGTTTTGGTCTTTTACTGAAGCGAGATGATCTGGTAATAATAAGCATTTTAAAGTTCAAGGTTAAAATGAGTATTAGTTTATACAGCATGATCTGTGTTGTTTTACAGGTCAGCAGTTTGTCCTCTGATCCTTAACCATAAACTCCCAAAGCATTCATCACCTATCAGAAGGCCATGATCAGCACATTCAGGCTGCTGCTTTGCACCCCCTCCTCCTCACCTCCCAGCCTGTCCTTTCTAGAGTGCCTATATCCATGTAGTTCAACCCTCCAAACATGCAGACTGTCTCCCCATATTTCTGTAATCCTGATGGGATCAAAGCTGTGTGTGTTCTAATTCCTGCTGTTTGTTTCCTATGATGTATGTACTTGTGTTCAGGCACTTGAGGTGGGATCTGGCTTGTGCTGCCTTCACAAGGAATGTACCAGAGTCTCCCCTTCACTGTTCACAGTGCCCCGGATTCTCACTGGACTATCACCATCATCATTCCCTGACAGACCTAGTTTGAAGCCCTCCTCATAGGTTAGCAAGCCTATTGGTAAAGATTCTTCTGCCCCACTTTTTCAGATGGATCTTATCTCTCCCGTAGGCTTCATTTCTCAACAGAATAAAAAGGAGCAAAGCCCTTAGCATTGCAGTCACTTTTAGTCAAGCATAGCTATAGCCATGTTCCAATTCAGATCCTAAAACTGGACGTGAATTTAGGGTGAGGTGTTTAATAGTAATTCAGCGTGATAGGAAGCATCATCTTCTATTCTTAAAGAACAGCTCCAGGTGGATTGGTGCCTCACGCTATCGTGAACTTTAGCTGCACAACATCAGTGCTGTGTTCACTTACCTTTCTGTTGTACCTAGCAGGCTTCCTCTTATTAAGAGTACTGTCACATTCTCTGTTCAGGCATCGCACAATTTCCCTCATCCTTATATCTCACCCCTGCTGAATGAGTGGCAACACTCTGTTATGAAAAACAAATGCCATTGTGTGCGTGTAGCAAGAGCTAATCTCTGCTGCTTTGTTCTATAACAAAGCAAGAAACAGCTGCTGAGATTAACAGGCAAGGTGAAGATGAGGCGGTCCAATCCATCATCAAATTGCTTCACCTTAAGTATACTACAGAGCAGTAGGATTACCACTATTCTCTAAGAAATCGCTAGGGAAAAAAAAATCAACAGGAGGAAACATTGCTTTCCCTTACTCAGATGAAAAGGTTATGCATAGAGAGAGATGTCTGGAGAGATTTCTGGGATTGGGAGGATGTCTTGAGAACAGAAGGAATAGCCTAGGCAAAAGTTGAAATACTAGAATCTGAACAAAAAATGTCAGCAAACTCCAGTTGTTGTCCTGTTCTTTTATACTTATCCCCTTCCTATTTTCTCCCCTTCTTTCCCTTTTCTTTTTACTTAGTGGTAACTATGTTGTCTGCCAGCTGGCTGCGGGGCACAAATTCTTTGTATTCAAAATCCTGCTAGTGTTTTCTCCAGAACTTTCCCAATAAAACTTCAAAGTTAACTTAAAAAAAAGAGATGTTTTGAATGATCAAATACTGCGTCTTTTTTGTTCTTTCTGATTTTGAGCCTTTTGGACTTGCCGCGTTGTAATCTGCAGGGCAGAGTTGTCTTCAATCTCATGATTTCAGCAACTTGATTTTATTGTTTAAACCAACTCTCAGCAGCATAAGGTATATCAGAAAGGAATGGCAGTCAAGAAATCCTGGATCACTTGCCCTAAGGCAAACACTGAGTCAGTGGCAGAGCTAATTTTCTGTGGGTCTGCTGCTGGAGGATATTGGCCTCTGTTTAAAAACAAAAAAACCCCCAACCAATCCCCCCCACCCGAGACCCTGCACATAGTTGAGTGTAGTTTGCATGTAGTTGTAATTGCGTGCTCTTCTGTAATTCTTCTCTTAAAGAAACTATTAAAAATAGTCAATAAATGAAAAAGCATTTCTCAGGCTCTGCTTTTGTATAGCTTTCTGTAAAAAGATTTTCAAAGCCGTCTCACATTCACCCTGCTGTAGGAACTCACAATTGATGTTTTACTTGCCTGTAGAGCAAAAGGTAAGATTTAGATTAAAACATTCAGCCAAACAGCCATGTGCTTTGTTTTATTGTGGTTTTCCAAAGTCAGATATGAAATGGAACGCCATCTGCTTTTCCAGTAGATTGAGATAGAGAATATGTATTATGCTAATTCAGACTCCATTCTACAAAAAATACACATTGGTCTTTAGTGCATTCCGTGGGCTGTAGAAGACAGGGTAACATTCTTGCTGAATTGAACATAAAATGGTCATGAAGAAAGCATAGCTGATTGTAAACACAGGTAAAACTTATTAGTTTTAAAAGCCTTTGCTTGCCCTAGTATGTCAACAAAAAGATTCGTTATGTCCTGTTACTATTGACTGTATATAGACCATGTGTTTCTGTGTCACAAGAGAAGATGACTGCTGTGGAAAGCTGGTGACATAACTGGAGGCTAAGGTGAACCAAACCCTTATGCTGAAAGACATGGACAAATTAGTAGGAAGGAAAAATAGTTCTGACTTCATATAGGGAAACTTTTTCAGCATTTGGATAGTCAGGTGTCAGGCTTCCCAGACAGGTTGATCGGTTTGTCTCCTTGGAAGTTTGTTAAGACCCAGTAGCTCAAGCGCTGAGCACTGTGATCTGATCCCGCTGCTGATCCTGATTTGAGCAGAAGGTTGGGCTGGGGACTTCTGAAGGTCCCTTGGAGCCGGGCTTGTTCTGGGGGTCTAAGCCTTAGCAACAAAGTCCTGCCTTGCTGCCCATTTCACTAGGCTGTCTGCTCTGAGTTGCAAAGTGATTGATTCGATTATTCGTTAAAGGGCCAGTTTACACCTAGAAAAGGCTGCATACTGTGTGAGACAGAGGAGGAAAAGTTTCATCTCAGCAGAGATCTGTCTGCCTCTAAAGCAGGATTTTCAGTCTCAGTAATCTGTGTTGTCCTGAAAGGCCTGGGAGCTCCCTCCGACGGGGCAGACTGGCTTTGGTTTTGTGTTAGCTGGCACTTTAATTGTGTTAATTTGACACTGTGGTTCCACAGTGTATGCTGCCACTTATTTGCGTAAAGTTAGCTTGTAGAGTAAGATCCGTGCAATGTTTGCCTGTGGCATTTCAGTTCTGTTTGTTTTCTGGAGAGACTGAACAGGGTGCACAGCGTCCTGAGGCACCCAGGCCATTCCCGTGGGTGCTTTGCAAGGTCAAGGCACACCTCTTGCTTCATGGAGCTGTCACTCTGCCACTCCACGAAGAAAACGTGACTGTTGTTCTGTGTGGAGTGCTAATCTAGTAAAGTCTGCTACATGACATTGTGTGTTGGAAGAGCATCCACAGCGTTGTAGTCGTCACACCCTTAGCTCTTCTCCCTTGGCACATTTCGGAAGCCCTGGGTCACACAGAAGTGGCCAGTCTAGAACAGAAAAATGTCTCTGGTTAGCATGGTCTTGTTGTCACTGAGCTGATGTAAATCACATCTGCAGGATAATGTAAAGTGTGGGGAGTGGTGTCTGCAGTGAAGGAGGAAGCTAGTCAGGCCAAAAAATGCAGCCTGTTGATTGCAGTCGTTAAAGGTAGCAGGGAGAAAGAGAAGCTGAAGCTGCCACCGGCTCAGCTGTTTAAAAGTTGTCATAGTTTTTAAACCCAAAATGTTAAACCAACGAAGCTGTTGTAATTCTGTCACTAATTTAACAGATCTAAGATTTCTCTGTAGATTCTTTTAAGTGAGTACCTAACTTCAGAAAATGACATGATAAATTTTGTTTACTTTCTAGATATGTGATCTGCCATCGCTTCTGCCCCCTCCTTTGAAGAACTTACTTGTTAAGGACTATAAACAGCACTTAACTGATGCTATCCTGGTTCCGACTGGTTTGAGGCTGCTCTTTTTTGGTGCTGCAGATTTTTATAAGCTTTTTGTAGCAGCACAGCTAAACTGATGGAGTGATGGGCTGCTGTTGAAAGGGGTGATGTGCAGTCTCAGCAGCTCCATTGGACTGACAGCAGAATTTGACCGACCATGCATTGAGCTATTCAGAAACCTAAACCAGTAAAAAATGAACATTTTTCCTGCCAGTTAAGTCTCTGGGCTGGCTTGCTACCAGGTCAGCTGAGCTGCTGGCAGCAGCACAAGTAAGAGGCTAGAGGGAGAGCAGTGGCTCATCTTTATGGTTGAACCATTTTCTTAGACTTCATTTCTCTTGTATTTTAAGTCCATAAGCCAGAACTGAAGCTGACACAAACTGTACCCCATCTTCTTACCCTTGCTGTTTTTCCCACAACTGCAACACCCCGTCTTGACTTCTTCCAGTCAAGACTTTGTGTAACCGCTGGCTGAACTGCAGTGGAGAATTTGCCTGACTTGATTTTGTTTTGATGGGTTAGTTTTCACCAGGTGTCTTTTGTGTCGCTGCACAAATGCTTGCACCAGAGCCAGCAGGGTGAGGAAAGGGAAGGAGCAAGTGGCCCCGGGATGCAGGGGAGGGTGGCTGCTTGTTTGGCTGGATTTGGATTGCCAGCTTCAACTGTCTTAACTTGCACCGGGAATTACAGTATTAGGCAGTGATTATGTCTGTACCCAATATTTTACTGGTCCATGAACATTTTAAAAATGTTTTCTGCATGTATGAATTTGTCCCCATGACATTTGGGATATGTCCCTTCTTTTTTTTCTCCCTCTGGATTTTCTTTGCCATATGCACTGTGTAGGCTGCAACAGCCCATGGGGTTGAGATTCAGGTGGACGACTGATTCCTCACTTATTCCATTTGTCCCAAGGACACAGCAGTGGAAGGCTGTGTTGTAAATGTTTGCCTGGGCGGGGGAAAGACTTGTTTAAGTCACTGACTATCTTTACATCTTATGATTGACTGGGAGAAACCAGATAGGTAGGAGGAGGTAAGGAAAGAAGATAGAAACTGTGAGGCTCAGTCAGAAAGTGTTGGGACCCCCTGTTGCAGATGGAGGCCTTGGAATGGGCATATGCTACAGAGACCAACGGAAACACTGGTAGCTAGAAACCTCTGAAAATTTTGCATCACATCCACATTCATTTCACTTTAATCAGTCTTTAAAAAGGCTTTGCTAACGTGGAGAGGGATGGAAGATGGTGGTCGTTGCAGTGGTTGCCTTTCTCAGTGGGACTGAGCTGGGCAGGTTTGCAGGCAGAGTGCAGATGTGTTGGTGCTGTGTGGAGGTCACTTATATTGTGGTCAACAGCATGGATGGAGAGAAGACAGGTAACCTTTATTGGCCCACTGACCATAACTGCACTATGCGCAGCATCCTTGCATCTTCCCTTTCCTTTAATCTTCGGTTGTGTTCTTCTGTCCTCGCTATCATTCGTTCCTTGTAGAAGGAATTAATAAAGATTAGCAGTTTCCTAAATAGGATATTTAAAATGTTCTGAACCTACATGAAACCAGTTATAAAAATATGCTTGTGTCTTTTCCTTTTTCATTCTTGCAGATGGAACTAGCTTCTCCCTGCAGAATACAGATCCATCACTTCAGGGATTTCAGTAGTGTATGTTATTGCAAGTTGCCATTGGAGTGTCTCATTCGGTGTGATTTTGCATCATGACCATTCTGCTTTATAGCCGAGGAAGCTGTCATGCCTCCTGTGTTATTTCTGTTAGTTATGTTTTTTTCTATATGTTTTACAGTGTTATGTCTACAATCCCAAGCAATCATTAGCAGTCTTCCTAGCTTCTGTAGGGCCATTGTCTCTATTAGTACTGGAGAGTTTCTACGGCAGACACTTTGCAGAGTTGTCCAAAGCAGATTTTTGGATCAGAATTTATTCCCTTTGTGGCCTTGAGAGAGGCACTGACCTGGGTTTCTCACTAGGTACAGGTGATGTACATCAATTCCCCTTACCACCTGTTAGCATCTTCTCCACAAGCTTTTTCAGCATGAATTTCAACTCCCAAGATGCAAACGTTTATGCCAAGCTCTGATGCGTCGTGCCAGCCACTCCCGTGTGTGCTGGGTGGGACTTGGTGCTTTGCTGCTGCCTCGAGGCTGTTGGGAGGAGATTTTCCTTCCTCAGCTAGGACACTATTGCCATAGGTATGGATACGCATTTCCACCTGAAAACATTAAAACCGTTCAACCATTTTCAGATGCCCTTGTTACTTTCTCCCCTCTGTCCTATGGATATTCCGACTGAGTCCATGTTTCCTTGCCACAAATGCACTGTAAATGTGCAGATTTGACCATGTACAAGCAACTGGTGTTTTTAATTATGTGCATATTTTGCATAGAAAAAGACTCAGAAACATCTTAGTTCAATCCACAGTTAATTAACTTCCCCATCTACTTGTCTTGCGTGAGTAGAATTGAAGAGACTAAAAGGAGCAAAATTTGTGGCTAGATCCTTCCATCATTTGTTTGCCACCTGTTTAGTATTGCAGATTCTATCTGTATCTGATTGTATGCATCCATATCTTACCTACTTTCTCATAGTTAGTTTGGTATTCACCATTAATATTACCCAAATTTAAACTCGATGTCACTAAAAATATTTTTTTCTGTCTGATGCTGCTATTGGAATAGTGAACCTTAGTTCCTAAAATTCAGTCGCTTGCTATCTTTGCTAGATTTTAGTCCTAATTGGGTGGAGAACTTCATGAACTCGGTGAAACACCTCCTACAATTGCTTTGTGGTGTTCAGCAATCAAATAGTCCCTTTAGTCTACCTGCTCTGTGATGTTCAGCAAGTGCGTGCATCCTAGAAGATTAAAATTACTCTCATCAGTTTCTGTCTACAGAGCCAGCCATGGTTTGTTACTGATCTATTATGCTGGAATAAGAATCTCTGTCTTAACGGCCACTGCCCCGCTACCATCAGCCTGCTGCTTCTCTTCTGGGCTGTCACATTTCTTACTCGGTTGACTGTGCAAGACTTAGATTTTCTGAGTCCTTGTGGGCTTTTTTGTCACATTTTCTATTATCATTGGCCTTCATGTGAATGGGTTGAGACTTGTGATTTGCTTCTCTTCCTCAGCACAGCAACCACTGTCCTGCCTAGCTTTTTCCATTTGCTCTTAACTGCGTATGTCATAACTTTATCATATTGTCATTACAGTAGTGTTTCTCAGCATATTTTTATCTAACAACCTGCTGTAGTCAAAGAAGAAAATCAACAAACCACCTTGTGCCGTCTTGCTGTCACGGTTCTGCTTTGCACTGGAGTACTATAGTATAGGATATGGCGCTGCTTCTCCAGTTTATTGATGGGGCTTTTTGCTCCCACTTTGTCTGCATGCACGGAAATGTGTGAACTTGCTCTAGTTTGGTTTGTGTATTAGGAAGCTGCAGTCATTTCACAAACCTCTTATGTTTAGTGAAGTATTAGTTGAAAACAGCTACCAAAGACTGCATTCCACAGAAAGCCCCTTTCATTACTGCTGTTAGAGAACTTTCTGTGGGATGAAGACAAGTGAGCTCATTTTCAATATGATAACTGAGGTTTCAGCTGGTGGGAATGTATGGTTGACTTTCAGTGCTCCGTTTCACCCGAGTACGTGCTTTATATCCTGACCCTCATGGGCAACACAAGTGGGAGCTCCCATGTTTCAATTAAGAGCTTTTTTTCATAAAATATTTGCAATGCTGAAATTCTCTATGCTCATTGTGCCTGTGAATGCCCTTAACTGTTTTTATAGGACTATCCATTTAGCTACTTGACTGGGCAATGTGGCAGCTTTTCTAATTCAGTTGTTTTCACCTCTCACAGGAAGCAGCAAACATGCTACGTCTTATGCAGAACAGGCTGAAGGAAGAGGAACAGCACCTGCTGAAGAGTGGAAGTAAGTGGGAGTTCTTCACCACTTCTATGAGCAGAAAAAATGTGAAGTACTGGCTACTTTATGTATAAGTATCCACTTACAAGCCTGAAGCGGAGGGGACATGGGATAGATGGCAGAGTCAACAGGCTATATTAGAAGAAGTGGGGTGATAATAACTTTAGAAGGACAACAGTGAAATAGGGAACCTCACCTCTGCGAAGTGCTCCTCTGCCTTGTACATTTTACCTGCGGTACTGAGGGGTGGAAACAGTCATTGACTGAGCATGCTGTGCAATTGCAGTGAGCAGATTTTAGGCTTCATTTTACTATTATCAAAGCGTGTGCGGGCTAGCTGTGGGCACAGCGCTTGTCCCAGCACGGTGGGATTGCTGATGAAAGGCTGGTTTGCGAACAAACTTGGTTGGAGGATTCTACCCAGCAAAATGCTTGCATGTAGGTGAGTAGTCTCAATGGTTTGTGGGACTGCGTGGCTGCCTCGTATTACACATGTGCTGGTGTGCCTTGCAGAACTGGAATAAAATTTCTGTCCTCAGCAGTTAGCCTGCCACATTGCATGGCATGGAATTCGGTTATGTGTTCAGGTTAATTCTTTGGGGTGTGTCTATTGGATCATAACTTTCACAGATGAAAAAGTCTCAGCTTGAAATGCTCTTTACTGTCACTAATCTTCAAAGTGGGGTCCACGTTGCCAGCTTGCATTTGCTTGATTTTAGTGTACCTGCAAAAGGTGAATGCAATTAAAATTTGGGTGTTTTTTTCTTTTTTTTAAACTTACTCTTAATTAATTAGAATTCTAGCTGAGGATCAGAAGGGAAAAATAACCTCTTGAGATTTTGCAGAAAGCTAACAAACCAGACTTTGCTCCTTTTGAGGCAAGCATCAGCAAGAACTTCCTCATTAATTACCCCTGTGAATTTAATATTGAAATATGTGCATTTTTATATGGTTGTGGGAAAAAATAAAAGGCAAGTTAATTCTCAGGCTCAAAAGGAGTTCATGAAAGCTGAAATTGAGTAAGGACATAAAAGTTGCGCTTCAGTTTGTTTGCTGGCAGAGGTTTTCACAGCAAGCTCATGAAAGAGGAAATTCACTCATTTCTGCCCGTCTTTGGTATCATCTTTTTATGTCAATGCAGTAAAAAGTGAAGATGTTTTAGCTGAAACGTGGGAATTCTAACATAAATACAAGAATGTGGACCTGTTTCAGTGATTTACTAGAGTGAAAAAGTCCAGGTCCTGCTATCTGACAGTTTCCAGGGTAAATAATTTCAACAGGAGAAGAATATTTATCATCAGTAATTAGCATTATGAAATATAATGTGGCAATTTGCTGACCTGCTTTCTCCTCGTCTGTGGATTTTCACTTGGAAAACTATTAGTCATTTTGCATAACTGAAATAATATGAACCTTGCCTCTCAGTGAGTGATTTAACTGCCACCTAAGAACGCACGATTATGACTTCTAATGACCTAAAAATATTGCCATAATACATCTTTATTCAAGTACTTAATTGTCATAATTAGTAATTATTCTAGTGATAAGAGCATCAGGATCCTGTTTTTCAGTGCTGGCTCATTTATTGACTGTCCCCTAACTTTGGAAAATCAAGTCATCTTTGTCAGCTGCAGTCTGCCTTTATCTGCCTGCGGTGCGGAAGTCTGCAGAGCTGCAGAGGTGTGACTGAGACAATAAATTTGGCTCTCGGAGCCTTTTTCCCAAGCCACGAACATGGAGCACGGCTTCATTACTGGGTGCTGTAAGGTTAATTTATCAAATGTTGTAAAGCTCTCTGAGACCATTGTTTGCTAACATATAATGATCAGGTACCAGACTATGCTTTGTCCTTAGACCAGACCCCACTCTCCTCCTCTCATTATTAGTTAAATGATGCCCTTTATACAATTTAAAACCAAGAGATTTGCTTTGGTAAGAGAATGCAGAGGTTGGTGTCTTAAATGGCATAGTGCCCATTAGAGGTTTGTTTACAGAATGGTTACATTAATCCTAGCATCCTATTCAGAAGAAAAATATGTATTTTGCACAAGAAGAAACAAAGAAACTGCAGGAGAATTGATTCAGCATCACTGAGCACCTTTGCCTGCCCAAGCTGCCCCAAGGCTTAACTGTGAAATTCACACTAGATGTAGGAAGCACAGGAAAATAGAAGGATAAGAGATGGAGTCTCTGCCCTCCAGGCTTTCCGAGTGCCCTACAACCTTGGTGTGGTAGTCAGTGATTTTATGGACCACCACTGTGACAGTTGTGTGTATGGTGGGGAGATGGCGCACAGTGCTACAGGGATGAGTTCTTAAACCTCCTATCACCTGTGTTTGGAGATTCTGCATGCTACATCCTCCTGTTAATGAGACAGACACAAGGAAGATTAAAGATGGGTGTTGTTTACCATCAGAAGGATCTTTCTAAGGTGGGTTTCGGGAGAAAAGCTATTACCTTATTCCACTTGCATTTTTACGGAATGACCCCACACAAAGCAAAGTGCTTTTACCGTAAGTTCTCTTCAATCTTCACTTTGTCAAAAAACTCTGGGCTTTGCTCCCTGGACATTCAAACCAGCAAATACATTGTACCTGCTCACAGGACTGTTAAAGTAGGACCTGATCTGACTTGGTCTTGCTCATACAGTGGGTTCTGGAGATGAAGGGATTAACCTTGTCCTTGAAGAAGAACCTTTAGTCCCTTGCAGCGCTGCTCAGTGGAAGGCAGGCAGGCTGGCCTGATGTCTCCCAGTATCCTAAGGCTTTCTGGCTTAATTTTGAAGGTCTGGCATGGAGGGGTGAGCTTCGTTTGAACAGATTCATTGCTTTCCTACACAGAGGGGTAGCACGGTGCCAGTGCCTCCTGCAAGGAAAAAGAAAGGTTCTCTAACTCTCCTTACACTTTGCACCTGGGAGCTGCAAAACACTTAATGAGGCTCTTGGAACAGCATAGGCTGGAATCTGGTGATAGATTTGTTTCCATTAACTGATAAAAGTCAGCATCCATTCTCCCACTGTAAGCACTCTTACCTTTGCCTACCTTTGTAATTAATGCAGTCCTTTTATTGTCTGGATCCTTTGACCTTATCTCCTGCTAATTTTGTAAGAAGGGTTGCAAATTAACATTTAATTTCTCTGCAGTAGAAGCTGCAGGAATTCTGGACAGCTCTAGGTTGAGTTTCAGGCTGAACTAATACCAGAGAAACCTAAATCCTATTTCTTGTAAAGCAGAGCCATGAAGTGTGGGTTGAATTGTGCAAGTCTGTGTTAAGAATATAGAAAGCCCGTGGATATGGTCATGGTACTCGCAGAAAATTTGTAAAACTGTTCAGTGTAATTCAGAAACACCTTGGTTCTTTTTTTTCTTTTGCTAGCATACATTGTACGTTGTCTTTTCTTTCTGACAGAGCATCCCCATAAAACCACTGCACTAAAAAAAAAGAAAAGCTAACACTGCGTTATATGAAAACCCATTCTTAAATTGTATAAAGATGTTGAACTCTGGATGCAGGTCGGGCTTTGAGTATTATTTACATGATGAAAATATATGCAATTAAATATTTGCAGCGGTACAGAAATGTTTTTTTGTGATGAGCGGTAAGTAAATAGCTGTTATTTTTGTAATCTTTATTTCACATGAGATGCTCTTAGAGAAACCAATATATGATGTGGTGTTTTTCACACAGCGTGCTGCCCTTGTGGCACATCCGAGGTTGGTGCAAAGTAACAAATGCCAGTTGACTGAAACCTGGGGCTTGGTTTCCTTGTGGTTAGTGGCACAGTGACTCTTAAAACATTATATTAGCCACTGCTTCAATAAGCACTGTGAAGGCTGTTGATAGAACTATTGTCAGGTGTAGGGTACATGGAGAGTTGCTCTGATAATGGTTTGGTGTGAGAGGAGAGGGCTAGAAAGGTCACTGACCGCAGCAGAAATTCAAGATGTTTTTCAGGTTCATCCAAGGTTGAAAGAACATGTTTGCTGAACAAAAAGTAACAAATGGAAATGTTTCTAGACTGAAATACGTTTTTTTTTTCAGCCTGACCAGCTGATTATATTTACAGATCTTTCTCACTTTTTTATGTGCTTTTTCACATGTGTTTTCTTACATTATAAGATTTTTGAAAATATGAAAATAAACCCGTTGAATTTTTCAAAATGTTTCCTGTATTTCTTTTGGGTAACGCTATGCCCAGGATTTTATTTCAGTTTGCAAAAGTATTTGCTGTAAAACTGCATTTTTCACTGACTATTCCGCTTTCTGGTGTGCCGCTCCAGTCAGCCCACCCTGCATACTCTTGCTTGGTCTGTAGAATGAACAAACATCCATGTTACACCGCATTTTGACGTTTGCACTACTTCAATAGTGTTCAGCAGATTAACTGATGCTCCTGAAGAGCTTCAGTTCTGCTCGGTTCACAACCAGAGTGTTTCCTTGGCCAGTTCTGCTTGCCGAGCTAACTCTTTCTTTCCTGACATCCAAGCAAAATGTGCTTAGCTCTGTCGTCTTGCTCAGTTAAACAGAGCAGATAGGTGTTGTGCTTTGGATAGCAAATCGCATGACGCTGTTGCAGTTTGGTGCTGCACTGAATCTCTTGTACCCTTTCTCCTCCAGAACTGATGCTTTAAAACCTGACAGCAGATAAACAAAAAGCCCTATTGCAACAACTGCGGCATTTGAAGTGCAGCAGTGAGTCGCTGGGTGATTCCCGCAGGGGCGAGATGCCTGGATGGTATTGCTAATGATCAGCGCTGTCTCCAGGCGGATGCTCAGACCATCCATCGTCTTGTAACAGACACTTGGAATTTGTCCACAATAGTCTTGTGTTTTGCCTGTTAAATAATTGCAAATTCTTGTTCTAATTTAATAGTACTTTGATGGATCCTTGGCTTTTAAGCTCATTAGAAATAGTTATGGTCACCGAATATGACCTCTCTATAAAATGGGCCAAAAAATACCTCAGCTACTTTATTCCTGTGCCAAAACTACAAATCCCAGTTTAAATGGAGCTTGTCATTAAGAGTTGTTTTTAATTAATTCAAGTGACAGAGACCTGTTACTTCCCTGGGCGCTGGTTAATCATCCTTACTGTTAAAAATGGGAGTTTGGATGCTGTAGCAAATGACCGTTTTAAAATGACCAAGCGAGGTAAGACCGTGCACTTAGACCTCTACAACCTGCTGGTTGGTGTTTGTTGGTGTGTTACTGCCCAGTTTTAGTATACGCAGGTCTGAACATGCAAGCTTTCTGCTGAAGTTAGTAGGAGCCACAGGGGCTTGGACCTTGATCAGTAGCTCTCAGTACCTCAGGATGAATTTATCTTAAAGATCAGTTTTGTGCTAAGGACAAAGGATGTTCCCTACTTTTAATATGTATTTATTTATATATCAAAGGATTTCTTCCTGTTCAAGTTGCAGAGCTGAGCGTGTGGAAGTATTCAGGCTGATGTACACAACTGGTGTCTCCGAGTTTGGTGAGACACGAGCATGGGTTTCGTAGAGCTGAGGCTTTCAAGTGGGTGCTGAACTTCACCCTCCCTTCAGTCACATTTAAATCCCAGTCCACTCCCTTCTTTTTTTTCTGTTCTACAATTTCATGGTATTTGTTAAAGGGATTTTATATTGGATCAAGTGGCTGTCAGTTGCCCACTTGATTGTCTCATGATGTTTTTTCACCAGAATCAACATCCTGCTGAATCCAGTAATTGCTGTGGAGCCAGTGCCTGTGTTTTCAAAGCAGTGATTTTATTATGAAATTGAACATGCTAAACAACACTTACATCTAATTCTAAAGCATATCAATAAACTGTACCCATTGTGCTCATTATCTTCACCACAGTACTTTCTTATTTTACAGTTGGATATGTTTACTTGAATATTTATGCGTACTAACAAATCTGTAATTAAATCACTGGTAAGTTATTAAATCATGCTGTTTTTCCTTCAAGCATTGCAAATTACCAAAAATTAAATCATTTAAATGTAGTATTATCAGTCCAGGTATCTGTTCTGGCTTTTTCTGGAAACAGTAGGTGTGCTTTGGAACAAATAATGCATCTTCTGAGAGCAGTGTTTTTCAGTTGTAACTAGGGGGTACCGGACTGCTTTAAAGAAGACTCATTTAGTTGACTGAAACCCACCTTTATAAAATGGAAATGTTGAAATGTAAAGCAAGTGGAGTTCGAAATCCCAGTATATTCCCTCTCAGGTAGTCGGATATTTTGCCAGTATTCATTGTGCAGTGGAGTAACTCACAGCAGTGGGGGAATGGGCCAAACACAGTTCTGTTGATTACCTTTTCGTAGTGAAAATACAGGAGCTTGTTAAAATACCAGCCTTAAGTTCAGCTAAGTTGGCCTAAATTTGGGCACGTGGATTGCTGAATAGCAGTTTGTTGTGAAAAGTCAAATAATCTTCCTGTAAACCCATGCAAATCTCCTAAGCCAGCTCCATTAGAATGTGTTCTGTACTCCATGTACTAGTACGTGAGAATTTGTAGTAGTATGCTTTATTATCGTCATTGATTTATGCTATACTAAGAAAAATCTGCATTTTCTACATTAAAAATGTTCCTTGTCTCCCTGGAATTGATGCATTGTAATTTCTGTTATGCAGTATTACAGATGTAGTTGTGACTTCTCTGAGGGCAACAAGTAGTTTCTTTCTGTATGCTGTTAAATGGAACTTTCTGAATTGTTGTCTTTTATGAATACCAAGCATATTTTGTTGAAAACTGGACCCACTGGGCATGTACAGTGAGGAATGTAGGATGGTGAAACGCTGAAGTGCTGTAGCTAGGACAGGTTACACACAGCGTTGGACTAGTCTGCCGTTTAATGCTGCTGAGAAGCCTGTACTCAGCTTCTCTTTATCTTGTGTATTTAAATTAATTTTCAGCAATGTGCTCTGCTTCCGTGTCCTTGGGATTTTGGCTCAGCACGATTCTGCTCAGCTGATGATAGCTCGGATTGTATACTGCACAGAGCAAGGTTTGGTGACAGCAGCCATTGAGCTGGGTTAGAGCAATACAGTTATTTTTTTGTAAGTGAAAAAGCTGCTCGATGTCTTTCCAAGTGGTGGGCTGGAGGCTTGGAGGCAGAAATCTTAACGTTGCTGAATTTGCATTTCCAGCTGTCACTTTCCTGATGCTCTGGCGTGCGTTCACTGTACTGACCTGTGTGTTGGGCTATGGGCATCAGAATTCCAGCTAGACTATTCAAAGAAAATCCAGACTCTCACCATAGATCCGTAACAAGATTTGTTTCAAAGTCATACCTCAGTAGGAAAAGTGATACACTGTGCTTATACACTGATAATTCCCCTGATGAATCTTCTCTTCATTTGTATTGGAGGGTAATCAGGATTTTTAAAAGCGTAAATGAAAGTTATGCATAGAGTTGCTACTGGCTTGGCTTGTCAAGCACCCTTTAAAGGACAAGAGGTGGAGCTGGGGAGCACGGCATGCTTTCCTGGGGCTCGCCAGAGGTATTCCGTGGCATCCTCGCGTGGGCTTCGTCACTGACAGGCGAGAGTTACGTCAACTGAGTTAGTGGGGGAGAAGGATAAAAGAAATAGCGTGAGAAAGAGGGGACTGAGAATAGTGACGAACCTGAGGGAAGGGCCATGGGGGAAAAGAGCTGCGTTTAAACCATTTCTTTCATAAAGCAGCAGCTTGGGGCCCTCCAGCCTCCAATCACTTCTGTTGCAAGGCACTTACTCGCCGTGGGATCTTCCTGCAAGTCCCACTTTCCAACAGAAAGATACGGTGGGGAATTATATGATGAAATGAGCTTCCTTTTTGCGGGTTGAAATGGGTCAGAAATGGCTGGAGTGCGCTACAGGGAGCTGGAAGGGTTCACGTGGTTCAGGCGAGCACTAAACCGTCGGCGTGGGTGGGTAGGAAAGGGCACTGCTCTGTGCAGCGGAAGGACGACGGCAAATTCATTCCTGTTTGTTACTGTCTTCTTAACGCGGCTTTGTCCCAAGGGTTATATATTTCACACGTTATATGTGAGAGTCTGTTACCACAAAAGGTTTTTTTTTTTTTTAAAAAAAAAGGTTTCCATAAAAGCAAAATGTAAAACTTAAGCCCCACGTTGTTACAGCCATGCCCCCAACCAGAGCAGAACCGCGTCGCTGTGCCTCTCTGCGAGTCCTGTCCCCAAAGTGGTGTTAGCTGGGCTTACCATTTCGGGCTGTCAGTGGAGGGCTTTGGCTCCATTAGTCACCATCTCAGCTGGCAGCTCACGCTCAGCGGATCCCAGCGAGAAGCAGAAAGTGCTAATGGGGATGAAGTAGAAGTGTTTTGTCAAAGTAAGCATAAGGGCTCTCTGCAGCATCCTCAGCTCTGGCCAGCAGTGCTGCGTAACAGGAGCCCAAATAACAAAACCTGAAAGGGAGGAATTGCTGCTCAAAAAGAAAAAGGAAAAAAAAAAAACCCACAAAATAAGAAGGAGGGCATTTTAGTAGTAGCAGTGAGTCATCACAGATGAGAGAGTCTCACTGTTTAACATACAGAGCACTAACCTGAATCCTTTATTTAGGCTCCATGTGGCTTTTCCCAAAGAGTTTGCCTGGGTAAGGACTGAACAAAACCTCACTTTCCTGAATACCAGGTAAACAGAAACAGTATTCAGGTCACACAGCAATGAGTGATTCCTTCACTTACCAAAGAAGAAAGTGCAACACAAATAGAAAATGTAGTTAACATTACTGGAGCCTCGTAATCTTACCAGGGTATCAAATATATCCCTTGCTGTTATATTTTGTCATTAACTTAATATTGCAGTAAAAAAGATTGTGGAATAATGTCTAATATTTGTGTATTGTCCAATAATTAAATATTGCAAAGACGTGTCAGCTCATTACTAATCATAATTAAAGTAGTTATTTCCATTTTCAGCTCAGACATGTGTGTAATTAAATGTACCTGGGAAAGAATTGCCTGTTTTCTCTAAATAATTAACAGCTATTGCTGCTGTGCTAGGTACTGACCTCACACCGGGGTCCTGCTGGGTTTCTTAGAGCACGGCTGATTCCATAAGCTGCTGGAGGCAGGCCACCACACAGCATCTGAGCTGCGGGATCAGCTGGTGTGGAGGGGCTCATCCCTACACAAGTGAGAAGCGTTTGTAAGATGATAGGAGCTGAGGATCTGGCTCATTGATGGAGTGTTTGAAGAGGGAAGTAAATAATCACACGCAGGCAGTAGGTGGAAAGCAGAGCTTGGCCTTAGTGAGGCAAGGAGCTTGCACAAGCAGGCTGGCATGAACAAGGAGAGGGGGAAAAAGCTCATGGGATAGAAGAGGACTTAAATGGAGCAGAGCCTGCTCCAAACTTTCCACACACTTCTGCACCAGCTTTCCACCTGCTGTTTTGCTTCAGAACAGGCTCAGAGGAGAATCAGTGTGGTTGACCATGCATGTGAACCTCAAGGTAGGGCTCATACAGCTGACATGGAGGACAGTCTGCCCTTTTATTTCCAGGCACTTCTAAGTATCTGAAGGCTTTTGTCATCCTGTCAAACATCTGAAGGATGATTTAATCTAAGCCCTTTAGGTTTGTTCCAATTTGGTGACTGGGGAACTGGGAATAACAGACTAAGTAGACTTTATTTTGGCTAGGAGGAAGAAAACAAAGGCAGATTATGAAAGTATTGGAAGAAGGTCCTGCATCTTGGGAAGCTTGCTTGTTTGTCTGTCCAGGAATCTTGGGTTTAGCTGTAACTGCTCATAGTGCTTTTCTAACCTGTGATTAAATGAAAGGCAAAGGGATGTTGCTTATGTCAGGGTAAAAGACTAGGAGATGTATTAATGAGCCTACATTTTCCAAATGCTTTTAAAATATTTTTATCTTTAAATCAGTTGCTGAGATAACACCTTCTGACTGTACATATGCTTCATACCCAGAGAGTGTATTTAGAGCAGTGCCTTTATGGTACAATCTGAGGATTGTCCGAAGACAATTGTTTATGTTGTATGCATCTTTGGCACTTAGGTGTAGAAGAACGCCTTCCTTAGAATGTGGACATTGGGTGTTTCCCTGTGCTTGTCAGCAGAGCTAATGCTCTGTCTGCAGCTGTATTTTTAACTGAACAAAGGTAGAGACTGCTAGCACCTCTTACTTCCAGCTCCTATTCTGAGTTGTGGGTTGGCTTGAGTGGTATTTATCAACTGCTTTTTTTTTTTAACCAGATAATGATGATTCCGATGTAGAGATTCAAGAGGATGAAGAATCCGATAGTGAATTGGAAGACAGGCAGATCATGAAGCAGCGCACCACCATGGAAGCACTACTGCAAGGTATCTTAACCTTTCCTTGGTTGCCTTTATTCGAAGGGCATTCTGGAATTATCTGAGTAACCTTAAATGTAAGAAGACCCTGTTATCATTGAAGCACATTGGCACTGCTCAGTTCTTGTGAGCTGTAAGGGGATAGTGTCTTGTGGAAAAACCATAGTGCTTTCAGGGAAGCAAATGAAGGATTATTTACTGAAACAAGTACTGTGCGAGGAAAATTCTTCCTTGGTATTGCTTTGCGGATTCTGAAGTAGCTTTATACAAAGCCTTAGAAAAGTAGTGCTATTTCTTATTGCAAAGCATTTGTTTCCCTTTAGCTTCTGACACTCATTCTAATAGGGTCTTCTTCAAAAGGAGACCTACAGCGAGTCCATAAAGCCACCTGTACCGACACAGTCACGGGTGCAACACACCTGAGTTATTTCTTTCGGGGAAGGATGTCTGGCTTCTGCTGCTGTTTATGTGGAGTGGAGCTGCAGCCTCTGGCTGCTGATTCCACCAGGGCCCTGGTCAGAAGCAGCTCAGAGAAATTACTGTCTGAGGGTCTGTGTTTCACTTAAGTGAGAAAAGAAACATTCTGCTTGGTCTGTAGTCAAGCAAAATGAAACTAAAAAATTAGGTTAGTTCTCCGTGGCATTCTTGTTAGTGATGAGTGATTCTGAGCATCAGCTAAAGCCTCTCTGGGATCTAGATGAAGTGCCCATGTGGGTAATTTCATGTGCCACTACTTCTGCTGGAAACTGTTACTTAGATAAACTGCAAGTACGTGGTTTTTCAGAGTTGAATTCTGCTCTCCCCTCTCAGACTGAGACCAGAGCAAGAAGCTGACATTCTCAAGTCAAAATATTCAAGCATTTTTATCTTCAGTTCCTCTGTTTTTCATAAAACTTGAAAATTCTTGAAAAGTGCTAGAAACGCTAATATTCACCAAGAATTTTTACTTTGCAGTTTCTCAAGGAAAGGTTTGTATGTGATTTTTAGAGCTTTGGAGGTGATCGCAGCTGTCTGATGCCTCATCTCAGAGGACATCATAACCTAGTGATACAGGTACTGGCTGTGGCCAGAGCCAGCTATTAGTATCAGTTTTAGGAGCAAAAAGGTTTATTATAAAAGTTATAGATTTTGTTGCAAGTAGAATGTTTTCTAGGAAGAGCTGTTTTATAATTAATTACACTTACTGGAGACTCCACATTAGCTTGTCGTACCTAAAGCAAACAGTTCAAATCCCTGAGATGTTTTCTCTGCCATGCTGTTTAGATTGTTTTCTGCACTTTTGTAGGTCTCTTCCTGGTGTTTAGTAAACTACTTCTGGCAGATAATTACCCTCTGACTTTGCATACTCTGAGCATGCTGTCTGCTGTCTACACAGTCACACTCCCAGTCTTTACTCTCCTGATCTCTGTGTAAGTTGGAAGCCTCCCTTAGCGCTCTGTCCTCTTTTTGCCTTTCACCTGCTGTGAACTACTGAAGCAGCTCCAGGTATGTTAGATGGCTTCTGAGATGCTTTTCCTGCAGGTCCTCCAGAAGGAGTGAGGAGTGAGGTTGTATTCCCCCATTCTAACTGGCAGCACTTCAGTCCTGCAGTGATCCAGTGCAATCTCTGCTGGCAGAGATGGATACAAACATTGTTCAACTAAGGGAAGGATTGTTGGCTCACTTTTCTGCTTTACTAAGGTTACTCATCATCACCTTGGGCAAGTCGCCTAGTCGCTCTAGCTGTAGCTACACTGTGAGATTAACAGTGAGTTCTCTGTCCCTACGGCTGGCTTTGGTTCAAAATGCTTGTGCTTTTTGTTTAGGAAAACTCAGCCTTAGGATATCTCTGCTGCTAGTGTTAGAGTGAGCTCGCTCAGTCCTGCCCATTCGTATCTCTCCAGAACGTAGGATCAAAAGCTTGGACTGCATCAAGACACCAGTCAAGCCAAAGGTTTCCCTCAGGAGCTCCAGCCTGATCCAAAGTGCCTGCTTAGGCGACAAGCAATGCTCGCGCTGAGAACAGGCTCAGCTCTGCACCTCTCCACCTTTGTAAACGGGCCTCTTTGGTTCAGGTCCCTCATCAATAGTGAGGTTCCATGTTTGACTGTGTGACCCTCACCAGCTGAAGTGCTGGAGACACGTCAGGACCTGAGATTAATGTCAGGTGCATCAGCTTCTATAGAAAATAAGGCCTGAACACTCACTGTCTGTTTGTCATTAAACACACCAAGAATATGCACATGTTCTTCAGCACAGGTGGTTTGTTTTTAAAATATACTTAATTATTAAGGCAGCATAACAAGAATATTATTTGTATTAATTACTGCTTTTTTTTCCCTTGACTCAATTCAAGATATTTCAACCACTTTCTTTCGAAGCTTTGTGCCTTCTTACCTGGTGGGCCTTCTGGGCCATGTTTGCTCTCAAACTAAGAAGAAATGGTCTGCTGTGGTTAGTTCACATTCAGTTTCACATCTCTAATTTCCAGGTTATTAGTATTGTAAGGTAAGACTTCCTCCCTATGTCTGTAATAGGTAGGCAGTGTGTTTTGTCATTATAGAGGCAAGATTCTCGGGGAGAGACAATCTCTCCTAGTAGGCCACTTGGTATAATTGAGAAAAATCAACACACTTTCACCCATGAGTCCCTTCATCGGGTTGTCTAGATGCAGCAAAATTCAAATTAAATGCAGCTTTGACAATATTGCTTCTGGTTTTATTCCTTTAGCCAATTAAAAGACTTGAAGGTATAGAGTTTAATATCCCATGGAGCAGACAAGAGTGTTAGCTGGCGGAGATATGACAGTCTGCCAGCTCCTGTGGTACAGAGAGAAAATCGAACCCTTATTGCTCTTGTACAAGGAGGAATCGGCAGTAACAGGTTAGGAAGGAAGCTGTAATGAGCTGTGGAGCTTGTATCTCTGCTGAGTTCAATGCTTCTGCTTCAGTAATACAGCAAACCCAGCTTTAGGAAGCCAGGAAGGTTTCTGTACAGGGAAGGAGCAGGCATGGGGGTGAAAATAAATGGCTAGGAAGATAGTCGCCAAACTAACAGATGCTGGCTTGCTGGGTTTGTGGAACTACAACCTGTTTTGTTATTACAACGTCAGAATTACAGGCAAGTCTCCTTCATGGGGCTGCTTATAATAAATCCACACGTCACTAATCATTTGCTTTTGTGACTAAGAGAATACATTGATTTATCGGCTGGAACTTTTAATAAGAACATTGTCAAAGTGAATAAAAATTCACAATCACTTTTATTGTGTCTGGCAATAGATCAGTGAAGCTGTTACACAAATAAAGTAGATGCATGGACTTCCCTGCAGTCGAACCGTGATTTAGTGATGGCATTTGGATTAAGACTCTGTTTTGTCAGAGAAACAAAGAAAAAGAAATTCTTGCCATGCTGAAGGTCTTAACTGTCTGCAGTGCAGAGAAACCTCTTGCCTGAAACAGGCCATAAACCAGCAGTTTGCAGCAGGACGGTTGTTCTTGTGCAGATCGGGTGGACATGGGAGCGAAGAATGCAAAGCCTTCTCCTAGGAATGCAGAAGCTGCCGTGCCAGGTCAGGCATGAGGTCTGTCTGGCCTGGTCTCCTGTCTCCAGCACTGGCTGAAAGAAAATGCCTGGGGAAGACTGTAAGAACTTCCCTCGTTCCCTCCCGCTCTCAAACTGTTTCAACCCTCATCAGGAGTTCTGAGCTGGATGTGATTTCCATGAATTTAGTCTAACCCTCTGTAGATTTTTTTTTTTTTTTCCCCCTAAGAACCTTTCCAGCTTCCTCTTGAAGTAAAGTGGATTTTTTTCATCCGCACTATCAGAAGTGGCCGATTTTGAAGCGATGTATTTACACGTGCAGATCCATCCTCCCCATCTCATTTGGACCAGAGTTCTGAAATGCGTTTAGGAATCATGAGCAGATTCGGGATCTCTCCTCTTCCCAGCAGTAGCACTGGCTGATCAGGTAGGCAATGGCAGGCTGGCACACGCTGTGCTTGGAGCAGGGCAGGCAGTGGAAATGCTACTGAATGAAGCAAAAATGATCCGCGCTTGCAGAACTGTGGGTCTGTGCCTGTCTATAGTAAATCATCCTCTAAGGCACACTGCCAGGATGTTTCAGCTCCTGTAAACCAATTATCTGAATGCTTTAGCTCTTATGTTTCCTTTTGTAATGTTGGTGTTAAGGGGCTTTTTTGTCCTGTTCAGACCACAGAGAGCATTTTGCTACCAAGACAGTAACAACTTCAGCCCCATTTGGTCTTTATTGTAAGAAGAGAGCTTTATAAAACTCTGAATGTTTTTCAGCAAACAATCAGTCCAAAGTCAAACAGTGAGAGAGCAGATCTCTTGGAGCCTCTTACCTTCGCACAGCTGACCCAGAGGATTAATGTGGTAATGATGTGCTGGCAGCCAGGTTAGTGAGTGCACTTGCTGCTGAATGGATAAAATCTTTGCCTGTGAAAACCTACACTGTTTAACTGATCAGGAAGAAATATGCCTCTGGATGCAGCAGACGAGAATAAAGGGGTTTTATTAAGAAAGCAAAGTGTGCCTCATTGGAAGAAGTGTAACCAAATATGTGACAGTCAATCTGGAGGTGAGCTTGCGGGCAGACAGAGAGCGTGGTCCCATGTCTCCGTGGACATGGGCTGCTTTGCCAGCGCCAGCTGTTCCCGCGCCATAGCCAGGACCACGGGGATCCCCAGTCCTGCACAGATGCATCTCACAGAGGCAGCACACACAGAGCAGCACATACCCAAAGCGTGCTGCTGATGCTGTTGTGACAGGTACGTGGTGTTTTGAGATGACAGTGATGTTTAGCCTCCCTGTCTCAGTTTTCTTTTTAACTTTGAGCTTGTGATTATTAAGCAGTAGTTGGCTGGCAGACATGGGGAAGGGGCCAAAGGTACGCTGCGTGTTGGGGGGAAGGCTGCGGAGGCTGAGTTAGCCCTCATTTTTTGAGTCTTGTAGAGAGAATTGCAGCTTTGACATAGTAGCAAGAAATCTGCCCAGGAGAGCCTACGTAGTCCTGTTTCCAAATCCCTCCATATAGCATGCAAGCTGAAAAGTAGGGAAGTCCTGTTCTCAGTGGAAATGGTCAGACGCTGCTTGTGGAATTTCTCCCTCCAGCTCATGCCCATGTTCAGACTTCTGGTACTGAAATTCTGGACTGTTTTCCTTCCCTCTAACCTCCCCAGGTATGTAGAAGCCACAGGCGTGCCATCACCATGCAGGGGAGGGGAGGACTCAGTCAGGAAGGGGCAACAGCTGCCTATGCCTCCTGGGATGTCCTGTTCACACTGAGTTCCTGTGGCTGTCACCTGCCTAATTTTTTAGAAAGCATGTTAAGTATCTGGACTATTTCTTCCCTTCTCTCTGGTTCCTAAAGGAAATTACATCTCTGAGACAAAGACCAAGAAATGTATACAAGTGCATTTATCTTTACAAATACAAGATGATAACAAATCTGCAGGTTTTCTCAAAATGTTGCATTCTTCTCTGTTGGGGAAATGAGTCCTGATTAAAAAAAAAAAAACAAACAACAAAAAACATGCTGAAGCCCAGTGCAGTTGTCTAGGCATCTTTCAAATGCTGTGGGATGCCATCTCTGATCTCTCAGCTTCATCAGTAGGGACAGCTGCATCTTACTGGCGTGCAGCTTAGTGCAGAATTCTCCTCTTTGACTCTTCCCAAGTGATTCCCCCCAATCAGTCTGTTCAGAAACCCGTAAGAAACTGTGATCAGGTCTCCCCACTGCTGCAGTCAGAGTATGTGGAGTTTGTGTGGTTGAAAAACAGAAGAAAATGTCTCGTTCCGAGTCATGCCACACTTGATAATGAAAGTGCCACCAGGGAGGATTTGCCAAGGGGCTGTTGCACATGAAAACTTCAGCCAGAGACTCAAGAAACTGTCAGCATCCTCCTGATGTCCCAGCAGTTCCAGCATGGCAAGGCCTCTGTCTCAAAACACCAGGAATCTGCAGTTCACATACTCCATGGGGCGTGCGGGTACTCTGCATCTCGTGCTTTCAGAGGCCGAAATAGATTGTGATGTCTACACAGAAGGGAGAGCGATAGACTTGATGTGGCATCAAGCAGGCAGAGGTGATTCAGATGTGAACAGCAGCCAGGACACAGGCTCTGCTGGGCACTGAACTCTTCTTACCTCTCCTTTCTGTGTGGGATCAAAAATCTCCTCTAGCCAGGCTGCTCTCTTCCCGATGGTTCTTCATGAGCCCTGGTGTCTGCAGGCATCTTGTTGCATGTGTTTGCCTTGATGCAAAGTCTGTGAAGGAGATGAGTGGGACTGGATTTTGTACACACTGTGGTGGTGGCAGAGGGTGAAGGCTGAGGCACAAAGAATGGGTCTGGCAGGATGGTATTTGGCTGTGCATTAGCAGGATTAGAGTTCTTCTAGCTGTTTGATAATGTATGAAGTCAAGGGGAAAAATTTCACAAATGCATCTGCTCTCAGAGCATCTCAGAAGACTCTGCCAAACTGGTATTGCTCTCCATGAACTTTTAAAAATTACTTCCTTCCTTGTGAACTTCACAAAGTGCAATTTTATCCTGACTGGGTATGTGTACACGTGGCATATATGTGCTTTGTACGTGTAGTCCTTGTGACTGTGCTTCTGGAGTGAGTATGCTTTTCTAGTAAAGCAAAATAAGTTCTAATTGAAAACACTACACAAATAATTTTGGAGAGTCATATTAGTCTCTTCCTTGCCTCTTTAGGTCAAGCAGGAGGGAAAAAACAGTCAACACTAAGAGTTTGAGCCACTGGGTCTGACGGCCAGTGCTTGGAGGAAGCTACTCTGGGGAGGGGGGAAGTTGATACAGATGCTCCTCTCATTTTTTTGTATTTCTGTGTGGATCTCTGCCGATTCCTGCCCCCCACATAAAGAGTCTGTGAAGTCTTTAGTTTTGTGATATAGCAGCTGCTGGACAGTATTACCAGGCTCATGTGGCTGGGGAAAGGGGAGAAGCCAAGTATGTGTGGAAACACTGAAAAGGGGCTGTGCTTGGAATTCACAGAAATTAATTTGTCTTAACTTGAAATAGATCTTCCTCCCACCATCTCGGCATCTGCTCCTGGCAGAGCTGTCCTTTGCCCGCGTGTTTTGTGTCAGCAAATGTAAGTGCTCCCTGGGAGGGAGGAGGTGTTTCTGTACACGTTCAGCCTGTGTTATGGCCGTTGCCACACTGGACCTGGTGGAGAAGGAGGAGAGATTGTAGGTCTGAAATGTGGGATTGAGACAGGTGACTCACTTCGGAGCAAATTTCCTTTTCATGGAGAGTGTAAGAAATAGGAGTATGCTCATCCTGGGCAGCAGCCTGTAGTGTGCTTAATTAGTCATTGTGCTTTGGCAATGCTAGAAAATGCTGCTGAGATCAGGGCCTTGGGCTCACACTTAAGTACGCAGTGCCCAGAGGGCATGCAGATCAGAAAGACCAGGCAAAAGATTTATCCCAATTTTCTGTGTGCCGAGGTGATGTGGAGGGAGGGGAGGTGTCTTGTCTCAGCTCACGCTGTGAATTTGCATTAAGAGCTGGAGGCTGAACGCAGATCTCCAAACTGGGAGCAAAATGTTGCAGCTGGAAATCTACCTTCCCATCATGGTAGGTTGCCCTAACATCTCAGGTTAAGTGTCGCTTCTTGGATGTCAGACACAGGGTTAACAGATACCCACTGCTGGGCAAGAAGACCTAAATCATTCTAGTCCTGTGGATCCATTGTAGGCGGCTTCACGTGTTAGTACAGTGGCAAGCGTCACACGCAGAGGAAAAATGGCAAGTGCTCGCAGGCTTAAAATCGTGGATGCACGTTCACTTCTGCTCTTTGATAGCTCAGTGGCTATGAACTGTGGCGGTGCGCAGAGATTAGATTTGAATCCAAAGGTGCAGTGAATTACAGTCTGTTCATTACTAGCATTTTACCTAATTATCACTTTGTACAGCCTGTCCCAGCTGAATCCACATTATCTGTAAGTACACGTAACAGGCTCTTACCTGCTTGGAAGCTGCATGAGCCTCTGTGGCCAGAGCAGTGAGGCACTAATGCCACAGCAATCTGAGCCCAGCTAAACTGAACCCAGCAAATTTCAAGTGGCAAACACCCCTGTACCTGCCAGCTCTCCCTGTCCTGCGCAGACGACTCCTCTGTTTCCTGCCTCCCCCCCGGTACACATGGAAGTGCACCGCAGCCATCTGCTGCTCCTTGCTCCTACACATGGAAACTTGGGGGTTTACCATCTGAAAGTTAAAATAATGCTCATGCCTTTGTCCCAGAAGCTCTTCTACCGGTGTGGAAAATCTGCTTTGATGTGACAGCCTGAAGCTCCAAGCCCTCTGTATCCTGGGCTGTCTCCTGGGAGTGTCCCAGGGCCCTGCCACAGGACCTGGTCCTGCTAATCCCACAGTTCAAAGAGGTGCTCCTGGCTTAAACTGATGTAAGGATCAAAGTCTGAGCAGTACCTGGTTCTTGTCTTTTTCCAAATATAAGCAGTGATATGCCCATAAGATGTCCTTACTGTTTCCACTGATGGAAGAGCAGCATCCTGCAGACCTCTTAGCATTCTCTGAGCTCTTCCCTTGACATTTTTGAACCATCCTATTTCATCAGCTCTCCTTGTGATATTCTGATACTCTTTTATATTCAGCTTTATCTTATCAGTAGATTTTAGGAGTTCCCTGCTGCTTTCTCCTTTGAAGCAATAATTCCTTATCTAACACTTTATGCTGAGCCTTCTGTGTAGTAAAATTGCAGTTAAACTCTTGGAGCCATCTGTAGGCTGGGCAAAAAATGTGGTTCTGTGGTCATCTAATGATGTCAGTGGTAATTGTCTCTGAATTTACATAGTTTAGTCTAGAGTATATTAGAGCAAATGTCTCTAAAGCTTGAAGAGAGATCTTCTGTCCAGGAGTCTTATAATTCCATCTCAGCTGCCTTTGTTATCAATAACTAGACGGATAGAGGAGACCACTTTTATTTAAAGATGTAACATCCTTTAGATTACCTGCCTTGACACAGCAAGGTTTTTTTGGTAACTGCTGGCTGAGCTAGCCAGCTTTTTGCTACAACTAAGCCGAATCAGTCTGCAAAAGGGATGGAAGGGACCTGTCTTCCTTTGTACTTTGGGAGGTATAAAAGAGGTTTGACAGGATATATTTTAAAGTTGCTTTGTTTTCATGCTAAAAAAAACCAACCAGATTTTGTCTAGATTGGGAGAATCCATATTTGACATAGAGAAAACTAGTGATGACAGAAGATGAACGGGTGGTGAAGCGTGATGGTCACAGCAGGACTGTTACATAGGCATCCGGCTGGCGCCGAGTGACTTCTGGTGGCTGCAGGAAGCAGGGCTGAGTCACCCAGTCAGCCCACACACAGGATTTCCCCCGTCACAACTCTGCTGTACCCGTTCCTGGCACCTTCCAGGTTCGCTTCTAGCAAAGGAGACCGTGCTAGCACCTTCCCTGTTTCATATGGCCTCTACATAGCCAAAAGCAAGGTGTGAGTGTACTCTCCCTTTTCAGTGAACTCCCTGCAACCCTGAGATCTCCACCTCCCTCTTCAGACCTACACGTCCAACTTTCAGCAAGAAATTCCTGAGGTTTGCCTTGGCACTGCCTAGGATTCCTGTGAGATGTCAGTCCCTAGGGGAATATCAGAAAGATTCTGAGCATAGTGAGCTCTCTAAAGGATAGAAGGCTTGCCACGTGGAAAAGATGGGCTTTTGTGCAGAGGAAGGAATATGCCAGTTCACAGAATTGTTTAGGCTGGAAGGGACCTCTTGAGATCATCTAGTCCAGCACCTCTGCTCAAACCTCCTGTATGAGCAGGCTGTCCAGGACCACATCCAGTTGGGTTTTTGATATCTCCATGGACGGAGACTCCACAACTTCTCTTGGAAAGCTTGTTCCAGTGTTTGACCACCCTCACAGTAAAAAAAAAAAAAAAAAAAAAAAAAGTGGTTTCAGGTAGAATTTCCTGTTTCTAAATGTGTAATTACCTCTTGTCCTATCAGAACTGTCATACTGGCATAAGGTAGCTCTGGAAATACCATCCTGATTGAAATTGCTGTGGGCTTTACCATCTCCTACCTTCTCCTGACCTCTGAGGCTTAACAAGGGGGGTGACTTTACATGCATTGGCATCTCGTCCCTTCACTACCATTTGATTAGTCCTCTGAAAGTTAAATCCTGAACTGCATCTTTTAATCTCCCTTGGTGTTAACCATGAGCCAGACTTTATGGTGATTCTCTTTGCTCTTGCAGGAAGAGCTGGCGCACGGATTGTGGGAACAATGCAGGGTGGAGACACAGAGGACGATGTAAGTAACCATCCCACGTGCCTGCAGAGTTTCTCTGACAGTGCTTTAGAATGACAGCCCTCTCCTCAGCTAGAAAAGCACCGGTGTATCCGGTGAATCTTCATGCCCCGGGCCTGCTTTTCTCCTCCTTTCCTCCAGCTGGCTGCTTTCTCATCTGCACAGACACATATTTCCCTATTTTTCTTTTGCTCTTAGAGTCTCTGTGCACTGCCCTGTGCTTTGACTCCGTCTGCGGTGTATAACTAGCAGCTCATAGGCTGCAGGAATGCTGTTTTGTTGAGCTGTTGGGGCAGAGTGTTGGGAAGAGGGGCTCAGTGCAGTGTAGCAGGGGTGAGATGCAAGGATCTGAATCACCTGCATTGCTCTAAAATCACATTCCCTGGAGCCCCGAGTGGCCTGTACCAACACACAGCATCAGTCTTCCAGCTGATGGGACAGGGATGAGAGCTGAGCTGCGAGCTGTGCCTCTTGGGATCCCTGCCTTGCAGAGAAGGCTGTCCCATGGCTCCTGGCTTTGCATCTGGTTTCGGCTGACCTGATGAGCGGACAGTGGCTAACCAGGTACACACAGGTTTGTACAGCAGGCACCTGTTCTGACTGCTGTGCTCAGCCTTTGGCACATGTGGGCAATCTCTCTCTGCCTCTGGGCACTCGTAAGTGGTTACATCTGTACTAGGAAGCTGAAGCCAGCTGCTGTGGTGCAGTTTGCATCCATACAGTAAGCTCTCCCCTCATTCCAAAACGGTGCTTGCATCCAAGCTGCTGACCAGGAGTAATGTGGGGATGTCCTGTTCCCCAGGTGGTGCTGGAATATTGTTTTGGAGACTGCTAGTTCGCACAGGCCAGAAGTGTGCTAGGAAATGATACACACACTTATAAACCGTGATGACTGTGAACTTGTATTTGAACCTGTGCTGTCTAATAATATCCTAGTGTAGATGTAGCCTTTCTGTCTCGCTGTCCAGCAGACACCCCACCCAGGGCTACCTGTCCTGATGAGGAGGGCATGCTGGGATTTCTGGGCTCAGTAAGAAGCCCTGTGCTGCTGGGGGTTACCCATCTCTCTCAGTACTGCCCTGCCTTCTGCTGCCTTTGTGGCAGAGAAATTAAGCTGCTCTGAAACAAAGAATTTGCTTTTTGAGAAATCCCTTCACAAAAGCCGCTTACAGACACCAGACCCTGAGGGAGCAGGCTGGCTTGCATCAGGAAGCGGAGGTTAATGGGCAAGTTGTGAGCTAGCACGACTCCAGGGTCCCAAGAAGGTTTAAAATGGGGGGAAGTGGGTGGGGGAATGCACCTCTGTAGGACGTAAGAGTAGTAGGAAAGTCCCAATGTTTACCACCAGATCCCAAAGCCATGCGCCGTGGCTGTCTGACCCTGCTAGGTTAGCCATGCAAAGCTCTGGGCAGGTGATTTCTCCCCCAGGCAGTGCCAGAAGAGAGAAAATACCTTTGCTATTAAGTGTTCACTGCAGAGACCTGGAGGCACTGTAGTGATAAGGGAATTAAATCTCTTGCTAGAGGGGGATGAGCTGCCCTTCTTTCTGCCCATCCTCACCTTTTCTCTGGAAAGGAACTCGCAGACCATGCTCTGCTGTTTGCTTCTGCTGGACTGGATGTGGTTTAGGCTGTTTGTTGCCTTTTGGGAAATGATTTATGCCCAAACCAGTTTCTGGGTAGGGTCAGGAGTGCCAGTGCTGTAGGTGAAGACGTTGTAACCTTAGTCACGGTGCTGCCTGGTTTTGATTGACCATGTTCTTTCCAGATTTAGATAGTCATTCTCTGCAGTTTCTCTTTGCTTTGGACTTTCCTGTTAGCCACTTTCTCCCATGTCTCCCTGTTGGCACAGCCCCAGCATATCCAGGTGTGGAAGGCCAAGGCCTTCAGCCTCTTATGGCCCTCAACTGCCGCCACTTCAGTGGTCTCGTGGCTCTGCGCTCTTAGTGCAGCATCTCGGCAGGCACTAGGGCTGAGAGGCTTGCTTTGGAACCCCCCTGCAGGCATCTACGTGTCTGAGATCAGGGAAGGAAACTAATGAGGCCAGGTTGAACCCCTCAAAGAGTTGATCAGGTTGTGGAGCTGAGAAGAGAGCGGGCTTCAGCCTGCCCAAGAGCCAGCAGCTGTAGGCCCAGCCGCTGTCCTTTTGTGGTCTGGCACATGATGCCTGAGCTGTGCCTGGCTTTGCTGCCTTCTTCCCTTCTCCCATTCTGGTTACTTTCTCTTTTATGTTCTTGTACTTTCTTTTTTTTCCTGCTACGCCTCTCCTGTTCTTTCCACTCTGATTCTCCAAGGGGAGATCTGCCCCAGCACGGCCAGGCGTGCGCAAGATCATCACCAAGGCACAGGTGGGTTTCTCTCCTGTAGTTAATTTTTACGCCTTGATTCTTTGGTCTCGCAATAGGTATCGCTTTAAAGTTAAACACTGTGCAAGGTTTATAATGCCATAGGTTCAGCAGAAGTCAGGGAGTTCATTTTTGTCAGCCCCGTCAAGTGGAGAAGGAGGTTTGCAGTAAGTTGAATGGAGCAGCCACTGTCTAGCAAAGTGGGGAGCTGCTGGTGAAAGCCATGTGGGCCGTTAGCTCCCAGGGGCAGCTGAGCTCTGACCTTTCGTGATTTGGGCAGGCAGCAGCACAGCGGCCTGAGCTGAAAGAAAAGCTCTTGCAGAATCTGTTGCTGCTCCCCAGAGCGAGTCCAAATCTGGATCCATACCAGTCCAGACAAAGAGCCTTCCCTGTAGCCCCCAGATGTGTGATTGCACAGAGCACAGGGGAGGAAGCAATGTAACGTCAGCCAGCAGCACCATCCGTTACTTCTGAGCTGGCAAAGATGCTTTTCCATCTGAGGACTGAACTGACCATGAATTCTGTTTGTTTTCCTGCAGGAGGACTCAGGGGATAGTGAGATTGACCTGGATGAAGATGAGGAGGAGGATGATATGGAAGACGACAGCATGGAAATCTCCCCAAGCAAATCCAGTCACCGAGCAAGGAAGCCAGAGCCACTAGAGGAGAGTGATAATGACTTCTGACCCTTTAGTAGCAGGACCAGGAGGCATCTGAAAGTATCAACTTTGGAGAGCGCGCAGGCCGGGAACTAATATCTTACCATTTGAAAAGTGCTTGTCAGCATGAATTCAGGAGTCGGTAAATAATGTTCATTAAACTTGAAAATTAAATTCAGATTGCCAATCTTATGACTCGCAAAGCATGAGCAGTTTATCCGTAATGAGAATCACAGTAATGTGGAGTGCAGTTATTTCCATAATTGCATTAGAACTGGCCCTCATGCACTGCAGTGCCAGAAGTCGCACTCCAGTGAGCATCGTGTGCTTGATTTCCCTGCATTTTATTATGTCCAAACAGATTTTTTTGGCTTAATAAAACTGAATGAAAAGCTACTCTGGGAACACACAAATTAATTTTAAATCTGGCTTAAATCTATTTATCCTAAACATGTCCTTTACTTAATCAAGGGCTTGCCTCCACAAAGAGCAGCACCAGTTGCACGAAGGGAGTAGGAAACTAGTGAAGGGGTCCTCAAATACCACCTTCAGTGCGGCATCTCTTAGTATTTCGGCTGAGTCAGTGGGAATTGTTCTCAGACTTCCGTGGGCTGTGCTGGAGTGTGCTGAGAGCAGCTGTGCAAGACAGCACTGTAACTAAATCCGTATGAAATTAGCCCTTTAATTATACTGGTACTTCTGGGGCGGACTGAGATTTAGGCACTCAAATGGGCCAAAAGTTGGGCTTTTGTTCAGCAAGTTATATTGATGCCATCAATAAAAGTGTATTCAGGTGAATGCAGAAGGTGGAGGTTGTGTAGTGTGTGGTCTCTTTGCTTTTTGCTCTGCCTTAGCATTGTAGTTGTCTTCATGGGAGCAGAAATCAGTGCTTGATCAAAAGAGTTCATTTGATGTGTGTTCATTAGGGCAGAGGAGAGCCCAGGCTGTTCTCCAGTCCTTCCCTGTTTTTCATCAGCAAAGTACTTTGGTTTTGCCCCCGTCTCAAATCTAGAGTCGGGTCCCACCCCTCCATTATTGTGCTGAAGGAAGGAATACATGTGAGTTACTTGAAAACCCAAGAGCTTTTTCACCTCTGCGTGTCTCTGGCTCAAAGGGTGGGACCTTCACAACCAAGGCAGTTACCCATCAGCAGAGCTCAGAGCTTGAAATGTCACATCAAGGTGGCACAAAAGTTTACAGGTAAATACAACCCAGTTTTTGTGTAGTGATGGGACACGTGGGTGCAGTGATGTACTGAAATGTGCGCAGTCGTACAGGCTTGAGCTGAACTGGCTGACAGTTAGGACGCTTCTTGCACACTATGAAGTTATTTGGTGTTTTTCACCTCCCTTCAAAGCAGGCAGACACAGAAGACGGTGTTCTTAGTGCTGGGGGCCTGCTGCAAAGCCACGAAGGTGGTCCGGTGCCAGCCAGTGAGAAAGTGCGTGTGCTCACCGCATCCCTCTCCCAAGGGATGAGAACATCCTCATTTTAGGGCCTGTTTTTAAAACATTTTTCTATGTTATGCAGGGAATCTGTTCTGGTCCTCCCTGCGTGCTGAGATATATCCAGCCCATGAGACAAATTTCCCATGAGACTGGGCCTAGTCTCTGAGTCTGGGCTGCGGTTTCAGTGTTACAGTTTTCTATGTTATTTCCTATATTGTAGGCTGAAATGGAAAGCTGACTTAATGCCTTGTGTGCACAGAAGCAGAGCCCCTGCAGGCAGCACTGCTACCTACCCCTTTAGCGCAGCCAGACAGCTTTTAGGGCAGCCGTGCTTTGTGTTGCAGCTTCTCATACCCGGTGCCAGTGGAAATGCACTCTCCAAGCACTGGATGCTTTCAGCTCAGAAGTGTTTGTTTACAGCTAGGTATGTGCATATCTGGACAGATGATTAAATATGTTTCAAATTGTTGTTAACCCCTTGTTTCCTGGAGCTCCAAGGCATGGGAGCTGTCTTGGGGTTGTTGATCTCTCTCTCCATTGGTGTTCCAGGTAACGTTTCAGCTCAGGGGTAGACACAGGCTTTGGGCAGAGCTGGACCTGAGCCTCAGTTTGCCTGGAAATGATGGTGAGAAAGGTAGGGCTTAAATCACTCAGCATCACTTATCCTGTTGGAGAGCGTGCACCAACCCCTAACATCTCACAGAAAAGCCATGAGACCTCCTGTCACGCTCTTGGGGTCTGCAGCCGAGGCAGTGGAGCACAGTGCACCCCAAACATCACACGTAACGATCCACATCCAAGAGAGGACAGCAGCACAAGGCATCTTGTGAGCTAGGAACCGATTTATTTCCAAGTATGTACATATCTCACAGCTCAGCCCAGCGTTTCTCCAGGGTCAGCCCACAGCGGTCCTTGAAGCAGTCACTTGCTGCCCTAACTGCAGCAGCATGGCTCGGGGTGGGCTCTGGCTGGGGTGGAGTGGGGAGAGGCGACAGTGGCTGGACAGGGGTTTCAGGGGGTTGCATAGTTTGGCTACTGGTCCACCTGCAAATCTGGCACCTTCTGGAGAGACACGGGGTCTCTGCCACACACACGAGGGCATCAGCTGGCACCTTGGCTTTCAGCAGCTGCCTGCCCAAGAGGTGACCTGCTAGAGAAGGACACTGCCTGCAGTTGGATCTGTCGGGAAGACACATCCCAAGGTCACACAGCTTGTCACCAATGATAGCAGGAGACCCAGAAAGTCCAGCCTGTACTGGAGAAGCACGACTTAGTGATAAGGCAGTGCTAGTGTAGCACCGAGACGTGCGTGCTGGAGACAGCCCGTCCTCGTGCAGTGCTGTTCCCCTGACAAACGCCCTCCCACTCCTCCTCCTGTTCTCCTGAGGGCTCTTTGCTTCCCAAGGTCTGTCTAGATGGTTCCACTCCTGCGCCTTGGGATGCCTGTCTCTTCTGAGAGGCTTTGATAGCGAACAGCGCTACCAAACGCTTCAGTTGTGCTCGTCCAGCACCACCCTGTTACTGAGGGCATGGCAAACGGCACAGGTTGCACTCGCTGCCTCGAACCCTGCTCTGAAGTGCCCAGATCCAAAGCACCGCTCTCATCTGAGCAAGGAGATGGCAAACCTCTCGTCTCTCTCTCGGGTTTCAGCGGGAGCCTGAAGCACTGGGCTCTATGTAGCCAGGTGAGAAGGGGCTGCTGTGAATCCTGCCTGTGTTTCACCCGCTTCTCCTGGGATCCCTGCCAGAACTAGAGGGAGAAGAGCTGGCACAGGGAGCAGAGACCTAGAGCCCTGGCTGGGGTGCCGCAATGTTTGCCCACAGCGACTTGAGCTGGAACGAGAGCAGAGCTCTGGGGCGGTCAGGATGTGCCCCAGTCCGGGGCAGGGTCTGAGCACAGCACTGTAACCCCGCGGAGATCACAGGAGGGGGTCACTGCACCAGCGGTCACCCATGAAAACAAGAAGGGCTGGCATGTGGGATCGGCCCCCTCCTCCCTCCTGTTTGCATTTCGCCCATTCCTTGAAGCTCCCCCAGGGCCTGGATGAATGGGGACATGGTTGCGTATCCCTCAGCTTTCAACACCAGTGATTCTTGACCCTTCTGCACTGCTGATCTGGAGACCCCGGGTCCTCCTGGGCTGTGCCAGGGAGCTCAGGAGTTCTCCTTGCCCCAGTTCTCCTCTTTGAGACAGGCGGGCAAGGGGCCGAGCAGCTACCTGCAGAGGAACACTGGCCGAAGGGATGCACCAGGCCACCTCCTTGCTGCAGCTAGGCAGCCTCACACATCCACAACGCAGTCGGGTGAGTTTGTCCGGATAGCATCGGAGATCATCTTGGCTCCCGACTGGCCAATGTGGTTCCCCTGCAAGCTGGGAGCAAAGAGAAGAGGAGTTCAGACTCGGACATGAGGCAGAGCAGGATGTTTGGTGGGTATGAGAGACGCTTCCCAGCTTTGCACCAGCATCCAGCATCATCTGCACCATCCAGGAGCCCTTGCTGGGACCCCAGTCACAAGGACTCTGGGTTTGAGAGCCCAGAGGCAGCCAGGTGAGAAGCTGGAGAAGGCCCCTACAGAGCTGGAGGTGCTGATCCAGCCCGTCCCTGTGATATTTTGGAGAGTATTTGGCTTTTGGGGAGCATCACCAGAGAGGAGCTGTGGGGTCTGGAGCTGTGCGGGGATGGTGGCTATCATGCCAGGAGGAGAGGAGGGTGCTTTGCCCCCTTGCCGTTGGGGAGGTCCCTGTAGGGCAGCCAGGACTGTGCCAGCGGTGGGGAAGGTCCCTTGATGGTTCCTGTGGTCTCCCCGGTCCCTGCCTTACCGTCAAGCAGCCACTTACTTCACGTAGGTGAGGCCGTGGTTGCCCTTCAGAGCAGTGGCGATGCAGATGGCTCCGTCCATGCCCAGGGAGTTTTCCTGCAGGCTGCGGGAGGTGAGAGAGTCAGAGAGCACTGGCCAGGGAGACATGGCCACCAGGAGGGAATGCACACCGTGGGCGTTGGGAAAAGCCACCAGCTCGAGGGTTTGCCCTGCTGAGAGCTGCTGGCCTGGCCATCCCCTTGCTGCTCCCTCCAGGAAGGTCTGGAAAGGCTCTTTTTTTTTCCTGCCCCGGGGAGGGGGGTACTTACTTCAGCCGGCGGAGGCTGCGGTTCACCTTCAGCGCGTTAGCCATTGCCTTGGCCCCTGACACGCCGATGGAGTTTCCCCGCAAGCTGCGGAGGAAGGCAGGCAGTGAGGAAGGACAGCCCAGACCAGCCCCATGGTGTGCATGGGTGAGGGGAGGAGGTGGAGAGGTGGCCCCACACCAGAGAGTCAAGGGACAGGCAAGCCAAGTCTGGTAGGACACGGTGCAAGGGTGAAAGTGGTGCTGAGCTAAGGACCAGGGTCTTGGACACCCCCAGGGAGTGGTGTCGCAGACATGCGGACTTGGTAGCCCCACCAAGCACTTACTCCAGGATCTGCAGGCTCTTGTTAACCATCAAAGCTTCTGCCAGGGCTTGGGCACCAGTTGCACCAACTGAAGCTACCTGCAGGCTACGAGAGAACAAGGACCCTTCAGCGCATGTTGTGAGGTGGCTGTGGTGTGCTAATCAGAGAAGCTAATTAGACAGGCTGTGATACCAGAGCCCTGCTGCAGCCTGGATACTCACTGGAGATCTGCCAGGGTTGTGTTGACCTTCAGCGCGGCGGAGAGGGCGGCCATTCCCTCATCTCCAATGGCGTTCTCCTGCAAGCTAAGACATGCAAGTGCTGCGTCTGCCTGCGGCCCGGGCACCTGGGAGCAGGGAGGCCGGCAGCGAGCAGAGGGCAGTGTGTGCCGGGCTTTCCCAAACGGCTTGGGAGGTCCCCAGGTCACTGGGCTCTTACAGGATCCCCAGCCACGGACACGCAATAGGGGCACAGGATGGACTGGAGTGCATGGAGAAGACAGCAGGCAAAGCCACCTCCCCTGAAGCAGCGTGAGGGCAGAGTCCCTGGGCAGGTCCCAGTAGTAGGACACTGCCTGGGACCTGCCCGCCCATGTCCCCACTTACTCGAGGCTGGCCAGGCTGCTGTTGGACTGTAGTGCTTGTGCCAGGGCCGTGGCAGCTTTTGCCTGGATGAAGTTCCACTGCAAGCTGCAAACGGAGACAACAGGAGGTGAAGCACGGGGCTGCGAGGATGCCCCGATCCCTGCAGGCTCAGCACCCATCCGCTCCCATCCGGTGTGGTGCAGCGCCGGAGGTGACCCCTGTGCAAGACCATCCGGGATGGCACGGCACACGTCTCATGGAAGGGTGACCCGCTCTCACAGCCTGGATGGGCTGAGGTCCAGGAGCAGTGTCTTCAAAAGCAGGGGCTTCAAAACCACCCAGGTCTAAGGGGAAACTCACTGGAGGGACGTGAGCGCCCGGTTCTCTTTCATCGCTAAAGCGATGGCCTTGCCGCCTTCATCATACAGCAGGTTCGCCGCTAAGCTAGAGGCAGGGGACAGAGGACGCAGGTCATGCACACAGAGTTTGGGACAAGTCCAGCGACACCACGCAGCAGCGTGGGTGCTGTCCTGGGGCCCGTGGGACTTACTCCAGCTTCCTGAGGGTGCAGTTGGTCCGCAGGGCACGGGCGATGGCGGGGCCCCCCTCCTTGCTGATGGAGTTCTCCCGTAGGCTGGGGAAAGACACAGGGGTGGGGAGGAGCAGCAGATGCAGGGCATTGCCTGCTCCCCCCTGCAGCCCCCCTCACCCCCCACTCCAGGGCTGAAACCATCTATTGCCACAGCAGTCTGGCTGGCTTGCATCCCCATCAGCTTCTGCGTCTTCCATTCCCTGCGCATCCCACAGCTGTGAGCACCGATGCCATCGGGGCTTTTTCCCAGCCTCCCATCCCTGCTGCCGTCATTTCATTGCCAGACAGGGCTGAACTGGTGCAGAGAAGATGCTTGCAGCCGGAGGAGGGACAGAGGCTGCTTTCAGCATCCCAGAGCACTTGTGGAAACCACCAGGCCAAGGAAAAATTCTTGCATCCTGTGTCCTGGCAGCAGCTCTTGGCCAGGGTGGCCAGAGGGACTGTCACTTACTTGAGGTTGATGAGTCCCTTGTTGGAGCAGAGAGACGCCGTCAGCGCGGTGACCCCGGCGCTGCTGATGGAGTTGCTCTGGAGACTGAGACAAACGGGGGAAGGTGTGAGGGCGGGCCAGGCTTGGCATCGCAGGTAGGCTGCGGGGTCGTGTTTGGGGTGAAATGTGCCCATTTGCCTGTTTCACTGAGAAAAAGGCATCTCCCAGCCATGGGAGACAGCGTGGAGCCAAGGCTAAAGGACCAAATTTGGGAGCAGCCAGGCCAGGATCAGCATCTCCTTCTCACCACGGCAGCACCAGCCCCACTAAGCAGAGGCAGCGGGGTTTGCTGGCATGTCAGGGCAGCCATGTCCCCAGCCGGCTGTCACTGCGGCTGCAGTTCCTGCAGTCTTTGGGTCCTTGTCACACCTTTGGAAGCCAGTGACAGACCCAGGACACAGCAGCTTGTCCCCAGGAGCCATTGGCCGCCTGCTCTGGCTGGGTGGGAGGAATGGTCCCCTCTGGCTGCCGTTCCCAAGGGGGGTGAAGGTTGCACCATCCCACCGTGACTCTGCCAGGCCCCAGCCTGTTACGTTCCTTGTTAGACAATTCCCATCACATTTGAGAGAGGGAGAAGGCCAGAAGCTGCCGATGTGCTCCAAAAGCAGAAAAAAAATTGTCATCTGGGTTGAAGATTAACTTCTTCAGTGCTCCCTTGGTGAAGCCAAGGCCAGCCCTGCTGCTGCCGGCATTGCCTGCGGCTGCTGCACAGTGCTTCAGCCTGCACAGAGCACACATGGCCCTGTGCCACTCCATGGGACACGGAGTGGGAGAAATGTGGGGTGGATCTGGGGTGGTACGAGGGGCTCTAGGGGCAGGGGAGGGAGCCTGGAGAGGGAGGGAGGTGCTGCTGGCGTGAGGAGGCTGGACTGGGCTCTGTTGGGCAAGCAGGGGACCAGGCATGGTGCGAGGGCTTACTCGAGGCTGTGCAGACTGTGGTTCACCTTCAGAGCTTCAGCCAAGGCAACCGAGCCGTTGTCTCCTATCGAGTTGCTGGACAGTCTAAGACACAAGAGGAAGAGCAGGCGTTACTGGCAGCCACGCTGCAGCCAGCTTAGATCTGCCAGCAAAGGATTCGTCTCCCCCAGGCTCTTTCTGCTCCAGCAATAAGCATGAACTTGCTGCAGTCTCATTTCCAACCTACATACACCTCTGTTCTTGCATGTTGGTTTTGAGCTGAAACAGCTTTTAATGTATCCACAGGGCTTGGAGACCTGCCGCTTGCCTCTGCGGGAGGGAAGACTTGGCGTCTCGGTTCTCTATGGGGCTCCCTGCATCCCTGGAGATATGGAGAGCATCTCCACAGGGTCGCACTGAAAGCAGCGCTGCAGTCCTTTCCCCCCTCCACCCACACCAACCCTCTTGCGCAAAGCCAGCAGAGTCCATCCTGCGTGCATCGCATGGCCCAGCCCCTGCCCATCACTCCTGCCCGTGGATCCCGGGAGATGTGGTGCTGGCATCGCCGTCCCTCTGCGCTGTGCTGCTCTTACATCAGCTCCTTCAGGCTGCAGTTCCGCTTCAGCGCCTCCGCTATTTTCCTCGCACCGTGGGCTCCGATGGCGTTCTTCTGCAGGCTGCAAAGGTGAGGAAGGCATCTGTGAATATCGGGTGCCCCATTGGTGGCACCTCGGTCTGCTGGGTGGCTGGGAGAGGGGGACAGCAGGTCCTGGTCACTCACTGCAGGGTCATCAGCCTGTGGTTGGTCAACAGGGCCTCGGCCAGGAAGGTGGCACCTTCCTCCTTGATGGTGTTGTGCTGCAGACTGCAAGGAGAGAGGAGCAAAGCCGTGCATGGCAGCCACTGCAGCGGGGTGAGGGGCCATGCAGGGGTGCAGGGTGGTGGTTGCCTGCCCTGGCGTTTGCTTGCCCCCATCCCTGGTGTGAGAAGGGCGGCTGGCCCCTGAGAATCCCTGCCTGGGGGTCTGTCTCCCTCTTCTCCCATGGGAGGTGTCTCCTCCCGTGCACCTGCACCCTGTGAGGGATGGACCTGGACCTCAACCTCAGCCTGGACCCACTGAAGCTGAAAGGCAAGAGGACTCCAACATCTCTGGCCCAGGGCTTCCCCTGTCACCGGGTTTCTGCCGGCTGCACTGGTGCCTGCTGCGTCGCAGAGCCAAAGCGGGTTGTGCCCAGGATCTCCCCACCTTCTGGCCCTCAAGGTGGGGAAAACCTCAATGGGACAGGAGAGGGCTCGATGGGGCTTGTCTTGGGGGTCTGCTCCTGGAGGTGCTGCAGAAGTTGAGACTTACTTCAGGGAGAGGAGGACTTGATTTTTTTTCAGTGCATCAGCCAATGCTTTTGCTCCAGTGGGACCAATGCAGTTGCTCCGCAGGCTGGGGCGAGACGGGCAGAAAAGCCAAGGTTAGCAAAGCCAGAGTAGCGTGTGCCCAGTTTAAGCCAAATGTCTCCACGTGGCACAATCTCAGGCACTGCTGAGGTGGGACATCAGGCATGCAGTTCACAAGAGTCAGGTTCACCTCTTGAGCAGTGGTAGTAGTGGTGGCTTTGGGGGCTGGAGACCCTCCCCAGCTCACCCAGGCTGCGTGGGATCCAGCCCAGCTGCGGCCAGGGGAATGGTTCCCAGCAGGGATCATGTGCATGGCAGGAGCTGGTAAAGGGGAAACACTTACTCCAGCACCATCAGGCTCCTGTTCACCAGCAGCGACCTGGCCAGCGCTTTGGCTCCCTTGTTGCTGATTTGATTTTCTGCCAAGCTGACCAGAAAAAGAAAAAATGGGTATTTTTCAGGGGGAGAAAGAGGCTTTTGCAACCCTGGTATGTCCCAGGACGCAGCTGGGATGGATGAGCAGAGAAAAGCCACGGGGAGCATTTGGTTAGTAGTACAATCATGCGAAGTGGTGGATGCTCCGAGGTCTCCTTTCCTGGGATGGACATCAGGCAGGGGATTGCAAGGACAGGGTGGAAGGGGAGTTTCTAGACTTAAAATTCATTTGTGTTGTGAAAAGGAAGCTCAGATCGCAGCATGGGGGACTCTGCACACAGCCACAAAGAAGGGCAGGGAGGTGGGGAAAGTGGGGACCCATCTGTCTGAGGTCAGGCATATCCCTGTGTGGGGATCAGGAGCCCGTCCCCTCCATACATCAGATGTTCCGTGCAGAGCCTCGAGTGTCCAGCAAAGAGCTGTGACCTTGGGAAGTAGCTTGTTGGGATAACCCATGGATTTTTACACAAATTTTTAGGAACAGTGAGGAGGCAGCAGTCCCAGGAAGGCTGGGCGAGACAGCCTGCCCAGTCACTGCAAGGACACGGAGGGTAAGGTCACCATAGCTGTGTACAGGAGATCGTGTGGGGCTCTCCTTGTCACTAGGCATCTCGGGGAGCCAGTGGGAGAGACGTTCCTGGAGGACCCTCACCCTGGTTCCTGAGGTGCCCCCAGATCTGCTCTGCATCCCCAGGAACAGCCTGTCTGCCCTGGGCCAGGTCCTACCTGAGCTTCTGGATCTGGCAGTCCTTTACGCTCAGCACGCTGCCCAGCAGCTCCATCACATTGTCCTTAAACTGGTTATTGTCCAGCCTGGAGAAGATGCAAGGAAAGAGCAAAAGCAAGCATTCTGGAGAACAAAGAGTGGAGAAAAGACAACCAAGGACTGCACAGGAACACAACCCCCCCATGACATCTGCCCTTCACAAGGGCAAAAAATAAACCCCTCCTAGCACAGAAGCATGGTGACCCAGTGCCATCCCCAGGGCAATGCTCTGCTGATGGGCAACGTGGGTGGGCCCATGTCTCCCATCGACACCCAGGATTTTGAGTCCCAGCGTCCCTGCTTGCTTCTCCCAGTGCAGTCCCAGCGGGACTCACCTGAGGTTGTGGCAGAAGAGGAGCTGGGAGAGCAGGCTCTTACAGACGTTGTAGGTGAGGCAGTTGGAGAGGTTTGTCTCCTCCATGCAGACATCAGAGACCTGCAGGAGATAAGCCAGGGCAGAGCAGTTCACGGGAGTGAGCATCCCGGCCAAGCTTTCATTCTTCATTGCTTCTTCCACAGTCTTAGCGATCTCTGTGTGCTGAATTTCATACAGGCAGTGCATGGTGTTCACTGTCCGCGAGGAGATGACATAGTCGGTGTTCAGGCAGCCCTGGAGGAAGCTGATTGCTTGGCTCCTGAAGCTGTTGTGCTCATCCTTCACCAGCAGCCACCCAGAGAGCAGCTTGTTCACCTGCGGGGAGAGGAGCCCAGAGAGAAAGCGCACAAAGATGTCCAGCTGTCCATCCTCTGCCTGCAGCGACCTCTGAACAGCACTCTTGAAGTGGTTGAGGAAACCCAACTTGGGCCAGGACATCCCGCTCTCCGTGAAGAGGTCAAATATTGCCCGCTTTGCGGCCGTGTAATAATAAATAGCTGCTAGAAACTCCTGTATGGTTAAGTGGGAGAAGTAGTAGACTGTGAAGGACTGCAGCTCTTCTTTGAGCAGGAGTCTACTGCACAAGCTGCTCTGCAGCAAGGAAAGGTCGATGCCGTACGCCTTCATGTCCTGCTCGTAAAACACGTATTTCTTTTTGAGCAGCCCATAGAAGGCCAGTCTGCCCAGGCTGCCCACTATCTTCTTGCTGTTGTTCACCGCTTGCTCGATCCTGAGTGTTTCTTTTGGCTTTTCCAGCCAGTCGCTGCTCAGAGCCATTTTAAAATAATAGGAGTAGACTTCTGATAGGGTCTTAGGGACAACGGTTTCTTGGGATTGATCAGTGCTGTTTTTTAGGTAATAACCAATTGAGGAGCCAGAAATCCAGCAAAAGCCAGGAACGGTGCACATGATGTGTAATGACCTGTTAGCCCTGATGTGATGCAGGACTTGACTGGATAGGTCTTTGTTGTCAAGGAACATCTGGTCCAAGCAGTCCTTCATCTCCGCAGCTCCAAACCCTCGTATTTCCGTCATCCGGTCAACAAGCCCGCCAGGGATTTGGCTGGCTGCCGTTGGCCGTGACGTGACCCAGACAGAAGCCTCCTGCAGTAGGTTGCCACGTATAATGTTGGTGATCAAGTTGTCCACTTGTATCTCCTTTTTGGGATCTGTGCATACTACCGTGTTGGAAAAATCCAAAGGGGTCTTGAACTCATCCAAGCCATCAAGGATCAGCAGGGTCCTGGCAGCTCCTGCTGAGATGCAGTTCGGCTCGGTGATGTGAGGGAATGCCGAGCGGATGAGCCTCTCAGCAGACAGCTTCTCGTAAGTGTTGAGCTCCCGGAAGGTGAGGGGCAGCACAAAGATGATGTCCCTGTTGATTTCCCCCTTTGCCCAGGTGTAGACAAACAGCTTCACCAGTGTGCTTTTGCCAATTCCGGCCACTCCAATGGTGACAGAGATCCGAGGTGGGATGCTGACTTTGGAGAGAGGCAGGAAGAGCTTCTCCAGAGGGATGCTTTTGGTTACATTTCGTAGGCCTTTGGTGGCTTCAATCTGCAGGATGTCATGCTCCTTCTGCTGGATATCGGTCAAGCCCTCCACCAGAAGCAGGTTTGTGAGTCGCTGGAGGGGACCTGTCTCCAAGCCATTCCCATAGTAGCTTTGGAGGCTTTCCAGGTGCTTTTGCACCATGGGTTCTGCACAGAGGGAAATGAAACAGGGGTGAGGAAGAGGATGATAACCCCAAAGGCAAATGAGAGATTCTGCTTCACTTTTCTGCCATGCCCATGCAGAGGGGGAAATTTCAGGGAGCCCTTACGCCTGGGCAGGAAGTTATGTGCCAGGGTCTTGAGGGCACTAATAGGCTTCAATGGCCCTGACTAGCCTCACCCATCAGTCCAGGAGCCCATTTAAGCTCAGCTCTGGGCCTTCAGCCCCTGCCTAAGATATGCTGTTGGAGCACTTGTCCACAGCACCATTGCGCCTGCACCTGCTATAGACCTTGTTGATCTGGACCTTCATCTTGCACCTCATCACTCTGCACTTGCCTGGTGACCACTGGACCATGTCTGACCCTGGCTGCCCTCACTGGACCTGATCCTGATGTATGGATTGACTTCCCAGTTTGACCTCCAGCCCTCCCTCATCACCATGGACTTGTTTGATGAGTTGGACTCTTGGTTGAACCTGGTGACCATCTCTGGACGTGACCTGCTCACCTGGGTCAGGTACCACGGCCCCTGGTACAGTGTATTTAAACCCTCCAGCAAAGGCTGGACAAGCAGGGGATGGTGCTGCGAGAGATTCAGAGCAGACTCCAGCCAAGGCTGGAACCTTCCAACCAGCAGGGAAACCAAGGAAACCTCTCCTACCAAGAGGGTTGCAAGGAGAGCCTGAAGTTGGGGCAGCCACCAACAGATAGGGTCAGGGATGCCCAGCCGTCCTCCTGCCCATCCCCGTGTTCCCAGACCAGCTGCTGGGAGTGATTGGTGTGATCTGGACACTGAGGACATTAAAGACTCCTAGTGAGGTGTGCTGAGGGCAACGAAGGGTCAGGAGGAAGGTCCCTCAGACATGGCAGAGAGCCCTTGTCACCCCCTAACTGTGTCTTTCCCCAGCAGAGACCCTGAGATGGCACCATCACTTGCATGGACACTCCCATCGGAGCTGCCAACGATGCCCAGCTCTGTGCACATCTTGGGGTGATCCAGCAACTGCCCACAGCCAGGACATGTGTGCAGACACCCCTTATTGGGTCCGAAGAGGACTGCCTACCATAGACAGTGATGTGAAGGTAGAGGTGGGAATTGGTGGTCTCAATGAATGTCTGCAGGGATTGCGAGGCGTAGCTGCCCTTGCCAGCCAGGACGTCCACCACTGCCCTCACCTGCTCGGGCAGGGAGCTCGCCTCCTGCGCCCGGCCAGCCTCCTCTGCCGTGAGGAGGTCCAGCTTCCGCAGGTAGCAGATGATCTCCTCCAGGAACTGCGGTGAGATGGACCTCACCAGCTGCTTGCGGTAGCGATTGATCCAAGCCTCTGTGGGAGAGGAGAGCAGGAGAGTTGTGTCTTGAAAAAGCCCTGGGCAGGCTGCTCAGGGGTGATGGGGAAAGGCAGCAGTGCAGCACCCCATTTGACTCTGAAGGTAGTAGGGGGTAAACTAGAGCCCTCCAGAGTGACCTGCCAAAGTCCTCCCTGAGATGATGCCATCCCAAAGCTGTGGCAGGCTGTTTTGTTAGGAGCTGCTTGGTTAAGGCAGCAGCTATCAAAATTGGAGTCAAAGAAACCAAAGAACGCAATCATGAAATGACATTTCCTCCTGGAAAGCAAGCCCGTGCAGAGATAAAAGTCTGAGCAAGATCATTTATCTTCAGAGACAGCCATTCTCCTTATGTCAGCACAGTGGTCCCCAGTTCCTTGGACTAGGAACTACTGTCAATGCTCACACCTTGGTGCCCCACATTGTCCCACTTTTGAATCTGAAATTCCACCAGGATGATGGATCTCCAGCTGCCCAGCCACCACTCACCTTCCATCAGAGGCCTCCCGTGACATGGGCAATGCCTGGGTGAGGAGAGCTGCGTTGGCAGCAGCACGGCCGTCCCATGGACCAGGGCTTCCCCCCAGCCGGCTCACAGCATCGGTTGAGGCTCCTCAGCCTTTATCCATGTTCCTGGTGGAAGAAGAGGAAAAGCATCAGGAGCAGCGTGGGTGGGAGCCCACCTTGAGTTAACGTGGTGCTGACTGTGGTTGAGATAAGGGTCCCTTCGTCAGCTTTTGGCTGAGACCAGAGTCCCTGGTGCTGTGGACCTGGCAGGGGCAGAGCCGGGACCGTCACGCTGCACATGTTTGTCCAGACCTCATGTGCTACAAACCTGGTGCCTTCACCACCACCACTGATGACAGAGCCTTCCTCGGGCAGAGTGATTGCATTAATTACCCTGACGATGCCCCGGTGCCATCTGTGGGCCACCTAGTGAGTGCCTGAGTGCCACCGCTGTCACCGGAGGGACAGCAGGGCTCTGAACCGCTTGTGCATTTTCCTTCTCTGTGTTGTCAAGGAAGTTGTGGGGCAGCAAGCACAGAGATGAAGGGCCTGTTTCAGTTTCGAACACACCTCACCGCCGTCCACAGCCTCCATCAGGGTTTGCTGAGCGTGGCCAACACCACATCCTGTTGCAGAGCTCTGTAGATGCTCCACTTTTGGCAGCACTCACACAGAGAAGGATCGTCTACCTGCTCCCTCCCCCTTGGCTGCTGCCAAACCACGCTGAGGGTTTGGTGTTTTATTTTTAAGAATTGTGTCTGCTCACTGAGTCCAGTTGTTTTTGTGAGCACAGATGGAGAACGAAATGCCTCCACGTCTGAGAGTGCTCCCAGCTTCACCTGTGTTAGCAGATGTCACTGTACCATGGCCTCTCCACCAGCCCCAAAGTCATCTCCAGGAGCTGGATGTGTCCAAGGGGGAACTTCTCAGCCCCAAGCAGTGATGCAAACAGTGTCACAGTGCCCTGGCCTGTGTCCTGGCACGGCATCCTTTCCTCACCTCCACCTGGCCTACAGGATGCTCTAGATCCATGCGATCAACCCCATGTGTGCCAGTCAGAGGCATCACAAGGAGCTCCCTGCCCACAGCCAGCGTTTTCTTTGCCCAAATCCACTCCTGAGCGGGATGTGGGCACCATGAGGGTTTCAGTGCAGCATCGCAAACAGTAACTCTTCTTTCTTTGGCCAAACCCAACCTCTTCCAGGGAGGAAGGACAAATGTAGCTTGTCCAGGGAAACTTGGTAGAGTTTCTGGTCCATGGTGTTAGGTCCCTGGTGCAAGGTCAAGGTGCTTGGAACATCTCCTTTGCAGCCTCTTCTGTTCATTCTCCTGCCAGGAGATCCCTGCTGAGGTTTCTTTCTCCCACAGAAAATGCAAGGGCTCAGCCAGCTGCACGGATGGTGGCAGGGCTGCAGGAGGGAGGACCAGGCACAGCATCTCCCAGAGCCGAGTCCCTCACAGACCCCACTGCCTGGATGTCTCATCGAGACCCCTTTGCAGCACATCCTGTGGAGCCAGGTAAGTGTCCGAGACTGGTGACAAAGCACCAGCCCATCCCCATCTGCCCAGATGGTGTCACATGGGGCTCAGATAAGCCCTTGTAGGGGCCGGGGGTTGCTGTTGTAGTTGTGTCTGAACCCACAGCCTTTGTCTCCAGGAGGGAAACCCAGGTCTTTCTTCTCTTCCTCAGCTGCTCAGCTCTGACTCCCTGGTTCAGAGGTGGCAGAGGTCCACGCTCCCCTCTGGCAGTGATGGTGGCTCCGCAGCAAAGCCCTTTTCTCCATACAGGGAGCAGCAGGGCTGTGGCAGCAACTTGCCTTGTTCTTCACCCCCTAGGCAGTGACTTGGTCAACTAAGCTGCCATCAATTAAAGGAGCTCAGTGAGAAATTCACAGTGAAATTTTCCCTCTTTGATGTCTTTTTGTCTCTAACTGGCCTGGAAGGTTCAATTAAGTCTTTGCACGCAGCAGGCCCCAGGTCTCTCATCTTTGCCATGCCACAAAACACAGCCAAAATGAAAGAGGATTTTGCTGCTTGCAGCGCTGTTCCCCACAGCCCTTCCTCTGCAACGTAGCTGGCGAGAAAAAGCCCTTTGATGGGGGGCAATCCTGCTCTAACGCCAGCGATTATTTGATGGTGTCCTCTGGTGCTGCTTCAAAATGTGATCCTGCTGCTGGAAACCGTGCAGGGATGCGTGCCTGGAGAAGCGGCGATGGTTTGTGTCTGCCCTGCCCTGCTCCCTGCATCCCCAGGGACACCGGAGTAAGAAGCTGGAGGGCAGGAGGATGCCCAGACGAAGTGATGAATGGTGTCTGCAAGCCCCAGGGAGAGAAACGGGGGATTTTGTTGGCAAGAACTTGGCATTAATGCTTTTTTTTGCCCTAGTGTGGTCCAAAAGCCCAGCCCAGTTTTCGTACAGCAGCCATTCCACCCAGACAGATCCATCGCCCTGTGCTTTGGGAATCTGCTGAGGACCTGGGACTGTCTCATACCGGGAGCTGTTGCAGCAGTTGCCAGCAGCTTCACGGCCACATTGGGCTGTGACGCTCAGCAGTCGGAAATCTGTGGTCGTCACCCCACGGGGGCTTGTGGGCAGATCCCCTGGCAGTGTCAGGGGATGCTGGTTGGCACCTCGGGCAGGGCTCTCCAGCCAGCACAGCCTCAGGGACTTGACCCACTGTGGTGGCCTGGGGACAGGGCCGAAGGATGCCTAGTCTAGATGGGCACCAAAGTGCTAGGCAAGAGTTCCTGGATGGCTGCAGGGACCCACATATGGAAAACATCAGAAAATGGGCTGATCTGCAGCATTTAGGTACTTCTTACGCTTTTTATACCGAGTAATAATTGCATCATTCACCAGGCACATGAAGGAGCAGAGAAATGCCTGCTCCAGCATGGCTCCGTACCCCAAACACGCAGAAACCCTCTGCCCAGCCGTTGTCTTCTCCCCATCCCGTCACCGCGGGGTTTGCAATGCAGCGACATCCTCGGAGATCTCCAGTTTGGGGCGATGTGTCTCAGCGCAGCACCCATCTCACCGCGGCTCTCCTTCCGCCGGACATGAGAACGGAGAGATACCAGCCCTGCAAGACCTTCCCACCACTTCCCGGCGCACTGGCTTTCCTCCAGCGAATCTCAGGCTCCTTTACCAACACACCCGCGGAGCTTTTATTTATTTCTCCTGTCCGATATCCATCCTGAACTGATCCCACTTCGGGGGTCAGTGAGCTGCGCACAGAAACATTTGCCAAGCCAACATCTCCAGCCATTCCACCTCAGCTGAGCAGGTCCTGAAGCCAGGATACAGGCTGCCACCTTTTGGCAGAACCAAAAAGATTTACATTATTATTTTATGCTAATTAAGCAAAACTGTGAAGTATCTTCTGCATTATACCCAATTACGAAACTTGAAGATTTGCAGGTAATTCGCATATCTAAGTTTACATATGACTTTCAGATGCAGTCTTATGGTTTCGGTCTGGATTTAATGCTAGCAAAATTTATTGCAATTACAGAGTGACCGCCTAGGCCAGATCTAACCCTTACCAGGCTGGGCTTTTTTTTCCAAATCTCCAACCAGAATAATGGGGCCCAGGCACAGCACAATTTAAATAGCGAGCAGGGGAGGCAAGAGCCGTGAAGGACCCCCGGGACTGAATGCCAGCAGTCCCAACACCAAATCTCACCAGGAGAAAACAAAGATGAATCTACGGGTAATTCCAAACCAAAGCCAAATTCAGAGAGAAGGTCTCTCGCAGGGTTCTGCCACACCTCGCAAGTTGCAAAATGAAGAAAGGTGCCTTCACTGAGCTGATCGTGGCCCCAGCACACTTCACCACGATGTGCATCCAGCTGAATGAAAAGCCGATCCTCTCCCCACAAACAGCTTCTGCCCTTCTCGCCTACGGGATCTCAGGACTTCAGCATGAGAATTGGGAACAATGTACTGCCAGGCTGCCTCCGTCACCAGCGCCAGCCCCATCCGCCGGCCTCGGCAGAGATGCGGGGATGCTGACGGCTGCGGTACCCACCCTGGCGTCCCGCCAGGGTTTGATCCTCGGGGTCAGCCCCAGTTTCTGGGGTTGCAGAGTATCATGAAAAGCACCGACAAGCTCTTGAGAGAGAAGCTTTCGTGCAACGTGGACATCCTTTGTACCGAGCTCTGCCCAGGCTGCCCTGAATTGACGTGTGTCTAGCCTCCGGTAACCCTTCCACAAGGCAGCCAAACCACGAGCACCAGTGACGTCTCAGTGGGTGACAGCACCAGCCAGTGCTCCAGCTGGTCTTCTCCCCGGCAGTCTTATATCCATAGGATATGTAGTGTCGCTAATGACCTCAGAGGGCTTAGTAACAGCAGGATTAAGCCTACTGCACTGTCGCAGTCCAGGATGCCTCAGGCTCCCTACCCACATGTGCACCGGGGTGTGCAGCCACATGTCCCCTGCTGAGCTTTGCCACCTCGACCTGCTCCCTGTGCCTCTGGGTCCTACACAGTGTTGGGCGATCCCCTGCAGTGAAAAGAGCCGAAGAAGGTACCAGCTGCAGCTTTGGAGGCCTTGGTGTTGCTGTTCCCTCTGGGTGCAGGAAGCCGCGCTGACCCCCATTTCCCAAAGGGGGATGGTGGGGTGCAGCTCTGGGTTTTGAGGTCCACTGGTCTCAGGCTGCCAACCAACCCAGGACCCTTCCTCGCTCCTTGGTGCAATGTCGTACTGTGCCATAGGCAAGTATATCGCTAATCTCATCCTTTTCTATTTGCAGTACATGCTGGGGATTTTTTCTTTACGGTTTTGAAGTGGAATGAATTCAGTAAATGACATTAATATGGAGGCAAAACCTGACGCTGCCCAGGGCAGGGAGGCTGTGTCCAGCAGGGTGGCCTGGCTGTGGCTGCCTTCAAGTCTGGGCAGGCAGTAGCGGGCAAGGGGACAGAATTTGTGACAAGTGCCCCACGAGCTCCCATGCGCATCTCCATCACTCAGGGCTCAGTGTCGCACACTACCGCACCCTCTCCTGCCAGCACCGGTGGCTGTGCCGCGCCAGGCTGCTCTGCTGGGTGCAGATGGCAGTCGGCCATGTCTTGCCCATACCAGGGACCTCTGCCCAACAGCTCCTGGCCCTGCCATGTGTTGGCCCAGCGACTCCGTTTCATGTGGCTGTCACAGTGAGAGGTCTGAAGCAGCTCGTTCCCGCGTAGGACGGCCAAGTGATGCCTCCCCTTCTCCCTGTACCCCTCCAAAGCAAAACCAGCACCACCAAAACCTTACCTCGGCCTTGTGCTGTGTTCCCCAGGTCTTCATGGGAGCAGGATAGCAGAGAGGGCATCCTCATCACAGCGGGAGTATGCAGGCCGTCCACATCCTCACTCAGCCCTGTATCCCCAGAGCTTTGCTTCCTCCTCGCCTGGATGCTCAAGTTCAAGGTAGAAAATGGAAACCCTGCTGGTCAGTGGCCCCTGCCACCGGGGGGCCCACAGAGGTGATGGGACCCAGCGGCTGGGGCGATGCTCAGGGCAGCACCTGGGGAAGGTGGGTCCTGCTTCCCCAGCCACCCGCCGCCGCCGTTTCCAGCCCAGTGGCTTTTTCTCTTTTTCAGTTTGCTCCTCACCCCTTCCTGCGCCGCCGGTCTCGCTCAGTCTTCCTTCCTGTCAGCGCAGGGCTGCCGCCTATGCAAATCGATGCGAGTTATCTGCTGAAAAACAGCAGCAAGCGGTAACCGCCCGTAGCCTGTATGACCCCCTGGGAGCAGTGACGTTGGGTCTGTCCCGGCAGGATGCTCCATGCCCACGGCTGCTTTCTCCTGAGAGTGCCACAAAACCAGGCTGACCAACGTCCAAATTGCACCGAAATCCCTCGAAGCAGAACCAAGATCTCACTGCGGCTTGGGAGAGGTGAGGGGTTTCGCTGTGTAACCTCCTCGCTAACCAGGAGGGCTGGGGAGATCCCACGGACGGGGCTGGTGTCGCAGCACCTCTGCCCTGTGCTGGGCCATGCATGGCAACGCTTCCACGAGTAAATTCAGGTTGTATCTTGAAAGAGCAGAATGAAGGGGCAGGGATAAACTCCTCTTCCTCCAAAGCCGTTTTTCTGCTGGTGCCGAATGTTTTCTCGAATTATGAGTCTGTCTCTAAAGAGGTGGGTCGCGTGGCACCAGGGAATGGCGCATCTGCTCCCAAGGAGCCGGAGCCACAGCAGCAGCAGGACCAGTGGGACCGCCCCTGCCCAGCTCAGCTCAGGCAAGTGAGGTTCGTCATTATTTTGCATTTTGGTTCTACAAAAACCTTAATTTTTAAACTCTGTAACAGGTTTTGCTGGCGTTTAGGTAAATCCTGTTAATTCTGAGATGCAGAGAAGAGAAGCCCTGTGAAGGCGGGTGGGCAGGGTGGCACAGCAGCACTGAGACACAAGGCAAATAACTCCGCTTTCCGTGAGTCCCAGGGCAGAGCGGCCAGGCCTGGGGAAGGGAGGGAAGCGCAGCTCCCCAGAATAGTAAGACAATCCCATGCTACAGTGTGGTTTGCTGCCATTCTGGTTTATACCCAGTGGCTCGTTTGTTGGGATAAAAGCTCCCACTGCTGGGATGATTTGGGAGAGGTCAAAGTAAGCAGAAGTCAGCGATGAAAAACAGGTTGAAAACAGCACATCCTGTTACGAGGTGGGATCTAGCAGGTAGCTCTAACGAAGCTGCATCTAAATCTATAATTACACATCTTTCCCTTCACCAAGTCCAGCTGAGAGGTGGTTGATGGCTGATGGTGGAGATGATGGTGGGGAATGATGGTGGGCTCACAGTCAGATCATCCGCATGTGGTGAACTGTGTTTGGGCAGGAGAGGTGGGGGCAAGCAGGAGTTCGGCCCTCCAGCCAGCGCGCCAGGCTGCGCGTCTCCCTGGGCTCGCTCTCTGCCGGTCCTGGGGCTGTGCCTGGCCGGGGGTTAAACCCTTTCCTCTTCCCAGTGTTAGGTCTGACGGTGATTTCCGACACTGGCAGGAGCCTGGTTTCTGGAGGAGGTGGCATCTGGGAAGTCCCATCAGCTGTCACCTTCCCGATGAGTTGTAGCGAAAGATCCCTCACATCAAAAATGACTGTGCAGAAGCCCCAGCCAGGGCTGTACCTCCTGCTTTCAGTCATTTGCTTATGTTAATGAAGACACCTCAATCATTTCTTTGCAACTGCATGTAACATGTGCCTCGTGTTTTTTCCAGGCTGTTCGCTTGACTCAGCCCCAGGCTTCCCAGCAGACTGCAGGCCTGTTCCCAGCCATGGGCCCCCGCAGCCGCCCCGTTCCGTGCCCGGTGAAGCCCGCAGCAGGCGGCAGAGGCACCGGTAGCTTCCAGAATGGCCTCTCTGCAGGCTCCCATGGGGGTTCAGGGGGGCTGGGGAGCACGAGCCTGTCTGGAGCAGCCGCGCAGGGGTCCGGCAGGAGGGTGGATTGGAGGGGCTCGGTCCCTGTGTCGCGGCGGGGGCCAGGCAGCTCCGTCTGGCAGTCCCAGCGCGCCCCATCTCCCTTGGTGAGCGGGGCCCTGCGGGAAGCCAGGGTCAGGACAGCTCTGTGCCTACAGGGGCTCAGGGGGGCTCCGTGGCCCGGGCTCTGCTGGAAGATGGGACATTTGAGGTCCATGTAATGATGCAGAGCCCCATGAAGGAGGCCAAAAGCTGAAGCAGAGGGGAGCTGAGGTCGTGAAGGCAGATCAGGACGGTGAGCCATTGCTGGAGCTGGCCTTGGTGGGTGCTTACGGAGCCTTTGTTGTCACCAAATTCTGGGAGCACTGCAGCAAAGAGAAAGAAATCGTGCAGGTACCGGTGCTTGCTTTAACTGGGACTGCATGCGGAATGGCTGGGGGTGGGATAGAGGGCCAGCCGTGTGGCGTGTGAGTGGGGGTGATGGGAAGGTGCTTCGTGCAGCCCGGCCAGCCCTGATGCTGCAAGTGGCCAGTCCAGAAAAGTCCCGGGTCCCAGTTCCTGCAAAGCCAGAGCTTGTTCCCTGTTCCCTCGCAGTCCTGCGACTCCAGGATCTGATGCCTTCAGGGAGTCATTAAATGCCACAAGACTTGGCGTGGCAGAGAGCACTGCCCAGGAGCTGGAGTGGCAGGAGTGGGAAGACTCGGCTCTGCGGAGTTCCGGGGCCGAGCCGGGAAGACCTGTACTTCTCTGCACTTGCAGCTTTGGGGCTGAAATGTACTGCGGCATCAGAAATCCCAGGGCCTTCCCCAAGGGCAGTGTTCCCCCAGGACAGATATTGCAAGGTGGCGGCGAATAAAAGACAAGATATGTTAGGGCAGGTATGTTGGCCCCCGGCAGATCTTTAAGGCTGGTGTTTGTGTGCTTGGTGGAGGAGCTAGCACCAAAGCTGGAGGGTGTGGGGTCTTTATAAGGTAGGATAGTGCAAGTGGAGGACTCGTCTCCACCTGGGCAACTCACAGGGCTCGCTGGGTCTGCTCAGCCCTGGTGCCAGTGAGGGGTTGGGGTGCCAGGTGCTGAGGAGCTGGCTCAGCTGGCGTGTGTTGGATCCTGCCCTCCTGCCCTGTGCAGCAAAGGGGACAGGGAGGGCGTGGGGATGGTGAGAGTGCACACGTGTCCCAAGCAAGCTGTTCTCCTCTTCATGGCTGGCTTCAGCCTTCATCCAGGGAAAGCAGCTTGCTGACTTGTCGAAGCGCCCCGGTCTGCACCACATCGTGTACAGCGGCCTGGAGAACGTGAAGCAGCTGACGGGGGCTGGCTGGAGGTGTTCCACTCTGATGGCAAAGGCGTGGTGGAGGAGTACTTCCAGAAAACTGGTGTTCCCACCACACTTCCATTCTACTGTGAGAACTTCCCCTCCATCTTCAAGCCATGGAAGGTCCCGCAGGGTACCTTTGTCCTGGGTAAGATGGGACCTCGCACTTTCCAGGTCACTGTCCTGTAGTTCTCATCCGCTCCCACTGCGCCGAGGCTCGCTGACGGGCAGAGAAGCCACCAGGGCTGCAGACCCATGGGGAAAAGAGGCCTGTGCCAGCTTGGCCACAGCAAGTTGCAGCTGCATTATGGTTCTTCAGACCTGTTTGGTGGCCTGCAAGCAATGAGTGAGATCCCAGCACTGTTGCTGGTGCTGAGGGCTGCTCTGCAGATCCTGGAGCGTCAGTGGACACCCCAGTGTGATTGGGGTGTCGGGGGTCAGAGGTGGGGCTGCAGATCCAGGTGAGGCACGGTGTTCTGGCTGCCCACAGCTTCTTAGCTCAGCCCTGTGGGTGCTCTTGGCTCTTCCTCACCTCGTGTTCACAGGCTGGGTGCCGAAAACTCCTGCTGCACCCCCTCAGTGCTGGGGCTACCCTCTGACCAGAATCCGTCTCTCCCCTACAGCGCTGCCCATGGGGGACACCCCCATGGATGGGATGGTGGTGGACCTTGGCCTGTTGTGCTTTGCCTGCTGAAGTCTCCGGAAGAGTACATCGGCCAAGTGCTCGGGCTCAGCACGGGCAAGCTCACCGAGCCAGAGTACGCCACTGTCCTCTCCCAGCAGACGGGCAAGACTGTGTGAAAGCCAGCGAGGTAGGAAGCGTCCCTTGGTGCGCGTGATGTTCTTGAGGTGAGGGGAAGCTGCTCAGGGCCCTGCAGCTGCTTTGAGGTGGTGGCAGGATGACCCCTGTACCTTCTCAACAGCTGAGTGCTCCGCAGGTCCCTGCCCCAGCCGGGCTGCTGCTGGCTGCGGGTGGGCACCCCTGCCTGGCAGCAGCAGTGGAGCAGCACGCCCGGCCTCTCCCGTTGGTCTGGAATAGCGGAGGCTCCCATGCCAGGGCTGAGCACGAGCAGCAGCGGTGAAACGAGTGCTGTCCTGCCCCAGCAGCAAGCTCAGGAGCTGCTGGGGTTGGAGGGCCCTTGTAGCTCAGCATATGGGGTTGGTACAACCCAGTGCTGGTATCCGGGATGAGTCCCGCTGCCCCTGCGTGCGGTTGGAACACACGTTGGCACCAAAGCTGCCTTGTCAGCCTTGTCACTGAGACAACGCACGCTCACGGGTGCGCCCGGGCAGGTCTGTGCCTGGCTCGGGGGGATAATGGAAGCCGGAGGTCTCCTGGAGAGCCGGGGGCCAGGCAGTCGCTAGTGGGGCTGGGCACCTACAGAACAGGTCTCTGCTGCACGCCGTTCCTTCAGCAGGTCTCCCCTGAGGGCCTTGCCATGCCCCCGGACTGATTTTTATTTTTTGTTTGTACTTTGGCTGTGCTGCTCCTCTGGGGCAGCCAGTACAGCGGAGAGGAGTGCAGTGGCTCCCTGCTTTGAGCACAAAGCACCTCTGATGCTCTCCGCAGGTTCTGCTCTCCCAGGGACAGATAAAGCAGCTCTCTTCTTCCCAGGGCCCCAGCGCAGTGCAGAAGCACAGGGGTCCGCCCTTTGATTCGGGCAGGGAAGGCAAATGCGAGGGTGCCAGGCAGCAGCCGGGGTTGTTCGGGCTCTCCAGAGCTCTCCTGGCCCCCAGGCCTGTGTTTCTAGAACGCCTCAGCCACACCTTGTGCCCCAGCGCAGGGAAGGGCTCCCTCACAGCTGGGCAGAGCAGGTTGGGTTCCTGAGCCAGCTGTGTGCCAGAGCCAAGTGCTGGCCTGAGGTGCTCAGCGGCACTGCCCTGCCAGTGGCCGTGGCTGCAGGGAGCCGCTGGCTCGGGACAGCTCCAGAACAAGCTCCTCGGCATCTCTGCAGCACGGTTTCTCCACCTTGAACTTCTTACGCTGCGCCTGGAGGAAGTGTGGGCGGGGGGCACCTCCTGGGTCAGCACTGGCCGTGAGACAGTGGGCTGCTTCACTGCAGCTCTCGTCAGTGCACTCTGGCGAAGGCTTTCCTCCACCTTGCCCTCACGCTGCAGGGCTGCTGCTGCCCTCACGCAACCCCAACCAAAACGACTTGCAGGCAGCAGAGCCCTCCTCACCGGTGGAAACACCACGGCAGGCTGCTCTAACACAGCCCTCTTCGTCTAAGGGAAAGGCCCCGCAGCCTCTGCCCTGTGAAGACAGCATTTTCTACCCGATTCTGCTTTGCAGATCTCACCAGAGGAGCAGGAGAAACGTGGCTTCCCCAGCGCCAAGGAGATGGCCGCTATGTTTCGTTTCTATGCCCTGAGGCCGGACTGCAACATGGACCTGATGTGCAACTCAATCCTAAATCCCGCGCCTTCTGTCAGCGGGTGGCAGGCACTAAGGCCGCCTGCTGACCCTTCCCTCCCTCCTCGCCCAGCTGAGGTTCTGCAGCAGGGTCCTGGCCAAGGCGAGCTGCGCGGAGCCACGCTGCCTGTCCCCAGCGCCCTGCGACAGGGCTTCGGTCCAGGCCTGTGCTCCAGGGGCTCTGCGGGTTGAGGCTGTCCAGACCAGTGCAACCGGAGCCAGAGGGACGGCGGCAGGGCTGCGGGCAGGCGGGAGAAGCGCTAGCTCTGCACGCTGTTTGCTCGGTGCTTCGGGGTGGTCTCACGGAGATAGGGTGGTGGGGCCGTGTCTTCCCCGGTCCCCCTTTCCTAGGCAGCGCCAGGCGGGGGCCGCACTCACAGCACCGCAGGGCAGTGCCGCCTCTGCTGCGGGCTCCCGAGCAAACAGAAAACCCCGGGGTTTCTCCAGAGAGCGGGCTCAAGACACAGCCGCACGCCTGCAGCCAGCGCTGCACGAGTAGTACCCGGGCACCGCTTGGGAATAAAGCAGAGCCTCGTTCCTCGAGTCGGGCAGCTCAGCCGTGGGCTGGCCTTTGGGCTCCGGGAGCCAATTTCAGTCACTGCCCCCTCGAGTAAAACCTTTGCAGGACTGTCCAACCTTAGGATTTAAGACTCAGCTTTAAAAGCGCCTTCCGCCACACCACCATACGCTTAAGGTACTGCGCGGGTAAGAGCTCAGGGCTGGGGCAGCCTTTGCCTGTGCCCAGAGTCAATCGCAGTGCCCAAGGAGATGCTCAAGCCATCCAGCCCTGTCGTCTCCTCAGCTGAGAGAAGAGCTTTGTTCCCGTTACAGAGGGAGGGAAAGGGGGTGACAGACAAGGCAGCAAGGCACAGCACGTGTTAAATATCTTTATGAAGTCAAATCTTATTTACATGGATACAGAATCACTTTACAGACAGCTTAATCAGGAGGCAACGCGTGCTTTATTTCAGCAAATTAAGGGCGGCAAGACTATAACATGTTCTTGTTTAACTGGTCGATTAGTATGTGGGCTGATGGTACCCGCACGGTATCACTAACAGCAGCTACAGTAACCACGAAAACACTCACTGCAAGAGCTCAGCTCCACCTGGAAGGAGCGATCCACTCCACTTGCACTCTCACACATACAGGAATGACGACTCTTTCACCAATCATTTAGGCTACGGGTGTTGCGCTCATGTAATAAAAGACTTTGTCCCAAACTGGCAAAGGGTGTGGTGCTAAACTCGCACCCCTTTAGAAGCGGCAGCGTTTGTGTTGTGACTTTAGCGAGCGGTGGGATGGAAACCTGACGAGATTCCACCACCGCTCTTTGTGGTGGAAATCAGCAGGATTGAGACACGCCAGGGCTGCTGAGGAAGCCTTCCCGCTCCGAGACGGGCAGGACAGCCAGGAGCGCTGGCGTGAAGACGGGGTTAAACCCACCGACCCACCACGTCTCCTAGGAGATCAGCAGTGACAAGTTCACCAAGCACATCCAGCGTTCAGAAGGGCACCTGAGGGAGCAGCAGCCATCTTGGACTCCATGAAGCAAGCCAGAAGATCAATTTTTATTTCGCATTTCCACTGTTTTGGATCGTTAATAGCATTTCAACTTTAATTTTTACCAAATAAGCTTCCAGTAGCAGTAGGGACTGCAGAGCAACCTCACCAGAGAGCTGCCATTCTGCAAGGCTGGCGTTTTCCTTCATTACCCTCTCCTAGGACAGCGGGTGGGTTGTGTACCATGATGAGTGCTGGTGTCTCAGTGGTCCGCAGCCTCTCCAGCTGGGATTCTGGCTGTGCTGCTCACTGACATCCTCCGCTCTCCAGAGCCCGCTGCCGGAAAGACTCCTGCCCAACTGCAAAGATAATCTGCTGCTGCTGGCTCTTAGTTTCCAGTAGAACGCTTCCCTGCAGTGGAAACGAGAGAGAAGTTGCATTTCCCAACCGACTCCCCTAAGGCACGCAGCCCCCGCAGCCTGCTTCGCAGGCATGAGAGCACCTCCCCGCCTGACCTGCCCTCACACTCCGACAGCCACGCAGGACAGACCCGTTTGGAGCCTGTGGTGACTGGAAGCGGAGCCTCTGAACCCGAGACACCAGTGCCTGCCACGGATGATTTCCAGCCTGCACTGCTCCCTCGCAGCAGGCCGACACCAACTAAACGGCACCCTAAGCTGTAACACTGTGCGCGTTTGTGTGACGAGGGGCTTTGCAGTGCTTTCTGACAAAGATCGATCCCTTCCCGGTGCCGTAAGCCCACGGTAGGGGTGAGTCCACAGCCTCCGCAACTGGCAGCGGGGGCTCTGCAGGCCCCTCTGTGCCTCCCAGCAAGCCTGGGCTTCGCAGTGGCAGCAGAACTGCCCGGTCCTGGCTTTACTGGCTAACGGGAAAGCACCCAGGGCTTTCAATCAGGTACAGCCCCTGAGTGGGCACGGAAGCAGGGCTGCAGGGGAGGCCAGCAATCTCCCCGAAGATGTATCCAGCACTTTTGCTGCAACAACGATGCGATTTAATCCCTGGCTTTTTGCTCCAGGTCGCAGGGGCCAGCTAGGGCACTTCACACCGGTGGCTGGAAGGCCTGAGGCTAAGGGAGAAGCAATGCTGTGCTTTTGCTGCTTCTGCCCCCCCAGAAGTGCAAGTTCTGCTCAGTGTAGGGGAAAGACCAGAACAAAACACAAGAGGCCTCCTACCTCAGACAGGGTGTCAGGAGCTAAACATTTTCTTAAGTTTGGAAAGGAATCCCTCCTTGTTCTCCTCAGCCTCAGGCCTATCCCCGCCTGCGTCAGCGCTAGCCGTGGCCCTGCCACCTGGACACAAACAGCAAAGGGCTGCAGTCAGACACATCTCCCACCAGCAGCCAGTACCCCTGAACAAAGCGAGAGGGTTATTTCAGACTGGAAATGGTCAAGGCAGCTGGTTTTACCAGCATCACCATGTACAGCAAGCCACAGTCCTGGACCGCTTGCAGGGAAAGCACCGGAGAGCCCATACCCCAGAAACAGAAAAGAAGACCGTGAGCCCAGGTGACACCGTTCCCTTCCCCTCTCCCCAGCCCTCCAACTGGTGAGGGAATTCTCGTGCTGCACAATCAGGTCAGGACCCCATGGGCTTTGAAAACAAGCACTTGGAATTGAGAGTCAGCCACTAAAAACAGGTTGTCAACTTGACCGCAGTCAGCCACAGAAAAAAAGTTATACTGGTGGTCCCTGGAACAATCTGTCTTCCCGTTTCATGGTGGTGTCTTGACCCTTTAGAGCAAAGCAGCACAAAACCACAACAGGAGCCTGCCTCAGGGAATTCTCATGCAACGCTCAAACAGTATTGAGGAGAAAATGAACTCAGGGTAGAATGAAAAAGGCTACAAATATTTCAGAGCAAGTGTCCAGATAAGGAAGCTTACTGGCAGCAATGAGCATAACTTTCCTGTATAAACAGGTCCTAAGAAGTTGTTTATCCCTCCGAGAAGTGGCTGCGGCAAGGACAAAGTAGACCTCTTTGCCAGTCTGTTTTTTCTGCAGTATAACCATCAACAAGACAACCCCCAACTCCTCAAGCTTTCTTTGCGCAGAGAGAACACAAAGTCCAGTCCTCCCCATCCTCCCCCAGCTCAACCTGATGCAATGGTATGAAACAGCGAGGCCAGCAGCAGAACACGCCTCCATCCACGCTGGGGATTTCTGCTTCCCACAGCAAGGACACGCTGTCAGCAACAGCCTGTCTCTATACTGCAAACTACTGGCCTTGGTGTTAATCCACCTTGCTGCTTCATTGTGGTACAAACTGGCAGGTTTGCTTTTTAAAAAACAAGTTTGGAAAGGATTTCTTTTTCTTTGGCACATAAATGCCTTTAAAAAGCTGGAATTCTGTCTTTGGAGGTCTCTCCCGTTCCCCCCCAGGGCTGACCTTTAATGCTCACCCTCAGTGGCAGAGACCTAAGTTCTGTGTTACGGAAGCGCTAGAAAACAGAACACTGGCAAGTATCTGGCAGGCACCGCCTCCCAGTGTCCTGAACTTCAGCCTACATTCCTCTGGCTTTGGCATGTGTGGTAGAGAGGACCCGAGTTCCTGGGATCATTTAGCAGCTTTGAAAGACTCTCACCTTTGCCTAGCTGCACACAGTCATAAACGCCCTTTTTGCTTTCAAGCATAAAGCGAAATCCAACCAGCTTTAAGAAGTTCATTGTTCCAGTATAAGCCAGGAAAAAATTGTTTTCCAGCAGCGACAGACAAAGCTCTTGCCTGTTTTACCATATGCTTTGCCCTTAGCCTGTATTGACGTCACATACCTTACCCCTAAAACTTACCACATGCGATTGCCGAATCAAAATTTTTCATCTGGAGCTGAAAGAGGAGTTTTACAAAGCCCCCGGCTGACTGCGCTCCCTCCATCACGCTGGACGCTGTCTCCTGACTGGAGCCACCACTCGGCACCGATGAACGTTTCTATCCTAGATCCCCCCAGGTGCTCAGAGAATGGCTCAGAGCATCCTTGGCAGCACCACCCCGCTCCAGCTTTCCAGGAGAAACATCCCCGCTGCGGCCAGTAGCGCGCGCTGAGAACGGATTAGCTCACACAGAAATTTGGCCTGAAGCACATTCTCTTCTTCTGCCTCTGCTCCTAAGACAAGTCATTTCTGGCACGGGGGCAGAGGCAGGGAGCAGACGGCATTCATCACCACGGCGAGGCTCTCCGCAACACGTCAGGACCTCGGAGTCTCTCAAGACCTGCTCTCTATTAATGCACAGATTTGCCTGGGGAGTATTCCAGTAAAGCTTTCTGGGGAGAGGCTACCTCCTTGCTTTGTGCTATGGCCCATTAACATCCCACTAAAACTACTGCCAGTAGAACACGCTTGGCAGACTGTCTCAAGGTGACCTTCACTCACCTTCCTCCCCAGGAAGCACTCTGCCCTCCCACGCCAACTCCACCAGGAAGGGGCACTAATTCCCCACTAATCCCGCTCACCTGATGCTGTGTTTGTCACCCCGTTCACCGTGCCGTCCACGTCTGCCTCGTCCTCGGCATAGCTCATCATTAAGGCTCTCTGGCGATCCGTCAGCCTCCTGCAGGTCGGAGACAGAGGTGTTGGTTACGGCTGTCTTTAGGGACAGACGTATCTGCAGACCTCCCTAACCTTCTCCAGCAGCACACGCAAGAGGCAGCTACTGGAAGTACAAGATTAATACACCTGGCATACACTGAGAATCCCTACAGCGCTCTTCAAACAGGCCATCTATAAAGAATAAGCCTCAGTGGAAGCAAAGAGATATGACCCACTCCATTCCACCAAACTGCAGTGAAAAATATTTTGAGGCGCTGACAAGAACCGTACGGAGCTGCAGCAGAAGACACATCTGGTGAGGACACCCCAAGAAACCAACTCCCTTGCCAAGGGCAGCGATACAAGCTAACAAGCTTCCTTCTCTACAGCTGCAGCGGGTGGCTGAGCAGTCTGAAAAGACCTTGCACAGACTTCAGTTCCTTTAAGCTGTAGGCGTGAGAGCCCAGACGCGCTGCGAGCTGGACCACTGCATTTATGTAACTGGGACCCAGAATCGCAGGTAGCCAGGCAAATACACGGGTGAAGAACTGCTTATGTGTTTCCAAGGTTTAGGGGTTTTAGAGCTGGGCTGCCAAATGGTGTTATTTGAAAAATAACTAAAAAAAAAAAAAAAACCACAACAGAAAAGCCTACCTCACATCAGAATTAACAGCAGAGTGAGAAATGGATGATTGTGATAAAGCAGGAAGGAATTGTCACAAAATGTTTCTGAACAACATTTTTCGCAAAAAGTTCAAGACTTCACAGAAACTTGTTCTTAGCTGTACTTACTGAGGAACTTTTATCTTTATGTGAATGTAGTGGTCTCCGTAGCCATAACTGTTAACCCTGGGAATGCCTTTCCCGCTCATTCGAATTCTCTGGTCTGGCTGAATACCAGGGGGTATCTATGAAGACAGAGGGGTCACATTTACCACTCTAGTTTAACCACTTCGATAGCAATTACGTTACATCTCTGCAGAAATTAACTACTCCTCCAGCAAGCTTCCAAGTAGGATGGAAGAGGTCTGGTACATTCAGGCATCTGGACACATTTGGACGCTAAGTCGGGAACGACGTAGAAGCTTTTGCAGGAACAAGTGAAGAGCCCCACGCAGTGTGCAGACCCTGGGTGGGTTTTGTCCAGCAGTCCACCCGGCCCGGCCTTCCCCTGGCCCCACACAGCCACCGGAAAGGGGCTGCAAGCAAGCAGGCCACAACCCACCTGCCACGCAATCCTGAAGAAGCCCGCAGCGCACTGCTGGCAGACTTCGGAGATCTGCACCACCTTTGCAGCAAAGGAGAAGTCCCTGCTGTCCCACATCAATTTATGCCCGAGCTCTTCCACGTAACGGTACTTACCGTGATGTTGATTGTCTCATACAAGCCTTGACACCTGGCTGTGCCTCCCAGAACAGCCTGGGCTATTGAAATAAGGAGGTCCGAATGGATATCTGCTCCATTTCTTCTGAACACAGAACTTTTTTGAACCTGAAAGGCAGGCAGTTCCAACGAGAAGTGAGCACACCACCACGAAGTTCTTGCGGTAAACTGCTTTGAAAGTTCTCAGAAGAAAACACGGCAGAATGCTGCAGTCAGACCGTTACCATCCACAGCCTGCACGGCTAAGAAGCCTCAGTTAATGTTCAGTCTTTCAGAAAAACACAGATCGTGACATAACTGTAATTAGCCAGAGGCTTAGGAGGACGCCTGCTTCCTACCTCCGCAACTCCCTCCCCTAACCCTGCGTGTTCATTTATCGGTGTCAGTATGATTCTGCGGAGACAGAGAAGACGTTGCCTTGCCCAGCATGCCAAACAGGCGAAGGCAGGATGAGAAGAGGGAGGCAAGCACCTTTGCACTGGCCTCACAAGCTGGAAGAGGATTATTAAATCCTCCCGCACCACAAAACAGGTGCTGAAATTTTTTTTCTCCTTGACAGAGACGTGTATGACAGGATACCTATGGGAGGAGAGGGCCCCAGCTACAACCAGGTGCAAAGCAGCACTTAATGTGTTTCTGCAAGAGGAGATGCGACCAGGCAGCCCCTCACGGGCATTCCGGCAGCCCTCCTCAGCACTCCCACCCCTGCAAGCAGGCAGCTCCTTCGCAGTGCCGAGTCAAAGACTCAAGGCATCAGGAACCAGCTCTGCCTTTCGATGCACGTTACCCTACAGGCCTCGTCCTGGAATGAGCAGCGCGATTCTCCATGGGCAGACTTCACGTTACACCACTTGTTACAATGCAGATCTGCTGTCTCAGAAAGCTCACGCGGATCGCGTTACCTCAGCTGTTTCAAAGCATCACTCGCTCTTCCTCCCCTGTCCCCCATTCCCTCAGACTTCCCAGGCAGTTGCGAAGGGAACAAGCAACCAACTCAAACAACAGACACAGCCAGCGACATGACGACACCTACCCTGAATGTAATGAAAATTTCTTTCTTCCCCACAGGCATCCGAACTGTCTGCCCGTCCTCAACGCCTGCAATCAGAAAAAAAGAGGCAACGTTACCTTGTGTTACAACTCACATGCTACTGCAATACCTGCAACTCCTGCCATCCCCAGAGCTGGCCACCACAGCAGCGCCAGGCACAAGACCTACCAGCGGGCAGCACAGTAACACTCTCCACAGGAGCCCAGGAGCTGTGAGCACACATTTATACCTCCCAGGTGATCACTACACCCCGAGCAGGCTCGCTACTTCAATCCCCGACACAATTCTTTTGCGAAATTCATCAGACTAAGGAACACTGGGCAGCCTCCACAAGCTGCAGGAAAATTACCGGCTGCTCGCCCAGGGCGGTCTCGAAGCAGCAAGTCTTCAGCCCCATCACTCATTTTATTCTCTCTGGCGAGGAAGGCCGTCAGCATGCCTTTCTGAGCTTTCAAGATTCCCACCCTCCTCCCAAGCTTCAGCAAGGACAAAGAAAAGACACAAGGTAACAAAACCTTCTGAGAGATTCGCTTTTCAAAACCTGTCTGGAAGGACCCATGTAAGAACCAAAACCTCAGCTGAGGAAGGGCAAAGCAAACCTTGATATCCATGGCCAGAAAGTTCATCTCGTTACTAGCCCTTTCAGTTGCCAAGCTATCAGCCTGCTTTGTTCGTCATGTAACTTCTCTGCAGCAAAACCTCTTACGCTGCGCTCCCATTCGTACCTGGCAGGGACCAGCCACGCTTCGGAGGCAAACGCCTTGCTGTTGGCCAAGCAGAAGCAAGTAACTACAGTTATTTAACGGGGAGCTGCACACAAGTACACCACTAACCAGCGGGCACAGGAACCATCACGGTCCTCTTCTGTTTGGTTTGCCCCGTTCCTCGACAAACTACACATGGTGTTGTTATGATGGAACCACGACCGCCGCACCGTCGGCATGTAGATCGCATTACGAAAGGGCCAGTATTTATTGTTTCCTAGCGAGGAAAACACAGATTGTACAAATATCTGTTACTGAGCCGGCACTTTTCACTTCCACCAAACACTGCCAGTAACTGGCCCAGCCGATTTGAGTCCTTCTAACTGCATGTGCACCTGACAGGACAGCGATACCCTTTAGCAAGGGGTGGAGCTAAAAAAGGGGTGGCTCAGCAATCCAAAGATGATGCTGCTTGTGAGAAGCTGGATGAGATTCAACTGCCATCACTCTCCGATTTCCACCCAAACCCATCACTGCTATGAGCAAGTGTCTTGTGGCGAGGGAAAGGGAAACACAACGCTTCATCTCTAGGACTTAATGTGCAAGGAACAAAGCTCCTTACAGTGCTATTTCACAAGAAACTACAAACATCTGTATTTTGAGGAATCCAAGGATGATCCACTTGCATGAATTACTGCCAGAGTCCAGGAAAAAGTTACGGAGACTAAGCTATGGTCTGAACTGTGAAAGCCACCCGCCAGATCGAACCATGCGAGAAAACAGTGGGAAGAGCTTGCAGCCTCCTCTGACCTGTTCTGGGCAGCAAGATACTCTGGTCACAGACTGCTCACCGGTAACCACTCTGACATGTGGAAATGGAAAGCCTGAGGCTCGATCACTACTTACTGTACGTAATGTGCACTTTCTTATTTCATGGTTACCCTTAGGCTATCATCATCTTCCTCCTTCCTCCACCCCTCAATTCAAAGTATCCCATTTAATGCCCAAGTAATTGAGAACTGTTACACTATATAAATATGGTTGAGTAAACTCAGAATTGTTACATTATGTAATAAATATGGTTAAGTAATTTCAGAACCATTACATTATATAAATATGGTTTGCTGGATGTGCAATACCAGCTGACCTAGCCCTGAAGGCTAGTGCATTTAGCTGGGCAGAGGACTTCTTTAATACAAAGAAAATCTTCCTAGTGCCTATTAAGATCAAGTCCACATTAACTCAGCTTCCCCCAAGATAAGCTGATGACCGTAGTGAGAATTTTCTGCTGTGGAAGGGACTGGCTTTTCCCCCAACAAGGGAAAGCACAGCAGAACCTGTGTCTTAAAAAGCACTTACCATGCCAGTGCCACTGCAGTAGTGACAGCGCTGCGCTTTGGTACCCGGTTCGTGTCCTTTACCATCGCATCGCTGACAGGAGTCGTTCATGTTCACCACAATCTCCTTGTTAACACCTTTTGCAGCTTGGGTGAATGTCAGTTCCATGATATACTGTACAGGAAACACGGACACCAACCTACAGCTGACGTGCGATCGCGTCTTAAACAGACTGGAATTGGTTTAGGCCAAATATCAAACAAAGCTTAAAATACATCCAGGTAATAGAGGGTGGGGAGAAACAGATCCAGAAGGAGAAACAGAACAGAAGGGTTCTGCCTCACTTGAGGAAGCAATAATCTGTCTCGTATAAATAAAAAGGGGTACAGAAGGACAGCAAACATTACAGGAATGATGATGACACCAGTCTGATGAGCAGCTGCGTAGCAGAAATGAGATTTAAAAAGGTAAAAGGAGGAAGTAAAAACAGAAGTCAAGCATTTCTCTGCCCTCAGGAAAACTCTTTATGCTTCTGAAAGCTTTGTTTGATGGGAATGGAGCAACAGGTGAGGGAGAAGGCTTTCAATCCCCATGAGTCCCAACCTCTTTCTCAATAAACTCTTCACATCGGCAGAGATGACTGCACAAAACAGGAAATTCCACTGATAATAAAAAGGTCATTCTTAGTAAAGCCAGCACACTGAATACCAAGCAGTTCTGAAGGCAGCACATGAATCAACACTGACAGGACTTAACAGAGCATTTAGCTGCACCACAGAGAACAAAACACAGGTTTTGTTTTATTATGGCCTCTGTTGCAAAGTTAAGCCAATTAAGTTGCAAAATTAAGCCAATTAAGCAGCCAAACCTAACGCTGGAAGGCTTGTTTTACAGTTAAAAGGTATTTTGTGGGTTTTGGCATTACATATCAAAGCAGACGTATGTAAATCAACGTACAGCAGGAAAGATGCCTCTACAGTGATGGAATTGTTTGGCAGCACCAACTGGTGTAAGTGAACACCAGATGAAGGAGCTGAAGTCCAGAAAATCTACTCTGTCTGGACGTGTGAAGGATGTATCCACATGGTTTACCAAAAATATGCGCCTCTCCCACCCATACAATGGGATATTCACGTGCTGACATCCCCAGAAGCAAATTCTTTGCCTAAGCTCTCTCCTGGAGCGACCTGTGACAGACTAGTGTCCCTCTCCAGCTTCTGTGGGTTTTATTTCTCATTTCCATTGCATTACTCAGAAAATGAACGCGCTTCATACCTCCTGTGGCTGGTCAAAGACGCTCTGAAAATCGCCGAAACGGGACCCCGAAAACTCTCCGAAGATTTTTCTGAAAAGCTCTTCCGGATCAATCGACGGACCGCTGCTCCAGTACTGCTGCCCAGCGCCGGCACCCGCTGCACCTGCGTCGAAACTAGCCGTGCCGTACGCATCGTACTGCTTCCGCTTCACTTCGTCACTTAGTACCTTTGGGGCAGCAGGAGGATGCCATCAGGAGACCATACGGATCCCGAGCAACGGGACAGCCTGCATCCGCATAGCTGCGTCTCTCAGGAGAATTCATGGCTACTGGCACCACCACCACCAGCCCACGTTCTCAAACCTTCTTGCCACCAGGAGGGCTACCCCGGCGCTCAGCAGCATGTGAATTACTGACAAGCTGCTGCTTCTCTGGTGTCCCTCAGCTCGTCACCAGGAAAATGCCAAGATCTTACTAATTTATAATAAGCAAGAATAATTTACATTATATATTCAATCATTAATACATCAGCTGAAAACGGGTGATAAGAGTGCTGGGGAAAATTTGAAAACCCATGAGAGCACAAACCAACATCAGAAGATTTCTGAACGAGCTGAAGACCAGGAAGAAACGGGGCTGGCGTGCAGCACAGTGGAAGGCACCTTTGGCTCAAACAGCTCCTAACTGTTGACAGATTTTTTTGTTGCTGTTTTTTTAAGCTGACCAATAACTCCACCGCAGTGACCGCAGCACCTCTGCCAGTCACTGACTGCTAAGAAAGAGCACAAATTGAAAGAGCCCAAAACATATTCAGCTAAATCAGATTCCTGGGCTAGGCACTTTCCTAGAGACACCGTTGGGGCAGGGGCACTCAAGCCTGAAGTACAAGATAGCAAAAAAATAGCCATGATTTTTACAGCACTCAAGAAATGTTTCCCCCCATCCAGCCTCCAACCTTTCCTCCTTTTCATCACGATAAAATCCTGCATGTTACCTCATAGGCTTCTGCCAGCTGAGCGAACTTCTCTTTAGCTTTAGGGTCATCCTTATTCGTATCAGGGTGGTATTTCTTTGCCAGCTAAACAACAAAAATTCAAGTATTAGAGACAGACAAACATGATTTCATAGAGTCATAGGTTGGGAAAGACTTCTAAGATCGTCCAGTCCAACCATCCACCCAACACCACCATTCCTACTAAACCATGTCCTGAAGTGCCACATCTACCCATTTTTTGAACCCATCCAGGGATGGGGACTCCACCCCTGCCCTGAGCAGCCTGGTCCAATGCCTGACCACTCTTTCAGTAAAGAAATGTTTCCTAATATCCAATCTAAACCTCCCCTGGCGCAACTTGAGGCCATTGCCTCTTGTCCTATCGCCAGTTAACTGGGAGAAGAGACCAACCCCCACCTCGCTACACCCTCCTTTCAGGTAGTTGTAGAGAGCAATAAGGTCCCCCCTCAGCCTCCTCTTCTCCAGACTAAACAGCCCCAGCTCCCTCAGCCACCTCATAAGAGTTGTTCTCCAAACCCTTCACCAGCCTTGTTGCCCTTCTCTAGACACACTCCAGCCCCTCAATGTCCTTCATGTAGTGAGGGGCCCAAAACTGAACACAGCACTCAAGGTGCGGCCTCACCAGTGCCGAGTCCGGGGGCACGATCACCTCCCTACTCCTGCTGGCCACACTATTCCTGACACAAGCCAGAATGCCGCTAGCCTTCTTGGCCACCTGGGCACACTGCAGGCTCATGTTCAGCCGGCTGTCGACCAGCACCCCAAGGTCCTTTTCCACCGGGCATCTGTCCAGCCACTCCTCCCAAGCCTGCAGCGTTGCATGGGGTTGTTGTGCTTTGTACTTCAGCGCGTCTCACATGCCAGGTAACGCGCATCAGGCAAGGCTTGGAGTTCACTATCGATACTCTGGGAATGGAACGCCTCCGTTTTCCGTTACCCTCCCAATACAACGACGGAGCCCCCCGGCGATCCCAGGGCCTGCTGGAAGGCGAGCGGAGCCGGGCGCAGCCAGACCGCCCCGCTGAGGAGACCCCCGAGCCGAGGCGCTCAGCTCCCCCCCCCGCCGCCTCCCCTCGCCTCCCGCGGGCCCCAACAGCGGGAGCTGACGGGCGGGCCCCTCCTCTACCGGCCAGCCCCGGCCCCGGGACCTGCCTGGTAGTAGGCCTTCTTGATCTCCTTCTGGCTGGCGGAGCGCGGCACCCCCAGCACCCGGTAATAGTCCTCCTTGGCGCGGGCCCCGGCGCTGCTGTGGAAGGCTGCGGCAGGGCGCTCCGTCCCTGCGGGAGAGGAGGGCAGAGGCGCCGGGGTGAGGGCCGGGAAGGGACGCGACAGCCCGCGGCTCGCCCACCCGCCCCGGCCCCGCTCACCCGCGGCGCGGAGCCCGGCGCACAGCGGCAGGAGGCGGCGGGCGGCGAGAGGCCGCGGCCCGCCCAGCCCGCGGACGCGCCAGAGCAGCGGCAGCCGCCCGTCCCCCGGCCCGCGGCTCCTGGCGGCGGCGGCGATGGCCCCAACCCACCGCGACCAGCCCCCGGCCGCCATCTTGGCCAGTACGCGGCCTTGCGCCTGCGCCACCGGCGGCGCGCGACGGCGGCGCGCCTGCGCGGTAGCCCCGCGCCGGTGCCGGGCTCCCGCCGCCGCGCATGCGCGGTGCGCCGCCGCCGGACGCGGCCGCCGGTGCCTTCGCGCCCTCCGGTTGCGGCGGCCGCTGAGCTCGGGGGGTCGGAGCCCTCCCGCTCTCCCCGTCCTCCCTGCCTGCCTTCCCGGCCGCGGGTCCGGTGGCCCCGGAGCTCTGCGGGAGGCAGGGGAGCGGGCTGCACACAACCCACCCCCCCCCCCCCCCCCGGGACGGCCCGAGGGCGAGGGGTGCTGAGGAGAGCCCGGGGGGCGTGCCCAGTGCGGAGGGGCGGGGCTAAGCACAAGGGCGGGGCCCGGGCGGTGGCTGAGCTGGGTCCGGAGCGGCCCGCTGCAGCCGGAGCACCATGAACCGCTTCAAGGCGTCCAAGTTCCGGCACACGGAGGCCCGGCTGCCCCGCAGGGAGGTGAGAGCCGCGGGACGCTCCCCGCCGTCCGGTACCGGGGCGCGGCAGCGGGGAGGCCCCGGGGATGACGGGCGCGGCTCTGAGTCCCCGGCCCGGTGCCCGGCCCCTCTTGGGGCTCTGCAGCCGGGGGCCGGCGGGGACCCCCAGCCCTCTCCCGCGGGGCTCCTGTTCTGGTGCCGCCGCCTTGGGGTACCCGTCCCATGGCGGTGGGGAGCCGGGCTGCGCCCCTCCTGCCCTGGCACCCTGGCCGGGCACGGGCAGTTGCCCACCCACCATCCCGGCTCGGCTTGGTCCCTCAGCCAGGGCAACGTGCATCCCGAGCAAGGAATGCTGGGCCCCGCGCCCGTCACCCCGCTGCCGCAGGGAATGGGGAAGTGCCGGAGCCCCGTGGGACTGTGCCGAGCTCCGTCGCCCTGCCCGCCAGCCGCGGGGCTCGGCACTGTCGACGCCGGGCAGGTCGGTGGGTCTTGCCAGGCTGCACGGAGCCAGGTGGTGCCCAGCTCAGCCCCAGCCGTGCTGAGCGTCGTGATCCGTCTCGGCTCACGAAGGGATACTAGGTCAGGGGTGGGTTATGCCGGGTGAGCCACGTTGGGGAGCGTTACTGGGACACGTAGCCCTGTCCGGGGGCTCCCGGAGCTGCACGCCCTTCGCCTGGCATCTCTGCAGCACCGTGGCCATGACTGAGGCTGCCACTGGCCCATCCTGCACTGACCCGGCGAGCACCCAAAGCATTCCCCTGAGCTTCAGCTGTAGGAGCGGATGTGGTGGTCCCTGCCGTTGTGCGCAGCCTCGAGGACCCCGCTGTCCCCACGGCATGCCAACCTCGGCACATCTGCAGAGCGGGTGGCTGGTCACCGAAATCTCAGCTGGCCGAGCGTCTGGCTGCGAACCTCAGGGTGCTGATGGGCTGCTGCCAGCGGCCGGCCCAGGGAGCGCGTGTGTCTGTGCGGTGTGGGTGCTGGGGCGCCCAGCCACAGTCATGGCATCCGCTAGGCAGGGACATCCCTGTCACCACTGCCTTCGTGCCAGCTCCCACGGTGCGGGAGCTCTGCGGAACATGGGTGGACAGCGTGCTCTCACCCCGGTGCGCGGGGAGGTGTCTGCTTGGCTTCCGGCAGCCCACACCGGGCTCGGCACATGGGAGGTGGCCTTTCAGAGAGGCATTTCCCATCCAGATGTGAAACGTGTCCCTGGGAAGCGAGGCCACGTCACCGAGCTCCATGGGGTAAGAGGTGGAAGATGGACGTCTCGTCTCTGGACCCATCTCAGGTGTCACAGCGGGAACCGCTGTTCGTGTCCCCAGCCAGGCAGAGCAGCTTGTTTACGGAGGTGAAGGTGGACATTTGACCTGGCTGCATGAGGAAGCGCATCTGAGTCGCTTACCCCCTTCAGGCAGCATCTGCAGGGCTCTTCTGGCAGAGACGCCCTGAAAGCTTGCGGTTTGTTTTAGGGACATACCCAGGATGGTACCACATGCTTTACCGGCTGCGTTGGCACGCTGCAGGGAGGATCACTTCCCTGAGGGCTCCTGCCTGCGTGTGGGGACGTTGTGGGGCAAGGATGGACCAGCTCAGCCATCCCTCTGTGAAACCTCGCTGCGGGGGTCCTGTGTGGTAGCCCCAGATACTGGGGGCCAGATGTAGCTGGTGTGCCCCCTCGCTGAGGGACCAGTGCGGGGTGACAGGGTGCAGACTGTGGGACCCTTCCTCCTGGGTCCTGGCCACGCTCCAGACCTGTTCCCCGTGGCCACTGCAGCCCCCGGCCCGCCTGCTGGGTGCAGGGAGAGGAACCTCCCTTCAGCAGGAGAAGGGTTAACAGGTCTGCCACCGAGCAGGCTGCGGTGACAAGGACCGGAGGAAGTGCTGCAGGAACTGCTGCTCTCTGTCAGGCCTCAAAAGGAAGCCGTGCAAGGAGAGGAAACCTGGGGCTCAGTCCTTTTGGGGATGCGTACCCAGCTCCCTTCCCTGCAAAGAGCTCTGCCCTGCTTGCGGGGTGTCCACTGCTCTGGCGACCTGCTGCAGCTCCCTGTGATGCCGGTGGCTGCCGGCGGGCATGCCGGCATGCTGGCAGCTGTAAAACACCAGCCGTTGCCCTTAATCGAGGGTTGGACTTGGCACTGGGTGTGCCGGGGAGCTGCTGGTCCTGGTGGCCACTCGAAGCCAGGTGTCTGTGTCCCCTGGAGCGGGTCTGGCTGACGCAGGGTGTCCCGGTGCCCCACCGGCGCAGTGCTCGGCCATGGAGTAGTAGTGAGAAACACTGCAAAGCGGGATTTTCGTTTTGGAGCTGTAATGAAGTTCTTTGTCCGTGGGGGAAGCATGCTGTCAGAGGCATTATCTGCCTCAGTCAGCCACGGCCTGACCTTGTGGTGCTTTGCAGCCCAAGAGCTTTTGTCCCATCCCAAATTCCCCGACACCAGTTTATTGCCCAGTCCTCTAAGCCTTTCCCACCATGGGAAAGCCCAGGGCTGGGACAGTTTCGGAGAGAGGCAGCACTGGGAGCCGGGATGCTCCTGTCTCCCGTCCCTGGCAAAGCTGACCCCAAAGCTCCCAGCCCCAGCAAGGGGCTGCGCTTCGCGCAGAGAGCGTGAGTAGCCATGTTGTCCCAGCCCTTCCAGAGGATGGGGCCCGATAAAGTGCCCCTGGCACAACTCCATTGGTTCTGGCAGCCTCCGGGTAGTGCCAGGTCCAGCGGCGTGGGAGCCCTGTTGGGGCTGAGGGTCTCTAGCTGTGCTGTGCCAGTGCAGCCGTGCTCCAGCCACAGCACCAGGCCCCTCCGAAACAGAGGCACCTCCTGATGTGGGTTTTCCCTCTCCATCCCAGGCCTGGATTGGGGGTATCCGAGCGGGCTCCGTCGCGTCCTGCGGGAACCACGTGAAGGCCAGCTGCCGCTGGATCGCCTTCAATGCCGAGGCGCCAGGTGAGGCACAAGGGAAGGGGTGCCGAGCACGGTGGGGGGGTGGGATGGATTTGCCCTTGTAGTTCCTGCGGGGCTCATTGCTGGATCAGGAGCCGCCAGGACGCGCTAGGATGAGTGGAGGAGGTTTTCCCCAAGTGCCTCCAGAGGTGCTGACGGTCCCACATCTCTTGACTTGCATGGCAAAGCTGGGTGGCCTCCCCATGTCCCAGGCTGCGGGGGGGTGGGTTGTTCCTGGGAGCGTCGTGTGGGCGATGGGCAGGCTGGTGACCTGCTCTGGTGTCCTCTCCTGCAGGTGTGCTGGGCATCGTGCCGCTGGAGTGCGAGGACAGAGGCAAGAGGACTGTGTCTCAGCTCTGCTGCCACCCGGGTGAGCTGGGTGCCTGCCGGCCCTGGTCCGGCTTGTCCCGTGCCGGGGCACCGAGGAGTCGGGTGCCACCTCCCCCCTCCCCGGGAGGTGTTCGACCCTGCGTGGGCTGTGCGGAGGGGCCCCGGTGCCGAGTCCCAGCCTGGGATGCTGTGCTGGGCTGTATCGCAGGCGAGGGGCTGGGGGAGCTGCTGGAGTCCCCTGGGACCATCACCCACGGGCAGGGTGACCGTGACAAGTCTCCCTTGTGTGCGAGGCACGAGCCGACTGCAGCCACGCTGAGCACATGGGGCTCTGCCAGGCTGGGCTTCTGCTAAGGAGCTGAACTGGTCCACGTCCCTTCAGCTCCCAAGCTGCAGCGCGGTCTGGACGCATAGCTCTTGCTCACCCTCTTCCTCCGGCACACCCTTCCCATGTTACTCATTGCACGCCCTGAAGTTCCCAGTACACCCAGTGCCGGGCTGGCGGAGGAGCTGGGGACGGCATCGCCGCGGGCGTACCTGGCTCCAGCGATGGGAGGAACAGGCGGGACTGGCGGCCACGTGGCCCTGAGCAGCTCTGATGTGGGCAGAGCGAGTGCTGCCGGGGAAGAGGCGGCTGGCAGCACTGCTGCGGGCAGAGGAGCACGCGCTGCGGAGGCAAGGGCTCTGCCTCCTGCCAACGGAGTGTTGGGGAGCCCGGGGTACCCCTCTCCCGGGGGTGGAGCAGCATTTCCCCCAAAAATCTGCACCAGAGCAGCGAGACGGGAGCCGGTCCCAGCGCCACCTTCCCATGCGCATTGCCTTGGCATCACTGCGGTACAGCACAGCGTGCCCAGCCCGTGCTGCCGCTGCCCGGCTCGATCATGGCATGGGGCTGGGCACAGGAGCTGCACCGCACCAGCAGGCAGGCCAGCGAGCTCTGCTGCACCCAGGGCAGCGCTGGAGGGGGCACGGGGAGCCGGCACAACGCTGACAGCTTCTTAAGGAGATTTAGCACCAGCCCTTTGAAGCCGCCCGTGCCAGAGCAATGCCTCCGGAGCGAGGAAAGGATTTTTCTCTCCTCGCAGGGCAAGTGCAGCGCAGTGAGCTGCTCACTTTTCGTGCCTCCCGGGCCTGTCTCTCCACAGCCTCCTGGAAGCGGAGAAGTACACAGTGACCTACTTTTCCGAGCGTGCCAAATGCATCTGAGGGGCTGCTGCCGATGGTGCCAGCCCTCCTCCCGCGGGGCCCTGCTGCCGGAGTCGCAAGGAGCGTCCCTGCTGCCAGCACGCCGAGCCGGGGCATTACAAAGGGAGCCTTGTTACCAGCACAGCCCCAGCTGGCCACGGCCTCGCTCGCCGGTGTCCGGGCTGGCACAGACGCCCTTGCGCTGCTCATGCTTCTCCCTGTGCCTCCCGGGGATGTGCGTCCTGAAACCGGAGCCCAGTCGAGGTGGTGGTGGGTTAGACGGGAAGATGCAATTGCGAGGCGCTGCCCTTCGGGGCTCCCGTTCCCCCGGGAAGGGGTGCAAGACCCTGATGGACAGCGGGGAGAGGCTCAGGCTCTCGCAGCAAAGCCTCAGTGGGGCTGAATCCGACCCCGGCTGCCCGCGCCTGCCCGCACGCGTGCGTGCGTGGAAAGAGTCTGTGTCTGGGGAGGAGGAAAGGTGGGCAGACGCGCTGTCTGCAGGGGTGAGGTGAGGACGGACCTGTGCCCTTCTCCTTCCAGATGTGGTGACGGACTTTGACTTCTCGCCCTTCGATCAGTTCCTGCTGGCTACGGGCTCTGCTGACAAGACGGTGAGTGCTCAGTTACAGGGTCCCGAGGGAGCACCCTGTGTCCCCCAGGCGCATCCCTGGAATTTGGTGTAGAGCCTGGGGGAGATGGAGCCGGAGTGATGGGAGTAAGAGCCTGGGGAGGAGGGTGCCAGCCTTGGGGAGCAGTGTGGGGTGTCCCCAGGTTGGGGGGTACGGGGCAGATGATGTCATTGAGAGATCAGCTCTCTCCCACCTGGGATGCCCACAGCTCTGATCCCACCGAGCTGTGATGAGTCCGGCGTCCTCAGGGACCGAAGCCTGGAAAAGCAGCAAGCCCAAGTCGAGCGCTGCCGGCACCCAGCCGAGCCCGGCTACCCTGCCCGGGGACTGACCCCCCTCTCCCTGGGGCTGCAGGTGAAGGTGTGGCGCCTGCCCGAGAGCGGCCAGGACATGCCCAGCGACGCGGGGCTGACCCTGGGGCCCGGGGGGGACCCGGTGGATGTGCTGCAGTTCCACCCCACCGCAGACGGCGTCCTGGCCAGCGGCGCGGGGAAGCGAGTCACCGTCTGGGACGTGGGGCAGCAGCAGCCGCTGACAGGTAGGCATGGCCGTGCCTGCTGGCTCCCACCTGCGACGTGTAGCTCCACCACACTGGTGCCTGCGCTCCAGCAATGGGCGCAAATCCAGATGGTGGTGTCACCGAACAGCCAGCGCGGGTGGGTTTTTGGGCAGGGAGCACCGCAGCCCCTCGTGTGTGTGCACGGGCTCCCCTGGGCTCCGATGTAGCGGTGTAAAAGGCTCCTGTCCTGCCTAGGGTGTCCGTCCGTAGCAGCTTTGCTGGGGGTGCCCTGGGGTGACGGGTCCCTCTCCCTGCGCGTGGGTAGACGTGGGTGCTGCGGGCTGTCGCTGGGCAGCCTCCCCCAGACCCCAGCTCACCGGGCAGGGAGGGGAGGCTGGGCGGCAGCGTGGGGGTGTGAGCGCCCTGCGGCTTTCCCAGGGCTCCTGCTCCTTGGACCGAGCCGGGATGCTCCTCGCGTGGACACAGCAGCGTCCCGGCAGGTCCTGGCCCCTGCTCCGGCTGCCACCAAAGGCCGGATCGTGTCCCCTGGGAAGCGCCCCGGTGCCCAGGGGCGGGAGGGCAATGGCTGCCACCCGTGGCCCTGCCTCACGGCCGAGGGACCCTGCTGACCGCGGCCCTGGGCCTGCCTTCTTCCCGCAGCCCTGGCCTCCCACGGCGCCCGGCTCCACAGCCTGGCCTGGCAGCGCGATGGCCGCCTGCTCGGCACCTCCTGCAAGGTAGAAGCGCAGCGCTGGCTGCCTGCGGCTGCCGGGGGCAACAGACCCGGGGGGTCGGGGCGGGGGGGGGGGCCACGCGGCGGCCCCATTTTGGGGGAGAAAAGGGCAGAAATGGGGTCGGCGAGGGGCGGGGGGGCCGCTAGGTGGCGCCTGCTGCTCGCTGCGCCTGGGGCCGCCATGGGGGCGGGAAGGGATGGAGGGGGGGGGCATGGAGGGGGAGAGGGATGGAGGGCGGGCAGGGCAGGCGAGCGGGCCGAGCGAGCGGGCAGGCCGAGCGAAAATGCAGGCTCCTGGGCCAAGCTTGCAGACCCAGCCAGCAGGCAGGACCCCGGGCCCAACGAAGGGGCAGGCCCCCATGCCAAGCGTGCAGGCCCCCAGGCCGAGTGTGCAAGCCCCCAGGCCGAGCGTGCAGGCCCAGCAAGCAGGCCCCCAGGCCCAGCAAGCGTGCACACCCTGGACCCAACAAACAGCAAGCCTCCATGCCGAGCGTGCAGGCCCCCAGGCCAAGCGTGCAGGCCCAGTGAGTGGGCCCCCAGGCCCAGCAAGCATGCAGGCCCCCAGACCCAAAGAACAGGCAAGCAGGCCCCCATGCCGAGCATGCAGGCCCCTAGGCCAAGCATGCAGGCCCAGCGAGCAGGCAAGCCCCCAGAGCCAACGAACAGGCAGGCCCCCAGGCCAAGTGTGCAGGCCCAGCAAGCAGGCCCCCAGGCCCAGCAAGCGTGCAGGCCCCTGGACCCAACGAACGGACAGGCCCCCATGCCAAGCATGCAGGCCCCCAGGCTGAGCGAGCGGACTGGCCTCCATGCTAAGCGCGCGGGCAGAGCAAGCACAAGGCCTGAGCGCGCGGTCTCCCCTCTGTGCGAAGCACGCAGGCCCAGCGCAGAGGTGAAGCGTGCAGGCCAAGCAAGCTGCCAGGCCATGCCAAGAGGCCAAGCCCAGCTGAGCGTGCAGACCGAGCCTGCAGGCTGAGCGAGCAGCAGGCCCTCTGCATCGAGGGTGGAGGTGAAACGTGCAGGCTGAGTGAGCAGGTGGGCGCGACGTGGAGCATGGAGGCCAGCCAAGTGTGCAGACTGAGTGTGCAGGCTAAAGCAGGCGGTTGGAGCCCCGTACCAAGTGTGCAGGCTGAGCACAGAGGCTAAAACCACAAGCCATGCCGTCTGGGGGTGCAGCTCAGCCCCCAAGCCATGCCGTGTGGCCCCCAAGGCCCACAGCACTGCTGTGCCATGCCATGCTGTGCCATGTGAATCTAGCTGGCACGGTGTGCGCTCCCAGATAGCACCCTGGCAGCAAGGCTGGCACCGGGCACCTCCCTGCTGCCTCTGCACCCCAGCCAGCCCTTTCCAAAGGGCATCCCACATCCCATTTGGCTGTGGGGTGCCAGGCAGGGCTCGCTCCCTTGCCCATGGGATGCTGGGGAGCGCTGGCAGGATGGCATCCGAGGGTTGGGCTCCATTCCTGGCTCTACTTTGGGGGCTGCCCCCTTTTCTGCGAGCAGTTTTGAGGGTGTCGGGGTCCTGGTGAGGCTGTGGGGGTCCTGGGGGTGCGCCCCTGCCTGTGACGTGGGGCAGGACGCTGTGCCATAGGGGCAGGCAGGAGGAGCGCTGGGCATGAAGGACGAGGGCTGCTCGCTCCAGCCTTCTGCCTGACACAGCCTGACATCTCACTGGTCCCAAGGTCCTTAACCCTCCTCTGTTTTCTTTTTATCTCAACAGGACAAGAAACTGCGGATCTTTGACCCCCGAGCCAGCCCGGCTGCCTCCCAGGTACTGTCCCCCACAGGTGTGCTGGCCAATGTGGTGCAGGCAGCCCTGCCTGACCGGGGTGCCCGCTGCCTGCCCTGGGGTGGGCTTGCTGCCCCAAACTGTGCCTGCCCTGGCACAGCTTGGGAGAGGCAACGTGATGGCACAGGCTGGGTGCAGGGGGAATGGGCAGCCTCCTCCTCTTCCCCAGTGGGGTTTGACAGAGGGGGCCCCTGCCCACCCGCCTGGGCCAGCAAGACCCCCTGGTGCGCTGGCACACTGCTGCTGGGGCTGTCTGCCTGCGGGCAGCGATCCCCAGCCCTGTGGACGTGGAGGCTGCGAGCTCCCAGGCTCTGCACCGCTGGGCGGGAGCTGGGTGAAAGGCTCTCGGGGACGAGGACCTGGCAGGGTGAGGGCTGGGCGGCTGGATCCGCACAGCTCAGCAAATAACGATGATTAGGAAATAAGCAGAGGACTTAAGCCTTGACGTCGAGTTTAAACAGCCTCTTATTAGAGGTTTCCTGTGGCTTGGGAGCTCTGGCTGCTGGCGGCTGCCGTCCCTCACTGCGGAAAGGACTGGAAGCCTTCGGGAGGGGAGGGATGCAGCGGAGAGCCAGGCGAGACGGCCGCAGCGGGCTCTGCTGCTCCTCAGCTTCTCCTGCTGCCGGTGTGCACGTGGCCACAGGCTCAGGAAGCTGATGGCCCCGGTGCCCATGCTCAGGCACAGCCGTAACCCCGGGCGCTGGCTGGGGGGAGCTGGTACCCCAGTGCGGCACTGCACCAGGACTCACCTGCCGCCGGCTGCCCCTGTGCGGGGCCTGGGTGCTGAGCTCTCGTAAGGCCCCAGGGTGCTTTCTGTGGGTACAAGCGGTGCCCTGACCCTGCAGGCAGCGTTGTAAATGCAACACCACAATATATGAACATAAACCCAGCAGTTACATGTGCAGGGCCAAATGCTCCCAGCCCTCGAGTGGCCTCCGTGTCGCTCCCTGGCTCCGGGTGCCACTCGGCATGGCTGGAAGGTGACAGTCTGCTCCCAATTCCTCCTGCATCTGTCCACCGACGGCCCCAGGCGCTGCTCCCCACCCCACCTGCCCCCCGCTTCTCCCCCTGCCAGACCTGTCGGCTTCTATAACGGCGTTTTGGCGAAGCTGTGAGCGCGATGGGCTCGAGCCAAGTCTCCTGGGGAGGGTGGACTCTGTCTCGCTGAGCTATTAAAAATAACGTGTGAATGATGGTGGCTGTTCAAAGCAGGCAGTTCACTTCCCTCCACTGCCGTCTGATCCAGCCCAGGGCCGGCGCTCGGGGTTTGCCAAGAGAAATATGCACCTTCACTGCCGCGGCCGAGCGCTGCCGCGCCGCAGCCCTAACCCCGGCCGGCTGAGAATTGATGAAGATGTTTAGTCTTGGAGAAGTACTGTGCTGAAGGGGAAAACTTTAAAATGCCATAAATCCTCTGGAAGTTTTGCGCAGGGCTTGCTTAGCCAAGAGGAATAACACTCCTGTGTTTTGTTTTTTTTTTTCCCCGGTTGCTGGAGGGCTGGGTTGTTTGGAAAGGCTCCTTCTCTCCAGGGCCAGTGTGGTTACGAAACCGGGTGAAGCCGGGGCCGCCGTGCGGTACCAACACCTCGCGAGCTCTCGGCTTTGAAGTCGCCCGGTTTTTCACAGCGGCGAGCGAGGTGAGCGGCACGATGGGTTTTCCAGCTGGGCTGGCCCCTGCGGTGCCGCGGGCCGGGTTTCCTCTGCAGCAGGCGAAGGGCTCGGGCTCGGCACCGCCGTTAGCTCACCCCGGTCCCTTTGCAGCATGCGGTGCCGAAGTCGGACGCGGCAGAGGGCTGCTTTTCCAGCTGGTTTTGTTAATTTGCCAAGCCTGCCTCATTAAACCTTTGGTTTTTTTAGAGCAGGAGAAAAGGATGAGAAGGAGCTAAAGTAAGAGCCTCGGGAGCAGGGAGGAGGGGTTGCCACCGCTTTGCTGTGATGCGCAGGGCTGGGGACTGAGGTTGGGTGGCGAGGAGGGTGACTGGCAGGCTGCCTGCACCCCTCGGCCGTGCCCCCAGCGGGGGCCTGACCCCTCCAGTCCTGGCTATGTCCGCAGCAGCTATTTTGAGCACGTCCCAGCAGTGGGCAGGAGCCTGTGACGCAGCGAGAGCGGCGTGCCCGGGGTCTGGCTGACCCGCAGGGTGGTCGGTATGTACCCGGGGCCATGATTTCCCTTGGGAGAGCAGTGGCCTCATCCTGCTGCACCCCCAGCCCCTCATTGCTGCGTCTGGCCTGAAGCAGGGAGCTGCGGCCCCTTTGCGAGCATGAGGGCTGTGCTTACACCCCGTTGCTGCTCAGCGTGCCTTCTCGGGGCGCTAAGCCGTCAGTGTTGATGCTAGAGTCATCCCTTCGCTGCTGCGGGTCCAGCCGTGCCTCCTCGTGCAGCCACGCTCCCCTTGCCCAGCTGGGGCTGGGTCCCAGCGCTGCCGGCCTGCTGGAGAGGTCCCACGAGTCCCGGCCTCTGCGTCATCCCCTCCCAAGGCCACGCTGCCCCAGCCTCAGCCCCCTCCCCTCCCACGGGTGCTGGTGGTCGCCCTCCTCGCCTTGACCCTCTGGCTGGAAGCGAGTCACATCCTCTTCCTCCCAGCTTCAGCTCTGCCGGGGCTCAGTGCTTCTCCGCTCCCGCCCTTGCCTACCCCGCGACGCCTGGGCAAACCCCACAAAATGACCCTCCTGCCTCCCCCGGGCTGTGCCCTCAGGGTGCAGTGGGACGGGGTGGTGAGTGGGGGTTGGAGGGAGGGTGCCTGTACCCCGACTGATGCCTTGGGTGGGTCACCAGGACTGGTGCAGGGCAGTGGTTTGCGTATGGCGTGGGGTAATAAGGTGGCATCTCTGCTTGCCCGCTCCTCCAGCCACCCTGTCCTCCAGGTCCCCAGGCTGGGTTCCCGGGCTTCCTCTCCCCGCGGCTGGTGGGGGCAAGACAGGCGCACAGCACCCTGCCTGCACAGCGGGCCAGGGTCTTGCCCGTCCTCCAAAGCAGCGCTCACCAAAGTGGGGTGCACACGGCAATCCGTGGGCGCGCAGGGAGAGAACATTAGACCTTCAGCCATGTGGGCATGTCGTTTATACGTCAATCAGCATGCGTCTGCTGGGGGGGCGTCCTCAAAAATATTTACTGACGGGGTGTGCGATCGAGAAATACTTGGAGACGCTGCTGGAAAGAAGAGAGGTGGCTGGCGGGGGCAGAAAGCTGCTACGTGGGGGGACCGTCCCGTGCTCTGTGGGCAGCGTGGCTGCACGTGAGCCCGTGCCCCGGTTCGGTGTGGCAGAGCCACGTCCGCCGGACACGGCACCGCGCCGCATCCCGCCCCCGCACGCTGCGTGCATCTGGCCGGCACCTGGCTCCCATTACGGGGCCCGGGCAGGCGCCGCCGGTGCTGGGCTGCGGGGCCGCTGCCGTGCGCAGCCAGTGTGGGATGGAGAGGAGCCGGCTTCGTTCTCACGAGAAACTTGCCCCGCCGACGCTTCGGCAGGACCGGGGGCGAGGGAACGGCTGCGCGCACTGGGCGAGCACACGCTCCTGCTCACGTCTTAATGAGCTCGGTTTTAATGAGTAGGACCGGGGCTGAGGGCAGCTGGGGACAGCTTGGAGGGTGTCCCCGTGGGTTTGTCCCCACCATGGGTTTGTCCCCCCGCCCAGTGGGCCATGCCGCCGGCAGAGCTTGGTGCCACTGGGGGCTCCCGGGGGCTCGCAACCCCCCAGGCACAGCTGGTGAGGGGCTGTCCCCCCGAGGCCGGGGCTGCCCCACCTCTGCCTGCAGCCCCAGGGCTGGGAGAGGGACTCTGGCCCCTCTCCCAAACCACAGCCACCATCCTGCGGGCCACATCAGCCGCCAGCACAGAGCAAGGGGAGGGTCTCCATGGGCAGCATGGCCATGGTGGCAGAGCGATGCTGTGGCGAGGTGGAGATCAGGGCTGGGGTAACCTGGCTGTGCCGACAGCCCCATGGACCCCAGCGTGTCACCTCTGGCCAGGACCCAGCTGTCAGCCCAAGGCCGGCTGGGGACCGCTCGCCGGGGGAAGGCATCAGGACATAGGGAGACTTTTAGCCTTCCTGCCCCCGACCCCATCGGTGCGGTATCCCACGCTGGGGTCACCCTGGGGGTACCTGACTCCCAGCCTCGGCAGCGGCTTCCTCCGGGCTGGTGGAAGGTCCGCAGCATCCCACATTCCCAAGGAGACCGTGGGAAGCTTTGAAAAAGTTGGCCTGGCTCTGGGCTGCCTATTTATAGCACCGCGCACTCGGCACTCTCATGCTTCTGTTCCCCAGCGTAGCTGCACGGGACTGTTTATATTTCCTCTGCTCTGCTTCCCCCTTGGCCGTCCTTTCCAGGAATGCTGCTTGGTATGGCAGACATGGGGAAGTCGAGGAGGATTTCGGATGAGCCAGTGGCATCACGAGGGATGCAGGCGTGTGGGGGCACCAGCTCGCCCTCGCCTGGGTGCCCTTCCCGGCTGGGAAGGCCATGCCTCGTAGGGTGCGGGCATGAGGGCGCAGGTCGGCGCCTCGCTTGCCGAGGGCTGGGGCTCCGGCACAGCATTTTGGGACACCCAACCTGGGGCTTGATAACAGTCTCACAGCTGGGCTTGCAGAGATGCGGGAGAGGAAGGGTGGGTGCTGATGGGTGCTGCAGTCTGCCCAGCCTGCGACCAGCGGGTCCCCTCCACCGCCTGCCTGGGGAAGGGAGGTCCTGCTCCTGCCCCAGCCCCGTGCCTGGGCATCCCTGCCGAGGTGGGAGCCTCCGCAGCCGTGGGGGCTGTCCCGGTGGGAGCCTGCTCGCCTTCCTGCCCTTGCTGGGCTGGCAGCATCCTCGGGGCGCAATCCTCGATGATGCTGCCCTGGCTGGCGGGATCGGGGAGGCAGCTTGGGCAGGAGGGGGCTCACCCCGCTCCCTGCGCACCCCAACACAGACACCCCACACCGGGCAGGGGCCAGTGCCGGCAGTGTGATGGCAGCCAGAGCATCGCTGCTGCCATGTGCAGTGACTGGGTTCCCTGTGCTCCCTCGGGAGCAGGATGAAGCTCAGGGTCTCCCCGAGCTCTGGGCAGAGACCAGGAGGAGCAGGGCCGGCCTGGGAGAGGCTGCTCTGCACTCCTGGCCACCTCTGGAAGAAGGGGGATTTGGCAACAGAGGAAGATCCCTCACATTCTTCTGCCGGGAGGAGGATGCTGCGGTGCTGTGGTTAACCCCCTCGGCTCCCCAGGAAGCCTCGGGGGCTTTGGAGGGAGCGATGGCTTCCCCTGCGTGCATGGACCCATCGTTTCACTATGGGAAGGAGGTGGCTGTCCCCAAGAGCCAGCTGCAGTGCCCCGTCCTGGGAGGAACCCTGCTGCCCCGGCGCCCGCTGGCACAGGGATAGCTCAGCCTGGCGCTGGTGCCTTCTGCGCCCACACAGGTCCCTGCGCTGGGGCCGCTTCCCACGGGGGTCAGATGCCTGCGCTCTGCCAGCCGCAGGCCAGGCTGAGCTGTTCCGGCCTCTGCCAAGGGCTGAGCTGTGACCCCCCCGAGCTTTCTCCTCCCCATCCAGCCCCACGGCTCTGCCCTGGGCTCCCCAGCCCCGGCCCTCCCTGCCCTGCATCCCGGCTGAGGGCGGCTGCTCCTGCGGAGGCAGGGATCGCCCCAGCACTGGAGCAGCGTTGGCTTTGTGTCGGGCTCTCCCAGGCAGCCGAGGCGCCGAAGGCGGTCGCTCCCCGCGGGCAGCTGTTACCAGCTCACCCGGCCCCGTCGCGGCATTGCCACCAACAGCTGTGTCCGACACGCTGGCCCTGCTCCCCGCCGCTGGCCTCCCTGCAGCCCCTGCACAGGGAGCTGGGCTGGGGACCCCCGTCGGTACCGGCGCCATGCCCCAGCTGCTGCTGGGAGGGATGGGTTGAGCTGGGGAGAAGGACAGTGCCGGGAAACCCTCCCCATGCAGCTGATCCTGCTCTGAGGAGCGAGCGCAAGCTCCCCCCAGCCTGGGCTGCCTAAAACCAGCTGGGCTGGACCTGCACAATGGGCTGGAGGAGGCTGGGCTGCCTCGGCGCTGGCGTGGCCAGGGAGCTGGGAGGCCTCCTTGGCTCCCCGTGTGCCCCCCGGAGCTGGTGGTCTCCTCTCAGCCTGCCGGAGAACGAGCAGCTCAGGAGAGATGCCGGTCCCTCGGGCTGCGGCTGGTCCCCTGCTCCAGGGACACGGGGGGATCCCAGCACCGCCCCGGGCTGGGTGCCAGGGTCTCTGCCCAACTCTGGCAGCCGCAGGGACCCGCAGCAGCCCCTTGGCCGCCCCGGGGCTCTCCGCTGACCAAACCACACCGGTGTCCACCATTGGTGCCATGTCACGCCACCCCAGCCCTGCCGAGACCCTGAACACCAGTGGGGAGGACACAGGGCGGGGGGTCTCCAGGGACCCCCCAGGACTGACTGCCATCCAGCCCCGCGCACTCACCCCTGGCAACGTCTGCACAGCCGGGTGTCTGAGCCACCACTGACAGCGGAGCACCCCAGCCCCGGCCTCCGCACATACTTGCTGCCATACGTACTGCTCAGCCGGGATGGAACTAACGCAGAAAACATGGCACTGCGCCGCGGCCAGCACAGCGTGGGCTGGGAGCGGCGTCGGCATCGCCCTGCCCTCTGCCAGCCACGCCACCGGCCCCGGGGAGCTGCCGCCCACCGCCGGCTCCCAGGTGCTGTGCTGGATGGTCCGGGGCACCGGCAGTGCACAGGGGTCAGCGGGGCCGGCACGGTCGCTATCGACTCTCCAGCTGTTGAGTTTTGGCTGCCGTAGCCGCGCAGCTCAGGTGCAGAAGTGCTCTCCCGGCTGACGAGCAGGCTGGCCCCGGCTCCCAGGGTTTCCATCCCCCTTGGCACCAATCCTGGGACGTGTTCCCTTCTCCAGGCCCTTCTCCCCCCAGGAGCCAGCTCCAGTGCCAGTGTGTTGGAGGTGGGGGACGGGCCCCTCCTGCCCCACATCCTGCCCCGTGGCTGGGAACGCCGGGCCCAGCTTGGCCAGCACCACCTCTTCCCAGTGAGCCGCACTGGCTGGCGAGTGCCGTGTTTGTGCTGGCAGGAGGCTCGCATGCCGGAGCCGGGGGAAGGATGAGCTTGGCACCGTCTGCCTTCTCCCGCCCCAGCTGCGGGTCTCTCCAGAGAGCGGGCATCTCGCTGGGGCCGGTGACCAGGACCGGAGGTGGCTGCTCCTAGCGGGGCATCTCTGGTGGGGCAGTGGGAGATTCGGTGCCTCTGTGGACCCTCGTCGCAGTGGCCGAGCCTCACTGGCGGTCCCAGTGCAGTTGTGGCCAGTGGTGCATGGTGCTCAAACCGAGGGGGATGCGGCTCGGGGGACGCAGCTCCTCTGGCACCAAGGAGACCGTGTGCATGCCAGCCCGGGGCTGCGGACGCGTGGGCACCCTCCTGTGCCCACCCCATCCCTCCTGCCCCGCGCTGGGTCCCCCCTGCCCTGCACGGAGGTGCCAGAAGTGCCGTGATGGGTTTAGCTCTGGCAGAGCCCGCTGCTTTTCCATGCCAGCTCTGAAATCGTTAGCAGTCTTTTACTGACGCTTCACAAACGAGAGCGAGGGGGCTGCGATCGCTGCCTGCGCCGTGGGGCGAGCGCTGGCTGCTGGCTCCTGCTGGGATGCCGGGAACCGCAGGGCCCATCTGGGGCCCACATGGGAGCTGGCAGGCAGCCGCCACTGGCCCCGCGGTTACTCTTCCCTTCCCGTCCTCGGCTGAGCAGCACCAGGGTGCAGGGGGGAACACTGGGCTGGGGACAGTGGGCAGGACGAGGCGGTGGTGTGGGCTGGGGGTCCCGGCCCCGCGGGGAGATGGGGGCAGAGGCAGAGTGGGGCTGCAGGGGGTCAGAGCACTGTGGGGTCCAGGCTCAGTTTGCCGTGTGTTTCGGTAGCATCCGGACACAAGTGGGGCACCCAGCTCCTGCAGTCAGGATTCGGCATGGATCGAGAGCCCGGGGATGCAGCTGGGGAAGTAAGTCCCTGTGACTCCAGCCATGGCCGTGGTCCAGCCTCTTCTCATGCCTGCCAGCATGGAGCAGCTTCCTCGCGGCACACCGGCCCTGAGCCCCCTCACCGGGTGCGGACAGAGCCCCGAGGGACCAGGGAGCCGCCCTGTGCCCCCTCACGCTCACATTACCTGCTGCCACCCTCTGCTCCTCACTGGGAGCCAGGCCAGCCGCTCCACAAAGCAACCACGCTGGCACCAGCCCAGGGTGGGGGCTCGGGACTGTCACCGCTTGCAGGCTGTCCCCACTGCACTGTCCCCGTGGGTGTCTCTCAGTGGGGCCGGGAGCCAGCACTCAGCTCCACGCGCTCAGCCCCGGCGCGGTTCACGGCCACCACCGGTGAAGCACACATCCTGCGCGGCGTTCCCGCCGTACCGGCAGCGATTCTGATGGCTGTGTCTCCTGTGCCTTGCAGAGTGTCCTGGGACACGAGCACAACAAGGACTCCCGGCTGCTCTGGATGGGCTCAACCGATTGCCTCATCTCTGTCGGGTTCAGCCAGGTACGGTCCTCACCGGGAGGGCAGCTCTGGCCCTACCGGGATGTCCCAGCCCCGCTCCCTGCAGCGACTCTGCCAGGGCCCCGGGTGCTTTTTTGGGTGGTGTATCCCCCATGGAAGCAGGAGGCCCCCTCACTGGGTGGCCGGGCCCCTGCTGGGGACCGAGGGAGGCTGGCTGGCGAGGGCGGTGGTGCCCCACCAACGCCGTGTCTGTGCCCTGCAGATGCGGGAGCGGGAGGTGAAGCTGTGGGACACGCGGCAGTTCAGCAAGGCGATGCTCACCGTGGCGCTGGACACCTCGCCCGGGTAGGGATGGGGACTCGCCGCGGGGCAGGAGGGCAGGCGGTGGGGACAGGGGTGGCACGGTGGGGACGCCGTGGTCAGAGACCCACGGGGAGTGTGGTGGTGGAGCAGGAGGTGGCAGAGAGCTCCGGGCGCCGGCAGCACCCGGCCACAAAGCTGGGGACAAGACTGGGGACGGTGTGGCTGCGTCCCCAGCACCATTCGGGTGGGACAGGAGAGCGATGGCAGTGCCAGGGCTGGCACAGCCGTGTCCCCAACAGTGCCACCAACCACCACAATGCCACAGAGCACCCATCGCTCCCCAGCACTGCTGAGGTGGCTGCTAGCTGGGTGGGCACATGGACCAGGGCAGCACAACAAGACGCTGCGGGCGAGCAAATCCCTTTGGCTCTGCCCATCCGCCGGAGCGGCTCAGCCCTGATCCCCTGCTCGCAGTGGGCTGCGGCACTTGGTGCCGTGGCAGCTGCCCAGCCAGCCGTGGCCAGGCCGGCGGCAGAGCCATGCTCGCTGGGCGTCCCGTGGGGAAGTGGAAGAGGAGCTTTTGTGGCCATAAAGGGTCAGCGCCCCTTGTCAAGGCGCGACGGAGCTGTCTCCTGTCTGCCCAACGAGCTGGCCCAGCATCACGGTGCGGGCAAGGAAACGGGAGGAGGAGGAGGAGGCAGCGCCTTCATCCCACCAGGGCGATGGGGGTTTGGGGCAAGGTTCTTGCCAGGCTGCGCTGGAAGACGCCGGCTCTCCCCAGAGCTGCTGGCCACACACAGGAATGCTGGGACACTTGCTGCACGCCGGGCTGGCTCTGTGGTGGTTTGGGGTGCCGGCGCAGGCTAGGTGGTCGGCAGCTGCCCAGTGCCGGTACGGGGCCTCTGGCAAAGAGGTGAGTGAGCTGTGACAGCGGGGCTGGCACTGGCAGCAGCCGGGACCGACGGGAGGGGAGAGCGTCGGCCGCGGGCACGGTGGGGAGGTGCTGGCACGGTGGCCGGGGAAGCAGCCCCGGGTGGGAGCAGGCAGGGAGGCTGATGGAGCATCCCTCAGCCTCCTGCAAGCTCCCAGGGCGAGCAGCTCACAGCTCTCCTGCTCCCAGCTCTGCCAGTGCAACGGGCCGAGGCAGCCTCGGGGACCAGCCATCATTAGTGTCCAGAGTGAACACTCCTGAGGGAAGCCGGGGCACACGGCACACTGCAAGGGGACGCTTTGGGGTCTGTTTTTGCTGCTGGCAGAGCATCCAGTGAGAATTACCCCAAATCCCGCTGCGTCTCGCACCCACACGCGTGGGCCTCCCTGCTGGCGCTGGGCCGGGGCGAGCCAGCCCGGCTAAATTGGATGCAGACGCCAGGCTGTGCTCAGCCCCCTCTGCGCAGGCTCCAGTTATTTTGGCTGCCGGGTTTATCGGCCGCCAGGAATGTGGCTGGCGGGCGCTGCCTGCACGTCATGCCGGGGCTCTGCCGGCTTGCAGCTGCGTGGCACGGCGATACGGAGGAGGGGGACTGGGGGTGGTGGGGGTGAGTGGGGACCCCCCCCCATGCCGGGGAGCCGCCAAGGAGCGGGAGGTGCTTTTTTTAGGCGGCCGCGCCGGGGCCGGCTGTGCTTCCAGCCCCAACCGCTCCCTGCCTGGAAATCTGGCAGAGATGACAAATGGCGGAGGGGGATTTGGGCTGGCTGCCGGCAGAGGTGCCGAGCGGGGGCCTTGCTCTCCCTCCGGCAGAGCCGTCCCAATTGGGGGCTGGCAGAGCACGGTGCTGGGGACCCCTGGAGCCATGGCTAGGGCAGGGTGTGGAGGGTTTGGAGGTCACCGGGCCCCCCCCCGGAGGCAGTGCCCAAACAGGGGAGCTGCAGGCATGGGTCAGGCTCTGTGCAGGGAGCGCTGGGTGCCGCTCGCTGCCCCAGGGATGGCGATTCGGCACCCCAGGGATGGAGGAGCAGCCGTGAGGCTGGGGTGCCTGTGTGGCTCTCCAGCGTGGCCATGGGGTGTCGAGGCCTGTCCGGCAGCACAGCAGTGCCGGCCATGCCGTGAGCCGTGCGCGGGGAGCCGGGCGCAGCAGCAGCAGCTCATTGAGGCTCTTTGAGGAAGCAATCAGTGGGCGGGCAGGAAACTCATACCGTTCATTACTGACGCCAGGCCGGCAGGAAGGGGAGCCCGCGTCCCCACCGCATCCCCACCGCGTCCCCACCGCGCCCTGCCACAGGGCCTGTGTCCGCCGAGCCGGCACCACGCATCCCAGGCGCCCTATGGCACCCCACAGCGGGGCCACAGCGTGCCCCAAGGTGGGGGACACCCCCAGCGTGCCCACCCCAATGCCCACCGCCGCACCGAACCCCACGGGGTGGCTGCCCCCCTGCCCAGCATCTGCAGGGGAAGAGGGCAGAGTGTGGGGGGGCACTGGCCCCATTCACCCTCACATCAGCAAGTGCATTTTGGGGGTCCCCCATCCCAAACGCTGAGCAGGCGAGATCTTTGTGACTGCGTAAAACTCATTTTCAAAGCACTCTGGCTGTGCCGGGGCTGCGGTCAGGAGCTGGCCCCCCCGCCAATGCCCAGCACCCCGAGGGAGCCGGTGGCAGCAGGCGCTGGTGGCCCCGGCCCCTCTCCACGCCGTGGTCCTCAACGTGCCACCTTCGGGTACCCACTGCTGCCTTCGACCCGGGTTTTGCCTCCCCACCCCCCGGCCCCCTTTAATTAGATCAAGGAGTGACGGGGCAGGAGCCAGGAAGGGGCCTCAATAGGTTATTGTTGCCCTAAATTGTAACCAGCACCAGCGGGGTTGGGTTACTGGCTCCGACTTGGGGTCAGCGACCAGATCCTGCTGCCGCGTGCCCGGCGGCCAGCGCAGCTCTGCCCGGGGACAGTGCCGTCACCGCGCCGGGGCTGGCGACAACAGCAGCTCCCTTGTGTCGCCACATCTTTTGGTGTCCTGAAAATGTCCCCAGGGAGGCTGGTGGGGGATGCCGAGAGATGGGAACAGCCGGATCCCCATCGCCCTTCACAGTGCAAAGTCCACCAGAGCTGGGAGGTGCCGGAGCCGGGACCTGCCGGGACCGCGGGGTGGGGAGCTGGCACGGCGGGGTGTTTGCGGAGGGATTCGGGGCTGTTTGGCTGCAGCAGGACACGGAGGGGCCTGGGTGGTTCCCTGGGGACGCTGCCCGCGATGCTCAACCCCCCTGCCGCAGCCAAAGCCCCGGCATCTCCCAGCTCCAGCCCTCGTGTCCCTGCTGCCACCCTGCCACTTCTTCCGGGTCACCGGCTGTAACGGGACCTCGACGGCTGGTCCTGCTGCCACCCCGCTTGGCCCCAATGCCCTGGGCACTGCTTTTTCCTGGGACTTAGAAGCCCTTTTGGGTCACACTGGGCGTTTTGGAGGGTTCTCTGACAACACCCACCCCAGCGGTCCGGCCTCGGTGGCAGAGCCCTGAGCAGGACAGGTCCATCCCCTGTCCCCATCCCTGTCCCCGTCCCCCTGCAGACCACTGCCCTCACCCTCTCCTCCCGCGGGTGCGTGGGCCAGCGGCTGCTCGCCATCAGCGACACAGGGGCTTTTCCTGCTGCTCCCGCTTGGCTGCCAGCCTCGGGCACGAGGCGGGGACAGAGGCCACCCCATCAGGTGCCACCCCAGTGGGACCCGTCCCCAAGGGGTGAGATGCTCCCGAGCGGCCGCACAAAGGGGTTAATGCCGGGGCGGCTGCCCGGCCCACCGCCTGCCCCGGTAATTACACGGTGTAAAAATAGCCCTGTGCCACACGCCGGGCGCTTGGGCGGGAAGGCAGTGAGCGGCGGCAGCGCCAAAATCGCTCCCAGATGGGCCACAGCCTCAGCCCACCACCGCCTCGGCGGCCGACCGGCGCTCCCCAGGCCCAGCCTCCCGGCCTGCCCCAGACTCCAGTGGGATTTCGGCCTCTCCACAAGCTCCTCCTGGCAGCCGATGCTTTGCGGCAGCGCGCGCGCCTACCCTCTTCCCAAGGGAGCGGGGATGGGGACCCCCAGCACCGGGGCAGGGTGTCTCCCCGGGGCTCTGCTCCGGCCGTGGGGACCTGGGGGACCCGGGGGACCAGGCTTTGGGTTCTGTGGGGCTGTGCCCAGCGCAGGGGACGCTTCTCTGGAGGCTGAAGACCTCCGAGCATGCAGCAGTCGGGGTGCAGGCCTGCGCCGGGCAGGGTGGGCCAGCACGGGGGGCAGCAGGACGTGCCCCGGTGAAGCCAGCGGCTCCTCCCGTTGTGGCTCCCTGCCGAGCCCCCCATCCTGCCAGCGGCTTCTGGCCGGGGCTCTTGGTTACTGGCCCCGCTGGATCGCGTAGCGAGAGGGGTTTTTTTTGGGTTCATTTCAGGGGTTTTTGCAATCCTTCCCCAGCGCTGATTCAGCTCAGAAGAATCAGCAGCGCCGCACAATGTGCCGCTCCGAGCCGCTCCTGGTGCGCGCCAGGGCTGGCAGTGGCCAAGGGGACTTTTGTGCTCGGGTTTGGGAAGCCGCAGGGGCTCGGGGGGCGGGAAGGGCCCGTTTTGGGCACTGCTGAGCTCCCGCGGAGCTGCCTGGGTGCAGATGGGGGGGATCCAACACGGGGGGGGGATCCGAGCCCTGTCGTGGCTACAGCATCCCTGTTCCCCTCCGTGCCTAGACCAAACCCCGCTGCCCCCCCATGCTGCTCCAGCCCCTTCCCTGCATCTCCCGGCCGGTGCCAAAAACCTTGGCTGGGGGCTTCCCGGCTGTGCCACACCTGCCAAAGCCGAGCTTTGCTCCTGTCGTGCCGGGGCAGCCAGTGTGGCATCGCCAACGCAGATGCAGTCACTGGGGAGCTGCTGGCAGTCCCCCAGGAGCAACGGGACCTGCCGAGGGACCGTGGGGGTCCCCAGCACCCACCTGACATGCGGGGGTTCCCCTGCAAACCTCCAGCTAATTGCAGCTGGGGAAAACAGTTTCGTTAGGAGAAGGGCGCATCACGGAGCCAGGCAGCAGGAGGGAAAGAGAGGGGCCAAGAGGGAAGGGGCTCGAGGGTCCCGGCGAGGTCCTGGTGCCAGTGAGGGAACGCGCAGGGGCCGACCCCACGCCCGGCCAGGCTCGCAGGGCTGCGGTGGCGACCAGCCGGAGGCACCCGGCGTGAGGCCACAGCTCCACCGAGGACTTTTCTTCTCTCCTCCTCACGGGGCTGGAAAATATACAAAGCTCGCAGCGAAAATATTTACACAGCAGCAATTTTCAGAGGAATTTGGGATGTTAATTTGAAAAATCTGTGGGGAGAGGACCACAATGGGCCCTTTGAGTGGGCGAGCGTGGCCATCGCACTGAGCCGCCTGCGCCGGCGAGGGGCCCCTCCTGCTGCTGCGCCGGCCCTAATGGGAGCCAGCCCTGCCGGAAGCCCACCTGGGAGCTGGGGGGCTGCACCAGCCCACCCCGCCGCCGCCCTGCGCCCCTAATTGCATCCAGAGCCGCTCCCTCCCGCCGTCGGCCCCGGGCGAGCGGGACCGGGGCGCTTACGGGGTCAGGGCCAAATCCTGCAGCAGCACGGTGCCTCCCAAAGAGCCGCCGACCCGGTGTGGCACGGTGGTGACCCTCGGCTTGGCTGGCAGCAGCCGCAGCACTTCAGCCCACTTTTGCTCATTCTCTCCAAATCAAACATACCTCGGCAGGCAGGGCCCCAACCTGGAAAATTCCAGCCCGAAAGATAAAGGATTGGAAAACGATTAAAACCAGAGGGTTGGAGCAGAAACCACTTGGCAGCGGGAACCTGCCGAGCGCCGGCTCCCAGCCCTCCCTGCCGGGGCCAGCGCACAAAACTGGCTGCTCCCGGGCCGGGGGTTCACCACGGGGGCCCTGGCCTTGGTCTGGCTGCAGCCCCCGGTTTCAGGGGACCGAGCAGGCGGACACTTGTCACAGGCGCTTTGGGGGTCCCAGTGCCGCCATGGGTGACATCAGGAGGTTCTGGAGGCTGGGCTGGGCTGTTTGTCCCGCAGCCGGCTCCGAAGCCATCTGGCAGGCAGGGAGGGATGAAGTAAGGCTGGATGATGCGCAGGGCAGAGGCTGATCCGAAAGCCGTGGCCTCTGTTTAGGGAAGACCTCCTCTGCGCCCGCGGCCGGGGCAGCGCCCTGGGGGTGAAGCCTCCCCCCTCCACTGCCCTGACTCATGCCGGTGCTCGCCAACAACAGCGGGAGGACGCGGCCGACCTTCCCGCTCCTCCGCAGGGGACACGTCACGCTGTCCGCACCGCTGCCCGCGAGCCAGGGCAAAACGGGCAGCGCCAGCAAAAGCGCTCGGGGCTGCGCAGAGGCGTTCATTGTTGTTGTTTTAATTTTTTTTTCTTTTTTCTTACAAAAAGACACCCTTCTGGTCTGCCTTACAAAAGAGACATACACAAACTTGTACTAGAAAAAAAAAAAGGTTTCCCAGAAGAAATGGGAAATAACCGTGTATAAATATTCTCTCTGAGTTCTTAAAGCTTCAATTCCCGGTTTGCCTGCTCGGCGCTTCCTTTGGCCCGGGGATCCCGAGGGTCCTAGCACCTCGGCCGGGCCTTATTGCTCACATCAGCTTCCAGGGAGTTGAGAGTCACGGGCCGTGCTCCGCTAAAGGACCCTTGTTACCAGCACGTGGACGTCCCTTAGCCGAGTCACCAGCAGCTTTCTTTTTAGCTGTAGCTAAAAAAAGCCCACCCAAACCCCAAATTAAAAACCCAGCCCCCCTCTCTTTCGCTACCCACGTTCTACGTAGAGTCACAGAAATGAAGGCACTGAGCGGCAAAATTAGTGTCTCCTTCCGAAGCGTGGCCGCCTCTCGGAAATTGCACGTTACGGGTTTGGGGGTTCTCTGCCTTAGTTCAGTTCAGTCCTCGCCGTTCCGGAGGGACACAGCCAGGTGCCGCCGCTGGAGCTCAGCCCTCGTCTGTCCCGCCTGGCTCAGAAATAGGAGGGCTTGAGCCCCGGGGTGTTGTTGTTGCTGGGGTAGCGCGACTGCATGAGTGGGACCTCGCACTCGGAGCCGCCGGAAAGCATCACCGCTTCCGGCACCTTGCAGCCATGGCTGCTCAAATCCCCATTTTCCAGGCAGGCTTTCACCCCTTCCAGCTCCAGCGGGCTGGCGTCCATCCCGGTGCCGGCGTGTGCCTTCGCCTGGCGGTGCCGGCGGTAGTACGTGCCGGCAGTGACCACCACCACCAGCAGCAGCACGGCGGCCAGCGCGGGGACGATCATCAGGGCGAGGTTGCTGTCCTTGCTCTGGGTGATGGGGGAGTGCTGCTGGTGGCTCACCGGCAAGGTCTGCGCCTCGGCACAGTGCTCCTCCTTGGAGGCCTTCTCCCCCAGGGGCCCGATGCAGACACGGTAGGTGCAGTTGGGCTTCAGCGCCCGCACCGTGTACTCAGAGAGCGAAGCCGGCAAACGCAGCATCACCGGCCGCTTGTCCGGCCCGGAGAGGTTTCGGTAGCTCAGGCGGATGCCCTTCAGCTGCGCTCTGGACTGGATGTAGTTCTGCAAGTCCACTTTGAGGGAGGTGCTGCTGACCTGCGCGATGCTGACCCGCCAGCTGGGTGGCGGGGCTGGCGTGGCCGGGGATGCCGTCGTCCCCCTCTCCTCCGCCTGGCAGTATGCCCCGGTGAAGCCCGCCGGGCACAGGCACTCCAGGTGGTTTTGGGCACCCAGGAGGCAGGTGCCGCCGTTCAGACACGTGCGAGGGGGACAGATGGGTGGTGGGGGACTGCTGGGAGTCGGGAGGCCGCTGAAGGGCACCGGCGTGGAGCTGCCCTGGGCGGCCCTGGCCCCCGGGCTGGGAGCGGCGGCGCTGGGCTGCGGCGCCGGGCGGCTGCTGGTGGGGATCGGCATGGGCGGCGGCAGCGTGGTGGTGCGTGGGGTGGTCGGGGCGGTGGTGGTGGTGGTGGTGGGGCAGCCGAAGTCAGCGTACTGCAGGTGGTGGAGGAGCTTGCCGGAGTTTTTGGGGGGGAAGTGGCAGCGCGTCTCCTCGGGCCGCCGCAGGACCACGCCGCTGGCGTTCACCCACTGCACCAGCCAGCTCATCTGGCAGATGCAGTTGAAGGGGTTGCCGGCAGCCGTCACGGCCCGCAGCCTGGGGAAGAAGCCGGAGAAATCCCGAGGGATGGTGTTGATGTTGAGGTTGCTGATGTCCAGCTCCTGGAGGTTGTGGAGGTTGTGGAAGTCCTCGGCCTGCAGCTGGGAGATGCGGGCGTTGCCAGCCAGGCTGAGCTTGGTGAGGCTGCCCAGCCGCCGCAGCACCGCCGGCACGCGCTCCAGCAGGTTGTCGGAGACGTCCAGCTCGTGGAGGTTGTTCTGGGCCTGGAAGAGCTCCTCGTTTAAGCTCGTCAGGCCCAGCCCCGCGATCTTCAGGGACTCGATGTTGAGGGTGTGGAAGGCCCCCTGCGCGATGGCGGGGATCTTGTTCCAGCTGATGTCCAGCAGCAGGAGGTTGGGCAGGTCAAGGGGGGGCACGGCCCAGAGCTGGTTGTTCTGCAGCTTCAGCTCCAGCAGGTTCTCCAACGTGTTGAAAGCGGCAGCGTGGATATGCTGGATCCTGTTCCGCTGCAGGTAGAGCCGCTCCAGCAGCCGCAGCCCGTGGAAGGTCTCATTGGTGATCTCCTGCAGCTGGTTGGAGGACAGGTCCAAGTTGACGAGCTCCGTCAGGGGCTGGAAGATGTTTTTCTGAATGCTGGTGATCTTGTTTTGGGAAAGGTCCAGGAGCTGGAGGGCGGGCAGGCCTGCAAAGCTGTCCTCGCTGAGCATCGTGATGCCGTTCTCAAAGACGTAGAGGGAGAGGGTGTTGGGGGGCAGCCCCTGGGGCACGGTGTGGCCCCGTCTGGCCGCACACAGGATGGTCTTGGGGTCTTGGCACTGGCAGCCTGAGGGACATGCCCCGGCCAGCTCCCCAAGGGCCAGGAGCAGCAGCGTGCAAAGGATCCGCTGGCTCATGGTGTCAGCTCTGTGGGAGAGAGAAACCCAGCCAAGGTTAGGGGCCAGGCCCTGCCGGGGGGGGACCTCAGACTGGTGGGGCTGCGGGGTGCCTCAGACCCCCGCACCGGTGCAGGGGGTGAGAGCCATCTCCCCTAGCCCTGCCTGGGACCCTCTGGCCCCAAAGGGACCGCAGAGTGAGCAGGAAGGTCCCTGCTGGGCTCCTGCCTCCTGTGCTGCTCCAGCCTGGGCTACAGCCGGCGGGAGCAAAGCTGTCCACCCCAGCGCCTCGCTCTCCCCCTCCCCGCACTCCCAGGATTTAGGGCCGTGGCACCTCTATGTGCCCCGGGCTCTACCATGAGACACATCGCACCGGCCTTGGCCTAGCCTCTCGGTACCGTCTCTGGTGTGGCACTGAGACCCCGGAACGTGGCGAGGCAAGGGCCCCTACCTCCCCGGCTGCTCTCGGCAGGGTGCAAATCAAACAGCCGGGGAGGGGGTGGGAGCCCGGCCAGCCTTCCCCGCGCACCCAGCACTGTTTAACCCTTTGCTGGTGCCACCAGCCCCGCAGCAGCACCCAGGGGGTCGGCTCCTGCTCAGATCACCGGCGGCAGCAATCCCCTCAGGGATGGGGCACCCAGGGGTGGCCTGGGCACAGGCTGTGGGGCCAAAGGAGCCAGGTGCTCCCCCGCCCCTGTGTCCTGCAGAGCCAGTTGTGTCCCTGCACAGTCCTGGGGCTCGTGCTAGCCACCCCCAGCTAGCTCCTGTCCCCTCGGGCCATGGGTGGCCTTGCTGTCCCCCTCCCTGCAGGCACCTCAGGGACCCGGCACAGCACCCTGGGCTGCACCCTCATTGCTTGAGGACAGGCACGGAGGGGACGATGCTCCTGGGGCAAGCAAGGCTGTAACCACCCCCGCGGGCGGCCCTGGGCGATGTCCTCGCTTCAGAGGCAGCTGGCTCCTCTCTCAACCCCGTCTTTCAGCCCTTTTAATGACATTCCTAATTAGCACGGGCGAGGGGGCGGCAGCGGGACCTGGGGTCTGGGCTGGGGACCCGATGTCTCCTGCCAGCCCATCTCATGGGCACATGGGGGTGGCAGAGGGGGGTCCCCGGGCAGGGAAGAGGCGAACCCCACCAGGCTGCTGGAGGCGAGGGGGCCAGCAGCCCCCTGCCCCACCAGCCCTGGCCGTCGTCGCCTCCTCCCCTGCTCCAAGCTGTTCGTAGCTCCAGGTGACCCCCTCTGCTGCCCGGCCACGTGCGGGGAGCTGCGGGTCGCCCAGCAGCACGTGCTGCCTGCCCCGGCCGCCCCTCCGCCGTGGGGGGCCCTGTCCAGGGCAGGGACACCATGTCCCGGGTCCCCCCCCCGGCGGAGCCCCCCTTGCCACAGAGGCACCGGCGCTAACCCACAGCCTGACAGGGTTAACGGGGCGGCCAGCTCTGTCCTCCCTTCTGCCCGGGGTGGGCCCCCCAGGGTGGAGTGTTCAGAGGGTGGGGTGCACCCGCGCCGCTGGGCAGGGTCACCACAGCAGCCTGAGTCACTGGGCTGAGCGGCCATGCCCCGCCGTGACCCGTGCCGTCAGTCCCCCAACACCGGAGAGGAGCTGTGCCGAATCCAAGGGGTCACCGCCACCGTGTCCCCTCCCCGGCACCCCCGGCTCAGCCCCCAGCCCCGCGCTGATGCCGCTGCCGGGTCGCGCCGCACCCCCGCACCCCGCCCAAGCCATCAGTGACCGGCACGAGGACCGAGCAGAGCCAAAAAGGCATCCCGGAGCCCTCGCGAAGCGTGTTTTGGGGCTAAGGGGCAGAGCTGGCACCCCTCACCGCCGTGCCACCTCCCCGAGGTGGCCCGGCAGCCCGAGGGTGCTGCTGGCAGGCAGAGCCCTGGGCGCAGGGTGCCAGCCATGCCCGCCCTGCCAGGCCGGCCGGGTGGGCAGCGCCGGCACGGGGCCAGGCTGCGGGAGGCTGGCGAGGCCGGGGCTGGTTTTGCAATGCCAGGGTCAGGTTTCGCTGACGTGTCCCCTGCTGCAACCAGCTGCTGACTCCAAGTCTCTCTCGTCCCTTTAATTACGCTGGCATTTCCTCGACGCCTGCCAGGCTCCCCGCTCCGGGCTGGTTTGGCTGGCCGGGCCACGGCCACGCATCCTCGCCTCGCCACGAGCATGGGCAGGTCAGCACGGCTGCTCCACCCACACGCCCCCGCCGCCTCCCCGTCAGCATCACCCCGCTCCACCGGCACACGCCGGCATCCCGCCCTCGCGCCCCAGTGTCATGTCGAGGCAGCGAGGGGTTAACCCGGCTCAGGCTCGCCGGGGTGCTCGCCCCTCCGAAATGGGGGACAGGGGAGCAGCCCCCCCCACGCCCCAGGGGGTCCCCAAGGGTGGGGAGGGGGCCCCAGTTCTGCTGGAGGTGTTAGGACCGCCCTGCCAGCGGCCTGCTGCTGCCTTGGCTGGGCTCCCCCGCGCCTGCACCGCAGATATTTGCCAAATTATTCATATTTTCCGGCTGCGGGGAGGATCTGGGCTCGGATTCCCCCAGTCCCGGCTCAGCCTTTCCCTGCCAGCCTGTCGGGCTGGGAGCGCCGGGCCCCCCCTCCCTGCCTGCAGCCCCCCGTTCCATCCCGCTGCCTGCCCAGGGTGAGGGACTCGGCGGGGGACACCCCACTTCGCGCCCACCATGTGTTTTATGGGCGAAGGTGATGCCAGCGGGGCGACACCTGCACAGGACGGGCCACGGCCACTCTGCGCAGGGAGTCGGGGGGTCCCTTCCCACAGCAGCGAGCCTGGCCCCGCAACTGAACAAAGCCACCGGTGTTGCCAGTGGGCACCGGCAGGCCGGGGGCCCTGGGCTCCGTCCCCGTCACTGCAGGGAGGAACACGGTGGCTTCGCCTGGCGGATGCAGGCGCCGCTGCCCTCCCTGACGCCCCCCAAAACAAGCCCACGTTGGCACGTGCCCCTTCCCGAGGCCCGGCCGGGGGGTGCCTGCCTAAGCCTTTAATCCTCCTCCCCTTCAACCCACCCTGCGCCGCCGCAGCTCCCACCTCCTCCCGGGCTCCCCTCCCCATTTAATTAAAGTTTCCACAGCAGCCCCGGAGGAATGCGGGCCTGGTTATTGCATTCCCCGGGGCACTCGCCGGCCCCTCGGTCCCGCTCCTGCCCCTTTGACCCGGCCGCGCTCCCCGGCTCAGGTGCTGGCAAGGAGAAAAACCAGCAGAGCCGCTTCACCGGCAGCCAAACCGCCTCCAGAGGAACCCCAACGCTGGCCGAGCCTGGGAGGGAGGCGGCCGGCGATGCTGCCACGCGCGGCACGGGCAGATTCCTACAGCGTGACTGGGGTGGCCGCGGCTGTCCCCGAGCGCTTCCTCCTGCCGCGTCCCGCCGGCCGAGCCAGCCGGACAGGCAGCGCTTGCGTCAGGGCCACCCGGCCTTGGCGTGGTGCAGGGAAAAATAGTAATTAGCCTCATCCTTGACGGCGGCACTGCCCAGCACTGTGTGGGCAGTGGCACGGCCCCGGCTGGGTCAGGGCAGGCCAGCCGCCCCGGTCCCGGCAGGATGAGACCTGACAGCGTGGGGCACGTCAGCAGGAGTGGGTGTGGACGGGGACACGAGTAGGGGTTTTTGGTTCAGAAGAGGGCTCTTGGAACTGGAGTGTCTCTGCTGGGATGCGCTGGCTCTCATGGCGGCTGCCGGCCCGGGAGGGAGCCAGGCCCAGGAAAGGACACTTTACCCCGCGGTGGCCCAAAGTCACACCCGGAGAGGGTGACGGGTCGGCATTCCCACAGCGCAGACGGGGTGACGGCACAGCCGCAGGGAGCTGCCGGCAGGCGAGGCAGTGGGGCATCCCTGCCGGCTGGCGGCCAGGCTGGCCGGTGGCCCTGCTGGCACCTGGCCCTGGGTGCCAGCCGGGGAGGAAACCCTCACCGGCACTGCCCGGGGACCCCGCTCGGCCCCACGGTGGGTCAGCGATGGGGCATGCTGGCCCCCGAGGACAAGCAGGGCCAGGGCAGCCAAACCTCACCCCGGCCAAGCCCTCCGCCGAGGAGGGTGGTGGTGACACCGCTGCCAGCAGCTCCCACCGCTGCCCGGCCCCAGTGGGCGAGCCCTGCTGCCACGTCTGCCAGCACAGGGCGAGCACAGGATGGGGACGGGAGGGTGCCGGACCCGTGGGGTCCAGGGGCCCTTCTGCTGGCAGGGTGGGTCGCAGCTGGAGGGAGCCGGGCTCCACATTAGCCCTGGCCACACCTCACCCCCTCCCCGTGACAGGAGCAGCACCAGGCCGAGACCCCCGGGCCAGATCCCAGCACCGGACCGAGACCCCCAGGCCAGACCCCAGCGCACCCCACGGCAGGACCGGGGACCTGGGGCTGTGCGGCACCCTCGTCCCTGCCCGGCCGAGGCCTCGGGGGGAGCAGGGCACGCTGACCCCGGTCGAGGCCCGGAGCGAGGCGCTGGCCCGCGGTGCCCTGCCCGCAGCCGGCCCCGGGTGCCCCCCGGCCCAGCCGAGGCCCACCGGGCCCCCTCGGCCCCGCCACCCCCCTGAGCCCCCGGGGGCCCAGCAGAGCCCCCTCCCGCCGCGGGCCGCTGCCCCACGACCCCCGGCCCCACGGCGAGGGGAGGGCCGGGCAGCGGCGCCCGGGGACGCGGCACTCACCGGGCCGGGCCGGGCCGGGGAGGTCAGCGCATGGCGGCGGCCGGGCGGGCGCGGCGCTCCCCTCTAGCGGCGCCGGGCGCGGGGGGCGGCTTTAAAACCGCGGGGGCGGAGCTCGTCCTCCCGCCGCCTCCCCATTGGCTGCAGGGGACAGGGGAGGAGGGGTGGGGCACCGCTGCCCCCAAGGCTCCGCCCCCCGCGCACCTGGGGCCCGACACGGGGCGGGACCGCCGGGACCCCCCGGGACCCCCGGCAGCTCCACCGCCCCCAGAGTCACCGCGACCCCGGGGACCCCGGCAGCTCCACCGCCCCCAGAGTCACCGGGACCCCGGCAGCTCCAGCACCGCCCAGCCCTTGGCACCCCTGGTAACAGCAGGGGCTGGGCATCCTTGGCACCCCCAGGGACCCCCATAGCCAATGCCCCCAGGGTAACCGGGGACCCCAGCACCCATGGGCCCCAGTGCCCTGGTACCTCAGCAGCCCTGTGCCCCTGGCATCTGCAGAGCCCCTGCCACCGTCTGCTGGGGGACGGGGAGCAGCGGGGGCCCCTGGCAGGGCGGCCCCCATGCCCTGGTGAGGGCAGAGCGGGGACAACGCTCCCCGCTGGGCACTGCGAGGACAGCACGGGCTGGGCTGGGACAGCCAGGCACCCCGGGGTGTCCTTGTCCCAGCCCTGGGCTGCAGTGGTGGCGGCAGCGCAGGTGACGGTGACTGCAGCTGGGCAGGGGACCCCGGTGCCTGCCACGGCCACCCTGCCGGTATTTGCCCATGTTGTGCCAACAGTCCCAGGGCAGCACTGTGCCATAGCGGCCGTGGCCATCCCTTGTGCCGTCCTGTGGCAGCACCGGGGTTTCCCTGCCGTGGGGACCTGCTGGGGCAGCAGCGTGGCACAGCCTTGGTTTCGCCGTATTTCCTCAGAGCCGCATGGTCTAAAATGCCGGCACAGCATGGCACGGCGCAGCCCAGCACAGCTCCCTGCCCTCGGCACAGCCACAAAAATGTCAACTGAAAGTAACAGATTGTCCCTTTGTTCCCCGCCTGCGGAGCTCCCTCCTCCGCCCCTGCCCAGGGAAGGCTGAGAGGTGGCTCTGTGCTCCTCGTCACCACGGTCCCCTCCGGTCACCGAGCATCCCCTTGGCCATCGTTCCCTCCAGCCACCAAGCGTCCCCCAGCCCGGTCTCCTCCAGGCACCAGGCCGCAGAGCAGGGCAGGGCGCAGCACCGGGAGCAGGGACAGGCTCCAGCTGGCACAGCCCCAGCCACAGGGCACTCCCGGGGCCGGCTGGCACCCGGGTGAGGCGGGCGGCATGCCGGGGTGTGCCACGTGCCTGCCCCAAACTGGCCCAGCTGGCCCAGCCAGCCCCAGGGCTACCCTGCGGGTGCCTGTGGCTTCCCCAAAGAGGGCCTGGTGCCATTACCAGGTGCAGGATGCAGGGCTGGGAGAGGGATGCCCCGTGGCTGGGCACGGCTTCGCGGCAGGCACCATGCGGCCGGGGGTGCCATCGGTGCCATCCCGCTGCAGACCCGTCACCTGGGGTGGGATGGCGAGGGCCATGCCACGGGGAGCAGCCTGGCACACCGAGGGCACCCCCCTTGGCGGGGGATCAGCGGCCTGATGCTGCCCCGTGCCACCCCAGGATGGGGTTCAGGGCGCGCACCGCTGGGGGAAGGCGCAGGGTCTGTCCCCGTGGCCGTCAGCATGTGGCACGGATGGGTGCCCGTGGCTCAGCACCCTCCTTCCCTTGCAGGGCGGCCATCCCGCTGTACGACACCGACACAGGGCTGCTGGTGCTGGCGGGGAAGGTGAGGTCCCACGGCAGCGGGGTGCAAGGGGGTGCACGTGGGTGCGGTGGGGTGCTCCCCACAGCCCTGCTCACGCCCCGTCCCCTCTGCCTTCTTCCAGGGAGAAAACCTCCTGTACTGCTTCGAGGTGACACCGGCGCAGCCGGCACTTACCCAGGGTAAGCAGGATGCGTCCCGCACTGGGTCACCCCTACCCACGCTGCCTGCCCCATGGCACCCTGCCCCACAGCGCCCTGCCCGTCCCCCAGTGACCCAGTGCCGGACGGAGGGCAGCACGCGGGGCCTGGCCGCTGTGCCGCGCCTGGCCCTGGACGTCATGGCCTGCGAGGTGCTCCGCGTTCTGCAGCTCACTGACACCACCCTCGTCCCCGTCAGCTACCTGGTGCCACGCAAGGTAAGGGAGGGCTGCGGGTGGCACTGTGTCACGGGTGCCTGGGGCCATCTCATGGGTGACACCTCGCTGGCAGTGGGTGACAAGGGGCACCAGCATGTGGGGGCACCGCGGTCCCCAGCCTGGGGAGAGCAGGAGGGGAGGTAAAACCTGGGTGCTGAAACCTGGGTGCTGATGGTGGGTTACAGAGGCTGGAGGGTGGGTGCTTGAGGCTGAAATCTGCATGCTGATGGTGGGTGCTGGAGGCTAGGCTCACTGGGTGCTGGATTTGGGAAGCTGGGTGCTGCGCGCAAGGTGCTGGGTGCTGCAGAGTGGATCCCGAAATCTGGGTGCTACCTGCCAGGTGCCTCCATGTAATGGGTGCTGGGTGCCAGATCCTGAATGCCGGGTGCTTGGAGCGGCTTCAAGCGATTGAAATTTGGGTTCTGGGTAGTAGAGCCGGGGTACTGGGGGCAGGATCCTGGGTGCTGGGTCCTGGAGGCTGGGTGCTGCAAGGGGTGACGCTGGGAGCCGGGTGCCGCTCCGGAGGCTGGCTGTGCCGAGGGGTGCACGAGGCAGCCCAATGCCGGGCAGTGTCTGACACCTACAGGCTTCTGCACGGCCGGAGGGACTGGGATGCCGGGGGGTGTTCCGGGGGTGCCCGGGGGTGCCTGGGGGTGCCCCGGTCCAGGCGGTGCCAGCTGGCAGCAGGATGGCGTGCTGCAGGGTGTCAGGGACGCCCACCTTGCCCCGTCCCCTTTCCCGCAGTCCACCCAGGACTTCCACGAGGATCTGTTCCCTGACACTGCCGGGACGCTGCCGGCCACCGGCGCCCAGGCCTGGTGGGCAGGGGACAGCCAGCAGGTCAGTGTCATCTGGGGGGTGTCCCCATCAGTGGTGTCGCCCAGGGCTGCCACCGCCCACTGCTCTGCCCGCTCGCAGGTGGGGAGGGTGAGCCTGCACCCTGCGCGGAGACCCTCAGAGACCTTCCGCTCCCCCGTCATCGCCCGCACCCAGCTCCAGGCACCCGACATCGGCCCCGCTGACACCGACACCGACCGGAGCGTGAGCATGGGGCACCAGGCAGCGCGCCAGGGGTGCCGAGGGGCCGGAGGGTCCCCGCTGCTCTCGTCCAGCAGGGAAGGGGAGGGCTGGGATGCCGGGCCCCCCTGCCCACCCGCTCATTCTCTCTCGTAGGAAGGCAGCGGCTACTCCTCGCCGTCCTCGCTGGCCTCGCCGGGCAGCGCCGCCACCTCCCTCTCGGCCAGCACCGGCCCCTCCAGTGGCTTTGCCAGCAGCCCCAGCCAGAAGTCGCTGCAGAGCATCTTGGGTGAGCAGGTGGCAGGGCGGGCTCGGCGTCCCCCAGCGGACCCGGGGCGCTCACCCATCCCCAACCCCGTGCCAGGGCCCAGCTCCCGCTTCCGGCACGCGCAGGGCAGGGTGCTGCACCGCGACACCCACCTCATCAACCTCCGGGGGCTCAGCCTCACCACGCCCGGCGAGAGTGATGGCTTCTGTGCCAACCGCCAGCGCGTCGCCCTCCCCCTGCTCTCCGCCGGTGGACAGATCGCCGTCCTCGAGGTACGGCACGGTGCAGTGGCCGGCGCAGCGCTGTCACGTGCCGTGCAGGTGACCCCCTGGTTCTCTCCCACAGCTCTCCAAGCCGGGCCGGCTCCCCGACACGGCCGTGCCCACCATCCAGAATGGCGTGGCGGTGGCCGACCTCTCCTGGGACCCCTTCGACCCGCGGCACCTCGCTGTCGGTACGCCTGCTGTCCCCGGGGGAGTGTGCCGGGCTAGTCCCCTGGCACCGGGCGTGCCGGATCACCGGTGTAACCCCAGCCTGTCCACAGCGGGTGAAGATGCCAAGATCCGGCTGTGGCGGATCCCTGAGGGAGGGCTGCAGGAGACGCTGCGGGAGCCCGAAGCTGTCCTCCGAGGTGAGGGGCACGTGGGGAGGCACACCGAGCACCCCGCGTTGGGGACAACCCGCCCCGGCGGTGTCCCCGTCCCGGCGCAGGCAGCGACAGCCACGCACCGCTCAACCTTACCAGGTCACACGGAGAAGATCTACTCCATCCGCTTCCACCCCGTGGCATCCGATCTCCTGGTTTCCTCCTCCTACGACATGACAGTGCGGATCTGGGAGCTGAGCGCCGGGCAGGAAGCCTTGTGCCTGTGGGGACACACTGATCAGGTAAGAGGTGACACATCTGGGGACACCCAAGGGGTGCATTGATCAGGCAGGGGACATGGCGGGGGGGACCACACAACGTCTTGTCTCCTCAGATTTTCAGCCTGGCTTGGAGCCCCGACGGGAAGAAGCTGACGACAGTGAGTAAAGACGGCCGGTTACGGCTCTACGAGCCCCGGCGCAGCCCTCAGCCTCAACAGGTACAATCACGGCGGCGGGGACGGGCTGGAGAGCTGGGGGTACGGGCGGGTGCCCGCACCCCCAGCTCTCTCTGAGCAGGCAGGGTGATCCTCACCCCATGCAGGAGGGTCCGGGTCCCGAGGGGGCCCGTGGAGCACGCCTGGTTTGGGTTTGCGGTGGCGACTACCTCCTGGTGTCCGGCTTCGATAGGTAAAGAGCCGGGGGGGAGGACACACACCGGGGCAGGGGTCCCCAAGGGACACTGTGCCCCCCCCTCCACTCTGCACTGTCACCTCCCCGCAGCCGCAGCGAGAGGAGGATCCTCCTGTACCGGGCGCAGGCTCTGCCCGAGGGCCCCTTGTCTGTCCTCGGCCTTGACGTGGCCCCTTCAACCCTCCTGCCCTTCTACGATGAGGATACTGGCGTTGTCTTCCTCACCGGCAAGGTGAGGGCTTGCACCCTCAAAAAAACGTGTGGGGGTTCCCAGCCTACAGCACCCCAACAGTGTGGAGGGACCCTCTGCGCGTCTCCCTGCCAGCCGCCATCTCTCTCCGTCTCCAGGGTGACACCAGAGTCTTCCTCTACGAGGTGACGCCCGAGCCCCCCTATTTCCTCGAGTGCAACAGCTTCACCTCCAACGAACCCCACAAGGTAAAGGGGGGGCCCTGCCGGGGCAGCGCTGCCCCCCCCCAACCCCCCAGCCCAGCAGCGGGCCCCGCTCACGCCCCCGCCCCATCAGGGCTTCGTCTTCCTGCCCAAAACGGTGTGCGAGGTGCGGGAGGTGGAGTTCGCCCGGGCGCTGCGCCTGGGGCAGAGCACCCTCGAGCCGGTGGCGTTCCACGTGCCGCGCGTCAAGGTAAGCAGCAGGGACCCAGCCGCCTTTCAGGGGGGAGATGTGGGAGGCGGGGGACCCCCCTCAGCGCCCCTCACCCCCGCAGAAGGAGTATTTCCAGGATGATATCTACCCGCCGACCCGTGTCTGGTGGGAGCCGGCCCTGGGCGGCCGTGCCTGGCTGGCGGGGGAGGACGGGCAGCAGCGCCGCGCCAGCCTGCGGCCGGCCGACATGGCGCCAGGTGGGTGCGCAGGCGCCGGGCGAGGGTCCCACGGGGCCGGGCATGGGGCGGGTGGGTGTGTGTGTGTCACCCGTGGGGCGAAGCCCCCCTGCCCCACGGCGATGCCGGTCTCCCAGTGAGCGAGGCCCCCAAGGAGGCTCCGGCACGGAGGTTCGTCCCAGCATCCGTCTACCTGGAGGAGAAGTCCGACGAGCAGAAGAAGGAGGAGGTGGGTGCTGGGGGAGATGGGGGCCGCGGCCCCCCGGGACCACCCCGCCGCGGGGCCCAGGGTTGGGGGCCGTGCCCCGGGCCCCACGGCTCGACCCTGCCGCCCTGCAGCTCCTGAGCGCCATGGTAGCCCGGCTGGGCAACCGGGACGACCCGCTGCCGCAGGACTCCTTCGAGGGGGTGGACGAGGCCGAGTGGGTAGGTGCGGGGCCAGGGGACACGGGGCCGGGCCCCGCCGCGCCCCTCACCCCCGCCGGGCCTCCCGCAGGACTAGGCCGGAGCCCGGCACCCCCAGCACCGCGCCGGGGACCTGCGGAGCCTCCCAAGCCCGGCAGGGAGGACCGGGAGGAGGAGGCGGCGACAGCGCGGCCCGGCCCGGCCCGGCCCGGCTGAGGGGAGGCGAGGCAGGGCCAAAGGCCGCGCCCCGCAACCAGGCCGGGCAGCGGCGTTGGGCCCCGTGCCCGCCGCGGGCAGGCCCCGCTATTAAAGCCGCTGCACCAGCACCCGTCTCCTGCTGTGACTGCTGGGCCGGGGAGGGGGGAACACACCGGGAACCAAAGGGCAAGGCCGCGGCCTGCACGGCACCCGCCCCGTGCGCATGCACAGCCTCGCCATTCGGCGGCGGGTCCTCCGGGCGCGGCGCGGCCACCAGGGGGCGCTGTACGGTGGAAGTGGGGCCGCTCGCTCCTCCGTCTCGGTGTCCGCGGCGCCCTTCGCTCCCTGACCCCGTGACCGCCGGGGGGGCGGAAGCGGCGGCGGGGCCATGGTGAGAGGGGCCGGGGCGGGGGGCCGGGGCCCGGGCCCGGGAGGTGCGGGGCGGCCGGGGTGGGGGGGGCCGGGGCGGCGGTGACGGCGAGTTGTCCCCCGCAGGCCAAGTACCTGGCGCAGATCATCGTGGTGGGGGCCCAGGTGGTCGGGCGGGCCTTCATGCGGGCGCTGCGGCAGGAGTTCGCAGGTAGGAGCCGAGCCGCCGGCCCCGACGCCTCACGGCACCCCCCAGCCCGGTTCCCGCCACCTCCCCCGCGCCGGGGCCCTCGGCCGGGGGCAGCGTGAGGAGGGCAGAGGGGTGGAACTGGAGGGTGGGAAGGGGGCTTGCTGCCCGCCCCCTGCCTCAGGCCTGGGGGTCCCAGGCGCACGCTCAGGCCCGCCATGTCTCCGGGCAGCGAGCCGGGCAGCGGCAGAGGCGCGAGGGCGATCAGAGAGGCCCCAGTCCGCCGCCGCCTCCCGCATCATCGGCATCAGCCTCCAGGAAGCCCAGCAGATCCTCAACGTCTCAAACCTCAGCCCGGAGGAGATCCAAAAGGTAGAGGCTGCTCCCACAGCGCCAGTAGAGACCGCGCCGGCGGGGCCCTGCCCTCCCCACAGTCACTGCCGGGCGTGGGAGCGACAACTGGTCCCTGCAAGCCCAGTTAATCCCAGTTTGGGGGTTCCCTGCCCCAATTGGAGGAGCGTGCCGGCAGCTCGCAGGCGTTAGGAGATTGCCAGGCTTGGCCCCTGTGTTTGGGGAAGGGGGTGTGGGGGTCTCCGGAGGCGCCTGACCAGTGTCACCAACGTCACACCCGTCACCTCCAGCACCGCTGCAGGGAGCGGGAGGCCGCCAGGGCAGGGGGCTGGGGAGGAGGAGGACAGGGAAGCGGCGAGTCTGACAGGGAGCTTCTCTTTGGCAGAACTACGACCACTTGTTCAAGGTGAACGACAAGTCGGTGGGAGGCTCCTTCTACCTGCAGTCCAAGGTGAGCAGGGGGAGGGGAGGGGAGGGGACAGCCCCGTCCCTCCGTGTCGCCCTGTCACCCCAGCCTCGTGTCCACAGGTGGTGAGAGCCAAGGAGCGGCTGGACGAGGAGCTCCGCATCCAGGCCAAGGATGAGAAGGAGAAGGGCTGGAAAGCCGAGACGTGACTCCCACCACCCCGTGCGCCGCTGCCCTCACCCTTAACTTATAGGTAGCCAATAAACGCCGTGTCCTCCCACGCCTGGCCTGGCTGCTCTGCGCCCCGGGGAGGCAGAGGGGACTTGCCCGCCTCTGCCCCGGAGGAGATCGGCCCCTGCCAGGGGCTGGGTTTTGCCCTGGGGAGGAGGAGGAGGAGGAGGAGGAAGGTGGCTGGGGAAGAAGGGGCATGCCCGGGGCACCGAGGGTGGCCAGGGCTCACATGGCACCCGGAGCTATTTTCGTGGTGTGTTCAGATGCTCTTAGCCAGCGGGTGCGGATACCTCTGGCTCAGTACCCTGCCCTCCTCCCGCTGCGGGACGGTTGCTGGGTCGGCGAGGGGCCAGGGGGGGGACATGCTGCAGCCTGCAGACCCTGGCTGGGCTGGGGCTGGGGCTGCCCGGCCGGGAGCACGGGGAGCTGCCCTGGCGTCGGGCAGAGCTGGCTGTGCCCCCGCCACTGCACCCCCCGTCCCCACCTCGGGCTCCTCACCGCCGTCGCGGACTGAAACAGGAACTTACTTCAACTTCACTTTATTGTTTTCTTAATAAACTTCCTCTCCCCTGGAGGAATATAGTGTTATAGTTGTTAGCTTATCTCTTACGTCTGCAGTCCTGAAACGCTATGCTAACAGCGATGGAGCCCAACAGGAGGGAAATAAAAACAACCCAGAAACTACGATAGAAAGGCACTTCGAGACCGTTAAAATACTGATGTCCTGGAATGTGCAACAACAAACCGACAAAGGAGCGAGGAGACGTGCACCGGCCGGGGCGGCCTGGTCGAAGGCCCGCGGCCGTGCTGGGGCTGTGGCAGCGGCGGGTGGCCGCCGGAGCCCGAGGGTGAGGGAAGGGAGACCGGCTCCCCGCGGGCGCGCGGCTGGGGGCTCCTTCCAGCGGGGAGGGGGCAGCGTCGGGGACGTGCCTGTGTGTCCCCCCGCCAGTTCTGGGCTCCGCGGGGACCCTCGCGTCCCCGGGTGCCAACGCGCTGCTGGCACCCGGAGCCCTGCCCGCGCTGCTGCTGCCTGCGTGCGCTTGCGGTACATGGTTAGGTATGAACGTAGCTAAACGGGGTGGCTCTGCCCCGGCGCGGAGCCGGCGCGGCAAGCGGCACACGCAGCGTGTGCCTTGTCACGGGGAGGGCCGGGGAGGCGGCGGGGACGAGGGCGGCCACAGAGCTGGGGGACACGGGCGGGCGCCGGGCCGGTGGGTGCCCAGCCAGCTGGGCCCGGCACGGATGTGCCGTGGCCGCGGCGTTGTCCGGTGCCGGGCACCACACGGGGCTCTGGCTCATGGCTGGCGGGAGGCCGCAGTCTCCCACGCCGGCACCGAGGCCTTGGGCAGGGAGACACCAAGTCGGCGGCAGCGGATGAGCCCAATGGGGGCCCTGTCAGAGCAAAGGGGGGCTGGTCGAGAAATAAATAGCGGCGTCTCTGGCTGCCCAGGCCAGGGGGGAGCAGGGGGACCCCCCCCCGAGGTGCCTCCGAGGTGCTCCGGCTGCCGAGGGATTATTGCTTTTCTCAGAAGAGTCCGTTCTTCTTTCGTGACAGTTGAAAGCATGAGGGAGGCCCCCGCCAGGGCTGGGGGGCTGCGGGGAGCGGGATCTGCCTGCAGGGCCGGTGGCCGGCCCCGGGCATCGTCGGACCTCCTCAGTTGACGGCGGCGGGTTTGAGCAGCAGGGAGCCGGGGGGGATGAGCACCCAGCCCGGCGGCAGCCCCTCGGGGCTGCCCCCCGAGCCGACGCCAGCTGAGAGGTCGAGCACGGCCCCCGGCAGCAGCGCCAGGCTCTCGGGGGGAACCCGCGGCCGCCCCGGCTCCGTCCTTTCGCCCCTCTCCTTCCGGCTCTCCGGCCCCTTGCCCGCCTTGGGCAGCCGCCCCTCGGCCCCACTGCCCTTCTCCCCCTCGGCCTTGGCCTCGCCGGCCAGCAGCGACAGGACGGGCAACCCCAGCCCAGCCGCGAAGGGCGAGGGCAGCAGCGGGCTCTTGGCCAAGTTCAAGGGGCCGCCGTTGAGGGGCAGGACGGGGCCCGGCAGGGCGGGCATGGTGGCCCCGCAGCCCAGGGCGCTGAGGTCGAGTGGTGCCGGTGCCAGCGGGATGGGCAACGCCGGCAACCCCGGGGGAGCGAAGAGGGCCGCGGGGTTGGGGATCACGAGCTGCGCCCCATTAATGTAGGGCAGCTCTGCCGAGCCCAGGGGCGTTTTGGGAGGCGGGTGCACCTTGAGCATCTCCGGGTGCTCGGGGGAGACAAAATGGCCGTGGGCCTTGATGTGCTTGCGGAGGGAGCTGGGGTCGGTGTAGCGCTTGTGGCAGCCCGGCATCTTGCAGGAGTAGGGCTTCTCCACGTAGTGGGTGCGCGTGTGCTTGAAGCGGTCGCTGGAGTTGGAGTAACGCTTGTTGCAGCCTTCGTAGGGGCAGATGTAGGGCTTCTCGCCTGTGGGATGGCACAGCGCCGGGGCTGCCGGGGGGCGCACAGCCAGCCCCACCGGGTCCCCCCCCACCCCCGGAGCCTCCCCACTCCCCCCGGGCGAGCGCGGTGGCCGGCGCTGACCTGTGTGCGAGCGGTTGTGGATTTTCAGGTTCTCCAGGCGGGAGAAGCTCTTGTTGCAGGTGGGGCAGCGATGCGGCTTCTCGTTGGTGTGCGTCCGGATGTGGATCAGCATCTTGTACCTGCCGGGGGCAGGGGAAGGGCGAGGGGGTCAGCCCCGGCCCCTGGGGCATCTCCCTGTCCCCATGCCCTGGCGATGGCATGGGGGGACAGGGACATCCAGGCCAGCGCTGGGATCTAGCCCCCCCAGGACCTTGCACCCTGGAGGGAGGGATGGAGGGAGACCTCCCCCTGCCCAGCCCACAGTGCTGGGCTCCTGTCTCCCCCCCTGACTCAAAGCAGCCCCCAGGGACCCCCTCCCAGTGCCCAGAGCCCCCCCTGCCCACCTGGCATTGAAGCCCCTGCCGTGGCGGGCACAGCCCTCCCAGTGGCAGCAGTACCCGGCGTCCTTCTCGGGCTTGACGTGGAAGTCGTTGACGTGATCCACCAGGTCTTGCAGGAGGTCAAAGAACTGGTTGCACTGCAGGCAGGAGGCTGGGGGTGAGGGGGGGGGCCTGGACCCCCACCAGGGCCAGCCCCTGCCCCGAGCCCCGCCCCACCCCGTGTGCAGGAGCACCAGCATCTGCGCAGATGGAAACAGCCCCTTGCGTGCCCCACCCCCAGCCCTGTATCACCCCCCAGCATCCCTGCACGGGCCCCAGGTCCCCATCACCCCCCCTCCAGCCCCACAGAGCCCTGCCGTGACCTTCCAGCCCCACATCCCCTCCCCAGCTCCAAAATGCCCCCCGTGTGACCCCCCTGCACAATCCTACACCCCCCCCCATCCCAGCAATGCCGCTGCGTGGGCTCCCAGCCCCCCAGCACCACCCCCAGCCCCAGGACCCCCCAGCCCTCCCCGCTGACCTTGGACCAGCGGCAGATGAGCTGCTTGGGCAGGGGCAGCTCAGGGGGCAGGCGTTTCTCCTTGCCAGGGGGCAGGAAGGCGGCGGGGGGCAGGTGCAGGGCCCCCCCTGCTCCCAGTGGCAGGAAGAACTGGAAGGAGCTGGGGAGGCCGTCGATGTAGCGCAGGGACTGGAAATCCTGGAGCAGAGCCTGGGGAGGGGGTGGTGTGGGACAGGGCTGAGCTGGATGGACCCCCCCAGAGACCCCCCCCACCTGGGGTTGGGGGCATGGAGGGGCCAGGCAGGACACAGCCGCCGAGGTCAGGAGCACCCGGGCACAGTCCCCACGCTGGGGACACCCTGGGGGGACACACACGGCCATACTTACGTGGGGGGTGAGGGGACCGGGCAGGTCCCCGTTGCCCTGGCGCTCGGGGGACAGCGAGGCGCTGCCGGCCGGGGACCCCCCTCCGGAACGGGGCGAGAGGCTGAGGTCCACCACCGGCATGGCGGGGAAGCGCCCATCCCGCGGCTCCCCCAGCCCGGAGTGTGCCAGGAGGCCAGGGGACGGCGAGGCCGGCACGGCCCGGCGACCCCCCCGGCCCCCCCCTCGGCCGTCCCCGGCCGGCGGGGCATCAGGACGCTGGGGACCGCGGGGCCGGGGGCCGGGGGGACCCCGCTTCTCCCGGGCGGCTCGCAGCTTGGAAATGCTCAGCTTGAGGTCCAGCGGCTCCTCCAGCGAATGCATGGTGCCGGGGCGGGCGCTGCGGGGGGGACAGCCAGGGGTCACCACGGGGATGGCGGCAGGGGGCACCAGTGCCAGCCGAAGCATCACCGCAGCCCAGCCCCGCGGCGATGCCCGTCCCTGCTGCAGGCCGGCGGCCGAGCGGGTGCCGGCGGCCGCGGTGCTGGCAGGGGACCGTGCCGTCCCTTGCGGCCACCCTGCCATGGCCCCCTGCCGCAGCGGGCAAAGGGCACGGCACTGGGGGGCCCCCCGGCCCCCGCGGCCCCTCGGTGTCCCCAGCATGTCCTCTCCACGTCGCCAGCCCCCGGGGCCCGCGCAACCCCTTGGCCGACGACCAAGCCTCGCCAAGGGTTGCCAAACCCCCTGGGCACCCGCGGCGGTGCCCCCGTCCTGCCCCCCACCCCGTCCGTCCCCGCGGGCCTGCCCCGGCGAGGCCTTTCCCAGCAGCAGAGCAGGGCGGTGGCGGCCACCAGCCCGGCGGTGACCCAGGCAGCCGAGCCCGCTGGCCCCAGCCCCGGAGGCGGCAGAGCTTCCTCCCCAGCCGGGGCCCCTTCCCAACGCCGCGGCCTGCCGGGGCCGGGCAGGGGCTGCCTGCGGCACGGCGCGGCACGATGGCGCGGCACAGCATGGCACGGCACGGCATGGCATGATGGCGTGGCACGATGGCACGGCACGGCACAGCACAGCATGATGGCACTGCCCCGACGTGACACCCACCCCGCGTGTGCGTCCCCCCCCAGCGCCACCACCCCCACAGCTCGCCCGCCACACATCTGGCGGGCGGCTGAGAACGGGCAGCTCAGCGCAGGAGTGAGCGCCCGATCCCGTCCCCCGGCTGTGCCCCCCAACCCCCCGGCTGTGCCCCCCAATCCCCCGGCATGGCCCAGGGCAGGGCGGGGGTGGCCAAGGGGCCGGGACGGGGGGGTGGGTACGGCGCGCCCAGCACACGTGGCGGCAGGGACCCCCCCCCCCCTCTCCCTACCCCACCACCCCACCCCGCCCCGGGGGGCCCGGCCCCCGCCCTGCCCCGCCGCCGGGGCCCCCCTGCGCTGGCGGGGGTCCAGCCCGGCTCAGACACTGAGGAATGCGGAGGAGCCGTGGGGGGCGTGGGGCCCGGTTTGGGGGGGGGGGAGCGGGGGACACCCCCCCCCATGGCAGGGGTGCCCCCCGCCCGATGGGGGGTCCCTGTCCCCAGCTCCCACGGCGGGATGAGCTGCCCCATAGCAGGCTCGCCTTCCCTGCGGGGGGGACATCTCTCCGAGCCCCCCATGGCCATGACGGACGGGGGGCAGGACCCAACGGGTGGGATGTCAGCGCGGGACCCCCATCGCTGGGGGGGGGGGGCGACACCGTCCCACTTCTTCAGCTCAGCCGAAGAAGCGGGACGTTCCCCCCCCCCCAGCGATGGGGGTCCCGCAGGGTGTGGGGGTGCCGGTCCCAACCACGGTGGCCATGTCCCCGTGTCCCCCCGGGGACAGAGACCCCCAGCACCTGCAGCCCCCATGCAAGGCCCCTGCTACCCCACCCCCACCCCGAGCCCCCCCTCCGGCCTCTCCTGCCCGCGCCAGGCGCTGCCAGCCCAGCCCCTCCGGCCTCCCAGCGAGACCCCCCCCCCGCTGCCGTACCAGTTCAAACCAGTCCGGCGCCAGGCGCTGGGCGGGCTGGAGACCCCCAGGACCCGCCCCGCGGGGCTGGGGGACCTGGGGTGACCCCGCTGCAGCTGGCGGGGTGCCAGGTCCGCGGGCCACCCCGCTGCTGGCATGGCCGGGCTGTCCAACCCCCCCCCCCCCCGGAATAGGTCCCCTCATGTCCCGCTGCTCCCCACGGGTGCCCACGGGGACTGGGGGGGGGTCACGTCCTGCTGGTGGCCCCGATTTGTCACCATCCCCCCCAGCACCCACTGCCCCACGCGGCCAGGGCTGGCGGCAGCCCCCAAAAGGGTCCCCGAGAGCAGCCGTGGCTCCGTCCCCCGGTCCCCAAGCCCAGGCCGCTGCCGTTGTCCCCCCATTCGTGGGCGCGTGGCGGCCGTGGGGACCTCCGGGGTCGGGGGCCTGGGACACCCCCGTCCCTCTGCGCGGGGACACACGAGAGGGGCTTCTCCCCTGTCACCCCCCTGATCAGACCCCTGGGCGGCAGCAGGGACCCCGGGTTGGGGGGACGCAGGGACCCCAGGTTGGAGGGGGGGGACACGGGGACAGCGGGGTGACACAAAGGGACGCGGAGGTGGCCGCTTGCAGAGGGGTTTCTCCATGCAGGGCGGGGGACGAGCCCCCCCCCAGCAGCACCCGGGGACACTGGGGACAATTTGCGGCCGGTGCCTCGGGGAGGGGGTGACCCCGGCCGGGTCCCCCAAGCCCCCCTGGGCTTGGCCACTCCGCGCGTCGCGGGACCGGGGGTGACCGGGGCGGCCAAAGCCGCCCCTTCGCCCTCCCCACGCGGGGGGAGGGGACACCGGGGGTCCCCGGGGGTGGTCGCGGCCGGGGGGAGCCACCCAGCGCGTCCCCGCCGCAGCCAAGGTCAGGACACCCCCCCCCCGCCTCCCCCCAAGCAGCGAGCGCCCCCGGGAGCCCCGCGCTCCCGCCCCCCCCCCCCCCCCCGTACCCCGGGGGCGCAGCGGGGCCTTGTCCCGTGTCCCCACGGCGGGGGGGCTGCAGGTGCCAAGCCAAGAGACCCCTCCGCCGCATCCCCGCACCCCCCGGGGCAGTGTCTCGGAGCCCCCCGGGAGGTTGTCCCCCCCCCCGGTGGCAGCGGCATCCAGACCCCCCCCCCCCCCCGACGAAGCGCCGGTCCCCGGTGCGGCCGTACCTGCGGGGGGGGGGCTCAGCGGCAGCGGCGGGCGGGGAGCGGGGCTCGGCGGAGCGGGCCCCCCCGCAGCCGGGCCGCTCCGCCACATCTGCAGGGGCCGGGGGCGGGGGCGGCGGCGGGGCTCGGCCCCCCCCTCCCTCCCCGCTCCCCCCGGGCGGCGGCGGCGGGCGGCGGCGGGGCGGGGGCTCTGCCCGCCGTGATTGATGGCGGCCCCGCACCGCCCGGCCCGGGCCCGGCTGCGGGCGGGAGCTGGGCGGGAGACGGGGCCGGCCCGTCCCCGCCGCGGGGGGCACGGGGGGGGGGGCACACGGACACGCACGGACACGCGGGGACACCCCCCCTCCCACCCCTGCGCAAGGTCACCCCGGCGCTGCGGCAGAGCCGAGCCCTCCCCCCCCCCCGGGCGTGTCCGCGCCCCCCCGGGGACGTGGCGGGGCGGGGGGGGACCCCCGGCGGCGGGGAAAGTGCGGGCGGGGCCCACCGGAGCGGCACCGGGGACGGTTTGGGGGGGGGGGGGGGGGGCCACATCGGGGGGGGTATCCCCCTCCGCGCGGGGACGGCGCCGCCTGCCCGCCGCGTGACGTCACCCAGTGCGGCTGGCGTCACGCCTGGCGGGGGCCTCCGCATGACGTCACCCCCGGGGGGGCGCGGGGGGGTTGTCCCGGGGCGGCGGGGCCGCGGCTCCTTCCGGCGGCAGGATGTGGCGGGGCCGGCCCGGATGCGGCGGAGGGGCGGGGGGGAACTCCCTCTCGGGGCCCGCGGGGGGGGGCCCACCCGCGGGGATTTTCGGGGGGGGGGCGGCACCGCCCCACGGGGGTGGGCACAGTCACACCCCCCCCCGCGGGGTTGTTTTGCGGGGGGGGTTGGGGGGGAGGCGCAGCTGCAGCCAAGAGCCCCGCCACAAAAGGGGGGGGACACGGGGGGGCAGCAGTGTCCCGCGCGGGTGGCTGAAATCACCCCCCACCCGTGGGGGGTTTTTTGCGGGGGGGGGGGGCGGCTGCTGCGACCCCCTCCTCCCCGGGCCGGGGGCTGCGCGGCACCGTCCACTGCTTTTCCATCCTTTATTCCCTTTTTTGAGGATTTTTTTCCCCAAAAATGGGGGGGGGAGGTGGGGGGAGGTGAACCCCGATGTCTCTGCCCCCCCCAAGTGGCAGCGGGGGGAGCTGCGTCCCGGGGGCGCCGAGCGGGGGGGGCCTGCGATGCCGCCCGCAGCGCTGGTGGCGGGTGAGCTCGGTGTCCCCCAGCCCGGCTTCCTGCGGGCCACCGGACCCCCCGCACCGGGCGCCAACGTCACGCCGCTGCCCCCCCCCCCCCCAAGCCCCCCCAGATGGGGGGCACGGCTCCCCCACCCCGGGGACACTGCAGTCCCCTGCTCCTGCAGGGCGCGGTTTCGGGGACCCCCCCGGCTGCTCGGCCAAGTGGGGGGGGGCGCGGGGGGGTCCCACGGCGGAGGGTGACCCCGGCCCCACGCGGGCAGCGCTGGGGGGCTGCGGGCAGGGGGGAGGGGCTCGCCCGGCTCCCCGCAGAGCCCGGGGGGTCCCTGCGGTCCCGCGTGGCCCCTGCCAGCGCCCCGTCACCCCCCAAAGCCCCCCCGTCACCCCCAAACCCCGAGCCCTGGTGGCAGCCCCGAGGCTGCGGCCAGCCCCTGCAGGCCCCCGAGCCCCCCGTGGGGCAGGGCAGGCTGTGCCGCCGTGGGGCTGAGCCGTGGGGCTGAGCCCCGGGGTGGGAGCGGGGGCTGCTGGGCCCTGCTGGGGAGGGGGGGGGTGGGATGAGGTGGGAGAGGCCGGGATGGGGCGGGATGGTCTGGGGACTGGGCAGGGTGGGGTGGGATGGGATGAGCTGGGACAGAATCAGACGGGGTTGGACAGGGTGGAATGGGATGGGAACAGGATGGGATACGGTGGGATGGGGACAAGATAGGGCAGGATAGGGCAGGATGGGGACAGAACAGGGTGCGATAGGGTGGGATTGCAACAAGAGAGGTCAGGATGGGATGGGGTCAGGAGGGGATGGGATAGGGACAAGGCAGGGCAGGATAGGGTAGGATAGGATGGGGCAGGATGGGGATAAGGCAGGATCAGATGGGAACAGGATGGGATGGGACAGAACAAGGTGGGATAGGATGGGATTGGAACAAGATAGGTCAGGGTGGAATAGGACGGGATGGGGACAAGGCAGGACAGGGTAGGATGGGATAGGATTGGAACGGAACAGGTCAGGATGGGATGGGGACAAGGCAGGGCAGGATAGGGTAGGGTAGGATGGGATGGGGCAGAATGGGGATAAGGCAGGTTTGGATGGGAACAGGATGGGATGGGACAGAACAGGGTGGGATAGGATGGGATTGGAACAAGACAGGTCAGGATGGGATGGGGTCAGGAGAGGATGGGATAGGATGGGATGGGGACAAGGCAGGGCAGGATAGGGTAGGACAGGAGAGAACAGGGTAGGGTAGGATGAGATGGGGCAGGATGGGGATAAGGCAGGCTCGGGTGGGACCGCGGTGGGATGGGACGGGGTGGGTTTGGAACACGAGAGGTCAGGACGGGATGGGACGGGGACGCGGCAGGGCAGGACGGGCCGGGACGCGATGGGGCTGGGTGGACGGAGCGGGACGGGGACGGACGGGGCAGGACGGGCCGCGGCGGGGCTGGAGTTAACCGGGTCGGGACGGGGACAGATCCCCCCTCCGCGCGCGGGGGGGCGGCGCCGTGCCTCGCGCCCCTGCCAGCCCCTCCCGTGCCGCCCTTTGTTTACACGGGCGGGGGGGGGGGGGGGGGCGGCGCCGGCGGGGGCGGGCGGGGGCGGGCGCGCGGGAGCCGCGGCGCTCGCACCAGCTGTTTCCCGCCTTGGGCCGCAGGCGGAGGCCGCCGGAGCCGGAGCCGCCGGAGCCGGGCCCGGCCGCCCCCCCCTCCCCGCCCCCCCCCGGCATGGAGTACTTCATGGTGCCGGCCCAGAAGGTGCCCTCGCTGCAGCACTTCAGGAAATCCGAGAAGGAGGTCATCGGTGGGCTCTGCAGGTGGGGGCGCGGCCGGCGGGCGGGCGGGGGGACCCTGGCGCCGGGGAGGGGGCAGAGGAAACCATCTGCGGGTTTGGGGGGGGGGGGGGTGTTTATTTTTTAGGGGGGGTTTGTGTGTGAATCGATGGGGGGGGGGGGGGGGGGAAGCGCAGCGCGGCCGCCGCAGCCCCGCCGCCCGCACGTGGTCCCGGGCGCGCACATGGGGCCGGGCGGCCGCGAGTGGCGGGGAGCGGGGAGGCGCGGCCGCCCCCCCCCCCCCTCCCCCGGCGGAGTGGGTGGGTTTGTAGGGGGGGGGGGGGGGATGTTGGAAATGGGGGGGTCCGGCGGGGTGGGGGGGTGTGTGTGTGTTTACTGCCGGGCCTGGCCGTGACTCTGCAGCCCTCCCGGAGGAGGCGGGTCGCGGCCGGGGCTGCCGGGACATGTAGTGCGGGGCGGCGGCGGCACAAAGCCCGCGGAGGCGGCGGGGGAGCCCCGGCGGGTCGGGGAACCCCCCCATCCCCTTTCCTCCGCCCCTCGCGGTGCGGCGGGAGCTGCGGGGCCGCGCAGGGCCCCAACCTCCCCCCGCCGAGCCCCGCCGTGGGGCCTGGCCCGCAGCAGCCGGGCCCCGCCGCACGTGTGGGGCCGCCCGGCCCTGCCCCAGCCCCGCGCCTGGGCCGGCTGCACCGGGATCCCCGCCTCGGTCACTGCGGGGGGCTGGGGCCTGGGGGGGGGGGGGGAGGGAGGGCGGCCGGGGGCCTGGGGCGGGGAGGCGCGGCCCTCCCTCCCGTTCCCGGCGTGGGGCAGAGATCCGGGGGAGCCTCGCGGCCTGTCCGGCGCCCCGAGCTCGGGGACGGCCTGCCCGGGAGCTGGGGGTGCCGGGGACACCCTGCCTGGAGCCCCGGGAGCTGGGGGATGCCCTGCCTGCACGCTCGAGGGTACCCTGCCCGTGAGCTCGGGGTGCTGGGGATGCCCTGCCTGGAGCCCCAGGAGCTCGGGGACATCCTGCCTGAGAGCTCGGGGTGCTTGGGAACGCCTTGTGTGCACACTTGGGGTGCTGGGGATGCCCTGCCTGCAAGATCGGGGTGCTGAGGGACGCCCTATCTATAGCCCCAGGAGCTTGGGGTGCTGGGGGATGGCCTGCCCGTGAGCTTGAGGCGCTGGGAATACCCTGCCTGGAGCCCTGGGAGCTGGGGGATGCCTTGCCTGCATGCTCGAGGGTACCCTGCCCGTGAGCTCAGGGTGCTGGGGATGCCCTGCCTGGAGCCCCAGGAGCTCAGGGACATCCTGCCTGAGAGCTCAGGGTGCTGGGGACACCCTGCATGCACACTTGGGGTGCTGGGGATGCCCTGCCTGCGAGATCGGGGTGCTGAGGGACTCCCTGTCTGGAGCCCCAGGAGCTTGGGGTGCTGGGGATGCCCTGCCTGGAGCCCCAGGACCTCGGGGACATCCTGCCTGCGAGTTTGGGGACGCCCTGTGTGCACACTTGGGGTGCTGGGGATGCCCTGCCTGTGAGCGGGGGGGTACCCTGCTGCAGGCGTGGGGACACTGTGCCTGTGACCTCAAGGAGCTTGGGGATGCCCTGCCCGCATGGCCCTGCCCACCACCACAAACCGCAGCATGAGTTGGTGGCAGCGGCGGACACGAGTGGGCAGAGTGGGGCATCTGCCCCGGGCCCACCGAGCCGCCAGCCCCATTGCCGGGCAGTGGCTGGCTCCGACACCCCACTGGTTTTGTTTCCCTCGAGGTCTGGGCGAGTGTGATGTCGCTGCCAGGCTGTGCCAGCGGCTGCCACACCACCGGGGCGGGAAGGACCAAATTCTCACCCGACCCAAACCCCGCGGCACCAGCAAGGGGCTGGGGACACCCCAGGGGCTTCTCTCCTGTGCTAGGGCTCTGGCGGGTGCCACCCGCTCCCCCTGCCTCTGTCCTGCCCCAGCCCTGGTGGAGCTGGGTGCCAGGCTGGCTTCTGAATCCATGGGTTTTCCCCCCCCCCTTGCCATACTTTGCTGTCACTTCTCAGGTCTCTTCCCAGGAAGAGCCGCCGGGGCAGGTTGCAGGACGTCTGCCGGCGAGGAAGCAGGCTCTTCCTCCTTCCCCAGTATTTAAGAAACCGCTTCCGCACTGCCCGGTCCTGGGCCTCTCCGTCCCATTCCCCTTCCATGGCGGCGGCTGGGGGTCCGACATCCTGGAGCGGTGCTCAGGCCACCTCCCCAGCCCCACTAGGCATCACTCCAGGGGACAGACCCTGTCCGTACGAAGGGACAGCGTCCTCCAGACCTGCTGGAGTTTGGCACATTTTGGGGACGAGTCTGGGGCTGGTTTTTGGCAGGAGCAGGGAGGTGGGCGATGGCAACCGCTGGATGGGAGCCCTGTGCCACGACCCCGCCGCCAGCAGCTCTGGGTCTGCGCCGCAGGCGGTTGCTCCCCATGAGTGGGGCAGACCCCCAGGCACCCAGCCCAGCTCCGCACCCCCAGGGAGCTGCACGGGAGGGACCCAGTGTGGCAGGCGCTGGCTCCTGGTGCCAGCCTGAACTGGGACGCAGCCTCGGCGGCTGGGGACAAACGTCTTCCCCGTCCCCCTGGGCTGAGCTGGGATTCTTCCCCGTCCCCCTGGGCCGAACTGGGATCCTTCTCTGTCTGCCTGGGCTGAACTGGGATCCTTCCCCGTCAACCTGAGCCACGCTGGGATCCTTCCCCATCCCTCTAGGCTGAGCTGGGATCCATCTCTGTCTGCCTGGACTGAGCTGGGATCCTTCCCCATCCTTCCAGGATGAGCTGGGATCTTTCCCCGTCCCCACGTATCTTGGAGGAGCCGTGGCACGTTCTCCAGTTGCAGCAGGCCGTGGGTGGACTGGGAGCCTCTGGGCACGCAGCGGTGCTGTGAGCAGGGCTTGGCTTTGCCACTTAGACCCCCGGGCTCCCAAACCTCCACGGTTCCTCCATGGCCTTGCCGGGAAGGTGGGAGGGCAGGACCCTGGGCTTTGCGTTCCAGCCTGGTGTCGGCATGGTGCTGGGTGGGATGGCCCCGTCTCCCCGTCCCGCAGCCGCTGGGCACCTGGGCGGGAGGCCGAAGCCCATCTTATCTTGCCTAGCGCCGGCAGCCCGGCACTCATGTTTAGTCTTCGGTGCCTCGCAGCATCCCCAGCGCCGGCGGCCTGGCTTGCAACTGGTGGGTGCTGGGTGCTTGCATGCACCCCAGAGAGAGCTGCTGCGGGGAGGAGAAATGGCCGGCGGTGTGGCAGGGGCTGCCGGTTGCGCTGGTTTGGCGTAACAGCCAGCTATTGCCCTGGCGCTCAGCTTCTTAATTGCTGGTGCTGGCCCGTGCCTGGTGGGCTCCCCATCCCTGCGATCCAGAACCCGTGCCAAGACCCGGAGAAGCCGGACCCCCACAGCGGTGGGCTTTGCTCAAGGGCCTGGTGACCTGGACCCACCGGTGTTGGCCTTGGCCGGCCGCAGCCCTCCCGGCCGCTGTCCCCGCTTGCTGCCGCTGGCGTCGCCGGCTGCGGGAGGCATTGCCCGGCCCATCTGCGGGGCGAGGGCGCGGGGGGCGAGGAGGCGGCGGCAGGAAGCAGGCAGGAGCTGCGGCTCAGGGTGGGACGGGGGCTTCTCTGCCGGGAGCTGTCATCTGGAAGCCATCAGCAGGGCGGGAGGGAGGGAGCTGCCTTCCCGGGGCCACACACGCCGGCTGGCCCCGCGGGGACACAGCCGGCCGGCCCACGGCCTCCCTTGTCTGCCTGGGGGTCCGCGCTGTGCCCTGCCTTCCCCTCGGCTCCCCTCACCCAGCTTGCTGCTGGTGATGGCACTGGGCAGCTGGTGTCTGAGCTGGGGGGCTGCGGCAGGGCTGCCGTTTGGCTGATGCATCCCCCGGAGCTTTGGATATGCTGCCGGAGAAACCCCCCCACCCACTTTTGTGTGTGCCAGCACCGCAGCCGTCATGCCCCCCGTGTTCCCCATCCCGTTGGTGGCTCAGCATCGTCATTGCAAAGCGAGGGGGGGACATGGCAGGGGTGAGCCAGTGGCAGGGGTGCGGCCCCCTCCTCCCTAACCCCCAGCTCTCTCACAGCTTGGCTAACATCCCCTTGACTCCGGAGACCCAGCGGGACCAGGAGCGGCGGATACGCAGGGAGATCGCCAACAGCAACGAGAGACGGCGGATGCAGAGCATCAATGCTGGCTTCCAGTCTCTGAAAACCCTCATCCCACACACGGACGGGGAGAAGCTCAGCAAGGTGAGTGGGATGGCACCGGGGCTGCAGCCCTGCGGGTCGCAGGTGCCAGTCCTGCATGTGGGGGCTTTCGGCGTTGCTTGTCAGGCAGGACAGGGCTGTAAGACTAATTGGGAGTGTTTGCCTGTGTTAATTCAGCAATGGAGGTCTCTCCCTGGGAGGTTTCTGCGGTGGGAGCGGTTGTTTGTCGCAAGCCTGGTGTCCCAGAGCGGGGTGGCCTGCGCCGGGGTGACGAGGTGGCCCCGCTGCAGAGGGGAGGGGGTTGAGGAGGTGGCGCTCAGCAGCCGTTCGGGTTCCTGAGACCGGTAAACTGGAGGTTCACCATGGTGGGAGACCCAGGGGTGAAACGGACCCTGGATGGAAATGCCGGAGCCAGGCAAGGAGCAGTGCTGCTGCCTCCCGAGCCGGGAGGGAGCTTGGCAGGAGGGGGGTCTGGGGGGACGCTGGAGTCTCTCCTGCCTCAGTGTCCCCCCTCCCTGCTCTCCTGCAGGCAGCCATCCTCCAGCAGACGGCCGAGTACATCTTCTCCTTGGAGCAAGAGAAGACTCGGCTGCTGCAGCAGAACACCCAGCTCAAGCGGTTCATCCAGGTAGCGCCGGCCTGCGCGGCCCAGGGGCGAGAGGGGACGGTCCCGGCTGACCAGGGAGGGGACGTTGTCGCTGTTCTTTGGGGTCGGGGCAAGACCCTCTGCCCTAACAAGCCAGGGAATGGAGATGTTTTGCACCCTCCTGGCTGGGCAGGGGAGCCCCGTTCAACCCAGCACCCCTTACCTGGCAGGGGGAGAAGGGCTGGGGTCCCGTTTCCCATCTGGGGTCTCGGGGGACAGCCCGGTGGCAGTCCCAGCTCTGGGGTGGCCCAGTTGAACTGCCCTGGGTGTCACGGTGTGAGAAGTGGGTTCGCACAGGGCCGGAGGGTGAGGAGGACCAGGAGGGTGGGCACACAGGGCGCGGGAGCCTGCCCGCCCGCCCCCAGGCTGCGTCGTCCCTGTGGATGGAGGTTTCGACCTCGTGTGCTGCCGATGTCCCCAGGGAGCCCCTTCCTTGCAGGGGGGTGGCTGAGGGGGTGGCGTCACCCAGATGTGGTGTGGGTCAGGGGGAGAGCACCAGGGCTGGCCCCCGGCCCCTGACACTGCGTCCCGGTGGCAGGAGTTCAGCGGCTCCTCCCCGAAACGGCGACGGGCGGAGGATAAAGACGAGGGCATCGGCTCGCCGGACATCTGGGAGGACGAGAAGGCCGAGGATCTGCGGCGGGAGATGATCGAGCTCCGGCAGCAGCTGGACAAGGAGCGCTCGGTCCGCATGATGCTGGAGGAGCAGGTGAGGCTGGGAGGGCCCGTGCGGTGCCGATGTGGTGCCGGCCACACCTCGGGACCCCATGCTGGGAGCAGGCCGGGCTCCCCACCGACGTTGGGGCTCTCTGGGCGGCAGGTCCGCTCGCTGGAGGCCCACATGTACCCGGAGAAGCTGAAGGTGATCGCTCAGCAAGTGCAGCTCCAGCAGCAGCAGGAGCAAGTGAGGTTGCTGCACCAGGAGAAACTAGAGCGTGAGCAGCAGATCCGAACCCAGGTGAGTGTGCCGACGCTGTCCCGGCCCACCCGTGGGGGCCAGGCGGGGAAATACAGGGGGTCGGGGCGGTTCAGTAATGTGCTTGGCACCTCCCGTCCCTTGGGGCTGGCTGGGACAGGTGGCAGTGTCCCAGCAAAGCTCTCCTCCTCAGGGAACTGGGAAAGGGTCGGCACGCAGCCTCCCCATTGCTCGGGGTGGGGGGCTGCGCTCAGGGGCACCTCGTGTTTCGAGGGGGGGGGTGTGGCGTGGACCCTGCCGCGGCAGCTGCCGAGCGGCTCTGTGTCCCGGTGCAGAGGGCTTTGTATGGGGAAGGGTCGCTTTTGGGTGGGCAGGGATTCAGCTTGGTGCTAGCGAGCCCATGGCTTTCCAGGGCTGTGCTGGGAGGTGCTGGATGCGGCCGCCCCCAGCTCACCCCGCCACGGCACTGTGTCCTTCCCCACTGGGCTCTCCCCACCGGGCACACATGGAGAGCAGCTCCTGCTCCGGTGAGCTGTGGTCCTGCTCCAGCTCCCACAGGCACGTTTCCTCGCCCTCGGGGCATCCGTCCTGTCCACGGGCAATGCCAGCTGTCACAGTGACACCACCAGCAGCGGTTGATGCAGGTCACGCTCCCCGTGCTGGAGCGGGTGGAGGCCAACCCCATCTCTGGAGGGTTCACCTCTCACTGGGTGACTCCTGCTGAGTTTTGGGGACCCACCAGACCACTCCCTGCCACCGCCAGGCTGGGAAGGGGGGAACGGGAGAGCTGGCAGGCAGCACTGCCGGGCAGACGTGGCAGGGCTGCAGGGACGGGAGCCTTCGCCTTTTTCCCTGTCACAGCTGGATTTGCCAGCGGTGGAGGGAGCCTTACGCCAGCCTGGTGCAGCGAGGAGGCGAGTGCGGTGCTGGCACCCAGGGCCACGCCGACCTGGGGAGCTTCGAAAGGAGGGAGAAAAACCAGCTTCCTCCCTCCTTTGGCTCCTGCGGAGCTGCGTCCCCACAGGATCCCTGCCGGCCACCTCCCGGGGAAGTTCAGCCTATTTTTAGGTGAACTCTCCTTAGCCTCCTGTTAGGGCGGATCTTCCCATCCGCTGGTTTCACGAGGATCTCCGAGGGGTGCGCCGGGTTCCCGGCTCGGCAGGTTGGCGCGATGGGAGGGCTGGCACTCGCCTCTCCCTGGCTTAAAAGCCTGAATCTTTCCCCCTTTGGGATATGGGAATCCTCAACGTTCCGCTCTGCTAGAGCTGAGGTGGCGGCAGCTTTCAGTGGTGTTCTCTTGCGTCCGTCCGGGACGGGTGAACCGGAGCAGCCGAGCTGGTGCTTCAGCTCTTACGGGCTCTCAAAGGAGTTTGGGCTGCTCAAACAAGCGTGATGCGCTCCCCGTCGCCACCGTGCCCAGGTCCCTGCTGACCGGGGCGGGGGTTTTGGCTTCTCTCCCCAGCTCCTGCCGTCACATGCTCCCCCAGCGCCCACCCACCACCCCACCGTGATCGTTCCAGCGCCGCCTCCCTCCCATCACGTCACCGTGGTCACCATGGGCCCGTCCTCGGTCATCAACACAGTCTCCACGTCCCGGCAAAACCTGGACACCATCGTTCAGGTAAGGGGGACCAGGCAGGACGGCGGCGGGGTTGGCGGGTCCTCGGGGGGTCCCTGACCCCCCTGGGTGTGTGGGATGGGGGACGCGCGATGTCCTGACAGCCGGCGGCTGCCCTTGGCAGGCGATCCAGCACATCGAGGGGACGCAGGAGAAGCAGCTGCAGGAAGAGGAGCAGAGACGTGCTGTCATCGTGACGCCGGCGCGTGCCTGCCCTGAGCCCTCCGCCTCCGACACCGCCTCCGACACCGAGGGCAACGACAGTGACTCCATGGACCAGAGCAAAGAAGAGCCCTCAGGGGATGGGGAGCTGCCCTGACACCCCCCTGGCCGGCAGCCGGGGCGGGGAGCCAGGGCGGGGAGGGGGAAAGCGTCAGAGAATATGCTGAAATTTTTAAAAAATACAACGCGATTTGGGTCTCTTTTATGACCTTTTTCCAATACTGTAAAGCAGAGCGCTGGAAGCAGGCAAAGGTCACCCTTCAGCTCTCGGGGTGGGCTCGGGGCACAGTGGGACGGCGGGGGGGGTTGTTAGGGACGGGGATGGGGGAGTTGCAGCCCCTCACCCCTTTTCATCACCCCTCCCCCCCCCAAGTCGGCAGCAGCCCTGGTGTTCCTGATGGCGTTCCCTTGGGACGGGGCCTTCAGTTGGGATCTTAATTTGGTTTTTTCCTCCTCATTTGTGTATTTTTGTTTGTTTTGTTTTGTTTTTAATTAAATGTTCATTTTTAAGCAGGGGGGAGATGCCAAGTGACACGGCAGCAAACGCGGGATCGGCACCCCGGCTTCGGGGTACGACCAGCCCCTGCCACGGCTCCCGCACCCCGCGTGGGGCAGGGAAAACCCCTTTGGAGAGTAAAAAAAAAAAAATCCCGGGATTACGCCATCGGAGCACGGGCGGGGGGCTGGCACGTGCCACCCCCCCGGCCTTTCCAATGCCCGCATCCTCGGCACGGGGATGGCGGTTTGGGGGCTGATTTCCCACCCCCATCCCTGTCCCCCGCTCCCATCCCTCCTTTAAGCACTTAATCTGGTTCGCGGGGTCCGTCTGCTCCGAAGAGCTTTTCTATTTTGTGATTGTGTCGCTTGGGTCTGTCGTGGCGGGTGGGGGGGGGGGTGTCCCCATTTTGTGTATGTCCCCCCCCTCGCCCCTGCCGTCCCTCGCCCGGCTGTAGGGTTTTAGGCCAGTCGTGTGTAGAGCCTCGGTGGTATTTGGTAGGTTCCCTCCCAGCCGCAGCTGTTTCTTGGTTCCTTTCCCCCCCCCCTTTTTTTTTTTGTATTTTTTTTACGATTTTCAGGTCTTTGTGTTGATTGAGAAGCTATTCTATTTTGTTAAGAAAGTGGAAAAAAAAAAAAGAGGCTCGTGCCTTTGTAAAGAAACAAAATAAAGTTTGTACTTGGTTTTTTAGAAGCTCTGTCCCGGTGTGAACGTTTGTGGGGAGATGGGGACAGGGATGGAGCTGGCCCCTGCGGGACACCGGTCCCTCTCAGGGGACCTGGGGCTTGGGGGCGGGGCAGGGGAGCGCTGCTGGTGTTGGGACTCGCGGGCGGGGGGCAAAGGCAGAAGGATGCCGGCCCTGGCGAGGTTTCGTCCTGAGCAGCTGGGCTGTATGTAAAGGCTCAGCCCTGCCAGTGCTGCCCACACGTGTTATGAGAGCGCCGGGGCTCAGCTCACGGCTGAGATGGGAGGGGGTCTGGGACTGGTTTTAGTGAGGCTGCTCGGCTGGGAGAGCTGGGGTCAGGCTTTGTGTCCCCTACCCTGGGGATGGCACTCGTGGTGCCCCAGGATGGGGCTGTCCCCAGGGCTCGGGGGGGGGGCACCCACCACTCTGTGGGGCTGCTGGCCTGCTGCATGCCTCACGGAGGGTGCACCCAGCTCTCTCCATGGAGTTTTCTTTTTTGGGGCGGGGGGGCACCCGTTGTTTCCCATGGGGCACCCACCTCAGCATCCCCCACGGGCAGGGGTCTCTCGCTCTCCCCCTCCACACCGTGGCCCTTCGTGGGGCCTGGCTGAGGGCTGGCTCCTGTCTGCTCTCCTCTGCCATTGCCCCCTCTCTGCCACCCCCATCTCGGGGCCGGGGGCTCCCACTGTTCCCATGCTTGTGGGGCGAGCCCGGGTTGGCAGAGGGTGGAGTGGCTGTTGGTTCCTCCCAGTTTGGCCCCCTCCCCAAGAAAAAGCTGGGTCATGGTCTTCCCAAAAGTGGCTCCTCCAGTGATGGAGCCCAGAGGCCACTCTGCCACAGCCAGGCTTTGGGAACAGCACCGGGTGGCTGTCCCCTACGAGTGAGGGTGACAGGAGCTGGTGACCGTGCACCTCTGGCTGCCGGTGTCCCTTGTGCTGTGCTGCTGGTGTGGTGCCGGCGACGATGGGGACACCCCCAGGGTGGCGGGGATGTGTCCCCTCGCCTGCGGGGTGCACGGCATCGTCTGGTGACCCGTGGTGGCTTGAGGAGGCCCCAAATCAGCCTGGGGTGAGGTGCCTGGGGACTCCCACCTTTGGGGACAGATAGGGGACCCCACAGTGCCGTGAAGCTCAGCTGTCCACCACCCTCCCCCCACGAAATCCTGCTCCAGCCAAAAAGGGGCTGAATAAAATGGGGCAGCGCGTGGGCAACCCCCTACCCCATGACAGTGGGATGCTGTGACAGGGACGGTGACCCCGCATGGGCAGTGCCACCCCAGGGACCCCGTGCCAGGAGGTGTCCCATGCCATCGCATCCCTGACCAGAGCCTTTCCTGCTGCTGCAGCCCTGCCGCCATGCCCCGTCCCCATCCCCAGGGCCCCCCGGGAGTGACCGAGCGGCGGTGGCAGCATCTGTGCCGGCAGCTGCCTGCCTGCCCTGCCCCGCGCCCGCGCCCGCTGTATAAATAGAGGCAGCGAGCGGCAGGGAGCTCCTGGCAGCCACCATGAAGGGCCTCAACCTGTTCTGCTGCTGCGTGGCTTCGCTCCTGCTCCTCGGCACGGCAGGTACGGCTGCTGCCGGGCTGTGGGGTCCCCATGAGGGGCTGCGGGGTCCCCACGGGGCTGCGGGGGTCCCCACGGGGCTGCGGGTGCCCCCGCGGGGTTGCGGGTCCCCATGGGGTTGCTGGTGCCGTGGGGCTGTGGGTGCTCGTGGGGCAGTTGGTGTCTATGGGGGGGTGCACACTGAGCAGGGCTGCAGGCACCTATCGGGCTGGGGGGTGCCCATGGGGCTGGGGGTGTTCGTCAGGGCTGTGGGTGCCCACGGGGCTGCAGGTACCCGTGGGGCTGGGGGTGTTCATCGGGGTGTGCGTGCCCACAGGGCTGGGGGTGCAGGTGAGGAATTGGGGTGCCTGGGGAGCCCAGCCCGCGCCCCAGGACTGCGTGGGTGCTAGGAGCAGGACAGGGTGGCAGGGGTACAGCGATCCTGGCTCCCCGATAGCTGTGCCAGGGCTGCAGAGTCCCCCCAAAATGTGGAGGGAAATGTGGTGGTGGGACCATGGCCAGGAGGGACTGAGTGGGGGAGTGCGGGCTGGGGTCCCCCCTCTGTAGCCGGAGTGGGGGGCTGTGCTGCTGCCAAAATGCCTGGGGTCAGTATCACCCCTGGGTGCTGCGGCGGCTCGGTTTTGGGCTGTGAGGACTTGGAGGAGACTGCCGGGGTGCTGGGGCACCCTGTAGTCAGAGCAGGATGGGGGTGGACTGTTTGCTCTGGGAGGGGATCTCCCCCACCACCCAAGGACCTGCCAAGCAAGACAGCACTTTGGGTGACCAGGGACCCCCTTTCCCGGGCCATTCCGGCCCTGCTCAGCACCCTGTCCCCGGCCGGGCGTCCCTTGGGGCTGCGCAGCCTCGCCGGTACCCTTGCTTGCCCTTGAGTTAATTTGGGCCGGTTCTCTGCCTGGCCGGGCTCCGGCGGCCGTGATGCTGGGAGGGGGGCGGCTAAGTATGGAAACAGCCGTGTAAGGGGACACTGTGCTCCCTGCAGCCGCCCAGGCCCCCCCGGCCACCGGCCCCCCGCCCTGCGCTGCTGCCGCCTCGCGCGCGGGCACCCGCAGCTGCCACCTTCCAGCACCCGGCACCCCCGGCCCCGCCGAGTTTTGGCCTTTTAAGGGCATCTTGGACCATTCTCACAAATCAATGGGTTTTGGGGCCGGCGACGCACACCGCCAGCGGTGGGGTGACCTCTGCGGGGCTGCACGTTGGGTCTGGGGACGGCGGGCATGGAAATGTCCTCTACGTCCATGGCTGGTGGCTGGTGCCACCCTAGGCTGGGCTGGTGGCCCGGTGGGACATCAGGGGCTTGTCACCACGACGGGTGACCACCAGCCCAGCTCTTGGTTGTGCTGAGGCTGGCACAGAGGCTGGCACGGCCCGAGCTGCAACAGACAGTGAGGGAGCAGCCTGGGTGACGCTGTGGGGCCGGGCATGGCGTTGGGCACCTCGTCACCAGCACCCTGTGTCGGGATCCCCCGGCTCCGAGGAGGCTCCGGGGCTGGGAGGTGCCTGGGGGGTCTGGAGACCCAGAGCCATCTTCGAGGGGCAGCTGGAGTGCGCTGAGCCCTCACCCTCGGTGTCTTCTTCTTATGGGGGGGAGGATCCTGTATTTCACCCCAGTCCTGTAGATCTGGGAAAAAGACACAAGCCATGGCACATCTCCTGCCCGTCGTTCTGCTACACGGGGACCGGTGGGGTTTGCGCAAAGGATTTTGCTTATCCTTTGGCGCAAAGTCGGGCTCTCAGACCTGGGCTCCTTTGGGGTGCAGAAGGTGGCTCGGGGCAGGGGGTGTCCCATTTTTGGGCCTTGTCTTCCCATTTAACCCCGCTTCGGCAAGGAGAAGGTGGGAGGAGGAGCCCAGTGGGAACCTGGGATCTTCATCAATGCTTTGTGGAGGGGTGCAGTCCTCGGGGCGAGGGCTGGCTTTGGGGTGGCTCCTCCAGCGTGTGTGGGCATGGCCAGGTTAACCATCCTGACCTCCATCTTGGCACAGAGGGGGGTCTCTGGGGTAAAGCTGCTCTTTTCTTGCGGGTAGTGGTGGCGGGTCACCGGCCTGACATGGCGAAGCAGGTTTCGGGTTGTGGTCTCCCTCCAGGGAGGGAGAACAGGGTTGCAAAACTGACACCCATCCCCCCTCCAGCAGCCATGGCTGGCTGTGAGGGTGACGAGTCTCCGGGGTCCCTGGCCGAGGCACAGTCCCCTCTGCCATGCACTGCAGCACCAGGACACGCTGCCGGGGCCGCAGCACCCAGAGGGTTTGGTGACACTTGGGGCTGCTGGGGCCCTGTCACCGCTCCCAAAGTCCGGGGCAGTGGGAAGGGCCCCGCACCCACGCTCGTGCAGCTCCATGGCCAGGGCTGGCAAAGCTCCCCAGAGCGGACGGGACCCCCGGTGGGGCCAGCACCCACCGCGGGGCTGGGCACCCTCGGGGTGAGGGTGCTTGCTCACTGCCACGTCCCTGCTCCCACGCAGGAGTCTTCTTCTCCCTGCACTTGTATGTCGGGCAGAGCCCGGCCATCCCTTCCGGGCTGGGTGACCATGGCGAGTCCCCGCGGCCACCAGGAATGGGCCACAGGGACTCTGGTGGGGCAGTGCCCAGCCACCACGTTCAGCAGCTTCGCCCTGGGGACCCCTTGGCCCCCGCAGCCGTCACAGGTTTGAGTGGGAGGGCTATGCCGGGCTGTGCCGTCAGCACCGCCGAGGCGGGCGAGGAGTCAAGGAAAGCCCTGGCATGCTGGCATCCTCCTGCAGCAAGTGCAGAGGGCAGCAGGGGGCTGGCACACACCTCTCCTGGTGACAGTCAGCGTGGGCCATCGCCCCGGGAATCCTCATCCTGCCTCAGCCTGGGATGTGTCATCTTGGAACGGGCTCTGTCACCAGCTCCTCGTGGCATGTTGGGGTGGTTCCCATCACCCAGGACACGTCACCTCGGGGTGGGCTCCACCTCCCAGGACAGAATGTCTTGGGGTGGGTTCCACTACCTGGGTTGTGTCACCTCAGGCGGGCTCAGAACCCAGGACACAGCACCCATGGGTGAGCTCCAGCTCTGCCCATCCTGGACTCCCCACCCCGACCATCCCAGACAAATGCCCCTCAAGGTGATGAGCTTGCCTGGAGGTGGGGGACCTCTGAGTCCCAGTGAAACCCTACCAGACTGTCCTTCACCCTCCCCCCAGCACTGGCACAACCATGGGCACCGCTGCCGTTGGGTGTCACAGCCCCAGTGAGGCAAAGGGCTCGGGGTGCCTCCGCCACCCACATATCTTGGTCACCTACATCCCTGTCACATCCCTGGCACCTCGCCAGGAGGAGATCTCGGCCCCCATGGGTGCCCCAGCTCTCCCATAATGGCTGGCCAAGCAAGGCAAGGCAGATGTTGGCTGCGTGGTGATGCTCTCTCCCGTCAGCCATCCTTGGCCCCGTGTGTAGGTGACAGCCAGCCGAGCAGCATAGTGAGGACGTTTTGCTTGGGCATGGCCCCGGCGGCACAGGGGCACTGGCAGATCCCTGTGGGATGGCGTGGGGCTGGGAGGGACCCCAAGGTGGGCCGCACTCTCGCCGTGTCCCCATGTCCCCGTCGTGTCCCTGCACTGGCTCCTTGCACTGGGAGAACTGGCTTGCTGGGGTGCCGAACCCCAGCCTGGCCGTCGGGTCCAAGGGTGACCGAATCGCTCACAAAATCACCCTTCCCCAGGCGCTGCAGGAATAGCAGCGGGTGCTGGTGCCTTGGCACGGCTCGGCCGGGCTATTTTCAGCCCGCGGGGACATTTCCCTTGTAAGTGATAGCCCAAGGAAGCCGGCAAGCTCGTGTGCCGGCGGGGGGCTGGCGGAGGGGCCGGGGAGTCTCCGGCCAGGCATCCCGAGCCAGGCTGGGGCGTTGGCAGCAGCAGCACGGCCCCGGTGCCAGCCGGGCGCTTGGCTTGACCCTGCCCAACTCCCCGCTCGTGGGGGTACGTGTGGAAAGGGCTCAGAGCCGCGGCCCCGTCCCTGCGTGATGGCTGAGCTGGGATCCCCTGTCCTGTGGCGGGGGGTGAGGGGGAAGCCCCCGGGGTTGGGTACCACTGCTCGGCACAGCCAGACAGCCTCTCTGCCCAGACATTCCCAAGGGTTTGAGTATCTTGTGGGACAACGGATCATCAGGCATGAAAATCAGGTTGACAAGTGCAAGGGCTTTCCCTGTCCTGCCCAGGTGACCAGGAATCCTTGGGATGACAAAAGAAGAAGGATGGGGAGTCTCCCCTGGGGAAGGCTCACACTGAGTGCGTGAAGGATGTCCCTTGAGGCCACCAGCAGACCCTTGGGGTGGGTTGGTGAAGCCTCTGGTCGCTGGAGGCCCTGGGGACAGGACGGGCGTGACCTCGCAGGAAACCCTCCTCTGGAGGAAGGGGCTCCTCCAGCCTCAGCCATGGCGGTCCCTGTTCTGCCATCGCCACGTTCAGCCACGCTCAGCCTCAGGTCCCTCAGCATCTCCCCAGGGCTGCGGACCCCCCATGGGACACCTCGGCAGAGAGGGGGGGGAGGGGAACATTCCTCAGCATGCAGCATGAGATCTGCCTGTGCCGAAACACGTGCCGTTTTCTCACAGCCTGTTCACTTGCGGACCCAGATCCCCCCCGGCCAGGGAGTCACAGGTGCTTTACGTTCCACCACCCTCAGCTTGGTGTCTGCTGCAAGTCAGGAGTTCAGGTTTTCTTCCAAATCTTTAGGGTGGGCACCCTGTAGGGACAGTCAAAAAATATCCCGCAGAAGTGATTCCCCATTTCCATCTCTATATTTAGAAAGCGCCAAGCCTGGTTTTAATCCCTCTGGTGTGTCCTGGTGAGGTTTCTTTGCTCTTTCTTAATGAAAATGTCACGCAGTTCTAGCCGACCATTCATAGAAATCAAATCTTTTTTATTTTTTTCCAAATTAATTTAAAAATCTCCTCCACAAATGAGGTCAAGTTAGTCTGACAAAGCTGTTTCCTATACCCACACTGGCCTCTGCATAGAAAAACTGGAAAATACTTGCTTTTTGCTGGCGCCTTGGGATCACAGAGCCTCTGGGACGGGATTCTGTGCCTGGCTGTCCTGGGCTTTGGGGTGCACAAGGGTCCGGAGAGCCAGTCCCACCCTTGGCCACCCTCATGCCTGTGTCCCTTGGGCTTCCTGTGCCGTTTGGGGACACTTTGCTCTCCCAGTCGGTGGTGTTGGCCTGGCCAGCTCCAGACTGGTGCTGCAGCTGGGCTCCCTCCTGCGCCGGTGCCTGCAGCGCTGGCTTGGCCATCGGAGCTGCCGAAGGGTAATAAAAGACCAGGGGCTTTCTCCGCGGGGCTCGGCAGCAGCACCAGGCTCTGCTGGGATCGCACAGAGTGGGAAACTGAGGCACGGGAAGAATGGGGAGGAGATGCCATCCTCTGCCACACTTCGGCCGAGGACCCGGGGTGGGCTGCAAGGCTGGGGGTGCCCAGTCCTGAGCCTGGGTGAGGGGCACGGCCCCCGCTTTGGGCTCCCCTGGCCCTGCCTCCCCCCTGGGAAGGGCTAGTTGTCACAGAAAGGTCAGCGTTGTGGGGCTAATCCACCTTGATTTACTTTTTGCAGCAGCCAGGCTGGCAGAGGCACGGAGCATCTTAATGCCCGGGTACTGCACCCGCTCCCCGATGCCCAGGGCAGGCAGGGGCCGGCCCTTGCCAGGCCAGGGCCAAGAGTCATGGGGCTGCGGCTCCTTTGGGTCCAGCCACTTTCCGTGAGGTTTCAGAGGACTTTGTCAGAACAAAGCACAGCCCTCGGGCTGCCTTCAGCCTTGCCTTTGCCCAAAAAGGAAGGGACAGACAGGTTTGGGGTGCACGCTCCCCCCCAGAATCCCACTGTGAGGTCGAGGGGAGAGCAGAAGCCGGTGGTCTCCCTATGCACCGCAGGGACCGGGATGGGGCAGGAAAAGGGGGCGTGCGAAAAGCCATCCCCGTGGCACCGTGCATCGCCAGCCCCACGCTCGAGGCTCCTATTTCTGCTGGAGGGGGAGAGTGTCCCTCCCGGGGCCACCTGTGCCCATCTGTCCCTCCTGGCCGTCCCCTGTCCCTCCTGGAGGACCCGTTTTGGTGCTGGGACGTTGCCGTTCCAGGTGGCCGTAGGCGGGGTTGGATGGGACCCCGTGGCAGGGTCACATCCAGCCCCGCGGAGCCATCCTCATCCTTTCCACATGCCCTTTTACTGGGTGCAAACCAGCGCTGGCATCTGTGTCCCTGCCGTGAGATCCCCGTCCCCACGGTTGTGGCCCACAGTGGTGTCACCGCTGGGGAAGGTGTCCCCAGGCAGCTGACAGCCCTCCCAGCCCTCCAGACAGGCGTGAGATTCGGGGCGGGAAGGGCAGCACAAGCCGGGGACCGGCTGGGAGGTCGGGTCCCCAAAGGGCGCAGGGCAAGGGCTCCTCTCCGATGCCACCCGGGCGCTCGGCACAAAGCAGGGCACAGACAAGGGGAGCCCCGGAGTCGCTTTACGACGTGGCTGTCCCCGCTCCCTCCCAGAGCCCACGGGGACCCACAGGATGGGCCCCAGGAGCGGACGTCACCGTTGTCTGGGTCCAGCGGCCGAGGGGCTGGTGCTTCACTGCCCACACCTCATCAAGCTGCTCCTTCTGATCCCCCTGTACGGTCGCTGGGCCGTATTTTTAGCCTCCGGCGGGCACACAGAGGGTGTTAAGCCCATAACCTTCGACCCATTTTGCTGCTCATCGGCTGGCCATCTGCAGCTCAGCACAATTCATCTTGTGCTGGATGTGGAGACCATGTAGGGGAAACAGGAGGGAGAAGGAGGTGGAGGGGGGAAAGGGACTTTATATAAGACCTTAAAGGTCACAGGAAATAAAGCCCATGACCAGCACACCGGCAGGAACACCCTAGTCTGAGCAACAGGGAATATTTCCCTCCTCCAGCAAGGGACGGCTCATGGTGGGCGCTGGGGTTGCCATTGTGCCCAGCCATGGTGGATGACAGACCCTCTGTCCCCCTGCTTTGGGTCAGAGGGACACACAGATCCCGGACAAAGCCCTGGGGATGTGCGGGGTCTCCTCTGCCTGGCCCTGCTCCCCCCTGACCCACCTTGACCCTCCCCATATGCCCACCCGAGCAGCTGTGCTCTGCTCCCAGCCCTCCAGGTCACCGGCTATTTTGGGGTCAAGCTGAGAATCTCCCCATCCCCGTCGGCCAAGGGGACAACTCAGGAGACCCAGGCTGATCTCCAGCCCACCGGGGCCAGGCAGGAGCATGCTGGCCCCTGGCCACCCGGGGCTTTGCAGGTCAGACATAGCACATTCCCCTTCAAGAGGCTCCCAGCAGGCTGGGCACCCTGGGCATCCCACGGGAAGGTGACCTGAAGGAGAGGGGTGCTCCAGTAGCTGCGCAGGACCCGTGTCCCTCCATCTGGGAGCTGAGCTGGGAGCTTGGAGGCACCTGCAAGCCGCATGCCAGCCAAGGACGGGGGAGGTTGGGGAGGGCAGGTTGAGGGTGACTGCGCATCTGGTTTCGGTGGGGCGAGGGGCCGCAGCAGCAGCTCCGCAGTGCCAGGCTGCACATGAGGGCGACTGGAAACCTGCGCAGGCTAAGACGTGCCCCGTCCCTGCCCGCCATTGGCATGGCTCATCCCCGGTGTGAGCCCACCACCAGCCCCACCGTGGATAGAGATGCGACCTGCTGCCCAGCATCCCCGGCCATGGCAAACCAGCTTGCAGCGGGCAAAGTGGTGTGGGGGTGGCATCGTGCTGACCTGGCTCGGGTTCTCCTGTGCCCAGTCGCCGCGGTCCCCGACAGCCAAGCCCAGCGAGCCCCAGCACCGTAGCTTTGCTGAGGCCAGCGAGGCTCTGCCGATGCTCAACAGGACACACGGCCTCGTGGCTCCCCGGCACGGAGGCAGTGCAAGAGCCAGAGGAGAAGGCTGGGTGCCAGCTGAGTGGCCATGGCCAGCGCTCCCCATGCCCGGCACTGCCCACTCTCCTCCCCACGGCCCGGGTGGAGATAGCATTTTCCCCTGGTTGGCATCTGCTTGCCAGCTGGAGTACAAAGGAATTATTTTCCTCTGAAACGCTTCCCTGGTATGCAGGCATTAGACGTTTCAGGGGATTATTTAGACTAGCAGCAACTGTTTGTAACAGAGACAGTATAGCTGGTGATCTTTTATTTTTGGCACCCGTTGACTAATGTTAAGTTGCAGTTGGAGGCCTATGGAAAATACGGATGGCTTCTCCCGGGCTGCAGAACAAACTCATTGTGTCCCCGCCAGCCGCACAGCGCGGCAAATGCTTTCCTAGTGAAGGGATGCTCACAATAAATAGCTCCCAAGCCCTGCTGCCGGGGTCAGGTCCTTCCCGTGCAAAGGCAGGGTCTGTGCTGGGAGCCCCTCACCCTTCATCCCCCTCACCCAGCCACCCGCCATGGCAGTGCTGGCTACGCTCTCCCAAGGCAGGGCTGGGGAAGGACCCTTTTAACCTGCCAAGTGCCCGCAGCCCCTTGAGCTACACTTTTCATTATTTCTTTTCCCCCTGTTTTTTAGGGCTGCTTTGCCGCCTTCCTGCAGTGCTTCGCAGCGGGCAGCAGCCATGGCCAGCACAGCCGTAGGGCCCCCTGCTAGCATCAGCTTTGCCCCCCCACAAATGCCTCTTTGCACCCAGCTTCTTGCGACAGTGCCAGAAAACTGAGGTGGAACTAGAGAAGGTTTAAGAAGGCATTTAAACCTCTTGGTAACAGCCACAAATCCTCCCTCGTGCCCTCCCCGGTGCTGACAGGGGCCATTGGGTGCCCCAGTAGCCATGTGCCGGCACGGGTAAGACTGACTGAGCTGTTCTCATCGTTTAGAGCCAAACGCCCCCGGCATGGACCATGTCGGCGGTGCTGCTGAGAGCCCCTTGCCAGCCACAGAGCCCAGGCTGCAGGATAAGGCAGCCAACGGCAGCCCTGAGGAGGACCAAGATGGTGGCCCCGCCAACACCTCCTTGCCTGGCACTGCTGAGGAGGGACGTGGCGAGGGGGAGGAAGAGCCAGTGGGTGGTCTGAGCGGGCACCTGGGGCCAGGGGATGGCCAGCCAGAGGTTATCACCATGGAGAAGGGCCAGGAGGGTCCTGGGGAGGACAGCACATCAGGCACCCCTGAGGCAGCGCATCATGAAGGGAATCACAGTCCGGGCCTACAAGATGGCTTCCATGCCCAGGAGGATGAGGAGCCTGGCACTAAGGAAGGAGTCTCTGAGGAGCAAGGGCAGCCTGGGGAAGAGCAAAAGAAGGAGCCAAGACCAGTGTCTGCTCCCAAAGACGAAGAGGAAGGGGGCGAGCAGAGCTCTGAGGAAGATGACGAGCAGGGGGAGTCTGAGGAAGATGAACATGGCGAGTCTGAGGAAGATGGAGGTGAGGAAGAGTCTGAGGAGGAGGGAGAGTCTGAGGAGGAGGGAGAGTCTGACGAAGATGGTGCCGGGCCAGTGGGGACAGAGAATGGAAATGAAGGGGACGACAGGGAAGTGGCCAGCGCTGCCAGCAAAAGGGGTCGTGGCAGACCAGCAGCTGCCGGCAAGGGAGAAGCCAGGGATGGCCCTACCAGTTGCCATCACCCACCCTGTGGGGATGCAGCAGAAGACCCGCCAGCAGAGGTGGAAGACCCACTGGCAGCAGAAGATCCACCAGCAGCAGTGGAGAATCCTCCAGCGGCAGAAGACCCGCTGGCAGTTGTAGAAGACCCGCCAGCAGTTGTAGAAGACCCACCAGCACTAGAAGACCCGCCGGCAGTTGTAGAAGACCCACCAACAGCAGAAGACCCGCCGGCAGTTGTAGAAGACCCACCAACAGCAGAAGACCCGCCGGCAGTTGTAGAAGACCCCCTTGCAGACAAGCCATCGCTGGTGGAAAAGGAGATCCTGCCTGACCTCAGCACCAACCCCGCTGCTGCCAAGCTCCGGCACGGCCAGATAGGTTGGAGTCTTTTCTTGTCGGTGTGCTGTAGCAGCGAGAGTGACCTACTATCAACCCCCAGCGGAGCTGAGCTTGGCACATTAAACTGCGCCTAGTGCATGGCCCTCTCCTAACGCTTGTGCTTCCCATGCCTGCCCCTAACCGCTGCAAGGCTGGGCCGGCCGTGGGCACTGAAGGCACAGGCAAGAGCCTGCAGACGCCTGCAACGCCAGCGCTCATCGCAGCGAGACCAAAGCTGTCCGACATTTCCCTCGCTGCGCTTTAAGCCCATGATTTCTTCTCTGGGCTGTGGACACGGCTAAGAGATTTAACACCCAGGCCCCTTTCAGCATCCGCAGACCTCTTAAGGCTCTCCACCCTCAGAGTCCTCCAGACCCCTGTCTCTCTTGGTGCACGGGCAGGACGTTGCCTGGGCTGGTGGGCCTCTTGTCCACCAGCCCTTGCCTCGTCGGGTATGTGTGAATAGCTAGCTCCAACCGACGAGTCGTCGAAGGTCCAGTTCTGGGCACTGAAAGGACAGCTAAGGAAAAGGGACACCCCACCACCACAATTTCCTAGAAACGCTTGTGGACTTTGGACCACGGGTTGGGCAGCGACCTTTGGACCCAGCAGAGTCTTTTTCTGCTTTCATCTCTAACGTCCCAGCTCAAAAAGTTCCCACTTGTGTCAAAAGGGAAACTCAGTTTGGTCTCTGTGGCTTTACTTGGCAAGTGAAAAGGTCTTCCCCAGCCCAACACTCAGTAGACACTCAACAAATCTGTGGGGCTCGGCAGTGCCCTGCTTGGCCCAGGTACCCCCAGCCCAGCCAGCCAGCACACAGGTGTCCCCAGACCTGCCCCCAAACCCCAACTAAAGCCTGATCCAGCTCTTGATATCAGAAAGCACTTGGAGCTGCCCAGGACCCTTGTGTGCCAGCACCTCCGGGGTGAGGACACGTCTGTCTCCCTACCACAGGCAGAGGCAGCTCTCTGGGCCTGGCACGGAGCCGTGGGGTCCCCAGGACCACCCCGAGCCAGGGCCCCACGCAGAGGGCTCCAGCCTGATACGAGGGCAGCAGTGGGAGGGCATGACCCCACTGGCAAAGGCGAGGCAGCTGGGGTGGGTCAGGTCTCTCAAGAGTCAGCCCCAGCCTTGCACATCCTCAGGTCTCTGGCTCAATGTGTAATTTTGGGGGGAGCAGACGGACAGGCAGGCAGGCAGGCAGAGCAGAGCACACCTGCAGCCAAGGCTTAGCCCTGGAGAAGCTGCAGCTGCCGGGGGACACGCGGGGGGCCTGGTCAGGCAGCAGCTGCCCTGCGTGCTCTCACTACTCCCCAGCCCCGGGAGCCCCTTCCAGGCACATCCTTTGCATTCCCTGCAAGCAGCCAGCCCTCACTCCCCCCCAGCAGACATGACGTGCCACCCTTGCCAGCCAAGGCATTGCCCACAATGCTTCCCCCAGCAGCCAGAGCTCTGGCAGCCTCTGCTGAGTCTTCAGGAGCCTTTGCAAAAGAGAAACTGTGCAGCGAGCCAAAGGCGACAGCAGCTGCCAAGGAGCATGATGGGTCCATGGGCACAGGGTGTGCGTGCTCCCCCATGCCCTCTCCCTGGCAGCTGCTTGTGTGAGCTCCTGTGTTGCGTCCCCAGCTCTGGCAGTAACAGGTCTCCTTGTTTTTTCCTCCAGAAGAGGTTGAAGATGCCAGCGAGCCGACCAAGCGCGACCGGTCCCACTTGGAGAGCACCCTCAAGCTGAACGAGGACAAACCTGCCGATGATTTCTCAGGTGAGGGGGCCCTGGGGGCACCAAGCCATGCATGCCCTGCTCCTGCAGCCCATGCAATCCCCGCAGGACAAACTCCTCACTATTCTGCTGCACCTAGAGCATGGATGGGATCTCCCCTCCCTAGAGTGTCTTGATTTTAACCTTAGTTCTTGTAGGCCCAGCAACACCATATCTTCCATAACAGCCCTTTTGCTGCTCGCCGGTATACTTAGGTATAAAATACTTTAGGTATTTTAAAGACAGCCCCAAGAGCATACAAGACTAAAGAAGGCAGACATGCTGGAAAATGTAGAAGGTGAACCAGCCCAAGCCAGCCACACTGCTGACCAGAGAAACCCAGGGCAACATACAGGGGTCGGATTTTTATTCTGATTATTTATTGACTTTTGCTATTATAAGCCTTGCTTCTGCTGGCCCCACAGGCAGTCTGGACTGGGAAGCAAGTGACAAATGCCTCTGCAGGAAAAGTTCCTTCTTTCTTCTACACAGCAGCTGAAGGGCTGTGTCATGGGTCCCTGGCACCATCATGGAGGGCTTTTGTGATCATGAGTGTTGAGTGCTAAACAGCATTAATGAAAGATGTTCCTTCCATCAGCTGCTGGCATGTGCAAGACCAGCAGCAGATGGGGACAGTGCCCAGCAGGAAACATAAGCAGGGAGGGGCATCAAAATGCATGACTGGGATCAGTTTGGCCAAGATTTTGACTGCTAGCCAAGTCCCTTGATCCGTGGCTGAGTCACCCTCAAGATCTGCAGGGAATGCTCAGCAGCTTACCTGGGAGGGACTCAGCCAGGGTGATGTGGTTTGCCTTTCACCCCTCCACATGCTTCTGCCCCTGCAGGAGTACTGCAGCGGCTGAGGAAGATCTACCACTCCTCCATCAAGCCCCTGGAGCAGTCCTACAGATACAATGAGCTGAGGCAGCATGAGATCACAGGTAACGCCGCGGGCACCGGGGTCTCCAGCACCATCAGGTCATTGGGATGCAGGTAACAGCGCAGAGAGCAGATCATGGAAACCTCAGATAGTTTGTCTTCCTTCACAGCTTCCCAAGGCGGCCGTGAACATGCTAGGCTTGGAGGACTTGCCCTAGTGAACCCAGCGGCAGGCATTCCTGCATCTGCCTCAGCCCATCTGCTGTCAGGACCATCTGTGTAGGCTGAGAATTGACCTCTGCCTGCTTCAGGTCCTCCACCTGCTCAACATCAATGCCCTGTACCCATGCCAAGCAGAGATCATGGCCCAGTGAAACAGGCTTGGCAAGGAAGCTTAGGACCTCTCAAGGCTGGGGATGAGCTTCCTAGGGGTGGCCGAAGCTGGCATCCTTCCTGCTCAGTATGGGACACAGCCATGCAGGCAGGGTATCCCTCAAGCTCAGCAGCCTTCACTCATCCTACAAGTTAGAATTTCCACGCCTTGGCAGTTACAGACATTCGGATCAGGAGAACAGGTTGCTGTGGCCACTGGCATTGGCTTGGCCTGAGCCCCAGCAGTGCACGTGCCTCCAGAAGAGGAAAGTGCAGCCCTGGCCCCAAGATGCTGACAAGCCACAGGAAGCTCTTGTGACTCACATGACACAAGCAGCCTCATTTTCCAAGCACAGATGGCTCAAGCCCAAGGTCCCTGTTCACTGGAGTAACCCTCCTGTGAGCTCCCACTCAAGCCCTGTCCTGAACCAGGGCCAGATGCCCCCTGCACCTTGGTTGGGCAGGCAGGGGATGCCAGAGTCCCCACTGCCTGCATCCCACAGCTGCATGCCCATTCCAGCCTCCTGCCAGGGTTGCTCCTTGCCCTGAAGTTCTGCCTGCCTCCCCAGGTTTCCAGCCTTGCACATCCTGGAGCCATGCCCTCCCTCCTGGGGAGCCAGGGCCCAGATATATCCTCCACACGGACCTCTCATTTGCAGCTGGACTCTGCTCCACCAGTGCATGGGTCCCACATTAGTCTGGGCAAACCCGTGGGTCACCTCCTCATAGAGCAGAAGCCCTGCTTTATAGGAACCCCCACTGCAGCCCAAATGCAACTCCTAAATCCATGTCAGACATTTTGTAAGCAGACTTGAATGTCTCCATATCCAGCCAGCCCATTTCCAGTGTAAAGCCAGTGGGGAGCATGGGGTGGGTCTGCAGAGCCCTCATCACATGCCCAGGTCTTGTCCCCTCAAGACACAGAGCACCCCGGACACCATCCACCACCCACCCACCGGGGTTCTGGAGGGGGCATCTGTAGGATCTGTAGAAGATAAGCCGTGCCTAGCTGCCTCCCGCAGCCAGCTGCGTGTTGCTGCCTTTGCCTGCCTCGCTCTGTGCTGCTTGCCAGCAGCTGAGGACCACGACCCGCTTGCTGGGTGGGAGGGTAACTGGAGGGGTCATAACAACACACCATGCGGCAGCCAGCAGAGGAGGGGTGCCCCACAGACTGTCACCCACCCAGAGTGCTGGTCTGTCCCCTCCCTCACGCAGCCACGTGCCTAGGGAAGGAGCACCAGGAGATGTAGGGTTGGCACCCCGGTGTGCGTCCCCACAGCCTCTTCAGCGGTGGCACCTTGCAGCAAGGACAGCCCAGCCATGCCCTGTGCCAGCTGTCTCCATCCTGGAGCTCACAGATTCAGCCCCAACCTCCCCTCCAAGCTGCTTTGGTCTGTGCTGGTGGCAGTGCAAGCTTCTGCATTTACTGTCAGCTCAGCCTGGGGCACTGCTTAGGAGAACATTTAGGGTTACAGGGGCAGCTGGTGGGCTCCCAGTTTGTAACCCTTGCTTTGCTGTTCACTGCCAGAGGGCACAACCCCCAGCCTCAGCTCCCAGTGCACATCCCCCCATGCCATTCAGCCTTCCCGCGCCCAAGCGCCCACCTCCCTGCCCACTTTCTGGGAGGTAATGAGTATTTCTCAGGCACCTGCTGTCTTCCTCCCTCCCAGCTCCTGAGGAAACAGCCACCAACCCTTGTGCTTTCCCAGCCCCAGACCCCAGCGCTCCTCACAGCCTCAGCTCACACCACAGCCTGTTCTGCTTCACCACAAGTAACAACTATCCCTCAGCTAGCAGTTCCCCAGGTCAGCTCCCAGCACACCCTGCTGTGTCCCACATGGCACCCTCCCAGCAGTCCAGACGCACCCCAGAACTGGTAACCCATGGTCACAGCTTCCTGATACACACCTGACAGACCAGGAAACAGCACATGGACGCCGTGATGTCTGCAGCCCTCATCTCAGCCATACTCCCATCAAGAGATGTTCCTCCTGCCACCAAACTCCTGGAGCAATTCTGACAACCCAGCCATACTCCAGCACATACAACCTCAGCCCAGAAGGCTGAAGCCTAGCAGTTTGCCTTTAATACCCACAGATCCAGCTTTTCCCAATCCCTCATTAGTAAGTGTAATTAGAGAAACCTGCAAATTAGTTAGTTGGCCCAGAGAGCCCCCATTGCTTAATAAGTCGGGTGAGGATAGAGTGGGGCTGAGGGAGCCTTCTCAGCTGCATCCTGTGTATGGTGGCCCTGTCCTGTGCCAGTCCGTTGAATCAGTCGTGTCCCTGCAAGGTGGGAGATACCCCAGCCTCTCTGCCTGTGCCCACCCCCATGGTGGGGGGGAGGCGGGAGGGCACAGAGCTGCCGGCTCAGCTGGCCGGGAGGAGCAGGACAGCTGGGAGAGCGGCGGGCAGGCCTGTCATGGAATATGTGTGACCTTTGGAGGTGTAAGCCAATATAGAGGGGTGCCATTGCAAGCACCTTCGCCCCTCCATTACACAGCGGCCCTCCATTTTGTCTCCCTTCCCATCGGCTCCTCTCGCGTGCACTGGCCGGTGTAATTCAAGGAACCCTTCTGCTCCTCGCAGCTTGCAGAAACACCCGTGTAGATGAGTACCTCCTGTCCCGGGGGATCTGTCATCGCCAGCCTAAGACTCTGAATTGCTGGGGTGCATCCCGGGAAAACTGACCCCACTCCCCTGCTTACAGCGTGTTTAAGCCCCGCAGGTGCTGTCTCCTTATCCCTGCCCGCCGCCCTCCTGCGCCTCTGCTCTGCCATCCCTCGCGGGTGCGTGCCCCTCCGGCTGGGTCCGCCTGTGTGCTTGGTCACGACAGGGCCATCCCGTGGGGACTGTCCCTAGGTCAGGGGCGAGGGACTCTCCCAGCCTGGTGATGGGAAGCTTGCTGTGAAGTCATGCTGGTTTGTGGTGCATGCTGGTTACCGTGTATGTGCTGATCAGCGTGCCTGTATAGGGAATGACCTCCCAGTTGCCATTGCCAGCCACTCTGGGGCTGGACACGGGTAACCACGCTGCTGGGGTGGTCAGGACACTTATCGGGGTTGGCTGCTGCCGTTACCATGGCTTGTTGGGCTCTGTTTGCTCAGCGAGTGTTACTGGGGGAGGCAAGCACGCTGCTAAGCGGGGCAGGGGGGTTGGGGTGCCATCTCAGACATGGCAGCTCTTCTGGGGCTGCTCCCCCAAGCCACATCCCCAGTGTGCTGGGCACAGTGGGGTTTCGTGCTTGTCCTGGTAGTTGAGTGTCTCATTGCTCACAGACTGTAACTCCTTCTCTCCTGCTGGGAATGTGGCTGTCGCTGGCTTTTCCTGCCCACGAGAAGGTCAGGGCCAGTCTTCAGCTCCCTCCGTGGCCTGGGCCAGACCCGGGCGTCCGCGTCCCTCCTTTGACTCACGGTACCTTTTCTCTCTCCCCGTGTGCCCTGCTAACAGCTTATCCCGGACGCACCCTGGGCTCCTCTGCCACAGGTTGGTATCGCTGCCTGCTACCTGCATGCTGCCAGCGCTGCCTAAACTCTTTGCTGGCCTCCAGCTTTCCTATTCACCTGCCCCAGCAAGGACCACACTTCCCAGGCACTGAGCAGACCCTGGTTATCGGCGTCCCCAGCCCTACCAGGGCTCAGCATGTGTGTCACCACACTTGGTTGTTGCAGGCCTGACTCTGTGCATCCCCACCTCGCCCAGGCTTTGACATCTTTCCCTCTTGGGTGAAGACGCAAGAGGTCACGTGTTCCTCTAGCGACGGCTCAAAGGTGTTTGTGGTGGACCTGTGGGCCGATCTCCCACCCACGTCGTGAACCAGAGGAGCCCAGGAGATTTCCCACCCTGCAGGGAAGCTCTTCCTGCCCTTCACCCTCCTACGTGCAGAAACTGGATGTCCACCCTTGATCCCTCTCGGCTGCAGTTTAAGCCGATGAGCCCACAGCAGCTGTCCCAGTAGCACAGGCTGGCCCCTGTGCAGCGGCCTCAGCCCCCTTGGGAGCCAGAGCTGGCTCCTCTCCCTGCCTGTCCTGCTCGGGGTGTGCTGCCAGGCCCCCCGGGGAAGCAGGAGATGGGAGATGGGCCAAGAAGCACCAGCCAACACCCAGCCCTTCCCCTGGGTCCGGTGCTGGGCCACGAGGACAATGTCACTGCTGCCATACGAGGCAGGGAAATCCCATCTTCTAGTCCTCGTGTCCTACCCCATGGCTCCCGGTGCTGGATCCTGCCAAAACGGGCTCCTCCACACGGCCAGATCCTGCCGAAGCGGGTTCCTCCACCCCCCGACCCTGGACGCGGTGCAGCCCTGCCAGCGCCCGGAGGGCCTCTGGCTGCCTGTCCTGCCAGCGTGCCGGCAGTGGGGAGGGTTGCAGATATATATAGCATATTTTGATAGCTGTCTTATCTGCATCTCTAGCTGCAGGCGCACACACGCGCCTGCGCATGCTGCTAGCGTGGGCGTACGCGCGCGTGGAGCATGGCGTGGAGGCAGGCGCAGGCGGTCTGCAGCCACGTGCAGCTCATCCCGCCGGGTGCCGGCACACGTGCCGCGCGGCTACACGCGTGGCTTTTCGTGTGCAAGCTGGCCAGTCCTCCAAGGGCTGCCGGGCAGTGCGTCCATGCCGGCGGCAGAGTGACCGGCGGCATTTGGGGTGCTGGGATGGAGTGGCAATGTGGGTGATGCCGGGAGAGTCTCCCTGGGTGTTTCAGCCTTCCTGGGTGGTTTGAGGAGAAAGCAAGACCATCGTGACCACGGCTCAGTGTGAACAAGGAGAGGGGGGAGGTTTTGCTGCGTCCTCCGCTGTGCCAAGCATCCTCGAGACAGACTTGCACAACAGGGGGTGAGCTGACACCAGGCCCCTCCACAGGGCTTGAGGACAAGGAGGGAGAAGACCCGGCCCAGGGTTAATCCCAGCCCCAGAGCAGCAGTGCTCCCACCCAAGTCTGGCGTTGCAAGCAACATGGAAAAACCTCACAGAAAGCCACTGCTCTAGGAAAAAAAAACCTTTTTGGGCATTCAAATTCCTCCTACCCCCAGAGCTGAGCAGTCCAAGACAAATGCAGGCTCTGTGGAGGGAGACATGACCTTCCTGGCCTTGTTTGCCGGGTGCTTTGCCGGATCACCACATGCTCTTTACCCTGCAGACCTGGCAGCTGAGAGTAGCTGCGTTTTAAGCTGCCTCGTTTTAAGCAGTACCACAGGTTTGAGGACCCCCCTGCCCGCAGGCAGGGCCGGATCACGCATTGGTGTGCGACCCCTTCTGCAAATGCCACCGGGACGTGCCTGGCTTGAGCCGGGATGAGTTTGAGCTGAGGTGAGCTTCAGCTGGAATGAGCTTGAGCTGGGCGTGAGGCAGGCTGGGCTGGGAGCGAGCAGCCACAGGGTGGCTGGAGAGAGCCGCCGTGATGGAGCTGCTGCCATCCCTGCCCTGCTGCTGGCGAGGACCGGCTCTTCTGCCCTGGCTGGACCATCCAGGTGACGCAAATCGGTGCCAGACAGACATAGCAGGGACAGATGCCAGGCCAGCACCCTCCTGGGTGGGAGATGCCCCTGGGCAGCAGCAATAAGGAGGACCCACACATGGCCTCACATCCTCGGAGCTGCTGTGCTACCTGGAGAGCCCCAAGGATCCAGTGCCAGGCACTGCCCACAGAGCCCATAGGGTGCCAGCGCCCAGTTCCCAAAGCAAGGGGAAGAGAAGGTCTCGGCGAGCTGTTGGTGACGCAGCAGGGGTGCTGCCTGCATCGCTGCCCGCCTCGGCACAGCGGGGCAGAGGTGGGGTCGTGAAGTGGAGCCGGGGCATGCGGGCTGCCTGCGTTCACACAACCACGCCTCGCCAGGAACGCGTTATGAAAGAGCACGCGGGGACCCGCCTCAAACCTCTGGCACGACTTCACAGGGGATAATAATAATAATCTGAAACCCAATTAAAGCCGGCAAGTGAACAGAGTAGCAGTGATAGAGTGGCACAGAGGAATGATTAATAACGAAAGTCCGAGGTTTCAACATGTTTTTCTCCTGCGTGACAAGGCAACGTTGGATCCTCGCAGCTCGCAGGCAGGGAGAGGGCAGCGGGCAGGGTTGTCCCCCCGTTCAGATGTGGCTGCCCTGCTTCAGGGAGGAGGGTTGAGCTGCGTGGACGCAGCTGTGCCTCTCGGAGAGGTGTCCTCAGCCCATTCCCTTCCCCAGCCATGACACGGTGGCCCTGTGATGGGCAGATGTAGGCAGGAGGAGGCTGGCATGCTCTGCCCAACTCCTGCACCCATGGTTGGATGGGTTCGGTGTGGAGATGCCATGCAGGGCCCTCCAGCACCCTTGGGAGTGGGAGCTCAGCACCATGCAGGCTTTGTGACTTCCCCACCTTGGAAACGGATCCCCGGCTTGCTGGGAAGCTGCTGGCTCCTGTGTGGGCAGCAGCCATGGGAGCAGCGGGCTCTCTCAGCCAGCACAGGGAGAACAGCTCTGCTTTAGAAGTGGGGCTGAAGACGAGGTCCTGAGAGCAATGTGGGTCCTCTAAGGGCATCTTCTCACCCTGGGCCACGGGGAAGGCTCACCTCTGGCTGAGGGACAGCAGCTCCCATCTCCTCTGGTGGCATCCAGCCCCTGCGCTGGACAGGGGGACGGGCCCTCTCCCACCCTGCGCCAGGATGGGGAAGGGGACAAGAGCGTGAGTCCCTGCTGCCAGGGGTGGGGAGCAGCAAGTGCCTGCTGCCGGGCACGTCCCCACCTGCAGCAGATGCCCAAGGGCTGCGCTGAGTTGACACCATGGCAGGGTGGCCACAGCTTGCTCTGCTCTCTGCCGTCTGCCACCACGGCTCTCCCAGCACCATTCCCCACCCGGGTTCATCAGACTATATCAGTGCTGGTACACAAACGGGCACAGGGAAGGTTCCCACCAGCAGGAACTCACTCCTCCAGTTTTTATTTCCATTTCTGGCCTGACCTGGACTTGAGTTGACTAGCAGGATCCCGGCTATCCTGGGTATGGCTTGGGGGCTGGCATGGGCCAGGGGCTCCTCCGGCTCCACCGGCTGCCTGCCCAGTGGCCTGGGGGCTGGGGGTCAAGCTGTGTGACTGCACAAGTCCCGCTTGAGCAGGGATTGCTCCCGGGGCAGTGGCAGAATGTGTCCAGGGACTTCCGAGCTCCCAGACCGATTGCTTGGCATCAGGACAGGTCCTTACGGGCCCACCACCAGCCTCCCTGAGCCCCTTAGCAAACTGCAGGACTTGAAGAGTGTGGGGTGGGGACTGCAGTTCATTCTCCGCCTGGCCTTCCCCAAGCCCAAAGTGGGGCCATTTGCCCAGCCTCCCCTCCCCATTCTGGGCTGGACCCTCACACCCAGCCCACAGGTGGGCAGAGACCTTCTGCTCGATCGGAAGGCTCGGAGCCATGACTTGGGGGCAGATCCCTGCGAGGGTATGGCAGAAATGCAATGAAGGCAGCCAGGCCAAGGCTCGCACCACGCTTATGCCAAGCACGACACCAAAGTGTTGCTCCTTCAACCATGCCAGCTCCCTTTACACGAGGCGTTCGCCTGGTTACAGCATGGCCACCTCGTTCGCATGTCCCATGCTTCGCAGCAGCTGCCTTCAGACAACAGTCCCGCTGCAGCCAGCCCTAAACTGACTCTGGCTAAACACGAACCGAACTGAGACAAGGTTTAAAAGACCTTGAAGTCCTCCCGTAGTCTAAGAAAGGCCAAACCTCAGAGCAGATCAGACAAGGTTCGCTCTCACTGCAGCAAGGTGGGGTCTTCCGCTGAGCATGGTGATGTCCCACTCGTGCAGACACTGGGGCCTGTTGCTGGGCAATGCCTTGGCTCGCAAATGGCTGGTGGCCCCAAAGGGCGGCTGTTTCCCCGGCGGCATCACCGCGCCACTCGGATGGGATGTTCATTACAGCTGGGACTTAATCACCTGGCGGTGACAGCTATTGTTTCTTCACTTCCTCTTGTTATTTCCCCTCTCTGCAGATGGGGAGATCACTTCCAAACCAATGGTGCTATTCCTGGGACCATGGAGCGTCGGCAAATCCTCCATGATAAACTACCTCCTTGGGCTGGATGACACTCCCTACCAGCTCTACACAGGTACCACGCTCACCGCTCCCTCCCTGCTCTGCCGAGAGTGCGCTGGTGCCTGCGTTTCTGCATCCCCGCAGTCAGCAGTTCCTGGCCGCATCTCTTCGATCCCCCTCGTTATGGCAGGGAGGTTGCAATCTGGTCCGTGCCACCCAGCTGCAGTGCCACATGGAGGGAGAGGTTCCCCACCACAGCCCAGGGCCTTTCCCCCCTCCCTGAGCAGGAGGAGGGCACCTGACCCTGCAGCATCCCCATCCCACAGTGCAGGGCTCACCACTCCTGACTGCGAGAGCAGCAGTCATGTCACAAGGGGAACTCGCCTTCATCTTCTCCTCTCCCCTCCTCAAGTGGAGCAAACTAGTTCACCCTCTCAGGAGAAAAGCCATTCCTCTTCCCTCTTCCCTGCTCCCGCGGATGTCATCTTGCAGCTGAGGGCAGACGTCCGTGGTCAGCTCTGTGCCAAGGTAATGAAGGCTCCCAGGAGGTGGTTCTCCAGAGTGCCCTGTGCTGTCAGGCCACTTCCAGAACAACCAGTCTCTGCAGAAAACAGCCCTGCTAGCACGTTCTCAAGAGGTTTGGCAACAATTTCATGGCCCCACTGCTTGCCTTCCCCCAGCATCCCTTGGCAAGCAAGAAATGCTCCTGAGCTCCCAGGCTAGTCCCAGGCCAGCCCTGTCATGTCCATTGCCTGGCATGGATTTCACAGCTCTGCTGCTCCTCTCATTGCTGGGCAGGGGCAGAACCCACCACCTCCGAATTCACTGTCATCATGCACGGCCCCAAGCTGAAGACCATCGAGGGCATCGTGATGGCTGCTGACAGCGCCCGCTCCTTCTCGCCCCTGGAGAAGTTTGGGCAGAACTTCCTGGAGAAGCTGATAGGGATCGAGGTGCCCCACAAACTGCTGGAGCGAGTCACCTTCGTGGACACACCGGGCATCATTGAAAACCGCAAGCAGCAAGAACGAGGTAGGGGTTTACTGAGTTCACCTAAGTGACTCCAGAAAAGATGTCATAACGATGTGAGATGACAAAGATGACTGAAGCACCATGGGGAAGAGCCCTAGGCTACAAAAGTGGTCTTGCGTTGGAGGGGATGGTGATGTTTGTCTGCCCATGGCCATGGCAGCAGAAACTGGGGCCTGGGGAACACACCTGAACATCAGTTAGAGCAGCCGTTTCTGCTGTTTGGAGGTGTGACAGTCAGGTGTTTGGGCAAGGTATCTCCTGGGGACTCCTTGGGCCATTGATTGTCTGCCTTGGCTCGACATTCAATGCCCCATTTGTCACCCTTGTAGCCAGGCTTTGCCAAAGGCTAGTGCTAAAGGAGGGCCCAGAGAAGCACTATCCCCACAGCACCTGGAACGCCAGGACAGATCAGCAGGGCTTCTTGACCCACTTGGTGCCCAGTGGGGAGAGAAATAATGTGGCTGGTATCTGCTCACAGGAGTGGCGGGAATCCGTGGCCAGCAGCAGGGAGAAAGAAGGTTTCGAGATGAGGCTGAGGGAGACACGTAGTCACAGGCCCAGACACACAGGGATGGGTTTTCATGCCAAGAAACTCTGAACTGTTTTCAGCACATGAGAAACAGGTTCTGGGCTTCATGGGAAGTCCGTTGTTTCTCACACCCTGTCCAACCCAGACAGGGCGTGAGACACAGCAGGCTCAAGATTTATCTAGACACAGCAGGCTCAAGATTTATCTATCCATTGACCTGAAAGGACTCCTCCTGTGCTGGCCATTTCTGCTGGATTTGTCTCTTTCCTCTCCTCAAGGTTACCCGTTCAATGATGTGTGCCAGTGGTTCATTGACAGAGCTGACCTCATCTTCGTTGTTTTTGATCCTACGAAGCTGGACGTGGGCTTGGAGCTGGAGATGCTGTTTCGCCAGCTGAAGGGCCGCGAGTCTCAGATCCGAATCATTTTGAACAAAGCCGACAGCCTGGCTACCCAGGAGCTCATGAGAGTCTATGGTGCCTTATTCTGGAGCCTGGCTCCTCTCATCAACGTCACAGAGCCACCCAGGGTGTATGTTAGCTCCTTCTGGCCCCAGGAGTACCATCCAGATACCCACAAAGACCTGTTCCTCAAAGAAGAGATATCGCTCCTAGAAGATCTCAACCAGGTGATTGAGAACAGGATGGAAAATAAGATTGCCTTCATACGCCAGCATGCCATCCGGGTGCGCATCCACGCCCTTTTGGTCGATCGCTATCTACAGACCTACAAAGACAAAATGACCTTCTTTAGCGATGGAGAACTGGTGTTCAGGGACATTGTGGAAGATCCTGACAAGTTCTTTATCTTTAAGTCCATTCTGGCAAAGACCAATGTCAGCAAATTTGACCTCCCCAACCGCGAGGCTTACAAGGACTTCTTTGGCATCAACCCCATCACCAGTTTTAAGCTGCTGTCTCAGCAGTGTTCCTACATGGGAGGGTGTTTCCTAGACAAGATTGAGAAGGCCATCACTCGCGAGCTTCCCGATCTCTTGGGAAGCATTGGCTTGGGGAAGAAGCCCAATGTTCTCTCCTGCGACATCACTGGCTGTGGCGAAACCCCAAAGAATCGCTACAGGAAACCCTAAGGTGTTCTGTAATATAACCCTCCACGTGTTCCTAGTGGTGAATGAGCTTATGTCTTATCTGTCCAAGAAGCCGTGGTTTGTTAACCCTTTGAGTGCCACACTGGCAAAGGCTACTGTGCAACGAAGACTTTGAGTCATTGACATCGATGGCAGGGGAAGACGGGTGGGCATAAGAAAGAGAATAAAAACTGTGAATTCCTGACATTTTATCTTTTTTCTTTTGAGTAGAAGGCAATATTTAAGCTGAAAGTATGAGTAATGCACGGTGAGCTAGAACTGTAGCTGATTTTCACTGGTGCCAAGAGTGCATGAACAGGAGTTTCAACCTCTGCATCCCCGAAGCCGGCAGGGAGTGAGAACGAGGGCACGGCATGAGAGCACAGGGGAGAGCGGTGAAGCACTAAGCCAGGGCATCACCGGGAGCCCTAGGGCAATGCGCTGGCCAAGGAAAGAGAGCCCAGGTCCCAGATGCTGTTTTCAGGCACAAACACCCTACAAATCTCTACAAATAGCGATCTCATTTTTCTTTCCGAGACTTTCAGGTTGCTTGGTGAGTTCTCCTTTCACTTAACAGCTGAGTTGAACTTCTGCAGCCTTCACCTGGGTGTGCGCCTTAAGAAAGAGCTTTTGCAGGGGCATTTGTAGCTCCAGACAGGTAGCTGTGATGGGATTTGCAAGTCCATGTCAGAGGAAGAAGTGGGCTGGAAAGGAGCTGCCAGGACTGGCTGAGCTGTGCTGGAGGAGGAGGGCCAGCACCCCAAACCCCACAGTCCCGCAAGGAGCCATGAGTAGGTTTTCCTCTCCCTGGGCCAGCACAGGGACAGGGCACTTGGTGCCTGCGTGTGCCTTCAACCTCAAAAACCCATGCTGGCAAGTCAAGCCTGAGGGTCAGCAGGGCTCCGAGGGTGAAGAGTTTGGCAGTTTGACCTTGTTGAAGTCCATGTTGCTGTTTTGTCAGACTCAGACCCCTGTGTTTTTGCGCTCTGTGGAATGGGGGTCACTAGCTGCATCCATTTTGCCCATCTGCTGCTCTGTTCTCCCTAGGAAGCCCAGCCAGGTTTCTCTGGCTTGTTCACCGAACTCCCCTCATTTTAGCCATGATTTTGTTGACTCATCTCTGTGCATCAATGCTCAGTCCTGGGAGGAGAAGGAGTATTGCTCTGGAAGCACCCGGGCAGGGTAAGGTTCCCCTTGGACAGCTGACCTTGAAACCTGGCAGTGAAAGCCAGGGGATTAGGGGTGGCCTTGTCACTTGGCACTCACGGCCAGCACGTCTGGCTGCTGAGCCAAGCACAATCCAACCAAGAGGTAGATGTTGCCCTGGATGGAGACCGGCATCGGCAAGATCGCCAATGACCTGCTGAATGACCTTTCTCGTTCCTCCTGCCAAATGACCACAAGGTCCTGCTCTCCAGGAAACCTCTGGAGCAGAGCAACTTACCTTGGACAGGAACAAGAAGACATGGAGGTGCCGGGTGAGGCAAGAAAAAGGCAAAAGGAATGAAAGAGGGAAAGAGAAAGCTGGGGATGGAAGGCTGTGTTGTGATGGGAAGGGTGTGAAGGGCAGCGCCCCTTGTCTCCACGTGCCCAACGGGACGTGGGCTAGGGCAGAAGGTCTGTGGAGGCTCCCTGTCCCTTGGCACTGAGGCCAGGCACTGCGAAGAAGACGTCCTTTTGAGTCCAGATGAGTTTGAGTGGATGCTGCCCCAGGGACTTCCATGCTCCTTTGCCTCTGCTTTGAGGTAGGAATCTACCTTTGAACTGCTGAAGACAAAACCCAGATCTACGTCCAAGCATGGGAAGGGGCATGGCTTGCGCAGAGGGATTTTGCCCACAGCGCAGAGGGGACCAGTGGTACAAGCGAAGGCAAGCGGAGTGTCAGAGAAAGCAGCAGCCAGCACAGCCTGGAGAGCAGTGATGTGCTCGTGAGTCAGCGCCATGAGGTCTCAAACCTGCCCCAGAGCTGCTGCCTCCCTGCTGATGTTCCTTCTTCTTTCTTGTAAGTGATCCTGCTGCTCGTCAGAGTCTCACCTGGTCCTCCTCAGCTCTCACTCTCCTCCACCGGGCTAGTCTGCATGGTTTTCTTAAGAGCTGATGTACTAGAAGCACTGAAAGAAACGGGCTGATATTGTCACTGTTCCTGCCGTCACACTGCGTCTCACCGTCATGGCAAGCAAAGGCCATCAAATGTTTCTATTTGCAGGTGCCGTATCGCGCCATCTCTTTCCTTGCTGCCCTGTCCCCCAAAGCCCTTGGGCTCTGGGGTGCCCAGGGAAAGGCCCCCCCATCCCAGGAAGGAGCTCGGACTCTCCATTATGGCTTTGAACCCGAAGGCACCATTGCTCTGCTCTCAGGCTGCTCCCACCGTTCTCCCCATCCCTTCTCTGTTTCCCTTTTCTTTCTCTTTATCCTCCAGCACCCATTGCCTCCTGTCCTCCCTTTCTCTCCCTTCAGCACCCACACACCCTGTGCAAAGCCCTGGTGCCAGTGTCCTGGATGGGGCTCCTCTGTGACAGCCAAAACCTTTCCCTCCCCTCGATACCGTACGTTAGGGTTCTTTTTCCAAATCGATGGCAGCGGTGGTCTGAAGCTGGGGCTGTTTTCCGCTCCCTGTGATGCATGCTGATTTGGCTCCGTGTCGGCTCGGGGAGATGCTGACACCGAGATGCTTTCTGTCCCGTGGATCCAAGTGGCTGTCAGTCCCAGGAGACTGTCATCCCCAGCCCAGCTGTTTCTGAGCTTTCTTACAAGGGCTCTGGGGATCCAGGGGTGGAAATGGGGAGCAGGGAGATCATTTTGCCAAGAAACACCAAGCCCTGCGCCCATGGAGCTGGGGAGGGGGGTGAGCGTCTCGCCCAAGGGCATCGCAGAAGTGCGGGAGCTGGGACACAGGCCCACGCAGATGCCCGGGATCGTGCGCATTGGGATAAAACTGTCAGCTCGAACATCAGCCTGTCTAATAAAACCCGGTATTTTCCGAACACGCTCCCTGGAGATGTTTGCTCTGTTTCTCCTGCCGGTGCGGTGCGAGCGCTGGGGCTGAGGTGGCCTAGGGGGTGCAGCTGCAGGGAACGAGGCAGGAGCTCCCGTCTCCTTTCCTGCACCCTGGCCTGGCACCCATCCCTCGCACGGGATCTGCCAGCCACGCCTGGGCTGTTTGGTTGCCTTTTCCAGCCTGGCTTTCCGTGCCACAGGCACAAATGGGCAAAGCGAGCCCCAGCTCCTCCGCTTTGCGCTTCAGGACAGCGCGATTCTCCCTGGTGGGACACAACCTTGCTCCCACCTGCACCAGGAGATGTCTTCTAAGCCTGCTTTGCTTGCAGTCGTCCTCCTCCTCCGCCTCCCCTCATGGAGGCCCCGCCATGCTGAGCGCTCAGAGAGAAAAGCCAACCTAACCTTCCCCTCCGCCGCAGGGTCTGCTGCGGCCTGGCACAAAGCCGGCTCTGATCCACCTGGGGGGTCTTCGGCACGAAGCCCTGGGGAGACGCCGGAGCCGTGGGGCCATCAGCGAGCGCTGGCAGCCGCGGGGCTGAGTCACGGCCATGGGCCCATGCGCGCTGCGGCAGGCAGGCTGCCCTGCGATGCACCCTTGCCGGCAGCACCAGCGCTCAGCTCGCCCGCCTCGGCGGCACGGTGGGCTGGCGGCACGCGGGCATGCTCTGCGCAGCGGCTGCTTCTCCTCCCTCCAGCACCATGTTCACACCCCGCCTGCCCCGGCCGCAGCTTTGGGGTGAGGGCTGCAGGGACGCCCTGGCTGAGCCCTGATGATGCTGGCTGTGGCCTCTGTCCTCTCCCTGGTGGCAAAGGCACCTGCGGGTGCGCAGGAGCCCTGCTGCAGACCAGAGTCCATGCACCGCCCGGCTCTGGGTCCACAGCAGAGGGAAGGGGACTGGGGTCCACAGCGGAAGGTGAGGGTCTGGGACCAAGGTGGAAGGCAGGGGGTCCAGGACCACAGAGGAGGGCAGGGGGTCAGGGACCATGGCAAACACCAAGGGCTCTCGCCAGCCACGCAGTGAGAGGCAGATGGAGGCACCACCCCACCGGAGGCTGGGGCTCACGCAAACTGCTTATCATAACCCTACTGCCCGGCCTGCCTGTCTATCTATCTGTCTCACTCACTAATCAAGAGGTTGTTCCAAGAAAGCTGGCAGAGGAGAAGGAATGTTTCACTCGGCTGTTGCTTCCTTCGGAAAGTCTGGAAAAACTGTGGCATCTCGACGCGTGTGAAGGTCTGCCTGGCGGGAAGCGCATTCTCCTTCCAAAGCCGCTGTAATGACGTGAATCATGAGCCGGTAACGCTCCTGGCAGAATGGAAACTGATTCCGCTGAGACGCGGTGCTGGCAGCGGCTCTGCTGTATTTCTCCGACGAAAAAGACAAACATTTATCTTAGAGACATCACTGGGGAAGAGCTGCCAGTGCTGCCGAGAGCCCAGCCATGGCCAGATCCCACCCAGGGGAGCCGCAAGAAGGTTTCCCAAAAGTCTCCCAAAGCCCGGCGGTGGCACTGCCAATATCTAAATGCCAGCCAAGGGGTTTACGGTCCCTGCTGCTTCGGTTGCCCTCTACAGCCTCAACGTCTCAGCAGCATCTCTGCATCTCTGGGATGAAAATATCCCATATCCCAGCAGCTTGTTTGCGATGTCAATCTGATTTCTGCATTTTTATAGGCATCATGTTGGACATTGCTGTGAGAAACAAGGAGGGGGTGCCTGACCAGACTGTGTTTTCTCTCTGTAAGCTTGAGGCCAGAGCTTCTCGCGGTAATGAGCCAAACTCTCCACCTCCACAGCCATAATCACCCCATGGCAGAGCACGTGCCTTTAACCACACATAGGGAATGTGGGGATTCACTGCCTCTTTCATCAGAAGAGGACCTAAAACCTTTGGGAAGGTCTGCCAGGAGCTGGGGGGGAGCCACCATCCCTGTCCAGCCTGTCCCCTGCCGTCCCCTGCTTACCCAACGCTGGGGTCAAAACCCAACCGAGCCTTGCCCCCGAAGTGCCCCGTGCTGCATCTGCAAGACCCCAGCGGACGTGGCACGTTTATGAAGCCACTCGCTTCCTTCCCAGGTGCCCTTCAAAATCTACCAGCCCGGTTGTCCACCCTGGAGCTGGGGCTGCTGCCCTCCCTGCTGCAGTCAGCCGGCTCGCAGCAGCCTGCCCGACCTGCTCAAGCCACCACTTACGGACCCCAGAGCAAATCAAACACCCTTTCCATGCAAGTACCTCCTTTTTGGCACCTTCGAGCTTTCTGCAGCCCAGAGGGCACCCTGGCTTGCACTGTCCCCAGCCCTTGATTGTGCCCTCCTTGGGGTGCAGCGGCAGGTGCCGGGCTCAGATTTCATCACCACTTCGATGGTCGGAGTAGGAAGAGTTTCAACACTAAAGCACTGATGTGCAGCATGCAGCTTCGCATCACATTAGGAGAACACCACCCGTCTCCACCCAGAGCACCACATCTGTGAAGAACCCTCAGATCAATATGTGTTTGCCCAAGACACGCATGTGTGGGACACGGAATCAGCAGGGCATGTAAAGCCGTGTCCTGCAGAGCTTCCAGGTGCTTTGGGGATGTTCCCTTGGTCAATACCCGCAGGATGAGGATCGCCCATGTGCAGGCTTCAAAGTGGTTGGGACCCAGAATTGGGGTTTGCACGTGACATTGGCCCTCCCTGGTGGAGATGGGGTGAAGGATGGGGAGCAAGCCCACTGCCTTGGGAAGAGCCTTGGGCTGGGACCAGTGACGCCCCAAAGGATCGACTGCTTGACAGAGATGGGAAAAGCCTGGATGTTGGCCCCAACAGGTCACCTTTAGCGTGCCTGGGTGATGTTCAGCGCAAGAGGCGGAGGAGCCAGGGCAGCCCTGAGCCCTGGGAAGGTTATTTTCACCCCATGGGGTGTCCAGCATACGCAACTCCTGCAAAATGTTGGGGTGGAGGGCTGGTGGTGGGTGGTTCAACTGAGAAGTTCTCTTGGATGCTGGAAACAAGAGCTAAGAGGGAGGTGAGTGGTGGGCCAGGACCTGGAGGGGGGGTTCCTTGAGGCAGTGCAGAGACCAGAGGGTTTGCAGGGTGCTCACACGCTGCTTTCTCCCAGCCAAGAACCTGTGCAGCGCAGGAGGCCATTCGGTGCTACATTGTGGTGAATTCCCATGCAATTACTGTATATATACCCAGCACTCCCACACAGGTTATCTCATTTGGCTGCTCCTTTTCTAGAGCGTTCATTAGCGGTCATTTAATTACAGGCTGCAAAAATGAGCTGTTCCGAAATACTAATATATGTATGCAAAATATGCAACGAACAATTAGTGCTACTAACGAGAGAAGGAGTCGCGGTACCAACAACAGGGAAAATACAGCAAGGTCCCAATACACCTGAGACCTGACCTAGCTCCGCCAGCCTGCTGTGACCTGGAATTATCCCCGCCGCCTTTCGGGGCATGGGGACAGGTAATGAAACACGGGTGGGTGAGCTGATGGCCTCATCTAGAGTACTGTGTCCAGTTCTGGGCTCCCCAGTTCAAGAAAGATGAAGAACTACTGGAGAGAGTCCAGCGCAGGGCTACGAGGATGATGAGGGGACTGGAACATCTCCCCTACGAGGAGAGGCTGAGGGAACTGGGCTTGTTCAGCCTGAAGAAGAGAAGGCTGCGAGGGGACCTTATAAATGCTTACAAATATCTGAAGGGTGGGTGTCAGGAGGATGGGGCCAAGCTCTTTTCAGTGGTGCCCAGTGACAGGACAAGGGGCAGTGGGCACAAACTGAGGCACAGGAAGTTCCGTCTGAACATGAGGAAGAACTTCTTCCCTCTGAGGGTGACGGAGCCCTGGAACAGGCTGCCCAGGGAGGCTGTGGAGTCTCCTTCTCTGGAGATATTCAAGACCCGCCTGGACAAGGTCCTGTGCAGCCTGCTGTAGGTGACCCTGCTTTGGCAGGAGGGTTGGACTAGATGACCCACAGAGGTCCCTTCCAACCCCTACTATTCTGTGATTCTGTGATTCTGTGAGGCGGTTTCCCACCCACGGGAGAGACACGGGGTGTCCGAAACCTCCTGTATTCACAGCAAAGGCTGCCAGAGGGGATGGGAAGGGGGTGCTGGTGCCGCTACCACTCTGGATCTACATGCAGAAGGATGGGGAAGGCCCTCGCTTCCCGGCGACTCTCCAGTGCCATTTGCCTGGAGGTGGGAATTAATGGGGCTGAGCATGTGAACTGGGCGCTCCTGGGAATGGGGAACGCTGCCGGGTGCCTCCCGGTAACCGTAATTAATTGTTGTTAATATTAAATTCAGCGCTTTTATGCAGGATGGAGAAGCGCTTAGGCAGAAGCCCAGCTCCTGTACTACCTGTCATTAAAAAACATGGCAATTAAGCTGTAGTGGAAGGAAATAAGAATAAATGCATCCTCTCTAAGTGGCTTCAGCATTCCACGGGCATCTGTGTCCCACCGCTTCCTCTTCAGCTGTCCGAGCTGCTTCTGTTTTCCCTGTTCCCATGACCCAGATGTTACTTTTTCTCCTTAGTCCTGCTGGCAGCTCCTGACAGCGGGGACTCGAGCAGGGAGGACCCTTTGCAACCGATGGAAGTTTCATGTCAGCTGCAGCCCCAGATCTGGCCAAAGCCAGGGCTGTGCTCTGGGAACTTGCTCACCTAGTTGGTCCCCGACTCTCTTTTTGCTCCTTTGCTCCCTTGCAGCTGGCGCCAGGGCAGGGTACAAGCTGTACCCAGTAGGAGAAAGACATTAGAGATCTGCCAGGGAGGGGAGTTGTTGGCAAAACCGGGTGCACGAGCATGGTGAACCCCGGTAAAATCATTAGGCGGGCACAGAGAGGCTCCTCAACCCCCCAGGCTGCGGGCGTGGGATGCTCTCCGTACCTGCTCACCCTGTGATGGGAGATGCCGGGACCTGGGGAAATGCAGGAGAGGCACGAAGCCAGGCAGACCCTCCGGCTCGGCCCCATCGTCTCCATCAGCCGGAGGAGTACCGCAGAGCCGGGAGGTGCTGCCGGACCCCAAATCCCCCCGGGATGCTGGGAATAGGCAGCGCCGTGGCACACCAGGCCCACCAGTACCCGTAGACGAGACATTTTGTCCTACTTTGACAATCCTTTTTGTCTCATTCAAGCAGAAAGCAGAAGAGTTTTAGAAACTGTGAAGAAGCGTTCAGAAGCTCTGGGGGTGCCCACAGAGCCCCCCCCCTCCAGCGGCAGAAATCCAAACACTCAGTGCTCTCTGGTTGATGAAGGTTTGCTACTGCCCCAATATGAAGGGTTTCATGACTTGTTTCCACCTTGCAGCGGATCTGAGTGGGATTTTCAGCAGCTGAGACCTGCTCCTGCTCGTCAGCGGTGACTGACCTCAGCCAAACACTGCCACAGAGCCAGCCCTGGCCATCGACCCCGCAGGGCCCGGGGCAGCCCCGGTGTCTGCGGCATAGCTGTGCCAACAAATGCGATCGTGGGGCAAAGCAGGGCGGCGAGGGGAGTTACTGCATCCCGGGACGGGGGTTTCACATGGCGTTGTCTGCCTGGTTCTCCCCCGGTGAAGGATGAGGCGGGATGCCATAGGGTTGGGTGTGGGGCTGGTGGTGATGGGTCAGCCTTCGCCAGTGGACACTGAGAGGAGCCACGCTGGCAGGGGCCGAAGGGACCGTCCTCTGCCTCTCCCCAGTGGCTGATGGGACTGTGACATGGCCAGAAGCTGCCGTTACAGTCTAGGGAATGCCAGAAGAGACAGCTCAGGGCGGCAGCAACGCAGAGCCAGGTACACCACACCACAGTCCTTAAACCCCTTATGTTGCCTGGGGAAAGGCAAAAAAACCCAGGACAAGACTGAAGGCAAGGACCTTGGAGATAAAGAGGGGCAGCGAGCAGAAATCAACCCTGCAGAAAGTACGATACCAGCGCCAGGTATACTACATTGAAAATACTGGACCCAGTGCGATAAAGATGGTTTGAAAAGTATCCTGAGAGCTGAAGCTGACTTTCCAGAGCCACAAAGGATGCCGGCAGAATCGCACAGGATCTGTTGGAGCATCAGGATGGATGGGGAGGGGTGGGGAACACCAGGCGTGCCTAAATTCAGGTAGATCTGTGACTCTGGCAGCCCCAGAGCCCGGCTGGCTGGGGACACAGCAGTTTGTGACGGCCAAGCAAAGGGTCTGGGATGAAATGTGAGGGATTGCGGGAATGCCCCAGATTCGTCCAGTGCTGGGTGGCAAAGACTGATGGCAACGGTCCCTGTGCTGGACCCAGGCTCCGGCCACGTCCCCCCCACTCTGCAGCCGCGGCAGGGGAGGGTTGCTGGAAGATGCAGCAGAGAAGGGAAAGATTTTGCTGGGACTGCAGTGCTGTTGAATAAGTTTTTTTTTTTCCCCCATTGCTTGCAAACTTCGTCATCTTGTACACAAACACAAAATGCCAGAACGTGAGTCAGCTTCATGGCAGTTTGGCTTCTGCACAGAAACGAGCCGACAAACGGCAGAACTGCAGTTCGCAGAAGCAATTTATTCCTGTCTCCAGGGTTTCAACAAGTCGCTTTGCTGCAGGTAGAATACACTCCCATTATATAAAATAAACAAACAAACAAATAAAATAATTTTAAAATTATGGAAAAATAACTTTTTTTTGTTAGTTGCTTCCCCTTGAAGGGAGGAAACCTTTCAGTCTCAGCTAGTAGCCAAACACACTTTTTTTAGCTTTGATGTATGTTAGAGTGCAGAAAGAAATGCAGACAGTATCTTCCCGTGAGCAGCAGATTCAAACTATATAAAGGTGCTGTTTTCTTTTAAACAGCTGCTAAAGAAGTTTCACGGCTCAGTGCTGTGGTCCAGCATGACAAAAGATGCTACTCACACAGGAGAGCAGGTCTGAAACTGCCTCAGCAATCTTAATTCCTGAATTTCTCAGCTTTTTTTTTCCCAACATAAAGAACCTCAATGAGCCAATTCTGGAGATCTTGACATAATGTCATTTTTTTGGTAACAAATGCTAGAGTTTAAACTCCACTCTGTAAACTCTCAGCCATGTACTTCTGTCTACATCTGTAAATAATCCCGTGCAGGTCAGCAAAACTAACCACGTATGTACAGCTAAACACGTGTGAAAAGTGTCTGCATGACTGAGGCCAGTGATTGCAAAACCGTTTAAACAATAATCCTCCATTTTTGTTAGTTTCTTGAAAAACTTTGACCGTGGGCTTGACATTCTTCCTGTTCCGTTGAGCCAAAGGCGATTTTTCTCCCCGGGCAGTCTGAGCAAAAACCTTCCCGCTGGTTTCAAGCTGTTAGGCTTCAAAAATCACATTTCCCATGAAGGATATTCTGTCCTTTTAATGCAGAGATCTCAGCATTGACATCTACTGTGTAAATAAAGCTAACCAAAGACAGTTTTTATTTGCTAAAAGTCCTCCACACCACAGCCTGGTAGGTCTGGCTGCTTTTGCTCTATAAAGCAGCATCTGTAGGCACTGCGAGCATCCTTTATTCCTATAAATGGGGTGTTAATTTTTCAGCCTAACATACAATTTAAAGAAGACTTCAGCCTCAAAACTCCATGTGTTCATCCTCTTCTAGGATGTCGAGTGGCAGAGAAGCGGTGGGCTCCAGGCCCGAGTTCTGCTCTCTCCCATCCACGAATGGTGCGAAATCATTAGGGAAAAAAACAAGGCAGTGAGTGGGTGTTGCTGAAGTTTCCGTGGTTAGTGAAGCATGCTGCTCGTTTAGGGGAGGAAGGTGGGTTGCGCGCTGGTCCGCAGTCTGGCTGAGGTTACAAATCCCATCGAGAGCCCTGCCCGCGTTTCTGGTTTGTAAGAAGAAGTTTGAGGCTGTAGCAAAGCGATGGACTCGGTGCCTCCTGGTCTAAGCAGCCGGGCTGTGAAGGTGAGATAGGGCAGGATGAAAAACCTGGTTAAAAATCTACATGCCTCCCTTCAAGACAAACTGCCTCTAAAGGAACATGGCATATGCCTTGAGCTGGAACCAAGCGTGACGAGAAAAGGAAGGAAGGGATCCAGATTAAGGGCGAATCCTTCATTAAGAGCTCAGACGGTTCAGATAGATAAAAAATAAAATGTGGCAATCATTATTTGGGTTATAACAAAATGAGATTTAATAAATAAGTGTTATGACCATGAAAGGGGAATAGAGTATTTTCCCTGCTCTTCCACAGAGCCAAAGCTGAGGAAGGAACCGAGATGAGGATGGTAAAGAGGAGAACTGAGTAGACAGGAGAAAGCCCTTAGCACAATAGATCTGCTGCTCACCCTCTGCTCTCCTGGTTCATGGCCAGAGTCTGTTCTCGCTCTACGGCCGTGTGCCTTTGCCTCCTGAGGCCACCGCAGAGTTTCAGCAGAGCGATGGCACCGCGCTGCTGCTGCCTGGCACAGCCCGTTGCTGCAGGGCACAGGGGACCCTGCCTTGGTCACCTTTCAGAAACAGTGGCTGATGATCATAGAATCATAGAATGGTTTGGGTTGGAAAGGACCTTAAAGATCGTCTGGTTCCAACCCCCCTGTCATGAGCAGGGACACCTTCCACCAGACCAGGTTGCTCAGAGCTCCATCCAACCTGGCCTTGAACACTGCCAGGGAGGGGGCAGCCACAGCTTCTCTGGGCAACCTGTGCCAATGTTTCATCACCCTCATGGTGAAGAAGTTTTTCCTAATATCTCATCTAAATCTGCCCTCTGTTAGTTTACAGCCTTTTCCCCCTGTCCTATCACTACACACCCTTGTGAAAAGCCCTGCTCCGTCCTTCCTGTCGGCCCCTTCAGGTACTGGCGGGCTGCTATAAGGTCACCCCGGAGCCTTCTCTTCTCCAGGCTGAACAGCCCTAAGATGGTGGAATCTTTTTTTTTTTTAATATTTTCAGCCATGCTTCAGCTTTGTAGATCATTCAGGAGCAGGTTCTCCAGGCACCCAGGAGTTTAATACTAATAACTGAGATGTTTTGACTAGATACATAAGACACACAAGCTGCTTGCTTGTTTATTTGTTTGTTTGTTTGTACTGAAGAAACACTGAGAGACAATTTCAGCTCCTTGGTTTGTTTTCTAAGTGTTCCAGGAAATAATTTACCAAATTAACAGACAATTTGTGGGACAGTTTCAGGCATGCGGTGACAAGAGGGGTCACACATAGTAATACAGCAGCCACCTTGGTCTGCACCAAATTCCCTATTCGAGATATCCTTTGGTAAATAACTCCTCTGTCTAAATCTACTGAAACGCAACATCCAAGCAGTTCTCGTGGGTACAAACCATGCAGAGCCTCCACAAGCTGCAGCCTGGAGGAATCCGGTGGTGGGAATTTACTGAAAAGCCTGTGATGGGTTATGTTTTTCTCCTGACTGTGTCATGATGAGTTTTGCACGTGCCACGAAGCCCGAGGGTTATTTGATTTTTGCTCAGTAAGTGTGACTGTCGGTAACCCCATCACCCAGTTCCAGGAGATTCCCGGTCTATAAAAGGATTAGGGCCCCATTCCTAAATCCTGATTGCATCTCGGCAATAATCGCTGGATTGCATCACTTCTCCCACCACGATCTTTCATTGTGTCCTATACGCCACTTTGTTTTGCACCCCCAACTCCCCTTTTTAACAAATATTTGCTGTCTTTTCAGCACCCCAGAACCGATCTTTCTCCTTCTCTACAGAAGCACGCATTTTCTCTTCTTCCCATCCAAAGGTATTTAGCGCACTTGTTCAGTCCACAAACAGCAGAACTCCAACCTGAGTGACCGCACATTTTTAATTCCACAATACGCAGCTGTCAGGGCAGCAACATAGGCACAAATGCCTGGGAGATGCAATAACCATCCCTGCCCAAGCTGTACGCATTGGTGTTTTCAGCAACGTTTTCTTCCCGTCTCGTTCCCTAGAAACAGAGCTGGGCGCGTGGCAGAAACAGGCATTCACGCTCAGCTGCAAACACGGGTGTTCGGAAGGCGTTTGCCGCTCTTCGCACTCCATCGGCAGCCCAGCAAAAGTCCCGAACGCTCGGAGAGCATCAAGCGCTCCATAGAGTTTATCTGAGAGCATCAAAATGCTAAAATTAATATCATCTTTTCATACTTTTTAAGTGCTTGATTCTGAAGCCCTGACAATAATCTTCTACTCCGGTCTTTTCTTTGTGCAGTGTAAATAAAATCTTTAAGTCAGAAATTGTGAGGCACAGCTGCAACGGGTTTAGAATGAAATCAGTTTTTAACCAATACAAATGCTAAATGTATCACCTAGCAGTAGAATCAGTGCACCACGCTGGACAACCCGGATTTCAGCCACCGCGCTGACAGAACTGGGGTCAAATTGCCCTATACCGTTTTTTTTTCTGGTTTCATCACAGTCTTAGTCCTACCACCACAGCACTAAGCTGGAATAATGGCTGGCTCCTGGGTTGGCAGACAGGAGAAGCGGACTCCTTCCGCCTTTATAGAACACAAGTGTGTAGAAACCATCTTGTACACAAACTAAAAATTGTTACAATGCGTTCTGGATGTCTTCGGCTTCACCCTTGTCACATCATTGCTAAATTGCTCAGATGCATCTGCTCTGGTTGGGGTAGTGGGGGTCATCTGTATGCCTGGACAGCATCAGTTGCAGCCACGCAGGTGAAATCTCAGGTATGGCTGAGAAGAATGCTTTCTTCTACCCCTTCTGGGGAAAAAAAAAAAAAAAAAAAAAAACACCAAAAAAACAGTATTACTGAGTTGGGTTATTCTTTCAGATGCTTCTGGCACCCGCAGCGTGGAATAACAGATTTGTAGTTAAAATATACTGTGACAGCCTGAGCCTGGGGAAGAGAAATCGAATCTATTCAGGGATGCGGCCGGGAACGCTCTGCTAGCTGCAGAGCGAGCGCTGGGCCCCGACAGCGAGGGCTCTCGGTGCAGCCGTGCCCTGCTCGGCTCCACTCGGGGCACCTTGCTGTCGCCGGTCAGCTGAGACCAGGGATCAAGTCACCAAAACGCCACAGAGATTCTCTTCTCCCCAGAAACCTGAATTTAAAAAGGGCTTGGTGCATGCACAGCAGATGCTTTGCCGAGCGTTGCGTTGTGTAATTCTGACAACACCACAGCCAGGATTCTCTGCGGATTTGCAGCAGGTCTTTCTTCCACACCCGCGGCGTGTGCACCAGGTGATTGCACAATCCCGTAACTGTGCCGACAAATTCTCATCCCTGTCTCTTTTCAGTTGAATAACCCGAAACACTCAATATAAAATCTGTTGCGATTTGCAACTGCGTTGTTGCAAAAAATCAGAAAATGGTAAAATTGTGTGTCGCAACTTTCACACCCACTGCGGAAATGACAATTTTCCCAAATCTCTATCGTTTCCTCCACAGCACTGCAGGAAAATCCCGCGCCAAGTGTCGCCCTAGGAGGAAACTTGCCTGGCAAGGTTCTATGAATAGTTTAGACTGGTTTAGTTCTGATTAGTCGACTGGTTTAGAATAGTTAGGTCCTGAGGGTCCTTTTGGTGCTCCCATACCAGAGAACCCCCCTGTCCATCAGGATCTTCCCGCAGAAACTATGCTATGGAGACGGGTTGTCCAAAGAAGCGAGCTGTGGGAACAGAAAAGGTTTATTTTCCGTTTCTCTGTAGTGTTGGCTTCACCAGCCTTATTTTGCGAGATCACAGAAGCTGTGACATTGTATGGGTAAAGCAGCATATGTAAGATCTGCACGGCTAGAGGGGAGCAGGTCATGTCATGGCCCAGGAAAACCACATGTGGGCATCCGGGGTAGGCGGAGGAAAGTTTCCAGAGAGAGCAAAATACACCCAGACTTTCCCTAAGGTGAAGGGATTTTTTTCGCTCAGCCCAGTAATGGTCACATATCTCCTCTGCTCGGGGTTCGAAAGGGGTTACTGGTGTTTATTTGCCCATTAGAATGGCCTGCTCTTTACAGGTAGCAAAGCCAGTTTGGAAGGCTTAACGGGAGCGCCAGCGGCTGTCATTTGCTTGGAGCAGGAAAAGCGTGAGATCAGCCTGTGGCGTGCATGGAGGAAAAACCAGGAGCGCTCACGGAAAGGTGGCACACAGCAGGCGGCTGCTCGACAGCCTCCTGAAACTTTGTTTTCAATGGGTGTCCTCTTGTAGGATGCTAAAAATTAGTGATGCTTTTGTCTGCAAGATAAAAGGCTGAGCAGCTTGAGAAGGGGAGAACTGGAGAATTAACACTATGATTGTTTTTCTACTGCTTGGCCTGACTTGGAGCCACAGCAACTCCTCCCTAATTTATATCATATAAGTACTATTTTTACACGCCTTTTCACTGCCTTCCACCTACTCACGGAAGTCCTGCTGGTGACTTTACAGTGTCACTTCTAACTATTTAACTGCAACTGTTGGTCATTTTCACTGGTTTTTGCTCTTTTACGCTGCGCTATAGAGCAGCGTTACGGCACAGTAGCGAGTAACTCAGCGCTGCTTTGGGAATCCCAGAGTAGCGCTGCCATAGCTGATTTCCAGTCAGTGTCTTATGGCTTCTATCCTGTTTTCTTGCCTTCATTTCCTAATGGTTTAAGACTTTGCTTTAGCCTGGTTGTAGCCTGTTCTTTGTCTCCCTAATTTTCATGTCCTGAGAAGCTGTAAGTTGATGGAGCGGGAGCTCGACGCTCAGATAGTTTAGGTGATATCCGTCACTACCACTTCTACAGTCCTTCTCCTGCTGTTTATTCCTTGGTGCTTCCGCACCCAGACAGTCTCACTTGTAGTAATCTTAACGCTCCCATTTCAAGTAAAAAAATGCCCTTTTTTTTTTCCTTATTTTTATTTTAAAGAAGCAGAGTGTCATGGGAGTTCATCCACCGAGCAGTCCTAGTTATAAAAGCAGGTTAGACGTGGCTCTATTTGCAGACAGCAGTGGTGCTTCCTCCCTTCAGAAGTGGAGCGAGTTTCCATTTCAGGCTTTGCTGACTCAAGGGTGAGGTACCCGAGCTGATTCAGCAGCTTGGCAAGCCAGGAGAACTTCTGGTTATGAATGGAATGAGCAACGAATTTTGTCTTCATCTTACAGAAATGTATATTTGAGCAAAGCCACCTCCTGGTGGCAGACATTTTTGTCAGATTAGGGGTACGGTCTGCATTGCTTTCGGTGTTGAAGGCCACATGACTGAGACGACCGTAAAGCCTTCGAGTAAAATCCTGGTCCTACAGGAGCCAGCGGTTCCCACTCAGCTGGGCCAGGTTTTATCCTCCCTCTTGAGGTCCAAGTCACAGAAAAAGATCTTCTGCTACTTACTGGCTTATTTTATCTGCGCATCTCATCCGGGCCATGAAATCGTGTCAGTAATATGAGTAATTTGAACTGCAGTTTCGGAAGGATGAAAATAAAGAACTCAACTCAAACCAACCTGGCTACCCCGAGGAAGTGAGAAGAATGCGTTACTTACTCAGCTTCCGTGGCTTCCTATGGAAAAGATGTCAAAGGTAATCCTCCTGCTCTTCTTTCATGGAAAAGTGAAATAAGCACCGTGATACTATTCTGAGTTTAAAAAGCATGGAGGACTAACAACCCTCCGAAATATTTTTTAATACTTACCTGTTAGTCTGTGAGCAGAAGTCAGGAAAGTACTTTTATTTAACCCACAACATGAGTTCTTTCACCTAGAGGTTACCAGGATTCAAAGCAAAGCTCAGAATGAACGCTGCAGATGCCAGCAAGGATGCAGACGCAGAAGCGTGTCAGGAAGTGAGATCCTGCCATTTATCAAGGTAGGAAAGCAGGGAATGGGGCACCTGGGCTGTCTCCCTTCAGCCTTTCTGTCTGCGAATGGATGAAACAGGTTTTAACGTCTTTCCCCCCAATATTTATGCTGTTTCCAGAGCCAGATTGGATGAACAGCCTCCACCCATGGCATCCACGATGCCTTTGCTTTCAGGCTGTAAGTTTTGCATACAATAAAAGCCACAAACTTCTTGACAGCATTCCTCCCCCCCAGCTGCACCAACTATACCGGCATTAATACACGCTGTTGTTTTAGCCAGCAGTTCCCATGTCAGATTCTTCTGCCTGGTGAAGGTGGTTTGTGAAGTCTAAAAAAGCATCGTGTGGGTTGCCACATTTCAGAACCCCCCCCGAATGGTTTCGCGCAGCTCCATCAGATAAGCGGTGAAGTACAATATTATGAATGTCAAACAAAAGCTAATCATTAGAGCTGACAAAGCTGTGCCTCTGAGAAGGGAAGTAAATTCAATTCTATAGACTAAATACGTATATTTAGTGGCACGAAGTTAAAAGAAACATGCAGTAGGATATGCATTTGGCCAGCTATTGCTCTGTAAAGTATTTCCTCTGCCTCGGTCTCTGAGAACGGAAACCAGTCTTGGAGTATTTTGGAAGGGCAGTCAGAGCTCTCCGCAGAGAAACAGCCCAACCCAGAACCACCAGACACTAAAACGAACCCAGGAGTGGAGGCCAACACCGTCGGGGAGCTCCCGGCTCTACCAAGGTGTGCTGACTGCGGTTGCTGGGAACGCGACCTGGAGGAAGCATCTTCCTCAAAGGATGCTACAAACCTTACCCACACAGACGCTGCCTTAGAGGGACACGCTGACTGCATTACGTTGCGTGGGGTGAAACTCCTCCTGGATAAAAACAAACCAGAAGGCAGCGGGCAAAACAACAAACGCAGCTGCAAACCACTTCTTGCCCTCTAAGACAAGTATTACTCATGCTTGAAATAAATACAAGCATCACTGGCGTTTTTTGATTACCACTTACATGTATGTGACCTGCCTCATGAATTCAATGGAGAAAAACCTTGACAACAAAAGCAAAACGAAAATGACATAATACCCAATTCTAAAAAATCAGTGTTTCAGGAGGCAGCCTTAGGTTTTTCCCAGCCAGTACAGAGCTAGCAAAAGTCAACACTTGGTACCTGTCCTCCCTGCTGCATACACAGCGCGTGTTCCTGCAGAGCTCAGCAATGGCAGACGAGGCTTGGGAACGGCTGAGCTGCTGAGCGCCGGGCGACCGCTTCACCCAAAAGCTCGAAAGGAGGAGTGGGATGGGAGCCTACAAGTAACAAACCTAGCAGGAGCTTCCTCGGGGGAGCAAGGGTTCGGAACACTCTCAAAGTCACGATCTGAAGTTTACCAAAGGAGGGTTTTGAGAGTTGGGTGCAGAGGAATCTGATGAAGTTCAACTAGGGCAAGGGCAGGGTCCTGCACATGGGGAGGAACAACCCCATGCACCGGTACAGGCTGGGGCAGACCTGCTGAAGAGCAGCTCTGTGGAGAGGGACCTGGGTGTCCTGGTGGATGACAGGTTAACCATGAGCCAGCAGTGTGCCCTGGCTGCCAAGAAGGCCAATGGGATCCTGGGGTGCATTCAGAGGAGTGTGGCCAGCAGGTCGAGGGAGTTCTCCTTCCCCTCTGCACTGCCGTAGTGAGGCCTCATCTGGAGTACTGTGTCCAGTTCTGGGCTCTCCAGTTCAAGAAAGATGAAGAACTACTGGAGAGAGTCCAGCGCAGGGCTACGAGGATGATGAGGGGACTGGAACATCTCCCCTACGAGGAGAGGCTGAGGGAACTGGGCTTGTTCAGCCTGAAGAAGAGAAGGCTGCGAGGGGACCTTATAAATGCCTACAAATATCTGAAGGGCGGGTGTCAGGAGGATGGGGCCAAGCTCTTTTCAGTGGTGCCCAGTGACAGGACAAGGGGCAATGGGCACAAACTGAGGCACAGGAAGTTCCGTCTGAACATGAGGAAGAACTTCTTCCCTCTGAGGGTGACGGAGCACTGGAACAGGCTGCCCAGGGAGGTTGTGGAGTCTCCTTCTCTGCAGATATTCAAGACCCGCCTGGACAAGGTCCTGTGCAGCTTGCTGTAGGTGACCCTGCTTTGGCAGGAGGGTTGGACTAGATGACCCACAGAGGTCCCTTCCAACCCCTACTATTCTGTGATTCTGTGATTCTGTGATCTCTCCTACGAGGAAAGGCTGGGGGAGCTGGGCTTGTTTAGCCTGAGGAAGAGAAGGCTGAGAGGGGAGCTTAGAAATGCTTATAAATATCTGCAGGGTGGGTGTCAGGAGGATGGGGCCAAGCTCTTTTCAGTGGTGCACAGCAACAGGACAAGGGGCAACGGGCACAAACTGAAGCATAAGAAGTTCCACCTGAAGATGAGGAAGAACTTCTTCCCTCTGAGGGTGACGGAGCACTGGAACAGGCTGCCCAGGGAGGCTGTGGAGTCTCCTTCTCTGGAGATATTCAAGACCCGCCTGGACAAGGTCCTGTGCAGCCTGCTCTAGGTGACCCTGCTTCAGCAGGGGGGTTGGACTAGATGACCCACAGAGGTCCCTTCCAACCCCGACCATTCTGTGATTCTGTGATTCTTCAGTCCCACTTCACTGTCCTTCGAACCAGCATGGGGAGCTGGGAAAGAGGAGACTGCTTCATTAGTGAAGATCAAACGCAGCCTCTGACGAGCGGCCAGACAAAATCTGGGATCATGTGGGTCACTCAGCCAAGGCTTGTGACGTACCCAGCATCTTTGATGTGATTCTGTTGATTCTACGAACATACAAAGTCTCGTTTTATTGAGCGCAGGGGGAACGAGGCATGCTCCGCTCGCTCCTCCACCCGAGCTTTGCTTCTGCTTGTCCTCCACCTCCCGCACGCATGTCCCTCCATGCCCGTGCCCACGCAGGGAAAAGGCTCTGCCAACGGCCCCTCTGCTCCAGCTGTGTGCGCACACGCATGCCCGTGAGCTCTCTCCGTGCGGTGCCCGAGCCTCTTCCCTCCATGTGCGCTCGCTGCTACACACACACGAACCCCAGAGCTCTGCTTCGAGCGAAGGTGCCACCCCACGTCTTCATCTTGGATGAGTTGAAGCCTACCCAAGCAAGTCTCAGGGATAAATCTCAATTTTAAGGGCTTCAACTTTTAGCACACTCCAGGCAAACGGCGTTTTGCTCATTTACCACCCACCCACTCCTCACCACGCTGGACCAAAGGAACTGAGCGGAATCATGACTTTGTTGATATCAGAGGGAAAACTCGCTTCTTCAGCTGGAGGTCAACATACCCTGGGGTTCTTTCTGACGACATCCTGATTTACTTTGCAATAATATGGGCTTAAATTATTCCCCCCCCCCCCCCCCCCCCCCCCGTATTTTAGCTCTTTGTAGCTTGTACCCTTTTTGGAGGGAAATGCAGCTGACCCGGACCAGCAGCTGAGTCAGGACGCCATAAGCGATAATAATTAGCTGATACGATCACAGAGCAAGGCTAAAAAATCTACACCAGAATTCCAGTACCTCTTACATCTAAAAGTTCACATCACCCAATTTCTGCAGCAATGTAGAGCTTACGGGTTCACACAACGAAGTTCAAAAACTCTGGTAGTTTTCCCTTCAATTCTTTGCCAGTGAAATAAAAAACTTTCTTCCTTTTCCCACCAAATTTCTACAGTCTCTTCGGAAGCTGTCGCCCTTCTTTAACCCTCCAGGTTAAACAAATACACCATCCTTCATGCAGTAAAAATGGAATGTAAAGGACGTTCAGGTGAGTCGACAACGAGGTTTCACTGAAGCCTTGGGAGATCTGTCCAGGAGCAGCCGAGCCCAGGAGGCCGCCCTTCCTCTCTGCCCCGTCAGCCGAGGTATTTCTCCCTTCCCAACGACGCTGGCGGGCGGTGGCACGGTAAGCAGCACTCGCCATGAAATATGGATCAGCCGGGCCGCGCGCTGGGCTGGGAGAGCCAGCTCTGTCAGGGCAAAACCCGAGCCGCCATCACTTCTTCACTGGAGAGTCTTCTGGTGTCTGAGCGTGCCAGGAAAGACAAATTTCTTCAAAATAATAATAATAATAATAATAATAATAATAATAATAATAATAATAAAACAACCCCCACACTTTACAGCTTGGTCACTGCACGTCAAGTGATCTGTTTACAAGGGAAGTGGGAAAAAAAAAAAGGCAGGTTTCAGTTCCAGTAAGCGTGGCCGCATATTTTCTATTTAAGAAAGAAAATACGAAGTGTGTGTTTAGGGAGCGGTGCCGGCGGCGGGGTCTCGGCGGGAGAACCACACACGGGGCCGGGGGGGGGGCGCGGGGCGTGGACGCGTCACGCGTGGGCGCGGGGGAGAAGGCGAAGCAAGCGCGGGGAGGGAGCGGGCCGGCTGGGGGGGAGAGATAATAGAGCCGAGGGGGCCGCGGAGGCGAGATAGCGTCAGCCATAAACAAGGGAGGAAGGCGGGGAGGGGAGGAAGGAGCCGGCGAGCCCCCCCTCCCCGCACCCCGCTCTGAGGGGATGGGGCGCGCCCCTCAGGCCGGGAAGAAGGCGGGCGGGAAACAGGGGAGGGGGGGGGTGCGCGCTCCCGCCGCGGCGCCGCGCCCCATTGGCCGGCGGGGCCGCGCGTCCGCAGCGCCCCCCCCCCCCGTACACCTCCCTCCCTTTCCCCCGCGAGGAAGATGGTGGCGGCGGCGGCGCCCGCCCGCGCCTGAGCGCGCCCCCGCCGCTCTCCTCCCCTCCCCGGCGGCGCGCAGGTGGGCGGGCCGGCCCCCGCCAGGGCACGGATCTCCCCGCGGCGGCGCGGCACCACCCCGCCGGGAGTGGGGACGGGACCAGCCCGGCGGCGGGCGAGGAGGGGGAGGAGGAGGCGGCGGCCGAGCGCCGCGCCGGGGCTGAGGGGCGCCGCGGGGGCACTCGCTCCCTCGCCAGGAAAGCGCGGGGCGGCTGAGGGCCCCAGGCCCCGGCGGCGGGGAGGGCCGCGGAGGCCGGCCGGCGGGGCCATCCCGGTTGGGCGGGCGAGGGAGGGAGGGAGGGAGGCGGCGCGGCGGGAGCCGGCCCCTTGGCGGCGGGCGTGAGGGGAGCGCTGCCCGGCGGGCGCGGGGAGGAGAGCCGCGGCCAGCTGCAGCCGACATGGAGAAGCGGTCCCCTCCCGGCGGGGGCCCGGCGGCCCCCCCGCGGGACTGAGCGAGCGGCCGCCCGCCCCGCGCCTCGACAGGGCTGCGGGAGCGGGGCCCGCGGCGGGCGGGCGAGGCGAGGGGGCTATGCGGGGCTGCCCGCGCCCCAGCGCCCCGTCTGCCGAGCCCGGCGAGCGGCGGAGCCCCGCGGCGCTGCCCGGCCGTCCCTCGGCACGGGCGGCGGCGGGGGCAGACTAGAGGCGGCTCTCGCAGGAGCCCCGCTGGCTTTCCCGGCCCGAGAGACCCAACCCGTCGGCGGGCTGCTTCGGGAGGGATTGACAACATGGCTTCCCCACCGCACCAGCAGCTGCTGCATCACCACAGCACCGAGGTGAGCTGCGACTCCAGCGGGGACAGCAACAGCGTGACGGTGAAGATCAACCCCAAGCAGCACCAGGGCTGCTCCTCTGCCAAGCACTGCAAGTACAGCATCTCCTCCAGCTGCAGCTCAGGGGAGTCGGGGGGCACCCGGCGAGCCGGCGGAGGTGGCGGCAGCGGCCCCGGCCTCCGCCGGCAGAAGAAGCTGCCGCAGCTCTTCGAGAGGGCCTCTTCCAAGTGGTGGAACCCCAAATTCGACTCCAACAACCTGGAGGAGGCGTGCATGGAGAGGTGCTTCCCGCAGACCCAGTGCAGGTTTCGCTATGCCCTCTTCTACATCGGCGTGGCCTGCCTGCTCTGGGGCGTCTACTTCGGCATGCACATGAGAGAGAAACGGATTGTTTTCACCGTGCCGGCCCTGTGCTTCCTCTTGGTATGTGTAGCATTTTTTGTGTTCACTTTCACTAAGGCTTACGCCCGCCATTACGTATGGACTTCGCTCATACTCACGCTCCTGGTTTTTGCTTTGACTCTCGCTCCGCAGTTCCAGACTCTGAAACCTATCTCAGGAAGTGGTGACATGTCCAATCGGACTCCCCCGGCAGATCCCACAGACACTTGTCTTTCTCAAGTGGGCAGTTTTTCTATGTGTATTGAAGTGCTCTTGTTGCTTTACACGGTGATGCACTTACCCTTGTATTTAAGCTTGTTTCTGGGGCTGTCGTACTCTGTCCTCTTCGAGACCTTCGGTTATCACTTCCGCGATGAGAACTGTTTTACACCTCTCGGAGCCGGTGCGGTTTACTGGGAGCTCTTGAGTAAAGCCTTCCTGCACATCTGCATCCACGCCATCGGTATTCATTTATTTATCATGTCTGAAGTCAGATCGAGAAGCACATTCCTGAAAGTGGGGCAATCCATCATGCATGGAAAAGACTTGGAAGTGGAAAAAGCCCTGAAAGAGAGGATGATTCATTCTGTTATGCCAAGAATAATAGCCGATGACTTAATGAAGCAGGGGGATGATGAAAGTGAAAACTCCGTCAAACGTCATTCCACCTCAAGCCCCAAAAACAGGAAGAAGAAGCCCTCCATACAGAAAACCCCCATAATATTCCGTCCTTTTAAAATGCAGCAGATAGAGCAAGTGAGCATCTTGTTCGCAGATATTGTTGGCTTCACGAAAATGAGCGCCAATAAATCTGCCCACGCCCTGGTGGGACTCTTGAATGACCTCTTTGGACGCTTTGACCGTCTGTGCGAGGACACTAAATGCGAGAAGATAAGCACTTTGGGAGACTGTTACTACTGCGTAGCTGGCTGCCCAGAGCCCCGGGCAGATCACGCGTACTGCTGCATCGAGATGGGGTTAGGTATGATTAAAGCCATTGAGCAGTTTTGCCAAGAGAAAAAAGAAATGGTGAACATGAGAGTTGGTGTTCATACCGGGACGGTCCTGTGTGGCATTCTGGGGATGAGGAGGTTCAAGTTTGATGTGTGGTCAAATGATGTCAATTTGGCCAATCTGATGGAGCAGCTCGGGGTGGCTGGAAAAGTCCATATTTCAGAAGCTACTGCAAAATATTTGGATGACCGTTACGAAATGGAGGATGGAAAGGTGATTGAGCGCGTTGGTCCAAGCGTGGTGGCTGACCAGTTAAAAGGTACGTGCTTTTGTTTTGTGCTCAGTCTTTTTTTTTTTTTTCTTTTTTGTGAGGAGTATGTTTTCCCTAGTGCATCTTTTGTGCTTGCTGACTTGCAAATTGAACACGTTTTACATTTACCTCCGTGTGCTGGTGAGCAGAAACACCATGGGCATTATGGAATAAAAGACGCCACGGAGATAAGCGTGAAAGATCTTCTGGGGTACTCAAAATGTACTCAGGCTTCGAAACTCCCTGGCGCTCCTTGTGTGAGAGTCTCACATCGTAGGGAGGAGAAGGTTAATGTGTTTGCTGTCTGCAAGAGGTTTTTGTTTTACTGTTGTGTGTCATCCTTTAATTCAGTAAGTAAACTTGTTAATTGACTTCATGTGTCATACATAGAGCATATGTGTTTTGCAAAATTATGTATATCTGTGAAAAGTTTTTTTTGGCATTGGGAGAGTTGGGACTGCGAAGGCATTTGGGAAAAATGACAGCTGGATTCACAGAAAGAAATGAGCACTGTAGATTTGGCAGTTTGATATGGCAAGTTGTTATAGTTCGAAGTTAGGCTGGAAAAAGTTGCTCAGGTGGTTCAGCGAGCTGGCAGATGCTTTCGTTTTTGCAGCTCAAAGGATTTGGGGATGAAACTGCAGATTTGCCTTTTGGAAAAGAAAATGAGGGATCCTTCCATTCCCCTAATGGCTTGGCTAAGGGTCCGATTTTCATTTTTCTACAGAGTATTTGTTCTGAAATGAAACCCTTGACTGCTTTCTAGCAGCACGTAGCATCGCATGCTGGAGGAGTGTACATGCTGAGGGTTTAACTGTCCCTTTAGCAAACGCTGTGCCTTTGTCTCCCGGAGGTACAGTTGTCTGCAGTGCTGGTAGCCCAAGGTGGGGAGCAGACAAATCAAAGCAGGAGTGGAATATGGTGCAAACCCTTTTACGTGATGTGAGTTTATTCGTTCCATTTGTAAACGTACCCGTCTTTATAAAGTAAGCATGGAAAATAGAGTGGAAGAAACTGAAGGAGTCGCAGGATACCGTTGGGATGGAGGAAGGAGACATTTGTTGCAACAAACACAAAACTGGGCCAGGATGGTTGTGGAAAGGTCAGCGAGTAAGGACGGGAGGGGAGAGTGTTGCAAAACAGCGGTGGAAGCGGTAGCGGCAGGCTGCTCGCCGGTGGCAGGTGCTTATTTTGGTGTGACACAAATACTTATTTTTGGTGAGCTCACTGTCTGCATGCATATGGCAACAGGGCTGAAACGAGAGGCTTAGGGGGAGGAAGAGTGTCGACAGTGACATGGGTGGCTGGAAGCCGTAGGACTGAGGCAGATGTGTGTCCCTGGGCTTCGGCTTTCTGTTCAGCTTCTAAAAATACAGACTCAGTTAGTTTATGTGAGGCCTGTTGACACCGATGTATTTCAGTGGAAGCGTGCTTTCAGCAAAAAAGGATGAGACATAATCTCTGTTGCTCTAAGCTGAATCTTGCTGTTCTGCTGAAACTAAAGTGTGTAGGCTGTAGAGGAACAGCCCTGCGATATTTCCCTCCTCCACCTACCTTTACAGCCAGATGCAGTGTGAAGGCCATGTCATAGCAACAAATGAAAGGAAGTATTTCTGCTGAATTTATAACTGTACTCGGTATCATTAATCACAAAATGACATGGATGTACCTGTGGAGACTGATGGTATGTTTTTATTGATGTGTTTATATTTTCTAGGAGATCACAAGAGCACTGTGTAGAGCAGTTATACCCCATGCCAGGAGTGGTTTTTTTCGTGGTCTTTCTCAGACTTCTGTTCTGTCCTCGGTTGCATTTATAGCGAGAGGGCATAGGCTTCTGTGTCTCATCAGTACAGCGGTTCGGGTTTTGCAGCTTTAAATGCTTTTCACAGGTCCTGCTTTAGCCAGGGCACTACAGATGAACAAACTGAAATGCAATCTAGATAAGATGAAGCATGCTTTGTGGACTGACATTTTAATGGTCTCTTCTTACCCTGAAACCTGGCTATGAAAGCAACTCGAGCATGTGATAAGAGCTACGTTACCGAGGAATATGGGTTGGGTTGGTTTTTTTTCCCCTTTCCCTGCTCTGTTTTGTGGTGGAACTGTAATTAGCTTCCATTTCTTATCCATGTTTTATATAGTTACAGAAATCAGAGTCTGTGTGTGGTTTCAAACCAAGCGGACCTCTGCCATGACCACCTTTATCCGCAGGTCTGTGGCACGCGTAGTCCTTCTCCCTCCTGTGGCCAGACCCTCCAGGGCACATGGTGGGTGCTACAAAGTTGCCCATTTTTTCCTGTTTATTCAGTACTTTGTTCCACAGTCAGATTACTTGACTGATAGATTGCTTTTATCATTGCCTTTTTTTTTTTTTTTCCCCAATGCCATTTACCTAACAGCAGTGCCACAGGCTGGCGTCTAGAACCGGCTGCAGGGGAGGGATTTGTTAAGGAGCAGCTCTGAGATTTAACAGAGTAAACTGAGATTTCACCTCTTAGTCCTCTGCCAAGCACCTGCTCAGTTTTGTGAACGGAGGTGCTGTTGGGAAGCTTTGCTTTACTATTTTCCCTGCAAATTTGTTGATAGTGATAGAGAAGAGGACGTTTGTTGTGGCTGTTTAATTATGTCTTACTCTTTTCAAGTATGAAAGTGCTGTGGAGATAACGGACATAAGCTTTGTTTCCCTACTGGTACTTCACTTCTCAGCTTCCTTTCAACTTTTGGTATCTTAATGATATCCTATTTTTTATGTTCTATGTCTAGTATATTATCTCTTAATTGTTTGAGCTGCCGCAGTAGTCATAGTTATCTTTCTGAGGCTAAGTCAACATGAACAAGTAAACTCTTGAGCAAAATGGGAGGTGCCGAGGGCTCGGTGTCCACGTTGAGCATATTTCAGGACTTCTACCTAAGACTAGTTGTGGACTGGGTCCTTGAAGAAAGGTACCCGTGTGGTTGGAGCACATCTTCTGTCTCGGTTCACCCCGAACAGGTACAACTCTGCAGTGTGCACCAGAGCCGGGTACGTAGGAGGGAACGGGGCAAACTTCTTCAAAGCCGTGCTCCCCGTTGCGTTTGAAATACTGATGTAGCTGTACCCTGAGTTGTCCTAGTGCTGCTCTCCTTGGTTTTTTCAGACTAGACAAGGCAAAAGTAGATATCTCTTTTCCTTGTGCTGTTTTGTGGTTCACTGAAGTCTTAGATGGAAATACCTTTTCTTCCTCCTTTGCTTCCTTGGCTCCTTATTGCAAGAAGTGGGGCCCTGGTATGTTCCCTCCTGTTTCTGACTTTTGAATGAAGTAGATGGTGTCTAAAACAAACCAACAAAGAGGGCGAGCCACTGATGACCTTACAGCGTTTTTGCCTGTTTCTGACTGCTGTTTGTTTTAAGATTGCTTAGGCCATCTGTTTTCACAGCGCCCGATTCCCTTGGATGTGGGGGGAGCGCAGGAGAGCAATGTTGTGGTGATTTTTTGAGGTCCACAGATAAACCCTAGGCGTCAGTTCAATTACATCTTCCATAATAATTTTGCTGTGGGATTTGAGACAATTCTCTTTTTCTGTTTTCTTGCTCAGCTTCCTAGCAAATAAATTTATTGAAGACTACGAGATGCTGAGAGTCACATAATACACGTTAATGTGTCCCTTCTGAACTGTGTAGTCAGAGATCTCAGGATATAAAAAGTTCTGCTTATGGAAATATTTTTGTTTTGCTCTGTTCTTCTTGGTTGTTTGCATTTCTCTTTCTCATTACTTAAGAGGTCGCAATACTGCTATTAGCCAGCCAGGCAGCAACTCTTCTAGAAATACCAGGGTCACCAGCATCTGTTTTTGAGTGCTCAAAATACGTAAACATGTTGGGGCAAGAGTGCTTTCTCTGTGTTTGTAGAGCATAGCACAGTGGAACCGTGATTTCTTTTGGGGCATTTGTGTGTACACTGGTGCTCTAATAAGAGTCATTGTTATTGAAGTTCCCGTTAAAATAATTCCTGAACTTTCTGCAGCAAAACACCTCCTTGTTTGGTTTGCCTCAAGGAATGGCTTTATCGCCGAATTTCTGTTAAAGCCCCTGAAGATACAGACACGCTTTGCGCTCTGATTTTGTCGTTTGCTTTATCATGGAAAAAATGTAAGTCGATCTTGTGTACTCTGTCACCTGGCTAACCAAACTGAGCTGCGGATGGCTTCAGGGGGAAGGTTGGCTTTCACGGCGCTCGCTGCATGAAAATTCACCGATTCACCTGTGGCAGCTGATGGCCCTTCCTGGTAAAGCGTATCAAAGGTCTGCAGCTTACGGTATTGTCTCTCACTGTTCTCCGTGTTCCTTTTAATGTCTACTTTACTTTTAAACGTGTTTATTTTTGTTTTGTTTTGGTTTTTTTTTAAATAAAGCAAATCAGTTATAAAAGTCACCATTGTGCTTGATATTGAAACCTTTTAATGTCATTTGAGGCTATTATTTCTCCATGAATAGCCTAGGCCCTTACATGGTGGCAACCTGCAGCCGATGGGATGCGTTTCCCTTGGCAGACCGTGGGATACAGCTCTGCCTGGGGACTTGACACTCTGCTGCTTCTTCAGGTCTGGGTTACAGGGAACACAGCGCGGGTCTTCCTCAAAGACAAAAATCTCAGATAAGGTTTTGAAGAGATAAGTCACTGAATTTTTCTTCACTTCCTCCTCTCTGTGTCAGATCAGGGGGAGACCACGATTACACCCTGACAGCAGCTAAGTCTTCCTTACCTGCCCCGGCTTTCTGTCTTTGGCCAGACCTGCAGGCAGGGCTGCCGTATGCTCCTGGCAGTCACAGGTAGATGAAAGACAAGACGAAAGTTTTCCTTAGCTTTTTGAGCCCAGCCTGCTGGGTGTAGTATAAATCTGGAAGGCTTGTGCTTGTGCCAGCAGGACAGCTCTGCAGAGAGCTCCGCGCAGATTCAGCTTTGCTCTGTGGCTTGGCTAAGAGCAGTGTTAGTCTCTAACTAGTGAGTGTTTTGGGGGTTAAGGTTAGGTTAGGGTGCTTGTCTTGTGTCTTGCCAGCTGCTGTGCCCGTCTTCCCATTCAACCTCTAGTTTCAGCATGTTCAATAAATGTAAATCTTTATGTACTGGCTTTTTATATTTTTTGAACTTGTTTGTGACAGACATTGTAATTCTGGATTTCATGTGTTCTGGTACTAATCTGACAGTCAGGCAAAAATTGATAGAACAAATGTAAATATTTTTTTAAAGTGGTCATGAAGCAAGCAAGTGTATATATATTGACTTTCCCACAAAACAAAATTCTGAGTGCTGACTGAGGCAGAAGATTGGAGTGACTAGTCAGTTGATCAGTTTTACATAATCTGACCTACTAAGTATTGCTGTTGAAGTAGTGTTTCATGATCTTATTTTCAAGTGTGAGGCTGAAAATATCATACACAGGTTGACTTCACTCCTGTATTTAAAAAATCATAAGTATTCAGTGACAGGTAAAGAAGTATAATTAGAAATAGTGTGCATGAAGGGATATTGCCAGGAAGAAGTAAATTCTACATTGATTTAACATTTTGACGTGATCTGTAATTTTACCATGTAATAGTGAAAAGAAGAGGAGGTAAATAGTGAATATAGTTGCTCAGCCTGGTTTTTGTCAAGTCTTCACATGGTGAAGATGTGTTTCATAGCTATAAACAAAAGAAAGAACTTTGTAGGAAAACCTAGTGATTATTCAGCTTTCCAAATGTTTTACATGATGCAATGACATAACTTTTTCTGAAAGTATTTGTGCATTAGTACTGACCAGCTTTACTGCCAGGAAGGTTTTGTGACCTCTGCAGGGAGGTCACAGTTTCTCCAAATTTTGAGGAAGATTTGTTGAGTTGCCCTTGGTTTTGTTTGTGCAAGACCAAGTAGAAAAGTGTCTCGATTAAAAAAATACTTACACTTCAGCTGTTTCTATTATTTAAGGGAAAATTGGATGTTGGCTTTTGAGGCTTTGAGTTTTGATAACATACTTAAGTGCTAATTTGACTGCACACGGTGAAAAATAATTTGTAAGTGTACTAAGTATCTATGTAAGATTCTCCACTTCATACTGGATGGAGGCTGACTCTAACCATATACTTTGCTTAACAGCGTGGGCTCCAGTTTCAACTTGTTGTGTGTCTTGACACTAATTAACAAATAAGTCAGGGCAGTACTGACAGCCTGATTGTAAAGTGTTGCAGCTCTGCCTGTTCAAGCCCTGCATGAGCACTGTAGAGTGAAGTCGCAGTTTCAGCAGACCTGAAGACATTTACATCCTGTGAGAGTTGAAGTGAGCAGTGCAGGACTGGAGCTTTTTTCCTAGAACATGGGAAAGAGAAGTGCTGAAATACAAGGTCCTGTAATACTGGAGGGATGCCATGGCTTCTGCTGCATTCGGTGATCATCATGTGCAGAGCCTTTCACTTATGTTTCTGTCTTTGACTACCCAAAATATAGGTGCTGTAAGGTAAACAGGTGCCCTACAAATAACAGGTCTGAGCTCTCTTCTTCCTTCTTCCCGTTTACATCAGCAGATCTTCAGAGGTAGGTGGGGGACTATTTAAATGCAAGAGAACCTCTTCTTTAAATGACAGCCTTGACTTGCTGACTTTTTGGGGAAAAAGATTGATGGAAAAGACAAAACAAAGTCAAAGACACATAATTTATATTCATCTTCTGTCATGAGGAGGATGCATGATTTGAATGGGTTGTTTAAAACTCTTTTTGAAATCATTTCACAATATGTAGTTCACTTTTCCTTTTGGCAGGCAAAGTATATAAGAATGTACATTCACCGCTTGAAAACAAAGTACAATTTCATTGGATTTCAAGTTGCTGTAGATTGTTCTGGAATATTACTAAAATTAGCAAATTAAAATTGTTTTCTACCATCTACAGTTTGTGTGTAAGGGAGCTCTCTCTTGACCTGAATCACAAGCTCACTTCATCCATCCTGGCTCTGTAAGGAGAGACAGCCATTCCCCTTTCCATTACAGCTGACACTTGAAAATTCTCTGCTATTTTTAGATGATTTCAATCTCATTTCTGTCCTTTGAAAAGAAAGAAAAAAATTCCCAGCCTTTAAATTGTTACGTTCCAGTGGGAGCTGCTATTGCAAAGAAGCCAGCTGGTCAACAGAGTCTCATTAACACATTTTAGCAGGTTCTGTTATGTGAGTTTGCATTAGCGTGGTGGCTGTTTTTTAGGTTTGTAGGAAATTGTTGGAACTCAATTTAAAGCAAAGCTGTGCGGGTTTGGAAGGTGTAGCCTCTTCCTCCCAAGTAATAATTTGTGAAAATATTAAGTGGCAGTTGGAAGGGAGGTGTAGACTGGAGGTTGTACGGTAGCGTTACAGCTTTTTCTTCACTTGAATGCCATGTTGGGGCACTGGTACTGCCTTAGGCAGTAGGGCAGATTTGGCTGGTTAGGCTTATCTTCCTAGGCATATGTCAGTATTGGACTGTACCAGAAATCTGCACTGCCCTTCCAAGCCAAATTGTTTTCATCAAATGAATATTCTTTCTTCCTCCCCATGTTTTAACCTAGAGCAGTAGACCTATGAGATTCATGGCTTTAGGGACACTTTTCATGGTTCTGAAATTACTTTGTGAAGGAACAAAACATTCTAGATGAATTTCTTCAGCTAGCATCCCTTGGACTCAGAATGCTCCTTGCAGTTGCCTGTAAACTTTTTGGGTTTGTGTTTGCTACAATAACTCGTTGTGGGAATTCTTAGCAGACCATAGAAATAGCAATGATTATATTGCAAGCCTTTATTCCACTGGTAGCACTTAATGTTCCTATTCCAAAGCTGTTGTTTGTCAGGTCAAGTTGAAGACTTAGAAATCATGTTATTGTCATAAAATAGCATTATTTATTAGCTCTACAGAATTGGAACAGTGCAGAGGAACTAGTGGAATAAAGTCCAAAAGATTGCTGCTTAGCATATTCAGAAACATGCGAACAAGGGCAAAAGTCTTATGCTATGCATTTAACATCTTGAATGTCTGCTAGTCAAAGAGCAATTTGCTTTCCTTTTGCTTTTTCTCCCCTCCCTTCAGCTGAAGTTAACGGAAATCCACTTGTGTAGGTGTCGGCGTGGGCCGGCAGCTTCCTGCTGGCCACCTGATTCCTTAACCCGTAGGTCCTCCTGTTGCAGGGCAGGAGAGGGCCCACACTGAAAGAGAGCCGAAAAACATCCAAATCTGGCTGTCTATAACTAAGTCTATAAGGACTTCGTTTCCTTCCAGTCTTGTAAATTTATAGGCCTTAATAAAAAAATCCCTTTTTTTATTCATGAAAAGAGAGGGAGGAGGAGAAAGTGGAAAGCAAAGCTAATCAATAATCGATAACAATGATATTAACAACTATTCATATGTTTTAAGAGCCAGAATGGTGGTGGGTGTGTTGACTGTGCTTAACTGCACAATAAGCAAAAAGAGTCTATAATTGGAATCAAACATGCTATTGAACATTGATTCAGCCTACAGGAAACAGGAAAACTAGCGCTTCTGATACTGGATGCTTATATCTTTACATTAACTAGATAAACAAGGATATTTGAGTCAGAAATGGAATCCTGTTGTTTTTGAAATGTGCAGCTTTGATGTTTGACTTAGATGCATATGCCTAATACATGGAATAGAAGTTAATTTTGTGTTTCCTTTACAGAGTATTGCATTGGTATCCTATTTCAAAAGGCCTCTCTGGTAAGCTTTTGCATAGTTGTTCCCAGTAGTTCTTGGGATCAAATTCTTGCATTCTTAAACTCTTGTTTAATGGACATGTGAACTCCGTCCTGTAAGGTACTATGTGTCTTTAACCTCTGACCGACTTGGACGAAAGTAGAGCAGATAAACCTTTTGGAAATGCTCAGGGCTTGACGGGACCCGTGTTAGAAGGCAGGATGTAATGAGGAAATGTTCCTGTAAGGGCATTATTGCAAAGAGACCAGGTACAACATTAGCTCCAAATTTCCTTTGTTTAGACAGCATGATGCTTGGTAAGAGCTGTCTGTGCTTCTAGCAGGTCTGTGTTTGGACTACACTAAGAGAAGAAACGGCCACAGGCTTCCAGAAGAAAGACGGAGATTTTGCAGTGTCGCACACACCCGCAGTGAAATTGCACCAGCAGATAATCAGGCTTTGATCCAAGACTAATGTAACCTTTCCCATCTATTTCCAGTATTTAAAATTTGGTTCTGATATGTTAACGATGTGTAGGAAAGCAAAAGGATTTTACTTGTTTTGCTCTGTCTGACTCCCTGTATGGGACTGACTTTGCTACTAAGATACAGCGATTCTGTCTCATATGTACATATATATGTGTGTATATATATATACAGCAATTCTATCTCATATGTACGTATAAGTTACTAATGAGACAATATGAGTAATATTTAATGTTTTACTTGCTGCTTGGCAATGTGGCATCAACTAGAAGCAGATGCCGCTCCTAAAAATACCACGTGAGGGTGAGAAAACATATAATAAAGTTGTTTCATAATCCCAATAAACCATTTAAGAGAAACGCCCACACCCCACGCCTCACCCCAGGTTCTGGAATCCATAATGATCGGTAACTGAATTTTTCTGCTGAGAATGTTAAAGTAGGTTATGAAACATTGCTGCTGCTGGAATTTGCTGTGGATACAGAGGTAAACACAAGGTCTGCTAGTCTTCACCGAAGTCACGTTTTCTTACCTGTGTCAGATACTTTAGTTTGATATTTGATGGTAGTTTTCCACAAGTAAGTCCAAAAATCTGAATTACATAAAGCTGTTGTGAGTTGTTTGCCTTTTATACATACATATATGTGTGTATATATGTAGCATTTCAGTAAATATGTGCATCCTTAGGATGTTTCTTATGTGAAAATACTCAGAGTTGTCTTTGCGGTCCGTTATTTCTGAATAATTGGATGCCTGAATCATATTTAATCAGCTCAGAAAGTGTGCCTAATTCTTGTAGCATGAATGACTAGATGTTCATCAGATGGGTGGCATTTTTTAATGAAAGTTTTGCTTAGCTACCTGTATTTAATAGGGAACATCACAAAATCTACCTGTTGATATCAGAAGGCGGGAGCTGTGTCTAAGAGAGGTTTTCGGAGTGCGCTTGTCTGTAGCTGTGACTGCTTCAGCGCGGCGTGGGACCTGCCCAGCTCTGCAGCGCTGCTTGCAGCCGACCAGCTCTGGGAAAGGAGGGTGCTTGCTGCTGTCGCGGAGGTTGTTCGACTACGATCTGCGTGCGCATGTAACTGCACCTGCCACCTTTTGCTCTGTCCAATGTAAGGGATGGAAAAAAAGGAAGTAAAGGATGCCATTTTTTTCAGATGTGCAGGCAAAGGCTACCGAGGGAGGAGTGCTGGTTTCTGAGCCCTGAGGAAGCACTGAGACTACATTGTGCTTTGTGGCTTGCTCCTGCTCAGAGATAGAGACAGTTTGGCGATGGCTGGTTGCTGTTCAGGAGTTGGTAATGATTGTGTGTCCGTAATCAGGTACTGAAACTTAATCGGACCATACGGAAGACATTTTTCATCAGGCACAGTGTTTTCTGTTATAAAAAAATGTGTGCATGATGTGGCTCTATTTAAAATGTAGTACATCTGTTAAGCATTTAATTCTTTCCAAGATTTTAGGAGGTGACAAAGTTGGAAATTGTCTTAAAATGTAGATTGGTTTTGTTTTTTTTTCCCCACGTTAGAATATTTGCCTGCTAGGCTTCTGTACTTACCAGTGCTTCTTTGAAGTGCTGTGTTTGATAAACGCTTAAATAAACTGCATTACATATGTATTTTGGGGCTTAGATTATGATTTGACTTGTGTGAGCTTAGTATCAGCCATAGACAAGCGTGCAGCCAATACGGCCATAAATTTGTGTGAGTTGTTCTGCTGCTACTGTAATGGAGAAGGCTTTGTGGTGCTAGGTTGTGCTGACAGGGTGTTATTTGTCTAACCCGTATGGAGTAAAGGATTTGTTAATTCTTGCACTGCTTAGTAAGCGCAGGAGTTGGACCATGCCCCACCAATGTTTGGCGCAGCTTTTTAGACACTAAATCCTCCTAATTCAAATGACACTCTTTGTTAAAGTTTGCAGTTATAATTGTTTTGTTTCAAAGAAGAGCCAGTTGTTTTTAACAGCAGAATTCTTGATTTGTGGAAAAAAACTTGACTCTGTGTGTGTGTGTGTGTGTTAAATGTGATCTTTGGGATGTTACGGTAACACGACGGTTTTGGGGGGGGAAATACATAATGCTTAATTCAGGAACTGTCTTTACTATAAGTTGAGTATGTCTATAATTTGTCTAAATAAGACAACTTTAAGTGTAGCAAATGACTTTCACAAACCTAAGTAAAGCAAAATGGTGTTCTAAAAGTCCTTGCTGCTGTATTTAGGTGATTCGGTATAAAATGAAACCAAAGTACAAGAGTTAAAGCTATAAACACAGACTTTGGGATCAAAAGAAGGATGACGGGGGTTATTTATAAGAGTTTTTATTGCCCTTTCAATGCATATGTAAAATCACAACTCTGCTGCAATGACTGTTAGGAGACAATCTTGTAGAAAATGAGCCAGTGAAGTGTAGCCAGTATTCGATGGTCATTGAGAGGGTTAATCCTGTAATCTTTATCTATAGAATGAGGCACTTCTCAGACAAGAAGTGGTATTGAATTAATTAAGAAGCCTGTGCTGCTACCTGGGCTTCCCGGTTGATGAGGAGCCGGTGGTGCTGGGCCCCAGCGAAGTGAGCTCTCGCACAGCGGAGGCAGAGAGCAGTGAGCTGGCAACGCCGATAACTTGCTGATAACTTATTCCAGACGCGCGGTCCTGCTTCGCGCGGCAGAGGTGGTGAGCGTTACGGAAGCGAGGAAGGAAGAGGGTGGCAGCTTGAATTCAGTGTTGGGCCATAGGCTGGCAAAACCAGCAAGGATCCCATCCCTGCGCCATGAGTTGGTGATGGCTCTGTTAGAGCCCTGTAGATAAAGAAATAGTTTTCATTTTTTGAGCGTAGTTAGCTTTTTTGCGTGATGTGACTTTGCTGTGTCTCGTAAATTGAAGAGAACTTCCTTCCGAATGCCTTTATTTCAAGAAAGCTTAAAATAACTGTCTTTGTTTATATACATTTAAATATTTTTATACTAATATGTAGTTGAACCGTAACAAATGGCGAATCAAATTTTACTCTTTAGTATTTACTCTCTCCTTTCCCTTGTCAGGGGATAAAAATCTACCCCATAGGCGCAGTACACAAACTGGAAAGATCACTGGGTATTTGAATAACTAGTGTGGATTAAATGAATGCTACTTGTACATGGATGGTATGGTAAGAGTGAGCCAAGTGCTTGGTTTGAAAGCTCTGTCTACAGTCCCTGTCTTTAGCTTCTTAATGAATAAACAACTGATCTGTAGCAGTGCAGCGCATTCCTGAAAAACCGTTGTCTAGACATCTGACTGGCTGAATGCAGTGTTTTCCTGCTGTGCCTATTCGATAATCTGCCAGAGGGGGTAAGTCATCCCTGATCAAACTCTGGTTGTAGCTGCTGTCAGGTGTCTTGCTGTTTGTGTTTTGTGGTGTTCCTGTTTGCTCTGATAAAACTTCTGGAATAGTTTGCTTCAGTTTCCTGTTCTGTGAAGTCTAACTATTGCGAATGCGAGGGATTTTTTATGTGAAGCTTTCCAGACACACCCTGAAAATGTGACGGTGTGGCTTGATGGAACTGAGATTTCCACTATGTGGCTCCTTAAACCAGATTTAAATCCCTAGCAGTCATACACGTGTTCACTTCTATAATGTATTTGTGGTAGAATGGGTGACACGAAGTGCTGGCATTTGCCGAGGTTGGGTAATGAGCTCGTTTATTGATAAGAATCTGTACTAATGCTTTGTTGACAGTGATTCCCAAAATGCTGTATTTGAGATTTGTCTAGAAATCCAGGTGCTTGTTTCTGTAGTAGAGTTAAATAGGCTAAATAGAGAGTAGTTAAAATTAGTATTATTATTGCATGGGACGCAGAGTGTATTGCTTGATAATTCTGTCTTGGACACTGTTTGTCTGCAAACATTCTTTTTGTGCTGAGATACGAATATTTTCTCATAACCCATTACAGTCCCGCGTTTTCTACCTGTAGTGTTTTTCTCCCTGTGTTGAAGTAAGGGGGAGTACAGGGGAGAATTGTACTTTCCCTTTTTAGTATGGCAATATAAATAATTTGTAAAATAATTTGAGGTCTTAAAAAGGTAAATCTGTATTTAGACATTAGAATGAGAAGAGATGGGGGGACTGTGGAGGTAGCAGGCATCGCTATTGCAGAAGCAGGGTGAAGAATTGCAGGTTCAGCACAGCAGCATTTGAAATCTCTTCACCGATGTGGGCAGGTGCAGTATTTGTAGGGAAGAATGTAAGCTTTACGTTCTCGGTAAGTTCTCACGCTGCAGCCCAGTGTTGGTTTGCTTTCCTGGGCTGGGTGGCGGGTACTCATTAGCGGTGTTTTCCCAGTTGCTCATCTGCACCTTTTTGTTTGGCTTTCAGTTCCTGGCCTCGTAGTTGGAGCAGTTCGGTGCCTGGAGACTTAGAGAGGAGAAGTTGCCATGAACTATATTTTTAATTAGTTTTTTTTTCTTTTCACACAAACCAGATAATCTATCTTTCATACTGCAGTACTATGGTAGCTCTAGAAGAGAGAGGACTTTTAAGTGACATTTATTTGGGAGGAAGGAAGTGAGTCTTTAATGGTCTAAAGTTTTATGATGCTGCATAGCATTTAGGACAATTCATGCTGTTTCCTGAAGCAGAATTTAGCTTTTTGGATGTTGGAGGAGGAAAGATCATACTGCAGCAGCATATGCAAGATGTTTTTTGTTGTTGTTTTTTAATAAGCTCCCCCCAAAACAAATTCCAAGACCTTTAAGACATGGGGAGCCTCTACTTGTCCCACGTGTAGAAGAATTGATTGATTCAGTGAACACATCCAGCTAATACTTGGCTGTTTTGAATACAGATACTACTTAGCATGAGTGTTTATGTCAATACTACTTCTGATGTGAATGTGGCTCCATGGGTGGAGAAATTGGAATTTTTCAACTGTCAGTGTATATTGTACAAAAAAATTACTTATTTTTAGTTGCATTTTTATGAGCCAAGACAACAGAGAGACCAAATATATGATAAAATCTGAAAGGTAAGCACTAAAGTGAATGTTTACAGCACAGTCAGTAGGTTGTTGAGTTCCTTCATGTTTGCCTTTAAAATATATTACTATGAGATTTGGAACTTTAATTACTTGTTTTTTAAATGCATTGCAGTTTTTCATTTTATTTTTTTTAGATAATGTCCTTGAATAAGAAGTTAGTTGGGGGAGGGGGGGCGAGTTTTAAAAGAACCTGAAGTGAAAGGAAGATTAATGGCTGATCTTTGTTGCACTGGGAGAGGATTAGTTTCCGTGGTCTTCTGAGCATGGAGGTGATGGTGCTTTGTGAGCTCAGGTGCTAGGGTCTCTCTGTGGGTGTTAGTTTTTCTTTTTGGATGCTCCGTTACATTCTTGACTGCAGATTTTAGGGGCCGCATAGGAGCTGAATTTTCTCAGTGAAGCACGAGCTACTACCCGTGATAACTTGTGTGCTTCTAAAGAAGGATTGTATTTGCTGGTAGATCCTTCTCTCTCCCCCCCAAAAAACTGACAGCTGTTTTAAGAAGTTATTTTCAGGCTGGAATGGGAAACTTGGAAGAGAATCAGACTCCTCTATAAACAAACTTAGCCTTCTCCCCCCCCACTTTTATTTACAACTTAATGTAGTTGATCATATGTTAATGCCGTAGTTTATTTCCCCCTTCTTATTTACTTTAATGTTCTTTAATGTTTGTTTGCTAATAACTCAAAAGCATAAACAACTGGTGGTAGTGGTAGACTTTATGATGGGAGTTGTAATACTGTTTCCAGTGCCGTTTGCTGATGTGAAATACGTTGTGAAATAGGAAAGGCAGGGTTTACAGATATTGGTTTTATTATGGTTTCTAGCCATAGAACTGAAGAGGAAAACCTACTTCTGAGCAATATGGCACGTATTTTGCTGCAAGTTTCCAAGGTCCCATAGCAGAATGGCAGCTTTTCTCAAAATATTGTGGCTTATTTAGATAAATTTTCAGTGTTTGTTTTCTTTGTTCTCTTGCAACTGAAGATAAGCCTCGTAGGCATTACAGCAGCAAAATATTTTAATGGGATGGAAGCTGCTAGGGGAAAATAGTTATTCCTAAATTTTCTTTTGTATTTTTAATTACCTATTAGATGGTATCTTCTGAGAAGTAAATTGGGGAGGAATTTTGTGACAGTATTCAGAAAAACTGGGAGGCACTAGGGAAGTGAAAAATCAAAGGGATGTTGGGTGACAGTGTGAGGAAAGAGATTGTAAGAAGCTGAAATCTGTAGAAAACGAACCTTAATCGCTTTTTGTGTGGTGTTTCTTGGTTAGTCCTTGGATCTCATAAATTTTGTTTCAATAAAGGAAGAAACATAAACAAAAGATGTAAACCAAATGGAGAGAGTCCATAACAGAGCAACTGCGGTAGGTGTCTAGAAAAGAGCAAAGGAGTTGCAGTTGTTTGAGTCTGGACTAAAAAGCTGGATGGGAGAGGGAGCCATGGTCTTCAGTGTGGTGAAGGCTGCCGGCAGAGGAGAGAGGAGATGGAACGAGAAGCCCTGGGCTGAGATTGCTGCACGAGCACTCGGCACATCAGCAGGAGCAGCAACGGCTTCAGAAGTGACAGAGCACTCTTTAGGGACTGCTTTGGATGCTCGGCCTCGGGGCCGGCGAGTGCCTGGACAGGGCAGCAGTCCTTTGAGCCTTACCGTTTCTTACTGCTGTGAAGGTAACTTACCTGCTAGAAAGGATCAGAAAGCTGTGAATAGTCATGGATTCTGGCTATAACAGCTTAGCCGTGCTGCTGTAAATAAAAATGCAGTATTTCAGCAAGATGGCATTAAAAGAATTTTAATCCTCTTTTTGAATAATTTGGCATAGAACTGTTGCTGATTTACTGGGAGGGGGAGATTGTTGGTTTGTTTTTTTTGTCATGAATGGTCTGACTTGTCCAGGATGCAGAATAAAAGAGAACTGCCCCACTTGAAGAGGATAGAGATGATTTTTGCTGTCATCAAAAGCTACACGGAGTAATAATGTAATGCTAAAGCTACGCCTTTCCTTTCTACGTAAGTTTAGTATGCAGCAGTCCTGGTAGCCCAGTCCAGTAGTGTGTGCCCAGAGAAGCTGAGTGGTGCGCATCGATAAAGGTTTGCCCACACAGGTTGCAGGGTGGTGACCCAGGTGTGTGTTGATATCGTGGCACCTATTTCTGAAGTCAAAAGGTGGTGCTGAACAGATACTTGTACGCTTGCCCTACCTCCTAACAACCACTGCTGAGCAGAGGAAATAGCATCGCAGAGTTAGCATTCCTTCTTTTCTTTTTTGAACACCTGATCAGTTTCTGCTTTTCACTGCCAGAGGTTTTCCTGTAGGTGGAAATTCAGTGTGCAGTGGTATTAGTTTTTATCTTTATATGCAGAGATGTGTAGGTATGTAAATGAATGCATTGATTCTGTTAGTTCAGAGCTGTTAGTGCTGAAAAAAATATCGCAAACTGATGTTTTTTGGGGTGGTTTTGCTTTTAATGTGAAAACCTTTGGATGCTGCAGCCATATAAAACGGGGAGATCGAAGCTGGCTATCTCTTTCTGTCCTGGCTGTGGGTGAAGTGGTGCCTCCGGTGCAGGGACAGCCCGTGTCCCCGGCAGGTAAGGTGCCAGGCCAGTGCAGCGCTGCCTGTGCGTGAGCAAGTCTGGCTGTTGCGTCTTCCCGGTCTGCGCTTATCAATGTTTGCCTTGGGCAGCCGAATCTAATTCCACTTCAGTTAGCCAGGCCTCGGTTTGCAGCACCCATGATCCCTGATCTGAAGGTGTTTTTGTTGTGGGTACACTTGTCTGATAAGTTTTTGTGATTAGAAATGTATTTGTTGGAATTTATTCGGCTCTGGTCTGCAAGCCTTGCCATAACATTGCCAAGTCTGTTTAGCTGGAAGCTTCACTTGTGCTGTCTAAACTTGCAAAACCAAACCAGACGTAACTATTTGGAAAGGTGGTTGTGTGAGCTGTTGTTACTGCATATTTTCCAAATTTATATTGCAAACAGTAAGATGAAAGTGAAAAAAGAGGTGATTTGGGTGGAAGTATGAGCCATGAGTAGTAAACGATCCATTTCCTCTTCGGCTTTGACTAAACAAGAGCACATGTGTATCATGAAACATTCTCAAATATTTTCTCTTCTTATTTTCATGTTTTTCATATCTACTAGTACAATTGTATAGGCTCGCTTATTGATAAGCAAGTATGTATCAACGTCCTCGTATCAAAGCCTAAGAAAATAAACTTGATTTTTTGATTCAGACAGAGTTAGCAAGTGATGGAAACAGTACATGCGTGTGACAGAACGTTCTCTGCAGTTGAGGAGCCTAATGACTTTCTTGGTAGTATTTCAGGCTTGGTGCTTCTCTCAGCTATCAGGGGAAACATCAAATAATTAATTTAACATTATGCTAGCAGTTGTCTCCTTGAAGTTTTCTAGAGGGAGACTGAATAAAAATACCTTAGAAAAAACATGTGACTAAGATCAAAATATCCTTAGGGGAGGATCACTTCAAGGGCTGTTTTTAGGTACCTAAAACTTGAGACTGTCCTTCCCCCCCACCGCTTGCATAGTTTAGTTTTGTATGGTCTTTTGGTTGTGTGGTTTTTTTTTTTTATTAATTCTGTTTATTTTCATGATCAGGGAAATTGTTGCCTGGAAGTACTATATTTTTAAGGGTCTCAGGAAGTTTTAGGAGATTGTATTGTTTATATTAATCAATTTATACCAGGGTGCTTAATTAATGATTTCTTTGCCTGTGTTTTATTAATTTTCACATCTCCTGTTAAATTGCACAGAGCCATGTTTAATGCAGAAAGGCTGCCAGTGTCTGTTTGTACCCAGTTTCCTCAATAATTTGTTCTCTGAGTTTGAAACTTGAATCTTTTATTTGGTTTTGTTCGTCTGATGTAGCAGTGCCAGATGTAAGGAAGTTACAACGGGAAATCTAAATAATTACAACTTCAACATTTTCTACAACATTCAACTTTGACGCGTCTTGAACTTCTCCAGGCTATACCTTGCATTTAGTTTGCAGTCTGAAATCACAGTGGGAGCTGTGTTCCTAACTCACTTGCATCTATCTGTGTACAGGTTGTGGAAATCAATTTTTAAGCTCCAGTTGGGGAAACAAAATCAAAGTATAATATAATAAATATATTTCACTCGCCCCACTGGGGCTGTTCTAGTAGAAAGCAAGCAAGCTGTGTCGAGCAATTTGAAGCCCGTCCTTGTTTGGTGCCGCGCGTTCCCGAGAAGCAGCAGGGAGAACGGGTGGCCTCTTTCCCCAGTCTCCCACTCACGGGGGATTGATGCAATAGGGATAGTCCTGAGATTTAGTCCAATAAACTAAATCCTGTCTTTCGATGGAAAGGAGACAGATTTTTAATTTCTCCATCCAGTTGCCAAATGCAGTTTTTTCAGGATTGCTGGAGCTGGATGCTGTTTGCTGGAGGGCAAGGGGATGCCTACCAGGCTGGTGCTCAGCTGGTGCTGGCGGTGGCCGCGATGCGTTTCTCTGCAGGATTCTGCGCTTTTCCCATGTCCGTAAGCTTGTGCAAATGATTAACCAGCAAAGCTACTTCCCTACAAATCGTCGTCGAGGCTTGGCATTAACGCTCCTCAGGCTGTGTCCCTCAGTTGCTGCTGCTCACTGGTGCTCTGGTTTTTATTCCCTGCTTAGCCGGCTCTCCCCCTCTTTTCTGATTAGTGTAACTTTTATTCAAATTAAATTAGGGAAACTCAAGGGAAAGTGCAAGCATTTTAAGAAGCTGGTTCTTCTCTGCTAGTGCCGTGTTTAAGTGCTGCTTGGAGTTTGCCTCCATACAAAATTTCAGCTTTTGCTTTGTTTTAGGAAGGGTGCAGAAGTGAGATAAGGGTTTTGAAGTAGGGGAGGTAATGAGACTTTGCTGCTTGTAATGCGATGCAGACAGTGTTGACATGGCTACATGGTTTTTTTGCCTTCCCCCCCCTCCATGTAGACTAGAACTGTTGAGTCACGTTGTCTTCCCAGTTGCCGTTTGGAAAATTTCTTTTACCTTCATTAATAAAACCTTATAAATGTTTTCCTTCCCTGCCTCCAGCTTCTTACTTTCCCTATGCCCCTTCCCTTACTTCCAGTCCTTCCTTCCAGGTTTCCACTCCGAGACTGCAGCCACAAAAAGGGGTTGATGCAGTGTTTGGTACAACTGAAGGAGTGAAATGCCGAAGCAAAGGGAGTAGGTGAGGTAATGGGAGTAAGTGGCCGGGGCAGAATGGTTGGAAACTTGTGCAGCAGATCTGCTGATGGACAGGCATTCCTCGTCTGTCTGCAGCAGATCTGCTATAGGGGTTTCCCACTTCCTCCGGTCTCTGGTTTTCTTCCTTCTAGTTGTCCAGTTAATGTGCGTATCAGGGCGGGATTCCCGAAGAAACAGCCAAAAACTTGACTGGAAAGGGTCATAGTCATCCTTTTAATTTTATGTGGGCCATGATCTGGAACATTACACAATCTAAATGTTGCTGAATTGGCAGTGAATCTCCAGACCGTTCATTCTTCTAAACCCGTTTTAGCCGTTTTTAATAATGTGATAATTTAAAGATGCAAGTGGCAGAGTAGCCGAGCCCCTGGTGGGTTCCTTTGTAGGAACGGAGCGCCTGTAAATCTTTTTCAATCCAAGTAATTTAACTCTGGATTTATGGGATTTACAAGAGAGCAGAACGGACAGGAACTAATACAATATCCTATCTGGAGCATCTCTTTTGCACTTGGAAAGAAGAGAGTACTAGGAAGGACAGAATCAGGATGACTATGAGAAGGACAGCTTGCCTGGGGGTGACCACAGCCATGGGCTCTTGGCCCCATAAAAGGAAACAACATTTCTTGTCAAAATACAGCTGCCCAGCCCATTCGCTTTCTGGGAAAAATGTCCAGTCGCTCTGCTGATACAGCCTTGCGATGTGCAGATTAAAAGTATAAACACTTACTTACTCTTAACTAGAATTGTTGGCTTTTCAGAACCTGTAGGGCAGGGGAATAACATAATGCTGCGGACTGACGAATGGTCACCATGTAGCAATGTGAAGCCTAGACAGAGGTTGAAAGTTCAAAATAGTTTGTTTTTTAAAAAAAAGCCTTTCATTTTATCAGGAGGAATAGAGCGAACAAACTTATTTGCAAAAAATCATGTATCTTTGCATTAAATAGAATCTTTGCTACTTTTTAGCCAAAGATTAATCTCATCATTTAATTTGAATTATTTTATAGTAACAGATAGATAGATATAGATTTCCCTTATCGCTGAGAGAATTTTAAATTTCTATGAACTCTTTAAATGATGCAAGAAAGTGCGGTGTTGGCATATAATGTAAACCAAGTGACTGGAAAAGTAAATATTTAAGGCTGACATATTGAAGTATAAATAGCGGTTACTGTTTGTAATGTTTCAAATGTAAAAATATTTCTCAAGTTAGTGTGCACCATTGCTTGTCAAATGGTGGCGTTTTTTTTAAAAGTTGCACTTATATTTTGGAAAATATACCTCAAATTGGCCTCAAAGACATCTTTGACAGGTTGTGGTGCCTCAGATCCCTTACGCACTTATCACTTGTCTCCTGAGGAGGTCTGATCCGCTTGTTGGCAGACATAGTTTGATAGGCGGTGCAGTTTATCATTCTCAGGGGTTTATCCCTATATTCCAGGCTGGATTAGGAGCCCTCTAATCCAAAAATGAGGAAAATGGTCAGGCGGTGGGAGCTGGCTGCATCAAATGCCAGCGCTGAGTCAACTCCAAGTCCGGGGCTTCTGCCTGGCTGCTGGCGTGGGAGCTCTCGCTGCCAAAGCTTCTTTGCGGGACACTTGCACTGCTCCGTACCGATACTGCTGATTGGCTTTTTTCTCCTCTCGGGCATCTCAACAGGCAAATGGAGTTTGGTTTTTCTCCCTCTCTTTGGAACATGATCTTTAGCACTTGTGTTTTGCAAGGACAGGGTATTTACCGTACCTTGTGTCTTGAAGTACCTTGTCCCATGGCCTCAGCTGAGCGACTCTCCTCTGGATTTTCCGTTCTTGTGGATTTAAGGAAGATTGTAAGTGTTTTTTTAGCACAGCTCATGTGCTCAGCTGTAATTATACAAGCTTTACTGTATCCTATCTGTGTCATCAAGACTGGCTGGCTTCCATGTGGGCACGAAACCAGGGAGATGGAAGCTTTTAGCATGCTTTGACATTGCACAACAGCTGTACACTACTTAAAGCTAAAGTTTAGCTCAGGCTGAGCCAACCTGACATTTGAACTGAACGTTTAACATGTTTTACTTTAGAAATAAAGTTAAAGGGAGGCATGCCTCCATTGAAAAGAGTTATTATGATAACAGGTAGCATACATCTGGAATTCCATTGATAATTATAGCTAAATCTGCTTTGGAAAGTTTATATTTTGTATGTAAAATGTGTTTTTACTAGAAGTTTTCTGAAAGGGAGTAGTGCGAGAGATCTTTCTAAATTTCAGCTTTTCCAGCTCTTAAAATAATGAGTTTAAAATGCAGAAATTCAGTCTTGGATGGCACTGCAGAAAGTGCATACACTGGAGCCTTTCAGAGTGTTTTCTCACCTTTCTGAAATGTAGCTTGCTTGGACCAGATTAAATTTGTCAGTGGTACACGCACAGTTATAAATGTTAATGATCGTAGTCTCCATAGATGCTGCTGCTGTCTTTGTCAGCTCATGCTTTCTCTTTATTCTATCTTTAATACGGCCTGCTAATACTGAGTTATATTTTGAAACTGTGGTTTGGAGACTCCTTTCCAGGACCACGAGCTCTCTGCCGGTGAAGTTCTATATTGCATTACTTTCTCTAGTAGCAGCTTCTTTTGGTGGTAGCTTCTGTTCCCTCGTTCTCCTCCTGAACCACGTGCAGTCTTCACGGCAGAGTGGCATTTTCAGTCACCGTTCCGAGTAGCCCAACACTCAATTAGTTTTGCGTAGCAGCACAGTGACGGTGGCTGGACAACTCCTGTTTCTACCTGGCTGCCCTTGTGATGGGGTTGTAATATTCATGGCAAGGGTGGTTTGGTGCCACTAGCTGGGTCCAGCAAGAGGAGACGAAGGACTAGGGACAACTGTTGCATTTAAACTAAGTCGTCGGGTTGTCACAGCACTAGGAAAGGCAACTGGGAACAACACGAACACGTCACCAGGTAATGCTTGTAGTTGTGTTCGTTGCTGACCAAATTATATCAGTAATTCTTATTAGGTCAAAAATCAAATGGCTCATAAAAGCTTTTGTGGCCATGAAAGAAAAAAGTCTCAATTTTTTAAATGTATTGGTTGTTCACAGGTGTACAGTGAAACATGGTTATATATTTAGCAATAAGTACTTGCTCTACCACTCCCATACCTGAGATGAGGGTGATGTAGTAGCATTTCTATTATTACCCTAATATAAATAATTTATGTAGTAAATTATTATTATACATATTAGTTTTTAATCTAATATAGCATTATGATAATGAAAATCAAGATCATTCTCTTAAGTGTGCTAAAAACAACAAAAATAATCTCTGTCCCTGTGAACTCTGTTTTAAATAAGATAGATGCAACAGAGAGATATAGGCCACAGCAGAAATAAATCTGTATTCAGGATATGAATATACTTACATATTTTCTTCTAAAATGAGGTTTTAAAAAGTACTATCTAATGTCCTATCTTATATATTTAAAAGCCTTAAAGCTTTGTTCATGATCATCAAATGCGCTGTGCTGATTGTGCAATACAGATAACGCTGAGGCTGTTTAACACTTAACAAAAGCCTCATCTTGCCAGCTTCGCTCTTACCAATTTGTTCTCTCCTCCATTTGATCTGCTGCATTTCATGCAGCCTGCTGCTACTTTTCCATGTCTACTAATTCGATAGTTTGTTTATTTGCTCTCTCTGAAATACCTGAATGAACATTTGCAGAGTGTGGAAGGATGAGGTTGCCCTGCAGCCTGCTGTACAGGAAGATCCCCAGGCACGCCGCGCAGTCGATAACGCCTGGTTGTGGTACTATGGGGCTCACCACAAGCTCTTTTTAACTTCTATTTTTATCTAATCGTGCTTTTTTGTTTTTTAATCACTTCTACAGACGGCTCATTTGCTATGTTTTAAACATATTCGTGTACTTCAGTCCACGTGGCTGTTTGGAAATGAGCTATTCAAACTCATTTAGATAGTAATTGTAAGCTGCACATTTATATCCCATTTTACATTTTACTGCAATTTGTAAATCCTATCAGCATTGGATTAGAAATGTTCTTCAGGGAAGCTAGATATGGTACAGTCAAGTCTCTGAAAGTGCTTCCTTCGTGCTTATTTCTTTTCTTTCTGTAGCTAAAAAAAATTAGATTTTTCTCACCATAGTACTGACCATCATCCAGCTGTTTGAATGCTGGAGTGATGCCCATGGTAAGAATGTAGGAGTGGCCGATAGATCCTTCCCTAACTTTAGAGCTCAGAAAGGGCCAGCACACTTCGTACAGTAGGAATCACTGATTTGGCTTCCATGAATAATACACATTTCTGTCTTTAGCAGTTAGCTCCAATGCATTTGTATAATTTATAAAGTTTTAACGCCAACAGGTTTTACAGGTTGTATGTAGTTAATTCTTATCCCACAATGATATCTTGAGCAAATGCTTAATTTCTTTTATTGCCAGAGAAATGCTAAGTGCTAATTCATGCTGCAGTTGCGTTCAGGTTGGATTTTAATTTTGTGTGTGTGTCACTTAACAACAGATGCTTTGGGGAGTAAAGACTCCTATAATTAGATTTGGCATGTGTTTTCATGATAGGTGAAATAGTTTGCATGTTTCTAGAATAAATATTTTCTGCAGTCCATATTTATAATAGTGGTAAACATTGAACAAGTTAGCTGTAAGTCCTACATACTTAGTGTAAGCTGTGGCTTTTGGAACATGTGCCCTTGTGATTCAAAAATATTGAGTCCTTTCTAATGGCCTTTTTTTGCGGTTGTTTTAATACTCCAAAAAAGGGAAAGATCAAAGTGCAGTCTGTTCTTTCCTGCCCTTCTAGATATACAAAACAGCTGCAAAGCACAATCAACTATTGTAGTGATATGTGCCCGAGGTCTATAAATAGAGGGAAAGCTTCAAGCATGAACTGTGCTGCTAGAGAGGCCAGGGGATTTTTGCTTGGGGTTACTAGACATTCCCTAGCTTGTTTGTGGTTTAGAACCATAATTTCCTAGGCTGCTATATTCCAATTAAATTTGAATTCAAAATGATTTTGCCATGAAGGCTTTACATGACTTCACTGTTTGCAGTTTTCTCGTTCCCTGTTTTTTTAGCCTTTTCTTTTTTTCCCAACACACAAGTATTTTGCAAGTATCTAAAGGAAACCAATTTAAATACAAGAACAAAATTGTTTACCAAAAGAATATTGCTGTGATGTATGGCCTTAGTGGGAAGTTTATGGCGGTACGTATGAAGAGTGAGAATCGGAATCATGTTTCATTAAATTGTGGTCTGGACTCTACTTCAACCTGGAAATGCATAGTGTGGTGCTTGGTGAGAGCTTCGTGTTCTTCTGAACTGGAAAGTAGGCGGCTGCTGCAAGTACGCTCTGCCTCACTGTGCAAAAGAGTAATAAAATCTGTACGGCAGATTCAGAGCTGTTAGAGCTGTTCCCAGATTTTTTTTTTAACTCAATATGCTGCATATTTTTTATTCATCATGTTAACTGGTATTGGAAGAGCTGCTGAGAATGTGAGAACTAGGGACTTGTTAGATGATGGGAGAAAAATTAGCATATTTGGCAGAAGTAGGGTGTTGGAGATAATTTGGGGTTTGAGTATCCAGGATGTGGTTGAAGCTGCTGCTGGCAGAGGTGAAGGAGACTTGAAACTGCTCATCTCCTTTCCACACTCTCTCTTACTGAAAAAATTATTGATTCCTGTTGCATTTCAACAACATTAGCACCTAACAATACCAATAGTGCTGTCCCGCTTTAAATTTAAATGAGAGGGAGGGATAAAAACAACTACTTTACCATTTGAAATTGGTACTTTTCAGATGTGACCTTCATGCTTTGAGTCAGGTGAACCAGTTCATCTCTTGAGTCTTTCTTCTTTCAACGACAGGACTTGAAATTCGGTTTGTCACTGCATATCAGGAGTGATTTAGAAGGTCTTGCCCCATATAGGCATCTCACTGAAGGTGTTTCATGAAGCTTTCAGTGAATAAATACAATTTCAGTACATGTGGTCAGCATTTTCGAAGGCCGTGTGAGGTTATGGTGGAAATTCCTCAGAGAGCAGAGTGGGAATTTGAAATACACTTGATGTTAAACAGTGTAGTTTGTGAAAAGATAGCAATAAAAATGTTTAAGAAAACATGTTGAAATCTCTTCTGAAAAAGATATAGATATCCTTTTTTTCTTTTTAATAGTGCACAGACTTACAATGTTTATGGCAGCACCCAGAGTTTCGTAGAAGCTGCAGGTATGTTTATAGGGCTGCTGTTCTGAACTATGATGATGGTTACTGAGCAGTGTTTGCTCACGTTTTTTGTCAGTCAGACAAAATTCCTCATGAATTCAGGTTTACCTGAATTGAAAAACCTCACCTCATATGACCATTCTTTGTGAAGATTAGGGCATGGAGAAGAATTGCTAAACCAAATACAATGATAGCTCGGAAGACTTCCTCCTCACTGTGTGTTGTTTTGCCGGGTCAATGAAAATCTAAACTAAACAGGCACACAGCAGATCTTTGAGACAAACAAAACTTTTCCTATAGTTTTCTAGGTGGCTGCAATTTGGCTTCACAGGATAATGTCGGTTGTTCAGGGACCTCTGAAGGTGTTTGTCCAAACCTGTGCTCAAAAGAGCTTTGGTTAGAGCTGGTTGTTACGAATCTCCACAGCTGTAATTTGTCCTCATTGTATCTTGTCCTGTCTCTCTGCACCTCTGAGAAGAGCCTGGCTCCGTCCTCTCCCTACCCTTTGGTTAGGTAGTCGCAGTCTTCTCTCAAATCTACTGAAGCCCAGCTCTGTTCTAGCACGTCGTGTGTTTCAGCCCCCTCACTGTGATGGCCCTGCCTGATGTCACTCCGCGGTGTTGGGTGTCTCTCTGGTCTGGGGAGCCCAAACCTAGATGTGGTTCTCCAAGTGCCATCTCAAGTGCCCACTGGTATGCTCTCATTGCTGGGGTCTCACTGGATAGCAGTCTGTTGACTGCTCCCAGCATGTCATCGTGTCCCACCCCCCCCAGTTTGGTATTGGCCATGAACTCAATGGTAACGTAGAGTTATTTTCTTACTGAAAATGAGATCTGCAAATTGAGGAACTCCTGCTCTTTGTGGAGAGGAGGCAGACCAAACCTGTGCACCAGCACTAGATGACAATTGACTCCGTCGGAGAAGTCTCCAGTATTTGACCTCTTCAGCTTCAAGAAAACAAGACCGTTTCTAAAGCACAGCAGAATGGCAGGGGGAAAGCACCAAACCTTGCTTTCATGTTGAGACAGGAGCAGGGATGACTTCTTTCTCCATAACCACTGTGACCCATCTGTGTGGAGGCAAGCATAGCAGAAGAGGCCAAGAGAGGGAAACTGGGTCTCCTGCACTGTCCCTGCAAGCTGTATGGAGGATTTTAGCTGTTTTGCAAAGACTTGGACTCTTTCTTAGTATATGTTTTGGTGAAACCTGGTTCTTCTCATCCTTCAGGAATGCAGCTGGAGAACTTCATCACAAAGCCTCCTGCACTGGATGCAGTCAGTGGCTCTTCTCTACAGTGGAAGCATGGGTTGGGCCTCCTTAGTAAAGCAAGGAACTTCCACGCCTGTTTCTGAAGCCACTCTGACATGTTTAATTTCTGACCATCAGGAAGCTTGCTTTGTAGTACTGCTGGCAGCAGAGGAGTTTGCAGAAAGGGTCTAGAGAAGGCAACGTGAAACTCGAGGCCAGTGCCGCTCTTGGTTGTGAAGCGTGTCCCAGTGTCTGTCTAACCTGTCGGTGGTTCAGCTCTGTCTCCTGGGAAATGAGCTGGCCAGACGTTCCCCTTGGGCTGCCAGCCTTAGAGCCTGATGCTGACTCCTCTCTCGTGGGACCTGCCTTGTGTTGTCTGTTGGGTGCAGTTCCGCTCTGTGCTCAGTTGAACACAAATCCATGGGTTTACCTCCTTTTTTCAGGAAAAGTATTCAAAAATGTAGTTACAAGATTAACTCCTCATTCAATTGCGAGAAACAGAGGGGATAAAAACGTGCAGATCCGGAGATGTGCACATCCATCTTGTTCCGAGCAGAAGTAGAGGGAGAGACAGGAGCATCTTTTGTTTTCACTTTCAGAAGAGTGCAGCAAAGGGGTTCCTCTGGAGGCACTGCTGCAAGCAGAGCGTGGATCTGTGTTCCTCAGCTGCCTACGTCTGAGGAGGTCCGGGAGGTCTGGAGGCTCTGAGCCACAGCAGCAGTGCTGCAGGCACTTGCAAGAGCTGCGGGAGTGTGAGGATTGTGCTGGGGGCACGGTCCGGGGTGCTGTGCTCCTGATGCCTTCTGTCACAGTTAATAAAGACGATGAAGAGCCTTTGGAGAGGTCAGTGGATTCTTTGATTTGGACTAGAAGAAAATGTTGTCCTCTAAGTTTCTTTTCCCAGAATAGAGTGTATAAACTGAAGTGTGTCAGAAGGGTTGGTTTCTCGGGGCAGGTTCTGTATTGCATGCTCCTCAGTTTTGGGATCAGCTTCTTTGCCCAGCCTTTTAAGTGCATCAGGCAAAAATAGGCTAAGCCTTACTTCAGTACCCAGTGTTTTTATTTATTTGCTTTTGAGAGTGGTACCTGTTCTGTGTCTTCCTGAAATACTGTTTTTTTTCCATGAGATCTTATTTGGTTTCTGATGTTGTTATGGGCCCCTCAGTTGAACTCCTGAAATCACCTTATTATCTTGAACAAAGTGTAGCTGTTGTGATAGCACTCGCTACAGTTCCCTGTTTGATTTGGCAAATCTTTACCTGAACTTGCTGTACCTTGTAGTAGATAGTGATGATCTAAAAGCAACATGGGCTTCACACCGAGAGATCAGATTCAGGCTTCACTGAGCATAGATCTTTTTTGGTTTTTTAACCTCCGGGCTTCTGTGCTTGCTGGTTTGCCTCAGAGAGAAAGTGCAGCTACCCTGGATGCGTGCACAGTGCTGCTCCAGCTGAAAAGACAAATGCTTTGCTTGTTCTGTGGTGCTAATGGGAGAGCAGACTTAAAATAATCAGTTTTCCTCTAAAGTAAACAGCTTTTACACTTCTGACATAAAAGACGAAAAGCACACCACCTTCTTTTAAAACCAGGGCTTGCTCCTTAAGATTGTGGCAGCTTCATCAATTAAAAAAATAAAGTATATCCTTCATATGAGAAATTATTTTTAAGAAACACTATGTGATTTCCATATTCTATGTATTCTTCGTATTCTGCAAACAGGACACCCGGCTGTTGTGTAATACCTTTGGTAGATGGCTATGACTCAGTGGAGCCCTCCAGTAACTATTAGAAAAGTATTTCCTTTCTCAGCTGAAGTTTATACGCTCCCGTTCCAGTTTCCCAAGTGAACTCTTGCATGAAATTCCAGTGGCCTGGATCAATGAGAAATTAAAACGTCCTTTCTTGGACTAGGCAGCTGATTGGAAAAAAAAAGACACTGAATTTTAGGTTTAGCACAGAAAGTTTGGTTTAGGTTGGATTTTGTGCTCTGCAGGAGGATAATGCTGTTCATTTTGAAGTTTCATTTTCCTAAGAGATATGAATGGAGGTTTCCAGCCTTGGGAAGTGTCTCAAGTGGAACAAAAACTGCTGGCTGTGCGCATAACCTGTTTGCCTTTCTCTGTTCAGCAGAGAGCTGCAGCACTGCACTGACAGATCCATGAACCTTCTTCAAAAATCATTAGCTGCATCATGCAATTAATTTTGACATGCCTGTTTTGGTACAACTTTTGATTTTTTTTTTTTTAATTTTTTTTTTGGTCTGCAGAAGTGATCATTCTGTAAACTCCAGCGGGAGACTGTATTGTATTGTAGTGATGTATATTTGCATGCTCATCTATATTGGAATATACTTATAATTTGCATTTTCCTATTCTCATTTTCCTAGTTTTTGTAAGATACCCTATCATGATGCTTTTTAAGGGAGGAAAATCTCTCACTTCTACGTGATAACACAGCATTGATGTGTCTTCCTTTATATTAAAAATTATTTTCAAAAAGTATTTATTTAATTTTAAGTGGTTTTAATAATTAAACTTTTATTAAACAAGTTTGTTAAAACTTTTTAGATTTAATCATTTGGGAGGATACTCTTTCTTCTGACATAAAATTCTTCTATAATTTTGTATTGCTGGTTAAGAGAGTGTGTGAGAGCAACAGGAAGAGTGAAGTGCAGTCAGAAGTTCACCCAGGAGGAGGGCAAAATGCCCACAAGGAGCAGAGATCTCACTGTACACAAAAAGGACATGAAAACTGAGACATAGTCTAGTGTGACTGAGGTTTTGATGATAGTGACAGCACATACGTGGACTGAATAACCTGTGAACTCACCTGTACGTCATGCACTTTTTAAAACCATTTCATGATCTCAGGGTCTTTAATTTAGGAGAGATGCTTCAGCCCTTGGATCATTGCTGTGACCTCCTCTGGCCCCGCTCCAACAGCTCCATGTCTGTCATATGCTGAGGACTCCAGAGCTGGACGCAGGACTCCTGGTGGGGTCTCAGTAGAGTGGAGCAGAGGGGCAGAATCCCCCCGCCTTCACCCTATGCCCACGCTTCTGGGGATGCAGCCCAGGGCACGGCTGGCCTTCTGGGCTGCGAGCGCACATTGCCGGCTCACGTCCAGCTTTTCATCCTCCAGCACCCCCAAGTCCTTCTCGGCAGGGCTGCTCTCCATTCCCTTCATCCTCCAGCCTGTATTGATACTGGGGGTTGCTCTGACCTGGGTGCAGGACCCTGCACTTGGCGTTGCTGAACCTCATGGGGTTCACATGGGCCCACTTCTCCAGCTTGCCCAGGTCCCTCTGGATGGCATCCTGTCCTTCTGGCCTGTCGACCACACCACTCAGCTTGGTGTCATTATGGCCTTTCAGCACTTAAAGGTGGCTTATAAGCAAGATAGATACAGGCTTTTTGGTAGGGCCTGTTGCAGTAGGGCAAGAGGTAAAGGCTTTAAATGAAAAGAGGGCAGATTTAGGCTAGATATAAGGAAATAATTTTTTACAGTGAGAGTGGTGAAACACTGGCACAGGTTGCCCAGAGAGGTGGTCAATGCCGCATTCCTGGAAATATTCTAGGCCAGGTTGGATGGGGCTCTGAGCAACCTGAACTGGCTGAAGATGGCCCTGCTCACTGCAGGGGGGTTGGGCTAGATGGCCTTTGAAGGTCCCTTCCAACCCCAACTATTCTATGATTCTGTAATTTCGTTACGTTGGTTGTTTAGTTTCAGTTTCCTCGAAGGAAGGCATTGCAAACTGAAGGGTGATTTTAACACTGTCAGTTTTTCTGTCTTGAAACTTCCTGTGTGTCTCTGAGTTTTGCAGCTGCCTTGCTGTACTCTAGATGTGCCATTAATTCTAAACCAGCAAGGGATTATACTGGTTGTCTCAGGGTGATACAAAAAAGTGTCAGCAGTTGGTTATAAAATGCTCCCTTTACATAAAATAGTATTTGCAAGTGTGAGGGTAACGAAAAACATATTCTTTTTCTCATTCAAACCAGCTCATAGTGTTTCTTAAATATTTTTGAAAAAAGAATTGCTTGCTATCAGATTGACAAAAAACCCCACTTTTTAAAATGAGTGAACTAAAACCACTGTGATTCATCATGTTTCTCAGAAACCTTGATCCCTAACCTCAGGGAAAGAGTAATCCCACAAAATACTTTATTCTTCATTGAGGAATTTTGTTTTTGAATGCCTGGATCTTCAAATAAATCACGAAAGACTTCATTGGGTAAGTGATTCGGTAGAAATACAAAGAACTTGGTCCGGAGAGGTGCCTCTTCCAATTCTAACAGTGCTCTGACAGTAAATGGCAACAGCAGCACAGAAGTAAATACAGAGGTTGGGAAAATCCTTAGCCTATGTTGGATTTCTTTCAATTTTTCTAAGTATAGCCAAGAGCCCTTTTTTTTTAGGGTTTGGTGGGGGAAGGGGGGTATTTCTTCTGTTTCTGTGCTTTCTGTTGCTTTTTAGTTTTTATGGTCTTTTTTTAAGCTCTTTTTCTACAGGTATAGCTGCAATTAAATACATAGTTTTCACAAGAGTCTTCTTCTGGAGACCTGAAATGTGATCTTTACTTTTCTCAGTGTACTTTATGCTCTACTTCAAAGTGATTAAGAATAACTTCACCTCTAAATGAGAAGGGATTTAAGTTGCGCAGGTACAGCACAACACCAGCCCAAAGCTCCAAAAATCAGGCTGGGGGGACTGTTCCCCTAATTTCCGTAGATACCTGGGCCTGTTTATATGGGTACCTTGCAGGGCAACTTTCTTGCGATGCGCTGCAACACCCTTTGCAGAGAGGGTGGAAAAAAAAGAACAGACCTTCGTGCTGTGTGTGCTGATCTCGTGGTTGAATGTTTTGTTTGAAGATGCCCAAGCGCTACAAGGTGGAGTGTGATGCAGGAGTTTGCGTTGAGTAAAGTAAGTTTTCGTAACAGAACGTTCTGTCAATAAACCTGTTACGTGGTATCATTTAACCATAAAGTTTCCACAGCAAAACTTTTTTCCTCATTTCTTTCCACACTGTGAAGTATTTGGTATATCCCGAAACTACCGTCTGTTACATCAGTTTATCAATAGATTACTCAGCGTAGTTAGGTGTCTGGCATGTGAACATAACAGGAACATTACTTATATTGTATTTTGTGTAGATACAAGATGCTTTTTCCTGAGAGCTGGGAGTCTGGCTATATCAGTTCACCAGTAGATTAACTAGAGGAGATGGTGGGCCACTGTCTCGTGGTTTTGGTTTTTTGGAGAGGAGATGAGTTTCCGTAGTGAACTATCTATTTATACCAGCTCAGAGCCCACTGATTTTTACCCCAGTTGTTTTTGCATTCCAGACACATTCCTGTACTCCCCAGTAATAACTTTTAGCCTGAGGGAAGTTTGAAATGTAATCAGCTAGTTATTAGCACGAAGTCTGAGAATGTTTTAGCAAAGGATGAAGAAACCAAATATGGGACATGAGCTGATGGAGGAGCTGGTTGTTGGGGGCTTGCTTTGGTATGAAGTAGGCTGCCAGGTTTGGTCTAAATGCGGAGAATAACAATAGATGACTTACAGAACATTCAAACCTTGGAACAACAAAAATGCTGATTTTAGCCATGTCTGTTTTACGTGACTGGAAAGACTAGTACTCACTTGTCAGACGGTGGTGTTAGTATCTCTTTTGGTCTTAAAACTAGGTTGGAGTATCAGCACTGGGCAAAGACTTGTTGCTCTTAGTATGAGGATGAAGTCATTTCAAACACAGAAACAAGCCAAAGGGACATGCCAACGGACTTGCATTTGGAAAATGTTTTATTTAACTGTATGTTATTTAATGTCGTTCACACTAGGTAGATTTAGTGATGTGACATAATGATGATCAAGCAAATCTGTTGAGTAACAGGTGACAAATCTCAAAATTCATTTCATCAGGCAGTTTCCTATTTGGATACATGAAAGAATTTGTTACATATGGTCTGTATTTCTTGGGCATGTTTCATGGAAGTTATGATTTAAGTCATGTTATATTAGTTGGTGAAGTACAAGTTGCTGAACTGGACAGTGATACAGCATTTGAAGTGAATGCACAGGACCAGAGGGTAGTGTGGTTGAAGTCTTGGCACGAGCTCCCTGTTTGCTCTAATGTCTCCTGGCCCAGGTGGTTGGCTCCTGTACGCTGGGAGCTTTGAGTGACAGGATGAAGAGCCTCAACAGCTACTCATGTGACAAAAGTTTGTTCTCTGTCCTGGTACTTTGCGGGGGGGTTGTCACCCTTCTTGCCCACTGTCTTGTCTTCCAGTAATAAGAGAAGCAGTGTACTCCATTGGACACTAATATAGTGGGAGAGGGCAGTAGCAGATGTCCGAGAAGTGTTCAACCTGTTCTGGTTTGCAGGCTGCTATGAGTAAGGGTGCTTTGGCACGCTTAGATACTCAAAGATAGCTCTCAGCAGGCTTGTTTTCCTTGATTTTTCGTTCACAGACCCCTAATAACTACTCCATAAATTCATAGAGTCTGAGGATCTCAGGCTGAAGACAACTGAAAGTTGAATCAAGTGTTGGGTAAGACTCTGTCTTTGGAGAGGCTGCTGTGTCTTTCTCATTGGCGTAACTAGCAAAGAGCACGGCACCCTTCGCGTGAGGTGGTGAGTGCTGTCTTGCAGCCAGTCATCGTAGGAGCCATCATATTCTTGAGGGTCTGCTCCAAGTGCGGCAACACATGGATGGTCTCCATGAAGGGTTTAGTGCTGTGTCTCGGGTAAAAGGGATCCGTGTTGGGGAGCCAACCGGGCTGCCATGTGGAGAGGAAGGGGATGGTTCTGTGTCAGGGCGAGAGGCTGTCTGAGTCTTATGCAGGAAGGAAATGGAAGGAATTTCAGAAACGTTTTGACTGTGAGTAAACATAGTTCTGGAAATGTTTCCTTTTTAACTTTGCTTTGTGACTTTTAAATTCTTTTTATTTTGGGGAGAAATTGTTTGTTTATGTATTTTACTTAAGGAGGGGAAATAAACTGAAAAGATGATACTCTGCTTGGGGGAGACACAGCACTCAGCAGTTGTTCTCATGTTAATCTTTCTTTTGTGCTAGAAACACTGCAATTATTCTGTGGTTGAAGTTTACCAATTAAATTAAAAATACAGCTGTATAGTGATGCATACTTATGTGGTGACTGCACTTAGGGATTTCTTCTTCACTGCCTTACAAGTGTTTATACTACAGCTATATATTGTTATTCAGAAGTGCCTCCTGCAGCGGTTTTATTTGCATTAGTTTTATTTTTCAGTACTGAATTAGTAACCATTTAAAACTGCCAACCACATGTAAACAAGTGGTGCATAAGTTATGAATAACAACTTACCTGGAGTTACAATTGCCTGTTTGTATTGCACAAGGCATGATGTTGGGGGAATTGTGACATGACTGAACTCAGTAGCGCAACATCATTTCTATTTATCTGGTTTCTCGTAGCCCATTTGAATAAGTATCTTGATGCTCACAGGATTCCCACAGCCAGCGATCCTGGTAGTGGGGCTGCAGGATTGCCATGGTGTTGAAATGGCGGGCTCTGCTCCAGTCCGTCTGCCACGCGATGAGCAACGTTTTTGCAGGCTCTAAAAGCTGCACTTGCTTACTACGTAGCTTTTCAGTTCTGACCAGAGAGCAATGGAGGCTGGATGGTTTTAAATGGGGGTAAAAAATGATTGTTATTAGCTGATATAGCAGTAATAAAATGTATTTAACAAACACTTGATCCAAACATTGATCCTTCAAACTGTGCTGGTGGACTTTGATGACAGGTGAAAAAAATGATAATCTTTTTCCTTATTTGAAAACTGATATAGAGATGGAATAAAAAAAAATATCCTCTTATTTTTAATGCAGCAGTTATCTGTGATACGGCAATTTACTACTTTTGGTTTGATCCCTTAAGGACGAATCTTTTATTTTTGCAGAGTATGACTTGGGCTAATCAAGTTAATGAGGTATTACTCAAGATAATGTCAGTGAATGTGCTTTGGTAAAATTTCACAAAACATTGTCATTGTCTGGAGAATACTTCCGTCTCATTCTTTTCAATTAAGTATTTAGGATTACTTGCAGAGCACAGGGTTTGTCTTCATAAAGATGTCCCAGTGCAAATAAACAAGTATCAAGAAAAGCTGGTTAAAGCTAGTAGTCAAGTTAAACAGCAGAACCAGTGGTGTGCATTTCCTAAAGCCCTGCCATACCTTCTCAAATAATTGCTTTTATTTGGTTACTGCTTTCTGGAATAGGAAGAGGTGACAAGGAGTGCATGTATTTTCATTTTGACGTAAGTGAAGACGTGGATGTTTGCTGTGTGTTTTCAATATTGTTTGACCAGTTGCTTGGAAAAAAACTGTCTGAAAACTGCAGATGACAGTATGGCATCTGGTTTTTACTTTACTTTTTAAATGTCAGGCCGTGAATTTTTAACAATGAAGAACCAAAAAAAGTTCCATATGCAGAGCCCACCAGCTCCTAGCAGGTTTGCATGTGCTCTGTAATTAATTTATGTTTACTTGCCTGCAAGTCCGTAGAGAACAATGCAATTGTAGGGCTCTTTGCGAGGGCATAATTAGCCTGTAGGATTATCCTGGTTTAAATAAAGTGCTGATTTAGCATGTCAGATCCAGACTACCTGCATTATGCAAGAGGGAAAGAATTTGCCTGATTGTGGTCCTGTCAGCACAAAGAGATTGCACCAGTATAGCAAAATAGAATTCTAAAGTCTTGTTTAGATTGGTGCGTGCTCTTGTCTGGATTCTATTAAAAAAATATTAGTGCTGAGAGCCACAATAGCTCACTCTGTTACCAGGGGCCAGAGCAGGCTCCTGTTGCATCAGACTATTGTTTTTTATTGGAATCCTTTGGTGCATCCTGCATGCTCACTATTCATCATTTCTAAAATATCAATCAGAAAGAAAGGTGGCATCTTCCAGTCCCGAGTGACTTTCTCCTGGGTGGGATCTCCAATAAACTTCTAACCGCTTTCAATCTGGCTATGCCTTTTTATTTTGAAATAAGTAAATTCCCATTCCTGAGAGCCTAAAGCTGACAAAATTTTCACTCGCAGCCTCTCTCTCTTCCACTTACTAAATTCCACTTGTGTTTTGCAGAGGCTGGTATGGGCCTCCGTAGTTCCTGAGGTATGCCAGCCAGTACGTGGGCAGAAGAAAATTTAATACAAAAGATGTGTTTCTGAGATGCCTGTGGCTTTGTGTAATTGTCGCATCTAGAGGAGTGGAATATTTCCTGAAAAAGCCTTGTTTTTCCATAGATCTCTGTTTTATAATGCTGCTGTTTAGATTGTTTGAAGTCCTTGCCTTGGACTGCCCCTGTGCAGTTTTCTGATGGCTTGTTTCCCTCCTGCAGTAAAACATAGTTTAAAGCTGGAAGCAGTTTTTTTCTGCGTTCAATAATAAAATAAAAGGAATTTTTGGAAGTATATGCTCCATATCCCCAAAAGCTTGTTGCACTGTGAGCAATCTGGAATATCAGAACCTCCCACATGTGCAAATTCACCAGGCAGACGTTGACAGATGCCTGACCAAAAGCTTAGATTGAAGAGACCGTATGGGCAGCGACTCCCGAAGGCTTCCTCCATCGCCTTGTTGACTTCCACGTCATTGTTGTGGCCTGGCCACTGGAAGGGATGTGATGTGAGCACAGGGGTGCACAGAGTACAGGTGTGTTATGGAGGAGCTCCTGGGTCTCGAGACGTGGTCCTGCATTCATTAAAATGGAGGGCTACGCAGAAGTTAAGATGGTTCTCGCCTTAGCCATCTGGTTTGGAACTTTGAGGTACTTTCTAGTCAATTATGAAGGGGGGGGGGAAACAAACCCGTGTTTGCACCCTAAGAAAGAAACTGGAAGAAAATGTCTCTCTCTAATGTCTTCAAAAGATGTTATAGTGTTGTGACCTTATCATTTTTCTTAAAGAACAGCATCCCTAGCATGCCAAAACATGCATGTTGTATATCTACACTGTATTTACATCTGCTTTACATCACTGCAGTCATGCAAAGCAGGCTGTATGTCTCCGTACCGCAGCACACAATTTGCAGTGGGTGTAGCAGTGAGCAGGGCAGTGCTAGAGAGTGGCTTTCCTGGGACTGAGACAGCTCAGCACTCATCCCTGCTGCGCAGCATCCCTTCTGCTCCTCTGCCTCTCCAGTTACTCCAGTGCTGGCACCTCATTCGCAATCCAGCCAGTGGAGCAAAGATTGGATATCTACACAGGCTGTATTCGTAGTTAGATTCAGTTTCTAATTCATTATTCCTTAGGTATATTTGCAGAAAAGGTATTCTGTGGTAGGAATATTATAGTTTTTGAAGTAGTTTGATTCCCCTAAAGAAGCTGTGCCCCTGTGTGCTTGGTTGGCTCTTGTTTTGGCAGCTGCATTGTTCAAAAATTTTTTTCTCTCATCATGCTCATTCCTTTCCAGCTGTTAAAATTAACACAGAGGGCAAAGGGGTAGTCAATAAAAGTGAAGAATAATGCCCATAAGATAATACCAGGTGATTTTTCACATGTGTAATTGCATCATGGAAGTTGTTTTCACAAAGGTATTACAGAGATTAAGACCACAGGAGAGTTCAGAGAATGACTGAGTAGTGTGAGTAAAAGCCAGACAGTATCTTTACCAGTTAATCCCAAGTAACCTAGAGCTGGAGTTAGGCCCTGGTTTTACTTTAAATGTAGGAACATGATATATCTCTTAGGTTTTGTGAGGAATCCCTGGGGCAGATTAAATCTTTTATCTGCAACACGTTACTAAGTTTGCTGGGCTTCGAGCTGCTCTTGCGGAGCATGCTATTTCTGACTGAAAAATCCCAGGCTTACGTTTTGACTCAAGCCTACTTTTCTATTAAGGTGTCAAGCTGTGAGCTATATTGAGTAAAAAATGAGTTCAAAACCAAGAGTTGTTCCAGGGAACGGGCTCGGCTGCTGTTCGCTTTCAGACCGCAGTCAGTGGCACACGGGCACCACCAAAGCTGGTGGAGCAGAAATGAAATAAGGGCAGATGTAAACCCCAGGACAGGGATCAGTCTCACTCGTCAGCCCGTCTTCCGTTTGGCCAGGAGGGTTTAAAAATACATATCTATATTTATTGCTGAGCCAGCAGTGGTAGCTAGACCGTTGGGTTTGAGCTGCATGTCCGTGCTGGATTTGTCTGGCCCTTTCTCTCCCTGGTGTTTTTGTGGGGTTTGTTTGGGTTTTGTTTTTTCCTTACACAGGTGAGAAGAAGATAAGAGACTGGAGGAGGATAGACCAGCAGCCTGCAACTGAATTCCTGCAGTTTAGCCATAAATGTAGATGGTGGGTTTGGGTGCAGGGTTCCCCACTTAAAACTGGCAGACGTTGAATACCAAAATTGCACATATGTTGTTGATCAGCGTTTTCCAAGCCCAATGTTGTCTGTTAGCTGATCAAAAGTAATAATTTTGCTAAACAAAAGAGGCACAAGAAAAACAGTGGGTTTCCATAACACGGAAGATGCCTCTGGTTCCTCTGGCTTGTTACAGTTGTTCTTTGGAGATTACAAAGATAGGTTTGGGATTTTGTTTTTTGGAGTTTCTTTTATGTTTCCAGTCTATAAAGTTCTGTTACTTATTATGGTTGTTTCTGCTTTCCAGAAACCTAAGATAACATGTTGGCTCATAAATTCCATTTCTAATTTTAGCCACGGGAAGTGTTGCTCCATACGTTCAAAGTGCTTTTCCAGGTAGGCTGTTTTGGTAGAACCCAGGCATTTTGGGTTCCGTGCTTTTGTTTGCACTGAGCTGGAAGTGGTTTCTTGGGGTTAGAGGGTGGGACTTGCTTTGTTGGAAATGCAGCTTTGCGGGTTGGAGAAAATTACTTTTATTTTTTGTAAAGCCATCCGATGTCATCTTGTGCAGTCCTGCAGTGTGAGTGACAGAAAATGCCCGTTGATATAAAAGACAGTGATGTGCTTTTGGTTTCCAGCTGTGTTGCTGAAATTCAGGACTACAGCAGGACAATTCTGAAGAGTGTTTTTAGGGCTTTAAAAAACCCCCTCATGAAATCTTTTTTCTGTCATTCCACATAGCCATTTGTCAGATTGGTGGGATGCGTTGTGTCCAACTTCCCTGGCACTTCCACCACTATTTTTCAAGAAGGATCGATATCACAACGTGGCATTATTGTATTTAATAATGTTGAAGTGTTCAGTAAACTGTTGTGGTGTGTAATGTTGCACACAAACCACACATCACGCAGAAGCAGTAGAAATTTGCAAGCTTTTTGTGTAGGGGCTATAACATTAACATAAAAGTCTCCCTTAGTTGTGTGTGAAGTCTGCTGGCTTTGGCTCTGCAGGGACAAGATTGCTCTCAGGCATGAAGACGACCAGAGGAAGGGACCGTGCAGTGTGGGACACATCTGCCTGTGGTCTTCTGCAAGGAGCAGGTCTACCACCGTCGGACCTCACAGCGCAAACCTTTCCTGCTGGATTTAAGAGATGAGGTCTGTGTGCTGAGTGAGAGATGCGGGTTTTTTCAGCCTGCTCCCAGTAGCTGGAGGAAGGACGGCGAGAGATGCTGTACCTGAAAGAGAAGTAATTCTCAATGATGCTGGGGAAGCTGTTTAAAAGAATAAAGTAAATGTGCATTTGCTGCGTTATTATGGAAATGTGTTCTGCTCCTCTCGGAAAATCCTGTTTAGTTTATCTGGGAAGATGATGGAAAAGGTGAAGGTCTAGAAAAGTTAAAAATGAGGGAACTGTGCATTTGTAGTCAGAAGCAAGCAACAGCAGCACCCAGCGGGGTGGGAGCTGTTACAGCCTTGCAGCTGGAGTAGAGGTTGAGCATAAAGACAATACAGCAAGTTAACTGCTCCTTTCTTTCTCTCTGAGCTGTCCCAAGGCGTGAGGGAGAACAGTGCTTTTTTTAGATGCTGTGTCTAGTCGTGTTCAAACACAGTTGCTGGTGGTTCCTTTAGGAAATCAGGTAAACGCTGTTTGGCACAGCCCGTCGGGCACAGCTGGGTTAGGCGAGTGTTTCCGCTCTTGGAGCATCGCCGAAGCTTGACAGAAAAGCTGCTCCTCTCACTGTGAAAGATCAGGCTGCCTTGGAGGAAACCTGGTGAGGTTCTCTGCCGTGGAAGCTCTGTGCTCTCCTCTGTTCAACACCAGCAAGGAGGTGCTGTGAGCGCTTGTCCTGGACGTGACCTCTCTGCACGGCCTTTGGTGCTGCGCAGTCCCACGCGTTCTGGAGCATTCAGAAATGGATTCTACACACACCCCCCCCATGCTGATATGCTCAACTGCATTTTTGTCTCCAGGCAATCTAATTGCAACGAGGTCACTTGCTTAAAATAAAGAATGAACCTGTAGACCTTTACATGCCTAAATTTCTGAAAACCAGAAGCCTGCAGTTGAACTTCAAAGTCAAAGCAACTCCAGCGAGTTGCAGTGTAGAATGATTACTAGCACATGGGATTTCCACTCGCACAACTATGACGGTTCAGTTGGCTGAAAGATATTTTGCAGGGATATCGCAACCCCTTTGATTATCCGGTTGGTACTTACCAGGTGCTGTTGTTAGGTAAGGATGTTCCTCTGGGCTTTTGCTTCTCTCTTCGTTTCAACATATACAAGTATTTTAATGATCAAGTTATTAGAAACTCCAAGAAGAAAAACTTGCTGAAGTTATTTCCTAAGTGTAACAATTTCTTGCCAAATGAAGATTGTAAAATAGAAAAAAAATAATTAATGATCCTTATTTATATTTAAAGTTGCATGCTTCTGGGCACTACGTTCAGCTTGGTTACTGGGTACCTCTTTGAAGGTGCCTCAGTTGATCTGTATTGTGTTAGCTACGGACTCTGTCTGGGAGAACATTTTACATTTCTGTTTCATCTATTTTCAGACTTGCTCTCTAGTGAAATACAAAGCGCAAGTTTCTATCCTTTAGCATCTGGGGTTTCTATATTCTGAGCAGCGTTTCATGTTCTAGTTGTATGTTGTGGGGAGCCGATGCTCTGAGGAGCTGCACATGTTACCGGTGCAGGTCGGTAGTGCTGGGCAGCCCCGTTGGGCTCGCAGGGACCTGGCTTGGCTTCTGCGGCTTCTGCGGTTTCTTGTTGCAGTGTGAAGCACCAGTTCCCGGCTCAATGGATGAGAGCGTTGTGCTGGGGGCGGGGGAAGAGGTTTGCATGAATGCTCTGTGCAAGGGTGGGTCTAATAAAGTGAGACAACAGTCTCCATAAATACAGGTTTGGCAACTGTTGAATTTTAAGGATGAGGGAGAGTATTTACTATTGAAAATCATGCTTAGATTCAGCAACAATTGGGACCCAAAGGATACGAAATCTCCTGAAATGACGGTACGCTCTGTATTATCTCTTGCATAAACGTTAGGCTAGAGTAGTACCTGAAAAAATATTTAAGCTTTGATAAGGAAAAAAAACCAACATGGACAAGTTAGGAAAGAGATGCCAAAAAGAGACTGCAATTAGAAGAACTAAGTACATTTCTGTTCACTTTTTTTGCTATTATTTGACTGTCATATTACATTCCAGAAATTGCAGTTAATAATTTATTTTACAGAGCAAGTCAGAGTCTAATGAAATTGTATAGCCGTGTATATGAGGAAACTTAACTGTAGATCGCTGTTCCCTTTCACTGGAGAGGTAGTGTCTGAAAACCAGTATTTTCACTCCGACATTTTTGGCAAAGTACAAAGATGATGTCTTTAAGAGGCATGGAGAAAACAGTTATTGTATTTCTAGAAAGAGAAGGCAAGAGCCGATTGGTTGCAGAGAAGCATAACCCGCAGGTGGATTACCACCCATCAGTTTAGAAAGAAAGAAGCTAAAGCCAATACTGAACTGCAAAGCTTTTTTTTTTTTTATCAGATTGCTGTACCACTACTGGTTACTTGTATCAGAGTTAATAAAATATGGTATTAAATTGTGGAATGATAACAGCTAACACTTCATCACAGCAGACTGCAGCAGGTAATTAAAATGACTTTCTAGCTGGAAAGTAATTCTTGCTCTCATGTGGGAGTGACAGTCACTGGTTTTTACACGAAGAGACAGTTTTCATGCAAATTCTAATTTTGTAAGGTAAGATACTGCAAAAGTAGAGGGTTGTGAAATAGAGCTCATCTGGGTTTGTAAATTTATACTTAATTATTTGGAAAGAAATAAGATTAAATTATTAAATTGTGTAAATGCTAAGGGAAATGGTGGAAAGATAAATAATGTAGGAGAATTGTTAATATAAAGCTATTCAGTAAAAGGGGCATAATTAATACAATTTGGATTTTATTACATCAATACAAGGAATGTTACTCGTCTTACAGAGCAGAGGGCTGTATACTGGGAAGTAGTTATTCTGAAAAGCAAGGTCACCTGTTTGTTAAATGCTGTTTCCCCATACTGAAAAGGTGAAGCGATTCATGGGTGAAGGAACAGGGGTATAGAAGAAGAGCGGGATTGTATTTTTGTTAAATGAATAAGACCATGACTGAAATATTGCCATCATTTTTTGGTGTCTCTTAGAATGAGTGCTGAAAAGGGGTTCAAAAACATTTGCAGTTCATTAGGTAGAGACATGAGAAGTATGACACATTCAGTTTGCCACAGAGAAGGGAGTTTTCCTGTCCACTATCAATAGAGGGCTAAAAAGTTTCAATTCCTTACAGGTGAAGCATAAAAAAACCTGAAATTTGAATCTTAGTTTCCCAAGGAATTGCTTACGAACTGTTGTATTAATGCCCCATCTTTTGAGACCTCTTGCAGGAGAAGCCATCTCGTCTTTAAAAGGTGCATCTCTGCAAAAGGATGCTCTCTGCTTACACAGAAGTTGGATTAGCCTGGCGTAACAGCAACTTCTGTCCTGAAGTCATAAGGATAAATGAACCAAAGGAAAGGAAATTAATGACTTAATTAGGGGCTTGAAGGACTAGGACATCTTTTCTCTCCCTTTCCCTGTTCATTCCCAGCAAGTGACTTCCCACCAGCTACCTGAGGCAGCTTTTTTCTGCAACACAGCCACGGTGGAGGATGGCAGAGCTGCTCCAGCCTGACCCATCTCGGTGCGGGCAGGGAAATATGCACATGTACATGCAGAAAATAATTTGTGTGTGAATGCATGCATATGAATTTTTTTATTGTTATTGGTATTTTTCAGTGTTTGGGATGGCTTTCTGTTTTTGTAAGTTCAGACAAAAGCCACTGATAAAAAGAAAAGCTAACTGAAGAGAGGAGCCAAGTACAGAAATTTGTTAATGCTTCTAAAATTCAACGAGGACTATAATAAACTGGAATTCTGTGGAGATCTCACCTGGTAACTGTTTGGTCAAAAGTACACTTTCCAAACGCTGCCACATCGTTACTCAAAATGGTTGCGTTCAAGAAATGAGTGTTTTGACTCAGCGTGCAGGAGCTGTTAACTCTTTGTAATGCTTCAAGATTTTCGGAACTTGAAGACAAGTGAAGGAAATCGCTTGTGTTCCTCAGACGTAAATGATGTAGCTCATTTTACCGCAGGCAGAAAATACTGTAGACATTAAATTGGTGTGTTGGGGGTGGGTTGTTGCAGCCGGTTCCCCATCTTTGCTTCCAAGAGCCATCTCTGGAAAAAGCTGAAATGCACTGCAGGATAAAGCCTGCCAGAATACAGATTTGCTATCAGGCAGTTTGAGGTTGTTGGTGTTTTTTCCCCCAGAATTTATTTTGAATAAATGTGGGGGAAGGAGGTGAGCATGAGATTGAGAACGGCGGGAGGGGAAGAAAGGGCGAGCTTTGCCTTGATAAATGGCAGTGTAAGCATCTCATAGCACTTTCTTCATTGCCATGTCTTGAGTTACAGCGTTGCGCAGCAACATACACCAAAAATTGCACCGTGTTTGCTGGTTTTCACATAAAAAAGCAGCTCCTCCGTTGTTGGCTTATTTAATATTGCATTACCTAATTGATTTAAATGTGCTGCGTGGTGGTGTGAGTGTTTTTCACTCCATCCACTGTTTGTATGGAAAATGATAGTGTTGATTGTACTAATTCACTGGAGATGTAGAAGGAGGAAAAATACTGTTCTCGTATAATACGTTTTAGTTACATCCATACAGTTCTACTGAATTAATGACCCTTTTTTTAATGCCGATGTATTTCAGACTGAATGTAGGAGTTGCTTTGCGAAGTGTCACAGTTTTAAGGAATATTGAAGCAAATCGATTTTTCCTGTCATAAGAAGGATTTAATAACAAAAAAAGTATTAGGCAGGTAATATTAGTAAAGTTCTGCAAAGATGGAAGATTTTTAGACTTCCTAATTTTCCAGAACTTTCCAGAAATAACCTTTTTTCCTTACTTGCTGTGCTGAGCCCCTGACCTTGCAGTCGGCACTAGTAGTAGCCCGGCTGACTTCTTACTAAAGGTCTGCTGTGATTCTGCAGGACACTGGCTTTTCTTTGTCCGATTTCAAATTCCCCATTTTGAGTAAGGCTTCTTGTTCAGCGGATGTGGTGGGGCTGGGGAGCACAAGGGGGTAATAAAGAGATTTTTAGAGTTCTTGATGCCAGCAGCCAGCCGTTTCAGCCAACTTTCAGCCCTGCAGCTCAAGCCTGTGGGACAGGGTGGGTGCGGGCGGCTGTCAAGGCAAAACGTGGCTGTGGACTGGTGGGTTTGCCTCGGATGGGAGGGGCGAGGGGTCGAGGAGCCACAGCACGTTGCAGTTTCAGGTTGGGGCGAGGGTGGATTCTGCTTTCCCAAACAGATTTTTAATTACTGGTGTACCATAGCCTTTTCCCTTTTTCCTCCCTGTAGAGTTCAAACTGGAGATGGTTTTACTGTATGCAACAGATTGACTGAGTAATTACACTGTGCAGCACAGTAAGACAGAAAAATTGCCCTTTCAAAAATACAAAAAAAAAAAAAGAAAAAAAATGTTTGTTTAGAAATAAAATGGAGGAATAATAGGAGTGGTAAAATAATCCTGTTGCTTTAAGGTAACTTTTAAAAGTAGGAGTAGTAAGCTTAATGCTCTAGCTTTTACCACAGTAAACATACAATTGTAAGCTGATGGTGGTGAATTCTGTAAACGACCTCCTCCATCAACAGAAGTTTGAAAGAGACAGCCCTCATCTGGAAGCCAGCAGTAGCTCAGGACTTTATTAATCGGCACTGCCAGATAAAATCCAAGCGCTACTGTAAGCGATATGAAAATCAAGATTGGCTATAACGTACCGTCTCAAATAGGAGAGCAAGTGCTCCGGAGCTTGGAGAGGCTGAGAGGGCATTGTAGCTTTCCCAACAGCTTTTGAGCTTGAGGTTGAAATGGTGGATACAGATGCGGGTTTCTGCACTAGTTGTAGGAATGTTCAGGAGCTTAAGTTACTAGTGGAATAAACAGAGAAACTGCAAAATTGCTATCGGTATGTCTAACATTTTTATTGGAAAGGTTACAGACAAAGTACTGTCTGTGTTACGTGTTACAGACAAAAAAAAGGTTCATAGAACATGATTTTTCTGTCTGTAAAGAGGTTATGAGAGAATGACCTTATCATAAGGAACAGAAACCTGCCCTCTTCCAAGGGCTGCAACTTGACATATTTATTTCCAGCTTTCATCCTGTGGACGGAGGCAACTGAGTGCAGTCGATGGCTGTGACAGTCATGTGTCTGGCTGCAATTGGGTGACGAGTGTCAGAAAAAGGGAGGGGGGTGGTGCGCAGCTGACCCAGATACAAGCCCAGCAGCCATCCCATGACAAGAAGTCGGCTGCAGAATGACACAGGACAACAATCTCTGGTGCCACAAAATAGCGAGCGCTTTCCAGTTGTGCAAGCTGATGACCTCCACGCTTTTCAGAGCATGTCAGGGCCCTTCCTCACCGAGTGGGAGATTTCCCATGCAGTGACAAGAAAATTCATTCATTTGAATTCAGAAAGCAGTGTGATTAGTAACTCTTTCTTAGTCTTTGTGCCTAGAAATAACTCAGAATGTCATAATGCAAAGTTTCACGGAAGTAAAATAAGCGATATTCTACACAAAATTCAGATCTTTCATTTTTTGAACAGGTTTTAGATACAGCTCAGCTTGATACAGTGTGGTATTTACCAGCCTGGCCTTTAATATTGGATCTGCTTTCCAATTATGCTTCAATTCGTACAACAGTTGCAGAGAGCGTGTGTGGGCGTACATGCAAGAGCGAGATTGATTTTTGTTCTTTAGAAATGTGAAGTCTGCACTAACTATGAAAACCCATCAGAATTTCTAGCACTTAAACGCCATTTCCTTTCTCAGTGTGCTACCAGCATTAAGCAATCTTCACGACATTTCTCTGACAAATGGAGAGTGCAAGAAGTAGAATATTAACACAGATCTCACTGAAAACCAGGCTGCAAATCCTTTCCAGAAGTAGAGAGTTAATGTGAGAGCTCAAATTACAACTTGGAAGCGAATATGTAAGGTCTTAGCTCTATTTTTCAGAAGTACACGAGTGAAAATGGACTAAAGAAAATACACATCAGTCCTGGCTGTTGCTGTGTGTTACAGTAGTCCCTGGTGCCTGGGACAGCAGATGTTGGGCAGTCCTGATTGCCAGCACTTTACGCAGAGCATCTTTGTGTTCCTGGTGGTGTTCCCAGCCGCTGTCCTTTTTTGTTTGCTGGATTCCCGAACCTTGATAGTGCTTTGATAGTTACTCTATTTCATATCTGAGAAGTCCAAAGAGTGTTATTTTTGTCTTTCTGACTGTTCATTTCTTTTTTCTGTAGGTTTGAAGACCTATCTGATCTCTGGTCAGAAGGTAAAGGAGCCCCACTGCAGCTGTTCGCAAGCGTTGCTTCCTGGCTTGGAGTCCGGAGATGGAGCCCGGATACAGGGAGCATTGTCAGCCGAGAACACCGGTGACTCGACAAAAACTGTCAAACACGTGGAAAAACCTAAGGTGAGTTCTCGTTTCGAAGCCGAGCAGCACAGATCTCAAACTGTACAAACCAGTGAGAGATGCGTGGATGGGGAGATCTTACAGGTTTGGTTATGCACTGCTTTGTATATTTGTATGTGTATATACACACACACACACGTGTGTGTGTGTGTGTGTGTGTGTGTACATACAGTTACAAAAGCATAGTTTGAGGGACAAAATATTTACAAAGTAAAATGTGTCGCCAGTTGACAAACAATCCCTAAAGTAAGGTGAACGTTTTTTAAAGGTGGTTTCACATAAATAACTATTTTAGTATTTCAGGACTGAGAGGTCAATGCTGCTTTTTCAACGGTATTGATTTTATGGGGGAGTAAAAAATAGTTTTTATGCAGCTTCTATGATTTTCTGCTTTTGCTGCACCGTACTTCTGCCTTTCCCCTATTGTGCATGTCAGGTACCTGCGAACCATTTCATGTGAGTCTATAACAGACATCCCCACGAGAAGATAACGGGATTGTTTGTGCGGTGGGAGAAAATGCTCTGGTAGACTATGAGACTGTGTCTTTTCTGCTTGCTCTAGAAACCTATATCGAGAACTGAGGGCAGTGATTTGTATGGATTCAGCTTAGAGAAATGATGACATTTTGTTATGTTCACACCTCTCACAAGATCTCTTGACAAGGAAATCTGTGAAACAATGTGTATTACTTCGAAGCTTTGCTGTTACTCTCCATCTTCCAGCTCAGAACAGACTTCCCAAACAACAGATGTCTATTCTCTGTTCTCGTTTGTGCTGAGAGTTCCTCGTCCTGGGTTGCCCGAGCTGGGCGCGAATGTCAGAACCATGGGTGGTCATCTATCTGCAGGTCCCTGTCCGTAGATTTCAGTGTGTTTAGTCATGAGAGGGTCTCTCTGACACAAGTTTGAGATTGAGCTGACAGAGCTGACGGGGGGTGACTTTCATGCTACTCCATTTTTGCTGCTTTATATGCTTGTCGTCTGCAGTAGGAGAGCATGAGTAGGGCATCTTTACCCTGCCTCTGTGCCAGGGTTTAAGTTTTGGAGTGAAAATACTGGATCACAAGTGAAATCAGCTGGAAGGCTGACCCAAAGATATGGTCCAAAGCTAAGCGAGCTCCTTATGGAACAAGGAAGGACTGTTTAACTACAGAAGGTAGCTGTAGCTGTCTTTATCCCTCTGCAAAATACGCACTGTGTGTGGTTTGACTGCATCCAAGTTTCTGGTGATACTTTTCTATTCCTTCTCCTGTGTAAGAAAAAATGTATTTAGCATCCCTCAGGCACCAGCTTTCCAGCTCTCTCCTGTCTTTCAATGAAGGTGCTGGTGCATAAGGTAGGAAAATACGTTTCGGAGCAGTCAGTGGGTCTGTACAAGTAAACCTCTCTGTGCTGCCCAGTGCGTGGCCATGCAGAGGTACAGATGTGACAGTAAGGGATGGAAACTCCTCTACTTCAAGTAGTGGAGGAAGAAGAACGTACCAGGTGGAGCAGCGTTACTGACCTAGCTGTCTGGGGGGCAGGGGAGGAAGAGGAGGGATTAAAGCAGTAAAACCAAGGTGCTGTTCTGAGAGAAGGTGAGGATGCCTTGTAATGTCAGACAGCAAACCAAGCTGTAACTGGAGGACCGTGAAATTACAGCAAAGCACAGGACTGACCTAAGTGCAGCTAGGATTTGATAAAATTTTTTATGTATTAAATTGTGGTACTTCTTGTTAAAATGATCCAAGTCCAAAATGAAATCTGTTGTTAAGGATCAGCTGTGGTGTGTGTTTTCTAAAACATGGGGTGACTTACTCTGCAGAAGGGTAGATACAGATGCACCACTCTTCCTGGACAGCTGGTATGCGATGAGGAGGCCTGCTGCTGGCCTCCGGTTTTGTTTGCTGCCTAGTCCCTGGTATTCTCCTCTGGGACCGTCTTGGCTGGGTGTTAATTGCTGTTTCAATGCTGAATGGTGGTCTGTACAGTGCAAAAGTACAAATGTGGCTGTCCGAATGAGCAAAGAAGCTAAATGAAGCTGCTTCAAGAGACCATCTAGGACAAGTGCCAGCTCAGTTTAAGCCTTCTTGGATACCCTCTCTACTGTTGCACTAAAGCTGCTACGTCGAGTTTATGCTTTGTAGGTACCTGGTTTTATTCATCGCCATGAGCACTGCAGGTCTGGCGAGTGATTTCCTAAGCAGCCTCACAACTCTCTGGAAGTAGTGTGCTTGTCTTGCCCAAAGTCCACTGATGCTGGAGTGAATTTTGAACAACCCCAGACTCAGTGTTCCCTGCGGTCTGATAAGCACCTGTATAACGCATGCCACAAACCGTGTCAGAATGCTAGTAGCATAGTGATGGAGCAGTTGTGTGAATGCTGAGCTCTTGCCTCAACACGTGTTCTGCGACTGTGGTTGCAGCATAGGAGTGCAAAGCGTGCTTGCCTCTCGCGGCGTGGCTGGGGACAGGTATTCCAGACTCCACAGCGGCTTTGTAGTGTAGCTGTGCACCAGCCTCTTCTCTGCTGGGTAGGCTGTTATGTTTAATGTTTAATTTGCCAGCCATGCTACAGTAGGTCTTACAGTGTTTGTATATTAAAAAGTTCCCACAAAGAACAACCATGCAATTTAATCACAGATCATGCACAATTTTTGAAAAGGAGTGGGTTTCTTTTTTACAGGTTGGGTTTTTGGGGTTTGTTTTTTTTTTTTTTTTTAAACCCTGCAGCTTTCTGGTAGGGTCTGGAGATAATAATTTGCAAAAGAATCATGACTTTCATGCCAACTTTTAACTACAAAGCTGTAAACAGTGTAGGAGGAGATGACTCCAGTTCTGCAGGAGAGACTAAGTAGGAGGGGCAAAATTACTGGCAAGTTGAAATATTTTTGTTTTAAAGAGAACAAGTGACCATATTGGATGCAAAGGATGACTTTCACATTTTGGGCTTGAAAGGATGTGCTAGCGGACAAGATCAGTTAAGGAAAGTCGGGAAGGAGAATGCAATAGTAATTGATCCATAAAAGGAATTGTATTTCCTGCTCTCCTCCAGTGAATCTGCAGTTCATTTAACTGCAAACCTTGTTGCAGTATGGACAATAATAAAATGCGTGTACATAATTAAAATGGTGAAGATAGAGGCTAAAAACTATAAGTAAATCTGTAATAGCAGCTGATTTTTTGAATGAAACACTATAACCTGCTTAAGTGGTTTTGGATCAGTTAATTTTCCCTATCATATTTTATAAAATTCCTTACTTGACAGGTAATCATAAGCTGTTGTAAAAATGTCTTCATCATCTCTTGGTATGAAAACAGAAAGTACTTTTGCTTGTCTTGGTGTTTCCTGAAAGCACATTAATGTATTATTCATCGTAATGAGGTCACATGCACTGAGCTTGTGTGAATGTCTGCAGCAGAGAATGAAGTTAATGATACTGACTTGAGCACAGGGGCTAAGTCACATGGACTGCTGCCTCTTCTCAAAAGGTTGGGCTGCTTGTCAGAGATTTCTGTCTTCTGGTTTAACCCCGGGAGCTAAGTGTTTGAGGTGGTCTTGCTGATCTATTAGCAAGATCAAACAGGGAGTATTTTCTTTACTTCTTCGTTAGAGGTATTTGGTTTTTATGACCATTAACTGGCTTTTGCCATGGATAAATCTACTAACTAATGCTCTAGGAGCGTAGAAGGCTCGTTAGCCCATTGTCATATTCGTTTTTAAAGCCGTCTAATATTGCCTTCCATGAAGTGGCCAAGGCATTCATGACATTCAGTCCTAGATTATTTTTGAACAAAACCATCTGAGAACCAACTTCATACTTTCTTCAAGTGTGCTGGTATTTGTTCAGACTGTACAGGTTCAGAACTGGATGTGACTTGCTTATCTGATGCCAGATTAGGAAACTCAAAATAATTTCAGTGCCCCAACTTGGACCGTGCTCCTGAGGAGCAACAGATATGATGGTATGCAAGCTGCTAGGAAGGGTGTCTTGGTGAGTGCCTTGGAGAGGCATTGTTGAGTGATTAGGTGGATCAGCAGTCACAGGAAGAGTGGGCTGGGAGGAATGCCATGCCGTCACAACCTGAGAATTGAAGAGGCCACGTTATTTGATTTCAGCTGTGACACCAGAGATGGAAAAGTTAGTTCTGACAAGACTTACACACTGGTCTCTGAAATAGCGAGTGAACCTGAAGGCAGCAGTTGTTGTGGGTCTGGACCAGGAGAATGATAGGCTACAGAGGCTTGAACGAGTCCCTCCGGAGTCCAAAATAAACAGATGAAATGGATGTAGGGTGTTGAGTTTGGGACAAAAGGCTCTGGTTGCTTGTTGGAAAACTTACCAGGATGTTTGGTGCATCACCTACCACCTTTTCGTATACAGTGTGCTGAATTTAGTATGCTGTTCCCTGTGACTGGTTTCTGTGTAGCCACTAGTAGACTTCTGGCAAGCCTGGTAGCAGTAAACCATCTCCAGAGCAGAGGTGTTGCCAACAGGAATCAGGCACGGGGGCCCTCTGAGGCACCATCCTGCTTGTACGTGGCCGGGACTGGGGGAAAGTATGAAGAACCTGCAAGATACAGAGTTAATTCCCCTTAAGAAGATCACATTTTATCTCTAAGGGGTTAGGTTGTATTCAAAGCTGAAGTGTGACATTTTAGGTTGCTTCCAAAATGCATAACCTGCAACTGTTACAAGTCCTGATGGTTTTGCTTTCGTTGTTTTCATGTTTCCTGTAACATTTGCTGGGTGTTTGACTTGAACAATGTACAATAACCTAAGCTCCGCTCTACTTAGAGAGCTGTGTGAAGAAGTATTTCCCTTTATTAGTTTCAGATTTGTTGCTCTCCATTTCCCTGTGGTGTTCATAATGCATTGTGGTGTTTTGTGCTTTTTTTTGAATTTTGCTGCATTTTGTTCTAAGTCTTCACTCCTCATGCCATTCAGATCCTTTTGCAAACAGTTTTTGAAAAAGAAAATTGCACTTCTCTCATTAAAGAGCATTCCATTCTTCTTCAGGAGGTCCTTTGCAGTGATTACAGTGTAGCTGTGATCTTACCCTAGGAAAGCTTTCCTGGACTGGATTTAGCTTCAGTAAACAGAAAATCTGTGATTTATTTTTGACATAGTGCATTCTGTTCCAGTCAAATTTTGCTCCCTGCTTCCCATTCTGTAGCTTTGTTTATCTTTTAGCCATGCCGCAAGTATACAAGTGGACCGAATCATAAATTGCGCAATACTACGAGGACACCAGAACGTTCCTGGCTAAAATTTTTTTGTCTCATTGCAGCCTTGCCCTTCATGTAGTACCACCCTTGCTCCCCACTGCGATGTCAGCATAGATGAAGGAGCTATCCAAAATGGTTGTCAGGATGAGCATAAAAACAGTACGAAGGTAATTGAAGTGTTTATCATGTTAACTCTTCTCTTCCCTTCTTTCTCTGCTTCAGTTAGCTTTCTCATTTTCACATTGCTGTTCCTTTATTCAAGCTCTTAAACAGCAGAACCAGTTTTGATTTTGAGCGGTTGTGTTCTGAAATTTAGTTGAGGGCCCCCTCTCCCCATTTTCAAAATTACCAGTGTTTTTGTGGGCCCTGTTTGATACTGACAAGAACCTAAAATTTGGACTCTTTGAATTATGCTGAGGCTCCCCAAAGAAAGAGGCACAACCAGCACTACCACACTCTACGTCCCTTACACCAGCTGGCTATGTGTCACCTAGCCGCAAGTTGCACCTAGATCTTGCCAATGTCTGCTGCATCCTAGCTCTAAGCTAAGGCAGAGTCATTCCTGTTCACGCACACAGCTGAAATTCACAGCATCTAAGTCAGTTTGCATCCGTTTTCTGACCGACAAATACAGCGTCTCATGTATTCAGCGTGCTGCTGCCAAGATTGTTTCCTTGCCTGTTGCTTAGGTGTTCTCATTGAAGCCACCTATTTCCTCTACAGTAGCAGACGTTGCCTATTTGTCATTTTGTTTGTGGCCTTTGTAGCTTTTCTGCTCTGCCTGTTGCCTCTCACTCCTTCCTGAATATTAAGCTCCTGCCTAAACGCAGACTGGATACCAGTGCTCATCACCTGATTGTTTCATTTTCAAGCAAGTTTAATGATTTACCTTGTTGGGGAGAATCATTTTATGAACACATTCAGGGATAGGTATGTTGTTTTTTTTCTTCACATCTGTCTTTACAACTTTTGTCGCATATAGAGGTAATGGAAAAACTTCCCCACACTTATTCTACTGATGAGCTACTACATTAATCTTCTTAGTCCCTCTGCTTTCTGCTATATTTGACCTGTTTTCTCCTATGTGTAAATGGTAAGCTCAGAAGCAGGGACTGCCTTACTGGACTGGGCTGGTATGTAACACAGTAGACCATGTTCTGTGCCAGAGTTCCTAGGAAACAGCCTAAGGAAAAAAGAAAATAATAATCCCTTCAGCTCTGAGGGAGGCAGAGCAGAGTACCCAGCAGGTGCTGGTTTTGGAACAGCATGAGATCTTTAAGACAGAAAACATTGTGGGAGATCTGCCTAGGCTGCCAAGATGGTATGCGTGAGATGCTTCTTCCCCAGGCTGCCTCTGCCCACGTGACAGGGATCGCCAGGAACCAACTGCAAACAGAGATTTTCCCTAGGTACCAAATGCCTTGTGTTGTATGTTGTCTTCATCAGAATTGTCCTGTGAGTTTCTTCCTACTGCAGCTGTATTAGCTTCGTGTGTGTTAATTGGCAAGTCATCTAACCTTGCTTAGAAGAGGTCTGAACAGTGCTGAATAAAATGTCCATTATTTCACTGTAAGAAACGTGCTAGTGGAGACCAAATCACATGTCCTGCTTGGGTTCGGTTTATATATCCCTAAGTCAAAAATTGGACCAGTTAAGTGGTTACCAGTAAGTGTGGGATGCCTGTTTAACTGCAAGCTTAAAGAACAGCTACATGTCCAAGTTGCCGTGGCATTTGATCTCCAGATCTTCTTTGCAGTCTCAGCTTTGTTGCAAAGAGCCATAAGCTCCCTCTGCCTGTCTCTGGAGTCTGTCCCCTTCTCATGCCACGTCGCTCCGCCTGGCCCTGCAGCACTCATGTCCCCTGTCTTTAGGGAACGTTAGTGATGTTAGCCATGGCCTTGGACATTTGTGGGTCCCCACGGGCTCTGGAGCCTCCCTGTCTCTTGACGAGAGGAAACCGTCGCGTGGTGCGTCAGATATCTGAGCACCCAAAAAGACCTCTCTAGCCTGTTGCCATCAGAATCCACAGTAACATTTGAGCTAACAAAATGTAATAAATAGAGATTTTCTCCTTACACATAAGGAATACACATTCATACTCTAATCCTCTCCTGTTAAGATTAACGTCTGTGGGAGACGGCACAGGAAAACCTCGAGCTGAGTGAAGGGAAGAATTTTCTTAGGGATTTGAGCCTTTGCCAAGGAGCTAAAGAGAAAAGGCCAAGAGAAGTCCATGCTGACCTTCTCTGAAAGAGCAGAAATTTTCACTGCATTCTTCAGGTGAATTTGAGGAACAGACAGGGAAAGCAAACAGTGCACAGGAGTCCATATCTTTTATTCGAGCTGCGCGTAGCAGAAATTGTGTTCTCTTGGTTACTGCTTTTCAAGTAATGTCATCTGCTGCAGGGGTGAGGAAAAGGAGGAAGATTCTTTACCAGAAAAAGAAAAGGTGGTAACTATGACTTTCATGTTTCTTTTTAGGCCTCAAGTTGTTCTGGGAAGTGCTCTGAGCAAATACGGTCTTTAGCATAACTTAAAAAAAACCCCAACAATAAAACCCAATGAAGATCCTTCGCTTCTAGCAACTTGTTGGACAGTTCTCTTTGGTTTGCCTTTGTTGGTACTCCTGGTCTCACAGACAGGGAGGTTTCCCTGGCACTACAGTAGGTCTTGTGCTTCTTAGCCGTGTTCCTCTGGGTAGGCTGTTACAGTTGCAGAGGAACTTGCTCTGAAGCTGCTGAAATATTTTCCCTTAGAAAAGGAACCGGTGACCTTTTGTGTAAGAAGTTCTTGTGCCTCTGGCTTACTAGGAGAGCCGCCCTTCTGTCATATGCAAGCGCCGATCTGGTCCAAGAGTTTTTGCTCTGCTTTTGCTGAGATATGTGTTGCTGAAATCACCTTTCTCTTCTGTTGATTACATTCTTTAGCAAAACATTGGCAGCACACCAAGGTAGCTACTTAATTTCCTATTCTACTTAGTCAGCTGCTGTCACTGGCCTGTGAACACCTGCAAGCTGCCAAAACAACTGTTGTGATCGGTAGAAGGGACTAGACTGGGAATCCTTTCGTCTCCTGGCTCCCAGCAAGTGGCTTGAGGGGCTCCCCCCTCCATCGGGGCAGCCCGCAGGGTGGGGATCCTGCATCCCTCCCGGGTGGGCGGAAGGGCCGGTACAGCCCACCTTCCTCCTGCTTTTCCTGCAGCTCCGGGGAACCGTTCCAACACACCTTGTTATGACTTAAGCTCTTGAGGCCTTGGCAGTGATAGGGAGCCAAGCCCAAGTGTTTTCTGACTCTTCCCCGCACAAGGTGACGTTCTGCTGCCATTCCGTTGGTCTTGTATCTGCACTGGTTGTGTCTGCGCCTTTCGTTATACCTGCCTGTTTTCCTGTGTCACGTTTGCTTTATCAGATAGATGCACAAGGAGGCTGAACTAAGTTTGCATGGGCAGCCAGCAACCAGATATTTCTTAACTTCAAGTTGATTGTAAAATCTAAGTAACATATTTCAGTGCGTGGTTGGGGTGGTGGTGGTATTTATGGTATTTATTTATGGTCACTGTGGTGGCATCCAAGAATAGTCTTCTGGAGGAGCTTGTCACTGCTGTACAGGCAGAAATGGAGAAACTTCTGTCATGAGTGGGTTTCAGGATGAGGATAAATGATACCTGATAATTGATAAGACATGGAGGGGGGACATGAACATTCAAATATGCTAAGTTTGATATATGTTTGCATTTGAAAATGATCCTGACTAACTGCAGTTCATTTTCATTCTAAATGTATTTAGTTGTCTAATTTTTTTTTTTAATTGCTTCAGTGCATATTGGTCTAGGTCAAAGAAAATGTAAAAGAAGGAACTTCAGGTTCCATGAAAATAGAGTGATTTTTGGTTAAAAGTAATTTGTCTTCTCAAATGAATGGAAGCAGAATCGGTAATACTGTGTACCTAAGCTGTGCTTGTGAGCTGGTGTCAAAATTTAAAAATACAGTATTAATTAATACAAAGGCAAAAGAAAACCAGAAAGGAGAAGTATGTCTTAGTGAACAAAATGTAATTTAATTTGCAGGATAAATTTTTTGTGGGATGATGGGGCATCTGAAAGGGCTGTTCCCACAGGCAGGAGAAAAGGAGGCAGCTCTGTCTGTGAAAGCAGCAGGGCTGTAGTGGTCAGTGGAAGGATCATCAAGGGCTGGCAGAGTAAGTTGTCTCATGACCTGTGGAAAAATAACACAGTTTAAGTAGGTATTTAAAAAGCTTTTTAGAAGAATCTTGACCACAAGATGAGTGCATGAAATTTTGGCTTATGGTTGGTCTTCATTGCGTGTGTGAAAATGTGCTTTGTTTTCTGCTCCTTGGAAACTTCGTACAGAGATGATGTGAATGACTTCAAGGCAGGTGGAGTTAGGCCTTTGACGTGAGCAGGTAAAAGCTCAGTATGTGGAGGGAAGAGCTTCTTTCCACTTTTGCTCCATGAAATCTCATCTGTGTACTTTCTCAGCCACTGATGTTCCCCATGTATGTTTTGCTTTCCGTCATTCAGGCTCCAGGAGGACACAGTCCAAAGACTCAAAATGGGCTTCTGAGTCCTCCACAGGAAGAAAAGCTGAGCAATAGTCAAACCTCGCTTTATGAAATGTTGCAAGAGAAAGGAAGATGGGGTGGAGTGAGTCTGGATCAATCAGCTCTCCTTCCTTTGAGGTTCAAAAACATCAGAGAGAAGACAGATGCTCACTTTGTGGATGTGATTAAAGAAGACAGGTAAGGAAAATCGAGCTGAACAATGTAAAATTGTATAAAGGAGAGAAGGTGGTAACAGGGGGTCCCATACGTTTTGTCTTTATTTGTGTGCTTTTTGTCCAATGTCAGTAGTTATTGTTAACATATAATATGTTGTATGTTTTCTGATCTTAGTCTATATTCTGTTTAAACTACAGTAGGAACTTGATGTCAGAAACATTCTGCTGAGGAATATGTAAAGCCAGGTTTTTCATCATTTCCGTGGTGAACGGAAGTCATTCTTCAGTCAAGTCTTCGAAAAGGAAAAATAGTCTTTAAATGATTTGTCATGAAGTTGAACTCTTATCTTTACATTCAAAAGTCCTCTTCATGTGCACAGCATGTAGCTTCCTCTGCAATTAAAAGTGTAACATAAAATCTGAACCACAAAACTCACAGTTTTGTGTAGCAAAAAGAACAACATCTGATAAAGTTGTGTGACTAACTAAAGCCTAGAAATCATACTGGGCTTGGAAGCAGAATTAATAGGAGTGATTTCTCATGGACCTGCTACCTGCCTACAGCATTTTGTAAAGTTAGCTTCTCTTTCCATTTCAAGCAAAAAAAAAAACATGTCTTGGGCAGAGGAAAGTATGTTCTCCAAAATTCAGTAGTGTGTGATTTTTGTAGACACACAACCACATCTCACTGTGGCAGTGACTTGACTGGATCAACTGAACAGATAACTTGAGTTTGTTATTATTTATGGCTATTCTTATTTTTGCTTCACTGCTTCCACTATGGTTAGGGATATTTTATCTAAATATCCTTGAAACTGTGTGCTTTTATAGACTCCAGGCTGCTTGGAATAGGGACACTGTCGCTGAACTGAAAACATGACTAAAGCAGGGAGAAGTGAGAGGGAGGGACACCAGTTCCTCTCCAGTCTCTGCTCTAGATTTTTTCAGATTACCTTTCTCTTGTGGCCAATTTCAGTTAAAATTTAGGTTCATTTTTTTTCTCCTCTGTGTGTGGTCTGTCGTTAGTGGCTGAGAAGAGGTATATAGCTGATATTTTCAAATATTAGAAGACAGACGGATTGGGGAAGTCCAAATGTTGGCAAAAATCAGCAAGAACAAATTGAATTTTTGTTTAAAATGTAATTAGCATGCTGCAAATTTTAGGTTACAGAAGTAGCTTAATTTATGCTGTTGGTTTGCTGAAGATACCTAGCTCGAGCTCTTATGTTCCTGGAGCTTTCCACCTCTACTTACAGAACGGATAATTCTTTCAGATTTGGAAAAAGTAGGACCATGATTTGACATCAGTCAGAGCAGAGCTTTTTTTTGGTCTCAATTAAATATCATCATTACCATATTAAGTGGGCCATTTCTTGTTTCCAGGGAAACTTCTCTGCTGAGTTCAGTTCATGTAAACATAACTTTCCAAAAATAATCTTCTGATTAATTACATCTATGTGAAATGGTTTAAGCCTACCATTTTACATTAATCCTTTTTAACATTTCTCAGTGTGAAGTTATATGTAATAAGTCATTTTAAAAGCATTCATAATCCCCTACTGTAAAGTATAATATGTTGTTTGTCTCAACAAATCTAGTATGTGTGAAGATGTTTGAGTGGGAAATTTGAGTTTTCTCAGAAGTCGTGGTCCAAGCTTCCCCTTGGTCATCTTATGTGATACCACATTCGCAATAATAATAATAATGCTGGAGTTCTGCTGCTTTGGTTTTATGTTACTGCAAACCCAGGAGCAGCGAAGTGTGAGCTTCTGCAAGCATTGGGCGGTGATTTCCACTGTGGTGCAGGATGCTGGTGTTCTGATATAGATGTGTATTAACAGAAAGTACCTGACCCAGATGTGGTGATAAGGCACAGAAATTAAGCGCACAGGCTTCATGTGTGGCTGGAAAGGGTTAAACATGTTCTGGGGAGGATTCAGGAGCCTATGTGCCGCGACAGGCAGCTGCCTAGGGCGGGCTAGGAGGACGTGCTGGATGCTGGTGATTTTTTTCATTTCCCAGCCTCTTTCCAGAGTTTAGCTGTGTGGCTGAGAGTTTCACGAGCGGCCGTTGGTCTCTGCGTGCCAAGGTTTCAACTTGGAGCTGATATTTCAGCGCAGTTCCAGTTGTCTTTAAAAATAATAATAATAAAGCCAGTGTCAGTGTGGCATGTTTGTATTATTGCATTATACAAGAATCCTTTTCATAGAAGTTACCAGTTTGCATCTTTTTACAGCTCGATTATATATATTTGGCAAACAGTGTGTAGTTTGAGCTTGGAGTCTGGCTTTACTACAACCACTATGAAAATACTATGCTTTGTTCATTGTAATCTGCATGGTACTGTGTATTTTAAAAGAAAACTATAGTGTAAGAGTACAAAATGTTTAAATTTGATGTCGTTGGGGATACCCTCAAAGGATTTTTGCTTTTTACATTTTTGTTTTCAATAAAAATTATGTATTCCTTAGGTTATAAACCTTTTGAAGTACAAGAAACAAATACTCATGTGCTAGTCAGGACAGTACTTGGAGATAATCTCTTTAGACTTACAGAGCAGAGTCCCAGGGCAATGTGAAGCTCCCCCCAGAAGCTAGGTTCTGTGCAGCCTTCATCCCCTCCGTGGGTCACTTTCCTGTTTCAGTGCTTCTAAAATTTGTTTATTTCTTTCATCTCCCACTTCCCAGTCTTGCTCGATTCAGGGAAAACAGAAATCACTTGTGCTGGGGAGGCACAGTGCCTACTGGGAAGCAGATTATGTACTGGATTGTGTTTAGTCAACTAAACTGGGATCTTCCTCTTTGAGACAGACGACAGTTGACGTGGAACTGGACTGGTGCAGTACAGCTGGCTGGCATCAGGAGTGCTGCCTTTGCCCTGGTTCCATCTTGTTATACCTTCTGTTTCATGCTGCACTGACAAGCTGGATTGTTCTTCCTACATCCTTAGGCTGTGGGAGCTCCAGAACAACATCACCATACTCTGGTGGGCTGCCCTGGAGGAAGAAAGTGAATTCAACAATATTTAAATTTAAAAAAAAAACAACAAAGCTTTAAAAATTCATATTGTAAGATAAATCTTACAATATGTAGAAACATCTAAGAGGGGAGAAGGATGGAGGACAAGGAAAAATGAAGGAGAGAAGGGACACTTGAGTGAATGTGTCCTGTCATTCCTTCAAAGTATCCTGATGTCTTTAATATGTTGGCCAAGGCCAGAATGTTTAAAGGTTGTAAAGTATCTGCTGCATTCATGGTTGAAGTCTTTTGTCTTCTCGATCTTCAGTCTAGGATTGTGTATTTGGTTGGTCTTCAGATCAAGAAAAAAATGCTTCCCACATGCCATCTTGTGCTAGGGAGCTTGTACTTCCAAAAAAACGCTTTGTCAAATGCTCGTAAAAAAATAAAACAGCAAAGAACCAAAACCAAACCCTCTGGAAAAAAAGAATTCAGACCCAGACTAGCTCTGTATGATCTTTCAGCTTCTTCATCTTCTTGGAATTTGATCTCCTATGCATCTCTGGTTTTTGCTTAGAGTTATCAACTTGAAAACAGCCCACGCTAATTGTCGCTTCAGTGCTTCAGTTTCAAGGTGGGAATAGGACTTGGAAAAAAGCTGCCCTGTTTCAGATTCTACAGCAATTTTAAAGACAGTTCACTGTAAATAACAAGTGGAATCGGTGACTTGAAAATGAAAGAGGTTCATAGCAAGAGTGTGTTCTGCAGTCTCAGATGAGGACTGCACAGAAGAGAGGGTGATGGGCTATCCCAGCAATAAATGGCATAAGCAGGCGTGACTTTGCCCTGTGACCATCAGGCACAAAGCACTCGCTGCTCGCTAAGTCCAGTTCTTTCAGCTCTACAACACCTGCTAGCGAATGAAAAGGTTTGCAGATCAAGTACTGTTGTTAGAAAACTTCTTTCGTAAACCTCTTAGAACTAACATAAAATTCAAAAAATGTTCCATTTTTGTTCCAGATGATGGGGAATAGAAACAACTTTTTAATGATTGAGGCCTCTTTCATGTTTGGGTTGGTTTGGTTTTTTCCTGCACCTGACACTGGAAGATAAGGTGAAGGAGTGCATAAACACCCTCTGGCAGATGCAGCCTTCTGGTTCTTTAGCCCTAGTGAGCTAGCTTCAGTGTTTGTGTGTGCCTTTTGTTGATGATTCTGGTGATTTCAAATCCTCTGTTTCAGAAGTAAATGTAAGCTATCCATCTCCTCAGGTTCCGTTTCTCTGCAGCCCCGATCGTTAAGGGAATGTTCCCAGCTGAGTTACTGAGTTATTTTAGTGCCTTTGAAATAACAAGGAAGTGCTGTTTTCTAAAATGGACAACGTGGGGGTTTTTTCCTAACAGTTTGTCACGTTTGTCATCCTTGACTTGCTTTGAATGACAGCATTCCACCTAAGACACACATATTCCACAGCCACACGTTGTGCCTCTGTAGCAGCAATTAACCTTTACAATTTGCTGGCTTATGTTATAATTATCTATAGTCATCTGTGGTTATAGGTGTTAAGTTTCTGGAAGGACTTGTTAGTCTCTTCCTGAAAATATTATGTTTGTTCTGTAATTTTTTCATAAAATACTTCCTTTGACTGAGCGAGTGATGTGGCTAAGGGGGCACCTCATCGACCGAGAGCGAAGAAAAGCTACAGGAACTTCAAAGCCAAGCACTGGCGTCCCTAGAAACAGAAACCGCTGAATGAGGGGCTCTGAAAGAGTTACAGCTGAATAAACTGACGTTGATACTGTCTTCTCTCTCTAGCCTCATGAAAGACTACTTCTTTAAACCGCCTATTAACAAGCTGAGCCTGAACTTCTTGGATCAGGATTTGGAGATGACCTACAGGACGAGCTATCAGGAAGAGGTGTGTTTCTCCTGGCGTTGGTTCCCTTCTGTAATCTGTCTAAGCAACTGTCTGTCATTTTTAACACATTTCATTGCAGTTGATGACAAGGGTCGTGAAATGTCAAATGTGATTTACTACTTGGTGTTGCTGCTTCTGAAAACAGTCTCCTTTCAGTTTACCTCTCTTGTGTCATGCCCTGAGTCGAGCCCAACATTTGGGCTGGAAATGCGTTTTTGCAATCCACCAAGATATGGTAATTACTTCTCACCTACCTTTTCCCCATTTCAGGTTAATGTTTTAAGGCTATTGGCAGGCCAGAGAACCATGCTCAGATGAAGGTAAAGGACCAAGTACTCCTTGCCATCTCATCAAATATCCTAACTCTGCTTATGGTAACTCTGAATTTGATTCCTGCTCATGTCACAGCCTCATGGCTATCCCTGTGGAACCCAAGCCAGCTTTGAACTCAGATGTCCTGCGTTCTGTAAGGGTTCTGTGTTCAGAAACAGGCAGTTCAAAACACTGTGTAATGGTAAGGAATAGTGAGTAAATTGTAAGAAACTTGGTGCCTTCTTCGGGATTCTGCACAGAGTGTAAAAGTCCTTAACCCCTCAGGGACTAATTGTGTTGCAGGCTTTCCATGTCTGTAGGTATTCCTGCCTGGTTGATACGAACTAGCAAGATGTTTTCAGTTTACGTGTAGCGACAATAGTTGTCAGTACTAACTGAGGCTACATTTCCATGAGGAGCTGAGAAGTTGCTGCCAAGAGGGCATTTGCTCTCCCCTCCTTGGTCCTCCTCTTCCCTGCTCCTTCTAATGGCTCTGCTGCTTATCAGGATTCCCTTCTGTGAGCCAGTTCATTTTACTAGCCTAGCATAAAATATTCATGTTTTGGTTTTCTGTTTGGGGCTTTTTCTTTTTCCGTCTCAGTCTGTTTTCTGCTGTATTGAACCAGCAGCTCACCGAGAGGTTGGGAAGTGCCAGAGCCAGTGTGAGATAAGTGTCCGGCAGCAGGAAGGGGAATGGGCCCTTCCCTTCCAGCAGCATTGAGCTATTAGTTTGGGTCATCCATCTAGCAGAATTGCATCGTGGTAAATGTAGGTGTTGATTCCTTTTATTCCCCGTATGTCCCACATCTGAGGGCAGGTAGGATTTCTGCTTCTGCTGCTTGTTGCTCACTGTTCATGGGTTGCTTTCTGTTCTGCGTAGCGTTGTCATATTGTCCTTGGCAATAGCTCCTATTTGCTTGTTTTCCAACGTTTACAAATGAGACCTAACTTACATTTTTTAACAAAGAAAAGCAGCCTGTGTTGCAGTTCAATTTGTTCACTTTGTTCAGGAACTCCATACTCATCCTGCAGCACTGTATTCTACTGGTATCTCCCTGAATAAAGCTTATGTAACAACAACAGGTAGAAACTTCCCATGGGATGCAGCCTGAAAAATTTGCACAAACTATACAGAAAATAGTAAATCAGTTTTTTTCCAATTGAAAGATTGGAAAGAGAAGCAAAGCAGTGATAGTCAACTATATACAGATTGACCTATTAATGTGGATATGTAGGAAATTCATAAACAGCAGGAATGTGGTCTGTGCGTTTTGTTAGCAGCAAGCTATTATTATGTAAACCTCCCTGGAAATGGGAATCTTTACTCTCTAATAGTAACCCTGCAGCACTGGGGCAAAAATCTGCTAAAGCCTTAATATTAGCATAATACTGGTCCGAAACAGCAACAGAAAATCTTATTTTGGAAAGTGAAATGATTTGTCAGCACTGCTGGTTCTTTAATTGCCTTGCAGTGAACTGTTGCTGAAAGTAACTTCCAACACTGCTGAATTCACCTCTAATTAGACAGTGCCAGCTGCATGCTCTGTTTGTGATTGTTCTCTGTAAGTGGCTCCACTTCCCAAGAGCTTGCTTAGCCTGTTCTTGTTTGGAAATTAGGCACAATTTAACACTGTTAGGGCGTCCTTAATGCTGTCACTTTAGGATACCGTGCTGCTTTCCTTAATTCAATTTGTGTGACTTTCTGTGTGGGCTAACAGGATTCTGCTAGAGTTCATATTAAAAAGTAATTTTGGCATTGAATGATACTAGCAGAATATATCAGTTTGCAGAGAGGTACAAATGACGAACAAGTTCATTTCCCAGTATTGCAGAGTGCAGACAGTGTTCTAAGGAGCAGAAGAAATTTCCAAATTAAACCAGAGTACAAGAGTGTAGTATTCAAACTGGGCTGCTTAGTGGCAATATGGATAACATACTTTTTGTTTTTCTTTGGAACTTGCTTTCTGTGGTCCCTTGGGCAGATACAAGCACTCGTAAGACTGGGCTCATCTGAGTAAGCCAGCGTGTGGAGCTCATGATGTGGTTCTCAGCTGGACTGGCCAAAGTAGCACGCAGCACAGCTGCACAAGCGCTGGAGCCAGGACGGGACAGGATGGGAATGTGTGGCGAGGGGTTACAGAAGAACAGGACTTGGTGTCCTGGGCTCCGATCGATTCGGATTACATAGTGTTCCGATTGCTGCTTTTAATCTGGTTTGAAGGGGAGATGTGAGCTCTGCCACAGGCAAGTAACTGTTTATGCAGAGTGGTGTTTGGAGGGTTTTCTTAAAGAACCATTGGAGCTAAAAGGTTTATTGTAAGATCTACTATTATTTTAAATGAAAACCCTTGAAGAAAACTTCTAGCTTTATCTGCTAGTAATTATGGGGTTTATGTTTATTTGCATAGAATAGGCAATTTTTGTATGGTTTATTTCTGTTTCATAATATTCTGTAAAAATCACCCAGACCTAGGGGCTGTGCTGCCAGTGCTTTTTTTTCAACACAGGCTTCTTCTCAGGGAACTGTGATAACCATTGAACCACCTCTTCAGTTTCTTGTTTCAAAACAGTACTTATGTAGGATTAATGAAGTGGCAAGAAGTTCTATATTCTTTTGGGTTTGTGAGGTGCTGTTTATGGTACAGTTGAATTCAGCAAAATAGCATTTATTCATTTTCATCCCTTCCCTCAATCCCTGTATTCCACACAGGTTATAAGGAATGCTCCAGTGAAGACGTTTGCCAGCGCTACCTTCAGCTCGCTCCTGGACGTGTTCCTCTCCACCACAGTCTTCCTCATACTCTCTATCACGTGTTTCCTGAAACACGGGATGGTTGCATCCCCTCCACCACCTGCGGCAGTCGTGGTGTTCATCATTGCCATCCTGCTAGAGGTGCTGTCCCTTGTCATCTCAATTAGGTAAATAAAGCGTAAGAAAGTCTTGAAAGAGCAGTGAGAACTGAAATGGTGGCTGGCTTGGGAACATTTTGTTTGACAGTATCCCAGGAGCTCACTTGGATGGTCTGTAACATTTGGGGAATGGTGTTAGTGAAGCCAAGAAGGCTTGCGGCAGATCTTGTGCTGCAAAGAGAGGTCTAACTACAGAAACTGGAGGAGAGAAAGATGACTCTTGTAGCGGCCACTTAAGGAAACAGAATCTGCACCCTGTGCCTGTCCCTGTTTATTGTTCCTTGGGATGCCACACAGAGCTGGATATCTTCTCCCCTCACAGGGCTATCAGAGTGAGGGAATTCAAACAGAAAACTTTTATCGTCCTTCAAAAAAAAAACCATCCTGCCCTTAAATTCCTAGATAAAAGTATGCCATTCTGTGTTAAAACTGAAATAAGTTGTCAGAAAAGCAAAGACCAGTCCTTTTCTGAAAAAAAAAAATAAAAAAAATTGCAAAAGTCATATTGCATCTGTCCAGAATTAGTTTTCTTAATGATCTCTGTTTCAAGTCTCATGGGTTTAATACTCAAATAGTTTGTGTTTTCTCTGTTGGATGCATAATTGGAGTTCAGCATTTCCCCCGAGTCCTGGGCTGTGGGACAGCCAGCTGCTGCTTGCAGAAAGGGTGGCTTCGCAGGACTGTGCTCAGCAGTGCCAGCCCCGCAGTGCCCCTTTGCAGCCGACAGCAAAGAATCCCTGGTCCCTGAATTCTTCAGTCAGTCCCTGCAACCCCCGCGCCTCTGCCCCTCCCGTGCCCTTGGAGGTGAGGCTTGGCTGCTGACGCAGGTACCTGATATTCAGCAGTGACCCCTTCCTGATGTGTGCCCAGCCACCCAGGGGATGTGTGCTCTGGGCTGCTCGGACACTTGCGGGCCTTACCCTGGCATTTGTAACTTGACGGTGAGCAGTTACTCTGCGGTTCCTACATAGTGTGGGGTTTTCTTCAGACACGCAGGAGTTCCTAACACGTGGAAGTGTAAAAGACTGGAGTTGTACATGCATTTGGTGAAGCCTGTGCTCTCCTGGGTGTGTTGTCTGATTTATACAGATACCACGTGTAACCTGTTATTAGCCTGGATGATAGACCCAATAATAAGCTGTTTGTTTGTCTATACTTGTGAGAGCAAGTTTATTCCGCCCTCCCCATCCCCCATTTTCACTGCACTTCCTTCTGACACGAGAGCATGTTAGAAGGGTGGTGTGTGGAAGCGTGTGTCCTCACTTGTAGTTCTGCAAATCTGTCAGGTGTGTGTAAGTTAAAATGCTTTTGTAATTACAAGTTAGAAGCAATTCTGCTGTTGTTTCAAAATAAACAAGAGATTGCAGTTTGCACTCTTATTATGACTTTTCAGGGTCAAGGTAGAAAGTGCTAAATCAGTACTTCAGTCACTGAAGCAAGCTTGTAACTCACTGTGCATATAAATGTATGCAAGCGTATTTACAGGAGAGCTGGCATTCAGGAGTAGAGAGGTGTATTTTACGAGCAGTGGAAATGCTTTTAAGGACAGTATTTCTTAGCAGATGCATTTGATTGTTGCCATTTGAGTAGTGTTGTAGTTCTGGAGTTTTTAGAAAATCTAGAAATTCAGAAAGCGTTAAGACCCGTACTGGGAGATGGTTGAACTGGTAGGACTGTCATCCCAGTGCATCCTAAACTGGATTAACTGTTACTCTGTCCTCTCTCTTGCGTCAGAAACGCATTTTCCCCTTTGCAGAACAGTTTCTGTACTCTCTCTTGGGTGGAGGGGAAGGTTTTTTTTGTCAGTTTAATGTGCATGGGCAGTTCTTTCGTCACACGAGGCAGGAGAGGAAGGCGGCATTGAGTAGGTAGTCTGAGCTTGGTGGCCATGACATTGTGTCTTAGAATTTGTTCAGCCCTGAACAGCAGAGCTGGTTTCTGCTATCCAGATATATTTGGAGAAGATTTGTGTTCTTTCACCTTGCAGGTACTTGATCAAAATACTCCCATGTTAGTAGTTTTAAATTCATTATTGTTCCCACCTATTTTTCCGGTGTTACATTGCATTTGCCTTATCGTATTTTGTACATTTATAAAAAATTATTGCTATAATCTTAGAAATTTTTATAAGTAGGTACATAAGGCCTTACCTCAGTCCTGTTCTGTAATTTGTGGTTTATGGATTTCTTAAGGAGAGGGAAAATCCTTGTTTCCAGTGTGCTATCTATACAGTCAAGAATTTGCAAAGTGGTTTTGTCTTTGAGCAATGTACGGCTGTACAGAGTTTTAGCTTCATTGCAGCACTATATTGAGAGCCATGCTCTGTGGTAGTGAGCCCAGGCCGTTACCAAGGTGAGTTTAAGTGACTTTACAATGTTTTCTTTACACTGTTTGGTTTTGCCACTGACATTTCTAATATTTTCATGAGACTTTGTTGGCTTAAAGCCCAAATTTTACTTTCTAAGCTGGCTTGGATGCCTCATTTAAAGTCGGTGAGACTTTAAAAAGCAAGTGCTTCAGGATGACTCCTAAGTCTTAGAAGTATATATTTTTAAATATTAATCATTCTTTTGTGCTGAATTCTGATTTGAAAAACAGGTTGAGGAACATCTCACATTGTGGAGAACACCTATAAAAAACTCTCACATAGTCCCACCTGGTGTAGCAAGAACAGATTTTCAATACACTGTACTGACAGCACACAGGACTGTCGTTATCCTGACAGGCACTCACAGGAGATTTGAGCGTGTAGTCAATATTGCAATTCCTGCACAGCTGCTATGGGTGCAGGCGATCGGTGGTCGCTAGCACTTGCTGCATTCACTGGAGTCAAGATGACCATGAAGCTCAAGACCCCACAAATTCTCCTGGTTAGTTTGGGAAACAGGAATCACTGGATGGGATCAGTGATTGCTGCCCTTCCCTGCCCTCTCCTTGCAGAGCAGAGACACAGGAATCGGGTCCCCAGGTGTCCCTTGCTACTGGAGCCCCCATCGTGCAAGTGACAGATGTGTTGCTCCTTTCTTTTGGTGGGAGGGAAGTGTCTGCCAATCCCTCTGTATTTACTCTACAGTTGCAAGCAATTGGTTCTCAGAAACTTCTTACCATGGGCTCATGTTCATGATTTTTACTAATGAGGTATCATTTGTATTTGGCTGAACTCTCTGACCATTGCATCTAAGCTAACGCTTCAGTAAATCTCTTTAAAGTACAAAACAGAATCATCTCAGATCTGAGCAGATCTTACCCAGGATACCTTCCTGAAAATAGCCTCATCCTGTACACCAAAAAAAGCGGTCTTTGAAGATGAAAATCCCAGAAGCTTTCTGGTAGGTTTTCAGCTTTAAATGCAGTGGCAATGGCATATTTGGGGGGGACTTTCGTAGGAAAAAGTATCTGTTTTGGCTTGGAGGGTTTCTTTTTTGTTTTGTTTTGAATTTATGATCTGTATTTGCTTCACAGTAAATACATAAAATACATTTTTGGGCCCTTCCGGTCTCCACAACCTGAGGCACATACCTTGAGCAGAAAGAAGAGAATCGTCTTCTTCCTCTTCAAATCCTTTTCAAAGCGAGGACTGCTCAGTCTGACCGCTCGTTATGCGCAGAAACAGCGCAGAGCTTCCTGTGCAGAAATGTCATCCCAAATGACAATCACAGAATATCACCGAGATATCTTAAGGGAGGAGATTGAACTACAATGCTGGGCACCATCCCAGAATTTCAGGAAAAGGGATTATTTTAGGACCAGAAAATTCTTGCTTAAGTCTCTCATTGTATTTTCATTATCGTGATGCGAAACACCCTGCCTTTAAATGAGCCTGACTTTTAATTGAATCCAGGGCTCAGCCTAGGAAGTACTCGCTACAGCTCTTGTGGCTGAGACCTTTAGTCCAGCTGCAGGAAGGGGAGAGGAGAGCGCTATCGCTGCCTGTACAATGAGAAACGAGTTAAAACTTTTAAGTTCTAGAAGAGCAGAAGTCCTGGTGGAGCAAAGCTTACAAAGGAGAGGGATGTTTTGATTCCTCTGAAGTGTCTGATGATAAATTAGTGGAGTATCTATCGATGAGGATCCCACTGTTACTAGAAGTACCACTCTAAAATTAATTGTATAAAGCTGCACTTCAATAACGGTGCTTAATTTGTGAGCATGTGGAAGATGTCATCTCCTGTTCTGTAAAAATAGTGCAAAGAATGTCCTTCTGCCCACTTGAAATGTGACTGCTTTGATTTTAATGAGTTCAGCTGAAGTGTAAGAGGTCCTAAGGTTCTGCTATTTTATGGGAAAGATCGTTGAACATGTGACAGTGTGAGATTTCAGCTGGGATTCTTAGGAGTGCTTCTGCAGGAACACAGGTAAAAGGCACCTGCCCACTATTTTAGCTGTGAATACAGGATTTTTGTTAACTAGGTGCTTTTGACATCTAGTTCTTGTTCTAAAGTAAAACTTGATATAAAGAAACTTTCTTTTTTAAAAAAAAAGTGTTGCTTTTGATAGCATCCTTCATTGAAGACTTCTGAGTGAAGAGATGAGGCCAGAATAGTGGATATTTCAACTCTGTTCAAAAGTGTGAGAGGTGGGAGCACTTGAGGAGTTGCTTCATGAATTCAGAAGTAGCTTTCTAGAGAGCAAAAAAATATTTTCTGGATGAAGAAAGCAAGCAAGTACAATCAAAACAGTGGAATGGGAAACTGCTGTTGTCTGACTAAGCAAAACTGCCCTTTGCCAGGAACTTCACCTTCCCAGGGCTGGCTGGAGTAACACCCACGATCTGTCCGCGGCTGAGACCGTGTGGCCGACCAGTTGTATCTTCTAAAATTCCTCATGACCAGGAACAGAAAGTGTTGTCTGCAACTAGAGCTTAATGAACCGGTTCTGTTAATACAGAGTATTGATGCAAGGGAAAACAATGTATTCTGTTTGCCTTTATTTATTTCTAACATCTGTGGCTTTGGTATTTAATATCCCACCAAATTGCTGCTATGCCAAAAGCTTTTGATTTGAACTATGGGAATTGATTTTAAACTGCCAGTAAATACAGAAATGATGGTAACTTTCTCCATTACCCATTAATCATTTATGTCAAAGTTACTACTTTGAGCTCCAGCTTGTGTAAACATCTTGGATGCTTTAGCATTTCAGCCCTGTTGAGCTACCCACTGACACTGCATTATTTACTGATACTGCCCCGTAGCCATTAAATCTGTCTGCAGCTCTCATTGCTGTCTGGATTTAATGCACTTCTTCCTGCGATGAGATGGTTGTGCTGTATTCACAGACTTTCGCTGTTTTGTGAAGGATTTCAATCGTTTTAATTCCAGAGTGCAGAGCATTGCAATAAATACCGGACCGGGGTGGGGGGTGGGGAAATCAATGCAAGAAGGTAAACATTATCACGAGAAATGTGGCATTGTCCTGGAATTTGCGCTAGCTTTTTTGAAACGTGCAGCTGCGTAAATAAAGAAGTGTCCTCATCTCAGGATTAACTGATCAGGTTCGGTGATGGATTTGTTGCTATAGTTCCCACAAGAATTTGTCCTGGCATGGAGGCTTGGCAAAACAGAAAAATAAAATTAAAAAGCTTTCTGCGCCGCGGAGTCCCTGTTGTGTGGGTTGGGGTGAGAGACATGAGCCGCACTGGGTACCTGCCACGCTGTGCGTGCCGCAGAGCTGGTTTCTGTGCCAGCTTACGCGGGAGCGACGTGGAAGATCCTGCGGCGCGTGGGCAGAGGCGTCCATGATCGGCCTCGGAGCGATGGGCTTCTCCTGGCTCTGCAGCTGGCTGCCGGCGAGCATGGGGACGGAGCCTAGCCCGTCTGCGAGCCCGGCTTGGTTTCCTTTCTCACACTTCAGCCATGTAAATGCTAAGTCTAATTCGCAGGCTTTGGGAGAATTGAACTTTATTTTTAGAGGCATGAACTTGGGTGGCATTTTCAGAAGTACTGGATACTGGGCGAACTTGGCTGCCACCAAAGACAGGGATAGCCCTGTCGTGGATGTTAGAGGCGACTGAGTTAGGACTGAGTATACTCCTTTGTAAACCCCAATCCTTCCTCTGCAGAGCTTTTCTTACATTTTATTTTGCTTTTTATACATTTTTTTTATTTCTGTACTTTGCTGGAAATTCTGTTTTGTGATGGAATATAGCTAGAATTTTTGGTGTAAATGGATGTCTCTTAAACTAGGAACTAACAGAACTGTGAGCACCCTCTCGTGGGTTCTGGCGGTATTACAGTATCTTCCCCCCTGTTATGCCAAATCTATCTTTTTTCGATGCATTTAAGTATAATTTTCAGATTTTAATATATTAAATTAGAGGAGAGCTCTTGAAGCTTCTAAAAAGTGCTTGAGGTTGCAAAATTTACAGAGGTCTAGATCAGAGAATCTATCATAAACAATTAATATTTAAAAGGTGTGGAATAAGTATTAAATTCATATGAAGAACTTTAAATTTATCCTATTTTGTATCAGGCTTTTATCCAGCATAATACCTTGTCTTTTAGACAACAGTGCTCAAAAATGAGTGGATAGTTTGTCTCTTTTGGAAGACAGAGATAATATGGAATAATTTGTGTAACTATGGGAGATTGTGAATTTCATATTTAGTGTATGTTGTATTTATACTGTTTTTTTTAGCTGTGAGCATCTCTGTCCAAAAAAATAGTAGTTCCTTGCTGTTTGGGCTCTGCTGCCGTCCACTGTTAGAACAGCAGAATTACCTGCCCAGACTGATTCTGGCAATTACGTACATCCGCAATGAAATGGCTTTGAATGAAGCTAACTACTACATTACCTTTTTGTGCCTTCATAAAAATAATTAGAAACCTGAACAGCAGGTGCTGTTTTTCTAGAGTGATTAATGTTTTTGGGCTTTAAGAAGCAAGTTATCCTGAGGATTTGTTTCTGTAGGTAAACATGCAGTGTCCTCAAGCATTAAGCATCCTTTCACCTTTCCGTATCCATTTGAACAATTAGAAATGCTCTCATTTAAGAAGCATCTCCATTAAGCTTCTCTCCAGAGCTCTTCCAGTTGGCTCCTTCAGCACTTCACAGGTTTGGGCTGTCGTTTTCTCAGCAGCTTGAGGCAAGACCGGTTCCTTCCCGCATGCCTTGTGCGGAGCCGGCTGGGTGGCTGTGAAAGATGCCAGCAGGCGAGTGGAGGAGCCCGGCAGCTGCCAGCTGGCCCCTCCGTGCTCATCGCAACTGCGCCAGGGCTCGGCCGCCCGTCGAGTGTGCCAGCTCTCAGCCCACGCTCCTCTTCCCCTGCGCTGGCAGACAGGAACTTCTGTCGGGTGGTTGGAACTGGGAGAACTGGTTTCCGTTGCAGTACAATGTTAAGGCGGCATGGATTTGCATGGCCTCTGGGTGTCTGCTCTGTTAGCAGGGTATACAGCCCCGCTTTTCAAAAATTTCTGGTGTTAGGTTTTTTAACTTGTAAAAGCTTCCCCTCTCCCCACCTGTTTTAAGGCTAGATATTTATGAATGGAGAGAAGTCTGTCCTACGCTTACCTTCCAAGTAAGTGAAATTTGGATTTCAGTTTATTTTCTTGAAGCCTGCTGTCCCACTTGCTCTCCCCACCTTTGCTGACACCGCTTGCCGGAGCACCCAACCAGTCATCTTTCAGCAAAGGTGGATTATTGCCTGAAATTATCAACAGGTGCTACGGCACGTAATGCACTCATACAGTCTAAAGGAAGAGTTTGAAGTGATACTATTATGGGTAAATTAGATGTATGAAGTGATGCGCTGAAATTAATGCCTTGATCTGTGATTTCATTTGTTCCAGGATGGCGTTCTTTCTGGAGGAGGTGATGACTTGCACCAAGCGTCTCCTGGAGGTGATATCTGGCTGGCTGCCTCGACATTTTTTCGGTGCAATCCTGGTTTCTCTCCCAGCTCTTGCAGTTTTTTCACACTTCACCTCTGATTTTGAAACAAATATACATGTAAGTTGTCGAACTCTGTTTCATAATCTGACATTTTGGATCTAACAAAGCTTGTTGCTTGCCTGCCGTCTTCCTTCACCTCCCTCGTGCTTTGCATCTGTTTGATACAGATCTCGTAGACGGATAGGGCTTTTGTGTATGATGAAATGCCTAGTTTGTTATGTAAATACAGCCACCTGCTTATTTGAAAACTCTCATACAAAAGAGGAGAGGAATACCTATAAATGCCTGCCTAAATATATTCTTTTTTTTTTCTTAGACCAAACATGTATGCAGGTGTTTATTCTAGATAATGCAAGTAGCGTATCTCAGGCTTTTCACTGCATTCGTTCTGATTTTGATTTAGAGTTGGTAGTCGGAGATGCTGTGTATACTTAAAAACTTTGCATGCACATTAGTGAATCTCAACAGCAAGAACTGTGTTAGCGGTGGATGTTTTTTCTTTGTGGAGTTAGATGGGGAAACTCAAGGAGAGAGCTCTAAGTACATGGAAATGATTACCCTGCAGAGGCTGCGGGAATGGTTAAAAGAATGCAATAGCTGCCTGCTGAAAAGGAACGGAAAGAACTTGGCATATTTAGCCCAGCCACAGAAAGATCCACAGAGGATTTCGTGCCTCCTTTGATAAAAGCATTCAGAACAGGCGGAACAAGGAGTTAAATATTGAGAAGGGGGAAGAACAGTTTAATTTAGAGGCTAGCTGTAGCATAAAGTCAGTGCTGAAAGACTGTGAATAAAATGGACTGGAACCAGAGGTGGAAGTTTTGTTTCTCTGCAGGTTTCTATTAGGTAGCACAGTGAACAGCCCTGCCTTTCCAGGATCATCAGGGAATTCTGTTTCACAAATCTCATGCTATTTCAGGGCCCTGAGTGTAGGTAACGGCCAGATCCTCTTCATTCTTCCTATCACAGTTTATTACTGGGTGTTGGGAAGTGTTTGTGGAACGTGTGGACCAGACATTTTTTGGTCCTTTCTGATCTAAACATACATTCCGTGGTTATCGCAGTCACAGAAGACTGTATTTGATATTCTTTGACATCCCATGTTTAAAATAATTCTGCAGCTTTTACCTGTTGTGAACTTTAGTTAACTATTTTTAAACTGGAGATTTTTTTTTTTTCAGTTTAATGATGGTCTTCCTCCCTCATGACTAGCAGTAAACTAATTATAGGAATGGTTTCCTCACACTGAAGGGAAACTGAAAACCTTCAAATCTCTCAAATCTGTGCGTTGATTTTTGTGTCATCCCAGTCATCACCATCCTTGATCATCTCTCCAAACTTTTTAAAAAAATGTTGGAAGAACCATTGTACTAGCGTATTCTCGATACCTGTTCAGACCAGATGTTAGTCTAAGCGCTTCAGGCAGCGGCAGTAGGGTGGTGGTGTCCATCACCAAGCTGAGAATGAAAGTTGCTTTCTTTCCTCTTGCAGGTCCTCCAGAGTCGTGGGGTTGTTGGCTCACTCTCCAAGAGATGTCCCAACTCGTCTTGTGCTCAGTGTTTCAACAGTCATGGAGCTCTAGGAAATGGAGTCAGTCTATAGAGGGTCGGGTAAGTGTCGTATTTTACTATGACATGGTTTTGCGAAGTTTTTTTTTATTCATAGCATTTTATACCCTCCCTGGATATAAAATAATTAAAATCAAAATTAACAAAAACAGAAATGAAAAAAAACTTTCCAAAGCCATGCGTACATAGTAAAACACAGCACTTACTGACCCTCTGTAGGCTGGCTTCGTGCTGGGGCATCACTTGGAGTGAGAACCAGTGCTCTGCCACTTTAGGAGACCTGAAATGGGGGAAAAAACGTAAGTTTAAATCATGGTTTTTTATGGACACTTCTGAAATTTCTTTTATCCATTTTTGAGTCATTTGAAAAAACAGCAACTGTGCTTGTGGTTTAAAAATGGTAAATTATGTAATGTTTTTTCCCATACACTGTGTCTACTTCTGAATCACATGCTTATTTGTTATGCTTCAGTGTTGCTAATCTGCAGTCTCTGCGCTTCAGCTGTAAAGGAAATTGAAAGTGAGAGGGAAGGGGAGAGAATGATCATCTGATACTGTAAAATGCAGTATATAGCTAGAACAGAATGCCATAATGCTATTGTGGAGTCTCTGTTTTAGCTTGGATGGTCATGAATATTCTTCATAAAACCAAAATCTGCGCATCAGCTTGAACGCTGTGACCACTCTAAGATTGTATCTTAGGGAAGTGAAGGCATTCTAGGGGATATATCCATCCTGGCCTGCCTTTTCTGGATCTAGTAAAGATGTGGATAGGGAAAGGTTTGGGGGTGTTTTTTGAGATGGAGCATTTGGAACAGAAAATCTACAATTGTCCTTTCAAATTGGCACAAGTGGTGGCGTTACAGAGCATCAGTTGACAATGACTGGTACCTGCCTTTTGTTATCAAAACAGATCATCTTCGTTTTTGCGTTCACTTGCTGCTGGCTAGTACAACTCTATCCTCTAAGCAGTGTTTTTAAGGGTAGCCAGTTGGGTGAAGTTTCCGAGGGTGAATGTGTTCCTCGTTTTCAATGCAGTGGAATTTTGACATGCAATTTAAAACAGACAGGGTCTAAACCCAGCAATTGAAAGGAGATTACCATGAATGTTTACCTCTTCCCCCCTCCCCTTTTCTTTTCCGTCCCTTTTTTTTCTCTAATAAGAAGAGGCACTGAGCTTTTGGCAAAGGTAAGCTGAAGGTATTGAAGGTTACTGAAATAACAGTTGTGTAGACTAATACAGAACTCCATCTAGGGAAAACTGTAACAAACTACCTGTGCTATAAGTTTTCTTGCTCTTTGAAGGGAAGACCTCCATCTTCAAGTGCTGTCTCCTGATGCAGACACTGTGAGGGATTACTCACTGTGCATATAATACAGACAAAATTAGATCCTTCTCTTTCGTATCACACATTCGTTAATTTACGCTGGCATTTATGTGCAGAAGGGCTCCAGGCAGCGAGAAGAAGCTAACTCGCACTCTCTCTCTTTGTTGCAGTACACCATGTTTATGTGTTGCGCGATTCTGATCACCATTGTGCAGTACTGTAACTTCTGCCAGCTTAGCTCCTGGATGAGATCCCTGTTGGCAACCGTCGTAGGAGCAGTGCTTCTCATTCTGCTCTACGTCTCCTTGTGTCCAGACAGGTGAGCATCACACCTTTGCGCTCATAGACCGTGCGTTGGATGAACAAATTTGGTTTTCTTCGCCAGCGAAGTGAGGGTCTGATGCATGGGGTTTTGGTATCTGCCATGAATTACTGCAGCATCTCAAACTTAATAATTTTATCTGGGAAGAGTTCTGCTTTTTTTTTTTTTTTTTTTTTTTTTTTTAAGGATTTCAGGACGGTATCTGAGGGGCCCTTTCCTGTAATCTGTTTTGAAATGACGCTCAGTCCTCAACTGATGTGTTTCTAGGGCACACTTGTTCTTATCCAACCCATAGAATTGCGTTTCACCATTTGTTTGAAAATCTATTTTATTAAGAAATTTCTGAGGCATTTGGTGGTACCAGAGAGCCCAGTTGTTCCCCAGCACCCCTCTGGATTGATTTCTGCCCTTGCGAACCATGTGTCTTTCTTCCACCTCCCTCGTCAAAGAGTTTACCACTGTGGAAGGCAGGTGCTTAGATTTAATAGGATTCTTATACTCTGTTTCCTTTCTCACTTTCCTGCATTTTCAGAGGATGCTGCAAGACAGTAACCAGAGGAACGAAATTAATGCCGTTTGTGTGCAATAGCTTGAAGGCTTTTCAGTTTCTCCTCTGATAAGCAATTTTCCCCATAGGAGAACTTGTTTGCGGTATTCTCCGTGTAGTTTCTTGCCGAGAGTCAAGGGAGTCCTTCCAGCCATCACTCCTATTGTCAAAATTTTATAATCAACTTGCACTTCTCAGTGCCCTTGGCACTCTGACCATACCATGGGCTTTGCAAGGACTTCTTATGACAGATTATTCTAGTTCCTCTCAAACGCCCTTCCTTTTACCGTTCTTCAGAGGCCTGCTGAAGCATATGGTGAAAAACATGAAAAAAACCCAAACGAACCAAAAAGAGTTTGCGGATATGTGTTTTGTATGAGTGTTTAGCTTTTAATTCCCTTTTTGAGTATCTTCAGTGGTCTCTTCCAATTTTGATCTAATTTATATAAAAAAAGACAGAATAAAGTCACCCCCTAACACCTGTTCACATCTGTAATTTGGAAGTAGCTGTAAGGGTTGTAGGAAGAAAGTCTTTCCTTGGAGAAAAACCAACTTGGAACTGAAATCAATTGACAAATAGTTTCTAAATAGTATTAGACTAAAGAAAAATCCTTTTCTTGTCTCTGCAGAGTGCTCAGGTGAGGAGTGCGGGACAGTTCTTTCTAGCTTCAGTGGAGGGATGTAGTGTTTATTTTCTGGACGCCTTCTCTTTCTCATCTTTGATTTGTCCCTTTGGTTTTTGTTGTCCAGCTCCTCCAGCACACTGAGCGAGCCTCTCCCAGTGAGAAAGCTGACTTTCCACCTGTTGGCTTTTTCCCTTGCAACATTGACACTCACTGTCCAACCACCGGCTTCACTGAGAAGTTAGCCCGAGGTTTGATTTCTCAGGGAAGTTAGTGAAGAGCAAACCCTTGATGCCTTTTCCTGACTCCCTGGCTTCTCTTCTGCAGTTCCCCCCAAGCAGGGGTTCTTGCAGCTCATTCAGCTACATGCGTGCTAGTGTGTCTGCATGGAGCTAGCGTGGCGTAACTGGATGCTGGTTCGCAGCAGAGCCGTTTAAAATAGAGTAATACAATGTACTTGTAGTACCAGAAGTCTTCATATGAAAGCAAGCAGTGAAGCTGAAGCATGAGGAAGGAATGGTAGTGACAGACATTCCCTGGAGTGACTGCATCCATGTCCAAGGCATTTTGTTGCAGAAGAAAGTCGCAAGTTTTGGTGCCATAAATGTAACTCCTAATTCCTTATTCAAAGACAAAACTTTAGAACAAATTATAGGTGTGATTGCTAAATCAGCTTGTGCGTAAGCTCTGTATTAAGACTTTGTGCAGAAAGAAAAACACATAACTTGGGATTTTCCCTGCATTTCAACTATATTAAGGGAGTGGGGAAGGCTGTTCCTGAGAAGTGGAAACCTTGCTATTGTGTCAGTTCATACCATCAACTTCTGCTGACTGCTGAAGGGGTGATATGAATGTTAAAGAAACAATATCTTGAGAAATTTTGCTAATGATAGCATATTTTCGCCTGCGATTTGAATAGTGGTGACCATTAATGGACAAAGTGGAGAAATCATGGAATATGTTGTTATTTCATCTTTTAAAAATAAATATTTAAAGCAATAATCAGAGCTGTTCAGCTGCAGATCTCAAAAAGTGATTTATAGAACTGATCATGAACAAAAATAATACAGGTTGAGTTAGTGAGACCCATATATTTTTTTGTTCCTCTTATCGTTAGTGTGGATAATACTTTTTGTCACAGAGGTAATTGCAGCATTGTATGCACCACAGGTAAATCCACTCTGCAGATTTCTTTACATCTTTATCTGAAAGTAACTAGTCCTGAGAGTTGTAATACTTGATTGTGGGAGAGACATTGTAATGCAGGTAAACACAAAAATTGCTTTAACTGCTTACTTACTTTCTCTAATGGCATTTTCAAAAATAGGCTCTATGTTTGTTTGGCAGTTTTTTGTTTTGGGGAGGGTTGGGGGTTTGGTTTTTGTTTTATTTTTCTAAGTCTTTTTACCCTGTGGTCAGATAAGATGAAGGCATAACTGAGTTTTAGAGTTCTGAAATTGCTTTTCCATGTTTCCGAGGTAAGATGGGATTGTTTAACAATTCCTCGTTCCAGGCATTGTCTTGGCTGCATTATCATCAGCTACCCTTTAGCGATGTTTGCATCTCTGTATCTGACTGTGGTTGCTTCTTCCAAGCAGAAAGCGCAGATAAGTCACGTTCAAGCAAAGGTTGTCTGAAGCCGATCGAGCGTGCAGTGCAATTATTGGCCCTATGGTCTACAGAATAGAAAAGTTGGAAATGCAAACCGAAACTGTGGCAGAATGTTTTAACTTCCCTTCTGATATCAGTGCTTTTTTATTGCAGCTCCGTGGAAACTTTTCATCTAGATTTGGCACAGAACTTTAGGTAAGCTCTATATAAAGTTACTATCTTTATGTTCAGGGGTAAAACATTTTCAGTCAATTATGTGTAGCGAAATTTTACATCCACAGTAACACACTTGGGAATTCAACAGCTGGGTTCAGCAAGTTGTGTCGAAGCTCCTTGTGTACATAATTTCCTTTATAGAGGACTTGGGTGTGACCAAAAAAATCATCAGAGAGCTGATGCTGCAGTGACAGCATTGTGTAATACGATTTTCTTTTTAAATTTGATTTCTAGGAAATGGAACTATGGAGCAGCTCTATGAAATAGCATCTGTTTTTCTAGTAATAGCAGTTTTTAAAGCATTGTCTGTACACCAGGAGCTATTTATTTGATTTCCTTGGTTGATGTGCAGCATTCAGGAGTGTGCTGAGTTGGGTGCTGTCCACAGCTGGCCAGGTGAGACTTCCCAGTGGTAGAGGATGTTCAGCTGAAAAATCTGGCTGTGAAGCCCTCACCGGGACGGAGACAGGCTGGCGATGACGGTCTGGGTACTGTCTGCCACCCTGAGCTCGCGTCGGCAGAAACAGCAAGTCCTATCATCAGGAGCAATCGAAATTTTAGCCCTGGCCTTTCAAACAAACAAAAATAAATCTTTTCCTGGCTTGTTAATAGCCCCTTATAAATAAACATGTGAAAGATTCACTCTGATTATTTCGGTGTTGAATTTCTCATGATTTTATTGCAAGTTTTGCAATGCCATTTTTGGTGTTTTTGTTGGTCTTTGGTATTAGAAAAGTACATGTTTGCTAATTACAAATTTGGGAGCAATACGGGGGCAATGTTGTACTTCGTTGAACTAAATGACCCTGTGAATATGAGACTCAGTAACTTACCTGAACAAATGTGTGTCAGGAGCAGGTTGCTTTTACTGGGAGTACGTGTCAAAACAAAATGACTTTTTAAAAAATATCGTCCACATGAATGCGATGGTAGTTTAGAAAATGTGTGGCTTTTAAGTACGGAGAGGGTAACTGTGCTTTCGTGTTAGATATTTATTCACCAAGGAGTTAGCCCTTACTGCAGTGCTGGGTTTGGAGTTTTGGCTTGGATTTTTTTTTGCATGGGTTTTCCTTTTTGTATGACTTTGATTCATGAAAGATAACTTCATTTTCACAACAGAATTCCAGTTCACTAAATCCAGAATGGAAAGTTAAATCCAAAAGAACAGAGGTGGCTGGATTTTTTTGTAAACTAAAACACTGGAGGGAATTTGCTGAAAAGACAAAGCCTGGTGATCTCTGGAAGTCAGGTCTTGGGATTAGCTGGAGTTTGGATCCTTAGTGGTTTGTTAGTAGTTTGTGAAATTGCTGAACCTTTTGTGCTGCTCAGGATTACAGATGTCTTGCCCAACACTGAAACAGCTTAGCAGGCTCTTGACCAGCTGCTAATCACTAATACATAATTCATTCTGCCTTAAATAATTGACAGCCCAGTCTTCCGTTCAGTGACTATCTCTGCATCATCATTTATTTTAAATCTGGCAAAAAATTAGCTATCAAGCATTGTTTGCATGCGAATGTTTTTCTTTCATAAATACATCATAGAACTTCGAACTCAGGGCAGATAAAGGTGAAAGTGGAGAAGAAACCAAAGGGGGCAGGTGATGTTATTGCAGACAGACGTGGAGCACTCTCTGCCTGCTTTGCAAATCCTTGCTTGTGATTCAAATACCAAATAAGGCTGTGACCAAGACATCTGGCTTGTTAAACATTTCTAAACTTCATTTTAAATGTTTTATTATGAGATGTACTAGATTTGCGGTTTGACTGCCATTCCTTCAGCTGGGAAGAAAGTGCCGCTGTGTCGTGCACGCGTCATCGCGACGTAGCGCGGCCCTTTCTGCGTGTCGCAGCAGTTCTGCCAGGTTGGTTGGTCACGGTCTCTGTTGTATGCAGGGACCGTGTCAGTCGGGCATGATCTCTGTTAACAGTCCGCACTCCCCTGATCTGAAGCTGTCCAAACCCATAAATTGATGCAGCGTTTTTGTGCGTTGGAAGTTAAAAGAGAGTTAATCCTGTTCTGTTTCTACTATTAATTTGCCACAGAATTTGGCATCTCTTTTCAGGGCTCTTTCAATGCACATTATTGAAATTTTCCTTTCTCACTGAAATAAATAAATAAGGCTCCTTGCTCACCCCAGTTGCACAAAAGCTTTTCCTGTGTTCTAAGAGGGCCAAGCAAACTTTAATGAGGTTATTCCCTTTTCTTGATCAAGAATTGAGATAATTAATATTGCATGGGAAGAGAGATATTAGTAGTGGTAATGAAGTCTTAGCACAAAGTTCATCTCTGGACTATCCATGCTATGCTCAATAAATCCAAGTATGGAATTTGCCCTGTTTTCCAAACAGGCTGGTTCTTCAGCCCAAAAGAGATATGAACATAAGCTTTGTCTTTTAAGCAGGAAATGTTTCTTGTTTTCATTAATTTCTTAGAGCAGGTAGGGTGTATCATTTTCCAGTTTATGACTGCTTGAGGGGGAACAGTGATAGGCCACTTGAGGTGGAAGACTAAAAGTGCTTGATGGTAGGGGTTTTTTTTAACATGCATCCACTGTGTGTTCTTCGATGAAAGCAGCTGTTTGATTGCCCCTTTCCACACTGTTCCGCCATTGCATTCTTTTTTAAGATATAGTGGCATGCATCCTCTTTAAATATGGCAAGATCTCCAAATCCAAACGTAAGTTACTGGCTCAGAAGCAAAATGGTTTTCCAAAAATCTTTGTAAGTGGAAAGCCATTATCTTTATGATTTGTGATCAAGCCAAAGGAGATTCTATCTCCAGAGCTCTCACTTGTTCCATATTCAACACACAGCCTGGATGAATATGCCAAGTTAATAGTTGAGCGTCTGTGCCAGGAAGCACTTCACCAGTTTGAGTTAAAGGAACATTGTCGGCTAAAGATTTCAATTGGAATGATTTTTCTGCCACAGCACCTCATAAAGAGTAGAGCTTCAGAAGATCTGGGGGGGTGTGATCCTTTCGGTTATAGGCGTGTGGGGTTTTTGCTTTTCATTCTGAAGGGTAGCTTCGGGTCGTCCTTGCTAACTACTGTGTGAGATGATTTATAGTCCTGTAGGTCCTGTAACCTGGTCACTGCAATGTCCAGAAATTTGATTTCCAAATGAGTGAGATGTAATTGCTCCCTCCTTCAGGTTGGCATCGTGGCTTTTTGTACTAGTGCTTGTAGCAGTCGCATCGTGATTAATAATGCTTGCTCTGAAAAAGATTCTGTGCTTTCTTTTTTAAGATACTAACCCATTACCTTATTAATGAAATCAGGTCAGCTTACAAGTGAGTCACTCATTTCACACGCAGATCTCTGAGGTTGTACGCCCACGTGGGAAACAAGGTCAGGCCAGCACTTCAGGAGATGATTGAGAGCTCGCAGATGCCAGTGCTTCAGGAGCGGTGAATGGGAGGCAGCAGGTTTTGTTTAAAAGGCAGATCTTGCGTTCAGCATGAGCCACTTCTTGCAACGTAAAATTTGTGGTGCTTGCCTAATTCATTTAAGAGGAATTAAGGTACTTTGAGGAATATTTTGTACAATAAACTGTAAATAAAAAGCCTTTAATGACTTAAATAAATCCCTGTGGCAGGGATGTTTGATGTTAGCGCAGATTATCTGGATCAAACTCATACTCTCAAAGGAGTACCATGTCATTGCTCAGATCCTCTAGCAGATCTCTTCCCACAAGATAATGGAAAATAATGGACTCTTCTGAAAAGAACCTGAATTGTGCTCCTTAACCGAGATTTATTCCTCATCTTCTCCAGCCTTATTTGTTCTTCAAGATCTTTTCTCTTACTTCTCCTTCCCTTGTTTTGTTTTATAAGCCCATCAAACTGGGAGGATATTCTGGCACCTGCAAAATAGGTAGCAAGGATTGTATTTCAGGATTTGTTACCATTCTACTCATTAAAGACTTAGGCTTTGACTTAGTCTCTGACTTGCCTTTCTAGGAGAAAATGAATAGATTCATGACAGAGGTTCTGTTGAGAAAAGTAGTTGTAAGGGAGGAAGGAGGGAGTCTTAATACCGCAAGGCACCAGCAATTACGGGAACCTGATTGTAGGGACCTGTTCTGAGAGCTGGGAGTAACCTCCTCCTTGCATTCTTCCCTTGTGCTTTTTTTAATATCAAATCAATAAAATTAATATACCTTCACTTCTTCTGGGACAAGTATACTTATGGCTGAAAACAAAAGGAGTGATTTCCAACATAATACGCAGTCTTAGCTTTAATCTGAAATTCAACCTGTAAACTCTCTATTGTAAATATTTTACTTGTGGGAAACTTTTTCTCTTACTAAAAACTAATAGATACAAACAAAGACCATAGCGCATGCAAATGTTTTCAGAGATTGTGCGCATTCACTCATTTCACAGCTGTGCTGTGTTTTTGCTTCTTCACACTTTTCTGTCGATCAGGTATTTGAGAATGAACATTCAGAAAAAGACACTGGGACCATAATCTAGCTCAGTTACTAAAACGTGTGCTTTGATTTCAGAAGTGGAAGCATGTGCCCCATGGACATAAAGAAACAAATCGAACTCAGAAATACAGAAGAAAATTCAGTCATCTCTTCTTGAGCTGTTTATGCAGTTGTGCTTTGAGTTTTAATCTCTTACGCTAACATACCTTCAGAAGAGAAATACAGACGTACACCAGGATACAAATGGCCTTTGTTTTTCAAGGAGAAGGGCTGATGTGAAGCTTTCCCGTATCAAACCATCTCTTAACTTGAAAAACTTTGGCATGTGTCTGCTCATGTCAAATCTTACGCTTTGGCATAGTTTTAGAGAAAAAAATGCAGTTAAGCGACTCCAGAAATCACTGCATGCCAATCTGTCTGGGTTTGGGCTTGGTTTCTAGGATTGCATAGGTGGTGTCTTCTCAGATTGAATTGGTGTCTTTGCATCTCTCCAGAAAGCTGAGATTGTAGACTGCAGATGTCTCCTTGTTAAGGGTGGTTTGGCATCGGAAGCATCCTCCCTCAGTGCCTCATAATCTGCACAGGCATCGACAAATTGTCAAAAGGATTTGAAATATTACTCTCAATCTATGAGAGACATGACACTTTTTTTTTTTTTTAAAATCTTGGCACTTTGAGAAACTTTCTGTCTCCACCATAAAAAGCTTCGGTGGTTATAATGTACAAAGGATGTCAACCCAGAGCTCCGTATCCTCTGCTTTCGTGCAGGAGACGTGCAGTTCTCCATGAAGTGTCTGGTACAAGGTAGTCTTCTTCCAAAACCTTTAAGCATTAACGTTAAAGGCACGCTGCAAAGGGTACTGGTCTTTGATGAGGAGACAAGGGAAAAGCTCTAGGAGTATATAAAGCAGATGTTTCTGAATACTGGAGGTAATACAAAAAAAGATAAAAATCCACAAAACTTACACACCCCTCCTGTACGGATACACATGTGCGCGCATATACTGGAATACACGCAGGCATTATTAAGCATTTTTATATACCTGTTTACATGCCGTGCTTTGAGTTATATATTTAGATATAAGGATAACGGTTTCCTTGGTGAAGTCCTGGAAATAGGACTGCCGTAAAGGCTGGGCAATTTGTGTGTTGCTGAACCTGACGATATCCCTTTAAGGAAGTACTTGAGTGAGTTTAGGAATGAAATTCGTTCTTTAGCATGCTTAACAGCAGATAAAGTGATTGAAGCCTATTTTATAAATTGGTATGTAATGCACACTTCCTACACTTTTTTTGTAGAAAAGGATTTTGAACTGCGGAGCAAAGCGGCAGTGCCCTGACTCTGTGTTTTTAAATGCACCTGTGGTGTTCTTCCTTTTCTTTTGCTTCCAGCTCCAGAAAGAGTCCGTGCAACAGCTCAGTGCCAAATGACACAAAGAGGCCGGCGGACCTGATCGGTCAGGAAGTGATTCTGGTTTCCTTCCTTCTGCTTCTCCTTGTCTGGTTTCTGAATCGAGAGTTTGAGGTCAGTTACCGCTTGCACTACCATGGAGATGTGGAGGCTGATCTTCATCGCACCAAAATTCAGAGCATGAGGGATCAAGCTGACTGGTTGCTGAGGAATATTATTCCATACCATGTGGCTGAGCAGCTGAAGGTTTCCCAGAGCTATTCCAAAAACCATGACAGCGGCGGCGTCATCTTTGCAAGTATTGTGAACTTCAGCGAGTTCTATGAAGAGAACTATGAAGGAGGCAAAGAGTGCTACAGAGTCCTGAATGAGCTGATTGGGGATTTTGATGAGCTGCTGAGCAAACCGCACTACAGCAGCATTGAGAAAATCAAAACAATTGGGGCAACCTACATGGCCGCTTCGGGACTGAACACCTCGCAGTGTCAGGACAGCAACCATCCCCAAGGGCATTTGCAGACCCTTTTTGAATTTGCCAAAGAAATGATGCGAGTGGTGGATGACTTCAACAACAACATGCTGTGGTTTAATTTTAAACTTAGGATTGGCTTTAACCACGGCCCCCTCACTGCTGGGGTCATTGGCACCACCAAGTTGTTGTACGACATTTGGGGTGACACTGTGAACATTGCTAGCAGGATGGACACCACTGGCGTCGAGTGTCGCATACAGGTGAGTGAGGAGAGCTACCGCATCCTCAACAAGATGGGGTATGACTTTGACTATAGGGGGACAGTCAATGTGAAGGGGAAAGGTCAGATGAAGACCTACCTTTACCCAAAATGCATGGACAATGGGATCGTGCCACATCACCAGTTGTCTATATCTCCAGACATTCGGGTTCAAGTGGATGGCAGCATTGGGCGATCTCCGACGGATGAGATTGCCAACCTGGTGCCTTCTGTACAGAATTCTGATAAGATAGCCCATGGCACAGATAACCCAGAAACCAAGGACATCCTTCCTTCCACCAAGAAGCTCCAGAAAGATGCGGTGAGAGCAGAGGAGTGGGGCAGGTTTGGCAAAGCTGTGGAGAAGACTGACTGTGAGGAAGCGGGAACTGAGGAGGTCAATGAACTGACAAAGCTAAATATCTCTAAGAGTGTATGATGCACTGTCGGAGTTGCATGAAGTGCTCTGTCAATAGAAACACAAAGACATTTGCAATTGGCAGTTTTCTTTTTCAAGAGAGACCTTCTCAACACCTGGGTTGTACGTTTGTTTTCATTTCGGCACCTGATGCTGTGTGGATCACAGCTCTTCAGGGTTCGTTTTCACCCATCTCTCTCCTCCATGCCCCAGATCACATCCCAGGCTCCCCAGCTCCCTGTGCAGCCATCTTACAGCTGAGTAGAGGATATTAAGTGCCTTCAGATATACTCCATTGGACTCCCTGTCAAGGTACAGAGGCCCCAAGTGAAATCATAGCTTTGGGTATTTATCTAATTTTAAGGAAGAGAAAAGCTGTGGTTATATCATTTTTATTGTTTCTCACAAAACACTTTTTTTGGCTAATGCAACTCCTTGGGTTTTTTATATCTCTCTGAACAATGTTTTACTGTTATCAGACCTTTTGTATGTAAACACACAGACAAATGTGCATGTATCTACCATATGAGACTGACATAAAGTGCCAGTAAAGTACCACGAAGGAATGTCTTGGCGAGGGGGTGACACAATTTGACTTTGTGTTGGGCTGGAGGAGGAGTTCTGCAGTGGCTCAACATTTAGTTAGAGTAGGCTGAACAACTGCTGTAGTTTTATTCTCCTTTACCAATGCTTTCTTCGACCTTAATGTGCCGTTGTGTGCTTTGGATACACTTCTTTTCCATATAGCCAATGAGTTACTGACCCGTGAGAATGGAATAAGGGTTCGGACTTCACCGGCTCTCAGGACAGGTTTCCAGAAGCAGAGGAGTGACCACGAGAGTGTTACAATTCAGGTCTTAAGAGTCTAAAGCAGTTTCATGTTACTCCGTTGCCTAGCTGAATTTGCGAAGGTAGGTGAAGTTGGTATCTCTGAGCTGCTCTGGTTTGAGAGAGAGAGAAAAGCAAAATAAATGTTTTGGGAATGCCTTTTATTTATTTATTTATTTTTATTTCTTTTTTTTAATTTGTTTGGGGGTTTTTGTGTGCGTGTGTGGAAGGGATCGGGAGAGATGAATTGTTAATTGGTTTAATAAGAGTAATAAGATGGTGTTTCAGCCTCTTTGAACTACCAACCACTGTGAGGATGTTACCTAGGCAATATCTGTTTCAAAGCTGGTGAAACTTCTGAAGCCACCAAACGCAGTTGAGTACCCCAGCTTCCCTCTGTACTGAATCAATGGTGCTGCACAATATTTTTCAGGATTTTTCCCCCTACACTGTGCTTTTGCGGCAGGGAAGAGAACAGCATGCTCCCTGCGTGCCACTGAAAGCAGGAATAGGGAAAAATGTCCTTTCTAGTGAGCTGAGAAGCACAATAATTTCCCAGTCCTGCAGAGGACTCTGTGCAGGTCCCTGGGACCAGAGACCCACGGGAGCACAGGAACCTGCTTGTGCAGAGGGAACGGCAGGACGGGGGCCTTAGACTGTACCAGTTTGCATGCTTCCATCACCATCCACTGACGTTTGATGCCCTGCTTTGGGTAATACTAATTATTCAGCTATTCCAGTTCAGCGAACTCCTTGCGACACCAAATAAAGCGTAAGAATCTTTATGCCCGAAAGAAGTTCATTAGCTGGGGGAAGGCGGGTGAAATGCGATGCTGTGCTGTTGCGTATTGGTGTGGGGTTGAATTCTTTCTTTCTGTCTGAAGTCAGACTATATCGATGCTTCTTTTTATTCCCTGTGTGATTTTAGGAGTTTGAGGAATAAGTACATACATTGTGAAGTTCCTGTTCAGCTATTTGAGATCCATCTGCACTCCATGGTCAGCGTGGAGCCCTTGAAGCCTTTGTCAGATGTCAGCCTGTGAGATTTCTGGATCTCAGTTAGTCAAACAAGACTGAACGCTGTTGTCACAGAAGCTGCTGTTTACGCACGTCTAAATTGTGTTTGATAGGAAAGCTATTTAAAATTAATCCTACTTGCTCAATCTGCCAGCACACAAAAAAAACGGAATGCTTATCCCCATACCCTTCTGCCACCGATGCTGTAGCCTGCTTGGGGGCTACTCCTGGCGAGCAACAGTATGAGGCTTTTATCAGGGCACAGTTTTACAGCAGCCTTCCTTCTCCATATATTAAAACTTGTCCCCTTCCACCCCCCTCCCTGTAGTGGGTTGCACTTCCAACTTTCAGGTAGTAGAATTCTGCAATTACCTCTTGAATCCGACGAATGTATTCTTGAAACCATTTTTAGGGTTCTCGTTTGAGTTAAGCGCGTGTCAGTATTCCTTTTCTTACAGCAGAGAGTTAACGTGGTCCGGAATTGTTTACATGCCTTCTAGTGTTACATTAGCCTCTCAAAGCCATTCAAACCTTTCTCCCTTTCACTTCTTTCTCCTGGTTTTGTAGACAGCTCTACCCAGCATTTCTCTCTGGTCGAGCAGCAGTTTGCAGTGGCAGAGTTCAGCTGAGATGCGCCATCTTCTCTCTTGCCTGAGACACTGCACAAAGCCTAAACCTCCACCAGCAGCCGCCCTGCGCCCAGTGAGAGGTTTGTGCCCTGTGAGCAAACCTGAAAGGGGAGAGTGCTGGAGTAGGGCCCCGCACCCAGAGCACCTCCCTGCTCGTTGGTCAAGCAACACAACGCAGAATGCAAAAGCCTCATCCTCCAGCCTGTAAAGTCAGTGCCGTCGTGGTGTGGTGCTGCGGGAGCACTGTCAGTTTTCTGGTAACGTTAGACTGCCAGAAGAACCACCAGGGCCTCCTTTTTTGTTGGCGCTAAGCTAACAAAATGAGTGAGGACAGAAGCGTTAGCAGACTCTGAAGTCAAGGGCTGTTGTCTGCTCTGGGAACTGCCGGCGACGTTACTCTGCCTGAACTCCAAAGCTGGGAGAAGGGCCGTGCGGAGCTGAGTCGCCGTGGTGCCCCTGGTAGTGTATTGCCAGCAGCAAGCGTTTGGTGGCTGAGACCGCAGGTCTTCTCATGGAGGTTTTAAATCTGCTCTTTAATGCCGTGTAGTGACAAAATGGAGAGGCTAAGCTCTCCACGTATGGTTTGGATAGCGGGGCTTTCCCAGGCACAAGGAGCGAGGAGATACCCGTTTTCTGTTGTAAAACAGTGGGAGCAGAACCTTTACACCTTCCCTTTACGCCTCCGTAAAGATGTCCCAATACTTGCAAAAATAACTCTGGTGGCGTTTTTAATGGCATTGCGCGGTTCCGCGGTCCTCTCTGCGGCTGTGACACGTGTGCGCTGGTGGCAGGGGTTGATCAAAACTCGTTTCGTTAAAATACCTTTTGTGCTGTTCTGTTAGTGCCGCCACAATTCGAACGCGATGTGAAAGTTGGGGAGTTGCCAGGTACCTGGAAGTGTGTTCTGTGAGCATAGTCCGTGCATTGCTGAGCTTCCTATTTTTAGGGTGTTTTAGTGATGACAATTTAAAAATTATCGGGGGGGGGGGGGGGCGTGTAGTAAAATTGCTGAATATTCGCGAGCCCCATGCTGCCCTCTGCCACAGTTCACTTGCAGGAGCTGCGTTAGAGCATAATGAGGAATACGCTGACTGTTTTCTGCAGCGGCGTCTGAATCTGCTGCTAGCACACAAAGATGCTTCTTTTTCTCCCGGCTTCTTCTGTGAGACAGATTTCTTATTCAAAACGAAGTAAGTGGCATTCCCAGTGATTTACTTCTGGCGTTTATAATTTTAGGGGAAAACAGGTTTGCCTGTTATTTCCCAGGGTTTGAGGTTGTTCCCCTGTGCTGGAGGTAACGCCAGTGCTGCGAGCAGGGCGGGACAGCATGTCCCAGTACAAACCATAGGAGGATTTTTAAGATGGCAAAATGAGGGGGAAGAGGATGGACTCCCCAAGGGCTTTACGAAAAAACCAGTATTTGGATACTCTTCCTTCAGGGCTAATACACAGAAAGGGGGAGCCCAGTGCAAAAATGAACAGAGCTATAAACCAAACACTGTACCCGTACCAGCTTTTAGTTAAAGAAGAGCTTATTCTCGATTAAAGAGCCAAGCTTTTAGGGTATCTAGCATTTTTAAATTAACTCTAACCTGTTTCTAGAACTTTAATTCTGAATACAACAAAGTTGTTGCAAGGGAGCAGTTATTCACTTCACGTCTTTATTTTGCAACACCAGAAGAGGCTGAGAGCACCCGAGGGTGGTTATAATGTGATCAGCTGTGTAACTGTGCAGCTAGGGCTGGGGTTTTTGCCAAACTTAAAGACTGTGGCTGTTTTCTCCCTTCTTTCCTGCTGTGGGCTTGTTTGCTCGGCCTGGGTGGGATACCCGAGAGGTTCTTGCCTCCCTGCTCCTCACCTTCGCTAAACTGCGTCTTCCGTGCTGCACAGCAGTGCTTGAGCTGTGCTGCTGCCAGGTCGCAGCTTCAGGTGCTGCTTTCGCTGCTCTTCGCCTCTCTGTTTCCTGATGTAAAGGAGAACAGTACATTTGGTTTGGTCTCTCGGCCCATTTGTGTGGTCACAGCTGCAGCTTTCTCCTCGTGGTGGTGTTAAGCTGCTGGACAGAAGATACAGAAGAGCAGCAGGCGCATCCCAGTAGTTCAATTTAAGAATTCCGTGGAGAAAAAAAACCCGACATTTTTCATCACACCAAAAATGGGAAGAAAGCTTTATTACCCTGAATTTTAGCAAGGGTGCAAAACAGAAGAGGGTAAGAAATAAAATCCAGTGTTTGTTGTCAGTGTTGGGATTCGCTGAAGCAGTGTTCCTTGAAGTCTTGTTTTAGTGAAATACTACAAAACTGCTAGAAATGCCCTAATTATTCATTGGTGTGGCTTTCCCAATGGCTGCAGATGTCGCAGGGGTGGTTGGACTGTAAAGTCAGAATGACTGAGCTCTGAGCACCCTGGGCTGGTGGAAGATGTCCCTGCTCATGGCAGGAGGGTTGGAACCAGATGATCTTTAAGGTCCCTTCCAACCCAAACCTTTCTATGATTCTATGATTTTCGTGTGGAAAGAGAAACAGTCCAGGCAGAGGGGCAGGGATCCCCCAGTGCCGCGGTGCTGCCACCTCGATGCCCAGCAGCTGTAAAAACCCAGCTGGGGTGGGACATCGTGATGTGGAGCATCGGTTTGGGCAGGAAAGTCATTCATTCCAGCGTTTTTCCTTTGGAGTTCTTTACACAGGCTGCAGCAGTCCTTGTTTGGATTTCTAGGAATACAGCATTTAAGGAGAAAAACCTGGATTACTATTTGCTGTTGCTGGGAATATCTTCTGCAGGCCGTTGCGGCAGGATTCTGCAAAGTCCTGTAAAACAGTTGGAAATGGTAACCATTGCACGCTAATTCCTGAAGATGCTGTAGCTGCCCGGGTTTTCATGTCAGTGGTCTGATGATTTTTAGTCGAGGGCTGTGAAACTGTGGACCGTTTTCTGCTAAAATATACCAAAAACCATGAAGGAAACTGGAGAGGTGGGAGACGGTGAGCTGCAGAAATGCAGCGTGAGCAGCGCAGGACCCGGCGTAATGGTGGGATTTGGGCTCGCTGTGCAGATGCGCGTGGGGCGGGAGAGGCTCTGTGTGATAACGGGCGCTGCCAGGTCTGACATCGGTGAGAAAAGGAGCAGGTGAGCGTGAAACGAGGCGTCGGGTTGTGCTGAAGGCTGATCTTTAATTTCCAGGTGCGGTGTCCTCGCTTGGCTGCTGCAGGGGAAGGTTCCGTGGTGTGAAGAAGAGCCCTCAGCTTCCCAGCCAGCTGAGCAGTGCATGTTTCCTGTGCTGGGGTCAGGGAGCCTGAAAATGGGCAAATTTTTTTGTAATCTGCTTTAACGCCACCCTCTGAACTCTGTCCAGCACAATGAGTTCTGTCAGTGAAAACTGGACACCAGGAGCTTACTGTCTTTCTCTTATCAGAGTTTGTTTTAAATCAAACATCTGGCTCTGAAGAGGTTCAGGCAGAAAATAAAAATAAAATAGGGGTGAAAAGTATGTTGTCTCAACAGTGGCTCAGTTTGAGTGGTGCCGTGGGGATTTTTGAGGTGCTCTATAGGCGCTGGGTAGAGAAGAAATAATGCAAGTTTTCTGTATAAAACCCTTTTCAAGTCTTTGTCAGGTGAGCTGAACTTCTGTCTGCAGCCCAGAGAAGTGGCTGGGCTGTACGCTGCATCGAGAAGTGTTTGCTGCTTACCTCAAGAGTCGACATTAGCTTTTGAGAAGGAAGATTAGTCTGGAAAAAAATAGATCAGTAGGAGATATTTAAAGCTTTTTCCCCCCCAGTACTTTACAGTAGCTGCTAACCATTTGCTCGCCGAACCACACCGCCCAGCCCGAGGCTGGCGAGGAGCCGCAGGCAGGCGCCTGGTGTTGCCACGCGCGCCGCTCCGGATGCGATACGTTTAACCTCACCTGCAGCAGCTGCTCCACGCGCCTGTCTCTGCGTCGGGACTCTGTGTCGAGGGAAGTAGTCGTTGGTGGTTCTGGGAAGGCCCCGAGGCCGCTGTGTTGGCTTCTCGCGTCTTGGCCTGTCCGTGGTTTGTTGTCTTCTCTCCCCGTTCTCTGGCTCACTGCGACAACGCGTATTTCAGCCTCCAGAAGTTGCAGCGTTCACTGAATCTGAAGAACTGCAGAAGGTTGTGGCTGGGAACAGTTACTAAAATTCTAAGTTTCGACTCTAACCAATCTGTCATCCGGCGACGAGCAGCGATGCGTGGTGGAAGTCGGAGCCGAGCGTCCCAGCGGGAGCCTGCTGCCAGCACCGCCACTCGCACGTCCCCGATTTGAGCGTTAATTCGCAAATCCTCCTGCAGATGAGTCAGAACGAAGCGACTTTCTGGAGTTTTTCCTTCTTTTCTGCCTTAGTCATTCAGCTCTTCACTTGTTCCTAACTTAATGTGTTAGGTAAAGATTAGTTCGCAGTTGAAAGACGGTTTGTATCGATTCATGGTTGAAAGATTGAAGCTCAGGGCAGGGAAAATGCAGCGTGTGGTACATCGGCGGGTGCGGCCCAAGGGAAAATGCCTTTCGCTTCTTTGAAACTTCGCCTTCAGTTGAGTGAGACTAGAGCTTCGGCTGTGATTTATTTCTAATATTAGTTGTGTAACTCCACCTTGCTGTCGCCCCTAGAAATTGTCCAAAGGAGGGGGTTCGCAGTAGTGCAGTGGTCTGCTCTGCCTGCACTTCCTGCTCAGGAAGTGTGGGCTGAACGAGTGGTCGGTGAGGTGGATTGAGAACTGGCTGAATGGCAGAACTCAGAGGGCTGTCATCAGCGACGCTGAGTCTAGTTGGAGGCCAGTAACTAGTGGTGTCCCCCAGGGGTCAGTACTGGGCCCAGTCTTGTTCAACTTCTTCATCAACGACCTGGATGAAGAGTTAGAGTGTACCCTCAGCAAGTTTGCTGATGACAGCAAACTGGGAGGTATGGTAGATACACCAGAAGGCTGTGCTGCCATTCAGCATGACCTGGATAGGCTGGAAAGTTGGGCGCAGAGGAACCTGATGAGGTTCAACAAAGGCAAATGCAGGGTCCTGCACCTGGGGAGGAACAACCCCATGCACCAGTACAGGCTTGGGGCAGACCTGCTGGAGAGCAGCTCTGCGGAGAGGGACCTGGGTGTCCTGGTGGACGACAGGTTAACCATGAGCCAGCAGTGTGCCCTGGCTGCCAAGAAGGCCAATGGGATCCTGGGGTACATTCAGAGGAGTGTGGCCAGCAGGTCGAGCAAGGTTCTCCTTCCCCTCTACACTGCCCTGGTGAGGCCTCATCTGGAGTGCTGTGTCCAGTTCTGGGCTCCCCAATTCAAGAAAGATGAGGAGCTACTGGAGAGAGTCCAGCGGAGGGCTACAAGGATGGTGAGGGGACTGGAGCATCTCTCCTACGAGGAGAGGCTGAGGGATCTGGGCTTGTTCAGCCTGAAGAAGAGAAAGCTGCGAGGGGACCTAATAAATGCTTACAAATATCTGAAGGGTGGTTGTCAGGAGGACGGGGCCAGACTCTTTTCAGTGGTGCCCAGCGACAGGACGAGGGGCAATGGGTACAAACTGAAGCACAGGAAGTTCCGTCTGAACATGAGGAAGAACTTCTTCCCTCTGAGGGTGACGGAGCACTGGAACAGGCTGCCCAGGGAGGTTGTGGAGTCTCCTTCTCTGGAGATATTCAAGACCCGCCTGGACAAGGTCCTCTGCAGCCTGCTGTAGGTGACCCTGCTTCGGCAGGAGGGTTGGACTAGATGACCCACAGAGGTCCCTTCCAACCCCTAACATTCTGTGATTCTGTGATTTGGCCCCTGTGCAGGCACTGGGGCAGGGTCCCACCGGCACCGTCGGGCATTTCTCTTCATGTGTAGTAGCTTGGGAGTCCGCAGCTGCCAGAGTAACCCTCTCCCCAGTTTAATTGCTGCTAGTTTTCAGAGACCATGTAGAAATAGAGAGAGGGATGCTGAGACAGAGACTTGTTATACCCTACTGCGAGTACAGCTTTAAACTTCCGAAGTAATAAACTCTTTCAAGCCAAGAGCCTTAACAACTCCAAACATCTGCGGAGAGACAAAACAGTTTCAAGTTTGTGCTGAATATTGGGGAATTTTTTTCTGCTCAACGGCGGGTGTCTCCTGTTTGCCGGGAGGCAGCGGCAGTATCCAAAGACGATAAGGACCTTGGCCACCCTCACCGAACTACCCAGGAACAGGTAGACAGGCTCTCCCCTTGTGCTCTCAGGAAAGTCACCTCACTCCCCGGGGCTGGTGTGATGGCTTTATATATTGCGTTGCTCGGAAACACGCCTGCTTTCCGTGAAACAGTATTTTTAACTTAGCATAAAACATCTTTGCTGGCGGAGGGGCTGGGTTCCTCTGTTCCCACCCCCCAGGCTCTTTCGGTCCTGCGGCGTTGAGATGCAGAGGGCGGGGATGCTGATGTCGGGAAAGCCAGGTGAGTCGGGAAGGAGCTGGATGTGCCCCGGGAGCCGGAGCCGACGAGGGCCGGAGCTGCGGAGCCGCCGTGTCGGTCCTGCAGCAGTGGGTCTCTGGCAGCCGCGGGCCGGGGCCTCGGTTCCCCGCAGCTGGAGGTTTGGGGAGCTTTGCGGAGCCGGTCCACGATGGCTGCCAGATGCCTTTGTAAATACGTCTTCCCTCCTGGCCTGTTGGCTTCGTTTCATGTTTTCACGTGAGCAGATTTCAGTTGGTTTTTAGAAACGTCCACTAGAGCCCGAGGCGCTGCCGCCTGACCCCGGCTGGGCTGGGGTCTCGCCGACCCCGGCTTACGCAGTATTGCGCCTGCACGCGACCCGACATAACATGTCACTGGGCGTCAAGAGCGGTGGCACCCAATGACCAACAGCCTGCCAGAAGCGGTTTTCAAAGTGAGAAACTCAAATCAGGGTTGGCTTTGGCTTACTGAGGAGCTGTCAGCCGGGCAGCGGCGCGGGCGCGGAGCCGGGACGGACGCCTGACTGTCCCCTGCTTGCTTTGAGAACTGCCTCGACAGTGTTACCCGCGACTTCGGCACTGCCTGGCCTTGGCTAAGCACGTGTGGAGATTGTACAGAAAGCACTAATGGAGAACATTATTGAAACATTAATTGAGAACAGTTTCCAGCTGAAAGAAGAAGAAAGAAAAAAAGGCAAATTAAAGGATTTTAAGGTCTCCAGGTTAGCTGGAAATTGTTTCTTCATGACATCTCTGTTTTATTCCTCTTCCCACCCAGCGAAGCCCATGCTCCCGCTACCTTCTCCCCAACCTTCTTGCAAAAAGAGAGAGAACCGGTCTGTTTACACCCACCGCTGGGGGAAGCTGGCGGATCCTGCCGGGGCTTTGCTGGGCGACGGGGCTTCCTCGCAGCGGCTTCCCTGTAAATACTCTGCCTATGATTTGTTGACAAAACCGACATGGAAAAAAGTTGTATCTGTGAAATACTAAGCTATATATGTATATAGATAAACCGCATATTATCTCCGACTCGTTACTACAGCTCTGTAATCAATTGTATATGAAACTGTTTTACTGTATGGCAGATCATTTCACGCTATCTTAGATGTAGAAAAGCTGAGAAAGTAATTCACAATACACTATGTCAACTTCAAATTGGTTTGCTTTTGTATTTTTGCTCCAGCACGACCTCAAGTGCAGTCCTGTGCCGTTTGCACATTGTTTCCGAGAAGAATAGTTTGGAACAGAAGTTTTTTCAGCCCTTTGTTTTGGATCTGGCTTTTTACAATGTTTCTTTAATAAATCACGAACCCCCCGAGTTCATTGCTGGTTAGGTGCATATTGAGAAGGCTTTTTAAATGCAAAAGGAATTTGTCACATAGACCGCTGCACTTTGATGTGTCGGTTGGCGGTAAATGACCTCCGTGTTCCCCAAGCCAGATGAGAAGACAGCTCCTTCCTAATTTTTCGTCCTTTTAATACCACTGTAAAGTGTGGGGAAGGGGCTGTGCAGCGGCCCAGCCGGCAGCACCTCAGCAGCTGTCGTCATGTCCCTGCTGGCTGCAGCCAGAGGTCTCGGCACAGAGCTTTGCCACACAGGGAGCTTGCTTGGGCCAAAACTGAGGGTGAATTTTAAGCAGTTATTTTTTTCTTTAGCAGAGAGCAGGGATTGTTTATCCTGGAATGCCAGTGCCTTATTCAAATGAATCCGCTTATGAAGTGGAGTGAGGCATTGTTATTCTGGAGTGAGAGTCCGCGGACGAAGAAACGGCCGACAAGGAGCGGCTGGCTGGGAAGAGGAGCCTTGGTGCTTTCAGACTCTGAACCTGTCCGGCCAAAAGAGCTGAAAGTGTTGGACTGCTGCAGGCAGCTGTCCATCCGTCCGTCTGTCTGTCACACCGCCGCCTCCCTGGGGGTCTCTTTTAGCATCCTGCTATGTATTCACTGGGTTTTGCTGGGGGGGGGGGGGAGGGGAACCCTGCTGAAGCCGTGAGCCCTTGCAAAGTCAGGTTTTGACCTGGCAGGTTCCCCCTGGCCCCGTGCCCAGGCACCCTGCTCCTCTCCTCCCGCCCAGAGACCTGCAGCCGTCACGGCCCACAGCACTCAGCCCTTCTCCTCGAGGCACGCACAGGCGGTGGGGCCCTGCGGCCATCAGCTTTTTACTGGTCCAGCTGGGCGTCCGCATCTGGGCGACAGCGTTTGCCTCTCCCTGCGACTGCAGCACACAGAATCACAGAATCACAGAATGGTAGGGGTTGGAAGGGACCTCTGTGGGTCATCTAGTCCAACCCTCCTGCCGAAGCAGGGTCACCTACAGCAAGCTGCACAGGACCTTGTCCAGGCGGGTCTCGAATATCTCCAGAGAAGGAGACTCCACAACCTCCCTGGGCAGCCTGTTCCAGTGCTCCGTCACCCTCAGAGGGAAACGCCGAGAGCTGTGTCCTCCTGGAGTCGTGGAGAGGTGGAGTCCCATTTCTCCGAGGGTGCCAACTTACTGTTTTCCTCCATATTTTAAATAGTTTTGTTTTTTTTCTGAAGACAAGGTAAGTACCAGAGCACGTGCGCGATGCGCATGTGGCGCGATGGGCTCTGCGGCCAGCAGTTTCACCGTGTTCCTCGACGCCAGCCCAGGTGTTTAATGCCAATAGGTGTGTGTAAGCCATGCTTGAGCGTTCCTGCGTGCCTTCTGTCGCAGGGGGAAGATGCTCCAGTGTCACCCAGCCAGGTTCCTGTTGTAGATTGTGGTGATTGTCAACTGCCAAGGGGTATTTTATAATAAATCTTATCGAGGCATTTCAAATAAAGCCAGTCTTCCTGTTTTGCTTTTCAGTGCTGCGTTGTCTTCTCCCCAGGTAACCCCATGTTAAAGCCTCTCCTCTTCCTGTGCTTTGGTTCGTGGTCAAGAACGCGTTGCACGCCGATGCTGGCTGCGTTGAAAGATGCACGCTGTGTTTGTGTAGTGTACACGGGGACTCTGGGTACGAGAAACGCCCGGCAATCTTTCGGGGATGTGGTTCCCAGAAGGCCAGCCTGCGTTTGTCCGTAGGCAGCCTCGGGGGACTCGGCATCCTCGGCAGAGCCGGGCAGCCTGGGATGACAGAGCTGACCTGGAGGCTGTCGCACTTCTGCCGGCGCTGCCGGGCATCTTGCACCTCAGGCACGCAGCAGCAGCGGGGAGCTCCGCAGGACCCACGGGCTTCTGCCTTCTTTGCGTTTCGAGGTTGTCCCAGGTGCCTGGAAGGTAAGCAGGAGCTTCCCCACGGTGCAGTGGCGTGGCGTGGGGGCTGATGGGCGTTGCCCGGCTCTGCTGCTCTCGGGGTCAGCTGCGTCGGAGGAGGCACCGTCAACGCTGGGGTGATGCAAATGTGTGACTCGCCCCAGGTGTGTGGCCGTAGCACCCGGAGCCGTCTCGCTATCTGCGGGATGCTGCGCCCGGCTTGTGCCCTCCCCTGCTTACTGGAGGTGATCCTTCAGCATTTCTTCGGGAGGTGAGAGCCTGGGATGAGCGCTGGCCTGGGCTCGGCCGGGCGTGGAGAGACCACGGGAGGTGGTGAGGAGCAGATCTGCCAGCTCCCGATCCGGGTTCCTAGGGTGTTCTTGGGGGGTTGCCTGGGGATCCCCAGCTCCAGCTGCTTCCCTGGTTCCCTGGGGCTGCTCCAGCTCCCGCTGGGTCTCAGCCCCACAGCCCAGCCCGAGCTCTGCCCGAGGGGACACCCGCCCGCCTCGCCGTGCTGCCCCATGCTGACCCAGCACCAAAGAGCCAGTGTCGCCGACCCTGGGCCCGCTCCTGGTGCAGCACAGCAGCGAGGGTGCTGGAGCCTGGCTCCCCGCATCGGCAACTGGCTGTCATTTTCACTACCCTTGAAAGGCTTTTCCTCCACCTTCGGGGCAAAATCTTTCTTTGAAGCAATAATTTTTGCACTTGCTTGCCCTAGTTTCGTAACGTTTCAGTCCAGCCAAAGCCCGTGAGCGATTGGTGCGCGGTTACCGCTGCCGCTGAAGCACTCGGTGGTGGCGTTGCGCGGCGCGGTTCTGCCACGGCGCAGGGGAGCGGGGACCTGCCAGAGCTTCGCTCAGCCGGCTTTTGTTCTCACTTGTTAATCAGTGTTTTGCTTTTGGTAACTAAATTTTTGTTGCTTTATGGTGTCGAGCAGCAATTCTCATTTCACAGCTTTGCAGAGTTTATGGGAATTTTAAGAGCTAGATGCAAATGAACTTCATTAACATGCTTAATTATCTTATAAGCCTCATATCCATCTGTCCTGCATATGCTTTGTACTCGATGCTTTAAGACAAGCCCCCGCGTTAGGCTTTGCGCGAGGCGGCTGTTAGCGGGAGCCTCTGGACAGAGCCCGGCTCTGCCTGTGAAGGGACGGGGCTGCGGTGCCGGAGGCGAGTGTCGGAGGTGAAACCTCATCTGCCAAAGGCCGGGTCCCAGCTGGGAGCCTGGAAACGAACCGGTAAAACACAGGGCAGGATGACACCACCTTAGGAATGTTTTGCTGAAAGCAAAAACCAGCGTGGAAACATTTCTGGTGTGACAGAAGGGGAGAGACGCTGGCAAGAGGCTCCGGGCCGGCAGCTCCTTGATGGGTGGGAGGTCGGGGCTGGGAAGGCAGAGCCGGAGGCAGGAGCTGTGCCCAAGGGGAGTTCGCTGTAGAAAAGCTCTGGGTCAGTCCCCAGAGGAGACCTGGCCTCGTGGTGCCGCGCTGAAGGGCCTGTCCCACACTCAGGCGTCTCTAGATGAGGGATTTCAGCCGGGGAACGTGCAGAGGGTGGGTTTGCTGTCAGGGTCGCTGCAGAGCTGTGTACCGGTGCTCAGGCTGGGGTCCCTCCTCTCCCGCACCCCAGGGCAGTGTGGGAGAGCTGCGGCGCCCGGCAGAGCACCCATGGGTGCCCTGCTCAGACGCCAGCCTGGCACTCGTGACGGTGTTGGGGTGCCGGGTGGTAGCGCCAATTACTCGCAGGGATCTCTGGCCCCTGGACCAAGGGGTGTGCAGGAGACGCCCAAAGCTTGAACGCGTGGCTGATCAGCGTGGTTCCTGGCAGAAAGCCGGGCAGGGTTTGCGTGGTTCCGAAGGCGTGGGGGTGGCAGGGCTCGGGTGGCCGGAACGGTGGGGAGCGGCAGTGCCAGGGCCAGAAGCCGGCTGCAACGAGGGGCTGCGCCCTGCCGGGCTCCGGTGCTGAGCGAGTCCACACGTTTCTGCCCGTGCGCGGAGCGAAGCTGCGGGCAGAGACACAAGAGCCTCGAGAGCCCGATGGGGTCTTCTCCGAGCTGAATCTCCAGGTCCAGCTGCCTGTTTCAGCGGTCAGTACTCCTGTTTTGGGGAACTTGGAGCGCCAGAGCCTTCCCTGATGGCCGGCTCCTCTCCTGCCTGGGGGATGGTTAAAATAAACCCCAAACCTTGCCCGTTTGCAGCCCAAGATCCTGGACTTGCATCCCTTCATGGCACACGATGCGTTTTGCAGTGGGGAAGCTGTGCTGCTGTTGCAGCGCTGGGTGCCGCGAGCAGAATCGCCGCGAATGCTTTTGTCCTTATTTAATTTTATTCAAAAATATCAGAAAAAATGACTTGCAGGTTGTTTTGCAAATCTGTAGATCTGCTGGGCAAGAGACAGTGCAAATCCCGAAGGGTTTAGGGGCCGTAACGGGGGCTGAGCACAGGGAGCAGCTCCGGAGGAGGGGGCAAGGCGGCTGCAGGGGTTGGGGGTGCGGAGCTGGCGGTGCTGGGTACAGCGAGCATCTTGGCAGGGAAAAACAAGCCAAGGGCAGGACTTGGTGCAAATCTTTAGCTACGACCGTGTGGTGCTGGAGCTGCCTCCGTCAGAGGACGCGGTGCACAGGGGTGACCCGCCGGGGTGCTGCTCGCCGGCCTCTCGTCTCGAGAAGAGCAGTGACGTTGCTTTGCAGCGAGCGGCCGCTCGTCGGGCGTATGTTTGTGCAGAAGCCAGAGGAGAACGTGAGTTTTTCCAGGCCCGGAAGGGAGCGAGGACGCATTGTGCAGCAACCCCAGAGCTGCGCAGCCCTGGGGACGGGCAACCATCGCCACAGCCATGAGTCCGTTGTGTGCGGGGAGCGCAGCGCATAGCAAAGCGCTGACGGAGCAGCTCCTTCCCTTCCCGTGCTCCTGCCAGCTCACACCGTGGCAAAGACACCCTGTTCCCGCAGGGGCTCAGATAACGCCCTGGGCACCCCTCTGCCTTCCTCCCTCTCTGCATCCAGCCTCCCTGGTCCAAAGCCAACGTCGCTCTCGAGTTACCCACCACGCAAGCCTCCCCGTTTTCCTCCAGTGCAGCCAGACGCGAGGCTGAAGACTGAGGATACTGAAAAATCTAGAGCTGGAGCTCTAAAAAATTTTAAACATTAGCAAGCAATGGTGACCCTGCGCGCTTAGGGGCTCCACACTGGGATGCTGGAGCTGGAAAGATGCTCAGCACCTGGGGAAGAACTGAAACCTCCGGTCATCCGGCACAAATAGCGATGCGGCTGCAGGGTGAGCAATGCCGCTCCGTGCCGCTGCGTGACCGCGGGCACAGGGACCCGTTTGCAGGCAAAGGGCCCTCGCCGAGCCGTGGCGGAGGAGGTGGGGGGCCAGCACAGGCTCGAGGACGGGCTTTGCTTTGCACAAGGAGCTGACACAAAGTCTGAAACTCCCCCCCTGCCGCGCCCAGCTCCCCTGCGGCACTGGGATGGGGAGAGGCCACGAGCCCAAACGCTCTGCAAAGCCGGGCTGTGGGCACTGGGGAGAGAAAACGTGGGGTTTGGGACCAGTTGGTGGGTTTGGAAGCAGGTGCTCTGCGGGCGTTTCAGGGGGAGCTCAGGGATGTGCCCAGGTAGCACAGACCCCGCGGGGACTGTGGTTTGATGGCGACGTGGGCGATGTACAAACCTTTTATTGACAGCACTGGTGATTATAACTCTGTGCCAGCCGGGCTCTGAATCCCTCCTCCTGGAAAAAGGGGATACGGTTTGCCTTTTCTTTTATAATTCCTGGAAAATACAATGAGAAGTGCCCCCCTCGTGTTGCTCCTGCCCCATGGAGCCCCTGTTGCACCGTGCTTACCCCACTGTGCAGTGCTGATTCGCACTGCGGGCCCCACGGCTGCACCCATGGGTGCCTGCGAGATCCAGCCGTGCACAAGCAGCTTTGGTGGGGTCAGGTCCTGCTGGTTGGGCTCCTCAGCTCCCATGAGCTCCCCCAAACTCTGCCCGGTGAGATCCTCCCCATCTCCAGTGAGAGGGGTCGCAGGGAGTCCGCGGAGAGGGGAGCATCCAGGGGAGGAGAGGAGCTGGTGCAATACCGGGGTGGTGCCTGGTGCCAGAGATGCCCCCGAAATGGTTTTTAGCCCTGGAGGTGCCCGGTTTGCTGGTGCTCTGGCGTAGGGGCCCCGCGGGGGCTGGCACCATGGTGCTGATGCCAAGTGCACCCGTGGGGGCATTGGAAAGGGGAGTCAGGGCGGCGAAGGGCTCAGCTTCCAGGTGAGGTCTTGCAGCATGCGTCACTTGCTGCTTCCAGGCCGGGTCCCCAGACCCCTCCTTCACTGCTGGACTCTGCTCGATGCGCCGTGTGCTATTTTCCTTCCTCCTGGGTGCATTTTTGGGTGCCCCTGTGCTACCTGCCCGCGGCAGAGGGCAGCTTCTTGCTTTTCTACCTGATGCACAATGGTGTAAATGCCTGAAGGACCCTCATCACTCAAGGTGCTCCCCAAAGAACAAAGATGCCAGAAGAGACCCCGCAAAGCAAAGGGACAGTGACACATGGAAACCTGCAGCTCTCCCCTTCGCCCCTGTCGGCAGCTGGGGCTGGGTGGCCCTGGGGACACGGGGACAGGAGTGGCGAAGGCGCAGGGCCCGGCATGGCCCAGCCTTTATCTCCCCCTAGTGCCACCCGCTCCGCTGCTTCGCTCCAGCGCTGCACAGTGCACAGAGTCCAGCGGTGCCGCACATGGCGGCCGTGGGGTTTGGGGGGACCCGGCTCCAAGGCAGCGGCGCCCTGGACCAGCGCAGTGAGCACAGCCGCTGCCGGAGTGCAGGGGCACGAGGTGCAGCGTCGTGGCGGGGCAGGACCCGCATCGGGAGCGATGACCGAAAACCCGGTCGAGCAAACATCAGGCAGGGCCGTGGCGCCCGACAGCGATACGGAGGCGTTCGGCATCCTGGGAGCGTTACCGCTGTGGTGGTGATGGGGAGGAGAGGGAGATGACGAGAGTGAGGCAATGAAGGCGCCTTTGCTTGGCCCGAAGGTACTGCCAAGGCTGAAAGGAGGTTGCTCCCGTGTTGCGGTCAGCGCGACATCGTGACCTGTGCAGGGCTGAGGTTAAGGGTTCATCGCACCTGCGAGGCTCCCCGGGGCGAAAGGAGAGTGTTGTCCCCTGGCTCTGAGGCCCTGGGGGGCCATGAGACCAAGCCCCGCCGGGTCTCTGCGCTGCGCTTGGGCAGCCCCGGCACCGCTGCAGCCTGGGATCAGCCCTGGGCTCTGCAGGACCTTTGGGGACAAGGACTTTGCTCCGTCCTGAGCCCATCCTGTCCCCGGGCCATGTGTGCACCGAACTATGTCCAGCCTCAGCAGGAGACATGGGGTTGCACACAGCCCATCGGGCTCCACAGGCATCTCTGCTCTGCTGCGGCCAGCATGCGGGTTTGTCCTCTGCCGTTAGCTCTGCGCTGTCCGTGCCCGGCCGCCTGGACAGGGCAAAAAGAGGAAGAGGAGGGCGGCTCGACCATCAGCCCGGTGCAGTGAGGTGTGTGGCAGGGAAATGGTTAAAAAGGCACCTTTGGCACCACAAAAGGGTTTTGTATGGCTGTGGGGAGCGGGGGCCTGCCCTGTATTTGGCTCCCCGCATGCCCCTTTGCATCCTGCTGCGGGCGACACACTGTGCTCTGCCTCAGTGACCTGTCCCCACTGGGGACTCCACAAGGGGTTGTCCCCAAGCCGGGGACAGAGCTTGTCCTGATTTAGTGCTTTTCGGTTGCCCATTGGGGTACCAGACATGTTTTAGCCCTTCTGCTCGGCCGTGGCTGGGACCGAGACCTGCACGTGGGGCCAGGGACGCAGGGCAGACTGGGCAGTGTGGGTCTGTAGTGTGTGGGGCCGTACTACGCAGGGTGTGGGGCTGGACGGGACCCAGGGATCTGGGAGGCGGGAGGCTGTGGCTATGCTCTGCGGGGAGCGTGGGACGCACAGGCAACCTCCGCTCTACGGGGGAACGTGAGCAGTGCTGGCTTCACATCACCGTGTCCCCAATACAAGGACCTGCCCGAGCCGGGGGGGGTTGCACAGGAGCCGTGCTCATGCTTGGCCATGAAACATCCTCTGCAGCATCCCCTAAACCCGCTGCGCTCCTCCACTCCCGGTACCGATCCCTGGGCGGTTCCCAGCAGGAATCAGCCCACAGAAGGAATTTGCTGCACTCTTCTGGCTTTAGAAACATTTCGAATCAGAGGATTCCTCTTTTCAAATCGCATAGAGGGGAGTCCCGCACCCAAAGGGTTAATTGCAATGAAAGCCCGTTTGGTTTTAGCAGCCCCTCCCGGCCAGGAGCTCGCTGGCAGCCCTGCGCCCGGGTATTTATAGCACGGTGAACTTTGAGCGTGTCCAGCGAGCGGGCACAACCCCAGCTGGAGACACAGGGAGGCCCCAGCAGAGCTGGAGGCTGTCGGGAGTCCCGGCCCCAGAGCTGCAGCGAAGCAACCAAGATGATCTGCCACCTCATCCTGGCACCCACACACCCCGCTCCGGAGCTGGGCGCCCAATGGCCAGGCAGTGCTGAGGCAGCCAGCGACCCCCAGCTGTGGGACCCCCGTGAATGTGCCTGGATGGCTGAGGAGACAGGGTTAAGCCTCCTTCGGCCATGGTGTTGGAGCAGCATCCTCCGAGCTGGTGTTCCCAGTTTCGGGAGCAGCATGCGCTGTCAGTGGGACGCAGACGTCTTCCCTTTTCCATGACAAACAACAGGCAGAAGCTCCCACCTCCGCACGCTGTCCCAGGCCAGACCTCTCCCCAGCAGGCGACCTTCCAGCCAGGTCACCATGTCCTGGAGCGAAGCAGAGCATCACCTCTGGCTTCCTAACTGTGAAACGGGGCAGAGGGGAGGGGGAGTGTGGGTGGCAGGGGGTGGAAAACCTTTGTGTGTGTGCAAAGCCATGCAAAAAACCCTAAAACCAACAAAAAATGAGGATTTGCTTATCTGTTAACAGGTGGCAGCTGTACTTATGGAGTGATGGGCCCCACATTCAACGCAGCAGCCCTGACTGTCACTCTGTCCATGTCAATGCAGCTTGCAACAGACCCGTGAGAGGCTGGAAGAGGTGCTGGGCTCACAGACGACCACGACCTCTCTATGGCCATGGGAAGCCTCACGCCATGCGTTGCCTCACACCATGCCCTGCCACTGAGACCTGCTCCCCACCAAAGCGCCCATCTTCAGCCAGAGGTTGTCCTGCGACTGGGGTCACCCCGAATCTGCAGCACTGTCCACAGCCATCAGCTGGTCTGTCGGTGTCCTGGTCTACAGGGACATCCACAGTCTGCGCAGGAGACTGCGCTTGTCAAGCGCAAGGGGAAGAAGAGAAGCGTCTCCAGCAGATGTTGTCTGGCACATGCTTGGATAGGTGCTTCCACAAGGGCATTGATCGAAGATGGGATCAGAGCTGGGAAAGTCAGCTCGAGCAATGTCTTCTTGCCATTGGTGGAGATGGTGTGTGGGCTGGGGGCCAGCCGCAGGCATGAACCAGCTGAGGAGGAGCATTGCAAGCCCGAAGCAGCCTTCTTGCAAGGGCAGGACTGCTGAAAGTGAGTAGTATCGTTCCCGAGGGTGGGCTGAGCTGCTGGTGGCCATGCGGGACGCCCACCCACCCCACAGAGCCCAAGTGCTCTCGCTGCCAGCCCTATAGCATGAGCGTCTTTGGAAGACCCCGTCAGCAATCAGTGTTTCTCCAGCAGCAACATTGGCGAGGTGGGGCATTATTTTTAGGTATGATTGAGACTGAAGCAGAGGAGACAACAGAGTGCCCTGGGCCGGCATGCCGCCATCCGTGGTGGGCTTGTGCTTTGACCACTCCGTGCTGTTGAGATCCCCTTGGCTCAAAATTGATATATTTCTTTGCACAGAAGGGCTCGAAGAAATGGAGATGGGCAACAAGGATGATTAAAGAAATGGATTAGCTTCCACCCAAGGAACAACTAAACAGGCTGGGATGCTTCATCCACAGCAGGAGATGACAAAGGAAAGAAGACAGAAGGCAGGAAAAGCTAAGCTTCCCCCAGGTCAGATAAATCTGGGTGGATCTTCATGAGGACGATGGGAGATGCATCGCTGACACAGAAATGATCTCCAACCCCTGCTCCTGGGGCTGAGCGTAGGACTTGCAGACATGGTGGCTGGAAGCTTACCAAGACCATACAGTATTTTTTTTTCCCATTAAAAGCGACTGAAATGTTTTGGCTGAAATTTAATTTTTTCTTGTGAGTTTTCACTGCGATTCTGGCCCCAGAAGAGAGCAATTTAATCTACCAGAGGTAATGTTTTACAGCATTGTGAGCAAATTGTCATGGTTTAACCCCGGCCGGCAGCTAAGCACCACGCAGCCACTCGCTCACTCTTCCATGGTGGGACAGGGGAGAGAATCGGAAGGGCAGAAGTGAGGAAACTCGTGGATTGAGATAAAGACAGTTTGACAGGTAAAGCAAAAGCCGGGCACGCGAGCAAAGCGAAGCAAGGAATGCATTCACTGCTTCCCATCGGCAGGCAGGTGTTCAGCTATCTCCAGCAAAGCAGGGCTCCATCACATGTAGCGGTTGCTTGGGAAGACAAATGGCGTCACTCTGAACATCCCCCCCCCCCTTCCTTCTTCTTCCCCCAGCTTTATGTGCTGAGCATGGCGTCGTGTGGCGTGGGACATCCCTCTGGTCACTCGCTGATGGGGGGGGTGAGGAGCAGAAAAGACCTTGGCTCAGCAGTAACGAAAACAACCCTGTGTTATCAACACCATTTTCAGCACAAATCCAAAACATAGCCCTGTAGTAACTACTATGAAGAAACTAACTGTATCCCAGCCAAAACCAGCACAAAGTCAAAATTGGGTCTTATAAAGGGCAGTGCCTGGAAATCTTTATCGTGGGGGACTGGCCTCGTTTATAATTACAAATATATACAGTTCTGTACAGTTGCACATCTTGGCCGGCTCTGAGGGCTCAAGATTGCCCCTTTTTTTCATGAAAGCACTGGTGATTTATTTGTGGGAAGACTTCTTTTATACCCTCAGGAGAATAAAACGGGGTTGCGGTTGCCCTCAGAGATGTTTTTTAGGTCCTACCTACCCCAGGAACATCAACAGACCTTTGCATCTTCAGGCATGGGAGCCAGCAGTGAAATGTCGGGGAAGGAAGGGGAGGAATGGTTTCAGACTTACAAATTTCTGCATAAAATAGATGTTAAAAGCACATCTTCAAAACAGTTGAGCAAGAATACTGTTGATTACATAAGGTTGTTGTGAAAAAAAATAGGCTGATTTACATTTTTATAGGAAATAAAAGGAGTTTTGTGGGTGACAGCACCTTCCACTGAGAATGTCAGTGTGAGATAAGTGGGCTTCAAATAAAAGAGTAAACATTTTCCTACGGGGACTGAATTTTTACCAGAGAGCTCAGCCAAGGAGAAAAGCATTTTTAAAAGACAATTTTTTGTTGCTATAAAAAAATACCTTTTAGTAGCAGAATGTGCATTTACTGCAAGGATGCTAGTTTTCACCTTTGCCTGCAAATTTTCTCTGATTTGTCTGAGTTCTGGTGAAGCTTTGGGCAGCAGGAACGCTGGACTGCATCTGTTTTGTGGATGTGATATTTCTCAGGGCAGGAATTTCAGGGCAGGAGGAGAGTTTGATGTGCTTTTTAGGAACGGAGGGATTTTTTCAGCGGCCATCAGAGCAGGCTGTAGTTCAGCGATACTTTCATTTCATTAACAACGAGTAGCCCGGTGGGGGTTTTATTCCGGTTTCAGGTTGGTGGCCCGCTGAGATTTGCTATGCCGTGCCTCAGATCCACTGCTGTCTGGCGTAACAATTCAGGTTGCTTAAAAGCGATGATTAGCATAAATGAACGAGTGGGTGAAATGTTCATTATATTGCCTACTGTCATGTTTGTGTACCAGATTTTGTTACCATCTGTCATTTCTGTTTTCTTGTTGTTGCCAGAAGTTGTCATTCTGAATGGAGGGTGGAGACATATTTTCAAAAGCTAACACAAGATAATTTTAGGTACTTTAGGGCTCATATGTTCTGTGCTGGGTGTCAGCAGTCCTCATGTGCATCAGCCTCGCGAGTCTCTGATAAATTCTGGGCGGTGATTTAGTTGAAGTAGTTTTTAAAGTCATTGGTTACGGTCACGCAAATGCAGGAGATTCTCAGCTCTCGTTGTTAGGAAAAAAGCACCTGGTCTTTGCAATCGCAAAGAAAGGCTTGAAAATAAAATATATGCTTTCGCTGATCTTAAATGAAAGAGAGAATGTGAAGAAGGCGGTATACAGTGACATCGGACTGTTAAAAGCCAAGCTCCTGCCTAGAGATCTGACCAAGGAAAGAGACAGCTCCTCTGTAACAGACTGCAACATCCCCAGATTATTTCCAGAGATGTAAATGTCCCGGGGACGAGACGCTGGACAAATTCAACCTTGAAATAAGCTGCAGCTCTCTCACAGTGACGGTAACTGCATACTGCAACAATTTGCAAGGGGAGCGGTGCACTCACCAGGGCTTGCAACCTTTAAAGCAAAATTAACTCATTTTCAGCCGCAGGTTTTTAATTCAATTTTGGGAGGAATGGCTCAGCCTGCGAGCGGGGAGCTGGGTGGGTGAAGCCCCAAGGATTTCTTGCCTTGCTCCAGTGCTGCAAGATCACCTGGTCTGAGAGCTCGATGCCCTGGGCCAACTGGGGAGGGAGAGGGCTCCGGAGGGCCCGGATCGTCCTCGTTCCTTCCGGAGCACCAAGCTCGTGCTGCGAGCGTTTAAGCCGTCCCTGGCAGCACCGGGGCTGCACTGGCACCTTGTTGCTTCCCACCTCAGCTCAAAGCAGCTCTGCTCTCCTGAGGGCTGTGGGGTTTTAAGCTGACCTGAGTTACAAGGCTCTGTGTTCGAGTGAAATACAATGACCTGTGGCATTCAAAAATACAGAAAAGATGATCTCATGGTTTCAGTTGGGACTTCAAATTCAGGAAAATGCAAACCCAGACAGTTTTGGGATGGTTTTTGATAGTTTGGGCACAGTTAGCTAATGATCCAAATTCATAACCAAATCTATAAAGATATCCCAGTGCTGTGGTGGGAACTCATGCTGGAGTGGGAGTACAGAGGGTCACTACTTGCACAAGGAGAGGTGGGGAAGGTGGAGATGGGCCTGCCTTTGCTCTGAAAGAGGCAGAGATAGTTCTGAGCATCTCTGATCGAAGGCTGGGGCAAGACCAAAGGAGGAGAAGGATGAGAATGAGACTTATTTCCAGCAACTCTTCAAACAGCTCAGGATGTCTGGCAGAGGGATTTGAACTCCACGTCCAGAGCCACAGAGCGCCCACCCGCTGCTGAACCATGCCAGGATGTTTCCTGGCTTCTGCAGAAAGAGAAGCCACCAAGGGAGGACCCCTGGGAAATCCCTCTAAGAAGCCCAGAAATGGGTGTCTGAGCACCACCGTGGAGAAGTTTGCACTAGCTGCTGGAGACACAAGAGAGTAAATGAAGCATCATGCTGTGAGTGAGTAAAATCCACATCCCCTCTCCAGGTCTCCTACTTTGCTGGATGCCTCCTAGAAGCTTTTAAGCAACCCAGTGGTGGGTCTGCACCCTTAGTGGTGCCGGCCACCCAGCCTTGGCTGCCCTGTCCCCTTCCTTGTAACCACAGGAGGAGGCAGGACCAGGTGTGCAAAAAGGGCTCGAGAGCACAGTGTGCAACTGGTGTTGGTGCTGTCAGCCAAGGCTCAAACCAAGCCCATCGCGTGTGTCAGGGGGTCAGTCCGGGCTGGTCGTCTCCGTAGCTGGAAGTGTCTCGGGTCACTCTTCTTCCCGACTGCTTCGCTCTCCCCGTCCATGGGCTGAGGTCATGGGACTGCGCTTGCTTCAGCAACTGGGTTCGCGCTGGTTCTGGTACATTTTGTGATGTTTTAAGTTATAAACTCTCCCTGGCACAGTCTCCATCCACACAAAATCCTGTATTTTACCAAGTCTTTGGCTGCTTTCATAATATCAGTTTGAGACAACAGCTCTGTCCTGTTTTGACACTTCAGTAATGTAAATGGGCTTTCCTAGCTTGAATTCTTCCCTATTTGCTCTCTCCCAGAGGGTAATTTTACAAAGCTCGCAAGCAGAAAGCCATTGTAAAAAGGTTGGGTCTGTTTTTGTTTCGCAAGTGTATTTCAGAGCTCTCAAATTCAAACCAGCCTGGTAAATGGTCCTAAATGAACACCAAGTGCCTTCTTGTGTAGAAGAGCCCGGAAGGCAGCTGAGGAGCCTTCAGATAAGCAGGGAGATGTGAGCTTGCACCATGGGGAACGGAGCTGCCCTGGCAGAGGGGCCAAACTGGTTGCTTACAGGCTGATTTAATGGATGTGACTGGGTATGGTGGCGTTGGGGGCCAGATCCAAGGTGTGGTAGTTTGTCAAACACTGCTCATGGGACCTCCAGGCTGGGTGATTCGAAGCTGATCTGGCTCCACTCCCCTGCTAAGCACAAGGCGGGGATAAGCCTTAATAGCTGATGTGGGGTAGGAAGAAAAGCAGGAAAAAAGGGAGTTTCTCTTCTTAACGCCTAGTCTGCTGTTGGCTTAAGAAAACAGAAAAACAAGTGACCTGGGATGATCTAAGGCCTGAGCACAGCGTGCATGTGCATGGCTATGCACATCAACAGCTGCCCTGCTGACTGCAGTGTCGTAGGCAGTAAGCAGCATGCCTGAGGTGGACAGGTTGGTTTGAAAAGTTAATCCTGTTATAATTAGAGGCAGTGTTGTAACAGCAACGTTGTCGCATCACAAATCATCAGAGGGCGAGATGACACCAAGACCTCACAGTGTGTCAAGTCTTGCAAGGATGGGACAGGAGTAATATGCATAACAAAAATAATCCAGCCTCGTGCTTAAAGGAATGGAGCAATAATCTGAGAGAGCTGGGGGAGGTTTCTCTGTCCAGCTTACAAGGTGTTTGGCCTTGAGGATCTTCTGGCAAAAAAAGTATCGTGTCCAATCAAGGACACAAAGTCCAAACAAATTAGAAATGCATCTGGACTAATGTGTGGTGATGTGCATGTATGTTAAAAGTGCTTCCTGACCTTTACAGGGATTGTTTTATACCCTGGAGCATGACATTTTATTACTCTTGCCTTCTACATAATTTATTGTAGAAAAATATTATTTTGGCTATAAAATTATTCGCCTTCATTTTAAGCTCAGCAATAGTATTTAACTTTCCGATCCTTTTTGAAACTAATTTCCTCAGGCAAATTACATGCTGTGCCAAGAGATTCCTTTGGCTTTAAATTTTCCTGCCATTAATGTCACAGAATGGGACATCACAGCTGAGAGGGTGATCATTTTTTTGATAACCTTGAAAGCAACAGAGTAGAGCACCTCGCCGGAGTTGCTCTCACACAGGTTTTTCAGTAGAAATTATCCCAGTTTTTTCTCTGCCAGTTATCACCACCACAATTGTCCGCTTTGCTGCCCTGCTCTCATCCCCTTAACCTGAGCTAGAAGCTGTAATGGCAACGATTATTTCTATTTTCGCCTGAGCCCGTTATTTAGGCACTGTGCAAACGCATGGCAAAAGGCAGTTTCTGCTGGAAAAGGTTTTACAGCTGAAGCCCTCGTGACGTGTTTGGGAGAAATTCTGGACTATATTGACCAAAAGGGTTTGGGTTTGGCTCTACCACACTCTACACTGAGCACCCAGGAGATGCCAGGTGTGATTCAGGCAGCCGACATGAGTCAATACTTGGGAAGCGAGATGCATCTGAGTGGGATGCAGGAGAGCCAGACCTTACCCCAGGAGCTCTCTGAGGCAACCACAGGGCTAGAGAAATTGTGAAGCCTTTGAATTGGTTGTTGCCATAACAAGAAAAAATAGTGAATTTGGTTGGAATCAAACTGATGTGAAAAACTCCATGAGGGGAAAGTCAGTGAAATGATATGTTTTGGTCCCTTTGTCCTTTCTTACTCCTTTTATTTTCTCAGTTTCAGAGCTAAAAGCTGGTTTTATAACTTTGCTCATGCAGCATGGAACTTAAATGTTTTCTCTATCAATTAATAGATCAGAAGGTTTCAGTGCTTTCCAAAAGCTGAAACCTCGGGGGTTTTCTGCACACTCACTGAATACCTGAATGTGCAAGAGAAAAGTCCAGTTTTCCACAAACACATTATTCACTAGAAAGAAGGGAAAAAAGCCATCGTCATCCAACTCTACCAGTCCCCCAGAAATGCTGAGAAGATGGCTAGCATTCAGTCTCATTTCTCCTAGAAAATGCAGTTCCTAACTCGAGACCAGAGGGAGATGTCTCCTCTGCTTGATATCTGCCACTGTAACACTCTCCTGATGTCCAGCCCTACACCACAGCCTGCCTGGTTTGGCCACAGTTCTCCTGAACCTCAGCTCTTGCGCAGGAGGGCCCTCAAGAGACCACCATGTCCACCCACCCACCCCAAGGCTGGGCCTGGAGCTAGATCTTTCCTGATAGCTGCTTGGTCAACTTGGTGATGGGGACCAGACACCCACGGCATAGCTCGGTGGGGTGCTCTTCAAGCAACATGGGGCTGGGTCACGACAGGTCCCACTTCAAACCAGACCACACCAAGCTCTGAGCTCCTCGTTCCTGTGGAAGTTGCTCTTTTTTTGTCTAAAAGAGGGAAAGAACCCTCATGGTGGAGGAAGAGCGAGGCTGGAGGAACAAACAGGCGGTTAATGTATTCACCTTGTCAACCCAGCTCAGTGGGCTCCCTGCCCTGATGAATATTGAAGAATTTTATACAAATTGGAACTGGTTCAGCAGGACAGTTTTCCAGAGACCCAGCCCAGAAGGGCCCTTCCCTCCACAGGCAGAGAGGGCAGTCCGCAGCCTTGCTCGAAGGCTAGAGGGGGACGAGCACCCCCATTCCTCTTAAGGGTGACCTGTGAGACACACAGGTTGGGGGGTTCCCCAAGAAGGGTGGTTGTGGGGGAACCCCAGGCCAGTGGGATGGAGTGATAGCCACCTGCAAAGCTGCTGGTCTTTGAGTGCTGCAGAAGTCTCGTGTGCCGTAAGCTAGAGGGCTTTGCAGGTGTCCAGCCACAGAACCGTAGTCACCAGGCACCTCCATCGCTGGAAGTGCCAGCAAACACAGAATTTAGGTGCCTCAGGGGGAAGGAGAGGGCTGAGCAGAGTCTGCAGACTGGGTGGTGACTAGGTGCTCAAGACAGTAGTAGGGCAGGGAAGTCCTGTGGAGGAGCCAACCATTTCCCTCCGAAGAGCTCAGTTTTGGGACAGCAGTTGGGGTCTACAGAGGCACGGTGCTGTTGCGCAGTTGCCTTTGGAGCTGATTGCTGGCCGAGTGGACCTGTCCAGTTGCATGATGGCACATGACGATGCCCAAGCAAGGACAGGGCACCCACCTCCGAGGCTTTACGTTTCTCCAAGAATTTGGGTAGAAGATGAGGGGCCTGTCTGCCACCTAAATCCAAAACATTTCACAGAGCCGGCTTTTAACCCAGGTTGCGGGGAGAGGCTGACACTACAGAAGAGCTTGGGGTTGCTCTCTGGGTGACTCTGGGAGTTCAATAGAGTCTCTGATTAATAAGAAATAAAGTTTTTTACAGGCGTGAGGAGCTGAGGCCAAAGCAAAAAGGTTATGGGATGGTGGACAAGCCAGGATCAACCCTTGATAAGGGAGGGAGAATTTTCCAGGGATGAAGCTCCTAGAGATAACCGAAGGTCTTGCACTAAAGCCGTGTTTGACGCCAAGAGCTCCTCCGAAGAGGTCTGAGGCAGAGGGACAGGAAGGGCTCAGTGGAACAGGAGCAGCAGGGCCGCACTGTTGTGGCTACCTCCACCAGCCAGGACAATGGCAGAGCAGGGGGAAAATGCGATTGGTGTCCCCACAGCTTGGCAAAGGCTCAGCAGAATTTTGCACACAGGCAATTAACAGGATGGTGGTGAGACTACGAGCTCAGGCAGAGTTTTCATGGAAACATCAGATTTTGCTGCAGCGAAATAGAAGGCCTGTCAGCCAGAACACAAGGAGGGCATTTCTCAATGCCATCCTAGATGCTTACGTGGAAGTCACTGCATTGTTGTGAGGACTGCTACTGATAAAAAAAGAAAGCTATATGCAGAGAGAGAAAAACAGCTGAACTATGAGATTTATAGTAATGAATTCAATTCCACAAAAGAAATATGCAGTCTATCCAAGTAGGTTAATAAATGCTTGGATCGCATTTGATCGGAAGGAGCAATGCTTAGTGTGGTAAAATGTGCTGAGCCGTTGATCTCATCTGTGCGATGCCCTCATGGAAAGAGCAGAGGACAGAAATGGGTGAGGAGGAATCTGAAGACACCTTTCAAGGGACAGGGAAGCGCCCAGTCCCCCACCTTGGGGCAGAGGTTCAAAGATGCTAAGATGTCGCTGCTCTGAGGTGCAGGGAGTGAAGAGAAGAAAGAATGGACAGAGGCACCAGCTCCGGTGGGAAGGAGGAGGTCTTTCTCTGAGGTACAGGTTCAGGCAAGAGGTGGATTCTGTAGTGAACTTGGCAGACAGGAGCGGGAGCGGTGCTCGCCGCCAGAGTTCACAGGTCAGCACGTCAACTTGGACTGCCATTCATTGGGGATTAAGCTAATGCCAAGCCGTGACCTGCAGCACCTGAAGAGCTTTCAAGTGCTCCCTCCTACTGACTGTGTGATGGGGAAGGCCAAGCCTTTGACAGAGGGACAAGGCAGAGAGCAAGGAGGTGGAAAACGCTGAGATCTTCCCGTCTCAAATGGCCAGAGTGTACCTATGGGCGCTCTGCGTTTCCATGCACTCAGGGAAGGGATCTTTCACTGTAATCTGCAAGGGAAAAAAAAAGTTTCATATCTTCTTTTGGCTCGTGTTGGCTGAAACCACCCATAAGCCACTAATTGCCACTGCTAAAAGGGAGTTGGCAGACATGAAACTTGCCCAGATTACCCACATTACTATTTTATGGATAGAAATATGATTTTCAAATTGACTCTGAGGCTAGGTGAGGGCTGGTGTCCCAGTGGCAAAACTGTAGTGTAGCAGAGCCCAAAGACAGACATTTTTCATAGCAGTTTGACTCTTAAAAAGTAAAGCAAATGGACTGCTTTCTCTCAGACAAAGTGCAAACTATGATTTCCAGAACAACATCCCAGGATGAGAGTGTAAAGACAGATTTATATGGGTTTTTTTGCAATAGTTTGTCAGGCATGGCAAAATTACAGGCCAGCTCCAGCAAAAGGGCTTCACATTTGGGACATAAGAAAGGAGCACTCGGAGTGACAGATTGGATTATGTTGATGACAGAAGACTACGTGTTTTTCCTGAACTGTTATTCTCACTTCTGTGAGATAACCTTACTTGTTAAATGGATGATTCCCCTACATCAGAGATGTGCTTGTAGAAAGGACAGTCTCAACAGACGATGGGTGGGATTCTGAGCAGTTCACAGCATGTCCACGTTTGCATCCAGTCCCCATTAGACTCTATTCAACAAAGAGGTAGAAAATGGCTTTAAAATAATGAATATGTTCTGAAAAGGAAAGGAGAATTAGCTCTGACCAGTGCTTAACTGCGTTGAAGGACAGAATGGCACCTACAAAACATGGCTAGCTACCTGCAGATCCTTTGTTTTGCATGAAACGGAGCAAGGAGACCGCTTGGGATGTTGGTTAGGCTCCATACCCCAAAGAGCTAGGGGTTTGCAGAAGTGCACAGACATAGAGCTAAACACAAAGCAGCACTTTGATTGCGGTCCCGGGGGTTGCTACCACTTCCTGAACACAACAATTATTCACATATACAACGAAAATCAGAAGCCAGAAGCAGCAGATATTTCACTTAAAGTTGCTTCACAATAGTGTGAGTGCCGGGTATGTCTAACCAGAGACACAGGCTTGGAGGAAGAATAGGCAGCACCTTCTGCAGCAGCCAGGAGGAGAGGAGGTAATGGGCGCTAGGCTTGTCTATTTGCCTGGGACCCCTTCGTTTGGCAGCACACAGGGGTGGTAACGCAATCAGATGCTGGGACGTAACGTTACCGGGAAAAACAGACTCTCTTATTCCCCGTGAGAACTGCTCTGATGATGCTACGGTGACTACAAGTTACAGCGCAGAGCTCCTCAGAAGTTATTCAAACACTGCTGATTGTTTGGCTGTAAGGTCTTGAGGTCACAAGCTATAGAAATGATACTTCCAGGTTTTGGCCGGGGAAGGAAGGTCGCATCTCAGGAACTGTATCTTTAAGCAGTTTAGGTCTGGAGGCAGGAAATCTGGAAATGGGCTGCAGCAGTGCAGATTTTATTATGCAGTTTCTCTTGGAACTAGTCCCCGAATAAAGGAGTTATCCATTAAGCACCTGCTTCACTGTGCCTCCTGAGCACCGCAGATGAAGTCTTCAGGAATCCATGCAAGGGCCTAATCATCAGGTGGGGGAGCGGATCGCCGTGCAGGGGGGTCCAGACTGGGAATCCTGGGTGCAAGTTCACAGTAGTAGGGCTCATTTGCTTGCTATATAGTGGTTTTCAAACAGTTTCCTTTCTCCTCACAAAATCCTCCTACCCTGTTTGAGCTTGTTCTGTGTTTGGCATTACCAGTGGGTGAGGCCATCTGACTCTAGCAATACCGACACCAGAGGGCTATGGTACCTCGAGCACTGCAGTGCTATGAAGCTCTTTGGGTATTTAATCACAGCCGTGTTTCCAGGGGCAGTGGATAAGGGTCAAGGCCTCCCTCCTGCCATTAACCCGATGCTGTTCTAATCCCATGGCAGGGGGCAACTGGGGCCATCTTAAGGGGACATCGTGCCATGGAGAAGCTGCAGGACACAGCAGCAACAGGATCCTCCTCCTCCCTGCTACCCAGGGTATAGGATTCCCTCCACCCCAAAGCACCTCCTTCCTCTCCCACTCTGTCCCCAGGACTTGCAGCCCCACTCTGATTTCACTGACGTGGCAAGTCTGGCACTTGCTGTAAAGATAGAGGAGTTCTCCCAGCTAGTGGGAGAGGAATCATGGCCTCCATGAGTCCTCCCATCTGCTCCCCGTTCCCCACACCGGGTACGTAGCATTGCCCTGGCAGGCACACTGGCACACCAGCTCCCATTACGGTGATGGTGGTGTCAGGACCTCTTGCTCGGTGGCTGCGTGGTCAGAGCTGCAGTACTGGTGTAACATCAGGGTACTGTCGAGCACCAGACGGCATTAACATCTTCCTGGAGCCAGGTGTAGCTGTGGGACCACTCAGGTTCCGTCCCCAGTGGTAGATCTCCATCCTGACTTCCTGCCAGAGCTGCAGAGTTATCGGAGCGGCAGAGAAGGGGGTCTGTAAGGGGAACAAAACGTTACTGAGGTCTCCCCACGTCAGCTCCTCCAGCAAATCCTACATTGCCAAGACCACAAGTGACTTAATGGGCAAGGCAAGCGCAAAAAGTGACCCAAGCCGCAGCTTGAAATGTTCTGACCAAACCTGTTAAAAAGCTGAAGCAGCGGATAGCAAAGGGCACTGCTGTCCTCGGTTGTGCCTGACGGACAATCTGCCCCAATTTCCACCCCACCACCACCTCCAACAGCAAAACATTTTCCTCCCAACCTACACTGGGGCAAACGCCTTACATTACAGTAAAACACTGCTGGACAAAAGCTGTTGCTGTCATGCCCTGTGGGACACGAAAGCCTGTCCCACGCTGAGCCATCCTAAAACAGACGGGAACTCGCTGCTTTTGAAAGAAATTAAGGCAGGCGCAACCAGAGAGCACCTGCTTGTGTAACTAATGAGTAATGTAGTGATAGGAGCAGAGGCCTATACGAGACCTTCAGCGTGATTACAGTCAGACCTCAGTAAGGACGGGCACCATGTAAATAAATATAGAATTTGCAAGTAAATGTAATGAAATGCATGTAAATGTAGAAGTAAATGTAATAAATTCAAGTTTTGCAGTAAACAAAAGACCGACATGCTCTTTGCAGAAGAAGGTGTCATTATAGATCTCCTTTAAGCCAATAAAAGGTTGCCGATTAATCCATCGCGGCTTATGGTCTTCATCAACGCATCCTCGGGGTTGTCGTTGTGTCCTTCTCCAGCCTGCCCTCGGGTCGTGGCTGCTCTTCGGGGACACACCAACATGTAGGCGATGAAAACAGCCCCGAGCAATCAGTTTGGGTATGGGGAGTTCTGCTGCCACGTTGGCACGTCACGTTGCTGGGGCTCATACAACCTGCTTCTCAGGTTGGGAACCAGTATGGAAATGCATGGAAGTGTGTGAGCTCCAGTCCTATAAACCTGTTTCGGGCTGGGGAAGTCTGTCTAGATAGAGTGCGAGGTGTTTGTAAAGCGGAGCTGGGTCCGGCTCCAATCAACTCGGGTCGGAGAGTTGACCTCATGTGTGGCTGTGTCGGCCTCACGAGGGGATGGTGTGCGGGGGACGTTGAGAGGGGACTTCTATGACAGGACTGAGAGGGGACGGCGTGAGGGGTGAACGTGAGGGAACTGAGGGGAGAGTGAGGGGACTGAGGGGAGACTGAGAGGGGATAGTGTGAGGGGGATGTTGCAAGGGGGTATCTGCAGCAGGACAGAGAGGGGAGACTGTGGGGGAGAGGGGGGTGACTGTGAGGGGACTGAGAGGGGACGCTGTGAGGGGGACGCTCAGAGGAGACACCTGCGGTGGTTGGGACTGAGGGGAGACTGTGGGTAGCGGAGGGGAGGCGACTGTGAGGTGACTGAGGGGAGACCCAGAGGGGACGCTGCGAGGGGAACCCTGACAAGGGCAAATAGGGGAGACTGAGGTGAGCGACTGGGAACAACCGAGGGGGTCCCTGAGGGGAACGAGCGCACGGGAGACAGCGGGGTAGGGCGCAGCACCGCCGCCGACCCCCGAACCCCTCCGCGGAGCAACTGAGGACGGCCCCGTCTCTTTCCGGCACCACTCGCGCCTTTCCGGCGTCGGCGGGGGCGGGAGGGGCGTGCCCCGTGCGCGGTGACGCCAGGCGCAGGCCCCGCCCCGTCCCCGCCCCCATGGTCTCTGGAAAAGAGAAGAGAAAAAAAAACTTTTTTTTTTAATTGAGGAATCAACAGCCGCCATCTTGTCGCGGAGCCGGAGCGCGGCGCGAGCGGAGCGGGGCCGGGCCGGGCCGGGCCGGGGCAGCGGGGCCGCCCGCCGGGATACGGGCAGCCGCGCGGAGCGGCCGCCGACGGGCAGAGGGGCTCGGGGCAGCGGGGCAGAACCGGCCGGAGCCAACCGAGCGCCGCCACCGGGACCGGGAGCCGCGGCCGCCGCCGCGCCGCGCTCATTGTTTTGGGGCGTTTTTTGGGTGTTTTCGGGTTTTTTTCCCGATTTTTTTTTTTTTTTTTTTTAAATTCCCCCCTCCCCTTCTATCCTCTTTTTCCCCCTCCCTTCCTTGCCCCCCCCCCCCCCCCCACCTCGGCCGCGGTTCATCCGCGGGCGGGGGCGGCGGGCGGGGGCCGCCGCTGGGCCGGAACGAACCCCCCGGCGCGGAGGGGAGGGGACGGGGCGAGGTGTTGGGGGGGCGCTATGCTCCCCGAGTGACTGCCTGAGCCGCCATCCGGGCACCTCCGCCGCGGCCGAGCGAGCGGGCGGGGGGGACGAGGCCGGGAGGAGCGAAGGCCGGCAGGGAGGGGGCGCTGGGTTCTTCCCCACCCCGCCCCGAACCCTCCTCCCCTGCGGCCTGCTGCGGCGGCGGCGGCCCGGGCCCGGGTATGGGGGAACGGGGGCCGCCGCCGGTCGGGCACTGAGCGGCGCTGTTGCTCGGCGGTGGGTTCGGAGGAGAGGGGAGAGAGCGAGCTTCACCCCCTCCTCAGGCTCCGCTCCCACCGTTTCCGACGATTACCGGCTCGGCGGCCTCTCCTCGGACGGCCCAGCCGGCTACCATGGCGGAGAACTTACTCGACGGGCCGCCCAACCCCAAGCGAGCCAAGCTCAACTCGCCGGGTTTCTCCGCCAGCGACAGCACAGGTAAGGCCTGCGGGGGCGGGCGGGCCTCACTGGCGGTTCCCCCCACCCCCACCCCGGCCCTCCCCACCTCCGCGGGCAGTCGGACCCGACCGCCCGCCGGAGGCGGGGAGGGCCGGTGGGGAACCGCCCGCCCTGCTTCGGTCCCCGGCGGGGGTGGGAACCGGCTTGGCGAGGTGCCGGGAAAAGGGGGGGGGAACGATCCCTCCCGGAGCGGTTGGGCCTCCTCCAGTCGAAGTTACCGGGCGGGACCCGTACGCCGAGTACCGTCCCGGCTATAAATAGCGATCGGGAGAGATCGGGGTAAGGCCTTTTTGTTGAGTTGTATTTCCCTTTCCTCTCGTCGCTGATTCGGTTTAGCGGGGAAGGGATGGAGGGAGACACCTCGGCTGGGATGCTCAGGTGAGCGGGTGGGGAAGGGGAGAAGTCCCTCCGGCAGAAACACCGACCCCCTGGCTCCGGGAGGGACGGTCGGGGTTTCCATCTCCACTCCTGAAAACCCATCCCTCGCCCACGACTAAAACCCCTTTGCAAGGCAGCTTCTTCCACTGTGCCCCTGCGACGCGCTACGGAAGAAAAACTCCTGAGCAGCATACTAATATTTCGCTTTTTTCTCTCTCCCCACCTGTGATCCTGGTTGAAGGCGCTCGCACTCGGCTTGACCCGCTCCCGGCGTTTTATTTTTTTTTCCTTAAATAAAACCCAAATAATTTGCAGATAAATAATGTAACTTGCGGGGTTGCTCTCGTGATAACATGCCCAGCAGGCTGGCAGGTGCGGCGACTTGTCTGTACATCGCGTAGCATCTTCGTCGTGCTTTTTTTCCCCCCCCCCAGTTGTCAGGGGTTTGTAGGTAATAAAACGCATCAAAATTTTTGATTTCCAGCGAGCGCGTGCCTGTTGTAAGTACGCACGTGTGTGCGTATGTGTGTGTACTGACATCTTGCAGTGCCCCAGCTGTTCTAATCACTGAAACAGTGGTTTTTTTAGGAACACGGAGTGTGTTGGACTTGCATTTCTGTTTTCGGAGATTAGTGAATCTCGTTGAAGGAACAGTGATAGCTTAAGCATGCTATGCCTGCTTCGTTTTTATAGATTGAAAAAAAATATTGCTATAATTGAGCTGATAAATTCTGTGGGGTTTTTTTCGGTTTGCTTAATCTGCGTTTGGTGGCAGCTTATAGGTCCTTCAAGGCTTTTGGGGTTTTTTATGAAATCTTTTTCTTCTCAGACTACAAACAAATGAAACATGCCAAAAAGAAATGGTATTGAGAGTAAGAATTGGCAGAGAATGTCTAGTTGAGGTGTTGTGTTTGAGCTATGTTAGCCCCTTTCGTGGAAGCAACGGAATATCGTACGGGAGGCTGATAAGCAAGTTGTGATGAAATGCACCACAGTAACTCGGGAAAAGCACAGTTTGAAGATGTTTGAAGCGGCGTCTTTTTTTTTTTTTCCCTTTTTGAAGTTCACTTGGTCTGTTCTGGAATGCTCCAGTCGTAATTATGTCCTGTTCAGCAAGTTCTAGTGCGTCTTGGTGAGCTCTATGCTGGATATGTAAACTCCAGCATCTGCATAAAGTTTTGCATGGCTGAGGGGGCCTTTGGTCACCAGGGATGGCAAACCTCAGGTTGTATTTTAAGCAAGTAGGAGTATGACCGTAGCACTGTCATCATCCCGGTGTTCTTCAGGCAAAAATACCTCTCTGCTTGAGAGTGCAGGTGTTTCTGCACTTAGAAGTGCTTTTTCAAAAAAAACCCCAAACAAGTCTCTAGGTTTGTTGCTAGCAGCTAATGCTCCTTGTTGAAAAATTGCTGAATGTTTCTGTGCGTTGTAGCAGATGATACAAATAGTTTGAACAGTGATTGCTGTCACGTACCTGCTCCTGAACCTGAAACAGGCTGCTCCCTTGCAGTGGTGCTGAAATGAAAAAGTTGTGTTGCAGCTGGAAAGTTGCCTTTCTGACCAGAAGTCCTTGGGTAGGTGGGTTTGATGCTTGTGCCTGGAACGAGCAGCAAGCTGTGCATGGGATAACCGGATTGTAATTGCAGTCATAAACCCGCGCTGTTTGATGCTGCAGCTTCCGTGACTGGGACGTGCTTTAGAAGACGTTGCGTTAGGCCTGGTTGTGCAGTTCTGTTGCTGAACAGTCAGGCTCTGAGCCTGCCAGTGCTTCTAACGGAGCGTAGCGGTGCGGTGGCGAAGGTTCTGATGGCAGGCCTGAGCACTCAGCAGAAAGCAGCTGCTCATCCTTGTTTATGTTTTGCTTTATGCTTTGATGCGGTGATGTTAAGCAACTCCTTTTGTCAGGGTAAATTCTAGCTGCCTTTAATATTTCTGATAAAAATAGCTCCCCAGCTTACCAGAGCAAAGTTTGTGCAAATGAAATTGGTCTACTTAAGTTCTGAAAATATGACCTTTCTGGAAACTTAAGCAGCTAAATCACATGTGTGGTCTCGGAGAAGGGAGCAGGGATGAGAGGGTAACAGGAATGTGCGCCGTGACTGTTAAGTTTCACGACAGTCCCATTTTGCAGTTGCCCCATTGCTCTTTGTATCAATAAGGAAGGCTAAGACTCGTGGCTGCTAACTTAGCTTGCTGTGGCTGTGCGGTATTGAATGAGTTGACTCCTATGGTAAAATGTCCGTGGGAAAGATTTTTTTCCTTGTCTAGCCAGGTAGGAGTGCTTTTGTCTAACTACCGCTTTATTAGATATGTGATATTTTTCTTACCGAAGCATTTACCTCCTCCATAACTGTTATGAGGAATTCTCATCTAGCATGCTGCAAAGTAAACAGGAGACTCATATAAAAAGTAGAATTACAGTAAGTGGTTATGGCAGCATATTATTTTAATGTTGAGTGTTGTGATTGCTTTGTACGTTGCTGGCATTGGTCCTTCGGCAGAATATACAGCAAACTGGCAGCGTTCCTGAACTGGTCTTGGTCTGAACTCTGCGCACAGATTGTGGACAACATGCTTGAACGGAGCAGCAGCAGCAGCACTGGCGTTCTTCAGGTGCCCCTTCATCGTGGTTCTGCAGTAGCGTGGTGGTGCGTTGCAAGTAATGCCTCTGCGGTTGTTACGGACCCTGCAGCCTTCTGCTGTGCTGTGCTAGTTGCAAAAACAACAGATCGTAATTTGGGCCAAAGCAGAGGGTGTCCTTAACTGCGTTTTGAGCTAATGGTGAAGTTGGAAGGAAGGTGAGATGAGCAGCCTCAAAAGTCCATCAGAGCTGGATTTTCACGTCATACTTTCTCGTGTGTGTGGTTTGGTGGTTGGGTTTTTTTTTTCCCCTCCACAACTTCAGATCATAAATAGGTTAAGAGGTACGGCAGCTGCAAAAATGCAGGCTGAGATCTCTTGGCAGTTCACGTCCTCTTTACAGCCCAGTGTGTTAGCATCGCAGCACCAGTATTTTAAAACTGGGGAAAGACTGGCTTTGTCGCACGTTCCTTTGTACGTGCCAAGAAACGCACGTCTCTGGCTAACTCCCAGCGAGCTACGAAACTTTGCAGAAGGGAGTTTGTGTCGATATGCAGCCTCATTTGATATTACTCTCATGCCAAAAAAACCAGATAGGTGTCTTTCAGTGGGTTTAGTTTTCAGTTTTAAAGGAGGTGACTGCCTTTAAAACAAAGTAGCTTAAGGAGAGGCAGCGAGGCTTTCTATGATTATGTTCACACACTTAGCTGAGACGTCAAAAGGACTGACGTCTTGGTGATGTAAAACCAGATTTTGTTTGTGTGCGTGAAAGCAGTAGTATGTGTGTTTTAGAAGGATTCATTCCTGCGTAGTTGTAAAGTTTTGTCGAAGCCTTTTTAATCGGTCTGCTCATGTTTTATATGATAACGTGCAGAACTCAAGTGTCATTTGTGGGCTGTGACAGTAAGAATCACTTTTATACACATGCTTTCTCCATCTCTCCTTGGAATAAGAAAAAAGGGTAATTCCATGAAGTGAACAGGCTTGGATTTATGAGCAGAAAATTGGGGGAAGAAGTGCTGCTTCTGAAAGGATGTAGGTGAAGGAGTGCGTGTAGTTGTAATTATTTCATGGGAATGTCCTTTGGTTTGTGGTGCTTGCAGCATAACTAGCTGGGATTGGAAAAAATACAGTGTAAAATTTCATGGCAATATTGTTTCTTAAGACTTAGTGTATACATGTAATGATGGGAGATGATGATGCCAAGCAAAAATGTGTACTTCGAGCTGTGTTGTTTGATGCTAGCTGAATTTTTTTTGTTTTTTTTCACCTGAAGTGGCTGACCTGCATAACTTTATGCCTGCATTTGTAGTCTGGGACAGGAGATGTGCAAGATTAGCAATTGGCTCATGTATTGAGAGCCTAGCGCAGCTCGTTCTTACCAATTAATGAATCATTACCGATAGCTGGTTGTTGTAAACTTTGTCATTGTTTGGGGTTTTTTATAGACTTCTGCAAGGAGTTTGGCACAACATCTGTGTAAAATGAAAAGTTTAGCAGGTGATCTGCCAGCCTGTTTTTATGTGACAGTCCGCAGTCCTACAGTCAGGCCCCTTCCTTTATTTAAATTCATACTTTAACAGCATAATTATATAATAATGCGATTATTATATATTATGTTACATATGTATTTGGGAGTTTGTCAAATTGATTCCTTCTTCCCCTATCCGTGACTTAATGTGGTAAGGGCTGTCTTGTGCTGTGGCATGGAGCTCCTGGAGAAGCCCTGCTTGCAGCAGGCAGGAATTAAGGCGGTGCTTGGGGGGTCAGTCTTTGTTGTACCCCAGAGATCTCTTGATAGCTTGTGAAATGATTCTCAGCTTTCTGTTGCAGATTACTCACTTTCTATTCTGGCTGAATGCTCCTTGGAGTCATAGTCCAGTGCCATTAATTATTTCTACAGCAACATGCTGTGTTCTGCCGTTGTATCCGCAACTTCACATTAAAAAAAATCCGCCTGTTCTTGGTGTTTATTTTTATTAGAGACTTTGCTTTCTGTTGTTACCTGCTAGTAGAGAAGAACGTGAACAAAAATCTCACTCTATTAGCAAAATACTGCAGGTTAGTGTGAAATAGGGATGGAGGGGATAGTTGAAAAACAGGATTTGAAAAATCCTGGGGTTTGTTCTTATACAATGAAAAAGCATGTGGGATAGCTTAGAAATCTGACACTTCCATCCTAATTTGGTTTACATTTTCAAAAATTTTTGCTTTGTAAATCTTCCTTTTAGCATATGTTATGTTTTCCATCTGTCCTCTCAGATGTCTGAGATAGAGAGAGAACCTAAGTCTTTTATTTGGAAAACTCTTTTTAATAGAGATGTCTCAACAAATACCATCAAGTATTGTGCAGAACCATAGTGTGAATCAAAAGAAAACTGAAACTTCTGTTATCACTGGTAATTAGCAATCAGAACTCGGAATCTAAATCTCTTAACAACGTGTACTCTTCAAAAGCTTCACTTCAGCTTGCCTTTCCTATTTTCTTATTCACCACCATTGAGAAATAAGGATCTTACTTGGAACATTTGATAAAATACAGCATCTCTGATTTGCGGTAACTTTGTGTGTGTGTGTGTACATATATTTTTCTTTGTACGTATAGAAGTCTGTTAAATAATCTCCTACTTCTGAGGGTCATCTTTAAGGCTGTGGGGACTTCCGCTGGAAGACAGCTTTATCAAAACAAGTCGCTCTTTCTAGGTGACGTGCCTCCCAGTCTCACCTACTCATAGGTAGACGCTGTTTCATTGCTGCTGTTGGACATCTCTGAGGCAGACGCTGGGGCCAGCTACTTGCTGTTGCACAGTGGGAAACAAAATGGAGTATTAGATTCCAACCCCTGTCCACATGTGTCACACCTGAAGAGCATGAGCTTCTCTCGCGCTGCCCAACCTTACCGCTGCCGGTACTTTGATAGCTGTTTCAGTGGGTGTTGTTGATGACATAGCTTCTGTGTCATCTCCTGTGTAGGTTCATCTAATGGAGTAAAGAAATGTGGAAATTACCAAGAGACTTGAATTCGGTAAATACTGAACGTAAATGTGTTTTGTAGTAGCTGTGAAGCTTTTTCCTAAGGTTCATAAACTCCTTAAAGGAAAGTATTAATGAGAATGATTCAGAACAGTCTCATCTCACAGAAGTCAGTGCTTTAAAGTAAAATAGATGTGAGGCCTTTTTTTTATTATTGAGTCAGTTATGGTTGGAAGCTGTTTTAGAGTGAAATATATGAAAACCATTAGTTTCAAGCACGTTTGCTGTTGCTTCCTTGTGTGCGTTTGGTGTGTTTTGTGTTGTATGTTCTTGCACAGCTGAACTTGGGTTGCCACTCAAACTACCGTTCACTTATAATTTGGTGTCAGAAATAGGGAGGAAAAAGTGGCATTAAAACCAAGAGAACGGAAACATGCTTTTTGCAGCTATTGTACATCGTAAAGCAGACACAAAACTTGCCTGTTTCCTAGTAATCTTGCTTAATACTTTTGTTTATGGTTTCATAGTATTACTTCAAGTACGTATTAATCATTGCTATCTTAGCCTTCGCAGAGTAGGCCAGTTCTGTGCTTCTGTTACAGAAGGCGCATAGAGGTGGGAGCTTTCGCAGAAGGACTTGTGTAGCTGAAGAGAGCGTTTGAAGCAGCCTGAGCTAGAAGGCAATGCTGAGCATGGAGTTCTCGCCACCAATGCCGTCAGTCGTTGTGGGGAGGATGGCAGGGCTGAACAGTTCAAAATCTGAAACACCTTGTGTTGATCTGTGTGTCTAATAAGAAGTCTGTGGCCAGAGAACATCACAGTTAAAGTTTGTTTGTCAAGATAATTCATTCCTTTGTGCGTTATCTGCTGGTTGTTTTTTCCAGGTGTGCAGTGAGGGTGGCACAGCCTTAACGTGAAGCAGCGGATCTGTCAGACGTGTCAGCTAACTGAAGGCATTCACATGCTGACGATCTGTTTTGGTACAGACTGTGCATTTCATGCTGCCTTAAGCAAGTACCCACTATTAATTACCGGATTCTCAGATGATTCCCCTTTAGAGGGTCGTCCCAAACTTAGATGTTTTGTCAGCTGTTAAAATAGGGTAACATAGGGTAACAGAAAAGATCTGTGCGTTTGTGATGGGATGAGATGATGTAGCTTCTGTTAATGTGCCGCAAGAACTCTAAAATACTTTTCAGCAGCAAGGTCTTGTGAATGAAAAGCTGAGGTTACCAGTGTGGTGGTGTCCCGCTGTACAGGCAGATTGCTTGCCACCTCTTCCTTCTGTCCAGATTTCTGTTTTTACAGCAAAGAAAATCGCTGAAGCCCTTTGGTTAGTGAGTGTGTGTAGCCTGATAACTGCATGCAGTGTGACAGTAGTCGTGTCAGTGCTGTTGATTCTGCTGGGACTCACGAGAGCAGACACAGCAATAGTGTCAAAATAGTGAAGACTGCTTGGGAAACAATTAAAAGGAAGAATGGTTATGGAGAGACTCTGTAGGACCGGAGAAAAGCAAAGTCAGTCCATCGTTTGCCACCTGATGCTTCCTAGAACAGACTAGAGTGAGCACTCTTACTGGGCTGCCTCTGCCACATGTTTTGAGGGTTATTTTGGGTTTATTCACCTATGGCATCTGGCAAGAGATCAGAGACTAGCTTCTTATCTGAGTGCATTTTTCATATTTATTTCTGTGTAACTTTGTACCAGGTGCATTCAGTGTGCCCTTATATACTACTTTGTTTTTAATAGTGTAACGTTCAAGTAATCTGTAATTTTTTTTTTTTTTTTTTTTTTTTTTTTGTAAGGTGGTAGAGGTAGGCCTGAAAAGAGTGGTTATTTGTGAAAGAAGCAAGTATCTTGGGTTTTTCTGGATCTTCGGCACAGATTGTATTTTCATTACAAGCACAGCAAAAGAGAGATGGCAGAGCAGTTTGGATAGGTACAGCAGAGAGAAACTTGAGGTTATGACATTGTGGTACACAATGTGCAAGTGGGAAGAGAGGCTAGGAACTAAACTTGGTGTAATCAAGAAAGGGTTTCAGTTTATACGGTTCTCTTTTCAGGGAGGTGAGAAAGAAGCCAGGGACAGAAGAGTTGGTCTTTCCTGTATCAGGTAGTTGTTGTTTATTATCACACAAGTTACGTTTAGTGCAGGGGGTATAGATACTTGCATGTTCCCCCTCTGAGTTGTATGTCTGGTGTTCGGGCTGGTGTCGGAGCATTTTTAAAACTGAATCAATGATACTGGTAGTATTGCAGTAGAGGTTAAAAGAGAATGGATTCTTCTTCATGAGCTGCTTGGTTTGTTTGCTCTGTGTAATGAGCTTCAGTTTTGAAAGGTCACTTGGTTGCTGAAGTCTTACAAAAATGGATTGGGGGAGATTTTAGGAGCCTGAAGCTGCTTTAACTTGTGATTAACTAGATTCTAAGCTGATAGTGTCCCTTTTGGTTATCGGGATGCACAAAATAGATCTAATCTAATGAATTTTAGGAATTGTGTTGCTGCTTAGTTGCATGTCTGTACCTTGAATGCTGTTCATCTTGCAGAGGATCATGCTTTGCCAGAAGACAAGTAGCAAAGGAAGTGTGGTAGAATCAATCCCCCTATCCCTAAAATCCCAGCCACAGGAAGGCAAGAGAAGGCAAGCGTTACACCCATTTTCAGGAAAGGCTAAAAGGACAATACAGGCAATTACAGACTGGTCAGCCTGGCTTACATCACTGGGAAGACCATGGAGGAGCTGGAGTGGATTTAGTGGAGGGCTACCAAGCAGGTCATGGGGCTGGAGCACTTGCCCTTTGAGAAGAGGCTGAGGGGCTGGGCTGCAGACCTCCTGATGTCCCTTCCAACCAGAGTGGCTGGGAGTCTGTAAGCAAGAGAGCACTGTTGATAACTATTCTAATGACTTCCCTAGAGGCAAGTACCTAGAATGCCTAAAGGCGACGCTCATTTCTGTGTATCGATATATTTGAATTTTGACTAGTCCACTGACTTAGGAATGAGCAAACTAGACTGCATTTCTTTCTCATCCCAAATGCAAGTAGTTCGAAAGATCAGGCAGAAAGAAATTGAGTTAAATACCCAAATCTCTTATTATGCAAGCCGTAACTTGTTGGGACTCATCCAGGTGTCTGCTGTTGGATCTCTCATTTCCCCCTTACCCTCATCCGCCCAGCCTTTAGGGTCTCCGTGGCCCAACCAGGTCCCTCATCGCTGTCTTTCGCAAACTGGTTGTTAAACATCGTGTTCTGAAAAGGTGATGCTGCTCTTCTGAAAGTCAAGGTTAGATACATGTCAGTTTGCAGTCTTTCCACGTGTCTTGTTAGGTTAAGACGTAATGTAAACTTTCCTTACTGGAAATTTTATTTTTTCTGTGAATGTCTTGCTTAATTGCTCTAAAACATTAAATGTGCTAATTGTCTTTTATGAAACAATGAATTATAGAATCCTTGAACCTCGAAAGTATGTTGGAATTGGATGTGGTTATTGCTGACTGCACCAAACAGTATGGCTTTTGAGTTGAGTTACCTGACATCGGATTTTAGGGAATGGCTGGAGCTCTGAACTGTTGAGACTTTGTCATCTGGGTTCTGGCATGATTGAAAGAAGCCTTGCGAAACAAAATTGGGCTCACTGAAATGTAACAGCTATGTTGGCATGAAAGAAGGGCACAGTGAAAATACTGCTTGTGTACTGGGACTGCAGTGTGGCTTGAGTGTCTGCTCCGTGGATGGGCAGTCAAAAGTTTGGGACAGGAAAACTCAGTCATGTTTCAAGTGGAGATTCTATGATTATGCTGTTAAAAAATGAAACTGAATTTGATAGTTCCTCACCTGCTTGCAGTGTGATATGTTTGAGATAATAAACCCCATAAAGAAATACTTTAGAATGTTTGTCTCCTCGCCAGGCTGACCTAAAGGGGAAAAAATGGTGACTTTGAAACAAGTTGGTTGATTGAACATATGTGTGTTAAGAAGGAATCTCCTGATAACAGTTGCAAGTAATCATACAGATGAAAATGTTCTGTCTGAGAACGCAGCGCAGTTTGGGGTTTTTTCTTCTTCTGAGGGGCCTCGGAAGGAAACAGAACATCTTTTTTTGTTCTGTTTCGTTGCTGGACGTGTTGTCCAGGAAGGCAGAAAGCAGTGACATTTAAGCTCATAAAACTGAAATTAGGAGAGAGAGTGTGTCTCAAGTGTGGTTATCTTCTGTGTGTGAAAATAGATGCTCAAAGAACACAAAATTCTCAAATTGGAAAAGGAGCCCTTTGGAAAGAGTGGGGGTGTTGTAGTTGGCTAGTGCTTTTCCATCCCTTCCAAAAGATGTGTTATCTCTGGGTTTTGGCTCTCTCCTGTTTAGAGGACGTTTGGTTTTAATGTGACAGAGATAATGAAAGGTGTAAGGTTAAGGATCGGAAGTGTTAGAGATGAGACACGACGAGGTGGGTCTCCGCAGTCTTAGTCAGCTCGGCTGCTTCTTGTGCACTGAAAATTTCTTTGAAAGAAAGAGCGCTTTTTCTGTTCTGTTGTATGCTAGGTGAGCAGCAGGTGTGAGAGACAGAGCAAGTACAGAGCTCAGTAGTTGGAGTGGGACTCCTCAGTGTAGGTGTTTTTTGAGCATCGCTTCAGGTAACTATGCAAAGGCATCTTTAAGACTCTTGGTTTCTGTCATTGACTTCGAGAAATAGTTGAAGTACTAGAATGGGATCAGTTACGTTCTTTTTGTGAGGATAGGGGGGGACTGAGGTTACTTTTCATTTTGCTACCAGTAGAAGTGGGCTATCTTCTTACTATGCCAGATTTTTGTATGTGTATAAATATATTTATTATTTTTATAGCTGCCAAGAGAATCTCTTATCTTTATGGATTAGTTGCAGACATGCTCAAGTAGACTCTTGTTTTCTGTTGTGTTTTATAACTGTTGTAAAATGAGCCTTGTGTTGATGTTTTTAATGTACGTGACTTATTAAAATATAAAAGCAGAAAGATTAATCATTGCCTGAACATTTTAATACTTTGTGAATTTTCACACAGCTGCTGTGCTAAGCTGTTTACCTGCTTTTTGTTTTCCTGCTGGCAGAGCTGTAAACTTTCCATGTCTAACCTTAATGTGTAGCCTTCTTACAGGAGCTTATGAGTGGTAGGTTATTTTAGGTTTTAAGAGGCAGTATTCCCAAATGCTTTCTTCACTCTTTTCGTAAACTGCAAAAACATTTCCAGTCCTTGGCTCTGTCAAGACGGTTAAGAGTCCAGCCAGCCAAACAAAAAAAACCTGAGCACTTATATTCCAGCATCCCAATTTGAAATACAACTGGGAAAAACTACTCTATTTAAGCCACAGCAACACGTTCCCACTCTGCGTTTTGTCGCTTCTCCTCTTCCCTGGTCCTGTGTGCGCATGCACACACAGCTTTTGTTTATGAAACATTAACAGTTTTGGTGCAGAAGCTTGGAAAAACACAGTTTTGTGGGATTTACAAAAGTTGTCTGAACTTGCGCTGTAAACCTTGAGCTTGCCAGCAAGCCGGAGCAACAAGAGCAGTTTACCAGAGGCGCGACCCTGTGTCACCACCGCCCTTGGTGCTGCGCGGATGGATGGCTCCGGCCGTGCTCCAGCTGCAGCTGCCGTCTGCGGCAGAGGCTGCCGGCGCACGGGGACCTGGGCGCTGGCATCTCGCCTCTGGACCGACGGGGCTCGGTGCCGAAAACAGCCGACGGGCTCTTCATCACAGCGGGGTTAGAGACGGGTGGAAGGTTGAAAATAGTGAAATCGTGGGAGGAGGAAAGTAGAACCCGAAATATATAGGAAGAGACATAATAGTGTCGGGTGGTTGTGTGGGAAAAAGGAGGAGAGATGAAGCCATCACTGAAAGGAATTTAATTGAAGGTACACCAGGAAGTTCTGTAAAAGACAAGCTGAAAAGGTGAGCTAAACAACTGAAGGGAAAGGCAGCAAGTAAGAAACGTTAAACCTTAATGAACCTAGCTAACATGAACGTTAGCATGTTACTTCCCTGCATGAAGGGAGTAGAAGGTCTGTTCCGGACTTGTGGCGTGTTTTGTCATGGCCAACATCGTGCAGGCCTGGAAGAATTCTTCAGAGCTTATTGACTTTGGTAGGTAATGATAGACAAATGTAGACCCCTAAAGGCCATGTTGTTGTGACCTCCTCAAAACAGGCAGTTTTTAAGATTTTTGTGTATGTTCACTGTGACTGTTTATGTAATTCACTGGGCACTGCAGCACATCTAAAATTTTTTTATTCATTTTGCTTCGGTTAGCTTGAATTGCAAATTCGAATGCTGATGAAATGCGTTGTATTTAAAGGTACTGAGCTGCGCTGGTAGTGCATCCCAGCTTTGTGATGCAGGTTTCGTGTTGTTTGGTTTTTGTTGTTTTTTTTCAGTGCAGTTAGTGTGGTCCAGGCTGTCACTTGTTGAATGATCTTGCGCCGCTTTTGCAGTCTCTGTCTTGCACCAGCTTTTTGTGGTTGAAGAGTGAATTAAACTTTAAGACAATGAGGCTTTTGGGATGCCCTTCTTTAGAAAAGAACTTTTGGTTGCTCTAACCTGGAAAAAATTTACTTTGCCTGTTGCTCACTGTGAGGGACTAGAGTTTTTCAGGGCAGGCTTTAGGGGGCAAAATAAAGTTTTTGCGCATTTTTCTTAAGTTACAGTAGAAAGTGGTTGGTTTAGATCACAACTTCGGACTGGAAAACTTTTCTGACATATGCTGCATCTTTGAACAGCTACTGGGATGAATCGAGGCTAGTCTGCATATGTGTTGATTAATGTTGCTGTACACACTTGTCTGTATGTCTTTAAATGTATAACTTTTGTTGTCACGTGGAAGTGCCTATATACAGTCAAGTGGCTTTTTACTTTTAGTTACATACCAAAGTAACATTATTACACAGACGCTGCTTATGATGTGCAATATAATATTTTAGTGAACCTGAGTTGCTCCTTTTTAAAAAACAAAACAAAAAAAACGCACCACTTTTTATCAGTCTGGATATTCCAGCCAGGCAGAGCAATTCCTTCAAGGGCTTAATGAAGATTTGATTGATTTATTTTGCTCATCTGGAGAGTGTGTGGATTACCTCTGTCAATACTGGGCATGATAAATGAGGGCTGGGCACTTAAGAGAGCAATTTGAATTATTTGAGCCGTTAAGGAATTGAGAAGTGACTTGATTCAAGAGGCATTATGAGGAGAAAATGCCCAGTGCCTTTCAGGATCTTCTAGGGTAGGGGATCATGATACAAATTAATGACTAGAAACTGGTATTGAATATATTTGTGTGAGACTGGGATCAAACTACTGGAGAAGTAGTTGTTGTCTTTTGATCGAGCTTCAAAGCCTAGCCAGAAGATGTTCTTTGGCCATGCACAGACATAAATTACAAGGTTGAGGTAGGATTGCTGGGTGAAATGCAGTGGCTCAGGATTACATAGGAGGTCAGAGAAGGTGATGTAATCGCTCTTTTGGGAGAGTAAATCAATAGGGGGAAAAAAAAATCTTTATATTTCTTCCGCCGCCTTGCAGCCGAAACAAGAGAAATTTGGGAGTTAGGTTAGATCATCGTATTCGTGCCATCTTAGTTTCCTAAGCTTGGTACAATGTTTTGTCAAAAGTCTTGCAAAAAAACTGCTTATTGGCCAGTGCTCTACCCTGTGTGGTTGTCTGTGCACGGTATGTAGCAAGGACTAAGCTGTCTGAAAGGCTCTGGACTTAGTGTCATGGGGACCCTCACTCACTTGCTGGCAATATTGAGTCTTGGGTAAAGATGTACCTTAATGCTTGTCATTGTTTAAGACTAGTAGAAAGTAGTGTAGAGTAATATTTTAGTTACTTGTTTGTCATGTTTTTCTCACCTGTGTTTCTGTTTTAACTTGTAGATTTTGGATCTTTGTTTGACTTGGAAAATGATCTTCCTGATGAGCTGATCCCCAATGGCGAGTTGGGCCTTTTAAACAGCAGTGGGAACCTTGTTCCAGATGCAGCTTCCAAACACAAACAACTTTCCGAACTTCTGAGGGGAGGCAGCGGCTCTTCCTTAAACCCAGGAATTGGAAATGTGAACTCAAATAGCCCTGTCCAGCAGGGGGTTGGTAGTCAAGTTCAAGGGCAGCCGAACAGTGCTAATATTGGTAATCTGGGTGCTATGGGTAAGAGCCCTTTAAACCAGGGAGACTCTTCTGCTTCAGGCCTGGCAAAGCAAGCAGCCAGCACCTCTGGACCTACCACACCTGCATCACAGACTCTGAACTCTCAAGCACAAAAACAAGTGGGGATGGTGACAAGCAGCCCTGCAACATCACAGACTGGACCTGGGATATGTATGAATACTAATTTCAGTCAGACACACCAGAGCCTTCTCAACAGTAATTCTGGTCACAGTTTAATGAATCAGCCTCAGCAAGGACAAGGGCAGGTAATGAATGGATCTCTTGGGGCAGCTGGAAGAGGAAGGGGAGCAGGAATGCAATATTCTGCCCCTGCCATGCAGGGGAATGCAGGCAGTATGCTGGCAGAGACTTTAACCCAAGTATCTCCACAGATGGCTGGTCACACCGGACTGAACACCGCACAGACAGGAGCAATGTCTAAAGTATGTACATATAATTTATTTGATTTATTGCACTTGTTTTTTCTCCATACAGGTGTTAGGAAAGTGTAGTAGATTCTTTTCTGCAGCAGAACGAGACAATGCACTTTCTTGAGTCTGTAGTTAACTTTTTTGGGCGTCAATGATACCACGAAAGCAAGATAATTGAAACAGTATTTTTCGTGTAATCAGAAATGAAAGCACTTGTTGAAAAACACATCCTTGAAGTTCAGAGTTAGGTCGTGTCTTAGCAGGGTGTATTAGAAAAGAGAAGCGTAATCCTGCGAAAAGGAAGCAGATGATTACTTCTGTGCAGGATCTCAATTTAGCTGCCAGACAACAAAAGGTTCTAAAGCAATGTGAAAACTGCTAGAGAAATATTTGTAGATTGAAGGGAGAGGTGTAGCAATTGGTCCTCTTGTCAAGGACCACTGTCAACAGCTACAGAGTGTATGTTTTTCAGATATAGAGGACCTGATCTGAAAACATTAAATTTCACATAGATTGCCAAGCTAATGCAAACTCTGTGAAAGGGAAGAGCAGCATCTGGGCGAGAGGTCTCATTCAGTGGCCATTGCAGATGGGACAGGGAATATATACAGCTGGGAGCATCTGCGTCTGTCTTGGGGCACTGCTCTCGTCCCCACTTGATACAGTCATTGCTTTTTAGTTCTTCATTTGCTAGCTGCGAGCTTGGACAATTGTTCTGGTTGCTGCTCCTCCTGCCTTTCAGTTGGATAGCAGTGTACCTTATGTCCTGTCTGTGTTGCTTTGGTCCAGTTCCTTCCTGAAATTTGATGGCAAACCCACTCTGTTCTGATATGTAGAAAAAGATAATTTTATCTCTGATATTTTATCTATTTGTACATCACTAGTCATTATCCTCGTAGTTTATTAACATGTAAGTATTAATTCATTGATGTGTTAGGCATCACGGAAAAAATTACCTGACATAGAAGAAACCTTGTTCTCTGAAGAATCGTTGACATCGTGGAGTACTGTATAGTTCATTTTCATTTTTGAAAATAAAAATATAAAAAGCATTCGGCACTGAAGGGGATCCCTTTGCTTAAGGAAGAGATGCTTGTGATTTTAGTGAAGGTCATGTGAAAGTGGATGTAGCTGCCTCCAGCATAATCATCGGCTAAATTTGTTGTGCGGAGCGGATTGGTCTGCACAGAAAGAAATTCAGCTTATTTTTCATTTGTTTTTTTTGAAACTTGTGGGAAGAGTGACAAATTCTAATTATCTGGCTTGTTTCTATAAACTTACGGTTATCCTAAGTTTTTAGGAGTATATTTTTCTTAGCCACCACACAGTTATGTGATGAAATTTCTCTCTCTCTCTCTCTTTTTTTTTTTTTTACATGAACTAACTCAAGTAGGTTTACTCCAAAGCAAAGGCACTTGCCTGAGGTCTTCATCTGATGGAGGGGGAGGTTCTGTGATGTCATGGTTTCTTTTAAACAAGCCCACCGTTGGTAAGGAATAGGCCAGCACTTGAACAAATTCTTAGCCTGATGCCAGTTGCAAATGGGATTCGCCAGTTCGGGAGGGTGATGTGGACTTGCTCAGTTAGCTCAAGAAGTTCATTTGGACAAGGAATATGTTGCAGAAGAATAGTGGAAGTGTTTCCTGTCGTGTAGATCTTTAGGCAGTCCTTGTATGCAGTGCTGTCCTCAGCACCGGTGGGGCATTTCCAAAAGATTAGAGCAAAATTAGGGCTTTTGGAAGTCCTTAGGCACAAAGTTGTGTGGAGAAACTGAAAAGGCAGGCCTATTTAATGATAGAGAAAAATTGATAAAATGGTGCTTCTGTGAAGGTGTCAGCACTTCAGAGAAAACAAAGACTTGGCCAATGTGAAAAAAAAGAAAATTTGCTGTTTTCCAGGGCTCCATCTCGTGTTGAACAAGATAAAGCTAAAAGCATTGTGTGGAGGTTTTTTTTGTTTTTCTTTGTATCTTAATTTTCTCTTAGTAAGAGAGTAAATGAGCTCAGTATTTTACATTTCTGTTTTGGAATAAATTACTTGTTTCCTGATTTTTTTTTTTTTTTCTTCTCCTGACGAGCAGAAGCATTCTGCGTTTTAGCCGTTCTTTTTAATAGTCATCTGAGGATTTGCATCCTCTTCCAGTCTCTTCTGGTTTGTCGTAACAGGATTATCAACAGTGATTGTATGTTAGCTTTTTCTCTTATTAGTGCTCCAGTTGTGATGAAAGCTTTTAAGAAAAGTAAAGAAACATTTCAGGGAGTTTGTTCTTCTGAAACTGAAATTTCTGCTGAAGGAGAATGTGGGTTAGTTTGTTTTTTCACCTCCTGTTCCCTGATGTTTACCACTTAATGTATACAGCTTAAAAGATTTGAAGAGCAGCAATAGAAGTGGTGAGTCAGCTGATCTACCCAATAATGAATGTGCCTAACGTGACTAAAAGGCTTAAAATCTAGCTGCCATCATGCTTGAAGAACTGTATCAAGGCTGGAAGCAAACTCTCTAGGAGGTGACTGCAGCAGTATATGCCAAGGGAAAGAAAGAAGCGTGAAACACAAATGCCGAAAAAATGTAAAAGAACTTTTAAAACCAAGATTTTCTCATTATGTTTAAAATAAGTGCTGCGCATCACTGATTAACCTCGTTCAACTATGGCTCAGGAGCCCATATGCCTTATGTAGCTCTGGTTAACCTTTATGGTTTGGGACCAGTTTTGCTGGGCAAGACCTTGCTTTCTTCATGGTTTGTTCTAATCCTTCTTTAGTTAACGACTAGAAGTCCGTTGCTTTTCCTCTTTTCTTTCTTGTTATATGTTTTTGTAAGCATTTGCTCTAGTAAGAGAAAAAGAAGGGGAAGAAAAAAAATCCAGAATCTGCTCTGTTTACTTGCTCTCAGAAATAACTGGGATTCATTTCATCTGGAGCAGCATAATCCAATATTGTTAATTTTGAGCTGGACTTGCCATTTTAAGGCAGCTTTTGAAAGAAGAAGTACACCAGAAATGAGCATGGTAACTCAAACTCATGGTTTGTGCTTGCGTAAGTCGAAGGTGGCAGATAAAACTTTCACCTGATGAATTCAAAAGGGAGTGCTACTGTGCTACTCTACAGATCTCTGCGCCAGTCACTACCAGACTCCTGTAACAGTTTTTCTAGTGATTGTGACATTGTGGCCCTATTTTCTTGGACAACACTGTAAGGATAGTTTTTGTTTGACTGAGTTGAAGTTGTTTTAGAAATCTGCTTAAAAGAGCAGAAGGATTCTTCTTTGAACAATTACCACTCGACGGGGGTAGAGGAACAGATCATCTTGTCATAGTAAATTTCCGGTAGTAGCAGAATTGTCCTTTTGCGTTGTACCATGTTTTTTTGTAAAGTCCATTAAGTCCATAAAATGTGTTCAATCCATCTAGAAAATCTTTATAAATTAGGGTTGTTTTTTTCAAGATTGTTGGTTGTCGAACACATTAAGCAGTAGCAAAGCTAAGCAGATGGTCTGTTGCTTCCATAGAAATGAGCACTTTGTTGTGAGCATGCTCTGTGCCTAATACTCTCCTGTTGCTATGAGACTTCTTCTTTTCAAATACGGGAGGTGAAGCCTTCATATAGTTCATTGTAGCTGGTAAGAGCTTGAGGTTGTATTTTTGTAGATTAAATGTTATATAGTCTCTTGCTGAGATGCATTCCCCTTATCCTAATGCTGCTATCAAAGCTTGTGGAAAATCAGAAGAAAATTTTGGTAAGTTCCTATTTATTTTGAATGGTTCTCAAACTTCCTTTTTGCACTCGTAACAGATACTTTTGCTCTTTCCCTGTGAGATGTGGTGAAGTCCCACTGAGGCAAGTAGGACTCTTGAGTATTTTCTTTTTTGTGTGTTTCCAAGGTGTGATTCCTCCCTCTACAATCCTGTAAAAGGAATCACCTTTTATTCAGTAACTTCGGAGCTGTATCACTAAAGTAAGGATATTCTGGTACCCAGGAGCAGAAACTTAGGAAAAAATGCTAGAGTTGTGTGTGGCAGCATCTGTGGAAACCACTGCTTTTAACCTGCAGTGAAACCACAGCTTGCCAGGGGTTCCTTTCAGAGTGTTTTCCTCTATAGGGCTAGTAAACCTACCTCAAGGTTGGTTTTCTTTCTGACAGTTGCAGTTTAATCAAACATGTTATTGGGCTCTGTATGCCCAATAAGATGATGTAATTGTTTGGTCAAATCTTAATCTGAATCAATAAAGAGATCAGGAGAAAACAGTTGTTTGTTTTCATACCTAGTTATGAGTATTAGAACTTTTTTTTTTTAAATGCCTTTTCAAGACTGTAGATTTTAAGTAACCTCATTCTACATATTTTGAAAACTCTAAAGGAAATCATTAGTATTGATAAAAGCCAGAACCTGCCTGGCAGGGAGAAATTGGTAGAAAAGCTGATCTGGCAGTCGGATCTTCCAGTGTAATATTTCGGGAGATGATCTGGTAGAAATGAGTTTACATACTAAGTGCTGTATGGAAGTGGTGAGTTTTCCTTACTTGTGCATTTGTGTATTTGACTGGAAGTTGGTACCAGTAGTAGGATTGGCACCAAAATCTTACAGGTTCAGAATATCGCTGACTGTGCAAAAACAGACCTAATATGTTGGATTTCTGTGTATGAATTCAGAGCAATCTTTTAACTGTATTGACCTAACTAATTTGAATACTGCATTGTTTCAACTTAGTTTTAGTGCAGATAGCCACATAGCAGTGCATGTTGCACTAGGAGGAGTTTTAGATTAAAGAGAAGGAGCTGCTACTCTTACCAGAACAGAAAACAGTAAAACCATTTTTATGCCTACCAAGAGAATAACCAGTTGTCTCAATTTTTTTTAATTGTTGAACTATAAAAGAACTGAATTCTGTATTTGTAGTTTCTAGGCTGGGTGTATATGAATACAGATGCTGCTGACAAGCGCGTTCACAGTTTTGCTCCATGTGGTTGGTCGCTGAGTGGTGTTCTGGCATTGGATATTAATGTTGAGTGAATTTAATAAGAGAATGAACTACTCTAGAGAGCCAGAATTCTGATACAAGACTTCAGTTGTATCTGTAGTTATGTTGCTTGGCTCACTGGTTTGAGGAATCTGTACTAAGGAAAACTTGTGGTGAGGAAAAATGAAGCAAACTATTTATTTAAACAGATTACCAGAAGTACCAGATTTCGATATGCTTGCTGATTGTGAATGAAGTCAGCTGAAGATGTTCTCATTCCTTTGCAGTTCTGTGTATTTTAGCAAAGTGCTGGTGCTGTTTCTTTCTGTGATGACTCTCAATCTGCCTGAATTGTTTTAACATGACTTGCAGTTGATTTGCTTCTCGTCCCGTCAGTTGTCTGTACGAGGCTGCCAAGCTGACTGCCTCCTAACAGACCATGCCTCTGGCAAACACAAGTAGCCAGTCCAAATCGTATTCCGAATAATGCTGCTCCCAAGTTTCAGCGGACCCTTAATAGTATTACAGACTTGACCTTAGTTGCTTGGTTCTCTGTTGAATAACTATCACCAAAACAGCATTTTTATGGAGAAGAGACATATGTGCTTTTATAATAATACAAACAGAAGACGGATATAAATACAGAAACACATAACAGCAAAACTCACTGACTCTTAGTAAAATCAAAAAAATCTGTAATGCAGTTTTGTTTTGAAACATGACTGTGCAAAGTGGTACTCCACAGAGGAGTTTACTCTGACATACTGACGAGATTTGGTGACTTAAAAAGTTCCCTTACGGCAACTATTACTCCTGGCACCTGAAAATGGGTTGTTTCCTATTTCTAGTACATGAGTTAAATTTCATTTGCAGTTGTGCAACATCACTGACGATCTTTGCAGCGATAGTCGCTTGGCTCCTGCCTTATGCTTGAGCAGGTATCTGGGTTTGGCTTGGCTGTAGTGCTGCAAGAAAAAGAGCAGTCAGCCTGCACGGGGGGGGACCACAACTTGGTTTCCCCTCCTCTGCTTCCAGCTCGGGCGGTTAAAAAGCCCATCTCTGTTAACTTGCGTTGACTTAACCATCCAGCTGACAAAAATGAAATGTTTATGGTAGCTTTTCAGAGTAGAATTGTGCTGTTATCTTCTACTGTGGTAACATAACACAAACGTTAAGGATTTTGTCACTAACTGTAAATCATACAGGTTACTGTCTTGTAGTTCTTCGGTATTTATTATTGGAATGTTGTTTATTTCTAGGTGGTGTATCTGAAAGAAGGTTTTGTAAGTGAAACTAACGGATCCAGCGGTTCTTTTGGAAGCCACAGATTAAAAGCAAGATTTCCTAGTGTTGTTTCAGAAGGTTTATTAAAATGACAGACTTCTTACTAACAGATGTGACTGAAATGATTTCTTTCTAGTTTTTAGTCCCTGTTTACGTATCTTCGTGCTGCTGTTCGTAGTTTGATTTTTTTTTTTTTTAATGCACAGGTGAAAAATGACTCAGATGTTGAGAGGGAGGAAAACCTGCCAGCTTAAGTGTTGATATGTAGAAGTTACAAAATGCCTGATTGCTTCAGTCAGAAGGAAATATCTTTGTCGTAGTAATTTTCGCAATAGATTCCAATCATGCGTATAGATACTGTTGCACAGGAGCTTTTCTGATGACAAGACCTTTTAGCAGCTCTCAGAACTTCTCCTTTAAAAGATAAACTTAATATTTGTACTTGACTATGAGCTGTGATTATATTGTGTATCCTGGAATTGCAAGTACATACAGAAATGTGTCAGAGCAGCTGGTATTATGGTCTGAAAACTAAATGCTAATAGTCTCTTTTCTTAGAAAAAAGGCAGTGCAGGAAACTTCGAGAATTAGGTGTAGCATGATACACTGTGTCAGCCTACCTAAGAAATGTATCAGGAGTGGGGCAGCCGTGAGGGGAGGAGATTCTCACGTGGCTTCCAGAAGTGACAACACTGTTACAGTACAAATGGGACAGCTTCTGCCATCAGACAAAAAATAACATTGTGTTTGGAGGTTGCACTTTGGAATTTTGAAATCGCCTCACTAGGTAGTGGGTTGAATTTTCAGTACAAGAGGCTACACAGGGCATGCTCATGTCTACTTTGTAGCAGGTAAGCTATTTTTCACCTTTATTTGAAAATTAACTTTTAAACTAGGAAAGATACTTCAAGACACACTTTCCCCCTATATCTCAAAAAAAAAAAAAATTCCTGAATTCTTTTTGATAAAATTGCTAGTTTACTTTGCTGGGCTGAGTATAAGTAATGGCAAAATAGACTTGTGACTCTTTGGAGGAAGTACCTGTTGTTTTTTGTTCGGAAGCTGAACTCCATTTGTGTGTGGCATTGATAGACAGTTTGACTGCTGCAGCTTTGTCCATCGACTTTGGATGACACATGCCTATTTCTCCTTTCCGCCCTTCTTCTTGCCACGATAGTAAAGAGTATTTACTCCAGAAATTGCCGTGACTGGCGAGGGAAGCGGCATACTAAGCTTATTGTTTGTTTTAAATGGTTGGATGTAACCCAAGCGGTGGCTTTGATTTTAAGACCAGAAACACTTTGTATAAGGGAGATTTAGGTGAATGAGGACTTCAGATGATTTTTGAACTCCTGGTGGTACAAAAGCTATCTCTAAGTAGCATCTGGAAATGTTCTCAAGATACTCAAGCCCCAAAGTGACAGTCGTATTCTTTGGTTTGTATACATGCGAACCTGCTTTAGGTTTGGCAAATAAGAAGCATACTGTGCCATAAAAGGGATTCAGTAGTGCCTTTGGTTTAGAATGAATCATAATGAAAATACAGCATGTTAAATATAGGAACAGCCTTGCCAAAAGGACCCATCTATGAAACAGACTTTCAGAAGAGAGTAGTAAATAGATTATTTAGCAGTCTCTGAGAGAGGCTGCTGGTTTGGGGTGGAAAAGTTTTGTGTTTTCAGAGTGACTGCAGCATAATGCTGTACTATCTGTATGTTGTTGGTTATTTTAAGGGGATTTTTAAAAACAAACAAAAAACAAGTGCTCTTTGAAACTTTTGGCAAATTGACTAAATTAAATAACTAGCTTTACGATGGGAGGATCTTTGTACCCTGGAAATGGAAAGCCCTTGGAACACCACGAGTCGAAGATGGGGTTTCACTGTTGAAATGAGCTGCGTTTGCTTCCTTAGTCTGATGCTGGGCATCTTGGGTTAAAATACGTTTCTGGATAGCACTGTGTGCAGGCTGCTTTCGGTGAGAAGCATGTGTGTACAGGCCTGGTGTGTTCCCACTGTTCAATTTTAAGTGTATGTTTAAAGACACACAAATCATATCTTACCTTGTGTAAGAACCTGTTGAGAAGTCTCTTGGTAGCTTCACATGGATTATTAAATCTTCAAGAAGAGCATGTTTTTATAGAAAGACTGGAGATTTCGAGGGAGATCTTGAAGACGTGATATTTCAAAATGAGCGTGTTTGGCCCTTGAAGTTGTTTAAAAATATTTCAACAGTGTAAATTATTCATAGTTATGTGTCTCCTGAGTTACTGTTAATGTCATGCTATGATATTTGTGCTAAGTGGTTGTTTTGAGTAAGCTATATTGATTTCTTTTTCTTTTAATATATTTAATGTAACCTGTAGTGTAAACTTGTTTCTTGTCTACTTGGGCTTTTTTTTCCCCTAGTTCTGGATTTAAATAGAATAGTTACTTCTTTTAGAAGCACAGTCTTTCCCTCGAGTGTGTCCACTTTTCCTTTAGGATTCATGTCTGCTAAGGAGAGTATTTACTGTAAAGAAAGGAAACAGAATACCTCTTTTTGTTATACTTGTGAGATGCTTTTGCTTTTGCTGTTATTCTGTAGAGCTACTATTGCCTTTTTTTCCACCTCTGTAGAATATTGTATCACCCAGGCTGCCTCATAAAGTATCTTTGGCCAGCTTCTGGGAGATAAATGGGAAAGAATCTCTCTTAACTAGCACTACTGTTTCTCTTACCGAAATACCAAAACAGTTTATTCCTTATAATACTCAAGTTTTGAAGCAAGATGTGGTCTCCTTTTACTTGGCTGTCTCCAGCCAACTGTAGGAGCTCCAGAACTGCTGAGGGGCCAGCAAATGCATCTGTAAATTCTTTTGTGGCCTTTTAGGTGCATTTTGAAAGGCTGCTATCTAGGATACAAAAAACAAAGGGAGAAGCACGGACTTTGTGTTGAGATATGCTGTTGGTTTAGAAACCTGCACTTAGCTTAGTGATGATGAAGTATAGGAATTAGGGGAGGACAGGGGTATTTGAGTTGAGATCCTGTGTTACAAAATTCTGTTTTGATTTGACTGTAAATGTGTTTTAGTACATGCTGATGCTACTTCTGGAAGTAACTCGTAAGGGTTTTGGCTTATGAATATACAATCAGGTGTCTGTAGAGGTGTATCTTAACTGAATTTCAGTCTTTCAAAATCCTTTTTTTCAGTGTTGTTGAATTACTGTTTGTGTGCAAACTAGACTCTCTGGATGAAACAAACCTTTGAAACATCGTTAGTTAATTTTGCCGTTCTGGTTAACTTTCTGTTCTTATGCAGTAAGAATAATTCTTGTTTATCTGAAGAAAGCCCCTTTTTCTACTTGGCAGTAATAAAAGCTCTTGAAGCAGCTGGAATACATTGATCAGTTGTGGCTAATTATCCATTAGAGCTTTGAAGTTTTTATTTGCAGAAGTTACACTGCTTACAAAGTAAGCCGCCTGAGCTTTATTTTTGATTCGTAAGTACAACAGTGATGCTCAGTGCGGAAACTACGCTGATTCTTCCTATAGTGTATTCCATTGTATCAGCACTCAGGCTTGTGCAGCATTTTGGAAATGTTTTCTTTCTTTAGGCATATATACAGTGCTAACATCAGATTTTTTTATTTCCCTTTTTTTTACTGGAAAAGGTTAATTTCCAGTTAAGTGTATTAAAAGAGCTTGTTTTCTATAGATCCAGTCATTTGTGAAGAGCATTTTCACCCTGAAATCATGTCTTTTGTATTTCAGTAATTATGCAGAAACATTTGTACATTTTTAAGTGGTCTTGTTGCCTTGGAATACTTAAATTTCTTTGACCTCTGTGAAATGCGTGGAAAGAATTTCAAATCTTAATACAAGTGGTAATAAAACACCTGGCTTCCTTTTAATGGGATATTAAAAATTTTATTCCTAGCTTTACTAAGTTTTTCATTGTGTAATAAAGCATTCCTGGGAATTTGAGTGTTTTTCTTCGTGTTAGTTTACTGCTGAGGAGTGAGACACTCAAAATGCTTCATGAACCTGCTGCGGTAGGCTTTTGTGATAATAGTTAGCTTCAAAAGGTGGGAGAGGGGAGACTTTCAGCACCAGATAGGCTTCCTCTGAACGCTGCTAGCCAGATCATGATTTAATTCTCAAAATTAATTCTTGAAATGTTACCCCCTTTTTTTTTTAAGGCATTCTTATTACTCATTGACTTTAAAAGTGAGTATTTTTAAATTAGTATTTTTGTCAAACTGCCAAGTCTGCAGATTGGTTTAGGTGAGGAGCTCTCTTCTCAGCTGAGAGGAGATTGGATCGCCACCATTCTTGCCCTGAAACCAAATTCACTTTTTTTTTTTTTGTAATGCCACTGGCTTTCTGCCATGAAATGATTAATCTTTTCCTTGCTTCTCCATCTGTCCCTCTGGCGTATACATTCGAAGCGTCATGGTGACTTTCTTTTGGAACATGTTACTATAGGATGAAATAGTAATTAGTGGAGGCTTACTGGTTTTTTTGTCAGTAAACAGATACAAGATGATGCCAACATAGTAAAGAAAGCCTGTCTTTCACACTTCACAAATGAACATAATTCCTAATGGACCTATCTTTCGCACTTCTCCGAGAACCTTAATTGGTCAGGTGGACCTTGCTTCATGTTGGAGATTTGTGTTTCATACCAGAGGGAGATAAGAGTCCAAAGTGCGAAGTCCTCAGCGTGTGCCTGGCTGGAAGGCTGCTCATTTGTACTGAGTGTGCAAGCAAAGCGGCTGATCGGAATCGTGGCAATAGCACACAGGGACTGAGGAGGGATTGGCTCCGGGTGGTTGATGCCAGATCATATAGCTCTGGAACTTGTGTGGGTGTTTAAACTCATCTGGGAATTGGTGGTGAAGCAGTGCAGATGGCAAAGCATAGGTCTCTGTGTCCCATTGAGTTGCCACTCTGGAAAGCAGTTCTGTCCTCTTTCACTGTTGCTTTCTTTCAGTATTAAAAGTGGCTGAATTATCAGTCTGAATTTCTGATGTTCCTCCGTTACTTAGAGCAGATCTACTCTTGCATTCATGGTACTTTGTATACTTCAGTTGATAACTTCTGAGTATCTGAGACACCTGAATCCTCGATGTCCTTGTCTTGAAGAGAAGGATAAGAAAGAGCAGAAGGAAGAAAGTTAAAATGATTTAAGCCATGCAAGGTGACATGCAACGTGGTAGCAAAAACATTTCAATGATGGGAAAAGAGAAGGGGGACAAAATGCTGAGCATTTTAACCAAGCTGTGTGGTGAAAGCCCAGATTTGAAGTAGATAGAGCAATTTGATGACAAGGAATTTGAAGTTTTGGTGAGGCCCAAAAAGAGGAGAGTAAAAGGTGCGTGGGATTGCGTGGCTTGGTGGCAGCAAGTGCAAAAGAAGATCTGAATCATCCCTGTCCTGTAGTGACTTACGATAGTGATAGCTTGGAGGCAGGAGCTATATACCCTTTCTGTATACACAATCCTTCTGTTTGTGCCAAACCCAAAAGATACTTCTTGGGTCTGTGTGTCGTAGTGGGAAGGGCAGAAATTCCATTTCATATCAGCTTGCTCTTTTTTTTTATTTCTTTTTTTTAAAAAGTGTCCCTGTCGGTGCTGTAATAGGGGATTTTGGATAAAGCATGCGAGATGCTGGGTAGCAGTGGCTCTACAACGGTTGGATTATTTATGCATAGTTGCGTTATCAGTCTAAGGCTGTTGATTATGGTATAACCCTGAAGTTACAGCTCAGACAGTCAGAAAACAAAATCGTAGTTTATAGGTGGCTTTTGAAAAGTGGAACTGCTTATTGCCTCCTCAGCATTTAGCATGTTATTTCACACTGGGTTGTTTCAGTGATAGAACAGGAGGAAGTAAGGGAAATGTCCTTCCTTGCAAATACAAGGGATTTAGAAGAAAACAGTAGTGAGTGACGAAGGTGTCTGACTAGAGCAATTTATCCTGTTGAACAGGCAAGCTGTCACGTATGCAACTCTTCAACACTACTGTTAGTTTGTGAAGATCTGGCCTTTTATCAAAACAGATCATATCTAGGATCATGTCATATCTGCTCTCTCCTTAATTATGACATGCATGTTTTATTCTCTGAAGTAATTTAAATTATTCATCTGAAGCTTACAGTTAAATTGATTCTGGCTTTTGTACGCTAGACTAAGTCCAGAATAATATAAGAATGGTAGTGGCTCACTAAAAGGCAGTCTTTGTGTATTCCTCCTGTAACTATTTTGTCATGTTCGGAGGTATGAGAACAGTTTGGTGGGGAAAATAGGCTCTGACCTTCTTATTTTTCTGTTGCCAAAACAGATCTGGGAGTAGCGTAACTACTGGGTTGGCTGTGTATCCTCTCACTGCCACGATACAGGCAATAGTTCTTCACGGCACCCCTCCCCAAGGATCTTGTAAACCATTTCTTATCGTGCTTTCAGCTCCCTGCCCTGTCCTCAGATAATCTTTCTGATGTGCTGACAGGACAAATCAGCCGTAATGGTGGCTCATTCAGAGCCCTGGGTTCGCTGTCTACTGCTAAACACACTGGGTAATGGCAGAGGTCTTTCTGCCTTTTCCTCGGGAAGATGTTAATATCAGTGTCATAATCTACCCGTTCATCTCTCTACTCGGCAATCTTGGGAACTTAATTATCTGTGAGACCTTTAACAAAAATGGATCAGATTGACCAGTGATTTCCAAAGTGATCAGAGAAAAATTGATTTGAGGAAGGGGGAGGAGGTGGAACACTGATTGTCACAGCACCGCTGCTTAAGCCCATTTTCCTTAGGATACCTAGCTAACAGCGTGACTGGGTGTGTGATCCTGCAATCAGTGTCTGTCTGAAGAGGCAACTTAATTGCTGCTGGATTGAGTGAATAAATGAAATTCTGCCTTGCAGTCCACCCTGCGTCTGATCTCGTGTCGTTAGAAGAGCAGTTGTCTGACGTTGCGCTTGGTCATGCTCAGTCTAATTAGAGTGCTGTGGTGCGGAGCAGGATGTAGAAGTTTGGTGCAGTTTTTGGCTGCTGTTCTGTACCTCTGCGTTCCTGGACTTTGATACTTGTTTCTGGGTTTGGTTGGTGGACTTGGCAGCTTAGCAAAGCCCTTAGATTGTTTTTTGCTTACTGAAATAATTTTTTCTTCTCACTTTTCTATGCAGAAGGGAATTTCCAGGGCCCTATTATCAGGTTCCAGTTTATAAAGAATTAAGCGTATAAAAATGACAGTGATACAAAGTCAGATATGATACCTCTGATTACAGGCCTTATGACTTTTGTGAATTAATTTCTGTTGATGAGTAGAAGCACACACTATTTAGATAAAAGATTATATTAATCTTAAATTTCAGTGGTATTTGGTCACATTTTTTTTTCTCATTTTTGCTTTGAAGCTGTAGAGCTTCAGCTCTTAATAGAAAATATTTGTGTTGCCACCTTTCTGTTCCCAAAATCGGTACTTTAGGATGATTTCACTCTTTGCCTTAATGAGATAAGCGAATTAATAAGCTTAATTAGTAAGCTAAATAAATGAGGCTATGAGATTGCAATTAGACTGTCTGTTGTAGCCATGCCTTTTAGTCCTTTGAGTAGTTCTTAAGGCCTCTCTGGATCCTGTCATCTTTACGTAACCGTTCATGAAGAACTAATGCAGCATGATCGTTGTCATTACAATAGCGTTCACATCAAGCCAAAAGCATGAAGATGTCTCTTTACGCTTATCCAGTTGTCTTCTCGTACCTCCCGTTGTCACACTGAGAGCTCAGATTTGTTGTTCAAGCACTTTGCAGATTCCCAGCTTTCAAAGTCCAGCCAAGCTTGTCTACTTTGCTTCCTTCCTTTCTAGGACTATTTTCTAGTTAAAAATCTGGTAGGTGCTGAATTGAATATTAATGATCACTATGTTTAGTTTACAGGATTGGATCATAATCAGATTACTTCAGCCAGGCTTATCTTCTGCTGAACTCATGCTGCTTTGAGTTCTTTGATTCTCGTATCAACCTTTCAGTAGTTTTTTTGCTGTCAGGCAAGTCCACATCTGGTGGTATTATTTTGGGTTTTTTTAAAACACTAGACCAGAATAACCTTCTTCTGTTTCCGTGCAGAAGAGTCAGTGCTTCAAAGTTTAATGAAAATCAGCATTGAACTTAGACATAAGCTTTTCCTGAACTAACCTGTCTGGACCAACTATTTCTAGTGAATGTATAGCGTTAACGTTACGTAGGCAGCAGTGGTGCAAGATAGAAAAGCAGGAGTGTTATCAGAGGTGGGTGCTGCTCCTTGGCACGTGCCTGCAAGAGAGGATGCTTTCTCTCTTGCAGGAAGACTGAGAGTGAACTCAGTCTGTCCTGCCAGACTTTTACGAAGATTGGAAACCTTAGAGTGAAAGGTGGTTTGGGGCAACAGAGCAGAGCAGAGTTTCCCAAGGGGAAATCATGCCTGACCAATCTGATAGCTTTCTACGATGACATGACTGGCTGGGTAGATGAAGGGAGAGCCGTAGATGTTGTCTACCTAGACTTCAGCAAGGCTTTCGACACAGTCTCCCATAATATCCTCCTAGGGAAGCTCAGGAAGTATGGGCTGGATGAGTGGTCGATGGGGTGGATTGAGAACTGGCTGAATGGCAGAACTCAGAGGGTTGTCATCAGCGGCGCTGAGTCTAGTTGGAGGCTGGTAACAAGTGGTGTCCCTCAGGGGTCAGTACTGGGCCCAGCCTTGTTCAACTTCTTCATCAACGACCTGGATGAAGAGTTAGAATGTACCCTCAGCAAGTTTGCTGATGACACCAAACTGGGAGGAGTGGTGGATACACCAGAAGGCTGTGCTGCCATTCAGTGAGACCTGGACAGGCTGGAAAGTTGGGCAGAGAGGAACCTGATGAGGTTCAACAAAGGCAAATGCAGGGTCCTGCACCTGGGGAGGAACAACCCGATGCACCAGTACAGGCTTGGGGTGGACCTGCTGGAGAGCAGCTCTGCGGAGAGGGACCTGGGTGTCCTGGTGGATGACAGGTTAACCGTGAGCCAGCAGTGTGCCCTGGCTGCGAAGAAGGCCAATGCATTCTGGGATGCATCAAGAGGAGGGTGGCCAGCAGGTCGAGGAAGGTTCTCCTTCCCCTCTACACTGCCCTGGTGAGGCCTCATCTGGAGTGCTGTGTCCAGTTCTGGGCTCCCCAGTTCAAGAAAGATGAAGAGCTACTGGAGAGAGTCCAGCGGAGGGCTACGAGGATGGTGAGGGGACTGGAGCATCTCTCCTACGAGGAGAGGCTGAGGGAGCTGGGCTTGTTTAGCCTGAAGAAGAGAAGGCTGCGAGGGGACCTAATAAATGCTTACAAATATCTGAAGGGTGGTTGTCAGGAGGATGGGGCCAAGCTCTTTTCAGTGGTGCCCAGTGACAGGACAAGGGGCAATGGGCACAAACTGAGGCACAGGAAGTTCCGTCTGAACATGAGGAAGAACTTCTTCCCTCTGAGGGTGACGGAGCACTGGAACAGGCTGCCCAGGGAGGTTGTGGAGTCTCCTTCTCTGGAGATATTCAAGACCCGCCTGGACAAGGTCCTCTGCAGCCTGCTGTAGGTGACCCTGCTTCGGCAGGAGGGTTGGACTAGATGACCCACAGAGGTCCCTTCCAACCCCTACTATTCTGTGATTCTGTGATTCCCAAATGGGTAGCAAGAAGCAGAACTGTTTACAGTTCTGTGGTTTATGACAATATATTGGAGGGGAAGCTAAAAAGGGGATTGTGACTGGGAAATTATGTGCTTGTACCAGGGAATGGTTTTTGCAACATATTGTATTGGTTGCAGGTCCTGGGAGCCTGAGAGAAATATGTGGTAACGAAGCAACTCCGACTGCCTGAATGAGAGAACTGACCGTAGCAGGGACAGTCAGTAAAAACTTAGAGCAGGAGGAAAGGACAGGATATATTTATGGCCTAGACGCTTCGTGTATGAAGAGGGAGTTGCTCCTTGATGCTGGGCTAGAGGAAGAAGTTCAGTGGTATGTCAGCAGTGATAAAGAAGGGAGGAAAAGAGTAAGCTTTAAAAATAGAAGCAATGGCGTAGTATGAAGATCCAGTGTGGTCCTAAGGTATTATTTAAATTAGATTGGTGAACTGTTCATTTCTGTCATATCAGCTGAGTTGCACCATCAGATGAGTTATATAGATTTGGTCACAGACTTGATCTTATAGTATCTATGAAACTCCAGGAACTAGAGCAAACTGAATGTGTTCTGTTCTGAAAAAAACTGAAAAGCAAAACAAAGGTAAGTATCTCCCACACCTGCTGCTCAAAACGCTGCAGTGCAAGATGTCTTGTGTAGTCCAAGTCAGCTACACAGAGGTTTTAACTTTTTCTTTTTTTCTGCATGGAAATTTGTGCATTCCTTGGCTTGTGAGAGTAGAGTGAAATACCCCCATTCCCATCCACACTCAGTAACAGATTCCAGTATCTCAGAGTTGCCATAGTGATGATAAAGGGAACAGAATCTGCTTGTCTTTTTGGGATAGCAGAATTATTAAATTAAATGCATCGGTTCCATTAAAGGAGAGTAGCATTATCATATTCCTGAGAAGAACTGTTTTAGAGTAGAAATAATGTGTTTAAGCTGGTGTCCTGCATTAATCATGTTACTTCTTCAGGCATTTCCAGCCCTGACTTGTGGTTCTGTGCTGGAGTAGTTTGTAGCACCGCTGCATCTCCCCCATCGCAGCTGATGGAACAGCTGCGTAGAAAACACCTCACTTGTGGAAAAGTCTGCTGTACTCCATCAGAAGTCATTGTAGTTGTGACCAGGAAGAACTGGGCAAGAAGCAAGAGTTGCCCAAAATTGTTACACAGAAACACCAGTGTAAAACGTGAGTTGCCAGAGGATGAGGTGGGATGAAAGGAGCCAGCCCAGGACAGAGGAATACAGAAAATGGTGGTTGCATCAGGTAGAGAAGAAAGGACATGGACTGACAGTTGAGTGAACTGCAGCATAACCCAGGTTTTCGAAGAGAGGCTTTCTGCTTTTGTTGTAATGGAAATGCACCGGCTACCATGCTGGTACATTGGAGCTTTCATAGCCCTGGGATACACGTCTGTGCCCGTTTATTACAGGTGGAAAAAGAAACAGCTCGCACTGGATTGCTTTTGCTTTCATTGCTTTCAGGAAAGTTAATTTAACAAACTTTAAGAAAAATACAAGTCTTTGTGATGGCCCACTGAGTTTCACATGAAAATGACTGTTCTTACCAGGCTGCTAACTCCCATGTTCTTGCTGGTTTATCTTTCTTAAATGATTTGTAATTGCCTAGTAATCTTCCCCTGAACTAGCTAATTCAGGGTCAGAGTTCTGTTTCAGAAATGTAAAAACAAAGGTCTTCTGAGTATGTGCCTTCCCCCACCTGCCCCCTCATTTCACACAAGAAAAAAACCTGGGGGCAGAGGCAGGAGCTGCAGTGTTTGAGCCTTCTGACTCGGTTGCTTTGGAGCTGCTGGTTTCAGTTTGCAGAATGAACAAGCAGTGTAAAATCTTTACTACATGTAGGCTCAATCATCTGATTATATTTGCCAGTTGTTTTCTGAGATTTCAATTAGCAGTGGTTTGGATAAAGTTTTGCAGAAGGCTGCCTGAGCTGAATGTCAGCTAATTAACCGGGAAATGCCAGTTAATGCCTTAACAACTCCGTCATCTTTTCAGTGTTTGATATTTCTTCCACGTCCTGTCTGTTGCCTTCCTGCCCGTCAGGAGCTGACAGTGGTTTGCTTTGCTGGAGTCCCTACCCGACTGCCTTTGCTGGAGGTGATTGCTGCTGGAATAAATGCTGAGCTTCTCGGGTTACCAGCAACACTGAAGTTGGACAGCAGGTTGTTCTGCCACGATCCTAGCCTAGGTTGAAAACTGTTACAAATAGATAAGAGTTCATTATAGCAGTTCTTGCATTGTGTTGCGCACTGGTAGTCTCTGGAAATCACAGTCCTGATGATAAGCTTAACTCCTCTGAGGCAAAACTGAGTTTAAAAAAACCCCTGAAACTACAAACATCTACGAGCTTTAATAAACTTGTCTGGTGTACAGTCCCTCCTGTTTTCTGTCTCCATATTTACTTCAGGGACTGCCACGTAAGAAAGATGGGTCTTTCCACCTTTTCAGAATTTGATGTTGTTTGTTTTTGTGTTTTTTGTGTGTGGTGGGTTGGGTTTTTTTTTTTTTGGTAAGATCATCTAAAAGTCTTTAGCAGTTTGTTTCAGTGAGTTACAAAAAAGAAGTGCAGGTTAAAGGGCACATCCAATGTTTTACGGTGTTACCGAACTATCTGCTGGGGTTTTTTTAAGTTGTAGTCTGGTGTAACTCTTTAGCCTTAGGCTCCTTCCACTTACAGAAGCACAGCTTTCAACATTGAAATACCGTGTGGCAGAGAGCAAGTGGGGGGGGCGGGGTGTGTGAAATAAAATAATGCAAGGTTTCAAATGGAAGCTACTCTGCTTCCAGCTTGATTTCAAAGAACAGCGAGGCATTTCTTAAAATTCCAATCAGGCATCTATTACTAAATGACCACCTAGAAAAAGAAGAATTATCCTCATCATATTAAGGACTCAGTTTGGAAGACTTGAAAGGTTGCTTTGTTGTTGTACTGAGTTGTGATGTGTTTAATAACAGCATCTATTGAAAAGGAAATACTGAAATATGATAAATCAAGTACATGGTACCTGTTAGGACTGCATTTCCTTGGTGCTTTTGGGATGTTCTGGTGGTTTAGAATTTTAACAAACTTAAAATGAAATTTTCTGTTCTTTTGAGACAAAAATATTTTGTAGTATTTTTCCTAAAAATCTATTGCTAAACAGTTTTCCTTTAATAAAGGAAAGTTAGTCTTTTCTGATAATGAAATAGAGAACACTCTCTGTTTCTTTTGGAGCAAGACCTTAAATTTGATATAAACTTTGCGTAGCATTCTCACTGCCTAGAGAAAATTTCTCTTCTGCTTTTTGAAAATTCAGCTGTGTTTTGAGATTCTGCCAGAGGCTTATAACATTACCTTGCGCAAGCTCAGCACACCCGTGTTAGGCAACTTCCTTGTCGGCACTGAGTCTTTCCCATCTCCTCGCCGGTGGCTGAGCGTGCTCCATCCTTCCTCTGCAGAGTCTGAGGAGGACTTTGCTCGCCCTGTGTCTGCAGGCTGGTGTGGCCCAAGGAGGGCCGTGGAAATAGTGGGAGATGGGTTCATGTGTGTGCAGCGATTGTCTCTCACAGTTCAGGCTCTTCGCGCTGTGAGTGGTGGCTGTAGGGCTCATAGGAAGTAGTAGCATAGCAATGGTTGCCAGAATACTCAATATATTATTCAGTTCAAAAAAAAATTCCACCAAACCTGCAAGCAAAGTCAAAGAAGACTAGAAGGGCCAAGTCCTTCTGCAGACAAATGAAGCTTGTAGTTGGGGACTTAGATACGAGGGTGTAACAGCCAAACAGCTGATACTCTGATTTCTGGCCTCTGAAAGGTTGAAGTAGTTGGTTGTAAGCTACATTCTCAGAATCTCACTTCTAGTTTCAGGAATTTTCTTCACTGTTAATCTGATAGACTATCATAGTATTAATGAATAGCTGTGGATATCAGCTGATCCTTTCTCATACCTTGCCTGAAATAGTGGGTTAAGATGAGTGGGTAGGTTTATTAAATGCTTCACTTAATTCTTCAAAGAAAAGCTCCCAAAATCCATGTTGTAGTAAATAATAATTATAAAAATTTGATTTCTTTGCACATACAGTCCTACAAAACAAACACAGAAATACGGAAAATAAAGTTCTTGATATTTAAGCCATGTGATAGTCGCCAATACCACTTTTCTTTAAAAGCAGTCTTTATTACTAAGCTTTTGAGGCTGTTAAGCAATTGGGGTTTTTTGGTGTTCTGTGCTGTTTGAATTGTTCTTTACTCTGGAACACAGCACATGCATGATAACCTCTTTCATTGCCTCATAACAGGATGGGTTTTTTAGTGTGTATATGGTGGGTCAGATTCTTCTGTAAAGATACAACATTTTGTACAGTGGAAAAAGGCCTGAATCTGGCGACAGTCACTCTGCAGGATGCAGGTTCAGGGAGTAATTCCTAACCTAAAGCTGCTTCGAGCGTGGCTGGGCCAGTTGTCTGAAACCCAAGCGTACAAAGTACACTGACAAAGAGGACGAGGCACAGTCAATTTGTGTTTATTGGACTCTGCCCTGACATAATTTACTGCTCTTAACCAGTGCCTCAATCAACTGGTCGTTCAGTCCGATTCCTGTAAGCATGAAAAAGCAACCAATGAGCAATTCCTTATTATGAGGCTGTTACACTGATAAGCTGACATGCACGGTCCCTCTTCCAGCCACGGGAATATCTTGAATCCCTGCTGGTAAGGGAATTGAAAAGACCTGGACCATGGAAAACCAGCGTGTTGTGTAAGAGAGGGCTGGAGAGGTCAAAGGAAGGGGAAAATAGGATTTAATATTTCAAATAAAGACTCGCTTAGTGGTTGGGTTTATACTTAAGACATTCTGACAGGTGATAAAGCCATCTAGAAATCCTCCCAGTGTGGGGCAGGGGAGAGAGCGAACATGATCTGTCAACTTTTTATTTCCTCTTTATTTGGGGGGGAGGGGGGGTGGAGTAGGATCTTAGTCATCCTCTTAGAAAGAAGTAAATCCTTGCTAAAATGTCCTTTCAGGACCTTTTGACCAGTGTAATATTAACTGGCTCAGGTAAGACAGATTTCGTCACTTCTCTTGGGAGACTGTTCTTCAGACAAGGTGGCTCTTTGGATGGGCAGTGTTCTCTTTGCTGGTTCAGGGGGAGTTGTGTTTCTGATTGCTATTCTTAAGGAGGTTTGGGGGTGTAATTTGTCAAGGATGTCAGCCTTAGATAGATGTCCTTTTGTTTGGACATTTTTCCCCAAGTACCAAAACAGAAGTATATAATCATTTGCCAGATGCCTCTGTATATTTCCCTCCATTCCTGTCTACTCTTATGTACAAAGTCATGCTCTGTGCACAGAATGAACAAAGTATTACAAGATTTGAGGTTTGTTTGATTTTCCAAAGTGTTTGCAGTGTTGGAAAAAGTAATTTCTGTGAGTGCAGATTGGGAAGGATAATCTTGTTTTCTCCTTTGCATTTGCACAATGATTTTGTAAGTTGAATGGCAAGACTTGAGACAAACACAGCTGTGCAAATTTGTAGATTTTTTTTTTAAATTAATTTAAATTTTATTAAAGTTGTGGAATTATGAATTTAATATTGAGCAACTTAAATGGGAATTTGGTCTTTGTGAATGCAAAGATGCATCTTTGACATATGTTTTCTTGGTTTTTAATGTCCCTTCAGAATCAGGGAAATTATAATAATTTCATTCATTCTTTTCCAGATGGGAATGACAGGTAACACTAGTCCCTTTGGGCAGCCTTTCGGTCAAACTGGAGGGCAGCAGATGGGAGCTACAGGAGTGAATCCTCAGTTACCAAACAAGCCAGGCATGGCAAACAGTTTGTCTCCCTTTCCTGCCGACATCAAGAGTACTCCCGTCACCAGTGTGCCAAATATGGTGAGTTCTACCTGTCGGTTTCCCTTATTTGTTACGTCTTGATAGTGCATTCTAAGTTCTTGGGTGATATGGATTGTGCAGCTTTACTGGACTACTACTCCAGGGTCATTTAGACATCAGAGTTACTCCATGGTTCCTCACTGCCACTCTGGAGTGCGTGTAGAAAGTTTGTGTACATTTGTGTGCAGTAATTTTAACTTTCTAAGCAATCACAGGGGGGTGTTACAAGGATTGCATTACATCCTTTTGTTTTTGTTTGGTACATTTAGTTTCAATCAGATGAAAACCTGTTCACTGTAAGTACTGTTTGTGGGTTTAAATTTCTAAATCAATTGGAATGTGTGGGATACATCATTGACTTGCCTGAAACTAAATAGTACCTTTCATATCCTTTGAATCTAATGTGGTAAACACACTACATGCTTCTCAGTTTATATTGTGCATAACTTGCAGCTCACAAGCTTAAGAGAATAGTTCTTATTAGGATACCTTGCCTAAGTTTGTAGCGTTCTGTTTACTAGAGTTTTCTTTATAAAGTGAGATTAAATATTCCCATTTGTCTCAGGATGTCTGCGTGTTAATCAAACTGCTTGTGTAGTTTCTATGGAAACTCCAGCTTGTTGCATTTTATATTCTTATACATGATAGCAGTTACTATAGAAACTTGTAAAACCTTCCATAAGATGCAGATTGCTTATTTTTTAATTTAACTAAAAAACCAGCTATTTTTTGGCACAAGCAATGCTTGTCCTTCCATCAGTGAGTTTGCTACCTGGCTATCACTAGTAAGGTTATATATGAGAGGGCGCAGGCTGTAGTAAACTTCCACTTTTCTCCTGATTTTAGGACAACTTCCTGGTTTTCCTTTAGTTACACTGTGAAATCTTTAATATCATGTGTCATTTACTGCTTATGATTATGGAAAGGAGCTGGTGACTAGGATTAAGACCATGTTCAGAACCACTTGCACTGATGCAGAGTATCTGTGAAAGACAATTTGCTGCATGACTATTCTAATTTTGTTTTTAAAATACTTTAAGTTTGACTTGGTTGTAAAGGAAATTAACTATTGCCCTGATTCTACAGAGAACCTGCAAATCTGCCCACAGTGCTGTATCCGTTTTGGGGACTGGCTGATTCTGAAGCCTAATATTGTGCTCATTTAAATGTCAGATTTTGGGAAGTCAAAAGCCTAACATGCTTGCTTACTAGTAAAGGATGTAAAGGAGCAAAAAAGGCATTTGTCATCAAGGCTTGTCTAGTGGTGGAGGAGGAAGTAAGAGAAAAAACTTTCAGTTTGCTTTCTCCCATCTTGTCCAAGAGACAGAGGAAAGTAAAGGGAAGCTTACTTTCCCACTACTATTAATTGCACTTTCTTGAAAATGTCAAAAATATCAGGTGTCTTCTGAGATGACAATCAAAACCATCTTTCTTTGTTTCTCAGGTGTCAAAAGCTTTATATATCCAGTATATCTTTTTTTCCCTGAAGCCAGTACAGAGAGTAATAGCCATTTCAGCCGATAGACATCTGTACTGTCGAGCCAAAATGTCTCAACCTTGCTTGTGGATCATGTGCTGGTTAGAGTTTGATTGCGGTCCTGATAGGGGTAGAACTTTCGTCTTTAAAAACTGAAGTTCCCATCTAAACATGTTTATTGCAAAGCCAGGAATTCAAAAGGAAATGTCAGTCTTGTTAAAATTTAACCTTTACTTGGCAGCAGCGGGTAAGGCAGCGTAATTATTTGGTAATAGTACATATATGACCATATGCTGTTCCTTCCACAGGGACTTTGCTTCATTCAGCATACAATTTGAATGATGCCCTCTGGAAGAGCATGTAGTCAACATTTTGTTTAGTTTTGCTGCTCTGTGTGTAGCTGTGGGCCTTTTTGACTGCATGTAGTAGTATATTTCACTCAGTCTTTCCCAAACGGTCTTTTCTGTGGCAGTCATCACTGGAGCGGACGTATACTTTGGATTAGTGAATTTTCACAGTGCCTCTCCAAGATAAAGATGTGTTGCCCCACTTTTAAACGTGAGGCTGAGAGGCACAGAGAGTAAGACGGGAAGAATCTGCTGACTCTGAACTTGAGGTTTGTAGGCTCTGGCTTGCTGAAGCCTTTCTCATTTCATATGTTAAGACATTATCGAAGGGTAAAATAACATTCACGCCAGTTAGATGTGTGCTCCCGTAACTCATGGAAGTGATGTCTGTGTCTCACATTGGGCAACTAAAATATGACCTAAATGGCGTGTTTGAAAAGTTGCTTGTGACAGAGGCAGCTGCCCAGGGCAGAGTTGCAGTGTTTGGACTATTACACCATGCTTTCTTGGTGCAATCCCTTTGCATTTGCCACATCCTGTGATGCTTTAGGACCCTAGAGATGGTGGTTTGATTTAATGTCTTGGGCCTTGTGCGGGGTCTGCTGGAGATGTGGTCTGTCCTGTTTCCTGAAGGCAGCAGGAGTGAAGTGGAAGAGTACAGCGCTATGTTGCCATCTATCAAAAGTGAGCCTGTGGAGGATCAGTTCAGACTCCCATCTGCTACAGCAAGCGAAAGGTCAACTACATCTTTTTAAAAAGACCTCCAGTGTTTTTTGTGAGACGATTGGAACCACGTATCTTGCTAAACCAGCCCTTTATACTATCCTAATCGTAAAGGTCTCCAAAAGTACTATTCCGTGTGAGAGACCAGACCCATGTGAATGAAAACAGTGGTTATATGTGACATGTCTGAGGAGGCAGGAAACCAGATTCTGGCATGATGTTCAACACCTTGGTTGCCACTAAGAATATCTAAATAAGAGAAGAGGAAATGGAAGGGTGTTGCCGTTGTCTTAAGACCCCTTGGTCCTGAAGAGCATTTTTTTAAATACTCTTTTCATTCTTTTGCCTTTCTCTGTAACCTTATGTGTATGCTGCAAAAGTAAAACAAAATAAAAGTGTCTTTCTTAATGCACGTTACTCTAAGCAGCATGATGTGTGGCACCCCTGTCCCAAACTCTAACCAGGACTTTTCCCCACTGTCAGGCATAACCCTCACCCTGGCAGCCAGGATAAACCTGTGCTGCAGCAGTGGATTTTTTAAATCCAAATTCAGGCTACCACTCTCCTAAGAACAGCATGCTCTCTCCTCCCCCTCTGCCTCGCAAAGTGGTACTTGGGAGCATTAGTTCAGTGCATCTTCCAACCCTTGTTCCAAGCATGACCTTACACTAGATTCTGAGAAGCACATTTGGTTTAATCTCTTTAATTAGGAAAGAAGTAACAAACCTTATGGTATTAAAATGATTAAAAGGTCAGCATTAAGGTATTAATTTTCAGTGCCAGCTGGATGGATCGATATTTTTTTGTTTGTTTTGTTTTCCTAGCTATGGATCCAAACATCATATTAGCTTTTGCTTTATGTGACTGTTGCAGAACACAATCAGCTTTCCTTACAGAATGGACAGCTTGAAAGCTTGAGTGAATGATCTGTTTCCAAAAGAAAGATGTTGCTTCTGACGTTGTTGGACGTTTTGGTGACACACTGTTGAGATTCAGTGTCACTTAAATTGTTCAATGCAGGATGGCAGCGCTCTGATGTGGTGAGATCATGCAAAATCTCTGGACGGTGGAAGTGAGCCATGCTCTGCACTTTGGCAATGAGCGCAGCGTGCAGCCTGTTCAGAAGCCAGGAGCCTCTTGTTTGCAGAGTACTCAACTTCCGGATGTGCTGTCAGTGCGGGGAACCCTGTTAGACCTTTACATCAAACTTGCTGAAGCTTTGTGGTGTCTGCAGTGCTACATATTCCAAGTGTGGTGATGGATGGTTTCTTTGTGGACATACCAGTAAATCTAGCAGTTCTGTATAGGTTAGGAGTAAAATGTGTGAAGTTTGGCTTCCAGACACCACCTTGGTTTCACAGTTATCCTTATGACCAGCAGATGGAGTTGAGAGAATGTTACTTTTTGGAAGAGAAGGAAGTCATTTCTCCTCGGCTCTCTTGGCTTAGAATTGGAGTGCCACATCTTCTCTTGCATCTGTTTCCTGATCTCTTACTGAACTACATCTTGAGTTTTCTGTTGCATTCTGCCTTGTTTCTCTATTTCTTTTTATGTCCTTTGGGTTTCTTTATTAACAGATTTTGATCAGAAGAGAGGAAAACGATAAGTGGGGGATGAGGGTGTCTTAGGAGTGCCTTGCTGCGGACCTCCTAGAGAGAGGAAGAAAGCTTTTAAACTGGGAGACCAGGTTTAATTAGAACAAGTAGAACTGTAGCTACTGAAAATAGACAACTCGTATTTTGTTCTAGAGACCAGAAATAAAAGGCTTTATGAAGAAATCTCTATTGTGTCCCTACAGTGAGGGAGGCTTGCTTTCTTAACCTTTCAGTGATTACACACACACACACCCCCACACACCTTGTAACAAACTCAGTCTTCTCTTTCACTGTGGGGAAGGTCTGTGACTGTCGCCCCAGAGGCATGCTATGTGTCTGCTTGCTGCTCTCATCGGCAGCCTCCAGTCTCTGGTGGGCTTGCTGTTTGTCGTGCTCACCTTCCCTGTGCCCGCCCTGCCCTGCACTCTGAAAGTTTCTCTTTCCCAGGCATGCTCGTTCCTCTTCCTCAGGAAAATCCCACCTGATTTGAAGTGGAGCAGCAGCCTAACAGACAGCTGGCAAAAGCTCTTGTCCATGTTGCTTTGCCGTGGTGTTCTAAAGGAAAAGATCTTAACCAGGAAACAAATCTAATAGATAATGTCCAGTGCCAAAGAAACTATGTTGTTATGTTGGGAGCAAAGTAGGCATCCCGATTCTGTCTTGGTGCGGGAGTTTATCCTGGGAACATGTATTGCTTTGAATGGTGGAACATTTTAGTTTTTGCACTATCCACAAATAATGGTGCCAGGCTGGCGACAGCAAGCTGAAAAAGAGGGATCTGCTCTTTCCGCAGCGCTCTGGTTCGTGTTCCACTCTCCTATCCTCTGTATATGAATATGTGTGGTGTAGAATATCCGTTGCCGTTTCTTACTCTCTTCCAGCAGTTGAGGTGAAGTACTCCATATTCAGCACACTGACAGCATGGCTTTGCTTCACTTAAAACTTCTCATTTGTCTCTTACCCACAGATTGGTATTTTTAATGGTGATCATTTCTCAGTCTTTTATCACCCAGAAAATTCTATATAAAGCTCTCTTAACACTTAGTTCACTTAATTTCCTGTATGTGAGAGCTAGGCTCTGTCTGCAGACATATCAAGCATTGTTCCTTTTTGTTGCTTTGAAGCACTTCTTCATTATGTGTTTCTTGTCATTTGCTGGTCCTTCAAATCAGAAAGCTTATATAAAGACAAGGAGATAAAACTCCAAAAGTGCATCCTTAAGAGAGATGCTGATCCAGCCTTGAGTCCTAGCAGAGTCAACTGCATAATATTGAGGCATTTGCTGGTTTTAGAGGAAAATTCTTTTGGCAATTAAAAGCCATGTGCATTGAGGGCACTCTCTAGGACCAACTATTCAAGTTTCTTCCATGGTATTACCATAGGAGCCTTCTCGCATTTAGTGGTTGCCAGGGGCTTGCAAGGCTCACTCCCCAGTACCAGCTTCAGAGGTGGAAGTTTGTTATACCGCGTAGTGGCAAGTGGGAAGTTGGAAGAAGACAAAACTATTCCTCTTTGATCTTGACATGAAAACTCCACCTGTAGCCATGTCAGTGACAAAACTTTGAAGTAAATCTTGGGCTCTGAACGTATTCTTCATGTTAAGACCATGCATCATGTCAGCTTTGTATGTGGCAGCTGAGAGTATCACCTTCCCTTTCTTCTTGTTTGTAGCTGCATTACAAGCTCTCAGATTGGTGCTACGAACAGGGTAATGCCATTTCTTGCCACTCAAGTCGATCTCTCTCGAGAGAGAGCACGACCACCTTCTGAGGCTGTCTTGGCTTCAGGAAGCCTTTTTTACCCTCACGTAAGTCTGCTGCCAACCGTACAAACTCTGATTCTGATTCCTTCTGCTACTTGGATGAGAAAATGCAGCACTGCAGGGTTACTGGGCACAAATGCAAGTGCTTGTGCTTTTAGTACTTCCACTCATGTCAGCCTGTTCTGTTTGTGCATGGACTTCTCAAGGCAAAGCAGACCTTCAGGTTCCTGCTGTCAGAAGGATTCTTCCTGTATGGATAGGACCAGGCTGTTCAGACCACGCCTGTTCACAGTAACTGGTGGAACCAGAGAAACCACCATCCACATAAAGAGTATGAGTGAATTGCAAGAAGTGTAAGCTGGTTCTGCATCACTTCCACAGCGAAGCTCTGGAAGTCACTGGAGAAAGCCTGGGTTCATTAAGTGACTGCACTGAGAAACACCTCCTTCCCTGATGCCATCAGAGAGCTGCTGCTTGACCTGTCCTTGCAGTTCTGTGACAGAACAGTGCTTCCTCGGCTGTTCAGAGCTGTTTCAACGCTTATTAGAGGATTCCTGCGATTTCTATTTGCAGGAAGGACTTCTCTCAATCTGAATAGAAGTGTGTGGGTATGTGATTGGAGTTGATCACACTGCGAATACTTAATTCAGATAGAAGTGTTGCTAATTAGAAGTGTTCTTCGAGATTTACAGTTCGTGTCTATACCCACTTTATGCCCACTATCCCTCCTCTGAAAGGGACCCTCAAGATCACGCTTCAAGCCTGTGGTTGAAGGGGAACTGAAGAGGTTTGGGTACATTTCACCTAGGTACCCGTGCACGAGTGAAGGTGGGATGCAGCCTTGCTCTCTGCAGATACTGCAAGGGTGGTTTTTTAAAGTCTTAATGGATAGACTGGATGTGCCCGTAAGGGAAAGACACATGTGGATCACATGTTAAAAATCTCTTGTCACTAGTAAATAACATCCCTTTTCTATTCCAAGATGTCAACAGACTGAGAAACTCCAAGCATAAAGTGCTACCTGCTTTCTGGTTAGGATGAGGGGGGGTCTATAAAACAAACAACCGTATCAAAATTGTAATCCTTTGTGGCTGTGGGTTCTTAATTATCTCGATAAGGTCCACTGTTGATTACAAACCTGTCTTAAAGAACTAAAAAACATATTTTAAATGCAAGATCTGTCCTAATAAAGTGATTCCAGAAAGTGGTATTCTGTTATCAGGGAGAAGGAAAGAACATGGAAATAAATTATAGAAGAGGAAATGTGTTTTAAAAACTGAATGCTGCTTGGAAGCTAGGCTGACACTGAGCTTAGTATCAGGTTGTTGAACTGTTGAAAGATTACTAGCACTACTGACATTGGTGCTTACTTTTATAAGAAAAGATACATAGTGTTTGATCTTGACAGACAATGTTGAGTACTTTTGACTATAAACACCTCAAAACATAGAGGATTACTGGTCAGCTTGATAAAGTAAAACTGCCAGGGAACTCTGGTCCATCTGAGTCCGTGCGGATGAGATACTTGTGCCCAGAAGCACAGGAATCTTTCACTCTTCAGAAAAGGGACAGGGCAGAACTATCTTCCTGTAAGATTATATAGTTTCCATCATTTTAAATGGTATTAATAGCTGCTTTACATTATGGAAGTGTTGTATTACTCTGCTTCTAGAAAACTGGTTAATGAAGCTGCCATCACTGTCGGAGGTTTCAGCAGACTTTCAGCCCCTGATGTTCTGTTATGATGGAGCTCAGCAAGGTGGCAAGAGTAGCAAAATTGTCTTTTTTTACCTTGTGTATCTGACCATTGAAGCATTTATTTTAATTGTGGGAGCAGAAATGTCTGAATTTCCTCCTTTGTCAAGAAAATTGTTAGTCATTCAGGAGAAGCAACGCGAAGCCTCCCGCTCATTCTGGAGTGGAATGATTTCTGTGGTTAAGGGAGGATTTACGCACCTTTGGCGTGACTGCACTGCACTAGCCTGTCTCCAGTTTTGAACTGGTCCTGCAGACCACTGTTCTTAAAAGACAAACTAGCAGGGAAGAGATCAGCTTCCTCAAACAGTCAACAGTCCTGAAAGCAAGATAGATGGTGGAAAGATCATTAATTTTATTTGCAGGTTTTAGACTTCACAGGAGTGAAATAGTGACCAGTATAACTCTGTAGAGCTTAGGCAATATTCTGAGTTCTTTTTTTTGTGCATACCTGCAGGCACTGTGATCTGGACGAAGACTGTTTCTTCTTCTAACTGCTGATGCTCCCATGATTCTACTTTTTTCTTACTCGATCTTCATGAATTTTTTGGGGGGTCAGGGCATCTGTGCTGATACAGCTGTAGTCATGGCTGTTGACTGCTAGGGTAGTAACAAAAGGAGAACTTTGATTTGGGAAACAATTCTTTGACTGGGATGAAAATGCTGCTTCCAACAAGATTTTCTTTGGCATGGTCTCTGTATTTTTCTGCAGATTGGCTGAACTAATTGTTTCCTATTTGTGACCCAAGAATTGTTTCAGCAAAACCTGTCTGCTCTTGTGGATTTGTTCACAGAAGAAATGGAAGACTTAATTTCAGCTGCATGCACTGGGAGCATAAGTGGATGGATTTCGCTCACCCTTTCCTTTTGTTGCTCTTTTTCTTGCAAGCTGAAGACAAACAGATGCAACAATTCCTCTTTAGGACTTACTATAGTCATTATGAGTGGCAGAGTCCCCACCTCCTCCATCACATTCCAGACACTGTGTTTCCTACTTGGATCTGTGTGCTTCATTTTCCAGAAGAAAAAGTAGCTCTGTAAGACGTGACGTGCAGGTAGCAAAGCTGAGGACAAAGCTTGCTGCTGGGGTAGTGAGCATTTTGTGCCAGGAAACCTTTTAATTAACCTAAAGAAATTAGTTTTGTTGCTGTTGTGTGCTCTGTTTTGTAGGTTGTGGAATTTTCTGGGGAGTTCTTCTCGAGGGTCAAAAGCACAGCGGGCTACAAATGGTGAATTCTGTTGCTTAAGGATGATTTTCCTTAAATGTAGTAAGCAGGCTTTGGTCAGTAGCTGTATAAACAGCACTGAACTATTTCCTCCGTTACGTCCCCAGTATAATCGTGTTGTTCTATATTCTATTTCCTGCTCTTCTGTATTTCTAAGTGTTTTTAATGGCTGATTTTCCTTGGGTAGCTTGGAAGTTGGTGAGCTTTTCTGTGGTCACCTGTATTGACAGTGTATAATCAGAGTGATTCTTGCGACAGTTTCATATGTGTCCATGAGATTAATTCAGGCTGCGAATCACAGGGATTTAAGCAGTTTTGCAGTCCGGTATCTGCTCCCGCTGGTGAAGTCGTTGCAGGCTGTGTGTGCTTTTAATTTTGAAAATCAAGTCTTCACATTTGTTGTCCTTCAAAGGTCCAAGAAGGTAGTAGATAAGCTTCTAAATCTGTACTGAGGAAATGACATGTTAAGGAAACTGTTTGTGTGTTCTGCACTGTTATGAGCTATGTCGTAGGCTGAAGATGTCTGTGGGCTCTGTCAGGCAGGGCTCGGGCATTGGTACAGAAGCATGTCCATAAAGAGTGGATGCTGGAAATAAAATAGCAGATTTTACAAGCTGGTACAACCTAGTGTCACCTTGTAGTTAACTCTAGTTCACTTCAGTAGACAAAACGTAATCCAAATTTAGGTGTCCCTTTCTGGAAGAAAACTGCATACATCTTACCTTGGAAATTTTCTCTCTGAAAGGAATATCAGCACTCACTTGTGAGAAGAAAGGCTAATTTAGGCTTGGAAAAATCTAGCTTTTACTGTAATAGATAGTGAAAATTACATGACTGTCTTCTCCCATTGAACTCTTTGTGTTGGAAACAAGAAACTAGGATTGAAGGGTATAAAACTTGTGATAGGTAAATATAATACTTAACAGACTTAAAACATTCCACTACCAAGTGTGGCAGGAGCTCATTTCTGTTGGAATTGTTATCTGCCTGATAAACAGAAGATTTTTGGATGGTTTGTTAATTAAAATGTTGGTTCTGAATGTCTTGAGAGGAATCTCTCAATGTATTTTTGCTATTCCAAGGTTAGAATGGAAATGTTTGAGAGTGCTACAGAGACTGGCATAATAATCCTGGTAGCCAGTCATAGCAGGATGCTTGGCAAATAGTCTTGTGATACTCAAATTATTATACAAGGTGAAGATCAGAATTGAGACTTGCAAACGTGATACTAAAGTCTCTGTTCTGTCAGTCCCAGATGCAAACCCAAGTGCAACAAGTGGGGATCGTACCAACGCAGGCAATGGCAACTGGACCAACAGCAGATCCGGAGAAGCGCAAACTGATCCAGCAGCAGTTGGTTTTGCTGCTTCACGCTCACAAATGTCAGAGGCGTGAACAGGCGAATGGAGAGGTGCGGGCCTGTGCTCTGCCGCACTGTCGAACCATGAAAAACGTTCTCAACCACATGACACACTGTCAAGCTGGGAAGGCCTGTCAAGGTGAGAGCGCGTTGCTGAAGCTACTCTTGCAAATGAGCTGTGGAAGGTTTCTTCCGTATTTGTCAGCAGTGTTTCTCTTCGTGTCAAGATGATCCCTGTACTTGGCACATATGAGTGCCAAAACTGGTTCTTTAATTAAACAGCTGCTCCCTTTTTCATTACTTTTGCCCGGTTTCCATTTCTGATCTCTTTGCAGTTGTCAGTTTAGAAAACAGAATGCAATATTTGCCTTGTATTGCTTCTAAAGGAGAAAGAATAGAGTTGCTCTAAAAGGTGAGGTGAGTTAATTCAAAACCTGTTAACCAAGGAGTGACCTTAATTCTATTGCTTTTCCTTGTTACAGTTGCTCATTGTGCATCTTCAAGACAAATCATCTCCCACTGGAAGAATTGTACTCGGCACGACTGTCCTGTGTGCCTTCCTTTGAAGAACGCCAGTGACAAAAGAAATCAGCAACGTAAGTAGTTGTTTGACTGCTGTCAGAATGGAATGATACTGTTACAATAAAGTTGATCAAATGTGCAATGTAAGAATAAACTTTGACAGTGTCCCAACAAACTTAATAGCTGTTTAATAATCTTGTTACTCTCCTTTCTGATCACTGGTTGCAATTTATTACTTAAATACACAACAGTTGAAAAGGGAAAGTCTCCAATCAAGTGCACATCCGTTTTTAAAGGGTGTGGCAACTTCTAGCTGGTGTTTTATTGTGAGACAGGTCAATAGATTCCTGTTATAAAGCAGTTTTGGATGTAGGTAGGGTTTGGGGGAAGATATAAGCTACTTCATTGTTTTTCTTGCTGATAGAAACAAATCAACATGCTAGTGATTCAGAGTAATCAAAAACGTTTGTAGAAGAATGAATTCTTGTGCACAAGAAGATCTGGTCTGGATGTCTTAATCATCAAATGTATTTAATGCTGGACTAGCTGAAGTTCTCCATGTCATAGTGGTTTTGGCCATGCCTGTTTTTTTACGATAGCTTAGCTGTTACTGATGTATGGGGGCAGTCAATTTTGAATGCATTTCTTGCCTCTTGCTCTGAAACAGAAAATACTGGACTGATATTGATAGGTTTGCTTCTCATCAAATGCTTTGGAAAGATGCCAGACTAGAACATTTTACAGCATAGATGCAGGAGTTCTAGAAGTCTAAGTAACGCTGTGCCTCAGTATATTTAAATAAGGGTTAAGAAGTGGAAAGTAGCTGGAGGATTTGTGAAGCTTGTACGTTTGAACTGTGTTGGAAGCATTCCGCTAATTTCCATTTAGGCTCAGACTGCAGTGAGAAACACGAATAAACCTCGGAGGAAAGAGAAGAGCTCCTAGTTAGGTGAGATTAAGGCAGAGGGGAGAGTAGCTGGTAGGACTGTCCAAATTATCCGTTGAGGATGCTCTCATTGTAGTTTCAGGAGGGTGTGTTTTACCTCCAAAACTGAAAAAAATGAATATAGAGCTACTTGGAGGTAAGGATTTTGTTTTCGTTTTACCAAACTTCTCCTTGATGAACAAGATACATCTTGTGGGTTAAAAGTAGTAATTTGTTGCAAGTGATTAGTTATGTTTGGCCTTCGAAAAATGTGTTGAAAGCCTTGCTTCCTAATATGACATGGTCCATTTGTGCATAACAGCCTTATTACGCAGTGGTTGTCAAAGTGCTAACAACATCTAGCACAACAGAATTGTTTTTTTCAATACAAGCTGCTGTAGAAAAGTAGTTTGTGCAGTATTTGTTTTTACGTCATTCATACAGCTCGTCAAAAGAGAAGGCACTTAAACAAAAACAGTCCTTAAAAATAATTTTGTTGTGGGATCCAGCAGGATGTTCTTTGAATGCAACAGAATTATAATGGATAAGCGTGGAGTTTGACTCTCTTTCTGCATGCGGGGTAAATAAATATGAAATCTCCTTCTATTCAGTTAATCAATAATCCAATGGTAGTAACCATGAAAATTTGCATCTTGGTATGCTGAGGTGCAAGGTTCTTTGTTCTGAATTATGTCTCCAAGTCATACACATGACACCTCATGGTTTGTTTGAAGGTATAAAATGAACACCAAAAATACTTGTTTAGATCTATTATAAAGGATACCTCTTTTTAGACATTGAAAAAGTTTGTGAAATGATTTACATTTATCTGTGCATTTGAAAATGCTGTGCCTGATCAGGTGGAAAGTAACCTAAACTATGTTAGTTTAAGACTTGAAGAAAATGTTAACTTTCTTAGGAATAAATAACTATAGCATCTACTAAATTGGAAGGAGGAGGATATGCCTATGGCAGAATATGGTAGAACATTTAGGAAGGGAAAAAAAGAAATGAGAAGTATCACAACCTTCGTTACTGTTGTCAGGCTGTCTTCGTTACAGAATGAATGACCACGTGATTGCCATTAAAGACTTGGAGCACAAGAGTCTTACTTCCCGTGCTCCTGCCTGTTTTACTGTTGCTGTTTCGAGGCCTGTTGTATCTCTGCGGGCGTTCAAGTGGCTCCTTCAAAGTGTGCCGATCTTTTAGAAAGTTCTGCAGTTCAGCACTTCTGAAACATTGCAATATGGTGGCTTGCTTCCACCCTTCCCAGGCGCAGTGGTTCTTGTGCTCTTTGTAGCTATCTGTTCCTACTCCTTGGGGGATGTGCACACTGCAAAAAGTCCTGTGGTTCAGGTTATTCCCATGGAGCTCTTTCTTTACAGGTGTCTTTCTCCGTGTTCTAGTAGTGTTTAGCTTCTTTGCAAAGAACATCTATGCCAGGTTTCATTTGTATAGCTTTTTTTTTTTAAGTAATCTTGAGCTGTCTTTTGTTGTAATTGTTGGAGGTAACGTGACTTGTTAGTAGGACATGTTAGGACAAGTTTGAAATTCTTTCTGGTCCACATGGCTCTTACTGTGTATACCTCTGGGGAAGTAGAGGGAAACTGCGAAACAAGTGTGATGTTGCACATGCTAAAATACAAAGGTTTTCTTTTGAATAGACCGGTGACTCCTGTGTTTTGATATTTGGTTGAAATGTTTTGGGATTGGAGGGTGGTTTGTATTAGGAAGTACTTCTTGCTCCCTGCTGAGCCCCGCCCACCCCCCAATTTGAGTTATAAACTCTTGCAAACAGCTGTTGATATATTTCCTAGTTTTACAGCTCTATCATAACAGTTACTTTTCAGAAGATTCATCTTGTCATGCACATACTTTAGCTTCTTAATTCTTCTGTCCTGACCTGGGCCGGTGTGTATTGTGCCACCAAACAGCTACTGGGTGTGCTTCCCCTGGCAGCTGTGTGGGTGGTGATAACTCTGCTCTTCTCGCCATTTATTATGACCTGGGCCGTCCTCATGCAACACTTCATGATGTGCTGCGTTCCAGGAGCAGGGGACACTAGAAAATCTTTGGGATCCCTGTTTGGTTGAGTGAGACCGAAAGGTTGTGGACATGGAGCTAGTCTCTCCTATATTTTTCCTTGTAAGAAAATGTTAAACAAAATGCAGCGAGGAAGAAGCTGGATTAAGAAAGACTAAACTTGAGAGGACTAATCTTCATCTAAAAATATGATTTTTAAAGAAGAATGGGCTAGGAATTCTGGAGTATGAAGACTCAGGATGAAGGGTGGGAATCTGATGAGGGAAATGGAAATAGGGGCTAGGAGCTAGCTGGCTGAGGGAGTAGGTTATGGAGTATGGGCAGAAAATGAAAGAAGACCTGAATGTAGAACACTTGCAAAGTAACCTTTGTAGAAAAGGAAGGAGTGCATTGATGCCGAGGGAAAAGTGTTCAGAAAGAGTAGGCAGCAACTTCTTCACCAGAGCCTGTTTCCTGTGAAAACTGGAAATGAAATCCAGTTTGCTCAAGTCTTACTGTCCGTAACTGTCTGTAAAATCTACAAACAAAATGTCCCTTGTTTTTTCAAGTGCTGGAAATCATACACAATGGTGACCTACCAGCTATCAGTTATTCCACTGAGCCACGTGATAGATGATTAGCCCACAGATGAAGAAGTTCCATTCATTGACTAATCTGATGCTATGCTTTGAAGGCTTTTAGTTTAATGTCTATCTTAATTAAAAATTGAAATGGCATTGGTGGTGAAGTTTAGTGCTGACACATCCTACCTTTAAGTTGCTTATAAAAAGCTTTACTCTACCCCGTGATTCGATTCATGATACAGCCTTTGATTAAATGATCGCGTACACTTACCTTTTGTATACCTGCCTAATTCTGGGTGCAGGACAGCCTTGTGCTGAGGCGAGTGGAGGTTACCAGCAGAATTCTTGCTCCAGCCACTTTGAGCTAGAATGGATGCAACGAGGAGAGTGAGGAGCTGCAGGACAGAGCATTTGAACTCTGCTGAACGAGTCTGAATTCCAGAATTCAGAAGTAAAATGAGAAATTTAAATCAGACTTCTCAAAAAATCGATTAACATGTTGCTTTCACTAGGGTGGTCAGGTTAGATAAGTGCAAGGCATTCATGCTTAAAATAGCATTAGGAGTCTGTGTTTAAAATAAATTCTAATCAACTAGGAGGGTGGAAGGGTTCCTCACTAGAAGACACGAATGCAGTTTCATTAAGGCAGAATTATCTGCTTTGCATACTTAAACAGGAATCCTGTAGACAACATAGTGTTTGATTGTTTAGATTAAATCTAATACATATGCCCAAGAGGGCCTAATCAGGACTGTTCAGGAAGTTCTGGGGCTGCTTAACTTCTGCTTGTTTGAAATTTCACTCTTTAAGATGTGTAAACACATGTGACTTAACAGTGGGACATATGGAGCTGAGTTGTCTTCAAAGTGTACAGAATGTAAACAGTCCTGTACAGAGTTGTCTTTACACTTGCAGCTTCTATCGTGAGCTCATCAATGTCTAAAGCATCAGTTAATTTAAAACAAAACAAAAAAAAAAATCACAGTAGACATTGATTCATGCACTTCATCTCTCCGGTATGGAAATGTAAGACTCTCTTCCTCCATCTTCTTGTTTCACAGATTATGTCATGCATTTGTATAAAACCAATAAACAAACAGGCAAAAAAAAACCCAAACCACCCTTCAAAATCAGATTCTTGATGTTGTGAAGATACGCGATACAGTATGCTATTGAGATACAAAGTGTAGAAAAGCTGAGATCAAATAGTCAGAGCCTCTCGTTTCCACGTTGTAAGTATACCGGTGGCTGTAAGAATGCAGTCTGTCCCCTAAGAACACTTCAAACTGAAGTGTTGAAGCAACATTTGGCTGTTTACCAGCTTTAGTGAGTTCTGCCTGCTTGGATAGGTTTGTGCACGCACATGGGACTTGGAGATCACTAGTCTTTTCAAACTGCAAGTCGAAATAGTGGTCTTCAGACGTTGTCCCCTTATCATAGAATAGTTTGGGTTGGAAGGGACCTTACAGGTCATCTGGTTCCAACCCCCCTGCCCTGGACAGGGACCCCTTCCACCAGTCCAGGGTGCTTAAAGTCCTGTCCAGGCTGGCCTTGGACCCTGCCAGGGAGGGGTCAGCCCCAGCTTCTCTGGGCAGCCTGGGCCAGGGCCTCACCACCCTCATAGTGAAACATTTCTTTCTTACATCTAATGTAAATCTACCCTTTTTTAGCTTGAAGCCATTACCTCTTGTCCTATCAGTTATTATGATGATAATGTTAGTAGTTATATGAATAAACAGTGGGGGCTTTGTCTGCTTAGAATAGATTTATTCTCTATGTTGCCACTTTGAAAGTGACATTCAGACTGTCTGCTCTGACAAATACCCAAACTGAGGTTTTAGAAGTAGTCTTTGGTCTGGGGGCAGAAATGGAGATCTGGAAATCTGATTTTGCTTAAGTAGACTTCTCTAGAATTGCCTGGACTGTGGTTCCTAAAGCTGCTCTAACACACAGGCTAAGCTTTGGCTTCAGAGTAACCAATACCACTGCCAAAGCTCAGCCCAAAACCATGGGCAAGAGATGATTTTCTTCTCTGAGCTCTGCCTTAGCTTCAATTTGAGCTTCAAGCCAAGCTTGCAGCCCTCAGAAGATCAGTGCCAGCTTTTTTTACCCAGCAGAGCACAAGGAATGGTGAAACCTAAGTGGGATGGCTAGAAGCCTTTTTCCTTTTCCCAACCTTCAGCATCACCTGTGGTCATTGTACCATCTCTGGAGATGTGTCTCTGATTGACAGCCGATGCTGAAAGAGTATTGGGGTTTCTTGTTGGAACTTTTCTGGAGAAATATCATCCTCTTTCTCTGACAAGCTTGAATTTTTATTAGCTCCTGAATTGATCCTTTGCTGTCACAACAGCCACTGAAGCCTTTTGAATTTCAGGGTGCACAAGTTTAGTGCTATTTAACCTTTCTAGAGACCTCCGATTTCTGGGCTTGCGATAGTATGAAGGCATCTTTCTCTTAGATTGTGTGATTCCAGAGTGCTATGTGCAAGTCTGACAAGAAATTCATACAGTTGCTCTTTAATGTGTCTTTTTTTTAATGAATCTAATAGGATCTCAGTTAGCTTCTGTCTTTGTTTTTAAATGTGCTTTGAATTGATCGGTGAGTTCAGAAGTTACGATGAACGTGTGCCTGCAGCACGTAAGCATATGTAAGCCTAATTTCTGTGGTAAACCCAGTGCTGAAAATACTGCGGATTGTCCTTGAGGAAAAGAAGGATGTTTTCTCTGGTACTGCGTATTCTGGAGAAGGGGATCTCTGGCTATATTTATTTGTAGTTCTTTGGCAAATTTCCCTCTCCAGATGAGAATTCAAAGTCTGGACTCTGTAATGTGTGTGTTTTCTCTTGGGTGGAAGCTGAAGGTGTATGTATCTTTATCAGTGATTCTCTTAGTTTCCATAGTGGGTAAGGATTTCAGAAAGCCTAGAGAATGCTGTTAAGGTCTCAGAAGGCTTGTTTTCCTGATTTTGTTTTCCTGATTTTGTTTTCCTGATTTTGTTTTCCTGATTTTGTTTTCCTGATTTTGTTTTTTGTTTCTAACCATGTGCCTCTCCTATTATTTCAGTAAAACAGCTATTGTTGCCTATATTAAAAGCTATTATTGTGGCTATGTTTAGCTCACAAATTTGTAATGCACATCACGTTTCCCCCCTCAAGTAATTAAAGATGTAAAGTATGTGTTACTTCTACCAGAGTCTCAGTTATCAAAATGCAGTGTTTCTGTAGTGAAGGATGTACTCCATGTGTCATTCACAATGGAACATGTTATTACTTAGAGTGGCGGCTAAAATGAGGACCAGAAAGCAGATTTTTATTCACTTCTAGGTTTAGTAAAAACTTCTTTTCACTGTTGTTTCCATTTTCTGTCTCCAATGGAAATTACTCTGCCATACATCTGTGTGCTGAGAGAGGTTGGTTGGTTGTGGTGGTCGTATAGGTTAATAAATACCTAAATGTTGTTATCTAAATTGTTTACCAAAACCCGTAGCAGGCTCATCCCCTATTTGACTCTTCAAATTATTTTAGATTTTGTCAGTATAATCGGAAACCCATCAGGGCTTTTCATATCTCTGAATAACTTGGGTTTTAGGGTAATTTGGCCTTCAGAGGATTCATCTAGTGACTGCTCGGAACGAAAATTTCTACCAACAGATCTTCAGTAATACCTTTGTGTCCAAGGACACAGTATTTCTACTGAACTCAGGATCTCTGATCTGGAGCCAAATATTTTGACCTAAAATGGGATTGATGGGAAAGAGGGAAGTAGAGGAATTCATTATTTTATTTCCCCCTCTTAGTCTACTATCCCAAGCATGAAAATCCTGTTTAGCTTTATATTGGAGCCTATACTTCATGTGTATTACAGTAATTATGGGCTTATCTGCCCAAAATTTACAACACTTCTCTTTAGTCTGCATGTATTAATTGCTAGGGTTGTTTCTGTCCTGTAGAATGAAAGGCTGAGTTTCCCCACTTGGCATCTCGGATGTCGTTTTGTCCTTTGGCAGGAAAATGTATACCACATAACTAGATGCATGTTCTGTTGATTCTTGGCATGATACCTTTTGTTGTTTGTCCTCATTGATTTTCAGTTTTCTCTTATCCTTTCTTTTTTATAGCCCTTTTAGGGTCTCCAGCTGGTGGAATCCAAAATTCCATCGGTTCTGTTGGTACAGGCCAGCAGAATACTCCATCACTAAGTAACCCTAATCCGATTGACCCCAGCTCCATGCAGCGAGCCTACGCTGCTCTTGGACTGCCGTATGGCAACCAGCCTCAGACGCAGTTGCAGCCTCAGGTACAAGGCCAACAGCCCGCGCAGCCTCAGGCTCACCAGCAAATGAGGACCATTAATGCACTGGGTAGGTGGAAAAAATACCCGGAAACTAAGGTGGTAAAACAAACTGAACTGCTTAATTTTTAGGACAGACAGTTTAGTATTTCACTTGGTCAGAGCAGTGACTTTCTGTTCATGTTGATTATTAACTTAAAGTTACCCTAATTGTAAACACTGCTATTCATTAACGTTTGAATATTGGAAAGCTTTAAATAGATCTCTTCTGCCAAATAGCACCAGTTTTAGTTTCTTCTGAAATCTAGTCCATAGCTTATTGTTGTCTGAGGTGCTTAGAATTACTGAAGGATATTGGTTTAACAAGTATTTCACCTGTTCTAGCAGACAATTCTGTCTCAGATGCTAATTTCTTTCTGGAATTTAATAGGTAGTATTACTGTGTTTTTAGCTTGTTGAACTGATCGTTAGAGTTTAAATTTTAATAGACTTTTTTTTGTAGAAAAAAAAAAAAATCAGGCTGAAAGTAACTTGATTCCAGAAGTAGCTACATATATGCAGTACAGCACATACTATCGTAAAAGTGCTTATCTGATACGCTTTTTCTTTCGTTAACCGGTTGGGTCAGTAAACTGTAGTTTTGCCTTGTTATTGTCAAAATTGTGAACTGGGTACCAATGATGTTTAATTTTGTCCCAAAGGAGCCAACCAGATGAACCTTCCTGCAGGAGGAATAACCACAGACCAGCAAGCTAGTCTAATTTCTGAAACTGCTCTTCCAACATCCCTTGGGACAAATAAGTAATGCACACATTTTCGTTCTTGCTCAGTTAAACATTTATTTACATGCTTATGAACATAAATAAAGAGCATGCTTTAAAAACTAACTGTATTGGTGTGGAAATGATCAGTTGCATCTATAGCTACACTCGTCTTTGCTATTTCAATTCTATATCTACCACTTTGTCCCCCTAGAGAGCCCCAGAATATTTGGTAGTTTTAAGGGAATTCCCAAATGAAGAATATTTTGTATTTTTAAGTGTACAGATACCTTAACAGTTGTGATTCTTTATTGTTCATAATGTGTCATGTAAACTCTTGAGCTTTGCTGCTTTAGGCATTGCAGTTTGTTGATATCAGAATTTCACTTAGAGAATGTTGGATGCAATAGCTGGAAGTGATGAAGCAATTACGCAAAAATTACTTCAGGCGTCAAACAAAACTCTGCATTCTTGTTCTGTAACAGTCTCTTTTATTTTATTTTAGCCCACTAATGAATGATGGCACAAATTCTGGCAATGTGGGAAACCTCAGCTCAATGCCCACGGCTGCACCTCCTTCTAGTACCGGGGTAAGGAAAGCATGGCATGAACATGTCACTCAGGACCTGCGCAATCATTTAGTGCATAAACTGTAAGTATTCACCAAGACTGCAGATTTTTTCCTGAAGGTTTTTAAAGAATTTCAATACAGTAGTTCTGCTGTTAAGCTGAAAAGTTGTTGAGAAAGTTTTTGGCAGTGGTTTTTTGATGCTGGGCCACTGAGGATGAGCTGTTACCTTTAACCCTCCTCTTCAGTTCATTCTTCATGCTCATGAAGGAGTGGGCATGGAATTAGTTTATATTGCTACTAAATTTGCTCTGTTGTAGTATGTGAGTATTTAGACTCTATACTATTAAACTTCACATTTTTTTATCGTTGAATTTGCTTTAATCTTGTGGCAAGTAGTTACGATATTAATCTTCATTAAAAAAAAATTTGTATGCTTTTACGTATTGGATGTATAAGGGAATGTCCAGGGTTAATATCGTAAAGCTGTATTGATTTTTTTTTTTCTCTCTGAAGAATTTTTCCTTTATTCTTTCTCCCTTCTCGCAGTGTCCAGGCCATCTTCCCCACTCCTGATCCAGCAGCACTGAAGGATCGCCGCATGGAGAACTTGGTGGCTTATGCCAGGAAAGTGGAAGGAGATATGTATGAATCTGCCAATAGTAGGGTATGTTGCTTCAGTCCAGCTATTCAGCATATGTTAAAGAACAGTAGTGTCACAAATCTTATAAGCATAATGAAAACCACAGAGAGTCATTTCACTGTTCTCTTGGTGAGGAAAGTCGTGCTTTCTGTCTGTGACAGTGTTTGTATAGTCCCAAGCCATCTGATTTATGTCACTCCAAGCTAATTCACCTCCCTCAGCTTCATGAAAACTAAAACATTGTCCCAGCCCTATTTGCATTCCTTCTGAAAGTGTGATTGGTGCGCATGAAGATTGGAGCACAGCTTGCAGTTCTTGATGTTTCCCTTGCTGACTTTCTCCTTTCTGGAAGTGTTTGTAAATAATACTTTTAAAACTTTCTTAAAGCATCTTCACTCAAAGAGAGTATTTAGTGGCGTTTCGGGTGATAGTCATGCAGTGAGACAGTGCCCTCTCGGACCATCTCCCAGAACAGCTGAAGAAGAAATACAAGTTTTATGTATTTATCTAGAGGCAGTGGCCATACGTGTAATGCTGCTGCTGTGTTAGCAGTGGTCAGTGACAATATCAAATTCTGCTTGTGGCTACTGAGAAGTTGTTCAACAGGGAAGACTTGTATGTGATCACCCTTGATCGCCCTGGCAGCTTTAGAGAACAACTTCCGAGAGAACGAGAACTTCATAGAAGTACATAGGCATCTAAGTACCTTGTCAGTAAGGAGGAGTGTAGTAGACTTCTGGTTATAAAATTAAATGTCTTCTGACCTCCATGACAGGCAAATACCTAGGATTATCTTCACTCCTTAAAACTGCTGTCAGAGTCTCGTTTCCAGAAGTCTGTTTTATGGGAATTCATCTAACATATTTGGCTCCAAGCAGCAAACTTGGAAGAAAGGAGTAGTTTAGAATGGATTAACGATGCCATGTGGAATTGCATCCTCCTTTTTGAGCAGCATCTGTTCCACTTTGACATTGAAAAACAGATTAGTATGAGGCATCATTGTAAGCAGTTTGATGTTGTTGGTCCTTGAGAACATGTAATTTTTCAGGAATCTTTGCAGGGTGAAAGTAGCACAATATTAAATTTACAAGTTGGAAGTTATCGGTGAAGTGTCTTGAGCAGGAGGAGGGAAGGGGCTGTGGTGGTTTTAAATTGGACAGCAGAAAGTGTCTGCACTGATGGATTTTTGAGACATTTGTAGGAGGGAAGTGACCTAAAACCACAGCTTTGTATTGCAGCACTGGACTCTCTTAACAAGGCTGGTGAGGAACACCTATCTCAGTTTTCTAAAATGAACACAATCCTACAAATTCTAGCTTTGATGAGAACTGCATGAAGACAAAATGTTCGTGGGACAAGTATCACTCAGCCTTTGCTCCATGTAACACTGGGTTTTAAGAACATTGGTGACCCCAGTAAAGAAATGTAGTCTTGAGGGTTTGGGGGGGGGTTTTGCCTGTAATGGGTGCGTAATCTTCTGCACTTGGCAAATATGTGTCCAGCCATTGCTCACAAGCAAAATTGTCTACCTTGCTGTGCACTGTGACTGTCTTACTTGATCTGTTGTCAGTGTGGATTGTCTAAAATGGATTTTTCATCTTGTACAGATGTAGTGTTCAGTTGTCTGTGCCTGTGGACTGTTTCTCACTGATTTCCTCCATTCCTTTGGGGTTTGTTTTGGTTTTGTTTATTCCCTGCAATGAGTGTGGGTAGGCAGACTCTCTAGGAAAGGAGTGGTTCCTTTCTCTATGTAAAAATTGGTCTGTCCTTAACGTCTGTCTCCTGAAGTTTATTCAGTGTAACTGCGTTGCTGGGAACATTTTTTTCTTTTGTCTGTGGATTAGTGGAAATGTTTATTATGAAAATAATGTTTAAAAATCATTAACACTTAGAAACTAAATCACAGCTTCCTGGTTTTTTGTTGAAGCAACAGAGAACCTACAGTCTTCTCCTTTGTCTGCTAATCTACTCAGAGTAGATACGAAGGATAGCCATAAAGCCAAGTCTCATATGTGTTTTCTGGAAACTTTGTTTTTCCTATTTTGCATTAAAGCAGTGATGAAACTGTCTCAACAAAATTCTGAAAAGAAATTTCTCTTTTTCAAGTAGGCAGGTGTATGCATTTAAAAACAAAAAAAAAAACACCAGGTGACAGTATTCTGGTGGACTACATGAATTCTGCTGCTGCTTGCTTATACACCGAGTGCTATTTTTTTTTTTTCTCTTTTAGGATGAATACTATCATTTATTAGCAGAGAAAATCTATAAGATCCAAAAGGAGCTAGAAGAGAAACGGAGGTCTCGTCTCCATAAGCAAGGGATGTTGGGGAACCAGCCAGCCTTACAGACTGCAGGACCTCAGCCCCCTGGTATCCCCCAGGTGGCTGCTGCCATGGGCCAGGCACAGCCCGTCAGGCCGCCCAGTAAGTGCTTCTGCAGGAGGTACTGCTGCCTTTCAGCTGTTGCTCTGCGCAGGTTGTGTCCCTGGGCTCTCATGCTAAGCTCGAGTACTTGCTTTAAATTGTCTTTTGCTGACCATTCTTCTGTTGTGTTGCAGATGGGCCTATGTCCATGCCAACTGTGCCTATAAGTCGTATGCAGGTTTCTCAAGGTATCTATGTTTTCTTCCCTACTTGCAATTCATGGGTTCAAAATAACCGTTAGGGGGAAAAGCTGATCTTTTGTTTTTCTTTTGAAGTTGGGGTGGGGAAACTACTGGGTCTCTCTTTTTTTCAGCATCATTCTTTGTTGTTGCTCTGTGGCAGGAACTGTCTCAGTGGGGTCTTGTCTTAAGAACTGGCAATACGTACCCAATACTTTGCTAGCGATTGGGAAGCAATTCAGTCCTTTCAGAAAGAGCAGAACTCAAGCAAGAATAGTGTGGATAATTTCATTTAAAACACTGTAACGGCAGGGGGAGGCTGTTGGCATGTTTTCATCAGTTAATTAGCCAAAAAATACACCTGTAGCTGGAAGCATAGCACATTAATCCTAGAATCCATATAACTAATTATATCATTTTTTTGTTTCTGATGCAAAGTGCATCTAAAAAAGCCTTGTAGCTTCTTCATAGCACAGATGGCTTGCTGCCACTGATTTAGGCTGTTGTGGGCTCACAGGTGGTTTTTCTTCTGAAAAAATAAAAATCTGACTTTCAGGTGCTTCAGCTTCCTCAAAAAAAGTGTCCCAAATTATTTTATTTCTCGGTTCAGAGTTAGTAGCAAGTTGAAACTTGTGTTGGAGTGTCCTTGAGAAGTTACATCCTTTTAAAATTCATTTCGATAGGAGAAAAAGTTGATAGCAAGTATATCTTGACAATTATTTATTTACACTTCTATTCCTGTTAGACAAGGTTGGGGTTTTTTGGAAGGGTTAAATGTTGTGTATAAAAAGCACAAGACCTATTTAAGCATATTACTAGTTCTTGTCCTCATTTGAGCCTGGGAGTTGCCTTCATATATACAATATGTATTTTTATCATATTTACTTCAACTACTTCAGTCAGGCTTGAGTGAGACATTGCTGTTTCAAAGCAAACGCCTGATTTTAAGAAACCATCCCAAGGAATTATTTACAAATGGCATCCTGTCTTTGTAGATCATCCACACTCTTCATCTTTCACATTATTTTTTGTTCACCCACCAAAAGTTATATTTCACCCTAACCAGTATTCTTCTAAATACCAGTATTCTGGTATTCTTCTTGCATACTGATTTGTCTCTGAAGCCAAGTAATTCGAACAAAGTTAAAAGAAAAAGATGAAGTGTAGGGCAGTCAAACTTTAATAATAATAAATGTTTATTTTATAGTATATATACATGAATTCTGATGACTTGTTTCTAATGAGTTGTTTTGGGGGTGCATTTGCAGGAATGAATCAGTTTAACCCCATGTCCATAGGGAATGTACAGATGCCACAAGCACCCATGGGACCCCGTGCAGCTTCTCCAATGAACCATCCTGTACAAATGAACAACATGAGTGCCGTTCCTGCGGTTCGTACTTTTTGTTACCATGTTCTTCTCAAAATTGGTTGATTACATTTAGCAGTGTTAACACTGTTCTGAAAAGGCCATGTCATGGAGTAGTACTGTAAATTGTAGGATAATTTAATGGAAACGTACTGAGTCTGTCAGGCTTTTATTGAGGCATTTGTTTTCAAAATTTAAGTGTTCTTAACAAAAAAAAGTCTTTAGAGAGGTAGCTGCCAGAGATGCAATAATCTCCAACAGTGTGGAAGAGCATAGTTCTTTCAGAAACTGTCTTTGCAGTATACATACCTACTTTATTCCTCCACAAAAACATGTTTTTATTCTTTAGAAAAACAAGAACATTTTCAGTTTCACTGGATTATATCCCTTAGCTCAGAGAAAACAAAACAGAATTTGAACACTCTTAGAGTTTTGAATATTACTTGTTAAAAGCTAACTTCCTTATGAATAATGTGGAACAAACGCGGAAGTTATATGCATATGCCCACTTCCATTTGGTTTAATGAAGCCAGTTTTCCTTTTATTTTTTTGTCCTATCTTTTGGTCAGTTACATTGAGGGTATTTTCCTTTGTCTAGCTACAATAATACTGAATGGCAATATGTTTAATTTGGGTGCTGATTTTTAGATGGCAATGTCTCCTTCCCGAATGCCTCAGCCGCAGAACATGATGGGAGCTCATTCCAACAACATGATGGGTCAGGCTCCTACCCAGAACCAGTTCCTGGCCCAGAATCAGTTTCCAGCATCCAGTGGGACTATGAATGTGAACAATGTGGGCATGGGTCAGTCGACAGCCCAGGCCGGGGTGGCACAGGTAGGGATTATTCTCTAATACTTCAGTTATTTACTCATAATTATTTTGTTCTAGTTTGTTTAATTTATGTATGCTTGTTTATATCATTGTATATTGTAGTTACCCCTGACTTTGAGGGATCTTTGGTTACATCTGCCTTCTTCATAAGCTCTTACATAACCTATCTACATAACGTTAACTGGGGGGCAGTGCCCTGTAACTCCTGATTTAAATTCTAAGAAATTGCCCGCTGAGGAGATATTTAGGGGGAATATCAGAAGTTAGTTTATGTGACGTTTATGAGCACATGCCTTTGTCTTTGTAGGGAACTTAGTAGCTTCTTAAAGTCAAGAATTGCAAGAAAGTGGTTGCGGAAGAACTTTTTTAATGTTTGTTTTAACCTCTCTGCTTCTGAAGAGAAAATTGGGGGTTTTTTCTGGTAACATTTTTCTGTTACAGTTGTGGTCAGTGAAGTAGCATCTGTGCTTATGATGCCAAAGTATATGCTTTCCTCAGGGACAGGCTTGTTTTTTAACTCGGAGTCCAAGTAATTTAGGTTACTTGAGACCTCCAAAGTTCTGTAGTCCAGTCCCATTCTCAAATGAGAGATAACTTAGATGGGGTTATGAAGGGCTCTGTGAAGTCAGGTTTGGAATATGTTCAGGACAGAGCATGTACAATTTCTTGGGCCCTGGCTTGGTTGTTTGGCCACCTTTGTGGTGAAAGTTTTTTTTCCTAATGCACTTAATTCAATAAAACTGACCATGTACAGGCAATATAGAAGCATGTCTTAAATTTGAAACCTCATCTGCAGGAAACTATTAATTGATTTACATTTCTGAGAGTAAGAGGTACATCTGAAGATACTCTTTTTATCACTAGTTCTCTGATGTAATTTTTAGCAAAATATATACTTTAAAAGTCTGTGCACATCCAGAATACTTTATTGTTGCTGCTCTGAAAACCAAATCCACAGTTTTCTTAAGCATCTGGAGTAGTCTAATTAGAATTTAAAAACAAACAAACAACAAAACAAACAAAAAAAAGGGAAACACAAAAAACCCTCTTAAGTCTTGTACTGTGCAGTGGGGCAGGCATTAAATGTGTTCTGTCTTCTGAAGCAGGGCTGCTCTAGTGTCCTGGCCTAAAATGTGTGTTTGCTCAAAACTGTTTTGTATGCAAAGTCTGACCTTTGCCCAGCTAATGGCATGATTTAGAGATGTCTGCCGGGGGGTTTCTGTGTTACTCAGAGATGGTGAGGATTCCCTCTCTGTGCCAGTAGAATTAACGGAAAAAGACTTGCATGGCACATCTAGGTCTAGGAGCAAGGTCTTTGACTAAGAGCTGATGAAAACGATTAGAGGAATCACAGCATAGTCACTTGCAATAGCAGCATTTGTTTATGGCTGATCTTGTGTTTAGACTAACAATATTCTGTTAAAGAAGACTTCAGTGCTGTCATTGAAAGGATATGTGTGATTCCCAGAGTTTTGAGAGCCATGTGTCTGTAAGACAATCTCTCTCTCTCTAGCAGGGGCAGGTTCCCAGTGCTGCTCTTCCCAACTCCATGAACATGCTAGGACCGCAGAGTGGGCAGTTACCGTGTCCGCCAGTGACCCAGCCACCTCTACATCAGACTACACCACCCGTGTCCACCGCTGCTGGGATGCCACCTATTCAGCACCAAACGCCAACTGGAATGACTCCTCCTCAGCCAGCAGCACCCACTCAGCCGTCGACACCCGTCTCATCTTCAGGACAGACACCAACACCGACACCGGGTTCTGTTCCAAACGCGACACAGACACAAAGCACACCTACGGGGCAGACTGCGGCACAGGCTCAAGTCACACCGCAGCCTCAGACCCCAGTTCAACCCCAGTCTGTGCCAACCCCACAGCCATCTCAGCAACAGCCAACATCTGTGCAGGCACAGCCACCTGGCACTCCAGTAAGTACCAGCTAGTCGCATTTTTCTTGTGTAGTGGCATTCCACGAGAGTTCTCCATATGTGTAGCACCGTGTCGTGAATGTGTAGTGCCCGTAGTTGTCAATAGTAGCTTCTGTTTTAGACCAAAGGGTTCATTACAGAGATGTGTAAAAATGTGTGCGTTCAGATGTGCTCAGCATTATTTGAAGGAGGGGGGTGTATTGAATGACTTCAAACTGCTCAAAGTAAAAATGGCAGCAGTGCGCAGAAAGATGAGGCGTAACAGGCCTAATGCTGTATTTGGCCTGAATTAGAATCAATCCTTTTTGATCATGAAATTTGCATACATTTTTTTCTTTTAAGCTTTAGTCAGGATGAATGCACATGTCAAGGAATGTACAGTGTTTTACCAGACAGGTATTTTCCTCTGTAAAAGAAGCCGCTTTGGGACAGAATTCTTCCTTGGCTTCTCCTCTGTAAAGCAGAGTTATTAAATGTGTTCCATCGAAACTTGGCTACAGTGAGCTCCTGTATCCATGTTCTGCACTGTTTTAGAATATCATCTCATGTCTCTCTTGTGCTGTTCATTTTTAGTAAAGGAAAATATTTCTATATATGCAGTGTCTTTCTTTTGTACTGTTTTTACAACAGCTATCCCAGGCAGCAGCTAGTATTGATAACAGGGTCCCCACCCCTGCCTCAGTTGCTAGTGCTGATACGAATTCCCAGCAACTAGGACCAGATGCACCAATGCTAGAAAGCAAATCAGAAGTTAAAACTGAAGAAACTGAGCCAGAGACTAGTGAGACACAAGTGGAAGCTAAGACTGAGGTAAATGAGATTCTATACAGCTTAACTGAAAGCAGTGATAGATATAAAAGCACTTAATGATGTGTCTGAATTGGTGAACTAAGGGGCGAGAGGAGGGTAGTTACTGGAAAGTAACTGTCGTGAGGAAAGCCATGGATGGAGAGTGCTTTGACAATCTCAAACTAATATTTTGATGACTCTAGTTTGGGTCATAGATGTCATAGTACATGTCGCTGCATCCTTTCTTAAGGTGGAGGAGGATTTGCAAGGATCTTCACAAATAAAAGAAGAAACAGATGGGACAGAACTGAAACAGGAGCCAATGGAAGTAGAAGAAAAGAAGCCTGAAATAAAAGTAGAAGTTAAAGAGGAAGAGGAGAGCGGCACTAATGGAACCACTTCACAGTCCACATCACCATCTCAGCCCCGCAAAAAAAGTATGTGTATGAAAACTGAGTTTTTCTTGTCTACTTTATTTTACTAGCGTTTGTTTTCCATGGTCTCAGTTCTTGCTGGGAGAACTGTTTTACATGTGTGTTCCAGCACATGGAGCTCTAGGAGATTGGTACTTTGTGTAATTTAGTTTTGAAAGTAGTATTCCTTTGGTCTTATATGAATCACGTGAGAAAAGCATGTCATTGTGGTCTGGATCCCAGCAGTCTTCTCGCAGCTTCCAGTTTCTGCCGAGAAGGACCAAGACGGTAAGGCAGTGATAGCTGGAGAAATTACATACATAAATCTCTTCCTCTATGTCTCTTGGCCAGTGCTCTGTCAAGGGAGCTTAGTGCAGACAGAGTGCGCTCAAGAACCTAGAATACCGCTTGCTTGCTTTTCCGTTAGAGGTGGCACACACCGCCTTCGTACTGAGTTTTAGCTTTCACTTCTCTGAGAATCAAGCACTTGAACTCTTCTCCTGAAGCTGTGCTTCTCCAAGGCTGATCTGCTGCAATAGCCTTAAGCTTTGAGGTCCTGTGTAGTTTTTAGTGTAGCGTTGATTTGAAAGCTTTCTCCTCAGAAATGGTTAGGTCAGTAGTCTCTTAAATTAATCTACAGTGTTAGCATAGGTTTAGGTGTGACTGTATCTGTATAGTGTGTGTATTTCCAAAAGGAAATTTGACGGCATTACAAATCTTGAATAGACTTACATAAATGATTGCGTGCCTTGGGTTAGTAAGAAATAAATGAAGAAGATTCTTAAAACAGGCAAGAAGAAATTCCTTCATTTGTAGTGCAGGCTTTGTGGGAGCCTGCAAGACTCAAAAACCTTGGCTGTTTAGAGACTTTAGTCTCTTAGCATCCCATTTTTGGTGCTTACTTTTTAGGTTTTGACCAAAGGTAAGCTTTCAACGTGTTGCAAATGTCAAAAAAGGGACAGTGATGATGCATTTCATTGCTTTTTTTCTTCTTCCCATGCACAGGAAACTGCGTATAACTACATTAGGAGAACATTATAGGTGCATGCTTTACAGGATGTGATCAAGAAATCATAAAGTTTTGAAGTTTGTGCAGCTTGAATCTTGATCTCTTGTATATGCCTTGGGTTGCATTTAATTACTAAACGTAATCTTTTTTTGTAGTAAAATGCTATGAAACACATTTTCCTGTAAATTGTAATTTTGGTTTGTAAGCTCGCTGGGCCAGCCAAATGAGAGTGCGCTGCAGAACCAACTGGCAGAGCCTATTTCGAACAAAATGTAACATAGGGAGTGGAAAGCTTATTAGCATTTATAAAACAGTTATGTTCCCAGTGGAAAGAATCATTGCTGCATGTTAGATGGAGTGCGCTAGCAAGTAAATGAGGGCAAGTGGTTGAAAGAGGAAGGTTGTCACAGAATTAGTCCATGGAAGAGCTGCACTGTTGTTCTGCTGATTCAGTCTGGGTTACTACCTATTTCCAATACCTCATTTAGTGGCACGATTTTATCTTAGAAATATCATCACTAAGTAACCATATAGTATAATAAATGTGCAGCATCGGCAGGTACAACAGCATATAAAATTTTAAATAGTGACATTTTCTCACAGAGTAGTTTGTCCAACTTTAACAGAGCATTTGTATTAAAATGCTAATAAACTAAGAGTTATTTGAGAGCAAATACTGTGAAGTGTGCTAAAGGGTTACATGGTATTATATGGCTACTTATGAGACTCACCTAGAGTTTTTCCTGGGTTACAAAAGTATTGCAAACTCTTCTTCCCTCCCATGTGGCCAGAGTCCTGCGGTGCACCCCGCGGTAACCTGGGAAGTAGCAGATACATGCTGCCGCTGCAAAAAGGAGGGCTCGCAGCTGCAACTCTCATGGAGTGCATGCTCTAAGATAACTTCGCAGGTTGTAGCCTGATACCTTAATGTTTGGAAAGATTCATCTGGACCCAAAAGCAGTGTTTTTCTGGGTACAGGTAGCTTGTGTTGTGGAGTTGGAATCTCATCTGTTTGTACCACCTGTCCAGGTGTACTGAACACCATCGGCCTGGCTGCGCTCACCACGTATAACTAGACTGTAACCTGACTTCAGTGAAGGGCAATACTGTATGGGCTGGAGAACAGACCGAAAGAATACCGCAGAGATACTGCGGTGCTCCATTCACTTACACCTGAAATTTTGTAATTTAGCTTATTTGGAGAATTGCAGGCACCCCTTTGGCAAGTTTTTCTTCCTCATCAAGGTTTTGCCTTCATAAATGGGGGCAACCAAACCCTTCCATATTCAGGATTTGGTTTTGTTTTGCTTTCCTACAAACCAAATGTAAGCAAGAAAGGAAGAGTTTTGGTTGTTGCCTCTTTGATTGCAGTCTTCTCAAATGAAACAGTGTAATACTCACTTAGTAGCTCCTGTCTCCTCATTGTGGATGGCTGCATTAGTTTGACCTTCAAGATCAGTTTTACTGGTTTCTTCCCTTCTTTGTAAGACATAATAATGCAAAAACAGTAAGGGCTTGGTTTTGGGGAGGGTATTCAGGTGTACTGTCCTTACTGTTTTGAAGATGTCTTCATCTTTTATGAATTTTCTCCTTAGTAATCATAAGCAGGATTTCCTCTGCTTGAAAAAAATAAAAATTTAAAAGGGTAAAAACGGTAGCATTATACTCTTCTCTGGCAGATAGTATGTCATCATGATTCAGGCAAAGATCCCATTTTCTTTTTACCACCCACGCATCCAAGACGGAATAGGATAACCGGATGCCAGCTCCTTAAAAAGATGTTCTAGCTACCAGAGGAGAACCGAGAGCATCTAATTGTGGAAAAGAGGGAGAAGGGAGAACAGAAGCTTTCTTGTAAAATCTGTGTATATGGAGATCCAGTGATCAAATGTTCTGTTATTAGTCATATTCCTTAGAGGCAGAGCAGCTTTTTTACTTCTAAAGATGAAGGCAACTTTTCTTTGTTTCTAGGTGAAGTCATAAATTGAAATAACAACTGGATTTTGAGGTTTTATTTTTTCAAACTTCAAAATGAAAGTAGATTATAAACTTTTGTCAGCAAAGATAATTAGGCTTTAAGGAACTTGGGAAGAATTGTGCTGAATCTCTGTAGTTTGGGTTTGGATTAGGGTTGGATTTATTTTGACAGATACTCTAGCTTAGTGGTATGTTGTTATAAGGGTTGGTACAGTGAAAATTCTAAAAGCAATGTCAAGCAGGTGGCCAGAATAGGTTATTACAAGGTGTGTTTTGACCTTTGTATTTCATTAAATGAAATAATTAAGAATATCAGGTTATGAACTACTTGACGCAGAGCAAGATGGTTCCAGAAGCAATAGAGAATACTTTCTCATGAATGGAATTTAATATTTCCTTCTGTTCTTGAGAATTCCGTAATATAGTTTAGTAGTTGTTTATAAAACTTTGAGAGTATGTGGTAGGGTTTCTTTCGTAGAAAAGTGCCTGCATGTGTGGTATCAGTAAATATGGAAGAGAATTACCATTTTATTGGGACTGAGATTGTGGCAACAGGTGAAATGACCAAGTTGCATTCAGTGTTGTAACAACGAACGTAGGCCTCCTTGGCTCCTCTTGGTTTTAATCTGGCGAGCCTGAGTTTGCGTGCAGCAGCAGCAGATCTTGATGTAGCTGTAAGGCAAGCCCTTGCAGAAGTCCTCCTGGGAGCTTGCTTAGTCCTTTGCCATGATTTAGGTGACTTGGGTGATACCTTGCCTGTTGTGTACGTCAGCAGCAAGCCACTCTCCAGTTAGAGGCAGTGCACTCAAACAGTCTTACAATTTTCATCCTGACTAACAAATTTCCAAGAGCTGCAGCATCTACAAACGGCTAAAAAAATTGAGACATTAATGTTTCAGAATTTTTTTTGAGCCATATTAATTTCTTGTCCGGCTCTATTTTTGTGTGTGATTTCAGTGAGTGTAGTTGAGACAAAAATACTTGCTCTCAGAAATACCACACAAATGAAAAAGGAAAAAACAATAAATTTTTAAAAGTCATAGATTTTAACTGCAAGTCTCAAAAAACAATTTGTATTTTACCAAAATACCATTTGAGTGACAGAAGCAATGATGAGCTGCAAAGGGGTCACTGTGGCCCTGTTGATTTAAGTGCTTTCAGCAGAACCCCTAATTGCTCCCTGTTATTGGTATCGTTTTTATTTCAGCCAGGTAGCTAAACATTCGATGCCATCCTGCTTTCCTTAGTTGTCTTTTTTCTGAATAGTAAGCATTCTTCCCTATTTAAAGACTCTGTTCCTAAGGAAATAAATGTAATTACACTGCTGAGATGTTCCAAGAGCTCTCGAAGTTATCATTATTTTACAGAAAATGTATTACCTTTCTTGTCCTTGTCATCCACTACTGAAAGAAACATGGCTGTTGCCATGCCACTGTTTCCAAGTGGTTGTAATGATGCATATAAATCTGGAAGTATTAACACTTTCAAAATCAATTAACAAACCATCAAACCAGAACTGTTTGTATATTATGGCCAGAAAATTCCTGTGCCAGCTATTGAGACATCTGGTTACTCTCTGTAGAGCTGGCTCTTCGGCCCTGTCCACTATGGTGTTTTTTGTTAGAAGAATCTTGGCTTGGAAATAGCGAACAAGGTTAGAAGCGAGGAGAGGGGCACATGCTTAGTCTCTTCTCTGAAGAGCTAAGGTTCATCCATGTTGAAGCAATTGAATTAATTTGTTTCTGGATAGGGTTTGTTGTTTTTGGTTTTTTTTAATGCTCTAGAATATGTATTGTTATGGGCTACAGTTGTTCCTTGCTCCTTATGCTGGGAACATCGCCTGCTGTGATTTGAGTAAACACAAAGGCTGTGCAGTAGCCTCTTGATTGTAAGTGTTGCCTTTGATGAGTTATGCAGACCAGGAAATCCCCCTTAAGGTTTTTGTATTAACATAGTTTTTGTTTCTGTTTTTGGTTGGGTTTGGTGGAGGTTTTTTGGGTTTTTGTGTGGTTTTGGGTTTTTTTTAGGGTAGTCAAGAGGTTAGGAAGCCTGGGAGGAAATTTCCTAACCTTTCTGGTTTTCATTAACAGTTTTCAAGCCTGAGGAGCTGCGCCAGGCTCTCATGCCTACCCTTGAAGCCTTGTACCGGCAGGATCCTGAGTCTCTACCTTTTAGACAGCCTGTGGATCCCCAGCTTTTAGGGATTCCGGTGAGTGGGCATTAAAAAATACAAAATGTTCTTGGGTTTTGTTTTTACTCATATAAATGCTTCATCTTTTCTGTACAACATAGTGTGAGCAGTTGACATCTTAAAAGGTTTTGTGTGTGTGTGTTTTGAAGGACTACTTCGACATTGTGAAGAATCCTATGGACCTTTCAACCATTAAACGCAAACTGGATACTGGGCAGTACCAAGAACCCTGGCAATATGTGGACGATGTTTGGCTAATGTTTAACAATGCCTGGCTTTACAATCGCAAGACTTCCAGGGTCTATAAGTTTTGCACTAAACTCGCAGAGGTGTTTGAACAAGAAATTGATCCTGTTATGCAATCACTTGGCTACTGCTGTGGACGCAAGGTATGTATTCCAGGGATGGAGTTGTATTCTTTCAAAAGCTTAGCTTAATTAATCAGATAGTATACAAAGCATATGCTTTCTTTTTAAAAAATGAAATATTGAATGAAATGATTGGTAAAAGTTTGGCTTATTATAAGCGTGCTAAGAGCCAAAAAAGGTAGCTAGCATCCTTCGTGCTGCTATTCTGTTATTATTGTTGTGGTTTTCTCCCTCAGAAAACACTGCTTTTGGTCATAAGCAATATTAAAATGCTTTTCTTGTTTCCTGTGTCTGTTGCAATAAAGTAGGTGGTTAGAGGGTCAGCTATTTAGCTTATATAGTTAGTAATCATAATTAGATTGAGAGCTGTGCTAATTTATTTACAATAGCCTGGAAAAGCGTGATAAACATAACAAGGTATTACAGTATCTATAAGCGTCGTGTTTGCCTAATTGATATTAATATAAGATTACATTTTAAAGCTTCTTTTCTCACCGTTGTTTTGCAGTATGAGTTTTCTCCACAGACCTTGTGCTGCTACGGCAAGCAGTTGTGTACTATTCCTCGTGATGCTGCCTACTACAGTTACCAGAATAGGTAAGTCCTTGACTTTGGGTCATGTGTGTTGTGTGTGTCCCCCGTGTGTGTGTGTGTGTGTGTCCCCCCCAGTATTCAGAAAGGGAGATCCTTTGAGTTCTCTGCACATACAGAGGAGGGAGGTTTATTAACTTTCTCTTTCCTTTGTCGACTAAGTCAGGAAAGGTTATTTTTATGTTATTGCATGCTGTCCTTTCGCAGGTGACCATTTAGTTTCCTGTACTGCAACTTGATACACACTGTACTTAAGTGCTTGCTATTGGCCAGGCTGCGCCACACATCACTGAAGTGAAAGTGAAGTGGTCCGTGTTTTCCACAAAATGAGTAGGAGGGCTGCTGGAGGGAGAAGGACAGAACTGCAGAAAGGCACTGAGAAATCATACTCCCTTGTTCTGGGAGAATTGTAAGAATATGCAGGTTTGTTTTCAAATTAGTGTCAGAATTTGCAAATTAAAAGGGTACACTGATTGATTGCAAAACTTACATTCTTTCTTGCTAGTTAGGACTTATTTCTAGTTAAAGTAGCTGTGAATTAGCATTGAAAACTACCCAGACTTCACAAGAAGCTATGAAGCCAATAATTTCTCTTTTTTTTTTTTAATTAAGACTAGGATTTGGTGTTTGTATGATCATTAAACAATTGTTATATTGTAATATTAATTTTCCACTTAACACTTAAATCAACAGTGCTATAATAACAAAGCAAACTTAGAACTTGGCTTTCATTTTGGCTTCTTAGATGTTCCACACTCCCCACCCCCCAAAAAAAAAGAAACACAAACCAGAAATGGGCTAAGACAAAACTTCCTTTTCCCTGTTTAAAACAAAGTTATGAATGGCTTTCCAGAGGCTTGGCAATCTGGAAGTCTGCCCAGCTTCGAAGCGCACAGTAAGCTGGCGTCTAACCGAAGTGGCAGAACCAATTCAGACAGTCGATACTTGTGTTTAGCCTCTCTTGGGCAACCCCTGCATCAGAGGTTTTATACAGCTGTTATGAGCTCCAAAAAAAGTCAGTCTGAAGAGAAATAAAGCAATTAAAATGCGTTTAAAGATACAGTACTTCAGGAAGTAAGGAAAAAATAACCCTTCAATACCAGCTCTGTGGTAGAATTTCAAATACTTTTCATATTACGTATCCAGGTAGTACTGCTATTGAAAAGAATAGCAACTTCAAAAATAATTGAAGAAGTGGTCATTTTTCTTTCAGTTATACCTTTCCTGTTTAAGTTAGTATTAAATCATTTGGATTACTCGATGGAAGGCAATGTTGGTTGCTAACAAGTGCAGGGTTGATGGGGCAGTGGGTTCCTCTGGGCTCGGTCATGCAATATTCCAGTTTCCGACCTGTTAGAAGTGTGATAGTCCATTTACATGGAGTTTAGTCTAAAAGGGTAGTAAGAAAAGAGAGGCGATTTGTCTAAGTGTCAGTAGGCCAGCAGCAGAACAGAAGTAGATGTAGATTTCTGTTCGTCCAGATACCTTGAGAAAGGGTTGGGGTTTGGGGATTTGAGGTGGTTTTGAGTAGGTGGTGAGGAGTGAGGTTTTCTATTTCAGGCCAACAAAATGACGCGATGAATGATTTTTTTTTTTTTTTTTTTCTGTGTTGGGTATTTTAATAAAATATTTCTGAAGATCAATTACCATATTTTAAGTGTGCATTTGGACTATCAGATCATAGAAAGCCCTTCTTACTCATCAACTGTGTTGCTCTAAAACAGTCGAGTTACCTGTTCCCTGTGACAGTGATCTTCAAATCTTAGATTTTTCTTAACCAAGTAGCAAATTAGTGAAAAACAAATTCTGTTGTTCCAGCAGACCTTTGATTGGTCAAATGTTCTTGGCTTTTTCCATTTACAGAACAGACAAAATTTGATGTACTCAGTCCAGCGTGTCACATAACTAAATTACAACTACGAATATTTAGGCACCATTGAATAAATGAACTCTGGCACTACAGTGATTTAAGTTAATTATTTGGTATAGAACAGTTTGACTTCCATAATAAAGCAGAAGTTCAGGTTAAAGTAAGTGTTCAGAAAATATACTTCGTGTGTGAATATCCACTTGAGAGAACTGATTGGTATTTCATATCAGTACTAGCATCCAATTACTAATTTATAATTTCCTTTGAATGCACTTAATTACAGTTGGAAATTCACTTGTTAATGCAGAGACTGAGCATTTTCTGGGCTTTGGTATTGAACCATAATGTTACTCTTTAATAAGCAGGAATCAGTCACCTGAACAGTCTGCATTTGAAAAGATTTTCGTTTCTGATGTGTTGCAAGAAGTACATCCTTTGGATTTTCTGCCGCTGTTATAACTAGAATATTGTATGCTTTCTATGGGTTTTGTTGAATATTTGTAGTGACCTGCAAAAGTCAGTGACTTACAAGCAAGTCTCCCTTTCTGAGGGTCCATATTCATAACAAGCTATAGCTATTGTTTCACCTTGATTGTTTTATGGACAAACATTCATGATCTTTAGGTGATTCATGTTCACTGTATTTCAATTTTGATTTCCTCATTTTAATATCATGCATTAAAGCTTGACTCTTGCTTAGCGTTAGGTTTTGGTTCTGCAGCGCGTGAAATCCTGTGCTTCCCTTCAGATCCATGGACGGCTGGAGCACGTGCTCACCACGCTGCCGATCCAAAGGGCTCATCCCTGCGGGACTGAGCTTCCTGCGGCCACAGTGTGGACAGAGGGGGGAATATCTGTGCTGGTGGAGCTAGTTAGATTTCTGCGGTGTAACTTAAATCCGGTATCGAAGGCAGCGTCGTTGCTCAGTTTCATGAGTGCTTTGAAAGCCCATAAATTATTCTGAAAATGGATCAGAATTAACCTTTTATGAGATAGTTTAAATGCAGCAGAGTATTAATAGGAGCCTTCTTATGGGTGTTTCTGGCTATACACTCCTGTGTTGGGGTCCTCCTGTGTTTGAACCCTTCCCAATCTGACTCTTAAAACGAGCAACCTTGTTAGTAAGGAAAATAATTCGTGGGGTTTTTTAATTGAAGAAAAATTTAAAGCAGCACATATAGAAAGAAAGGACATAGGCCAAAAAAAAAAAAGATACAAAATTCTGAACCTGTTATGTTTGAGTTTAAAAAAAAAAAAATTATTAGACGATACTGTACCAGTTTAGGGGCATGGGGCGAGGGGCAAGTGAAGTCAGTGTAAAGGAGATGTGCAATGTCAGTGTCCACTCCTGAAATTCTCATGTAATATTGCTCTGTAATAACTGTAATACATTTAACATTCCTGATGATTACAAATTAATGGAATACACTTTTTTTTTCTCCTGGCCTTGTTCTGTTGCATTATCAGCTCAGGTTTTGCTTGGGAGGGTGATGTTTTTAATCCCAGTTGAGTGACCCAAGAGAAGTCGCTTGCAGTTTAACTTGTGGTGGGCTGGCAGGCAGTCCTCCAGGCAGGGAGCATGGCATTTTAGCTCACATGGTTGCTATAAAAGTTGCAGCTGCCCCGCTGGTTACATGGATAAGTCAGTATGGGCTGTGTTAACTAGGACAAAATACACCTTTTTCCTCTTCTTGTCAGTCCAACAGTAGAGAGAGTATTCAGTGTGCTGCTGTGTTTAAGTGGTTCTTGGCTAGCAGAGGAGCTCTTGAAGCCGGAGCCAGCTGGCAGAGTTTGCAGAAGTTTTCAGGCTCTTGTAAATCATGCTATGGTAACACGGACCTGGCTCCAGCCTGGGGAGGACACAGATTGCTCTGCAGAACGTCTTTCCCCAATTCGTCGGGCGCTGCCGAAGGACCTGCCCCACTTGCTTGCGCTGTGTTTTGCAAGCATTTATGAAATGCGTAGTGGCGATGCGATGGCCAGTGTGTGTCGCAGGAGGAAATTCTGATCCGTACATTTCAATAAGTTCCTAGAAATGGCCTGTGTTGTCTCCAGGAAAGCACAGTCTTGGAGACCTGTCGCCTGGATTACAGTAGTTAAAGTGTATGAGTATGTGTTTGAAGGGGCAAGCTGCCATATTTACTAATGTCCATCCCTTAAGTTGTTGGTTCATTGTGACATTGAGTCTCGTGTTTGAGTACTAAAACTGCGTTTTACTGTGCTGCCGTTGCTGCTTATACTCTCTCACTCTTGGTCCTCCGTAAAGCTCCTTTATTTTGATGATCCTTTGTGATCTTACTGCATTTTACAGCTGTGGCCTCTCTTTGTTACCTTTGTTCACGTGTGAATTCATATCCTTTCCAAACATTTAGCCGCCGCCTTCTTTTTTTTTGATGACCCTGACGACTTTGGTTCCAGTTCATCTGAAACAAACAAACAAAAAAACCCCACCCAAAATCTGTGTAACTTTGACTTTTTTTTTTTTTCAAATGCAGATTGTATTATCAGAGTGGTACTCCCAATTTACTCAGCCTGGTTTGTAAAACTGCAGTACTGGTTTTGCTGAGTATAACTTGGATTGGCTCTTGGTCTGGTGACCAAAAATTGTAACTAGTCTCATATTCGATTTGTGAGGCTTAATTCCACATCTTTAATGTACCTGATAAATATATTGTATGTATGTATGTACAATATTTAATGTTGTTCACATATATACATATATTGTACTTATATAGATAAATGGCTGGAAAGTCTGACCCATAATTGCATTTCTGTTAAATGTTTGTCTAGAGTATGGATTTGGTTTCATTTATATTAAATAATACTAGCTAAGCAATTGGTCACATTTAATCTTATAATCAAACAACTTTTGAATTTAATATTTTTATAGATTTTTTTCAATACCAAGTGTTTCTGCTTTTACAGTTTTTACTGACAATTGGTAAATGCTTTCAGAGCAATTTCGAATTACTTCAATCTGTAATGTGTTCTTAAAGCTTTTTGTCAGGCTATTTCTTTTAACCAAAGGAAACCTGATCGGTCACAAGCCTGAAATCAAAGGGCATTTTTTCCAAAGTAATGCAAATCAAATCCAAATTCTTAAATTTGAAGTCTGCACAAACGTAGCGCTTGGTAGCTACTTCATTAATCCTCCCCAAATTTGGAATCTGACGCCCGACGACTTGTTAGTAATGTATCAAATGAGACCGAATGCTAATCTGTGCTTTGCCTTGGCTTTCTACTCTGTGTTGTCTTGGTGTTTGCGTTTTACCTCTTACGTCTGTGCTGTTTGTTCCCTCCCCTGTTCTCTAATCCTGCCCTCCCCTCTGTTCCTCCTCATTGTCCGCACTGACCCATCAATCAACCAACAACGCCCCCCCTTCCGTCGTGGTGATCTGCCCTGCTCTGGTTGGTGGCTCCGTGCTTGGGTGGCTGTGTGTTATGCTGGACCAGTTCACCCAAATATGGCCTTCTTGCTGACAGGTATCACTTCTGTGAGAAGTGTTTCACTGAAATCCAGGGGGAGAATGTCACCCTGGGTGATGACCCTTCCCAGCCTCAAACGTAAGTCGCTTCCTTTCTGCATGCCATGTTTTTAAATACGAGGGGTGATGTGTAGTCCTGATTTGATAGTAAAACCCTGTGGCCGGTGGTGGTGTTCAAAGGGAAGCGCCTGCTTTCTTACTAGCAGGAGATTTTTACAGTAACAGATGACTAACAGTTGTTACTGCGTTGGGTCTGTTCGTCTGCCCAACAATGTCACTTGTGTCTGGTTGCGCTACTCCAGAGCTGCCCGTAGAGTGGTTGCCAGGGCTGGCAAACATTAGATAATATGGTTGGGGGGGGGAATGGAAGCTGTATCAATAAATGTCACTAATCCATTGTCTTTTCAAATGAAAGACTTTGGCTGATCTGATGTCTCACCTTCTGAGGGACAGCTTTTGTTCATTAAACCAATGGCTTGTGTTTAACCTGGCCAGAAAACACGCTCTAAGATTTGAGGAATACGAGCTGTTTTGGAACGTGGCTGCTTTTACTGACGATAGCTTTGCTTGTTCTTTATGATTTTAAACTTATGCATTTACTTGGGTATCTCTTATTTTGCTTTTAATTTACACAGAAGGTGAAATGGGAAAATATTTTCTGTAGCTTAAAATAAAATGAAGTGAATTGCTTTTTCTGAATAGAAAATAAATACTCATGCGCTTTCTTCAGACTTGAGGTTTGTTTGTTTGCTGCAATTCAGAAAAGCATGATGTTGTCTCAGCCTCTGATGCAAAGGTACTACTGAGTTTTATATTAACTCTTTGTCTCTAGAACCATCTCGAAGGATCAGTTTGAAAAGAAGAAAAATGATACACTAGATCCAGAGCCGTAAGTACCAGGCCGTTAAGATAGTCTCGTCACTTTTGCTCGTCCTTTAGCCAGCTCTTCAGAAATTAGGCAGCAAATAAAGTAGTCTTCCTGTTTTGCCTGATCTCTGCCCAAGCATGCTGCAGAATCTTTCTCTAGAGTTCGTAGCACACCATACAAACTTGATGTCTGCCATTGATATTCATGGGGAAAATGTGAGCCTATTCTAATGGCAGTTTCCAGTTGTGTTTATTTGGGTGATTCCTAAGGCGTGTCCTGCAAGGCAGAAGCTGGCTGAGAATGGCCCTCCGTCGTACAGACCCTTTCACACCAAGCCCTGGGTACCTACAGGGGTCTTCTGCGTTTTCCACTTCTGGTTTAGCCAGACTGCTAAACCACATTTTTCTCTTCACCCGAGTGCTTAGTCCACTGAAGGGATGCATCCTCCTTCCTTGTGTTCATTACCCTCGGGAAGTTCAGTAAAAGCCAGGTTGAACGTTTCTTGAGCAGCACTGTGCTACTTTCCTGCAGTCTACTTAAGAGTAGCTGAAACGATACTTTATCTTACTGTTGCTTTGTTGTCTGGCGGTTTGATACACAATACATTTGAATTCCTTTTCTCATCTTTGCAAATACTAAATGGAGCTCCTCCCCTAGACCTTTACAGGTAGACTGCTGAGAGAGACCCCAGTGCATTTGACTTCCTAACCAATGTTGCAGTCGTGACTGGGAAAACCATCAGAGGTTTTCCCATCCAAAAAGAGAATTTCAACTTACTATTTTGATTTAAAAAAAAAAAAAAAAAAAGACTAAAGCAGACCCATGCAGGCGAAGACAATATATGTTTTCTTGGCGCAGTGGTTCACGAATGACTGCTTTTTACACTTACAGTAAGCTGAGCAACCACTTAGCCAGCTTGTGGTTGTTACAACAATTGAAAATTAAATCTGTAGAGGTACTGTTGAGCAGAATACTTTGAAGCTGAGAAAACTCAGAACTCTTGCTTAGGAAATGATAAAAATGATCCAGAAAAAAATTGTGCTTTAAAGCCCATTTCACATTTTTAAACTAGTATGTTTCACAATTTTTTTTGTATATCTCTTCTATTTGCATGTGAGATTGATAGATGTATATCTGGAGCTATTCTGATGAGTAGTTTTTTTAAACTGACACATAAGTGGGGCCTTGTGAAGTTGATTCAACCCCTTAGCAGAGGGTTGGAAGGTCCTTCTTTCTTGCTCAGTTCTGGAAAATTACTTGCCTAACAACAAAAGTGATCGGCTGCTGTTTTTTCTTCTCAGGTTTGTTGACTGCAAAGAGTGTGGTCGGAAGATGCACCAGATTTGTGTATTACATTATGATATTATTTGGCCTTCAGGGTAAGATGTTTGTTATGTTTTTTTACCCCTTGTATGATGAGACCAATGTAGTTTGTATAATTAAGACTTTCTGCCTTCCCTCTTTAATATGCACTCACTACCTTTTAAGAGCTGGGTACAAAAGGACAAAGCGCTTCTAAATAAAACACATTTTTCGGTGTTTGAGGTCTCATTTCAGTATATTCAGATGAAAATGTGCATGAAACCAACTTGTTCATATACGCAGATTTCTGTGGTTTCTTTCTAACTACTAAACAATGGAAGCTGGTTGGAGGTAGGTTTGTGTACTACAGAACACAAATACAGGTGTAACTGCTTGGCAGAATTAAACCAGCTCATAAACGCTTCAAGTCCCTCGAAAATGAAGAGATACAAGCTCTTCAGATCCAGAGGAAGAACATAATGTACTCTGATATTTAAATTATGAGTTCAAACATGGGGCTTAATCTAGCCAATAAAGGATTTATGCTAAGGTTTTGGCAATTTTTTTTTCTCAATAGGTTTGTCTGTGATAATTGTCTGAAGAAAACTGGTAGAACACGCAAAGAAAACAAATTCAGTGCTAAAAGTGAGTTTGATATTTCTATTTGTATTTTCATCTTTCATCTTCTCCCTGCTGCCCCCAATAGATTTTTTTTTTTTTTTTTTTTTTTTTTTTAATTGAGACTTTCTGTTGTCATGATCGACAATACAGGATCATTTGCAAAATGGGGAGTAGTGTCACCCAGGGCTTTAGTAGCTGTCGGAATTTTAATCAACATTTTAAAGACCTGCTCTTTATATGTTTTTGTGTCAGTCTTAATACTGCATGAGGTATTTGGCATCTGTGTACTTTATTTTTCCTAATATTTTAAAAAAAGAGGGGAGGGGAAACAGAACAGGAGAAACATAAGGCTGCATGGACTTCACTGGCTATATTTAGACGTGTTTCCATGTAGTGTTGAAACTGTAGTAAATTACTGTCAACTCTGCCCTTCAAATAACACGTAGTAACAAGTTGTACTGCTTTTCAGGTGTACTGTGGTAGTGCCAAGTACTAAAGTATTTGAAGAGCTTTTCCTGCTTCTAGAATGGACTGTGGTGTAAAAACTGTCCACTGGAATAAGTAACCAGTTGTACTACGTGTCTAGATTTTCTTGGAAGCAACCACTGTCATAATCTTGTTGAAATGTTTACTAAAGAGAGTGCCAAAAGGTGCCAGGTCAAGTTATCTCAGTCACCTTTGTGATCCCTACAGGTGTTCTTTGCAAGCATTTAGCATCGGCGAACACAGTTCGGTAACTGTTGCTCGTACACGTTTGAGAGTGGAAGAGTAGGGGCTAGCATTGAAAATGCGGTGTCAGTGGCATAATATAGAAAAATAAAGTGACTGTAGAACCAAGAAGGCGATTCAGACACTTGAAAAACTAGAACTTGCAGGTACACTTGATTCATCCCTGGTTCTTCTCTGGTCCTTGGAAGTTCTGGGCATTACCTCGCCATATTGTGACTTTGCAAGCCTGAATCTTCCAAGTTGTCATGAAGGAGTGGTTTTGCATGAAATGTAACTTCTTGATAACTTCGTGTGTGGTTGATTGCATAATAGGATATTTGAAGGGGGATAATTTGGAGATAATAGTGCTACATGAGACGTATTAGGTTACAGTAATCAAAACGGTCTATGGAGTAACCTAACGCATGCAAGATAGCATTGTTAAAAAGATTAAAATTAGTCTTATTAAAGACAGATTAAGATTGTATGAGAACATTAATAGAATGATGAAATAAAAGTGTAGTCTTAGATAACCATTTTAAATAGATGTCTCTCCTATTATATGCTGACTTTACAGCATGTATTGATGTAAATTAGCTTAAATAAGAACGTGATTCCTTGGATATATGCAGTTGTTCCGTGACATTGCGTAAAGTCTGAGTAACCAGCCATTCAGTTTGAGGTAACCATTCTATTCTTTGGGGATCTGGACAGGGAAATAATGGTGCTTTTTTCCTTTCCATTGATCTCCTTTTCCTCCTCCGTTCCGTGCTGTTTGGCTGTCTTGTTTTCTTTTCCCCTTGATGATTTGAGTCCTGCTGCTGGCTGTAATCCACTGGTGGGCTCAGCTCATGGGGGTAGTTTTCTTTAACAGTGCTGTAGTGGAAACACAAGAGCAGGGAAGGAAACCCTGCTCTTATTGTCAAAACCTTGCTCTTGCTGCTGACCTAAAACCAGATGTGAGCAATCAAAGTTTGAGACGTTAACATGTTTCTTCTTCTCTCCCCCTCCCTGCTATAAGAACCTTTAGTTGCTGAATTGCCATCAATATTTCTACACTCTCTCAAGCATGCTGGCACAACTGCTGATAACCAAGATAGTGTGTCCCTCAGCTGCAAGCTATTGCTCAGCTGTTCTGCTAACATTTGTATTCCTGACGTATATTAAGTAAAATCGGTCATCTTAATCATATCACAAGCAAGTTGCATAAAGCTGACTGATAGCATGCCAAATATAACCTATAAACCTGTGTACAGCTGGCTTACGCTGTGAAATTCCTGACTTCTGAAGTATTTTTCTTGCTAAGAAAATCTACAAATATTACTTAACCAGTAGCTAATGCAGAGACGTTCAAAGATGGAAGATATCCTGACAAGTAAGTCACTCAAGGTGGTTTCCTGACAAAAAGTCACAGTAAGCCACAAGTCTGACTTCCTTCCTATCTGTCCGATTACTCATCCAGTAACAACTGTCTGGCCATGGCTGCTGTAACAACACTTCTGTACTCAAGCGGCTTGAAAGCCTGCTATGTTGTTAGCAGTTTGGATGCCTTTTTTCAAGTCTGCACTGCAGTTTTCATTGAGACCTGAGCTTTTCCTGGAAGTAGGTATGTTAGAGGTGTCCAAGAAGCAAAATCCAGTTGCTTTCTAAAAGAATTTGCACGTTCTAATATATCAAAATATGCAGCTTTTAGATCCTTTCCTTACAGTGCATGCTACCTGTTTCTTTATCTTCTTATCTGGTCTTTTGTTTGTTTGTTTTTGAAGTCTTAGTGCATTGCAGCATAAGGAACGAAGCAGATATCCTTTGGTTGCTTAGCATTGGAAAGATGATAAAATGAAAACACAACAAGACAGAGTTAACTAAAATGGCTTTCTAAAAGTGTACCATCTCATTCACTGAAATAGAGCCATTTGGGTTTTTTTTCTGTTTGTCTTCGGAGAAATCAACAAAACAAAATAACTTCTTCAGAAAGTATTTGTGAATTTTCTTTAAAATTCTTCAATTTGCTTTAAAATCAGCCCCCTTCTATTACAGATGGAAAACCCAATATATTGTATTGGGCTGGTAAACACTGGGAAAGGCCAGTGTATTGGAATTGGTAAAGGGCATAGTGTATTCTTATGTTAATCTGCCTTTAAATTTAATTATTGACTCCCAGGTAAATGATACTTAGACTGTGTTGTGCTGGTTGTAACCACAGAATCTCACTGGACAAGGGGACAGACTAAAAGATGTAAAACAAGATTGATGCATTTGGCAATATGTATAAACTGACTGTAAAATAAAATTTTATGTATATAAATCCCTTAGAAAGTGAGATCTTCCTTTGAGTGTATGTCGCTTTTTTCTGCAGTATTGGAGCCTGAAAGAATTTTTAGCATAGATATTTCACTGCAGCAGTCTGTATGCAAGCTTAGTCGTCAGGAAGAACCATCAACAGTCTTGTGTCAGTATCCAGATAACTGAAAAATGAAGAAACAGAGCGCTGAACATTTTAGTAAATTGCACATCTGTAGATTGTACCATCACTTTGGAAAAGATAGCAGATTGATGATAAATATGAGGTAGAAATACTAGTTACGTAGACTTGGTACAGCAGGATAAGAGAAAGTGTCATAAATCTTCAAGTCAAAACGATGTGCTACTTCTGTTTTTGTAATTTAAACCAAAATCTTCATCTTAATTTCTGTAATTTGTTCTGGATTTATTTGAAAACAGTCACATCCTGTAATACTACAAAAACAGCTATCCCCACAAAAGCCAACTGTAAATGTAGAGACGGAGAGAGGGGATCTGGACAAGAAGCGGACTTGAACTTCCGAAGACCTCCATCGCAGTGCAAGAACTATTTAAGCTTTATGTGCAGATTACTGTAACTGTTGAATCTAAAAGCTCTCTTGAAAAGAAAAGTAAAGAAAAAGCAATGAAAGTCAAAAGGCTTTTCATTTCTGTTGATTTGCTTTGCTTTGCTTGAAAAGGTGTGGCATTGAGCCAGATCTGTGAAATGATGTAATCTCTGTCAAAGAGCCAGATAGTGTTTTTGTTAGGAGAAAACATTTGCAGTGTTCATAAAATAAGCCTGCAAATTTAAAAATGCTATGTAAAGCTGCATTTGTTAATTCACTTACTAAGTAATTTTCCCACTATAGTGGTTTTAGCTTCCACATCAGGGTATGAACACGTTTTGGTTAAAAACATGGGTTACTTTGCTTTTTGAATTTTGGCTGTATAAATAAAAAGATCAAATTTTCATATGGAGGTAAAACAAAGGGGGGAAAAAGCTGACTTCTATACACAGGAGCAAAGCTGAAAGACTTCAGAAGCGTGGTAGCACCCCGAACATAGCAGTCATTTCTCCAGAGTTAACGTTTCCATTGTCATGTTCTCTCCCTTCATTTCTAGGGCTACAGACTACACGTTTAGGAAACCATTTGGAAGACAGAGTAAACAAATTTTTGCGGCGACAGAATCATCCTGAAGCTGGAGAGGTCTTTGTCAGAGTAGTAGCAAGTTCAGATAAGACAGTAGAAGTTAAACCAGGAATGAAATCCAGGTTAGTTCTATTAATTACAATAAATGCTATTTTGATTTTTTAAAATTATTATTGTTATTATTTTGAAGTCTCCCTGCATAAATACTGCAGAACTGTGCCAATTTGCACCTTAATCCCTTTGCACATTTTTGAAACTTAGGTATGAGTAAGACCATGAAAGGGAAAAAAAAAGCGGTGTGCAGTAAAGGAACTCAGAGGAGGTGACAACTGTATTTTGACGGGAATGGGGGGAGTAGCAGGGGACATCCTGGTTTTGGTTGTAACACTATGACTTTGTATTACTGAATCTTGAGAGAGAGTCTGACCACATTTTGGTTAGCATTTCAGAATTCATAGTTTAGTTTGGCACATTTGCTGAGATTCTGTTCCTTGCTGTTCCTTCATTTTGTTGTGGTTTTATAAATAACTTAGCTTTCAGAAAATTTTAATTTGCTTCAAATGAAAAGCTGAAGAGGCTTATTCTATGAAGTATTTTGGCTTTAATTCATAAAGACAGTGTTTACTTGACATCACTTCATCGTAATGCATCAGGTTTTCTACGCTGCAACATATTTAAAGGCTTGCGGTTTCGGAGGACGCTCTTGTACTAAACGTTTCCCTGTTCAGTTGTGTGCTAACTATGGAAATGATCTTTAGATGAGTTTTATAGTAACAGGACTCCCTGATTTAATACAGCTCTGATCTGACCCTGTTTAACCTTCTGCGTAAATGTTTCTAATGAGTTAAAAGTAATGTTGCAAAGAATTTCCTCATTCTGGTAGGAGACGGGTTTAATAATTGGCTTTTTGTTGTTTTGGTTTTTTTTCCTGTTCTTTCCTACCACCTTTTCCTTCAGATTTGTGGATTCTGGTGAGATGTCAGAATCTTTCCCTTACCGTACCAAAGCTCTGTTTGCATTTGAGGAGATAGACGGAGTAGATGTGTGCTTCTTCGGCATGCACGTACAGGAGTATGGCTCGGATTGTCCCCCTCCGAATACAAGGTACTCTTTCATTTCTGTACCGGTGGTGCGTGCACAGGGAACATCTTGCTGCATTCACTGGGTAATTACTCTCAAATACAGAAGATAGGGACATGTGTTTCAGTTCTGTGGCACAAATAAGTCCTACTGTATGACTGCTGATTACTTTGAAGGGGAAAACAAATATCACAACAAAAATGTTAGGTTTTTGTCTTCTGTGTTTAATTTTGTCTCTATATGTATTCTTGCTGTCTAAAAGAAATGTTACCCATCTTTTGCTTTTGAAAACTGTTTTTACCATGTTGAGATGCTTAAATGCGCATTAAAATAATGTCATCATGAATTTCTCATTGTTCAGTATGGCTGTATATGTATCTATATAAAAGTCAGTTCTCGGTAGACGAAACAGATGTTCAGCAATACGTGATTTTCTGTCATTCTTCTCTCATTACTATAGGCGTGTGTACATATCGTATCTAGATAGTATTCATTTCTTCCGCCCCCGTTGTCTCCGAACTGCAGTTTATCATGAAATCCTCATTGGATATTTGGAGTACGTGAAGAAACTTGGGTAAGTGAGATCTTCATAAAGAAAAAAATCTTTTTTCTTAGCTTTTTTTTTTTTAATCCAGGATGCCAAGTAGCTTTTCACTTGGGATAGTCTCTCTTTCCTTCTGCCCTCTGAGATACGTGGAACACGCCACTTCTGCAGTGGAGAGGGACATTTGGATTTTATCAGTAAGGTGGCTTTTCTGTTGTTAGGATACTTAAACTGACAGCATATCATTCTTTTTATCAGAGGTTCACTTGGTGTTTAAGCTTCATTGTTGTATCCTGCACCTTATCTCATCTCTTGTATAAATAGAGGTTATTGCCCTAGCATCTTTGTTACAAAGAAGGTGGGGAAAAAAGCCAGAGGTTTGAATTTGTAGATCTCGGTCCATCTGAGATAATTTTAAGATGTTAGTCAAAATGGTTAATATTTTTTCTCTTGTGTGTGAAACGCAGGTATGTGACAGGACACATCTGGGCTTGTCCCCCAAGTGAAGGAGATGACTATATTTTTCATTGCCACCCACCTGATCAGAAAATACCCAAACCCAAACGTTTGCAAGAATGGTATAAGAAGATGCTGGACAAGGCATTTGCTGAGAGGATCATTCATGACTACAAGGTTTGCCCCGTTTGCTTCCCGAATTTGTTTTTATGGGCTGGTTTCATAAGACATGAAACTGTGGTAGTGTGGTACAAGGGTTTCTCTTCTCAGCTAGGGTCTGCATTTTCTTAGATTTTCTGGAGGTTCTGCCTTTCAGACTGAGAATTGCTAAAGTTTGGTTTCTGCATGAAGAGAAGCGTGCCAGAGCCTGCCTTTGCGTACTTGTCTATCACTGCAGTCTTCTAGGCAAGGAAGTATGTAGCTTGCTAAGGTTTACAGAAGTTGTTTGCTTCTGGTGATTCTGGAGGACCAGGTGGAATACTGGCTCCCACTAGTGTGAAATAAAAAAAAAAAAATGCTAATGAAACAGCTTTTTGACTTGAATAGAAAAAGGAAAGTTTTCACAATTGGAGAATATCACACATGTACTCAAGGAAAGAAGTTAAAGATGGCAAAGGTAGCATTTGCCACTCCTTACATGCTAAAATTCACAAGAATTTCTTATTTGTAGTGACAGTGCTGGAAAAAAAAAATATGCTTTGATTGCAAGTGGCAATTACTAAATATGTGGAATAGAACAGTGTATAGCAAGCCCTGTCATCTGATCCAGCATAGCGAAGAGCTAGAAAATCCGTGTCTCTGCTAATAAGGTGGTCTTGAAATAGATTCGAAGAAGAAAATTGGCTGGTCTTGTGTGTGCTTGTTAAACGCAATGCACTTAAAAAAAATCCGGCACCTCCAGAACAGCGGTGTAAAATACCTGTTCCTTTTCAGAATGCCCATTCCTCTCAGTGGTCCCCAATCTTTCTGACCGGGTGGTCCGCAGAGCTTCAGCCAGCAGTCAGCACAGGACACAGGCTGCACACAGTCTGCACACAGTCCCCCCTACCACCACCAGAATCGTACCATTATCATAGAATCACAGAATGCTTTGGGTTGGAAGGCAGCATTAGAGGTCGCCTAGCCCAGCCCCCTGCAGCGCGTATCATTTAGTATTCCTGTGTGCAATAGTTGGCCGATGCATTCAGCAGTTCCTCCTGGAGTTATCAGGCCCGTTGCACATACGATGCACAGCCCGGGCATGTGCATTTAAGTCCTTATGTGCTTTCAAATTTGTAAGGGAAAGGGCTGGAATGGGACACAGTTGCTGTCACTAGAACAGTTCCTGCTCTTGTCCAGGAGCAGTGTAGGAAAAGCTAAGCGGAGTAGGCTTCATTTTTAATTGCCCTGGTTACCAGGGAGGGGGTTGATATGTTTTCCAGGGGTGTCTTAGTCTCTCCCGTCATGTCAGGAGAAAGAACTGGTTGTGCGATGGAGGTTCAGGAGAGCCTCAGCAGCTGCCTTTCCAAGGTGGCACAGCAAGTGGGTTGTTACCAGCATTGCTAGGCCAATTTCTGAGCTGCACCCAGAAAAGAAGGCCTGCCAGGAGCAGGCCATGGGCTGTAAGTGGGGCACAGCTGTTCAGTGTAGCCCTAGATCATGTCTCTGGTTCTGTTCTCTCTCCTAAGTGGTCTTCATTTATTTATTCTTGGTATTGTGTGACACGCTTAACAGGACATCTTCAAACAAGCAACTGAGGACAGACTAACAAGTGCCAAGGAGCTGCCTTACTTTGAAGGTGATTTCTGGCCCAATGTGCTGGAAGAAAGCATTAAGGAGTTGGAGCAGGAGGAGGAGGAAAGGAAAAAAGAGGAAAGCACTGCAGCTAGTGAAACAACAGAGGTGAGTTAACTTTATATGCTGTATTTGCTGCTGGCTCACAAAGCTGATGATGAACACTTTCATAAGTTAGTGAGTTCACATCCAGTAAACTAGAAAAGAAGGTTATTCGCATCAGACATTTAATCACGGTTCACTTTACCTGCATTTCTGTGTTTCTGCTTGGATAACAAACTGATGGCTTGTTATTTATTTTTTTAACACAGCAAAAGTCAGTTATGTCAGTTCAGCATCTCTGAGAAATGTGTTAAGCTGCGTTTGGGTTGCGTCATGACTGCTACGTTTGCTCGCAGTCATTTGGCTGAGCTTCTGCTTCACATCTTTGCAAATCACCCTCAGTGTTTGCATTATGAAAGATGCTGTATTTTTCAAAGCTGAATGAAATTTTGCTGTTATTTAAGAAAGGTACTTGTAGTTGTTTGCAGCAGTAGGGGGCTGAAATTTAAAAGTATTTATTGCAAGCTTTGCATTGGTGTGAAATGTTGATCCTGATGGTGGTGTTCGTTCACCAGCATTCTCTCTATGGATATTTAAAAAAAAAAAAATTACTTTCTCAGAATCCTGGCTAGAATTTCATTAATCATTTTTATCTCTGTCTTGATTGTATCTGTATCCAAATGGTCTTAGCACTTTTATACTGTCCCTTTTACTTGTGATTTGCAGCAAGATGTTTTAAAAATAGAGTAGGAAAATCTGAAGTCTAGCAGATTGAGGTGGAACCAAAAACTTTTAACTGGGGAATGACTGCATTCAGCTGGGGTGCCATGACAGTTTGCATACGGTGTGTGTGACGTGTGGTTGGTGTGGAGCGATAGACCTTAATCCATCAATTTCATTATGTCAGAGAGTTCCTTCTATTAAACCTTAGCAGCGCTTTCAAAGCATCAGTTCGTTGCGATGTTTTTTATGGAACCGTAAAGCTAATAGTTTTCACCTTGTTCCTTCTGAATGTAACTCTAAATATTGAAATATTTCAACAAACGTAGCAGTATAAAAGTAACTGAGAGACAAGGCTTGGAGTTGAAGTTGCAGTCCTTGTTTGGTAACGGTATCACTTCCGATAAACCATAGCATGCCCTTCCATTGGAAACGCCAGTGTAAACCTCTGTGTCTAAGTGGTCAAAAAAGGTGTTTCTAAAAGCCCAGAACAGCGAACTGTGAAACTGCTACAAGCTGTCTGCCTAAAGCGAGAGGATGCAGCCTTGGCTGATAATATCCCTATGTTCCCACTCAAAGCTGTGGATGTTGCTTGGAGTCGCAGGGGAAGAAAATCTGCATCCGAGTTGCGGAAGGTGGCATCCAAGAATGCAACAAATGTAACAGTGTGGCCTTTGCCACCTGGCTCAGTAGAAGAAGCGAAATTAAATCCATGAGAACTTCTCCAGTCCCCAGAACTTGTAGCACTTTATGGAGGAAGCTATGCCCAGCAATGGGAATCTCCACGTGGAGAAGCACTTAACGAATCTTTGCAATTTGCCATGTGTTGAGATGGTGCAGAATGTGTCTGTCTTCGATTCTAGGTCCTAAACTTTGCATGTGTGGGGAGAGAGATGCTTAAAAGTCAGTTAAAGACAGTCTAAAGAGGGGGTAAATATTCAGAAGTTCTTGAAAAGGATTCTGAAGGGACAAAGCTCGCTGAGTAACTGTGCCATCGGCATCTCTGCAAACCTGGCTGAATATGTTAAATGCTGTCAGAATGAAGTCGTACAAAACAATCGCACTTCTTAAAACATTTTGGAATGGCTTTGTACAACTGACCAAATGTAACCTTGTTAAAGGTGGAGTGGAAAGAAAATTTAGAATTACTGTCAGCTAAGTTTGAATCTATTCTTCCTTTCGGTGTTTACGTTTTAAAATCTATGTAGATGCTTTGGAATGCATAGGCAAAGGAGGACATGCCCCAGTTCCATCAGGGTGGTGGAAAATCTGGGAGAAAACAGTCAAGATAGGAACAGACAGTAGCTCATTTCTGAATACCTTCAAATCACTTAGAGCTCTGACTGGTTTTCCATAAAAGAATATAGTTTTAATTTCCAGACAGGTTTGGTCAAAAAGTCAATAAGATTAGTTACAGAAAAACCAAGATTGGACAGGGAATTTCTGTCTAAGCCTAATAATTGGAATGGAAGGATGGCAACCATTTATATATAGAATTGCTTTCTTCAGTTGGGATATTTTTGTTTTCTTTGCATAAATATGCTTGTGGATAAACCCTGTGTTTGCTTGTACATACTGTTCGTGCAGCTTGCATGTGTGTGTGTATATATATCAGCCTGTTGCAGTAGTATTTTTAATATCGCAATAACCAACATTCTAGCAGTTAGAGAGGGGATTTTTACTGAGTGGCGAGCTCCCTGCTGTGGGCTTGGGTTTTTACAAGGACATGAGAAGTCTAAAAGTTATTTCTGTTTTCATAGGTCATCTAAATAGCATCACCTGCTATTTTTTACTCTCTTAACTTAGATCTAGTATTCAGTATATGGTCACTGTGGTCTATGTTGTAACTTAGACCCAAGTGAAGGTTTGGGGGAATTTTTATTTTTTTGTTTTGGTGTTTCATATTCAGCAGTAAGTTTGGATGGAGAATAATGTATTTTGTTAGTTTCAAATCCTGCGTGTCTGTACTAGCCCTAAATTTGTTCAATAAGAACAAACAAAAAATGAAATTGAAGTTCAAGCAAGTATGTGAAAGTATGTGTGAAACCCAAAATGCACAACAAAGGAAAATACTGCACTTCTGGAATTTCTTCTAAGTCCCATTTTGGTTTTAACTCATTTTATCATCAAATATCTGTAAGATCTTGTAAAGCAAGCAGTGGAAGCTGAAGTACAGTGTTTGAGAAGGAAAAAAAATAAGTGTAAGATACCAATTGTTTAATGTATATGCATACTTTAACAGTGTTTGAATTTGTTTGCGTGCCAGTTCGGCTTTTGATTTTTCCTGGAAGAAAGGATATATTTAACACAGTGTGGCTGATTTGCAGGCATTGGAACAAAGTTTTATTATTGACAGCAGAAATGTTTCACTTTCAGCTACGGCGAATGGGAGAGAGCTCTGTAAAAGTATAACATCTTTCCTATGCGTTTATTGCAGGGAAGCCAGGGCGACAGCAAAAACGCCAAGAAAAAGAACAACAAGAAAACCAACAAGAATAAGAGTAGCATCAGCAGAGCTAACAAGAAGAAGCCCAGCATGCCAAACGTGTCCAATGATCTGTCTCAGAAGCTGTATGCCACTATGGAGAAGCATAAAGAGGTACTGTCAAAATACGCTGTGTAAGAGATTTTGTTCCTGTAAATCCAGGCATGATGATAGTCAGAACTGAAAAACCAAGAGGAGGAAAGCTTGTGATTGCACTAGAACTTTTTCTGTTGTGTAACACCATACTGGAAGAGATTAGCCTAAACTAAGCTAATTAGATAACATTTATAGCATATCATTACTGATACAGAAGATGAGCTTTTTCCTGCAAGATTATCTAACCTCGTTGATATTTTTTTTCCTCCCATTTATCTGCAGGTCTTTTTTGTGATTCACTTACATGCTGGGCCTGTCATTAACACTCTGCCTCCCATTGTGGACCCTGATCCATTACTTAGCTGTGATTTGATGGATGGGCGAGATGCCTTCCTCACCTTAGCCAGAGATAAGCACTGGGAGTTCTCCTCACTACGCCGATCCAAGTGGTCCACGCTCTGCATGCTGGTAGAACTCCATACTCAAGGGCAGGATCGCTTTGTCTATACGTGCAATGAGTGCAAACATCATGTGGAAACGAGGTGGCATTGCACTGTCTGTGAGGTAGGTGTATGTCACCAGAGACTTGCGCATGCTCTTGCCCTACAGCCAAGCTTGATTTTTTTTTTTTTTTTTTTCCTGACTGCCCAAAGTCCCTCCAAACTAAGCCTATCCCAATGAAAGAGCTGCTAAGCCTTAAGGGAGGGTGACTACCACAGTGGGGTTCCTCCTCTTCTGGAATTAGCACCTTTAGTTTCTCGACGTGGAAAACGCCAGCAGTCTGGAATGGCTCCTGCTGCATCATTTATTCATTCCGCTATGGCTTCTATGCATAGACGTGTTCTTAACTTTATTTTAAAGAACTTCATTTTAAAATGGTAGGGTGTGACTGCGTCAGACTAGTCTGAATCTGCAGGACACTAGCTCATCCATGTTAAGTGGATGTCCACAAGAGAAGCTGATGTACTGTCCTGCAAGGTAGCTTTCGTTCCGCCTTGTACGTGGTACTTCGTGTTGTAAGGAGTGCAGCTGGGCACGTGTCCAGGCTGCCGCAAAGCTGGGTGAGGAGCCTGCCACAGCTCTTCATCATTGTCCCTTCAGCCCAGCATTAGAGAGTGCTTGCCCTTCAGATCAACCCAAATAATTGCTTCCTAACCTGGCTCAATGCGTTTAATGACTAGTCCTTTTGCAGCATAGATCACTTCCACTGGACTGTGTTAGAGAGCAATTATGCATGGAGTTGTACCGGTGGACTTGAGGAGAAGGTAGCCTCTGCAGGGCTTGCGATGACCTCTGGCTGTAGCTGAACTGAAAAAAATTTTCAAGAAGTGCAGCCTAGTTTTTATGCTGCAAGTTATTGCCAGGTCTGTGCTGGAAGAGTCGTAATTAATCCCTCTGAGGAAAGCATTGAACAAGGCTTCTTGAGGCAAGACTGCAGGAAATGGCTGGTACACACTAGATGAATTAAGTGGTGGAAGGCAGTATGGCCTTCAGGTTTCTTCTGGGTACTTCTGTATAGGCGAGTGCCCTTTCTCCAGCGGAAAAGGACAGGGCAGTGAAAATGCGGGTGTCTGAGCAGGTTTTCAGATAAGCGTCTGTCTTAGCATGAAACTTGCAATTGATTTGAGGGTAATTTTAGAGAGTAAAAAAGACTTATTTCAGGGAAGTAATTATTAGCCAGTAATTACACTAAAATGGAGAGCCAAACCCTGTCTGTTAAGCGCTGGCGGTAGGTTTCATTCTGCTGTGTGTTTGTACCCACTGAAACCCAAAGTGTGCTTCTGCAGCAGGCTCACGTAGCACCGCCATTGCTCTTCTGCTTTTGCTGGTTTAGTTGGCGCTTTGTCGACAACTGAACTCTGGGTTTCTTTGCTTTCAGGACTACGACCTCTGCATTAACTGCTACAACACTAAGAGCCATGACCACAAGATGGTTAAGTGGGGCCTGGGTCTGGATGATGAGAGCAACAGCCAAGGAGAGCAGCAGTCAAAGAGCCCCCAGGAGTCGCGACGACTGAGCATCCAGCGCTGCATTCAGTCCCTTGTCCATGCCTGTCAGTGCCGCAATGCAAACTGCTCATTGCCATCCTGCCAGAAGATGAAACGGGTTGTCCAGCACACCAAGGGCTGCAAGCGCAAGACCAACGGCGGCTGTCCGGTGTGCAAACAGCTCATAGCTCTCTGCTGCTACCACGCCAAACACTGCCAAGAGAACAAATGCCCTGTGCCATTCTGTCTCAATATCAAACACAAGCTTCGACAGCAGCAGATCCAGCATCGCCTGCAGCAGGCTCAGCTCATGCGCAGAAGGATGGCGACCATGAACACCCGAAATGTGCCTCAGCAAAGTTTGCCTTCTCCTACCTCAGCAACGCCTGGTACCCCTACGCAGCAGCCAAGTACACCGCAAACACCGCAGCCTCCTCCCCAACCCCAGCCTTCCCCTGTAAGTATGTCACCGGCTGGCTTTCCCAGTGTGTCGAGAACTCAGCCCCCCACCACTGTTTCAACAGGAAAACCCGCAAACCCGGTTTCCGCGCCTCCGCCTCCGGCTCAGCCTCCGCCGGCCGCAGTGGAAGCGGCTCGGCAGATTGAGAGAGAAGCTGCCCAGCAGCAGCAGCAGCTCTACAGGGTCAACAACATTAACAATGGTTTGCCTCCTGGTCGCCCAGGACTAGTAAACCCGACGGTGGGTTCAGTGAACCAGATGCAGCAAGTCAGCATGAATGTACCCCGGCCCAACCCTGTCAGCGGTCCAGTGATGTCCAATATGCAGCCTGGACAATGGCAGTCGCCTCCAATGCCGCAGCAGCAACCGATGCAGCCAGGAATGGCCAGACCGGTTATGCCGATGGCGACACCACAAGCAGTGGCTGGGCCGAGGATGCCGGGCGTGCAGCAGCCGCCACGGAGCATCCCCCCGAATGCACTTCAGGACTTACTGAGGACCTTGAAATCGCCGAGTTCGCCACAGCAGCAACAGCAGGTTCTCAACATCCTGAAATCCAACCCTCAGCTTATGGCAGCTTTTATAAAGCAAAGAACGGCCAAGTACGTGGCTAACCAGCCTGGGATGCAGCCCCAAGCAGGCATACAGCCCCAGCCTGGGATGCAGCAGCCGCAGACCGGCATGCAACAGGCAGGCATGCATGCTCAAGCAGGATTGCAGAACATGAATGCGATTCAAGCAGGAGTGCAGAGACCGAGCGTTCCTCCCCAGCAGCAAGGGATAGGAGCGATGAATCCCCAGGGACAAGCGATAAACATCATGAACCCTGGCCACAACCCCAGCATGGCCAGCATGAGTCCGCAGTACAGAGAAATACTGAGGCGGCAACTCCTGCAGCAGCAACAGCAGCAGCAGCAGGGAGGGGCTGGCATGGCAGGAGGCATGGCAGGGCACAACCAGTTCCAGCAGCCTCAAGGCCCGGGCAGCTACCCTCAAGCCATGCAGCAGCAGCGGATGCAGCAGCATCTGTCGATACAGGGGGGTTCCATGGGACAGATGGCTCAGATGGGGCAGCTGAACCAGATGGGCCAGCCCGGCATGGGTGCAGACGGCGCTCCCAACATCCAGCAGGCACTGCAGCAGCGCATCCTGCAGCAGCAGCAGATGAAACAGCAGATAGGGTCCCCCGGCCAGCCTAACCCCATGAGCCCACAGCAGCACATGCTCTCAGGACAGCCGCAGGCGTCTCATCTCCCTGGCCAGCAGATCACCACCTCCCTCAGCAACCAGGTGCGGTCCCCAGCACCCGTTCAGTCTCCCCGTCCCCAATCCCAGCCGCCACATTCCAGCCCGTCACCCAGGATACAGCCCCAACCGTCGCCTCACCACGTCTCTCCCCAGACTGGTTCCCCCCACCCAGGACTCGCAGTTACTATGGCTAGCTCCATGGATCAGGGACACTTGGGCAACCCAGAACAGAGTGCAATGCTTCCACAACTAAACACCCCGAACAGGAGTGCGTTGTCTAACGAATTGTCTCTGGTCGGTGACACCACCGGGGACACGTTAGAAAAATTTGTGGAGGGTTTGTAGCATTATGGGAGCATCACTTTTTTTTTTCCTCCTTTTCCTTTCGTGTTCTTGGACATTTTGTACTGAGAATTCAGACATCTGGGTTGTTTTGAATCCTAGATGGAACTGCTGCTTCCTACACATGGAAGAATGAATTGCTGTTTAAAAAAAGAGAAAAAAAAAAAACAATACAAAGAATATATTTTTTTGTTAAAGCCAGGCGGTTAAAATATCTGGTCTCTTTTGTGGGTTTTTTTGGTTTTTATTTTTTTGTTGCTGTTGACTCATACTTTTTTTTAATGGGGAAAACAAGTTCATTATATTCATATTTTTTATTTGTATTTTCAAGACTTTAAACATTTGCGTTTAAAAGAAGAAAAAATAATATTCAGAAACTGTTTCCTGAAATAATGCAACATTATAATGTATCCCAGTAACTTTGACACGTTGCGGGAAGATTTTTTTTCTATCGCGAACTCTGCAGGCGTTTGAAGTATTACCCCTGGAAAGATAGGAATTGACTCTTGCACACAAAACCACACATTGGCCAATGCCAAAACCCTTGTCTTGCAGATGTAGAAATTGTTGCTTTGTTTCTCTGATAAAACTGGTTTTAGATGAAAATAGGGATGATCACTCTTAGACCGTGCTGATTTGAATAGAGAAGAAGCATTCTTTTCTTTCTTTCTTCTGTGTGAAACTTGAAATGAGGAAAAGCAATTCTAGTGTAAATCATGCAAGCGCTATAATTACTATAAATAAGAAAATCCAAGAAGATTCAGTCACTGTATAGAATGGTAAAAAAAAAAAGACAAACTCATTTCTTTCTTATAATATCATATTGTTAAATAAACTGTGTGCAACAGACAAAAAGGGTGGTCCTTCTTGAGTTCATGTACATGGTATTAACACTTAGTGTTTGGGTTTTTTGTTATGAAAATGCTGTTTTCAACATTGTATTTGGACTATGCATGTCTTTTTTCCATTGTATATAAAGTATTGCTTAAAATTGATATAAATTACTGAAGTTTTTAACATGTATTCTGTTCTTTAAAATCCATGTAAGAATGTTTAAGGGTTTTATTTATTTATATATTTTTTGATCATGTTCTTTGTAAGACATGGCTATGAATATTCACTCATTACACAGAGCAGCCAGAGGCAGCGATAGGAGTGGCATGATACATGGAGTATTGTAGGTAGCGTGTCTTCTTGCCAACACCCGATAGTGATTGTTTCCTTTTCGGGGAGGGAGAGGAGAGGGGAACGGTTCCCATCCGTGGAATATTTGCAGGTGTTCATCCATAAGGGTTAACTGGAATAAATTATTAATAGCCGTTGCTTTTTAAAAACTGCATTAATTTAGAGAAGGATCACCAATGAAAGGAAAATAGAGAGTATTGAGTTAATTCTAGGCTAATTTATTTAGTCTACCGTAAAATACGAGCCTATTGACTTTAACACTATTTTTCTGCTGTTAACTCTGAGTCTAGATTTGAGGGTTTTCTGTGGAATAAAAAATAACAAATCATGTACATGTTCCCTTTAATATCCTGTCACCATGCCCCTCATGTTCCTGGGATACTTGCCCCTCCTGCCCCCAGTGAATTACTTTCTTGGAGTTAAAAAGTCGAGGGAAACTTTCCCAGCGTAGGTGTGAGTGTAAAACCACGACTAGCCTAAAACGCCATCCCTCAGACCTTGAGGCTTCTCAATTGCGCGCGACTGGCATGGGACTTCCAGCGAGCCCAGTAAGGTATCCCACCCGGCAGCTGCCGCTGCTCCAGCAGGGAGCACCGGCCACGCTCAGCTATTTCACGTAAAGTTAGCGCTTCTTCCAGCCTTGACCTTCTTACTGGGAACAGGACTGGGGGGAGCAGAGCAAACAATTTATCTCGACTTTTATCCCCGTACCATGAAACAGTAGTGCGCTGCAGGGTTACTTCGTTCTTTTTAACTGTAGAGGGTCTCTGCTTAGACTTTTCTTCCAAACTTTCGACTATTGTACCTTTTTTCACCACCATTTGATTCATCTGCCCACACAATTGTCTTCAGCAATTCAAGATGTCAAAATTTGGGGCTGGGGTGAGGTCAGCGAACACTAACCCAAAGCCTGTCCAAAAGAAATTGCTGTTAAAAAAAAAAAAAAGATGGAAAGCCCTGATGCTGTGTCTCATGCTGTGTACTTAAAAAGAGGAAAAATACTATATTTGTGATCAAAAAAGAGGAAACTTGAAATGTGCTGGTGTTTCTAATAAAAGCTGGTAAAACTGCTTGGATTGTAGGATGGTTCCACTTGGCTGGTGCCCGCGAGGAGCAGCAAAGCCTGACACCCAAGGTCACGATAACTGCACTTAGTCTCGCTAATACCTTGAAGTAGTGTCCATTCTAAAAACGCCGGCACCGCTTCTGCATTTGGACAAGCAGAGTCCCGAGCACAGCCCAGAGGTGGTGGTACAGCTCTCAGGCTGCAGCTCGCTTGGGTTCCCGCTCCTGGGGAAGAGGGGAAAAACCCCAAACTGACGGGAAACAAATACCAGAATATTTTTAAGTACGACCTGAAGTACATTGAGGGCACAAGAGCAAGGGACAGATTTAGGTCTGACACTACCAGCTTTTGGAGCAATTATTTTAGGTAAGAGCAGGTATTTTACCAGAGAGAGAAGTGAGGAAGGGCTGGTCTTGGTGTACAGCCCCTGCGGTCTGGGGGGCTTCGGTCACCTTTGTTGAGAGGAAATTCAGCATGGCTGAAGGCTGGACGGGCATCTGATTCCTCCGGTCCTTGGCTGGATTTTGATGGGGAGGTACTGGCGATAAGGAACGGTGTCCTGGAAACAGGAGAGTTTATAAGATGAGAAGGCACTGGGATTGGTGTGGATTTTTATCCCCAGAGGGGTGGCTAAAGCCTTCCCCTGTACTGAATTCCGGAGAGGAAGAAGGCCCTTAAATCTGAACAACTCCGTTCTCTGCTCCTCTTTTCTTCAGCTGTCCTCTGCACTCTGCTGCTGGCTAGCCTGGCTCCTACCAACGCTGCTCCCACAGCAGGCGGCGAGCGTGTTTCTTCTTGCTGCGGACACCAGCTGAGGTTCGCCTTCTTGGGTACTCGTTGCTGTCCCACCAGGCCGGAGATCTGCCCACAGCGCCTGTGCGAGCGCTCCCGGCTCTGGTCGTCCACCTGGATGCAAGGGAGCGAGGGGGTGAGGGGTCTGGCTGCAGCGGCGGGCTGAGGAAGAGGAGCCCTCCTGCCGGGGGTGCAGCAGGTGCCAAAAAGCTGGGGATGGCAACGTGTCAGTCGCTGCGCAAAGCTGGAAGCAGTACGTGTCCGCAGCTGTAGCAGCATTGTGCTCCGTCAAGGCAGTGGCAGCGCACAGCGAAGGCAGTTCATGGCTCACGGGGTGATCTGGGTGTGCACCGGGTGCTTCTTCCAAAGTGAATGGCACCTGACAGTTTTCTCCACGCAGCGAAGATCCAGCAGCCACCACAGAGCTGGGGGAACAGGCAGAGCGTGTGGGTTGCTGTTCGGGGGCCATCTGTCCTTCCCTGCGCTTCCTCTCCACGCCTGGGCAGTCAAAATGGAGAGCGGGGTGATCTCTGCCACCCCCAGCGTGCTGCTGGGGTGGGTGAAACGCGCTCGAGCAGAGGGAGGATCTGTCCCAGAACCCCCGCGGTCCCCAGGCCTTCCGTGCTGGAGCCACTTCACAGCTACGCAGTCAGAGCGCATTGAAGGCAGGAGGGTGACGCAGCGCACAGTGAGGGAGGACTCGGACTCGGGTGTTTCCCAGCAGGTACAAGCGCTCTGATACTCGTGGGATCAGCCGGGTAAATGCGGCAGCAGGAGGGGAGTGTCTGAACTGGGCTCAGAAGTCATTTTGGGTTTGGCCACAGCAGAGGGAATCTCACGGAGGGGCTGGGGTTGGTCCCAGGTGGAAATGGCGCCCAGCGGAAGGGTGTCAGAGCGATGCAAAGGCTCGCGCTGGGTTTGTTGCCCCCAGCCCGTAACACCAAGCACTGCACAAGCCCCGCTGCGTGCGAGTGTTGCTTGGATGCAAACCTCCGAAACGACATGCGTGTTGGCACCATCCCAAAGCCAAGTTGCAAGCACGAGTGAATTGCAGGCACAGCGTTTCCAGCGACCTCCCCTGAGCCTGGGGCTTACAAAGCCTTCTCTGTTCGGTGGTCGCGGTTCCCCCCTGCAGGCCCTCGTCTCCTCTGTCTGGAAGCGGTTAGCGCTCACCGAAACAAGCCCTGCTCGATCTTTTATTTTTAGCTGTGGCATTCGTTGAGGCCAGGCTTTGCTCTCGCGCACGTTCCAAACACAGCTCTCGGCGGAGCCTTTTGTTTCCTCTCTCACCCCCACCCCATCCAAAGCCTTTCTCCAGCGCCTCAGCCCTGCAGGTCTCGATGATCTGCGCTCACAGCAGCACCGGGAGATGAGGAATTTCAGAGGAATGGGAAAACTGAGATATTAACCAATTTGCCCGAAGTTGAGAGCAGGGGAGCCTGGCCGAGCCGTGGCACGTGGAGGGTCCCTAAGGGCTGCTCCCAGCCCGGCGCAGCGTCTCCTCGGCCCTCAGCCCCCTCCGTGGGGAAGCCAGGAGAGACTCAGCCATGGGTGACCTAACAGCAGCTTTCCAGTACCTGAAGGGGCCAACAGGAAGGACGGAGCAGGACTTTTCACAAGGGTATGTAGTGATAGGACAGGGGGAACGGCTCTAAACTGAAAGAGGGCAAATTTAGATGAGATATTAGGAAGAAATTCTTCCCCATGAGCGTGGTGAAACACTGGCACAGGTTGCCCAGAGAAACTGTGGCTGCCCCCTCCCTGGCAGTGCTCAAGGCCAGGTTGGATGGAGCTCTGAGCACCCTGGTCTGATGGAAGATGTCCCTGCTCATGGCAGGGGGGGTTGGAACCAGGTGATCTTTAAGGTCCCTTCCAACCCAAACCATTCTATGGCTCCATGGCCGGCTCCGACGGCCGGGCTCTGCCAGAGGCCGCGGCGCGCAGCGGGCCCCGGCAGCCCGCCCGGGCCCTCAGGGGTTCCCCGCGGGGACAGGGCTGGGCTGGACCCGCGTCCCGCTCCCGGCGCCCACTGCCCCCATCTCCGCCGCCAAATGGTGACCGCGCCTCGGCGGGGGGGCAGCCCGGCGCACGGAGGTGACGTCATCGCCGGGCGCCGGCGCGGCGTGAGGCGGTGCGCGCGGCATGGCGGCGGCGGCGGCGGCGCGGCGGGGGCGGTGCCTGGCGGCTCTGCTGCGCCTCGGGGCCGGGCCGCGGGCCCCCGCAGGTGAGCTGGGCCGGCCCCTCCCTCCCGGTCACCGGGCGGCTGGGAGCTGCGCCGGGCCCCGGCGGGAGGGCGGCCCGCGGGCCCTCCCGGGGCTGGGCCCTGCCGCCCCCCAGCCGCCTCGTCCCTGCCTGCGTCCGTCGCGTGCCTGGGGGCGTGGGAGCGACCCCCGGCCCCGCGCGTGCACTAGCAGCGTGACGTCACTCCCGGCTTTGGGGGGAGGGGGGAGGGCGAGGGGCAGCGGCTGTCACTGGCCGGCCCGCTTGCTGGGCCGCGGGCTCGCAGGGGCTGCAATAGGGCGTATATCGCTCGGCGATAGGGTGTGTATCGCGCGGTCGGGGTCGTCTGTCGGCTCCTGTAGGGTGTATATTGCGTGGTGAGGGTCGTCTGTCGGCTCCTAGAGGGTGTATATCGTGTGGTGAGGGTCATCTGTGGGCTCCTGGAGGGTGTATATCGCGTGGTGAGGGTCATCTGTCGTCTCCTATAGGGTGCATATCGTGTGGTGAGGGTCATCTGCTGGCTGTGATAGGGTGTATGTCTGTTGCACGGTCGGGGTCTTCTGCCGGCTGCTGTAGGGTGGTATCACGTGCCCAGCTGGGCGGGGTACTGGGAAGGGAGCTGTGCTCTCTGTTCTCCGTTTCCCAGGAGCGAGCTCAGGATTTGGCCAGACGGACCTGGCCGCCTCGACGGCTGAGGAAAGCCCAGCGGTGAGGCCTCGACCACGGGGCTGTGCCGCCGTCCTGGGGCCACGGCGCGTGCGGCGAGAGGCCGTTAGCCGAGGCGCGGCGAGGCGCTCCCCGCGTGCCCGCTCCCTCCCGGCTGCCAGCCGCCGGCGCTGGTCGGCAGACAGGGAAGGTGTCGGCGTGGGCTGTGGTTTCCCCGCAGGGACAGGGGAAGTTGCATGGCAAATCGGGTCGTGGTCGGGGTCAGGTCGTTGGATTTATGGTGCCGCCGAGTGCCGCTTTTCGGTGCTTCTGGGCAATTCGTGGAAATCCGCGGCAGCTCGTTGGTGTCCGTGTCTGGGCAAGAAGCCGTGTGCCTCCGTGGGGGCAGGCGTACGCCAGTGGAGCCGGGGTTTACTCCTCAGCCTCCCCTTCGGGGGGAAATAAAGCGAGGTGGAGGTGGGGAGGGAGGAGCAGGAGGTGCTGTCCTCCCGCTGGGACGCAGGTGGAGATTGCCGTCCCTTCGGCCGTCGAAGCTGGCAGCGTTGTCTCTTGGCTCTCATGGTGCTGGCGGCAGATTTTTTCGGCATGAGTGGGGCGGTCGGGGTCTGTCTCCTCCCTGGGTGGGCACAGGATTCGATGCCCAGGTAGCGAGCCCCTCCTGCTAACAAGGCCGGAGCTGGGAGCGTCTTGTTGCAAGCGCTGCTCTTTGCAAGAGCACCTCCGGCTTGCGGCTGCACGGCAATCAAGCTGTTGTGGCGATTTCTGCTGACCCAAATTCTCCCCTTTGCTTTGAGCCGCCTGCTGCTTTGCGCTGGATTTCCCACCCGAAATTTCCACCTGACATTCAACTTGACTCGCCGGAGGCCTTCGCGGAGAGGAGGGCGTCTTTCCTGCGGGGTTCGTTGGGTTCGGGGGCCGCTGAGGCATCCTGGTCCAAACGCAGCCCCCACAGCCGAGGGTCCTTCCCGTTTCTGCGGCGCATCCCCCGTGTGCAGGGTCGCACGTGCAGGGTGGCATGGGGCTCACGGAGAGCTGGGGGTTGGAGAGTGGCGTGGGTATCTGCCCTCTTTTGCGCCGCGGGCGGGAAGGCACGTGGGCCGCAGTAAAGCTCGGTGTTAGATGAACTCCACTTAAAAAGACCCTGGCACATCGCAGCGCTCAACAAGGGCAAGAGCAGTTCCTTGCTTGTCTCTTGGTCTGAGGAACTTGCTTCTCAGGCCCATTCCGAGTGTTGCTTTGCCCTGTTAACTCGGCAGATACTTTCTTAAAAGCTTTTGTGTGCCAATAATTGTGGATTTGCATCCAGAATTGACCAGAGCTTTTTCCCTGCCAGCGAGGCAAGGGGTCTGCGAGAGACCGGTGGTCTGGAGATGCTGCAGCTTGTGTTTAATGAGCCGTGTCTCTGCCTGGCACAGGACGGGCTCTTAATTAAGGATGATAAGACCAAACATTACACAAATCCAAAAATAACTTCTGAATTGATGGGTGGTAATTTATTATTTTGCTTCAAAAGTAGGGACACAAAAACTGCGAGCACATCAAAGATTATAAATAGCTGTCGTTTCTGGAGCGAGCTGGTGTTTATGGGCTGGGGGTGACCCGTTTGTCAGCTCCGGTGCCTTGCTGCCTGGAGATCTGACAACAGAAGTTGCCTTGAGGTGAGCACGGAGCTGCTGCTGATCTGCTTCTCTGAGATCTGGAATCAGGGAGGGAGGAAATTCCCCTCCTTGTATTTCTGCTGGTTGGGAAATTGTGTGTGCGTGCGCACCTACAAGTGCAGATTTTTCAGAGTATCCTGCACCATCTCACATTAAAATGAGCGTAAAATACATAAACCCTGTGTAAATAAGTAAATAAAATGGACAAACCCTGGGCTGACTCCGGCCCTGCCGCTCTGAGGCTCGGCGGGCTGGAGAGCCACAGAGCGAGTTCTCCGCGGCGTTCTTCTGCAGTCACCCAGGCTGTTTTCCTCGGTGCTTTCTCAGATGAGCCTGACAAAGGCAGTCGAATGAGAGATAAAGAATGTGTCCTGTGATAGTGCGGCAGAACTGATTGTGATGCGGAGAGCGAACAGTGATGTGTGTGGGAGGTGCTCAGAGGCATTAAGAAATATTTGTGGGCTCTTTTCTTTGAGGGCAGTGACTGGGGAGTAATTCAAGCTTCTGGCTGGAGCAGTGAATCGTGATTCGAAGCCTTCTGTGAGGAGGAGGAAGCATGAGGAGTGACAGCCTCCTCGATCAGCTCTTGGGGACGAGGTGCGGGAGCCAGACGCGCTCTTAAAGCTCAGGGGTTCGTGTTCACCTGAGCTGGAGTGAGTGAGGGCCCAGCCTGACGGTCTGGAGCAGTTCTCGATGACCGTACTGGCTGTAGCGGCTGCTGAGGTGGGCAGGGGGTTTGCTTGTGAAGGCAGCCGGAGACCTCCCAAGATGAGCTGGAGGAGAGCGAGGGGCGTTGGTGAAAGGGTTGGGCTGCCGAGTGCTCTCAAGGGCTGTGATGAGGTGGAGGAAGGTTCAGGAGGGAGCTGAGTTCTCCCAGTGGGTCGGCTGGACTGGAGGGCTGGGGATGGCCAAAGAAGCTGTTTCCAGGAGGGGCACAGATGCGCTTTGGGACTTCCACTGTACTAACAGTTCTCAGTTCAGTCTGTGGGTGCTTTTGTATCGATTCATCTAAAGGACACCTTGAAAATACGCCTCTTGCAGGCCTGGGGTGTAGGCTTTGCCTCCGCTCTTTGCTTGATGAAACAGCCTGCAACCACACAGCAAGTCGTAAGAAAAGCCTGGGCTCGTCACCGCTTCCCACCACTTCTGTTGCTTTTCTGGATTCTCCCTGCTCTGCCCAGGGCATGCTGGTCGCTCCTCTGCCTCCCAAAACAGCCTCGTCCATTGATGTTCATTGTAAGGTTGGGGGAGGCCAAGTCACTGCCTGTCCCCAGTGCAGCTGCGTGTTCAGATCGTAGAATCATAGAATAATTTAGGTTGGAAAAGACCTTGAAGATCATTGAGTCCCACCGTACCCACACCCTCCGGGCTCTTACTGTGGCACGGGCCATTCTCGCTACGATTCAGAAATCGCACCAAGTAGCAGGCTTTGGGCAGAGCTCTGTAGTGCTGTAAATGGTCTTTTGGTGGCCAGGTTTGGCTTTGTTTCATCCCCTGACAGAGAGTAGACTGATTGGCTCACCTGGGCGCAATGGAAGGAGGAGAAATGGGAATCACAGTCCTTAACGGGGCTCGTGCCGCTTCCTGACTCATCTGTGAGTTTCCCCACTGATCGATTTGTTGACTGATGGCTTTGTTGCTGCGTCTGCTGCTTACCCCAGAGCTGGCTTTGTTGGCGGATGTAGTCTCTGTGCTCTGTTCACTGTCCTCAGGCAGTCAAGGGCCACATATTTATTGCCGTGGAGTAACAGCTCAGCTGGCTGATAGGGGCCAGGCAGGAGTTGTTCTTGGGGATGGGAGTGAGTGTGTTGCAGAGGAGCTGGTTGCTGTCGGCGGGGGTGAGCGGGAGGCAATAGATTTTGGTGCCCAGAGGCCTTCCTGACGATGAGCGTTCATACAGCGTCCAGAGGAGCTGCGTGTGCGGCAGAGGCGTCTCCTTGCTGGCACCGGGGTTTTACGTTTTCGCCGGTGGTAGTGTGGGAGCTGCAGCGTCCCTGTTGTCTTCAGCTTGGCCAGGTAACAGCAATGAAAGCCGCAGAATGCCTCTTCCTCACCAGCTAATTCGTTGTGAAAGCTAGTGATTGTCGTCTCCTGGCTAGAAGTTGAATTCAGAATAGACAGTCTAAAGTAGCAACTTGCCCTTCTGGTGCAGTGAATGCAATGCCAGAAGGAAATAGCGGGTGTTCGATTGCGAGGCAACTTCGGTCTTGCTTGGGTAGTGTAACTCCCCATGGAATTGCTTAAATGGGACCTTTAAAGAGTTCTCCTGTTGCTGCCGATACTTGTGATCTATACTGAAGTATTTTGTCTTGTGTCTTCTAGCAAAAGGAGCAGCATGTCTGCAAAGACAGATAATCCCTCATTGGAGCCTCCGGTACAGCGCTCCTGCCACCAGCATTTCTGCTGTCCGGACGTACAGCACGCAGACAGCGGAGAGCAAGGAAGAGGAGCCTCTGCACACCATCATCAGCAACACAGAGAATGTGAAAGGTGGGCACGAGCATAGGCGTCTTGTGGGAGCATGCTTGGGGTGCAGGCAGGCCCGGGACAATGTCTGGGTGCAGCCGTGCCCTGACTATGAAGGTGAGTCCTCTGCAGCAGTGTTTCTGCCTCTGGAGGAGGTGCAGGCATCGGGCATTGCATCCTTGCTGGCAGGACACATTTTGAATCTGAATCGCGCCATCGCCTCCCCAAAACTGGAACGTGTGAATCAGAACGGCCTTTGCTGAGAAGTGAGGCCATCAAGCCTGTGGGAGGAAGTTGCATCTGTGGGCTTAGCCAGGCAGTTGATGGTCGCGCGTATGTATAGAGGTACTACAGTTTGCCTAAAACCAGACTTTTTGTCCCAGAAGCAAGCTGTGCCTGCCCGGGTCATTGCCGTCAATCATGGATGGAGGTCTGATAAGAATCCTGGTGTCAACCTTTTAGTTAGACTGAATTGCTTTGCACATCTCCAGGGAGAGATGCTTTAAAGCAAAGTCACATGAGTTTTTTCAAGCACAGAAATAGCATCTTAACTCTGTGCTCCCATGGTTTTTCTGGCAGGCTGTTTTGAGACTGCCAGGCTGTGAAGCCCCCAGTGGGGTTGATGCGCTGCTCCTGCTGCTGTCCACACCCTGGCTTCGCACTGGTCTTTGGGGAACGTAGGTCCTCGCCAGCAAGGCGTGGTAGAGGTGGTGTGTGACCCATGGCTTTACCCGTGTTGCTTCAGGGTTCTCTAATGCCTCTCGCAGGAGAAATGCCATTTTTGAAAGGCCAAGGGTGGTCTTTCAGCTGAGACGTGTTGTAGTGTTATTCTTTCTGAGGAAAATCCTCATTCTGGGCCCAGCTACCTGCCTGCGTAGGTGGCTGTACCTGTGCACGCCCTTGCATGCTCCACAGAGACATTTGAGAACCTGCCTTTCTCTGCTTAGAGCTTGGAGTGTTGCTTGGGCATAAGAAAGGCTACCAGGCTGCAGGAGCTCTTGGAGCAGGGCATGTGCAGATGAGTCCCTTGAAAATCGAGTCAAGGAAGAGAATGGAAGGCAGGCTGTAAACCGTGGGAGGCATTTGAGAGAGCGGCTGGGGCTTGCGTGGAGCTACTCGTTCACCAATTGCTCCGCAGCCCAGACATGCTGACCAGTGTGCTGGTACTGCAGGCTTTGACTGCCTTGAGGTTTGTGTGCCAGGAGTTGAGGCACAGAGGCCAAGTGTCTGCTTGGCAAAGCGTGCTGCCTCATACAGGTGTGTGAAGAACACTTTTGTTGTCATCTTGTTGGAGGCCACAGCTACCTGGGGCCCATCCTGCTTCAGGCTTTCACTTCTGGGAAGCTGAAGCATGTGGTAAAACTGCCATATTGCCTTCCTTCCCAAGAGCACCCTGGTGAAGTGCCTTAAAGGTGTGTTTGTGACTTTATTGTAGGTGCAGCCTCTAAACACGAGTTTCAGGCTGAAACGAAGAAACTGCTGGACATTGTTGCCCGTTCCTTGTACTCAGAAAAGGAGGTAAGGCACCCGCTACCCGCTGGTAGATTTTCTGGTGGCAAAGCCCTGTCTCTGTCTAGGGCTACACCCAAAACGGTTGAGCTGGGAGAATACCTGCTCAGTTTCCCAGCAAATCCTGTGCTGTTCACATGTCGTGCTTTCTTGAATGATGTTTTCTTAAGACACCTTGAAAATGTGTTTTCAAAACAATTTGTAAGCATGGCCAGGTGACTCTGTGAGCCTCAGAGCCTCTGCACGTTAATATTAAGTTCAGACAAACTGTTCTCCTGGCAGATAATGTGGAAACCCAATTCTTTTTCTAGCGAGCTGGGAATTAGTTTGTGAGTAAGCACTGAGTTCCCAGGTCACTGGAAGTGCAGTGGACAAGGCCAGGCTGCAGTGTCAGGTTGTGTCTCATCCCCAGGTATTTATCCGGGAGCTGATCTCCAATGGCAGTGATGCGCTGGAGAAACTGCGTCATCGGCTGATGGCAGAAGGGAAAGCCTTGCCAGAGATGGAGATCCATCTGCAGACAGACAGTGGAAAGGGAACCATCACGATCCAGGTAGCTCCCTTTGGTAACTGCTGCTGTCATCACTACCCTCTGTCCCTTGAAGGACCGGTGGAAGCTGAGCGGCAGTGCAGTCCCGTGGATTCCCAAGCCTGCCGGAAGAAATGTTCTGTCCTCAGCCGGACTCTGGTTCAGGAGGCTGTAACCTCAGGATTTTATAAGAAACCACCAATTTATATCCTCCCCACTTGTCCCCGTAGGAAAATTCACTGCTCCTTCCCTCCCTATTAGGATCTGCCAGCAGTGTTTCTCCTGGTACCTTGTCTGGTGCACTTCCCAGGTTGCGAGCACATTTCTCACTAGTGGAAAAGTTGGGAGTCTGGTTGCGTCCTGGCCATTGGGGAGGAATTCCCTCACCTCCTTAAGTCTGAGGTATTACATGGTAGCTTGCAGACCTTGCCTTTCAGGGGGATGCTGGGATGGTGAGAAGAACCTCGCATTGCTGATTGTCTCCATCCCCATCCACTCCAGGACAGGACAAGTCCAGCTGATGCTGAGGCTCTGCCCTAACGCACAGGTGGGACTACAGATTGCGGCAGTACCATAGCCCTTGTCTGTCCTCCTTTCTGCAGCCCCAGTTTTGGTTGGTTGCTGCTGGGGACAAAATGCTTGGCAGGGGCAGGGCAGTCAGTGTAAGCATGCTCACCTGTGGTCCTCGGCGTGGTGAGGGGAGGTGGAGCTGGTCCTTCTCTCCCTACTTTGATTGCTCTGGTCCAGGGTGAAAGGCTGAGGCTCAGTTTTGGTGTTTTCTTGGCAAAGTCCTTAATGCAAAGAAGGCAAACTTGTAACTTTATTCATGGACCAGTGTCAGCCGTGAGAGCGTAGCTGTGGAGTGTTCTCAGGAGAGCAGAGAACGAGGCAGACAGCGGCATGCGAGTGAAGGCTGACCGTAACAGGTCCAGCCAAAATATGGCACAGACAAACCACACAAGCTGGTATTTTTCACGTGGGACAAAAGCATGGGCTGTCAGAGGCTGCTCAGTTATTTCATACTTCTGTTTCTCTGCAGAACAAGCAACTGCAGTTGCCATGGGGAAGTTAGTGATCGTCAGTGGGCAACACAATCATCCACCCAAAGATTCTCAAACCGTAATGCAGGGGCTTTGCTATTCCCGTCACACCTGACCATTGCGTTTTTCTGACCGCTGTGTAGCACGGATTCTTTAATGAGCTCTCATTTAGCCCCAAGTCGAGTGCCATTCCTGCCTTGCTCTCATCTTTCCCTTTTGCAGTCATAGTGGACACGTAGCCCCTGACTCCGTCAAGACACTCTTACACCTCATGCTCTCGAAGTGTGGAAGCTGTCCCCTTCTTTGGCTGTTTGGTTAAGAGACCTGTTTGCCCACACTGCAGATAAGGGTGCATTTGACATCATGCCCAATTAGATGTGTTAGGGATTTGTTTTTATATAACCCCCTACCTGGCTGCCTGTGCATCTCTAATGCGACTAAACGAGTCTTAACTAGGAAGCTTTTAACTGCAGCAGTACTGCACTCTGAGAAGGGAGAGAGAACAGCGCTACTCCAATCTCTTTTAATAGGTTTGCCTTTCTCAGTAGTGCCTAAAGCTCCTTACCTCCAGTGAAGTGTTTATTTATAACCTCTTGAAGAAACACACTGCATATAACGATGACTTTGAACAGGCCTCATTCAGAACATTTCCATGCCTTTCAGGAACGCAAAGGTGCAAAAAAACTTGCCTGCAATGATTGAACCAGAGATAAACCTGTCCATTAGTCGTTGTTTTGTTTTCTGTACTCAATAGGACCCACCAAAACAGAAGGAGCAGGTCCCTTGTGTGTGATCTGTAGCAATGGTCACCCCAGTTTTTTCTAGAAAGGTCCCATTGTCTCACTCTGAGCCCTAGGCCCTTGTCCTCAGATCTTCACACTGCTCTTGGCCCCTGGATCTGCTGGATCTGTCCCCTCCCTTTCTAAGCCCTGTAGCATCTCTTTGTGTCTCAGCAGTTGAGAAAAGGCAGGTCTGTAATGTGTGATGCCCTCCCTTACAGGCGTATTCCTGGGGGAGATTGTCCAGCTCCAGTAAAGAACTACATTCATCTCTGTTCAGTGACCACAGTTCTACTTGCTTCTCTGCCCGGACTGATTTTCAGTTGATAGCATAGCAAGACTCAGAATTTTAATACGGTGTCCTTATTCAGGATATCCTGCCTAAGCATTGCCAAGAGTTTTGTCTGCTAAGAGGGAAATGTTCACTGTCCAGTGGATTGCACCACCTCGGTTCCTTCACCAAAGTCCTGTTGTTTTAGCAAATTCCATGGTTTCCTCCACCCCTTTGAAAACTGCCTCATTCTGTTTCTAGGACAGCTCCATCTGGTAGCAGCCACAGCCTGCAAGGTCAGATCTCTTAAGAAAATCCGCTTGAAAACGTTAGGGGTGTGTTTTCAATGAGGACAGATCTGCAGAGCTCTGCAGTTCTGCGTGCCCAGGCTTTACAGACATGTTTTTGGATGCTTTGGGGCGGGAACAGAGAACCCCTTACAGACCCCGAAGCCCTGTGACCACAGAGCTCTCCTTCAACACGTGCACGAGGGTCCCCACGGCGTTTGGCTGTGGTGTGGTCGGTGTTACTGCAACACAGCTCTGCCGTGCTGCTGCGTCTGCCGGTAACCCTGGGTTGGCGTGAGCTCGGGGGCAGGAGCCGTTCTCGTGGCTGATGGTTAATTTTAGGGCTAGGATGGTGCTAGCAGTTTAGAGGAAATTGTTTGAAATATTTACAGAGCTAATAGCTGCTGCTGCTGGGTGAGGGAGTGTGGCTGCTGTTTTAACACAGGTAAGCAGCATAACTGCTGCCAGAGCTTGGGCTGCTCAGTTCGCTTTGCTGGGCTTTCTTCTAGCTGTTGCAGTCATCCAAACTCAGTGTCTGTGAAGCCACAAAATAACAAGTTTGCTGTGTTTGGGAGGAGTTAAAATGACTGCAAACACCACTCCTCCCTGCAACAGCTCCCTGTATCGCTGAGCAGATCTCTCCTGGCTTACAAACAGTCTGCAACAAGGACTGGGCTGTCCTGAGGCTCTAATAAGGAACTGAGATATCTGCGCGTTTGCAGTCCAGTGCAGGTGCACCCATGTGTCCAGCACAGCTTGGTGCAGGTGGGGAGCCAGTCCCCCTCCGTGCTGGGTCGTGTACCGGCAGCCACGCTGTGCTGCCAGGCTGCAGCAGAGAGAGGGTTACGTCCTCAGCTGTGTGCAGCGTTGCAGCATCCGTCTGCCACGGGGCCTTGAGGAGGCAGGGGAGCAGGAGATGGACGGTAATGCAGGCAGAGATGGAGAGGTAAAGCTGGCTGCACTTGGACGAGCCTTAGGTGGAATTAAGCTTACAGAAATGTGCCCCTGGTTGCAGGGGTGGGTGAGAGCTACCAGCTGTTGCATCATCTTTAACTAACAAGCCAGGGAACCAGAAAGACAAACGCATCTCAAATAACCTGGGGCCTAGGGAAGGAAGTGCAGGATCTTTTCTTCATGCCAGAATAAGAGCACATCACGTTTAAAAATGGGAAATTTGAGGTGGGTAAAAGGAAGTACTTTTCTGAACAGCAGGCATTTAGACCTGGATGGGTGGAGGCTGAGCCTGTAGCAATGTGCAGCACTGTTGAAAGTAATGTTAACACAGGGTATTGGAAAGGGAAGGAAAGGGAAAGGGAAAGGGAAAGGGAAAGGGAAAGGGAAAGAAAGCTCAGGCTCTCTGCTTTGGACAGCTTCCGTGTACCGGGCCAAGACTACGTTGTATCTGTATGGATCAGTTTTATTGTGCGTTTTCTGCTGTTGGTTGCTGCTGCAAATACTGTGTTGGTTCTAAACCAGAACGCTGCTCCAGTGCGGCTGCTGTCGTGGTCTTGTGAATCTTAAGTCTCTTTAAGCAAGGTTTTTTAAATAATAGGGGGGAGACCTGCAGATCAGCCATTTTGGGCTTTTATTACTTCATCAGTTGGTGAAAGCAGCGTGTCCTTGTTTTGTAATGTAGTCGGTGTTCTTCTGATGCCGTGTTGAGATTTTGCACTGTGTTTCAAGTGTTTGTTTTGCAATAAAGTGAGACAAAAGGCCCAGTAGCTCAGACGTGTACCTCCAACTGCAAGCATTCTTTCAGATGCAGCCATGGCAAAGACAGCAGTTAATGGCTAGTTAATGGATTGTGTGGTGTAACGAGGCTCTGCAGTGCCTTAAATTGGACTCAGGTAATGAGCAAAGATGTTACATTATCTAGATTCTTGTTTACCAGCTAAACTGAGCAATTTGTTGATTTAAACTAGATTTGTTGCTGTAATTCTGCGCAGTTTTCTGCTTTACCAAAAGTACGATATGAATACAAGTGCTGCGGACTAGCTGATTTGATGAGACAGACAGTGGGGCTGGCGGTGTTCATTTACCCCTCCATCAAGGAAGACGAGGTCCTCAGGGCTGTGGAGCAAACGCAGAGGGTTTCGTGGTAGGAGCCCCGAGGTATTGTGTGGCCGGCAGTTGTCCAGCTGTGGTCACACGGAACAGTCTCTGCAGACGTCCGGCAGCCACACTGCAAAGGTTAGAACAAAGTGTAGAGAAAGCACAAAGGTCCTGTGCAGTCCAACAGCAGGCTTTGTATCTGGGAGGTCTCCACACACAAAAAAGGGGCTAAAGTCAGTGTTCAACTGCTGTCTGTACCCGAAGGGTAAATGTTACTTAGTTTAGATGTGTAGTTCAACAAGTATGGCCTTAGTGCTCTTCAGAGTCCCTCAGAAGATGAGGCCAAGGTCTGTAGCCCGTTGTGTTGTCCTGCAGAGGGACAGGGCTGTAGAGGGGACGGGTCAGGGGGAAGCTGTTTACTCTGCACCCGTATGAAGTCCCAGAAGGGAAATTCAACCAGGTGAGTAGATTGTTCTGCTGAGTAACAGAAGGGCTTCTGTAATTAACCTTCAGCTAATGAAGTGTCAGCGCACTGAACTCTGTTTCATGGTATACAGGGGTTGATTTCTCCAGGCTGTGGAGCAGCATGTGGTACTTTGAATTCTGAACATATCCCTCATGTCTTGTAATTTGTGAAGCCCCATGTACAATTTGCTTCTTGTTTTTACAAATAACTCTGTGGCTGTTTTCAGCCTGATAAAACTTTTCTTCCAGACTGGAGGGAGTGTTTGAAACTCTGCAGGGGAAGAAAAGTTGCAATGTTGACGGTGGAGCAATGGCAGTCCTTGCGTTTATGCTGGCCGACGGTGGGTAGAAAGTGCTTGCAGAGGGTTGTGAAATCGCACGGTGGTTCCTGGCAAAGATGCCTGGAGGCCGAGCAGCAGCCCATGTAGCGTGGAGCGACGTGAGAAGGACAGTGGACGTCCCACCAGCTCCTTCCGTGGATTTCATGGAGCTAGTGCTGCTAGCACTTGCATCGGCCCAGCCCGAGGCGGGCTGCTCGTGGGCAGGTCCGTTCGCTTCCCATCGCTGAAGAGGGCCTGCTCTGCAGAAGCCGAGCTCCCGTCTCTTCACTGCCAATGCCGTTTTATTCCCTGATCGTCCCCGGAGCAGCACCATCTGGTGAAGGGAGCCGAGAAGCACAGTGCGAAGGCCAGCCGCAGGAAACGCGTACGCAGCAAGAGCGGTTTCAGTCTTGATGGCATTCTCATCGTCATCGTCCCAGGTGTTTTCCTGCAGTAGGAAATGTCTGCTTTGCCAGGATCTTTGGCCGGCCACCTAAAAGGACGCTCTCCGCTTTCCCTGTGAGCAGCTCAGCACTGCTGGGGGAGCAGACCGGTCTGAGATGTGCTCTCTTTGTTCCTTGCGATTCACCCTCATCAGACTAGTCTTCAGGAATTGTTGTTAAGCATTTTGCAATAAGTTTGGCAGGGAGTTTGGAATTCAATAGCTAAATAAATTCGTGGGGTACGGATATATATATATTTTTTTAACATACTGGAATTTGGGAATGACATGCTGTGCTATAAATAGAAGTGGATCAGAGGAGTTAAGAGTTCTGTTCAGGGTGTGGTGCAAACAAAACCTGAACCAGATGCTGAAAACTTTTCTTTCTGGCTTTTTCTTCCCTAGGGGAAGGGACCTTGTCAGATTCCTGAGATTTTGTCATACCCTGTTTGTTTTTCCTGGCATTTCGTCTCCCACTATTGAGATCTTACTGGGCATCATCTCTGTTCTCTGCCAAGAGGACTGACTGGCCTTGCCATATTTGATCAAGTGGAAGGTGCTGCTGTGCCGTGACTGGTGGGGATGCAGAAAAATGTCTTACCCACATGCCACCTCACTCAGTAACCTCACAAGTTGACCACAGTTTGATTCTTCAGTGGGGTTAAACACTAGATTAAAAAATATGCACTGACATTAGCTTATTTTGCTAGTAAATAAGCCCAGTAAATGCCCCACATGGATGGCAGAGGCATGCTGTGCCGGAATTCACTCTGGCATCCCACCTCTGAGCCATCTAGCAGCAGCCAGTTCCCCTCTAGCTCGTTTTGCTGCGTTAGCAGTGTTGGGAGCGTGTCAGCCCGCTTCTGGATGTGCGGACTGCTGTTGGCTGCGATAGCTGTGCTCGCAGGTACTTGGGTAGAGCTGAACTCCTCACACAAGTGAGAATCACCTTTCACTTTGCCAATTTTCACGCTGCTGCTGCCTTACAGAGTGGATCGGAGAACGTGTAAGACTGGCATCTCGGGGTGTTTCTGTCAGGTAGAGAAGTTGTTGGGATTTGGGAGGGGGCATGGCACTTGGTTTTCAGCAGTGACATCCTGGAGAGCATTAGCCTACACTTTGCTTCTGTGGTGCAAGTCTGAAAATATATTGGACTACAAAGTGGGAAATATTTTTGCTGGGGTCCTGTGTGACAAGGTGGCCATTTCTAGCTGGATGTTGCTGTTACGCGTGTTACCTTGGCATAGTGCAAATGTGTTGTGGCAACAAATAAAGTTGCAGCTTAGTCTGAGGCTTGCTGCAGCCTTTTCTGGATGGTGCTGCTGCAGGGTGCGCTGCCTGAGAGGCGCACGCTGGCAGCAGGGAGTTGTTTATCTGCATGCAGGGATGCAAATCTGGATTAAAGTGGGGAACACAACAAGCTGTGTGCCTGCAAAGCCTGGACAGAGCACCGTGAGGTGTGTCCGGTGCGATGTACTGCTGTCTGGGGTTAGGCTGTTCCCGTGGGCACTGCAATACCCTGCTCTCAGGGACCTGGGCGCCAAAAGTTTTGTACTCAAGTCATGTGGAGCGTAATGTGAGAGGGAGAGGAGGAGGGAAAAGGTAGAGTAGATGGAGATCAGTGACTGTGATGCTTGTAGACGAGGGTCTGCATTACGTGAGAGTTAGGGGATTCACTGCTCTGCCGCCAATTCCTGGCATGAAGGCATTGGTTCCCTGTCTGCGGACTGGAAATAAGCTGCTTCTCGCTGCTCCGCGACTCCCCTTTGGATTTGTTCAGGAATGGAAGCTGTCTCTGTACGTGCACAGCACCTGGCACAGCGAGGCTATGGCTGGGTTGAGACCTCTCCTCAGCACTGTCATCCTGTGCGTTTTGAGAGGGCTGTAGAAACCAGCCTGTCTTGGCATGCTTTTGTTTTCTCTCGGTAAGAGGCTCGAGCCTCTGAGCTTTCTGGTGGTTTGTAGTCACAAGGCAGCTGGTTGCCCCTTGGAGCTGTGTGCCTCTGGAGTCCACTGTCCTGACCGTGTGCAGGTGGAGCCTCAGCTGCAAGTCCACTGTCGCATTCACTGCTCAGCTGGCCGGGAGAGAGTGGGAGTCAGACCTGGAAGTTGCTCAGGTGCTGCATGCTAAAGCAGTGCTTCTCTACTGATGTTTCAGCTACAATCACTGTTTCTTTGCAGGACACAGGTATTGGGATGACCCAGAAGGAGCTGGTTTCTAACCTTGGTACCATTGCTCGATCGGGCTCAAAGGTAACTTGGGATGAGGCACTCTTTCTCCCCCCTTAGAAGAGTCTGCTCCAATTACAGACATGTCTGTTGTCCCAGTAATTTCTCATTCTGTTTTGTCCTGTCCCTTGGCCTCCAGCCCAGCTGAGAAATTACACCCCTCTTGGAAGGTGAAACCTACCTGTGGAGCCTTCTAGCTTTTAATGGTCTCTGCTGTGTGCTGTGGGAGGTCCATGGTGCCCAAGCAGCACCAATGGGTCCTGTGTGTAATGCTGCTGTGCCTGGCTGCCCTCACTCCCAAAAGCAAATGCCTTCCTCCCCAAGCCATCGTTACGTAGGAGCACATGCTCACCCGGCATTCACCCCGTGTCCGGGAGGGCAGCAGCTGTGTCCTCGTGCTGGCAAGTTGTTTTATATACATACATGATTTCTTTTTTTTATCTCTGGAATCACCATTTTGAGGTTTCAAGCTCCTGACTGACTGAGCCCCTGCTTGTTTTCCTTTACTGCTAGTGGCAGTGAGCGTTGCCCTAAGCAATGCTTCCCTTTTCCAGAGGTGGGAAGAAACCCTTTTCCCTGGGCACCATCCTCAGAGCACTGATGCAGAGATGTGGGATGAGGGTGTTGGACTGCCGGGCTGTGCTGCCTGGCATGGGGCTGGGTCAGTGCGTGAGGAGCGCAGCTGGAGGATGGATTGCAGCCTCCCAGTGGTACCTGCAGTCACTGTGTGCTGTTTGATGTCTCCTTTGCTTTCCCAGGCCTTTCTAGATGCTCTGCAGAGCCAAGCTGAAGCCAGCAGTAAAATCATTGGCCAGTTTGGAGTGGGTTTCTACTCAGCCTTCATGGTGGCCGATAAAGTGGAGGTGTTCTCCCAGTCTGCAGAGCCAGGGTGCCCGGGCTACCACTGGTCATCAGACGGGTAAGGCTGCAGAATGGGGTGGAAGCGTGGGGAGGCTGCGTCCAGACCAGGCACGGACTGAGTGCTGTGCCAAGCGAGACAGGGCTTGTGTTGTCTTTCGTGACCAAGCTTACTAGTTTAGATCCTGCTCAGATTCTACCTGGTAGCAAAGTGTGGCCAAGTGTGCCAGGGTGAAAACCACAGGGACAAACTTCCTTTGTCAGAGCAGGCGTGTTGTGGATGAAGAGAATACCTGCCTCTCCTGTTCTTTCCCTGCTGGCAGGCAGTCAGCTTAGCAGTGCCCCAGGCTGGAGAGACAAATTTAATCTCGTTGGTCTCATCGTCCCCTGGGATTTTGCGCAAGGGCACCCACAGTAGGCAGGGCATGTGTGGTGCTGTGGCTCAGTAGACACGTGTCTTCTGTGGGCTGGACCTGCGTGCTCATCCTTTGCTTTTTTGCTTGAAGTTGCAAACATGTGGTGGCAAAGCTGTGGACTGCTGGGCCATGTTGAAATTGGAGCTTCTGGGGGTCACAAGCTTTGCATCCCCTTCAAATCTCCTAGGAATGAAGAATTTACTACGTTATTTAAATTCTTGAAAAAACATCTTGTAACTCAGACATCAGACTGGCTTGGGCTGCAGTCAAGCTGCTGTATACTGCAGTCTGCACTGCTTTTGAAGGCTTGCTTGTCTGTCATCGCTGCTGCTGACCACCCCGTGGGTCAGTGCTCTCACCAATGGGTGATCTCCATATGCCATTCACTTAGCAGCAGGGTAGGAGTGGTCATCCAGAATGAGCACAGCTGCTGCTCGTTTTAACCAGTTAGTGCATACTCCAGTGGAGATACAGATGAGGGCCCTCAACTGAGTCACAGTTGTGAAGGGAGAAAGCAGGAGCCTGGGTGTTGCAGTCACTGTGGGAAATGCGAGAGAGACTTCACGACCTGAAGTTTGTTTGAAGTTTTGTTTCTTTTTCCATAGAGGCTGCTGGTGCCTTTGCAGAGCAATGTGTCCTGGGTCTGGAGCCTCTGTAGGGAAGACAGCCACATGTTCTGGGGGCGCTTCTGAGAGGCACAGAGAGCATCTGGGCATTTAAGATCTTTTGGCTTTTCCTCTTGACACTAAAGTGTTGTGTGTGCTCTTAGTTTAATAAAACATTTTTGCATTATCTGAGGCACAAGCTGACATGGGGTTTGTTTCTAATCCTAGTTCAGGAATGTTTGAGATTGCAGAAGCATCTGGTGTCAGAACTGGGACTAAGATTATTATACATCTCAAAGAAGACTGCAAGGAGTTTGCAAATGAAGACCGAGTGAAGGGTGAGTGGAGGAGGGAAATGTGGTTACCTGCTGTGGGGCTGTGTGAAGTCTGTTGGTGCCCCATCAGTGGGAGGTGAATTTACTGTGTTTTTCCTTTCCTGCAACACCTTTCACTTGCTGTTACTGAAGAAATTCTTCCAGTGTTGTTTTCACAAACCTGACTTCTCTATGTCTTCTTTCCATTCCAGAGGTGGTGACAAAATACAGCAACTTCATCAGCTTCCCGCTGTATCTCAACGGGAGAAGAATTAACACATTACAGGTGAGCAGGAGGGCCACAGGCAGATCACTCATGGAGATCAACCATTGTAAGCCTCTGCTGGAGACAGGAAAGAGCATAAAGATGCTGCTGTCCCTAGAAATCAGAGTAGGATTGTCCAGGTTATCACAGACCCTGCAGTGATCAGTTAATTAGAACAAAAGCAGACAATCCAGCAGAAGTCATGCCTGGAACTGCTGGTTTGCATTTGTTGGAGAGAATTCTTGCAGATTAGCAAAGCGGTTTTTATTTATAGTTATCTTTTGGATCTTCCCTTAATCAGAATTATTATTTCAGTGCTTTGTAATACTTATTCTAACTGTTTGAGCCAGGTGACGTGTTAGCGGTGCAGGGATTGCTCGCATCGCTGGCATGGTGACACTTCTTGGTGCAGTTCTTTCTGTCCTTCAGTGCGGAGTAGCCAGTGCCAGTGAAGGGTTGGTTTTCTCAGTGGCGCAGCTCACAGCCTGATATTCTGCACAGCTCTGAGCTGAGCACTGCTTGACGCTGGCGTTTTCTGACTGCTAAAAATGACATAGCAGCCAGATCCATTTTAGTCAGAAGTTCTTGGCCCAGTTGCAGTAATCACCTAGGTGAAATTAATTATCTTTAAAACAAAAGTCTATGAATCATTTTCCTCCAACATCTCATTTTCTGGTTGGTTAAAGCTTCCTCACCTAAGAGAGCAGGTAGAGAGTGCATGTGTGGGGTTTTTGTTATTTTCTGGAATGTGGCACTGAATGCACAGACTTTCAGGACTGTACTTAAATCATGTTAGTTTATCTGAGATGCTGTAATTGGCGCTATTAGTCACTGATATTTATTTGGATTCCTGCACAATAGTGTTTCTGTTCCAAAGGATTTCTAACCGTTTCCTTTAAATTACAAAGCCAGGAGTGAATGTAGACAGCTGTTTGTTCTTTCTACCTGACAATCAATAGAAGACTCCCTAGAGAAGAGTAGTACTAGAGCAAGGGGTGCAATGCCCTTAATAGAGTCATGTACTTCTATCTTCTTATCAGAAGGTCTGTTTTCCCTTGGGATACAGAAACAGCTTTATTCTCATATGCTTCCATTTCAGGCCTTTTCTTTATCCAGGATCTTGTTTTTGCATTTTTCCATGCGTCAACATCAGTTCACTGTAAATAAAGATGTAGTTAGATCCCTGGTGTGGATTTTCCTAGATAAGCTCTTGAATGCTTGCCATGTCGCTGACAATGTGGAGTTAGAGGCTTTTCGAGTCTAACTGTGATAACGTCGCTACAATTAAGCCTCTGGGAAAGCAGCACTTCACCTAACAACAGCCTCTGTAAAGCACCTTAGTGTACCCAGTTGAGTCCATAATCCTACCTGTGATCCTGCAAACCCTCCAGGACGCTTGCCTGTGCTGGAAATGTTATGAAGCCACTTGTGGAACAAGGCTTTGAGGCAGAGGAAGCTTTAAGGAGTATGGCAGCATGGCAGGGTTGCCAGAGCCCTGAATGCCGTGGACTGGGAGGCAGAGGGTGGGCTGGATGCTTGTATTGCCCCCAGTGATCACTCCTATCACTCATTAGGGCTCGAGTAGAAAAGAGTGGCAGTGACTGTAGTGAGCTTCACCTGGCTGGAAACACGAAATTCTTAGCTGGGTCCCAGTGCATGTGAAATGGGCAGAACTTCCCAGGTGTTTGCTAGATGCTAGTCTTTTGCTGAGAACTTTTACTGGAAACTTATATGTGGTGTGAGCAAGGGCTGAACGCTCCAGAAAGCGTTGCGGGGTTTAGAGCAGCATCGGGTGGAAAGCCTGGCCACGGGAAGGAGCTGCGCTGGAGCTCATGGCTTTGACTCACATGTTGATGTGTGAGACGGTGCTGCTGAAGCACTCTCTGACCCTGCAGCAGGGATGGCCGAGTGGTTCGGAAGGCGTCTCCTGAACTGCTCCAGAGCAAACCAGCGGAAAACGAGCAATCCGGGAGTTGCTTCACAAGCACTTGGCTGACCTTGTGGTGGGATAGTGACCTCCATGAGGGAGGCAGGCGGGTTGCAATGGACCCACTTAAACTTTCACTTTTCTTTTGCTTGCTGGTCAGGCCTGGAGATGCTTGACCAGTACTGCCAGTCAGTTGAGTTCTGGTAACTCTCCAGGATGCTCTTGGCCAGTAGCAAGTGTGAGGCAATCCCATTTGGTCTGGGCTAAACAAAGCTGCCTTATGTATGTTGCAGGGCAAGAGTACCTCTATGGGAGGTGACCTGAGATCAGCTGAGGGGCAGGAGTTTGTTAGTCTGTGATAGCGTGCCTGGAGCCTAATACATCCCGCTGCTCTTGGGCTGTGCCGAGGAGTCTGTCTGTTGGAAAGATCATATTGCCTTGCACCAGTGCCCTGGAGGGAAACCGTAACTCTGAATGGAGAACCCTGCGCTGTGAGGCCGCAGGTCTTGAGAGCTGATGGGGACTCATCTCCCTGCTCCTCCACAGGCTCTCTGGATGCTGGACCCCAAGGACATTGGCGAGTGGCAGCACGAGGAGTTCTACCGCTTCATTGCACAGGCTTACGACAAGCCCCGCTACGTCCTGCACTACAAGACCGACGCTCCCCTCAACATCCGCAGCATCTTCTACGTGCCTGAGCAAGTATGTGCCCCTATGTCCTGGGAACAGGGGGACATCTGCCCGTGTGCTCCGAAGAGGAGAGAATAGCAGAGCTCCTTAGGGAAAGGAGGCAGCTAAGGCTGCGGAATGGCAAGCAGAAATATCAAGCGTGGCATCTCTGCGGTGGGCTGGGTGCCACAGGATGGTGGTGGGGGTACTGAGCCACGACAGGAGCAGGGAGATGGCTCAGGTGGGTCCCTAGGGAAGACAGCCAAGATTTCAGCTCTCATTGGGTTCAGCACTGGTAGTGAGGACCACAGTGTGACCTGGCCAGCTGGTGCAGCCACAGAGATACCGCAGCGTGGTGTGCAGCTGGGCATGCTGCACAGGCCTGCTGTTACCCTTCTATCTCTTGTTCCTGCAGAAACCGTCCATGTTCGATATCAGCAGGGAACTGGGCTCCAGCGTTGCCCTCTACAGCCGCAAAATTCTCATCCAAACCAAAGCTGCAGACATCTTGCCTAAGTGGCTGCGTTTTCTTAGAGGTGTGTGCTGGGACCAGGAATAGCAAGCTGTGGACCACGGCTTCCACGGGGTGTAAGGCGAGAGGCTGCCTTCCTGAGCCTGGCACCTGTGTTTGCCTCACTGTTCAAGGGTTGCTCTGTGTTCCAGGTGTTGTGGACAGTGAGGATATACCCCTGAACCTCAGCAGGGAGCTGCTGCAGGAGAGTGCCCTTATCAGGTACGTAAGAGGTAGATCCTGTGGACTGCTGAGGCTCACCCAGCTTCTTGTTGGTTGAGGAGGGGGCGTTGTGGGATAGTTAGAGGGGCTTGGAGGGACCTGTCATGTAAGCTGCATCCATCCATCCTTGAGAATTTCTGTAGTCTATAAAGTGAGTTGTTTCTCAGCCATGCTGGTCACATCTCAGGATGTGGGAGCAGTGTCCTGTGTTATACAGTCTGCTGCCGCCTGCCAGGGCCGTGTGCCCCTTGTGCACTAGGCTGCCTTTCGGTATCTCTGGTCTACAGCAGTAACGGTGGATTTGCTGTGTGGTGTATCTGGTCTGCACCACCAAACGGTTTGGAAAACAAATCCCAAAAGTGAGTCAGCTGTCAATACTAGGAAGCTGGGCCACACTTTAGTGTCACCATTATCTATGTGTAGATCTTCAGACAGCACCTTGTGCCTTTTGTCTCCACACTTCTTTCAGAGCTCTGCTGTGCTCATGCACAAATTTGTTGAAAACTCTGTGCCAGCCAGCGGGGTCTGCATTCGGTGCTGAGGCCCAGTGAAGATAACGGCCTGCAGGCCGGTCTCCTCCAAGAACCCCTTAGATCTGGCTTTGGTTTTTCCTTCCTTTTTGTCCTTCAAGTCCCCTCTCAAATACCTGCCATTGTTGGAACTGGAGGGAAGGATAAGAGTAGGCTCTTACTCCTTAGCGTTGGCGCTTCTAACTTTGTATCCTACAGCTGGTAAAATGCCTCACTATAGTCACCAGATTAACCCTGTCACTTCACAGAGGATTTTCAGGCCTTCCAAAAGGGTTCCTCGCGAGTGTAACCTTTCATAGCTGCTTCCTTCCCACGTTTAAGGGTACCTGTGGGAGTGAGACAGGTGCCCTGTGCACAGTTGGTTGTGTACTGCAGCCTCGTTGAGTCACGAGTTACTGAAGATTTGAGCTTTAGCCGTACGTTTGTCACGGCCCTGGCTATCTCTCTAGCTCAAGAGCTGCTCTTGACTGAGATATGAAGAACAGATGTAGAGCTGTGAGGGAAAGGATTCAGTGGGCCTAGAGTTTCTTCTTTGTCCTCATGTTTGCAAATGCATCACTAAAAAGCTGCACAGGGAGAGAGATGTTCACCTAAAATCTCTTGTCTTGGTCTAGCAGCTGTCTTTAAAAAGGCTTGTTCCTGCTGCAGGAAGCTCCGAGATGTTTTGCAGAAGAGGTTGATCAAGTTCTTCATTGACCAGAGCAAGAAGGACCCTGAGAAATATGCCAAATTCTTTGAGGACTACGGGGTATTCATGCGAGAGGGGATTGTCACAATAGCAGAGCAGGATGTCAAGGTACCAGGAGTCCCAAAGCACTGCACCATCTCCTGCGGTGACCTGGGATGAGGGGGGTTGCTACTTCTCTGTGAATCTGACGTGCCTGTAACACTGTGTTCCTGGCTCTGACGCTGCAGAGTCTCTGTGCCCGCACTGTGTTGTCAGCTCTCACTGATGCAGTATGAACTACAGCAGGCAATAAGTAGGGCTTTCCCATTTCCAGGAGAGCTTGACCTCCGTCCTGTCTAGGTCAGTCTTTTGCCTTCATAATGGCTGGAGCAGGAAAGGAGGAACTTTATCCCCCGAGCCTTTTTGCAGGGCTGCAAACAGTCCTGCGTGCTACAAAGGATGTCCTGGGGCTGGGAGCAGTCAGGTAGAGCTATAGTTGCCTGCCTTCAGCTCACAGGAGCACGTTTCTTCCAGGAGGACATAGCAAAGTTGCTACGCTATGAATCGTCCGCCCTGCCTGCAGGCCAGCTGACCAGTCTGACCGACTACGCCTCCCGCATGAAGGCAGGGAGCAGAAACATCTACTACCTGTGTGCACCCAACCGGCACCTGGCCGAGCACTCCCCGTACTTTGAGGCCATGAAGAAAAAGGACATGGAGGTGGGTGAGCAGAGTGCCATGGCTGGGGGAACACCCTGAGCTGCTGCATCGGTGGTCAGGGCTCACCGGGATCTCAGAACTGAGCCAAGCAACGAGGTCTGGGATGGACCCCCACCGCTGCGGTGTCTTTGCCCGGGCTCTGTCTCCACGCAGACTGGCTGCTGTGGCGTGAAGGTGTGAGGCCAGGGAGGACCTGTCACACTCTGTGCAGGCGGATTAGCACTTGTGCAGACATCTGGTTCTGACATCTGCTTAATACCTTTGCTGAAGCCCAGAGCATGAGCCTGGGAGCTGCTGGGCAGGGCTGGTAACCGTGTTCCAGGTGTCATCTGCGGGCAGGTGGCCCTTTGGGACTGGAGTCAGTGCTGGTTCTCAGTTTCCATGGGGCAGCGGGACTTGTTCATCTGCAGACCTTCCACCCATGGTAACAAAGCCCTCCAAGGGTTTGCTTTCATTTGAGGCCCCGAGTGAGTCACCATGGGGTTGACCCTGCTTATTTCCCTTGGGATGTTCTTGCTGTTTGGTGCGGAGTTGCCTTGGGAAGGACAAAATGCTGTTACATCCCAAGCAATGTGTTATTGTCCCCTTTTTTGGCACAGGTCCTGTTCTGCTATGAGCAATTTGATGAGCTGACACTCTTGCACCTTCGGGAGTTTGACAAGAAGAAGCTGATCTCAGTGGAGACAGATATTGTTGTTGATCACTATAAGGAAGAAAAGTTTGAGGAGAACCGCCCAGGTATGGTGAGGCTCCCTGGCCCTCTGTGCTGCGTGCAGTCCTGCTGCCCTGTGCCAGTGAGGCTGCACCTCCTCCAGCGCTCTTGCAGCTCCTGAGCATGTGGGCAAGAACATTGCTCTCCATCCTGCCGTTCTCATGCTCTGAGGCAACTTGCACTTCTTGCTGATCGCTTTCATCCCATGTGATCAAAGTTTAAGCAATTTGCTAATTTAAAGAGATGGAATGTCATATGTGACATTTCCATGATTTGAGTTTTAACAACACTCATCCATCTGGTGCCCTGACAGAGGCAGGCAGGCACTGGCAGGGCGTGAGCCTGCCCTTTCTTGGCATGGCACGGCCTGAGACGAGGGCATATCCATAGGTGCGTGCTGAGCAGTGCTGCCTTCCCATTTCCCCAAGAGAAAAGATAAATGGAAGTATGAAGTGGACTGAGCTCAAGAGTGAAGCACACTGGCCATTGGCACACTATAGGTGCACTCTTCAGATGTGCCCTCTTTCCCCTGCCAGCTGCAGAACGTCTGACGGAGAAAGAGGCTGAGGATCTGATGGCCTGGATGAGAAATGCCTTAGGCTCTCGAGTCACTGGTGTTAAGGTAGGTATTCCTTGCCTGGGTAACTGAGTGCAGGAGATCATGGAGGTAATAATCCAGGGAAAAATGATGGTGGTTGATTTGGGATCTGCTGCCACAGATTTTTCTTTGGACCCTGAGAGGAATCGTTCTTCTCCATGCCTGCTTTCTGTAAATGATATGAATGCTGATGTTTGTCATTTGGGATGGTCAGCATGGCAGCAGAAGAACCACATCTTCCTGTGTAATGAGCAGAGCCCATTTTGCTTAGTTCACGCTCAGATTACCAGAAGAACAGGCTGGTGACTGTGGTCTAGAAAGGCTTGTTGGCGAGGAGCACTATGGGTCCAGCTGCGAGCTACTGCCTGTGGACCAGTGGGGCCGCTTGGACCCCCAGCTTTCCCGCTGGTTTAGGCAGCTCCTGCAGGATGGGGATGAATCGTGTGGGTGCTTGGTGTAGATCTGTGCTGAGGAGGCTTCGAGTCCTCAAACCTCCCCGACCTCTAACCCATGGGCAATTTCCATCTTGGCACTGACTGCCATTTTTGCCACAGGTGACCACCCGGCTGGACACCCACCCCGCCATGATCACCGTGCTCGAGATGGGGGCTGCCCGCCACTTTCTTCGCATGCAGCAGCTGGCCAAGACCCAAGAGGAGCGTGCCCAGCTCCTGCAGCCCACCCTGGAGATCAACACAGGGTAAGGGGGAGCAACGCCAGTGCTAGGCCTGGAGCACTGCAGTAGTTCTGGGGTGGAGGCAGGGAGGAGGCAATGTAAGGCTTCCAGTCAACATGAGCCAACCACAGACACTATGCCCAGCCCTCTGAGGACCCTGGGGGTTAGAGAGACAGGACGGGAGAGAAGAGAGAAGCCCCCAGAACAGGAGCAAGGAAGTTGGAGCTATTTTGGCCTTTAGGTAGAACCTTTTCTGTCCTGCCTTGGCTTAGCTGCTCATTCTGAAAAGAAATGTCTCATTGTGTCCAAAAATACCGAGTCTTAGTGTTGGATCTCTCTCACTTTTACAGGCATGCTCTGATTAAGAAGCTTAACGAGCTGAAGGACGGTCAGCCTGATCTGGCCCAGCTGTTGCTCGATCAGGTGAGAGCCAAGCCTTCTCCCGAAGCAGCACCATCCTCCCCAGAGCCAGCTTGCAGACCATGTGTGACAGTGAACAGAGTGAAGCCCTTGTAGTGGTCAAGAATCGCATCCTCCTGTGGCCCCTACTCTGGGTATCTTGGGTACTTGTGGTCTATGTGTTTTCCGACCAGATGGCCTAGAAAACATGCTTGGTCTCAGCGTGCAAGTCCTGGAGAGTGGCATTCACTTCCTCCGCAGCTCTCATTCAGCTCGCTCTTGCCACGTATTTAACGTTTTCTTCTCTTTTTTAGATATATGAGAATGCCATGATAGCAGCAGGACTGAATGAGGATCCCAGACCAATGGTGAACCGGCTGAATGAACTCCTCACCCGAATCCTGGAGAAGAACTGAGCCCCAGAAGACTGAAGGCGGGACTCTGTGCTGATACCTCTTTTGCTCAAGTGCAGTCACCCTGTCAGCTGTTGCAGCATCTGCTTGCAGGCACTGTGCAGTGAGGGGTTCACGTGGCAGAGGGTCAGGGAGCATGCAGGAACTTTCCAACCCTCACTGCACAGAGAGGAGCCAGTTGTAATTATTAGGTCATATGTCATCAGCCTGTTCAAAGTGCCGTGTTGCTAGTGGGAACAAAATCCAGAGGCTGCTGCTAAAACAATACACCCAAATTTCTGACACAAGCCCAAAGAGCCTCATAGCATACTGTTTCTAGAAATGGCCTTTCCCAAAACAGATGCTGGCATCAGGATTCCCAGTTAGGTCTGTGAATACACCTCTACTCAATCGCTGTGCACTGTTGTGCTCGGCACAAGCACTGACAGAAGTGATTTGTTAAGAAACTTTCACCTCTGACCAGGCAGGAGGAGTTTGCTGGCATGGAGATAGATTGCTGCCATTAGTAGACGCAGATACTGTTGGTGGAACATGTCGGTACGATCCCATGGCAGAAGAGATCACCGAGCTGCTGGATGATTGAGTTCATCCTGGCCTTGCTGTGGAGAAAGGGAAGTAATTGGGAAACAGCTTTCCAGCGTGCGGCTTTCTGGAGAGCCTCCAAGGTTTTTGCCTCTTCTGTGGGATGAGGCAAACTGCATGTCTAACTGATCTGTATTTATGATAAATAAACTACTCCTTTTTCCAGGCTTCTGCACTCTTCTCTTTTCCACTTACTTTGTTGGCCTTAGTGTCCTCCAGGTGGTGATTTGTTGGTTCCTCTCTCTTCAGATGCTGCTCGGTTCTTCAGGGCATCAAGCACCAGACCGTGGTGGGAAGAGAGGGCTATGAAAACAACAGTAGGTAGTAGCAGAGAGTGTGGAGGGAAAAGGGGAGAATCTGCAGCTATGAACCCTGTTAGCCTTGTCTTTGAAAACGGAGTTTAGAAGAAGCAATGTCCTTTCAACAGGAGAGGCCTTTGTAACAGAAAATGCCACACTGGATTTCCCTCTGTGCGTCTGGTTTACGCTATGCAAACTGGTTTACAAGAAGTCTTTTCTCCTGCTGAGCGGGGGCTCTTAGGCAGCTGTGGTATTTGTTTAGCTTGTCTTTAAGATTCTGGAACTCGATTTGGTTAACTGTTTGGATGCTCTGCTGGACAGGACAACTTCCAGCTCTTGAAGCTAAAGGAAGCCTGGCTGTGCACAGAGTAAGGAAAAGGTCTGCTGCATGGGGTACCACTTCAGGAGATTTATTAACGTCACCTAAAATTTCATTTTTGTTCAGATGCAGAAGAGGAACTAATGTGACAGGTTAGGGAGTGCTGAGAAGAACAAGGAGCCACCTTCTTCATCCCTAGGATAGCTGTTAAGCTCAGCTAGAGGCCACAGGTCTTGATCCAGCTCCTGGTAAGATAGAGATGGCATCTGTTGGTTATGCTGGGATTCCTTGATTGGGCAATAATGAAATACCTTCAAAACTGTCCATACTCAAGATCAGAAGAGTAAGCCGGCAGCTAAGCTGGCACAGGTAAATGTGCATAAGGTTTTTCTCCTCGAAGTAGCCAACTTTGGTGGAGTTCAGCTGTACACTTTGGAAACTGGGCAGAATTTCCTGTCTTCCAGGTAAAAGTAAGATCCTTTGCCATCAAAATTGATGTAAATATGCAGGAAAAATTACTGGATGCTATTCATGGATGTACAGAGCCTCGCGGGACACTTGAAAGGAGCAGCACAATGTGGCCGCTTCACAATGCAAAGTGTTTCATGAACATAGACTGAAGAAATTAAGACCTTTGGTGATTTTCTGACTCTGACAGTACAGCAGGGGAGTGTGTTAGCCAGCAGGCTGGGCACCTGGTGATCACTGATAAAGTGCCCAAAAATACAGTCTGTTGATATGATGCCTGAACTGATGGCATGGTAGTTTATAAAATCTGATGCAGGGAGAAGCAGAGCACACTTACTGTGAGATGGTCATGAACAATCTGACACATCTTTAACCTCTCCAGCCCTGGGAATCCTCTGGGAACCCCAGCAGCCCTTGAGGTGCTGATTTTTTGCCGTGAGAGATTTGTGGCTAAAACAAAGATCTCTGTTACAGAATCACAGAATGGTCAGGGTTGGAAGGGACCTCTGTGGGTCATCTAGTCCAACCCTCCTGCCGAAGCAGGGTCACCTACAGCAGGCTGCACAGTACCTTGTCCTGGCGGGTCTTGAATATCTCCAGAGAAGGAGACTCCACAGCCTCCCTGGGCAGCCTGTTCCAGTGCTCCGTCACCCTCAGAGGGAAGAAGTTCTTCCTCATGTTCAGACGGAACTTCCTGTGCCTCAGTTTGTGTCCATTGCCCCTTGTCCTGTCGCTGGGCACCACTGAAAAGAGCTTGGCCCCATCCTCCTGACACCCACCCTGCAGATATTTATAAGCATTTATTAGGTCGCCTCGCAGCCTTCTTCAGGCTGAACAAGCCCAGCTCCCTCAGCCTCTCCTTGTAGGGGAGATGCTCCAGTCCCCTCATCATCCTCGTAGCCCTGCGCTGGACTCTCTCCAGTAGCTCTTCATCTTTCTTGAACTGGGGAGCCCAGAACTGGACACAGTACTCCAGATGAGGCCTCACCAGGGCAGTGTAGAGGGGAAGGAGAACCTCCCTCGTCCTGCTGGCCACACTCTTCTTGATGCACCCCAGGATCCCATTGGCTTTCTTGGCAGCCAGGGCACACTGCTGGCTCATCCACCAGGACACCCAGGTCCCTCTCCGCAGAGCTGCTCTCCAGCAGGTCCACCCCAAGCCTGTACTGATTCATGGGGTTGTTCCTCCCCAGGTGCAGGACCCTGCATTTGCCTTTGTTGAACCTCATCAGGTTCCTCTGCGCCCAACTTTCCAGCCTGTCCAGGTCACGCTGAATGGCAGCACAGCCTTCCGGTGTGTCTACCACACCTCCCAGTTTGGTGTCATCAGCAAACTTGCTGAGGGTACATTCTAACTCTTCATCCAGGTCGTTGATGAAGAAGTTAAAAAAGGCTGGGCCCAGTACTGACCCCCTGGGGGACACCACTAGTTACCAGCCTCCGACTAGACTCAGTGCCGCTGATGACAACCCTCTGAGTTCTGCCATTCAGCCAGTTCTCAATCCACTTCACCGACCACTCATCCAGCCCACACCTCCTGAGCTTCCCTAGGAGGATATCATGGGAAACTGTGTCGAAAGCCTTGCTGAAGTCGAGGTAGACAACATCCACGGCTCTCCCTTCGTCTACCCAGCCAGTCATGCCATCGTAGAAAGCTATTAGATTGGTCAGGCATGATTTCCCCTTGGTGAATCCATGCTGACTACTCCTGATAACCTTCTTTTCTTCCACTTGCTTGTTGATGGCCTCCAGGATAAGCTGCTCCGTCACCTTTCCCGGGATGGAGGTGAGGCTGACCGGCCTGTAGTTCCCTGGGTCGTCCTTCTTGCCCTTTTTGAAGATTGGAGTGACACTGGCCTTTCTCCAGTCCTCGGGCACCTCTCCTGTCCTCCAGGACCTCTCAAAGATGATGAAGAGTGGCTCAGCAATGACATCCGCCAGCTCTCTCAGCACTCGTGGGTGCATTCCATCAGGGCCCATGGATTTGTGGACGTCCAGATCGCTTAAGCGATCCCTCACACAGTCCTCCTCAACCAAGGGAAAGTCGTCCTCTCTGTAGGCTTCTTCTCTTACCTCTGGGGCCTGGGATTCCTGAGGGCCAGTCTTAGCACTGAAGACTGAAGCAAAGAAGGCATTCAGTAGCTCTGCCTTCTCCGCATCCTCCGTCACCAGGACACCCGCCTCATTCAGCAGCGGCCCCACGTTGTCCCTAGCCTTCCTTTTGCTGCTGATGTAGTTGAAGAAGCCCTTCTTGTTGTTTTTGACATCCCTTGCCAGCTTCAGTTCCAGGTGGGCCTTGGCCTTCCTCGTCGCATCCCTGCATGCTCTCACCATGTTCCTGTACTCTTCCCAAGTGGCCTGCCCCTCTTTCCACATTCCATGGACCTTTCTCTTCTGCCTGATCTCTGCTAGAAGCTCCTTGTTTAACCATGCAGGTCTCCTGCCTCCTTTGCTCGATTTCTTTCTCAGGGGGATGCATTGCTCCTGTGCATGGAAGAAGTATCGTTTAAAGAGCGACCAGCACTCATGGACCCCCCTGCCTCCGAGAGCCCTGGCCCACGGGATTCCTCCCAGTAGGAGGGGGCAAAGTCAGCCCTCCTGAGGTCCAAGGTTTTGATCCTGCTTATCGCCCTGCTTTCTCCACGCAGGATCCTGAACTCGACCATTTCATGGTCACTGCAGCCGAGTCTACCTCCGACCTTCACATCCTCCACCAGTCCCTCCTTGTTTGTTAACACAAGGTCCAGCAGCGCGCCTTTCCTTGTTGGTTCCTCCACCACTTGCATCAGAAAGTTATCATCAGTGCTCTGTAGGAACCTCCTGGATTGCGCCTGCCTAGCTGTATGGTCTTCCCAGCTGATGTCAGGGTGGTTCAAGTGCCCCATGAGAACCAGGACCTGTGACTGTGAGTGTTAGTGGAGTGCAAACCTACCCTTTGTCACTGTGCCCATCAAACCCAGTGAGAGGTGGTGAGAGTCCTAGGAGCCCGTATGCAGCGCGAGTAGTAGCAGCAGGATCAGGAGCGTGCGTTGACCCCGTCTCACATACTCGGTCGTGCTGCTTTGTCTGGTAAGGTTCATCATTCCATGCATCAGCAGCCTCTCTAGGTCCTCACCTCTCACACTCAGTTTTCCCTTTTCTTTTGCAAAGATCTGCAGAGAGTGCTGGGGTACGAAGATTCAATGAACAGCTGACAGAACAGATCATAGTGCAAAAGGGGGATGTATGGCATCGTGTTGATGAACACAAACCTAAGTGCCGATGGAATACAGACAAGGGGCTCGAAAGCTAGGCTGTAGATGACTGTGGCTCTGAAAGGGCCTCCACGTGGAATGCAACAGGGGCTCTTCGGTGAGCGAGCAGTGTAAAGGATGAGTTGTTTCAAGCGTGATGGTGAAAGGGAGGCAGGGGAAGTTAGAATCTGGTTTTTCACTTTCTGTGCAACCTCAGAACGTGCTGTGCAAGCAGAGAAGGCTTGTATGGACCTTGCATCAGAACTTTGGTGCTGTTCGTAGTGGTGAAGCTGTGGCTGCGCTCTTCCAGCTCCCACCCTCTGCACTCAGATCCTAAATTACTGATCCTCAGACGCGTTGTATCACTGACCAGTTTCCATCCGGTTTGTGCTCTTCCTGTAGCGAGAGTAGTGCCCTCTGAATTTTCTAGCATACTGACGTGAACCATGAGTTCCAAGTATGTGCAACATGTGGGAGTGGTGCTGTGAAGCATCCAGCACACGCTAGTTGTGTCCTTTATGTCTGCATTTGCTCTACCAGATTTCCCTGTTTTCCCCGTGGGATGGAATTAGGGATCTCCAGCCTGGAGGAATCCCGTGGAGCTTCTTTGGTCTCCTGGCTGTAAGCAATGCTGAACACTGCTTTGTGCAGAAAATTGATCTATTTGGTTTGATTTTTGCTGGGACCTTGTTAACTCCTGCTTGTCTCTTTTTCTTGGGGTTTTTTTGGGGAGAGGGGCGTGGTGTTAATTTTTCTACAAGTTAAACTTTGTGTGCTAACAAACTGTTGGTGATAAACAATGTGGCCTTCTCTTTTCCTCTGCCTGAGCTCATCAGCTGCGGAGTCAAACCTGTATCCTCCAGGGCAGAAGATGGAAAATATTTATAGGCAGTGAAATCCAGTTTGAAAGGACATTCCTGAGACCTCGTGCTTTAAAACTTGGACACAAGCCCTCTCACGTCTGGCTCAGGACCTTGAAACTGGACCGGCCCATAAAGTAGTTCACTGGTCCGGATTGAGAACAGAGTTTTCTCTCGTCCAGACTTCCTGCTGAGATGATCGAGAGTGTCTTGGGCAGGCTCCAGGTCCATGATTTATGGACAAACCACAGGCCAGGAATCTGCAATCTAAGCTCCCTGAGCAGCAACTGTTTAAAACATTATGGGAAGAAATGGCCACTGTTTCTAAAAGAAGAAAACTTGGGAGCCATTAGTAATGTTTAGCACTTCTGTAGTGCCTCACGATTGTTAATTAATCCTCCCACCCGCCTTGTGAAGTAAGTCAGAATTATTGTACAAATAAGGTCTATGTGGAGCTTAAATAAATTTCCGTAAGAAACACAGTGAATCTGAGTTAGGGACACAGCCCAGGACTCAAGAATCCCAACACAAAGTGAAACAAACCTCCTCCAAGATCCCGAGGCAGAAAGATAAGTACCTACTGGGTTTGCATGAGGCCACCAACACACATGTAATGGCAGCTTCGAGGGCATCTTTGCCTGATACCCTCCCCATGTGGAAATTCTTCCCAGGGCCATTCTGGGTCTGCCCAGACCTTACCCGGTGACGTCACATGCTTTCCCAGTAACCCCCGGGTTTGAGAATTCCTGGGGTTTCAGAGCATACCTGGCAGCTTGGCTGCTTACTAGAATTATCCTGCACGAAGTGCTTTCCAGCTGGTTGCCTCCCCTATTGCTTGGGAACAAGAGGACAGCACGCTAAAATCTGTCTTGCTATCTGTCTCAACCCAGAACAGCTCACCTCCTGACGCTTCTGGAGCAGGCTGAACACGGGTTTTCCTTTTCTTTCATCAGCAGGAAGCTTTTCTTCCAGAAAAAAACAACAAAAAAAGACATTTGTTTTCCCTCTGCTCTCACAATCATCTTTTGTTTCTTCTTGAGCTCCCCCATTTACACTTAACCTCCATCTTCTCCCAACCACGTAGCAGCGGATGCTGCGGCTGCAGCACAGTCCAGGCCAAGAGGAGAGCACCTCTGCCCAGACAGTCATTGTCCTGTTCTCTCCCGCAACAGAAGGGTGCTCCTTGGTGCCGTCTCCCACTGTCAGACCGGGAGCCCCTTCCAGAAGGAATTTTATCTCAAATCACATGCCTGTTCCCATCGTGCTTCTCCTGGAAGCAGGTGGGAATGGGTAAAGAAGTCTGCCCGAAGTGCTGGTCACAATGGACTAGCTGGTAGGAGAGCAAGGAGCAAAGCCGCCTGTAAGTGCTGAACTTTGTAGGGACTCCCAATTGTCTCATTGCTGTTCATCTATTTACAGCAGCAGGAAGGATTAAAAATTGGTGAAAGAAGCAGCGTTTCCTCCTCTTTTTAAATCTGTGTGGCAAAAGATATCGTAATGACTTGTCCATTAAAGTTGCCTGTCCAGCTTTCCTCCAAATGTCAAGATATGATCTGCAAGGGATTCGGGGCCAGGTAACAAAGCAGCAGTCTGTGAAGCCCAGCAAAGCTTGGTTCTCCTTTTGCAGCCCACACAAATGAGGAGTAATTGGGGTTAAAACCCAATCCAGAAGGCAATCAGTAAGTAAATCCTTCATGGGACTGTCCCAAATTAAATCCTTAGAAACTCGGGAGGTCAGAGCTGTGGCAGGAGGCGGAGGGACACTCACCTTGAGTTTTGTGTCTCTGATGTATCTCAGTCACTGGACTTGTTCTGTCTCAAGTGGGTTAGCAGATATTTTAAAGAACGAGTGCTCTAAGTTACCTTGCAAAATGCATCAAGAAATCAAAAGATGTGGATTATTGTTTTTTCAGTTGGGCACTGTACTTTTAATGTGTTTACGGATTCTTAGCACATGTTTAATGCCCAGTGCCCTTACTGAATGATGGTGATTTTTCTTGGAAATTAAATTTCATTTCACCTCCCAGGAGAACAAGACTAATTGTGATTCACAAGACATTAATTTGACGTGCACATCCTGTGACTCGTGCTGTGTGACTTACTGAATGGAAACACACATATTTTTCTGGCAGGCGAGAAGATAGATATGGTGGCATGCACCATCCCAAAATTCACACTTTAGAGAAAAAACAAACCAAACCTGCTCTTGAGGAAAATGCTGCATTGTTGCTTGTTTTGCCCTTTGAAGAGACTCGGTGTGCTGGGTGTTGTGCTGAGCTCTGTCATCCAGCATGGCCAAAGTCCATGAGAAGGGCAGATTAACACACTAAATTAACACAAACAGTAAACTTTACTGGAATTGGCCCCTGTGGTTGCTTCTCTGATCACCGCTGACCTGGACTGAACCAATTTGTATCGAAAGCTTTAAAAAGTTCATCTGGAGCTGCCAAAGGGCCACCAGCGTTAGAGGTTTTAACACAGATCAGTGGATCTGCCTGTCAGACTGAGCAGAGACAACAAAGTGAAACGCAAACTTTCAGAAATACTGACTGTAGCATACTGGGGATAAATGTATATATGTATATATAGTATGTAATGTGTATGTTCATAGCTACATAGATAAACAGATTCACATTTTTACTATAAATACTATTGCACAGTGAATTCAACAGTTATTTTTAAAACATTTTAAAATAATGTCAATAGTGTCCACAAGTTCCATAATCGTCATTTTCTGCAGAGACGGCTCAAAACCAAACTGTGGTAGAAAATATCCTGTCCTTCGCAACGTGTATCCAAAGTGTTGCGATTTCAGGGCCCTGCCTGCATCATTGTAATTTCATGGGAGAGTACCCTAGCAGACATTAAATTAAGCCAAGATTTTCATACTAGAGTCTAAAGCACTTAGACCTCGGCCAGCTCTGAATCAGACCAGTTCCCTGGTGGGGTGAAACAGTGAATTATTAAAAAAATTGCTAGCAGAAGTCCAGTAGGTCTACATGGAGAGTCAGATAGTCGGCCTCTGATGAGCTGCAGGGTTTTGGGAGAGCTGCGTTTCCTCTCTACACCCTGCAGCTGCGTCTTCTCACTGATACTGGGTGCAAAGAGTGAGTAAAGCCTGTTGCAGCAATGGTGTCCTTGCTGCCTTTAGGTATGGTTAGAGGCCTTGAAAGGTCCCATGAAGGAGGTACCCATGTGGTAGCCAGTACGGACTGATACATGTTGGTGCTTTTGGACCTCTCTGTGTTTGAAATATACCACAATTCCTTTGGCTCTTTTCAATGCAGATTTTTAAAAGGCTGCATTTACACACATCAGCAAGGCTCAGGGTGTTTGCACCCCTCACAGTGAGCGCAGTGAATCTTTGAAGGATGCAAGTGGTGAAAAAATAGATGCTTGTGCATGTTACACATTTCAGTTTTCTGAGGGGCCCTTTTCTCAGGTGGCTCAGCACTTTTCCAATAGAAAATTGTGTTTGACTACACAAAATGCAGCAGAAGAGCTGGAGGCTGCAGCGTTCCACGACAGCCACACTGTGGAGGCTGGTCTGGCTGAGGATGCGTGTGTTTGCCATGTTCCGCGTTGCTCCGAATGCCGATGGGTGGTTTCCCCGACTGCAGGCGTGCAATGGGGTCTGTGGGCTGGCTGGTGCCTGCTCCAGATTCCCCTCTGAGTCCTCCTGGTTATTCTTTTAAACATTTGGTGCTTTTGAATCCAGTTTGCATTTAGGGTATTGTGCAACAGAATGTTACTGTGACTTGGCTTAGCCGTCCTTGTGGAACCAACGCAGTGTCTCAGTGCATCAGAACCGGAGTCCTTTTCAGTACGTTTGTGCAATGTGTGCTTGCAAGTTCTTGCAGGATTTTCTTCAGAGCGCTTCTAATTCCCAGAGGTGTGGCAACTTGAGAAAGAACTTGAAGAACCTAGCAGACGTGTTGAAAGACACAAACCAAAGGATTTCTTCATGTTGGCTTTGGGTTCTCCTACTGACATGGGCACGTTTCATGTCCTGGGGAATTCACTGCAGAAAATTCACCGACTGGTCCTGCCAAAATAACCAGGGGCACCAATTCTTTGCTTAAAATTCAAAGGTTACCAGCTAAAATTGTTTGAATTTAGCATGGGTTAAAAATCAAATTGCTTTGCTGGAAGTGAAAAAGCATGGTGCCTCAGGAGCTTGTTCCATTTTTAAAGTTGGAGGTGATTCTTTTCCTACGAGCCTTCCAAACAGGCAACACTATGACACCATCAGTTTCTTTTGGTGATGTCAAACTACGGATCAAGATGTAATTATAGAAAAATAAATGTTATGTGTAAAGGAGCCATCATATTGCTCATAATTAGAAGTAGAGCTTCATATTTGTTAGTAAAGCGCCCATCTTCATGTTTTTGAAGAAAACCAATAGTACTGTCAGCCCCAGCGTGTTCTGCATGCCACTAAACCTCTTCCCTCTGCCTCGTGGCCTGTTGAGAAGTGTTACCCAGGAGTGATTTTGGTTCTTGCCGCAGCTATACCAAGTGTTGAGAAAGCAAGCCTGATTTCAACACAAAACATGCCTTCAAAATGCAAATCCAGTGTACGACACACCCTTCCTGCACACCCAGCTTATCTCTGGTGGGTTTATACCTGCAGAGTTTTGGCCACAATGAACTGTTTGTTTGGAGGAGATGATTGTTGATCCTGACTCCAAGTCATTTTTCAGTATGAGGTCTCCGAGCCTGAGCTGAATATAGTGGCAAGACAGCATACATTTTCCTGTTCAACCCTGGGTAATAGGAGCTATAAAATAAAAAGGCAATGCTCTTGCTTTTGACAGATAAGCCTGGTAAAAGCTTGAGCTACGTAACTGCTTGTGAGCAGTGCAGCATCCATTATAACCCCACCGCATTTAGGGCTACAAGGATGGTGAGGGGACTGGAGCATCTCTCCTACGAGGGGAGGCTGAGGGAGCTGGGCTTGTTCAGCCTGAAGAAGAGAAGGCCGAGAGGGGACCTTATAAATGCTTACAAATATCTGAAGGGTGGGCGTCAGGAGGATGGGGCCAAGCTCTTTTCAGTAGTGCCCAGCGACAGGGCAAGGGGCAATGGGCACAAACTCAAGCACAGGAAGTTCCGTCTGAACATGAGGAAGAACTTCTTCCCTCTGAGGGTGACGGAGCACTGGAACAGGCTGCCCAGGGAGGTTGTGGAGTCTCCTTCTCTGGAGAGATTCAAGACCTGCCTGGACAAGGTACTGTGCAGCCTGCTGTAGGTGACCCTGCTTCGGCAGGAGGGTTGGACTAGATGACCCACAGAGGTCCCTTCCAACCCCTACCATTCTGTGATTCTGTGATTCTGCATTGCAACTAGAACGGGTTTTGGCTGCAGCTCTGCAGCCTGCCAGCGCCTACCTTAGGTTGTAGATGGGAAGATGAGAGGCTTTAAATGACAGTTCTGTGCTTACAAACACGTGGTATGTATTTATCTCCTTATTTACATTTTTCTACGTAAGAGTATTTCGATGGATTCGAATTCCTTACAAATATTAACAGGCAGTATTGTGCTGTACGCTGTCCTCCGGCGGTACGTTTTCCGGACCAGTTATTCACCTCAGCAAGTCACAGCCGGAGCCGAGGCCCTCACCGAACGCTGCCGGGGCCGGGCTGGGCCGAGGCGCTGCAAGGCGGCCGGGCCCGCCGCTGCCTGCCCTGGAGCACGGCCGCCCCCGGTGGCCGCCCGCCCGCCCGTCACCGCTGCCAGCCCGGGGAGGGAGCTCCCGGCCGTTCCGCCGGGGCGAGGAGCGGGGACAAAGCCAGTCGCAGCCGCCGGAAGGCGGAGGGCGACCGTGGGGCTGGGGGGGGGGGGGGGGGGGGGGGGGGATCATTATAGCAACCAGTGGCGGGAAGCCCGTGCGCATGCGCGGGGAGGGCGCGGTCCTGGCCGTGCGCGCATGCGCGGGCCCTGCCGGCGGGACGCTGACCGGGGCTTCGCGCATGCGCGCTGCGCTCGCGGCGGGGAGACGGTTGGTGGCCCGCGCATGCGCTCCGGCTGGGCACCGGGGCTCCGCGGCGGGGCGCGAGGAGCGGCGGGAGCCCGTGCCGCGGCGGCGAGGTCAGCGGCGGGTCGGGGCGGCGGGCCGAGCGGGCGGGGCGGCCCTCTCACGGCGGCAACGGGCGGGCGGGCGGCGTGACGTCATGACGCCGGCGTCGTCAGCGCGGCGCCACCTGCCGGCGGGGAGGCGGCATCGTCGTCGATCCCCGGGGTTGGCGTCACCTCCAGGGTGCGACGTCAGTGGTGTGACGTCATCCCCCCCCCCCGAGGAGCGGCTCCCTCGAGGCGGCAGCCGCGGGGCCTGGTGGCGCCGGGCCTGAGGGGAGCCCCGGGCCTGAGGGGAGCCCCAGGCCTGAGAGGCCTGTCCCAGTCACAGTGGGGAGTAGCAGCGGCCGCAGGGCACCTCGGAGCGCGGCATGGGAGCGCTGACGCACTGGGGCATTCACGCTGGGTGCCGTGGGGTGGCTGGTGGCAGGACGAGGCTCCGGCCTTGGTGGTTACGTGGCACCAAAAGCAAAAACTCGGCGGCGAAGGCAGAGTTGTTCGGCGGAAAGCCTGGCTACGAGGGGTCAGAGTTTGGGTGTGCCTTGGCTGCTCAGGAGAGGCGTTAAAACATGTGTTTAACGCGTCTGGCCACGAAGCAAACTGGTTTCCAGCAGCCGTGTCAGGGAAAGCAACTCCGAGAAGCCTGTCAGCTGCCTCACGAAGCAACGCAGAACTTCAGCTTTCTCTTCCAGGCTCGGGGGCGCGAGGAGCAGTGGATGGGCTGGCCCCAGGGGGAAATAGCGGCTGTTTTACTGGCAGCACCTCATCCCTGGTCCTGCAGATGCGCAGGTGCTGCTTTTAACCGTGCCCTTTTTAAATAAATCCAAAATTACGCATTTGCCGGCCAAAACTATCCATTAGTTGTCCTGAATGCTTTGAGTCTAGTAAAGCCCAAAGGCGGTAGCGTTGCCTGGTGCTCGGTCTGTTGGCTCCTGTGTAAACTCTCGGGAATCACAGGCTGGGTGCGGTCACTCTTTTAGCTACAGAACCAGACCCGTGTGTGGCTGGCTGCCGTATCTACTTAAGATCCCATTTTTCATCTCCGTCCTGGTCCCTCCTCTCTCCTTTGGTTTTGCTGTTTGGATTAAAACAGTTTTGTGGATAGCCAGAAGTCATTTTATTGCTTTACACGATACGGATGTGTCAGAGGCAGACCAGAAACAGAATTTTTATTACAAGCTTTACGTTTGGAAGAAAATGGACCTCGAGTTCTTTTGAGCATTTGCTTTTCCCACTGGGTCAATTTTCATTACAGTTTTTTTCCAAAGAACCTGTCAAATGGTAGAAAATAGCAGGTTAAACAGGATGTTTGACACGTTATTGTATGCTAGTGAAACTCAGACTGTGCCTCAGTTGAATTCAAGGCCCTTGTCCAGAGTTTCTAGAAAGAACTTTTCCTGAGAGCTGAACACAGAGGAGTTGCCGTCATTGTCTGAGAGCTGACCTCTTGCTGTTACTACAGCGGTCCGTGGAAGATACACATTTATGCTTCCGGGAGAGAAGTGGTGTGATAGCAGCATTCCCCAGAGCACTCGCAGCAAGGCTGTAGGTAGCAGTATATTTGGATATTGAGAAGGAACTAAGTTAAGAAAAGGAGAAGAAGAAATTTTAAAATGTATTTTCAGAACAGTAAACCAAGCCTATTTATGACGGATGCTGGAGCATGGAGAGCAGATCTGATAGTGTGGAAGCAGCATGAAGCAACATATCCACAAAGTAGTGTGTTGTGTATTTTACTGTAGGTCTTATGTGTGATTTTAGCTGAGAAGAGAGCAAGTTATACTTTGTTACAAATTAATGAAATGTTAGTGTGAAAGATAGATTATTAGATCACCTATAGAAATCCATGATGAGTGCTTTTCAGAGCAAGCATCTTTCTGTTTTAGAGAATGTAGGGAAATCAAGATACTGTGTTAAATTTCACTTTATATTTGGCTTTTGCGATGATAAGCTTCAACTTAATGACAAATCAGAAGCTACACTTTTTGGGAAAAAATAGTACTGGTAGAACTTACATTGTTTGAAGTGAACGCGCCCTTTAGAATACCAGTGTCTTCTGGAGAGAAATGGCTTGAGTATTTAATATTAAAGTGTTCGTATTTCTCTTTATATTCACTTTTTCATTAATTATTCAGTTGATTTTCTTGCCACAAGCATCCATAACATTGATTACTCTATTCTTGATCTACAAAATGGTGGCGTTGCCTGGCATGGTCAGAATTATCCATGTTGGAGTGGACTCAGACACTTGGGATAAGTCACGATCAGTCTGGAAGAGTGATGGGCTGAGTAAGGCTTTGCACTGGGTATGGCACAGGCAGGTGGCACAGCACCGTCCCCAGGCTGTGTGCCACTGGTGCTGCACAGTCAATGCCAAGGCATCCTCTTTTGAATGAGTCGTGCTGTAGGTTCACTGTAACAATTTCGCCACTGTGAAGGAAATAGAGCCTTTTTACGGTTACAGTGTGCCTGTCGATATGGCCACAGGGTCGTATAGGGACCTGCCGTTGTGCTGATTAGCTCTCTGGACTCCTACCTCCTTTGTAGTCATCGCTTCCCAGCTCAGATTTACCAGTCCTGGAAGCATGGCCTTGTCCCAACACGATGGCTTTGTGCTAGTTTACCAGGTGGTCTGCATCCTTCTGCCTCTGTCTGCCGTCAGCACCGCCTGACAGTTCCTCTCTCTGCGTCATCAGACAGCTTGATCAGCGGTCGTTTGTGTCTCTCCTAACTCATTTCCTAAGCCTAAGTAATAGAAAACAGGGTAGACAGAGAGTTAATCGCCGTGGGATGGTACTAGAAACATACGTGCTCAATGACTGCTGTTTGCAGTTGCATTTTGAAACCTATCTAGCTACATTTTAATCATTTTGCATGTGTTGTATTGATTTTGTATGATTCTAATTGATCATTTTGTCCCTCGATACTTCTTTAATGGTTTACAAAAGAATTACACCTCTGTTAAAGCACAGAGGTCTCATTAAAAAGGTATTAGCTTAACATAGGAGATCTTGGCTTTCATAAAACTGTGTTGATTGTTATTAATTTTATTACCCATCTTTATTCATCAGTTCCCATATAAGCCATTTCTTTAACCGCCTGGCGCTGATCTCAGTCTGAAAGATGGGTGTTTACTTCTCTAATTGTCCTTTTTGAAAAATCACAGTGACTTCTGCTTGCCAATGATCTGATTCCCTTGACAGAAATACCTTTGGTAGCTGCTGTTGAGTACGCTTTGGATTGCTGTTGGAATAGGCTACTTTTGTCAACGTCACGTTCTGGAGATTGTAAGAATGTTTAGTTCTGCGCCTTCTCAGTATTAACAGTTTTACAGTTTGTTTTATGATGACCTACTAGCCTTGGTAGGTTTTTCTTTTTTGGTTTTGATGTACACCAAAAGATCTTTCTGAAAGTCCTTAACTTTTCTGACCGGAAAACTAATCTTACGTAATCGTACCTCCTTCTAGTTTTATACAATTCCTTGTTTGTGTGCAGTGCTATCCAATTCCCTTATCGAGATGCTATTTTACCTATTTGTTTTTATTATTACTCTAATTACTGCTAGTTCTCTGAACACCAAATTAGGTTTTAATAAGTTTTGTTCTCTTTATTGATTTTCTTGGGCCTCTAGTGAAATGTTTTTATTCAGTCCTTAATTCTCAATTGTAATTTTCTGTTGAAATTAATAATTTTTTGTTGTTTCAATCAAATCAAATAAGCATTTTTGAAACACCGGCTATATATATTTCTAATTTGTATGCTACTGTGTTTGCATACAAGCCTTGAGCATTTGCACCTGAGCAACCGTTAGTTTTTGGTTTTATGTTCACTTCCCCTTTATCCTTCCAGAGGAGGTATGAAGTAAAAATTTCTATTTCTGTGAAGTGCTTTATAAGGTAAGGTTAGTTTCTACAGTATTTGAACGATAGAAGGGCATTTTGTCAAGTAAGTAGTGGTTTAAAGTTCATGTCTGGAATGTAATAGATATTTTACTGGCTATGAAATGCTTTACCATACATACAGGGTACTAGTAGGGGGAGGTGTAGTCTTTGAAAGAAATGTGAGCATGGTACGCTGACAGGATATCAGGGGATAGAAGTGGGTAGCATCAGGTAGACATTCATACAGGTCATTGCTAAGATTGCTCGTTAGAATCTCATTACAATTTTCCTAGCTATCATTTCCTTGCTTATGTAGACTTGAGTTAATTTGGCATTTCCTGTATTTCCATGTCTGGTTTTGTTAGCGTTTTCTGGCACAGGGCAGAGACCAGGGCAAGAGGGTTGGTACCTGACTTTGAATTCCTGTTCTGCACTTCCATTTGCCCTCTCCTCAGAGAACAAGCACTGCTGTCCTCAGTGTTAATGTGTTTGCGCTTCCACAAGCGCAGAGACCCTGCACTGTACAGATCTTGTGTTGTGTCTTGGCAGAGTCGTGACTGTGGTAAAGGTGTAGGTTAGTGCAGGAACCTGAAGAGAGCAGGCTCTAGTGAAGAGAGTCCCTAAAAGTATGGAGGATAATATGCTTTTTCAGAAGACATACTGCTGACGTGTAGGCTCTTCTCCATCAAGAACCCGTAGAAAGATTTTTTTTAAGAGGATTTGGTCTGGAGGAATCCCTAGGGACCGCCTTCTGGCGTGGTTTCCAGAACAAACACTACAGAAGTTCTTTCCCTCTCCAGTATTTGGACGGGCTTGATTGAAAATTTTGCTACCAACCTTCAGATCTTTAGGCTGCAGCTTATAAAGAAAGAGAAGGGGAGGAGGGGTCAATAAAACTTTCAGTGCCAATGCAACATCGTGCATCCCATTGTCCTGTCTGCTGTCAACACTCTATAATTAACAGCCTAGATTCATACAGGCCATGGCAATTAACTCCTTTCTGAAGACTGAGATGATGTCAGTCACTTTGATCCCATTCTTTGACTTTCCCATAAGTTCTGGCCAGCCTTGCAGGACTGTCAGGACCACTCCTGTGTGGATGTTGCTGGTGGAGGAGGTGTGAGAAGGTGCTCCTGCCAAGGGAGGTACCACCCTTCCTGCAGCAACCCACTCTGCCTGGCACACAGAGCGCAGCCTCACTCCACGCTTCGTGTCTTGTGGAGGTGGGTGCTGCAGGCTCAGCACCACATCTTCCTGTGCCCAGTTAGGAATGCAGCTGCCTGTTGGGCTGCTTCACTGGTGGAGACTGGGGGAGAGGCTCTGTCTGCAGCGTGGGGCGATTCATACTTTCACCACAAGGAAACGGTATGTATGAAAAGGAATTCAGGTTGCTCTTTGCCTCGCTTTCTAGTGTTAAATAATCACTGTTCCCCTAGTATTTCTTGTGAAACCCAGGAAATTGCTCCCAATGTAGCATGGCACTTTCCTTTTTTGAAGGCGTAGATCTGGTCTTTCTTTAAAGTTGAGTAATTGAGGAGGACATGTACCGAGGCACCACTGCGGGGGTGGAGAGGGGAGAAGGTATCTACTGGGTACAAGTTTTTGAGGTCTACCTAGTGTTGATCTATGCTTTCTAGCCATGACGATGACATATTCTTGGAGGCTGAAATGGCAGGAGAATTGTTCCTGGAACAAACAGACTGTTCAAAGCTGCCAGCGAGCAGGCCCAGATGTATATTTGAGAGCTCAGAAGAGATAGCATCAAGTGGTTGGACTGCTGGTAGAAATACGCCTTCAGTTGTTAGAAATGAAGCTGCTCTGAAAGGTGGGAGGGTAGCAGACATCTTACCTGTTTTATGGGGTTTTTTTGAGAAGGATTCTATGATTGAACCAGGTAATTACAATGCAGTAAGGCTTTTATATGCACATGTTAAACTGGTTGAAATGATCATCAAGTTATCTGTAGATGTCTGTCACTATATATTGTTAACCTGATAGCATCATATCAACATTGTAGCATAGTTTCTCCAGTAGACCGTCTCTCAGTAGTCTAATGGAGTGGTTTGAATCTGCCAACAAATCAGGAAATAATCTTTAATGTAGCTTGCTCAGAAATCTTTTGAAAAGGGGAAAGAGATGAGGAATTGCCATGAATGGTAAACCATCTGAGAGAGGAAACTGGCTGAAAGGCAGCAAAGAGCATCCAAGGGTTCATTCTGGATCTACCTTGGCATGTGCCTGGTGGTCCCACGGGGCAGTGACGCAGCTTTTTCAGCTCAGTTGAGATCAGAAGTGGCTCCAGCAGGCTCTGAGCTGCAGGTAACACAGTAGATCATGAGCTTTGGTGTGGAGGACTGTAAAGTGGAGCATGGAGGTGGAAAAAGAGATAAATCATATGGAACACCTTAATGATACCAGATACTGAAAGAGCCTTGGGCATCTCTGTTCATGTAAAACCTTTGCTCAGGAAGCAGGTGCTTGCAACACAAAGCAAAGAAGGTGTTAGGATGTGCAAGGCCTGGATGCGGAAGGAATGCGAACAATAGAAAAATTCTTCATCCCCAGTCTGCTGTCTGCAGTGCTGGTGAGCGTGTCTCAGAACAAGCAATGGAGAGTGAAGGAGGCTCAGGGAATACTGATGGAGATGATTAAGGGCCAGGAAAGATTCTCTTAGGAAAAGAGAAAAGACTAGGACTCAGAGAGCAGACACTGGAGGTTGTGGTACCTATAATTTAATAAAATACTGAGTGGTTTGAAGAGAGTGGATTTGGAGCTTCTGTCTTCCTTGTCTCAACAGCAGGCAGTCAGTGAAGCAAACTGAGAAAAGGCATACTTTCTGTTGGAGTTTTTCAGTTAAAGCAGGGAACCCAATTCAGTAGATGCCTGTGAGCCTAAAAATGGCAGAATCAAAATGGCAAGGATGTTACATGGCTAGAGGGTTGCGATAGTAACATTGATGGATTTCTGTAAGAATTAACTGTTGTGGTTCTGGTTTCAAGGAAGTTACCAGGAAACAAAATGAGTCCCAAGTGGAAAAGGCAAGGACAAACGATTTGTAGGATTGTAGAATAACTCAGGCTTGAAGTGACCTCTCTAGTCCAGCGTCCTGCTCAAAGCAGGGTCAGCTGTGGGGTCAGACCAGGTTCCTTGGGGCTTTATCCAGTCTGTCTGACCTGTTCGGCCTGCTGAAGGGTTCTGGGCTTTTTCTGCAGAGGCGTGCGGTGCTGCTCACTGCCGGGGACACAGTGCTGAGCTGAGCAGCCCCTGAGCAATGCATCTGACACGCATATGTATTTCAGGTACATAGATGAATGGAAGTGGCAGAGCTTAGCACCATTAGAGCACGTCCTGTTGCTGTCTCTCTGCCCCTGCAACTTGGAACCTGAGCAAAAAGAGCAGTCAGTACAAAATATGCAAAATCTAACCTTTTCCTTCCATTTTCCAGGTTCCATCTTTCATTCTTATTGGTCCGGATTTGCACCATTTTGCTGATGCACATTTACCTGAAGGGCACAGCTGGGCTATAGATTTGGCGTCTAAGTGAATAGGTAAGTGCTGCCCTTTGTTTTATTTGACCAGCTTTGTGATTTGTTGAGTCCTAAAACCTTCCAAAATGAATACTATACTGAAATAAATTATTTTCAAAGCCGTTACTTTTCAAGCTCTACAAACTGTCGCCAAAACTGACTGCTAGGTACATCAGTAGCAGCAGCATCAGAAATACTGAGATGTTGAACAGAGCAGGAGTCTGCAAATACAAGTCTGGAAAGGGAGAAGTAGGACAGATAAGTTCTTAGTTAGATTTGTATCAATTGTGCATCTGACCTTGTCTACCTGGGCACTGAACATTGATTGCAAATGCAAAAGTGCTGATCTATTTTAAAGTTTAGTATCAGGAGCTCACCATAAATTAATATGACAGTACAGATGTGTCTGTGAGAGGTATTTAAAGCCATGGAGGATGTGAGATTCTGTTTTTCTCCACATACTGTTTCCTACTTAGAAGAAAATGGTCCATTTACAGTGATAACTACACCAAGATTCTGTCCAGGAAAATTAAATTTATGAACTGGCTACATAAAACTTCAGTTTCTCTCTAACAGGAAATGACTCCAAGATTCACAGCAAAATCCTCTGCTGGTTTGGGAGCCTGAGTTTAAAATAAATAAATCTATTAACATCTGTAATTGCTTATAGGAAAGGCTGACCCATGAAAGTGTGTAACCAGCATTCCTCAGCCTCGCGTGTCTGCAGCCAAGCCATTTGAGAAAACAATCTCGCATGTGTTTTTCCTGCTTTTTGAGTCTTTCTGTGCCCAGAGCTTTACTGGAGAAACTGAACCTCAGCTGCTGCCATTCCAAGTGAAACACTATGGTTTAGGCTTGAAAGAAATGGGGTTTGGGAGCAATATAAAACCTCTGGTAAAATAGCCAGAGCTGTAGTGAACTTAGGACTAGGAAGAAGAGGACAATCAAAATGTCTAAGAATAGAGATCTAGTTTTAATGTTGCCTGGGGGTTGATGGCATTTCCATCTGCACATTGTACCTAGTGCTGTTCCAAGTAATCCCTAGCTAGTACTGCTGTTCTTACTGTAGCTGAAAAGATTAAGAAACTTATTGAAAAATATCATTTGTTTAGTCTGTTTACCTTGTGTATTTGACAGCAGTTTGTGAAACATGGTCAGTGCCATGGTTTATTGACTACTCAGAGGAGGAGTTCAGTATTAGTTAGCAGGAGAGCTAATCCTGGTTGTGAGCAGCCATGGAGGTAAGAGAAGAGAAAGAATGAACCTGTTTGACAGAGTTATTCTCAGACTTGTCCCAGAAACCCTTCTGAAATGCCAGAAATTGCCTTTATTTGCTTCTCAGAATGAGGTCAGGCTCTCCTCTTTAAATCTGCTGTGTCACAAAGCAGAATTTTACACTCTAGAATAGCTGCTTGATCTGAAGGACTATTTTTTCTTCCCCTGCTGCATTCCCTGGTCTTGTGTTATATAAATGTAAGTATGAATGCATATAAAAAAAGGACAGTCTCAAATTCCGAGCCCCAGCACAAAAGCCTACCCAGTATCAGATACCTGTTTTGAACGGTTTCCTCTTGTTCCCTAATGTGGCTGTTGCATGTCTCTAGTTCGATTATAGTGATAGTGGTTTGGGTCAATACATGCTTTTTCTAATCTTACTATTTTATAAAAATTCTCTCCTCCTTTGAAGTTCTACCCCAACCCTGTCCCACAGTGCATCTGCATATACCATCCTGCATAATGACCTTTTTTATTTCTTTATTTAAGGGCTTTATTAAGTGTCTTTCTGAAGCCCTGTGGTATATCACGAAGTTCCTATGCATGCTCTGCACAAACTGCTCAACTTATAGTCTAGAGACCTCTGAAGAACCAGCTTGTTGGTGCATTATGTGTGAAAGCAAGTGGGGTCCTTGGAGAGAGAATGTGCTCTACTAAATGGCTCTGAATTAAGTCTAGAAGGATGAACTGTCAGAATAGCGGAGAAGCACCCACTGTGTTGACCTCATTGAAGTCTGGAGAATGGAGATCTTTGAGGTGGTGGAAGGGACTTGGTGAAAATTGGAGGTCACGGAGGATGCAATCCTGAACTGTCTGGTATCTTCCCCTGCCCTCCTGTCCTCACAGTGTCATTAGGCCAGTGTTACTGGAAACTGCAGGCCAATGGATGAACAGGACAATGATTTTAAAGAGTTGTGGGCGAATCTTTTGGGTAGAGCAAAGAAAAAAGCTGGGGAGGCGGATGCAGCAAAGAGGGCTCAGAACAGGTCAAAGAGCACTGCAGCAAGAAGCAAAGTAAGAAGAGGTAAAGCTGCTGCTAGGAGTCAAAACCATCATCGCTTACCAGCAGCAAAGGAAACAAACTTGCCTCAAGATTTGGGTCCAAAGGAGCAAGCATTGGTGCACAAAGAAGGTGGAGACACTGTGGCCTGTAGTAGTGGTGAGACTGTGGAAAGGGATGGAAGAAGAAGCCCTTTCCCTGCAAGCCAGCTAAGTACGGTGGCCAGTGAGTGTAGCCAGAGGATTCTGACAGGTGAGTGAACTGAAAGCTTTCAAACAGAAATCGGGTAGGACTGAAAAGACTGTGTAGTTCAGTGGAGCTCTTCAGAAGTCTACCTGGAGGGGATATGTAGCAGCACTGATCGAAGCAGACTTGCATCTCATGTTTCCATCTACACTTAGCTACTTAGGCTTAGCCAGGGGTTTAACCTAGGAGTGTGTTCTGTGCTACAGGCAGACAGAAGATGTCCTTCAGGAAGGTGAAGTCTTGGTACAAGGCCAAAGATGTAAACAAGTTAAGAAAGGTGTTGGATTAATTCATAAAGGCTTAGTCCTTCAGTGGTTATTAAACATGATGGCCAGGATGCCATCACCAGTGCAGGAAGTCCTTAAACTGATAAATAAGATGTTGTGGTTTAACCCCAGCCAGCAGCTAAGCACCATGCAGCCACTCACTCACTCTTCCCTGGTGGGATGGGGGAGAGAATCGGAAGGGCAGAAATGAGGAAACCTGTGGGTTGAGATAAAGACGGTTTAACAGGTAAAGCAAAAGTCAGACAGGCAAGCAAAGCGAAGCAAGGAATGCATTCACTGCTTCCCATTGGCAGGCAGGTTTTCAGCCATCTCCAGCAAAGCAGGGCTCCATCACGTGTAGCGGTTGCTTGGGAAGACAAATGGCATCACTCTGAACATCCCCCCTCCTCCTTCTTCTTCCCCCAGCTTTATGTGCTGAGCATGGCGTCGTGTGGCATGGGACATCCCTCTGGTCACTCGCTGGTGGGGGGGTGAGGAGCAGAAAAGGCCTTGGCTCTGTGTAAGCGCTGCTCAGCAATAACGAAAACAACCCTGTGTTATCAACACCGTTTTCAGCACAAATCCAAAACGTAGCCCCATACTAGCTACTATGAAGAAATTAACTGTATCCCAGCCAAAACCAGCACATAAGGTCAGTCAGGAGAAGGATTATTACGAACCTGTCCTGTCCTGATGAGCCATTTCTTAAACATGTGTTGCTGACTGCACTCAGGGGCAAGATACTGGGCTGGCGAGACCTTTGGTCCCACCCTGCATGCTGCCCGTATCCACAGGGTACCTCCAGTGAAGCAGTGGTGTGCTGAGGGGTTAGTCTGGCATTGCCAGATAGATCTAAACTCCACTGTGGCACAGAAGCCGGATACCGTTACTGTAGTTAGCAAGTATAAAGTCATGTAATAGCTGAACAAATTGTTCACTGCTTCCTCTTAAGAATGGTTGTTGCAAAACTGAGCCTGGCTTAGGCTGCTGTTGGGAAAGGCTTCCAAGCAGCAATCTGGGCAGCTCAGCTGTGTGTTTAAACCTGACTGTAAAGCTCTGGTGTTTTCTCCCCCTCTAGTAAATACTGTGAGTGGCTGTTCCCAGACTACACTATCCTTCCATCCTGCTACACAGCCAGGGACCTGCTCTTCACCCACCTCAAAGATACCGCAGCTTGCAGGGTCGAAGGTGCGGGTGGCAGAGCTGGTAGTGGAGAGAATGCAGCAGTTCAAGAGAGTGGCACCTGAGCAGCTAAAACACAGCACAGATGACAGCTTGCCAAAGTCTGTAGCCCTCGGGGATTTCCCTGATGAAAGCCAGGAGCAGAACCCACCAGAGAATGGTACGTTTCTCCTGTTAGCTCTTGTACTTGCAGAAAGAGCTCTGTGGGCTGGAGAGAATGGTTGCATGAGAAGCAGTCCAGATTCCTGGGCTTTGTTCCCAGCTAGCCTAGCGGCCCAGTGTGCAGCACTGAATAAATCACTCCAGATCGCTGAGAAAGTTTGCTTTCTCTATTGCTAATGGACTATCAGTGCTTTTCTGCCAGCTCTTCTCTGAGGCTGAATTAACCTTACGCTCAGTTCTGGAGGTATAATTGTCTTCTTGGAAACAGGTTGAAATTCCAGCAGGATCAGTGAACTTTGTCATCCTTCCCTTGGGAGCTAGGCAGCTGTTAGGTAAAAATGACTCGTAGGCCCTGTCTTTGGTAGATCTCCAGGCACTCTAAAAAAGTAATATGTTCTATGCAGATGAATTAAATTCACAGCAATTTTACTCTGGTTTGGTTCTTTACAAGTCAAGACCCTGTTAGTTCTGTACAGACATGAAAATCTGCTGTGTTTTAATATGCGGTGTAGAAGATCCCATGTTCTCCCCAGAAACTTTAGCCAGAACTTTAGCTCTGACATGTGACGTACTGTGAACAAATTGCCACCTCCTGCTCCCAGGGCAGCGCAGTCCTGTCACATTTAAAGAGTGCAGTTTGTACATTCCCTTGTGAGAGATCAAAGGTGAAGATGCAAGAGAGAGATTGCAATTTATTTTTATATGTCTGATTTAATAAACTAATAATGACAAGTATAATGGCTCCATGCCTTTCATACAGGAGTCTTAGTTTTCTGTCTTTGATCGTCTCTCCCTTCGTTGCCAGATACCCACCATCTTCCATCCATGGAGCATGACAGTGCTCTGGCTTTGGTTCTTCAGCAGGAAACCAAAGAGGAAGCCCTGGCAAGCCTGGAGGATGCAGGCTTGTTTTTTTGTCAGATCTGCCAGAAGGATCTCTCAGCCATGAACACAACGCGACGAGAGCAGCATGTTAACAGGTGAGAGACCAGCCCGATGTGTCCTTTCCATATCTGCTCCCCCTTAACCTCATAGACTGCTCACTCAGCCTTTACAGAATGTGGTGGCAGCAGGGGAATGTGCGTCGTGGCATTGACCTTTATGGCTTGAATTAACGAGCCGTTTTGATCTCAAAGCAGAGGCTGATTGTCTTGCCCTGCAGGGCTTCTGCATGTGTGTGGTGAGGCCAGTGCTGGTTTCATCAGTAGTGTCGCAGAGGAGCTGCAATTGTAAAGGGACTGTAAAAATTAGTGACTGCAGATTTTGAGATCTATTGATTTCAGCTAACAAAGTAATGTTTGCTCTAGTTTGCTAAAAATGATTTGTCTAAGGTCTGCTAGTATGTCACTGCGTATCCAAGCTGTTTGCTAAGGGAAAGGTGATACTATTCAGAAAGATGACTGAATTGAAATTAGTGCCCTTAATTTAATACTTTCCTTAGTGGTAAATATCAAGTACTGTTAATATATTATGTACAGATAGCTATTCGTAAAGTAGAAGTCTGTGCATCTCTGTTGAGAAACTATCAGAAACAGCACATTTCAATGACTGTAATTTCTTACTTTGAGCGCTTTCAGAAGGTAAGAGTGATTTGATTTGTGCAGTCCTGCATCATGTTATTGGGTGGCTTGCATTCATTAGGGTCATCTGCAGCTGCAGCTTTAGAGTTGTTATTGCCGTTTCTGTCTTCAGATACTTACTGCTGCTTGAGAGGACAGAGGTTGTAAAACAGTGACAGTGTGTCAGAAATGCTTTTTGGAAATTAAGTCTGCTTTCTGAACTGTTAAGCTTGTAGTCATATGGTGAGATTACAAGGGGATGTTAGCAATGGATTTTTTGAAAGCAGTCTTCATCACAAGAGATAAAGCTGCAGACGGATGGACGCACTGGCAAGCTAATAGTCACCAGTCCTAGTCCATCAGGTGAATGGTCTCTTAACACAGCCCTGTGTGTGTCATTACCTAATCAGGAAGTTATTTTTATAATAGGTACTGCAGAGCTAGGATTTCACACCCTGAATCTCGTTGGAGAGGACAGGAAAAAGAACCATTAGGTTTTTCTGTATAGTTTTGGCCTACCAGAAATTGTTAGAAATGCATAATCCTTCACTCTGGAGTGCGGTGTTCATTTCCACTGGTCACTTTTCTTTGACATAAAACACTGTCCTTGTCAAGTGTGGTACCTGACTTGAAAACGCTTGCCTTCTTGACACTGCATGTGGTCGTAGTAAGAAGGACCAGAAGTAGTCCTGTTTCAGGAAGGAAGACTTACCATTTCTCTGGTAGGGTGATTCCTATTTTAACAGTGGTTTATAAATTAAATGGGACGTTAGCATGAATGCAGGAAGAGGGATTAGGTAATGGACACGTGATGAAGTTAAAGAAGGTTATTACCTGTGCTTGCTTCTGAGCAACATGTTTTTAATATGCCTGTGAGGCCGTAATCTCCATGTAACTGTTACACGTCATACTCATCACAGTGGTGGGCACAGAATTCTTGTTTCTTTAGGGGATGTTTCTGGCTGTTACAGACATTAGAGATGATTGTGCTTGCTTTTCTTTAATATGGTTTGAATCTTAGTGTGGGAAGTTTTGAAGTCTTCAGAGGTAAGCTTTGCCATCGTCCCACAGGTGTTTGGATGAGATGGAAGAAGCACAAATGTTGTCCTCCAGCAAACCACTGGTCCCTGAGTGTCCCATCTGTGGGAAGCAGTTCCAAACCCCACAGAGCAGAGTCAGTCACTTGAAGCGCTGTGCGGTTGAGATGGATGTTCCTCCTAAGCTGCTTCTTCAGGCGGTGCAGTTGCAGGTGTCCACACTGGGTGATGCACCTCTTCAGTGTCCCAGGTAAGCTTGTGAAAATAAACAATGCTGGTTACTTTCTTTAGCCTGAGAGATGTTGACCCTGTGCTCCTGGGGATGAATGGTAGGAGCAGGGCAGACTCGCAGGCTGGGTGGGCCCCAAGTCCAAAGAAGATGAAGTGGAGCCATGACCCGGTCCCACATAAGGAGAACACGGTAGTTGGAGAAATCGTCTTGCTTTCCTTCAGAAGTGGTCAGGTGGTGGATGACTTTAAAAGTCAGCAGGCAGGAGCAAAATGGGCTGTAAATAATCTTACACTGGTGTGTCAGAAACATTTGTGCTCTGTGAGGCAGTTACGCAGTAAAGCTGAATGGTGTGTTTGAGCGTATTAAGCAAACCACATAGTACGAGTGTGCAGTCTCTCCTGAGCATCTGTCGTGCCAATGCCTCAGCTATTCGGCTTGTGGCTGTATGGAAATACATGTTTTACACCCTGGGCCAAAGAGGAAACAGAAGTGATATTTTGAAATGCAGAGCTGCATCTGCTGTCTTGGATTTGAGCAGAATCTTTGGAATACAGCGAGTGATGCCTGACTGAATTTGCAGACGGGCTTGTAAGTCCCTTTGTGCTGAGGAAGGACTGTTGCCTGTTCCCCACGGAAGTAGAAGAGTGGGAAAGCAATTTCTGGTGATCTTGTTTTTTCCCTGCTTCAACTTATTTTTTCCCCTTTGGTACAAAAAAACATTCAAGATAGAGATAGCAGATGTTTGCATCAGTGCTGTGGTCTTGTGGTTACCTTTTTGAAAGAAGACTTTCTCTAAATTGCTCTGAATTCCATGGGTGAGAAGAAATCATTTGCTCACTGCCAGGGAAGAAGGTACTGAATAGTTTTTCATTATCCTGGATATGAGAATCTCTCTGAGCAAGTAGAGCAGCTGGTCTGGACTGTTCAGTGTTTCTTGTCTCTGCTCCAGTCACGTTAACTTGGGCTTCACACTGCATTCTTGTATTTCAGCAATCAACCGAACAGGTCAAAGCGAAAAGTCTCTTCCAAAGAGGACTCAAAGAAAATGCAGAAGAGGGCCAAAATGGAGACGAAGGATGAAGATTTGCTGGTTGCTATGGCAATGTCACGCTCCCTGTTGGAGCACGAAAAGCAGGAGCAAGCCAAATCAGTTACAAATGTGAAACCAGTGGCTGCTTTGCCAATCAAATGGAAGCCAGGATCAGGTATGTGCTCAAGTGAGTTGGTGTCGAAGGCTGTGTTATTGGAGGAGTAGTGTAACACAGCCCGCGCTTCACTAAAACTTTCCTGTTGGGTATAGGAGGGATGACAGCCCTGTTTCTGTTTTACTTATGCTGTCAGAGCTTCAACAATATGCAGTATCCACACAGTTAAGAAAGGCTGCAGGATGTCCATGGGTTTCAGTGAAATCCCTTAGGAATCTGATGCTTTTTTTTTACCTATTGATTCTTTTGGATCTGTAAAATATTCTGAAGCTAAGCTGTTGTGTTTTTTTAAACTGTGGAAGTGAAAAGAAATAACACAAAAATATTATTGTTATTTCTTCTGCAGTACATTTTTTCCCTATTCATCCTGCTACAGCCTGGATTAACGCAGCTTTTTCAGCCTTATCTCTTATCTCTGTTTTCTTTCGGTAACAGACACGTGTGTATGCTACATGCTGTTGAGCATATGCTGCACTATTTCAGTGTGCAAAAATGTTCAGAAAGGAAAACCACTGCCAGGGGAAATCTTTGAGTACTGCGTAGAGGGGAGAATTCACTCTTTGTGACACTGCTCAGGTCCCCTCCTGCCGATAAGTAATGCCGGTTGGATCTGGGGCTGGGCATTAGTAAGACAAAAGCCATAAGACACAGGATTTCCAAATGAAATTGTGCAGTGTTTGTGTGAGCTGTGGTTTGGTATCGTCAGAAACCAGTACACAAGAAAAGGAGTCCTTCATGGATTTACTGGCTTTTTTTTCTCCCTTTTTTGTGAAGCACTGGGATCTAGTCAAGCGCTGTACAGGCACCATTCCATGGGTCTGGGAGGTAGACTGCATGGATACCGGTTGCTTCTGTAATGACCAGATTTTTTAGAGATGTGGCTGCTCCCAACGGGCAGCAGAGCAGTGTGAGCAGGAGTCAGTCTTTTCTGGAGTTCATTTCTCCCATAAGGGTGATGTGAGGCTTTGGACTACCTGTGGAAATCTTTAGAGTTGTGTTCAGCTAGCAGCTGCCTTTTGGGCATCACTGAGTCAACACTTGAAGGAGCTGGCATGATGAGCTCCTCTGCCCTGTGTTCAGCTGTTTATTTATTTTAGTTCCTCTTCCTTTTCTTTCTAAAGAGAAAAAACGACGTAAAAGAGGCCCAACTGCACCTCCACCATTACTACTTCAGGACCCAGAGAAGGCCCGCCAAAGGATCCAAGAGCGAGTAGCTATGCTGCTTGCAGAAGAGATGGAATTCCCTCCCACCCCTCAGCTTCCTGCTAGTAGGATTTTGGAGGATGAATCTGGGAAAGCAGCCTGGCTCTTGCCATTGCCCAAAGCTAAGGAGTGCTTTTTATGGAATTTCAGTGCTCTGACAGGGCCCTGTGACCCTGAATCATTCTACACTGCTGGATTAAACCCTGCAATTGTACCTTGGAAGTCTGTGCAGGTGGGATGCTCTGTTGTCCTTGCTCTGATACTTGTGTGCCCTGGTTCACTTGCCTTGTAACCCTTCTGTTTCCTCACTTGGTATTTAAACGAGTGATCCCTTGCCTCTGCATGCTCACTGCTCGTGCACGGTTGTCCCCTGGTCTTACACGGTTAGGTTTTATGATCTTGAACTTTCATTTCTCTCTTTTGGAGAAGAGACCAAGGCTCATGTTACAATGTTATTCCTTGACCTTTCAGGAAGTAAAACTGATGGGAACAGAGAGTATTGAGTAAAGGGCCCCATCCTGGTCATTTTGCCACTAGAATCACAGAATCATAGAATGGTTTGGGTTGGAAAGGACCTTGAAGATCACCTGGTTCCAACCCCCCTGCAATGAGCAGGGACATCTTCCACCAGACCAGGTTGCTCAGAGCTCCATCCAGCCTGGCCTTGAACACTGTCAGGGAGGGGGCATCCGCAGCTTCTCTGGGCAACCTGTGCCAGTGTTTCAGCACCCTCCTGGTGAAGAATTTCTTCCTAATATCTCATCTAAATCTGCCCTCTTTTAGTTTAGAGCCGTTCCCTCTTGTCCTATCACTACACACCCTTGTGAAAAGTCCTGCTCCATCCTTCCTGTCGGCCCCTTCAGGTACTGGCAGGCTGCTATAAGGTCACCCCGGAGCCTTCTCTTCTCCAGGCTGAACAGCCCCAACTCCCTCAGCCTGTCCTCGTAGGAGAAGTGCTCCAGCCCTCGGATCATCTTCGTGTCCCTCCTCTGGACCCGCTCCAACACATCCATGTCCTTCTTATGTTGGGGGCTCCAGAGCTGGACGCAGGACTCCAGGTAGGGTCTCATGAGAGCAGAGTAAAGGGGCAGAATCTCCTCCCTGGACCTGCTGGCCACGCTTCACTTGATGCAGCCCAGGACACGGTTGGCTTTCTGGGCTGCAAGTGCACATTGCCGGCTCATGTTGAGCTTCTCGTCCACCAGAACTTCCAAGTTTGTCTGTGTTTACAGCACCTTGACTCTTGTTTTTCTCCTTGGCACTTTGATTGACTGTAGTATGAGCTTTGCCCATGTGTTGCACTCAGCAAGGATCTGGGTGAAAAGCCTAAACTGAGGACTGATATTTGCCTTGCACGGAGGAGAAGGTAGGAGTGCCTAGAGTTGTAAAGCGAAGCATTTGCACTTCAGGCTTTCCCTGTGCATCCCGCTGCCTCTTGGTGCATATGAGCTTTGATCCAGTTTTCAGTTCCACTGTTTCATTCTGTTTTTCTTCTAGATCTCCTGCCTCTTTCAGTGCTTGATATTTTTATAAAAAGTGCCTACAGAAGCAGACAATGCTCTTTTAAGTCTCGTCTTATCACACGCTTGCTGAGAAGAAGGATATCACTTCTCTTCCTTCTCTCATTCTTTTCTTGAAGAATTGTTTGGTGCTTCTTTTCAAAAACTACCGTGCATATATAGGTGCTTTATTTAATACTTCTTCCCTAGTCAAAGCCCAGAGTTTTTTCACTTGCTTATCACAGGCTAGGGCTGTACTGGAGGGGCTCCATTCTATGAAGATTTTTGACCTTTCATTCAAGCCAAGAACTGCAAGAGAAGTTTAAAAATAAGAAGTAGAAAAGCCTTTAAAATCATGACGAGAGTGTGTTTTCCCATCTGATGCTTTCCATTTTCAGAAATGGCCAAAGTATTTTTACTTAGAAATAAATAAACAAGACTATTTTTATTGGGAAACAGAGACCAAACCTGGAAAATATCAGCTCCAAGGTGAAAGTTTGATTTAGTTACATGTAACTGCAAAAGTGTTTCAGAACTCAGAACAGAAGCACCTGGAGAGCTTCAGTTGCAACTGTTGCCAGGTGCTCCAGCTACAATGAAATATTTAGATATTGATGTGGGAGCATTTCCACCATCGTCTCTCCCTGCTTTGCAGTTGCCTGCACAGACAAGCTCCTGGAGAAGCCACCTTTTCTGCATTTTCTGTTGTAGTTTCCTTTCTTCTGTTTATAGCCGTCTTATCTGTGGAGAGTCTTTCACAACACTGTGGAGAGCTTTTGCCTCAGAAGCCCTTGGACCTGGGGAATGCTCTGTAATTCTTTACTAGATGTTTGAAAAATATGAAGTAGAGACTGTACTCTGAGGTCTGCAAATACATAAAACAAGACCTAATTGATTGGTGTCTTTTTTCCCCCCTCTTTTTATCAGAATCATAAGCCAGAGGATGTTCTGCCATTGGTGGGATCTGACCAGCCACAAGTATCCCAGCAAATTCAGCCTGACCTCAGTTCTTGTGAGCCCACTTGCACAGAGGTTGGAGGTCAAACTTCTGATGAATCCAAGTCCGGCCCTGAAGGAGATGGACAACTTTTATCTCACAGCCAGAAGGATGTTCAGACCCTACAGGACCTAGTTGAGTTGGCCAGGGAAGGACTTACCCTCACTCAGTGGAACCTTGATGCTGACCGCGTTCAGGCAGCAGAGCAGCCAGGTAAGTTCTGGCAGCTTCGTGAGCCCTGTCCCCAGTCCCTTCAGCTACACAGAGCCAGACTTGCGCTGTGCTAAGTTAGGAGAGCCGTGACAGCACCCACAGGGTGCTGATGTTGGTCCAAGATGTGATATTGTGGGGGAACACTTTTCTGCAGTAAGCTTTAGATACAATCAAGCTGATGTTTCTGAAGTGATTCCTAAATCCCAGCATTTAAGAGAACTCCTGGGCAACAGAGACTAAATCTTATTTTTAAATTCCCTGAAAGATATCACAGTATTTTCTGCCAGGCATGCTCAACAGCTGGGCCAAAATGCTCATCCCAGGCAAGTGGACGTCTTTCTGTTGTGTGCACTGTCTTTTCAGGCCTTCAGACAGCTGGGTGAAAGAAAAATGCAAGAGGGATGATCTAATGTTGGTGCATTGATAAAATAAACCTGAAGTTTATCTGTGCCAGTATGGGGTTGAAAAAATACAACACCTGGAATTCCTCTGTGGGCAACTCTGTAATGTGCCCAGTCATAGTTGCAGGTGATGCACAACTGCTCATTTCAAGGTCAATGATATCCCTGGAAAAGAACACCGTTGCTAAATTCACCTGTCTGCACTTTCACTGGGGTATAATATTCCTCACTTCCCCTACTAAACTGCAGCAAATGATCGCTGGTCCTATAAAACTACTCCTGGGCTTTCAGTGAAGATACAACTTCCTGAGTGAAGGAAATAATCTATGCACAAAAATGTATGTTGTGAGTGTGAATGAGACCAGGCAGTGAAGAAACACTGTGCAGACGCCAATGCAGCTGAATGTGTCTCTGAAGCCATTAATTCCTTCTGTGGCTCCGCATCCTGTTCTGTGTGCTCTGTAGACTACCACAGGGCTCAGGCTGTGCAGAACTGATTTCGCTGGCCGCCTCTGAGTACTAGGACCCACAGACATTTTGTCTAGGTTGAAACTGGGTCCAGGATGCGTTCTGCTAGGATGAGACCGTGGCATGTCCCATCCTGCTCTGTGTCCTAGTTTTTTCCCACTGGCGGAAAACTGAGAGGCACTCTGCAGTTCCTCCATCTGGATAATTATGGCACACGCAAATCTGCAGTAGACTGGTGCTGCTGATGGCTGGGTGGTACTCGGGTACAGCCCAGAGCCAAACCCTCCAGTAAAGGCATGAGGGAGAGGCTGAGCCTTCAGCTCTGTCAGGCTGGCTACAGCACCTGTCTCGGGGAGCTGTCATGGCCAGGATCCCGACAGGAGTTCTTACATGGCTCTGTCTCACAGAGAAGTTGTATGTGATTTGTGATGTGCATTTTCCTTCTTTGAGGAGAAGAGCTGCCTTCCAGTGATACTCCACACAGTGGCTTTGTCCCCCCATCCAAAGAGAAGAGCCTCCTGACAAGCAGCTGTAAAAGAGTAAGGACAACCCTTTTTTTCCACTTTTTTTCTTATTTATTTATTTAGCACTGTAAAAAAGAAGCTATTGCATTTGTGCGATTCATAGAAGTATGGAATATTTCCCGTTCATTTCCATAGAAACAAAGAGGTGCTTAAGGTTCACGGTGATCAGGAATCATCGTGGGCACAGGTGAGATCGGCACGTGTGGTGATATTTCATGGATGCCCACAAGCAGGCTTGTGGATTTTTCAGTACTCATCCTGCCTGATGAGAGAGATTATTTAAAATGTCAGGTAACATAAGGCCCAAGCTGTGCATAGTTTATATAAAGACAAGCAGGTTAAACAGTTATGTTATAGCACTAAGGGTATTTGGGGGTAGGAACTAGTGATGCAGCTATACCACATTAGGTAGTACTCTGCTTGAATGCTCAGGCTATCCAAGAGAAAACTGGCTGTAGCCCAGGAGAGACAGAGCTGCCGGGTGCTTCCTCCAGGCTCTCACACTTAGCTGCTTTAGGTGGTTCTGAATGGAGCTGTTCCTCTTCTGTCACCTTCCTCTCCACGCCATGCCTTGCAATGGAAGAGAGAATTCTTGCAAGGACTGGCTGATTCACCATGGATTCTCTCATCTGGCAAAGAAGCCTGACAGATGAGGTGGAATGCTTTGAGGTCCATGGAAGATGAGCACTTTTTGCTGCTAATGTGAGCTTTTAAATGGTTTAGTACAGAAAATCCTCAATTGTGGGACCACATAGCAGAGGATCTAGCTTGAAAATCAATGTGCCCTTTGTGGTGACTAGGTGAAGACTGCAGGCTAGTAAGTCACAGATTATTTTTTATATAAAGCCAGTGGTGTTCTGTAGATCACATCGTACCCCAGATGCACCAGTCTTTAACCCCATGGATGTTATAATCAGTTTCCTTCAACTGAAGTGTGTATTAAAAAACCCTATTGCATATTCTTACCAGGGTCATCCACTTTATCTGGTGAAAATTACTAGTTTTGGTTTGATAATAAATAATCATGCCGTGAAAGCTAGTAGCTTTTGGTGCCAGATGAATTTTGATGCCTTGAGAAAGCACTTTCATATTGTGCTAATAGAATTAAGAGATTTCTAAAAGGAGAGAATTCTTTGAGGTGGGAATCAGTACTAAACTTCAGCATCCCAGCTACTGGTTATGGAAACTCTAGATGCTGTTTGGGGGTATTAAAAAAAATCCTTAGCAGGAGAAAATGTCTTGTTTTATAAGCTTCTGAGTCTATTACACCAGAGGTCCTTAGCAGTACCGAAACTGTTCTGATACTGTTGTTGAAACTCAGTTGCTACCAGCAAAACCAGTATGATCGTTTTTTCAGATTTGGTTTGATTCCATGGTAGTTTTCCTGAGCAAATGAAGTGTTGCTGAAGAGTTGGATTGCCAGTGGAAGAGATTTGGGCTTTATATGAGCACAGACAGACTGTAACCATGTTAAGCAAATACATCCATTGCGTTGGTAACACAAACCCCACCCGTGCTTAAGACCCTTGTCACATCTGCGGATGTCCAGTCTAGCTGGCCTCCGCAGTTGGAGAGAGTGTTCTAGTGTGTTCTCCAACAGCGGCACGTATCTGCTCGGAGCTGTCTTCAGACCGGTCTGTTTGCTTTGTGCAGAGAATGGTGCAGCCAGGACGTTCCTAGCCTGATTTAATTTCCCCATTCCTGATTCGTAATTTTAGCATCAGCAGGAAAGCTGTTCTGGGCTTGCTGCCTGGAACGTAGCATCAGGAGTCTGTGTTTGCTGGCTTCCTGAGGTACTGTCTTGCAGGTATCTTACCTGCCAAGAATAAGAAAGCAAGAAAAATCAGATTAGTTTCCAGACTGAGCTTCCTGTCTTCCCCTTGGAGATCAGTCCACACCACTGCCAAGACATGCAGAGTCTTCTCTAGCCCACCTGTGAAGGCCTGGAAGAAGCGTTCTGGTGTGTGCTGCTGTTTTGGTGCTAATTAGTGTTGGCTGCCTGCAAACACGTGCTGGAGCGAGTAGAAAGTTTGGGTTTCCACAGTCCACTGCTAATGTAGAAACCTGCTAATAAAATAAAGAGCTGTGTTGTTCCAGGTGGAACTGCATCTCGTGCAGATGTTCACTGGAATAAAACTTGCAGTTTCTCAGCTCTGCAGTAGGTTTGAAAAGCACAAGGTCAATGATTAGTGCGTTAACCATGAGCTGGTTTCCACTTACAGTCAGACAGCCTCTCAGCCGTGAGCTGAGGGTGTTTCACACTTCTCTGCAGCGCTGGCCACCTCCAGAGCCACAACACTTGCCTAGAGGGATCTGAGTCTTTAGAATATTGCCTGGGGCGAGTTCGTACTGGGAGCAGCTCCCCAGCAGAAACAGAGCATTCATCGTTGCTGTCTTTGGCAGCGTACCCCAGGCCTGACCTTACCATCACCAGTAACCAGTCACAGGTAGCTCAGTCAACCAGCCCTCCCCAAAATTCCAGCAAGGGGTTGTAGAATGGTGATAGAAATTATGTTTGTTTTTTATAATTCAGTGGAATTTTCAAAAGGGGTTTCAGTGACAGGCACATAAATTCCTTTGAACTAGACACCTTCATTAGTTTTATTCTATGTGGGCCCCATTTTGCCGAGCTGCTCTTCTCAGCTGTCATTGCCAGACAGTGAATGAGAGAAGAAAGGCTCATTACCCCATCCCTGAGTCATGCTCTTTCCTTTTACTCTAATTATAGTGAATTGAGTTCAAGTCCATCGAAGTGGAAATTACAGTTTCCTAAAAATGTGGTGGAAGGCAGCAGAACAAGAGGCCAGCTGTAGGCAGCAGCTAGACCACATCAGGAAATGGTGTGGTGAAGAATTGAGGGTGATAATGTGCTGTAATACAAGGCAGAACAAGTACAGTAGAATACAACACAACTGCCCTTTCTTTACAATTGCCACACTGTGAACAGTGGAGGAAAGCAAAGCCAGAAATGTCTGTTAGACTTATCTGCTTATTTGTCATATGAAAGACCTTAAGTTGATAATGCTGATGATGATCAGAAGGCACAGGTGATGCATTCAGACTGGCACCCACAGTACAGCAATGTTGACGAATTGGGTTATTCCCTCCTTATTTTTCAAGGAAATGCCTGACAGCTGTAACTGAACTTCTGTATTTCTGTTCCTTCTGTGTTCTAGTCCTCTCTCAGGCTGCTGGCTGAAGATTTCAGTGCAATGGTCAACAACCCCCACTTAAGTGATGTCCAGTTCCAGGTGGACTCTGGGGACGTCCTTTACGCCCACATGTTTGTGTTGTACGCACGGTGTCCACAGGCCGTTGAGGTCGTAAGTACTGCTGACATACTTTCCTCCTCTGTTTCAGGAAAGCCCAGACTGCCCACCAGTTAATGCTACAGAATTGGCACAGAGCACTGCTGGGCCTGATGGCAAAGGTCTCTAAATCTGCAGTGGTTTTTCAGCTTAGGAAACCAGAATCTTGACAAAGTGGTGGAAAATGTGGTAGTTTATCTGGGGGACTATAGGGAGGTAATGATCCTTCGTTGCATTCTGCCCTTGAGCAATGGAGGACGCTTTCGAAGTGCTTTTTGCCCTTGAATTTTTGTACCTGTCCAAGTGCAAACTGCTTTGTCCATCTTGGTGCGTCCTGCCTGTCACCCAGGCTGGGAAGCATGAATATGGAGTAGATTCTGGGAAGTACTTGAGAATAACCTACACAGATGTTTTGTCACTCTCGGAGTTGCTTTGGAGGTAGCTGCACTGAACTGTGCTCTTTGCAAGGTTAGTGAAGTAGTTCTTACATTCCCAGAAGCATTTTGGATTGAACAGTTCCCAGCCTGCTCCTGTGCAGTCTCCTGTCGGGACACTGAACGGCAGGGAGCCTCAGATTTGAGCTCTGCTCTTTCACAGAGCTGCTGCCAGTCCATACAACCAGCTCCTTGACAAAGGAAGCTTTCTTTAAAGCTGCCCTTTTGGAAACAGCAGAATTGTTTTATCCTGATGCATACTGGCACTAGTTTCCATCCAAGGTGACTCAAGCCGTTTCTAAGGGGTCAATAGAAGTTTGGGGAGGGGAAGCAAGTTCATACAGTGCCATGCAACGGACTTAATGTGAAATCTTTTAAGAGATCTTCACAACTGTTAGCAAATGTGCATGTTCCCACAAATCAAATGACTTTAAAAACAATTGGGTTAGCCACGTTTTCTTATTATTTCCCTGCAACTCTGTCTGGCTTCAGCATTCCCATCCACTGTTTTCATGGGCAAGAGCCCTTTTTGTGGGTAGAGTTGTGGGATTCGCACCATGCTGTATTTCAGATTCCTGCAGAGGGTTGCTTTCCTGTAAGTCCCACCTGCAGAGCAGCATTTCATGTTTATTTTCTGTATAGGTGAGGGACTGCTGTTCTCTCTTGAAGATTTTGAGTAACAAGGAGACAGCAATTAATCGGCGAGTACTTCAGAGTTCATGTTTTCTGTTGCATGGTGTCCCTTAACTTTGGAGAGAGTTTCAGATAGCAGAATACGTGATCTGGCTGCAAAGGAAGTAAGACCTTACTGAACTGGAGATGCATTTTTATCGAAACCTGGGATCAAGCTGGACCCGCACAGATAATGGTCCAGTTCAGTGGAGCAGTATTTTGTGTGGTGTCTCTTTTCCTGTGAGACACCAGGACAACTAGAGTTTTGGCAGTGCATCAAGGGTAGGTAAATTCGAAACAGATCAGAGGAAGCTCTCTGCTCTGGTGAGACCCCACCTGGAGTCCTGCGTCCAGCTCTGGAGCCCTCGGCACAGAACAGACATGGACCTGTTGGAGGGGGCCAGAAGAGGCCACAAAATGATCAGAGGGCTGGAACACATCTCCTGTGAGGAAGGGCTGAGAGAGTTGGGGCTGTTCAGCCTGGAGAAGAGAAGGCTCTGGGGAGAACTTACGGCAGCCTTCCAGTACCTGAAGGGGACTGCAAGAGAGCTGTAGAGGGACTTTTGACAAGGGCCTGGAGTGATAGGACAAGGGCTAATGGCTTTAAACTGAAAGAGGGTACGTTTAGATTAGATACAAGAAACAAGTGCTTTGATGTGAGGGTGGTGAGGCCCTGGCACAGGCTGCCCAGAGAAGCTGGGGCTGCCCCCTCCCTGGCAGGGTTCAAGGCCAGCCTGGACAGGGCTTTGAGCACCCTGGTCTCGTGGAAGATGTACCTGCACAGGGCAGGGGGGCTGGAACTAGGTGATCTGTAAGGTCCCTTCCAGCCCAAACCATTCCATGATTCTGCGAGGCTCTCTTGCAGAGAGGTGTAGATAACTGGAAATTGTGCCCTGGGAAGTAATTTGATTCCAAAACTAACTGGAGAACTCTAAGACCATCTTTTATATGTGGGAATAAAACAATGAGTAGCCAAGCTTTATCCAAGCTAACAGCTGAATGGTCAGGAAGGAGATGGCCTGTTCCATATGAAGCTCTGCATAACCAGTCATTTTAGATTCTTTGTGAGGCATCAGGTCCTGGTCCCAGGATAAGACTTCAGTGAATGAAAGGAATAAGCTGATACAAACAAGAACATTGGTGTTGCTGTTCCTTTACCAGCAAATGGACTTTGTTTGCTTTCCTCTTACCCCAGGTTCACAGCGAAGGGTTCTTAGTGGAGGAGGATGGGAACGCGCAGACACGCCGTGTGCTGCTGAGTGACGTGACAGGAGAGGCGGTGTGCGCATTCCTGCGATACCTGTATGCTGCTGATGCTGACATCCCTGCTGGGCTGCTGCCCCAGGTTGGGGCTCTGGCTGCCAGGTTTGTGTCGTGAGCGTGTTTTGGATCCCCTCATGCTTTCAGACCCCACAGACCCCAACCTGATATCTTCCATTGCAGTTTTAGTGGCTTACAAATTCCACAGTCCTCTGCTTCCATCTTAAATGACACTTGAACATAAGAACACCCTACCCTCCTCTTTTCCATGAGTCTCTCTATAAGTTGTATCTGTGTGAGAATTTCTGTGTTCAGTATACACTTAGCAGACTTTTGCCAAGAGTTTTGTCTCAGGATCTTTATTGGCAGCTGATGTTGACAGTGATGATGAGCATCTCTTCTATATGTGATTCTCAAAGCATTGCACTAGCGATGCACTATATTCTGCAAGTGCTGTTCAGATTATTGGCTGCGTAGAACACTAACATGTTGTGTCAGCCACGCTCTGTTGTGATCTTAGGCATGCGCCAAGTAAAGAGCTTGAAATAGGAGCAGTTGCTGAGATATGGGGGGAAATGGTTGGGTCTTGCCAAAAAGTGTGTACAGAGGTGCCCTGTCGCTCCAAAAAGCCGTGAAGCTTGCACATGACAAACATCATCCAGCCCCAGCCGTTCCATGGGGCTCTCGCCAGTGCAAATGGCAAAGAGGTTTTAGTGTAGTCATATAGCGATTTAGTCTCAAACACGAGAAAGGAAGAGTGAGCCTGATGCTTTCATGTGAGTGACACCTGGAAAAGGGAATTCCTAATTTTAGGAGTATACCGGATCTTGTGCATCTTAGGAGACTAGCATCCTCATGCAGATTCTTTACAAGGCTCACAAGAGTAATTAGGCAGACAAATGGTGAAGAAATACTGGAGGAGGAAAATACTAACATTACTATTACATCCTTGCAGGTTTGGTGCGAGGGAACTGATGGCAAAGTGTGAAAACAACACGGGAGAGAGTCAGGCGTCTTCTGGAGTGGATTCAGAAGATGATCTTATCTCTGTGAGGGATGACGAAGATTGTCAGGACAGAGCTGAGAATTTCCAAGACCTCTTGAAGTCAGTGTGGGATGGTGAAGATGAGGAAGAAGTAGATATGCTGAACCCTGAATGCCAGAAGGAAGATGACAATGGGGTGGGTGAAGAGGAGCTGGAGGAAATCTATGAGTTTGCTGCAACTCAGAGGAGGATGGTTCAGGGTGAGACAGAGGCGAACGAGGGAACAGACTGCAGCATCTGCAGTGATTCTGAGGCAGCCCAAGGCACAAACCAGCAAACTGAGGAGGAAGAGGTAAAGAGGTCGGAATCTGCTTCAGTAAGCAGCAACTTCAAAGATTTGAAGGATGACGATGATGTGGAAAAATCTAAATGTGACTCGTATGCACAAGAGAAAATGCAGAGTATAAATAGGTGCAAGAGCGTGAATGCTGCACAGCCCACTTTTGTGCCTCACCACAGTGAACCTCAGAAATGGGACATAGCATCCCACAGTGCCACCGCTAATGAAGGAGAGACCGTTAGGGGTTGTGAAGGTGCAAAGGATTCCAAGTTATCTCAGGTCTCACGTGATGGGGCAGATCACCATGAAAAACAGTTTTCTAGCTTCCACGGTGATACTAATATAAATGAAAGTTATGAACGCTTGTTTTCTGCAACTCAGGGAGATCACTGTGAGCCTTTCCCAGTGAAAGAAGTTATCAGAGAATCAGGAAAGGGTCCTAGTGAAAAACACGTTGATGTTAGTGATTCACTTCTGTACAGCAAGTCACAAAAAGACCTCTCTCCACGTAGGAACAGTTTTTACGGGAGTCCTGCTCCCAAGCCTTGTGTGCCCCTTTTTCCTGCTGTTGGCTCTTCACCTGCATCTCCAAAATCAGACAGAGAGTTTGCCGGAGAACATGTGTCAACACCAAAGCAAAACAAAAGGGAAAAATCATTCCCAGCTGATGAAATACCCTTTCAGAAAGCCAACGAGCTGGATACCGCATCAAGAAATGAGAACACAGTTTCTCCAGCGGAGCTTCCCAACATTGATTTAAACAAGTGTGCACATGTCCCAGCGTTGTCATCACTGGTCATCAGAACTCAGGGTGCTGCAGCTCAGGGGAACAAGGAGGGTGATGTTATTGTTTTATCTTCTGATGATGAAATGGAATTACAAGAAGACAATAAGTCACCAGAGCCAAGCTCTGCCCTGAAAGAAATGGAAATCCCTGAGAAACTGAAATGTACAAGTGTAGAACAAGGTCCTGAGATACCAAAACCTGAACCTAACTCATCAGTCACTGAAACAGAACAGAGATCTACCCAGATCTCAGGTGACATTATGCATACAATGCATGTAAGTAATGATGTAACGATGTCCACCGAATTGGCTCTCAGCAGACAAATAGATGCTTGTATGGAGAGAAAACAGAGTCCAGACCTGAGCCCTGAAAAAAGGCTCAGTCATGAAGTGTCTGCGGGTACAGACAGCTCCTGGCTCGTGCCAGACACACTGGTTCTGAGCAAAAGCAGAAGTTTCTCAACACAGACTCATGTCACAAGTATAAATTCTTTAAGGAGTCCTGGATCTAAACTCAGCACAAAGAACTTAGCAGCAGGTAACAGTAACCATGAAATGGCTGGAAATTTAATAAAAGTTCGTGAAACAACATCGTCAGCTAAACGTTTGCCTATGGAGAACTCAGTCAGTGAGAGAAGCCTGCCCAGCAGCCCAGCAGCAGGATCATTTTCAGAGAACTACCCACCAGTTTCTCCAGTGGATCCAGTTCTCCACTCCCCTGGCCACACCAACATAAAAAGTAACTGTGTCGAGATCTCATTGTTATCCAGACCTGTGTCTCCGTGCCATGAGCAGCCATTGGAAGATAAAACAGATAACAGTGTGGTTGAGGTAGATGACAGTGAAAAGGAAATAAGTCTGCCTTCTGTGAGCAGCAGCGTCTTGCTTTGTGATGAGCCCCCAATGCCCGTTGATGACTGCTGGCATTTCGAGTATCTGTCACCAGTCCGAGGTAACGGCCAGGACTCCGGCCAGGTCAGGCGTGCAGGGACCAGCACTGCCAGCAGCCCCAGACCTGGTTCTTGGCATGACCAGTGGGCGAGCCCCGTCCACGCGCAAGAAATTAAGGGCAGTACTCCTCTGCGAGGAAGTCCTGTTGGCAGAAGAACAACTTTGCTCTGTGTTGAAAAGAGTCCTACTGAGGCATGTTCATCAGTGGGCGGCAGACCGAGTTACCTGAACTCCAAACTCTGGGATGATTGGAATGGAGAAGAGGAGGAAGTTGAATTCCCAGAGATGCTTCCTCTGTCTCAGAGATTGTCGGCTGCAGCAGGGGCCTGTCAGACAGATCCTGGAAAGACTCCCGGTGAGAGCTTGTATTGATACTAGATTTATTGGACTAGGTTAAATTGTTTTCATTTTAAGTGGTCATCCCACATGTGGTTCACATGATGCATTGAAAGGGTCTTTTGGCCTTCTGATCTGAAGTAGTTGTTAGGGCCCGGCGCAAAGAAGGTACAGTCATTTTCTGATGCGAGAGAGAGCATATCTAAACGTGGGATTCCTGGAGCATAGCTGCTTGTGTTCCATTCACACTGGTTCTTTGGTGGCGATGGTACTCCTTGCAGAAGCTACAGGTACCTGGAGGGAAAAAACCTAACCAAAACGGAACAAAAACCAGCCTTCAGCTTGCATGACAGTGGATATTTGTTCCCAGTAGTACTGGGTGCAATGTACAGTCTTTTGCTTTTCATGCATTTGTGAAGCAATGCTTGTGCTAACGTACACGAGGACATCAGGTAAGCAACACAGCAGCGCAGGCGCGGAGGTTTTCCTCATGTTGAGGCTGGCCGGGGCGGGTGCCGGTCCCTGCCCGTGCGTAGTCTTCCTGTGTGCTTTCCTGCAAAGCTCTGCTGATGCACTGCTGTCTGGTGCTGCCTTCTGTTTGCTGGTTCTAGGCCCTTCCAACAGACCCCTCTGAGCCCAGCACATTTCCTTGCATGGATCCTTCCATCTAAGACCAATAATTGATCTCATAGTATCTAATTAAATATATTACTAATTATGCCCTACTAAGTGATTAGTTTAGCAGGTGTTTAGGACATGATGCGTGAGACTGTGCTTCACAGTATCAGTAAATTGGTATAATTAAATCACTGTCTAACTGGGGACCCCAGAAGCTTGACTTGCTCAGTTTCTTCTGCATCAAGTCCCCATTATGAAATTTCCTTTCTGGGAGAAGAACCACTTTACAGAATTCACTAAATGTGGTTTTGAACTGCCTTGTAAACATTGCCTGTTCTAACAAAGCCCTGAATGGGCTTCGCATTCAGACATGACGTGTGTCTTAATTTAAGCTGTTTTCTGATTTAAGGTCAATAAAACCCAAGTATCCCAGTTTAGGGAATAAAAAAAAAAAAGCGTTGACTGTTCTGTCCAATATAAAGCTGAGTAATAACAGAAAAGCTTGTAGAAAAGTAGTGCTACTTAAACAATTATTATAGAATATTAGAGTATCTGCCACTAAGAGGAGAAGATATCAGCCATTTTAAGTCCTTTATATACTAATTCTGATTTCATTCTGCTGCAGAACCTTCCTGTCGGGAGAATGACAAGCCTCCCAGCACTCCAGTGACACCAATGCCAGCTTACTCCCTGATGGAGACCCCACAGCTGAAGAAGGAGTTGAGCAGGTTAGCATTACTCCACAAGTACATCTCTTTATGAGCAGAAACTAGCTGGCAGGTAGTGTGAAAGGAAGCTCCTGGACTGCAGGGGAAACCTTGGTGAAACTCCAGTCAGTGTTTTCTGAGGTTGTGTCACACTTTTCCAGCTGACCACTGGACTTCCCGGTGGGAGCCCCTTCCTGAGCTGTGACAGTGGAAGGTGCAGCATTATCTTAACCTAAGCTCCCACCTTTCTCTTTCAGATTTGGAGTTCGTGCTCTCCCTAAACGCCAGATGGTGTTGAAGCTGAAGGAGATTTTCCAGTATACTCACCAGGACGTGGACTCTGACTTTGAGGATGAAATCCCATCTTCCCAGCCTCCCCCGCAGAAGTCCCCGGCCAAACACTCTGGGCAGTCAAAGGCAGACCGCACTGCAGGTGGAAAGCGTGCCAATGCCTCGAGGGCTGTGGGCAAGAGGAAGCAGGCTGCTACAGCTTCTTCAGTGCTCCCTGTGAGGAACACTGATGATGACCGTGGTGGATCCCGTGAAACAGGCTGTGCAGCACCCAAGGAGGGAACTAAACTGACACATCACCCAGAAGGAGCTAAAGAGCAGAAAAGGTCATCTGGATCTCCAGAGAGATGGTCTCTGGCAGCTGGTCCTGAGGAACCAATGTTGTCAACATCTCAGGAGTCCGCAGTTTCTTCAGTGGATGGAAGCGACATCTCTTTTGGTTCACAGAGGTAAGGGAACAAAATGCTAAACACAACAGTCGATGCTGCAGGACAGAGATGAGCTAGGAATGTGGCAGAGGTGAGTGTCCACGTGGTCTACAGCGGCCGTGCCCCCTCCTTGGGCATGTCATTTGAAGGTCAGTGTGCTCCAACAGAAGAAACAGGCTTCGGGTTTTTTTAGTCCAATTCCCAGTGAGCTATTCTCAGCGCACAAAAGTACTCGTGGCTGCATGTGGGCAAGGCCCAAGTCTGGCATGCCTGGTCTCTGCCAGTTAGAGCAATGAGGAGCACGCACAGCATTGACTGAGGGCCTGCAGCTGTTGCAGGGAGAGGAGGGCACAGAGCTGCCTGGCAGAGCTGCTGTGGTACGGCAGCGGTAGGTGCTGTGGGCCAGGCACAAGAAATGCCAGACAGCTCCGGGGCTGGGTGAGCAGGACCAGCGCTGTCGCGGCTGGGATGGGGAAGTTTGCGGAACACGCACCGTGTTCTGCTTCACTCGTTTTGTGGGTGCCAGTATTAGGGTCTGCGATCCTATAGAGGGTAGTCCCAGGGGCTGGTCACCAGGGATTTGGGGAGCTCTGGTCCTGTCCTTGATGGCCTCTTCTCTCCTTGATCTCTGGTCTGCTTGATCTTGCTTTTAGTTCTTTCATTAATGGATTTGAAGCCTGTGCTTTTGCATCCGAAGAGGAGGAAGAGGAGCTTGCAGCATCTCAGGCAGCAGCTCGGGAAGAAGAAAAGCTGGAGGCAGTAAGGTGCTACATCCGTTCAAACACAGCCCTGTACCACAAGGTTCTCTTTTATGAGCCAATCGAGCTGGCTGAGCTGCACGCAGAGCTGAAACAGAACGGCATTAAAATTTCCCAGGCAAAGCTGCTGGACTTTTTAGATGCTCACTGTATCACATTTACCACGGCCAGAGCCCGGAAAGAGAAGGAAAAGAAGAAGGGGAACAAAAAACAGAGGAGACGATACTGAATGGAGCCCACTCCTCCACCCTGAAAATTTTGTACACGGAGGCCTGCCGATGAGCTGGGAACGCCATTCCAGGCTGGTGCTCGCAGCGGTGCCGCGCTGAGTGGGTGCGCTGCTCCTCCCCGTGGCCTGCTCTCGGATGACATGCTGGAGATGATGGCTCTGAACGAGCGCCCAGTTCCAGCCCGCTGCTGCCAAGCGCACAAACTCCTCTGCTCGCTGCCCTGCCTGCAGCACGCAGGATGTCTGGAGCCTCTTTTTTTCCCTCGATTTTCCTCCCGTGCCTTTTCTTTTCTTTCAATTTTTCTATCAGGTTTTAGGTCCCCGATTTTTCTTCATGCTGGTGCTTATAAAGACAGGTGCTTCCCCCAGTGGCACTTGCCAAGACCTTTTCTCTGGCCTTGGGCTGCAAAACGCTTCACCGTCTGTGTTCCAGTATTCAGAATAACCCGCCTGCAAGAAACGGGTCCCCTTTGCCCTGTGTAAAGCGCTGAGTGTTTAGACCACAGTGACTTCAGCCTTCATTTCTCCAGCGTACAATTTGCCCTGCTGATTGTTAAGGCAGGGAGCACTGTGGAAGTACAATGCCTTTCTTCTGTCCCTGGTTCAGTTTGCCGTCTCTGGTAAAACTCCTGAATCTGTATTTCTTAAATGGCTGTAAAACAGTGGAGGTGTTTTTCTGGTCTCTTTGTGACGGCTCCCAAAAGTGCCCTCTGACATCAGATGTCACATGAAAGCCCTTTGGATTCGAACATTGTGGTGTATGTTCACTTGCGTGCCAGAGCCGTGTCAGAGACACCATCTGCTCCGCTTCCCGAGCGCCGTTTGCCTTGTCAGTGTGGCCTGAGCATGTCCTTGATGGAGATGTTTTGAAGACAGCATTATAGTGACCACGGGATCTCTTCAGCATGTCTTAGAACCTGCTCTAAACCCACTTCTCTGATCAGTCTCTTTTTCAAACCGGACTGGTCTTAGGCTGTAAACTGTCTGGGACTCTTGGGGGAGTCTTGGACCCTAAATTGTCATCTTTTATGTATTTACTTTCACAACATCTTCTGATTTTTGTCTGTTCTTACAGTCCGAGTCTGCAAAGAGTCTCACTCAACAAAATGCACTTCAAAAAAAGAAGCAAGATTTATAAATGTATTTATGTATTTGGAACATATAAATATTGTTTCTATTTTTGATACAGTGTGTCCTTGGTTTTATTTGCTATATATTATATACAATAAACCATTGTAAGATACTAATTATAAACTCTTAATTAATGGCTTATGGCAGACCGGGGGGGGGTTTCTAAGCAGCAGCGCTGGGTCTAGCTGAGAGCAGTAGGGCCTGCAGTCTGCGCCTGCACTGGCTGAAACCCTGAGCAGAGAACCGGAGGAAGAGGAGCTGTCACGGGTGCCCAGCAGCAAGGAGAGGTGGAACAGGCCAGATCACCCGGCAGCGGCTGCCGAACTGGCGGGAGACGAGCTGCCGAGTTCGCCTGGGCTGAGCAGCCCGAAGGTGAGGGAGACGTGGGGAGAGGCGTTAGGGCCTGCTGGGACGATGGGCTGTGGGGAAGGCTCCGCTCTGGCCTCGGAAGGGAGGGCTGCTGGCGAGGGGGAAATGGGTGACCACCGAGGAACCTCCTCTCCTCTGTCAGGTGTCCGTGGCACGTGTAACGGTGGGGGGACCGCCGAGCAAAGCCACCTGTCGTGTCTGGGGAATTTCCAGGAATTTGGGATGATTTTCTTCCCTGACAGTTACATCACTTTTCCGCCCCACCTTCTTGTGCCAGAGCTGCCGGATGACAACTTTGTTATGTGAAAAGGACAAAGCTTGCCTGAAGTGGCGTTCTAGGAAATGCTGTTTTCCTCAGTGTACCATGCATTTCTCCCTCAAGTACACACTTCATACACGGAGAAAGCCCCAGTCCTACTTACCAGTCTTAATATGCGAAAACAAGATCCCTTCCCATCTTTTTTTGCTCTGGTTTTAGGTAAGACATATTTATGATCAAAGATTTTTGTAATCAATTCTTTATTACGTCTTAACTTTCAATGAATGCAGCATTGCAATTCAGTGGATATAAATTACAATCATTCAGATAGCATTGTGTCACAAAAAACTGTTTAGCATGTTATGAAAAACCCCTGAACTTTAGTCACTGAAATGTCTCCATCCTCTTGTCTGTCGTCCTTAAACCTTGTAACTGGGCAGTCTTTGCTTAATACAGAAAGATGATTTTAAATATCACACCTGTGCTGTCGGGGCTTGGAGGTGACTGCTTTGCAGAGGCTTGCCTCGATGCTTCCTTCTTGGTGGAGCAGACAAAATGCCTCTTGTAATTCTAAAACTTTTTCTCAGATGATGAGAAAAGGATTTAAAATCTTTTACAGCCTTGAAGACCACCCACAAGGACACACCGGACATACACTGCAATTATTCATTCGCCCGCTTCGTTAAAGCCATAAGCAAGGCATGCTTCCTGAGGCTAACGCTGGTGTTGCCGTCTGCCAGTGATAACGTGTGGCCAAACAGTTCGGTCGGTATGTATTTCTGTGTTTAATTACCTTCCTAATGCGGACTCATTTGTCTTGGAAAATACACTGTCATCATTTTTTATTTCCAACTGTGTAGTAACAGCTATCAAAAATATAACACTTCCAAGGCTGCAGAAAAAAGCACCTTTTCAACTAAGATATTAGTTGTTTTTTAAGTTAAAGAAAGGAGCAGACATGCTACTGGCATTGCACAAAGCTTCTGGCTTACCAAGATGCACCACGTGAGCTCTGAATGATCTTTGGAGAACACTGCTTCTAAATCCACCGCGATAAGCAAACGAGCGGTGGGACTGAGTAGGGATACTCCTTTGCGGCTACCACCACGTTGGTGTGTGTATTGTCATGTTTCCTGCCTGAAAAAATAGTCTCAATAGGTTTATTCCGAAAAGCTGTGCTGCAGATGTTTACGTAACAGTCTTGCAGGTGAGAAGAGAGCTGTTTTCTTACACAGGCACAGTTCTGCGTGTCTGCTTACTGCAGAAGTCACCCTGTCTTAACGGCCTTTCTGGAGTGGGTGTGATCCATCGCCCTGGTCTCTGCCAGGGCCGGGACGCACGGCAGGGCCAATTTAATGACAAAATATGAGAATGCTGTAAAGTGCAGAGCGGTGACTGCTGTGCCTTCCCCTTTTGCTGGGCCAGCAGAGCCCAGGTAGGATTTTACAGTGCCAGCGTTTAGGTACCGAAGGGATAAATCCGAGAGCAATCCTGCAGTTGTTCAAGGGGACCAGGGCTGTTAGGGAAGCACATTTCAAATGTACTTGTTTATTTTTTGGTGATGGCTCAAATCAGTCCAGCGTAACATCTCTTTCGGAGGCACCGCACAGAAGCTGCCTGTTGTTTAACGAGACACAGCGTGCCTGGGAGAGGTGACGCAGCCTTCAGCAAAGGCGGGTCCGATTTGGCTGCTGTCCCCCAGAGGAGGGTTTCAGGGGCACCTGCAGTACCCCCCTGCCCGGGTTCCCTGCCTCTCAACCTGCTGTGCTGCCCAGGCAGTCATCTGGTATGCCTGGATTACGAAGTTCTGGGTGAGACAGAGAACTAAGGAGTTAAGCTCGAGCCTAAGCTCGGTGCAACCCCAGTACCCAAGGCCCCATCTCCGCTGTGGGACCTTGGGCACTCCGGCAGCCCAACGCGGCCTCGTCTCCTGGAGGGGAGCTCCTCCAGAGCTCTGCTTTGGTGTCCTCTTGATCGTTTCTCCTCCTGGGGAAGTGCCGGCTGCGATGGCGCCTCGCCCACCCCCGACGGGGGGTCCCGGCAGCCCCCCGCGCTGGGCCTTTGCCCTTCGCCCGACGGGGATCAGCCGTCCCGCACACGCACAGCGGAAGCCCTGTCCTCCGCAGGGAGAAGCCCCCGCCGGCGGGGAGCCCCGGGCAGCGCTGGCGGCTCGCCCAGCACCGGACAGCCCAGGCGGGAGCGGCTCCCCGAGCGCGGAGACCGCCGTGAGCGAGCGCCCGTGCGGCCCGACCGCCGACATCTTCCCTCGGCCCTCAGAGGCGAAAGCGCCGCCCGCCATTGGCCGCCGCCGTCACGTGACGGCGCCCCGGGACCCGCCGCTGCCGGCCGGGCCGAGCGCAGGTACCGGGCCAGGGAGTGCCCCCCCGCCCCGCTTCTTCCCCCGTTGATTTTCTTTCTTTCTCTCTTGGGGAGCAGGGCCCCCCCAGGAGCAGCGCTGGAGATGATCTCCCCCAGCGATCGGAAGGAGGAACCGTGGCTCTCGCACCCCCGCGCCTGCCGAGGGAAGGCCGCCGTGGGCCGCGCCTGCCCAGGTGAGCGGCCCAGCGCAGTCCTCTGCGAGCCTGCCGCTGAGCCAAGCCGCCCCGGGACCCCCACAGCCCGCCGGGACACACCGGCTCCCGCTCTGCCTCTGAGAGTGGGTGGGGACCCCGCGCAGAGCCGACGGGCGGTGGCGTGTCCCCGCTGTCCGTGGCCTCAGAGGCTCCCGAGCGACGCGCCCGACGTTCCCGTCTCTCGTAGCCCTTTGTGCAGTTTCTTGCCTGTTTTCACGCATTTTATCATCCGTGACAGCTTGCAGCAAGGAGTTCCACAGGTTTGAGGGCTGCTGCCTGCTTTGGTTTGCTGTAGAGCGGCTGTCCAGCCGTTCGCTCAATGTCGCGCTTTATTTGGGACAGACGGCGCAGGGCGGATCCCCACCCACCCCGCAGGCCGCTCGTGTTTTAACCGTCCGCTGCGATACCCGCTCTCGGCTGTACCTTCTCCCCGCAGAATGGGCAGGATGAGCTCCAGTACGGCAGCTGATCTGCACCTTTGGTCGTTCCTGCCCTGCCTCTGCATCTTCTTCAGCGCTGTTTGAGCTTCTCCGAGGTGGGGATCTGCCCTCCCCCTCGCGCACAGTCAGGATGTGGGGTCACCATGGGTTTGAGCAGCAAGGCAGAATTACATTCTCTTTTATTCTCTTTTATTTTCCCTAGCAATTGCCGACATTTGATTAGCTGTTTTGTCTGCCGCAGAGCTGTAGCTTTCATCCGCCAGCTCTAACGCTAAGGTGCTATTCCTGAATGATACCAAGAACATCCTAGGCCTGTCCTGGCATAAGTGCAAGCGTAGAGGCGGTTCCCCCTCTGCAGCTCTTTACGTTTACCTGCAATGAATGTCCTCTGTCGTTCCCCTGTCACCTGCTGGGTCAGTGTCAGAAGGCTCTGCCACAGTTGATCTTTACAGTTGGCCTTTGTGGCTTTAACCATGAGTAACACAGAATCATCAGCAGATGTTTCCATCTCTCTTTTCCCTCCCTTATGGGGGTCACTTGTCCCACAGCACCTTAGTTTCTTCATCAGTTTTGGTAAAGGACAAATGTCTTTTGGGAATGCCTTTGGACTCCAGATCTCCCTTTTGCTAAAATTGGTGACATCTGTGAAGAGCTCAAAGTGTCTTGTGAAGTGAGACTTCTCCTTCCAAAGGCCATGCCAGCTCTTCCCCACTCTGCCCTCTCTGGCCATCTGTCCATTAATTCTCTTACTCTGGCTTCTGCTCGCTTGCTTGGGATGTCTGTTGAACCCCGGATCTCCCCACGAGCCCTTTATCTGGCATCACATCGGCCGCCTCCCAGTCCTCCAACAGTGAGGTACCGCAGTCGGGAGTCCGGCAGTGTCGTGAGGTGGTGTCAACAGCCCTGCTGGGTTGGACCAAAGGTCTGTGTAGCTCCGGGTCCTGTCTCGGGGATTCAGGATCCCTGGATGCCAGGGAAGGGAACAAGGCAAGCGTACAGTGACACCTCACCAGCCGTCTGCTGTCCTCCAGCAGCCTGAGGTTCGCTGATGGTGGTGACCTATTTTTCAGTTGTCACAGGTTTCTCTTCTGTGAACTCTTGAATTCAGTGCCGGAGACGATTGCTATGTCCTCCCCCTGCTCTGAGGCAGGCCAGAGCATCCGCCAAATCGCTGGCTCCTCTTGAGAGAGAGAGATCCAGGGGTACATTTAAGGTGATATTTAGGTTCTCTCCCAATATGTATGCTTACTCTGCTTACCTGGAGCTCTCCTTGTAGCTATAGCACTGGAAGTCTCGGGTGTAACAGGGGTCTTACCGTCAACCCCAATAGGCATCGGCTGAGGAAGAACCACGTTCTTCCTATCTCTCTTGCTTACTCATTTTTGCCTGTTCAGCCGTATGCTTCCAATATTTGTTCCTCAGCATTGTGAAGTCTCTCTCTAAAACATCTACAAGTGGCTCCCTCTCTCATCTTCTAAGAGAGAAGGGTCACTCTCTTACTATTCTTCTGTTTAAAATACCTCCAGTGACTCCAGTCATCCTGATTTTGATCAAACCCTTTACAGAAAACTTGTCTTGGATGCTGGTGAAGATACCAGGTAGCTCAGAAGTAACAAAATTGGTTGTAGACATTCCATAGCTGGAGCTGGAGCCATGGCTGTAGCCATTGTACTAAGAAGCTTGAAATTCCTGACCTTCCCCAGAAAGGGGGACTTGATCTCATGTCCTTTGAAGGCCTTTCATGTTCTGTGTAAAGAACCAAAATTCTGTGTAAGTACCAAAGCTCAGGTAGGTGAAGGACACCTCTTTGGGCACAACAGCAACAGAACAACTTCGCTAGCTCTATCGCCTACTCAGTAAGTCTGACAGACAGGTCAAGAGCTTCGCGCTGGCCTGCCAGAAGTGTCCTCTTCTTACCCCATCTTTGGACATCACCTTTCTTTTTTCCTCCAGGCCTGGATGGAGTAGCCGCAGACAAATGGAGGTGCCTTCATGGTGAATAGCGAATTTCTGTTCAGCTCAAGGGATGATTTTAACAAAAGCTGAATGAGAGAAGCAGTGCCATCACTACCACACCAAACTGCCACAAAAGGTGTCTCGGGAGTTGGCTGTGAAATCATATTGTGATTTTTCTTCTACTGTCTAGAAACAGGAAGGTTAAATACGCACATGTATCAGTCTGGGCTGCAGTTCTGGACTCTCCTTCCTTTATTGCCTACTTAGGGCTCAGTAGTGACTCTCCGCTTCCAAGGCACGCACTTCCTTATCACCACTCTGCCAGACCACAGGAAGTGCTTGCGGTTTGTACATCAGTCCCACGCGACTGATACGGTAACAGTTTGTTTCACAAGAGTTTTCAGACAACCAGGAGGTAGCCGTTGAATCTTTACGTAGGCGAATCTGGAGGTCTGCGTGTCTGCGGCTTTAGTCCTCAGCCTGTTCCATATTTTGGGTGTACGTATAGTCAACAGCAAGTCATCCATCACCCCCGGAAATCCATACAGAGATCATCTGGAAATCTGTTTGCCTGATTGACCTGTCTTAAACCTGGAAGTGATGCCTTTCTTCAGAGATAGGTGTTGCCATTTCTGCATCACATGCACATCCCTTGGACGTCCATTTACCCTCCCTGATGCCACGCAGGTCCTGTCTTGCCAGTTTAGCCTGTAAGCCCTCAGTAAGCGTGCAAAGAGCTGCGTTTCCCCACTGACAGCAAAGGCCGCAGTGTTGCTGGGGGGTACGTGCCTGTGAACCTGCTAGGACGCTCATCAAACCACAGCAGAGCAGTGGGCTGGAAGGAGTCGCTGCTCTGTGTAAATGCTCTAGAAATCTGTGCAAGGGCCTCGCCTTGGGCAGGCTTTCAGCTGCCCTTGGGTCTGCGCGGCACAGATTTGTACCGGTTTTGCTTCTGCAAGACTTTATGTGAATAAGAGGGCAGGGATTTGTTCATTGCCTGTGTCCCAGGAGATGTTCAGAACTGTTCAGCTAGCGTGACTTCACTGACGCGCACTACCTTTATCTGCTACGTTTATTGGATTTCAGAACCTTTTGTATTTAAAGTCAAGGTGCTGAATTTTTAGAATTTGGCCCTCTTTTCATTTTCCCCTGTCCAAAGTTCCTTCTCCTCCTGGTGACTCCTCTCTGGATTCTCATTTTATTGCAGCTGAAGATGGGATTGTGAGCAAGAAAGAGGACGGTGCCCACCAAGGCACCCCCAGGCCAGCAGAGCTTGAGGGTTTGCTCTTGGGACTCTCCAGGGAGAACAGTTCCCAAAGTCTTGTGCAGGACCCGGTCCTCCCGCGCAGGTCAGAACGGGTTCAGAGACCTCTGGGGAAGAGGCAAAGCCTCCTGACACCGCGTGGAAAATGTTTCAGGAGGCTGCCGGATATTATCCAGCAGAGAAATCCTTCTGTGGGGAGACTGATGATCTGTGGGGACTGCGGGAAGAGCTTCCGGGTGAGCTCCAACCTTGTCCAGCATCGGAGAATCCACACGGGGGAGAAACCCTTTGCCTGCGCTGAGTGTGGGGAGAGTTTCCGGCAGCGGTCGCATCTCATCCAGCACCAGAGAATCCACACAGGCGAGAGGCCCTACGAGTGCTCCGAGTGCGGAAAGAGCTTCAGCATGAGCTCGAAGCTGATCCGGCACCAGGTAACCCACACCGGGGAGAAGCCCTACAAGTGTGTTGAGTGCGGGAAGAGCTTCTCCGGGAACTCGCAGCTCGTCCAGCACCAGCGAGTGCACACCGGGGAGAAACCGTATGAGTGTGGTGACTGCGGGAAGAGCTTCAGCGTGAGCTCAGCCCTGACACGACACCAGCGGGTCCACACCGGGGAGAAACCCTACGAGTGCGCGGAGTGCGGGAAGAGCTTCAGCCAGAGCTCCGAGCTCATGAAGCACCAGCGGGTCCACACCGGGGAGAAGCCGTACGAGTGCTCTGAGTGTGGGAAGAGCTTCACCGTGAGTTCAGCCCTCATCCAGCACCGGCGGTTCCACATGGGCGAGCGGCCCTACGGCTGCACCGAGTGTGGAAAGAGCTTCACGGTGAGCTCCCACCTCATCCAGCACCGCCGCTTCCACACCGGGGAGCGCCCCTTCGAGTGCACCGAGTGCGGGAAGAGCTTCCTGTGGCGGTCAGCTCTGCTCCGGCACCACCGGGTCCACACCGGCGAGAGGCCCTACACCTGCGCTGACTGCGGGGACAGCTTTCGGCAGAGCGCCCACCTCATCCAGCACCGGCGCATCCACACTGGGGAGCGTCCCTACGCCTGTGCCGACTGTGGGAAGGGCTTCAGCGTGAGCTCTGCACTTCTCCGCCACCGGCAGATCCACAGGGGTGGGGAGCCCTAGGAGGGGTGAACGTGGGGAGCGGTTCAGTCTGATTTCCTGGGAGCATCGCTGGGGAGCAAGGCCCAGTGCCTCTCTCCCTTCGCTCCTTTGGTCACCCTGCTTGTGGAAGGTGAGAGCAAGTTCTTCTCAGGAGAGTGAGTCCTAAAAGAGAGAGGTGGAAGAAGGGGAGAGTCAGTGCAAGGAGCTGAATCGGAGATTTGAGGAAGAGCGTGTGACACAGCAGGGGAAAGAGGTGGTGTTCGAAGGGATAGCCCTTGGGGGAGGGAGAGAAGGGGAGTAGTTTGAAAAGGTTGGAATGCACTTGTTGGCATATTTTAGAGGAAGGGAAATACCTTGCCTTTTCTCTGTGGACATACTTTGGACAATTTATGGAGGGAACCAAATGGACCATCTTAGAACCTGCAATGCTCTGATTGGGTAAACAGAAGCTCTGCTGCTCCCTCCCTGCCACTACTTTGTCGAGAGCCTCTGGCCTGAGGAAGGTCCTTCAGAGCCTGTGCACACCCGAACGCCTGGTGGGCCCTGGCCCCTGGTGCTGTGTCACAGCTCTAGCCTGGCTGGCTGGGGCCTGCGGCAGCCCCCGGTCAGTCAGTCAGAGCCCGCGGTCAGTCAGTCCGTCAGTCATGGCCCGCCAGGCCGGGCGGGGCAGCCCTGCGGGCACGGAGCCGGCGGCGATGGCTGCGCCCGGCCGCGGGTCAGGCTGTCCGCCCAGGCGGGGTCCAGAGCCCCGCGGAGCCGGACCGCGCGCCGACGAGGCCTGACGAGCTCTGCAGCCGCCAAATAAAGCCGTGCCCACCGCCGCGTGCTGCCGCCATTCCTCCTTCACCGCCCGACCAGCACCGCCTGCGCCTGCGCGGCCTCACGCGCCGGCCGCCCGCGGGGCGGGGCCTCGCGCGACGCTGGAGGTCGCCGTTGGCTGACAGCGGGACCACCGGGTGGGGAGGGGCCTAGAGGCGCCGCGTGACGGCAAGGCCGCCCGTGCCAATCGGCGGCGCCGGCGCGTGCCGTCCGTGGCTCCTGATTCGCCGCTGCGGCGCCCCCACGTCGATAAATCCGAGGGCGGCCAGACCGGACTTTTGTCTCGCGCCGCGGGGTGGAGGGCGGGCGGCGACAGCGGAGGGTGAGTGCGCGCGGCGCGTATCCATGGCAACGCGGCGGGGCCGGCACTGGGCCGCGGCCCCCGGGACTCCAACCCTCACCCCGGGGCCCTGCTCCGCCTGCCCCGGCCCTCGCCGCTGCCCCTCCGCCGGTGGAGCGAGCCCTCCCAGTGCAACCGGGCCCGGTAACTCGCGGCGGGGAGGCGCTCGGCCGGGAAACCCGCGCAGGCCGCCTCAGGGCCTGGGCGCAGCGGCCTGCCCTGGCTCGGCCCCCGGCCCTGCCAGCCGTGCGTCGCGGTGCCTCGCAGGCCGGGGAAGGACACGCCTCGGCCCGCCGGTAGCTGCTGGGCCAGCGGTCGTCAGGCCTCCTGGCTTCGGCCTTCCGCTCCCGAGGGCCGCATGGCAGCGGAGGAGCTGAGCCAGGACGGCTGCCCCAGAGCCCTGTGAAGGGTGCCCCAGCCTTTCGGGATGGGAGTCCCGCACTGGTGTGGGGGGCACTTAGCTCTTCGTGACCCAGCTGAGCTCTGGGAAGAGCTCAGAGGATGAAGGCCGCCGAGGCCTCTTGCTCTCCCTGCCTTACCACTGTTGGGTGAAACAAATGCCTTATTCAAGCCTCACGGTGCCTAGCACTTGTACATACCACATACGTCAGCCGTAAGTGCCTGGCCCTGCCCAGGGTGTCCCAGGGGCAGCCGGCTGTGTGATGGCACAGGCAGGACAAGCACCAGCTCTCCCCAGAGCAAAGGCTATTTGAATATCTGTGGGTGTCTGTCATGCTGTGCCCTTCCTCCTGCCAGATCTAACCCTGACTGACCTGCCCCTTGTGCTGTTCTCCTAGCCAGTGTGAGAAGATAGATTCCTGATGTGCTGCCTGACACGAGGGCTGCTTACCGAAGGGCGGAATTGGACGAGATCTGTGAACTTGCCAGGAGTTTCCCTCCTTGGTCAGTTTGTTGAGGTGCTGGACTGCAGCTCTCAGGGATGGAAGGAACATTTGCATGGGCACTGCTAGAAGTGTCTTAGATTAGAATTGTTGCCTAGATTTAGTCTGTGTCCAGGTGAAGTCTTTAACCTGCCTGGGATCAGGTAATGTAGTAATCTATTCTGTAAGTCTCCATTTCCAGCAGTAGCCGGTGCCAAATACCTCCCCAGAGGGAGGAGGAGAGATGTGAAGCTCTCCTGATGTTCTTGCCAGGTTACCTCTGTGACAACTCTTCAGGCTGCTGGGACTGGAGTTCTGGGCTTTGTCTCCACTGCAGCGATGCTGGGGTAGGTCCAGGCACGCTCTGCCGCTTGTTAAAGCGAGGGTGTAGGCTCTGTGTGTGGGGAAGTATCTTGGAGTTGCGTGCTAGCTGAACAGCAGACGTGAACTCTGTACTGCCTGGGTGTTTGTGAATTATTGAACTTCTCCCATGGGTCCCCAAGCAAAGCCAGGACTCCCAGTCCTGCTTCCCTGCAGCAGCAGTGTCTGATTCTTCCAATAGGCATGGGGTTATTGTCTTCCCACGCTGAGGAGAACGGCTGCGCATCTTGAGTGTGAAGCTTGCTGTGGAAATGTGTGTAGGGGCAAACTAACTGCTGGCTAAATAAGATAGGGATGTTTTCTCTGGGGGTTTAGACACCGTTATTGGGAGAGAAATGTTTGGAGTGCTGAGGTGCTCTGTACCAAACCTTCTCTCCAGCCCTGCTATCCCAACTCTTGTGGCTGTTGGATTTCTCCCAAGCAGGCTGCCGTCAGGGCACCGGGGAGGTATGTGTTTACCCTGAACACCAGCCAGGGTCTCGATGAGCAGAGCTCCTCTTAGCAAATGAGACAGTGTTCCAGCCTCTGCAGCGGAGGCATGCGGCTGCTTGGACCTCCCTCTCGGTGTGTAGGACACTGCCGCTTTCAGAGGAGCAGCGTGCCCTGTGAAACCAGGGCTTTGACCAGCGACCACATCGTGGGCTTCCAGTTGTCAGTTTGTGAACCGAAGCAATGATGGGTGGTGGCAAGAGATGTAACCATTTTTACTTCCCTTCCTCCCAGTTCTCATGCGAGATCCTAGTACCAAAAGGAACAGGGGTTTGATTTGTGCTGACTTGTCTCTTGAATTCATGGCTCATCAGAGAGGTGTCTACACTAGAGACGGGACTGGGGAAAAATCTAAGCTTCTGTACTTTCCTGTACGTGTGCTGTCCTCGCCTCGGGCTGAAGGGACTGGTGTCGTCACTGCCCTGCATATAGCTACAGACACAAACCTGTCCCACAGCCTCTACAGAAAAAGCGGTGGGAGATACAAGTCTGAGAGTGCACCAAAGTCCTTGAATGACTTTTTTCTTCCTAGCCCCCTCTTGCAAAAGCAGACAGTGCTACTGGAACAATAATTCACTATTCCAATCAGTTGTGCTTCTACAATGTTAGCAACAGGTTTGGGTAAAGGCTTCTGAGACCCCCTGAGATGCCCCCTGCGTAACCTGGAGAGCAAAGCTCTGCTGTGAGTGGGTGCTGCTGAACATGGGTGTGCTGTGAGGCGGGGGTGTGGGGGCTCTGACGAGTGCGTCAGTAGACTTGTCTTGTGCCATGATGGCCTCAGGAGCCATGCCTCGTCTGTCTGGCCATTGGGAGCCTTGAACCATTGCTGCTGTTAACTGCTGGTTCCTGAGGTGTGATCTGGTGTGTTCCTTTGGGCTGGATTTAATGTCAGCCTGCAGGCCCCTCCCAAGGGTCAGGCAGTGCTGAGGTGCTCGTCATAGCTCTGCTCTCAGTCACTGCTCTGTACCCGTGCCTGTTGCAGGCCGGGCAGTGTGCAGAAACAGCACGCCCTTGCTCTGGGACGCTGGCTCGCTGGAAGTGTGAGATAAGTGGGAACCAGTTCATCTGGTTTAATTTTGGAATCTGTATTTCTCCAGCAGCCCGGGCAGGTTATTTGCCTCTTTGCTTTGGTTTCTCCTCCCCAGGGTGGGCATTTCCCCATGTCTGAAACTGTGTGATGAGTGGAGGTGGGTCCTGTTTGCTGATGTGGTGTGAACACGCTGGCTGTCTGGCGAGTGATGATACCCAAGGGCTGTGGGGTCACAGGGGAAAGCTTCACCCTGGTGGGATGTCCCCCAGATTGGGGCTGTGCTGCACCCAGGGATGGGTGCTCAGACCTGGCTCCCAGCACCCCTGGCTGAGTCCTGCCGGAGCGAGAGTGGCTGTAAGGCAGGGCTTAGAACTGTGGGGCTGAGGAACTGGAGGGCAGTTAATGTGTAACTGGTGTGCTTCGTGTGACCTGCAGCCCAGCAGCTGATGGGCTTGTTCTGGCTCTGTGCTAACAAGCTGGGTGAGCTGGTGGCTGCTCATCTGCTGTTCTCCTGGCCCTCAGATGTGGGCCGAGCAGTGAGCCCATGGATGCAGCTCGCTGAGGGAGACTGAGCCAGCGTGGGAGAGCATGAGGGATGGCTCTCATACAGTGAGTGCTTTCCGAAGAGCCAGCAAGCAGCTTAGCTCCTTGCTTATCTGGCAAGGCTGCCTGTAAGGTGGTGGTGGTGCAGCTCCACACAAAGCTGATTACAGCTCCATTTTGTAAGTGAGATGGCTAGATTTCTGGCTTAACCAGGGGCATTTGGCTGGCATAAGGAGGTGTCTTGCTCCGGCTTCTGGGTGAGTCTTGTGCATCCTGCTACATCCAAGTTTTTTTTCCTTTTGCAAAAGAGGAGGAAGAACCCAGTTACTTCTGGGATTTGAAGTAAGCCCTGTTAGGCAGGAGAGGTGTGTGTGAGTGACCAGGAGAGGCTGCTTTGACCTGTCATAGAGTACAGCCCAGGGAAGGCAGAGCAGTGAAATGTGCCCCTGCTTTGGATGTTCCTCTTCGTGTACTCCATGGCAGGGAAGGCTGTTGTTTCCCCTGTGACCTCCCTGACTTCAGAGCTTAGCTGGTCTGATTCACTGCAGCTCTCTTCCAGGGGAGGCTTTGTACCGCTGTGGAAATGAAGTGGCTTTTTCCTCCAGACTGAAGGAGAGGTGCTTTCCTTTCCAGTTACTCTGCTTGGAGTCTAATGTTGGATGAGAGGTTTGGTAGCACCCATGGAAAGCAGCTTTCTCACAATTTCAATGCAAATTGCTAATGTTGAGGTCTCTGGATGTCTTCATCCAGCAGCCGTTCTAGAGTGGGACACCTGACGCAGGCTGCTTGCTGTGTTGGAGGCCTCCTCTGAGGTTAATGTTTTGTGAACTGGGTGTTAGTGTTGAGGTTCACCTGGGGTGACTGAACTGCAAGCACTGCTCTCTTGGAAGTGCCCGGCATGCAGTGGAAACGGCCAGAGGCTGCTCCTCACCGCCCTGCGTGGTAGAGCAGCTCTGAGGCTCCTTGCTAGGCTGCTCAGCATTTCATAGCCATCCCTTTGCTAAGGCAGCTGCCCTCTAAAACCCCTCTCTGGTTTTGCCTTTCAGGTTGTTAATCTCCAGCCCTGACCAGCAATGCCATCAGCTATGGAGGGCTCAGAGGGGGGAGAAGGGGAAATCTTGCGCTATGAGGAAACAGAAGATGACAACATCAGGTGAGTCCTGTCACACAACATGGCACAGACAGAGTCTTGGGCAAGGCAGGAAACCTTCCAGGTAAAGGAGTGATCCTCTTCTGAGAAGGAGCGAGGGACTCCTATAGGTGATTAATCAAATATACATGCAGTAAAATCTGTTTAATCAAACTGTACTGGAAGGGTGGAAGGGATGGGAAGGAGCGATCTGGCTGAGGCTGACAACAAGCAGTTATTTTTTGTCTCTACTACGAAACTTGCATGTCAGGAATGCTTTGACCGTTTTGCAGTTGTGTTTGTGTCGTTCTGGCCAAGGTGAGCCAGTTTTCCATGCCTTGCTGGGCAGTCTCGTGGTAGCAGCTTCTTGTTTTGAAAGATGACTCTAGAGGTGAACTCTGCTCCAGTAAGCTGCCTCTCTCGCCTGTGCAGAATACCCGCTGGCCTAGGCCAGGATCTCTTCTTGGAGATTAGTTTAAAAAAACAATTTCATACACATGCTCTAAGAGCCAAGGTTTCAGACTTGGAAAATGTGGAGAGTGAACAGGATGCTTCCCAGAATACATAGCTAGGCTGCTTGACTTCTCTTTGACGTGACAGGCTCGGTTTCATAGAATCATAGAATGGTTTGGGTTGGAAGGAACCTTAAAGATCATCTGGTTCCAACCCCCCTGCTATGAGCAGGGGCACCTTCCACCAGACCAGGGTGCTCAGAGCTCCATCCAGCCCGGCCTTGAACACTGCCAGGGAGGGGGCAGCCACAGCTTCTCTGGGCAACCTGTGCCAGTGTTTCACCACCCTCATGGGGAAGAATTTCTTCCTAATATCTCATCTAAATCTGCCCTCTTTTAGTTTACAGCCGTTCCCCCCTGTCCTATCACTACACACCCTTGTGAAAAGCCCCAAAAGTTTCTTAAGAAGCTGATGCTGCCTGGCTCTCCTGGCACATCCAGGCCTTGTTCAGCCACTCAGTGGTCTGGAGCCTTCAAGGTCTGCCACTCTCAGAGCTAACACCAACATGCTCTCTGTAGCAAGCCAGCGATCAAAACTGTAAGGTGTGCTTTGGCATGATTTTGAGTGAATGTAGATGTTGATAACACTCTTCCAAACTCCAGGTAGGTGCAGTGGCTGTAACCTAATCATAGATTTTTTTTTTTCTTTTTTTAGAAAGACAACCTGTAGAAACCTGCAGAAACAGTGTGATTCAGGATAAATAAATTTTTTAAGGGTGTTCTTGCCCTGTTTTGCAATTTGGCTCTCACCTGCTCTTGGGCAGTTGATACCCAAGTCGGAAAAGCTAGGGTCCTGCCCACGTATGCACCTGCTCTTGCCTGAGCCTTTCTCCTTCTGCAGAGTGACTGAGGAGTATGCCACCAAGGCTCCTGTGCCCTTTAGCCTGCCCCGGTAGCTGCTCTTCACACGCTCAAGGCCTCCTTTTGTAGTGCTGTAGGGGGGCCCACATGGATGAGAAGCAAAAGTATTGGTGCAGGGATCAGAGGATCCTTGGAAATCGGTTCAGCATCCTGGGATGGAGCTGCTGGTAAGCCCCAGCCCTCCCAGGAGGGCAAGCCTGGCTGGCACATGGGCACCCGCATCTGTGGAGGAGCCTCTGGCTGCTGCCACCCTGCTGCTTCCTCCCGGCGGTGCCAGCCTGTGGGGCTGACCTGGGGATCCCACCTTGCACCTTCTCCAGACTGGGCCTGAGGTGGTAGGGAGTGGGGGGGATCCCCCCCAAACGCAGCAGGGACAAACTCAGCACTGCGTGTGGAAGTGGGGTGAACAGAGCTCTCCCTGTTTGCCTGCAGTCCCACCGACCTGTCGGAGCTGCTGAAGGAGGGGACTAAGGAGTCCCATGACCGCGCGGAGAACACTCAGTTTGTCAAAGACTTCCTGAAAGGACGGATCAAGAAGGAGCTCTTCAAGGTGAGTGCTGCTCTGCTCCGGTGGCAGAGCAGCTCTCTGATGTAGCTGGTGATGGCCGCAGGCTCTGAGGCAGAGCCCTGCAGCCCTGCGTGCAGGGGATGGGGAGGAATCCGGTTTCTCGGTGGCGTAGTCACAACTACAGGAGAGCCCTCATCCAGGACTTCTGCCTGGTGTGTCCTACAGCAGGGACCCAGGGGGTGAGAGGCATGCTGGGCTCCTGGCCAGAGCCTCTGGTCCTTCACGCAACATGTGCCTGGTATGGGCTCTCCAGGCTGGTTTTGTGTCCAGGCTGGGGGTTTCCTCCTTGCCTACCCCAGCCCCACGCAGGGGGGGAGCAGTCACAGGGTATGACGTGCTGATCCAGGGAGTGGCTTCTCACATCAGTTGTCCTCTGTCCGTAGCTGGCCACTGCAGCACTTTACTTCACGTACTCTGCTCTGGAAGAGGAAATGGATCGCAACAAGGACAACCCGGTCTTTGCTCCTCTGTATTTCCCCCTAGAGCTTCACCGGCGAGAAGCGTTGGTCAAAGACCTGAAATACTTCTACGGAGAAGACTGGAAAGAGAAGATCCAGTGTTCAGAGGCAACTCAGCACTATGTGGACAGAATCCATCATGTGGGACAGCATGAGCCAGAGCTGCTAGTGGCTCATGCTTACACACGCTACATGGGGGACCTCTCAGGTGGCCAAGTGCTGAAGAAGGTAGCCCAGAGGGCCCTGAAGTTGCCCGGTACTGAGGAAGGGGTCCAATTCTACATATTTGACAACATTTCTAATGCACAGCAGTTCAAGCAGCTCTACAGAGCGAGGATGAATGCTCTGGACTTGGAGAAGAACACCAAGGAAAGGATCGTGGAGGAGGCCAACCAAGCCTTCAGATTTAACATGCAGGTACGAAATCCCTTGAGGCCCTGCATGTGTCAGTGTTGCTGCTTTTGGGTCTCTGGACCAGCTTTTAGGCCCAGGTTAATTCAGTCAGACTGCTCACCCAGGCAGTGGTTTGGGTCTGAGACCACCAGAGCCCCTCCTTCGTGGGGGGTGGGTTCTAGTTTGGACATCTTTCCTGCCAGCTGCTGGAGATGCGGTTGGTGTCGGTAGGAATTCCTACCAACTCCAACACCGCAGCAGAGCCTTTGATTAGGGTGAAACTAAGATGACTTCACTACAGCATTCCCATGGGCTGTGTGGCTCTGAAGCAGCGGGGGCAGCAGAGCTCTCGCTCCCAGCCAGCCTCAAACAGTTTGAGCATATTGCACCACGCTGGTTACAATTCCTCTCCTGTCTCACATCTGACATGTTGCCCAATGGCCAAAAATGTCTGCAGGCTCTTGTTCCTTCCCATACGATTTGCCTTTCATAAAACCTGACTGAGCTGCCACTTGCCCCAGGGGGATGAATGTAGTCTTAGCTACTGGATGGCAGCTTTGATCTGTGCCTGTAGCAGAGCAGTGTGGATTAAGCTGACCAGAAACATGGTGGGGTGTGGTTGGCTCCTTTGTTGGGATCCTTCCGGAAACCTCTGGCGGCGGAGCTGGAGGGGCTGCCTGAGCAGGAGTAGCAATCCCCGGAGCAGCTCTGCAGCGGGGAGGGGGAGCAGAGCGTGGTGCCTCATGTGGGCTGGGAGGCGAGCAGTGGCATGATGCTGCGCCTGTCTTGCCCTGGCGTCTGGTGTGAGGCCGTGCCTTCTCAGAGCATGGCAGTGCCAGCTGTCCCTGCAGGTCTGCCCGCAGGGTGCTCCGGAGTGAGGGGCAGGAGGGAGGCCTGAGTGGCTCTTGCCTGTTCTCCGGATCGTTCTGGGGCTCGGGATGAGAGCTGCCTGGCTCTGCCCGCTTCATGTGCTCACTGTGATCCCTTGCAGGTATTTGATGAACTGGACAAGATTGGCAGGTCGCTGACAGAAGAAGCCCAAGACGGAGGCTTTCCAGCCCACGACGGAAAAGGAGACCTCTGCAAATGCCCTTACTATGCAGACAAGCTAGGTGGGTGATGAGCGATGGCAGAGCTGCCACACATGTGTGCCATGAGACTCACGGTACTAACGGTGCTTTCTGTGTCGTAGCAGGCCAGGCGGGAGCCGGCTGTCCCTATCGCGCCGCCGTGGACCTGGCGCAGCAGCCCCTGGTGCAGCTGATCGTGGCGGCCTGCGTCGCTGTGGCAGTGATGTGGTACGTCATGTGAGGGGAGAGCAGCACGCGGCTCCGGGCGGCAGCCTGCGGAGAGGCTCACCATGCCCTTTGGACCCTGCTCTTGCCCTCGGTGGTGAGTTGACTGCGGGGTGCACACAGGAATATAAACAAGAATCCTGCGGGACTCAGAGACTCTTTGCACACCAGTAATGCAAGCACTGTAATATAATGTCTTTAGCTCACTAGTGTACAGGACTGATCCCACGTGAGGATTCCAGTCCAGCGCTGCCCTCCCCAGGCTGGGGCAGCTTTTAAGGCTAGAGATGTCTTGTCCTGTACTGGCAAAGGCTTCACCTGCTTGGCTTTTCATCCCCTTCCTGGGAGCAGTCGCTGGATGGAGTTTCCTGACCTGGGCTGCAACCCAAGAATGTGTCACCAGTCTTTTTGGTGAAAAGCACTCGCTTTCCTACCCTGATGTTTCAGTCGTGCCGCAGTGGCTGTGCCGCAGGGCCCTTGGCTCGCAGGAGCATCCTGCATGTTGCAGTCTCCTGGGGACCAAGCCGCACTGGGGGTGGGGACAGGACCGTGTGCGGGCAGAGGTATGGAGGTGACAAATCTGTATTGTGCAGCGTTGGTAGTGTGGGTTGGGGTGTTTTGCTGAAGCCTTGACTGGGATAAAAAGTTGCAATGCCAGAGCTGGGAAAAGCCAAAACCACATTCCTGGGAGAATGAGTGACCTGTGCTGTGAGGTGGGGGTTGGGGTGGGGGCTGCGGGGGGCTGGGGAGGAGGAGAGGGGGGTGCGTAAAGATCCCATGCCGTGCTACTTGCTGCCAGCTTATGTGCTCCCTGAGACCCTCCTGCCCTTCCACCCCCCTCTGTCCATGCTGCCTCCTGCTCAAGGGCCACAGCCTGGGCCTGGGGCTTTCCCCAGGTGAGGGAGGGGGCTGCTCTGGGTCACGCAGCTGCCCCTTGCTCTCTGGCACTGTGCTGGGCCTCAGAGCGGCCTGGGGCTTGGTGACGTGGGCACCCCTCTGCCTTCCATTTTGGGGGGGCTCCTCCTCTTCAACCGAGTGTGTGGGCACAAGGAGAGGGGAGAGCTGGGGAAGCGCCAGGGCTTCTGCTGCCCTGGGCTGGGGTAGGGAAGCTGCTGTTCTTCCTCCAGTGCTCGGTACTGCTGTGCCACTGCCACGCCACCCCTCCTCATCCTCAGCTCCCCCAGGGGCTGATCGGCCGTGGGTTTGGAGCAGAAGGAAAGACGGACACGTGTTCAGGGTCTCTTATTTATTTACATAAGAACACTGACTAGTGCCACAGTTCCACCCCTGCACAAACAGCAGCTGCCCGGGTGGCCTGGGCTGTGTGTGCAGACCACTGTAGGAGAGCCCCTGCTTCACCCCGGGGGCTGCAGGGCTGGGGACCAGGGGAGCAGAGGCTGAAAAGGGCTCCCAGGCACTCTTGCCCTCATCTGTCATGGTGCTGCTAGCAGCTCCTTGTCATTGCCCCCTTGCCCCCTTCCTTCTGCCCCATATCAAGTGAGCTAAAAATAACCCCCTATGCCCACATGCAACGAGGAACCCCAGGGGGTGTGGTGGTGGTGGGACGGGTGCTGCAGGATGTGCCAGCCCTGCAGGGCTCAGGACGTGGCTCCGCAGCGCGTGGGCACAGAGCTGCTCCAGAGCTGCGAGTCTGCTGCAGGCTGGTAATGAACTCCTCTAATCTACAGTGCTGGGGCAGGCAGTGCCAGGCCAGAGGCATTTGCCGGGTGGGCGAGAAGCTGCCAGGAGCTTTCCTTCCCCAGAGGAGCCGGGGCAGGGGCTGGCAGGGCGCATGCAGCTGGTGCGGCCGCTCTGGCAGGACGGAGGTGCTGGTCAAGGGTGCAGGGCTGCGGCCGCTCTCCCCCCAAATGCTGTGAAGGGGCTCTGCCTGCCTCGCCGTGGGAAGGGGCTGGAACCAGGCACGGGTGCCACTACCCTCTCTCAGTGGCCACTGAGCCACCACCGGGTTCCCTCCTGGCATCGCACAGGGGCCGTGCAGCCTCCCCTGTGCACGCTGTGGGCTGCTCACGTCCCCCTTCCCCTCCTGTCCCCTGCCTGCAGTGGTTCCCCGTGAGGGTGGTGGGTCCCCGCAGCCGGGCACTCCACCAGCTGTGGCTCTGCCCCGGTTTGCTCCAGGCAAGAGGGGCTGCGCCGGCGCCCTGGAACATAACGGGGTGCAGAGGGATGGCAGCCCCACCCGCCCCGCCCCCCCAAACTCCTGCGTGCTGCCCAGCCCACTGCCCCATGCACCAGCGTCACCAATCCACCTGTTCACAGCGAGGCCTGGAGCTTGGGGCAGGCGGCCGCAGCTCGGCTTGGGAGGGAGCTGGGGATACACACACACACGCACGCACGCGCACACCACCGGCAGGTTAAGCGAAGGAGTGTTGCACACGCAGAGATGGGGACGGCAGCGGGAGAGGGGCCGGCGTCACGCCAGCGGCTTGGGCTCCCGGGGTGCTGTTAGCACATGCGCTTGTAGGTGTAGATGTAGGCCTTGCAGTTGGGACACGTGTGTGTCACGTCCTTGAAGTCATCGAACAGGCACGGGATCAGGCAGCAGCAGAGGTCACATCTGGAGCAGGGGAAGGGGCAGAGTGCTGTCAGGCAGGGGCCACACATGGGCAAATGGTGGTGGCACCTTCCCCACCCCGGCAGGAGCCCGGCTCTCCGGGCACTGTCACCCAGCGGCTTTGGGGCTACCAGGACCAGGGCTGAGCAACCCCCACCCAATCACCCCAGCTCTGCTTGCAGCACCTACCCCACGAAGCAGCAGAAGAAACCAAGAAGGAAGCTCATGAGCCCGATCTCGTAGGTGATCTTGGTGGTGATGGCTTGCTGGCAGTGGGGACACACCGTCTGCACCGGGGCGCCCTGGAAGATCTCGCCCTGCAGCACCGTCACCGTGGTGGCAGTCCCCGAAGGGACGAGCACCGTCGCCGTGTGGCCGCCCAGAGAGGGGTAGTGGCCCGGGGCAGGGTAGTAGCCCATGGGGGGGTGCGGGCCGGGCGGCGGGTAGTAACCTGCTGGGAACGGGAAACGCACACCAGTGAACGTCGCTGCGCGCAGCAGGAGAGGCCAGAGCTGCAGGCACTGAGCCCCCGGCCCACCCCAGGGCCTCCCTGCAAGGTCCTGGTGGCAGCTCCCAACCCCCGCTGTGGCCCCCCCACCCCGACACGTGCTTCTGGGGAGGTGGGGAGGGGAGTCCTCGCATGTCACCACCCCCTGTGTCACCCAGCCCCTCGCGGTACTCACCAGGCGGCACGTAGGGCCCGGAGCCGTCTGTGGGCATGTGGGGGGGCACAAACCCCGGCTGCGAGGGCGGCTCGTATGGGGGGGGCCCAAATTCAGGAGGGGGGATGGGAACCCCCTGGGGCTGGCCCACGACTGGGGCGACGCCATCTGAAAGGAACCAGAGTCAGCAGCCAGGGCGGGAGGCGGTAGAGCTGGCAGGGAGATGGTGGCTCGACGGAGCGGGCTGGGGGTTGGCCCCAGCAGGGAAGGGGGACACCACATGGGGTGGGGGCACCTCCCACCCCCCCCCAGTTCAGCCTCTGGGCCACAAGAAGCCCAGGTTCACCCCCAGCAGCGAGCAGAGTCTGGCTTTGAGCAGGGAGTGCCGTCTGCTCCTGTTGCTGCCCCTGGGACCCCCCCTGCCTCCCCACAGGGCAATGCGGCAACAGATGGAGCCCAGCACCGTGCCCCCCACCCCAGCGTCCTGCACCCAGTACCTGCCGCAGGGGGTGGGCCATGCTTCTCTTCTATCAGCGGGGCCGAGGGGCCACCCGGGTAGGGTGGCGGCGGGTCGCTGGACATGGCTCGGGGCGGCCCTGCGAGGACAGAAGGCTTTAGAAGGGACACGGGCCTGTGGCCGCGCACGGCAGTGCGGTGCCTGGGGGAGGAGGTGGCCGGTCACGGAGGGGTCCGGGGCTGGCATGGGCGGAAACAAGGCCACGGCCCCAGAGCTGGACAGGTTTTGGCGCAGGCAGCGCACCCGACGTGTGACATCTCATTGCCAGCTTCCCCGTAATGCCGACGCGCGGCCCGCGTGCCGGGGCAGTACGGGGCTGGAAGCTGCTCTGCCAAGCGCCTCGGCTGCAGCATTGCGGGCCTGAAGATGGGGAAGAGCTGCCCACAGCCCCCTCGACTCCACGCAGCAGAGCGACAGGCAATGCTGCACCCCGAGGGGACGGCAGAACCCCCAAGCCTGAGGCACAAACTCTGAGAGGCTGAGGGTGCAAACCCACAGAGAATCTCTCGAGCAAGTAAAGGTAAGACACTCTAACAGCTGGAGATGTTATTTTACACGGGGTAAAAATTCACCTGTCCTCTTCCTGGCAGCAAGTTGCTCAGAGGTCTTGACAGAGCTGAGGAAAACAATTCTTCGGTGCAACGTAGCGTGGGAGCCGCCTTACCCCACCGAACCTGCATGAAAGGAGACAGAGAGCGAGTTACAGCGATGGCGAGGAGCCACTACTACAGCCTTGGCCGCCATGCCAGAGCCCCCGCTCTCCCTGGTGCCGGTGTGGGGAGAGCGCGTCCGGGCAGGAGCCGCCTCACATGTGCCCCCTCGATGAGGGCACGAGGCTATGTGTCCTCAGCCTGTGGAAACACCCCACCGGCATGCTCTGGACACCAAGGGATTGCAAAATCAGGAAATCCTGTTTACTCTGGCTCAGTTGTATCTGGTAGGACGTGACTGAACTGGGAAACGAGAGGCTGTGCCCTCGGTGCCTGGGAAGGCTGCCATCAGGCATGGGACACAGTGACACTGCGGCCAGGCGCTCCCCTCGGGTCTGAGCAGCGACCCCAGTCCCTCATCCCCAACAGACCCTGCTTGGCCCGGCCCCCTTGGTCTCTGCTCTCCTCGAGGCAGGCCAGGACGGTGCTTTCTCAGCCAGTCCCACTCCTGTTTTCCACCAGGAAGAAAACACCCAGGCTACAAACCAGCCCGCAAAAATCCCATGGGCACAACCAGGGTGGCTCTGGACCCCAAGAGATGGCCCAAGCAGGCACTGCTGCCCCATTACCTGCCCCTAGGCATGACCGCAAGGCTGCCCCGCAGCCCTGGCAAGGCACAAACCTCCTGCTCAGCCCCAGAGACAAGGGGTGCTGGCATGGGGGCTGAGCCGGGCAGCACCCCGCCAGCGTCCCTGCTGAGGGAGGACGAGGCAGCGAGGGTCCCTCCAGCTCCGGCACCAGTGCCACGTGCTGGGCAACCTCCACGGCACAGCACAAGCCTCCACGGGCAGTGGGCACTGCCCCAGCCCTGACTGCATTGCAGCTGTGCCCAGAGAGGTGCTCACAGGCCATGGCCACCTCCACCTGTGGCTGCTGGGCCAAGGGAAGCCGAGGAAGATCCATCCCTCCCCGACCTGCTTGGCTTCGCTTCATCCCACTCGGGTTCTTCTAGCAGATGCTCCCTGCTGCCATGCAGCCTCCTGTGAGCTGGCAGGCAAGGTGAGGATGTCACAAGTCTGCAGAGGAGCACCACCACCCATTGCTGACCACGGAGCAGCACGCTGATACAGAATCACAGAACGGTAGGGCTTGGAAGGGACCTCTGTGGGTCACCCAGTCCAACCCCCCCCCCCCCCCCCCCCCCCGGCCGAAGCAGGGTCACCCAGAGCAGGCTGCACAGGACCTTGTCCAGGCGGGTCTCGAATATCTCCAGAGAGGAGACTCTACAACCTCCCTGGGCAGCCTGTTCCAGTGCTCCATCACCCTCAGAGGGAAGAAGTTCTTCCTCATCTTCAGGTGGAACTTCTTATGCTTCAGTTTGTGCCCATTGCCCCTTGTCCTGTCGCTGTGCACCACTGAAAAGAGTCTGGCCCCATCCTCCTGACACCCACCCTGCAGATATTTCTAAGGTCCCCTCGCAGCCTTCTCTTCTTCAGGCTGAACAAGCCCAGCTCCCTCAGCCTCTCCTCGTAGGAGAGATGTTCCAGTCCCCTCACCATCCTTGTAGCCCTGCGCTGGACTCTCTCCAGTAGCTCCTCATCTTTCTTGAAGTGGGGAGCCCAGAACTGGACACAGTACTGCAGATGGGGCCTCACTAGGGCAGAGTAGAGGGGGAGAAGAACCTCCCTTGACCTGCTGGCCACACTCCCCTGAATGCACCCCAGGATCCCATTGGCCTTCTTGGCAGCCAGGGCACACTGCTGGCTCATGGTCAACTGGTTGTCCACCAGGACACCCAGGTCCCTCTCCACAGAGCTGCTCTGGAGCAGGTCCACCCCAGCCTGTACTGGTGCATGGGGTTGTTTCTCCGCAGTTGCAGGACCCTGCACTTGCCCTTGTTGAACCTCATCAGGTTCCTCTGTGCCCAACTCTCCAGCCTGCCCAGGTCTCGCTGAATGGCAGCACAGCCTCCCGGTGTCTCAGCCACTCAATACCCCCCGAGACGAGCAAAGCCTGGCCTGGCATCGGGTCTCCCCAGGGTGTCTGTGTTTACTAATATTTCTCCCCGGAGGTGTTAAGTGGTAGGCTGCAGACACACAGCTTCCAAGCATAACACAGGGGTGGCTGGGGGTCATCTTGCTCCTGCTTTTCTCTCCGATTTCTTCCTTAAGAGCCAGGGGAAGGAGAGCCGGCCCGTGCAGCGGAACAGCAGAGCTGCCGGGGCACAGAGCACTTCCAGGTGGGGGAAAGCACCCGAAGCGCAGCGCACTGCAGAGCTCTCCTTCTCCTTCAGTGACCTACAAAGCTACAAAAACTGGGCCGTGCTCTTTTTAGCTTCACTGGGGATGTAAAGAAAAGGAGGCCTTGTTCTTCTGAAAGCAGCCAACCAACCCACCCTGCACACCCAGGAGCCTCGGACTCTCCAGTCCCCGTGCCTGCAGGGCTCCTGGACGAGCCCAGCCCAACTAGAGCATCCTCGAGTCCTTACCTGGGGACACTGGCCTGCCAGGGAGCTTTCCTCGCCCTCGCAGGCCCGCTGAGCCCACGGCTTTTCTAAGGTAACAGAGCTCCTCCCAGTACCGCTCAGGCGCTGCCTTCCCACAACGTCTTCCAACGCTCCCCGGCCTTACTCCCCGCAGCATCAAAGCCGCTGGCGAGAAAACTCAGGAGCTGAGGAGACCAGGAGGCAATCCCAGCCACGCGCTCCACCAGCCGCTCCAGGAACACCGTCAGGTGGAGCACCGAGCCGGCAGTCAATCCTGCCGCCGTGACCAGCGGGGATGGCAGCCACCAGGGTGACAGCCAGGGGATCTCAGAGCCACACGTGCACCAGGGTGGAGGCAGCTGCAGGGCCTGCAGAGCTGTTCCGCTCGGACTTGGCAGACTCAGTCACGCTTAATGCAATACTCCACTTATTAAGAGAGATAGGTGAAGAGCAAGATGTTGGCTGTGTGCCCTTCCCAGGAGGAAGAGAAAGCCTGTTGCTTTTAAGCCTCTTAAAAGCTGCTTCTCCTGTGCTTTCTTTTATCTTGATGTGAGAAGTAGGAAACCCGCCCCAGCCCACGTCCTCCAGAAAGTTCGGTGGGGAGCTGGAGGGCACAACCCTAATGGCTTCCCCCCGTGCTGGGCGGGAGCTACCCCGCAGCATCACTCCCCGCCCTGGCACCGACGACTCTGCAGCATTCCCTCTCCAAAGCAACGCGGCCAAAGCAGAGCAACCCACATCATCCCCCCTCGTACGGCAGCGCGGAGAGGCGACCCTGCTCTCAGCAGCCAGAGAGGGGCAAAGACCCCCAAACCCGGCAAAAAGCCTGAGCTTCCCTGGGCAGCACCCAGCCAGCGCAGGAGAGCGGGGAGCCCGGAGCCTGCCCTGCTGGGACAGCCCTTCTGGGCTGACGCAGGTCGGTGGTGCCTGGGCACAGGCGGGTGAGCTGGAAGTGCCCAGCCCTAAACACAACCACAGCAGTGTTTTGCATCACAACACGATCCCCAGAAGCACGTAACAATGCCTCTTGCTGCTGGTCGCTTCTGCTTTTACCAGAGACAACCGCGGGAGCCCGGCGGCAGCTCGCAGCAGAGACTTCACGGCCCGCAGAGCCCGGTGTGCCATGAAAGCAGCTTAGCCCGAACTACCTGTTCTCACCTGGGAAGAAACGCTCCCAAAGACTGCAGAAATTGCATCCACACTAGGGCCTGCTGGTATAACCACGCTTATGGACTGGCTGAACACCCAGAGGAAAAGAAAAAAAAGAGCTTTATAAATAATTTAGGCGAAGTTCAAGATCTGATGGAGTCACCAATGCCTAGTGCAGGTCCTTTGTGAACAAGGACCCGCTCCAAGATCATAAGACTCAGAAGGAGTTACAGTTACCAGTAAAAGGGTGGACAAAGGAGATGCTATTTCCAGCTAAAAATCCAGACTGGTTCTTCTCAACTGGAAGAATATTTTTTACTGGCTCCTCTACTTCAAACTAACTACAGGAGATGAACCCACCACGCAGTCGTTGCAAACACTGCTCCTGTTCAACGCAGGACCCCACGCGCTGGCAGCGTGACAAACCAAGCAGAACAAGGATCAGAGGCCAGAGGGGACCCGCTGGATCAGCCCACCCCTCCTTCCCTCTCTGGGGAAAACACCCCAGAACTTCCCTCCATCTGCCAGCACTGTTTTCGCTGTCCTGCTCCTGCCGTTCATTCCTGTGGGAAGCCTGTGCCAGGCCTCCCCGGCTCTGACGGCCTCACAGCTTCCAGTTTATCTGCAGCCAGTCTCCAGCCTGAACCGCTTTCCTTCGCCCCCTGCTTGCTGCAAACAGCCGTCATGCCCTGATTCGGACTCTGCTTTGCTAGGCTGACCACACTGAGCTCTGCCAGGGTGTTTCTTCACCATGTTTTCGGTGCAAGCCTGTTATCTCCCTCAAGTCTAGATCGGCGACCCGAAGCCATGCTCAGCTGTGGCAACGGCAAGCATCGCCCGTGCTGGCACGCTCTCCGGCACGTGCTGCTACAGCGTGGATGGGACAGCATGCGATGGCTGGTCTCGCCACTCCAGTGAGCTTCACCTGCCCTGCGGCACTGCCGTGGGGCTGCGTAGGCACCCAGTCACCCCTCGTCCTCCCGTCCCGTCGCAGAGCTTGTGGCCTTCATGGGTGGCTTGGATTCAGTGCGGACACGAGGGACTAAACCACAGCTGCGTGCGAGCCTACGCACAGGCTAAGCTGGAGCTTTGCTAAAGAAAACAAAAGAGAAAAGATCCAGCTTCCCACTGCTCCCGTTAGCCCTGCCGGGACACAGCAGCATGAGAGACGCAACCAGGAGAGCATGTCTCCATCGCAGCCCCAAAGCCAGAAAGGGCTTGGCCCACCCCAGCTACAGCTTCGATTCGTGCACCCTCCCCTGCAGCTGGCTCTGTGCTCGCCGGTCGACCCAGGGTCTCATTTCAGGCAGCTTTTGGGCGAGGAGAACAACAGCAGGTCTCTGGGTGCCCCCAGAGCAGGGTGTAACTCCCAGCCCCGAGAGGCCTGCCCGAGGTTTTTCTACAGCGGTGAGCACAGCCGAAGGGCCCGTGGGGCAGCACGCAGGGAGCACAAGGCTTTCTCCCCTGCCTGCTTCCCACGCTCAGCAGCGCTGGCTCTGGTCAGCCAGGGACCGATACCCCAAGGCCCACGGTTCCCATTACTGACACATCCCAAACTGGTGACCACGAAGCTCTCCCAGCTGCTTACAGCGGCAACGAGGGGAGCTGATGCGTTAGGGGCCAGGGTTCCCCGCTGGTGGTATTTCCCCCCGCTACGTCACACAGGATCACTGCAGAAACAGTCTGGGATTCAAACACGGCAAGAGGAAAGGTCTGTCCACCCGACCTGCTCTCCAAAGACGTGCGTCGCCAAAATCAGCTGAAGCGTGGCACGTAGCGGGACTAGGGAACAGGTAACATCGCAGCACGTCCTCGCTGAACGTATGCTAAGACGCCGTAAAAGCTCACCCGCCAGCTCAACGCACTGAGCAGATAATGCCAGAACGAGGACAGCCACAGACAATTCCCGCACTGCTTGGGGACCCAAAGGTTCAGTCCATTGATGCCGTTCTTCCCAGGCAGCAGCCGTGTGCGCGTCAGGCTGCTTCCCCCAGGACGAGATCACCAAGGGTGAGACCGACCTGAGGAGGACGGGGCAGATTGCTGGCAAGTCTAACTTGCGTGCGAACCCTGACGGCGCAGCACCGGCCCCGTGCAGCTCCGAGTCAGCCTCACGGCGCAGCTGAGACCTGCTCCCACAAGCAGAACCACGGCCTGCGTTCTCCTCGCTCCCCCTGCATTTGATAACGGGAGACCCACGGCAATGCGGCTTTGTTTGGCCGACGTGACCAGTGGCTCCAGCCACTGAGACAGGAAAGCAGTGTTTGTTCATAACCACGTTCAGGGATGCTGGCGCTTCAAAAGCTGCTACTGCACATATTTGGAGCTCTTTCTCCACAAAAAACAACTTCCGATATTTAGAAGAGGAAAAAACACACTAAAATTACATGAATAAATACAGGGATACGAATACTTCCAGCTTTGCTGCACATCAAAGAGATGCACATTTCAGCTTCCAAGCTTTTGTAAACATATCTTTAAAAGCAAAGTCGAGAGCTCTGAAGAAGCTGGGCTCCCTCACTGACGCCAGCCTCTTCCCTTTTATGAAAGGAACGGCATTGTGGCCAACACCACCCCAGCTTTCCCGGCGCCAGGAAAGCTACCTGTGTGTCACGAGCTTCTGCCTGCTCCAGAAACAGGGAAATACTGAGACAAGGAAGGCAGACAAGTATGAGCACAAAAGGCAGATCAGATGCTGGCAAAATGCCATTTGGCCAAAAGCCTGTTACCCTTTCAAAGGACGTTAGGGGTAGCAAGAGGAGACTGGATGGAGCAAGGTTGCACGAGAGGTGGGCAGAGCCATACCCTGGCCGTGGCAATCGCAACTGCCCTCCTCCACATGGCATTTCTGAGCAGCATCTCCGAAGCCCGGCTGGACCCGCTCTGCAGCGTGTTCTCTGCGTTAGACCCGTGCCACCGAGCAAGGCCGGGATGCTGCCCGGTCCACGTGCATGCCTGCTCGCACACAGCGTGCCGGGATGCAGCTCAACTCCCACTGCTCCTGAAAGCACCGCGTGCAGTCCACGGCAGACAGCTCTTACCTTGAAAGGAAAGATAGCAAAAATCCCTGCTGAAAAAGCACTGTCGGCGGTTACTTCTGCCTGGTTTTTACGCAGAACAAAAAATAGCGATGTTTTCCCTGCGAGTGAGCCAAACTTCCCCCTCGGCCTTGTCTCTTCCCGTGTGCATCCGCTGCTTCCAGCCTGCACACCCTCTCCCCAGAGCCAGGAGGGACAGAATAAACAGCCAGCAGTGCTGCAGCCTCCCTTAGAAAGAGGATGCCCTGGCAATCCTTCACCAGGCGGTACGTACCCCCTCCTTCACCCCACTGTTAACCCCGGCAGCACCTCCTCAACTCATCATCCTGGTCCTGGGCAAGACAGCGAGAGAGCGCATGCCCACGCCAGGCTCGCGCAAGGCACAGATGGAAACCCACGTTAAGGTCTGCTCCTCTTCCGAGCAACTCAGCAGCGTTTCCCCCAGCAGAAGCCCTGCGCCTCCAGCAGCACTGCCGAGGAGCGCAGACCCAGCGTGCAGAAACAGCAGGTTTCTCCCACACTTCCGCAGTCAGACTTCAGCCGCAGGAAACTGCTGCTCCCAGGAGGATGGGGCTGCTCCTTCGGTGCGGAGATGGAGAGCTCTGCTGGCAAAGCAGGACAGAAGCAGTCCTTTAAAATGAAGGGCTGCTGGAGGAGAAGGCTGTTCACCATTCAATCCAGCTATGTCAGGCAGCCGAAGCTCCCTGCTCTCCTCTCTGGGGGAGCATCCCCGCTGCAGTCGTTTACACGTCACTTGACCTCCTGCATCCCACCGTCACCCAGCAGCCAAATCAGCTCAGAGCAGGACCCTCGCTGGAAGCCAGGTGCTGTGTCCAAAGCACGATTTCCCAGGGCATTAAATCCAAAGCACAATCAGATAATCTCCACGACGCAGCCCAGGCTCAGCTGGCCTCAGTCAGAGATTCAAATTACTGCTTCGTGCAGCTCCTCTGTATGGAGATGGGGAAAACCGGACACAAAATCCCCCTGCTTAAGACAAAGATGGTTTATCTGCAACACCCACACAGGCTTACGTGCGGGAGGAGCGTTTGTCAGGACCTGCTGCCGCCTCTGGGATTCTCTCCAGTGCTGTCCGCCTCCAGATGGGCTGACCGAGCGCTTGTTGGCTCTCCACACCGGGCCTGCAGAAACAGCATTGCCAGGACCTGGTTAACCCGAACACTTAAAGAAAAACCAGCCAAAATGAAAAGAATGAACTGGGGTAGCTCTTTGCTCTCTGCCGCGGGCTCCCAGGCCGCAGCACACAGCTGCAGGAAGCATCATGCGTCTGCAGAGCTCAGCGTGCCGACGGCGACAGCCGACAAGAGCCAAGAGGGGCTGCAAGGGAGCCTGTGAGCTACCAGCGAGAGGAGAGGCCACTACCCCACACCCACAAACCAAACCCCAGCCCTTACACGTTTAGGGGCACTGGGGAAGGCTCAGGTGTCCACAGAGCACTCTGGACCCCCAGGGCAGCTGAACTCAGCCCCCAAAAGACAGTTTGCTGAACAGGGAGCAAGTGCAGAGCGCGCTGCTACCTGGCCTCATGTGAGAAGACAGGCTACAATACACCAGGTGTTCTCACGGATGCAAAGATGCGACTTAAAACAAACATTAAAGACAAACCTGAGTTCCTCTCCACCTTGGCAATCTCCGTGTCTCCAGAGAGACTTAGATGAGGAAAGGGGGGTGCCGCAAGCCACATCTCTGAGGAACCAGAGAGCTTTTCTGTGACACTTTCACTAACGTTCAGAAACAGTCCGAGCTAACACTTGATAACATCCATGGGAAAGCACCCCATGATATCAGCAGCTGTCGCCTGCAGTCCTGTGCACCTACTTAATTTTTCCCCTGAGAGGATAAATACTGCATTACATCATCCATTTGATACCTAGTTCATAATGTTAATAACATAACCTGCAATAATCTAGAGCAAATAAAACCAAGATCTACTCCGAGTTTCAACACAGCACCAAACTTAACTGTGCCCCAAGACTAGCTGTTGGTTTAAGCAAACAAACGAACCCCCCCAGCTCCAGAAGCTCAACAGCAAGCAGAAGTCCCAGAGGAGATCGGGCAGAAGCTCTGCAGGTCCTTGCATTAAAGACGGTCACAGCTCGGCAGCTCACCTCTGATGGCAGCCCATAACAGACGCTTAGGGATGAGTTAGGAAGCACGTGAAGGCAGAACGACCCCCCCTGTCAGTCCTGCCCACTCCCAACACTCAGGGCTTTAGAGGTGTCTCCACGGACCACCCTAATCCCTTTACAGCCCACCGGCTCGCAGAGCTCTGCCACGGACGGCAGTGGCTCTCCAGTTACCTAGACGAAAAAGCATCTCCTGCTGTCAGTCTGCTGCCTGCCCATTTCAACGGCACCTCCCAGCTCTCGCGCAGAGAAGATGAATACGGGATGATGACCCGCCACATCTCACAGCACAACTCAGGATTTTATGGATTTCCTTTCCAAAACTATACTAAAAATATTTCATTGCTTTATGCGCCCCATTTTTTCATTACTCCCTCATTCTATAGAATTTCTTGAAAGTCAAATAATACAGCTACATCATTGCTGAATCAAACTGATTAGATGTGTGACTTCCATTAAATAGCACAGTAAGCTCCAAGGGAGGAGGAAATTAGAGTCATGGACGATCAGCACTTTTGTGGAGACGCAGCGACATTTCAGTTTCAGAATTCATCAGAGCCCAGGAGCCCATTCAGAACTCCCTTGCAGATTTTGCAACACAATGAAATAATTTTGCATACATTGGTGGTGATTCCAGACCCATTTTCCTTCCAAGTGATGTACAAAGCACGCATCACGGTACTGGTACTGATATCTTCTCATCGGAGGCATAGCACCAGCTTGCTGTAGGACCCACTCCAGTCTCCAACATCATTAGCATTCTCTGTCCTCACAGATACCCCTGCCTCAGCGCCAGTGAAGCTGCTGACACTTAGATTTAACAGGTACAGTGTCACCTTGCTTTTTTTTCCCCTGAGGACTAGTGAGAAGTGCTCTATGTCACTCTATTTAAGGCCATGGCTCGCTTTTTGCAAAGAAGCGTGGTTTTGGGTTACTCAGGAGTGTGTATGAAAGCTCTGAGATCTCTCCCAAGTCCTGCTGCCAACGAGGAGGACCCATGCACGCCCAGAGACCCATGCACTGGAGGAGCTCCTCCGTGCTGAGGCCACTCACGTTATCACGCTCATCTTCTTGCTCCCACGGCGTGACCAGACCTTCCCATCTCCAGACCAGGAGCTCTCCCAGGGTGGCCCAGGGCCCTGCTAGCATCCCAGCTCCCAGAGGGGGAACCCACCTGCATTAACCCACAGCGGCTGAGCATGCCCAGCGCTAGGTCCCCTCCAGCAGCACGGTGGTGGCTCACGGGGAGCACTGGGACACACCCACACGCAGCTCCTGCTGGTCCCACTCCTTCCTCCAGCTCCAGCCAGACTTGGCTACTCTGCACTAACTCCTCGGAGCAGGGAAGTCATTTTTACTCCAAAGCATTTCATGACTTTGGTTTAAGTTCGCAGCCCCAAGTTCTTGCCAGCTCCTTCATAACCCCTTCCCCAAAACTCTGTTGCTATCTGCTGAACAAAGCCACGTAAGGAGCTGCTGCGTATCTGTCCCTCAGATCATGCCAAAAGCTGCATCCCCATGAGCCTAATTGGCCACTACTGCTTGCTCGGAGGCAACGCACCGCAGTCCTGCCACAGGAGACCTCGAAGACACGCGAAGCCACTTCATTAGCCTGGCTCACTTCAACATAAGTAGATCTGACAAGAACACTGACCAAGACACGAATCAGCTAGCCGAGTTCAGCAGAACTGCCATCAGGCACACGGAGCTGTACTCCCTTTGAAAACCAGAGTGAAGGAAGAGAGGTGATGTCCTCACACCTCTCCAGGCACCACCCTCGTTCCGGTATGCGCGGCACGTCACCCGGATCCACGCCGCCCTGACTCCAGCACCGCGGACACAGCAAGCAGAAGACCTCTCGCTGAAAATCTAGACGCAGCAGCTGGATTCAGAGCATCCCTAACACGCAGCAAGGCACCTCCTCAAAGCCCTGTTCTAAGCTTTTCTAAAGCCTTCCTCTGCCTCTCTGTCCAGGCAACACCTCACTGCTTTACCATGAAACCACAAGCATCGCTGGGCAGAGGATTTCCAGCGGTCCTAAGGCTGGGTCACTGCTCTCACAGCAGGGGATAAGACGGGTGAAAATTCAAATGGATAATACCAAGATGCCCTCAGGGCAGGTAAATAGCTCAGCTGCTCTAGAGGATTCAGGACTGAAATCCTCTCTGGAGCCTGACAAAGACAGAGCAGCTCCCACAGCTACAACACCAAACAAGCTGGGAACCGTTTGTTGTCTCTCTCATCAGAATAGCCCAGCAGCTCAAAACTGAGCTCCCACCGCGCTAAGGCATCCTGAACCGTGGCACCCAAGAGGGAGTCTGAAAGCCTGAGCATGGCTAAAACGACAGCTCCTGTAGCTTGAAGCCATGAACTTTGGGGATAGTCCCATTCCCAATGTGCAAATACGCTCCAGATGACATCTCTGTGGAAGAGCTACAACGAGCCCAGGAGAAGAGCTGATGTTTGAATGGCACTGGAGACGGTCTCTAGCCTCAGCTTCACTCTTTTGCTCCAAGACTACATTAAGATTTTGGAGGAGCTGAATGGTCACAGCAGAGCTGGTGGAAGGAGCAGGCTGAGCCTTCAGCACACACCCACACCTCCAGCGAGCACCTCCTTCTATACCATAAAGCAGAATAAAAGTGCTAAGTTAACTGGAAGACAAAGTGAAGACGCCTGTAAGAAAAGGACAGCATGCACGCACTAGCAGCAGCTGTTTTTGCAGTGGTCAGAAAGCAAGCCCGAAGGAGTCGGCAGCAGCATGGAAATCCCATCGCGACCGCTCTCCTCCACTCCGTGTCTAGTCTCTGTCCTCCCCTCCAACACTCCCCTTCTGCCACGCGCTGCGGAGCTGGGACCCCCGAGGACCACAAAAGCATCCCAGCGCTGGCTATGGCCCATGGTTTCCTCCCCAAACGATGCTGCGCTGAACCCCAGGGGTTCCTTTGCCTCTCTTAAAAGGGTGGCCTGCTACTTCTTTGGAGAAACAATCAATAAATTCAGTGGACTGATTTTCATTCATCGGCACCCAGAAATCTAATCTCAAGGTCACAGCGCTACCCCGAACACAGGTATCACACCTATCATTTAAGTTATCTGCTGCGGGTACCACCATGAGTGGCTTTTACAGCTGCAGTCAGCGGGGCTGCCTACATCACAACGACTAATTTATACTCAGAAAGGCTAATTTAATCTGGCAGTGAATGTTCTCAAAGCCTCCTTGCACAGAAAAGCTTTTATCTTGGTTGGCTTAACAACAATACAGCGTATCCAAAAACGTGGAGGGATGCTAAAGAAGAACACTACCCTTGTGTTTTGAGTCCTCCAGTACTTTTGTCTGAGAAATTTCTCTTGGTAGCCACAGAGTTTGACAAAACATAGAGTGCCTCTGTTTTTCTTTAAAAGCCAACTGTGTTTTCAAGGCAAAAAAATACAACAGCTCAGGTTACTTCCCCCTCACACACAACTGTGTCTTGACAGAAAGAGCTCTGCTCTTCATAAAACAAAAACCCAGCAAAGATTGTTTCGTATTAGACACCACGTTTGCTTCCAACTGCTCATCTGCACAGCAAGAGTGGCGGCCAGCATGCCTGGCCCAGGGTGCACTACCTGCCACTGGAAGGTGACTCTCCCCAGCCCACCCTACAGAGGAACAAGCTTCAGAAGAAATTCCAGAGCCCGCCGTGTTAAGATGCCGTGCAACTGCATCACGAAGCATTTCAGAGCGAGCATCCTTCAGATTCCCAGCCTCTGCCATCCGCGGGGGGGCAATAACTAATTAAGCAATGAGAAAGTTTTTTTTCATTGTTTTTAAATTCTAGTTTGTATTTTCCCCTTACTTGTGAAAGCATGCACAGATGCAGCACGCATCCGAAGTCACGTCTAGCCATTTGAAAGGGAGTCTCTTAGCTCTGCAATGAGAGTCACCATATCACCTCTGTCGTATGGACATGGCACGAAGAAGTGGTCCTCACCTGGATCTGCTCCTTGCAAGGCAGATCGCTGCAGACCCAAGCACTGTCCCTTGGAATTAGAGAGGCTAAAGCAAGGGGTTTTAAAGTGTTACAACAGATATAGCCATACCAGGAGAACCCTCCACACTCTTAGGAGTGTCACCATCATTCAGTTGCAGAGGAAAAGCTGGTGCTGTGCAAGGATCACAGCCTGGATCATGCCTGAGGGGGCTCCTTCGGTACAGGGGCTCCTTCGCCACAGATGGCGTCCAGCAATTTAGGACAATTCAGTAATTCAGGAACAAGGGAAAAATCAGAGGGAAGCAGAGCATTAAGGCAGACCAGAGAAAAAAAAAACAAAACTACACAACACCCCCCTTGTTCCTATCCGTCAGGAACCGCTGTCCCAAGAATAGCCTATTCAGAAACCAGGAAACTCAGAGAGCAGCAGGGAAAGGCTGAGTCACGGCCATCTGAAAAAAAACCAACCCACAACAAAACAACCCAAAAGGGAAGGAGAGAAAACCTGGACAGCAGCTGTTCTGGGTCTTGGAGATATGAACAAGTCAATCCAGAACACATTAGCCAATCTATTTTCAAAAGCTCTGCAAACACACGGTACTGCCATAAAGAGCAGTCGACCCTCCCTCTGCTCCTGGGAGGCAAATTTAGCTCTGGTGGAATCAGGCAAAGCTGGTGGTGCTTCCCGGCACCAGCCTCTTGACGCAACACCTGCTCGGCCGTGCTCGGCTGCCCGGACACAAACTGCTCCCCGTTTATGCCCTGATCTTTGTCTTTCTTTGTTCCTCTACAGCATTAGCATCCCACATCCCAACATCACAAAGACCTACAGGCTGGACAAATGCTTTCCAGAAGGGAAAGCGCAGCCCATTTGAGGGATGCTGCTAGCAGAGGGTGAGGAGCCGTTTCCCTTGCTCACGCTGGAAGGGCACAAGGTAAAGAGGTAAAGCGTGACTTGGATGGGTCTCCTGCAACTCTCCACGAATGGCCGAGCAGAAGACAAGTGCTCCCATCTCGCAGTCAGCCTCAGCGCTGCCCGTCTAGCCCCCAGGAAGGCCAGGCTACGGTTAAGTTTTGCTCAAGTCTTCCCACGTGACAATCTTTGTTCCATGACCTAAATGAAATCAATTTTACCATCATTCTCCCTGGGACCGTAATCTTATTCAGCCACCCATAATCTAAAAGATTATACCTGCTCTCCAGCTGTGGGGCTCTGGGAGGAAGCACAAGGGATTTCTGAGCAACAAGGGTTTATTTTTAATACAATTCCTCGCCTACCCCTCACAAACTAGGGAGGGGGCTGTATCTTTTCAATCCAGTAACTGCGCTTCAAAACATGTTTGAGAAAAAACCCCTCCAATTCATTTTATCTTGCACTGTGAGGTTCTGTCAAACTAAAGATGCAAAGGTAAGAAGTGGGCAGACCCTTGAAGCCTTTCCCTGCAGGGAGCGGGCTGACCGTGCCTACCATCCCCAGACTCTGGCAGGTAACATCTACTCACGCGTAGCCGCGCCTCGGCCACCATGTCTTGTCTCAGTAAAAGATTCAACTGTCCAATGACATAAGTCAGGGCTTCCTTTGTAAAGATGCACGCAGCAGATACCATCTGGGGACGTCAGTGCTCACAAAAACAATACTGGCTGAGATCTGGAGTGAGCTGGGAAGCAGACTGTGTCTACACACACAGCCCAACAGCGAGAGAGCAAGCCACTGTGCTTTTCCCTTCTCCATCTGCAAAGTCCTTTTAGCCTGAGCATGGGCTGTATTATTGGGGTTCTTTTCAAGGAGCCAGTATAAACCATGGGGGGAGCTCAGAGAGCCTAGCGTACCCCTCTGCAGCAGTGAAAGAGCCTCTCCCTGCAGCCCACGTGGGTCCCCAAGGCTCCCAGGCAAGGCAGGGGAACGCACCCTGCTGCGAAGGCAGCTCCCACAGACCCAACTTCTTCCCAGCACTGGGACTTGCTGGGAGAACTACAGCACAAGGCCTTCACATGCAGACCCAGCCGTGACGCTAACTCCCAAAATGAGAGCTCAGGGAAAGTGTGCCAAAGCAAACAGGCTCTCACGGTTCAAATTGTAAGTAAAATTCTTTTCCTCTGCGACCACACAATGCAAGGAGTAAATAAAGATGAAATACAGCTAGAGCATAGGATGTGCATGTACCATGGTAAGGTGTGATGGATGGAATTTATGACTGTAAGATGGAATGCAAGACAAAACAGTAAGTGTGTAAACTTAAAACTAGAACATTCCTTCCAAAACTGCAGCTTCCAAAACTGTTGACAGGTATCCAGCCTGTGAGGGCAAGGTAGAGAAGATTTCCTTCTTAAATGCAGAGACTGGGTATCAAAGAAGGTTTGGGGACACACACAGTGGGGAACGTCTACCTGCAGACTGGTGCTGGGCAGAGGGACCACCATCTCAGCACAAATGCTTTATCTCAAATTCTCTTAATCCGTAAGAGAACTGGGTATTATTCCATTTTCTTATGTACAAAAGAGGTAAAAGAAACATAACTGTTACTAACGCAGAGTGGCCTTACTAATCACAATGGGTAACAGAGAAATATATTACTTAATTTGCACAGAAAGCCCCAGCTCATTTCTTCCTTCTCTGATCATCTCAGGTTTCATCACGCTACGAAGTACAAAGCTGAACACACACGGCCGGCAGCTGTTCTTCACAGTTCCTCAGATGCTAATTACACTGCCATCTTTTGGGATTATTTCTTGTATTTTCCTCCTCTAAATTCAGGCCTGCTAAGAGACTTCAGATTAAAGATAGCTGCGCTGAAGTGAGGCCTCACACAGCAGCATGAAGCAGCTTCCTTCCGACCTCCATCCTCCACCCAGATCTATGACCAGCACAGGCCTGCTGTACCCTCTGCGCTCTCAAACAGCCCTTTTGCACCACCACAAATACAGCAAATTTTAGACTGCAGCCATGCGGCAGCTCTGAAGGAAGGAGCCCAAAGCCAAATTGTAACAGCAGCCACGAGTTTCCCTGAACATTTCACATCAGAAGGAAAAACGGTGCTCCCCCTGCCTCAGAGAATTTACACTGCTGAAAAAAGGGATCACGGTTTCCTAATTCTGTTGCCTTTGATCAGAGGAGGAGATACGTCCTTTGCAGAGCACGCAAAGATCTGACGCTCCTTATGAAAACCGCACTGCTTCTCTCCAGTTGCGAGATGGATACCAAGTGCCGATCGGGAACAACAGGAGAACAGTGAGGTGAATATCACACCCCAAGGCAGAAGACGCTCATCACCTGTTTTTTGAAGGAAAAAAGGTACATACGCATCTATGTTTGCGAACCTGTGTGCTCAGGTGCCTTGCTCTGAAATCTTCCGGAAAGCCAATCGGTTTCCGTACTTTGCCTGCAGAACAGTTGCAAAATCAGGTCCTGGAAGCAAAACCAACCAAAAACCTCCAACAATCTGCTGAACAACTGAAGTTCCCACTACAAACCGCCACTTCCACCGTATCGGGGAGAACAGAACAGCACTATGCAGTTAAAACCTTTCCTTTTAGAAGATGGTTGACTGTTGCTAAGAGCCGTGAAGCATATCAGCATCTATTTGTTGTTTTCCAGCTCTCCTGTCCTCCCTGTTTTCAGAGGCTTGGCACAGATCAGTCTGGGAGAACACCATCACATCGCAGTTTGATGAGAAGTTGGCACACCTGTCTAGAAGCTCGAAGGTATATTCTGGTGTGCTGCCTTCGTTATTATTTTAATCTCCATATTATGCAAATACTGTTTCCTCATTGTCTCACCTGGAAGCCATCAATCTTTTCCTTGGCTTGGTGCAAAGCTGAGTAAACGTGAGCCTGCACACAGAAAAACTGTCACAGTACTGATGGTACATTCAGCACGTGTGCAGAGCTGTGGTAACACCAGCAAAAGCGACGCACAGCCCCTTTGCAGACCTTACAAAAAATGCTATAAAAAAGAGATTAAAAAACTTAGCTTCTTTCCATCTAGGATATTCTCTCCTGATTAAAACAATTATAAGGAATCAAATGTAGGGCTTTACAACGGTGCCAAAAACAGACGCAGAACACCTAACTTCATACTTTACCCATAAGCAAACACTGGTCTTGGATCAGGGCAGATACTGTGTTTCCCCTTCCAAAACGCAGAAGCGTGCGTGTCTCCAAGGCGCGCATCTCCAAGTGGGTATATCTAAAGCAGAGTCCGTGTATCTCCTCCCAAAACCACTCATCCTCATACTGGAAGATCTCTGCATCAACCTCATCCTTTAAATACAAATATTTATCTGCTAAATTCACATCTGAAGGGAGAAAAAAAGGTAATTTTTACACAATAAAGTTACTTTCATCCCTTCTCTCGCTATGTTAGTGAGTAACACTGGCAATGGGAACACTTCTACAGATGACAACAGTGTACCAAAGACCCAAAACCCCCGAAACACAGAGAGTGTGGGTGCTGTAGCCAGGCTCTAGGCTGGCCCCTGGCTGAATGCCCTCCAGCTACAGGAGCGCATTAGCTGCCCTCCCAGAGCAGATCTGCCAGTTGTGCTTCCTCCAGAAGGAAAGCAGTTGCTGCTCTTTGCATCACTGCGTGATTCCTCACGCGCAGAAAGCATGGCTGATTAGGAAGCGAGCTTCAAAAGCATGCATATAAACCAAAACAAGGCGCTGACGGAGACACCCTCCCTGCTTTCATATGAGCAGCTGAGACAGAGCTCCAGCCAGAACAGAAACATGAGGAACTGAACTTCAGAACTGAATTTCAGGTGCAGGACTTGTTGAGGGAACACAAGAAGAAACTCAGCACGGTTTTGCATCTTGATAGGAAGGGCTCAGGTTCTGAAAGAGAAGCTCCCTCTCTGTAAACTGTCCCGGTCACACCTGCGGCAAGATCTTTTGGTACTCAGCATGCGAACACGCACACCACCTCTCCCAGCACCCCCCTGAGCGCAGGCCCCAGCAGACACAGCCACCACAGCCCCACCACCCGAACAACGGCAGCTGGGGAGGACCGAGCATGTTTGCTCCACTTGGCATCACTCAGGGGGTGTCTGGGGACGTTGCTCCATCACCCTGCCCTTGTTATAGCCTCATCACCCATCTGTACTCAAGCTACACCACCAGACAGCCTTGCAGCAGCTCCCGAAGTCACTGCCTCCCTGTCTCCAAGCAGGAATTTCTTCCTCGCAGAACACTGAAGGAGAATGGAGCAAGTACATCGCTAAACGCTTCTGGGGATTTCCTGGGGCGCATGGACATCGCTACAACATTTAGACAGAGAAGCTTTTGGGAAAGGGAAGTTTTCAGCCTGCGCCTTCCACACTGACCTGAGTTTGTTTACTTCCTAAAAATGGATGAATGACATACTATGGTTATATATTACTCTGGTTTCCCCTATCATGCACTCTGGAAAGCAGAAGGGCCCTGCTGAAATGAAAGCCCCATTTCAAGCACGTTGGTTGAAAGGGAGCAAACAGGAAGGTATCTTGCATGTGCACAAAGCATTTCTCAGCAAGTTTTACATGCAGCCCAAAACCACGATAATTATAATTTAAAACATTTCTACTTAAAATCACTGTGCCTGACATAGTCTACCACTCAGCCTGGAACATGACAACCACCAGTCTCCTCACCAGTTCCCACTGGTGCAAGGAGACCATCTCTGAACAACTTTTCCAGTGACACCTTGGGCCACGGGGCACACACCTACACTTGCAGTGACTTGGAGAAGTTTAACCTTGAGCTTGACTCCTGGGGACCACCCAGAGGACGCCAGCACGGCAGTGGCCGTCCCAGTCCCAGCCCGCCTGTTTCCGCTCCCCTGCATGGCCCAGGGGGCTCCTCCCAGGGTCCCAAGCCCCCTCCCTCCGTTTAGCAGCAACCACAACCCCCTGTGCTTTTCACAACGCAACTGAACGGTGCCTTAACAGCTCCTGCCCTCTTCCCTCTCCAGCCCCCTCGGGAGGCAGAACCAAAATCTCACTGCTCTAACGGTTAAAGACCTCCCTGCCTCCCGCTAACATTTATTCGTTGCTATTTGTTGTTGTGCTGTGCTCCCTAGGAGCCAAACGAGCTCTCCTCGTCTCACAGCCTTCACGCTGCTGACGCGCTGACGGACAACATCACCCCCACCACCACAATTTCTCTCCCTGCCTTGTCAAGACCTCCGGGCTTCCTTCGGCTCCTCTAAAACGGGGTCATCATTCCTGATCACCGATTCCATCTCTCCCGTGCAGGGATGGCTGGAAACGCACGCACACGCGTAGACAGGCCTGGCTCCCTCCTCTCCTGGGGATCTCTCCGGGTGACAGATCGTGTTCGCTCTTCCCACAGCTGCTGGCCGGCCTCTCCGCGAGCTGGCAGCACCCGGGTCGGGCCGGAGCGCTCGCCTTACAGCAGAAAGTCTGTTCCCAAGCGCACGACCTCGCTTTCTGCCTGACAGTATTTCACCCCGCGGCTCCAGCCCCCCGCCATACTCCCGTCCTCCCGTCCCAACTCGTCCCGGCATGGCCCGCGGGGCCGCGCTGGGGCTCTGTGAGATGCCAGCCGCGTTTCGTGGCCCCTGCGGACAGCGGTCAAGGCCGGCCCGACCGCAGGGCAGCCTCCCGCTACCCCGGTCCGTCTCACCGCCGCCCGTGCCTCCGCTCCCCGGGACGCCCGGCTCGGGGCCGCCCTCCCACAGCTCGCCGGGGATTAGTTTTCACCCCTTTCTTCTTACCGGCTGCGGTCGGTGCGGAGCTTCTGCGCCTCCTCCCGCGCCGCCAGCCGGCCCCGCTGCCGGGAGCCCGCCGCGGCCTGCCCGGGGCCGGGGGCACCGGCCGCCGCCCGGCCTGCCTCCCTCCCCGGGGCCTGGCCGGGGCCCTGCGCCCGTCCCCCGCCTCCGCCTCGCGGGGAGGAACCCACCGGCTGCCGGCTCCCAGCCGCGGCTCCGGCACCTGCCGCCTCCGAGGCGGGGCCAGCGGGGCGGGCGGGCGGTGCCGAGGCGGGGCGGGCCCGGGCCGCGCTCTCCCGGACGGGGGCCGGGGCCTGCTCCGCCCTCCGGGCCGCTCCAGGCCGGGGCTGGGGCCTGCATTCACCTCTAGGCCGGGGCCTGCTTCCCCCCGCCGGGCCGCTCCAGGCCCGGCCAGAGCCCGCTCCCGGGAAGGGGCTGGGGCAGAACCCCGCAGCCATCCCCGTGGCCTCAGCCCTGGGCCCCCTCCAGCATCCGCAGCAAAGGTGGTAGGGCTACACTCAGCCATCCTGGCTGGGTCCCCAGGCCACTGCAGCCCCCTCGTCCCTCCGCCTCGCTCCTAGCCACGCTGGCATGGCTGGTGGGGACACAGTCACTGCCCTCCATGGCACCCCTGCGTTCCCTGGTGCTGGCCATGCCCGGGGCCTGGCTGCAGGGCCGGGGGGGGGCTCTGCAGCATAAACCCACCTGGGTTTGGGGCAGCGCTGTGCTGGGAGCGCACAGGAGCCAGCGCTGCTCAGAGCAAAGCTTTGTTTTCTGTTTTCAGCCGATGTGGGGACTTCAGAGGACGTGGCTGCCCAATAGGAGAAGGTGCCAGGTGAGATAAGGTACCCGCAGGACAGAGGGGAGAAGGTACCTGGCTGCCAGGGCCTCAGGGGGTGCTTCCGAGGTTCGGGGGGCTGCAGCCTCGCACATCACTTGCTGGGGACACAGTAGGGCAACTCCGCAGGGTGTCACTGCTAGCCCCTCATCAGGGCTGCCCACAAGGCTACCTTCCTGCCTCGCCTGGTCCTGTTCTGTTCCTGTTGCCACCCTGTTCCTCCCCAGGGGCCACGTTTTGTCCTCCCCAGGGGCTGGATTTCAGCAGGAGGTGCTGGGCCAGGTGGGGAAGCTGCAGGAGCAGTGCACAAGGCTCCAGGAGGCTGCAGAGTGGGGTGACACTGAGGACACCCAGGTAAGCATGGCCCCCGGCTCCGCTCGGCAGCCACTTGTGCTGTGGTTAGCATGTGAACCAGCCTGGGTACGGGCTTGCCCACCTTGGAGCGTCCCCACTCGGAAGCGGCTCAGCATGCCAGGATTTTGTGGCTGTGCCACGCTGGCGGACCTGGGGACGAACAATGATGGTGAGCGGCTCTGAGGGAGGCACAGGGGAGGGTGGGTGGCGGGGGGCATGCGGCAGGCATGGAGCCCGAATGGGATGGTGGAGCACCCAGCCACGAGCAAGGGGGTGCTGGAGCAGGGCTTGGGTGTTGTGAGCAAGCAAAGGGACGTGGGGATGGCGGCAGGGCTGGGGATCCGCAGGGGATGGCTGACACTGTGCCCACATCAGAAAGCAGACCAGGCTGTGCTGGAGACCAAAGTGAGCCAGGAGGAGCTGCAACGTGCCGTGGTCCAGCTGAGCGAGATGATGAAGGACCTGCTGCAGAGGATGTCCCTGCTGGACCGGGACAGGCAGAAAGCCCTAGAGAAGATCCTCAGCGAGATGGACCCCAAGGTAACAGTGTCACCTGGGGAGGGTGGTGGGATGGAGGAATGCACCGGGCCGGGCAGCACATCCCTGCCTGGGGAGGGCGAGCCCTGAATCTGCCAATGCCAAGGGATGACAGTCCTCGTGCCATGGCTAGCCATGTGTCCCAGGGGGTCCCCAACGTTCCTCAGGGGCAACAGCATCCCTTGAAACGGGGCTGGTGCCCCACTGACCCCCCTGCCCTCCTTGCAGCTGGACCGCGTGGTGCTGGCTCCCCTGCAGACACAGCCGGAGCAGGGCTGGAGGCTCACCCAGCAGTGCCTCTGCCAGGGGCCCTGCTGCGGTGCCAACCACACCACTGGCTTCAAGAGGCGGGGGCTGCTGGGTCCCATCCCATCCCATCCCATCCCACCTTGTCCCCTTCTGTCCCCATCCCCCTCCAATCCCTGTCCGTCCCATCCAGACCCCTGCCCCTGGGGTGCTGGCCACCCGTGGGACCTTGCACAGTCCCTGGGGTGCCAGTGGGGTGCTGAGCAGCCACCCCAGTGCTGCAGGCACCTCTTTGATCCAGTGAAGCACGTCTCCTGCAACAGATCCCTGGCCGTGGCCCCGGCGCCGTGAGCAGCCCCTCCAGGACAGACCTCCATGCTGCATTTCCACTAGAGACCGCTGCCCGACTCCGCCTTCACATCCTCATCCGCAGGCACTTGGTGACCATCCCAAAGGCCAGCCAGCGCCAGCAGCTCCAGCCTCCTGGCACAGCAGCTGCCGGGGAGATGAGGCTTGCCAGGTGCCATCACGTCCCTCTCTGTCCCTTTGGGGTCCCTCTCCCTGGGCTGGAGGGGTAACGTCGGTGCTCTCTGCCCAGGGAGAGTGAAGGGAGCAGCAGGGCCGGCTGAGGGGTACCCATGAGTCCTGCTGGGCCACTGCCCACCCCCGGTTCCCTCACCACTGCCTGTCCCTGTGGAGACCCTGCAGACTTTGCCTGCAAGAACGTAAGCCCCCATCCCCATGTGTCCCTGTGCTCTAGAAACCCTCTGAGCCCACCCCTGCCGGGATGGTGAGCATGCTGCGGGCTGGGCACAGCCCCAAGGGCACCTCTGATGGCACCGGCTGCTCTTCCCTCTGGAGACAAGTGGGTATTTTGGGCATTAATGGGGTTGTCTGTGAGGGCAGGCTGAGCTCATAGCTGCCACCAGGACCACCACCATGGGCAAGGACTTCCCAGGCAGGGGAGCAGCCCCAGAGCACCACGTGAGCTCCGACCAGGCTGCGCAGCCACCTGAGCTGGTGTGTCCTGCTCGAACCAAAGCAACGCCCAGCCCTGCTCCCGGCGCACTGCGGAGACGCACCGCACCTCCAGGTAGGGCAGCCACTACGCGTCCCCGTACTCCCGTGAGTGCCCACCTCGGCTGTCCCCCCCAGGCCATCCTGGGGCCATGGTGCCCCGCGTGAGGCTGTTTGTCCTGCACTGCAGGTTCTGCCATGCGGGCAAAGACGGGCTCCTCATGAGCCGGCGGTTGAGCTGGGCAGTGGGCTGCGACATGGCATGGGGGTCTGGGGAGGGGGCAGGCGCACCAGGGCTCTGCTGCCTGGCCTCAGGGCACTGGTGGGACGGGGGCCACGCTGCCCCACAGCCGCTCATTGCAGTGGGGTAACACCACAGGCCACAACAACGCTCCCTTCTCTGTCACCTCTCCTGCATGGTCCCCATGCTTGCGGGTGCACACAGGGCATCCTTGGGGACTTGGTGACCAGAGCCTGACACTTTTGGGCCGTGCCACGTCCCTGTGGGCTCTCTCTGACTAGGCATTCAGGTTTGTGGTGTGGTCCTGGATTTTTCCAACCCCATGGCTCCTGGTGGCCCTGGGACAGTCACAGGCAGGCTGTGGTCTCCTCCCCCCCCCCCCCCCCCCCCAATCTCCACACAGCTTAGCTGTTCCACAGGCAGGTGCCTCCTGAGCCCAGATCCCTTCTCCGTGTCTCCCCGGGTGGGCTCTGTGCCACGCAGCTCCTGCCTCGCAGCCCATCCCCGCTCACAGCAGGACTCCTCGCTGGCCTCGATGTGCTCGGGCCACTGCAGTCAGAACACGAGGCCCATGGCCCCAGCTCACTCCAGATGCCACCAGCTCAGCCCAGTCCACATCGGTGGAGCAGGACTGAGGCACACCACTCCGGCACAACCCTGCGCAGGGCAGCTCGAGGACCAGCACCACCTCCAGCCCTCGCTCCCAGCCTCTGCCAATGCTGCACAACAGGCAGCATGGGTGCAACTGTCCTCCTACAATGTTTATTTTAGCAACACAAATGAGAGACTGAAATTAATTATTGACTGGTGAGCGCAGGAGCATGGCCTCATGGGGAGAGAGCTCAGCAGGGATGGCAGCCTCCAAGGGACCTGGCCCCTGTCACCCAGCAAAGAGGGAATAGGAGCCAGGTCACAGCAAGACCCCCAGGACCTGTGGGCGTCACACGGGGAGCCCGAGGGTTCCCTGCAGCCCTGCCATCAGCCTGCCCCAGCTCCTGGTGGGGTCTCGCACCCGCAGCTGGTGGGGCAGCAGGCAAAGCCGGGCTGCCTTCTGCCGAGGCTGAGCCCTGGCATGCGCCTGGCCAAAGGCAGCTGGCAGTCACCACACAGGTGGGACGGGGTGTTCGGAGCAGCTCACACACAGCAGAGATGCAGCCAGCCCCAGCTTGGAGGCATGGCACGCACAAAGCCGCTCGGAGAGGGGATCCTGCAACACCTCGGGCCCAGGCCGGCCTTCCCTGCGTCCCCACCGCTGCTGCAAACGAAGCAAAGATACTGGGTTCAAAGCAGAAGAGCGTGTATTGCAAGCAGCTGCGGCGCGTCCGGAGAGACTTCCAGCCGCCGGGAGAAAAGAACAGAGGGGTTAAAAACGATCCCAATCTCTAGGGTTACACTGTGTCATGCGAACAGCCCCGGGACAAACCCCAAACCCCATCCCAGCAGGGCAAGGGGGGAGTGTGCGCGCTGGCCCAGCCGGGCACCCGCAGCCCACCCCCTGCTTCCCATCGCCAGGGCTGGGCCAGGCGCCTCACCGGGAGCTGGCATCCCCCAGCCCTGCTCACCAGCGAGCATGGCGCATGCGGGGTGGAGGCTGCGGCCGAGCAGGAACAGTCCTTGCTCTCTCCCTCCCTTACAAAAAATACAAGCTGCGTGGGGTGCCTGCCCCCCACCCAGTTGAGTGGGGCCGAGGGAGGGGGGAAACACTCAGGCACAGCCCACTCCGCCTGGTGGGGTGGCCCTGGGGACCGTGAAGAAGGGGCCTCCTCCGCAAATGTCACTTGCATGCAAAATCCAGTGTCCCAAGAGAGGAGGGGGTGCTCCCGCCCCGAGAGCCTGGCAGCAGCGGGGTCCCAGGCAGAGGCCAGAACCGGTCCCGCGTCCCACGCAGCCTCCCGCTGTCTCCGGGGAGCTCCATTCAGCTCCAGGACAAGTAAAAACTACTTCAAACCAAACCCATGCAAGGCAGCTATTTGCTCATGTGTCTCGGCGGCTGCCAGGTGCCCTGGCAGCAGAGTTCCTCTCCTCTTCGGGGAGGGGGGTGGCAGGGGAAAGAACTGTATATATTTATACGCAGGGGTCCCCGCCGGGTTCACTTTCTGCTGCAGCCTCATCTCTCTGCCTCCATGGTCACGTTGGCCTTCTGTTCTGCCGTAGCCTGCTGGGAGACAGTGGCTGGCCAGCCAGCAGGCTGCGCCGGGGGGGCCGGAGTCCACATGCTCTGCTGCTGGCCGGGGGGCGAAGCCGCCGGCCATGCGGGGTTGAAGGCCCCGTGCTGGGGCAGCGGCGGGGCCGGGGGCGGCGGGGAAGTCGCCATGGAAGCCACGGGGCTGCTGCTGTTGAAGCTCTCGGAGGCCTTGAGGCGGGAGAACATGGTGAGGGCGTCGGGGAAGTTGGGCGGCGTGGCCGGCGTGTTGGCAGGAGTGCACATCTGCGGGAAGGAGACACAGAGTCAGGCACAGCACCGGCCCTGCCACGCAGCAGGGTCTCCCCCTCCTGCCTCCCACCAAAGCCCAGCACAAGACCCCTCCGCCCCCACTGCTGCAGCGCAGGGAGCCCCCGGACCCACACTGCCCGCAGGCAGCAGTTATTTAAGCCTCTAAAGACTAATGCTGGGACGACACCTCCCGTCAGAAGGCCCAGATGCGACCCCGCTGCGCCTGCTCCTGTGCCTGGCCAAGTCAGAGACCCCCTCTGCTTCACGACCTGCTGGTGCCACCTTCAGTCTGTGGCTTTCCAGCTCAGCATGTGCAAGGCTCAGGCTCAGCTCCCACCCCACGGGAGACCAGGCGCTCTCAGTCCCTGCCAGGGACTTGCTCTGCATGCTTACTGCACACTCCAAATCATGATTGTCCTGAAGAGTCAAATGAGGCCATGGCAGCCAGCAAATCCCTAAGACACATCTGCCCAGGCCGATTACGGGCTGCCAGGGCATGAGGGTTAAAGGGACCAAGCCTGGGGACAGCTGCGAGAGAGCAGAGGCAGGCAGCACCCACACACATGCAGGTCGCTGTGTGTTTACACACATCCAGATGACCACGCCGTACCAGAGGAAAACTCCTAAGGGGCAGAGGTTTGCACGCTCAGTCGCTCCAGCAAGCGCATGAGGACTGACGCATGCGGCTGGGCAGCGTGCATGTACCTCTGCGCGTGCTTACACAGCCGACACCGGCCCCATGCTCCAGGCCCCCCAGGTGCTCCCTGCCACGTTGGGGCTGGTCTGCACCATTGGCCGTGCCCAAAGAATCCTCTGCTGGACCCATCCCTCTCTGAGGAGCAGCCCCAGTCCCTCTGCAAGGTTCCGAGGGCACTCCGGGACCCGCTGTCCCACTGCGCGGGACAGGCTACACCACCCTCAGCTGCCCTCCAGGAAAACCTTGCTTGGCAGGCAGCTCTGGCAGCGCCCGGCCAGCCCTCCCTGTCCGCACTCCTGGAGCTGTGAAGCAGCGAGCTGGGCATCAGCAACAGCCCGAAGTGCCCGCCAGCTGGTGCTGTGCCCCGGGCGAGTGCTGGAGAGGGGGGGAAAGCACTTACCATCTGATGGTGGTGGCTGTAGGGGATGTTCGTTTCTTGGAAAAAAGCACTGAGAGCAGTCTGGGGAAAAGCAAAAAAAAAAAAAAAGGAAGATGATGAAGATGATGTTACCACCAGCACGCAAACTGGGCACCCACCTCATCCCGCTGTACACGACGGCAGGGCTTTGCAAGACCCTAAAGACGATGTGAAACAGACCCCGGGGACTGGGCCTTGCTTGCAGGGGAGAGCGCTGCGCACAGCTGCTCCCGCGTCCCCAGGCAGGGACCCTCGCCTGCCATCTGCTCGCACCGAGGCAGGGAGGGATCACATGCACTTGGGATCACCGCACTCGCCGCTGAGAAGCGGCCGCTGCCGGAGCGGGCCCCGGCAGGCATTTCACAACTCACAGCGATGCTCCACAACCGCTGTGTGCAGCCAGAGAAGGGAAACCAAACCCAAACCCAGCAGGGGAAGCCTAGCAGGAGCCAGTTAGCTGCGTGTCCTTAACAGGACAAGATCACAGTCACCATATTCACGCCGGGAGATCCCCAGGGCTGGGGCTGCAACAGGTAGCCCACCCCATGTACCAGAGCATTTCCAGTTCTGTTGCAGGCGGGGTACGGTTACGACTGACATAATTTTGGTTAGCTTCCAGTTCAGACCAGTAATAATCTGGTAAAGATATCACATGCTACAGGCATGCAAGAGGACAAGGCGGGGTTGCAGGGAGGGGATGCCGGGGGCACAGGACGGCAGACACCCAGCCCAGGTCTGGGAGGAGCGGAGGCGGTGGGAGCTTTGGGGGTGCACAGGGCTGGGGTGACCCGGGACCAGCGAAGGTGAAGCTGACTCCTGTTCCGTGCCAGGCTTTAGGTGAGTTAGGACTAGAAAACAATGTTTTGGTTCAGTTGCGGATCGGACTTGATAGAAATGTTAGAGAATTGGTTTGGATTCAGTTCTGGTTGGAGGAAAAGCCCCCCCCATCAGCCCCCATTCAATCCCTGGCCGGTGGGTCCACAAGCTGGGGCGCACAGGGCTGCGGCCAGGTGCTGCCACACCACCAGAGACTTTGCTCCCTTCCTGCAAGCCGGTGGCTGGGGTTACCCAAGCTGCTAAAAATAAAAAGAAGGGCAGAAAAACCTGGAGAAAGCAGAGGCAGCTTGTACCAAACCCTGCACAACTGCAGCAGCCACAGTCCTACCACCACAGACACTGCTCGTCCCGGTGCCCACAGCCACACGCTCCTGCATCACACCCAGGGACGGGACCAACAAGTCACTGCAGCCTCTCGGTCCGATGGAAGCCTATTCTGCCCCAAAACACCCAAGCTGAGAGGCCCTGGAAAGGTGAAGGGGCTGCACTCACACCGCTGGGGAGCTGGAGAGACGGTGCCGGCTGCTTGCAGCAGGGTGTATGGTTTCCTGGCTAAAGAGGGATAAACTATCAGGAAGACCAGGTGGCAGCCAGGAGCGATATCCGCAAACGATAATCCAGACCTGGGTGGGGGAAGTCTGGCAGCTCCCAGACCTCGGGGGGAGCACGCAACAGCCAGACTGGCACGGCTCCTCCCTGCGATAGGTGCATTGCTCTGTCTGAGTTTAGTAACGCAGCACTCGAACCCTGCACCCCACCAGCCTGCGGCCCGAGAGCCCTCGGCAGCCGCGGGCAGGACCCGCCGGATTGCAGTGATGGCCATAAAGCAGGAACAGGGGCTGTGGACCCAGAGACCAGCTATGAACAGGCCGGCACACGCTTGTGAACCAAGGAAAGGACCGACACAAACGGACGCTTCCGAGGCAGCAACACCCCCATCACCACGCTACCCTTCGTCCTGGGTGAGGCCCGATGGCAACACCCACACGCGCTATTGCTCAGGCAGAATGGATGATGATAAGAAAGGGGGGAAACAGTGAACGGGAAGCACAGGCAGAGGTGTGGGCACAGCCAGATACCATAAGCTGATTAAATCTGCTCTGTGCTCCTGCTCTCCCAGCTGCCTTGTATCTGCAGACCGGAGCAGAGAAGGTCCCTGCTGTCCCCCTAAGCTCCCCACCTGATCCCTGCCGGCGCTGGGAGAAGAGCCGTGACCTGGGTGAAGGAAGCACTCCACCATCACAGGCCCCTCTGCCTAAAACGCTGCGGGGAATGGCTGCCCCCTCCCAAGGACTGCAGCAGTCCCAACCCGGGGGGGCAAGAGGCCTGGGGTGCCAAGGACACACATGTCACCAAAGCTGCTGATGCTGCCTGGTCTCCAGCCAGCGTCACAAGTGCTAGGGGCAACCCGTGCAACAGCAAAGCCAATTAAGGCTCCTCCGCTCGAGAAGGAGCCCAAGCCGCAGCTTAGCCCTGACGCTGGATCAAAGGCCCCACCGCCCGTGTCACCCCGTACCTACTGCCAGGCCACCACGTCCCCCCTGGGACGCAAAACCAGGAGCTCCGCAGGATGCGGATCACGCAGAGACCAGACCATGGTGCCCAGAAGCGCCCATGGTGACCGAGCCAGAGGCAGGAAGGCTGCAGGGGCTGGGTGGGGAGGTGAATGCAAGGAGACCTGGGTGCTGAGTGGAACAAGCTCAGCCCGGAGGAGCGGGACACCCAGCCCTCTGCAGCCGCTCAGACGGTACGCGGGTGCTGTCTGATCCACTGCTGCGCTTGCACCCGCTGCCAGCACAGGGCATCAGATCATGGAATCATTAAAGTGGGAAAAGACCTCTAAGATCGTCAAGTCCAACCGTGTGCTGGGAGATGCCCGCAAAGGGGATCTGGCAGCAGGGAGCCCACGGTGCTAGAGCAGCCCTGGGGGCACTCTGCCCTTGAGCGGCCAAGGAAAGGGAAAGGGGATCGATAAAACATAAATCCATTGGAAGAGGAAGTGGAAATCCAACAACAGATGCAGCGGGCAGAGCCAGACACCTGCGCCCCCTCTTGTTCCCCACACACAACCTCACTACACGGAACAGAGACACGACACTTAGCCCTGGGAAAAAGGAAGGAACGGGTGTTTTATGAAACTCTGCAAACTCCAAAATGTCTCCCTGGTAGCCTGCTGGGTTCCACCCATGGTGGAGGTACCTGCTGCCCTCCCTGGCTTCTCCCAAAAAGCCGTCATCTGCGGCACCAGAGACACTCTGAGTCCCTTTCCTCGGCCTGTGAGCCTCCCTGTCCGATCGGCCGTGGCACTGCTCCAGCTGCTGGAGGGCTGGGCTGGCACGGCCGTTCCTGCTGGCACCCACCGCGGCTGTCCCTGGAAGCACAGCAGAGCTCACGGTGCTGCAAACTGCAAACTACGTCGGGTGCACCGTGAGAAAGCCTGCCCCGGGTCCCCAGCAAACAGGAGCAGAGTCACGGCGAGCGGGAGAGGCGACCCACATGCTACCCAGGAGCCACCCCACTCCCCGGGGATGGAGGGGATGCAAAACAAACAGGTCCCTTGTCAAGCCTGAGTACGGTACGGGCTCTGATCAGCTTGTGCTGCATCGAAGGCAGCTGCATCCCCAGCGGTGTGCTGACCTCCCACCCTGCCCACTGCCCTGGATCGTGTTCTTTCCCCCTGGACAAACTCCGGGTCTGCCAGGGCTGGCAGGACACTGCGCACAGCAAACCCTCTCTGCAAGCCCCACCGCATCCTCCCCCACCAGCTGCAACGGTCCCAGAGCAGCCCCAGCCCAGACAAGGGGCTCCGAAACACCAGCAGCCCACCAGCCTGAAGCTGGCTGCCTTCCACAATGGTGTCCCTCTCCCTGCTGCAGGTGACTTGACACCCCAGGCTCCTGCTCCCTGTCTGGCTGTGACAAGCAGCGAGCGGGTCATGTCCCCACGCAGGAAAGGTCCTGAGCAGGGCAGACGGATGCCAGGAGTGCCCCAGCTGGCACGGAGGCACAGAGCTGGGAGAATACAACTCCTGCTGTCTTGTCACTTGGCTGTCAAGCTCACCTCAGCTCCACTATGCAGAATACCTCTCCCCACGGTGGTCTTACAAGGCGGCAGCAACATCCTCGGGGTGCAAGCGGGCTGCTTTGTCTCACACCGCACCCCTGGAGCAGCACTTGAGTCTGAAAAGACTACAAGTGAAGGCAGCATAAACCACCACTGACTTTGCCTGAACTCCACCAGTTTAAACTCGCTGCAGACGCGGGCCAGTCAGCAAACGGTCACTGCACTAAAATAATAAAAGCCTCAGAATATCATAGGCAAGACGTGAGAGCACGCTGGGGTCGGGAGACGACACCTCCCCAGCCTGGCTCCCCGAAGAAGGCATGCCCAGCGGCCATTTTGCAAAGGGAATTAATCTGACCGTTGCACCACAAGTGAGTGGGAACATGGTAATTGCTCATCGCAGCGCGTTTGTTTACAGCCGAGCTTCCTCCGAGTCATGTGAGCGCGAAGCCGGCAGGAGACGGCTGTTTGTACTTGTGCAACTCACCAAACGGTGGCAAAGTTCCGCAAAAAGCCTTTTGAAAGGAAAGTTCAGCTTTTGTCATCCGCTCCCAGCTCTTCCGCGGCGCGCGTAGAGGTGGTGGAAGCGGATCCTGCCCATCCCAGTGGGCCCCTGTCAAACTGTATTAGTAAACAAAGCCCAGAGCCCGTCACACATGCAACACGTCCGCCGCGGCCGGTGCTGCCGCCAGCAGACCGCGGTGCTGAACGGGCACGGCCGAGGGGAACGCCGGCTCGGCTTCCCGCACATCCCCACACGCCCACCCACGGCTCGGCTTTGGACGCCTCTCGGCCTCTGATTTAGCATCTGGACACCCCGCAGCTGCATGGCGACGAGCCGCCTCGGCGCCCGATCCATCCGATGGCCGTCGCCTTACGGAATGACCCGCGGCCGAAGCCCGGGAGGCCCTGCCAGCCGCGCTCGCAGTCGTCCGTGTGCCGAACAAGAGCCGCCCCGGCCACAGGGACGAAGACGAAGGGCACCTCCTGCTCTCCAGACCTCCTCCTGCAGCACCAAACAGACACTCCGATCACAAAGGTGCCGCCAGCGCCAAACCCGCCAGCTCCAGCCCACGGAGCCGCTGGGGCTGCGGAAGGGAAGAAAAACCCGGTTTAGAAGGAGCCCTGCTCGCCACAGCTGCGGCACCGGCCCCTCTGCGCCCCGCGCTCCGGGGATGTCGGGAGGACCAGAGCCCCCCCAGAACGGGGCTCCCCGCTGGCGATCTGCCCCACGCGTGACGCCGAGCCCCGTCCGCGTCACGGAAGAAAAAGGCGCCCGGAGGCAGAAGAGCTTCGGCCGGCAAAGCCTCCTTCCTCTCCCGCGGCCGCCGGCGGGCTGGCATGCTGCGAGGCGGGGCCGTGGGGAAGGCTGGGCGGGGGGGGGCGGGAGGAGGGCTCCGTGCCCCCGGCCCACCCGCGGTCCGGAACGGGGCCTGGCCCTGCGCCCACCCGCGCAGCGCGGCTCTCCCCGCTCCCCCGCGTGGGGCCCACGCTGAGGCCTGGCGGGGAGGGGTGTGGAGGGCCCAAGCCCACCCGGCCGCCCCCGCCGGGGCCCGGCAGCGGAGCGCGGCGGCCTCACCTCGAACTGCCAGTGGGCCGCCTGCAGCAGCTGCTTGGCCTGGTCGGCGGCGCAGCCGGCCGCCAGCACGAACTGGTTGATCATCACCTGGTGCCTGAGCTCGTCCATGGCCCCGGCCCCCCGCCGCCGCCGCCGCCCCCCACCGTCCCCCGCCCTCACGGCGTGGCCACCATGGCGGAGCCGGCGCGCCTCACGCCAATGTTTACTGGGCACTGACTCACGGCGCCCGGCGAGCTCCGCCGACGGCCGCCAGGGGCGGGGCTGGGCGGGGCACGGGGCGCCGCTGGGAGATGTAGTTCGTGCCCTCCCCTTCGCCGCGCAGCCCCCTTTCCGCCCGGACTACAACTCCCGGCAGGCACCGCTTTGTTTGCGGAGCGGCCGCCGGGCGCCGGCGCGCCTTGAGTGACGCGTCCGGCCGGCCAACCGCTGCCCGCGGCTCCGTAGTACCTGACCGTATATGGTCAACAACGCCGCTGCCCCCAATCAGAGGGGGGCGGGGGCGGGACGGGGGGGCCGGGGCGGGGCGGGTCACGTGGGCGGGCGGTGTTTACAGTCGGCCGCGTGCGGTTTCCTGTTGACGTGCGGGGAGCGGCTGCGCCGCGGGGGAGGGGAGGGAGTAACGGGGTAACGGCCGCGCGCGGGTCCGCCGCTGCCCTTTGACCCCGGCGGGTAATGTTCAACCGGGCGGCCGCGGGGGGGGGGGGATGCCCCGCAGGCCCTGAGCTGCCCCCCGCGGCCTGGCGGAGGACGGCGGCCCCGGGGCTGGGCCGGGGCTCCCCGGCAGCGCTAATGCAAGAGGAGGGGTTGACCAGTTGTCCCCCGCGGGCCGTGGTCCCGCTGCCCAGGCGTGAGGGGGAAGGTTCTGGAAGGCGCCGGGTGAAAGGCCGCGTTGAGAGCAGGGCATCACTATGGCAGATGGGAGCAGGCAGGCAGCCAGGCGGGACGGGGCGTGGGGAACCGCTGGCTCCGTGGGGGCTTGCGAGAGCCCCCGGCCTCCTCCGCCTTTCCTGAGCCACTCTGGGCTGAGCCTTGCCCCAAGAGGTTTGTTTGCAAACGCCTCTGGCCCTGGCCGGCGTTTCGGCCTGCGGCTGCAGATGCTTCTGAGCCAGGAGGATTAGCGGCTGGAGCTCGGGCGGGTCGCGCGTTTGATCTGAGGGGTTTGCAACCTCCGCCACTCAGGCGCAGATTGCCCCGGTGTTGTCCAAAGCTGACCGCCCGGTAACCGCCTTCCACGTCTCCTGTGGTAACCGTGCAAAGTACTCCAGGCCTTGGAGGATGCCGGGGCCGAGGGGATCCTTCCTCCTCATAGGTATGTCCTCCCAAATTGGCGCGAGGGCACAGCTTTCATCAAAAGCTGACCTGTCTTTTTGACAAGGTCAAGACAACCCCAAGAGGGAAGCGGCAAGAGGAGATCTGTAGCCAGTGAGGGGTAAATACAGCCGGGAACACAAATCTCCTGAAGGATTATTTTAATCAGGGGAGAACCAGACATTTTTAGAAACCTTGCGGTCTGATTTTTGAAGGAGGAAGGGTTGGCCGTGGCCCGACGGGGCTTTCACGGAGGGTTGCAAGCCCTTTGGAGCAGGGCAGTGTTTAGGGAGGCAAAGTTCACGGGCTCGCCACTCCTCCTGGTGAGGAATAACTCTGCGTGTAGTCTCCAGGGCTCTGAACCTTTGTTTTACAAGTACCCGACCAACAAAGCGAATGACAGCACCGGGGAGGGGACAACAGAGACAAAGCAACTGGCTTTACTGGGTAATAAGCCCCCGAGCAGCTGGACTTTGGATGAGCTGCTCTGGTGAGTGGAAGGTTGGCAGGCAAAATGCTTCCTTGTTTACGTGGACGTGCTCGTAGCCGCCTCCCCAGCGGAGACGTCCAAGGAGACTCCTGAAGGGCAGCTCACGGTAGCTGGAGGAACGTGTGTGAAACGTGTCCAGCTTCAGAACTCTTTTCATCCATATTTTGCAGGAGGGAGCAGTACAGTAGATGCCAGCTGGGTCTGGGACATAGTGGCATGGCTTGAGGTGACAGTGAGTGGTGAAAGGAGCAGTAGAGAGCCCTGAGAGCCGGCAGAGGAGGTGGGCTCACAGCCGAAGGATCCCTCCTCTGTCCTGCTGCTCCTCTCCCGGTCGTGCTGGAGAATGGCTTTTCCTGGATGGATTTTGCCCAGCAGGAAAGACAGCCGAGTTGGGAGGCAGCACGGGAGCTGAGGCCTCCTCACCACCCCTGGGGCTCTGCAGGGTCCTGGGGGCAGGAGCCCTGGCCCTGTTTCGCCCCAGTCTTCTGCTCCGCACAGTGATAGCACCTGGGGTTTCAGGCTCCCTTGTAACCCTTGGGAGCGTTTTCATCCCTTTGGGGGATGTCGGGGAGGGCCTTCGCCGTCGTGGCCTTCCTCCCTCTCCATCCTCAGCGTGGTGTGGGGCCCAAGGCTGGCAGCACTGCGCTGGAGGGAAACACTGGCTCAGGCAGCCTGGAGGTGAAGGGTAAAGGTGCAAAACTTATGCCTGGTGGCACCACCAGTGTTTGTGGGGCGATTGTCACCTCTGGAAGCCACCACGGTACCGCTGGCTGGGGGGCTGCTGCTCCTCCAGCCCACGGGCCGTGGCCGTGGTGTTGCTGGGTCCCCACGCACGGGCTGGCAAGGCAGCCCGGCTCCCTGCCCCGCTGCTGCCAGCAGCTCCGTCCCCAGGTCACCCGCTCTCCTTCCCCTATGCTGCTGGGGACAGAGGAGGCGAGTGGTGCAATATCCTACCTTTGTGTGTGACAGCACCCGCGTCCCCTGGGCCAGGCGGGGGTAAAGGAGCTGGAGGTGCTGCCCTTCAGCTCCGCCGCTCGCTCTGGGCCCTGGGGTTTGGAGCGGAAGGGCTGAGCCCGTCCCTGGCACGCCGCTGCTATTGTAGTTGTCTGTCACATACGTCTCACCGAGCAGGGCCCTGAGGGAGATGTTCTCCAGCAAAGGCCCCTGCCCTCCCAGATGACAATAACCCCCTCGGGGGCCCAGCCGCTTCCTCCGAGCTCCAGAGAGCTGCGCAGCCCGGGAGGGACCTTCCCGCTGGTGGAGGTTTTGCACGAACAAAAACCTCCCGCTGCGGCCACTTCCCCGGGCAGCCCCGGTGCCGGCAGTGCCAGCGCCCCGCTGCTTGCCGGGATGCCCGCTCTCCCCTTGGCTCGCCTGCTTAACTCGTACGGTGCCGGGCTCCCGGTGAGCAGCACGGGCTGGCTGGGTTCTGTCCCCAGAAAAGCTTTGGGGCTGTTGCCTGCCGAGAGGGGATGGAGCCCAGGTGCCTTCTTGGGCTGGGGAAGGGCAGGGTGCTCTGGGTGCTCAGGACACGGGAGGGAAGGGAGAGGGACTCTTGTCTTCTGTCCCTGTGCAAATTCACCTCCTTGCCCTGCTGCGTGGTGCGAACATGGCTCTGCTTTGTCCCCATGCTCGTGGCCATCTGGCTGCCAGCCGGCAACTGGTTCCCAGGACGGTGTGGGGAGACGGAGCCGCTGTGCCTTGCTGTGCTGGGTCTGCTCCTGTGCTGAGCCCCAGACCGCCTGCTGACGTGCGGGGTGAGGCCACAGGGGGTTGTGGGGTCACCCTGCTCGGTTTGGGGCACACAAGCTGTTTGCATCAGCCTGCTGCTGCTGGGGCACTGCCCGGGCACTTGTTCCAGCACCGAGGAGCGTCTCCGAGCTGCCTGCACAGGCAGGGAGCAGCCAGGAAATGCTCCAGGGCAGCACACACGGGCCGGGTGTTGCATTGCCAGTCAGAAGACTCCATTCCTCCCTCTCTGTGCAATTTCTGTCACGAGAAGTTCTTGCACAGAGAGGCCGGTCGAGCAAGAGGCACCAGCAGCATCATGGGGACCTGGCGGGCAGCGCCTGGGCACAGTTATTGCCAAGGCAGAGCCCAGGTGCCCCTGTGCCAGGTACCCGGCTCTCATGGTTTGCCGGTACGATTGGGCTGTTACTAGTTCCTCGGCTTTTCTCTGTCCTTCCCCGCCCTCTTGCACCACGAGACGCAGCGGACCAAGGTCCTTCCTGCTCTGTCCTCACCCTGCAGCCCATGCCTCGTACAGCCCCGCTGGCACACAGCTGCTGTGCTGTGGCCACAGCAGCTGTAAGGGTAATAACTAGCTGGAAGCGTGTTTCCCTGCGGGTTTGTTTGCTTACTCCCGCCAGGCGTGTTTTAGTTCATGTTTATGGCCAGCAAATTCCATCTACCGCCTGCTCACTATCGCAAAGTCCTCCCGTGCCAGCAGGCTTGGCTTTCTGCCATGTCCCATTTCCCAGCCCTCTTCCCACACCGGTCTCCTGCTCCCCAGGTCAGTTTAAGAGAGATCACGTGTGCCGCCTCAGCTTCTTTGCGTCTCCCGGGGATCCCCAGCTCCACCACTGGGAATCTGGGTCCTCCATTCCTGTGCAGTGTGGGCCTGTCCGTAGCACGTGTGCAGGAAGGGCTGAGCCTGCAGGCTCTTCCCTGCACCTCCGCAAGACCTCGGTGCCAGAGGGGACAGGGCTCAGCGTTGGGCGACTGCTGGGGGCTCTTCTGTGCCTCTCCCTCCGCGCTGTCTTCCTGCTTGTCACGCCGTGCATGTGAGACAGCCTTCAGTCATTCCCCACTCTCATGTCCGAACCTTGGACGCCTCCTCTTGCTTTCCTACATGGGTTATCTGCGAGAAGGGGAACCTGGGAGAGGTTTCCCTGTGGGCACGGGGAGGCCGATCATGCTGGTGGCGAGCCTCAGCCGGGAGCAGGTACCACCGCTGGGAATGGGCCCAGGTGGTGAATCCTGGTGCCAGACTCCCCCAGTCTGGCTGTGCCAGCAGGAAGGAGGCCGATGGGGATGGTTGTGGGCTTATCGTGTGAAGCTCTTCTGCAAAACAGCTACTGGCAAGCTCACCGTTCCCCAGGGCTGAGCGAAGCGGCCTGCCACGCCGCTCCCTCTCCCTGCTTCGCCTCTGCCCCTTCGCAAGGTGCATCCCTGTGCCTGCCCCATGCCAGCTCCCGGGGGTTTCCCAGCCCGAGGGGCATCCCCGGGTGTTCCCCGGCCATCGAGGCCTACCCCCGGCCTACCGCCGGCCATCCCGGCTCACCCCGGGCCTACCCCCGGCCATCCCTGCTACCCCCGGTACCGCCGCCTCACGACAGCGCCCCCTGTCGGCAGAGCGCAGGCCCCGCCCCCGCCGCCGTAGTCGCGCGCCGCGGCGCGGCGGCTGACGGGAGTTGTAGTAGCGGGGCGGGCGGACTCGCTCTCCCAGCGTGCTCCGCGCCACCGCCGCGCTGCTCCGTGTCCCCCGGCCCGCCCGCCCTGCCCGCGGCCGCCATGGGCTCCCTGCTCAGCCGGCGCATCGCGGGCGTGGAGGACATCGACATCCAGGCCAACTCGGCCTACCGCTACCCGCCCAAGTCCGGTGAGGGCCGCGGGGTCGCTCCCCTTAGCGCCGGGGGCGGGGAGGGCGACGGGGCCTGCGACGGGCCCGCTGTCCCCGGGGCGGCCGGGCCTCGGGGTCCCCGGAGGAAGGGACCGGGGGAGTGCCCGTCACCGGCCGGGGCCGAGGGCTGGCTCTGACCCTGCCCGCGGTCCTGCCCGCCCGGCTCCGGGGCCTCTCCGGCGGAGAGAGGCGACGGCTGGGTGTTCTCGGGGGGCGAGGCCGGCTGGGTGTCCGGCTTGGGTGAAGCGTGAGGGTGCGGGAGGGGGCCCCGTGCCCCGGGCCTGAGGCTGCCGTAGGCTGCCCGTGCCGCTGTCCGTGTCCGTGGCCGCTGCCCTTTGGTCGTGGTGGGTCATGGAAGGGTGAGCAAGGCTGCGCTTCCCCGCCCTTGGAGACGTGGCTGCGGCGAGCAGGGCATCGCCTGGTGCCCCAGAGGAAGCGGCGGCGGAGTTTGGTGGGGACGTGGAAGGAAAATCGCATCTGGTGGGACGCGGGGTGGAAAAGTTCCCACATGACAACCTTCTTTAGTTCCTTAAAATGGCAGGGGTTCTCACCTAGGAGCCGTTGGACTGACGTGGCCTGCATGGGTGTTTGCTTTCCAAAGGGAGATGCTTCTGTAGACTTGGAGAGTTGTCAGCAGTGCCACTTCTGTGAAGTTGGGATGAGCCCGTGACTCACCTTGTCTTATACAGGCTTTAGAGATTGGCCTGGTGTAACTTGTTTAAAGAGTTTTATTTATCCTTCTCACAAAAGAAGTCAACAGGGAAATTCAGATGCTCTTTTCTCCTACAGTATCCCTTCACTTACAAATGTTTCTAAGGTTTTGTTCTCTTGGGGCTTTTCCAAGCGGGCTAAATAGTTTGCAGAGCAGCAGTTTGGGTTCCCTTGTGCTCGGGCACAGGTGCAGCATAGCCTTTTCATTGAGAGACTCAAGTTCTGTGAGTGTCTGGTGACTTGCTGGCTGTGACATCCTTAGGGCTGTGTGACGGAGGGAGCCAAGTCCCCCTGTTTTGTTTGGAGGGGGTGCTAGATCTTCCCAGATAGAGTCTTGCCATCATTACACCTTGTCTTGTTGCCTTGGCCTTCAGCAAGAATGGTGATGTGGAGGAGATGGAAGGGGGAAAACCTCCCCAGAAAAATTCTTCAGCTGTTGTGGCTCTCATAGAAAATGTAACCTGCTTTGTTAGGGGAGTAGGAGCTAGTTTGTTGGGCTGCTGGGAAAGGCAAGTGTCACTGCTAGGTTACAGCAGGACTCTGCGCATCCCTTGGGTAGCTGGGGAGCTTTCCCAGTGCGGGAGACTGGGTGGATGTGAGCTGCCTGCTAAGCTGCAGCTATGGCACTGTAGGCCCTGCTGGCAATTTTCTTACAGCGTAGAGGTTGCACCTGATTTCTGTTGACACCTAGACAGGATTTTAGATACCGACTGGATTGATTATAACCACCATATGCAGTGAACATTAAACTGCTTCTTTCAAATCATCATTCTGTACCATTGTAGTTACCCGGACTAGAATTTAATGGTGTGTTGGGTTTAGCCAATGTGCTCACCAAGGTAACGCTGTCATGCATGTGTGGTTGGGTTTGTATGTTCACATCCATCCTGGAAGGGGTCTGCTGACCTAGATGCTGCCAAAGAGTGTTCCACGTGTCGTACCTCCCTTGTAAAACTGAACAGCTAATGCTTTCAAGCAGCTGATTAAATAAAAATGTTGGTATTTCCTTTAAAGGCTTGGGATACAATTAGCTGCTTGTTAGTTTCCTGTTGCAGTTGCTTGCACTCTTTCTGAAAGCGTATTGGCTTTAGGCTAGACCTTTCTCCTGACCTTCTTCAGGGTTATCTAACAAGGATCCTCTTCACTTCAAGAAGGGAGAAGAGCTGTTCAAGCTCAAGATCGTTGTAGGCAGAAGAGATCATGAGCATGTCTAAGCTGGTGATTCAGCCACCAGATACTAAACACCAGAACAGTAAGGGCTGTTGGGATGGCAACCTTCTTCAGCTGGCATGTGTTGCGAAGAACGCTGTCCCTTTGGGTCCTACAGCCCTAAGTATGTTAGTGTTGGGGCTGGAAAGATTGGCTGTGACTGGTGCAAAACCTGACAGTGAAGACGACTGGAGGTGAGCATGTACGGTTTATTGGATTTCAGGAAGCAAGCAGGAAGTAGTACAGAAGGTTCTTAGGCTAAATGGTTGCTCATGATTTCTGACTTGACACTGTCGCCGCGAGCCCTGTACTGTTACTGACTGCCTGACTGGAAGAAGCCAATTTTCCATCGGCTGCGTTAGGTGTTTGAGTGTGTGCGCTGGAGTGTTAGCCTGGCACGCAGGCAGTCTCCTGACTGCTCAGAGATTAACCCTGAAAGGCAGGAAAATGTGGTGAGAAAGTGAGACCTGAGGTTACCCATCTGCTGGAGCCTTGTGCAGCACCGAGGGCTGTCTGTCACCGTTTACGTTCTTTCCTTCCAAGTCTCTGGTTTAAGCAGACCTTGGCTTACTGTGAGTGTCTGGGCAAGCTGCTGCAGCTCCGGTCACCTGCCGTCCCTGGTCGGCATTGGTTTGAGGGATGTGGGTTTGCATTCTGGAGCAAATACACCACCTGAAAAGACGGACACGTTGCGCGAGGAAATAAACACAGCATACAGGTATTCTGACTGTAATTTAAGCAGTATGTCAGCCTGCCTGTGAAAAGGAACAGTTACTTTACCAGGTCGTGCCAAGTGACGGCACCTTGTCAAGTCAGAGCTGGTTTCAAATGCAGTGGGGAATATTCAGTTCTCGTTTATTGACTTTTGATGTGGTTATTGCTGGGTCAGTCACGTGCTCCGTGGAGGATTGAGCAGGTGGTCATGGAATCCACCTTGGTCTTTATAAGCCAGAGTCCCTAATGAATTATCCACAGATTGTCTAACAGCTTTGCTGCAACTGGTAGGCAGTTTTATAGTTAAAAATCCTCTGAAAATGCCTTGCTTATTCCTCCAAGGCTCTGGGTATGGATGATCTGCATTTCCCCTCCTGCAGCTGGGAGGCTGAGGCTGCGGAAATGCTGTAAGGTGACACCTGAGTCCCTTCTCTAATCCCTCTTCACTGGTACCTTTTAACCTTTCTTGCTTTCTTTATGGAGACTGTCCTGGCATTGTGGATGCCTGACCAGTTGGAAGGGGTTGGAGAAGGGCCCAATTTGTACAGAAGGATTTGTGCCCCCGTGAAATGGGCAAAAAATGGATAAGCACAAGGAACAGTCATGATCTTCTCTGTGCTGTAAGCAGTAAACCGATCTGTGTTCTTGCATGCAGTCTCATGATGCCCCTATTGCTTTAGCAACCAGTGAGCAATGCACCAGTGTTTTCCGCAGCTCCTTCGTCAGCTTTTCTCTTGTTCTGTGAGCTGATCTGCAGTGTGGAGCCGGGCAGGGAGCACATGCCCTTGAGATGGCTTTTCTCCTCTGGAGAAGGCTCTTGAAAGAGAATTCCCTGGACGTTTTGGGGAGGGAAAAAAGGAGGCAGATTACTCCTCTCTGAAGCTGAGCTGCTTTGGTTTTTGGGAATGATGCTTTAATCAAGGAAAGAGCAAGTTTAAGTAGGGGGAGAGTACCCAGAGTTGTACCTGGTCCATCACCTTGTTCTTAGCTTGTAAGCCAAGCATACTGTGACAGTGTCAAGACAGAAATATGTTCCTGTATTTCACACAGTTTTCGTTCCTCGCCCGGCCCCGCAAAGCACAGTGGAGTGGTTGTCTCCGTTGTTCCTGCTGTAGTTCTGTAGGGGTTTCAGCCCAAGCCTGCCGGTGACTGGAGCATTCCCTTCCTGCCTTCTCCCCAGCTATTCACGAGCACCAGACTGGAGCGCTCATGCATCAGAAGCAGTTGCTTTTCCTACTTGTTTGTTGCTGGATTGTGTTTAATCCAGCTCAGAGCAGCGTTACCATTCGCTTCGTGATCGCTTTTGGTCAGGGATGGGCGATGAGGAAGGCAAGACGACCTCATCCAGCCACGGTGCTGTTTCAGGCTCGGGCTGTGTCTAGGGCTGTGCCGTCAGTCCGTCCCTCGGCGCGCCATGGTGGTGAGTGTCTGGCTGAGTAATTAAAAAGGGCCTAATTTCTATCACTTCACTGTTAATTGTAGTAATGGTGGGAAGCCTAGATGGACATGTGATTGCTTTCTGTGAATGAACATGGTACGATGCAGCCCTTATTTTGATGGGACTACAGTTGTGTTGTTGGCTCCATGCTCCTGGCTGTTGTAGGGTGGTGTGTCCCCTGCCAGCATGTCACTCATGCGTCACATCCATGCGCTGGGTTTGCATGGGCACGGGATTAGGGTGCTGGCTTAGGGAGAAGTAATGATGACTGGAGCGGTCTGGTGCTTAATGCTGGTGCGTTTATGGTAATGAAACTCCACCACCGTGCTGGACTAAATGTGAAGTAGTTTGGTGTCATTTGATGACTTGGAGAAGCTTTGGGTTCCAGCTTGGTTTTGCATGGGACAAACTAATGAGTCAGACTTGGCCATTCTGGGTGTCCCAGTGGTGTTTTTCCAGCCACTGTGAAGTTTTTCACCACAGCAGTATCTCTTACAACCACTGCTTGTACTTCACCTACCTTAGCAGCGTCACCCATTTGTATTCTCTTTTTTCTAATGCTCTCCTGTGTTTTGTGCTGATTTACTCGGGGGAGGTAAAGCTGCAGTTTTCCTTTGCTCTGGCGTTTTTCTCCTATTCCTTCTTTGTTTATTTGTGTATGATTCTTTCCTCGTAAGTGTGTCGCTGCATTTTACTGGGGGATTTCTGTTTGTAGCAGTGCTGTGTAGGGTTAATGGAAAGATTTTTTACTTTTCTCTGTTTCCTGTCGACGAGGATGGTGCTTAGCATCCCCCTTGTGTCCATAGCTGCAGAGCTCTGTGCACAGCTGGCCTTGCGGCACCTGTGTGATGTGGGTCAGGGTTCTTCTATAGGCTAGGGGTACGTGTGGGAACAGGGTTCAAGAGGCACGGTAGGCTGGCTAAAACCCTAAAGCTATCTTTGTAATGGAGTTGGGAATAGAACCTAGAGGTGGAGCTGCAGCAGGATTTTAATGCATAGAAAATATACAAAGCCTTTTAGAGATACTTAAAATCCTAGCAGTCTTGTGTGTGGGTGTCACGGTGACTGGAAAAGAGGATACCTCATTTTTTCCTTTGTGAAGTTTCTTTGTCCTTTTAGTCCTTGGTGTGATATTTACAGAAGTGCTCTTTCTTAAAGCATTTTGTCTTCAACTTGGGCAAACTTGTTGCTTGTGACAGTGGTTGAAAGGAATAATGCGTAACTTTGGTCTTACCTTGAGAGCTCTGAACTTAACGTGGTGTTGTAGCAGCTGGTTTCTGAAAGCTTGCAATGGAATATCTTTTTTTAGCTCCCAAAAGCTGTGTTATAAATTTGTGAAGACGGTTTGCTGCCATCCTTGTTTGTTAGTTTTGCTGTTGAGACCTTGTGTACGCTGTGGCTGTTGTATCCATAGCAGTGCTGGCAGAGCTCAGGGGTGTTCTGCTTACCAGTGTATTCCCCTCTGAGCTCCTCAAAGTAAATTTTCCTTGTGCTTTTTGTGACTGGCACTGACTACGTTTCTTGAATGCTCATGAAGGAAGTGCCTCTGGGAAAAAAAAAATCTCCTTCCATTGCAGGAGGTGGCTTAGCAGGAAGATGAAGGGAGCCTTTGGTCTGAATGTGGAACTGAAGCTGTGGTTTCCAGTTAGATAAGTGCTGCTGTGTTGCAGGAGTTAGTGTGTATATGTGAGAAATCCTAACAATTTGTTAGGGATCCCAGAAGTAGTTCTTAGTGGAGCAAAGACAGTGTGGCAGATGCCTTGAACACGCTAGTTATGTGTCTCGGTGTCATTCCAGTTGTACGAGAGCGACCTTTTCATCGCAAGGTGCTGGAGAGGCTGCCTGGCCGTGCTCTCCTGCACGGGAGCCCTCGCATGCTGGGGCTCTGTGTCCTCTGCGCGCGGAGTGCCAAACTTCTTCCGCAAAAAAGGTCTGCTCTGAGTTAGTGGAATGCAGGTTTACCGAGGTGAGTCGAGCCCCAGGGTGTCTCGTTCACTGGATACCAAATCAGTGTGAGGAGGGAGCTGGCTGACTCTGATGGCAGACCATCAGCTGCTGCGGTTCTGAGACATCCTGTGCAAGCATTGTCTTCACAGTTAAGCAAGTAAAATGCTCCAAAACACAATCCTACTTGACCCACATAAAATGCGAGATCTGTTCCTAAACCGCAACATTCGTCATGCTTTTTTCTACCTTAGTGTAAGCGTAAGGCACCGCAGTGTGTCTCAGGTGGAGAGGCTGTGTCGAGCTAGCTGTGCTCAGAAACTGCAGGCAGATTAGCTTTTTAATTTGTTACTTCTGGGAGGGCTGGGAAAAGGTTGTCTGTCATTTGGAGCACCTACATTTTCTTATGCTGATTCTGTAGGACAGATTCTAGGTAGATTCTGGACCTGTGCTGAAGTAGATTGTTGCATCTGGAGAGAAGGATGTGTTTCTATAATATAAACATCTGGATGCTTGTAAGCTGGGCGCAGCAATAGCTGAGCACTGCCATTGTCATTAAAGCACTGCCATCTGTGCAGAGTAAGAAGGGCCTTTTCTTGAAGCATAGAGGAAAAGCAGCCTTAATGAAAAAAGAGCCATTTATGAGAGCTCTTCCATTTCAGAGTAAATCATACTTGCTCCTAGCTAGAGGGACTGCACATCCTTCCATAATGCCTCCATAACCTGTCAGGTGATTAGTGACTGTTTCTGTAATGACTCATTGTAAAACAAATTTTATGCTGTCTATGCACTGCACCTAGGGAAGCGAATGTACATTTGGCTCAGTGCTTTCAGAATGTGCGTGAAAACCCCCTGCTCTGAAGCTTCAAGGGAAATGGCTTGGGTGGAGCCTTTTATTTTAGTTCTCTCCTGATACTTACTTCTCTGAAATTGCCTTTAGAGTGTTTCCCCAAAGCCTTTCTAGGAAGAGTCCACATTCCTGGTGCACTCATACATCTGAACCGATGCGGTTTGACTGCAGTTAATCTTGTTAATTCTGTCCTCCAGAATGCCAGTAACCTTGCACACGCGTCGTCTTCTGAAATTTGCACTGCAGTGCATCACCTTAAAGATGAATGAAACAAATCTGAGGTCAAGCTTTCAGAGATGAAGTTCGCTTTAGGTGGTCCCAGGGTTTATCTCTTCCAGACACCCCTATTTCTGCATTTAGAACTGTCTATGTTTAATTAAGTTCAGCATCAAAGCATATAGTCTCTAGCACTCGCAGTAAAGGTTTTGTGTGATTCTCGGCTTGGGATGTGGGAGTGAGAGAGGGGAGGGAAGGCAAACTTTGCCCAAGAGGAGACCCTCTGGCTCTGCAGGGCTTTGGTAGGAGGAAGCCTCATCCTTCTCTGAGCAGGTCAGTGGTGCTTGTGGCACCGGACATCACCCTGGAAGGTGGAGAAAACAGGAAGAATTAATCAGAACTGAGCAATGTTGGAAACAGCTGACTGTTACTGCTCCCTGTCTTTTCTCAGGAAAACAAGTTAAAATGCAAATGTCTTCACTGTTATGATTTATTCTAGGGTGGGGTTTTTTTCTGCTTCTACTGTTGGCAGTGGCCATCAGTAGTACAGGGAAGGAGTGAGCTAGCAAGTATTTTCTATGTCTTGTGCTCTTTTATACTTGTGAATTAAAAACTGCACAGACCAGCTGTTCTTTGGGAAGCACTCATTTAGAGTTTTTTGTTCCCTTGTGTTTTTTTTTCCTAGGAAACTACTTTGCAAGTCACTTCTTTATGGGAGGCGAGAAGTTTGACACCCCTCACCCTGAGGGCTACCTTTTTGGAGAGAACATGGATCTAAACTTCCTCGGCAACAGACCTGTTCAGGCAAGTTCCTATATGCTGTCTGTTTTACCCTTTTGTTTCTGCCTTGTTTTGGAAAACCTCGTGTAGGGCTTGTACTACAAGATAGCACAGAGCTAAGGGACCCTCGCTACCTGGGGAGTGTCATTCCAGTCTGCAGCGCAAGAGCCCTTGCCGGCTGACGTAGCTGTTCAGACGCAAGCAGAGTTTTTCTAAGAAGCAGTATACACCTTCTAGACTTATTTTCACTTGGGGCAAAAGGAAGAAATAGCGAGGGAAGAAGGGAAGGGGCTGAGGAACACGTTTTGGGGACTAATTCTGATGGCCTGCTTGCATGAGATTTGCCTGCCTGAGTGAATGTAAAACATGCTGCAGAGAAGAGAAGGCTGGGAAGCAGATCCACTCTCGGAGCGCGAACTTCACAGGGCTGCTGGGCACATTGGATGGATCCCAGACACTGTTCAACACGTGCTGTTCTCATCTAAACAAGTGGCCTGAACAGGCGTAGAGCAGCGTTAGGACAGATCTTGATATTTGGTGATTTTGTTTGCTTTGTAACCTAGGTGGGCTGCTCAGAAAGTCTCTTCTCTACTTTCCCCAGTTGGAGCGTGGAGGTATTTCTAGGCCTATGGATGTCTTGAGAGACTGCGAAAAGCTGCCTGCTCCGGTGATCAGCTTGTTCTTTTATTGTGAACAGGGAATAACGCTGTTGTGAGGGACAGATAGGAATTTTATGCAAATGTTATGTTTTGGATTTCTCTTGCATCTCAGAACTGCTTAAAAGGAGCCAAAAGGTAGCAGAGTAGGAGCCATTTGGAGATGTTTTAGTAGTGCTGGAGAGGAAAGGGAAAAGAGCTGCTGCTTTGCCAGCTGTTTTCCTATTTGTTTCTGCAGCTTCAAAACAAGAAGAAGAAAAATTGGTCCTGGTTCTCAGGTTCAGAAAACTTGTGCCTATTAGTTAATTCGTGCTTGTAGTGCTGGGAGGCAGTTCATTACTACCCTTGTTTTACAGATGAGGGAAACTGAAGCAGAATGACTTGGTGTTTGAATTTGAACTGGTGGCAGGCGTTCTGCTTGCTGAGTCGTCCTCGGGCTGTGCCATTGGTCTTCTCAGCACCACCATGAGTTAACAGGACTCTGGAAGGGAGGACAAGTGTGAATCTGGAGAGCCCCTGCTCGGGCAGAAAGTGCGGATGAGCAACAGGGTTAGGAAGGAGGGACTTTACATGGAGATCGTTGTAGTGGTGCTGTGCAGGCATGAGGATGCTCACCACTTACCCTACGCCATGTCTGCGTATCGGGCCCGTGTGGGATGGCGGTTAAAAGCTGCACCTTTTCGCTTTGTTCTGCGACTAGCAGCTGCTCAGTGCTCCAGGGAAAGCAGAAGACGCAGCTGTTAGCTGAATATCCCATGTGCCTGTGGCTGTAGGGACTAGCCTTGGAGAGTTGAATTGTCTGCGTGTCTCAGCCTGGGCTTCCTTGCAGACATCCCGGGACTGAATTTCATTTCTTCAGAGGGGAGTGGGTGAGAATGCTATTAACACAGTGGAACGTTTGCCAAATAGGTTTAAGACAAGGAGGCTGTATATAGTTCGCCTATGTAAAGTTAATGCCCTTTGGCAGGTCTGATTAATCTTCAAGTATAAAAACCACTTGAACATGGAGCAGCAAAACTGCTTGCTGGACATGGTCCAGGTTCTCGCTTTGGAGTAACTGAGGTCTTGCCCGCTCTGTGTAGAGCAGCGCTACCAACCACAGTACCAAGCACTCGGGGTGCAAGGAAAGCGGTTGCTGCTGCCGTGTGAATTCTCTGCTGCTCGTTGCTGTGGCACGGGGTCTTCTGTGGGGTTCTCCTGTCAGTCAGGAAACGGCACGTCTTCCCTCAGGCTCTGGTTCTTGCACCACCAGTACCTTTCTGTGGTCTGAGGGGACAACGCTGAAGGATTGTGTCCTGGAGCTGCCCTGAAGTTCAGCTGCAGCAGCATTTTCCTGCCTGTTCAGCAGATTCCTCGTTTAAAGGAAGCATGTATATTGGTGGTCACTGGTACTTCTGCTCTGTGTCAGTCACTGCCACACCACTGCAGGGCACCTAGTCAGAAGTGTGTTTGAAGGACCCCAACTCTAATGAGTGCATGGTGGCACTGGGTGGTACCTTCAGAGCAACCTTCCACCTGCAAGCCTGTCCTGTAGCGCTCTACCTTTGTGTCGAGCTGTTGCTCTGACCTGGAGCCCGGCTGTGTTTCCAGTCTGAGCACCCACCAAACTTGGCTGTTGTGTGGGTGTATGTTTCAGCTTCAGGCTTCTCTGAGCAAATGGGAGATCCGGCAGGCACATCTGCAGCTGAATGGGTTGAGGTCACCACAGTAAGCAGTTTCCTTTGCATTTCTCACTGGAGATTCTGTGACCAGTATGGAGAATTACAGTCTGAAGCATTACTGTCCTTTATTTAAAGGACAATCTGTGAGAGAAGGCCTCTTGACTGTAGAATAGAATGAGGCCCGCTATCCCGGTCTCCTTTTCTTTTCCAAAACATTTGCCCCATTGTTTCAGAATAAAAAGAGTTTCCCGCAGTAATCCAGGGCTTCACCATGCTGATTAGTAGTCAAGTCACTGTTTGCATGCTGTAACACATATGAAAGAGCTGCATTTCTTCTGCTCAGGCTGGAGGTGGTTTCTTTAGTGGAAATAAAAGCTTGTGAGGGCAAGGCTTTCTAGACTGAGAATCTGGGGTACAGAAAAAGAGTTTGTGGAAATGCCCCTTTGGAGTACATACTCGCAATATGAGCTATTGCTGGGCCAGAGCAGGATTTTCACTCTGAAACATGCTCAATTTGTCTGTAAATAGAATTCTTTATTACTGTTCCTTGTGGCGGTTGTACTGAGCACCCTTAAAGGCAGATGTTTCTTGGTTAGGGTAAATTGTATATGAGGTAACAATCTGCTACCTTTTATAGTATAATAATAAGAGAATTATATACCTTTTTGTTCCAGTTTCCGTATGTAACTCCAGCTCCACATGAGCCCGTGAAGACACTGAGAAGTCTGGTGAATATCCGCAAAGACTCTCTCCGTCTTGTCAGGTACTGTTATTGCCTGAACTCTTCCTTTTATTCAACCCACTGATCTGGCATCCAGAGCCAAACTGTATTTGATATGGTTTTGGAGAAACAGCTGAATTCCACATCCTTGTTGCTAGAGAGGTCCAAAAGTTTCTGTGTTCCCTTGTGATCAGAGCTTTCAGGTGGTTTATACACTGCTTATCCCTAGACTTGAGCAATCTGTTTCCAAATGACCAACGATGTGTCTGTCTCTACAGGACACACTAGAGTGGTAAACAAAACCATGAAATCATTAGCATGAATGGAAGATATTAGTCAGGTCAATAAACCCTACAGACAGATTCCTTTCTGCATTCTTGTGCAAGGACAAGCCAGAAAGTAGCTGATTCTGGTGCAAGTCACAGGCCAGGAAGACTGATTGGTCTTGAGTGAAACTTCCTCAGGTTTCTCCTGCTGCCAAAATAAAGTTTGTTCCTTGTGTTATGCATTCGTTTAGATGGCTTGTGTCCCACGCATAGGGGAAGGAGGTCTGGGTGATCATGGAGATCTGTTACCTTTCACTGCTCTGCACCGAGATCTCAAACAGCGCTAGCTGGATTAAACGCAACGGCTAACACTTTGACCTGCGGCCGCCCTCTTTCAAACAGATGGCCAAAGTACAGGCCCCAGTGTACAGTGCTTTGTTTTGGTCTGAGCGACTGGGCAGATGTCCAGGCAGAGCATTCCTCAAAGATCCTTGAGTCGCTCTGAATTCTGCATTTCAGGCACAGTGCTGGAGTACTGGCAGGGGCCCAGCTCCAACTCTTGGCCGAGGTGATTCTGAGAGCATGGTGTAACGTGAGTAATTTGAGTCATAACCTCACAAAACCCTTTGTTTGTTCTATGTGAAAACAGAAGGTTGGTTTTTTTTTTTGTTTTTTTGTTTTTTTTTTTTTTTTTAAGTGAGCAATACCTGTGGTTTCGAAACTGATTGAACAGGAGAAGAGGGAAGAACTGGAAAAGTAACCATTGGCAAACTGCTCAGAATGCTGTCTGGCTTTTTCAGCTAAAGGGTGAAGTACTTCTCAAGGGAAGTCTTGCTTTCCTCGCACACTTGCTGTGGAAAGAGTGTTTTGTTCTCCTTGCAGGCATCCACGTAAACTGTGTAACACCTCTCAGAAGCCAAATGTGAAATGGCTTTTTTGCTGGGGGAGGCCTTGCTGTGAATGGAGGAGTTGCTGGGGTTTAGTACACACAGTTCTGTCGTTCTGCTTTCCGTGGTTGCATGTCCTGATCCCCCAAGCAGAGCTGCAGCTCTGTGCTATTGGAAATGCAGTGTCCATGCACCTTGGCAGTGTCTAGGGTTGCATCCGTCTAATTCCTGGTACTATCGGTTCTTTCTCTGTCTCGTGGCTCTCGCAGACTCTGGTCCTGCTGCTGTGTTAGTGCGGACGACAACACTTCCAACGTAGCTCCATTTAATTTTGTACTGATGTAGACCCAAAATGAGATTTTAATTGCCAGTGTCCAAGGGCACGTTCTTTCTTGTGCTTTTCTACTGTTCTGGACTAGAGGCTTTTCCTTTCTCCCTCTGTGCACGTAAAGACACTTTGTGCCCTCTGTGGCTTGGCTTATTCGCAACCAGTGGTTGAGGCTTGCACATTCTTTCCAGAACTAGTTAAGTTTAATTTACTGCCTCCTACACCAAATAAAATGATATTGAGCCAAGTGTCTAGGTGTAAAGTAGGTTCTGATGGTAAAGTCCTCACAAGCTTTTTGTCTTTTCTTGTGTTTAATTGAAAATTCATTGTTCACCTGTGAAGTGGGTGTTGATCCATAATTTGGAGTGTAGGGCTTTATGGAGGAAAATGAGGAAGTGTCCAGTCTGGGCTTCCTGCCTGGCTCTGACTAGATAAAATTCTGAGCTTTTCCAAATCTTGAAAATTTACAGCAGCTTTTGGAGAGAAGCAATAAGCCTGTGAATGTTGGTGTTGAAGTTTTGAGTCTTCGACGCCTTGTGTGAGTGCTTGATTTCTAGCAGGATAAGACTGTGAACCTCAGAGGAGGGTAGCATGAGTTTTGCTGTTAACCACCAACAGAAAAAGGCTGCCTCATGTCTGTCTTGTGTCCGTCTTTTGGCCCTGGACTGGAAGCTTTATTTCAGAGCTGAAGTACTTGTTGGGCTGATACTGGCGGTTTACTCTTGCTTTGAAAGCACTTCCAGTTGCAGGAGGAAGATCAACTCACAAGGCACTGGGTTTCATGGAATAGTTGTGTCCTTGGGTCATGGAACAGAAGTGCTGACGGAATCAGCAACTCTAGTGGTTTGGGAATGTGTCTGACACAGCGGCAATATCATGGAGAACAGTGAGACCGCTGAGCATGTTGGATAAGGGCCTGAGAGGGAGACAGATGATAGGGACCGAGGGGAAACAGGTGACCTGCTGTGAGTGAGAGAAGGGAAGTACCTTCGCTTCCCTCTCCAGCATGGTGGGGCTGACGTTGATCCTTGGAGCGGCTCATCCCGTGGTGGAGGTGGTGATGGTGGGGATGCTGGGACTGCCAGCTCTGCAGCCCTGGCTATCGTGAAAATGAGACAGTGTACAGGTCTCTGCAGAACCCCCGTACAGGAAAGCCTCCACTTGGTGATGGTCTCCCCCTGTGAAAGTCAGTGCTGATAGAGGTGTCAGCTAGTTCTTCATTTAGTGCCGCTCTAACACTGTTGTAATGCCTATCTCACAACGCTAAGTCAAACAATACTTAGCATTTATCCTGCATGTCTACCAAGTTGTTGGTCAAACTTTTTAATCTCATCAAAGGATGAAATTGGGTTTGGCTCGACCTGTTTCTATAAAACTGTCATTGCTGCTGTTAATTATCTTTTTATCTTTTAATCCTTTAACAGACAAACAAAAAGTTCCAGCATTTCCATTGTTTTATCCAGAAGCGATGTCAGACCAAGTGGCCTCAGCTCCCTTGGTCATCCAGCTTTGCCTTTTTCATCATAACATTGGATCAGCTATGTGTTCTCAGAGGTGGTCAGTCTCTTCTGCTCTATACACGTGATTGTGAAGGCTCTGTGATTAACTTGTCTGCGTGACCGAAAGGCACACCTGGCGAAGTCACTGGTTTCCCAATTTATGCATGCATCTGTGGCCACCTCACATCAACACTGTCTGTAGGGCTTGAGTAAATGTACACTGTAAACTTCAAGTGCAGGTGGAGGCAGAAGAGCTCTTGAACCACCTGAACCACCTCCTTGTCTGTCAAGTCTGTCGCAAACATGGAAGGAATGCAAAATATGTGACTTTGTCTTTACTCCCCTGAAGTTACATCCCACCGTTCCTGCACTTTAAGATGGAATATGAGATGTCTCTGCACCAAAGTGTACGCACCAAAGTAGTTCTTGTTTGTTCCTTGGCCCAGCTACCAGCTGGCATAGCTGCTTATGCAGTCGTTCCTCACCTGTATTCTTTGCGATGTGGTGGGCAATTTTCTTAACCTCTGGCACCAGGCATGTTGCAACAGTAAGATGTGTACGGAGCCTTGATGTGGCTGTCACCATTCAGGCACGTGTACTTTGCCCCCTGTTTGAGTGATGCTGCTGCATGGAGACAGGGCTCTGGCTCTACTTCTTCCCAGCAGACGCAGCCTCCAGAAACCTTCTCTCCAGGCACAGCAGTTGGTAGTGGCCCTTCAGTGGTTTCCCAGGGTGACAGATCTATCCAAGTCTAGGCTTAACCACTGTTGTCCTTGAAAGGATGGAAGCACGTTCTGAGTGCTGGCAGGGTGATGCAGAGGTGAAGTTGAGAGCGGGAGGGTGAGCTGGGAACCCGTATACTTTGTGTGACTTCACTGAGAACACAAAAGAGGCAACAGTTTTACTATTAACATGTTGCTTTTCTGTGATCAGCTCTTCCCCAGGTCTCCCACCTTGTTACTTGGGTCTGTTATGGGTATCTAGACCTGTGGTCTTGTTGATCTGTAACTCATGCATGTGCCGGGCATCTCTATTTTAATACCTACCTATGTGTGCAGAGAGTGTAGCTCTGTGGAGTAGCCTTCACCGATGCCTGCCTGGAAGGGGTGCTGGTTCTCCCCCCCCCCCACTTCTTCTGGAAGAAGTGGCAAGTGTGTGTTAGCCTGGAGATCATGCTCCCCTTGTCCTTCGCTGCTGACCTCGGATCCATGGAGGGCAGTGCAGCCAGAGATAAGTTGCAGAAGCTTGTGCTGCTGCTTTCTCTGGACACCTAACACGTGTGGGTGGATTTTTGCCTTCTGTCTGCTTGGGTCAGTCCAGCACAAATTGTGGAACCTACCCCCATGTGTTCTAGGCAAACATGCCCTGCTAGCTAGAGTGTTTCTTGTTTACAGCCTTCAAGTGCTGTGATTTTATTCTTTGAATACAACTAGCTTGTATGAAAATACCATCTTTCTCACTACTCTGTTTGTATCCAGGCTGCTGCAGATGTTCAGACTCTCATTTCTTGGGATGTGCCTTTTTTATACTAGCATGTTGGGTGCATTTGATTTTTTTTTTTTTTTTTTTTTTTTTTATTTGACAGCTTGATTTGCTGTTCTGACCTAGAACCTGAACCTCAGGCAAAAGTCTTGTTTGGAGCTCTCCAAGTCCTTTGGAGAGGAATGCAAGTGTATGCTATAGTGATTCACTAGGGTTACATTAGTATGAGTATGTGTGTTAGGTATTTGATTATACTGCTCTTAAGTTTTATTTTGCACCTTCTGTATTAAATTGCTGAAGCTGAACATTTCATTCTTGTTCAGTGTGGTGTTAAGTAAAATTCATGCTGAAACCCTTTTAATTAGGCAGCAGTTATTACATCTCAGTGAACTCGGTAAATAAGGATTCCCTTGACAATTTTTAGACTGAATTATGGAGGTATGCCCAGCCCATTTCTGAGTATTTTCAACAGTGCAGTGTATTCATCGAGAGTGTTTAATGAGGGGAGAGGCTGACTGATACTGTGAAGTCAAAGATGGTGCCAAGCTTTTCCAGAGTAGTTTAACTGCTTGGCTTTGACCCAGGTATTGTGGCAATTAAGGTAATACTGATAGAGAAGTGAGGCTGGAGCTGGGCCACAAATCAAGTAGTGGTGTACACCTCTCAAAGGCAACCTGCTGCGCTCTCCGTTCATATGCAGTGCGTGAACTAACGGTGGTACCTCCAGTTGTAGGATTATAGTGGGACTTGATTTTACGTGTGAGAATCAGCTTCTGCCCTGTCAGTGAGTCATGTCCATTCTGTCTGTCACTTTGCTCTTCAAGGCAAGGGAGATCTTCTCATGGCATACTGTGTTGGCTGCTTGTTCCAGGATCTGCTGGTCTCCCTGGCCACTCCTGGCACACCATAACTCACTGCTCACCCATGGCCATATCTTGCTGTCCTGGAGCTTGCTTCATACCACCTGCTTCACCGGAATTGTTACATGCATTTTCCAGCAGTAGGGACAAGGAGTAATAGTGGGCAGTGGTGATCACACAGTGGGATCCAGCTGTACAGTAGCCTATAGCCAAGCAGTGACTCCCCTTTATGTTAATTGAAGTAACTTCTAAACTTATTGTTATAGTGGTTATCGTATCGGTTATTATGGAGTTGAATGTGTTGATTTTTGTTCATACAATATGTGCAAGGTTCAGTCATTAGCAGCATCAAAGGTTTAGCTGATGATTTGTACATTTAAAGGTATTTGAAGTTCCTATATTTGAATGCTTTCTGATCTGAATATCATCTGTGTCATACTGGAGATACCTTTTGTTTTACCTTGGGAGTTCTTTGTATATGTTATAGAAACCTTGGTTTTTGCCTGTTGTGCTCCATTTCGTTTGCAGAGTTGAAAGAATAAGGCTTTAGACTTCTCAGGCCCGTGCAAGATTGCTTTAGCCCAAATACTGAGCCTAATGTGAAGATTTAAAAGACAGGAGAATGTTTCTTCCTCTAAGGGTTTGACATTCAAGGGTTTACTTTCTGCACTCATTCTGTGTCCTGGCACTGTAAGGCTGACTGAGATCTGTCAGACTGTCGTTGTGTTCAAAAACTGCCATAACTTCAGTCAAATCTTGGAAGAACCTTCCTCAAAGGAAAGAATGGAAATATCCTGGGAAGTCCAAGGTGGAAACCCATGGTGCCATGCCTGCCCAGAACACCTAGATTGGAGTACTCTTGTCCTGATTTCCAGAGTGATCTTGATGATGTCTCATAAATATATATTCTAATCTTCTGGCGTTGTCTTTCAGATATAAAGATGATGTTGACAGTCCTACTGAGGAGAATGGGAAGCAGAAAGTCCTGTACAGCCTGGAGTTCACGTTTGATGCAGATGCCCGTGTTGCCATCACAATCTACTGCCAGGCTACAGAAGAGTTTGTCGGTGGCATGGCAGTGTAAGTCCTGGGCTTGTGGGCGTGTGGAGGGGCACAGGAGCTCTCAGGTGATGAGCCTGTCAAACATTGCAAACATCTCTCACTAATCACTGCTGAGGGCAGTGCTGCCACGAGTGCTGGAGAGGGAAATCTCTTCTTTTTCTGTTTTGTTTTATATATTCTGATAGCCTTGAACATTACTTTCACTTACCTCCCCCACATAACCAATATCCTCTCTTGTTCCCTTTTTGGTTTGTTTTTTGCGTGTGGGGAAACCATTCTGTGTGCAACAAAGGAGAGGAACTCACAGCTGTATGCTTTGTCAGCAAGATGTTATATGAAATTAAAAAAAAAATGACTGCCCTTCCCTTCAAATACTACCTGTCTTTTTTCCAGATCACCTACCTCACTGGATTTCTGTGTTGCCTGTGATGGGAGCATCTGGGTGACCAACGTAAAGCTCAGTCTGACGTTTGCATAGCGTGTCTGTGTAACTGAGACCCAAAACCCCTCTTGGGATAAATGACCACCTCAACACAGGCTGTGGTGAGATGGCTGTCGGGAGGGTTTCCTGCCTGAAACCCTGTCTGTGTGTTTCCTGCCAGGTACCCATATTAGCCTTTGGCTAGCTGTAGAAAGAATGGTCAAAATGTCATCCGTGCAGTCTTTCTCATATCCTGGTGGTGCATCCCTACAGATTTCAAACCTTTTTTATCGAAATCGTCACATTTAAGGTATTCCAATCAACACTGTATCACTTAAGACTACAAAAATTTCCTCTCTGTATTAAGAGCTAACGTGGCTGAAACATGCTCTCCCTGGTGTGAAATGGGTATGTGTGAGCTGCTGGTACATTATGGCAGGCTTCCGATGGCCATGGGACAAACAATTCTTTTTGTTCTATGGGTAAAGGAAGATTCGGGCTGCAGAAGCTCTTGGCTTCCTCTGGTAGAGGCTTTTGGCTGAGCAGTGGCTCTGTGCACATAGTGCTGACGGCTTCTGCAGTGGTGCTCTGGATTTGGGGGGGTAAATTTTGTGTTTTATTGAAGGGATCTGCAGAGGTTTCAGCAGGGAGAAAGATGTATGACAAACCATAAAATGGCTTACATGTGTCATGCAAAGTATAAACATGCCACTAATGATCAATTAATAGTGTATTTTTAGAAATGAGACAAGCTCAGTGCTCCCATCCAGATGTGTATTCCTCCAAACCGAAGGATATCCTGATCCAGAATTTTTGTTTAGGCCCCTTCTTTGCTTCTGTTGAAGCCTACGGCTGCCTTTATTTTGGGTAGGTAATAAATTAGCTCCTTTTGTGTGCTTGAAAAATATCTCTCAACAAACTCTGAAAAGGCTTTCTATTTAGATCCAGTTTTTCCTGAGCAGAACTGAATGCAGCAGGATGCCTTAGAAGTCCTGATAAAGTTTCCATATTCTGTCTCTTAGGTCCTTAGGTTTCCTGCAAATTCAGTGCTAGTGAAGGTGTTGGAATGGCAGCCTTGGAGATTGAAGTCCTCTTTCCCTAACACAGGTACAGCGTGGAGAGGTGGCCAGTGTCCCTTGTGCTGCACTGCAGGGTTCCTTGTTTTTTGACCTGAGAAGGAAACCATCTGTGGGCTGACAGGGAGAGCTGAGGACCTCTATGGCCAGGGTGGATGTGTTTACAATGCCAGACTTCAGCCATGGCTTAAATCAGCAAGTCCTGTTTTGTCCTGTTTTAAGTCTTGATTTTAATCGTGTTTTGAATATTCACTTGTTGGTTTACCTCGAAGAATTTGTTTGTCACTGGTCAGTAACAATGAAACATGGGTGTTTGCAACTCAGGGTAAGCTTCCTACCAAACTTTGTGCTACACTGTACTGAAGAGCTTCAGACTGTAAAGAATATGCATATACTTTAAAATGTATTTTTTCAGACTTCTAGTTATGCATTTTGTGATGTTAAAATGGCAAAAAAAAGTTATTCTAAAAAGAAAATATACTTTTTTTTAACATCTCGAGCCAAGCTGTGTTGGGGTGGAAGTGCAACGGAATCACCCCGAGACCAGCAGTGTAGCATTCTGCTTTGTCCAGCTGCTCGGTGTTGGACTCTGAAGGGACTGTCTTGCCAAGTTTTGCCTTGAATAATAATTGCCTAATGGAAGTATTATAGTTACTGAATATAACTAACTGTTTTTGGACAGAGGGTGTTTTCAGCCTTCTGTAACTATTAGCTCTCCTCTCAGAAATCTGTTGGTTGATTGGAGGAGGAAAACACATTTTCTGATTCGCTGAAAAGAACATGGTTTACTGAAATTTAGTGCCATGCGCTAAGCCAGTGACTGTCACAGGGTTCTGTCATCTGTTCTTTAAAGTTTATGCAGCAAACAGGAACTACCTAATTGATTTTTAAATCTAATTTGTACAATTCCTAGGTAAAGTTTCTGAAAGTTAACACAAATATCAACTTCAAAGGAAAATATTTTTTAAAATTTGAATTTTTTAATCCACCCTGTCCATGGTTCACCGAGAGACAGATCTCTGTTCAGGTGGTGGAGGAGAAGCCTTTGTTCATGAACTCTACCTTCCTCTGCACAAAACCGGGATCAGTAGTCAGCAGTCATTACCTCGCTAACGAAATGTAGCTGATGATACTGTGCTGCCCTGTGAGGGTGGCAGCGGTCCCCAGCACACTAAACCTTTACGTCAAAAGTCAAAGCACTGTGATTCAGCTCCTGCTTCCACTGCTGGTCTTTTATTTAGTAAATCATGCTTTAATTTCCCTGTAGTATAGGCGTGATGAACTGTCTGTCTCTGCTCTGGACTTTTTAAACAATAAATGTTATAGAAGTGTGGGGTCGGAGGGGGCTGCACCAGAAGCCAGGGAACCTTTGTGAAGGCATGATCCTGATTTCATGCAGATGTGTAGGTAATAAGGGCTAGGGGAGGTGAGATACAAATATAGACTTTATAAACTGCTTTAATTCAACCCAGGCTGTTTTTCCACGTGGAATTGGCTCATGAAGCACGTCTTGGGGCCAGTGCAGCTGCCTGAAGTAGGCATCTCTGCTTCTCTGGATTTGCTGGCTGCTAGTAAAAACCTTTTGAAGCTCTGATTTCAGCTTTGCAAAGCAATTCTGCAAGGGCAGTGCTATAATTACTTTGATTTATTCTTTTCAAATTCTAGTGGAAAAAAAAAAACAAACCTGGGCTGCATTCTTAGAGCTCTAAGTGGAGTGAATGCATTTTTAGTGCACTAACAGGAATGCAGCTTCCCCCTGCCTGGGCTGGTAGTTTTTGCTTTTTCTCAGTTTCTTTTGGTGCTAACAGCTACATTCAAGTAACAAGCATGTGCAAAAGCTGCACCGTTGTATGAATTCAAAATTTTTTCTGTTGCTGTGTCCAGCACTTGATGGGAAGGAAGATGCTGTTTAAAGCAAAACACTTTTTTTTTTTTTTTTTTTCCCCACTCTCTTAAATTGATGCTAAATGCTAAAATGGGAGAAACTTTCTGGACCCTTGTCAAAACCAGAAATTTTCTCCTAGTCCCAAGCCTGCAGCATGGCTCCTCAGAAGCGCTAAACAAGTTATTCTTGCTTCTCTGCTGAAACAACCACTGATCCTGATAGTATCAGTGCCCCTGCTCATGTGAAACTCCTGCTAGGAACGTTGTTATGTTGGTACGGTTTGGGGTGAGAGGAGGGAGGGGAGGGAAGGTGGCTCTCCCAGAGCAGAGGCGCTGTTTGTTGTAGAGCCTCTGCCCATGTGAGAGCCACAACGCTCCGTGTGCCATGGGCCTGCCTTCAGGATTAGCTGGTCTCCGTGACCAAAGGGAAGCCTTTCTCTCTGCAAGCCAGGAAGCTTCCTCCTGAGGTTGTTTGGGCTCCGTTTAAAAGCTGGTGGCTTCGACCATATGTGCTGCCTGTCCTAACTTGTCTCAAAGGAGTGTTCAACAGACTTTCTCAGGTAATTGTGCTGGGAAATATGCTCAGCTATACCATTTCCCAGCCAGGATCTTGGAAACACGTTGCTCCCAACCGCTGCCTGCCCGTTGTCCTGAACTGTTGAACTCTGTGTTTCATGGAGAGCTGTATTGTCACCGCTGTGGGACTGCAGTTGACCAGTCAAGTCTGGAGAAGACGAATGGGAGGCTGTTGGTTATTGTAGAATTGTCTTCACCTCTACAGCCCTATGTCCAGGGGATGGTACCCAGCGCTTTCTGGTGCTAGTGCCGATATCCGGAGAAGCCTCTTGGATGAAAAGGGAATTAGTTTAAATCTAGAGGGAACTGCAGCACCCACCTTCTGAATATCTTTTGCCTCATTACTTTGTGGTGAGCCTAAAGACTCTTTAAGCTAAAACACGTTAGCTCTCAGAGGACGAGCTGGGGAGTTACCCCAAGGAAACAGAGATAAGATCTGCCTATGTCCAGAATCTCTTCAATGGCATGGAGTTAGCAGTGACCTGCCTCTGAACAGCTCGAGATCCCTGATATCCTCAGTTTTGTTTGTTTTTCTGATTATGTCCATTATCTTTGGTTTTGCAAATTGGCAAACTGTTCCACTGTGCTTCTGTTTCCTGTGGCAGCCCCCCCAGTGAGCTTTAGCACAGCGTCTTCCCCGAGGATCCACTCTCATCTTTGGTTAATGGTGGGTGTGCTCTTGGGGAGTTGGTCCATAATCTGGCTGGCTTGGAGAGAGTGATATTTCTCAGTTTGTCCTTTCCTTTGGCTTCAGTTTCCCGGCAGCTGAGTAGAAAGCAGGGAATACTCTGGTTGGGGAAACCATCGTAACAGGTTGACTGCTCACCCGTGAGGTGTTGTATTGCTCAGTGTCACGGAGGCACAGCAGTACCTGTCAGCTTCAGAAATGTCCTACAAATGTCAGAATCCGTGATGCTTACTGGGTTTTAAGACTAGCCAGCCGGAGAGGCAGCTCCATGCTCCTGTGGTAGAGGCGATGGGCACATGCAGCAAGGAAGGGTTCATCCGTTTCAGCCGAAAGGCAAAGGGTGGCCAGGATGGGCCCTATCGAAATGGCGTGAGAATCTGTCTTAGCATATAGGAGGCACAAGCGTGCAGGTGTGTGAGCTGTGCATCAGCTACTTGCTAGTGACTGCCCATAAGCATGTGATTTCCCCCCAATAAATGAGAGGGTACTGTGCATTGTATTTCCATTGCGGGGCTGGCAGTGCTCCTCAGCAGCTCCTAGAGAATAGTTGAAGGACTCCCAGTTTGTAGCCTGCCTTCTCCTGCAGTAACCGGTTCATGTGTTCATACACCTGGATGTCTTTAGTTTAGGAGGCAGGTATGTTTTATGGAGCAGGCTGCAGAGATGCTCATATTCTCTCTTTGTGTGTGCTCTATGAACACATCCTTTCCTTTTCTGGCAAAAGCCTTGGTGTGCACACTGTTAGCCTGTTCCTGGGAGGGCCCCCGGGACTTCTCCAGCTGTAGATATCCTGCTGACTAGCAGGAAGGATTGTGTAGTTAAAACATGACAGCAGCGGTTGTTTCCTCAGGGGAAGAAGTCAAAACAGCCCTGTAGCAGGAAGCACTTAAAACAGCCAGCTCTGAAGACATGAGCAATCCAGGCAGATCAGGAGCTGATGATAAATATGACATGAGAGATGGGAGTTTTGCAGCCCATTCCTATGAAAAAGATCTTCCTCTTTGGACAGAAAAGGTTCTCTTCCATATCCTACTGATGTTGCCAAGCTATAAAGAGAAAACACAATGAAAATAGGTCAGTCTAGCTCTGCAATCCTTGCCCTTTTTCAGGGCTGTGCTGTTTGTGTTGCTGATGCACAAATGGGTGTACTGGATATTTTTTTTAAAAAAATCTCATTTCCTTGTTTGTTTTGCAATGCCTGCTACGCTCATCACAAACATCCTACTGCAGTCTTTTAAGCTGGCAGTGGATGTGACACTGCAATGACTGTATATTCTCTGTGTGTGTGGAAGTCTGAATAGTTGGTTCACAAAATGAAATCCAACCAAAACGGGTAGCTCAGCACATGGCTGTTTTCACTAAAGCTTACATAGGGGAGGCAGAGGCACTCAGATATTCCTTTGGTTATTTAATAGCTTCTGTCTGTTCAGCGCCTTTGAAAGGTGCTCTTGCTGCTTTTCGCTGTGGACTGTGGTGATTAATATGAATTCTTTGTGCTGAGACATTTCATCTGTGTGAAGAAGTCAGAGGCGAGTGCTGGTTTTTGCTAGACACGAGCCTTTACAGCTGAAGCCTGCTTTGATCCAGTCAGACACCAGTCCCCAAGGGAACCCTATAGTGTGCAAAGTTCACAGGCTGCAGAGCTAAAATCTATAGATTTCACTGAGCAGACAAGCCCTCTGTCTTTAATAAGAGTTCTGGCCTTTGTGCCTGTCTGCGTAGCTGTTGGGCGAGCCACCAGCTGTGAAGCCTGGCTGGAGCTGTGAGCGTGGTGCTCTGGCTGGAAAGCTCAGCAGCTGAAGGCAGACCTGTGCCGGTGCTGGAGTGGGATGTGGGCAGCAGGGTTTCAGCTCCGTGGTAAGGTGTTTGTTTCCTCCTGGCCTGGAGTGGAAACATGGTCCTGGGAGGAAGCTGGAGGGGAGGAGAAGGCTGACAGGGACAGCAGTGCACCAACTTCGCAGCCGGTTAACCTCCAGACTCTGAGTGGGAGCCTCTCCGAGCTGGAGCTTGCCTAACTCTGACTGAGACCCAGGGCTACAGCCTGGTTATATTTTGGTAGTGTTTCTTTTATCATTAAAAACCACTTTGAGTTATTTGAGACACTTGTTCAACTTCCCTCTTCCCTGAAATTTGACCTGTGAGATCATGGCCCAAAATGGAAGGGGAGTGTGCGGGTGGGAGAGGGAGTGGGGCCAGCCTGCTTGCTCCGCGTCAGCTCCTGGCCCCGCTGAACACCAGCAGGACGACTGGCTCCTTCCTTATCGTCGGTGAGAGGACATGGAGCCTGCCAGGCAATTGCAGCCTGCAGCTATGGAGGAATTGGTTCCTGAGTACTCTCTAAAGCTCTCGTGTTACTCTGCCTTCAGTAGCTCTGCTTTGTCCTCTGTTCACTGCAAATTGCCAGGCAACGTGTTTAGCTGTTACTGAAGAAAGAGGATTCTCGTTTTGTCCACAGGCTTTTCAAAGCACAGACTGTCTTTCAGCTGTTACTAGTCAAAAATGGTACCTTGGGACAACATTGCTACATGCATCCTGCTTTTCTCTGAGTAATGGCATCTGGACAGTGCTCTGAGTAACTCTGAGGCAAGTTGGCTCCAGGATCCTCGCTTGGTGCTTCTCCATCAGGGGTCCCAGCGTGCTTGTGGTACCAGGAACTGTCTTTGGACTGTCTGCAGCAGCCCGGGGCCAGGCGGAGCTGCACGTGAGGAACACAGCAGTGAAGAAGTCTGCACGAGGTGGGACTGGTGGCCGGCTGAGAACTTCCCCAGGTGCTGATCAGGGATGAGTGAGGGGGAACACCCCCACATATTCATGTTGTGTCTCCAGTCAGCATGTAGCAACAGAAGTTTAACTCTGCTTAGCCAGAGGATCGCGAATGCTGGCATGCTACCAGTGGCTTGGGAGCTACTCAAGGTCTACAGGAGCCCAGTAGCAAGTCTGGACTGCATACAGGGAGAAGCCGGGGTGAGCCACAGGCTGAGTTTCTCTATGCAGGCAGTGAGTGCTTCTCAGCTGATCATGGAGGAGTGAGACTGGGCAATCATTTTAGTTTGTTTCCTATTCTCTCAGAAATCAGTGTGATGTAGTCACAGGGCTTCTCATCTGCCGGTTGTCCAATACACAGCTGGTTTTGGGGGGGTGGAAGGGTTTGACGTAGGTGAGGAAGGAGTCGGTGCGGAGTGTGAACTTCGCTTTGTGGGAGTAAAGGTGTGTCGAAGAGCTTGCAGGAGGAGATGGGCTGCTTGAATCCTGAGGACAAAGCTGGGGGCTGCTGCTGCAGTCAGCAGTGTGGTACCTCGTTTTGCTGGTGATTCTAATGCTGTCAGGGGTACCTGAGCAGATAAATGGGTTTAAAAAAAAAAAAAAAAAAAAAAAAAAAGACCAGAGATTTCTGTTTGGTCCTGACCTAATAGGAGAGACCCCATTTCCCCATTGTCCTGAGCTGCCAGCGATCACAAGGTGGCTTTGTTAGACCTCCCATCTGGCTGGACACCTGGCCCGGTGCAGTCTAAGAAACAGCGGCCCAAACATTCAGATTTCAGCCTTTGTGCAGGGAGAGGCACCACGTTGCTTCTCTGCTTCTCTGGTATCCTTTATTCTTAATACATGCTCTCTTTTTCGGTAACACATCTCCACAGCTCTGCAGGGCTTCTCCACTATTGTTTGCTGCAAGCCCACAGCAGCATAGGCAGGGAATAGAAGTCTTATGAATACAGCAGATGCCAAGCAAAAGGGCTGGGGATGGGTAGAGACCACTTAGACGCTGATAGGGAGGACCCTTGCTTTGTAACAGCTTGCCAAGTTGTTCTCCTGTGCGGCACAAGGAGTGTGTACTTGTGCAGTGGATCCTGTGCAGCACCTTAGAAAGATGATCGATCTCTGCAACAGTCCGGGGTCACCAGCGCTTTCAGGGAATTCACCAGGCTCTTGGCACACTGGTGCTCGCCAGCTGCGGTGCTGGCTGCTGACTGGAGGTCTCCAGCGTTGTCTGGGTGTTCAGATCCAAGTCTGACCTGTGTTTTGGCAATGGGCGCTGGGCACTCACACAGTCTGAGGCATAAAGCTCACTTGGGGAGGCCTCCTTGATATTTTTGTCATACTCTTCAGCTCAGAAAATCTATGTACCTGGTTTATTTCTTTTCTCAGGGGCAGTGAGAGCAGCAAGTCTACACTAGTATTGTTCTACCCTGTCCTCCTTGGAACAGCGTTACTTGTTTTCCTATTGTAGACTGGTTTGGGCTTTTGCTGCTGTAAGTGCAGGTCCTCTGGCCTTCCTGGCACTCATGATCAGCTTGTTTACACCCCTTTCCCAGCGCTGCTGTGGTGTATGTCGTCCAGGCAGTCTGTGACCTCCACTCTCTCCTCTACACTTTATTTCCAGTAGGTTCCTGACTTGCTGTCACCTTAGATAAGTCACTCTTCCGTCCTGTACTCTCTCAGCTGTAGAGGAAGAATTGTGCCTCTCTACAGAGCTGGGAAGCTTTGAGAGTGCCACAAAAGGAGCCAAATACAGGCTTGCTCTATTCATTGCGCTTGACAACTCAGTAAATAAAACTTCATTCAATTGCTTGCTCTGTAATTCACACATAAAAGACCTGTCATTCTGATCTCTCCCACACCATGCTTTAAATGCAACGGAGGGAGTAAGACCCTCTAGTAAAGCAGCTCAATTTCAGCGCACTAAAGAATGGTCTTTGAGGGTAAGGTATTGTCATAAATAACAAAATGAACCTGCCTTGGCAGAAAGAGCGGAGTGCTCGTGGTGAACTTGGCCTCCATCATGGCCTTTCAGGATTTAACATGCATCTTGTGGCACTGGATAAACCTTCTGGATCCTCAGAGGGTGCAGGAACTACACTGGCTTTCCAGAGAAAGGCAGCAGTTCATGCCAGCGGGGAGCCTGGCTTTTCCTCCTTGAATTTGAGAGGAATTAATAAATATTCATCATCTTCTAGTACCCAGGTTCTTATACCTTCAGCTGCAAAATACATCCTAATCATGGTGCTTTAAGGCTCTGTGTTACAGTGCTGGCTGGCCTGAGCCCTGGAGGGCAGCCGGCTGTCTCTGTGGGCTCTTGCACTCTGGCAGCAGGTAGCTGCCAGAGCTATAGCTCTTGAGTGTAAAGTTGCCACAGCATCACTTAAAGCTGAGCTTTAAGGTTCAGGCATGTCCTCTCTCATCACCTCTGCCATCCCCCAGCCCAGTCTTCACATCTCTGGCGTGATGCTCAGTTCTGCAGTTCATGGTTGACTCTGCACCTTGGGCTTTTCCCACGGTTTTTGCTTCACCCCCTCTAGAAGTGAGCTGCCCAGCCCTCTTGGTCCTTGCTTACAGAAACCAGAAGGCATTACCTCGGATGTAGAAAAGCTTTGTGTTGCCATCCCCTTCTGATGTGCTGCACTCCTCAACAAAGTGTAATTAGGCTGAAGGAGCTTGGAGCTTTCCAACCTTTGCTTACAGACCTGGTGATTTCTAAGCTGTGTCTGTGTTTCAGAACAGCTGAATGTCTTATAAAGTACAGAATCCCATTTTTCAAGCAAGGATTCTCTTTTTTTTTTTTTTTTTTTTTTGCCTCTGCACACTGTGTTAACTGCTCTGCTCGACAGGCCTCTGTGCTGAATTGGCAACATCAGATACCTCAGTCTCTTCTGGTGTTGTCTGCTTCACAGGGCTGGCTGCCTGTGTTATTCTTTGAGAAATGCAATCTGCAAAGTTTGAGGAGCTGTGTGATATCCCAAGTTGAATTAAGGAAAAGCTCAACCTAGAGTTCCTGGTGCTAATGTGCCGCCTGTCCCTGGAGCCTGTCCCTGGGCTGTCTGGTCGATCAAGAACCGTGGCAATCAAGTTTGAACAGTCAACAGAGCTTCGAGCTTGTAGCTGTTCAGTGTGCGGTGGCCAGAGGCCAGCACTCTCGCAGTCTCACCGTGTGTAGCTCTGCATGGAAGGTAATGGTTGGAGATGACCAGGAGAGGCAGAAGAGACAACATCCCATTACTGTGACTGGCTGTTGAAGTCTTTCTTGTAGAGCTGGAGCTGGACCTGTCTTGTCACTGTGCAGGGGGAGGTGGCTGTTTCTGCAGTGTAAGCCTCTCGGGCAAGGGATCTCTCACTTGCTCTCCAGTTTGTCAGCATGCTCTCAACACATGGTTGGTAGCTCAACAGCAAAGGCTTTGGTGCTAAAACTGGCTTTAGATGTTCCCACCCTGGTTTGTGGCTCGCTGCCTCCTCTCCTGTGCCAGAACTGGCATAGCAAGAGGCTGTGCGCATCCAGCTCAGAAATCACCCTCCGAAAAGGGCTGAAAACTTCTTGACCCTGTTTTGCCGCTGAAGTCCACTCTGAATCACGCCATCCGTAGTGATGGTCAGTGGGCAGTGAAACATTTCCCTTGAGGCAGACAGCGCTGGGTGGGCTGTGGGTGCAGAAGATGGTGGACGGTCCCATCACACAGATGTGCATCCCAGCCTGGCAGTGCTGGCGTTTCAGTGCCGGGCCTCGAGGCAGTGGAAGAATGGTGACTCTTCTTTTGGTGGCCAGCATGGAGGACTACTTGGTGTCTCTCGGATAGTGTTGGTAGCCCTGCAGCACCTCTGGGGAAGCACGTGAGGAATGGAAGAGTGAATTAGAATGGCTGTTGCTTATCAGGATGGTGGTGAGCCAAGCAGCGGCTCTCACTGCAGAGCTGTCCTGCGGAGGCACGGGAGACCATTCAGCGCTGTGTTTGGTGGTGTGTTGCCACTGTTAGATCATTGTTCATTCTTCCTGGGTTTTCTGCAGAAAATAAGACTGTGTGCTGGGCTGAACGCCAGCGTTGCCTAGGCCCTGGGTTTAGTGAGCTAGCCTTTGCCAAGCTGCACACCCCACTGTACTCCTCTGGCACCCAGTGTTTCCAGGCAGGTCAGCGTGGATCCAATCAGACCTTGCCTGTCTGCGCTGCTTTCCCTTCCCTGTGCTCACCTTCTTGCTTTGACCTTGCCCTTCCCTTTTTGTATCCCCATGGAATGGCTGCCAGCCCCTGCCAGCTCTGCCTCTTAGAGCTGCCACTTGTGATTCTTGAAAGGCCAGATGGGTGTGAGTGAATGAGAGCCTAGCAGAGAACAATCATTCGTTACAGCAACTTTTCTTTTTCCCCCTTTTCTTCAGATACAGCACAAAGAATCCCTCTCTGCAATCAGAGACAGTTCATTACAAGAGAGGGGTAAGCCAGCAATTCTCCCTGCCTTCCTTCAAGATTGATTTCTCAGACTGGAAGGATGATGAGGTAAGTCTCTTCTCAGTGTCCCCTTCTTTCCACAACCCTGTTGTCCCAGAAGCACTGGACTCCATTTAGTGCCACGAAGCTATGGGTGAAAGACGCCCTCTCCCAGCTGCCATGGCATGTTTTGTGGGTATGAGACGAATGGGGCCCTGGGAGGAGCGGGTAGGAACACTGTATGGGAACTTGGCAGGTGGATCAGGCAAATGGTGAAGAAACCCAAAGAAGCAACTTTTGATATTGCTGTTCAGCTGGCATCCCAACATCTGGTGTGGGAGGGAGACTGGTACTGGACCTCTTCCTGGAGGAACCTGCCACTCCTCAACCTTCCTCTCCCTGCCAGCCAGAGAGCTTGTGGGAACAAATGTCTGTCGTGATCTTTCTGTTTTGGTGTTTTTTTTTTGTTTTGTTTGTGTTTTTTTTTTACCTGGTCCTCTAGAACAGCGATCTCCAAAGTGGGGTGCATGCAAGACAATTCATTGGGGTGCAGGAAGAGCTTCAGTAGTACATGTATATATCTTATAAAAATACATATATTGGGAGTACGTGCTCAAAATTTTTTACTGATGGGATGAATTGTCAAAATACTTCAGAGACCGCTGCTCCAGAAGAGTCTTGTTCTGTTTAAGGGCCACATCCTGCGTTATTAACAGTAGCAGTACAGTGTTGTGGGGAGATACTCTCCCTTCTGGTCAGATTCACACTGGTGCGTTAATGCTGAATGCCTTCCTCCTTTTAGTTTAACCCGTAACTGCAAACAGACAAGGGCTTGGTTTTAATTAAATTCTATGGCTTTTACAAGCAAGATCTGTGGAGTCCTATTAATTTTGGTATCTTTGCAAAATTCCAGCCCAGGCAGTAACTCTCTGCTTTTGAGCCTCTAAGCTTTGGCCCAAGGGCTTCCCCTGCATGTGATGCAGGGCAGGTAGGCCTTGATCTTTCCCTGCTGTGTGCAGAATTGCCAGAAGAGATATCTGATGCAGAGGAATCAGTCTGTAACTACTGCTAGTATTTTTGTTCCTGTGGACCCCTCTCCCAGGTCAACACTGATACAGTGTTAATTTCCTGACCCAAGCCTCTATAACAGTATTGTGTATGTGAACCCGTAACTCTTATCTATTAAAAAAAAATAAATAAAGATAACTCTACCTATTTAAAAAAAAAGGAAGAAAAGAAACAAAAAAAAGAATGGAAAAAAGTAATCCTTCATGTCTTTTGAAAAGATTGAATAGCTATTGTCTTGAAGTTACAGTTATAACTATAATCAGTCCCATGCTTCAACAAATGCCGTGGCGGTTACCAAGAGCCTGCAGAGTCTGGTCTCCTGATGTCTTGGCTTCTCTGCCAACATATGATTTCACAAGTTCAGCCTACAAAATCCTGGAAGAGCTGATTTTCAATCCCTTCTGTCGTCTGAGAGAGCTGGAAAGTAGGAGCTCCGATCCCATTCTTCTTAAAGAATTGAGAGGCTTAATTTTCACTTTTATTCCTGCCAGCAAGGTTTTAACTTGAGTACTAATGTCATGTCCCTTTGACAGCTTAAAGGGAGAGATGCTGTGGAAAAGTAAGCTTCAAGCTCCCTTTGCTTGATTCTGCTGCATCCTCTGTCTCCTCTTTTTCCGTTGGTGTTACTGGGAGCTGTGGTTGTGGAGAAAATGTGGAACAACCACAGTGATTCGGAAGAGTTTCTTCTCCCATTTTGGCTCTATTTACTGATCAGTCCTTGTCCTCTCAAGTCCAGTAAAATGCATATGGCTGAATCTTCTTAACTGGCCACTGAAATGCAGCCCTTTTATCTGAGACATCTGGCAGAGTGTTGTCACTCAGCTGTGTACAATTGCATGCTTCAGATTGCTGTCCAGCTTTGTTATTGGTGGTGTCCAAAAAAACCAGGTTTACTTCATATTTTTGCTCGGTGTAATACTCGCATATGATGTAGTTCTTGGCTGGCCAACAGAAGAGAAAACAATGTTATATGGGGTTGTTATGTGGAAAGCTTTATAAAAGTTTACTTTGTCTTTGCAATGTACTGGTTTGCTTGCAAGTTATAGTGTGTGGCTTGTGTTGAGACAGTTGTTTTCAGGTCCCTAAAAATGAATGTGAAATGGACCCTGAAAGAGGCCTTTTGTTTGAAAATGCAAAAGTTTATATCGTAAAGCAACCACAATTCTGTGATGTGACTTTCCCTTCAAATGGATGAATAGTAACTGTTATCGTACAGTAATAAGTCAGAGCAGGAAGCAAAGCAGAACCATAAGCTGTTTTCAGCAATTTTAATCAATTGTCCTCAATGAATTTTTCCTCTGTGGCATGCCGTAATGGTTCAAAAATGCAAGCTGGAAAATAGTGGCTCAATCAGTCTCTTCTGTAACAAATACTGAGAGGTTAAATTAGATTCTTGTCTTTGCTCTGTTACTCTGCTGTTTTGGAAAGAAAATAGATTCAGCTAGTTTGAAGGAGGAATAAAATGTAAAACCATCATACAGAGGATGAAAATCAATATCCCTCCGATTTGAAGACTGGCTAGGTCAAATCAGAAGGTCTTCCAGCACATTCTTTCTGTTTGCAGTCAGGTGTGCACGTTTGAACGGATGCGTATGTGTGTGCAAAGCTTTGTTACGCAGCTGAGAGTTGCTTCCAGACAGCACTGCAGAAGCTGAGTGGCCACAAAGGCATGCAGCCTGCACGAGAAGCGTGCAGCTTTGGAGAGAAGAGCGGCAGATTCGCAATTCCCGCTTCCCTCTCATGGAAGGCTGGTGAGCTGTTGCAGTGCGACGCCAGTGCTGGCAGCTCTTGGCAGAGCCGCAGCCATGTGGCTAATGGGCTACGGCAGACTTGGCTGGTGGCTGCCAGGTATATCGTCTCCCAGTGTACAGTTATCATTCATTTCAGGATGAACATTTAGCTTGTAATTCATTTGAGGAGGAACCATTTTCAACTATGTTAAAGCTCACGGTGAGGGTCACCTTCCCTCCAGGCTGGGTGTTTTGGGTTGCCATTTGTGCCAGTGCCAACAGCTGTCTTGATAGCTTATCTTTTGAGGGACTGGCTGGAGAAAATCACGCTGGAAATGATGTTGGTGCTGTGAGAAAGTGAGGGAAGACAGGAAGCACACCTGAACAGTGCTGCGGTGCTTCAAATTAGGTCTCGGTTTTCACTGGAAAACTGAAAACAGACTAGCTGGAGCACCATGGTGAAATGACATCTTTTTCTCTCTTGGCAAGAGATAAGACAAAAAACTCCAAGTCAATAATTAACAAAAAACACCAGAAATCCAGTCTCTGAGCCACTTCCCTTCCTGGCACAGGACGGTGTTTGTAAGGTTGCATTTTTCTTGTGTTTGTAAGATGACATGGAGCTTTTGAAGTGCTTTAATGAAGTGCAGGGCAACGGAAGAAATTGAGTCTGTTTTCCTTGCGCTCAAGCGAGATCTTAAATTTTCACTCTCCTCGATTAGGTCAAGGACCTGAATTTCATAACATGCCAAGAGATGGAAATTAGTCTGGTGTTTCCTTAAAGTGTTGCGTGAGCTTGAAGTTTTACAGATTTTTCTCTATGTCTTCAAGAACTTCGTACAAGAACTAGGCTTTCTTGCGTGGAGTAGGGAGCGTAACATGTACTGTGGTGCTATAGCCAGTATATCCTACAATACGCGAGCAAAACTCTGGCACTAGATATATTTTGAGAAACTTGTCCTACTGCAAGTCACTGAGGAGACTTTTAGGAGACTTTTTGGTGAGAATTAAATACTATGTAAAATTCAGATGGAGATCCTTTGCTTTGCTAGCCACGGCTCGTGTTTAGTGCCATGTCGATGTATGTGTGTTGTAGTTACTCTGGTTGACTCCCTTTGAAAGTTGGTGCCTGAATTTTAAATCCTTCTGCTCTGTCGTGCCTTTCTGAGACCAGGGACTGGGGGCCTGTCAGAAGGGGCCCTCATACCTCTGTCATTAATGCTATTTCGACTGTTGTCTTCAGGCAAGCCTGCTGTGAATTGTCTAACCTCATCCCTTTTCTCTCCTTCAGCTGAACTTCGACTTGGATCGTGGCGTGTTCCCTGTGGTCATCCGAGCGGTGGTGGATGAAGGGGATGGTAAGTGTGGTAGTGTGCTCTCTTGGTTGTCTTCTAGCTCGCTTTGAGGTTGTGTGACTCCTTCAGGGCAGGCCTCCTCCTGCGACAATGAAAATGTTTTACTTGTAGCAAAGGCTTGGGGAGCCTTTCCAGAATAAAAATATTTCAGGAGTTTGTCTTAACTTCCCTGTATTAAAAGGGCCCAGCTAACCATGAAAATATGCTTTTAAAAATAGCTTTAACTTTTTACAGGAAAAATGGCCAGGTATTTGGTGTTGGAAAAGTGTTTAGGAGAGCTCCTGGCTCCTTAGTCTTTTCCTCCTCTTTGAGGGGCAAGTTGTCTGCAGAAAAGCTGTAGCGGTGGGCCTTCGCCTGGGAATGGGCAGGGAAAAAAGAAATGGCTTTGAAATCCTCAGGCCACCGTTCAACCAAATAGAGCTTCATTCAGCAGTTTATAATTTCCTGCATTTTCTGAAGGGTGCTGAATAGTTACAACAAAAGAGCGTTACCTTTGATGAGGAATAAGATGGTTGATTATTTTTCAAGCACGTTGCCAGTTTGAAGAGGGAAGTCCAGTAAATATTTAGATTGTTACTCACCTTGCGCAGTATTTTCCTTAGGGGGTGTGTGGTTTTGGGCGCCGTGTGTTTGCGCTCATTCTGAGCATCAGCAATGAAAAGCGCACAAGGAAGTCACCTTTTCGCTACAACTGGGGGCTGTTTTGGGCGGCAGGACTAGCATTTCACTCCTGCGTTTTGTAATATTTTGTACAGAAATTAAGAATAATTAGAAAGGAAAAATCCATTGTTGATTGCATTGTTTAGTGCGATTGCTGTGCTCAGTTTCTTACATTGTAGATGTGAAGGTGTCCAGAAATTCATTGCATTACTTTACAGTCCTCCAAGCAGAGTGAAATAGAACTGGATGAACCAATTTGAAGTGTGACTAACAAAGCACAGTGCAACATAAAGGAAATTACTTCTAAAGTGCATCTATTTTTGGTGATTTCAGGCACTGTTAGTAAACTTGACATATATGTATATTTCCTGACCATAAATATAAAACACTTTCCTCTGTTTATGGAGCTTTTGGCAGGGTATTTGTACTTTCTGATGTGGGGCATTGCTTGAAGGACCAAAAATAGAACAGGAGGCAGCATGGGAAGCATACATTTATGCACATACCATGCCTTGTCTTAGCCAATAGTGTACTGTCATCTATTTTAATAACCTGGAAGGGCAATTGCTTTTAAATCCTCTCCTGGAAAGAATATCAGCAGAAAAATATGTGACTCTTGAGCAAGATTTGAGGAAATTGTTGTGTATTTTGGTTCTTTTTTTAACTGATGCGACTGGAAGGAGCTGGCCTTGCGTGTTTGGAGCACCTGAAAAATTACAGCTGGCCTGTAACTGCTTGAGTTAAATAAAATTGAATGGCAAATTAAAATAGCAGTCAGCGAGATGTTGGTTTGGACTGAATTCTGCCAGGAGATGTTTGCGTGCTTTGAAGAATGTGAGCTTGAAATGTTAGCCCTCTCCCGTTCCTGCCAGCGGGATTGCTTTCAGGGAAAGGTACAGAAGCCCTGCGGGGAGGGAAGGTGCTGCACAGAGCGGGTCGCACAGCTCCAGTCACTCACGCTGCTTGAATGCCACGGAGGAGATGAAGGGAAGCGATGCCTGTTACCTCTTATTTGGCTATTCAAGCTCAGGGAGGGACCCAAATTTAATCTACTGAGTGAGCTAGAACAGCCTTGTTCTTGGCTGGCAGTGAGGGGAGCAAGCAGATGAATTCACAGTTCTAGCCCTCTTTTCTGCATGCCATTGTGTTCCTGATTGCACCTAGGTTGCCATGACCAGTCTCAGTCATCCAGCAAATCTGAAGGCATGGACTCTCTTCTCCCACGTGCTGCTGTTTCCAAACATGATTTTTGTGCCGTAGTCCAGGGAATGGTTCCTTTCGTTGTCCATGCTGTTCTGGAGGCCCAAAGGAAGCTGTTGAACTGCTCTCCATCTTAGACAACACAGGACCTGCTTCCTTCAGCTGTGAAGTTTCTTGCACAGAGCTGATAGTAGTGACTGCCAGGTTTTCTGCATGTGCTGAGCACAGCCCGGTACTCGTCGGTGCAGGCAGGGCGAGGTAGTTGCGTGCCTTCCCTTCCCTCGGTGACTTCTCCACGACCTCTGTCTCCCATTGCCATATGATGAGTCTGAACCTAATTAAGCAAAAGGGTCCAACCAGTTGGAGCTGAACAGAACCTGAGAGGCTTGAGCCAGAGAGACTGGAATTGTATCTCAGGCTTCTGTATTTGCTGAGGGAGCCAGGAATGCAGTACAGAACACCTCTGACAGCCCCTTCTCAATGCCATTGGATTAAGTGGGAGGCCTCAAGTTTGGAAGAGGGAAGACGTGATGTTTGTCTTTGGGGAAAAAATCAGAGAACTGGACAGAGATGTTTCAGTGTCCAAAATTGGTATGAGAAATAAATGTTTTATAAGCATGTCGGCTTAAAGTGAAATGAAGTGATAGGTACCAGGGCTGGAAGTGCTGCCAATTGCTGTTAAACCAGATGGATTTATTAATATCTGTGATAAATTCAGGTAATTAAAACCAGAAATTTGAGGGGAGCGCAGAATCCCACTGAGCACTTTGTCTTACTTTCCCTTTCCAACCTTTGAAAATGAAGAGGAGTAGTTTGGAGCACCCAAGATAACAAAGGCACGTCTGCATAGGGCCCACCACAGAGCCCAGCAGGGTGTTGTTCTTGGTCTGCAGGAGTGTGAGATGAACCAACCTGACGACCAGATACGGAAAGTTTTAAATTGCAAGAGGAGATGAAAATAGAACAGGTGGTAGTTTAGAAATTGTGAGTGGACTAAAATTCAGCTTGGGATAGTTTTATGCTTGTGCTGTTTTCAAGGTTTAACCAGGTCTGCTCTTTCTCTTTTTGCAGTGGTGGTTGAGGTGACGGGTCATGCCCATGTTCTTCTGGCTGCATTTGAAAAGGTAAATGAGTTCTTTTTTCCTTCTGCCCCTGTCCTTGTAAGTGTAAACATTTCCGTGGGTCATTAGTGTGTATTTGTATAACACTTAGCACAATGGAGTCCTGGCCTGTGACTGGTGTTCCTGAGTGCTATTGTAGTACAAATAATTGCTTGCGGCAGCCCCTGTGCAGCCTGTACTTACCATTTGTACCCGAGCTGGTCACTCAGCTAATTGTAGCTGGTGTTTCCTCCTCCAGCTGATCTGGAAAAACAAACCACACTGGAATCCCTCCGTCGTTGTTCAGCAGCACCTGGGAGAGGACAGCGTGGGCAGAGGGTCCTTGGGGAAGGCTGTAGTGTTTGAAGCCCATCCGTCATCTTGGTGGGCAAGTACTGTAGGCGGAGACCCCCTAGCCTTGCAAAATGGTTATTCAGCCCTTTCTGAGGAGAGAAAAGTAGATGAGACCACCAGGTCCTGCATGTTACAGCCTGATTTTGAAGTGTCCTACGCGTTTGCCTTCCTCATCTGCGAGACTCTCCTGTGCTCCCCTGGCTATTGCCTTCGTAGCTGTTTGGTTGTAGCTGAGTTCAGATTAGGCTTTGGATCTGATGATGCGAGTATGACTTTTACTTACAAAGGAGTGTGTCTAGTTGCTGTTTTCCAGGTATCTGAACGTAGTGCTGTTGCAGTAAGCCCAGCCTCTGTGCTCAGGGAGTAGAGCTCTCGCTTGGGCCTGGATTTGTCCCAGCTTCCCGTTCTAGCATCCCATGGCCAGCACTTGATACAGCACCGTATAGAAAGTAGGAAAATACACACATACTGGAAATATGTTAACATGAGGGCAGAAGTGAAGCTTTGGAAGTTTCTGTCTCATGAGACTGGAAAATGGCTTGAAGCGCTCCAGCTTTAGAAGCAGGATTTCAAGGAGTAAAGGTAAATTCCACCTACTGTACAGAACCTCTGAGCTCTCTGGATGCTCAAAGGTGATGGCAAAAGCCCTTGTAGTGTTCAGGGAGCTGAACGAGGTATGCAGCAAAACTGGGAACCAGCTTAAGCTGGTCAGGCCGTTCCATCGATGCTGGGTTATGTCCTGTGTCCAGGGCTGAGTGCAAGGGTTGAAAGTGCTTCCCTTCTTTTTCTAGTCTGTGTGTGCTGTGAGAGGGAGATGCTGTCTGGTGGGGCCGCTTCTTACTTCTCATCTTCCACTGAATGCTTAAAACAAGATCAAGATCTGTCTTTTAATAAAAAGTCACAGGGCAAAGTGCTTGTTGAGTTCTTTCTCCTCCCTGTTTGATTAAAATATATTCCCCATCCTTTGAATAATTGCAGCTTTTGAAGCATGGGTCCATAAGTTCGGAGGAGGTCGTTGCTAATAAGCACTGCTGCTGATCTGGAGAGCATGCTCAGAGGACAGGCAGAGCAGCAGGCCTGGGTAGCTTGCTATTTATATACATCTTTCAGATCAGAATACTAACCTTGATGCTATGCATAGTCTGGTCTTGCAGCTCTTCCAAAGGCAGAAACTTGGCACTTTGTGTTTGCCTGGAAAACAGGGCTGTTTTGTCTTTTGGTGCAAAGTTGTTGTCCCTTCCTTCTGAAACTCCTTCAGCAAACAGATGCACGATTGCAACTGTTCACAGCAGCAGGGCCTCCGTTTCTCTCCGTTTCTCTCCGTTTGTTTCTCTCCGTTTCTCTCCGTTTTTCTCCGTTCCTGCTCTCTAGACTCTGGCAGAGGAGTTGGTTTTATTCAGTTTAGTTGGCCCTTGCAAATGATGGAGAAGATCGAAACAGCATGCTGTTCCTATCACTGGTTCTGACACCAGGTATATACAGAATAGTTCCAACCATGCCTGTCACCACTGAGCAAATGAAAGGCTCGAGACGGTCACCGCAGCTCTGAAGATGGCAATCTGGAGCACACGTGGTTTGTTTCTGATTCCAAGCCTTGTTCTCAGCCTCATGCCAGCCCCCTGCTCTCTAGGAGCTCTGGCCTCATGAGGGGCTCTGTAAGTGGATGTTATTTAGGGTGGTAACAAATATCCCCTGCCAAGTCTTGCTGGACTGGCTAAAGAGGTGTTTGCACCCAGCGGGACTGCTTGCAGCCTGAAAGCATCCAGTATGCCAGGGGATTTTTGTGTGTGCTCTGACCCAATTCAGCCAGGTTTAACTTGAGCCAAGTCCATCTAGCTCTGCACTGGAGCAGACAAGGAGCACCCTGATGCCCTGTTCCACTGACTCTGCTGGGAGTGACTGTCATTCAGGCTGTCCCAGTTGTACATATGCCATCCTCCCCTTACGTAGCAGACACCAACTCTGATCATGACTCTGTTTTACTCTGAATTTGTACACTTCATCTGTTTAATGCATTTTCTTTTTTCCTTGCTAGCACGTTGATGGCAGTTACTCCGTGAAGCCGTTAAAACAGAAGCAGATTGTGAGTACCTGTTTCCTGTCTACTGCTCAATTAACGACGTTTGCCGGTGTCCCACAGGTGCCTGACTGTACCCAGTGGGAAGTGTCAGTGTTAGCTCACTGAGAGCCTGAGCTCTCCATGAGCTCAGATGTCACAGGCAGAGGCAGTGAGCTGCTGGCAGCCCTTAGCGCTGCGTTGGTTGTTGCACAGCCAGATGTGTGTTGGGGGAGCACTGCGGCAGTGTCGGACTGGCAGAGAAGCGGTGCAGGGCTCTCTGCGCTCCTCTGGGAGGCAGGCACTATGTATAGATCCAGTCTTCCCTATACCTTCCTGCCTTGCTGGCATTTGGCACTTGAATTTAAAACTGTCAAAGCACAGTACTGGTGCTTCCGTGTCTGTATAGGTGTAAGTAAATTAGGTTTGCGTAAGTGAGCTTAAGTGCTGTATGCCTTAAGTAATGTGAAGCACATCTGGTTGCTGATACTGCCTGATCTCCTCGGGTTCTGTGTTTTGTGTTGTGGAAGGATATCTTTGCAGGCTCCCAGTGTCCTACCAGGAGGCGGAAAACTGTTAGCTTTCCACGTGTGTGTGTGTGTGTTAAGATATTAGGGGATCTTATCATGTCTTCTCCCTGCAACCAGCTTCCTTGCTGTGCCCATGGTATATTTGGAGCAATCCCAGGGACTGAGACCTTACAGCTCATCTTCCCTGTTCTCTGAGAGTATCCCGATACTGGAGCAGTCACAGACATGGTCTTGCTGTGAAGCTGTTGTTTGTGTACCAGACTGCATGCATTATGAGGCGAAGGGAAGAAGGGAGACTGGCAAACAGGGAAGCATTAGGGATCTGTAGCCCTTTTTTAGCCCGTCCCGATGTGGTGTGATGTGCAGAAGCTGTGGACTGCCTTATCAAGATGGAAATAGCATCCACTCTTGCATAGAGAGAAATACGTAAGCAACTGCAAACTGCCGCGATTGCCAAGAGTTTCAGCTTCTGAAAGGAAATCTGGTAGTAACCCTGCTGCAAGGATCATCTTGAAGTGTTTTGGAGAGAGAGATCAGGTTTTGATGGTCGATTCCATCACCTCGCTGTGTTTCTGCTTTAAAAGTGTTTGACTTCAGCTGCTCGTGATTGCTGGCGAGGTTTTTCTGATCTGAATTAAAAGCTTTTTAGTACCAAGAAGGTCATTAAGTGCCTTGATTATATACTTTTTGCTCTTGATTATATACTTTTTGCTCTAAGTTGTTTCTTCCAGCCCCCGGGTCAGAAAAGAGCCACTATCGGTATCAGTTAATCAGAGATCAAAATAGCATTCGGTAATTCACTGTCTGCCTCGCCAGTGCTGTGTGGAGACTCACAGCCTGTCCTTCAGACTTGCTCATGCCTAGTGACAGCAGCATTAGCCCTCGCTGCCAGAGCTTTATCCTGGTGCTAGTGGCAAGTTACTTGCCACTCCAGCCTGACATCTGTTCTGAGCCCTGTGTGTCCCAGACTGACCTGCGCTCCCCTCCCTTCCTTGGTGCTTAACTTGGCTGTTTTACAGCATGATCTCCTGGCTGGTTGACGGGTCTGGGTCCCACAAGTATGTGTAATAGAGGCAGTTTAGGAAAGGAGTCTGCTGAGCGTGCGAAGGCAGGTTTGTAGAGGGAGCATCCAGAAGAGCCGTGCCTCTGAAGGGAGAGCTTGTGCGCTGCGCTGTTAGAGGCTGCCTGAGTGCCGGGGGAGCAGAGCAGTGTGATGCCAGCAGTGCCTCTTTCTCACGTACTCTTCCGATCAGAGAGGAGCATTTGTGAGCTGATGAAAAGCTGCTCATTTATCTTGCTTGTGGGTTTTTGGGGGACGTTTTTTCTTTTTTCTTTTTTTTAAAAAACCCCCAGTGCTTACATGGCTGTGAGCTCTCTGTGTGGATGTTGGGTTACTGTGCTCACTAACACAGTGTGTACCATTCTCCATTTAGCGCTCCGGCCTCCCCAAATGGAGGGCTGTCTTGCTGGAAGTGCTCTCTAGGGAAGTTCCCACCCTGCCACAGTGTGGTTAGCTGACTTCTGCAGTGAAACAGTGTGTGCTTGTCTGTCTTTACTGGCAGAGCGTGTAACCGTCCCACTCACTGTTTGGTTGTGGGTACTTCATATTTATTGGCAGTTTGTAAAATGTAATGCTTGTATGTTCTCTCCTATGGCATTTAAAATAGAAGGAAGCTCTTGCTAGAAGAACAGACAGTACCACTGTGTTTTGGTTTCGGCTGCCGCCGGCAACACAAGCGCCACGCGGCCGCCCCTCCCTCCGCCGGCGTGCGGAGGAGAATGGAAAGAAAGAGGCAGAAACTGGTGGGTCGGGATAAGGGCAGTTTAACAGAACAGCAAACAGAGGGAAACAGGAACAACAACGATACAGATAAGGAGAAAACACAACCACGAACCGTACAACAGCCGCTCTCCCGAAACCAGACCGGCGCTGCGCCCGCCCAAGCCGCGAGTGCGTTCCCGCCGCGCCGCCCCCCCCCCCCCCCCCCCGGAACCCAGCATGACGTCACATGGTATGGAATACCGGGCTCTGTTTGGCCAGGTGGGGTCAGCCCCCACCCCCCGGCTGTGCCCCTTCCTGGATTCCGGTGAAAATTAACCCTGTCCTGGCCAAACCCAGGACATTATCCACCCCTTATTCCATACCATCTACGTCATGCCCAGGTCCCCCATTGTCCAGTTGATCACCACCACTTCTCCTGTCTCCAGATATCATTCCTTTAGTCTATGGATCATCACTCTAAAGTGTCCATTGAGTTCATTTAATCCATGACTTCAGGCTCCATCTGTCGTTATGGTCTTCCGTGGCAGGGGAGGTGATGTGTGGTGATGGGCGGTCACTTGCTGCATCCGGAGCTCACGGCTGATGTATCTGGTGCGGCCCGTGCCCACAGTCTGCAGGAGATGTTGATCTTGATGAAGTTGCTGGATGCCAGTTGTTGAAAACCAGGTCCAGTTCCATCATCGCTGTGCTCTGCTAGGTTTTCATCGAAAAAGTCCATCCTTCTTTAATCTGGACGATTCTTACTATGCTACTACTGGTACAAAATATAACAATTATAACAGTGATAACAGACAGTGACAGGGTTATTTAACAACTAACTTTATACAATTTATTTATGGACTATTCTCGCCCAAAATTAAATCCCCATGAGGTACACATCGGACTTCCCCATCCTTCCGCATTACCCACCAGGTACACCCAGGTCCTTGAGCAAAAGCAATCCCGCGGACGGGCTTGCCTTTGCCCGAGGCAGGACTAACCCAAACCGTCTTCCCTAACATGTTCCACATGTGCACTACAGGGACTTTATCCCCTTCTACGGGGCGCTGAGGTTTTGACTGGGCAGGACCAGCCCGGTTGGTGGACCCTCTGGTGTTAACCAACCAGGTGGCCTTTGCTAAATGGGTATCCCAATTTTTGAAAGTCCCACCCCCCATTGCCCTCAAAGTGGTTTTTAGCAGCCCATTGTAACGTTCGATCTTTCCCGAGGCTGGTGCATGGTAGGGGATATGATACACCCACTCAATACCGTGTTCTTTGGCCCAGGTGTCTATGAGGCTGTTGTGAAAGTGAGTCCCGTTGTCCGACTCGATTCTTTCGGGAGTGCCATGTCGCCACAGGACTTGTTTTTCCAGGCCCAGGATGGTATTCCGGGCGGTGGCATGGGGCACAGGGTAGGTTTCCAGCCATCCGGTGGTGGCCTCCACCATTGTGAGCACATAGCGCTTGCCTTGGCGGGTCTGTGGCAGTGTGATGTAGTCAATCTGCCAGGCCTCCCCATATTTATATTTTAGCCATCATCCTCCATACCACTGAGGCTTTACCCGCTTGGCTTGCTTGATTGCAGCACATGTCTCACATTCATGGATAACCTGTGCAATAGTGTCCATGGTCAAGTCCACCCCTCGGTCACGAGCCCATCTGTATGTCGCGTCTCTTCCTTGGTGGCCCGAGGTGTCATGGGCCCACCGAGCTATAAAGAGTTCACCCTTATGTTGCCAGTCCAGATCCACCTGAGCCACTTCAATCTTAGCAGCCTGATCTACCTGGTGGTTGTTTTGATGTTCTTCAGTGGCCCGACTCTTAGGGACGTGGGCGTCCACGTGACGGACTTTTACAGCCAACTGCTCTAGCCGGGCAGCAATATCTTGCCACAATGGGGCAGCCCAGATAGGTTTGCCTCTGCGCTGCCAGTTGTTCTTCTTCCATTGCTGCAGCCACCCCCACAAGGCATTGGCCACCATCCAAGAGTCGGTGTAAAGATAGAGCACTGGCCACTTCTCTCGACTGGCAATGTCTAAAGCCAGCTAGATGGCTTTCACCTCTGCAAACTGGCTGGACTCACCTTCTCCCTCAGCAGTTTCTGCGACTTGTCGTGTAGGGCTCCATACAGCAGCCTTCCACCTCCGCTGCTTCCCCACAATGCGACAGGACCCATCCGTGAACAGGGCATACTGTTTCTCATCTTCTGGCAGCTGGTTATACAGTGGGGCCTCTTCAGCACGTGTCACCTCCTCCTCTGGTGATGCTCCAAAATCTTTGCCTTCTGGCCAGTCCATGATTACCTCCAGAATTCCTGGGCGACTGGGGTTTCCCATTCGGGCGCGCTGGGTGATCAGAGCGACCCACTTACTCCACGTAGCATCGGTGGCATGATGCGTAGAGGGGACCCTCTCTTTGAACATCCAGCCCAGGACCGGCAACCGTGGTGCTAGGAGGAGCTGTGCTTCAGTGCCGACCACTTCTGAAGCAGCTCGAACGCCTTCATATGCTGCCAGAATCTCTTTTTCAGTGGGAGTATAGCGGGCCTCGGATCCTTTGTATCCCCGGCTCCAGAACCCCAGGGGTCGACCTCGAGTCTCCCCTGGTGCTTTCTGCCAGAGACTCCAGGTTGGGCCATTCTCCCCGGCTGCGGTGTAGAGCACGTTTTTAACATCTTGCCCTGACCGGACTGGACCAAGGGCTACGGCATGAACTATCTCCCGTTTAATCTGTTCAAATGCCTGTCGTTGCTCAGGGCCCCATTCAAAATCATTCTTCTTCCGGGTCACGTGGTACAGAGGACTCACAATTTGGCTGTAATTTGGGATGTGCATCCTCCAAAAACCCACAACACCCAGGAAGGCCTGTGCTTCCTTTTTGCTGGTTGGTGGAGACATAGCTGCTATTTTGTTGATGACATCCATTGGGATTTGATGGCGCCCATCCTGCCATTTTATTCCCAAAAACTGGATCTCTTGCGCAGGTCCCTTGACTTTACTTCGCTTAATGGCGAAACCGGCTTTCAGAAGGATTTTCTCCCCTTTCTCGAAAACCTCCTCCGCTGTGTCGCCCCATATAATGATGTCATCGATGTACTGCAGATGTTCTGGGGCTTCACCCTTTTCCAGTGCAGTCTGGATTAGTCCATGGCAAATGGTGGGACTGTGTTTCCACCCCTGAGGCAGTCGATTCCAGGTGTACTGGATGCCCCTCCAGGTGAAAGCAAACTGTGGCCTGCACTCTGCTGCCAAAGGGATGGAGAAGAATGCATTAGCGATGTCAATTGTAGCGTACCACTTGGCTGCCTTTGACTCCAGCTGATATTGAAGTTCTAGCATGTCTGGCACGGCAGCACTCAGCGGTGGTGTGACTTCATTCAGGCCACGGTAGTCTATTGTCAGTCTCCACTCTCCAGTAGATTTTCTTACTGGCCATATGGGACTATTAAAAGGTGAGCGAGTTTTGGTGATCACTCCTTGACTCTCCAGCTGGCGGATCAGCTGATGAATGGGGAGAAGGGAGTCTCGGTTGGTACAATACTGTCGCCGGTGCACCGTTGTGGTTGCGATGGGTACCTGTTGTTCTTCAACCCTCAGCAACCCCACAACGGAAGGATCCTCCGAGAGACCAGGCAAAATGGACAGCTGTTTAATTTCTTCCGTCTCCACAGCAGCTATGCCAAAAGCCCACCGATACCCCTTTGGGTCCTTGAAATAGCCTCTCCTAAGATAGTCTATCCCAAGGATACATGGAGCCTCGGGGCCAGTTACAATGGGGTGCTTCTGCCAGTCCTGCCCAGTGAGGCTCACTTCAGCCTCCAGTACACTCAGCTCTTGGGACCCCCCTGTCACTCCCAAAATGCAAATGGACTCTGACCCTTTGAACTCTGATGGCATTAAAGTACACTGTGCACCAGTGTCCATTAGAGCTTTATACTCTTGTGGATCTGACGTGCCAGGCCACCGAATCCACACCGTCCAATAGACACAGTTGTCCCTTTCCTCCACCTGGCTGGAGACAGGGCCCCTCTAATCCTCGTCAGAGAATTTGCTGCTCACCTGCTGTAAAAATGACTTGGAGGTCCCCTCCAGAGGATCAGAATCAAGGTCAAACTGTCTACCTGGTCTGGAGAGCTGGCTTCTGGAAACTGGAGCGGCATTTTTCCTAACAGAGTCCCCTTTTGTGATTGTTTTACCTCACAACTCACGGACTCGTGCCTCTAGACTTGAGGTGGGTTTTCCATCCCACTTCCTCATGTCCTCTCCGTGGTCACGCAGGTAAAACCACAGGGTGCCCCGTGGTGTGTAGCCTCTGTACTCTCTCTCCTGAGCAGAGAAACGCTTGCCCCTAATAGCTGAGATGCGGGCCCGCACAGGTGGGGAGTAGGACATATCCTCTTTGAATTGCTGGAACTGTCGGGACAGTTTATTCACAGCTGAGACAAGGGAGGAAGAGAGACTTTCCTCATATTGGCGGAGTCTGACAGCCACCTCATCCACTGTTGGTGCATCTTTACCTTTCCAGTTTACAACTGCCAGTGAGTTGGCATGCGAGGAGGGTGCACTCCGCACAAACTTCCTCCACATGGATTGTGAGCACTGGAGTTCATCTGGGTCTGTGGGTACCTGCTCATCGTCTGTGTCACAGTAAACCAGCTCCCGCACAGCTAATTCCCTCAAGTACTGAATACCCCTTTCCATATTGGTCCACTTGCCAGGATAGCATACAAAATCGTCACTGAAGAGGTACCTCTCCCTCACGCCTGACAGAAGTCTCCTCCAGAGGCTGAGGATTTGTTCCTTTTTCCCAATGGCCTTGTCAATGCCCCCATCCCTGGCCAGGGATCCCAGCTGCTTGGCTTCCTTGCCCTCTAATTCCAAGCTGCTGGCCCCGTTATCCCAGCACCGCAGCAGCCAGGTGGCAATGTGCTCGCCTGGGTGGCGGCTGAAATCTTTCCGCATGTCTCGCAGCTCGCCCAGGGACAGGGACCGGGTGATGATCTCTGTCTCTATCTCCCGTGATGACCCTGGCTCATCGTCATCCCTCCCAGAGCGATCTGCTCTCTTTGCGTCTTTCTTTAGTTTTACAGGGGCGACTGCTACTGGCACAGGTTGGTCATTGGGCTCAGCCACGCTGCCTGCAGCTGGAGCTGGAGCAGCTGCTGTGCCTGCCAGGGAAACCGAGGCAGACCCTGCAGCTGTGGCAGCGGCGGTGCCAGTCTGGGGGGCTGTGACTGCCTGCTGGGCTGGAGGGGCTGCAGGGCCGGCTGGGGGGGCAGCGCCAGTTGCAGCGCCTGCTGCTTCGCTTCCCCCCCTTTCCCCTTTAAGGCACTGAACAGTATTGAACATGGCTCGGTAGGCATGGGCCAGACCCCAGCACATTGTGGTGATCTGTGTCTCTCTGGAATTCCCAGGGTGGCAGCACACTTTTTTCAGATATTTTACCAGATTGTCCGGATTCTGTATTTGTTCAGGGGTGAGTTTAAAACACACCGCAGGTGCCCACTGCTCTAGACATCTGCCCATGCTGTCCCACACACCCAGCCACTCACAGCTATCCAGCCCCGGGGCAGGTCTCTGCACGATGTTCTTAACGACTTGCTTAACCCTAAACAAAACCTGCAACCCATTCAGGAGGCATAACAAAAGGAGAGTGCTGCCCTGAGCATCCCACGGGTACTCGAAATTCTCAAAAGCAGTTAGGACCAGCCTGAGGGAGAGAGGGGGGGTGAAAGAGTGGGGGAAGGTATCCCCTTCGGCTTTCCCCACAGACTGGGTTTGATTATTAACAAAATCTAAGACATAGGATCCGAGGTACGGAAATGACCGCAGTGCCGCATGCAAATACAAGCCTAATTTCATGAACATTGACGTTATCATGTCATAAGTCGACATCATACAGTATAGCAAAATCCTTACCCTGATCCTTTTCCCCGAGGTAATGAACAGCACCACAGGGAAAACATAGTGCAAGTACGGATTCAAAAACCACAGCCATCTGATCACAGACAGAAACATTTTTACCGGCGACTTTAACTAACACAGTAAATGCGTATGATAAATTTTAACAAAATCTATGAAAGCAGTTTTAACACCAGCTGCTCAGCCCTGCCGTTATCCCCGCCCCACGTTGGGCGCCAATTAATGTTTTGGTTTCGGCTGCCGCCGGCAACACAAGCGCCATGCGGCCGCCCCTCCCCCCGCCGGCGTGCGGAGGAGAATGGAAAGAAAGAGGCAGAAACTGGTGGGTCGGGATAAGGGCAGTTTAACAGAACAGCAAACAGAGGGAAACAGGAACAACAACGATACAAATAAGGAGAAAACACAACCACGAACCGTACAACAGCCGCTCTCCCGAAACCAGACTGGCGCTGCGCCCGCCCAAGCCGCGAGTGCGTTCCCGCCGCGCCGCCCCCCCCCCCCCCCCCCCCCCCCCCCCCCGGAACCCAGCGTGACGTCACATGGCATGGAATACCGGGCTCTGTTTGGCCAGGTGGGGTCAGCCCCCACCCCCCGGCTGTGCCCCTTCCTGGATTCCGGTGAAAATTAACCCTGTTCTGGCCAAACCCAGGACACACTGAAACTGAGATAGCATCTGCGCCCGTAGGAGCGTAGAGCAGAGGTATAGAGTATATGTCTGCAGTAGAACATATATAACAGTGTAACATCACTGCCTTTCTTTTGCCTTCCCTTCCTTGCCATTGCCAGGATTCCTAGGTACTTTTTGTGTGCATCAATCTCTTGAGCTCTTTGGGAGCAGAAAGCAGCAGCTAATGAGCTGAACTGCTTTGTTCTCTCAGCTGAGATCAGTTATAATGTATGTACCAACCTGTTTAAAGAAATTCAACACAGATGAATGCAAACAGATGGATCAGCAGAAAAACACGACCTGGACTTGGCCAATGGCTCCGGTGTGCATCAGCTGAGGCTGTATATAGCAACAGAAGCCTTCGGAAGGATGACGTGGTGCGGGATGGGTTGGAGAAGCATGAAGGTGAAGAACTGCCTTGTGTACAATCACCCACTCCTTATTTACTCCTACTGTTTTAAAACCTAGAGATCTTTCTAGTAAGAGCCATGTTGCACCACTCACCCTATTCCTACTCGGACATGAGCTTCTCGAGATTTTTAGAGGCAAGCAGTTAAAATAAACGCAGACTGCCACAGAGGCATTGGTCTCTTCCTGATCTTCTTTGCTTTGAGTTGACCACTTCTGCATTCACTGTCGCTCATCATGATCTTCCAAGGAGTCAGGATGCTGTAACAAAACTCTCTTTGAAATGTCAAGTTACAAAAGGACATCTCCCACATAACTGTTCCCAAACTTCCTGGGTGAGTTGTGAGCCGCTGCAGAGGACTTTGCTCAGCAGTCTAACAGCTGACCTCATTGCCATGAAATGCAGGCCTAGAACAGATTGTAAGCTTCACGCTGAGTTAAATGGGAAGACTCTGGAATTAGTTTGTTAAAGCTGCTGCCTTCCAGCTCAGAGCATTTCTGAACTGGCAGACAGACTGGATGTAGCTAGCTCCTGGCCCCATCTTGGTGTGTGATGCCTTCTGCAGCACTGAAATCCCATGGCAAAGCCATTGCTCTTCTGAGCACCTGGCTTGACAAAAGGAGAGGAGAGAGGCCAGTTACACATGGAAACGTCAAAAGCCCTGGGACTGTTGAGCTGTTGAAGCACTGGGTTCCCGGTGGCTTAGCTTCACTGCGTGGTGTCAACTGGATAGTTACTGGTGGTGGCAGGAAAGCGTTTCCTTCCCCTATTTGCGTCAGTTTTATACCTTGCAACCCCTTCAACATTTTAGCTGTTGTGGGTTTTGTGCGGAGCAACACACCCTGCTCTGGGGAAGCTGCTGTGTAGCACCAAATCTCAAGGGACCGGTATCTTTGTGCGTCCTTGTAGAGGCTACTCCTCACAGCTGTATGAGTCTTGTGCTGTACTTCCTGGCTGAGCTAGAGAACAGGGGAGAACACCCCACAGTGCAGAGGGGGCTTGCCTTGCTGGGACTAGAACCATCAGCCTTTCTTGCCTCAGTGCTTTAATTCAGCTGCTTGGGGAGTTTGCAGGCAGCTGCCAGCGTTTGCATAAAGGCATGGCCTGGAAGAGTGTGACCCAGGTTTGGGGCTGTGAGCAACTTCCGCTGTGCCTAGAGCACTTTCTGCCACCATGCACCCCAGTCTAGAGATGCCACCAAGGGCCTGGGGATGGTAATAACCAACACTGCGCGAATGTAGGGTTGTCCCTTGAGTGCTTCTCTTCCTAAGGGAGATGGTTTGTCTGTCTTCAGTAGCTCCCAGGCGATGAACAGGGAAGTGATGTGCAGCCATTAATGTGCCAGTAACAAGCTGTTGGCACAGTACCTCTCCTGACGTTACGAGGACTGGTGGAAGTTCATCTTGGTTAAAGTTAAGCAATACTTCACAGAGGGACAAGACTCTGGAAGGCTGATTGCCTCTGGCTTACTTGAGCTGTGTTCCCTCTTGATCTCTGAGACAGGCAGAGTAGTTGTTTTTTAGAGGATTTTGATAGTGACAGAAGTGACCAGTTGGGCTGCCTGCTCGGGCCAGACGGGATGGGCACCGCTTTTTGAGCAAGGAGAGACTCATTCTCCCAGCTATCCTTTGCAATATTTTGCTTCTGTTAAATTTTTTGTGTGGCTCTAGGGGAGCCCGCTGCCGTGGGTGTAACATGGACGCTTTGACACGAGGAGAGGGGAGAGGTGATCACAAAGCAGCAATGACAGAGCGGCTGGCACTTCAACTGTTGTCTTCTTTCCTAGGTTGACCGGGTGAGCTATCTGCTTCAGGAGATCTATGGCATCGAGAACAAAAACAACCAAGAGACCAAGGTAAAGGTGCTCAGGAGACTCCTGCTCCCGGTGCTGTGGGTTTCCAGCCTGCGCCTGCTGCTTTTGAGCCTAACTGTGGGGCTTGGCAGGGCAATGTGGAGATGCTTCGCAGAATGACTCTCAAGTCTGCGTGCAGGCACTGAAGAAGCCCAGGCATGGCAGGTCCTCACTGTTGTACGGCCCAAACAATCAGTGAAGTTGTGCTCAGATGCTTTTAGATATCATGAGGCTCTGGAGAGTATTCCTTGGGGCTGGAGTTGCTGGGAGAGAAGGATATCAGTGCCCCGTGGGGTAGAGCACTGTTCTTTAGGGATTGTAGAGACAGTGGGCTAGTGTCAGCTGCTGCTCTTGGTGCCCTGAGGCTGCTGGCCAGTCTAGGTGCTTGCCAGTTTGCGCAGCCAAGAGTATCTTTTTTTCCTTTTTTCCCCCCCCTCATTGATTGTAAATGAGCATTGCCTCTTGCCAGGCTCCTCTGAAACCTTCCCTCTGGTGCCCACGCCATCTCACTGCCTCTCTGCAGTCAAGGCAGTTGTGCTTGGTGTGTCTGTGCTTTGCTCCTGTGGCTCTTTCATCATCTCCTGCTTGTTGGCAGGGAGGGGTTGATTTATTTCTTTTTAGTGGGGAGACTGCACGTTCTCATAACATTGCAGGGAAATGAGCTCTCTAGGGCTTGCCAGTGTCCAGAGAGCAGCCTGCATTCCCCAGCAGGAGGGAGCACAGCATCACCAAGGGGTGTATATGCAAATGCCATAACCAGAAACATTGCCCATCTTTAGGCAGGAGCTTCTGCTGAATCCCGGCTTGCTGCGCAGCCCCGTGCAGATTATGTGACTGCTGTATGCTTGCTTGAGCCTTATGTGGAGCTGCCCTGTGCTGCCACCTGGGCTGCAGAGTGTACCAAGTGCTGGCCTCAGGATCAGACCGTTCTGGTGTGTGCAGTGCCTGATTCGCAAACAGAGGAGTAGCCACAGAGCAAGACAAGCAGGATTTCCTCTCCAACCAGTGCGGTGTTCTGCCCAAAGCATCCTGTGATCTGTATCTGCCTGTGCCAACAGGTAGCACCTGAAGAGGCAGGAGGGAGACGTCTTTTCAAAGATTTTTCTTGCACAGGATCATTTAAGAGGATTGAAGGCTTCTGTTGGGGTCCTTCAGGGTCTTATGATGATTCTCTTGATCCAGCAATCACACATTTGTTGCCCATCACACAAGTGCCCTAGGGCCGTTTTTGTTCTTCTTAGTATGCTTAGCAAACCGTATGAATGGAAAGCAAAAAGCCTGCCCTCCCTACCTCCCAAAGTAGATGAGGAGTGCATGTGACGGGGTAGACAGGCTTGCTGCCTTTTGCTGGCATAGTCGGCAGGCTGGGTTTGGATGTGGCAGGAGCAGATGCTGTCTACTGCTGTTTACATCAAGGTTGCTTGTGGTCTAGCATGTGTTAGCCCTGGTGACCAAAGGGACCTCGTGAAGTGGGACCAGGCAAAGGTGGAGGGTGGCCCATGCTGGGTTATCAGTTTGCTGGGCTCTGGCATAACTTCTGTGGCATCGGTGGGAGGACTGGGGGGTTCTTGGGTGTCAGTGAAGAGAGTTCTTGTGGATGGAGAGTGGGTTTCTCCTCCCAGCAACAGCTTGCTTGGTGGCTGTAATCCAATTTGTGGGGCTCCAAGTGACTGAAAAAGTCGTGTGATGCATGTTCGTGTTGAATAGCATCACACTGACCTTTTCAACCAGGGCAGCTGTGAGCAGGTGAGCGTCCCAGGCTGGTTCTCCTGCAGCTGCATCAAAGTTTGTGCCAGCACAGGAGACTGGGGAAGATGCTGTGGCAGGGGAACCACTCACTCGAGGACCCATGGAAACTGGGCTAGACATGGCTGGAGTACCTCCTTCTGTGCAGCCCAGTGGCACCCTGACCTGCTGCCTGCCACAGTCTGCCACCAGCTCCTTTTGGGGCTGCTGTTGCTCTGTGGACATGGGGCAGAAAGGCTGGACCCTGCTTCCCTGCTGACCCTGGGAGCCACCAGCCTGGCAGGCAGGAGCTTGTTCTTGGTTGCCCTCAGCCACGGGTCTCCTGACCCCAAAGGGGCTCCCCTGTGCACACAGCCTAGCTCTGGGGAGGGACGGCTCTGCTGGGAATTCACAGGACAGTGCCCTGGTCTCTGGCCTTTAGTGAGCTCGGAGCAGAGCCCCAAGAGGAGGGAGTGTCTGTAGCAGGGCTGTGTGCACTGGAGCTTGCTCTCCTTGAGAAACCCCCGCTGAGAGCTGTAGAAAGAGGATGCCAGCTCTCTCACAGACTTCTGGGTGGGAAATTTCCCCAGACTTCAGAGTCCTGTGGCAGTTCGGCATGGTCCTTTCCCTGCACGTGCCAACGTCTTGTCTCTCGTTGCAGCCTTCAGATGACGAGAACAGTGACAACAGCAACGAGTGTGTGGTTTGCCTGTCGGACCTCCGCGACACCCTCATTCTGCCCTGCAGACACCTCTGTCTGTGCAATTCCTGCGCTGACACCCTGCGCTACCAGGCCAACAACTGCCCCATCTGCAGGCTGCGTGAGTATGTGCCCAGCAGGCAAGGGCATCTTGCCCCCTCCTAGGCTCCTGTTAAATCAGTGCAGGCTGTGAGACGGAGCGTGTATTTTATACACCCAGCCCCAAGGCTCCGCATCAAAGATGCTGCTGCTCTCACTGGCATCTGGAGATTCCTAAAATAGCTGTCCTCGAACAGGGAAGGAGGAGAGCCCTGGCCCTCTGCCCAGTGCCTCCCTGGCCACTTGCCCTTTCCCTGGGATGGATCTGAAGGTGCAGGTGCGCTGAGCGGTGCTGCTGCTGAGCTCCCAAAAGATGTGAAAAATGAAACACCCATTCTGACACTCAGGCAGCACTCACTAAATTCCGTGTCTTTCCTCAAAGGCACAGAGGCGTAGAAGTCTCTTGAGAAAAAGCCTGTGGTTTTGCTGGAGCAGACAGATTGTGTGCTTTACCCTGTGCTTGGTGTCTGAGGTATTTGATTGTTTCTAATTGATACTTCTCAGGAAAAGAAAAAAGAACCTAAGACAGATGTTTGGCCTGAGAAATTGAGTCTAAACAGTTCAAACTTGTCAAAGACGCAGTAACGAAAAGCAAGATCTTATCGGAGGAAGTGCCAGACAGCTTTGACTATAAGTAGCACAACTTAAAACGCAGGAACAGCATTAACTCATCTGCGTGCTGCAGCGGAGTTGGCTGTGTTTGTTAGGGTAGTGCCCCCGCCTCAGAATTCCTGGGAATCTGCTTCTGGGGAGTGCAGGGGCAGCGAGGATTGATCTGCGCGTCTGCCCTCTGACTCTAGGCTGATCTTGCAAGTGGTTGGGTGCAACAAGAAATGTCTGGGCTTTTCCTTACGTACAAGCAAGTTCTTACAGCTGCATCAGAACAGATGTCTGGCTCATTCGTATGCAGCCTTGGCACAGAGGAACTAACAATATTAAAGATCTGCAGATAGAAAATGAGACTGTGGGCAGGGAGTGGAGATCAAAGCTGTTGTGGTGGGAGGACCAAGGGATCGCTGCGCTGGAGACAGGAGTTCGGCCCTGAGCCCTCTGGCTGGGTGCGCAGCTGTTGCAGAGCTACTCACCACCATCGTGCTGGCCAGTGAGTGAGCAGCCGATGGCAGGAGCGGTGCTTCCAGCACCAGCTGGACCCCAGGGCTGAGACTCGTGGGGTCTGAATGAACCCAGACTGGTTTTACATGCCCCCCCACCCCATCCTGTAGCTTGCAGGGCACTGCCTGAGGCCGATCTCGTGTTTTTCTTACTGTGTTGTACAGTATCAGGCCGGAAGAACCTCTGTACATGACTGCACCAGGGCAGGCAGTGCCTGTTCTCCGCAGGGATAGAGCGTCCAGACTTTTTTTGGCCAGCAGATCTCTCCCGGGTATAGACTGATCAACTAGAAGCCCAGACCATAGTGCTTGGCTTTGCTGTGCTCTGTGGTCCTGCTCCCTGTGCACATGGGGAGCTCTCCCGTGCCGACAGTGTGCCTGTGGCGAGCTGAGGAGCTCTGGCACGTGTGTGGCACAGCCTGGTCCTGCTTGACCGTGCGGTCACCTGCCTACTGTTCTCTCCTAGCCTTCCGCGCCCTGCTGCAGATCCGGGCTGTGAGGAAGAAACCGGGGGCTCTGTCGCCTGTGTCATTCAGCCCTGTCTTGGCACAGAGCGTTGACCATGACGAGCACTCTGTAAGTACCTCGCAGCCCCGTGTACGCAGCCTGGGCACCAGTCTCAGCCTGGGCGGGCAGCTTGTGCACGCATGAGTTGCTCGGCCTGATGGCTGGTGTCCCTGGGACCTCAGGAGGTGCGCTCGGGCCTTGGAGCAAGGTCTTCCTGAGCAGTGCAGCCTCTCTTCTCAGCCCTGCTAGAGAGCCAGGACCTGTCCGCTTGTGGATTAGTAATATGACTGGTTTTAGCCAAGTGCCCCTCCTGTCTTTTGGAGGAAACAAATCCGCAGAAACCTCAGCCTGAGCAGTGCTGTTGCACAGCTGGCTCTGGCAAGACACATAAGATCAGCGAGGAGAGGGAGATCTTCATCTAGATCATCTCACAAGCTTTCGTGGAAACAGAAGGAGATTGTCACAGAACAAGCCTGGTTTTATCAATCTGTCCTTTGCAGCATTGTAGCCCTGCGGCCTCCAACTGGGGCTAAGAAATAGGGCAGGGGAGAAACCCTGAGGGTGGTTGCGAAGCAGAGCATGGTGTGTAGAGGGAGCAGGTGCTGTCACCTAGAGCGAGGTGAGGAGATGCTGTGTGTCTCTTCGTGTCACTAACCTCAAGAAACAACTTCTTTAAAACATGGTTTTCTCTTGACAGTGTCCCTTTAGACCCCTTAAAGTGAGCACTGTCTCCCTGCCCAGCAGGAAACCTAGAAGGGAAACAGTAAGTGGACTGGGTTGTGTTTGCTCCTACGGCAGTTCCCTGCCAGCGGTGTCACTAGCACGTGGAAGAGTTACACACGCGAGGGCTTGCTAACACGCTGGGTTTGACTGGTGCCCCTGCACGGGCTGCGACGCTCCACGTGCTGCCTCTGCGTTACTAGCGGTGAGACGCTCACGCCCTGCACGGACGATCACTAACTTCCCTGGTTTGTGTGCAGAGGAATGGGCGAGATGGAAGCAGCTTGCCACGGGGATGTGAGGCTGACTCGCAGGGCCTGTCCCCAGGTCCTGAGCCTGGCTGCTTTATAGTTCCTGGCCAAGACGTTTTCATAGCTTTGTAAGACAGTGGGCAAGCTGCCGTCCCCTTGGCTCAGCCAAAAGCTTCCTTGCTGTTGTCTCGTCCCCTTGGCAGTTTGGTGTGGGCACATCTCGTTACGGTTTCCACCCTAGTGCTGGGATGTGGAGGTGGACGAATAGGCACAGCTGGACCAGGTCTTGTGTTCAGGACCACTGGCTCCAGTGGGCTGTTTCGCTATTACAGAACCAGGAAGGATGGAGCTTGTTTTGTTGGGGGCTCTCTGAGCTGGTGTGAGAGTGTGTAACTGAAACGCCGTGCTGGGGACAGCATGAGTGGCAGTTGTGAGGGGACAGGCAGTTGTGAAGGTGAGGGGGAACCCCCAGGCCAGGAAGGGTCTGTTTGTGCCCTCTGTGTGTACTCCCAGGTCTGCCTGACCTTTCTGTCCACAAAATAGCACCTGGGAACTGCTGTCTGGATGTGAAATGTTCTTGTGGAGATGGCTTTTGGCCCCACCGCCTACAGGTGGCAGCAACTGTGTGCCGGTTCCTTGTTCAGCAGGCTTGGTTATCTTCCAGTCACCAGCTGTGGTCTTCAGTGCAAGCTCATAACCATCACAAGAGCAGTACTTAAGGGATGTGGGTTGATGTTTGACCCCAGGTGCCACTCGTTCTTTCCTCCCAGTCAGATCTAGCTCCTTCTGTGACCAGGAGCGAGTCAGTTCGGCAGCCAGCTTGCCCCACATTCACGGCTGTGTTGAAGCAGGTTGCTGGGCAGCTCGTCCGCAGCTGTACAGCTGGGAGATGAGGCACAGAGAAGCTACAGGAGCTCATGGCCAGGCGCAGCAGCCATCGTAGGTTCAACACAGAACCACCTCCCTGAGGGCGCAGGGCTGGAACAGCTTCATCGAATGGAAGCCTGGACCGCTGCAGTCTTGTCTCTGTTTGCAGCGGGCTGGGTTGCAGCATAAACCCTGTTTATGTCTGAGTCCACAGGACCTGGATGATCAGGAGGATTTTTGGAGTTAAACCAGCGTTGGTTTAATGGCTTTGCAAGGGTCCCTTTGAGTGGCTGCTTAGTGAGTTACAGAAGGAATGGGATTTTGACTTTCTCTGGTAACACTGGTGAAACAGCTGCGCGTGCCAGGGCTGGAAGCACAAGCAGGGTGCGTATTGAGCTGGAAGGGGCTCTGAACCATTGGAGGAACTTTTAGGAGAAAAAATCCTAACGTGTTTTATAGCAGCTTTGTTAGGAACCTGCGTTCTCACCCTCCTTCTCCGGCTCTTGAAAGTATGGCTGGGGGGGTGCCCAGCCATGTTCTCACTTGCTGGGATGCCCAGTGTCTCAGGCACTGCTCTGGAAGCTTGCCTGGATGGAGCTCTGAGCAACCTGGTCGAGTGGAAGATGTCCCTGCTCATGGCAGGGCGGTTGGAACCAGATGATCTTTAAGGTCCCTGCCAACCCAAACCATTCTATGATCACCGGCGTTAACAGCCCAAAGGGGAATGTGTGGCTGTCGCAGGCGAAGGAGGGTGAGGCTCTCTGGAGCAGTGGCTGTGGGGATGGGCTGCTTGGGGGTGCAGTGTGGGAAGTGCAGGGCTGCGCGTGAGCTGGACCCCCCCTTGCTAGGGGGGCTGGGGGGCTTCCAGCCCGTGAGGGGGTTTCTTAATGTGCCCGTCTGTTTCTTGCCCACAGAGCTCTGACAACATCCCCCCGGGCTATGAGCCCATTTCCTTGCTGGAAGCACTGAATGGCCTTCGCTCTGTCTCCCCCTCCATCCCGTCAGCTCCTCTGTATGAAGAAATCAACTACTCCGGCGTGGTGGATGGAATGCCGCCTGCCAGCCGGCCGCTCGTTGGCATGGACAGAGCCGTGGAGAGCAGCCACCAAAAGGGCAAGCGGAGCAAGTCTCCAGATAGGTCAGCACGGGGACGGAGGGGTCCGTGCCTCTCGCAAGCCCTGAGGGTTTGTGGCCACACGCGCTGGGAGCCAGGACAGGGCTGTGGCTCTGGGTGGTCCCATCACTGATAGCACCGCTAACTCGGAGTTTTAGGAGGCCAGCAGGTACTCATGCCAGTGAGAGAAGGGGGACACCACCCCTATGCTCAGCCTCACGGGACAGGCTTGTGTCTCTGAAGAGCTGGCTTTGTCACCAGAGGGGAAGAGGGTTTTTTATAACAAGGAGATTTCATCCAGGCTTTGGATGAAAATGTCTCCTTTCCAGTGCAGTCAGTCTCTCAATTTGCATTTGACATCCAAACCTTGTTGGATTTCAGCCTTCTGTGGAGTTCCCCAGGAAAAAACAAAGGGGGAGAGAAGTGAGCTGAATTTCACTGCACAAAATGCTGAGAGAGATCCTGTAGTTGTTGTCTGAGGCCTCCTCCATCGCCCTCGTGATGGAGGCTGTAGGTGTGGGTGCCAGGGAGTGGGCAGCCCGCTGCAGGTGCCCTGCACGTGTCCCTCGCAGGGCCGTGCGGATGGGCTCAGAGTGGGTTTGTTCCTGGTGCTCCTCGCTGTGCTCCATGCCAGATCTCCCCCTGGGAAGGAGCCCCTGAAGGCGTGAGGAGCGCCGTGGGACCTGGGCCTCTTGCTTTCCACGCAAAGGCAGGGCTTGTCCGAGTTGTGTCGCTGTGCCAGAGCTCTGCACCGCTTGGCTCTGCCCCAGTAACACTGCTGCTGGGCTCCCTGTAGTTGGTGCTGGAGGGCCCTGGTGAATTTAGCTCCATAGTTTGAGCTCCTGCTCGCGCGTGTTGGCCTACACTGCTCGTGGAGGGGCAGAGCAGGGGTGGTGACAACTAGAGCTGCTGCCACCAAATCTTCCAGGGCCCGCGGTGCTGGCAGCGCTGCGGCTCCGTGCACAGGGGGTTTCTCTCGCCGCAGCACACTACGGTCTCCCTCGTCCCCAATCCATGAGGAGGATGAAGAGAAGCTCTCTGAGGACTCTGACTCGCAGCCGGTGCTGAGCGGTGGTGAGCTGGTCCTGAGAGAGACCAGCTCTCCAGAAGTAAGTGTGCTCTGCTGAGGAGCTGCTCTGAGCCAGAGCTCTTCTGGGGGGGGCTGCTTCTGGGACATGGGAGGTGCCTCGTGCAGGGCCATCGCTTCCTCGGTGACAGGAGAAAGATGAGCTCGTTAGCACGAGTAGCCCAGAGCCAACAGTCTCAGCTGCCCGGCTTTCCCCGCAGGGCTCCAGGGGGAGGGACGCAGCCGATCCCTGTGCCCCTGACACCTCTTTAGGAGCTGGGGTGTTGGAAAGCCGCTTGGCTGCCGCCGTGTCAGACCTGACCTTCCCCCAGCTTTCTAGGGCAGGGTTGGAAGCTGGGCCTTGCTGGGCTTCCAGCACCCACTACCATTGCCTGTAAAACCCCTCCATCCCGGCCCGTGGTGCCACAGAGCTGGCGGGCAGCCCCTTGCTCCCCTGGCCCCGAGCGTGGCTCTGGAGGAAGCCAGAGCAGGAGACAAGCGCAGCAAAGGCCTCCGGCCCCTAGCAGTAACCCGTGCTGTTCCTCCTCACAGAGCGTGGCAGGGGAGGAGATGGAGGAGGCCTCGTCCGTGCAGCAGGGTAGGTGTGTGCTCGGCTGTGGGAGCGGCCAGACCGCATCGTGGTGTCCGGCTGCCCTGCGGTGGGGAGGGGACACCTGGGGAATGGACACATGGCTGCCGAAGCATCCAGCTCCTGAAACCCACCTCTGAGCTGCCGCGCTGTGCCAGGCGAAGGTGCCAGGGCGGCAAAAGTAACAGATCTCCCTGGTTGGTTTGCCAAGCATCTGCTGCAAGCTCTGAGCTGGTAGAGCTGCCACGCCACAGGCTGTCTCCTCGCACGGCTGAGGGGGGATGTTGGGAAAAATATCTTTACTGGAAGAGCACTGGAACAGGCTGCCCAGGGCAGGGATGGAGTCCCCATCCCCAGAGGGGTTCAAAAAACGGGTAGATGTGGCATTTGGGGACATGGTTTAGCAGGCATGGTGGTGTTGGGTTGGCGGTTGGGCTTGATGATCTTAGAGGTCTTTTCCACCCTTAATGCTGCTATGATTCTGTGAGATGGCTGCATGCACCACTGCGGTCCTGATGAGGCTGTGGCTGCAGTACTGGGCTCGCGGGATGTGCGCTGCGTCTTTGGGCTGGGTCTCTGGTGCTCAGACAGTGTCCGGAGGGCAGAGGACGGGGTCAGGAGGGGCTGCTGGGTGTGCTTGGGGCGTAAGCCTGCACGTGGGCAGAGCTGGCCCTTCGGCACCGTGACCTGGGCCGGCCTGACCAGCTCTACCGAGATCTGCGGGGCTGGGGGGCCCAGGAGCCTCCTCGCGTGGGAGGTCTCGGCCTGTGTGCCCCTGCAGAGCTGGTCTGGGGACTGAGGGGCCGTGCTCTCGGCTGGTTCTAGGTAGCCGCCCGCCCTCTGTCGAAGATGTCCTGCAGGACGGCAGCTGCGGCGAGCACCGGAGCCTGACGCAGCCAGAGAGCGACCCTCCGGTAGACGTCTACCTGCCAGGTAACGGCCATGCCGTTGGGGTCGGGGCTGGGGGCACACGGCCGCCCCGCTGCACTCACGGCCCGGGCACTGCGGGGGCTGCGTGCCTGGCCAGGGTGGGACAGGGACACGTCTGTCCAGGGCACAGCAGCACGAGCTGTGGGCGAGGGGGGCTAACGCAGAGGTAACTCGCACCCCACTTCTCTCTGCTCCTCCCTCACCCTTTTGTCTCTGTCCTTCCCCTCCTTTCTCCTCTCCGGGCTGCAGCCGCTCCATGTGACCCTGGCCTCCTGCGCCTGCCCCCAGACCCGCTCCTGCTCTCGGCCGAGGGAGGGGAACCATCCGTGCTGGCTTTCGGGAGCCGGTGTGGGGGGCAGGGAGGCCCCCCTCTGCCGTGGGGCAGCGTGGCAGGGAGGGCCTTGAGGGGCCGTGCTCGGCTGGCCTCACCCCGACTGTTGTCGTTGCAGCCTGTTCTCTGCCGTAGAGTCGCAGTCTGTTCTGAGCACCTCTCTAATGTCTCCTTCCCTCTCTGTCTGCCTTCCTCCCTCCTGTCCTGGGCAGCACTGGGTCCCGATTCCTGCTCTGTTGGTATAGAGGAGTGAGCTGGTACGTCTTCTCCTTCTTCTTACATGGCGCTGGCACAGGGGGCCACAGGACCCCTCTGGGGAACGGCCGGCAGACGGGCGAGAGCGGGGACGGGACTGTTCCTGGCCGTCGGGGTGGGGAAGGAGTGGGCCTGCACCGCTGGCCCTGTCCTGGCTCCGTTCCCGCTCCCGGCACCCCGTGGGGAGTCCCTGCTGTCCCCGTGCCAGCACCCCGGGCAGGGCAGCAGAAATCTCCACATGAATGGCTGCTGGTGCCAGAGCACCTGTGTCCCCCGTGCTGCTGAACTGCCATCTTGGTGCGGGCCGAGGGGATGGAGCTGGTGGGTGGGTGGGTGGATGGGTGGGGGGGTGATGGTCTCCTGGATGTGCGCAGCACTGTCCCCAGTGCCCAGCACCCTCCCGGGGTGGAGGCATCTTGGTCTGACCCCAGGGCTGGTGTCACTGGGGCTGAACCCCTCTTTTTCCTCGCGCAGGCTCGTCCGACTTCACCAAGACGCTCCTCGGCCGCGGCCCCGGCAGCCCCGCGCAGCCACTGCTCTTCGAGCGGACGCGTCTTCACGTGGAGGACGAGCAGATCCTCTCGTGAGCGGGGCCGGACCACCCCCCCCGGCCGCTGGACCCCCACGCACAACCTCTGCCCCTCCCCCCAGTTCCCCACGGCGGGGCCCACCCGTGCTCACCGCCCCGGGGGTGGGGGGGACACAGGGCGTTTTTAAAGAGGTGCATGTTTCCCGGCGGGGGGGGTTGGGAGGGGGTTGGCTTCGTGTTTTTACGTGGGGGTGGGCGAGTTTTGGGGTTAAAATCAGCAGATGAAGGACACTACCGTTGTATATTTTGTACACACCGAGCACAGCCCTTGGCTGTCACTGCCCCTGTACATAGCTGTCCCCCGTGGGCACAGGGCTTGGTGGGGGGGGTGTGCGTGGGTCTGAGCCCCGTCCCACCCCACACATCCCCCCCCTGGCGCTGCCCATGCCGTGTGCCTTGTTCTGCTTCTGCGGCGGGGCCTGGGGCGAGCCCCCCCATCCCCTTCCGCCCTTCCCCCTCTATGTTTGTAGTAATAAACCCGTGGAGCAGCCACGCGAGTCCGTCCGGGGGCGGGGGGGCTTCTGTCCGCGTCGCCCGTGGGGCCGTGGCAGGGTGCCGCGGGGCGGAGTCATGTAGATAAGGGGGCGGGGCCCTGGAGGTGAGGGGCGGAGTCATGTAGCTAAAGAGTGGGGGGCGGAGGTGTGGAGGTGAGGGGCGGGGCCTGAGCGCTGCGGGCGGAGTCATGTAGGTAGGGGGCGGGACCGTGGAGATAAGGGCCGGGGCGCTGCGGGGCGGAGTCATGTAGATAAAGAGTGGGGGGCGGAGACGTGGGGATGAGGGGCGGGGCCGGGGCGTTGCGTTGCAGAGTCAGGTAGATAAGGGAGGTGGGGACGGGGCGCTGCGGGGCGGAGTCATGTAGATAAAGGAGGGGGCGGGGTCGGAGTGCTGCGGGGCGGAGCTATGGCGCCGAGGGGTGGGGCCTCCTCCCGTCGCCCGCCCGCTTTCGCCGTACGGCCGTTGCCTAATATGGCGAGCGACGCGGGCAGCAGCGCCCGCTCCCATTGGCCGTCCGCCACGGGCGGGCGCGGGGGTTGGCGGGCGCCGCCGAGCGCCCATTGGCCCCGCGGCCGCGCGGCGTGCCGCCACTGGCCCTCGCGGCGGCGCGGTCCCGCCCCGCCGTCGCCGCCGCGCTTGCGCGGAGCGGGCTCCCGGGGCGGGTGGCGAGGCGATGGCGGCCATGGGGGCGATGGCGGCCATGGGGACGCTGCCGGCGGGCACGGGCGCGCTGCCGCCGCTGCCGACGCTCGGGGTGCCGGGCGTGCCCGAGCTGAAGCCGCTGACGCGGTACGAGGCGATGCGGCTGGGCCCGGGCTGGAGCCACTCGTGCCACGCCATGCTGTACGCGCCCAACCCGGGCATGCTGTTCGGCCGCATCCCGCTGCGCTACGCCGTGCTGGTGAGGGGGCGGGCGGGGGGCGGGGGGCGGGGGGCAGCGGGACCGGGGCCGGGGGGGAGGCGGGCTGAGGGGCGGCCGGGCCGGGCGGGGGTTCCGGTGCAGGGCGGTAGCGTCAGGCTTGGCCGAGCCCGGGGCGGGCGGGCGGGGGGGGGCAGGCCCCGGGACCCTCCCCCCCCCCGGAGCGGCCCCGCCTCGGCTCCCCGGGGCCGCGGCGAGCTCTCGGTGTCGGCGAAGCGGTGCTGGACGCGGCGGAGCTGGTAGGGCCGCGCCGGGCGGCCTCCCCGCCACCCCCCCCCCCGTGCCCCATTAACGCCATGCGCCTCTATTGCAGATGCAGATGCGATTTGACGGACTGCTGGGCTTTCCCGGGGGGTTCGTGGATCGCCGTTACTGGTCCCTGGAGGACGGTCTGAATCGGGTGCTGGGCTTGGGTTTGGGCTGTGTGCGCCTGACGGAAGCTGACTATCTGTGCTCGCACCTGACAGAGGGGCCACATCGCGTGGTGGCACACTTCTACGCCAGGCAGCTGACCCTGGAGGAGCTGCACACCATCGAGATCAGCGCGGTGCATTCCCGAGACCACGGGCTGGAGGTGGGACATCCAGGGAGGGCATCTGTCGAGCTCTCTTAGCCCCGGGGAAGACGAAGCTTCCCTCCTAGGTCTCTCGCAGCCCGGCGGGGGAATGCACTGCACGTAGAGCTGCCGGCGGCGAGTGCCGTGCACCGCCACGCAGCACCGGCATTAGGAGCTCTGGCTGTCGGCTGGGGTCGCGCCTTGGGCTGCGGAGCGTAGCGAGCTCGAGCTGCGGGCTTTCCCGGCGACCACCCGCATAGGGAAGAGCCCCGTTTCCCCACCCAGCCTCAGGACGCGGGTGAGGTCCGTCTCGTGTCCGGTGGGCATCGCCCTCCCGCCCTGGGCTGAGTAACCTGGACTGGAATCGCGACCCTCGGTGTGCGGTGATGTGTTGCTCTGACCCGAGTTCCCCCCGGCGTGCAGGGCGGCGGTGCGGGGGGCAGTCGTCCTCCTGGGGAACCAGGCCCGGCTGACACCCCGGTGTAGAGCGCGAGCGCTGGGATCTCCCCGAGGCGCTTGGCAGGCTTCGGGGGCAGCTGGCCCTGGTTGTGGCGTGGTTGAGGGGGATGCGTGGGTGATGTCCCCAGGCAGGGCAGGGTGTGGAGGGCGACGTGGGGCTCCCCGTAGTGGCCTGGGGCAGCGGGACCCCCCCAAAGGGGCAGGAGGGGGAACTGAGCCAGGGCCAGGCTGGGCAGGGAGAGCAGAGGCAGCACAGGGGTTTGGGCAGGCAGGCACGCGAGGGCAGGCAGGCGAGGGCAGGGGTGGGCTGGGGGCTGGCGGGGTGCTGGGGCGAGGGTGCGGGGCAGAGGGTGGTGTGGGGCGGGGGGGCTGGTGCGGCTGCGGCCCCTGCTGAGCTGCACTCGGTGCCGTTGCAGGTGATGGGCATGGTCCGCGTCCCCCTCTACACCCAGAAGGACCGGATGGGTGGGCTGCCCAACTTCCTGGGCAACTCCTTCGTTGGAACCGCCAAATTCCAGCTGCTCTTTGCCCTGAAGATCTTGAACATGGTGCCGGAAGAGAAGTTGGCCGAGGCGGTGGCCGCCACGCAGAAGCCGAAGAAGCCGGCCATCGACCAGGCAGCAGGGAACGCGCCTGCCGCTAAGCCGCCGAACGAGCTGGCGGCATCTGCTAAAACAGGCAACGAATTGGCAGACAGGGCAGAGAACCAGGCGGCTGCGCAGGCAGTGGCCGAGGCGGCGGAGCTGCCGGCAGCCGGGCTGGAGAGCGGGGCTGTGGCGGAGCAGCTGGTGGCCGAGGCGGCGGAGCAGCCGGTGGGGCTGGGGGCAGACGCTGTGGCGTTGGAGCAGCCGGTGGCTGAGCCGATGGAGTGACGCTGCCGCGTTTGCGCTTGATTAAAAGTGGGTGAGACTAGAGACTTTCTTCTAACTTTCCGACCCGCCGCGGGCCGCAGCTGCTGCCCACGCAACCCCACTGCCTGGCCGGGAGGGTTCGGATTTGTCTGAAGCAGGGGACAGCGATGTATTTTTATGGCCATTAAACTCTAGCGAGCTTCCCAGATCAACCTGCACGGCCGCCTGCAGAGAGTTCACGTGCTTACATGAGGGCGCCGAAGCCTTAGGCTTATGCTTTGATTTCAGGGACGCGCTGCTGCCGTCGGGTCCCCCTTTCATTTTTAAGGAACAAAAACGTCTTATTTTTTAAATGCCCCGTGTTGAGATGGCCGTGGCTGTGTTTGCAGCAGGCACAGCCGAGGGCCGGGGTTGCTGGTCGAGCACCCCCACCTGTGTCGGTGGCAGGGCTCCCCTCTGCTTGGGGTGCCGCTGCGGCAGGCCGGCGGGCCGTGAACTCCCTCCGGGGCGTCGGGGAGCGCTTGTGTGGGTTTCTACCTGGAGATCTGTGGGAGCAGGAAAGTGGAATAAATGGCTTTGCTGAACGCTGCGCGGTCGGGATCGTTCTTGTGGAGCTTTGGGGGTGCGGGGGCCGGGGTAGGCAGCGCCCGTCGGCTCCCTCCGCCTCAGGGCTTTGCCCCTGCTCCTTGCTCGGGGAGAAGCAGGAGGAGAAGCTCGCAGCCCCACAGTGGGGTCTGGCTTGGGGTGCTGCGCCGCCATGGCCCCCTGATAAGGCTTCTGGGTCCCTGCGGACTGGCTGAAGGCACGCAGGGGCTGTGCCAGGGCGCAGGCATGGCAGCCCAGCCCCCTCCGTGCTGGGGGAGCTGCTCCCCTGGCCAGGAGCAGGAGCCAGCCCCGGTGTGGAGGGCCTGCAGGTGCGCGGCGTCATGGCAGAGCGCAGGGCTGGGTGAAGGTGCTGACCAGAGGCAGGCTCCTGCGCAGAGTGACAAACGACTTGGAAAAGAGGTCTGGTTTAATGGGAGACGTTTAGAGAGAGGCCGATGGCGGCAGCGCACCGCTCTTCAATAAATAAGGGGCTGTGAGGCAGGGACGTGGCCAACACGCTGTCGGACAGGGTGGCAGGAGGACACAGCAGTCACAACTCCCTCGGGATGCGCTCCAGTGCTGCGGCAGTGGGGTTGGGGGGGTGTAAAGGGTGGGAGGGAAGAGGGGGCAGCAGTCCCAGCAGGCAGGAGGGAAAGGGAGCTTCGGTCTGGTCCGGAGAAAGCATGTGCCGAGGAGAATCAGGGGCTTGCATTGCTAAAGAGACTCATATTAACCGAGAGGTGTGTTTCAGAAAAGAGTGGCCAAGCAGAAATAAAACAAAAACACAACAAAAAAAACACCCCTAAAAAACAACCAAAAAATGGTAACACAAATTGGGCTGGAAGGGCGGTTGGGGAAAGCGCTGTGGCTGGGCAGGACGGCAGCAGTTCCTGCCGCTGCCTCCCCTGCCTGTGGGGGCAGCCGGGCTGCAAGGGGCATCGGGGACAATGGGGACAGCCACAGCCTCCCTTCCAGCACCTGGCAAAGCCACGGCTACTTGGCAGCAAGGCTCCGCGGGATGGGGACGCGCAGGGAGCCGCTGGCTGCACGGCTGCTCGCTGCGGGGCAGCTGCGCGGCAGCGCTCATCCCAGCCCCGCTTCCCGGGAAGCAGCGTGGTACCCTGCACAGTAAGCTCATCTCCCGCTCTCTTCGTTAATTTTAACTCCCACCTCGGGGGGCTTACAGAGGGGACCAAGGAACATGGTCCCGAATAGCAAGGGGGGTTTGCAGGGGGACTCCAGCACGGCCCAGGGATACCTGCTGCTCCAACACGCTCCCAGGCTGGGTGAGCTGCAGCCTCCCCTCGCCCAGCCTTGCTCCGAGGCGCAGGAAGGGTGCCTGGCCCGGCTGCGGCACATCGGGGCCTCCACACAGCCAGGCCCAGAGTCCCTGGGACAGCCGCAGGGAGACAGACCCCCAGCACGGCCCAGCGGCGATGCCCGGGCTGCAGTCCGAAGCACGCCAGCCAGCAGCTGGGGAGCTTTTCTGCAGCAAGGATCCACACCCCGAGCTCATCCCTGCAAGAGTCTAACCCCGGTGCCAGGGGAGGGCACGTGCAAGGGAGGAGAAGGGCTCCGGCTGCAGCAGCGTCTCTACACCCCCAGCTCCCCTCCCCTGCTGTTCCAACTTGGACAAAGGCAGAAATATCTATACAGTATAATATATATATTTCACTATGAAATAGCAATTTTTCACTCCCTGCCTTCTACTTCACGCATCCTGTATTAACCGCTTCTTCCCATGTCACGGCGGAGGGGTGGCAGGGCTGGGCTGCTTCTCGCGCGCGGCATCGCCCTTCCCTGAAGTCACCCGCAGGCAGCCCCAGCAGCTGCCCTGCCAGCACCCAGACACGGTGCTCGTTCCCCGTTTGCCCTCACCCAGCTTCCCCTGCCCTGGCGGCCAGGGCACGCCTGTGTATTCCGCCAGCAGCGGCCTGCCAGGGCGCTTACGGCTCCTTCCCACGGCTGGGCAGTGCGGATTCGTTAACCTCAGTTGCGCTGCTTTCAGCAGCCGCGGCGGGGAAGCAGCAGCTGAATCCCCCCGCCCTACACCACGTGTACGAACAGGAGCAAACCAGAGGCAAGGGAAGTGTTGGGGACAGTGCAACATGCACACAGACCGGTGAGGCGGAGGGCCCTCGGCTACGGCGCAGCCAGACGCCTGGCGCGAGAGCCAGGCCCACCCGGGCCACGCGCGCAGGCTCCAGGCCTCAGGGTAAGTCGGGGCTGCGGCCCGTCAAGCGTGAAGTCTGCCAAATCGGGGTCGACCTGCAGAACGAGGGGTCCCGTCCAGGGGCTGGGTCACGGGCCAGGGCTGTCATCACTGGAATCAGTGCAGAGCCGGATGGTTCAGGAGATGAAAGGAAGAACGATCCTAGGGAAAGACAAGGAGGGCAGCTGTCTTGGGGAAGCCAGGCGTTACGGGTCTCTTCAAGCGTACAGGGGAGCCGCTGCCCTGGAGATCGCGTTGTCAGAGACCCGCAGTGCCACAGCAGCAAACGTGTTGGGCTGTCAGTTACCATGCAGGGACACTGAGCTGGGGCGAGAGCGGGCACTCTGGGTCGTGCAAGCAGGTCTAGCAGAGCCAGGAAAAGGAGAGAGCAGGGACAGGTTTAAGCTGGGCTCAAGGAAACAAGATCAGAATTCAAATTCCCTTCAAATGGGCACCAGCTGGAGACCGGCGTGCAGCGATGCCCAGACGCCTTGCCCAGCAGCGGAGCCGCCCTCGCTCGAGCACACTCTCAGCCGCCCCGAGACAGCAGCCATGGGCATCGCCACCGTGTCGCTGCTGGCCTCGGGCAGGGAAGGGAGCTCCCCCCCACAGGCACCCACCTTTGCTTTTTGTACATCCTCGATCCAGTCACATCGTCCGGCTATACTCGATGCCGCTCTTGGCAGAAATGCCAGACCAGGGCAGAAGGCTGCAGAGAAGGCTCTGGGCTTGTCGATATATCCTCTGGGGAATCGAACACGGGCTCAGGCTGGCTAGCGTGGATCCAATGTGCTGTAGGTAGTCAGTGGCCACCAGTTAAGGACAGTGACATTTACACTGTAACTTAAGAAATCACTTTAAATACTCCATGGACTAGCGCTCCCTGAAGAGAGCCCGTGACACAGCAAAAGCTGCTCTGTTCAGTCAGACAGACAGATCTGGTCCTTGTGTTGACGGTCTGCTCCTTTCTACCAAAAGCAGGTTCAGTTTGCACCATAAAAGAAGGTGGTTTTGGAACACTGGCTCCAGCCTGTGTGGGAAATACCTCCCGAGGCAGCTGCCAGTTCCCTCTGCACTCCACAGTAAGTTCCTGTGGGGACGGCAATCTATCCACGGGCCTGGAGAGGCTTGGACTGACTAGCTACACCCAGGAAAGATCAGGTTTCTTCTCCACGATCTAACGACCTGAAATAAACTCCCAAAGTCAGTCTGAGAGCAGCCTGCCGAGACCCAGGCAAGGCCAGGGTCACAGGGGATCCTAGGCCACCGGAAACGAGACCAAGGGTTTCTCTGCCATGCTGCTGGACATGTCCTGCGCCGCACAAGCCAGAGCAGGCCTAGCATTCTGGCTTAACAACAGCGTTCGCTATCACTGGCATCAAACTCACTCCAGCTTAGAACTCCATGTACCACCCCACGCTGCCTCCCTGAACTGCTCCCGGAGGAGGCAGGAGAGCTCGGACACAAGCAGGTCACTGTCGAATCCCTCTAACATCGCCTGCCATCCGGCTGCAGATTAACCTCGCATCTGAGTGGGCATCAGTCCCCAGATCTAGCCAGGCCACGCTTCGCTAGATTGCCATTTTTAACCTAAAACATAGTATGGTGTCTGCTTATCGTGTGTTCCACTGCTAACCAGACCGAAGGTAAAGGATATAAGATGGTCCAGGGTGGATGGCCACCGTTGATGTACAGGACGTAGGTAAAGCCATCTTTGAGGACCCCTCTGATGGAATAATAATAGGGAAGGTAGTGGTGCTGTTTAAAGTCTCTGTTTTCATAGAAGTTTATTGCTGTATTGTTCGTGGTGAGGACGTGCAGGTAGATGGCTTTGCAGTGATCCTGGGCAGTCGTGGATATATGGTCTTTTAAACTTTCCAGCAAGAGCGAACCTGTGGAAGGAAAGAGCAGCAGAATCACACAGTGCAGCTGCCTTCTCAGGGACAGCACAAGGGTTCGCAGGTCCCAGCCGAGACCTCCTCCACCCAGCGCCTAATGAGCAATTGCTGCACATCCCTGAAGACCCCAGATCCCACCCAGTTCTCACAGACCCTGGCGAGGAGTTTAACAGGACCATGCTACGTGGTTTTAACATGAATCTCATCTCACCTATGAGCATGGCTTCACGAAACAGATTTTAGAATGACACAAACTTCTCATTCAACAACCACAACGATGCACCAGACATGGGAATCTGTCGATAACACCCATCCCCAGACAAGCAGCTCTCGGCTTTGGGGAAGGTCAGTGAGTCACTTTCAGTGGTATCAGTTCCATTGCATTTATTTATTTTAAAGCCATCTAAAACAGCAGTGTCAAAACAGGACTTCACAAGCAGGTTATTGCCTTGTGTCTGCTGACCTCAAGTTAAAATCTAAGAAGTGGCAGGATTTTAAGAACCCTTCTGAGGAGAGCCAAGGCACGGTCTCATTCAACCTGGATTTGCTGCAGGCACTGGTCAGCAGGAGAAACCAGAGAAGGGCACAGAGGATACTCCAGCCCCAAGAGGCAAGACCTGGAGGTTCATCCAAACAGCCTCAACACAGCACAAAGGATCCAGCAGAACCCGCAGCAGAACTTCTTCAGGTGTGGTAACAACAGGCTGAAGAAAAACCTTAGCTAACGCAAACGCACAGATCTATGCTGCTGTTTCACAATCCCCAGGGAACGCAAGACTTTCAGCAGGACCCACAGGATTTCAGAGCAGAAGTCAACAGCACTGACTTCATGGTCACTTGATACTTAGTGGGAATTTATACCAGCCAAGCACAAAAAGACAACGAGAGACATCAACAGGAGAGCAGTTTAATTCTGTTATGAGACATTCTGCTCTTCTATCTCACAGAAATCCAACTGCTCTCTGGTTTAACAATAGCAGAGAACTAGAAAACCAAGCATTTTAATGTCTGCCAGAGAAAAATCAGAGTTTTAGTGCTTAAAAGTACGCCTGGGCTGAAAAGCATGAAAGTCTTTAGCTTCAAACGCAAGCAGAAAAACTCCCAGGAGAAAGGTCACAGAAAAAGCAGCAGCAGGCAGCAGCTTCTTTAGGTTGTTTTACTATAGGTGCAAGTCCGAAGGTTTTGAGAGCGAGCATGGCAACATGCTACCTAGATACGGGATATACAGGTCCTGGATACAGGAAATACTGATTCTGAAAGGAGAAAATTCCAGCAAGATGGAGCTGGCAAAAAAATTTAGGATTTGGAAACTGAAAGGAGACTGAAAACCCACCACAATTTTACGGAGCAGAAGACCCCTTTACCACCTTCTCTGAATGTTATTCTGTGCAATTATTTTCTTCTTTATAGAGAAAATTTATCTTCAGTAGCATTTCGATGCAAGTTTTAAATACAGTGCTCCCGACTCTTCTGGTCGTTTCTTTGTGTATCCTATCAGTTTGTACCTTTGTAAACGTGGCTGGGGAGAAGGACGGACTTGAAGAAGGTAAGTTACACCTGTATCCACTGAGGAGACTCCAGATATGCAACACTGGGTCGCGCTGCCAAACCTGGCCTATTTCCTTTTGCAGATCAAAGATACAAATCATGCTTGAAATTGCATCAGAAAGGCACTTATGTGATGACAAAATACATGCTGCTCTGAACGGGGATAAGCCCTTCTGACTGCAGGATTTTCAAATGGCTGCAAAAACACTGTGTGTTGCAGCAGGCATTCAGAGCCGACTTTTACATGCATTTGACAGATTTAATCGGGTCCAAGTTACACTCTTTCTCCAGTTCCCTTTGTCTTTTTCTACATGTTTGTTCCATCTGTTGAAGTTGAAAGGTTAAAAGCAGCTACATTTTCTGCCTCATGGACCGGGCTTCTGACACCCATGAAAGAAAACTGCGTAAAACCCTGCTCTAGGGTGAAGTCCTAGAGCTTCAGCCAGTCTCAGCAGCAGGAGTGCAAGTTTTTGGTGTGCTCAGCTGTCCCCTGGGAACACGATGGACTAAGCCCCATGCTCTTCAGAAACATTTGCACATTGTGTTGTGCCCACACCAGTAAAAACACCTCAGTGCACCTGCATTGACACCGAGATGGGGATGCAAGTGCATCACCTTCCCAACTGCTGGTACAAATCACCAACAAGCTTGTCTCAACAGGGTACCGCAGCAAAACAGTGCAGCTCCTTCCGGCATGCCCGCTAGCCACACGTGGCAAACGACAGCAACAGAGTTGTCACTTAGCAGCGCCTTACCTATTCCATGTTTTCTGAACTCTTTCACCACTCCAAGACTTAGGATGTAAGCAACTTGAGTGTCCACAGGAAAACTGGAAGCTAGGATGTCTCCATCCTGAGTAGAGACATGACAAGTTATTTAGTAGAATACCTGGGGAGGCACAGGAGAAGGCAAGAATCCTGTACTGGAACATGTGAAAACAAGCCTATAGCAGGAAACTTCACTGAACAGTCTTAGCTGAAGCTTCTGGAAAGGAGGTGAGCAGGAAAAAATATCCAAGCATGGTCCCTTAGGACTTAGATGATACTTTCATATCATCTTCCCAGATGTAGAACACAACTCATGATGTTTCCTTACTATATGCATTATTTGTGGGCTTAGGGACAGAATATATTTGCATTCTTTACCATGAAGGATTCAGACTGCCAATTCTAGAGCTAGACATCAGTGTCTAGATCAATCCAGCAACAGTCTTTATTGCCTGCACGCTCCATCTGAGCTTTGTGTCAGCTGGAGATCTCTGTACTGATGTAGATGACAAGGAGCGTGTTCTACAGGCTCAGTCACCTTGAGCAGTGACTGAGTATGCCCCTGGCTTTCAGCTGGCTGGAACAAGAGCCTTTTGTTAGAGTTACTGAAGATGCAGTTTCTGACTTTGACCAGCTTTGAGATGAAGCCAGAGAGCTGAAGAGACCCCTGCCACTCAATGCTCTCGGTTCCTATGAACATTAAGATTACTGTTTCATCATAACACTGACGGCCTTTTAGAAGTTACGCACTGTCTGCACTGCCCCGGCTTTTTTTTTGTCCATGTGCCTATGCTGTTTTCCCTACGCCAACCCAGTGGTCTTTTCCCGTGCTGTCTCCAGTGACCATCTCTTCTTCAGCTCTCTGATGTACTGCGTTGTCTCTCCTGGCCTCCAAGCTCTGTTATCCCTGAAGGCCAAGCTTTCTGCAGACCTGTTACCTCTGCTTTGCGTTCGAGACAGTGACTGTGTAAATGGAGGAGTTTCTGCAGGAAGCCACGGGAGTGACTGGCCCACTACAGCTACGGAAGTTCAACCCTTATGTAACGAAGGAAGAAGTTCGTTCTCCCACAGCTGCGCGTACCTCAGCCACCAGCGATGACCAGACACGCCGAAAACAGCCAGGCAACAGCGATGTGGCCTGCTACACAGTCAATTTTGGATTACACCTGCACGATCTGATCTCTCTGCACAGCACATCAGGCAGCAAGCTTCCCGTTGGGCCACAGCTGCCCGGCCCTGGCAGGAAGAGGCTTTGTGGTACCAGGCTGCTCAGCAGCCCACATGTGCAGACACATCCCACCACCCGTGCTCCATTACCTGGAAATCGCCAGGTTCTTGGTTTCTTAAATTAACTCAGGATCACTCTGAGAAGTGTCTGGATGGAGGCGGGGGGGAAATACCCTGCACGGGTTCCATGCAATTAACCATGGCAGGTGGTGGACTATCCCATACCAAAGCACAGTTTAGTAGCATACCTCTTTATGCACCTTTGTTCTGCTCTTGATCTCTGCCACTATCATTCCCACGATGGAGCCTCTATACGTGGCTGCGAGGGAAAAGAACTTCTTGTTGGAAGTGATGTCTCGGTACCATGAGTCAGGGTACCTGGGAAGGAAGGAAAAGCGGGAACGTTTGGGGACAGAGAGCCCACGGGAGCAGGCAGCGTCACAGCAAACATTGTGCCGACATGCTGCTCAGCTGGAAATGGGCAGCAATGTCTTTAAACACCAGTCCCTGGAAGTGCAGGCTGATGTATTTTACACGAGACTAAGCGAGGGAAGCTGTACTACTGAAAGGGCTGTCCTCTGCAAAGACGTACAGCCAAGTAGCTCCACCGTATGTCAGCCTAAAGCTCTTTCTATGCTACTAATTTGGCTTATTTCAAGAAATTCAGGTTAGGAAGTTATTCAGTTTTCCTGTCTTAACCGTCGTATGGTACCAATGAACATCAAACAGCTGTTGTGCCCCATTTGGTAGCATAGTTTCTTTCAATTGCATCTAAGCAGCAACGCAGGCTGCTCATGTAATGGCCCCCTGCCTTGCTAAGACAACCACATTTTCATTTTACACTCATTGCCCAGAGCTCTCACTTCCATCTTTAGCAAGTTATTTTTAAATGCAAGATCCATCTGCCCTCATCTAAGAGCATAAGGATCTCATTAATTTGATAAATGTGAAAAAAAAAAATACTGCATATTGATACAAAAAAAAAAAAAAAAAAATCACATCACCAGCCTCCAGCTCTCTTCCACTTCTGCAGCTACTAAAGGGAAACTATGGTACACTAATTTCAAAGTGAGAGTTCAGCATGCCTTATGTTTAAAAGAAATTCACAAATTCAAAATATTATGAACGCTTTTGCTGGTTTGATACATTTTATGCAATCTTAATTATAATCTGCTAAAATCCTCTATAAACCTTCTCGAGAACACTGAAGTCCTTCAAGTCTACAGCTGTAGTTCCCCTGGATGCTGTAAGCCAGAAAGCTATCACTGTCCCCCAGAAAAGCTCCTTATTCCTGTGCTTGTGCAGACACGGGCATTTACCAAATGGGGGCCGGGGGAACTGATCAGCTTTAAGCCAGATCTTGGATGGCTTAAAGTTACATGGAACTGTTGGAGCAGGTCCAAAGGAGGGCTACAAAAATGATCCGAGGGCTGGAGCACCTCTCCTATGAGGACAGGCTGAGAGAGTTGGGCTTGTTCAGCCTGGAGAAGAGAAGGCTGCGGGGAGACCTGATTGCAGCCTTTCAGTACTTAAAGAGTACTTAAAGGGAGCCTATAAGAAAGATGGGGACAATCTTTTTAGTAGAGACAACAGTGATAGGACGAGGGGTAATGGTTTTAAACTAAAACAGGGTAGGTTTAGGCTGGATATAAGGAAGAAATTCTTTACAATGAGGGTGGTGAGACACTGGAACGGGTTGCCCAGAGAGATAGTGGAGGCCTCATCCCTGGAAACATTCAAGACCAGGTTGGACAGGGCTCTGAGCAACCTGATCTAGTTAGCGGTGTCCCTGCTCGCTGCGGGGGGGTTGGACTAGATGACCTCTAGGGGTCCCTTCCAACCCAAAACTTTCTATGATTCTATGATCTTTGCCAGAGCTTTGGGAGCAACAGTGATCCCGAGGACACAGGTAAGTACAGTCTCCCCCTGGGGCGTTCAGAAGGACAGCTGCTCTGTGTGGGTTTGGTTCAGCTCTGGGGCTGCTTTCTCGGCACACACTCCACAACACGGCTTTCTTTCACAAGTACAGGATGCTGTCCTTTTTCTCGGAGGTGTGCTCCTTTCCCCCATCTCATACACAGCCTTTCCCAAGAAGGTGATCCCGCGCTTAATTACAAAGCCCATTTTCTGCCAAAATCTGCATACAAAAACTTTCTTATGACTTTAGAACCATGCAGGACAGGCAGCAAAGAGCCATTAACAAGAACACCATCATAGTGCACAAAAGATTCAGAACCTGCTGTTATCTTAGCAACAGTACAGATGGCTGCAGAGCCTTTGGTGTCAGCTCTGAACTGGACCAGTGCAGGTTCACACCACTTCTTTCTAGATCCCCACCATCTCACACCCCAAACTGGTAACGTACTCTATTGGGAACCAGTCTCCACAGAGCTGTTTCACTGTGTCTATGTCATCATGGCAGAGAAGACGCAGGTTTACGTCCGTAAGTGCAGTCGGGGGCACCTCCTCTGTCATTCACGCCTGCAAGAAAAGAAAGCACGTTAAGAATGATGAAGCACGGATCCAGGTGTTTCTCAGTATCAATAAAGATGTTTTTCCTAGCAGAATGAGTCTGCAAGAGTGATGAAGCAAAACATGGCACCATTAACCCGAGAAGCAACTCGAAGCCGTGCTGCCCACAGGATAAGCATAGCTCACTTCTCAGCCTGACCCTCCCCGCTCCCTGCAAGCACGTCCCAGTGATGCTGCGTGTGAAGGAGCACGTGGCACCGACCACTTCCACAAAGAGCTCAGAATGCTGCACTAAATAAGCCAATAATGTTCCAAGTGTACCTTATGATGCATGGAGATCTTCAAATGTCCATGCAGGACCAACACTTTGTTAAAAGAAAACTGAACCAACAGCTTAAAAAGGAAGCACTGTCAGAAGAACATTTATTAAGTCCTCTTACACAATCCCGTCATCTCCAGTTAGTATGTATGCAGAGGATTCGAATTCTTTAAAATGTTTATTTTGTTTAACTTAGGCTGGTGAAATGAGGCCTGGTTTCACTTCCCCTCATTCCTGTGTGCTCCAACTCCACGAGGTCTGGCTTTCCAGCCCAGCAGAGAGCGTTCAAATGCAGAAATCCCAAAGGACCCTTTTCTTTCACCATAGTACGAGCACAATCCTGCTAACCACATACAGGACACTTACTCTAATGCCTTCAGCCTATTTTAACAAGGTACTAGAGGGAAAGCAGCAAGCAGTAACTAAAGTGGTTGTAAAAGCATTTGTAGCGCAGATGCATGAATGAAGAACAGATCTTGAGAACAGGCTTTCGGCAGGACGAGACATGGAGCACACAGAGCAAACAAGGCGGGCAGAGACAGGGCAGCTGCAGGAGTCTGCTCCCTTTCATGGGCCACCTGCAGTTCTCCATCCACAGCTTTGTCTCTCACTCCAGCCCTCCTCATCCCAGGTCAAAGAACCAGACTGGGACACAAAGAAAAAAAAAAACAAACCACCACGCTTAATTTAAAAAGTCTTTTGTTTTTTGTTTTACTGTCTTTTCCCCATTTTAAGAGCCTCAAATTTTGGTTTCAAAATGCCAAGTTATATGGAAAAAGCTGCACACAGCATCGCTTGTGTATGCCCTTCTGTTGGAAGGGATGCTCAGCTCTCCCATGCTCTTGCTCTGCAGCTCAGAGACTCGAGAAGGAACAGATTTAAACACACTCCCCACTGGATGGGATATGCCAATTGAGCAGTCTCAATGCAAAAATTGCATCACCTCCATAATACGCTCTGTAACTGGCAAAGAGGCACAAAAGCAGTAGGCACAGCAGCGATCCCAGTTTGACGTGTCTGACAGCACACAACTGCGTGCCGACTGCTCTCCTAAGAGTCTGGAAACACCTCCTTACGCTGTACCTCTGAAAAAACAACAGGCTAAGCCATAAAATCCACATTCCACCCCAAATATCTCTTTTAATGTATACAAGCCAGCTTTCTTCTGCAATTCCTCGGGATGAGCTGGTAGAGAGCAACTCCCAGCAGCACAACATGATGATAGTCAGAGAGGACCCAGATGCCGGGGTCCTCAGAACACAACATTAGTGCTGAAAGAGAGGTAATTCGCACTGCTAAGCAGAACAATGTTGGCCCTTGACTTTGGCGCTCTGCCTGCAACACACGTACGACTCCTTTGCAGTGTGAGCTTGCACCCCTCCACCCTCCCGGACAGCAGCATAAAGCCCCTACACTGCATTGGCCTGGATCTCCTGGGGGCGAAGGAGGATCTCTACCGCTGGTTTGTGTGCAACCTGGAACACGTCAAACAGCGATAAATCAACAGGAGAAAGGATACGATTAAGGTCCACTATTATCCAGAGAAATCTTTGCTAGCCCTTCTCCCATGCAGGCAGAAAGAATGGCAAAACGCTTTAACAAAGCAGAGGTCCGAAGAAGCCCTACAGCTCTTGAGAAAGATGAAATGGGGTGGGTTTCTTCACGCAAGGGATCCTTCTCAGACACAGCTTTCCTCCCAGTGATTGGTGCTACAGATTTCCCCGAGCAGAGCACGTGAGGGGATCCGTATATTGATATGGATCGCTTGTTCTTCTCCAAAGAAGTCCTTGAAAAGAATCACTGCTATTTCACAGCCTGTTCTAGGACTGTGGTTGCATATTTACCCAGCAGCCTACAGCTTTCACAACCAGCCCAGATGCTAGTTTCAAAAGAACTTACACACCTAGTGAACCCACAAAACCAGTACTCCTTGCTGCTTTTAAAACTAATTTCACACTCCTAGAATTGGCTCAAGCCCTCCGAGGCTAGACTTTGAATTTGTACCTTGTTGCGGCAGCGAGCACGCTCTCGGCCCCTGGTGACCTTCTAACACGCCTCAGCTTTACGCAGCGGGGCCCGGGGCCCTGAAGGAAGAGCACGTTCACTTGCTGTGGCTGATCTGATCGACACCGCTGCTGGCTGAGGCAGCTGATGCACAGCGGTGTGGGCCCCAGTCCCAGCCTCCCACCCTTGCTGGATCCTTTGCTGAGCCATTTCAGAGCAGTGACCCACCGCAAGATCACGAAGGGAGGCCAATACAATTGTTTGCAGGCCAGAGCTGCTTGGCAAAAGTTCAGGTAGCGTCAGAAAGGCTTCCCGGGGGGGTGTGAAGAGGAGGGAGGAGCGAGCAGGCACATACAATCAGAGGCGCTTTGGCCACGGCAAAGCTCCAAGCCCCGCTATATCGCTTCGTTAGTGGGCAGTAAGCAGCACTCAGGTTTGCAACAGCAGTGCTCTTTCTCATCCATTTTATTTTTCTTGAGAAGTTTCAATGCTCCTGTAAGGTAACACCCCTTGTCAGCCAATACTCTCAGCATTAATAAATTAGAGGTAAATGAAACAACCACGATAAGGCCATATTTTTGCTAACAAGTAGCAAAGGCAGGGGCCTAGGAGTAGACTTCGCCAGCCACTGCTGCAGGAGAGGCAGAGCCGGCACAGGACGCATTCTTGTGAGGATTAGTTCATGTTTATTTAACACGATATTCACAAAGAGCTAGGCAAGCATTATGCATTATCCTGTAGCTGAAGCCAGCCTTAAAAAAGTAATCCATGACTGTTCTGTAGAACAGGATAATTCCCCTCTCCTCAAATTCAGACAGCCATTTCCCAGCACCGGTTGTGTTTGCAGGAACTCACTCCATCCGCTTTGCATTATGTGACCCGTCTGATGCTCCTGCACATTTACAGGAAATTTAGGACACCCGCCTGGCACTGTGTCCTGCCACAAGGTTTCAGGAGAGCCATCCTGTGCACCTTCCTCCCCGGCCAGGTGTTGCTGCTGCCGGAGGAGCTGTGGTCAGTGGCTGCTATCACCAAGAGAGACGAAATCCCACGCAAGTCAATTCTCTCCGCACCCAGGTGACAGGCTCTGGCTCTTCTCAGCTATCTGGATGAACACCCAAGACCCGCTTCCTGGCCCTCTGCACAGCCTGTGGCACACTGTAATTATCAGAGCCAGAGTCCTGAACAAAAGCCTCAGCTAGTACAGCGACGAGGGTATCCCTTTCAGAGTCAACTTGATTTTAGAAGACAGAAGATATGTTTGGAAGCATAAAGAAATAATAAAAAAGCCAGTATCAGTGTAAAATACAACCCTAGGACTCAATAGAAATCAGAAGGGCCTTCAGGGGTTTAGAGGCAGCCTAGCTCCACTCACTGCTGCGACACTGACAACACCAAATTCTGACCTTTGGGACCAAGTGGTGGTTGCTATGAAGCAAAGCGTAGGCTCCAGCCACGTGAAGGAGGTCCACGGCTATTTCTGAAACCCCAAAGTGAAGTTACCTTATTTAACACCTTTTTTTCTGGTGTCAGTCTTTGTTCATGTGACAGCCACGGTCTGGGAAGTGGCATGGTTAACATCATCCACCGCCCCTTTGCCCAGCAGGGCACAACCACCTCACCCTTTTGTCAAAATGGGAAACGCTTGTAACGATTATAAAATGAGCCAACATTTTATGCTTATGAAGGGACCATGCAGTTAAACATTTGAAGAAGCTCTGAGGACACATCTTTCCAAAACCTCAAAGTTCGCAGTAAGTAGAACTAGAGCCTGACCATTTACTTATCCTACCTACCTAAAACCTGCAGATATTAATACACAACAAATGAATTTTTGAGAAAAGTATAAAGATTTCGAGCACTTCTACTAGTCTTCTGACTTGCTCTATTGAAACAAACCTAGCAAAACATTTTGGCCTTATGTGTACAGGGTAGCTGCAGAGGAACTTGTGAAGTACTCATTACAAATATTTAGCAGTAATGGAAGTTGGCTGAAAATAAATAGTAAGCACGTTACTAACTAAGCCAACTTCACATATAATTTCAAATTAAAGCACATTGTTAGGCCTAAACTTACTATTTAAAAATAATGTCACAAATCTTTGGCATGCATAAGCTCTAACTTTAATAAGCTAAAGAACAGCACTTCACAGTTCTGCATAAAAGGCAGAGGAGCCTCTAGCTGCCAGCATCAGTCCAAGCGATGGTTGGCACTCCATGCATTACCAACGTCCACTCCGCACAATGAGCTGAGTGCAGGTACAGACATATTTCTACCACCAGCACTTCCAGGTCCTACTATGCAAGAGTAGGTCTTGTTTTGGTTTTAGGTTAGCTACCAGGTGCAGGGACAGATTCTTGACTTGAACTAGATGCCTCAAAGCTAAGAAACTGCATCTGAGGCTTTTCTCAAGAGCAGGATATTTTCTTTCTCTCTTAGATCCCCTGTATGCAAAAAAAGTGAGAAAAATCTACATAATACAATATTTCTAGAGAAATTGAGGTACTCGCACAGAATCAGCACTCTTTTTCCAACAGTCTTCAAATGCAAGATAAAGTCTGGTGCTTCCTAGAATTTGGAAAGCAGCTGCTTAAATGCTTTTCAAAATTCCTCAAGCACTTCCATATCTACAAAACCCTGGCTAAGTAGTTCAACAAGTTAAGATTGCCCTTGTTTAGCACTATTCGACATATTTTAGAGGTGATTCTGCTTTGTGCATCCTGTGAAAAGGAGTTGCATTTGAGCAATGAGCAATCATAAGATGCTGGTTTAATTAATTTTTATTTGACTTCAACTTCCATCCAGATAAGCTCATGAAAATCCCAAGTAAAAATTTTATCATCCAGCAACAAACATCACTGAATTTCTTGGCAGAACAACAGCAAGGTAATCTAAGACTAAAGCTAAATTAATTCTAACTAGAATCGTATACATATATAACTTCCAGTAAGGGGTACACTGGCTTCAAATTCAGTGTTCACACAAAGACCAACGTGAAGGAATCTTCTTCACTTGCAGAAACAAAACTAGACTGAAGTCCATCAAATTCTTTTACTTTCCAATTTAAATGCTAATTGAAATCAATTCATCCTGAACACAAAGAAGCAAACCTGCAGGAAAGAATAAAGAAAAACGAGCACTGGCCTGCTAGCAGATTTTGATAAAGCGATCCTACGATTCAGGATGTACTGTCCCGAAAGGCACATGGCCAACCACCCCAGTATCACAGGCACCTCTGTCATTGAACGGTGCAGACCCTTATTTACTTGGGCTGAAGATTTTCACCTTCTGGAATCCAAAGCACTTTCTCCAAGCAAACTCCTGCTAGATTGTTAAGAAGGATTATCTGCTGTCATTCCACAGAAGGAAAAGATTAAGCTCCTCCAGACAACTACCAAGTACATACCATGCATGTCCAGGTCTGAGAAACTGCAGCGATGCTAAACAAGTCTGCTCTGTAAAGGCAGCATGCGAGTTGGCTTTCCTCCGGCTGTCAGGTCGCGTCCCTCTGCCTACGGCTGCATGTTTCTACCCAGCTCTTTAGCGATGGACATATGCACAGTAGCTGTATTTTACTTTCCATGAGCAGACCATCTGCTCAGCGCACACACAGACAAGCAGATAGCCCCTGGAAAATCTGCATGCACGCGCAGCGGGCCAGAGCTGGATTTCCTTACACCTGGTACCCTCACCAGCAGTGCTGCTCCAGCATCGCCACCAAATCCTTGTTTGCAGCTTCTGTGTGGACAGTCCTCAAATCCCAGAAAGACAAGATTTCCAAAAAAAAAAAAAAATTTGATGACACCGGGCATCTTCTCTCACTTGTAAATAGATAGGATCAAAGCCCAGACAGAATTGTAAGAGGTACTCAAATTGCAGGACAGGCACAATGAGCTGTGACTGAGCAATACGGTACTCAAAACAGACACAAACTCTGCTATTGTCTGGGGAGCATCACTTCGGGAGCACCAGCGGGAGTTTTCACAGCTGCAAGCCTCTCTACCTTGTGCCATCTGGCACCGGGGATTTGATTTACATTAAACCATTCAATCTGAACCAGCCAAAGGTCTAATTCCAACAAAGCAGTAAAGATTTCCCTTCTGCATTTCATTTTAAGCTTACTGCATTTTTAGGTTACTGGTCTCACAGGGAATGTTCCACATGGACACCCCTGTTATCAAGATCCTTTTATTTAATACAATAAAATTGCGACTGGATTTGAAAACATCATGAATTCGTTACTAAGAATCTCAAAGAGATGCTTCTAGGACCTAGGGCAACATTATCAAAGAAATAGGAGCCAAATTTTTAAAGATATTTAAATACTTAGCTTGATACCTCCTAGGTACTACTACAAGTTTGGTCACAGAACAAAATAATCTGGTTGGAAGGACCCCTTGGGGTTTAACCCAACTTAGATCAGGTTGCTCAGGCCCACAGTCCCACGTCATGTCAGTGAGGAGCAAATCTCTTTACCCTGCCAGGTCCCAGACTGGTTCCTTTGCACCCAGAGGCGCAACTGGAAAGCGGGGGTGTTAAATGTGATGTTCGCACCAACACAACCACCTCTGCTACGCGGGCAATACAAGCACACCTCTACGTGCTATTTGTTACACTCTATTTATCGCATCTAATGCTCCTGCTCCTTCTAGGAATCCCACGCAGGTTTATTTTGGAAGAGCAACATACAAACCCCAGAAGTTACATTTCTCCTCGCTCCCGGTATGTTATTCAAACCGACAGAGCTTGGAGTTCAGAGTCATGAGCAGAACGGCGACCATTTCACCTCCGTTCCTGTACCATTTATCACATATAACAGGAGTGCTGCTCGGAACTGCCATCACTTAATTCCCTGCATTAGCAGAAGCAGATGTTTGGGGCAATCAAGACACTTAACGGGAAATCTAGGACAAAATGACTGCTTTTCTGCCTTGGTCTAAAAAACGGCGTAATAGTATGGCTGGAAACAGGCTCTGATGCTGCATTACAGCATTTCACAACAGTCCATAATGCCTTTTGATCCAGGCGTTATGTTTTTCTGCAATTTCTCCCAGAACCACCAGCATCGAGCCTGCTCACCAGGGACACGCACTAGCTCAAGACTTTGAGCTCCTCATTATTTAAACTCCTTCAGTAGCAGCTTCTGTGCACAAAACCACCCTCCTCAACCAGCTCCCCCTACATCATCTCCTAGGCTGCCGCATCCTGAAGATACACTGGTCCAGCCCTGGTATGTGGATTCCATTTGCCTCCAAAACACACCCCAAGCACTAATGAGCTTCCCTCGGGGACATCACTCTGGAGAAAGGAGTTTGTCAGTGCCTGGACTTTCTTCTCCAGTAAATCCATCCAGGGCAGTGTGCCCATCCAACACACCCCCATAGCGGAGGAGAGCAGAAACCAGTGAGCTGGGGGAAGAACGTATTGTAAAGAAAGCTGAATTCATCTCAACACCAGGGAGACTGAGGAGTAACCTCAGGTTTGGATAAGACAGCTGCACCAGTGAAAGATCAGGTGCCCTGAGACAAAGAATAATTTCTTCCTGAGCTAGCTAGATCAGCATAGGGAGAGAACACACATGGTTGAGCCCAAAGTATAAAAACTGGGCAATTAATAAAGTAAACTTTGTACAGTATAGAGACCAGTAACAGGCATCACATTTGTATTTGGATTCAACTGTACACTGCAACTGCTTTATTCTGCTTGTGCTGCAATTTCAGTATGTTGCTGTAGCACTCTGCTAAATCAAAATCTCACGTAACACCAAACAAGTAAATCTGCTATTAAACCATCCTCATGTGGAATCTACAAGAGCCTGGGCAGAGCACACTGGACTCACACAGCTAGGAAGGCAGCACTGTCACACACAACATGGGAAAACCCGTCTTGGCATTCAGCCCTCCTCCCAAAGGCTCGCCCCACACTGCTCAGCCAATTTTTCCTCGGCTCTGAAATTCTGAAAACATCATTCCACGAAATGCACTTGCGCCTTGTCCCCAGCTCGGCACTTCATTTTCCATTATGCCCAGATTGAGGTGTGCACACCACAGGACTAAAAGCCTGACAGCCAAAAACACAGAAACACAGGAATTAACAATTTGGCCTCCTGCCATGAAGGATCAGGATTTGAAACAGACCCCAAAAGGATATCAAGAATTGAGAAGGCAAAATGTAGTTCTACCTGTACAGCAAGCAGCAGCCATTTATTTGAAATGAAAACACTTACTGTTAGTGAAATCCTTTTAGACTTGTATCCCTGGTCCTCTGCACACTTGAAGTTTGACTTGTCAGCCTTCCAGCAGCAGAAATGTCAACGTTTTGTAAGCGAGTTGCTTTCTGGGCTATTCTTTTACCCTACAGCTTTAGATACGTTACTGAAGCCGTAGATTTCACAGGAGCTGGTATCTGAACAAAGTGTCTCTAAAGCATACTGCAAAAGGCATGGCTTCCTGCTGCCCCAGATACAGCAATTCCTCCAGGGAATGGCGAACAAGAACCTCTAAGAGGGTTTTGCTGTTAAATCTTTTCTCGTTAAGATGCGGAAGAGAAAATCTGCTTTGTGACAGTAGCACTGCAGGGAGTTAAAACCGAAGGGTCACAACAGAGGCATATTTACAAGAAGCAGCTCGCTAGAGGAGATCGAATACCTTGCAAATGCCAAACACGGCAAGTTTCCAATAGGCTGCTGTTCCTCCGGAAAACAAAAAACAACCCCAAACAACTCATCCTACATGCAGTACCGCTGCCATTTCTGAATTTGAATAAACAGCTACACAGAAAATGTGTGTAGTGACTACAAAAAAAAAACAGCCAGAAATTCAGCCCAGTGTAGTACAACCACTGGCAGAGGGGAATTCGAGCCTGCCTCCATTTCCTAGACACTGTCCTCATTACTGAGCAGCAACACGGCTGATGGATAAAAACCAGTCTCTCCACTTACATCATTATAGGAGAAACTAACAAGTAACTTTAGAGGCTATTGCAAAAAAGATCCTTTAAAATAAAAGAAAAAAGCTTAAAAAGAACATTCCTTCCCTAGCTGGCAGACAAGCACCCCCAACTCACTCCTGTCAAAGATCACAAATTTAAAGTTTGAGCCAACATGGCTCCTTTTCAATAGTGTTTTCCAGCATGGGACACCCACGTCCGACGCAAAAAGCCCACTGCTACTGCTTTAAGCTAGTAACACGTAAAATGAATTCTGGCATAGATGTCTGCTCTTCACAGTAATACACTGAAAATTAGAAATTAAAAAATTAAATAAAAGCAAACATTGGAAAACTGAGCAGCTCCTGTTCCTACCTTTCTGTGAGGAGGGAATTGTGTGTGTGTGGGGAAATGTAGTGTGAGTCATGAAGCTCTAAGTCTTTTTGCAACACCCTGCATTGAAGCCATCAGACATGCTGTGACTGGTTAAAAACAACAAAGCAAAACAGGAAGACAGGAGTGATAGCACTCTAATAATGATTTTAAATAGCGTTTAACTTTCAAGTTTGTAGAAGAGGTGCTCTGCTAAGACAGAACTTTCTCTGCTGTTACACTGCACAGCTTAGCCCCATTGTTTCTGCAGCAGCATTTCAACATCAGAGAAACACAGCTCTAACGGCAGCCGCTGGCAGGAAGGCCGAGCCACCAGCACGTCTGAGTCAACCGCAAACCACTCACAGGGAAGTCCCCACGCTGGTACCTGTGATTCCTCGGGTATTAACAGCAGCGCTGTCATCGAGTCAGCCTTTGCAACCACAGTTACACCTGCTCCTGCTCACTCCATGAATCACACTGGGAGTGGCCGGGGTGGGGGGCAGAGAGGTGGAAAATAGTCAGGAAGAGAGAGGATGGCTTCCGGGGTGGCAGGACCAGTTCACAGCAGACAACAGGCTAAGATACCAGCATTGGCTCACTGACCAACTTATCAGACCATACTGGCCCAATACCTACACTTCTAAGACACCACCACCCCATCCTGCCCCCCAGAAAATCCTTCACGAAGAAAGCCCCACCCCCACATGCAAATAGAGATCATCGTTACTGGGATAGAAATAACAACAGACATGAAAGTAGCACCAGACTCCATTAACACAAATAAATAAACATACTCTGTTCAAGGCTCTTTGAGCTCCCAACTACAAAAGACCATTTTTCTGAATTCCACTGGCAGTTCCCACGTTTCATGATATCTGAGGCCAGCTCAGATCCCAAGACAGGACGATACCACTCCGGTTTAGGAAAAGAAATGACAATTAAGAATGCCCCAGGTTTTAAGAGGGCATTCACAGGATAGCCACTCACAAATTGCTCAGACATGTTCAGCCAGCTTGCTTTAAATACATCAAGCAACCAGCTGAGAGAAACAACAGCAGCAGCTACTTCAAAGAACAGAACAATGTACTAGAACAACGATTTACACACTACTGTATCTATCTTTATTTGCTGCCAGGCATATAAAGACTAATTAAGGCATCAGTTTACAAGACATAAACAGAACTACTATTTTAACCTGCAAGATGAAAACCATCTACTTTAAAAGCCTGGTACCAGGCAGTACCGGGTGTCACTGCGTCTGATGGGGGTGAGGCTGCTCCAACCTTATCTTGCAAATGAAGCATTCACACTCTAATTGCACACGTTGGGAGAGAGCTGCCAGCTTTTTGTAAAAGAATCTCACTTCTGAGAAATGTGCCAGAGTTTATTTGTACAAGCAATTGATTTATTTAAGAAAAATACCACGTACTAGTACTCCCAATAAGCTACCAGAAGCGTCCCTCGTAAACACTTAAAGAAAGGAAGCAAATCTAGGATGAATCCATGGTAAAAAGAAATTCGGTCTACAATCTATTCAGTAGATTCATTAAAACTAGATGGGAGAAGAGATTAATAGATATGCAACAAAAAACGATGATCCTTTAGGATAGGGCACAGATATCCAGGGCAGTGAAATCTCAGGCCATTCATGGTTGTAGAAAGCTCTCATGATGCCAAAAGACTAATAAAACGGCAGATAAAGTCTGTAAGTTGGTAGATAAAAAAGGAACACAGAGTGGAAAAAGGTAAACATTTCCAATTTGTGTTACCTACCGCAAGCAGAAAAAATCCATGCTCTCACAGCGAGTTCCCCAAGAACACCAGTTTGCTGCTCAGCAGCAGTCAAAAAAGGATACTGGGAATTATCAGAACAAGCAGAGAGGGGAAAACTCGCATCTAGAAAGCTTTTGGTCTGAGCTAGCATGTTCCTCCTTATGTTACGGATATTTAATGCCTCTGCGTATCTGTGAACAAAAGGCCAGACAGCCACATTCACGCTGTTCTCAAGAGCAGATAGAATAGGTGCAACGGATGGCCGAGGCTCAGAGGAGCTCACCACGGTCATCCAGCACGGGATAGCTGATACCAGGAGGTTCTGCAGCATAACGACAACAGGATAAACTACAACAGATACACAGCAGGCTAGAAAGACTTTAAACTCAACAGAGTAAATATAATTAAGCGTTTAAACAGCTTACCACGGGAGATGATAATAATTTGAGGCCTATAATCAAGAGCGAATGTCTAAGACACACACTTTAGCTCGTGGCAGGACACAGTGATCTCAGTGGCAAGGATACCAGCCCTCGTCACTTGGACAGGACACGGACAGAGGTAGTACTTTCAGCAGGCAGCTTCGGCAGTTTCCAAAACGGAGATGTTATTTTGCCCGTACAGATAGCATAGGTATAACCCACGGCTGTGCAGCCTGCGGAATGGGGCACGGCAGGTGGAACGCTTCTGGCAAAGCCATCTGCCACCGCGCCCGGAGTCTTTGGCACCGCGTTTAAAGCTCAGTCTGATCAGCTGCAACCAAAAACCTCAAGATACACCCTGCAAAAGAGCCGTCCCTGGTTAGGTACGAAGCTGAGCAATTGCTTTCTCTCCGTTAAAGCTGGTTCAAACGGACACAACACTTTTGTGTGGCGAAGCCAAGTCTGAGCCAGCCGGGGCGGTTTGTGAGCTGTCAGGAGACGCAGAGCAGCCGGCAGAGCCAGGGTTTGCAGGGGAAAAGAGCTGAATCTAGCGACGCGCGACATATTCCCGGGCCCTCCCGAGGGAAATTCCTCTGATGGGGAAATGGAGACGCGCTCGTTAACGCTAAGGACCCCTGCGCTGCTGGCCGAGCCCCCCAAACCCCCTCGGAACACGCTAAGAGAAGGAAGAGCTGTACGCAGAGCTGCGGGAGCCCCGGGGCGGCCTAGGAGCGGGGGGGTGGGGGGGGCGGGGTTGCCATGGCGACTTGCGCAAGTCCGCTCCCCCCCCCCCCGCCCCGCCCCGCCCCGCCCCGCGGCGGAGGTCCCACCGAGCTTCCCCGCTCACCTCGGAGGGGCGGCGGGCGCGCCGCGGGCGGGCGGGGCAGCTCAGCGCATACCGGGCGGCGGAGGCGGGCGAGGGACTGGCGGCCGCGGCGGACACCGGCGGGCACTTCCTCTCCCCGGGCACCGCGCAGCAAGGCGCCTCCCCATAGGCTGCCTGCCGGCACGTGACCTCCGGGCGCCGCGCAGGCGCAGAGGGGCAGCTCCCCCCTCCCGCTCCCTGAGGCCACGTGGGCAGCGAGCGCAGCGCGGAATTAAAGCTGCTAATTAAAGGGGAGATTTAAAATTAGCGATGCAGCCTTGAGCACGAGCGCTTGGGAAACGGGAGGCAGGTTGGGCGCACGCCTCTCCTGCAGTTCCCCTCCCCCCCAGTCCCCAGTTCTGCACTGCAAGAGGCGCTGGGGGGACCCATCGCGTTGCCAACAATGACCCTAAATCCTGAAAAATCCTGAAATTCGAGGTTTTGAAGGGTTTTTCCTTGTCCTTGAAGCTCTACGACATGGATAGGATAGGATAGGATAGGATAGGATAGGATAGGATAGGATAGTTGGAAGGGACCTACGACCATCATCAATCCAACTGCCTGACCAAGAAGTTAAAGCTTATTATTGCCTTATTATTATTTACCTTCCAACAAACACCATTTCCTCTCCAGCTGCTTCATCCAACTCAGATTCTCACAGCTCCCACCTAGTTCATCTGTTCTTTCCAGCCAGCGTGCAACCAGGTGACCGCAGCCACCGCATCTCCTCCGATGAGGACAACAGTGGTTGAGGTCCTTGTAACAAAGCCAGGAATGTGTAGAAAAGACCCTTTTTTCTTTCTTTTTCACCCAGCGGAGGGGTCTTGGATATCGCAGCAGGACGTTAGCTCAACTAACGGGGCTTGGGTCAGGCGTTTCACTGTCACGACACACACAACAAGCTCTGCTGCCCTTCCCGTGATGCTTCCGCGCCCGCCTGCGCCTCGCCCAGAGCTGGCCAGCACACCACAGCCGGCCTCTGGCTTGTTCTCAAGCTACCATTAACTAAACACACCGGATCTCACCCCAAAGGTTCATGACTTGCTGACCGAGGCGTGTGAAGAGGGGATTTCCTGATCTTCTAATTGAAGATCTAACAATCTTCTGATTTCCTGACCTTCTAATCGCTATTTGAAAGATAAAGCGGCAGAATTCTTCACACTTCTTAAATTGTTTCCTTTAATAGGAAGTGCTGCTTTATTCTACCTTGTGCTTCTGAAACAAACATTTGTGTTCCAAAAATATACAGTGTACATGTACTCTGTGGCTATAGATACAAACATTTACAAAGAAACGAGCAGGCTGGAGCTGACTAGCTGGAAAAATCTCACGCCTTTGCTTCTGGATCTCCTAGCGCAAGACCTGCGGGGCGACTGAAAAAACACATGATTGAGAAATATCACACCCTTGGCGATTATATGAAACAATGCGGTCGTAAAAAAATCCCACACGCCACAGAGGTCAGGGGTTTCTGCTGCCTTGTCCCACCCCCTCCTTTCGTCCCCATGATCTGCCTCAGCACCTGCATCCCATGTCCGGACGGACTGCAGCCGACCCGCCTGCGGCTTCGCTGCTGCCGCCGAAGGGCTGATCCCTCACGCCAGCACTGCTCAGCTTTACACCAAAGAGGAAAACGCGGTTCTCGAGACATTTGGTTTCATCTGCAAGGCTTCCTCAAACTACGGGACACTGGGTACACTCTACAGTCTTAGCATTTTAGCGAATAGGTCGGTACGGGAACGTCATTCCAGGTATGAACGTTTGCACAGGGTGAGCCGGGAGCGCTGGGTGAGCCGGGAGCGCCGGGTGGGCGGCGTGCGCGGGGTAGCCTAGAGGAGGAGTGTGGATATGAGGATAAAATCCTGGTGGGAGAGCGCCGTGGGTCGGTTGCTGGACTGGACCCGAAATCACCAGCTGGAGGAGGCTGTGGAGAGAAGTTCAGACAGGCATGAGGATTGTTTAGAGAAGAGTTGTGTCGTGGCTCTCCCCTGCCCACAGGGCCTGGCTCTGCGGACAGCTCATAACCAACACACAGCACTGCTGAGAGCCAAGAGGACAGTGATTCAATCGTGCTCTTTACAGCTTCCTGCAGACTCTTTTTTCAGGGTCAGGTAAAACAAGCGGGGAGCTGGGGATGGGACAACTCTGGGGCAGGTTCCACACTTTAATTTCATTTTCCCTTTCCGTGCGTTTGTTCTAACACAGGCCCAGCATGGTATCTGTATGGTGGGAGCCACTGAAGTCTCCTTCAGCCAAGAGTCCAGCTTGCCAGGGAAGAAGTAACCAACACTATCACCTTTATTCCTGTGCCAAACTGCATGTGAGTAAAGGCCAACTTCCAGAAAGTAAACCCGAATTTTTAGAGGAGATTTTGCCTCAACAGCCCTCAAGTGTGTATCTTGGAATATGCATCAAAACCAACACAGCTGCAGAAAGGTCTCTTACTTGTTATGCGGTAGCCTGGAGCACAGAGTTCTGAGGTCATCTGAAAGAGGACAGAAGACATAACAATAAGGGTAAAGCAGAAATTAAAGCCGTTTTCCTCTGCACTCCTCTCTCTAGGAAGGTCCAGTTACTGCAAAAACCTCCAGTGATCAACAGATCCAGAATCCCACCCTCATGCCAAAAACTTCCATAGAGAGAAAACGTTTCTCCACCTCACCAATTATTACCTCAGCTTTCCACACCAGACACTTTATTGTATGTTCCACACTTAACCTATGCTGTCACGCGGGAAATGCAGCTCCATTTTGAGGCAGACCAAGCCCTAGTGTACAATTTGCGATACCAATACACTAACAAGAAGTAACTAAGACATAGGAAACTCTGCTCACTGAACATGGCATTTATGGTGAGTATGGCATCAGGTCAAAGCAAGGCAAAGCTTATCCAGAATACATTTTGTATTGGTTTTGGGTGTTTTTAAGCAGTGCTAGTGTAAAGAAAGGGTTGGGGGTTTTTTTTGCTGAGGTCTGTCAAACAGAAACGGCACCTTTTTTACCATCTCCAAACTTCAGCTAAAGCAGAATAGCTAGGACCAAGGTATTTAACAACACACCCTGTTGCTAGAGTCCTTTCAGGAACAGCTTAAGAACAAACTCCTGCCTTTGTAGATGAACGCACCCCCAAAACGCTCAAATAATTGGTATTTCAGCAGCTACTTAAACACCGAACTACCATCCACTTCTACGGTAAGAGCAAGCGCTCAGAATGTACCAGCTGAATAGCTAAGGAAAAACACAGCTGAAGTAAGCCATCAACTCAAAAAACTCCACTTTTCTGCTTGTTCTTGTTACACCCACAGCTACTTTATAAAAGCTTAGAAAGAAGAACACTGAGATTCGACCAGCAGCACTGGTTCAGCCAGGGCAAAAGCCTCAGGCACCGGCTGAGGCCGCTCGCCGCAGGCGAGGTCTGCACTAACTGTCCCGGCTGCTGGGGAGCTTTAAGCCTTCTGGTCACACTAAAAATCACCCGTTTTCAGGAGAATGCATCAAGAAAACAGCCTGTCGGACCCCATGCTGTGTTGAGACACATCCCATTTTCACCTCTGCAGGTCTTTTGGAAAGAACTGGCTTTGGCAGCAGGACAGGCAGACAAAAGCCACGATAGCCAGCTTCTTTACTAAGCTGAACTGAAACTGTAGACACTGTAATGGGGTCTCATTGCAGGGGAGCTGAAGGCCCACAAGTTGCAGATGAACAGTTTTTGTTTGCTTTCAAAACTCCTTTTCTAGCACACCCACCCCACGCTTCACCTGCTTCACGGTCTCTCCTCCAGCAGGCAATCTCAGGGGAGTCAAACTGAAGCACAATTAAACAGTGCTTTTTAAATAGCTACGAGCAATTCCGAGGGGGTCAAATTTGTCCCCGTGCCGGACACCCAGATATAACCCCCGTGTGCGCACTGCAAGGTCGAAGATCGGTTCTTCAGCTCTGCAAAGCAACGCACCAGCCACCTGCATAAACGATCTCTCGTTCCTGACTCTCCATCCAGCTATTTTTCCTGAACTATTTCCCACACTGTCACTTCCTAAGAGCAGCAAACTACTACTTTTGCTGTGAACATGTTGATCTTTACTCCTCTCACCCGAAAACTCCCTCTTACATCTTCTGCACACTGTAGGAAAAGAATCCCGTGTCAGGGTCTCCACCAACCCCATCAACAACTTACCTCTGGTGCACAGGAGCGCTCCCGATGCCATGGCCACTTGCAAAGCCTGGGCCAGTCTGTCTAGAGCCAGTTCAATCTCTTTGGATGCATTGAGAGGATTGAGTTCGTCAGACAGTCTGTTCATTTCCTCGACGAGCGGAACCACGTGGTCAAAGGGTACTAGCCCCAGGCGCCCATAAAGATTCTTCTCCGTTAAATGCCCCTGAAGCATCATAAGGACCTGCAGGACACTTAGATGCAGTTTTGAATAGAGCTGGTGGCAATCTCTGTCTTCTCCTGAAGTCGAGTCCTTGGCAATTTTGCTGGGGGGATGTCCATTTGAGAGAGACGCTTTCTTCTTCCTTTTATAAGCCAAGGGGGCCTTCACGCACCAACGGATCAGTCCAGTCAGTGGGGTGAGCTCTAAAAACCCTATTGGCAGGTTGGCTGCAATAGGAGTGTTCAGAAAGGTGATGAGGATCAAGCGGGGGTCTTCAAAGATCCAGGAAACAATCAACTCGAGCAGATCCGAAGGAGGGATGAGATCATCTGAAGACATGAAAGATACTATTGAGTAAGCTGAGCCTTGCACTGGAGCACCAGACAGCAGTCTTTAATTGATCTCTCACACACCCCTTTCCCACGCTGTCACAATGACAAAACCTCCCCAACTCTGCTGTTTTTTTTCAAGACACCAAAGGTAGGTGCTCATTTGTCCCAGGGAAGAGACAACCACGTTCCTGTCAACTTCACCTTTTCCACCACCAAATGCCAACACTTATCACTTATTGAGGCCTGTAACTAGTGGTGTCCCCCAGGGGTCAGTACTCGGCCCAGTCTTGTTCAATTTCTTCATCAATGACCTGGATGAAGAGTTAGAATGTACCCTCAACAAGTTTGCTGATGACACCAAATTGGGAGGAGTGGTAGATACACCAGAAGGCTGTGCTGCCATTCAGCGAGACCTGGACAGGCTGGAGAGTTGGGCGCAGAGGAACCTGATGAGGTTCAACAAGAGCAAGTGCAGGGTCCTGCAACTGGGGAGGAACAACCTCATGCACCAGTACAGGCTTGGGGCTGACCTGCTGGAGAGCAGCTCTGTGGAGAGGGAGCTGGGTGTCCTGGTGGACAACCAGTTGACCATGAGCCAGCAATGTGCCCTGGCTGCCAAGAAGGCCAATGGGATCCCAGGGTACATTAGGAGGATTGTGGCCAGCAGGTCGAGGGAGGTTCTCCTCCCCCTCTACTCTGCCCTAGTGAGGCCCCATCTGCAGTACTGTGTCCAGTTCTGGGCTCCCCACTTCAAGAAAGATGAGGAGCTACTGGAGAGAGTCCAGCGCAGGGCTACGAGGATGAGGAGGGGACTGGAACATCTCTCCTACGAGGAAAGGCTGAGGGAGCTGGGCTTGTTTAGCCTGAGGAAGAGAAGGCTGAGAGGGGACCTAATAAATGCCTATAAATATCTGAAGGGTGGGTGTCAGGAGGATGGGGCCAGACTCTTTTCAGTGGTGCCCAGCGACAGGACAAGGGGCAACGGGCACAAACTGAAGCAGAGGAAGTTCTGTCTGAACGTGAGGAAGAATTTCTTCCCTCTGAGGGTGATGGAGCACTGGAACAGGCTGCCCAGGGAGGTTGTGGAGTCTCCTTCTCTGGAGATATTCAAGACCCGCCTGGACAAGGTCCTGTGCAGCCTGCTGTAGGTGACCCTGCTTCGGCAGAGGGGTTGGACTAGAAGACCCACAGAGGTCCCTTCCAACCCCAAACATTCTGTGATTCTGTGATCCCCATTCTCAGCCAAGCTTCTTTGGTCATTTTCTTCTCTCCCACCCATCATCTGCTCATTTCTTCTCTAAACTCAGTCTCCATTTATCCCTTGCCACAGGAAGTACAATGGGTAAGCAAACTGGTAAAACTTGCTGGCACTTCATTCTCTGCACCACAATCAATCAACTCACTTTCTTTAAGACTTACCTAAATAAGCACGTCTCAGAAAAATTTAACACAACAACACAATCACACGACAGGCAAAGGATTATATGATTATGTAAAGCTTGAAGTAAGAAGTGAAAGGCGGTCATGAGCTGAAGCTTTCACTACAGACAAGAGAAACACTGACTTCACAGTCATCGTGCATGATCCCGTCACAGGGGCAGGCAACCGAATCGAGCGACGTACTTTGTGGGCTGTGTACAGTGTCAACAAAGGGCTCAGCACAGAACTATCTGGCCAGGTCTTTTGTACCGGACATGACTTATCATGACAAATCACCTGGACTACAGAACTACTAAGGCGCACTCGATACAGAATCGGTATTTTCCAGTTTTTAGCTTTTCTGAGAGCCCCAAGTATCACAGATGCTGCTATTTATGTGATCGACTCCTGTCCTCAGGACATGGTGGAGACTGCCCAGTTACAGATTGCTCTTTGAAGAGTAAGCTTCCTTTTCTTGCGTCATCAATAACATCTCAAATAAACAAAGGAATTAAAAAAAATTACTTCCTATAACTCCTGTTATTTCCTTTCTGACATGTCTTTTAATTAGTCGGATGAATTTCGAAGTGGTTGCACAAAACAGATACAAAATAGTGAGCAGGAATATGCTACAAGGTCTACCAAATACTTTTTTAACAAAAAAGCCTAAGCCTGCACCTCTCTCTCAATAGTGAGAAGCTGCTTATCTGGAGAAGACAGTGCAAAACATTTCCTTTATCAGTAACAAATAGCGTTTGCTTTTTTGATGTTGGTATTTAGCATGTGGTTGTGCCCTACTCTACCAACAGCTATCTGTCCCTCTTGCAAAACAGAGGTAAGTCGATCTTATTTTAGACACCTACACGTTTCTAGTGTCGGAGCAACCACCACCTATAGGTCATATCACTAGCTGGTCTCACAGGCAGTTAAAGAGCACACCGGAGGTACGCTGTCGATTGCTCTTCTTGTCACTGCTCAATAGAAATCCCGCTCCAGCTTGCAAATGCTCAGAATTTGCATCTTACCCCCTTTTCGGAAGGAATTGGGACTGACAAAGCCCATACACTGGGTAGGTGACACACAACAGGGACGCCACGCTGCCCAGCCTAGGCAGATCAGCTTTCACTCCTAAAACCAATCAATAAGTACGGTGTCCGTGCCCTTTGCCCTCCGTGGAGGACACTGCCCTTTGTGTCTGGCGTTATCCAGCTGCTTCTCCAGCAAAGCCTCTCCCTTCAGCCAGCAAGTCGTTATTTTTATTCACATCCCAGGGACAGATGATGCAACAGCCACACCCCTGAGCCGCTTCTGGCAATAATTACATGGCAACAAGCATCCTCAGAATTTCAGCAGTTCATTCTCTTGCAACAGTTAATTTGTGTTGCATTACTCTGCATTGCTTACTTCAAAAGACACAGGTGGGAAACACTTACCTGAAGAGAGGTCATAGAGCGCTGTGACGGATGTAATGAACTGGCAGCAGAAGCGAGGGCTGGCACTGAATATCTGCTTCAGCGTCTGGATGGACCCTGGCAGCAAGTTGCAGTAGTCATCGACCAAGGCTCGGGCTAGCCTCACGCAGTAGACGGCAGGGGTTCGCTGCAGGGGTGCGGGATGGCACACAGGGAAAAGCGGATTAAGCCCAGTCGCAGAGAGTTCTACAGAGCTGACTTCAAAGTTTCGATGCCCAAGCCCTCTGCCTGCCCCCCTCACCCAGCCGCTTCGCTGCTTCAACATTCGTTTCCACTTTCCCAAAATTAAAGCGCACTTTCCCTCTCTCTCCCTGCATGTCAGAGATTCACTCAGACAAACAAAATTACCATTTCACAATACTAAAATAGATGGTGATATTTTGTGTTTACAATATCTGTAATTTAGAATTAAAGCCTTTTACATAATAATAATAATTTGACTCACATGGAGATTTTTTTACTACTTCAGTAACATAGTTCTGTAGTGCAACTAATTCAGTATCAGAACAACTAGTTCAGCAACCCCTCGGTTACACTTGATGTTTTTAATGTGGAAAAATTCTGTGCAGTCTTCATGTCACTCCAGAGCTGTGACCTGCAAAAAACTACACCTTCTTCTGCTCTCCAGGTGACATCCCCTCCTCCTCCACCAACGCTCATCAGGTGGGAAAAAAGGGACCCCACAGAAACCGTACTGCTCTGCCTCCTACCATGCTTCCCTCCCAGCACAGCCTTTCTGCTCGTCCCCTCCTGTAACACAGGTGACTTCTGCACATCCCGCAATGGCAGCGGGAACAAAGATGCGCTTCCAAAGGTCCACAGTGGGGAATCTCAGTGGGAAAGGAGGAGACAGAGGAGATCCCTGACATAACTGTGTCCACGGAAGACTGCAACAGATGCAGCTATTTTGTGCCCAAATCTTAACAGAGGTCTGCCTCCTCTGCCATGCCCAAACTTGCATCATCAGGCACAGTTTACTTCCCAAACTCCAGAGGCACCTTCTTTGGGCAAGGCGACCATTAACTGCCACAGTTTTGTTCCCTGTGTTGGTCAAAGCCTCCACTGATCCCTTTCAACATGCTGCAGGGGAAGGAAAAAAATCAATACCATTTTCATCGACAGTAAAAAAACCCCAAATCTTCTTCTGCCAGCACAGCGCATACATGGATTTGCAAAAGCTCTACCTTTATGCTGGAGCAAAGGAATGGACACGAGCGCAGACATGGGGTGAAGGCAGCTGCAGCAGCCAGCTGTTGTAGCAGCTTAAACTGCCATGGAGAAGCAGCTGATGGCAACCAGCTGTCACCAACACTTAGGTGACACTCTCTGCCTCAGCTCACCCATACCCACAGTGGCATGCTGCCTCGCGCCGTCCCCGAGACTGCCCTGCCCGCACAGCAGTTGTACCTGCAGCCAGAAGGCAGCACACTCCAGAACAGGAACCCTGCACACAGCCACTGCCATGGAAACCAGCTTTCCCAGTAAGGCCATCCTGCTGTCATCTGCTTTGTTTCCTTGAGGGCTGAAGAGAGTCGAGAAAATGATCTGCCGGACTGAATCCTTGGTTTGCTCTTGGAAATAATTGCACATGATCTCAAGCAGCTGAAGTTCCTGAAGCGAATTCAACCTCTGAAAGAAAAGAAAAGCAAAGCTGCAATATATACTGAGGTTCTTGAAGAATCGAGAGCTGCTTTGGTGAAACACAGGAACAGTGAAGGCCGAGAGCCTCCCTCGGGTGTTAAGAATTCAGTCTTTATATACAGCACACACATTCAATCTTCCTGAACCACCGCTGCATTTACCTACTTCCGCAGAAAAGCTCTAGGTTGCATTTGAATACCTGGATACCCAAGACTGGTGCTTGCGCTACCAGCAAGCGCTACACACAAACAGAGAGATGAGACCAGTACCAATACTGGGGTGAAAAATATTTCCTCCCTCTCCAAAGAGCAGCACTGAGGGCACCGCTGGGCAGCTCGGGGAGGGTCATGGCTGGGCCCAGCAGCCCACCAGGCCCCAGGCCCATGCACCCTGACATTCCCCAGCAGCTGCAGTTTCTGGTCGCTGCTCTCCGGGAGGTCCCCACCCTAGCTCCAGCCCATGTCCACCATCTAAAAACCCCGGCGGAGCTCAGCTGCAGCGCTGTGAGGCGGCAGGCAGTCCCCAGGGGCCCTGGCTGGTCTCCCAGAGTCCCGGTCAGCCCATCGGGGTCTCGCCAGCCCCCTCCCGGCCAAAAAACCGGCACCCCAGGGACCCCGTCCTGTCCTCCTGGGGACCCGGCCTCCAGCAGCAGGACATCCTCCCCCCCCCCCCCCGGACCCCGTCCTGAGCTCTTGGGCCCTCGGCCTCCACCGCCCCCCCCCGGGGCCGCGGCCGCCGTCCCAGGCCTTACGCGGGCGGCAGCCCCGGGGCCTGCCCTGCTCCCCCGGGGGGCCTCGCCCTGCGGCCGGGGCCCACCTTGGGCGGAGCGCCGCGCTCCTTGGGGACCTGGAAGAGGAATTCCTCCAGGAGCTCGACGGGGCCCTTGTCGACGAGGGGCAGCGGGGCGTTCTGCAGCTGGCTGCTGAAGTAGATGTCCAGGTGGTACAGCACCTCCTTGGCGGCGCTCAGCGCGTCCCGCCGCAGCAGCGAGTGCCGGATGTCGTTCATGGCTCCAGCCCCACCGACAGCAGACCCCCCCCCCCGCTCTGCTCTCCTCCTCCGCGGTCTCGGTCCCCGTCCCGTCCCCTCCTCCCGGCGTACCCCCGGCCTGGCCCAGCCCGGCGCGGAGCGGCCTCCCACAACGGACGGGCCCTATGGCGGCCCGCGCCGGACAAAAAGGGCCGACGCGCGCCCGCCGCCGGCAGCGCCCCCTGGCGGCCCCGCGCGCTGCGCCGAGCCGGGGCGGGAACCGGCCCCGGGGAGGGGGGGGGGTCGGCTGGCAGGGAACCAACCCCCCCCAGCCTCTCCACGGAGACCCGCGCACTGCAGCGGACCGGCACGGCCCTCGGGGAAAGGCGGCAGCTGGCTCTGAAGGCCAAGGCCGCGGGGGCCGGGCCGGGCCGGGCGAGCTGGGCGGGGTGGGGCTCCGTCCCCCCGTGGGAGCCCCCAGCCCGGCTCCCCGGCCGAAGCCCGGAGCGGGAGGCACCAGCTGCGCGCAATCCCCCGGTGCCAGGCTCCCCGGGGGTCCCGCCCGTGCGCCTGGAACGGGCAGCTTGGGAACGCGGGGTGCCGGGCGGGAACGGCCGGAGCTGGAGAAATAAACACTTGTTAAGAGAAAACTGTCACGGGTGGGGAGTGCTAGCCGCCCGCGCCCCGCGTTGGGGAGCTGCCGTCCCCCCTGAGCGGTCGGTGGGCTTCCCTTGCCCCTCGCGCATCTCCCGTCGGCGTTTTTATCGGCCAGGGCACGTTCTCGGCCCCAGCTGCGGCGGGAGGTGTTGGCACCGGTTGATAGGGTTGGTTTTCCCACCAAGCGGACCTTTCTTCCCGTGAAAAACGCCATATGGAGCCCGCAGCCTCGCTCGGCTGGGCGACCACCTGGCCAGGTGAGCGCGTCCCTCCCCATAAATACCGGCACAGCTCCGTCCCCCGCCGGAGACCTTGGATGACGCCGGAGGTACGTCGCGCTCCGCTCTCCGATGTCGCTGTCTCCGGCTTGGCTTCGTCGCGCCAAGACGCTCTGCGGGGACTGAGCCTGGGCGCAGCTCGGGAGCGTCGCCAGGGATGGGTCCGGTGCTCTATAGGTGCCTGTGCCTGGGAGGCTGCAGGGGCTGCTGCGTCCCCCGGCACCGGGGAGGGCTCGCGGGGGTTTGGGCGTTTTGCAGCATCGCCAAGTCATGGCGTCGCCAAACGCAGGGGACTGCGGCGTTACGGGTGGTCGTGCTTGCAGCCGTAGCGAGGGTGCAAGTGGCAAAAGGTGGAGATTGAACTAGAGCAGCTGCCTTGGAAGGAAAAGCAAGCTCTGGGACAGTGAGCTGCTCCCCACGTCGGGCGTTTGGGCATTTGCCGGTCCGCTCAGCCCATCACACCAGGGCTCGGGGCAGGGCTCGGATCCCACCCGCCGGTGAAATGTCACTCCGAGGAGCCGAGCGCCGCGGGAAATGCTGCCCCAATGCCTCTCGCCATGGGTGGGAGCCGGCGCGCTGCCTCGGCGAGGGGTCCCGGGGGACCCCAGCTGTGCGAGGATGGGGCAGGGGCAGTGCTGGGGGGCAGCGGAGGAAGCTCCAGGCGGGGAAGGCGGTGAGCGGGGTGCCGGTGGGGGGATCCCTTGCTCTGTCCCAGCACAGCTGCTGTGAGATATTCTGGGTTCCCAGCGCGGAGCCGGGAAGGGGTGGGAGAGGCGCAAGCCAAAGGACCTTGGTGTCTCTGGCCGCTGCCACCCGTCCTGGGCCAGGAGAGATGTCCAAGCTGAGCATGGTGAATGAGGAGGTGACTGCTCTGCGTCGCCATGAAATGGTGTTTGCTCCTTTGCCGGTGAATGATCCGCCCTGGCCTCGCGGGCAGCCCAGCCTAATTCCAGGAGGGACCGGCGGGATGAGACCCCGCACGAGGCAGGGGCTGGATGGCTGGAAGTCGGTCCTGGTGGTTCACTGGGAAACAGACACCTCCCAGCAAAACCAGTATGGCCAGTGGGAGTGCCCCAGTCACCCCCGTTGTCTGTGCCAAATCTCCCTCCCAGCCAGGGGGGCTGAGCCCGTCCCTGCCCCTCTGCGCGCAGGATGGCATCCTCGAAGCCAGTGCTGTCGCTGCTGGTTGCAGCTCTCCTGCTGCACGTGGCCACCACGCTGAAGATCAGCGCCTTCAACATCAAGACATTTGGGGACTCCAAGATGTCCAACCAGACTGTTGCAGATATCATCGTCTCTGTGAGTGCGAGGGGGAGAGGAGCAGTCCTGGCTGTGCTCTGGTCTCTGGGGTGCAGCCAGCTTGGCGCAGCCAGACACCAGCTTTCTGCAGGCATCCATCCATCCAGGTGTCCATCTGTGTGTCTACCCACCCATCAATCCACTTGTCCACGCAGCCCCCCCATCCATCACCAATGCCTCTATCCATCCACCCCACTATCCGTCCATCCATCCATCCATCCATCCATCCGTCCGTCCGTCCGTCCATCCGTCCGTCCGTCCGTCCATCCATCCATCCATCCATCCATCCATCCATCCATCCATGCCTCCATCCGTCCACCCATCTGCTCTTCCCCCATCGCCATCTCCAACCTTGGGCCGTCTCCACTCTTGCCTGTCCCCAGCCAAGGGTGGGCATTGCTTGGTGCTGCCCAGGTTCCTCACTCAGAGCATCCTGTGAACAAGGAGCTACTGGGATGGCGGGTGGTAGACAGACAGGGTGTTAGAGGACACTGTGTCACCCCAGGGTTCTTCCAAGCCAGAGGATGCCAGGAGAGGAGCTCCCTCCCTGGCTCTGGGGTCCCTGCTCACCCGCTGCTGCCAGCCTGGGAGCCTTTGCAGCCCAGCCCAGGCACCCACAGGTGCCCTCACGAACAGCTCTTGGCCAGAGGCCAGCAGCTCTGAGCTTCTCCCCCCAGATCCTGTCGGAGTATGACATCACGTTGGTGCAGGAGGTCCGGGACTCTGACCTGAGCGCTGTGCAGAAGCTCATGGACCAGCTCAACAGGTGACCCCGATGGTGCAGGGCAGGGGGGGTCTGCAAATGGGATGCCAGGACAAATCCTGTTTGGCATCTTGCCATGCCGGGGCACCTCCGGCTCAGCCGCGGAGAGCGCCACAGGTGCTGGGCAGCACCGGGAGCCTCCGCTCACCCTCTCTGCGTCTCTCTCCCAGCGCATCCTCGCACCCGTACAGCTTTTTGGACAGCATCCCCCTGGGTCGGAACAGCTACAAGGAGCAGTACGTCTTCATCTACAGGTAAGGGATCTCGCGTCCCTCATGTCACCCGCTGTCCTCCCCAGCATCCCCCAAAGGGTGGTGGGTACCTCTGGGCGCCCTGGCTGCAGCAGGAGCCGTGCTGGGGGCTGCCCCACTCTCCTCCCTCAGGTCAGACATGGTCTCTGTGCTGGGAAGCTACTACTACGACGATGGCTGCGAGTCCTGCGGGACCGATACCTTCAGCAGGGAGCCTTTCATCGTGAAGTTCTCCTCGCCCACCACGCGTGAGCAGAGCCGGCATTGGGGGCTGCCCGGACCTGGCACAGGGTCCCCTCCACATGGGGCTGAGCCTGGAGCTGTGCTTGCCAGGCGGGGGAGCTTGCACCCCAGAGCCCAGCTCAGGGGCTCTGCTGGGGTACCTCATTGCTGTGGGGCCTTCTCCCACCTGTGGGTGCCCAGGGGTCCTGGGTACCTGCCCAGCAAGGCTGGCACTGCCTGCTGTTTCCCACCACGTGCCATCTCCTGTCACCTCCCACCGCCTGTTATCTCCCACCTTGCTCTCTCTCCAGTTGCGTGATGTCTCCAGCTGTTTCGCATCGTGTCCCACATCCCTGCTGCTTCCCGTCTTGTGCCATATCCCACCATCTGCTTCCTCTAGTTGGGTGCCATCTCCCATCACGTGCCATCTCCCATCACGCGCTGTCTCCCATCACCTCCCATTTCCCACCTTGTACCCTCTCCTGCCCCATGCCATCACCTCCACCTCCGTGGCAGCTCCCCAGGGCACACACATTCTCCCATCTCTCTCCCACTCCCGTCTCCCTCCCAAAACCACAGTGGCTTGGAAAAAATGATGGGAAACAAGCAGCAAACCCCAAACCACGTGCAGAGGGATGCAGCTCCCTGCTGGAAATTCCGGCCTGGAGGACAGGCAGATGACACCAAGCCAACTGACCCTTTCCCTTCGGCAGCTTTTCCCAGCTGGTAGCTGGGGCTTGGCCCAGGGTGGTCCCCTGGGGTTCCTGCTCCCTTCCCGGGTGCTGCACCTGAGCAGGGGGCTGACGGCCGCTTGTCCGGCAGAGGTGAAGGAGTTTGTGATGGTGCCCCTGCACGCTGAGCCCAGCAGCGCGGCGGACGAGATCGATGCGCTCTACGACGTCTACACCGACGTCGTCGACAAGTGGGCGACTAATGTAAGCGGTGGCAGGGAGCTCGGCCCCTCCCTGGGGCAGCTGGGCAGGCTGGGGTACGGCCACCAGACATCCCAGCAGCCGTCCTGGGATGGACGTGTCCCGCAGGAGACCTCTCGCACCCGTCGGAGCGGGTGCCACCCCGGTGATACCCAGGCGGGGAGCTGCTGGGCGGCCCCGCTGCCATTACTGGGAGCTTGTCCCCTCGTGCTGGGGAGCCCCGGGGTGGTTTCTGGCTGCCCCGTAAGGTTTTAGGGAGCCCTTGGTGCCCCGTAAGGTGCGCGGGCAGGGACACAGCGCGCTGGCCCGCAGGAAATCCTATTCCTGGGCGACTTCAACGCCGACTGCTCCTACGTGACCAGTGACCAGTGGCCGTCCGTCCGCCTGCGCTCCCTCAATGCCTGCAAGTGGCTCATCCCCGACAGCGCTGACACCACCGTCTCAGACAACACCGACTGCGCCTACGACCGGTGGGTGCTGTGGCGGGGGGCAAAGGCTGGCTCCGGGGGGACCGGCGGGCGCTGACACCCCCGTGATGCCCCGGCAGCATCGTCGCCTGCGGCACCGCGCTGCGCCAAGACATCAACTCGGGCTCCGCCACCGTCAACAACTTCCAGGCGGCTTTCCACCTCCAGAACAAGGATGTGAGTGAGGGGCTGGGGCACACGAGCCGCCTGGCACCGGGATTCAACCGAACACCCCTCCTGGGAGCGCGGGTGGGCTCCCTGTTCCCCAGGGTACACCCGAGGGGTGGCCCAGCCCCAGCCCTTCCCCAGATGCAACCCCTCAGCGTAAGCGTTTTGGGGCATGCTCTGGATTTTGGGGTTGGAGCGGAATGTTGGTGTCCCAGCCGGCCACGACAGCAGTGGCTGGTCCAGATGAGCTCAGCCACCTTTCTGCTTTCTCCCCACACCTAGGCTTTGGCCGTCAGCGACCATTTCCCGGTGGAGGTGACCCTGAAAGCCAGCTGAGCCCATTCCCACACCGGTGGCTACCGGGACATCCTGGCACGCACCCGCGAACCTCGTGGAGTCCACGCAGCCCCAGTGCCAGCCAAGCTGCCCACTGTCTCTGCAAGAAGCCGCTCTTCGGGGTCTTACGGGAGTGGGATGCTCTCCGCTTCCATTAAATAATGAACCTTTACTAGCCCTTGCAGCTCTGGAGGAAGGGTCCCTTCACCCCCTCAGCAGCCCCTCACACCCGAAACCCCATCCCCCTGCCAGGGGCAGCCCCACCAAGGGCTGGAGCCAGGGAGGTCCCCAGGGCTGGGGTGCCCTCCTGCCATCGAGAGCCCCAGACCTGCAGGGCACCAGGCGCTGCTCCCCTCTGAGCTGCCAGTGACACAAGCAGGTACAGCGGGAAGGGCCTGGGAGGCTCCGGGTGGGATTCAGCCCCCTTGCCGGGTCGCAAGATGCCCTTCTGCCAGCTCGGGGGCCGCATCGTCCAGGGCCCGCCTGGCTGTGGGGCAGCTGGTGGGGCACTGATGGTGAGGGCTAGGAAGGCGGAAGACGTGAGTCAGCTCCTGGGAGCTTTCGTGCCTGCTGACGGGGTTTTGGTGCCGGCATGGGGACGGGGGACTCATCCCATGACTGGGTGTGAGGATGGGAAACCCAGCGGCACACGTAAGAGCCCGGCAAGCCCCGGCACGAGCAGCCATTGCCTCACCGCCTGCCTCACCGCCGGCACCCGGGCAGAGCCGCCGGCTGCAGCAGCTGGCACGACGCCGTGTGCCGGAGTGATGCCATGCGCCGGCGCGGGGGATGCCAGCTCCGCTGCGGCTGCGTTGGGTCACCAGTGGGGCTCTTCTGGATCATGAGCGGGGCTGTTCTGGGTGACCGCCGGGGCTGCTGCAGGGGTCTGCAGCCGCCCGCTCTCGCCGAGGCAGGTGGTGTTCAGCCTGCCTGACCCAGACACCCCGCCGTTTCCTTCTCTCCCCTCTAATTACACCATCTGAATCACTCCCATTAAGGCCACTGCCCTTCGCCGCCGTGCCCCACGCCATGACCTGGGGCGGGGGTCACACCGGCTGCAGCACCCCGAGTCCCAGCACCCAGCCAGCCCTACCGGGATGTCCGGCACCGCTGCGCTGCCCTGGCTGCCCTTTGGCACATCAGCGCAGGGGCGGCTATGCCGGCCCCACCCTGCTGCCTCGGGGTTGTTGGGTTTCCCAATGTAGGAATGAACCGAAAGCCATGCCAAAACCCCCACGGGGGTGTCCGACTCATCCTGTTTTGCCGGCAAATCCACTGGGAATAAAGCTGCCCGTCCTGCTGCCGGGAGGGCAGAGGTGCTGCGCACTTGGCAAGGTAAGGACGGATCCGGGCTCGGCACCTTCAGCTGCGAACTGGGAGGGACTGGGATGAGCTGGGATGAGGAGTAGCTCCCTTACTCCGACCATGGGGGCTGCAATCAAGTTTAAGGATGTGGAGCAGCCCGGGGTGCCAGCAGCAGCAGCTGGGGCTGGTGGGTGATGGAGATATCCCAGCGGGGAGCGGAGCTGGGAGATCCCGGGGGCTGGCAGAGGCGCTGCCAGGTGGATTCACCATGGCGGGACAGGGTTTAGCCTCCCCTGGGACCGGCAAGCCGCCAGACAGCCCGTGCCAGCTCCACAGGCTGCTCCAGGCAGTGCCCACCACAGCACACTGTTGAATGCCAGGACTTAGGAAGGACCTACGTGGATTATTTTTTTTGCTCTGTCCCCACATCTGAAGCAGTTTCCCAAGTTTGGCTCCCATCGCTGCACCCCTGCAGCTCAGCATCCCTCCTGGCAGGATGGGGACCGTGGCGCTGGCACTGTCCCTGCTGACCACCACTCTCCTGTGCCCGGCCACTGCCATGCTGCGCGTCGGCGCCTTCAACATCCAGGCGTTCGGAGACACCAAGATGTCCAACGAGGGAGTGGCGGGCATCATCATCAGCGTGAGTGCGGCCGGGGATGGGCTCTACGCTGGGGCAGACCCAAAATGTGGCTGCCGTGCCAGTGACACGTGGGCACGCGGCAGTGGATGGGATGGCATCCCACTTCCAGGGATGCCGGGGGTGGATGAAGGCTTGGCGGGGACCAAGATGGGATGTCAGGCACACCCCGTGGTCCCTCTGAGCCCTCTGTGGGGACATCTGCCCTGGGGACGAGGGATGTGTGGGTCCCCGCGGGGCTGCACCCAGCACGGCCTGGAGATGGGTGGGAGAGGAGAGGGTGGTCCTGAGCCAGCAGCTCCCTCTCGCCTTCACTGTCCCTCTTGGCCCCGCAGATCCTGCGCCGCTATGACGTGGTGCTGGTGCAGGAGGTGCGCGACTCCGACCTCAGCGCCGTCACCGAGCTCATGGAGCAGCTCAACAGGTAGTGTGGGGCCAGGGCTGAGAGCACCTGGGCTGAGACGCCGGCGTTAGCACGGAAAGCCAAGCTGCCTGAGCAACAGAAGGCCAGAAAAGGTCGTCCATCAGCAGAGGGTTTGCTTTTGGAGAGGGGAATAGGGGAAAAGTGCTGGGGCTGAAGCTTTGAGCAGGCACTGAACAAGCCACGGGGAATGACCTGGGGAGGGGAAGGGGGATACAGTGGCACAAAACCCCCCCGAAAGCCACAGTCCCACCCGAGCACACAGGATGGAAAGAACTACAGCTCTGGCCAGCTCCATCTCCAAAACCCAACAGGACGGGGCAGAGGTGAGACAGGGGATGACAGGGGTAGGGGCAGGCAGCCCCCTGCACCCAAGACCCTGTTAGTGGCAAGGGGACCCCGGGACGGACCCAGCAGCAGATGATGCCCTGAAGCAAGCGGCTCAGGCACCCCAGGAGGAAAAGGGGCTGCTGGGTGGGCTAAAACTGGCGCCAGCTGGGTGCTGACCCCATTTTGGGTGAGGGCAGGGGCTGGGCTGGAGCCTGGCGGACGCTGCTGCCGCCCTGTTGAAAGGCAGCGAGTGCTCCTGAGCGGGTACACCCAGCCCGCGTCCTCGCCCCTGCGGCGTCCCCTCCAGCACAGCCACAAAGCAGCCGCGGCAGGGCAGGTGACGCCAAGCTCCGTGGGGCCTCCGGCTGCTCGTTAACCTAATTTAGCTTTGCTGCAAATGATGGTGGGGAGCATCCCTGCAGAGAAAGGGCTGGCAGGAGCCGCCCCGCGTCCTGCCCATGGCCGGCTGTGCCCGAGCAGCCACCCCGGGGTGGTGGGAACGGCAGGGTGGCTCGGAGCCGGTACGCCCCATGTCACCCCACGGCCGGGGCAGGGTAACCCATGGGGACAGCAGAGCAGGATCAGCCAGTGCCAACCCCACGGCCGCCCACCTTGGGCCATGCCGAGGCCACTCCAGGACGGTACCAGCCATGTCACCGGTGCCAGCCATGTCACCGTCCTGCCTTTGCGTCTCCGCAGTGTGTCCACGTCCCCGTACGACTACGAGATCAGCAGCCCCCTCGGACGGGACAACTACAAGGAGATGTACCTCTTCATCTACAGGTAACAGGGCTGGGCACGCTCCTGTGGTACCATGGGGTCACCAACACCGTGGAGGGGATACAGGGGCCATGCCAAGCCTCAGAGTCATCATCCCTTTGGTCCTGCAGGACAGATGTCGTGTCCGTGGTGGACACCTACCAATATGAGGACCCCCAGGACATCTTCAGCCGGGAGCCGTTCATCCTGAGGGTCTCAGCACCCCAAACCAGTAAGCAGGGGGACAAGCGGCCCTGGGTGGTGGCACGGGGTGGCCATGGGGCTGACGTCCCTCTCCGCTGGCAGAGGTGGAGGAGTTTGTGCTGGTACCGCTGCACTCGGCCCCGCAAGATGCCGTCGCCGAGATCGATGCGCTCTACGACGTCTACCTGGCCATCATCAGCAAATGGGGGACCGACGTGAGTGCCGCTGGCACCAGGGGTGCCACCGAGGGTGGGCGCTGAGCCCTGGGCACAGTTCGACCCATGCTCGGTCCCCACCCCGAGGCCAGCGCAGCTGGTGCACAGGTGGTGGGATGGGGACCTGGCTCCCACCCCATCCCCTGCCCCTGGGGCTGCCCCGGCACCCAGGGCCAACCCCCACGGGAGGGCTGGTGTCGGGGGCAGCCCCGTTCCCCAGCCGCCACGATGTCCCCATCTTCCCATCGCAGAACATCATGTTCCTGGGAGACTTCAACGCCGACTGCGCCTACGTCCAGCTGAGCGACTGGTCGGCCATCCGCCTGCGCACCAGCGACATCTTCAAGTGGCTTCTCCCCGACAGCGCTGACACCACCGTGGGGAAGTCAGACTGCGCCTACGACAGGTGAGTGCCGCCGCGGCACGGCTGTCCCCCTCCCCGGCACCGCAGGACCCCCTGCCCGGCCCGCACCACCGGCAGCCGAGAGCAGGGGCAGGAGCGGGACCCACCGCCTGCGCCTCCCCGGCAGGATCGTGGTGTGTGGCGCCAGGCTGAAGAGAAGCATTGTGCCAAATTCAGCTGCCATCTACAATTTCCAGCGTGCTTTCCAGCTGGAGCAGGAGGAGGTGAGCCGGGCTTGCAAACCCGGGGCTCGAACGGGCACCAAAGCTGAGCTGCCCTGGGTGGTGCTGGCTGCGGGACCGTCGGGATTAGGTAGCCTGGTGCAGCCACGTAGCTGCCGCGTATCAGCTCAAAAATGAGTTGGAGCAGCTCCAGCAGCAGCCCAAGCTGGCTCCAGCCACGGCATGCGTGCCCCTGCCCAGCGCCTGCCTGCTGGGATGCCAGCACAGCCCTGTGTCAGGCACGTGCCCCTCCTGGGACACGGCAGCCCACCGCCGGGTAACGGGGAGCTCGAGGTGACGAGGGACCCACGGGTGGAAATTGCCTAGAATTGGGGTTATCGCCTGTCCCCATGGGGAAATGAGACACATGGGGGTTTTCACGGCCTTTCGCAGGCAGGCGTGGGCAGACTCCACGCCGTGGGGCAATCAAAGCCAATTTTTCAACAACCCATAGCTGGCACAGAGCTCTCAAGCGAGATACGGGGGTCTGGGATGGCAGGGACCCCCCTGCCACTGCCCGCCCCAGCTACGCCTGGGCATCTCTCCACGAGAGGTGCTGAAACTGAGCCTTGCGCCTGGAGTGTCTTGGGGCTGGGGCCGCTGCGTTCCCCCCCAGCAGGCAGAAGGTTCTGGCAGGGTGATCGCAGCTGCCCTGCCAGCCCCATCAGCCCCGTGCGGGGCCTGGGGCTCGCTGAACCCTTGCGTTACCCCTCCCCACCTCTTGCCCTCCTCCAGGCCCTGGCAGTCAGCGACCACTACCCAGTCGAGGTGAAGCTGACAGCGTGAGCTCCTCCTGCGGCCGCAGACCACAGTCCAGCTCCAGCTCCCACCACCAGTCCCTGTGAAGGCGCTCCCCGCAGCCCCGTCCATGAGCCCTGTGTGTGGGCTGCTCCGGGTCCCGGTCTGGAGCAGGGCTGCAGCCGGCCGCCGGCCGTGCCCAGACCACCCCAGCCCACCACGAACCAGAGCCCGGGGACAGGCCAGCAGCCAGCTGCCCCGTCACTGGAAGCGGTGACCACAGACAGGCTGGGGAACAAAATATACACCTCCTACCTCATCAAAGACTTTATTGACAAATCTCTATCACAATCAGCTGTTGGACAGGAGGGAGGACATCCAGGGACCGCTGGGCTCGGGCCACAGCAGCATCAAGACCCTCTCCCTGTCCGTCCCTCGCGGGAGCCGAGCAGGCGGCCGTCCCCGCTCTCAGGAAAGGCAGCAGTGGTGTCAGGCACTCTATGGGGACTAAGGGGAAGGGGCGGTCGGGGCGGCCACAGGAGCAGGCAGCACATCACCAACTGGTGACACCACAGATGGCTTCGCCGTAGAGGTCTACAGCTACAGCAGTGTTTTGGAGGGCCACTCCAGCTCCTGGGACCAGGCCCCGGCCAGATGGCTCCTCAGCTCTTCTTCTTCTTCAGCATCTCCATGTACATGCGGAGTGACTTCTGGATGGACTCTTTCGAAATGAAGCTGATGAAGTTTTGAATGTCTTCCTCTCGGTGAGCTACCAGGCGGTCCAGGATTGCCTTCCTCATCATGGATTTGGTGAGCTGACGGGCATGGTCTGCGGAGAGGAGAGCAAGGATGGGGAACGCGTGCGGTCCTCGCCCCCGACCAGCTCTCAGCCGCTGCTGCCATGCGCAGGTCCCTCCGTAGGGGAGGTACCACACACCAAAGGGCTCTTTAAACCAGCAGGGAAAGGTGGAAGAAAAACCCACCGGCTGGAAGTGAACTGGATAAATTCTCCTATAATAAATTATGATCTGTACCGCTCAGTGGGGAAACGACTGATCTACCGCGACAGATGACAAGAAGTTGTGCACCTCATCCTCTTTGCACCCCCCGGAGCCCAGTCCCCGGCCCAATACACACCACCGGGCTCAGGACAGCAGTAACCCAACAAAACTCTCCGCTGTTTGAAACTGCTCTGGCTCTAAGCTCCCTCAGCCCAACCCCTCTGACCTCTGGCAAGACAGTCTGCCCATGCCAAGCATGCCGTACGCAGGCCAGCAGCACTGTCCCCTCACGCTCTTCCCAACAGCAGGCTCTGGGCCACTTCCGTATGGATACGCGGACACCGCCGGAGCAGCGCGGGCTGCTGGCGCTGACCGAGGCCCCCAGCACACATCTGCTCGCACACACGCACGGGCGCAGAGCCACGTGCCGTGATGAGGCAGCACATCCGCTGCACAGAGGTCACACGCACGCTCTCCGTGTGCTTCGGTCGTGACGGTGAAATGACGACCAGCCGCCCCACGCCCTGGGAACCCCGAACCGCTCCAGCACCTGTGTGTGCTGCAGACACCTCCACCCCTGGCTCTGACCCAGGGCTCTGGGGAAGGACCCACACGGTGCCTCCTGGAAGTCAGGAGAGAGCACAGCTGAGACATGCTCCTCGCTCTGGGGGGCTGAGGTTTCAGTCTAACGCCAGGACAGCAGGGCAGAGAGCTGTTTAGGGACCCTCTTCTAAGGCTGGGACACCAAGAGACAGTCCTGGGACCTGTGCATTTCTGCCCAGTTTGATTCAGGTGTCTACAGAAAGAGCAGCTGAAGACCGATACATAGCTGCACCTCCCTGCAGTGCTGTGGAGGTGGCACAGGATGGGATAGCTCAGGTCTAGCTCTGGCTGGCATAGAGTCCTCTCCCTGCCCAGAAACCACGTGCTGCCAGCCACGGAGCAGCCCAAACATGCACGTGAAGTCATCGCTTGCTGCCTGTCTTCACGCCCCCATTGCTATCCCCCACTCAGCGGAGGGCCGAGAGTTGATCCAGCCCGCAAGGCAGACCAGCCCAGGTCTCCCGCCCAGGCTGTTCCCTCAACTCCACGGCAGCTTCTTTCCTGGGGTAGCACCTTCACTGACAGACACAGGGGATCCGTTCGTACCTGGAGCTCTGGCACCTCTGGGCTGGGCTGGCAGGGCGAGCCGCACTGGAGCCCCATGCCCTGCACGCCCTGCACGGTGTCCTTCTGCGCGGCGGCACGGGCAAGCACGTCTCTGTTAGCCCAAGGCTGCCTGGACTGCTGCGCTGAGCTTTCCTACCTCCCAGCCACCCACATCTTCCCTTTAAATGGAAACATGTAGCATAGATTGCAGTTACCAGCCCCAGCACCTGTCCTTCCCACCCCGACCAGACCCCCTCATCCTCTGCCGGAGGTGCTGCCCTTACCGGGAAGGGCCAGCCACTGTGCCATTACGGCCGCAGCCTTCTCCTGCAGCTTCTCCTCTGGCACCAGCTCGTCCACGAGCCCAAGCCTATGGGCCTCGGGTGCGGGGTGGAGGGAGCCCAGCTGGAGGGAGCATTCAGCAACTCGGTGTCCCACAACGTTCACAAACGTGTCCTTAAACCTAGAAGAGATGGGAGGAAAAGCCACAGTCAGGGAAAGACACCCAGCGGCAGCTGCACCCAGACATCGAGGCTACGAGCACGCGCAGTCCCACTCCCCGGGCGCGGGTCTCTGAGCAGCAGCTACAGGCTCAGCCGCTCTGTGCGAAGTCAGGCGAGCAGAGCCATTTTCGGTACCACCCCAGCAGAGCTCACCCCCCTCTGCACGAGAGCTGCTCTATCTACCCTCAGCGCACAGGTCCCAGCTCTGCCCACTCACTGCGATGTGAAAGCTCCTTCCCAACAGCATATTGACACATTTTTAGGGCAACCAAGGGTCCATTCCTCAGTATGTCAGTGCCCTTGCGCTTCCAGACATCTCCACAGCTATGAGATCTTGCAGTTACACAGCCTGCACCCACAGAGGAGCCTATTCCCAGACTGAGCCTGACCAGGGAGATCTCCCAGCACTCCCGTTTCGGAGCTGACTGCAGAGTCAGAACTGAGCTCCTCACTAGTGAAGGATGCGAGGACATTCTGCAGCCTGAAAGCTTTTCGGACACCTGCAGAACAGCACAGGAAAACGAGGTGCTGTGTCCTGCAGCTGCAACTACCCAATCACTGACACATAAAACTACATCTCAGCAGCCAGTTAAACTGACTAATAAACTCCTTGAAGATGGAATTCTTTTTAGAGACCTACAGGTGACACTAGAAATGCCTACCAGAAGGGAGCCACAATGCCCAGCTGGGCTTCGTTCAGCCCGATGCTGAATTTGGGGTTCTCCACCATGATCCTGTAGTCACACGACAAGGCAATGAGACAGCCCCCCGCCGGGCTGGACCCCTGGCAAAGAGAGGGAAGGAGAGAGTCCAGGTCAGCCCTCGTGTGCTGGTTACAAACGTGCCCCGCACCCCCAGCCGCGCTGCATCCTCCGGAGCAGGGAAGACACGGGGTGACAGAGCTGCCCAGGACAAAGCAGACGTCGCCCCAGGTCTCTGACCACCTAGTTCAAAACAGCCACTAAAGAAGACTTCTGGTACATTTACCAGAGTCAATACTTCCATTTTTCAATGCTCTTTGTTTCTTGCATTTTCCAGCCTGGAAATCTAATTAATTGATCTGCGTTACTCAGGTTGCAAACCCCGCAGTGGCGTTTTCTCGTAACCCTACCCGAGTTTTTAATCCTACTTGAGTTTGTAACCCTAGCTGCCACAGAAACAGGTCTGTCCAGGGGCTTTGTAACACTTTCCGTCTATAAAACTTCCATTTGTGGCCACCTTCGCCATGACTCGGTGCCTGCTTAGCCCTGCGCAGGATGCCTGTGGGAAGCCACTCGGAGACACAGCTGCATTCAAGCACAGTCTCCGGACAGACATAGAACCGCGAGCTGCCGAAGCGGCACTGAAAAACGAACACAAGACACCAGGTAACAGCACATCTACGGATGCTGAGATTCAGGCAGGAACTCCCTGCTGGCCAAGAACCACGGCTGGAGGAGCAAACCTTGCTGAAAAAGGGGCCTGTGACAAACCGCACCGCCCAGCATCCGAAGCATCGCTGCCACAGGGCCGAGGGCGAGCACTTCTCGCACTGCGTGGCTGCCTCCCACCTCCTCCCCTGCCGGAGCAGTGCAGCGGCCAAGCAAGTGACCCTGGGCAGCTCCTACCAGCTTCAGCAACGAGAAAGCAGCTGGTGGGCACGTGATGGGCGTCCTTTGGACTCCTCCTATGCCAACTGCTGGCGTCTCCGGCACTCGTCTGCCAGCGATGCCCTTCTGGGCTTCACCACTGGCCTACAGCCCCCCTCCTGGCGCTCCAGCCTGGAGGGTGGACACCCCGGCGAGGTCCTGGGGCAGGGTATGGCTCCTGCCGCACAGAACACTGCTGAGGGGACTTCAGCCTGCAGCGCTGCTACAGCCCAGCCACACCCACGGCTCCCACGGAGCCTCCAACAGCCCACGCTCCCATGCCTTCCCACACCCCAACGCGCCGGACCCAGCAAACGCATCCCCGCATTTGTTTCGGCGCTGACAAGCCTGATTTTTCAAGTGTCCCTGCCCACGCGGAGCGAACAAGCCGCAGCAAGGGACAGATGGCGCGGAGCGACGGGGAAGGCGGATTGAAAGGACGTACATTGACCGCGGCGACTGTCACCATGTTGGAGCCGTACAGCTGGAGCCACATCTCCTGCACGGCTCTCCAGAACTCGGCGTAGTGCTCCGTGCTCTTCCCGCACATCTCGGTGATGTCCAGGCCAGATGAGAAGATTTTGGGGACAGCCTGGAATTGGGAAAATGCAAACATCACTGAGAGTCGCTGCTCGGGGACGACCCTTTGGCCCTCTAACGCACTCGGCCTGGCAGCATGAGTAAAGGGCAAGCGATTATTAAATGTGACATAAACCAGGGTCTTCTGGGGTTCCAAAACAATCTTCCCAGCGCTCCCATGGCCTGGACTATCCCATCATCTCAGCCCGCAGGGCTGGGACTCGTTGCTTGCAGCACAATTTCTCATTATCAGAGTCCCTGTGCAGGTACTTCAGCCACGCAGGACAAAGCCTGTCCTGTCCTGTTCCCAGGCACCACCTCGTACCCGTACCACATCTGAAAATCAACGCTGGCACCTCCTAGCAGCTCCCTCTGGGCAGTTCAAGGGATGCATTAGGTTTGCAGATAAGCAGCTTTGATTTTAATGACAAATCACAATACTCGGTTGTTATTCTTCTGCTAGAAAAGGGCAGGGAAGCAAGAGCACAGCCCTTCCAAGAACCCCCTCCCCTCTTTCTGCAGCCAAAGCTGCCTCCTGACCATCCTGTGCCAGCAACCAGGGAGCCAACAGACCAAACACAGGCAACGCCTGCCAAACTGCCCCGCAGCTTGTGCCCCAGCTCAGGACAACACGTACGGATGTGAAGATCACGCCCCGGCAGGCCCGGTCGTTCTCCAGCTTCTCCAGACTTATGCAGAACTCGGTGAGCAAGTCCAGGCTGAGGCTGTTCACTGGGGGACTCTTGAACTTCATCGTGGCGACACCTGTGCCGTGGTAACCACAGAGACATCACTGTCTGCTGCCTTGCCCAAAGGAGCTTCACCGGCCTCCCTGTCTCCCCATGCTCACTCCAGATCTTGTCTTTCCACTCTTGGCTCTTCAAAAAGCCCCCAAAGCAGCAGGGCCAAAAGCAGGGCCATGCCTTTGCCCAAACCGGCCTGCAAGCTGGGCTCACGCAGCCAGTGGTGAACGTGGAGCGTAAACCAGCGTGGCACGCCGTGTGTCCCCAAAGACCAGCCACCCTGGGGTCACGTTGCCCGGTGGTTCCCTTCTCTCTGGGCTCACTGGATAAGGTCGAGCCTCCAGCTTCTGTCGCAGCAAACATGCCGAGCCCAGGGGGTCACACACCTTCCTGAGCCTGCTGCCAGCACTGCCACCCCGGCTCTGAGCCCTTGTCCCCTCCCGAATGGCACTAACCTACCCCAACAGGTCCTCACCGAGTTCTCAGGCTGTGCTGCAGCCGTGCCCAGGCTGGGGACAGCGCGAGGACGCGCCGGGGCCCAGCGGGCCCTGGGAAGCGTCAGGAAGGGGCACCCTTTGTTTGGTGTGGGGATGTGGACCTGTGACAGCTACTCCTGGCAGTCAAGACACAGAGATCCCAAAGAGCGGCTCCCCTAAGGAGCACCTGCCACTCTACCAGGTCCCCAAAGCAGGGACCCCACAGAGGGGACGAGGCATGGGCAGGGGACGGGTCACAAGATCTGCCCACGGTGACAGCTGGGGTTTGCCTGAGGCCCCCAAGCAGCACCCAGCCACCTGAAGTACCCATGACTGGTGAGACTCCCACACCCAAACACTTCTGAGGGTCCTGAGCAGCTGAAGGTGGAACATCTGGGGCTCTGGTGGTTTCCCACGCCCAGGGCCACAGGTGCCGTGGGGCAGGCACTGAAGGGGCCCTGCCTGTGCCCCACACTGTCCAGTGGGTTGAGGGTGACACCGCAGAGGTGCCACCTGCCGTACCTGAGCTCTCGTCCAGCTCCACCAGGATCTTGTTGTTGCTGAAGGCACAGCACGGGGCGAGCGGGAGGCCGGGGGGCTGCCGGGCAGCTCTGCCCCATGCCGGCGACTGGTGGCAGATGGGCAGCACACCTGGGGGGACAGAAGCAGGTAGGGCCAGGCAGGGCACAGCCCCCACGGGTGTGAGGCGTGCTCCCTAAAACTGCTCTGCATGGGCAGGGTGGGGACACGGGGACACCCTGACCTGCTGAGGGGGGACACGGGGACACCCTGATCCATGGTGAGGGGACACGGGGGGGACACTGACCCGCTGAAGGGTGACATGGGGACACCCCGACCCATGGTGGGGGGACACAGGAGACACCCTGACCTGCCGAGGGAGGACATGGGGACACCCCAGCCCATGGTGGGGGGACACGGGGGACACCCTGATCCGCTGAAGAGGGACATGAGGACACCCCGATCCAAGGTGGTGGGACACCCTGATCCACCACGGGAGGACGTGGGGCACCCTGGTCACGGCGGGGGGCCGCAGGGGGGGCAGGGGGACACGCTGACACGGACACACGGAGGGCCGCGGGGCCTCCCCGCCGCGGGGCCGGGCGCACCTGACCGGGCGATCCGGCGGACCAGGGCCGCCGCCGCCGCCATCTTCTGCCGCCGGGTCAAGGGGACGGAGCGGGGCCTCGGCCGCGCGTCACCGCCCCGTCCCGCCCCGCCCCGCCGGGCTCGCCCCCAGCGGCAAGCGGCGCCCCCGGTTGGAGCCCCGCCCCATGCCCTGAAGCCCCGCCTACGGCCTGCCCTGCGGCGAGCACGTGCTGCCGCCCCGTGGTGGCCCGCGCGCCTCAGGCTGCCTGCACCGCCCTGCCCCGCCCTGCCTGCACTGCCTGCACCGCCTGCACCGCCTGCACTGCCCTGCCTGCACTGCCTGTACTGCACTGCCTGTTACCGCCCTGCCCTGCCTGCAGTGCCTGCCCTGCCTGTACCACCCTGCCTTGCCTGCATTGCCTGCCCTGCTCCACCTGCACTGCCTGCACTGCCTGCCCTGCATTGCCTGCACTGCCTGTACTACCTGCCCTGCCTGCACCACCCTGCCTGCACCGCCCTGCCTGCACTGCATTGCCCTGCCTGCACTGTCTGCCTGCATTGCACTGTCCTGCCTGCCCTGCTCCACCTGCCCTGCCTGCACCACCCTGCCTGCACTGCCCTGCCCTGCCTGCCCCCCTGTCCTGCCCCCCCTGCGATGGCCTGAGGCTCCCCACCCCACTGCCCGGTGGGAGCTGCCCCCCATGACTGAGTCCCCCAGGGCTGCACACCTGCGGCCCCCCACGCCTCGCCCTGCCTGTGGCTCCTGGCCCTGCCGTGGAGCCCCGGGGAGCTCCTGGGCCAGGGCCAGCCGCCCCCGCAGAGTGCCTGGCGCGGGGCCGCGGGGCCGGGAGCCCTGCTGCTGGCGGCTGTGGATCTCATCGCGGTGGAGGCCGCGCCCGAGGGGCACTGCGGGGGCCAGGGCTGGCCCTGCCGTGCGGGCAGAAAGCATCCAGCAGCGACGTGGTGGGGACGGCGCTGCCCCGCTGCCTGCTCCTTGCTGCCGCCCTGCTGGGTGCCCTGACCCAGGCCCCGGGGCCCGCGGCCCGCCCCGGCCCCCCACTCCTGCGGTTGCAGCGGCTGGAAGAGCAAGTGGGTGCCCAGGGCAGGGACGCAGCCCAGGGGGCACTCGGTATTTCGGGCCAGGCTCGGGGTTGGCGATGCTGCAGGGGCCCTGGCGTGGGGATGTGGGTTCACCCCACCTCGCCCCGCTCCCCTGTAGTTTTGCCGGCTCCGGGAGGTGACGCTGAGCCATCTCCAGAGCATCGCCAGGAACTACAACATCTCCTACAACATCGATGGATGCTTCCGGGCGCTGGCGGAGCAGGCGGAGGCAACCGCCGCTGCCCGGGCTGCCCTGGGCGCCGAGCTGGCCCGCTTGGCCACCACCGGCCGGCGGCTGCACCGCAGCCTGAAGCAGCTGGAGGGGACAGTGGGTGCCCTGCGGCTGCCACACCACCCGCTCACCCACCCACCGGGTGCGCCGGTGGAGGCTGGCACCAAGCCACACGGCCTGCCGGACGCTGCCCAGAGCTGGGGCAGCCAGCTGGAGTGGGAGCTGCAGGGCCAGGTAACCCCCAGGACCCCCAGCCCTCGGCGCCTGAAGGGGAGGTGGCGGCAGCAACGCCAGCGGGAGGAAGGGCACTGGCTGCCGGACGATGCCGGGCCCGGTGGAGCACCTGGGGAGGATGCAGAGCCCCCTCACAACGCAGTACCGGGAGCCCAAGCCGTGGCACCGGCGCTCCCCGCTGTGACCGCGGTCCTCCAGAAGCAGCTGCTGGCCACCCAGCAGCCACGAGAGGGTAGGTACAGGCCCCCCGCCCCGGCACCCACCTCCCCAGCCTGCTGCGCCGGTGCCGTCCTGCTCTTCCCCAACACCTCAGCTGAGCACATGGCTGTCCTGGGGCTGGGGCCGTGCCGGTGTCACCGAAAATCCGGGAATAAAACCTCGTAACACCAATGTAGTGTTAAAAGGCAGGCATTCTTTATTGCGACGTCGGATGCATGGGGGATAATTCTGCCGAACGTGTATACCCTATACCCTTTCCGTGCAGTTTATATAGATCAAAATATACATATTCATCTGATTACATAAGCCCTTTCTTTCATAGTCAAATCAGTCTATTTTCATACACTCCTCCCACCCGCACTTGCGCAGTGCCTCCTAGTGGTGGTCGTCGGGGGTCCTAAGATGAAGGCTTATCCTCTTCATCACAGTTTCTGCGCAAACTCAGTCCTCTTCTGGCTCTTGTCCCTGCGGCACGGGTCATCTTGACCAGTTCTAGGCACCTGCTGGTTTTAATTAAAACTAACTTCTTTGGGGAGAGATGTATGACTTTTTGCTTCAATTAATTCACACAATAGATAGGTACCACAAATACACCTGCAATCATTTGGTAACGCTATTTCTATTAAAAATCCCCCTTCACCATTATTGTTTAACATTAATGATTACCTAGGGACTAAACCCTCTGTTCCCAGACCAAATGTCCAGATGGGCAGGGCTGTACAAGGGACATAGCAGCATTGTTCGTGCTTTATGATTAACTAATTCCATCACCGTGGTTACATTTCCCCCCTTTGGAAGTTTTGAAATAATTATCTTTTCAATACTTCCATAATTAAATTTTTCTTGATCATATAATGATTAAATACTATTAAAATATACTTTTCAAAATTACAACACTACACTTATAGTCCACTTGTTTCGCTATAGGGTGGTGGAAGTGTTACAACCGACTCACTAAGGTTTTGTCTTCTTGCAATAGCCTGAATAATCATTCGATTAAAAGCTGTTCTGTTGGTGAGTTCCTTTTTTAGACAATAATAAATGAGCAGTATTATTATTAAAACTACTACCAGTAAAAGCAGTCCGGTACCGACTAAAGATTTGACCCAAGAACTAATATTCCACCTGAATCCATTAAAAATTTTATGAAGCCAATTTTCTTGCATGTCTTGTTGAATTTCCCCATGGGACTGATTCTCCTACCGCCCTTGGGATTGGAAGACATGCAGTTATTTGGGTCACATTTTGTAAATTTGCAAATTCTTTTATAAGCCCGATCATCAAATTTTTTTCTGGAGTCCTCCTTAGGAGGTATATTAATTGTTCTGCTTTTATTGGCAGTGAATCAACGTTTTCTGTTCTTACTTCTAATACACTGAACAGTGCTCCTATTATCATCAGTTTCCAGATCGAGATACAGTCTCCTCGCATTTTACAGTAATAACTACTCTTTTTAGATATATTTCAAAGTCAGTTTTGCAGTCTCTGGATCTCTATTGATGACTCTCCACGAAGGGGCCTTCTTCACTCGAGTGTAGTGTATCCACGGTTCCACCCCTTCTACTTTGATTGCAGTGTAAGTTGTTAACAGTACCTGAAAAGGTCCTTTCCACTTTTTCTGCAGTGGTTCAGAGTTCCAAGTCCTTATGTACATGAAATCACTTGGTTGATACTGATGCACAGGTGTATCCAAAGCAAGCGATCTGGTCAGCACAATGTATTTTCAGAGTGCTTCAAGTGTTTTTCCTAAATAAACCAAATACATTTTTAAATCTGTTCCCCCTGCTATTTTTATATCCCCTGGGATTAAAGGAGTCTGATAAGGTTTGCCATACAAAATTTCGTATGGACTTACACCATCTTTAGATCTTGGTTGGATTCTGATTTTCAGAAGTGCTAATGGTAAAGCTTGTGGCCATTTTAAAGACACCTCTTGACAAATTTTACTTATTTGTCTTTTTAATGTTTGGTTCATTCTTTCAATTCTCCCACTTGATTGTGGCCTCCAGGGGGTATGTAAATCCCAATTTATTCTTAAAATTTTACTTACTTGCTGAACTATTTCTGCTACAAAATGTGGTCCCCTATCGGAAGACATGCCAATTGGTACCCCAAACCTTGGTATTATTTCTTTTAACAATATTTTAACTACTTCTCTCGCTTTGTTGGTGCGACAAGGAAAGGCTTCTGGCCATCCAGAAAAAGTATCAATTAATACTAATAGATACCTGAATCCATTCTGCCTGGGGAGTTCAGAAAAATCAACTTGCCAGTAATCTCCTGGAATGTTACCCTGTTTTGTTACCCCTAGGGGTGCCCTTTTCCGATTTAAAGGATTATTTTTGAGACAAATTGGACACTTAGCTATTATGGATTTAACTACTCTTGTCATTCCTACACACACCACAGATGATTTTAGGCTTGAGACCATAGCATCTACACCCCAATGTGTCTGTGTATGTTTTTCTTTCGCAAGTTCTAACATAACTTGCGGGGTTACAATTACCTGTTTTTCTGGCGTTACCCACCACCCTTCTGTATTTTGTGATGCTTTCAATTGTTCTGCTAATTGTTCATCCAATTTACTGTATTTTGTTTCAGATTTGGGATTTTTATTTGTTTTACTGGTACTAGTGCAAAGATACCTTGTTCAGCAGCCTCCTTTGCTGTTTTGTCTGCCAATTGATTACCTATGTTTACAGCTGTCCGACCAAATTGATGAGCCTTGCAGTGCATCACGGCCACTTCCTTTGGTTTCTGCGCCTCTTCGAGGAGCTGAAGGATTTCTTCTTTATGTTTTATCGATGAACCTTGGGCTGAGAGCAGTCCTCTTTCTTTCCAGATGGCTCCATGAGCATGAATTACACCAAATGCATATTTAGAGTCAGTCCATATATTTACCCTTTTTCCTTCTGCCATTCGCAAGGCTTGCCTCAATGCCACCAGTTCTGCTTTCTGTGCCGAGGTATTTGCAGGTAGCGTTCCTGACTCCAGTACCTCGGTCGTGGTGACAACAGCGTATCCGGCTATTCGTCTTCCTTCTTTCACAAAGCTGCTTCCATCCGTGAACAACTCCAGATCAGGGTTCTCCAGAGGCTCATCCCTCAGGTCCGGTCTGCTAGAATAGACTTGTTCAACAGTTAGCAGGCAGTCATGTTCTAGATTTTCTGTTGGATTTTTCGTTGACAGAAACATTGCTGGATTTACGATGGTTGTGGTTTTCAGTTCCACATCATCCTGCTCTGGCAAGACAACCTGATATTTTAGCATTTTGCTGGGGGACAGCCAATGACCCCCTTTTGTTCTAGAACAGTTACCACCATGTGTGGTACATATACCACCATCTTTTGGCCCATAGTCAATTTTCGAGCTTCTTGAATCAGCAATACTGTCGCTGCCACAGCGCGCAAACATCCCGGCCATCCTTTACTCACGTTGTCAAGTCGTTTAGAGAAGTATCCTACTGGTCGCTTCCAGGATCCCAGATGTTGTGCCAGCACTCCAAGGGCCAGATGCTGCCTCTCATGGACAAACAGTTCAAAAGGTTTGGTTAAATTAGGTAAACCCAAAGCAGGGGCCATCATCAATGCTTTTTTAAGTTCTTTAAATGATTTTTGGCATTCAGGTGTCCATGTCAGATACAAGTCTTTGGATTCTCTTAAAGCGTTGTAAAGTGGCTTCACATATAGTCCATAGTTTGGAATCCAAAGCCGACACCATCCAATCATTCCCAAAAAGGTTCTCAGCTCCTTTGGACTGTTAGGTTCTGGGATTTGGCAAATGGCTTCCTTTCTTTCGTTGCTTAGTTGCCTTTGCCCTTGAGATATTTCAAATCCCAGATAAATCACTGCTTCTCTTCCTATCTGGGCCTTATTTCTGGAGACTCTATATCCTCCTTGGCCCAGGAAATTCAACAAACTGATAGTAATTTCAAAACATTCTTCTTTGCTTTCTGCTGCTATTAGAATATCATCCACATATTGTAACAATGTCCCCTTTTCCTGGTTTTGTCTCTTCCATATTTCTAATTCCTTTGCCAACTGGTTTCCAAATATTGTGGGGCTATTTTTAAATCCTTGTGGAAGTACAGTCCATGTCAGTTGCATCTTTCGTCCTGTTGCAGGGCTTTCCCATTCAAAAGCAAATATGCTTTGACTTTGTGCATCCAGAGGTATGCAAAAGAAGGCATCCTTTAAATCTAGTACAGTAAACCATTTATACTCCTCTTTCAGGGATGTCAATAAAGTATAGGGATTGGCTACTACTGGGTGTATATCTTGAACTATTTGATTTATAGCTCTTAGATCCTGGACTAGTCGATATTCCCGTCCCCCAGGTTTCTTTACCGGTAATATAGGTGTGTTGTATTCTGACTCGCATTCTACCAAAAGCCCATATTCCAAAAATTTCATGATTAACCCCTCTAATCCTTTTCATGCCTCCCACTTAATAGGATATTATTTTTGTCTTACCGGTTTGGATCCAGGTTTTAAGGTCACTTTTACCAGTTCTGCCAATTTGGACTGTCCCGGAACTTCATTTGCCTAAACCAAGCGGGATTACTGCGTTTTCCACCTCTTCTGGAATTTGTTCCTCCTTAAAAGAATCCTGTAACACAAACACCCTTGCCTCTACGGCTTTTGATTCTGGTATCAATAATTCAATTTCTTCATTTTTTTTTTAAAGTTATTTGTGCCTCTAATTTGCTTAATAAATCTTGTCTTAACAAAGGCAACGGACATTCAGGCATATATAGAAACTGGTGAGTTACCCACTGTTTTCTCAATCTAAATTTCAACAGCTCTAAGAAAGGTTAATTTTCTTTTTACCCTGTCGCACCAACAACATCTACAGATTTATGACTACATTTCCCTTTACATGTGTTTAATACCAAAGAAGTGGTCCTTGTATTTATTAAAAATTTTACTTCCTCATTCCCTGTCTTCTCAGAGAGGGGCTTGGAGGGGAGAAGCCGATTCTGCTACCCCCCCCCCCCCGTCCTTCCCTGTGTCCTTCCCGAAACCAGGCTAAATCTTCCTGCCCCCCCCCCCGAAGAAACGGAAGGACTGTCTGTCTCAGATTTTCGGTCCTCCTCATTACCTCCCCATCTCCGACAAGGTGCAACCATTAATTCAACATCATCCTCCTCAGGCTCATATTTCAAACACTCTTTGCCAACACTACAAGCGACGCAACATTTTTTGAACCCTTTTCGCAGTTTCCTTTCTTTAAAGCCATTACCATAGAACCGCGCGGATGTATCCCACACTGCCTTTGCCATTCTGAATGATTTCTCAACGAGAAAAACAGATCTACATATGTCATTTCTTCCTATTTACCTTCCCTTTTACAAAACAACATCAATTGCAAAATGGTATTATAACACAGTGTCCCGTCCTCCGGCCACTTCTCCCCATCATCCAGAGTATATAACGGCCACCAATGATTACAATATTCAATTAACTGTTTCCGAGTTAAAGGAACCCCCCCCAGTTCTTTCCAGTGCTTTAAAATACATCCCAAAGGCGTGCCCCTTGGGATGGGTCTTTTACTCGGAAAGGTGCCCGTCCTTCAAATGACCAGTGGTAGTGATTGTGCACTATATCACAAACACTAATCAGAGGGACCCCAACCCTTGTTGGAGCTCCCTTTTGGGATCCCAGCCCCCTGCTGAGATCCTGGAGACTTCAACCCCCTGTTGAAGACCTCCCCCTTGGGCCCCGCTCCACCGGCTTTCACCGAGCAGAGACTTTCCACAAAGGTACCTTTTAGCCCAACTCTACGAGGTTTTCGCCGTGATTTACGAGCAGGCGTATATTACACTTAAAGAATGCCTTAATTAAATTCCAGGGGACTTACTTGGAATCCTTCGGTCCGGGGATCAGAGGTTCTCCTCGAGAATCCCTCGATGCCAGCTGGAGGTCCCGTGATCCCGTGGATCCGTCGGTTTTCACAAGCAGAGTCCCACCTGGGTCGCCAGAAACTGTCACCGAAAATCCGGGAATAAAACCTCGTAACACCAATGTAGTGTTAAAAGGCAGGCATTCTTTATTGCGACGTCGGATGCATGGGGGATAATTCCGCCGAACGTGCATACCCCATACCCTTTCCGTGCAGTTTATATAGATCAAAATATACATATTCATCTGATTACATAAGCCCTTTCTTTCATAGTCAAATCAGTCCATTTTCATACACTCCTCCCACCCGCACTTGCGCAGTGCCTCCTAGTGGTGGTCGTCGGGGGTCCTAAGATGAAGGCTTATCCTCTTCATCACAGTTTCTGCGCAAACTCAGTCCTCTTCTGGCTCTTGTCCCTGCGGCACGGGTCATCTTGACCAGTTCTAGGCACCTGCTGGTTTTAATTAAAACTAACTTCTTTGGGGAGAGATGTATGACTTTTTGCTTCAATTAATTCACACAATAGATAGGTACCACAAATACACCTGCAATCATTTGGTAACGCTATTTCTATTAAAAATCCCCCTTCACCATTATTGTTTAACATTAATGATTACCTAGGGACTAAACCCTCTGTTCCCAGACCAAATGTCCAGATGGGCAGGGCTGTACAAGGGACATAGCAGCATTGTTCGTGCTTTATGATTAACTAATTCCATCACCGTGGTTACACCGGGGGCTGTGGGCACTGTCGCTCTGCGCCTGGCTGGCCATCCCAGCCCCCCAGCTCGGTGCCCTCCTCTCCTACACCACCGAGGACGGTGGCAGTGAGCTTGCCGTTCATGGCTGTGGTGTGGACCTCCCTGGCTCTGCGCACTTCGTCATCGGAGACGGGCAGTTTCGGGAGCTCTCGGTGACGTGGCTCTTGGATGGCAAGTGGCACCACCTCTGCCTCACCTGGTCCTCCGGCCAGGGCCAGTACCGCTTCTACGTGGACAGGTGGCTGCTGGCCGCCGGCTCCGTCTTCCAGCAGGGCTATGAAATTCCCACGGGTGGCTCACTGGTGCTGGGCCGGGAGCAGGACCACCCCGGCAGGGACTTTAACACTGCAGAAGCTTTTGTGGGTCACCTGGCTGGCTTCGCTCTCTGGAGCCGGGCTCTCCTGCCTGAGGAGGTGGCCAGCATGGCAACCGGCCGGTGGCTGCCCCGCGGCCCCCTCCTCAAGCTGGCTGATGCCTCCCTGCAGGGCGGGGTGTGGAGGGTGCCGTGCCCCTGCCTCCAGCACTGCCTGTGACGAGCCCGGCAGCAGGACCAGTGCCGGCTCCCATCAGTCACGGCTGGCTCACGGTGCTGATGCCGGCATGAGCTGCATCCTCCTGGGGTGGTGGGTCACCAAGCAGAGAGGGCATCTCGGGACCGGGACCACTGGCGGTGGGGAAAAGCGAAAGCGGCTTTGGCAGCCAGGGTACGGCAGAGGTGGGACCCAGTCCAGGGGCCTGTGCCAACGGCGGGAGGTCGCCAGCTCCTGTCCCAGAGGGTGTACAGCCCCATTGATCCTATTAAAATGCTCCGAGCGGAGAAGAAACCTCATTTATTTCTGGTCTCGCTCTTCCCTGCAGCGCTCGGTGCCTCTTCCAGCCGGGCAGAAGCTGCTCCGCGCAGGCAGCCGGAGCCCCGGGCTGGGTCACGCGCGGGTGACCCCTGCCGCTGAGTCAGGCCCGGGGGGAAGCTGGAGCGCGGAAAAGCCCGTGACCGTGATGGGGAGTGAGCCAGAGGTGCCAGAGCAGGTGCCGCGCATCCCGCGCCGGAGGGGCTCCTCGGGCTGCCGAGCCTTGGGCCGAGCTGTGCTGCTCCGGGGGGCTGGGGCGAGGCACACAAAATGGCCGCTCCCCCAGGCCCGCGTCCCCCAGGGGGCGGCGGGGCCTCCCCACCCGGAGGCCGTGCCCGGGCCCGGCGTGGGCAAGGCCTCGCAGCGGCCCCGCAGCCTCCCGGGCTGCTGCCGCGGCTGCCACGCCCGCGTCAGGCCCCACGCCGGGCCCGCCGCCGGTGGCGGCTGCGGGACGCAAAGCGCGACGGGCTCCGGCCCCTTCCAAGGGACGGGGCGCTGGGCCTGCGGGCTGGACTACAACTCCCATGGTGCCGCGGGGCGGGATGGCCCCCGGCGGCCGCCGTAGCGCTCACGTGAGGGCCGGTGGCCCGGCGGGTCACATGACCTCCCGGTAGAGGCAGGGGCCGGCGGAGGTGCGCGCTGTCGCTGCCGCGCATGGCCAACGTCGCCAAGAAGGTGTCGTGGTCCGGTCGCGACCGCGACGACGACGACGAGGACGGGAGCGCCGGGGAGACCACCCCGCTGCTCAACGGCACCGGCCCCGGCGCGGCGGGCGCCGCCCGGCAGGTGGGCACCGGTACCGGCACCGGGATGGGGGCTCGGCCCCGTCCCGAGGCTCCCTGCGCCGGGGGGCTGCGGGAGGGGGGCTGCGGCCGGGGGTTGGGGCCGTGCGCGTTGCCCCGGGGCTGGGCGAGAGGTCGGGGCTCCCCCCCGGGGTCCCCCAGGCCGGGGAGGGCAGAGCCCGGCGCCGGGAGAGATCCATGGCCGGGCCCTCCCGGGGGGAAACCGGAGCGTGGGGGCTGGCTGACGGCCCGGCCCCTGTCACAGGCTGCCGGGACTCTGACAGGACCCCGTGGGGCCGGCTGCTGCCTGCTGCTGCCTGCTCGTCGGCCTGCACCCGTTGCTGCCGCTGCCCTTGTTGTTTCAGCTGGCAGTGCCCGCTGCCCGGCACCCAGACCCACGGCATGGCGGTGGGCACCGTGTGGCACGTAGGGACCCATGCCGGTGAAAAGCGAGTCTGGCGCGGGGCAAGTCACAAACCCAGCGAGGCCGATTCCTTCTGGAAAATTAATTCTTGGTAATTAACTGAAGAGAAGCTCTTCTCTGGAGTACCTGGAGGCCATCACTCAGTCTCTCTGCGCCGTGGCTCTGACCACGGCCCTTGCCGGGATGTCCTTGAATTTCCTCTGAAGAGTTTGCTGGGAGACCGGAGCTTGGAGGAGGAGGAGGAGGAGCGGTGCCAGCCTTTGGCAGCTGTTAGCAGGAACGACTCGCCAAGCATGGTTCTGTGCTGCCTTACTCCTGGGCAAGTCAGAACAGCAGGCTAATTAGAGGGAAATGCAGGGTTCATTAGGCTGGAAATGCGGGAGCAGGGTATGGCAGCTGGAAGGAGTCGCCTGTGCCGTTGCAGCTGTGCTGGTGTGAAAATAAAAATAATCTTCCCAGCCAGCACAACAGGACCCCGTGTATTTGCAGCACAGGTTGTCTTTAAACATCACGCGGCGAATTCTGCAGGTCTGAGGGTTGTTAAAATAGGGATTAACGAGATCTCGTGGCTGTGGATCAGTTAGGAAAGGGTTTTCCTGGCGGCTTGGAAGCAGTACCTGAGCCCCACTGCGGCTGGTGGTGGAGACGCGGCCCTGCCGATCTGATTCATTGTCACCGTGTCCCTTCACAGCGTGGACAACTCGGGTCCCAGCTGGTGACAAGGCGCTATGTGGCGTTTTCCTTAGCGAAGGAGGAGAGTGAGTACCTTGCCGGAGCTTCCAACCCACGGCTGCCCCCATTCCTCGTGTGCCCCTGACAGCGGCACCGACCTGGCAGTGGCGGCTGGGTTGTCACCATAGTGCTGGGGCTGCCATTTGGCACAGGGCAGCTGCTGCTCTCCCTCGGACGGTCCTTCGACCTGGGTGCCGTATAGTCGTGTAGATTGAAGCGGGAAGGCAGGATGGCTTTGGCAGAGAAACAGAGACTGGAGCTGCTTAGCTCACAGGAGACTTAAACCTGGGTTGTGGTAATACAGTAAAAATGGCCCCAGTGCAGCTTCTTCCCTTTCTCACATGCTTGTTTAATGGAAATGAAAGCGATCTTAATGTGACAAAAGGAAACACGGGTCTGTAGTTCCCCAGCTGACTGCTGCGAGCGACTGAGATCGAACTCTTCCGGGCAGAAGGTGAGGAGGGGCTGCGTAAACACACCGGTGACCACAGAGGGGATGCCCTGGGGCTGTGCCAGAGGTCTGCCCCGGTTTTGGGGCCAGCTGAGCGCTGCTCTGGAGCTGCCTGAGCCTTTGTCCGCTCACCAGGACTTTCCAGTGTCTTGAGTGTGTTAAGAAGCGAGAGGCGGCCTGTACGTCTGAGCATCACACCTGACGGGGGCTGCCCCTCTCCCGTGTTCTCGAGCTCTGCATGTCGGTTCTTGGGCTGAGAAGTGGCTGGACAGTTTTAGTAAGAGCAACCAGTTTCCACTGTCAGGCATTTTTTGAAAGAGAACACTTCTCCTTTGCTACCCACTGAGGATGTGCTCAGTGTCTGTGCTAAGACGCCTTGACTTTGGGATTGGTATAATGCTTTGGCTCCAGGGGGTGCCGTGGGTGTGGGCAGGGGGTCACCAAACCACAGACCAGGCTGCTGCTGGTGGGTGGCTCCTCCTCGTTAACCCCTGTGCCTTCATTCTGCATCTCTAGATGTTGTAGGTCTCATTTTCTTTAACTGCAAGTAATGGGGTGTAAAAGGCAACCTTTGTGGCCGGGTGGCGATGCCGGAGTGCTGCCACGCTTGCTGCAGTTGGAAAATCTGAGTAGGGGAGCATGTTCTCCTGGGAGAGGGAGAAAAAGAGAAGTCTGCTGGGTGAGCCCTGATGCCCATGAGCCACCCAGTGACGCAGCCTTGCAGCCTGGAGCCGTCCTTCCCACCCGAGCGGGTACCGGGGGCTCTGCGGCAGAGTGTGCTGGGGCTGAGCGGGCCCTGGAGACTAGAAATCCCCTTCCTTCCCTCCCGCTGCTTCTGCAGTACCGCTGTGGGGTCCTGAGGTGGTCTGCGCTTTATCTCATTGACGACAGAAAGCCACGTGCTTCCAGTTCGTTATGAGCAGCAGGAAGGTGATAAGGGGCAGCGTACGGTGGGGGTCTTCACGCCAGGCGGTGGTCGCTGGAGGTGGGTGATGCCCCGTGGCCTCACTGGCTGGTCCCTGTGGAAATGGGATGGGGAGCAGATCAGACGCTCTCCGCTTACGGTTCTTCCGAGCGACATTTGGGAGGCACTGCCAGGTCGCTCTGCATGCGGCCTGGGTTGGTTCTGTGGTGTTTCAGCCTCAGCTGAAGTTGTTCTGCTATTCGCAAACAGGGATCACTCTTCGAACGCTCTGCTTGCAGGTAGAACGCTGCTGTGGCATCACAGGTAGCAGACAGAGTGGCTTCTTGTCACCTTCGCCAAACCGGGGTGCTGCGGCCGTGCTGCTGCCTCCCTCCCCAACCTCTGATGCTCCGGGCTGGGGCGGGGATCTGCGTTCAGCTGCCACTGCCCGAGCTTGGAGATGGTCCTTTTGGGGCCTAAGTAGAAGGTGCTGGTTGAGACCTTCTGCCAGTTTTTTTTTCTTTTTTTCTTGTTGGAATTGATCCTGAGCTTGCTCTTGCCCATCTTGGGCACTACTGGAGCAAGTGGCAGCATGGTGTAGGAGAAAGGGCCTCGAGAGATCTCTAGCCCAGCCCCTGCTAAGAGCAGCAGATCTGTTAGGCCAGGTCGTTCAGGGCCATGTCCAGTGGAGATCTGAGGGTCTGACGGAGATCCTACACCCTCTCCGCCCCTGGGTTCAGTGTGTCACCACCCTCGGCATGAACGTTTGTCTTGGATATCTAAGCAGAAGTTCCCTTGCTGCAGCTTGTCCAATGCTTCTTGTCCTGTCGATGTGAAGCCTCCCTTCCCCGGACCTCCTGGCTGTGGTCGTGCACCACCCGGGAGGTGGTCGACCACCTCCACTGCAGGTTTGGGCCACTGACTCCTCTTCAACTCATCCCCCGGGCTTGCTGCAAGGGTTTTTTTCTAGCAAAGCTGCTTTCTAATCACTGGGGCGCATCCATCCCAGGCGCAGGGCTTTGCCTCTGTTGACCTTTGGGAGCTTCCCTGCAGCCTGGTGAGCTCCCTCTGAGGAGCAGCTCTACCTGCCAGCATACCAACTGCCCCGCTGACAAAGGCGTTAAGCAGTATTGGTCCAGATCAAGGCTCCGGACATCGCTTTGCAGAGCTTGAGGTGGGTAAGGAATTAGCTTTACCACCCAAGAGGGGCAAGTGCTGAGGGCTGGGTGCCACTGCTGCTTGTGCGTCGCTGTCGGAGGCAGGCTCAGTTGGCCCGAGAGCCTCTCCTGGGACAGGAGAGCTGTTAAGCCCTCTGCGTCCTCTGGGTTTTGCAACAGTGTTGTTATGTGGGCATTATCGTACCACGGTCACACCAACATCATATGTGCCGGGGATCAGCAGCTGTCTTGGCCTGAGTTTGAAAAACATCCGAAGGAGGGTAGTGTCGTCCATGTGCTCGGTGAATCTTTGAGCTATGCACAAATAACCTTCTGTCTTGGCTCCTGGCTGCCTGAATGCCCCCTGCCCCTCTTGTAAAAGTCAGATGCTGCTGGAAGTAGCTTTTTCCTGTCCTCCTGGCATGTGATCCCCATGCTGGGGCGAGATGGGAGCCAGCCCTCTGCTTGTCTGCATGGCAGAGGGATGCCAGGACTTAGAGGAAGGTGGGGCGTATTAAAAACACAATAGCAAAGTTCAGCTTCGGGTCCAACTGCAGTTCCTTTCCCTTCATCTGTGCTTGGGTCCTGCTGCCGCCTAATCTGTTGGGACCGGGAGTTGCTGTGCCGTGGCCGCTTGCTCCACAGGGAAGGGGGGCAGGGGATGTGTGGCACTGGTTTGGCCCCGTTTGGTCTCTCTGCGGACCCCTGTGACTAGCAGAAGAAGGATTTCCCCGAAGGGCTGGTCCTGTCTCGAGTCTGAGGTCTTGTTTCCTGAGGTCTGAGACCATGCATGAGCAGAGGACATGGCACTGGGGACCATTTCCAGCTCGCTGCCTTGATCTTGCCCCAGACATGTGGCATCTAACGGGAGCCTTAAATCTTTGTGCTATCTGAAGCCAGGCGGAGGTGTGTTCCCTCACGAGGTCTTGGCGCTGTCCCTCGCAGGGTTTCAGGGCGAGGGCCCTGTCCTTCCCCCCTCTCTGGGATGGCAGGGACACGGCTGGGCCCATGCGCCGGGCACCATGGCTGCTGAGCACCAGCGGGCGCTGCCTCCAGCTCGTGACTCTGCGTAAGTTCCCATTGGCGTCTCCCGGGGGAGGTGACAGCTCTGGGTGTGCCGGGCTTGTAGGAGCCCGTGGTGGGCTGCTCTGACTGCCGGGAAAAGGGCCCACCTGGATCCTTTCCAGGGGGATTGTGGAGCCATCATGGACCTCAGCCCCTCCTGTGAGCTCAGGCTGCTGGGGATGGAAGGGCACCGGAGAGAGCTGGAGAAGCTGGGGCAAAACCCGCCTGCGGGTCGGGGGGTAAATGAGAACGTGGCGCAGGCGGAGAAATGGGAAAATTGGTCAGGCTGCAAGCACAAAGGGATATTCTTCATTTGCGGCGACATGCGCAGCTCCCAGCCGCTCTGGCCTGCACGTTCCAGATGGGATCAATGGGGATTAGAGCGGCAGGGCTTGATCTGGGATCTGCCAGCCCCAGTAGAGAGGGACCGATGTGCCAGGGCCCCACTGTTGCTCACTGTCACTCTTTTGTTCTCCAGCCCTTTAGCCTGGCAGCTGGGAAGGGGTGAGGCTCCAGAGGGGAAGATCTTAAAATTGAGAAATGGTGTTTGGGCTGTGCTTAGTGACAGTGCTGCTCGCAGCCTTGTGCATCCCCGTGTTTCACAACAGCGGAGGGGTGACGACAGCTTGCCTGCTTCTACTGGGCTGCAGGCTGGCTCGGCTGCAGCCCAAGCCCTTGCCTACATCGTCCAGGAGATGAGAGGTGCCCCAAATAGTCCAAAAACTCCCGTGTTGTGCAACTGCGCTGCCAGTAACAAGCCCGAGTGGTCACCAGCAAAAGGAGAACCTGCTCCTTCCCAGTATAGCACTGGGGCTGGCTCAGAGCGGCGCCCGTGTCCCCGAGGCTGCGTGGGAGCAACGTGCACCGCTTCCTCTGTGTGCGCTGGCTGGCAGCCGGCCCGACCGCTGCTGTGGTCCCGGCTGCTCGGAGGGAGACGAACACACCGGTGCTCGTATCCCTGGCTGGGAACCCCTCCCGCGGAGCGAAGGGCAGAGCCGAACGTGGGGTACCGCACTCGTTTGCCAGGGGCTGTTGGTGACTCTTGCCAGCTCTCGGGGCTGCCGGTGCCGAAGGAGCTGCTGTTGGCTGGCATCTTTCCCTGGGTGAGCCGGCTCTGCCAGCTCACAGGTCGGAGCAGCTCGCCGAAACCCTGGCAGACTGCTGCTGCCTGGTGCTCGTTCCGGGGTGGTGGGTGCCACCTCCTCTGTGAGTCCTCCGAGAGCAGTCCTCTGCGGGGGCCTCTGGCCATGGGCAGAGCTCAGCGAGGGGAGCAGAGCACGAGCACCTGCCTGCCTACTGCTTCCCTCTGCCAAGGCTTGCAGGGCGTTCAGGAGCTGAGCCCATTTTCCCTTCTCTCCTCAGCTCACTCCTTCCTCCTTCCTGCGCATCGGGCAGCTGAGCAATGTGGACCTCAACGAGGATGTCCGTGAGCTGGTGAGTGGCACAGAAAGGGAACCGCCATTACCGAGATTCCCTTCCCTTCAACTAATAGCACTAGTGACTGCTTTTGTTGTCGTGTCGTGTCCCCCCTCCCGCCTCACATCCCGCTTGTCCCACGAGGGCTCCAGTGCTTTCTCATGGGCTGGGTGACCTTCACGGCATGGGCAGCTGCCTGTCGCTCTGCCTCAACCCTCGCTGCTTCCCCTTAGCTGCAGCACTGGCCAAAGGACGTCGTGGTCCCCTGCACCCCTCTGGGCACCAGCACCAGCCCACTGGCACAGGGACCTTCCTCCCCCAGGAGCAAATGCACAAGCGTCTGGGGTGGGAATGGAGTTCTTCCTTGTTGCCATGAGAGCTCCTTAAAGCTGCTTCTCTTGCCTGCTGCCCAGCTCAGCGTGAAGGCAGGGGAGGGGACGTGCAGCATGGCAGCAGCTGGGGTGAGGCGTCTCAGCCCTGGGAACAGGGCTAGAGGCAGAGGGGGCATCTTGCAAGAATTCTCAGGTTTCAAGTTATGCTCCCTCCGGCGCACCTGAAAAGCTTTTCTTCCCCAGATGGCCCTGCCTCAGGTCCAGAACTGTAGGAAGAGCAAATGAGAAGAAAACTTTAGCTAGATATTTCTTGTGGAATTCTTAAGTGAGAAGGAACATGTCTTAATCCGTCACCTTGGAGGACAGGCTGGGCTTTGGCCGTAGCTGTAACATGGGGCCGGGGAAGGGTGCAGGGTGCCACTGCCGCGGGGGCCCCTCTGGCACCTTGAGTAAATGCCCTAATTCAGAGCTGGGAGCAGCTTACACGGTCAAAGGTGTTTGGGAAACAGAATTTGGTTTCTGCCCAAAAACGTGGGCCTGCTTGAAATAGCTCCTTGCTTTCGGCCAAAGAATTTCCCGCTGAGGTGAAAGGTTGCCCTCCACCGGAGCATGCAGCTGCTCGGAGGCAGTGCCGGATCAACATGACAGCGTGGTACCTGGCTGGGCAAGCCCTCCATCTGCTCGTGGGGAAATGTCCTGCCCGGGGTTGGAGAGATGGTGAGCGAGGGTTCGTGCCTGGCAGCCTGTTCCAGCTGCCGTAAATCCCGTCCATCCTCCACTGGTGGAAAATCATCCCGGATCCCGGTCAGCCAGGCAGCTTGCACTCTGCAGTCCTCCCTGCCTCTCCTGAGCGTAAAAACTAGTGTTAAACCAGCAGTTACATGGCGGGTTGGAGGGTTGGACTTGGACCCGGCCGTCCTAACTTGTGCTTCGTGTCCCGCAGGAGACGGAGCTCCCTCGGCAGCGTCCCAATGAGATCCCCCACAACGAGAAGCTCCTGTCACTCAAGTACGAGGTAAGCGCCCATCTACCCCCGAGCCCTCTGGGACGCAGCAGGTGAGGTAGGTGGGGCTCGGGGCTGCCCAGCTAGGGGAAGTTCAGGGGGAAGGAGCGGGACTGAGGGAGGAAAATGATACAGCGGTGTGGAGGGGCAGGGGTGAGGGTCTGAGGGCAGCCCTCCCCAGCAAGGGCATCTCTTCCCCTGCACTGGACAGTAATAGCATCTCCCTTTCCTGAACCAGAGCCTGGACTACGACAACAGCGAAAACCAGCTGTTCCTGGAGGAGGAGAGGAGGATAAACCACGCGGTGAGTCTCGCTGTGACCCGGCTGCCCACCATGCCGGGGGAGGTTGTGCTCAAGCAGCGCTCGAGCTGGAGTGGTTTATGGGCAGTGACCAGCTTGTGACGAGCCATAAAACCTCAGGAGCGAGGACCCAGCGCAGGATGCTTTGAACGGGAGCTAGCCTGGGTGTGCATGGTGGCATTGCCGGGTGGCACGGGGCAGGTCCTTGAGCAGAGGGACTCCTGGAGCCATGCGAAGCATTTGCCCTGGGGGCTTTGGGAATCAGTGCCGCAGCAAGGAGCCCAACAGGAGGGGTCTGACAGAGGCAGGTGAGCTGGAAGAGCTGCTGTTAGGGATCCCACAGAGGGGCAAGAGCACTGGCTTAAACTAAATAAATTGTGGCCAGGCTTTGCAATCCTGGGTCAGCCAGCACCAGTTTTCCCTGGGCAGCTCTGAGGACAGCTGCCCAGGCTTAAGGCTACGTTGGGGATGGTGGCTGGGTGGGTTGGATTTCCCACAATGCTGGCGGGGACAAGGCTGGGTGGCAGCAGGGTCTGATGGCTGTCTGTCTGTCCGTCAGGCTTTCCGGACAGTGGAGATCAAGCGCTGGGTGATCTGTGCCATGATCGGCATCCTCACCGGCCTCGTTGCCTGCTTCATCGACATCGTGGTGGAGAACCTGGCTGGGCTGAAGTACCGGGTGGTGAAGGGCAGTATCCTCCCACAGGACCGTGGCTCCGGCCAGCTGGGAGCTGCGGGATCTCTGCTCATGGCAGCTGCAAGAAGGACGCCAGGGGAGAGGGCAGCGCTTCCTCGCCTGGGTTTGGCAGTACAGACCCTGCTCCCCAAGGTGTTTCCGAGTGTCCGGCCGCTCTGCGGTGCTGAGCTGTGGCCAGGCACTGCTGTAATGGGAGGAGGCTCCTCGCAGCAGCCCTGGCTGCTCCAAGTACACAGGATCTGCTGTGCTGCTGCAGCCCAAGTAGCATTTTAGCGACATGTTATCATGGTGGGAGGGATGGTACTGAAAGCATACTGGCCTTTCCTTGAACCACCTCCCCAGACATCGACAAGTTCACAGAGAAAGGGGGCTTGTCTTTCTCCCTGTTACTCTGGGCCACCCTGAACGCTGGCGTGGTGATGATGGGCTCCGTGATCGTTGCTTTCATAGAGGTAAGAGTTTGGAACTGGTCTGGGTTGGGGTATCCCTGCGCCTCCTGCCTGGCTAGTGACACAGGGGAAGCAGGGTCATGTCTCCAGAAAACATGCAAATTTGTGTAATAGCAAACATATTTCTACCAGATTGGCTCTTGGTAGTCCCAGTTCCTCAGCGTCGGCTGTAGCTGTGCTGTCAAGTTTCTCCTGGGGTGTCAGACCGGTGGGATGTGTGGCCCTTCGCTGGCAGCCTGGGGCAGAGGGTGTGCTCGGCTCTCACAAGCTGTGGCCCTGGCTCAGCCTCTCTGTGTTGGGCGTACCTGAGTGCCAGCAGAGCACCGGCTGGTCGGGCGCCTCGGGGACACGGTGGGGAGGACAAGCCAGAGACTGGGGCCAGTTATGGCTGGGCGGTGGGTGATGGCTCCCCACAGACCTGAGTCATCAGTATCTTCCTTGTGGTTTTGCCTTTGCTCTCCCTGGCCACAAAGTGTGAGCGTTCTGCAGCGCTGGGCCTCTCGCCACGGCACGGTGGTGGTAACATCCTAGTGTCCCCGAAGAACCCAGCCAGCTCCTTCTGCCTGGCACGTTTGCCCCTGGGGGCAGTGGGTGCCTCCCTCGAGCCCACCTTGAGAGCCTGTAAGTAGGCTTTGGCCTCATTTCTGAGCCTCCCCAAGGGGGTGCTTGGTGTGCCCCGTGCTCAGGGACAGGAGTAAGGTGGCCAGCATGTCCCCATCCTGTATGTGGCAGCCACTAACTCTGTCCCTCCTCCCGCAGCCCATCGCAGCCGGCAGCGGCATTCCCCAGATCAAATGCTATCTCAATGGCGTGAAGATCCCGCACGTTGTCCGCCTCAAGGTAGGAAGCGGGAGGTGGTGGGATGCGTCCCTGCTGCCCGTGATGGGGCCTGCTCTGCGGGGCTGGCCCGGGCAGATTGTGGTCCCATGGAGTGGTCCCTGCCTGTGCTGCAGCAGAGGAGGAGCTTGCACGAGCTCCTGGCCGCCCTGCTGTGCTGCCTGGCTCTGTAGCTGTTCCCCCGGCGTTGGGTGGTTAAACCTGCCCTGAGATTGGCAGCTGGTGCTGGGAAGAGCAGCTTTGGGGTGTTTGTGCTCTGGCCAAGAAAGGTAGCCAACGCCGTTGCCACAGTGGGGGTGGTGGGCTGAGAATCACAAGTTCCCGGGGTCACTGTCTCCTGCCTCTGCAGCTGGCTGGGTCTGGGTCCCCTGTGGCTGCCACGGTCGTATCACTTGTGCCAGTGTTGTGATGTGCTGTGCCTGTTGTCTCTGTGTTTGCAGACCCTGGTGATCAAAGTCTGCGGAGTCATCCTCTCGGTGGTCGGTGGCCTGGCTGTTGGGAAGGTGACGTGCACAAAGCACTCTCCGGCGCGCTCCTGGCGTGTTGGTACCCGCTGCTGGCATGAGTGCCGCAGCCTGTCACCGGCCTTGTGCTGGGAACGGGGCGCTGGTGGCCCTGCAGTGACTTCTCAGTTTTGCTCCCCGGTCTGCTGGCTGAGGTGACTGCAGCGTGGCCAGGCTTGGGGTGCCACTGAGCCAGCCCATGTGTGACTCGGCTGAGGGCAGGAGAGCAGCAGCCTGCGTCTGTCGGTGGTTGTCCCTGGGAATGTCAGGTGGGGGAGACCTGACTGCCCCATTGGGACCTACCTAGCTTGCTGGGATCGAAGGCAGGCAAGAGAAACCCCTGTACCTTTGGCTGGAGGGAGCGCTGGTGGGAACAAGAGGTGGCCATGGGAGCCACTTGCTAGAGTGAGGATTTAACGGGGGAAAATGGCAAGGTCTGTATTTCCTGGAGAGAAATACTAGTGGCCAGCTTCTTCAGGGCTGCAGCCTGGTGAGCAGCATTTGGCTGTCCCTGACTGTCCCTGGGGTTCTTCCTTCTCTGTTCTCCTCCCGTAGGAAGGACCCATGATTCACTCTGGAGCGGTAATTGCTGCCGGGATCTCCCAGGGAAGATCCACGTCTTTAAAGCGAGACTTCAAGGTTGGTGTGAGGGCCGACGGGCTGTGCTGCAGGTGCCCCTCCTGCGCCCAAACCGGGCGCTTCCTTGGGGTCGTGTACGGTATACCCTGTGTCTCCCCCAAACTTGTGCCCATGGCCAGCCCTAAACCTGCCTTTGCTGTGGTGTTTCAGATCTTCGAGTACTTCCGCAGAGACACAGAAAAGAGGGACTTTGTCTCGGCTGGAGCTGCGGCTGGCGTCTCGGCTGCATTTGGTGCCCCTGTGGGTATGTGTCTTGGCTCTCTGATGCCAAGCAGTGCCTGCACGTGGATCTCATCGGGAGATTGCTCGTGCTTGCACGGAGGCAGCTGCTGGGATCTGCCTGGGGCACTGCAGAAGCCCTCCCACAAAGTGCCCGGCCCCACTCCAAGCTGTCCTGCCCTGCCATGCAGGTCTTGGGGGGAGAGGAGAGGGGCAATCTGTCTTGGATCCCAAATGTTGCCTCCCTGGGGTGGAGGAGGGCAGTGGAGGGGCTTCACTGCGAGTGGTACGTCAGTGATGGCTTGGTGGGCTTGCTGGTCCCTTCGCCTGTGAGGTCTGGGGCAGTGTGGGGCACGTGCTGGGATGAATTTGGGTATCTTGGCTGGTGCTGTGAGCCAAGGGTCTGTGGCAGATGCCCCTTGTGAAGGTGTTTGTGTCTTGCATTTGCAGGGGGTGTCCTCTTCAGCTTGGAGGAAGGGGCTTCCTTCTGGAACCAGTTCCTGACGTGGAGAATTGTAAGTGCTGGAAAGCAGGAGCAGTAAGTTGAGGGCTGCCGGCACTGTTGTGAGGCATTGCCTTTTCCCAATGCCCTGCAGCCCCAGGCCTCCTGCCCTTGTCAGGTGCCGTGTGTAACGCATCCCAGGGAACAGCATCCCAGCTCCCTTTCTGTGCCCTGATCCTCAGGGGCTGAATTTGGACCTGGCTGAGCTCCATCTTGCTGCCAACCCCTTTCCAAGGGAGCTGCCTTGGGCTGTGCCCCAGGGCAACAGAGATGCAAAAGTAGGAGTGAGCCCCTGGTCAGTGTAAGCTGCCCAGGGTGCTGCCACAGGGAACGTGGCCCCTTGTCCCTGCCACACTGTGGGTACCAAGCCCGACCCGGGGGCCTCAGGGAGGTGGTTTGGGGTAGTGCAGGGGGTGCGTGTTGAGGGAGTGGGGCTGGAGGCGTCGGGCAGTGACTCTGGGCTGTGTCTCCTTCCAGTTCTTTGCCTCCATGATCTCTACGTTCACTCTGAACTCTGTCCTGAGCGTTTACCACGGCAATGCTTGGGATCTCTCCAGCCCTGGGCTCATCAACTTCGGCAGGTTTGATAATGAGGTATGGCACAGATATTCCCCACGTAGGGCTCTGTTGGAGGGGTTAGAAGCAGCCCACGGCAGTTTGAGGCCACCGGTCTGTCTTAAAACATCATCCAGGGGCTGAGGCAGGCTCTGTCCTAGCAGGCTGTGGGGTCTGGCCAGATCACTGCTCCACCAACCCCAGCAGAAGGCTTTTCTACAGCCGGGGCTGCAGGCTGTCCAAGGGAGATTTTGGGGCAGCTCTAGGAGCTGCTTGCTGGCGCAGGCTTGTGCTGTCCCAGCGGACAGCGACAGGCTGCGGGGCTGCAGATGGGCCAGGAGATCCGAAACTCATTTCTTTCTTGCTTGCAGAAAATGGGATACACGATCCAGGAAATTCCTATCTTCATCTTTATGGGAGTAGTTGGTAAGAGAGTGCTGCTCTTTCAATTTGATTAGTCTGAATAATTTCCTCTGTTCTCTGTCTGGTTCTAAAAAGCTTTGGAATCAAGTTTCCTGGGGAGAATGGGAAATCCATTAAACTCTGGAGCAGAGGCTACTTGTGGGGCTTACACGGGGGTGAGAGCTGGATCCTGGCCCAACCTTTATCCTTCTAGCAAAGATGAGCCACTTGAATCCACGTGCTGCAAAGTTGTTGAGGGGGGTGAGTGCATTGCAGCCGTGGGCAGCCCCTTGCTTTCAAACAAGCTGCCCTTGTCCCCATGGAGTGGGCCAGGGCTGTGACGCTGACGCCAACCACCTCGCTGCTGGTGCTGGGCCCCTCTTGGTGTCAGGTCCTGGCTGTCTCTGAGGGACAGCATCCAAGCGTCCCGGGGCTGCTGGACGGAGCACTGGATGGGCTGTTGATGTCTCCCGGAGCTGCATGGGTTCCTTGTGTCCTGGGCAGCTGTAGGAGAGCCTGGGACCTCCGTGCTGAGCTTTTCTTCTTTTGCATTCGCAGGCGGGATCCTCGGGGCCCTGTTCAATGCCCTCAATTACTGGTTAACGATGTTCCGGATCAGGTAAGAGCTCATGAGTAACTAAAGTGATTGACGTGGGTTGGCTGGCGCCTTCTGCGCTCCTTCAACGTGGCGTTCCCAGCCAGAGCAAGGCTGTGATCTCGCACTTGACGTGAGCAACAGCAGCCCCTGGAAGCTGGGAGGCAAAGATGCCATGTGCCTCTTGCTGCCTGTGGTCGAGGCTGTGACCGCAGCGTCCCACCATGGCTCTGACCCTGCTGAGTATTTCCCTTCAGTGGCCTGAGAGCCCAAAGAAGGGCACACACTGCGCAGACCTGGCTGTTAACGTGCTTCTGAGAGTAACGAGAGAACGAAGAGAGCGGCTAAAGTCATCCGAGCCCAGTCACCATCTGTTCAAACCCCGGGACTAGCCTCAGGGAGGGATGACCTGTGGCAGTGGAGTGGTGAGGGACCTGCAGCAGCGTCCAGAACATCGCTCCTCTTGGCCCTTCATGGGCCGTGGCATTCTGGGCTTGGCTCTGCACTGTCCCCACAACCAGATCTTGCCAGCCTTTCTGTGGGAGCAGTGCCCGGCTCCGTGCAGGGAAGGCAGGCAGGTCTGCTGGTGCTGGCTGGGCGAAGCTGCTTTGCTGCTGGCCTCCTGCCCCCAGCTCCCCATGGTAGCTTTGCCCGAGGACGGGGCACAGGACAGCCTGGCAGGGTCTGGGAAGGGAGCAGAGACAGCCAGCCCGTCTGTATGGCCAACGCAGCGTGCCGAGCCAGGCTGCGGGTGATCCTGTCCGCACCCTGGGGTGCCACCTCACTCCTCCGCTCCCTTCGCAGGTACATCCACCGGCCCTGCCTCCAGGTGGTCGAGGCCATGCTGGTGGCAGCAGTGACAGCGACCGTGGGGTTCGTCATGATATACTGCTCCAGAGACTGCCAGCCCATCCAGGGGAGCACGGTGGCATACCCCCTGCAGGTGGGAGATGCTGGAGAACGGCCCCCCAGGGTGGGGGGCACCCTGGGCAGAGGCTGAGGGCTGAGCAGGGAGATGAGACCCTGCTGGGTTTTGCGGCACTGCACCTCACAGTCAATACCTGCTGCCACAGGCAGAGCTGGAGACCCCAGCGTGGTGTTGGTGTGCTTGCTGCCTGGAGCTGCCTCCTCACTGGCACGCGTGTCACCGAGCAGCCGTCCTGCCCGGGTACAAGGCAGGCCGGATCTGCCACTGCTAACTCTCTCTTTTCTTTTCCCTCAGCTTTTCTGTGCTGATGGAGAGTACAACTCCATGGCCACTGCCTTCTTCAACACACCCGAGAAGAGCGTCGTCAACCTCTTCCATGACCCTCCAGGTCCGTGCACCGGGCAAGCGGGTCCCTGAATGTGAGCAGTGTGGGGCTGGGTTCGTGCAAGGTGGCCGGCCTGTTCCATGGGTGCTCATGGGACGAGGCACGGGACAATCAGCACAGCCTCGTGAGGGCACAGTGGGATCCAGCAACACACTACGCCTGCTCCTTTCCTGTGGTGGTGGAAGGAGGGGTGGATGCTGGACCTGGTGGCACCTACGAGCTCGGCCAGAAGGCTGTGGTCTCAGAAGCCTGTGGGCAAGGACCTGGTTTTGTTTGTGCATGTTTGCAAGCTGTCACTTCCGAGTTGCGTGGGAACATGTCTGACCCTCGCTGGCTGTCTGAAGTCTGTCCTGGAGATGTCCTTGGCTGTTTTCTTGATTAGCAGGGCCTCTTGCCCCAGAATGATTTTACCTTCTGGGCAGGTTGCGGGGGTGGATCTTAGGGTTTGGATTTGCTTGAGAAATGCAATTTGGCTCCCAGGTTCCAGCTCCAATTTCCCTTAGACCTAGTGTAACAACAGCGTGCCCTCTGCCTGCTGGTCTGAGTTTTGTGCCCAGCTGCATGTCAGCGGGGAGCAGACAGCTCAAAATTTGGAGACTTTCAGCCCAGAGAGTGCAGCTTGGCCACCTGAAGCCAAGCGGTGACTGTCCTGTGTCTCGGGGCCGCTCCCTGCGGTGCTGGGTCCTCCCTGGCTCAGGCCTTCGGTCCATTGCCCTCTCTGTGAAGAATAGTTGCAAAGTGCTCGTTTAAACTAGATTAGCAATCCTAAAATAGCAGCAGGCTGAGTCCCAGGGACAGCAAGGTCTCACTGTGATGGCACAGCCGCGTCGTGGGGCAGCTTGGGACTGGCCGGAGCAGCTGTGGGAGCTGCGGGACGGGAGCGGGTTTGCAGGACCTGCTCTGCTGAGTTGATCCCAAGCTGGTGGTAGGACCCCTGCCAGCTCACCAGCGTCTCTGTCCTCCTGGCCTCGTCCTCCAGCGCTGGCGGTCCCTTGGGGCTTTGGAGTTTGTCGTGCTGCCTCGTGGGAGGCTGGGAACTGCGGGACGGGAGGGGACAGGTCATCACGGGTGGACTGGTGGGACGGGAGGGCGTGGGATGGCACCGGCTGACTGGTGGGGCCCTTGGAGGGACAGAAACAACCTAAAGAACCGGTTTGAAAGGCTTCTGCTTCCGGGGTGGAAGGTGATGAGAGGGGCTTTCACTGCTGGGGGTTGTGTCGCGGGGCTGCTGCTGTCTGTTCTCCCATGGCCACACCCCATCGTGGTGTCCTCTGGGCTGCGGGACCAGCACTGACTCTCCATTCTGTCTCCACGTCAGGTTCCTACAACCCCATGACGCTGGGCATGTTCACGCTGATGTATTTCTTCCTGGCCTGCTGGACCTACGGCCTCACGGTGTCCGCAGGGGTCTTCATCCCCTCCCTGCTGATCGGCGCTGCCTGGGGGAGGCTCTTTGGCATCTCCCTGTCCTACCTGACCAAAGGCTCGGTGAGTCCTTGGGGGGAAGGGGGCACTGGGCGTGGGAGCCGCAGCACCCAGCCCTCCTCCCTCACCACTGGGCAGGCAGCACACGTGAGCAGCGCGCATGGAGCTGGCTAAGACCTTGGCACAGCAGTCTGGGGTGGGTTGGCTCCTCGCTTGATGTCTTCCTGTGCTGGGTCTGGGCTTTCCCACATCCCAACGGAGCCTTGGCAGCAGCTGGGCTGTGCAGGCAGCCTCAGGCACTCCTCCCCACTTTGGAGGGGATTTTGGGGGCCAGGGCACTGCTCACTCTCTCTGGATGCCCTGGAGCCAGCAGCTGACTCAGCTCCTTCTCTCTCCTGTGCTCAGATCTGGGCTGATCCCGGGAAGTACGCCCTGATGGGAGCTGCCGCACAGCTGGGTGAGTTCCCCATGGCACAGTCTTGGCCACCTCCTGCTCGTGTTGGGGCGAAGGTGGCATGGGAAAAAGTGATCCCTGCTTACCTGGCACAGCTTCTTCCCCGGCTGAAGCCCAGCCTGGCTGTTGGCTTCCTAACGACCCTGCCAAGCACAGGCAGTGCTTGGGGCACTAGCGAGGGCTGGGCTCATCCAGGGCACCCTTGTGTGTGCAGGCAGTCCTGGATCATCGTGCGGAGACTGAGGGACCTCCGGTGTTCTGCTGTCCCCTCGCCTCGTGTTTTCCTGCCCTCCTAAACCCCCAAACCCCTTGGGTGTCTCTCACAGGTGGGATAGTGCGGATGACACTGAGTCTCACTGTCATCATGATGGAGGCAACAGGCAATGTCACCTATGGCTTCCCCATCATGCTGGTGCTGATGACGGCAAAGATTGTGGGAGACTACTTTGTAGAGGTGAGGGCTGGTGCACTCACCGGGACATAGCGAGAGGCTGTGGGTCAGGGTTGGTGCTGCTGGGGAGCCGTGGGGTGGGCCAGGACAAGCGTGTGCTCCCTCTCAGAGGTGACCTGCTGCCTGGCTGTACCCCTCAGCATCTTGCCAGGCTTCTCCTGACAGCTTGGCTCTCGTTGCAGGGGCTCTACGACATGCACATCCAGCTGCAGAGCGTGCCGTTTCTGCACTGGGAGGCCCCGGTGACATCCCACTCCCTCACGGCCAGGTGGGTCGGCTGGGGGCTGCTTGTTGCTCCTGGGGCTGCAGCTTTTGGACCACGCTGTGGGCCTGAGCTGGAAATGAAGCTGGTGACATGCTGCGGTCCCAGGAGCCTGCTGTCCACTGGTGCCACCAGCCTAGCTCCTTCCCCAGCAGGGAATGTGCCTTGCAGTGCATTCCCTCCCCATGTCCCTGGCAGATTTCGGGGACAGAGGAGGCATCAGGGCTCTGGAGGCGTGTATACTGGGGGGGATATTTGGGGCATGCTGCTGTGGGGCTGTGTTTCACACCGAGCTTTCCTCCAGGGAGGTCATGAGCGCTCCTGTCACCTGCCTGCGGAGGCTCGAGCGAGTGGGCACGGTTGTGGACATCCTCAGCGACACCTCCTCCAACCACAACGGCTTCCCGGTGGTGGAGAGCAGCCCTGATGCCACGCAGGTGGGCTGGGCGCCACTTGTGAGGGGATGCAGCTGGCGGTCGGCCACGCCAGGGCTGGCTGTGGTGTGGGACCCTCGCCCCGTCTCATGCACAGTACTCTGTCACAGGTGGCAGGACTGCGGGGTTTGATCCTGCGTTCCCAACTCATCGTCCTCCTGAAGCACAAGGTGGGTGATGCTGCGTGGAGGCCGTTCGGACTGTGTGTCTGAGCCCCGGTGCCCCTGTCCTGCTGCTGTCTCGGGCCCCGTGGTGCCTGCCTGGCTCGGGAGGAGCTGGTAGAGGGTCCCTTGTCATCTCCCTCAGCTCACCTGAGGGGACGGTGAGGGCTGCCGTGCTGGGGTGACCCCAGCATCATCCTACACCCTGCTGGGACCACAAAGCCCAAGTGGGTGGGAAACAGGCTGGTCTTCTGCAGATGGTCCATCTGCCCCATGCTCCTGCCCTCTTCCCTCCCTGCCCCTGTGCAGCGCCCTGGCTCCGGTGCCCATTGGTGCTGTGGGATGGTCCCTGATGGTCTCTTTCTTCCCAAGGTTTTTGTGGAAAGGGCCAACCTGAGCCTGGTGCAGCGGCGGCTGAAGCTGAAGGATTTTCGGGATGCCTACCCCCGCTTCCCCCCCATCCAGTCCATACATGTCTCCCAGGACGAGCGTGAGTGCATGATCGACCTCAGCGAGTTCATGAACCCCTCGCCCTACACCGTGCCTCAGGTAATGGCCAGGGTCCCCTCCGCACCCCGACACCTCAGGGGTCATGAGTGGGCGATGGGTGCTGGCTGGGGATGCCGCAGCTCACGCAGCCCCGCTCTGCCTTGCAGGAGGCGTCGCTGCCGCGGGTGTTCAAGCTCTTCCGAGCCCTGGGACTGCGGCACTTGGTGGTTGTGGACAATCGCAACGAGGTGAGTCCCTGCTCGCTGTGTGCAGGCGGCCCGGGCTTGTCCCCAGGCTGCGCATGCCAGCGTGGGGCTGTACCCTGTCCCTGTCCCGGCAGGTGGTGGGCATGGTCACCCGCAAGGATCTCGCCAGGTACCGGCTGGGGAAGGAAGGCCTGGAGGAGCTCTCGCTGGCGCAGACGTGATGCAGGGTGATGCTGCCCAGTGGAGACAGAGCCCTGGCCCCACGAAGCCGGGGACCCCTTTTTGCGGGAGGCAGGGAGAGGACTGGGCCAGCCTGTGCAGGCATCGCGGTGCCTGGAGCACCGGCATGGCCGTGCTGACCCAGCTCTCCTGCCCACCGCTGCCTTCCCACATCTACTGCCTCCTCTTCTCACCCCTTCCCCTGCTTCCCCGAGGGATCGGAACGCTCCGTTGGCTCCTGGCATAGGCTCTGCCCGAGCGCTGGGTGAAGGCTGGGGTGTACCAGGCAGAGCTGAAGTGTCCTGCTGAGCTGGGCACAGTCCTCTGCCACGGCGCGTGGCCTCCATAGCCCCGTCCACCCCGCTTGGGCTGTGTGGGACCTAGCCCTGCCCTGGCCCTTGCCCTAGGCCCTGCGTGGAGAGCGGAGGGGATGTGGTGGGGCTCCCCCCTGCCCCATGCTCCTGCCGGCTGTGCCGCGCTGAGCCCTGGGGCAGGCGCTTGCATCTCTGCCCCTCCGGACGGAGGAGGGGGCCGTGCCCTGCTCCGCTGCGCAATAAAAGGGCTCCCATGGTTCAGCAGCTGCCGCCTCTTGCTCTTTCTTGGCTCTCTTGGCCCCTCTGCCCCCAGCCTGTGCCTGGGGAGACACCCCTGGGGCTCAGGGCAGGGCCGGGGAGGAGAAAGCTGCCTGCTCTGGGGCGAGGTTGCTCCTGCAGCCTGGGTCCCTGGTGCGTGCCCCTCTGCCACTCCTGCCCTGCTCCCACTATTGCTGCTGCCTCTCCCCTCGGCCCGTGCCGGGGTCTGGAGTCACCCCTGGGTGTGTTTCTGCACTTGCTGCAGCTTCTTCTGGCCCTTCCTGGCAGCCTGGGCCCTGCCAGGCACCCCAGAACCCACCACCAGCCCTGGATGGGGCCGGGGGAGGGAGCAGAGCCTTCGCTCCCCTGGGTGATGAGGAGGGCTCCAGCCATGGCACCTCGCCTCCCCATCTCCCCCCATCCTTGCCCTTCCCCTTGGCATTGCCCCCTGCCCTGGCTTGGGGCTGCCTCCTCCTCCTCCCTTGGGGTGGGGGGGCTTTTGACTGCGGGATACTGTGCTGGAATAAAGCCTGTTTGTACTTTTATTGTGGTGCTGCCTCTCTGTTGCTTCCCTTCTTCCCCCGGTGCCACTGCTCAGGCTCAGCACCTGCTGCTGGGGCTGGCGGGTGAAGGAGGGGGGCCAGGGCCCCCCCCATCATTCTCAGCAGCTCGGGCAGGGCTGGAGTGCTCAAGGTGGGGGATGACAGCTCCTTCCCGGGCGCTTTTCCCTTTCAAGGCCAACAAAGAGCCGTGACAAAGCCGGAAATGCCTCGGATGGGCCCTGGTAACGGCTCCAGGGCTCTGGAGGGAGCCTGGTCCGGTGATGGGGGCTGTGGGCAAGGGCCAGCTGCGCTCGCTGTGCCCTGGGTCAGCCCAGCTCTCCCCAGTGGGTCCGGTTCCTGGGGCTGGGGAGCTGTGGGGTGCAGTGGTCCCCGCGGTGGTGACAGGTCCCCGTCGGGTGCTGGCAGCCGGGTGCTTTGTGAGGCCCCGCGTCGCCCTTTGCCCCGGCGCGGCCGAGATAAGGGGAAGGGATCCACTGACTTGGGCCGCAGAGTAAACACGGGCTGCTGGCTCCTGCCGGCACCGCGCTTCCCTCCTCCTCCCGCTGCCGGGGCAGCCGGCGGCCCCTCGAGAGCCACGCTGAGCCCTTTGTCACTGGCGGCAGGGCACCGCGGTGGTGGGTGGCAAAGGACGCCGCACGTGCTGGTGCCTGGCGGGAGTCATTTATTCACTCGTCCCGTTGCCGGCTCCCACCCAGCAGCTCCAGGTGCCCGGTGCTGGCACCGTGGCTGCCGGGTTTATCATTAACCGGGCGGCACGTGGCGGGGCCGGGGGCCCCCGGGGCCATGGTGGGGTCACAGCCCGGCGAAGGGCTCGGCCTCCAGCCCCGGCCGGCTCGGTTCGGGCAGCAGCTCCTGCCCGGCTCCCGGCAGCTCCAGCCCCGGCTCCGCCGTCCAGTTGGCCAGGAGGTCGCTAAAGTCGGGGGTGCTGGCGTGGAGGAGGCCAGCGGGGCCGGGGCCCGGCTCCCTCCAGAAGGAGGGCGGCAGCTTCCTCCGGTGCATGGGGGTGATGTGGCCATATTTCCTCTCCAGCCGCTGCGTCTTGCCGCCGGCCGCCTGGGCCGGCAGGCACCGGTGCACGCCGTACTCGAAGAGCTCGGCCAGCGGCCCCAGCCTGTGCATGGCCCCGGGGCCGCCCCGCAGTGCCATGGCCTCGGGCTGGGCCTTGGCACGCCGGGACGAGCCGCAGTCCTCGGGCACGGCACGGCTGCCAGCGGCTTCCTCCCGGCCCCGCCGCCCGAAGTATCGCTGGATGTCGCAGCTGATGAGCTCTGAAAACTTGAGGAGCTGCAGGGTGGTCTCGGTGGCGCTGGGGACGGCCAGCTCCTGCCCCGTGCTCTCCTCTGCCGTCTCCTCCTCCTCTTCCTCCTCTTCCTCCTCCTCCTCAGAGAGGTCGGGGAAGTCGGGCTCGGGCCGCGCAGGCAGCAGCAGGCTGTGTGGGAAGGGCGAGGGCAGCCACAGCTCGGCCAGGGGCCGGATGACGCCCGCAGCCATGTCGGCACGCAGGGGCACCCCGGGGCCCGGGCTCACCCTGTGGGCAGGGACAGCGGGGTGAGGGTGGCACGCACCCCGGCACCATCCCCAACCCACCGCCCCAGCGGCACGTGGTCCTGAGGCGGCAGGGCGACTGTGTCGTGCCACGCCATGGCCGTGGTGGGCTGCAGAGCAGCGGGGACATCCCCCACAAGCCATGGGATATGGGGCAGCAGGGACATCCCCACCCAGACATTGGACACAGGGCAGCGGGGATGTCCCCACCAAGACATTGGACATCGGGCAGCAGGGATGTCGCCACCAAGATGTGGGACAATGGGAATGTTCCCACCAAGTCACAGCGTCTGGGGCAGCATGGATGGCCCCATTGACCCTTGGGACATGGGGCAGCAGGGATGTCCCCACCTAGCCATTGGACACAGGGCAGCAGGGATGTCCCCACCAAAACATGGGATGTGGGACAATGGGAACGTTCCCACCAAGTCACAGCATCCAGGGCAGCAGGGATGTCCCCATTGACCCGTGGGACATGGGACAGCGGGGATGTCCCCACCAAGACATGGGATGTGGGACAATGAGAATGTTCCCACCAAGTCACGGCGTCTGGGGCAGCAGGGATGTCCCCACTGACGTGCGGGACTTGGGGCAGCAGGGATGTCCCCACCAAGCTATTAGAGGTAGGGCAGCGGGGATGTCCCCCCTGAGCCCCGAGCCCTGCCCTGCAGGTTTCCCTGCAATGGTGCAAACCCGGCCACCTCCCCGTACCGCCGTGGTGGGCTCTGGTCGCGACTGGGTCCTGCTGAGCTGGATGCGACCCCTCTGCAGCTACCGGGGTCCCCAGCCACGTGTCAGGGACTGCCATTGCCCCAGCCCCAGCCCCGAGAGGGTCTTGGGGCAGGGAACAAATCCCGGGGGACAAATCCTGCTCCTGCCACACCAAGCACGGTGCCGTCCCCACCGTGGGACCCCCGGTCCTGCATCCGTGCTGCCCCGGGACAGGCGGTGAGGGGCTCAGCCTCCCCGGGCTGGCCCAGCAACGGAGCCAGCCTGCCCTGCTGCCACACTCAGCCAGAGAATCGCCCTGGTGCCGGAGGGCATCGCCGGGGAACGCGGCTCGGCACTCACCTTGGCGCTGCCGCCCGGCCATGCATAGGCTCCCGCGCTGCTCCCCGTCGCCGTCCCTCCACCTGGGCCTGAAGTATTTATAGCGGAGCGGCGAGCTGACGGCTGGCAAATATTTGGTAGCTGTATTGTAATAGTAGACTCGGTAAACAGAGCTGGGGTTTGCTTTAGCACCCAGCAACGGGAGAGCGGCGCGGGGAGGGACGTGGGGACGGAAGGCAGGGCTCACCTTAATGGTTCACTAGCCAGGGGATTTTCAAGTGTTGTTCCTGTAAATTCACCTATTAAATCGGCAGCCCCAGCTGCCAAACTGCCCGCGCACTCGTGCCGAGGGCTCTTATCTCCCCACTGATTGGAGGCGAAATCAAGCTTTGTCAAATAGGCATAAAATTAAATTTCATGCTATTTTGACTCCTGGAGTAGGGATCTTCTGAAGAACACACTGCGTATCGAGCAATGCCTCTGCAAACAGGCGCCGCCGCCGCGGCTGCAGCGGGCGAAGCCTCTCTGTGGGGTCCCCCCGGGGGCTGCACAGCCCCCCTGCGGGTCCGGACCCCCGTCTCCAGCCCGACGCCCGCCCGAGACAGGCGTGGGGCTCCCCGAGCAGCCCCAGGGTGGGGTCTGGAAGGTTTCGAGGTGGCAGGATACGTCCCCGATGGCACGGCCGGGAGGAAGAGGTGCTGCAGGGTGCTGTGCTTCAGGTGGGATGGGGGTTTGGGTGGCTGGGGCCCGTGGCTCTTGGACAGAGATGGGGACACGCGGTGTGGAGAGCGGCTGGGCCAGCCCCAGCTGGGGACAGCAACTGGGACGGCACCGTCATCACTGTGGACCGGGCACCGGGGTACCCTGCGTCTCCACCACAGCCTGCAGCCATGCCGGACCGCGCCAGCGTGTGAGCGACCGAGGCCGGCGACGAGGGCGAGCAGCCCGGGTCCCCGGGCCGGCTGCGGCCAGGGGTGCTGCTCCCACTCCGGACTGGGGGTGGCCGGGGGGACACAGGGCGGCCATGGGACGCGGGACGGGGGGGCCCGGAGCCCGTCACCGCCTGCGCTGGGGACCCTCGGGGTGGGACCGCGGCCAGCAGGGCTGGGGACGGCCGGAGTCCCCGCTCCCCGGGCAAGGCTGTCACCCCGGGCCCCGAGGCCTCGAAAGGGGGGTCCCGCCGAGGCGGGGGAGGCCCCGCCCCCTGCCCCGCCGGCGGACTACCCGTCCCGGCATGCCCCGCGGTGGCGGGAGGGGCCGCTTCCGCCCAGCGCCCGCCGCGCGCCGCCGCCGCCGAGGTCGGAGCAGCTGCCGCCGCCGCCCACGCCCAGGCCGGAGCCGCCCGCCCGCCGCGCCCCGGCCCCGCGCCCGCCATGTCGGCCCAGGCCCAGATGCGCGCCCTGCTCGACCAGCTGATGGGCACGGCCCGGGACGGTGAGTAGGGGCCGGCGGGGCCTGCAGGAAACGCCGCGGCCTGGCGGTCGCCTCAGACTCGCGGGGCCCGGCCCGGCCCGGCCCGGCCCGGCCGCTGCCTCCGCTCCCGGACCTGCGGCGCGATCGGCCTCCCCCCGCCCCGGGGGGCGCGCCGCGGCCCGGTCCCGGCCCCGCCGAGCGAGCTGGGCGGGGCGGAGCGGGCCCGGGCCTCGACGCGCCTCGGGGCGGCCTAGCGAGCCCGGTCGGGGTAGGCCTGCCCGGCGGAGGAGCCCGCCTCGCCCCTGGCCCTAGAAAGCGCCCGGCGCGGCCCGGCCCCGGGAGGAGCCCGCCGCAGAGGGGCCGTAGGGCGAGCTCCGGGCGCCGGCCCCGCCGTCGGCGCAGAGGCGTGTAGGTAGGTGCGCCTGCAGGAGCCGGCCGCTGTAGTTGTTGTCCGAGAACAGAAATGTGACAGCCGGTGCGAAATGTGCTCCCGCTGCGGTTTGTATCTCCCTCCTGCGACTCGCTGAGCGCTTAAATTCCCTTTGGCACGTTAGCAGGGCTGTTCAGGTACTTTGCACTTTGTTTCGTAAGTGAATAAGTGCTTTTCTTTCTTTGTGTGTTGAGTTGCTGTTGAAATGCTTCCCATATTTTTATTTCATACAAACTGAACAATTGTGGCCCCTCTATTTTATTTATAAAGGTTCAGTGTATCTTTGCCTGCCTACATCAATCTGCAAGGGAGTTGCAGAAAAGCCTCATGTTCATCGAGCCGTGAGTCACAACCAATTTTTAAAGCTGTTATAACAAAAAAAAAAAGTGTTTGCTTTTTTTTTCACAAGTAACTTTAAAAGTGTAGCTTAGAAAGAAAAAAAAAATAAATAAAAAACCATTTTCAGTAGACACGACATTATTCCTGGATGCTTGCGAACCCTAAACTATATTCATACTTTAGCATTACACATACCTGTGTCGTATACGCAGGTGAGCTTAAAAATTGTCACATACCATTACCACTTTGCCTTTACTTTTATGTATCGTTCCCCTGACTTCCTTACTGCAGGTGTGGGCAAGAAAACTTTTCCTTTAAAACTTTTCAACAGTGGGCATAAAATTCTGCAGCTGAGGTCTTGAAGAATGCAGATGGGTATAGTATATGTTGGAGCTCGCAGTGTGTATTGACTAACTTTGTTTCTTTTTTAATTTTTTATTTTTTTGCTTTTCTGATATTGTCTTGTTTAAGTGGCTCCTGAGTGTAAAATGTCTTCCAAGGGTGGGAAGTGGGTGGGAAGCACGCTTCATGTTCCAGGCCAAGACCTACAAGATTCCTCTTTGCATGGCCTTGGAAAGCACACTGCGTATTTGGTTTTCAAACCAAATGGACCGATGTCTTAATGAACGGATGAGAAAATAGTGATCACCTGTAAAAACTGTCCAGCACAGCCCTGTTTGGTGATTCGGGGCCCTCTGATAGCATGGGTTTCGGTATCTCCTGCCCCTTCCTCACAGTAAAAAAGAGAGCGGGGGGTGGGGTGGGGGGAAATAAAAGGTTTTGGCTGTGAGCCAGACTGTCTGTCTCACTTTTTTCTCTTCTGGCTGTGCTGTCTCTTTATATGGATGACAGGCCTTGGACGTTACTTGGCTCGCCAACACTGTGTTTAACATGGTGTACTGGATGAATAAATGCTAAAATAGTGTTTGTTGCCAATTATAAATGTACCAGAATATCCTGTTACCCTCTAGGTGGTTTTTTTTTTGTCTTTCCCAAGTAATTTTGGGGAGCAGGAACACCAAGTATTTTAATCTGCGTATTGAGGCGAAATGATCATACCGACGTCTTTGTTCTCTTATCGGTATTCTAATGTCTCCTTATTTAAAACCACAAATGAATTTCAGGAGATGAAACCAGACAAAGGGTGAAGTTTACAGACGATCGTGTTTGCAAGAGCCACCTTCTGGACTGCTGTCCTCATGATATCCTGGCCGGAACAGTAAGTATATTCTCTGTAATAAGGAATTCTGGTGAGGCAGACGTTGGTACAACCCTTCAGGGCTCGTCTGTGCATCATGGGTAGCTTCCAGGAGAGATCTAGAGAGGCTTTCTGTACTGGAGGAGCAGTCACAATTCTAATTTCAGTTTCTGTGACCTGTGTGTGGAACCGCTGAAGTCAGCAGCTCTTGGAATTTGCTTGAAATGTTTTTCCTCTCGCAATCTGACATGAAGTTGCAAGATTATTTCTCTTCTAGCAGTTTGAGATAGTTAGGGCCTGCAGCTTGTCCTGTGGAGGTCACAAGGCCGTAGCTAGCCTGCTGTCCTGGGTGCTCTAGTTCACTGTTGCACCTTCAGGTTAGCAAGTATTTTCTTACCAGCTGCAATAATCCTTAATCTTTGGAGCTTTTGACTCTGCTCTCTCCAACCACGTGGTGTTCCCCTGATGGAATAGCAGCTTTTTCAGGTTGGCGTGCTAATGACAGGTTACAGCTCAGGCCGACTTTGTCTTTAGAGTCAGCTGGTCTGAGCGGTGTGTCACTCTGCCTGACTGGTTTGAAACAGTTGAGTTGGCTCCTTCGCCGCAGCCCTCTGGGGACAGCTGGCCGGTTTTCAAAGGTTTGGCTCTCATGCTTCCTCTGAGAGCAAAAGGTGACGTGGGCTTTTAACAGCGAGGTCTTGTGAAGTAAGTACTCAATTTAGGCACCCAGATGAAAGATGCAGTCCAGCTTTCAAAAGAAAACAGAATGTGTCTTTTGTAATTGTTGCTGTATCACAGAATTGCAGGATGGAGATGAATATGGATGTTTGAAATCCATCTTTACCCTCACTGACACTAAGTACTGTGGCAATCCACTTAACCAGATTTTTTAAAGATGCCATCATAATGTGTAGCCCTTCCTGCTGTTATTTCAGGAGCTGGGTTTGGCACTGGGTTGCCAGCAAAGCGGAGGGCTGGTACCCCTTCCCCTGTTTGTGTGGCTGTGATAGCAAGACTGTGGCAGCACTAGTAGGAGGAGCTTCAGCAAAAGCTGCCTCAGCTCTGAGCACTCAAACTTCAGCTTCCTAATGGCTGCTATTGCAGAAGAAGATTGGAAGAGTTGATTACCAATGTCTGTATGTCTCTCTATTTTTTTTTTTATTAATTTGAAGCTCAGGTGCATTTTTTCAGTGATCGCTCCATCAGCCTCCATGTCTCCTCACTTCCATTTCAGAATTTTAAAGCTGCTTAAATCGCCTTCCGCCCACCTCCATCTTTCATGCAGGTCACTGTAGTTAGGGTGTATTTTTTGACACGAGATTCTAGAACAGTTTTGTGGGGCCCAAACGGTGCCTGGAAGATGCAGGCTGCCTTCTACCTCTCTGGCATATTTCCAGGAAGAAGGTAGACAGTGGGTTGAAGGCGTTGAATTAAGTGATGAGCGTGACTCTTGGAGCTAGTGCCAAAGCACAGAGGAAGTCTCAGGTGTTCGGGTGCGTTGTGAGTCTCCTGGGGCAGAGAAGCACACGGAGAAGTCTGTTAATCGTGCTTCTGTTGTTACCTGTCTGCAGTGAGTCGTTTCTTAACTCTTGCTGTGGAATCTGTGCTTAGAAATCTGACACGGGAGCAGGAAGGAAGACTGCTTCTGCGCGAGTTATCTTGTTTACCAATCCAGCCACCTCGTGGCGGCCTATAAGTGGCTGTGGAGCTCTCTACACCTCTGTCAGCACGTTCCTGGGGGCAAGAAAAAGTTTTGGTGCCACAGATTTGTGTTGAAAGAACATGTGATGTCTGGAACGGGAACAGCGTTTTAGCTGTCAACGCTACCAACACAGAATGAAACTTAACTGGAATTTGCAGGCTTTCCTCGTGATCTCGGTCAGGTTCGCTGGCATCTTACGGTGCTCCTGTAAGGGAAGAGCTGTGAGGGTGAATCGGCCTCAGCTGAATGGGGCAGCATCCATCTCTGGATGTGTGTTATTGCAGAAATCGGGACCTTGGATCTTTCTGGAAACTTCCAGCAGATCCTCCAAGCCTTCTGGTGCTGGTTATGTTGCATCCTCCCCCGAAGGCATTGCTACTGCTGCGTATTTCACATGTGCAGATATTCCTTAGTGGGAGGCTGACGAGCAGGAAGCTGGATCCCTTGGGTAGCTGTGCTCAGTGAAGTGTGATGGAGTTCCGTTTGCTGACCATCAGGTGCAGAGTAAGAGAAGGACTCCAGACTGTAAGTAAGGCTCTGGAATATTCCTGAGAACTGCAGAAGGCATGTTGATGTTTGCTTTGTTTAGATGTGCCAAAGTTCCCCGTCATAAGAGCCTTTGGTCCCAGATACGTGTCTAAACTTATCACTAAATAAGCTACAATGGTTCTCTTTTTTGTCTCCACGGGAAGGGAGGAAAATTGTGGGAGAATACAAGTTAGTTTAAGATGCCCATGTGCTGTTATCGGGGGACTTGCCACCAGATCGTTAGTGGCCTGTGCCGAGTTAGCTCTGCAGCTGACGGTAAGCGTATTTCTGTCAGTGGAAGTACGGCACAGCATTCAGACATGGCATCAGCTGGTAATCCTTCTGAGTTTTAGCTCCCGTAGTAAATGGATAGAGGAGTCTGAAAGCTGCCCAAGTAGAACATAGCTTAGAAATTATGTTCAGGGCATTTACTGTGTCCCCCACTGGGAGTTAGGAGTGAGCCGAAATCTGTAGGTTGCAGAATTGTTTTGGGGGGGTCTGCCCTTTCCTTTTTCACTGGGCGAAGCTCTGCAGCTCTGATGACTATTAAAGAGCATTCCTCGTGGAAATAGGCTTTCTGGTGAGTTAGCAGTTTAGTGGATATCATAAGAGATACCTCAGAATGTGGATTGCTCAGCAAATGTGAGCGGGACTAATGATCAGTGGCATCTAAATGTATTAAATCTTTGTGTGTATGGGGGGTTAAATCTTTACTTAGGCTCTGCTGGTTACCTGTCTCAAATACCTGTATTATAAACCAGCCACGGGTGTTGACTGGAGCAAGTCACGATCGCTGCTGGAAAGGGTGAGTATGTGATGACAGGCCTCCCTGAGACGAGAGGATTCTTTGAGACAGAAGGGCTAGTGAGCTGACCTTAAGTGAGCAATACCTGTGAAAATCTCCTTGCACCTAGATCATCTCCAAGGACGTGGAGGAAGACTTGAGGTTTGTATGCTGATGAGACCTGAACGTTCTCCCCCAGAGGAAGCGGTTGAGTGAGTCATTGCCTTTTAACAAACGGAGAGGGGAATACGGAGCACGCCGTAGGCTCTGCTGACGTTTTGGGGTGGAGCCCCTTCTCTAAAGTGCAGCTAGTGGCTCAGCTTGCCAGAAGAGTTCAGATAAGGATTCTAATGATCTGTGACTATCACAGCTAATATTGCTGTTTTCTCCTTATATTGGAAAGGGGTCTCAGGAGAATGACCATAAGAATAAAAGATTCAAGTCACATTGTGGAACGTTATTTTTGTGGTAAAATAATAGTAGCTTGCTGGCATTCTTTGAAGAGGCTTGCCTGAAGATGAACATGATTAAGCTCTGAAAGTACTGGAACCTTTTTTTTGTAGGCATTAAATTTCTACTGTTAGAGAGCTCAGCAGGACTATTCCTGGATGCAGTGTCTGTTTCTGTAGCCTGCTGCCTCCGGCCTCCTGGTAAATCTGAGCAAAATGAGAAAGAGTGGATAGTGGCAAGTCATCTGGAATAGTTTTCTTTGTTTAAAAAAGCTAATAACGTGGGTGATTGCATTACCTGGTGGAGCTTGCTTTAGTTGCTTTGCTTCGTTCTAAACACTTCTATTGCTGCTGTCCGAGTGCTTCACATAGGTGTCCCTGGCACCCTCAGCTCAGTTAGTGATGTTCCGCAGGGATTCTGTGTTGATCCCAGTTTAGCTGTATTTAGCTTTTTCTGCAATTCAGTGAGGTGGCACCTGTGGTGCTGTGTTCAGGTTTGGGCTTCTTGGGATTGGTGGTGATGGGGAGAGAAGATGGCTGGCTGGGGTGGTTGTGATGACATGTACCCTGCTGTTGGTGCTGTGGCTTGCACTTCGGCCTTTTATTATTTTGGCTTTCAAAATATTGTATTTTTTTTTTTACTTTAAGAATAAGAGAAATATTCTCTGTTACATATTGATAATGTCGAAATGCAATTTCCATGTTTTGAGAGCATAATTAACTTCGTTTCATGTGGCTGTTAACTACTAGGTTAGGGAAGAATAACAAATTTAAATAGCAGCGACTGCAATGGGCGTGAAGGGCAGCGTGCAAGTCGGGGCTTTCTGCGAGAGGAGGTGCCCAATAATTCTCTCATTAATTGAGCTTAGGCGTAGGAATTAGCTTTGTTGGGCAGGTTTTAAAATCCCAGGCGACAGCTGAATGTGGGAAGGGGCTCGCTGGAGAATAACAAGTCTGCTGTTGCTGAGCATGGGGTTGTGGTTTCGTACTGGCCATACCATTTATTCCCTTAAGTCCATTTGTGCTTGATAGGAAGCGTTCTGTCTGTGCTTTATGATGTGGTATCGCTCAGTAGGTTACTAGGGCTTGTCGTGACACAGATGTCCTTTTCCAGGTGGGCTTTGAACAGGGTATAAAGCTGTGTGTTTTGCTGTGCTGTAGCTCCGTAGTAGGAGGCGTTTGGAGTTGGTGCCCATTGAAGGAGTTGCTGCTGCGGTGTGCTGTGCCTTGCCAGCTCCCGCCCAGTGATTTCTAAGACTGTGCTGTGACCTAGAGCAGGAGTAGGACTGAACTTAAAACATTTGCGGTGTTCTAACGTTGTTCCAGGAACACCTAGAAAAGAGGTTCTAGCAAGCATGTGGTTCTTCTGGCTAGTTGTGTTACTGACAGGTTAAGAGGAAGCTCTGCTTCCAAAAGAGGCTGCATTTTGATATGGTACAGTTGGCAAGAGTTAAGTATCTGCTGCTCGTTGCCGCAATTGAGGGTTCTTACACTGATTTTCCTTTTTCAACAGCGAATGGACCTGGGAGAGTGTACGAAGATCCATGACTTGGCACTGCGAGCAGATTATGAGATTGCAAGTAAAGAGCGAGATCTGTTTTTTGAGCTGGATGTGAGTACAGAGAAATTTTAGTTACTTTTGTGAAAACTGCTTCTTGAAGTTATTTGACTGAACAGTAGAACTCAGCGAGCATTTCAGCTAGCCATGTTATGTGACGTGTTATCTGACAAGAATGTACAACCCCTTCTCGAGTGCTGGCTTGATTGCTGACTTGAAATTGTAAAAGCAGTTATGGCCCTTGCAACCCCATTAGTCCAGCTAGCTGGGAGGCTCCTCTGGCATTCCTTGCATCCCACACCTGCTGCTCTGTGCCAAGTCGCAGTAGCCTGGTGGCCTGTCCCAGAGGGAGATTTGACATCAAAAGCCTTCTGCTCTGTGGTTTCACTTTTTGCTAGATTTAGCTTTCTATGATGGAACAAATCAAGTGGAAGAACAATTCTGTCTTCCCTCTTCGTGTTATTCCAGTGCTTTTTGTCTTTGCACCTCTTGCTTATGCGTTGAAGGTTCCAGTGCAAAGCAGTCTTCATGTGAGCATCCTGTTGTGTGTCAGAGTAAAGGAACCGTGTCAGGTTCCAGACAGGTGACAGACTTAAGGGCAGGGATCAAATTTTACCTTTTCTGCAAAGTGTTGTGCATTTTTTTTTCTCAAGGCGCCTGTTCTTGAAGTTGGCTGTGCATTATACAGGGGTTGTACCAACTAGCTGTTGGCTGTCAAAGCTAAATCTGGCACGGAGAGCACCTTTATTCACAAGTCTTTGTCTGAACATGCAGGCGATGGATCACCTGGAATCTTTCATCGCAGAGTGCGATAGGAGGACAGAACTGGCCAAGAAGCGCCTGGCTGAGACACAGGAAGAGATCAGTGCTGAAGTATCTGCAAAGGTATTGTCCTCTCATGAAACGCTTGTTCTGCAAGTTTATGGGAGAGCACTGGTGCTCTGTTGTCTCTGACAGCATTGATACTGTGAAGTTAGGCTCCACAAAGGCTTTGTGCGTTGCAGCCATCCTCCTCAAATGGTGTTCTGGCTGGTCTTGTGACAAACTTACTGGTTCAGAGGGCCGTAGTAGCATCAAACACGAACTCTGAAGTACGTTGCTTTAGCATGGCAGTAAAACACATTGGTTCCCCCCACACTATTCAATGTTAGTGTAATAGCTTAGAATAGTAAATCCATCCCATGATTGTTGTCTTTTCACTTAGTAAATGCTCATGGAGTTTCCTCTTTGGGAACTTGCTTCATCAGGACAATACAAAGCATTTCTGAAGCAGGCTCTGTGCTGTCCTGCAAGCCAGAAATGTGCCACTGTTTGTGGCAGAACTGCTGATGTCCTGATCACGTCCGGTTTCTCTCTTTGCAATGGGTCTGTGACTGCATTGCCTGTTCTTGGCCCACCAGTCCCTTTTTGCTGGGACTCCTCTGACTTTTGGAGATTTGTGGTCATCTTCCAACAACTGCTTTTATTAAACAATATTTTTTAGAGAACAAAAGTCATCCTGCAAGTTTTAGCAAGGTTTTCGTCTTACTGAAAACACACTGTTCTCTTTAGGCAGAGAAAGTCCATGAGCTGAATGAAGACATTGGAAAACTCCTAGCTAAAGCTGAACAGCTGGGAGCTGAAGGAAATGTTGATGAGTCTCAAAAGATCCTGATGGAAGTGGAGAAAGTCCGAGCAAAAAAGAAAGAGGCAGAGGTATGGCCTTGGTTCTCCTATGAGTTGTAATAGCAGACTGGGCCAGGCTGGGGGTGTGACAAACAGCTGGGCGGTTCCTACCTCTCCTGTGTTGCCTGCACCTCCTTTTTCAGTTTCAGCAATGTGCCAGCAAGCAGTTGGCAGTGTGGTGTGATAGATGAAGAAAAGCTTTTTAGAAACTTTTATGTAGTGATGAGAGCTGATGGGGGAGGGGAAGATTTGTTCTCTGAAGTATTTGGTCACTGGCAGGGATGGAGTGTCAGGTTAGTTGTGCTCGCAAAGCGTTTTGTGTGGCACCTCCTCTATACTGAGGGTGCTTTTTTGATCCTTGAAAGTGTCAGGGCAGTTCTTTGCAGGGGTTGTGACTAAGGGTTCTCTCACATTTGCCTGTGTTTTTACCTCCCTTTAGGAAGAATACCGAAATTCAATGCCTGCATCCAGTTTCCAGCAGCAGAAGCTGCGTGTGTGTGAAGTCTGTTCAGCATATCTGGGTCTCCATGACAATGACCGGCGTCTTGCTGACCACTTTGGAGGCAAATTACACTTGGGTTTCATTCAGATTCGTGAGAAACTGGATCAGCTGAGGGTAATCCTCTGTTTTAAACCTTTGCCTTGTAGTTCTGAAGACATGCAATGCTTTTATTAAAGTCATGCAGGATTCTTTGCAGAGTGCTTGTAGAAGCCCAGAAATTTCTGATTGCCGAATCCCTGCAACTTCAAATGGAGGCTGATGTAGCCTAATCTTGGGTTCTGTTCTGTAATTTCTGGGTAAACAAATATGTACCCTCAGAATTAGTCAAGCCAGACCACTGCTGTCGTTTCTTCCTTAGAGCAATGGTACAGTTGCATGTATTTTTCTCATTGGTTTGGCTGATATTTGTCACTGTGGGTTTTTTGACTACTGAAGAGCACTTTGAGACCTTAATGAAGTGGTTGAACTGAAGTTTCACATAGTGCTGTCAGTGAAGACGAGCTTGAAGTAGCTGAAGCGATTAGAAGTTTTCTCGAATGGTTTGTAATGGAATTGCGGTACTGGCCTTGCTTGCGGACAGAGACCTTGAACCTGCTTGAGTAAGAGTTGTGATTCCTGTGCCTTATTCACCAGGCAGTATGTTGAGGTCAGTGCCTCGATTGATCGTTGGCACGAGGCCAGAGCACTGTTTCATTGTGTTGTGTATGCTTGAGGTGAGACAGTCACTTGCCTCAAAGCTTACGGGCTCATCTCTTAGAGCACAAGCACTCAAAGCAGAGAGCGGCATTTCTTGCACTGATGTGTGTTAGTGAAGTTGTGGAGAAAATTAAAACCTTGGTAAAGATCTTGACTAGCACATAAGATGTAGTGAGAGAGCTCTTTATGTTACTACCTGAATAGTCTCCCTGCAGATCTCTCTGACCTGTTACTGTATGGCTGAAATGCAATGTGTACTTTTTTTTTCTAGAAAACTGTGGCAGAAAAGCAAGAGAAGAGAAACCAGGATCGTTTGAGGCGGAGAGAGGAGAGAGAACGAGAGGAGAGAATGGGCAGACGGTAAGTGGAAGCTGATAACTCGTTTGTGAAGTTGATTTTGAAATAGCATGATTTCTTGCATCTGAGCATTGCAGGAAAGCAGTGTCTGCTGCTGGAACAGCTGTTGCAAATGCCCCAGATGCTGTGTGAGCACCTTGGCGCGTTCAGTTAAAGACGAGAACAAATGCACAGACCCCCCACCTTAGAGTGATTGTATGTGTGTTGTTTTAACCTCCATTGTGTAGCTGAAAGATGTGAACTCCTTATGTTGTTTTCAGGTTTATGTTGGCCTAGTCCCTGTCTTTGGGAATCTGGATGAAATGCCCTCGTCCAAGGCATCTGAGTGGGAAAGTTTAGGATAAGTGAGGGCTGGGTCTGCTCAAAAGGCGCTAGTCATGCAAAAATTCTGAGGACAGCCCTCCTCCCTTCTGGACGTGGAGGTGACAGCAGAATGGAGCTGATGTCCATGAGCCAGGTGGCAGGCTGCCTGTCTTGCTCAAAAACTTTTCTGTGACAACAGTGAGGTGCTTTTGGCGCGGCTTTGGAAAACACTTCCTTAGGGATCAGAGGGATCCCAAGTAGTGGCTACGTCCGTGGTTGCGGCCATCTGTGTCACCTTCTGCTCATACAGGTATAATCCCTGAGCAGTGGCAGTGGCTGCAGTGTTGGTATTCTTGGGACAGGCTCTTCTGCCTCTTGCCAGCTGAACTGGAAAATTTATTTGTTCTTTACTTGAACATGCATCTTCTGTGTAAAGAGCTCAAACAGCCTGGTATGGAGAGGGTGGGTGGTTGCAGTGGCCAGGCAGAGAAAGTGGCTGGGTAGGAATGCTGTTCTCATTGTCACAGCATCTCGCCAGTTACCCCACGTGTTTCTCTTGCACTTCTGGTGTCAAAAAAGCCAACCTTGCTGCCTGTGGAAAGTTCTTTTTGACCCTCGGTGTCAACTGCAGTGTCTGTTTCAGCCATCCATGTCTGAGGTGTGTGAGATATGTAACTGCAGCATGCTCTAAGATGGTGCTGGCTTCTGGGTGTACATTTCTGGAAACACTAGCAAAGAAATACCAGAATCAGAGCAGCTTGGTTTTCTGTGGTCTGTGGCTTGGTGATTTTGGTGTGTTGTGAAGATGTAAGCCCCAAAATTGTTACGCATTCTGCAGGATCTGGATCTCTTAGTTGATCTGCATCTCCCCAGAATGCTGGCTTTCTTCCCGCTGTGGCATGTCTGTGGTTTTGGTTTTGTATTTTGTTGTTTTTTTTTTTTTTTTTTTTCAAACCAAGCCCTCAGTTACCGAGAGTTAAGGAGCCTCTTGTGTTCACAGGTAGTCCATATATGGATGCATCTGGTGAGGCGATTTGAAGACTGCTTTTGAATGTTTATTTAATGTTTTAGATGTGAAGGGTTTAAGGACTGCACTGAGTTAGCCTGAAGTCTGAGTTCTTGCTGGTTCCATGTGTGGCACTACTTGGAGACTGTGGCCAGCCTTTGCTCTCACTCGGTGTGGAGGTGTCTGTATGCTTCTCCGTTCAGATATCAAAGCAGAACTTGTTATGAAGGAGCCAGGAGTGCCATACAGAGGAGGTCAAATTATTTGCCTCTGCAAAATGAGAACTTGACCCAAAGAAGGAAAATAGTTTTACCAGTGGACGCTCAGTGTCAGAACTGAGACTAGAGCCCAGATTTCTCGGCACGTTACCCACTGGGAGCTGTGCAACACTGTGCTTACAGGGGCATTTTTCCATCAAAAACCAGTCAGTGACTTCTACTGCCTTTCAGACTGCCTCTCTTAACCAGAGCTTGATACTTGAAGCAACCACAGAAAACGTGTTTCCTTCATAACTCTTCTTACGATATCTTCATATGCAGCATCTTCATGATGTTACTCAGTAAGAGAAAGAGTACCGCTTGATTTTGACAAGTCTTTGGTGGCTTACAGGCACCGTGACGTACAATGGAAACCTGTAGATTCACTTGTGAATCTCTGCCTCTCACAGACTTTATTGATTTGTCAACTAAGCTGTGATTTCCACATCGGAATGAGTGAACTGGGCTGTCACCCCTAGTGGTAAATAAACACAAGTCCTTTGTTTGGTGTTGCTGATGACTGTGGGCTACCCAGTAATCTCTTAAGACTGAAATTCTGTGGAGAGGTTGCATGCTCGGCAGTGCAGACCTCGGTATTTGCTTCCAGAGTACATCAGCAAACAAGTCTAGGTGGAGTTGCCAAATGGATTTCCTTTGTAGTAAATTGGACAAAACACAGGTTATGAAACTTGGCACATAGCCTCTGTGATGCAGGGACAAAAAAGAGGAGGGGAAAAATAAAACAACCCATGCTCAGCCTCTCACTCCTCTGGACATCGGTCTGCTGCTGCTACCTGGTGTGTGCTGATTCAGGCTAGTAAGGAAGGTGCTGTTTCGTTGGATGCTTCCTGAATTCTGAAGTCTGGTGCTAGGGCGTGATTATCGGGAGTTTATTGTGCAAACTCCTGCTTAGATCGTACGCATAGAAAGGCAGCCAGGTTTTTCAGAGGATGGGGAATGGCTTTGTGTGGATGTGTGCACTGGTGGTTCAGAATAAAGTGATCAAGAGGAAAAGAACATTAAGAACTTGGAGTAATTACAACCACCAAAAAAAAATTCAGTTGCCTGCCAGGCATCTGCAGGAGGTCCTGCTGCACTGTCAGGTTCTGTTACATGAAAAAGGAGGCGTGTGGTGATTGTCTTGCTCTCCTGGTTTATCAGCTTTTCCTTCATCTGGTCATCTTGTGTGTTGCCTCAGCCCATGGTTCATTTGCCTGACTCCAGGTTCAGCTCCACCTTGTTTACAGTCCTTCTACCTGAATTCCTTTCTAAATTTTTTTTTTACCATGAATGAACAATCTCATTTCATTGTGAGGGAATGTCAGTGCACATTGATTCTCTTAATCTTGTCTTATCCAGGTATGATTTTAAATGATATGATTAAAATAGATGCTTCTCTGTTGCTTTTGAAGATTTTGTCTGTGTAGCTTCCAGCCGCATCTCCTGTTGCAGTGTCAGAACAGCTGTGTGGCTGTGTAAGTGGAACATCCGCTGCGAGTCTGTGTGCAGTGGGGAGACGGGAGCAGTTACGAGAGTGAGTCTCTAAGTCACTAAACAGGGAGAGAGTCCGCTTCTCAGTTAAAGCAAAAAGAGGCTGTTCAGACAGCGTGTGATGTTTCGCTGTAAGCCGGCTTGGAAATGTGGCCACAGACAAGGAGGGACGGCATAACTTTCACGTGGAGTGGTATTGTAAGTGGTGCTGAGTAATAGTGCTTCAGGAGTTGGAGGAGTTGTGACATTGCTATTTACAGACTGTCAAAAGCTAATGCTTACAGCGCTAAGGTGAGTGCCGCACATGGGCTCTGAAGCCATGGAAATGTGAGGAAGAACAGTGAGGGTTGGATGATGCTTCTCAAGTGCCTTTCTAAGTCTGGGATGAAGGATTTTCAGTGTATCTTTCAGTAATAGTTCTTCCCTTGTGTCTGTGTCCCCACTTTTTTCCTAGCTAATCTTTCACAAACAGGAAGAAAAAAAATCATTGATGCAAATTTCCTTCTGATGCTTGTTAAATAAATACAAGTGAGAAAATGCTGTTTTCTCTTTGTTAAAACCTTTTTAATGTGCGACTATCTCAAAGGAATCAAAACCAGAAAAACTGTCAAGTGTCTTTCTGACTGGAGGAGAGTGGCATTTTTTCTTGAAACTACTGGAGTTGACCTAGGTGATGTTAGACTGCAGAGGGTAAAGAGTATATAACAAGTATGGACAGCAAATTTAAAGTCAGAAAGGTTCTTTGTGGTGCTTTGTTAAGAGACTGAATTGATTTGTGGAACTCTGTTGAGACAGGAGGCTCTGTGTGTAGAAACTAGTGTTTCTGTGAAGTTCTTCAGTTTTTGACAAATTCTCCCTGGCCCCCAAAGTGAAGCTAATGAAATGTTTTAATGGCAAGCTTATTTTTTTAACTGGCGTATTACTCGGGGTATGGTTGTGTCCCTGTGAAGAGCTGCCAGAGTCTTATTGAAAACCCACGGACTGCGTCGTACCTTCCCTCACTTAACTCTCCTCTTCTTTCTAGGTCTGGATCAAGAAACAGAGACCGTCGAAGGTGAGTGCGCAGTTCTCCCAGAGTTCTCCCAAATGCCTGTTTATGGTTTTTGTCTAGCTACTGAGGTTTTTCCAGGGTCTGGCCAATGGAGTTCACTCGGTGGCCCAGCCTCTGTTTTGCTCCCTGAAAGAAGTGGGAGCTACTGCTTGGGCAGCTCAGCCGTGCTGTGCAACTTCATGTCACCCGTGGGGCTGGAAAGCAAATGCTGGCTGGCCCAGTCAGGACAGAGGGCGCTGTGTGGGGCGAGTCTAAGAGTGTACTTGATACCTCTTTCAATAAATGTTTAATACACGTCTATAGCTTTAATGTCTGAAATACATCTGTTAGCTATATTATACCTCAGATGTAAAAATACAGAGATTCACAAAGCCCCCATACTTCTGGAAAGAGCTTGCCTTAATGGTATGACAGTACTCTCTGTGGTCATATACCTGGAGATCTCCCTCTCTACTGCTTTCCATACACACTGGCATCCTTCGTTTTGTTTTTAGAGCAGATTGAAACAAATCTGCCTATGAAGTGCAATACTTCCACAAGGGAGACTCTCTTCTGGCAGGCGGCCATGCGAGTGATGGTAATTTCACATGCCACTTGCTTTGGCCTCTCTTCTACTTACACAGGCCTCACGTTAAGTGAAGCACAGTTGGTAAGCTCTGCTCTAGGCATCGGCAGATGCTTACGTTAATGGTGGGAGCTTTTCATGTAAGCTTCCCAGCAACTCAGATTTACCCGTTGGCATTTTGTTGGCAGCATGAGGCCTGGGAGGGAGATGCCTACCCCATGGTGATCTGCCTTCTGTCTTGGCAGGGGTGCGGCTCGGGGGTGAGTGCTGATGCTCTGGATATTTATTACTTGGGAGTGTCTGAGAGATGGGCTCAGCTGCACAGACCTGATGCACTGGCCTGTCTCCTGAGTCAATCTCTGTCCTCTTCAGATCACGGTCTCGGGATAGGAGGCGAAGACGCTCGAGATCAGCTTCCCGTGAACGGCGGAAGTCTCGCTCCCGGTCCCGAGACCGACACAGACGTCACCGGAGCCGTTCCCGCAGCCACAGCAGAGGTCACCGACGGGGGTCCAGAGACAGGAGTTCAAAACACAAGTATGTAGTCCTGACACGAGTGCTCCTGGCAAGGGGAGTCTTTGGCATCACAGTGAGCCTACCTGGGCCCTTAGAGCGAGCAGGAGTAGGACTGGTTTCTCAAGTTAGTAGCTGCAGTGTCCTGTACCAGCTCCTGGGCCCAAAGCAGGATTTCCCAGTGGCCATTTGTAGATGGCCTCGCATGAGAGCGGTAGGGCAGTAACTGTACAATGAGATCCCAGCTTGGGAGGAGAGTCTAGGAGATAGAACTGGTTCCCTGATGTGCAGGGCTGAGTTTCGAGAAGGTGCTGCTTTTTTCGTGTAAGCAGCAGCACAAAGGCCCGCTTGAGCTAACTGAGCCTCCTCAGGCCTGTAAAAGCCAAGTAACTGAGGCAGTTTTGATGCTATATTTTTGTGGTTACCTTCTGCTTCCCAGCTTCTTTCTCTCACTGCTGGCACGGGGAAGGAAGTGTATGATTTGGGACCTGGGGGAAGCCTTGTGTTAGGGTGAGAAGGCGGCTGGTCAAGAGAGAGACCTTTTTTTTGCAATCTGCACTAGAGGCAGGGGAAAAGGCAGCCAGGAGGAGGAGTGTACCATTGTCCTGTCGCTAAGGAGAAACGCTACAGTCAGAAGAAGGACTTTCAGTCTCTTCTGAAACTCAGCAAAACACCTACTGTGTTTTGAGGAAGGATGAAGCAAGCATATGTAGGAGTATTAGCAAAATTGAAAGGAGCCATTGTGTTTCCTTGCAGCCCTTCTAAGCCCAGGAGCAAGTCTATCATCAGCTGCTTGTTGAAGTTAGATCTGGCTTTTTTAATGCTCTTAGTTAATAGGGGAGTGCTTTAGCACTGTCTCACCTGATGAGGCACCACTGCCCAAGTACAGTTCTAGAAACAAACCTACTGTTGTGTCTTGTGTCACTTTAGCTAAGTATTGGGGCAAGAACAGGTTTTAAAGGTACCTGATGAAGGGGGGGGAAATAATAGTCTGAAAATATAAGTCTGTTAATAATTGGGGGGGGGGGTGTGTAAATGCTGTTGATTCTCCAGTGGCTGAGATACTAAAGTCCTTTTTTAAATCTGTCTTGAACATGAAAAATAAAGAAAAGAAGTTTGGACAATTAGGAAGTGAGGAAGACCCTGTAATAACTATTACTAAAGAGCAGGTAAGGGAATACTTCGAAAACCTTGAACACATTCAAATGAGCCCATCGAGTTTGTAGGGGGATTGGCTAGTTGACGTACTTTCGCAAATTACTGAGAACAGGGGAGAGACCAGGATCAGTTTAAGAAAATCAAAGCAAGAGAACAAACAGAAAAACCCTGTTCCCTGAAAGAGAGTAGCTTCTGTTTTCACCTCGAGAGTTAATGAAGCCTGCATTCAGGTTCTGCTGGTGTGAGGTCTCGCTTGTATGAAGAAAGGGAGAGCCTGTGGCAGGGTCTGGAGCCCTCAGAACAGGAGGGCTACGGGCAGCAGGTGTTGTTGTGGAACAGGAAAGGACTCGATCCTGTCAGACTCATGTTGTCTTCTGGTTAAATGACACAATTTAATGAAAATGAAATGGCTCGTGTGATACGGAGGGCTGTAAGGTTTTAATGTCTCTATTGTGCTGTAGTTCCAAACCTTACAATCGATATGAGTGAAAGGTGGAACCTCTAAGGTACCTGCCAGGCCCTCCTCTTGTAAGGAAAACTGACGTACCGAGTCCTAGGGTAGAATGTGCTGGCTCTGTGTGGTCTGTGGAAGCCGCTTCCGAACGGGTGTGGGCCGCTAGAGCTCATTCAGGCTCAGCACCTCTTGGAGGCTGCTAGGCGACAGGCTGGCATGAAGCGTCCAGGAAAATGGCCTGTTCAGATTGGCCCTAATATGAAGCCCTTTGCTTAATTCTGTGTGGGCTGATACGGCGCTGCTGAAAATCTGTTGCTGTCATTTGGGCAGGCTGTGAAAAGATTTGCCCACGTTGCAGGCTGCAAATGTATATCTGTATCATCCTGACTTTGAACCCAGGGTGCTGCCAAGGACAATGCTTGTCAGGATGTGAAGCAGAAAGAAGCCCAGGGCTGAGCAAGTGTTTGAGTCCAAAGAGTACAGCTGGTATTTAAAGCCGCTGAGCAGAAAGCTACTAGCTTAGACCATAATGCAAAAACACTCTGGAAGACACAAATGCAGCTGAGTGATAGACGAGGAAGAAATTGCAGGCACTTTAGTATGGCCCAGTAAACTAACAAGGGGCACGGGGAAGACCTGGGAGAGCCCCTGTGGCAACAGCTTGAAAGGGTCGCTCTAAGGAGGGAGTAACAAAGGCTGCGCCGCGCACTCCACGCTGCAGCACCGGCGTTCCTTTACGTAAAGCTGAGAGGGGTACCCGAGCTGCTGTCCTGGGGGGCTCCGCTCCTGACGTCGCAGTACCTAGGCGCATTTCTGTGAGAAACTCGTGTTATGCCACAGCCCTGTTAGGAGAGGTGATGTCGTGTTGTGCGTATTTGAAAGTTCTTTCAGTTGTGAAGCTGATAGCGACGGTTTACTTTGTACTTCAGATCTTCTAGAGATCGATCTTCGAGAGAAAAGTCACGAGACAGAGAGAGAAAAGAGAAGAGCTCTTCTGAGCGGCGGCACGAGAGCACAAATGGCAAATCTCGTTCCAAGAGATCAGAAGAGAGAGAAGCTGGCGAGATCTGAACTCGAACGATCTGTGTTGCACTGTAAATAGTCTGATAAACATTCTACACAAAGCCTAAATTTCCCATTTATATTTACTGAATACGACTCATCTTTTGTAGTTTGGGATTTTTATTGTTTGGCAGATAGCTGTGAGTTTGTAGAGACACAGAGTTACATGCTGTTTAACAGGATTTTTGTTTTAGTAGGAATAAATCGAGCTGGCTGGGTCGCATTCAGTTCGGGCCGGCGGCTGACATGCCGTGTTGTCCTGCCCCAGCGAAGGCGGCAGTCGGGGCAGCGCTGCGCCCGGCGCCCTGAGCTGCTGTGACCTCTGTAACGCTTCAGCCCTTCCCCAACGACCTCCCTGACCTGGCGTGAGCGCACTGGTACCACCGGGTCTCACTTCATTATTTTTTTTTCCCCTTCTGTTTATATATGTTAAAAGAAATTATGAAGTGGTTTTTTTGTTTTCTTCTAGTGCTTAGCCACCTCGTTTTTATGTCTCCAGCATTTGAGAGTTGCCTCACTATTCCAGCTAAGCCAAGACAGATGAAATTTGGCCCTGATCTGCCTCTTCCCAAAGCTGCTCATCTCTGTGAGGGTAACCAGACCAGCTGGAGCGTGTCCCTAAGATGGGCTCGTGGCCGGGTTTCGGAGCAGACACCGGGTGCAAACAGAGCAGAGGAAAACCTGGACTGATTCTTTCCGCGGGGGAGTGTGACTGCGGCTGGTCTGCCTCTTCCCTGGGCGCTCCAGCGTCGGGGCTTCCTCCCTGGGGAGTTCCCTGACTTGCGAAAATCGAAAAAGCGAGCAAAAATTGAACAAGCGAGCGTTGGCCTGCGCTGTTGGCAGGGGCTGGAGCGAGGTCCTGGGGCAGGGCCAGAATGCAGTCGCCGCGTCCCAGCGTGCGGGGGGAGGAATAGGCATATTGTAACGAGATTATTTGTAACGGGGTTTCTTTCAGGCTGGGGGACAAAGGAAAGCCACTGCGCCGTCGCGACCCCTGGGCTCGGCGTTTCGCCAGCCACATGCTGTCGATGGCGGCCAGCTTGCCCCTGCGGGCCGGCGTCCATCACTGCCGTTCTCGGCCGTGTCTCCCGTGCCGGGGGCCGCTGTTTCCCCCCCGAGGCTCCGGTACAGCCGGTTTCCCCTCGGTGTCGGTCCCTAGTGCATGCCCCCCCTCCCCCCCCCGTCCGTTTTCACCGCGGTTTCGCGTTATTGTTTTTGTAACCTCCGTGTCGGTGAGGGGGGAGCGGGGCCCGGGGGGCGGCGGGCGCGCTCGCGGGGTGCCTGTACGTGACTGTGCTGTTCTCTGGCGGTCTGATCGCATTAAAGAGCTGTGTTTGTGCCTCCGTGCCGCCCCGGCCTCCTCCTTCCGCTCGCCGGCCCGCGCTGCGCAGGCGCGGTTCCCGCCGGGCTGCAAGCGGGCCGCTGCGTCTGCGCGTCACTTCCGCCAAGGAGGCGGAAGTGGCGGCGGTGGCGGGGCGCGTAGGGTGAGTGCGGAGCGGGGCGGGGGTCGGTGCGCCAGGCCGCAGCGGGGAGAGGCCGGGCTGGGCCGCGGGAGCTGGGGTGCGGGGAGGCCGGCGGGGTGGGGAGGGGAGCTGGAGGGAGGGGTGCGCGGGGGCCGGGCCGGGGCCCCGCCCGGCGCCGGGGCCCTGCGGTTGGAGGGGTCTGCTCTCCGCCCTCAGCAGCTCCGAGAGTTGCCCCAGACCTCACCGGGCAGCCCGGGAGAGGTTTGACCCCTTTTGCAGAAGGCTGGCGCTGCGCGGAGGGGCTCCGATCCTCCCCCGAGGGGAGCGGATCTGTCCCCCGCGCTCGGCGGGCTGCGCGGGGGCCCTGGGAGACGCTCCCGCAGCACCGGGAAGCGCAGGGCTGCGGGTCAGCCGGAGGGGAGTGCGGGGGACCCCCGGCTCCACAGAGCTCCGCACGCCGCCTGCAGCACTCTCCCTGGAGCGCGCTGGGGTTCGTGCTGTCCTGCTCCTCGGCAGCCCACGAGCCTGGTCTGCAGGCAGGAGGTGGAGGGTTTCTGGCAGAAAGAAAAACAATGTCTTACATCCCAATCTCATTTCCAGCCTGTCTTCCTTATTCTGGAAAGCAAAAATCTCTTAGCTAACTGCTGGGAGTCAGAGGGGCAGCCAGCCCGGCAGAGAGGGACGGCTCGGTGTGACCGGAGCCGGGTGTCCCGTGGCAGCATCGGGCCCCGCACCAGGGGCTGCCGGCAGAGGCTGGAAGCCGAGGGGCTCCGCGGGGCTGGGCGTTGGGCAGGTGGGTGGAGTGGCCTGTGAGTGAGCTCTCCTCAGTGTACGTGTGAAAGAGAGAAGAAGAAAAATTCGATTTCTGGGGGGGGGAAAGAGGCTTCTCTTGGAGACAGCTGGCAAGGACAGCAGCGGCTGGAGGAAGGCTGTCGTTTTGTGCTGCTGTAAACCTCGCTAGGCTCTGCAGGCAGGGCCCAGCAGGCAGCACGGAGTTTGTGACCTGTGGAACAAGCACTCCACTTAAAAAAATATACTTTCTTCTTGTCTTTTTAATAAACCTACGTGAAATGCCTACAGCCACTTCTAAAGGGTTTTCACACACCAAGATCTTGCCAGGTGTTAAATGCCTGGCAGTGCGGAGAAGCCGCCATGCTTCTGGCGCAAGCAGAGGAGCCCCGGGGTGGGTGCGGGTGTCTCTGACACGAGAGGTTCGGACGGCTCGCTGGCTCCTTCTCGCGGGGCTGATGCAAGGGATCTGCAGCAGGCGGTGGGGGTGAGTGGCCTGGATCCAGCAGAGCTGTAAGGACTGGCATGATGAGTGGCCTGTGTCGCTGCTGCTTGACTGTTATTACCGGCCTAACCTGTAATCGGTTCCACACAGCTTTAATGCTGTTCCTCCTCTTGGAGAGTTTTGCTCGTCCCAATGCTCTTTTGCAAAAAGTACCCGATCGTGTTTTGCTCTTTGCTAAACAGATCGAGTTTCTCTCCCTGAGCCCTGACTGCAGTGAAACTGCCCGGGAAAAGAGGACTTTTCTCCTATGAATGGCAGGTGTATTGCATTTTAAGGTGGCATTTGGTTGTGCTCTGGAGGAGTTTCCAATTCACTGGCTTTGAATACTCTGTGGCAAGCGTAGTATCTGCTCTGGATGGTGAAGTGTCATTTAAGAAGAACCACGTGTTTTGAGGAGACCTGTGTTAACAGAGGCAAAATGGTAGGAGTGAGGGGAAGGGACAGAACAACGGTAGCAGCAGAAGTGTTTCTCTGATCTGGGTGCCTGCGTGGTCTTTGGTGTGGTCTGGGTTACAAGCCGTGTCCCCTCAGAGGCTGTAAGGATGTCAGCGGGAGCAGAGGTGCCCCGGCGTCAGGAGGGGATAGGTGGTCTCCTCGGGGCACTTCTCCCCCCCAGCCCATGGCTGTGACTTTATACCGAGAAAGAGTTGTGGGCTGCAGATGATCCAGCAAAACCGTAAGCTTGTGTACGCCGTGCAGTCTGAGTGTATTTGGAAAGGAAAATCTCCTCATCTGGGGGCAATGTTACGCGTTACTTCCTCGTGGGTGGACCCTGATGTAAGCAGGACTGCGGAAAAGGGAAAAAATGACCCAGTGATGTCCCGATGTTGCAGCAGGCGAGTGCCTGGTGGGCTCGCCGCAGTGCCGTGCCGCACATCGGATCAAAGCGGAACAGTCTGCTCGTGGAAGACAGCCGTGAAGGGAACGTTGTGTCTTGTTCAGAGCAAAACTTGGAGGCAGTTTTGTCATTACTGATTGCAGCTTGGGGCTTCAACAGTTTCTGGCTGACAGGAGGGAGAGCTGTAAGGTGCTTAAAACAAAAAAGTACAGAACCAAAACACCTAGATGTTTGGGTTCCTGAAATGCCCAGTCAGAATCCGATTTCATCATTCTGGGAAAGATATAAACATGTTGAACATCAAATGTAAGTTATGATATATTGCTAGACATTTTCCAGGAACAACCGGCGCCTGGTGAGATTCCAAATGCTGTGGTGTGGGGTTTTATCATTGGAAAATGAGTTAAACCTTCCATCACGCTGACACTTAAATGGTTTCTGTCAACAGTTTTCATACGTCTGACTGTACGTGGGTCTCTGTGCTTGTCAGGCAGTTCTGCGCTGACTGGTAATGATGGTTTGTCTCTCTGATTTAGCCGTGGCTTGGCCCTAACCGCTTGCTGCACAAGTTTCACTGGTTTGATTCAGATCAGATCTGTAAATCTGCGCTGTAGCTTCAGGAGAAGAGGAAAGTCAGTCCCCCATGAAGGTGAGTAAAGCTGTGCTTCTCCAGAGCAGCGTTGTTGCTGTAGGACAGGAAAGGGCGTTTGTTCCTCCTTGGCTGTGGCCGGGGACTGCTCCCAGCTCGTCCCGTTGGTGGGGTGAATAGCCTTTAGAGCTTGGGGGGCGAAGGAACGCGTGTGAGATGCAGATCCTGGCTGCGCTGCAGCGCTCCTTGGGCCCTCTGGGTTCAGTTCAGGTATGTCACGTGCCCTTTCTGATTTGTTTGCTTTCCTATGAAGTCTTTCTCCCATGTTTTCTCATGGTGAGGCCCCAGGCAGAGAGCCGGTGCTAGCTACGAGGTCTAGTGCACGTGGCCTGTGTTAATAATGCAGCAGCACAGGATCCTGTCGCTGCGTATTTCCTTGCAAGGTGCCTGGACGCGTTAAACTTTCCAGTGCATTATTTTGTGTCCTCTGCCAGCAGGAGACAAAATGCCGGCTGCTAGAGGACAGCAATATCATCTGAAGTGCACACTATCATTTTCTGCTTGTCTTCAATTAAACTGATTACCAGACTGCTTTGTTGTTCAGAGCTCAGACCGTTTCGCGTGCTGCCAGCATGTGCTTTGGCAGCTGCGGGCAGTGGGATCTCCTGCATTGTTTGAGTCTCTGCGCTGACCTTTGTGGCCGTTGTACTGGCACTGCCTCTGCTCTGGCAGGGGTGCAAAGGGCAGTATTCAAACCCTGAAACAAAAGAGAAAGAATTGCTTTAAAGGCATCGAAGGCTCTTTGTAATTGGTGGCTCCTAGGGTCATTGCTGCAAAGGAAGGGGAATTGCTGGGGCTGTCAGGATAATTACCACTTTTTTTATTGTTCTCGTCCCAGTCTAGATGACAGTGCTGTGATTTAAAGTGAGTCATAAAAATACGCCTTCCATACAGCGCCAAGATAGCGTCCCTTTTGGACTAAGTGGGGAGAAGCCTGGATTTGGTTCTGCGCTGCTCTCGGGAAGAGTCATGGGTGCTGGAAGCACTCGTCTGTCTCCTGGAGGTTTCCCAGCTCCGCATTGGGAAGCTGTGAGGGCTTTACTGGAGAGACTAGTAGGGTTGTGCTGGAGCCCTGTCGCAGCCCGTGCTGTGGATGCTGGTTACTGCAGCGTTCGCCAAACCCATGAGGGTGATGAGGCCCTGGCACAGGTTGCCCAGAGAAGCTGTGGCTGCCCCCTCCCTGGCAGTGTTCAAGGCCGGGTTGGATGGAACTCTGAGCACCCTGGTCTGGTGGAAGATGTCCCTGCTCACAGCAGGGGCGTTGGAACCAGATGATCTTTAAGGTTCCTTCCAACCCAACCCATTCTATGATTCTGTGATTCTATGATCCACCGCTCCCTGCCACTGGAGATGGGCATGCCAGAGATACACGAGCCATCCATCTCTTCGCAGGGGAGGCCACGTAACCCATCCCTGCCACCGACCCCCATCGCTGCGGTGGTGGTTGCTCCGCTCCGGTGAATCGTTTGCTCAGCCTGTGCCCAGAGCCTTGTGCCTTGAACCTGCTGGAGGTCGGGTGCTCGGCTGGCTCCGGTAACGGAGCGGTGGCCAGGTCGGGAGCAAGGCTGAGTGCACGGCTCGCTGTTTTCTTCCCCTTTCCATCTGGAGCTGTCCTACCCATGTCAGGTGCCTGCTGTTGGTCTGGAAACAGCCGGCCTCGTGGGGTTGTCCGTGGTGTTGCTGGTAGAGCGATGTGAAAGGCAGGTGAGGTCTTTGGAGCAAGATCTTTGGAATGAGATACAACTTCTGCATTATTGGTTTAATTGCATTTGCAGGGTATTGTGCAGCTTGAACTAAATTGTCAGGAGCGAGATCTTTTACTCGGTGGGCTGTTGTAGGATAAATGCTGGAGTGTCTGGGTTGGAGTAAGTGCTTTGTAACTCCCGTCTTACAAGTCCAGCAGGCGCTGAGGTTAGCTGGGGGCTTGACAGCAGCGTGCCAGGCTGTCCCGCTCGCCCTGTGAGCTCAGCCCCTGCCTTACATAGGTCTGTCCCCGCCGTGATGCATGCCCAGAAGAGGAGAGGACTCCACAGCTCTTCCCTGCGGTGGGACAGGGACAGCCCGGGGAGGTGAGGCCCCCAGTCGAGCTGCAGCTGCCTGAAGCAGCCTGGCCTCCCGAGGGTGACTCTCACCTTGTGCTGCTGTGAACCTGAGGATGAACTTGGGCATGAAACACGAGGCGTACTGAGCCCCGTTGCTGTTGGAGTTGGAAGCTCAGGCGCTCTGCGTTGTGTGCTGGTGCTGAGTTTAAGCTCTTTTCAGCTGGGGAAGTAAATTGCTCCAGCGGACAATCCAGGCACGTGACTGCTGGGGCACGGTCATGGAAAATTGGCTCGGTTGTCATGTTTATTTGCTCTGATAAAACTTTTTATGGCACTGCCATGCAGCTTTTTCCAAGGCTGCTGGAATGTATTTATTCTTTATTTCTTCCCTTCCGCTATTTTTTTAAAGAAGCACTATCAGAGAAGCTGTATATAATATTGATTTTTATTGTTGTTGTGGTTAATGAGTTACAGGCTTCTGTAACCGACTAGGGCTTTTTCTTTTTTTTTCTCTTTTTATAACAAATTAGCACAGGACCCCTCTGTTAGCTGTAGCCCAAGATTATGACTTACAGCAAGAGAAACTAAAATAGCATTTGTTAGCTCTTCCATTCTGATGAAATCACATTTACCCGATTTTAGTCTCAGCTCATGCCTTCGTTTTCCTCCGGGGAGGGAAGTAGTCACTCTCCTGCCTTCTGCTGGGCTTCGTTGCTGAACTTACCAAGTGGTTTCTCATCTGAGAAGGTGTTGAATAGCTCTGGTTTGTTCCTGTACAGAATCTGCCGGTGTTTGTTTCTCTCTCTCTCTCTCTCGTGGGGAAGCTCAAGTGGTCACTGCAGCAGGGAACAGCCTGCTGTTGGGATACAAAGGTCACGAGTGTTCCCTTTCACCCCTCCAGCCGGGAGTCAGACTGACATACACGGGAGGTGCCAAGAAGTCTTTGCAGCAAAAGGAGCTTTTGGTGTGGTTTTCCTGAGGGAGACCTACAGACCATTCTCTTCTTTCCACACAGAGGCTGTAGCCTTTCTGTGTCCAGGTCTAGCAGAGCTGATTTCCTCCTCTGAAGAAGAAGAAACAGTGCTATTCCTGCCTCCCACGGTCTCTCCCCATTGCTCCGTGTGGGAGACCTCCGGCACCAGCGGCGCTTTGTATCCAGCTCTGGGACGATACACTGATTTGCTCACCTCCCATTGAATGTTTCCAGCGTGAATATCAGGTAGTAGCAGAATATTTCTGTTGTTTTTTGTGTATAATCCAAAATCTGTTTTAACTACTCTTTCCATTGTTGCAGGTGAAGGGAGGGAAGGGCGTCTGAATACCAATGACTGAACAGCAATGGACAACAAAGACTCGGAAGCTGAGATCCACCCTCTGAAGACAGAGGACGTAAAAGCTCAAGAGAACCATGAAAACTCCGTGGAGAGAAGGATTATCATCAAGCAGTCATCGCGACTGTCTCGGCTGTCCCGGTGGCGCACTGCTGCCTTCTTCATCTCGTTATTTCTGTGTCTGATAATTGTGTTTGCTTTCTCGTTTATCATTCCTTGCCCAGAGAGGCCGGTTTCAGAAAGAACATGGTTCCGAAACTATGACAACGCAGGTGAGTTTGCTGTAGCAGAATAAATACTTACCAACAGCCCTTTTCCTTTATGTGCCACGAAATTGAATTGAGCTCTACCTAAGCGCGATCTGGAGCCAGGCCTGCAGGGTTGCTGCCCTTGGGAGCGAGAGCTGTGAATACCTGACCTGGATAAGCAGTGGCCCGTTGTAATTGGAGTGGCCTTCCAGGAGGTGTTTACAGGAGCTGGTGGAGAAATTAGATGCTGCTCTGAAGTGCTAACAAGGTAGCAGGCTGGCCTCATTTGGAAAAAGAAATGGGGAAGGGTATCTGGGAATAAATCTTTGTTGAAGTTTGGGCTGTAAAATGTTCCCTTGAAGTTTGAGCTGAGGTTTGGAGACAATTAGTCATTTTTTCCTCTGTCAGTGTGTCTTTCTAACTTTTCCCCATGGCTAATGGGAAGGAGAGAAGATAATTGCATCTTGTGTTGTTTTTATAAAGTGCACAAATTTATGGTTGCTTTAGTCAGCTCTTTAGGCTGGGTACTGCTCCCTGGTGGCCCAGCATTCGCTTCTGTAAAAGCTTTCCTTTATCCTTATGTGCAGTGGGTGTGTGCTGGTTGTGCTATAATCGCAGAGATGGTGCTCACCAGCAGGGACTGAGCTTTGTGTGTTAATGCAGAAATCCCAAGTTTTGCTGCTCTGAGCTGAAGAAGGCTGCTTTTAGCTGGGGGTGAGAAAGATGGAATATCTGGGCTGGGTTTCATGGGATTTGTTTCTCTTTTTATATATTTCGGGAATAGCAACCCCACACCAAGACCAGAGTTGCTCTTTTTTTGACATAGTTCAAATTCTGGCCACTTGGTTTTAAAAAAAGGTAAATCCTTTGGGGGATAGCAAGTTTAAAAAATCCTTTGGCACTAACTTCCAGTCCTTGGTACTCTTGTAGATGGCTTTTTTTAATACAAAAGCCAGGTTGTCCTGATGTTATGCTGTCTGGGATGGAGGCACTGAGTAGGTCTCTAGGAATTTGTGTTGGTTGAGGCAGCCCTCACCAGTGCCTGGCTTGTGATCTCTTTTACAGTGGCCTACCAGTTTCTTGCTATAGATGATGTGAATGAAGACAAAGTGCAAGACGTCATCTTCGCTTTCAAAGCTAGCAACGGCAGCAGCAGCTTCAACAGATCCTGCTTAGATGAAGGTAGCTGGTTCAAAACTGGAAAACCTTGTAGTAAGGGCTGTCCTTTCTCTTTTATTTCTAATTAGTGATGCTGATGTGGGACTGGGAGAGAAACGGGGTGAGCTGGGTGGGGAAAGGAGCTGGGTGAGTCCCAGCTCTCGGGGGGTGCGGAGTGGCAAAGGCAGGTGTGGGTAGCACTCGCTCTGACATCTCATCTCTTCAGGTCTGCCTTCTCCCTGTGCCTTCATTGCTGCCGTGTCTGGCACGAATGGCAGAGCGCTCTGGGAGAGGCCTGCTGCCGAGGAGGTTGAGTGGATGGAGTGCGGCATCAAGCAGCTCGGCAGGGCTGAGGCCCCGGGTTGCCTGGTCGTGGGGAAGCCGGTGTCTCTTACGGCAGTTGACCTGTGGACAGGTGAGTGGTGACCAAGCACTGCTGCCGTGAAGGGGATGGTGCTACTTGCTTTCCTCGCTTGGTGGCCTTCAGACCTCGGAGGCTGGGGACGTCAGCATGACACGACTTGCTGGTACACAAACAGTGGACATAGGGTATTTGTTACCTCAAAAACCTTGCCAGAGCCATTCGCTGGGCAGTTGAGAAATGCCTGTTGTCTCAGCCTCGAATCTTCCTCGCTGATAAAGCCTGAAATACATTTCTGTTTCGGGGGTCACTGTTTCAGAGGTTCTAGACAATCCATGTTCTGCCATGGAAACACACCTAGGATCCTGTCCTCTGTATCTGGTACTGAACCACTCACGCCCTATTTTCCAAAAACTGGGAGAGAGAAATAGCAAGAGGTATAGCTCTAAGGAATCTGAGGAGAATCTGGTGTAGCTTGGTTTCCAGTGTAGATGGAAGTGTAAACACACACAGAGCTGGAAAGCTTCTGTACCAGCTAAGATATCTTAGCACCATTTCCCTCATCAACAGACTGTAGCACAGGTTATTTACAGACTAATAACAAAGTAGTTGCTTTCAGGTCAAAGTGTAGAAAAGCGCTGCTGAGCCAAAGGCACGTAGCTAAAGACAGCTGCAAAGAAATAGCACAAGCATGGAGAGGAGGAACCAGGCTAAGCCACAGGTCACAGCAACAGTACAGTAAAGAAAACATTCCGTAGATAAATTAAAGGCACGAGATGAAGTCTTCAGAGAGAAAAATGAATAACCCCGAAGTTGTGTTTGATGCCTTTTTGCTGTTAAGTGGGTTAAAAGGGGTTTCTTAGCGTAGTTGACTTTTGCTGGGGATTAGGAAGGCAGCAGAATGAAATGTATTTAAATAGGCTAAATGTATTTAAAGTGGCAAAGTCTGACTTACATCACATTGTGCTAAAAACAGTAGTCTGAACAATCTTTAGCTGTTAATGATTCATCCTCGTGGAGGACTGGTGAGATTCCAGGGCACGAAGGCTGCCTGGCCTCTGCCTGTAGGAAGACTGAAGGAGAGGCAGATTATCATCTGAAAGTGTCTGATGTTGTGTTGATCTTTAAATGCTGATAAAGTTAGTGCTTTTCTGTCAATTGGACTTAAGTCTTGCTTTCTTCATTGCCAGAATAAGTGACCTGAGCAAAGAAGAAGGAAAGAGTAGGATTGCATGCCTCTGTTTGTGTGGGATGTCTAACATTCCTGCATGTTTATCTTACAAGCAAACTGGGACGCAAGAGTTTAAGATTAGCTGTTCCAGGGCAAAGCAAAAGTCTCTGTAACTGGGTGTTCCACCTCTGCTGGGGCCAGAAGCAGAGTCCCGAGGAAGAGGACAGGAGTAAGTCTATTGTCACACCTTTTCTCTTGCCTTGTCCCCCAGCAGCCTGCATTGTGAGCCCAGTTCTGGTCCTCGCTGGTCTCCTAAGGGTTATGGCAGGAAGAGGACCACGGCGATCGGATGTATGGAATTCCTTCTGTGCAAGAAATCACTAAATAAACCAGAACTCCAACTTCGATAGTGTGTGACGGGGAGATAAGTCTATAAAATTAGGAGTGATAAGTAGAAGAACAGGGAGTGGTGATTTCCTGCTGCAATTCTTCATTATTCTGTGGTTCTTTTATTGAGTAATAGGTTCAGAAGAACCAAAAGGAGATAACTCTTCACGTCCACTGCATGGCGGATGCCAGGAGCTCACAAGTGTTCAGTGAACAAGCGGGCAAGGGCATGGGGGAGGGGTCTAACACTGCTTGGCAGAAAAGACCTGCTTTTAGCTCAGGTAGCTTGTGAGCTGCAGAGCGGGAGAGCAGTCTGTGGATGTGCGTCTGGACCTCATCCAGCCTGAAGCAAGCAATCCTGCTTTGTGTCCTCTGCGGCCGCTTGAAGTGAGAGCTGAACTCAGTCATCTAAGTCCTAATTTTATTATTCCTTCCAGACCAAAAAGAAAAAAAAACCCTTTCATCCAGGTTAGATTTGCTGTTGCTATTTGTACTTGTCTGATTTCCATCTTGGGTTCTGTTGCCATGCTTCTGCTGTGACCTTGGGCTCTGAGGAAGCACGGTAGCACTCTGGGTCTTGGACAGGATTGTCCCATCTCCCGTTGGTGGAGCAGGATGGGACTGGGTTCACAGTTCGTGCTCTTTGGGGATTGTGTGAGAGCCTGAAAGCTTCTCAGGTCCTTGGTGTTGAATCAATCTCACTGTTACCTGTTTCCTATTAAGTCAGACTGCTCTTTTAAGAGGGTAAGATGCTTCTTGCAAAACCATATCTGCTGTCTAACCAGCAAAGAGTGGAGCCTTATGCATTGAAATGCAAATATCATCAGCCCGGTCTTACTGTTTAGCTTTGGACTGTACTGAAGCCAAGACATAGTTATTTAAAACTTAAGTTCCCTCCTTCTTTTGCCTGCTTGTTTTCTTCGAGGCTAAAGTACTTTGCCTTCCCATGATTTCCTAGGGGCACTCTTCTACTTCACATCTGTTCTCATAGTAACAAATCCAAGTATTTTTTTTCAGTGTTTCAGTAAAAGCTTGGGAGGAATCATACTGGAAATACAGCCTGCCTTAAATTATTGCAGACAGTGTCAGGTAGTAATTCCTTGGCCTTCAGTACAGCTGCCTTCCTGACAAAGAACAGTTGACTGCTTTGCATACCTGAAATGATAACTGCTGTCTGTGATACCCCTTAAAGGGGAGGGTAAGCATTTCCCCTCTGAGCACCTACTTAGTCACTTAAGTCTTCCTTAAAAAGAATCCCCCACCGGTCTCCCCACATCACCACCAAATTCCACTGCAAATTCCACTGGGCAGTGACTGGAAAGTGGCCAGCAGCCCTGGGCAGAGTGTGTGGAGTAGAGCTGCTCAGCTGGCCTGGTGACATTGAAGAAAAACTCCCTTGCGCCCTCCAAATACCATTTTTTAAAACCCAAAGCTCTGCTACCTCTGTTTACAAACAAGTTTGAACGTGCTGAGCGTGTTGTTTGAACAAGGCGGAGGTGGGATGCGAACTGAGTTGTGGCAGGTCGCGTCAGTGCAGAACATCTGTAAGAACATCTGCAGGAGGCAAGCTGCAGTGAAAAAGGTTTGGTGGGGAGTAGCTGCAATGCTGCGATTAGAATTTGGCTGCTTTATGGTCTTAAAATGTCTGTGCAGATTTAAGTACACAGCAGCAAGGTTTTAGATCACAAAAAAGGTTTCTCCATGCCATGAACATGCTGGAAAGCTTGTGAACCCACGGCAGGAGAAAAGCAAGCTGTTCTTCGGCCCGGGATGTTAGGGTGCATTTGTGCAGGCAGCTAGAGTTACTTTCCAATGTAAGTTTAAATTGTGGGTACTGGGACTCATTTGAAATGCAACGAAGTACCCCTTGATGACCATAAATGTGGCTGGCTTGTGGTGCTGATGGGCTGTAAATGGCTGGCTACTGCAAAGTGCTTCGAGGAGCAGGGGCGTTAAAAGCCTTTCTTTCGACATGAAGCCTGTTTTAGTGAATGTTTCCCAATAACTCTTTCTTCTAGGGGAGGTTCAGTGGAGACAGTCCAGTGACTTTGGAGCTAATTATACTGTGCTGACTCCCGTCTCAGTGATTCCAGATGTGGATAGTGATGGAGTTCAGGACCTGATAATCTTTATTGCTACAGGAGATCAGGTATGTCACTCCGGAGCTATGATAAACTCAGTGGCCGGACCACAGGGCATGGCAGGAACGTTATTTATTTCGACCTTGTAGTCTAAGAGGAAGTGTCCAGAGGCCTCTGATATCTGTGGGTTTGGGGTAGGTTCTCTCCCACCCTGCAGAAATCTACTCCCAAATCAATGCAAGTGGTTTATGGTTTAAAAAAAAAAAGGGAGGGATTCCTGGCCAGCTTTTTTCTTCCCCTTTTCAGCCTGCCCTCCTTGCTGTATGTTCCTGGGCTCTGTGTGGAGTGAGCCTAGGCGAGATGAGCTTGCAGTTTTCTGGGACTCTGCTCAGAGAGGTGGAATTGAACAAACCCTGACAGGTTTGGCTCTTAGATCAAAGCACAGCTGACAGCCAGCACTTGTGTACCACCACTGCCCTTTTCTGATACCTTTCGTGTCTCTGCCTGTGATCTGTGTTGCACGGCTCTCTTCCTAGTGTCACTGCGCTGGTTAATTCTGACTTGGGTTCGTTTAGTGAAATAGCTGCTAGCGGTGTTACCTCCGTTCCAATATTGGTTTTCCCATTTCTTAGAGGAGGAAAGTCATGGAACTAGAAGTGGTTTTGTACCAAAACATCTGCATCTGTGGTTGAGTGGAACAGCATCATCTGCGTGCGCACTCTGTCCTGTTTAAGGCATACAGAAGTTACGGTACCCTGCAAGTCTGGTGGGAGCCCTGTGTCCTCATACCACAGCACTCCATAAGCAAATGGGATTTTGCTGTCCGAGACATTGTTGTTGCCAGAGTCATCGGAAATTCTATCCTCTCCGACTCCTACGTTTCTCTACTGTTTTCTTTCCTCCTTGCTTTTGCCATCCTGGTTATCTCAAGACTATTTTTTTTTTTTGAGTCTTAGGCGGCCAAGAAACGATTGAATGTAGTCTCTGTTCTGCAAGACTGCCTTTTGATTTGTTTTCCTTTTAATCTCTCTAGCTATCTCAGTATGAAATCCCCTCCTCTCTCCGGACTTGGCAAGTACTCTGTCAACTCAAGTAAAAGCATGTTCTTTTTTGAGAAATCACACAAAATGTAGGGAGCTTGAGTGGAGCTCTGCAGCTTGGAAAAAGGCACTCTCTCTGAAGAGAGATTCGGAACTTAAGTAAATTAGCTGTGTTGCTAACGAGGGCTGAAGCTGAACGTTACATTATACTGCCGTTTCCTGAAATGGCAGAGCTTTGAGCAGTCTGTGGGGAGAGGTCTGCGCGCAGGGATTTTAGATGGCAGCTTTTTCTGAGAGTCTTATTGGCCCCTACCTGCTGCAAGCTGCAGCACAAATATATCTGGGAAAATATGACATTTTTTGGGATGGATCACCTGTAGCAGCGCAGAGAGGTGTTCAGCTGTGCGGTGAGTGAGGTGGTGTGCATTCTCACTTGCTCCACGAATACCTTCGGCTGTTACTGTCCAGGGGCAGCTGCTGAACCAGTGCTTGTGGCTAAAGGTGAAGCTGGTCGACAAGAGCTGATATGTGTCTCCTCCCAGTGCGGGAGGCTGGGAACAGCTGGTGGATGTGCTGCTCTCCATCTCCAGCTGTGCTCTTCATTCTCCTCAGCAAACTCTATCCTTTATTCACCTGCCAGACTCTCCAGATTCACTTTGAGAGCAGCAGATTTCCTTCTCTTTCTCAGTCTTTCCTTCTCAAGGAACAGGGAGGGGTTCCTGCCTGACTCAGCGTCTCTGATGGATGCTGTTTCTCTTTTCCCTAGCATGTGCTGCTCTCCCCAGAGCATGACTGATGCCCAGGCATTCGAGTGTGATCCTGGTTTTAGCCTTTATTCTCCTGGATGAAGTGTTTTTAGTGGTTTCTGTTACCCTGCACAAAGAACATGAAGAAACCTGTCAGCTCTTTTATCCCCTTGGACTCATGTCAGCCTTGGGAGGAGTAGATTGGGGCGCTTAAAATATTTAACAGAGCTACCATGCGAAGCCAAGTTTCCTCTGTGTCTGTGTGCTGCTTTGTCTCTGCCTTTGGGTCCTCTCCATCGTTGTCACTGCTTGGTAGGCTTGAGTCAATCTTTGCTGTCCTCAGCAGAGCTGGGGCTTGCTGTTTGGCAGTCTCAGCCTGCAGGGGAGGTGGCTGGCAGACGTAGTAAAATCTCAGGGCAGGTGGCTGTGCTAGAAGTGGTTTTCAAACTTGCAAAAGTATTCAGAGCGGAGGGATCATCTAACTCCTGCCCACACCTCCAAAACCAGGGAGAGACTTTTGATGTGAGCCTGTGCTGTTCCTGTTCAGCTGCTGTTCAGTACCAGCTGCTCAGAAGCTTTGGAAAACGCTCGAGTTGGAGCAGTAACAGTGTAATGCAGCTTTAACCTTTTTTTTTTTTTAAAATCCCTTTGCTGCGTAGATTAAGACCTTCATCCATTCAGGAAAAAATGGCAAACAGATTGGCTCGACTGGAAGGCTGAATGTGGATGGGAAAGCTCGCTATATCAGGCTGAACCTGGACTCCTCCTCCTACTTCCTTTTCTATACAGGTACAGTTCTGTTTCTGAGTTCAGTCTGAAAGAGTGATTATAACTGTGAAATCAGGACTACTAAACAGCTGTCTGAAAGTGTTTTGCATTCTCAAAAGCTGTGTTGCGCTTTCATCTAGCGAAGGAGCTATTCAAGGCCAGGAGACGGGGGTGCTTCTGCTTAAACTAAGGTTTGTTACGTACTGTAGTGATTTTATCTGGAAAGTGTTGTGAATGTAAGGTTAAAGGAGTCATTTATAGAAAATGATTACTGTGGAACACTTGGATTATGAACAGATAAGACGTTAAAAGCATTCAAAAGCAGGCTGGAGTCTCAAAATACTGCTACAACTCAGTGATGCAAGCCCTAAAGATATAGTTGATCTGCCAGATCTGGAAAATCATAGAGTTCACAGCAAGGGCAGGATAACTTATCTCCCTCATTCTTGCTTTTTTTGCACAGAAAACTCTCTCTATGCATACTCCCTGAAAGATCTCTACAGTGCAGCAACTGGGATGGATATTAAGCTTCCCAGCCTTGAGCAAAATCCTCAGTGGGAGAAGAACATTGACAGCGCCACGCACCGCTTATCCCTCGTCAGGTGTGAGATTGTCTTGGTGGCTGGTGGATTGGAGGGTACCGGTGTTCCTGACAGGATGGCCTGTTGTGGCTTTGTTCTTTCCTGGCTGTGTGGCTTTCGGACTAGGAGCGCATCCAAAGCTCGCAGGGAGGGCTGGTGTTGATGGCCTGGTCATGGTTTCACAGAAAAGGAGAGAAAGCAGGCTAGGGTTTCCTATTTGCATTTGCTGTGCAGGGGAAGAACCAAAACCCCACAGGAAAACCATCCACGGTCGAAAAAGCGTAATCATTTCTCTGTCCTTGTACAGCTCTGGGGAGATTCGTTACCTGGCAAAAGTTCCTGGGCGATCACGGGAGAACGTCTTGGTTGTAAGCTCAGAGATGGCTACGCTGATCAATGCACAAAATCTCCAGACTTTGTGGACCCTCAACGTGTCCCGTGTTGTGAGGTAGTGTTACCGGTGTGGGTTGGGTGAGGCATTTCCAGGCTCCCAGCGGCAGCGGTGTCCTGGCAGACACTGTTTTTTTTAGTTCATTTGAAACATAAAAGCCTGCTCTGTGATCATGTCTGGACCATGCTTATTGTATTACGTGTCCTCTGCTAGCGGATGTTGGGTACCGCTTCAAAATGGAGGAGCCCAAAGCCTTGATTCTTCGTTCTGTGCCTGCTGCGCTGTGGCTGTCTCGGGACTGGGCTCAGAGCTGTGAGTGGTACCAGGCTAACCTAACGCAGCAGTCAGATCGCTTCTCAGGAGAGCTGCTGGGAGGATAGAGGCTGCTCTGAAAGACCGAGGTATGCCCGGGCCGTCAGGGTCTCTTACAATCTGTCCATTCTCTTTCTCTCAGTGAGCCGCTGCTTGGTTACTACAAACCTGATGTTCTTGGCATTGTCCTTGAGAGTGAAATTGGACCCAACAGAAAGAAGGTTTGAACGCTCTTCCTTTTAACTTCCCTTTTCTCTGTATGTCTCGGCTCAAGCAGGCGTTGAGTCAAGGGCAGCTGGTGGGATGTGTTCCCTCTGGCTGATTTTAGGAAGCTTTAGGCTGGGAAGGGAGCTCTTTCAACAGGTGATTGAAGCCAGCTCAGGCACTTTTAGTCTCTTCTCAGCAAGAGGCTTCAATGACAGAGCTTTGAACCCCTTGAAATAGCTGCAAAACTTGTGACTTTAATGTGGCCTGCCCCAGGTCTCACAGCTCTGTGATGCTCGGCTGCAAGTCTTTCCTCATCCTCCCACGTCGGGTACTTCTTCCTGCAGACAGTGCGGGGTACAGACAGCTGACTTGACTCCTCTCTCACGGCTGATCAGGCTCTTTGGTATGAGGTCCTTTTCTTTCTTCCCTGCTAGGTTATGATTGTTGAAAGTGGATCTGGAGCAGTCCAGTGGGACCTGAGACTGAACTCGAGAGTGGAGAGCCCCGGGCCGGCCACACTTCCTACGGCTGATCACCGGTCCACCTTCCTCTTCTGGGGTGAATACCGGGCGGCAGGAAACGAAACGGTGAGTAGTGCTGTGGAGCGGTTGCTGTTCTCCAGACTGCGGGCTGGAATTGGGTGGAGCTACCCGCTTTTCCCAGCGTTCCCGTTCTCATCTGTCTGTGCCACTGACGCTGCAGTCTCCCACACTGAGTGTGGGGTCGCTGACCGATCTGGTCTGCTAGAAGCAGGCAGACCTCTGTGTGTGATCTGGTCTGTACTGGGTCCTCACAATGTCCATAGCAATGTCCCTGCTAGCAGCTGGTGGTGACACCAACGGCTTTTGTCGTCCTCAGCCTGGCCACGTAGAGAGAAGGGACTTAGTGGCTCTGTGAACAAGGTCGCTGGATTGCCCAGTCCCAGTGGTACTGTAGGTGAGGCGAGAGACGGCTGGCTTGGTACCTGTGAAGTTGCTGCTGCGTGGCCGGGAGCCTCCCGCAGCAGTACGGCACGCAGTGGTCTCCCAAGACCACGTTAACAACCTCTTTCTGCGCCAAGGCAATCGCTGGCAGCCGCGATGCACAGCTCAGCTGCACAACAGCCCTCTGGGCAGCGGCTGGCAGCGTCAGTGACAGGCTGTGCCTTGGAGGGTGCCCAGCACCAGCTGAGCTTCTTGTGCTTTCCTCGCTAACTCCGCCAGCCCTGAGGTGAAAACCTGTCTCCTGCCTGTAGCGGAGAGGCCTGCTGTTTGCGGGAAGCTTGGGGTGGGGAGGAGAGCACCAAGCAGTGGTAGCTGAGCCTGGTGCTGGCGTTGTCTCTGGGTCCATGTCCTGATGGTGTCCTGTTGGTTGCAGAGAGCCAGAGCTCCTCTCCAGAAGCTGTATCTTTTCCATCCTTCCTACACTAACGTCCTGCTGGAGCTCCGCAATAGCACAGACCAAATAATTGCATTCAATGGTAAGTCCTCTCCGTCCAGCCCTCCAGCGAGGAGGTGCAGGAGGACACCGGCCTGCTGATACCTCCTGGACTCAGTGGGCGCGCGGCGTTGGGTCTGGTGGCCAGTCTGAACGCAGAGACGTTAGGCTGGGCTTTCCCCTCTGCTCTGCCTTACAGCCACGCTGTTCGAGCGGAGCCGGCACGCCTGCTACGTGCTGTTGCGGGGGCCTCAACCCAGCGAGGAGCCAGGGTCGGTGTCTCTGGTAAAGCGCAAGCTGAAGGAGGATGTCTCTGAGAGCAGGGTGATCTGGCTGAGCCAGGTGGCTGTGGACAGCGAGCAGCACGTCCGGGACCGCCTCTACCGGATGCGATTCCACAGCCGAGTGTGAGCTGGCCGAGGGAGGGGAGATGCTGCGCCGGCCCAGGCGTCTCCAGGCTGCTGCTCCTCTGCAGCCGTGCTCTCAGCAAACCCAGATCACCGATTCCGGTGGGAAGCTGCCTTTCTTGGTCTGCAAACCAAAGCGTGGCTGGTGGGGAAGCACCCGCAGTGCCTGGGGACGCCCCGGCTGCGGGGGCAGCTGCCGGTGCGCCTGTCCTCTGAGCTGATGGGACTTCAGTGCTTGGCCACCACTGAAGTGTTGTCAGCTCCGGGAGGAGGGCTTTCCCCTTGATCCTTCTGTGCCCGCAGAACTGTGCTGACTCAGCCTCTCTGAAGGAAAACGCATGCTTGCTGGAGTTGCTGGAGTTGATTGTTTCTTGGTTGCTTCGATGTGTGGTGTTTAATTTCCTTTCAGAGTCAGCTCTCCTGGCCGCGGGAGAGGTGCCTGGCTGCGGGTTGGTTTGCAATCGCCCTCTCCCGGGTTTGGGTCCCTGCTTCGGTGGTCGCGGGGGGGTGTGTGGTGACAGACCCCAGCCGCGGCTGGTGGTGTGGCCAGGCGTCACCGGGGCCAGCACAGCGCGGGTTAAACTGTCGTTCTACCTAGAAAATGGCCTTTTCTCCTGAGAACAGCCCCGTGTGCCCCACTCTGCAGTCACAGGCCTTCCTGTGTCTGTCTCCTTCCTCTGCTGCTTCCTCTGCAGCCAGGCCATGTGGTGTTGGTGACCCAGCAAGGGAGCTGGTCTCCCTCCCTGTCCCCAGTCTGATCGTAGGAGATCCGAAAACCGCCCCGAGTCCAGGCTGGCTGGTCCCTGCCGGTACAGACACCGCCTCTCCTCACCGTTTGGAGGTGCCAGGGGAGCTAGGACATTTTTTCAGAGTAGAATTGCACTTTAACTTTGCCTGGGAGCTCGGCTTGTCGCTCTGGGGGGCCCTGTACACGAGTGGCAACGCCAGCTCCCTTGCAAATGCTCGTTCGGCCTTGCAGCTGCTGAGGAGCCTTCTCTGAGCGCCGTCCCCTCTGCCGGGAGGTGGGCAGGCTGGACGACGGGCACGAGCCGCCCGGGGAAGAGAGCTCTCTCCAGCTAGAGCTCTGCACTCCTTCCCTGCCCCCGGAATTGAAGCGGTGCCAGGTGAGGATCTTCAGGTGCTGCTCTCTCTGTCCAGCGTCTCAGCCCTCTCCCGCCTCCAATCCCTACGCAGACCCGACTTTTCCCGTGGGCACGCTGAACGTTCCTTTGGGAGACGTGGATTTTCAGCTTTGGGGGGCTTTTCTGGCTTTAAGTTGTCCATTAATTCGGAAACGCAGATTTCCCCGTGGCAGCTCAATTAAACGCATCAGTGCCAAACCAGCGTCTTCTTAGCAAAACAAGTCCTTTCCCCAGCTAATTTCCCTGTGTAATTGTTTTTTTTTCAGTATTTAACAAATGACTTTGTGCCTTGATTCAATAACTCAGATGGGTGATGATGGCGTAGATCACTGTGTTACGTATCAGCGTGTTTTTTAACACTAAGACCATTTGGTTTGGTTCTTTAACTTACTGCAAATTGTGCCCGGCAGGACTTGATCTAACCGGAATGGTTTCAATAAATCCTCTTTTGCATTGTTTGTAAATGGTGCCCTGCTTTTGTCAGTGCAGCTGAGGTTATGCAAGACTTCAGGATTTTTTGGCAGCCGGTTGTGTGACTTGCCGAAGGCAGAAACCCCCCTTTTTGGGAGGGGTCCGGGTGTCCTGGTGATGCTGTGATGGCTGAGCTGGCCGCGGCTCTGCCCCAAGGTGCTGCCCGCTGCCCCGTCCCACTGTGGGCAGGTGATGGACCAGGAGAAGGGAGCGTGTGGAGGGAGGCTCCAGTTAGGTGACCGTCCCTGCCCGCCCCTGGGGCTCCATGACCTGGTTTTACCCCCCGGGTTCCTGCCACGCTCCAGCAGCATGAAAATCTCACGCCGGGGCTTAGATAAGGATCAAGCTGGAGGGAGCTGCGTGGCAGGTGCTGTCTCCTGGAGCGTGGGACCATCTGTCGCTGGCCTATGCCAAGCTCCCCAGCTCCGTCCAGCGACCGAGGCCCCTCTGCCTGCCCCAGCACCCAGCTGAGCAAACCCCCTGCTCCGCGCTGGGGGTCCCGAGCCCTGTGGCGGGGGACGATGCCACGGTCCCATGCGTCCTCGCTGTTTGTGAGCTGGGGGTGCGGGCTGGCGCCGCTTGGTCGCTCCTGGGCTGGGGATGTCCCCAGCCTCCTCTGCTGTGTGGGTCCCTGGGCTGGTGAGCGCTGGCAGGCGGCAGCCCCAATCTCCTTTACGTAACTGCCACCGTTAATCCCCGCGGCTGGGGCTCGGCTCCAGGGAAGAGAATAATCCTCCCGCCAGATCCTCGGCCTCTCCGCAGACTAACGGGCTGGGAGCAGGGAGAGAGGCTCAGCTGCCGACCCGGCTCCCTGCGTGCCGCTGACTTCCCCCGGGAAGGGGCTGCTTCTCCCCGGGGGCTGTGCGCAGGGGCCAGGGGCCGAGGGCCAGCTCCGTGCCGGGAGCGCAGCCGGGGCTGCTGCTGGGGTCTGCTTTTGCCCCTCAGAGCAAGCGGGGCCGCGGGTGGTGGCTGTGCCTGGGGGTGCTGGTCCCCCCACCCTGGGGTCTGCACCCGTGCTGGGTGCTGCGGGCAGGGGGGCTGCCGGGAAGGTTGGCCACCGCTGCGTGCACCCCCAGCCACCCCCAAAAAACCACAGGAGCCACAGCGTTTCCCCACGGGGGCTTTATTGGCTCCACGGCTTGTGCCTGGGCGCGGGGGTGGGAGGAGGGGGTGACCCCGCACCAGGCCGGCTGGGTGTGGGGTCCCCGAGGAGAAGGGGGTGCGGGGGGGTGAGTGGGGGCTGCAGCGGGGCTGGCCTGGCCCAGCGGGCTGCCGGGGGGGAGCTTATGGCTTCTCTCCTTCAGTGCTACTGCCAGCAGGGTCCTGCAGTGGGGCTGGGCGTGCTAGGCGTGCTGGGCATGGGGGGCTCCCACGTCGGCGGGGGGCCGGGGCCCTCAGCTCTCCTCCTCGGGGACGGGGGCAGCTGTGGGACCCCGGCTTCTCTCCTCGGCGTCGCCGGCGGGCAGGAGCAGGGCCGGGCTGGGGCTGGAGTGCCGCTGCTTGCGCATGAAGGGGAAGACCCTGCGGGCAGAGCGGGGTCAGCGCCGGCGGGGACCACCCCGGCACCCTGGGGGTCCGGCCGCTGCCCTCACCGCTTCTTGGTCTCCGGCGGGATGACGGCCTCGGCCAGGAGGTTCCTGTAGAGCTCCGACTTGAGGAACCGCGGGTAGGAGTCCTGGGCAAGCAGAGGCGTCAGGCTGCTGCCCCCCGACCCTGCCCTGCCCAGCCCTGTCCTCGCCCACCTTCTTCATCAGCATGTAGATGTGCATCTGGGCGTCATCCATCACGTAGCGGTGGGGCGTCTTGATGCCCTCCAGCGTCCGCTCCATGGTCTTGCTGTCGATGTTCACCCAGCGCGTGGCCCCGGGAGCCAGGAACTGCCTGGGGAGCGCGCGGGACGTAGCACCGTGATGGCTTGGGCCCCCCTAAATCCCCCGCCCAGACCCTCGCCCTGCTGGCACTCACTGGTAGATGGACTCCACGATCTCAGGGATGCGGGACTGCTCCCCATAGCGCAGCTCCTCGCACGCCTCCCAGAAGCTCAGGTTCTCGGCTGGGGAGGGGGACGCGGTGTTGGGGATGGGGACGTAGCCCCCAGGCCATCGCTGCTGGGTCCATGGCCCAGCCAGCTGTGAGGTCAAACCCTCTGAGATGGAGCCAGCTGGCACAACGTGGGGTGGTGGGTCCGGGGATGCCGGGACACGGCGGTGGGGCGAGAGGCTGGGATGTGGTGGGGGGTCTGGGGGTGCCAGGATGGGGCAGGGGGTTTGGCGTTGCCAGGACGGGGCAGTGGATTAGGCTGTACTGGGACAGGTTGGTGAGCCTGGGGGTGCCGGGATGGGACGGTGGGTTTGGAGGTGCTGAGCTGAGGCAGTGGGTCGGGGGGTGCAGGCTGGGGCCGCTCACCGCTGAACTCCTTCTTGAGGAATTCGAGGAGCTGTGCCCGGCCCAGGGGGTCAGTGAGGAGCTCGCTGAAGTTGAAGCCCCACCGCTCCACACGCAGCTTGGTGGGGGTCAGCACCCTGCGGGCGACACAGCGTGGGGGCTGGCAGCGGGGAGCCCACAGCTGCCTGCACCACCCCGCGCCCCGTCCTGCGGGTTGGGGTACTGGGTGTCGGCAGCCCCCACTGGGCGCTTACGTGGGGGCGTTCATGGCCCAGTACGTGGTGTCGTCCGTGATCCAGGGGTTGCTGGGCAGGCAGCCGGACATGATGGGGTCGTGGGGCACGTACTGCTCGTTGAACTTGATGTACCTGCCAGGAGCGGCGGCTGGAGGCGGCCAAGGCCACCGTCCCACTGCTGCCACCAGCCCCGGGCCGTGGCAGGGACATGCTCGGGACCTCGGCTGCGCTCCCTGCCACAGGTGCCGGCAGCCGGTCGCGGGGATGCTGGTGCCCCCGTCACCCCAACGGGGACCTGCCCGCGGCCAGGCCAGCCGCTGGCCACTCACCCCTCAAGGCAGATGGATGACTTCACCCTGGTCCTGGCCATGGCCTTCCTGCAGTACTCAATCTGGGGCCGGCCGTGGGGGCAGACGTCAGGGGGGCCCGGCAGCCTGTGCCCCCCGGGAGCTGCCCCCGCCCCGCACCCCTCTCACCTCCCGCTTGTAGTAATCCATGTTCTTGGTCTGTGAGAGATGCGCGGGGCCGGGTGAGGGCATGGCGGGGCCGGGAACGTTGTGCCCACCAGCCCTGCCCAGTGCCACCCTGGGCAAGGGCCCAGGCGCCCAGCCCCTCTCCCCCCACCAGCACCCCACAGCCCATCCCCGTGGCCTCCAGCCTCACCCCCACCACCCTCCCGCTCAGCCCGGTGAATCCTGGTGTGCCCCCCTTGCCCCGGCGTGGCACCAGCCCCGGGTTAGCGACACTTACATGGGCAGAGGAGATGGTGCGCGGCGCAGAGAAGAGAGAGCAGGAGGTTAGTGAGGGGGGGGGCTGGGGGGGCTGGGGCAGCAGGAGCGGGCTGACGGCGTGTGGAAGGGACCAGGGGTGGGTTAGGGGTGCTGGCACGGAGGGGTGGGGACACGGGCAAACACACTGGCACCATTTGTGCCCCCAAAATGTGGGTGCGGACTGGGGGGGATGGCCAGCCACTGCTGGGGAGCTCGGCAGCCCGGCATACGGGGGGTGGCCGTGCCCGGCGCCTGCCGGCAGCCCCGGGGTGCCCGGCCCCCCGCTCACCAGCTGGACGCGGGTGGTGTGGCAGTTCCTGCGCTCAGGGCCCTGCTCCAGCACGTTGGGGGCTCCTGGCTGCAACGAGAGCATCGTGCCAGGGGCTGGCGAGACCCCCTGCACCCCCAGCCCCGCTCCCCATGCTGGGGCCATGGCAGCGCCCTGCCCAGGGCTGCACCCACCAGCCCGGCACCCCTCGCCCCCCTCCCCAGCCCGTCCTCACCGGGGGCCGGTTGACCAGCCAGTACGCCTGCTCCTGGCAGTCGATGACGATGCGGTCGCCCTTCCGCCGCTGCTTGGCCGCCCTGCCCGTGCGAAGGGGGCGGGGAGGTGCTGGCACCCTGCCTGCCCGCGCCAGCACCCGAAGGTGCTCCGTCCCCGGCGGCTGCCGTGCCCTGCCCGTGCTCACCGGAGCTGCTCCCGCGCCTGCATCACCACGAAGTCCCATGTGTGGTTGATCCGCTTGTGCAGGAGGTTGTAGTTGTCCTGGGGGAGTGTCGGCGTCACCCCCATGGGCGCATGCACGGGTGAGCGCCCCACTTCTAGCAGCGCCCTCCTCACAGCTGTGATGAGCTGGGGGGCGTCTCAGCTCACCTTCTCGTGCTCGATCAGGTCGCCCTGCTTGCGGATGTTCTTCTTGGCCAGGTAGATGGCTGCGAGAGCGGTGGCAGCTGAGGGGGGGGGCCGGGCAGGGGCTGCACCCTGTGCCGGGGGCATGGTGGCACCTACCGTAGTCCAGCTCCGTGGCCGGCCACTTGGTGCTGGTCCAGAAATAGGGGGTCTGCAGGGCAGGGGGAGAGGGTGAGGCGCGCGCCGTGGGGTGCCGAGCCAGGGGTCCCCCGCGGCCACCGGCATGGCCGTACCTGGAAGCGGTAGGGCGACTCGTCTGCCCGCAGCACCAGGCTGCGGGGGTCTTTGAGGGGGTAGATGTAGCCGTGCTTCACGATGAGGTTGCCGAGGTGCAGCGACTCTGGGGGGCGGGAGCGGGGGGCTGCACGGGGGCTCGGCAGCCCCGGTTGCCCCCCCGCGGTGCCAGCCGCTCATGCCAGGGCGTGCGCTCACCCTCCTCGGAGATGCCGTACTTCTGGATGAGCCACTCCACGATGTCGTTCCCTGGGGACCAAGGCAGCATCAGTGGGGTGCAATCGGGGTCCCCCAGACCTGGGCCACCCCGGTGTGGCACGACGGGCACCGAGGGGGTCACATGGGGTGATGGGGGCCCTGCCAAGGACGTGCTGAGCTGTCTGCCCACCCCGCTCAGCCCATAAATAATTGATGCCAGCTGCAGCGCGGCGCACGGGGAGGTGAGCGGCGCGGGGGGCTGGCTGCAGCGCCGGGGCCATGCGGGACCACCCGCATGCCTCCCCCACCCCATGCTCCTCACGGGTGCCCCACTGCTGGGACCCACCTGTCATGGCGTGGGGGATGACGGTGATCAGCAGCCGCTGGTTCCTCATCTTGATGCCCATGTCGGGGTCCTGCATGCTGACGATCATCCGCTCCATCTGCCCGGGCAAGCACCTGCCATGCTCAGCCCCACGGCTGGGGGCACCTGGCCTGGGCATGGCCTGGATCCCCCTCCCCTGGCCCAGGGCACCCCGTGCCCCTGCTAGGGACAGCCAGGCACCCCACAGCTGGATCTGGGCACCCCGTGCCCCTTCCAGGGACAGCTGGACACCTCGCAGCCGAACCTGGGCACTCCAGGGACAAGCCCAGCACCCCACAGCTGGATCTGGGCACCCCATGCCCCTTCCAGGGATGTCCCAGCACCCCACAGTTGGATCTGGGGCACCCTGGGCACCCCGCAGCCAGATCTAGGGTACCCCATGTCCCTTCCAGGGACAGCTGGACACCTCGCAGCCGGACCTGAGCACTCCAGGGACAGCCCAGCACCCAGCAACTGGACCTGGGGCACCCCATGCGCCTTCCAGGGACAACTGGGCACCCTGTGCCCCTTCCAGGGACAGCTGCACACCCTGCAGCTGGATCTGGGGCACCTCATGTCCCTTGCAGGGACAGCTGGGCACTCTGCAGCTGGATCTGGGCACTCCAGGGACAGCCCAGCACCCCACAGCTGGATCTGGAACACCCCGTGCCCCTTCCAGGGACAGCCGGGCAGGGGGTGATGCCTGTCCCCGGTCCCCGGCGATGCTAACCCCCGCGCCGCCGGCAGTTCCCGGTGCCCGCTCCCCGGCGCCCAGCGCGGTGCCCTCCCCAGGCTCCCAGGGCCCGTTCCCCGCGGTGCCCGGTGCCCGGTGCCGGCTCACCTTGCGCAGCCCGGGCATCTGGAGCCGGGGGTGCCGGCCGCGGGGGCCGCCGATGGGCATCGCGGGTGGGCGCCCCGCGTCCCGCCGCCAGGCCCCGCCCCCCCGCCCCGCCCCCGGCCCCGCCCCGCTACCCCGTCCCCCCGCGGCTGCCCCCGACGGACACCCTCCCCCCGCACCCCGGTTCCCCGCACCCCGGGCGGGCCGGGGCAGCGCAGGGCTCCCGCGAGGGGGGGGGGGGGGGGGATCCCCGTCTGCCGGGGTGTGCGGGCAGCGGGGGCTCCGCGCGGTGTCGGTGCGGGGAGGGCGCGGGGAGGCGGGCGGCGGATGAGCTCACTGCGGTCTCACCGCCCATCGTGGGGGCGGCGGGCAGCGGAGCCGCCGAGGCTGCGGGAGGAGCCGCCGCCGCCCCGCCGGGAGAGCGCAGCGGGGAGCAGCCGGCACCGGCACAGCCCCGGGCCCCGGCACCGGCCGACCCGCCCGGCCCGGGGGGGGTGGCGGGGGGCGGTGGGGCCCGGCCCGGCCCGGCCCGGCCCGGCCATGCTCGGCCTGGACGTGTGCGAAGCCGGCGGGCGGCTGCTGGAGCTGCTGTGGCTGGCGCTGTGCTACCGAGGTGAGCGGTCCGGGGGAGGCATCGCTCCGGGACCCCGGCGGGTGAGCATCCCCCCGGCACCGGGTGCCCGCAGGAGCCAGCCTCCCTGTCCCCCCCCCCCAAGGCCTTGAGGGACCGGAGCATCCCGCAGAGGTGGGGGACCACCCAGTCGCCCCCCCCCCCCCGCCATCTCGCAAGCCCGGCCTGTGGCACCCAGCGGGTGCACCCCCGGGATGCGGGGTCTCTGCCCTTGCTGGGGGTCCAGGGGTGCAGCAGGGCCCCCCACCCCGCTCTGCGCCCCGGGGACAGCCGCTGAGCGAGGGGGACCCTCGCATGTCCCCGGGGAGGGGTTTCCAGGGGCTGGGGGAGCACCGGGCGTGCAGTCAGCAAGGCGACGGGTGTTGGGGTGTTGGGGGGGGTGATGCAGCGGGCAGGGCAGAGTCGGGGGACGCGGGGACATCGCCTGCCCCCGTGCCCCCTGCAGCCCGGCGTCCGCTGGAGCCACCATTTGCCCCAGAGCTGGTTTTGTTGTCCCTGCGGCCGCCGGCGGTTGGGGTTTGGAGTGGGAGATGGGGCTGGTGGCTGCCCAGCGGGGCTGGAGGGGGCTGTGGGGCGGTGACGGGGTGTGAAGGGTGCCTGGGGCCAGGATGGGCTGCAGACACCCTCCGGGCTGCGCGCACCACGTAGGCACCAGCTCGCCGTGCTCCATGACTGTGCGGAAACGCGGCCGGCGGCAACGCCTCGGGTCTCAGCTGTGCCACCGGGCCCTGGGGACACAGAGCCTGGCAGTGTGCCCGTGGCCCCGAGCAGGGAGACAGCTCGGGTGCCCCACGGTTGGGGGGGATCACCCACCTCCAGCTGTGGCGTGTCCCAGCTCAGCCACCCATCAGGGCCTGCGTGTCACGGGGCGGGGGGTGTCCCCCAGGGTGTCCCCCACCGCCTGTCCCCCCCCGCAGACATCATGGCTGACAAGGAGGGGGTGACGCTGTCACTGGAGGAGGAGGAGGAGGAGGATGCCGACGCGGCCCTGGCGTACAAGACGCCGGAGAAGAAGAGCCTGCGGGAGATCCAGGAGCTGGACCTGGGGGACGAGAGCCTGCGGAAGTACAAGCAGGCGCTGCTGGGCACCATCCCTGCCACCGTGGGTAAGGCCGGGGGGCTGCCCGCCGCGGGCGGGCACCCCGGCACCCCGGCACCCCGGCCGGATGACGCAGCCTTAGCGGCTGCGGGGAGCTCAGGCGTCCCCCGCGCGCCTGGGGCATCCCCAGCTGGGAGGGCGCGTCCTGGCTGGCATCGCCCGTGGGTGCTGCCCGTTGCCCCCCTACCCGTGGAGACCCCGGCATCCCCCTGCCCAGACGGTGGCGGCCGCCCTGGGGACCCCGGTTGCCTTGGTTACAGGATCACCGCCGCAGTTTCCATAGGAACACCGGGAAATTCATTGGGATGGCAGAGACGAGCGAGCAGCCGCCTGCGCCCCGGCGCCCGGGGTGGCACGGCTGTGGGTGCCCAGACGGTGCCCCCCGCTCCCCACGGCACCCCCGCCGCCCTTGGTGTCTGTGGGGGCTGGGCAGGCCGGGGTGCTCCCCGGTGCGCGGGCTGACGGGTGCGTGGGGGCTGGGGGGTGCAAACTGGTGAGGTCTGCACCCCGCCGCTTTGTCCCCAGATGCCAGCGTGCCCAACGTGCAGGTGACGAAGCTCACGCTGATGTGTGAGCAGGCGCCGGGGCCCATCACCATGGACCTGACAGGTGAGCAGTGGGGGCACCCGGGGAGGAGGAGAAGGAGGAGAAGGAAGGGGTGCCGGGCTCATGGGCCGACTCCCCGTGCAGGAGACCTGGAGGTACTGCGGGGCCGGGCCTTCGTGCTGAAGGAGGGGGTGGACTACAGGGTGAAGGTGTCCTTCAAGGTGAGGCGGGTGCATGGTGCCCTGTGCCCTCGCGCCCTGCGGTCCCAGCCCCGAGGGGTCCCTGCTGCCCTGGGGTCCCAGCCTCGAGGGGTCCCTGCTCCCCATGGGTCCCTTTTCCCATGTGTCCCTGCCCCGTGGGGTCCCTCCTGCCGCCCATGAGTCCCTGCTGCCCTGAGGATTGCTGCCAACCGGGGTCCCTGCTGCCGTGCGGTGTCTGCCCACCACCCCTCACCCCCAGGGATCCCTGCCCACCCTGATGGCCCTGCCCGCTCGGGGGTCCCTGCCCCCCTGACAATCCTTGCTGCCCTCAACATCCCTGCCACCCCAGGGTGACTGCCACTCCAGGGTTCTTGCCTCTCTTGGGGGTCCCTGCCACCCCAGGGACCCTGCTTCTCTCAGAGGTCCCAGCCACACTGGGTCCCTGCATTTCCCAGGGGTCCCTGGAGGTCCCTGCCCCTCCTGGGGGGGGTCACTGCCCCTTGTGGGGGTCCCTGCCACCCCGGGGTCCCTGGAGGTCCCTGCCCCTCTTGAGGGTCCCTGCCACCCCAGGGACCCTCCTTCTCTCAGAAGACATTTGGGTCCTTGCCTTTCCTAGGGGTTCCTGGAGGTCCCTGCCCTTCCTGGGGAGGGGGGGTCCCTGCCACCCCGGGGTTCCTGGAGATCCCTGCCCCTCTTGGGGGGTCCCTGCCACCCTTGGTGCTGCTTGATGCCCCATCCTGCTCAAGTAGCTGGGCCCTGGGGGGGGATCCAGGATGGGGCTTTATAGGCGGGTGCCCCCACAAGGCCCTGGCTGGGTCCCCGAGGCTGGGGGGGCACTGTGCTGTGGGGCAGCACCCACGGCGCCCGTGCCCCCTGCCTGCAGGTGAACAGGGAGATCGTCTGCGGGCTGCGGTGCCTGCACCTCACCTACCGCCGTGGCCGGCCAAGTGAGTGGGCTCGGGGGTCCGGGGGCGCTGGGGTGGGGGGTCTGCGCCACCCCGGCCCCGCTCACCCGTGCCCCCATCTCCCTCCGCGCCCAGTTGACCGCGACGTCTTCATGGTGGGCAGCTACGCGCCGCGGGCAGAGGAGTATGAGGTGGTGACGCCAGCGGAGGAGGCACCGCGGGGCTGGCTGGCACGGGGGTCCTACCGCATCCGCTCGCTCGTCACCGATGACGACAAGACGGAGCATCTCTCCTGGGAGTGGGGCCTCTGCATAACGAAGGCCTGGGAGGACTGAGCCCCCCCTTCCCACCCCACCACACCCCGGTTCCCCGCCGCCGGCTCGGGGACATGGTGCCCACCATCCCGGGGGCCCCCTCGCCGGCACCGCCACGCTCGCCCCGGCCGCGTGGAGGGTGGGGAGGGTCCCTCAGCGAGCGGGCGCCTGCCGTCGTGGTCTTCGCAACCAAAGTTATTTTTAATTGCTGTTTTTTTTTTAAATACTGACGCCCGCCTGGTCCCCGCGGCGTCCCTGTCGCCGGGGCCGTGCCCCTGCCATGGCGGCACTGTGCCCGGCCGCCCGCCCCATCGCAGGCTGTGCTCCTCCATCGCCATTAAACCCTACAGACTGGTCTCTTACTGGTGTGTCCCCATTGCTTCTGCCCGTCCCCGTCCTGCCGGCAGGTCCGGGTCCCGCTGCGGGCACGGGCGGCTGGAAAACAGCCACCTGTTCCTGCCACCTTATCGGCGGCGCTGGGCAGCCAGTAGCGGAGGGCCACGAGCCCCAGGGCTCCGGCACCACCCGCCCCGGGGCCCTTATCTGGGTGTTCTCCCCCCCCCGGCGCCGGGTTTGGCACCGGCGACGGCACCATGCGGGGCTGCGGGGCCAGGCTGGTTCGGCTGCTGGTGCTGTCGCTGGCCTGGCTGGGCCCAGCACTGGGGGGCCAGGAGGAGGATGGGGAGGTGGCGGCGGAGGAGGAGGAGGAGGATGAAGTGCTCTCAGACGAGCTCAGAGAGGAGGACAGCGTCCTGGTGCTCCACGAGCACAACTTTGCCCGTGCTCTGAGCGAGCACCGGCTGCTGCTGGTTGAGTTCTGTAAGTGCCCCCGCTGCGGGCAGGGGTGCGGGCTGGGGGCACGGGTGCAGAATGGGGCACGGGGTCAGCGGTGGTGTGGGCAGGGGCATGGGCACAGACAGGGACAAGGCTGTGGGTCAGAGGGGCAGGGGCACAGGACATGGTATGGGACAGGGCAGGGTCTTGGAGCATGGGATGGGGACAGGGACATGGGGCAGGAGCTTGGGACATGGGACAGGGTCTTGGGGTATGGGCCAGGGACATGAAGCAGGGTCTAGGGGCATGGGATGGGGACAGAGACATGGGGCAGGAGCCTGGGGCATGGGACAGGGTCTTTGGCTATGGGATGGGGCAGGGACATGTGGCAGGGGCTTGGAGCATGGGATGGGGACAGGGACATGGGGCAGGGTCTTGGGCTATGGAATGGGGACAGGGACATGAGACAGGAGTGTGGGGCATGGGGTGGGGACAGGGACATGTGGCAGGGACACAGGCAGAGGCATGGTGGGTGGACATGGGACATGAGGTCCCCCCATGGTGTGTGGGGGATGTGGGACATGGTCAGGGACACCAGGCGCATGCAGCCTTTATGTGAGCCTGCTGAGCCCTCCCTGAGTCCTGGGGACACCCCAAAGCTGTCACTGCCGCCGATGCTGTCCCCTGCCCGCAGACGCGCCGTGGTGTGGGCACTGCCAGCGCCTGGCCCCTGCCTTCGCCGAGGCGGCCGCCACGCTGCGGAACGAGTCCAGCCTGGCCCGGCTGGCCAAGGTGGACGCCACGGCGCAGACAGTGCTGGCCGGCGAGTTCGGTGTCACCTCCTACCCCACGCTCAAGCTCTTCCTCGACGGCAACCGCACCCACCCCCTCGCCTACACCGGTAGGGCTGCGGCACCGGGCGACGGCGTGGCACCCGTCGTGGGGGACACCATGACGGGCGCTGGGGTGGCAGGGGGTGATGGCGAGAGGGGTGGCAATGTCCCTGCGGGGGGTTGGCAGGGCGGTGATGGTGGGCAGGTGACAGCGCAGCGATGGGGGTGACGGCTTGGCGTGACAGGCCGCATGGATGCCGAGGGCATCGTGCGCTGGATGCGGCGTCGAGCTGGCCCCAGCGCCACGCTGCTGCAGGATGCCGACACTGCCGCTGCCTTTGCCGGCTCCCAGGACATGGTGGTTATCGGCTTCTTCAAGGTGCGCTGGGGCGGGCGGGGGGGGCCAGGCCGGGGCCAGGGCCGCGGCCGCTGACGGGGTGGCTGCGCAGGACCTGGGGAGCCCGGCAGCCCAGGCGTTCTACGAGGTGGCCGGCGAGATGGTGGACGTGCCATTCGGCGTGGCCGCGGCGGCCGAGCTCTTCCAGGTGTTCGGGCTGGCAGGTGACACCGTCTGCCTCTTCAAGAAGGTGAGGGGGTGGCGGGGGGGGGGGTGGCAGGGCCGTCCCGACCCCCCCAGCCCTCACCAGCCCCTGCCCTGGCAGTTTGATGAGGGACGGACAGACTTCCCTGTGGACCTGGCACAGGGGCTGGATGCGGCCGAGCTCACCCAGCTGCTCCGTGTCCACAGCCTGGAGCTGGTGATGGAGTTCACCAAGGAGGTACAGCCCAGCTCCAGCCCCATCCCCGCGAGGGCCACGGCCCCCTGGCCCTCACCCTCCTCCTCCTCCCCAGACCTCCAGCCAGATCTTCAGTGCCAAGATCCCCCACCACATGCTGCTCTTCCTCAACAAGTCATCATCATCGCAGCTGGAGCTGCAGGATGGCTTCCGGGTGGCCGCCGGCGCCTTCCGGGGCAAGGTGAGGAGGTCCCATGGCGGGGACATGGGGAGAGTGGCAGTGGGGCACCCCAGTCTTAACGTCACCCGTCCCCGGCCCAGGTGCTCTTCGTGGTGGTGGATGTGACTGGGTACGGCGCCGATGTCCTGCCCTTCTTTGGCCTGACGCCCGCTGACGCCCCCACCCTGCGCCTAGTCAAGATGGAGAACAACCACAAGTACCAGATGGACCAGGACTCCTTCTCAGACACAGCCATACGCACCTTCATCGAAGCGGTGCTGGACGGCAAGCTGAAGGTGAGGGATGTGGTACCGCGCCAGTCAGCACCAAGGAGGCTTCCCTGCGGTGAGCAGTGGGCTGTTAACTCTGAAGCCTAATGATGGCAGTTGTGCAGTGAATGCCAGGCACCTGCTTGCTGATGCCTGTGCTGCCAGGCCTGAGGATTTCAGGAGTCGGTATGGAAACGGAGGCAGGAGAACATCAGTGTGGAGACACACAGAGCTGGGATGGTGGCAGAGGGAAAGACGTGGTCCAAAAGGCAGCACAGGAGCATCCCTGGCTGCAGGCTGGGGGCACCCTGTCCTGCACTGTCCCCTGTGCCCTGTGGGGCCCTGGCACTGCTCACCCCGGGCTGTGGTCATCCCCGGCTGTCCACGCAGCCCCATCTGCTGAGCGCGGAGCCCCCCGATGACTGGGACACACGGCCCGTCAAGGTCCTGGTGGGGAAGACCTTCGAGCAGGTGGCGTTCGACGAGACCAAGAACGTCTTTGTCAAGTTCTGTAAGTGCTGGGGCCGCCCATGGCCTGCCCTGAGCTCTGCCACGGTGCTCCTCTCCCCGCTGCGACAGCCCCCATCCCCATCCCTGACCCCTTGCCTGGGGGATGCCGCACCCTGACAAAGCCCCGGTCCCCTGGCTCGTCCCCCGGCATGGCGCTCGTCCTGCAGATGCACCCTGGTGCTCCCACTGCCAGGCGATGGCGGCCGCTTGGGAGGAGCTGGGTGAGCGCTACAAGGACCACGAGGACATCGTCATCGCCAAGCTGGACTCCACGGCCAATGAGCTGGAGAACATCACCGTCAACGGCTTCCCCACCCTGAACTACTTCCCCGCAGGGCCGGGCAGGAAGGTGGGTGGGGGCACCCAGGCAGGCACCCCCAGCTCTGCCACCACCCGTGGGATGGTGTCACTCCTTGTCTCCCTTCCATCCCACGGCTCCAGATGGTTGAGTACAAGGGCGCCCGAGATGTCGAGACCTTCTCCAAGTTCCTGGAAAACGGAGGGACCCTGCCTGAGGAGCCGTCTGCGGTCAGCGAGGCCCCCCCCCCCGCCCCCCCACCCAGGGACCCCCACCCAGCCCAGGGCAGCTCCCAGCCTTTGCTGGGCAGGGGGATGGATCCCCCGGGATGGGGATGGGACCTGCAGGATGGATCCTGTGGGATGATGGAGATGGATCCTGTGGGATGGGGATGGATCCTGTGGGATGGGGATGGATCCTGCAGGATGGATCCTATGGGATGATGGGGATGGATCCTGTGGGATGATGAGGATGGATCCTGTGGGATGGGGATGGGGACAGGCGGGGGGCTGTCCATCTGCGCCTCACTGCTGCCTTCCCCAGGTGCCCGAGACCCCCGAGAACGGCACGGACACGGAGGAGCCGAGTCCGCTCGGGACAGCTGAGTCCCGGGATGAGCTGTGAGCCCCATCCTGCTCCGGCGCGTGCTATAAACAACCTGGAAACGATGCGGCTGTGGTCTGTGTCTGTGGCTCCCCGGCATGTCTTGGGGAGCACCTGCATGTCCCAGGGACACAGTGGGGCCGGTGGGCACCCCAACAGGCTGAGCCCCCGCTGCCAGCTGAACCTGGGGGTGCTGTCCGGGGCCACCCGCTCCCCAGGGCAGCTGAGCCAGCTGCGGTGAGACGGCCCCAGGGGGGACTGGTGCTCCCCACGCTGAGCCTCGTGGGATCTGCTGGGGCACGGGTGATGGGGGGACCAGCCCCAGGTCTCTCCTTTGTGGCTCCCAGGCAGCCCTCCCACCCCGGGCCTGGGCTCCACAGTCACGCACGAGCCCCAGGAGCTGCCAACACAGCCAGGGAAGGCAAGAAGAGCCCAACACGGGGCTCTCCACACTCCTCCTAAGCCCCGCTCACAGGCTTTGCCCAGCATCCCCCAGAACCACCAGCACCATCTCCTCTCCCCGGGGCTGCTGTTCCCAGACCCTGGGCGATTCGCCCCGGGCCAACGCCTCAGCTTCCTGGGGCCGAGACCTGCCCGACCACCCCTCGGCCACCCCAGCCCCGCCACGGGTCCGGCACTGCAGGCAGAGCAGGGCCCTTTGCCTGACCCGCTCCATCCTCCGGCCGGCTGCTGGGAGCCCAGGCGTCTACTCCACGGGGAAGGAAAAAAGCAGCAGGAGATGGGACGTGGGGTTTTATTTCATTTTATCCAAGTACCTTTGAAAAGATCATTGTACAAGTCAGCAGATGAGAATGCAGAGGAGACGTCGCTGGGGCTGCGCGGCCGCTGTACATATTTACATGGGACCCCCCCGAGAAAAAAAGGGGGAGACGGAAGTCCCGGGGCACGTTAAGAACCTCACCAGACACAACACCATCAGAACTTAAAAAAAAAAAGGGGGGGGGAAAAAATGCTCGTAACGCTGTTGCTGGGCTGAAAACAATTGCAGTGTTGCTGGACCTCACGCAGAGTATATGCAAGTCATGGATCCGTGTTTTCAAGGCACTCGGTGACACGTACAACAGGCTGAGGCGCATCCCAGCGCGGTGCCATCGGGGCCCCGGCTCCTGGGGCTGCCCCGGTCCCTTCCCAAGGAGCCGGCAGAGAGCCGGGCAGGGCCCGGGCTGGCAGGGCCAACGGCAGGGTGGTGGGAGCACCGGCGCAGCCCCAGCTTTCTTGCGGCCGAGTAAGCCCAGGAGGCTGCCCAGGGTACTGGGTGACCCGGCCACCAACAAAGTGGCACCACCAACACCCCGTGCTCCCGGCAGTGTGCTGCCGTGCCCTCGTGCCGCCTCCCCCGAGACACAGAAGCCGACAGCAGACGCAGGACTCCTAGAAAGACATGTTTTGTCCTCAGTGTCTAATCGGTTCCCTCCCCTGTAACGTTTCTCCTAAAAAGAGTCCCCTGACCGAAGCCGGAGCTCGGCACCGGGGGTCTGGGCAGGTCTGCCCCGAGGACACGGGTGCCAGCCCTCTGGGGAACTGCAGCACCCTCCCGGGAAGCCAACCCTTCCCCAGGGGCGCATGGGGCCGGACAACGAGCGCAGGGCTGTGGGACGCCAGCATGCAGCTCCCAGCTGGTGCTCACACTGCGGGAAGCCCCCAGCCCCGAGAGCCGCCACTGACCCTTCCATCCCTCGGGGATTTACTCGGTCGCAAGAAAGCTCGGGAGGAAAAAAAACCCCACCATCCTACCATGTCCAGCAGCTGAGACATGAACGACTGGTTCCAAACGGCTCGGTAATCTTCGGGGGCGAAGCAGGACCACAGCCCCTCCAGAGTGGGGCCGTCCCTTCCACGCAGCCGGGGGAGAGCGGCTCTGCCTAAAAGCCATCCACGCCGGGGGCCGGGGCAGGGTGCCGCGAGAGCGAGGAGCGGACGGAGCCTGGCGGATGGCTGTACGCTCTGGGCGAGTTCTGCGGTACCTGTATGCTTTACATTTACATAAGAGCACTGTGACATTGGAAATATTTTCCTTTTATTACAATATATCAAAAATATGCAGCTTTAGTAAACAAGGTCATATTACACTTTCTAATGCACTGTACAATGCTACATTACACTTATATTCGGCATGGAGAGGGAGCCCAGGCTCCCACTGGCAGGTTCGTGGGGTGAAGCAGCGTCCACCGGCGGCCCGGAGCTTGCCCAGGTCTGCGCCGGAGCAGGCTGCTGCCCTCTGCCCCGGGCTTGCCCGGCGCCCGCAGCAGTAGCACCGCCAGCGTTCGCCCTAGGCCCTCTTCTCCGGTCCCAGACTCTTTCACAGTCCTGTCCTCAAGCCTCGGCAGTCCTGGAGCTTAGTCGATCTTCTCCACCTTCCCGACGATCTTCTCTTCGAAGATGGGCAGGATGGTGTCATCCTCCCGCACCTCCTCGAAGACCACACCGCAGTCGAACTCGTCACTCACTTTCTTAAAGTAATACCTGAAAAACCAGAAACACGAGGGCAGAGAGGAAAAAAGGAGCAGGTGAATGGTCACCAGGACACCACGATCCCCAAACAGCCCTGCCAAGCCCCTGAGCTCGTGGTGCGTAGGGAGCGACTGCCCCAGACGCAGAGGCAACCAGGGCCATGCTTCTGACTCTGCCCTCACTCAGTGAGCAGAAAAGCGTGGCCAGGATCCATGCTGGCACGTTCAGGAGCTCCAGCCCTGAATCCAGGACCATTCACAGCTCCCTCAAAAGTAGCGGCTGGAGGCATCCATGTCGGTGGAACACTTCTAGGCAGGCTTTCCCATGGCAGCTCCTACCTGGAGAGCTACACATCCCATGCCTGGCTGCTGTGGGACTCCAGCAGGACCCAACACCTCCCTGTCTGCACCGGAGGAAACTTTGGGAGGAGCTGAAACAGCTCTGGAAATTGGAGGGCTTCCCACAGCATCACCGAGCACTGTTTGATGGTGCTCCTCACCAGCCCAGGACCCCGCAGGGCCCTGCAGGGCAGCTCAGCAGCTTCTGTTGAAGGTGCAAACCATGCTGCAGGACAGTTCCGGTACAAAACCCAACATCCCCCGTCCCTGTAACCTGCCTCTTCAATGGCCAAGGCGCCTCGGCCGTGCTGCCGCAACCCCACCTGAGCATGCCCTGCAGGAGCCCTCCTGGAAGGCTCCAGGAGCTCCCCTGACCAACCTCCACTACGCTCCTTCACCCTGGAGGGGCAACACCGCTGTGGCATCTGCCAGGGGTCACTGACAGTCTGCTGGCACCACACTGCCCTTACCTGTAGTTCCCTTTCTTGGTCAGCAGCTCCTTGAACTGTCCCAGTGTCACCACGCGTCCCTTGACGAGGGTGCGGTAAGGGATTGGCTCTCCGCAGAAGTAGTAAGCGACCACAATGTTCTCACACGGCTGGGACACGCCACTGCCCGGTCTCTTCTGGGGCTTCAACCTGCCACGCAAAACCACAAGCGAGCTGCTGAGTTCTCAGCCCACCTGCCAGCGCAGATCTGCAGAGCCCAGGTGGAGATGCTGAATCAACACCCAGGGCCCTCAGGAGCACCCTTTCCTCCACCCGCCAGCTCTCTGGGCACACAGCTGCATGCCGAGGCCGACGAAGGGGCAAACGGCAGTTGGGAAGGGTTGGATGGGGCCAGACAGCAGCTACCAGGAGGGCGCAGGTTCTAGTTCATCCCCTTCATGCTGCAGAAACCTCTCCCTGGGCTTTGAGTTGGGACCGCCCTTCCCACAGCAGCGCTGGCTCCAGAAGCCGTCGGTAAGCTCCACGCAAGGCAGAGCATCCCACGCCCGTGGCAGCAGACCCAGGTCACCATCTGCACGCTGCTGGTGCGCACCGGGCACGCAGGGCTGGATGCTTGCCAGGGGACGGTAATGCAGACACTGCTCGCACTGCTCCGGGTTGTCACTGCCGTGGCCAAAATAACTCGGCGTGGCTTCCCACTGACCTCCACCCGCAGGGCTGCGCGGGCAGGACCACTGCCGCTCCCCTGGGCACCCCTCCCAGCGCAGACGGAGCGGAGCTCGGCGGGGATGGAGCTCCCAGTGGGACATGCCCCGGGGCTTCGCTGCTCCTCCTGCCTGCGCAGGGTGGCAGGGCAGCCGCCACCCCCCAAACCCCGGTGACTTTAAACCTCCCGTGTTTTCCTGATGCTCCGGATATCGGTCCGGTCTCTGCTTCCAGCCCACACACCGGGGCTCTGCTGCGCGGTGCCATCACCAGACCGAAAGCGTCAGCGCAGCCCTAACCCCCTTTTCAGAGGCAGACGAAAGCAGCAATAACAGAACTCGGGGTACTTTGCCCTTCTGCGGAGCCTTTCATCTGGGGGCTGTAAATGCCGCACAAACACTGCAGCCGCCTACACAAACGGCTAATGTGGCACACGCGGTTGCAGCCAGAGGCAGCCTTCTCTTTCAAAATCACATAAAACAAATTTGGCAGCTTAAAAAACTTATTTTAAAAGCAAGCTGGATAAAGAAGATGATTCTGTATTTACATGACTGGAAAGTTGCTACAAAACCCAGAATTTGCCAAGCACATGAGGTAATCGCAGTTTTGGAAATGGCTCTGACCTCAACCTTTAAGCGCTGGCTCGCGGGCAGGGCACGCTTTTCACGGCATGCCCACATAAACATCGGCACGGCAAACCCAGACCAGACACCGTCTTTTCACCTCTTTCTAAAGGCACGAGAGGTCTAAGGTTCAACCGAACAAATCCCCCCAGGTGCCTGCTCTGCCTGGGAGACCTTTGGAGAAGCGGCAACACCCTGAGAGGGAAGGGCCCACTCCTGGTGCCAGCAGAGCTCTCCGAGCCTCTCCTGTTGCCGTATCAAAGCACAGGATGCCCTTTAGCTAGAAAAACATTCAGGAACTGAATCATCCTTGGGAAAAAAAAAAAAAAAAAAGAGGCATTTAAAGGAAAAATGGGTCATAAATTCAGGCAAATTCTGTGAACCCTGTGAGCCAGAAGTTAATTGAAGGGGTTTGGAAAACCTCAAAGTCCCCAAGCTTCTCTCAATCCTGCTAGAAACAAGTCGTGACTAAGGGGGAGCTGCTGCGTGCCCAGGGACCTGGGGACACAGCTCTGCGCCCTGTGCAGGCAGCGACGCCGGTTCCCCCCAGGCTGCCGGTCTCCTCTGCTGGGGGAGATGGAGAGGACCCCTCCAGAAGCAAGGAGAGGACCACACCGGTGGCTGGGAGCCTTCCTCCTCCTCCTGCTGCGTAATCCAGCCCTGAAAGGCCACTTCTGACCGTGCTCCAGCGCTCACCTCTTTCAGAGCACAGCTGTGCCTGAAAATGATGCCTGAAACGATGCCCGAAAGCAGAAACTCTGCACTGCTTCACAGAGCTAGAGTTAAAAACAGCCCCCATGGTGCTGCATCCCCTGCTTTTGCCATAAATCCAAGCAGGGGTGGATGGCTGCCGTGCCTCCGAGCTCCCGGGGCCAAACGTGGCTGCGCAGTGGGACCAGCCGGCCGGGAGCAGGACACACAAGCATCCCGAGCCGCAGCCAGATGAATAAGGCTGCTGAATAAGGAATCACTGAAAAGACAATTTTCCCAAGAGTTTCTCTCAGGAGAGCAAGACAACACAACCATCTCCGCTGTCGTCATCGTCAAGAGATCTCCCAAGACCACGGCTTACCCGAACAGGCCACCAGACTGTGCCTGAGCTCTGCCTCGGTAACGCTTCCACCAGCACCCGTCTCCCGGGTGGCAGCGCAACCCAGAAACACAGCCAGGCACCACCCCCCTGCCTCTTCTGGGACCAGTTCTCTTCGCTGCACTGGTCACACACAGAGAATGCTGCCTGGTAAGGAAGCAGCACCACGCATCTGACCTGTTGCCTCTGCCCTTCACCACCCCTCCTGAATTTTCAGCCATGTAACCCAGAGGTGCTGTGAGATGGAAACCAAGCCTGGGTTGGAGCACAAACTCAACCTTGCCGTGATGCAGACGTGAGGCGCCCAGCTCGCACCAGCTCAGCCCTGGGGCTGGAGGGCTCTGGAAAGCCTGGAATGCACCCAGCAGATGTTACCTTGGGAGGTGATCCAGCAGCCAGCTCTGCTCCTCTTCCAGGCTTGACCCAACCTAATTAATCCCAAACTGAGCTCATGCTAATGTTCCCTCTGCTTGCAAAAACCTTTTCTGTGAAGAGCTGGTAGTCATTACTTCAGCCAGCTGCGAACGTAAGTGAACTGTGACACTGAGCTACAGAAAATGGCTCAAAACCTGGCTGTATACGCAGGAAACCTGATGGTGACTGGGACACGAATGCTGGGCACGCTGACCTGCGGGTCATTCAGTACCGGATGTTAATACTGCACTGCTTCCTAGCAGCAGCCATGCAGCTGTCTCAGAGATCAACGTCCCTCCAACTGCTGCAGAATAGGGAGAGTAAGGCTTTTTCTGCAACAGCAGTGGGATCTCTGGAAGGATATTTTATGATTCCCAGCACGGACACTGCAGGCGCCTCTGGTATTTCCAGTGGGGCAGTGCTGGGGTGGGAGCGGGGCTGCTGGCACCCCAGCCAGAGCAGCGGTCGGTTCGCTGGGGAAGGCCACCACTGGCGAGGGCTGTGCCGGAGGGGAGCGGCTGGTGAGCCAGGTAACCGCGCCGGCAAGGTCAGTGTGGCCGTACAACGCTGGCACGGTGCGTTCTCCTCCCGCAGCCAGTTCAAGCCGGTGCCTCAAGGACGCCTCGGGCTCACCTCCATCTCCCCTGCCCTGTGGCTTCCCCACGGCTGCCAACGAACCTGGGCACTGGCTCCAAATTCCCAGAGCTCTCTGGAGCTCCCAACGGAAATAAATGGTGTTTTCACATTAACTCCCCTCTCTGTTTCTCCTTAGCTCCCCAGCCAGCTTTGGGCAGACCCTCTCAGAAGAGACTTCGGATCTATCTTCAGGCAGGCTCCGGTGCTCCGGTGCTAACCACAGCTGGAGCTGGAGCTCTCTGAAAAAGCTGCCAGCTCAGGTGTGCTTGAGCTGGAGCACCCAATCCTGCTGAAACCCAGCAGAAAGACTTCAACATGCAGAACCCCCTGGCTCCCTGGGGACTGCTGCATCCGCTCCTGCCTGCTACTGGACACGGGCACGTTAGTTTCCCATGAGCAGTTCCCCGCTGGTGAAGACGGCTCCTTGGTTTACCAAGCACGGGGCGGGTTGGGGGGATCCCTGCATCCCCGGGAGAAGAGCCGGACCTCGTGGAGAGGCAGCGTAAGCAGAGCAGCCCAGCACTGGGATTGCTCAGCCTGTTCTCCCACCGGTCTGCATGGCCTTTACCACAATGCCACGGGGTTCCCACAAGAACTACGCTTACCATACCTGCCCGATTATTATTAGAGCATTAACCGCATACACACATAGCCCAGGTCGGAGTTTCCAAAGCGTGTATCTGCGTCTAGACATTTCCGGGGAAGGTACATGAATTTAGTATGGCTACAAATGACTTTACTAAGAAACACTAATTCCACCAACTGAAAGGCAGATCAAATAAACTTGGCTTAACCTGACTTGGGACAGTCCTCTAATTACCTGGCTTTCAATCAATGTTCCGACACAAATACGCAGAAGTCTGCTACATGGTCACTGCAAGCAAATATAATTGGAGCTCGGCAATGAAAAGAGCTTCTTTTTTAAATTACGCTCATGTTTTTCAGAGTCAGATACCAAAATTTCAAGTTTTCAGGATACAGCTATAAAGCCGTGAAAGGTTTTTAATGGACAAAGTTCTTTTAGCTGTTAACAGCAATTATCTAGCACTTCCAAAACACTTTTCATCTGAGAGCTCCATGTGCCTTGCAAATAGTCTTCCCTGAAAGATAACACAGGAGCAGAAGAATTAGCTCTGCGACAGGCATTCAGCTGAGCCACAAAAAGATGCGGTGAGTCGGGCAGGGCCGTGCAGCGAGGGAATGCTGCAGCAGTGGGACTACAGGGCAGTGCTCCCGTCCAGACACCGTGAGTAGCCGTTGCTGGAAGGCTGCAGGAGATGTAGATGAAAAGCAAATACATATTCTTCTGCACTTTATTTTGCTGCGTCCTGCTGAATTCTGCTCCTACACCAACCTTTGAAATTCTCGTGTGAGTGTGAACGAGCCGAGGCGGTGAGCACCGGACCGGGGAGGAGAGCTCTCCCATACCCTGCCCCTGCCAGACATGCTCCCCTGCCCAGCTCCTGCTCAAGCTCTCAGCAGCCCCTTCCCCACCTTCCCACGTGCACTTCCAGCCTCTCCATCGACAAGCCCAAGCCCTCTAGGTGGGTTCTGGCGTTTGCGCCACCACATCAGAGGGACCGAGGCAGGTTTCTCTGACCTCTCCACACCCAGTTGGTGCTGGGAGCTGGAGACCAGAGCAGAGGGCAGTGGACATCTCCCTCAGCTGCTCACCTTCAGGGCAGTGCCCCCCTTCCCTCCCACGCGCAATCAGACCCTATCACCATACCTTTGTTTAAGAGGGAGTTTTCCAGCCCTTTTTTCCTCCTCCTCCAACCTTCTGCGAGCTTCTTCCAGTTGGGTGAGAGGGTTGGGGGCTGGATTGGGTGGCATGGTAGGATCTTGGATGAAGGGGTGAGAAGGCTGGACGATGTTTCGGAGCTGGGCACTGACCCACGGATGCACGGCAACTGGTCGCTCAATGGAGAGGGGTCGGACCATATCATGGGACAGCTGCTTCTTAGCACCTGAAGAGCTACACACAAACACAAAGGTTTTATACAGATTGCTGAGCCGCTTTGCACAGGCACACAGGCCCTCCTAGACGGACCTACTGCTTCTGCAGCTGGCCACGGGCACCGCTGGGAAGCTCCTTACAGCACAGCTTCCAAGGGACAGGGGAGCACCATCCACCTCTAGAGAAGATTTCAGGACAGCAAGTCCTGAGACATCAGGGTGAGCAACGCAACCCTGACACAAAGCCCACCCATCTATTTAAGGGCTCTCATCACAAAACTAAAAGCAGCACGAGGCAGCTCCACCATTTGTGACACTCCCCCAGAAGGTGCCCTCCCATGCGCTGCCGACGTTCCCAGGCTGGGAGCCTCTCCATGAACCGCCGGTCGGCATCTCCAGGGAAAGGGGTGTTGCAGGGATGTGCTCATCCTTCCCCAGCTCCAGCAGCAGAACCTGCTGCCTGACTTCACGGTGGCCTGGCATGGCCCGTGGCCCTGGCACTCGGCCCCAGCTGCCTGCCGTGCAACCCTCCCTGGCCTCTACCATCAAGCAAGAGAAGAAACCACCAGCAGCTTCACCACGCAGCTGCGTCAGAGGGGACGAGACCCCAGATCCCTCTTGTCGACCCGGAAAGCACTTTTTTTTGCCAGAGACTGACCAGATTGTGCTTAAGGATCCGTGCCTGCAGGAGATCTGCTTGACTCCAGAGAGATTCGCGAGACAGCCACATCCTTGGCTCCGCTCTAGGCAGGTGAGGCCGCCCCAGAGCATCCCAGAGGATGCTCCCAGCAAGCCGAAACGCTGGGCAACCCTGAGCCGTGCTAACCCGCTTATTCGGGACCAACGGTGCCAGTGCAGCAGGTCCAACATTTCCGTTTCTGTCAGCACCTTGCAGGAGTAACAGGCACTTACATACAGCAAATGCTTAAAGGAAAAACACTGCCTACTGTGTGCCGCGTTATCCACCTTGGAACCACAGCGGCAATTCGTGAGATTCCCCTGGGGCCGCAGCCTCCCCGCCATGGCCACAAGTTATCCTTCAGAAAAAAACTGCCCTGACAGCCCCCGAGTAATCCTCAGTTTCCAAAGGGCCTAAACCCTTGTGCCTGGTGGATTCTCGTCTTCCCAAGATCTCTGGGAGTCAGCCTTGACACACATGCCTTGTGCAGGGGATGCAGTGCGCAGACCCCTTGCTCTCCCAGCCCTTACCCATGGTTTGTTTTCTTATGCCTGCTGATCTCCTTCTCTCCTTCTATGATCCACTGAAGGATCTTCTGGTTTCTCTCCACGTCTTCAGGAGATCCTGGCATCTCATAGCTGGCACCATCACTCTTCCCTGAATCGGTCTTCTTAACATTTCTTTTTGAGAGCAAACTTGCTTTCCCACTGCAAGAACAAAGCTTGAGACATTAGCGCTTCCCCTAAGCCAAACCACCGCGGACGGCGGCACAGGACGGAGAGGTCCATCTCCAGACATGCAGCCCTGCCAGGGCCCGGTGCTGCCTGTGGCGCAGACGTGGCCCTGGCTCTACCGCAGCCCAAACCAGCCGTGCCGCAGCTGGGCTACGAACAAGGCTGGCCAGAGCTGGGCACAGCCGGCTGCGCCGTCCAGCCACCCGCGGGGAAAGGGAGCCTCTCCTCTGGCCAGATGAGGCATGGCAACGCGGCAAAGGCCCTGCAGATCTCCTGCCACTCGAAGGGTTGTGTTAAAGCCCTGTCTCCTTCCTTGGAGCAGGAGGTTTGTCCTGGTACTGCAACCCATCGGCTGCCTCTCCGCTCCAGACCACCGCTGGAAACCTGAGCCCTTCCCATCACCACCAGATTCCCCGACACCCCAGACTGCCGATTTGCCATTTGCTTCCCACCCCGACCTGAACCAAGGCCTCACACCATGGTGGAAGATCGGCGGGGGGGACTGCCTTCCATGGGCTGTCGTGCCCGGGGAAGCACAGCCACCGCAGCCAGCCGGACGCCAGGCAGCAGCCGACACTCTGGCTACGCCGCAGCAAAGGCTCCCACAGAAACCCCACCGCTGCTTGCCCACCTCCATGCCCACGTGCCCGGCCGGGCATTGCCATGCTTGCGAGGCCACGCAGCGTTCACCCACCCTGTCGCTGCCACAGCCTGTAGTACCATGGGACCCCCACCGTCCGAATCGCCCACCCGCTTCATGTCGCAGGACCTCCCTACCTCTGCTTTTGCGTGATCACTAACACACACGGGAAAAACAACCTTAACGCCACAGAGGAGTAACAGGCCCCCAATCAGCTTTGCTAATCTTTTGGGGAAAAAGCCCGGAGAGAGGTTGTTGAAGATCTACAGAGGCAGGGCAAACCAACAATCCATTCTCCCCCCATGACAGCTAGCGGGTATCAACTCCAATTCTGCAGCAGCAGGTTCAGCGCAAGCACAAGAAAGGCGCCTTTTTCTGTGGGCTGTAATCCAACGGCAGCCCCGGCTGCGGGGGCTGGGGGGACAGCAGCCCGGCTGGGGTCAACAAGGAGCCAGACCAGCCACTGCACGTGGCTGCTGGCTCCCGAACAAGACCGCTCGGATGCAAACTCTTGCCTTGTGAAGCTCGTAACCCAGGGACCGTCAGGAACTGGGAATTTGTGCCAGAGGAAGGACAGCTCCGAATACACCCTCTTCAATTCCCCTTACACGTGTAGCTGTGCTAGAGAGCAGTCCTGTGTCTAGATGGGGCTTTGGGTTCACCCAGCATGGCCGTGCTCACGCTCTGTGGAAGCAACAACCCTCTCCCTACAGACACAGGGCAGATTTATGTGCTTCTTCCCCCCTGGAGAGCAGTTTGCTTCGGCTGCCTCTGTGCTCTGCCTCCCTGCTCCCACCCCAGAGCGCTGCTCCTGCCCGCTGCAGACCCATCCACCCAGTACGCTGCAAAGCGTCACCCCAGACCCCCAGCCTCGGGGAGCCAGCCGCACTCAGCGTAGGCACAGCCCTCCCCTGCGCCTGCTCCATCACCATCCCTTATCCCGGGTGGCCCCGGGCTCCGCTCTCACCTTTACAGTCATAAAATCATAGAATGGTTTGGGTTGGAAGGGACCTTAAAGCTCATCTGGTTCCAACCCCCCTGCCATGAGCAGGGACATCTTCCATCAGACCAGGGTGCTCAGAGCTCCATCCAGCCCGGCCTTGAACACTGCCAGGGACGGGGCAGCCACAGATTCTCTGGGCAACCTGGGCCAGTGTTTCACCACCCTCCTGGTGAAGAATTTCTTCCTAATATCTCATCTAAATCTGCCCTCTTTTAGTTTACTGCCACTCCCCCCTGTCCTATCACTACACACCCTTGTGAAAAGTCCCTCTCTGTCCTTCCTGTCGGCCTCTGCAGGTAGTGGAAGGCTGCTATAAGGTCACCCTGGAGCCCCCACCATCTGCTAACAGGACTAGCAAAACCTGCCGCAGCGGAGATGGAGCTTCGTCCTCTCCCCTCAGCATGGAGGGGACGGAGGAATTAAAACGGCCAAGGGAAGACGGACAAAAGCCCGGAAGGCAGCGATGTCTTTCCTGGGCAGAATCCCCTGCCCCAGAGAACGTCCCCTTGGGACAGGATGCCACGGCAGCACCGCGGTGTCCATCGCTTTGTGAGGAAGAGAAAGGAGCCCTTCTGGTGAATGGGTCAGGCCTTGCAGTATGGAGGGCTTTTCTGTCCTCTCCTAAACACCTTAGGAGACTGGTGCTGTTACCCAGACCCTGAGACACAGTCCTATACTTCGCAGCTCCTGATGCATGGGGAAGTAGACCAGCACCTGCAATTTCTAAGCACCTCTACTCCTTTAAGGAGCAGAAAAACTACTTTATAACCAAGGCCATTAAAAATCCTGGTTAGAGGGTGTCTTTCAGCACCAGATTACACAGGTGAAAAGGGGTCTATACGGGTTATAGGGGAATGTCTCAGTTTCTGAAGAGGAAGAGCAGTGGGAGGCCCTTCAACCGTATCCCAGCACAGACTTTCAAGACAAAACACAGTTCAAGTACCCTGTTTCACCAGCACGCTACAGCCCGTTTATGAAAGAGCTTCCTAGAGAAGCCATGGCTCTGGGACTCCCGCTGCATCTTGCCTTGACTCACCTGTAGCCTAAAGAGTCCATGGGGACAGGGGCCATGCCCAAGTTTTCAGTGTAGTTTCGTGACTTTGTTGCATAGTTATGTGAATCTACATTCCAAGCAAAGCTGTTCTGCACTCGCTGCGTGGCCTCGGCCTCGATCTGCTCTTTTGGCTTCATCATGCTGTGGTGATGGATGTGGTGGTAGACGTGTTTATGGTGGTATAAGTTAGCTGCATCCAGTTTCATTCCTGATTTTGTTGCGTGCTTGCCATGCCCTGGAGGAATTGTTCCTAGTGTCCCTGACAGCTTTCCTAAGTGGCCGCTTTCTGGGGACCGCGGCTTAGGAGAGTGGCGGCCAGGTCCTGGAGACTGGCAGCCTGGTGTTTTCATCACACGCTGGACGTGTTCATCAAGGATGCTTTCTGGGTTCTCTTCATGGGCATCTCTCATCTGCATCCCAGCACAGCCCATCTCAGAGTAACGAGGAGCAAAGTGATGAAAGGCTTGGCTGGAAGGCATTTTGTGGCTGATGACTGAGGGACCAGAAGAGATATCTGCATCCTCACCTTCTTCTTCCTGCAAGAAACACAAGGACGATCAGTGAATGACAGCAGGCATTGACATGAATGACAGTGGAAGGGGTCTCTAGTCCCACCTCCTGCTCACAGCACAACTGCTGCCAACGCTTGAAGGGGTCAGGCCTGGCTTTGGCCAGCCAGATCTTGCAAAGCTTCAAGATGGAGATCCACCACCCCCCTGGAGACCTCTCCCAGACTGTGCCACCCTCCTAATGCTAAACCCAAGCCTGTGCAGTCTGCCACCAAGCAGAGCTTCTCAGATCTCTGTACCTGCTGTTTGAGCCACCATTTGCAAGGGTCTCCATACATCACCCAAAGAGACCAAGGCAACCTCTGACAGCCAGCCCACACATCACAATCAGGGTTTACAGATGCAGCTTCCGATAAGCGCAAAAACTCCATCAGATCTATCAGCAGACAGAAGCTTACTACAAAGCTCCTTCAGTCCCTTGAAGATGGTTCTGTAGCAGCCAGCAGCGGAAACACAACTTAACCACACCGTAGCTGCAACTTCCTACAAGCCTTTGGTAAGGCATTGCTTCAAAACCCATCAGATAAAGCCCAAAGTTACAGGATATGCGGCAAAACTGTTCTCCAGTCAGGCGAGACCAGAGGGGTTTCTCACCCGAAGGACTATTTGACAAGGCAAAGCCAGCAGCGGGCTCGTAACAGGAGAGAGCAACTGAAGGTCAACAGCAGCATGAATGGTTTTGAAAACCTAACATTTATTTCTCCTGGGCATGCTAAGGCTGGAGTCACTTCACGCTGATAACGAAACGGGTTGGAACTAACTGCTTGCTCTTGTAGCTCACAACGGTCTAGGACACGCTGCTAGCGACAGTTTAGTCCTTGCCAGGAAGAATAAAACTCCTCCGTGCTGACAGCCGCAGTTTTGATGCTGACAAACTACTTTACGCTCCAATATAAACTCAGATATTTATGAAGTTTCCTTATTGGAAGACAGGATTCCTATTTTTTTTAATTGCATAAGCAGGATTCCAGGGAGTCCTTGAATCCCGCTCTCTTTTCCTCATTTGGCACCATAAAGGAATCAGTGGCAGCGCAGGGTATCTCTGCCCTGCCAGCTGAATGCATCTGCTAGAAAACCCTGATTCCCATCAGCTTTGCCTGTCAAATATCATCATCCATCACTTGCTAACCAGCTTCAAAGTCTCGGGTGCCAACCACAGAGCAAGAAAGCAAACAAAAGACTCCCTCGCCGTGTCACACCTGGGGTTCAAACCTGACGCCGGGACAATGCCAGGCTTTGAAAGTGCCAAAGGTGTGGGCGCTGGGAGCCTGGGGCTGCGACACGATGCCTGCGTCTGGAGGGGACGCTCCGCTTTCTAGCAAATTGCTTTGAAGAACTTCAGAGGCACCTTTCATCTGCAGCCACAACGCCGCAGCCTGCCAAGCGCCGTCCCCTGGGCACCGAGCTCAGGGACAAAAAAAGATGAGGGATGTGCTGACTAAATCCCTGCCACAGGGGTTAGCATTTATTAGCAGTTATGACAACCCACCAATGCGCTTGGGAGGCTTTTGGTGCTGGTACCTACCGTCTGGAAAACTCTTACATTTAAACAACAACTAATGTGCACGGCACGATCTGATGCCGGTGCAGATCCCTGAGGAACGGCAGCGTGTCCTTCCTGCTCTGAGCACAGAGCCATGCTGTCACACCGGAGCAGGGTGGCTTGGGAGTGACAGCCCGGCATGGTCCAGCCAAATGGGGACCTGGAATTTGATTTTGCCAGTAACAGGGACCTGGTACTTTGCTGTGCTCCAAGGCCGGGATCAGGATGGGCTAAGGGAAGGAGAGGGACGCACTGGCTCGCTCTGTTTGTCTTGGCTCATCTCGTTTGTGTCGCCGAGCAGGAGATCTGGACCCAAAGCAGGTCCCCAGGCAGAAGCAAGTGCTGCTGGGCTTCATGATGTGCAGGCAAGCCCTGGGGGCAGCTGGTTGCCCGCTCCCCAGCACTGGGCTCAGCCTAGCAGGGAGCAGGAAAGCCCCAACAGTGAGAAAACAGCAGCTAACGAAGGAGTGAGGGTGCCTACCCCAAGCCAGTCTCGTTCCTTGAGCAGGGCAGAGGCCAAAGGTTTGAGTCCAGGCTGCACATACCAATTCTGCTCAGTCTTTTCACTGTGCTTAGTCCGCAGTGAACAAACCAACATACAGCACGAGGTCGGGGCAGCCCACGCTGGGACTGCAACGCAGGACTTCGGACAAGACGAGTCTTGGCACTGCAAGGCGCTCCTTGCCGGAGCTACCCGAGCACAGTCAGCAGCCGTCCCTCCCTCCCTCCCTCCCACCCAAACCTGCCCGCACCCAGCTGCCCCTCTGCCCGCCGAGCACCCTCGCCCTGCCTGCAGCTGGCCCAGGCAGCACAAAGGGGAGGCGAGATGATGAGACGCCCAGATGGGCACAGGCAAGAGGCAAGCTGCAGAACTTCACACCGGAGCAACCTGCGGGTCCGGGGAGCGGCCTCGTCCATGAGCTCAGCTTTCCTGGACACAGGGACAGATGGCGTGGGCTCCGGAGACCCACATTTCAGCCTCTCGCTGCGGTGAGCTGGGCAAAGCTGGGAAGCCCCGGGTGCCATAACCACTAGATGGTGCTTTGTTGACATAATATTGTCATAAACCTCGTCCATCAGCTCCCAAAGACAGCGGCAGTTGCAGAGATGCAGGCTTCGACTTCGCTGACTGCCTGCTGAGCTATTTTTACTCTCCAGCAAGGTCGGGGGTGGCCTTCCCTTTGAATTAGGAGGCTGAGATCTGCCCTGATGAGCTACGGGCAAGTGATACCTTGCTGCAAACCTCCTCCTCCTCTGCCTCCTTCCATCCCACCCATTAGGCTGCTACTGGTCAGCAGGGCAAAAGAGCTCACATAACCATCAGTGCGTTTTCGATCATCACGCAAGCGACTTCCCTCTCTAGTCAGGCAATGTTTTATATCCAAGTAGCAAGACCCTCAGTGCTGGCTTTGCTTCTCCTGGCTTATTTTTAATTCGCTCAGATGAGACAGAGTGATCTGTAGGATACGATACTGATATGCATGATACGATACTGCAGCTTCCATGCACGGGCATGAGGCTGAGGTGGCTCAAAGAGTAATGAGGTAACACGCATATCCTCTAATCCTCTCCCATGTTGCTCAGAATAATCATTGAATTCAGAGCTTGTTTTTTTCAAAACCCAGAAATCTTGCAGTCTTTTCAGTAAAAGGCGTTTGGCTCTAAATCAGATGCCTCTTCTCGATGCTACTGCATGATGTGGCTTTGAAAGGGAACCTGCAGGCAGCTCAGTATGGGGGAGAAAAATTCTTTTTTCCTAGCTTTTTCAAAATATTTCCAGCTTCTCTGCTAAGCTGATAACTGCCTAGTGTGACTAACGCTTGTGGTTTTCTCTGCGCCGCTGCTCAGTGAGCCATGCAGACCTGGTAAGAGGTTACCCTGTAGTCCCGGTGTGCGGGTCGCAGAAAAAAGCCCTGTGATCTATCACGATTCAAGCTCTCCTCCTGCTGATACCAGCAGCTCCTGCACCTTAAGTGCTGACCTAAAAAAGCTACAATTGCTTACTCCGAGTTTTTCCTGAATGGCTAATGCCAGATGCCAGCCAGTCAATGAAATATATTCTAGAGACAGCAAAGAGGTTTAATATATAGCATTAGTGGGAGTCCTGGGCTTAAAAATAGATTAAGTCACACAAAAATGTGTTTAAACAGACTTAAATTTATTCTTTGGCACATAGGTATTTGCTGATTTTATGGTATTGCTACTGGCAGCTTCTTCAAGGAGGCAGTGGGCTGGGATAATGTAGTCCGGTACAGGTGGGGGCTGCAACGGAGCCACAGGAGGAGGAGGAAGAGAAAGACTGCTCTAGGACTGGATTAGCAGAAAATGCTGCTGGCTATGTCGGCTTTGTCTAGAAAGCAATATATACTGGAGAGGAAAACAGACCAGTTCTAGACGAACAGGAACCTAATCACAAAATAGCACCTCGCTGGTCTTTTCTGGCTGGATGCTGGATGCAGACATGCGGGGAGTTTGCTGGACAACGCTTGGAGCTGGAGGGAAGATTACAGATCCCTCTGCCTTCCTTGCTTCTCCGCATTTGAAATACAGATGCAATTTAAAGCGAATACTACAACCTATAGCTCTTTTTCTGTTTAAAGATGAACATTTAAACACACTGGTGAATATTTAAACACACCCTAATGAGGCTGAAGGGTCTGCCCTGGAGCTGCAGCAGCTCAGCTTCTCTGAAAGCACAGAGCTAGCCAAGACAGGCACCAACACCTCCGCTTTAAGGAAGAGCTGCAGGTTATTAAGCACAGAGCCTTCGCCTCAGGGCCATGGCAGCTATTAACTGCACAGACCCACAATTTCTTCACACAGGGCTGTAGTTACACAGAGACTGGTGAGGTTCAGTTAACACTGTGACATCTTCCAAAAGCTCTCCTATATCCCCAGCCCAAGATGTACAGGTACCCGTGAGATGCAGTATCTCAGAAGAGAAGATACGGTGTGAATACCGCTGAACAGGGTGTCTCACACAGGTCATACTAGATGAGCAATAGCTCGTTCTCTCCCTTTTGGAGCTCGCTGCGGAGCTAAAGGCCTTGCACACTTCCCTCAGTTCATCTACCCAGTCCTGGAACTCTGCAGGCCCCCAGCAGTACCAGGGCTCACAGCCTGCAGTGCTGCAGGGCGGGTTTGCCGAGCTACCCATGTGGAGTCAGTGCATTCCTCTGCCCAGGATGGGATGTTTGGGTGCTATCCCCAATCAGTTCCAAATTTTCTAGGGATGTGCTAGGCCCTGATGGACAGAACCCTTTTGGTTTTGGTAGGAGCGGCCTGATAGCACACACGAACACCTCCAAGCGTAACAGCACCGGACATCTGGTTACCATTTGTGGGGGAAATAGGGATCACGCAAAACCCTGCAGAGGAAGGTGCAGCCTTGTTATCTAGTCCCCATCCTCGCATGGAAGGATTGCTCACAAAGTCTGTGACGGACAGGAGAGCGAGGGTGCCAAAGAAGATGACGGACAGCCCCTGTCTGGTGACAGAATTGGGCACTGCTGTGCCACAGCTGGTATCGTACAGCAGGGAGGGAGTGCTGGAGCTCACAGAGCCCTGCACGGATGGGGGAACAGCACCGTGGAAACTCCTGGGGCAACGGGAGCCTCCAGGAGCCCCCATGCAAGAGATGACCGTGGCCGTTGGAGCAGGGAAGTGGTCACCCAGGTTGCTTCCACAGCAGCTGAAAGCTCCCTGTGGTATACGGTACGCAGACAGACTCCCAGGCTGGCAGAGGAGGCAAGGAGGTTACTTACTGCTCGAACGCGTTTAAGGCGCTCCTCTAACTTCTCCTCCGCTTCACGTTCCTTCTGTACTTCCTCCAAACGATTGATCAGTTCTGCAGCAAACTTCTCTGGTTCAACGTGGATATCCTTTGGCATTCGGTACGTACGCTGGGGGAAAAACACACCAGGGGTTAGCAAAAATGCATGAAAAATCACACGTCTACTTTGGATGCTTCGATCACTGGAAATGCCAGTCGTTCCAGTGGGGAGTTGAGGGAGGGCAGGCTGGCAGATGCCGAGGTGCAGCCTAAGACTGGTGGGTTGGAAGCTGAGCCATCACCATGAGCTCCTTGGCCAGCACCGGTTCTGCACACCACCCTACATAAAGGAAAAGTTTTCTGGAGCCACAATTCAACAAGCTCTTTTGGCATCAAACTGTGCTTTGGGATGGATGCGCTTGCCTTTCTCCCAGTGTACACACAGTCAACAGGGGCATCTGGTCTCAAAGGGTGGGAAAAGGACGTAGAGACACATCTCTCAAAAATCATGTTTATGGTAGTGGTGTTTTCGCTTTGACAGAAACGAGGACTCCCACGCATGCTTACTCAGCTCACTCCCCATACATCAGCATATGCCGGTCAGTCTCTGCAGATTCAGCCCACAGCAGCAGAACGGAGAGGAAATCCTGTCAGCTCCAAGACATCTTATTTCCCTCCATCTTCTGCTACAGCCCATCCCAGCGACCAAAGGCCACAGCTCCCCTAAAGCATCCTCTCTCACTAGACGATCCCGCAGGATTGTATCTCAGCTCTTGAGAGCCATGCAACGATCCCCTGCTTGCTTTATCGATACAGCAACCTTACAAGCGCAGCGATACCACTTTTCTGTTTGCTCTGGGTGAACAAACGAATATTTATGAGAGTTCAAGGGCATTCCTGGTTCCTTATGCTGAGTTACCTTGTCCCTAAATTCCTGAGCTCTGCATGAGAAGGTTGTATAGTGAAGTATGAAGCTGACAGCTGTTGTATTTTTCCCCTTATTTTTATCTCTTTGCATTATTTTGTTAAAAGAGTAGAAAAAATAAAACGACAGAGATAAAAATTTAATTTGGAGGAAAAATATATGGAAAAGTCAACAGCAGAAAAACCTGCATTCAAATATTCCAATACCAACGTGACAGAAATATACTTTCTATAGGACCAGAGAAATTAAATGAAGACATGAGATAATTCATAGCAAAAGAACAAATGCAGCACCAGAAGCAGACATTGAGCTTGAAATCTTTAAAGAGGGATGAGAGACCACTCCAATTTATCCCAGACCAGCCAAAAGATCAATGCGGAAGACTAAAACAATGCTTCGCCTCAAAAGCTGACAAAAGTATGCAAATCATATTGGTTTTTCTCTCTCTGCCAGCTGCCAAGTGGAAGGCAAGGGAAGAAAAATAGAGGCAGTAAGTATTCTACTGATGGCACCGAGAAGCTGAAGACATCTTTTATGACACCCAAGTCGGGTTGCAGAGGTCTCCGTTAAAGCACCGCTTGTTTTGTTTGCCAAGAGCAAGATCCAGCCGACCCCGCCAGCAAATCTCAATTCCAGTGCTCACGGCTTTCGCCTTCTCTTCCCCGCCGGGGATGCCTGCGGACGCGATGCGGCTTTGCAGGCAAAGAGACCACCCGCTCTAGCACTCGCTTTCCATGACAAGCAGAGGGACCGACTGCTCTACCTGAAGCTCTCCCAGGCACGACTGACCCATCCGAGCTGGGAACAGCCCCAACCAACCATCCCCTTCACCCAGGTATGCAGGTGCTGGAGAAGGCATAACACATGTGAGCTACCAGGTGACTCCCACCCTGGGATGAACGACAAAGTCTTTGCTGTCACCAGCCCTGCAAATCAATGGCCTATATTAAAAAGAAAGACTGCAGAAAAAGATTTTCATCCACAAAAATGACGTTTAGTCTTGAAATATTGGCACAAGGACCAAAGTTGCAGGCTTCCTTCCAGCACCTGGACCTTGCGTTGTCCAGAGATGGGCCCCAGACGTGCTCCATCACGGAGGAAGATGTGGCAGAGCTGATCCCTGCTCTGTTACTCTCTGGGGAGCTTCTAGGATCCAAGCGATGTTTCCCCATCCCCTCTGCGTAGCCCTTGGGAGCACTTCTGGCTAAGGGAGTCTGCGTTCACCAGAAAGCCCAAACCCATGATCATCACCATCTAACTTCACGAGGCAGCACCAGTGACTCCTGAGGAGGGAAATCTCTCTCTCACCTGACAAGTCGCAACCCGTTGGGCGATGCGTTCACTCCCTCCTGCCACCTCAGACATGCCAACTCTCCCTGCGGTTGTTTATACGACGGCAGCACCAAGCCCTGCTCCGTTAGAAACTTAATGAGCCTAATGAGAGGCAGCTTGGTGCTCAGTAGTTTCAGGCTTGGGTCTCCCCGTTGCAGCTCTCACAGCGGCTTCCACAGAAAAGCAGAACCGGGAAAGAATTTCCCTTTATTTTCACAGCCTTTGATGCAATGCAGCATCCCAAGCCAAAGCCTCTCCTGGCAGCAGCGGGTGCAGAGGCTGAAGTGTCCTAACCTGCGTGTTCGAGTCCTGGTACAACAAGGTGGTTCCCTCCAGGCTCAGCAATGCTTACGGACCACAGCTGCGTCTCTGATGAGGATCTGAAGACATTCAGGGTCACTGCCATATCCAGGGAACTCGAAATAAGACAATTTTGGTCTTTTACAACTAATACTTCAGCATGTTTATCCATAGTCTCTCAAAGTCTGGAGGTGACTGAGGCTCAACTACAGGAATGAAAATAATTGAACGCGAGAATCTGCAGGATGAACCCATTTTCCTCACTCTTCGATAAACTGCTGCATCTGCAAACCCCCCTGCCCTCTCCTCGGGACTTTCCGCGCAGCACAACAGCTTGCAGAGGTCCTCAGCAGCCTGTTTGAGGGTGCAAGATCCAGTCGCCTCTGTGAAGCCCTCTCTGCAAGGGTTGCCCTGACCATCCGAGTTCAGTGCAACTGAAACAAGCCTCACCCCACCCCACGGACACCGGCTGAACGCACCCTACATTGTCTTGGTGGCCACCCATAATGGTGACTCACAGAAAGTTGGCAAGCAGGATGATGCTCTCAGCATCGCCATGGGCCTGACTTTATTCCTAGTTCAAAGGATGAGCTACACAGAATTCCCCCAAACGAAGAGCATTACAGAATAATGAATGCAAATTCCCTGTGCTGAAACAATACAGATAACTGCTGAGGGCTCGCTCTGTCTCCCTAGGCAGCAAACATGGACTGCACGGACCTGGTTCAAAAGGCTTAAGACAACAAAGTGCTTGAAACTTCCATCAAACGATGGGCCTGACTTTGGAAGGGAGACATGCTCCACCGAAAACCAGCTGGGCTGAGCCTGCGCCCGGAAGAGGATCCTTCAGGGCTTCAGGATTTCGAACCTGCCCCTGGCTTCCCACAGGCATACAGAGCCCTGCCAAGGGAGTTGTCAGTAAGCTGCTTATTGTGCTGAGATCAGAACGGCTCTGAAAGCTTTTGTTCCAAGTAAAGGGTGCAGCACTCTCTGAGAGCTGGCTGGTTTTGGAGGATCCAGCCCTCCAGTCTGTATCTCTGGCCATTCTGGGGCAACAATTCAGAAAGGAAGCGCTTAATTTTAAATAATTGTTTTAGAACCACAGAATCATAGAATCATAGAACGGTTTGGGTTGGAAGGGACCTTAAAGATCATCTGGTTCCAACCCCCCTGCCATGAGCAGGGACATCTTCCACCAGACCAGGCTGCTCAGAGCCCCATCCAACCTGGCCTTGAACACTGCCAGGGAGGGAGCAGCCACAGATTCTCTGGGCAACCTGGGCCAGTGTTTCACCACCCTCCTGGTGAAGAATTTCTTCCTAATATCTCATCTAAATCTGCCCTCTTTTAGTTTACAGCCACTCCCCCCTGTCCTATCATCACACACCCTTGTGAAATGTCCCTCTCCGTCCTTCCTGTCGGCCCCTTCAGGTACTGGAAGGCTGCTGTAAGGTCACCCCGGAGCCTTCTCTGCTCCAGGCTGAGTTTTATCCACAGCTGTTTTACCTAATCTTTTATTAGATTATCTATCTACTTTTATTTAATGCCACTAGTTCAGACAGGTCTGTCCAGAACCAAAGCATGCTGAGTTGGGGAGATTGCAGAGAACAATGGATGAGAGGCTGAATGCCAGACAGGTTAGCAAGAAAGAAATTGCTTGAACTGGTCTGGATGGAGCAATCTTTCCTAGTGACAGCTGTGAGGAAGGATTTCTTGGGGTACCTATCACCAGAACACTGTCCTCTGTCCTTGACGTGCCAAGTGTCTGAAGTTCTGGTGCCTTTGGGAAGGAGCAGCCTGCTAAGAACATGTGAATTACACAGACTCTGCAGTAGTTCCATTTAGCACCTGCTATCACATTTTCTCTGGAGCAGATGGAGCCGATGGATGGGGAGCTGCATGGATTCTGCTCCATGAGGGAGGTGCAGGTCTTAGGTTTTGATGGATTTCACCTGCCCTGAGCAGCTGAGGTTTGAGGATCAAGTTACACATCAGAACACACTGGCATCCGAAATGTGTGTGGTTTCACTATGTGTGAAAAGGCAGAAAGGGAAGAACCTCACCGTGACTTGCAGGTTTGGGAAGAATAAATCTCAACTGCTCTGAGATGAAACAGTAAGTTTTCCGATGTTATCATTGGGTAGAGGTCTCTAAGCAGCCCCAGGGACCCATGGATTGGGCTGAACCATTTCTGACAGATCCGACCGGGCCAAAGAATTCTGTGTTGGTAAATCTCCCTCTTCTACAGGAGATCTGATGCCTCCATGATGCCTGAGTGGCTGATGTTAGATCACAAGCCAGTCTTGGAGATGAAATGAAGATGGCAGGCTAGAGAACCCAAGAGAGAAGAACTTCTGAACCTCCACGCTTCCCAGATTAATAATGCATTCCACTGTGACATACTTTTTTAAAGGATAAATGGTGTTTCCGCACCAGAAACACTTGTGGCAGAGGTGATGGATAGCTGGATTTCAGCATCCACTCCAGCAGCATTCAGGGATTAGCAAGGAGTCCTGCTGCTGTCAGGCGTTTGAGGAAAAAGGCACAAAATGGCTGATGGGAATTCTAAAGCAGGTTCCCAACTTGCAGGAACAGAAAGCTCATTTAGGCGTAGTTACCCTGGCAGCACAAGACCAGGGCTCCTCCTGTACACTCCTCACTTATACAGCATTGCCTAGTGGTCACTCACCATATTCTGTTCTGCTCAAGAACACTACGGAAGCCACCTCTGCACAGTGGCCATCCTTCTGGCAAAGTTCAGCAGTCAGCCTGACTCACTCTGCTGCTGCTTCTACTTTTTTTCTTCTCTCGTGGGAACAGTGCAAAGAGCTGCAGCTTCCTTGGTTGTGGGGCAGGACAGGAGAGCTCCCACCTGATGATCAAGCTAGAGCAAGAACATCACAAAGTGGCTCCTTTATGAAGTTAAACAAGCAAACAAAATAAAGGAATCCCAAGTCTTCATGCTTGAGGTTGGATTTTTCTGAGTTTGCTGGGAAAAAGGAGGATCTCCCATCCTCTTCTGGGAATGGATGAATGCCAGAGCTGGGGTAAATACAGTGCAATAGCACAGGTACGGTCCTGCACTCTCCAGGCTTTCACCCTTCCTTTGGGAACTTGCTTGCTCTTTCCTTCCTTGCTGCTCCAAGACTCTGCTTGAATCCAACAGAGAGATGGAAAACCACATGAAAAGCAACACTCACCCGCTGTGTAATGGGTTCCTTCGAGAGGCACAAAACAAAGGTCTCATTGCTTGCTAGAGACCTTCACCCACTGCATTCCTGGGCAGCGCGTCACTTCACAAAACACAGCTTTTCCCAACTTACAGCACTGGTGAGTTTGTAAGTGTGGAATCTGCAGAACACGGCCATCCCCACACCAAGATCTCCTGCTGCATAGCAGGGCACCCTACACAACCAGCACATGCCTTCATTATTCGGAGGCAGCACGGCTGCTGAAACCAGCGGGCAGTCTCCCACAAACATATAATCACCGCAGTTTATACCTAACTAAAAGGGCTGCTATCAAAAGCAACAGAAGTTCTTTCCGAATTTTGTGTAATATCCCCACAAATCATTTGTAAGGGAACGCTAAGGTCTCTAAAGGACTTCCGAAATGACTTTTCGGAAGTAGGAGGTTCTCTACTATCACTAGGAAAACATGCCATGCATTCTGCAAGCACTATCAGTAGGGACTCCAGCTACACTGGTTAGATAGGAGTCCACAAAGCCCTTCACTCAAAGGTTGCAATTTAGTCCTTGCTGCACGTTTCAAAGAACGCTAACCACCAGGTCCAGGCGGCTGACGGAGACTGCTTTAGCGACAGGCGGCGAGATACCCTAACCACCAGCTTTGGAAAGCAACACTTGAAGAAACACTTGCACGGCTCCTCGCTAATTGAAGAAGTTTAATTCAATAAGTGTGCAGTTAGAGGTGATTTTAAAAGACTAACTTTGTAACATTTCACACTGGTGTTGTCAAAACATATTGTCTAATTACCTTCTCCTTTCTTGGCTGATTGATAAGCGAGGGCAAAGCAGTGCCTCTCTGAAGTCGATGCCAATTCTGTGTCAGTAATTGGCTGGCAGGAGGTGCCGGAGTGTCTGAACTGAACTTTTATTCCCTGGAGAAAGACTAGAACTGACTCAACTTCTCAGTCCTCTGCTCCCATATAAATATGCATCAAGATGCCTTTTTTTCCCTGGGACTTTAAATTACAGCACAGAACCTAATGCGAACACTGGATGTTTCACAGAAAAATCCTTGTGAAGCGTCTGTGTGTAGTTTAGGAGGAATATGTAATTCTAAAAGACTGTGTAGATAAGTAGGATAATATAAAAATTTACAAGCAGCAGGTGGCCAATTTAAACCTTGTTTCCCACCCCCCCTTTTTAACTGGTTTCCAAAAAGGTCGATAAAATTTAATGCTAAGTAAAACTAATTAGCCTGCAAGGAACTGCTGCTGCAATGACACTTATTCAGTTCAACAAAAGAAATGTTTGGCAGATGGAAGTTCGTTAAAGCAGAGCTCACTATACATATTTAATGCTCCATACTCTGAGTTTATAACCCTGCAGTTCATCGCGGCATTACCAGTGCACACGATCAACAGAAAGCCACTGTTATTTTTATCCGCAAGGTAAAGCCACTGACAAGCTTTGAAGTCGGAGAATATTCACTCGGTAGTTCCCACTGTTGGGGAATAGCAACAGCAACAACAATAAAAAAATAAAGGCCAAGCTTTCAAACTTCAACCCTGACAAAGCCATGCTTACAGTAAAAACGGCATCAAGTGAAATAAAAAGGCACCCAGCCAGCCTTTTCAACAGTGACCACACTGTGAAAGCAACTGTGTGAAGAGAGAGGTGACCGAGCAAGGATGGCTAGCGAGCGTCCACAGCCAGGGCTTTTATTGTCAACCCAGTGATCAAAGCACAGGAGACCCTCTTAAATCTAAGGAAAATAATCTAATTTAAAGGGCAAAACAAAGCGTGGTGGTTTTGTTTCTTTCTTTTTTTTTTTTTTTAAATCAGATTAAAACAAGGGTGTATTTCTGCTGGTATTGTGCTGCTCTGAGCAGGCAGGATGAGAACAGCTGCATCAAGTTTGAAGGCACTTCTGTAAAAAGCAGATGGAGGCTTTTTTTCTCCCTATTTGATTTGTGCTGGAGTCCAGCTGTCCAAAGGGGAAAGAAGCACCTTTCTTCCCTGCTAGATATTAAATGTCACCTGTAACCTCTCACAGAAAGAAAGTAATAATAAGCAGAGCTGCAGATGGTGCTGCAGAGCCCTAGCAGGTATGTTCATCTTCCAAAGCTGTTTGCTTACCTGGAGCAACTGGGGAGACAGTATCAGACAAATGAAATACTTATGCCTGCAACTTCTTTGCTCTCCTGCCTCGTACCCCGAGGCGGGCTTTGCCGAGTCCTTGAGAACAGGTTACAGCTCCCTTTGGCTGCCCAGTGCGGAAATACCGCTTGGGACAGTTGCGTTTCTCCCCAGCTGACCTTGGCCGAGAGCTACATCAGCCTCCGTGTCCAATGGCCTCCTACACCTTCCACAAACAGCTCCAGCTCACCCGAGGGCACGTAACCTGCTTGCAGGTAGATGCCAGCCCGCGCTTCCACTCTCATATGGGAGAAACCACTGGCTACTGACTGAACGGTTAAGAAAAATTGTGTGTCTTGGACAGCCCTGGATGATGACTTTGGCAGAAGGCTATCAAACCCTTTCTTAGAATGGTGAATTTCTGTTTTAGAACATCCCCAAATGAATACGGCGCTAACGGGGGTTAAACTCGAGCAAGCAGAGCAACCGTACGCTAGAGATCTCACATATTTCGCATATTTACCTCTGGGGAAGGAGATAGTGCTACTTACAGGAATGTGAGGTAGTGGCACGCGTCCATTTGCTTTGGCACTTTCTTGCATCTCTCTGCGATGCTGCTTTCGGAGTCTGTACGGCGGGATCCCATCTCTGTCGGAATAAAACAACAACATGCGCTGCTTTAGCTCCTTTCTCTGAGACGTTACGTTCATTTAAGCCTCACCGCCACAGAGTGGCAGGTAGGACACCTCTTCAGGTTTGAGAAAGGCTTTGCACGCCCAGGGCGAGCGCGGCAGAGCAAGAGGAGCGTGTGTGGGGAATGATGCTCGCCCAGGTCCCTGCACTGGCAATGCCCTGGCACTGGGTGCCAGAGGGGCTTGCACAGCATCCGTGGCGGGAGCAGAGCGAGGCAGGGCTCCTGCAACCGCTGCCCTAGGCAGAGGGCAGGGAGAAGGACTTGGACCGCATCCTGGTACCTTCTATAGTTGGTTGCTTTCTACAAAAGAGCCTGTAATGTGCACAGCAAACCACAGGGCAGGCTAGGAGGGGGAGGAGGAGGAGGAGTGGGAGCTCAGTGAGCATCTACACCACGGGAACTCGGTTGGAGGACAAGGTATATATTTTCAAGAGAGGGTGGCAACTTCTCAAATGGTTTATCAAAGCGAAGGGTTAGGCTCTACTGCTCTCAAGACAACCTCTAGCTCAGTCAGAAGTGATGGTTTGATACAGAGTTACCGTGTGGAAGAACCCAGCCCTCGCCCCACAGGAGGCTGGATGAGGTTAGGGAGGGATGCCATGGGCAGTGACACCCAAGCGACCAGCTCTGCTTGGGTTTGTGCCCTTGCTGAAAAAGCTGGCGACGGAGGTCTCTGCAGAGGAAGGAGACAGTGGTGGCAACGATTCTTGGTCCTGACAGACCACGAGTCGTGTCTGTGGCTCTGCCGCATGCAGCCCTTCTGCAAAGTCGGGGGCCTGGGTGCACGTGGGTCTCCGGGACGGAGTGTCGGGGCGTCAGACCCACCAGGCTTTGCTGAGCACCTCGAATGGCAAAGCACCACTGGCCGAGCACGGCTTCAGATGAGGAAAGGAACCGCACTGTTCTCACCATTGCGACCACCCTGGTTATACCTGGGAGGAGGAGAATGTGAGTGAAGGGGAGCCCAGTTACGAGATAAGGACAAGGGTCCATCTCCTGGCAACCCCAGGTTATTCTGAGAAAATTGAACGAATGCAAAACCAAACACCAGCCTGGAGCTTGGCACTTTGGAGCTCTCCTTTTTTGTTTTACAAATTTGCATGATTCAGTAGAAGTAACCGCTCGGGAAGGCGGTGCAGTGCCACAGGAGCAGGGGGAAACAAGGAGGGGGATTTGGTTTGTCGCAAGTACCGAACAGCTGCCTCCTCCCGACCCCGCATCGCTCCGAGCAGTGCAAATGCGCCAGTCCCAACGCATCTCACGACTACACGATGTTTGCACAGGCCAAACGTACGTAGCACCGACCCCCTCCCCAACTGCCAGGCACGGCTGCTTCTCGAGAACGCAAGCCAAACAGTTTAACGAGCCCGTTTTTAAAGCCATTTGGCAAGGGAAGCACAATTTACTGCCGTGTTTCGCCCACAAACCTCCCGAGTCGCCAGGACGGTCACCATCCGCTCTCCCTGCCTGCGGCCCCACCGGCTCCCTGGAAATGCGGGCGCAGGCAGAATTGCCACCAAGTTACACCAGAAGAACGCGATTTTGTGCAGTAACCCCGGCATTCAAAATTAAACACCATTAAAAGAAAATAAAACCCGTGATTAATGACAAGTGCCTTTTAGTAGGAAGACAAATGAGAGAACAGAAAATTAGCCAGGCTAATTACAGCTCCGGCTAGTGGCTGCAGGTAATGTGGGAGGAGGAAGAACGCGTCTGGGAGCATCACCTCTGCTGCACCCGGCAGCGACACCTCACAGCAGCAGAGAAATTTCCCCAAGTGTTGCTATACCGACAGGCGATTACGATAGCTTTCATCAGGCGGCTTCATTTTCTTTAACGACAAACCTCCATTTGAGAAAATAACTCAGGAGTCACAATGAAGAAGGAGTTTCATCTCGTCACAACACGGCTTTTTCCAGACTGAATAACAAGAAAAAAACCGGCAATTTTTTTACAGGGGGGGGGGAAATAAATCTGGGAGATTATTTTAGCCATCACTGGTCAGCATCAATAGCCAACATTTCAGCTTAACCGCAGCACAAAACCTGGACACTAGAACACAACTCGCACACTAAAGCCGCAGGGCCATTTGCAGGAAAAGCAGCATTATATTAGAAGGTGCAATTTTTCTTTCTTTCTCTCCCCCCCCTTTTTTTTTTTTTTAATTCTCCACAGCAGCAGTCCCAGCGGAAAGAGCGACTTTTGTTCCCAGCACAGTAGCGAAAGGCTGATAATGGCCTCTAATCTACCCGGCTTCAAACACATGTTCAGCCCCGCTGTGCTGCCTTTGATGTCATTTTAACTAGATTCCCCAATGCCACCTCTGAACTTGGAACATTCCTTCGTTCAATGTACTGTGCCAACTCAACCAGAGGAAGCAAATTCAAAGATAAGCACTTTAATTTTATCCCAACAAAACCTTATTCAATAGATGGGGGGGAAGCAAGGAAAACCAATACCGTACTTTTGTTTTCCTTTTGTCAGGTAGCTTGCTTTGAGATATTTTCAATAGATAGAGAAATAATACATATACATATATATAAAAAAAAAAAAGAAAACTTTTTTAGAGCATATCTACTTTTAAAATAAAACTTTCCCAAACTGTTTTTCCTTGTTTCATCACGTGATCGACCAGAAAGCTCTGCACTGAAATGCAGCAGGGGGAACAAGAGTATTTTTATCGTTTATATAGTGATAACGCACTTGGTCTGCTACTGGGGAAACGCGGGGCCTTCCTCTCCTCTCCCCTCCGAACCGACCCACAGCAGCCTCTGGGGAGCAGGGAGCTTTTGCTGTGGCTCTGCAGTCGGACTCTTCTGACCAGGGCTGTCTTTGCTCGTCCACAGACAGCCTCCAAGCCCCACCGTTAAGCCTAACAAGTTGAAAATCATCACTGAGGAGCTTTTAAATTAAAAAGGTGTTAAACTTGTTTAAATACAACAGAACTCCAGATCATTCTGGATCACTGGCTGTAGGAAAGACAGGAAACAAATCCACAGTGAAGCTGCTGTTTTCTACCAGTTACTCTTAACCATCACCATCACTGAGAGACCTTTCTCACGCAAAGAGGCACAATGGGAAAGCCACCAGGTATTCTGGCCAAAGGCTTATCATCTGAGGAAAAATATCTAATCCACAAGGTTTTTTGAAGGAGCAACCACTGTCCTAAGCCCCTTCACTCCAGGGAATGGCCATCCTTACCCTGGGGCAGGACTGGCTGGAACTGGAGCAGAGCAGGCATCCCTCCAGTACAGCTCACCGGCACCGAGGGCTTCCCCAGCGCCTGGGGGAAGGCAAAGCTCTTCTCCCAACCAAGATAAACCAGGACACATAAGACCCAGAGGAAGGAATATTGTTGTTTAGCTAGACCATGGCGCTGGGCTAAACACTACCTCTTGTTTACCCATCTAAGCTCTTGCAGAAACAAAGAGAAGAAAGACATGGACCTAAGGCATTTCTGCATCAGAATTGGAATATCACACAGCGATTCAACACACTTCAGCTCCTGCCTGTTGCCTTCCCCACCTAGATTTGCCTTAATTTCCCTTGAGCGTCTCTGTTTCGACACCTCCCCCACCCCTGAGGCTGCCTCCTCTGCCTGCAGAAGATGCTGTTTGTATGTGGGGGTTATCCGAGACAGCCAGAGCCGCTCAGAACCGCAGTAAAAATCCAGCTGCAAGCCTTGGGCAGGGTCCAAGCAGCTCGGGGGGGAGGCTGAGCCCCAAAGCCCCGACCCACCACCCAACACCAGCGGTGAGCGACCCAGTCCCACTTGCGGCCACGGCACACTTGCCAGGCTGGCTCTTGCCGGGGCTTTTCACTGCGTCCTCTCCAGCCCCTGCCTCCGCACAAACCAGCTAAAACAACACAGCTGCCGTGCCGATTATAAACACAGGTTTCAGCAGAGAGGACCGGAGCTGTTTTGCCTACAAGGGCAGAGGAATTCGTATGACACAGGAAGACTGAAAAATAATCAGCGGAGCGCAGGCATTTAAGAGCAATGTTTTTTAAGCCACTCAAAAAGCAAACTCCTCAAACAACAGGGACCGATAACATATTCATTATATAAATTCAACCCATTACCGTAATAATTACCAGGGCCTGGAAAGACATCCTGTTGAAGGTCTGTCTTTTAGGCAAGCGTGCTTGTAGCTGGTACCACAGAAATGACTTTTAAAACCACTTTGGTGAGCTGGGCACTCGCGAAAAGCCTGTGCCCCAGCTCAGGAGGCCAGAGCATCGCCCAGGTCATTGCTCGCGGCTGTGCGTAGCTGTGCTGTGTGTGCAGCCGCATCCGAACCCACTCTGCCATGATCAGCACAATGCCAAAGCTTGGACGGGAGCTGGTGACAACTGCAATACATCAGAGTACGAGCAACCGCACAGTGTGTCTGCCTTCTCCAACGACTTGAGCCTTCCATCAAGCCGTGCTCTCCTGCACCCGCCTGCCTTCCTGGTTTGCTATTAGGACTCCTCAATTAGCCGACGTTTGCATCCTGACGTATTCTCCTCTGATGGAGGGTCACGGAGGTTTCTGCCTTGGGATCACACTCCGTTCACACGCTGCCTCGGAGCAGAAGCAAGATTTCGTTATTATGAAGCTTGACTGCCATATGTAAACAGCACACACAGGGAAGAACCTTGCTCATCAGCAAAACAGGTTTTTATTGCCATTTTCCTCAGAAGAGGCCTAAATTCAAAGCACCGAGACATGCAAGTCTTGTCAAGCAGCAGGAGTCCCTTCTTTAACTTGCGTCTGGTTGTTCTTCATTTTTGCTGCCTTGAGCAATTTTGCAAAAATTCCTTTGAAACTTGGGAGGCAGATAGGCTCAGTAATGCCATGTAAAAACAGAACAAAACCCGGTGCTGGAGTTTTAAAGGACGTAATGAAGAGCAAGTGCTGACAGCAGAGTCTTTGTAAGCCGAAGGTCAAGGCTGTATGTCCAGAATCCCAACCTGGGGATCAGTCTGCGTGCATCCAGTCTGAGACACACAGAAAGAAAGATCACAGCTTTACCCTTATGATTTTTGAGACTTACTAAAAATGAACCACTGAGATTGGGGTAGTTATTAGCAGAAGGCAGCACATGTACCAGTGGTAATTAAAGTCCTAGAAGCAGCTTATGGTGGGCATAGAAGGGATAAAATGCCTAAAGTAAAAAGGAGCAAAGAATAAAGACTGTGTAGGATGGTCAAACAGAAATTATTCTGCCTGGGAAAGAAATAAATTATGGCTACTGAAATAAAAATTAAGAGGGTGAAGAAGGCTGTCTGGCATAAATGATCACAACTTATCGCAGATATAACCATCAGTGCAACCCCATGAGCCTGCTGGACCAGTGGAAAAGGAAGTGCTAAAACCTAATTAATTTGGAAGAGTTCTCACATCAGTCTCTCCTGATAACAAGAAGCTACATGACCCCTGCCAGCTTCAGAGTCCTCCTCCATATAAACTGATGAATATGAAGAATTGCAGAAGGATGTGGCAAAGCAGCTGGATTTGTATCAAATGGAGCCTTTAATTAGCGGTCCTCTACAGCTTTGTGTCCCAGGGGCAACCTCCGGCTCCTGTGCCCCTTTGGCCAAGGTCTGCCTCTTCCATTTTGCAACACGACACAGATGAAGGGTGAGGAGCAGCGAGCAGAGCAGACTCGATAGCTGCTCCTACATGGCTCCAAGGCTCTGCAGAGCCAGAGACGGGCACGCTCCCGGCTCGGTCAGAGCCCCCCAGCAGACACAGAAGCCCCTTACCATGTTGCACACTCACCAGCTCACCGGCTTAACTGATGGGGAACCGTTGCAGCACCCATTAACAACGCCCGTGACACAGGCTGGAAAGTTTCTCCAACAGGGTCTGACAGCTCCTGAGATTCACAGCGACACTAAATGAGCCTCTTGGAGGACTTTGTGTTTACAGCACTGCTGTTAATAAAACTCTCTCCTAATTCTGTAAACCTGTCATCTTTCGCTTGAAGAATCAAAGGCTTTCTGCTCTACAGAACGACACTTGCATTTGCACTACTAAAAACCAGACCAAACACTGAATATTTTCCTCCAGATCCTTTTTTCCCATCACAGAGATGCAGTCACAACAAAATCTCTTAACACCTTTTCTCCCCCTTTAGAGACCATTTTAAGAAGGTACCTCACGGGTGAGATACAGGGTGCTGTCATGAGGGCCAGAACCAGAAAAAAGCAGAAAAGATTTGGAGGGTGCTTATCGGTACAAGCTCTGTCAAAGTGAGTGGTCACCAGACGTAAATTAGAACTGGCACCAATCCTACCGAAGAGCAATTCCACACCGAGCACAGCTTGGCAGCACAAACCCTCAAGAGCAGAAGTACCCAGGTGAGCAGAAAGCTCTGTCTGACACTCAAATCACTTACTACAAAGCCATCCAACATTCCCAACGCTTCTTGCACCTGGCAAGAAACATTGCAGGAACTCCAACCGAGCATCATTTACTTTAGTTCACTCAAAGCATTTTATGTTACAAATGTTTCCAGGACCAGCAAGGCTGAGTAGCCTGCATGGTGACAAAACCACCCTGCTTGAAAAGAAAGCAAGAATGATCAGGACCTTGCTCTAGTCAGATATTGCCCCCCCTCAGCGGTGGCAAAGCCTGCTGCAGACCAACACAACCGCAGCACCACTGTTAAAGACACAAGCCCGCTATTGTCCTGTTGATTGTCCCACCAGACTGGAGCTACTTACACGCTGCTGTCCGTCAGCGACATTGTATCAGCATCACTGGACATGCTCTGCTGCTCGCTGTCGTTGGCGCTGGTCGCTGGTGCCAAAGCGTAGCCCGTGTTGACATAGTAAGGGTTAACAGGCTCTCTCCACGACCCATGTCTGCAATAAAAATCAGAGTCAAATTAGAAGGACACAACCTTGACCATACTCTGCATCACTGGCCACAAAGACTCTGGCTTGAGCCCCAGCATCAGTGACAAGCTACAGAATAAGCTGTGCTCAAAGTAAGTTGCGCTGATAGAACCATGAACAATTTGACTCCTAACTGGGAGCAAAAGGGAATTCATGGAGTAATGAAGATGATACTGTTAGGGATGAAGAAGGGAGGGAATAAGACTATATGGAAGAAGCCCTGAGGATTTGTGGTGTCCATTGGCTAACTGGTTAGCGTTGTCATTCTATGAGCAAGGCAGGACATCTAAAAGCAATACCTAGACAATAAGACAGCATTCTTCTCAGTCAAAACCCTTTCAACAGTGAGGGATGTGCAGCACAGTTCACCCATTCTACACTTGGTTTTACACCCCTCTTTACTCCCAACATGTTCACCAAGCGAGGGAGGTAAAACAAGAAGCGGCTGTTGCTTACAACACAGTACCTGAAGCCGACTTCAAATGTCACACTCGGGTACATCAAACACTTGCAAATTCCCCCAGGAAGGACCATCTAAACACACCGGCTCTTCCAATGGACAATCTGTTCGTGGATCTACAGAGGCTAGTCTGTACGCAACCACACACCTTGTCCTGCAGACAGGTTAGTCAAGTACACGTGCGAGCAGCCCAACCTCCTCCTCGTCCACAAAATTGCAGAAGAGAGATGGCCTGCGTGAGCTAACTTGGGAAGCCAGTTCCTTACTCAGGAGGAGACCTGCATTAACGGCGAAGCAGTCTGTGAAACCAGCAGGCAAGAGCTCCTTCACACCGGCTGTGCCACCGGCACCGAGCAGCCACTGCTGCCAACGTGCCTCCAGCTCTGCGACATCGCAGGACAGTTGGGCCATGCAGGCATCTTGTTGTCACTGCAAGTTGCTTTGCAGTTTGCCAGGAGGAGGAACAAGCTGAAACGTTCACAACAACACAGCATCATTTAAACCCCCCACTTTCCCTGCCTACCACTCTGCATGAAGAGCGGCATTCGTAAGATATCTTGAAGTTGATAAATTCCTGGGTTTTTCAAGCTCTGTTACCAGCTCTGAAAAATCAGAGTGCTGTTTTAATTCAGATCACGCAGCTCATCAGCATGATCTTTTATTCAGTAACTCAGTAACTGGCACCTAATTGATGTGGTTTGTAATGAACCTTGTGCAAACACCTCCAAGGGGGACACATCACGCAATTGGTGCTTCCCCATTCTGCTGTGAAAAGCTTTTCTGGCTGTACTGCAACGGTCAAAGTCCTACAGACAACAGAAAACAGTCCCTGCCCTGATGAGTTTACATTCAGATAAGATGAGGAAACCCATGAGAAGCGCACCGGTGGACGGACCGGAGGCGAGGAAGACACCAGCAAAGCCAACAGTGGGCAGGGTCTGCGTATCTGCCCAGAGTACAAACACAGGATAGCAACCGCATGAATTGGGACTAGCAGACAACCCACTTAAAGTGGAGGTTTTCAGAATGATTTATGTATAATATGGTACTCGGTGTGCAAGGATGGAAGCATTACCAAAGCATTTTAAAACCTGAGTTCGACAGGGCTATAGCCTTCAGCTGGCACACTGCTCACACAGCTCCTGCTCACCCGGCCCGTCTGCTCCCAGAAACGGAACCAACCAATTTTCCTTGTAATACCAGGGATCACGGATGTTCACTTGCCACCAAGAAAAATCATATTGTTTCAGGTCCATTATGTGGTCGGTTAGAAACAAATTACCCTCCTACTATCACAAAGAGAAAACTCATATTTTGCTTGCCACACACCAACAAAAACTCCAAGCTATTTCTTCTCAGACAACAAAGCTCAGTGTAGCTGCAGAGTGGGGCAAAGAGCATCCAAAACTGAGTCAGCTGCGGTTCTTCACGACTGGCTGAGTCAAAGGGAGCCTTGCGAGGTTTCTCCATGCTTGGGTGTAGTACAGAGCTGGTTGGGTACGAACGTTTACGGGTGCCTTGGGATGGCAAGTCACCACGGACGTCATCCAGCACACAAACCTTCTGCCTGTCCCTGTAAACGTGCTCTGGAGCAACCTTCTTTCTATATCCCATCAGATTTCAGAACAGCTTTCTACAGCGAATATTAAAGGCTGGAAATAATTTGGACAAGTTCATCCTCAAAAGCAAGGTACGATAAGCAAAAGCCTTACCAGTCCCCCTTCGCCAGCTCTCCCCTTGCACAACGGTCAGTTCTGAACGTTAAGGAAGCTCTGTGCAGTGCAACCCTCCTGTGAAATCCGACATGACAGCTGCCTGACGGAGGCTGATACAACCCCTTAAACTGAGGCAGGAATGATGGATAGCTCAGGCCTTCCCTGCGGGCAAAGAGAAGGATGCTTTTTGGAGAACCCAATTAAAACGTAGCACCAACTTCTAGTGGACCTTCTGCCAGGCCTCTCTGGAAGTGGCATGGACAATTCTTGCAGTGTATTAAGAAAGCACTAAGATACATGGAACAAAATGCCCAGACAATCAGTTTCTCCTCCGCATCCACGGACGCAAAGACAGAGCAGAAGAGGGCATTTGAAGAGTTCATCAGGTATGGATCTGAGGCGGCTGAAGGAACCAAGAGCAAGCAGATGGGTGCCAGGAGGTCCCCGGCCCCTCTGGAGGCGTTGGGACAGACGGGGTCTCCTGCAGCACTCCATGGCTGTGGGCTTCCCACTGAGGACGCAGACGAGAGTTTGGTCACAACTGTTGTATTTAGCTAAAATTACTCACTTCAGCATGTATACAACAGGGCTTACTTCCATTTTAGCTCTGCCTCTAATACATCAATGCAAATATAAACCTCTGGGAAGCGTAAGTAGATGGAAAGGGTATAGGATTTCAAAGCAATCATAACAGGTTACATTACTTTTGAGGAATCCATCTGTATTCAATCCTTCTCCTAATGTTCCCTCTCCCTGACAACTCTCTTCAGCTGGCTCGTATCACTATTTGAATGTTTTGTGCCGTGCCTCTGAAGAGCGCTTTCAACATCTATTAGGAGGAAAACATTAAAGGAACATGGAGTCTAACAAAAAAACCTGGTCACTTCTGATCTGGGAGGGGAGGCAGCTTTAAAAGAGATACAGGCGCACTCAGAGCGATTTGAAAAGTCAGCTAAAAACCTCACATACCGAGCTCTATGTGCTGATAAGGGCGATAAAAGGAAAGGTGAGCATTTAAAGTTAGACTTCACAAAAATTCCTGCGGACTTCTGGAATTTTGTGGTGTCTTTTTTTTTTTTTTTTTTAGACAGAAAGAGCAATGAACAGTTTTGAAATGAACGCTGAACATTTCACACATCGCAGAAATCAAGCTGCACGTCTTTTCTGCAGCTCTCGGTTGCTCAACCCTAAAAATAATCACACAGGGAACAATTATAACAGAGATCACAGCGACCCAAGTAAGTCAACCTGACCAGCTGCCTCTTCTGTGCATAATGCCCTCCACGGATCACTGTCAATTCTAGTAATGCTGACAAGGGCCAAAACTGTTGTAGAAAACCAGCAAGCATCTCCTTAGGGCTTCCTTCTACCTGTTCAGAGTTTATTTTGCATGTCGTCTTCACTGCATCCCATCCTCAGATCTCCCACTGCTCCAACCAAGACCTGCACACAGCACTCTGAACATGAGCACCGTCAGATCTTGGAGCTTCAAAGTGAGTGAGAAGAGAGGTGAGGTCCTCTCTGGTCCGCCTGCCCCAGCTGGAGTGCGCACTGCATCGCGAGTCTCTTAGGGCACCTTTCTCCTTCCAGCCTGGGATCCCCAGTCTCCTTCACACAGCTCCCCGCCGATGGCTTCTTCAATTCTAAATCAAAGACGTGAAGTCCTCAACTTTTGTCAAAGATGCTACTCTTTGCGAAAAGAACATGCTCTCGTCGGCATGTTCTAGGGAAGCAGTGCATCACCTCCAGAAAGATCTCACAGATCCTGCCTGCAAAGCCAAATCCACATGGCACTCCCTTCGGTTCCCAACAGCTATGTACCTCCTTCATTGACATTCTTCATCAAGCATGGAAAAAAAAAATAAGCCAAGAAAGAAACTTCCTTGGAGATGAAAGAGCTCTAGGCAACTAATTTCTGCGGAATTCAAATTTTCCCTGGAGGGAATAAGTTGCACAATGCTCTACTGGCAGGTCTGAGAGCCATGGTCTTCCCAAGTCTGCTAGCAGTTCCAGTATGGCTGGAGCAGCTCCCAGTCCAACAGGGAAGCTGATTAGATCCATCAGCTTTCATTGCTACCAGCTTCTTCAGCTCTAGCACTTAACTTTTACGACACCGATGTTCTCTTGAAGCAAATTTTTACCCAAAAGAATTGAAGTTGTGATAGAATCCAGGCAGGCTGGCAGTCCTCCTCTTGCAAGGGTTCCCCACCTGCCTGACCCCGAGACATGTGCATCTCCCAACTTGCTGGTGGCATGGCGAGGCACCTCCAAACCCCTGCACTACTGAGGAAGCAGCTGTTAGAGACACTAGATTAGTAAATCCAAGAGATAAAGACTCATGGAGTTGACAACCACAAAACCCCAACGCATTCTGCTTACGTTCTCCCTAAACAGCGTTTCCAGGAGAATTCCTCCCATAACATACTCATACCTTTGGTCACCACAGTTTGGGTAAGTAGCTCGTTCTTAACATGGGAAAAATCCCATTTTCTAGACAGCTTGAGCCACAAAGCAGCTGATAATCACCCAAACATCATGAGTGGCCTTGGAAAGCTCCAAGCCGCAGAACTGGGGCTGGGGGTACATCCCAGTGAAGGACACCCCAAAGCGGGCTCTGCAGAAACTCAGTATCTCTTACCACAGCTGATGGCAGGTCGAGCAGCTGCGATGCCCGCCCTCCCTCCCGCATCGCGGCAAGGAGCATTGCCGCAGGACACAATTCCTCCTTTCCTCTTGGTGGGTGGTGGTTGAGCTGAGGGATGGTGCCCAGAGACCACCAAACAGGGCTGCAACCCAACCAGACCCAGATAATGCATCTCTGTGCACCCGCCCTGCTTTTTCACATCAACTTCCAACAACTTAGCTCAAGCTTCTACAGTCCTGTGTTTTTGAAGACGGCTATTTCTAGAACCACATTTGCAGGAAGAAACCAGCACTAAGCACTACTCTTACTTGGTGTCTCTGGTCATTTTGCCTTTGTGATTGGGAGGACCCAATCTAATGCTGAGACATCCTTCCAGCTCATTATTTTGACATCTCCCATTTATTCAATGTTAAAAATTTATTTTTTCTGTCTAAAAAGCTATATACCACCATCCGGAGGGGGGTGGAAAAGCTTCCAAAACAACAGCTCGCTGAGTCTCTGGCTGGCCAGACGCCATCAGAGCTCTCTTACTTCCCATACTTACACCTACCAACAAGCACATCCTTCATGCAATTCCACGTTTCATTATCACAATCAGTCAATCAAATTAAAAGGTGCATATGTTAGCTTATGAGGTACGAGCCGAAGCAAATCCCTTCAGCATATTTAAACAGCACGTGGTGATAAGAGTGTCCAAGCGGCTGGGTCACCTTTAAACAAGGTATTAGAACAGCATCCCCCAAGAAGTCTGACGTACAAGATTACATTAATCTACCAGCTGAAGAGAAGAAAGTCTCCGTTTCCAATTCATGGTACAAACAACCACCACAAACGTTGCACCACACTGGGTATCAAACGATCAGAAACGTCCCCAAGCATTCACACTGTTGCCCAACACATCATTCCAGGTATGTTTTGGAGCTAAGAACAAAATGTCTGTGAAGACACAAAGCTGAAAACCTTTACTCCTGACTTGATTTAACCTGCACTACAGATGCAAAATCTGCTCAAGAGGTTAAAATTGAGGATTTAGGCGATAATTTGATTGCAGATCCTTGGGGTTGCTCCACTTCAAACTCTTCCCAGTTACTGCAGGTACTCAGACTCTGCTCTGCATCTCAACTTTATCACTGCCAATGTCAAGCTAATCACTTGTGTTCTAGGCAAGGGCAGCTTCTTCAAAGATCACATCAATTCTGGACAAGTTAATCTGTTCTTTGAGGTCTCCAGATGGCTCTTGCCAAGAAAGTTCACTTCCAGCCCTGCAGCCGGCAAGCGCAGCGGCCCCGGCGCTCTGCAGAGCATTACAAAGGAACCAGATCAAAGTTGTGTCTTACAAAAAAATGAAATCTGAAGTTTGAAAAGCAACAGCAGCCTGTCACTTGTAGGCTTAAAGACGACTTCTGCATGCTCCAGCTATCGGGGAATTTATGATTACAGTCTGGCTTTTAAAAGCTGATGAAAAAAACGACGCTCTTTAGCACTCCTTGCCTTTGCAAATCTGTATCTTCTTCCTTGCTTATTCATCCTCCTACACTGGAGGAAGAAGGGAAATAAATAAAAACTTAACTAAAAGTACAGATAAGGGCTCCTCTTCTCTTTTATTCTAACGCATTCAATTCCATTCTAGGAGTACACAGAGATTATTTTATGGGGAGCTTCAGTAATTATTGTGAAATATTAAAAGTACAGTTACAAAAGCTAAACTCCAGATCTACCAGTCCAAGTTCCCAATTTCTATCTCCTCTGCATTTACCAAGCACATACCACTTCTCAGGCAGGAGTAAGGTACAGAAGTGCATTCATTGAAACCAGTAATGTAGATCACAGGATACAGCAAGGTGGGTGAAAAAGGTGGTTTCGAATTTGTCAGGATCTGGGAAGGAAGCTGAAATACCAGAAATAAATTGTTTGCCTTAGGAGGCAAATAAAGACTAGACAGGCCAAATAGTGTGGCTGTATTGCCCTGTCGCCGCCTTAACCTTCTTAGGAAAGGCTTTTGGACAGTAAGATGCAACCACTGTGTTCCAAGGAAACTGCAGAACAAGTCCCTCAAGATTTCATCTGGCCCTCCATCTACAAACCAGCCCTCCCAGCTCCTCCTTCCCAACAGAGAGAGGCAAGGCTGTGCTCAGTCATCGCCCCAGGGTAACACTGTGTTACAGATACAAAATCAAAACTGTAAAAATCCAATCCTGACACGTAATAAAGTCAAGTCCTTCCCAGAAACAACGTACTTCTTCCCCAGAATAAGACCCAAAACCTCATTTATTTAATAGCTCAATGCACACGAAATTAATTAAAATAAAAGAGAAAATATGGGCAACACAATGTCTGCACATCAATGAACAGGATGCTTGGATTATCTTCCTGAAACAAAGCAAACGTTGCAGAACATTTTGTTCCATATCTAACAACAACAAATATTTGCTTAGATTAATTTCCACATATTAGTCTGAATTTATACCATAACAGGTTTTTTTTTTGATGGTGACACAATTAATATGAACACTTACCCATTGTGAAAGGTTAACATTAAACAGGGACATTTTCTATAGAATATATAGGAAATTTGGCTGCACTAATTGCGACTGAACACGAGCCTTACTGCTTTGGAGCAGCCCGGCTCCATCAGTCATTCAAACGCCCCTGTAGTGACTTCAGCAGCTACAAAACCAGGGCAAACCCAGCATTTCCTGTGCGCATTTTGGATATCCAGGGTCCACTGCTCTCACCCAGAAGGCAAACTCGCCTCCATGCCATGGTCTCTGTCAGACAGTATGTCACAGGAGAACTAGTTTTAATATTTTCTTGGAAGGGACAGAATCGAGCTCACAGAGGGATGTGCGGAGCAACATACATTGCCAGAAAAAGTTTCCTTAATAACGAAGCTTGTGACCGACCTGAAAATGCACCCTGAATGCTGTGGGAGGACCTTGACCCCGAGGACCAAACCCTCCTGGCACCTCCAGAACACAGAGAAGATGACGCGCGTAGGGAGGAATGTCAGAACAGAAGCACCAATGTGCTTTAACCTCACGCTGTGCATTAAAATAAATGCAAACCTTTTCAAATCACAGCGCCCGTCTACACAAGCCTTGCAGCGCGCCCAGGAGCTGGGGTTCCCATTCCTGGCAGGGGATGCCATGCTCCCAGCACGCGCCCAGTCTGCTCCAGATGCCCAAGGGTTTGGGTGAGAACCAGCCCACAGGAACCGCCCCTGCCCCCGAAAAAGTGGGATCCCAGTCCTCACCCCCCACTCTCTGACCCTCCCAGCGTGCTCTCCCTGGGCCGTGGGGCTCGCTAGCGTGGACATGGACACTAATGGGGTCTTCTTCCTCCCCACTTCAGCTGAGAGCTGGGGAAAATTCAGCAACAGGCTGATAGGCAAGATGTTTCCATTCTGCTACCTGGCTTCTCAGAGTGAAATGACAGCAATGTTTAACACAGCAAGTGATGTTATATATATATAAATATATATATACATGTATATGTACATATTTTATATATATTATTTACCTATAAAAATTTTATATAAAATTATATAAATGTATAAAAAGTATATAGATTATATAATAATTATATAAATTTATATTATATAAAATATATAAAATTTTATATATATATACATATACATATATGTACATACATATAGATATGCTTAAGCGGATGAACACACAGAGTAGCCATTTCAGATGGCACGCAGCAGTGCCAGCTCGCACATCTCTGCTTTCCCAGCTGATTCTCTCACATCAGTCGGGGCCGCTGGCGAGGAGGAACCCACCACAGAGAGCCACGGGGGTCTCTGCGTGGACTCCTGCGCCTTTGCCCCGCGGTCTCCCACCCCTGGCAAGGCAGACAGGGCGGCCGAGAGACGCGAAGGAGTCGCGGCAGAGGAAAGGGCACTTCCCAGAAGGGGCAAATGAACGGTCACGTTGCAGATGTAAAAGCACCAGTGCAGCCCCGAGGCGTTCGGAGCCTTCCACATCGTCACGCCAGGCGAGCGACCACCCGTCCCTTCCTCCCACCCTGCCCACGGCCCCGCGTGCTGCTCCCTCCCTCCGCAGAAGAGACGAGCAGCCCCAAGCATCTCCCAGCTTTCCAGCCGCGGCCCGGCCATGCAGACACCCACGCAGCGGGGCTCCCAGCCCACAGCGTCCCCCTCGCCCGCGCGGCCAGGGCCTTCTCGAACCAAATGGCTTCCAAGTGCCTGCCTCTGAGGCGCGGCGAGACATGGAAGCCCTGGTTTATACCTGGGTCTGCTCATAATCTACAGAAGGCAGCAGCTCCACTTCAAAACAGCGCTGCCTGCAAACTATCAAATTAATCCTGGGATTTCAACAGCTTTTCTTCATTATTTTTCGTTTCAACCAAACCACAAATTTACTTAATGACTAAACCAGGCGAGCGAGTACTTTGTTTTCCAGACAGCGGGAACCTTTCTAACGGCATCCAGGTTTTCAGACAACACGTTTACCTAGCACCAGGCAGGGAGAGGGTGCCATTCTGAGATGCGTCTGACGCTTTTTTGAACCTCCCCGAACCCGTCGGCGTCGCGGCCGGGGTATCTCCGCGTCCCAAGCCCGAGGAGAGGCGCTGAGCAGGGCAGGGGGAACACAATAAGAACACTGTGTTCCAGGAATGACTCAATAAAGCAAGAGCATGCTTTTGGCTAGAAGGATTCAGCGCACTAACTCTGTCTGCCGCTTTTCTTCTCCATCTGAAGCAACGTTGTTTGTCCACGCTTCTCTGAAATGGAAAGTATTTCCTCTTGCCTGCTCGTTCCAAGGAAAGATCTGAGGAGGCCTGGTATAACCGGGCAGAACTGGGGATTCTCCAGTGCCTGGATTCTTCTTTGCCAGAACTTCTGCTCAACAAGTAAGGGCTAACAAGAAAGAAATTACGAGCAGATTTCTCAGGAACTTCAGTCCAGGGCCTGTAGGATGAGTAAGTTTTTGGACGGGAACAAAGCACCCAGCTTTGGCCAATGGCTCCAGACCATTCCCCTCCTTCCTGCAGACCTACAGAGCCTCTGGAGTGTTCAACAATGTGGGACTGGCCAGGGACATCACAGGCAGGTAGACCACATCGGGGAACAGGAGACATTGGAATCAAAAGGCAAATACAACCGCCTGGGCTCAGTCCTTCCTTAGGTCACTGAAGCTTTTCAGCAGGGCATAAATCCCAGCCCTGCAACCCGCTGCCTGTATTGCTTTCAGGGATAAATTTCCCGATACTTAAATCACAACAGTGATGTTTCTGATGGGAAATGAAAGGGAAAGCCACGAAACTCCAGAGGACTCCATTTGACAAAGACTAGTGGCAGCTTTGACATTAAAACTGCTTGCTTGTACCACTGGGCTGTGCAACTTAGGCTGAGCCACACGACCGCAGACTTGCTAGCCTCACTTCAATCCTCATCGAAACAACGGCTAAAACTCATTACTCGTCACCAACTGATTGCCAACAAACGCATGATGAGGTGGGTAGGATTGCTGAGGGACCCCTAGCAACAACCCTGCACAAAAAAGAATTCACTGAATAAGGTCTGGCACATCAATGCACATGAAATGGTCTGCCTCCAAGCAGAGTCGCTCACCGGTGTCTTAACTCCTGCAGAAAGGATCCAAGAAGCTCCCCCAATTGAACAAGAACCTTTGAGGTGACCGAACTCTGACCTCAGCTGCTAACAAAACCAAAAACACAGAGGGCTGGCAAGACCTGGCAGAGATAAAGCTGAGAGTCAGGGTTTAACAGTGCTCCCAGAGGGGAGATTCAGCTGATTAGAAACATCCTAATCTTCTCTCTCAGTGTACATTAAAGGTCAAGAAGCGGGATCAGATATTGGCAGCACATGAAAAAACAACTCTGTTGAGCAAAAGACCTTCACAAAGACGTTTCATACCTTTGCATTAAAAATTCCTGCAAAGCCTTATTTAACGCCACTTCTATCTAGGGAACACATTTAACTTTAAAGCCCAGAGACCATTAGAACTGGGCAGAACAGAAGCTCTCCCCCCCAAGAAGACTTCTGCCTTCAGTCAGTACTTTATAATGAGGAGGAGTTCATAAGCATCAGTTCACTGCAACCACGACAGATATGTAGGTCTCGGCAGCACAGCACCTCGAAACAGAGCTTCTCTAGCAGTCATCTGGAGTACCGCGAGCTCCCCAAAGGGGGTCGTTGAAGGATATTTGCTGGATCGTGTTAACTAACGGTGGGCTGTAGCAACAACAACATACTGGCAAGCTGCAAACAGCTTTTAAACTTGCTCCATCATTCACTGCTCAGCTCTGAAGAGATGTCAGCATCACAGTAGATGTATAAATCATAACTCTGCTTCCAGGTCTCTGCTGCAAGCCCGTAATCTGACATTCCCTTCTCGGCTCAAACTCACCTGGCCAATACAACGCAGTGGCTGGGCAGGACGAGGGTGGACTGAGTCACGCTGTCCTTCTGACAAGGTCCATTACAGGCTGATAGCAATGACAAGCCCCCAGAAGAACTGTAACAACCAGAAGGAATTAACCGCGTGGAAACCGTCTCAAGGAGACAGACGCTGTTAAAAAGCACCTGTCCTTTTCTACCTCTCCTAGAGATACTTTTTGTTTTCCCCTGTTTAAGAGTTTAGCAGACTAACAGCACATAACTTATTGCTGTCCCCAGAAAACAGGCATACAGAGGGAAATTGATCTTGCAAAGATGCTACAGCCAGCCTTCCTTTTAAATAAGGACTGAAGTAACTTTTCCTTAGATGGTGCAGAATGAAGTCTCCTTTCATAGCCCTAGTTTTGGGGCAGTCACCAAACCTCGCATCTCCAGCCAGACCTGGAAGCCAAACCATCAATCACTGCGTTGAGATCACACAAAGTCGTATTTTAAAATGATGACTGAAATCAGTGGATTCAGGTTCTCATTTCTTGTAGTTGTACTTTTACAAACAGATCTCAATTCAGCAGCTGACCGGCAAACCAAGAGCAAAGAATTCCATTGTGAGAAAGACTGAAGTGAGCATCTGAAGCCAGCCGGCGCAGGTTGGTTAGTAATCCCTGCTTATTACGCGTATACCTTGACCGTAACTAGCAGCACTCTGCTGGGCACGCTCCGCTCCTAAAGGTGACAACATCCCCAGAGGCATTCACTAAGCAGTTCAGGGTGTTAGAACGAGTTTACCTCATTTAAATGGATATTAAAATGTAGTGAAAAACACCTAAAGGAGGCAGGGAAGGGAAGGAAAAAAAAAAAATAAACAGAGTTGCTTAAAGACAAATGGCACAGGAGCTCACAAGGTAGCTCCTGGGACGCTGCAGTACCAGAAGGTCCAGCTATGCTCCAGACCAGCAGGTGAAATACCTTCAACTTCAGCGCGAGCGCGCTCGGGCAGCTGTCAGGGAGCTGATATACACAGCCCACCCCGTTACTGGGCTCACCGCTGCTCACAAAGTCCTGTGCTTGTCACTTCTCGGTGCACTTTACAGCAAGAGAAACTGGACTTCAAGAACTGTGCTGGGGTTTGTTGTTATTTTTGCCTTACAGAATTTTTCTGTTTTGGTTCTCATCCATTAGAACAGGCAGATATATGGGCTTTTACCTTTATTATACAAATTCCACAGTATCTTTTCATCTGGTATGCATTATTGTGGGGATATATATGAAGTACTGTGTCCATTTAAAGTGCTGTAAAAGAGCCATTTGAACTCTCGTTCCATTCCTACAGATCTTTACACAATTAAAACCAGTTGACAGTTCTATTTAGGAAAAATAAGTGACAATGCAAGCAGTGTGCTTTTTGTTCTAAATAAATTTGCCACCATTCAGATAAGACACTTGTATTTTTTTATACCTCACTTTCTTAAAGAGGGAAGGCTAGGTGATTGAAATCTCTGCGTTCCTGCTGATGTCTTTTTACCCCCTCCAGAAATTCTGAGTACAAGGTATTTGCTGACACTCAACCAAATTCAACAGGGGAGGGAGGCCCTAGAGACACTGCAGTAATTAGTGAAAACAGGAAGGTTTGTAGAAACTCCAAGTGCTCTGAGTAACGATGAGGCTGTGGCCAGATCTCAGCAGAAAACCCCCGTGGAGAAGAGGCCTTACAATTGACTCAAAGGCAAACAGAAGTTTCAGCTCTAGCCGACACCTTCCCAGACACCGAAGTCAGTATGGGCCCACTGAAAAAGCCACATTTTGGGAGCCCCAGTGCTGAGATCTGGTTTAATTCTGCATTTTGGATGGCCGTGGACGAGCCTCAAATCACCTCCAGTTGACACGATGTGTTGCTGCTACCGTTCTCTCCTTCCAGCGCAAGCGGAGCCCAGAGCAGAGCACCACGGCTAGTCTGACCTGCTGCCACGTGCTGCAATCATCCCGGCTGCCATAATTAGAAACGAAATCCTGCGGATGCAGGAAAAGGCTGTGTTCTGTGCAGGGCCTGGAGCACAAGAGCTGTGAAACACTGGAGCCCATCTGTCCGACACAAACTCACCATCTGCTACAGAACGGGTATGTGCCGTACTGCGTGTACAGCATTTCATTGACCAAGCAGGTAACACAAAAATGCCTCACTGCTTTAGATGTTTTCTCCTTAAGACAGCAGGGAAAAGCAATCCACAGTTTTCAAAAGAAAAACTACCTTCTATTCACCTTTCTCGTGCCCATGTATCACACCGTCTATTACTGATCCTGCACTACCTCCACAGAACTACACTGCTCAGAGCACAGGATAAATGGATTCATATCCTTATTTTCCCCATCTTTGTACTTCTACATCACCCAAATCTCAGGCTGAATGCAGCATTATTCACTTGGCTGGAGATTCTTCTATGGCAATTTTCACAAGTGAATCTTTTATTTATTTGCGATGCTGCTCTGGAGGAAGGAAAAGCTATTATCATCTTATGTACAAAAGCCAACTGCAATGCTGAAATAGTCAAAATTTTCTCAAAACGTGGATGCTCAATTTGAAATGCTCTGGGCCTAATACTCAGCATTTTTGTAAGACTCCTGCCTGGATGCATGCTCAGCATATCAGTAAGTCTGATCTGGCGCTTAAGCTGCACACAGAAAGCTAAGGCCTGCGTGACAACCCTCTCCCAGGGAGAAGAGCTGCCTTACAGGGTGTCTCTGGCAAAAACCAGCTCGGAAGCACTTGTGTTATTCTGCTTGCATCTCATTCTTCCACTGCAAGGCCTTTTAAAGATGTAACGCAGGTGCCCTGGGCACCTTCCTTCGCACCTGCCCTGTTAGTTCCACCAGCACTAGCCATCCCACGTGCCGAAGAAGCAAGAGTCCTAAAGAAAAAGAGTCTACGACCACACACCAACAAGTAGCTGCAAGAGCAGAGAAAGTTATGAACTGCCCTGTGATAGCACTGTGCATCAGGCTTACACTGTCCCATGCCTACAAAGGGCGAACAGTGGGTCAGCAGTACCTTCCTCCTGCGTAACAGGCGTGAACAGGCAGCTTCAGCTGCAGCACCTGAAACCTCCGGGAAGCATCGGAAAACCCCTTTCTAGTTTCAACACCCTGTACAGCCTCGTCTCTTGCTAGCTCCCAACATCACCTGCTCACCTGTGGAGGATCTCACCCTCCTCACCTCCTCCCCATCACTGCCCAAAAAGCCTTTTTTTTCGCTGAATGCCTTTTCTGGAGGGTGAGAGCAGAGAGCTGGCTCACCTAACAACGAACATTGGAGACTCCAGAATCATCACCATCAGCAGCAACAGCAATTGCAGTTTCCAGTCTCTGAAGTCTTAGCCACATGCATCGTCACAGCAAATACACTTTTCAGATACTCTGGCTGCCAGAATTTTAAACTATCTACTATAGAGCTGGTGTAATTGCCACAAGCTTACAATTTAATCAAACTGGATGGCTTCTCACATGGACAGCACAAGGTACGCTCCAGCTGCCAGCGCCCCTTCCGCCTCCAGCAATCCGCTTGCCAAATGATGCACCCCTGCTTCAAAGCAGGAAAGCTGGAAGGTTATCAATGAAAAGTAAATTGTACGACTCTGACATGAGCAAAACAATGTAATTTCCTCCCCCTCTGTTTTTGCAAAAATTTGCCAAAAGAATTCAGCCTTAGGCGGAATCTCAGCGTGGAAGGATACCAGACAACACAGTCGGATAAAGATATGAGCAACTACAACAAAGTTTTATATAATTGGAAATGTTGGGCAACCGTAACTACAGCCATCGCCGCCAGCTCCGCCTATATAGTAAATGATATCTGAAGATCGCTATTAACCCCCCGCCCCGCAAAACGACAAGCGAGTCTGTAACATGAGTCAGAATATCCTTGGCGTACATTTCGATCGCAAAGTTGATGAAAGCAGCCGTCCCCGAACCTGTGTGTGAAAACCATAGATCAATTAATCAAAACATGCAGGAGCTTGTGACACCGATGTCTGAGTCCGCACGTTTGCATCTGCAGTTGGGAGGCTCTTGCACGACACGACGCAACAGCACAGAGCCTTGGCTGCCAACTTCTGCTGCCGGTACCTTGTCACATCCAGGGAGGAGGGAACAGTATTTGCCAGTGGTTCTTATTTTAGGACTGGCCTTTCTGGACTGTGTGTATCTCCACAGTATGATGTAAAATTCACGCCGCGAATAAGTGAGCAAAGAGAGACTCATCCGTTTTCCATGTGCGTGCTGCTAACACAGCAACTGCTCAATGGCATCATCTCCTCTGCTCAAGATGACGATAACAGATGTCTGTGTATGCTGCAGACGTGCGTTTGTGGTGCAGCTTTAAGCAAATAACAAACTAATTTATGAATTCCACTGTTGGTGACTTACAGAGATCCTCCACACACAGGATCACTTCGTTACTTGCCCATGGGCAGCAGGCTGCCTGCCCGATGGGACTGCCTGCTGAAGGGCTGTAATTTCTGACCTCCACGTCTTCCACTTCACAGTCGCTCTCAGCCTTACCACTGGAAGTCTACCTCAGTCCAGACGAGCAATCAGAATAGTTTATCAGGCTGCTTTCTCCAGTGGCAAGGAAGAGGGCTTTCCCAAGAAGCTACTTCCCGACACTTGCCTTGCAAATCTCCCCGCAGGGTGTATTCTCTTGGAAAAGTTAGGGAACAGGTTGGGACAAAGCAATACCTGCACATTTCCTTGACTGAGGCCAGCCCTAGGAGATCAGGAGGCCATACACGTCTGAGTGGCTGCCCCTGGGATCAGGAATAGGAATCTTCACTTACTGTTGGAAATGCACTTGCACCCAAAAAACCTTTTGGGGATTTTACTCGCTGCTGCAAGCTGAGGAGATATGGGGCCACGACAGCTCTAAGGACACTGCTCACAAAGATGTGGGCAGCATTTTCGGGAAGAACACCGTTGCTGAGGAAGACTCCTGTCTCCCTGGTAGTTTAGGGCAAGTTGATGAAATGATACAGCTCTGACACTGACCTTCGCTGAAAATGTGGTAAGAATCCAGAAGAGTGAATACTTCCCCGGAATGGTGCCTGCTCAGCTGTGACTCTTGGGGAGGAGACGTTTCCATCAGTCCTAAAAGGACCATGATCTGATCAGCAGGAGAGGATGTGTCGGTGATCATCAGACCCTACAAAATCTTTTCTGATCTTGATCAGTGCCACTTTCCCAAGTGACGAGCACTAGCAGGCCAAGGTCACCTGCCTGGCTGAAATTCAGCCCAGGAGCGCTGGTTCAACAGCACTAGGAAAGAGGTCTCTTCAAACAGAAGTCTGAAACGTGTGGAACTTTCAGTTCCAGAGCAAGAAAAGATCTTGACCCAGTTTCAGATTTTAAGTCTATCTCCTAAACAAAAGCAGCTGAAGTTTAAACGAGCCAATTCTGCAGATCATTACGCTGCTATTACACAATTCCTTCTAATCCCTGAAGTGTGGAAGATGTGCCAACGCTAACCCAGGCACATCTTTGTCATTTCAGCTGGACTTCCAGCCTTTCCACTGCAAGATTTCATTCTGCTAAACCATTCTTGACACATGCCAAACGCTAAAATCTCCCAAATATTTATTGTAATTTCGTTGGCCACGCTATCACAAGTGCCTAAATTCCGCTTCTCAGCTGGAGAGCTATCCAGACCAGAGGTCCCCGAATCTCTCAGCTTAATAAACATCACAAAGGCTCATGAGCCCCTACGACTAGTAAGGGAGAGATTGTTTGTGCCACAAAAGGAACAAAAATGACCAGCCATCCCCTGCTGGCTCTTCTCCTCCCCCAAGAACTCAGTCTAATCTCCTCCACCCTTAAAAAACAATGTGCCAAGGAAAGGGAGCAACTGCTATGCATGCTGATTCCTCCCCCAGCTTGGACGAGGCTCCTGGAGGACCACTGCCAGCCAGCTGCCAAGAGCAGATCCCCCCGAGGTGCCATGCCAAGGCAGAAGGTGGCTTTTCATCCCTCTGTCTTAGGGACTACCCAAAGCAATTGTCAGGCTGGTTGCAGCTCTCCTGGGCTCATGCAGCAGCAGAGCTCTTCCCTCAACCTCTTCGGGTCTCCAAAGCCCAGCAGATAAGCCATGCAGGGAACAAGTGCCCAAAGTACCAGGGGAAAGGAGGAGGATACGCCAGAAACACGGGGTTATGGCAGCTCTCAAAGCCACCCCTCTGTGCTCAAGCAAGACAACGCCAACGCTGGAAGTCCTGGTGTCTCTAAAAGAAGCCACAGTTGAGAAGGTAACACTATAAATCTATAAAATAAAATTTTACTGCTGCTGACTAGCTGGGGCATGCAGAACATGTGTTGCAGGGAACATAGCATGATTTTATTAGCACACACAAAGCCATTCAAGCAGAGTGGCCCATACGGGGTGGGTTGAATTAAGAGAACAATAGCAGCTCATCAGATGGCCTTTTCTTTCACATATGTCTTCAACTTACTATGCTAGCAAATACTTACAGCAACTTGGAAATACTTTTTCATCTGAAGAGCCTCATGTTATTAACACACTAGATTAAAATCAGAATAATTGAGAACATGATCCATTCCTGATGCCACTCATTAGATGACTACATCTGAACCATTAGCACCGCGCCAGCCTCCCCCTTTTGGAAACTTACTTGTGATCAAGTGACCATTAGCCCGACTCAGCCCAAGCCAGCACTCTGCAGCTCTGCTGAGACTAAACGGGAGAGTCTTTTGGCACTAAACACCACACGGCCTCACTGCTCGAGTGCGTGGGTCACAGGAGAGCCGTGGACCCCTCAAGCTGTCCAGCGGAACATGTGCTCAGGCTCAGGCCAATCTGCAAGGAAAAAAACCCACCCTGCTGCGTCAGAGGGTAATGCTAACCACGTTTCAAATTTATCATGGATTCCAGTTCCCCAAATAACAAAACAATAGGCACCAAAGAGGAAAAGTGGAAACTGCTGCTTGGGGAAACTTGCCACGACACGCTGGCTGGAAGTGTGCTGGGACTAAACCCCACTGCAGCCGGGCTGGGGCTCAGCACGCCAAGGCAGCCTGCACAGAAGGCAAGGCTGGCCTCCCCCGTCGGAGCTGCCTGCTGCCCTGCCGGCCTCCCGCCCCGTGTCACCTCCAGCACTCCTCACAGCGCCCGGTTGAGGCACGGTGTTTATGCTGCTCACTCAGCCCAGGGTGGGAGGGATGGGAACAGATGAGCAGGAGGGACAGGGGACAGCACAGAGATGGGCTGGGGAAGGAGCGACTTCGGAAGTCACACAGCAGGCTCCAGCTCTGAATGTCCTTGCAATGGGCACCCCTACAGTGACTTCAGGATCTAGAGTTGCTCCGGTTGTGTTTTTAACCTTAACCATTTTTTAAGACGTTGCTTTGCAAAACAACCAGGTATGCGAGCAGAGATGCTGCTGCTTTAAAGCTCAGTGAGGAACAGGCTGCCTACTGTTCATGGCTTAAATTACAGATTTGCCACAGGACACCAGTACAAATGATAAGGCAGCAGCGCCCTGGCTTAACCTTTGTCAAAGAATTCCTAATCTTCTCCAAGATTAGACTTTTGTTCTTCTTAACTGCCAGCCCAACAAGTCACCTAGACTGCAGGGGGCCAGGCCCACAAGCACAAATTAATTACATCAGCTGTAATTCACACCTCCGATGCTTTTGAAGCGATTCGCTAAGTGCTTTTGCGTAAGACAGTTGGGGGAAAAAAAACTAGTAGCGTATCACTGAAATACAGATTTCTGTTCTGGAAGGAGTGCTACCCAGATTCCAGCAGACGCGGTTGCCTCGGTGCTGGTCTGTGTGTCCGCCAGCTTGCAAAGTCCAACTCGACACCTCTAGGATCTGCCACAGCAGCAACAGACCGGCCATAACGCGAGCTCAGCTCATCATTTCATCAGTTCGCTCCCCAGAATTCAGTCCCTTTCCCCCCTCCAAGGGCTCAGGGACAGAGGAGCTTCCCCAGGTGCTGCAGATGGCAGCCCCTGCCCACCAAGCTGAAACACCACTAAGGAAGATGCTGTTCCTCCAGCACTGGAAAATCCCCCATCCTAATGGAAATGGTAGCATTGTCATCCCCCCAAGCCGAGCGAGCGGGGCCTCCAGACACCACCACTGTGCAAACAGTACATGAGAAGTGTTTCGGCTATGACAGCCTTTGCAATACAACCTTGAGGCGAGCTGCGTGCCACAGCTGGTGAGTCTCCGGAAAGCGCACTCGGCGTCGCCGCTTCGGCCAGCAGCGGCAGACCTGTGGGTAGGACAAGGTTTGGTAACCGTGCAGTTGTTCCCGCTGCTCAGCACCCCATGGGGAAACTCAAAGATTTAGTCAATCCCATGTTGGTGCTGCACAGCTTTCAAGAGAGAGGGACGAACTCGTTTTCCTATAATGCACTGTAAAGAAACTGCAGAGCAGCTTGGTTTGCTCAGAGAAAGACAATTCCCCATCGCACGGGGGTGATGGCTGCAGCAAGGAGCAGACGCAGCCATGCCTGAGCAGTCGGCACTGCTGAAGCCATGCAGATCCCGACCCTAACCCATGCAACGACAACATCCAAAGGGAAATCGCCACGCTTTGGTCCTCTCCCCACTTCCTTCCTGCTCCTTCAATCTGGGGACTACAGAGAGAGAAAACCACCAGCAGCTTAATGACAGGTGGGCAAAACCTTTCGGCGTATCAGATGATCACTACTGGGAGGCTGATGGGGGAGATAGTGGCCCTCAGCTCATCCTGCCGGAATGGCACGCCAGAAATGCCGGTGCCTCTCTGCCTCCCAGCGAGCAGGGCCGCAGGGGCAGGACAGGGCGGGCGAGATTGGTTTTAGCCATTTTTGCAAGTTCAGTAATCCTACAGCGACCACACGCCGCACAAGAACAACCTCCAAGCCAATTAGAAAATTAAAAAAAACCCCCAACGCTCAGGACTAGTTGCTTAAGATAAAAACACCACTTATCTCCCAGATGATTTTCCCTGACCCTTTGATGCATGGCAGTTCTCTGAATAAAAACGTGAACTATTTACCCAAGGTGGGATTTTCATAAGGGCCTGTAGGTGTGTCAAGACAAGGTCAGTAAGGAGAGAGGTTTGGGGGTTTTTTCCTTTTAGTTTTTCTTTTTTTTTTTTTTTTAAAGGCCAACAGCTACAGCTTGGAGGAGATAGCAAGCATGCTTTCAGGCCCTGTGATTACCCTCCTGGTCTGCAAGAGAAGCAAGAAACTGAAAGCCAAACACAGGCTGAGAACAAATGTTTCAAGTTAAATACGCTAATCAAGGAGCTAATTGGAGTGAAAATGCTGCTCAGTGCCCTCGAAGAGGCTTGGAGAGGTTAGAGGGGGGACATGTGGCAAAGCTGCAGACAGAAGGACAGCCGTCCTCCGCAAAGCGCTGAGGTTACGTGGTAGTGAAGCCTTAAGACATGCCAGAAAATAAACATCCTTTCCTGAACTCGGGATTTTTAAGATCAAGCAGAGAAACACAGCTCCCAGGCCCGTCTTCAGAGGCACCTCCGACGCCTCCACTGTGAATTGGAGCTGCTCCTCAGTGCCCGTCCCCCAGAAATGCACAGTTTGCTTCCTGGAGCAACAGCCCGGCAGGTCCCCATGCTCCACCTCCTCCTCCAGAACTTCCAAAGCAAGCTGGTTTGGATGGAGGGCTTTCCTCGGGATGGAGAAATCCTCCACAGGTGTGGGGATCCTGCAGCACCAGGCCTAGGTAAGGACAGCAACCACCTCTCCGTTCAGACCCTGCCCGTGGACCACCGCCGCCAGAACACCACGACTCCAACGCAAGGCCAAGCTCTTTCTTTGCATAGCATGGAAAGAATGCCAGCAATTTCAACGACGGCAGTCTCCCTGCCCGCCATCTCACGCGCGGATTTTCGGCGCGGCTCCTCGACGCTGCCGAATGCCCGGCAGCCGTCCTGATACCCCGCACGAGCGAGCTATTTCAAACATTTCCAGCCCGTGTTGTTGTGCGCTGAGGTAGAGTCCGGTGTGAAGAAAGCGCTCGTTGAGTTAACTCCGTTTTACTCGGCAAGTGGAACAAATTTCATCACCCCCTACAAGCCCATTCTGTTTTCTATTTATACCGCAGCCATTTGGTGCAGGACTCAGGAGCAGCAGGAACAGGTGATGTAATGCACTGTACAAACAGCATTCTGTTCATACAGTGGGAAAATAAAGTGCATTCTCCCGGTTTCTTTGATCACGCTTAAAACAATCAGATTAGAAGTCACAGATAACCCAATACATGTTGGAGATGAAAGGACTCTGGAGAAATAAATCACCCAAAGTTAGATATTAAGCAAGATTTCTCTCTCAACAATCAACCTATCTGCGGAGAGAGGAGGAATGACCATGTGGTTTCAAAATCCTGCCAGGCATTTTATTTATTTTTATAATACCATAAAGCTACTCCACCCACTTTTTCAGAATGAACGTTGCATTACACAACACATCAAAGGGACTTTATGGCCTAAATTAAGCAATAAAATAGTTGAGATTGTGCGTTATGCTGAAAATTGGCTGGCTGCTGGTGCCTGGTGAGATGGGAGGTGAACACCGCGAGTTCAGAGCACCTGAAAAAAGCTCAGGGCGGCGTGGCCTGAGGTATCAAAGTGTGTGGCACTTGCATTTAACAGACCAAAGCGAAGTTCGAAGCCTTCAGTACCCATTGTAACCCTCTCTTGCCCAGGGGATGGTACCAGCCCAAGGCATGGCACGGGATATGGGTGCCGCCATGAAGAGCCTTCCTTCAGGCCCATAACCTTTAAGGTTTGGTTTACAGGCAGAGCTCTGTTGGAAGCTGTGGGCTTCATGGATGCAGGTGTTCGTCCCCCACCTGTCCCCTCCCCCCGACAGCAAGCCATACCTTGGGAAAAGGAGACGGGAAAACCCAGGGAAAAGCAGTTAATAAGTCTGCAGCATGGCTACACTTCCCACCATCTGGCCATCTCCTGTCTCTCCTACCTTGGTCAAAATTACACAAAAACCAGAATGAATTAAAGCCCCTCTTAAAATGTTTTCTGGTTTATATGCATTTTTAATTGAAAAATAACCAGAAGACGGGATACGTAAGCGTGCTGTGTTAGTGCTAAGTGTCTATTTTCCAGCTCTGCCTCATGTCCTTACACAGAAAGGTGAGAAATGAGAAGATATCAAGAGAGGAGAAAGTTGGCAGGTCCATCGCTCTGGAGCAGAGCAGGAACCAGGCAGAGTTTCCACCGGAGCAGCTTGGGAGACACAACAAAAGTCAACTTGCAAATGGCACATGAGCTGGCGGGTCCCACACACCCCGGTGCGTGGTCCTCTCCTTCCCACTCTCAAAACTGGGGTTAATAAAAAAAAAAAGATTTAATTCATTTGGGCCCTATCATGATTTTCTGCAGCCTGACTCATAGCGTTTGATCTCCCAAGGCTGGCGAGAGGTGCTGGAGCCTGCCCTCAGAGCCCCCGGCGCTCCAGCCAAGCACCAACAATGACTAGACAGACTTCAGCGCCACTCCTTCCATCTATCAATAGAGTCACTGTTGGGCGAGCTGACTCACCGCCCTCCCCCAGAACTGTTCGGCACCAGTTCTCCATCAAAAGAGCAAAAATAAAACTAAATAATTCTATGTTTGCAGAGAGTTAGTTTAGCAAGAAGAGGGTTTTTATTTTAAGGTTTTGTTTTTAGGACGTTCCTCCAAAGGAAGCTTGCGCTGCTGCTTTCGGGCTGCCGAATTGGCCAGGTGCTCCTGGAGGACACTCTCAAGCGGCTCTTGCTTCCAAGTCACGCTCTGAAGGCACAGCGAGGAGGATATTTAAACCTACAGACTGCATGTCAGGAAAACACACGTACACAAAAGTTCTGGGAACCCCCAGGTAGGGTAGCAGAACCGTTCATAAACCAGCCTGTCTTGGCACAGCGTCTCCCAGGGCTCCAGTGAGGAATGAGAGGGCTTTTCATTTTCCCTTGACGTCCCCCTCCACCTCCTTACATGGAATGTAAAACCCCAAACCGGCCAAGTCAATCTACGTCACATCTTCTTCCACCGCTCCCCAGAGCTGCACTTGGGCTCAGCACAGCCTGGCTCGGCTGGAGATGAAGGAGGGGTGAACGTACCCTGCTCGACACTTCTACTGCTGCTGTAAAACATGAAAACCACCCAGAACTACAACAAAGAAATCCCCAATAACGTCTAAGTTCAATTAAGTAATAATGTTTAACATCCCACCAAGGACAGACGCAGCTTGGCAAGATGAAGACTACGAAAGCTTCAGCATGAGTGAGCATGACACGAACCCGGGGAGACGCGAGCTTACACGTAGACCTTGGCCATGCAACATCGCCCAACTGAGCCACCCCAGTGTCGCAGACCCGCATTCCCAGCCCATGCCCTGGTCCTAGAGGAATGCCATCCCGGCTGGGTCAAGGGCAGCTGAGCAGCAGCAGCAAATGGGACCCAGGGACCAACTCCTTGTGCAGACACGTCGGACTGGGATAAGACACACTTCCAGCCTGCAGCAGATCCGAGTTCAACATGACCACTCAGGCCTATTCTCTGCTCCAGGTACCGTCACACACTGATCAGAAGTGGGCTTCTCTCTATCTATCAACTTCCTTCAGGCTGCTAAGCTTTAATTAACTGATTTCTCCATGGTATTCGTGAACGTCAGCAAGCTTTACCACATCTTCTGATTAACTGCATTTAAGCAATTAATTCCAATTCAGCCTATTCCTCCTTGCAACTTCATGCAACACGTCAGAACAAAGAGATGCCACTACCTTGCTAAGATGACGGTAGCTGTCTGAAGAGTGTTTCAGGAAAGTACAAGCCAGACTTCTGCACAAGAAGACATAAAGCCCGTATTTAAGGTTTCCAGGTTCTTCGAAGGCCTCCAGGACTTCACAGGAGAGACCAGTCCCAGTACAAACAAGTCACCTGATGCAATTACAAGTCACAACGGAGTCCCCAAACTTATCTCAATCAGACACTCTTGATTTCCTGTTTGCGGCATTGACAAATAAAAAGCTCTACATTACAGGTAATTATACTTCACAGAGGACAACAATTAAGAAACAGCCAATTACATTTTACAAGCTCAGGATAATCAAAAGCTTCCTCAAATATCTAGAGTTGCAATAAGCACTTAGAAATGGCAACTCCCAACAAATTGCAGGTAATTTAGAGCAATTGACACAGCTGACATATTTCCCTATCTGTGCTTAAAGCCTTCAGATTCGGTTCTGAAAAATACTGCAGGAGTTCCTGGAACGTATCCTTGCTGACTTCTACAAATTGTGCATTGCCCATTCCCACCTTCACTGGCCTCGGAGGCAAGACGCAGGACCTCTGGTCACCACACCGCAAAGAGAAAGTCACCACCAGGAGAACAGATTTCAGATCAGATATTTAAAAACATGGCAGGGTCCTCATGTGCATACCAACAAACAACAACAACAAAAAATCCACCGCTCCCGATTTTTGAAAAATCTGCTCGATTTCAATACCACATAGTTTGATTTAAGCCTGATAGCTTTTAAAGGAACTGCCTTTATTTGTAACCCACTGCTGCAGCTCCCATGTAGTCAATGCATAAGAACCAGGACCACACAGCAAATTCAAAACCATTAGATGACCGAGAGGAAAGCAAACATGCCTTTCTCATTTTTCAAGCTTAACCTTTCCGACAGGAGATTTAAAAACACCCCAAGAGGCGCAGAGGAGGAGAGACGGGCAAGGATACAATCTCGTGTAGATGGCTGTTACAGTATGGCAGTTTCATCCCTCACTTTCAATGCACATTTTTTGGGGGGGAAAAATACTTTTCCTTGCTCATGTGGCTTGGCTTGCTGGAACTGCACTTTCGCCTCAGAGCAGGGCGCTCACACCGTATTTCACGATTTGTTCCAGTGATGGCTCCCTGTCTGCTGGCCACCAGCCCAGCTGTTTGTGTCACTGCTTCAGCTGCACGAGCACATGAATTTCTGCAGGGCTCGTTGCATAAAAGCTGATGAAGTCCTTCAGACATGCATATGACAGAGGTGGATCTGCCTGGCAGTTAATTCAGCACTAAAATCACAGTGCTATTAGTTGGAAGGGGCCTCTGAAGGAGCAGAGCAATCCAACCTCCAGCTTGAAGGGACCACTGTCAACACCAGGTAAGGTGGCCATGGCTGACGTACTTACTAGGAACATGAGTATTTTAAGAAATCTGGTGAGAGGAGTAGAATTATGCTCAGCTACAGTGAGATACTGAACAGCCTTTTCTGATCTCGCATCACAGGGACTGCGGGAAGAACAAGGAGGAAGGATTAACTTCAGCAAAGCCAACAACGTGCTTGAAAAAGCCTGGGACAAGCTTTAACACATTTCTTTCCAAGCAGTGACGCACGCCTGTTTTGTCTATATGGGAAGCTGGAGATAGGAAGGATAGTAAAGCGCTAGCAAGGCCCTCCCCTCCGGGACTCGGAGGGCCCTCTGCCCTCAAACCGCGCCTACTCTCTCCTCTATTCCACCTCCTCAAGCCCGGAGCGCTGCAGGCTGTGGATCGCAGGCAATGCTTCCCCACCGCCCTCCCCTCCATCCCTGCTACAGCCCCACGCTCTGATGCCCCCCAACTCCACGCCCACCCCAGCACCTGAGAAGGATTTCCCACCCCCGAGGTCCCCACCACTGAAATCCTGCTCGCTGCTTCCAACTCCGTGCTCAGAACACAGCAATACAGACAGAACCGATGCACTGAGTGCTAGGATAGCGGAAGGTGAAATCCAGCGGCCGAGCACAAATACAAAACACGGTTGCAGCGTCAGCTGGGGAGGGGGACTTGGTGCAGAATGGTCACCTGTATGAAAGTGAGAGCTTGTGAAAATCTTTTTAAGGCCCGAAGGGGTTGGCTGTTTAACACACAGTTCAGATCTGCAATACGAACAGCTGACACTAAAAAGCAAGAAAAATTTATTTTCAAACTCTATCATCTCCACCATAACTGCACTGGCAACAAGATGGTTAGAAAGAGACCCCTGTACCATACTCCAAGACTCTTTTACTTGTCGTCTATGTCAAACGCAGAGTAACCTGATGCTGGAAATCCTGTTCACACTCCGCTATCGCTCAGGACTGAATATAGTCCCGTTTGACAAACCTGCCTGTTCCATTCACTTGCTAACTGCAGGAGTTAGGTAATTTCAGATGCTTGTTCTTACATTCATGATTTCGCCTACTTGGCCTATCACTGTATGTATGTATGTTCAACTTAAAAAGAAAAACTATTTTCAAAATTAAAATTTTCAAGGAAGCACATTTTTCTTCCCTGCTAATTGCCTTCTGTGGCTTGGCAATACCTTTGTGGACAATAGGTGTTCCTGCTACTACTGTCCCATCTGGAATGAGAGGTTTGGCTCCAGTCCCACCCCCTTTCTTCAGCTCAGGCTTTCAGGATGATTTCCAAAGCTGGGAAGTGAGAAGATTATGCTACTCCACGCCACCCGAGGCAACACACTACGCCCAAGTCCACAGCCCAAGATGGGCTACCTGGGAGGGTTTCTGATGTTGCTGGTGCCAAGCCACAGGTGGCAATTAACAAAGAAAAAGGGTTGCTCGTAGCTTGACTGCTGGCAATGTGGTTGATGGCTCCAGATTGAAGAACCTACCTGAGGTGAGAAAGGGAGCAATCCACGCAGAGCTGACTCAGGACGTCACCGTCAGGGACCAAAACCCTGATGACCTTGCTGAGCCTAAGCAACTGCTGCATCTCAAGCATATCCTATCACCGGTGAGGCAAACCCACTGAGCTGTAGGAAGCACCTACCCTTCTGAGCATGTGGAAGAGCAGTGGGCAGGCACTGGAGGACTGCAAGGTCAGCATCTTCACCATAAAATTGGTGGGATATCAGCTCACTCACTACAGCTCCAGTAAGTCCCCAGGCGGAGAGTGCCCAAGTCAATGATATTTGCAAGGACAGTCGGCTCTCAAAGAGAGGAGCTCTAGCACTGCCTCAACAAAGGAAAATCGATCAACATGGGGCCAGCTGACTTATCTGCCAAGACTGCTGTAGGACCAGAAAAGCCTCCTTCAGCTCCAGACTAAAGCTGCAGCTGCAGGCAGCAGGGCTCACCAGGACAGAGGCCAGAACAGGCACTGGGGTTTCTGCCTTCCTCACATGTTAGCATCGAAACAACAGCCCCGGACAAACCGTCAGCCAGTTCAGTGCAGCACATTTGCAACTCCTTGGCAGTCAGAGAGAGAGAAGCGTGTGAGAAATGCCCCTTCCTCAGCGCAGGCTACCTTCTACCGAATACCGCATGGCTGAAAATAAAAATACTGAATTTTGCCCGGCTGGGCAGGAAGCAGCAGCACATGCAACGACACGCCATGAGGAAACGCACCGTGCCTTCCAACGCCCCTAAAACCAGATGTGTCCAGTCTGCCGCATCCCAGAGGGGCCACCCAAAGGAGCTTCCCTCCCTTCTTCCCTGGACCACTACAATCCATACAACAGAGAACTGCTGGAGGGACATACGGAGAGCAGAGAGCCCATAGCTTGGCTGCAGCACACCAAGCTGCTCCCCACCCACCTCTCCACCAGTCCCATCAGCGTATTTGTCACCCAGCTGCTACAGCCTTTGCCACTTAAACCTACAGAGAGCAAATCTGCATGAAACGGTTATTAAAACGGTGTGAGCCTCAGCACCCTGCCTACCCCCGTGCCAGCTGCGGCTATGACTGGTTCCACCTCGCTGGTGAAAGCTCTGGAGGCGGAAAGGCCAGCAGAGACAAAGGTGTGCTGGGTTCACCTTTGAAGGGATTTAGATCTGGAGCGCTCAACACCGACAAACTGCTGAGACAGGCACCTTCTCCAAGTGTATAAACATCACAGACGGCAAATGCCAGCCTTGCAAGAATTCTCCAAAGCCGAAGCATAAATTCAATATGTTTTTAAACAATTATGGATGAATCATTCGAAAAAAAAACTTTCTACATTTTATCTTCAGTGGCTGACACTGATGGTGCAGCTGTTTTTTTTTTAATATAATTACACATTCCCACCTACTTGCACTCCCAGCGTGTAACAGCGTACTTCAGGTAGCAGAAAACCTGAAGCAGAGGCTGACATTTCCTTTTGGCCTTTGGAAGTGACGGAACAGTTAACACACAAAACTCAATTTATTTGAGGTAGGAGGGGGAAAGAGGCCGCAAGTTAATTTCCCTCAGAAGCCCAATGGTCTCCACCCAGAAACCTGCACACAAAAGAATACTGCCTTTTAAACTGGTAGGTTAGGTCTGAGACCAGAGCGAAGGTTTGTCAACCATGACAAGCTACGGCTTGTTTAACAGTCAACCGACCGGAGGGTTGAAAAGTCTAATAAAACCAAAGAGCCTTCCATAACAAAGCTGCTGCTGCCACTTACGGAGAACATTCACACCCATTCAGCTGGGATTTTTTTCAAACATGCGAAGGTATTTGGAGCCACAAAAGTGAGCGAAGACACACCAAAACCCAGCAGCTAGAAACCAAGGCTGGAAAAAACTGCAGGGAGCAATGAGGAACACTCTGGGAACAGTGAGAGTAACTAACCACGGGAAGAGATAACAAAAACGCTGCGTGACCTCCCATGGATGCCTTTCTAAAATAGACACTTCGGCCTGACCACACATTATTGTGCAAGACTCGCTGGGTGAAGCTGCATGACCTGTTATCTCCAGGATTACCAAAGGAAAGTTTTTCCCATGCCCGTTCGGAAAGCTTCCTCTCTTCAGAAGGAGGAAGGTCTATGGATCAGTTTTAGCAGGCTCCTCCAGCTTCTTCCGGGGAAGACCCAAATCCACAGCTCACGGCTGGTGGGATGCTCAGCCTTCTCCAAGGCCGCGCCCGGGGCCGGTGGGATGCTCAGCCTTCCCAAACGCCTCCAGTCGGGCTAATTTCCCCAGCCAGCAGCGCTCACATCACCCTCGGGTCACAAACTTCACCGCTTGCGCCTGGAGGGGAAATCCCGCAGCGCTGTTTTACGATGGGACGACACCGCAGTGACACATCCACACATCCTTTGCTGCCCGTTTCCATTTTGTTTCAAACCCATCTCTTTTTGCCAGCATTGGCCCACCTTGATGAAAAGAGGGTCAAGCGAGCCTTTCCAAAGTAGCTTTTCGCAAAAGAGGAAAACAAATTTTCCCCTGAATGTGCAGATGTTCAGATGCACGTTAAATATGAATACTTGCACAACAAAGAAGGCGGCTTCTGCCATTTCTTTTCCTGGCAGAGCCTTGGAGCAAGCAACAAAGGGCTCGGGTCTTCGCCCAGTGCTCTCCCATCAGCAGGAGACACATGCTGCACACACCTGAGGCTGCCAGCGCACCCAACGGCTTTCTTCTGTGGCTTCCCTCAAGCAGCAACATTCTTCATTTCTTAGGAAATAAATGTTATGACAGTCACATGGACCGAATTAAGAGTACAAAGACAAGGCTTCTCAGCCAAAGACCCCGACTTTTCATTAAAAAAATAAAAAAGACATGCCTTGTGGAAATCCAATCTGGGTAGGGCCATAAGGAGAGCAAGAAGGTTCCAAGGTCATGTTTTACAATCTTTTGAAGCAGGACTGAAGCCGACGTCCGAAGGAGGCATTTCGTGCTGCAATCTGTACAGAGCTTCCCTTTCTTCAGCACGCTGCAAATGTTACAGTGCAAGAACTTGCTGTCTTTGCCGGGACACTCGTATTTATACACAATAAAGCCCTTGTGCAGGAGATCAAGGCTGTATTTCATTGATTTGACATGATGGTTAACCTGTGAACTTTGCCCCTGCTAATAGAATAATTTCTATTTGTTGATTCCTCTTTTGGGATCCTCGAGGGTAACAGTCGCTTCAGCCCAGCTCTTATTTGCATGTCTGGTGCCAAACAGGTTTACAGCTCTTACTTCGGTGGGGCAGAGCCAGGACAAAGTCAATCCAATCCAGTCACTACAGCTGGATACAGTCACCTCTCTTCCCCGATCCTACCTGTAATTCCCAGGAGCTATCCTGCAACTCGGCTCCGATTTCTACTTTGCTTGTGAAAGCTTGAAGAGGTCCTCGGCTACCAAACGATGGATCCCATGTGAATACATGCACTGGATGGAGGTTCCAAAGCAACCACCTGGGCCAGGCTGGCAGCGATGGCAGAACAAGGAAGCCCCTCTTCCAGATAAACCTCACCCAGTCTGAAAACCTGATTGCCAGCCAAGAAAAAGACCCAAATTTATGACTGAAAAGGGTAAATCTGTTGAATACTGAAGGCATGGTTTTCCAGCAGAACTAACGCACTCTAAACGTGGACGGCTGAAAAAAGGCAATCCCACCTCCCCACGCCTACCGCTCTCCTCCTTCCAGCATCAGAATCTCTCTGAGTATATGGAGCTAAATGAGAAAAACCTAAAACCTCCAGAAAAACGGAAAATGAAAACGGAGAGAGGGAGAGGACTGAGACTCTCTGGTCTACAAGAAGACAGGGAATACAAGGGGGTCAGAGGGTCGAAAGAACAATAAAACCCAGCAGCTCCTGGTCATTGGCTCTGGAAGTAGGTCCAGGGACTAACACAAGGTTCTGGTGCTAACCAGGAGGTCACACCGGGTATTTCCAAGAGTTTTCTTCCTCTAGCTATAATTTTCCCTCCCTCCGCTGTTTTTCATCAGGATAGATGAAAGCTACTCATCTATCAGCTATTTAGACCAGCTAAAGGCCTTCTAAAAGCTGGTACTTTCAGGACAGGTTGTATCTTGGGTGCCACAGGACCAAAAAAGTCAAGGTCTTACCACAAAAGTGTATTCTGTACAAACGTAAAATCCTATTTCCACATGGGTTTTACAAAACTTGGATAATCTGACTTAAAACTGCAACGGTTGTACTCAAATTCATCACTGCCTTAACGACAGCAAAGAAACTGGACCAGGGCTGCGAGTAATGATGTTTTTGCTTTTACGCGCAAGCGTGGCCTGCCGCAATTTAATTTCTGAGCGTGGGTCCGCAATTTAATTTTGGAGCGTGGGTTCTGGCAAAGTAGCTTGCCCTGGCACATGGCAGAGGGGAACAAGAAGACGCGTATTTCCAGGAGAGACCTTTCCTGCAGCGCCCAGATGACGAGTGGGGCATCCAGGGCTGCACCAGCAAAGGGGTGTCTTTGCCTCCGGTGAGCAGGGACGGGTGCTTGTAGCCCCTGGAGCAGCTCAAACCCAAGCCACGTCTGTCGGGAAAAAATAAGCCTCTTGACGAACTGAAGCAGAGGAAGTCCCGTCTGAACATGAGGAAGAACTTCTTCCCTCTGAGGGTGATGGAGCCCTGGAACAGGCTGCCCAGGGAGGTTGTGGAGTCTCTGTCCCTGGAGATATTCAAGACCCGCCTGGACAAGGTCCTGTGCAGCCTGCTGTAGGTGACCCTGCTTTGGCAGGGGGTTGGACTAGATGACCCACAGAGGTCCCTTCCAACCCCGACCATTCTGTGATTCTGTGAATCACCCCCAAACCAACTGACCCCTGGGGATGGTGTATTTCCAAGAGGGTCATCTTCTCTGTAGAGTCTGAAGCTGCACTTCCAAATGAAGCAGGCAGTAATTAGCTAATTGCTGGCATTCAGATGGGTGGTGTTGGACCTGTTTTCTATCCGAAAGGCTTGAAAGCGTAGCTCTCCTCCAGTATTGTTCCAAACCAGCTCCAGTAACCCGGCAGCAGAGCTATGACAGCCCGCTGCCATGGAAGAGGCTGGCAGCATGGCACCACGGACAACCGGCCTCACCCGCGCTGGGACGGCACAACACCGGCTGCTCCACGCCGCCAGGCAGAGCACAGCCCTGCTCTCAACCCAGTGACAAATCTTCTGAGCAAGATGCTCAGAATTATATTCACCAGCAATTTGACTTTTTAATCATTTCAATTAGTGTGACTAAAACCCTTCAAACGGAACAAAACCGGTGAAAAAATAACCCCTCTCCTTCTGAAACAGCTTGCCTAGCTTAACAGACCATGCCAAATCGTGAAGGTTTTTGCTTTTGTGGTCTTCACATATTTCATTTAATGCAGATAATTAACCTCAGTTTCTAATTTCAAATCCTCCACATAAGGAAGTGAAGTGATTGAATACATTCACTGACAGATGGAAAATTAAAATATTACTACAGCTTCTGCATGTGGCTCAAAAGACAGGGCCTTGCAAAAGATCTTTCTTCTTTTACTTGACTGATTAACTGTAATTTACTTAATGGATTTAAGGATGAGCCTAATAATCCAATGATATTTCCAGGAACTGATTTAGGATATCAGCATCTCTGTTCTAAGTTTTTTTTGTTTTAAACACAGCAATTTTCTGCACTACACATACAGCCACTTCCGAAACCACATTTTTCCACCGATTCTAGTAAAATTAGGCCCACAATTTCTTTTAGATGCACAGTGACTGCATGACTGGCCTCGCACGGCGCAGCCACAGTGCTGTAACCCTTTGGAGCATCTTCTGAAGGCCCAGACCTAGGGATGACCCACGACGCGGCGTGCTCCGGCAGCCAGCCGCCCAGCCCAGAGGCAAGGAGGACTTCTGGCATGGCTTGGGAAGGTGGGCAAGTCAACAGCTCTACCCTAACGCGAGGCCAGCGCGTGTTCCCCCAGCACCCCCGCACCCTTCTCAGTCCCTTTTCCACCGAGAAAGCCTGGCGTAACAGGATTTCACAGTCTGTCTCAATAGTTAATAAATCCAGGATCTAACAGACTATTAAAGCAAAACATCCAAGAGGCAGTCATTTTCAAAACGTCCAGTGGTAACTAATTATTCAAGGGATTAGTCCATTATAGCGACAACAAAGAAACTGTTAAAACATAAAGCCAAGATGAAGCTGAACGGCAGATCAAACCCAAGGTGCACCCACCCCGTGGCCCACCTCCTGCGTGCACCTCTCAGCATCCTGGGGTCGGTTCAGCTCCCCTCCAGCATTTTAGCACCCAGTTCTTTCTGAAACCAGGCAGAACCCAAATCAGCCCGACTTCCAACCCGGTTCTCGAAACACGGTGTCGCACGATGTGCGTCATCATTCTCAGTGCCCATCAAGACAGGCTCACGGCCACCACTGGACCAGACGGGCTGTGGCTCTGTCTAGCTCAGCCGTGAAGCCCTCCAAGGATGGAGATCCCCTCCGGTGACCTGCTTCTGGGCTGCATCACGCTCCTCATGAAGATTTCCCCCCCCCCCCCCCCATCCACTCTGACCCTCCCCAGCACCAAAAAGAGGGGGATATAACTCCCCTCTTGTGCTTGTATGAACGAAGATTCTGTAACCCTAATAACACTCCATCACAGCAAAGTAAGGTAGCTGTTTGCTGGAGGAGGGGAGAAAACACTCTTCATTTATCAAAACAGAGCGCTAAAAGCTTAACTACCTGTCTTTAAAAAGAAGCCAAAGCACTGATCCATAACCATACAACACACACAGCACTTCTTCATCTTGATTTGTGTAGAGGCAAAGCTATGGGCACAAAAGGTATTCTTCTTCAAATAAAATCCACTTTAAAACTTGGCAAACGCCAGTGTAAATACTTTACACTGTTGCTGTAAGCATTTCTACGCAGAAGTTCCATCAGCTTAACAATATATTTAAAAAAGTTGGCGTAACTTCTGTGCAAAACCACCATCGGTCTTTGTCTTGTATATCTTACAGCGCTGGAGTCACTAAATTACCGCTTAGCACTATTAGCACCAAGCCCCACCTCCCCATTAGAGTCAGTAACTTCTTTCAAGAACAAGGCAGAACCAAAACTATTCTTCTATAACTTCTTTTCTTTAACTCTGGAAATAGCCACCGCTCTACACAGACTCCACAGAGGGTTGTATTGATTACAAGCGGTGTTACGGACCTCAGGCTAAGTCAAGCTAAGCGTCCAGAGCTGTTCTTTTGGCCTCTACGTAGGGGTGTAACATCCAGATGCACAGGCTGCCTCTCCAGGTAAAAGAACCATCGGTGAGACCGTAACACTCGCCTTCAGCTTGCTGAACACAAGACTGCTCCCGCATCAGCGTTTGTGATTTTTCCTTCCCCAGTTTTCCACCCCTTTGGTACAATTAACACCAATTCCTTCACAACACAGTCTTGAGGCAGAAGCGTACAATTTAATATTTAAATATGAACAAAGCAGCAAACCTCAAAATTAGGTCTACCAGCTACATTTCAGCTTCCTCCGGAGGCAGGCCCAGCTTCTGACCGCTGGACCGTTTACGCTGCCTAAGCAGTGGAGAGACCCCGCATCCCCCCTCATCAGCCTGCACCACTCCTCTCCATGTTATGGCCCATCATGGCAGAGGCTGTCACGTCCCTCTAAAGCTCCTTCCGTATCTCTCCATCGGGTTTCTTGGTGTACCCTGCTACGAAGGAGTGCTGGCTGTGTGTTTAGGGGAGAGCTGCTCTCACGCATGCCCAGGGAGGCTGCCAGGATGTGGCCACAAGCGCCAGGACTCTCCTGGAGAACCGCGTCACCCATCCTTCTCATCTGAACCACCACCACTTGCGAGATGCCATGAGCTTAGTCAGCTCAGCACTCTGGAAATCAAAGCTTCCATCTTCCTTTAAAAAAACCCAAACCACAGGTCTATCAAAGCCCCCGCTAGGAAATATCTCCATCCGTGCCTACCAGCTCCACCACAATATTCCCCAACGCCCAACCGGAGACCTCACCTACCACCACATGTCCTCCCATCATTGCCCTCCAGGTCTCCTCTCCAACACATTGTGCACTTCAGGACGTGGGTCAAGACCCAAAACAACCTGCAGAACCAACCTACACCTCGCAGCTTGCCAATCTTTCAGAAGAGCGGAAAGCAGAGCTCTCACACTTAACACCGTACCTGTTCTTGCTTTCCACCATGGGAAGACAGCAAAGGTCGGAGCTGTGAGCGCTGCTCCCCAGCACTTTGGGAGTGGGAGGGGAACCCCTTCCGATGCAGGGCTAAAGAGACGGCAGAAGAAACCCACCACGACAAAAGACAACCGCAACCTTTCACAGAATCACAGAATGGTCAGGATTGGAAGGGACCTCTGTGGGTCATCTAGTCCAAGCCCCCTGCCGAAGCAGGGTCACCTACAGCAGGCTGCACAGGACCTTGTCCAGGCAGGTCTTGAATATCTCCAGGGACAGAGACTCCACAACCTCCCTGGGCAGCCTGTTCCAGGGCTCCATCACCCTCAGAGGGAAGAAGTTCTTCCTCATGTTCAGACAGAACTTCCTCTGCTTCAGTTTGTGCCCATTTCCCCTTGTCCTATCCCTGGGCACTACTGAAAAGAGTTTTGCCCCATCCTCCTGACACCCACCCTTCAGATACTTGTAAGCATTTACAAGGTCCCCTCGTAGCCTTCTCTTCTTCAGGCTAAACAAGCCCAGCTTCCTCAGCCTCTCCTCATAGGAGAGATGTTCCAGTCCCCTCACCATCCTTGTAGCTCTGCGCTGAGAGAGAGCTACAAAACACCCAATTTCCAGCTTTTCAAGACGCGCGTGTTTTCCTGGAGCGCTCAAAAACCAGGCTGCAGAGAGGTTCTCAGGCACAGGTTTAATTTCTGCTCTTTGGATCCGAGGAACACCGTCCTGGCGTGTCACAAGAAGGTTAATGAATGCTTTAGCCGCCTTCACAACCACGTTAGTGTCACTTTCGGAAGCGGCGAGTTAATGCCCGAGATCTTCGGGGGTTACCCTCTTTGAAGTTCACTGATCCATAACCAATGCCCAATTAATTTGCAGGAGCCTAACTATAATGACTATTGGCCTTTTCCTACGCACACAAAAACACAGTGGGTAACAGCGATGCTTTTGGCTTCGGGATATTCTCACATACACACGCACATTCGCGCACCTTCAAAATGTCCAACGCTAATAATGGGTTGTCTTCTGCCGTTGGAGGAATTTTTTAATGTTTGCTCTCCTGAGAGCGGAGCTACCGTGTCAAGATTTACGAACTTTCTGCTGCAAAAAATTTGGAGCCCATTCAAGATGCTCATTTGCTAACAGAGAAATCCTTCTGTTGCATTTGCTCAGATTCCTCTTTATTTAGGGTTTCCATGGAAGCCAAGGAATAGAAGTTCAGTCTTGGGAAGATGAAACAGGCCCTCAGATATAATGCAAACCAGCTTATTTCAACATTCCCTCAAGAACAGAAACGAGAAATTCTGCCACGCATATGCAAAAAAAAAAAAAGAAAAAGAAAAGGTTTGTGGAAATTTTCAACATAAATTGGGACCGGGCCTTTCAAACGCTGCACGCAGCCATCGCTTCTTGCTGCAAGCAACTCCGCGGGCTTCCAGCACTCTTACTCAGGTGAGAAAGTAAATGAACAAAGAAGTCTGCAGGATAAAGGTGCTACAGCTTAAAAACCAGCTTATTCAAGACAGCTATTTCTATACAGCATCTGGGAAGTTAATTCAACCACAAGGTCTTGCACAAAGAGGAATAACCACCTCATAAATTAGTATCTCAGCAGATTTTTGAGACTAAAAAAATGCAGCGATTACACAGTTTGGCAGTATCTTCCATGGCGATGCTCTGGATGCCACTGGAGCTGAAATATCAACGTTTAAAAAATGAAATACATCACTTATCTTCAGTTACTCCAGGCTGAGAAAGGACTCCTGCTCTGGTGAGAACTGCAAACGCTTCCCTGCCTCCCCACCCGACGGGTCAACGGAGCGTCAGCAGCCACAATGACAGGCTGTTGGACACTACAAATTAATAGCAACGCATTTGTTCTGACCTCCATCCCCCAGGTAAAGATTTATTTCACATTGTTCCAACGTGGTATGAAAACGCCCAAGACCAAGGAACTCCACTCCAAAACGCACGTTTATTCACCATTTTAAAATCCGGCACAGATGTATTCAGACACTGGGTAAAGTGGAGTTTGTGTATATTCAGATACTGGGTGAAGGGCATTTGGTTCTGAAGCTGGAGCCGAGCAGTGCGGTGTTGCACGCGGGTTTCCGCTACCTGCTCCAGCAAGGAAACCAAACACAGCTGCAACTCAAATAAGTTATTTTCAATCTTAATGCCGTCCTTGCTTAAATAAAGAGATACTTAAATGGTAGACTTATCTAATCCTTCGCTTATGGTGAGTACCCGGCCGTGCGGTGAAAATGCACTTCAAGAAACATTCAAGGTTTTTATTAACTCCACGGGAAAGTCCCAGGACCCTGGGATTTTGTTTTTCCGACTCCTGATTAAAACAGCTGGAGTCCGCATGAATTCCCCTTTTTTTCCCAAGAGTTTCACACGCAACATCCCCCTCCTCGAGACCTATAAGCGAACCAGAATCCAACCGAAAACATCTCCGCAGCTGAAAGGCGCCGAGCCCTTGCGCGGGGCGGGATGCGCTTCCAGCTGCCAGCCTAAAGGGACAGCCAAGGGAGATTAAACACAGAAATGCTTTTCATAAGGCGGGTGGCTTTGAAGAGGACAGTCCAGCTCCTTCATTTTGTAATCTTCACAAAGTGTCAGATTTTAGCCTAAGCAGGTCTTAAAACAAGGAGATTTTATTAAAAAAAAAAAAAAAGAGAAAAGAAAAAGAAAAGTAGGAATGTGTTCTGGCCGGGTTCTGTTGATTCAGCAAGGGTTAGACACACACACGCTTATTGATCCCAGAGAGCTCCCTGCTAAGTTAATTGTCTGGAATTTTAACTGAGCTCTCAGCAAGTTTCAAAATCCATGTTGGCTGGAAGTGGGTGGGGGACCCAGAAAAAAACCAGGCCGCAGAACCGTGAGACTCCTCCGGTTAAAAAAACCCCAGCGATTACTTTGATGAAGGGAGAAGCTGCAACAGGGAACGGTTTTAACCTGATTCAGTGATTCTGACTCTGACACCGCTAGAATTCAGCGCGCAGAATCTCGTGTGCAAAGCCGTACCATGATCAGGGAGCGCTGTGAACGCCGTTTGACCTATATAAACATTACAGAGGTGAGGGTATCTCCTGCAAGCTTCCTGCAGCCTCTCGTTGTGGCTCATCCCAACAATTTCCTGGTGTATTTACACAGAGACGTTCCACCACGAGCTGTACTCGCCCGCGTCCCTGTAACTGAACACTGACCTTCTGCTGGTGTGGGCTACGGCCAGCCTGAAACTGCGGTTCACTCGACTCCCTGCATGCACCTGAGGACTGCCTGTGGCTCTGCACTGCCCAAAAAGCCCTGCCTGCCTCCAGTCCACGTCCAGCTGCAGCTTCCCCAGGTGAGGAACATGCTTGCAGGGACGATTCAGGGCAATTGGACAGGAACAGCCAAAGACGCCCTTCAAATAACCTGCAACGACCTCCAGAGCTGCGCACTCCACCAAAGCGTCCGTACTGACGCGGACGGTCCCCTGTCCCCGAGCGCTCCCCACCACCCAAGGTCCCCCAAGGCTTTCCGCCACCCCCGTGCCCGCAGTGGGTGCCCCGCGGAAGGGACGCAGCGCCGGCGCTCACCGACCTGAACTCCCGTCCCTCGCTGTAGCGCCGAGCCGAGGCGGCGCGCTGGGTGGCCGTCTCCAGGAGCAGCTTCTGCGTGAGCCTGCTGGAAGGCGCCGAGTCCCTGCTGGCTTCGGGCTCGGCCTCTTGGTCACATTTCCACTCCTCGTCCTCGTTCAGAGTCGGCAGATAACCGGGCAGCCCTTTACCTGTCCCGGACCCGGAGCTGGGATCGCTATAAATTTTTGGACTTTCCCCACCTGTCCTCGTGTACTCCAAATAAATATCCGACTTCAGGAACAAAGGGTAGGTGTTGTCTTCTATCATGCACTGAATCTCCGTTTGGGCCTGGTCAAACATGTCGGGGTCGATCTGCAGTTTCATGACGCAGTCTTTGATGAAGCTTTTTGTGGCCGGTTTGATCTGCCGGGACACAATGCCGTTGTTGTCGAGGATGTATTTTTTGTAAATGGCTTTTGCCAGCTTGAGTCTTTTTTCCTCGTTAGACGCACACGGCTCCAGCTTCCTGAAGCCGCTGCAGGCGAACCAGAAGTCCAGCAGGTCCGCGCAGTCCTCCTGTTTCAGGAAAGTCCTGAAGAGGTTGATACCGTCCTGATCATCCAGCAAGGAGTGCAGCGACTCGGCCCACTTCAGGTAGGGTGGAGTTGGCGAAGCACTCCCCTCGGGCTCATACCCCAAATCCAAATCAGAGCGCCTCGGTGTTGCCGTGGACGTCTCATTTCTAACCACATCGCTTTTACTGGAGTAGAAACCGTGACTAACTGGCCTTGGATCCGTGGACACCAGTTCCCCCTCCTCACCAGGAACCGGTGGCCTCGGAGCATCTTCAGTGAAGCTTCCTCCCAGGTCCAAGGGGAAACCTTTCCCTTGGATATTCATTTTTCTGGTCCTTGCTGGCGCAGGAACAGTGGGGGATGAGCTCAAATTTCAAACCACCAATATTTGTAGCTCCAAGGTGAACAAGGCTGTTTGGCTGAAACAAACAAGAAAAAAATGAGTATCACCGTAAATAATGACTCTAAGACCACAAACCACCAATTTTGCCCTGTACCATTACTGTATTAACGCCTATTATTCAGCAGAACCAACAGCAAAGCTCTCAGTGCCTTCAGAGAGTGCAGAACCAGGCTCACACCGAGCACACTATAAAAACAACAGCTACAGAACATCACAATACTTTACATCCAGCATTCGGCATCACCGATACGGCTGGTGCTACACTAAAAAAGAAGCCAACCTCCCAACACCGGTGATTTTACGGGACCCTGGGATCTGGCAGTCCCCACATCCAAGAGGTCTACACCCCGGTACCATGCGGTGCCAGAGGACATGGGCCATCTTCTGCACTGCCATGAACTCCTCTGCACGGCCTACCTGGTCACACGAAGGCAGCGTGTTTTTATCCGCCTACTATCTAGCAAATTCTCATCCCCAAAAGAGGAATTTAAGGCTTGTGAAAAATATTTTGAAAGAATATCCAGTTAGTCCCGAGAGCGAGACTGCACCTTAATCAAACACAGGTGGCTTCTGTGCGCTCGAGTGACATACCAGCGCCACATTCCTCGCAAATCTCTGCATTTCAGAAACACGCTGCATCACCTCATCTAGCTCGAGGGGAATCCAGATGTGTCGCTGACCCCTATGTTTTGGGCATCTGGACTGCATTCTTGCATCAAACGGGCATGTTAGCACAGGAGCTCCGGCCTGGCACTGGTCTTCATGGCCGGGCCATTGAGAAAAAGTTCGTTTACGCTAACACCACGGCATGCTACCAGCCCGGGAAAACTTCAGGTCATCAAAGGAAGATGAGAAAACCATCTCAAGAAGGAAACCTCAGCAAGTACAACGTATTTAAAGAAGAGCAACGAGTCAATATAGAGGACAGGAGGTGCAGGGAAGGCGGGGAAGGCAGAGAAGGACAATCCCTGGGTCGCGACTGCTGCTGCTCAACCAGGTAACTTCAGAACTTCAAGACAGTAGCCGCAAAAGTCGCGATTTCCGGAGCGGCGTCAGTCTCGATGCCCCCAGCACCGCCAACCACCAGCCACCCAACGAACTACTCCTCATGCCGCGCTGACTCAAATCGCACGTGCAAACACGCCGGGGAAGGCGCGTTTCAGCCCGGCCTCCCTCTCCAGGCTCATCGCCCCGTCCGGGATGCTTCGCCGTTTTCGAGACCCAGCAAATATGGCCGTGCCCCGTGTGCCTGTCCAGTGCTGAGCCTCGTGTGCCCGTCCGGTGCCAGGCCCTGTGTGCCCAACTGGTGCCAGGCCCCGTGTGCTGAACTGGTGCTGTGGCCGCGTGCCCAACCAGTGCCAAGCACCCTGTGCCTCTCCAGTGCTGTGGCCGTGTGTCCGACTGGTGCCAGGCCCTGTGTGCCCGTCCGGTGCCAAGCACCCTGTGCCTGCCCGGTGCCGTGTGCCCATCCGGTGCCAGGCTCTGTGTGCCTGTCCAGCGCCGTGGCCGTCTGCCCACCCGGTGCCAGGCCCCCCGGGAGCCAGCGCTGCCCTCACGCCCAGCCCTGGCCCCGGGGAACGGGGCTGTTTTTTCGCACCGTGCTGCGTTTCGGGGTCGTTTCCACCCCGGTTATAGCTGCGAGCGCTGGGCTCGCTCCCAGCTCGCCGGTGAAGGCCCGCGGGCACACGGGTGCCGGTGACCCCCCTCCCCCCGCCCCGGGGCAGCCCCTCGGCCGTGCCGGGCGCTGCCGCTCCTCGTCCCGGCCCGGGGGGGAGCCCCGCGGGGTGCTCGCCCGCCGCCCCCCTCTCGCTGCCCCGCGGGAGGCGCCGGGCCGGGGCCGGCTCCCCGGGCAGCCCCGGCGCTGACAGGGCAACGCGCGGGGCCCCCCCGCCGCCCGCGGGCAACTTCGGGGGCGGAGGCGACCCCGGCGGGGCCCCCCCCGCTCCCCGCTCCCCTCCGGCCCGCCGCGGCCCGGCCTGTCGCCCCCCCCCGCTCCCAGGGCGGCCTAGCGCCGGCTCGGCGGCGCCCGGCGCGGCCCCGCGCCTCCCGCCCGGCGGCGGCCTCCGGCGCGGCCTCGGCGCAGGGCCTGGGCTCGGGGCCGCCTCCCGCCCGCGCACTCACCCGCACGGAGCAGCGGCGGCGGCGCGGGGCGCGGGGCCCGGCCCATGCGGCTCAGCAGCGGCGGCGGCCCGGGGCGGCGGCGGCACAAAGCGGGCGGCCCGGGACGCCCATGGCCGCGGCCGCCGAGGCTTGTGGCGGCGGCAGGGAGGGAGGGAGAGCAGCAGCCAGCCGGCCCCGCACCGCTCCGCTCCGCCCGCGCCGCTGCCTCCCAACGCCGGGAGAGCGGCTCAGCCGCGCCCCCCGCGCCCCCGCCCGGTACTGCGGGACGGCAGCCGGCCGCGGCCGGGGGCGGAGCGGGCCCGGCCCGGCCCGGGGGAGGCGGTGCTGGGGCCCGCGGGGGCGGTGGCACCGGGGCCCCGCACTCGGTGCTGGGCCGAGGGGGGGCGGGCGGAGCTTCCCCGCCCGGGGAGGCCTCGGGGCCCGCGGAGCCTCGCGTACACGGCGCAGGGTCCGGGCACGGTGCTGGGGTCCCGACGTGGTGCTGGGGGTCCCGGGCACACAGCCGAGGGTCCCGGCAGAGCCCCGGGGACACGGCTGAGGGTCCCGGCACGGAGCTGGGGGTCCCGGGCACACGGCTGAGGGTCCGGGCACAGCTCTGGGGTCTCGGCACGGCACTCAGGGTCCAGGGCACATGGCAGAGGGTCCCAGCACGGTGCTGGGGGTCCCAGCATGGTCCTGGGGGTCCCGGGCACATGGCCGAGGGTCCCAGCATGGTGCTGGGGGTCGCGGCATGGGTCCAGGGCACACGGCCGAGGGTCTGGGCACCACGCTGGGGGTCCCAGCAGAGCCCTGGGCACACGGCCGAAGGTCCCGGCATGGTGCTGGGGGTCAGGGGCACACGGCCCAGGGTCTGGGCATGGCACTGGGGTCCCAGCAGAGCCCTGGGCACATGGTCGAGGGTCCGGACATGGTACTGGGGGTCCTGGGCACCGGGCCGAGGCTCCAGGCACCGTGCTGAGGGTCCCAGCAGAGCTCTGGGCACATGGCTGACAGTCCCAGCATGGTGCTGGTTGTCCCAGCAGAGCCCCGGGGACATGGCTGAGGGTCCGGGCACCACACTGGGGGTCCTAGCAGAGCTCTGGGCACATGGCCGACGGTCCCGGCATGGTACTGGTTGTCCCAGCAGAGCCCTAGGGTCACAGCCGAGGGTCTGGGCACCGCACTGGGGGTCCCAGCATGGTGCTGGGGTCCCAGCAGAGCCCCGGGCACACCGCTGAGGGCCTGGGCATGGTGCTGGGGGTCCCAGCATGGCGCTCGTGGTCCCGGGCACAGGGCCAAAGGTCTGGGCATGGTGCTGGGAGCCCCAGCACAGCCCCAGGCACACGACTGAGGGTTCCAGCACAATACTGGTGGTCCCGGCACAGCCCCAGGCACACGGCTGAGGGTCCCAGCATGGTGCTGGGGGTCCCAGCAGAGCTCCGGACACACAGCTGAGGGTCCAGGCACGGCACTGGAGTCCCTGGCAGAGCCCTTGGCACACTGCTGAGCATCAGGGCGCGGTGCTGGGAGCCCCAGCACACCCCCAGGCACATGGCTGGTGGTCCCGGCACGGTGCTGGGGGTCCCGGCAGAGCCCAGCTGGGCTGGCGCCTCGCTCGAGGGCTGAGCAGCCCCAGGGCTCCGTCTGGCTCTGGCGGAGAAGGGCCAAGCAGAGCTCCTCCGAGCACCCTGGGCAGAGGACAGCCCGGGAGGGGGTCACCCTTTGGAGACCCCCAGGGCCTGGCGGAGGAGCTGGCTCGTCAGGGACAAGGCAGCCCACCGCGGGCCTCCACTGCTCCGTCTGGGATCGAACGGCGTGTCCTTAGCTGAGCTCTGCCCAGGAGGGACCGCGCACCGGTGGGCCCGGGGATGGAGGAGCACAGTGGCTGCTCCACCAGCGGCTCCAGCCTCCGAAAACTGACTAAAGTCGGTTTAAAAACCGCAGCCGTGCATGCCACTCCTCCGAGCATGGCAGCTCTGCGGTGGGGAGGAACAAGGGGACTCGCCAAGAGGTGGCACTGCATGGACCGCAATTGGCCAAACAACACGGAGACCCCCGAGAAAGGCGGTGGGGAGCATGGTACCCCCAGACCGAGCTTCATCCTGGCACAGAGCCTGCGGTGCTGTCCCGGACAGCCAGGGGACATCGCTGGGGGAAGAAGGGGATTACCAGGTGCAGAGATCAGAGAAGCGCGACAGAGAAACGTGGAGCCTGCTTCTTCCCCAGAAAGCGACGGCACGCCCAGAGCCCTGGGGCTGGGCCAGGCAGAGTCCTAGGTACCATCCCAAAAGCCGCACACGCAAACAAGCCACATGACAGTCCTCTAAAAATCAGAAATTACTCAGAAAGATTTCTGATAGGGATGGTTTCCATTTTTTGATGCAATTAATCTACTCCATGTGCCTGTTTCCATGCAGGGAACGCTTTCGGAAATGTAGAACCTTTTTTTCCAGCTTTCTGTGAATGCTGCTCGGAGCTGATTTACATGTAGCAGTGCAACACTGATCTTGGGCATAATACTAGAAAAGATGATGTGGGATTCAGCTGGTAAAGAATTAAAGGATGGGAATATAATTAATGCAATCAGCCTGGTTTCTGGAAAATAGCTCTTGTCAAACTCTGATGTCATCCTTTGAAGAGATTACAAGTTCGGCTGATAAAGGTTATGGCACAGAAATAATAGACCTGGACTCTGTTCAGGCATGTGACTTAATCCATATAGTATTCTGATTAAAAATTAGCACAATGCAACATCAAGAGAGACACCTTAAAGGGACCGGGAGTTGGCAAAGCGGCAGCCATCAATGGGGAATCCCTGCAGAATGGGAGCGCGCTCAGTGGGTGTCCGGGGCTTGGATGGGAAGCCCGGTGCTATTCAGCATTTCCATCAATGGCCTAGAAATAGATTAAAAAGCTCTGCTCAGAAAAACGCTGGGGCCAGGGAAATGAGAGGGGCAGGAGACACGGACGAGGTCAAGACAGCCGTAGAAAACTTCATAAGCTGAGTCCCGGGCAAATAAAACGTGAGCAGCTGTAAAAGCATCCCTCCACCGAGCGCAGGGCCCTGGCAGTGACGGGCACGGGGGCAGCTCCGGGGGCAGGAGGGACTGGGCAGCAGCAGCGGGGTCCCCACACGGCGCCGGGCCGGGGCTGGATGCTGCAGCGGAAGGGGTACCAGCATCTGTGATTCAGAAGGGACGCTGAGAAATTAGAGAGATGGTGGAGAAGAGCTAAAACCGACCCCTGCTTTGCAGGGGGATGCCTGAGAACCGCGGCCTCCTTAGCTAGTTCAAAGGAGCCCCAGGAGCCCCTACCACAGCGCTTAAGCAACTTCATGGGTGAGAGACGATCAGGTATTAGAGAGCTTTTCATCTCCCAGAGAAAGGCCCAGCAAGATTTCGCAGCCCCAACTGAGCCTGCATGAGAAACCGAAGCCAGATTTCACCGTGACGAGGTGGGGGACCAAGGAGGTGGGGGTGAGGAGTCTGGGTGCACCAGGATGCGGGTGGCTGAAGTGGCAGGGCTTGGTGTGCCCCGGGGCTGCTCACCCGGGGACAGGAAGGCGAGAGACATGGTGCCGGGGGCTTCTCCCGCACCCACCGGCTCCCGGCTGTGTCCCCTCGGCTCGGGGGACCCAGCCCGGGCACCCACAGCAGCACGGGGGGCTCCAGCCCTGGGTCCCTTCCACCAGCGCAGGGTTGCTGCGTGCGCGCTCCGTTCGTGGGCTGCAAGAGGCGAATTCCCCGCAGGCTGGTGCCGAGCCCCACCGGTGCCTCACCATTTTCTGGTCCTTCTGGAGCCCCCTCCCCGCCTTTCACTTCTCGGTTTGCCCACGCCGAGGAGCCCGCTTCCTGCGCTTTGTCATGGGGCAACATCAGCTGCTTCCAGATTTACCCGGGGACATCAAACGGGTGAAAAACCAAACGGGGCACCCCTGCCTGTGCGGGGGAGGAATCAGGCTGCATGGTCTTTCAGCAAAGAGTAGCGGCCAACGAGCCAAATCAGATCGTTTCTCCCTTCTGCATCAGCGGAGAGCGTGGCCCTGCCTTACACCTCCCCAGAACTGCCACAGCCGAGGTGCCGGCCATGTTTTGGTGCAGACCTGGCGTCAGCCTGCAGCCGAGGCCGGTCCCTGTGCGAGCCCGGGATGCTGTACGCTTCCCGGCTCCCGGTGCATGCGCTCATTTCTGCCTGGAAGAGCCAGCAAACGCTAGCGATCTAGGAGCTGCTCTCAGCCTTTGGTCTACAGGGCCTGGGGCTGTGTCCCAGCAGCCCAACGCCTGCGTGGTGCGATTTGCAGAGCCTCCCTGCGAGCCCTGTGCTCCCACCTCTCCGAGCTGCAAAGGGACCTTTTCTGGTAGCACCATCACCTCCCTGCCAGGCTGGCTCGGGAGCCGCCAGCCTTCCAGCATCACTTCTGCAGAGGCTGAGCGCGCTGGCTTTGGCTTCAGCGCTGACAACACCCATCTCAGATTAATTCTCCTCTTCGCAGCGACTCACCGGCTGCGGCAAAGCAAGGCGGGCCTGACCCGGCGCTGCTGTCTGATGGCTGGTGGGCTGCTAGCGTCCAGCTGCCAACGCGGAGCTGTGCGTGGGTGAGAGCCGGCGGCCGGCCGGCGCAGGCAGTTTCGGGGTGAAGCGCACTAGATGGTGCTGTTCAACCTTCGGCTGCGATTTATAGGGACCTTGCAAGGTCATAAGTGGCGCCGAATTTTTGGTTTTCTTAAAAAACCTTTTTGAAACTGGAGAACAAGTAGAAATGCCCTGAAGTGCGAGGTCCTGCACCGGTCGCTGGCGGAGGCAAAGGGCAGCTCGCCCTCAGGGACGCATATCGCTGCCCCCCTCGTGCCTAGAGCACCCTCATTTCTGAGGCAGGAGTCGGGCTTCGGCTCCATGAGCAGCAATAGCGGAAGGGGCTGCCAAGAAAAAAATGTCCCATGGTGGAAGAGCAGGCTGGCAGGTCTCTCTTGGACCACTGGCAAGATGACACTTGCGGAGCTGGAGGAAGAAAATCTATTAGCAGTCAGGATAAAACTATTAGCACCGTGGCACCGGGAACCGAGGGCACCCTGAAGATCCCAGCTGGGACAAGGCACCCACAGCCCACTGTGATGAGCGAGCGGAGCCACAGGGCATGGCGGGGAGGAGAACGAAGCAGAGCAGTGGCCACGGGTACAGCCGGGCTGGGAGCTGGGACTCCAGCCTTGACAGACAGGGAGGGACGGAGCAGCTCCCGGTGTGGGCAGCGAGGAAGCCCACGGGCAGCCGTGCCAGGGGCTGGGGGCGAGGGCTGAAGCAGGCAATGCTGGTCTGAACCGTCACAGCATCCCTTTTTGCAGGAGGCACTGGTCTAAAGCTGTCTCCCTGCCCTAGAGATGTCAGCCCTCCAAAAGCATCCGCAGGGCAGCAGGAGCCACTTTCCAAGTCCCCACGCCACGGCTCCTGGCACAGGTCCTGCGGGCAGCCTGACGTACCTCCTGCTTCGGATCCCCCGACTCAAATTTGTCAGCTTGCCCCGGGTTTGCCTCCGGTGCCGGGCAAAGAGGGTGAAGCACTGTTCAGAGACGAAGCTTACGGCTCTCTGCTCAGATGCTGCTCTTCTCTAAAGCCTGCGCCTGAGCCTGCCGTTTGAGGCAGGAGGGAAGGTGGCATGGCTTGGGGGCTCGGGTCCTTCCTCTCCAGCAAAATCATCCCAGCTTCCCAGTTCGCTCCTGTTCCCGTGTGGGTGCTCACTTACAAACCTCAGGGTACACAGGGCGGTCCCTGGGTCTCCCCCCTCCCGGTACAGGGCTGGAGTGGGTGGATGAGGCAAAGGTTTTACTGCTCGTGTCAGAAATAAGGAGAACTCCAGCCCTCCAGACAGGGTAGTCTCCTTCCAGGAACGTAAGGGCAGGGGGGCCCAGGCCAGCTCAGGCAGCAGTTTTGGCAGCGGCCAGCGTTTGTGCGTGGTGGTGGAGATGCCCGTCGGGCAGAGGGAAGCCCCAGACACCCCGGCCTGTTCTCCCCAGGTTCTCGGTCTGCCTTCAGCCCCAGCAGCCTCCCCGCTTGGTGTTTCCCCTTGTGCCTGCCCTGGCTGCAGCCTCCTTCCCTCAGCTCGGCTTCACCTTCCCCTGACGGGATATGGAGCCCCTAAACCTGGCACATCCCCCCAAAAAGATTACAGACAAGCTCACGCTGTGCCTTTGGGAGGCTGCTCCGGGTGAGCTGATCACCCTGTAACCAGCAGCTATTCCTCTCGCACAGTGACGATACCTTGGGGTACTTCAGGATATGGTTCAGTAGGCATGGTGGTGTTGGGTGGATGGTTGGACTTCATGATCTTAGATGTCTTTTCCAACCTATGATTCTGTGATTCTCCTGGAAAATAATCTATAATTGATGAACTGTCCAGTGATGCTTCAGGGGTTGCATAAAACCTGCGGCAAAAGCTATGGGACTGAGGCTACGAGCAAGATTTAAGGTTGAAATTCAAGTTCTTAAAGCTTGAAATCACCCGGGCAGGGACCTAGCTTCTTCTGGGCCCTCACTCAGGGTGGGAGCGGGTGATGGGCGACCCCTAAGCCCTGCCCGGACCCGGTGCTGTTGCTTGGGGTCGTGGTGCAGGGGAGGAGCGCGTGAGCCAGGACCTCCGTGTCCCCCGGCCTTCCACCCGTCCCCCGTGCCACTTCTGGGGAAGAGCTGCCCGTGTCCAGCAGAGCAGAGAGAGCCTGCCAGACCCCTGCCGGATCCGAGATCCTGTGACTCCTCCGGCTTTACAGAATCACAGAATCACAGAATGTTTGGGGTTGGAAGGGACCTCTGTGGGTCATCTAGTCCAACCCCCTGCCGAAGCAGGGTTACCTACAGCAGGCGGCACAGGACCTTGTCCAGGCGGGTCTTGAATATCTCCAGAGAAGGAGACTCCACAACTTCCCTGGGCAGCCTGTTCCAGGGCTCTGTCACTCTCAGAGGGAAGAAGTTCTTCCTCATGTTTTGATCAACCGCCTCTGCCCAGAGCCATCACACACACGCTCAGTCAGCATTGCCAATGCCCGATGCTCTTCATCACTGGCCGGCGAAGGTGGGCGCCCTGGGCGATGTCCCACCCCATGCGCCCTCCCGCACCCACCTTTGGGGTCCGCCCCGGGCTGGTGCCCCGCACGCCTGCGTCTCCATGCTCCGGACCACCAGGCTCGCCGCTCCTCTCAGGGGGCCGGGGGTGGGACGCTGTCCACATGTGTCCTGGCAGCGCTGCTCTGCAGAGAGAAGAGATGTCAGCTCATCCCGGCTGGGACCACCCTGCCCAGGAGATGCCTGCAGGCCAGCCAGGCCAGTCAGGGACACACTCTGGTCCCCACTCACAGGAGGGGTCCTGCTCCCATGGTCCTGAAGGACACCCTTCACGTCTTGGTCCTCCATGCGATGGAGATGTCTGGAGTGGGCTCTGCTCTGCCCCGAGCCATGCTGGGACCACCCCGTCCCTGAGTTCGGGGGCTCTGGAGTGGTGATCACTACACAAATGTTCCCACCTTGCACAGCTGGAGCGGGAGGGACGTCCCTGTCCCCAAGTCCCACTGCAGACCCAGGGCTCACCCCCCTGCCCCAGGGCATCGCTCGCTCGACCGCTGCTCCAGCATCCCTGGCCAGGAAGGGACGAGGTGGGCACATGGTGGGCACCATCCCCGGGGAGGAACGCAGGGTCTGGCTGGTGGCCCACATCTTCGACAGCTGCATTGAGACGCTGGTGCCAGCTGGCTGGGCTGTCCCAGAGCAGCCCGTGCCAGTTCAACCCGTGTGGTCTTGGTGGGAGATGTGAAATCTCTTTTATCCAGCCACCAGCGATCCCAGCAGCTGGGCCACTGGGTAAGGGAAGGCTGATGTCCAGAGCACTGCTGGAAATATTGGTTGCTCCATTTTTGCAGGTCTGTTTTGCAATACCAGGCAAGATCTTCTGGCTTAGATACGGTCACCACCCTGGCTGGCGAAAGCAAGCTCAGCAATGCCTTGGTGTCTGTCCCGCAGCCTTGCAGACCTCCAGACGGACTGTTTTGATACTGTCCCTATCAGCAGTCCAGCCTGGGGAGCAAGTGCTCATCCCCACACTCCTGGCTCACCCGTCCTGGAGGGTCAACTCTCCCAGGGATCTGGCAAAACGTTTTGTGAGAAGTAAGGTCTGTTGACCATGTTTTGGCCAACATCTGGTGACCAAGTGATGGCCAGTTGGACGCACGCTGTTGGTTTCTCAGTCCTTGCCTGGGACGAGGCTCGCTGACGATGCCTCTGCTTTGCTGAGGTTCTTCCCAGAGACGCAGCAGACGGTCAGCGAGCTCTCTAGAATGCAATTTTGATTTATTGTGAGTCCACCTAGTGGCCCATGGGCTTACGGCCAGCTTTGCTGGGTACGGTGACGCTTGTGAGGACATCTCAGAAACACTCGTGCACCCTTGACAAGCTCTGGAAATCATTTTACCGGTGCACATACCTGACAGGTACAGTTCAGGTCTCAACTCGGCATTGTCCTTCTCCAGGAGAGCTCCCGGCCCTTGAAGTGACAATGGCAGCTGAGGTTATGGCTGGTTTGCTCAGGTCCGAAACCCAGCCAGACCTTGGCCGGGGTCAAGGATCCTTGTGGTCACACCAGGTGCTGCTAAGGGAAGCCTCATGGCGTTTTCACCCCATATTTCTCCTGAAGAGTGTTTTTCCTTGCTGCCTCACGCTCATGAGATGCCCCAGATGCTCCTCTGAGAGATGCTGTGCCCCAGAGCAGCGTTGGCTCTGAGTGCTTGGGCAGGCCAGCAGCCAGGCTGGCCAGCCCAGCCGTTTGCAGCTAATTGCTGGTAATGAAGTCCTGGTGGCTGCCCACCGCCCGTGGAAGGTCACAGCCTGCATGACATGCTGCCTCGAGGGACCCGCTCTGCTCCAGGCTGGGGGAACATGGCAGCCCAGCTGGGAGACCCCTTGTCCTGGCAGCCCCCTGCTCTGGCAGCTCTCTGGTAACGCAGCCGCAGACCCTCCTGAGATCTCTCCCTACCCCTGCGGGGACTCAAGGCTCCACCACCACTTTCCCAACCTCCCGCTTCCCAGCAGCACCTCCAAAACCTCCAGCCCCAGGTGGGGGTTTCCCTCCTTTACCACCTCCCCGGTGAGCGGGCCCTTCCTCGAGCAGTCACCCTGCTCCCATCTCCCCAGCGACGGCCAACCTTTCCGGCCAAGCTGGTGGATGGGACCCTTGTGCCACCATGTCACCAGCACTTGGACAGGGCAGCTGGGGCTCAGCACAGGCAAGTTCTGGAGCCCCTCCACCCCTGGTGACCTGCCTGAGGGCTGCACCTCTTCTGGCAAAGGAGGTTTCTCTGCAGGGCTCCTCTTCCGTGGTGGGAGTGAAGTCCTAGGAAGGGCACCAGGAGAGGCTTTGCACTGATGGATGCCAGCTGAGGTCCTGACCAGCTGAGCCAAGGTGCTGGATGCAGCACAGCAGTGACCCTGGGGTTTACCTGCCTCCTTCTGCAAAGAAGAGTGAAAATGCACAGAGGTGGGATGAGGCGGACGGCCTCCTGCTGCACCATCTCTGCCGTGGCTGGAGATCCGCAGACTGGCTGGGGACACCCAAGTGTGCCAACGTCGGTAGGGCTGTGGCAGTGGGAGGAGGCTGTGTGGGTGGGCAGGCTCTGCTACTCCTCATCAGCGAACCCAGGCTGTGCTGAGCCAAGGCTGACGAGCTGGGGGTGCTCGACAAATGCCATTTCTTCATGCTTTTATGGAGAAGTCTCCAAACTACTCTTCTGCTTTAGTTGCCCCAGCATAAGCCCAGCCCAGGAGATCATTCTGGCTTTGACTCATCTCAAGGCTTTCCCCCACCAAAATGTGGAGAGAGTCAGAGTCATCCTGATACAGAACTGGAGAAATTGCTCACAAAATCATTCACTGTGGGAGGAAACTCAGAGAAGGCGGGGGGGGGGGGTGTCTCTGTCTTTGGAGGAGTCCAAGACGTGCTCCACAGCCAGGGCAAAGCTGCCCTGTTGCTGGATGTCAGCCATGAGATTCCTCATCCCCTTCAGCCAGCACTTCTGGGACTGTCAGTGGCCCCTTTCTGCTCGTGCTTAGCACTTCAGGCCACCTTGCTCCTGAAATCCCCTCCCCTTCCTATGGCAGTGTGGGCAGGCGAATGGTGGCAGAGCCAAGTCGTCTCTGGGACAGGATGGTTGGGAGCCAGGGCAGACACGGGCTCGTGATCATGAGCACCCGATGGTCCTCTCCTTCCCTAGGGAGGGGAGAACAAGAACTGCTCCACAGGGACACGAGCATCGGGCTGGGCAGGTGTCTCAAGCTTTGCTGGGTCCCATCTCCTGCAGGCACCGAGTCTTGGACCATCTTAGAATCATAGAATCATAGAATCATAGAAAGTTTGGGGTTGGAAGGGACCCCTAGAGGTCATCTAGTCCAACCCCCCCGCAGCGAGCAGGGACACCGCTAACTAGATCAGGTTGCTCAGAGCCGTGTCCAACCTGGCCTTGAAGGTTTCCAGGGATGGGGCCTCCACTACCTCTCTGGGCAACCCGTTCCAGTGTTTCACCACCCTCATTGTAAAGAATTTCTTCCTTATATCCAGCCTAAACCTACCCTGTTTTAGTTTAAAACCATTACCCCTCATCCTGTCACTGCTGTCTCTACTAAAAAGATTGTCCCCATCTTTCTTATAGGCTCTCTTTAAGTACTGAAAGGCTGCAATCAGGTCTCCCCGCAGCCTTCTCTTCTCCAGGCTGAACAAGCTCAACTCTCTCAGCCTGTCCTCATAGCAGAGGTGCTCCAGCCCTCGGATCATTTTTGTGGCCCTCCTTTGGACCCGCTCCAACAGTTCCATGTCCTTCTTGTGCTGAGGGCTCCAGAGCTGAACGCAGTACTCCAGGTGAGGTCTCACCAGAGCAGAGTAGAGGGGCAGAATCACCTCTCTCGAGGTTTACTTCCATAAAGCCGTGCTACTTCGGCCCCTGTCCCCATCAGGACACAGGAGCTGCTGCCATCCCCGGCTCTGCAGGGCTGGAGCCAACTTCTGGTGTCCAGCCTGCGCATCTGCAGCCATTTCACACCAGCTGTGTTCTTCAGCCTACACAGCTCTTCTCCCCCGGGGTGGGAGCAGACAGCAGCCTGATCCCCCCAGCCTTGGCTTTTCTGACCTCGGGGTACCGGGCTCTCCTGGTCTTCTCCCAGAGAACATATTGACCATGCTGACCTCCTGCTGGGTCTTCTCTTATTAATGCATCTCTGCCAGAAGTCCTTCAGCAGACAAGTGTTGGCTGGCGTGATGACCAGCCTCAGCAGAACACATTGGCTGTCAAACACAGGCAAATCAGGCCTCGTGTTGTGTTTCATCCTCATCCTCTATACTTACGATTGGCCAAAGCATGAGAAATCGTGTGGTGGTGGATGCACAACACCAAATCTTGCCAGACCTTGGACTTGGCATCTTCCTGCGGCAGCAGCTTCCACAGTGTGCTACGGATGTATTGTGGATGCCTCACAGATGAGGTTGACATGGACTTTGGTTAGTCTTCACACACTTCTCTGACCCTCCCAGGGCCACAAGGTGGGGTGAGCACCCATGGGCTGCGTCTGGTGGTGACCATCTTGCAGGCAGCCGTCCCACGACACCCCAGCCCACGCTGCAAGACATCCCAGCCCACCTGAGCCTTCTCCTGCAGCGGGACATGGAGTGGAGATGCCTGCAGAGGAGGTCCACGGCTCCCTTCTCCCAGTGGAGAGGTATTTTCAGATCTCCAATGCTGAACATCCTTAACTTGGCCTGTTTAGCTCAGTCTTGCATTCACCAGCTGCCCAGAGCCTAGCACCTTTGCAGCCCCTGCCATTAAACTTCTGCCTGATGAAAATGGACAATGTACCCTGAATTCTCATCCTGTGTCTCCCAGGTGGTTTGTGCTCCTTGTGTGGCGGCCTTGCCTGGCACCTCCTGCACTGGATGGACCTCTAGGTGGACCATGCAGAGCAGCCAGAAACTCTGGGGATGCCTTGGCAATGGTCAGAGCAAAGGGCTGGGCTGGACGGCGGGCTCAGTGAGCCCCCTTTATGCTCCAGCCTTTGGAAGAGCAGCCGCTTTCACAGGTGGCATCCGCATCCCTGTCCCCATCCCTCAGCTCCCTTGGTGGGTCTCAGGATGGACCGTCCAGGGCTGGTGACTCACGGCTTTGCGCTTAATCGCTCTGTATGTGCATCCGTTCCCCACAGAAACTTTTGAGCGTTAGCCAATTTAACCACACTTGAAGACGACCGTGGTTCTGGAGGACTCCAAGTACCTGCGAGTGCGGTGAAAGTGGAAAAGCTTGACCTGGGGTTTGCAGTAACAACCAAATCCCTTGGAGGCTGCTTCTTCCCTGGGTCACTTGCTCCCATCAGCGGCCCATTGGCACCACCCCAATGGCTGAACGCCCTGTGCCCACCATGGGGAGCATCAGGGGTGTGGTGACCCCCTTCCTTCAGGAGAGGGCTCCTCTCCTCTGCTGTCCCTTCTTATGAGGACTAAACCTGGGGCCAGCCCTCTGGGCTCTTTGGAACAAGCCCTTTTAGTCCTTCTATTGCTGTGTCTCCTTTCCACGGTCCTACAGAAGATCTTTGTGGCCTTGGATGGCACTGAGCTACCCACAACGGGAATAAGGACTCAGTGGCATCCTGGGAGGACCACAAGCTCCTGAGAGAGCTCAGCCCCGCCAGAGACCCTGGATCCTCTCAGCAGAGGTCTCTGCTGGGTCCATCCCGTCCTCACCCAGTGGCTACCAGCACCGGTCCAGCCAGGAGTTTCACAGCCTTTCTCAATCACCAGCTCAGCCCACGGACCCAGTGTGGCTGGTCATACCCTCGGGCCCCGACCCAGCCCTGCGCTGGGGGAGCTCATTGCTCCGGACAGGCAGTACCCATGGCCTGAAGGAGCTGGGTGGCCGATGTCCCCTGCTCACCTCCAGCAGCTCGCGGCTGCCACCTCCACCTGTCCCAGCTCAGTCGCACCAGCTCCCGCCTCCTCCTGCCCGAAGACCCCGGGCCAGCCGGGCTGCGGCCACGTGGTCCCCACTCACGTCCCATCTGCCCTTTGCCGCCATTGGTTTTCATTCGCTTTTCAGGTTCCTCAGCTCTGGTCTCTGCTTCCCCAGTTTTGGAGGACAAGGTCTACCCACGCGCCGCTCTCCGCCTTGCCGGTGCCGGCCCCTTGCAGCTCCGTCTTTGCATCGGCTGTATCCCACATCCTTGCGGGAAGGTGACTCCCCCCATCTCAGGGCAACAGCACCTTCCCAGGGTAAATCCCGGGGGGCCTCGGCTGGCCGTTTTGGGGGGCTTTTGGCTGTTTTGTGCCCAGCCCGCCGCCTCCCGGAGCCTGGCCCCGTGGGAACCGGCACCCCAAAACCAGGCACGGGCCAAACCCGCCCTGGAAGCCCTCTCTGCCGCCACTGCCCTGGCTCCGGGGAGGCGAGGAGTGGGGGTCCCGGCGGGGTTTTGGGTCTGGCCAGAGCTGGGAACATCCCTGCCCTCTTTGTGCTCCCCCTGGTAAGCAGCGCAGTGCAAACATCAGCCGGGTTCTTTGAAATGAAAATAAAACTGATAAAAGTCGGGCAAATCCTCCGCCCCGGCCCCCGCTGCTGGCCCAAGCGGTGGCTCTTTCTGCCGCCGCGCCAGCTCCCGCAGTTATAAATACATTATGTATGCCGGTGTCCGTCGGCCAGAGCCTTTTGTTGATGCTGAATATGTCCTGGCCAACAAAAGTGGACTGGATTAGCCACAGTGGATTAAAAGATTTTCTTCTTAGAGTTTACCTAATAATATAACAATTGACATAGAAGGTCTCTTTGAACCCTACACGACTCTCTTATTTTACCATCTGTGAGTTTGCTTTCCACACCGCTGACGGGGCGCCCGTCTGCCGATGGTGCTGGTGGTGGGAACGCTGTCCGGAGCCGAATTTGTTACCGAGCAGAAGAAAGCAGCCCGTATTTGGAGGGAGGCAGCAGGAAGGGAGAGTGGCTCAACTTCTGTCCTCCTGCCTTTGTCCTCGGCCCTTCTGCTGGTGGCCTGCCGGGCTCGCCATGTCGCGGCGTGGGGAGGGATGAGACCCAAGGAATGGGCTTGAGCGATGGGGAAGCCGCAATCCGAGGTGTCCGGAGAGGCCCCGGCCGGAACAAGCTCCCTTATTAACCACGAATTTTGGGAGAGTTGCCGAGCGGTGAGCTGGTGGAGTCTGCTCGTCTCGGCTTCAGCTGTTGGGCTCTGGCCGCTGTCTCCATTGCAAGATGGGTCAGGCAGCAGCAGCAGCGACACCGGGAAACATGGAGGGCAGCAGCGGCAGGGGAGGAAGGCTCCCCCCCATCATCCTGCGGCGCCGCCACCGCTCGCCCCCTCCTCCGGCACACCCCGGCGTCCCAGCCCTCGGGCTTTGATCTCAGACCGGGGGGGCTCCATTCACCAGTCTTTCATAGCAGCCTTTGGAAATACCCGTCCTCAGAAGTCACGAGTAATGAGATGGGGAGACGACCAGCAATTTAGGCGCCGCTTTTTCTCGCATTATTTTTTTTTTCCATCTCCATCTCCCCCCTTATTTTTTTTCCCCCCCCTCTTTTTTTTTTTTTTCCCAAAGACACTTCTGGAGCAGCGCCGACTTTGTGTGAGATCGCCGCACCACCCCAGACCTGCCCGGGGGGGCAGGAATATGGGGCTCGCGCCTCTCAGCCGGGGGCCTTTGATGAAGCTGCTTTGCGAAATTTGATTTGAAAGGCCTACGATGGCAATTTGGGGAGAATGGTGGAGCCTTTCTCCACCCGCCTCTCTTTGTCTCTCGCCCGAAAGGGGGGTTTCATTGTGGGTGCCGGGGCGAGGGGGTCGGGGCGGTGGCGCGGGTGGGGTGGGGCGGCGGAGGGGACCGCGGCGTGGGAGAACAATAAGCGGGGAGATGGGGAGAGCTGGGATTTCTCACCTGCCGGGGCGTTCGCAGTCCGCCATGACGGGAGCAGCCGCCCTGCTTGCCGCCGTCTGGAGCACTTTTTTCCCCCAGACTCTTGAACCTATTTCCCTTTCTTGGCAAGTGCGTGGCTGGAAGATGGGAATCTTTACTTTATATTGCAGCTTGGGCTTCCCAGCCTGATTGGCTGCGGCCAGGACCAAATGCTGGTCCTTCCATCCCATCGTCACTATGGCAACCGGCCCCGTTAGGCACCACCGATTTACTTATAATTGCTGGGTAAATAGTCAAGACAGGCCGCTTTCATCCCGCACCGAGAGATTGCTCTTCCTCGTTGCCTTTTTTTCCCCCCTTCTTTTTTCTTTTTTTTGGAGGAGGAAGCCCTAAAGAGCAGCAACACTTACGGAAAACTCTTTGAAGGCTGTTGCAGAAAGCGGCTGCCTTGCCCCGGCCAGCCTTTCCCCATGACTCCTGCTGCACAATGCCTCCATGCCAGGGCTTTCCCACACTGTCGTGCAGCCCTTGCCTTCCTCCTCCTCCTCTTCATCACAGGAGCCAGGCTGCCAGCCACCGCTTCTGCCTTCCACGGGGATTTCACACTGGTTCATCCAGAGAGCGCGGATGAGGCCGAACATCCCTCCATCGCCTCCGTCCTCACTGCTGCCATCAGTGGTTCATGTCCACAGCAGACGAGGTTTCCGCCCGGCTCTGCCGGCCCTTTCTCCGGCTCCACAGGACGCACTGGTGATGCTGATTGGGATGGAGCAGCTCGTACTGGTCCCAGCCGCGCTCCTCCCTAGAGGCCGAGATGCTGGGGTGCCCGCTCTGCCTCGCCGCCTTCACGCCGAGCCGCTCCCTGCCGGGTCCGCAAGGCGCGGAGCCTCTCGTTACCGCTGGAGGATGTCTAACGATGGACAGAGCGATACGCACTCTGGTCCTGCCTGGGCTTGCTCTCCCGCTTGCGCTTTCTCTATTTTAAAGGCAGCTTCTTTGTGAAGAGCTTTGAGCCTTGGCTGAAAGGGGATCGCTCACTTTCCGCTGAAGACAGGCTGGTACCTCTCCAGGTGCGTGCGGGCCCACCCAGCCCCGCTCCTGCTTGGGGCTGGGGACCGGGGCGCTGGCGCCAGGACATGGAGCCACGCCAGCAGAGCTGCGCTGCCCTCCGAGCATCCTCCGGCGGTTCCCATGGCAACTCCCCGGCTCACAGGGTCCCGAGCCGGCAGGGCTTCAGCCCCACGCCATCGCGGCTTCAGCCACACGCGCCCACCGCCCCACTCTGAGCCCACCACCGCAGCTCCCATGCCAGGGTCTCACCACCCTCCACCCCCTCTGGCCAGCCGTCACCTCCTGGCCCCTCGGCAAGGGACCCACCATCTCGCACCCCACTGCGGAGAGCTGCTCCACAAGCCCCCCCCCCCCGAAACAAAAGCACCTTCCTCAGAGCCCTGCGAAGGCCTCTAATCCTCCTCATTCTCCTGCGGCGTATCACGCAGAAAACAAGGAAAAACCTGAAAACAGGCGAGAGGAGCACAGCATTGATGGAGGAGAAGGGAGCTGAGCAGGACAAGGGGTTCTGGGTAAGGGTGACTTCACACCTCCACTCTTCGGTAGGTCCCAACTCCTGGGACCGCCTGGCTGGGCAGAAGCCTGCTGGCCCAGCGCCTCTGTCCGAGGAGACTGTCCCCAGTTTTTGGTGCCAGTGCCCAGCTCTGGTCCCACGCTTTAAAACCAGTGGTAGAGAACTGCTGCAAAAAGAAAAGGCCAGAGCTAATGATTTCTGGAGAAACAGCCTTGCAGCAAGACTTGAAGCTCGATGTCAGATAGACTGGGAGGTTACAACATGAGAAAGAGGAGAAAACACCAGGAACAGTGAAGCCTTGCTCCGAGAGCCAGAGCGGGACAAGGCTCAATTCCCAGAGCTGAAGCAAGGCAGATTAAAGCTAGGAGCAAAGCCTTTCCACCACTTGAAACCTCCCAAATCCACGCATGGCTTTCAGGAGGAAGGATTTAAGCAAGCTCAAGGTCCTCGACCAGACTCAGAAGCTGACGGACAGCATCCTGAGGAATGAAAAGAGCGGACACACAGCTAGCGATGGGCTACCAGGGCAGCTGGATGTCTGCTGTGCCTCAACTCACCCCACTTCCCCGCCGGGCAGGCGAGACACAGCTGGAAAGGTCCACCTGGGTCTCAACACACATCCAGGAGAGATCCATATCAAGGGATCTCAAGGAAATTAAGATGCCTTGGAACAAGTGGGCAAGTCCCCTTGCAAATAAATGCCTGGTTAAAGCACAAAGTGGGCGCTTTGCAGTGGTGCAAAGGGCAGGGCAGCCCCAAGGGCTCTCCGCAGAGCCAGGTGCTCCTGCGGCAGCCGAGAAAAGGGAGGTGACGGGGTCTGCTGACGCTACCTGGTTGATCAGGGCCAGAAGATGAGGACTGGCTAGCAGGAGCTGCACAAGCATCTTACAGGGATGCCTGGAGGCTTAAACACCAGGTAGAGTTCAGCCTTTACAAAGCCACACAGGGGAAAATCCAGCCTGACGGCACACCAGCGAGCTGTCCTCCCCAAAAGGAACAGCCTGCTTCTCATGTGGACGAACAACCCAGAGACAGCTGGGGAATGCCAGCGTGGTGCTGGGCAGCTCTGCCACTGAGGCGAGGGGGCAGCTCCGCCAAACGCCTGCCCCATCCCTCGTACCATCCCCGGGCTGCTTCTGCCCCCAAGGCTGGCCGGCACAGGGAGGGTGGCTTTGCGCGTCCCATCCCGGGGACAAGCTCTGCCGGTCCCAGCCCCATCCACACCAGGAGCACTGCTGGAGAAATCCGCTTTGCGGCTGCTCCCTTCTCCCTCGTGTTTCCCATCCCGCATGCTCCCTCCATCACCATCACCCCAGCTGCAGGTGTGCGACCCTGGGGGCACCGGGTGACCTCCTCCAAGCAGCCACGTCCCCAGGTACCCAGAGGCCCTGCCAGCAAAGCCCTGCTCCCATCTCAGAAATGCCGTTTTCTGCATTTGTCAGAGTGCTCTAACTGGCCTGAAACAGCACCATTTTCAGCGTTACCATGGCGATGGCCGCCTGGTAAATGCCTGCAATGGAGATGAACGTGGAGGGCAGTCAATGGCCCATGGCCAGTCCCCAGCTGGCACCACCACCCCTTGCACCCCCCAGCCCTGCCTCCCGCAGCTGAGGAGCCCGACCGGAGCCCGCAACGTGCAGCAGGAGCTGTGGATGGAGGTAACCCCGCACACTCCCCCATGCTCCGTGTGCCCAGCACCCCTGGTCCAGTGTCCCTGGTTGGGCTCAGCCCATGGCTGTAGGAAAGACTGAGGCAGGAACATGTCGGGAGTAGATGCTTTGAGCAATTGATACATTTGCATATGTAGATTTTCCGAGTTGCTTTTCTTATGACTCCTTACAGTAAAAGCTGAACTCCCCCCCCCAGTTTGCCTGTGTCCCTCTCCCACCAGGACCCCACGCCTGGCTGCCCCCAAGCCACATGTCCTACCCACAGTAGAGCCCAGTGCTGTGGGACAGGGCACCATCAGGCCACCGGTTTGCTGTGACATGATGGGCCATGCCATCTCCTCCTCGTCCCCTGCAGAGCCAGGGCAGCTGGCCAGGGCGAGCAGCGTACTGGGAACCAGCAGGACTGGGAAACCTGGCAGCCACTCACAGAGAACCACCAGGGCCTTCTCCTGGGCACAGCCAAGAGTCATCCAAGGCCAACAGCCCCAGGGCATCCCCAATGATGGTCACGCAGAGCCAGGCTGTTGTCCGCTGCTCCACTGCTCCAGGCTCCTGGTGATCCAGCATGCGGCCAACGGCTCTATCCCGCCATCCCTGCCCACAGCCACTTCTGGAGGTGATGGCTCAGTGCATGAGATACTTCCTTGGGTGGATGGGAGAAGCAGGAGTACAGTACATGGTTGCAGAAGGAGCTTCAGGCAGGATGGTGACTGTTCACACCCCAAAGCAGGGGAGGGAGCAGAGTTATTAGACTCTCCCTCCTCCCGCCCAGACAGGGCCCTTCCCCTCCAGCCAGAACTTGGTAGCTGGTCTCCTTCAGGTCATTACTCATCCACCCTCTGCAAGCCGATGGCTGTTTACAGGGAGCTTCACAAGGTGGAGTAGCTACTAGAAGCTACATCACAGAAAAAGTGAGGTCGGGAGGACCTCTGGAGGTCTCCAGTCCAAACTCCTGCTCCGAGTTGGGCTGGCTGCAAAGCCAGAGCAGGTCGCTCAGGACCTTGCCCTGTCTCTCTGAAAACCTCCAAGGACGAGGTGCCACCACCTCTCCAGACCCCATCCCAGGGCTTGCACCACCCTCCTGGGGAAGCAGTGTTTCCTCACACCCAACCAGCGTTTCCTGTGTCCCTGCTCATGGCCTCCTGCCCTTCTATGTCCCTCCGAGATGAGCCTGGCTCCATCTTGACCCCCAAAATCCAGAATGACTTGTCAGAAACACTACTCACTGGCAGAGCCGTGAGGACGTTTGCTGCCATCTCCCCATCACCTCTGAACATCATGGAGCAAACCCCGAGCAGAGAGCAAAGCTGTGGGGGTGAGCACAGCGCATACCCCCCAGGCCACCACAGAGCCCTCAGCACCCAAGTCCAGCTCCTCGAAACTGAGTCCTGTTGATCTGAAAGCAAACGTAACAGCGATATTTGAAAGGCGTTTGCTGGAATTGCCCAAGTGAGTTTCTAAATCTCTTCTTGATAAATGCCGTAGAATGGGGAGAACTTTCAGGCAGAGTTTTGCCCTGTGCTGACACCGGGTTCGTGATGGTTCACAGCGCTCCTAAAAACCTTGTCCCTTTGCAATGGCTACTCCAAACCGAGAGCCTGAAAGCCACGGGGGAAAACACGGGCTCGTCTTGGAGACTGGCATGAAAGGCCCCTAGGGACACTCTGCTGTTGCTAGCACTCCCGACATACTACTCACTGGTTGAGCGCAGAGGGGTTTGTTGGGAATTTACAAGAAAAATGCTGTTTAATTTATGCATTTACATAGATAATAAGTTTGTTGAAAAACATGGCCTTAATCTCCAGCAGGTTTTCAGATCAGTGACCACGGCTTGCTGGGAGCCTGGAGCCCTCAGCACAAGAAGGACGTGGAACAGTTGGAGCGGGTCCAAAAGAGGGCTACAAAAATGATCCGAGGGCTGGAGCACCTCTGCTATGAGTACAGGCTGAGAGAGTTGGGCTTGTTCAGCCTGGAAAAGAGAAGGCTGTGGGGAGACCTGATTGCAGCCTTTCAGTACTTAAAAGGAGCCTATAGGAAAGATGGGGACAATCTTTTTAGTAGAGACAGCAGTGACAGGACGAGGGGTAATGGTTTTAAACTAAAACAGGGTAGGTTTAGGCTGGATATAAGGAAGAAATTCTTTACAATGAGGGTGGTGAAACACTGGAACGGGTTGCCCAGAGAGGCAGTGGAGGCCCCATCCCTGGAAACCTTCAAGACCAGGTTGGACACGGCTCTGAGCAACCTGATCTAGTTAGCGGTGTCCCTGCTGGCTGCGGGGGGGGTTGGACTAGATGACCTCTAGGGGTCCCTTCCGACCCAAAACTTTCTATGATAAGAGACGAAATTCAAACGTTGCTTGAAGGTGTCAGCTAACTACCCCAGCCAAAACCAGGACACACGGGCTTGGGAATTCAGAACCACAAAGTCACTACGCACGGCCCAGCCATCCCAACCGAGGCTTTTCCAGCTTGGGTGCTTTCCGCAATTAACCTTTTTCTCTGATCTATTATTTTGCAGTGTTGGGTTTGAGGATGACTGAACACCAATCCCCCTCCACAACCAGCACGCAGGCTCACATTCCATGTTTCAAGGGACGCTTTCGTATTTGTGGCAGGCTCGCTGGGACCATTAAAGAAAATGGCATATTTGTGTTACCCAAGGAATTAATTAACTAAGAATCTTTCAGTCCTGGGTTGACCTTCTAACTTCCCAGCGCTGGCAGCCGATACCCTGCATGCACGCATCTCCCCACTCGCATTCCATGGCTTCATCCACCGACACCTGGAAAACCACCAAGGCTGGAGATCCCCCTCTCCGCTCTCTCCAGTGGCCGCGGGGGAAGGTTTTCCTCACCTCTGACCCGAACCTGCCAGTTCGCAGCCATGTCCCCTCCTCGCGTCGTCTGCCCCAGCCATTCCCCTCCTCCTCCATCTGAGCCACGAACAGACAAAACCGCCTGGGCATGGGGGTCACTCCTTGCCATGCGGCACTGGTGCGGTTGGTGACGGACCCTGTCGCACCTCCCTGGGACCGCCTGGCCCTGGGGGCACCGGCAAGGGCTGTCACCGCAACACACACTCGCGGCAGGTGGCCTTCGAGGTGGCCTCCCCGGCTGCGACCCTGCAGGGCGGCTCTCGGGAGCCCACGGCGTCGCAGTCCGCGGGGTGCCCCGGCAGAACGCGGGGCGTGCCCCAAGCCCTTCCCCTGGCTGTGCTTACAGATGCGCCGCTGAGCGATGCTCATCTGCGACGGCCTCCGGCAGAGCGCTACGGTCGGGTTTGGATAACTAGCCCCGTTTTCCTGCCCCGTCAGAAACCCTCCCCACGCTGGCCGCAGTCCTTGCGCAGGAAAATAAAACAAAAAAGTGATTCTGCGGACAAGATGCGAGCTAGCAGCCCTCTTGCCCAGGAACTGCACTGACAGACCGGCACAAACCTTGGCCCGTCAGTTGTCCTCGGCATTTTTCCTTTCATTGCTCTCTTGCTGAGATCGTTTTTCACCGCTTCCCCTTCCGAGCAGTCTCTGCTGCTACTGCAGCCTGATCGAAGCTGCCAAATTCAAGGTGACCCGGGGCAGGGCTCTCTGGCAGTCTGCCGGTGGCTGTCGCGTCCTCACAAGCTGCAGGGTCTCCGCTCCCAGCCTGCACGTTGGCATTTGCCGTGCACGCTGCCGTGGTGCTCGGGACCCCGGGGTGGCTGACGCTGGGACATGGCCGGTGCGTGGTGACCTCCACGGTGCTCGGGTCCGAGCCGTGCTCAGGGCCAGGCCCTTCCCCTGCCCCGGGGTGGATTTGCAGCCTCAAGCTGACAGCACCCAGTTTGCACCTCCCGGTCTGTGGCATCTGTGGCTTCCCGGGAAGACGCTGTCACAGCAAACTACCAGCTCCTCCAACTCCCCTTGTGCAGGCAGCGAAGGAACCCAGTACCCACCAGACTGAGCCCACCTCGACAGATAAAACCCGCCACCACCATGCAAGCAGAATCCAGCTCCATCCGTGGTCAGAGCTGCATAAAATCAGGACAGGTCTAACACTGGCCCCTAAGTTACTCCTCCACCTCCTCAAGGTAACCTGGGTGGGGGTATCGTGCCCAAACTACCCCGGATACTGCACAGAGGCTCCCTCCCTCCCTCCCCGTCGCGAGACATTTGCTGCTCTGCCTCGCAGGAGGACGAGCCAGCCCTGCATGGCTGTGGCTGTGCAACCAGGGACTTGGCTTTCCCTGAAGCTGCAGCACCCCCAGTTTGCAAGCACAGTTTCCAGCTTTCCTCACGTCAGGAGATTATCTCCATGAGAGCACGTCCTTGGGGGGAAGCTCCTGGCCACATCCAGCACGGGTGTAGGGACAGGAGCAAGGGGAAGGCTGCTCAGCGAAGGCAGGGTGAGAGAACAGAAGGCTCCAACTCAGAAGTCAAGATCAACAATGTCCCCAGTAGCTTCCCTGTGGAGAAGCTCCTGCAGCTCCTCCTGTGCCCCCACCAGCACCCCCTGCTCCCAGCGGGACAGGAGTTCTCCCCCAGGTCTGGCCAAAAGCTCCCGCTACCCCTGGTCACCCACCAAACCTCCCCGAGGCAGCAAATCCTGCAGAAGAGGCACGTGCGATGAGCAGCACTGGAGAACGGGCTCAACTTCAAGGACACCACCAGCAGCGCAGCTGGGGAGGACGTGCCGCCAAAGCTCTCTCCGAGAGACACAGCACCACACAACTGAAAAATAACTTTACATAACTAAACCCTGCAGTTTACGGAGAAGGCGTCGATAATTGCCCGCTCCGCCACCCCGAGCAGCCCCTGAGGAGCTGTGAGGCACTTGGGGACCCCCAGGGCGGAGAACAGGGTCCGAGCAGGCGCCAGCCACGCTCTGCTGCGGGCCAGAGCCGCACCGGCACGTTCCAGTACGGCTACGGAGGGGGGCCGGGACAGAGCCACAGTCTGGAGCTTTGCTCAGAGCTACATTAAAATGCTTGAACTGTGCTAGCCCTAATGATGAGCAGAGCTGTCAAACAAGGAGCTTGTCCCAGCTAATTATCTCTAACGAGGGCAGAGTGTCAGGGTCCCCGAGGAGCTGGGCAGCAGCTTCCCACTCAGCTCAGCTGCAGAAGAGGGAGAAGATAAGCAAATGTCATTGTGCTGGCCTAGCTACAAAACCATTAATTAGGGAAATGCAAACTTCTATGCCAGTTTGCTCTGAAGAACCTGGACTCGCCGGAGCCGAGACATGCAGGCAGGCTGGAAACATCCCAGCTTTTGCCACAAAACCTGTCCCCCGCAGCGCTGAGCCTCCTGTCCCCGCGCAGACAGCGCGGCCCCAGCCTGGCAGCCCCCGACCAGCCAGCCTGGGGCTGCGCAGAGCTGCCACACTCACCCCTTGCGCAGGCTTGAACACGTTCCCTAGCCCAAGAAGCAGCAGAGAAGACTGGGTTTCATGAAACGCTGCCATTTAGGTCACATTCACCTCAACCACCTCCCTCATCCCCAGCCACCTAGCACAGCCCTGCAGAGGCTCTGTGCCTGCCCAGTGCTGCCTCTGCAGCACCTCTCTCCCAAATCTTTCAGGCAGACGTCGAGGCACTGGCAATTTCTGCTCCCCTGTGGTCCTACTCCATTCCAGTGCAGAGGGGACCAGCTACTCACTGCTCCAGAAGCCCAGTTTCTCTCTTACCACGGGTCCTGTGGCTCAGAAGCCAAGACTTGCCCTTATGCGCTAGAGAGGGGGGGCGTGTCTCATCCCAAGGCGAGGTTACGGCAAAGGCCCTTCCTGAGGCGACAATCCAGAGGCACAGCTCACATGAGGTCCATCCTGCAAGCTCTGCACTTGTGCCTCACCTCAGAGAGCTGAAGGGAAAGGAGGAGAGGCTGCTCTTTCCCCAGCCAGAAACCCACTGCAGGACCATGAAGCTTACAGGCAACACCAGCGGTACTCAGTGCCATTCACTAGCACATAATTATTAACTGCTCTTCAGCCCCTTGTTGCCAGACAGGAGCAAAGGCTTGAACAGCCACTTCAACTACAATTTTACAAAAGAAAATTTAATTAAAAGTCACCAACTTCAAACAGAAACAGCGCTGAAACCCCAGAGGTCAGAGTGAGCCCTAGGGCCAGCAACTGCGGCTGGGGAGCCCAGCCCCGCCTGCCGGCAGGCACCATCAGACAGGAGTTTCGGGTCGTGTGGGGGGGCACAGTCGCCTCTGCTGCAGGAGGGGGCTGGGGATGGATTTAAATTACAGCACCACTGCACCTTGCAGGCCCTGCCATAATATGCTAACGAGCAACGAGCATCAGAGAAAAGTTTACCGATATTCCCAAACTGTGTATTTCATTTTATAGCGTGATCAAGCTCTCAACAGCAGTCAACCCCCCGTCCAGGCAGAAGAACCACATGAAGTCAGTCTTACAAGAGCCCTTCCAGAGGCCACAGGACAGAAATTCTTTCCTTGGCCCACAGGAACTATCCCTCACTGAACTCAGGCTGTCATTGGGCTCTGATAACCGCAACATGCTCCTGGGCATGCTCTCCACGTGGCCCCTTGCACTCAGGCGTCGTTCAGGCGGGAGACTCGCTGAACCCCACAGCTTGATCTGCACCAGGGGGTTTGCTCCAAAGGTTTCTTTCCTTCTACTGCTTCTGCAGCGCCTGTTCTTTCAGCTGGCTGACGAGCTCTTCCGCGTACACCTTAAAGAGCGGGACAGGGTCCTGAAACAAGGCAGAGCACAAACCACTCAACGGAGCGAACCCGAGCAGCAGGAAGGGGTGAAGTATAACAGTGAGCCCATGCTGCAGGAATGCTAACAGGTAAAACCAGGGGAAGATGCGACCGGGTGTTTTCAGTGCCAGAACAAGGCAGTCTGCTACTCCTCCAGACACAGCTGCTGCTCAGCTCTGCCACCTTGCCTCAGAGATGACAGGCACCTGTGTGGGACATTCACCAGCTTTCCCAGTTCTGCCTGCAGAGAAGAATCAGCAGCTCCCAGCGATCCCTCTCCTTCTAAAAATACTTGCCTCCCTCCTCATGCTGTCCTCTATCACAGCTGTACTGAAGCATGCTGGGTGAACATACTACTCCGAGAAGCTGCAGCTCCGCAGGGCTCAGGGTTCAGCACCACCTCCCACAGTGCTCCTGACCCTTCCAGCCCTGCTGCAGCCGCAACGGGAGCCAACAGGTCTGGGGGAAATGTCACCACGAGACCCCACCACTCCAGGAAGCCCTTCTGCCCCAGCAGCTCCCCGGTGCACCCTCCTCTGCACATCGCTCCTAACAAGCGAGCTGCAGCGAGAGGGTCTCAGACTGAGCGAGCCCCGAGCTTGCATCCACATGTCCCCAAGCACAGTAAGTACAGCAGATGGCAAGCAAAGGCAAAGATGCTCACACAGCGGGGCAGGAGATATGAGTATTTCTCCTCTGATCAGGGGACCCAGTTTACGACGTGCTTTAACCCAGCCCCAGGTTTTGGACACCCAAGTTTAGCCAAGCTCATATGGCTGCGCGGGAGTTTCGGAGCACCGCTTCCATCGCTCAGGCTGCTCAGACCAGCTGGGCGCACAGCCTGACGCGCCTAAGGCACCTCGGTGCTAAGCACTGCCTCAGGAACTCACCTTTTTCTCTCGGAGCCTCTGTTTTTCTATCGCTTCTTCTAAACTCAAGCCAACCCATTCAGCTTCCTCTTCTGGGATTGCAAATTCCTGGGAGAAAAGAAGGAGCAGGTGGTACAGTCTTTCAAGGTGACCAAGATGCAAATCCTTTCTATGCCCAACGCACACAAACATGGGATGTGGTAGGAATGTTGCTACGGATAAATCTTAACACACCGGGTCCCTCATTTCCAGCACACAAAGTCCACTTCCCTGCTCTCCTTTTCCCTTAGCAAGGGCCCTGCTTCCCCTGATCAGTCGTGTCCGTTGCTGTGCCTCTCCTTTGTGGAGTTCTGGGGCTGTTTCTCAGCACAACTCCACGGACTGTGGACACTGGGAGTGTTTCTGTCCTGGCAGCCATTGCCAACTGCACAAAACTAACCCGCACACGGGCAGCCTGGGTTCCTTGCTGCAGCACCAGTACGAATTCTCACTGCTGTCAGCAGTGCCAACTCCTCCCCGTGCTTATTACAGACCCTGACTGACCCTGGTCACAGCAAAAATACAGGCTTTCATCTTCCTAAACCAGTACAGAAATTAGCAGCTGAGAGAGACAAGGAGAACCTGACAGACGATGTTCAGGTCTTCTCTGCCCACACCCCTAACTCTAAAGGCAGGAGCATCAACACCGGTTTGCACTGTGCCAGGGCAATCAGGGCATCATCAGCCTGCACAAGCAGCAAACAACTGCAGCAAACAGCAGACAAACAGCAGCAACCGCTGCAGGGAGCGGGGCAGGCACCCACCTGGTACTTGTTATAGATGGCCTCTCTCCTGGCTGGATCGTCGGGATGCAGTTTAGGATCTCGCCGCGCGAGTCGCAGCAGCATCGTTCGCTTCAAATCCATCCCGAGCTTCGAGCACATATCGACTTTTGGAGTCTGGAGAAATAAAGTGCGATGTTAGAGCGCACCGAGAGACCAGCTACCACAGAATAAAGTCTGCCAGCACGTAGACAACGCTGACAGCTTATCCATGCGCTCTCCGGACACGTGGTGTGAAAGGGGAAAGATCCCTTGGATTTGTTCTGGAGTTAATTTGAACCATATAGAGACATAGGTTGGAAAAGACCTCTAAGATCATGAAGTCTCATTGTCAACAAAACACCCCCACGCCTGCTAAACCATGTCCCCAGGTGCCACGTCTACACGTTTTTTGAACCCCTCCAGGGATGGTGACTCCACCCCTGCCCTGGGCAGCCTGTTCCAAACCCTGACCGCTCTTCCAGTAAAGAAATTTTCCCCAATACCCGATCCAAACCTCCCCTGATGCAAGTGAGGCCACTGCCTCTCGCCCCATCGCTATTTGCTGATGGTTCTGATCTTTAACACCGAGGGCTCCAGGCAAAGGGGGCACTAAGGGCTGGCAGTGAGCAGGGGCGGAGGCCGGCGGGCAGGGGCGGCGCAGGGCCATGCCTTGAGGATGTAGAAGTCGAAGCCGTAGGCCTGGTCGATGAGGTCCAGCGTCCGCATGGTGACGGTGATGGTCAGCCTGGCGTCCAGGATCTCGCTGTAGAACTCCCGCTCGAAGAGCTGCGGCTTCCACGTCTTGGGCAGCCTGGTGGAGAGCTGAGCGGAGGAACGGGGCTGAGCCGGCGCCGGGGTCCGCGCCGCCCCACCGGGACGCGGCGGAGACCGCCGCGGGCAGGCGCCGCTCCCCCGCAGCGCTCACCTTGTCATTGCGCGCGTACCGGTAGCCGCGAATCCAGCCCTCGCCGCCCCACAGCCCCTCGTGCGCGGCGGGCGGCAGGTACACCGGCACCGGCACGTCCTGCACGCGCTCCCGCTCGCCGGTGCGCGCGTTCCGCCGGTACCGCACGCCCAGCGGCCTCCAGTGCACGGGGGTGGGCGGCGTGTCGTCCCGCAGCGCGGCCAGGTAGTGCTCGGGCAGCCGGGCGCAGATCCCCTCCCGCAGCCGCAGCGCGGGCCACAGCCGCGGGGCGTACCGGTGCAGCGGCATCGCCCCGCCACTGCCGCCCTCTTCCGCTCCCAGCGGCCACCGCGACCGGAAGCGGAGCCGGCACCGCCTCTGATTGGCCGGCGAGACGGCAGAGCCACGACGGCGGCCGGCGAGGGCCGCGTCCCGCCCGAGCGCGCCCCCTGCCGCAGCCGCCGCGCTTCCCCTCAGCCACCACCGCCTTTATTAAACTGTGAAACCCGCCAGCGCTGAAATTCACCGTACAAAATAATCGCGGGTGTTGACAGCAAAGAAAATAAAAAAGAATCTTCCCGCTCCCGACCCCCGCATTCGCTCAGCTTTGACCCCCGGTAACTCGGCCCCCCCGGCCCCAGCACACCCGGGGCCCGCGGCTGTGGGAGAGCGCAAAAAATAAAATCCGAACCCGACACAGACCCTCACGCTGGCGGGGCTTCTCACCCCGCTGCAGCGGGAATTATTGCTTTCTGAGGCGGCCGGCGGCCGCGCCGCCGCTGTGCAAACCCAGACCTGGGGTGGGGGATGGGGAGGGGGAAATAAAAGTGCCTGAAAGTGGTAAAAGTGGTGAGGGAACCCTGAGGGCCCCGCGAGGCCCACGGCCTCCCGCCATGCTGTCGGGGATGGCGGCAGTGCGAAGCGACGCGGGGCATGGGCGGGCGCCCTTCGCTCCCCCTGCGCCTGCCCGACGTCCGAGTTTTGGAGGGGAGGGAGGGAGAGCGATAAAGTGCAGAGCCGAGCAGAAGGCTGGGCGCTTTTCAAAGCAAAGAAATAACCCCGCTTCCTACCACCTAGGAGGGAAATCCTTCATCGATAGCTCTCACCTCCCCGGAGGGGTCTGCGGACGGGCTCCCAGCAGCACACACCGGACCCACCACAGCTGGACCAAACCAGCAAGGAACGATGTGTTTCAGCCCTTATCTACAAAATAAGGATGGTCAAAGACAACCCGCCTCGTCGCCCAAGTTTCTGCCCTTGCTTTCCAACGCCTGCGTGCCCTACAGCAAGGCTAAGGCGAGACCAACGCTGCCCAGGAGGTCGTGGCCACCCGGGCAGCCCTCGGCCATGCTCCCGGCTGGGTGGGACGCTGCCGGTGGGCTCAGACCAGCCGCAGCACAGCAGGCCGGAGGAGCAGGGCGTCCGCAGCTCAGACACCGTCCTGGAGCTCCAGTGGTGCTCAGGCAGAGCTGTGCGCATGTCGAACCCACGGAAGGGAGGAAGACTGTGAATACCTGAACATCGAGAGAGGACAGGGCACAGCGCAGCAGCCTGGCTCCTTCCAGATGAGCTAAGAGGGCTATAGTTAAACATGGATTAAACCCTGCTGCTGCTGCTGCCTCTTGCATGTCCCCGTGAGTGTTTTTTTCACATTCCTGCCAAGCGTGATCCTGAATCCAGGGCCCAAGTCCCGGCCTCGCTCTTCTCACCCAAAATCGGGATGAGATAAGAGCAGCAGCACCTCCTGTTTCACAAGGAGAGGGGCTCCAGCCCCCGTGGAGATGGCGGCCACCAGCTCCCTCCCTCCCCATCAGCACCAAGGGCACGTGGCAGCATTTGCCCCCCAGATCAGAAGAAACCCATTCTTCTCTCGGGTTCAAATGACGATTGCAGGATGGCAGGGGAAATCCCCGTCCCACAGTCCTCTGCTAGGACAGCGGGCTCAGGGAAGAGCCCAGCAGCCAAAGCCCTGGCTTCAGCTCAGCGTGGGCTAAGCCCAAGCCTCACGGATGCAGCAGGAGGGAAGGAAGGGTTGGCCATTTGCCCCAGGGCCACAGGGAGGTGGGGGACAGGCTATTCCTTGATCTAGAACCACGAAGAGCCTGCCCCATCCCAGCAGAAAAGCAGAGGTGGCCTCAAACTTGCCTTCACAAGACAAGCCCACCACCTTCATCTCTAAACCCGGTCCATACTGCTCTCTCCCGGCCAGCGAATGAGCATGTAAGAGGATTGCTGCTGTGCGAGAGCGGGGCAGCCCAGGCAAAGAGCAACCTCACCAGCCCTCCACCTCCACGACCGGGAGCTGAGAAGTTTCAAGTCACGGCATAGAGCTCCTCACGGTCGTTCTGGCAGATCTGATAGCGACAAGTGAGCTTCTGTGGCCAGGCCCAAGGCTTCTTATGCTTGTCCCGAGGAGGAAGCAGGAAAGCAACGCTGCAAGCCACCAGCACGTGCCAGATGCTGTGGGTGTAGTAATAGTTCTCATTGGTTTCCATGAATGCATATACTGAGATGGCCACGAAAGCCAAGGCGATCCCTGGGAGGAGGTAGAAAACCCAGCGCTTCCACGAGGAGGGGTAGCAGCGTCTGCGCTTCACTCCGTGGTAAACCTGGAGGTGTGAGAGCACAGAAGGGCTAAGCAGCCAGCCTGATGCTCAACCTGATGCTTAGGCAGGAGGAAAACAGGCAGCGCTGACTGACCCAGGAGCATCTGCCGACCCCACAGCAAGAGGGAGCCCCCAACACCCCTGGGAAATTCAGCCTCCCCCCTTCTGGCACAGGCTGCCCAGGGAGATTGTGGAGTCTCCTTCTCTGGAGATATTCAAGACCCGCCTGGACAAGGTCCTGTGCAGCCTGCTGTAGGTGACCCTGCTTCAGCAGGGGTGTTGGACTGGATGACCCACAGAGGTCCCTGCCAACCCCAAACATTCTGGGATTCTGTGATTCTTGGGCCCATCTCTGGCGTGCAAGAGCCCCTGCCCAGCTGCAGCACCAAAGCCCAGCATGCAGAGGGCAGTGGTGATGCCACAGCTCCTGCCCAGGGCACGGACATCAGCCGACTGCTCCGGGGCAACGCTGGAGCCCCAGGCGTGCGCTCCACTGGAGCTCCGGCAGCTGGACTGTGCTGAGACCCACAACCAGGCGATTTCTCAGCTCTCGGAGGGATGGGAGGCGAATCTCTTGCCCTGCACCCCCTCCACCTGGGGGTCTTGAGGAGATCAAGCCCCGCCTGTGGGTCGGCCTGAGTCTGGGGTCTGCTCTGCCACCATCGTTCTCTGGAGGGGAGCAAAGGGGAGCAGGTCCTGCCCGGCTGCCCCTACTTACCCACGCTGCAGTCATGATGATGAGGGCAAAGAGGCAGGGAGCCATCATGTTCCACACCCCTCTGCGGTCCAGCTGCAGGGACATGGCAATTAGCAGGGTCCCCAAGACGAAAAGGACCTGGGAATGAGACACCCACCACTACTGTCAGCAGCTCACCTGCTGCCAGCCATGACAGAGACAGGGAGGACCTCACCTCCCGGCCGCCCAGCCCTGCGTGCATGCAGGGCTTGGGAGCAGAGTCCTCAGAAGGAGAAACCAGATGACCCACAAACCTTTCCCACAAGTCCCAGTCCCTACAAGCATGCAGGTTCACGATCCAAACTCCTGGGACAAAACAACCCACTGGTTTAAAAATCAGGGTGGCACTGGGTGACAAAGAGGCTTTGTCACCAAGCTGGGCTGTGAGAGGGCTCAACATGGCCACCTGTGGCGTGGCTGGCTCAGGTCTGGCCCTGCTGCACGGGGTTACCTGACACTCACGTATTTCACAATCTTCTTCACTCGAGACATGCACAGGATCGTCACCCAGATGGACACCACGGAGCCCAAAAAGTCACAGTACTGTAGTGTGTCGTAGTCCATGATGCACATCACCGCGACGCCTGGCTGGTCGCACGCGTGGTAGAACTAGAACCAGGGACAAAAGCAAAGGCTGACGTGAGTCCAGCAGCACCACACAGTTCGCTGGGAAGGAGAGGCAGGAAAAGGCTCAGCCCGTGGCGTCCAGGATCCCGCCCGGCAGTGCCTGGGGGAAGCTCCACCGATCCACCGTGGCGTTATGGAAAGCAGACGGGAGCAGCCATCAACCTGCACCCTCCCAGCAGCAGCCAAGAGCTCCTAGGACAGCACCCATTAAGTGCGTGATGCTCCCACCCTGTCTCTGCTCCCTGGGGTCCAACCCCCAAATACGACCACCTGCAGTGCGGGTGGAAGAGCCCAGTGAAAACAACCCTCTTGTAAGCTCTGACGGGGCAGGACATGTCCGTGGAGGTGCTTGTCCAATGATCCTAGCAGCTCCTTGTGGAGCTCCAGGCTGGACTGCCCCACCAAGGACTTCAGTCTGATGCGGCATTCCTGGTGCTCAGTGGGAGCTGGCAGGGGACCCGACAAAGGGCAAGCCCTACCGTGGAGAAGAACATGGTGTAGGTGTAGACAGAGGCCTCCACCAGGTAGTAGCGATACACAGCAACCGCTATTGCCGGCAGGAACATGAGGTTGCTCAGGGTGAGCAGGAGGGTGGCCAGGTTCTGCGCGCCGACAGACTGGGCCTTGGTATCATCCGTGCAGCTCCACCCGCCCCAACCTGTGGGGCAGAGAGGCTTGTGTGGATCTCGCGTGCCTTACCTTGTCCTCCCGCAGCACCCAGCAGGAGCCTGGGACACCTCAGAAGAAGCAATCACATCCCTGGGCTACCCCCTTGCCCCCTCGCCCTTGCTCCACCAGCCACTCATGCTCCTGTTCTGAGGATGGTCTCATTACTCATTGCATGCTCTGCTGTGGAAAGTGTTGGAGAATCCCAGTAGAGCCCCGTGTCTGCTCTGAGGACATCCCCCAGGTTGTTCTCATGTAGCAGATGCTGTTCCACATACAGCATGGGTCTGTGCAGGCTGGTACCTTCCATCCCTACAGTAACTCAACACACGTGCTACTTGCTGGCGGTACATCAAGCGTTCGAGGCTCAGATGCTTCAGATGATGGTGTAGGCTGGCTGCAAGATCCCAACAGATCCCAGGAACCAGGGTGGAGAATGATCCACAGCACTGAGGAAGCCACTGTACTCCTGACCTCCCACCTCTCACAGCAGGGTAGACTGCCAGGCCAGCTCAGGTTGCTCTGAGCCTTGCCCACCTGAGTTTTGAAGATCTCCAAGGATGGAGACCTGGATACTGTGCAAAGACGAGCAGCTCTGACGGGGGAAAATCTGTCTTCTTCGATTTAGCAGCAAGTTTCCTTGCTGCAGCCTATGTCTGCGGCCTCTTGCCCTTCCCCTGCGCTCCTCCAGAGGAGTCCAGCTCCAGGGTCCCTGTAACCGCCCTGAGCAGCGGAAGGCGTGTCTCAACCCCCCTCCAACTCCTCTTCCCCAGGGCGAGCAACCCCTCAGCCTGCGCCCACGGTGACAGCCAGGCCTGCGCAGGACTGTGGGAGCGACAGATTCCTCGAGGACAGTGCATGGCACAGGGCACAATTCTCAGCCTGCCAACTGGACACCAAGGACTGAGCTGAGACGGTCTCCTATGAACTCAAACCTGCCTTTTCTTTTTTTTTTTTTTCTTAATTTAAAATCTTTTAATTCAAGATTAGGATGCCCACGCTCTCCTTCTGGGGAAAGGAGGTCAGTCACAGCGCAGCCTGGGTACGTGCAGGCACTCCATGGTCAAGAAGCAGAGTTAAAAGCAGCCTCCAGCCCAGTACAGTGCCACCAGCAGCCACACCAGCAGCTCTGCCCCTCCTGCCGGCTCCCTGCCAGGCAGTGCCCAGGGAGGCTGCTCTCTCCAGCTCATTTCTGGGTCACGAATATGCAGATGGGGCACTTTGCTCCGAGCGATTCTGCAGAAAGCTGTCCTCAGCCCGATTCCCCTGTTCCCTCGGGGTGCTCCATGCTTCCCAGAACCTGGCACCCCTCGGGGAGATGAGGCTGCTGCTCTCCACCCCGCTCCTCAGCCACCCTCAGCACTGCAGCAGACAGCAGGGACGTCCCGGCTTGCACCCAAAGCGGCCGCGACCCACACCGTGCCTTGTCCTCCTGCCGAGAGCAGGCACACGGATCCACCCAAGCACAGCAGAGCTATCATCTTCCCTACACCACCGTCTCCCGCCCAGTCCTCTCATCCCATTAAGATAATTAGCGGCTGACACAGACGTTCCTCCTCCACGGGCACCTCCGAGCCTAAGGGCTGGCCTGCGTGCTGGCTCTTGGCAGGAGACAGCACCGTGGCAAAGCACAGCCAGGGACCGCAGCCCAGCCCCCATCCCAAACCGGGACCCCACGTAACAAACCTCCCTGAGAGGCAGAGGCTCCCATGCAGCCCTGCCGGCACCCGGATCTCTCTGGGGATGCTCAGCAGCACCTCTCCAAGCCCTGGGGGACTCCAAGCTGGAAGCCAAACTCCCAAGCTGTCCTCAGCCCGATTCCCCATCTCCCACGGGGTGGTCCATGCATCCCAGACCCCAGCACCCCCTGGGGAAGTCAGGATGCTCCCCAAGAGGCCAGCACAGGTGCCGAGGGCTCTTTGGGCAGGCACTGCGACACCAGGCTGCTGCTGGCAGCTGCAGCAGACCCCAGGCTCCCCTACCCAAACGCCACCACTAAAACATGCGTCCTCCCCTCGGGCAGGGTGGCAAAGCTTCCTAGGAACACGCGCTCACCGGCCTTGCAGCTGCAGCCAGCATAGAGGTAGCCGTGTCTTCTCAGGAGGCTGCACTGTCCGTAGGGCCCACAGTCATTGAAGCAGGGGGTGAGGTATGCGAAGACGGTCACTCTGGCTTCTGCGGCGTTACATTCACTGCAGGAGAGTGGGTCGCGCTGGCAGCCCGGTCCTGCGCGGCAGCCTTGTGCCCAGCGAGCACCCTGCTCTGGAGGGTCAGGCCACGCTCCCGCGTGCAGGTTCCCCGCTGTTTCGGGATCTGCCTCGTCCCTCCCAAGAGCTAGGAGCAGAGTCGGCTCCCTCTCCACCCGGGCTGCCAAACCAACGCGCAGGCGGGTGACAATTCTCCCCAGATCCCCATGGCAGGCCCCAGTGCCCATGGCTGGTCCTCAGGACCAGCATCGCCAGCACTGTTGTACAGCACGTGCTCGGCCCCTCATGCGAGGAACCAGCAGGAAGGCAAACCGCAGAGGTATGGGCACAGCTGCCTGCATCTTAGCACTGGAACAGGCTGCCCAGGGAGGCCGTGGAGTCTCCTTCTCTGGAGATATTCAAGACCTGCCTGGACGAGGTCCTGTGCAGCCTGCTGTAGGTGACCCTGCTTCGGCAGGGGGGTTGGACTGGATGACCCACAGAGGTCCCTTCCAACCCCGAACATTCTGTGATTCTGTGATCTCAGCAACCCCTCGAAGAGGTAACAAGCAGCATCTTCATTTACCCGTTTATCACCTCAAAATCCACCTGGGGAAGGGGAAGCTCATCCAAGCAGGCTCCGCCATCTGTGGTCTGCACGAGGTGCAGAAGCTCGGCACCAGACAAGCTGCTTGGGTGCTCACCAGAGAGCGAGTCGGCACCGCCACCCACCCCAGACGAGCCCACGGCAGGGCGGTGAGGACAGGGGTCCTGTTTTGCTCACGCCAGCCCAGGGCAGCGGGATGCGGAGGCAGAGGGCTCTGAACCGGCCCCAAGGCGGGACGACACACCAGACTCACCCCTGGCCCTTTGGGCAGACGAGCTGCATGGAGAGGAACCAGTCATCCGTCTGCGGGTACAGGACAATCAGCATCGCTTCGGCAGAGGACGTGCTCACGCTCAGCGTGTAGCCCTGGAAGAAAGCTTAAAGAGAAGAGAGTGCCGTGACATGCCAAGATGAGGGGAGAAGGGCCCACGCAATCCCAGGCTGAGACGGATTGCACAGGGATCAAATGCTCCTGTGGCTCCTTGCTCCCATCCTCAGGAGGCACCAGGGCGATGGAAAGGACCCTTGCTCCTGAAAGCTTTTTCATTCATCTCAGCTCTCGGTACCTCCCTAGACAGCACAGGGCAGCTGGAACAGCCTCTTTGCTTGGCTAGTTCTCCAGTCCAGAGTTTAGCTTCTCTGCACACCAGCAATGCTCTGGCCATCCCCAAACCTCCTGCCAACAAGGCTGGAAGAGCCCCAGCTGGTAACCAGACCTTCCTTTGGTGAAGGCTAACTCCCGGCTCACCCCAGCACCCTGGGCACGTGCCAGCACGAGGACCTCAGGAGGGTTCGCGCCAAACTCAGCGCCCCTGGGACACCCTGTGTCAGGTAGCAGCTCATGGGGTCTGCAAGCCAAGCCCTGAGCTGGCGGCGGGTGCCAGCGTCTCTCCTACCTGTGCTGCAGTTCTGCGTGGCGTTGAGGGACAGCACCGGTGAAGCCGCACTCACACACGCTACCACGGTGGCATTGGCCAAGCTCACGGACGTCTGCGCAAACAGAGCAGCGTCCCACGTCAGAGCGCCCCGATGCCACCCCCCCCATGACTCATCTCCCACCCTGCCCACGGTGTACGGGAGCTGCCGGTGACGATAAATCCTGCCGACCAAGGCCACTCATCAGCTCCGCAGCTCTTTCTGGGCAAACCTGTGTTCACCTCGCCCTGCGCGGCCATCGTGTTCCACGCTGGCTCAACGGCAAGGGAGCCTGCCAGGGGACCGCATGGGGGGCACTGCCCCAGAGCTGGGACCCTCACACACCGCCTCAGCACGGGCGCGGGGCGGCAGAAGCCAGAGGCAGCGGGACATCAGGGCTAAGCCCTGCTCCAGCCCTCAGGAAGGTTCACAGAATTTCAGGGGGCTGATTTTGGGGTGTCACTGCAGGAGCCTGGGAATCGGCGACTTGGGCAGGAACATCCCCAGGTTTCCCTGCTCAGTCTCCTCTCCCAGCGGCAAGGTGCCAGGCTCCCGTGGAGAAGATGGCATTGCAGCTGCCTTCCAGTTCATCTTCGCTGCGTCACTGCCACCACGTGCCAGCAAGCTGTGGCACTTGGATTGGAGCTGGCAGGTGGGACATGCTGGGAGCAGCTAAAACAGGCTCAGAGTGTTTTGTGACAACAAGGAGAGAGAGGAATAGTCCCACTGGTACCTACAAACCCTGGAGTTTGCTGACAAACCAGCCCGGGAGCAGGGACAAAGCCCTGTAAAGCAGAGACAACGCCATCGATCAGCCTCCGCACCTTGTTAAGCAGGAGATTGACCACGAGGGAACCCCCGCTGTCCATGCCAGTGCTCAGGCTGAGGAGGAGGAGGGTCGGGGAGAGGGAGTTCACGGGCACGCTGGGCCCGTTCAAGAGCCTGTAGCGCACAGACACCACGTCCAGGTCCTCACGAACGACGGACTGGCTCTGCAGACAGAAGCTCCTCCAGTCAGACGCATTGCGTGAAGCCTCTCCGGTAGACAGCGCGGAGCTCCCTGCTGCTCCTGCGCTACCTGGTCTGGGACCAGTTTGGCTCTGGTTTAGGCTGCTGAAGTTGAGGAATGAACTGGTACTTCCCGGTCTGCAAGCTGTAAAGCAAAAAAAGGAGAGGAATCAGCACAGCCAGGACTAGCAGCTCTTCCAGGCAGGGCCCCAACAGCTCCAGACCCTTGAGCACAAACTGGGGGTACTTCAGCTGGTTCATGCACTGCGGTGTTGGCTATGGCCCCTGGAAGGCAGCATTTTCGCAGTGGGACCTCCAGCATCAGCAAGTCGGGACACTGATGGAAGCCAGACGGTGGTACAGCAGCTGAAAGCACCCTGGAACTGCAGGGAAGGGGAGCCCTGAGGCTCCAGTGCTCCCCTCTAACACCTCAGCTGCCAGTGCCAGGCCCTCCAGCACGTGGGATAAGGCTCTGTCTTGAGCAGGGGATGGCAGAGCCCCCAGCAGAAGAAAGCTTTAAAAATGTACCTGGTCTGTGAGCTTCCAAGAGTCAAACAGGGATTATGGTCATGCAACAAGAGGAGCCAAAGGCGCCTATCACAGCCACAAGGACCTTGTGACCTCCTGAGTCACGAGGTGCCACCTGAAACGGTGACATCCCCTCACTACAACCCAAGACATTACCCCAGGTAAACCTCTGTCTGATGGTTTCCCATCCGTAGCCTGCTTATGGCCAACTGATGGTCAACATCTCATTACGGCCTGGTGCGTCCACCCAAACCTGTCCTCCCCAACAGATTTTAAGCCAGCCACTGCTTCCCAAACAGCCTTTGGAAAATACCATTGCTTCAGAGACCCTGATCTTTTCAGGCATTTCCAAAACAGGCCGCTGCAGGGAGCACCCCTCTCGGGTGAACACTGCACCCTTCACTTTCAACACCAAAACACCAGCTAGGTCGCGGCCCCCAAGGTTATGCCCAGGCAACTGGCATGCTGGGGAACATGGGCCACCGCAGCCAGCCACCCAAAGGCCCAAGAGAGACACAGCAGACACAAAGTCCTCTCTGGTCCTTCCCATAGGGCTAGACAAAGCGGAGGCCCACCTGTAAAAGAAGCCAGCATCTCCACCGACACATTGGCATTGCCAGCGTCAAGGCTCTCCACCATGATCTGCAGCCACTTCTCCCAGGGAGGCGAATCCAGCGCCAGGCTGCAGTTGACGTTCCCCGTGCAGGTGACGATCTTCTGGAAGGACTGGGGCAGCATGATGGAGCCCAGCACTACCCGCACAGCGCACGCTTTCTGTTCGCTTGTCACGCAGCTTCGCAGCTCAAACCGCATCCCTGCCGTGTGCTTGGGAACAAAGACCCTGGGGGAGGAGGGGACCAGTGGTTTGCAGAGCTTGTGCTCCCAAAACAAGCCAGCCATGACCCACCACGGTCCCCAGGGCTTTGTGGCAAGAACTAGATTGCCCTGGTTGGTGTTGTGAAAATCCTTCCCAAGGGAAACATCTCAAAGAACTAAAATTCCCGCAGCTGAACCTCTAAGACCACCTGGAAAGAGTCGGATAAGGGTGCTTGTGTGCTCCCCATGCAACCCCTGCCACTGCTGCGGGGAGCTTGGCAAACGGGCTTGGAGACCCCCCAGCTCCAGCCACACACGGGAACAACAGCGGCTTCCCCTAAGCAGCAGCCGTGGGAAATCCCACCGCACCATGCCTCTAGTTGCATCGGGGAGGTTCAGATTGGATAAGAGGAAAAATTTCTTTACTGAAAGAGTAGTCAGGCATTGGAACAGGCTGCCCAGGGAGGTGGTGGAGTCACCACCCTTGGAGACGTTCAAAAAACGGGCAGATGTAGCCCTTTGGGATACGATTTAGCAGGCATGGTGGTGCTGGACTGACGATTGGACGTGATGATCTTAGAGGTCTTTTCCACCCTAACTGACTCTATGATTTTATGCCCCCAAGTCCTTCCACCCGCTGCTCTCACTCACTTGACATGCAGCGGCTTAGCAGGCGAGACGATGGTTTGTGGCACGGCAACACCGGGCTCTAGAACAGGCATATCAGTGAGTCTGAGCACAAACATATCTGCCTGGAACATGTAGGGGCACGGAGTGGAGAAACCCTGCAGAAGCGGAGAGCAGACGGGTCAGCAGCGGCGAGACGCACTGGGCAGAGCACGACGGCCGAGACCCTCACCAGGACCCTCACCTTCACTTCGATCCGGCCAGCAGCCTCGGGGAGATGGGCAGCGATGAACCAGTCCCCGGCAGCAGGGCTGGTGACGTTCACAAAGGTGGCATTCTGCACAGTGCTGCTCAGTGCAATGCTTATGTTATAGGAAGGACGGACGGTCGCGTTTGCGGGAAAACGAGTGCCCAGGGGATTAATCACAGGAGGGGCTCCATAGCGAAAGTGCCTGCGAGAGATACCAGAATGCAAATAAATCAAGGGATGTAAAGGCACTGCCAAGGTAAACTGGGATACAAACTCATCAGCGGACACCCAGACTGGCCTGGGATCACAGAGGGAGCCGGCTGGAAAAACTCCACTTTTTCAAGTGGCCTGCAAGAGCCACCATTTTCACCTGGCGAGGACTAGCTGCTATTAGCTTATCTGGGGTTTATTTAGAGACTGGTTTAACTTGGCTGCTTATTAAGACAAGGATTTCCAGGGTTTCATCAAGCCTGAAAGCAAATTTCCACGCTTATTAAGGTTAAGCCCCAGCCACAAGACTGCTCTTTTTTATAGCCATCAGCAAATTCCCGATGTAGGCTAAATCATCAACAAAGAGCTCTCATTTTTAGCTATTTCCCTATTTCCTCTTTCAAGGAGGGCGAACAAAAGGACTACAAAGACACGGGCCAAGGAGGGTCCATGCGAGCCACTTTAGTACACCAGCACTTCTGCTTTCCAGACGAGCAGCCCAACGTTCGAAGTAGCAGAAAAGCAGGCACCTAAGTAATACACGGGATGGTTATTTGGGCAGCCAGTTCAGCATTTATTTAGCTCGCTTTTGGACTGCTAGATCATTGCAACAGAGCAGTGGACATTGCAGGTCCAGCAAGCAAACGTGACAGGTGACGTGTTATTAACCTGTTTGCGCTTAGCTGTGCTGGTCTTCATTTCTTAGGGTATCGTTCAGCTGCTGCCTTGTCCCTCAAGTCCCCAAACTGTTGGAAACCTCTCTGGGAAGCAGAAAGTAGGCAGATCACCTGCGCCAGGCTGCTCTGCAGCAACTGGGAGCATCAGTCTGCGCCCAGGACAGACCAGGGAAGCACAAGCCAAGGGAGCAAACTTCAGTCACTGCCGAGACCTCCGTGGTGTGGGTGCCAGGGACCCACATGTCTCTATGGGCACAACCTGCCCAGGAAGCTTGGGGCCCTCAAAGTCTTGCCCCACCTGCAAGTTTTTGACCTCAAATCCACCAACAGCTCAAATACTGCTTTCGGCTATGTTTCTTTCACTGGCATTGAGTTTGCAATCTTCTCACGCCCTAGTGTCTGCAGGACCGAGCATTCCTCTCCTAGCCCTGCTCCACACACAGCCGCATCCCTCACCAAGTGTCCCCAGTCTCTTCAGTCCCTCTGTACTGGGGAATCTGTCCGTCTGCGATCGGTTTGAGTCCTCCCAAGCCCCTTGTAGTGCTGCCACACCCTTTGGTACCACGCGCCGGATCCTGCCAGGCACAGAAAGGTCCAGGAGCACATCTGCTCACGAGCAGCAACTCCAGGCTCAGTGCGTTAATAAACTATGTCTGATGCAGCTGGGGAACCACGGGGAGCCATCAGCAACGAGGACAAGAGAAGGACCGGGAGCCCGCGTGGGCACAGGGAGATACATACACTGTGATCTCCATGTTGGTGCACTCAGGTCCTTTGCCCCGGGACGCCTGCAGCAGCCAGCGAAGCAGCACGGTGTCTTCTGGCACATGGAAGTGGAAGAGCTTGGCGTTCCCGTACCAGCTGTAGAAGGACAGCTTCTGTGCACTCTGAGAGAAGTACTCGGAGACATAGAGGGAGCCTGGAAGGGAGAGAGCACGGCAATCGCTGGGGGGCTGCTGGGGCCAGACTGCACGGCTGCACCCACTGCACACAAGAGTTCTGTGGCTGATGGAGAGGAGCCTGTTGTGTCCCTGATTTCTCACCCCAGTCCCATGAGACATGTGGTGATCTGTGTCGTTCCTCCAGCCAAAACCACCCACACCCCGGCTACAAAACCATCACTTGGAGCCAGGGAGCACTACGAGATGCCTTAACTATGCTCTGCGAGACGTGCTCTGAAGATGACAGATCACCGGAGACACTGAGGAGGAGGAGGAGGAAAAGGTCAGGAGGAAAAGTTGATGGCACCAGAAAAGGCGATGGAGTAGGCAGCAGCAAACCCCGGGGCAAATGGTGCCGAGCAGACGGGTGCAGGTAGCGCAGGGGTGCTCTGGGCCCCAGCAGCGGTTTATGGTGCCTCGTCCGTCTCTGCTGAGCGCACGGGCTGATGTTATCGGTCTTACCCAGCTCAGGACACACGTACTGTGCAACGCTGCCTTCCTGTGACACACAACGTGATGGAAACCCGTGTGCTGCAAACCTAACTCTGCTTTCAGACATACCTTCCAAAGCCTAAAGATCTTCCGACCTGAAAGAAAGGCTGCTGGGGTAGCGTGAATCACAGAATGTTCAGGGTTGGAAGGGACCTCTGTGGATCATCTAGTCCATCCCCCCTGCCAAAGCAGGGTCACCCAGAGCAGGATGCACAGGACCGTGTCCAGGTGGGGTTTGAATATCACCAGAGAAGGAGACTCCCCAACCCCTCTGGGCAGCCTGTTCTGGAACAGCCCTAGGGTAGGCTGAAAGGTCATCCAAGAGGACAACAGCTATTGAAAGTGCCATCAGGACTAGCTAGACCCTTCATCCATCCCCCCTGCCCAGCTGTGCCTACAGATCACCCCCAGCCTGCTGGTAATTTCACCTGCAAAATCACACACCAGTGCTACTGTCAGCAAGAAACCAGCCGCAGCTCGGGGATGGAAAGGAAACATCCCATCAGGGCTGGGAAGGGGGAAAAACTGCACGGAGACAACGGAGCCAAGGCCACACTGCCCACCCTAAAACCAGGTTCATAACACTCAGCAAAGGGGTAGAAAAAGACATCTTCACATCTCTGCCGAGTCCTCCCAGATGCTCCTTTTCTACCCTGGAATTCCCTGGAGAAACCCTGGCACCTCTCACACGCAGATTCCTTCGTCTATCAGAGAATAAAGCAGCAAGCACAGTCTAACTTGCCTGCCTCCAACGCCGCACAGGGTCACGTTGGAAACACAGAGGACCCAACTAAGTTTAAGTAAGCTGCCAAAGAAAGAGGAAAACAGTCCTCAGGCAGGACTAGAGCCTCGGGTTGTGCTTCGTGCCAGAAGGAACCTAATCCTAGCAGGAACTACGATTCATGCCCCAAAGCAGGATGCATGCGGGTCTGCACCCACAGCGCTGCAAAGAGACGGGGAAGGTAATCATGGGCTTAATTCCCTGGCGAATCACCAAGCCACAGCCTCCGGGCACCCTGCAAATCCAACAGGGAAAGGAGGAAACAGGAAAGCAAGAAATACCAGCTGTGCAAGCCAACTGGATGACTTGCTGGTGGAGGAAGAGCGTGGCTGCCTTGCCTCGCCGCAGGGGCTGCCTCCGCCACGCACCCACGGGGTCCAGCCAAGGGAGCAGCACCCCAACGCCCGGGGCCAGGCGAGGCCACGGGGAAGGGTGAGCCCCGGACAGGACAGCGAGGAGCCTGCAGCACGTGGGCAGAGCCGTCCAGCTGCGGTCCCCACGCCGGGGTTACGCTGCTCTCTAGGCCAGCCAGGAGCAGAGACCACAAAAGGGGCTTTTCAGGGAAACGCTCCCTGGCTGCGCCACTAGCGCAGCGCGTGGGCGGTCACAGACAAGGGCTGGCTGCGGTCCCCTGCAAGCCCAGTAACATCTCACGGACAGAAGCTACAGATGGGAGCAGTCCCTAATCAGCGGCGTGTGTACCCGCCGCTGCCCTCCACACGCAGACGCTGTGTTCGTTTCTGGAAGCCCGTGGAAATGTTTGGGCTCAGGACACGGGCAGACAGGGATACAAAATGCGGTTAGAGCTGGCCCTGCTCAACGCAACAGGTCCGATCAGACAACCTGCATGGGGATAAGCCCTTCTGCCGCGACATACGCTGCTCCAGCCCCACCGGCTGCCAGGCTCTGCCCGGCCAACAGCCATGGTGACTGCCCATCCAGCACGTCCGCACCCAGCTGAAGCACCATTTGTGTGGTTTTTGGGGGCGAGAGGGCAGGCAGGCTGCAAAATTAAAAACTCCAGCAACCAGTGGTGCTGTTTATTAATGACTGGTCAATTATAGGGAGCGAGTTGAAGCTCAGCTGGAGGTCAAGGGCAGGCATGCAGACCTGCCCTGCCCACACGCTGCCTGCGACCAGGTTAGCAGCAGGCGTCGCCGTACCAACAAAACACCGGCGCGGACAAAGTCCACTTGCAAACAGCTTCTGTGGCAGCGATGTGCCTGAGCTCCCGCTCGCAGGCTTCGCCGCGCTGGGACCCGAGAGCTGCACTCTCTGCCTGGGCTGACAAGGAAATACCACAGACCGATAAAACCAAATACCAGCAGCGAAAAGCCAGAAAGACAGGTCATCGCAGGCGAGGCATGTGCCCCGGCAGCCTATTTGCATCGAGAGAGCGTACTCTGGTATTTGCTGTGCTCTGTATGTGTCTGGCTCTATTCAGTACGCTCCGCACCAGCATGGCACCACCTGGAAAGTCCCACTCGGCTGTCCCACGGTGTAAAACAACCCTTTAAACTGAACAAGGGAGTCGTCAGATGGATGTTGTTTCCATCCTCTCCCATACAGATTTCACATAAGCAGATTTCAAGCATCTTATGCAAAACCCAAAAGTGTTTTTAAGACAATGAACAAGACACGGTCGAACTACAGATGCAGAGCGGAGACGCGTTATTTGAATTTCAGAAGAAGGAGCCACTCGCAATAGCTTGGATGTGTTTGTTCAGAGATGATCTCACGGCAGTTTTAGGAAATGACAACCTTGACTGCTGGTTTCAGGGCTTCCCATCAAAAGGCCGGAGCCCTCACTTCAGAGCAGACGCTGCGTACAGCATTACAGACGGCGGTAAGTCTGGCTCTGGAGGAGACACGGCTACAGGGCAAGGTGCTAGGCCATTTATAACGTAACAGAAAGCCTATTCCTTTAGCCCAGGTCAAAAATCTGTCTTTAAACGCCCCAGAAAGCGGAACCCTCGCTCCTCTGCACAGTCGCCGACCGTCACCGGCGCCCAGACCTAACCCTACGAGGCATTCCCCCAGCCACGGCACTGAGACGACCCAGCCACCCCAGCTCCAGCGCCGGGCAGCTCCGCGGCGCTGGGAACCCAGCTAGCAGGATGCCAGAGGAGGGTGGGCCTGGGGCAAAGGGTCACCTTACCCGTTGGTGCTCCGGAGCACCCGCCACGCTCCGCGGACTACGCGGAAGCGAACACCACCGTCAACAGTGGACAGCCACCGCCGGCGCAAGCCGACCTCCACAACGGGGTGAAGCAGGTGACCAACCTCACCTCCCCAAACCTTTCCACCCCCTGCAGCCGCCAGCCGACCCTCCAGAGTGGGACGCACGGTCCCCGGGGACCCCAGACCCCCAGCCACCGCCACAAAGAGTATCTCGCCGCTCTGCCGAAACCCTCGCTCCCGCCCAGCTGCCTTGCAGTAAAATAATCTGAAAACAGAGCAAAAAATCAACCCGAACCAACCACCGCCGCTGCAAATAACGGCACAAACCCCTCCGGGTCCGGGCCTGACCTCTCGCCGCCCCGCAGCGCCCGCCACAAGGGCTGCTCTCCCGGGAACGGGTCGCCGAGCCCCCGAGCGCCCAAATCCCTCGGGAAATCAGGGAGCCACCCCAAAGCCAGCCCCGGCAGGAGCTGCAGGGCTCGGACCGGCTCCCGGGGCTGCGCAGCAGACGGGTCCCCGCTCCCCTTAACGTCCCCCGGTCGGTTTCCCACCGGCGCCTCTGCTTCCCGGGACCCCCATCCCGGCTCCTCCGCCCGACGTGCCCCTCCGTCCCGGCCCCCGCCGAACATCCCCAAACCGAGTTTCCACCCCCCGAGCATCCCCAAACCCCGGAGCATCCCCCAACCGAGCCCCGCCCTGAGGCCCCCCGCGCCCCGGCCGGGACTCACCGCGGCCGGCGGCCAGGGCCAGCAGCTGCAGCAGCAGCAGGAGCAGCGGCCGCAGCGGGGGACCGGCTCCCCGCGCCATGGCCGCCCGCCGCTATCCCGGCATCGCCGCCCGCCGCCCGCCCAGCGCCGCCATCTCCGCCCGCCCGCTTCCGCCCCGCCCCGCCCCCGGCGGAACCACCGCCCCCGCCGCCGGGGGGGACCCGCGGGACGGGGGTGGGGGGGCGCCGGGCCGTGGGGCTGCCCGCAGACCGGGGAGCCTTGGGGGGGCTCGGGGAGAAGCCTGGGGCTTGTGGGGTGCCCAGGTCCCGAGGGACCCCCGGCACCGAGCTGGGACACCCCCCACCCCGCCCCCCCGTACGGGGACCCCCCGTGGTCCCGGGGAAGCCCTGGAGCCCTGCCGGCACCCCAAGACCCCGGGGAGCCCCGCGGAGCCCCGGAGGCGTCGGATGGGTCTGGGAGTACCCCGGGAGGTCCCTGAGAGCCCCGGGAGGGCGGCTGGAGGGGGGCTCAAAGCCCCGGGAGCACCCCGGGCCGTGGGAGGGAGGGTGCCCTGGGGACAGGGGGTGGAAGCAGGCTGCCGCCGCCGGGTGCTCTCTCCGGGGCGCGGAGAGACCCTGAGGTGGGGGTCTGAGGTCGGTTTGACCTGGAGCCACGGACATTGACAGGCGTAAGCAGCCGGTGGCTGCCCACCCTGGCTCAGAGGTGAAACGGCTGGGGAGGCTCAGCCCTCCCGTCTGGAGGGGGCTTGATGCCCATCGCTGGGAAGTCCAATTCCCTATTCAGTGTTCAGAGGACTAGCGGGAGATGTGGCTTCCGTAGGTCAACTCAGTCTCTGATTTTCCGATTGTCTCCAGAACAGTCAAGGATCTTCCCTCTTCCATGCCTTTTCTTTCGGATACCTGCTGACGTGTTGGTGTTCTTCAAGAGAATAATCATGCAGTCTGGATGCAACGTCAGGGTCCTTGCTCAGGCAAAGATCCTACCACTTGCTTATGGGTCAGCTTGGTTGAGGACTTCAGACGTGCTTTCAGGCAACCACCATCTCCCTGAAGATGGGCTTACTACTTCTGGAGCTCAAAATCTTTTCTTCTTCTTCTCACGGGCTCGATGTACTTGTGGTGAGTTCATTAGGTATGAGAAAGAAATCCCCTGGGGAAGAGCCAGACGTTTTCTAGGGGCTCTGACATCACCGAAAATCCAATATGAGCAGCTTGTGCAATCAATAGCTAGCAATGTCACAGAATCACAGAATGTTCGGGCTTGGAAGGGACCTCTGTGGGTGATCTAGTCCAACGCTCCTGCCGAAGCAGGGTCCTCATCTAATTTATGAGAAGACTTCCTTGAAGTCAGCCCAAGAGCTTGAGCACGTAAAGCATGGGATGGGAAGGGACTATTCTTCTAATTCTCAGCCTAGGTTTGTTCACTGCCTGTTCATGACTGTCTGTCCCTGTGTAATACTGCCCTTGGATGTTCAGACCTCTACTTCTGGAATGTGTTCTGCCTAATGACAGCATCAGCTTCCTCCCCATTTTTTGCTGGGCAGGAAGATATCATCCCCTTTCTGCTATGGTGGTCCTTGAGACCATGAAAGTATCCTGTGAGATCATGATCCTCCCCTATCGTGACAGTACCCACATCTCTCTTTTGGTTTTGACATTTTGGCCATGAACAGAAATTCCAAGGCCAGGTCTAAGGTCAGATTCCATCAGTAATTTCCCTCTGGCCCAGTAATTCCCTTTCAGCACTCCTGTTATCGTCTCCCTGTTTTCTTGAGTTCCATCTTACAGTTTTTCCACGAATCCGTATTTTCTCCAGGCTAAATCCCATGGTCCCAGAACCACATGACGCTGCTGTAACACAGCTCGTGACTTATAACAAAGCTCATGACTGAGCTTTGAGATCTTGACCGGTGACTTGATGGATTTATGTGTTCTTACTTTGCTCACGCATATTGTGAACATCAATCAAAGCCTTCTTTAGTGGCTAGTCCTCCTCTCTCTTGTTCATAATCTCCTTATTATTCCTAACATCCTTTTGATATTAGGAAATCAGACTCCAGTTTGGTATTACACCCTTTCCCTCTTGTTTTTCCTGCTTTTTTGGGATATAAAGTCATTTTACAATGTTTTCTCTAAGGAACAGCAAGCCTCTTCCACATTAACTTTGCGTTCTCCCAGTTGATTTTGCTGTTGCTCAAAAACTGTTCTTCTGAAAGAAGAACAAACAAAGCCTGCTGTTCTCATTCTGTGTTAATTTAGCCTTCACCTCCACTTTAAAGGTATCAGCTCCTCGTCAGTCAGTCCTTATGAATGACTGTCCTGCAACGCTGTTTCTACTTGTAGTTATTTTCCTCTTAAAGAACAAAAAATGAGATTCACAGTCAAAGAGCTGAAAGATCTGAGCACAGTTCAAGCTCACCTAAGGTGATGCAGAATCAGATCAACAGCGTTGAGCTTGCCCCTGTTCCCCGAGAAAAACATTCCGGTGTTCAGTGGAAGTGTCTGTAGGCCACGTCACCTCCAGACTGACGGCTGCTCCAGATGTGGGAGGACATGAAAATGATGTCATTGGCTGAGTGACTACGTGGCTTGCTGCTTTCCCCTTTGGCTAAGTGGCCTTGGGGTCTCAGAAGAAGGGGTGAGTTTGAACTGGGGAGGGTGAAATTCTCACTCTTCCTTCTGCTCCGGAGCTGGAGCTGGAGCTGGAGTTTCCTCCACTTCCACGGGCAGTGCGGCGGATGAACGCATGCAGCCACCCACGGATTGCCGTGGCCTGCATCCAGGCAGAAGATCCAGCTGCAGAGATATCTTCCTCCTCTTGTGGTGGAAACAAAGATTGCAATGTTTAGAAAACCTCTGGTGAGCTTCTGTCTGCGCTGAAATCTAAGGGAAGGTGGCTGTGCTGAGGCCAGGGCTCCTGTCTGGCTTCGTGACGCTCTTGACTCCGAATACAGCGCAGTGCCTGTGTGATGGTTGGGGCTCACCATATCTGCTGCTTGCTCTTTGGCCCAGGAGTCCTCAAGCTCAGCCCCTCCTCAGGAAATCAGACGCGAGTGGAAGACTCTGCTCTGAAGAGTGGATTTTCTACAGAGTTTCAAACAGGCCTGGGGAGAAATCTGGACTGTATACTGATAATATCTCCATCTGAAGCTCTGATCTGGAAAAATAAATAACGGTGACCTGTCCAAATTGAATCTATGGAGCTTTAACAATGCTGACCCATCAATTTTGGTAAATATACTTCTGCTATTAATAAAGGCACTCAGCTGCTCAACCATTGAAAGAGGTATAAAAGCTTTCTGGCTGAGCAGCCGCAATGCACATTTTGCTATATTGCTTTCCATAAATCCATAGCTGGGATCCTCTTGGCCACGTGCAGAGGTCTCTGGGGAGCACAGAGCTGGCACAGTCTGCTCCCCTATCTCTGTTTTTCTGGTTCTGGTACGAGGAGTAAAAAACCCTATGTTTTAACCATCTCCAGCTAGATCCTCTTTGGGTTATATCTACCCAGCAGCTCACTGCCGATTGAAGTTACTGTGACAGGGGATCTGGAAAGGAAGAGTATAATGAAGTACTGTGTCCCTGGAATATGGAACAAAAATCTGCTGTTAGAGTTGCATGCTTTAGCTTTGGACAGAAACGTCAGATGATGCTCCATCACTGCAAGAGACTGGGGAAAGGCAGTTTGACGTAGTCCATGGAGCTTTGCTGTGTGCAGCTTTTAGTGCTGTTCACAAATGGAAAAGTAGGAAGCCAATCGTTCCAGTGTAGCTAAAGATACGGTGACACAGATAGGGAAATACAATCTAAAATGGAGGAGGTTGAACCTGAACTGGCAGTTACAGCTCAGGACAAAGACGCTGGAGTCCTCATTGATGGTTCACCGAAACTGTAGTCTTGATGTGCAGAAGCAGTCCAAGAAGCCAGCAAACTGTGGTGATGTCATCAGGAAGGGTTCTTAAAAACGGGGGAGAGGGCATCTTTTGCCTGCTGTGTAACAGCTTGGTGCACCCACATCTGTGCAGGCCTCTGGATCTTAGGATGTAGCAAACTTAGAGTCCTGGGCAGAGCAACCGAGATGATCAAGGGGATGGGGTGGCTGTGGTATGAGGAGGTCCTGGGAAGGCTGGGACTTTTCCCTGGAGAAGGGGGAGCAGAAAGTGCTGGCTTTACAAAATCCTAAAGTAAACATAGACCTGGTGCTCATCAGAGGCCATTGATGAGTCTGGTAGATTTGTTTAAAATGGATAAAAGGGACTTTATATGGGGCAGGAGGGAGAATGAACTTCTGGAACCTTCTGCTGCAGGAGGCTGTGGAAACAAATAGAATCAGCAGGTTTATAAAAGGTGTAGCAAATTCATGAGCAGCAGGTTGACAGACAGATGCTGAAGGCAACGGTACCCTCTGAAATTGCTATTCCTGCTGCTGTGGATGCTGGGAGAGAAGAATCAGTGATCTGACCAGCAGAGCATTTCCTATGCTCGCAGTTTCACCATCCCTAAGCAAACTCAGATCTTCTCAGATCTTGTTGGTGTGTGGTAGGAAGCCAGGGCAACCAGCAGGAAGAAAATTTTTGCATTTCCATTGAGTTCACATCTCTGTGGTGAAAATCTGATCAATTCCCAGAGGACAATGTCAAGCAGGCCTGACTGAAAAATACCGTAATCTCATGGAAATAGGTTACTAGTGGTACAACTGGAGTGAAAATCTAGCTAGGTCTAATCATCAAAAAAGGCACAGTCAGCCACAAAAAGGAAGTAGGAAAACAGAGCAAAGTGGCTGTGGAAAGTTTCTGCCATTTACTTGATGAATGGCTCCAAAACATCAGTGACGGCACTGAGACGGCATCAGTGGCCAACGTTGTGTTACCACAGATCTTCTCCTTCTCGTCCCAGGTATAAAATCCAAGAGCTGGATTCTGTTGTGAACATCTCCAGGGACAGGGGGCTCGCGACGCTTAATGCCTTTTCGGTCACTGGAGCTCACGGAATGAGACCTGGGTTCCTCAGAGATCAGCTTTGAAGAGGGTCAGCAAAAAGTTTGTCTAAGATGTTGCTTGCAATGTTAAACTTCTCGTGACAGCGTAGGAGACCAGACAGTGTTTTCAGTTCTGCGAATACTTGTTTCTCCTGTCTGGAAGGGCTTGTACAGCTGTGCTTGAGGTAGCTGCTCTGCTGGGAGCAGTCTCTGCTGTTGGGAAAGGAAGGAGAGGGGAAAAAAAAATCTTTCATCAAAATTGGCATTTTAGTGAAGTCTGACTCTAATTTCTGTTGTCTATGACCACTTCTCCTTCTCCTGCTGGCAAAAAAGCCAGTGGAAGGTGGGAGGATCCTAAAAAGTGTGGATTAAAGTGTATTTCAGTCATTACAGTATTTTCAGACTGTTTGCCTGAAAAAATTCCCCTTTATCTCAGCAACTGATGGAAGCCATCTCCACACAGGAGTGGAGTGGAAGGTCATGGAGTTGTGGAAACAAGACAAGAGGGTCTCTTATCATTAGCAGGGCAAAAGGAGGAAACTAAGGAACTATAAACCAGCCAACTTCAAATCACAGAAAAACAGTGGGACATTTAATTGAAGAAAGAAAAGAATAATAACCATGGCCATTGCCAAGAATGAATCATTTCAGATGAATCTGTTTTCCTTCTGTGACAGATTCCAGTCCTTTGTTCAACATTGCTATTCACTGCTCCTTCATCAAGAACTCATGTGTTGTAATGGAGAATGCGCTTATTAAATTCTGAGATGTGCCTGAGCTGGAGGGGCTGTGAGCACCCCAAAGCGCTGGGTTAAAATGCAGAATGATCTAGACAAATCGGAGAGATCTGTTCGATACGGAAAATCTGACATTCGGGGAAGAGCAACTGTCCAGCCACAAGGCAAACAAATTGCTTACGCAGCAGTGTTCCAGAAGAAGACCTGCAGGCTGCCCCAGTCATGAGCTGTGCTACTGGGGCATGGAATGCCAACACGGGATGTATAAACAGGAGAACAATTTGTAAAGCACCTGATGCTTTCCCTCATCTTCCAGCAAGAGCATCTCTCAACTGGTGTCCTAAGACCAGCTTCCAGTAGTAAACCAATTCTCTATCTTCCCACTGCTTCTCTGCTAAATTTTGAACGGGAAGTTCCTGGTAAACTCTCCTAGGATGCTTGACCTCCTCCTTCTGTGTCCGTTTCCAGGACACGCTCTCTAGGGCCATAACTTTCAGATGCTTATAAGAGTAGTATCGAAGATACCCAGACAATGCTGTCTGCAACCCCTCAAGAGACTGGTAGAAGTGTTGTGATCACATAAGCCACAACCATCAAGCTTGCTTCCTGATGTCATTTTGGTTCCTTTTTCAACAAAAAATGAGCTCTGAGGTGCCGCTTGCCTTGGTGACTGTCATGTAACAAAATACTGTGTTGATCTCTGGGTATCTTTGAATCATAGATGCTTTTTCAATCAAGAATAAATGCTGATGGGTGGTGGGAAAGATCTCCAGATAGTGGAGACATCAGAACAGGCTTTTGTCTCACCTGAAGGTGTTCATCTTCCTTCTTCTCCTGAAGCTGCCTACTGTGATTCTGCCTCCTGAGCGTGGCTGTGGCCTGGGTCGGTGGGCTTTGCCCCCTCAGGTCCACCTCCTCCACATCGCCTGCTGCCATTTTGGGCGGCTGCTGCTGTGGCAACGCAGAGATTGCCTGTCAGCACCAGGGCTGCAGCAATACAAGCTGCAAAACCGAGCTGGGCGGGCGGTGGGGGAACTATTTGACCTGCCCTGCTGCAGACCGCTGCAGGTCCCGAGGCAGCTGGGCAGGAATGCTAGCTCAGGGAGAGCAAACCTGTAGAAAGCTGCTGCCGGCGTGTCTGGCCCATGGGGCAGGCTGTGTCCTGGGGCACACGAAGCCATGGCCACCACAAGATGCCCAGTGAAGGGAGCCCGGGTCTCATACGGCCCTGTGCTATGAGCTGGGAGGCATGGGGTGCCCGGCTGCTGGGGCACCCAGCACTGGAACTGGGCTGCTGGGGAGGGCTCCCGCACCCCTCCGAGCTGGCACCAATGTCCCCAGTGTGCTCGGGACCTGGGGCTGGCTGGAAGCTCATCCTGGCAGGCTGCTTCTCCCTGCTCGGAGGCTCCAGCTCAGCCTTCGGGCAGGACCAAGGCTTGGCCCTCTGCACCCTCTGCTGGCCCCGATAAAGCACCACGGCTGGAGGTCCCCATCTTGTGGCAGCGGGGACAAATGGCTGGGACAAAACTTTGGAGCTCAGCGGTTCTTTGGCCAGGCAGAGCCCTGGGAAAGCGCTGCGGAGCCAGGACACTGCCTGCTGCCACACGCCGTGTCCTTCCTGAGGACACAACACGGCGTGGGAGCAGCTGGGAGCGAAAGCCTGGCAGAGGCAGTGGGGACAACTGCCAGCCCTGTCCCCTCCACACACACCCTGTCACCAGCGTTGCTCTTACACCTTGCCTCTCATGCACACACCATGTCCATAAGGACCTCACAAGGGTCCTCTGTGGCTGGGTTTGGAGCATCCCAAGTCTGTGCTGGGTTTGGTTCTGTCTTTTCCTGGTGCTTTACACGCTAATCCACATCTGTGTGCCCTGACGCCCGCTCCCCCCGACCATGACCCCGCTCCCCTGAGCTCCCCAGGGAGCAGAAGCTCCCTGCAGAGCAGAGCTGTGCCTACAGCTATGTCTGGGAGATGTTGGCTGGAAGGGTGCAACTTGCTCCAACACCCCGCTCCATGCAAAGGTAGATCGGGCTGGTCAGTGATGCCCTGACCAGCTTTCTCTTCCCCTCCTCGCTGTGTCCAGGTGTGGTGGGCGTACAGGGTCGTGATGCCTGTGGTGCTTTGCAGGAGAAACCCTGGGGGCTGGAGGGCACCCCTCTCTCTCCGGAGTCATTTGGAGTCTCTCCTGCCTCTGGTACAGAATAGAATCATAGAATCATTAAGGTTGGAAAAGACCTCTAAGATCATGAAGTCCAACCGTCAACCCAACACCACCATGCCTGCTAAACCATCTCTTAAAGTGCCACGTCTACCCATTTTTTGAACATCTCCAGGGATGGTGACTGCACCACTGCCCTAGGCAGCCTGTTCCAGTGCTTGACCACTCTTTCAGTAAAGAAATTTTTCCCAATATCCAATCTGAACCTCCCCTGACACAACTTGAGGCCATTGCCTCTCGTCCTATCGCTAGTTACTCTGGAGAAGAGATCAGCACCTGCCTCACTACAACCTCCTTTCAGGTAGTTGTAGAGAGCAGTAAGGTCTCCCCTCAGCCTCCTCTTCTCCAGACCAAACAGTCCCAGTTCCCTCAGCCGCTCCTTGTGAGACTTGTTCTCTGGGCCCTTCACCACCTTCACCAGCTGTTCCCTGGTGGTGACTGGTGGCTGTGGTGCTGGGGCGGGTGTCCATCCTTGCAAGTGTCAGGGAGCGAAGGCACCCTTGGCAGCCCGGGCTTGGCTCCGTGCTCTGGCGGTGCTGCACCAGCTGCCCTGGGGCTTTCTCAAACCTTCACCCCAGCGCTGAGCACCTCTCAGCCCCAGCAGGGACGGGGCAGCCTTTCTCAGCACCAGGCAGGTTGTAGCCCCCCGGGACTATCTGCTGCCCCATCTCCCACCACACCCACCGCTGGAGGAGAGCCCACGCTCCCCTTTATCAGCCGCCCGCAGGCCCCCCGCCACGGCCGCCCCGCTGCGGGCTGTGATAAGGGCCCGGGGCTGCGCAGGCACCGGCACTGCGGCGCTCAGCCCCGCTTCACTGCCTGTGCTCGCCTTCCTGCCCTGACACCCCCTACCTCGCCGCAGCTCAGGGCCCGAAGTGCAAGACCTGGGGCTGAGCCCCGTCTGCTCCCTTTGCAGCCCCGCGTGCCTGCTGCCCCCCCCAGCCTGCCAGCCCCCCCAGGACCCCTCCAAAGTGATGCCCCAGTAAGGCAGCGTCAGGTGGAAACAGAAGAAGCCCTATGATGCCGTGCAGCCCTGAGTGCTGGGGATGCATGGAAAGATTCCCTCGCACTTGGAGGTCCTCAGGGTGTCCTTGCTGTGCCACCACGGAGGGTCACGGGCGCCGGGAGCCCCTGGACCCCCCTATCTCCCACAAGCACTTCCAGGAGGAGAAGAGTGGGGACAAGGGGTGCGCGGAGCTGGTGAGACGAGAGTGAACCCCAGCGTGGTGCCCAGGTGGGAAGGCTGGGACAGGCTGGGGCTGGAGGGAGCTCCCGAGGGTCGGACTCTGGCCCCTCTCCGCAAGTCTTTCCCCTCCACCAGTGCCTGGAAATGCTGTGCTTGCTCCTGGAGCCCCACGGCTGGCAGAGCAGCATCTGCCTGCTGGACCCCACCACCCCAACACTGCCTCTCTCAGAGACAGCAAAACCAGAGCCCATTTCCTCCACGTGCCCACCTGGCAGGGGGGACCCCCCCACTCACACCCCCGGAGCAGATCCCGACCGCTCCCTCCCCGCAGGCAGCAACCAGAGCAGGATGCCAGAGCTGGAGCACCAACGCAACAGATTTTATTTCAGATCATTTGGCTGCTCGCTGTCAGAGGGCTGGCGGTGGGCTGGGTCCAGCTCTAGCCACGGTGCCGTCTTAACGGTACTTGGCGGTCAGCACGGTGGCCACGGCGCACAGGAACTTGTCCAGAGAAGCGTGGACCTCCGGGGTCAGGAGAGTGGGGTGGTGGATGGCCACCACCACCAGGAAGCAATGGCCCAGCAGCTGAAAGGCAAAAGGAGATGATGAGCAAGGGGGTGAGGCGAGGGGGTGGCCGGGGGATGCCGGAGGGGACCGGGGCCGGTCACCCCTTCCCAGATGCTCACTTTGAAGTTGACGGGGTCCACGCGGAGCTTTTGGGCGTGGAGGTCGCTGAGCTTGGAGAGGGCGCCTGCGATGTCGTCGATGTGGTTGGCAGCCTCGACCAGCGCACATGCCACCTTCTTGCCGTGCGCCTTGACCTGAGCGGAGCCGTGGTGCAGGTCGAAGTGGGGGAAGTAGGTCTTGGTCTGAGGGTAGGTGCAGAACATCCTGTGGGGACAGAGGGGTCGGGGGTAGGTGGGGACAGATGAGACAGGGACAGGGTCACGTAGGACAGGGACAGTTGTGGATGGGGAGAGGAGGGGTACAGTTGTGGATGGGGAGAGGAGGGGTACAGATGTGGATGGGGAGAGGAGGGGTACAGACGGGAGGGAATCATGTAGGACAGGAGAGGGGACGACAACGACACGTACCTCTCCAGGGTCTCAGCGCCATACTGATCGGCATGGCCGCTGATTTTGGTGAAGATGCCCTTCACGTTGGTCTTGTCGGTGGCAGACAGCACCATGGTGTCACCTCCGCGTTGGCAGCCCCCAGCACGGGTGCCCCCGCCGCCCGCCGCCGCCCTTATATGCGGTGCTGGGGCACCGCCCGCCCCCAGCCTGCCCCGCTCCCGGCCCCGCCAGCGCTGGACCCCGTCCAGGCGGGGCTACCAGCTGCCTCCACCCCGGTCTCTGCCATGCCTCGCTCTTCCCCATGACACCGGCACCGGCTAGGGGGTCTCTTTTGGGTCAGGGTTAGGGTCAGGGCTCACGTCAGCACAGGCTGGGTGGTCTGTCCCCTCTGGCACAGGCTGACTGCAGAGTTAGGTTTAGGATTAGGCTTAGGGTTGGGGTCTCCACCGGCACAGGCTTGGAGCGAGGTGCCGGCTGAGGTCCTCCTGGGGCAGGCAGCTCTGGCACAGCCTGGATGTCTTCTGGCCAGGAGGAGCGGGCGAGATGGAGGGGACAGCAGTGGAGGGGAGGTTATAACTTCAGTAGGGTGGTGGGGGTCTGTGCCCCACAGACTGAGCCTGCCTGGAGCCACCGACCCCCCCACGCTGCCTCGCAGGCACCTGCCCGTGGCTGACCCATCCAGCCCAGCCTCCACGCACAGGCGTGAGCTGCCCGGCACACGCGCTGCCCTGCGCAGGCTGGCATCCAGCGCAGCTCCGCTGCACGCACCGTCCCTGCGTGCGCACCCTGCCACCCGACGCAGCCCCTGCATGCACAGCCCCACTGCACCTACTGCTCTCCTTCCCGCAGTGCACCCCAAAACGGTGTACCCCAAAGTGTGTGCCCTCGTCATCCCCTGGTCCCCAAACTGCAGTCACATCCCTCGGCGTACAGACCCTGCAGCTCCCCTGCCTCAGCCCTCTCTCCTGCGCGTGTGCTGTGCCGGCCCCAGCGCTGCGGGGGACCGGGTGACCCCGGCTCCTGGGAAGCGGGGACTCTCGGTGGGGCCACGGGGACCAGCACCGGGCACCGATGCAAGCACCAGTCTGCAGCAGCAGGAGCTTGCAGCTGGGGAAGGCGGGCAGACAGGGCCGCAGTGACCCATGGCGAGCCCCATGCGCCCCAAACGATGAAGGTGAGGAAGGCAAGCAGGGCAAGGAAGAAGAGGAGGCTGAGGAAGATGAGGGGGGTGAGGAGGGTGAGGGGACCTGCGGTGCTTCCAGTAGGTTCGAGAGCTGGCGGAGGCAGGCAGGGGACAGTTCACACCCGCGTTTCCTCCGCGGCAGACGGTTCTTATCGCTTGTGTTTGGGGGAGATTAGCTGGAGCTGGCACCCTTTCAGAGCGGGGAGGGAGGGGAGGATGGGGGGTCTGACCTTCTGGGAAGCAGAGCCCAGGGAAGCACTGGCCGGGCAGCGTGCCCGTGGGTGCATCGGGGGGGGGGCAATCGGCAAAGGCAGAAGAGCCCTTCAGACTGGTGGAACGAGAATAAAAGGGTTTAAATGCTGGCGAAGACATCAGGTTGTGTCTGAGGATGGAGGAGAAGCGCTGTGGGTTCACCAGTGCGCTGGCAGGAGCAGGGGACTCCCAGCCCCGTGCTTCTGTGCAGGCGGGGTCCCTGCACACCCACCGCCCGGCAGCTGCCCACTGCGGGCACCACTCCCCTGACACACCGTCTCCCATCCCTCCAGAACCCTCCTCTCCCTCTGGTGTCACAGAGCAGAGCAAACCCAGGGCTAGTTTAATATCTTATAACCCATCATCTGTGACTTAAACACAATGATTTTTTTTTTTTTAATTCAGGCTCCAAAACCCCAAAACCTGTGGCCCCGTGCTGGACGGTGCCTCTGCCCACCCCACTCCCACCCTGCCTGGGGCTGGCGTGGGGGCAATTCCCTGGCAGTGGATGGGGGATTTGTGGCTCAGGGGCTTGAGCTGAAGAACAGTATTTGTGCTTAACTGTTTGTGTTGGATTTTTTTTCCCTCCATGAACTTGTCTGATGGCCTGTGGAGCTCATGCAGGCACGCAGCTCCCACAGCATCTCCAATAAAGTGCTCAGCAGCTTTTGTGATAGATGGAGCCAGGAGGGGTTAATCCTACCGTCCAGGAGAATCCTTCAAGGGGGTACAAGAACCGCATTTGGTTTGGTGCATCCTTCCCCCCTGCTCCCCGGAGGGCCGCAGGCACGGCGAGGCGGCAGGCTGAGCTCCGTTCCTGGGGCTCTGCTACCAGCATCGGCCGTGTGCCAAACCGGGGTGGGTGGGAGCAGGCAGGACCCCGGGGGGCACCCAGGGAGCCCATGGCTGGTGCTGCCTCCCTTATAACAGCCAAGCTCTCCGACAGCTCCCTCCCTCCCTCCAACGGGAGCACCCTGGCACCCCACCCCAGCCCCCGGCCCCGGCACAGACAGACATGGTGCTGTGGCAAAGGTGTCTTTATTGACAGCACGCGAGCGCGGGCGGCAGCTCATCTGTACTTCTCGGACAGCACGGCGGCCACGGCCGACAGGAACTTGTCCATGGCGGCGTGCAGCTCGGGGGTGTAGTCTTTGCACAGGTGCGCGGCCAGCACCACCTGGAAGCAGTGCGCCAGCAGCTGCAAGGCAAAACAGGGGCTCAGCACCGCCGCTACCCCCCCCCCCCCCGCTCTCCCGTCCCGCGTCCCCCAGCCTCCGCTTGCCTTGAAGTTGGCTGGGTCGACGCGCAGGTTGTAGGCGTGCAGGTTGCTGAGCTCAGACAGGGCCTGGCTGAGGTTGTCCAGGTTCTTGATCCCATTGCCCAAGGCAGTCAACACCTTCTTGCCGTGGCAGCGGACCTGCTCGGAGCCGTGGTGCAGGTCGAAGTGGGGGAAGTAGGTCTTGGTCTGGGGGAAGGTGCAGAACATCCTGCCGGAGCGGGACGGTCAGTGCCGCTGGCCCTCAGCCGGACCCCCCGCACCCACCCCCCATGGGGCTCCCACCCGCTTGGACCCCTCGCCCGGGGGGTCCCCAGGCCCGACCTCTCCAGGGTCTCGGCTCCAAAGTCATCCGTGTGTGGGGCGACCTTCTCCCAGACTGAATGGAGCAGCTGCTTCTCTTCGGCGGTCAGCATGGTGGTGGCTGGTGATGGAGGGCAGGTCTCGGTGGTGGCGGCGCCCACTGCGACGCCCTCTTATAGCAGCCAGCAACTCCGCCCCGGCCTTATCTTATCGGCGCTGAGGGGCAGGGGCCGCGCGGCCACACGGTGCCGGGCCCAGGGACCTGCGGCGCTGCCTTGGGGGGGCCCGGCTGCCCCCGGAGGTTCGGCCCCGAGGGGGCCCGGGGGACCTGGCTGCCCTGCCCTGCCCCACTGCACCAGCCCCACGGTCAACAGCAACCACAGGCACGTCCTGCCTGCTGGCGTGTCCCCAAGCCTCCATTTGTGTCCCCATCCGCCATTGCCCCTGGCCGGGTCAGGGTCCCACAAGTGCCCCTGGCCCCTCGTGTCCTCCAGCCTCCGGTGCAGCCAGCTCTGCCCAAAGAGCCCATGAGCTTCTGAGCAGGAGCCACGGACAAGCCCTCCCGGGTCGTACTGGGCATCTACCATGGGAAACACCGCTTCTCCAGCAGCCCGGAGAAACCTGGGCTAGGAAGAACCTCCTTTCTGGGCACATGGTCTCCCCAAAGCCCATCCTGTGATGCTGGTCAGGCCTGGGCTTCTTCCCTTCTCCCCATCTCAGCGTGTGATCCTGCCTCTCCGTAAACCCTGGACATTCTCACAGAATCACAGAATCACAGAATTGTGGGGGTTGGAAGGGACCTCTGTGGGTCATCTAGTCCAACCCCCTGCCTTCTTGGCAAACATTCTGTGGGACATATGGTGGTTGGTGACTGTCACATCCTTTGCTCGGCCTCTGTACGAAGCCTTTGGTACAAGTTTGGGGCTGGGGACACAACTGGCGCTGACCTGACACCTAATCTACAGATTTAAACGTTCAGGTTACCTGAGACCCACAAATGTAGAATGTTTTGCTGCACTGTGTGACATGTTTGGAGCAATTTGGTGGCTTCAGAGCTGCCACATGGCCTCTCTCCCCCTTGGCCAAACAGTCCCGAAGTTTTATAAATGAGATGAGGACCACAGCTTGCAGTGCCAGTTCGGGTTGTCGATCAGAGTGTGCTCGAGACCTTGCACCCACCTGCTCATGCCAGAAGTCCTCTGAAGACAGGCGTGGGCAGGGAACGTAACCTGGTAAATAGGTTCCTTCACCGCAGCTCATGTGGTGCTGTGTTTTAGATTTTCGACCCAGCCAGCCCTGATGTTCAGGCTTTGGTGGAGCAGCGCTTGCGCAGCATCAGGGCCATCTCTGCTTCTCACTCTTTCCCCCCCCCCAGGGAATGGAATTTGGGGCGCATGATACCCTGGTACGGGACACAACCGGGCAGATGACCCCAGCTAACCAAAGAGAGTATTTCATACCATGTAACACCATGATCAGCAATGAAAGGAAAAAGAGGGTGTTTTAGGGAGTTTTAGGGCCGTTACCCACCTTTTTTGCTCAGGAACTGGCTGGGCATCAGTCTACCTGCGGAAGGTGCTGAGTGATTGCCTTTGCATCACCTCTTTTGTTTTCTTCCCTCGTTTTTCACTTTTCCTTCACTTATTAAACAATTATTTCTGCTTCTTTGTTTGTTTGTTTGATCTTAAACCCCAAGTTTTCTTGCTTTTATCCTCTTCCCCTCATCCCATTGAGGGGGGGAGTGAGCGAGAGACTGTGTAGTGCCTAGCTGCCCCCCAGGTTAGCCCACAGCCGGCACGTATGGAGCATCCCTGCGCTCCCCCCAGGGTGACCATCAGTTCTGTACTCTTCCCTGTCGCCGCTTTCCAGAGAAACCCTGGGAATTTGTAGTCGCCCAGATGCCATTGACACCGATCTGCAACGGCCACTGGTACTCCCAAATTTCAAATGCGTGTAAAGTTCCCCATATAAAAATAAGAGCTGTCGAGCTGAGGGGGACAGGCCCTTCGCCAAACCTGTCTAGCAGGTGTGATTGATAGCCCAAGGTGTTTGTGAAACACATCAGATACCTTGTCCATACCCCATGGAGAGAAGCAAGAGAGGACCACCGCCCAGCATTGCTCTGGAAGCAACACACGGCAATGTGGGTTTTGTTCACAGCAGGCTGTGACGGGTTTTGAACAGGCCAGACAAAAAGCCTGGGTCCAGCTGATGTCCTAGCAGGATAAGAGACTTTCTCCTGGTCAGTCTGGAAACAGTCTCTGGTGGACGTACCTTTGATGAGCAGCAGCAGTCACAGAGATCTAGCCTCTTCTGGGCTTCTGCTCAAAGTTGTGTTGTGTTATACCCACTGAATTCACACAGCTTAGCACATGAGTTAATGCATGAATTTACACAGAGCAGCATTTTCCCCTCCATATTGTGTAAACATTTCAGAACACCCCTGCCCGAACAGTAAGGTGTGGGTGGAATGCATGGAGATGAAAGCACAGAGACCATAGCTCACATTTGAATTATTTATTGGGTTTTGCAGATGACTGAGCCCTTACGTAGGGGATTTGAGAGGACTGCATAGGAAGGGGTGAATACACCAAGCCCGGCAGCTGGGGCACAAAATGGATGTGCGTCCCTCACCCTCTGTGGAAGCCACTCATCTGTACTTCTCAGTCAGAACAGAGGAAACACTGGACAGGAACTTGTCCCACGCAGCATGAACTTCTGGGGTGAAGTCACTGGGGTAGCGGGCAGCCACGGAGCACAGGATACAGTGGGAAAGCAGCTGCAAGGGAAACCAAGGTGAAATCCATCATAATCAGTGACAGATGTCAGTCTAGGGGTCTGCAACGGACCTTGGTCCCGGCGTGGCCTGGGATGCCAACTACATGTCCCAGCCGGGTAGCGCTGCTGCCTGATGCTGTGTGTGAAGAGGCAGAGTTGCCTCTGGTGTAGGGCAAAAGGCGCTGCTCGATACCGCTCCCTCTTTCCAAACGCCCCTTCGTTTCTCCCCAAAGGGAAACGCCACAAAGCAGAAAGGTTTAGAATTTACTTTGTTCAAGACAGGTGATATAAGCTGACTTGTGAGGGAGGTTCATAGATCACAACAAAGGCAGCAGAGACTCGAGTCTGTCTGACACACACCAGAGGAGCCCCCTGAGTAGTCCTTTGCTTGGGCTGGACCAGATCTTTCCTTAAAAGATCCAGTCTCAGGTTAAAAATCAGGTGGGGAACAAGCAGGACATGAGGTAACAAGTCTGTGCAGTGCAGTCAGGGGTCGAGCTGTCGTTAGCCAAAATGATCTGTGATCACTAATTCTGTGACGGCAGTTCTCATGCCCGAAAGTCTCTGCGCTCACTCACCTTGAAGTTCACTGGGTCCACCCTGAGGATGTAGGCATGCAGCTCACTGAGTTTGGCCAAAGCGCCTCTGATGTCGTCGATGTGCTTCACAGCTTCCCCGATGGCATTCATGACCTTGGAGCCGTGACCACGAAGCTGACCGGAGCCTTGGCTGAGGTCGAAGTGAGGGAAGTAGGTTTTCGTCTGGGGGTAGCTGGAGAAAAGCCTGGTGGAGAATACGAGGGCGAGACTCAGCAGTGGAAGTGACGTGCGTGAGATGGTAACACCTCAGAGCAAGCGCGGTGTAAACCTGCCAGCTGCAGCACTGCGCTCTTTCAGCGCTTGTAACCGAGCTTTGGGATCCTGAAGCTTACAGCAAGGAGGTCTTTCCGCTCTGAAACCTCCTCTGCAGCATGTGTAGATTAGACGGTGGGCTAAACTGTACGTACTAGAGAAGAATGAAATGTTAAAAATCATTTTAAACAATGTATTTTGGGGGGATTGAGTATTTTAAAAAAAATAATAGCCCCAAATTGTCAGTACCTTTCCTGCATTACACAGTAAGCCACTTTGCAGGATCTTCAAACTAATACAAGCTGAACGAACCAGAATCGATATGAGCGGTACTCAGTGCCCTGGAACGAGTATCACAGTGCTCTATATTGAGCTGTAAATAACATTTAAATAACTTTGAATAACCTTAAATAACTTCAAAATAACATAATTTCTGAGCAATTTCTGTACTGTTGTCCCCTTTGTGCCAGCTTGCTGTATTTGTATGAACTTCAGATTACTTCATGCAGGGGGTCAGGTTGTCTTGTTCTCTGGCAGTTTGTTACTTATCAACTGAAACAAGGAAACGTGAGAATCCAGTCAATTTAGTGGACAGCTATTCTCCTGATGCCTAGAAATGGCAAGAGAAATTGCATCACTTGTACAATAAGCCACTTCAAGTTTATCTCCTAACAGTGATAACCCGGTTTCAGGACACTGAGTATGACTTTGAATTCCCCGCCAGGGCTCCTGACTTCTCATGAATTGCTATAATGGGAAATAAACCATTAGAACTACTCAGAAAATTATGTTTTGCTGTGAGATTTTGCAGTCATCTATTAGCATTTAGTGGCACAGATGTGATTCCAGAAAATTACACACCAAACGACACAGAGGTCATCCATCAACTCTCACCAGTCCCGGTGTGCTCTCCCTCACGGCAGTTTTACACGAGGTGCATCCTAACAGCAAAGCCAGATGAGGTCCCCTCTTCGGAGGGTCCTGGGGGACTTACCTCTCCAGTGATTCCGCCCCAATGGCATCGGCTTGGGTGGCCATCTTCGCCCAGATGGTGACCACAGCGGCCTTCTCGGCTTGAGTCAGCGTCATCGTGTGGAAGGGTGCAGGCTCAGGCTCCTCGCAGTGAACGCTCGGAGTAGGTTTGGACTCGTTGCCCTGGCAGTCTTGTTTATAAAGAGGAAGGGGAGAGTGGACCTTGGCATCTGTCCACGCTCATTGGTCACTCCAGAGGCCCACCCATGGAGGTGGGAGACCCTTATCTCCCCGTGCAACAAAGCCTACTTCGGCAAGGGTCAGTGCGCCGGTCTCCTTGCTTGGTGGCGTTATCAGCTTCTTGCTTCTTAACGTAATGGCCATGTGGCCTGGATAAATTGTCTGGACACTTATTGATACATGAACAGAGATGTGGTGCTGGAAAATCCCAATGACAAGGTGTTAGGACACATCTTTAAGCTGAGGAGCATACGGACCTCAAGCGTAGTAAGGAGCTTGGAGAAGGATCTGCATTTTCTCCCTTGCTTCGTAGATGTGAACAGAAGACTCCGGGTCTTTCTGTGGCACGCCATACACATTCCAGTATCCGTGGCTGCCATATGGCCCAATATTTCATATTAAATTATTCTTAGGTAGTGCTAGGGACGGGCTGGGAGACATGCTGTATAGTTCAGAGGGGGAGCGAGACCCTGATTTTGTGGGAATCAGCCGAGATTTTGCCATTTGCTTCAGCACTGCCAGGACTTCACTCTGCCAGCATCTTTCAAAGAATCAGGGATGCACTCCACAATCGATATTGCTTAGAACAGCGACGATTCTTATGGATACAGGGAGAGAGCTTATGAAATGGGGTACGGTCCTAGAAAAAAGAGTGTGTGTGAGAAAGCCCAGTCAGACTTTTTTTTCCCATCACTAAATGCCTCGTAGTGCACTTCTTTGATTTCTAGCTGTGTGATCTTACTGTTAATTATCCCTTGTACTGCAAAATACCCCTCAGCACCGCAGCCAGTGCTGGTGTGCACTGTGCTACACGCTGGACACGCACGGGACAGCCTGGTCCCGTGATAGATGGCTTGTAGCTTCAGGGCATGGACACACTTGATGGGTGAAGGACCAAACAAGCAAAGGGAAGACCCAAAGTGTCAAAGAAATACCCGACTGGAGATGGTCGCTGCTGAACCTCAGGGAATGAATATCCTGCCAGCACGTGAAGCAGAGGTAAATCTCTCTGCCACCCTGATAAACCGCAGCAGCCGTACACACCACCGAGTGCTGGTGGCCGGGCACAGAAAGCCGGCTGCTACAGGCAGAGAGGTCAGATACTGCTCTCTGGCCAAACAGCCTTGCACACTTGTGTGGGGAAGGTTGGTATGTGTCAGCCAGATTCCTCGCCAAGATGTGTCTGTGTTCAACAGCAATGCTACCGACTGCTACAGAGCATGCTCCCCAGCCAACCCCGTCCCGCTAAGAGGGAAGCCCCTTCTAGGGAGCTAATGATACCTGGGTCATGCGTGCGTTGGGGTACATCCAGCCTGTGGTTACCTGTACCAAAGTAGCAACGCCGGTGCAATCACACCCGGTAGCCCCCCTAAATGTCATGCAGGAGCAGGCACCAAACTGGGAGCATCTCTTGGGAGCCTCAGCGCTGCTGGGCAGAGGAACATGACTGCTGGGGGGTGCTGGGTTCGGGAGGGAGCTGGGCTCTCGCGTGTGCTGTGCTTACGATGGGGGTTTCTTCCATGCCCTCACACAGGGAAAGATCTCTCCTCTCTGGGTAGAGTCTACAGCCCTTAGGAGTTCGTACATTCACGACGAATAGAGCCCACTCTCCTGGGGCTGTGGCTCTGCCACCGTGTCCTGGGATCAGGGGGGAATGAACCAGTGGTGCTAGAGGAGCGGTCAGGATGGGCTCAGGCAGCAGCTGCTGTATCCTCTGGTGTCCCCAGTGTCACGGTGGCTGCTGTGGCACCCGCAGAACGGCTCTGACCCACCCCTCGTGCTTTGCACTGGGCTCTGTATCTAAGCCTCTCTGCGTGTGATCTGTCAAGATGAAGCAGGAGAAACCTTGGGCTTTCCCAAAGAACAGGAACAAAGCACTTGATGCTTCTCGGTCTGCGATCCTGGCTGGGTTCGGTGGTCTTGTGTTATCATCCCCTCCGTGGAGGCCACCACCTTACCTGGGATCTCATGAAGATTGTGAGCACCACAGCTCCCTCCTCAGCCCTCCTGCCCACTGGCTGGGTAATTCGCTTCTTTTGGTACCTCACTTTGAGAGGGACACAAGAGAGGACCCACCTGTGACTCAGCGAGGACAATCGCTCTACCACAAAGAATATTCTCAGTGTGCTCTTTGTCCACCCTCCCTTTGGCAAATGCCATACGTGTCCACTGAAAACCTGAAGCTGACTCTGCCTCGCTACACAGAGGCAGTGCAGAGCGGTCTCCAGCTACAAGTGCCTCTGATGCCACGGGCAGCGGTCCTTCAGCCAGGGCACAGGAAAAGGCGATTCTCAGTTTATGCAGCTGAAATGGATGGAGGCATCAAGGGAGGCTGTATTCGTCATCCCTTGCTACGTGCATTTTGAAAAAGCTTGCAGTTTTCTCCTACAAAAAATGCTTTGAAAATAAAGATGTTGTTGGTAAGTATACATTTATGTAATGTTTTCATGCCCTTCCCAAAGTGCTGCCTCGTACATCGCCCGCTGCATGGCTGCATTCCAAGCTCTCCCCAGTGAGGTGCTTTTAATCAGCAGGTGCTTTTAATCAACAGGTGCTTTTAATCACCAAATCAATGTGTGAGGGGAGCATCTGTGATCCAGATATACCCAGGGATAAGGTGGAGACCACCAGGACTCCTTCCCATTTTTCTGCCCACTCTTTAACCTGAACACTGATCCTCCGTGATTGTAGGATTAAGGTCTGTGTAGACATGAGGATCAGAGTAATGCCCGCACAAGAAAGGCTCATTGTCACTGAAAGCTTTATGGAATACAAACTATCACAAAACCCAGAGCAGCCAAAAGATGACAATGGCTTGCTAGAAGCAGCTCATTGCCTGCTGGGATCAGGGCTGCGCTGGGGACGGCTGTGGGAGTTCCTTGGAAACGTGCCTGGTGGGAGAAGCGTGGTCCTCGGCCACGCACTGCAGTGCGACGTGGAGAGTGACAGTCCCTGTCCTTGCATGGACCTCTCAGCCAGATTCCTCCATCCCAGTGCTCCAGCTGCCCACGGGGTAGTGAGACATGGGGGTCCTGGCCTGAGCAACATGAGGAGCTGGACAACATGATCACTGGTGTTCCCCTGGTCACGGGGTCATTAGTGAATAACAGGACCGACAACGAATAGTCCCCCGGGACACCCCACCAGAGCTGCTGTCCTCTCTTGCTGCTGCTTTGTGTAGTTATGATTCATAAACCCGCAGCAGAACAGGCACCCTTGTGCAGATGATGGATATTTGTCATGAACCCGTGAAACGTCACCAAAGGCAACACCAAAGGTGGTTTTTAGTATGAAAGTGGGTCTTTCTTAATCCTGTTCCAAAAGCAGGCTGCCAGAGTTTCTCACTTTGATAGGCGGAAGCGAGCAACAGGCCGATTTGCTTGTTATAAAAGTGGGACTATAATTTCTGTCAGTCTTGGCTGTAAACCCGGTGGCTGATTGAATGTCCATGGCTCTGTGAGACCAGGGACAGCTTTCCCCACAGGCCTGTACTTGGCATGGGGACTGCCTCCCCCTCAAAGGGAATTCCCGTGGATAAAGCGGCAGGTATGTCTGCTCCAACTCTGGAAAACTTGGGGTGTATTAACTTTTGGAAATCTTAAAAGTAGAATCTATTTCCTGGCTCTATTCTTTAATTTCCTACCAGTTCGCAACACTTTGCTTTAACTAAACCACAGCCTCCATGAGCTGGAAATGGCAAATGGGTCTGTAATTTACTATTTAAGAAAGTAAAATTACACTTCGAAGCAGACACACTGGGAAATTTTAACATCGCTGCCCAGCACTGGCCCATGAGGGATGCTCTGCTGTGATAATACGACTGCTCTTTAATCACCCACGGACAACCCTCTCCCCTCAGCGACGCCTTCTCTTGCTTCAATTGTTATCACCAGCCTCGGGGAGCATGGCCCTGCAGGTTACGCCCGCGCGGTGTGTGCTCATCTCCCCTCCAGCCACCCGCCTCTGCCCCGCATCCCCGGGGGGAATTGCACGGCAGCATCCAGAGTGGGGATATCTCCAAGCATTCAAATATCCAAATATTGAAGTCAAACACAGATGAATTTACGTGCAAACCCCAGGACATCCTCTAACATAACTGCTGATAATTTTCTGACCTCAGTTAAATTCCAAATAAGATGAACGCACCAAGCCAGCTGCCAGCTGCTACTCTGACTAATCTCAGGGCAGGAGTAAATTTAGAGGAACCGCAGAGCGAGTTGTATTGATGCTCTAAAGCATCCTGAGATCTTGTGATGACCGGGAGAAACAAGACCAAGCCAAGAGGTCTCCCAGCCTTCCATCGCCGGCCCCCGGCGGGCACCCTGCCGTGGCCAGCCCACCAGGACCAGCGAGCACTCGCTGCCCATTGCCACCAGTTGTAGCGATGGTCCAAACTCGTGATGGCTTCACTGGCAGAATCACTAAAAACCACCCAGGGAGGCCTGTGGAAGGAAACAGGGACTCGTGGCCCAGGGCTCCGGCAGCCCCTGTATGGGGGCTCCATGGCCAGCACCATGGCTGGGGGGCCCGGGGGGCCACCACACGCAGGCTGGGTGCGTGGCTGGACTGGGGACACTGGGCTGAGCTGGCTGTGGGCGGGTGGAGCACTGGAATAAACTGTGGGTGCCAGGAACTATAAGCCATGTCCATGGGCATGGGAAGTACCGGTCTAAACTGGGGACACTGGGCTGATTGAGGGGAGTGCTGGGTGAGGGGGGAGTGAGGTGCTGGGCTGAACTGGGGACACTGGGCTGTACTGGGAGACAGAGCTTTGGGGGTGTGATGTGCTGGTCTGAAATGGGGGCACTGGGCTGCACTGGGGGACAGGGCTGTGAGGTGCTGGTCCGCACTGGGGGAACTGGGCTGCACTGGGGGACAGGACTGTAGGTGTGTGATGCGCTGGTCTGAACTGCGGGCACTGGGCTGCACTGGGGGACGGGGCTGTGAAGTGCTGGTCCGCACTGGGGGAACTGGGCTGCACTGGGGGACAGGACTGTGGCGGTGCGAGGCGCTGCCCAGCGCTGCGCTGCGAGGCGCAGGGGCCCGGCCGCGCTCTGCCCGCAGCACCGAGCCGCCGGCCCCGCCAGCTCCGTTCCGCTCCGCTCCGCCCCGCCGACAGCCGCCGCCGGGCCCGGGGGTCGGGCGGAAGCGGAAGCCGTCAGCGGCCTTCCCGGGGGCGGTGCGGGGCTGGGCCGGGCGGCTCGGCGCCGGCATGGGCGAGAGCACCAGCCCCATCAGCGTTATCCTGGTGAGCTCGGGCAGCCGCGGCAACAAGCTGCTCTTCCGCTTCCCCTTCCAGCGCGGCGCCGAGCACCCCGCCGCGCAGGCCAGTAAGTGCGCGACGGCGCCGGGCCCGGCTCGGGCCGGCCGGGGGGCTGCGGCTGCCCCGCGGGAGCCTCCGCCGGGGACCTGCTGCCGCCCGTGGGGCCTGCTATCCCACACACCCCGCTCACGGCCCCCGTGGGGCCTGGCACCCCCCTCCAGCCTCACACCCTCCGTGGAGCCTGGCATCCCCCTCACACCCTCGGTGGGTCCTGGCATCCCCTCACAGCCCCCGTGGGGCCTGGCATCCCCCTCACGCCCTCCGTGGGGCCTGGCATCCCCTCACGCCCTCTGTGGGCCCTGGCATCCCCTCATGTTCTCCGTGGGGTCTGGCATCCCCTCACAGCCCCTGTGGGGCCTGGCATCCCCGCTCACGCCCTCCGTGGGGCCTGGCATCCCTGCTCACGCCCTCTGTGGGGCCTGGCATCCCCGCTCACGCCCTCCGTGGGGCCTGGCATCCCCTCACAGCCCCCGTGGGGCCTGGCATCCCTGCTCACACCCTCCGTGGGGCCTGGCATCCCCTCACGCCCCCCATGGGGCCTGGCATCCCCTCACAGCCCCCGTGGGGCCTGGCATCCCCTCACGCCCTCCGTGGGCCCTGGCATCCCCTCACACCCACACTCCCGAGCGGCCTGGCATCCCCTCACGCCCACACCTCCCACCCATGTTAACTGCACCCCATTAGCACTGGGTGTTGTCACGGACCGGTGCCCCGTTGCTGCTCCCGGAGCAGCCGAAGCGGCGTGGGTTTTGAGAGCTGAGGCAGGGTGAGAAGTGAAGGCACCAGTCTGAGAGAGGGGATTCAGAAGACACTGAGCGAGCTTTAACCGATAAGGGGTACACACTGAGCAGCTTTAGTCCCTTGTGGTGGATAATGGCGTGGAGGTTTCATTTCTTCTGGAGAACAGGAACGCAGAGCCGTTCAGTGCCAGCCGGCTGCTGTGGAGCCAGTGTTGGTTGTGCCTCTTCCTCCTACACTCCCGATCCGGGACAGTGTGCAGGGTGGGAGTCTGCGGGGCCTGGTGGCAGGATGGCTGCACCCACCGCGCTGCAGGCAGGGTCCGCGTCCCACCAGCCTCGCCGGCGGGCGAGCATCTTGGTAGCCTAAAGGTGCTGCGGCGTGATGAGGCCATTTGGCTTGGGTCACTTGCTAAGTGCTGTGTGTCATGAGAGGTTTGACACCCCTCTTCAGGTTGTGAGTCACTTTTTACTGAGAGAGAATCATCTTCAAAACCCTTTTTGTTCTTATAGGTAAAACCTGAAAACGTGGGGTATTTTGGCTGGCTGCTTCCCACCTGCCGCCCTCCTGCTTTTTGCTGGTAAAAAGATTTCCATACCTGTGACTGCAGGAGGGCCTTCTGGAGCGTTATTGTTGTCCTGAAACCTGAGCGATAAGGAGGGAAATGCGTCGATCAGGATTTTATTTTCCACTCTCTCTTGAACTGCAAACTGTTACCTGGCACTTGAGAGAAAAGTTGTTTTTGTGAATGATTTGCTTTCCCCTCTTTATGCCCTGAGGATGTAAACCTCTCTCTCCTGTTTTTTGAAGAGTTTTTGAGTGAGAATAGAAAAAACAATATCTGGTACTTCTGCCTAAAAAGGAAGGGACTTTCTGCTTTTCATATTTTAATTCTTTTTAGATCTCTGTTGTAGATAATTTTAAAAAGTGCACTGACAAGTATTCTCTTAATGCACTTATTGTAACAAACACCATCAGGAGATTGTTCCTTGAAGAAGCTGTCTTTATTCTCTGTTTCAGATAAACCGAGGAGTCGATACGCTGTGAATAGCTCTGGTGACACCACAGAAGATCAAGATGGAGACTCCAGGTAGGGGAGAACATTTCTCCATGCCTAAGAGTTTGAATCAGAGGAGAGATGGCCTCTTGCTCTCTTGCCTGCTAGTTCAGTAGGCAAATTCTCTCAGACTGTATAGAAGATGACCTGCCAAAAAATACCTTAACGCCAAGTTGTGGGCAAATTAGTGCTTAGTAATGAAGAATTTCTCATGAGCGAGTGCTACTGAATCTGTTGGTTTCTGGGCAGGGTGTAGGTCAGGTATTTTGTGCTTGTTAGAAAGGCAATATTACTCTTTCAAAGCTAGGTATTAATACTTTGGCAACATTCTACTTTACCTGCCTACCTCTGACTGGATGTATTATTCAGTTGCCTCAAATTCTTCCCTAGCTTGTGTAGTTGTTGTATGGAGTTGCTGTGCACTAATGAGTAACTAATCTTGTTTCTCCAGATATAGCTGCCCGTGTGTCTGTGGAGTGAAACAGTAGCTCAAAAGGATACTGAGACTTAAAGACAGTTTTTCAATTACAGGAAATCAGTGGGTAGCAAACACACTGAAAAAAGGCAGTGTGTTATTCAGCATGCATGTACATACGACTAGACCCTCTTTATTTATTTTAGGAGTTTTGAAATCTGCTGCATCTTTCTAAATTTATCAGATATCAGACAAATTTGGGAAAGAAAAAGGTTTTTTGCCTGTTGGCCCGTAGTTCAGTTGCAGATCTTCTTTGTGATACATGTTTTAATCTCCAGTATTACTAAAACGAAGTAGTTGCTGCTCTTCTGTCATAGAAATTAAAAGAGAAGTACTCATCACTGGCCCCCAAAAAAGAAATTTAGATCCCAGCCTCACAAAATGTAAGCTTGTTCTTAGTTTTATGGCTGAGAATGGTTTAGCTGAAATTAAAATCACCCATGACAATAAATGTCATCAAATTCATGTGTTTTTCTAGGACTGGGATCTTAGGAAATCACATTTGGATTGCAGTCACGTGTAGCTCTTGCCTCTTCTGGTGTCTCTGAAACCTTCAAACGCAGCATTCTGTTGGGTCTCCAGCGAGCGCGGTAAGGTACAGGGCACAGCTTCAGTGGGAGCAAGCCATGGTTCTGCGCGTTTGGTAACTGGTGAACAGTGTTTCAGGCTGTGCTGCGGACGGCAGCTAGTATGCACATAAGGGAGGCTCCGTGCACGCGCTTGCTGGTTATCTCAGGGATTTTGTTGATTGCTGTTCAAAACCCTGGCTCTAGTATTTCCCTAGATAGATTAAGACAGTGTTGGAACGGCACCAGCTTCTGCTGTGTTGCCTCTGCCGTTTTGGCAGGTTGGACAAAGCGCTTCATGTGGAGCTGCGTTTGCTGGATGTTGCCTGCGCTGCTGAATGAGTATGTGGCTACTGCAGCGATGCAGGAAAAGCTTTTATCATTTCAAGTTATGGGCGGATGAGAAAACTGCTCGTATTTTGCTGAAACTGGTTATAAGTAGACGGGATGTGCTGGCATGTAACCTACATTAAACAAAGATTTAGATTATTTCATTGTAGGGGTGTCCAGAACTCCGGGCTTGAAAGTTAGTGTTTAATCTCCTGCTCAGGTATTTGTTATTAAGCTCTTAGTGTTTAAAAGAATTTATGATCTCTTGACTGAGGTCACTATGCGCAAAGTATCACAGGTATGAAGTGTTGAATGGAAGAATAGTAAGAGAGAAATCCCCCTCTGCAGTGATGGTCTTCAGAAAAAAGAAGTTGTCATTGGTACAGTTTTGTATATAGCAATGGGTACAAATTCCTGCTGCAGTGTCTGCACCTGATGCTTACTAAGGTCAGTGTTTATAAACCTTGTATCTATTTAGATGAAATTAAGGTGTCAGCCAATGCCTGTCTGTTAGCAGACAGAGGCCAGGTGTTGAGGTTCAGCACACTGCTTGTGCTGCCTACACAGCTGCGCATCTGCATTCAGAAATTCAAAGACTCTTTCAAAATTGTCTTTGTTTCAAGTTAGTTTGTTGAAAAGCTTTTTCCCAATACCAGTGTAACCAGTGTTGTTACTCTACTGCATCCCATACAACTGGTGTAGCAACTAAGTGTATCCTTCTCTCCAGCGATAGCAGCTACTAGAAGAAATTCCTGATGCTCTTTATGTACTAAGTACTGTTAATTTATATTGGGCAAGAGGAGGTTTCTTGGCAGAGTTAATATCTTTCACTGGACTTACTGATACAGGTGGAAAAAATACGCAGGTTTTAGGTACACAGGCCCTTCTTCCAGCACAAAACAAGAAAGAATCTTCCAAGTGGTGTGCAGCAGGTTGCTCCGGCTTTTGATTTGTGTCAGAGCATTTTGGGAGTAGCAGAAGCTGGTGCCTGTGGAGCAGAAGAGATTCTAAGGGGAGAGTGGAGGCAGAAGGGTGCACATGTCTCGGGGAGGGTGAGATGCATGCGATTTCTGAACTAGGAAAGGAAGGAGTTTAACTATCATATGCTGTAAAACCAGTATTGTCATTGAGCCCGTGGGGTTTTTTTCCCCACGAATGTTAAGAATTTTTGCTCCCAGGCTCCTGTTTGGAATGTGTTTTAGATTATCCAGTTGAAGATCAGGCTGGAGAGACCAGGAATGGAGCGACTGGGTTTGTGAAAGCCATTCCCATTCCTCCAGTGGCAGCTCTGCCCCTCTAGGTTCATTCTTCTGCAGTGCGGTGGTGCCACGGTTCTCTTCCCGAAACACTCGCTTCAGTGGTGCTTGGAGAGATTTCATCAGCATGGAGTCCAGTCTGTTCGCTGGTGGGGTGATTTTTTGACTGGAGTTGTCCTCGGTGGAAGTAATTTATTAAGTGGTTTCGTATTATTTCTGGAAGGCTTCTTCAAGGAAGAGTTGGCAAAAAGATTCCTTTAAATCACTGCATTTCAGCAGCATCTGTGAATGTTTTCGGTGGCACAAACTGAGGCTTCGGAGCGGGCAGGCTGCTGGGTTGAGTTGATGGTGTATGGCAAGTTTGATAATGTGAAAGGGTTGGGTCTTTCCCATGTTTTCATGTTCAGTAGCAAAGGTTATTTCAGATTTATCTTGTTGCTGCAATAGTTCTTACGAGGGTTGGATTAATCCTTTTTTATACTGGATGTCTGTCTCTAGTTTACTAGAGATCTAACACCAGTTGTATCCTAGATGAGGTTCACTATTGCTTTTTTCCTAAGCTGTTGGAACCCAGATCAATTACTGTTGAGCAGACCTTTCCTGGAGCAGTTGAGGTGTACAGATTTCTTTACGGCCTCAGAAAGGACAAAATTAGATCAGTTTAGGTGCCTTAACTCTCCATTTCCGTATAGCATATTTGTATGCATAATTGGATTTCTTTTCACCTTCAGCCTCAATTTCCTGGTCATTGTTATGCTTTTTGGTTTTTATAGACAATTGCAGCCTATTCATGACAATCCTGCCTCTAGGTCACTGGTGTGTATTTGCTTGTATTAGTTTCTGCTCAATGGAGCTGTGTGTTTGGGTCTTCAGAATATAGAGTTTTCTTCCTTTTAAAAGCAAGTCAAGCAGCAAAAGTGGCTGAGGTGTGTTGATGGTGGCCATGCAACAAACAGGTATTCAGAAGATACTGTCGCTGTCAAAACACATTGCCTGTCAAGTGTCCCTCTTTGCTGTCTTCTTCTCAGCCATTCATGATTTGCTCTCTTCAAAAACATCCTTCAGTTTTTGAATGTATTACCAGGTATACACACCCCTCACAGCTTATGGAGGTGCCTGCCAGTCTCTTCCCCCACCCCAAAAAAAAGTGAGGCAATTGCTCTTTTGAAGCCGCAAGATAATGCTTTGTTAAATTGGTTCTAAATGGTTTTGTAGGTTTTCTGAAGGTGGTATAGTCAGCAAGCAAAAATCCTAATGAAGATGCGTGTATAGTAACATATGTTACCCCAGACGCTGCGTTTTTTGATAGCATAACTGCCTAACTGAAGGAGGTTTAGCAAGTTTGACAGCATTGATGTCATTAATTGGCCAAATGCTTCTGTTATAAAAAAATTCAAGTTACTGACAAACAAGGACTTGAATGTCCCTTTCTAACAAACAGTAGTTCTCCTGTGATAACATTTCTGTATCCTCTGTCCCCCTTTCACTGGACTCCAGTGTTCTTCCTTGTATTTGTTCTGAAAGGCTTCCTTTCTGTCAGCCCGTGCTTTTCCATTCATCCATCCATCCCTTTAAACACCCTTCCTGTAATATCACCCACTTTGTGTAGTTTGACATTTAGGATTGCTCTAGGTTCCCTTTTCAGCATGACCAGTAGAAATCTGCTGTCTTTTTGGATGGATAATTGGAGGTTTTCACTTTGTCTCCCCTTTCTAACGTGGACAGTATAAAGCTTTTATCAAATTAATTTTTCAGTATATTTAGGAAATTTGTTTTAGGAAACAAGTCCTTTTTATCATTGTTATTTGGAAAAAAAAAGCAGTTGACTGTTAAAATAGGTGTTTGTTTCTCTGATGTAAAAGTGAGTACAGCTGATAACAGAGCCTCGCTCTGTACACCTGTTGTAAAGAAGGTTGTTAGGTTCTTTGCCTTGGAAGCTTTTTCAGCTTACTCTTCTTAAGATTTTGCTTATTGCCTGGGGCAGACAGAGATGGAAAATGACTTCATGCTTGTGCTGTGAGTCTGGCCAGACTTATACCTATTGTTTAGATCCCTGGGGGGAGCAGCAGCGGCTCTGTGTGCAAGGCCCTTTACAGAATCCTGGCTGTGCATGCAGCAATAATCGTTTGGCATCCTGTTTTTCTGAGTTTTGTGGGTATGGAAGCAGCAGAACCAATTGTGAAGAGCTGTGGGTCATTTGGGGCTGCATGGGATGTTCTTTTGGTGAAAACGCTAGTAGTAGTCTAGAAAAGAAACTGAAGTTTAGAATCTGCTCTAAATCAGACTGCAACCTCTTCTATTTTCTCTTAAGGTAAGCATGAATTAAAAAGTGCACTGTAAATACAGCTTTGTAAATGCAACATATTGTGAGAACACATTACAGCAGCCGGTGTTAGTGAGAGGACTAAAATGCCTTAGCCTGTTTTCTCTGTGTTGTCAATCTCAGCCTGCAATATATCCCTGGAATTCACCTACCATTAACTTTTCGCTCTTCTCGATAGTTGTATTTCCTTTACAGGAGTTTAACCCTTAATAGTTCATCCTAGTTTTTAATATTATCTCTTTTTTTTTTTTTTATTTTGTGTACTTGCCTCGTTTATTTTTTTTTCCTGTTGTGTTTTGTTTTGTGTTTATGGCCATGTTCCCATTTCAGAGACCAATGTCCTCTAACTGATGAGCAATTGGTTTCGGGGTAAGACCAAACGTTCTAAACAATCACCTTTGTCTAGAGTGGCTTTCTTTTCTCACCATCCTTTTAATTGTGCTTTGTTTCTGGTTTCTGTTGTACACCGAATGATGAGATAATTATATGCTAAATCGCAATGTCTGTAGGAAACGTATTGCTAAAGGTTTATGCTAGGTTAATTACAAAGGTCCTACTAACATTTCTGTGCTTCCTGTAGGGTATCCAGAATGGGTGTGGTACTCTCCCTTCTGTGAACTGAAAAAAGTTGTGATCCTCCAAGAATGCAACAAGTGTAGCCTTGGCATTGTAGTTATTCCAACAAGGAGTCCTAAAACAAATGGATTTGTGATGAGCAATGACTTAAAAATATAGATCAGTGAGTAAACTATTTAATCCCACAGTAATTACGGAGACCTCTTCAGAGACCTGGTTTTCAGCAGCTGCGCTGGTTGCTTGTTCTGGGTGCCCCACCAAGCGAAACCGAATGACTGCATTGTACCCCCTTTGTGAACGTGTGGAGCGAAAAGCGCTTATCTCTGCCCAGGGCCCCGGGAGTATTAAACTGCATCTCTAGTCCCTGCTTAACATAAAGACGCTCACCTAGCTACTCAGCTCCCATTCTAAACTACTTCAAAGAAGAATTCTTTATGAAAACCTTGCTTTGGATTCCTGTGGCATGTAAACAGTTATCTGTTCTTGGGGAAAAAAATAATTTGTGTTTGAGATTCTTTTCCCCCTCCTTTTCCGCGTGCTAAAGCTAAAGTAATTGTTGTTTCAGCTGGGTTTCCGGAGGAGAAGCTGGTGACAGCAGTCGATCTGCACTAGTGTGGTCTGTATCCTACTGCTGGATTGTCTGCTGTTGCTGCTATGTTGAGCTCGTGATAGGAGTGGTAGGATATTTTGGGCAAATCAAAGCTTTTGTTTTTTGTATTTAGTTTCTGCCTGCTGAATTTCTTAGTACAGGGGAGGTTTGCTTCCCTCTGGATATCACGATGCTCAGACTGATCTTATGAAGGAAGGGACTGTTACTGCCCAACTGCGAAACCTAGTCTGCTTCTAACAAAATCCTGGGCTCTGATAAGTCAGTATTTTTAGGTCATCTTAATACACCCCAGAGATTAGAAAATAAGTATTAAAATATTTGAAGTAAAAGTCTTATTTTCTAAGCTGAGATGATGAATTGAAATGATGGGAGTAATATATTTGCTGTCCCTCAATCTCCCAATCATCCTGAGGTCTAAGAAATGTACAAAGTATGTAGAGCATTGTGGTGGTGGGGAACCCAAACCAGCAAACCCAACAAATCTAGGCTGTCAGACGAGGAGAACGGGGCTGGAGTCCAGGTCACTCTTGGGAGAGCCTGCGGTGATACCAGGTGTTTGTACCCTCCGGTAGCACCCATGTAACCCGTCTCAGGGTCATCTGTCCTAAGTCTGTCATCTGGCTGCAGTGGCAGCTCTCTCGCAGAAAGAGGGGTCTCTGCTAGCGAGGAGATACCGAGGACTTTACAAAATCAACCCTTTTAATCTCTTCCTCCCCGCAGAGACACACGCAAGGTGGGGCAGACAGAGGGCTGTTAGTGCTTGAGGTCTCCGGGAGAACTGCTGAACTGTTATGGTCAGCACCACATTTATCTCTTAAAAGATACGCTGGTGTAATTCCTTGTAAAAGTCAAATCTTAACAGTGGTGAAAGTCATCATAACGATCAGTTTTCCAGCTTCCAAGGTATCCTTTGCCAAGGCTGGGGGAGGGAAGAGTAGCTCAGTTCTTACCAGCAAGCAGGCATTTTCTAGTTTACCCTCCTTCTCCCTTCACCCGCCAAAACATATGCTCGTTTTGGATCCCTTGCTGTTACAGCCTTCCTGGCTCCATGATGAGCCTGTTAACGAACACAGCTGAACAGGGCAAAAAGAGGGGGAAAAGCTCGCTGCTGTCATGGTGACTTTTTTTCCTATTTTGAATGTGATCCCCAGGGACTGTCAGTCCGGGTCCCGTTTGAGGATGCTTTGCCCTTTCTTCACGAGCTCCGTGTCTTTGCACAGCTCATTGCAGTGTGGTGGCTGAGGAGTGTGGGCTTGGTGGCCCCGGGAGGCCCTGGCTAGTCTCCCCATCTCTCTGCTTGCCCTTAGCTGTGTTTGGAGCAGAGCAGCCAGGAATTTGGAAGTTTGTACAGATCTCCTCCTTCCATAAGCCAACCGTAAGCAGCATGCTGTGGTCAGGATGACCTGTTTGTACAAGCACCAGGGGCTTTGACAGTTTGTAAAGCCCCTGCGTTGTCCTTCATCTTCAGTATATGTAGGTCTGATGAAAGAAATGTTCCCTGGGTCATATGCAGATGGATACACACAAGAGACCTGGCTGTATCGATTTGTCTTAATTTCTGTAGTGCTCCATAACTCACTCAGAGTGAACCAGGAGTATGGTACATTAATTCCTTCTGTGGGCATCAAGGGCTCACTTGTGGCCGAGAGATAAGGTGAGCGCAGCACACACCCATGCCTGCCCTTTTCTCTGAGTGATACTGGGTTATCTGGGATACCTGCCTGGTGGAGGGGGATGGTCTGGCAGGGACACACATCCCTGAATGTAAATAAAGAAAAGGCAATAAACATTTGCAGTCTTTAAAAACTGGTCTCATCAGAAACTGGTTTGAAATTCATTTGGTTCAGTGGGAAACTCCGAGAAATCAGATGAGGAAAGAACTTGCTAATACCAAACCTTGCACTGCTCCTATCCTAGAACAACAAGTTCCCCCTGGCAGCTGACTGAGGTCCTCTGCCCTGTGGATGTGAACTCCACTGTCTCAGGGGACACCCTGAGGAAAACAAGGGTTTGTAGAGACCAGATCAATGTTGCAAGGCCATTGGAAAGAGCAGTTGCAGAAGTCCTCCCTTGTCACACTGGATTCTTACCGCCGTTTCTGCAGTGGTAGCTGTCTTTCACAAGGCAGACTCCTTGCAGATGCTTGCCCTGCTGTCTCGCAGCTGCCTTCTTCCCACCGCTGATCCAGAGCAATCCAGTAACACCGTGGTCGGTGTTGGGAAGAGCCTGCCCTGTCAAGAATTTGTCTCAGTTTGGTTTATCAAATGAGAAAGCCCAGGTGAGGCCAGGCAGCTCTCGGAAGGGTGCTGGTGGTTGATTGACCACAGGTTCAGATCTGTTAAGTGAGTAACTTTGAGTGTCACTGAAGAGATTTGGGAAAGGAAGGACAAGCATTGGTTGTACGTTTCTTCTAATTGAATCAGCTCTTTCTTGCCTTCTCCTCTGCCATACTGGGTGGCTTAAAGATCTCTGTTGTGCTTGAGTGACAGGCTGTGTCGATATGTAGTTGCTTAGTAAGTTCATTAACCTGCAGCTAAATCCAGGCAATGGCTAACTTGAGCTGTTTTTATATTTAAGCAAACTGCATCTAATCTTTCCAATGTATTTTGCTGAGCACATAATTAAATAAGCATGCCCCTGCAGTCTTTGTCGTGAATGCTTCCTGTTTTGTAATTGTGATGATCTGAGAGATGTAATTAAGGGGTTCTTAATTTTCCATAATTGGTGGTACTCCAGGTGCAGCAATGTAGACACATCTTACAATACTTTAAAAACTTATGAGTTAAATATTCTGGGGGTATGCTTTGTGAAAATTGTAATAACTTCTATTTCTGCTCTTCAAGGTTTTCAGATGTCATCCTGGCAACAATTTTGGCTACCAAGTCAGACATGTGTGGCAAAAAGTTTGAACTGAAGATCGACAATGTTCGCTTTGTTGGCCATCCCACGTTGCTTCAGCATGCTCTTGGGCAGGTACGGTGCGAGGTCCGCTCTGGGGACCTGCCTTCTTTACGAACTACCTGGCTTAGTTGGTGGACTTAGAATTCCGGATGTGCGTGTTGGCTTTTGATCCTGGTTTTAATTCCTGATACTCAAAGCTGTCTTTTGCTTGCTTCCAGATAAATACAGTGAGGGGCAAACTGAGGAGGCTGTGTCAGTGATTCACAGAAACCCTGTCCTGGTTACTGTAGTAAAAGGAGAACAGCGTGGGTAAAGAGCAGTGACGCAGTCCAGCTCAAAAGCTGTTTCTCACCACGTAGTTACTGCAAGTTAGCTTTTTAGCACCTCTAATTAGTATGGCAGTTAAAAAAAGCACACCCCAAACCTTCACAAATGCTAGAAACTGCTCTTACTGGCACTGAGGATTATTCCCAAGCCTCGGATGGAACGGGTAGGATGTTGAATGAGGTCTAAAATTTCTTGTGGACAAAGTCAGGCTGCTGTTTGCATTGAGACCTTGCTCTGTGGCCTGTGTTGTAGCTGCTTGGAGTGAAAGCAATTGCCACCCAGGCTATGGAAAAGGTCCTGCTTAAATCTGGGAAAGAATTTACATGCTTCTATGTGCAGGATATTCCCTGTCCCATTCCTACTTCCGCATAGACTGTAAGAAGGAACTAGGTTTTGGTAATTTCTGAATCCAACACTGATCTCTGTCACTGAACTGCTTTCATCTCATTTTTCATCAATTTTACTAAATCGTTCATTTTTTCAGGAAAAAAATCTGCTTGCCAATTCTGTCCTCCTTTCTATCTATAATTAGAGGTGCAAACAGATTGTAGGCAACTACTGCTTGATATTTAGAGGACCAGACTGCTTTAATCCAAGTGAGGAGCAGGCCTCAAGCATCAGAAGATTCTAGTGTTCCACTTTTGAAACTCAGTTGTGAGTGTGCAATAAATGTGACGGAGGATCACCAAAACTCCATCCTGAAATGTTTAAGCTGTTTTGGAAGACAGAATTCAAGTGTCCCCAAGTTATGCAGGTACATCACCAGCCCCAGACAAGACAAGCAATGAACCAGGCCCATGGTCCGTAGAGGTACTCCAGCCAGGAGCAAAAGGAGGTAGAACCAGAGACAGGGCTGGAGGAGAAGGCTGCAATGTCCTTAACCAGGGGTTCATCCAGGAGACAAACTACCTACCATGACGCAGGTCGAAGGTCCATCCAGGAGACAGGGCTGGAGACAGGCACACCTACAGCCCCTGGGCTGAGCTTAAATGGGGCTCCAGGGCCAAGCTTAAATGGTGCTGCTGGGTCATGGGGTGTGTGTGGGGACTCAACTGGGGCTGGTCAGGGCCATTAAGACCTTTTGGTGCCCTCGGGGCCGTGACAGTGGTGGCCTGTTCTCACAGTATCAGATTCATTTATTTTGCTAATCTTGTCTGAAAGGCACAAGTTGCTATATGTGGTGTAAATGAGTTTGAAATTTTGTCTTTGCATTTTTTCACCACATGTTATTATACATTCTCTCCACCTTCCAGCCGGTTTTACCCTAATTGCATAAAATGTCTTTTCATTTTCAATTTGTCTAAATAAAATTGTGTCTGGGTAAAAAATAAAAAATGTTATAAAGTGCAGTAAACACTTTTTTGTTACTTCTTGTACTTCTTTTTGGGTGTGTCTTATCACCCCAGTAGGCACCCCAGAACCTTCTAGCGTCCAGAAGCTTCTAGATGTGGCAGCTGTCTCTGCTAGTTCATTTGAGTCTAAATCTGGGGCCTTTTCGCGGTTAGGAGGAAGCTAGATGGAGCTCCTTTCCCGTGGAGCAAAGGCAGTGACCGGAGTAACCTGACAGTCTCTGGTTTGGTTTTCTTCGGAGTTCATGCTGCAGTAAGTTAATCCACAGGAGAGCTCAGCAAATTCTTACATGAGATTCAGGAGTTACAAGAATGTATAATATACACGAATATTTAATCCCATGTGCCAGACCGACTTTTATGTAACAATATTCTGAATTGTTCAAATTCTTTCAGCATTTTCTTTTCCAGCTTATCTTCCTTCTTTTTTCTGGACAAGAGGTGGTACGAAATGTAGCCTGCATCCCAATTGATGTTAATGGTGGTAGTTTCTTTGGTTTTAAGGAAGGAACAGGATCAGTCCCTACACTCGGAAGTGCTTTTGAGTCTTTATTGAAGTTCACATGACATCCTGGAATCTGTAACTCCAGAACAAATAAACAGGGTAAATAGGCTTTACCCCTCTCCCACCGCTGCTTTTTTGATAGAACGTCACTTACGCTTTAGAAATAATAAAAACAACCTGGCAGGTTATAGCTGTTGTCCCTTGGGATTGCATGGGTGTTCAGCAGGGAGCTTCCGAGGCGGCAGGAACGTCCTCTGGCTTTTGTGCTCCATCTTGTGGCGACGCTTGCTCGATTCAGAGTTGTCTGTCTTGGATGTGCAAATTCACCTTGCTCCTCTTGGCTTCCACTGTTCCTTCCCACCAGAAGGTCTGTACCTGTGTTAGAGATGGAGCACTCTGCTGTGGAAAGAGTAGGGAGGACTGGAGAATGTGTTTGAAATCCTGCAGGAAGGGAAAATCAAACCTTTTATTTTAGTACTGCAGTTTTAGAGTGTATTTTTTCTGATGAAAGCAGCAGCTTTTAACATAATGCAATCCAAATGAGGATTTTAGGAAAGGAAAGAATAGATATGGTTTAGTTAACAATATATATGACAATTGTGCTAGGGAATTTAAACCTAGGGTCCCTAATGATGCTAAAATGCGATAGTAAAGACACCTGGTAAGACTGCTGTCTTCACTGATACTCGTTTCCATGGTCATGACCAGAATGCTTTGGTTTAAGTCTTCACAGCTTCTCAGAAAAGGCAATGTTGTAGAGTAACTGTGACACTAAAAAAAGTCATAGTTTTATTTTTTACAAGCCAAATTTGATGGTATGATTTGATTTGTCTGCTCTCTTTTCTTAGCAAACTTGTTATTTGACTGACTTTTTTTATTTCCCCCCTCCCCTTTGTTACTGGATCCAACTGCACTGGCCTATGGGATTTTGTAAAAACTGTTTTTCAGGTATCCAAAACTGATCCCTCACCAAAGAGAGAGATGCCCACTATGATTCTCTTCAACGTGGTGTTTGCTCTAAGGGTAAGCACTGTCTTCATTCCGTCTGACAGTGGGGTGCACTTCGCATGCGTAAGTGAATGCAGTAGGCTCACGTTCCAGTAATCTCTTGTAAAACATTCGGTGTCTGATTTCATTGGGATAGTTCCATTTGAAACAACAAACCTAAACAATGTAGAATACGACACTGACAAGTGGTAAAGTTTTCCAGCCCAGTGGAAAACAAGTTCGGTTGTTCTCTTCAGGACATTTTCTAGGGTTTTTGGTTTTAAATATCCAGAGTGTAAAGGCACGCAAGAAACCACTTTGCAAAATAGATAGTGAACCCAGTTGCAAGCCCTGTATGTGTCTTGTCTTCAGTTATTAGTGAGCTGGTAACGCGCTGTGATTTTTCTAGACCCTGCAAATGAGGCTTGCCCAACAAAACTGTGCAAGGAGGCAGCCTGGGTCTGACTGTCCTCGGCGTCAGATGCCGCGCTCTGTACATCACTGCTCTGCTCCAGCCCAGGATAGGACCCGGTCCATACAGCTGCACTAGCACGTTGCCGAGCCCTTGGGACTCCAGGCAGCTCGGACCGTGGTGGTCGGTTCTGCTCCAGAAGCAGCGGCAGCAGGCAGCATGGACAGTGGCTTGTGCTTGGCCAGAGTCAGGTCCCCACCATGGCCTTGGTCAACCCAAGCTTGCTCAGTGCAGAGTCATTCAGAAACCTACTCTGGCTCAGAATGGCACTGTTTTGAGCCCTTAACTCATGTTGTATGATACAGAGACATGTGGCTTTGCTCAGTGCCTCTAGGGTTTCTTTATAATTAAATGGACAGTGTCTGAAAGCTGCCGCCTCTGAGCGATGAGATTGTTGTTAAAGGGAGAGTGCCAGGGAGCAGAGGCTGTACCATTCTAAATGAGAAGAAAGTACAAGTGAAGAATAAGTAGGTTTCGATGCTCAGCGAGAACCTGGAGCAAATATGTAGTTTTTGCTTGGAATTTTTTTCAGGCCTGTTCTATTGACTAGCTGTTGGTATCTGTGTTAAGGGATCCTGGCTTGGCTAATTAGGTGGTATAAAACCTTAGAAATTTCATTATGTTTGAGCGTTATTTGATTTCTGAGCTCTGGCTTTCTCTTCCCAGCCCACAGGCTGCTTCTGTGGAGCCACCATATTATCTCTGTGGCATGTAAACATATGAAGAAACATTTTAAAAACAAAAGAGGGAGTTGCAGTAGCTGTCTTTATGGAAGTGATTGATTTTTGCTTGACTGGATATAATGTCATGAGTTAAAAGCCTCCAGCTCCCTGCTTGTGAAAAGACCTTTTTTTTTTTTAAATTTTAGCACTAGTACTTTTCTTGCCACTGGCCTTCTGGTGGTGACTAACATGGACATGGCTACAGTCCGTATGGCTTATCCTCAGTCGAAGAGGGAAGTTTCACAAAAGGCAATTATCACAGCAGTCAGTCTGAAGCAAGCCAGAAATTGTTCACTGAGTTCTGCTGGGGATCCAGTGTTGTAGTGCGTTGGGACATTCATGGGTGCATTAAGAGACATTAGCTTCAAGAGTCGTGATGTTTTGGTGTGTTGGTAAAGCACCATGCTTTGGTTGTAGGTAAGCGTGTGTAGATGCGCACGCAGACAGAAGCAGTCGTGCATGTTGAGTCATGTGCAAGCAGAAGTGTTGAAACCAGTGCTCCTTCATTCACAATGTTGCAAGGGCTTGGTGAAGTGCACTGAAGACTATATCTAGCCCACATTTTTCTAGAATCTAATTTCTAGTGGTTCTCCTAGGAAAACTTGCGCTTTTTTTCATTTTGGCACTGTGATGATACTGATGTAGTTGTGTGTGTAATGCAGCAGTAAATCATATTTGCCAAGTGAGACACTCTTAGTTTGTAAAGAGCTGTCAGGTTTCTGGAAAGTGCTATGCAAGAAGCAAGTGGAAATTTTTTCCTAGCATGGTGTAGCGCACTGCAGAGGGTGGGTGGACGCATTCTGAGATAAAGATGAGAGTCCATCTGCAGTGGGCAGACAGAGCAGGCAAAGTCCCAAGTGCTGTAATCAGCACTGATCCTGCTGTGTTTAAGCTTCAGGGTTACCAACGTGTCGTGACTCAGCAGGAACAGTGGAATCCAGAAACGATGACTCATGGTTTGCTAGTTTACATGCCAAGTTATCACTTGCTAGGACTGTAAATTCCTTTAAATGTCTTAACAAACATGAAGCAGCTGCTGACTCAGACTGGAGCCACCAAGTTCCCTGCCCCCCGTCAGCTGTGCTTGCACGATAGATTTTTCCAGAACTTTCATTCTGTGACTTGCACGAATGCAGTGTTAGTAATAAGCCACATTTGTGAAATATTTGGAAACTTAAATCCAAATTCATTCTGATTTGGGATCAAATTGTTGATCACATGCTGGTACTTCTTAGCTCGTTACTGCCTTGTCTGTATCGAAGGCAAACATCATTACAGCAACATGGAGAGAATGGGCCATGTTGAAGGCACTGCAGTCCTTGTACTCCCCGGGAATTTAACCGGAACATTGTGATATTCGGCCTTTTCAAATAGCTGGACACTTTCTTTTCTCACTGTGTGAAATTGAGTTCTTTGATCTCTCTGCTAGCAAAAGGCCCAGTACCAGCTGGAAAAAATGAGACAGATAGGAGTGTGATACTCCAGGTGCTGTGTTCATTTGATGCACAATGCATTGGTAGATAAGCTTAGAAATCCCTAAATCTCTCTTTAACTGTGGACATCTCTGAGCTTCTGCTTTGTTGCTGTTTGAGAAAAATCCTTTCTTTTGCCAGTTGCCAAAGAGACCGAGTTTTGGTATCAACTTCAGATAATTATTTTGATCCATTGGTGTAGTTCCATATATGTGATTGTGGTTGAATGACCAAACTCTTTCTTTTCTATGTTGCCTGTAGGCCAATGCAGATCCCTCCGTGATAAACTGCTTGCACAACCTCTCCCGAAGAATCGCCATAGTCCTGCAGCACGAGGAGCGGCGCTGCCAGTACCTGACCAGGGAGGCCAAGCTGATCTTAGCGATTCAGGATGAAGTGTCTGCCATGTCAGAAAGTGAGTGCTGAGCTTGGCTTTGTGCAGGAATATGTTTGTCCAGGAGCACTTTTTCAGAAAAGCGCTGATGGTGCCACCTTACTTCTTTTGTGGCTGGGATCAATATGAACAAGTTTTGGTGCTCTTTAGCATTCTGACAGCTTTTGACTGCATTTTGGCTCGTCCAAGATCACTATCCATATGCAGAGATGTCAGCTTTAGAAATGAAGTAGCTTGTTGACTTTCCTCGCTAGCTTAGTTCAGTGCGATCACTGGAGAATGTGCACTGAACCGTCACATTTGGATCTGCCTGTCGGGCTGAGACGGAAGAAATCTTATGTAGCCTGCTTCACCCAACCGAGAACAAGTTTCCCACGCTTTAATGCTGTGTGCTGAGTCGCCAGACTTCTGGTGTGGAAACTTCACATGTTGTTGCCATGGCTAGCAAATAGTTACAGAGCATTTTTACAGACTGTACTTCAGAGCAATTTACTATAATAATATGCTCTATTTAAGGTGATCTCTATCCGACAGTGATGCATCATCTTTAATGCAAGCATTAAAAATTAAAACAAACATGTATAAAACCAAGAACACTTAAAATCATCACTTGTCAAATTCAGTTACATGTGCTTAACTGAGTCGAGGTTTAGGAGAAGTTGGCGATATTTCCATATTATTATTTTAACACATAACTCAAGTTGTTGTAAAAACTTTGAAAGATAATTGTAGATTAAAAAGATACGGATTCTGTCCCTAAGATACTGGTTGATACCTAGTGGGGGAAGAGGAAACTCTGTTTGCTTTGAAATCAGTTGTTTGCTTTCTTCTTTTGAAAATTCCCGTAGCTGCAGAAGGGCCACAGTCACCTTTTCATCACATCCTACCCAAGTGCAAACTGGCCAGAGATCTCAAAGAGACATATGACAGGTAAGTGTGGTTTCCTTCCTGGCTCATAGTATGCTGCTTCTCACCGAAGCCTCTTGGCCTTGTCCTTTAGGATATTATCCACCTCTTCTTGCTGCTGACTCATTGAGATTTGGGTTTAGACCAGGTGGAGCAATGTGAAGGCTAGCTGTCAGGTGAAATTTTTGCAGAATTGCGATCCTAATCTTCACCTTCATCTCCCTTTGAATATGTTATGGTTCTTAAAAGTTGGTGATGTCTGTCACAGCTTTAGGAATTATTTTTTTCTTCCTTAGCATGAAGGCATGTAATGAGAAGTGAATTGTAGAATTGAAAAGTGTCATAATACGAATATCATATCACTGTAGAAGTCCTCTAACGTGCAGCTAAGAGAAAAATGCTGCATCTTGCACCGATGGCAAGTCAGATACTGTTCTGGCTTCGTTTGGTTACACTGTGCATGCCTGGACAGTGAATTTGGATTAGCTGTTGAGACTTTCAGCAGAATGGAAAGTGTAACATGCTGCTTCTTGACTGGATTGAATGTTCTGGCAAGGATTTCAAAGGAGCATGGAGTTAGTGTTGAATTTCAGCAGGAGCCGGCACCAGCCTCCTCCAGCGTAATTCTGCTCCGACAGCTTGTCAGCGCTGACTCCTCTTGCAGAGCAGACACCTCAGTTCAGGAGATGCGCGTGGTGAAAGACCTTCACAAAAGAGCAGAGAAGGTTTTGGTGGAGAGGAAGATGATATGCTCCTGGATTAGGGTGTTTGTCAGGGATTGGAAGAATTACTCTTTGAGTACCTTGATTGACTGTGGAACACATTATATGATATTAGACAAACCCTTTAACCTCCCTAAGATTGCGGTTCCCTTTGTACAAAGGGAATTTTGCAATTGCAAAGCCCTGTAAGGTGAGGCACTGAGAGCCTAAATAATTTGGTGGTTGCAAAGCACATTAGAAAACTTGTAATAAGCTGTTCTTCAAGAGCTGTGAATTTCAGCCTGTTTGGAGGAGATGTATATTGTTCGATACAACTTTCACAATACCCATACTAAATTTAAAAATAAGACACTTTTTATGTAGCCTGTAATTCTACTATTAAACTTCACCTACTACTTACTTTTCTTTGTTCCTCTAGGGCTATGTATTTGTGAGTGGGCAAACCCTGCTCATGTTTCCGAACGTTTTAGTGACACAGTGACATCTTGTGGCACTTAGCTATGGGCGGAGGAGCGTACAGCCCAACCTCATGGAGGCTGCTATGACCCTTCCGTGAAATCAGGAGGAATAGACGGACCACGGAGAAACATACGTTGGTGCTGCCCCCAGGTGTAAAGCAAGGCAGTGCCTCCCTCATTTAGGAGTTGTGAGTCAGGGAGAAGTGGTGCAAGTTATATTTTGATGCTTTTGCATGACATTGTCATAAGCAAGTGTAAGAAATAAGATGTTGGTAAAAATATAACATGTCTGTGCATTTGATTGGAAAGCTCTATTTAAGAGTAGTTAACAGTTTGTTGGCTGGCTGGGTAACAAGATGGTGTTCTGCAGTATTTTTCCATTAATGCTTTATATGAGAAAATAGGAAATATGCTTATTACACCTGCAGTAGTACCTTGCCAGGCAGGCATAGAATTAAAATAATTTTTTGATCAAGTAGAAGAGATGGTCTAGAAATAGGATTTTTATTCTGCAGCTCCGAGATGAAGGATTCCTGAGTGGCAGCAGCTCTGGATTGAAGTCTGTGTGGTCCTTCATGAAGCGAGGGTTAGTTGAAAGTGACATGGGGTTGCAGAAAAAGCAAATAGAGAAGAATGTGTACAGTAAAAGTCTTGTCTGTAAGAGGGAACCAGTCCTGCTCAGGATTGTAAATCCCTTGCTGTAATGGATGCTATATCCAGTTTTGGACACCACATTTCAAGAAGGATTCAGGCCACCTAGAGAGTGTGGAGGAGTGAGAGAGACCTAAGAGGAAAGATTGAAAGATTTGGTCTGTTTCTTTTGGAGGAGAAGAGACTGCTGGGAATGGTAAGTCTTCAAATGCATGCAGTGACAAAGTGCAGTTTCAAATTTACAGAGATTTCTGGCATAGCCTTTGGCGTAGGGGAACAGCATAGTAAAGTTGAATTGCAGATGGGAAGGCAGCTCTCCGTTTGAGATTCGCCCAAGGCAGCATTTCCTAGTGCCTGCTGATTTCTGCAGTTCCAGTCGAAGGCCTCTTGACTGGCGGCGGTTGCTCCAGAAGTGCTGTCCAGCCCTTGGTTTCCTGTAGATGGTGCTGAGGTATTTCAGGCAAGACCCGACATGTCCCTCAGCGAGCTGGCTTGTACAAAACCACAAGCCTATGAATCTTTTTATAGTTCAAAATGTCCCTTGCATTTTGAATGAAATGCCCATGTTTTATAAGCCTGGAACCAACAGCCAGGTCGTCTGGACTGTAAAGCTATTGCTGCTATAATAAAGGAGCATTATTAAGGTCACAGTTTAGAGGTAATCAACATCTAGTTCCTGGGACCTTTTTTTACTGTAATGGAGAAAATTAGAATGCTTCTTTTTGATTAGTTCAGAAAATAGATGTGAGAGTCTTCGTTCATCTTGTCCCCAAACTCCAGCATTGGTGTGGAACAAAAAGCAATGGCTTTAGGACCAAGGAAGCCCAGTTGCCAGTACCTCCAGCACTGACATTTACCAGTGTTACAATGGCTGTCTCTTTTAAACCAGTGTTTTCAGGCAATGAAGACAGCTTTCACCAAGTTTTATCTACGACTGCAGATAATATGTTAGCTTGGTACTAGCTAACTGCCTGCCTGTTTTTAGCAAACTTCTCTTATCTTTATATTGGAATAAAAGTGAAAGTAGGAGGATTGGATAGTTTGTTTCTTCTTTTTAATACACAAAGAGCTTTTATACTTTTTTAGCCTAGTGGAATTTAAACTGAATGGTAGATCTGGCCTATCTCAGCAGCTCAGGGAGAAGTGGAATAATTATATGAGTTTTCATGAATTATTAGATATGATTTGCGTGGCTGTACTGTAAAATATAAACCAACTACAGTTATTTGACCAAAGGATGGTCATGTGAAACCATTTCAGAGCTCTAAGTGGTTACAAACGCTAGCAAAAATAAACAAACTCCAAAGCTACAAGCTCACCTCCACCAAACTAGAAAACATATTATTAATTTCTGATATAAATAGATGTAAAATGAGGTGTGTGTATGTAAAAATTCATAACTCATAAAATATGAGACAGCGTAGTCTTTCTTTTGCCAGTAGTTAGGACAAAAAAAAAAAAAAGGCTGCCATTCTGTGGGATACCGACCAGCTTTTGGCTTCCCACTTTGGGGCAGCGGCGCACAGTCGCTGTTCAGGGCAGAGCAGAATAGAGCAAAAGAGCAGTGATAGTCCCAAAAACGTTCCCCAGCTTCCTGCAGCCCTGGAGGTGGTTTCTGTATATTTAACAGCCTTCAGCTGATCTCACTTCCCAGAATTCGTCCATGATCCTGCAAGCCAGTGTACATATTTAACAACTCCAGCATCCTCTGATAAGGACGTCCACGGCTTAACTAGTTGCTGTGTTTCTTGCTGTTTCTTTTGAACTTTGCTCCTTCTAGTATCACGAGATGTCTCATAGGTCTGATGATGAAGAGACGTTAAACAGCTTTTTCCTATTTGCTTCTCCCTGTCTCAATTTTAAACTATGATATCCCTTCTCAGTATCCTAATCCCTCTCCATGTATCCTTCGGTATCGCTCAACGTGTGTTATCTAACCAGAAATTTTTTTTTTTTTAAAAGTGTTGAAACAAAGTTTTCATGGGATAAAATGGAATGTCTTTGAGGGTTTAATAGCCAGTTGGAGCATGGGGAATAAAGCTATTTTTGCCCAGTTACTCTTGAAATCTGTGTGAAAAAGGAAAAGTTGCAGCAAGCTCTCTGGATACCAGTAAACTGTCTGATAAGACAGCAGATGAAATTCAGTGTAGATAGATGTAAAGTAATGCATGTAAGGCCAGACAGACCTTATATAGTGCATAACTGCCCTGAGAGGAGCTTTTGGAATTGCAGCAGATAGTTCCGTGAAGAAGTCAACTCTGTGAAAAAGCTCAGGGTGCAGTAACACTGCAAAAAATCCCCATAAAATGTGAAGAGTAAGTAAGAAAGCAGGAAAAAGCAAAAGAGAGCCTTCTGTAAATGCCTGGTGTACCTACTGCAGCTTTGAGTGCTTTGTGCAGTTCCAGGTTTCCTATCAGGGCTACTTAAACTGTGTCCTTGAGGTTCACGGTGTGCAGCAGAGCCGGTGCTGTGTTCTCACCTTCCCACAGTCCTGCGCCTTCCTCGACTGTTCACTCCATGATTTTAGTTGGTTAAGAAGAATAAAGTAGAATTGGAGCTAGGTGACTCGCTGATGCGACTTTGAAAACTTGTTTTTTTGGTATTCTCTTCTGTTGCCGTTCTTTGCTGTTCTGCTTCTGCCCCTAAAAGAAGGTGGCTTCTGGTTTGCTGGTCCCCAGCCAAAGAGCTTGGGGCCAGCTCACGGAGATTTCTGAGGCTCACAGTAAAAAGCTTGCTAAATAGATGACTTCATGGGGAATCTGTAAAAAGGAAGGCAAATATGGATCCAGACTTCACTTTCTGTGACTTGACTTTTTTTCATGTAGCATGAATCTTTGCATAGATATTGGTGAAATTATTTAACTCTGTTGGCTGGCTAAGGGCAGTCATGTACATTGCTGCTGGAGGATGTAACTTATTCCTTGTCAAATTGTTAGAGACTTAAATTATTTTCCATTCAAGGAGGGGCAGGTGAAGGAGAAATCATGTACATAAAGCTATAATGAAGGCTTGAAATTGTACAGTTGAATGCAAACGTAGAAGAATGAAATTAAGATCCAGATCAGAACTGAAAATCTGGTTTTCTTGTTGTCTTTAATTCTAGGCTATTGTTGTATAGTGCGCTGTAGACAAAATTATGCTGTGGAAAGTGTAATTATGTAATTAAAGCTTCTGCCTTGGTGCAGTTGGACCAAAGAATGAAAGGAATTAACTGTATTCTTTTCTGTTTCCTGAATGTTAAACTATGCGGGGAAAATATCCGTACAAGTGTTTCATGTTTTCACGTATCTCTGCTTCTTTTTAGTAACCTGTTTTAACAACCCTGATAGCTTTCAGGCAGTCTCTAAACTGGCTTGTCCCGCTCATTTATTGTCATATTTCCTCTTGTGAGCATTTGGCTGGTAGATAGTGTGGATAACTACTGCTTCAGGATGCCCTTTACCTTGATGTGTTTTGAAAGAATCCAGCTTCATCTGTCAGCTGGCATATGTCTGGTGGGATAAGTAGCGTTACTGGAGTTACAGCATTTAATGCAAGAAAAACGGAGGTGTTTGCCGTGCTTTGCATGTTCCTTCAGGGTTTGGAGCCTCTGATCAGATGTGAGGTGGTAGCGCCAGAGAGACAGTGGTTTCATCCTTGCAGTTCCTGTTAAAAAATGGAAAACATGTATAGTGTCTTCTCCATTTGCATTCTGAAAAATAGGTATTTTTCAGAGGTCAGTTCAGGATTTGAGAACAAAACCATGGCCTCTGCTTTTGAAAAGCATTGTCTGCAGTGAGATTGTCCCTAATGAGTCTGATCATGCACGAGGCAGGACCGGATCTTGTTTGCTCTCTCCCCACTCTGTTGTGGTTTGGTGAATAGTTATACTGGCAGCCACAGCTACCCAGTGTTTTTGTTTTAAAGCTGATTTTTCAGGTCTCTCTAAACCCTATATACAACCAGATGGACTTGAAAAAGAGCATGTTAGTTTGTGGCCTGCAATTGAATGCTAGGTGTAAGAGTTGAAGTCACCACATAAAGAGTTTCCAAGACATGTATTTGCTCCTGGCCTGTTCCTGGCATGTTTTTAAATCTGTTTTGTGTAGAGGGGAAATTTGTGGGCGTTAGCGACACAAAAGTTGTACCGCGAGTCTCAACACACTTGAATTTAAAATTCAGACTGGAATTTTCGTAGTGCAAACTTTGAAATTTTATTTTAGGGCCAAAAAAAAAAAAAAATCTTTTGTAACAAAATTTTAAACCAAAGCTTATACTGAGGAGTTTAGCTTTCTGGTGTAGACAAGATTGATATGCAGGTTTGTATGTGTTCCTAATTCAGTACACATGAAAAGATGGGGTGGGCCTTGCCTCTTCCTCCCGGCTGGGTCCCCTGCCTCTAGCAAAGCTGTTCCCAGGCCAGCAATCCCTGCCTGTGGGCTGGGCAGCGTGGTGAAGGATTGCAAGGTGGTGCTAGCTTAGCTCCTTATGGTATGTTATCCAGCTTTACCCTTTTTTAAGTAAATATAGTTACCTACCTACGTATATTTCATCTGTTGCTTATACTTACAGACTGCTGTAAAACTAGCTGAATGACATTCATTGCTCTAATCTCCCAGCTTTCTGGGATTTTTATGTAAAAGAGGCTTACAGTTGCGTTTGGGCTGAACATGAGGGTCAGGCTTTCTTGTCATTCCTGAGACGCCCATCATTTCCACTGCAGTCCTGTGGTCTGAAGTCAGCTTAAAGGCTTAGGTTAGTCCCTGTGTTTTCCTAGAATGAAGAAACCATTTAACAACGACGTTTGTGATTTCATGTGACAAGCAGGAGCAGGTTAGCAGGAAACGAACAACCTAAGCAGAACCTAAGGAGGCTGTTGTTGTGGAAATGTGCCGCTCGTAACATGCCTTGCCCAGTATAGACATCTTTTCTTTTTCCTTGGAGAGGAAGATGGAAATTGGTGATGAAAGCATTGTGTCCAATTCACCTTTGCCCTTTGCGGCTCTGGTGCAGGGATTTTTCCAGTGCAGTGGCTTCGCAGTAGGTCTTCAGGAGACTCTTTTGAGGTACTGCTGCAGTGTTAAGAGCAGAGGGAACAGAAGATCAGTGGGGTGAAGTCTTGCATATCCCTCCAGAGCCTCGTAGGGGATAATGCTCTGTAAGTAAAAGTTAAGGCAGCCCTTGCAGCTGGTAATCAGCTGGTCCGCAGCTAGTCTAGGGATAGACAGGGTATGTTCAGTCTGTTCTGGTCCTGAAGTGATTCCTGTGCAGGGGTGAATCTGGAGCACTGTTTTCATTTGTTATACATTATAAATGCTGTATGTATTTATTTTCTTTGTATTGCAGTCTCTGCACAACAGGGGTGGTCCGTTTACATATCAACAACTGGCTGGAAGTGAGTTTCTGCCTGCCTCATAAAATCCATTATGTTGCCACAAACTTTATACCCCCTGAGGCAATCGAGAGAAGCCTGAAATCTATCAGGTAAGAGCAAGTTCAATCCCTCAGAATGTGGCCGGTCCTCCCTCCGGTTCCAAGTGTGGTGCCACAAGTGCCTGTGCTGGAACAGCGGGGGGGTGATGTGGCACTGAGCTGTAGAGCTGGTGGGAGCATGGGCTGAGACAGGACTCCCTGAAGCTGATGCCGAGGTACCACGATGCTGCTGGATACATGGTGATGTGAAGCCACGGCTGTTACAGTAGCATTAGGTGGTTTTGCTGAGGCAATCCTGCACAAGAGGGCTGCGCTGTTTCTAGTCAGAAGAATTGCATCTTCATTGTAATCTGTTGACCTAGAAATAATTTTGCTTTTAGAAGAAAGAGACCCCAGGCCCCATCATATCTTATTTCCTACTCTCTATGTTTACAGCTTTTTACCTGCAAAAATAATTAATTCTTGCTTTCTTCTTTATGTCTGCTCCATTCTGTATTTCAGTAGTGCAGATGGGCAGTTTTCAGACTAGTTCTCCAGGCTTAATTGTATGCCAGCACAGCCGAGCCATTTTTTTCTAGTTACTGTGGCATACAGTTACCATATAACCCTCTGTCCCCTTTTTATGGGGAGCATCTTATCTTGTGACATAAAAATAAGCTTATTCTGAAGCCACTTACAGCAAAAGGATGATATTAGAAGTTCTTTTTTACCGGTAGATTGACCCCAGGTATCATGGTCTGGGAATAACTAAGTCTTCAGGAAAAGTTGCAGTTTACTGTGCAAATGTATTCCTTTTTTTCTGCAGGCCTTACCATGCCTTATTACTTTTAAATGATGAGAAGTCATTGCTTAATGAGCTCCCGTTGGACTGCTCTCCTGCCCTGGTGAGAGTAATTAAAACTACCTCTGCTGTGAAGAATTTGCAGCAACTGGCTCAAGATGCTGACTTGGCATTGCTGCAGGTATGGGGAGCTGTCAGCGGCACCTGAAATTCTTTTAATTCACGAGGTGTTTTCTATCTGTGTGCCAGTGGGTTTCTGTGGTGCAGGAGCACATCGGTTCTCTCGGTGTGAGCAGAGTGCGCAGAGAAGGCACAAGCCTTAGAGTGTGGGGAAAGGTTGGAGACGTGAGGAGCAGTGGTGCGGCGACAGTGCTGAATCTCAGATCGCTGTGAGGTAGCAGGGGCATCTGGAGGTCTCGGGTCCATGCCACTGCGCGGAGCAAGTCCATTAAAGCAGGCTGCTCAGGAACTTCTCCGTTTGAATTCTGAGTACCTCCAGGGATGGAGATCCCACAGCCTCTCTGCCTCCTGGTCTGGCATTTGATCAGCATCTGAGTGAAAAGCTTTCTTCATAGCTAATGGGAGTTTCCCATCTTCCACCTTTGTGTGTATTGTCTCTCGTGCCATCGCTGTGCCCCTCTGAGAAGTGTCTCTGTCTTCTCTGTGCCTTCCCACTGGGCAGTTAAAACCAGAGCAAACAGTGCTTTTGACTTACCCGCAGTGGTCTGTCTTGGTTCTGCCACATTGATGTCTGTGCGAATGGAGGCATCCAAAACACAAGTGAAAGCTTACAGCTGCCATGGCCAAATACTGCCGCTTCCTCTGCATCTGCCAAGAACTTCTCTGCTAAAGAGCTCTGAAGGCCTGTGCCAGCCTGCCTTATTTATTTCCCTTCATACATTAGTGCACAGATTTTGCAGAGTCCCAGGAAGAAGCTGTGATTTAGGCTTGGGCAAAGATGTTGAGCCAGTGTCTCCAAGCCAGCAGCTCTTTCTGAATGCCTTTCCAGTACTGACAACCAGATTTCAAATCGGAGTTGCTCAAGGTGACGCGACGAGCCCTTGAAAAGGGAAGTTTGTGCCAGTGGAGGGATTGAGACTGGCAATCACGTGAGACACAAGGCCACTGAGAGACCACTGTGAATGACTGTGGTCATTGTGGCCCTGTGCCTCTTGGCCCTGATGATTACATTGGATGATATGGGAGAGGGGAGAGCCACTCTGTGCTTCTGAGGGTCGATTCAGACCTGGGGATGCGATCTATGCTCTGTCTGACAGGGGAGAAGAACACAGCTTGTCATCTCAGATGCTCCTGACTGTAGGTCTGCGCCTTCTCTTCTCCGAAAGGAAAGGTCCTGTTTTGTAGTCAGATTTCCAGGTCTGCTTGCAGTGGTCTGTGGTGTTACTTGGCATTACAGAGCTATGGGATGAACTCTGGAAATTCCCTACTGCTTCTGTAGTTTTGTTCTCCACAAAAAAGCAAAGCTAAATGCATCTAATGATACAGGCTGGATTTAATGTCTCGTAGACACTATTTATGTGGCTCTTCCACAGCCATTAATAACCACCGACTTGTTTAACTCATTAAAATACTTTGTGTAACTCATTACTGAACTGGTGCATTAAAAAGGCAGCGTTGCTTTCCTTTACCTTTGTGTCATAGTAGAGACTGGTTATTTTGTTTAATTTTTCATGTGTAACTCTTTGTGCGTTTTTTGATTTAGCCGCAGTGGTAGGTTTTTGGGGCATGAAAAGTAGCTGAACTTCTATTGATACGGTTTGAAGCAATTCTTTTAAGGCAGGAAATACTAAGTTGCTTAGAAATGTGAAGCGAACCTCTGGAAATTCATAACCTTGTCAAATCCTTTTTGATGTGCCACATGTTATATTAAACCCTGAACTTATTCCAAAGGCAGGGTGAAAAGATGGAACATTTTTCTTTCATTTCAGCTCAAACGAGTTTTCTGTCATTGTGTGGGACTCTTGCTGAGAGTTTGAGCTTTACTTTTTTGCTCTCCTCATTTTACCCTGTTTTCTCAATGCAGGTTTTCCAGCTTGCTGCACATCTTGTTTACTGGGGAAAAGCAATTATTATTTACCCACTGTGTGAAAACAATGTCTACATGCTTTCTCCAAACGCCAGTGTCTGTCTGTAAGTAGAAGGAAAACGAGTGACTGTAGCAAGAAAATGGTGAGAAGTGCAGATGTGCTTTCCTTCCCTGTCTTACTGGGTACAGGGTAGAATCTTTCTTCACGTATGAATTTGTTGAGACTGTACGGAACACAAACCATTCCATGTGCCTGATCGTGCAAAGCCATATAGGAGTTTGTGTGCAGGAGGGAAGGGCATCGTAGCAGATCAATATGCTTGTTCAGTGATGTGGGCCTTGGAAGCAATATTTACCCCCTGAATCTACTTTTAGTACTTTTAGTGTGCCTGCTCACTGAATGTCCGTATCAGAAAGGCTGTATCAGCCTGATACAATATGGAAACATTTACAAAACAAAATACTTGATGATCAAGTTAAATCAGTGAGTGTTTCAGAGGACGATCTGTGTATCTGGCACACGGCATCCCCTGAAATTAGTCAAAAGTATGAAGTCAGGGTAGTGTTGCTAGCACTATTTCATTTTTTCACGTGATGGCATGTTATGTTGATACGCCTTCTCGCAGACAGAAGGCAACGCAGCCATTTGGAGAGCAGGCAGCGGCAGTGCAAGGAAGATGTGGAGGCAGTGGTGGATATTTTTGCCCTGCTGAAGATTGGCAACCCTTTCTGTGTTGGATTTTGAGATGCTTTTAGAGTCTGTGTTGGAACTCAGTTATAGGAAAATAGTTTTAAATCAAAACTTCTGTGATGGAAGTATAAAAATAGGGCTGGAAGGGACCTTGAGGTTGTTCAGGAACAGCTGTGCCTGTGTCATATATGGCAGTGCTGTTCTTGAAGACCTTTGTAGATGGAAATCCTAGAACAGGCAGTTTCCCGAACGTTCAACTTGACTCTCCCTTACTTCTGATCAGTCATATCGCTTGTCCTGTCAGCACAGGCAGGGAGAACAGTCACATCTGCAGCTGCATTTTGCATATCCAAAGATTGTCTCTCCTGCCCATCCCTGTCTTCTCTTGACTGCCCAGTCCCTATTCCTTTGATCAGAGGGTGCGCAGGTCTAGCCTTTTTGTCATTTTTGTTCTTTTCCTCTGCATTCCCTCCACACCTTGAATAATGTACTGGAACTAAATGTAACGCCAAGATGAAAGTGCATGTGAAGGAATAAATATGTATTAAATATTAAAGATTCATGCAACATGAAACATAGTCAAGTCACAGAAAGTGAAGTTTGGATCCACATATAATATTATTATCTTCTTGGTAACTTTTGCAGGATGCAGCATGCCGTAAACTGTCCTTACTCTTTTTCTAGATTACAGAGAATATTACATTTAGGTATTGGCACTTCTGTGATGCCCAGCTGGATAAATGTTACATTGACCAGCAATATAAAACTCATTTCTACCTTTACCTCTTTTCTGTAGTTATTCTCCATTAGCAGATGCGTTTTCTTGTCAGTTCCGGGGCCACAACCTGCCATCGATGCTTTCCAAGTTCTCCCTCCCAGTGTCACTCTCGGAGTTCAAGAATCCACTCGCGCCGCCCGTTCAGGAGGTGAGATGGGGAGTGTGCAAGAGCTCTTCGTTCTCCTGCTAACGAGAACAAGGAATGGTATTGCTTTTGAAGTACCTAGTCAGGAACCTGCTATTGCAGGTTTAGAAGTTGCCAATTACTGTGTTTCCAACCGTATGGTTTGTTTTTTCCTATCCACATGTCAGAGAGCTGTGGGGATGTCCAAGGTGAAGCTGTGCAAATGCTCTGCACTAGCAAAGCACAGTGCTAAAAGAAAAATTAGAACATTTATTTTCCTTGAGTGATACAGTAGGGAAAACTGAAACTCCATTTGGTCTGTTAAAAATTGTCAAAAATTATTATGGCTGAGTGCAAGTTTGTGGATTCCTCACAATTGCATTTAATTTTATTATATTCCATCTGCTTTAAGTTCACAATCTAGTTTTAAAAGCAAACTGTCTATTTACTTAGCTTATGATGTGAAACTGGAGTTGTTTGTTACAGAAAGTAGACTCAGCCTGTAGTCCATGTGTTACAGCATTAGCATCTTAATGTTCAGATTTGGGATAATAATATAAGGAATTTGGATTTGTGTGCTGTTGTTTTGCTTACGCAAAACTATCGTGGCTTGTGCCATTTCTGGGAACAGACGAAGTGCAAGAAAGAGCTCGATAATGTGAGGTCTCATGGCTGACACCATTGTATTCCCAGTTGAAGCAGCCTGGACCTCTGAACACAGCTCACTGTGGCAAAGGGAGCACGGGCAGATTTCTGCAGCTGATTTCTTGTGGCGTTGTTTGCTAGCCTCCAGACTTTGATGACTTGCTGGCTACATGAAATTAGCCACTGTTCATATATCTGGAAGATTAACATCAATCGCACACGCAGGCACGACTGTGAGAGAAGAATTTGTTGTAATTACAGGTTGGCAGAGATTATGATCAGAGATAAAGATAAGTAATGATGTAGTGTCTAATCCCAATAGTATGTACTGGTCAGCTGCCACCCTGGGAGGCCGGGCAAGAGCAGCGACTACTGTTTGGTCAGTACTTCATTGTAGTTACAGACAAATCTGTGTCCTGAAAATTGAAGCTGAATTGATAGCATTAATTTTATTCTAGCTGGAGTAGCTTCAGGAGGCATTCTGATTCTCAGTACTCCTTTAAAAATAAATCACTTAATACTTCTCCTTCAATACTTCCGGTTGTTCTCAGCTGTCCTACTTTTGCTTAAAATACACAAATAAAGTCTGCCACTTACTGCTGCAGTTACACCTCGAGACAACAGTGCGCAGTCAGTGTTTGCTGGAGCTGCTGGAGTGCTAAAATGGCTGTTTCAGAGTGTGCATCTTCTCTCTGACGCTCACCTGTCTGTGGTGGGGTCCTAAAGGTCAGCAGCATGGCTTCCTTTCATTATCCTTTCAGTGTGTGTGGAAGGGTGAGGGGTGATGCTGTGAAAAGCTATGGAAGTGCCTTCTGCAGTCTGAAAAGGGGAGCTGAGAGCTGTGGTCGCAGAAGACTCGGGGCCACGTTGGAAAGACACGTGTGAGATGATGAAGTAGACTACCATACACCGGTGTTGCGAGTCGGGGCGAGCTGCTTTTTGGTAAAGCTAAGCGTGACAGTTCTTGGGGGAGTTCAGACTGGAGAGTTCTTGGATGTTTTCATATCAGTACGTTAATGCAGGAAAAGTATTTTCTTCTGCTTTGATTTACCTGTGTAGAAGTCTTTGTGTTACTGTTTTGTTAGGAACTAGCCTTTTAAGAGGGATGAATCCAATCCCTGTCCTGAGGTGGTCAAGCTTCTGTTGTAATTAACAGAGATGTAGCTGATAGAGCAATTAATCTGATGAAATGTGGGTGGGTTTTTGTTCCACTGTGCAGCGATAAAAGATGTTGTACTCTGAACTGTAAATATTGTCAAATTGTGTTTGTTTTGCCTTTGAAAAAAATTGACAAAGTTGGGACCTTGCACGGTAATTTTGTTCTTTGTGTACACAGAAGGGGATGTGGGAGGTTTGTTCACTTTGAAGATTTTTCACTAGTAGTCTGTTACTTGTGCTTTTTATATCATGCTGACTGTACCGTCTCTCTGTTTCTGAAGGTCATCTGTGCTAGAAGGTCAGTACCGTGGGAAGGGCTGTATTTTCTGCAGAAATTGTTACAGTCTCATGGCATCCATCCCGTTTGATTCTTGTCTTCAGGATGGGGTTGGCTCCCTCCTTTTGGCATGTGCTTCTGGGTGGGCAGAGAATATGGGAGGCATTTGTAATGTCCATGGTATGAAATAGGAAAGCTGTTAAAGAGCCCTTCCTCCTGTTTTTATACCAGGTTGCACTGCCTGATTTGAAAGAGGACAGTTATTTTTGTTTCCTTACTGTTATGTGGGTGGAGTTGCTCCGTTCCTTTGGGTAGACGAAAAAAATGTAACACGGGCATTTTTAGGCTTGGTGTGGCGTGGTATTTTTTGGCTGGTAGGAGGTACAAACAAACTGAAATACCCTGAGCAAGGACAAGGACAAGACTGCCTTGAAAGATGGAGTACATGTCTACATTCTGCTTTGGTGTCGGTCTGTCAGGCAGGTAGGAGGTGTCCAGTGAGTGCCGTCTCCCAGGGCTGCCAGTGCTCTCAGCATATCCTATGCTAGGGGCAGGAATTTTCCTTAAGCCCGTCTTCTTGATGTCATTTCTTGCCTGTGATGACAAGCAGTATATTGCAGGTGAACTCTGTGCTTGCTGTATGTCTATCAGTGGTCTTGTGCTTACGATTTGCAAAGTTGTTGGTATTCGTGTTGTGATCTCTATGCTAGCTTCCCTTGCTCCGTGTTTAGCCTGCCTTGCTTGGGTAGCGATGTGGCAGCAGCGTGAGGATGAGCCTACGCCTACCGCTCGACTGAGCTAACGATATCTCGGTGCTGCTGAGAGAAAGAGGCCTTGTTTTTCCTTTCTACTCTCAGGTGTGTGCACACATGCCTCCCTCCTTTCCCTCTTCCCTTTATGCCAGAGCGCTGGCTCCTGTCCAGCTTGACTCTATTCACTTGTTTCAGCCGCGCTAGTTTTCTGCCAGGTTAGCAGGTGGAATTTGCTCAGGGGGAGATCCAGCAAGCTCCAGGGCTGGCGCAGAATGAGGGAGGCACTTCTGCAGCTGGGGATGTCAGTGAGGAAAGCAGAAACTACTTCTTCCCCCTTTTCACAGTGGTGAGTTGTCTGGTAGTTCCACCACGCTGTGTAGCGTCACCTGGACTTGCAGCAATCCAACGCAGCCTGGGACTGTCCTGAACAGCAACTGGTTTAGCTCATGCTGCTGGTGCTGGATCTCACCAGGGTGCAGCCATGGGATGAGGAGATCCTGTGAGCTGACACAATAGGAAAACTCATCTTCCCTTTTAGTGTTTATACTGGAAAAGTAGCAGTTTTCTTCTCCTCTAGCCCAACCCCAAAGAAGCCGTCCTTCCTTCTGCTGCCTGTGACTGTTGGTTCCTGTCCCTGTGCTCTCCTCTCGCCAGTGTGGCACAGCATTGGTGTGATGGCAGAGCACACCACAGTGGAACTCTGGTGGTGGTCAGTGTGGTGCAGACATGCTCATAACCCTCATAACCTCCTGTGAAAGCACAGAAACACCGGGTGACCTCAGGCCTTTGGGTCAGCACACATTCATTGACAGCGTACGTGTTCTAGGCACTGCAGCTGGTGCGTGGGAATGCTTTAACCAGCTTCTCAATGTAACACTTTCTTTGTACAATGTCCAAGTTCCTTCACCCAGCTACTCTGCACTAAGTTTCTTTGCAAACCAAGAGACAGGGATAATGCTTGTGGCTTCCCCTCCTCTGTGCATTATGGCCTCAGCTAGCTCATCTGTTTCAGAAGAAGGTCTGCCATCTCTACCCTGCCTCGAGGACAAAATGTGGACTAGCAGGGGGGATCTCTCCGCGTCTAAGGTAGAAGGAGCATACCTATGTGAATTAGACAGCCCATTGCCACCCTGCAGCCCCTTCACTACAATATAACTCTTTATCGTAATGCACACTGTTATTATTATTATTGTTGTTATCTAATTCTCCCTTGATGGGGTTAGAATAACTTTGGAAAAAAACAGGTGGGAAAGTATGACAGCTGCCGCTGGACAAAATACGTTTAGTTTTTCACTTTTGTTTTAATAAATCTGGCCATCCTGTTGGGGATGAGGCCCTCTGCCTTACGCATCCGGAAAACGTGCTGTGCTTTGTGCAACAGCTCGGTGGAAAATGAGCGAGTGTCAGGGGATGGGAGCGGGAGGAGCGCTGCATGCAAATACTGAATTGGCAGTTATGTCTTCCGAGAGCCACGCTGCAAATGGGGCTGTTCTGCTGGGCAGCTGGAAGGCATTCAGAGTCACGGGAGCTTTTGTTGGCAGAGGTGTGGAAGTAGTGTTAAGGTGCATTTATGTTCAGTTGGACTAGGTATAAAATCAGAGGTTTTCAGTGTGGCAAGTTAAAAAAAAATACAGCTTTCTAGGCCCAAATGGAGGGAATGGTAAAGCACTCGCAGCAAAGTGAGAATTCAAAGCTGTTACATAATGATTGAAATGGCAATGAGACAATAAATGTTTTGTCCTACATTAACAGGGGTCTTCAGAGTCTGTTTTCTGTAAAATAGGGAGAAGTTTTAATAGCTTATCAGTTTTCCATAAAACAGTGTGGTTTGAATGGTAAATAAACTTGAAATATTTCAGCAAACATCCATTTACCCCAGCAGCTTCGAAGGTGCTGTGCTACGGAGCCAAGGCAGTGCTTAGTTCTCATGTCAGTCCTTGAAGTGCGCATGTATCGAATAACTGGTGAATGCGGACTGGAGAAAGGGGGCTCCTAGACTTCGGTGGGCGAAACAAGCTGTGTTTTAACTAAGAGTGTATCCTCATGTAGCGAGAAACAAGGTAGGACTGAGTGCCTCTGGGCTGCTGTTTTCCCTTCTCTTTCCTGAACCTGCTGCTAGTCCCTGGTAATCTTGGTGTTTTCCATAGCTTTTTAGGCCTGGGAAAGAAACAGCCTTAAAGAATCCTTGCAGGAAATGTGTTTTATTTGATGTGTTACTGAAGAGTTTTACAAATGCTGCCTTTGATTGCCAGATAATGAATGCTGGATCTTGTCCTTCCAAAACTTGGGGCTGAGCTGTCCTCTGCCTGTCCCAGACTGCCCAGCTGGGCTGACGTGTAGCGCCCGTGGTTTCAAAAGCGAATGCGTCCTCTCTGCTTTTGTCAGTAAGCACAAAGCAGTGTGTTGTTACCAGCGCCTTCCGTGCTGCCTTGCATGACAACATGCTGTAGCTTCACCCGGGCCTGCTGCGCCGCGAGATGGACAGGGACGGGGGACAGCGGTGGGCTGAGGCGTGCCGGTGGGAGCGGTCCAGGTGCTGCAGCAGACAGGACCCCCTCGGAGCGGGCTGGAAAGAGGCAGCCTGGGGAGACAGGGAGGATGAAAGGAACATGGATTAAATTTAGAGTTGATTGTTGGTTAAATTAAGCAACGAAAAATGTTTCCTTTTATACTTCCATCACGGTCATGGCATTTCAGCCAAGAAAGGCTGGCTGTGGCTTCGTACAGTGCCAGATGAGGAGTGAGTGAGTGGAGGCAGTCCTGGGCCTGAAGCATACCCCTGCCGGGGAAGCTATGCTCAGCCCTTGCTGGCTTCAGCAAGCAGCCCAGCTAATCAAGCGGGCTGAGACCGAACACCAAGATAACCCTGTATCTCTGAGGGAGGACGAGCGTTTCCAGCAGCCAGGGCAGCACAGGTGGTGCTGGGAAGCCCTCTCTCCTGCAGACCTGTCTGTAAACTCCATCAAGAGGAGCAGATGGAGAACAGATGTAAATTCAGCATTTGTGTCCAGAGACGAGCAGCAGAACATAGTAGCAAAGCTGCTGCTAGACCTTATCTGTGGAGACACTTGCTGCTCTTGGTAAGAAATAGGTTTAAACCTGGAAAAGGTGTTTATGCATGGGCAGGACAGTGGAAATGGTGGTGTGAGACAGGTTTGCAGTGACAGCACAAAGCGCACCACTTAGGGCATGGTGCAGGACGCCGCATCGCTTGGGCTTTTTCCTGGGACTACATTTGGAAGAGTACCAAATTCCCACTGAAGTCTAGCTTATTATGGATAGCCGTCAGTGATCACCATTCTCTCTTATCTAGGGATGATTGTTAAGGCTCACTTCAATAAGGAAGATCCGTTTTCTCTAGTTTTCAGGTTAGTGACGGCTGATCTCCATCTCTCCTACTTACGGCACAAAGGCATTTGGCAGTCATTGTACAACGTTAGGCTTGTAAAGCTCGAACACCACTGTTCCTCGTTCCACTGAGCCATAGCTGCTGCCTCAAGGGCGGCTTTCTAGATATTCGCACAAGAGCGTAGAGGTGAAGGTGCGGATGCAGAATTAAGAGCGTTTTGTGTAAGACTTTCCATGCAGACAAAGCTCTGACGAAACCAACTGGCTATTTTTGTCGTTCATGAAACCACTGGAGTGACAGTGGAGGCTGGCCTAGGTCAGGCCCTATGTACACGGCAGATTCCGCAGGGCTGGCAAAGCCTGTCTTCCTGTCTCCTTGAATTGCTTTGGATTTTTCCAGGGTTATTTTGTGCTGTGAAATGCTAATCGGACATCGCTGCGTGCCAACAGGTTGGAAATCTAAGTAAAATATATGAGACGTCTTTCCATCTGGGCCTGCATCTGGAAGGGAGGTTTTTAGCAATGTAATCATGGGAGTAAGCCTCTTCCCTCTTCCAGGCTGATTTTAGATGTTAGCAAAACACTGTGCATTTGCTATCTTTTGCCAGCCTTCCTCTTCTGTAGATTTTCTGTTAAACACGTGAAATGAATTATGGCTTTTCTGAAAAATATATGTTTGATTGACAGCGATCCCAGATAATATGTTTTAAGATTAAAGTCCATTCAGCCCTCAGAAGTTGTAATCCGTGAAAAGACGGAGTGTGGGTCTGTCTGCAAACAGAAGATGTTTCTTTTGTGGTTTGATAGCAGAGGAGGAACTGAGAATTACAAGATTTATGGAAAAAGGAAAATTATGTGGGCTGATGAACTTTGGTTTGGGCCCTTTATTGAGATTTGGCCCGTTATCCTGATGATTAATACAGCAGAGCTAGCTTCCTTCTGAGAGTCTGAGCTCATTCTGCGTGTGTTTCTCTCACCAAAACAGTGTTGGTTGCTATGGAATCCCCAAACAGCCCTTGTCAGTGAATCAGTGTTTTCAGAGCCATTAGCTATGGGAAGGGTTGCCTGCAGTGACATGAAAAGGCTTTTTGTGCAGAAATTCAGACACCACGATGCTTTTTGAACGCTTCTCCAGAAGTCCTGAAAATGGGCCATGCCAAGAACCCACACACGCTTGTCCTTCGCTCTGCCCACTGCTTTCAGCATCGCTCAGGGGACACTGCACAGGTCTTCGGCTGCTGTAACACAAAGGTGTTGTGCATGTTTGTATGATATGAGCATCATCTCCTGGTGCTGGTGAAACTCCTTTATAAACTTGGCCTGTCCTCTTACTGCAGAGGGGTGGTGAGCAAGTAGGGGATCTTAACCCTCTGCATCGAGAGGGGACTCCTTGGCAGCAGCAGGCTGCTGTCTTGTGCCAAGCTTTCTGCTGCTCTTAGTGTGATTTCTGCATTGCTGAGTCCTGGCAGGGCTCTGGTCTCCGGCATCTCTCCCATGGTTTTGCAGCAATTTCCCATCTGATGGCAAACGGCTCCTACTTCGGGGTACCTGTCTTGATTGCTTCAGCTCTGCCCTGTCACCCTGCCCTCTCCCTGATTTTCTAGAACCTGCGCTTTAATCTGACTGCTCTGGGATTAACCCTTTGATGATTAGTGACTTTCGCAGGCCTTGTTTAGAAACTGATGTCAGGCTCACACTGTTGGGCCGTGGGCATCGGGGCCTGCCTCTGGTTGACTCATTTTCCATGTCTGGTCACTCAGAAGGAAGACTGTCCCATTTTTTTAGCTCCTACTAAACTTGTTTTGTTGCAGTAGGACCAAACAGATCCCGGTAGGGTTGTATGGCTACATTTGTAGGGCGAAAGCATTACGTGGTGAGGGCATTCGGCTGCTCTGCTGGAACACAGCAGGTGCTGGGGCTATGGCAAGGGGGCAAGGCTGGTTCGTTTGAGGACATGTGCTGGTCAGTGTTGCATAAAGACCTGTTGATCGTTAAAGGTTTGGTTACATCCTAAGCATCCACAAAGGCTTTGGCTGTAATGAACATGTGTGCCTGGTCGATTTTTTATGATCGGAGAAGAGATAAAACTGTTGTATGGGGCAGAAAGCATTTCTCCTTGTGACTTCTTAGTCACAAAGCTTAACCTTTGTGCATTGTTTTCCTCCCGTGTTTTACTTCACAGGTGTTTAATACCTCATTTCTCACTCTGCAGACTCAGCTCATTCAAATGGTGATATGGATGCTCCAACACCGGCTTCTTATTCAGCTTCACACTTACGTCTGTCTGATGGTGCCGCCAAATGAGGAGGATTTCCGAGCCCAAGACGAAGACATGCCCTTTACGGCCAGAGTTGGAGGCCGAAGTTTAAGCACCCCCAATGCTCTCAGCTTTGGTTCTCCAAGTATGAGCACACTTTTCTCTGCTGTTCAGACTACAGCCCACTTCTGGAGCTGCCCTTAGCGACGCTGAGGGTAATCAGGCCTTGGTAACAAGACAACTCGTCTTTGCTGGAGTGCTTGCTAATTACGTCCAGCCCTTCTTAAATTTACAATTGGGCATTGGCAAAGTCTTAAGGGCTATTAGACCTTAAATTCTTGCTTTTAATAACAAGCAGGGCTTTGTAATTTGCCAAGTTCTCATTTGGTTGTGTAAAATATTTTTATTTTGTCAGAGGTACTTCTTTTTTTCAAAGTAAGTAACTTCCTACTTCCTTGCTGTACTCAAAAGTAACTGCCATGTTCCTCTGGCTGCACCGCTGTTACTGCATGAACTTTGATTTTCAGGAAAGGAAGCAAATTGTGAGGATCTGTTTCAAACAGCATTGGTTTCTGTGGGCTGTAGAGCCACCTAAGGAGATGCAGAGCTAGCTGTCGTTCTCACAAATGGTTGGTTTCTGTTTATGTCTCCTGATTTCTTTAATCTCCTCAGTGCCATTCTTCAGGGTGATTCCAGGAAAGCATTTTTTCAAGAGTATAGATTAGATACAATGCTGAAATCCCCAAACTTTCCTGCCTGTGCTGTTACGAGCAGCATTCTTAGAATGCCGCTGAGGTTGGATATCGAGAGAGATTCTCTGTAGAACTTTCAGCTTTACAGAAGTCATGAATTGGGGCAGAAATCTTGGAACGTGAGTCAGATAAGTCTGTGATCTGCTTATTCTGGCTCACTCACAAGAGGATATTGCTTCTTGGCCGTTCCTTCTGCTTGCTCCCACTTTCTGGGCTGTTAGGCTTTTCATGTTACCACTTCACGGTATTCCAGCAGAGCTGGCTTGGATTTTTCTTTTCAGATGTTTTTTATGGACTGTTTATGGTCTCCAGAAGTACAATTTTCCACATAAATTGATGACTTTGTTGAAACATTTGACTTTCCCATTGAGAAAATCGCTGTGTTGTCATATGACTAATCGCAGGTACATGTAGCATTTCGAGAGCCACTTTCTTTGCTCGACAAATCTGGAGGGCTTATTTGGAGAGACTTCATAGAAACAGCCTGAGTTGATAATTTTTGCATTGTTATGCTGAGCAATATAAAAATTCTGTGTCTATTTCTGTCTTCCCCTGATAGCTAGTAGTGATGACATGACTCTGACAAGCCCTAGCATGGATAATTCCAGTGCTGAGTTGATACCTGGTGGGGATTCACCCCTAAATAAAAGGATGACAGAGAATCTCCTCGCGAGCTTGTTGGAACATGAGCGGGAAGCTATCCTTAATGTCCCTGCTGCCCAAAATCCAGAAGATCTTCGCATGTTTGCAAGGTAAGAAATGAGGAATGCAGAATGTCATCTTTTTTCTTATCCTTGCTGTTTTACTGAAGGATTGGTGTGGACTCTGAGCAAAACCCGTTAGCCTTGGATTTTGGAGGATAAATTCTTTTGGGTTTGTTCCCCTTATACCTATTTCATCTGTGCATATCAGTTTTTGACAAACACTAATAGATGTGTCACAAAAACACTTGTTAATGACGAGTACTGGATGCGTGGAGGAGCATCAGGGTGTATGGTTGGACAACAGGGACTTCGCCGGTTGTCCGCCAGTTTTCCTGTGTCCGCACGTGGCAGACATAAAACTGCATAGCCTCAAAAAACCTTCTAGGCATGCAAAGCAAAGACCCAGTCATGCCGCTGCTGTCATTTTGTGTCCGTTGATACTTCCAGGCCAGCTATCTTATATTCTTTGGTTTGTAAGGTTTGTAAACTCCAGGCAAATATGAGACGGAGAAAAAAAAGTATCAGACACAAAGCCAGCCTGAATGCTTTTACGGACCAGTCTACAAAGGTTTCAAGGTCTGTTTTGCAGAGATGAGCTGCTCATTACGTTACGTTAGTTAGGTTAAAGTCATTAGGATGTGTGACTAGTAGCACAAAGTTTTGTTGTTACAAATTTCAACACAACAAAAATCTGCAAGATGTGGTTCTGCATATGGTAGAAAGCAGAATGACTTCCTAACCAGCCATCTGGGAGAAGGGTGTGTGTGTGGGGAATATGCTTTTTCTTCCTAAGCATTTCAAAACATGGTGACATCACTGGAACGCATCTTTCACTGGTTTTCATATTTGTGGAGCAGAAAACCACCTGAGGCAAGTGCTGCAGCTTTTCCTGTACTTCCCAGGCTCAGCTGGTAATCCCCTGAAAAGCTGGTTCTTGCCCTAGGGTGGGTATAGTCAAGCCGCCTAGAGAAACTGTAATAGCAAGAAAATACTTCTCTTGTTTGCGGCAAAGTTTGCAGCTCTGCTGTGCTCTGGTATTTGCATAGAGCTCTCCCAGGTTTGTGGGTAGTTACTGCTCTGTGAATTACTTGTCTCCTGCTCCATCTTTTGTGAACTGTTCAGAGGATATTCTCTGATTGAGAGGCAACACTGGAGCACTTTGAAATGTTTTTTCCTCATTACCAGATAAGTTGTTATGAAACCAGGGAGAAAGGAAAGTAAAAACAAAATCATAATTGGCAATATCTTATGGCAGAATTGGTGGGGGGTGCTTTGGACCAGTTTAGTGGCAATGCAGGTTCTTAGTTATCCTAGGGAGAGGAGAGGATTTCATGATTGCTCCCCTGTCACTTCCCCCACAGCCGTCTGAAAGCTTTGGAATTGCAGATGCAAAAAATTACGGTCATTTCTTCATAAAATCAGCTGCTGTAACCAGGCAGCTTTCTTAATGATGTTTACTTTGCATTTTGCTTGTGCACCAGGTTCCTTCGCAGAGCTCCAGGATGGCTTTGCTCAGTCTGCATTGCCTTTCTAGTACAGACTGAATTGACAACTGCATAGCTTACTCCAAAGTCAGCAGGGAGGGAGAGAGAAGATAGGAAAAACAAATGGGTCCTGTGGGTAGGATGCTGGAGTGTACAAATAGAAATGTTTATGCAAGACGCTCTTAGTTACCGGTGGCTTTATGAGACACCGTAACTTGGAGGTTGTGGGTGTATTTTCTCTGTTTTTGTGCCGTGAACCATCAGAGATGAGCATCTGGGCAAACTTAGTGCTCTTAATGAAAGTGTAAACAATTGTGGGGAAGCCGCTGCAGTGACTGAGTGGATCTCCCTGCTTACCCTGACACAGACTGCTGTGTCAGTCCTCCTTTTTGCTTCATCTGGAGGAACAGCAGCCTAATGAGGGCTGTGCTCTGGCAAATAGCTCTGCTGTCTCAGCTGCCTCCCAGAACAAACTCCTGCTATAAATGCATTGTTAGTGCACTAAATATACTGCAACTGCCTGTCCAAGCGGAGTTTTGTGTGCACACAGAGGGATGGGCTATTTTCAGCAGAGCAATAAAGTTCAGCCCGATACATTTTCTTGTGCCTATGCCTCTGAACGCCTGTTATTCATTAAACAGATGGCAGAAAGAGCTTGTGCCTGTCCATTGCTATGCACAGCCGGTATTTGCAAGGCAGAAACCTTAAGGAGGAATAAGGAATGTTGAAGCTTGGCCCCAGCACTGGCTGCATTAACCCTCGTCACATTGAATGGGAATTGAAATCCAAGTTCTTTCCTTAGGTGCTGCCGGAGGAGGGCTGGCATGTCCTCCCAGAAATAAACTCAGGAAGGAGACAAGTTCTGTTTGAGCTATATCTTCGGTAACGTACACAAACCGTTCCTCGCTGCACATTAAGCAGTACTTTTAAAGACAGTTTGAGGCTTCACTGATGGCTTCTCTCCCAAGCCATGGGTGTGGAGTTACTTTCAGGATTTTTTTTTCCTTGCTCTTCGATTGGGAGTTGGAAGTCCTTTACTCCACTGCTCGTTGGTGGCACTAAGCTGTGGACAGTTCTGCTCCATTTTCAAGCAGTGCTGGTGGAAGGGATATCTCCTTGGCCAGAAGTAAGCTAGTTTTATTTGAGTGACTAGTCTGAGATAATCCCTTTTTTTCAGTGTTTAAGAACACTACATTGCTGTTAGAGGGGCAGCTCTTATAACTTGAGGAGGGGAGAACAGTGATGAGCAATGGAAAGCAATAATCTTCCATCATTGCATCTGGATCTGGAAGCACACACTGATCAACAGACGTACTCGTGCAGCTTCAGAGGGACTCAGTTGTGGTGTTACTGCCCCAAGAAGTGCCATCTTTTGTCCCATTTAGGTCCTGCAAACATTCACCGCTCGAAACGGTGAAGGTGGTGCCCATCTTCCCTGGAGCTGTGAGCCCCAAGTTACAGCTTTGTAGAGTCTAGTTGGACTTTTGGGAAAACTTCTTTTCCAGGAGGGTGGTGCAGCCCAGGACAGATTACCCAGGCATGTGGGGGGATCTCCATCCTTGGAGGGTTTCAGAGCTTGGCTAGAAAAAGCTACAGCGTTGGCAGTAGTCCTGCTGGAGCAGGATGCTGGACTAGACTTTGGAGGTGTCTTCCAGCCGGCATTTTTGTGATATGCTTTAATATCCTCTATAGCTTTTATTGGAGTGGAAAGTATTTCATCTCGACCGGTTACAAAGCCAGACTCTTTTTGAATATAGGATGGATTTATTTATTGGAAAACTGCTCTGCTTAGTCTGTGTTGCTGTTGAAAGCTAGGTCGTAACCATTTGCATAGAAGACTGCTGTGCCAGGACATGAGAGCATGGGCAATCACAGGGAGCAGCTTTACAGAAGGGAGAGAATACGTAGCTTTAAAATCTTCTTCCAAATCACTTTCTGAACAGTGATATAAGTTACAGGATACAAAAATTACTGTTAATACCTCAGGGAACGGTCCGGTTTTGACACATGCACACACAAACCCATACTGTCCCTGCTAATGGCCTCTTCCCAGCACATGCTGATTGCCGTCGGCCCAGGGAAAGAAGCCAATTAGCCTGATTTAAATACCCAGTGGGAGATACTGCAAAAGGCAAGTGCACAGCCCAGGTAGTAGAAAGGTAAATACGACAGGAGCCTGTTGGCCTGGTGTTTGTTTGTCCTGCAGGTACAGAGACGTAGCAATTATGTCCCACATAATGGTGTCAGTCTGAGAGCTGGCAGAAGAACCCCGAAGCAGAAGGGAGTCTGCAGTGTGCTGGGGGCTGCCCAGCCGTGGGCAGGGTTGCGTGAAGGTACCCATGAAGGATAACGGGTGACAGGAATGCCTGGCCTGAGCGGCAGACGACAGCCAGACAAACGCCAGTCCTTCAGGGAAAGCGTGAGAGGCCCCATCCTGTTGTCACGTGAAAACAGGCATGAATGCTCTGAGGGATAGTTGGTGTCTTTCGAGGGCTGTTCTTGCATGAGGACTGTATGAATGAATTGGAAAACAGATCTTGTCATCTCCGCTCATTTTCACAGCCAGTTGGCACGAAGCAGCAGGCCAGCATATTCCTGAACGGCAGATGAGTACGGAAACACGAGCGAAAGCTGCTGAAGCGCAGAGCGTGATGCGTAACACATGCGGACGCACGTCTGTCTGCATAGCTGGGGAAGTGATTCTGGCATATGCGCTTGGGCCTTAGCGGGTAGGAGTATCTGAGTGACACGTGCAGTGCAGCTCCTCGGTCTGGGAGGTTGCTAAGACAATTAAGAGACTGAGCAGCAAACTGGAGCTTGTCTGGAGGGCTGGCTTGGTGTTACAGCTGTGAAAGGTCCCTGGGGAGCTGGTCCTCAGCAATCGGGCACTCGCTGCAGCAGTTTGTCTTAGACCCGGCCATGACTGACTGTGCAGGACCAAGGTTATCTGCTGGCTGTAGCACGTTGGTGCCCAGCCAAGGGGTATCGATCTGTGCCGTCTAAAGAGATCTGGGAATTTAAGAAGTCAGTGGGGTTTAAGCTAAGACTTTAGGGTTTGGGGGCTCTTTGGGGGCTTTATAACTCTCAGAGCTTCTCTGTGGTGCCTGACACCAAAATTTCCATCTCCCTGTTGTGACTGCTCCACCTACCCCAAGCTGACCAAACCTCAACAGAGCACGACCTGTAGTTATGAAGCCCCTTGGGCTGCTATGAGGGCAGATGCGCACTTAATTCTGACAGCAAGTGTAGGTACCTGGGCCTCTGATGCAGACCTGTGACGGAGGGCAGTGCAGACCCAGGTAAGAGAGGGCAGAAGTAGATCTCAAGGCTTTTGGCACTTGTGGTTCCTTGCTTTCTGGAGTTAAAACTGCATTGAAAATTGACACACTGAGGAAATATCCCAGGCTAGGAAACCTTTTGACACAAGGAGGACCTTTGCAAAGCCCTGAGCAGGAGGAGTCCTGTGCTTTTCCAGGGCATTTCTGGGCTAGGCATGGCTAAGGTAAGAACCGATTAAATTCACTTTTCATGTAAATGAGGGACGCAACCCATGCACCTTCTGATTTATGTCCCATGGGAGGGGAAACCTTGAGGGTGGCAGTATCAGTTCTTGCTGCGTGCTCTCGCTCTTGGCCCACGTGCCTCCCTTGCTCTCCTTCCCCGCAGGCTGCTGCACTATTTCCGAGGCCGACACCATTTGGAGGAGATCATGTACAACGAGAACATGCGTCGCTCCCAGCTGCTGATGCTGTTTGACAAATTCCGCAGCGTACTGGTGGTGACCAGCCACGAGGACCCTGTGATTTCAGTTTTTCAGTCCCTCTTGAAATGACTCTGCCGGCAAAGGAAGGGAAACTGCCAAGGTCTTGACACTGATGGTCTGAAAGAGGTCTGAAAGCTAGAGGCAGTGAATTCAATTCCTTCTTGCCATGTGACGTACAGCACGTTCTCCCCCTCCGTGCCTCGATTTCCCATCTGCTCCCTGTGGTGACAGCCGAGGCCGGTCCACGCGAGGGCTCCGGGGCCTGCTCAGCTTGGATTCCTGCTGCGCCACATCCACAGCATGGGAGCTGCTCATTCCCAGCCCGTCCCTGACCCTGCTCCCTCCCAGGGCTTGCGAGAAGATTGCCACTGCGACGTCGCTGACAGCGCTTCACCTTTGGGTGGACGCTGGTGCACCAGAAGCGCTTTCTCTGCTCTCCACCAGCACGGCTGCGGGGTCATTCGGCTGCGAGCGCTGCTTCTGAGCAGCCTGTCCCCACGGCAGAGGGCAGAGCGGCGTTTGGGGAAGTGTCCCTTCGTGCCAAGGAATTCTGTTTGATCATCCTTATCTGGCAGCAGTGAGGACATAGGTAGGAATGCAAAGTATCACAAGTAAACAGTTTCATGAATGAGAATGACTTGCTCACTGTGTTATGGCATGTTATTTCCTCTCCCCAGTATCCTTGTTACTAAGGATACTGGGGAATATGTAGTATATATAGATACTTATTACTAAGTACCTATTGGGCATGGCTATCACCAAGCAGCCTGTGGGTTTGTGGGTTTGCGGGTTTGCAGGATTTCCAGTTTCTGACAGTGCTGCCGGGGGTGTGTGGATGTGTAGGTCTGGCTGCTGAGCAGGACTGAATTTGGCTGGCCAAGCTGCAAGTGCCTGGACCTAGCAGAGTCAGAGGCTGGTGCTAAGGGCACTCAGACTTGTCCCCCAGGGCTGGCTTTGTGCCTGTGTTCTCCTCCCCGTGAGCATCGCTGCAGGGAGCCAGACTGGGGGCCTGGCCTGGGTGAAAGCTGTCCAGCTGAAAAACAAGGTGCAGGTCTGTACGCAGCTGCGTTTCCTGCTCTGGCTCAGCACTGCTCCTCCAGCCTCGCCGGGGTAGAAGAAGAGGCGGCAGCCCTGTTCGCGGGGCCAGCAGGCAGCTGTGAGCAGCCAGCTCAGCCCTGGCCTGCGTGAGGCTGCAGTCCCCCAGCGCTGCTTCCTGCTGTGTACCCGGGGGCGGGGGGGGGCGGGGGAAAACCTTTACCTCCCCGGTGGCGGCTTCCAGGGGTGTGTGCTGTTAGAAGACTTGTCAGGCTCCTCCTTAAGGCTTTGCCTTATACCACACACATGCAAGCTGGAGTTTTTCTCAGTGTTGCAGGCTCTCACAGAGCAGCTTCACTTGCCCACACAAACTGGGTGAAACTGTGAGCTTCGTGTAACTTATCTACCACCAGCAAGGCACAGTCGCACCAGGGGAGCACTGTGTCCACAGCGCCCCAGATAGCTGATGACAGCTACTTACTCGTGGTCCCTTCTGGGAGTCTTCTCCTGCAGCTGCAAGCAGGGATGTCAGAAAAGAGCAAAAGCAATGCCCGCCCTAAAAATCAGAGCAACGTTGCTCTAGGACCCCAGTCCCAACCAGCCCCCAGCAACTGCGCCTCAAGGGGAGCTACTGGGATCGGCTTAACAAGGGCTGCTCAGAAGGGGCCAAACAAGATTTGTCTCATGTGATGAGGACAAGGGTTTGGAAAAACTTCAACTTTTTTCTTGGATGCGAATCCTAAGGGGGGTGTGTGTGTGTGGAGATGCCCCTGTCACCCTTCAAACTGCCAGCGTGGCTGCAATTCATAGGTTCTGCCCCAAATCCTAGAGGGTTTTTCCCCCTGTACCTCACGGCGGGCTGCAGCATCGCAGAAATCTCAGCATCGGTGCTTTCTCTGCGTTGGGGGTTCACATGCTGGTCACGTTTTGAACTGGTCTCAAAAAGCAGCTGGGGAAAACAAACAAAACCCATTCTCGTTCTCCAATCATGGAGGTTGGAAGGGGTCGCTGGAGGTCTTTTGTCCAAACCTCTGCTCGAAGAAAATGTGTTAGATCAAGTCACTCCAGAGATTGTCCAGTGGAGGTTTGAGTCTCTCCAAGGACAGAGATCCCACAGCGTCTCTGGGCCCCCGTTCTAGCATTTGACCACCCTCATAGTGAAATTTTTTTCCATACAGCTAATGAGAATTTCCTGTTTTCCAGCTTGTGCCCATTGCCTCTCATCCTGTCCAACAAGTCTGGCTGTCTTCTCTACACCCTCCCACTAGGCAGGTGTGGACAACATTAAGAGCCTCCTTCGCCTCCTCCAAGCTGATCACAGCCAGCTCTGGTCCTTTCGGTCAGCCGTGCTGCCATCCAGGCTTTTGGCCATTCCCCTGCGGCAACCAAGCGGTGGCCTCTGCTGGGGGCCAGCTCAGAGCTGTGAACCTTCATCACTCGTCCGCCTTAACTGAGCCTGAATCCAGTCACAAGGGAGAAAGAGGCCTTTAGTGTCCAATCCCAACCGCAGTTCTGGCTGCGACACCCACGCCAGTCTGTCCCACAAATAAAATTCCACCTTGCCCTGTTCATTGTCATAAAGGACATTTATTGTTAAAACCTCCCAGCCACTACATCTGCCCTCGCTGCTGCCATGACGTAGCTTGAGGCTATCGTGCAGAGCACAGCTCAAGTCCTGGCCGGTGGCACACCTGCAAGACTTGTCAGCTGCAAGAGAAGTGTCCCGTTGCTGCCATCTCTCTCTCCATTTTCTTGTCTACAATGCTCACAAATTTGTTTCCTCGTAAATAAAACCTGAGAGGTTTCTGTGCCCACTCTCCCCTCTTGCCAACACCAATCCTTGTTGTGGTTACCACATCCTGCTCCCCTGGTAAGTCGTGTCCGGGCACCATCCAGATGGCTGCATCCTCAGTCAGGTGCCTCTGGTCAAAAGCCTTGTCAATGCCAAACGCTTGGCAGAGCTTGGAGGGCCCGTTACACAGCTGCCAGTCCTTCAGCGGCTTTGTGGGTCCTTTCCTCGAAGCACTGCGCAGCTCTCTCATCGCATCTAAACCCCGCAGCGGCTCCAGAGAGCGAAGTAAGACTGCAGCCCCTTCCCCTGTGCAGAACAAGAACCACGCGTTACCACACGGTTGTTTGTCAAGAACGTCTCAGCTTTCAGCCCCACCACCAGCAGCAGAAGAGCTTCTGCTCTGGGCCTGTGGCTCAGGGAAGCCTGATGGAGCAGGGAATCCCCTGCAGCACGCAGCCACAGGCTCTGTCCTCTTGGGCCACTTTGCTTCGAGTGCCAGGCTCTGGAGTCAGCCACTAACCCTGCCCTCTCCTGACTGTCCCGCATCCCAGAGCTCTGTGCCCTTTATTCATCAGCGCTGACCCCACTTCTTGATGTTACTAAGTCTAGCTGCTGCTCCAAGGCTTGCCAGAGGGCAAGACGTTTTTCTTCAGTCAGCACAATGTTCAGGAACAAATACACATATGGTTCAGCTTTGGCATAGCTATCCAAAGCTGCTCCCAAAACCAGCGGATTTATAATAAGCTCTGATTACAATAACTCCAGCTAACGAAGGAGAGGAGGAATGAGTCCAGATGCCGCCAGCAGAATGAGGCAGCCTGCAGAGTTCGGCTGGACAAAGAGAAACCTGGGAGGGAGCCACAGGCACCGGGAGCAGCCGCTGCCCGGGCTGCTGCTGCGGGAGTTGCCAACTCAAACACCCGCGTGGAGGTGCAGCAGCAGGCGGGATGGCCATGGCGTTGGGTCAGCGCACGGCTACAGTGGGGAGCGAGCTGAACCCTGGGCCAGGGAAGCTCTGGCAGCATGGAGACCGGGCAGGGCAGGGCTGCGTTGTGTGTGGCTGCGGGATGCATGGCCCTGGGAGCATCACTTCGGCAGAGGAGACTTCTATGACAAGAAGTGAATAAAACTGAGAGATTCTCTTCTCAAATGCGATCTGCCACCCCGTCAGGAGCCTGAGGAAGCTCCAGCCTACCCCAGCTGTTGTGATCAGCTGCCCTCCCCGACTTTGCAAAGATGCAGCTCCGAGCACAGGCATTCCCCTGTGACGAGGATCTCCAGCCTAAGTGGGACATAAACACTTCCGTGGTATTTTCCACTGGACGGCAAGGAAGGGCTTCTCACGACCTCGAGTGGGCGAGGAGAGCGCCTGGCAAAGCGGTCTGTGTGCTGCCCCACACAGCAGCCCTTGTGCTGGGGCCGCCCACGGCATTCCTCCCCGCCAGCGTCTGCGCGCCGTGATGCCACTCGGCAAGAATCCCCTCTCCCGCCTCAAACATCTGGAGCCGTGCTCACGCCTGGCAAAGGCTTTTTTTGTAGGCACTGACAGATCCCTAAGGACCTGCGATTTCTAAAAATAGAATCCCTCTCATGTTTTGTACAAACCCCACACTAAACTACCCTCCTGGGCTCCCAACAGAGCCTGTCGACCGAGGACCCGATTTGTGGCTCTGCGAGGTGTGCCTACTGCCCTGACCCTGCTCAGAGCACCCGTGGCCCTCGGTACGGCTCCGTGAAGTCAACGGACTTACTTCCAACAGCTGTCAGTAATCTGTTCCCAGGCTCTCCCTTCCCAAAGGAAGGGGATTGATGCTAATCTGGCATCCAATAGCTGCTTCCCTGTACTACAGTGATTTAGAGCTCAAAGGTCATTCTGGATTTTTAGGAACATGCTCCATATCCTAATTCTGCTTTTCATCCATGCACAAAGAAACATCCTTTGCATCGGGCGCTGCCTCACTCGCCAGGAACAACTGTGGGATTCTGAGCAATCACCAAGTACACTACTTGCCTTCATCCATCACAAATGCAAGCGGAAACCGTGGTTACACTTGAATTGAACTGAGTCCTTGGCAGTTCATGTGAAGAGCCACAAGCACTCAGAGAAACTGCAGGTGCTCGCAGAGCCATGGCAGGGGCAGCTGGCGTTTCTGTCTCTGGCTGCTCCTTCTGCATATCCACCAGAAAGTTTTCACACTCTTTCTAGCTGTGATGCGACACAGACACCGCTCTCTGCTCCGAGCCAGCAGCCCCTGAAGATGAGAGCAACATCACAAGAGCTTTGGGAAGAGGTGGAGACAGCAGGCAGGATAAGAGCGCAGGGATGCCATGATGAGCTACTGCCCTGTGCTACTCAGCTGTCCCCGCACCCCTGGGCTGCTGTTCGGGTCCTCCTGAGTATACTTGCACATCAGAATTTCTATTTTACCTACCAAAGAGTAGCTGAATCCTTCTGGCTCATCTCCTGCCTTCCTCCCTCTCCACAGCCTGCACCAGGTCACTCTTGGGTGTTGTGTGGCTTCAGCATCTGCCTGCTGACACACCACCAGCAGCAGTGCCAGTCCGGAGATGCTGAGTATCTGCCTCCCATGCCTACGAGTCACGCCGTGTTATCGAGTAGCATTCAAAGCTAAAAGCTGGGATCTAACACCAATGCAGGGGCCAATTCTTTCCCTGAGCAGCTAGAAATCATAAAACGACAGGGAAGTCGTGCACCCCCACTGCGCAGTTTGCTGCTCCTTCCCTGGAACGGCTCCAGCTCTCATTCTTGGAAACAGCTCTTGGCTGCTTGAGAGAAGAAAATTTTCTCTCTCCACCCGTCTGACTCACTGCTCCTGAAACACTTCCTTCAAAGTCCTAGTCCAGGATCCAGACGTTAGAGGGAAGTCCACGCAGTGTGACCCTGGGCCTGGGCAGAGCATCACTGGGATCTCGATTTTACATGCTATTCTTTCAACCTGGCAACAAAATGCACACCTTGGCAAACTGCAGAGAAACAAATCACAGCAAAGTCAAAGAGAAGCTCGACTGGCATTTGCCCTCTTCCTGAAGTGGGGGAAGCCCTTTTCCTAGGGAAAGCTCTTTGTACTAAGATTATTTTGCTGCTTAGGATACACTGTAGGATTCACACACACTGAAAGACATTGGTTATATTTTTTCTATAAACTCTTCTTCCTCTATCATCTATGGTTTCTCCAAAAACACAATGTAGTGATGCCCGCCATGGCTTTAGGCAGTAGCAGTATTTGACCCAGCAATGGGAAGACCTCTCACAGTAAAATCCCACACAACGCAGCTTTATCTCACTGATGTGCACAAAGATTTCCCCTTCCTCAGTGACAAAAGATATTTGAGCCCACCCTTCAACTCGTTACGGTGTTATGAACACAAAGATACAGTCAAGTGAACGTGACTGAACACACCAACAGCCTCGACTTCTTCCCCAGCCAAGTGGCAAGACAAGAGGCTGCAGCTGAGGTGCTTCCGATGTCTGCTGGCAGCATCAGGCTGGGCTGGGGACGTGCTGCAGAGGACACCGCAGCACCGGTGGCTCTCCAGGTAAAGCCTGTTCTGGTGTAGCTGCTCTACCAAGCACCCCTGCCAGCACAGCTCTGCTGGTGACACACCTTTTCCTGTCCCCGAGTGACAGCGCTGAGCCTGAAGTTGAGCATAAGCCAAATACAGAAAACATAAGAGAAGGTTTATTCCACCTGGTATTAAAACAGACGATGCTACAAGGTTATGTGTCAAAACAAGAGAGCTGTAAAGAGCCAGAGTGCCCCATTCTTGACAAGCTAAGCAGAAGGGAGCAAGTAGGAGCAGTATATAAAGCTTTGCACGTCTCGTAGAGGTCTCAGATCCTGAGCTGATTTAGGACCAAGGCAGTCCCAGCATGACTCAAGTCAGTGTGAAACTACTTTTTAAAACAAAGTTGGCTGTAACAGTCCAATTCATGCTGCTTGCCTGGTCCCAGCAGCGTGTGTGTCTGGGACAGCCCCGTGCCAAGGTAGCAAACACAGGCAACGCAGGGACGGGGCCGCACTCTGATCTCTCGCCAGTAAAAGGACGGCTGCTTTCGTCAAGCCAGTGGCTCCAAATCAGCCCTGCGCTCACTCAGTTCGAGAGTCTGAGGAGCAGCAGGACAGCAGCCACTGCCAGTACCTCAGAGGATATGCTGGTTCTCTGCACCGCTGGCCTTCGTCCCACACGGTTCCTGTAGTTTAAGCAGTACAAGGACTTGCCTACACTACAAAACTAGGCAGTTTAATCTAAGCCAGCTAAGAATTCGTTTGTGATTATTAATTTGTGCTAACTTTAACAAACCACCTAAAAGCACTCTAGATCTCAGTTAAATCTAGGTGCTTGTTTCAGCAGTCTCCAGAAATAAATGCTTTGGTAAAGGTCAGCATATGACTGCATGAGTATTTTGATGCAAACCATCGGATGGCCACACAGAAACGTCTTTCAAGAGTCATGTGGAAAATCTGTGGAATTGATTTCTCCTGAAATCAACCTCAAATTTTGCCCTAATTCTCATGTCATTTGGTATGAACTTTGCTAAAATCCATCCAGGTCAAAACTGGTATGGCTTAAGTTGGGGCCATTTGTGTGTGTTTGAAGACATCAGGGAACCCACAAAAGACCTTTCCCCTTCACCACTGCTCCAATTTGCTGCAGCATGGCCATACCATTCATATCCCATACCAATATTCCCAGATGTAAACCCCAACCGCTCATCTAAAGCAAGCTGCTCTGCTGTCCTGGAATTTGTGTGCATGTCTGGACTTGTTCGGCTCCTCTCCTCCATCTACAGAAAGGTATAACAAAACTGGAAAAGATTCAGGGACAGGCAACCAGGATGACTGAAGTCATGGACTAGCTTTGGAGCAAAAGCCTAAGGAAGAAATAACTAAGTAGACTAGAGACCTTCAGCTTGCAAGACAGCTCAGGAGGGGATATGAAAGATCCTGGGAGATCCTAGGAGGCAGAAGATGATATAAGGAAATAGATGCAATGGTTCCACGTTCTCCACTCTTTAACTCCTGGTGCTCTGCAGCTTTGCACTGCCAAAATCCAAGAAAAGAGTGATGCACCTCTGGGACATCACCGGAGATGCACCTTTGGAAAAGGAAAAGCATTTAGTATTCTCTCAGTAATTTGTGTTCAGTCTTTCCGAGCGACACCTTCAGAAATAACACATTAATATTCCTTTTACAGTGTCCTGGTCGGTCACTCAGGTTTTTGCAGCATTCTCGGGGAGACCCTGAAGTACTTAGGTATTTTGCATCAAATTCCCCGCACAAAGGTGATGAAACCTATTACATCAGAAGTTTGTGCTATAAGCAGAGCGTGGTCTGCGCTACCAAGAAGGACCAAGCCATGCCACAACAGACTTTTTTTTTTTTGCCAGTGTTTCCTTGTGTTTTCTGCACAGCCACAGCCAGATTCAAAACTAAGTTTCCAAGATCTGTCCCGTACCCAGAGAATGAAACACTTTTGCCTTCAGCCCAGGTGCCTCCTTCCACCACAAAAGACGAGTTCCTCAATCCTTCCCTCGGACTAAGATGGAGAAGGAGCCTGCCCTGTTGCTATGTTAAGACAGGAAAAGCATCTCAGGTACGATTCCTCCTCAGATTCTTTCTTTCGGCACATCTGCAGATGGGCAAATACACTGAAGGAGTAAATCCTGCGTACGTAGATGCCTCTGTGACACATAACACGCACAGCCATGCCATTTACTTCAGCGTGTTCCTGGCAAAGCTGGTAGTGACAGCTGTGCGTGGTGTCAGCATAGCTGCAGGTATGACGGGCGAATGGAGAATGCATTTGTAACAACAAAATCCAGCTCAATCCATCACAGCAGTGAGCTCTTTAACTGAGCTGCTACAAAACTAAACACATGTATATAAGGGAAAATTTCCCAAAGTATATGTTTCAAAGAAATCTTTTTAGATTTCAAAGGCTAGGCACCTATTTTTAATACAAATTATTATTCCTAATATCTCTAACACTAAGAATCCCATCCTGAATAAGGAACCATTCTCCTTCTGTTATCTAAACAGATTTGGCAGAGAGGAGGTAATGAAATTCCCATGTGTTCACCCGCCAGGCTCCAGACCTCCCTTTAGAAAGACAGGCTCTTCCCCCACAGCACAACCCTGCGCTGTTTCTCTGCTTGGCTCCTGTCCAAAGGCCAAAACCTGAGGATTAATGGTCACTGTTACAATATTTGCTTTCCACTTACGAATACACAAGCGGTGGGGGTTTCTTAAGCTGTATCTCTGAAATGGCGAAAAAGAAACGAAACTATTTTTGAGATTTTTTTCTAACAAATGGAGTGTTTATCTAAGAAATACCTGCTGCCACTTCAAGGTGTCTAATTAACCAGTAGCTTTATTGCGAGGCAAACGCTGTCATCCTTACAGGAAAGAAAAACCCCAAGTTGTAGAAGTAACACTCACAGGTTAAGACGAGCTATGGAAGGAGAGTCTCAGTAAATTCCAGAATCATTTGATTAGGGGTTGATGATATTATCTTGAGAATAATAAAAGATAGCTGAAGATTCTGTAACAGTCTGGGTATTTTGATTTGGCTTTTTTTTTTTGGTTTTAAGATACAGCAAAGCAACTAAAATGCTCTTGCAATGGCTCCTTGCTTAAGCTTAGGACATCTCAGACTTTTTTGTTTTCCCCAACATTTACAGCGTCTGAAGATAAAGGTAGGAGACAGAAGAGTTTCTCGTCGTGACAACAGACACCAAGACTTAGGCTGTCATTAGACTGCAAACTTACTTCTACATCACCGCTTTTGAAGAACAAAGTTCAATGAATCCCATGCATAAGGCAGCAGCCCAGGTCACCAAAACCGAAAGCTCCATCCTGTCAGGATTCTCCTCCAGTCCTTGGTCTTTATTTCTGTGCCTGAACGGCTCACGCAGCTGGGACTAAAAGCCCACTGGGCTGGTCACTGGGCCCTGCTTGCGATGGTGGAAGTTAATGCACTGTCTGTCCACAGCTACAAACTGTTCACAATGGAAAACCCAGGTCCCAAGGAAAGACTGTGACAGCAACTCACTGACGTCGCAGAGCCCATGGGGAGCTCACAAGTGGCTGCAGCACAGCCAGCACAGCCTGAAATATCAGTCCCTGCTATAGGCATTAAAAAACTTTCAGCCTCAACTTACCTTGGCTGGAAACATTCACGCAGAAATAAATCCCGTAGATCTGATACACGTACAGAGTTCCCGGTTTCATGAACATTGCCGCGTTCCGTTGAGTTTGCTTCCCACCTTTTGAGTGGGACGCTTCATCTTCCCCACCCAGATAAGCTTCTGTTTCAACAATCCTCCCCCAGAGCTCTCTGCCATCAGGAAGTTTGCGAACTAAAATCTGAAAGAGAGGTCAGAGTGCATCAGTTAGCAACCCTCTGCACAAAATAACCATAGAGCGCAAGAGCTGTGGAAACAAAGTCGTCGGAAAAAAGGACCCAGTGGTACTGCATGCCCTCCTCTGCATCCAGCAGTCAGTCTGTAAGCTAACGTGAACTTTTTCAGCTTCTGCTGTCCAGGCCACAGCCCAGTACAAGAAGTTCCTACCCGTCGTTCACCCCACAAAATGCCCAGAGTGGCTAGATGTGGCAGTATCATAACGAACCAATTTATGATCCTATATACAATGAAGCCCACAGAGTTGCTTTTGGGGTTATTTTCTGTATTCTCCGCCCCAGTTCACCCGGTTTAAGGCAAAAAGCACCGCCAATATCAACCCTGAAGCATCATGAATGTATATTCTCTAGATCTGAAGAAATATGAAAGTGGTAGAATTAAGTAACTACTATGATTAGACTCTCTACTCATCTCTCTCCATAGAGATGTTTCAAACAAGTCCTAGTCCCTAACGATGGGGATAATCACGACCCGAGTGAGTATCAATACTATTTCTGTATCTTCTGCACCACAGAGAGGGGCAGCGCAGGAGAGCTGGGAATTGGCTTCAGGCAGACAACAACAGATCTTTGTTATTACAGTGCGTTCCCTGCTGCTGGTACCTCCTTAAATAAAATAAAGCAGATGCGGTGGGGAAAAACATGACAGTGAAAAGATTAGCTTTAAAAATAAAGTAATCACTAAACTTAGTACAGTGTTTTTTGTGGTTTGACCTGATTATTAAACTTCTTATTTTACTTAATATGTAATTAAGAAATACTGCAATGTAGTCCCATTTAGGCAACAGCTATCAGTTTAATTATACTATATTCAATGCTTCCATATTTGAAAACCAGCCGTTCAAAAAATGACCCTCAAGAAACAAAGCTTAATTCCTAGCAGATGTTTGTGCTGGATTGCTAATGCAGTTATTGACCTGCTCCAGTACGGATGCTCCAGAAGGCAGTTTCAGATGTTTCAACTCTGGTAGACCGTGGTTTCCCTACAGCACTTCACAAATTGTTGAAAACAATCAGTTTATTATTTTTATGAAAATTGCAGTGACTTCAGAAAAGCTCTGTGTTTAGCAACTGCCTGTAAACACCCCAAAAGCACACCCGTGTGGCCACATTTCTCTTTCAATATGACGAAATGCAGTGGCTAGGTTATGATTGTAAAAGCATGCAGGCATCTTCCTGACTCTTCAGACACACCAAATATCCACAGTTAAACAGTTTAAAAATGGTGATCGTTCACAATACCTCACAGTAAACCATTTTATAGAGGTTTCTGTTTCTCATTGAGGATGTATCTTGGTGTTGCGAGAGTTCATTTTGGGAGGCTATTTATTGTGTGTATGTTTGGGGGCATTTTTTGTTTCTAAGAACTCGAGTATCATGTTTAACGTAAGCAATATTAATATACCAGGCACCTCCAAAATTTGGTAGAATAATGACCGAAGCACTAAATTACCATTATATAGTTATAATTCTAAGAAAATGACAGAATAGACTGGGTCGTGGGAGACTAGGGGTTATGCCTTAAAGAAAATCTAAAATCAACATGGAAATCACATGCCTTATAATTCTAGGCCTAAACAGGAAAAGTATAGAATTAGGACTAAAATATCATCTGCCTGGGGTACCTGAATGCATAAGGGTGTCGGAGTCATTAAGAGCAAAACATGCATCAGTACTGGGAGACTGCAGTATCCTCATACAGACCAAGTAAATACCACAGGAGGACGGGACACGGGCTGTGTTTTTTTAGACACCATCAAATGCTTCACAGAGTGAATAAGCAGGGATCTCCCAAGAAAAGACTGACCTCTCAAACTGATCCAGAGCAAAATGCAAAGTCTTCCAAAGACTTATCCCTGAAAAACAACTTTGTATCATGACCACGAAGTAGAAATTTCAGTGTCCTTCCATGAGCATTAAGGTCCAAAAATAATCTATCGGAGTTCTGCTTACCAGCAAAAAGGGGAAACTACCTAAAGTGAGGAAGCTTGTTAGGAAGAACTTAAAAAAGGCAGCCAAAGGTGAAAGCTGGAAAGACAAGCCTCTAGCAGGATGTCTATAAAGATAGGAAACACACATGACGTATCAGAGAGAGGTTAAGGCAGACCAAAAAAAACACAGCAGGGTTAAAAAGCAGAGCAAAGGCATCAATTACAACCAAGGCAATATCCTTACAAAATAATAAAAAAAAAAAGGCAGCTAGACACAGTGAGACAGGCCAAAGCCAACAGTTTGTGGAACAAATTCCTGAAGTTATCTAAACCAATGGGAACCCGGAGACTCTGTTCACCCTACAGACAATAAAGGTATGAAAAAAAGACTCAGAGAAGATAAGACCATAGCAGTGAAACTAAAAACACATTTTGCAATTGCATTTAGGAGGTCCCAGACTGGAACTTTTTATAGGGAAAACACTGGAGGAATTCCTTCCCATGGAAATAGTGGGACAGGTTTTTTGAAGGACTCGAAGCAGAAGAGACATGCTTAATTTCCCCCACTCTGATTTCCAAAGGCTTTCAAGAATGGCCAAAGATTCCTCAAAGTTTCTGCAATGGGGTAAGGGAGAAGGTCCTTTCACAAACAAGCAATGGCTTGAAAACTCAGAAACTAAAGCGAGGAATAGCAGTTTTCAGAGTGAAGAGAGTTTGTGAGAATTTGGAGTCCTAAACGTCTCCACACTCAGGGCTCTACCTTGCATATTTGTGTTAATAACCTCAGAAAGGTGATCACTAGAGAGCTCACCATGTGTACTAACAAGATCAAGTTATTCCGAACAGCAAAAATAAAAGCAGGCAGTGTGAGATGCAACGTTCAAAGCATACAGGGCAGCACAAAAAAAAGCACCCTGAATGTGCAGGTAAGAATGAAATATTCGAGTACACTGTGACAGTGGATACTGGTCAAGAGCCTGCCACGCTATTAGCATCACAAGATAGTAAAATGGAAGCAGAGAAGGAGATGCTGCTGACTGCAGAGCGTTACATTCCACTGGGCTAAGCAACAGCCCAAAACAAATACGGGAATACCTGAAAGGAAAATAATGGGCCTGAAACAACCTTCAAACCACAAACAGCAAAGTACATTTCGGTAAACCAGAAAAAAAGGGAGAAAAACTCAGCAAAAAAATAATTCTGAAACGTGACAGTAAACTAAACCTGAAAAATTACTCCTCTGACTTCATCCAAAACAGATTTGGCTACCAGTCTTTAAATTCCACTGCACTTAACAAGAGACGGAATGAGAGCTGTATTCCTAAAATAGCAAAGCCTTGGAGTCAAATGGCAAACAAAGAATATCATCCTTTTACACTAAGTTATTAGCCAGCGCGTGCTCCAGTACAGTAATCTCCGTGTTCACGTCTTACCTGTCCCAGAAAGGACTTGGCCAGACTAACACAGGGCTGATTGAAAAAATCAGCGTCTACCTGGGAAGAATTTTTCTTCTCTATTGCAAAATACTTGCTGCTTTTTGGAGAAGAATCCCCATCAGGTGTAGCGTTCAGGTTCCCCAAGGCATCTAAAGGAGGGAAGCTGGAGTTGCTTTGGAGAGCACTTAAGTGAGCCAACAGCTTTCTTTTTCTTGGCATGGTTCTAGAAAATGGATATAAACATAATTAGCAACATAAAGCTTATTTAAAAGTAACTCATTTTGACAGACGTTTATTTTTAAACATCTCTCTACAGCAATGAATCTGAAAGCTATAACTAACTGGACAACCGAGGCAACCTACAGAAGCAGGTGACAGATTTAGCTGTGTCTGCATCAGGCTAGGCAAATATTGGGCTCTACTGATAAGCAAATAGAAAACTGCAGTTGGAGTATTCATCTTTTATGGACTGCAGATAAAAAAGCAACTCTGCTCCACTTAGCAATAAAAATAAGTTTGCAAAACTGTTAAGATTAGGAAATTCAGAAACAAAGATGAACCAGTACTACATACTTTTTACCTAGAACTAACGTAATCTGTCAAGCAGACACAAAAAAATAGGAAACAACCACCTCAAAAATTGTGCTGACTCAGAAAGTCCACAGGAGGTCATGTATCAATCATTTTAGACAGTAACATAACCGGATCAGAAACTGAAACTCCACAGGACACAGCACACTTGGGTTGGGAGATGCCCTGTTTACAGTCACAGCAACAAACTCGTTTATCATGCTCTAAAAATGTTTGTGTCAGAACCTCCACGAAATAAGCTTTAATTTCAACCTACCAGAAAGATGAAGAGCAGCCTGTTCCAGTCTGTACGAATCTCGGGCAACTCTGCAACCTAAGACTGTTCTTCTAGGTTTGCCACCAATTTACTATGCGAGCTTCAAAAAGTTAATGTTTCTTTTTCTGTGCCGCAGCCCTTACACCTGCTGAACAGGAACAAACTTATTTATACACTGTACAAAGCACTCTGAAATAGGCTAAGAGATTCTGGAGCTGGAGCTCATGATACCAGCTGTGCATCATTAGCTCAAACTCAAGAACAATTTGCAGTTTTCTATCAGTTTAGCAGAAGACCATCGCCCAGCTGGGGCACTGCTGGAGATGCTCTGTAGCCGTTTTTCATACAAAAGGCTGTGAAAACAGCAGGGAATGCACTTCTCCAATACTGAATACACAAAAAGCTGAAACCAAACTTTTAGAATTCCCCCACAGGCACTAGATTTGGAAAGTGTCAGCCTGAAAAAAGGACTCTGACAAGAGAATGCAAAGACACCAGGTTTTAGAAGATGCCTCACCAGTTCTGAAATTCCACCATATGTAGACATAAGAGAACAAAGCAAAAACACACCATCGTACATAACTAGAAATGGAGAAAGAATCCTATGTACAGCTGAACCTGCAAGGGAAATATATACCTAATTAAGGAGCTGTTGTCACTCATTTTTCACCAGATCATGAGCTATTAAAAATGACTACAAAAATCTTCACCATCAAAACCAATCTTTATCTTGCTCTGATGTTTCTCACTAAGAAAGATCCACCAGCAATAGTTTCCTTGAACTACACTAAGGCAAATTCAGCGTTGCTACACCCTGGATCACCAGTGCCAATTCCCCAACAGTGCTACATTTCACTTCAGAAGAATCCAGACACAAACATACAAAAAAAGGCAGCAAAAAAAATCACACTGGCATGATTGGCAGAGAGGTGGATGTTTTAAATTCTTTTCTAAACATCTAATTCTTTTTTGCAATAATTCAGTCACGTCAGAGACTTGCCACAGAATGGCCAGCTCCATGCCACGTATTCTGCCCTGAACCGTGGCTTTCACCTGGTGGGAATTCTTCAAAATTTTGTCAGAAGTCACCAGTCTGCCTCAGACCAAATCGCGTGGTGGCCTCTGCAAACGAGAGTCCTGTGCAGGAGACAGGGTGCGAACAGAGAAGAGGGTTGCAGGAAGGAAGGGACGGAGGAGGAACACTTCCCCGGATCAGACCGGCCCCCTGCAAGACTCGTCTGGAGGTACTGTCCTCAGCATGAAGCATTCCTTCGACCTTCTCCGACAGTATTAACCGGAACTTCCACTTCACCAGTCATACGTAAAGACAGACTGAAAACACGGCCAATTTGAGTGGAGCATTAGCTCGTGGGGTAATTTGTGCTCTTACGGAATGCAACATCAGAACCAGGATCCGAGCTGCCTGGCACCTATTGCATTTCCAATTAACCAATTCTTAAAAGCTGCAAGTGCTCTCACGTAAATGTTCTACTGGCAGCCTCAGGGCACTTCTAATTTCATTGCTATGGGCTGATCCTACACAGACCTTTGGCTCTCATTAGGAACAGCAGTAGGAAGCTGCCTTACAGTCATAAGAAATGGGTCACATACAGAAATGGGATTGCTTTAAAAGCAAAAACGCAGAACGAGGGGACTGCAATACCATCGCAGAAAAATCCCATCTACCCTTTGTCTCCTTGCTTCTTCACACCAAGATACGAAACATAAAACTCCATGCCTCGAAGCCTACCTACGCTTTCGATAAAGGATGTTGCTTGTACATACAAATCCCTGCTTGCCTATGAAAAAGCACTGTAGAAGGCAGTATGTATTAAGTACCCAAGCGCTACGTATTTGGCAATTGAGAGACACCATCTCTTCACATGTAAGGCTACAGAAAAATTCTGCAACTCTTCATTTCTATCCAGATTTTCCTGCTTGCTTAGTAAACAAATTCTACTTCTGTGCCTCAAATAAGAATCAGCTGTGGATTTAGTTGCTTTTTACTAACCCTGTTGTAACCAAACTAGCTACAGGTTGTTATGCACATGCGTGTACACACACACACACACATACAAAGTATGGAAGTCAGGAAAGGAAGACCAAGAGCTGAATAAGTCTGCACAAGTGCCTAAAGTGTTGTGGGCTGCTGGGCTAGTCTCAGGCAAGTGTTTAGGGACCCTGCAAGCCAGAATCAGAGAGACACCGAAAATCTTTGTAAAATACAGCTCAGAGGCAGATACGCCCTTTAGTCAAGGCACAACTGAGTCTACACAGACTTCTTTAATCCTTCCAATAAGACTGCATTTGCAGGTATTTCCTCATGTATTTAATGAGCCTTCACTAAAAGGAGGTTAAAAAATAAAAATCCCATCAGTAATTTGCATGTACTTTTGGCTCCCAGGTCCAGATACCTGCAGGTGTAAAGTTTTCCTTGTGCATTTATATCTCTGTGACCGCATGCCGAAGCAGCGTACGTAAGAACACACCGCCATTCTGGAGAGAGACAATTCCTCATACAAGTTCCCAGTTGTACAGATTTTATGTGGGGATACACGAACTGTCAATACTGGCTCTGGGCAAAGGACATGTCTCCCTGTATCCTGCTCTCCAGCACAGGTCAAAAGCAGGAACCTAGGGAAGAATGGAACAAGCATGCAGTGCTTCTCCACACATCCTCCACGTCTCTAGGCCAGAACCTTCCTTCCGAACCAGGCCCAGTTTCTGTGTGCTCAGTAACTGTGAGCTTATGCAGTCTTCCCTGAGCCTGTGTAAAACTATCCAAACTGGGACTTTACTGGTGAAGAAAGCTTCACAGAATTGGTCATTATGGCTCCAAAAAACTCACTCATTTTGTGTGTGAGATTAGGACTGCTCCCCACTGACATGAATCAGTTTACATTTGCAGTTCATCGCCATCAGCCCTCTTCTTTACCACCTCAAACAACGTAAAGCCAGCTGGAAACATTGTTTTTCCAGGTCATTTACAAAACACCCCTGCAGCACCGCAACAGTGACCTCCAGCCCCCGCGAGGGCTGCCCATGTACTCGCATCCTCTTTCCTGTCTTTCCACCAACTGTTTATTTATGACAGGCAACTCCCTTATTATGTCAGGGGCTGCTCAGGTGAGGGCTCCTGTTTAAAAAGCTTCCTGAAATCTGACTACAGCCTGTAAACTAGACCTCTCCACACACTTAGACCTCCAGAGAATTCCAACATTTATTTAAGGCATGGCTTTCCATTGCAAAAGCCACACTGGCTCTTCCCCACTATATAATATTTATGCAGGCATCCAGTAATTCTGCCTTGCTATATTATCTACTAATTCAGTTGGCAGTGGTCAAACTTCCTGGTCTGCAGCCCACAGATGTCCCCTAGAACCCTCTTTAAAAAGCAGTGACGCATTTGCTGCTCTCCAGTCCACAGGTATTAGCTTTCAGTGAGAAGGAAGGGACCACCGTTAGCAGCACCCTCCCTGGGGGATTCACCTGGTTCGGCAACTTGTTCCTGCCTGTTGCCTGTTTGTTGCAGAACCTCTTACACAGACACTTCAGTTTAAGCCAGATCCTTCAATGAGTTCTCAGCAAGAAGGGTTTCCATCCACTTTTCCTGTCAAGTCTAACCTATCAGTAACCAGAAGTGAGTTAATAGTGTATAGCTTCCTGGACAGCGGTGGAGAAGCAGGCAACACAAAACCTTCTTGAAAGAACAGTGCAGGCAAGAGCTAACATACTATAACTATAAATATTATGTCAATCTCTCCACAGACAGACTTTGACCCTATGTGCAAGCCTACCAATGCTGCCAAAGCATGGAAAAATGAATGGTTTTATTCACCTTACCAAATGCTGCAGATGTCATCTCCTGCAAGACGTCCTTGCAATTCCAGCCCTCGCTCCTACTGCCTACTGGACATCTTGAGCTTCTCGGAATGAAAAATGACTCTTCCTTCTATACAGAACAAGGAAGATAAAAATGAGGGAGAGTGACGAAAAGTCCTCAGAAACCCAAAAAGCCTTCACAGCAAAATCATGCTCCGTTTTGGTCAACTCCCTTATACCATTTTGTTTTGCTCTGTTCCCCCCACCCCAACATTCTAGCTACTATTTTTAACTGAGCGCCAAACTTGCATATTAAATGAAAGCAAACGAGTTAAATGTTAATATTGACAATGGATGCGAGCTAGCTCAGCCTTCTGAGGTTTGAGTTAACCAAGCCAGCGTTCAGTTAAGCAAGGCAGCATTTAGAGGGACCACAAACGCTGATCGTGAAATGGACATCAGGACTCAAAATCATCTGCAGTTCAGGTTTTTTCTTTACATCTACATTACCTGCAGCAAACGTATGTTGGGTATATTGGGCTGATCATCCAAGAGCTCTAAGTCTTATATTTTTCCACCTATATGATGGCAGTGAGAACACTCCTGATTTGTAAAGCACGCTGAAAGATACAGAACTAGTTACACTTAGGTTTAGGTACCCATCTTACAAAACGACCCCAGAAAATACATTCCTTCCTCAATCTTCACATTGCATGAGAAAAAATCTGGTTCAGGCATGAAGGTTTGACTCAATGACCAAAGATGTTTCACCAAAGCCTTCATTAATGCACTGGCACAAAGGAAAATCTGTGACTCAAATGCTCAAAAGTCTGAACAATATCCATGAAGAGAGCTCCACTGGGGAGTTCCTGCTGAAGTACCAGTAACTGAAAGACTGGTACTTTCAGGAAGGAAAAGATAAGCAGCAAGGACACAAAGATTTACCTGATTTTACGGGGTCCTGGAGTTGCTCCCTGCGTAAGCCGAGAAGCAGAGGGTTCTCACACCTCCTCCTGAGAAGTCAGGCCCAGGCTCGGAGGAGAGGACCTGCTCCCCATCCAGTTGTGCAACAGTGTGAAGCCCCGTGCTAAGTCTTTGAGTTAAAAAGAGAAAAAAGAGAGATTATTTCCTCCAGATTTCAGGCCAAGATAGCGAAAGCAAGGGCCTGTCCCTTCAGCGAGAAGGTCCCTTTCCACCCAGAGGAGAGGCTGCTCCCACGCTTCGCGATTCGGGATCTATCTGTACCGTACATCCTTGTGACAGAGGACCCACATAAACAAAGGGGGATCTGAGGAGAGGGGGCAGTTTCCCGCTCGGCTTCAGATAATATAATAACACGCACGGGTACGGCTTCTCAAGGGAGCAGCACCGCCGGGGCTGGGCTGCGGCGGGAAAGGCGGCGGCCCCGGCACCCCCCCCCCCCCGCCGCGCCCGAGCCGGGTGCCGGGGCCGTGGCCGGTCCCAGTCCTCGGAGCCCGCCGTTGGCTGCCGGAGCTCCCTCACCCCGCCCGGCCCCGCCGCGCACGCACCTGCCGGGGCCTCCCCTCGCCGCCGCCCGGGCCCGCAACCGCCGCGGGAGGGCGCGGGCAGGCCCCGGCCGGAGGCCCGGCGGAAGCCGGGAGCTGTCGTGTGGGGCGTGCCCGGCGCGGCCTGAGGGGAGGCGGGCCCGAAGGCCGAGGAGGCGGTGGTGGAGCTGTGGGGGCTGAGGCTTCTGTCACCGGGGGGATCGGATTGATTTATAGCCTCCTCTACGGGCTCTCGCCGTAGCTTTTGTTTTCTGGACCCCAGATCCTCCGCCGGCCGTCTTTGAACTCTCCCAGGTTTTCGACATCCACTCTCCTTGCTGGTTCACGTTAATAACCCTCGGAAGAATAAAGGCGTGAATACACATCCCAATGGATACGAACGGTGACAAGCTGGCTTTATAAAGAGCTGCGTTAATTATTGCCCCGGTTCCCCGAGTAACAAACACCTGGCCTGTGGAAAAAAGTTCGTGCCTCCAGCTTTTAACCAGATGGAGCATGTGGTCGCAACGGGGTCAAAATGCGATTTCCCCCGCAGCTTTCTGGAGATACGCAGTTAGGGATGTCGGTTCATGAAAAAGAGTTTGCGTGAAGGGCATCAGGGAAAGTCTGGTGGGTCAAAATGTATTTATTCCCGTTTGTATAATAAAATACTGATTCCAGGCTAGCACCAGCTAGGACAGCACCAGCTAGGAGCCAACCACACAGAGAAGGAGCACTTGGTGCCTACTCCATTCATAAATTTGCAAGGAAGAAAGATAAATTACTTTACTGACTAAAATCTGAAGAGACATCGGCAGCTTTGGAGGTGCAGCCGGGTGTACGAGTGGCTAAGAGTGTCCTTACAGAGGCAGAAATGGGGACCAACAGGCCAGGAATAAGCTCAAACGTGAGGAAACCAGATTAAAAGCTTGGACCTTCCTGTAAACCCTGAGTTGAACCCAGAATTTCCAAATTTTACTATTCCTGTTTAATAAGAAGATGTAAAAAAATCCCCAAACCAGCCATCAACAGAGCAAATTTAGTCTGTTACACAATATTCATTCTTTTTGACAGTGAAGAAACAGCAACAGAGCTTTGGAACCCAAAGAAACGCCAAGAATGCACTGAAAAGCCCTTAAATCATTGTTGTGAAGCATGATGGCACTGCTACTGTAGTGGCGTAAAAGAGAAGGGGAAGGAAACATGCACACATCTGAAAGTTATTGTTACTTTAACTGGAGATGTCTGTATGATGTTTCAGTCAAAATGGACTGAGATAAGTTCACGAGGGTTAGAATTCCCTGGAGAGATATTACCTGCTGGCTGCACGAATGCCTTTAGCTCCAGTCTGAAAGCAGCCGTTTGTGTTATTAGCAAAGACAACAAGAGAAGTTTTTAAAAATCATTAACAGTGTTGACTGAGTGAGCGTCTCCGAAAGAGCATCTTGGACTTCCTGACTTGCACGGTTCACGTCTCAGCTTTAATGTGGTATTACTAAAAGAACGGGAGACCAAGGAAGTGTGTGAAAAGGAAGATAACCAAACATCAAACTGGGCTTTCAGCAAATTCTGGAAATTAGAGGAGAAACTGAGCAAGAATGAGAGGTGTGGGAAGGATTTCCTGGGGTCAGACCAGTTCAGCTCTGCAGACTTTCTGCTGTGGGAGTCTGTGGGACAGGCACTGTCAGGAATGCTGGCTTCTTTGACGGCAGATCTATTTCGTGCCCAAAGGAAGTATTTAAAGCTTTCAGCACCTGAGGAATGCGAATTGCTCCAAGCTACAGCGTATGCCACATTCTTCATTTGTCCAATAACTTCACTGTTACAGAATCGACACCTAAAATAGCCTCCTGTAGAAGCTGATCTGTTTGCAAAGATTAAAGTTTCCTTCCCTACTGAGCATAAACTTTTTTTTTTTTTAATGATAAAGGAGTGACTTGGAACCTAGCTTTTGGAGACCCTGGGGTCTGTGACACACTGCGTGTGTACAGTGCACTGGGCTTTTCTTGGAGCAACAACTGTGTTTGCAGGGTGGTTCCCTGCGGCTTCCGGGATATGCAGACTGCCGACTTACCATCCTTTTCAGTGAGGACAGCAGATCAGCACGGAAGCGGAACAAAGCACAAGAGACAGATTTTCAGGTTGTCTCTGTATAAGATACCAAATCAGCGGTATCTGCTGAAAGCCCCCTCTGTCCAGTTGGGAAGAGACACAGATTTCCCTACCAGCGGCCGTAGGATAGATAGATGTCTATCACTTCACATGGCCGCGCTGCTCTCACCAGCATTTGCAGGACAGCTGCTACATTTCATGAGCCGACTACTGAAGAATTCCCGTGGATGAAAACTCTCCAAACAGCGCAGGGTTTTTATGACATCCACTCCTGGCCTCTTCTGACACCCAGTCTTGGCTGCTGCTTCCTACTTACCCTCAACTGCCAGTGTGTCGAGCTATTTCCAGTCAGTGTCTGCTCAAGGTACACATAGCCCTCAAATTAGGACCAGAACTATCCAGCTACTAGAAGGGAGAGGTGCTCATCGCTACTTTGGTATCTCCCGCACCCAAGCTGAGCCACAGATCGAATGTCTAGTTCTGTGAACCAAGCCCATTCAACTCGTTATGTAAGCAGATGCATATATTTTACTCTAAATTTGGTGACATCCATGGTGGATACCATTCCACCCACTTTGCACTCAGGGTGCAAAGAATCCTAGCAAGTGCACTGCATGTAAAGGGAAAACAGTAAATGAACAGACCTCCTGGGAGCCTCAGCTCCGGACCGGAGAGGGCAGGCGGGTCCCATTTAGTAACAGATTAATGAATTCGACTGAGTCCTGTGTTTTGTATGCAGGACAGTTTTGTTCTCTGACAAGACGGAAATGCTCGGCTTTACAGGTTGCTCGGTACAGAGAAACAAATGCGAAAACCAAGTGGGCAGAGCAGACTGCTGAGCTGATGGGCTTTGCCCGCTCTGCCTGCAGGACTGATAGCTTGCGTGGTATCCCCAGTGAAACTGGTTTTGGTGGTGCCATAAGGACAGCCATGCCTGGGGTCTCTCCCAGCTGCATGGGGCAGGAACAGGGAGAAGCTGGAGACCAAAGGCTCGGCTGAACTATTAGGAGGTTGGGAGGCGGGAGACGGAGCTACCCCAAACCATCAGCCAAGCTTGTATAAACACAGCAGTTTATTTTCTGAAGGTGTTAAAGACAGTTTATTCAGTATTTCATAAATCAAGAGGAGTCGTACTGCAGGTATGCCTGATAAATGAATCAGAAAAGGAGTGTACATGGGAACATGGGGGGATGTGTGAGCCTATATGTACGCACATGCGCGTGCGTGTAGAGTCAGAGCATTGCAAGTGTAAGAGCTATTAGCCACCTCCCGCACTGCCCCTCTGCTGAGGGTGCTCAGAGCGCGCTGGATGTAGGGAAAAGGCCAGTTTAGGAAGTTCCACTGGCTCTTTGCCTCCAGCCACTTACTCCTGCCCCTCTCCTTCAGAGCAGTATCCCCTCTGCTGTACCAGTGCAATAACTGGTAGAACTGTGCTGAAACCAGCCCCCTGAACTGGTTGAGGTTAACATCTCTTCCATGTGCTGCTGCTACCGTGTCCATACTCCCTGGACAGGACAACAGATCACCTCTGACATGTGTAGCCTAGGGCAGCAAGAGGAGAAATGGGCACAAATGAGGTGCATCAGCAAAGCTGAGCTCAGGGTAACACGGTGAGGAATAAGGGTTTTTTTGCATCCTGTGCAATGTCAACACGCCAGCTGCTAGCAGTTCAGATAAGCTCCACCAATGTCTCGTAACAGATGAAAAAAGTTCAAATTAGGATGCAGTTGAGCTGAGAATGATCATTTGTTTTTGCAGGAGTAATCCTGTACACTTTGCAAATACAGAAGAGCTGCTGGGAGTCATTTCATTATACACTGGTAACCACCTCAGGGAACTTTGCAAAGTTGATGCTTTTGTTGTGTGGGTGTATTGGGGTAAAGACTTGTCGCCTACTTACTAGCTCCCCTGGGAAAACAACAGAGCATTTTCCAAAGGAGACCAGAATCTTCTGTCCTGAACAGGACCCATCATGCTCTGTCCCAGCGGCTCATTACAGAACTTGTCACAGAGAGGGTGAGCAAAGACCGAAAAGGAAAGAAAGTGGCCTAGAAAGTGACAGAATCAAAAAGACAGAGACAATTCGCACACAGACTGAGGAGCTTATTTCCATAGGACACTGTGGGTACTAAAGCATTGTAGGGGTTCAAGAACCATTTGAACAGATACCAGGAAGAAATGTCTGTCCAAGCTATTAAACACAGACACACCATCTCTAACTCAGGAAGTTCCTGAGCCACAAACCACTGGGTCTGGTGGAATATTCAGGAAAAATATGACTGTATGCTTGACCTGTTTTTATACTGTCTGTAAGCTTTTGCAGCTGGGCGCTGTTGGAGGTAGATATCTTCTGCTTGGTGAATCTGTTACCTGACTCATCCAGCTCTTAAAGACGTTCTGCAGGAGTCACAATTGTTTTGCTTATCCTGCTTAGCTTCTGATAAATCTAAATTCATCCAGGCAATGCTCAGAAGGTGAAAGAAAATGTTCAAAGAGCACAAATGCCCCAAATCTTCTTCAGTGAAACAGGACTGCCCACCCAGACTGTTGTTTGCTATCACAGACATCCAAATTTAGGAAACATATGGGTGTGGGCATATTTAGAGTCATTGACCACAGGCATGACATAGCACTGGTTACTAAAACTGACCTAAAATTGTTTGCCTTGCAGGATATGGTAAGGAGGCTTGGATTGAATATCATTGACTAAGGTCACAAGAGTTAAGCTTGAAATAGCAGAACTTGAGAACATTTGAGATGTAAACAGGTGACTGGAGGGAGTATGTCACAAGGTTTTTGCCAGGGATAATCATTGCCCAGAACTGTTGGCGTGCAGGATCCAATCTGAGAAAGGCTTTACTGCCTGTGTAACAGTGCTGGCAACAAAAAGATTAGCTCTGCATTCACTGCAAGTTAATTATATTCCTAGTGATTTGTGACTCCATCTTGCTTATCCTCATAGATTAAAAGAATTATTATAAATGCTGCAAGAGGGAGGCTCATCTTAGGGCTCACAAGCCAGATCAAGAAAGAGAGAACCCCTCTCTTGGGCTTTGTGTTTCAAGTTTAGGCATTGTAACTAAAATTGCTGTTACGTTTCCCTTTTAACCTGCTTTCCCAGGGTAAGAAAATTTACGTGCTCACGTTGTCTGTATATCTACCTCCTTCCCTTTGGAATCTGCATGCAGAATTCCCGTACATTTTATAAAACTCAGTTTCCAGGTAGAGGGGAAAAATCTGGAATCACGTCTCTCCTTACAGAAAGAAACGAGAATGTGCTTGGCAATTCCCTGTGCTGTTTGAAGCGTTCTAGGTGATCGGGAGAGCTGTACTGGCCAGCCAGTGCATGCTGCTTGTGGGACACAGGAGGCAGATGGTATGTGGCGGATGGGGGAACACAGGAGCTGGCAGCATTACGAGGTCCTCAAGAGGACAAGAGGAGACAGAGGTTGTGGTGGAAAGGAAAGGAAATGGGACACAGGAGCCTAGGAAACTGTGCTTTGTTCCACGGCTCAAAGAGCAACTTAAACATGAAGGATCTCCAGTTTCTGTCTGGGGTCCCATAAAAAAAGAAGAGTTCTTGAACCCTCAAATCCGCCTTCAAACAAATGCCTTAGGTTTGATGTGATTATTTGCTGCTGTGGGATTTCCCAGAAAGACGCAGGCAGCCTGAGCTCTCCGGGGTGTGAATTCAAGTAACTGGAAAGCAGTGGGGTGCACCCTCTGCATATCAATTTTTCAGCTGGCATCAGACTTCGTGTTCCAGTTCCAAGAACTGCCACTGAAAACAAACTCCTTCTTTTGAAGAGATGGGAACTCAGATATTCCCAGGGAAAAAAACAATCTGGGGGCATAAATACAATATAGGTAACGTTTGCATTTGCATGTAAATTGCTAATGCTTTCTGCAGTGCTCACTCATTTTTAGCATCTATGTCCTTACCCACTGTTTCAGTCAAGACAGGTCCATGTTGCAGCTTTGCTGTGGCTTTTACTTTACAAATGTTAAAAAAAAAAAGAAAGAAACAAACAAACAAATCATACCCTGACCAAGAAAAATATGTTGGGGAAACCCCCAGCATAGATTTAATTAATAAGGAAAAAGATTCCCTTTGCTAAGGGATCTTACTCTGTTTGAGGTAGTAATTCCTCCAAACTAACTAGAAACAGTTTTTGGCAGTGTAAGCTGGATCGCTATGTAAGTGTTTTTTAACAGGCTTTGAGTGTAAATCAAGCACTTAAGGAATCATTTCTGCTGAGCAGTGGCTCTTGAGATCGGGCAAAGATGGTGACTGGGCTCCAGCACTTCCAGGGCCTTCAAGCCTCTCTGCAGCCTGTTTTCAAACGACCTTGGCTAGATAACCAAGATTAAATCCCAGACGCCTTCTCTGCCAAGCGGTGCTATTGCTAAGGCAACCCCTCCTGCCATTCCTGTACGGTTTGGGAGTGATTGTGAAGAAATCAGCAATCCTCCAGAGCATGTCTACCCTCACCAAAAGTCTTGATGCTCACGAAGCAGCCGATTTAACTAGCGCTGCTCAATCTGCTCGCCCTTCTTCTGTCATGGGTGGCCAAAGAGGACACTCAAGCGCTGAAATCAGGAGCAGATTGTATTCCTGTAGCAGAATATATACATTCCCATAGGGGACTGTAAACTGTGCTCTGTTTCCAAGCAGGAACCCCTTTTTACCCCGCTGTGGAGTGCTGCCTGCCAGAGGCTTGTTTCGCTTGCTGGCAAAGGAGCTGGTTGAGGTAGACACCACATCTCGGTGCAACGATCTGAAACTTGCTTGCCCTTCTCCAAGCAGCCTGACTGAAGGCAAGTTGTGTGTGTACAGTGTGCACATCAATGTTGCTTTGGTCAGAATGTAGATCCCTTTTGGCCTCATGTTAAAATACATGGTGAGAAATAGAATTCTGACTGGAAAGATAGGAACACAGAGCCAATACAAATATTCACTGAAAAAATAGGAGTTAGTTACTTTCAAAATAGCTAAGCTCCCAATTTATGTCTTCCTACTTCCTGAAAATATATCACACTTGCTTAGCAAATGGCTTTTTCCCACTTGGTTCTGTTTTTTCTCTGCTCACGCATTTCTGAAAGTGCAGCAGGAGTTGTGTCTTGCCACATTTTGTGGGCTGCGGTAGTTGCTTCAATTAAAACTTGCAATTGTGACTTCAGTGGGGTTGTGGGTTAGCCAGTTCCACTCTTAACAACTTTGTAGTGATACAGGGTAACCAAAGATACTTTGGAGTAAGTCAGAATTCCTGCATTCCTCCTTGTGTAAATAAAGTGACCATAGTTGGGATTTGGGGTTTTCTATTTTAGCCTGAGCTGCTGGAGAATTCCTCTGCAAGTCTACAGAGAAAAAAAAAAACAACGTTGAAAAATGCCTTCATACAGCCAACATATTTGGTCTGCTTTTCTGTCCACCTTTCTGGACAGTACGCCAACTGGTACGAGAGGTGAGGACAAAATGGAGAGCCCAGTGAAGGGCTGCTGCGATGGCTTTGGTCACCCTGGAGGAGATGACGGAGGGGGATCAAAGCGCACCTTGTGCTGCTCGTGGGGCTTACAGGGACTGTAGGGAAGGTCCTTACGAGGACAGGGGAAGCTCTGATTCCCATGCACCATGACAGTGGTGCAGCCCTGGAACAGGACCCAGAAAGGTGGTGGGACCTCCATCCTTGGAGATTTTCATAATTCAGCTGGGTGAGGTGCTGATCAACTTTCTCTAGCTTTGCAGCCAGCCCTGCGCAGAGGAGGAGGCTGGACTGCTCGAAGAGCAGTTGCCTGTTCCCTGAGGGACTACTCTAAGCCTTTCTGTATGGACCTCTCCCTTAACGGAGGGCTCCTACCTTCTTTGCCTTTCTGCTTTTTGTCCAGCTTCTGAGACAGACACTGAGAGACCCCCAGACAAAACCTCCATCTGCCATGCCCTGGTACAAGCCACTTTGCCTGCAGTCTCATCTCTTGAGATAGCTAAAAGCCCAAAATACCATGGACGAGGTATTTCAGGTGTACTTTTGTCTTGGCAGAAGTGGCTACAAAGGATGAAAAGTCGAGGGAGGACTGGGGCGGCTTAACAAGAATGTGGGAGTGATGAGCAGAGAGGAGCACTGGAGAGATGTTGACTAACTGGGGGAAGCAGGATATCAGATATCAGCCTTTTCTCAGAACTTTTGTCTGGCCAGATGTCATGTCTCTGCTGGCATAACAAGGTTTCTCACCTGTTTTTGCATTAGGAAACCATTGACAGGCACGGTATCACTTACTGATTTGCACCTGAAAGTCCGTTAATTTTGTTCCGTCACTACATTTTCATTTCCACAGCATATCCTGTATTTGGCCCGCTGATGTGTAGCATTTCTGCAACATTGCTTCTCCAGATGTCAGCTTCAAACTGGAGACTGAAACATCTGGGGAGGAAAAAAAAAGGCAGAGGATTTGCCAGCTGGGGTGGTGTGTGTGATGACAGGTTTGTAGGGGAAGAGGAACAACTTGATGTGTTTGCTACAGTGACCCACAGCCAAATAGTTAGGGTGTTATTTACACGTGCTGTTTACACACCTCACACAGGCATCACTGAGTTCATTACAAGCCAGTTCCTACTGGAATTGAGTTTATTTCTTTCGACTAAGAGGGTTAGAAATTAAATGTTGGAGTCAGTGCTGTCTGTCTGGAGCAATTTCTATGGGTTAGATGAGCCCTCGTGAATGCTTTCAACAAGCGGTTAGCTGGGCAGTTAGAAGAACTGTCATACTGTTTTCCCAGGCTGACTGATTAAAGTTAAAAAAAAACCCCTTCTAATCAAAGATAAACTGAGTGATCATGAGAAAGGAAATACTTCTGTGAGTAACTCCTCTGTCCTGCCCTGTCATCCTGCAGCATGCCGTTTGTCTGCCCTTTCCCAGGAGAAGACCACGCATGTGGCGGATCCCACTATTTCGGGATGATGTATATACCCGGGATTCAGTGTGATCAAGAACAAAAGAAGCTGAGCTCCCATGCCAGCACACTCCCATGGTCTCATTCAAGAAGAATCGTCTCCTAGGGCATGGTGAGGTGCTCCCAGAGTCTAGCTTCATCCTCTGACTTTGGCATCTGGGTCTCTGCTGCCAGGAGAAACTGTCCCTGCGACGGGTTTCAAGCCTGGCTGGCCTCTAAGAATGCAAAGAAGTTAAACTATTTTTGGGACTGCTGGGAGGAAGATTCAGAGCTATGGGGAAAGGGGAGGACACTGGCAGAGAGGAACATGGGACCAGCGACATGGGATTGCAGCCACAGACCTGAGGTATGAATATGTTCCACAGTGAGAAAGAAATGAGCTGCTGGCACTGGCATAGTAGGCTACAGTAGCCAAAAAGCTGAGGGATTAAAGAAACTGTTGGCTGAGCTGCATTTTACCCAGCTGTCTGTAGGACGGGTGTTTCCACAGCTCAGGGCAGATACCAAACTGGCACTGTATTTGAAGAGTGCAGGAAACTAAGCAACGCAAAAAAACCCCCCAAAACTCCAAACTTACACTTTAGCCATCCCAGTGCTGGCAAAATTGCTTGGTCCTCACTGTGATGCGTGCAGGAAAATCCCTTTGTGTCTGAGACCCGCTACGAGCTGTGCACACAGCAGGCCCAGGAGGCTGGGGACTTCCCAGCTGTGCTCTTGCATTAGCTAGGAGAGATTTTCTAGAAGAGGTGTGTGGAAAATGCGCACCGCAGGCCAATCGGCTGCGCAGTCACCTCTCATACAGCCCTGAGATCAAAACCTGTCACTCGCCTTGAAAGCAAGTGTTACCCTGCAGACGTGAGGGTAACTTGTCTGGACAAAATATTTTTTAAATTCCCAGTTTTCTGCAGAAAAGGTGAAGCAAGTTTCACCCTGGTGAAATGCATGGGACCCTGGAAGCTGGCTGCTGTGGGCTTTCGTGGCTGGGCATCCCCAGGGGCTTTCTCAAGGAGCCTCTCTGCCCAAGCAGCACTGGAAACCCGGGTGCGAAGGCTCCCCAGTGCCAGGGAGCTGTGCTGGGGGGGCCCTGGGGGAGCAGAACGGGCACGTACCTGTTGCTCTTTCCAGAAAACGGGTCTAACACCACGAACTGGATGCAGGTTTTCAGCTGGCATGGTGTCATCGCTCAGCTGACTGCAGGAAGAGAGCATGGGAGATGGTACACAGGTTTTAAACTGAGCAGGAATTCCACGGCTGTAAAATGAGCTCTAAATTCTGTGCACGGTTGGAGCTAAGTTTAACCTCGATCCTTCCAAACCTGTGCTCATGTAGCTGGACATCTGCCAGATGGCCCGCTGTAGAAGACGTGTGATATTTTGGGAACAAGAAGGGATTTTTTTCCCCCGGAGCTTTTGACAAACCTCAGCTTTTGAGTGTGAGGACGTAGCTCAGGCAGCAGGGTCCTGGTACAGGGTCCCGCTACATGGCCCAGGAAAACCAAACCTGGATCAAGCCCACTGACGTTGGATGCTTGCAGACCCACAGCTGTTCCGGGGTTGCCGCGTGGCTCAGCACCGTGGCACTGCGGGACCGTGGTCAGGCAGGACTTGGCGCTGCTCCTTCCCAGTCCCAGCACAAGTTGCGAGGGAGCCCAGGATTCCCAAGCTACTCTGGGCACTAAGCCACTAGCCTCCTTCCCGTTAGCCATAATCACTGGTTTGCTGGAAAATTTATGAGACCTGCTGTAGTGATATTCATGAATATAGAAGCTGTTGTAAATGTAATTTGTTTCTAAGATTTGACAGTGTTTATCTGAGCGACTTCAGCCACCTGCCATTCGCAGTGGCTGTGACAGTGCTTCTGCTGATGGACTCAGATATCCATTAGCTTCTGTCAAGATTTGCAGATTCATCTCTGACTCTCCTGATCTTCAGCTTGTGCCAAGAAGCATGGCAGTTAGTCCCTCTGGTTTAGAGTTATTGCTGGAAATGTTGTTGCTAGCCATTAAATTCACTAACCCTATTTTCAATTTAACTTGGCTGCTCCAGTGTGGTTTTAAAGTTGTAGTTCCAACATATGATATGGGGTAAAAATAGCTGATGTCTAATAAGAATAATCCCTGGAGAAACTCAGATTCCTCAGTTTCACAATAAGTTGTTCTCCTCGCAACATGGCAGGCACATTTCAGCTCAGTGACAGATTGTTCTCCACTAGCGTGGGTCAACCTAGACTTCCATAGGCTGGGGAGAAGCTGTGATCAGAGGGGCCGGGAGAAAGCTCCTGAAAAGAGCCCTGAGAGCATTTCACATCATGGGAGACAGCACCTGCTCCAGGCTGGATGCTTAGGTAGAGTTTAGGTGACCACTACCAGTAGCTTCTGCATTTGTATTTAGCTTTTCCTTTTCCAAGTTCCTGTGTGGGTGTGTGAGAAAAATCCCCTGCCTCATCCATTGCTGGGATTTCTGGGAACCAGGCAGACTCTGGCTGCAGCCTCACGGTTTGGGGTTTAGGCTGGCGATGGTGCCAGAAATAGTATTTTGCAAGAAGCAGCATGCAGCAGTCCGGTGGGCAGTCGGATTCTATGGGGCTATCATTATCCCACGGGGCATTCCTGGGGTCTGCAGCGGGGCGTGGGGGGTGAGGGCTGGCAGCGGCCTTTAGGCTAGCCACCATCCCTGCTCTATGCCACAGAGGGAGATGAGTGAGGCCCTCGGCTCCACCGCTTCAGCAGCTAGCGAGTGGTTCAGGCCTTCCCACACTGCCCAAAGGGCAGCCAAGGGCTGTGCTCCGGGGAGCTTCGGTATAGGAGATGAAGTCTAAGAGGTCTAGATGGGCTGCGGGCGCCGCTGGGCAGGCCTGTGCTCCATGTGTGGCTCCCAAAGTCCTGTTAAATCCCGTGTCTGTGTCCCGAGGGGCTCTGGGAACATGTTGTTGGAGAAGATGGAGAGGCTGGGGAGTGCCTTAGCTTTTCCTCTCAAAGCCTGCCAAGCTGGGCTTACCACGGCTTTGCCCAGACACACTGAGCAAGTGCTCTCCAAGGCTTGGTCTTGTTTCGTTTTTTTGTTCAAGACTGAAATAAGATATACAAATAAAAATGTGAGGTGGATGGTACCGAGTCACCAGGAAGTTGTCCTGGGGCTGGTGGGACATCTCCCCCATGTGCTGCCCTCGGCTTGCCAGGACCCCTGTCCTCCAGGCACATCGCGAACTCCCTGTGCTCAGAGCCTCGCTGGGGATACTGCTCTGTGTGGGACACATATTGCCTCCCTCCCCCAAACGGATAGAAATATTTCTGTTTTCCAAAATTAGTTTCCAAATGTGCTGGAATTTCCTTTCTGTAGGAATTCTTGAAAATCTGGTCCTCATTGTGAAACTGAATGGCAACTTTTTCCAAACCCCCTTCTCTGGATTTCCTCACCCGAAGCGGATGGCAGATTTCAAGCCTTTCTGTTCCCAGGGAAGCTCTCAGGATTACCCTGCTGAGAGGCTGAGGCAGGGGCTCGCTGTTTGCTACGTGGCTGATTGGATTTTCATTCCAACAGTGCTTTATCTGTTACAGCTAAACAAAAGCACAGTGCTGGTTTAGAAGATGCTTCTCATCTCCAGTGAGACTGGACTGCTTGGGGACCTGGCTGCGTTCAACCCCATGGACACGTGCACCCCTGCACGAGTCCCTCCCGCTCAGCACAACACTCTCTGTGTGCAAAGGACTGTAGACCCAAGGGTCATGCACCCAAACCACATGAATACAATAAGACTACTTTACAGCAAGGCAGAGTGTAAATAATCTTATTTAAGAATGACATATCTTATTTTCCATGTCTTCTGGTACCATCTGGACCTCTGGGGAAATATCTGGAGTGGCCTGGCAAAGTCCCAAAGGCACATCTGAAAAGAGTTATTTTCAAAAGGCCAGAAAAACAACTGTTTGTGAGGGCTGATTTCAGAGTCTGACTTCACTTTGAGCACTGGCTCCTCATCGGTTTGGTTACCAGGGTCAGGCTTTTTTAAGATATATGACAAAACTCAAGCTCTAGACAGAAAACACAACTGCCTTTCAATATTAAGATGGACTCTTTAGCCCTAAACAACAAGGCAGATAATTTTATTTGAAGCTCTGGTGACAGGAACTCTTTGTTTGAAATTCTTCCAGAGAAGCATTATCTCCTTGCATCAACCAACCAGGTTCAGTGGGCAGCAAGGAAGCATCTATGCCCAGGCCTATTTGGGGAGTCTGATCCCAATGACTCTTTTGCTCAAAAGTAGGTCAGATTTTATTCCTTTTCCAGCAGGAAAATTGAGAGCAACCTCAAATACAAGATTTCCAGGAAACCAGAAGAAATTGCTGCTTCTATTTCTAGAAGCCCTGCCAGAAACAAGATCTTTTGTACTCCGGCTAACTCCTCTCCTAACTTTACTGTATGATTGATGACTCAAATTATGAGGTTTTGTTTCCCATTTCTACCTGAGATTTCCTGTTTGGACTCTTCCCAGATGCAATGAGAAAGGTTACCACACAGATATTTACGGACGCATAACTCTAGCTGCTAAATTTGTAATTGCCCAGCCCCAGGGCGGAACGTCCTTTTAGCTGAATCAGTGGCTGTAAGAATACAGCACATACTGTGGAAAACTGGCCTCGCTTGCAACACCGCTCACCTACCGTGCTGGCTCCTTTGGTGTGATGATGTGCAACGAAATTCTATTAGACTTTGTGATCGCTGAGTCTGAGTCAGCAGCACTGGATGCCACGGTCTGTCTGTCTTCCCTGGTCCCTGGTATGCCCAGCGCTGTGCTGGCACTCTCCTGTCCTTCAGATGATCCTTCTGGAGAGATTTAAATGTTTGGTTTTGATCTTTCTGGGGATCGCTGAGAATTTACATTGCCAAATGCATTTTTCCTTGGAAATGTCCATTTAGAATCAGTACCAGTAGTCCCTGCACGTAGCACAGCATGTATATGAGCCAGTGGGTTGTATAGGATCAGGGCGTCAGGTGCTGAAGGTGAATCACAGCTCAGCACCCAGGCTGAAGAGCTGGCTTATGCTGGAGATGTGTCTGGTCAAGGAGCTCTGCTCCAGTGGCCTGGGATCCCTCCCACACATGCCAGCTATGCTGCCATTTGGATGCCAGTGGGGCTGATGCAATGAGCCCAAAAGATGCGTGCAGACCTGGGACTCGGAGCATTGCCCTGTGGATCCGCCGAGCACGTCACCTTTGCTAATCAACTCCAGTTGCAGCTAGATCCAAACTTCAGCTCAGTGATGGCACAGAAACATTTGTGTTCTCCACAGCAACCACACGGAATGAAAGGGAGGTGGTGGGGATAGGCCCATTTCCAGAAAGGAAGGATCCACACCTTCCAGCCTACCAAGGCTGGGATGGCTGCCCTGTCCCAGGGCAGGAGGGCTGGGCCGGGAGATGTGAGCACTGACACGCCTCGGCTCCCTGCCTGCAGCGCCCATGTCCTTCATCTCTGGTGTCTGAGCCATCAAATCCTTCCACATTCCTGCCCTCATCCACCCTTGGCAGCGCTTGCTGCTCCTGCCAGAGGCGTTTCTGACCCTCGTCTCAGGAGCGCACCGTGGCAGAGCGTGGGTGGGCGGTGGGGCAGCTGTCCTGCTCCCGTGGCTCGTGAAGGGAGCCTGGCACAGGCAGCCACAGCCCTGAGCTCCTCCACCACCATCGCTGCTGCGACAGGCAATGTTCATGGCCCGCAACCCGCAGCAGGGTCAGGTGTGAGCACTTTTGTTCGCGTACAAATAGCTACAGCTGAAAGACCAAATGCTCAGTGAACAAAAAGGGTCCCCTTGCTGCCAGGAAACCACCTCTGAGCTCATTTACCACTGACCTGCCACAGATGATGGTCTGTGCAGTCATTAGGCAGCTTTAGTGGTCAGCACATCAACACGTTGCTGATTAAATAGTTCCAGCTGAGGACAGTTGGAGCCTACCATTGTGGTGTGTGCAACCGTGAAAGAGCATGGGGCCACTGGTGTGAGATCCTGCTGTCTCGTACCACCAGCCTGGTGAGAAAGGCCATGAGGACCCAGCTTGCTCAGTTATAACACGAGTTCAAGGGATGGTGGCACTGCAGGAGAAACGTGCCTATACCCATTAGCACAGGGATCCTTCCCTGTGGGTTGTGGTGTGCTCTTGGGAAGGCTGTCTCCTGTACAAGGCAAGTTGTTTTACTGGAGATGTCATGGACATGAAGATGTTCTCGGTTTTTCCCTGTGAGCTGCGCAGCAAGCGTGGCCGTGGGGATTGCAGACACTACATGGGCGTTTTCCGGCAAAAGGCTGTGTAGGAGGCTGAGAAGATAAACTATACTGCTGGCAGTCATGCTGAAGCCACAGATGGTGAAGAAACCACATAACCAAAATCTGGCCTTGAGAAAACATCCTGATCACCCCTGCCTGCAACCAGGAGCCACCACTGACGTGCTCACAGCAGACACTGGTTTTCATAGAATCACAGAATCACAGAATAGTGGGGGTTGGAAAGGACCTGTGTGGGTCACCCAGTCCAACCCCCCTGTCGAAGCAGGGTCACCTGGAGCAGGCTGCACAGGACCTCGTCCAGGCAGGTTTTGAATATCTCCAGAGAAGGAGATATTCATAACCACCCTGGGCAGCCTGTTCCAGTGCTCTGTCACCGTCAGAGTGAAGAAGTTCTTCCTCGTGTTCAGACGGAACTTTCTCTGATTCAGTTTGTGCCCGTTGCCCCTTGTCCTGTCGCTGGGCACCTCCTGTGAGCTTGTGCAGACCCAGGGTTTTCTTCTCCGTGGTAAACCAACCTCTGATGTCCCCAACAGGGACACCCTGCCACCCCTAACTGCTCCTGGGAGCTCAGCTCCCAGGTGAAAATCATCTGGACAGTCCTATGTCCTGGTCTTTCCTGCACTTCCCCAAAGCATGGTGGAGCTGAGAGGAAGGAAGGATCTGTGGATGCCAGCATGAAGGTGGCATTGTGTTGAGCAAAGTTGGTTGATTTTGCCTGATTTCCCTGCTATAAGTGAACCTAAGAGCTGAAGGGCAGCTTTGTCCCTGTTCCCCCAATGTCTTCCTGCAGGTTTTTAGACAAGACATTGAGTCCCTTGATCCCAGGGAGGTTAGTCGCTTCCATGGCTGTTGGTGAGGGTAGGAGCTGGCTGCCTTCAGTGCTCAGTAGCTTGAGGCTGAGTATTTGCTTCATTCCCTTGGAAAGAGCAGGAATTATTTACTGGAGAAAAGATCCTCATTACGGCTGGAACATGTCCCAGGGACCAGCGACCTCAAGAAAAAGCAAATTTGGTGATGAAACCAAGAGCAGAGGTGAAAAGGCCAGCCTTGTGACAGGGCCTCTGCCCAAGCTGAGCCCCACCAGCTATGGCTGGTACGCTGCCAGGCTTGGGGACCGCCGGAGGAGCAGGGTCTCCCCACGGCAGCGTGCAGGGTGCGGGTGCTCGTGCCCTGGCTCCAGCCCTGCCGCTCTGCAAACAGGAAGCTGGCAAGCAGCTGCTGAATAAGTCATTTGGGGGAGATTGTACCAAACTGGCTTTCAACTCCTGAATGTGTAGGAAGGAAAAAGCCGTGAATGCGCCTTTGTGACCAAGTTTGGCACTGGCCACACTCTGCAAGAGGGACAAGAATGTGGCCATTTAGAAGGGAGTCAGCTGCCCTTTAAGAAATGAAATGATCCCTTTCCTGCGAGGCTTTATTCAGGGGAGAATGGGAACGAGACAGTGAGCAGCTTCTTTCTCTTGCTGGCACTGAGGGCTGCGATCCAAACCATGGATGTCGGAGCACAGGAGACCCTGCTCCAGGGAAGCTGCACAGCCCAGCGATGAGCCAATCCAGCTGGTCCCTCTCGCTGCAGCCCATCTGCTCCAGGAGGAATCAGACCAGGGCAGCGAAGCTCTAGGTCTGCCCTTTCCCGGATGATAACGCACGCCCTGCGGTGATTTTGCTGGGACTCCAGCAAAACATCTGTCTGTCTCCTCCACAGAGCTCGGGAAGCAAGGAGTTTGGAAGGCTTTGCCCTTTTCTGAAACAATTCCCCACCCAGGTTTTGAGAAATTTCTGTACATTACATTAAAAATGAACTGCGTCCAAACATTTGTGGGTTTTTTTTGGAAAGGCTTGGATATTTTGTACAGATCTTTCCTTTGTGGACAACTTGAAATCCAGGGGCTTTGCAGCAATCTGGAATGGAGACACGCTCTGTCTTATCAAATCCTTCGGGAGGCTGGCCTTCTGCTTTCTGTCTAGTTGAAGCTTCGACCATATTCACTGGCGCAATTGTCACGTCCAGTGAAAACAGGGAGCAGGTCTCTGGGGCAGACAGCCTGCCTTAGCCGAGGCTCCGAGCGGACAGCTTGGTCACACGTGTACCCAGATGTTTTCCAAAGAGTGACTAAGGAGTTTTCTGAATGACTGGCTTTGGGACCTCACAAGTCCTGAAGCAGTGGGAAGCTCCAGATGATTTGAAAATGCTTCACGTGCCAGGAAAACAGAAAAACAAGCACGGCAGACATTTGTAGGTTGCCTCATGCTAGACCGTATCTTTCCACTGGGATCATTTGCTCCAAGTGCAGGCTTTTTGTAAGAAGTGTTTGTAATAAAGTGTAATACATGCAGGAGTCTTGGGTGGGAGTCAAGGTTCACAGTTGCTTTCTTCTTGGGTTTCATTTCTTTCTTGCCTTCCTCTGGTTTGGTGTCTTATGACAAGTGTCAAGAGAATACTTTGCTGGCAGCTTCCTCTTTCTACCATGTCCTGCAGAAGGTCTGGAAAGACAGAGACAGCTCCGCCAGCGCTTCCTCGTTTAAGGCCAGCAGCAGCTTCTTTAGTTCCTGCACCAAAAACTCTGCTGGAAAACAGGGAGTCTTTACAGTGTGGTGCATTTTGACAGATGTTAGTAGGCTTGCTGTTGATGGGGTTTAATTGCAAACAATCCTTCTGTTCCTGTCTGCATAGTGCAAGTGTTTCCATGTACACGCATCGCGGCCTCCTGTTTTGGTTCCTCAGTAGCGGGGAGAGGCAAAGAACCTGGAGATCCTGGTGAAGGGCCACTGGGATGGCTGGGGCTGGGGAGGAGAGGCTGAGAGAATGGCTTTTCTCACCCTGGAGGATGACGTGGATGGGATTGAAACCCACCTTGCACGGCCGGTGGGGCCTACAGGGACCCTGGAAGGGCAGGAGGCCCCAGCAGTGAGAAGGGAAACCGGCTGCACACAAAGACAGGGCTCTTCCCTGCGAGAGCAATGCAGCCCTTGGACAGGACCCAGGGAGGTGGAGGGACCTCTGTCCTTTGAGGTCTTCAAAACTCAACGGCAAGGCCACGCTCTAGACATGCCAGAGACAGAGCTCATCAAACCTTCGGAAGCTGGTGACCCCCTCCTCTTCCTTGGCTCCTATTTCAACCTGAAAAATCAGGAATAGCACAGAACGACCAAACCAACAAAGCAAGGGCCAGGAAGAGGAGCCACATTTCCAGCTGTACCTTTTCCGGTTGACTGGACAGCACAGGGGGACTGATAAAGTTTAGACCAGAACCCATGAAATTAGATTGTTTGGAGTAGTTATTACATTAAATATTATAGTTCCTGAAGTCTAAATAACGACAGTATTTCTTGCTAAACATGGACATGGTTGAATTATTTGTTGCTAGAGAGCGGATCTATGTTACTGAAACAGGGAGAGTGGATTTTACTTTGAAATTTCAGCCACTTATGTTGTCTCTTACTTGCCTGTGCCAAAACTATCCTTAAAGATTTGTTTAAAGTTTTACTGGATTTGCACAAAGCCCTGTTATTTTAGCAGAGCAAGTTCTTTAGAAGATTATTGTCAGTAGCTGAATTAATTTTTTCTCTGATTACCGAGTTCATGTTTTTCCATCAAGATAGCGTATCTCTGCTCTTTCTTCAAAAATGTAGTTTATTTTCGACAGACCAACCACAATTCCTCAGCTCTTTTATGAACTCTTTCAGTTCATTTAGAAGTAACTCAACTGGAAATCTTTTGTTTGTTCATTTGTTTTAATTCAATTCTCTTTTAGTTAATAGGGGAAGTTATGAGACGCTGAACTTCATGGTGGCTAATGCTGGGTTTGGGTGATGCTCTCCTTTCTGAACTGAACTAGACAAATCATTGTTGCCGACTTTGAAAGTTCTGCGGAGAGGCTTGTCCCTAGCAGCAGGTTGGAAGCCACCTGGGCTAGCCTGGCAGGATGCACTTACTGCCTGCAGGCTACCAAACCTGGCTTCTCCACCCGACATAATTTCTCGCAGTGCTTTGGGGATGGGCTTCTTTGGCATCTGTCAAGCTGATGTACTGTGTTCCCACCTCTTGTACACCTCTTCTTCATCAATGTGAGTAACTCGTAGCACTGGAAGCAAGGGTCACACCAGTGGCTGCTAAGCAGACCTGGCAGGAGGGGAGGCAGGGACCCCAAACACCACCATGACACTCAACAGCTGGCCACCCAGCTCACACTCCTTGCGGCTCATCTTTCTGTTCTGGCATCTGTTCCCCACTTGCAGAAGTTGGACCTTTAAATGAAAGTCACCGCTCAAAACTCAGGCATCCCAGAATCACAGATCACCAACTAAAAGGTAATTTGTGCAGTTTCAGTTCAGCCTCTTCCGTGTCTGCACACAGATAGCGAGGTTTGATCACATGCGTGGTGACTACGCTCCGTATTTGACTGCTTTATAAGAGTCCTCATGCGCCTTGTGGAAATAAATCTGTCTAGTTCTGAAATTCTGGAGCAATATTGTTTCATCTCTTGCCAATAGTGGACTGGAAAATGATAAGAGGCTTTCAGGCTACATAACAGATATTTTGGGAACTTCATCTTACTTCTTCCACGACATTTTTATTCCTTCCATATGAAACATACTTATATGTATATGTTTTATACATATATATGTTAAAAGCTCCTTTTTTGTTAAACTGGGGAGAAGGAAGCCACTTTGCTAAGTGATGTTTCCTAAGCGTTTTGGAAATAATAGCCTTCTTTACACATGCTTCTTTTTAGGGTGTCTTTTTTTTTTTTTTTGGCAATTCCCCCAATGGGTTGACCAAAATGAAAATTGCCATTTTGATCTGAATAATGGATTTTCTGGGTGAAATACAGTTGAAAATAAATATTTCTGTAAGGGCTGGCCATGAAATCCTAGTTTTATGTTATTTCCACTCCTCCACCTCCTCCTGGCACCGCAAACACACACATTCCCTGCGTCTAGAGCTAGGAATGATCAATTGCAATTAATCTGGGCAGAAAACGAAGAGCTTGAGTTTCGATGTGATTTCCTCGTGCTCTGCTGGGCAGCAGCTCCTGTGGCTGTGAGCGGTCTGGGGTACCACCACCTTCCCAGATCCTCAGCATTTTGGCTCCTTTCCTGCCTCGCCTCCTGGTTTTGATCCCCTGCCCCACAGGGACTTGCTGAACGTGCCTGTGAGGTGAATTATCCATCCTGGTTTGGGCTGAATAAGCTACGGACTAGGACGGTGGGGCTTGATTTTATTTTTGGACCTCTCCGCAGGGCTTGAAGTCCTGGCTTAACAGCCCATCCCTGCTGTGCATGCAGCCTGGCAGGCCTGGTGCCAGCTCGACCGGCAGCATATCCAGCACCTCGCTGGGTGCACAAAATTGCCAGGCTGGAGCCACCTCTATGTCCCTCCTTGCCACCGTATGATCCCGCATAATAACATCTGCAAAGTCTCTTGGTGCCTGAGGGTGACAAAAGACTTTCTGCTGCCCAGTGTTGGGTTTTTGAACTTAACGTAAATGGAGTTGATTATAAGAAATTCAAGTTGCAACACAGCTGCTTGTTAGTAGAGTTGTGGGATTTTTTTAAAGCAAAAAGTATTTCATTTGCACTCTAAAAAGTGTCAATATTTTTTTTTGCAGGTCAGCAGCACCATTCTCAGCTTGGCATCCAGTCTGGAGAGGAAGCACCGATTCAGATAGATGGGCTGTCAGCATCCATAGCGCAGGAGGAAGGGCCCTGCTGGGGCTGGGTGCTCGGAGCAGCCAGCGCTGCTCTTCCTGGCGTGAGGCTGGGGCAGAAAGCAACAATGCCAGCTGCATGTGCGGGAGCTGCAGGGTAGCGAGGAAGATGAGGAGACAATTTCTAGTAGCAGCTGTGTCAAACAGATCCCACAGTACCAACCCCAATTCTCCTGCCCACAGGAATCTCCCCCGCACACGGGGCTAGGGATAAAAACCTGACCTGCCTCTAGTGTCCAGGAACCTGGTTTATTCCCCGACAACGGGATGCAGGTGATCCCTGATCCATCCTGGAAATGCATTCCCCAAGGGGAATCCCCGTCCTCTGGCTCCTGGCAGCTCCCTCTCTGGTTCCTGGCCAGGCCACCTGCATTTGAAACTCCGTGGGACTTTGCTTGGGTTTCTGCATTATTAATCCTCCGCAGAAGAAATCCCAGGCCTTTCTGGACCTCTTCCCTGTTTGCTAGGACAGCTGCCAGGACTGTGCCACTGCTTCATGTCAGCGCAGGAGGCACTGCAAAGCCCGTGTGTTTCCAGAAGCCAAGGGGAGCTCTGCTTTCCCCGCAAAGGCTGCAATCTGATGCTCTCTGCTGTTCTTGCCGGATACTGGGATGCTTTCTTGGCCTAAACCCTGAACAAAGCAGGTCAAAATCAACTCATCCGTCTAGATAACTGGCGATCCAGATAAAAATAGATCTCTATGCTCCTGGTGTGTCCCAGCTGTCCCCACATAACTTAGGCAACGCATGCGGGCTGGAAGAGGTAAGGGAAAAGAGGCTGCGCTGGCTCGGAGCATTGAGCGGCTCCCCAGTCCCACGTGTCCGGCGGTGGCCATAAGCACTTGCCAGCACCACCATTTGCCTACTCAGAAGTATAATCAATACGCAGTGCAGCCCGAGAGAGTGCTTGGTGACAGAGGATCAGTGCTCCAAGGAGCATTGCATACAAACGTGCATGCAGGAGGGAGAACCGTGGGGTGCTGATGAAGACGAGGTATCGAACAAACGCATGAAGCACCCACGGGCTGTTCTGCACCACTCCCGGCCGGTGCAGACCCTCCAGTGCCTGGCTGTAAAAGGGCAGGCGTGTGGCTCACCCGGCTTCACAGGAGCAGTTTAAGTGAGCTGCAGCAGTAGAAGCGCTGCACTTCACATGCTGATGGATTTGTATTTCATTGGGTCTTAACCATGTCTTGTGGCAAGATTGCAGTTTGTCATGAGTTTCAAGCAGAAGGGAGGAAATTCCAGTTTCCAGCAGAGAAGAACGAAGCAAACTCATGTAATCACATGTTCACGTTAAACAAAACAAGCGCCAGAAGAGAGCTGTCCTTCAGCTGGTCCTCGGAGGCCACGTTTCAAACAGAGGTACTCGCTGCAAGCAGTCACGAGGGAGAAAACAAGGCTTTCGGGCTGGACGACCTGCTCAGGATCAGGACTGGTGGGTGACACTTGGCTTCCCCCCTCCACAGCCTACAGATGTCCCCTCAACACCAAACTGCTGCTGTGCACCAGCTCGTGCTCACGAGAGCAGCAGCCAGAAGCTGGCCTCACGTCCCCCTCTCCCGTGTATTTCAGGCTGACAGGACTCAGTGTACTGAAGGAGAAACACCCTGGGCGGCGATGGGAGCGAGGAGAGCGTATTCTTGACTGGGAGAGTAGATTTTATCCAACCGAGTGCAGATGCCTGAAGCTGCGCAAAAACATCGCACCCCACAGACCCAGGGGGTCTGGGCAGGGAAGCACAGGGGGAATGAGAGCTGGTGAGCTGGCGGGATGGGGTTAGCAGTGCTGTCTGCGAGAGCGTTACACAGGAGAGAGAACTCACGCTGTGGTGAAAGAGCTTTGTTTTTCTGGCAAAATGCATGTACTGCTGGCAGGAGGCTAGGAAAGAGCAGGGGTGGGTCGGAGTCACGCTCCGGCTCCAGCGCGTTCCTCCTGGGAGATGCTGAAGGGCCCGCGAGTTCAGCTCCGCTCTGTTACGTCGCCGGACACTTCTTTTCCTTGTTTATGTGGTAGAAACATCTGAAAATAATTTGTGCCTGTTGAGCTTTGCGGACAGTTCAGGGTTCTGCACGCGGTTTGGTCTCCACCTCGGCCAGGACTATCCGAGGCTGATCTGCATTTTCTCGTTAGCTAACGAGACGCAGTGTAGTTAGCAGGGCTCTCCGGGGGGCTGCCCTCGAAGCGTGGATGCCGTTGCTGTGCGTGGGCACGCATGGGGGTGGGTGCGGTACCGATGAGCTCACCCTTCGCAGGAAGCGCAGGCCCCTGCAACAGCAGCTCTCCCACTTGCAGGTTGGCTGGGAAGAGGCAGCGAGACGGCAAGGAACACGCGCTCCCCAGTTACTAATAGTAAAAGCATCTGCAGCTGTGGGCCGGGGACCCGCATACTGCAGGCCTGGCTGGAGCTCGAGCAAACCCCTGTGTGAGCAATCCATGCTGACCGGTGCTCTGGAGGGGACGGATGGAGAAACCTTGGGCAGCAGTCCCAGGACAGAGGCGAGAAATCGAGGTGGGAGGACGCCACGCAGAAAGGGGGAAGATGTTTAAGCCGGGAGGAAAGGAATGGCTTAGGGAAGGGATGATACACTGACCACATGGCTGGAGGAGGAGGTGTGAAGCACTCCATGGGAAACGCAGGAGTAAGGGGGTTGGGGAGGGGGATGGACAAGACGAGAGGCAAGGAGCAGGTGAAGAGCAACGAAACAGCACGAAGGAGTGAGGTGGCTGGGAGCAAGGCAGCTTCTGCGCCAGGGCAGCGCACGCCATCGCCGTGTGGGGCTCGGCCGTGGTGGGGGACTCGGCCACGAGGGCTCCCCGGGTCTGAGGGGCCCGGGAGCCGAGCGCTGTCACGGCAGCTCGGCCGGGGGCCTGGAGGGGGACGCCGGCTCCCGAAAGCACGGGGTGGGGGGCTCCGGGCCCGGTGGCTTCCGCCCTTCCCGGCGCATTCCTCCGCCGTGAGTCAGGGCGGCGAGGCGGGCCGCGCCGTCCCGCTGCCCCCGGGCGCCGGCAGCTCCCCGGCGGGGCTCACGCCGCCGGAGCCGGCTGGGTCGTTCCCGCCTGCCATTTGCATGCGGCGGCGGTGAATGGCGTGCCCGGCCGGCCGGCCCCTGGCACGGGGGGGAGGAGTCTCCGCGGCTTCGCGGGCCGAGCTCGGTGGCGCCGGTCCCCTCAGCCGCGCTGAGGGTTGGGAAGAGGGGCCCGACCCGAGCGGTGCTTCACCCGCCTTTGAGGTGAGTGCGGGAGCGGGGAGCGGGAAGGGGGGGGCGTCCCGTCCCGCCGCCTCCGCCGCGGCTTGGCAGCCCCCTGCTGGCGGCCCGGCCGAGAGGGGCGGCCCCGCCGAGGGCCGTTCCCTGCCCGGCTGAGGCAGCGCGGACCGCGCCGCCTCAGCCGGGCAGGGAGCGGCCCTCGGCGGTCCGCGGGGCGAGACCGGCGCCCTCAGGTAGGTACGGAGCCCGTCTCCCTGTCAGCCCCCCTCACAAAACGGTCCCTTCCCCGCACCGGGCGCCGCTGAGGGAGCGGCGTTGGACCCGCGCGGGGTCGGCGGTTCTGCGGCCACCGGGAGCTCGGCGAGCTGGCGGGAGGGGGGCCCGAGGCGGTGGCTCGCTTCAAGCCCGTCCGTGATGGAGCTGGAAGGCCCCTCCGCCACGCGTCCTGCCCACCCGCCCTCCCCTGATGCTGGCAGCCGCCTGGTGAGCTGAATCTTGTGGAAAACACAGCTTTTTTTACGTGTGAAGGTTAGTTTTCCTCTGGGTCGAGCCCCCGAAGTCGTTCCGCGCCGCTGTCACGAAGCCGGGGGTGACAGCAGCCCGGCGCCAGCCTGGTTAAAGCCTCGGCAGGATCCGGCGCCGAGTCCTTTCGGGTTCCTGGGAGAGCAACCTTGCCCCGCTCCCCGTCGCGGCACACGGGCGTAGCAAAGTGCCCCTCACGCGTGTTTTGACTCGGGCTTTTCTCTCCCGTCACTCGGGAGAGGCGAGAGCGGCGGCACGAATGGAGTTTTGCCCGGCGCTCGTCCTTGCGCACTGATTCTCCTCGCAGGTTGGCTTGGCGGCGGGGCGCGCGGAGTTGGTCGGGGATGTCTCCGGGCCGGGTCCCGGAGCGAGCAGGAAGCTTGTTTCCTTTCTTCCTGTTTTTGTCCCCATGGCTGCCTGTTTCCTCTGTGAAGAAAGCCGTTGCGTTCTGCAGCGAAGGAAAAAACAGCCACGTGTAACGGGAAGGGACAAGGCAGCAAAGCTGAAGGTGCTGCTGAATGAAGCATGGGACGAGGACGGAGCGCAGGGTGTTAACGGCAGTAACAGTGATCGAGCAGCAAAGACAAGGAGCTGCCCTTGTGCCGTGACCACAGGGGTTAGAAGGGCCCACTTGGGATGAGCTGGGGGGCAGATCCTTGGGAGGAGAACTTGGGTCTCCGCTCCAGGGCGTGGGTGAGTGCTGCTCTCCAGCTCTGCTGTCTCAGTGGCACAGGGTTTGCAAGAGGAGGTGGTAACTCGTGTGAGATCGGTTGATGTATTTGGAAGAAACAGATTAACTTTCAGGTACTTCCTTCCTGCAAGTTTTGATTGTTAAAAGGACTTCAAGAAAGGGCTTGTGTGCCTGAAAGCTTTCCTGCCTTTTCTTAACCTCCTGTTGTAACAGCTATCATCCCTCCCTCGGCATCCCTCTTGTGTCCTTAGATCCTCGTGGCTGCTACTGGGCAGCCCAGGTCTCCACTGCCTCTGCGCAGGCTTGTGGGGAGCCCGTGCCATTCCTGAGCTGGGACCCCGCCAGCCTCCCAAGAGGTGCTGTGGATTTGGAACAGGGGAACGAGCTTCGTTAGGGTCTCTGCGCTCGTCGGTCCTGAGCCCCCCTGGAAGGCAGCGCCTCTCACTGCAGTCGTGTCAGTGGTGTGCCTGCCCCTGTGCGTTCACATGAGAGGAGGTTAATGCTGCGCAGGGTAAAAGCAACCTCCCACAAAACTAGTTCTGCTCTGGGACTTCCCATGACAGGCCTTTTTTTTTAGGCAATACACTTGCAAGAGATCTGCCTGCAAACTGGCTTTTCAGGTTTTGGGGAAAGCCATGGGCTGGCCCCGGTCTCAGGAATGTCTTGCTCTGCTCAGCCCCGGTGATGAGCTTTGGATGTGGAGAGTGCTGCTCACCTGCAGAGCAGAGCAGAAACCTCTTCTCCAGCAAGCTCGCCCTGCCTGTGGCTTGGTGCTGAGAGCGCGTGGCCCTGACGTGCTGCCTCGGTCAGGAGTTATACGTCCCTCGGAGATGGCCAGCGCCTCGTCACTGGACTTGGCAGATGGCTCGTTTCACTTTTGTGGCGGGGAATGCAACGAGGCTGCAGCTGAGTGAGGTCGCAAGGCAGGAATAGGAATTCCTTTTGGGGTCATCAGTCCTGTTCCTCTGGAATCCAGCCCCAGAGAGTAGCCAGCAAGTCCCAGCATGTTCCCCTGAAAGAGGCAGGGTCTGCTGAGTGTGGCTTGATAGGACAGTTTATTCTGGGCACGGAGCCCACATGCTCAGATATAATTAGTAAAGATTTGGTTCCATTCAGTGTGTCGGATCTCTCTGCAGTGCAATCACAGCCTGGTCAGCGCTGAAGGCCTGAGACAGGCAACATGACCAGGAATCTTGGGTTGTTTTCCTCTTCTGTTCCACGCATCCAGCAAAAAGGTTGGCAGAGCACCCCATGTGCTGCTGGGGACGCTGCCTGCTGAGTGGGATTGGCTGCGAGCTGAAGATCCTGGTGTTTCTGTAGCTGTACCTCTTTTACCCGGCAGAAGAGTCTTTGGTAAGATTCTTCCCTTGTGAGTGCTGCCTTCCTTCCTGGGTTCTCTCTGGAGGCTTTGGCGTCCCGTGGAGACCATGCGCCCTCCTGGGAGGTTCTAGCATTTATTATGACCCAGCATGGCACTTCCATTAATTGCTGTTCCTGCAGCCGCTTGCCTGTCACGGATGTATGATGCGTTTCAGTAGAAATGCTTAAAACTCAAGGATGGGTTCCTTCGTTAACGTTTTCCCTGAGCTGAGGCGTGGATTAGTTTCCTTTCTTGAAACAGCTGAAGAGGTGCTGTGCTCCAAGTCTAACTTTATCACCATCTGGCTGGAATGAAAAGCACATGAAATGTGCGGAGCTCGCACTGTTATTGTAAGGTTGCCTCCCTGCTGCTGGGTATGTACCTGCTGCAGTTTTAAGTAACCCGCAGAACTTCTATCTTGCCTCCTGCTCAGGGAGCTGTTTTGCATTCTCTCTGCTGAGACTGTGATAGCATCTCAACTTGAGCTGCAACCTGAATTTAGTGGAACTTGAGTCTGGGTCATGGGCAGAACGTCCCAGTGCTGCTGGGAAGTAAAGTAAAGATGGTCTCTTTCCTCAGAGGAGGAGAAGCCCTGGTGTCCAGGATCATGCAGGTAATTGTCTCCCAAGTGGCAGGGTTTTTTTTTTAAGCTTTGTGGTTGGTAGTTTTGTTTTGGCGGGTGTTTTGTTTTGGCCTTTTTGTTTGTTTATTTTTTGCCTTGTTCAGAACTAGCAGATGAACCAGTTGAACTGGATAGACATCAGGACCTGTTGCTTACCCCACCAGTGTCCAGTGACTCCCCTCTGAGGTCAGCACCGACCATGCAAGTAACAGAAAAATGTTTAGAAGGGACAGCCCTAGCCCTGCAGCTATTGTCCCAAGAGATTAAGGAGGCAACAGGCAAGATTTAGTCTTGGAAAGAAATGGATCTGTGGGACAGCATTTCTGTGGTCATGCTGGCAGCCCTGTTTTGGTGTCCTTAAAGACCCCCAAACCAAGTTGGTGTGTGGTGTGTGCTCTTGTCATCCAGGCCGGCTGGCACAGAGTGGTAGAGACCCTCACTCCAGCACAGTGCGGGGTGGGCTGGGCTTGCCTGCCAGCTTCTCTCTTTTCACAGGCGGGCTTGAGGTGCTGTTGGGAAGGCCTAGGGGCAGCTCTGAGAGAGTGAGGTTTCCACAGGGAGCGGTGGAAATTGTGTCTGTGCTGAGGCTGCCTACTGTCGTGTCCTTGTTAGTTGGACTTCAGGGGTTTCCGACTGCTTGCTCCTTCTTTTCATCCTGCTCATCTAGCTGCTGTCCGGGACTGGCTGAAGCCCACTTAAGATCTCATCTCTCATACTTCTTGTTTCAGTCCATGCTGCTGTAGGAATGAGGAAGTGGTTTCTTTGGTTTTTTTTTTAATGTGTTTTGGGATGATGCCACAACAAGCGAATTAGTAACGGAGTTTTTGAACAAATCATCCAAACTATGGTCAAATCTTTTTGAATAACAAAGAGTGTCTGTTTGCTACTTGGTGAAGAGCTTATTATTTGTGTTAACCTTAACTGTTACATCTCCTAAAGCTACAGGGTGCAAGTTTCATTGATTGTGTGCTCTGTGCTGCAGAGACAGCAAACGTCAGATTGACATAAGGCTTGTTCTTGCTGAAATTTCCTTTGGGTGCACTCTTCAACTGTGTAGATACAGCATTTGTTTCAAATACAATTAAAGCTACTTTTTGCATACTATAGAAGTGTTAGAACTATCGCGATACAGACCTGAGCAGCGGATATGTTCTCAAATTCTGGGGCCTTTAGCAACAAACAGATCTTGCCTTAGTAATCAGAGCATCTCTAAAACACAGTGATTATTAAAGGAGATGTAATTTCTTCTCATTGAATGGAGAAGTATCATTGCAAAATACTTCCTGGCACAGTGCAGACTTCCTCGGGGAGAAGAGATACCGAGACATGCCTGATCTTGCCTTTTCTGGAAAGCCTACCTTTGCCGCCTCCTCCCCTTCCTGTTTCCACTTCGCTGAGAGGCTGCCCATTGCTCTGCTGGTCAGCAGCAATCCCTGCTTTGAAGGGGTTTTTTTTCTTTGAAAAGGAACAATCTGTATGAGGTTATGAGGTCATCCTGAAGCTGTGCAAGACGCTGCTTTTACTGTTCCACAGGTCCAGCACTTACATGGCTTTGACTCGGTGAAAGTCGGAGCAGCCTGAATTTTAAAACCTTGAAGGCTCAGACGCCTACATTGCTGAATACAGCTTCCGTACTTCAGGAGTTATTGCCCCGTAGCAATCAGCTCATGGGAGGTATGTTTCTCTGTTCTTTGAATTCAGAGCCCGGTGCTTTAAAGTGAACTGTAGAAGACAGCAGGCTATGAGTCATTTTGCCAAAAAGTATGAGTGTACCTTCCTTTTCTCTGACTGCTCGGAGACTGCAATTTCAGCGGAAACCGTGAGAGAGAACGTGCCATTCACTCAGGCTGGAGAAATATGGTTCACTTAGATTTTTAGTTTTTTTTTCTGTGAAACAGAGTTTGAATTATGATTATTTGTGTTTGTGTTGTGAGTTGGTGCCCTGGGCACGCATGAACGTGTACACACACCTGCAGTGCAAGACGATCTTCCTGCAGCTACTTTCCAGTGGGATAAAGTAGGAAATGGCTTGTGGCTGGCTGTCGAGCACTAGCAAGAGTAGAAAGCAGAGCGTCAGATTGGCAGGCTAGCTCTCCTGTGTCCCTGGCTAAATCAGCTAATGCTTAGGAACAGCAGCTCCAGCGGAACCGGCTCTGCTCCGAGTCCTTGGCTGTGTGATTGTTCTTTTGAAGGATCTTCACTGGGCCTCATTGCTATGAGTGTTGCTGGTGGAAGCAGGTTTGTTCTCTCGCTTGTATCCAGGTGAACAGAACTGTGGTCGTGTTGGAGAAAGCAGGTGTGTGATGGTGAGTGAGGATGCTCTGAATTTCAAAAGAACGTGCAAGGAAAGCTGGTCTGAATGGCTCGGATGCTGCCGCTTCCATCCTTCCTGAATGTAAAGTCTGTCTTCTGGTGGCTCCAGCATTTGTTATTGTTATTTCCTCTAAGATTCTTTTTTTTTTAGATTGCTATTCAGGGTGGGTTTATGTAACTTTCCATAGGAAATGTTGTCATTTGCAGCAGTTTTGAACTTGTTTGCCAGTGAGGCGTTTTTATTTAGCACAACAAACAGTGATTCTTTGCTGCTTTTAGTACTGAGAGTCTTTGCCATAGAGGCTGATTGGCTTTTGGTCTAACATAGTTTTTGGTTTGGGGTATTGTGATCTTTTAGGGAAGGTTGCTAGTTTTGGCAGTTGCTTTTCCATCAATTGTTTGTTGATGTCATATTTTCTAAAAGAACAATGTTGTAGTCACTAAGAGGCATTGCCAAGAAAATTGCTGTTGAGGTGGGGACACGGGCAGCCGCTATTCCAAAAGCAGCCAGAGCCAGTGCTTACTGCTGTCCTGAGAGTCATACCAGTGCTGTGTTCCTAGCTTCGCTTGTGTCCTGAACCCTTACGGTACATGTGATGAATATGAGAACTGGTAGGAAAAGCTAGTAGAAAAATGATGCCTTTGTTCAAACACAGTTGTAGGATTTTGTTTGTTTTGTCTTTTCTAATGTGGGGTGGTGGCTGCGCTGACAAAAGCGTTTTCGTGAATCTTACCTTGCTGTATATTTGAGGCAATGACTGTCCGTGGCACTTGTGGATCAGCCAGTGCTTTAAAGTGCATCTTTTTTACTAGTAATGAAAATAAATCAGGAACAGGGTCTTCTGGAGCCCCACTGAATTGTGCAAGAAGTTAAATGTGTACTAAAATAGTTTCTGTGATCACTCTTTCCTGCTTCTTTGTTAACGAGGAGCTCCAGTGACGCTGAAGATCGTGTAGACCCAGGCAGAGTACTGAGATAACTGCACTTTGAGGCTGCTGGGGACCCCGGAGCAAGGGGCTCTGCCAGCTCGGCGCAGGCACTGCAAACTCAATGGGCAGCCATGGTTACTTTTGAATAGGGCGCAATAATGAGGCTTGCGTAGATGATCCTTCCTCTGGACACGCTTCCAGTGCTGGCAGTCAGCTGTTTATAATTGGAATTGTTAATATTTGAGTTGTTAATGTGATTATACTTGTTACCCGTTCTGGCTACGTTCACTGTGGCACTGGACCAGCAGTAGTGTCCTGGCTTCCTGCACAGGCGTGCTGAGATGCATCAGCCAGCTGGTAGCTGGTAACGGATCTAGGCGGAAACCAGCTCCTTCTGAGGACCAGGCAGTGCTGGCTCTGTCGGCTTCCCGAAGGAATGGGAGTGCTGGTCAGTGCTGGCTTCTCACCCTCAGTGCTTGATGTGCTGACGTGCTGTCACTGGAGCTGTGAGCAGATATCGTCATCAGTCGGTGCCCGATTGTGTAGCCTATAAGTGGTGTGCTATGACCACAGCGTTAGGATGTGGCTGCTGGAAATGGGGCTCTTGCATAGGGTGCAGTGCTGGCATTCTCTGTGCAAAGCTGCAGGCTCTGTTCATGGAGAAACACAAGCAGGATGAAGATGCTCAAGTACTCCAGACGGTTTCCCACTGCTCCCTGCTCTGTTGGTTGTGTTTCACGCTCATGCTGTTCCCCTTGCTGGTATCTAGGTAGGTCGTAGATGGCTCTGTATTGCGTTTACTCTAGGAGGTGGATGCTGATTGCTCGTCCTGGGCCCTGCGTGGGCATTGGGGCACGGGTGTGCTCGCTAGTGCGGTGAACCTGCTTCTATCATCTGGGTCACGCGTGCCTGGGAAGTGGGAAAGGCAGCCCCTCTGCCCACTCTGCTGGACTTGGCTCCCTTCCACCTAGTTGTTTTGCGGGTGCCACAGGCCATAGGGAGCAGAGGAAACTTGTCGCTTGGGAATGCTTCTGTGGAAGCTGCCTGTGCCTGAGGTTTTGTCGTCAACTCTAGAGAAGTCTGTGGATGCTTTGGATGTTTTCCCATCCGATGACTCCAGAAAAAATTCACTTTGCCTCTGGTGGTATAGTAGTATTTTATTCCTGCTGCACTCAACACCTGCATTGAGGGCACTTCTCAGATCATTATTTAAGCCTCAAGAGACGAAGTACCCATCACCTCCCGCGTGATAATTGTTAGCTTCCCACAGTGCTACAAGTGTGAGTTTTTGGCTATGTTTTCACGATTGCTTCAAACTGTGCTGCCTTGAGAAGCAGTCCAGTTGTCTGGCTCCAGCTGCTCTTGTTGTTCCTGCTCCTTCCCCTTTCCTTCTGCTGGCACAAGTGTTTGTGGAGCCATGTGGTGACTTGGATCAGGGAGGAGCTGGGGCTGGAACAAACCATTTTCTTTGCTGAGCTCATGTGGGTCAGTTCCCAGTGCGGATCACCCGACAACTGCAGGGATGCTTGTGCCAGCACGAGGAGGGGGGCAACACAGAGGGCTGGGGGCACTGCTGCTTCTGTTGGCTTCCTTCTCTTTCAAGTGGCCGTGATATCTTTGTAACTTGAATTTTGATCATTGGCTTTGGTGTTCTTGTTACTACTCCACCTTTTGTGTGCTGCAACAAAAGGACCTAAAAGATCAGAGTCTGTTGCCTGTGTGTTTGCAGGTTGCAGTTGGGGGTCATCTTTTAACCTGTATTTAGAGAAGTTCGACTACGGATCTGGGGACTAACAGGAATCAGAAGAGTTTTTTGAGCTCTTTGTTTTTCCTCTCTCTTGTATATCAGGGCGCCAGACCTGGATACCCTTCAGGTCCCATGTGAAGCTGCTTTGAAAGCTTTTAATACTGATGTTCCAGTAGGAGGTCAGTTACAGCTGGTTTCTATCATGACCGGCTTCTTTTTCTGAAAATCAAGAAAATCGGTTGCTCAAAGGCACATCAGATCTGCTTTCCTGATCGTGGGATTGGCTCACATACATTTGGACTTCACTGGCAGATGTTTTTATTACCTGTATTTAAAACCTTCTGGCTCTGTATGTAGCTGAGCTTTCTCCAAGTTCAGTGGGTCCCAGGTGAAGCTTTGCACTCTCGGTGTGCCTCTTGCATACCAGTATCATTCTACAAGGCTTTGCATGCAATCCTAACCCTTGGGTTTTTCCACATGTAGCTTCCCGTTTCCTGTCTAGGGGTCTGCCTGGTCTCTTCCAAGCCAGGAAGTTTCCACTGACGTTTCTCAGCTAATTAACTTCCAGTATCTCCTCTTCTAGCTCTTTCTAGAGCACCAGTTGAAGAGAAAACCCTGAAGGAAGATTGTGCGCCTTTTAATTCGCTCTCTACAAGGCAAAGGCCTGTGTTTCATCAGAGTACACAGAAAGGCTTTTGTTACCCCAGATCCATTTCTTCCATGTTCTACTTCAACATGGAGTTTGAAAGACGGTTTGGGTAGGGACAGGTCTTTCCGATGTGCCGCGCTGGCCTGCAGGAAAACTATGTCTTTGAATAAAGGTTGGCTACTTCCCAGGTCTGCTGTCTGGTCCCTCTCTGGAGGAGAGTGCGGGGGCTCAGTGTGCTGCATGCGTGTTTGTGGGGGTAGATGCAGTTCCCTGAGCACCGGTCTGCGAGGCTGGCGTGGAGGAGCGCTGCTTCACATAGGCAGCGGACAAAGGCTCAGGCTGGAGTTTGGTGTTTCAGGTAAGCTGCTATCACTGAGTAGGCTGGTCCTACGCTTCCTCTCTTAGGCTGCACAGAGCTTATCTGAAATTGTCTGAGCCTCTTCAGGATGTCAGCTCAACAGGAAATAATTTACTAGGTTGGTTTTGTGCTGGTAAAACACCTTGAAGTGGCTTGCCTGGAGTAAGGCAAGACTGCTCTTTGGGCAGCAGCTAGCTGTCAGGTTGGTCTGCTGGCAGCTGAAGGCAGGGCCTTGAGGAACTGTTGCCTGTGTGATTTCGTGCAGGCTGTTGTGGGCAGCATCAGTCCATGTCAGCACTCAAGCAGAGCTTGTGTACGGCGTTTGTGTGTGGTGGAGGGCAGTGAGTGGTGTGTGGGGATGGTGGTCCTGCCAGCTCCCTGCTGAGCAGGGCTCAAAGGGATGCTGCGTCTGCCTAGCTCGCTGCCAGGCTTGTGCCCAGAGGTGCTTGGGTTGCTCAGACCCCAGCTTCTGCTCGGCAGCCTGCAAAGCCCAACGGCATCTTCCCTGAGGTCGGGAGAGCCGGATGGAGTCCTGCACAGGGCCACTGCCAGGGCACTGCTGGTGGCCTGGTTTCATTTCCCAGGTAATGTCTTACAGTGGGACATGGTGGTGGTCTCAGCCAGAGCCTGGCTGCTGCTGTGCCATCAACAGCTTTCCTCAAGAGTGCAGGGTCATGGGTCTGTTCCATCTTCCCTGTCCCTGCCTGCCCTCAGCCCCTCCATCTGGCTTGTTTTAAAGGTCTGGTGCGTGTCTGATATTTGAGATATCATTTGTAACTTGTTGGGTCTGATCCACGCTAGATGGTTTTATTGGCAGCCGTGAGGCTGAAACCCTACTGCTCCTCTTCTCCTTGGACTTCCTGCCTTTTCTCTGCTGTGCTAGCAGAAATCCTCCTGGAGGGAGGCACAGCCAGCAGCCCGCTGTCTCCCCTGGCTCGCTCTCTCTGGAGAGCACATTGAGGATCCCGATTTCTTTGCTGTCTCTCCACCCAGATGCCTGCTGATGTGCCTTGACCAGAATAGCTGCAGGGGCAGACCCCTTCAGGTACACGGGACTCGCCTGGGACTCTGCATAGCAGGCACTGCAAATACAGCTGTTGCAGTGACGGGGGTTTGAAAAATGGAGGAAAACAGCTGGAGGGTGAACATGGGAGGTGGTGATCGGATTGCGGCGGAATAGCCCAGGTGTCTGTTACCTCCCGGGGGTGTCTGTATGAAAGTGCACGTTCTGTGCTGGAGAGGAGCAGCATTGCTGGGAAAAGCAGGTGATGTGCATTTGTGTGGTAGGGTTGAATGAAGGGGGGGTTTTTTGTTCTGTTTTGGGTGGGTTTTTTTCACTTGGAATGTTTTTTGGGAAAAAAAGCCAGCTTTATTTTAAATGGGAATGCTGGTAGAAATGGAAGTTCTGGAAGAAAAAAATGAAGATAGGAATAGTTTCAGTTGTCTATTTAAATGGAAGGATGGTCTGTGTTGGAAATGACTGTGCAGATCTCTGAACGTGTTTGAGATGCCTGTCAGTTTTAGGAGCATGCTCAGGCTTCAGTACAAGGCTTTTCCTTCTCCGTTTGGGTCAGTGGATTTCACTAAGCAGCTTTTCTTGATCATATGCCAACTTTGGGATTTAATGCGCTCTTCCTCTTTCTTAGCCTGACCCACAGCACAGGGGATTTGGCTTTCATTCTGGTACTGTGACCCTGCTTTGGCGTGGAGCTTTTGAAGATGACTTTCCCAGAGTATCTGCAATACACAAGTTTTTTCATTTGTTACTTTGTTAATAATTTTTGTGCTGCTACCACAGTTGTACATGCAGCTGATCAGTTAGAAGAAGCTAAATTTGCAAATGCCGTGGGTTCAGCCTGTGTGCTGGAGAAGAGTTTGTATTTCTGAATTCCTCGGTTTTGTGATGCTGGGGGAACAGCTTCTGAGCTGACTGAGCAGTGCAGGTGGAGGCACCGGGACCAGGACTGTGGCAGCACTGGGAGGAGGAGTCTGGGCAGGTACTGGGCCCTTCTGTCTCTTCCCGGTCTCTTCAGACAGTCTCCTTACCCATGTCTCCAATAGCTCTTACGTGGTTTTGGTAATAGTGGAGACTTCTCTCTTGATGCTGCTTGTTGGAATCACTACCCTGACAGTTTACAAAAGTTGAGTTTCAAGCCCCAGTGGCAGTTCACAAAAGCTTGAAAGCATGAACACTTCCACCTATCTAGGATGAAGACATTTAGCTGATGTCTAGGTTGGTGGAGCATTTTCTGGACTTTGGAAGATGGTGCAAACCACAAGGACAGGTGAGGGGTCTGGAACAGCTCCTGTACAAGGACTGAGCAGCTGGATGGGGATCCCACTGTGATTGTGGGAAGAGAGGGTGGTAGGAAGGTCATGAGGGAGATCTGTAGAGCTAGTACTGGGCATGGCGAAAGGGGGTAGGGAAAAGCTATTCACTCTTCTAGCCCAAGAACCACGGAGCATCAAGTGAACCCAGAAAATGGCAGGTTTAAAGGCAAACTGAAGAAGATGCTGGTCATGCAGAACGTGTTTCAGCCGTGGAGCTCTTTGTTATGTGCCATTAGAAATACTAAAAGTTTGCTTGGATTCAAAAATAAGTTGGATACATTCTGGAATAAAAATCATTGGATGGATATGGAGATGGTTACAGAGAACCATCAAATGCAAAGACGTCTCTGGCACAGGTAGCCCCCGAGTTATTCATAGCCCATGCCATGACTGTCTGGGGAGATATGACGGTTAGGCGATCCCCTATGCTGTACTTATTGCCAGACATGGTCTGTTGGAAATGAGATACTGACTTTAGATGGATGTGTGGCCCGACCTTGCATGGCTGTGCTGTGCTTGTTCCTATCCTGCTGCTGTCAGGGACCTCTTGAAAACGCTTGCTAGGACAGTACTGAGAAATCGGGATTACTTTGAGGATTTGTGACCATTCCAATGAAATACGTGTCAGTGCAGTCAACCTTGAAACAAAGCCCATTGGCCCGGACAAATACACAGATGCTGTATCCTGAAACACTAACCCCTAAAAATAATCAAGGGGTCAGTGTGAAACTCGGAATGTACTTCTAGTGCAGTGCTGCGACAGAAGTTAGTGACTGCAGCACTTCCAGCGAGGACCAGGTGCAGTAAGGGCTTGCAAAGACAGTGTTCCACCCTCCAGCTGTACATCTAGATACACAGCTATACATCTGCTTACAGCTATACGTCTGTGTACACAGCTGGATCCACATTCAGTCTCACCACTAACCTCCTGGAGACCTGCCTCTCACATCCATGTGCCCGTCTGCTGGTGCCCGGGCAGTCGGCTGGCCTGTGCCGTGGCCGCGTATTCACAGTGTGCGGAGAATCAGGCCCTGCTAGGGCAAATGTGGCAAGTTTCACCTCGTGCGTTTGTGAGGTTTGTTCTTGGCCATTCCAAATGGAGACGCAGAGCCGAGAATGCTGAACCGCTCTGCCTTCACTGCACTCTTACTGGGAAATGGATGTTTTCAGTAAGTAAAAAGGGTCAAACTGCTGAAAGAGTTTGCTCCTGGGTTAAGTACTCTGTTTGCAGTCACACTCGAAACTCACCTGGTTTTTACATACTGCTTGCACTTACACAGTTATTATATATGCATTTTGATGCTTTGCTATTTTTCCAAGAACCAGGGAGACAACGTCTATTTAGGTGGCAAGTGCCCATTTTACTTACTGTTTAACATCATTCCAAGGGAAGATACTGCTTTCTGTAATACTTGGCCATATTTTTTTAGTGAAGCATTCATGCATTGTCTGCTTTTGAAGATCTTGATTTCTGATTGCTGTGCCCTCAAAGGAGGGTGGGACATGTAGGTTCAAACCCTTCAGGCAAAGGAAAGTGTTGAAATAGGGTCCCAAGCCTTCTCAAGAAGGCATTAAAGAGCTCTTGAGGTGCGGAAGTTTGGGAGAAAGCAGTCCATTGCCTCTGCCAGCTATGTGAATCTCATCTTGGCATCTTTTTCTTGCCGAAAGTACAAAGTTGAGTCAACTTTGGGGACAATCGTAAGACCATGGGCAATGATCCCGTGTGTGTGCATGCTCTGCCCTCTTCTTTGCATGTGGCGTGTGTGCATGCTGCTGGAGGTCCCCGTGCTCATGTAGGTGAGGGTGACAGTGAAGCTGGGTATGTGGAGATCCCTGTCTGTGGCAATTTAAGAACGGGGACTGAAAAGAGATCTCATCAGAAAGTTTTCATGGAGCACAGCATTGTCACAGCAGCTCTTGGGCAATACAGGAGTGATTCATTCTCTGCCTTTCTGGCTTGGCCTCACCGTTTGATAAAGCTGGAAGTTGTACGCACGCTTGATGCTTTATGCCCAAAGCACCTGCTCACAAAGGCAGCTCTGTGGGTGGGCAGGAAGGAAGTTGGGTGATACGTCTGCTCATTGAAGAGATGCTGGAAGATGAAGGTTGCTAGTTCAGAGGTTCTGAAATTCCCTTGAAGGCACAGAAAGGAGGCTCTGGAGTTGTGTTATGAGGGGCACGTTTGACATAGGTTGTGTTTGGTCACACCAGAGCAGCGGCTCTGTCGCTCTTTGCTGGTCTCTGATTAGAGCATCTCAGAAAGACCTGGTGTTTGTGGCCCTCGTGGGGTAAATGCTGGAGCTCTTTGCGTTGCATCAAGGGAGTTTTTCAGGTTTGAGAAATCTGCTTTGCTTTCTGACCTCACCATGAAGAAAAGTTTGCCCGTTTTGCATGCAAGACTGAAAGCTGTCTCATAGCGGATTTACCCTTAGCAAAAGCAGGCAGGAGTCCCCCTAATACTCTTGCTATTTTCGTCTTATGGGAAGTTAGAACAGATGCATTTAGTCACCCCTGTGGCTGGGGATGGAGGCAAGTGAGGAATTGTGTCCCTCTGATGCACGGCACTGCCTCTGCGCACACAGGACCATGGTGCATGTACGAAGGGCGTGTCTGTACAGGCTAGATCATGAATTCTCAGACTTTTGGGGGCCTGTGGTTTTTGCTGAAACCCAACCTTCATCCACCTACAGTTGAGTCCTCCCTTTCTTGTTCCGGCTCAGCTGAGCACGGCGCTCCTGGCAGCCAGCCCAGCTTACGCGACTGAGCTAGCAGCTGGTCTTCAGCTCCTTTTAGATGAGATTCTCTTCTCCTAACCCGATCCAGGTCACCCCCCTCTCCCTTTTGTTGACCTATTTCCCTCCTGTGTAAGCTTCACTGTTTGTGTGGCTCCCTTTCCAGAGCAGCTGCAGCGAGCTGTGGGAATGTGGTGGAAATGCCATGAAAGGCAGTGCGTGTTTCAGAGAACCAGTGCCTAATTTAGGTTGGAAGGGACCTTTGCAGGTTGGCTGGCTCAGCCGCTGCACAGAGCAGGGCCTAATCAGGCTGCTCAGGGCCTTGTTTAGTCGAGTGCTGAATATCTTCAAGGATGGAACTCCTGCGGCCTCTGTTCCTGTCCTAGGGCTTGCCCTCTCCCAAGGAAGACTGCTGGGAGGTTAGGCTCATTGTGCACTTAAAATAAATTGACTGTGTTAACACTGTAAGAGCACTGAGTTTTAATCTAAACAGAGCTTTTCTGCTACTTCCATTCAAATCATTGGTGCCTACAAAGTTAACTGGATGCTTATTCCATCTGTCCACTGTGGTGGGAAAAGAGGCTGGGACTCTTGTTTGTTTATTTTTTGTTCCCCTATGGGTTCTGTGGCCTTGGGCAACGCAAGGAGGGAGCAGGGAAGGAATTGCATCTTTCATCCCATTCAGCACGCATGCTTCCCGCTGCTAGCTTGCAATTGTGAGTGTGCTAGGAGAGGAAGAAATATGGGCTTGTAGAATAACTTTGTTTGGAAGGTACACGTGGAGGTCTCTGAGCTGATCCCTCTCCAATGAAATTTGTTTTCTTAATTGTTTCAGTGAGCTTGCACAGTAAAGTAGGTGCTCTGCCAGCCTGAGAGAGTCGCGTGGTCCCTGCCCCACTGTGCGCAGCCGAAACAGGAGGAGAAAGCTGCAGTGTAGCAGAGTGGGCAAGATGACAGTGAGTCACTCTGGTTACTCTGTCATTTTGGTAACACAGCGGTTTTTATTTAAATACCATATCATTATTATTTATGTATGAAAACCACTTGTAGTTCAGGATTAATGCCAGTTCTCTAATGCTCATGCTATGCTTGTATTACTCTGTGCACTGTGTTGTGTTTCTAGAAAATGACTACATTTAAAGGCGATTAGAAACAGCAATGAGAAGTGACCACTTGCTAATTGCTAGGTAGTAGTTAGATAGGAAAGCGTGGTGCTTGGCTTTGGGTGGGCGAGGGTGCCTGTGTGAGCCACAGGCTGTTTTTAGAGGGAGGTCAGTGTATTTCGGTACTGCAGTTACTTAGCTGGTTGGACTGGATCCAGATCTCATTAAGATTTAATTCATAACTGGTTCTTAAAGAATCTGAATCTCACAGTAGTCTCAGCAAAAATCTTAATGGTAGTTGACTCTCAGGCTTGTGACTGCAGTCTCTGGCACCTGGCTGGAGGTCCTGCGGGCCTGAGAAATGCGCCCTGTTCTCCGGGTGTCTGGTCCGGGCTGTGATGCCTGAACCCTCACGAGGAGCTTGAGAAGTCATCCGACTTGGGGCTTGGGCCCCGTCAGTCACAGCCTGGAGGAGAGCACTCTGCTCAGCCCTGCAGGCGTGTACTGTGTCAGGGATGAGCCTGCTCCCCTCCCAACTGTGACTTCTTCCCTCTCCAAGGCCTGAGGACAAACGTGGGACGATGTCGGAGGCGCGACACGACAGCACGAGCAGTTTACAGCGGAAGAAGCCACCATGGTTAAAACTGGACATCCCGGTGCCGGTACCTGTGTCGGTGCCAGAAGAGCCGCAGCCTGTGCAGGTATGGAGGCGGGGGGCAGGAGGAAGGGTCTGTGGGGCTGTGGAGGGGATGCGCAGAGCCTCACTGTGCCGAGAGCGTGCCTGTGCCCGTGGTCCCTGGCTGAGAGAAAGGCAGTCTGTGATGGCGTGTCACAAGGCCATGTGAGAAGGGGCAGAGCCACTGGGTAAATTTATGATCAGTAATTAAGTCCCCCTTGAAGGGGGCATGGGAGGGATGAGAGTGGCTTGCTGGTGTGCTCTCAGATCAGTGGACGTGACTGTTTAGATGTGGGCTTTGTGGAAAGTGTCCTGGCTGGGGGATAAGGGAGTGAGGTATTCATACAAGCGTTTCTTAAGGGGACTGGAGGGGTGAAGGGCTCCTACAGAAACATGAGGGCCTGGAACTGCTGGAGCTTGTGCTGAAATGAGCAGGGAATGAATCTGACTCATGAATAGCCAAGATAATGACAGGCTCTCATCAGTAACAGCAGAGAAAGAACAGTTGCTGGCAACACAAAGCTGTTACCAGTGTAAGGAACTAAGAAAATCATGTGGGATGAAAAGTAAGTAACATTGAAGAGCGGCGAAGTGGAGATGGGGTGATAGGTTAATAGGAACACTGTGCAAAGTATTAGAGTAAACCATCTGTATTTGGCCTGGGAATAGGAAGAATAACAGGAATTTCTGCTACAAGGTGGCAAAAACCTGTCATGTGCGGGTGAGACCTGGCTGGGATGATTGCTGGCTGCTCGTGTGACCTTCCTGCAGGAACAGAGACAACCTGCACCAGAGGCAGAGCCGGGGGATTCTTACTGCCCAGCTCCGCGGCTGGAGTGCAGTGCCTGGGTGGAGTTGCTTACATGAAGGAAAGGTTTAACCATCAGAGAAATGGAGGGTTATACAGCTTCCCTGGAGGGGAGCTGAGGGCAAGCTTGTCTTAAGAGAGAGCTTACGTTGCACTTTGAATAGCAAGGAATGGTCTCTTCACCGTTCCTCGATCCAGGGACTAAAATGCACTGCAGTTATGTGCCAGCTTCTGGCAGAAAAATCTTGGTCCTGGTCTTCTCTTGGAAGGAAAGTGATCAGGGTTTAGTCTGCAGGGATTAGAAGTGGAATGCAGGGTTTTAACCGTCCAAATCACTTATTGAAGGCTTTGATGGATGTGCTCTTACCTGAAATCTCTAAATCCAGCTGGGCACCTTCTGGAGACACACTGTGTACTTATGATGGAAGCTGGTGGAGGTGATGTTTGGATGTCCAACGTCTGCAGTACAGGCTGGCAGGATGAGAGGGCGTAATGGGTTCATTTGACTTATAGCCTGAGTATCTGTGCGTTGTTTTCACATAAAACATATAAAAAATGTTGACATTAGTGGAAATTATTAGCTCTCTGGGCTAGACGGGCTGGAGTTGCAGGTAGTCTTGAGGCAGACACAGTGTCTGACCAGCGAAACAGTTGATCAGAGCTTCATTTGCCAGAGGGGCAGTTTGATCAGCCTGCATTTTACAGATGGGGATGGTGTCTATGCCAAGCTGATGAAAAATTAATCCAGAGTAGCCTTGGGAAGGCAGTTGTATGGGCCTGAGAACAGTCTGGTGAGTTGTGTCATATCTGGTAGGTGACATTCAGCCAAGGTATGCCAGGAGCTTTCAGACCTGAGTATGTCCAGACAATTAGGTTGTGAACAATGCCCGCATCCCTTTCCCAGTTTGCTTAGCCTGTGTCAGGCAGCAGCTACAGCACAGACCCACCCACAGCTCTTGCAGGCTTTTAGTGCAGATCCAGAGTTGCTTATGAAGCAAATCTCCCTTACTGTGCTTCTCTTCACTTTGTGCAGTGGTCTGGGAGTGTGTGATCTGGGCTCCTTCTGGCTAGAAAAAAGCCAGGAGGGTATGTTGCAGGAGCTCACTTAATACACCCCATCTACAAATGGACATCAGTCCATGGGCCGGGCTAGAGCCAGTCTGAACTGAGCAGCATGCAGATGCTGCGTCCTTGCTGCCGACTGTTCTGTTCTGTTCTACAGAGCCCTTCCTGGCTAAGAACACAGTCCTTGTTAGCCTGATTTTGCTGCCCAACTGCATGCATCCAGCTTGTGGTTAGGGTGTTGGGGGGCTGTTGACTTGCTGACTAAATGTTTCACACCCTGGCTGGCCTTGTAGAGCATCACTCTGAGAATACTGACTCCACTCTGGCTTTTCTTCTCAGCCAACGAGACGTCAGGCTTTTCTGCGAAGCGTGAGCATGCCTGTCGACAACTCCCGCGTGCCCTCCCTGCCTAATGAAGTGAGGAGACCGGTGCTACAACGACAGACCTCAATCACCCAGACCATCAAAAGGTGAGACACTGAGGTCCTGGAGCCTGCCTTAGTGGATTCTGCCATCTGTTGCCATCCTTTATTTGTGGATTTGTGGTCCTCTGCCTATCCCATTGCCTGGCACTGAAGTGGCACTCTGTCGAAGCAGGAGTAGGTTGTCTTGCTTGTTATCTAGCAGGGGAGATAACAAGGCTGGGGGAGAGGGTGGGTGCAGGTAGGTCCCCAGTATATAATCCAGTGGTGCTATATAGCCTGTCTTTAGTAAACAAGGGGATGGGTCCTGGGAGGAGGATTGTGGTGATCAGGACAATGAATGGTTCTTGCCACTGAGAGACAAATTTTGACTGCCCCTGTGCCCCACGGAGCTGTCTGTTTCTAAGTAACAGGATACCTCAGGCCCTGATGTGTAGCTGAGACTGTATGATGCGGTGTGCTGCGCTTGCTTTGGTGCGGTATCTGAGTGTGTGTGATGGCTGGGGGAGGATGAAGCCCATCCCGAGCAGTCCAGGGCTCTCAGCAGCTTGGCTTCTAGCACTAGCTCATTGGCAGCTCCTTGAGATGGCTGGGGGGCAATGGGAAATGGGGTGAGGCTGCTCCGGTCCTGTCCCCCATGCCTGTACAGAGGGTTATTGTTCATCCCCACAATCCAGGGGTCTCTGAGACATGGCCACACAGCTAGATGCTCCTTCCCTCCCTGTGGCAAAGGCTTATCCCAGTTTGTCCAGAGGGAGTGGCTCTCCCAGCTTCTCTCCTGAGATGCCTGGCCTATATCCCTGGCAGCGTGTCAGGCCTGGCCGGATCCCAGGAGCGTCCCTAGAGCTCCACAGGTTGGGGGCACTTCCAGCCAGCCAGGCTTCGCCCACTCGCAGAGGAGCAACTTTCCAGCTATGGGAGAGACTGACCTCCTACGCACTGTTTTCCTTTGCCTCAGATGTTCCCCAGCTGCCTTGGTGGTGAAGCTCTCCTGCAGCAGCTCTCTGTGAATCCTGCTTTTTGCGAGGTTGGGAGGGCTGAGCCATGAAGCAGTGTCTGCTCTTTTCAGGGCCGTGGGCAGCTTTTGGGCCTGCCTGAGGCTGTCCTTGCATACCTAGACTGCCTCTTCCCTCACCTCCCTGCCCTTGTCCTGCTCCTTGCCAGGACAATTAGGCAAGAGCATGTCAAGGATGAGGGGATACGCTGGGAGGGCACTGTGGAGGGCCTGACAAGAAGCATTGAGCGGGAGGGCCAGGGCAGCCTTCTCCCCCAGAGGTTCTCACAACATGCAGCGTGTGTGCGTAAGGTGGAGAGGCTGGGGACTGCGAACCACTTTGGTGCTGGGGGAACAAATTTGCCCCCAGTGCTACTACACTATAAGACAGACAAGGCACACGAGCTACAGTGAGCAAGGAAGGGGTGCTGGGCAGTGGTGATGACACTCCCGCACGCTGAGGGAGATGCTCATGTCCTGCTTAGCATCAGGGCTGTGGGCAGGCCATGTGACTTTCACTGACAGACCCTGTGACATGTCTTCTGCTTACCTGTCCATGCTGTAATGGCAGTGCTGGGGCCCAGGCTGGTGGCAGCATCCCTGCCTGTTCCTAGTGGTCTGTGTAGTCATTTTGTACCCTGGGAGTACAGGTGGTCCCACAGGGAGTGGCACAGAGGTGCACAAATGGTTTTGGAAGTCCTGGGATTCTCCTGCTCAGAGTATGCGTGTGGTGTTGATGCTACTTTGCAGTGCTGAGTTGTCTCCACACAGGCTGTTGTGCAGCACAGGGGGTGGCCAAGCTGCTTCTTCCTGGAGGACTTGCAGCTTGCAAGTGGTTTCTGCAAAGTCCTGTGGGATGTGGGTAGGAGAGCAAGTGCAGCAGTGGGAAGGACTTTCCAAGGGACAGAACTGCGGGGACTCCACATTGTCTTGTTCCCTGGGGCCTGGAGGACACAGATCAAGTGTGAGCCTAAGATCGAGCCTCTGTGGTCCAGAACATGGCATGGGAGTGATTCGGGTGCCTGAGTGTAGGCATCTAACACCGTTTCCGGTCTCCAAGGGTGTCTGAGATGTCCATGCGAGGCAGCAGTTGTGGCACAGATAGACTTGTGCCCAAGGTGAGACCCTGCAGGGTCAACCAGAATGGGCCCAGGGCACTTCCATGGGCATCAGACACCTGCATCTGAGCAGAGCGGGCCTGGTGACACCTCCGTAGTTTCACACTCCAGTGTCCAAAGCCTGCCAGTGGGATCTGTAGCTGGGTGACTGGGCAGAAGAAGGTGGCTCACGGAGGTCTGGGGTGCAGGGGGATTGCAGCATTCCTGGTGTTCTCAAGAGCAATGGGAGACACGTGTTAGAGGTGCAGATGCACCAAAGGGATTCAGCAGCTTCCTGGGTTCAAAGACAGTGTTGTGTGGCTTGAGTCTGGTTGTTTCTCTTAGGTCACGCTCTCAGCTGGAGTCCGCTGTCACGTGCAGTGTGGTATAACTGCTAAGGAAGGAGATGGGGAGGTGCTGGACGCAGGTCACCGCTCCCCTCCACAGCTCTGCAGGTTCCTTCCCTTCAGCTGTCTTTTCTTTGCAGCAGACAGGTACGGTTTCAGAGGAGTCAGACCCTGCCCGTTCACGGGCACCGGGTGGGCAGGAGTTCCCTGAGAAAGCGGCAGTCCCTGCCCCGATCGTTTTTCAGGTACTGGTAGCACTGAGTGTGAAACCCACCCCTGCATGTGTGTGCAAGGGCTGCTGTGAACTGCACAGATTCTGGCTGTTGCTGGGACCACGTTGCCTTCCCAGGGCTGACCAGTAGGCCTACAAATGGGTGGAAGTGAGAAAGTTCATGTGTGCTTCTAACAAAATACAGTTGTCACTCCTACTAAATATGTAGGCAGCTGTCGATAAGTAGCATGGACTAACAAGCTGTCCACCCACCAACCTCACTCCCTCCTGGCTTTCCTAACAAGCTGTCAACCTCCTGGTGTTCACCGTAGCTGGAATATCTCCCCAGGGCAGCCACAGCGCAGCCTGCCTTTGCTGGCATTGATGCAACGTGTAGCGTATGCATATGTTGGCCCCAGAAGCTCCTTGAGGCAGAAGGAGAAGGAGAGGAAGCGGTGCCGAACAGATGCTAGTCACGTTGGTCCAAACGGGGCTCAGAAGCTGGTGAATGGAACAGAGCATCCGCTCTTTCCTGTTGACATCATGGCTTTGTATAATCCAAATGTGACTGTCTTCTTTTTGAGGCGGAGGTCTTCGTTTGCTTAGCACCAAGGAGATGAGCCACTCCGGGAGTCCAGGGCACAGTGGCCCATCAACCACCACCCCGAGACTGGAGTTCAGTAAACTTTTAAAGCAGACAGACAATGAGACTTTGTGTGTGGCAGGGACTGGAGCTAATGTCCAGGAGTCCATTCCTGTCCTACCTTCCTCACTGCTACCTTTGGCCAGATGCCACTGCGGCATTGTGTCCACCTTTGGTGACTGCTCACATTGGTCTTGGGCTTTTAGGCCTGGTTAGCTCAACACGACAGAAGAGCGAGAGCTGACCTCTGATGTTGGGGTGCTGCTTGTTACAGTGCTCCAGGAAATCTGTGGGACGTGGTGGGGCTCCCCAGCTGGACAGGGACATTCAGCATCTTCCCAGGGTGCTCTGGATACCCTGAACTCTGTAGTCAGCTCTCCTGGATGATCTTGACTCTGATCAGAGAGTAGGACAGCTCTTTACTCTGGCTCTGGACCAGCAGTGGTCTCTGACAGTTCAGGAGTTGTCATCACAGTGTGAAACAGCTGTGGTGGTGCTCGTCCTTCCAGGCTAGCAGGAGAACAGTTTCACAAGGCTGTGGGTGCGACGGGCCCTGCATCAGCAGGCTCCTGCAGGCACAAACAGCCCGCAGTCCTCTCCCTTTGAGGAGTGGCCCCAGGTACAAACTTGTCACCCAAGGTCACCTGGGTGTTGAAATATTGGTTGTGGCAGTCTGTGAGAAGCCCTCTGAGTTGTAAGACTTGTTTTGTGCCTTGTGTTGTGGCTGTGCATCTGCACGGCCAGAGCATTCCCTCTGTGCTATAGGCTTGGTTTGGGTCTGTCGGGCCAGGGGCTGACCCTAGGCCTTCCTGCTCCCAATGGAAGCGAAGATTGCTCTGACGAGGTGTGAGTCGGTGGGAGCGGCGCGGTGCTCTGAGACACGCATGCAGCCCCGTCTCTGAGGCCTGGCCCCTGCTGACTTGTGGGAGGCGTTTGGAGACATCTGGGTCAGTGAGGTCAGGCGAGATCTAGCAATGGCCTGCTTGACGTCGCGCCCTCCAAAGGGTCTGTTCTGGATCGTTGGGGGAATGGCGAAGGCTGAGGGCGATGCGTCGTGGTTTGCATCTGGAGGTTTTAACTGGAAAGGCTATGGGTTTCAAATTAAAATCTTTTTACATGGTGGTTGATGGTATTTTTGCTCAGTAGGGTGCAAACCACGGGACTAGTTTCCTGTCTCCGGTGTACTGACTCAATTCCCCTGTGTGACCCATTTCTAGATTTAACCCAGCCTTTACTCCAGTGTATGTTTTAATACTCCCTTTCTCTTGCTTCTCAGCAGCTGGAAATCCTGCCCCTGAGCCAGGGGGCTTGGGGCCAGGGTTTCGGTTTTGGCTTGGAAGGACTTTCAGGTTTTGATACCTGGGCCAAACAACTGTAGGCTGACACAGCTTGTCATCTCCTGAGGAAGGATTAACCACGGTGGGAGAGGTTGGCAGGGCTGCGATGATCTTTGTAGGTTTAAGGTACCAGCTGTCCTGCAATATTTGAAGTAGGTTGTTAGCCTGACTTATCCCGATCCCTCTCTGCCTTCCTTGGGATTTTGCTTCTGATCCACTGCTCTTCTGCGGCAGCAGCCACTTGGCAGCAAACCCACCTCGTGGCTGCAACCTTCTGCTCCTACTTCTGCAACCAGTGGCTTAGAACTGTGTGTGTCTGCCCTGGCAGAGGTCAAGACCATAGCAAACATTTGCCATTAATGTTACCTTTGAGGGGGGTGGAAATCCTGCAGCATGAGATGGAGAAGTTAGGGATATTCTGGGAGAGTGGGGGGAGGCTGGGAGAGAACCGTGAACTCTGGTGGCTCTTGGGAGAAGCTACAGAGCCATGGAACAGTACAGTCCCACAATGGGGACATAGACCTGGCCTGCAGATGGTAAGTGTTTTCAGTACATGTTCTTTAAAGAGAAAACATCCTTTTACCAAGTTATCTTCCGAATTTCTGTTCCATCTCTCTCTTTCTTTTTAGAAAAACTCGGAACCAACTGTCTTTTACACACAATGAATCCCTTCTGTCATTTTTCTTCTATCTTAAGAGACAGAATGCTGTTGATGGTTGAACGCTTCTGGCCAGCATCTGTCAGGTTGTTAAAACCAGCTGAGGACAGGCTGCGAGATGCTCATGGGGATGAGTTCTGCCTGCCTTTGAATTGGGGTGGGCTGGCAGTGACCACCAGGGGTTTTGTCCTTTCATGTGTGTAATCCAAGCAAGCATAATGCTTCTTTGCACTTGTACGCTGGCATCTTTCAGAGGCACAGCGGACTGGTTTGGGGTGAGCAAAGACAGCGACGCTACTCAGAAATGGCAGAGAAAGAGCCTCCGCCACTGCAGCCTGCGGTATGGGAAGCTGAAACCTCAGGTCATCCGGGAAATGGACTTGCCCAGTCAGGACAATATTTCTCTAACGAGCACAGAGACTCCTCCTCCGCTCTATGTCGGACCCTGCCAGCTGGGCATGCAAAAGGTGAGTAACCTGGGACAGTGTCAAGGCTGTCGTGAGCTTCCTGCACAGTGCCTTTACCACTTTGGCAGCCGTGACCTATCTGCGGGCTTAGCTCTGCCTGCACATGTCTGGGCTCCGTGCTCAGACACTTCTCCAGTCTCAGGTACACTTTGGCAGACTCCCTCCTTCAGCAGCCTCTCTGCAGCCTCGTAGGCTGAGATCCCTCAGCTGTGTCGGTGATAGGCTCGGAGCCACAGTGGTCATGTTGTGATTGTGGTGGTGGTTAGGTGTGTGCAGCGTGACCAAGAGCTCTTGGCTCAGGCTTTTTGCTGCTGTTTTACAAGGGCAAAATTCTGTTGTACACAGAGCAGACAGTGTCCTGGACCCAAATGTACAGTAACAAGCCTGGTGTCACCCAGGACACTTGCCTCGTGGATCCCTGTCCCAAGCAGAATGCAGGCAGTAGCACAACTGCTGTCCTCATAGAAACCTGGTGATGTTTCAGGATTTTGAAAAGTGTCTCTTGCGTCAGTGGTACTACAGTTCTGCTCACGGGTCCTCAGAATAAGATTTTGAGTGCCTGCGAAGGGCATCTGGTAGCCCTCTACTTGCTACCTTCTAGTGTGACGACAGGGGACAAGACCCAGTCAAGCACATCCAGTTACCAGCACTTCAGAACTAACTGACAATATCCCAGCCCTTCCCTTTGCTCCATTCAGCAGTAGTAATCGATGTGGTTGATTACTGTGCATTAGTGATCACCACTGCAGCCTGGGCAAGTGGAGGAACAAATTCCTTCCAAAGCAGGTTAGTCTGTGACCTGAAGCCTGGCTGCATCATGGAAACAGAGGAGAATATTGTGCATCTTTCAATCGAGTTTCACCCTGTTGTTCTCTTTCCTGTTTGATTCCTAGCTGAAGAACCTTGCAGTTGGTCTTTGGTCACAGGAGACTCAGAAATATTGTTGGGCGCTCTGTGGGCTGCATTAAACCAGTACATGGTATCAGGAGGTGTAAGCCCATAAAGCTTCCTGTTGGCTGTGCAACTGTGGATTAAACAAAGCTCGTAAAACATTAGGATAAAGCATAGAATTCTTATGGAAACCACAGCTGTGATGATGTAAGGACAGAGGCAAGGTTTGTAGCTGAAGGCAATATTTTCATTAGGTTGGTTCGTATGTTTGGAAGAAGTGAGAGCTTTGGCCTGAAGAGTCCCAAAGAAGGGCCTGCAGCTCCCGGAAGCTTGCCTGCGTTTTCCAGCTGTTATAACTTAATGGAGGCAGATGTAAATATACAGTTAAGCTTCAACAGGATACTGGGCTGGGCTGTCCAGTCTCAGAAAGGAAACTAGCTGGAGAAAGAGCATGGCTGTTTTCAGGGATTTCTCAAAGTCCTGTTCAAACAGCACGTTCTCTGACTGTAGAGCTCGCTGGCACAGGAGATGAAAGAAACCAAGAACTTAGGAAGGGCTGAAGAAGGTTTGGAGTCTCCTGTGAACATCAGGAACATTCTGGGTGAAAATCATCAACACCAACAAAAGAAAAAGAGAAAGAATAAGAGAAGAAAGAAAGGGCAGGGGGAGGGGTGTGGGGACTTAGGTTTGAGGCTTACAACTAGGGTTTCGCTTGCAACAGGTTATTTCATATCTCCCTATTGTAGAATTGTTTGTTGGTCTGTCCAGCCTGGTTCTTGGTCAGTCCGAGGAGCCAGGCTACTGTCATGGCCTCAAGATGTTTGCTTGGAGGGAGAGGGGCTTGGTGAGGGAGGGTTTGGGGACAGATGGACTGATGGGCTTCTTCTCTTGGCAGATCATAGACCCCTTGGCCCGCGGCCGAGCTTTCCGTATGGCCGACGACAATGATGGCTGCAGCATCCCGCACACGCCAATCACGCCAGGCGCCACTTCGCTCTGCTCCTTCACCAGCTCGCGCTCAGGGTTCAATCGCCTCCCGCGACGGCGGAAACGGGAGTCTGTTGCCAAAATGAGTTTCCGAGCAGCTGCGGCTTTGGTGAAGGTACTGGCTGCAGGAGGGCAGGGACCCGTCTGGAGGCAGGATGGGGCTCTGCCCTGAGGGAGGGGTGAGAGAGAGGGAGCTGCTGAGCAGAGAGGACGGGGAAAGCAGTGGTGCAGGGGAAGAAACCAACCCATCTCCTGTTTCAGCCGTGTGCCTAGAAGGCAGGATTTGGAAGAAGCAGGGATGATGGCTAGGTTATGGTACAGGTCTGGCTTTCCCTTTGTTGGCCTGAGGACTTCAATTCCCACAGCCAGCAGCCTCAGAGCATTCCAGCACGTCCAGTTCAGCCTGCGTGGACCTCTGGGCAGTCCATCTGCACCTGGCCAGCAGTCATAGAAGAGCAGAAGTACCTGAGACTCTTTCTATGCAACTCTTTTCATCCTGCCATGTGTCTGCTTTCCTGGGCCCAGTGACCTTTTTGCTGTGTCCAGTACCACCCGTCGCAGCGATTTGGTCAGAGACATTGTACGATACGCGGTAGAGGAGCAAGTTGCAAGCCTCACCCATATGGGAGATGGGCACTGTGGCTTGGGAAGTGGGTAGCACCTGTGAGTTTCACCAGGAAGGTGTCGCACGTCAGCAGGCCTGCTGTGGCCCACGCACCAGCATGAACCAGCTCAGCACTTGGGCCCCCTGCGTGCTGGCTGGGGTGGCCCTGCGTGTGCCTGGGGTTCGGGTTTCTGGCAGTGACCCGATGCCGCTTTCTCTGGCTGCAGGGTCGCTCTGTGAAGGACAGCACCCTGCGGAGAGCTCAGCGGCGCAGCTTCACCCCAGCAAGTTTCCTGGAGGAGGACACGGTGGATTTTCCGGACGAGCTCGACACTTCTTTCTTTGCTCGGGTGAGGGGCAGGGCTCTGGTGTGGTCTGGCAGGGCTGTGTGTTGCAGAGAGCAGCACTGCTTGCTGCTAGGGCTGGTGTCTCAAATGTGGTGCTGGCTTCTTCTGATGGGACTTCTGTTTCTCTGCCCAGGAAGGAGTCCTTCATGAGGAGCTCTCTACTTATCCAGATGAAGTGTTTGAGTCGCCATCAGAAGCTGCAATCAAAGATGCTGAGGTGAAACCTCCAGATCAGACAGATCTCACAGGAGGTGCCTTGGACAAGAACGAGCTTGAAAGAAGCCACTTGCTACTGTGAGTATCTTCCTGGAAGCTGCCAAAGCCTGACATGGGTTGGCCAACCCATTCCGAGTGGGACCTCCTGCATGGAGGAAGCCAGGATCCGAGTGCTGTGGGTGCTTGGTGCACAGCTCAGAGTAGTGCAGTGATGGGTTTTCTTAAACCCAGCTTAAGACCTCCTGCCCCCATGCATGTGAAAGGTGACTCTGAGGCCACCTCTCCAGTCTCTCCTAAACTTCCAGCCTCACGTGATGTGTTTTGGAGACTGTATCATGCCTTGAGGAAACAGAAAGATGCTTTAAATCAGCTGTGAGGATGCTGAGGGCCCAGCCTTCGGCTATGGAGAACGTAGCAAAGACGAGAAGGCTGTTGCCATTGCCACAGTCACCAGGAACTGTTGTCTTGCTCCAAGGAGTGGTGTGAAGCGTTGCTGAGTGTCGAGCAGGGCTACATTCCTCACTTGAAATGAGAGAAAGGTGTGGCATTGATGCTGAGAGCCCTGCAGATATGTGGGTGGTACTGTACTGTGTGCCTAGATTTTTTCCACCTGAGTAACTGATACTGAGTAATTGCCCTGTGTCGTTTCCGAGTCAGCTCTAGCTTAGCTGGCAGCTCACCCCAGCAGAGCACTCCGTGGGGTGTGAACATGGAGCAGACAGGGAGGTCCTAGTGGTGGTTCTGCAGCTCATGGCCCATCTTGCTTGTGTTGGTGTTCAAGTGTTTCCAAGAACTTGACTCAGTCTTACCGTAAGTGGAAGCAGCAAATGGTGGGAGTTTGTTATCACTTCTCTGAGACGTCTCGGTCTTCTTGGCTCCATTTGGATCTCCTTAGATAGTTTTATTGAGGAAAATACATTTCTTTCACACTTGAGAGAAGTGTTATCAGAATCATAGTTGGGTGTCCTTTTAGGTGGCTAGGCGTTTATTTTGGCATAGGCTGATAGCCCAGCACCGGAAATACTGGGAAAAAGCACGTCCATAACACAGAAACCACATGAGCTCTTGGGGCAAGAGCAGGCTGCGGTGGAGTCTGCACTTTCTGTGGGAGAAGGACTTCCCAAGGGGAAGTTGGGACTATCAGCTTTATCAAAACTGCAAGGTGCACCATTGAAAATAGCTGAAGTCTCACAGCAGTGTTTTTGGCTAAAGAAGTTCAGGTTCTCCCTCACCCCGTTGCTTGTCCATTCTCCAGAGCTGTTGTGATCTCTCCAAGATGCTCTGATGATCTTTCAGAAAAAAGTTTCTCAGCTGGTTTCTCTGACCGCTTCTGACAACCTTGGTCTTTGTGCAGAGGGGGCCACTTGGGAAGCCAGAGAAGGTACACGAGACCAGAGCACGTGTCAGGGATATGCCTGCTGCAGTGCTAGGCAGTGAGCGAGGGTGAAATGGCGGCAGTTGGTTGCTTGTTTATTTTTTTTGGTTGGGGTCTGAATGCTGCAGACCCGACCTCCAGACTGCTGGCGAAGAGCAAAGAAATACAGAAACATCGGAATGTGATGGAGACTTACAAAGCAAGGATTATTCAGCAGTTGCTTGTGCAATGGTTGTCGCACGCTCGGTTTTGGTCAAAAAGCCTTCCTTTAGACAGTGATGCTTGGGATTTTATTGTGTTGTTGAAGCCTCATTTTGTTGTTCTCCTGAAAAGTGCACGCATCAGTGCAAATAAAGGGAGGAGTGGAAGACAGGTGGTGAGGGGGAAATGGCACAGCTTGCAGCAGGCGACAGTGTCACTTTCCTGGTCTGGGAAGCTGCCTGGATTCCTGCTCTTCTCCTCTGCCTGATTTGGGTGGGCACGGGCGTTTGACTTGCCAGTCCAGTCACAGTAAAGTGCTTCAAGGGTGGGGATTTGCACTGCTGGGCTAAACTACACTTCCATTTCACAGCAGAGAGCAGAGCAAGAGGAATGAAGTAGAGAAGGAAACAGATGTGTGTGAGGCTGCAGATGTGCTTGGCTGCGGCCTCCCTTGTCTTAGCCTGTTGCTGAAGCGCTGCTTTAAGGCCTTGAGAGCTCCTCATTGGTGGGGCTTAGTTTGGCAGAGCTGCCTTGTGCCACCTGCTGTGCTGTGTAACCCTCTGAAATACAGCTTCCACTTCAGGGCACCTTGTCTGCCATCAGCTGCTGCTCAGCCTGGCTGTGCTGGGATAGACAGAGCGTCTGCTGCCACCAGAGACCAGGGAAGGACTGGTCCCTGTTGCTGTGCCATGCAGAAGGAAGCCACTGCTGTCCCACTTTTTATTTCAGGCCACTGGAGCGAGGCTGGAGGAAGCAAAAGGATGGGGCCCTGGCACAGCCCAAGGTCCGCTTGCGGCAGGAGGTGGTGAGTGTCAGCCCACAGAAGCGTGGCCAGCGCATCGCCGTCCCTGTCAGGAAGCTCTTTGCCAAGGAGAAGAGGCCGTATGGCCTGGGTATGGTGGGGAAGCTGACAAACCGTACATACCGCAAGCGCATTGACAGCTATGTCAAGCGGCAGATTGAGGACATGGATGATCACAGGTGAGAGCTGCAGTCATAGAAGGGGTCCTGACAGAACTGGCGAGTGAGTGATTGCTGTTGCCCCTCGGTGACTCGGGTCACTGCCTCGGGGGCCTTGGGTGAAACCTGCTGACTAGACCCCCCAGTCCGTATCCCTGAAGTAATGTGCAAACTGCAGCAGACAGCAGCATGTTAGCATCGCTGTAGATTGGGAGCTCACCCTGCTCCTCGTGTTGCTTTGGCTATATGTGTCTCTGCTGCCTGATGTCTGCCCCACCATCGCTGTCTGTGATGAACAGGAAGGCTCAGGTATCCCTGCCGCCGATCATACCCCTAAAGCCATTATTTCAGACACGCAGCACACTTTGACATCATGCTTATGTGTTCTTATGGATGTTTTCTTGGGAAACAGTGGCTTGCCTGGTGTAATGGGGGAGTCAGAGCAGACAGGGTCTGTCTGCCAGCCAGACCTTAGGCCATTGCCTCCAGCCTTGTGCATCCTTAGGCAGTCCTGGCCCTGTACCTCAGATTCTGCCAAGGTCCCTGGGGAAAACTGTCAGCTTTTCTCCTGTGTTCTATGAGTAGATGTAATATGCCTGGGCTTCTGCCTCTGATCTTTTCCCTTTCCCTCCATCCAGGCCTTTCTTCACTTACTGGGTCACCTTTGTGCATTCACTCATCACCATCCTTGCTGTGTGCATCTACGGCATCGCCCCTGTGGGGTTCTCACAACACGAAACTGTTGACTCAGTAAGTAAATCCCGCTGACTTGCCTGGAGCGTGATTGTGTCAGCCTTCAGCTGCCGGCTTTTGTGTCGTAGTCTTCAGCGTATTGGCTGCTTGCCTGAGGGCCTTGACGGCTGGACACTGGGCATCCAGCCTTGGGGGGCTGCCCACAGCATCTCTGTGAGCCCCCACGCCACCTTCTCTGCCTCCTGCAGCCGCATTGCGCTTGACATCAAACTGTATCCGGCACAAAGCATGGTGGGCTCTTCGCAGGCTCTGGTTGTGTCTGTGCTGGGAGCCCTTTCAGACAACTTGTTCCCCTCCTGGTGGAGGCCAGAAGGATGTTCACGGCAGGCAAATATTCCAAACCTGAGTTAAGTTTTCACAACAGTTGCAGGATTTTGCTTCTGCCAGGAGCAAAACTGACCTGTCTGACTTTGAGAGCTGACCTTGAAGCTGTTTGTAGCCTTCCCATGTGTTGTTAAAGGTCTCTGGGGTACATACCTCTGCAGCCATATCCCTGCTCCATGCAGGGGATGCCCTGGGGAGCTTCTCACCTATGTGTCTGACAGCTTTCGGAGCACTGTCACCAGCACCTGGGCCTACACTGCCAGCAGGTGTCTCATGCTTCTGAGCTGTGTGAAGGTTTTTGCAGGCTCTCGAGCCACTCCCAGGTCTCCAGGCCCTGGAATTTCTTGGAAGTTGAAATAGCCAGAGATAGACATTTTAAATGAAATTTGAAGATGAAGGTGCCAATGCCTTGATGAGGGTTTACCTGTGATCCTGCCAAAGACTGGTTTGAGAGAACCGTGTGGCCAGTCATTGGCTGTGGGGATTTCTATTCATGCTGTGTGCTGTTTTCACCAGCCCCTGCTCTTGCCCTGCTCACCCTGTGGGCAGGAGCTCACTCTGGCTTTCTCTCCTTGCAGGTCTTGCGAAACAGAGGGGTTTATGAAAACGTCAAATACGTGCAGCAGGAAAACTTCTGGATCGGCCCCAGCTCAGTGAGTGCCGTTGGACAGGACTGTTGGTGGGCTGATGGGGGACTGCGTGCTGCAGCCATGCCACCCCAGGGACCCGAGCCCTCTGCTGCTTGGAGCTTGGTGCTCGCAGCTGCCATTGGTTGGACTTCCACGGGGCCCTACCGTCACTGGCAAGGTGCAGAGGTGCTCCCTGCCCCAGCCACCCTGCAGAACGGGCTGCCTGCAGGCTGGGGTGGACCTTGGCACTCCTCCTTTGCACCCTGTTCCTGTGAAGCCAAGCATGGGGCTAGAGAAAATGCAGGAGTTGTATGGTGTGTGACAGCTTTCCTGATGCCATTCCGCCTGGGAAGGGCTGTCGTGTCCCAAGGTTTGCTTTCCCAGCCACAGTGCTGGCCTTTCTGGGGCCATGGGCAAAGAAATCCCTGAGCTTTTGTTCTGGGCTTGCAATCTTCAAAGCAAAGATTGAGAGTGTGCCTGATGTGTGTTGGGCCTCATCATGCAGGACTCGTCCCTGGTCCCTTGAGTCCTGATAGGGGTACTCCCTTGCAGCTCCCTCAGCCTGCTCTGCCCCAGGCAATCATTGCCTGCCCCTTGGCCAAGCTGAGTATTTCCATCTCTGCCAGGAGGCCCTGATCCACCTAGGGGCCAAGTTCTCACCGTGCATGAGGCAGGACCAGCAAGTGCACAGCTTCATCAGCGCCAAGCGGGAGAAGGAGAAGCACTCAGCTTGTTGCGTGCGGAACGACAAGTCAGGCTGTGTGCAGACCTCAGAGGAGGAGTGCTCGGTGAGTGTGGTGGCCCCTTTCATGCTGTGTCTGCCGGCTCAAGGCCGCGTCTGTTGATGCTTCTCCCACCCTGGGCTTCACGGTGACACGTCTCCTCTTTCCTGCAGTCCACCCTGGCCGTGTGGGTGAAGTGGCCCCACCACCCCAGCACACCAACGCTGGCAGGAAGCAAGAGGCAATTTGGGTCTGTTTGTCATCAGGACCCCAGGTAGGTCCTGCCTAGCTCAGCTGCCATCCTGGGGACACAGGGCTGCTGTGACAGTAGAGTCAGAGGGGCACGGAGTCCCAGGCCGGTTGGTTGCTGGATGGCACAGCAGCTGCTCTGGAGACCAAGGGACATGAGGGCAGTGATGTCCCTGCCTGCCCCAACGGCTGCAGGGGAGGCTGAGGCAGAGCGTGGTCATGTTTCTGCTCACCCCTGGGCTCTGTTGTTATTGGCCTGTTGTGAGCTGTGGGTGCCTTCCTCATCCCTCTCCCCCTCCTCACCTGCTCCCCACACAGGCTCCCTTCATGGGAACTCCCCAGAGCCCTGCCAGCTGCTGGGTGCCACGGCACGCCTTTGTCCTCCGTCACCATGGGCTGATGTCGAGCTGAGACCAGCTGAATGCTCGTCTTTGGGGTTGTGTCCACCTGGGAAGGAGCCAGCGAGCTGCTGGGCAGCTGTGTGCTCTCGGATGGCTGCCTTGGTGCTGGAGCCCTTCTCGCTGGAAGGAGGCTGCGGCTTTGATCCCATTGGCAGCCACTTGCCAGCGACCGAGGGGAGCCGTGGGACTGCAGCCTGCGGGCAGGGACAGTGCCGTGGGTCCCGGGGGCACCCTGCCTGCTGCTGGGGAAAGTTCTTCCTCAGGCTGATCTCTGCCTTCTGTTGCTGCAGGGTGTGTGAGCAGCCAGCCTCGATGGAGCCGCATGAGTGGCCAGATGACATCACCAAGTGGCCGGTGAGCATTGCCGGTGGCACAGAGCCCGTCCGGGCAGCTGGGCTACAGCCTGTGGATCCCACTGTGCTGAGCCACAGCTGTGTTCGTGGAAAGGCAGGAGGGGTCTCCAGTGCAGCCTCCTACTTGTTGTCACAAACACCGGATCAGGGCAGCCATGGCTCTGTCTAGGCAAGGCTCAAAGCCCTGCAACAACAAAAGTTCCCCTGTGCCAGCGAAGGCCCTGGGCTAGCAGGGTGATGGAGACCGACTCAGCCTCGGGGCTGTTCTCATCCTGCGGCAGAGGAGTTGTTGGCTGGGGCTCAGGCAGATGGGGTGTCAGTGCCGCGCTGCTGTCAGAGGGAGGCCTTGGAGGCCTGTGTCTGTTGGACTGGCTTCTTCCCGAGGGGCTGTTTCGACCTTACCCAGGCAGCCAGCAAAGCTGTGGCTGTCTGACTGCAGCCTGTTGTCATTTTCCAGATCTGTACAAAAAACAGTGCTGGGAATTACACCAACCACCTCCACATGGACTGCGTCATTACAGGCCGGCCCTGCTGCATTGGGACCAAAGGACGGTAAGGAGTTTGACCTGTACGGAGAGGGGCTGGGTGTTGGGGTGAGACACGGGGGCCCTTTCCAGGTTGTAGATGCAGCCGTTTGTCCTCCTTGTCCTTCCCACACACAGCCCAGAGCCCCGCTGGGACAGGAAACCAGGACACGTCTCCCAGCCGGAGCAGGACTCTGGGATGAGCAGGAGATAACAGCCAGCCTGAGTCTATGGTCCAGCAGGCTGTCTCGCTCAAGTGGTCCTGCAGTTTGGAGAGACTCAGATCCCAAGGGATGAAATACTTCTGCTGGGGAGTGCTGCACTTTTCCTGGGGAGTGGCCAGCTTGGTCCTGACAGGCTACGTTGGCCCTGTCCTGGAGTCCCTGACCACTCAAGATCATGTCAGGAAATGACCTGCTCTGGGTTTGCCGAGGAGGAAGATGCTGTTCTCCATGCTGCTACTCAGCTTGAGTAGTTACCCAGTGCTTGGGGCTGGCTTTGCCTGCTAGGGAGAAGAATCGGCGCTGCCCGGAGGAGCTTCTCTGTCCCTGAAAGTCATGACCAGGACACTCTGGGCCTAGCCCCCCCTTCCCGCTCTGTCAGCTATGGAGGCACAAGACTCCCCTGCCCCAGACACACAACTTCCCCTGGCTCTGGGGGTTCTTGCTCAGCTGTAACTAGCTCGGCATCAGCGCTTCTGCTGGAGCCCCTGTGTGCTGGGTGTTAGTCTGTGGAGGTGACTCGTGCTTACCTGTGGGAGAGAAGCCAGAGGGGTGTATGGAGAGCGGCACTGGGCTCAGCTGGGAATGTATTAGCGCATCTGGTGCAGAAACAGGACAGCATGTTGGGGGCAGCTGGAGGTGCCGATTCTTATAGGCAGACTTGGGACGAGACAAGGGGGAGCGGGTGGCCTGGGAGGGCACGGGATGGTCTGTTGTGCCTTCCACGTGTGCCTTGTTCCTCATTTTGGTAACTCTGCCACCTCCAGGTGTGAAATAACCTCCCGGGAGTATTGTGAATTTATGCGGGGCTATTTCCACGAGGAGGCAACGCTCTGCTCTCAGGTAAGCGTGGAGTTGGGGGTTTGTGTGGCTGCCCTTCTCCCTCCTGTTCCCCTTAGCAGCTTGGCAAGATCCTGGGGCGACTGTGCTGCAGTATAGGTGGGAGCCCTGTGTCCTGCCCACCCTGAGCCCGGGGGAAGTTGCTGATCCAGGCTGTAGTGGCAGAGCTGGCTGCATCTGTCCCTCTTTGGAGATCAGTTTAGGACTTGGGCGGACAGCTGCAAAAGCCCAGCCCAGGACCACTGTGGAAGCAGCGGGAGAATGCAACCTTCCCGCTCCACTGGTGAGCAGATGTGGATGTGCTGGGGTGAAGAGCGAGGGCATAAAGCTGCCATAGGGTGGGGTTACGTGTAACTTGGTGTTGGGTACGTGGGTTGGGGCGTGATACAGCGGAGAAGAGGGAGGAAAGCCCTTCTCTCAGAGCTAGCTGCAGTCTCTGCTCTGGCCTTAGTAACTGGCTGGCACTGGCTGGCACACCTCGCAACCCCACTCCTGCTGCCCTAGGTGCACTGCATGGATGATGTCTGTGGACTCCTCCCTTTCCTAAACCCAGAAGTCCCTGACCAGTTCTACCGCCTCTGGCTCTCGCTTTTCCTCCACGCTGGGTAAGCACAGGTGTAAAGCTTCCACTATCTGGGTGGGGAACCCTAGGATTGCTCCTGAGGGTTGTTCTGGTAGTCCCTTCCCTGGGGAACACAGCGGGGCTGAGCTGTTGTCCCTGCTGAGCTTGCCGGGAGGGATGTTAGAGGTGTGGGTGAGGCCAGATCAGGAGCTCTCAGCGAGGCTCAGCACAGAACACAAACACAGCGGTGACTTCAGTGGCTGCTGCTTCAGCTCCTGTACTCTGAACTTGGCAGGATCCTGCACTGTCTGGTTTCAATCTGTTTCCAAATGACGATCCTGCGGGACCTAGAGAAGCTGGCAGGATGGCATCGCATCTCTATCATCTACCTGCTCAGTGGCATCACTGGGAACCTTGCCAGTGCAATATTTCTACCCTACAGAGCAGAGGTGGGTCTCCTGCAGACTAGGGTCCCAGTAACTTGCCCTGAACACAAGCCTCCTCTACTTGCCTGTGTCTCGCTGGCAGAGGCAGAGCCCAGAGCCAGGCTCCTCTCTGCAGCACGTGCCTTATGCAGGTTTGTAGCTAAAGTCTGGCTGCAGTAAGAAGGCTCCCTCCTGTAACAAATGGGGGGGTTTGTCCAGCCACAGGGTAAGAGAGGCCCCTGGCAACTGGGAACTGAGCTGCAGCTGGTGCCAGAGACCCTCCACGTACGAGTGGCAGGCAGGAGAGGGGCAAGGAGCAGAGCTCACCTTTCCCACAGTCTGTCCAGGATTGTCCTTGTCCGCATGCCACAGCTGGAGAAGTCTGAGGTGACCATCTGGCTGCACCTTAGAAGACTGCGTGGTGGGGCCTGGAGGACTATCTTCCAGATCCTTCAATAAGGAAAAGCACCCGGTCGGTGTGGGGAGCCAGGAGATTGTCTTCAAGGGTTTCTCCATGCTGGTGGCCAGATCTGCCCTCCTTTAGGTCTGTGCTGGTGACTGCTGGCCTCACACCTACCTTGATCCTAAATCAAACCAGGCCCCTTTACTCTTTGAACCCCATGATAAGGACGAAGCTGCAGGCTGCGGCATCTCTTTCCCAAGCAACACTGAAGAGGGGGTTGACTGATACATAACTGTAATGCCTGGAGCTGGCTGCAGAGGCCACATCCCATCTGCCTGATGTTACCTGTAATGCTCTTCTTCTGCAGGTTGGCCCTGCAGGATCCCAGTTTGGGATTCTGGCCTGTCTCTTTGTGGAGCTCTTCCAGAGTTGGCAAATCCTGGCACGTCCATGGAGGGCTTTCTTCAAGCTGCTGGCTGTGGTGCTCTTTCTTTTTGCCTTTGGCCTCCTGCCTTGGATTGATAATTTTGCTCACATTTCAGGATTTATCAGTGGTTTTTTCCTCTCGTTTGCCTTCCTGCCCTACATTAGCTTCGGGAAGTTCGATTTATATAGGAAGCGATGCCAAATTATAGTTTTCCAGCTGATCTTCATTGCACTCTTCTCAGGACTTGTGATTCTGTTCTATTTCTACCCCATCAAGTGCGAGTGGTGCGAGTTCCTTACCTGTATACCCTTCACAGACAAATTCTGCGAGAAGTACGACCTGGACGCACAGCTCCACTGAAAGGCAAAGACTGGCTTCTCGAGCAGGCACTGGAGATGGACTGTCTTTGCGTTTGCTGTGCTGGTTCCATGCGGACAGAGCCTCTAATCCAATGACACTTCTAACCCTGCCCGTGGTTAATTTAAACTGTCTCCTTAGCACTTGGCAGGCATGTTTTTGCCTTATCTCAGAAGACTCTGAAAACAGAACGTTTGTGCCTTGTTCAATTGTATTGAACCTCTTCTGCTGCCATTATTTTTATTACACTAGTTTCAGTACTACATTTTTAACCAGAGTTGTTTACTGCTGCTAAGGTGGTGATTAAACGGCAAGGTAGCGTTTTAGCTACTGTTAATTGTTCGGCATAGTCTGTGGCTACATTTGTTACTTTCTGTATCTATCATCTCACCCGTGCTGTTTCAGGTACCAGTAGAATCAATCCTTTTCTACCACCCAGAACACTCCGACACAGATTTGTAGCTGGAAATAGGGGTCTTAAAAGCCTCAGGAAGGTAGAGGGTCTCTTTAATCACTGAAAGTGGGTTCCACATACAGCTCAGCAGCAGACATTTCAAATAGCAACTGCAAAAAAACACGCGAGAATGTCCTTTCTGCTAGAGCTTGTTTCTTTGAAATGTTACAGCCTTTTCCTCCAGGAACGCGCTGAAGCTGCAGTCTGGTCTTGGTAGGGCTGGATTCTCTGCTCTCTGGTAAAGAAAGACAACAGCTGGCAGTGACAACAGTTACTGCGTGCTGGGCTCCCTTATCATCATGCTACCACACCCAGACCGGGCTGGGGGGCTTGGCCAGTGCCACAGGTGACTGCTGGCCACAGGCACCGTGTGGCAGACTGCTTGGCCACGGCACACGTTTCGTTACATGGGATGATGCAAATGGTGCAGCGTTAGAAGAAAAAAGCTACTGTGGTCACAAAGCAACCGCTTCTAATGCAGCCAGCTGGAGCCGCAGAACAAAAAACCCGAGTGTTTGGAAAAGCTGCTCTTACCACTGCTCTTCAGACACCGTGGTTGTGTTTTCAGATGGGGAGGGGAAGCAGGCATAGTTTAAACTTACTAAGCTTGAGTCTTGGCCACATCTTGTGTTTGTGTGTGTGTACAACTTTCTAAAAACAGCAGTATAATACCAGAATTATGTCTGCATAGGCTACAAACGGGTACACAGACATGCTGCTAGCGCTTCCTGTGCTGGAAGTGCTCTTAAATGCACCCGTTAAACACCTTGGCAATACCATGACCAAAAGCTGGCTGGTGGGGTGTCCTGTCTTCTGCAAACAATGAATTGGTTGAACTCAGTTTCTAGGAGCCAGAAGAGGGAGAAATTGAGAGACAAAACCTGCAGGATCTGGAAGCTGGGGTCCCTTCTCCTGACTCCCTGTAGCTTGCAGCAATGGAGAAAAATGGCTCAAAACGCACCCGCTGGGAAACAGCAAAGGCCGGGTTGTGTTTGCTTGTCACAGTTGGTTGTGTGCGCCCACGGGACATTTCCATTAGCCGCAGGGCTTGGAATGGCACAGGAGCAGGGCGGGAGAACAGTCCCGCAGGCGCGAGGGGCACACGGCAGGACCCAAACGCTGGGGTGATGGCAGTCAGCACCCAGCCACCTCCTAGCAGCGACTGCCAGAGAGCCGGGAAGCCGAAAGGACAGCAAGCGCTTAGACACAGTCACAAGGGCAAACAAAGGAACGCTGTGTCTAATAAATCTCAGGACATGGCAGGAGCAGATTCAGAGTCCAAACGCAAAGCAGGGTTACAGATACACCACTGCCAGCGCTAAGATCGCTGCCTCTGCTCCTGATGTACGTTAACTGAAGGAGCCAAGTCCTGTTCCCCGCCCTGAGAGAAGCACAAGCAACACGGCCAGCATGTGGAAGCGGACTGGTGCCTGCGGAGACGGGCACTCAAATGCTGTGCTGCGCAGCGGGAGCAGCACCACCCGCTGCTGGGAGGTCCGGGGAAGAGGAAGATGAAGGTAGCTCTTAACGGACCTACCCGACAGGTTACTTCCGAAGTTTCTTTATGAAGCTGACCTCGTCCCGGTTCCTGATGCCATACCTGAACAGAGAGTTCTGCTGTCGCACGCCAGTTTCCCAGGAACCTCTCAAATCCCACAGCCGCCTCTTTCCCAGGGGCAGACGGACTCCTACAATCACATGCTGTGCCCTAATGCCCGACAAGCTAAAATTCTCTTGTGTACAGAGAACATGCTGCCAGCACTAAAGGATCCGGTTGTCTGCCTTAACTGCAACATCCCCTTAAATGCAACGCCCATCGCCCACGGCTGAGGCTTTGCAGGGCAGCGTGACTTAGGGCTGCCTTGCTAAATATTTAATGCTTCAGACAAGCATTTCTTGAGGGCTGCCTGCGGGCTGGCATACCCAGCACTGCTGCACGCAGCAGCTAGAGCATGCAGCAGCACCTCCTGCCTCCTTGCCCAAAGACCAGGCATGGAGACGTGGGAGGGGTTTGTCACTGCCATTACCAGGTGGTCTCCGAGACGTGGATGTGCAGGTCCAGAGCCTTGATTCGCTCTTTGCTTGCCATTTTTCCACCCTCCTACCTCAGCAGCTCTGCCAAGCCCTCGGTGCGGGTGGCCACGCACTGGAACAGGTTGCCCAGAGAGGCTGCAGAGTCTGCGTTCCTGGAGATACTCCGACCCCAGCCGGACACAGCCCTGAGCAACCAGCTCTGGCTGACCCTGCCTGGGCAGAGAGTCGGACCAAATGACTGCCAGAGGCCCCTTCCACCCTGCATCCCCTCCACCACGTAACGTGTCCTGCCCTCATCCTTCGCTGAGCAGCTGCTCCCCAGGTGCTCCCAGTTCCCAGGGAGGAGAACTAACGCGCTTCCTACGCACGGTACCGTCTCTCACCTTCTCCGCGTCCTACTCCCCTCACGCTGGTGGCTGTTTCTCACCAGCCTTGTCTCTGCAGGAGCCCTCAGGTGCAACCTCAGCAAGCACAGCCCGTTCCGCAGGGGGCAGCGTGTCCGGCCGCCTCGGTGAGGTCCGAACTGGATGGATGGCACTTGGCACCGAAGGGCTGTGGCCGAGGAACCCCCCGAGGCCTCCTGTCCCACCTCGGGCTGTGGCTGAGGAACCCTGCGAGGCCTCCCGTCCCACCGTGCAGGACCTGGGCTCCCAAGCTGGCCCTGCCTCCGCGGCTGCTGCGTGGGCTCCGGCGAGGCCTTCCCAGCCCCACGGACCAGACTCGGTTACTCACTCCCTCAGCTTCTTCCTGTCATCCGCCAGCTTCTCTCCGGCGTAGGTGAGGTGGTAGGTCCTCCAGATGTACTTCCTGGGGGAGAAAGGCCGAGGGCAGCGGCGGGCGGGGCGGCTCGGGGGGGGGGACGCGGGGCCGGGGGTCCCGCTCACCAGCTGAGGTGCTGGACGCCGCCCCGCCGGGCCTGCCGCAGCTGGACGTGCCGCCGCAGCGCCTTCTTCAGCTCCAGCACCGAGGCGTTCTGCACCACCACCACGGCTGCCGGGGGGAGAGGGGTCCGCTCAGGGCCCGGCCGCGGCCCGCCCGGCCCCGCCCCGCCCCGCCACGCACGCATGGTCTCGCCGTCCGCCTTGCAGACGCGCACCGTCATGGCCTGCCCGTGCTCCAGCGCCGCCTGCGAGCCGATCTCCTCCGCCGTCACCTGCGGGCGGCCGAGGCGGGGCTGAGCGCCGCCGCCCCGTCGCCCGCGCCCGCCCCGGCCCCGGCCCCGGCCCCACCTGCGGCGGGAGGTCGCAGAGCAGCGGGTCCTGCAGCAGCCGAGCCAGCGCCGCCTGGAACAGCTCCAGCACCTCGGCGTGCGCCGGCTCCGCCTCGCCCTCGGCCGCCATCGCCGCGCCGGAAGGGGCGGGCGGCGCGCGGCCCCGGCGATGCTGCTCTTCTGCCCGGCCTGCGGCAACGTGCTGGTGGCGGAGGAGGGGCCGCGCTGCCACCGCTTCGCCTGCACCACCTGCCCCTACGTGCGCAACGTCACGCGGAAGGTGCGGGGGCGCGCGCGGTGGGGTGGTGGGGGGTGTGCGGGGCGGGGGGCCGCGGGGCTCCCTGACCGGCGGCGCCCGCAGGTGACGAGCAGGAAGTATCCGCGGCTGAAGGAGGTGGACGACGTGCTGGGCGGCGCGGCGGCCTGGGAGAACGTGGACTCCACCGCAGGTACCGCCCGGCGCCGGGCAGCGGGGCGCGGGGCTCGGGGCTCGCCTCGCCTCGCCTCACGGCTCCGCGCTTCGCCCCGCAGAGCCCTGCCCCAAGTGCGAGCACCCTCGCGCCTACTTCATGCAGATCCAGACGCGCTCGGCCGACGAGCCCATGACCACCTTCTACAAGTGCTGCAGCGCCCGGTGCGGGCACCGCTGGCGGGACTGAGCGGCCCGCCCGCCGCCGGAGGGGGATGAGGGGGCCGCGGGGCCTGAGGAGGGAATGAGGGGGAATAAGGGGGGCTATGGAAGGCCTGAGGGGCCCGCCCGGCGCCTGAGGGGGCCGCGGGGCCGGGCCCAGCCCGCTGTACCCTCCTGAGGAAAGGGCTCGGCCCGGGAGGAGCCCCAGGCCCGCGGGGGGTGGGTGGGGGGTCTGGGTATCTGCTCCTGCAATAAACGTGCCCCTGGGTGGAAGGGACCGTCTGCTGCGTGGTTGCTTCGAAACCTGGCGCGGGGTGCGGCTGGCACCACCGCCCGAGGCTGCTGTTCTTGCGCAGGCACACACGATAAGCTGCCGCCGTGCCCACCAGGGTTTGAAACAGGGACGGATCTTCAGGGAGCCAAGGTAAAGAATAGTTACTAAGCACAGGGCCCGCTGCTGTGCAGCCAAGCAGAAGGCAAAGCCAAGGTAAAGTGTTACCGCGGTGGCTTTAGGGGGGGAAGAAAAGGGGCCTGTGGTAGAAGCTGTGAAAACCCCCTAAGAAAGCAGGAACTATGAGCTATACACTCGACAAGCAATTATGGGTAAAAAGAATATACTTACAGTGGGATCAGGTATTACCTGTGTCTTAAGATTAAGCTTTGCTCTCAGCTCAAACACATTCAGAAGTAAAAAAAGATAAATAACAATAAAAACACGATGGGGCACAAATTGCAACATTTAATCTGCATTAACACCTGGGCTAAACCAATTCACTGTGGCCCAGCTTTACCTCTTTCACACAGGCATAATCTGCACCCATTTATTCCAGTTCACTTCACAGGGGAACACCCTTCCCAGCCTGAGAGTACAGTCTATCGTGGGCTCATAGTACGTTGTTGGGGTTTCGCTCAGTTTGGGGTTGTTCAGTTGTTCTTCCACAACCGGCAGAGAAAAGAGCGACACCAGGGATGGCTTTTTCATGTAGAATCGTCTGATGCAACCCAGAGTTTCCAGACCCTGCGGAAAAAATTCACATCATTTAGCTTGAGCAGCTGCGGTGAAAAAAAAATGCACTGACTGCTGTTCTACCTACAGTGCTCTTGGAAACGCTGGGCAATTTATGCCTAAAGTGGCTTCGCTCCACCTGCTCAGGAGGCCACGGGGTTGGCCACGATGACAGCACGAGAAAGCACATTCCCTCAGCTGGGTACACACTCGTCTGTTACTTCCAGCACAGTGGCTGGCATCTGGCTACTGACACAGAACACGCGTTCAACAACATGTCAACACTTGGGACCAGTTACAAATAATTTTAAGGCCAGTACAGATGTAAATCCCAGACTTCTGCATCGGTTCTTGTTAATGGGTTAGCAGTCGTTCCCACAGCAACACCCAGCAAGGCAATTTATGTGCTCTATTTGCTGAAAACTTCCAGTGTGTGTTCAATAATCTTACATAGGTGTGCATGTTATAGCTGGTATGTTAGAGACAAAAGCTCTGTCTATGGTTTCAAAACCTGTTCTTGTCATATTTATTGGTAGAGAAGTTAAAGTTCTCTGGTCTGTCAAGTGTACAGGTAATTGCTTGATTTTGTGGATTTGAATTAAAATTGCCCGGGAATCTGTGTTGCTCTCCCACATGTGCACGCCTCCCCACTATCCACTGTACTGCAGTCTTAAACCCATCCCTGATCCTGGCTGCGCTCCTGGCAGCGTTGCTGCGGCACAGGATGTAGGGACAAGCTGTGTTGGAACAGCCAGGCCAGGTGCTCGGTGCGTGACTGGTCATACGCACAGCTTGCGTTGTCACCAAAACGTGGGAGCCTTTGGACAGAAGTGTGGCATGTGTAATATGTGGAATATTAATTTCCAGTGTTGGTAGGGGAAGTCACGCTTACGGGAAGGACTGCAGCATTACTGCTGCACTTCAGATTTGAATCCTTGTGGGGGGAGGGGGGAAGGAAATCAAGGTTTCATTTGCAAAGTAGCAGTGGTGGCAATCAAACTTCAAGATGTGGGGAAAAAATATGAGAAACTCAAATTTTCTCAGCACGTATTGTTCTACAGTTAAGGCTGTTTGCCTTCAAGCACGTCTGTCAGGACAGAAGGTCTTAGTTACAGTGCTGTCTCGCACAGACACTTTTCAGTCTGACCCTCATGTCAAAGACTACCCACCGGAAAGGTATACATACATCATTTCAGAAGCGAGCGCAAATGTTAAGATCAGTAACATGGTAATTCCAAGGACGGGTAAAGCAAGGCCTCCTCCCATCCTCACTGCCAGCAGTAACGTGCTCTGGCTTGGTTAATTTCCACTAAAGGGAGAGCGCTGTTTCTCGTGGTTCATTCACAGTCCCGTTTTCCCGGGACTTCCAGCAAAGGAGCTGCCGACTCTTGTGTGTGGAAACTGAACCAGATGGGAGTTCAGAGAGCTGCCGACTCACATACCTGCAGTATCTCCAAGACGGCGACGGGCTGCAGCACCCCTGCGTAATGCTGCAGCAGCGTGCCTTCCGTTATGCCTGGCTTTGTCATGATGTGGTAGAGCACAGCCTCCATCATCCCCTTACACACAGGTTTATTCAGATTCCCATCCACAATCCTCCACGGTCTCCCAATGAAGCAGACATTCTCACAGGCCCTGCAAAAGACAATTCTAAGTTCAGCACCGTCAGGAATTATTCTTTTAGTGAGATTTCCCATCATCATCATTTCTGCGTGACACAGATTCTTGCCACACCCGTTGCCGGTGTTTGCTGGCATGCAAGGGTCAGCTCTGCAGTTGCTCTGAGCAGGGACTGATGCCCATCTCCTGGGCAGTTCCACCGACCCGAAGGATTTCACAGGAGGTGTTTGCCACCCGAGAACCCCTCTTACCACCATTATACCACCCACCCGTTACCTTGAGTCCTGGTGACCAGGAAAGCTTTGTTTGTTACTAGCTCCAATATCCTCCAAAAGTTATCTGAGACCTGCTCAATCTGCAACACGCAGCAACAGTGCTCAGATAGGAAAAAGTCCTCATTTTTAGCATTTATGGAGGCAAAAGACAGGCCCTGCATGGGAATTCACGTTTCCCATATTGCAGTTTCTCCAGGCCTTTCCTGGGCATGTGGAAGCTGAGACTTTCTGGCACTGGACTTTTTTGTGAAATAAAATTAGTTTTGTTCCTCTGATATTTGGAGCTAGTTGAGTTTGGGGGGGGGGGGGGTGAAATGTATCAGAGAAAATTTTACAGCACGCACAAATAACATTAGCAAGAACAATGGAGGAAAACACAGTGTTTCTCTATCATCAAAGCTCACTGCCCATCAAAGCATAAAACTAAGGTTTCCACATCGTTTCCTTCCAGATACTACTCCGGTAGTGCTAAGTGCTCAGTTATTCTGCAGACACCTCTGTTACTCACCGGTCCCTGGCTGCCTGGGATACATCTGGCATCAAACCTCCTGGAAAGAAAAGAACACACAGTTTTTAATTAACCCAAACTCTTTCAACTAGTGGAAGGGAAGTAAAAGGTGGCTAAGCTGTAAGATGCAACAGCTTATGCTGGAAAATGGCACAAGCGAACTACGTGGCGTGGTGTTCTCAGTGGCATGGGGAGCTCTAAGCTTGTGCTCTCACTGCCTTTACCTGTCTGCACCGTACTGTTTCCTCCCACACCCCCTTCTCGCAACCACACTTTTTGTGGTCCCGTTCCCCAATCCCAGCAAGAATTTTTATTCCCAGAAGTCTGATGACGTGGCTGAGCAACAGGCCATCCTACGGGCTGACAGAACCGCGGTTCACACAGGGAGCTGTGCGGGGTCTCGCCTCGCAGGTGCTCACGCGGGTTGTTTAACTTCATGCTCCTGGTAATCAAGCGGAAGTGGAGCAGAAGCCCGAGTAGCTGCAGACGTGAGAATGCAAACGCAAGATTTCAGCAGGGTTCAGTTTCAAAGCGAAGGCTGTCTCTGCAACTTGCATTATGCATTACATCATGGGTTTTAATTACACAATTACTTAATGTAGGTATTTCTACCACACCCAGAGGCTAACAGCTTTGGCTTAAGTGCATGTAAACCCTTCAGCTGGCCTTCATCAGTAGACCCGTAAGAACTATGTGCCTGATAGCATTACTATTTTTTCCCTCCTGCGTGACAGAGAAGAGGAAGTTACATCCAGAACAGTGCTTCAGCGGTTTCATGTTACGAGCTGCTGAAGTCTACGCCGTTCAGACAGTCCCCCAGTCTGTTTCCTGCAGGAAGGCTCCGATTAAACAATACCAAGCTCTAAGATGCTATGGATCAGTCTGCAGCCCTAAACATGGGTAACAGCAGATCTTGGCAAAACACCACATCAGCAGTTAGCTTGTGATTCAATCTGAAATCAGAGCTGATAAAACCAAAATAAAATCCCCAACAACCTACTTAATGTAAAGCTTGGCAAGAACTACCAGCTATTACAAAGGAAAACTGGCAGTAAAAATGAAATGAAAATGAAGTCAATTTGGGTTACAAACAAGGCTATTAATCTTCTCACTGGCATGTGCTGCTTTCTAGTGAATGGTTTAATGACTTTCCAACTTTCAGTCATGGGCCTTCTAGTTAGATGTACGCTAGTGGTGCTGTGTTTTCTAGGTTTAGAGATGTCCAGCATTTGGATTGAAGCCAGAGATGAGAAACTCCAGATCCAAATATGGTTTTGGAGAAGAGTGAGACATGGAAACAAGTTTCTAAGGAAAACACATTTCTGGACTAGTCACAAACATTCCAGCAATAGGCGTAGGGAGGAATCTGTGATGTATTTGAAACCTCCCAGACCTTCCAGATCAAGTAGTGTTACACTACTTTGTCTGTGAGAAACGACAGACTCTCTCTCTGGTACAGCGTCATAAAAAAAATCTAGTATTTGCTTATAAAGTGGCGCTACCCGGTTGGGATCAAGTGATGATGAGCTAGTTGCTACTTCTTGGATGCAGAGTGCTCCTACATACCTTTAGAGACTCCTGGGTTCTCCTGTAAGTAGGAGAGATCATCATCCTGCTCACTGGCTGACTGTTCAAGGCTAGGGATCTGCTGCTTGTGCTCAGTGCTGAGCTCATCACCCTCTACTTCAAGTTCTTTGTCCTCAGAACAAGACTTATCTTGTTCCTTGCAAGTGTCCACATTCACAGCCTCTGGAGCACACCCTGGGTGTTCGGCTCGGTGTTCTGTCTGCCCTCCCAGGGAGCCTGTTTCTTCATCCGTGATTAAAGCGTCCTTCATTGCAGCAGGATCAGTAACACCCGCATCAAAGTTATTTTCACTTGCACTTCTCAGACCACTCTCTGAGCCTTGGCAGAGTTGACTGCCATCTTGAAGGACATCATTTTGAGTCTTACATCTCTTCCTTGGAGGTTCTTCGTCATCACTGACGGATTGTGTATCTCTTCCCAGCTGCTCCTCCTCTCTCTCACACTCCTCTCCCTTCGTTGGTTCCGAAGGCAGGCAGTCCTGTGGTACGTCTAGGGGAGTGGTGTCTGCACCTTGCTGATCACAATCGTCTGGTTTGTTCTTCAGACAAACTGAATGCAGTAGCCACGGCTTGGCAAATACTATTGCAACCAGTCTTACAGCATGGCCTCCTACTTCTAAAACCTGCTGCATTTCAATAAGGTCCTATAAAGAAAAAAAACCACAAACACAGAACATCACAAAAATTGTCTTGGGAGCTTTCACTGGGAAATGTCAGTTTAACCAAATATCATGGAATTGCCATCTTGAACTGGCAGCAAAGAAAGAGGAAGAGCTTAGTAGAATATTCAGTTTTCTGTCCTGCTGCACTGGAGTTGAAAAGATGTTTTACCCCTTAAACTTTTCTGAAATTATAGTACAGGACATTTTTGTCCAGCTTAAATTAATTTAAAATGTAACTGGGAAAGAGTATTTTGCTTCCAGAGGTGAATGCTGGCACCTCTAAGTTTCTGAAACAGTTTGTTCCTATCTTTAAGTAAGTGCTGCCTTCCTAACTTTGAGGTGAGATTGCTATCAGGTATTGGGATGTGATCTGTTGCCTAACATAAATAGCTTTGTTCAATTTATATTTGCTTCCTACAGCCTGGAAGACAGTCCCACTCAAGGGGAATAGTAAGCATGCAAACATTAACGTAGGGAAAGCAGCTGGCTGTAAATCCACCTGAATGTACTGCTCCAAGCTCCTGGTGCCTTCAGATTCTGCGTCTTCATAGCTGCAGAAACGTTTGCTCAGCTCAGCTTTGCAAATTCCAAAGTGGGAAGTGGCCTCTATGGCATTACGGATCTCCAAAACAGCAGCTACATCTCTGGGATTATAGCCATAACGTTCTGTACACTCGTGAAGAAACCAATCAACCTTGTAATTTTCTTCTTGGATTTTTATCAGCCTGGTAAAAGCTTCAGGGAGGCAGGAGACTCCCACAGACGTGTTATCGAGCAGAGAAGAAACTGCAAAGCAAATAAAAAATGAGTGGATAAGCTGTGAAGCACTTGTTACGATGCAATACACTACAGAAAGATAAATATTCTGAGACAGACAGATTAGAGGTGTTCTAGACTACTGTAATTAAAAACAGAGCTCAGTTTTCCACCTTCATTGCTGCAGTTTCCTTTTTTCTTTCTGCCTTACATATTTGTCTCTGAAAAGACCTGTAGAAGAAGAGCAAGCTGGTTTACAAGGGCTTACCCTCACATCAGAGCGAAATATCACTGACAGACAGTGCAGACTTGCTGGTATTCTCTCTAACACTAGGTCAGCTTAACTTGAAGTTAATGAGGGAATCATCACCTTTTTTCTTGAAGAAGGTCAAGTGAAAAGTCTAGGGCAAGGAAATGCTGTGGAGGACCCTACTGATCGAAAAACTGGAAGCAGCTGATTGATGGCCGAAAACTATTGGCCAAATATGGGATAAACTAGAGGCTGACAATGTCTTAGTACAATTTGTGTAACAAAGCATCTCTGCGGTTGAGACAGGCCCATCACTGCACAAAGGTGACACCCCCCTCCCTCCCCCCCCATACAGAGTATTCAGAAGCTGAAGAGCATAACACCTTTTTCCAGTCCCGGATGATTAGAGGGCGGCTTTGGCACTGTTCTTCCCTGCTCCTCGCCCTTTTAACTGCAGGCTGCCTTTGCGTCGTGCCCTGTGGGACACTGCGATGACAGCTGCGCTTCTTTGACAGCCGAGGAAAAATGGGAACAACTGTCATGAGCCGCCAGCTCAGCAGCCCTGGAGGGCATGCGTGGCAGCAGAGATACGAGAGAGCATTTCTATTTTACCTCTGCCAGAACAGCAACAGGAAGGGGCAGGGACAGCGCTAAATCTTCCAGCTAAAGAGCTAAATAGCTAAAGGCTTTCCTGGGTACATCTGTGTTACAGATGAAAGGAAGATGCTCTTCCAGACGGGAGAGTGCTGATAAATTGCAAATATTCAAGCTGTAAACAGGATAAAAATGTTTAAATTACTGTAGGTAAAAGGCCAGAGATAGAACACCACTATTTCAGGCACTTGCATGAGACAAGTAAATGTGAACTGCCATTCAAGGAGCTCTGAAAGATTTTCTTTTCTCTTTACAGAAGATAAAGCCCGGGTGTGACATAATATGGTATTTTAAGTTGCAGGAGGGACTGAAAAGCCTCCTGGAGAAGGGATAACAGAGCAGAGGACAGACTTTCCCCTTTGGATTAATAGTTTCACACAACATGAAATACAGGCAAGGACTTGTTACCAAAAAAAGGTGCGTCTAAATCAACCACCTGTTTAAGTCAGGAGAGAAAGCATTACAGGGCAAACTGCGTGTGTAATGAAGAAAGAATGCTCCTGTTAAGAGGCTTTGTTCAAGTCAGTTCCTCAGCTCACGAGTTCGCAATCTTTCCTATTCCAATCCAGTTCTGTTGGAGATAGGCCAAACAGAAACTCACCTGGAGAGCTGAGTCTTCCTGGAACTGGTGTAGATCGCAGCTTAACCTTCACCTGGCAGGAATTGACCACAATATTGTCACTGGGACTCAGGTTGCGCGTGCTGACAATTCCTGGGGCACAGTAGCCTCTCATCAGTAAGTAATTGGTATGAGATGCTTGGCGAGCTTTTACTTCTATTCTCCGTTTGCCTCCAGAGCCGTCATCTAAGTCATCATCATCGTCGTCGTCATCCTCAAGTCCTTCTTTTCCCAAACTACAGCAGAGGTGTTTTGTTTGTTTGTTTGTTTGTTTGTTTTTCCAAAATAAGAAAGTGATTCATTACACTGAGCAGAGCAAGAACAGATGCTGAGAACAAGCAACTACAAAAAAGAAAATGCACCAAAGGTCCCTGGAAAAGGAAACTTTCTCTTTTTTTCAAACATGTTGAAATGAACCCAAAATATCTCAGCTTACACTGCTGAACCTCTTTGGTTCAGCACGCTTCATCATGAGGGAACATCTGTCAGAGCACAAAGGCTGAGACCGTAAGGGACACTGCAGTACAGGGATGACAGCGTTTACTTTTAAGGGAGAAAAGGTGAAGGAAGAATTACACAGCAAAGGTTCCAGTTACTTTAAAAAAGAAGGAAAAAAACCCCCACCAACAAAAAACCAACACAAAACAAACTGCAGACAGCCTCAAAGCAAAGAAAGATTGTAGCAGCAGCCAGGATAAATTTCCCAGAAACAAACTTCGTCAAACCAATGGTGTCTCTTTCCAGGGCACAACAAGAGTCATTAGGGATAACGGTGGAGGCTCTGAACAGCCTGATCCAACTCTGAAGTTGCCTCTGTTTTAAGCAGGTTACGCCAGAGACAACTAAAGGCTCCTTCCAGCCTTTTCTAAGACGCGGCAGACCTTATGTACTTTCTCTTAAAACATATTTAAAACCAAAAGGGAACACATCATTCAGAAAAAACAGTACGAGTACATAACCGGCTGGAAAAGGGGACTCAAATGCCTGTACTCGGCACTGGACTAGTCCAGGGTTCAGTGTAGTTTTGCTAATGACCCGGGCGATAAAATAGCTTATTGAGTTTGCACAGGATCATTGAACTGGAGAGACTGCAAGCGTATGAAAAGACAGGATTTCCATTCAGAAGATTTCCAACAAACTGGGGAAATAGTCTGGAAGAGAGCAGGAAGCAATTTCATCTGGACAAATGCATGTTATTTTTATTATAGTACTATGCACCTGTCCCCACCCTGAGGTGAAACAATTAACTAGGTAACGGAAAAGAAACCTATTGTAGTGACTCACAGGAATCGTAAGCTGTACATGAATCACCGCACTGGGGGGTTCTGGCCTTTTTTTTGGCCAGACTAAGGCCATTCCTCATCTTGCGATGTATTAGCAGGTGCATCGCCTATAGAGCATGATGTAATTGGCACAGACAGGCCAGCAGGAGCAGGGCATTTGTTTTTTGACACCACAGTTCAGTGCAGAGGAAAACAATGAAAGACAGAGATCCAGATAACATGAATAACATACCAAAAACACAACTAAAGGCACTGAGGCTGCTCATTTAAAAGAATAGCATATTATGAAAAGACGACTATGATAACAATCTTCAAATAGGTAATAAGCTGCTCGAAAGAGAACAGAGTAGTTTCCATGTCTATTGGCAATATAACAGGAAGCAATAGGTTAAACTATAGCAAGAGATTTTATTTTAGTTGCACTCTTAAGAAAACATGTAATGATTGTAAGGATAACTGTTCATAGGATTAGACTGCCTAGGGAGAGTTTCAATTTCAGTGGTATTCAATTACTGGAGGTTTAAAAAAGAAAAAAACCAAACAAATCAGAGAGGAGACAATACAGAGAACGAATGCTGCAGAGACAGGTTCACTGATAAAGCCGAAACCTTGTCACTAATCCTCTTTAGCCCTTGAAACGCGAAGGTACACCGTTGATAAAAATGCTCATCTAGCACACGTTGCTCTCCGCATTGGCTCTGCTGGCAATGAAGTGCCTAGCAATTTCTCACGTATGTGAAGACAAACGCAGTCCAAGGTTATAATGACAGGTACCAACTCAAGTGCCTTTCAGTCTTCAGAATGCTGCCTCAGAAATAAGAATCTAAACCATATCACAGCTAAATGTGCCACAATACAGTGCAGAAAATGCTAATGCCTGCCCAGTTTAATTTAAGTTACCCCCAAACCATATTTAGTAATAAAAATAACAGTCTTTACCTTTTTATCACTTCATTTTCAACCATAGTGCTGTCCACCACAACTATCTGCTCTGGGATTCTCACATTCACAGATACAAGTCCCAGGGAGAACAGGGAAAGCATCGCCACGCACTGGCCACCAGGTCCATCCATAGGAAATGCAATCATGCCTTCTGATGCGTTGTTTTCCTGATCTTTAAAGGAGAAGTTATCTGGCTGGTCTGATTTTTCAGCATCCTTGAGCTTCTCAAGGAACTGAAAGGACTCTGTACAAATCGTACTGGGAAACCGCCATGTAAAAACTCTGGGGAGAAAAAAAAATTCAAAGCAGCACAAAACTTTCATAATCTGTTCTTACTGTCTGTGAATTTTAGACCCATGGTAGCACAGGACAGCCAAACAGTTGAAGTTCCATGCTAGAGCTGGTCCCTTCTGCATCTGCTTTCACAGTCCTTTCACTAGTTCCAGAACATTAGGGATTTATGCACGATCTGAAGGTCAGGCACTATATAGCAAATGCAAAGTAAAGATCTCATCTTCTGCTTGAGCACCGAATACATTTACAGTTCAACTCTCCGGCCCCATCCCCGACATCCAGGTACAGTGCAGCCCAAAGTAACTGGACAGTAAAAGCAAGCAACCATCGAAATGACAAGAGCACCAAAGAAACCTCTCCACTACATCTAGGAACCTGGGCACTACCTCTCCCGTCCTCTGCGTATGTCTTTGTAAAGGCTTGCCCAGCAAGCTCGGCTCTATTCTCTGTACGGCCCCAGCTGCCAACTGAATAAAGGGCTACGTGTTACATTCCTCTCTGCAGCTTCAGCTCCGATGGTCAGGTTCTTTGCTCTAGATATGTCCTGTGTATTCTCTCCCCAAGCCAAACATGCCTGGGTAGGTTCTTTTTATTCGTTCGAAGAGTGACCATTCTGACACTCACCTGTAGTAAGTCTGAGACAGCTGATATGACATGGGTACAAAAGGCAAAGCCCGGCTTTTCTTTGGTCCCAGCGTGTGGTTTACTCGGCGGCGATTGACCAAGCTTCTCTTCTGACACTCTAGGAAAGCCTTCACGAGAATGTCATCCCGGTACTCCCGGTACAAACGGAATGTCTGCAAGAAATCCCCATTCAATGTAAAAGGCCGCGTTAGCTCCAAATCCACTGTTCAACTCACCTACTCGAGGTTTACATTAACTAAATTAATGTGGAGCTACAAGTCAGAATGTAAATGATACATATAAATTCACTTAACTATGCTATTCTATTCCTTTTATGGGATTCCAGGCTTTCCACGGTAAATGCCAATTAAATTAACTAAACACTGCAGAACACTTGACATTCAAAATAGGATCAGGCTCCCACTAGAGTTACATACATAAAAATGCTCATTTGCAACACATTTTGGTAGATTCTTCCCATCATTTTACCAGAAGCATTTGCTTCCGTAAGCTTGGCTTTCTAGGCTCCACTCTTTCCTGCTGATGAGATATTAAACTCCCTTTGAACTTCTAACTTTAATCTTTTTAAGTGCCTGACTGGTAAGATGATACATTTTTGTGGTCCCCAACGCTGAAGGAGAGGCTTCCCAACACCAGCGTCAGCTGGACAGTAGGACTGTCCTTGTGTTCTCTCCTCCAGCACATAATTCCAACTGCTCACACGGGCACTAAATCATGATACAGTTTGACCTCATGAAAGGGATGTGGAGTTTATTTCATATGATTTTTAGGGATTGCTTCAACCTCACATCTTGCAGTCTTATCCTCGGAGAGAAAAGCAACATACTGAAAATCTACCTAGAATACATAATTTCCTAAAAGCAGAACAGAATAATCTCCAGAAAATGGACACAGATTTGAGTTTCTGGGTTTCTTTTCTCCCGTTTGAAAATGGCATATATCAAAGTAGGAAGAAGAAAGTCTTCAGAGTTGTATAACCAGTAAAGTTTGGTACAGATACTATACCTGAAACGACTGGCAAGATTTCATCTGGTTATCTGAGAGTGCCAGAGTGCTCTGTATCAAGTTCTGTAGCACTAGAAAATGAATATCATAGACACTGAAAGAGAAAAGAAAAACAAACGACTTTATTCATAATGATTTTTGAGCATGAGGTGCCTAACTATTAAACTAGCACAAAAATACACAAACTCAATCACGTGCTTCTGAAATAGATGTAAAAGGCATGCGATCCCTACAGCTGAGGATCATTCACGTAAAGGAGCCTGTTACATTTTCCCTGACCTTCCACCCTGAATTCCTGGATCCGTCCAGATAACCCGACACAAAACAAAGTTCTCTTTGCTAACATCTTCTCTTCAGGTATAGCACCTAGACAGAAAACATACACTGTTGTCCTAATGATAACAGACCACCATTTTGAAAAGGGCACTGCTGCTATCATTTTATACATCAAATCTATAATGTATGTCAGAGCTCCTTACAGCCCTGTGAAAGTATTTTTCTATTAATAATTTTATACACTGCAACAAGCAGATGAAAAATGTACTGAATTAGAAGAGTATGTGACTTTCATAGATGGGAGGGTTGACATGACCTTGGCGTCCTCATGGGAAAAAACGGTACTACAGCTACTCACCTGCTTAGACTATCCTCTTTTGTGTTTTGATTTGTGTCTTCTCCAATCGCCAAAACTCGAAATCTAGTTATGGGAAGGGAAAGGAAAGCACTGAAACAAAAGTAACATTCTGCGATTTTAGATCAACCGTGAAGCCCAGAGGCTGACAAGTGCAACTACTAATAAGGCAAGCATGGACACAGCGCAGGGGAACCATCTGCTCCAGCAGCTCTCTGCACAAGTGTCAGAAAATTAAAAGAACTGTCCAGATCAATCTCCCTCACTCCACTAAGCTCTCTGCTGACAAGCAGGTAAAGCACGTTGACAGGAGACAGTACGGAACTGTATGGGTTTGCTATTCCATTGAGGTTTTGGACTTCCAGTGACCCTCAGCAGCACTTTCACTGTAACGTACAGCTCTTCCCCAAGTAAGAAAATGTACAAAGGTGCTAAATTTGTTATCAGAAAATGGTTTGAGACCCAAATTTTCACATTTCTCTCTAAGTGTTGTTCATCACGAAGAAGCTTGATGATCTGGGGCTGGAGAACATGACACAAGGCTGAGGGCTCTTCTCTGTCGACAGTTTTAGCAGCACTGAGCTGATTGAGCTAAGCAACCAGCTACAAATTGTGATATGAAATGGGGCCAGTTAACCTGGAAAATGGTAAAGGGAAGTCTTCTACTGCATTAAAATGTTACACCTGAGTACCAACATCTCTAGTAGCAAAGCTGAGGATTTGACAATTTATCAAAATCTGACATTGTGAACTTCTGGTTTACAAGAAGTCTTATTTAGAAAGATGGGAATAGTTTAAAATAAGAAAGCTTCTGTGAACAACAAAGTGAGTTATATGTACTTAGAAAGTATGGATTTGAAAGAAACATGGCTTGTTGTATTTACTGAAACTTCTTTTGATGCTAAGTGTACAAGTAACAGAGGGTGTAAAGCATGCACAGCAGAGAAGAGGTCTACTCCACACGGCCCTCCTCTCTCACTGTCTCAGCCCAGGCGCAGAGTCAAAAGCACCATAAGTAAAATACTTGGAAAAGAGTTCCTGCAAGGTATCCGGAATCTCAAGTTTGGGATTCCCCAGGGTTGAACTGAATTTCTCTTTCAGTCTTTCCACAAACTCTTTAAACTCCTTTGCACAAACCTGTGAAAACAAGAGATAGAAATGTTATCAACCTCAACTTGTTCCAGTGGGAAAAGACCCTCTACTTTTAAGGTGTTCATGGAAAACCCTAGCAGAAACAGCTGGGTTTGAATTATCAGGTTGGAAACAGTAAGACACACAAGAGGATGAAGCAGAAAAGCTCTGTGGAGGTTGCGTTTGCTGATTTACTGATCAGTTGCAGGTTCTGTCTGTGACCAAGCTCATGGCTACAGACAACCCACCGTGAACATATTAAAAACAATTACACTGAATTAACAGCATAAGATCTCTTGCTAGAGCTTTGTTTAAGCTTCTGCTTAAGTCTTTTTTTCTCTTCATACCCTTCAGGCGTTATCATGTTCTCCATTAAGTCTGTTTGTACAATCGTGGCTTGGAGGACGCCCGTTAAACAAGCGGGACAGTTCTGCATCTCTCTGGAAACAAGATTTTATTTGCTTCCAGAGACAGACTTTAGGGATGGGGACACATGCATTTAATTCAGCAGTGTCTCACCACTGAACAACAAACAAAAATTAATCTAACAACAAAACTGGTTGGGATTTTCTGACAATAATATGAATGTCATTCCTGGATAAAAACAAAGAAAATCTTGCTGTGACATTGTTACAGTTCTGAAGAGGTTTTGAAATTAAAAATGGAATTGTTTGCACTGAAAGTGTAAATAACTTTTCAATTTGAAATTGTGATTGATTTAAGCCATATAAAGCTCAAAAATGAAATAAAATCTTTTGACTGGTCAAATAAGGTTTCTCTCATAAAATTTGCTTATATTCCTGCACTCACCCACAGAAGCTAAGGCAATATTTCGACGTGCAACTGGAAATTACAGAGCAAAAGTGTTTTCTTGCTCAGGTAACAAAGAGGATGAGAAGATTAAAAAGAAACCAAACAAACCCAGTGCATATGGATGCTCAGGCATGGATGTTTACAAAGCAGCACACTGAAAAAACAGAATTCTTGCTGCACAGCAGTGCTGTTTCCGTGCCTTTGGAAGACTGCCTGTGTCCACTTTAGTCTCAAAATAGCAATGCTGCTGCAGTTTTACAGTGATGCTATTTTTAACATAGCTAAGGGTACAAGGGAGAGACAAGATATGAAATCACAGTAATCAAAACAGTGCAAGTGCTCAGTAATCCAAACAACGTGAAGTACTCTATGACCTTTAGAATACTTCCCTCCTACCTGTGGATCTTCATAATTATTTTCTCTATTCATGAAATCTTCAATGAGGGCTTTATCTTGGTAAACCTCAGCAAGGCAAACTCTGCAACAGACACAATTGAAGGTGTTGTACATAGTTGAGATTTTCTCAGTTCGATACAGATTTGATAGCACTAGGGTGCAAAAAAGTTTATATTTGTATTTACATTTATATTTACATTTACATTTATATTTACATTTACATTTACATTTATATTTATATTTATATTTATATTTATATTTATATTTATATTTATATTTATATTCACATGAAGTAAGACAGTAATCCTTGGAGGAGCATATCCCTTCACTTAATTTCAGGAGAACTTAGCCTATACCTAGAACATAGACAGAAACCTTCTTACTTATAATTAAGATAGGTCTGTGGATTTCTGACAATATAACGAGCTCTTCGTCCAACGGAATGAGAAGTTTTATCGAGGGATTCCTCAAAGCTGGCATGCATGATATCCCGAACTACTTGCCATGGAACAAAGGGCCCTTTTACCTGTGTGAAGAACAAAGTGTTTGGAGTTAAAATTCAGCTTTTACGTACACAAATGATGATTAGAACCAGGATGAATTCCTAGGACTGACGCTATGTGTGTTCGGTACACAGAGCCCTTAAGCAGAGGTCCTACCTTTGCATTGAGCACATGACTAGCAATTCGGCACAGCATGAGCAGGCTGTCTTCTTGCACTGTCCAGGTGACACGCAGACGTGTCATCCTCTGCAGGGCACTCTGGTCAGCTTCATCATGGTAGCGGAGTCTTTTGCTTTTTTCTACAGAATCCTCTTCTAACAAATCCAGGAAAAAAAAAAGTTCTCAGCAGCTACATATTCTGATTAATTCAAACTCCTATCACAGGCAGTATCAGCACCAATTGGAGTTTGAAAGAACAAAAGACAAAAGCAGAGCAGGAAGTAGCAGTTGAGAAAGTAAAATGCATTAACACCTCTCCCAGGAATGAGAAAAGGAGGACTACCTAGAGCACCATGCCATGACAAATCTTTAAGCCAGTTATCAAAAGCTGACGGTGAATTGCAAGGAGTTAATGTGGCACAGACACAATTAGCATTTCTTTGGTCTGTATAGTACAGTAGTGCAATCATGATTCACATGCAGGTAACAGTTACAGCACGCTGCTGCTCTCCTCCAGAGCTAGTGTACAGCCCCAGGACATCTGAGCCTCTCACCTGAAATAGGCAACCCAAAGAGACGGCCAGCAAGTTTCCGTTTCCCTCGCTCTGTGACAGTCACACCGGCTTTTCTAAAGCAACTTACAGCAGGCATACGCATTAAAAAGAATGCTGCTTTTTCCTGATGTGTTAGTTACGTACCTTTCTTCGTCTTCTTTGTCTTCTTTCCAGTGTCTTTCTTAAGCCTCTTCCTCTTTTGGCTTTTTCCGCCTCTCACTCGTTTGGTTCGATCCTCAGTCGGTTCTTTACTTATTTCAATACATTCCTCTTTCTTGGCAAGTGACCCAGATTCTACCTGTCCTTCTCCCAAAATATTAATTTCTTTACCTAAAATGACACATATTTACAGTAGTGGAGCTTTACAGCAATTACATCCTACAATATGAAGGTATAAAGAGCAAATGCCGAAGTTTCAGTACATTAAAAGACAGATGCCCTCTCAGACTTGCCCTTTGTTAGTCATGTCATTTCATGTCACTTCTCAGCAGCTCACACAGAATAAAATCCCACACAAATGAGGAATCATCAAGTAATTACTAAGTCTAGTGTACAGTGCACAAACACAAGGGAACTGAGTTGAGGTTTTATATTCAACCTGAAGCATTTCCTCCTCCTTAGCTTAAATGTTAGGCTATGCAATTTTAACAGTGCCTAGTCGTACAAAACATCGGTCCCTCTAGACATTCTGCAAACTGCACATCAGAAATTATAAAGGACAAATATTGCTGTTCTGTGGGAATGGAAGTTATTTACACATCTACTTTACTGCCCCAGAAGCGTCCCAGATTGCCGTAAGGAGACTGGAATAACCCACATCATCCATACTGGGTTTGACAAAGACAGTAACAGCTGTAATACAGTTACAGACCCCACCGCCAGCATCACCACCTTACCTCCAGTACTGAGTGGAAGGGGGTGTTTTGTTAAGAAGGTTTGGAGTCTCACTGTCCGTCCATTTTCAGAAACTGTACTTTCCTAAGACAACACAGCTTTCAAAAAGGTGATATGCAAAAGGAGTGCACTGGTTTGAACATCACTATACACAATATCCTTTGAGTAGCGTCAGAAACAAATTTTCAGAATAAAGGAAAAGATCCCTGGCTACAATGAATAATTCATTTGTCTTGTTACTACCACATATCTGAACGGCTCTAGAGCTTTTGTTAAATCATACTGCAATGACCACTAGATTACGAAGGTTAGAACTTCAGCAAATCTCTTCAAGTTTAAAAGAAGTCATCACTGGAAAAGAAATGCTTGATTGTTTCACTGCTACAGATGCTGAGCAGAATTTTCCCTAAAACAGTATTTTTTCAAAGCATTTTATGTTCCAAAGGAACTTCTAAAAAGCACGAAACCAAAATGCAAACACAAACATTGACTAAATGCCTCCTACACCATATTCTATCCATCTCAAATCTGAGCCCACACTGATTCCAATCTATTAGGAGTTTTGCCATTCTCCACAAAACCCATTTCTTTGGTGTGGAATTCACTGGTGACAGAAATTGGTCACAGACGTGGAGAGGAAAGCCAAGACTGAAGAACTGCAGGAGGTGCTGTTAATGCTGAACTAGGTGACAGAACAGTAGATGAAATTCTGAGTAAATGATCCTGCCCAAGGTCAAACCAAGCAACTCTGAGTTTACATATACACTGACAGGATCTAATCTGACCACTACTTAGGGCAGGGCAACTACAGACAGTTCTGTGAAAGTACCTGTTCAATGCTTGGTAATGGTCAAAAAGAAAAGCAAGTGTAAGGAATTCTTAGGCAAGGAGAGCAATGCTGTGAAGCTATGTTGTCCACAGCCGAAATACACTACATGATTATATTTTAACCACAAAAAGGATATAGTAGAATGAGAACAGGTTAAAAGAAAGGCAACAAAATAGTGATTACAGGCAGAACAGGTTCCATGCTGGCAACAGTTAAGTAATCTTGTAGATGCCAGTCTTTAAAAAGAGATGATAATGGGACACACGAGAGATGTTTACAAACTCAAGTGAAACAGAAAGGGTAACAGAGAATGGTATTTTTCACTGCTTCCTTTAGTACTACAATTATTAGGGAGCTTAAGCCATCAAAAGGAAGTGGTGACACATAATAGGACTTTGAAACACTTTGCTACACAAAGTTGTGGATACTAAAAGATTTACATGTGTCCAAAAAACAATTAGACAGATTAATGCTAAAAGAAAAAGCTATTAACAGCTTTGAAGCATCACTCCCAGGTTTAGAATGGCATTTTGCCAAACTTGCAGACAGCTGGGAGAATATTCTGAGGAAACATCACATGTCTACCTTGCTCTTACAACCTTCCCTACAAATCTTTTACTGGCAACCATCAGAGGCAGGGCATTAGGCAGAACTGGGATGGCCATTCTTATTTGCATATGCTGGGCATATTCCTAGTAATTTTTTTTTAATTTATTTTTTGTTTCCTCTGTGTGTATTTCCTTGTTCTGGATGTTTCACTTTTCATCTGACAACTTCCAACATTTCAGAATGGCAAGAGTCACCACTAAGTAACCTAAATTGCTTGCTTAATAAAGTATTTCTTCTTTGGTTGAATGTATTATCAAATTCAGTTCAGATAAAATTTACATCCAATTCTTTCATTCACTTCAGCGCCAAGATTTACCACATTTGGCATTCATTTCTTCCCAGTGATGCAAAGCCTTACTGAGACACATGGCTGGGAAACCACACAAGCAGTAAGATTTTGCAATCAGTATCTCAACCTTAAGAATATTAAAATTTGGAAAAGTCACTACAGTACGCAAATTCTAAAATACCCACCTTCCGAGTCTTATTGATGATGTAGCTTGTCCAGATCCAATTGCGTTTTAGATGCCCATAAAAGCTGGAATCCAGACCTGCAGCTCCTAGCCCATCTCCGGGGATAGTTCCATCACAAACCACCTCCCGGCTGCCTCTAAGAGAAAGAGTAACAAAACATACAGTAATTATTTTGTAAGAACAGCTAAGAAGGCACTCCCTAAGTGATACACTTGCAACGTGTAGAACTCTCACCATGCTCTCCCAGTTTAGATAGGGCTGGCAACGAAGAGGAGTAAAAGAGATGGTCCCTCCCTTAACCCTGTTCCATAAGTGCGACAACAAGGCTTTTCCATTGAGTTTTAATCCCTGATATTTAACGACTGAACTTTTTTCAGTTTAAAGATTACACACAGAGCAACTTCATTATTGTCAACATGGCCGTTGGAACTTAGTTAAAATGTTCTTTGCACTATTCCTGCCACAGAACTAGAGAAAACACCTGTTCAGACGAAAAACTTTCTCAGGACAAGCATGGGCAAAGTCTTTCAGAGGAACTAAAGGCCATCATAACACTGCATTTTGCACACTGACTGTCAAGCACTGGTGTCTCCAGTTTTCTAAGAAATACATCAAAGCTTGTTTAAATACACATACAAGCCAAGCAATTCTCTCCCTGATGAAACTAACGATGAATAGCATGTAATGGACAAACTGGGTTTTTTTTTCTTCTTTATAAATACAACACTTTGCAAGAAATCATGGAGACAAACTTACTTCTAAAAAAAAAAAAAAACAAATGACAAATAAGCTTTGTGTATGCAGTAGATACGACAGCTCTGACAATCCAGTAACAACACCAAAGAGTATTTTTGAAATCCTGTTTCGCCTTATGAAAGACTTTTTTGAAAGCTACCAGGAAAAATATTATTTCAGTAAAGCTTTCAATAAAAAACTCTTCCATGATAACATCACACCATCAATTAAATCCAAAAACTGTTCTTGACCTTAAAGATGTTGCGGTCATCTCCGGCCTAACTGCAGGACAACACCAGATCTCCAATTTAAAAGGTGTCTAATGGAAACCATATGCAAAAGCTGACAAGTGGAACTGAACAGAATTTTTTTCTATCAGCAAGGATCAGTGGAATTTGGTTCCCTCAACTCCATTAATTTAAGATAACTTGTTATATTTACCTGCAACGCTCAACTAACTGAAAATACTTTTAAACAGACTGTTTATTAAAACAATAGAATACTGATAAAACTAACCCACAGTGCAGAACGCTCATTATACGAAGTATAACTGGCATTCTGCATGGCTGTCACAGGTTATAAGTATACAATCCTCTGAAGTATTCTGGTTGTGATTAGGCAGAAGATTAAGTGCTCCAGAGATCACTTCCAGATTTCACCAGTGTACACCAATACTATTTTAGAGATGAATCTGTAAACAATGTGCAGCAAAGTGCAACACAGGAGAGAATTCAGAATGTGACACCAGGGAGCTACTGTAGCTACAGAGTACTTCAGATACCACGATACAAAGCACAGGAACAGAGAATCTTTAAATTTTTCCCTTGCATTAACTGTACTTAAGAAGCACTCCTTCCCTCTCAACTGCTTTCCCCAAGACTCTTGCAACACACATTTGTATGACTTTGGAAGGAAAGCCAAATCTGGTTTTCCCATTCCTCTAGCATGAAAACTTGCTTGGGAGACAAGTTACTTGTAAACATGATACATAACTACAAGTTTTTTTAAACAGAGAGCCTCTGAATTATAAAAAAACCCCACCCTCACAACACCCAACAGAAATGGTGGAGTCTTAACTGCATTTTCTGTTGAGTAACATTCTCAGACCAGAACAGTTCTTTTTGCCCACTCTATTCAAATAGTAAAATAAGGATGAAGATGACATACGTGGTGTATTCCAACATTGCACACTTCCGTTCCAGATTGTGTTTATTCACTGCTGACTCTTGTTCCATTTCTACATCTAGTGCAGTCTCCTCTCCTTGAAGATTACTTTTCTTTGAACGAGGACAGCGGACAACTCCTAGACATACAAATGGTTTTGACCATCAGCACAAGAAGCAAGACTTCCACTCCTTTTCAGTCCACACTGCTATGGCAAACTACTGCTCCCAAACAGTACTAACACTTTTACCACTTCTCCAGAAAACATGCTACCTTCTTACAGAGGCTAATGGTGTTCCAGTCAATTTCCAGCAGACGGCACTAACTTATCCAAAATGGTATTCAGGGCAGAAGTAATGTGAGGCTGATATCCTTTATGACGAAAAAAATGCAGCAGTTCACTGATATTCTAGGCATGAATCACAGCCTTTCAGATACTCAAACATGGCAACAGTCCTCAAGAAAGGCGGTGGTAGGTTGTGACTGCTAAAACACAGTGTGAACATTCTTCATGTCTGACACCTTCATGTTGCAGATATGTTTATGGTATAGCAGAGGAGTCAGGTGATGATTTTATAGAGTAACAGAACTCACAGGTAGAAAAAAAAGCCCTCACACAATTTCTAGCTTAATGATGTATTTTTTTTAGATGTGTACTTCTTGTAGCTGTAAGTCCTATTTAAAAATGTAAAGGAACCAACCATGAAAATAAACTCCAGAAAACTGGGGTGCATGAACTCCTTTCATTTCCACTTCTCATCTAACTCAGTCTACTTATTAGAAGTTTTAGCAACATGTTTCTAAGGAAAAGGGGCCTCTGCCGTAGCTGGCGGAGAGCTATGGCCAAAATATACTAGTAACTATTTTCAAAAAGGCTTTTCCGTAGCTGGATTAGAATCTTTCAGGGCTATTATCAAATATGATACTTCTAACAGGACAGCAATGTTTTTCCTTTACCACCGCTCTCAAAATTTCAAGTGCATGTCAACTTCATAGAATTACATGGACAGAACTTATAGCTTTTCTTGATAGACAAGGTGATCAGCCAAGAGAACAAAACACCGGAAATGACAAAACAGAGCCTCCCACAAGTTTTAGGAAAGGAGGAGGAATTGTGGTATGAACAGAATAAACAGTAAAGGTGATAAAAACGTACAGTTATATCATACCCAATGGTGTGTTAAGGCAGACACACTGCAAATCAAACCAGAAGTTCTCCACATCCTGCATGGTATTCAGAACATATAAACGTCTCTCGAACGGACGACTGCTACGAGCCAGGTTATAGTGGGGGTCACAGATAGTGGTATCAACAATCACAGCATTTCTCTTCATATACACAAAGACCTGTCAAACACAGTATGTTTCAGGTGGGTAGGTAAAAGTCATTGAAATTGTCTAATTTACAGGACACACAACTTAATGTAGCTTAGGACTCCTTAGCATTGTCTCAGTCTTTGCTGTTCTGAGCCAGTACTCTGATAGAAGACACACCCATCCCCACCCTATTGCACCGTATTCCTTTGCCAGCAATCCAGAAATTTCGTGTCTAAATTTAGAACAGTTTCTTTTTCCCCTTTTGCACAGGATATTCTGAGTTTCCACAGAGAGTGACTATGTCCTACAAGCTCTCATTCAGGATTTGAACAGATATGTTTTGGGGCCTAATTATCTTTCTCATCCTCATAAAGTATATGCTGGGACTGCTTTCTCCTTTGCATGTGCTTTCTATTTATAAAAAGATGTGTACGAATATCATTATTTTACTCTGATCAGTGACTTTATTCTGTGTCAGACGTCCAGTGCCTAACACCTTGATGGAACGAAATGTGGCACGCTCATTTTTCATAAAGTGCTGCCAGCCTGGAACCTCCCAGATCATTATTGTGTGCAGCGTTCAGCATTCTACATTTCAGTAGTGTCTTTCCAGAGAAACAAGCAAAAGTTATCTGCACAACTTGCAATATGTCCCTTAGATCTGAAGGTTTGCATACACGTCTGAAACATCAGTATTTTACTTAACTATTTAAAGGTAATTACAAACCCCAAGTCTGGCATTTATTTCACTGGACAAAAAACATGAAGAAGAATAGCTAAATGTTTAAAAAAATTACCTGGTCTTTGTCTTGAAATTTCTCTGTTGGGCCAAACTGTATCAGTCCCATATAACATAATCTTTGAAGGTTTTCTACCACTGAAAAGATGTACCTCCTGCAGCAATATTAAGAGTATTACAATTAGCACTCATGAAAACAGTAAAAATGATACCAGAAAACGTGCCATTTTCATGCAGCAACCTGAAATTTCAGGAAACCACTGCTTTTTTGAAATACTGAGTTTTAGAATTTCTGAAGTGCTATTTTTGTTTGCATTGTCAGCCTATGGAAAACATATAGTATCCCAAAACTCCAAATTTCCTTTCCTCAAATCACAAACACAGTATTTTAGCCAAATACTAACTAAAATTTTGCTAGCAAAGAACAAAATTAGCCAGAAATACAATACGTAAAAATGAGTTACACAAGGTCAGAACACCAGCAGCTCTGCAGACAATTTCATGTTACGAAAAGCAGACATAAGTAAGCAAACATGACCGCTAAGTATGGGCAGATTAAGCCTTCACATGTGTACACTCAAAGAACAGGGCAACGGTCCTTGTAGTTAAGGTTGTTTAGAATTACTGCTCCAAGAAACTGCTTTCAGTTGCTTATCGCTTTTTTTTAGAGCAAAAAGTGCAACATTTCCCATGCTGTATATCTACTTGTATGGCAAAATTCTGGAAGTTTCACGAAATTCGTTCACAAGATCTAGTTTCTGAGAGCGAGTTTGTCAAAAATTCTGCTTTGCCCACATTTAACTCGTTAAGATCCATGCAGTTACACAGGAATTGTATTTTGGCAGGAGTTTTCTCTGCGGCTCAGAAAGATCATTTGACAAGCCTAGAAATACTGAAGCAAATTCGGCCGAGTTAGAAGTTGTAGTGAATGCCGGGGGGTAAAGAAACAACTTGGTTGTATGTCGTAGTGTTTTGCATAAACCTGTCACATGGAGCCTGCAGATTTCAGAAAATACCATAGAACCAGTTTCCTTGTTACAAGGATTTAGCAAGTAACAGGTCAGGAATTGCAAACCTGAGCCGACCACGAGTCTTGACAGCTCTTATTGTCTATCTAGCCCTATCCACTCACCAATGAAACGCCTGCAGGTTTGCAAAATGTTGTATAAGCCTCCAACCGTCCAAATCCATGCCATCAGCAATGACTTTCTGAGGAAACTAAGATGGTGCTGTTGTTTCCACATATTCAAATCACTTTCCTTTAATGTTGCTTTCCCTCCCTATCTCCAGTCCAATCTCAATTTATAAACCTCCTAGATGAGGAATGGCAAACAATGGCAGACATGCCGCTGACAGCATAAGTGGCAATGGAACGGTATGTACGAGAAGCAGGAACTGGGAAACGTGGCATCTTCTGAAAGATTTATGAAGGACAGCAACGTTTAGACTCTACTAAATTCTGAATTTAGCAGCAGTCAGGAGTGTGTTTTATACAGAAGTAACATCCTGCTGATGAGTTACGAAGGACAAAACCTCCCAGCTCTCAAACACTGCCTGACAGCATGCATGAATATTGCTTATTAGCTTCTTACTACCTTCTATTTGAGAGAGAAAAATACAGTTTGGCTCACCATCCTTAAGAGATTGATGATCCTTGCCTTAAATAACAAAGTTCTCTTTGACAGGAACAGGAAATAACTGAGAAAAAAGTCAACCACTGTTGTTTCCTCCCTAGAGCCATTTACTTTGACTCATCTGCTTACCTTTTGTAGAGGAGCTGCTGTCGGACTGACCTTGGAAGACACCTGATCAGAGTGTGCTTTTTTAGTGGATCGTTTAAAAAATCTTCCAGGCCATCCACCTAGAATTATTTTAGAAGTTAATCAAAATACAAAATACAACTATCCTTTAATGTATCAAACTTTGCAACCAGAACTGTCTACTGAAATATTTTCTAAGCAAATGCTACTGCTTTTGTAAAATGACTAAACATCATTCTTGTTAATCAATGAGACAGAATATTCAATGAGATTATAAAAAGCTCTTTGCAAAGTATTAGCTTAAGAATTTGTGGTATTACAGGGCTATACATTTTTTTCCAGTGTAGCTGCAAAAGCAACTAACTTTTCAGTAAAAGACTATGAAGAACTAAAGTGTCTACTCTCTGACGGCTAGTTTTGTTAAAATAGACTAAGAGGATATTTGTTACTGCTAATAGGTACAGTTGATATCATCAGACTTCAAAGTAGAACAAATGTGAAACAAAAAAGCACCGTACCTTGTAGCTGACTTGTACTATCTGAACAAAGAGCGAGAGAGGCAAGCAGAGAAGAACGTCACTAACAAGAGCCCATCCAAATCCAAACTCTCGGTGAACTGGGAGAGGAGGGACATAGCGCATCCACGACGCATCATCCATGTACACTAGGAACAAGAAGACTGGCTTAGATTCAGACAGGACAAACCGAATGGTTATGTTAACAGTTCTACTGTGAGTGTGCAAGCAGAACACATTTGGCAGTTCATAGTCTGGAGTAAACTCAGGATGTGCCCTTTCTTACCTATTTGATTAGACAACTCTACTTCAGTCTCCTGGGCAGAGGTTTCAGGGTTCACCACAGTTGTCATAATTTCTAAGGTCCCATCTGGTTGCGCTTCAAGTACACTTGCATTCACATCCAGCCCTTGTTTGTTGCCTTTTTTCTCACCATCACTACCTCCTTTTGGCTGTGTTCCATTTAAAGGGTGTCCATAAATTAAGTACCAGAGAAACATGTGGACCATTCTTAAACGGGGCATTTTGGGAAGAAAGCCAAGAGAACGCCCAAGTCCTGGAACTGGGAGGGAAGATTAAGACACAAACAGAAATAAAATGAGAAATAGAACAGGAGAAATAGCTACCTTTGCAAAAATGATGCGAGGAAAACTGGAAGGAAAGGTGGGCAGTTGAAAGTAAATCTAAGTTACAAATATTAAGTTACAAGTAGTAAAAAAGTAGCAGTGAATACAAATACTCTGGTTTCAATTGTAAAAAAAATAAGTGGATAAGAAAACATTGGATAGTGAGATTGCTTGAACGTAAACCAAAAATTTGTCTTCTACAAAAGAAGAAAATAAATCACTTGTATCTTGGGAGAGCCCAACATCTGAAAGTGATTATTACTAATAAATGGAAAGTGAAAAATGACAGAACAGGCAGAGACAGCTGTACCTGTAACAGGGTGATAGTTTTTTAGCTGTGTTATGCCCATCTTTTCATCAGTTTTTCTTGCCCGACTATTGCCATCAGCTTTACATGAGCTTTCTTGCGTTTCTCCTGAATCAGGAACTGCTTCTTGCCCCAGGTTTTCTTCCTCAGCACAGTCCTGGGATGTTGGTGTCTGGGGAACTTTAACCCTGTATTCAAACCACATAGCACTTTGGTAAAAACTAAGCAGAGTTCAATCTCTCCTCTTTCCTGACTTCAGGAGATATTCAGCCAACAACTTGTTTCATCTTTGTCCTTCCATTTCTCTATTGCTAAAGAAGAGATTTTTCTTTTCTTTTGCTTACTTTGTGCTTATTTCCTCTGCATACTTTTGCATGTCCTAGATAAGCCAAGCTCCCCCCTAGCCATCCAAACCGCCGTGACAACTTGCCTGTTTGCTGTGCTTGAATTGGAGATTCGGAATCGCACCTGCTCAATGGCACTTTTTACAAGGGGATCATTAGGACTCACTGAAGGATGCACAACAAACTCTACCTGTTCAGAGCAGCAGAAAACAAACAAAAGGTATTTATGGAGATATTGGCTCTTAATTGGCTGCATAAACTATCAGAGATTAACAGACAGTGAATTAACAGGAGCCACAATGGATGAATCCTATGAAGGTTTAGTAATTCATAGAATATGAACACTTTTGGACCAAAACTCCCATTGCTAGTTTGTATTAAGCAAGAGGCCAGACCATACGGTCTCTGTACCAATAAACAGTTACTGTAATTTCTACAAACCTCAGTTTTTTCAGTTTTTAAGATCTGAAATATTTGGGGAACAAACACCTCAACTTGTAAATATTAGGCTGAAAGGGATAAAAGAAAAGCCATACCTCATAAAACCAGACTTATGAGTATTGTTGCTGAAAGCACACACACAATTCAATTAGTAAGATTTCGTATATGCTCTACAGTAATTGTGCAGCAGGTGATTTTCAGTAGATTCTCTCTCTGCTTATTGAATGCTTCACACTAGACTTGTAGAACGACAAATCTGTTTTACAACTACAGACATTTCCCTTCCATAAACCTCAATAACAGTGGATTTTTGTTTTTAAAAAAATAGATCACGTTCTATAAATTTCAACTCAGAATCTACCTTAGGATTTCTCATATACTCTTGGCTTTCAAGAGGCCATTAAATAGAATCGCGTTGCAGCCTGACAGCGCACGGAGAGAACCATGAATTGCATAACTGATAAGCAGCAGAACCTCTCAGAAGGGATATTCAGAGACTTTGATCTCTGGACTGTTCCTTGGTCTCACCATTATCTGCAGCACAATAATTGACAGCACTAATGTGGTTTTCACAGTAGCTTAGTTTGGGACATGTGGCTTCTGGGCAGCTCGAATGTGGGTTCCTCTACAAAAAGTGGAGTCATCCATATATTTCAGTAAATTAAAGGCCCAAAACATTTCAACAAATCTGAAGGTTATGAGAAACGCTGTTTCTGCTGCTGAGGTTTCTGCAGTCACCTTTTTACTAATCCCATCTTGAATGACTATAGTACGATAGAGTCTGAGGAGTCCTTCCTGCGCAAGCTTCTGTACCAGTCGTATGATGGACTTCTTGCAGCATTTAGTGGAGACACCTTCTTGCTTCTCTTGATCCATGACCATTTTCTGAAGCCTAAAAGATGCAAAAAATACCTTGCACATTAAGCTCAGCAATGACCCAAACTGCCTAAGCAGTTTGTTAGAGGATGTGGAGTGAATGGCTATCTCCCTACTTCTAGCAATTACTGCTCACTTTTCACTTTTGCTGCAGATAACCGGTAACTGAGCTTTGAATTTCAGCTTCACTTCCTTTGTAGTCAAGCTTATCCTTTTAACGTGAAGACTGCTGTTCTGGTGACAGCATACTCTCCATGCCAGATTTCTCTGTGTATGGCCATAGTGCAATTACAAATCCAGCCTCCCTAAGGTCAGGAAAACCTACAGTTTTTTTTTAAGTGGTGATTAAGCACATGCAGTTTATATTTGCACTTGTGAGCTCAGTTCAGCTTGGGTCAGAAAGAGTTTACTTAGTGGCATTCAGAGCTCAGAAACTACACGTGCATTCACCACACAGATACACGCATCCCATCACTTGAAGCCAGCTCTCTTCTTCCCTTGCAGCAGTCTGCAGGAGTGCGCTGATGCCCTACTCTCCTAAAGCCTGTTTTCATGCACTTTTTCATGAATGCCTCAGGCCCTACTTCTGACTCTTTCGATCCTGGAGAGTCAATTCTGAAAAAGATATGGAAGGGTATTAAGGGAATGAGGCAGTAAGTGAATGTACACATGGACTTCAATTTTTTCAAAAGACTACCGTGTCCTGGTAACTAACAAAATTGGAGTGACAATGCCAGCAAATCTCCTTGGCATAGACCAGGGGGGGGCAGAACTTTCACCGGTGCTGAGGGAACCTGTGAGCTATGTGTTGGCAGCACTGAAGGGGACAGCAGAGGCCTGAAATATCTTCTGAGCCTGCACTTAGATGTAAACTAGATCAACCAGTGAGGAAGCTGGCACCAGAAGACAAGGCTATTTTACAACACTCTGCAACTGAACTAGGTGACAGGAAGTTTCACAATTCTCAGACCAGAGGAGAATAAGGCCACGATTTCTTACTGAATACCTACAGCAGAAAACCCTGTGTGTATTGACATGCCAGGATCTTGTGCTGACACGGAAGATGGATGGGGCAATACTATTTGTGACAACAGAGTCCTGCCAGTTTGGAAGCCAGGGCTCCAGGAGACCTCCATTTTTCTTTAGAGGTGAATCTTCAAAGGCTGAGACATTGTAACATTCAGGGAAAGATCTTTAGTCCAGACAAGGCCTGTCAGGAGAAGACATTAACTGTACCACATAAAACTGCAAAGAAAAGCAAACTTTGAGGACCCTGCTAGAATCCTAGTGACCAGTGATGACTGAATGACGTGAAGATGTGAGTCTCTACAGTCAATGACAGAATATAACATGAACAATTTTTGAAACCATGCAGAAATAAAACTTATGCTGATGAAAGAATCCTCAAGCAATATGTGCTATATCTTACTATGCAGCCCCAAGCACTGGCATACTGTCAATGAAGAAAAAAGTTCTCTAATCTCTATTTATGGGACATACACTGTATAAAAATTCACTTGTGTAATAATCTGCAGGGAACTATTAATGCTTCTAAACAGCTGACTAATTTTTAAGATTCAGTGTAACTGCAACCCCATACACCTTCTGTATGTCATCCTCTCCAACATTATAGCATATAGTGCCATCAGGGACAAGAAAAGCCACCAAGGGAATAAGCACACAGCATTGCTAAAGCAGTGCTTCTACTACCAAAATGCACCAGGCCCCTGGTAGACTGTTTTCAGGCAGACTCACGTGAACAAGCTTTCAATTAGCCGGAGGTTTCTGACAGCTTCCACAATGAGATTTCGGCGCTTCAGCAGCCTGTACGTTTCATGAGATCTCTCCACTGCTGTAGCTTTGGAACGTTTTTCCTTCTTCTGGCCACACATCTTCTAGTGCACAGTATGGAAAAAATAGAAATTTTACATGTACTATTCAATGTCTTCAGCCTAACGTTAGTTCCTCACACAGTAGCATCTGAGGAATTCGGAGCTTCGATGTATTTATTTGTAACAAGCTAGTCAGATGGGGATTATCTTTTATCTCCCCTTCACAGGCAGGGAACCAAGGCAGAAACTAAGATTTCTGTGCAATTAGATGCAGAGATTTATGCACTTTCTCTGCCCATCACACATTCTAAGCCATAAGGACTTTAGAGTTTCGGCCTAGAAAGCTGCCTTAACATCATGCTGAGTCCAAGCCAACATAGCCTGTCTCTCAGAAAGGCTTCTTGTCCCAGGCTCCGTCCTGCAGCAGTGAGGCTTCACAACTTTCATGCTGAAGCCCATTTGTTCCTCCTGATTTAGAGCAGACAGAGTAGATGATATGCAGCACTTCTGTGCATAGACAGATATTAAGTGATAACACGTATTAAGTCAACACAGGGAATCTGGAGAGCACCAGGGAACTAATACAGAACTGTATTTTGGACATCTACCTTCCTGTCTCCTGGAATAATTTTCACTTATAACTACAATGCAGCCAAAACATGCATGTACTTTGAAATTAAATTTAAAAAACCAAAATAATCCCATAAATTAATAAAAAAACTATAGCTTGAAGTCTCGCTGTGAAAGTACATAGCTTAGCTCAGACAGCTGTACCAATAAGAAAACCTTAAGACGTGATCTTACCTTAGGGTCTTCGAGTCTAACCTCCACCACAGGCACATCCCCATCTTCATCGGTGGAATGAGCACAGGTGGAAAGACTGGACTCTTGCTTTAGAGTTTCCAAAGTAGAACTCTCCCCTGAAAGGTTGTCTGGGAGCTCATCAGGCACTTCAAGAATTTGAGAGGAAGGCAGCTTCTTCCCCTGAGACTTCACAGCTGTTGGCTTTGAGCCTGGTTTCAGAGCAAAGAGCCTTGTAATTGTTCTGCTCTCACAGCTTCCTGTAAATGTTCAGTTTCTCTCTCTATAGAAGGCCTTCCCCCATCCACCCAGGTAAATGTACTTAACAGCATCTGCTACATTTTTCACATATTCTTCTACCCAGCTGGAAGCAGTGGTTTGATCACGAATGACTGCTTTCAGCCTCCAAAATCAAAGCTAAAAAAAAAAAAAGTGAACTCCCTGCCATGAAATAATTCACTCCATGCAGAAGCCTGTTCATAGGCAGACTTAGAAGACCATGAAGGGCCAGATTAGCTTATCCAGAAACCGCTGTCTGAAGAAAGGAGAGTTTCTGTCACACAGATTCTCAAATTCTGCCAGAAACCTGACTTTTCTGACTCAAAGCAGAATGAGAACAAGGATTTAGTATTACTCCAAAGATAATCTGCACAAAAAAGGAGATCTGTTCTCCTCTCTTCACTTGGAGTTTATCAGAGAACTTGCAGGAACATTCAGATAGTTAAAATAAAAAAATAACCCGACCTATGTTCTTTGAAATGTCCCCAGAAGGCTATTAGCTTTCACATTAAGATTTTCCAAGTAACTAAAGAGAAAGATGAAGCAATTAGCTTCAAGAGACACAACATTTTTGTTACAATATGCTTAGGTGAATAAGGCTGTGGGTTCAGTCATCCCAAACCTACTGCTGCCTGACAGTAGTTAGTTACACCATCTTATCTGGTCTCAGACGAGAAGTCAGTATTACTCTATGTAAACTCATCCCACTCAAAGGTTTGAATCAGTACATGAACAAATATATTTTACACAGACTCTAAGGCTCAATACCAGACATTTCCAACTGAAAAAACCACTGCTAAAAGGGGAAGAATTTTTATACATTTCAATTAAAAAAACGTGAACTGGCTGGTCTGTCAGCTCCTGTGCTATTTCCCATACCTTAGGTGACATTTACAGATCCAATGGAATGAAATGGTGCGTTTTAATGAGAGGCACAGCCCGCCTATTTCCTTAGTGAGGAAGAAATGAAATATTTCAAGAAATACAAAGTGTGTTCAAATCCCTTCTGAAGTCTTCTAGGACTTTAAAAGCTAAAGCTCTACCAAAATGGTGCGCTCTGATGGGCACAGCCTGAGCTGTAAGATATTTTGAAAAAAGAAGTCCATGACAGATACCTTGCCAGTTCATCATAGAATATCTAAGGCAGATATGGAATTTAGCCAAGGATGCTGTTTGTCTCAGCAGCTTACGCCACCCTGACTGCTAGCTACCAAGGGCTCCCCATTATGCTCGTTTTTAGCCACACAGTCCTGCCTCCTTCCCTGCAACGGTCTGGGAATTTGTCTGACTCTGCAGAACCATTTCAGCTCTTCAAGCCACCAGAAAAATAACTGAATATCCAAGTAGCAAGGTGTGTGAGCCCAGTTCATCTGCACGGGGAAAAGGGGAGAAATGCCACAGGGGTAAGGAGAAGCAGATTATCTTCTCAGTGATTAGTGACACACTAGTGATTAGCACACAGACACCTGAGCACACTTCAGCTCTGAGAATCTCCAGAGATTACCACATTTACAGTATTCCAACACATAACAATTTTTGAGGGAAGAGAACATCAAAAAAGCATGGAAATAATCAAATAATGTAAAAATAAATATATGACCAAAAACTTTAATGGAAGCTAACAGCATATTATTTTTTTCTTTAATAAAAGGATCCATAAGAAAAATGTAGGGTGCTCTCCACATTTCAAAATCATGATCTACCTTTAGCTGGTGTTGGCTGACGGGTATTATCATCTTGGAAACTTAATTTCAACAGAGAACCAGAGTTGGCCTTTCGACCTTTTTTTCTCTTCTTGCCATCTTTCCCTTCCTCTTCATTGTCAGACTCTGAGACCAAAGTATCATCTTCTCCAGGAGACACATCTTCCACAGGCGGGGAATCTTCTGGCACTAGAGCCAAAGTAACTGTAGCTAACTGCTCGCTCCTAGCCTTCTCTCTCTCAAACTGACGGTTTAAATCACTCTCCTCTGCAAAAGTGTACGAGATGTACTTTGTTGTCCTTTGCCGACCTTCATCCTCCATAAAACCCTAAGGAAATAATGGAACGTTATTTCACCACCTTATTTCTCCATTCTTGCAGACTGTTCTCCAACATCAACAGTGGGAAAATTTTTTAACTGTTCTTCCCTCACATCAAAAGACACCATGTTATTCTCCTTTTTTTCTAAATAACAAAAATGTTGACTAACCTTAATATATAGAAATCAAAAGACATACCATGCTTGAAAAATAAATAAATCTGCATTACCTGCATGCTGGAATGAAATGCCTACAGTACGTGGGATGTAGAAAAGTCTAAGGGAGAACAAACTGTATGTATTCAGACTGAAAACCAATTTTTTTCAGAAAAAAATTTCTGTGAAATAGCTGCAATACAGAAGTTACCAGAATGAATCAGACTTAAGCGGAACTGCTGTTGCCCTGGCCACCACAACAGGTGCTTTCATGTATCCAGAAACTCCAACACTTAGCTAGGAAGATTTCATCTTCCCAGCTCAGTTACTAAAAAGTATGTTTAGATATTCCAATGGTTTATATAGTTTGTTTGCTTTTAATTCTACAGAACTTTTTACCAGATGACAAGATCTCAGTAACAAATTCTCTGCTGAGGGAAGATGGCAATTATCCTGCCTTTGTGAAAAGGGGCAGGTGGGTGCATCAGAGAAATGACAGCTGAATTTGTTCGTTTTGTTGAAAAGAAAAAATTGAAATATCTGGAAATAAGGAGTTTAATCACCATAACCTCTAAAAAAGCAACTGTTTTCTTCCACAGTTTACTGGTATTTTCGAAAGACAGGTAGATGAATGATTTTAAACGTACAGAGCCTCTCCGACAAGATCCTTCAGTAGAGGATCTTGCAAAATAGAAGTTGTCTTATAGTCAAACATTAAGCAAAATGGCTATTTTGAGTTGAGAGACGTTATGTTCATCTCCATAAAGGACCAGCCGCCAGGTCACTTGGGTTACCACTGATTACAGTGAATGACCTAGGTAACTTGCTGAGGCCAGGTGAAGCAGGGTTGAGGGCAGTTTCTCTGCCTCGTCTCTTTTTGGAATGCAGACCTACATCTCGGTGCTGAGAACATTTCTCTGGAATACTGTGGTGTCCAGCAGAACCCCACCAGCTCGTGTGGATCACCAGAATGTGCGCTTGATACAGACAGAAAATAGGGGGCTATGTGTATTTTTCCCCCTGACCTTTATTACTTAAGCACCCAGTCACAAACCAGCGTAGAATACTTGTACGTCCGGGTCAACAAATTATTAAATGTCAAGGCAGCTAACCAGGGAACAACAAAGAAAAGGTATGCTAGAAGAGCAGATATGTTACATTCCAACAGCTAGGCCTAGTCCTCAGATTACAGTAGGTTAAAATCTTAATACTTTTTGAACATTTGTCTTCTATACCTTTTCCTCAACTGAAGTCATATTCTTTTCAATCTTACCATGACTCTTTCACTGTCAAGTCTCAAATCACTGCTGGTTCTATTGTCTGAGGTTAACAATGTTCTATTACCACAGTAACCACAACTGTACCTCCAGTTTCAATAAGTATCTAAATTAACTTATTTTAACCTTACCTTGACAACTTTGTACCTCTCCAGAAGACGACAGAGCATCCTTGCTTCTAGCTTCCCCACGTTCATAGCCAAGCGAATTTCTGCCTGAGAAATACCTTTGGTTCCCCTACTTTCAACTGTTTCAGAAAGGAAAGCCAGAAAATACCTCAGGAAAATAATCTGACTGAATTATATACACATATATTTTATATACATTCATATTTGCTCTGAATAACTGTATATGCCAGAATATAAAATTTGACATTCCCCACTAATAACTAAAGACATTTTCACAGACATATACAATATACAGTCAACTGCTGTCATGAAACACAATTTTACACGAAGCAGTGCCCCAGTAGAATGAGGTTTGAAGGCGACAGCCTCAGACTAGAAGTAGGGGTGAATTTTTCCCCTGACAGCGTTCTGCAGTTAGATATTAATTTCCCCATTGTGACAGGAAAAGAGCTAGAAGAAGAAACACTGTTTTCTTCATCACTTTTTTTCATCACCACCACAACATCCTGTTTCTCCCATGCTGTTTTATTTGGGTGGTATTGAATAGCTGATAAGCTTCCAGGGAGGGCTAACAGGTGGCAGCACCTATAGCTCCAGTCTAATCTGAACATAAAGCTCATCTTTCCCATGAAAGACCGACACTTTCCAATACATAAAAAGCAATCAGAACTTAAAAACCCCCACAACATATACCTTTCGTTTATACATATGAGGAGTAAGAAGGCAATAGTAAAAATCTTTAGCATGTCTTACTACATCACCTACTTAGCTCATAAGCCTGGGTGAGCATATCCCTTTCGCAAACAATATCCACAGGCTGCACAGCTTTTGTGATGATCTCTTCATCATCATCATCATGATAATCTTCCATTTTCTTACGAAATTCCTTTAGTAATTTAAGGCAACGGACCATGACATCAGTTCCTGTGAACATGAATGTTAGTAACAACTCTTAACAAAATGCAGGGGCTGTGCGCTTGTTTAAACCATTTTATGTCTTTCAGCAGCATGAAGCAGTCGTACTGCAATGGGGACCAAACGAACAAAGATGACTGTTTACTTCTAGCAAAGGTTTGCAACAACTTTTCCCTATATATGAATCTGTCAAAATACTGACTAGCTGATGTTTGAGGTGCCCCAAATCTTCATGTCTGTGTCAACCTTAGGACTGCCCAATACAAAGATTTATGAGCTGAATGGAAAATACTGCAATAACAGGAGAAACTTCAACAGCACAAATAAATCCATGAAAGGATTAAGTGCTGGTCCACTGTATTAGATCTTCAGAACACATACCTGACTGTGAGATCACTCACTGGGTATAAAACCCTTCTTTTTTTTCTACAGACCCAAAGCATTTTTCATTTTCTATAAATGAAAGTCACATCATGAAGGAAAACTGTACATTTGAAGATACAGAACTCGTACAATACCCTACACGGCTGCAAACTTGTTCCTTAACACAGGATGGCCTTTCCTTAGCAAGTGATCAAAGTGGATACCAGTTGGTGGGCCCTATCAAGTGCTGCTGCAGGTTCCCAATATTTAAAAATCCCAGGACCTAAAAGCACTGTCAGTTTATCATATGTCCTAGCACCATCTTCATACTTGTACGCATGCATGTTAGAGGAAGCATCCACCAAGCAACCAGTATCCTGAAGAAAACGATCAAGTAGAAGAGTCCTGCCCCATCCAGTAAGCTCTTGCAGCATAACTAAAATGTACAGCTATGTTGCACAGTCCCAACAGCACTTTGAGGAGAGGTGATTCCGCAACACAGGATGCAAGTTATATTATGGAAGCTTTACGTGCAACCATGTATCAGCAGCTGAGCTTCTAGGTTTCTTGTCCAAAGTCCTCACCTATACTCTGCACCTAGGGAATGGCTACGTTTGTTAACACATATAGTGCACTATAATTATAAGCAATGGAAACGGAGACACAAAATCTAAGGTTGTTGTATACTAGGACAGAACACACTGCTGCCCATCAGCCACAAGAATCTCATACACGATTGAATTCCACATCTTAACATGTTGCTGTGCACTGGCTGTGCTGTAGTAACTCTGCACCTACTTTACACTTCTGGGATCTCACAGAAGAGTGGGGACAGATGACTTCATGAGAGCTGTAGTGATCCTGCTCCCTGCTGTAAGGATAACCTACTACCACCACTATCATCTAGCTCCTGCTGAACAATTTAAGAGACCGGTGGTAAGCTAACACTAGCTTGCTGTGCACTGCCAGCTTTTCAAGTTGCAGTGATTCAGCAGCTACTGCAGAAGTAGCCAATGCGTCCTGCAGCAGTGGGTGGGAACATCTACAGCCATCTCTACTCCTCTGGTACAGCCCTGCTGGGAAAAACGCCTGGTGAAATCTTTAGCTGAAGCCCTTAAGGTTTCAGCTGATTAATTTTATCAAGTGTATATATATGATCAGTTACTGAGCCTAGCTGACATCAAGTTAATCCACAGTAACTTAACCACGTGACTGAGCTCCAGGCCAGACGATTCCATTATTTTTCCCCAGTCTGAATCCTTTCCCTGCCAGTATCCTAAGATACTGCTTAGGATAGCGATTAAGTGCTGACATTTTGGTAGGGCTGCAGGCACTGTTATCACATCCTCTGTATTTCTACAGCCCATTAATTTTCACTTGAAGCAGCTTTTGGGGGCAAAAAACCCCACAAACCCCACCCATTTCCTCTTACTGTAGCTCCTGCTGCCCAATAACGTGCTTCCCATAGCAGATGCTCTGGCTTCATCCTCAGTGTGTCCCACATATTTCTAACTGCTTTCCTGTATAACTCTAGAGATTAAACGATCTTGATCTCGGATGAAAATCAGCTATTATTAATTCATCCTCATTTAATACTTAGTGTTTTTTAAGGCATTTCTGTGGATTTTCAGCTTTTACGTCCGTAAGATGGAACTACCATTCAAGAAAGATTCACTAGGTGATGCTTTTCATAACAAACTTCCATAGTAAACACAGTTGCCATTGTGCCGATCTCCGATAAAACATGAAATATCTACTGCCTTGTGGGTTGCCATCAAGTTTATAAATGGACTTGTATTTTCTTGTCTTCTATGTAAATACTTTAATTGGAAGTTGGATGTTTTTATTACTGATTATAAACTCTGTCTCTTAGGAACACTATCTAGTGTTTTGGGTTTTATTTGCAAATGTCTTCTGCTCATTAGATCATGTCTGCAACTTAAGTCAGTATGAGGAGGTATAAACAAATATAACCTGGGGCAATACTACTCAAAGACAGCGTAAGAGAGAATCCAGGTCTCTGTCAATGACATTGCTAAACAGTGTGACTAAAGGTATCCCTGTCACACGAGCCACTGTATGCTGAGACACGTCCTCAAACCGGAAAGACATTAACTATGTACAACACGTATTTTGCAAAAATTTGATGATAATTTTTGCCATGTATTTTATTGTATACTGATATATATGAGAATATTTTTGAGGATGTCCACTGCTTTCTTGAAACTGTGAACTTAAATGAATTGTTCCATGTAAAACTCCCTCTGCTGTTCCTATGGGAAGGAGGTGGACCTGTATATTTCATGACAAGTGAACTCATTCAATCACTCCCTTATCTATTCAGTACAACGTGGGAGATTTCCCTCTGAACCACGCTAGATGCTGTATCTACTTTTGGCCGTTGCTTCTTTTTGTTCATAAAACAATTTCCCTACAGAGAGATTTCCTTCCCCTGGACTTAGAAGATTTGAACGAATTTGTTGTCTTATCAGGGACCTCAATCCAACTCCATGTCACTGGCATTCACTTTTGTCTTCCTGAAGTTCTCAGGTTTTCTTAGCTCTTTCACTTCTTCCTTTATGAACGCTCCTATTCACAAAGACTATATAATTTGCTGTATTTACTTCATATCAGATTTAGGTTTTTTAATTTTTACAACAACAGTTCACTACATCTCTGAAAAAACACTCTATTCATATTTTAGAACTATTTTCTTTTTAACCCCTGCAAATCTGCCTCTTATGATTTCCTCTGATTAAAGATTTGGTTTAGATTTCTTAAAGCAATTCATTAATTTCATTGGTGACACTATCCTTCCTCATACTTTCGATTATTACTTCTCACAGTTTTTTCCCCCACGCAAGTTTGATCTGCATGTTCTTCCGAGTGCGCCTGAGTTGCTTTCTTTTGTTCCCTTTCTTCATGCAGTTCTGCCTTTCCTTGCCTTTCCACTACATGTTTGGAAGTTCTCAGCAGTTCCTGCAAACCTATTAACTTTGAATTCAAAGCTGGTTATGCATGAAACTATCCCTCAGTAGATGACGGCTTTTTTGAACAGTAGTTGTTGGCAATCTTTCTTTCTTAAAGAATTCCAAGGTACTTCTGTATAAGCTTACTTACATCTTATGGTATGAAACTTTCCAGAGAAAGTTTGCATTCTCATGACTTTCAGCAGAAGTTGTAACTAAAATGGTCTGTTGCTCTAGCTTATTTTGTAATGGTATTTTTTGGTTTATATAACTTTTTATGTATTTTCGTCAAGTTTATGGACTTGTCATTCAACTTTAACCTGAAAGGTCAGCAGACTGCTCTTTGTCTCTACCCTCTGTACTGGCTTCAGCAGTCTTATTAGGAGTCACAATCCACTGAAACAGCTTACACTGGTATACAACAAATTTGCCTGCATCCATTTCCTAAAAACCTGGAACAAAAGCTTAATTCAAGCGGGCTGCAGTGTTCTCACTCTATTAACACATTTCTCCACATAATTGCATAGATAGATTTTCACTTACACGTCTAAAAATTTAAAATTTGAAGCTTATAGATAAAAAAAGCATCAATGTAATTACACAAAAAGAAAGCAAAAATATGGTTTTAGTTACCTTTCTTTGTCTTGTAGGGTCCTCCACTGGGGTGTACATCTTGTAACGGGACAGATATTACCTTGGCTAAGCCAGCATTGATCATATATTGATAGAGACGTTTGAAAGTTCTCTCGCAAAGACCCTGATGCAAAGAGAAACGGCAAAAGTCATTGTAGCCCAAAAGTCTCACTTGCAGCTGATTAGTATCAAAGACATTCATGTTGCCTGTTCTTACACAGTATTTTGGGGTAAGATATCAAAGAAGGATCTTAAAAGCCTGCTAGTGCAGACAACAGGCAGAGCATGAATTGCTTCTGGAGCGTGTTCTATCCCTCCAACTCTACCGTCCAAACAAGCAGCAGCAACCAGCAGCAGCACTGTGTAAGCAAGAATTGCATGATGATATCCATCGACAAAACTTTTCTGAAACTGTGGATCGAACAGAACTCCTTCCTTATGACAAACAGCAAGAGTAACTTGATTTAGTGGGTTTTTAAGATCCTTCTTTTGACATCTTACCCCAAAATATTGTGCAAATTTCAAAAATGGACAGTATGAATTACTGCCTTTGATACTAATCATCTAGATTCCATGTGAGTGAGAATCTGAGAGAGTAATGAATCTCACCAGTTCCTCCCTCAAGCTTCCTAATGTTTCCATCTGGTTTGAACGAGCACATAGCATACTTGAGAGTTTCTCCATCAGAATGTCATATTTGCTCCTCCTAACCAAGAAAAGAAAATTATTTTAGATGTAAGCATGCACATAACTTCATAAACATGAGTGGTACCTTTACAAAATGTCAGTCACTAGAGAAAGTATGCTGAAGTGTTCTCAGAGTGGTTTAGGAATTACAGTTTTCTTTTCCTTCTGTGAATAGCACATGAGAGAATTTGTCACTAAGAGGAGACCCCAACCGAGGGAACGGTGACTAAGCCCAGGCTGTTACTTCATTGGCAATCCACAGAAGCACAAGTTCTAATCACAAATGAGATAGGAAAACAAAAAATCTAATGTGTTGGAAGCGAGAACACTCAAAATTAACAGACTGACTAGTGCTATAGTAAGAAGAGTTGGGCTCACGCAGGCAGGTGATAGGCACTAGAATACCCTGTTGCTTATAGCTACAACACAAGTTCGTTTTAAACTGTCCAGCATTCAGAAGAGGAGTTAGTAAAGAAATTGCAAAAAGTCAGTACTAAGAAACTTTGACGGTTCTGTGACAACAGAGCAAACTTTCATCATAGTACAAGGTTACAGTCTACCCAGGAGTTCTTCAAAACATCTGAGTGGCACACACCTATCAACATGAAAGCGAGTCAGAAGTAGAAGAATTGAGTGTTGCTGTGCTCCACTTGGTAGTCTTATGACATGGGACTGCATTGTTATGAGACCATTTCTGTCCAATACTCTTCGGTGATAATGCATTTTTCCAGCATCCACTCTGAAAAAAAAAAAAAAGAAAAAATATGGCAAGATACTATAGGCATTGGAACTTCTGTAAACAAATTCTAACTATCCAGTATCCCACCACGCCTCACCTAAATTACCTGTGGTCGTAGTGACATACATTATATTAATTTTCAAAGTGACAATCTCAAAATTAGGAAGTGCCAAAATTAAAATAATATATGAAATTGATTTTCATAGTTAATCCAATTAAACAGAAATACCTCTGATCTTAACTTACAATCTTTATGCACAATCAGCGTGTTATGACATGGTTTGATGAGACAGCTGAACCAGTATTATATCCCCCTGCCCTCTTTCTCCCTCCTCCCTTTCTAACTCCTACTACCATACACTCCCTGCCCTCCTTGTGATGGCTCTGGTATTTATCTCACTACTCCTTGGCAAGCTGACTCAGGCCACTGCAGATTTCCCTCCCACCCCCATCATCTTAGTTGCCTGAAAGGGCTGCTTGGGTGGCAAAAAACAAGGCTGGTGTGATTTGCAAGCCACACGTGCTTCATCTCCCAGAAACAGTGAATCCTCAACAGCAATACTAATATCCTCCAGCACAAAACCAGTGTTCACCCCAAGGCTGTGCGATGCTCCTCCACCAACAAAATCACAGTCTAGGTTAGAAGCCGGTAACGCAGGCTTCCATTCTGGTCAAGTAGAGAAAGATGGTACACAGGGCAAATGCTGGGGACAAAAGGTGGGCATCCAAGAATCTCTTCAGAACTTGGGCAGGAACACATGCTTACTCAGCAGTTTAGAAAAGGAAATGAGAATCACCCTTCCATCCCAAATCTGAAGAAAAACCTGATTTAGAGAAAGCAACAACTTCCACAAATTAGAAGCCTGCATACTGACCCCGTAGACAATCTCTGGTTCCATGAGCAAACATCAGGAAGCGTAACAAACCCAAGGAAGAGACCAATACAATTCTAGCAACACAGGCTCCAAGAACCAAGTGCTCCTGGTAGTAAGGATGAGGAACTACCAGTACAGACAGGACTTTAAATCAATATACAGGAACACTTGGACAGAACTTTGTAACCAGTGGAAACTTATCAGCTTCAATTTAATTCATACAGCAAGATACAAACTTACTTGAAAGCCCCGCTGTGAAGGTCCCTCTGAAGCTCTCCTTGCCACCTAGCACGACCCAAACGCTCCAATATGCAGTAGGAGAAGTCAGGGAGCTTTAAGTCAGGGTCCCCCTCCCAGCCTATCAAAGCTCTGTAACGCTGGTCTTGGGAAGCAACAATGACTAGTTGCTCTCCCCATCTGAGAAACAGACGGGAAAGTAGTAAAATATTATTAGTTCCACAAAAACCAGACAGATCAATCACTTTCTCCCCACACATAAAAGCCAGCTGATCAATCACTTTCTCCCCACCAACACCATTCTTGGTATCATCTGCATAAACCGAGTGAGGACTAAATTTTAAGACTTCAGTTAAAACTCCTTTAATGCCAGATATAAGGATTTCACTCACTTTTCAACAGCTTCTACGTAAGTATAACACGGCTGCAAATCCTTCATCCTTATTTCATCAGTGATATCTATTCTCTCTTTAAAATACTGGCAGGAACCTTGTATGCCATCTTTATTATCCAAAACCATGTGGACAGGATAAATATCGTCTGAAGGGAGAGGATCTCTTTTGGTTTCCAGTATTCCTGTCTCAAGGTCTATTTCTTCGTATCTGAAATAAAAGCAGAGAGCCAACATTTAACCAAGCAAGGGGGGTTTGGAACCGAAATACAAGATCGTCACAAACAATACCAATACCTCTACCGAGTATCTTGAAAAAATGAAACTGGGTTGAAACCTCGAAACTGGAAGAACACGAAGAGCAGAGCCGTGCTCCTCGAGTGTGACCCAACCCTCTTGGCATGCAGAGTACAGGAGGCAAGAGGAGGGGAATACTTTACTTGATCTTCAAAAACAGAAGGATGTTGAAGCAGTGGGAACAAAACGAACGCGTATAAGTGCTAGTTTACAGACAAGCAAAACAGCAGGGCACAAACTGAAGCAGAGGCAGTTCCAGCTGAACATGAGGAAGAACTTCTTCCCTCTGAGGGTGACAGAGCCCTGGAACAGGCTGCCCAGGGAGGCTGTGGAGTCTCCTTGTCTGGAGATATTCAAGACCCACCTGGGCAAGGTCCTGTGCAGCCTGCTCTGGGTGACCCTGCTTCGGCAGGGGGTTAGGCTGGGTGACCCACAGAGGTCCCTGCCAACCCCGACCATTCCGTGATTCTGTGAACAGGTGCATCCCCCCCGAGGAACCGGGACGCCCAAACTCTGCTCGCACATGAGGAGGGAAACCCACACAGGACTCCCACATGGCTCTCGAAACGACAGACCAGAACCTCGCCCCGCCTCGGCGCCGCCAGGCAGCCGCCTCGCTGCTCTGCCAGCGCAGCCGGAACAGCTCCAGAGGCCGGGGAGGGGCGGCTGCGGGGCCGGGCCTGGGGTGTCCCCGCTGAGGAACCAGGACCCCCCCGTGCTGAGGAAGGAGTCGTGTCCCGCCCCGGGCAGCTGCGGGCAGGGAAGCATGGGGCGGGGCGGGCGCGGCCCCCTCACCGGTCGTGCAGGCGGAGCGGCGGGCGCGCGCGCGGCAGCAGGTAGAAGCGCAGGCCGGGCTGGGCGCTGAGCGCGGCCCACAGCAGCTGCCGCGTGGCGGGCTCCAGCGGCAGCGGGAAGGGCGGCGCGCGCGCGCCCAGGCGGTGCCACAGCGCGCCCGGCGTGATCCCGTCCAGCCCCTCCAGGGCCACCTCGTCCAGCAGCGCCCACAGCGCCTCCATCGTCCCGCTGCCACCGCCCGGCGCGCCGGAAGTGGCGTCACCGCCCCGACGGTAACCAAGGAAACGCGCAAACAGGGCCGCGGCCCGGGCCCGGCGCGGCCTGCTCTCGGCGCGATGTCCCTGGCCGGGGCTCTGCTCCCGGATGCCTCCTGAGCCCGCTGTCTGCCGGCGCTGCGGAGGCGAAGCGCGGGAGGGGCGGCCCCGCTCTGTCGCTGGGGAGAGCGGTCGGCGCAGCCCCGGCGCGGCGTTACCTCAGCGAGGGCGCGGGAAGGGGCAGTGTTGTAGCAGAGATACTCTGCAGTCGGTGAGAGACAACACAGGGGGTTTCTTCTCTTGGTGCAGAACTAAATGAAGTGTTTTGGTGGCAAGCTTAAACTTCTGAGCGTACGAGAGGGCACTCTGCCACAGCTTGCAGCAGCAGCTCTGGGATGCATGGTGGGAATTGCTGGAAAAGTTTGTGTTTCCTGAGAGGCAAGCAAGGTAGAATGTTTAATTAAATGCTTGAAATGTATCCAGCCTCTGCAGTAAATAACTTCTAGAATTAACTGGCCTCCTGAGTGGTACCCATTCAGGGGTATCATCCTGCAGCTGGGCTTTGGGCATGGCCCTTTCAGTTTATGCCATGGAACTGACTTGCTTGCCAGTCCCTGGATTATAAACTCATTATAGTATATGCCTTCCATTTTTAGTATTTTAGGCTCTTCAGTAGATTGTGAAGGGTTCTGAAAAATAAGTACAACAAGTATCGTTTCCTCTGTTCTTCAGGAACTTTATTTACTACACTGACAGTTTTACGCTTGCTGAGTGAGGAACCGTTTTCAGTTAATAGCATTCTTGTCTATTGGGGGTGCAAAACCAGTAATACTCTGTAGTAATACGTCAGTGTGACATTTATATTCTCATTTCAGCTTTATGTTAAGGACATGTTGACTGACTTTGATGAAAAACATGATGAATATTTAATATCCCTTCAGCAGAGAAACCGGTAAGACACAAAATCGTTACCACCATTAAGTATGTAGTATCTGCTGTGTACTAACATGGTATCTAATATCAGCAGTTGTGAATATTAGTTTAAAAACTTGGTTTTTAAACTTGTGATGCAAAGCCTGACTTGCCATGTCTTAAAACATGCAGGCGATTCTCTTTTCTTCTCTTTGCTAAGTATGTCAAAGGTCATATTTCTAGACGAGATCACAATATTTCTTCTTTAAAATAGAGATAAATTTATTAATGAAGTAGTTACTGTTTCCCTAGCTTACAGGGAAGATTTTTGTTTATAGTGCAAGAAGTTCTAGCGTCAGAAGTAATTGGCAGCTCACACAGTGTGAGGATGTTGTTATGAGGCGAGGTTTTTATGGTGTCAGAAATACAGAAAATGGCATGCAAAAGTTGCTGAAGTTAAATGTGCAAAGTCAGGTTCTGCCAAGGTGGGAGATAAGGACACCTAGGTTCCTTTTGCAAACTTTAGTATCTTTCAGGCATGTTTAAAACATTTCTTTTAATCTTTGTTCATATGGACCTGCCTGTCATTGTACCCTAAACAGATGATTTTCATAGGTTAATTCAGAAGGGTCTACAGAACTTTCTTGATGGATTCCCCCCTTCACCACAAGCCATTTTTACTCAAATTGTATAACAAACTGAATGGTTTGGTGAAAAGACCTAAAAAACCTACAAAAGTCACAGCTGTGTTAGAAAAGCTTGGTTTTGTGAACACAGGTTTCTTTTGTATATAATCTCCTAAAGCAGCTTTGGAAAAGGATAAAAACAAATTATTTCATGATTGAAGCAACTTTCATCCTTATTATCAGAGCTCTAATTCTTAATTTTGGTGGAAACAAATGCCACCGAATTACAACATGACAAGCAGGTGGCAACTGTTCCTTTCAGAAGAGACACTCTGGATGCATTCGAGTGTTGTGAACGTCACCGGCAGTTTTGGGTAGCAGGGGTGGCAGAGTAGGCCAGGTACTGCCCTGGACCAGTCACAGATGGTTCCTGCTGAATCCAAAACTGACAGAAACAGCCCATTGTGCCCCAAAACATCACCAGTCAGAGCAGGCTGGGTGGATTTAAGAGTGGTGGCTGTGGGGGGCGGGGTGCTTCTGCGGAGGCATGCTGCCTAGAGGAGTGCTGGGGACATGGCTAGGGACACACTCTTGGAAGAGGGTGACTCGCGCTGGAGCAGATGCGCCCCTGGGGCACTTTGGCCTGTGGTTTGACCCACCCTGGAGTCAGAGGGAAACCAGGAAGCAGCATGCAGGGGCAGGTGGAAATTGTCACCCACATGGTCCCAACCTCCTGGCCGTTGTGGCACCTCACGGAAGGAATTAGCATGGACTGAGTATAACCCATGGCGAAAGGAGGGAAGGGGAGACTTGGAAGAGGGGGGTAGGTGTTTCACTGAAACTGAGCCTGGGGAAGGGCGTTTTTTTAATATTATGTTAACCAGACTTTAATTTTCTGGTATTTTTGACTGCACTATTTCCCAGTCAAGTTTCAAAACACAGTCTCTTTTTTTTCTTGAAAAGAGCTCAACCATTTTTAAGCTTTTTGAAATTCTAATTAAAACTCAAGGAGAAAGGTTAAATATACTAAATACCAAATGGAAAAAATAATGTGAAATGAGAAATAATATGGAAGAAATCTCAGAAGGGAAAGTCTTGGTCAAACTGCGTACTCATACAAGCATTACAGAACAGGGACAGGTCCTGGAAGCTGTATTCTGAAATTGTTATTTGGACTATGAACATATTTTTCAGATTTGTGACATTGTGTGTGACATTTTGTATTTATTGCCGATCTGACCATCTGCGTGTGCCCTGCGTAAGGATGAATTATGATCCTTTCTACTTCAGGCTACTGGGACGTTTAAAAAGAAAGGATGCAATACAAATCAAACTGGAGCAGTTAGAACAAGGATTTTCTCTGTATCTGAATGGAGCTAATTCAGAGCTGAGAAATCACCACAGAAAAACCGACTCACGTGGCTACCTCAAAAATGAGACAAAGACCACCAGGACAAACAGTGAGTTACATGAGAGTTTTACAGATATTGCAGTCTAGAGCTGTTTTAAACGTTTACTCATCAGAGCTGTAATTCAGTTGGTGAGATTACTGGTCAGGCTGCGATAAAGAGAGAGCAGCACGTGAGCTTGGTGGAATGAAATTCCATGGGACTCTTTCATCAGAGTACTTAAGCTGGTTGCATGTGAGGAATGGTCTCTGCAATGCCCTATCAATTTCTCAGCTGATCCCTGATTAATTCTAAGGTTTAACTTCCCCGCCTCTCCATTTGTTAAACAGTCATAACTAAAACTAGGAGATTAGAAATGTATATAAATTGTCAGTGTAAAATAATGGTATACCTTTGTCTGATACATGACGCTGTTAATAGGCTTCAAAATCTGATGGACTTCAATGTTATCTAAGTCTGGTGTCCTGTAGAGAAGTGACATTTCATAAAGTCAAATTATATCCAATCATAGCTGCATTAAGCTCATAAATTATGTTTAAACTGTAATAGTTGTCTTAGAAAGACAGCTAATCTATATTTAAATATTTGAAGTAAAGAAAATCTACCATTTTCTGCCAGTGATTAGCTGGCTTTATTTAAAAATATGTACTTTGTTTCTAATTTAAGTCTGTCTATCATAGAAAGCAATGTAGTGACAGGAATAATTTTGCATGTATGAAGGTGTAAAGTCTGAGCTTACTGGCCTTCTAATCTATTTAGCGTAATGAAAATAAAGTTGATTTCACTAAATCCCTGTGTGAAGCAGTTTGCCAACCTTAGTCTGTTATCCTCACACTTGCTACAACCTGTTTATCTTAAAGTGTATTTTTTTAATCTGTTGCTGTGTAAATAGTGTCTGCTTAAGCTTTTTTTTTCACCTAAAAACGAAGAGAAAGAGTTTGAAAAGTTACTTAATATGATAATTTTTTTACAGTTGAAAGTTTATTAGTCTTAGCAATACTGGAAACTAACTTTTCTTTCAGTAGCTGTTCTAACCATGACTAACCTTCACCTCTTTTTTTCTTTGTTTTCTGCTACACTGGGTGCATACTATGTGTTTTCAAGATTAAGTGTGTTCAGGCTCAGCTGTCTGCTGTATAACTTCTTGCAGGTTATACAGGGTGGTGGTGGGGAATTAGCTAGTCACCTGTTTTCACAGTCCTGTATGAAAGTAAAAACTTGTGTGTAATGATGCAAAAAAGTTCATGTTCTTGGATATTGGAAAAGGAAGGAAACTGTGTGCTCTGTCACACTGGGATGATATACCTTTGGGTAGCTGGAGAGAGTGTAAAACAACATCTTTGACTTTTTGGTCCAAAAATTGTGCAGGGATATTGTGGCAGCAGCTCTAGCAGAACACTATCAAGAGACATTTCCTCCTCAAGTTCTGCTGTGCAGCTTAACCAAAGCTGTTTATTCTTCTGGGCGCTTGATGCTGTTTGATTCAGTTAAGGTGGCATATTTCAGCTGGTCTTAGGGACCTGAAAAGACTTCAGTGGCTGTCTCTGTTCCTTTCCTCAGCTCCATCAACTTAGAGACAGTAGCATTATCTCTGCAGAAGAGAACTCGGTGTTTTGCTGTTTCTTAGCTTTCCAGTGTTGTTATTTTAAACATGTGTAGCTGCAGTGAAAGATACCAACTGAATCATCATCCTGTCATTTTTCTTCTTCCATTTGATTTTACCACTAGAGATGAGAGTGGGAGTCATTGGTGATCTGTATAAGCTTCTTGCCTGGGGGGAGTACCTTAGCAATTTTGTGCTGTGTTTCATTTCTAGGCATTTCTTCTCAATGACTGAATACAGAAATTATTTCTAGCTGAGATGCAGCACTGAATGTTCTTCCCTATCCATCTCCCATGAGAGTTATTGCCTCATTTATTACCTCTAAAGCATTCATCTATAGGATTAGTCTTCACTGAAAAATTAGGAATGTGTGATACTTAATAATACAGAATGGGCACAAATCCCTCTTTGTGGTTCCTGAAAGTGTCATTGTAGATCTATTTGTCTGGACTATTTTCTTTGTCTGTGTTCCCTTGGAGTAATTAATGATAATAGTGATTGATAAGCTTTTACGCTTAGGCTTGGTAAATGAATTAAAGTAAATGATGGGCTTATAAGGTAGCGAAGCTGGTCTCTAGGTGTACTGACATTTCTTCGGGTGTGTACCCCAGACATAGTTTCACAACCATGTATGTACTTCCAGTGTATGTTGGTGTGTGTAGTCACAAAGGTGGGACTTAAGGGTAGCATGGGGTCTCCTTTGGTTATGACTAATATTTTGATGGTGTACTACTCAGTCCTTGGCTACTAGAATAGGCAGTGTCAGCTCAAGTCTCCAAGGGAACGACACCAGTGGACCTATTTAGTGTGTTGAAACAGGTAGTGATTGGTATTCACGCCCCATCCTTCCAATCAGAAGAATGGTTTTGTTCTAAAGTAGTGTTTGTTGCACAGACGAGTAGCTCAGCTGCATCAGCTACTGGCTGGGATTTGAACTACTGTTTTTCCTGGTTTAGACAGAGCTAGTCATGTGAATCCTCCACAAAATACTCAATTCTGAGAACCAAATATTCCTCAGTGATAGCATGAGTCCTATCCTGTTCCCTTTTCCTGCTTACATTTGTAGCATACGCAAGTGGCCTTCTGGGCTGTTGCTTAGAAGAGATGGATTGTTTAGGAAGTGAAAGTGAAAGATGCTTCCAATTCTGTCCCAAAGCAGTGACTGAACCAGACCATGCCTGTAGCATTGTAATCTCAAGACAGTTCACCCTCAGTGCCAGAAGAGCCCAGTAACAATCGGCACTAATGCTAGTGACTGCAAGTACTTCTGGAATTACTTAGGAATAGCCTAATGGAGTATCAGCAGCTCTAGTTGGAAGCGCTGTTTCTCTTCCTTGGAGCGACCTATTCCTTTTCCCCTCTGTTCCTAGTCCTGTTTCAGGCCTAGGAGACAGATACTTTGCACTGAAGCGATAGAACAACCTCTTGTTCTTGCTCTGTAATTTTATGATCACTCTAAATTGACATAAGCATATGCCATTCCCCCAGGAACGGTGCTGCCCTGTGCCTGTTCTCTCCTGTCTGCTTGTACCAGCATTTGTGCAATCTCATGGTGAACAAGATTGCACAAGTGACTACAATTAAAAGTAATCTTTCTTTTGTTTTTCCTCAGTTAAAACTCGCACATATCAATTTTCTGAACAGTTCAAAACACAGGTGCATGTAGCATTGTCCAACCCTAAAAAGAAAATATGGTATTGAGAGTTGTAATGAGCAACCTGATCTAATTCTGGAGTAAGCTCTGCTTTGAATGGATAGTTGGACTAGGTGACCTCCAGAGGTTCCTTCCAAACTAAATCTTTCTGTGATTCTATGACCTTTGTAGGACGACTGCTTCTTTTATTGGTAGTGCCAGTTTTTGCTGGTTTAGGGTGACCATTAAATTATGGCTTAAAGAAAAAAGGTTTTGCATCAGCTATTTTTCTCCACTGAGAAGAAATAGAAGCTGTAAATCTGTCTTGGACATAGGAAATGAAATGCCTTTGTTTAGGATGGTATGGAGAGTGCTGGTGATGTCCTTGCTCCATTGAGGATGCTGATGTGACCTGCAAGATGTTTGTCTCTCTGTCTCAGTCAAAACATCTTCTCAAAAATCCATTGTTCCACTGTAAGTTGGGACCATTTCCGTCACAGGAACCCTTAATTCTCCTTGTCCATACACAGAATATTTGCAGAAGTTCTGGAAGCAACTGTTTCTTGCCTTAGAAATGAATGAAAATGATTGATTGTCTTTCATTTCTGACTTGTACATGAAGAATCCTTCTCCGCACAGTATGTTAAACACCTAGTACATTCTGTTTAATCTGCCAGTACCTGATGTTCCCTTAGTTTGAGAGTAAATAAGCACAATTCCTTTCTAAACCCAGCATATCACCTGTTGTTCACCAGGACCCTGTGCATCAGAGTCTGCCTACAGTAGCAGGGGTTCTGGGCTCAGCTGGCTTCCTAAGACAGCTTACTGCCTAACCAGCTAGGAGTCAGAATGATGTGCACCCCTATTCTAGGACATATTTCTATACTTTCATATCAATTAATATGGGGCTTCATTTGCTGTTAAGCCAATGTGTCTTTAAATAACTTATTCTCTTGAATGCACACAATGATGAGTGTCCCTGATGAGGTTCAATACTCCTGCTACTAATATGCAGCTAGCCAGTGTCTGAAGTGGAAGGCCTTTCCAGGTTTTGGTACCATTCATATGTCAAAGACTTATTCTTCTGTCCTCATCTTGGGGGGAAGAACTGAAAGGTATGTGTTGTCAAATACCATATTTCTGTCTTCCATCTTCTAATTCTTGTCTCTACATTCTGAAAAAGCAGCCCAGCTAGAAGAGAGTGAGTTGCAAGAACGCAGCACACAGACTGCACCAAGCAAAATACAGCGCAAAGGTTGGCTTCAGGTAAGAAACAGTTGGAAAGAATGCACCTTTGAGCTAATACTTAGATTGTAGATAATTTTCGGGGAAATTGGTTGCAACTAGTAGATGGTGGGTAGTTGGGACTCTTGCAGAATCTGAGTCTTGGTTTGGTCTGGATACTGAGTGATAATGTGAAATGATATCCAGACCAGTTTCGTGTCTACTTTGGAGCCTAAAGAGGCAAATCTCATTGAAAGGGTCTGGTTTCAGTGACATCCACCACAGGAACTTTTGTAGCTTTGACATGATGGGCTCAGTCCGTCCTGATACACAGAAAAGATGTCTAATTTCTTTGAATGCTTCTTTTAACAGAAAACCGTGAAGGTTAAAACAGAAAGGGGGGCTGAACTCTGCATTAAACCTCTGCTTAAGTACTCTCGTAATCTGTCCTTCAGCAGAATAATTGTTATTTGACATCTCTGATGGCAAGCCCAGAGGGGTTATCTGCTGCAAAGGATGGACAATCTCATTTTGGAGATGCATCACTGCCTGTCACTGGTGTTCTCCACCCTGCAGTAGTGTTAAGGGACACAGAGGTGTAATTTGCATAGCTTGAGTTGTAATTTGTCACAGGTCCTCGTAAATCAGAAGAGAGGAAAATGCATATGGACAATAAAAATACCCTGCCTATAAGAAATTCGGGGGCATTAGCTACAGAGTTGTTGGTTCACTGGAAAAACCTCAATGGTCTTTTTTAGTTTAGGTCTAAAGAACGATCTGACTTCATCTGTCAAGGAGTGTGACTTAATTAACAGAACAAATGTGAATTCCGAACAACTGAGACATGTCACCCAAATAATTACCCTACTTGATTAGCAACTGCCCTGGCTGGATGTCCAGTCCGTGCTTGAGTGACTGAGGAGCCGGGGTCTGTGTCACTGCAGATCAAGTGTTCGTGTCACGCAGGTCTTCTTTGCTTTCACCAAATATTGCACATTCAAGTTTTAAGGCTGCATTACTTGATTGATCAGCCTTACTGCTTAGCTGAATTCATTTTCTCGGCTGCTGTTTCTCTCAGTGGATCACTGCTTACATACTGGTTTGATGTGTGCTGGGTCTGATCCACGCCAGGGATAGCAGCAGCAATTCGGGAGTCTGAGTGGGGCAGTTACACGGTAACACAGGGGCCCGAAGGTGAGCTCAGGGAGGACAGAAGCCTTATATGGAGCAAAGGGGGAAAAGCATTGCTTCATCTAGATATTGTTATGTAAAAATGCGATGATTATTCTTTTTGTACAGCTGATAGCACAAAAGATGTCTGATTTCACTAAATGCTTATTTCAACAGAAAACTGTGGAGATTAAAACAGAAAGAGGGGCTAAACTCTGCATTAAACCTCCTCTTGAGTACTCTGAGGATTTTGAACCTTATGAAAGCTTGAACATGGATACAAATGCTGATGATCCTCTCCATTACTCCCAGGTACAATTGGCAGTTGCCTTCTATTGTTCGCGGCAGTGTCAACTGAAATGCGAACAGGCCCAGGTATTGGTCTTGACTAGAGCATGCAAACCCAGCATATACTGTTTCTTTGACTAGATGATTTTGCATTGATGAGATGTGTCATAAAGAAGGAAAAAATGAAAAGAAAAAGTAAAACTACTTTGAAAATCTGATCTCAACTCTATAACATGTGAAGTCCTAATTTAAAGAGGTAGAATATTGTCTCTGTTGGATAGAACCAAAGTATTTCATGTTAGGAGACTCTTTCAGTTCGTGTAATGGTTGTCCTCATGGACGTCACTCTTGGCTATCAGATTAGAGAAAGCTTAAATAACAACTTTTTCTGGTTTTAGGTTAGATTTTTGAACAATCATGTTAAAATTGTCGTATGTCATTGTTTAACCTAACAGAAGTCAGAATAAAGTTTTTAAAATATTATAATCAATACAGTTTCTTTCCATCAAGGGTTGTTATTGTATTGACTCCATTGTATGACAGTTCAGCCTTCATTTGGTTGCTAATTTCAGTCTGTTCTAGCATACTTCACAAACGTCCTGTCCTTAAAAAAATGAATACATGAACAAAAATTTATGAATGTTTTTCTGCCTAACCAATTAATGACATTAATAAAGCTTTTCTGGGTTGTGGAGTAGCGTCTGTGGATGAAACTGTCTACTGATCTTACCACTGACATCAGACAAACATCCAAGCGTATTTTCATAGCTTGCATCTTTTCACCTCTCCTATATTGCTTTTGAGCTTATGATTTTTTTGCTCTGCAAACCAGTAACTTGTGTACAGTGATGGATATTTACAATCATTTATGTAAGCTGATAGTTTTAAACCAAAACCCCACTTTTCTCTGTATTCCAGATGGAAATACTTTCGGTTTTCCTGAAGCTATAATGTGTTTTCTTGAATGTCTTGTTACAATGCAGACGTCATGAGGTTTCAAACTAAAAGAAAGCCTGTACAGTTCCCTGTCAAATAGCTAGAAATATTAGTCTTGACTGTCATAAAGACATGCTCAATATTAGGCCTCAGGTTGCTTATAGACTCTCTTTTGAACCGAAGTTTGCCTGCTCTAAGAAATATGTTTGTGTCAACATGGATTTCCTAACAAGTGTAATCTGTAGCAGAAGAGCAGCTTGAAACTTTCATTGCAAACTGAACATACACTGTCACAGTTCATTTGTACCTAAGATAGCTGCGGATTTTTGTTTTACTTACACAGTTTGCTTACTTATACTTATCTCAAAACTCTAATACCAACAAAGCAGGAAAAAAATGCATTTAGGGTATGCAAGGTCTTTTGCTTTTACATTCATAAAACCAAAAAGCTCTCCGGCCTCATCTATGCTGTTTGTGGCATATGCTGTGAGAGGCAGGGCAGTTTTTTTCCACAGCAAATTTCAACATAGATTAATTTTTTGCGTAAAATCCTGTTACAGATTGTCCAATTAAAAAAAAAAAAAAAAAAAAAATCTGTGCAAACTGGAAACTTAGTCCATTAGACCATAAGTCTTTTCTCCTGTTTTTTGAAGTACAGATGTGTACAAGACAGGACTATTATAATTGATCCAGTTGCATATAAAGAAGTTGCTATTACATTAGCTTTGTAGTCTTGTGCAGGCATTTGGAAAATCTGTATTGCAGCTAGTCTTCAAATAGCAAGCCAAAATATAAGGTAATATAACTGTGTGATGCTGGAAAAATATATGCCCTTGACCTGTCCATTACTTACCTCCTGTCTGGAACTTATTCCTAAAAATTCGTTTGGCATGTAAACATTCGTTGGCCTACAGGATTTTCCTGTAAGGATTCTGGTGAGAAGGAACAAAGGAGTTGTAGGATGATTTTTCTTTACAAGTCCTCATCAGTGGAGTGAAAACAGGTGAATATTTTTAGCTGCATTACAACTCTGAGTTCATCAGAAGATTTTTCTTTCTCTTGGTGGAGGAAGGGGCAACCACATTGGTTTATTTTAAAATACATGTTTAAGCTTTTCTGACAAATCTGTTTGAATTGTACCAGAAATTGAGAAGAAGCTTGCAACTTGGTATAGAAGAGAAAAGGGTGGAAGAAGACTCTTGTAGTGATGATTATGACTCTGTTGAAGAGGATGTGTGTTCAGAACCACCTTCCACTGAGGAAACAATTACAGGCTTTGGAGGCCTTCAGTTGCATAGCAGTAGATCGCTGCAGCAAGAAGCTTCTGAGTGTCAGGATGCTGGGAGATGCTCTGGCCTTGATTCTGGTGCCCTTACTGTGTTGGAGTTCAACCAGGATCAAAGTAGTAAGTCTCTGTATTATGCAGTAGTACAGTACTGTAAGAGTTCTTTGAGAGCATTGCTTCTAAGGGAATTGCTGGTGGTTAATTGTTGATGGTTACTCCATACTCTCGTGAGTTTTCATGCTCTTCAGCATATCTGTTGTTTTAGTCTCCTGGTCTGGGAGACTTGCGCCCTCTTACTACCTTCTTATGTTAAGAACTTTTTTCCAAAGACAAAGATATAGCCGTGGTTAACCCACTTGCGTCACCAGGCCTAGACACTTGAACTAAGATTGTCTCAGAGTGTCTGTAGGATTTCTCAAGAGATTATTAATTTTTTTAAATATATTTTTTAAGTGTTTTTGCAGTAATCCAGACAGCCAAATCTTCCTAGTCTCAACTTTCTCCATTTTACATCCTGGGTGCTGGATACCTGTCATCATAGTGTGTGCTATTCATCCCAGATGAGAAAACAAATCTGCCTATGAGCCCCTTCTTTTTGTCAGATCTTCTCTTTTGGAGACCTCAATGTCCAAACCCCAAACCAGTCATTAGGTCTCAAAGGTGTTTAGCTTGTTAAAGGTAGGGAGTTCAGGTGGAAACCAGACTTCGAGCTACGTTCAGTATTTCTAAAATTCCCTCCCCACCTATTTCAGGTACATTCATTGGTTTTGTTTTTTTGTTTTGTTCCCCCCCCCCCCCCCCCCCCCTTTTCTATTCCTTTATCTTGCAGAAGTGAAGCCAGAACGAGTTCTCTCGGCAAAAAGAAAAGATAATGCTGAAATGTACATTCCTGTCAGACCGATCATGGTAAAAAATAAAATCACTCGGCCACTCTCCGCTGAGTTCTTGCAGCAGGAAAGACATGAAAGAATTTATTCTAGTAAGAAATAAGAATATATAATGTCAATAAGGAGAGTTTTCTTGCTTTTTTTCCCTTTTGGCTCGGATGTAATTTCAGCACGCATCTGTTGTCATGTAATTTTTCCTAGCTGTTGTCTTTATATTTTTTTGTGGGTTTTTTGTTGTTGTTTTTATCACCTCCAGTGTTTTAACATAAGTAAAATTGTGAGAAAGTCCAGAGCCTGTATACTTTGTATACTTTTTAGTCTTCTGCTACATCTTTATTACCTTCCTTCTCTTTTTCTTTCCACGGCATAAGACTTCTTCCCCTCCCTTTCAATCCTTGTGCTTGCTCTGTTTCCCACTTTCCTCGCAGAGATCTGTTCCCTATGGTATTAACAGAAGTGTGTCTCCTCAAAATCAGCAATTGATGCTTTGGTGGAAGATTTTAACAAAACCCATTTATAGTAAGAAAGGCATAGTTACCCACAGCATAGCAAAACTAGCTCTGTTGCTGCTTAGGACTGTACTTGAATTACACCTGGAACACTGCAGGTCAGTCTCCAGTGCTGGGTAGATGTGCCAGTACCTAGTACCATACCGGAAAATGTTTTTCCTGGACTGGAGAACACTATTTTGAAGGCACTACTGTTTATTCTAGAAATCTGCTGCTGAAGTGTGGTCTTTACCTGGGCTACAAAAAAACCCCACCCAAACCCCAAATCTGGAGGCTGAAGTCGTAGCTGCAGTTGTTATTTCAGCACAATCCTTCACTGAACAAATCTGATGAACTTTAGTTTTGAATGTTCTGAGATAAAGTTTGCAGACTTACCATACTTTGTGGTTAAGACACTCTTTTCAAAAAAGCAAAATCTAGATGTGTCCCCAGAAAGCAATAAAGCTAACGGTTTTGAAAAGTCAAAATATTAGTTTCTTAGTTGGCAGAAAATCAAATTGAAGAGAAGCAGCTAATTCTTTTTGGCTTCAGAGTAAATCCTCTGTAGCTTCTGATACCCTCACCCACCATCTGTCTGAGCAGATGCTTGCTTTGACCGTTTTCCAGAAATGTGTGTAGTGTTTTCTCAGGTTACAATAGTGCTTGTTAAAACTGTATCTGTCTAACTCTCACTTTAAATCCTTACATTAATTTCATTTCACAAGGATGGTATAGTATAGAAAAATTATAAGAACTTTATTCTGTCTCTGTATTTGGAGAGATGACTAATGCTTGTTGAAAGTTTTTATGAGAAAAGATGGCATAGGGCTGAATGTGAATGCATGCAAATCTCTGTGAGTGAATTTTGACAGTATCCCTCTTGTAACTCCCTGCCTTTCCAAGGTAGACTTCATGTTGGTAGCGTCCACTGCCATTTTACTCTCCTTTTTAGTAAACCTTGCTGCAGCATTATGAGCACGCTTGCATGTTCTTCAATATTTTCACTTGGTCTTAATGTCTGTACAACTTTGGTCTCTTTTCTTCCCTTGACTTTTGAAGTCCTTGAATGTAACCACTGTTCTTCTCTTTTGAATATAACCACTGTGCTTCTGTTTGAGTCCAGTCTCAGATCCTCCATTGTTAAATTTTATTTCCTTTCTTTAAACCTGTTTATAGGCTGTGGCATTTCTATTTCTCTGTGATGTTTGGGAAGACTGGGATGTGTATGGGCATTTTGATGACTACTTAAGTGATAAGGTCATTTATTTTGCCTTGCAAATAGGAACTCCTCACTCCCCTTGTTTTCCTAGAAGACTCTGGGGATTCCTCCAAAATATCTGAACACGCCAGTTACATTGAAAATTTATGGTGTGCTGAAATTATATATGCTTCTTCTTTCAATAAACTGTTACAAGGCATTTCCATTAAATACGTGAACAAAGCAAGTACAAAAAAATCTTAAAGCATAAAAATTATGTTTCTCATTTGTCAGTTTTTCTCCTCTTATAATACTGTTTCAGCTGTTGTCTAAAGTAGATGTGACCTGGAATCTTAATATAAAAACAAATTGGAGCAATTCAGCCTCGCTTGGTATGGTTACAGACTGCTAGCAAAGCCCAGTGTCAGTAACTGAATTGGATGTTTCAGATGTATGCTGTTGTACTGTTCGATACTTATATGCCTGGACAAATGAATATTCCTTCCTTCTTCTGGTGGCAGGACCATTGAGTCGACTGGAAAGACCACTTTCAGCAACTCGAAAGAACGTGTATGAGAAGGATCCTGATCTCTCAGTTTCAGCTGTGGTTAAAGCAATGCAGATTGAAAGCAAAGTCTTGCAGAGAGACCTGCAAAGGCAGACAGTTTCCACAAGCCCTCAAAAGGTATGGCAAAATGCAGAAAGGGGCTGTTTGATCAAGTGGCAAAACCACCATGAGTTACAATCTCTTATACATTAGTATTATGTATGAATGAATGGTGGTGCCTCTTAAGTGTGATTGAATTTGTATTGTTCTTCCATAGGGTGGTTTTCTTTAATCTGCCTCCTCAGGTTAGCATCCCACAGCTTTCTTGATTTCAGACATCACGGAGCAACTGGTAGACCAGCCACATGTTATGTCTATACAGTCAAAGGCACAGCTGCAGGCCTAGTTGAGCCATTTTCATTCTGGAAGCTTCTTAAACAAGACGATGTGTGATTTCTGTACCGATAAATCCTGCCTTCCTGCTGGACTCCTATGTGGGATCTGTTCCCTGTTGATACATGCTCTGCTTTTGGAGCAGAGCTGTCACGTACGCTGCTGGCTCTTAGTGAGGAGGAGCTAGTATAGGTTTTCTGCACCAATATGTGTACGTCTCTTATCTCCGACAACCATGTTTAAAACCAATTAAATACTTGTAACAAGGAAATCAACCAAAATTAATTCCCTTCTGTTTCAGGTCAGACCATTATTCCTCATTAAGTTAAAGAATAAGGAGGTTTGTGTTGACAATTCTAGCTAAACTTTGAGCAGAACGAGTAATTCGGTTCTCCTAACAGAAAGAAAGCACCTAAAGAAATTGAGCATAAACAGAAATATATAAAACTGTGTTATGGACAGTGGTCAGGCATTCAAACTCTACTTCCAATCTGGTGTTTAGGAAACTTATTTTTATAGGAAGGAAAAGAGATATGCCTAGACATTCTTGGAGTTACTCGTTTGAATTCTGAGAGTTTCCAGGACAGCTGACTCCTTTAACCTAAGCTGATGCTTCTTGGAGTTGTGAGTTCATGCTATGATGAATATGTATCCACTGTCATCGCTGAGCCAACATTAGGTTTCTGGGAAATTTTGCTTAGGAGCAAAGTTTAAAATGTGTTTTTACTATAGGTAAGTACTTTACATACGATTTTACCCTCTAGGTCAACTTTGCAATCTTACTCCTCTTGTTTTTGAGATATTTATAGCTTTGTGATTGAGAATAAATTCCATTGAATATTCTCACAGAATGTATATTCCTGCTAGGACTAATTTTAATACTGTTGTGCTTAAATGAAAAATAATGAAGTAATATTTAAAATAGATGTAATTTTACCCTGACACTTGAGGTGGAGTTTCAAAAACCCACTGTGAGTTCTCAGTCTTAAGGCTGACCTAAATGATCTTCCAGAAGTAATTTAATTTTGTAATTTCCACAATAAAGGGATTATAGAACTTGGCCTTTGATATTTAAATGTATAACAATGCAGAATTTCTAATACTGAAAAAGTAATTAACTTCTAAGCATTTTAAAGTTCTCTTACTCTTCAAAAATTATAGAAATGGAAGTGACCTAAGAGAAGGACTGCCATTCCTCATCTGACTGTTGTTCACTGTGCTGAATATTCTGTCTCTGATAGAAGCTACCAACAAATTTTTAGGAAAAGTAACAAGGGGAACAGGGTATACTTACAAAGTGGGGTACAGGTAGAGAAATAGCCCAGAGCATTGTAAGAACTGCAGGCCTTTTCCTCTGTTTCCTCTTAGATAGTCACTACTGATAGTTCTATATTAAAAAAAAAAAAAAAAAAAAAAAAAAGATTCTAATAAAACTGAACTTTTTTCGGTTTAAAAGTCTTTATGATCCTTTTTTTTTGAGAAGGGGAGAGTCTAGGCAGACCTGTGCCGAACCTTTGGCCAGCTCTGAGTCCTACCAAATGTATACAGTGAGATTTCAGACGTGTATGTGTGTATATATATATATTTGTTTTAAAAGTCATCAGGGAACGCTTTTATGTTACTTTTCTTCCACATAGAAGATCAAGCTCCAAGCTCAGCTCTTTAATTTCAGATCAAGACCTGTTCTGTTGAATGTGCTTTAACTCCATATGGAGTTACAGATTAGCTAAGGTTAACTGAGACCAGAGCTGGGCCCGAACTCTTATTTTTTGCAGAGGCGCAGAATGATACTCATTGGTATGTAGAGAACACTGTGAATGAAACGTTCATTTTTTTCTTGCTTAGAAGAAATTTTCTGTTTCATCTGTTGTTTCTGCAATGGCTGAACCTCCAGAAAAAAGCCAAATGAGAACTACAGTCACAAAAGCTGCTGAGACAACTTGTCCTTTTGGAAGCAGGTATATATATATTTCCTTGAAGAGTAGCTTCCTTTTTTGAAAAAGAGACATTTTTCAGTATACCACCAGGTGTAGTGTAGTGCCACTACAACTGGTAATATTTAGATATCTGAGACATCGTGCAAGCAGTAGCAAATCAAGGAGAAGGTTCCAGTCTTGGGCCAGTCTCTGTGTATCAGGGAACTGCCAACATCTACCTCTGTTTGTCTTTCTATTACCTATGTATTACCTGCTCAGACTGCCTCAGAACCAGCTGAGAGCTGGAGCCCTGTCTTTTAACCAAACTCTATGTATTTAAGGTGGGATGCTGCATCAGTTGTTCATTCATCGTGGGGGTACATGGGATTCTTCTGTGGGGTGTGTGGGTTCATTCTATCATCTCTTCACCATCACACGAACAAAACTGTTTCTTAGAAATACAAGAATTGTGAGGAAGTAACACATAAAAGAATATGTATGTTTCAGACAACAAAAGAAACTTCTGGAAGTCCTTCCGGAGCCTGAGAGCCATTCTGCCTGTGATGATGACATACTCCTATCTGATGACAAATCTGAAGTAGATTCCATGTTGAGAGAGAAGGTTTGTGTATATATGCACCATAACTGATGCTTCCCAGTATTACTGAAATGAAAGTACATTGAATGATCTGTATTCCACTGATTCTGCACTCAGGTCAACTAATAAACCTATGACAGAGTCAGAGAAGAGAATTTATCACTGTTCCTGTGTTCATCAGAATGACAGAGGAATCTGACAAAGAACAGACAGCTGTTTTCTCCTTAGGCTTTGTAAGAGCATGATAAGTTCTCTTCTCTAACCCTGCCATAGATGAAGTTGATGTGAGGCTGTAGTGATGGAACCCAGAATGACTGAATATCATCTAGGTAGCCTTGGGTTTGCAAGCTTTTTGCTTCTGACTCCTCAATACTGTAGTCTTAACAGTCTTTCTCTTGTTCCATGCTTGATTGTTTTGTCATTTACGTTTATATTGTATTTTATTTTGGTCCAGATGACAACCGGTATAGAAGTACGTGATGCCATTTATGTGACTATGGAACTTCTTTCTAACTGGGGAAATCCAGTAAACGTGGGCCTCAGCGAGGTGGAATTCTTTGACTTACACAATGAAAAGATATTTGTGTCTCCTCATGATGTGGACATTCGAAATGCTGACAACGCAGGAGACTTGTGCTGCTTGGTCAATAAGAACTTAAATGTAAGACAGCTTAGTCCTGCATGTGAGAATTTCTCCTTATAGTCTTTCTTTAGTATTCTATCGTTGGGGTTTTTGTTTAGAAACATGATTGAATTTGGAACCTGACTTGCATAACAATTATTTGATAATTTAAAAAAAATACAGATTTTGCTTATTATTAGCAAATCCAGCTTTCCTGTCCAAGATGTTGGTATTCGGTTATGATTTTGTTTTAGAACAGGATTTGATTAACTTGCCTGACTGACTTAACCGAGCAACTGGAAGGAGGCCGCTTTAACTCTGCCTCCTTATACGTTAACTCTGTGGTATTGTCTCGGATGAAAGAACATGTTCAGTTTTTGAAGTATTGTATTGTGGTCATAGTATCTGTAGAACGAGATCACAAAACTTTAAGAACAGGGAATTTCACATTTTTGCAGCATGTCTGTGTATAAACTTCAATAATTCTTGTGATCTGAAGGTATAGGAGCTTTACTGCTAACTTCTTCCAGATATTTCATATGAATTTAATTAAACTTAAGAAGGAAACACACTTATTTTCTTCTATGCCCTTGTTATCCTTTTACCTACAGAAGAATCATGGAAGAATAAAAATGTGTAGGTAGGTTGTTTTGAACAAGAGATTAAGAAAAATGTGTAGCACAGTAAAAGTATTTCATGGCTTTTCTGTGAGATGATGAGTAGACATGAGATGCTTCCATACAAAAGACAATAAGTGGTAGGAAATGCTGGTGCTACTGCAGAGATTAGCAAATGTTCGTAGCCCTTTGTACAGCCATCATTTCATTTGTGCTGCACGTTCACTGTATGTCCTTTGTCTCCATGGGCCTTTAGAGCTAGGATTCTAGTAAAAATTAGTATGATTTTAGTGGATGAGGAAGCTAAATGACTTAGTCTACTGAAAAATATAAATTCCAACTCATTTAATTTTAATGATACTTTTTTGCTTACAGGGTGAATGAGAATAGAAAGAGGGTAAATATGCAGGATTTTGAAATTTAGTTGAAACTCAATATGGACTATTATTTCCAGACAAATATTTTTACTTGAAACATCTTTCTTACTGTCTCCTGAAAATTGTAGTTTGGATGTCATAAATACCCCTTCACATTTATATGCTGTGTTCGCTGGCAGATGACACTCAGTAGTAGTAATAGTGACCCTCAGACTTTCTAGAAAATTATAAATTAAGTAGTAATATATTCATTAATCCTCAGGTTTTCTCATATATTATATATACCATTATTCTTAAGTAATGAGGTTTTATATTTCTTTGATTAGTATATTCCTTTGATCTGTGACACTGTAATCTCCTCTCGAAACTGGAAAGGTATTGTGTCAGAGAAGATGCAATCTGGACAGGGAATATGGTCTTAGAATGTGGATATGTGATAACTGAACTGCAGACACCTTCAGAAGTCAAAGCAGCATTTCCAGTTTGTGTACATTTCAGATCATACTGGAAAGCTTTGGGGTGCATTAGCACAAAAAACAAATTAATGAATCTCCAAGCAACTAATATTTTCAACAGAATGAAAGCTAACATAAAAATTTACTTTGTGGAAAATTCACTTTACCAGGCTTAAAACACTTCCATCTTTGATCGTTTAGGTGTACATTTGTCTTTGAGAGTAGACATACTCTTATTGAAGATCAGGGTTTTATTTATTTATTAGTTTATTTATTACCCTTGCAGACTTTTAAGAACACTTCAATTCCCTCCTAGCTTGTACTTTGTGTTACACTGTAAAAGAAAAAAATACTGGGCAGAACATCAGGTGCTCTCAACTAAGGCAGTAGTGCCTGATGGGATGTAATGCTTGATACGACGTGGATTAGGTATTTCATTGGGATTGTTTTCCGTAAACCTTTTTGATTCTTATAGGCATATAAAGGTCTTTTAAACCATCATTAGGCACACATCTGAAGTATTGGACAGGAAAGTTGTGTAGTTACTGCCTTCAGGCAAAACTGAAAAAGTCACTTCAAATGGAAAGAATGTGGGAAAAATACTGACTTTGTGTACCTCCTGTGTGACTGTATGTGCAGTGTGTTGTTGAAAATTATCTACCTTTCTATTTACATGCCAGTCTCAGATCACTGAAGTGTTGTCTGCATGCATATGTACCCTTGTTTGTCTCTGGTTCGGGGTAACAAATATTCAACATTTGATTTTGAAATTCGTTACTCCTTACTTCTTCCTGAGCTGCCACACATAGTTTTTCTTCCTTTCTGAACATGTAAAGGCAGCAGTTCTGAACAATGTCCAGAATTAGGCATTCTTTGATACTTTAAAATGTCTTGATTGTCAGTTGTCTGTAAAATTCATGTTGGGGATTTCTGTAATGTCTTAGAAAATGTTGAGTGTAGAGTGCTATCTATAGCTCTAAGGAATAGATCTGTAAGTGGAATCAGTTGTCTGCAAAGCCTGATTAAAATAGAGGCAGTGAAATAAAATTCTGTAAGATTCCCCTCTTTAGAGGGCAAAACAGAAGTGTAAGCACTTTAAGAAATTGTGAAATGATTACACAGTGTCCATTGTGCTCAGTGATCCCCTCTAGTGCCTGCAAAGCTGATTAATTTGTTTAAAATAAACTGGGCTTGCTTCGACCCTCCACTTAGAAAGCATGGCAGACTGCCTGTCATTTGTGAGCATGCAGATGTCTTACTGGGACAGCAAGCAGCTGACCTTCATCTAATTGCCAGGTTGTTGTGAGCTGTCTTACAGGCAGGAGAGTCGGATTTACTGCTTGGAAATGAGGTTAAGGTTTTGCTCTTAACGTAATAGATTTTATTAAATGGTTACTTTTTTAATCAATGTGTATTTTTCTGTGGGGTGGTGAGTTAATTGCGATATCCTGCTTTAGGAGAAAGAGTGTTAGTGACAGTCTGCTTGTATGTGTTTTTAGACCACGAAGGAAAGCTTCCTTTGGATGTGCCCTTTCCATCCGCCCATCCAACTTTACTTCGTTATCCGCAATCCCACCCGGTCACATGACTTTGGTATATCCAAGATCAAGATCTGGAATTACAACACAACAACTCCTAGTGTAAGTAGTCTTTTCTCAACTCCTCTGTGTGTATACTTGACTTTGCCTGGGGAAACTTGGTTTGTTCTTCTTTCCAAAAGTATGAAATAAAAGTACATACCGTTTCCTCTAATGAAATGGGGAGCTAGGAGGGGTCCATGGCTACTGTGGAATTTAATTGTGTCTTAGTTGTGAGTGGTAGCAACGTAAGTGTTAATGTTTTCATAGGCACAATTAGCATTTTCTTTCAAAGCTATTAAAGATCTCAAGAGACCTAGCAAAAGTCTTGCATATTCTGTCAGTTAATCCTTTACTGTGGTGAGAAATAAAGATACAAAGGTAAGTTCATCTTAATATTCACGACTTCCAGTTGTTTTATCACAATATAAATAAATATGTGTTTAAATATGTTTTTTCTCATGTATGTAGGTATAAATAGGCTGACTGTTGCTTGGTTTTGGTTTTGTCGCTTTAATGAAGAAGTATGCTAACTCTAACTGTGCGTTCGTAATAAAACAAGTAATCTAGAGTTACTAGAAAGACGTCTTATGGCAGATGGTCTCCTGTTTGTGTGTTTGAATGTCACCATGGAAATTATTCTTTTTTGTACACTGCAATGTTAAGAAAAAAATACCAGGTACTGGATCAAAGAGGATTTGCTGTCCTGGATTATGAATAAGAGGCTTTATCCCTCTGGTTTTGCTCTCATCTGTGTTCTTATATAAGCACATATGGTAATTTATACATATGGAAATAGCCATGGAAGGGACAGCTTAAACAAATTTACTATCACATGATTTATATTTATTTTCTGGAATTTTAATAGCTTTTTCTATTAAAATATGGACTACAGAATGTTCCATCATCATTAGAGAGGGTGAAAGCAACTGCTGTTTTTGGAGGTAATGGTATGATTTGTTACCAAACCTATTGAATATAATGCTGGAAATACACATAAATATATTTCTGTGTTTCAAGGCACTTTTTTTGTTAATAAACCTCTATAAGGCAAGCTGTAAAATCCATCAGGAGTATAATCCCGTGGATTTTGGTGGCAGTGCAGCAGTCTACACTGACTAAAGAAATGTCTCATTATCGTTAAGTTGAAAGAATAATACAAAGCAGTTCTGCCTAGTTCTGTAATTTGTCACGAGGAGGTTTTGTCTGAGAAGTATAAAACCCAAAAATACAATTAGCTAGCAATTTTCTTCCTGGTAATGTACATCCAGAGCCAGATTTCTCTGTCATTTTTCTGGTAATCACTCTAACCTCCTTCTTTCCCTCAAAAACTACAGAAGTGAGAGGTGCCCAAGTACATCTTAAAAAAAGCAAACAAAAAATCAGTTCAGGCTGGTACTTTTGTATTGTTGAAAACATCTGAGTTTTCGAACTTCTATCTGGAAGTAGAAAAAATATGTCTGAAGGAAGCTGTAAAAGTCAGATTACATCATTGTCATAGATTCCTTCATTCAGTATTACAAGGAAGGGTTTAGAATGCTGCTTCTTCCCTTTACTTCAGATGAGGTCTGCGTTAAAGGGAGGTCATTTTTAGTCTGCAAGAACAGATCAAGTTTAAATTCTTTTCAAGTTTGTCTGAAGTGTTCAGGCATTTTGCACATGCTTGCTGCAGCCTTGAAAAAGCATTGTTACTCGATGCTATTACAACTTTTCCCAAGATCCAGTATAATGTCTGTTGTATGTCTTCACAAATCTGTGAATGGAATTAAGACTTAAATGTGTGAAGGCCTCAGTTGGTCTCCAGTTGGATCACTTTCTCCTTCAAGTGATTGCCCATATGCGTGTTCCTTCTGCCTGTATGTTCACGGCTGTTCTCTGGAGTTGGAGATTTCTTTCAGTGCTGGCCTTACCACTGGGCTGCGTGGCGCTGCAGCAGCCTTGTTCCAGCGGAGTTAGGTTTATAGAAGAATTCTTTTCTTCTAGTTCTTGACTTATTTTCTGTTGCTGCTTCTTTTACACTCTTCTGTGAGAAGTCAGGCAGAGGCGACTTCAAGTCATCTGTCCGGGTGTGATTTGCAGATAAGTGCTGCTGGTTTTAAGCTTTGTCCTTCGTGCACAAATATCACTGAAATGGCCAGAAATACCATCCCTGGTGCTTCATTGGAAAGCACTATCACAGCAGGCACTCTGTGAGGGCCGAAATTGCAAGCTGGGAAGGAACATCAAGAGAAACCATAGAATTATTTTCAGAAAATATTTCTTTTTTTTTTTCCCTCTGATGTTGATCATACCTGCCTGCTTGTTTTGAGACATTGTGCCATTGTAATTACTCATCTGAGAGGAAAAAAAACCTGCCTTGGATGAAGTATTGAGTGTTTGTTTATAGGGTGACTTCCTGATGGAATTACTCACAAGGAAGGGATTTCTCCAACCTTCTCCTACTCGAGGAGGGTTCAGCAGTGGTACTGGGGAAGCTAACCATTCTGTCAATCTTCCCCACCACATCCGATCACTAAGTGACTGGAAGCTCAGAGCAGGGATGGGAGGGAATGAAAAACAGCAGTTCTTAGTCTTGTGTCTGCACGTTTGTTCTTGGAGTCCCTGAGATCTGTTCATATTTTTCCTGCCTCAGCCTGAGTCTGCTTAGAATTTTGGTGTAAGAAATTTTCATTATCTGCTTTACTGGTACTTCATGAGTAAATGGATCTTCTGAGCTAACAGCTGTTGTCAATGCTTACCCAGTTCAGTCTGTCTCTATTGTCTTAGAAATATCTGTAGCTTTGGCTAGTTCATCTTGATATATTCCAGACACCTCTTTTGGGGATGCTTCCTAGGATACCTGTCCCAGATACTCCAAAACTCAAAGGAAGAGATTTCCCACTGACTAGAATAGTACTTTTGAAGTGACTGGCCCTTTTCTCTACTCGACTGTCCCTCTTCCACGGAGAACAGGCTTCACCATTTAATTTTGTAATGTTTTCTCTGTCTACCTGTCCTCCTGCAGTACTGATGGGTGGAGTGGGATTCATTTAAAAACATTTTGTTCTTAAGAGGTTGATGATTTTCATTTAAAAAGATGAAATTGACAAATACTTTTCAAAATATGTATGTGTCTATTTCTGTGTTTCCGTGCAGTTTGTATCTGTTCCCAGGTAAAAACACAGAACTAAGGTTTGAGTATTCATAACAGCAGTAAAGGCTAGGCTATTATGTAGAAATGTTGCAGTTATCCCAAATTCAACTGTGAATATCCAATATCTGTAGCATTTAGGGGAGACATTAACAGTCCAGGCATACAAAGATTCAAAAAATAACATTACTAGGGTGTCCTGATATTCTTGCTCTTCCCCATCATAATTTCAGGCGGAGCCATGTAGTTCATTTTTAACATATACAATTATTAAAGTGTTTTGATCCTCAATTAGATTAATCTAGCCGTGTCCTTGTTCAAGGGGAAAAAATACTATGTTTTATGGCCAAATGCATCACTACAGCCATACAGCGCTTTATGATACTCTAGGAGTAACACAGGCAGCCATGACATAATGGCCAATTAAACTGAGTTTACTGCTGTTCTCTGAGAAGTTAGTGAAGGTTATCTTTTTCTATCAGGAGTGTGTCTTGCATTCCTACATCTACTCCCCTCCCTCAAATGTAGCTTTCTTGTTATACCTGCATCTTCTGGTTTTCCCCCTGTGTAGGTCCATGTTACATTTTTTGCCTCATACGTGTTATTATTTGGAAAGCAGAAGAATGGAAGCTATAAAGACTGGTAAACTGTAAAGAGTGGATGCGGGTGTGAAGAACTGGAGACACTTGTACTGGAAGGTGAAGGAGTAACTGCTTTAGGCTGGGAGCAGAGGAAGATTTAAATCAGTATTGAAAAAGAATTGACATGCAGGAGATGAGCAGTAGGGATGAAACTGAAACTTCCTACTTTCATGAAAAGCTTCTCAGTTTCCATGAAAGTAGGGAAAGAACAGAGAGACTTTAAAGACTCCACGTGATGGATGTGTTGCTGAAATTTAGAGGGCAGAAAGGAGGTGCATTTTGTCTTATCGTCTATGTTTTCTTTGAAGATACCAGTATTGTTGTCAAGAGGGAAAAAAGGTTAGATGGACATGATAAAGAGAATAGAAAGAACATGAGTTCCAACTTAATGGAATGAAAAAATTAGGTTTTAGTGGGTGCCAAGAAAAGGAGCACGTAGAGATGAAGTTGTTACTGACAAACTTGTGTCTGAGATAAAAGCCTTCTGTTTAAAAGGATAGTTAAGTGTTGGAATAGGCTATCAAGGCAGATTATTTGAAAACTGTTAAAAACAGATTTCTTCACAATGGTGTATAGGTTATTTTACTTTATTTGGTGGAAAGAGATGGACTAAATGATTTTTTTTTTTTTTTTTTTTTTTCCCCCCCGGTCCTTTCCAGCCTTATATTTTTTATAACTCTTTTTAACTCTGGTGGCTTTGATCTGGGTGATTGTTCACTGTGGAACATGTCGTGAAAGTGGTGAATCTTAAAGACGCTGAAGCAAAATGTGCCTCTGGAATTTATATCCTGATCAAATATAATAATACTTAATCTAGGCTTCTTTGCTCAAGCTTTTCTAAATATTTAAGCCTTGTCAGCCAAAATGGTTCGTAGTACTGTCTAGCAGGGCTTTTAGTCCTTTTGAATAAAAGCTTAAATATTCCACAGTATTTTGCAGTTGTTTGAGTTTCTGATTAAAAAGTAGTCAAAAGCATGTTACTGATACGGGGTTTTAATTGTTTTCGTCTGCTGATTGATGAAGCATTCAAATGTCAGAGTTCCAGAACAGTGATATCTAATGCTTGAATAACTTAATTGAAGTCTTGATACTTTATTTTTGTAGGACCTTGATGTTGGAGTAAAGAAGGTGAAGTTATATGTTGATGAGAACCTTGTATTTGATGGTGAATTAGAGAGAGCCTCTGGGGATCTGCTCACCGACCATAGCACTACAATTGACTTCACAGATCACAAGCAAGATATCTCTGCGTATTCTTCAAATGAAAGGAAAGAAGCAAATGCACCTGGAGTCACAGAGAAGAAAGCAGACTTATATTTTGAATGCTTACAGTCAAACAGTACTTCACTAAACTGGGAATCTCTGCCAGAAGAAAATCTTCTTGAGCATAATATGAACTCCATCAGCTTTACAAAGAAAAAATTGCCTGACTTAAAGGATAATGTAAAAGTGTTACCATCTGCAGTTTGTATAAAAGATGCCAAAGAGAATGCAACAGTACAAGCAGTTATGGAGCAAGTTGAGTCTGATGATGCACTTACTCTGAGCGAGCAAATGGAAAAGCTAAAAGGAAGAAAATTGTCTGATTCTACAGGTGCTGTTCCTTCTTGGTTACAGTCATCTTCCCATGTTACAGAGAACAATCAAGTTCCTTCCAGTAAGCAGAAACCTCCCTGGCTTGCTACAGAACATTGTTCAGGCTTGAGATTTCAAACACAGTCAGAAGAAATAATGAAAAACTTTTCAGATCTGACTAATGAGGGTGTCAAATGTCAGAGAAATGAACTAGGAAGATCCAATAGCAGAAATGCAAATGGTGATCAGAGATCACAAATGCTAACCAGAAAGGATGGTGATGTGGGCTTGGACATACTGGAGCAACTTTCTAACAAAAGTTGCTGCAGCTTACAGAACCCTACAAGTGGAAGGAGAAGTGTCAGTTGTGTGAAAAAGGAGGGATTAAACACTATAAATCTTGGAGAAGATGATTCCACACTTAAAGGTAAGAGCTCACACTACTTTGCAGAAGCACAGAATCATTTAGGTTGAAAGGGACTTCCTGAGATTCCTGGAGGTATAGACGGGGATTTTATCTGTGGTATTTGCAGTATTCAGTTTTTCTCAGTCAGACTGTGACAGTGCTCAGGGTCTCTCTCCTTGTGCTACACCTGATGTGAAATGCTCTTGTTCTGAAAAATTTACATTCTGATTTAGTCTTTTTAAATTTATTTGGAGAAGATTGAAGACTAAATTTCAGTAAATTGTATTCTGAAAACTGACAGTCATGCAGACAGCAAATTGTTGCTAATATCAATGAAAATCTGAAAAAAGATAAGAGTGTGACATCAAGGTAGTGAGTAAATTTACAGAGTTTATTTGTGTAGTAGGTTAGTGTCTTTCTCAGTGAGAATATATGCTGAATATATTTATTCAGAGTGAATGGGAGACTGCCCTTATTTTCCCTTCTCTGCTCATGACATTACATACCTCTTTCAAACCTCTCCCTCAGACACCTCTGCTCATTTATGAAGAGTTTTATAGTAAGTTTAGCTGTTACCTGGTCCATGTGTTTGATTATCCACGTCATTCTTCTCCAAACCGTTTTTAGTTCGCCTGGATCCCATTGGAGGTGGGGCATCCAGATTTGTGTGGTTATGTTCAGCCTCTGGCAGTAGCCAACAGTGTGGCCCCAGGGAAGAGTGTGAGAATTGGGCAAGTTCTGGGGTTGTTTTTTGGCATTCTGTAATTCTTCATCCTTCAGTAACTTGTCTCAAATGAATAGTGTCTGGCAGAACAAGGACAACAAGGCCTAGAGAATGGGAAGAAGAGCTTACAAAAATACAAGTTGAAATTATGGGGGCAACTTGGTAAAATTAACCACCAGAACAACTTACAGGAAAGTGTAGCTTGCTGTATATTGTATTTGGGTGTTTACGTTAAAGTGCTGGTCATAAGGGGCAGGAAGCATGCCTAGATGCAGGAATGCCAGTTCAAATTCTACAGCAGGTATTGCATGAAGTTTTTGGATAAAGGTAAAGAAAATGGTTCTTTGTAAACTAATTTCTGAGGTTTTCGTTCTCCACCCCTCTGTAGAGAAAACAGCAATTTTGTAAGTATATCTGAAATTACACCTCAAAGAACGAAAAACTACGGCAGTAGTTGGAATAACTGCCATCTTCCCTTCACCCACCCACTCACCGCAGCCTGTTTGCCATTTCACACATTTTACAGTATCTCTGTTAGATTAAAAACTTGACAACGTTATGGAAACTGTAAATAAATCCCACCTTAGTAATTTCTGTTCAGTTGTGAAAATAGTAACAATTTTGGAGTTTTAATGTAAACTGTAAGCTGAGAGTTATCGTGATTCTAATTATAATGTCCTCTAATTTTGCTCTGAGCAGGTTTTGTCATCTGGTGCCTGAGACTCCCAATATGTGTCTGTCCCTGGGAAAAGTGCATGCCATCTAGCAGCTTTTGTTCTCTCTGTACTGTACTGTGCAGGGTAAAGCCATCTTCAAAGTGGAGCGGAGTGAGCATTAACAACGGGGAAACCGTTTTAAGTGTTTCCCTAAGAGTGGTGAATTTTAATTGGCACGGGGCTAGGGGAACGGCAGTTTCCCAATAGCAGTATGTGACCAAGGGGAGGCTGCACAAGCTCATGTGCAATGTCACAGCATGTCTTTGGTCATTAAATGAAGAATAACGAGAACAGAAGTTAGAAACAGCACGTACATGCATATTTGCCTTGAGTTAATGTTGCTACAAAAACATACAATTTTTCTTTGATCACTGGTTTAATGTGCAAATGAAATGATGGAAGTATGCTGATAAAATTTGCAAATAGCATATAATTTGGGGTATTATGAGTTAAGAAGATTGAAGAATGGCACAAAAAGATGAACTTGAGGACTGGAGTAATAGCAATAAAATGCAATTCAGTAGTACTACTTGCAAGGTCATTTGGGGACTAATAACGGAAAATTAAGTTGTAAGCTGAGTAATCATCAATTGCAAATGACCGAGGAAGAAGAGGATCTTAGTCGAGTAGTTGATCACAGATTGACTATGAAATGCTAGTGTGACGCAGGCGTGATTATAGCAATGCACTCCGAGGATGTATCAACCGAAGCATTTCGGTTAGTTAGGGAAACGTTAATATCTCAACACAGGCACTCATGAGACGTCAGTTGCAAAACTGCGGTTCTGATCATCCGTTCTCAGGAAAGCTGATTACGAAGTGGAACAGATACAGAAGAGAGCTTTTAGAATGATTTGTGAAATGAAGCGTGTGATTGCAGCATGGAAGTATGATTGCTATTTATAACTGCAGGGAGTAAAAAGGAGATTAACACAACAGAGGGAGAAAAAAGGTGTTTTTTTTCAAGCTAGTGTTGCCCCAAAATGTAGTTTACAAAAGTTTTGAGAGGAATTGTATAGTGTGTGTTGCCATCAGGAGCAAGACGTGGGACTTGGTGATTCAGGACACCTTACCTAGACCCACAGGGGAGGTGCATGTTTGAGGTGTCCATGTTTGTGGACTCTGGGGTAGCACCCATCATACAATCCTTCCAGGCATGGAGAAGGCTGGGAATGCGTTGGTAACATCTGCAAATGGGATATTCTTTATCTACATGCAGAATTTATTGTTCACATGGCTCCAGTAAAAATGATAAACTTTACATAGAAAAAAAAAAAAGCCAAACCCTGTAATCCTTCAGCCATTGACCTCTGCTTTTGTGCTGTTCTTGACTTGGCTTTCAGAGCTCCACTTCTCCTGTTGTCATTGCTTAATGTGGCTAACAAACCTGTTAACCTGCCATTGAAAATCACTCCTGTTGAACTGCTGTAGAAGTGCTTCGGAGTCGTAATCTCTATACTGCATGAAGTACTTAACATTAAAAAAAAATACAAAAAAAAAAGGAACAAGCCTCCAAAACAAGGAAAGCTGATGGATGTCAAGTACTCTTCTGTACATGCTCATCCTGAAATTTTCAAGCTATGACATTTTAAAGTGGTAAATATATGTACAGTATCTGCTTCCTGTAAATTGTGAGGCTCTGGGAAGTACTGTTTGGGATCACCCACCCCATGAGTATCCGTATGGACAATAGTTTGAACCAGAAAGGGACTTACAAATGGCTGATTTTCTCTGAAATATGTACCTTTGCTTTCTATCTGTGTTTCCCTTGCGGGGTAAGGAGGAATGGCCAGGCTGGTCTCCAGCCTTGCATTCTGGAAGACAAGCCTCTTTAAGGTAGTTTCCCATCTGCTTTAAAATTCTTATTTTTACCTCACTTGTCCCCAGTGTGAGTGATTATTGGCATAGATAGATTAGGAACATTACCCATTTCCCAGTGTTTCCAAAAACAAAGTTAAAAGTTAATATTGAGCAGTCTTTTGGGAAAATATTATTTTGCATTTTACGGCAATTGGTGTTTATTCTTGATAACCATTTGTTTTAGTATCCACTCAAGGACATTGTACAGAAGTAAAATCTAGCCCATGGGCCTGTAATTGTTTAGTACTCCACTTGCTTTTCTTCATTTATTTGAAGAAAATACAGAAGTGGGAGCATTATTGAAAATCTTTGTTAATATCTGCTCTTAATTGTTTTGAGATGGAAATTAAGCAGCTCCCCAGTGCAGTCACAAGCAGAGCATGCTTTGCTCCCACTGTGCCCCTCAAATTTGTTGCCCCCACTGTGTAGATACTTTGTCATTATCCCCCTCCTCCATCTCACGCTTGCTGAAAAGTGAGAGAAAGGTTTGGACGTTGCCTGCATATAGTACGATGCTTACCTCATCCTCCTTGTATGTTCAACGTACTTCTTTTCTCCCCAGTTTTCTTCATATACGCGTGGCTGATTTTGACAGGAAGCACTGTCTTTTCTCTGTAACAATATAGAAACTTAACTAGTTCTACCATTTCCAGCTGTATGAAAGATCTTCTGCAGAAATGCGGGCAGATGATTTGAGCTGTTGTGACAGCCACACAATAAGTATCACTGGGCAAAATCCCAATTTCTGTAAGTGTTGAGTCAAGAATTCAGTGTCTCAAACTTAGTTGCGTTTTTGGTCTCTTGGCATGTGCTCTGCTCTTCAGTATTGAAAAGTGATTGGTTTTGTTATGTCTAAATGGGGAAGGGAAATTGGGACATGCAGCCCTCATAATAAAGAGGCAATATAAAAGTGCTGGTATAACAGAATTTCACAGTGAGGGAATATGAATATGATCAGCATAATTCTGGAAAGTCCATGTTGTAATGGTTTGCTTGCAGTCCTGTTTGTGCATTAAATGCCTATGTAATGTTATTTTCAGATGAAGACTTTTCTGTCAAGGACATAGCAACCTCTGGAGCAAAGTGGCGCAATGAACAAGAACACACTCTGCAGGAGTCGTGGAACTCCTTGGTACAGTTTAATTATTCCCATCGTGGCCGAATCTCTAACATGGATTTTCAAGGGGATATCTTCGATGAGTTTCTCCATCAACAGAAAATCAACCGGCCTGGAGAATATAAGCAAATGAGAAAAGAGGGACTAGAAATGCTACCAAAAAGGCAAGAAGAAGAAAATTCTGTGGAGGCACATGATGGAAATGATTTTAAAATTCCTGTTTTGCCTTATGGACAACACTTAGTGATAGACATTCAAACAACATGGGGAGACAGACATTATGTTGGTCTTAATGGAATTGAAGTTTTCAGTTCTAAAGGAGAGCCTGTTCAGATTTCAAAAATAACAGCTGAACCACCTGATATAAATATTTTACCAGCTTATGGCAACGATCCCAGAATAATAACCAACCTAATTGATGGGGTAAATCGGACGCAGGATGATATGCATCTCTGGCTAGCACCATTTACCCCTGGAAAACCTCACTTTATCTTTATCGACTTTGTGAATTCCTGTCAAGTAGCTATGATTAGGATTTGGAATTATAATAAATCTCGCATACACTCTTTCAGAGGTGTGAAAGACATTGTAATGGTGTTAGATGAACAATGCATCTTTAAAGGAGAAATTGCAAAAGCTTCAGGAACCTTGTCTGGAGGTATGCTCTCTTTTCTTTTTTTTTCTTGTGGAAACAGCAGTGCAATACAACCAAATATATTTAGCTTGTTTGTTACCACTTTCCACTTCAAAGCAAGCTGGCACTTTGTATAGTATTTATTCCTTTTAATTTCAAAACATAATGCAAAACTCACTAATGCATTCTTCAATGATATCTGAATTTTAATAGCAGATAGAGTTAATCTCTATTCTTAATGATGTCTTAGCAACAGAACCCTATTTCAATAACATCAGATAGTCACTAGACGTTTAGAAGTTGCAGATCTTTACTTGTTTTCACAGATATCATCTTTTGGAAAAGGTGACGCAGAAGCTTTTTTCTGATTTTATTTTATATGTATTTGAAATTTGACCGAGTTCACTAGGTTGTTCTGCTGTGCAGTAGAAGTTTGAGAATGAACATACTAATTATATCAGTAGTCAGTATAAATTTACCATATATTGTCTTTTACATTTAATTTGCGGTAGTGTTTAAGGACTGGAAATAGTTTTTATCACTCTATATATTCTTTTGTGTGGTTTCTCCGTTTAATTCTGTGTGTTGCCTTCAGCTCCAGAGCACTTTGGGGATACTATATTGTTCACTACTGATGATGATATTCTTGAAGCTATATACTGCTATGATGAGACATATGATGGAGAAATGGAAAATGCCAGCTCCTTGAGATACGAGGAAGAGCTAAAGAGGCCAACAACTGCTGATAGGGAGGGAGATGAAAGACCTTTTACTCAAGCAGGGTTAAGAACAGAGGATCAACAGGTAGGGACCTCTGTGTTCAGAACTCTCTATAAATGTCTGTCTGAAATATGACAAGGAAGTCCTTTTTTCTTTTTTGACTAGCATCTCCACAGGTCTGTGTGCATTTTGCAGCATAAAAATACCCCGTTACTATTCCATACAGTAGGTATTTTACTACCTGGAGGAAGGCCGTATTTTCAAGCACTGCCGTGTTGCCTCATACCACTCCAGCCCAACAGTCCAGTGTCAAAGCAAGGAGCCTGCAAGATTTTCTGCTCAAGATGGTGTGGGGCAGTCTTTGACCTGATTTACATCAAATCCTCTACCTTCTTGGGATCTTCATGAGCACTTACTGTTGCTTCAATTAAGTTATCTGTTTCTAGAGGACACACTATTACTTGTAAGTCTGTGAGGAGATCCAAAGCTGAATCAATCCAAATTCCAGCTGGTTGAGCTAAAGTGCTGCCAGTGATAGATGGTTGCTAGTGAGCCTTGTCCTGCTGTCAAGCCTTCCTGCTCTGCCTTGTCCTCCTGGTGGCTTAGAAAACAAAGAGAAATGTCATGATGTTGGAATTTGATCTCGCTGTTAAGATTATGAGTCAGTGACTCTAACCCCTTGACTTCTCCAGTGCTACTTAACACTGCAACAGTAATTTTGGTCCCATCTTTGCTTGTGGTATCTATCTTAAACTGTTCAGGACACGTCATGCAGTGTAGGATTTCATGAACACAAATTGAAGTTCACGTTTCTTTTCTTGATCACTTGTTTGTTGTGAGCATTCACCAGGACCTCTTCCATTGCAAAAGCCTAGACTTGGACTGTCTGATCCTTACTCAGAACCTCTGCCTTTTATTTTGCTGTTCATCTGTGATGCTCTTCATACTCCTTTTGTAACTCTGAAACGTGCTGTATCAGCAATGGAATAACAAAAACTGTTGTGACTGAGCCGTTGATCATTCTGTATTTGCTGGTATCATCAAGATTTTGTAGATGGATGATTATGCTATCAGAATGCTGCAGATCTACTAGGTGTTTTGTCTTCGCCAGCGTAATGTTGTCATTCAGACTAGAACTGGGTTTAAACAGGCTCTACCTGTTGATCATTAATCCTTTTTTCCTGTAACACAGTCAGTGGATGAAACGGTGTTTTACTGCACTGACTACAGAACTTTTCAAAAGCTCTTACAGAAACGTTGTACTTGGTTGTCAGTATTACCCATAGTCAACTGTCTTCCCATGAATTCAGTAATTCTTAGCATGTCAGACCTGTAACTAGCATGCTTGACCCAACTCTGACTGTGGCCAATAGTGGCTGCCTAGGGAGAAAGTAAGAACAGAGCAAACATGCAGTGGTGTTTCCCTGAAACACTCATCCAGCCCTTAAAAATCTGTTTCACTAGGACTTTTTGACTAAACCTTTGTGTTTAGTATCCTGCCGTGGATTTTTATTGTGTTAAGTCATCCACTAGCTTTTTGTAGCCATGTGCAATTTTACAGCTCACGGTGCTCGGTGGTAAGTTTCCCAGCTTAACTTGCATAACACAAAGAGCCTGTTGCTGTTTGTCTCTACGTTCATTTAATGTCCCCTAGTTTTTGTGTTCAAGAAACTAAAGAATTATTCTCTATTCCCTTTTTCAAGCCACTCGGGAGATTTATGCCCCTCTGTTACAATCTCTAAATCTCTTTTCTAAAATGGTTAGTCCTGCTTTAGTTGTTCCTCACGTGGTCGAGTAGAAGAGCATGGTAATACTTTCTACTTTTCATTGTGTTTCGAGTAACTCCTGTGCTATGGTGGTATTTTGTTCTAGCCATAAGGATCTAAGAACACAGGCAGGACAATGTCACAAGCAGAAGTAATTGAAGTAGTAGAAAATTAGACCATATCTGAAAGAAAAGATGGTGAGCACCAGTGGAACGAAGGGATCTGAGTAGCCAAGAAAGGACGGAGGGGGAGAAAAGAGGTGATAAGGTGGCTTGGCACAGATGGTTTACGGACTGCAAGGAGGGTATTATTCTGCATTCTATAAAACCAGTAGCTTTATTGTGTCTGTGGGTTTTGATATTCAGTAGAGTTGCAAATTTCAATTCCCAGGCTGGTCTTTTAAAGTTGTTCTGAGGGAAAAGGCATCAGACAGTCACTGTTTTGTGAGAAAGGTACCCCCAGTAAGAAGGGTTTTTTCCCCATCTTCTGTAGGTTGTCTGTGGTGTTTGTTTCAGTGTGCAGTTCTTGTTCAGTTTCACCTACTTAATTACCACAAGGACATTTGCTGCTACATGAAGTATATTGCAGTCTGGGAACATAAACATAAAGATCCAGGATGTCAGTGGTTATACTGCAGAGATCTAATATAACAATAGGAGAGAAGCGTTGACATGTCTTTCATATCTTTTTAGGCACAATGTAGGTCCATTTGATATATTCTGGGTGACAAGAAGTCTGCTTCTAATGCTGAATGAAACTATAGAGGATGAGTCTGGACTTCTAATTGCCTATTTGGCACTAATGAGGACTGAGCTAATGTTTTTGTAGAACTGCTCACAGTACTGCTACAATTTCATTCTAATCTGCTATTATTTTGTTTGGAGCCCAATACTGTGTATGTAAAGTCAGAATCATTTTCCTGATGTGTAGCACTTTTACCTACAGTGAACATAATTAGCCATGTTATCACGCTCACTCAGTGAAATGAAGTTTATCTGTAACTCTTTGCAGCTGTTCTTTGTCTTTACTACCCTAATTGCCCCAGTATGTTCAGCAAATTTTGTCATCTGTTTATTCACTTTCTGGTTTGCTATGTTGAGTAGCATAGGCAATAATTAATTAGTGTTGTCAAAGAACAAATGCAAGCTTTTGGACAAGTTTGCTTGTTTGTTCTGCCCTTCAATTCTTGAGAAGAAATTGTGGTGGCACTCTCTGAGGTCTTAACTTCCTTCTAGACTTCTTATCTCTGGAACATATTTGCCACATGTTTCAAATAGGGCATATTATTATTAGTTAATGGCAGTCCGCAGGTAAATAAGAGTAAGTTAAGAATTTCAGCCTCTTCGAGAACAGGTAGCCCACACCAGGGAGTCTCCCCTTTAACATTCCTGTATGCATTAGCAAGAAAAATCCCTAATAGTCTTCACTTTCTAAGGACCCATATGATCATCTACATTTTGGGGCATGTTTTCCTTTATTTAGAGGACAGCCTGGGTGGTGAGGCAACGGGGAGATTGGTACACAGAAGGCTGGACATAAAAAAAAACCAAAAAAAAAAACAAAAACACCACCCCAAAAAAAGAACCCCAAAAACCCTAAATAGACTAAAATCCACACCAAAAAAAACCCCACTTTATAAACAATATGTCTGTAATGTGTAGATGCATGTTCATTGCACCTGTTGGTTTACTTTTTAGGTTCAAGAGCCAGACCCTCTCTCTGAATGTATACCCAAGCAATCAGGAATATTTACTGGAAAATGTAAGTCCTTACATTTACTTCTTGCTTAACCACCCTTCCCCCTAACATGTTATCAAGGAGGATCTGATTTGTCAGAGCTGTACAGAACTTTGTGACAGATGTCAGGTCTAGAATAAAGAAGAGTAATTGAATATTTAAGGCAGAAGCTTTGTTTACTATGACCTTTAGAACACTATATCAGAACAGTTGGCTTTTAATCACAGAAAAATAACACTAGCCATTTGCCTAGTCTCTGAATAGGATTTGTAATAGCTGTGTCCATTGCCCAGTAGTTCTTTCCTAATCCTGTGTATTTATGTAGACTGACTGAATTTCTCAGATCAGATGGACAATAGAAACCCTACAGTAAAGCTAGACCCGAATGTTACATCCATACTTAAAGTACCATATTTCTTTATCCTGTACAAAACCAGCTCTTTGTGGGCCTTTAAATTATTTTCCACAGGGCTTCTGGATGGCCCAGAAGTTTCAGTATCAGTTCCTGGTCCTTTGACCAGCACAAGAGCATTTGGGTTCTTGGGCCTGGCATAAAGTCTTTAGCAACCTGTGATGTGCTCTCTGAAAGTACGCAGAATGCTGTGGCTTATTCAGCAACATGTCTGTGAACTATACCTATGATCTGTGATCTATCGCCCGTGAACTATATCTACATCTATGAGCATGTCTATGATCAGTTCCTTATCTGTGAACTTAAGATGCCTTTCCCTCCATCCATTTCTCAAAGTGGGTGAAAAAGATAGTGAGGGTGTGATTTGGAGCTCAGTAGATGCAGGCTGTCATAATGACAGAATATTGTTAATCAGCTGGTGGGCTGACTTGTCCCTACCAGGCAAAGAGGTCCTGATTCCCTGGAGTTCTTGCAGGAAAAGAGCTAGAGAAAGATAGTTGCATTTAAGGGAAGCTTTCCATGCCTTATGAGACACAAAAGAAACTTCACATTAGTGTCTTACACAGGAAAAAATTGCCGTTAATTGCTACAAGGGACTATCTTTGTAAATGACCTTGAACAAAGGCAAAGAAACAACTAGAAGCTACAGCCTGGCTTTTGCCAGTGATTTCTATGTACGCTGTCCTGCCTGTGCTCCTTAAGCTGTGGGCTGGTTCCTTAGACCTGGAGTGAAAGTCCTCTTGCTGCTTCTTGTTTGGGGAATTACTGGGAATTGTGCAAAACTTTGGGTCAGTACTGCCTTTTTCATCTGGGACTCCTGGTAATAAATTGTGCACGGAGTCACTGAGGATTTGTATCCATGACCTGTCATAGGTAGTTTTAATCTCGCTCATCCTGCTGCCAGTCACAATGTCAAGGAGAAAATGTGCCTCAAAGTGTGATTATCACTGGTACAAAGTGCAGCTAGTGGCTGGTTAGTTACCAGAGGTGTCCCCCAGGGATCAATACTATAGTTTACACTGATTAATGTATTTTTTTTTAAAGAACTTGGATGATGGGATAAAGTGCAATCTCAGGAAGGTTGTGGGTGACACGAAACAGAGGACAGTGGTTGATAAGCTGGAGGGCAGGGCTGTTCTTCAGAGGGGCCTCAACAGGCTGGAGAAATGATAACCTCATGTTGTTATCTAATGTAACCTCAGGCAGTTCAGGGCAAACGCGAAGGCCTGTGTGTGGCATGTAATAACCTATGCCACAGGACAGGCTGGGAGCCACCTGGCTAGGGAAGCTGCTTTGCACCAAAGGGCCTGAAGTCCTGTAAGACCACAAGCTGAATAAGAGTCAGCAGTGCAGCCTTCCAGTAGAGGCGTCCAGCTGCCTCCTGGGATGTAAAAATAAGAGTGCAGCCAGCAGAGCAAGGAAAGGGATTCTTTCCCTGTATTCGACACTTGTGAGACTGTATTTGGAGTACGGTGTTAAGTAAGGAGCTCCCCAGGACAAGAAGGAAATTGACATCCTGGTTCGAGTCCAGTGGAGGGTGACCAGGAAGGTCAGGCAGCTGGAGGACCTGACATGCAAAAAAAGCATGAGAGTTGGTTTATTCATCCTGGAGAAGAGAAGGTAAAGGGGAGATCTTCTAGCTGTCTAGAGCTCTCTGTCTATGCCCTAGGGAGGGCACAGAGAGGATCTGATCCAGGCCATTCATCAGCGATGTGCATAAGACTGGGTTGAAAGGCAGCAGAAACAACAAGGTAGAAGACAAGAATTTCCAACTGTATATTAGGAAACCTTTTTCACCCTGAGGGCAGTCAAATGCTGGAACAGAGGATGAGAGAGGTTCTGAAATCTGCCAGCCTTGGAGACGTTCAAACTTCCACTGGAGAAGTTCCTGATAGACCTGATCTAATGGACATCTCTGAGCTTGAAGTCGGACTATAAACCTCCAGAGGTCCCTTCCACCCTGCATCATTCTGAGATTCTGTGAAGGCATTGGCATTGGCTTCACCCTCTCCTTTCCCTTTTGTTTGAAAGTATACTCTGGCTTTGCCTGAGAACTCCTGCATGCTTGTACACTAAGCAAGTTTAGTCTTAGCAATGGCCTCGGGAATAGCATCTAGTATCAATGTAGCTATAGCTCCAAACTTGTCAGCTAATAGAACTATTTATTTCTTAGCGTCCTTGCAAATGCTAAAGAGATCTTACGCCCAAGTGAATTTATGTGTATATCAAGACTTCATCTCGTGTAAATTGCTATGGCTATTTATAGGTAATTGGGCTGGATGGCTTAATAGCTTTAATGCCTGTTTGCTTTACAGGGCATCATGACTACTGGTGCTTCTTTAGATGTTATCCAACCTGTTTATTTCTGGGCTTCTGAAATGTGTGAAATGAGAGATAGTTTTAATTTACAATGGTGGATTTTTATGGTACCTGATCAGATTGAAACATTACTTGTTATATCTGTATATGCTATTTATATTTTTTCGGTAAGGCATGAAACAGGTGGATCTGAAGATACACATACAATCTTTTGTCTGCCCAATTTTCCTTTCCTATTTATTTTCTGGAGATGCAGGCTAATCAACATTGCTACTTTTCACTAATGCTATCCCATTAAAATACTTCTATCTGTCCTGGTCTGACATGAAGACAGTAACTTAAACACATTAGTAAACCAAATTTGTTTTTTGGTTTAACTATGAGTTGGTGTTTTATAGCAATTTATGGATTTATGAGAGACAGGATTTCTACAATATATGACTATATATAGTCATTTAGCTGGTGAAAGATGATAGATGGACTTCAGACTAATAGGTCTTCTCTGTCTCTGCATAATCACAAAATCTGTCATGTAACTGCTTAAACATATCATTGAAGTACTGTCAGCCTACAGTCTATGTCATGAGACGGCTGATAACATGCTTGAACAGGGGTTGTATAGTTACAAGTGAACAAGATGTTGGTAACCCACTAGAGGCGTCTAACAGTGATTTACAGAAAATACTGTGCTACTCCATGGAGGTAGGCATGCAGACTAGGAAGTGTCCAAATACGAAGTTATTTAATCTGAACAAAATACAGATACTGCTCATCACTGGGGCTTGCATGCATGCTTATATTGGCTCCTTCCTTCAAACTAGTAAGTATGTATATAGATATATTATATTTATATTCTTTTATATAGGCCTGCAGCTGAACTTTACCATGACCTGGGGAGACTGTCATTACCTTGGACTGACAGGTCTTGAAGTGATAGGAAAGAATGGTCGCGCATTAAGCATAAGTACAGAACAGATTTCTGCTTCACCCCAAGACTTGAATGATCTGCCAGAGTATACAGCAGATTCCAGAACACTAGGAAAGTAAGTAGCAAAAGAGTGGAATTGTGCAAGCCTTTTCTGCAGGACCTTTTTTTTTTTTTTTTCCCTTCACACCTGCTGTTTCCACCAACAGTTTTGGAGTTTGTCAATTTTAGATGCATTTTACATCAAACTTTATAAAGTGACAGAATTATATAACCTTTTATTATGTTAACACTTGTTAATACAAACACGATTCTCATACCATCATAGCTCATTCTTGGATTTCACAAGCTACCCAGGAACAGCTTGTTGTAGAAACATGAATGAGATGTTTCCAAAAAGATGGTGTTTGAGTTAGGAGATGATAACATGCCTGGTTGGTATCTCTGCTGAGGACTTTCCAGGCAGAAATGTGGGTGTTCTGCAGCATCTGTCTATGCATATGCAGGGATATTTATGCAGGATTTCTGCATAAATTCAATGAAAATTTTTAAGTCAGCAAAGGATGAGTATGTGTTAAGGTGTTTCACAAAGAGGTGCCATTCTTTTGGCAATTCTGCAACTTTTTTTTTTTTGTAATTCCAATGAAATTTTATTCATTGACAAGTATACTTCCTCAAATTAACATGTACTTTCTAAATTATGGCAGTATAGAAATGATAGGCTATAGGTTGGTAGAGGACTTGTCATTTGTTGTTGTTGAATCTGCATCCTGTTGTTTCTGAGCCACATCTTGATTTTAAAGGGTGTGTTCAGTTGTAATCCTGTCCTCTGGCATGTTTGTGGTCTTGTGAATAAGTTTATGAATTGGGACTTCTCTTTTAAAAGTCTTTGAGTCTTCCTTAGAATCTTGTATTTATCTACATGTACACTAACTCTGTTCTTTGTGATTTCTGCAAATTTGACTAATACAGATGTCAAGCATACACTTATATAATTCCTCAGTTCTTCTGCCTGTTTGTATGAAAGTCTCTTCTGTAGACATCAAGATCTAAGAAATCTTCCCATGAGATACCCTGTGATGAAGAGGTTCTGGTGGTGGAGTCTCTCCAGACTCCACCATGATGAACCCAGATGCAAAGAAGTCCTTTGGCTTTTCTGTTGGTGTCTTATCTTCTCTGAATGCTCCTTTTCCAGCCTCGTCATCTGTTGATCCTACAGAATTTCTGGCAGGCTTTCTGCTCCTGATATATTTGAGGAATTTTATTTATGGTACCTTTTGCTTGCTAGCCTTCATACTCTTTTTTTGGCCCGTGCATTTAGCCTTCCAAAGTTTATGATTCTATCAATTTAGGGGGTTTGTGATCATGATTTTGTTGAAAGACGGCTTGTAATAACTTTCTTGATCCTGCCACTGCACCAGGCTGGCTTTGATTTTTCAAGTATTCCCTCTTTCTAACGTCTTTCTTAGTAAGTGGGATACAGTTGTTCTGTGCTTCCAGTATGATATCTCTTAATATTTTCTCTGCTGTGTGTAATGATTTTATTTTGTTTTGTTACTCCTTTTTTTTTTTTTTTGAAGTGTACTTCATTATGTTTGCTTAAGAACCTTTATGGGCACAAGAAATAGGGGCTTTTTTTTGCTTTTGATATTTCTACAAGCATGTTAAATTGAAGAGTACTGTAGTGTACTCCAACTGTAGCATTTGGAATAGGTCCTGTGTACTAGTTCAGGACTAAGTCAAGGATTATATCTTCTCTCATGGGCTCCCTAATCAGTTCCCCTGTGAAAGAGTCATTATTCAAATCTTCTTCTTGAAGGAACTGCCAAGTCTGGCACTCATTCTTCCATTAGACTTTTTAATAAATAGTAAGTACATAGGGCAGCGTACAAAAGTAATTACAGTGGGCAATTAATTCATGTTCTCCTTTAGTCCATCTTTGTATGACATATTTTGTGATATAAAAATACAAAGTCAGAATTCCAAAATGAGGAATAATGGAATTAGCTTTATCTAGTCAGCTTGAAGTCTATGCTTTTATGAAAAGACATTGTCATGCTGGTAGAAAGCTTTTTTAAAAAGTAGGAATGAGACTAACTGTGCACGTGAAAAAGGATGTGAACAAACTCTGCTTATTCTCTGGGTTATCCAGCTCCTTGTCAGATTTGTTGTAATTGCATAGGCATAGTAACACACTGCAGAGTGCCAGATACACTAGTTTAGGTGTGGAACTATATTAATAAGTTCTATTGTGTCTGGGCCTTAGAGCTTTGCCTTCGGCTGTTTTGGCACAAAGGTAGCTGAGCTTTCCTCTGCCTGCCCCCGTTCACCCATGGAAAACCTAAGGATTGTTTTTCCTCAAATGGACCCAACTAAAGGAAATATATATATTTTTTTCTCTCCCCCCACTGTCTTTAATTCAACAATTGCATGTTATTTTTGATATTTACTGTGCTTGCTAATTGCATGCACATGGGCATCGTAAGCACTAGAAGTGGCATCTAGAAAAAAATAAACACCTAGTAATGTACCTGATTTTCATGAGAAAAGCAAGCTTTTCCTTTTCTGCAGCTAATGGATTTTTCTCTCTGTAGGTTAATAGATGGGACTAATATCACAGTAGAGGATGACCATATGTGGCTCATTCCCTTCTCTTTTGGAGAAGATCATCTGCTCACAATCCATTTTGATAAAACTGAAAGTATTGCGGGGCTTCGCTTTTGGAACTATAATAAATCTCCTGAGGATACCTTTAGAGGGGTAAGTAAAAGAAAAGGAGCACTACCAGCAAAAATATACAGCAGTGCATTGGAAAACTGGTGCTGTGATAAATGAATATAGCTGCCTTAATGGAACACCATAAATCTTTCTAGATTGTCTGACTCTGAATTTTGTGGCAGGTATAATGCATTTCTGTCTCCACAAACAGCAAATATTGAAAAAAAGCCAGAGATTGTTTAAAGAAATCTTCACAGCTGGTTTTTCTAAGAGACACATAAACTAGCACGTATTATTTTCAAGATATATGATTCTGAAGTGATATCCTCTCGGTATCCAGTATTTAGGCCTACCATATGATTCTTTATTTCCTGGAACACAGGCAATGGTAGAATAGGGGATACTTCTCCAACAGCAGTTCTGTTTAGGTAAGTTACAGAAGGCCAGTCAATCAATCCTACCTTTTCCAAGAAACAAGAAGAGTCTCTAGAACTCTTAACGCTTGTTAGAGAAAATTGACATCTTCAAACAGTTTGGCTAAGTAGTTTAGCTAAGATTGTGTAATATACCTTCTCTCTCCTTTTTCCAAATTGTTTGTTTCGTATTTTTTTTTTTCATATTGAATTCTTGGATTTGACTGTCAGTTGACACCTGTTGGAGATCATGTTACATCTTGCTGGCACTCTGAGTTTGGCTGTCCCTTGTTTCCCTGGTTTTTCTCACAAGCTATACATGCACTTAGAGTGATAATGAAGAAGTAGTTGCTGTTCACTGCATGGAAGGTTTATGAATCTATTTGTTTACAGATATTCCCCTTCACATATAGCTGTTGCATTCTTGACATCCAAACTCAGCCAACAGATAAGAAGGAAAATGTTGGTAGGTATTAAATTAGAGAGAGACAGGACAAAGAGAATCAGCAAAGTTCTGGAAAAATTTCTAGAATTGAAGTTGGAGACATGGATCCTTCATGGCATTGGGCAAGATAGTGGCAAAAGTTGCAGAACTGCTTCTTTGTGTAAATTTACCTTCCAGGAATTGCTTTTATATGAACACTACATAAATAGGAGGCGTTCTCTCTCCACAGCAGAGCCGTGGCATCGGTTAATATCAGCATGGGATGTTGTGGAGTGCCAAAGACTCCCAGAGGGCCAGAGTGTAAGATCTTTCACTTAAGCCACATTTGATCTGGAGATTTTAACATATGGGAACTGATTTTGTAAGACTTTGCATTAACCTGACATGTTTGACACATGGGAGGGTTCAGGAGCATGTTGAGCTTACCACCTAAACGTACCCACTGTATAAGAACTAGGATTTTTTAATAAAATCTATTGATCGATATGATTAGGTATAAAGAAAGGACTCTTCCCTATGAGAGTGGTACAGCTCTGGGACAATATTCAGTGGTGGGAGACTTTCAAAACCAAATTTGACGAGGCCAGAGCAACCTGATTTAGCTTTGTGGGCGTCTCTGCTCTGAGCAGGAGCTGACTGGAGACATGCCGAAGTCCCTTCCAACCTGAATCTTTCTGTGATTCTGTGTACAAAATGCAGTATAAAGAGCTGTCTTTAAGTGGTGAAGTGGAATGTTTTTCACTACTGTTGTAAGCCCAAGCTTCTCCAAGGCAGAACAGGGGAGAAAAGTTTGAACATGAATTTTCATATCAAATCAACTCCCTGTATGTGTGTCTTGGTTATTAAAGGAGGGAAAGAAATAGCCAAATCCTGAAAATCTAACGTGGAATCTGTTCTTTGGAGGCCAAGCCAAGAAAGAAAGAAAGAAATGTATATTGTCACAGTTTACTTTGCTAGGTAGAAAAGAGTTGAGTCTGATAAAGTATGCATGCAGGTGGCACACCTATAAGTCCCATAACAGTTAGTGGGTACAATTTAAACAAGGAGTTCGTACCTGCAGTCCTCTAAAAGGATGAAATGAATTATTTGGAAAACTGAAGATGCAAGGTATCTACTGGGCCACAGTAAAGAGGCTTTAGGCTGTAAACCTAGGGCATCATGACATCTGTCTCTTGAAGTATTGCAGTTCCTTCTAAGAACCAGTCCCTGGGTGTGAGATACAGTGATTTACTAGGCAGCTGTAGACTGGTGGATTCTATTCACAGCTTTAGTATGAGAGGGTGATGGCAGTGAACTGTCAAAATGAAGGCTTGTGTGCTATTTCCAGCTTTATGAAAAATTACCGTGTGAAAGCTTTGTTATGCGATTTGTAAAATGCTATGTGTGATGGTTGAGTGCTTTCTCAGATGATGAAAATTATTAGAAATGAGGGCTGTAAAGGGCACATAAATATAAGCAGCTGTGGTATAATAGGTAAGATTTCACCTCGAATCCTCTGGACTTCCCATTCAATACGTGTTTCCTAAACTAAAGTGTATTTCAGTGGATTTTTCACTTCCTCTCCTTAGCCTGGGAGACTGATTCAGCTGGAAAGCAGCATGCAGAAGAACTTCTGGTATGAAAAGGGTATTTCCTTTCTTTGCTCCCGAGCTGAGTAAAGATAAAAACAGAAATAGTTATTTCTCCGTACTTGGTACTCATACAAACATTCCCTCCTACTTAATCTTCATGCTGTTTGGAAATGAACTGAGCACCTCCTCTAGTCTAGGACAATACCCAAGGTTTTCAAGTCAAGAAATGTTTGTGTAGTAAAAAAAAAATAAAACCAATCTTCCTGAAAATTACTTGCTTTTGGGATATTGCATGTGTAACTTACTGTAATTAAATAAAAAATTGTTTACGGATGGAGAAAATATGAAAACTTATGAATATCAGGTCACTGATAATATACAGGCTTTGCAGAAAACTGAATGTTTTTAAGTTCTTCTCGTATACAAACCTGTAATGGGAATTTTAACTATAAATATTGCATATATATTTTTAATAGAAATCTTAATAATGAAAATTAAATATTTGCATACAAGACTAAGTTAACCTCAAATGATCATGTATACATCAGTCAGTATAAAATCCAAAGATTAGAAAACTGACTCACATTACCTTCAGACTAAATGAAATCTTTTGTTAATCTAATGAATCTGTTTTGGTTCAGTCTATTAATCAGCAAGCTTTAATCATAGTGCCAGTTACAAGTTCATCTTGTTATATTTTAAAGGTATTATTCCTTCCTTAACCAGTAGTTAGTGAAAGACTCAGTGCAATAAATGCTACTTGTGATGAACGTTAAATTACATTTAACTTATTTCAGGTCAAGATGCAGTGATAATTGTTGCTGCATGATTGAATTGCTGTGTGACTGGGATCATGCATACAACACCAGATGGTGCTAATGGGGGAGGCTGAAGGGGCAGCGCTCCTGCATCATCTGAATAGGTGTGCCTGAATTATTTAGTTTCATCTTCAGAGATTGTGTGAGAGGTGCATACCTCTATGATGTGGACAAGGCTCAGTTCTTTCTGCCTAGGATGGGTACCTCTGCTTTATTCATATGCCTTTAGGTTACACACAGCACTGCTTGGTAGATGAGTTTGCATGATCCTGGAAAAGTCCAGGTGCCACCTGCCACAAAGATAAATAGAACTGGTGAAATACAGGCTTTCTGTAAATGCACCAGAGCTCTTGAGAGAGCAGCAGGTTATGTGATTTCTGAAAGGCTAGCTTCAGCCAGTGCTGAGCAATCAGGCCTGATCTAGCAGTGCATTCAGGTGCCTGATGACTCCTAACTGGCTCCTCAAATCACCTTGGTGACATATGCTGACTTGAAAGCCAAGTCTCTCCATTCTATTGATGTGTATATGTATCGCTGCAGGCTCAGGAATCATAGAATCATTTAAGTTGGAAAAGACCTTTAAGATCATAGAGTCCAACGTAAACATAACACTGCCCAGTCCACCACTAAACCATGACCCAAGTGCCACATCTACATGTCTTTGAAATACCTCCAGGGACGGTGACTCAGCCACTTCCCTGGGCAGCCTGTTCCAATTCGTGACAACCCTTTCAGCAAAGAAAGGAGGCTTCAGTTTGCTGAGATCTAGTGAGATGCAGAAATTGAAGGGTCTCTTCAATACTTTTTTTTCCTTCCCCCCCCTCAAATCCTCACCTCTCCCATCCCCATCAATGTCAGCTATGATGCTCTGAATTGCACACTGTGGGTTGCAACTGGTATCTGCTGGGTTAGGCTTTCATTTGCCAAAGGATGTCATGCTATAGAGGAATGAAATAAATACAACAAAGTTATTTTAATTATTTCGGCCTCTGAAGTGAGTACAAGTGGTTTGGATCTGTTTTATTTTATGTAATGTCATGTCATGCAATCTTATGTTATTTTAAACAAGGCTAAGGTTGTCCATGTGTTGCTGGATGGTCAGAGCATCTCCCCACCGGAGGGCTTTCTTATCCGCAAGGGACCAGGCAACTGCCATTTTGACTTTGCCCAAGAAATTCTCTTTCTTGACTATCTGCAGCCTCAGCTGATTAATAAAGTACAAAGGAGGTAAAGTAGAATGTTTTTGTTACCTGAACCACAGAATTTCTCTTAACTGTTCAGTATTATTTCATCTTCTCTGTTGAAGCCAATTGTTTGAGGCACCTGGATGAAAAAATGACGCATTTACAGCAAAATGTTTCAATGTATTTTAACTATATGCTGTTAACCAGATTTTACTGAGATCAGGAGGCAATCTAGTCTATAGTCACTGGTGGGGGGCTTGGGAGGTGGTGGTTTTGGAGGCTTAGTTCTGTGGTTTTGTTCTCCTCTTTTCTGAATGAGCCAAGGGTACATTGACTATTTTGTCTTGTATTTTTTGGCAGAACTGGTTCACAGAGAATGGAACAAGCTAGTATGGACTATGAAGCACCGTTAATGCCATGTGGTTGTATCCTTCTCTGTCATTTTCTTACTTCTCATATAGAGTATTTTAGAGTTATGTATTATGGCTATGCATCCTGAGCTTTTAGAATCCAACAATTTCTGGTGCTTTAAGAAATTAACAAGACACCAAGAATACACGAAAGGTTTCCATTAAGTATGAATTAACAATAAATAAATAGAACATAATATATGAACGTGTGACCTGTTTTCAGATACTCTGGTAGCTTTTTCTCCTGCCTTTCATAATCCGTCCAACCTGGAGCTAGAGGTCCATTAGCACAGTATCCAGCCAGCCTATCAAAGCTAGAAGTAGTCTTCGTATTTTTGCATATCTGTGAATGTTTGTCTCGTTTTATATCTTTATTGAGGTTGACGAGAACTGTGTAATATTTTTGCGATTTATGTTTGTGGCTTTTTAAGCTCAAGTTTTCCTAGATAAGCACAGCCTTTTGTGATAATGCTTAACTGTCATGCCACCCATCTATTTGGTGGGGCTTTTAAATCCATTAGGCTGTTCTAACGAAGTATGGAGACAGTGAGTTCTCAGCAATGCTAAGTTCCTGCCAGTTTCATGAAAATCAGTGTCTGGGTAGAGGAAAGAGATACAAATGAGTTCTCCATTAGCGAAATGAACAGCACAGACTCCATCATTACATTTTCTGCCATTCACTTTAGGGGCATGTTTACTGACCAATTATCACCCGTATAATTCAAAACCACACAAAAGCATATTCAGGAAACATAGGAAGGGAGTAAAGACTCCGATTAGGAGGTGTCATGTTAATAAGTTGCAGTGTACAAGAAGGTGAGACACACACTAAAAAAATTCAGTAGTTCTTCATCTGATGGAAGTACATGTATGAACATGTATATATGTAAATGTATATTGACAGACCTTTGCCCAGTTGTGCCACCTGCAGATGTTAATTTGTGTGTGTATTATCAGTGATAGAAAAGGCAGACTTCTTGTCTTAAAAGAAAATCATGTATTCAAAGAAGTTTAAGACATAGTGAAGTCAGAAGTGAAAAACAGTTTGTGGTTTTTTTTGTGGTGGTTTTTGTTTGGTTTTTTTTGTCACTCTCCCAAACTGCAAATGAGAGTGTCTGACATCGAGATGTGGGCTGCACGATAATTTTTGAAACTGCAAATTAAGTAGTCTGTGACAACAAAGTATCAGTATCAAAATTTTCCTTAACAGCATTTTGCTTTTTAGTTGTCTTCCAGTTTCAGCTTCTGACAAGTTGGGGTGACCCATACTACATTGGTTTGAATGGACTTGAGCTGTTCAATGAACACGGAGACCAAATCTTACTAACTGAAAACAGTATCCTTCTACCGAGCGAGCGCCTCTGTCCCTTTCAGATACACAGTTTGTTCCCTGGCACATTATCGTATGGCGTCACTTGCTACTTCTTCCAAATTGCCAGTTCATCCCATGTGATTACTGTGCTTATATTTATCTATATTTGTGTGATGATACTTGTTTCCATATGTTTTAATGTATTCTGTATACTTTCAGAGCATTTCTTCTCTGAATGGGATGCACCAACAAAGCAGGACAGGGTTAGAGAAGGGAAGGCTGAAGCGTGATATGGTATTTTTTGCTGTCAACATTTATTTGTTCTATGGTATGGAAGGACCAGAAAGTTTGATGAGCTATAAATTCAGAAGAAAAGGTTGAGCTCAGTTCTCTGTTATGGAATCTTTCCTTGTGCCACAAGAAAGAAATTTTTCATAACTCTTCTTCTGGAACTTTAGGCTATTCTAGACACCTGATGCAGTTGTGAAGAAAAGGGCTGAGATTTTGAATTTGATTCAGTGTTCCCTGGGTAACCAACAGAGGGAATGAGGGGCATGTTTGAGAGATTCGTAGTGATCAAGGTCACACTTCAGTGCTCTGTATCAGCTAAAGTCTCTTAAAGAGTGAAAGCTTCATACCCCAACATGTAATTCACATAGTTCAGTCACATGGAAGAAAGTTTCTTAGCCGACTAGAAAGGACAAAAAGCATGGATGCTGCTTGAATTGTGTGTCTGTAAGGATCTTTATTGGCTAATAAAGAGAGGATACAATGAAAAGGGTAATAAAGGCTTTTTCCTGATTCATATTTGTATCTTGTATGCTACATGATGAACTTGAAACATCTGTAATGGAGAAGCAGCATTTTAAAATTGAAAAGTGGTAACAAATTGGTTTTAAGAACAGGGGATCTTTAAATTACCTTTTGAACGGTATGTCTTTGCAGTACAATACAATGCCAGGTAGAGATACCTCAGCTTGTTTGAATGATCGCCTGTTTCTGCCTGTGCCGTAGTGTTGCTTGGATATGTTAGGATCCCAAAAGGAGCGTATTTGTCTTTAGTGCAGTACTAAATGTGATAATTCAGTACTGACTCTGGAGCAAGCTTTTCTTAAACAGTTGAGACATTGTTGCATTATTCCTTAAATTATTTATCAATGCCTACAGACTCAGGCCTGTTAGAAAGCAGGACAAGGGGAAATGAATGTCCTTCAAACGTGATTGCTAGGGATCTATAATTCTGAAGACAGTGCCATCCCTCCGTATTTCTTTGCGCGTCTTTAACATACGTACGTTTTTAGCATAAATGTTCTCTTACAGAGAAAATCTGGATACCTTGAAAGCCTGTTCAACAGAAGGTTTACTCTTTTGCTTTCAAAAGAACTGAAAGAAGGCCTTATGAGACAGTTACTGATTTCCATCACAAACTTTGAGCAACTTGAGCGAAACGTGGTCAGACTGATGACTACCTGCTGCAAGGATTCTTTTCCTGAGATAGGTTTCATATAAGGAGTTTCCACAAGTTCATGCCAAAAAAATGGAGCTTTGTCACAAAAAAGCTGGGAAATGCCTATTCCTGATAAGGGAACTTTATTGATGAAGTCATAAATATGTATTTGAAAATAAATTAAATGTAGGTAGTTAATTTATTCCCATTTTAAAAACAACCTTGAAAGACAGAATCTATAAGGGTTGTAGTGGTGAATACTCACTCATGGAATCTAGAAGAGCAAGCATGAGCTTTTAAATATGGTGTTTCTGAAATGTACTTTTTGGTTATTTACACTTAAAGTTTTTTTCAGATATTGCCGCTTTTCCAGATAGCGTGAACATTTTAGAAGATGTATCTGGAGACATCCGAACTCCAGACAAACTAATTGACAGAGTAAATGACACAACCGATGGCAGACATATGTGGCTTGCACCAGTTCTTCCTGGTTTGGTACGTTTTCTGTTTTCATTCCATTTTGATGATGTGCATAAATGTAGCTAGAAGCATAAAAGAAAGGGTAGATCTGATATTAGTGAATTATGCTAAATCACTGCCTTTTAGAAGAAGCTCTTTTTATTCTAGGATCTCTTCACTGCACAGATAGCAGCAGTATAGATTTCCCAGGTTTGTAATCTCCTTCTGTCTCCATGGTGCAACAGCAGAAGAATTTCCACTGCTAGCGTAGATGTTTTTTTCTGTTATTACAATAAAGATACTGACAAAGGAGTTTAATATGCATGTTTTGGGCAATAAATGCCTTTCAGACGGGAGCAGAGTGGGATCTTAAATTTGGTTTTACAAAAAGCAATGCATGTTGTTCCAGCAGTGAGATATTTTTCAATCTCATTATCTGTGTTGAATTCAGATTCATGGAGATGACTGACTTAGTATTCCATGTCCTAAGGTCCCAAGTGATTCAGCCCTTTTAGAAGTCCCATGTTTAAAATATGGGGCATCAAATATCTACACAGGAAAGCAGATAAACTTAGATCTGAGTTCTGACTTTGTTTTGGGAGAGGATATTTTTTATGGGCCTATTATGGACATCATTAAGATGTGTTTCTTAGAAAAGGATGTATTTCAAAAGTAACAAAATCTAAACCTGAGGTGTGATATGTTGTAGATTACTGGAAAAACCCTTACTAGATATTTTATAGTTATTAATTAGAATACTAAAAACAAAGAATTAAGTCAATTTTGAAAATAGTCTGTATATCGTTATATGTTGTAATGCAGTGGGTATAATTAAGATAAAGCTTTCAATTATACTTGGGAATACTGACCACTTGCATTTCTTAGGAAAGCGGAAGGTCTGTGTAATGCTTGAGGCTCCTACTGTGTAGATTCTGCATCTTGAATCCTGGTAATTAATTTGATGAGATGCTCAGATATCCATCATAACATCATGAATGATTGATTTGACAGCCATCTGAGTTTGCTCAAGTCCTTATAAAAGACATGCTTGCAGAGGCTGTTTCATTTTGGCAAAAGGAAATTAACAGTACCTGGAGTTCTAGCACAGACGTGTACGCTGTTGGTGGTGTTATGTCTGACACCAAAGTACTGTAGAAGAACATAAGATATCACTATTAAAAGGGTAAATTGATAAAGTGTGATATGCAGAAGGGAAGAGCAAGCAATTTAGTGGCTCTTTCTGTCCTTACACTGTAGCAAATTACACCTTTTCAAGATCCACATAGTACTTTTCTCTCTTCCATCCTCTATGGGATGGTTGTACAGCCAGGAACTGCAAATGGCTTAAGCAATTAACCTATTCATGATCATCTTCTGTAGTTGGGGCGCTGAACCAAAGCTTGTGTGTACTTATATCCTCATTGCTAGGCTGCTTTGAAACGTGCCAGTTGCCTAGAAAGCTGAATTAACTCTTCACTATATTGGAAAGTTCAAAAGCTTTAAGGAGGTTATGTATTACAGCCTTTCTTTTCCTTTCTAAATACATTTTCCTTTCTAATTCTAAAAGTGTTTTTGTCTTTTGCAAATCTATTCGTAATGTAAGGACAATTTGAATTCTTTGTTCCCCTGTTACTAATTGTCATTTTATTTATTTGCTTGAATGTATTTTCCATCAAATTTATCATTTGCTGTGAGACTAACAATGTCTGTTGGAGGCTATGCCCAAATTGTCTTCTGGAAAACCACAGATACAAACATTTCTATTGATCACATCTACCTTTCTTTCTTCAGTAAAAAAATTGCATAATGATTTATTACAACTAACAATATCTTCTCCAGTGCATCAAAGGATGCTAGGGAGGAAGCTTAAGATATGCTGGCCCGAAGTTAATACAATAGCTCATAAAAGGAATTAGCATAGAATTAACTGTAATAGGCAAGATTGGTTTCCTACAGCCTAATCTTTGGTCTTAACATATTGACATTAATGTCACCGAAAGTGAGATAAGCAATACCTCAAGCGATAATTGTTTAGCAAGCATCTGGAGAATTGTCTCTACGTTCCCATTAGTGTGCCTAACAAAAAAGTTGCAAAATTTCTGCAAGAGTTTTCAAAGATAGAGGAGAAATTTTAGTCTTGCAAATAGAAAGGTGGATTCCATTCATATTTGGTAGAAAGAAATGGAATAGAATAGAAATAGATTAGAATAGAAATTAGAATAGTATGGAAGATACCAGCTTGTCTTATCCTGTCTGTATTTGGTGGATGAAGTTCTTATTGCAGGTGTCTCGCCACCCCTCCTCCAGTAGACTACCAATCCAGGGTGACAAGCTCAGGTGTAGATGTCGTCTTCTGATGAGTTATATGTACATTTGAGAGGGCAGCTCTGGGGCAGAGACGGCGTCTGTGAATTATCAACAGCGATGGTAGCTGAACTCAAATCCTTAGCATCAGTTATCTGTCCTCTAGCTGCATCTCTTTAAATATGGAACTCTTTTGATGGAATGTGCATGAGAATTTAATTTCTTTGGGGAATTTGTGCTGTTAAATATAAATTTATTCTCTTTTACAGGTGAATAGGGTATATGTAATTTTTGATGTCCCTACTACTGTGTCAATGATCAAGTTATGGAATTATGCCAAAACGCCTCAGAGAGGTGTGAAAGAATTCGGTGTAAGTAATATTTTGTATGCATTTTGTATGTTCTGGTGAGTCAGCTTGCTTGATTTCTGTACTTATTTTCACAGTTTACTGAAGTGTGATTCCATAAAATCTCAAAGGATGGGATTCGTCTCATTTAACTCTGCATTTTGTATTAAAATGACTAATCTATGCCAGTCATCTGTCCTCCCTTTCTTGTCCAGGGAAAAAAAACACTTTACCTGATTTTTTTCTTAGATAATTGTCTTAAGACAGGGTAATGCTTTCCTTTTTCTACTGACTATAGAGCAGGCCTGGAAGACTAGTTTAAACTACAAATCCAAGTTTTCGACAGCTGAAGTGAGCTGAGATTCATTAATTGCTAGATTTAAGAGTGATTCACTCCAGTTCATAGAATGGCAATTATGTTAAAACATGAAATACGTTTTTAATTACCTACTTGAAAGCTGCATTAGAAACATCAGCAAGAAGACAAAAACTTTGGGGGAAAAAAATCAAAACCCAGCAGTGAATAAAGAGAAATGGAAGCTTTAAGGAAGAAAAGCTAAACTAATGACCAGATTTGTGAAACAAACACGGCAAGATAATTTCTGGGTAATTGATGGAGACAACGGCTGAAATCAATGCTTGATTTCTGGATGTTTTGTTTGTTTCTTTCTTAAATATCTTTAGCTTCTGGTGGACGACTTGCTTGTCTACAATGGGATTCTGGATATGGTGAACCATGTAGTATCAGGCATCCTACCAACCTGTGAGCCAGTGGTCCTGTACCATACCATTCTTTTCACAGATGATGAGAAGATTTGCCATCAGGAGAAGAGAACTGTTATTAGGTATGTGAGTGGATCTTGGTTGGAAGAAAGAATCTTGTTTTCAGAAAATGTTTTTATGTGACTAATGTCAGCAACAATGTATATTGCTATAGAAAATTCCCTTCCAAAGCATACTCAGCCTCATTTAATGAGAAATAACCAATAGTTTTTTAGATACTAGGACTAAATTACCCACTTAATTTGTAAGCATTTTTTAGCGCTTACTCGGATTCATGATTCATATTTACATATGTTTTTATGGAAGTCTATAGTAATAAGCACAAAAGAAGTAAGTTAGGCTTCCTTAGAGAAAAATGATATATCCCAATGATACTACACAGAGGGAAAAAAAAAAATAGGAAGTTAATGAAAAAGAACCAAACATCAAAACTAAAGAAAGTCCTTTGATTTGGCACAGGTACTAATTAAGGAACCAGAATTCTACTATTTTATAAGCGTTCTAAAATAGTGAACTACTTAAATGAAAAATGAATTTCATTCAGAGGAATAGCACTTTGAAACCACTAACTTGGCAATCTTGCAGAAAATACGATGAAATGCAGTGAAAAATGCTCTTGTATTTAGGAGGTCAGGATTAATAGGGTCTGAAAAACAGTCCCTAGCAAGGAAAATAAAGATTGAAAGAATAATTTATTTTAAATGAGATTGAAAAGTGAAAAATCGAAAGCTTATAGAAATAAACACTTTCTTACACATTGCACAGCTAACAAATAGAAAGTCTTGCACATACATCAGTTGGAAAAAGGCGACAGTTTTGCATTCAAAAATGGCACATGATTCGTTCAGAAGAATATTCAAATATTTAGGAATAAGTGGAAGGAACATAAGCTGTTCTGATTAAGAACAGAAGTTCATATTTGCCTACAGAGTTTGTTTTCCTGTGTTTCTCTAAAGCATTGGCCGTTGGCCACTGGTGCTGTCAGATGTTGAAAGAAATTATTATTGTTTTGATGTATTGTATTACGCTCATGTTTTTTTACAAGTGGCTGTGTTGTCATGGTAAAATTTGGAGGTAACCGGTTTTTCAAGTGAAAAAGTTACTGAAATGAAAATGTCTTGAGGAAATGCAAGTTTTGAGAAAGTTATCAGTGGGATATAAAAAGGAGGAGGAGAAATGAACCTTTAGTTTCTTCAGCTTAACATCTTTCTATGAGTAAAGTTGTTTGCTTGGAAGCACAGAAGCACCAGCTGTAATCATAGATCTTTTTGACATAAATTCCTTTGCACATATTTCTAAGACATGCATCCTGTGATTTAGTTTTAAGAGGGGTGTACTTTTGGGGTCATGCAAACTGCATGATCTGTTTTCCGATCAAGAACATGCTGAGTCTCTTTCTCTCTCCTGCAAGAAAGCAGGAGCTTTCTTGGTCGTCTTAGCCTGTGTTGCGAACCTCTCTTCCTTTTTTTCACCTACTACCCTACTAAAATATGGGGTACTTCAGCAATAGAAGACAAATCCCTTACGAAGTGCTGGATAACGTCTCTCCATCTTAAAAGTGCTCTTGAGCGTTTATATATTGTTACTTCTGATTTTGGCCTATTGTCTTTCACATGTCATTGTTCAATATTTTATGAAATCTGAGCTGGAGTCTGATATTATCATCAATAGCGTAACTTCTGATTTACTTCAGTATTGGTTCACCTGTTTCATTCTGACAGTTTGAGAGACATTACATTTTTCTCCAAAAACAGAAGCCTATTTTATGCAGTATTTGTAGAGAAAAGAAAAATACACTTCTCTTTTTCCAAAGGTATGGATGTTTTGTTTATGTCTGTGTGAAAGGGAGACGTCTTTAGTAATGTTTTCTTCAACTTTCAATTCAGGTCACATTTTTTTCTGTAATTTGTTTAGTTTAATTTAACTGTGAAGTTATTACTTCTTTCCCAAAAAGAAATTGTTAAAATTTTGCAGCACCCTGCGAACAAAACTTGTCACAGTAAATGAATTTTGGTTAGTTCAGAAAATTTTCAAATAATGCTTTATCAACATTACAAAACAATGTTAAGTTCCATATTGGGATTTTTATACCCTCTTTGTACAGCATTGATTTAAAAACTCACTTTAGTTAATGTGGTTCAAGCTGTGTAGGCAGGCAAGAAAACTGTAGAGCAAATTTGATGCCTATGTTTGAATGTGTGCCTGAATGAATGCCACTAATTAAAATCAGCAAGAAATCCTTCAGGTGGATGTAGACAGAATGCCTTTCCTTTCTAGAGAGTCTCATACATTGTGGCTGTGCTTCATAGCTTTGTTTAGCCTCCAGGACCTAAATAACTTATTTGGTAACCTTTTCCGTGTCTCTCGTGACTTTTCACAACGTTGATTATTTTGGCTCTTGTACTGATTTTAATCTTTACAGCAATCATGTGGGAGATCAGGATGTACGAATGATGAATGAGAACGAGATTGTCACAAGCAGCAAAAAGAAGCAGGCTGTGGCTGATCCAGGTTAGTTCTGTCTTCTACTGTTGTCGTCTTTGCTCTACTTTTCTGCCACAGGAAGGCAAATCAGGAATGTCATACTCCGGTGGGTTTTTATACTATATCTAAATGTGAAAGTGGATGATAGAAATTGAAGATGTGTGTGGTGTGTAGTCATGGCTTATACCAACACATATGCAGAAGTTGTCAGGAAAGAAACTGGCTGAAGATCAACTGGAAACTGGTGTTAATTGCGCAGGTTCCTAGATAACTTTTGGAATAATAGGCTCATTGCATCCTCGCTGGCCTTCTAAGCAGATTAAGAGATGATGCATATCTGTCTCAGAATTAGCTGCTCGTTGCTCCTCAAACAAATCCAAAATCACAGTAAGTGTAACAAGGGGGAGAACATGTTGACTTTATTCCTCCTACTGTCTTTCTGGTTGGTCTTTTCTCTTACAAAGTGATAATTAAAAAGACAACCTCTTTTTTTTTTTCCCCGAGGAGAAAGAGTAGATTGTATTTGTAGTCTGAAGAGTCCCAGTCATTCATTGTAAATTACTCAGATAGCTCCCTAAATACATTACAAATTCTCAGCCAAGCTGGTATATTCATGATCGGTTTTCTCTCCTGAGCATGACACTTTCTCCAATTAGTTCCTCTGGAAAGTGTTACAGAAATTATTTGATGGCTTTTAATAACACTTCTGTAGGAGAAGGATTTGAAAATGCTGTTGCCTGTACAAATACATCTTCAGAGTTATAAGTGTATTAGCACTAGCTGCGTCTAAAGTATTGTGAGCATCTCTGCCTGTTGTAATGACACCCTGGGTTCCAGTGCAGACATCCTCTATGTCCAGTAAAGAGTAACTGTCATTGCTGTGACCATCACACCTATTGCCCAAGCATTAAGGACACAGGATGCCTCTGAAGTCATCAGTTGAGGATTGCCTATTGCCGTCTGCCCCATGTCTCCTCTGTAGTACTTACTGGTACCAGCTGCAGTGGTTGACAGCATATATTTGTAGAATGATTTGGGTTGGAGGAGACCTCAGGAGGTCCCCTCCTGAGGGAGGGTCCAACCTCCTACTGAGAACAGTGTTAACATTGAATTCAGACCAGATTCCACAGGCAAGCGACTCCATGGGACTGTGAAAAAATTGGCAGTGCTCACTGTCAATGTAAGAAACGTTACAGAGAGGAGTAGCTTAGCGTTCATTCTGGGATGGAAGGAGAAATGGGTATGTTTCTTCCTAATTTTAGTCTGTGGCTTCACTGTTAATACAGGCAGTGTCTTAAAACAGCACTTAATTTTTTCTTACAGCTTTGCGTCCAAAAACCTGCATATGTGAAAAAGGACAGCAGAGGAGGAAAAGATAACAAGGGATTGTGACTGGAAAGTCCTGAATGCATCTAGCCCTGAATCACTGCAATCTAGATCTCCAGGATATGTATCATCCAAATGGAAGATTTTCCGTGTCTGCCGCTGCTGAACCACCTCCTGTCTTATGGAAGGAAGTTTTGTTCGCTACAGGAAATTTTCTTCATTAATGAAATTTCAAGCATGAATTCAGTTTTCTGGGTTTTTTAATTGTCATTATCTGTCTGATTTTTCTCTCGTCTCTCTTGATTGAAAATCCAGGGAGGAAGGAAGATGGAGTGAGAGAGAACCTTATTGCTAACTGACAGCTGTTCCTGCTGAGTACCAAGAACTTGGGTGAAGCAGGGTGGTTATAACAAGAGGCCTTTCAGAGTATTTCTCATAATTCCTAAATCTTAGCTGGATGATCATGAAGCTCCTCAGTAGAAGGAAGTGTCTGCTTTGTTTCTGATGCCTGTAAATAGTTCTTTGGGAAATTCATTTACTAGAGGAAATATTCTTTACCTCTGTTTCTGGGCTGACACTGTATATTTTGATGCCATGGCTCTCTCTGGGGCCTGACACTGTGTCTGAAATCTGGAGAGGTTCCACTGGGTACGGAGAAGTGTGATGAATGCTTTTAGAAAGTGGAGATCAGGAAGTAGGTTTATCAAGATTTAATAAGTAAATTTCAGCTGTCACTTCTCTCGTCTTTTGCAGTGAAATAATTATTTCTTTCATTATTTCACTAACATGTAAAGAGCAAAAACAGATCTTTTGCCTGAAGTGCCATTGACAGGCGCTCTACACGTTCTTCAGAGTTCTTCTGCTGCAGAGCTATGCTCTTTTCTCCTGTTTCGCTTGAATTTGGTTATATAAACAAGGAGGCCATACCTCTGTGCTGCACCAACCAGATCTGTTGCCAGCAACATATATTCCCTTTTGAGAAATGGTAAATGCATTTTAACTAGCCAAAGGTAAGGAGTGAACTGCAGTTTCAAACACAAAATACCCTGCATATGTAGTCATTTAAACAAAACTCTAACCAAATAATTACGCTGCAGGATTTGTAGCTATGCAAATGTACTGTTCACTGAAAATTTGTCAGTTGATTTACACCTGTAAATCTCTTCCATAGTAGATTCTTCCTTTCTTATTTAGAACTCACTCATTGTTTCCAGAGAGAACTGAACACTCTGAAGTCAGCATATGCTTTTAGACATGAAACAGAGATATTCTATTGCAGTTCCTGGTATAGAATCAAAATGTGCTGCTTCTCTTTCTGTGCTAAGTCAGGAGTGCAGTATCTTGTATGTTTGCTTATAAAAAGCATACTTACTAACTGTCGTTGGCTAAGCTGGAAAGACACAAGACAGCAATGCTTTTCCTAGACTTGATGGAGCAAGAAAATGTATTTTGTACTAAATACAACACTTTCCTTCTAAATGTAAAATAGTGTTTGTGAGTATATGGTACTTTGTTTAAAGGCTCTTCCCAAACTGTGCTGATGAAAGAACCTTGTGGTGTTCTGCGAACTGTCTCCTCTAGTGCATTTACCAGTGTAGCTCTACCAAGAACCAAGTTTTAATTTTTGCTCCAGATCTGATAACCATGGCATGCAACTCCAAAACAAAAAAAGAGGAGGAGCTGAAAGGAGGGTTATTGGTAGGGCTAAGAACAGATATATGCATTTGGAAGAGGAGACGCTACAGCAAGGTTTTTAAGACTTAAGGCACAGTCACAGGTTTGTCATGTAGGCAATCTCTAGATGAGATGAGGCCTGTCACATTGTCTGTTCTTCTGAGAAAATTGCATTGAATGTGAAGAGAAATGAAATCCATTGTGTTTCCTGGCACAGAATAACATCCTTCTTACTAATCAGAAAAGGTATGAGGAGGAGAGGACTTTCTATGCTCATCTCTTTGTACCTGTCTAGAGCATCTGAAGTCCAGTGTGATGGACTAACGATTTTTCAACCCTAATCCTTTGATGTAACACCAGGTTTTGTAAATTATGGCAAAATACTTGGTCAAGCTCAAATGGGTCACAGTTCTCTCCAGTGTCTGTTTCTCTGCCACGAACTCTTCCTCACCAGTCAGTTGGTAACTGCAGCCTGCTTTCACACCTTTTGCCTCAGGAAGCCTGTATCCAGTGCAGCTGGTCTGGCTCAGAGCATTGGCTTCTACTTTCTGCCAGCCTCTTCTAGCAGCTCCTTTTACCCATTCAGGAGATTCCTAAAATCACCACACTGTGGAAAGACCATGAAAGTCTTCAAAATATTTCAAAAAAAATGGTGAAGCTGTGGAACATCCTCCCCTGCAGTGTCTCTGTCTGAAAGAAGGGTTTGCCAGCCTGCGGTCTGCTCTGGGATGACATACACCACGAAGGCAAGGCCTAATGAAGTCCTTGGTTCTAGTCCATTGTATATAGAAAGTAGCATAATGTTTAGAAAATACTTCATTATTCTCTGTGGGGTAGGAGATGTCAGCATTTGCCCTTCTAACTGGAGCTGAGATGTAATGACCCTTTATATAACCAAAGATAATTAGGTGTCCTAGTCAGCCCTACATACTCAAAGATAGATACTTGACTCATTTCCACAATGAATTGGGGGAGGGAAGTTTTATTCAATTTTTCACCTTAACTACCTAGTCACCAGTACACTCATGTCAGACTAGTATTTACAGGAGGAAAAAGAGGAAGAGTAAACATGCAATCAAGAAAATCCCCACAGAGCATTGCAGTCGATGTCAGGCACAGTTTCAGCAAGAATGTGCATGGTAACACAGCATTCGACATTGTCAAAAGCATGACAAAGGAAAAGGAAGGATTAATATGAATTCTTGCTGAAGCTTTTGAGGTAAATTATTAAATTTAGCCCAGTTCCAATTTCTGGGCTACTCAAAAACCTTAATGTCATAGATGCTCACCTTTACCTGCAATGACTTGCTTTAAAGGGGTTGGATCAAGATAACAGAAAGGAGAAGGACAGAGGATAAAGAAATAATCTGTGAGGACGTACATGTCATGCTGCCTACTTTTTGATCTTTAAAAAGATATTTTTATCAGTCTTCACAGTGTCATCTGAACACTGGGATGCTTGGGATGGCCTGCAACTTCTGTTTCCAGTTTCTGCCTTTTTGTGGTTTAATCCAGTAGAATTTAAACAGCAGTGAGAACCACCCATATGCGGACAAGGGAGCAAGGAGTGATGCATACATTGTGAAAGGCAGCATAGAAGACAGGGAAGCTCGTGTATTATTACTGAGTCAGGAGAGTCATCCTCATTTTGGAGGATGAAGCCCAAAAGAGCTACATGAGGAGCTACATACGGCAGCTAAATTAAACTGAGCCATTGTGTTGGCTTAGGCTGGACCTGGACATAAAACTGAACCACAGCATCCTGCTTAGGTGTCACTGTTTTCTGTAAGATTTCTTGGTCCTGCTGGGTCTTGACCATGTCACTGGTGCACTGGTCATTCCCCATAGTGATGTTCAGTCCTATCATTTCAGGGATGTATGCCAGACTGGTAACATCTGCAAGAGCATTACGCTGCCAGTGAGTGATGGGGTGTTGTGAGATTGGACAGAAATCTTGTATACCAGGTAACACACTGGAACGACCAGAGGGAGGGCTCGCTGACGGTGATGACGTGAGGATGAGAGCAGCGGGTGATGGAGGTTGAACGTTGAGTCTTTAAACCCTGTTATGTTACCAGGGAAAGCTCACTTCTCAGCCTAAGTCAGGTAAGAGCAAACACGGAGTGCTGATCTGACATCTTTCTGGCTCGCGCAGGGGATGAAGGCTGCTTTCCCATTGACTCAGCCAATGGCTTATGCTCTGTAAGACAGAAGCATTTCCCATTCTTTCCTGCTATCTGCTTCGACAGTCCTCACTGTTGGGTGCGCCTCTGTACTGGTCTGGGGAATGTAGCAAGTGATTAAAGTCCAGACCAGCACTGGTGTGAGCAGACATGTCGTGTAGGGGTGCCTTAGGCTGGCCTCCATGCTCTGGGGCTGCTGATCCAGGAGGCTGAGCTCTCCTGGTAAGAGTCACTGAAGTAGCCAAATCTCTTCCAATATTCTTCAAAAAATACGGACTCCAGAACACACTGCCTAGTAATGACTTCACCAGTACTATAGATAACTGTAGCTACGTGCACTACAGCATTTGATGCACCTTCCCATATTCTGTTCAGCTTCTTTCAACATGTCTATAGCTGCTTAGAAAGTCACTCCTTTTGTCCTCCAGAACAGTCCTGAAGGTCCTGTTCAGAATGATTCTTACAGGTGTGACCAACCTGTTTTGCTCTTCAGGTGTATATACTCAGATGTATTACAACAGTAGTTTCATTTCATCCGGTTTCCCACATGTAGGCCGCTTGCTGTCTGTGCTCTCTGGTGTCACCAACCCCTATGACTGCAGCACAGCAGCTCCTTTTTGCCTGGGGCCCTCATTTCTAGGGGTCCTGGTGCAACATGTCTGTCTGCTTGATTACTGTCCATTCAAAAATGCTGCAGAAATAAACGCTCATTTTGGAGATGTGCACTGACACGTCTCCTCTGAAGAGCAGAGAAGGAAGCAGGGAGGAGTGTGACATGCTTGTTTGCTTCCGTTTGAGTGCTGAGGTCCTGCTATTCAGAGCACAAGAAGGAGGGTTCCTGGCTCAGTGGTCTCTTTGCCCATTTCTGTGACTATTTGCTTGTTTGCTGAGAAATGACTTACAGCCCATGTGAGACACAAACATCCCTTTATCATGCAGCTTGTATCACCCTAATGGAATTCTGTCAGCTGAGGATAAAATGTGGACTAAGAAAGCAATTATAGAGTGAATCTCCTAGCTGCAGGAAGAGCTGAGAGATGGGGACAGAGTACCCAGCTGGAGTAATTTCCTGTCCGACTGGCCACTAAATCTTTCTGGGAAGAGATCGGTTTTCCACCCTTGTCTAATAGCATCAGCGCCAGTCACCCTGGCTCAGGACCCTGTGAAGTGCTGCGGTGTTGAGATCTAGGCATAGAAGGAAACATTTGCAATTTAAGGCTTCCTTCTTACTGACCTAGAAATTACTGGAAAAAAACTGGAAAACAGAAATTAGGGGAAAACAAGGCTACAGACCTTCTATCTGCTGGCTCTCTGCAGTTGTCTTTCTTAGCTCCTGGTTGAAGGTCAGGACTGATCATCCCGATGATCAGCAGGGTAGGAGTGTCCCAGCCTGGACTATTGCTTCCAACAGTGCACAGTCCTCCACCCATGCCTCACTGCTTTGGCTCTAATTAGGTGTGGAAAACCGGCACCTCATGATCTGCTAGCAGCCTTCCCCAGGTGTGCTGTTTATTTCTGGAAGGTCCCAATTATACAGTGAGACCACAGTGAAATCCTGCCTTTAGCTTTCAACTTGCTCAAGGTCTCTGGTGTGACTAAAATCAACACGACTCACAAATTCTTAGTGTGCATCTCTGCTCTGTTGCTCCTGGGACTTCCAGAAATGTCAGAATGCAGAGATTTTTGTGCAGTTTTCCCAAGAGGATGGGCATTCTGGGGAAACATAAACCTAAGGGGATATATCAGGCAGATACAATTAACTTGGGCTCAAACCTTTCATCTTACTCCTATGTGATGTGTTGTTTCAGAGCTCGGTTGCTTGTTTTCCTTAGCTTATCTGGACCTAACTGGAAAAGGAGCCTCACAGTGGTTTTTGGAAATTCAGTGTGCTGGGCTAAGCGTGTGGAGGTGAACGTCAGAGAGTGCTAAAGGGCCTCAGAAATAACCAAGTCACCATCTTCTCAGCAAAGCCAGTTGCTACCTGAAAGTATTCTGCCCCCGGGGGAGGCAGGGGGTGGGTGCAGTGCTAAAAAGAAGTTTTAGATCTGGATGCTGCATCTCGGAGCCCTTGTAAGGGCCAGGAAGAGCCTGGTACTCAGCCACTGCCTCCTGAGATTGTGAGCTCAGCTGAGTGCTACGGACTGAACTGATAGCCAAGCTGTATCCCAGTCAGTACAGCTGGAGCTGAAACAGATGTTGGCCAAAGGCTCAGAGGGAAAGCGAGTGTGGGTAGGCATAAGGGCAGGAGAATACAGAAGCAGCTGCTATGGCTGTGAAGGTTTCTCAGGGAAATGACTCTTCACCCAAGGGAAGCCTTATACTTGGGAGAAGAAATGGTCCCTGCAGTAAAGATAATGAACTGGGAGCAGTTGAGCCCTTTCATCTTTTTCACTAAGATTTCTCTTCTGCCTGATGGCAACGTGAGGTGGCTGCCAGGATAGATGTTTCTGTCTGTAACAAGCTGGGGGAAGAACTTTCATCTTGAGCAAGAGGAAGCTTTCATCTTTTATCAAAAAGGGTGAGGACTGAGGCAGCGCCGGCACAGCAGCTTTGCTGAGCGTAGGGAGTGGTTGACAGCAAAATGAACCAGCCAGCGCCGTGAACTGAGCTAAGACACTAGCGACTGTCAGCCCCGCTTGCTTACAAGTGTGGCTTAGCAAGTGTAAAACACTGCTGCTCTTCCTGCCTGTTATTCACGGCTCTGTGCTCCCATTCATCAAAGATTTTCCTGGCTGCTTTCTGCAATTACACACCTTTTTTTTTCGCCTTACAAAAGTCAGAGCACGTTACAGCGGGCTTCATCTAGTTAGGCCTGGAAAACCTCTAGGGATGGAGGCTGCACAGCCTCCCTGGGCAATCTGGTTTAATGCTTGGCTGTCCTAGTAGGGAGAAAGTTTTTCCTTTGACACATACTGATCTATATTTTCCCCCTGCTGATTAAAGGCCTAGATCAGCATGGATAAGACTTCTGGCATTGCAGAAAGGTCATCTCTGCTGTCATCATCTAGCTGTATAATAATAAATTCAGTCTCCCAACCATAATTTCAGATTTGCAGATTAGCAGAAGTCTTGTGATCTGCCTCTTTCCTGGTCTGCTGGAGGCACTGCTAAAAATAGAGTAAGTAGCAAAGCTACCTGAAATGGTATAAGCCTAAACAGTGGTAAAAACTAATCTACAGTGAATGTCGGTTCTGGCTTGTTTCCAAAGGAATGTTTTTGGATGGCTTGCTATATACTGGAAATTGTTTGGTAAGGATTAGTTGGTGAACAGATGAATCAAACTGACATTTCTATTACCAATGGGAGATCTGTCTGTGGCCAGAATTCATGGAGAAGGATGTGGGATGATAGTAAGACTTTTCATTATGTTTAATATTGTCAAGGAAATGAAATAGCTCCTATTATTCATCTTTCTGGGATGGTAATGTATCTGAATATTAACACAAAATGGGAGATCTGATCAAAACCCACTGACCCAGCAAGACATTGACAGGTATTTTAATCACTCACTTTGGAGCATTGAGAAAATGTACTACTCTTCACAATAAATCTGCAAGAAGCTACGATCTGCACTTCTCAGTACAGTGCTTGGGTAGATCAGTGCATGTTCTGTCCTTGTGTGTTCTGTCTGAAGTCCTCTGGGATCCTTGGTGTCACTTTTATTCCCTGGGGGAGTAGCATTAAGGCCCAAGGGAGATCTGCACCTTGGCCGTCTGCTTGTGGTTTGAGAACAAAGGTCAGGGGAAGACTTGTTGGACATTTGTTTGCCTGTCAAACTCCAATGGGAGGAGAGGCCCGCAGGGGAGGGCTCCAGCTCCTAGCAAAAAAATAACCACCTATAGAGGCAGATGGATATCAGAAATGGAAAAGGATCTCTGGATGCAGTTTCACCTTCAGAAACAAAGATTGTAGATTCAATGTGAAAACTACTAAGATCAAGTTGAACTGGGGTGTGCAAGAGGAACTAGGTATACAAATGTATAGAGAACACATCATGAGAAGTAGCATTCATGTAGGAAGAATGGAGAAGGTATTAATGGTAATCAATGGTACCGCCCAAACCCTTGCAACTCAGATTTCAGTACAGATGATGCCGATAATTAATATAAAGATGCTGACAGATGCCTCAAGCTAGCTCTGCTGTGTTTTAAGTCATACACCAGAGAGGCTGGTGGACTTGTTTTGCAGAAAGCGTTCACATTATGCAGGGAAAGTCTGAAAAATGAATTGGCAATGCACGTAGGTCTAACTGTAGTAAAGGGCCCTCCAAAACAGTGCTACAGAAACTTTGCCTTTTATCTTCTTTATCCACGGATGCAGATGTAAATGAAGTTTCTATAGGCTGATTAGCCTGTGGAGAGCTCCTGTCCAGATGATCTCCCAGCACAGTACTTCTGGGACAAGAAAACTCCTCCGATTTTCCTATGGTGGATCTGATTGACAAGTGATTCCGATGCAGGTTGTTTGTATGGCTTCTCTCGCTTTTTCTTTTTTTTCTTTTTTTTTTTTTTGGTTGTTGTTGGATGTTTGTTGGATTGCAGTGGTTTAGTTTTTGCAGCACAGATTTTATTGTTTGGTTTCTTTTACTAGAATACTGTCTGATCAGAGGAGTTGGGCCACTTGACCCCCAGAGGCTTTCCAGCCTAATTTATTCTTTGATTCCATGACCAGTATGGATCAGGACCCTCTGTTTAACGTAACTTATCTGCTGTAGAATCTGTTCTGCCAACTGAAGCCTACCAAGCCACAGCATGGTGAATATTAATAAGTTGCTTATTTAATGTAATCAATCAGTACAAACTACAGATAGCCTGAGGCTGGAAAAAGTATTCATGTCCTCACACTTCCGACTAGACATCTGCTCCTGGAGATGATACAGGGAACGACAACCTGTGCTGCGGCTCTTAGGTCCTCAGGTTACACACAGGGATGAATACATAACAGACAGTGCATGTTACTTGAGTAAGTGTAATGCTAATGAACCCCTGGATCTGGTCTGGCTGGAGAATAGCAAATGTAATGCCTGTAGTTAAGAAAGGAAAGGAAAAATCATTCAGTCCAATATAGCGTCTTCAGACTTGAAACTACACGTTCTACGAAAAAAAATAGAGTTATACAGTTTAAAGGAGAACAAATGAAATGCAGCATGGATCTATAGACTAATTTTTCACTATGTGTCTGATTGCCTTCTCTACCTGTCTCTAGACAAGAGAAGGTGATAATGGTTTGGAGAGAAGGCTTCTTTAGGCTAAGGAGCAATGTCGGCACAGTGCAAATCGGTATGAATTGTCCAAGAAGAACAATGGCTGAATCTTTTTAACTGTCAGAATAATGGGACTGTGTAATTGCCTTTCTGTCTGAATACCAGGTAGCAAGAACTAAAGTCTTAAGGCAGAGCATACTTATAACAGGACACATTTCTGGCAAGCGCAGGATGCTAAAAGTGAATGCAAAAAATTGCTTTCAGGCCCACGTATTTCAGATACTGCCGTCTTACTTCTGTTATGCTGACTCAGTTTTGTTACCCTCCAAGCAGAAGCGCTCTTTCTGCAGGTGTAGGCGTTCAGCCCTCGCTCTCCTGTTGCGTTAAGAGTGGGTGAATATAGAAAAAATAGGCTGGACACAGAAAAGCTCTTCAGAATTGTGGGCTCTTCAGACAGCTGTGTTTCTCTCCCCAGCAAACCTGGGTAAGGAAAATATAACAAGGAAAGCTAAAGCTCATAAAAGGATGAAAGGACTTGGTAATGCACAGGAATACAAACAACAGGAAGCGCTCAGGAAAATGAGTAGAAAATGAGCAGATTTTTCTCCCTGTAGAAAAATCAGGGAGGGTGACTCAAGTGCTGGAGATGGTCACAAATGTGCAGATAATGTAGCAACAGGAGAACAAACAGTCCTCACAGAGGCAGAGCTGCCTTCAAGGTAGAAATGCAACAGAAGAAGAGGGAAGCAAGGAGTCTGTTGAGGACAAACATAGTGGGTATGCACTGCTGCTTTTTTCACAGCTTCCCTGTGGCTGGTCCCTTGGGCTGCTATGATGGGTAAGGCACTGGGGACAGACCCTAGGACTCAGAAGTTACAGATACCTAATAATAAAGTACGGGAGATCTGAAAAGAGTGGCCAGTTCTAATTGGATGCAATTAACCTGGAAGCTCCACTGGAATAGCTAAAAGCCATGAATACCAAGGTGAAAGACCTAATGCATGTCTCTAAAATGGGCGGTAGTGGTTCATACCACAACAGATCCAGAAGGAGGAGGACACGGAAAACTGGAAGGGACTCGGAACAGACAATATCTGACAGAACCAGCCTTGATGATGCAAAGCTAATAAAAATAATTCATGGATCTGTGCTGGACCTTGTTACTATGGAGCATGCGGAGAACAAGGAGAAAATATGATCTGAGGACGTTGTCTGGCCCCATGAGCATGAGAAGCGACAGAGCCTGTTCTTACAGGATCGACTGTATTAAGGTTTTACTGGCAGAGGCGGCAGGCAATACAACATATGAAGACTGATATTGCTAATGCCTGCATGGCATTTTCCTCATGCTGTGTCCACTGGAGATGATGGAAAGCTCTGAAGAGAGATCTCTGAGAGACAGGGGCCTGGGCTGTTGGAGAAAAGCAAGTCTGGAGCAGTGCTTACGTGAGTGCTGCAGGAGGTGGGCCTGCCTATTCCCACCCATCTGAACCAAAGGGACACAATTGCCTACAAATAAGAGCCATGAAATCAGAACATAAATGCTTGCAGGAGGGCATGCTTGTGCGAGACACAAACATCCTCTCCATGGTGCACGGAGCCTTCCAGATCATTTGCCATAACCTGCTGCGGTGCTCCCCAGGGCGCAGGGTTTGCTCTGAGGGGATGCTGCATATCCAGCGGCTCCAGCCATCCGACACTCAGCTGTGCGTCCACCTGCGAAGAGAGCTGGCTGCGTTGGGGAGGCTTTCTTCCCCCAGTCCCTTGCTGTGGTGCCATGGCTGCCCTGAGGGCTGGCACCGTGCACAGCCCTCTATATTGCCACAAATACCCGGTGATTTCCCAGCTGTGGCTGTAGATCTGGGCTGCAGTGTGGTATGGAGAGGATTCGTGGGCAAAGCGCTGTGTCTGCAAATCAGCTTGTAAGTAAAATAGATTGCTAATAACAAGGAGCTTTAAAAAAAGTATTAATAAACCCAGTAGAGAACAGTATAGATACATCACATCGTATAAAAAATGCCTTGCTATTTATGATCAAAACTCACAGTGCTTTTATTTTATGGACGTGGGCCCATGGTTGTTACTCAGGCAGAATGCCCTTTGAAATCAACCAACTCATTAGTTATGTGAAACACTATAACTTTGTACCAGTGCTTGCAAATTATGTTTCTTCAGCCTTTTCCCTGCTTTGTTCTCCAGAGTGGTACTTTAATCCTTTACTAGTCCTAGTAAGATACCCATGGTGAAACTGGCTGGTAATGGAACCATTGAGAGCAAATGAAAAGGGTGAAACTATGGCAAGTCTGGCCTTGGAGCCTGTAGTAACCTTTCAAAAATGTCACTGATGCTTGTTGCAAAGGCATGGTGCATTCTTTTGATGCTTCTCTCCTGCAGCTGGCAAGAAAGCAGAAGGCTGACACAAGCTCTCAGTTTTGTTGTGTGACTAGACTAAAGGAAATTAGATTGTGGACTCACGCCTGGTCTAGAATGAATTTGTTTTGCTGTGTATTGTGGCAGCACGTGGGTGCAGCCCTAGTGAAAACAGGTGACGTAAAACTGTAGTAAGGGTGAAGGTACTGGAGGGGATAATATGTAAGGACAGAGAATTAGGGAGTGCTTTGCTGTGTAAACTAGTAGTTCTCATGCTTTCTCTTCCACTTCTGTGTGTTAGAGTTGTGTCCTTCAACTTTGTTGTTCTGACTGCTCTTTGATAGCGGGGTACGGAAGCAGTATCGCCCATCAGTACTGAGTGAAATGGCACGAGAACATCCCTCCCCCCTCACCAGATGGTGAGAAAACTGGCTACAGGGCCAGCTCTGCGAGCAGAACCTGATGGACACTCTGCTGTTCATCCACTGAACTTTGCTGGGTCCCAGATGGGGTGGAAGGAGCTCTAGGGCCACTGGCCTCTGTTTCCTCCATGATATCAGCGTCCTCACCTCTGGACAGGCTCCATAGCAGCCATCACCTTGCGGGGCCTTTGCAAGGGGCCGGTCTTTTGGCGTCACTGTCACGGGAAGGCAAAGCGCAGTTGGTAACATATGAGCTGTTCTGTCAGCTCAGTTATCACAGGTGGATTTACCTTTCACTGGTGGGTTAATGACTTAGGGGCATGTTGCCCATCTTATGCCCTGGCCACCAGTTATCCACAATGGAGAGCTGCTTGGGTGCACTGTGGCTGCTGAGCGCTGCGCCCTGGTTTTCCTCCCGTGTAACCCAGGGTGCGGATGGGCGGGGAGGGGAGGGAGTTTGCTTCATGCCCAGGTCTCATCTCAGGGTGTACTCAAGTGATAATTGCCTATTCATGTGATGTGCAAAGCATTTTTAGACCAAAAAATAAATAATAAAAGAGAATAGGCACAATTTTCTAACAAGTAATGTAATTTAATGAATGATACACTCTAGAAAATAGAAACTACCCAGATGCTGGTTGGTTGATTGGTCTGTGTGGGTCTGGGGGAATGCCCTTGCTTGGACACACAATGCCTTCTCTGGATTCTCTTGTCAGCATTTGTAGTTTCTGGAAACAAGGAAACATCCGTATATTGAAAGAGGCACTGTAAGGGGGCATTTTTTTTTCTAAAATTTGGGAAGTATGCAGAATGCCTTCCCATCCTGTCTCGTTGGGCAAGTGGCATGAAGGGCTCAGAGCTCATCAATGTCTTTACAGATGATTCATACCTGAAAGGGGTAGAATCAACCAACGGTACGTACCCACAGTTCAGTCCTCTAAAATCATCGGAGACTTCTAACTGCAGAATATCTTGTGGGCTCCGATGTTACTGCACTTCTTTCTGGGTGCTTTTCTGCATGTGTTGTGTCTCTTCCCTCAAGGTCTGGCTGCTAATTCCAGGGAATATGCTTTTCAGAATGTCACAGTACACTGTGTACAGCTCTGGGTCTATTTTGTGCCTGGGCAGAGAGTGGGAGTTGCAGGCCTGTTCAGTGACTGAGTGCTGTGGCAAGTAGACGTCGCTGAAGAGCACAGTCAGGATCTCGTGTGCGGCCTTGTAAGGGTCATCTTCAAACTGCACCATTGCCTTGAGCTCTGTCAGGGTATAGCCGTTGTAACGCTTGCTTATCTTCGGCCAGGGGCTGCATGGTCTCACCAATGTGTCTCACTTTCCACTTCAGGCATTTCAGTTCTTCTTTTACATCCTCTAGTTCTTTCTCCATGGCTTGGAATTCCTTCGTGGTTACAAATCTCCTGCCAAGGAAAGAATTGGCAGACATGGGGTGGAGTTCAGAGGCTCAGAGAGGGGGAAATCAGCCCAGCTTGCCTGGGGTCGGGCCACAGAGCCTGAGGCTTGGGAAAGGAGATACTGGCCATGTCACTGAATACCATCCCCAGCTCTTATCTGTCAGGCTTCATAATAGCAGAGTTTCTCTCTGCTAGTGTAGGGCAAGATGTGCTTTCTCCTTTGAAAGGAAATGAGGCACCTTGAAACTGTGCCCCGTTTGAGGAGCTGAGCTTGTCAGCCTGGCCCAGCAATGGTCCTGTAGTCAGGTTTGGAGAGCTAAGTGAATGTATAGAAAATTTGATATTTTGCTTCTTGGATAACAGAGTTTAGTGGGAGCATAGGGTAGTTACTGGAAAACAAACACTGGGAACATTTAAATCAAAAGAGATATTGAATTTTTTTTTTTATGAGGGGCTCTTGATGACTCTGTACCAAGTTGAGTCGTTTGAGGACTTAAACATGGATATGGTCTGGATACGTACCTTTCGTGATCAGGATCTGCCAGATCTGATTCAAAACCCTTTCCTGTATTCTTTAATCCAGTTTTAGAACAGCCAGGAGACTGGGAACTATCTGCAGGAGTCATTGCTGGAGGCCTTGTGCTTTTCCTGGTTGGGGTCAGTGTGTGATCCAATGCTGAAGCTTGTACGTTTTGTGCTGTGTGAGGACAAAAGGTAGAGAAGGAAGTTGCATTGATCCCTGGGCTGACTGGAGAGGAGTCAGAGTATTGCTGTGCCTTGGCTGAGCTGGGTGTTAGACTGAGCCTGGGGCTGGCTGGGCAAGGTGCTGGAATAGTCCTTGCTCGGAGGGGGCTGGAACATGATGTTGCTGAATTTTTCTCTCTTTGCTCAAATGGTTGAGGGCTTGGTGATTTTCCTGGGGCCAATCTAGTGATGGAGGCAATGTCCAGCAGGGTTTGATCCTGAACCATGGAGATCTGGCTGGTCAGTTCTGATGAAAGTGAAGAGCTGCTTGATGTGACGCTGGAAGAGCTTGACGTAGCGAATGGGGGTATTTTCTGAGCATTATGGTCACTCCTGTTCCTCTGCATGCTAGTCACATTTAGAGCTGGGTGTTGTGAAGCCCTAAAGAAAGACAAACACACACTTTTTCCTCTGGACTGGACTAAAGGCTTGTAAGACATTTTTAGGCCTATTTTGGGTCATTTTTTAGACTATTTCCCATAACCGCATATCCATGTATGCTGATTTGCTTCTGCTGTTTGTATAAAACCCTCTGCTTCTCATGACCAAAAACAAAGTGTTTGAGACTATATAACATAAATTCAGGGCCAGTTTCTCTCTGGTGCCAGCTAAGCGTTTGTCAGCTATCATCAGTGGGATACTCACTGGCACATCAGTGTTCTCCTTCCTGAAAGCCATACAGCTCAGCAAGAACCAAGGATTTGGTGCTGGGAAAGGACAGGAAGGGAAGAGAGTGACTGGTGTATTGACTGTGATGAATTCCAGTAAGCACACGAAAGGACAAAACTCAGCTTGCAGGTTGCCACAGCACCTGCCCTTGAGCATCCCTGAAAAGTGCAAAGACCTGCCTTCACCTTGGACCCGCGCACTTTAGTCTCCTGGTATCTCCGCACGGTTACCCGGTGAATTAGGGGATGAATAAACAGGCGAGATAAAAACAGAAGGGCAGCACAGAATGACATCATTGTTCCTGCAGTGACATTATAGGACATTTCTTTTGTACAGCTCGCTGTGTTAAGGACTTTTCTTTCTCCGCCTAAGCTGTAGATGGTGCACAGGCCTGACCAGCTATTTTAGGTGGCTGGAAATGCCAGCTGCGTGGGATGCCAGACTACTCCTCCTGAATATTGTTTCCTGTACTTTTCTCTTGGCTGCTGCCAGGCAAGAGAGATCCCGATGTTTTGTTGTTTTTCTTTTCCTATGGCTAAATTTTAGTCTGTTTGGCAAGACTGATGGCAAGAGAGGAAGATGTACCCCGGTAAACTGGAATTGTCCTGATGGGTAGTGAGTGCAGCTAGAAATGCCTTGACCTTGAAGGGAAACACAAACATATACCCACTGTGCAGATCATCACTCAGGATTTCTAACAGCCAAAGGACATGACAAACTTTTGCAGCAATATCAGTGACCATCTGAGTCGTCTTGAGCATCTGGTATATTCAGATTCCTCTTGTGGCGGAAGACAGCAGAAAATCCTGGTCTGGTTTGGTTATACGAGTGCATGAAGTCCTGTCCTGTTTGTACCAGTGGCTTGCGTTAGCTACTAACTCACTTCTCCACCTCCCTACTCCTTTCTCAGTGTTGGATGCAATTAAATGCCGAATTTTTAAGGTCCTGAAGAGCATGCCTCATACCTATTGGCTTCAGTAGGGCTAATTAAGGCCTTTGCTCGATCACAGCATAATTATCAGGTTTAAATCAGATTTAGAGGTTTTGTAATTGGAAAAGCAGACAGTAGCAGAGCTACTGCATAAAAACAGAACCAAAAAAGCAGCATAAAATGAGTTATATAAAAGGCAGGAGAGAAAACAAGAACTCACATGTCGGAGGGAGCACCCTTCCCCGGAAGTACCTGGCTTTCATAAACTGGCTGAACAGGGGCGGAAGACAACAATTGCCAACTAGACATAAGGAAAAGCTTTTTCACGCTAAGGGTGTTCAAACACTGGGACAGAGGCCAAGTGAGGTATTGGGATCTCTGTCCTTGGAGGTATTCAGGCTCAGCTTGGCAAGGAACTGAGCAGCCTCATCCATCCTGGTCTAATGGACGCGCTGTGAGCAAGGGGCTGGACTAGAGACCTGCAGAGGCCCTGTCCACCCTGTGTTATGTTCTGATTCAGTCATTCTGCCTAGCTATGAAAATAACTTATTTCCCCCCGAGTTTCCCTTTCTCCTTTCACTTTTCTCCCCTCTGAGTCCCACCTCACCATCCTGCTCTTCCGTTGCAGGCTCTGGGCTGTCCCCTTCCATACTGACTTCATAGTGCCTGCTGCAGGAGAGTCCCTCATACACAAAAAGCTTTGCAAAGGAAAACCAGTGTTTCTTGCAGCCCTCTAGCTCTGATGGTTTGCTTCCCCTTCTTTTCATGAGCCAGAGTTGGTGGCTCAGGCCTTTGGAAGAGCGGGCTGTGGGAGCAAGGGCAGCCTGGAGCTGGGCATCTTTGTTGTGCTGGCTTTGTAAATGGAGTTGCTGTTTCTCAGCCTCTCCTGAAAGCAAGGAACGACGGCTTGTAGCATGTTTGGTCATGCCGTGGAGGTGTTCAGGAAGTTGGAACTGGGCACAGGAGAAGCTGATTTTTCATTTCTCACTAGAGGGACTCAGGAACCTGGTAAACTTGTGAGGATGTAGAGCCAGAGCTTCTGACCGAAGGAGCGCATCCCACACCCCAGGGAGGGGGCAGAAGGGGAGAGACCTGTCTGTTGGTTCATGGGCTGCTCTGGGACCAAGAGGAGGAGGGAAAAAGAGTGATCTTCTGGTACAAAGAATACAAGTCAAAATTAATGGTTATTTAAATCAGACCCAAATCTCGGGCATTCCTTAATCTTCACCGTGAAAACCCACATTCGATAAATACACTTTGCTGTAGCAAATAAAAAAAAAAAATTGTGATAAGAGCAAACCCCATTTTAAGGCAACTAAAATGAAATGCATGTTGCAGATTTTTTGCTAGAAATATACGTATTTGTCCTCAAATATCTAACAGTGTAAAGCTATCTGAACATCAAGTGAGCAACAATCCGTACCTACATTCTGGGTGAAATATAATATGCGCAGTAACTGGAAGGCCATTTGGGTGCATATACAATTTGAAACACTTCGTTTCGCATCTTTAATGGTGTGGGACAGGGTTGGGGTTTTTGTGGTTTGCATAAATCCGGGATTAGCTGTAGGAAATGGAACATTTATTGGAAGATGCTATTTAAAAGAGACAGAAATCATGTTTCGTAACTGATCTCACTGAAATTTATATAAGAAATGTTTCCAATTCACCTATGCACTGGAGGAAACAAAAAAGTACTAGAAACTATCATTTTCTTTTGCTTTCCTTTACCACCCTTAAATTTTCACTGGCTGCAGTGCTAAACATGGGATTGAATTTACTCTTATCACGCTTATCTCGGAAGCAGAGGAGCTGGTTGCCTAAGAAGCAATTGGAAGCTTGTTAAAGCAAAATGTCAGTCTGGATTTTAGCAGAGGCAAATGAGGACGGAACTGAGACCTGTAACTTTGGAGTTTCCTAGCGGGCGAGGATTTGCCTGAAGACAGGAATGAAATTCCCATTGCTTTCAGGACAGCAAGGCTGGATCTTAGATCTGTAATCATGATGCTTTATCAGAGGGTTGGGTTTTTTTCCAACTGTTTTTAAGTAGTGAATCACTATGAACTGAATAAATTACAGGAAGAATCGCAAGACCTGGAGTTGAAATCAATGCTGACATGAAATAGGAAGGTGATTGCAGCTGTCAGGTACCTCCACAAGGAGAAACCTTGACTGAACTTTGAGCGACACTTCAAATGCGTCAAGCCCTTGTTGTCTGCCTTCTTCCAGCCCTGTGCTGCTCAGCATATAAAGCATGTTCCCCGTTGTCAGAGTGACCTTGTCTGCCGTCTGTGCCTTGCCCTCTCCAGCTGAGCTTGTGCAGTAGTCTTTTTGTAGCACTGAATTTGGAGACATTTGAAAGTTGCCTGCAAATCCAGCACCACTTTCCTTCTGTGACCAAGAAAAAACAGTGGATGTTCCTTTTTTATGAATCATTTCCACTGTGTTTTAAATTTAGAGTTCCTCTGATGATCTTGTTTGAACAGAAAAAAATGACAACGTGCTTTACAGTGAAGCACTGAGGGGCTGGTTGCATAAATCTTCCTGTAGACAGCCAGGGGTGGGAGGATGGTAGAAGAGCAGTGGGATGGACCCAGGGGAAATGTCTGTAGGGTGACGATATGAGAATAATTTTTTTTTTTTTCAAGGCCTTCTCTTGGTCAGGTAACCCTCCTAAAATGCCCACACTGACAAAACAGTGACTGTATTATTTTTTTTTAATGCTGAATTCATTTTGAATAGTCTTTCAGTTTTCTACGAGAAAAGCCGGTATCCTGGACACTAGATTTATCTGCCTCAAATAACAACCAAGGCTTTTAGGCACAGACAGTAAGAATATGCCGTTTCCTGCTCAGCTCTTGGCTCTTACAACCTCCCCATCTCCTCTTTGGCTTTGCCACCGTACCTGTCCCTCCTTGTCCTTTGTGACATTTCTCCCACCTCTCCCCTACCTCTTGTTCTACATCTGTCAGACGCACCTCTCCCATCTGTCCTGTGGGTCCCAGGCACTTTGATCTAAGCAGAGGCTCATCGTATTAATGCCTAGTGCTGGGAGAAACCTGGAGGAGAGGGTGGTAGTGGCAAGGACATACAGTTGTATGAAATCAGGCACAATTTCTGACTGCAGCTTAGTGACAGTGCGCATTTCTTCGTAATAAATAACTGCACAACAGCAAAAAACATCCTGATGTGAAACTTCTCCTTCTATTGTTTTTGTGTAGCGACTCTGCATAGCTGGTGCATTGAGATCTCCCATGCCTGCACATCTGAAAGAAAACTTTGAGAGCTGGAAGGTCAAAAAAGACAGAAAACAGACTATTAAAAGTGTTCAGAGCTTTGCAATGGAAGTGCTAAATTTGGTATGAACAAAATATGACTGGGGATATTAGATGTATAGGGGCCAGAGCCATATGTTTGCACAGGAAGGCAGCTCGGTGAGGGCAGAGGATGCCAAGTTCTACCTAGAGCTCCCTGGTGCTGTTCTTAGCCCAGCTCAGGCAAATTTAAACCCTGGTAAAGGAAAATTGCAGTTTAGTGGTGGACATCACCTGGTTTAATGTAGAATCAACAAGACTGATTATTGCCTTACCCTGAGCAAGACTCCTCTGGAATCAAGCTTCTGGTGAAATCTATAATTTGAGGCCACTTTTCAAAACTGACAATGTAGTTTCGCTAACAGAGGAACCTGAGATCCTGCCCTGGTCTTGGCCTAGCATAAGGCCCTTCATTCCACCTGCATTGTCGCGTTGCTCCTGGGCCACTCACAAACCTTTAATATCCTCTATTCTAAAATCAACTGACCAGTTGGTGTTTGTCTTCTGTGATTGCTCAGCCTTGCTCTCTTATTTAAAGGTTTTTACCATTTCACCCTATAGTGGCACTCCCCAAAAATCCTTGCTTCTCAACAAGGACAAAATGCCCTGTTTTGTGGAAGGACAGAAAGAAGCGTGATGTCTGGGGATGAGTGAATATTCCTGTTTGGTCCAAATTAGAGCAGCGTCGAAGCATTTTGAAGTGAGGGCAGCTGACAAGTCCTCCAGGGAAGGAAATGCCAGTTGAAGCGAGCAGCAGGAAGAACATCTGGTGATACCTCCTGGTGTCTTACTGGTACGGGACCACCTCCGAGTGAAGAGTTCAGACTGCTCTGCCAGCATTTACTCTGCCAGTGTAATGCAGGCGGTGAGTTGACCAAGCCCCCATCCCTGGAACACTTGCCACTGCCACAAGACAAACTCATAATAATTAGTATTAGTATTAATAAGTAATGTTAGTAATAAACATTCATGCTACTGTTTTCTTTATGTATTTTGTGGCTTGAATGTCTGCCTTTGGATTTAGTAACTCCTTGTTCATATACCATTAACAGATGTAGAACAGAGGTAGTGCTCCCAACACTATGGTTCAGAGACGCAAACTCTGCGACACGCCACTTCCTGAGCCTAAAGAAAAGCATGTAGAAAGGTAAGTGTGACACTAGGGCATCTACCATTTGTGACTTTGGATATGTCATTTCTTATTGCTCCCTGCTTGTCTCTCTATCAGTAGAAATTATGATGCTTACCTACTGCACGGGGGGTTGCAAGCCTCATCACTGATGATGCCTTTGCTGCAGCACTGCATGGCACTTCTTATGCAGGTAATGTAATGAGCTTCTTTGGGTATTTGCAACTAACTGACAACCACAAAGATGCACTTAGCAAAAAAAATAGCAGATGATGCTGGGGAAAGCAAGCAGCTTTGGTTTGGTAGAAGGGTGGCATTTATCCCCAGCACGATGCCACCAGCTGGCTACCTGGACCAGGCAAGGAGGCACAGTCCAGTGGTTCCAGTGCAGTTGTTCAGTCTGCCTGCAATGGGCAGTTGTTGACTTTTTTGGAAGTCTGCCCATGAGTGCTGAGGTGAGTCTGCAGCTCTGGAACCGCACCTGAGACTTTTCTAACATTTCCTGGTGAGAAATGGCTTTGAATCTACACCACACTGAGTTGACTTTTCGCTAGTGATGTGGCTGAAAAGCTTTAATCTATTCATTGGTCTTATGGCATCAGCCTCCAGGAACAACTTTCGAGACTTTGGCCTTACTGTAGACAATTTTGTAGTAATACAGAAAGTGGTGGTCATCAGGTAGTTTGGAAAGAAGATCAGGATAACTGTTCTGTGCAGTCTCCTCTTGCCTAGTGGCACTGCACAGAGGCGCAGTGATAACAAGGCTGAGTCCAGGCTGGTTTGTGACTTTCTGATGTGTCTGTCGTGCCCTGTCCCTAACAGGGCCTTCATTGTCCAGTGCAAATGAAGAAATTACTGTGTCTAGAAATGGGCAATGAAAAGTGGGAGTATGTGAAGCTAGAAACAACGTTAAGGAGAATCCAGGCCAGCTATGACTTGATGTGGTACAGGGCTTGTTCCAGGAAGGAGACTTTCCTCTGAAGGTTGTGAGGGTTTGTGCCATCCTGAGCAGCAGTAACTACTGGGTTTTGCTCCCAAATAAGCATGAATGATGACGACTCTAAAGGTTAAGTTGCATGCATAAGTAAACTGTGAACTGAGAGCAGAACTTCAATTATATCACTTTATTAAAATTGATCTGATTTCATTACAGTAGATAACTGATGTGAAATTGCAGCTGATGTAATATTGAAGAATGGGTATCGGATTAAAGAACAGTGCCCGACTTCTCATTTGCAGTTTGCTTTCACAGCGCTGTGAGCACACCTAGGGAGGTAAGCTGTGTGTTCTTTACATTGAAATACTGGGGCAGGGCTGGGCATAGGACCAACAGAGCCTTGTTTCTATTCCTTGGAACACATAACGTCAAGAATTGTTATTTGTTCTTTAAAACAAAGACCTTTGAACAGTCTACATAATGAAATAAGCATGTTTGAGCACTAGCCAGTAGCTTGGCAGGTAGGGAATTTTCCTGGGAAATACGACCCAGACCAATTTTGTACCAACGGACATTTTCAGGCCTGTGAAAATGAAAGATGGGGATCTGCCTCTGGAAAGGTCCATAACGGATGTGACATTTTCAAGGAGCAGGAGTTGCCAAGTGAGCTGATGACAAATCAAGCTTGAGAGCAATACTAGGGCTACCATGCCTGTGGGGAGACCACCTGCAGTGACATGGGACTGATGAGGGATCAGGACCCTCAATTGTTAGGCTTATGGACACCAAGCTTCCATGAGTATGGGGCTGAGATGTGCATCTCAGCAAGACAGAAGCAGCAAAATGCCATGAGGTTTCCAAATTTTAATAGCGCAGAGTCAGCAAGTCACTTTCCCAAGTCTCCCTCCTGCTGAATGAAGCATCACTTGCTGTCTTTGCAAGGAACTAGATGCATGAAACTGCACACATCTTTCCTGGAGAGTAAAGGAAAAGTATAGTATTCAGAGCAGGGCAGGAGTTGTGCTCCAGTATTGCTCTGTACATTGAACCACTGATTCCACAGCTTAAAGTAAGTATTTTTGCAAACGCTGAATAAAAGTATAGCAATTTTCTGAGTAAGTGCAAGAGCTGGCATTAATTATACAAATGTTATTGTCTACCAAAGATGCTTTCAATCATTTTTATATTCAATAGCATGCATCATTGTGAATAAGTGAGAAATATAGATGGAAAAAAAGGCAGTGATAATGAAAGTTATACAGGTGTAAATTAGAGCTTATTTTTAAACTACTGTGAAGTCACAGCTTCTTGAGATAACATAATATTATAGGCTATGTGCACACCCTAAATTGAATCCTGGGGGATTTTGTATTGTTCATATGCTAGTTGATTATCATTTGGGCAGCGCTGTCTGAGAAGTTACAAACCTCTATTTCCATAGCTTCCTACTCCAAACCTTATTCTTAACCCCAAGGAGCCAGCATGGGGACGGTACAAGCCATTGTGTATATCGGACACGTTTGAGCCATGGTCACTTACTATTTGGGGAGCAGCTATGGAGGCACTGTAACCTCAGGTCCCCAGCCTCAGCCCTCTCCTCCTCAGTCCTGGAAAAGAGAATATAGAAGTAGCACCTTTAACAGAAACAAAGGCTGCTCCCAAATGCACAGAAATGGAAGGCTCAAAATCAATAAGAGTACAACATACCTGGGCTCCTCCATCTATAGCCAGCCAGGCCCATTACGGAGATTGTAATGGTCTCAGGAAGGGCTTGATTCCACTGGCTTTGCCCCTCTCAGGGGTAAGCTCATGTAAAGAAGCCATGGGAAATAGAAATGAGGGGCTCAGGGCTGCGTCTCTCCCACTCTTCCACTCTTCAGGATTAATTTAAGCATCAGGGACTAACAGAATTGTACACTACATGTGTGTTGGAAGTGGGCATGTTGCTAGTGCTACACCATGTAAGTGCCAATCCGTGTAATTTTCCAGTAGGAACAGCTCTGTGAAAAAAACCTCCCTGTGTTGCAGAATAAAGTGCAGAATAAATCCAAGGCAGAACTTTACACTCATCCCTGTGCGCTCGTGACAGCTGGATAGTCAGACTGGAAATTCTTATTGACGTCCATATGCAAAGACACTGACTCTGTAAATGGGAGGTACGGCAGGTCAGTAGCTGAAAACCTGTTCAGATATCTTGGTGATCAAGGAGGAAATTAGAGCAAAATGTTGGCATGTCTTTGGAAAGCATTGACATGATCTGTACAACGTTTATATGAGAACAATGGAGTTAGAGAAAGCAAGCTGTCAGTAAGATACATCAGAGAAATGTACAAAAAAGAAAAAAATAGCGTATGCGAATGGTGATTTGAAAAGTTCTGATTCTCATAGTGTGGGAAATAGTCCTGATTTATTATGTCTGCAATAGCTTTGGTCCTGCTGTCTATTTCAAACAGCTCCTAGTGCTTCAAAACTACATTGTCTATCCCTGCAGAGGCATTTTTTCTGCACTGGTATCAATGGCAGTTTGAACTCAGTTCACTCTAGAATTTCACCAGTAGCATCTGCCTGATGTTGGGCTGGTTTTGCAGATCGGAGTAAGGGCTCAGTCAGCAAAAAACCCTGTTGTGAACTCAGCTGCAGTGCCACAATGGCTGCTGATGGACAGCTGCAAGTTGGCAAGCGCTGTGCTATGGATGAGCAAGCTGCGGAAGGCTGACTCCTCCAGATTTACTTGCTAAATTTGCATGTTGGTTTAATAGCACCTAATAAGTGAGATTTGCTTCACAGGGAACAAAAGGCTGGATGTCAGACTGGAGACAGGGCTATGCTGGTCTCGAGGGTCCCCTCTCCCACTGGTGCCAGGTTGGGCTGACCCCCTTACCCCTGCCTGCAGTGGCTTCAGTTCCAGCGGGACTCAACACCTCTAGCCTCACGCAACCTGGTCAGGCATGGATGCACTTCCAAAAGCTGCTACTCTTTCTCCTCTTGGCAACAGTAAAAGAGGGCAATGGGTAATTCAAGTTTTCTCCTATCACTTCACTAACTTTTGATTCCTTGCTCGAGGCAGTGACTAGCTTTCCATGAAGAGCTCACCTGGTTGTGATATCTAGCCTTTCAGGCCATCTATCCCTGAACCCAGGATTCAATCTTCACGTGCTCTCACCCCAAGCTTCCATGCTCCCTTGCCCCAGGTCTTCCTCCCCATAGCTACAAGTGTCCTTGTTCCAGCAGCTGTGACTATTGCTCCAGGGTCTCCATCTGCCCCACTAACAACTTCTGCCTTCCCCCCAGCATACCAAAGAAGCAGAGAGGAAAGTTTTCTTTCTTTACCTGAAAGCACAGTCCACCAGAGCTCTGGGAACAGGGACAGGTGGTGGGAAGTGGCTGTAAGGGTATTTTTTTAACATGTAAAAAAAGGAAGGTGAGAAACTGGGGACAACCTTGGGAAAGGCATTCAATGTGAACAACCTGGCTGCACTGTCCCTTGCTTGAATGGATGTGACGATAGTGTCAGTGTAGCCAGTTGGTCTAAATAAGTGCAATTCTTGTGAATGTGTCCTAATTATTACACAGCCATACGGGCAAAGCTGCTAAAACTGCTACATCTACCGATTTCCATTTTGCCTTCCTCTCACCGCCTTTTTAGCACCCCCAAACTAAATAGTTGCACATTTATTAGATGTTTCATTAGGAAAGCTGCAGATTTAACAGTGGGTGCGCTGAAGTTAGTGCTGCTCTGAAAGTGTTACCCCAGTCCTCTGCTTGCGGGCATTATTTTCTCATGGCCTTATGGGTACACTTGTGCAGGGTAGGGAGGAACATGTGGGATGTCATGGCATGACCCCACTGTGGAGCCGCTGCATTTCTGTGGCACCAGGCAGTACCAAAGGGACAGTGGTCATGGACCCACTCTCTGCATGCCTCAGGGCATTACAGAAGCCCAATAGCTGGGCGGTGGAAGAGGAGAAGGTCCTGGCACGTTGACATTCCTTCAGCTGACTGTCACATATAGCTTATCAGACTGCATATGAGAGAACAAAGAATCCCTGTCCCTTGTCTGGAAGGATCCTCAGAGCAAAGGAAGCAGAAAGGCATGTGGAGGGTTCCTCCTCTGCTAGCTGGGGTGAACTGTAGAAAACAGACCATGCTCAAGGTAATGTGGGGCAAGAACATTCGTACAAAACAGAGCAGAAAGAGAAAGAGACAGGGAAAGAAGAAAGATACCTATTACGAGCTGACATTTAATAAACTAAAAAAGTTGAAAAAGATGAGCAAAAGTTATAGACAAATATTCAGTTAAAAGGAAAACCAGAGAAAAAGGGAGGACAACCAATAATAGGACAAGGACTGAAAGCTGACATGTTGCAGATAATTCTACTGATAATTTCATAGAACATGAAATACATTAATACATGAATAATACCTCCAAGCCTGTATCATTTACTTGTTCTGCTTAGCGTTACTCTGAGGGCTATCATAGCTTTTATTTCTGAAGAGCTAGAATATGTTTTGATTTTATAGTGTGAATTATGGAGTCTGTTTTGTCTGGAATTCTCAAAGTATCCCAGGCCTGGGAAGGAAATAATTGTTGAATATAACACCATGAATGGTTGATTTTTCAGCAACTGTTCAAATGTTTTCCCAGTGATAGAAACAGTGAGATGCTTAGCTGCTGGGAGACAAGACCTGGGTCTTTGTGGTTGCAGGGAGTCAGAGGATGTGTGGCTGGCTGTGTGAGCATGATGCTTGCAACTTGGTTGTGCTTGTGTGTGGACTTAGGGCTGGATACGACATGTGCTGTTTAAGGTAGAGTGAAAAAAGGCTGTGGAGCAGCATTTAGGGCGTACATATATATTAATGTTATTGAAAAGGTATTTCCTATGTTCTTCACAGCTGAGGCAGTTCTTAGGATGTGGAGTTAGCAAGCAGCCGTAATGCAGACTATGCGAGGCTGACGTGCTAGGGGAGGGGACGGGGTGAGCTGATGAGAAGGGAGAGGGTCAGGGCAACAAGCCATGCACTGCTTTGGCTCATCCTCTGTGTCTCCTGCACTGCACAGTGAACATGGTGCACGCTTTTTGAATTGGGAGCTCTCAAGGAGCTCTTTCATCTAATAGGTCTCTAGTAAATCTTCCATTGTTATATGCAGTTACATGTGATTAAAATGAAATCAAACACAGTGATATTATGTTTGACAAAGTACTTGTGAGATTAGTGGTATTTTACTGTCAGTATTTTTCGTAATGGAAATTTATTCTCTGGGAGCAGCGTCCTGTAGAAATATATTCTAACAAAAAACTTTTATCAGACAAAATAAGGCTAATGCTTTTCTTCCCTGTCTCCCAGAAGATAAACTGCGGCTGTGGAGAATAGTGATAAAGCTTTAAATTTCACTAGAAATATATTGCTCTTAGAAAACTGCCTAATGCACTAAGTCTATTCAACACAGAGGTAGATGTTCGTGTACAGTGGGTGCTGGATGTGTACTGAGATAGAGGAACACACAAAGAAGAGGGCAGTAATATGTACAGAGGAACTGGAAGGAAAAAAGCCTGGAGGGTTTTATTTATGAGATATGAAAAGGAACATGGAGGTGTAGGAGTAGGAGGGAATGTGAAGTATCCTTGGGTATATGCACAGGAAGGAAAGAGAATTTAAGTTATTTTCTATTTCTGCAAAGAAAGGCTGGAGCTAGGGGAAGTGGTGTGCTTGCTGGGACTGCTGGCACCCGCGGCATCCAGCAGCACTCTGTTGCTAATTGATGATCCCTGGACCCCCGGCAGTCTCAGAGTATGCTCAGGTCACAGTCGTGAAGCTCATGATGAATATGCGAACTTAAAAAAAAAAAGGATGTAATGCTGCACAGCTTTAAATCTCTGGAATGATCCCATGGTAACACTGTCTCTAGGCTTCTTATTATGTATTCGGATACAACAATTAAAATAATGTCATATAAAAAAAGAAAGTCATAATCATGAAGTTTGAGAACACCACATGCTTGAACTGTGTTTGCCAAGTGTGTGTGGAGGGGCTTGGAGGATGTGACCAACAAGTGAATTGTTCACACAAATTGATAACGAGCAAGGAAGCTGGAAGGACAGAACAAAATATACAGTCCAGCCATAAAGCAAGTGGTAGAGACAAAGCTTTGTGTCTGTATACTGGTCAGGGTGGCTCTGACCAGTACACAGAGCAATCACAAGGAACAGGCTGCTCTGTATACACCTTGGCTAGTATGGAGCTTGTTCTGAAGGATACATGTAAGAGTTAAAAACCACATTGGTTGGTACTGGCCAAGGGGGGACGTGTCACTTGCCTTGGGCAGATATGTGTTAAATACCCTGCCAGTTGCGTCGGTAAGTTCAAACCTTCCTTCCAGGAGACCTGAAAAAGCCTTGGCGCTGAGTTCGGCTTGCTGTAGTTCTTTAGAGCCCTTCACCTGTTTCTCTAGTGTGTTGGGGTGAAGGTCTCTCAGATTATAATTAGTCCGACATGGATTTGATTGTAAAATGCTTTGTGGTATTGATTTACATGTATGTAAAAATGTGAGGGGGGGTTGTCCTTTGTAGTATGGCGAGTGCCAGAGGAATCAAAATCAAACCGCACAATACCCATGTGAGAAAAAAATATTACTGTCCTCTGCACCATTAATGGTTTTTGCTATTTACTGTTCTGGAAAGGGCAGTAGTTTCCTTAGCATTTCCCAGTGTAGCTCAACATACTCTGTTGCTTACAATTCTGCTGGTCTCTCATCTGCAGTTCTCGCTGCAGAGATTCGCTGACTGTTTTCCCTCACCGGGTGCTGATTTCCCCGGAGGCACGTGCTGACCACACCCTTTCACTGTGGTTGGGGTTTTTTGGTCAGGCAAAGAATTTTTAAAAATTCACTTTCATCTTTAGATGCAAATTAGGAAAATCATCGTTGTTTGAATAATTTCTCTCATCCTTCCACGCTGAAAGGTAGAGTGAAAACTTGAAAGCTGACAGAGGACTAACTGTAACAGCAGAAACTGTTAGTTAAGCCTGGGTAACCAACATTAACCACGATAAGCATGGAAGGTCTCTAGTTCTTCCTGCTCAGGAGAGCTCCTCAATTCACTACTGAAATGCCTGATCATTTCATGCCTTCTGTCTCCTCAGAGCTTCCCAACCACTCTCGTCCACCAGTGAGAAACTGCCACATTGGTCAGAAGAAGAAGAATGAATCCTCCTTATGTTTTCTGTTCCCAAAATATCTTTACATTTCTTCCAACAATAGGCTTTCAGTGAGGATTCTCTGTACTTAGCTCCTCATTCCATGAAGGTACCCCTGTGGAGCCCATCACACCTTCCCTGCTATGTGAGGTCCATATTTGTATGTTCGTCACATTCTGCAATGTTAAGCAAAGCCTTAACCTTCTCGTGGAAGAATGAGGGCGGCAAGTATGCCAGCGCAGCCATGTGGGTTAACAGAGTGCACGGGATCAGCAGTGCTGCGGGTGGGCAGTGTGTGGTGATGGGCAGAGTGAAGGAGCATCTCCAGGCCCCCAGGGATCTGACAGGACTTAGAGTCGATCTAAGCCCCTGAAAGCAGCGTGGGTGGCAGCGTGTGGGTGTTTCTGCAGAGGAGCAGTGCAGCGCAATATGATCTATGCGCTATGTTCATGTGGAGGAGCTCAGGAGGATGGGTTGTGTGGAGGAGCCTAGGATGGGTTGTAGGCATGTGACTATGGAAGATAGCATCTCCAAAGTGGCCTTGGGGTGGCTGGAAAATGTCTCAGCAGGCATTAGGATTGTTGAGAGGTATCTAGTACGAGTGCTGAGAAAGTGTGGCTGTAACATTTGATATATCCCCACAATTCTACCTTTCCGGAGAGGGAAAATCAGCTTACATTGGCAGGATAGCGTCTTATGACTTTCTATTAATCTGATGCATACTGTAAGGTCTTGTGTTTTAACGAATATATAAGAAAATGCAGGTAAGGGGACATCACAAAACTTAAGAAAAAACAAATCAAGTAGGAACTTTTGTGTTAGTTTTTAACACACATCTTGTCCGAGTATCTCAGAGACTTCACCCACTTGTGCTGAAGTGGGTGAGAGCCTGGATTTTCTGAGACTAGCAGAGTCTGTGAAACCCTCCACTGATCGAGCGACTGACTGCACTGACCTTTCTCTGAAGTACTTGATGGCTTCCTGGTCTAGGAAGTTCTGCTCTTCTCGAAAGCCCTGCTCAAAGATTTTGCGCTTGTGTCTGAACTCAATGACAGTCTTAGTGTAAGAGTTCAAGGTAGTAACGGAGGCCGCCATGCAGCAGGTGAAAGAGCCCCATGCCAGACTGTGGAGAGAGAAACCAGCAGACAGAGCTGGGTTAAGACAGCAGCTCGCGTTATATTTCTGACGTCAAGAGACACACATACACAGGATGCGACTAGGCAGGTAAGTCAGCGGTGACAGACCCGTTCTCCTTATCTTACCTCGAATGACCTGTGGTGCTCAGACATGCAGGCAGGATGCTGGGCTAGGGGCTAGGCACAACTTGCATCCCATGGAGAACCAACTGGCAGAGTGCTAATGGGAACACTCGGTACACTCTGACAGAAAAGCTGAACACCTCTTGATTTCCCTTTGAAATGTTTCAGAGCCTTTCAGACAAGTGCTAAAATCTGTAGAGCAGTAATGAACTCCTGGAAGGAGTAGTGCCCCAGAGAGCACATCTTTTGGACCAGTGGAAGTTCTCCAGCATCCATGGGAGACTGATGCTGTACAACGCTACTGCAGGGATGGTTTCTATTCCAGTATTTTATGTCTTCATCAGACTACTGTGTTTCCTTCTTTCCTGGTTCATGGACATTTCTGGAATTCCTGGCTTACATCTGGCCTCTGAAAGCCTGACCAGAACAGAAGACAGCACTTCCATTTGGTGGGAAGATCCAATCTGAGGGCAGTGCCCCAAGTGTGCAGGCAGTGATAGCCCATCTTGGTCAGCCAGTGGCAGGACACTTGCAAGTACTGACCAGGAGTATGGGGGGACAGAGGGAGAAGGAAAGTGGAAGAAAAAAAGTGGCTGCCTCAGTGCCAGGCTGGAACAGCAGCAAGCATTGTCCTGGGTCTCCTGGCAAGGAGAGTTCAGCAGGAAGCTACTCTTCTTCCTGCTCGTGGACTGGGTTTTCCCTGCTGGATGTCTTCTGCCCTCCCTGCACATCTCTCCTCCAGCCTTTGCCTCACTGATCTCAAGTTCAGATGTGGCTGGGGAAAACTCATGGCCCCAAGGAGTTTAGACGCTTTTTGAGCATGAAATGGGGCTACAAAAAAGGCATCGAGTTCCTCCTTTTATCTGCGTTCAGGCTCCCCTTGACTTCATATTCAGCCTATCAGCTCCAGTTACATATAGTTCACAGGGGCTTCATAAGTAACTGGCATTAACTTAATCCTCTGTCAGCTACACACTTTACCTGCTCCTTGCTTTCACCTTTTCTGTAACCAAATTGTACAGCGATATAAATTATGCAGAACAGAAAGAATACAGCCACAGTAGCATTATCTTACAAACACGCATTCTCAACGGAGCCCTCACCATGAGCTGTTTTCCCATTCTGCAGAGGATCTGCAGACAAGGAAACAGCTTCTCATTTCAAATTAGACAAAACTTGAAAAAGAACACATATTCATGAACTGACAAATCTGGAAAAAAATTGAAGTATACAGCAATGGCTCATTTCAATGATTTCAAAATTCAGTGCATAGCAAGTCCTTGAGGAACTCCCGTGGCAATGAGGTGTGTGGAGACAGCCCTTTTCTAGGCAGTTTTGAACCCATTTGCCAGATGCAATCAAATGAGAAGGAAGTGTAGTGAGCCCGGGGGTGATGAAGTTCCCTTAGGTTTTCCACAGTTGGTGAAGTGGAAAGGAAACTCGTGCTACATGTGAGTGTCCAGGCCCAGGGAAGCCTGGCAAGTGTCTTCCTTCTACACAGAGCGTGTGGAAAAGCTCCAACAGCTCCAAACATTTCCAGCTGGCCTCCTAAACAATATCAAGGAAGAAGCCAGCTGAAACCACATGCTTCACGGTGCCTGCTTGGTGCCTGAGGGACGACAGATGGAGAAAAAAATCACTTGAAAGTTTCTGATCATTTCTAATCATTAACTCAGAAATGCTGAAAGGTTCGGAGAAGGAAATACGGAATGAAGACTATCAATGTGACCTCAGGTCTGGCATTTGGTAAATCATAATAATGAGACAATTATGATTGGTATATTTTAGTTTTTATGGACCTTAGTTAAATGTTCTTTAAGTGTAAAGAGTGGCTCTCCTACCTGTGAGATACACGCTACCTTAGGTGAAGACCTGTTTAACAGCAATGCACCTCCATGCCAGCTGTGCCCCAGATGTGGTGGGGCTGTACCTGTAGCACCTCTGGTAGCTGAGCTCAAGGCTGTGCTCTTAAGTTCCTCTGTGGTTCAAACAGCTCACATTTTTACATTTCTTTTCTTTCTATAGGGGCTGAGCTTGAACACCCACTGATCCTCAGAGCCACTGAAACGCCTGCCCGGAGAATGCCCTGGCCTGCTCCTGGCTCGTGCTAAAGCGCAGACCAACATCCAGGCTTTGCCAATGGCTTGAGAATGGGGTAAGATAACTGGGACTGAGCGGTGCGTTTTCAGCGCTAGGACAGCTGAGATCACAGGCAGCCCTTCCTCATTGTGAGGAGAGCTATTTTTATCACTCCCTTCCAACACACAAGAAATAGAGTTGCAAAAAATATAGTTTTCCCATTGGCACTGGGGAAATGAATGGCAGTCTAGTTCTCAGCTCATGCCCTTTGGCTCATGGCCCCGGGGAGGCTGTTCCCAGGCCCCGCTTGTCAGTGGTGTTACAATTCTCTGTGCTCTGACAGGGTGTCCAGTAGGATGCTGGTACTTTTTACAGAAGGCTGTAAATAATGCTGATGTTTGCACTGCTGGTTCAAGGGTATTTAAAGCTCATGCTTCAGGCCATCACCTGAACCCAGATGGAGCAGAAAGAAATTCCTACATGTGCAGAGTTTCCAAACTTCACCAGGTTGGGTGGGCATTTGTTTTTAACCCTTTTTAAAGAAGGTGTTCAAGCCTTCTTTAAAGGGGGTTATGCCAGGGGAGGCTGTAGCTCTCTAGTCTGTACAGCAGTGGGGTTCAGTGTTAGCTGGGAGGTAGAAGCCCTGTTTTTGCTGCGCTTGACGTTCAGACCTCCCTTTGCCACATCTGCTACCAGTCACTGGCATGGCACGAGGAACCTCATGGCCTTCCTCAGGCTGCTGAGCACAACTTCAGGCTGAAAACGCTGCTGTGTTCGAGTCTGTCCCAGGGGAGCTGTGACTGAGCAAATGTTTGCACCTTGCTCAGCGTCCTGCATTAGCCAAGTATGCTGCCTTGGAAGATATTAGGGGAGGGAGAGAGATTACCAGATCTGAGAAGCTGCTTTGTGACAGCAGTAGGTTGAGTGGAGCTCAGCTTTAACTGGGGTGAACCAACCATCACTGTACAGAGTGAAGCTGAGGTCCCACTTCAGGAACATGGGAAGAGCAAGTTTGCTGACGACACCAAACTGGGAGGAGTGGTAGATACACCAGAAGGCTGTGCTGCCATTCAGCGTGACCTGGACAGGCTGGAAAGTTGGGCAGAGAGGAACCTGATGAAGTTCAACAAAGGCAAGTGCAGGGTCCTGCACCTGGGGAGGAACAACCCCATGCATCAGTACAGGCTTGGGGCGGACCTGCTGGAGAGCAGCTCTGTGGAGAGGGACCTGGGTGTCCTGGTGGACGACAGGTTAGCCATGAGCCAGCAGTGTGCCCTGGCTGCCAAGAAGGCCAATGGGATTCTGGGATGCATTAGGAAGAGTGTGGCCAGCAGGTCGAGGGAGGTTCTCCTTCCCCTCTACTCTGCCCTAGTGAGGCCTCATCTGGAGTACTGTGTCCAGTGCTGGGCTCCCCAGTTCAAGAAAGATGAGGAGCCACTGGAGAGAGTCCAGGGCAGGGCTACAAGGATGGTGAGGGGACTGGAACATCTCTCCTACGAGGAGAGGCTGAGGGAGCTGGGCTTGTTCAGCCTGAAGAAGAGAAGGCTGCGAGGGGACCTAATAAATGCTTATAAATATCTCAAAGGTGGGTGTCGAGGATGGGGCCAGACTCTTTTCAGTGGTGCCCAGTGACAGGACAAGGGGCAATGGGCACAAACTGAGGCACAGGAAGTTCCAGCTGAACATGAGGAAGAACTTCTTCCCTCTGAGGGTGATGGAGCCCTGGAACAGGCTGCCCAGGGAGGTTGTGGAGTCTCCTTCTCTGGAGATATTCAAGACCCATCTGACAAGGTCCTGTGCAGCCTGCTGTAGGTGACCCTGCTTTCGGCAGGGGGGTTGGACTAGATGACCCACAGAGGTCCCTTCCAACCCCTACCATTCTGTGATTCTGTGATTCTGTGCTCCCACATATTTGCCTGTTTGTGGATATCTCCATCATCCTCCACAGTGAGCCCTAACCCAGGGTCAGTCCTGGTCTTTAAACCAAAGCCCGCTGTGTCCTGGCTCTGGTTGTCTGGGGAGAGCTGCAGGCAGGGGATGCAACGTCTGCTCTGGGTCAAAGCTGTGGGTAGGACAGCAGACAGTGCTGCGAGCTGCTGTCGCAGGATGGGCTGCCAGCTCATGGGATGGGTTGCTGGGTCACAGAATGAGCTGCCGAGCTGCGGGATGGGCTGCTGGATGGCGGGATGGGCTGCCAGGCTGTGGGATGGGCTGCTGGATCACAGGATGGGGAGGGCTCGTAGCGCCCTACGGGACCCGCGAGACTCTGATGCCCGTTCTGAGACATGGGATTTCTTGCCTTGCACAAGGTGAAGGAGAATAATCCAATGAGTGCTTTATCATGCTAGACATTTAACAACATTTGGAATTTTGAGTATTGCAGTAAATTATAAACTAGATTACTGAAGACAAATTAATAGAGAATACGCCTTATTTTTAAAATATATTAATAACTATACAATTATAACAGAATTGTTATAAATATTTATATAAATATTATAAATATATGAATGCAGTAAAAGCTCACCATCATATGCAAGAAGTATTCATTACTGATACACAAAGTAAGCTCTATTTTAAATATAATGTGATTTATATTTTGTAACATGTTACTGAAATGTTAGTAACTCCTCCCATGAAATATAGGGAGGGGAGACGGAAAGACTAATAATTCCCTGCAGTGCTGTGCATAGGAAGTATTTATATTCATTTATTGGTGTTAGAAAGGGTTGTTGCCTCTGCTTTGAGATGGAATGAAAATAATATGCTATATTTAGAAGTGAAAAAAAGAAGGAAGTGTTTTCCCTAACCATCCAAAGAGGCTGATGCCTGTAGAGGGATGTGAATGCTGTTTGCAGGTGTTTCTACTCTCCACAGTCTCCTATCCTTGTTAAGCTTATAAACTTGCAAACAATATAATACAGTTGACATATCTTGGCTGAATTATTTTCATGTGATTTTTAGAAGATAAATGGAAAAGGGAAAAAAAAGAAAATCAGTTTCCAAAATGTCATGTCCATTTTCCCAAACCTTCTGCCCTTGATCCACAGCGAAGTGTCACGGTGCCGGGAGCACTATGCCTTCTTCTGTGGTTGTGTTGAAAGTCACACTGTAAGGTTCAACTGAGACATTAATTAAAAACCAGAAAAAAAAAAAAAAGCTAAAAGTCTCTGAAATGCCATGGCAATTATGTACCTAAATTGAACTTTAATGAGAATGCTCAGTCTGTGTTGGTAGTTGTGGCTGCTGTTTATTTACAAATGCTATATACCTGCCGATATGCACAGCTGCTGCTGCGGCAGCCACTGATCACTGTCCTCTAACATCTCAGCAATTGTACGGCCATGGCGGTTTTTTGCTCCTAACGTTTTGGCAGCTGGAAATTCACATGCACGTTCCTGAAAATATGATATGTACAATCTCTCAACAGACTGATGGAGCAACTGAAAAAGGAAAAGATATTAACTGGTGGTGACACTTACCAGAAGGACCATCCGTAGTCCCATGAATGTGGTCGCCAGTCCTCTGGCCCAAGGCTGACTGTCACTTGGAAAACTTGAGTATACATCATGTGTGCCACCATCCCCAAGAGACCTGAGAAGCAGCGATGATAATAGGAATTTTTGTGCTAACGTGTTTTATAATTCTTGAGACAGCTACTGCTGGAAGTGCTTTGGAAGCTCCAGAGAAGACTTTGTTGTACTTTTATGCCTGCTATTCTGCTGTGGAGGAGGGAGCTGCATGGGCAGAGGAAAGGTGTGACTGAGAGCTCATTATTTTACATCATACTGAATTCTCAATTAAGAGAAGAGTTAAAGAAAGAAAATCGTTGAAGAAAATGTCGCACAATTAGTGTCACCACCAACCTTGCTGCTGTGAAACAGGGGTACGCCACCCACAAGTTATCTCACTTAGCCCCTCGCAGACAGGCCTCAGGTAAGAGAATAAGGAGAGAGGCTTCTGTAGGCAATGCAAGATTGAATATGTTAATGCCAAGCAACGATATTTTATCTGAACAGTTGCTAAGATTTATAAATTTCAACACTTATAAAACACTTGGAAGTTACACAAGGAAGTTACGTGAACACAATATTCCTGATGCTGTGTGGTGAGAGGACAACACAAGAATACTTCTGAAGGCACAATGTTGGTGATGCTTGCTTTTGTGATACGATTATATTTTGCTGATATAACTACTGCTGGGTGAAGATTAGACCATGTGTTAGACACTTGACTCACTGTAATGCTAAAGAACAGGGTGGCAGTTAGATCACCGAGTTTGCTCTGCCATGTAGCTGGCCAGCTCGTATTTTTACATTTAGATATCTCTGAGGAAAATCAAAGCCCACTTTTCAAGAAGTGGTGGTCAGTAACAGCTCTGATGATGCCTGGAGAATTTTCTAGCTACAATAATTTGGAATGTGTCTGCTTTAGTACCTAGGCAGTGCAGAATGACGCTCCCAGCTGCACTCATGAAAAGCATGGGTTCAGGCTCTCTTAGGTAAACTGTGGGGCAGGATCATCATTTTCCAAATACACCTTGGACCCGCAGATGTCAAAAGCCCCTTGTGCTGCAACAACAGCTCAAGGCACTTTGAAATGCTGGTGTTCTGCCATTGTGGGGTACAGTGTGGTCCCATACATTACACTTTGCTCCTTAACCAAAGTAGCCATTTACTGTTGTGTCTGACCATCTACTTTTTTCCACAGTTGCCCTTCCTCCATGTGGAAGATCCTGATTTTCCCTCCCCAGACCCAAATTTTGGCTCTCCTTTCTGGCTTACTTTCAGAGTCTAAAGCACTTCATTAGTCTCATCAGACATGTGGATGATTCAGGGCAATTCTGGGGGAGGGAAGTGGGGGAGCGTTGTGTTTGTGTTGTGGGTATGTTAAGCAGGACGTTCAGCAAGACAAATGTCACATTTGATACAAACAACAACTGAAAGAAGATATTTTACTACAAGAAGCTGCGGTGATGTGCTCAGCTGCTTCGTGTCTGTATAACACACTGGAAGGTTAGGAGGTGGAAAGAGTAATTCACATCAGAAGAAATGATTATTCTGCAGGGTGGGTGGCCTAATGGGAGCACAGAAAACTGGTACACACCTTGCTTGTTTCTGGCTATATTTAATTTCCAGAATTCACTGGGAGCTTGCTGTACTTTTTAAATCAGTGGATTTCTCTCCAGCTGGTGGTTACGGCATTGATCTTAAAGTCTGAGGTTTGCTGTTCCTATAGCTACTGTCAGTAATTTTTCAACCTGAATAAAATATTACAGACTGCCCTGAGACATGTCACAGTCACTCAGAGCCATCAGGAGGCTTGACACGGCCAGGACGAGCTTCAGCAAGGCTGCTCTGCTGTGTGCTGTCATGCAAAACCTAACGGGGTTTCAGCAATATTCAGCCCTTTGGCTGCGTGGGAGGCCAGGATGACAGCCCACTGATACAGGTGAGTAGGAGGTCGTCAGCAAGTTCCGCTGTAACACAGGGACCATGGTGAAAACGTGGCATTTGTTGCTTTATCCACCTAACAGCGGGGAGGGGCAGGGGCCGACATGTACCTGGCTGTGCTGTCAGTGGCGTTCTGCCACGTACAAGCTATAGCAAAATAGTACGAGGCTTTCTTGCATTGTGCTGCTTCATGCACTGTTGGTTTGGTTTGTTCCTGATGCCACCCATTGGTTTAGTCTGTTTTAGATGTAGCTTGCCAAGTGCTCCATGGGAATATCCTATGGTATTTTATGTTGTACATTTAGGGGTCGCATGTTGGGTAAAATGGCGGGCCTGTAACATAAATCAACAAATGCTGCATTTACGAGATCACCTTTTCCTCCAACTGCCTGCTTAAGGCTGGACAAAGAGGACAAAATGCCTGTATGCCCACCCACCTGGGGTCCAGGGCAACAGAGGCTTGCAGGTGGGAAATCCTGATGCTATGGTGAACTGGAGTGGATGGGAGTGCAGAAACACTGACATTTATAGTTGGCTGAGGATCATTGGCCTTGCTACAGGACCAGAGCTGTTTCTAGCAAAGCATAAGGAACTAAATTTGGAACAGACAATATATTTTAAAGCATTTTTAGATACCTTTACTAAATATATTATTTGTTGAATATATCACATGAATTAAAATGCTTTATTATAAGCATTACATGCGAGATGTAAGTTCCTTAATTTGTATAAGGTGAAGAAGAATACCAAAATGCCAGGTTTGTAATGATGCATAAGAGGTGAAGAAACAGCAATAAGTGGCCACACTGTTAGGATATCTTTTCCTAACCTTTAGATGTTGAGATATGAAGTTGTGAAGATCACATCGCACTTTGAGGAGGGAAATCTAGCACAAAGTTAATGAGAGGTCTGTTGCTCCGAGGCAAAGCCCTCTTTGTTATGTGATTTCTATAAAGTAGTGTCATTATAAATATGCTAATATTAAATAAATATGCTTTTCTTCTTTCCTCTGAGATTTCTGTCACTGCAAAAAAGCAGCTAGCAGGGTTCAGGGTTTGGGGCTTTTTTTTTTTTTTTTTGCTTCTTCCTACTTTTCTATCCTTTTTCTCTGTAAAATTTGAATTTTATATTTGGAACATCATGGCAATGTACTTATAAAGAGGGAAGGAAAAATAAAAATAGAAAGATGTGTAGGAAAGAAAACTTCATAATTCTTATAAAACTTAAAACTGCAGTTAATGGTGAAGAGAGAGAAACAGCATGGAAATAATTGTTTGAATGCTGAAGAATTCCACATAGTTTGATTTTGAAAATTGAAGACTTTTTTTTTAAGCCTAAATTACATCCAAAGCTGAAAAATATGCTTTGGCAGTTTTTATCAGATTTTTTTTTTTTGGTCCTTTCAGCTCTGCTTCTGATCTAAGTTTTATACCACTTACAGTATTTCATAATTACAATCTATTCCTGAAGATAGAAACTCCTTCACAGAAAAGTACACTGATGTTATAATCTCTTTCAGCTTGAAATACAGCGGAATAAAATGCATTTTTATTGCAGAAGTTCTTTCTGCCAGTGAGGTGGGTGCAGGAGTGCTCACAAAAGCCAGATGTGGCTGGTTGCTTGTATAAATCCTGGGAAGTGGAGTTTTCAGCCAGCATATAAGTGAAGGGACACTTAATTACATGGTTAGATTTGATAACTTCTTTTAGAGAAGTGAATTTCTCAAGTTCATCCATGTTCATTCAGTACAGACTGAGCATGAAAATGGCCTGAAACAGTTGTGCTGAGAGATGTACGTGTGCCCACATTTCTCTTGGGGTTGCTCCCGAGTGAGATTACTAGAACCCTTTTCATTCTCAATTTCGCTAATGAACAAGATGGGCTTCTTTCCTTGGTTTGAAGCATCAAGCCTTCACCTGCTTTTAGGATTAACACAGAAGAAAGAATTCTCGACACTATATGCTTTTCTGTTGGATAATCAGTGTGATGATGCTGAAAATGGAGGCTCAGGCCATGGCTATGGTAATGGCTGTGCAGGCTAGGGGGAGGCTGATTACTACATTGCCCTTCTGGAATCAGGAATATATATTTTGACTTCTCTCTGGCAAGAGGCAAATTTATCATGCTGTCCTTGTTCCAAAGGAACAAAGAATTGTAGTGAAAAATGCGATGGTTATCTGGGGATAAAAGAGTTTTGTAGCCCCCAGTTTTTATTCTTTCAGAGTTTTAGAGTTTTGTTTTGTCGTAGCTCCTCTGGCAAAAGGGAAAGGGAAGGTTCATACCTGAAAGCACAGTGAAGACAGCAGCAAAGGCATTTAACTTGAGCCCATCTATCACACTGCTTGAATGAAAGAGCTCAAGGCACATAAGGCTGAATCCGACGACTAACAGCATGATGTACAGCACCTCGGATACCACCGACAACCACAGGACACCTGCAATGCACAAGAGCAGCGACTGGTCACTTACTTAGTAAATACTTTCAAGAAGTAAAGTTGGCAAAAATTTATTAGGAAATCAGGAATATCTGGGAGTAATTGGGTATTCAGAAAGTTTGAATTTAGCAAACCACCACCCAAACTCTGAAACATAGAAGAAGTCGTGAATGACGATGTGAAGAATGGCAGGGTGGTAAAGATACTGCAGAAAGAACAGGCTGTTCCCTAACATCTCAGCTTGGCTCATGAACCTCGTTGGGTATATCCAGAGCAGCTTGACTCCCCGACCCAAGTCACAGGACACAGAATGCATTTTCCCTCCCTGTGTCATGATTTAGATGAGCAGAATCTAGCACACACGGTGGTGATGGCACATAATACCTTACAGGATACGGGCAGGTGGGAGATGAACAGGCTCAGATACCTCTTTTTCACGAAGCTGTGCAAAGAAAATGTGTTCAGTCTAGGTTTTGAAATGCTTATCATAGAATAGTGTTGGGCCTGTTATTAGAAACTGGTGTCCTGCAGAAAGACTGTTCTGACTTGGGGCATTTGCATCCACCACACAGATCTCTGCTGCTGGGGCTGATATGAGAACTGCCAGGATACCAGCGGCGTGGAGCCAATTGTGTGTAACATACTCAGTTGAAGAGCTCCAGATACAGAATTTGGTCTGCCTTCAGCCCCTAGGTAAACTCTCTCAGGTGAAGGGCAGAGTTGATGCACCACTTTTGACCAGCACGTTCTGCAGGACTTTGGGGTCGTGCACAGGTAAGTGGGTCTGGCAGCATTTCGTAGCAGCTGATTCATCCGCTGTAGGTGTTACATCTGGAAATTTCAGCACAAAGCCTCTAGCAGGGTCTGCTGAGTCTTTTAAAGTTGCCAAGCCATGGGGTGAATTTGAGAGGATGATAACAGATGATAATGTTGAGTCCCTGCCAGATTTCCAATCACCGTTTCAGCACGAGAATCTGCTAGAATTCCTCAGTACATTTGCTAACCTGATTGTTAGAGAATTCACCTGGAAACAATGAGCAGTGATGGAAAATTTCAGCCTAAGTAGTTGAAACATGGAAAGTTAAGCATCTGAAGACAATGGCTTCTATTAGAACATGTTAGCTGTAACCATAGAGACTGCTACAGGCTTCACTTATTAATAAGTTCTCTCCTCAGTGTAAGAACGTGTGTGTGATAATGCCTATAGTCGAGCTTATCAAACAGATAGGCAGTCTCACTTTCATCAGATATTTGAGTGTCCTTTTAGTGACCAGAATGACCCCAGCTCAAATTTTGTCTGGGAACTTGTCTTTATAATTGCATCTAATTAATATGTGCTATTTGTTGTTGCCACGGTATCTGACCTTTTGAGTTTTTAAACAATACTACAGAGACAGTAATAGATAAACCTTTTAATTTCTCATAGTGACTGTATGTCTAATTTTCCATCTATCAACAGCAAAGTGCTGTTGATCTCACTCCTATTAGTCAACTTGGTGTCAGGGTAACTGACACACTTTTCCAAAAAGAAATATGAGTGAGAGAGAGCGAGGGTGGTGTTCTGCGATACAGTAGGATTAAGGAGGGATTTTGCCTCATTTTCTCACAAACAGAAGTTTCTATCACAAGAGAATGATGAAATGGTTTGAGTTGGAAAAATTAGATTATGTAAACCTGACCTACAAGCTGAGGCAGCAGAGAGCCCTAACTAACGAGTTCTAGTTCATGAATATCTGAGCCCAAACTTGAAAGAGTAATATACAACGTATCTGCCCAGACATTTATTCGCCTGTCTCCACTCTTGAGGATACTCACTGCTGCTATCTACACACGAGGGCAGTGCTGTAGCAGTGACTGCAGTTCAAGGCTGTGGTGTGGCTCTGTCCTCTACTTCCTTGGGTGAACATCTGCTGAAGGGTCAGCTCAAAGAACTGTAGTCAATGGAGTAACATCAGGCTGGTGGCCAGTCACTAGCAGTGTTCCGCAGGGCTCAGTTTTGCCCATTGAAGAGCACAGACCCTAAGGCCAGTGCTCTTCAATGTTTTTATCAATGACCTGAACACAGAAGTTGAGTGCATACTAAGAAATTTTGCTGGTGATACTAAACTAAGAGGAGACGCTGAGTCCCTTGAGGGTAAAGAGGGCTTAGATATTTTGGTGGATATGAGTGCTGGGAAATCACCAGCCGTATGAAATTTAACAAGAACAAATGCTGGATTCTGCACCTGGGACAGTGTAATCCTGAATGTACCTATAGAGTAGGGGGCAAGAGGCTGGAGTGCCACCCTGCAGAAAGGGATCTGGGGGACTGACTGACGGAGCACTGGAACAGGCTGCCCAGGGACGTTGTGGAGTCTCCTTCTCTGGAGATATTCAAGACCCGCCTGGACAAGGTCCTCTACAGCCTACTGTAGGTGACCCTGCTTCGGCAGGAGGGTTGGACTAGATGACCCAGAGACGTCCCTTCCAACCCCTACCATTCTGTGATTCTGTGACTGGTTGATGATTTGGGGGTTTAGTTGATGTACATCAGTTGTGTGCATGTTTTATCTATTGCCCATCTGTGAAACAGTGCTTGAAGCTGGATGCTGTAAACACAAACATAGCGTCCTTGAGAAATAACAGGATGCTGAAGAGATGCACATATGCCTCTGTGGGAGGTTCCACGTTAACATGTCGAGAAGGCAAGTGAGGGGCTACTGCTCGAGGCAGCCTTGTGCACATTCGGAGTGACAGCAGGGCACTGGGAAGTGAGGGTGGAGGGCAGGGGGGCCGAGCTGTTGTTCTGTGTCCTGCTGGTGTAGGAGAGAGGAATGGGAGGAACGAACACCTAACTGTGTGGCTGGTGTCACAGAGAGTGCTTTGGCTTCTCTAACCACAGGGTCCTCTTTGAGGAACAAGCGCTGCTGAGAGGAACGGGATCCACCTGGTCAAATGGGACGAGTGGTTTTGCCAAAAGGATAACCTTGCAAGGAGATCTTCACACCTGATATGCTGGAGAAGGCTGGTTGTAATTTTAAGAGCTGTAAGGGTGTGGGAGACAGTGAGAAAGTGTCAGGGGACTGGAGCATGACGCACAAGGTAAGGCAGAGAGAACTAGACCTTCTCATCCTGTAGAAGAGAAGGTGAAGGTTTTGCTGCTGAAGGCTACCTAACGGAAGGATACAGAGGACAAAGCCAGACTCTTAGAGCTAAACAGGAGTTGGATAAGACAAAACTTGCAACATCAGAAATTCCAGACTGAGCTAAGCAAAAAAAGTGGGCAAACACTGGAAGAGGGGCCCAAGTGAGGCTGTGGGATCTCTGTCCTTGGAGACATTCAGATCTCCACTGGATGTGGCCCTGAGTGGCTGGATCTAATGGACATGTTTTCACCAGGGGCTTGGACTAACGGCTCCCTTCCACCCTAAATCATTCTATTATTTTTTAATTGCACAGTTGCTAGGTCTAATGTGCTGGGGGAGCTGCTGGAGGGAGGAGGTTGGCTGGTGTAGGGGATAACTGGAGTAGAAACAGAGCTAAACTATGGCTCTGATGAATGGCTCAATGAGACATGAGTTTTGCTGCCCTGTGAAACCTTTTCCCAATGAGACACAAAGACTGGGTGAGCTTCCCATGGGAGGCATAGACAATTCTTTCTTCTTTTTGGGTCCTGTTCCTATCTGGAAAGGAACTCTATATGTCTAACTCTCATGTCTTCTTTCATAGTGCACACTGAATATCTGCTCTGTGCCTTTTTAAAATGCATTTAATGTGGGGGAAGGTAAGGCACACATGCAGTGTTTGCATATTTCTCAGTGTGTCCTGTCCTGCCTGCTTTGATTTTGAATTTCATCTGAAATAATAACATCCAGAAAATGCAAGCTATATCTGGATTTGCATCTTCCTGTGGCTGCCAGAAGTAGAACAGTTGATTCAGATTATTAATTCAGGAGACAGTGTCTTTCTATTCTGTGCTGATGGTGAAGTGATCTCCCACTGCTATTCTCTCAATGTGAGATCCATGAGGCAGTCACTTGGCATCATTTACTTCCACTTACAATCTCTTACAGCCTCCTTCCTGCACAGTAGAGAGATCCTTCTCTTGAGGAGACCTCAGTTGTTCCAGGTGACAGGGAGGAAGCTCTCCAGAGGACTTTTCTCTTTCCATGTCTTCTCTGCTGTCACCTTTCCTGTCTGTCTTAGTTCCCACCAGCCTGTGTCTTTTGCTCCAGGGGTTTGTCTGGCCTAACTCGGCGTTTGTGCACAAATCTCTCCTTCAGAAGAGTCAGCACTTGATTCATTTGGAGATTCCTACCTGGAAGGCCTGCATCTGAGAGTCTGTATTCTTATCAATTACCAGCTTTTTCTCATTTTGTGTTTTTCATCCTGTTTATGCTTTTTCCTTGCCTGTTCATCAAACCAACTGTTACGTGTGCAGAGAAGGTGCTGCGGGTCTGTGTACAGAGCTCAGCTGGGACGCGCCTGTTATGCCAAGGATGTTCCTTGTCAATGCAGAAAGATGTCAGGTTCTGACCTGCCTCCTCCTCACTATGTGCAGCATTTGTTAGACGGTGTGTCATCCCTGTTCACCTTGTAGGAGATAATGCTGTGACATTGTGGCAGTGACGTGAGACCTACTAGGAAAGGAGAGTCTTTTACTTTGAAACAAAACTAAATCAAAACTGATTTCACTTACACTCCCGTACACACGCTCTCACAAGCACGAGCATGTGCAAGGAGTCCATTCAGCATGCAAGCAGCAAGACACATGTATTCAGTCAATCTTTCCAGGATTCCCTGAAGTAATATAGAAGATGCCACCTGTTGAGTCTTCCTCAGGTCTTCTGGGCTTTTTGTAGGTTAGAAAAATGTGCTGGTTTTGCTTGTTCATTTTTGTCCTGGCTAAGAGCGGACAGAGATCTGTCTTGCTGTTCTGTCACATCTCTGTTCCACGTCATGCTGTACTTGTCCTGTATCTCCCAACCTGGCGTCTGAGAAGCTGCAAGTAGATGGTCACTAGGATCTTGATGACCCACTAATCTTGGTACATTCAACATCGGCTGTTTTAACATGCTTTGTCCTGCTATTTTTCACTCTGGTTCTTCTACACTAACTAGTCTATGACATCCTTGACAAAGTTCCTGACAATGGTAGAGTTACTTTGGATCTTTGCTCCTGCCCCACAGATATTATGCTATATGTCACAAGTGGGATTGTTCTGAAGCTGAATATCACAGACTGTGGAGCTGTTCCTGAAGGTAAAGGGGTCACCATCTTCAGGGCAGCCTCCTTGCAAAGCTAAAGAACTGGAACTACAGGACCTGGGCTGAGCTGCTCACCTAGATCTTGAGATGGAAGAGCTGGGGCTCACTGAAAAATTTCACATGTCAACTTACATCATAGAATTCCTGCTTCAGAAGGAATTGTATCACCTGTGTATCATCTGATCTCAGGACAGGTTGCACTCTATATGATCATCAGCTTTGCCTAAAATGAAAACATAGCCCTGCACATTTTTCATCTGTGCTTCTGCTGTTGTCCAGAGAGTCTGATTTCCCAAGATCATCAGTAAACCAGCTGGGGCATTACTGAACTTCTTCATGTCTCTGAGCTATTGTTATTTCCTCAGCAATGTGCTAGGAGATTGCCTTCTCTGTGGAGTTCCTGGAGAAAAGCATCTGTGCCACCTCCTCATGGACTTAGCCACTGCATCAGCATTGTTGCATGCCAAGGAAAGCCATTTTCCAGCAACCTCAAGTGAACATACTCTTCATTGTGACTGAAAAGACTATTACCCCCATGATCACTGAAATTTTAGGAACTCAAGTACATCATGAATCATCTAACAAGATCAGTCCCTTGCATTTCTGTCAGACAGTGGAGGGCAGCATGAACATTTTGAAGGAAGACTCAGATACTGAGAGCATTTCTGCAAAGCTGGTGATCGCGTTAAGTACATCTGCCAGAGACAACGTATTAACAAAGGATATTACAGGCAGTTCTGAATGAATGAAGCAAACTTAGTATTTTTCTGACAGTGAGGTAAAGAAGTTTTACCTCAGCCTGTGATGAATCTCAGGGCTCAAAACTTCTTCAGAAAACTTGATTATTTTCTTTTAAGTTAGCCCTGATCACCAGGGAAGACGCTGTAAATGAACACACTATTACCTCTCACCAAGGAGCACTCTGAGTCAGGAATCTCCAGTGCTGACTTTCCTTTGAAATAGGAATTCTGAAAAAAGTCACAGAAAGTCTGCTTAGCAGAACTCGAGGCATCATACCACATTTCAGTGAGTTCCTGACTGAGGAATCCAAAGAACAGTTTGATTAATGACTTTCAGGAATTTTGAGCTGATTTTGACTGTTTGGTATCTAAGTTAAGAAGCATAAATGTAAAACTGGGGTAACTGCTGCTGTTGTCATAGGTTATTCTGTTGGTTTGCATCTGGCCTTTTTTCTTTGGAGTAGGAAAAACTAAGGACCATTCACAATACCCTGAGCAAAAATACAAACCAAACATCAAGTAGTCTTTGTTCAAATCCACTGCAATTTCCCGTCACACAAAAGCAACAGTTGCTGACACAGATTCTTCTGTGAGAGCGCTCTGGATAAACTGACCTCAAGAATGTCAAGAAATTACTGGCAGGCACTTCTGTGCTCTTTCCCCACAACATACTAAGATGATTCTTAGTTGTCTTCCACTGTGTTATTAAAGCCATTCTCAGATTCATTAGCGATTCGGACTGAAATACCGAGAATTTGAATACCATCTGAATGAGGTTATGTGAAGGATGATAAAGAAGCATTTGTTGCTGTTTCTAGAACCACAATATTTAATAATTTCAATTACTGTTGTGCTTCTTAGATTAATAGAACCAACAAACCAGTTTTAGAGAGTTGAAATACACATCTATACCTCCTACCACCTACATTCACATGCAGCTGTGGAGTTTTGTGCTAAGTATGTATGATTATAAACTTATTGGCAAATCAGAAAAGTTGATTTTTGGTGCCAGCTCAGTATGCCAGCAGTTTCTGATGCCAGATTGTGAAGTTCTATCTCCAGATGAAATAACGATACTGAAATCCCCTTCTGGCTGCTTCTCTGGGCTGGTCAGGTCGTGAAAATGACTGTCAAAGATCCAATATTAGTACCAGTTCTCAAGGCAACACTGAATACGTGGCCAACAGAGAAATTGCTGTTAGAGTTCAAAGCATTTTTAATCCATAAACATGAGCTGTTTCCTCGTAAAGGATCTCTTCTGGGAAAATCATATTGCTGTTCCTGAAGGAGATTGCTGAGTCATGTTAACTATGTTATATGCAGCATAGGAAGGAATTGTGTGCATGTAAATTTTAGTCATGCATTTTGACCAGTGGCTTGGAAATTATACCATCATAAAAAACTGCCATAAATGAAACTATTACCTGCCAAGCTATGTGATGCTGCCTGCTGAAAGCCCCAGCGTTCCCCGAGTGATGCCTAAGAAGCAATAGTCCAGAGTCTGTACTGATTTCTGATGGCCCTTTCAGACACAAAATCAGCTTCCTAACTGGGGTAAACCCATATTCAGAATGCCTCAGTGAGATTTCGTCCTCCTTAGAAACACCTACTGCCTCAGTCTCTGCTCCCCGCTGAAGACGATCTGTGGTTGCTGCTTACCAGCCCTGCTAACGGCAGAACTGCTCTCCTGGCCTGTGAGTTCAGGGATCTGACCACAGCAGCCTCATTTGAGCTGTCACACTGTGCCATGGTGTCCCTGAGCAAGTAATCAGGCTGGACAATGGTGCAGAGAGCCAAAGAGATCTTGAAAAGGTTTATACTTGTCAGATTCCTCATAACTCAGTGAAACGCATCTATTCTGATAGAGTCTGTCTGAGCTACGGTAGGACATCATCTCACGTCACTCCTCTGTCAGTTCAACCTTGATCTGGCTGAGGAATTCTGATACAAGCAAGTAAAGACTTTGGGGGTTTTTCTGTATCATGCTTTATCATATGACAAAACCTCTCTGTATGCTAGAAACAGTGGAGCTGAGCAATGTGTGCTCCAGAAGAATATTGAGGTTATTGCACCTGACTGAGATGAAATCCAGAGCACTGCACTTGAAGGACAAGCTGGGCACTGCGTTGCGTTGCTGAGCAGCTGAAGAAACATCAGCATCCAAGCAGCACTGCCCTGGAGAGCATGCATCCTTCTTACCTCCTCACTGGCATTGCTGCTAGCCTCAGACACCGACGCTGTTACCTGAGGAAGAAGGTGCTCCTGTTAGCCCATGGTTCACAGTCATTGTCCCCAAGATCCCTGAGCTGCTGAACAACACAGGGAAACCACAAGAGGCTGTGACAGTCATCTAGACAGATTTCATCCAACTTGGGAGGGAAAGAACCGTGTATGAGGGCAAAACTTGGTTTTAGGTGGTGTGAATTTGCAAGGAGAATGCCATGGTGCAAGTAGTGTTCCTTCTTTGTGCAAAAATATTTCATTCTTCTTCTTGCTCTCCATGCATGCTGCAGCAGTCAGGGAGATGGGGGAATTGTCACCCTTGTTCATGTTGCCAGCAACAAACAGTTATGCTCACTTGCCTTTGACAGCCTCAGGTTTGTATGTCCTGCTTTTTATGACAATAACACTTGCACTGGAGATGCAGGGAGAGCACCTGTGTACTAGATGGGAATGGTTCCTTCTCCGTGGATTGTTTTTTGATGAAGAAACCCTGACTCCTCTTTGTAAGGTACTGTGTTAGACCTAAATAGTGTGTGAGAGACCCAGAACGTGTGTTTTTAGTGACTGAAAGATTGAGGTCAGGGCCTCGCTGTCACACCCCTGGGAAATGGAGCAGAGATGGCTGTGGGAAGAGTGACCCTCATGGTGCACTTGCACCTCCCTATTCCTTATCAAGATCCAGTTGTCAGAAAGATGCTGACCATCCATGGCCTGTGGCACTCACGATGGTCTGCAACCTCAGGGAAAATCTAGTTATTTCTTTAACACTCAATTCCAGAGCCAGCAGCATGATGCTGCAAGCATATTGCAGCTGCAAAACATGTAGTAGGTGCTAGTTTTTATGGTGAGTGTTCCGTAGATCTAATGGGTGTTGGGTTTTCTTGCACTACTGATTTTGAAGATGTTCTGTTTACCTATGCAGAATGGCATTTTCTCTGCATTTTAGGTCCCATCTGCTTTGTTACTCCTGGTCTATGTTTGCTGTCCCTGTGTTTCTTGTCTCCGGCTGTCATTGCTCTGCTTTTCCAGACTTACCCTCTGTGTTAGAACTGACACCTGGATCTCAATTTGACCTCTCCTCTTCACACTCAGTGCAAGAGAAAAGAGAGGAATAAAATATACAAATGGGTACACATTGAGAAATATTGTGCATCTAGTTTGGGAAAAGCATTAAAGTCAGCTTAAAAGGGTCATGTAAATCTCACGCTTTCTCTTCCAGTTGCATTCTGATGGTTTTAGTCATTTGCTCATCTCTGCTGCTCCAATACTGGGAATTACAAGCCAGAAATATTGGAGTGATCAATAAAAAATGGTGAAAGGAATAAACACTGAGCATGCTGTTGTGGCTGGCGTAGGGACTCAGCTCTGAGCAGTCAGCCCATCTGTTGGTTAATGCAGTCTCATAATATCAGACCATCTGCCTGCTCCTCTTGTGCTGCGGTGTAAAAAATCTGAGAGGAGAGAAGTAGACCACAGAGCTATGAGATGTTCCTCCAAAAGTAAGTTTCATGATCCTAAAACCCAGCAGAGATACCTAAAACTGTCTGTTTTCATAAAACAACGAAGACAGTCAAGACAGACAACGGGCTAGCACCCAAACAAGAGGCTGCAATTTGAAAAACATCAGAATGATGAACACAATCACCAGAAACTACTTAGCTGAGAGACAAAATGCCAGCTGCTTTGATTCTGTTTATCTTTAGTTCTTCATTGGTTTCTTTATTTTGAAAGGTGAGGTGGAGCTGTGAGCTGAAGAAGATGATTCTGTCCTACATGATGATGTGTTTTCTGTGACTTTTTATGGTTTTGCCATTGAACTTGGTTCTGAATTTTATCCTGTGTATGGCACTGAGCAGACTGGAATATCTTTGTGCCTGTATTCTTTTTTCTCTGGTGTGAACACAGTAGAGTAATAGAGTGGAAAATACCATGAAAAACACTCTAAAGCAGGACTATTCCATATTCCTCAATAAATATATTTGGGCTAAATGGAGCTGCAGTGCAGGGTCTGTGGTGTACTGCCATCCTCAGCACTGGGATGAGAAATGGGTTATGTTCAGACCTTGTGAGTAACTTCCCCCACAGCAGAGAACCAGGCTCCTCCATGCCTTTGGCAAGACTGTGGATTCCTTCTAGGAATCAGGAACATAGCTTGAATTCTGCTATTAAACGTGGTTTCATCTTTGTATGTCTAATTAGCTTTTAAAAATAACTTAAATGATTCATAATAGATGTGTAAGAAAACACAGATAAAATGTTAGTAACACATTTTTTTTTTTCCCTGCATGCTTAATCATAACTCTCCTGATACAAGTGCACAGGTACTTGTCTGTGTGGGTATGTGTATACCCTATCGCAGCTATATTAAGAACAAAGTAAGCAGAATATGAAATGTTTAAGATGACAATGGGGCCAGTTTTGGAAAGCCTACAATTCTTGTGGAGACCCAGTTACATTTCTTTTATTGGATGAAGGTCTCTAAGTGGTCCTTTTAGAAAACCTATCCTTTTTTTTCTTCTCAGGAACAGCTACCCAGTACAGAAAAAAGGAGGTTTGTTTTTTAACTTGGCTGTTGTGAGTTTCATTTGTCTCTTTTTCCAGCCTGAAATCTGTTCTGTGTTGTCATTCTCATAGAAAAAAAGTATTCCCTGTCTTTGACCATAACTGTCAAACCCTCCTCTATCTCTTTAAATTTTGTCATAACTTTTTGAGCTGGGGCTGGCAGAGGAGGGATGAGAGGTGCACAGAGTGCTGCAGGTGGGTACATCATGAATACATGTGGTGGCATGGTGACTTTTTTGTTTTGTTCTTTGTTTCCTACAATGATCCTAATAATTCTTTTCGTCTTTTCTTAATCTCTGCAGAGCAGTGAATTAATGTTTTCATAGAAGTGTCTGTCATCGCTCCAAGAACTCTATCCTGAGGGGTAAAAGCTAATTCAGAACCCATCACTACATATGTAAAGGTAGGATTACTCCTCAAGTTCACAACTTTGCGTTTATCAACACTGAATATTATCTGCTGTTTTCACTCACTGATAAAGAAAGATTTGTGAATAGTTTAGATGCCTGTAGTATATCTAATATCTTTAAAGTTTTCACACACCATTTGTCCTTTTAGCTGAGCCTTTTAATTTCTTTTAATTAGCTCTTGGTTTTTTTGCACTCCCTTCTTCACAACTTTTTTTTAACATCTGTTGCTTCTGCAACAATGCTGAATTTGTCTGTTTTACTCACAGATACAAGGTATCTCTTACTAAGGTTTTGAACCAAGTTCCCCACACCACTCAGGAGTAAGTCAAGAGTTACAAGTTTCCCAACTAATTTCTCCATGCTCATAAGATCTATTAAGTTGTAGTCTCTACATCATACTGAGCAGGACATCTTCTCAGTCTATGCATGGGGTTTTGAAGTCTACTCCTACTGTTTTGTTTTCTGTCCTTATATCTTCCCTAATAATGAGTTTAACCCTGCTACTGTGAGGTGCCCCAATGGGTGATCACTAACATAATTCTGTGGTTTTTATCTGAGCATGGAATCCATCCACAGAGATTGTGTTGCTCATTAATGACATTACCTTGTTATTCTGATTCAGCTTTAGTACATTACATCTGCTTTGTCTTTCAGTGTAATCAGTATCACGATGTTATTGTCCCACAAATTATCTTTCTGCCATCAAATTTCTGGTACACCTATTATGTCAGTATCCATTAAAATCAGACATCTAGTTTCTCTTCTCATTAATTGCTGTTGTAGTGCTGGCTTAGAAGCGCATATAGATTTGGCCCAGCTTTCTCTTTTTCCATGCTGTATTTAGGTGAGACTTGTTTATTTGCTGTTTGCCATGTGCTATCTTCATTTTGCCAGCTACTTTTTAGACAATACGGAATTTTTATTACTTCATCTCTACAGGACGCATCATCATGAGCTGTGTAGAGGACATGCAGGAGGCATCTCCTACCTCTGCCATATAGTCTCTAATTTAAAAAGCCCCTTGTGACATTTTGGACTGATAAATGCTCACTAGCAATGAGCATTTTCCTTCTGCAAGGTTTTGCCTTGCCTCAACCTCCACGGTCTCTAAAAATTCTTGTTTATTTTATGCATGTGAATTTCCCTATAAATAAGTAGAAAGGAATGCAATACAGACAGTTGCTGATGACCTGCTGCTTTGCAGTCATTGTGGGTATTATTCCATAGATATCGCAGCTGAAGCGAGTGGGATCCTACAGGGCACTAGAGTAACTTAGATCAGATTGTACCATACCAGTAAGGAGTTTGTCCTGTGAATCCTGTCCTGTGCTGGTGTGGCCACCGCTGACCTTTGAGCCTGTTCCTGAAGCAGCTCCCTGACAGGACTCCTCAGGCCAGAGCCCCTCATTTCAGCATGGGCTGCAGGTGCTTGCGGGTGTTTGGAAAGAGCTGGAGTTCTGGCCCCAGTGACCACCACCCCGAAAGCTCTCAGGGGCACCAGATTTCCTGCAAGCCCTCGCTCTTCCCCAGCAACACTCTTCCAGCACAAACGCTGCTTCCAGCTGATTTCCACTGTATATCCCAGCCTTCACTTACACCAGGAGCTCAGCTGGTTGTGACTCCTCATCCTCAGGCTCTCTATGTCTCTCTGGTTGGCAGCTGGCATCTATGCGTCTATAGAAGGATGCAGGAGTTTGAATCTCCATATAGCTCTAGGCAGAGGGAGGAGCAGACCTGTATATGTATCTAGCTGTAGTATTATACTACTCAGTGAAGTCATTTATCAGATCATTTGACGGGACATACTGCTACCTTTTGCTTTGCATTGTGGTGCCACAGTTTCCACACATAATATTTGGCCTTGGTTTCTTCCTTTTGAATGTATCCTCCAAGGCTTGTTGGAAGTCCTCTGGGGCACAGATTTGAAGCAATGTGGGAGGGTAGTTAGAAGGTGCACCCAAAAGGTTTGATGAGAGGAGTGTGGTGGAGTGTGTCCCAGCCAGAGTGTTCTGGATGGGCACTGCATCAGGGAGCTTGACAGAAAGCTAATTCAGCAAGGTTTTCAACAGCCCAATGGGAGAGGAAAGGCTGCAAGCTGCATTCAGAAATGGACCAAGTAGCTGAAAACTGAGTGTACTTTGCAGTGTAATGCATAAGCGTCCTTCACTAAACAAGTTACTCTTTCCTTCTTCAGACATCAAAATATTCAGTGGCAACAAAATTTGGATTAAGTTTTGTGGAGAAGATCCCAGGAGAAATTCAGAACTGAAAGATCAGGTCCAGCCTACTGTGGCAGTTTCCTTCCAACTCCTGTTGGAAATACTTGCTATCTTACTACTCACATCTGTAATGAAAATTAGAAAATAGCAGAGTTCATGGGACCCAACAACATCTGCTCTGTGAGAGCCCGTGAAAAGTCCCGGCCAACGCAACCATCTATTGCTCTCATCCTTTATCGATAGTAAATGGAAACTGTCACAAGAAATATTTGTGGACACAGAAAATGTTTTTTTCCTAGTTATTATCTACCATCACCAAGCTGATTTTGTTAAGCAGATTTGGCACTAACAACCAGCAATCGCTAATAAATTCAATGTTAGGCTTACAAAGTTCTGACAGATTGTTGGCAGCTGCCTTAAATGCAGGGAAGAGCTCTCCTAGTGTGGGTTGCAAATGCTTATTTATACCGTACTGTGGGTCTGTTTGCCTCAAATTATGCTGCCTCCTTTTAGTAGATGTCATTGGTGCGATATATGGAAAGGGTATCAGCTTTCCATATATCTAATATGTATAGCTAATCAGAAATATAGTACCCAGCTACACTAGAGATCAGCACAAATGGATTAAAGATAGGAAGTTCAAGCTTAAGTTATCACATTTTTTACAGTAAGAATAAGAAACATTTTCATTTATGAATGCGAGATTTGGGGTAAGAATGTAGCTAGGCCTTACCATAGATAGTGTGTTTTACTGTGAATGTTTCCGTGATTAGCTTTTCTGTGCTTTATATGTTATGCAGAGGTTTTATACTGACTTGCTTTTAATCGGTGCGGGATTCTAGAAGAGACTAGCTACACAATAGATGGAGGTTGTTCTTAGGCTTCCCTTTAGCATACCTTAAAACTGGAAGATGATGTGCTCAGAGGCATTTCGACAGCCTGTATTTCACTTAGAAGCTGGTTAGATAGAGGTGGTCTTTGGATCTGGGAAAACCAACTGAAAAGAAATGTGTTTTGTCATATCTCATTTACTTGGAAGAGGAATCAAGAATCTGCCCCAGCACTGGGTGTAACTGAGTAGCTGACAAGCCTATGACCATTAAAGTCAATGCTGAGTGAGGGGAAGAAGAAATTAAAGGAGTAGGAAGTTCTTTCTATTTGGAAAAGAGAAGTAGTCAAGAAGTTGAATTCTGCAGCTAAAGTAGGTTAGGCATCGTTGACCCACAGTTTTCACGTGTCATGAAAGTATCTCTGGACAGTACAAGACTGATAGTGAAGAATTCAGATTAATTATGTTGCAGTGTCCATCTTGATCTACAGTTGTTTATGCGTCAGATGGTCAGCACTTTCCATGTCTGACTGAGCATTCCCCTGTATTTCTATCAATATACCTTACAATTCCATGGCAAGACTTCAGAAATAGTTATAAATTTCTGTATACCACTACACCAAAAGAGCCTTCCTTCCTCAAAAAGGAAAAATAGAATAGTCTAGAAATATGCACTGACATCGTGCAGCAACTCTAAAATTCAATTAAAAAAGAAATTTGCTGACAGCATTTCACACAACCAAAAGAAATCCTTGAAGTAAAGCACTAAAAGCTGTTTTGGAAAGCGTGTGGGTGATGCAACCAAGCATTATGCATCATAATGAACTTTCACAGAAAATGGATAGAGCAGAAAAACATCTCATTGCCTTTACAAGAGACACATTGTGCTTGTTTTGAGTCTGTCTCCTGAAGGTGTCATGCAATGCCCGCCAGTCCTTCTACTGGGAAAGGCAGAGAATTACCATTCCCCAGGCTGCCTTTTCAGTTCCTCTTACATCTTTATCAATGTCCATCATATCTCCTCTCACATGTGTCTCCTTTGGGCTGAAGAGTCTTGCCTTGTACAGAACCTTCCAGAACTCTGAATATCGTTGCTGCTATTCTGTGAAGTGGACTAAAAAATACAAAATACCATGCTATATTTTATATAAGTTGAAGAGCTTAGATGTATACAATCCTTATGCAACAGGACAGTCTCTGCTCTGTTCTCAAGTCCTTTCCTAATGCTTTCTAACAGATTGTTTGCTTTTTGACCGTTGCTGAGCATTGAGCTAATGGTTTCATATGAACGGTTATGCCCCAAGGTCCCATTTGTGTGTGTAATATTCAGCTCAGAGCCCGTTAGTGACAGTAATCTCAGGATTGTTCTTCCCTTATGTGCATAATTTATTTAGGTTTACTTACAATGAATTTTACAGAGACTGTCTCTGTTACTATTTCTCCCACTGAAATACCCCACTGCTTTATTAATGGCAAAAGTCCTTCTCTTTCAATTTGTCCAGCTGATCAGCAGTTCAGACAAACGAAGAACAATTGTTCCATACACTGCTTACTGCCTCTTTGTCAGACCTGACAAAGGCACCGCATGCCCAAAAGGCTTTGTGATTGTCGCAAGTCACCTAACAAAATATTTTGCTTCTTTGTCCTTTGAAATGAATTTTCATCTCTCCTTTGGATTCTCCAGAAGTCCATTGTTAGTGTGAAGGACAACAAGAGGCTCGTGCACCTCCTCAGCTGTGGGCAGAGCACCCTGTCTTGAGCAGGGAGCAGGATGGGCTCAGCTGCCCAGTTTGTTAATTGAAATCTACCCATTTTGTTCCTGATAAATATTATTTTCAAATGTGAGTTTAATTGCTATGGAGACTTTACAACTCCAGTATCAGGGTAAAGAAAACCTTTGCAGCCTGCCTCTTTCTATGCACTTGAACCTCTTTTTGAAGGTGAATCAGACAAACAAGCATCTACATGATTCCCTCTCACAAAGAGACATTTGGTTCTGTGACTGCAGTTTTCTGGCCTTAAATGTCTTCATGGCCCGAGCAAACTGTGTAGCATGTCCTTCTTCACTAGAGGAAGAAGGGAAATGTCTGTATTGCAACACAGATCTTTAAAAGTTTAAAAGCCGGTGTGCCCGCCATTTCGACCATTTCGGCGAAGCTACTGAAGGTGAAGGGTTCTGGAGCAGAGGCTCGCGCCGAGGGACCCTTTCTCCGGTGGCAAAACCGCAGCGGCGAGGCGGCAAAAAGCGCCGAGAGAGAGAGAGAGAGAAAGAGGAGACCCCAGCCCCCCCCCCCCCCCTCAGCGGGAAAGCGGGAAGTGCCAACGAGCGGCAGCTCTGACTCAGCGGGGGCGGAGTCGAGTGTGACAGCGGCCAAACCCCCTCAGGGATAAGAGCAGCTCCCAGGGAGCGCGAGCGAACAGAGCCGGCAAACAGAGGCGGCGCAGCAGCCCGGGAGCGGCGCAGCAGTTTGCGCAGCAGTTTGCGCAGCAGTTTGCGCAGCAGTTTGCGCAGGCAGGGCGAGCGGGGAAGGCGACTGGCAGGGTACAGCCGCCCCTCCTGGCAACTCAAGTAGTGGGCATCACTCTTCCAGGAGATATTCTAGCCATGGTTACCACCCGTGGTAAAGCTGTTGCTCGAAGGAGTGTGGGGACCCAGACGGAGGCCCCACGCAAGAACGCGGGTGTCCAGGTCTCTGGCTGCAGGGAGTGCCTGAGCCTGGCGCTCGTACCGGAGGACAGCAGAGACAACGGCTGTGTTCGGTGCGAGCAGGTGAATGACCTGCTCAGCCTGGTGGCAGAACTGAAGGAGGAACTGGAGAGGCTGAGGAGCATCCGGGAGTGTGAGAGGGAGATCGACTGGTGGAGCCGCACCCTGCCCTCCCTGAGGCAGAGGCAGCAGGAGGCGGCTCCACAGAAAGCAGAGAACCCCCAACCCTCTTGCCACCGAGCAGAAAGAGGGGGCCTAAGAGATGGGGGGGAATGGAAACAGGTCCCTGCTCGGGGTGGCAAGCGAATCTCCCCCCGGCCTCCCTCACCTGCCCAGTTGCCCTTAAGCAACAGATATGGGGCTCTGGAATGTGAGGGACCGGCCACAGAGGATGTGGGTGAAGGTGAGGCTCCATCCAGGGGGTTGCCTAGAACGAGTCGGACAGCCCCACGTATTACAACTGCCTCAACTAAGAAAAAAAGGAGGGTCATTGTCATAGGTGATTCCCTTCTGAGGGGAACAGAGGGCCCGATCTGCCGACCGGACCCATCCCACAGGGAAGTCTGCTGCCTCCCTGGGGCCCGGGTTAGGGATGTTGCGAAGAAACTCCCTGGTCTGGTGCGGCCTTCTGATTACTACCCCCTCTTGGTAATGCAGGTTGGCGGGGACGAGATAGCAGAAAGAAGTCCCAAGGCCATCAAAAGGGACTTCAGGGCACTGGGGCGATTGGTTGAGGGATCAGGGGCGCAGGTGGTGTTTTCCTCCATCCCATCAGTGGCAGGGAACAGCACTGAAAGGGGCAGGAAAACTCACCTGGTTAACAGGTGGCTCAGGGACTGGTGCCATCAGTCAAATTTTGGCTTCTTTGATCATGGGGAGGTGTACACAGCACCGGGCCTGCTGGTGACAGGTCGAACTCAGCTATCTCAAAGGGGGAAAAGAATTCTTGGCCACGAGCTGGCGGGGCTCATTGAGAGGGCTTTAAACTAGGTTCAAAGGGGGAAGGGGATATTGCCCAGCTCACTAGGGATGAGCCTAGGCTTGGAGTGCCAAGGCCAGGGGTGAGATTGACAGCCCAGCTCAAGTGTGTTTACACCAATGCACGTAGCATGGGCAATAAACAGGAGGAGCTGGAAGCCATTATACAGCAGGACAGCTACGACTTGGTCGCCATCACAGAAACGTGGTGGGACAACTCGCATGACTGGCATGCTGTCATAGATGGCTACAGACTCTTTAGGAAAGACAGACCAACAAGGAGAGGTGGGGGAGTTGCTCTATATGTGAGGGAGCAACTGGAATGCATTGAGCTTGGCCCGGGGGCAAATGAGGAACGAGTTGAAAGCTTGTGGGTTAGAATTAAGGGACAGGCTCATAAGGGTGACATTACAGTGGGTGTATACTACAGGCCACCTGACCAGGAGGAGGAGGTTGGTGAGGCCTTTTACAGGCAGCTGCAAGCAGCCTCACAGTCACAGGCCCTGGTTCTCATGGGGGACTTGAACCACCCTGACATCAGCTGGGAAGACCATACAGCTAGGCAGGCGCAATCCAGGAGGTTCCTACAGAGCATAGATGATAACTTTCTGATGCAAGTGGTGGAGGAACCAACAAGGAAAGGCGCGCTACTGGACCTCGTGTTAACAAACAAGGAGGGACTGGTGGAGGATGTGAAGGCTGGAGGTAGACTCGGCTGCAGTGACCATGAAATGGTCGAGTTCAGGATCCTGCGTGGAGGAAGCAGGGCGATAAGCAGGATCAAAACCCTGGACCTCAGGAGGGCTGACTTTGCCCTCTTCAAGGAGCTACTGGGAGGAATCCCGTGGGCCAGGGCTCTCGAAGGCAGGGGGGTCCATGAGTGCTGGTCGCTCTTTAAACAGCACTTCTTCCATGCACAGGAGCAATGCATCCCCCTGAGAACGAAATTTAGCAAAGGAGGCAGGAGACCTGCATGGTTAAACAAGGAGCTTCTAGCGGAGATCAGGTGGAAGAGAAAGGTCCATGGAATGTGGAAAGAGGGGCAGGCCACTTGGGAAGAGTACAGAAACGTGGTGAGAGCATGCAGGGATGCGACGAGGAAGGCCAAGGCTCACCTGGAATTGAAGCTGGCAAGGGATGTCAAAAACAACAAGAAAGGCTTCTTCAACTACATCAGCAGCAAAAGGAAGGCTAGGGACAACGTGGGGCCGCTGCTGAATGAGGCAGGTGTACTAGTGACAGAGGATGCAGAGAAGGCAGAGCTACTGAATGCCTTCTTTGCTTCAGTCTTCAGTGCTAAGACTGGCCCTCAGGAATCCCAGGCCCCAGAGGTAAGAGAAGAAGCCTACAAAGAGGACAACTTTCCCTTGGTCGAGGAGGACTGTGTGAGGGATCGCTTAAGTGATCTGGATGTCCACAAATCCATGGGCCCTGATGGAATGCACCCACGAGTGCTGAGGGAGCTGGCGGATGTCATTGCTGAGCCACTCTCCATCATCTTTAAGAGGTCCTGGAGGACAGGAGAGGTGCCCGAGGACTGGAGAAAGGCCAGTGTCACTCCAATCTTCAAAAAGGGCAAGAAGGAGGACCCAGGGAACTACAGGCCGGTCAGCCTCACCTCCATCCCGGGAAAGGTGATGGAGCAGCTTATCCTGGAGGCCATCATGAAGCAAGTGGAAGAAAAGAAGGTTATCAGGAGTAGTCAGCATGGATTCACCAAGGGGAAATCATGCCTGACCAATCTGATAGCTTTCTACGATGACATGACTGGCTGGGTAGACGAAGGGAGAGCCGTGGATGTTGTCTACCTTGACTTCAGCAAGGCTTTCGACACAGTCTCCCATGATATCCTCCTAGGGAAGCTGAGAAAGTGTGGGCTGGATGAGTGGTCGGTGAAGTGGATTGAGAACTGGCTGAATGGCAGAACTCAGAGGGTTGTCATCAGTGGCGCTGAGTCTAGTTGGAGGCTGGTAACAAGTGGTGTCCCCCAGGGGTCAGTACTGGGCCCAGTCTTGTTTAACTTCTTCATCAACGACCTGGATGAAGAGTTAGAATGTACCCTCAGCAAGTTTGCTGACGACACCAAACTGGGAGGTGTGGTAGATACACCAGAAGGCTGTGCTGCCATTCAGCGTGACCTGGATAGGCTGGAAAGCTGGGCAGAGAGGAACCTGATGAGGTTCAACAAAGGCAAATGCAGGGTCCTGCACCTGGGGAGGAACAACTCCATGCATCAGTACAGGCTTGGGGTGGACCTGCTGGAGAGCAGCTCTGCGGAGAGGGACCTGGGTGTCCTGGTGGACGACAGGTTAACCATGAGCCAGCAGTGTGCCCTGGCTGCCAAGAAAGCCAATGGGATCCTGGGGTGCATCAAGAAGAGTGTGGCCAGCAGGACGAGGGAGGTTCTCCTTCCCCTCTACACTGCCCTGGTGAGGCCTCATCTGGAGTACTGCGTCCAGTGCTGGGCTCCCCAGTTCAAGAAAGATGAAGAGCTACTGGAGAGAGTCCAGCGGAGGGCTACGAGGATGGTGAGGGGACTGGAGCATCTCCCCTACGAGGAGAGGTTGAGGGAACTGGGCTTGTTCAGCCTGAAGAAGAGAAGGCTGCGAGGGGACCTTATAAATGCCTACAAATATCTGCAGGGTGGGTGTCAGGAGGATGGGGCCAAGCTCTTTTCAGTGGTGCCCAGTGACAGGACAAGGGGCAATGGGCACAAACTGAGGCACAGGAAGTTCCGTCTGAACATGAGGAAGAACTTCTTCCCTCTAAGGGTGACGGAGCCCTGGAACAGGCTGCCCAGGGAGGTTGTGGAGTCTCCTTCTCTGGAGATATTCAAGACCCGCGTGGACAAGGTCCTATGCAGCCTGCTGTAGGTGACCCTGCTTCGGCAGGGGGGTTGGACTAGATGACCCACAGAGGTCCCTTCCAACACCTACTATTCTGTGATTCTGTGATCTTCTTGAAAAAAATTCAGCTCCATGAAGAAAATACATCAGAGGAATGACAGATATGTATAACCTGAGTAAACAGCTGTCTTAAACCCTTGGCATTTGTTTCACCTGCATCTATGTAAGCCAGATGACATGTAGGTCCTTGTGTGCTTAGGAAGTAATGTTTCCCCTGGCACTGAAGTATGTCAAGAAACAATACTGATGTAATTTGTACAATGGGAAGAAGCCTTGACTGTATTGTCTTACCTTTTTCAGAAGCCGGGGCAAGGTCAATAAAACTTCGACATTTTTCACCTTTAAAAGAAAAGGATTATTTTAGGAGACAGAAGTTGATTGGTTTTCCTCAGCCTCCTCTTTCTGACTGGTGTTTGTGCCATCAGTCCCACCTGAGACCTGACAGGACCTGTGGGTTGTCTCACCCAGCGTGTAGACCTTCACCTGTGCCTCCAGCCAGGACCAAAATCACTATGGTCACAAGGCTGGGCTCTCCCTTAGGGTTACGGTCCTTTGGTCAGGAGTCTGAAATACAGTTAGTGAAGGAAATTGCTTTCTCTAATGTTTGGGTCCCTGTTGGGTCCGTAGGTGCTCTTTCCCAAGGCTGGGAATGGTTGTTGCACTCCAGATGGAGTAGCAATGGGAGGGCAAGGGCCTACTTCACCAATGCTTTTGCCCTCCTACTTCTCATTGTCAGGGCAATGCCTGTGCCCCACCAGGGTCTGACCGCACCTCCTGGTGCCAGGAAGCATTGCCATGGGCACAGGTGTCTCAACAGATAGATACAACACATGTGACTAATGACAGACAAAACCTGAAGCACAAAGCAAGCTAAGCAATTGCATAACATTTTAAAAAAATATATTAAAAAAAGCAGGCAAATGCCTTGCGATGACCATCACAGCCCTGCACCACTCTCTCTGCTTTGTGGCTGCTGCATCCGTTTATCATTGTAAATTAAATTTTCTCTGTTTAGGACTCCACATCCAGTTTTGCAGGCATTCTAGAGAAGCATGCTGCTTCTGAACAGGAAATGTATATTAAGGGTGGATGTTTTGACCTTTCTTTTAACTTCTTCAGGCAATCAGAGATTATAAAAAAATTCCCTTGCCCTAGGTGCATCCATCCACCAAGTGTATGTGTTTCCTTAAATATGCTGTGTTCCGAGGTGACCAAGAGCCTGCCTGCCTTGAGGAGTCAGAGCACAGCATGCCTGCCAGAGGTAATGAAGAAGAATCCATTTTGTCCTTTACGACTTTAACTGATGCGAAGACAGCTTCAGGAGGAGGGGTTTTGATTAGTTTTGCGCAATTTTAATTGCACAGTCAAAAGACTGATGTAGGAAATGTGAGCCATTAAAAAAGAATAAACAGTGAAATGCTGTAGTGATGCTGAAGTCACTGTGTAATATTTTCTTAATTGTAATTAATTATACGTACAAACCAATATAAAATGTTAATCTTTCTGGTGTCTTTGTTGGTGGGTTTGAGATAAACGTAACCATTCAAATGATAGCTGTGCTGAAATAACAATCTATTATTATAATGCTATTATTACCACATTTGTTTACTATTTGCCATTTTAAACCTGTGCTAAATATGCTAAAAAAGTGTTATGTACACAGTCTGCAGTCTGTTTGCCTATGTATAAGTTTCTTTGAAAGAGAAGGTTCGCTTGACATTGAAACATTTCAGTGTCTCAATGACCATTGCAATGTCTCCACGGCATAGGGAAGGACTTCGACTCTGTGAATCCAGGCACTGTCAAGAGGACAGTCAAGAAAAGGAAGTGACACATGACTTATCAAAGCACCATCCCCGTTTCCAAAGAGGTGGGTAAGGCTGTCCATGTCTGAGCAGAAGGAATGTCAAGTCAGTAAGTTTTGGGGCAAACGAACTTACAGATACCCAGTGGATCACAGAAATCACAGCATCCCAGAAGCGTGGTGTTGACAGGACCCTGCAGGTCTGTTGTCTGGCCTCCTGTTCAGAGCAGGACTGTCACTAAAGCCTGATCAGGTCAGCTGTGACTTTGCCCAGCCAAACCTTGAAATACTTCAAGAATTATGATAGCTATTCTTTAGTGACTCCAAGGATGGAGGTTTTTTCCCCCACTCTTGTCCCAGACCTGCACCACCCTTCTGGAGAAGTGCCTTATGCCCAGCCTGAGCACTGTGGAGAGACCTGGCTATGGCTGAGCCCTCCAGTTAAAATAATAATGACAGAAAATACTGGCGTGTCCAGAAAAAGGCATTCTGGACCCAGAACTCAAAGAAGGATTGTAGGTTGGAGACAGAGAAAATCCTGGAGGGAGGTCACTTTACTTTCGATGGCTGGTATCTGGATTGTGCCTGGCTTACTGCTAAAGGTTGTGGTAGGAACTGCACAAGCATTTCCTGGTGAAGAACACCACCCTTCATTGTTCCTCTTGCTGGAGCACTGGAAACCCCTCCTCCATTTCCAGTGGTAACAACTGGTGGTATTTATAGACCACATTCATACTTCAACATGCAGACATGCACCTCACTGAGAAATGAAGGTGTCAGCAGTGCTTTCACTGTTCCTCTTAGGATTTATTCTAAGTTATTTTTGGGTATCTTGTATGACTGATCTCTTAAGCCCTCTTAAGTTTAATTTTAGACTTGGCAGAGTTTGTCCTGCTGTGCTGCCCTTTTCCAGATGGATCTTCTCATAACCAGGCTCCTGGAGAGTCTTTAGAGAATACAGAAAAGGCTGTTTAGAGATGCAACAAGAACAGTGTCTAAGATTCATCCCCCGATACTCCTGCCTTCACCCAGTTGCAGCAGCGATTCTGACAGAGGAGAGAGCCAAGCAGTGACCTCTCTTGCACATAACTTACATAGAATGAAGAGGTGTGACCTGGCTTGAACACTGCCTGCATCCATGCAGCAGCAGTGTCCATGTACAGTGCATGGGAAGCTCTCTGGAGCTCAGCAGTGTCGGGGAGCTGCTGGAGGCTGAGGAGAGAGGACTGATCAACCATCTGAACATCAATAAGAGCAAAGAACTTAGTAGTGGCTTCTTCTATAGCTTCCTAAGAGTGAGGCAGAAACATCATCTATGCAAGCCCTTGCAAATGCATTCCCTCATAACCAGCTTTCCAGATGCTCTAGTAGTTTCTACGGAAGAAAGTTCAGCTTTGGAATTCTGTGTATTCTTAGGAAACAGTGCACAGGAAGATGGGGATTTTATCAGTGCATCAGTCCCAGGGAATCAGAGAGAAATTTCTGGCAGTATGTGGAGATGATCTCTCTGTCTTGCTTCCAGCATGATGCCTATGCTCTTTCTTCTCCTTCTGGTGCTCACAATGTGGTGGGAAGTCCTGAGCTTTGAGCCCTTCCAAGTCTGTGGCACATACTTGCCATGAAAATTGTGTCTGCAAAATCAAATCATTTCAAGAAAACGTAGAAGGCTGTGCGAAAAGCGAGTGCTATGCTGGCAGAGCCTCATTCTTGAGAAAGTAAATGAGCTGGTAAAGAGTAAGAGCTGCAGGGATAGGAAGGAAGCACTGCAAGACACTGCTGATAAGCAGTGGAACATGGCAGAGGGGTCACTCACATGTCTTGTCACCTCCGATAGGAAGACCAGTCCTCCAGAGAACCTCCCTTGCCCTAGCACATGGAGGTAGGGGGGCTGCTCTCTTACCTCCTCCACTGAAGAGTCCTACTTCAGTGACACACACACTGGACAGGTGGGACTCTGTGTTGGAGGCAAATGCTTGTGCCTCTTACCTTCCTCAGGTGGAGTTCAGGGAGATCTGTACGTCCCTAGCCTGAACAATAATTTGAAAGCAAAAGCTAAAAAAGAGAAGTGGCTTTTGTAAGTCCCCCAAATTCAATCCTGCCAGAAAGTTAAGACGAACGGGTCCCATAGAGCCATCAGGACTGCACGGTTCCCTGGCTCCAGGGCTCTGGGCTACTTTCCCCGTTATACTCTGCACACCTTGTTGTGTGTACAGTGAAACTGCGTTGCAACAGATCAGATGTGCCTAGCTGCAGCTCCCAAGGGGGATGCAGGCTGACATTCTTCTGTGGGTCTATGGAAGACACTAGGGAGCAATTAGAGAGGTATATAGGGCAGCTGGAAAGGCAGGTGTAGGTGCACATAGATTGGGTCTAATCTTAGCACACAGATGTACTTCCAAGCTCCATGGGCACGCTGGAATCACTCTGAACTTAAGCCTTTGGGAGAGCCACATCTGTTTCTTCCACCAGCTGCATAAAATGTGTGGTTTATTTGCTCCTGTCTTCAGGACCTCACACTGCACAACAGTGGTTGGATTTGTCCAGAGTATACCTCAGTAAACTGGTGGTTTAGACTGGGCAGAAAACACACCAAAAAAGCATAGGCTTTAAGACAATAGTCTAAGTATTTATATTCTTATGGAGCGGATCATCTTGAGTGCCATCATGCAGCATGTACAGGACAACCAGGTGATCAGGCCTGGTCAGCATGGGTTTACGAAAGGCAGGTCCTGCTTGACTAACCTGATTTCCTCCTAGGACACTTAGTGGATGAGGGAAAAGCTGTGGATGTTGTTTCCCTGGACTTTAGTAAAGCCTCTGACACCATTTCCCACGGCATTCTCCTGGAGAAACTGACTGCTCATGGCTTGGGTGGGTGTGCTCTTGGCTCGGTAAAAGACTGGCTGGGTGGCCGGGCCCAAAGAGTTGTGAATGGAGTTGAACTCATTTGGTGGCCAGTTACAAGTTGTGTTCCCCAGGGCTTGTTACTGGGGCCAGTTCTGTTTAATATCTTTATCAACAATCTGGATGAGTGCACCCTTAGTTTGCAGACAACACCAAGTTGGGCAGGAGTGTTGATCTGCTCAAGGGTAGGAAGGCTCTGCAGAGGGATCCGGACAGGCTGAATCGATGGGCCAAGGCCAACTGTATGAGGTCCAACAAGGCTCAGTGCCAGGTCCTGCCCTTGGGTCACAACAACCCCATGCAATGCTACAGGCTTGGGGAAGAGTGCCTGGAAAGCTGCCTGGCAGAAAAGGACCTGGGGGGGGGGTGTGTTGGTTGACAACTGGCTGAACATGGGTGAACAGTGTGCCTAGGTGGCCAAGAAGGCCAACATTGTTCTGGCTTGTATCAGGAATAGTGTGGCCAGCAGGAGTAGGGCATTGATCATGCCCCTGTGCTTGGCACTGGTGAGGCCGCACCTCCAATGCGGTGTTCAGTTTTGGACTTCCTCACTACAAGAAGGACATTGAGTTGCTGGAGTGTGTCCAGAGAAGAGCAACGAGGCTGATGAAGGGTCCAGAGCACACTTCCTATGAGGAGCAGCTGAGGGAACTGGGGCTGTTAAGCCTGAAGAAAAAGAGTCTGATGGGAGACCTTATCGCGCTCTACAACTGCCTGAGAAGAGGTTGCAGCGAGGTGGGTGTTGGTCTCTTCTCCCAAGTAGCAAGCTATAGGATGAGAGGAAACAGCTTCAAGTTGCGCCAGGGGAGATTTAGATCTGATATTAGGAAAAATTGCTTCATCAAAAGGATTATCAAGCACTGGAACAGGCTGCCCAGGGAAGTGGTGGAGTCACCATCCCTGGAGGTATTTAAAAGACGTGTAGATGTGGTGCTTAGGGACATGGTTTAGTGGGACTTGGCAGTGTTAGGTTTACATTTGGACCTGATGATCTTAGAGGTGTTTTCCAACCTAAACGGTTATATGGTTCTATTCTAAGTTTATAACGTGGCTGTTGCAATAGCAAGGACCAGAAGCTGATGCCCTGGATCTTACATATTAGTCCTATGTTCCCGAGTTCTTTCCTTTCTAAGCCAGTGATAAATACCTCATTAATAACCAGGGCAGCAAAATAAAAACAACTCTGAAAAACACTAGTTTGTATGTCTTCCAGCCATATGGTTTCAAAATATTCTATTTAGTTTGACTTAAAAGAAATCCAGTAGTTCTAACTGAAAGGAGGATCTCTGTTACAACTCTGCTTTTCATCTTGCAAAAAAATAGAAAAAGCTGTCTGTATTCACTTACTCTGCACAAAATTTTACGAGTTCAAAAGTACAGTTCTGATGGAAATTTAAATGATTAAATTTCATTTAAACAGCATTCCCTTTTAGTAACACTCTGGCTCCCAGCCTACGAAAGACAAGGTCCCCTTTTTTCCCAGTAGGCCCTAGCAAATCTTTATCTCCCTAATTATATCTGGACTCACGTGATTCTGATGAGATCCCACATCATCTACTGAGAGTAAAATCATTGTATTTGTCTAAAAAAAGATATAACCCTCAAGGGATCCCAGCCTAGACAAGGCCGAGGACTGCAACACAACTTCAGTGAAATAAAGTACCGCATTAGGGAAAATACAGGTCAATGAGCTCACTCAAACTGAGTTCTGTCAGGTTAATTAACAAGTGAAATACTCCACTTTTGATTAAACTGATCCCAGACAGAGTATTTAATTGAATTTTTTCTAGAGAAAAATCGAGTATTAATCTGCAAAATCAACGTTTTCCAGCCGACCGTGTTAATTTTGCTGGACTGGTATTTTTTCTGGAAAATAAACAAGTTCACACTGAATTACACTAAAACATGTCTTGACCTATGAAAACAATTGCTTTCTCTCACTCTGACAGCTGTCATTCATAGCTGCTGCCCATCAAAACTTCTCTTATTCCAAGTAACATGAGAATTTGCGTGATTTCTCAACCTGTGCTGAGATAACTCGCAATCTTTTTCCTTTTTAGGGTTGTTTTTAAATGTAGATGCTATATTACTGTTCTCTTTCAGAAAACTCTTAAAACTTTCTACCTTTTAAAGTAGGAAAGCTTAAAGCCTTCCACTTTTTCATTTCAGGCATGCATTTTTCCTCAATTCACATATTCACAAAGAAATGGTAATAATTTTATCAGAGAGGCCCCACCCACACTCTGGAGTTTCCCCTTCAGTTCGCTGGAGCAGTAGGTAGCTGTGCAGGGGGCAGAGGATATGGGCAGAGCAAGGAATGCCCCAGCATGCTTGTGCTTACTGGGATGATGTGCCATGGCAACTGCGTTTTTCTGCACTGAAACTCTCCCTGATGTGAAAAATCTTGCACAGTATCTGAAAGCAAACATCTCCACAGGCTGCTCTCAAATCATGTCTAATTGAAACACAGCCAAGTCACAAGACTCATCTGATTATCTTGGTAAGACCTGACAGATGTGTACACACATCTATCATTTGGAGAGCTGGAAAATCGCTCAGATTTTTAAATGATTGGGAGAATCAAGGAAACAATGGTGCTGAGAGAGGCTTTCAAGGAGGCTAGCATCAATTTAGACCTGACTTTGTAATCTGGAAAACATTAAATCAGGCAAAGAGTTCTGAGTTGCTTTAAGCATTTCAAGCCGCGGAATGGGAAGAGGAGGGTTTTCACCTCTTCATCACATAGGTGACCATCTGCCACACGGTGCTTACTCTGTGCTAATGTAAATGTGCCAAACTCAACTAGTTATCAGGGGTCCAGTATCAGCGGGACTATAAGGTCTCCCCAGGAAACTGAAAGACAGGAAACTATGCTCTTTGCAGAAGATGCAGTCAATATATACACCTCCTTGTATGAAGTCTGACATGCCTTCTACAGTCTCTCATATGACTGCAGTAGCAGTTCCATTTGGGCTGGTGATTAACAAAGATCAAAGGAGTAAGTAACCAGTAAGACCCTAAAGCCCTGGCTGTAGAAAAAATGTGGTTCAATAACTCCCACTCTTTCCAATTATTAGCTGTGGATCAATGTGGATTATCTTTTAACCACGCCAGTGCTTCTCTCCAGATAATGCCCAACCAGAGTATTTGCATTGGATCTGTGCCCTAGCTCCGGAGATACATGAGCAGGGCAGGCAGAGATGAAAGTCACTGAAAGCAAAAAAGGGAACTCCTTTTCACGGATGGGATTACTCCAGAAAATGAAAACTTCAAAAGCTGACATGTGCCAAAATGGAGGGGAAGACAGATTCAGGACAACGCATTACTCTGATGGCATGGCATGTCGCTGTGAAACCCAGCCTGAAACACATGCAAGTGACTGTAGGTAAGAGGCAAAGGGATTGCTGGAGGAGAGGGGACCTTGGACGTCAGAGCCTATACTACATCAACCTGTATTCCTTCTCCACAGTTAACACCATAACAGTATTTCTTCCCTAGTTTGCCCTCTGTTCCTCTTTGCCATTGCAAATTAGGCTACCTGTTTCGAAGCGAACTCCAGAAACTTCTCCCACATTCCCTACCCAAAGATACTTGGTTGCTTTTTGGGTTGAGGTATCCTGTTTTTTCCAACTAAGCACACCTGACTTGGAGTATGGAAGCTGAGATAACCTTAATCTTTCAGCCACAGACTTTTAAAGGAAGCGCACTGCAGTACACTGCAAATTAATATCCCATTTTTGAAATCAAGTGAAAAAAGTTATGCTTACATTTCTTGTGAACCTTATTTCCAAGCTTGTACCGAATAACTTTTCAACAAAGTCTCATTTAGTGTGTTTTGTCTGGCCAGGTGATGCGAAGTGAAATCAGGTTGAATGACAGTATGATCTGTTTTTTGGTCTCTCCAAATCTAGTGAGTCCACACATGGTGGAATGGCCTTGCTTCCTGATCATTTTCCCACATTCTAACCATGGTTTGTGACCTTTTCCCCACCAAATGAAGCCAAATGTGAGGTGGAACACCTTAGAGTGAATTTTGTTTGCCTGTGATTATTCTACAAGTCATGTCATCCACAGTAATAACATCTGCTTCTTATTATTTACTGTCTTCTGTAGGAATTTGCAAGCTACATCAGTGAAGATTTGTATTATCATTTTGTTTACCAACAAGAACACCAAATAACATTGCATGAATTTGTGATTAACAGAGGATCCTGCTAGAAGCAGCACTGGTGAGTACCCATTTTGAGATCTGTCAGTAAACCAGTTCTGTTAATTCCATATAAGGAAACTTTTAAAATCAGGACTGTGTCTGCTGTAATTTAAAAAGCACGAGGATACCATGATGATTGCTATTCCATCCCGTATTTATTTCCGTAGCCCTGAATGCATCCGTTCATATTTTGCACTAACTGGCAGCAGCAAAAGTGCCTCAGTTCTCTTTGAAACATGGGACTTATGTGTTAATCTTCCACCACTTTGGTGTTTATTCTGTTCACAAGGAACTATCAGATATCTCCTTTAAGATTACTGGGTTATATCGTTGAGGATAGACACATCTGAAGAGAAAGTAACACAGTTGTTTTTAGAGTAACATGTCAAATAAGGAGCAGTTCACTGCCTAGTCCCTTGTTTTACTCTATTATGAGCCTCAGCCTGCGGGGATTTTATTTCCACATTTTATGTATGATAGATGTTCATACAGCTAGTCTGTCTAGCAGGATCAGAAGGACCTAAAAATCCAAAATTCCCAGTGCACCGCAGACACAAAATATCCCCAACATCCTATAAAAACCTGAATGTCTATAATAAAGCAATGACCAGCAGAGAAACCACAGCTACCACGTACCACGGAAAAAGAGCAAGAGTCATTGCAAGGAGCAGGAGCAGACCTGAGGACTCTTATCATATAGCTTAAATTCCTACAGCAAGGCCTATCTTATTGCATAAGCAAAAAACCATGGATTTGTTAGGAGGAGTTCACAAGTGCTTTTCTGAAATGGACTCTTCCCCGTGTTGTAAAAGAAGGCAAAAATTTGTTACTATCCCTGTTATATAGCCTGAGGGAGATTTCTCTTCTGATCCCAAATTAGATCATCAGTTTAATGTTCAGTGCATGAGCGGACATACCAATTAGATACTGAGAAGCTGTAATAATGTCAGCGGCAGCAAAGCAACCTCCTCACATACTGTCTCCACCTGTAGCCAATTTCTGATACTTTAGAGAAGGCTTAAAACCCTCCAGAAGACGTGATAGGCATCAAGTCAGCAACTATTTTTTTTCTTGGCTCCCAGTGGTGACCAGCGGCAACCCTGAAGCATGGATGTCATGTAACAGAATACAGACATGGTGGGAGCGAGGCCAGCAAACCAAGAGGGCTCCTTTCAGACCTCCTTAAAATACCAACAAATCAGCTATGCAGGACTCGCTCCAAGCTTCCTCATGCCAGAAACATTCCTCTTTCCTGGTACGGTTCTTTCTGTGACTTTAAGAAGCTTCCATTTCAGCCTGCGGATTCCCTGGCTCACACTGCCCTCTGTGCAGGTGAAGTGGAGAGCCGCACTTTCTGGGAACCCCTCCTTGGATTTTCACTTTTTTTCTCAATGGCAAGTTACTTAGGTTGTATTCTTTTCTTGATAGCTATCCATATATATAAATAAGGTACCATCACATCCCCTCTAGAACTTCAATTTGTTATGCTACAGAGGACCAGTTTTTCTTTTCTTTTCTAGAAGGAGAGTCTCTTTTTCTTAACTGCCTTGGAAATCTCACTATTTCACCTCCACCTTTTGATAAGTACCTGTGACCTCAGAGAATTTTATGCCTTAGTGCTTTTAACTTTTTTTAAAATTTTAATTATTTTAGTACTATTCTTACTACTCTGTCAGACCAGCTCAAATATTTAGTTATGCAGAAAAATCTTGCCTCTGTAATGCCAATATTCCCAGACTATGTGTCACAGCATACGTAAGGAGTCCATTTAAAGCAGGATTATTCTCTTTAAATTAAGACTTCTCTGTTAGAAATGGCAACTTAGACAGATTCCTTTTTGGCTAATGAGGAAAACATGTAATCCCAAGGCTCAGTTCATCCCATATGAGGAGGAATTTAATCTCCCCAAAAAGCACTCACTGCTCTCTACTGACTGTGCGGATGATGTTGATCAGTTTAGGCACAGACATCTACACCTACTAATGTCCACAGGTTTGCTGTAGGATTCATCTTGCCTTTTTTTTTTTTTTTTCTTCACACATTAGGTGACATGAATTGTATCCCTAGTTCTTTTTCCTAGATTGCTAATCTCAGCAATAACAGAATCAGTCCCAAAACCAAATTTGGGGACAACTAGAAATAACTAATCTCCATTGTGATGATTTCGCTTCTTATGTTACTTGCCAGAGCCTCCTTGCAAGACTGTTTTCAGTCAGTTTACAAAGTCTCTATTTATCCCTGTCACAATAAGTAAAATAAATTAAAATCTGCACCAGAGATTCAAGCAAAAGGTCCACATCCAATGATAGATATTTTGGGAAGAACAAAGCAGTGGGTGTAGGGTGATTCTGCCCATGTACCCTCCTTGTGATATCAGGACTGCATCACTAGTTCAGGGACTTCCTGGTCAGAGGTTGCTCTCAAATCATCGTGTCAGTAACACAAATGGAAGTTTCCTCCCTGGACCCATGCAATCCCCAGTTTTGGCCTTGACAACATTCCTTCCCAGGGAGGTCTGTAGGAAGGAGTATTTCTTCTTGTCGGTTATGCCTTATTGTTCTTAAATCACAGCAGCAGTCAATGATGTTTCTTGTCTGATTGCCGTCACTCCTTGTCGATCCCCACCAATATCATAGCTCTCTGTACATTGTCCCTTCCAATCTGAAGAGGCTCAGGCTGTTTAGCACTCGCCAGTGTGGAAGCAGGTCTACATCTATCACCACATTGTTGCCATTCTTTGCGCTCTCTGTAGTTCTGTAAAGAATTTTCAGTGCAAAATTCCATCAAATGCTTTTTTGTAAATCCACAGAGACTGGATCTAACGTGTCACCCTTGTCTAAGAAGTGATTCGTCTTGTTAAAAGATTTACCTTTAATAAAACCCTACCTTTGATAAAATCCATTTGTTGCCGTGTACTGAATGTTTTCCCTGAAAATTGTCCTAAAGTTACCAGGTCAAGTAGCCTGTATCGTTTCTTTCCAGTCTTCTTTGAATACAGCAATGTGCAGATTCTTGCTACTAAGCCTGCATTTTCATGTGCCAATTATTTCAACATCCTCAGATGGAGATTATCCAGCCCTCCTGGGTTCAATTTCTCTATAGCTGGAAATTTTATCTTTAATATGGAGCTCTACCTCCTCAATTCCTTTTACCACTCTTTCCTTCCTAAACAATTTATAACTAGCAATTTTTACATTCCAGTCATGCGAATAAACCTGCCAGGTTTCAGTCATGCCAATTATATCACATTTCTCATAATCCAGCAAGAATTCCCAATTCCTCTTGCTTTTAATTATGTACTCACAAGGTGCCTCTCCCTGGTCCCTCTCTCTGGACAGCCGCCTACGGTGAATCACATATGCTTATTATCACACGGTGGCGGGAGAGAAGGGTGATGCAGTGCCACTCTGGATCTGTGGAATTTTAGGGCAAGTTCTTGTCTTTATATGTTACAGATTTATTCATTTCTGCAGGATACACCTCTCTTTCTCTAGCTGCTTCTCAAACGTGCATTTAATGTCCGTATTTATGGCCCATTTTGATGCATCCTTACACACTGTATAAGTTCCACTCTACATTTTACTCCTTAAAGAGTGCTAAGGAATATGTGGTACAGAACACACAAAGAGCTACAGATTCCTTGCCCTCCAAATATAATTCCAAAAATACAAACCAAGCCTATGCATACCCATTGCTGATCTCTCTGGCTTCTGTGGAGCATGGTGAGCAACATGGAAAGGCTTGTCATTTATTTAATGGGACAGTACTCTTAAAAGGCACCTAGGTAGCTGCTTTTCCCTCTGAATGTGGATGCTATTACTGAGATGATCTGTTCATTGACACTTAAGACAAGATTTGAGTTCATGTTTTTGTCTGTTAAAGTCAAAGCAAACACGCTATTGAGCAAAATCAGCTAACTTGTTATTGCTTCCCAACTCTCAAACTCTTCTACCTGTTAGGAAAAGGTATGCCACCTTGTCTACTTCATATGTTAATGTTTTTCATGGCATGTGTGTTCTTGAGTCACGGAATCTACCAGCTAGTTTAACACTGCTACTATTAGCACATCGCTGGTCAGATGTCTGGTGAGGTGCTCAGTACCAACTCAAGCACAGACCTAGACTGCAGGTGTGAAATAAGATATGCGCCTAAGGTCATACTCAGAAAGAAATTAAATGATAGAGAGCTCGGCTCTGAGATGCCTGGCCATAGCCAAGGAACCCACATCCTGGGAGGAGGCACCAAGTGCCCTGTGCAGCGTGGGAGTGAGAACAGGACTCATGACCAGCACGAGTGTGGAGCTCATAGGGTATGCTTCAGCTTCATCTGCTCTGGAGACTGGGTGCATTGCTCTTACAGAAGTTACCTCCACCCAGGTGGGACCCAAAGCATTGAACTGACTCTGAAAGGGAGAGCCTTTCTTTTTGGTAGACTCTTTTTGGTAGACTGGGATTCAGCATACTTTTGGATCAGAAATTGTGCTAAATAATTACAGGACTCACCCACCAATGAAATATATATGCTCATGTCCTCCTTTTCCCAGAGGGGATTCACAATTACATTTCTCAGGTGCTAAATGCTTTTCAGATTCTTTAGCTGCCCTAGACATGCTGGATAAAAATAAACTCTAGATTCGCAAATTATTTCACAAATAATCACAGCATTCAATCTCTGTTAGAGATGTCGGTGAAAACTAGAAACCTGCAACAAGATGAAGGTCTGCTTCGCTAGTCTCTGCACAGAGAGTGCATGGCATGCTTTTTGCACCTCTGCTTCTGGAATCTAAATGGACATTTCAGATAAGCAGTGAGAAGACACCCAAAAATTGTTTCAGATTGTGGCCTAAGTGTCATTTTAAGGTGTGACAGAGTCCCAGCCCCTCCAGCCAGCTGGGAGACCTGCCTGTCCTTCTTGACCTGCCCTTCTTTACAGTGTCTGTCTTCTGGGAACTGGTCCTGTTGTGTCTGTACCACAAGATCTGCCGTGTTTCAGCTGCACCAGAGCAGAAAGCAGAAGGTTTTGACAGTGCCAAGACTGTGGGGAAAGAGAAATCAAAAGCCTGGTGGCTAGATGAAGAACATGTCTCATAGCTGGGAATGTTAGGAGTCCCTGGAGAGTTTTCACAGCATTACAACAGGGAGCATTACTGGCATTCATGTGTTCCTGGTGGGATTCATGTTGCTTAGCTTCAGGCATCAACAGTGAGGAATCAGGGACAAGTCAGGAGCTGTAGGAATGGTGCTGACCATAGGCTGCGGCCATATGTTCTGCTGACAGAGGCATGAGGCTATGGGGTGGCTACTGAAACGACTTTGCGTGGAGGAAGGCCATTGTTGCTGTCATTTTCAGTATGCTGTTGGTAAAGCTTTAAGAAGGATGTTATTGAAAGCATGGAGTGCATTCAAGCTAGGGATTTTGACTAATGTGATGCTCTACTGTCTGCGTGCTTAGTGGTGTTTTCTGGCTGTTTCTGGCATCCTAGTGTTTGTTAAGAACACGGTGACTGCATGACTTGTGATACCTGCAGCACTGCAGTCAGTAAGTGTGCTGTGGACGGTGTGATGAGCCTATGGAATGGATTACTCACAGATAAATTGAGTGTTGTGTGTGTACATATAAGCGTGATCACAGTGCTGGCTGGCGCCTCGCTGCCCTGGAGCTCAGGCAAAATGGTCACCAGTCAGGCTGCAAAAGGCCATGACAATGTACTGACAGTCTGGCATTGCAAACCCCTAAGTCTGAATGAAGACCTTTCATAGTTATTTTATGTTGACACTCTTAGGGACAAATTTAGACCTGTGTCCATTACACAGTTCCCATCCTTCCCAGAAAAGCTACGGTAAATCCTGAACGAGGCAGCTGTCTGTCTAAGCCAACATGTACCTGTACATGGCTAGATTCTTTCCAAAGGCTGGTCACTCCTGGTCTGCTAACTGAAGAGTGCTTTTCACCAAGGTACTGCTTAAAATAAGAGGAAACACACATGTGGCTGCTATGGTGGTATGGGGAGGGGCGCAACAACCCTCTCGCTCCTGCTTTCACCATAACTTTCTAAAGCTGGCTTCCAGCTATCTCCTGAAATCACCCACTACAGCACAGCTTTGTTTACCCAGTACAGAATAGATCACTGTATTTCTCTTCTCCCACAGATAACTCAGTTTTCTGAGTGGGCTAGAGTCACACAGTTACAAGTTATCTCACACATAAATCTTGGCTTGGAAAGCTTTCAGTATCTGCCAGAAATTTGGACATGCATGATTTTCCCAGTCCCAGCTAAGACGCTTGAGAAGTTAAAGAGTCTTAAGCTGCTCACTCAGGGGGCTGTGGCCTAAGTTTATTTCCAAATCAGTAAGACAAATGATCTATTTTCTATATGTTTTTCTAACATCAAGAGGGTTACTCTGGTGCACTCGTTTCGGCATGGAGCTGTTTATTGAGAGTCCCATGGTTGGAGTTCATGAACTTTCGTTTTCATACATTAAATTGAGTTTTAATGACCAATTAATTCTTGAAGCACTATCCTCAAAAATACCAGTGAGCATACACAGCACCTTGGGATGAAATGGACTGTGAGCTGCTCCCCAAGTGTGCCCCGATTTATAGCATGCACTTACAGAGCACTTCTACCTCAGAGACACAACCTGTAGGATGATTAACCATTCCTTTCTCCCAGCAATGGTGAAGGACCAACTCCACAGTCTAATCCTTGGGCAATGGCAGGACAGAAAGAAAAGAGCCCAGAAAGGAGGACCCAGTATCCATGGGCTATCATCATCTCATACTGTGGCACATTTGTAAACTTTATTTTCCAGTCACATAATCTAGAAAAAAGCTCTTTCAGAAGCAGAGCTTGGATGTTAGCTCTATCAGACAGCTCTGGGAGTAGGGACTGTCAGTTTGCATCTGTTGAGACTTAAATCAGTCCCATGGCTGCTACCTGCCACCCACCCTCCAGTGTTTTATTTCTTGGTAACGCCAGGCTATAGCAGAGGGAATGAATGCACTGATAAGCTGGAGAGATGTCTTCTTGAGTGGTTCGCAGCAAGTAAATGGCTGAGCAGGGAACAGAGCTTTCCTGTGCCCAGTCGTGCCCTTTAACTGCCGTTTCTCTACTCTAGTTCAATAAACATACAATCCAGCCACCGGGAAGGGTTTGTGGGTGGTCATTTACTTAAGGGATACCAGAAAAGAAGCAGTCCAGGCTACAGCCTGATAAAAACCGTGACCTTTGTGCTTTCCCTATCATTCAGACTACTGCCCTAGGGGTTATTTTGGGGGCAATTACAGTTAGATGTCAGAACCTCCTTAACAACTACGAGCTGCTGTCTTTTGCGTGCTCCATGGAGCAGCTCCCTGAAGGGGAGCACTGACCGGTCTCTGGCTGCAGTGCCCGTGAGGGTAGCACATAGAGCTTACCGGAGGTTCAGCTGGCTTCAGAGCACAGACCCTGCATCAGCCAGCAGGTAAACAAGCAAATCCTTGCTCTCGCTGGAAACAGGTTGCTTTTCAACAAAGAACTGTTAAAATCCTGCCTCTCTCTGCAGGGCGAATCTGCTTTACGATACAGCACAGAACAGCTTGCCTGTGTGTTTATTACACTGAGCCAAACACAAAGCAACACAAGCTGGAAGGAAGTTGTTTTATACTTACCAGCAGCATTGATATTTTCCTCACAGGAGTACCAGATCCCAGTGTGGAAATACCTGAAAAGGAAGCGGTCATCTCCTGTCTCCCAGCTGTAATGAACCACATTCTGGTTTGTCTCATTTGCAGTCTCATTCCCGCTGTAGTTGAGGCAGTTTGTCTTCTTCTCTTTCCCACAGCTGGGCTTGGGGACCCTCTGTGTGCCTTCACACCAGTGGGTCGTGATAAAAGCTGTTGTAGAGAAGAGGAGAGCCATCAGATTCAGACTCACTGCTAGCAGGGCTCTGCATCTTCGATTTGTCTTCATGGTAAATCCGCCCTCCCTCCCCCTCCTGCTGAGAGAAGAAGTCAAAGGGGTTTGTTTTATTTTGGGGAGGGGGGGGGAGCTCAAAGCCTCTCACGACTCAGAATCCAGTTTTCCAGGCATCAAAACTCTCAGCTTCTTCCAATCTGTTGTTGTAGCAGCGAAGGAAACGCTGCGGCCAGACTCCCATTCTTCTCTTCACTAGAAATCCTGCCTTTGTATGTTAAAGGAGCAGCTGCAGGCACGGGAGTGCGGCCGTCCTCTTGTAGTCGGTGTGCTTCGGCGCGCTGATGGGATCAGAGAGGGTCTGTCTGACGGAGAGCACCAAGAGCAAGTGAACATCTGCTCGGCTACCACACATGATCCCACGGGGCTCCGCAGCCGCCTCCGCCGGGAGACACCTGCGGGCTGTGGGACTCGCTGTCCTCTGCTCCCGGAGGATGAGGCCGGAGAAGCTCGGTGGGAGGCAGGTGTCAGGGACAGCTCTGCCCGCTGCCACCGTCCTCGGCAGACCTCGGGGACCACTGCAGCGCGCTGACCGCTGACTTGGACTGGGAGGAGGCACCACATCTCAGTCCCAGAAAGAATCATTGTTTGGAGCTGTGAAATACATTTTTTAGATACCAGAGGACAGAGAGGAGGAGGGATGAAGTGGCACTTCAGCTTTTCTGCTCTGAGCTAGTAAGTAGTAAATCAGGGGTTTGATTCTGCCATCAGCATTTACTGGTGTAAATCTCTGTCTTCGGTGGCCTGCTCTGGAAGTCAGCAAAGCCCCAGAGGAATTTAGATTTGAAGATGTGTAATGAATAAAACCTGCGTCTTTCACAATACCAAGTGGAGCCCCTTTCTCAAGCTTTCATCTCCAGACACAGCCCACGCAGATGTTCAGTTTGAAGTGGGTCTGTGGGACGCTTTGTAGGTCCTGGTTTGTGCAGACGGAGAGAACTAATTAGAGCAAACCCTGGCCTTTACTAGCCAGGTGGCAATGCTGTGAGAGGAGGGAGCACTGCGTAATATCCCATTTCCAAAGAGAAGTATATTGTCCTCTCTTGTTGGTTGGCTCACTCGCAGAGTTTCTGTCCTCTTTCCACATTGCTCAGAACTACCTGCTGAATATGGAGTGTTGTGGGGAGACCAGGGCATCTGACATTGGTCGTGGTACAATCTCTAAGACCTTGTGTCCAAGCATTGAGGTTGGCCACATTTGTCACACAACAGTTCCGTGTCCTTACTAGGTGAATGCCATCTTCTGTGGTGAAGAAGTTGCACATACCTCCTGGGCTTTGGACTGAGTGATATTTCCTTCCAGCCTTGTCTGGACTCCCTGCAAGGGCCATGGGAATGCTTGTGGCCTCTCGGAGCAGTCCAGCAGTGGGTTTCCAGCAAGCCCCGAAATAACCGTGCAGCCGCACAGGCTCATACTAATATATGGGCCAACGCTCTCATCTCACACCCTGTGCTCTGTTAAGTCAGCACATGAACTCTACATGCAAAGCTCATCCTATGTCTTACTGCCCGCAGACATGAAACATGGTGGTAGTTTCTCCAGCTCCTTGAAGAAAGCCAGGAAGGACCAGCTGGAGTTCATCCTTAGCGAGCCACCACACAAGAATTCAGGGACCCCTTCCTGCCTCCCTGATGTCCCCCTCACGGGTAAGCATAGGACTCTCTATTATGCCTCTTGTTTGTGCCTGTCCTGCACGTCTGGTTCTGACTGTTTATGAGATTTTTCACTATACAGATTTATTTAGCTTTAGCTATATTGTTTTATAAAAAAACTAGAAAGTTACTAGAAAATCCTGCTCTGTGAGGACAATTGTGATGGCAGCTTTGCAGGGCTACTGAAATAGCTTTGTACTGCAGATACTTCCCTACCTAAGTGTCCTTCATCTTGCCAATCCTGCCTGTACATGAGGACTGCTACCTCTCCGGCACCAGATTTTTCCACTGACGTGTGCTAGCGGAGTGCCTCTGTGCACAGTCTTCCTCATCCTGTTGGAATTGCACCACCCCTCTCCACGTTCTGGTCCTTTTAGCATTTCATCTTGCAGCCAGGTAATTAGCATTATTTCGTTGGTTTTAATTGCATGCAAGAAATACAGATGATAGCTATTTAGAGGACCACAGGATTATTACTTCAATTATTTTTATGTTGCAGGACATTCCGCTTAGAAATGTGTTTGTACATTCCTGTGTTTCTCAGGCTTCCCTGCCTGCTTAGAGGCATAAACAGTGCAATTTAAACGATGACAGAATGCCTTCACAACAAAGCCAGCACCCTTCTTCAGGATTATCTTTCAAGTGGCTGTCAGTATCTGAATCATCACACTTCCACGTGTGAATACAGGCCTTTACGGGTCTTTTCTCACAAATCTTCTCTATCTACTGCTCTGTGCCTTGTGTTTTCTGGTCCCAGCACCAACTCCTGCACACTTTGTTTCTCCCTGCGCCCATCTCCCTGAGGGATAGGCATCCAAGAGTTTGGTTATCTGTGATAATTTTGTCCTAAATACTTTTGAGATTTTGTTTTTACTCCTAATCCTAACAGATATTTCAATTTCTGTTCCTCCTTATCTTCTTTATTCTTGTTTTTTGGGCTGACAGGGCTGTTGAGAACAGAGATGGTGGCAGCATATATCTATATTAAAAAAAAATCAAAGTAAAGCAGAAATTTGTTTTCTTTTCTGATACAGAGCTTTTAGAATCTTAAGCATTTAAAAATGTTCAGCACAAAGTAAAGTGTACTCAAAGCCAGGGAATTTTTTTAACATGAATTGTGTTATTTTTCCTAACAGAAGTCAGTTTTTTTTCCAATTATTAGACTCCTCTGGCTGTATATGTTGGGATTACTTGAAAAGAAGGAAACTAGTCTGTGCTATACTCATGCTGTAATGCCACAATAATTTCTTTTTATATAATCTCTGTTTATCAGATTTGTTGTGTATAAAAATGGAAAGATCATACATATGTTGCAGAAGGCAGTTCAGATGCCAGGATTAAGTTGTATTTGTGTAGTATTATCTTTAATAGTAAAGCAGGAGGGTCCGAATGCTATAGAGAAGTAGGTTTCATATTTTGGCTACAAGAACCTTTAAAATCCTTTTTGCAGCAATAGCTTTTCTCTGATGTTGAGAAAAACCACCTTCATGAGTTACAGCTAAACCCCTTTTCCTTTCCGGTTTCTTATAGGATCAGTGTAAATTGTTTTTGACTCAGTATTTACTTGAGTACAAAAGGAATTTGACCCAGAGGATTTAAAATAATGATAGAATAATGATAGCATTTGCAAAATAACCCTTTCAGTCAGGCTGTGTTTTTCACTAGTTGGAAACAGAAGCAACACTCACTAAAAGGAGAGGAAGCCCTACTTCTGGGTCCTCTGGTGATGATGGGGCATGGTGGGCTTAGTCTGGTTATTTGTTTGATACCAGCAGTGTCAACTGCATGGAATGATATGCTGGTTTTAAATCAGCATTTAAGAAACCCTACAGATTTTCTTTAAATTCTCGTTTCCTACGGCCCTCCTGGGCTTCTTCATGTGTTTGTATCGTCTTTTTCAGCTGTCATTGGCCTGGGCTTCCTGGCTCCTCCTGCCATCTTGGGTTGGGCCCATCCTGGCAGCTCGTCTTTGCTTTTCCTTTGCACCACAGAGCCAGAGAATCCACTTGTTCAATTCATTTGTCTTGTGAATGGTTCAAAATCTCCTCTTCTAGTCAGAATTCTCCTCCTTTGACATAGAGATCATGTTCTCTTACTGTGGCAAATACAAATTATTGGTAAAGAAGCATTCTTGCACATCAAAGCCTTAATGGCAGCTTGTGAGCCTGTCAATAATTGTAGACTCCTTGGCCTGCCAAAATAGTAGCCACAATAAACATGGCAACGCCAAGAAACATCAAAGGGCCTATTACATGAACATGCTCTGTTAGAACCCAGACATCAGATTTCCACATTCGTATAAAGTTATCTGTTGTCTTATCCCACTGTGACTGTGGGAGGTGCGTAACCCACGACCTACAGATAAATTCGTTTGTACCACTGCTATCTTCAAAAACATTGCTAGGGTTACACTGATGCTATGATAGTTGATCAAAGTCTTTTGAAATCATATAGATCTCAGAAACATTGCAGCCTAGCCCTTGTGGTAAAGCAACCAAATTTGAGAGGGATTTAATGAAAATTTGACTTCTTCTGTAGAATAAAGTCTGAAATAGAATTTTGACTTCTCTCAGATATCACCTTGCCCTTCCTTTTTTTTTTAAGAAATTTTTCACTTGTATTCTTAATATATTTATAGGGACAGGAGCTAGAATGTTTAAATGATTATTGTTTTCAGTTTTGCCTGGCAAAGGAGTAAACTATGTTCATTTCGTGCCATTTATGTGAAGAATAATGCTGCTAATTTGTATGCCCATGTATTTTATTCCCATAATTAGGATTCATCCATATGCCCAGGCATTGCAAGTGGTGTGACTTGGCAAACAGCTTTTCATTCAAAAAGGAGTGGCCAGGCAGATTTGTTTGAGCAAAGTCTGTATCCCAGGGTTCACGTTTCTGTATATTTTCTGCAGAAATTGTACCCTGTACAAAAAACATTTGGGAAAGTAGACTTTACCAGAGCAGAGCAGCAGAGGCTGCTTATGTACAGGGATGGCTTTTTGATGGTGCTGGTATGACTTGCAGAGAACGAGCATACATTCTGTCGCTGAAAGCGTATTCCAAGCCAATGGATCAAGAGCCCCTGGGCTGTGCTCATGATCCCAAGCAGTGCTGCTGGCTTGGGGACAAATGGAAGCAGGGTTGTGATCCTGAAGGCGAGTGCAAATTTGGGCCACCACTGGAAGGCAGAACAGTCAGGTTGGCTCTAGAAGCTGGAATTTACAAAATACTGCATTCAGTCTACATTGAAACAGAAGCTACAGAACACAGAAAATTTATACATACAGCAAGTAGATTTTAAACATACTGGTGCCAAATCTCAGTTTGAGCAGAAGTCTTTCCCCCTGGGAAGATGATAGAAGGCAAAGAAACAAAAGTGAAAATCAATAGTAGAAGCAAAATGGAGAGGAAAAGAGATATCTCTTCATGGTAAAGCTAGATAATTACATAACTGTTCCAAGTGGAACAGAAAAGGTCAACAGGCGGGTGACAGGCTGGTGAGCAGAAAGCTTGTGCCTGGCAGGGGACAATATTTCACAGTGCATTGGAAGAAAAATGAATGATTATGCAGAAGTGACTAAGAAAATGCCAAACTATATGGACAACAAGAGAAGCTGAGAAGACCTGGGTAAGACTATCCCATAATGACATACTGTGATGGTGAGTGACATCCTCTAAACTGCAGGACATTTGAGGTAGCACCAATCTCAGCAGAGTGATGGGACCAATGTGAAAATGAATGATGAAGTTGTACCAGATGGCAGCAGAGGGAGTCAAGGCCAGGACTTGGCAAAGAAAGGGAAAATGTTACCCATCAGCCTGTTTGAATAGCAGCAGGAGGGATGAGATATACGAGCAACCTGGAGGATGAGCAGGACACTACTGAACAGAATGAAAGCAGTGAATAGATACGGATGATACATCTAAAAGGTAGATGGTAAGTTTGAAAACAATGAGATGTTAAAAAGTATAGAGCTGCAGCTGGTTTGTATCAAAGGCCTCTTTCACAGGACTATGTGAGCTCTATGGCCTCAGCAAGGGGGCAAAATGAAAGAGTGATTGTTCAAAGGACAAATGCAATAAATATTCTAGGAGCTCAAATGGGAGTGAAGTTGCAGGAGGAAAGAAGTTCAGCTGTAGCATGAGGACTGCCTGCTCAGCTTGGGAGGCTGAGGCTGTATTTCCAGGCTCACAGCTGGTCATGAAAACTTACTCTTTCCCACCCCTTCCTTGACTGAGTTTTGGATGTGCAAAAGACCTTTCTATTCTGTTTCCTGCAAGGTCTCGGGTAGGGAACAATTCCCCTCTCCCCTTGGCTGCTAAGGTTGTGTGCATCTTTGAAGAGATCCCCATTTTCTCCACCATGTGCTCTGCTGTTAGTCTCCAAACCATTCAGGTTTCACAGAAGTCTGTTATTCTGCATATGTTGATATAACACCCGTAATACAAAATGAACTGCACAATTTGATATAGATATAGAGCACTCAATTATAATAGTTCTTCCAAATGTGAATTATAGAGTATTTGTGGTTGGAAGGGCTGTCTGGAGGTCTTTTGATCCAACCCCCACTGCAAGTTAACTTCAAACCTAGATCAAGACTACTGGGGGCCTTGACATGTTCATGCCCAGTATAGTGCAAGAGTGCTTCTTTCCAGACTTAAGGAGATGTTTTTTCGCCATGAGGACAGCCAAAAAGGTGAACAGGTTGCTGAGAGAGGTTGTGCAGTTTCCAGTTTCGGAGATTTCCAAGCCCAGACTGGATAAAGCCCTGAGCAGCCTAGTCTGACACAAGAGCTGACCCTGCTCTGAGCAGGACCTTGGACTAGAGACCTCCTGAGACCTCTTCCAGCCAGGATCATCCTGGGATCATAAGAGGAGCTACGCATTACAGCTGGTGTTCAAAGCTCCCACCCACACTCAGGAACTGCAGTCTGAATACTGGAGTAATTTATCCATTTTGTTCCTGATGAACAAATAGTCCAAGCACATCTGTTTGTGAAAGGTAATCCTGTGCTTTCAGGCGTAAAGATTCAGCGTGGGAACCTTCATAAACTCCTTCACAGTAAGCAAAGCTCATACAAATTTGGTTTGTTTTTCAGCCATTGCTCTAACTTCTCTGCGAGCTCCTTTGGTACATGATCATCTGTTGGCCCTGTAGACTCCCTGGCAAGCATCCCATTTCTAGGATCTATTATTAGTTTAGATGTTTGTAGGGAGCTGTATCTCCAATTGTTTTTATCCTGATTTTATCAGACAGAAACTGTGATCCCTCCTTTTTTCCTTAGTTGGACATGACTTCAGATTTTTGAAGGGTGTCTTATTGCTTTCACTATCATCCCTCACCTTGTTATTTCACCATGTCAATGTTTCTCTGTTCCTCGTAAAGTCTTTTTTGACAGGTGGAATGCATTTACTTTAAGCCTGTGCTGTGTCTTTAAATAGGCCTCATGCTCTTGATTCAGATGGCTGATAAAAAAAGGATAATGCAAAAAAAAAAAAAAAAAATCAAATGCTGTTAACGTCACAACGGAAAATGAAGACAGTGGTCTTCATCTTGCTTGTAGAGGAATTTGATAAACGCCCTTGGGTCAGTGACTGGAGGGCCTATGCCCAGGGCCAGCTCTGATGTGGTGCACCCATGTCACCTGGGATCAGACTGCTATGCAAGAGGGCTCTGGAAATTCTTACCAGGACCTCCCCTCTCTGTTGTAAACGGCCTTCAAGCTCAAGCCCTGGCCCTTGGTCATCGCCAGAGCCACGCTATAGCTCTGTCTGTGCCTGGCCATGTTTGATGCCCCTGTCCTGACCCACCAGTTGTCCAGTTGTTTTATACTTCAGTTTAGTAATTTCTGAAATTTTTTATAGTTCCATTTATTGAGAAGAGCACAAGGACCTGAACTGAGTAATTTTCTGTTTCTGCAGTTTCGTGCTTTAATAGCAACAGAACTGTTTGTATGCAAACTCTTTAAAAAAATAAACATCTTTATCTGCAGTGGTTGAGATGTTTATTACCTTTGTAGCATTAGATTTGCAGGACACAGTACCACCTTCACAAGAAATGGAATCAATTTGTAGCCAAAGTAGTGATTTTTGTTATTTTGATTTTGTAAGGGAAAAAGGTAACATTTAAAGAGACAAAACATACTCTGACAATGCAGAAAATACTTTAACTGGTAATTTCTCAAATTAAAGATCTCAGTTTGATTGGACAGTGAAATACTGGACTGTATATTAATATCAGACGTTAAAAAGTGCCAACAGTAGTATACTTCTAAGGAAACACACTTCATAGGAAAAATTAAGCTATATTCCATCCAGTTAGTGTCATGGAACAAGATAATCAAATTCCTTGCTTTCTTGTCAACCCAGTGATATCGTGGAATAATTCTTTTTAAATGTTCATCAACAGTCTTTATGCTGGTCTGCATTTAATAGACTGAATCATTTTTACTTTGAAAACAAGTCTTATCAGCATTTCTTCTGTTCGTCTCTTCTTACAAAGTCTTCAGGAAAAAGCTGGTTTTTTGGAATCACATTCCACAGGTTGCACGCAGCGTAGAAACAAAATTCACTAAAAAGGCGATGCAGGTTTGTGCTTTATTTTCATGCAACATTTTTTAAGGAAAGTAAATAGGAAGTGTATTTTGAAAGGAATGGAGCCAGTTACTAGCACATCAATGGAAAAAAAAAGAGCAAAGTTCATCAGGACACATTGATCTTCAGTGCAGTTACTTGTCTGGTCCTTGTTTGAAATGTAGTATCAGGGTTGTGGGAGCAAAATCAGTTATCAAAGGCAGCCGTTGCCATGACTGCTAAGGCACAATTAACTGTTCCAATGCACAGAAATGAACTAAAGAGAGTGACTGATGGCAGCTGCCTACACCAATGCCACGGTGCTACTGTGTACATGGAAGGCAAAGGAATCGCTCTTGTTCTATACCGCGATTTTCAGGAGTAACAAAATGCAGCACATATATTTCAAAGGGAGAAGCTTTCCAGGGACTTTCAATCGGCATCTTGAATTTGGCTTTAAGTTTCCACAAACTGGAATATCCTGATGCAAACTGAATATGGCCCCGTGAATATGGCAGCGGCACTTCAACAGTTCCCTTCCATCTCCCTATTGTAAGAAATTTTTTTGGGTGTTTCTTTTGTTTACCATTGCCTGGGCAGTTTTGTACAACTGTTTAACCACATTATTGGCAATGAGGAAGGGTATAAAATCTGTTACTGCAAGTGAGAAAGAAACATATGCTTAATATGCAGCTGGAAAATTATGATTTTTGAAGCCCTTCACAGTCAAACTAACAAGCTTTTTCCCCCCTACTTTCCTCTGTATCCATAAAACAACTGCCAGTACTGCCATAATGCAACAGCGTCAGGTGGAAGAGGTCAGAGGAACAGCTAAGGGTTTTCAGACCTATAGCCATGGAATGGACAACTCCTGTATGGGGACACCCCTGTGGGGCACACTGGAAACCAAGACACTGAACTCATCTGAATCAACAGGGAATAAAACAAGGATAAATGCGAGGTGCAGGAGCTCTCTAAACCAGCTTTACCACCACAGCCTCTGTAAATGGGGAGCTATGCACGAGAGCTGCTGGGCCCCTCAGCGCTAATCGTATCAGCCCATGCACATGCCCTTCTCCTCTGCGCGCCCAAATCTTCGCCTTGTCTGGGCCCACCATCGTACAGGCGTTTGCAACTAGGCATTTCTTAATTAACTATCAACAACCATGAAAAGCAACCCTGAGTCTTCAGTGCTCAGACTTGCACAGATTTTCTGACTGTATAATTTGCTACAGGTTCAGCGGTGCTACTCTTACTATTCAGCGCCGAAGCGCTGTATCCCAGTGTTGTCCAGCCAGAAGCTGGTGAGGGAGGAATAAAGCAAGCCACCGGGCTGCAACGCCAAAGTGAGCTGGCCAGGGAGGGTGCCTGGACACAGAGGTACCAACAGTCCGGAGTCGCTTCTGCTTTTTTCACGGTGCTTTGTTGCCACCTGATGGCCTCATGCAAGAGTGCAGGAATGAAATTTAAAAAGGCATGTTCTTTAAGAAAGATGTCTTACATTTCATTAGATCTACTGTTAGCTTTAAAAAAAAGCTTTTCAGCACAAAGTCTTTTCATGCCCTGCTAACAAAAGTCTCTGCTCCGCAGGTGATAAATTAATTTTCTTGGAAGTGGCAGCCATAATTGCAATATGTGAAGAACAACTATATTTTATTTGCATTTAGCAGGAATTTCTCTTCGTCTTTTGCAGCTTCCATCCTTAAGATGATGACAAGATACCTGGAAGATAATGATGTCATCAGGCCTGGAATGGGCACTAACACGGCAATGCTGGGATGCTTGATCTATCCGTCCTGATATTCCCCCACCATCCACGGTGAGCACTCCAGTTGCCCCTCACCCAGGCCCTCCTGACCACAGAACCAGGTTTGCTTTGTGTGACATAGTCAATGTCCTTCTTCAGGTGGGGCGCTGAACCACTGGGATGCCCAGCAGGCACCCTGGACCATCCTGACTACATGATTTGCTCATCTTTTTGTCTCTTTTCCCATTTCTTGAGCCTACCTTTCTCTGTCCTTTCCTTACCTTTCTCCACTCCAATCCCCTCTCATTTAAACAATTCACCCCTAATTATCTTTTTCCTAAAGTTTCTAGTTTTTCTTCATGCATATCCAGCTTTCATATTTTTGACACCCTTGCCTAGGTGATCTTGGACCTAGATAGTATTAGTGATGCCGCCAGTCTTGCAAAGCTCTTCTCCCCAAAAGCTTCTCAATGCTGCCTCTGACCATCTTTGAAGTCTGGCTGTTTCTCACGTCACTCTCCCCTAAGCACTGGTGAAACCCAGCCATTCCTCATGGCGCTGCCTGTAAGTTTGGTTGGCACTGTATATTGTTATCTGTCACATGCAGCAAATTATTATGTTGTGTCCAGTCACTGTCAACATCGTTTTCAATGAGAGTAACCTCAGGTCAGGGTCTGCAGCCCTAAAAGCATTTTTTTTCCTGCTCATTCCAGCTAGTTTAGTCACTTAAGAAGCTCTTGCTGGCTGCTTAATTTCTTTTAAAAATACTGAGGCAAAAATACTGAGGCTCAAAAGGTTTGGAACTAAAGGACTGGGCTTTACATTCATTGCCCTGGTGAGATCCCGGTGGCTGAAGGATGGGCTCTGCCTTGGGACCATCAATGTGGGTGACAGAGTTAAAGGGAACATGAGTTAACTCATGTCTGGTCATGGGTATGGATATGAAGGGAAAGTACAGAAACCAGTAGTTGTCACCCAAGACCTTTACTTGCTTTTTGTGTGGGTGGATGAAGATGCTACAAAGAGGACCAGAGCAGGCCACATGCTCATCATACACAACACCTTCTGTTTACAGCAGCTTTTAGACACTAAAAACCCAATGTTACTTATTGGCACTCTGAGGAAAGTGGCTGGGGCACGATCTGCCAGCTCTGCTTAGAAGATCCGTTTCCACAGGTCACTTTTTTCTGGGGTGCTCTAAAGTGTTTCTTGAATCCACAGTCGGAGAACTTCTTCTGAGGGCATCACATGCACCATCATATCACATTGCTCAGCTTCTTCACTGCCACAGAGTATCAGCTGGATGGGGGGCTCTGATACTTTCTGTAAAACAAATGCATTCACTTGAACACCCTCAGGCTGATGAGCTAGTCTGTCTGTCTTCTGCTCTGCCCCACAAACCATTCCTCTCGTCCTTCCTGCCACAACTGCCCAGAGACCCAAGTGCTCAGGAACCCACAGCCACAAAAGCTGCTGCCTGCATGCTCGCTTGAGCTTGACAGCACATTTAAGCTACTGACTTAGACACTCCCCCTGAGTGAGCGAGAAAAGAGGCTGCTTTTGACAACTGGTTTCTCCTCAATGAAGAGCTGAGAAGCTCGGAGCTGGTACCAGGGGACACGGAGCAGCACTGCCAGTGACACAGCTGTTTTGTTCAGGGAGCAGCTGGTCAGGCAGGGTCAGTCCATGCCTCCCAAGCTGCTGCCCGCAAGCACTGGGAGCATCGTCCCTGTTCAGGGCTCTAAGCCAAAGGCAGTGACAGCTGTGCAGCCCACTCATGCGGACTGCTTGACCCCTGAGCTCAGCTCAGCTCATCATACTGAAATGAGCAAGGCTTCCTATGCGTGTGTCTGCTTTTGCTGCCTGCCCATGCTCCTGAGAATACCCAGTACCCAAAAAACCAATAAAGCACAGTAAAAAAAGTTACCAGTGTTTCTGGCAGGACAGCAACGGGACAGCAGGAATACTGAAACACTTTACTTGTTTTCCAGGTGAGGAAAGGCAGGGTCAAAGCAGCCACAGCAAAGCCAGCCAAGGAGATGAGTGCGGTAATCAGCCACACAGATCTGCCACCTGGAAATAAGAGAAGCAGCAAAACCTCTCACAGAAACTGTGAGGACAAATCGCTCAATGCAGTCAGCCTGCACACTCTGCGGTGGCTCTTCCCACCCACCCTGTCAGCACACTCCAGGGAAGGATATCAGTGCCAGTGTAGGAAGTTACACCCCTGAGTCTTCCTTTCCTAACTCCCCCAAGGAACAAACGGGCAGCACATTTGCAAACAAGGCAGGAGATATTGGGTGGAAACAACAGGAAGAGCTGCTGGGGTATTCTTCTTGGACATGACTACACCAGGGAATAGGAAGGAAGGCTGGCTGTTACCTTGTGCCCTCACGCACTGTGTCTGGCTGAAGTTGCTGCTTCTGTTGATTGCCTCGACGTACGTCTGAGCTTTCACACAATAATCAGATCCTGCCTCCATGGTGTCCAGGTGAACCACGGAGCTGACCTCTTTTACCAGCTTCTGCTGCATCTGCCACAGGCCCAGGAGAGAGAGCATCAGAAAATAGGGTAAGGACCTGACTGAGAACAGGAGTGCTAACATGATGCTAGCCCAGACCTTACTGGGAGAAAAGGAAGGAGCAGCAGGAGGTGTCAGAGCGGACTGTGTGAAGAAGAGGTGAGAGGGAGAAAAGCAGCAAACAAGGAAGCACAGTGGAGTGCAGAATGAGTCCACACATGTCTGGAAGGGTAGGAGGGGATGGAAGGAAGGACCTGTGAGCCAAAGAGGCATAGTGAGAATGTTGGGCCACAGCACTAGACCATGACCTACTCCCCTGGTGTAAGGGCTTGATGACTAAGGTCTTGACTGGTTTGAGATTTTGCTGGGATAGCAAAATCATGCCTGTGCTAGCAAGATATGAGTGCCAGAACCTCACTGCGATAGGGGTGTGAGAGCTGTGCCATGACTCCAGAGGACAGAGAGGGGATGGACTGAGGAGCAAGTGAAATTGGTGTGTGCAACTGTAGCACACTTCAGCAACCCTTAAACAGCATATGAACACCAGTACATTATTTTCTTGCAATAAATAGAACTCCGTTAACTGCTAGCAAAATGAAGCTTCTATTCTCAGTCTCCCCAGTCATGAGAGGACAGGTAACAATCAGCTAACTGCTCCTAATTCTTGCTGTCTTGCAGATGCAAAGCCTGCACTCACAGAAGTATTCTGAAGTTTGGAATTAATGTTTCGGTGATTAATATCATATTCTGAAGAAGAATTAACATTTCATTCATAAAAGGCAATCAGGTACAAACCTATACGATTCTTTCTAAGGTGTCAGAAAGCTCAAGGACAAGGTTGATCTCATGTACGTGGATTTCTAACAGGTCATCAAGAAGATCTATTTCAAAAGCCTATTAAGCTAACAGCCATGCGATAAAAAGACATCGGAGCTCTGAGTGCACTAACCAGGCTGCAATGGCCCTGAGCAGGCCTGCCTGTCCGCCCCATCTTCACCCTCCTGTCCCTGGCCTGGAAGCCCCATTTAAGCTCAGCGTAGGACCCTGAGTCCCAGTCTGAGCTATGCTGGAGATGTGCCTGTCTCCAGACCTATCTCCAGGATGGACCTTGGACCTATGTCGTATGTATCTTGTCTCCTGGATGGACCTTTAAGTACCTTGCATCCTTGTCCTCCAGCCCTGTCTCTGGTCCTACCTCTTTTTGTTCCTGGCTGGGGTCCTTGTACAGACCCTGGGCCTGGTTGATCACTTGCCTTGTCTGGGGCTGCTGATGGACCCTGTTACAGTATCTGGTTCTGCCCATTGCGCTAAGACCCTGTGGGTTTGTGTTTCATTGGCAAGGGCACTGCTTGCACTGGGATCACTCCTGGCTCCTGACTTGCCTGTTTGTAGTGAGCAGCCCTGCTCCTTCTGCTTCCTGATAGGAGAAACACTTTTGTATGGTTAAACTGCTGATCCTTTCTCAAAGTGGAAGGGGGTCACGCAGATTTGTGCTCACCACTGCATTACTACAGATGATCTGGAATAAAAATGAAAACTGATACATGCTGATGATACTAAAAACCCACTTCAGAACAGCAAAGGTGACAGTCAACTGTGAAGAGCTGCAGGAGAACCTTGTAATAAAATGACAAATTAAATTCAATACAGACATGTGTGAAATGATGCTCATGAAAGTTTTTCCCCTTCATTTTTACATAGTCAGTGACTCGACCTTAAGTTGAGCATCCCCCCCTCAGAAACAGGAACTTGGGGTTCAGTTTTCATGGAATAGTCAGCTCTGTGGTAGTCCCCCAGGTTAACAATTGCTGGGAGAAGAGTGTGAAGGCTTGTTTTGTTCTATGGTGCTAACCCATAGTGCTCCTGCACTTTGAACTGTGAAGGTTTACTCCCTGCCCACCTTGGTAAAGACAAAAAGAGCTGGGAGGGCTTCCACCTGGAACAACTAAGTAGTCTGGGAGTCCTTGGCCTGGAAAGAGACACACAATATAAAACAGTTAAGCTGCAGAACTCCTGACTACAGGTAGTTGTACGTGCTAAAGTTTACATGGCTTAAAAAAAAATTAATCAAGGACTATTAAAGATACCAATTCTGGTGCAGGGATTTTCTGCACCTGTGTCTCTGAAATCTCAGAAAATAATAGAAGTGTAATTACACACAGGCCCTCTCCTTATTATCTTCCTCGGTCATTTCCATTGCCCACTGGCAGAGAGAAGATACTGGGTTTGACGGTCCCCACAGTCTGACTTTATATGGCTGCTTTCATGCTTTTCTGTTCTTTTGTGCTATGGAAGCACCAAGTTCCAAGGAGAAAAAAAACCTGATGTCTAGTGAAAACAGAAGGACCTGAATGGAACACAAATTGTCACTGCTTCAGTGTTACCCAGGTGTAAGTAATGCTTTCAGCTAAGCAAGTTACAGCTCACTGTCATAGGCAAGCTGTTTTACAAGAAACTTCTGAGAGGACTTTGTCAGCACCTTCATGTGACACCTTAATCTTAGTCTGAGTAAACCAATTGATGTTCGAAAGCAGAAGGTCAGCATAAACACCTGCAGTTCCTGACTTCTGATTTCTTTCAATAGTTGAGGTCTCTGAGGGGATTCCTCTGATTCCTCTTCCTGGAGAAGGAAATGTGGAAAGAACAGACAAGCTACTCCATGGGGGTAAAAGCAACCCACTGGTATGTGCAGGCGAATATGGCACATTGACTCCAGGCAGGTTGTCCAGCCTCACAGCGGGAGCGTGGGCTGGCAAACAGGTCCTGGACAATGACTGAATGCTTTCACTTCAAGTAAGCCCCAAACCAGAGGGTAAAAACTCACCCTGCTTTCCTGGCCCTTCTTCCAATAGACAACACCGAACTGAAAGGCAGGCCCCATGTCTTCCAGGTCCACTAGTAAATGATACCCATCTGCTATGACCTTAATCAGAGGTGGGGTCAGGGAAGCTGCCAACACAGAGAGAGCACCATTACAACATTAGACACGACGCTTAAAAACTGTCTTCATTTTCCCATCTAGGAGAGGAGGAGAAGCAGCCATCACAAGCACAGTAACATTTATCTGGAGGAAGACCATGATTAGCATTGCAAACAGGAGTTTGGCAATAGCTGAGCTGCACAGAACTTGAAAAGTTTTCGATTTTCTCCAGTGGAGGAAGTGTCTGGCCTGAGGGTCCCATGTGATCAACAGCAGCAGAACCAGCTGGGCGACCAGAAGTTGAGACACCAGATTGGGCCAGTTCTTCTGCTCCTGGGCATTAGCTTAGCACCGACATACAGAACAGGAGCTGTGCTACCACTGCTTCTTCACGGGAATTTTGGCAGTTATTCAAAGGTGAAATAAAAAGAAATATGAGCCTCAGGATAACTCTAGCAGTTCTCATGAATTCTGATTTTCTTTTACTATACACATGGTTTTAGATAGACTTGGGCTGATGACCTGCTGTGACTTAAGTTTTTGTAAATGTATGCAAGTAAATCTATAGGTGATTTGCTTCATGCTTTCTTTGACATTCAAAACTTGGTTCAGTCTGGGATTCTGCTGTGAGAAATATTAGTGAAACAATCGGAATCAACCAAGCATGGGTTAAACTACACAGTGTACATTTGTGAATTGGGAATCAAGGCAGTACAGGGATCATATTTGCACTACTTATCTATGCCATTCTTTACCACTCTGTTGTAACTGAAGCTGGTTTCAACCTCCTTGCTTTCAAGAAAGGAAGGAGAGCAATGTATAGGAACATATGGAAGACATGTTCTTAATCAAATTTGCTCTTAAATCTAGTGAATTGCCAATAATACTGAGCAAGATGAAAACATAAAATCCAAGTATGATCATGATGAGTGTGCCACAGATGGGGGCTTGGAAAAGTACTTTATACTTTTAAATTAAAAGCCGAGAGTCTGCTTAACAACAACAACAAAAGTAATAACATCATCTGGAGGTTTAAAACAAGTATTTGGCTAATGTATTAACAAATGGACGTTGCAAGATGCAACTACTAATCAGACAGGAGCTTTTATATTTATCTCTGTGCCAGCACACTGGATACTAACTAACTATTGGAATTTTGATAAATGAAGAAGCAAGACTGACTAAATTGTTAGTTTTAGGAAGATCTTTTAAAAGTGTTTTCCATGTGTTATCATACTTCATGTGTATCTACACCTAAGGCTTTGATATTGGACCTTTTTTAGTCTAGAAGTACTGTGGGCTGTGCTGGTGCCCTGACTGTCTATGAAACACGTACAGAACCTGTGGGCTGTGCTTTGAATTCCTTAGTTCCTCTCTGATTCAGTGCCAGGAAGAGTTGCAAAAGCAGAGATAAGGGAAAATGAGCAGTAGAAACGCATAAGGACGAGAATTTACAGTGGCTTTTCTTTCTGCTTTAAACACTTGTCCATGTATGCATATTCACATTCCAGCCCATTGCAAGCTGTATCCTCTGAACTTTCACAGCTTAGCTGGAGGATTCTACTGAGGTCTCTAAGACACAGGACGAAGCTGTCAAATACTTCACTATACCATGAGAAAGCTGCTGCTTTTCTTCATGAAGAGTGTCAAACTAAGGAATGTCCTTCCTCTCTCTCTGCCTGACAGTGTGGTCTGAGTCTCAACTCTGTGCCACCAGAGCTGCTGGAAAAGAGAAGGACTTTTCAGCTAAAGCACTACCTAGGAAACACTTCCACACCAAGAGACACACTCACCAACTTAGGTGGCACATATGGTGCTGCTTCGACTAAGTGCTCTGTATGAGTGAGGACTGCTTGCTCATGAAGTAGTAGATAACTTCCAGTGACTGATGAAGATCTAAGATCGCGTCAGCTCTGGTCTCGGACAGGTAATTTCTTCCCTGGCTAAAACTGGTGACTACTGCCCATCCAGGAATGACAGTTGCACTCTAATACTGACCTCAACTGAGGTGTTTCACCACAGTTTTTATTGCTGAAAGCCGTTGACTACATGGCAGAGAACAAAGTTTATGACTCCAGAGAAACACTGGAAATAGTATGCTTATTTTAGGCTGCAACGTGATCCTGGGGTTGAGCTGGGACTCCAGCTCTGTAGAAGTTGGAAGGATATGGAGAAAATACCCTGTGTTGCTAGGACTGCAGCAATGCTATAGTTTCCATTTATCTTTCCTCTTCTGAGGTTACTTCATATGTCTGAAAACATGGGAGGAGAGAATCATGTCTGGAAGGGAGTGGGATTTTCAGGATAGCATGAGGCAGACAGAGGGTGACATGGCTGTTTTCTAGAGCAAGTGCTTCCATAGGATCAGGTTCTGGACCCTCAGATGCGACTAGATGACATGGATTAGATGGAGCATGGACAGCAATCCTGACTTATCACAACTCTTTGAAATCAGAGGCAAGAGTGGCCAACTTGCCAAGAGAAATGTCTGGAGACTTCTTACTTATCTCTGAAGCTCTTGAAATTCTGGTGGGCTTGACCCTGCCTCAGGAGGAGCTCAAGTCCCAGAACACAGCATGGCTGTCTAAGAGTGAAACATCCCAACCCAGCATAAATGGAGCTGAGAAACAGGATGTGCTGTGTGCATTTACAGGCTTTGTGTGACATGCGCAGTACACAAACATGCACACGAGCAATCCCTCAACACCAAACTCTGCAAAGTTAACACGATCAATGTAGCTTAAGCCAAACAGCAGGACTCACTTGTGATGCGATTGAAGAAACCTTTCAAGGTGCTCCACTCTGATCTTCTAGCACCAGCGCCTGCCCTTACACGCAGCTTATAGGCCACAGTGGCTGAGATATCCTCCGTGATATTACACACTGTGGCTGTGATGAGTGAACATTCACAGGTGGGAATCCAGCTCTCATTGGCATACTCTCTTTCATACTCCCTGAAGAAGGAAAAGAAAGCAGACAGGCAACAGTTTGATAGGAGAGAGATCTGTGACATGGGATAAGGCTGCTTGCTAGTTCTTTCCAGGTAAAACCAGTACTGGGATGAATACCAGGAGTGTATGAAACCAGTACGGGTGTGTTTTAGATCTTATCTAGATAAAATCTCCCAAAGCCAGCTTGTTCATGAGCCAAATGTAGCATGATATCATAGGAGGTGGGGATAGCCAACGCAGTGTTGATGCATCAAATCCTGCCCACTCACTTGACCTGATCATCCCTGGTAAACCAGAATTCCAAAGCCATACTGTGATACAAGTCATAGCTGAAGATGTATCAGAAACCTCCTGTAATGTGTGTTAAATGTTTAAAAGATTAACACTGAATAAATCTCAAATGTTTTCTCTTCTAAATAAACTGTTGTGAATTTTCCTTACTTTTGTATTCTTTGGACAGAGGCAGTTCTCGTATGAGGGCTTAAAGCACACCTTGAATTACTCAGGTATCTATTAACCTGTAAACAGTTTCAGAATTGGAGCAAAAGGATTGTTTTTCCCCCCACTTGTGATCAACAGTGCTGGAGTATCAAACTTCTCTTACGCCTGTGAGTTGAACAGTGCTCAAGACATCCAAACAGTCCAGGATTTGAAGTCCAAGTAAACAGTGTTCAAAGAGCAAAGAAGAAAAAAAAAACCACAAGTTACCCCTGAAACTCTACAGAGTATCTCACAGTTTCTCCCTGGACGATCACAGGACTCCAAGTTAAGAAGTGCTTCATGTTGGTAGAAAGAATAGAGATATTCTGAGGAGCTGGCAACAAAGCATCTTCACCTAAGTTTCCCAGCAAAAGAAAAAAAAAATAAGAAAGAAAAAAGGTATATGAATGTACCAGGAAAAAAGCTTAGAAGAACGGTGCAAAACTGTTTTGCATCACAAATATACACTCTTTGTTTCGCTACTGTCACTTCAGCATTTGAAAGTATTTCACAGAGGAGAAATGACAACCAAAGAGCAAATAACAGAGCAGTTGGGCTGGCTCTGCTTACAGAAAGGCAAAGCATGCCTTTTCATTATTTCAGAGTTTCATTGTATCAATAAAACAGTGAGAAAAGGTCAGGCTTTTATGAAGTCATCCATTCAGATTTAATGAAGAGTAACAGATATTCTATTGCACTCTATAGACTGTTGCAATAGATGTCATGGTTAGAAATGTGCTATTTCTTTCCAGGCTTCACTGGACTGGACACTGTAGAAGATCCTAGCTCTAGTATAGCTTTTTTCATGTCACAGGATTCTGATAGTGTAAGCACTCGTAGGCTATTATCAAAGTACTTCTTAATAGAATAAACTTATTCAATGGACTATAAATGAAACTACTACATTACTCTGAGATCGTCAAAGCATAAGTATGGGATGGTACCTACAGCATAATTAATCTTATCCTGTGGCATCTTAATGTAAAATCCTTAGCAGTGTTTGGACCATTGCAGAGAAGGCAGGATTCCCCATGGGCACATCCTGCACAACACTATGGGAACAGACTTACCTCTGTTCTGCTACTTTCCAGTCCCCAGTAAATTATGTTCTCTCTGCTCAGCAGGGAGTGGTTCCAAAGGAACTGCTCCATCCATTCCTTCCTTACAGTGGTTCCAAAGCAGTTTCAACCAACCCAGCGTAGCAGAGGTCATTTCAGCACTCTCCCAGAAACAAGGGAACTGTTCTATCACAATATATCTATGTTACCTAAAATATTATTTCCTAATTAATTTTTTTTAATTGCATCTATTTCACTTAACAAGGTCTATCTTCTGTTTGTCTGTAACTGTCATTAAAAGAGGGTGTATTCTTTTAAGCTGTGTTTATGAAGTTAACCAGTTAATGTCAGTTGTTCTACCCAGGATCAAAACCAGGTTGACAAGTCCATGAGCAATATTTTAATGATAATTATTCTTTTAAAGCATTGGAACATCATCAGTCTTCTTTCTGCCCTTAGAATATTCCCTGTACTCATACCTTTATAAAATCACTAATGATTTGGAGAACCTTGATGCCAACTCTCTTACGATTCTTTGGTATAAGTTACATGGATCTGTTGACACAATGCTCAGCTTTAGTTCTTTACACTAAAAGTCAGATATCTCTGGGATGAGAAGCTGTTTTCCTTGCCGTTTAGATAGCAGAAGAGCCACTGTCTGCCATACCACCAATTCTATCGCTTCTGTTCAATTGGGGTCCATACTAGGGTCAAGGCACATTTGTCTTTAAAAGGAAAAGTCTTTATTGACCTTTGCTCTGCAGCTCAGCCACGCATTTGGTCTCTTGTATTCTCCATGCTTCTCAACATTTAGATTGTTTGCTACTACTTTTTCTTTGTATTCCTGGTTTCCATGTCGATTTTGGGAGTTGGCATCCCTTAGAGTGTCAATTATGTAACAGACTGCAGTTACATGATCAAACACTAGTTTTTCCACATGACTCACGCACACAATGATGTTCCAGGTCTGAACAGAAATGAACTGCACTGAGTGTTTCCTAATTTTTTAAGTCCTTGACTTTAGGACTTTTTGGATATATATAATTTTTGTGTTCAACGGTACTGAACCCTTTCTTATTAAACTGTCTAGAAACCAATTTTAAAAACAGAAGATAGTTCCGAATTGGACTATCTACCTTTTAATGGCCCAAGGATAATTTTATATTTGGTTGAGACCAATCTTCATTTCCTGGCTATACTTAGCTTCGCACACTGTTTTCCTGGTTTACTGGCAAAAGCAGTGACTCTTCTGTTGGCACAGTGAGACCTGTCACCTCTCTTCAGCTAAACCACAAAAGTTCATATAGAGACACTAAAGTTTCTTTCTTCCTTTCATTACGAATAACTAAGAGCCTAATGACAGTGTATGTGTCTATAAGAAAAGTTCACTGATTGAAGTTTCTTTTTGGTATTAGTAGATTCAGGTTGGGCACAAATTCTGCTGCTTGTAAGAACTCTTCTCCAAGAAAAACAGGATATGAAAAAACCTAATGCTCATGTGTGTTATCTACTGAGCATACCTGCTGATTTTTACAGGCCACATACCTGCTGTGGCAAAGCCATAGCACACAGGAGTTATTCATTCAGTGCCACGGAGTGTTTGCACTTCAGTGTCAGAAAAGTAAGTCTCCAGCGCTGCAGGTAATACGGTGGTGGGTGGGGTAGAGCGTTATGAACATATAGTTTGCATGAATGGTGCACTAGTTTGGACATCTGCCTTCAGATGAAGGGAACTGCATCCCTCAAGAAAGATATTCTTTACCTTTCGTAACCAAAGCACCTAGAAACAGATATCTGTGTGGGCATAAGTATACACATGTGTGTATGTAGCTGTTACATGTAAAAATGACATTATTTTTTGCTTGTAAATAAAAATACACTAATGTGAAACATATTCAGCTTTAGTATGTCTCACTTGATTGCATGTACAGAGATGTTTGTAACTGCATAACCATGCCCTACTGCAAACACAGTGGACAGCCCTCAGGGCTGAATCAAAAAGGTGTAAAGCTAAAACTTGAGATCTTTGAGTCAGTACACAAATCTAATGGGGTCCCTGAGCAATAAAAGCAATGATGCACTTCCCTGCTCTCTCCCTGGGACCCAGAGCCATGCTGCAAGCTGTAGTCTGGAAGAGAGGTTCATGCTCTTCCAAAATACTGTTGGTCTAGACATAATGTACTCTGTGTCATATCCAAACAAATTATACTCATGGTTTCTCCAATCCATCTGTTGCAACAGCCCACAAAACAATTGCAAGCAAATACACGTTTAACACTGGGAGAAAGACAATTCTAGGTTATATAAACAGGGAAAGCACTGAGTATAAACAGTGAAGTATGTTGTTTCAGTACTAAAATACTCCATTAACTCTGGTCTATGCATTTTGAAGGGAAAAGAAACAACAGTCATACAAAGTGTGGGAGACAACCGGACAGACAGAGCAGGCAGGACCCAGAAGACTGTCAGCCCAGGGCTGCATACCACTTCCATTTGGTTTTGGATTCACAAGCAATATGTAAGTAGCCTCATAGCAAAAGCCAAACTACAGTCTTTCAAGCCAGGGTACTGACTCTTACCCTAATATCTCCAATCATGCCAAAGAAAGGACATGTCCAGATTTTCTCTGTAAGCAGCATTTTTGCCTCCTACCCTATTAGCAGTATATTCCATTTCATTTGTTACACAAAGAATGGATTGCCATTTAGAATGGTGATGACTTCTCTTGTCTAACATTTTTCTTCTCTTTGTGTTAAACATACAGAATCTACAATTAAAAAAAAAAAATTTATGACCAAGTCCAGTACATTTGTCTGCCTTACTTTTCAGTTTAAAATTCCTTAAATAAACCCTGATAAAATTCCATTGCTCTGGGATAGATTTTGATACCCTGCTTTCTTCTGTGAATATAGAGCACAATAATATTTCATCACAACTACTTCATCATTACTTGCTGTTACTTGATCACAACTATCACCACTACTTACTGTTAAATACAAATGAACACTGCAAAAATATTGATAAAATTACCTCTTTATTCATAATAGCCACAGGCTCAACAAATACAGGAAGAAAACACTAACTCCAGAATCAGTGTTACATAGTGTTCGGAAGTGCTTTTCTTCATCTGTGCTTTTTCTGGCATGCCCCTTAAAATTTTATATATGGGGCTGAGAAATCATTCCTTACTGCTGTGCTAATAAGCATTGTCTTTTAACTTCCAAGCACTGTACCGTTAAATCTCCTTTTTCTATTCCGGAGGAAAACAATGTCACCAGCTTCTTACACCTTCCAGTATGGTCTGCCTCTCTGCATTTGGGGAAATTTCAGTGAAGGGGAATCCGACAAGGGAATTCTGAACTCTAAATATTGGTGACAAGAAAATAGAGTAGAGTCTGTAACACCCCAAAAAACTAAAGGAAGTGCTGAAAATGAAAGTCATACATCTTTAACTCCTAGAAAAATAGCATATTAGACAACAATAAGAAATTATGCTAAATAATCTCTTTGGCTGTAACTCCAACCTCAAGGCTCTAGGGGCATCCCCTCCCTCATTTGCTGACTGCACAAACTGACTGCAAAGGGCAAGACCCTAGTACATAACCCCTTGCCTGTTTTTGTCCCCAGCACCCAGGATACAAAGCCTGGACTCCCAGGCTAGACAGGAACGCACCGTCTTCTAACCTGGTGTCTGCTCTGCACAACCGCAGGCGCAGATTTAAACATAAACATTCAATCAAAAAATGCTCTTTGCTCAAAAAGGAGATGGGGACACAAATTTTCACATTTCAGGCCAAGGCCATGAAAATGGAGTTATCGCACCTTTCTCTCCTACTGTCTGTCACAGGGTAGAAGACAAACTTGGACGAGTACACAGCTGAGTGAGGCTGGCGGTCACTGCACACACAGGCAGCATGGCTCCCGTGCAGAAACATCACACAACTACCCTTAAACAAAAATACAGAAAAAATAAAACCAAAATTCTTTACAGAATAGTTGCCCAGTTTTGCCATCTTTTAAAAAACATTTGTTGTAATCTTTCCTATTCCACAAAATAAACTCAGAGCCTATGCCCCTGGACGTGGAGTCAGTGGTTTCCGTATCTAGCAGCGAACAACTATAAATAATGATGCAAAGCATTTTGCTAGCCAAAGAACCTATAAAACTATTTTTTCTGAGACAGAGAACAAAATGGAGCAAGGCACAATGTGAATCAGGAGCTAGGATGGCACGTTTAGAAAGACAAAACTGAACAAAATCCAAGCACGCTGGCAAGCCCGGTTTGCTTTCTAGAGGACTGACCATTTCAAAAACACTCAACCATAGTCAGGAGATCTGAGGTCAAACTCCTTCTAGGAGATGTGTTTGGAGCTTAGCATTTACTTGGAGAAGCAGATTACAAAGTGCACAATCTCCTCCCAAGGTAAAGGTGACCCTCAGTGAACATTTTGAGCTATTAAGTAACACTTTATACTCTTCCTCTCTGACCCTGAACCCACTCCACAGGCAGGGCATCCCCTGCGCTCAAAGAAATCAGCATTAAAAGAGGACTTGAAAGTTCAGCTTCTCACTGAACAGCAAAAGAGCAGAGAAAAATACAATATTATCAAGTTAATTTCCTTCAAACGGAAACACCCCTTTAGATTTCAGAACTGACTTGCAGAACATAGAATTTATGGATTGTCTTTTTCATTTGCTTATTCTAGTATTAATTTTAGGCAAAGAATTAAAATTCAAGATCACCTGATCTCATACTATTTGGCTTAAGTAGAGGTGTGTTTAACAAAAGGACAAGGGACTTTTTGTTTCTCAAAACCCTTCATTTTCTGACTTGAGTCAACTGAAGATAATTTAGCCATTTACCTGTGAGATCTGGTGCAATCAGAGCGCTGAGGAAGAAGCAGATAAGCTTTAGTGACATTTTGCTCATGCTTGTCGCCTTTTCCCACATTCATACCCTGTTGCGCAGCTCAGAAATTTCCCTACCCTAGACAGGGAGCCCTGTCTGAGCCAGCCATGATGAGAGTGAAGCGGAGACTCCAGGGGAATATCGCAAACACCTCTTCTCTGCCTGTCTGCGTCAATGCCAAAGACGTACATACATTGTTTGTGAGGGTGTAGTTGCAGGGAGTGCCCGGGTAATGTGATGCCAGCATTTCTTTACAGGTCTGTGCAACTGCTCTATGAGATGGCATAACTCTGTTTCACTTGGCAATTACATGTATTAAGCAAAGACATTATAAAGAGGAAACAGGATTCACTGGATATTTCCACATAGTTTATATAGCTGTAAATTCTCATTTTTCTGCTCGGCCTCGAAATTAGGTAAATCCTGTTGCTTCCAAGCCCCAGGAAAGTTCTCCAGTATTACTAAGGCATGCCTGTAACCACAGACCTTGCACAAAGGACTGGTGAAGGATTGTGTGCCTCTGGGCTGGCAGAAGGGAGTTGCATGCTCCAATTTATCTTCAAATACTATTTTTATGGTAGCTGTGTTGGGTGTGACTGAGGAGGACATTCTGTTTTCAGATTTGGTGCGGGCACATGCATCGCAAGGTTTCTGCATCCTCCAAGGTCCATTGCTCTCCATCTCCCCTCTTGAGAAAAGGCAGGCTCTTCAGCTGGCGGCAGCTCTGAGACCTTCTCAGAAACCCAGATCGCTTGCTGCCTCCAAGGCTGCAGCAGCAGGTACCTTTGTGCCTGTGAGGCTGATTTCTTCAGAGGCCAAGGGAAAGCCAAAGTTTAGGTGGCAGCTTTTTATGTTCTGCCAAAGGGCATTCAAATTAAATTAAATTCTGACTGTACAGATAATGGGGGAAAAAAGCCAAATCCTACTAAATGCTTTCAGCACTGATGAAAGTGAGTATTAGAAACCCCTCCTCTAAAACCTCTTCCTCCTCATTACAGTTTGTCACATTTGAAGGGGCTTTTATTTCTTTGAAAAATCCTTTCCTTTCTGATACCTTTTAATAGCAAATACGTGCTTACTGTTTTCAGTGGTGAACTAAAGGGATCTGTCAAAACATGTTTAGTCCATATTTTCTGAGGAAAGACAAGATCTTTTATTTATTTATTTATGAAAGAGTAAAATTAGTGTTCAGTTAATCACAGGTTTCCAGGTTCTCAGACATGCAGGAATAGCACAAGCATCTACGGCCCAGTTTGCTCCTTCCTTCTGTCCTCTCCTTTCCTTTCTTCTTTCCTTCACTTCTTCCTTCCTTTCTTCTTTATCATAGAATCATAGAAAGTTTTGGGTTGGAAGGGACCCCTAGAGGTCATCTAGTCCAACCCCCCCGCAGCCAGCAGGGACACCGCTAACTAGATCAGGTTGCTCAGAGCCCTGTCCAACCTGGTCTTGAAGGTTTCCAGGGATGGGGCCTCCACCACCTCTCTGGACAACCCGTTCCAGTGTTTCACCACCCTCATTGTAAAGAATTTCTTCCTTATATCCAGCCTAAACCTACCCTGTTTTAGTTTAAAACCATTACCCCTCGTCCTGTCACTGCTGTCTCTACTAAAAAGATTGTCCCCATCTTTCCTATAGGCTCCATTTAAGTACTGAAATGCTGCAATCAGGTCTCCCCGCAGCCTTCTCTTCTCCAGGCTGAACAAGCCCAACTCTCTCAGCCTGTCCTCATAGGAGAGGTGCTCCAGCCCTCGGATCATTTTTGTAGCCCTCTTTTGGACCCACTCCAACAGTTCCATGTCCTTCTTGTGCTGAGGGCTCCAGAGCTGAATGCAGTATTCCAGGTGAGGTCTCACCAGAGCAGAGTAGAGGGGCAGAATCACCTCTCTTGACCTGCTGGCCACGCTTCTCCTGATGCAGCCCAGGACACGGTTGGCCCTCTGGGCTGCCAGCGCACATTGCTGGCCCATGTCCAGCCTTTCATCTATCAGTACCCCCAAGTCCCTCTCAGCAGGGCTACTCTCGATCCTTTCATCCCCCAGCCTGTATTGATAGCGGGGATTACCCCAACCCAGGTGTAGGACCTTGCACTTGGCCGTGCTGAACCTCATGAAGTTCACACAGGCCCACCTCTCCAGCTTGTCCAGGTCCCTCTGGATGGCATCCTGTCCTTCTGGTGTCTCAGCCGTACCACTCAGCTTGGTGTCATCTGCAAACTTGCTGAGGGTACACTCGATGTTGCTGTCCATGTCATTGATAAATATATTGAACAGCACCGGTTCCAGTACGGACCCCTGAGGGACTCCACTCGTCACTGGTCTCCATCTGGACATTGAGCCGTTGACCACTACCCTTTGGCTGCGACCATCCAACCAATTCCTTATCCACCGAACGGTCCACCCATCAAATCCATGGCTCTCCAATTTAGAGAGAAGGATGTTGTGGGGGACTGTGTCAAAGCTTTACAAAAATCCAGATAGATGACATCCATAGGTTTTCCCTTGTCCACCTTTGTTGTTACACCATCATAGAAAGCCACTAGGTTGGTGAGGCAGGACTTGCCCTTGGTGAAGCCATGCTGGCTGTCTCGAATCACCTCCCTGGCCTCCATGTGCCTTAGCATATCTTCTAGGAGGATCTGTTCCATGATCCTTTCCTTCACTTCTTCCTTCCTTTGCTTTCTCTGCCCTCCCTTTCCTTTCCTCCTTCCTTCTTCATTCTTTCTGTCCTCTTTCCTTCCATCCTTCCTTCAGTTCCCTTCTTCCTCCACTCCTATGTCCCCTCCTTCCTTCATCCCTTCCATCCCTTCTTTACCTCCTTCCCTCCATCTTTGGGACACTCTGAAAGGCACATACTTCTGTATGTTTCCCAAACACGAGAATGTTTTCCTGTCAGGTAGAAGGATGTTCTCTGAAAGTATTTCATAGCTTTCAGGTAAACTTCTATCTTCTTGCTCTGTATTATCCTAATCTCCTACTATTTTTATCAAACGTCTCTACTGAGAGCCAAAAGGTGGGCATTATGCTGAGTGATGTCATTATTGCTGTGAAATGCATGCAATGTGCATGAGGAAAACAGATGTGTTTAACAGTGTTAGCAATAAGATATCACGCTTTTGCTGGGAAACAAAATTAATATGTGCAGAAGAAAGGCAAAATTTAATTGTCAGTTGAAAACAATCTGTTCCTTTGTGGTACCAAGAAGGTATAAACAAGGCAATCCTGGGTTTTGAGCTATCATTCGGTTAGGCCTGGGTAGCATATCTGATTCTTCACTGGTTTATGTCTTGTGGTGCCATAAACATGTGGATGTATACACTCTAATTAAGTATTCAGATTGAGAATTATCTCAAAACCCACATGATCTGTAATGAATTATGCCTTATATCATTCACTTTATTACAGAAACATATGCACAGAAAAGCATTTGCATTCAGTTTGCAAGAAATATATTGGGAACAGGTACACAGCTAGAAGTTTTCCCTTCCAAAGATTTCTCACTGTCTGTGAGCCAGTCAGCCTTGTTTTCAAAGGTGGGAAAAATGAATACAACCCCATATCAGAGTTAATGATTTATGAGCAAGAAAAGAGCTAGAGTGAGTCTCCCATAATAATGAGGATTGCAACCGCCCTGAGTTATGAGCAAGACTCTGAAAGGAAAAGTGTAACAATACTATACTATATTTCACTCCTTGATTACAGCCACCTAAGGCACAACATAAGCATAGGATTGGATGTGTGGGGCATCTGAAGAAAACTTGAGGTGGAGGCTGAAGGTACTGCATATACAGGGCTAAGCTGTGCAACACAGGAGGCTTGGGATAGAAGGGATTATTCAGATAACAGCAACAATAGAATAAAAGTGACAAAATGCCTTCTGAGACTTTCCCTGGTTTTGAAATGCTATATGGAAATGCTTGGCTTGAAAGAGACAGAAGTACTCTTTCAATTTTACTGTATTGCTTTCCAAATTTTATCAGTTTTATATGTCATTTTGAACTTGAAATAAGTGTTTTGATAACTTGTCCTTCACAATTATGGCTACATTAATGTTTCTTGAAATATTTTTACATTGTTAAGCATGTACTCCTAAAGATAAATGTTATCAAGTGTGTATTTCTAAAGATAAACATCTGTCTGATCAACTCTGGTTTGTAATGCTTGCCTTGAATTTCAACTAATTCAGGCCAGTAGTTAATGCCAATAAGGCTGCATGTAGAGATCTGATTCAGTTCTTTTCTCACTTGCAGATTTGTGGTGTTGGATAAGCAACCTGATTTGTCATCAGAAAACAGAGCACTGGACTTAGTTAACACAACAACTTAAGGAGCTAAGGAAAAACACTGAGAAGAAGATTAAAAAGTCACAGGTCAGTAGAATTCAGTCAGGTCTGGAACCAGATTGGTGGGAAACTATGGATAATTTCCAACAGCAGCCTGCTTTGGAGGTATTCTGGATTATTTTTGCTCATACAAATCAACGCAAAATGTTGCAAAACTATTTGGATGGTTGGTTTAGCACAGTTTACCATCAGCATCACAACCATTGGCTCAGGAGATGAACAGAAATGGAATTCTGTTGCATCAAATTAAGCTGATATAATCTACATCCAGAAAAGAAAGAGACCGTACAGACCTTGATATGCTGTTTCAAGTCATCCACCAGCTGAACCTTGTCAGGAAATAGTGGAGACCTGGATTAAAAGGAAATGTGTGGAATATGTAAACAGATTTGAGCTTTTGGATTGCTTGATACAAATAAGGACTCCTAAAATAAATTGGCAATAAATTCATTTATTAATCCTTGGGTAGACTTGGGTTTGCAAGTGCAGATCAACAAAAGAAAGACAGAGACATACTGTGGAATTCGCCATGGAGTTCTAACGATTTTAGTAGCAGCTCATGAGGAAAAAAAGCTGCCTCTACTGGGAAAAGGAAAAAATGACGACCCTAGGGCCTGTGAGTATAGTTTGGTTTCTAATATGTGTGATTGAATAGGGGAATTCTGAAATAGATCATGACATATGCCAAACATATTTGCAACAATGATCATTCAGTTTGTAAAACAGAAGAAATCAGCAGTAATGCAAAAGGTAAGGAAAACAGGTCAATTATTTGCTACTATTCTGGAAAAAAAGTATTGCCCAGAAGGCCATTTACAAACGTAAGGCTTGCTGATAGATATGTCAGCATTTCCTAAGGGAATAGCCAATTTAGAAGGATATCAAAGCAAAATATGTAAATCTGATTGGTTTGGTTACATTCATAGTAAATCACAGCAGTTTAGCTGTGCGGCTAGCTATTATGCGCAACAGATCTTCTAGGTGAGTGGAAATCACAGAACTGGTTAAGAAAGCTTGAGAAAAACCAAATGTGCTGGGGAAGAAGTAGTTACCAAGTTGAGCTATGCAACTGGTTGCAGGAAAAGATAATATATATGAAATAGGCGCTTACTCAGAAATGGGTTTGAAATGTGCGCTGCTAAAACTTGAGAGGGAATTACTGACAGCCAAAGAGATAACTGTCAAGAATACTTGCTTGGATTTCCTTATGATAACAACCATATATAAAGGCCCAGTCTGTATCACATGAATTCTTTCTGAGAAAACTCTTTTAAAGATGTGCATCAGGTAAAACAAGAAGTTGACAGACTGTTTTCAGTGATGAATGGTCCTGCATCTGGGGACAGACTTTTGGGACTGTTGCCACAGTGGCAGCCAAGAATAGTGTTCCAGCAAAAGATATAGAGGGATAGCTTGTACCTAACTCGGAGACTCAGACAAATCTTTTCTGTATCTAAAGCAATGATGACGGAGACCTATTCTCTTTGCTCGGCCTTTTTGGATAAGATGCAAACAGCAAAAAGGCACATTTGCAAAACATGAACTGGAGGCCTTGTTGAAACTTGCCAGATAAAGTAAATTTAAGGGAAAAATGGATGAACTTGTACTTCCAGTGTGCTTTCTGGGTTCGTTGTGACACAGAATGGGAAACTCAAGTTGCTGCTATGTAAGGAAGCAGAGTGGTCTGGCTGGAAATCTGTTCTCCTTTAGAGAACAGGTCACACTGCCCTGGCAAAGAGTATCATTGATATTGTAGGAAACCAGAAAACTGAGTGGCAGATGCTCTCTATTAACCCCTGCCCTCCCACCACGGGAAGGGAAAAAAGAGGAAGAGGGAGAGAGACTTACAAATTGAGTATAAAAACAGCTTTACTAATTATACTAATAATATTAATAATAAGAGAAATAAAACAAAATATACAAAACTGACACTGAGTTTGCTGGAGTTGGGTCCCACCAGCAGCTGCCAGGCAGCACCAGGAAGCCCTGGACTGGTTTTGGCAGCAGACAGGAACTGGACTCAGGAGTGCACGGGTCAGAATCTGGATCAGGATCGCAGGTAGAACAACAAGCAGGGTCCTCTTCAGAAGTCGGCCATGGACAAAGAGAGCAAGACCCTCGTGATCCCCCAGCTTTAAACTATGATGTGTATGGCATGGAATACCGCATTAGTCAATACTGGGTCACCTGTTCTGTCCATCCCTCCCTGCAAGTCCTCACTTGTGGGACCTAAGGGGTCTATCAGTGACCTTGGCTGCTCTAGTAATAATTATAAACAGGGCCCTTTTTCTGCATTCCCTTCCTACCATCAGCTCGGTAAAACTATAAAAGTCAGGTGTTATCAGCTTTGGAGCAGACAGTCTCTAAAATATGCAGCCAGCTTCAGAAAAATGCAGTTACTTAGAAGAACTTAGCTGTAAGGAAGATTCACTAAAAGAGAGTCGGTTCTGTTTTAACCAAAGCCAGGACACCTCCTCACCATTTATCAGTAGAAAAGAGAGAAGACATTTAACAGGTAACTGAGAAAATGCATGAAGAAATGCGTGAAGAATTGCCACCTTAGTCCTGGAACATAGACTTAGCCAAAAAATACATAGCCACCCTGGTTCTCATGTGAATTATAGAAAATGTTTTTAAATTAATTTATGGCTTTGTTACTTACTGCAAGTAAGCAATACTGCAGAAGCCATACCTAATTCAATTTGTGTTGTTCACATGTGGTTATCTGCAAGGAAAATGGATTGAAGGAGCAGAAAAGAGAAGACCCAGGTGACAATTTGAAAAGAAAGCTTTCAGCTTTCAGTCATATTTGAAAAGCAAGGGGACAGGGTTTGATGTAACTACCTATCACAGCCTCTTTGTTATACTTAGATATCCTGGTGGATGCTAAAACATTTGAATAACAGATTTATTTACGTATGTTTTGTGACAAGCTTATGTTGCAAATCGGTGGCAAAACCTAAATAAATGTGAACAGTTTAGTAAGCGGTAATTTATTTGGACTCAGTCACTGAGGAAGAAAGTCCGTCTGATTAGGAGAAGACTTGAAGCCTTGCAAAACTGACCCACGTGTTTGTAACTGTCTTCTGCAGACTTCTGCAGGACTTTGATGTTATTGCAGAACATTTGTTAAGGAATTTACAAACACTGCAAAGCCATTACATGGGATAGGAGGGAGAGGAAAACCATATTTTGGGAAGCAGTGTGTGGCTATCATTCTCAGGGTTGGAAACATTTCTAGCAACTGCTCTTATTCCAGCTTCCTCCTAGTTCAAAATCTGTTTGTTATTGGAGACATGATTGTCTGCAATGCCGTTGAAAAGTAGCTTAAGAGTTAGCTAAGCTCATTGTGAATACAGTAATTCTGATCCTGCAACTATTTTCTTGGACAACGCAAAGCTCAGTGGGGAGGAGCAGAGCTGAGCATCAGGATAAATAAGCTGCTGAGCTTCCTGCTGCTGGTAAATGAGCGACGTAGATCTGGCTGAATCAGGTGTCTCTACACTGCACTTCAGGGGCATACCAGCTACTGCTGTTGTTTATGAGTTGGGAACAAGGCTGACAGAAGAAAATAAGTTACTGGAGGGAGCAGTACTATATTAAAGAACAATTTTAAGTTCTTCAAAGAGAAATTATAGCACTACCTGAAAGACAACCCTGGCTGTGGTTAAATCTGTAAAACATTTTCAAAGCTCTTTATAGGGAAGAACTTTGGTTGGGACAGGCAATACATCCCTGAAATAGCCCTTTAAATTCAGGAGTCTTGAAGGATAACTTTAGTACGTGGCTGGAAACACTGCAGTGCCGTGCTTTCATAGCTGCTTACGGGCTTCAGCATATAGGTAATACGAAGTTTTCTCCAAACTGGAACATTAATTGCAAATAATGCTTTAAATGGGAAAACAAGGAATTAAGTTCTCAATGAAATGAATGGACTCAGGAAGAGATAGTTATGTCCTGTTTACCCATAATTAGTCAAATAACAAGGCTATCTGTTTTATCCACCCAACTCTCTCCCAAGATGTTAATCTCTACTCTTTCAATGCTTCCAATTACGTAGGTATTGATTTACTCCTTCCATTGAATGGCAGTGTATAATATACACAAGATGAGTACAAGAGCTGCTGCTGTGGTACTCAAAATGACAGTGGCCAAACGTCTGATTTTCTCTTTTGCTCTTTCAACAAGTATTTTCTCTGTGAGCATTAGAGAACCAGTAAGGGATACAGGATAGACTCTCAGGAGCTTACACATCAGTAGGCATCTGGATCATGTCAATGGGCTAAGCTAAATAATTCTGTTCAAAACAGGGCCAAAAGCTCTAAATAAGATTTTTACGTTCATATGATCATTATCAAACCCCTGATCTCCTTTGTTAAAATTTGTGGAATTCCTGAAATCAGAATGAAATAAAAAAGAACAATTATTCATATTTATTTAATACTTGTAATCCCAAAGGAACTCACAGGCTTACTTTCACATGCAATGATCTATTAACCCTTCACTGAAGCTGCTTCTATATATGCAGTGAAGCCTAGCTGGCATCTAATAATATAGAGCAGTGTACACAGAAGTATATGAAACTTTCAATGGACACCAGTTTTGGACTGGCTTTAACTACCCTAAGAAATGTGAGGAATAGTATGGAGGTTCAAGAATGTACAGTGGTTTTGGGGTATTGAAGCATTAGGCTGCACGTGCTCGGTGTGCACCATTTTTTCTCTTGGCACTCTACAGAAGTTTTCCTAGAGCCTACATCATAATGAGCCTGTGTCTATTTTAAAACAAAATAGCTTTGTCCTGGCTATTAGACCTGGTTGTTCACTCTGTGCTGACAGACACTTGGGCTGCAGAGTGAGGGAGTGATGCCTTATGCTCCTGAGCCTGTGGGCCCTACGGTCAGGAAGGGAGCTGCTTGTGGTGCTACAGCAAGCTATCTAGGAGAGCTTTAGCTCTGCTCCTCTTCCAGTTTAGTTCGAAGAATTTTGCAGACATAATTTCAGACTGTATCAATACGGTATAGAGATCTGGGAAAAGGGACTTCTGTGAAGTGGAGAGAGGGACTTTGAAGGAGCAAGTACCTCTTGCTCAGGGTTCAAAGCAAAACCACAAATGAACGATATGAGCTTAACACCAGAATGTTGAGATAAATGAGTGAAAAATTAAGGGAAATTATAGTTCTGTCTAATCCTTGCAATTCGATTTTACGATGCGCTGCTTTGGTCGGATTCTTGAACAAGTTGGAATTTATTTAATGAAGTGTTTTATTATGATATGCAGAAGAGTTGACTTTCAAGAAAGACCCTCAGAACAAAAAATTAAGTTGTTAAAATGTTTGTGGTAATCTATTATAGAAAATAGCTTTTTACCGCTCTACAAATGCTACATTACAAAATACCAAAGGATGGGGATAGAAGGAAGGGGACATTAACTGTGAATCACAGAGAGGGTGACAGTGGGTGCTAAGTGTTCCCGGGGTCAACAGGATTTAGGAATTGCTTCAGTGGCCACTAAATGTCACTGTTGCTCCACAAAATGGCTGTAGGCACCTTACATTGTCAAAGATGACTTTTGAGGACAAAAGCCTTTGGAAGGTATAATACACACTTGTGAATGTATTAATGTTACTTCCGGATAAGACATATCCTCAACTAATCCAGCTAAGAGAAAATATTAATTTTATAAAAACAGGCACATTGTTAACCCTGTCCAAAAGATTTAGAAAAAGGGAGCCTGTTTTTTCTTAAAAACCCTTGATTTCTGGTATGTTTTCTAGAATCACAAATAGAGCAAACTCAGGGTAGGTTTTTTTTTTCCAAAATTCAGTAGAAGTAAGAGAAGTAAAATAAGGCACCTTTATATAAGAAAAAAATTGTAGAATGTATTATGGAAATCTCCAAGAGATACATCCGACAATTCAGTGCCGAAAGATAATCTGGGAGTCTTGATTTTGAGAACAAGCCTAAATATAAATTCTAGTGAGGATTAGTATTTTCCTTTTTGAAAAAAGTATCTGTGGGTTGGATGAATGTTTAAATAATTCAAACTGGTCCTAGAATCCCAAGCACAGTGAACAAGAAAGTCTTGCAAAAGACACAACAGAGCTACAATTAACAAAGAAGATACTTTCTTTCTGTAGGGTGAGGCGTTTTTGAGAGTTTTGCTGTGCATATAGCAGTTGCTTTTCATTAATTCCATCTTAGATTTTCCAGAAGTAAGGAAATAAGGGAGGAGAGTGTAGGTCAGAAGAGACGGAATCTAGAAGGATTTTAAGAAAAATTGAGTTAACGGCAAAGAAGTAAGCATGCTTTGAAATATTTATGCAGGTGTAGGAGCCAAACTGCAATATTAAAAGCCTCCTGGAGTTAAGAAAATGTACGTAAGCATTCACCTAAGGGACAATTCTTATTATAAATCATGTTTCTTTTCCTACTCATCTCTTTTTTTGAATCTGGTTATTTCTCAGGACACTAACATGGGAACTGCATATTTGTTTTTATGGAGTTCATCTCCTCCAAATACTGTCATTTTCTAAAGCAAGACCTTACATTCTATGTTTCTCTACAAACTGAGCCAAATTCAGTTGCATGAGAGTCAGTCGGGGGAGAACTTCTTCCACGTATGAGGTTACAGCCTGTGGCTGAAGAAGTCATTGTGAGATCACTAATACTAATTTTTGACTCTCAAGTCTCTTATCGTACTCAGTACTAGGGCACTTGAATGCCTTCTGTAACTGCAAAACATGCTCATAAAGATAGGTTTACTTCTCTGATTTTCAGAAGCTAAAAATAATATACAATTCAAGATTATATATATATATATATGATATATACTGGGACTCCATGAGTGAGAACAGATTGGTACTTTACTGAGTAATTTAAAAAGAAAGACTCCAAAGCCATGTCTGTATGGTTCCAGTAACCGCCTGTAGAAGTCTGTAAGATCATCCGTACTGAATACAGGAGTGTGCATATGGATGTCTGACTCTTCTTAATGTTTGTAGGTTTATGAGAGAGACCAACCATTACTGTCAAAATTTTTTGTCTGGCCTGATGCTCATTTATTGGCAGATGAATATAGAAGTAAACTCTGAAAACACTTCTCACTTAGATTGCTGTCAGGACTAAGGGTGAGAATATAAGAATTTTTAAAGAAGAGAATCCTGTTCGTGCTGAAGATGTCTTCAGGAATAAAAATTAAGAGAAAAAAAGAAATCTGTCAGATAGCATAGCTGTGACCAGTAAGAATAATCCCTGTGGTATTCGAAAACAATATTCTAGACAATTTAAAAGATATGCTTAAAAGCAAGCCTATTAATTCTACCAAATTAGCTCAAATTTACATTTCCTACTTTAGTCTGTTACATAGGTTCATATACTACTCTTCTGATCATCACAGGCTGCCTAGCTCATGAAGTGTTTCCCTTAGAAGAGTTTCTATTCCATAACATGGTGCTACTGCTGCTGAGGCTGTAGTCTCTTAGTTCCCCTAGTCTCTAAAAGGTTGCTTGAAAAATATTGAATAACTGTTGCTATTCTTTATGGACTTCAGTTACCAATGCTCCACAATTCCTGGAATGACATTTTGCTCTACACCACCTGAAGTCTGAGAAGATCAGAAGGATTCTCTGACCTCTGCCTGACATTAATAGCTTAGACAAAGCTATTTTCCATGTGGTAATAGCTGAAGTTCAGCCCACTTATTTGATACCCCTTACTCTTACCCTCACACGGGAGGTGAGCTTCTGATCCAGTCACGCAAGTTCGCCACCACCTGCTGACATCTGTCTGCAGTCCTGACTTGAGGTGAGACACCACACATTAAATTAATGGGTGGAGAAGTGGAAGAGGAGGAGAAGAGAGATAAGGTGCCTACAGGGACAAAGTGCCTTACCCTCTGTTAGAACTCTATGCTACAAGCACATCTTTGGGAACAGCTGTTATTAGCATAAACTTCATGATTTCTTATTACTAGATGTGAGCATGAGGAAGTGAGTAAGTATAGGCAATACACATTGAATTATTATCTTCAAGTTAGCAGAACTGACCTTAATAAAATGTAAAATATAGTTCTGTCTCATGCTTCTGTTCAAGGAGCCTGCTAATTTCCTTAACATTTGCACGGAAGAGAAGTTAAGGCAACCTTAACTTAACTTTGAGCAAAGCCTGAATTTCTAAGGGCCAAAGTGTCAGTTTTCACAGATCATTGATCTATTTCAAAATAGCCCTAGCCACTTTGAATCATTAATGAAAGGATCACATTTTCTGCTCTGAAGGTACAGTGAACAGTGCAGGCACAGAGCAATGTTTTGACATCCTCCCAATAAATTTAGACTAGATACAGTCTCTGAAGTTTTATGATTTCTCTGGTCATCTTCTGCTTAACATATCTCAGAAGTTCTTAACTCCTGCCTTTGATTGTGCCACAGCTCTTTCCTGTGATTCAAAATGGAAAGAACCAGAAAGGGGACTCTTACGAACCTCCCCCTACGTAGCTTCAGCTTTTGTCCCAACCAGAGATATTTTATATACAGCCAGATTCTCATCTCAGATAATAATTCCATTGCATTCAGTGGTCCCAAAGTGACATCCCGTCTCATTTTTACTGTTTTGAGTGACAGCAGCTGCTGGTTCTGTGAAACTCTGTGTGAAGATGCAGAACTGAAATTGCCATAGTATATCATTTCCCTTTTAAAATTAGCTAATAACATGGATTTTTAAAAATGTGATCCTGCTCATTATGAATAATCATCTATCTGATTTACAAACAGAATTTACATGTTTCCGATGAAAGGCCTCTGGTGATGTCTGAGCGAACCTGCTAAGACAATATGTAAATTATGATCTTTCTTTACAATATATAAAAGGTGATCTTTCTTTTTCATAAAGCTCATTGTTTTAAGGACTTGGAGAAACTGTAGACCTTCAAAATGCTTTTACTTGGAAAATTTCTTTTTGCATCTTAAGATATCTAAAGTGTCTGTTCTTCTAGAAAAGCAGTAAAAAACACAGACCAGAATGTATCCTTCCAATGTCTTCCACTGTAATCTATTATCCAAGGCCTTCATGCATACTACATCATCAGAGCAGTGCTCTTTGATGACTGCTGAGTTCTTTTATAAATTATTCATCCATCTTTTTGTATCACCTACTGTGGCATTAGCCAGGGACAAACAAATATCACAAACATGGCACCAATAAAAAAAGAATGCATAATCAGTCTCTAAAAATTCTTTGTATTCTGCCAAGTCCTGCACATCTCTGTAGAATACTAACAACCACTGGATCGCTCTAGTTTGAAGGTCCCCTTCTACAAAAAACCATGTTGCTAATGCTATTTGACAAACTGCAGCCCATTGTCTACTTTCATAGATGTGATTGATTCCTTTTAAACATGTGGTTTCTTTTTTGTGGGGTTTTGTTGAGTTTTTTAAATTTTAATATTAGATTTTTAAATGTTAGGAACAGTTTAATTCTTTCATTGCTGATGAATAATAGAGACTTTGAAACACAGGTGGAACAGCAAAGCACACAAAATCTTGAATGAAAGACATACACATGCGTGCTGGTGCCATTACTACTGCATTTTCAGTAGGGTGAATGAATTAAGAGAAAGATAGGGAAATGTGGGTTTGTGGATATTAGGAAAAAGTACGCCAGTATGTTGACACTACTTTAGTAGTACAGATTCCATTCTGTATTTCTTTCTTCAGAAGGATGGACACTCACTTTTCATTCCTGGTCTACAGCTTGGAACCTAGATATCAGAAGAAATGTTCAGTAAAGCCACAAAGATTTTGGAGGGCAGCTTAGAACTATCTTGAGTATTGGAGAAATGGTCTAAAAGATGATAGAATGAAGCAGGGGTGAGTACAAGAAAGAGGGCATAGTTAGATGAGTCAATTGCACAGCTAGAAGGTGGAAAAAATGTATTACTCTGCAACTCCCCACTAGATCTACACCATCAGTAACTGAAGTGCAAGCAAGAATCGCTGACTTGGGGCTACCACAATAAAGCAAGTTCAGGAATGACACAACTAGCAAGGGTCACACCCAAACAATTAGGGATTACATAGGTGTCCTGCCCTGCAGCTACTGAGCCATATTCATGTCCCTATACAATTTCTGAACACAGTCGTAGCCATTGTATGTGTAACAAGGAAAAATTCACTGTTCTGGATGTCAACAACATGAGGAGGATTTTCAGAATAGATCAATGAGAAAGGAAGAGTTACAGAACAAAAGATGGTACACGGTAGGAAACAGAGCAGCATTTCCAATGTTTTTTTTAGAAGAGGTTAATGCCCAGTTCTCGTACCTTTATTATGCCATTGCTGAAGTTTCTTTTCTGCTACCATCTAAGGTAGTGAGCACAGTAGATCTGATGACATAGACAGTATTTTACAGTTAACCTTCCTGTGGTAAACACGTCTGTTTGAAAATTGTTCCTTCCTTCTTTGCCTTTTGAAAATGTAGTACTTTTCTGACTCAAGAGATGGGAATGGATGCTTTCCATCACTCTACAATCTCAGGTGATCTGTTCCTCACTAAGGATTGAGCAGTAAAGTGTAGAGATGGGAGAATGCAGGCTCGTTCATTGATTCTTCTACTGAAGTAACATGTATGCTATCATTTGTAGTTCCTATGACCTTCACTTAGTACTGTAAATAATTTCTTGTGCTTTATCTTCATTCTTTTAATTAGCACAACCTAAGAATTCCCCTCGAATTCATAAGCTGTTTCCTATCGCCCCACCTAAGTTATAAAGTTGTTCTCAGTAACCCAGAACGTAAGGGATTCCTTTTTTTTTTTTAATGAAATTAAACTCTGAAAACCCAAACAGCAAAGAAATGAGGCTTGTGAGGAGAACAGAACTGGAGATAAGAGCAAACAAGACTACAAGGACAGCTTTGATCAGATCTAAAGCTCTTTTGTAATTGCTGCTCCCCTAGAGTCCCTGCACAGCATTTACAAGAGTATTGGAACATGTTTGATGGTGTTTGGCTACCATGCTGCAGCAATGGCAAAAACACTGCCTGTATCACCAGTGCAACCAAATTCACCAACCTTTCTCCAACAGCGAACAGATGTTCAGCTCTGCCACGAACAGGTATGCCAGAGACTCCTGGGGAACCCCCCAGCCTCCCCCATGAACTGTCAGTATCCTGTGGATCCTAGGGCTTTTATTATCTTCTAAAGGCACAGTATTTTTGAATATCTAAGTTCAGACGGAAAAGGTTGTCTGCCTCATTTTTTTTTTCCTATAAGTAATGTTCTATTTTAGTTCCTGTTGCTGCTTTGTCTTTATGAAACATTTCATTCTTGGTTTTTCCTTTGATTCATATATTTAATGAGGTATAAGCTTGGCTGTTCTTCTTAGCTATTATTCATTCAATGAAGACTAAATAAAACAGTGCCAAACCATTGAAACAATTTGAATTTACAAGGTGAGGCACTCCTCTAAATGATGAATGGCAGAGGTTTTGATTTATTAACTCTCTTTTCCGCATACAATGATGACTCCATGAATAAATGAAAGGAGTTTCCTTAAAGCTGAAATGCTGCCAGTATACTACAACCATAGAATCCAGGGAGTTTTCTGTAGCAAAGGACTTTGTGTCACCAAAGCAGATGGCTGTTCTTTCTAAAACCATAAAGTCTATAAAAGCCCAAGATAGAAATAACTGAAAAACAGTGCAAATACAAGCGTTAGGAGTCACCTCTCCATTTACAAATGTCAGATTATAGATGTTTTGGTGGGTCTTAAACGAAAAACCTGATAGCTGCACTGTACTTAACTGAAGTTATGGGTTAACTCTGCATGGAAATTAGAACAGGTTTGGTGGAAACTAAAATGAATAAATAAACCTGTTATGTTTTGTTTTCTTTCATATTAACTTTTTATCTTTCTTTTGTTTCTGGTAAAGATGAATGTTCTTGCAGTCATGAAAGATCTACTTGCATGTAATTCAGATCTGAGCACCTCCAAGAGGAGGGAAGAAACCATGAGCTCCAAACTTCAAGCCTCATTAGCGTCCTGTGTAACCCTTACTCTGGATGTAACGGGCTCATGGCCTTGTTGCATTCAGTGTAGTTATCTATAAAGATGAACGATGTCAGAAAGTAGAATGAGGAAAAACTATACAGAGTATAACTGAGATTTTTATTTTCCTTTAAATGCATAACTTTGTAAATATTTCTTCTCTAAAAAGGCAGCAAATATTGCCAAGTGATCTAGAGTGATCTACATATTGTGTTATCCCAACATCAGGCATAAAAGGGTAAAAAATTATGCAGTGTGTAATCTCATTAGTGCTGCTGTGAAGCTGGCATAAATTAATTCCTCTAACACTTTATTCAATCGTGAAATACAACTGTAGGGAGTATACTTAAACCGAAATAAAGCATATACTAGAAAAGGTTTCTGTCTGCAGCATTGTTTCTGACTAATAAGTCTAAGAAAAGAAGAGTCTAGAAAAGAGGAAAGGGAAGCTAGCTCTCCAGCTATTATCTTCTCTGCAGAGTTGACATACACAGGCTCATTATTGCATTATGTTTTATTCAACAAAATCACTTTAATGTTGCAGCTTAAATTGAATTCACTATAGCATCTTCATCTCTTGCCTCATGTGTCTCAAGTGTCTGCTTGCTGTTTGCATTTTCTTCAGAATTATGGCAGGGAATCTTTGGAAACAGCAAAATTATATGCAATCCACAAAACAATGCGGCTGTAATGGGGTAATCGGCCTTCAGCGTAATTAAAGAAACATTCCCTCATCAAAGTAATTCTGCAAGAGACCTAGAGGCGGTATCGTACAAATCATCCACTTAGTAAAATTCTTTATCTGATTTGCATTTAAAACTTAGTTATGCAAATAGATTTGCTCAGTGGATCGCAAGAAATGTAATGACGTAAAAAAACTACAGTGATTAAACAAACCTGCTTCTTCTCCATAAATCATGGTGTGCAGTTCCCTTTTATTCACCTAGAAATATTTCAGTTAGTCTGTTATATAAGGTCTTCTGGAAGAGAGGAATTCCTCTGATGCATACACGTAGTCACATACGACATCCACTCTGGACAAGACAGTTCTACTTCTCCGAAGTAAAAAGATCCCAACACATGGGGCAAGTGCCTTTTCCGTATTGAATGATTTGTATTAGAGTCAAGGACTTACATTTGCCATTTTGATCGGAAATATCGATTCTCAGTTCAAATTAAAGCAAACGGCAGTGAATGGGGACATGTCAGGGAGAATTACAAGCTGTATTTGTGTTTTGCTGCTGTTCTGTAGGTACTAATGCTTCAGTTCAGGTGACCTTTTGTCAAAATATATTTTTTGTTTCTTTCATTGTTCATAGTATCTCTACAAACATAGTACTCCTATAGCACTTTTTTAATAGCAGGGATAGTCCACTAAACCGCGTTAATCTTTCTCTTAAACACCATTTCAGTACATAAACTGATGCATTTTAGACAAAACAGTGTGTGAGGATGAGAAGAGGAGGCATACAAATGTCTCCTTCAGTCAAACTGTTCAATATATACAAACAAACAGCCTGTACCTTACTACTCCTGGACACACCATGTTTCGGTTGGAGTATCCCATGGCTAACAAACTCTGGGACTGGAGTTTGGGGATTCGCAGACATTTAAGCCAGACCTCTAGAGCCACTTGTTTCAGCTGCCCCGAGACACAGTCTTGAACAAATAACCGGTCTCTTAGGATTATTCAGACGGTAGCTGTTAGGTGACCTTCTGTCTTAAGCACTGGGAAATCCAATTTCCTTGAAATGTGTCATTGCAGCTGCTGCCTCTGCTGTGTTGCCATGCTCAGTCCCTCCTGTTCCTTCCCTAGGCCAGGGTTCTCTTGCTGTTCCCTAACACCAGCTTTGAGACGGAGCAGTCTTGAATAGTTCCAACCCTAAAGGCCTGAGTGAACACTCAGGAAACGGTGGAGGGAATAGCAGGATTTCTGTGTTGCAGCTGACGAGCTTACATGCAGTCAGGAAGGATCTGACACATGGATTTTTTTTAAGAAGAGAAGGTTTTAGTTTCTGTTGAGGTAGAAGAGGTTACAAATTGATGGTTAAAATTTTTTAAGACTACTGGGTTTTGGTGATCAAGCACTCCATTGGGTTGCTTTATTTTGATGCTACTGGGAAAACAGGGTTCACTTTTCCCTGTGGTTTACCTTGTGAGAATTTCTAAGTTTCTCTGGTATTGGTACACTCCCTTTGCCATTCCAGGGTATATACTATATATATATAGTTAGTCTGTAAAACTAAGATGAAATATCGTTATCTACACCTTTTACTAGATTTGCATTATGTGAGCTTTGATGTCAGGGGAAAACATGGAATAATGAAAAATAAGCACCAGAACTTATGATAAAATATATGTTAAGCATTAAACTCTGAAACTTGTGGAAGACTACAGGCCTGTAATTCCCATCAGTGTTAATTTGCATCACATAAGTGTCCCCCAGGCACTATAACTTAGCAGCACATAAAGAACAAAAGTAGAATTCCCTTTGCTCTTCTCCCCCCACCTTCCCGTTCTCCACCAAGTCTTCAGAGAATGAGCGCTTTCAAAGAAAACCCCAAAAGAATGTGTGGGTTCTCTGGCAACGCCGGAAGAGGAAGCAAGCAAGAAGCAATGAAAAAATTGGAAGGGACTCAACCAAGTATTAAATCTTGACTTTGGAAACAGGCTAAAAAATACTAGAGCTAGCTTCAGGAGACAGGTCTGGGAAGTAACTCTCTCCACCCTTGCTGCGAACTTTTGACATTCTATGCCTCTATTCCCATTTACGTGAGGGGGAATCAATATTGTGATGTGCGATGACAAATGTAATGCTTCAGAACTCGCACATGAAGTGCCAGCGGGTGATGTAACAGTGTCTACCTGTTTTGCCGTATGAAGATTTCTGTTCAGTGCAAGGTCCTTACAAACCTTCCCCACAACTTCACCACAGTAACGCTTCGGTACCCTTCCTGCCGCCCCGGGCGCCTCACAGGCCCCGCGCTCCTCACACCTTCCCGCCTTTCAGACCGCCCACGGGACCGGCCGGCCCCTCCCTCCCAGCACGCAGGGCCCACGGGCGCGGAGCCCCTCGCGCACAGGGCGGTCAGCGCACGCGCCTCGCTCCCCAGGGCGGGCGGCCATGTTAGGGAGAGGTGCTGCTGGCGCTCTGCGGTGAGGAGGGGAAGCGGCAGTGTGACGAGCTCTCTGAGCTCGGCGTTTACTCCTACCCAAGAGGGAAGGCTGTGAAAGAAAACATTCGAGGAATCGTAGTACAGTGCAGAGCAGAAACTGTGTTTTAAACATACAGAAATATAATTTTTATTCACTCTGTTAACAGCAATCAAATCCTGGATGTTTTCAAAAACAAACGTGTCTGAATTCATTTGAACTTTGATATCTAAATTGTAGTTGACTATTAAAGCTTCTGTGTGAAAAAGTAAACCTGTGTGTGAAAAGAAAAATTAAAAGTTTCAGAAGAGTGGGCAGTGTTCTGAGTGAAAACTTCTGTGTGAAAAAGAGAAATTCTGTGTGAAAAGAAAAAAGCAGTGTTTCAGCAGAGTGGTCAGCGTTCTCTGTGAAAACTTCTGTGTGAAGAGAAAAGTTCCGTGTGAACAGAAAACTGCTTCAGCAGAGCGGGCAGTGTTCTGCCTTGTTCCTGTGCTTGGGTGCTGCGGCCTTGCCCATGCTGGAAAACCAGGCCCGAATAACTCGGTGTCTTCCAAGCAGGATTTTGAAAAGCAAGAATATGTGCAGCAAAGATGAGAGAGAAACAGAATATAAAATATCTGCAAATTAGCTGGGTGTTATTTATTCTAGGTATTGAATGAGTGAGAAGTCTTGGAAGAAAATATGTGAGCAGTCACTGTCATGAATGGCTGCGTCATCAGCCACGGTCACAGGCACTTAATTATAATGTGCTTATTTTTCTAAGTCAGGAATTAAACAAAACATGAGTGTGCAAGCTTCTTTCTTTTTAAACTTTGAAATATTTCAGTATCTCAGCAGCTTTCTCACTTCTTCTTGAGCTATTTACCAAGCTTGGTCACAGTTTCAAACCCCCTGAAATCTAACTCTTTTGACAATGCTGCTGTTTGTCAGTGTTTCCCATCTCTAAGACACGTAACAACATCCTGTCTAGCCACAAGAAATGGCTCTATACAAAAATCAATTAAAAGAATTCTGGAGTTACTTGCAAGGAACATTGGCTGTATTTTATTGACAGAGAAAAAATGAGATATTGTAGAGTGTCCCTTCGAATTCCTTGCAACCCCTACAGGAGGTGCGAGGGATAGTTGTCATACAAAACTGTGAAAGATGGTGTAAGCTGTTTGGTTTTTATTTGTTACTGTGTAGTTAAAAAGACTGTGATTGGGGAGGACATGTTGTGGTATCCAGGTCCCGAGACTGTCCTCTGGATCAAGTTAGACACTCTGAAAGGAGCGGGACACTGTGTGCCACTGAGACCTGTGTGTGCTCCCTGGGGTGAATTTTCCTTTCGGAAGCATGGAGCTTCCCGCAGCAGCCAGGCAAGGAGGGAGGAAGGACAGAGGTGCAGGATCCGGCGTGGGGAGATACCAGAGTGGCAGGCAAACTCCTTTGACTGCAGAAAAGGTCCGTGACTGTGCTCCTGAAGCAATGGGAAGATTTTTCCTGTCTGGGAAATACCTTATGGGCTTACTCAGTTTAAAAAGCCTGAAAACTATGGGAGTAGAAAGACCAAAGTAAAAGATACATCTTTGCAAGAGAAAAGTAGGCGTTGGAGCAAATTATTTTCGAAACCTCATGTATTGTTTCAAATCTTAGTGCTGAGTATGGAGGTGGTAAAGAGAAAAAGATCTTTCATAGTACAGAACTCTCAGGCTTCTAAATTCATAGTTAATTTTAATAAACCACTTTATTTTAATAGATCTTCAGCAACTAATGGCCTTTGGTGTGCTCCCTGCAAAACATGAGGCAGATGCATCTAACAGCATAAGCGATGGTTAAGGTCAATATTGTGTTCTAAACCGTTTTTTAAACTTACACTGTCTGTGGAAAATGACAAATTGCATTCTTTTTAACTACAATTTCTTTTCAACAGATGAAACTTAATGGGGTGATTTGACTGTCACTTTCTCCAGTCAGTAACTATTGAGAGAAATAAACCCACCTGTGCCAGGATTACCAGTATAGGTGAAATCTGGATTACACCACAGTTGTTTCTGAGAGAAAAACACAAAATCCCGTCATGCACTTTTTAACTACAGTTCAGGTCAGTCATGGGTTTATTTGTTTTGGGACTGGTGTTTTTCAGGATCTCATCCTAATTCCAAATTATTTCTTCAGTCAATCCAGCATATTCTATTTTTTAATGCAGTAACTGAGTGACAAGTAGGTAAATTAACATAGTTGGTCTATAGAGTTGACCCACATCACTTAAACTGAAGTTTGCCATTTCCTGTTTGCCACAGTTCCCCTGGAACAGTCCTGTGGAAAACACTTTTCTTAAAGCTCATGCTGTGAAGAAAATAAAACAAACCTCTCTAAGCTAATTTTTCTAGTGCATCTCACTTTTCCAAGTCTTCAGCCTTTGCAATTCTCTTCTTCTGCCTTCTCAGACCCATGTATTCTTCAGGGATGTAATATGTGGTATTCTTTGCACACCATGAAACTGTGTGTTTCTGGATATGTTCATCCATTAATTGAATATATTTAACATTCTTTCACAGAGGTAACGAGAGCTGGCCACCTGTGAGACAAAGGCATAATTTGACAACACTGGAAAAAATACAGTGATGTTCTTGAGACAATTTTTCCCTCTTGTCCAAATTGTGTGTGAATTTATTTGGGGTAACTTTAATAATCAAAGTCTTCCTTCAAATTCACTTAAATAAATGAGAAATAACTATTGAAAGAACTATATTTAGTATTAATTCTTCAGGCCAGTTCAGTGAGATGAGAAAGTATATAGCTTAAGGATGTCACAGTAAAATAGCTGCTGGTTTTATACATTGTTTTGTATTCTATAATCCAGCTTTAATTTCTAGAAGTACATTTACAATTTCTAGAAGTACATTTACCTCAGAGTAATTACATATTTTTCTTTTAAATTCAGAGTTGAAATGCTTTTACTTATATACCTACAAATATGTGTGCCACGACCTTTTTTTCCTAAAAAACCCACAAATAGAATGCATTGTGAATTGTGTTCATGCAAAAGGGTTTCATACTTCCACAGAAACTGCAGAAAGTCAAATTATTAAGCCATTTTGGCAGACAAATCAGTCTGTCACTTTCTGCTTGTCCTTACCATGTAACATCAATTCAAAGAAACAAAGGAAATTTCCTTGTTTAGTTGGTGTTCTTTGATGTGAAATATATTCTCTGTTACCTTAAAAAATGTTTCCTGAATGTATTAGAGAACTATATAATTCAAAGGCGAACAAATGTTAGTGAGGTTTACAATGGGGCAAATAGCGTTATGTTATAACATCTGATTTCTTGTGGAATGACTGGTAGCACTACTGGCATAAGTAAAAGGAATAAAAACCATATTTTCCAACCTCTGGTTTTACTTTCTTTTCATGTCTCAAGATCGCAAGAGATCATGGCAGACAAGCAGCCAAGTCTGCTTCCATAGTACCAAAGTGTCTGTATTCCGTGGGGAAGATATTACACAGGACGACGTGTCTTGCAAGTACATGCGAGAGGACTGGAAAAGGCCCTCTGAAAAAGGATAACATTTCTTTGAAGCTGGGGGAATAACATCTGCTGGGAATTAGTCACGGTACTGTGGGTTTGTAGAGGAATGAAGCCAGACTTGGGTGGAGATGTTGTCAATAGTCAAGAACAGATTGAAAGGGCCATATGCTACATATAATTCATTATCCAACGTAGAGTTAAAAAGAAAAAACAAACAAGAAACCTGCCCCCCCAACCAAAACAAAAACACTCACCTTCCCTCCCTGCCCCCTTAAATTCAAGTACCAAGCTGATCTTAAGTTTGAGATGGAATAGTTTAATCAGATCTGCACAACCTTCTACGAAGAATACTGGTGGGTCATTTCTAGGCTACAAATACGACATATTTCAGATTTGCCTTTACACTTGTTATCATCTACATATCTGCTTATAGTGAAGAATGGTCTGGGCAATCTGGAAATCTAACAGCTCACTCCATTTAGACTGAGCAGGCTGGACTGGTAAGGCGGCCAGAAGTACTAGCGAGCTATGACATCAGCAGCTCTTCTGGCTTCCACTGAGAACCTTGGTGAATTTTTGCAGAATACATAGATTCCACTGATTTGGTACTTTCTTATGAGGAAATACACTGCTAGAGGTAACATGTGAACAGTCCTGGACTTTGCTTTTATTCCTTTATTGTCTTACTCAGGTGTTGCCTTTCTTCAAATTGCATTGTATACTGCAGGAGGCAGAGGCCGTTTGTATTTGAATTACAACATTCCTGAGGCTTAGTTGGGCATGAGAGACCTAACAGGGCAGGTGGCATATGCTAGCCTAACATGCCCACCAAACTTGCAATTTAATTATGTATTTTGAACTGGCTTACGTTAGCATAATACAAATACATGTTCTATCACCACATCTGCTAGCTCGAGACTGGTATACATAATAATTATTTTTTTTTTAGCTTAAAAATATTAAAGATATATAAACCAAGAAAGCTGCAAAAACTTCGTAATAGGATAAAGGCATTCTGCTGTGGCAAATTCACATAATCAGCTGTATTGTACTTGGATGTCCAATGCAGTGAAAAATAGAAAAGCCTTGAACTTTTGTGTCTTTAAGACCTAAAGAGCAGCTCACGAGACACTCTTACAACTCTGTATTTTTGCGGTGTGCTTCAGTTGAAGGAATCCTGTAGAGTACAGTACAGCAACTCTGGACTGACTAGTTTCATGTGAAACAGTGACTAATTGGTGCTGGTAGGTTGCTGGGCCCTAAGAAAAAAATGAATTACCACATTCAGCAGTGGTCTGTGAAACTCCCGAAGAGGTGAGGAATGCGTGATGATACCTGCTTTGAGCTGGGCATAGGAAGAAAAATGAGCAATGAATGGCTCCAGTTACAAGTCTACTAAGAGCCTACTACATGAAGAAAGACTTCAGGGCAGCTTTTCTTACCTCTGTTGTGTCCTGGCTGTACAACACCAAAATGTTACTTTCGTTCATAAAGTCCTTGCCATACCCATGTAGTGTTCTGTAGGAAATCTAGGCATAAGATGGCACCAAGGTGGATATAGGTTTACCTATTGGCAAAGGTTTTTTCCTTTTTTTTGTTGGCTTTTTTCTGGGGGGTGGGGTGGGAGTGTGTTTGGTTTTGTTTTTTTCAGTTATACGTCTATTTTGTGTAGCCTTGCCAAGCATTGTACAAGTTTGCAATGCCCTCCTATGGTCAGTCTTCATATACACAACAATGATCTGTTGTTCAAAATTCAGCATTAATAAAAAGTTTTCAGTGGGTTTTTTTTTGGTTGTTGTTGTTGTAGGGTGTTTTTTTTGTCCCCGAAACAAAAGGCAACCTCCTAAAATGTAATCGATAACTTGCTTCCAGCTGAACTAGTTTTCTCCCTTCCAGTATACACATAACTGGAACAGGGAATGTACAATGCTACATATAAGTGAATTTAGTATGTAGAAATTGCCGTCTCTTCTTAGTTAACTATTGATTTGGGGAATTTGTGTACTGAGTTTAATCACGTGTGATGAGAATAGATAACTTTACTTAATTCGTTTGAATTTACGGTATATAAACTTGATGCGAGGTATCTGTGTATTAGGAGTAGAACTTCCTGCTAGGAGTGGTCAATATCTTCCCTAGAGCTAGGAATTCAAACTGCAACTCTGTTTTACTGGGGTCTCTCAGTTATGAAGTTTTATGTGGTAACACAGATTTTGATCTTAAAAAAGTCAGTTTAGCATTGCAATCATTGTACATAACAATATGTTCTGGAAATGATGCAGACACTACTTTTCATTGAGAAATGAAAGATGATCCTGCCGGTGTTAGCTAAAGCCTGAAATTTAACTGTTGCGCGCGGGGAAAGTGCAACTGCCTTCAAAGGTGGGAGTTTCTTTGCCTACTGACTATGAACCTGAGTGAGGAAAATACTCTGCCAAAGTAGTAGTTGAAAGATTGGAAGAAAAGTCTTCTCTTACTTGCATTTGAAAGTCTCACCAATGATTTAAAATTAATTATTGTAAAATATTTAAAACAATTGAATAACAGACTTCATAGGTCTATTTAAAAATGATGTCACAAAAAATCTTTAAGGTCTCATTGCTTTTGTCCACAGTCTTACTGTGAGTACTTTGTCTATATAGTGTTAATAAAATCCATCTTTGCTCAGGTGATACCAATTACTCCCTGGCCTCATAGGTTACACTATTAAAGTTTGTGATACTCTAAATTTTAATCCTATTAGTTTAGTCCCTGAAGAGTCATCTCCCTCCTTGGTGTGTTCATCCTCCATGTATTTCAAGAAGGTTATTTTTCCCCTCTGTGACTATTTAGTCAAGGTATTACACATTAAGTCTTTAATTGTTTCTTCTGAAGAAATCCCTTTAGCCCAATTTGTGGCTTAAGTATTTGTGCTTATTGACCAAAGTGCATCTTCAGTACAAATGGATGCTCTTACTGCTAGGTAAACACTCTTTAAATCAACAGGATAGCTTTCAAATGCATGTGCTAGGCCTTTTCTTAGCTCTAACCTTGGCTAGATTCAGCAGCTACCTGATGGTCTTTCACAATTTTTTGCTTGTTTTTCCATGGTAAAAATCTCAGCTGCTAGCGTTGTGCTCTGTGAGTGGTACCACTGACTGCTTTTTTGTTATTCTTATACTGTGAAAAAATAATCCCCCGGAAAAGGACTGCAAGACAACTATTTAATGTCACTAACTAAAAGGAGACTATGCTAATTCTTTTCGTAGTGGAAGGATTTGGACTTTTGGATAGCCATTTTCCAGTATAGTTCTCTTTCTTTTTTCCACCAAAAAACTATCAAATGCAGTTGACAGTCTGACCTTCAGCTACTCCTCAAAGTAATAATCAAGTCCACGATACACAACTGAGATGAATTGTAAAGAAGTAACTTTTCTGCTTCAGATTTTGAAGCCCAGAATGCCTTTCGCACTGGGTCGTACCGCTGTCAGGACTAATAGCCTGACTTGGTCTGTGGCACTGGTGAAGTGCCTGTAGAGTAACAGCACCTGATGCATCTGGGATCAAGCTGTGACCGTTAAAGTCTCTGCTAGCTTAATCAGGCAGCACCGGTGCAAGGGAGCAAGGCTCCCTTGTGCAAGGGAGCATCAGGCAAGGTTGTAAGGGCTATGCAGAGGGGTTAGGAATGTCACAGTTGTTCAGGATCTGTTGGTAGCTCACCCTTTAAATAAAGAGCCGTAACTTAACGTATTATTGCAAAAAATGGCTGTAGAACATGTATGGGGCAACATTTTACATGAATGAGAATTACAGAAGTATCTCTTGAAAGCTGCGGGGTCATTTCTTCCTCAGTCTGTCAGAAACGGATCAGTTTCCAGAGCTGGTCTGTGCAGAACATGCAGTTGTGAATCTGCTTTTGTAAGAGAAACAAGAACGGAGGACCTCAACTCCCATTTGAAAAATGCTTTTTCCTTACATTACTATAATTGAATTTGTATAACACATAAAACCAAATAGAAGTAAATTGCTGGGGCGGGAAAGAAGCGGCAGCTTGAGTGACGGTTGAGAATGAGCAGTGTGAACTACTGTGGCAATTGTGCTGTGTTGCACAGCTAGTGTTTGAAATGGTTTAAACCTTTTACTGGTCAGGGTGCCTCGTGGCTAGGGACAGATTTGCAAAAAGAGGAGGAACACCCAGTTGTATTACAAAACTTTGGGCTTTAGAAATCTCTTTTCATGACAGGGTGATATGATACACTGCTTGAAATAGCTCTTTTTCAAGTGAGAGATGGGATTAGGTGACCCCAAAGGCTCCTTTTCAACAACTTTTTCTGTGTTTTTTTATCAAAATGTCTTAAACTGATACCATTCAAGGCTGTAATAGTTTTGCATATCTATAATAAAATAATGTTTAAAGATAGGGGGAAACTAGCAGACCTATCAAAACATTTGATAGGGAGATAAAATTTGGTGTTTATTTAACGTAATCTCACACAGCACTTTGTTGCCTATGTAGAGAACTGTTTTTTGAGACTTAGATTCTGTTCTTTGCTTTGGTATTTGTCTGGAGTGACTAGCGGGTCAGCCCCTTAACTTATGCCTCGGCCTCTCTGCGGACAAATGTCTACAATAATTGCAGATGGGTTTCAAGAATCCATGTTTCTACTGACATGTGAAAACAGGCATTGAAAAAATTAGAAGCAAACAAGATTATGTAAGAATGTAAGAAAACCATAGATAAAATACAAGCAGTTTCACAAAAATTATCCAGAGGTGAATGCCTTATAGTATAATGTAGTGGACTGTATTTGTACACAACTGTGATATTAAGAGATGGATTTCTATGAATCAGATCATCAGCATACAATGTTGATATCTTTTTATTGGTCTTGGTAGATCTGCTGGGCTGTATCCTCAACAGCGCCGAGGGCAGAGTGAAGTTATAGTGGCTATATACATCAGTCCCAAGACAGATGATCTTTGAGGAAAATTATGCAAGGAGGTGCTACACAGGGGCAGCAAGTATGGTGAGATCTGTCTCTTTAAGCACTTAAACATTATAGTTGTATGAAATACTTTACTGAAAAAAAACTCTGTTTATTTGTCAAAGCTGAAATGTGGAGCATTCATTCTTCATTAAAAGATTTTGAGTAATAGCTTTCAACTTGGTACCTAAACTTAATGGCTTGCCTAGGTGGTACAGAAATGATCAATCAAAACATAACAGCTAATGCTGTGCATGTGTTATTCTAGCTGCTCCAGAAGTCAGCAGTATTATTAAATTTAATGGCTTTTCTCCAGGACTTCAAATTCTATGGCAGTTAACTACTTCCTTGTGTGATTTGTACCGCAAAGGTGGAGCTGTTTAAACACTGTTGATAAATAAAGGGGAGACCTTTAAAGCTGTGAGGAGCAGAGGCTATATCTCCATTTTAAACACATCATTCAGGTCTAATTAAAATGCAGTAAATGAAACTGCCCTTGCTGTAGAGTGTGCTGGCACATGCCAACAAAGCATCCTTGAGCATTGTGAAACCCAGATGCTGGTGTCAGTGCTCAGAGCAGAGCTGCGGCTCCCCAGGGCAGGCAGGATTTGGGGAGAGGTTTTTGGAGGGTCGGGAGGCATTCATCTCTACTCCAGTAGGTGTGTGCATCTACCCCGCCCTTGTGAGTACGAAAGTGTCATGGCTAGGGACCCCACCGCCCAGGTTCATTAGTTCAAAGCAGTTCTTCTCCTCTACTCTGCCCTAGTGAGGCCCCATCTGGAGTACTGTGTCCAGTTCTGGGCTCCCCAGTTCAAGAAAGATGAGGAGCTACTGGAGAGAGTGCAGGGCAGGGCTACGAGGATGAGGGGACTCTAGCATCTCTCCTATGAGGAGAGGCTGAGGGAGCTGGGCTTGTTCAGCCTGAAGAAGAGAAGGCTGAGAGGGGACCTTATAAATGCTTATAAATATCTGCAGGGTGGGTGTCAGGAGGGTGGGGCCAGACTGTTTTCAGTGGTGCCCAGCGACAGGACAAGGGGCAATGGGCACAAACTGAAGCAGAGGAAGTTCTGTCTGAACATGAGGAAGAACTTCTTCCCTCTGAGGGTGATGGAGCCCTGGCACAGGCTGCCCAGGGAGGCTGTGGAGTCTCCTTGTCTGGAGATATTCCAGACCCACCTGGACAAGGTCCTGTGCAGCCTGCTCTAGGTGACCCTGCTTCAGCAGGGGGATGGACTGGATGACCCACAGAGGTCCCTTCCAACGCCAAACATTCTGTGATTCTGTGATTCTGTGATTCTGTGATTTGCCAAGTCAGCCAATCTGGCAGCAAAGACTCCCTGTCCTCTTCTAGGTCGCTGGGTCCCACAGTGATCTGCAGCATCCTCACAGGAGCCCAAGCCCTGGCAGGCACACCAGCCACGACGCCAGGCTTTGATCTGCCCGCGGCCTCTCCCGCACCCCCGTCTCTGGCGAGGGACAGGCAACCGCACTGTGCCCTCCGCTCTGCCCCAGGGCTCCGCAGCATGGCTCGACCCAACCCAGGGCATGCTGCCCCTGGCCCGGCCCGGCCCGGCCCGGCTCCCGGCAGGGTTTATAAGTGGCTGCGGGCGGGCCGAGCTGGTTGGGGGATTGTTGGTTCCTCGCAGGCTGGGCTGTCGGCCGGTGCCTCCGGGGACGTCCCTGTCCTCCTCCTCCCCCCACCCCCCCTGGGTTCGGTTCGGTTCGGCTCTGCTTGGCTCGGCGCGGTGCCAGCCGCTGCTCGGAGCGTCGGCTCCCTGCCGTCTGCAGAGCCCGCGCAAGCGACGAGAGTTACACCTCCGGCGAGTGTCTGTCGGCCGTCAGGGCGGTGAGGGGTTCCCTGTTGTAAGGTCACCGCTGGCTCTGAGTTGCAGCATGCTCTGACTCTGCTGCTCTAGCTGGCAGCTTTCTCACGGTTAGGTTTGCAGGGGTCCCGAGGGTAGAACCAGCATAGTCCCAGTGACTTAATCTGGACTGTGTAAAGACCAGCGTAATCTAGCCCTTTAATGTTTATGATTTCTTGGTCTCTTACCTCCCATGGCAGATTTCCTAACTTCTTGTCGGAGGTGTACACTGTCCAGTGGCTTACCTGACTCCTTGCCACTGGTGTGTAGAGTACCATATGCGGCTTGCTCTGTGTGGGGCCAAACTGTGAATTAAATATACGTCTTTTACTGTAGCTGCTTGTTCTGCAGTGTACAGCAGGGTTTTTTTTCCCTTTCACTTTATAAGGAGAACAAATAAGGCACTCTTTTGCTTGGTCCCACTTTGTAGAGGATGTTTGACTGATTTATTTCCATAAAGGTGAAAGTAAGAGCTTATAATTCTGCTGCTTAGAAAAATGCATTCTGGAAGTTTAGGCATTAACTGTGTGAAGGCTAGCTACTCAAATGAGAGAGAGAAAAGAGAAGTTAAGCTGTGAAATGTCTTCGCGTAGCATGTGTGGTTCCTTCCCCTGACCTTTTCACCTTCCACTTCAGTGTGTCTTCAAAAATATTTATTTCACTATAGCTACATTCTAAGCATAACACATCAATGAAAAAAGTGATACTAAGAAGGAACAATGGGCGCTTAGGGGGGTTAGGAGTCTTTTACCTGAAATACTAGACTCATTTTAAGGCTGAGATGAGCAGACATGCATTATTTTTTTCTGTTGCCTTCGGGCAGGTTTAAAACTACTAACCACAGCCTGCTTTACATAATAGCAGGTAGTCAGATATTAGTGGTGGCTCCAAAACCTGTATTTTATTCCTTGGATTAGAGACTGCCTGTAGTACTTTCTTGAAATTTCTGCTCTCTCTAATATAAATTGCTTATACAGCATTTGGGCACCTGAGATAATGCGTGTATAAATGAAACTAGATAGCAGCCTTGCCTTTGACGTTTGATAACGGGAACAGGAGGAGGCAAATAACCTAGCTAAGTTTGTTAGACATTGAATGGCTTTCTATAATTAGGCCATAAAAGGCTTTGATGGCTCAGGACATACCTTTCAATCCCATGTAAAGCTCAGCCCTCATCAATCATGAGACTCTCACAAAAGGCAGAGACAGCTTCTTTCTGCTTCATGACTGAAGGAAATGGCATCTCCTCCTTTCAGGGCTAATGCTTGGAGAAGAGTGAACTTGCTGAAAACTGATAGGGATCATATGCTTTATTTCCACTGGAGTATCTGCGATAATAACTTACTTGCATTTAAGGTAGACAGGTTCACCTCCTGCTTTGGATCTTGGTCTTTCTTGTGGCTCAGGTAGTAACAGACATCCAGAGTTACAATTTATTTTGTTCCTTTGCCTATGATGAGAAGATTGTTATCCTCTTTTATGGAAGAATGCTGTAGCTTTGTTATTTCTACTTCTGTTTCTTCCAGGTTGACCTCAACTGCTGACCTTTCTTTTAGACTCTACCAACTATTCACTTGGTTGAACTGGTTTTCTGATATTAACATGCGTGGTTTTGACCTGACTTCCTATTTACTCCTGCAGTATAGACAAAGAATATTGCTTTAAACTGATAGGAACTGTTTATCGTATACGTGGATTATGGTGGTATCTATTGGCCCTAGTTAAGATCAAGGTTCTGTTGCATTAACCTTTTTAAACCATGAAGCATGACGCCACTGCTTCAGAAAGATACAAGGTAGACAAAGACAAGTGATGTGGTACACAAGGAAAGCAATAGCTACAAAGCGTGAGTGCTGAAACAGCTATTAAAAAGAGGGTTTGAATGAGGCTATGCTGAAGGCAGAGAGGTAAGGGGAAGGCATTGAAGACAGCAGAAGTGGTAAGGTGAAGACGCTAGGTAGGGTGGTAGAATATTCAGATGACAGTCACCGTTCCTGAATGGTGGCTGAGTGGTACAGCAGTTACTTTATCTCTTCCAGCCATCTCATTTGTGGGCTTGTGTCTTCTCCTGCTCCTTTAGTAAGTTTCCAGTATTATGATGGTAATGTTAGCTTTTCAGCTGACTATCTATGAAATCACTGATAACATTTCTTTTGACTGCTGATCAAGAGCTTATTGTAAAATGGAATAGCACTGGAAAGAGGAACAAAAAACCCCCACAAGTTTAGAGAACATATTGCTGCATTTTTCAAGCTGCTTGTTTTGATTTGTCTGTTACTTCCTTACAGCCCTGTGCTTTATCATTGTTCACAGATGTGCCAGTGAAATTGGGAGATATATAAGAGTTGCAAAGTGAATTTTTGTTCGGAGACCGAGGAGGAGAGAGCAAAGGGCAGCTTTATAAGTCTGAGCTCCTTCAGACTCATGCCTTGGTAATACAAATAAGTTTATTTCAATGCAGGACAGCTGTTGCTGCCAAAACTCTGAAGTCTGTTCCTAGCATGAAATCTGATGATGAATGAAATTAAGGCTTTGGAAGTGCCAGTACATTATTAGGCCACAGACACAGATGGTGGGATAGGAAACACTGCAAACTAGACATCTTAAAGGCAAAAAAGAGCTTGTGGAAAATAGTTTTCTTGGTGGTACTATGCAGGAAAACCTGACCATTAAACCTGGAGAAGGCAGGAGATTTCTGTATCCTTACAGATGTAATGAGTGCTCTAAATGTTTTTTCTATGTGCTTTTTTTTGACAAAAAGAAATCAGACTGAATTAGATTTTTAACATTTAGAAAGAAGAGTTTCATGACGCTGGTCTCTGCTGGTCCATATTTCTGCATGTTCCTACTTATTCAAAACTTTACAAGGATGCTCAAGTGGAAGGAAACAGCCAATAAAACTACCTTTCAGTATTTTCTTCCCTGTTTTTCTGCTTGCCTGGTTGGTGTGGGGACGATTAGCAGGAAGCCGATTTGAAACAAGGGAGGCAAGCTGCTGTGGTGGAGAAAGCATGTTACTTCACTCGGAATGGCGCCTATATTAAAAACATAGCAAGGGAGGAGAGAAGGGTGAAGAAAGCAAAACCTGGTTGTCCTCTTGCCAGAGGGTTAGTCGTGTGATAAGACAAGCAGATATGTAATATTAACTACACCATCTACTAGGAGTTTGAGTGGAAGGCATGCATTTATTTTACGATCAAGGATGCTGGAGGAAGAACCTAATCACTTCCTGTACTAGTTGTATTATAGAAAAAAAAGTCTATAAAACATATGTAAATACATTCTCTCCCTGTTTTCTCCCCTCCTTATCTATCAATCTGTTTTGCCTCCAGCGTGGAGTCATCAGGGCCCTGAGAGTTCTAATAGACCTTGATTGCACAGAGCAGCCTCAGCTGGCCTCCTCCCACTTACTGGGTGGTATATGGGGGATTCTGAGAGTCTCAGTAATTTGTCAAGATGATACAGAGACTCTAGAAATTTTCCAATCACAAAAGCTTGCTAGTTCCTTGTAATGTTTAGAGAACACTTAGCATAATATTTCATTTTTAAAAGAGAGCATTTGAAAGTAACAAGCTTTGTGACTGACATCTATCACTTAGCTTCCTTTCGCTGAGGTACCTTTTGCCTGGTTTCTATATTCAGAAAGGTATTCTGGATGATGTATTCATGGGTGTGTATCCTGGAGGCTGCTGGTATCAGGGGCTTGCATTGCAAAGAGTGTTCACTTTGTCAGCTGCCATTGAGGTCAGTATGGAACCTGCTGTAGAGATGTTGTGCCAAGCAGCTTTGTAGCATGACAGTCAGTGCCTGAATTTCTTCTCTGTTACATTTGGAAAAACGGGTCTCGTTTTCCTGAATTGGGTTTGGGTGGTTTTCACGGTAACTTGATTTTCCTAGAAGCAACAGCTCGCTGAAGAGAAGTGCAAACCAGCTTCAAGCTTTTAATTGGAATTCAAAATGCAAGCTGTATGGGTCTCAAAGTTTATGAGCCAGCCTGAGATCTGCTGAAAACCCTTTCTCTAACAGAAATTCCTACTCCAAATACTAAATTTAAAAAATGTTAAATGAAAAATTAACCCTTTTAAGAGGGCTTAATGCCTTGTAAAATATAAATAAATGCACTTCTGAGTCTCTGAGCATGTCAAGAGGGTTGTAAATGACTTCAACTTTTTGTTGCTTTCATATATAAAAAGATAACATACAGTACATGTTTTGAAATAAGCATGCTGATGCCATGAAAAGCCGGAATTGAAGACTCAATAGTCGGCAGACTATTAAGCAGGTATTCTTTATTGCGGCGCCGGGCACACGGGGGATCTCTCCTCCAAACGTGTGCACCGAAGAGACACAGTTACTAGGTATTTATGCTATGTTAACATACATATTCATTACATTTCCAAGAAATGTTTATCATAGTAATGGCTTTTCCAAGAATTCATTAATATATGGTAATGTCCGTCCCACATGTTTGTTTGGCGTCTCTCGGCAGGGATCTTCAGATTATCCTGCAGCCTCCTTATCTCTGTAGTTTGCATACCTGTTCTCCCAAGGCCCAGGCGCCTAAAGGGATTATTCAGGAGTCCCTTGTCTTGCAACCGTCCTAATATTCACAAAGTACCAAGACTTGTTTCTGACCACCTGAAGTGATAACATCCCCTACATGTTACATTTGTTACATTTACAGTTATCAATCCCTCCTTTTCTTTTGAGGATTTGTAGCTAGAAAGCTATGAATCCTCACTATTCTATTTTGTAGGTATTATTTTCAAATGATTCTATTTAGTGCCTAATCTTATTCCTTTTTCCAATCACTGTGTGTCTCAACTGAATCCCGACAACACCAAAGGAGACATTTGAGAGACATGCAAACAAGTATTCCTAAAATGACCAGTGTGATCATTCCCATGAACAATTGTTTCAATCACTCTAAATTCGGGAGCCAAGAGGTTAAATTTTGTTCCCCTACTTACAAGTGGGTTGTCTTCCCGTTTGGCTTGTCTCCATGATGTTCTCAATATGCCTTTAGGTATTTGGGACTGATTATATATTCGGTCCTGGCTGACTAGATGACCTATGGTACACATTCCCTTCCAACCCGCAGGGAGTCGCTTTCTGCTAATTCCATCACCACATAGCCACCAATACGTGTTGTGTAATTTACAAGGCCCTGTCAGTGGCTGTGAGATTAGCTCTGCAAAATGCTCCACGGTTTACCCAGCCAATTGGTACATTCCTGAAATAATCCCAGTTCGAGGGGCTATAGGTTTCTAATTGGGTTCTGTTAGAAAAATCTATATATATCGCGCATGTCCCTTTCAAATCCCAAGTTCCTACTTCTACTGTAGTTTTGTTGATCAAATAATCATTCCACCCATCTCTGCAAGTACAATTTTTGTGTATATGGAAGGGGGTCAGCACGAACAAGTGTTGGATCTTGCTTTCCATAGGCAGCTATTATTGCTGACCAATATCTGGGAGTTGTTATCTAATATCTGTAGGTCACATCTTGGTCCAGTCATGTAGTTTGAGTTGTCATGATCGCAGTATCCTAAAAAGCCTAGGTTTAACAAAGTTACCGCCGCAATCATAGTTTCAAACCGCCAGCCTTTTCGACCATCCGTCCTGGTTTAGGAGCCTTCTTCACTCGGGAATAATGGATCCAGGCCGGTTGTTCTTTAATCTTGATTGCAGTCAAGGTAGTCAGCAATACCTGGTAAGGTCCATTCCACTTCTCTCTCAGTGGATCACCTGAAAAATTCTTAACATAAACCCAATCTCCAGGGCTAAATGGATGGATCGAGTGATCTAACCCTTTAGCCCTGGTACCCAAAACATTTTTACTAATCCTTTCTAATTGTTTTCCTAAGGATATAACATAATTCTGTAGATACTGATTTCCCAACTGGTTCAAATCTTCCCCCTGATATTTAGCCTGATATGGTCTCCCATATAGTATCTCAAAAGGGCTCAAATTTTCTTTGGCCCTAGGTTTTACACGTATCCGAAGTAGTGTAATAGGCAATGCTTGGTACCAATATAGATTCGCTTTTTGGCATATTTTTGCATCTTTTCTACTTGCCCACTGGCTTGTGGTCTGTAGGGCGTATGTAACTGCCAATTGATTCCTAACAGTTTGCTGACCTGTTGCACTACTTCTGCACAAAAATGCGTCCCCCTATCTGAGGAGATAATTGTCGGTACCCCAAATCGAGGTATTATTTCATTTAATAATACCTTAGTTACTTCCCTTGCTTTATTTGTTCTACAAGGGAATGCTTCTGGCCAACCTGAAAAGGTATCCGTAAGTACTAATAAGTACTTGTACCCTCCTTTTCTTGGAAGTTCAGAGAAATCAATTTGCCAGTGTTGTCCCGGTATACTTCCCTTCCCAATACCGCCTAATTGTACCCGGTTACCTGTATTGGGGTTATTTTTAAACATGTTTCACACTGTTGGGTTACTTGTCGGACTGTAGTATACAAATTTTTCCCTATTAATTTCTGATTTAAAAATTTGTACAGGGAGTCCGCTCTCCAGTGTGTCCTATTGTGTTCTTCTTTAACCACCCCCCATATCTGTTTAGCAGGGATTATAATTCTGCCATCACTTAAGTAGGCCCACCCTGGGATGGAACTTGGCCCCCTAATCCCTCTATTAATTCTTCATCAGCTTTAGAATACTCAACATTTTCTTGGTCACTCAGGTTTCTATTTCTATAATCTGGAATTAAGGCTAAAATCTCTTACATTCTCTCTGCTGCCTGTTTAGCTTCAGAGTCAGCCAACCTGTTACCTCTTTCCTGGTCAGTGTTACCCTTCAGGTGTCCTCGGCAGTACACGATGGCAACTTTTGTTGGTAGCTGAATGGCTTCTAATAGTCGAAGGATTTCATCAGCATATTTAATCTGCTTCCCTTGAGCAGTTAGTAGTCCTCGCTCCTTCCAAATTGTCCCATGAGCGTGGACAACTCCAAAGGCATATTTGGAATCTGTCCATATATTTATCTTTTTCCTTTTGTTAACTCCAGAGGCCTAGTTAGGGCAATAGTTTCAGCCTTTGAGCTGATGTTCTAGCAGGTAGTGATTGAGAACAAACTACTTCGGCTGCTGTTGTCACCGCATACCTGGCCTTTCGAATACCTTGTCCGACAATGCTGCTTCCATCCATGAACCAGGAGTCCTGTGCATCTTCCAGGGGTTCCTCTTTCAGATCTGGTCTACTGGAGTACACAGTCTCTATGGTTTCTAAGCAATCAGGTATCGATGGTTCAGAGATTGATCCGCTGAGAAAAGAAGCTGGGTTCGTAATAGTAGTCCCTGGTGTCATGGAAATTGGGATGGGGAAAGCCAGTAGTTCCCTTTTTGTTGCGGTACAGCTGATATTCTGTGTGAGATCGGTACTGTGATCTTTTGGCCCAAGGAGAATTTTCGGGCTTCCTGAATAGTCAAGACCACCGTCGCCACAGCTCGTAGACATCCTGGCCATCCTTTGCTTACTTCATCCAGTTATTTAGAAAAGTAGGCCACAGCTCTTTTGTAGGGTCCCAGCCGTTGAGCTAGGATCCCGAGCTATGCCTTGTCTCTCATAAGAAAACAGCCAGAAGCATTTAGTAACATCAGGCAGGCCCAGAGCCGGGGCCTTCATTAGATCTTGCTTAAGTGTCTGAAATGAGTTTTGAGCTTCTTTGGACCAGATCAATCCGGTGGGGTTGTTTTTCAAAAGTTCACATAAGGGTCTCACTATTATTCCGTAATTATAAATCCATAACCAGCACCAACCTGTCAGTCCCAGAAAGGTCCTGAGCTCTTTTACCGTCTGACGGAGGGGAGTCCTGCAGATGGCTTCATTCTGTTCTGTTCCTAGTTCTCTTTGTCCAGACAGCTTGCATCCAAGGTAGGTTACCCGTTGCCACACCATCTGAGTTTTCTGTTGAGAGACTTGATACCCTTTTAATCTCAAAAACGTTAACAAACTGATAGTCTACTGTATACAGTCAGGTTTTGTTTCAGTTGCTATTAATGTCATCTACATACTGTAAAAGGGTTCCATCTCTGGAGGGAGGGTTCCATGCTTCAAGTTCTCGTGTTAGTTGATTTCCAAAGATCGCTTTGCTATGCTTAAAACCTTGGGGTAACACTGTCCAGGCAAGCTGGGGTTTTTTTACCCGTGGTAGGATTTTCCCACTCAAATGCAAATAAATTCAGGCTTTCTTTGGCTAAAGGCAGACAGAAGAATGCATCATTTAAATCCAATACTGTAAACCATACTTGCTACCACAGGGTGTATGGCCCTAACAATATTATTCACTTCTCTTAAATCCTGTACTACCCAGTAAGTTCCACCTGTTTTTGTTGTTTTTTTTTTTTTTTACTGGTAACACAGGAGTATTATATTCTGATTCACACTCCACTAGTAGTCCATACTGTAAAAAGTTACCTTGTTTCCCCTCTTTTTCATTTCGTTTTTCTGTTGCTTAACTTCTAAGAACTTTGCTTTTTTTTTTTTCTTTCTTCATTTAGAGCAGCAGCTAGCAAAGCAGCTTGTAACTTGATACCTTTCTGTTCTAATGACTTTACACAGCCCTTCGGAAAATCCAGAGGGGTTTTCCTTTTGGTTTTTTTTTGGTTTTTTCTTTTTTCAATACCGTGTTAAACTTTTCATCTCCTATACTTTTTAATTGTCCACAAAACCGCATCAATTCTAACAACATATCATAATTCAATTAATTGTTTCCTTGTGAGGGGATCACCTCCCTCCGAAGCTCATGTTACAATAAATTAACTTCTCAACTTCTCCACCAATCGGTTAACACAACACACACACACACACACAACCTAGAAGCGATCTTTTAAAATCCTTCTGTTTACAAACTGTATCACCTAAGTACAACAATATATACAGGCAAACCACTTCAGTTAACATGTTTATATACATAGAGCTCTTTCAAAACAATATATACAGTATATTCAATACATACCCCAAAACCAGAGTCCCTAAATGATCGATCAATGCCAAATAACTAGAGAACTTGTAACCCCACAATATATACCAACTTGTATTTTAAAACCAGTCCCCAAATTCCCAACTCAATTCCTAAATCATGCCGATTTTCTTTAAGCAAACCAAACCCCATACATTATTAAGACGTTGTTGAGTGAGGGGTCTCCCCCTACTTTTCCCAATGTTGCCGTCTAGATCCTGGGAGAGGCTCTCAAAATCCCCCCCATGGGAAGACCCTGCACTGATACTTAAGAAATCATAAACCACGGCCCCGAAGACTCAGAGTTCAAATACAACAGTCCCAAGTCAAAAACCGGAAATCAGCAGAACATACCAAACGCACGTGGTGTTTTTTTCTTTTTTTTTTCTTCACCATTTTTTTTCTCTCTTTTTTTTCTTTTTTCTTTTTTTTTCTTTTTTCTTTTTTTTTTTTTTCTTTTTGACTTCTTTGTCTTTCACACAGAGGCTTCATACAGTCACACAAGCTTTCCAATGTGCTAGAATACATCCTAAGGGGCTTTTCTTTAAAATACCACTGCTTTGCTGTGCCCCATTTTACTTTGTTGATTCTGTACCTCTGTTAGTCTTTATCTTAACAATTTTAATCTGTCGTCCCCTTCTGTCCCGCTCTGACCACGTTCCAAAAATGTGACAATTAATATTCTGGTCACAAGAAAAGAGGTTCACCGTGCAAGGTGGTTTTTTTTGGGTTTTTTTTTGTTTTGTTTTACGATGCCTGATGGGTATGTTAACAAGCCAGTATCCGAGATATCCGATATCCGAGTTCAATACCAACAAATCCGTATCGCCAGAAGTACAACTTAAGCGGGTTTCCTAAGCGTACCATACCGAATGTACGTTATTACAGAAGTACAAAGCTTAACCCATGCTTGTACCAACGCACAACTACCAAAAGCACGTTATTACAGAAGTGCAGAGCACAACCCGTGCCTGCACCAACGCACCAATGCCCAAAAGTACGTTATTACAGAAGTACCAAGCTTAACCCATGCTTGTACCAACGCACAATTACCAAAAGCACGTTATTACAGAAGTGCAAACCTTAACCTGTGCCTGCACCAACGTACCAAGACGTACACCCTCAGGCACTAGTAGCCTGGTGTACAGCGCTCAGCATAGGACGTCTCCTACGACTTATGAGAACTCTCCAAATGACCGGTCTCACATACCAAAACAGAGAAAGAATGGAAAAAAAAGAATACCTTTACTTGTTTAGATGGTCCTTGTCTGCTCCCGCAGTGATCCGAGTGAGGCGAGGAGTCCCTCCGGGAAATCCCGGGGGTACCCTAGGGAGTCCTGTTCTCAGCGGGTCCTGCAGCCGAGCAGAGCGGGTCCCATCTGAGGTGCCAGAAATGATGCCGTGAAAAGCCAGAATTGAAGACTCAATAGTCGGCAGACTATTCAGCAGGTATTCTTTATTGCGGCGCCGGGCACACGGGGGATCTCTCCTCCAAACGTGTGCACCGAAGAGACACAGTTACTAGGTATTTATGCTATGTTAACATACATATTCATTACATTTCCAAGAAATGTTTATCATAGTAATGGCTTTTCCAAGAATTCATTAATATATGGTAATGTCCGTCCCACATGTTTGTTTGGCGTCTCTCGGCAGGGATCTTCAGATTATCCTGCAGCCTCCTTATCTCTGTAGTTTGCATACCTGTTCTCCCAAGGCCCAGGCGCCTAAAGGGATTATTCAGGAGTCTCTTGTCTTGCAACCGTCCTAATATTCACAAAGAACCAAGACTTGTTTCTGACCACCTGAAGTGATAACATCCCCTACATGTTACATTTGTTACATTTACAGTTATCAATGCATTATGTATTTTAATGCCTTGAACAAGTTTTAGGCAACAGTGAAAATAGTGTTTTACACTAAGCTGCTTGAGCAGCTGGTATGTCATCAACATAGTAAGTTCTTCACCTGATATGTCATCAACATACTAAGTTCTTCACGTGGTTGTATTTAACTTACAGTCTTGATAATAGCTGGCTGTTGACCTTAAACCTGAGCACCCTTCTGAATGCCTAGCACATGGCCTATGCTCCCTTCAAGGACTAAAGCAGGGTGAACATGTTTTTACTACCTGTTGTCTGATCTGCACAAAAATGATGAAACCCATGTTCAGCAGACCTGTTATTACAGCTGCAATATGAAGCTTACTTTGAAACTCATATTAAACTGCTATCATTCTGATATATCCAAGTCCAAACTTCTTTCAGATTAGGAATTCTTTATCAGGCCATGAATGGCATATTTTGTGCCCCTGTTTAGTCTTAATTGCACAACAAAAATATGGGACTAGCCAACACAAATGGCTAGTAAATAAGAATACTGAGATGCTTCTCAGATTCTTACTGTATATTTGCTCTAATTTTGTTTTCAAATCAGTAGCCCGAATACTTCCTTTGTGAGCGAGATACTAGAGTTTCAGGGCACGTAAACTGAAAATTAACTTTGTGCTTAGGTAACATTTAGTGTGACTGTGTAAGCAATATTCCGTCGCAGCCAGGGTCCTTTCAGTAAGCTGAAATCAAAGCACTTAGGCTGGTGCAAATGACTTAGAAAAGCTTTCCTCCAGAGGGCTTAAAACAGCATGAGAAAAAACATAAGCTGTTTATTATCTGCTTAGGAGTCTTCTGTTTGTGTATGGGTTTAAATTAGTTGGGACAATGTTTTCAGGCTTTACATCTGTAGCTCTGTCCTGTGGATTGTGTAGGCATTTGCTGAGGGGGAGAAAATGGTGCTATATATGCATGCTGCACCAACATTTGCATGGTGCTGTGCAATCCTGCCTGCCAGTCTGTCGCTTAGGAGACTGTAAATCCATGCAGTGGGTTTGCAGGGTATAGTTGTGCTAAAATGGATTCTGACCTTCTGATCTGTGTAAGTCCAGGATGCCATTTGAATATGGTTTTGTGTCCTGTCAGCTGTAGTATTTAGTTCACCAGTGTGTAATACTTTCTCACCTGAATTTTATGATCCTGAGCTTTTGAAACAAGAAGTTTCTATACAACATTTTTTCAGAAGGAAAGATCGTTTTCTGAAAAACCTCCCCCACCCCCACGTAGCACTTGCAGTCTTTCAGTAGCAGTTTGTTACTCTCTGGCCATTTAAGATTCGCTTTATAGAAAAGGTAGGAAAGACCTGGGATTTTGATGCTTTCTATATGATTTTAAAGGTGATAGGCTGTGTTTATAAAGCCTATAGTAATAGGTGCTCTTTAACACGTTCTTTTTATAAACTTTGGTTTGTAAGGGTGACAGAGATGGAAAGTGATGGTAGGAGGGTAATGCTGATAATGGCTTCAATCTACTTTGTACTCAGCGGGTGTGAATCCAGAGTAGCTCTCCTGGTGCAACTAGATAATTTGACATGGCTTCATGTAAAAATTGAAGCAATGTTTTCTGGCCTGTGTTTTAATATAAGCCACTTGAATGACGATGCTATTAGTCTACTCTCCAAGAAGAGTGACTGTTTAGTGCAGCAGCTTGAGAACTGGATGTTCAAATTCCTCAAAATATTTAGGTGTCACTGTCCATTGAATGGAAGACTGAAATTTGATCTGAAAAACTCAGGCAAGGCAGTAGGTGACATGTATAGTTCCCACCAATAACTGCCCTCTTGGAACAAATGTTTGACATGCTTGTTCAAAGGGTGGATAGGATTGGGTGTGCTGAGACTAATGTGGAGCATGGAGATGGATCATACAATACATCTCGTATGTAAATGAAGGCCACAGAGAAAACACCAATAGCTCTGAGTAAAAATTAATCCCATTGTTCACTTTACTACCATATTCTGTCCTATAGGCATATTACTGACATTAAAACAAACCAGCTCATCTAGTTATGCTTACTTTCTCTACTCTGATTCAACATTATAAAGGCTCAGGATTATCAATAATGGGTCTCTCAGGACTTGGATGTTAAACATTGTTTAATCGGAAGTATGTAGTGCTAACTGGTGGTAGGGGCATCAACCACCTCTCTGGGCAACCTGCGCCAGTGTTTTACCACCCTCATTGTAAAAAATTTATTCCTTATATATAGTCTAAATCTGCCCTCTTGGTTTAGAACTGTTACCCCTTGTCCTGTTCATGGCATAGTAAGGATAATGGCAAAAGAACTCCCACCCATACAATGGTTTGTTAGCGAGAAAAGTACTGGGTCAACAAAGTGAAGAATTGTCTTTATAAATGTATTTAATAATAAATACAATTTTTTTGTTTTGACTTGAATTTATTGAATTGTAGGTTTGAAAGTGTCTTTGTTTCTAATTCTCTTTGACTTTAGAAAGGAAATATGGAAAATTAATTAAAACATATTTGTATATATCAGCTGTAGTTGTGCATGTCTTCATAGTGATCCTGAAAGTGGGACATTGTCCTGTTATCAACCATGTATGGTGGCAGCTGGAATGGAAGTCGATACGTTATCCTGCACAGAATGCAACTTGTAGCTTTGGAGAGAAACTTGAAGGTATAAACATTGGGCTGTTTCCGATCCTTCAGGGCAGATGGCAGAAAGAAACCATCCATACTGTTTGATCCTAGGCTGGAGAAGCAAGCCTTTGCATTGACTGTGGGTAACCACGAATCTTTAGTGCTTACTGAAGTCCTGCCACAGTTCTGGTAGAGTTTCATGGGGATATTTTGATGTCTGGTTCTGAAGGGTTTAACAGTCAGTGACATATCCTATCTTGTTTTTTCATATGCAATCATAGCAGGTGTAACTGTTGCATCCAAGCGTTCTTCCTAAGCTGAAGTCCTGTTAGGCGCAGATAGCATGTGGGGAAGATGTATCACAATGCTTTTATTGGTAAGGAGGATTTCTGTAGTTCTGTCTTTTGCCAAATCTTATTTATTGCATGTCATGTGCAAGGGGCTGTTCTGAAGCTGCCATATGATGGCATGAATCTAGTTCCAAAGTGCTCAGGAAAGTGACAGAGGCCTTTGCAAATACCTACCGCCTGTTCCAGGGCCTTTTGAAGAACTTCGTGAAGATTTGGGTTCACAGTCCTAGAAACCCACGTCTCAACAGTTTGAGACAAATATATCACTTTGATTTATACGATGACATGTTGCTTGCAACTGTATTTTGAAATACAAGTAATACAGAAGCCACCATGTAAAAAGATGATTTCTCCCTCTGCTCCTAGTGCAGAGCAGAGTAAGTTTATAGGGAAACCTGAAGCTATAAACAGTGCGCTGTAAACAATGGAGTCAGTGCCTCCAATGTTTGTCAGTGAACATAAAACAATAATAAATATTTATAAGCTTTTAGAAGTAATTACAATGATGAGATGCAGAGTTTAATTTGGAAGCAATAGCAAAATAAAAAGTTATTTTTCCATAATTACTGGTTCATTTTCAGACTTATTAAAAAATAACTTGTCCTCCTTGTAGCAATAAGATGTGCCAAATTACCTGATTAACCTAAGCTTATAATTCTGTTCTCCTCCAATTAAAGTAATTTTACAAGTGGGTAAGTTGTCTGTTGTTCCTTTTTATCAGAGCACGTATGAAAAGAGATCTGAGCTTTTACTGTTGATTACATTGCCTTTCGTTGGCAGGACTGGCATTTTATGTTGTCTTGCAACACGAATATGCTTACAGAGCCTGTGTTTTCACTGTGAAGAAGGCATACATTAGAGGGCTTTAAATTGGAAACCTAGTGTTGCATTGGCTTGCAAACTAAGGTGAGCTAAGGGAATGAAACAAGTATTCGATTAAATTAAACATCATGGTGCTCTGATATAAATGTCATTCTGAGGTAACTCCCATTATTTTACTCATTAAGACACTAAAATCTAGAATATACCAAACTTCTGTGTTATGGTGGTTGTGAAGTGATTGAGCCAAATTGCAAAATCAATGGGGAATGCTTTAACTCCCTTTAGGCTGAACCTGCCTTCTTTCAGTGGGAGCACAGTTAGGTAACAATATAATCTCTTGGCCCATCTGTCATTGAACCCTGAAATTCACTGTGAGTGGTGTTTTCCTAGGTGAGTCTAACAAAGGGATGGTTGCCAAGTTTAAACTCTGAGAGATTAAGTAGAACGCAAATAATGCATAGGCACCATCCTAGCATTCTACAGGAGATGAAGTTCACCTGCTGAACTGAAACAACCGCCCTCCATGTTTCAGTTGCTTATTTGTGAAATGCATACAATAAACCAAACCTTCTTTACATCTGAGTGTTAGGAGACTCGGTGAGCAGGGGTTTTTTTTTTTCCCTTTCCACCTCTGCCCAAACCCCTACCTCCTCACTGGTTCACTGCATCCAAACCTGGTGGCTCTCAGGATGTGCTTGGTGGAGGCCAGGCTTCCCAGCAGGACACAGCAGAGTTCTCATCGTGCCTCCAGCTGCCTCGTGGCTCGGTGTGCCTTGCTGCTGTATGACAGGTGGAAATGGAGAAGTGCAGGTTTCTTTGCTGAGATCGTAGGCCACGCAAACATGTGCACAGGTATCCAGAGCATTAGCATAAGCAGAGTTGTAGCTGCTGTCCCCCGTATTCCTCCCAGCTACTGCTCCCTGTTTTGTTCCAGGTAAGCACTGAGGTTATGTTTTCTTCACTGTTAGAGGGGACACCTCTGTGAGAAGGTAAAGAAGGGACAGACAAAGATCAGAGGGAATTTTGGGTTATTTTTTGGTAACCTCCATCCCAGGATGTGTTTATATCTCTCACTTGGTTTGAACACTGGTGTCTCAATGCAGTGCCCTAGGATGCTCAGCATGCCTGTGGTGTTATTCTTCGCGTACCCTACAGTTCAAGAAGAGGTGCTGACCAGAGCTGGACTGACTGCTGAGAATGGGATACCTGTGGAAGTCTGGCTGTTCTGTGTTGTTGTTGATATTAGTGCATTTTTTTAGCGATGATTCCAAGCAGTAATGTCTTGAAAGCAGGTTGTGTGAGAACTCCTGCGGGCTCAAAGCACTTTGTTATTCAGTTTGGCATACCTTCCTGGTTAATAGGTTTTAGTGTATTGTGCTAATTGCTCTATTTGGCTCCTGATCGGTTTTGTGAAGGGTTCTGTGAGGAACCAACGTGAGGCTTGAAATCTAAAAATGCTCCTTAGGTATAAAGTGACTTTTGTCAAAAGAAGAGAAGGGACTGAGTATGCCCAAGATGCTAGTTGTTCAGCTAACTACTAGTGAAGACAGAAGGTGAAACTGTAAATCAGGCTGACATTAAGCAAGGGATGTAGCGATACGGAATATTGAAGGCAGCTAGGAATGTCTGTAGCACTGACTGTTCTCCCAGGTTGATCACTTTATCCTCTTCTGAAATTTGTAATGATCTGAAGGATTTGGACCCTGTTCCTCAGGTGAGTTCCATGCATAAAGCCTTGTGCTCCAACTTAAGCTTGCAGTGTAGGTTAATGTATTGGAGAACAGCCTGATATCAGGGATCCTTTTACTGCAACATGCTGTAGAAACATAAAATGTAATGACTAACTGTTCTTGGCATACAGTATTTGCACGCTAAGTAACAGGAAGCAAAGGCTTGACCAACCTTTTCTCCCCAAATACCAACAGAGAATTTATTTGTTGTCTTGCTATTTCTCCTTTTCTTTGCATGAAAATGTTGACATTTCAAAAATGTTTGTTTTTAATTAGAAACAAAAATACAGTATCTGTCTCTGTAAATTTTCACTGCTTCTAAAACAGAAGCTATGCTTCAAAAACAAGGAACCAGATGTTTTCTTTTTTAATCTGGAAGAAGAAAACTCCGCCTGTGATCAAGACATCCTGGAGACAGAAGTGTGCAAGGAGCCAGGCGGCTGCCTGGCAAGCACATGGGCAGGAATGTGGCTGGACTGGTTACTGAGGCAGCCTCTGTGGCTGCCTGGTGCCACTTCAAACACAAACCCAATGCTGGTGGAATTGGCAAGTTCTTCCAAAGCACTTGGATTCTGTGAAATCAAAGCTTTTGGATGGAGAACTGTTCCAACCGAAATTGATGCAGTTTGCGGTACAAATAAGCAATCTGCCTGCACAGTATGATAGTTAAAACAACATTTTAGTTTCAGGATTATTTCTGTGTGTTAGTGTTTTAGGTGAGGTTGGGGAGTATATAGCAAGAATAAACTAAGCAGAAATAGAAAAGAGGATTAAAGGACATGGTAGGATAAGTGTGACAGAAGAAGCAGGTATGAGTGGTGAATGAGCAGTAGAAAGAAGAAAGCTTCAGGCTTTTGCAGTCTGACTGCTCTTGCTGTTTAGAGCTGCACCTTCCAGTATAGGGGAGATGATCTGAACAGTTGCAGAGCTCTTGAAAGAGCTCCAAGCCAGAGGGAAAGGTGGGAAAGGTTGGAGAGAGGGGCTTAGGGGGAAGTGTTGGATCACATTGTTAATAAGCAGGGAAAGAGAGTAAAGGATTTTTGTAAGTCAACAGTTCTGCAGAGGGGGTAGAACTTTTGTACAAAATCCTAGTTGTTGCTTGCTACTTCTGCTGCTGTTGGTGAGGATACTGTAAAGCTGTTGTAAAGCTTTCCTTTTCTCCGGAGCTGTATGTGTGTAGGAACTCATGGATCTGAGAAGTGGGGCATGAGCTCTATTAATCTATGCTCATCTAGAGCAAAACTCTTCCTGCAGTAGCTGCCTGGCTGTGATTTTGCTGACAATCTCTTATTTATTGAAGAGGATCAAAATTATCAGCTAAGCAGGTTACTTCTGTAGATGGTTAATCACAAGTGGACGTGATTAAAAAGAGAAGGCCAATCTGTGGAACTAGACCACTGCAGAATACAAGGCATGTGTTTATCTAGTACAATTTAAAAGCCTAGCAGTTTTATTTTCCTTGCGTTGAGCCCACCTGGCTTGGGTTCATCCAGCTTGGAAAGTGTTTACAGCTGTAAGTTACTGAGGCAAATGCCCACACCTTCATGACAAGAAGTTTTATCAGTAGATGTTTAATGTCTCTAGTTCTGGGTGTGCAGACTTGCACGTCTTGGGTCTAACTATCAGAACTATTCCCTTATACTTCTGCAGGTCTGGCTGGGGTGTCTGGAATAATGGATGCCTGCTAAGATTCCTCCCCTCTGTGTTAATTATTCTTGAATAATTAACTTAATGTTACTTGCTCAAACTAAAGCTGCTCCATAACGTCAGTGGAATCACTGTTGGGACACAGGTTGATTCCCTCTAACTCTGTTAGATTCTTGGAAGACACACCGTATTGAACACTGGAAATACTGGGCAGTTTGCTTAGATGCATTCATCCACAGCTGACTGGTCACTGCTTCTGGAGCTGCGTCCCTCAGCCCCTGACTGGAACATACCTAGGTGTTTTCAGAGGGCTTCTTTGGGATTTGCTTCATTCTGCAAGATATGAGGAACCTCACTTATACCTACAAGTGCTTAAGCAGCAGAAAACAGAGCTCGGATTACCTTTTATAAACTCTATTTCATATTGCCTTCTGTATTGGAAGAATGAGGTGAAGCACCATGTTGTAGTCAATCTGTGAAAGCACTGGGTTACTGTTACTCTTTTTTTTTTTAAGAGTCCAGGTTTTACACCAATTCTTTGACTCTGTGTGTTGGTGTTTTTCATAAGCTGACTGAGCGAGCAAAAAGTATCTCCAAACTGTCATGCTGAGTAGTCCTAATCTCTGTTTAATCTCGTTCCTGCAGCTGTAGGACCAGAACACGCTGTGCGAAATTGGTGTGGAAGATACAAAGGTAACTTACAAAGTGAGGACACCTTTTTTTTAAAAAAAAAAAAAGCTGTAATGAAATAATGTTGAAGGAAGCTTTTGGAATTAAAGTGGTCTTCACCTTGTAGTGGGCAATCACTCCTGGCATCAGTACCGGTGTGTCGCCAAGCCCGCTGCGTCCAGCAGGGCCGGAGGTAAGTGCGGGTTTGAAGGCGCAGCGAATACTTTGTGCTGCCAGGAGGGTCCGTTCCTCCGGGCCGGGCAGCGCGGCAGGGTGAGGGGCTCGGCCTGGGAGGGGCTGTTGCTGGGTGCGGGGGGGGCGCGGGGCGGCGCGGCCGTCGGGAGGGGGCGGCAGCGGCACGCGAGCGCTGCTGGCCGGTCCTGCGCTGGCTGCGGCCCCGCTTCGGCTCCGGAGAGGAGCGGGCGCGCACCGCACCGCACCGCAGCGCTGGGAAGCCGGGTCCCCGCGGAGAGGCAGCGCCGTCAGTCGCCAGAGAAAGTCCAGGACACTTCAAAGATGTCAGCGTCGTGCGGCGGCCCGGAAGACGCGGTGAAGCAGCGAGGCAGAGATGGGAAGATGAGGAGGGAGGATGTGGGTGATTCTCAACCCGAGGGGAAGAGGCTGAAGCTGGGGAATGAAGGAGCAAACACGGGGAAGGACAGAGGAGCAGCTGCGGAAGAAATCACGCCTTGCTTAGGCAGAGAAGAGCCTGTGCCCGACGGAGGAGGTGAAGGCAAAAGTGTAAGTGAGGATGCTTGGTGGCTTTGAGCTGGAAAAGGGGAAGGGCTGCGAGGGTACCTTTGGAATTATTTGTTCTCCTGAAGTTGGGCATCAAGTACTGTAGACAAATGTGATCAAGTGTCCCATCTCACTGAGATTAGAAGAATGTTACTCTTTAGTTTCTTACCTTGGCTGCATGCTTTTCAGTGCAGGAGTGTGTATTTTAGTCGGGTGCTCACTGTTAGCTGCTTGCAAAATGTATCTGTGAGAGAACTGATTTGTTTTTAGGAGGGGGTGAGGGGAGAAGGAATATTGACTCTAAAGCTTGTTTTTCAGCTCCCTATAGCATTTAGAAATTGGGTAGTGGTAAATTGCATTGGACATATTGTGGATTGTTTATTGGTCTGTCCATTCAGACTTCCAACTGCATTTATGTTGTGGAATACTGTTTTACAGCTGGGGTGAGGGCAGAGCCTCCGGGGCAAGAGGAGAGTTGGTGGTTAGAGAGCTCGTCTGGTGAGAAAGCAAATGTCATCTGTTGAGATTTAAAAAAAAAAAAAAAAGCTGCTGAACAGTTGTCTATATAAGTATTGCCATTATTAGATCTTTATATGAGGTTAACTTTGTCAATGTCTTCGGAGTGGTTATTTAGCTCAGCTGCTGTGCCTGTCAGCAGGTTTCTGAGGCACAGCAGAAAACTAGGGGAGAGGGGAACAAATGGATTCCCAGCCAGCTGAAGCTTTTGTTCTCATGGTGCAATTAGGGCCAGGTGCTTTCCTTCCCGGACACATATTAGCTGTTGCCCTCAATCAGAAGGGGAGGGTTGAGGTGGGTGGGAATGATGTCTTGGGTGTAGATGTTTCCTGTTTACCTCTGATGTGCCTTAAGAGTAGAGCTTCTAGAATTCATTTAACAGCTGCTGAAAACTGTAGTGTACAGGTTTTATCTAGAAGTTTTCTGAATCTTTTTTTTTTTTTCTCCTGGGATTGATTTCCTGAGTTAAGGTATTCCTCTTCAAATGAGGACTCCAGTAGATGTTCCACGTTTTGGTAGGATTTACCTTTTTAGATCATTTGACAGGTGGTTTACTCAGTTCATTTTGGTGGAAGGTCATCTCTAAATGCAACAGTCTTCCTGACTCACAAAAGTATTTAAAATGTGTCGAGAGTGTCACTTTATACAAGCAAAAGTCTCTTTTATCAGTCCATGTAACTGCATATAGTTGTGCTTCGGTATGAGTCTACGTTTTGGGTTTCTAGTCCTTATGAAGACATGCTCTTTTTAACTCTGATACCAAAGTAGAACTTTTGTTCCAATACCAGTTCTGGTAGAGAGATTCCCCCCCCCCCCCTCCCCCCCGTCAAAGATATAGAATATATGAGCAAGTTAATTGGTTAAATCATAAGTCTTGTTTTTATCTGTGTGGTTTTTTTTTTTTCTTCTGAAAGTAAAGGCTTTAAAGCCATTCCACTTAATGATAAGTATCCATAACTGAATACTGCTATGGGTTGGGGTAGAAGACTTTTTGATAGTATATCTTACTATAATATTTAAGAAGTTATTGAAAGCTAAGCATTAATTGAAAGCCTTATTGAAAGTTAAGCCTTAATTGAGTAAGTTTACTTAGTCTTTTGAGGGATCAGTTTTTAAATGTAGAACATACTATAACGATGCATACCTAAATCACTGGGCTCTGCCCCATTAGTGAGGCTTAGCTTACTCCTTTCTTAATGTTCTACCACTACAGGAGAGTTCTGTGGTAATGGATACCTGTCCTTTTTGTGTCATTTCAAGGAGGTGCATATTACTGCTCCAACACTATTACGACTTTTTATCAGGGGATTGCTAAAAATATTAACAAAGCAAATGCAATAATGAGCAATTATTTCGCTGTTTGTCTCTCCCCAAAAACTATTCTTCAATAGTTTTTATAAAAAAATAATACTAATAATAGTTCTTATAATAGTTCTTCAATTAAACAGAGTTTGATTCAAAATTCATCAAAGCTCACTGAAGCTATCCTTTCCACTCACTTCAGTGGACTCTTGCTTGGGATGTTGCACTACGTTTTTGTATAAAGGTGCAGTATTTTTTTTTCCCCTTCCCATTTAAAGCAGTGTGTCAGAGTTTGAGACATTATTAGAAATAAATGTTGTGTGACATTTAAAATTCTGTTAACATTAAACTCTTTCTAGAAACAATAAAAACTTGTTCAATAGTCACTGTAATGTTTGTTACCTTGTAGAGAGCAAGCTGCTGGAAAAGATGGACTGTGTGCCCTTAGGAAACACTGGAATGACTTAATTTCTGTGCTTAGATGATTCTTGATTTTAATAGGCATAGTGGTGTGGGTAATCAATGTATGCACTAGAAGAACATTTCCTAATAGTCCATTATGTCTTCTGTTTTAAAGACAGACATTAGAAAAATTACAGGCTTTGACTCATTTTTGGACTAGTAATAAAAAAGTCAGCACAGTAAGTGTGCCATTTCTTTATTCCACTGCTATTTGCCTGATTCAGTATCCATTCTTAGGTTTAGAAGAAACAAACCTACTTAGGTCATCTACTCTAACTCATTATTCCCCTTGTTATAAACTCTGGTATTATGAGAGAATGTAAACACCATCTATATTTTATGCTTGTGAAACGATGCATAATACTTCTGGGCATTTACTTGGCATTGTGTATTTATAACAGTAGCTGCTTCTGTGCAGAAGAACGTTTCTGCCACTAGCTTCACTGGACAGACGGAGCTGGTTTGTTTGCCGTGGGAATGAAGAGCTGCAACAACTAGTTTGCAGTGCTATCTGGAATGATTCCTTCACTTTATACTAGTAGCTAGTTAATGTAGTAACCTGGGGTAAAATTGTAATTGTTAATTTAGACATCTATTAAAATAACTTGTTTCTTGCCTTCTGTTTTTACTACTTTCATTTGTATGAGGAAGCTGCTAGTAGCAGGTGTGAATCACGTAGTTTAAGGCCTTGTAGTTTTTTCTTCTGTAATGTTTCTTTTTCTCAAAGCATCAGAATGAAATATTTGGTTCAAGCCAAATGGAATGCAATCTTTTTAGTAAGGTTCAACTTCAAAATTTGGTACAGGTGGTGAGGAATTAGTATTTGGAAGAGCTGGTGAATCCTGCCTTTTCATCAAAAGCTTTGGTAAAAGGATTTAACCAGGGTCTCTATAGACTCCAATCTACCTCTTGTGTGCCTGGAGGATGACCGTAATCGTCAGCTACGTGATGTCCTATGGTTGACTGCCACCCCACCCATGCTTCAGCACGTACTGGAAATTACTAATTTAGTGTGAAATAGAAAGCATGTGAATAAGTAAGCATTCAAGTAATGAATTTTTTTTTCTAGCCTGACAGACATGTTCATTCTCCGACTAGCTTATGTGAGTTACTAGTTAGGATTATTAAGAGTGTGTATCCTTGTAATTAAAGGATAGAGTCTTGCGTGGTCTCTCTTTAATCAGCTGTTAGTCCGTATGGCCTGGTGAAGGTTGTTTGGACTTCAGTGCAAAGATATTTCTGTATTTATAATGCCTGCTTTGTTACAAACCAAACTTTTTCCCCAAAAACTTTTGTGTAAAATTTATAGAACAAAACCAAATTCCTGGGTTTGGTTTGACTTTTTGTGTTCATATAGTATCCAGCAGGCTTAACTGTATTTTCGTCTGTAATGTCACCTGTGCAGGAATGTGTAGGAGAGCTTGAACTTTTATCCCTTTACACAACTTCCAGGAAGACTTAACGCGTTTGAGAATTAAAGTATAGTTTCAAACTTCTACAAAAGTTGCCTTTGTGAAGACTTGGAAAAGAAGAAAGTGTAGAAGTACAGTGAAGAAAAATTGCAACTTCTCATTGTTAACATTGAAAGTAGTATCTTTATTGCAATTTTGGGACTGTCGTGTTATAAAAGAAAATCTGAGAAAGGTAGATGAAAACTTGTTCTTTAATACTTTTGTAGGAGGAGAAAACTTCTCTGGCTTATCAACTCTGAAGATTTGACTGTACTGAACTTGTAGCATGTGACAAATTCAGCCTTCTATATCTTAGATGTTAATAGATATTTTAAATACAGTTTGATGGGAAGATGTGGCATGCAATGTAGTGTCCTTGCCTTTGCATACAGAACAAACTGAACCTTGTCTTCTTTGAAAAGTGCTGGGAGATCCACTCCTTAAAAATACTTAATCTTTAAAGGCAGATAGTAATTTGTCGGAAAGTTTGGGTCAGTTGAAATATGGGGAAACTACTTTTCATGTCATAAGACTTCTTAGGCAAACTGTGATACATGCTGGAATTAATCTTTTTGTTGTTTTGATTTGGAACACAATCAAATTCTGTGATCCAAGACAGAGGCGTGATTATTTGCCTTTAGAAATGGAAAGAGTGTAGATAATCGTTCTTTAGAAGAAGTGAGAGGTGGTATTGATACAAGCTGCTGGAGTTACTTTAGCAGGAATATTTGCTAGATGCTATTAAGGAAGCCTTTTGGAGAAAGATGTGGGTAAATGATCTTCAAAAATTAGTTTGGACTTGATTCCAAGCCCAAGAACAAGTCGATGGAAAACATTCATCCTGAAACCGAGTCATCTGCCTGTTAACCTTCTGCTGGTTAATGCCCATGTCAATAAACAGTGTCACTGACTTGAGCAGGAATAACTGCAATAAGGAACTGGATGAGACAACTAAAGGCATCAGAAAGAAACCCTTATGGATGACCTCATTTTAACATTTTTACTGGAGTTATTAGGACAGATCACTGGATGGCAGGGGGTAAGTGTACAAAACCCAAGACTTTGTATGGGCTGCCTGATTTTTTTGACATGGGGGATATTTCATTTTATTATTTATTGCCTATTTTTAACGTGCAGTGGCAACCAAGAGTAGCACAAGTCCTTTGTATTTACCAATTGGAAGTTTAATTTCACTGATAGAGAACATTCATGAAGCATTTCTGTCTCAATTTGAATAATCAACTACCTCATACTACAATTTTTGTAGAGTAAATGGAATATTACTTTTGATTGAAATTGGAACCAAAATGCATTAAAATCTGCTGAAGTGCAGAAGATGACATTTCTGGTCTACTGAGTTGAACTAGTGGAGATATAAAATTAAAATATTTATGCATTGCTCTTATGCTACTGCCTTTCTACTTCTGTAACCCAGTGTAGGTTGGTGTGCATTGAATAACCCCCAAGTCATTATGAAAAATATTTTTATTTCAAGTCTTTGATTTAGATATTAATAAAATGACTCACTTTCTGGGTGTTTGGGTTTTTTTAATGTTTGCAATCTCAGTCTGGATTGAAACAATGGGGAAAATGTCATAAAAGCTATGCAAAAATGGAAAATGGAAGCAGGCTGGTGCTTCACCAGCTTTCTCTTTCCTGTGGAGTACTCAATGTTCAGACTCATTTGTGAGTGCGTTATTACTAAAGAGTTGCCTCTTTTGTTCCATTAAATTAGCCTGTAGTATGTGATGCACTGCCACCCAAGTAATTTCTCCCCAGAGAATGCACTTAATGTGTTCTAATGCCTTGTCCACTGTGTGGTTCTTAAACAGCCCAAGAAGTTATACATGGTATTCTCTAGACTAGAAGGGAACTTGTCCTTTAAATTAAGAACACAGAACATTTACTTTTGATAGTTGTCTTGTGTCCTAAACTCTTTCCTTCTGGCATTCTAAGCTATTATTAAAATGGACTTCACTTTGTCAACCCATGAAGCAAGCTGGTTACTAACAGGAATTGTCTAATAGCTTGGTGTAGGAAAATACAACGGCTGAGTAACTTAACCTAACGTCATTGACTGTGAGTGGTAGATAATGAAGTAATTTTCAATTAGTTGTACTGAGATTTAATTAATAAAATCCATCTAAGATTCACAAATCAATGACAAGTGGCAGGAGAGGACATGTTGGTAGCTGCAGTCCTTGGAAAGGATGCTTTAATTCTAGTCCTAAAAGCAAAACTTGTTTAAAGACAAAAAGATTTCCTAAGCAAAATAATTCCTATAAATCTATCTTTCTTTTACCTGCTATTTTCTTCCTGCATGCTTACAGTATAGTGCATTTCAGCCATATTACACTAGCTATTACAAGGAGTTGTGTCTGACAATGATGCTGATGTTTCTGTCCTGCTGTCTCAGGTACTTGCAAGGAGGTGTAGACTGTGCAGTGAATCACTGTGCTTCAAATGTTACTGTATATTACAGATCGTTTAGGATTCCTAGGAAATAACACAGCTCTGTCCTTCACTTCATTAAAAAAAAAAAAATAATTCTCTAACTAGTTGATAAGTAGACAGACACGTCAAAAGGTGAAGGGAAAGAGAAGCACATACTTGTCCAAGGCCCCATAGCAAGTCATTATCTGGAATGCTCTAGTTGCTCAGGTTCCAGGCCTCAGCTGTTCAGTGATCCCCAACTTGTGACTCAGAGATAATGTCTGAAACCTTTTGTTATTCTTCTTCGCTATACAAAAGTAAAGGCTGCTAAAGGAGAAGGAAGTTGAGTATCAATGGTGTATTACTTCCTCAGTGTTGTTGCCTGAAGGCTAGCAAGAATTGTGCAGGGTCATAATGGCCTTCAGTAATTGAGCGGGGATACCACAGAATCAGCCATCACTGGCATGTGCCCTTAAGGGGCTCTGTGTTTTCCTAAGGTCATTATGACCTTGAATAGTTGAGGAAAGACGACATAGGATCAGTGATTAATAGCATACACTTAAAGGACTCTGTTTCCCCAGCTCCTGTAACTATGTGTTACCTTTGATAGTAAGGAGATGATGAAAAGTTTTAAAGTTTTTACAAAGTTTCTATTATTGTTAATGTCCATGGATAATGTGGTAGAGAAATAGGTCGCAGCTGAGGTACACTGGAAGAAGGAGACAGTGAGACAGGCTGCATAGCCTTGTCTTGCATTTGAATCTGTCAGTCTCACTTAAGTGTCCATCCCTGTGCCACTTACACTATGCAAGTTTTGGCAAAAACTTTTTGTTTGATTGCACGTGCTTCAAAAAGGTATTTTTTTGTATTGAATTGATATAAGGTGTAGACATTTCTGTCATAGTAGGAATGTTTGTTTTACTAGTTGAGATGTACTGTGTATTCAGCACAGAATATTTTCAGTGAATGTTGTTTTCCATAAGCTGAAGGCTAATCACATAAAATATAAATGGATTTAGTATGTAAAATTCTGAACTGTCACCAGACTGAGATTGTTAGTGCCTTGAGTTGGGCCATAACTAAATGGAAAGTAAGCATTCTGATCAATAATACATTGGTGAAGTAACCTTTATTCTGAGATGCTGAGAGTTTTTTCATTAACTAAAATATATATTTCAACTAAAAAACCAAATCTTTTCACTGTCTCCAGAGGGCAAAATCATTGACTGTTATGTTTAGAAACTGTCTGTGAATTAAAAGAGTCTACATAAAATGGAAAGAATGTTGCTTGAGCAATTAATCACTTTTTACTTAATTTAAAATAAATAATGACGTTGTGGAAAGCTGTTGCATTAGATTTAGAAAAGAGACTGATTCTTGGAAACGCAGAACAAAATTTCTTCATCTCACTACAGGCTGGTTTCCAAATCTTGCAGGCACATGGTTATGTGACAATATTTTCTTCTAATGTCTCTATGTAAATAAATGTTACACAAAGGCATGATGTTCTTGGCCACTAATATGTAGAACTTGCTTAGGTTTCAAGGCTAGAATTGACTGTTAGACCCTGGTTTCTGTTAGAAGTTAATACTAACTCCGTAACTTCTGTTTGACCTGGAACACATCATTTAAAAAACAAACAAACAAACAAACAAAACACTGTTGGTTAAAGGCTTCAGCTCATGGACAGTTCATCAAATTGCCAGGTAGATTTCTTGCAGTAGCTAGTTATTGTCACTCTGGGGGAAATATAAATATATATATGTGTATATATATACTATTCTGTAGTTGGAACTTGCCCAACTGCACATCCAACCTGTATAGACTTGTTGAACTCAATCTTATTGACTCCTGTGATGGGAATAAAGTCATTGCCTTCTCTTGGATAAACTAACTGCATCCATTTACTTTGTTTTCCATCTTGAAAGTCTCCGTTCCCCATTTGAAATAATTAATCTCCACCCTTTCTGGCTCTTTGTAAGTTCAACATTTTTTAAGAAAGCTGATCCTGCTGGAATATTTCAATGCTTTAGGTACTGCTCTGCCTTGGGCTTCAGGTTCACTTACCAACAATTGCAGATGGGAGAGTGAGCTTGTTGGTAGGTTGGTCAGAGCAGAAACATACCCTCATCCTGCTTTTGTCACAAATGATTCTGTGTTTGTCCATATGGAAGTGCATTTCTGTCAGACAAGCCCAGCATTGATCACTGCTATTTGATTGAAGTTGTTTTGAAAATTGCCAGTGACTTGATTTATACCTACCCACTTTCCCCAATTAATTGAAAAAATCACTGAATAATATTCATGGAAGAACAGATCTTTGCGGGCCATAACTGTAAAGGTATCTTAGTAGCAATGACTCGGCTCCTTTTTCTTTCCGTATGTGGTGAGTTTAAATTCACTTTAAAGCATGCCGTGTAGCTGTGCAGTTACAGTGGGGGCAGTTTGTCTATGAGTAATTACTAAGCATGTTGCTCTTAAACCTGTTTGAAGGAAGGGGGCTTTTTCACATGCTAATCCTCAGCCCTTCATCTGGAGGTTTGAAAGAAGTAGCTGTTGTAGGTTACTAAATTAGTATTGCGATTTGAAATCTATACCAACTCAGAGGCTGCAGAATTGAATTAGTTACATGTGTATTATGTGATTGTGCAAGTATGTGTACATACTTGTTGCTACTCTGGTCTTGCATTAGTTTTCGTACTTTCCAAGAATATTTTCTTTCTGAGTCGAAAGTCAAAAATACTCTGCTTCATTACTGTGTAATTTAGGCATGCTGACTGAAGAAATCCTGGAAACGAAATGTGCCTGTTTGGCCTCTAAACAAAAGTTTTCAGCTTTTAAAATTACTGACCCCGCTCCATGAGGTAAGGAACTGTTGTCTGAAGAAAATGATGGCTTTCAAGGTGTCAGATCTGTTTCCCATCATCTCAAAGTGCATGTTGTCTACAGGACTTTGACAATTCACTGATCTTTTCTTTCCACTCCTCTTTAGTTTGTACTTTTGAAATTGATTCCTTAGGCTCTTCTACTGGGAGCCGGAGAGTGGACACTTCTGGGGATGTAGAGCGTGGGTCCTGCTGGCAGCTGGTAGAGACACCGTTTATCATAAATCCGGTGCAAGATACGTTGTTAGCACAGTGTCCATTTAGACTAGTCAGCAACAGGACCAAGAAAAAATTCAAAGAAATGGACGTTTGGGTAACCCTGACTGTGAATCTGAAATCAGTGAGGTTTGCTGTCTGGTAATAGTAGCTGTCTCGGGTGACACTGAAATTGGCAGAAGTCAGTATCTAGACCTTTCTCCTTACAAAAACAAGCAATCAAAACATCGTGTAAACATGCACTTACTGCACAGTACCTTTTAGCGAATTCCAAAGGCTTCTGGTGTGAAGTTCTTCAAGTGTCAGAGAAGTGTTCAAAAGCTTCAAGTTTCATCTGTCATAACAAATCACATAAAATCGTCTGAACAATCTTCCTTATGAAGACATTTTATTATTTACAGAGACTTCAAAGGGGATTTGGAGGCACGATGATGGAATTTCATTGCTTTCACCTAGCAAAGAAATTGTATTTTAGTGAAGTAAAACCTCTCAGTTGAAGAGATGAAGTTGGTTGGTGGGGGGAATATGGACAAAACAGAAGGGAATAAACAGTGGAAACAATCTGCTTCTCTCAAAGGCATCAAGAAGAGAAGGAACTAATGCAAGGAATTGCTGTGAAGCTCCCAAGGTGCTTCACTGTTCTTGAGGCTTCTTCATCAAAATCTGAAGGTAGTGTTTGTGCTGCCTTCAAAAACCAAAGAAATCAGTCAATAAAGTCATAGCAATAGAGGATGAGGCCTGTTAAGAGTGTGTCTTGGTGGAGGTCAGGTTCTATTTAAACAGCTTTGTTTTTTGGCAATGTTCAGATTATTTGGTACTCATCACAATGTTTAACCTGTGACGTTTCTCGTGTCTCAAGCTTTGTGGTTTTACCTTGTTGGCACTGGATGCTGTCTTGCAGATGGATGGCAGAAGCCAACGGTTTAGTGTCTTGCGTCGTAAGGTCCATTTTTCATTAGGAAACCAAGAAAAAGAATGCAGCTGTATATCTGACTGATGTTTTTTTTTTCCTCCCTTTGCATGGTAATTTTCTTCCTACGTCTTTAACTTAGAAAAGTTACAAGTTTCCATGCTTTTAGCTGACTTATTTTAGTTCAATCAAGGGTACCCTGACTCCCAAAGTGGCTTTCTTAGCACAATTTACCAAGAATTAGTTGTATGAGATAAAGCAAGTAGTTAAAATTCTCATATTCTAGGATTATCCATTTTATAAATGGCAACAATAACACTTGAACATGCACGCCTCCATTAGGTTCAAATGAGAACTTAATTAAAGTTTGAAAAGCATCATGAGTTTCTCTGATTAAATGCCTTATGTAAATTTGGGAAGTGTGTTTATTGTTGCTGATAATAAAAGCCACGTTTCTTCTGAAGGGCTTATATGTTAAGCTACATCTTGAAGGTGACTTGTGGTCTTATTCAATATAAACTTTGCCTGCATCCAGTGCCAGGAAGCCCTCCAAAGGCCAGGCAGACTTCCCCACCTTCAAAATTATTTTTTCAATATGACTGCAGCAGTTTGACTTGCAGAGACAGTAACTAAGTTCCTCTAGGCCTAAGGGAGATGGTTGCTTTCTGTCTAATACTTACTAGACATATTCTGATTTCACTTAAACCGAAGGAGATGGTGAAAACTCCATAGATGACATTGAGATCCTCCCAAATCTCCCAAGACCTGAACCAGAATCTGGTCTTTCTGTATGCGCCAAACTTAAACTTTAAACCCTCCAAGACTAGAGTAGAAGAGCGCTTGTGTTAAAAGAGCCTTGGTACCTCCTGCAGAACCAACACAAACATTTCATTAAATAAATAGTGATCTTTATTTTCTTGTGTTTAATTTTTTTGTTCTTTGTTGTATGAAGCGTTTGCATGAAAATGGAATCTTGAGTTCATCTGTTCCTGCTGCTCATTCCTCACCTGGAGCCACGGTCTTTGCTCTGATTTGCAATTAGTTACTGTGTAAATGATTGCAATGTTAGAGTTGGTATTATGGTTTTGGGTGGAGAGGGAGCAGCAGGAGCTGATGAACACTTAAAACCACTCAAGTTTTATGCAAAAATCTTTGCAAAATTACACACACTGCAGGGAAAGATGAAAATGAGGAGCCACACAGACTGAGTGGAATGGTCTTTAAAACACTATTTTAAGTGTTTCCATCCCTGACCTGTCTCTCATCAAGCTAGTGTCAAATTAGGTACCAACTGTAGCTGTGCTGGAGCAGGAGCAGTTTGGTGGAACCTGCAGGGAGATGTGAAGAGCTGTTCTCGGAGTTTTTTCATTTTATTAGGGTACTTGTGATTGGAGCAGGATTTCTGTTATCTGGGGAGGAGATCAGCACTGCAAGGTAAGAATCAGGAGTTCATTCCATGATAGGAATGGTGGCTTGAGCCAGGCACCGAAGCCGCCTCTCAAACAGGGAGCAGCACAGATCTGCATTAACATTGTTTAAAATTCTATAAACCTGTTATTTCAGGGAGAAAGCAAAACAGATCTGAATTGAGGCCACTGCATCTTCTGGGAAACTACTGTTTTGTAATGTAAGTGGATGTGCCAGGGAGGGCAACTGGCCCCTTGGTTCTAGCTCTGTGCTTCTGGAAAGATGTAGCAGATGGTTCTGGTAAAGCATGGGCTTGAATTGCTCTTCTGAGACCAAGAGGAAAGAGCTAAACTGCCTTTGCAGTACTCAAAAGGTTTCTCTCCTTTATCATAACTGGTTTTCTTAGTAACATCCTTAGTTTTTGTACTTTCGAGCTGTTAGAAGATCAAGGCCCTTTGAGTTACACAGACGTTCTAAGAATGTCTTTGGGAGATTTCTTGCATGTTACATTTGGTGCCAAATACAGGCACAGGATTTCAAGTGTGTGTGTAAGGCAGTGTAAAGAGGGAATGTAACATTCAGATACAAGTGTTTGTGTAATTTTTTTGCATCCCATTCCCAAATTCAGTTGGAAGCCAGTGAGTTTTTGCTGTGGATTCCTTCAGTTTATAGGTTGGGGGCAGGGTTGAGGGGAATTCCTTCACAATTTTCACGGGGATGAAACAGCCAACATACAAAGCCATGTCCTCCTCCTTATAGCATGTGACGTGCCTTGTGGAATATGGTCAGAAGCTACACAGCATAAGAAGAGACCTGAAGCAGGGTATGATGAGATATTTCCAAGTAAACATTTCCCAGCAGGTGCAAAAGTTAGGTAGGATAAACAAATTGCTCCCTAGAGTGCTGAAGATGATTGGATTGTTATTGCTGACTTTGATACGTATCTGTATGTGTAAGCTCCACTTACATGGCAGGCTTTCACTGCAAATAAGCTTTATTGTCTGAGTGGGGGGAAGTAAGTCTGTGTCCCAATATCTTATAATTACTACATAAGACAATTAGAATCGGCTTTTTTTTTTTAAATACAGGTACTTCAGAAAGTCTCATTGTTTTGTTCAGATTAAATTCTGGATGCTGTTAGAGAGTGCTGGGCTGAGAGGTTGACAGCAACGCGCGGTGATCTGTGAGAGCTGGTGAAAGATGTCTTGTGTGCAGGTACGTAGATAGGTCACATCCCAAAATAACATGAGGAACTTTGAAACCCAGACAAAGCGCTGAGGCCATTCTCACATTGCCTTCAGTTAGGGGACAAATCAATGTTTTAGCCTGCCTGTCCTTTCTGAAGTTGTTTTTAGAATCTTGGTATTTAGGAATCCCCTATGACTAGGTCATACGTCCCGCTTGCCTCTCTTCAGCACTCCCCCTGCCCTTTTGTCTCCCTCTTTAGCAGGGCGTGTATGGCTTACGGTAGCCTGCACCGTTCTTCAGGGCTTTGACTTTCACCTCCGAGACTTTGGTGGCTGGAAGAAAAAGCTTCTGTTTAGAGAACTGACTTGCTTACCTCAGTGGCCTGTTCATCTGCAAGATGCGTATGTTTTCATCTCCGAGTCATTAAGGAGGCTGAATTTAGAGCTTGCTTTTATTATATTGTTAGTGTCAGCGTCAGTTTGCTTTCTTCTGCTTTGCTTGATTTTCATAAATACTAGATAGCCATTTTAACTTTCTAGTATAAATGCTGAAAAGCTGCAGTAGGAAAAGAAAGTATCCAGTACTACATACTTCAAAGAATAAAGAGATTAAATAATCCTAAGGCTGTTATTCCTATAATTTATCATGTTCTTTGGGCTACACATTTTGTGAAAGGAAAAAAACGCTTCTGTAGGAATAAGGACAGTTGTATCTGTGGGGACTGAACTGCCAAATGTCGCCTTAAGCATTGTAAAAAATGCCAGCAGCTTAACATTAAGAAATGGAAGAAATTATACAGTTATTGTGGGATAAGTGTGCGTGTGTATATATTCAAAACTCTCTAAATCTTCTAACAAGTTTGTAGGAGTTATCATAAAGATACCCTTGAATTACCAACTCCAAGTATTAAAAATGGTAAGTAAAGCGCTCTTCTGAAATCGTGAATCTACCTTCAGTGATGATACTTTAACAGAAGTAATTAGATTCAATTTTTATGTTACTTTCTACATTTTTAAGCTCTTTGGATGACATTTTAGTGACAGATTTATCTGCAAGACCGCAAACAGGAATGTAAGCTGCTACACGAGAAAGTAAATTAAAAGCTGAATTTTTAGTAAAGCTGAGTTTCTGAAATAATTCCATCACTTCAGCAGTATGGAATTTCAAGAATAAACCAAAATGTTATGAGAGTTTTGATTTAAAAACTGGAAATTTAGAAGCATCGATGCTTGCATGAAAGAAAATTCTTTTAAATCAATGGAAGTATTAAACGGATTGCTAGATCAAGCTTCAGTGTGAGATGACTTTTTGTATCCTCTTCATTAATATGCTTTCGAGTCTGGCTTGCCAGGCAGATGAGCTCACAGCTCTGTAGTCTTACCTCCGATTTCAGCAAAATGCAGAATCCTCTGCTGCTGGCAGTCAGTGTGGGTCATTGAGTTTCTTTCAGTAGTCTTCCATAATAATTTTAGGAACTTGAGGAGCATTTGAGGCAAGATGAATTGGAGCCCTTTCAAGTGATGTGACTTCACTCCTTTTTTTGAGAAGGGATTGAGGACAAGTGCTCAAATATTACTGTCACTATTTTGAATGTTCTTTGAAGAGAAATTTTTCTTCTGAGATGAAGATCAGATGACCAGTTTGCACAAGGTCTTCATTCTCTTCTTCAATTGTTCTTTGTAAAAGATAGTTTGAAAAGCAGTCCTGTGCAGCCTGCTGTAGGTGACCCTGCTTCGGCAGGAGGGTTGGACTAGATGACCCACAGAGGTCCCTTCCAACCCCTACTATTCTGTGATTCTGTGATTCTGTGAAAAGCCTGATTAAATACTTGGAACTATTATAGCAAGACAATCTTGACATAACTCATTCAACAGCAAATTATTGTTTTGTGCCTGATCTTGTAGATGGCACTCTACCTGCATGCAATCATTAATGGGCTCACTATGCGGAGGCCTCGTCTTCATAGAAAGGCTCCACCCGTCTGTGAACTAGTGAACCAGATACAGTCAGCATTTTTAAAAATAATTCACAGCAATAACACTTTTTTGAGGAACAAAAGGCTAACCTCTACATTTTTTTAGAGGAATCTGCTATGTAAGTGCAACACTCCCATTTATCAAAGAAAAAAGAATATGCTGTACAAATCAAAACAAAATCCTTTGAAAAAACAATTCTTGGAATACAGTTTATGTGGACACAGTTAATAAAAAAAAGGAATAAATCAGATAAAACCAAGAAAAACAGCTCCTTAGGTCATGGTTACCCATCTTCAATAAAGTTGGTCACACAGTCTATTGTAGTCTGTGGTGGGTTGACCCTGGCTGGATGCAAGGTGCCCAACAAAGCTGCTCCATCAGTCTCTTCCTCATCTGGGCGGCAGGGGAGAGAAAATACAACAAAAGGCTTGCGGGTTGACATAAGGACAGGGAGGGATCACTCGCCAGTTAATGTCACGGGCAAAACAGACTCGACTTGGGCAGAAAGTAATTTAATGTATTACCAATCAAAACAGAGTAGGATAATAAAGAAATAAAAACTAAATCTTAAACCACCTTCCCCCTCACCCCTCCCTTCTTCCAGGCTTAACGTTACTGCCGAATTCTCTACCTCCTTACCTTCTGAGCGGTGCTGGGGCATGGGGGCTGTGGTCAGTTCATCACATGTTGTCTCTGCTGCTCCTTCTTCCTCACGCTTTGCCCCTGCTCTAGTGTGGGTCCCTTCCACGAGGTGCAGTCCTTCAGGAGCAGGCTGCTCCCATGTGGGTCCCCCATGGGGTCAGAAGTCCTGCCAGCAAACCTGCTTGGGCGTGGGCTCCCTGCTTCACGGGGCCACAGGTCCTGCCAGGAGGACCTTGCTTAAATACGTTATCCCAGACGTGCTATCACCACTGCTGATGGGCTCGACCGTGGCCAGTCTGTCTTGGAGTTGGCTGGCACTGGCTCTGTCAGGCACAGAGGAAGCTTCCAGCAGCTTCCCACAGAAGCCACCCCTGCAGCCCCCCCAGCTACCAAAACCTTGCTACGCAAACCCAGTGCATAGTGGTAGGTGGAGGCTGTGTGCCGTGGTCCCTCTTCTGCAGCATGGCTGGCACAGGGGGTGCAGTTCTCTCCAGGGCTTTTCTTTCAGAATAGCGCCTTATTTACAGAAAATGCCCTACCCTGTTCTGAAAATTTATGTGCTTATGAAGTACTAAAGGCTAATATATTTAAAACTCCACTCCTCCATCATTACCAGTGGTTCTGAAAATTTTGTTTTAAACTGTAAATAATTCCTGTAGTCACTGCTGTTGTTGGTAATTTCTGTGTATTTTCTGCTTCTGTGCTATTTACAGTAATGTAAAGACATTTCTAAGTTGTTCTTTCTTGTTTTCATTCTTCCACATGGTCATGCAGCTTAATTTGGCTCTCCATAACTAATGAGGTCATGTTCATAAGACCACCGTGAGAAGGGGATACCCTTCTTCAAACAGAGGCTTTGATTTGGCCTCAGAGAGTGCTTACGCATGTGTTTTGCTACTGTGTAAGTTCCACTTAAATCAGTGCTCCTGAGAACATACTTTAAAATAGGGTGGATGTAATCACATCCTCAAAGTCAGGTGCACGTTTCATTGCTTGCCTGAAGAGTAGAGAGAGTCTCGTGTACACTGTGACAGAATGAAAGTTTTCTCCTGGGGTCATGGGCGTAGTGAAGAAAGGGATATAACAATCTTAAACTGCAGCAGAGTATTTCTGAGGAATCATATCAGGGATCATGTATTCATCTGCTTAGAGTACAGGGAAAAAAAAATACCAAGAGATATTTGAAGCTGTTGGTAAATTTAAACAGGCTTTTGGTGAGGCAATTTCCAGGACTCCACAATTTAAAAAGTGATGCAAATGCATCTAGCATCCAGCACATTCAGATTACAAAGCTACTTAGCCTGTTTTCTAAGTAGTTACCTTCTACAACTTCTGGCCTTCATTTCGAAGTCCCTGCATGTTTCTGCCCAGTGGGTTGATTTCTTGAAGTTTAGCATAGAGACTAAATAAACTGGCCTTCCACAGTACTATCAAGAAGTATCTTGTGTCTAAGGCCACGATTGCTTCAGGTTTAGTGTTCATCTCCTAGCAGGTTAAAATTAATCAGTGGTATCTGAGTCAGGTAACAGGAGAGCATTTGGTTGTGCTAAAACTTGGTTGACTAGACCAGATGGATACCGAGTGGAAAATTAAGGGCAATCCTACATGCTGAATTATTGGCATTTTCATCAAAAACCTATCCTTTGCTGTAGTTTACTGCCTAGGGAGGCAAAATGCAGAAGAGCTGATTTCTGGAAAGCAGCTGCAACGTTCTTAGAAGAATGGCATGCGTTTAAAGGTACTGAAACTTCCTTGCGGCCTGTAAAAATAAAACAAAGATCAAATCTGATTTGATTAGGGTGGTTCAGATGTTCTTTCCAGATTCTCAAAGCAGACTTCAGTCTCACAGATTTTCTGTGTTCCTTGTACGTTAAGATCATCCACTGCAAAGTGGAAGGCGGATGGCCGCACAATTAGGCTGTGTGGAATACTACCAGAGTTGCCACATAGTGAGTCAGCTTTGCTTAGAGAATTTTTGGTTTTCAGTGTGTATAGTTTCATCACAGAGTAATAATACTTAGACATTTACTGTTTCTCAGGTTTAATATTGCAGCAGAAATCTTTAGCTGACATTCACCATGTTATTAAGCAAATGTTCCAGTATGAAGCACGATTTGTTTTTTCCTTTGAGTGACATGACCATACTTCCTTTTAAAACTCAGTGCAAATGAAATGTCTGGATCTAATGTTCTTTGGGTTTTTTTCTGCTGTTGAATAAGCAATTCAGTTTAGGTCCTAGTTGTTTAATATTCATTAAGGAGTGATATCTGAAAATCCCCTCCTTAGAAATTAAATTTGGCTCTCATGGTAACAGGCACTTTGAATATAATGTAAAATCAAAAGAAGGCAGTAGTGAGATTCCTGTTGCTTTTATAGATTGATTATTGCTTGTTTGAGTAAAAATTTAAGAGGAGTGTTCATTCTCTTCTCAGAATTGAGCTCTATGCTTCTCAATATAAGCACTTATTTGCATTATACTTATTACTGCTTCTTTGCACTGATGTGCAGAGATCCTGGTATGAACATATCTTCACAGAGTTCAAGACTCTAGGATTTTTGTGTGATATAAAACTGGGAACGTCTAATCCCTTAATGTTAGTTTCTGAATATCATAGGCCTTTAACTTGTACTCCCCACTCTGAGTCTGATGAAGTGGCTTTGGCAGAAGTGTGTTTCTTCCAGGCTGAAGACTCTCAGTGTTTATCTTTCTGTTGGGAAACTCAGACTGGAGAAAGAGAATCCCTCACTTTTTTTGGATGGTTTTGTCATGTTGAATCACCCTGACTATTTGAAAATATGGGTATGGTATGCCTGGGCTTTGTTTGGTTTTATTTGACATTAGATTCTGGGTGTTGGTTCTTTGTTTTGTTTTTCTGTACAAAATTAGACATGTCTTTAATACCTAGTATTTTTTCAGTTATGGATCATTATAAATTATGACCAATGCTGAATTTGTTGAATTTGGAGACTGAATTAAGGATATTTTTAGGGTACTGGACTACAGATATCTAAACAGAAATAAGTGGAAATGTTTCAGTAAATGCTGCAAAAGCCTGAATCCTACATTTCTAGTACGTAAGAGCTAGTAAATGTTAAAGTACATATGGAGATATATTTTCATCATCTTGCTTTGACTCATTGGTATGCAACTACCAAGTAATTAAATGCAATTGAACTGCTGTGCCAGCGGATGTATGATCCAGAAGTGATTGCTACTCATGTAATGCTCTGTAGTGTGATCTAGAAGCTCAACTTAATTGTGTATTTGACCTGCACAAAATGAATAGCAACTACCATCTTATTACACTACACCTGCATTTTAAATGCTACTTAATTAGTCAATATTAAACCAATAATGAAGCAGCAATAGGCACTGCTGACTATATTAAGTGAGTGTGAAGTTGCACTGAATGTGCATTGTAGCAGCATACTATAGAGGCAAACCATTTTCTCATCTTGTTTTATAACTAAGAGCATTCAAGGTTTCCATATGTGTTCTTTCAATGGCATGAAACATCTCTGAATTTAGCTTTTCTGTGCAAATGCTGCTGGATCTAACCAAGTAATCCTCTATAAGTAAGTGAGGTGCTCTCTGCATTTCCTGTAGTTTACGTTTGTTAGCAGTGAAGCGCTTGGCTTCCTTTTGGAGTTGCATTCCACTTACGCCAAAGTCAGTGTTTTCCTCAGATGAAAATAGTCCTTCACTCCAAAGTATGGCAGGAGCAGGAGCTGCCTATAGTCATGATGCTCTAGGTAATGTGCTTGTATATGAAAAAAAAAAGAAGAAAAATGACGGTCAGGATCATTTGCCAATCTGCATCTCGGAGTTCCCATCTTTCTAATCAGTAGACTATTTTCAGAGGGTTCTTTTTAGCTTGAGAAGGGGAGAGAAGGCAAATCTTGTGTCCAGACGAAGACTTGAGACAAAATAACATTCTGGAGAGTTTTGCTGAAGCAGCCTTAGCCGGACAGAAGTGGTTACTCGCCTCATCAGCAGGTCATAGGCAAGGTTATGATCTGGTTGAGGAGGGTGTGAGAAACATCTCCTCTGGTTTAATTTGCATGGTTCTGCAGCAAAGAAAGCAGAAAGAAAAGGACATAGGATAAAAGGAAACTAGATGCAGTATAATTTTTCTCTTGGCTAATACTGGGTAATGGGAATAGAGTCATGAATTACGATCTCTATTTCAAGAATATTTTGTGACTTGTTGCTTTAGGTAGTAACCTCTTGTTTCCCGCATGGAGTGTGCTTTAATGGATGCTTGTTGTGTTTTGGAGATGACTCCCTGCAGTTTGTTGTAAAAGGAATCCAAAGATACGATGGCTGGAAAGGGATTTAATAACAAGAATTCACATATGGTTCGTTGCCTCGTGGTAATGAAAGATGTAATTGCAAATCTAATTTGTTCGTACCTGAAACTTTAGCAACCTTAACATCTGGAATGGATATTGCATAACCTCCATTTTCAAGGTAGTGTGGTTAATGCTTATTTTCTGCATTGATATCTTCCTCGTGGCCACATATCTGGCACTGATCAAATATGATACTGTTGAATTAGTTGAAATAATGATTGCTGTATTATATTGTTCTGAGAAGTTTGGTCGTTCTAATAATGACTTAAAAATACATGGAAAGAAAAAAAATCAAGTCTTACCCGCAGAATTTTTTTCTACCCTATAAATACTGGAACTTTAGCTGTATTGCAGCTGCAATCCAAATAACACTGCCAGAATTAGTATATCCAGAGGAAATAACATTTGTAGTTACTCAAAAGCCACTCTCACACATATTTGTACAGTATGCTAAAAAGGGCATGGATCTTACTTGGATCTAACATGATGCATAAATTGTCTTTTAAAGAAAACTAATACTTGTTTTGGAAAAGTGTGCTTTAAAGTTTGTTTTGCTATTTAAACAATACTATTTTTTTTGACGTTATTTTTTCCTGCTGTTTTAAGCGTATTCTGCTGCTTCTTTTTCTTAGAACACATGGGCATTACATTGACAAGATCTGTCAGTGTAAATCTTCAGATTTTACAACAATTTTGGAGTGGTGATCAAAACAGCTAGCATATACTTCCAAGTCACTGTGGATTAAATGTGATAGAGTGTCTATTAATTTCTGAATGTCAAATTTGACACTAAAGTTAGATGGTAAATGAATTTCTATTCAGTGGGAGTGGGGAATTTTTTTCCCTGAAGTCTGCTTGAACTTAAACTGAGGTGATGCTGCTGAGTGGTGATAGCCATGAGGCTGCTGTGTGACATAACTTGTCCAGTTCTCTCATTGAAAATTTACTGAAGAATCCTTAGGTTTTCCAATGGAAGACTCCATCATGTGAAAGTAATTGGTGTCTGCTTCCATCCCGGTTCCAGGTTTAAGTCTTCTGATTTAAGGCTGTAGAGATCCTAGAAATTTGGGCCGCCTAGAATACAGTTGTTAACAAATGCTAAGTTTCCAGATTTGTTTTATGTTTGTTGTCACATAGTAGAATGCTTTTTCCAGCATTCCTCCTAAATTCAATCCAGACAGAGAAGTGTGCTTCAGAATAGTCAGTAACTCGAACTTGCCTTTGGAGTGTAGGAAGTCCAAGTTTGGTGTGTGCTTCACTCGATTCCTGTCAGGTACTGGAACATATCCCTATGCTAAGCAATGCCAAAAGGTAGCTATTGCAAGTCAATTCTTCTTTATTGTGCTGGAATTGTTGTGCATCATATAAATAAATTTGTGGCAGGCGGGAAAAAGGTTTGAACCTGTCTCTCTGCTATTCTGGACAAGAAAGAGGCACTGGAGGCTCTTATTTTATCTTGAAATTCCATTTTCAGCCCAAGTCACTGTTCTTAAGCAGCACTTCTTTGGCTCTCCTGTTACAAGTTGCTTACTTCTGAGCAATGTAATTAGAACAAGCCTGAACATTGTGATAATAGCTTGAGTCTATCATCTCCCAATTAGCTCAGTGAAGACAGAGGTAATACTTGCCTCTGGCACTCTTGTTTTATTAAGATGTATTCGGTAATCACCAAGCTAAAGGCTCAGAAAGCAGCACACCTGCGTACCCGTCCAGAAGTCAAAACTCTGTCATAAGGCTGGGCTTGCGAAGATCAGAATTAATGTCCCTTTTAATTTTCCTAGTGCTACGTGCAGATTCTGATTATTCCCTCCTGAATTACAGTATCTGAAATTGCTTTTTGATCTGCATGGTAACGGAAAAATTAAAGTACAATGGAATCAAGGAGTAGGCCTGAAACAGAAGTGCTGTGCTGTGACTTACCTTACCTTGTCACAGATAGCCTGTGTTGTCCTTGGTGGATCATTTCTCTGAAAAAGTCAAAGAAACTCATGCCTTGGTGGGGTGGGGACTAAAAGCAGAATGAAATGGTGACTAGAGGTCATAAATGACTACTGAAGATTTTAAATTGTGCCCTTGTACTGAAGGGTCAGACTTGTCAATGCAAGAATTCTGATAGACATCCATGGATGAGGCTGATGTGAGCAAAAGCAACAACTGCATGGATTTGTGATACTGTACTGCACAGTATAAACTGCGACTTATACAAGCTGAGAAAAGAGTGTATTGCTTTGCACATGCCGCTCAAACGTAAAGGCTTGGAAATGTGTTTTTCTGCTTTTAGTTCAGCTGCAGGGAGGCTGCATACTCTCTATGCTCGTCATCTCCCCTTTGCTGTTACAGAGGCCGGCATTGATTTTTCTTCCTTTCTTTCTGTAGATCTCTACTTGCTGCTGCCCCTAAGGCCCACTTACCCATGCTAGCTCTTGAGAGAGGAGTCCTCCTACTTTCTACAGACACTGCTTCAAGAGTGTGAGCCATACTCATGTAGTGTTTTGTTGAAGAAGAGAAATTAAAGTACTTCCAAATCTGGAGCAGGGAAGCCCACGTATCAAGGCTATGAACACATGATGGTCACTCCTTGGCCTCTTTGCCTTTATTCCACAACCCAGGGCTTTCTTTCTTGTACATTTTGGAAGAAAAACAATTTGGAGTCAGCATAGAATTTGGATGACTTTATGGACAAAATTTCTGAAATACTGCAATGGAGACGCACTGTAATGAGGTGAAGCAAAAATGTCTATAGGGCGCAACTGCAGAGGCTGTTTGTAGCCACCGAAGCCCGTTAATGGATCATGGTCAAGGACAGTGCAAGAGAGTAGGGAGGGAGTTGCAGGCTGTGCTGTCCTTGAGGGGAGCAGTTTTTTCATGCTTTCCAGGTAGTTAGTCAGTATAATGTCATAGTGGAGAAGATACAAAAAAAATTTAATTGGGAATTGCTCAAAAAGCTGTCCGTATTTTTTCCTTTTTTTCTTTTAGAAAGTGTTGATTCTGAGAAAACAGGATGAACTTTTTTTGCCTTTTTGACAAATTCCTACCACAACATTTTTTCAGTGCTGTTTGCTACGCTTGGCAGCTGAAATTGAGCCTCTTTTTAGGGGAGGACTCATTACTATAAAATTTGATTGCATCACATTTGTAGTGAAACTATTTTACAAGTCAGCAGGACAAAGCCCAATTATTACAACCTTCTTGCCACAGAGTATGGGTCAGCTGCTGTGTTACATCAGATATAGTATGACACAAGTTGTTAACAGCTATTCAGTCATCTCCATAAATTAGACCCTCTATAAAAGAAGTATTCAAAACCAGTATGTAGTTTTTTGTATTTGGTGAGAGGAGATAAAACAGTTGGTTTTTAAGCCAACAGTTAACAGTAATGTATTTTGTGTTTCACTTACAGAATAAATACCTAAAATCTGAATGATTCATGAACTTCAGCCATCTTTTCAGAAGTGATCTTGATATGTAAGGTTTTAAATCTTAGTGGAAGGTAGCTGATTTTATACTCCCAAGTCAATTTGATCCAGATCTTCAAATGTATTTGAGTGCCTTGTTGTTGTTGACAGATTTTGATTTCTAATTAGGTAACAATCTTTCTATGAAGTTCTTGCCTGAAGAAGAGGTAAGTTAAAGTCTAGACTTTAAAAGAGAAAAACTTAGCCTATATAGTGTAAAAACTGACTTCCTAGTCACATATACATTATTACTTAAGGCAGTCCCAGAGCCTTTGCAGTGTTAGAGTTTTATTGGATTCCATAGCTCAATAAAAATTGCTTTTTTTCTACAGCCCCAGTGGAAGGGAATTTAAACACTAAGGTTTCAATAGATGTTACATAATTTTGTTCCTTTTTATACTTGCTCAGCACTACGTCAAGTCGGTGCCCTTCTGGAAAGAGAGTGGACAGACAATCCTCCTGCAGATGCCTTTGAAAAGTACAATAACGTACGAGGAGGCAGTCAAAGCACTGGGAAGAAAGCATTGCCTATATCAGTGTTAACAAATGGCCTTCTGTTGGCAAAGTACTTTAATTCTGTTCGTGCAGGTAAATATTTTAATGCTATGAGCTTTTTACTGTGGAAAATTTCTGTGTCTTGTGAACAGGCTAAATAATTCAACTGGATCTGGACATCACAAAACAGAAAATCTGAAGGGTGTCAACTCTTGTGACAGTGTTTTCCTGAGTTACAAATGCAAAAACACTTTCCTAGGATGTGTATTAAGCTCACTCTTGAATTTGAAGTGTGATTTAAGATCCGCAAGCTTCAAACAGACTTAAGTCCCTGAGTGAGGGATGCTTTGTTAAATCAAAAAGCTAATCCTCCAGATGCTCCCTCCCAGAATGTATCGATTTTTCTTTAAGAAGCTGGCATGCATCCCTGGGAAGAGGTCTTTGCTTATAAACTGTGATCAAAGATATTCTCTGTGGTACGTGCAGGTAAAAACTCGGTAGAGTTTTTCTGTCTAAATCATACGACTAGTTTATAATTTATAGTAAGGGAATGACTAAACAAAAAAAAGGTCATAAATAGTTAAGAATTTTTTTTCTTTCAGTGGACAGGATTTAGACAAGAAAGCAAAATAACATAAAGGAGAAAGACAAAACATGCAGCTGATGGGTGCATTATACATTGCAAACTCTCTATAAAACGAATTCAGGATGAATACTTGTATCAGACAAAGTATAAAACCTTTCACACTGTCAGTAGGCCACTACATTTAATGAAAACTGAGTTAAGACTCTCATTCTCTGGACCAACAATGAGGTTGCACTTCACAATTCAGTCATTTCTAAAAATGTTATTTGTGAGGTTTCCATATGCCTGATAAGAAGGACCCTCAGTTGTAGGAGTCCATTTATTCAGAGACTTAAAACAGAAACAGGAAGGTTTGTACAACTTCAGTAACCATAAATCTCTGTGGCATGTTCTTTCACTTAGTTACAGAGGTGATAGCTAATACCCTGTTGTGAAACTTGAAGGAAGGGGGGGGGAGGAGAAAAAGAAGGATTTTTTCTTTTCGTCTATGCACTAGATCACTTACTGTGACCAAACCAGTAAAACCTTTTTAGAGTCATTTACAGTGTTTCTTTCACGTGACATATCTTTAGCTCTTTTTATATGTACCAGTCTGTTTTGTCAAGTCTATAGTATTGCAATTATGCCTCATATTTGAATGGAAGCTATGCTTCTGTAAACAGCTATGAAAAGAACCGTATGGCATATAATCGGAAAGAATCTGAAATAGAAATGCCAAATATTTTGCCCAATGCTATGCAAGCTGTAGACCTGATCTGACACATAGCTGTAACTTACAGAAATATGTAGCTACTAAAAGTTCTTGCACCTGAGATTGCTCAAGATGAATATTGAGTAAAGGAGAAAGGCAAGACCCACCTATATTAACGTACTCTGTGATTAAAACAAAAAAACACCATCAAATGGGAAGTCAAAGAACGTATTTGGAATAATCATTGGTGTGAGTGGTATTCCATGGGAAGTGGTGCCTGTGATGGTTAGCTCTTTAAAGGTTTTCTGTCAGTGCTGCTTGAAGGTTTTTTCTATCTTGATTTTTGCAGTTTAGTCCTCTTCACTATTTAGCTTTGGGGAAAGTGTTAACGTAGATAAACTGAAAAAAATATATGTTGTATTTGAATCACAACCTGGATATTTGTCTTTTATCAGATGTTTGAGATACAAGAATCTGTAAAACTAAGCAAAAAAATAATAATTCAGGTTCTTGACCCTGAAAGTTAGGGAAGTAAAAGGAAGCTATTCTTATTTCTTCTGAACCTGTTTGTTGATCTCTTCAGGGATAAAAACATACGGCATTTCAAAAGACTTTGCCAACAGATGCAGCGGATCCTCTTTAACATCTTCCATTTTTAATTTGTGTCTAGATGCTACTAGTAAGTTCGTTTTGATTTTCGACATAAGAAATGCCAAGAAGATACGATGATAAATGCTGCCATAGCAATGTTTTGTTGTTGAGAAGACAACTGAAAACTTCTCAAGGATGACTCTGGTATATGAGAAGGCAGGTGGAATTTTAGCCTGTCACTGTTGATCGTGAAGTTTTATTTCTGTTCTGCCTGTCAGCATCTGTTCTTTTGGATAAGGGGTTTTGTGTCTCTTGTACCCCCCAGGCTACCATCTCTGTTTTCTTTTAAAAAAAGCTTTTAAAAAGAACAGAAAAGATGCCGCCTATACGATTGGCCAAAATGGGAATATTAACAAGGGAGGGTGTATGAAAATGCTGGTACGAATGAGATGTACTGCTGTCATTTAGGGTTTGAAGTTGTTACACTCCTGTATGAACAGTAGCAGATGCTCCTGATACCTTGAAGTGTCTTTTTCTAAGCCTTATGATTTTAAACTAGCATTATCTGTTTCTGAGCCCTACAGTCTTAATTTCATACCAGCCACATTTTAAACAATCTGAGTGAACGTGGAAATATGAAGGGAAAAATAGTGTCTTAGGGGAGATTTTCTATTTGTAGAAGTAATCTCCATCGACATATTGGGTAAGCCTTCAGAGTAAAGAGAAGAGATAGACGGGGAGTAGGTGATTTTTTGCTTTTTTAAATACTTTTATAATTTGTTTACCATAGGACAAAATGATCAATGTTTGTGTAGGGAGATCTGTTCTGGGGAAAGGAAGGAAAGTGTTTGTGTGTGTATATATATATATATAGGGCCTTTAACTGAAAGGTAACCAGACAGGTTTGGGGATTTTTTTCAATATTGTCATAAAGAAATGCCATTGCAGCTACCCACTTAGTAAATATTTTGCTCTCTGGTGTTGCTCCATACTGCAGTGAACACAGTGCTTGAAATATTTCTGTTATGGGACACTAAAAGAAGTTAATAAAATAGAAGTGACAGTGAAGTTGCAAAGCACTGCTGGCTGAGGATTTAGCTGTCCTGAGAAGTATCTGAGGTTGCAGTGGGAACTCTTCATTAAAACTTACGCTCTTTATTCCTTTAGCACACCTGCTCCATTCATCTGGAAGTAGTATAAGTAATGTTGGAATTCAAGTCTGCAGGTTGATGCCCTTTTGAGCCTTTAGTAGCTCTCTAGCATTGTAGAAGTGACAAAAATAATAATCAGAAGAGAAGTGACCTGCAAGGACCAGAAACTAAGATGATTCCAGGAATCTGCCCCACAAAATCAGACAGCCACAATAATAGATTTTTAGAGGACTTTCTTGGCCATGCAATGCAATAAGCAAATAAAAAATATAGTTTAGTACAGTACAGAAGTAATATACATTTCATTACAGAACTTCTAAATTCACTAGTGTGTAACTTTGAGAGATGGCTGTCTTCTATTTAAAGATCAAGGTCTATCTTTAAAGCTCCCTAGCAGGTTACTGACTTTCCACTGAGGACATAGAGTTCGACTTTGCGTCTGAGTTTCAAGGACAATCTCAGTGCATTTGCAGATGCAGGCCTTTTGTATGAAGATAAGCTTGACGTGAGAAGGACACCATCTTGGAGGGGCACACTATTTTCATAACTTATGACTAGTAAAAAGTAATGTTAATTTGTCTGAGGGAAGTGAAGATACCTGTTTTGTTGGAAAATCACTTCTGTCTCACCTCAGTTGCATTGACCTATGATGATTGACCAAGGCTGTGTTGCTTGTGCGGTGTAGATAGCTGAAAAAAAAATCGAACTGCAGTCTGTAGCTGTTACCAGTTTCTGCAAACTTAGATTCAAATTGACATTTGCCATATTGTAGAGCACCCGAAAGCTTGTTAGGTAAAGTAAGGCTATTTTTCCAGCCTACTGGGGGCTCTCTGACTCCACTGTTCAATGCACAGGCAAAGGATGCCTAGGACTTTACTGTAGCTATAATTTTGGTATTCTTTACATTGATTGGTGTGAGTTGGACAGACAGCACAGTGATGCAAAGACATTAAAGCTGGTAAATGAGGTTCCAGCCCTGCTATCAATAACAGGTGGGCTGTGCTTCTGTATCATTATGATGCCATTTGATCATAATGATCTAGTCATTGATCATTTGAACTACTGGGCTCTTCCAGAGCAAAGTGTAGCACGTTGTTTAAGCAGGCTGAGATTTACCAGCTAAGAACTTCATAATTTTGAATGTTGTCATTTAAAGATCATTTGACATTTCTACTTCAGTACGATACTAACAGAAATTGGTGAATGCAGGTCCCTGTAGTAGGAGCACTGCGCCTTCCAGAGCACGTTCAATTACTTGTCCAAACAAAGTTCGTTCACCAGGTTGTTTGCAGAAGAAAACAGCTTGCCAAAGCCTGCATCTGGTTTGAGAGTGCTGTAAAGATCATTGCGTTAGCAGTTTTCCATGCTGGCTTTTGTTCTTTAAAACAAAATCCTAATCCCAGCACAGGTTCCCATTCTCTGTGGTTAGTGCTTAAATACTTAAATGAATAGAGAATATATATTATTAGCAATATTCAAACTTTAATAAGTTGTGCCTCTTAAGATATTTAGAAAACGCACTTACATCCTGCTGTTGTCAATGTGCGGCAGTGTTTTCTAAAAAGGATAGTGTGTTGAAATTGGGAACGAAGTAAAGAAATGCACTCTAATATGTTAATCTTATTGAAATGCACTCTAGTATGTTAATCTTATTGTAATGTTTAATGGTTTTGTGCATTTGGAGCACCATATCTAATGATTCAGTTATTAGGTCACATATAGCTGCTGACATATTTGTCTCCAGAGGTCACTTTCTGATCCTCAACCTCAAAACACACCAGAAGGCACTGGGAGACACTGGAGCATGTGCACTGATACAACTCTTAATCTCCTGTTAGTGAAGTCTCCCTTAGTAACTTGTGTTCTTTAAGAAAGCAGGTTCATCAGTTCAAAACCTTGTGCTATAAGAGCATATTTATTGGGACTTTTTTCCCCCCATGTCTGCTTTTCCTCCTTATTTAATTATTTCGTTGCCTTCAAGTTATGTAATTTTTCTCTTTTATTAGAATTGCAGATGCTGGAGAAATTTAAAAAACTTATAGCAGATGCCCATATTCCTGCTGGAGTGCTCTTTTGCATATTTACAGCATGAAGCTTAAATTTCTATCTTAGGCTTCTAGGGCTATAATATCAGCAAGTAGAAGCTCATGTGACTACCCCTGCCTTGTCCCACTTCTTTCTACTCTTCTGCAAAGCAGGGTCACAGTCCCAAGATAATTTTCACAACAGAATTACATAACTTTCAGACAGGCACTAATTGAAGTATGTAGGCGACAGGACAACATTAGACAGCAAGCAGCCATGAGTTGTCCTACTGTTAGCGCTTGGGTAAGCTCAGGTTGCAGTCTCACCTGAGATACCTGAATATGAGGCTGCGAGGTGAAAATCTTCTAACAGGCTCTTGTGTATTGAATTGTAGTTCTTTCTTCTGAGCCAGCTAGAAATCACACGGGAAATAATGTATCTGTTTTTTCTGCCTTCTGATTCTGCCTCCTCTGGAATCAGTAAATGCAAAGATACTCGAAAATGAAAAATACGGAAAGGACAGTTCGCCTTGTTCTTTATTTCTAAATAGACCTGACATCTATATGCGATGATTTCTGTATCTAAATCGGCTATTCCAGCTGTTCCTATGTAAACTACATGTTGTGATACTGGGGGCTGAAAGAGGGCAAATGCAAAATTCTCGTATACATTCTGCTGCTAGCAGGTTTCAGGGGTTTACAGGGAGCTTTGTAGTAAAGTCTAAAAAATTGGAGTGTCTTCCAGCTGCTTTCCTTCATAGGTCTGATACTACTGCAGCTTAGTTAGCTCCATAGCTCTATGCTCTTACTGTTGAGACTGTTGTTTCTTCACATTCTGCTATGTGTGTGTCTTCTGGTTCTTTAAATATAATTTCCATGTTAGATTTCTGGAATTTTCTTGATTCCTAATACTTTTCAATTAATGTTAAATTAATTGAACCTGCAGCATGTAAATCCAGTATTTTGTGCGGTTAACATCTGAGCTTGAGTCCTAAAGCATTTTGGAGTTCACTATATTTAGGATGGGATTGCCTGTAAGTTATTAGAAACTTACATTCTGATTATCAAATCCAGTTTATTTTGTATTTCGTGGTAGTCTTTCATCTGTGCTTGTGTAGCAAACCTTAGAGGAAAAATAGAAGATTAGTTTTTGAAACATGCTCTTCATGTTCTTTGTCTCTGAAAGTCAGAAGAAATCTCTCTGGATAGTCTCACTCATTTTATTTATGTCTTTATTTATACTGTAAAAATATCTTTCCATCTTTTAGATATACTAACAGCTTCTGGGTTGTCATCCTTGACTGCCCTGAGATTTGAAACAGTTTCCAATAGCTGCTGTTCTTCTGTTTACTGTCTTTCATTTCAGTTGAAACTCTCAGCTACCACAACTCATATTTGTACAGGAAGAAATGTCCGCACACTCAAGATATATTTTCCAAAGTAATAATGCAAAATTGCATGCTGGCCAGTAGCAGGGAGGGATAAGGAAAGCACCAGAGCTCTTTGTGTCAGAGTCAGCCTGACTCTTCTGTAATTGAAATTATGTCTGGCAAAATGTGGATGGTCTTCTGCTGTTGGATGAATAAGTGAGAGGTGTTAGAAAGCTCTTTTGCTGGGGCTAATTACAGAGGGCAGATACATCTGCTGTGCATCACGCAGGGGTAAGTATTTGCAGTGTGAGGAATATTTTCTGTTCTGTGCATTAGCCACGGTGTGCAGTGAGAAATGGATTTCTTCTCCAGCTTTGTGTTGCACCAACAGCCTCTGGAACAGGTTTTCACAAGCCAAACCTGCTGTGCATCCTTTCAGAGGTTTGCTAGTGGAGACAGCTGGGGGAGATTGTTTGGCCAGGCAACTGCCCCTTCCTCTGTAGTTCTGCCTCTGGGCATCTTGATGTAGCCTTTGAATTTCACATTTCTTGCACGAATACCTGCTGCCTGTGTATCTCCACGACATCTGTTAGCATTTTTGCTCCACTTCAGACACAATTTCTTCCTACAATCACATGCCTCCTGGCTGGTCCGGAGTTGAACTAAGCTGCCCCAATGGGCATGGAGAAGTTGCTGGTGTCTTCTGAGCTGAATGTGGACTGTAGCTCCATTGATACCTGTAGGGATTAAGCTCCCACAAATGAAGACCTACTGGATTAGCGGACCTGAAGTATTCTCATGCTCTTTACAGTCATACAGAGGAAAAACACTGTTGTTTTTTTTTTTCTTTTCCTAAATGTGCATTCCAATATAGGTCTGCCATGCCACTTGTTTTTAAACCCTGTTTTTGCCCTCAGCAAATGAACCAGTGTTGACAAATCACATCAAACCATGTTAGTAACTCCAGTTCTCTTCAAGTACTGTTTTTCAGTGAAACTTCTTTCTCTTGCAGAACAAACCTCAGTCTAAATCGTGCCTTTTTGCATTTAGGAGAAAGTAATCAGTGATAGGTGGTTGTTCAAAGAAATCGTACAAAGTATTCCTTTAGAAGCTGGTGTTTTCAGACTAGAAGTTAAACTGTCTCATTCCACCTTGACTGTATGAAATTATCCACAAGAAGCATGTCCCAACAATGAGCCAATGCATCTGTCTATATCGGAGTGAAAAGTGGGAAAGAAATAAGTGCTCTCAAAGGCTGAAAAGTACAAAGCAGATGTGTTGGAGATTGGGTTGACTCAATGTATTCAACAAAATTTTGCATTGTTATCAACATGCTTTATTTGATATGCAGAGCTACTGCTGGGTGTTTGGCACATGCAGATACTAACCATCATTTAAACATCATTTTCATTAGAAGGCAAGGGTTTTCATCGTCATTCTCATCAGATGTCTTTCATTTTAGCATTTAGATTTATATGTTTACTGGGGTGTATTCCTAAAGAGTGTTTGCAAATTTGTGTTTAATTGTTAACACTATTAAGAGTATTTTACATAGGTTAAAGGAGACTAGTAGCCCTCAATGTATGAAAACATCCAAACCTGGCTTTTCAAAATCACTTTTCTATTTGTTGTTTTTGAGAGGGAATTATTTTGAATAAATTGACAGAACAAATGAGTGGTTATCCAGGGTATCTCCTCTAGTAAGTCATTAAACTGGTCAAAACTGTTAAATGTACAGCTTAATTCTTGTGAAGAAGACATAGCACTTTCTGGTGTGTAGAGAGGAGTTCAGGGGAATATCAGAGGTGTTCAGTCCCTGATGGCTGGGAGTTTGCACTGTCACAGCTTGCCGAAACTATGGCAAGGTTTAACTCAGTTACTGCAGTGCTACCAGTGTTGCACAAGCAGAGAGTTGTATTTCACAAGCGGATTGCATGGGGCTTCCTTAGGCATTGACTTTCAGGTTCAGCTTTGTCCTGTCTCCTGATTGCTGGCAGTTCTGATAAAATTGACTGTAATTAGTCCAGGTAATTTTGGCTAATGTCAGCTCTGGGCTTCTATCAGTCATCTCTGCTTGTGTTCCTCAGTGATTAGAAGTGTGAAAAAGAGCCTAGTTTTGTTCGTCATCAAAATATCTTATCTTCAGCATCTATGCAATGCTTCGCTGTGGAGTAGAGGCTCGTATATGTGAGGATTTAATTTGTGATAGCTCTTTGAAGAACTTATGTGTCAAGGATCTCATTCAGCAAAGAATACTGCCTTACTTTATATTATCTAATTCCACTTTAGAACAGGTACTCTTATTCTGAATAACAGCGTTTGCTGGAAGATGTCAAGTATAGTTTTTCATACTTAATGTAAGTCTGGTTTCTCTTTCCAGTTTGACAAGTCACAATGTCACTGGGTAAGATATAAGTGGTGCGAGATGGACACTTGCAGGAAGAAAAAAAAATTAATCAGGGCTCAAGTCTTGCAAGCTTTGCTAAGATGAGTGATCTTAGTGAAGCCACTTACTTGTTCTTAAAGGACTTCTTGTTACTTGTCCTTAAGGATTGGGCTTTGAATGTTGTGGCCTTTGGATCATGGACAAAGGAGCTAAAAACCCGCCCCAACCCTATGTTCACAACAAAGGGGAAATTAAATAGGGAAATGTTCCCTTTTGTAGTACCCCAATTTGTATTATTTCAGCTGACACCTGCACAACACTAATTGACAAAGCTACACCGACTGGTATATAGACGAGTGTGGTTCAGATGTTAGTCATTAGAGATGTATAGAAATAGAGATTAGAGACTTTTCTTTGAAGTTTCTTTCATCGTGCACATCAGCAAGTCAACATTACCCACAACTCTGAAAACACTGGCAAAATGACATACTAAGATCCGGTCAGCAGGGTGTCTAAGGATATGTCTGTCCAGTGACATGAGACAGTGGGTTCTTTGCTCTAGTGGCTGTCTGGGCTCGTAAATCCCTTCGTTACAATGCACTGACACATGGGAGGTGTTTGTGGGGGATCTGAAAACATCAATGCAGAAAGGGATGTGAGCTAGCTAGCTTTGTCTTAGCCGTGATCACAGACTCCGTGTCACAACTTGGAATCAGCACAGCGTGGCTCTGCCTTTTGACACTGGAATGGGATAGATGAAACTTTGCTTTGGGTGGTTTATATGTGCTTTAATTCTCCAGAGAGTAGAGGAGGGGGGAACGATGGCAATCAAACAAATGGTCTTCATAGCATATACAGGTTGTTATAGCACTGTCAAAAGCAAAAACCTGTATAGTGTATGTCAGTACGAGGAGTATTTTGCTAAGAGACAAAACTCAGGCAGTTTCTTTTGAGGGTGGAGGAAAGAAGGGTATGCCTCTGATGAATGGTTAGAGGTCAGGGGCTTACACTGATCAGACATGAGTTTGACTGCTTTTTCTTGACCTTTTTTTGCTACATTTTTTGTAGATATCTGCATGTCATCGATTTTAATTGCTTAAAAGCCTGCTGGAAGGCAGTGATCAAGACTGGCTAGCACCACACTGATGTATGTTCACAGTAACCATGTTGAAGTCAACAGTTCAGTAGCAGGTACACATACTGCAGGGCAGGACAGTTGCATGTGTATTGCTGACTTGCTGTGTGAGCTCATCCAGCTGCTAAGTGGAGATGAATATTTAGTCCCTTTCTAGAGGATTAATAATGCTAGTAATGTGCTGCTATATTTCTAAATAGAAGGTGCTACAGAAGTGTAAAGTTTAGTTTACTTGCGAGCTCAGCTCAACAAATGGTAGTACCTTTGCTAAATTGGAAGGAACTTAACAATTACACTCAGCCATTATAATAAATCTGGCTTTAGTTCATATTAATGGAATAGAAATTCTGTGGTCTTCTGAGGGAGAACGCTGGTCCAATGTTGAATCATTCTGATTGTTCAAGTTTGTTTTAATACGAACAAACAAACCAAACCCCACAGTGGCTTAGGTTTACATCGGTAGGCTTCATGGCAGATCAAGTCTCATCAATTTGTTTATCCTTTTGCATAAATTTTTACCATTCTCTCTGGATAATATGACTGATTCAGATCCAATTTATACTGGTAATTCAGTATTGCACAGAACTGCCATTTGCTATTGTGGGTTCATGACCTCAGTATGTGCTTATGATAATTTATGTTTTAGTTTTTGCCCTGTGACCTTGTCCTGGCTTTCGTTGATGCTCGTAGTATGATGAAGCCTGTGTGGAACCATATAAAACCTTGAAGTCTAAGACTTGGAAAGATTATCAGTCAAGCTAATCAAATGCCCTATGTTAGTTTATCTGTGGGAAGGAAGAGAGTGCATACGGAAAAACCCCAGGACTTGCGTATGACATGAAGATGTAGAAAAAAATTTGTTTTTACTGAGTGGTGCAAAAGTTGAGAGAAGTTGATATCAAAATCAACATTGGACAAAAAAAGGGTTTGGCGGTCCTTTCAGGGTCAGTACTGCTTTAAAATGAGATTTGCAAATCTATATTTAATTAGACAGCTATTGTACTGTGTGCTAAATAAACACTAATTAGTAAACATGGAATTTACTGAAGTATAATAGATGTATCTAAAACTCTAATTTACTTAGCCTGAGTAAACAAGTTTTAAATGATCAATATAGCCTCCTATAAAAGAGCTACTGTCACAACTAATACATGCCAGCATTCAGAAGCCATGATTATCTTACTGTTTTCTACTATGATTTTTCTTAAAAAAATGTGCCTCAGCATTATGAGTTTGTGTGTGTGATTCACTGTAAGATCAGGGTTGTTACCTATTCGTAGAATACATGTACCTTATACACTTGCTCAGTTGCCACTGAATTCTTGAATACAGCAAGTGAACCCATACGTGGTAAATTCAGGTTTTCTTTGTCTGAGCACCTTGCTTAAAAATTCTGATTAGTAAGGTACTTGGCAACACTGAAGGCTGAAATTTGAAAACAACACTCATTTTCCTGTCCTTTCCCTCCATTCCCGTATTTCCTGGCACATAGATACACAAATACACAACATGATGTAGTGCTGACCCGAGTGCTGCACATTTCAGTCCTGTGGTCCTTTTTGTTTTGACTGTCTCCAGAATTAAAGGTCAGTCTGTGATCCAATGAAATGTACTTGAAGCTTTCATGATTTTGAGAAAATTGGATACTGTTAAAGTATGCTTTTAAAGTCAATGCTCACATTTAATTTGAAAACTACAGCTAAACTAAATGTGTCCAAATAGCTCGACTCCTCTCCTGACTAATTTGTGTTGCAAAGGCTTGTTTTGAGTATGAACCTTCAGAAAAATGTGTTTGACTCAGAAGGTGGTGTATCTTGCCGATGGCGAATGGAAGCTGCGGTTTGAGTTGGGAACATCTACTGGTAGGTCCTTACTCTGCTTTCTTCATATACTTAAATGCTTCACAGAATGTAATACGATCTATTTAGTGTCTGAAAAGGATCACAGATAAAACTCCGGGAGAATACATCTAACATATTGGGAACTTGCTAGGAGCATTTTCTAGCATATGCTGCTGCATGTGGCCATCCATTCATTTTTACCAGAGTATCCAGGAGGTGCATGTTGGGGATACGAGTTCTGGTAGAAGGGAAATTCTGGGCTTTTTTTGGAAGAGCTCTCAGTCCCTGACAGTCTTCTAACTTGGGTATTACCAAAAAAAAAGCCATCAATAATTACTAGGCTATATTTGGAAAATTCAATGTCTGATGTAAGCAGGAAGCTTAGCAAGGAATTCTGCCCAGAATAAATATAGCATTTCTAATTGCTTTTCTTCTTCTCTTTGCAGTAGTGCTTTTTGTCTTGTAATGCTGCTTTTAGCAAGTTTGAAGATACTCTCAAGGTTTTTTTCCCCTCTGATTCTCACTAGACTCTCAGAGTTGCTTCTTTTGTTTAGTTTGAGAGTGATTTTGTTGTTTCCTGAAATGAGGCATCCCTCCGAATCAGCCAAGAGCCAAACTATCATAGAAGTGCATGTAAGTGAGCTTGTAAATAGGAGGTAAGCTACCCGACTGCTTAACTGAACGCTTTACTGAGCTGGGACCAAATGATGGTAGTGAACTGTAACTAAGTGCATTTGAACTGACTTACATTTGACTTTAATTTTCTGGGATGTTCAGGTGATGAACAAGCTTTTTTAATGCAGATCTTTTGACCCCCTCAGTCTCGGGCATTAGGGACTGTTGTCTTTCATGCTCACTTCTACTGGTTCACTAACTGGTTGATCCTCTTGTGTCCAAGCATCCCAAATGACTTATTTTAACAGATCTCCCAGAACGTTGATATTAAGAATATCAACCCCATCTTACCTACTCTTCATTTAGGCCAAAGGATGGAGGCTCAGAGCTGACACAATTTTTAGGAGGTTGAGGCAAATTTGGCCATTAATTCCTTATCCTGCTGTTGGCATTAGACTTTGCCGTGTTCACATATCCTGTTCTTCATTCCTTTAAGACTTGGTGTATTGAGTTGGACACAAGACTTTTGCTAGCTGAATTAGCTTCACAATCTGTCTGGAAGACAGATGGACAACTAACTTTTAAGGAAAAGGAAAGCACAGCTTTTGAAACTGTAATCTCCTTTAGGTCAACGTAGGGAGAGATATTGCCCTCCAAGGGACCCAGGTCAAACCAAGGAGATAAACTGGAGTAGCTGTTGCTGTATTTTTCTGATGGCAAAATCATTTCATTATTATTTTCATCTTTGTGTAAGCCAGGGTGCGGTGTTGCTCAAGAAAGGAGGCTAACAGAAAGATTTTTGGAGAGCATCCGCTTGCTTATACATCCTACATATATAATCACTCAGAAAAGTAGCATGTGGGACTTTAAGGGAAAGGTGCGAAATACAAAACAAGGAAGAAGAGGTGGTGGTGCGGAGGCAGAGTTATCGTAACTACTCTGAGGAGTGCAAGTTCTGCTTGTAAGGGGCACTGGAAAGTGATTATAAGCAAACAAAAGAGCCACCACAAACCTACACAAATCAAACCAAGTTAGAACTGAATCTTAGGAAGTAACTATGCCAATTTAGAAGGGCAAAGAGTCTGCCCTAACTGATGGCAGAGGGCTGTGATTCAAAGAAGTGACATCATAGCCACAAGGTCTTAAGGAGTTTCTTGTGATACACGGAAAATTGTGTAGGTGTCAGAAAAATATCTTCTGTGGCGTTAAATAGCACTTGAGATCTGAGGAATGGTCTTGATAGCTGTGGCTAAGAGACCTTAGGAGACCTTACTCCTACTCTCAGCTATCAGAAGATCTCAGTAAATCAAGTGGCCATGCTGAGTATTGATTTTCCTTTATATAAGTGTGAATAATGATGCCTACTTCTTCACAAAATGATGCAGAGGGAGAAGGTGCACAATATAGAAAGTGGATGAGGGTTTGGCAATTTAGATATTGTTCAAAACCAGCGTTGCTCATGAATAGCTACCATTCTTCCTCTTGCTGTGAAGTAGGCAGTAAAAACAGGAGAATCTGTGGTATGGTTTAAAGTTTTTGTTGGATGAGCCAGTTGGGAACAATTTATTCATGCTAAATTTGTACTGTCCAAGCTTTATTTTGTATTCCAGCAACCTTTATTTTGTACCTTGCCAGTGATTGCTTTAATATGTTGTAACTCTGCTTTTTGTTGCTCACTGGGGTTTTCTGGGGATAGGGGTGGAGTGTTTTCACAGCCTTTCACCTCCTCAGTCCTTTCTGTGAGTTGTGGAATAACACGTTATAGTGATTTCATTGTTTCATACATCGACTAGTTCAGGGAAAGTACTAGACAGGGATCAGAACAACTGAGAAATAAGGTTATGAATGTGCGCCTTAAGTCTTTAACAGAATAAAGAAAAAAAACCTCAAAGGAAATTGTTTTTATATAATATGTCTTCAGAGGGACAGCACTTTCGCAGTGTGCTCATGCAATTCGTCAGTAAGGCGACAATACTCCAATGATGTATTAGCAATACATCACTGGAATGTTTTCATACTATTGATGTATTGGAGATCATAAACCATGGAGAGGGGCAGGAGACTTGCGGACTGAAGTGCCTGCTAAACCCTTTCCAAGCCTTTTCAAGTTATTTTATTGAGAAGTTGTCAGCAAGAATGTTCAGATTTTTCCATTACTGTGTGCAGTTGCATGCGTGCATACGCACAGAGCGCTGGCGGGAGGGCGAGCCTTGCTGTGGAGTTTACTGATTTTGATGGCAGATGCTGCAGGTTCTATATATGGGACTCTTGATAAAATGGTTTGACTGACAGTCAGGGCCTTAGGGCAACTGTAAATGCTTAAGAGGTTATTTACTTTTTTTTTTCCCAATACCTCTGGTAGACACCATGAAATGTTTTTGAGCCTTGACGTCTCAGTGTGCAAAGACTGGGCTAGATGACATCCTCACAAATGTCAAATGTTGTGATAGATGAAAAAAAATTTCTGACTCCATGGCAGTACATACTAGCTGCTTTTCTGGTCTCAGCGTGTGGTTACACTGCAATATCACCAACTTAATCTCCCTCTCTAGAGATCAAGTTAGATCATCCAGTAAAGTTCAAATACATCTTTTCTCACCACCGTGATGTCTGCTACTTTGTGTACGTTGTCTGTCGTGTCAATGATACGCTTGCAAAGAAAATAAATTTGCTTTTATTTAGGTTCACACTACCTTCCCCATCCTTCAGCCACTCCCTCAGAAGATTCTCTAAACCCAGCCTGGGTAACCTTCAAGATAACATGCTAGAAATGAGCGGCCTGTGGTCTGAGAAGATCAGCTTGAAGTAAACAAGCTTGCTTGCAGCAGTTCCTACGCTGATGTTGTATTTGTAGTCAACTCACTATTACCTGATATTCTCCTAGCTGTTCATTTTCATTTTTCTACAGTTACATCGTTACTTCCTGGGGAGGCACCAGCTTTTTCTTTGGGTGTGAACTGTGTTAGGCAGCTGTTCCTGCTGGCAAGCACTGTGACAATATAAATTGTGGCAAGTCTCTACTATTGGCTTGAATTTAAAATGGTTTTGATGTAAACATTTTTGCAAACCTGAGGTTGAGGCTAATGTTGAGTAGGAAGGGAAGGTGGGGTCAACAATATGAAAACAGATTTTTCAGTATCTTATGAATCACCTTTGCTAGAATAAAATGCATTGTGAAGCTGGGACTCAAAACCACAAGCCAGTGAAGGAAGCTTTAACCCTTTTAAAAGCTTCCTAGGCTGCCATTCCTCAATAAACCCTATTACCGATAGAATATCAAGGAATTCAACTGCAACAAACACTCTGTCTGAAGACTGTAGTAAACCATAACCCACTTTACGATCAAGAACAGAAGGTAGAGAATTCAGCAATGCTTGGAATGTTACTGGGTTTATGCATACTTCATCAGCTCTGTGAAAGGCTACTGGGGGCCAGAAATACTCAGCTTGAAGCATTTGAGAAATCTAGGACCAAATTCTTGGCTATACAGCTGCAAATACAGTACTTCCACTGCCTCCACTGGATCTTACCTACTGATGAAGTTAAAGCGATGCTGAATTTTGATCAGTATTACAAGAGAGGAATTTGGTTGTTTACAGAGAAAACAAAAAAAAAAGCATAACCCTTCAGCATGTGTGGAGGTTAGATGGCAACTAAACGCCTGGCTTGTGCCCCCGCAGCCCCTGCATGGGAGTTCATAGTGACAGCTGTAGCATACAGTCCATTGTGCTTCCCGTGTGTTGGGACATCCGTATGCAATTTAATGTCAGTTTAAAAGGCCGTGTGTCTGTGGAGACTGATTGGGCTTTGAGCATTGGTTTGGGTTTTTGGTCTCCACTCAGCTTGACTTTTGTTGTACAAATCCATTTGTATGGAGAACATCTGGCCCTTCACCTCATAAGCAGTCTGCCCTTGTCTCGGTGGCATTGTGGGTTCTGTAGACATGTTTTGCTCTACGCCTTTCTGAGCACAGATTAATTACACTAATTCAGAGTAGATGGACTTTTAAAGCACCAGCTTCATTAGAATGCTTGAAGCATAGCAAAGTAAAATACACTTATCTGTATGTTAATAAGTTAACTAGAGCCCTTCGGAGCATGTAAAACAAGCTCAGCTTTTTTAACCTGATGCTATGAAAGTGTGTGTTATTTAAAATCATTCATGCCAAATCCTTCTATTTAAATAACTTCCTCAGCCCTGGTATAAAGGGAAGAGGCTCTTGCATCTGTCTGGATTCAAACCACCTTTTTTTGTATTTTGGAATGAAAATTAAATTGCATGGGCTGGGCTGCACTGTAAATGGCTTCGGTGTTCCTTTCTAGCATCACTGAGAGGTACTTTAATGCTGCAGGTTAGTAGGCAGACCAAAGTATTCTCTGCAGGTATTAACCAAACAGCATTTGACATTTGTCTGATTTATCTTGATTTGGCAACATGTTGATTCACACTTGTGGCTGTAAAGATGACCAGCAGTTGGACTGGGGAAATAAATGAATGGGAGTGTTTGTTCTTGATTCACAGAAAATCAAAATATAATGTTAAAATATAAATATAATATAAAATATGAGTCAAATATAATCTTAATATACTGTGTTGCATTTCAGCTCTGTCTAGAAGCTGGAACCAGGCAGCCTTTTTGTCCTAGTTAATGTAAGGCACTTTGTGCCAGGCAAGAGAGCCCTGAGCCAAAGAGACTGCGTCATAAATCAGGAGTAGTGGATGGGAAGAAAGATTTCTGTTCTCCTTTTACAAATGAAACTGGAGAACAGAAAAATGAAATGATCAGCTTAAGGTTATGCAAGGAGGCTGAGGCAAAGCTGGGAACTGATATCGGATCTTTTGGAATTGATATAAAATCTTTGGCATTACAGTTATTTTTCCGAGTTCAACAGTGATTCCTATTGCAGGTCGCCTTTCCTGCAACTCACCAGTTTACTGGGAACTGTTTAAGTGAACAAATATCCCAATCACTGTTCCAAGAGTTTCTCCTAAGAATTCTAGAAGTTCTGTTTTAGAGAAAATGCTGATTCCATTATTAAGGTTTTAGAGCGAATAATATAAATATGCATTTCAATCTCAATAACTTCCTGCTTTGAGTTTTCCTTCTGCCTTTGCCTTGGTGGGGAAAGTAGAAACTGGTGATAGACTTTTTTTCTATGTATCATATGACTTTTAGGTCCAAGTAAATTTTTTGCATCTACAGCATCCTGAAGCAATGAATTCTAGAGTGCAAATGAGTGAAGCATGAAGCAATATTTGTTTTAAACATTCATGCTGATAATTTTACCACTTCTTCTCTAGTTTTTCTGTCGATAGACAGAGTGAGCAACCATTGCCTTTCCACCTTCTCTCTGCTGCTCCGGGCTTTATGTTCCTCTTTGGTTTGCTCCCTCCCAGGATGGAGTGCATTTGATTTAAATATTCTTGAGATAACTTTAATCATTGTTGTTGTTCTCCCCTCTACTTTAATTGTAGTAGATCCTTTAAAGGTAGGGGAGAAGCAAAGCTGCACAAAATACAGAAATTGTGGACTCACTGTGGATTTATTCAGTGCCATAATGATGCTTCCTGTTCTGTTCTCCTTTCTTTCCTAATAATTCCTAACATGCTGTTTTTTCACTGCTGTTGAGCATTGAGCTGACATTTTAATTGGCCTATTATAGCTCTAAGATACCTTTTTTCCCCCCCCCAAATGCTAATAGGCTGCCAGATTTCGTCAGTCCAGGATTACTTTTCCTCTTGCCTGCATCACTTCGCGTGTATCAACAGTGAATTTCATTGCTTTTTTTATTCATGCACTCTGTATTATCAAGTCCATTTGCCTGTCCTTTGCACTCAGATTTTACAAGATTAAATGTCTTGCTGTGATCAGCTAACTTGATCACCTCACTTTTTCAGCAGCATAGGAGACTAAGCCATAATGCTTCTACTTTTATGTTACAGAAAGAAATGAACTACCCAGAAAACTTGTTAATTCAGAATTCAGGTTGCTCATCTGAGTTCTGTTCCATTACTAGCTCACAATGACTAGTTCAATCCTTCTGTGTTTTGCACAGAGGACATGCAAGTGAATGAAGCCTGTCTTATCGGAGTTAGCAAACAGCAGCCAAATGTTTACCGAGTTACTTATTCAATTGGATTAAATGAACAGAATTTCAAAAAGGCAAGTAACGGGGGAATATGTGCAACAAAATCATTGAACCAAAACAATTCCATCAGCCATTCAAGGAACAGGCTGTGGGCATTAGGGGTGTTTGTTTACTAATTGGATTTACTATAGCAGTGATTACTTAGTCTCTCACAATTTTCTCTACTTCAGCATTTGCCTCCTGCCTGAATGAAATCTGTTGGTGCTTATGTCAAGATTTCTGTTTGCTTCAGAGAGTTGGGTCAGGCCTCTCGCTTATAAGAGGTTTTAAAAAGATCTAAATAGTATAATCTTGTTTTCCAGCTAACTGATGTTAAAGTACCTCTGATACTTCTTTGTCTGGGCCTTTTAGGAGACAACAGTCAGGTCATGTAAAAACTAGTCTGATAATTTTCCACTCCATATAGAGTATTCAGAAAACATATGTGAATTGATAAAACCTGTTACAATAACCTGAATTTTCAGATATCAGGTTGAAGGGGAAGGGTTTCAAATAGTTCAGGAATGAATGAAGAGCGATGGTTTGTGCTAGAGGCAACAAGGTACTGTGTAAAACAATATTTCTCCAGCATGTTTACAGAAGTTTCTTCTGTTGAGCTTCTGCAAGCTTAAAATCAAAAGTGAATTCTCTCTCCCTGCACCTGAAACAAATCTAATGTATGAATTGATTTGATTGGTGACTAGCCAGGCCCTAGGAATAACTCTTCATAGACCTGATTTTTGTGATTAGCGTGTGTTTTAAAATTAGCACAGTACGTACACCATAATGGTGAAAGGAACTTCCCAGCTCCCTTGCCCAGGCAAATTACCTTGGGTAACTTTGGACCTCTGCATGTCTGGGTCTGTGCACTCCCTCCCTGTTGCCCACATGGGCGCATGGGGCAGGATTTCACCCCCCACGCTCAAGGCAGCCCAGTGGGGTGGGGAGACTGGCTGCAGTCCCTACTGGAGCCTCCCCGCAGAGCAGAAGCCTTCCCAACTCTTCACAGTCCACGATACAGGTGCAGGAAAAAGGCACTTGTGCTGGATGGATCGGACAGGCAGTGGTACCTTTTTCTGTCTGAAGCGGGGTTATATGGTGGTTTGGGGCCTGCTTACTTCTGTCAGCTGGCACGAAGTCCAGGCGGAGAAATGAAAAGTGTGTTTAACAGACTGATTAGGAAGCAGCAACCCGTGTTTCATGACCTCCTCTGATCCCTGACCCCCTAATGAGATGCTCTTTCCCTAAAGCAAAACACTCTGAATTCTAGCTCTGCTGAAGTGCTTCCAGGACCCCCTTGTCTGCTGCCTGTAGCAGTTTCTCTGCTTTTTACCTTTTCCTCCTCAATATTCAGTCTGAAGTTTACTGCTTGTGGTGGTTCTCCCTTTACCCATCACTTCATAAATCTCAAGTCTAAATTTGAGAGTTGTGAATTTTGAGTAGTACTTTGATGTTTACAATTATTCATTCTTTATATATTGATACTGTACTTCTCATTCAGAACATCTTCAATCACTCTTATTCATGTTCCTGTTTTCCTTTGATCTGTATCATTAGTGAGTTCTTATTCCCTGTGTGGTGGTGATACTTTCCCCCCAACTTTGACAGAGCTTACCACTTCACTATTGATTTTCTTTTCTCTTTTTGTTTGAGATGCTTTCTTTATCCTTTTGGTTAGGATTTTTTTCTTTATTTCCACCTAAGTGCAGTTGCTTATTTTTCCACTTACTTGATCAAGTACGCTTCCCTGGAGCCATTTTACCTAGAAAGCAGCCAGTCCAAAAGCAGACAAGAATAGGATGAGTTCCAGGGGAATTTTAATTTAAAATGAAACCACCACCCCAGCCCAAGAAAGAAATGATCACAACAGAGGCAAGATACTCATCAGTTTGAAAAGTGTCTGATGTGGAGGTTTTCAATTCATTGTTCTAATTTTTTATATTTTGGGGGGAGGGGAAAAATGTAAAGGTGTTCAGGAAAGACAAATCCATTATAAGTAGCCAAGGATCTTTCAACTCTTCAGGATTTCATCTGGGTTTTTTCCTTGTGTTCCTCACGATGTTTTAATATCCCACTAGGTCCACCAAGAGAAATCTTTTCTGATCCAGTTCTTGAGTACTTTCTGCTGTTTGTTTGTGGCTAACTTGATAATATTGTAAAAGAATGTTGCGCAACTTGTCTTGGTTAAGGAAGACTCTTGTAAGCCTGTCTGAACTGTAAGCAACTTTGTCTTCCACTGTTTGAGACCAAGATAGAACGTTAATCCATTCTGCTCTGAAAAGTTTGTGATCAGCGTAGACAAAAAACCCCTCCATCTTACAAACAATACTGTAGCTTTTTTTATGATAAATAATTACTGATGATGGTGAAAGGAGTATTTTCTTTTGCTGAAATATGCATTTTCATCTTTAAGACTGATGTTGCATATGGAGAGCTCTGCTGCTCAGTATCTAGTCAGCCTTCTAGAGGCAGCACCGCTAGAAGCCAACATCCGCCCTTGGGAGGCAGGCTGCACGATCTCAGATGCTTGCGGCACTTGGACAGTTTAACCACTGCACCGCTTAGGAGGCATTCCCGCTGGACTGGCAGCACTGACTGTGTCTGTCTCCTCTCTGCCCGTGTCTCTCCACCAGTCTTTCTGCCTCTCCCCCCCTCAGTCTCTTTTTTCTATCCCTTGCCCCTCCCTGTCTCTCTGCCTTTTACTTCTTCAGGACAGCAGTCTTTGCACTGGCTTTGTCTCCTGTTGCTATAATTGGGATTTAGGAACTCGGTGTACCTGATTTTCTGGGCAAGTTACGTCATCGTGATGTGCCCCTGTCTCCAAATGTCGTCTTGATCTGGTAGACTGTGACTGTTTCTCAGTGAAAGGGTTTCCTGGCAGAGAGAATTAAGCAGATTAGAAAAATTTGTTTTGTAGCCCGGTACCTTGCAGATGTGGGATCACAGTTCTTTCTTCCACAGACTTTTGGTGGATGACTTTGAGCAAATCACTTAATTACTCCGTGCTCTGGTTCTCATCTTTTAAAGCAACAACGCTAAGGGCTCTCCTGTATTTCATTAGAGAAATCTGAGCTAGACGCATCAAAAGCCGTACTGAGATGCTGCAGTGCTGGAGTGTTGGAGGCCATACAAATACCTAACATGGACTGTAAATTTTAACTGACAATTATAAAGGTTTTTTGCTTAACGTCTAGGATTATTTTATTTTATTGTGGTGCTCACACTTGCCAAGAGTTACCTCATGCTACATGAGATACTGATCTGTGTATAGGAGAAGTGGTGTCTTCTCAGGCATCGCTGACCTGGTAGTGTTACAGAAAGCGTTGACCCTTCTGTAGCAGTCACTGCAATAAAGGATTATCGCAGGGAGTGAGCTCAGAGTTGCAGGCAGCATCTTCTAAAGAGTAGCAGTCCTGGGCTTGCTTCAGCAAAGTCAGACAGACTCTTCAGACAGCCTGCTTGACAATTTTTTTTTCCTTTCTTCCTCCGTGCTTCAATCTCTGTTCCTTCTCACCAGCTGGGATATTCATGGTCTGCTGATATTAGGAAAATGGAACATGCTGTTCAGAAGTATTGATCTCGCACTTTATTCTGAAGTTAGAAATGTTTAATTTCTTGTTGTCAGCATTCATTTTGCTAAAGAAATCAATTCACTATTGTCTCTTCTCCATTGTTCGATTGTCTAATGAGCTACCTTGCAGTCCACTCAAAATGAAATTGTTATGATGAATCACTGTAGGAATGGAGAGTCCATCAACCCACGTACATGAGAATTATCCCAAATCCATAGTAGGTGGGATGCACTTCCCTTCAATTAGAAATAAATTTTTTCTTTTCTCTTTTCAGAAATTCAGGAAGACATGGTTTCTGTACTTTCACTGAACTCCACAAGGTGTTTACTATAACTTATTTCTCTCATTTATGATTTATCTGTCATCCAACCCTCTCTGAATAAGTAGAAATCTTTCTTGACTTTCATTGTTGAAGTGATACCTCGCTTATTTTTCCCTTCCTCCCTCTCTCAATCCACACTAAATTAGTTTTAAACAGCAAAGACAGAGTGATCTTGTAGGAGAGATAAGTGTAGTCAACATGTACCTCTCTACTATGGTTTTCTACTATCTCACAATAAAGCAAACACTCTCACTCTCTAAAGCAACTACCATAATGATTTGCTTTGTATATCGTATAGTGCAGTCATCCTGACCTTTCCCTGCAATTTCTGAACACTGCCACAGTACAGATGATGAGGATGCAGGTAAGAAACAGATGTAGCTACACTTACTTTTTTGTAGATTACATGGCTACATTTGGTTGTTCTTCCACATGAAAGGCCCCGAGCTTGCTGTTGCTGCGATTTTTTTCTCGTTCAGATTTTGTGGGTTCTTGGTTTTGTAGAACTGGGGACTGCATCTTAATCCAGATTAACTGCCTGAACTGTAAAGTTTAAGGGGTGGTTTAAGAGGAATAGAATTTTAAGATAAATTAAATAAATGTATTACTCGGTGCAGGTAAAGTAGGCTACTCTCAGAATTCTAAGGCAGGGAAAAGCACTAATTCTTAATATTTCTCTGAAATAGAAAGAGAAGTCAGTCGTCTTCATGTTTATTAACACATAAACCTATTAAAGTGTTCTCACCTCTTTGAAAATAACTTACAGTACATGTTTATTATGCCCGACAATTATTTTGTAAAATTTATTTTCATTGTAAATAGTGTTGTTTGGGCATTCTCAAATTTTAACTCAGACTTGCCTGCCTTCTAAATATTAGCTGACCACAAAAGGTTCCATATTCTTGGGCTCATAGATAAATGAACCAACTATACAAACACAAAAGGAGCAATAATATTCTTCAGGAAAAAGTGTGCCTGAACACTTTTATTTGTGCATTAAGTAATTAATAATTTTGCATATTAGGAGAGCTGTAACATAAATCTTAATAATGTAACACACACTCAGCCTTTGCTTTCATCTGTTTATAAATCAGGTAACATTCTAGTCATCATTGTATTTTTCCAACTTGCCAGGTAATAAAGTAAGAAGTTTATTGCAAGTCGGTAATAAGAAGGGGAGTAATGGCCTGGGAAGCACAAGGGTGAATGAGTTAATGAGTGAGCAGTTTGAGTTTTCTCATTGGTTTTAACCCTGTATAAATTTAATGGTTTCCTTTTGAATATCTCTTAATGAGAAAAAGCAAAGTGTAAGTTACTTAGTGGTATTATGTTGAAGGCTGTATTTTCTTATTTAAATTGAACATTATAGTGTATCTAGTGCATATCTATAGCAAATAACTTTACATCAGACGTATATACCCTTTCTGGGCTTAGTGTTAGCAGGAAGGAAAAACTGCGGCGGTATCATCTGTCAAGGGAAGAAACCGTGGCTATAGGCAGTATATAACTGGTGTTCTTTAATAGCTTATACAGACTGTAACATACAAGTATGATAACTCAAGCATGGCAATAGCAAATACATTTGTGCTTGCCTATGGTAATATCATGGTTGCATTGCATGTGATTGTGCTAACTGGCAATAGTTGACGCTGAAAAACTGACCAGCGTGCTGTCACAGTGAATATTAGCAATGTGGTATGATGGCTGTGACAAGCACTCTCAGTTCCGTGAGCTCTCCCACTCTGTTAAGGTGCAGCGGACCCTTCTGCTGGCCCTTGGTCCGTGCTCGCCGTGTAGGGGCTTTAGGGGATGTCTTGCCTGGCGTGTTGAGATGGCTTGGAGGTGTCTGCCTCCACAGGAGCTGGTTCTCCTGTGCTGGGGTTTTCAGCACTGATCCTCTTCTGATCCTGTCCTGCAGCCTCTGAAGAGTTGTTCTGTTCCACAGTCTGTAGCTTTCTGTACCTCCTCCATTGCTCCTGAAAGACAGGGATTCCATATTGGAAATATTCTATGTGGGGATACTGTGCATTGGTTACATATAATCAGTTAGCTAGAATAATTGTAATTGCAATTCTATATTATCAATAATACTTTCTAAATGAAAAAAAAAGGAATACTTCTGTGTTTATTTTATATATGAGTTTTTTGGGAGGGGCTGGTAAATAATATTTTGACTACAGAATGTTATATGGAAAATAGCTTTAGAATTTATAGCATGGAAGATTTCTCAATATTTACATGCAAAAGTAAGGAAAAAAAGGGAGACTTAAAAATATGTTTTCAGTCCACTTTTCAATCCATTTGTATTTGAATCTAGTCAACTAAAAGGAAATAAAAACTGTGGAGAACATCTTCTTTCCTAAATATTTCATAGAAACAATTTGTCATTTTTTACTCATTTCTAACCAGTCATATAGTTATCTGTGCAACTACACAGATTTTTCAAGGACATAAAGACAATTTTTTTTAGTTGGGCATGTAGGAAAAAATAAAAGAGGGCTATGACCTGCTTTCATTTATGCCAGTATAAATCAGATTTAAAATATCGATTTAACTAGATTTGGCCTGATTTAATGTTTAAACATATAAAACCATAGAATCTGCTGAGGACAGTGGTGGTGTTCCTTTTTAGGACACCCAGATTTGTGGATGCATATGCCTTTAGAATAAGCAAGGGAGATGTCAAGGAAAATATTTGTAAATGTTCTGTGCCTCCACCCACAGCACATATCAGAAAAATTTCTATGAATAATGTTGCATACAGCTTCCTTTGCCTGGTCAAACTTTCTACGAGGCAGATGTTTCCTTCCTCCAAAGTGTCTCCTTTTAAGAAACCCTCACCCCTCTCTCGTGATTAACCTGAGAGAATCTGACCCTATCGCAACAGCTATATCTGCCAATTATGTTTTCAGCTTCAGTAAACACTACTGTAACAGCATGTATACTTGTATGATAATTTTGATGATTCTATTAGGTGTTAATCTTTTAGCTGTTTAAAATTAAGCTAGTCTTCTGCATAGTCATAACAGACCTCTTCTTCTCATAAATCTAAGCAGTTAGTACAGTTAATTGTGCAATGAATATATAAATTTTGCTGTGCAACCAGCAAGAAAGTTAGATATCAATTAGATATCGCACTTAGAAAATAAACTGACTAAATAGTTCAGTGGGCACTTCTGGTGTCTTGGGAAGCTGGTCCTCTCCTAGGGACAGAGCGGTAGATGTGATGCCTCGAATATTGGCAGAATTCTACTTGACAGCTTTAATTTATGCGACTGTTGGATTAGATGGTTGGGCCACTGCATGGATGCTAAATCCTGGATTCTTAGCTGAAGTGGCACTGCTATATCTCTGCCCACAGGAAACTGTATTACCTTGGTAAAAATCATGTCAGAGAGATTTTTCTTTCCTTCTAATCTTTTAGAAAGTATTTGCTAAAGACATGAGAGCTGAACTGAAGAAACCTCATTAGCACTTCTGGGTTTTGGAACTACCCCGCTTCTTTCTGTTGCCTCAAGAATACTGGTCTAGTGTAAAATGGAGGTGAGCTTGGGGCTGAGGGTTTGAGCCTTGGTCTGTAGCCACCAGGAAGGTGTTGTCCTATCACTGCTCATTGATTTCTTCTATGATGCGCACAAATGTGGGTCACCTATTAGTAGTGAGACATGGAGACAAACTGAAAGGGAGACAGGAGTGAAATCTCTGAAACGTACTGTATGCATACAGAAAAAGCCTTACACTCACTATTAAATGTAGCTATAAATGCATTTCTGGGAGGAGAAGGAGGCTCATCAATGCTCCTTCTATCAACTTACAAAGTTTAGAGTGCTGTAGAGTATAACTTACTGCATATTGTTTTGGTTTCGGCTGCCGCCGGCAACAAAAGCGCCACGCGGCCGCCCCTCCCCCCGCCGGCGTGCGGAGGAGAATGGAAAGAAAGAGGCAGAAACTGGTGGGTCGGGATAAGGGCACTTTAACAGAACAGCAAACAGAGGGAAACAGGAACAACGACGATACAAATAAGGAGAAAACACAACAACGAACCGTCCGGCCCAGACAGCCGCTCTCCCGAAACAGGACTGGTGCTGCGCCCCCCCAAGCCGCGAGTGCCTTCCCGCCGCGCCGCCCCCCCCACCTGGAACCCAGCGTGACGTCACATGGTATGGAATACCCGGCTCTGTATGGCCAGGTGGGGTCAGCCCCCACCCCCCGGCTGTGCCCCTTCCTGGATTCCGGTGAAAATTAACCCTGTTCTGGCCAAACCCAGGACACATATAAATCAAAGTATGTGACAAACTTGAACTCATAAAGATGTGTAATGTTCACCCAAACCTCTGGCATTTCAAATTCTTGCCTACAGGGACTATATCTTTCTTCAGTATTTTATAAGTCAATAAGAGTGAATATGAGTATTTTGATCCAAACTCTGCTGTTATTAATAGAGGTAATAGAGACATGTAAGTGGATAGTAAAAGATTGATGTTCATAAACTCTTAAAGGCAAAAAGGACCATTATATGTGATCATCTTGTTGACCTTCTGCCTAGCACAGATTGTAGAATTTTGCTCTCTAGTTCCTGACCCGAATCCAGCAAATGTTCAGAAAGCCTTGCTCCGGTGTGCCCTGGCTGCAGAACTCGGTTGTTTCTTCAAGGTGGTTTTAAAGAAAGCATCAATTATACCGAGAGCTATGGCTGTCATCTTATAAGTAAAAATCATAGAGTGATTTTTACAGTGCAGTATACCTTTGGGAGGGATTTTCTCTTCTGTTGTAGCCTTTAAAGCTGCTATAAAGGCCATTTAATAGGCTGGGGGAGGGCATCCTCAAGTGCAGGCAGTATCTAGCCAGAGGCTGTCCTAAATGGCTCAGGCTGTACCCTCAGCAGACAGCAAGAAGGCACGAATCCTTTGTACGATTTAGTTGTGTGCCTTGGCAGCTGCTGCAGGTAGCAGAACAACCATTGAGCAGTCCTGAAAGGGGAGCGCACTGTAATTTAGCAGGTTTTTTTTTCTCCTTTACTTTGTGCTGAAAACCTTAACTGCCCTTATAAAAGTCCAGAATCTGAGGTCCAAGATGCTTCAAAGCTGACTTTATCCCCTTTTTCTCCTCATGGGGAGGAAAAAGTCTTCTCTTTTTTCCTTTATTTATTTTTACTGAAAACCGTATGCTATAACCAGCCTTCTGTAATAGGTTAATAAAATCTTACTTTAAGTAACAGAGTTATTTTGAATTGTAGATTTCTTCCAGCACATCCTTAAGGTTTGTGTCCCTGGTAGATTTTAGAGCTCAAATTTAGGTGCCTTGTTATCTGCAGTAAAGATGGCAGTGCTGTGAAGTGAGGAATGGATAAGATCTCTACTAGCTGTTTTAAAATCTCAGCTGTCTGTTACGACATGCTTGTTATTAATTTTTATATTGTCAATATTCCTAATCATAAGCACATTGGAAACAGCAGATCCCTGGGCATGTCTTGCACTTCTGTTTTCTTCATTGGAAACCAAAGAAGTTTTTAACCCTGTTGCTGTAGTTCTCATGAAACTGTAAAAGTACTCTGAGGCTGAGCAGAGTCTTTCTGCTTGATGTGCAAACCGCTGTACAGCAGTGTGAAGTCTGAATTGGGCAGTTAGCACTGCTGATGGACACACAGGCCAGAGAATCTGGCTTCGTTCCTAAATCCCAAGTTGATGCTCCTTGGTGACAGAAATACAGCTAGTATTTGTTTTATTTTGTGAAGTTTCTGGTTCCAACTGCCTCAAAGAAGAGAAGGCAGCAGGGAGACCTTACAGCAGCCTTCCACTACCTTAAAGGGCCGAGAGAGCTGGAGAGGGACTTTTGACAAGGGCCTAGAGTGATATGACATGGGGTAACGGCTTCAAGCTGAAAGAGGGTAGGTTTAGGTTAGATAGAAGAAAGAAATTCTTTGCGGGGTCGTGCGGCCCTGGCCCAGGCTGCCCAGAGAAGCTGTGGCTGCCCCCTCACTGGCAGTGTTCAAGACCACAAGGTTTTGAGCACCCTGGGCTGGTGGAAGGTGTTCCTGGTCATGGCAAGGGGGTTGGAACGAGGGGATCTGTGAGGTCCCTTCCAACCCAAACCATGCAGTGATTCTATGATTCAGCTCAACTGTACTCAGTCAAGGGCTAGATATGGAGAAAAAAGGTGATACCCGACTACTATGTACTTCCTGCCTTGTCTGGAGTTCGCTTCAGTCCTTGGTAGAGCTGAGAATAATTTTGGTGCTGTTCTAAATTATACTTAACTACTCCTTGCTTTTAGATGCTTTCCAGAGTGCTGGAGATGCCATATGACAATGCAGCTCTGGTCATGTCCTTTGCCTTGGTTGCATATTCTGTACTAGGCACTAGAGGGGATAGGAGGAAATAGAAAAAGCTTTAAGATTCAGCTAGACTTTAATAAGCCTTTTGGGGGATAGGAGAGGAAGAAGAAACTTATGTCTACTGTGAAGGTGTAGTCCCTGGTTTATATGGGTCCCTTGAAGTTAGAAGATGATGATCGTCATCTTAGGCAGATAAGAGGACTTCCTATTTGTTCTCGTTATTTCCAATCTGTTAGTTGTTTATTGTACTCTGCAAAGGCTTGGTTTTAAATCCTATTGTGTAGAGTCGAGTATTTTGATTTTTATAGCACAGGACTCCTGAGTGTTTAAGAGAGGAGGAGATGGTATTTTGCTCAAATGGAGCGGTACCACTGAGACATAGAAAGATGACTGGATTTAACCTTTTCAAATTGAGCAATGATATAAAACACTTTATCATCTATAAGTATGGAGAATTCAGGTATTCTCTGACATCAGTGATGTCTACACAGCTATTAAAATGAAAGTATATAATTCCCATTATTTAATTCAGTCACAAGATAGTAGATCAGAAAATGGAGAATGAATCATCGTCACAAATACTGTTTCATTGCTACACTGAGAAGGAAAGGTAAGATAGAAGGAATCATTAAAGCAAGGAACCATTTACAGATTTGAATTTGGATCTCCTGTACTGAGAATAAGCATCCTCTGTTTCCGTTAGTACTGAGCAGGAGGAGCGTGTTCTGTCATTGTATCCCATCATTTGGCGTTATTGCATGGGTTAGTGCAGCATGAGCAAATACAGTGAAGAGGGTATTAAGTACCAGCTTGCAGCAACATTCTTCTAAATTGCAGTCCCTGCCTGCTTTTTGAAAGTAGGTATTTTTCAGTGAAAATAAATTATTTGTATTTTTTTCAGCAGTAGAGCATAAGAAGAGCCACGCAGATGGTTGATTATTTAGCTCAGTATGTGAAAACCATTCAGAATACTGGAGGCAGAAGAAGGGGAATGGTGTAGACTGACAACAAAGTTATTATTTTTGGTAATATTTGATTGACTACTGAGTTGTTTTGACTGAAAATGGATTTCTATCCCCATTCCCTTCCCCCTTCCCCCTTGTTTCAGGCAGTTGCAACCCCTTTAAACAAGGCTTGGGGTGTACTGATCTTCTATCTTTGCAGGCAGAGGGATTTGGTGTTATCCACAGCCTGACAAGATGACACATCCTCTAATCCTGTAGCCCAGTACACAAAGCGGGGAGAGATATTTGTGTAAGGAGCTGCTGTGAGGGAAAGTCTGGTTATAATTGTTAACTCTACCTGCGTCATCATGGGCATGGAGGCATCGTTTGCCTTCTTCCTGTCCCTCTGTTAAAAAGAGAGGAAGAAAAATCTTCAGAAATTTGGAAATAAGTCATGGAAACAATGAATTGTTTTACCCTCCTTTCTTTTTCCTTCAGGGAAAAAATAGGTAGTTACAATAGTCACAGTTGTTTATTGTGACTGTATTTCTCTTGCTTGCTTTTTTGCTAATGCATTTTTCTGCTTTTTCAAGAAATGTTTTGCTCTGGCCAAAAATAGTCCCATACTCCTACTTGCCCTTTTCCTCACTGTTTCCCACTGAAAGCAGTGACGTGTACATTCTGGAGCAAGGTGCGGCTTGCCAGAAAGGGTGTTTCCTGGACAGGATGCTTCTTGTCTGCTTTGTGTTCATCTCTCATGAGGAAAAATATTGACATGAGACTTACAACAAATAATAATAAAAAAAGAATGTGGTAGTAAAGATACAGTACATCCTTACAAGGAAGAAAGGTCCTGTTGTTAGGACTAGGACTCAGCAGAGGGATTTCAACTTTTTCAAAGGTGCCTTTGTAGATCGGTGTTTTACTTCCATTTACCCAGCCCAACGTGGTAGTGTATTTTCCATTAAGTAAGGTCTGGAATCCCAGTGATGACCTCTGTGAATGTAGGAGACGGGTTCTGTCTCCAGTGGATTACAGTCAAGACAATAGTTATCTAAGGTAGCACACAAGGATGACATGTTTTCAGGTGTGATTAGGTAAAGGTGTGCAGTTGAAACAGAACAAACTTCTGTTGCTTTAATTTAGGTACTGTTGGTGCGCACTAGCATGTGTAGATTGCTTTGTATTCAGGCTGAGATGTAGTTGTGTCATTCTTTGGCTGATGTAGTGTTTCTCTGAGGTTCTAGACCTTATTTTTTTTCCTGAGTTATTTCAGTCTTTTAAAAACGTCTGTGTAAATATATCCTGCAGCTGGACCCGTCTACAAACTTGCATGGAAAATAATTTTTTTTTTTCTCAAGCATGAGGATTGCTCAATGGTAATGGCTATAATAAAAAATTTCAATCCATCTATGCAGGCCTCTGATCCATAAACCTGACTGTCCACAGCCTAAGGAAGAACACAGAAACACATCAGTTGTGAAGTAGGTCAGAACTGAACTGCTTTTTATGGCTGCATAAAATAAGGGAAGAGAACGTGGCTGACTAGGTGAGGGTCATGTAATAGCTTGCAAGAGAGCTGAAAAGAGTCTTTAATTGAAAAAGCTTCAGAGTTGGAAGTCCAGGTTACTGCCTAAGGTGTCTCTGGAGCATGTTTGTATTGGATGTGTGCCTATACTGTATTTAGTGTGTACTGTTTACAAACTGACCATTCTGGGAAGCAATGTTGTCTATCAGACTGTTAAATTCTTTAACATAAAACCAGCCCATAAAAAAAGAAGGAATTTCTGACTTTTGCATAAGACAACAGATAGCAATAACTGGCTGAGCTTAATGATCCTCTCTGAAGGGAATATGCCTTTGACTGCGTTTATTATTTACAGGATTTGCTTTGAATTCCAACACTCCATCCGTGTTTCTGTCAGCAGTCAGCTCTGCTGCTCTCACAGTCGTGCTTTAGCCTGTTGCCCTCAGCTGTATTTTAATTGAAGTGCATAATATTTTAAGACTGCTTTGTCTTTCCAGATGTCAAAATAAATGAATTTATAAGTCCCCTGACTCCTGTACTATACATGAGTTGTCTTTCCACAATATGGGGATTGGTAAAGCAAGCAGAATGTCATTCACTCAAGGCTCAGCATTTGCAGAAGTTCAATATTAATTGCCTAGTGGATATTTTCTAGAAAAAGTGGCCTAATATCATGACATTCTGTGCTTAGTGCAGGGTGAAAGAGCAAAAGGAAAAGAACCTGAAGCTGACAGGATTTTTTACAAAGGGCATTTATAAAATAGAGACAGATAATTAGTTTTCATGAAGGACCCATATAGGCTGATTCAGAGTGAAGTACACAAAATGCTATTACATCAGCAACCAAATTAGCATGGTACCTCAGGACTCAGACCTTGACAGAGGTAAGGATGCGAGATTTCTTAAGAAGCAATAAATAGAATTCTGAAATGTTTATATAGCCTGGCTTATCACAGAATTGCAGAATCACTGAGGTTGGAAGAGACCTCTTGAGGTCATCTTGTCCACCCCACCCCGGTCAGGCAAGGCCACCGACAACCAGTTGCCCAGGACCATGTCCAGAAGGATTTTGAATATATCCAAAGATGGAGTTTCTACAGTCTCCCTGGGCAACCCGTTCCAGTGCTTGATCACCCTCACAGTGAAAAAGTGTGGAGCTTTGTGGGGTTGCTGTTGGCCCATTTGTCCAGCTTGTCAAGGTCCCTGTGGATGGCAGTATGACCCACTGGTGTATCGGTCACCCTCACAGTATTGTGTCCTTGGCAAACATGCTCTGCCCCAATATCCACATTATTAATCAAGTTGGTAAACAGGATTGGACCCAGTGTGGACCTCTGGGGTGCACCACAAGTTACTGGCCTCCAGCTAGACTTAGTGCCACTGGTCACCGCCCCCTGGTCTCAGACGTTCGTCCAGCTTTAAATCCACCTCACTATCTGCTCATCCAGCCCATATTTCCACATCTTCTCTATGAGGATCTGATGGGGAGATGTTATTGAAAGTACTTCTGAAGTTAAGGTAGGCAATATCTACTGCTCTCCCCTTGTCTGCCAAGCTAGTCTTTCATCGTAGAAGGTTCTCAGTTTGATCAAGCATGACTGCCCTTTGGTAAATCTGTGATGACTACTCCTGATGTCCTTCTTGTCCCTCACATGCCTGGAAATGATTTCCAGGATTATTTGCTCTATCACCTTCCCAGGTGCCAAGGTGAAGCTGGCCAGCCTGCAATTCCCTGGGTCTTCCTGCTTGTTCGTTTTGAAGATAGGAGTGACATTTTCTTTCCTCCGATTCCACTGGGTTGTGTGCTGAATTTCTTCCTTAGAAGAACTTAGAAGTTCTGCACTCAGCTTAAGCAGATTTTTATTTCTAAGTAAACAAAGAGAAAATAAGTGGTTTTCTGCAAAGCAAGCTGCTACTTTGTAAGAACGAAAGCATGCAGAAGGGGGTGAGGCAAATTTGGATTTGCAGATCGCAACCACCATTGTTAAAGTAATCCTCATTGTATTAAACCTGCAGCAACCTTTTACAGTGACAAAGAACAGTCTGAACACTTGATTATGAAAGAGAAAGGCTTACACATGTAAACGACAGATATTAGGAAGTGATTTTCCTTGCAATGTTTTTAATCCCATTTGCTTTCCCTAGTAAGTCAAGAACAATTGAGAACACAGATTAACTCTTTCATGCAACATACCTGCAGCATTGCATGCCACCGCTACCATGGCCAGTCACAGAATCACAGAATGTTTGGGGTTGGAAGGGACCTCTGTGGGTCATCCAGTCCAACCCCCCTGCCGAAGCAGGGTCACCTACAACAGGCTGCACAGGACCTTGTCCAGGCGGGTCTTGAATATCTCCAGAGAAGGAGACTCCACAACCTCCCTGGGCAGCCTGTTCCAGTGCTCCATCACCCTCAGAGGGAAGAAGTTCTTCCTCACGTTCAGCTGGAACTTCTATGCTTCGGTTTGTGCCCGTTGCCCCTTGTCCTGTCGCTGGGAACCACTGAAAAGAGTCTGGCCCCACCCTCCTGACACCCACTCTTGAGATATTTATAGACATTTATTAGGTCCCCTCTCAGCCTTTTCTTCTTCAGGCTGAACAAGCCCAGTTCTCTCAGTCTCTCCTCATAGGAGAGATGCTCCTGTCCCCTCACCATCCTCGTAGCCCTCCGCTGGACTCTCTCCAGTAGCTCCTCATCTTTCTTGAACCGGGGAGCCCAGAACTGGACACAGTACTCCAGATGGCCAAGGTTCGTTCCATCATGTGTGCCATAGCTGCACCAACGTTGTTACGTATGCTTTACAGTCTCGTCATATGAGAGTGGAGACAACCTCTGGACTTGCTTTATTTCCTTGTTAAGTGCATAGGGAGTGTGGGAGGAGGTAGCTGCACCTTAGGAGGATGAAAAAGTTAATCCTGACTCTGTTATTCTGATGCATACCGAATTACCTATTCTAGATGAACGTTAGTCTTCAAAACTGCATAAATGACTAAAACTGTGCATACTCCTAAGCATAAGGTAACATAGTTATTTAAAATAGAACATATTTGAGAATGAGCCTTGGATTCTGCAGTTATGTAGAAACACAAGACAACATTTCAAATATGACTGTATCATATCATATAGACAATAGATACCTAAAATCTCCTTAATTGGCATTTTTAGTTTTCCAGGCTGTATGACTTCAATTACAATGGGAATTAGGAAACCTGGATTCTCTTCCCACCTTTGCCACTGATTCCCTGTGTGTTGTGGGAGAAGTGTTGTAACTCTTCTGAGTCTCAGTTCTCTGCATGTCAGGTAGGGCATATAGAGCCAGTATGCATGCGAAGTATATGAAGAGTATGTATTTGTACTGTATGAGAAATAGGGTTTCTCTTGAGGAAGAATTGGTATGTTTTGGGTGGGTCAGGATGCTGAAATAAGCTGATGTAAAGTTGTATGTGCATAGATAAGAAGATGGAAGATTAAGAAAAAGGCGAAAGCGGAAAAATAAGATTTTTAGCTTGATCTTCTTTTCATGCCTGGCAAAATATGTAGCCAGATGCTTTGAAATCACAGATACGGTGGCTGACCATTTAGGTGACAGCTGTCGTTGAGCAGATAAATACTAGTCAAGATTTGTATTACCTAGAGCAAAACTGGAGGCAGAGGACTGGCAAGGGAAGTGTGTCAGTGGCAGGATTTGTGAAATCGTTTTCTACAACACAGTGGTGCTGTGCTGTCCTTTCCTTAAGGAAATCAAGCATTAGGTGTTGTCTCCCTGCTTTGTTTATTGTTTTCCATCAAACTCATTTTCCTCCTACGCCAAGTGCTGCAAGCTCCTCTCACTCCATTCTCCCTTTCTCCTGCCATAATTTTGGTATCCGTTCCTTCTGTGATTTAGTGTGGTCACTGGGGAAACATTGCTTTAATCATTTGCTGTTTAACTGCTCAGTGTTCCTTGCATCATCAGAGAAGCGGCAGTGTTGACAAAGTGCAGCCTGCCCATGGGGAGTGCTGTATCAGTGGAGAGACGAGTTGCTATGGTAATACATTACATAGCAGTGAGGGATTTGGGAAGATGCATCTGACAGTTTGAGGTATCATCATTTCCTTGCAGCTTTCAAAAAGTGGCATAATCTGAATTTCAGTGGGCTGCTTTTTTTGCCCCCACCCCCCCCTTTTTTTTTGTCTGAGATGACATTTCTGAATAACCCTGGGCATGCCACAAAACAAAAAGAAAAGCCTGTGTCCTCAAGGAGGCAATGTCTTAAATGAAAACAGAGAGAGGAGGTCACTTCTGAGGCAGCTGATGAAGTAGATGGTGAAATGGCGGTGCAGGTTCTCTGTATGCGTTTGCCTCTGTCGCTCTTGAACACACACATCTTCGTTTTACAGGCATGAGTGACGCATGAAAGAAAAATACAGAACTCGTGAAAAGTAATCACTAGCCATAAGAAGTATTGTAAAATAGACTAGAAGAAGATTGCTGAGAATGAGGGCCAAGAAGGAGAAAGTCAGCAAAGGAAAAATTAACAACAGAAAAAAATCCACAACTTGTTTCTCCAGCAAGCAATGAATTAGAATAAAGAACCAATAATGACATAACTTCAAAAGTGACACTGGAAACTGAAAAGTAACAGCGGTAGGTTGTTCAACTTTTTCTTCAGATATTTTGTCTAAGTGTGAGTGAACACCTATGTTTTATCCATGTATGGAGACGGAAGGGGGATAATATATGGAAATAGGAGGGGCGTAGTAAAATATTTCCCTCCAGGACAAAAAAAAAGTTCTTAGGACAGGTATTTATATACTTAATGTTTACGTAGGAATATATTTGTGAACAATTACGTTCCCTATCTTTGAGAGGTGTAAGAATAGTCCAATTACTCCTGAGATTTTATTTTGTACCTTTGCATGGAACATTTGTCTGCACTGCACACCTGAGGAGTATATATACTGGAATATGTGGCACTTAATTTTTCCTTGCAGCAATTCTGGATTCCACCAGACCTACAGAAGTTAACGTCTCTCTAGGGCAGGTGCAGACACAAGAGCTGTATTTCAGTGGGTCTTTGGTGTGTCATACTGTCTTTGGCAGTCTGGATGCTTCTATGATTATCATTTCAAATCACGTTCTCAATAGACACCTGCAACACATGGTTTTCCAGTGCTTATACAGCCTGTGTAATGATGCACGTGTGTCTTGCTCTGAAGATTAAAGCATCCGTGAACCGTATGGCAGGGGTTTTTTATGTTTTTTTTTTTTCCTTGAAAAAGCAGCCAAAACTGGTTTTCAGAATATGCAATATTAATGCCTAAATTCTACTGACTTTTTAAAAGACTTCTGTTCCTGAGGCCCTCAAGCAGTTTTGAAAAATACAGCCCATACATCAAGCACTGAAAGGCTACTGAAGGAGCCAATTCTTGACGTCAGGTAAAGTCCTTCTCTTAATTCAGATATCAAATTAAGGTTTACTGTACATGTTCTTAGCTCCAGGCAAGATTAGATGCCTAAGCCAGGAGAAGACACTTGCTGTTAGGGGAGAAACTAACATAAGCTGCGTTGTGTAACAAATCATTTCATACTATTAGATTTGCCATAAGTGTATGATGAATGGTAGTTCCCTGATCTAATAGCAAACCTTTGGGAGCAATGTATTTGAATGATGTCATTACTTAATGTTTGAAGCTCTTAATATGATTATCTGGAATCATTGGAGAAGCATGACACTTGAGGAGGCTGTGTAATAATTTAGCTGTACTTGTTCTTACAGCATCTCTACTCTGAAAGGTCTCTATGCGGTACAGGTGAAACCTCCTATTCTTTTTCCAGGATTGTTTTTTATTCTTGTTGCTAATGTTGTTGGGCAGTGGCAAATGGTATTGCAGTTACAGCGTTCAAAATCACGGCAGGGAAAGAACCACTGCTTAAAAGCAAAGGTTTGTCAGGCTGCAGAACGTGATGCAGTCAAGAGAGAGCTGGCGAGCTGTGATTAGCCAAATCGGCTCTTGTTCTCCTCATTGTAATGTTCACATTAGAAGACAGTAACCTCTGTGGGTTGGGTGGGTTTTTTTGTTTTGTTTTAGCAATTTCTGGAGCTGTCACAGAGAGAATCATGCATCTGAGAGTTTGGGCACAGACTAAAGGGTGATCCATGCAGAAAAGAAAGGTAGAAAAAATGTCCACTGGATCCTCCTCCTACTGCAATGTGGTTCTTTTTCTGCAAATGTTTCATTACTGCCCATCCTGCAAGAAGTGATGACAAATGAAAGCAAGATTATTATTTTCATTTCCACAGAAACCCTGTTTTATTAAATAGTTCTGACCTGATGCCTACAGTTTAATATAAATTGCCTTGTTCTGTCACAATTGTGTTGGTTTATATCTTAAAAAAATGAAAGTAAGAAGGCATGGGTTTTTTCTTTTGTTTATTTCAAGATGGTTCAAATTGATTAAATCTGGCTTCTACTGTTTGTGTATGTGTTTGTAAACTATATCTTATAAATGCTTGTGCTGTTCTAGGCACATCTATAAAATGCTGTGAGGCATGCCTATAGTACAAATAGCATCAAACCTTTCTATTACTTGTCTGTTGAAGATCATACACAAATAAATCAAATTACGTCTTTGTTTTGTAAAACAGAGTGCTTTTACTGGAGAATTTTCAGTAAAAACATTTAAACCACATATATTGATAATGTATCATCTTTATTGCAATGGAATCTGAGAATATTGTGTTTTCAGGGAACTAGATATGACTGACTAGAGTTTTCCATACACACTATTTAGCAAAGCTTTTTGTCACAGTGCTGTTACATCTCCATCCCATATGGAAATACCTGTCATTTGAAACTGTTTCAAACAGACAGCTTAAATAGTTCTCTGCAGACCACTGCTCAGGCACTAGTGGTGCTCAGCCTCTGGCAGAGGCTAGAATACACATTTGCTTCCTGGAATATAAAACTTGAAGATAGAGTAGTTGAATTAGGGCTTCCCGTATCCTCTGCATCTCTAGTTTTGTTCAGTCAAACTTGTAGTTTAATGATTTCCTCTTCATCATCAGCTTATTGCCCACATTTTAAAATTGAAGAACCAGTTTCACTGATTCTTGGTACTTCTGCAAAGAAAGGGAGGAAGAGTTATGCATTTCTTCTTACACATATAGTTCCTGAAATGGCTTGAGGAAGGCTTTATGCTGCTGGTTTTACACTGGTGCCTCAGTGACACAGAGATGCAGAATAAACAAAGTGCTTCAGGTACAGAATAAGGAAAGTGCTCTTCTTACCCTGATATCTTTGCTCTGTGTCCTCTCTTGACCTGCTCTGCCTTTTTCAGAGCTCCTAAAGGGCTCTTTCAAAACTAGGAATTGAGGTCTTACACACTAAAGTTTCCATGTGTAGCACAGATTTCTTTAACCAAACCTAGCTGTTACAATGATGATATAATGAATATTATACTTAAAGTCTCGTAACCTAGTTTAGCTGTAGGCTTTATTTGTGTTGACATGCAAACAATTTCTTTTCACCTAAGAATGATACCGGCTGATCAAAATCACTCAGAATGTATTAAAATGCATCCCAATGTGTCAATAGCTGCATAAGGTTAAAGGATTGGAAGAGATTTTTAAAGACACGTGCAATAATAAAAAGGTGTTCTTTTCAATGGGAATTCAAAACCTGGTTGTCATTTATGACATCCCCATTAAATTTCCTGTTTACTTAGATTGCACATTTGAATAATATTTTGACCGCCATAAAGAAATCAAAATATTTTGGTTTTAGGTGTTAGAAAGTGTTAAGCGCTGGCAATGATGAATGTGGCGTATATGGTATATATGTTGAATATGTGTGAAGTCTTTACTGTTCGCCCAGGTAAGACAGATGAAGGTTACTTTGGGAATGGTGGCATGAAGGTTTATCCTCGTCTTTTGAGTCGCTACGCACTTGAACCATATTTGCCTATGAATTTTGTACAAGTATTGTTGTACAACTATACCCCTCTGAGTTCTGTGAAAGATTCCATGAAAATGTTCTAAAAAAAAGACCATACCATTGTAATCAGGTGGGATTTTTTTTGTGTTGTTTTTGTTTTTTAGAAGATACGAAGAATCTTCAGCTTCTCCTGAATTGAATGGGAGTTGCAGAAGCCGAAAACCTCTTGAAAAAAATCAAATCATTGCTATTCCAGTCTGGGTGCATTAGAAAAGTACAGAGACTTCTGCGAAAAACATTTCACTCCAGCCTGGTGTATCAGGCCAAAGTACTTGGCTTAGGTGGACTACCTGAAGTCATTTCTGTGTGAGCTGTACTTGGGTAGAAAGGAAGCAAATTTACACCTTTCACCCATAGCTGCAACTCATCGTTAGGAACCAGCTACAGTGTTGGGGAAGTCAGAAAACCGAAGCAGAAAACAGCTGTAATCACTGTGGCAGCTATTGGTACATCAGAGAATCATCAGTGGAACTCAGTGAATCATTCATACCAATACACTTCTTTAGTCCATGTCTGACTCCTCTCCCAAGAGAGTTTGTATTAACAATTGCGGTGGCTTCTCTCACAACCAGTAGCTGTAGATTATGGATGTAGCCTCAATCATACTGTGAGGGAGAATAATGGAGGCTTCTAGGAGGGAGAGGAAAGCAGAGACCAGTAATGCCCTTCATGTAAGAGAGGGCAGCTGTATATAGTCTCCAAATTGGAAATGGGTCGGAAAATGGTGTCCAATTATATGGGAGCAGCATGACTGGGGAGGAGAGATGGTAGGACAGTCTGGTAATTTCAGTCAACGCTGTGGAGTTGTCTTTTGTGCCAGTTCATCTCTGTAGTTGGTCGAGTTCGTGATACATATTCCTTTAAACAATCTAATAGCAGGGTTCAGGTGTTTTAACATCAGTTGCATCACTTAAATGGCTAATTTTGCAGTAATGTGTCCTCTCTGTGTAGGCAGTACGTCCTCATCTGGAAAAATCAAAAGCTTGGACAGGTACAGCATGATTTTGATGCTGACAAAAAGCTGGTTAGCATAAAGGACAGCTGCAAATACATCTCTCTGCTCTTCTTCATGCTTCTTTTTGTTTATATTCTGGGCAACAAAGATGCCTTGGCTTATGCTGAAGTAGCAACTAAGCCTTCTGCAAAGAGTGTAATGAATGGATCCAAAAGCTTTTTTTTTCTACTTTGTTGATAATCCTGTCTTGTTTCCTTGCATTTGGCTTTCTAGCCTGAGATTTTGAAGCAGACATTCATTAAGGACAATCTGCTTTATTTATGGCAATCTGATGACCAGGTTGAGAGAAATTGCATTGACCTATATATAATTACTTGGTTTAGACATTGCAGTCTGAGTCAACTCTGGGGCATTTCTCTTACCTTCCTTCCTTGCATTTACTGCTATTTATTCTTACCAAATCCAGTCAACTATAAACTTGGAAACAGAAAGCAGACTATGCATCCTTCTGAGCAGTGTGAGTTCCTGACATGAAACCCCAGTGAACTGAAAAATCCAACAACTGTTAGCCGAAATTTTTCATCCCTCTTTGTGTCTTCAAGTCAGAGAGAATCTGCCAGGCTTGTCCTGTTGTTCATGCACGTATGCCTTCAGTTGTAGGTTCTCTTTTTTCGTCTCTTGCAATTCCTGCTATTATTTGAAGGTAGTGTGAAAGTTTCTTTGTTTCTTTCATTGCTATCAGCTATAGATGGAGCTCTTGAAAAACAGAGTTAGAAGATACAGCTGTTACTGACTTCCTCTGTAAAGTGCTTTTGTGATTTACTGTTGGAAACTGCACTTATGCAGGTACAGCAATATTAGATATTTATTTGCATGCTCTCTTTAGCTCAAATTTTATTCTCTACATCTAAACCTTACTGTAAACTTTGGATCTCAGCAGTACATGAGAAGTCATCCTTGTTCTGACAGTTTTTCCATGCACTCTTACTCATCTTGATGCTGCTTACATAGCTGGCAGAAGGACTTCATGTCCTTCTCCAACCCTGTCACCAACATGCAAGAGTATCTACAAATCGCACCTGAGCAGGACTGATATCTCTTTTAATGTCCATGTTTTTGACTAAAGTGTTGTTTAAGATATTCAGGTACGTGCGCCTCTGCTATAGCCTCATCCCACAGGTAATTCTCTCTGGCATTTTTCTGCTCCTTGGTCTGCTCTACTTCCCATGTTAGGTGAGCGCTTTGGGGCGAGGATTGCAGCATGACACTGAGCATCGTAGGGTGGGCAGTGGGGCTGCTGCAATTGAAGGCTGTTGCCTGTGAGGGGAAGTGGGGACAATGGCCAATCTGAGTGACACATGGTGTTAAATCTCAGCTGCTTTCATGTGGCTTTGAAATAAGGTTTTGTGCAGAATTCTAGAAGTGGAAAAATGAAATACTGCTACCTGTAACCTAAGTAAAAGCTATCAGAGCTTGTCTTTAATGATGTACACAGAACTTGTGCTAATTGAAGTGTAGATTTCCAACATTACCAATATGCTAATATAGACCACTGGTAACTTGTTGGGTGCCGTGTATTTTGAAGATGGTTTCCACAAATGCTCATGCCGAAGGAGTTAAGAAGCAGACACTCCTTTAAGTGCCCAACTGCTCCTCAAATCTATATCCTAAATGATGTCAGCTCTTGGAAACCAAAGTTTTAATGAAATTCAATAGACTAAGGTGCTGAAAAATCTATACTTCTTTGACTTTTGTCAGCTTTAAATCCAAGAAGTTCAAATTTTTAAGATCTTTGTTTCTAGAGATATTCTCAGTAGAAGCTTAGATGTACAGTTTCACCTGTGCAAGACTCTTTACTCTTTTGTTTTGTTTTTATAAATAAATAAATATCTAGTCTGTGCTTTATGGCTTACTGTAGAATAGTCTTTCAGGAGATGACCTGGATAATAAAAGAAATGAAAAACATTGTAACTTTTAAGAGCTATGTACAGATTCAAAATATGGGAAAACTGTGATTTGGAAACACTTCTGCTTTTTCTTTTGGCAACATAAGGTTTGGCGGCGTTCAAAAACCTGTGTATGAGGTTTGAACATTTCTGTTCACTTCTGTGGGTAGAGAACTTCTTTTTCCCTCCCTGTGTTGTGGGGTTTATGTGATATTTCTTCTCCAGATAGCATTCTCTTGATCAAAGATTAAAGAACAAAAAAAGACAGTTATAGACACTTCCTCCTTTTAAGCGTGTAAAAAGTGAAACGGGCAGGCTTTCAAGATGCATTCTATATTCATCAGGCTGCAGAAAAATAGAACAATATGGGGCCAAAGAGAGTGGCAATATGTGGGGGTTTAAACTGTAATTGAATTCAGATTGTAGCGCTCGGCGAAGGGAGAAGAGAAGGATAATGAACACACTAAGGCAGAGGTGAGGATAGAAGTTCCTTTGCTTGATACTTCTTTCCAGATTACAAAGACAGGAGGCTTGTACTAACTGCAATAAAAGGACCCTAACACCAGCTAATGGTAGTCACATTTTATTTTTACAGGGAGAAAAGTTTTATAGAGAGCGTGCTTCTGTCACTAAGGGCTTTGTGAGTCTCAGATGACTCTCTAAATATTCTCAAGCAAACCTTTTCAAATTTCTCTTAACCTTGAGAACCTGGTTATGCAATCTGGAGAAAAGTTACTTGTCAGAATAAATATGTAGGTTACCAGAAATTTGCAGGATGCTGAGGGGACAGGGACCACCCCAGGAAACTTCGGGGGAAAATGCCTGTCCTATTCAGCCCTCCACTCTCAGAAAGACACTTTCTTCTGCTGTGAGGAGTGGTTTATCTATCGTTTCTATTCCAAGGGCTCCAGATTACAATTTCTTTTACAGTTACATATACCAGACCTAGAAAACGCTTGAGAAATGCAGGCATCTTAAAATGACAGCATGTAACACAAACATTAAGCATTATTCGTTATTGCATATGGAAATTCTTTTGGAGAGATACGAAGCTCAGTGACATGTAATATGTATAAATCACTCTGAACAAGACTATGATTACGAAAGACAGATTTATTTATTTATTTGTTTGTTTGTTTATTTAAAAAAGGCTCACATAATCCCTTCCTTGTTAACACCGGGCAGAAGGGACAGTGCAGTTCAAGAATTTAGCACAGCCAGCAAGGTACAGATCTCTTTGCTTTGCCTCAGGCTTCCTATGAGGCTGAAGAGGAGTCAAGTCAGGCTCTTAGGCCTCCTGGGAGTGTTTTTGGTGAAACATGATTTGATTTGTAAATACTGGCTTGTTAAAACAACACGTTTTTTCAGAAATTTATTAGTAATGGAAAACCTTTGTCGAGCTTCCAGCAGGTTTCTTTAGCTTTGCAGCTACATTTCTGAAGTCAGCAACTCTGAAAGTGAGAGGAAGCCTACCATTTTCACTTGACAGCTTTAGAGTGACAATGTTTTTCTGATTCCTGAAAAGGTATCTAGAAAATATTTTTCAAGATTCAGAAAAACATTTGTAGATAACACTTCAGTTCAGAACTTAAACTTCATGAACGTCAGAAATGCTAAGATTAATTACAAATTGTTAAAGAGTTAATGGCAGGCTTGAAAGATACTGAAAGCATATAAAAATGCAGAGATGTATCTACCAAAAATTTGTAAAGCTTTGTAAAACAAAAAAACCAGAAGGTATCTTGTTAACTTAGGTTTCTATATATTTTTGTATATGGCTTTTAGGACTCACGCCTCATTACAAATCAAGGTTTATCCTATTTACTTTTGATTTAACAAAATTGCATAACAAATTGTAATCCACTGAAATCCTCCCAAACTACCTTTTGATTTACTTATGTGATGGATGGTATCTGTTTTGTATGCTTATTTACATGAGAATGGTTAATGGGTTAGAAATATGTATTGTTCTTGCTGAAGGACAGAGAGGTTGCTTCTGCGCTTAAGAGCAATTACATACACTTGGGGTTCCGTGGTGAAACCAGAGGGACGGGAGGTGCTGTTACGAAAGAGCAGGGAGCAAATATGAAGTCCCTCTGCAGAGGTGACGTAAGGATGCTTCGTAGAGCTTGAGAAGGGGCTGTGTGGAAGTGTCTGCGATTTGGGAAGCCAGGGAATTGCTGGGCTGAAATCAAACCTGAAGGAAAAGGTTAGTGTGTGAAGCCCCAGGCGGGGAGGCTACTCAGTCTAAAAAAATAGCGAAAGCAGAATCCTCAAGAGCTTTGACAAACTCATGGTCTTGTCTAAACACATTTGTGGGTTTACAAGAACCTTAACAGGGATAATCTTGCATTTCTGTAGGGAAGGGAAAAGATTTGCTCACTGACAGTTGGATAATAGGTCAGAAATGTTGTTGATTTGGATAAGTACCTCTGCAGTAACAGAAAAATGTGAAGTGTCTTCAAAACAGCCCAGGGTCATTATCCTAGTGCACAGAATAATTAACAGACACAGTGAGAGCAAATGACTTGAATAAAGCTATATAGGAGTCATAATGGGAAAGTCTGACTTTTAGCCCTGTACACACTGAAGTAGGTCAGGTTTGAAGTCTTGTATCTGGTTCCCCGAACACCTTATCGGCACTGAGTGTAACGGATATATTAGGCCAGGTACAGCAGTCTGGGAGCACTTTCCATTTTCAGTAAATTAATCCTCTCACAGCATGAAATAAAAAGATCAGGACATGATGTTAAACCTCATTTTGTATTTTCAATTACTAGAGGATAATTATTTTCTTTTTAAGTCTTGGAAGATGACATGATCTGAATACTGGGATACCTGCTGCTTCTGCTTGCCTTCCTGGAAGCAGAGACAGCTCAGCTGGGGGACTGCGTGATATAATTAGGTTTATCTTGCAGCCTGGCAAGGCCCTGTGTGTCACCTGGAGAAAAATGTGGCACTTGAATCTTAGGTTTGGTGATGTTGGGCTTAAGGAAGTAGGATTACAACTACATCGACTGAATTTGGTGTATGGATGGGAGCAGTGGGAAGTGAGACTGTGGCAAGGTGCTTTGGACAGTTGTTTAGTGCTAAGTAAACCGGATAGGACAAGGGTTTCATCTTGTTAGCCCTACTTAGATTTCTGCACAAGTGAATGTGAAAGAGTAATTCACATGTGTTTGCAAAGAGAATAGCGGTTTTTTTTAGAAGTTACTGTGGGATGGGATGTGAAATATCACAGACCTCCTGTTTTTCTGAATGGAAAATAACTGGTGACTTGTAATTGTATGTATCTGTGTGTGTTGTATAAATGTGTGTGTATGATTTCCTTTTATTGTAAAAGTTAGCTTTTCTTCTCATAGTTTTTCACGGGATGAACTGCAGTGATTTCAAAGAGAAATGTTAAGTAAAATGTGAAAGAGGCTAAATATGAACATAATAAGAAATGAAAATATCAGCAGGTCTGGCTCAGGTAGTAGGTTTTGGTATTGATAGGGTTCAAAATAAGCTGTATGAAAAGCACCGCTAGTAACAGAACTGGAAATAAGTAGTGCCTAACAAATGTCATGCAACAGAATCACTTCTTAAAAACATATCAGGACAATGTAATCCTTTTCTGTCCTACAAGTGAATTGAATCCTACAAGTGAATCTGGCCATGTGAAATTTTTATGCCTATGCATTTCTTACCTGGATGCAGTGAATTGCACCTAACTTGGCACAAATTTCTGCCTCTCTTACTTCTTCACTTCTTTGGATTCAATTGAAGTTAAGAAATGGAACGTGCTAGGTTACTCATAATGCTTTTAGCATTTCAGAAAGCATCGTCATGATGAGATTCACCTTAGGCAGAAAATGGAAAGAGGTCGGGGAGTGAAAAGATTCATAAGAGCACCCATTAAAAGACCAGTATCCCCTATTAACAGCCTTCCCGTTGAATTTTACCCATTGAGATACTGTGCTAGAGATCACAGTTACTATGCAGTTATTTTCCTTTACAGTGAAATACTCACTGGAAGAGACTTCATTTGGAGCACAATAAATGCATGATAGTCTCTGTACTCTGTTGGACTGCAGATATTGATGATGTTTTATTTTTTGACTCTCATGGGAAACGGCGGTGTTTAATATATTTTTTAGTTGCTGCTGGTAAGAACAGAGAGAAAGCTTTTACGTCCATTTTTTTCTCATGTGTCTTCAGTTACATCAGCCATTAACGCTGGAGACAAAACACAGTGACACAATTCTTCAGATTTAGTGAAGTATCTGCTGGCTTTTAGGGGAAGAAGGGGAAAAATTACTGTTTCATTGAAATGAATTTGAGCTGGGCTTATCCTTCAAAGAACAGTGAAATTTTTTGATGCAATGCACTGTATCATTGAGATCTAAAGGAAATGCCAAACTGGGGGAAAAATGTGATACAACTTTAAAGAAATTATATGACAGGGGGGTGGGTGGGGATTCATTCTGTAGTTGCTTTGTCATATAAAAAGACACATTGCTTCAGTAGGATTTAAGAGGTTTGTTTTGTGGTGGTTTTTTTTTTTTTGATTAGTGAGAAAGGGAGAAGGTTCTGGGAGCTGAAAAAAAACTAGAAATGTTATTCATAATCCCTAGCCCCTGTGATGGATGCAGAATTATTTTCTTCCTCAAATGTTTTGCAGTGACAATAGGTGCTCCTTAGGCGGATCTGTTGTGTCTGCTAAAATATATTGTGTATGTGCTGTCCTTTAATGCCAGGGACAGAAGGGAAGATAAAAATAACAATAACAATCTAGATTATAGTTGGCTTAGTTTCTGAAAATTGCAATTCAATTATGCATTCATTTTGAAAAGCAACAAATCTTGTGCCAATTACAACAGTTTTAAGGGTTTTGCTGCTGATTTCCAGGTCTGGTGTTTATAATGGTTCCAGTTTTTCTAACAGCTGAAATAGGCAACCTGGAGGCTAAGTGATTATTTAAAAGATAGACATATTGTAAGTTTATTTAATTTTTCATACAGGTAATCTCAAAGGGTTTTTCTTTTAAGCTGTTTAAAAACAGAAATAATTTTATTTATATGTTATACCCAGGTCCCCATGGCGTACTTGCTGTTGACTGTGTTTTCATCAAAAGATACCTTCGCGTTTTAGAGAGAAACCACATGTACATATGTAACATCAGTTAGAAAGCTCACTTATGTGAACGGGCACTATGGCAAGTAGTCACTGTCCGAAGTTACTTGCCAGGAGGAGTGTATGACACTGATGGGGACGTCTTCCTTCTTAGCTCCTGGGTCTGCACAGAATTGGTTTTGTACTTGTTAGAGCAATCCATTTGCTCTTTCTCAAAGGGTTAACAATTTGTTATAGCCCAGTTATAGCATGTTTCACATATGTTGGATTCCTTCCTCCTTTGCTCCCTCTGTTACCCACAAACCCAGTTTTACCCAGCTCTGAGTTGTGTTTCTCTAGTGATCAGTAGTTGTCTATTTGTGTTTTGTAGCCTGGGGGCCTTTATTACAGTGCTGTGTCAGCACTTTCCAGGTCTCTGCTATCATCTGTGCTTGTATGTCTGAGGGCCCTTGATAAACCACCTTCTTTGTTTGCGACAGCCTTTAAGCTGTGGTTTTCTTATAACATAAATATTTTATTAGCACAACCCAGTCACATATGCAGCTCTGTTCCAAGGTCATTGAATAGCTTATTTTTCAAAAATAACAAACCATTAACAAACCAAGAAAAACATACATTGTGGGCACACACGGACACAATGTTCTGGTCATCGCTGCCAGTGTCTGTAAGTTGGGGTCATACCACACGCAGGTAAGAAGCTGTGATGGGATTTTGGATGTGAATTTTGAAAAAAGTTGAAAAGGACAAAGCGACCCAAGTTTTATCTTTGCAACCCTATGCATTCTTTTTGTTGAATTTAGTGGGTTTTGCATATGTGTAACCAAATGTAGATTTTTGGCTCTGTTTTTTTCACTTAAAATGCTTTCTTCTAAGAGGGCATCCATAATAGAAGTTACAGGGAGGGAAATGGCTGGCCTTTGCTTTTTTTGTGGAAAATCTTACTTGAAGTTGAATTATTGAAACTGGCAAGAAATCTTGCTAAGACTGATCTACCCAGGATGACAGCGTTTGTTTACCTCGATGTCTGTGTTTCCAAACAGCCAAGAGCAAAATGAAAACTAACTGTAATTTACAACTAATGCTGGGTGGCCTTGCTGGTGGGAGAGGTGAACCTGCCAGATAGACTGTAGTATCTTGAAAGTTGAAACTGGGATAATTTGAGTTAAACTCTCAAAAGTGTTGAAGAGTTTTTAATTACAGCTGAGCTCAGTAGAAGCCCTAAAATGTAGGCTCCCTTCTTCTGTCAATATTGGCCTTTGGGAGTCTCGGGCCACACAAAAGTGGAAGTACTTAATTTATCAAAGAAAATACATTTATGTTCAGCTAGGGTATGCCTACTTTGTTTGCTCCCTTCAAAAGCTTGAAGAGCTCATCACAGGCAAATATTTACTTTGATCTTGCTGCCCAGTTTTCATCAGGAGTCTCGTATGCAGAAATGATGCTCAGCATGCTGCCAGGTGATTTACGTGGTCAGTGACGCATAGGTCACATTGCTTTCCTTACTCTGCATAAGCATTGAGTATGAAAGAAGTCCTGAATATTCTGTAAACATTTCAAGTTAATAGAAATCAAGTTCTTGTACAAAAGTTAAAATGAACTAAGAACCTATCCTAATCAAGAATTTCTTCTTGATACTGGCTGCTGAATTAGGTAGTTGTAGCAACATGTCTGAGGATAAAGCAGTTGCTTATATGAGAGTACCCGCATGAACATCCTATTGTAAGCGAGACCACGGAAGAATAAATTCCATACTTCCAAAAATTAAGGCATGCCAAGTAAAGCTGAGTAAATAATGTTATTTGATGATTTTCTGCTGTTGTTTTTGGAAAATTATGACTCTGTAGATTTGCAGGTTTACAATTAGCTTATGAGGAGATCTATTGCCTAGTAAAATGCAACAGTTGTTGACAGAATATGAAAATGAATATGCTGTAAACGTGCCTGTTGTGAACTTTAGTGCAATAATAAGGAAGTTTGCGCAGATTGTTAGCATTTTTGCAACTTCAGCAACATGTATTTGGGTGGCCTGAAAATGACTGGTTCTTTTGGGCTTGTATGCCTCATCTCGTAACAGTTTGGAAGGAAGATGTTGTTGTATGTAAGGTGGGTGCAGTATGTCTAGAGAGGAGAAGCTGCAAGAGCTGAGAACAAAATGAGCAGGAAGAAAATAACATTTTTTAAAGCAATCAAATGTGGCTGTCTTAATCGCTAGGATACTGGAGCTAGTTTCCATTACTTCAAAGATGGAAGAAAGAAATCGAAGGAAGAAGAAATGAAAAGCTATTGAAAATTTGCCCAAACCTTTTCCCTCATGCAAACAGTGATAGAGCAATCAGATAATTAAGATGCATATGCCACATGACATTAAGCAGCTTTTTGTGAACTGTTAATTAAGATTTAATCAGTCACATATTTTATTCTTGTTGAATTACAAGATTAGTGTTAATTTCTTGTGGTGTTTCCCTATTCTGTGTTGAAGGATGTCAATGTATCTGAACATAAGGTAGTGATCACAGCCTGGTCTGGTAAGAAAAGCAGACTACAGACGCACTAGCTCAACGTTTTGGGTAATACAGTCAGTGTGATTCAGATGGGACATCTGACAAATGAAGTTGCTTTCTTTCTAAAATTTAAATATATTAGGCAAGCATGTATAAAGTTGGTCCATGTTAGAACCGTCACCGGCCCAGTTGCCCTTAAGCAACAGATATGGGGCTCTGGAATGTGAGGGACCGGCCACAGAGGATGTGGGTGAAGGTGAGGCTCCATCCAGGGGGTTGCCTAGAACGAGTCGGACAGCCCCACGTATTACAACTGCCTCAACTAAGAAAAAAAGGAGGGTCATTGTCATAGGTGATTCCCTTCTGAGGGGAACAGAGGGCCCGATCTGCCGACCGGACCCATCCCACAGGGAAGTCTGCTGCCTCCCTGGGGCCCGGGTTAGGGATGTTGCGAAGAAACTCCCTGATCTGGTGCGGCCTTCTGATTACTACCCCCTCTTGGTAATGCAGGTTGGCGGGGACGAGATAGCAGAAAGAAGTCCCAAGGCCATCAAAAGGGACTTCAGGGCACTGGGGCGATTGGTTGAGGGATCAGGGGCGCAGGTGGTGTTTTCCTCCATCCCATCAGTGGCAGGGAACAGCACTGAAAGGGGCAGGAAAACTCACCTGGTTAACAGGTGGCTCAGGGACTGGTGCCATCAGTCAAATTTTGGCTTCTTTGATCATGGGGAGGTGTACACAGCACCGGGCCTGCTGGTGACAGGTCGAACTCAGCTATCTCAAAGGGGGAAAAGAATTCTTGGCCACGAGCTGGCGGGGCTCATTGAGAGGGCTTTAAACTAGGTTCAAAGGGGGAAGGGGATATTGCCCAGCTCACTAGGGATGAGCCTAGGCTTGGAGTGCCAAGGCCAGGGGTGAGATTGACAGCCCAGCTCAAGTGTGTTTACACCAATGCACGTAGCATGGGCAATAAACAGGAGGAGCTGGAAGCCATTATACAGCAGGACGGCTACGACTTGGTCGCCATCACAGAAACGTGGTGGGACAACTCGCATGACTGGCATGCTGTCATAGATGGCTACAGACTCTTTAGGAAAGGCAGACCAACAAGGAGAGGTGGGGGAGTTGCTCTGTAAGTGAGGGAGCAACTAGAATGCATTGAGCTTGGCCTGGGGGCAAGTGAAGAAGGAGTTGAAAGCTTGTGGGTTAGAATTAAGGGACAGCCTCATATGGGTGACATTACAGTGGGTGTATACTACAGGCCACCTGACCAGGAGGAGGAGGTTGATGAGGCCTTTTACAGGCAGCTGCAAGCAGCCTCACAGTCACAGGCCCTGGTTCTCATGGGGGACTTGAACCACCCTGACATCAGCTGGGAAGACCATATAGCTAGGCAGGCGCAATCCAGGAGGTTCCTACAGAGCATAGATGATAACTTTCTGATGCAAGTGGTGGAGGAACCAACAAGGAAAGGCGCGCTGCTGGACCTCGTGTTAACAAACAAGAAGGGACTGGTGGAGGATGTGAAGGCTGGAGGTAGACTCGGCTGCAGTGACCATGAAATGGTCGAGTTCAGGATCCTGCGTGGAGGTAGCAGGGCGATAAGCAGGATCAAAACCCTGGACCTCAGGAGGGCTGAGTTTGCCCTCTTCAAGGAGCTACTGGGAGGAATCCCGTGGGCCAGGGCTCTCGAAGGCAGGGGGGTCCATGAGTGCTGGTCGCTCTTTAAACAGCACTTCTTCCATGCACAGGAGCAATGCATCCCCCTGAGAAAGAAATTTAGCAAAGGAGGCAGGAGACCTGCATGGTTAAACAAGGAGCTTCTAGCGGAGATCAGGCAGAAGAGAAAGGTCCATGGAATGTGGAAAGAGGGGCAGGCCACTTGGGAAGAGTACAGAAACGTGGTGAGAGCATGCAGGGATGCGACGAGGAAGGCCAAGGCTCACCTGGAATTGAAGCTGGCAAGGGATGTCAAAAACAACAAGAAGGGCTTCTTCAACTACATCAGCAGCAAAAGGAAGGCTAGGGACAACGTGGGGCCGCTGCTGAATGAGGCGGGTGTCCTGGTGACGGAGGATGCGGAGAAGGCAGAGCTACTGAATGCCTTCTTTGCTTCAGTCTTCAGTGCTAAGACTGGCCCTCAGGAATCCCACACCCCGGAGGTAAGAGAAGGAGCCTACAAAGAGGACGACTTTCCCTTGGTCGAGGAGGACTGTGTGAGGGATCGCTTAAGTGATCTGGATGTCCACAAATCCATGGGCCCTGATGGAATGCACCCACGAGTGCTGAGGGAGCTGGCGGATGTCATTGCTGAGCCACTCTCCATCATCTTTGAGAGGTCCTGGAGGACAGGAGAGGTGCCTGAGGACTGGAGAAAGGCCAGTGTCACTCCAATCTTCAAAAAGGGCAAGAAGGAGGACCCAGGGAACTACAGGCCGGTCAGCCTCACCTCCATCCCGGGAAAGGTGATGGAGCAGCTTATCCTGGAGGCCATCATGAAGCAAGTGGAAGAAAAGAAGGTTATCAGGAGTAGTCAGCATAGATTCACCAAGGGGAAATCATGCCTGACCAATCTGATAGCTTTCTACGATGACATGACTGGCTGGGTAGACGAAGGGAGAGCCGTGGATGTTGTCTACCTTGACTTCAGCAAAGCTTTCGACACAGTCTCCCATGATATCCTCCTAGGGAAGCTCAGGAAGTGTGGGCTGGATGAGTGGTCGGTGAAGTGGATAGAGAACTGGCTGAATGGCAGAACTCAGAGGGTTGTCATCAGTGGCGCTGAGTCTAGTTGGAGGCTGGTGACAAGTGGTGTCCCCCAGGGGTCAGTACTGGGCCCAGTCTTGTTTAACTTATTCATCAACGACCTGGATGAAGAGTTAGAATGTGCCCTCAGCAAGTTTGCTGACGATACCAAACTGGGAGGTGTGATAGATACACCAGAAGGCTGTGCTGCCATTCAGCGTGACCTGGACAGGCTGGAAAGTTGGGCAGAGAGGAACCTGATGAGGTTCAACAAAGCCAAATGCAGGGTCCTGCACCTGGGGAGGAACGACCTCATGCACCAGTACAGGCTTGGGGCGGACCTGCTGGAGAGCAGCTCTGCGGAGAGGGACCTGGGTGTCCTGGTGGATGACAGGTTAACCATGAGCCAGCAGTGTGCCCTGGCTGCCAAGAAAGCCAATGGGATCCTGGGGTGCATCAAGAAGAGTGTGGCCAGCAGGACGAGGGAGGTTCTCCTTCCCCTCTACACTACCCTGGTGAGGCCTCATCTAGAGTACTGCGTCCAGTGCTGGGCTCCCCAGTTCAAGAAAGATGAAGAGCTACTGCAGAGAGTCCAGCGGAGGGCTACGAGGATGATGAGGGTACTGGAGCATCTCCCCTACGAGGAGAGGTTGAGGGAGCTGGGCTTGTTCAGCCTGAAGAAGAGAAGGCTGGGAGGGGAGCTTATAAATGCTTACAAATATCTGCAGGGTGGGTGTCAGGAGGATGGGGCCAAGCTCTTTTCAGTGGTGCCCAGTGACAGGACAAGGGGCAATGGGCACAAACTGAAGCAGAGGAAGTTCCGTCTGAACATGAGGAAGAACTTCTTCCCTCTGAGGGTGACGGAGCCCTGGAACAGGCTGCCCAGGGAGGTTGTGGAGTCTCCTTCTCTGGAGATATTCCAGACCTGCCTGGACAAGGTCCTGTGCAGCCTACTGTAGGTGACCCTGCTTCGGCAGGGGGGTTGGACTAGATGACCCACAGAGGTCCCTTCCAACCCCTACTATTCTGTGATTCTGTGATTCTGTAAGAATACACGTAAAGGTCTTTCCCCAAATTCTTCATTTCTTGAAGCACTGATTGGTTTTGGGGTTACCTCATTACACTCAAACTACAGGATTCAGATCTCAGTTCTACCACACGAACCTAAATGCAGCTAGAAACTCTGTGAATGATGAAATAATGTTAAGCAAATTACACAGGTTTGGATTTAAATAGACACATACTCAGTGTATGGAAGTTGATATATTTCTTCTTTAAAAATTTCTCCCTGAAAATTTACTTGAAGTAGAAGCCTATAAGACAAATACATTGATACTGCTCTTTGTGAAGATTATATGACCCAGAGGCTTCAGTAGCCTTCTGTCTAGTGTCTGTGAAATAGTAACAATGTGGTTTACACAGTGCCTCATGTTGACAATAATAGAATTATAAACCATATATTCTTCTATGAAGTGTTACACATTTTTTTGAGTTGTTTGATGTTGGCTGGAAATCTAACTTGGAAGTCTCAAATAGTTGAAATACTAAGCCAAGAAATTCCTAAAAGACTGATTTTATTTTCTATTTTTTTTGTTTTTGGTTACCCAACTTCTTGGATATCCAATTTAAGATATAATAGAGGCATCATTTTCAGATGGGAAAGTTCAGTGTCTTCTGAAAACGAAGATTTTTAAAATGTCTTGAGATTGAGATGAGCACCTAGAAATGCGGAAGGCTCCATGTTTTACAGAGCTCTCTTCACCATCGACTTCACCACCAATGTGTGTACTTTCACGTCATCTTCCCTCAGTAAAGACATTAGGCCCTTTGTCTGCCTTGGCCTGTAAGAAAGGGCACTTTTCCCTGTGAGACTTTGAGAGCGATAAGATAGAAAATCGAGGAGCAGATCATCCTTTACACAGATCTAGTGATTAAGAGACATGTTATTCTGCAGAAGGCCTTTTACTCTGTGCCAAAGAAACTTCAGTGGCAAATTGTCTCCTCACTTGCTCTGTCTTTTGATCAGCATCTTGGTCAGCTCCAAGCAGCTTGTAACTCTTTCACGAGTTTTGTAGTATGGTTCCTTAGGCACAAAGTCATAGCAGTAAAATTAAATGTGAAGAGCTCCATTCAGAAACCATGAGAAGGACCTGTGGTGTTTAAAAGAGGAAAACCTGAAGAGAGATCGTCTTCCTCATAGATTCATGTGAAAGTTGTATCTACTATGTGTATGCAGGAGAGAGAACAAGCCACTGCACTAATTAATTTTCTCCTCTCATCTGTTCTTTGTTCATGCTGAAGTGATTTGCGCAGTGAAATTTGGCTGAGGAAGAACATTGGCAGATTCCTGCTAATGATGTCACTTAAAATGCTACCATTGTAGGGTTGATTAGAAAGCTAGAAGCCACCTAGGCTATGTTAGATGTATGAGGTGGATCTATGCTAATTTCGTTCTGTTCTTGGAAGAAAGAAAGAGTTCACTAAATTGTTAAATTTGGACAATACACTGTAGCAATAAAAACTTTTCCCATGAATTCATGTGAAGAAGGTAATTGTCGAAATCTGTTTCTAGCAGTTCAGTCTGTAGATAATTGCTACTGTATCCATTAACTTCGTTTAAATCTTTATCAAATGATCCATTTTTTAAACTGTCCTATAGTGCATAGCACTTAAATGCTTCTTTATCCTGTTAAAGTACTTTAATCTCCTATAGTAGCCTAATGCACGTAATTGTTCTAATTCTGTTGAAGTACTCTCAAATCTCTTTCACCCTGTTGAAGTAGTTAAATTGTCATTGTTCAAGAAGAGTAAGAGCTATTCAGAGTAGGCCTGAAATAACATATAGAATTTTTTATCTATGTGAAGGGCTTTGAGATTTGATTTCTTCTATCTCAAGAGTGCTCACTCTATAAGGAGAGTACAGAAAACTCTGAATTTTAAATACTTGTGGTGTCTGTATATACATATAAAATTCCAGAGTTTGTTCCAGGCTGGCAGGCGTTTTCATTTGTTCAGTAATTATTTTTTTCCCCTTCTAACCAGGCCACCTTTCTGGCTGCTCACATCACTTGCCTGTTGTAAGTATTATTTTCTTTCTAGAATCTTATACATATTTTTCTTTCTAGGCTATTATATTTATCCTGCATTCAATGCTGAGAGTGATGTCTAATGTTCATCTATGCAATTGTCTTTCAGAATTCTAGTTTCTGCATGTATGCCTATCTGCAGTGGCAAAATAAGGTTCTAAGAGGTCCTATTTACTTTGTTTCATATTTTTGGTAAACATTTTGTTTTCTTTTATAGTTACTATTTACTGCCTTTTTTGTGTGCTGTCTTCTGTAGTTATTTCACTTCTAGACACTTGCCCGTCTATGAACTTACTGTCATGATCTGAAGGTTACCCAGCCTGTGGTGGTGTGGGGATTGTGACCATGGGTTTGGAGGATTCCATAATACATAAGGACACAGAGGTTTTTATTCTCTACATTTCTCTATTTTATTACAGATTATGACAAATACCACAGAAATCACCATTAGCAACTAAACTATCACAAAATGACCACTAGCAAGTGTACCTTTCATTAATAAAGCAAATAGATATATCAAGCTATTACAAGTTACTATCAGCAGTCAATAATGCGGTATCAATTAGTAGCATGGCAGCAGTTAATAATAGCAGCAAACAATTGTATAGCAACAATTAGTATAATAGTACCAATCAAGTAGGTATAAACTATTACAGATTGCTGCAAATTTATCATTAGTGAAGCAATTTGTCAACAGTATAGCAGCAGATATTCTTATGATAGATTACTTATATGCATATATAATTCTAGTACCAAGTGAATTAGAATTCAAAAGGGGTGAAACCGCCCCAAAGGGGAGGACAAACTAATCGCAGAGGGGGGACCCAACCATCCCAGAGGTGGAAGGACAAACCGAACTGACCCCGAAGTGGGTCCTGCTGAGAGTCCCTGGTAAGAGAGCAAGATCTTGTAGGAAGTTCATGCAGATTTAAGCTGCTTAGGGAAGGAAAATCACAGGCAGCACAGGAAGTTCTCAGAGAAAGAAGCTCCATTTTGGATAAAAATTTAGTCCTTTTTATACAGACATAAGAGGGTGTGGGACAGCACCACTCTGAGCAGGCAATAGATGCTGTTAATTTCTGTTCTTCACCTGTAACAGCCAATGCTTGATGGCGTTTCTGTTCTTTCAGACTAATTTTATTTTCTGGTCTGTTTCCACTTTTTCAGACAACAAGTTGTTGTTAGTTTCTGGCGGTTTTTTGTGCTTATCAATGGTATCTTAGGATGTCTCCAATTCGTAGGTACCCCAGCTGTACTTCAGAGAGGCCAGCTGCACTTTACAAGGATGTTCCTGGTTTCCAGGCTGGCAGGCGTTTTCTTTTGTTCACTAATTATTTTTTTTCCCCCCTTCTAACCAGGCCACCTTTCTGACTGCTCGCATCACTTGCCTGTTGTAAGTTATTATTTTCTTTCTAGAATCTTATATGTATTTTTCTTTCTAGGATATTGTATTTATCCTGCATTCAATGTGGAGAGTGAAGTCTAATGTTCATATATCCAAATTTACTAGGGACTAAAATCAATACCACTGTCTGTGCCTAGCACGGAGTTGGACGTGAGTTAACGTGCCCTGTTTTCCAGACAAGTTCTGCATTGCTGTGGTGTGACTGCCACTTGATGGGCACAGTAAGTTGTGCTGTTGAGATGCACTGCTGCTTTTTCAGCTTTGCTTCTGGTGTATATTCTTTAAAACACAAGTTCTCTAGAGAGATTTCTGTTTATGTGGTTACTAAAATTGAGGTTTGGCAACCATGGGAGTGCACCGAGTTGTGTTTTTGTTCTCAGATTAGAATTTGAATATGCTTAGGAGCTGAGAGGTGCTGCCTTTCAAAGTTACGAAATGTTGCTGGACATCTGAACAATGACAACTTGCCATTGAGCAAGGGAAGGGGTCCTGCCTTCTGCTAAGCTTCGCTTTGAAAGAATCACAGCTTCTGGCCTTGCACTAGCCATGACGTGTGTAATTCAACATTCTCCATATTACTGCATCTGGCAATCATGCCACGGGTGGCTGGCCGTGATATATGTGGTAGTCCTGGGCTGGTGACTGTGGTGATAGTTCTGTGCAGTTCAATGCCATAGAACTTTAACTTTGTTAAAAGTTGTGCCTGAACATGCGTTCCATATCCAAGAACTCTAACTGAAATTACTTACGTCTTTAACCTGCATTGAACTAGATAGGTCTTTTGGCTTGTTTACAATTAGAAAAAATCAAGATGCTTCCTCAAAGCTTTTGGAGTTTTGATTCTAATATCTCATTGGATCCTTTTCTTCTATGTTTAATTAATGAATACTGTGACAACTATCACAAATACTGTAACAACTGTCATTGTAGGAGAAGGTCTTCATATTGCTGGATGTACTCCAGGATCAAACTATGAACACTGTTCAATGTCTCAGTGATTTGCTGCTTGGCTGGGTTTGGGGGGTGGTTGTTGCTTTTGAAGCAGTATAACTTCATTATTATCTTAGTGAATGTGTTGCCCACTATGTAATCCTCATATCCTGAAACACATGTTTTGAATGTAGTAGTAATAGATAAGAGATATAGAAGTAGTATGAAAATTATTTACCTGCAGGACTACATACATGGTAGGACTAGAAAGACCAACCTTAAACTTCTTGTCTAGATACCTCAGAAAGAAGCCCCTAGATGCTAAAGATATTTTTCCATAATCGTATATAATCTGTCCTCAAATGCATCGAATTGTGCTAGCATACTTATTTTACTGAACAGCTTTTCTTACTCTCCGAACAACTTAAAAATGACAGGTTATAATCAACCTCCTTATCTTTTTCCATTATCGTCTTTAGTCTACTTCTTTTGATGGTGTTGGTTCTGACCGATGTGACTAATTTCTTGCTTCATTGCCTTATGTATTTCTGTGCTATGAAGCTTTTATATAATATGTTCTTATAATCTGAACAGAATCTTGATTGATGTGCATTTCAGAGCCTTTTTGGTGGGAGATAGGTTTATTATTATTAAAACCCTTTATCTACCAATTTAGACATCAACTAATCTCTTATTTGAGTAAGGTAGTAAGATTGAATTATGCTTCTATAAATTTTCTATGCTTTCTTCGGAACATGTAAATTGTTTGGAGCTGTTTGTCATCATTTTTTTGTTCAGACAAAATGTACTACAGTAAATTTACTGCTTTGTACCATGCTGTGTTTCTTAACTCTAATGTTGAGCTTGATTGAAAAGGAAGTTGTTTCTCTCTGTGTACTAACATGATACTGCAGGCTAAGCTCTGTGAAAGCGTAACATTTTAACATGGTGAAAGGGAGAGACAGTGCACTGCTTAAAGGAAGTTTGGCATTTGGTTTGCTTCTGGTGTACTAGTACTGTTTGCCAGTGAGAAGATGGGCCTGGGAGCAGCCAATGGTATTGTTTGGGGTAGTGCTGGTCGTCTTTGCTGCCGAGACACACTGCTGGCTCCTGTTCTGTTAGCTGCCCACCACGGCTTTCTGCAGCAGAGCTGCTCTCTAGGTGGTATAACTGCAAGGAGCTCTTCCTTCCCAGGTGCACACATTGGCATTTTGTACTGTTGAATTTTGAGAATTTCCTGTTGTCCCATTCTGCCAGCCTGCTTAGGTCCCTGTGGGTGGTGGCCTTGCCCTCGAGCGCACTGGCTGACTCTACCCACATCCCAGTTTGGTGTCACGAGAGAGGGCACTCCGTCGCCTTCTCCAGGTCATTTGCAAGGGTGTCAAACAGGGCAGGTCCCAGTACACACCCAGTGGTACTCCACTTGCTACCAGCTTCCAGATACAGAACAGCCCAGTAACTGCTACCGTCTGGGCCTGATCACCCAACTACCTGGGTTTTTTTTTTTGTGGTGTCTTTTTTTGTGTTATGTTTTTTTTTTTTCCTTAATCTGGTCAGTCATCCACCCCAGCTGTAATGTCCTCACTGGGATACGAGGACATTGCGGGAGGCAGTGTTAAAAGCCTTGCTACAGTAGAGGTAAATGGCAGTTGCTGCTTTCCCCTCATCCACAAATCCTGTCATTTTATTGTAGAAATTAGTTGGGTTGGTCGGGCACCATTTAGCCTTGGTCAGGCCCAGGCAGGCTGTTCCTGATCAACCACCATCTGGGTGTCCAAGATGGAGGTGTGCCTCCAGGCTGGCTGTCAGTCCCTGGGCTGGCCCTGCTGCGCCGAGGACCTCGGTCCTGGCGCCCATTGCTGCCGACTGAGGGAGGCGGGTGCTCCTGCCTGGGCCTGGCCTTGTCCCAAGGCCCCGGGGACATAGCTGAGGAGCAGCTCCCCATGGGGACCCTGCTCCCCGATGGCTTCTCTGACCCCTCAGAAGCACCATGGGGCTACAAGCCCTGCTCCTGCCCCAGGTGGCCTGGGTGTGAGGCTGACTGTGCTTGCCAGTCTCACTGCCTTCCTCACAGCGGGGCTGCCCTCCTGCCCCAGTGAATAAACTCTTTGCAGCTGTGCCGTTTGGGGACTAAAACCTCAGGTGCTTTGGATCAGAAAGGATTAGCTCCTGGTTCCCCCATGCTGTGAAGGGGAGGGTGGCACAGCGGCTGTGGTGGGTGTTCCTCACTCGGGGCCTGGGTGTTGGCCTTCCTCGGGGGGCTGCAGAGCGGGGAGCCTGGCTGGGCAGCTTTTGGGAACCCTTTGGAAGGCACCAGACTGAGGTACTCACTGCTGGCTCAAGCAAGCAAGGTATTTATATACAGAAAATCTTTATTTTTATACAGAAAACCACTGGGTTAGTATTCCTTGCATGCTCTTTCTCTTTGTGAAGTCCAGTCACTTCTGAGATACGCGTTTCCTCACACCTTATCCAAGCAGTTACTATCTGGATGTTGGAACTTGCCCAGCTGGATCCAACATTAGGAGGAAAAACACCTTGGAGCATTGAATTGCTCGAAGATATGGCTTAGCTATGGGGTTCCACTTAAAGTGTTTTGCTAGGGCAGTTTTGTCCTTTGGTGTTGCTTTTTTTTTTACCTCAGAAAGATTATGTAATGGACGAATTTAATCTTATTCCTCACTTGAATGACATTGTACAGCTGGAGTGGTGTGTGGTAACTCCATTTGAGGAACAAAGTGCCTCAGAATGTGTGGCTATTAGGAGCACTCCATCCTTCCGGGACTGTAACAGCTGCCTGGTAGTTGCAGCAGTCGAGGCCTGTGTGCGTCTCCCAGGGGTGACAGAGATTGTTCAATTGGGTTAAGGGAAAATACAAACTATATTAGCTCTGCATGGAGAAAAAAACAACCAGAGAAAGTAGAAAGCAAAGACGCTTTGTGTTCTGAGATCAGGCTGGGTGCAGGAACGCTAGGAAACTTCTACCACTGAGTGTTTGTCTCATCTTGGGCAAAACATTTAATCTTCTTCCTTTAATTGTGTATTTGTAAACTAGTGATTATAGCATTCTCTTTTCCTCTCTCTGTCCTTTCTTTTTGAGTTAGAAGCTGTTCAGGACAGGACCTGTTTCTTTTGTTCTGAGCATCCAGCACTGAATATGCAGAGAACCTGTGCACTGCAGGTCTGCTGATGTTGCTGTGATAACATCTAACTTGTTAAATTAGCTGAAAATACTGTCATAAGCGTAACGTGAGTGTTCCTGCTATTATGGACTAGCAACCTGCAGGACACAGACAAAATGTGCCTTGTCCAAGATCATGTGCGTACCAGTTGGTTTCTTAGGCCGTGACTTCTTGCTTTGCTGGAGGCCTTGTCTTTTCAAGCAGTGGTGGCAAGTTAGGATTTAAGGTTTTGCCCTAATATTAATACATGTTGATATAACTGCAGAAGAAGGAGCTTGCATTTTACATAGACCAATACTTTTTCGTTTTCATGCATTCCCCTGGTCGCCCATATTGGTATGAATGAACTTGCCTTATTCTGTAACATTCATTATGTTGCTTCACTGCTAACTTTGGAATTAAAATTAAGAGCTAGTTATAAATAATGCATTGCAGGTGCTCAGGTGTCAGATCCTAGACTCTAGAGCTTTCAAAGTTCTGTTCTGCTTGAGTCAGCTGGAGATGCTGGTGCTGAGTGAATCTGCATTCTTTCAGCTCTATTTGAATCTAGGAAGGTGAGAGTGTATTGAAAAGTCTGAAAATGCCTAGTAATGATATGGGTGCTTTTGCCACTCCATGCGTTTGCAGTATGTTGAAGTATGTTCAGTATTTACCATTGTTTCTGTAGGGATTTGGTCCCACATGCTTCTACCACAAATATTTGTGTGTGCTAAGCCACTGTTTTGGTCTAGCTGTCAGATGTTGAAGAACTGCTTACTAGTCATTGCCCAAAGTAGTGCTAATGGAAAGGAAGGCTGAGGGGTGATGTGTTAGGGTTGGTTTTTTTTTTTTGGACTTACTTCAGGAGTTGGGGGTCTGAGGGCCACTAGTGTCTTTGTCTTATGAGCTCAAAGTCTGCATCTTAATTGCATGAAGGAAGCTCTCTTGGGAGTTAATTACCCAGAGTATCACAAAGGTCTGGTAGACTGCATTGTTAATGACTATGAAAGCCAGGTGGACTTCCTTTAAAAAAAAAAAAAAGTTAGAAGCAGTAGCAGTTACCTTTGACAAGTTCACAAATAAACCATTCTTAATGTATAAGGCAAAATTGTTGTGTAAAATCTTTTCAAATTAAGGAAGATACTGTGATTTATAGCAATTGTGATCCTAGGGAAATGTACTGGTATGACTTGATCTGTGAAAGAAGATTACATGCTCCAAATTATGTTATCTTCTGAATTTGAGAAAAAAATTTCATGATGTCTATGAGGTCTCTGATAAATTGCTACATTTACTTAACCTTAAGTCCTGTAGCTTACAGGCCTGGGTGATCTGCAGTTTCTCAGACAGGCAAGAAGCAGCTGTAAGTCATGGCAATGCATGGCAGAAGCCTGTGTTTCATGACTTCGGAAATTTAAGAAGCAGGAATGTATCTAAATTTATTCTTTTAGGTTGCCAGAGAAACACGCAGTATAGCAGAAATTGTGACCCTGGTTAATTGCATCATCATTTGATAACAGCATGTAATTAGCACATCTGAGTAAGGGTTGTGGTAGTGGCTGCCATTATTTAGAGGACACTGAATGCCTCAGTACTTGAAATGATTGCAGAACTTGTTCATATCACTGTCTCTGCATTTGCATTTCGTACTGTGAAACAGAGGCAGATACGTTCCACCTGTGACTCTGATAAAATTAATTTTATGCCTGCTTATATTGGACTGACCCTAAACCGCATATTATTTATTAATTTACGATTGAATTAAACAAGCTTTATTTAACATTAACAAAGAAAAAAATGCATGTTAGTGATATGCGTTAAGCAAAGTTGAAGAGAAAAAATTAAAGTCTGGTTCAGACTTTCCATTACTAATGCTGCATACTCTACCTGGAAGCCAGTTACAAATGTAGCCCTTGGAGGTCTATCTCAGAACTGTTTGGTTTAGTATCTTTGTCAATGATCTGGAGGAGGTGATGGAGCGCACCCTCATCAAGTTCATATGACACCAAATTGGGGTGCAGTTAATGAACTCAAGGGCTGTCTTGCAGGGGGGACCTAGAAAGGCTGGAGGAATAGGAATCTCATGAAGTTTAACAGGGCAAATACAAATTCCTGCAGCTGAAATGGACTGAACCCTGCAGTGGTGCTGGCTGGGTAGCAGCTCTGCTGAGGGAGACTGGGGATGCTGGTGGGCAGAAGGCTAACCGGTGAGCCAGCTGTGTGCTTGGGTGGTGATGAAGGCTAAGCAGTATCCTGTGCTGCATCCACAGCCAACAGATCTAGGGAAACTGGTATTCCCTTTTACCTGCTGCTCGTTAGACCCTGCCTGGAGTACTGTGCCCAGTTTTAATTGTCTCTATATGGGATAAGTGTAGGTAAGCTTGAGTGAATCCAGAGGAGGGCCACTAAGGTGGCTGGGGTTGAAGCACATGGACTATGAGGAGAGGCTGAGAGAATTAGGTTTGGTTTTTTTTTTCTGAAGAGTGCCGACTAAAGACCGAATAGCTGTTGAGTTGTACATAAGAAGTTACCAAAAGGATGGAGCTGGGATGTTTTCTGAAGTCTATGGTGGGAGAATAAGAGAGACTAGCCAAAAATTGAAGAGGAAGATGTTCCAATTGGGTATAAGGGAAAAAAATATATCACTGTAAGAATAAGCATTGGAACAAGTTGCCAAGCTTTGGAATCTCCATGATTTGTGGTTTTGAAGATCTACCTGGTTTGACCCTGCTTTGAGATTCAAAGATCTCCTCTGACTGGAACAATTTTATCTTCATCAGTCCTTAGAAATAGTTGTGAATCCCTGCTGTGTTAATTTTTGTCTGATACGTGAATGCAGCAACATAGTTCAGGCTGATCTCATCTCCCTGCTTATGTTTTGACTGCCAGGTACTGAGAAGTCCTAAAATTTGTAACAATTTTTGGAAGATGGATGCTTCTTAGCTGCAAGTTTTCTTTTTAATCAAAGTTCTAACTAGTTTCTAAGCAAAATTGTAACTTCATCTACAGACTCCCTCCTAATGATTTAAGCCTCCTAACTGTAATCCAGATATTTAATCAAACCACATCAAAATATATCTCTTGAATTTTTTTTGCCAGTGTTGCAGTGTGCTATGCAGTTGGTGCCTCTTGGGCTTGATATTAATCCCAAATTAGTTAATAAATTCACTAACTTCATGGGCATTACTTGCAACAGCAGAAGAAGAGGCTGGTGATAATTGTAGAATGTTCATTGTTCAGTTTCTCTGTTTGCCTCTTGAGCTGCATGTGAGCAGTGTTTGTATAACAGTTTTGTTCTGTTTGAAAGGTATGGTTAAAACAGTAAAGGTAGGCCTTGCTTCCTTTGGGCAATTTACAGCACACTTCCACTTGATATTTCCAACATCATATTTAATGTGGAATCTTCTTGCCAGTGTGCTAAACTGCATTTAAATACTCCAAGAACGCTTTTTTTCACAAAAGTCTTTTACAATAATTAGATGTTTTGTGGGTGAGTAGTAAAATGGGCATTTCATTTGAGGATTTTTTATTGTTTTAATAAAGAGAAGGCATTTTTAATAATAATGCTCTATCAGTAAAACTAGTGCAAGTTCTGTGGAAGTTAAATCATAACAGGCAGGATGCAAGGTTGTTAAGAAGGTGTATTAATGGATGGCCAGAACTGTTAGCAGTGATTAATGGAAAATAAAAGCAGCAGCATTCCTGATGTAAAAGACAACGTATATATTAGTAAAATCATATGAGAGAAATACAGATTGGTTATTGGAACCTTTTAGCATAGTACTTGAAGGTATTGAGAAGTTGTTTAATGGATGTGTGTGTTTAATGATGTCCTTTACTCAGAAATCCAATACAAGTGACCACTTAAACCTGAATACTAGGCACGTTTTTAAATTCCATTGACTTCAGTGGAGCTTAACACTGTCAGATTGAGAGCCCAATTGTCCACATTTTTCTAGTCAAATATTAGAACTAATTTGGTGTACTAGATTCCATTTATTTGACATTTTAGTGCCCTAATGCTGTTCAATTTTAAAAATACTGTTCGGTAGTCATTTGTCTGCATCTGAAGGACTTGCTTATTTTGCATGTGTGTGTAGCGGGAACAAAACAAGGCTCCTGTGTAAGCTTGTTAAATTTAGAGTGACTACCGTCATTAATTTGTGTACTTAGAATTTTGAATTCAGCTAACCTAAGAAGAATTCATGCCAAACATGCCAAAAACACACAGTATTTGAATTTTGTGTAATGATGTGAATATAGTATTTTAAAGAATCCTTTGTCTGTTTTCTTCCTCGGAAAAGCCAGCAGACTGGCTACTCTCTGATGTTATTAGGGGTAATAAGAAAAATATTAAATTCACAGGCTGCATTACCTTTCATTTTAGAAGTGGTCCATTATGAGCAGTGCTGTGCAAACAACTGTGACCTTTAACTGTTCCTCAGTGTTGAAGGCAGTCTGTAAGCACAGGTTTTTAGCCTGTAGTGTAGAGTGAGTAATAAAAGCTGCATTTTTCTCTTTTGAAGTCAGTGGTGTTTGCATGGGGCAAGGTCTATGTCTTTGCTACACCTTTGCATAGTACTTTGTTACTGCAACACCAAGAAAAACAATTAAGAAATACAACTTGATTCCTAGGGTTTTTCCAATTTGAAGTGAATCTCTGTCTGCAGATCTCCTTGCCGTGCGAAGTTCAAGCTTCACCTCAGTAAACTGATTGTTGAAAGGAAAGTTGGGCAAGAACGACATTTTTATTTCAGTGTTCTCTACATCATGTCCCTTTTGAACCTTTTGGTCAAGATCTAGAAGCTTGGTCAAGCCAACCTCATGCATGGTTCTTAACAGATGAAGCAGACAGGGCTCTGTTTGTGCATGCTCCCACTCTGACTTCCTCAGCCCGTGAATCTTGCCCTGATGGACTGAGGTGAAAAGCAGTGTCTGAGCAGAATGCTTGGCTTAGACTCTTCTAGAGGTTTTGCTTTCCACTGTCAGGTCTTGAGGCCCTGACACAGACTCCCGGTACCCATGAGCAGGAAGGGCAGATTTCAAGCTACTCTGGTTGAAGTCAGCAACCAGTCTTACAGCACAGCCTGTGATTACAGATAACGATGGTGCTGCATCCCTTGAGATGTCTGAGGCTCACATGTGGTTTGGGACAGAAAGAAGTCTATCTCCAGGCCCTAGGTATAAGTTAGTTTTGACCTCATAACAAGGGAAGTTGTTGAGCAATCCACCTGTGAGTCAGTTTGCAGGATTTAAGAGACAGAAGGAGCAAAATAATTGCAGACCCATGTCAAAACAAATCTCAAAATTACCTGAGCAAAACAAAAAGGGCAGAAAGAGCTTTCTGCTGGCACGGGTGGATTTCTGATGCTTCACACATTTCAAGAGGTATATATTGACACGTGGCCAAACACAGAGCAGTCAAGTTTTAAATGCAGATTAAGTGCTTTAATAACAAGTATAGGTCATTTGTTTTGTAAGGAAACTTAAATCACAGAATGTTCGGAGTTGGAAGGGACCTCTGTGGGTCATCTAGTCCAACCCCCCTGCCGAAGCAGGGTCACCTACAGCAGGCTGCAAATGCCTGAGATCCATTGAAAACAAAATTGGAAACAACAGGTACTGGTCCCAAGTGTCACTAATAATATACATTGACAAGGTTCAGCTTGTACATACAGAGCATAAACTTGAGGGGGAGGGTGTGGCTATTCCAATATGGAAGAAATACTATTTTCCTGCTTTTCAGTTGTGCTTTACAATTAAATGCAGGGTTTTTGCATAGTGCTCCCAAATTTCAACACATTTTTGTTTGCTTTTGTGTTAAACCTGTGTAACAGTTTGTTCTGGGGAATCAGACCTCTCTAGAGTATTTTTCTTTGGGTACGTCTTGTTGTTTTAGGTAAATGAACTTCTGTGTGTGTCAGGGAGACTGTACAGAGTGATTTCTCAGTATAAACTGATTAAGAGGGAAGGAATTATTACAATTGCACATTCATAATACTTTTTTGTTTCCAGGGACAGTATCATTTACTGAATGGGGCACTGAGTTGACACTCTGAAGCCCTGTATTCTCTTTGCTCTTCTGCTGATGATCTGCTGTATGTCCTTGAGCAAGTTGCTTCCTCGCACTTGGTTTCTCATGTCTAGTTACATTATAAACTCACCAGACTGTAGGCTGTCTCTTGCCGTGTGTTTGGACAGTAACTAAGACAGTGATGACACCGTGTTCTCGGTCAGAGTTTCTGAACACAACAAGAATCTCTGTAATACGTGTTTACACTTTTTCAACTAATGTATTGAAGCTGCTGTGTTGTGACATAATGATACTGAGTGAAGGTGGGGGAAAAAACACGGCGGCTAACTTGTTGGAAGCACAGCATTTTAGTATGTTTCATATACCCTGAATCTCTAAAAATACTGAAGGTTGGCTTCACTGAATGAAACCAGATCAATGGAGCTTTGGTAACAGTATTTGATCTTTTAATATCTGCATTGTTAGTTAAGTGAGAGCTAATAGATTCTTGGTCTGCTCGGTTAGCTGTTAAGATATCCAAAAACCTTTATTCCACTTCTATTTGAAAAAGGTATCAGTGTATCCAGAACATTTAGATACTAGCAGTAGGGAATACTGTATTAATGAATGCAGTTTTTGAGGAATCCCGGAACATGGTTTGTTTTGCACTTTTAAGTCAAAGACTGGTAATTTGAGTTCAGAGAGTGAATGATCGTTTGGAATAATACTTTTTTTTATACTTTCCAGTTGCCTTGGTTTGGGGCCAGGGGGGAGAGAGCAAAAACTCATAAATTAAGACCCAATAAATACAAAGAGCTTTAATTGTTAAAATAGCATTACAAGTCCTGTGAGTTAGAAGCAAGAGAATCATGTAGATTCTTCTCTATTAGTCTGAGCAAGAAAAGTCACATAGGACTGCATTTAGTGATAGTGGGTGTGGTAGGACCTTCTGGGAAGAAATCCATTTGTTGCTCTCCTTCTTCTCTTTCTGTCCTTTATAATTGATGATTTTGATTCTTTCTTGCATTAGTTTCCCCCCCCTCTTATTTTCTTTGATCCACTGAAGAAATGTAATCTTTTGAGCCTTGCTCAAAATACAATAGAGCTACTTGCTGTATTTAATATCAAATACAATCACAAAGACAGCAGCCTCCTGTGTGCCAAAACTAATGTCATTTGTGTATCTGCATCTCTGTGTGTGTCTGTTAGTCAGATTTGTAGGGCTATATATGAGAAAGAGACAGCTTTAGGACAGGTAGATGAAATATAACTGTAATTGTCTCTGCTTGATCAATTGGAACACTGCAAGTCAAGTAGAAACTGTAGACGTTGGGGGGGGTTTCCCCTCCTGTTTTTTGCCTTTGTCTAATAGAGTATTACTTAAAAGAAAAAAAAATAAAATCAAAAAGAACACAAAACCAAACCATTTCAAAGGTAGAACATTCACTTAGTTTTCAGAGAAATGAAACTTTCTCTGGTTCTTCTGATGGTCTGAGTTTGATATTACTCATTCTTATAATTCAGTTGTTCCCTCTATCCCTGTGTTCGCTAATCTGGAACCCACTTATACCATAATAATTGTTGCATTTAAAAAGATAGTTCATTTACTCTCCAGAACTGTGGCTTTCCCCCAGTTACCTACCATGTCTGGTTTCAAACTTTATTATGTTGTTTCATTTCCTAAGGCATAACCACTGATATAGTGTGAAATGATGTCAGGATATGCTGTAAATACAGCAGCAGCTAAGGATCATATTTCAGTTTTGTTCTTATTTATGTCATTGTTAGTCTTCATTAATTCTAGTATCTTTACTTACATTCCTTAAGGTTGACATATGCAAGTCTGAGTATATTACACCCTTAATTTTGCATACAGTAGTATACTTAAATTAAAGAGGAGGAAGGTGTCAAACACATACTCGCTATAGTCATTTCTGCTAGTACAAAGTGGAGGTGAGATATTACTAAGTGAGAGTTTTAGTTTACTCATGCTATACTTACGTAAACAGCTGGTCAGGCTACAGGAGAAGGAGGAACCAGTTTCTTGTCAGATCTTCCCCAGTGTTGCAGTTAACAAAGAAAACATGCATGCAAAAAGCTCACATTAGGAGTGATTTCTCCCACAGGCTCGCAATGCAGAAGGTCTGACAACCTTAATGTTACTTGGCATTTTAATGTTGAAATGAATGTGACCTGATACTCTTGTGTCCTCAGTTTCAGCTTTTAATAGATTCTGTGTCTCCAAAACAGCAGCCTGATAGACAGGGCATGATTATATTTAGTATATGTTTGTTGTGGGAAGTTAGAGCTATGTGTTCTATCTACTCTGACATTCACCTACACTTACTTTCATCTGTGCTATATAGCCATCTTTGAGTCAGACACTGCATCTTTAAACACAGGTGTGTAAGTGCCTAAAGCAGCTGGGGTCTGATACAGGTTGATGGCCTCTAGGTCAGCAAGGGGAACAAGAAAAGACAAAATGTAATTGCACATAATATTTGATATCTATTGCTTTGTGGTATGTTCATCAGCAAACTGCTGATGAAATTTATTAGATGTCAAAATGAAGCCGAGTTGTTTAAACATTCTGCAGCCTGCTACAAAATAACTGCAGGAGGGTTGCTCTTTTTAAGGTGCTACAAATTTGTAAATAGGAAAATATGTGCTTGATTGCTTTCTTTTCTCCTTTGGCAGCCCTGGAAAGGAAAGGCATTTGTTTGAGCTAGCATGCTCTTGCCTGCCTCCTTGAGGTACCAGTTCAAAGGCAAGGTTGAACTTTCTCCCATGTGGCTGTGAAATCTGGATTACTGTTTCCATTACTTCTTAACCTTGTGTTACGTTGATGAAAGCTGTCCCTGCTGAGGAGAGATTTCTCCTACACCTGGAATAGCGTGGTTTATTCCTCAAGGGACTTCCTGAGCACCTACAATGAGGCCACTGAGGAATGAAGGATGTTTCATCAGCTGGGAATCTACAGTGGGATGCATGTACATGCTAGTAGGGAAGATGTTTTATGGCTGTACAAAGGAACATCAGCATAGGTATAGAGGAAACTAGTCACAGTTTCAGTAGCTCTCACTGCTTTCTTAGAGGCAGGCTTAGACGTGGTTACAAGCCTGTTGTTCTTGAAGTGAGCAGTAAATCCAAATGGTGACTTCTGGAGAGGAAGGAGTTAGGTGCCTGGATGCGGTATTCCTGGTTAATTCAAGTAAGAATATGGTAAGTTACATCATATTTTTGAAGCTTCACATTCACTTGACAGAAGTGATTGAAAGGTCTGCTTTGATTTGTGTAAATGTCCATTTCATAATTAAGGACTGAACTCCATTGTCTGTCAGCAGAGACTCCTAGGAAACTTGTGTACAAGAGGCGTATATGTCCAAAGTCAGATGCTCCCAGGACTAGGTGGGCAGCAATGGGAAGATATCCTAAATCTTATTTGGTATTAGAGTTCAGGGTGTAGATATCCCAAGAACAGGAAATAAAGAGGAGGCTTTGACCATAAAAAGAGGAGATTTAAAATTCCAGTAAAAACTGTATAAAAGTATAATTATTTCTGTTTGGTTTATTTTATTATTATTGAAGATCTGTTTCAAGTTTAGGCGCTTTGCACAGGAATTCATAGGACACTGAGCTTTATCATTACTATTGGGGATTCCAGGTAAAAATTTAATCCTTAGTCTAATTTGTCATTTTGCCCACAGAAGTACAACTTTGAACATGATAGTGTGTGCAATTTCTCAAACTTGCATGGGCTACAGACTCCTAAGCCAAAGTCTTAAGATACTTAGAAATGTTGATCACACCACATATTTCGAAAAAGAATAGCCAACCTGTTGCTGAGCACTATCAGTTGGGGGCGTGGGAGGAGGCATTTAATATGTCCAGAATCTCTTGCTAGTGATACTCTTGTGTCTTCGAAATACATGCCAGTGTGAATTATTCAGCTCTTTAGTGAACCACTCATGCTGGAAGTGAAATCTTTGCCTTATGAATCCCTGAAAATCGTGTTATGTTATCATGAAGTAAATTAATGTACCTTTGAGAAGAACATGAGAAGCGGTAGTTACTATAATTCAAATTAGGAATTTTAGCCATAATAATAGGCTTAGCAATAGTAATAGCATAATTCACTAAACAGTATTTCTTTTTTATGTTATCTTCCAAGTCTAAATATCAAGATCCAGCTTCTCTACTTGAAAATACCACATTCAGGGAAGGACCATGAAGTGTAAGGGGAGAGGGTTAAAGAAAGCATGGACAGAACCAAAATCAGTATTTTCCCTGTGGCATTCCATCCGGCAATAGAGATGAAAAAGAAATGGTCCTTAGAAAACAAGAGGGGAGTTGCCTGAGACAGTTCACCCCATTCCTTGCAGAACCCTTCTGGTCTCAGTGGGTTATATGTCTGAGAAGTAACATGGAGCGTGAATAAAAGTACGATCTCTGGTTGAACTTAATCTCTGCAATTTTATTTTTCTATTGCTGTGCTTGTAATTTTTATGCTTTAAATATTTTATGCCTTAAAAAAGTACCAGTGGGCTGTTCTCCTGTCCCAGGGTGTAACGGTGTGTAGGCTTTGACTCTTCCCAGGCATGAACTTGACTCATTCTTTCTGCCTCTTCCCTGAAACCTAAAGCTGTGAATTTGTTAGATTTATCAACTGACCCTTGGGTCAGTGCTAATATGTTGTCAAATGGTGCCACGTACCATAGTCTGTGCTTTATTCTGTAGGTATGAATCTCAGTTATTTCTGTCAGTTCTTAAGATGATACTGAAGTTACCTGTATTGTAGTTTGTGGGGCAATTCTTTTAATGGTAAACTTCAAATGGTACAAGTTCTTAATTCTTAAAATTTTGCTTGGAGGATGCAGAGCTGTGTCAGAGCATGTGCCTTATTTCAAACAGATATTACTTGAAAATAAAAAGACATTTCTTAAGCATTGCATGAAAGTTTAGGGTTTTTCAGTACTGAATCTTGAAGTATGTGGCCCATGAGAGTATAACTGAACCAAACTATTCAACACCTTAGGGCAATGTATTTTTTTATTGATCCCAACTCTACACTCTTATTGTTGTTTAATGAGGAACTAATGTAATTTCTAATGAAGCCACATGGCTGTTGGATAGAAGAACTAATGCTTTATTTCCCTTGTGACAAAATATACTCTCGTCAATTAAAATCTAGGAAGTAAAATTAATACCAATGTAAAATTTTGCAACAATTAGTGTCAAGTCTGAAGCATTTTATTATGTATATAAATCACTTGGATAATGAGACTGAAAGCAAGTTATTGGAGTACCTGGGCAATCCATAAACTCAATGGAGACCACTTAAACAGTGAAATCTGTAGAAGCAGCAGAAAGAATGGGATCTTCTTAATACTTCGACCTGATGGGTTCTTCTCCACTGCATTACTACTAAGTACAGAGCCCGCGTGCCAAACTCGAAGATCTGTTTAGCAGAGAAATTGCATAAACTGAAAGATGAGTGAGCCTGTTTAGAACTTAAAAGGCAGATATGGCTGGTGGTATTGTCGATTTGCAGTGCCCGATTCCTGCAGCATGCTGTTTTCAGTTCAAAGACAGCCTTGGATTAACCTGTTTTTCTAGATGAGGTGGCCATGACAGGGATTTCTACTTTAGCCTTGTAGCCTGCTTTCAGTTCTTAGGTAGAAATGATTCCTACTTAGGATACAGTCCTCTACTAGTGAGCAATACAGCTGGCTTGTTCTTCTGCCATTTCTCTTACTCGTAGCCTCCAAAAGATAATCTTAGGCCTATTTCTCTGGAATGGAACAAATAAATATCACCTCTTAAATTTAAGGCTGCACCCACCAGCAGTTGAGCAGACCAGCTACAGAAAGGAATAGTTTGGGAATAGGAAGATTTTTCACGGAGGCAAACGGCTTGGTTCAAAATTAAGCTCAAATATTCTGTCATCTTGACTGAAAATTACCAAAGGAAAACATCCATTTCAGGTACCTATTCATTACAGAATCACAAGTGGGAGGAAGAAGTCTTTGACAGTGTTTAGGTGGACCCCATTTATCTCGTAGTTAGAAAATAAACTTAGGAGGTGAAGACTGCAGTTGCAATTAGAGAATAATTTTGGTTAGGGACAACTTCTGAAGGTCCCTGTACTTGCCCTTTTCAAGGACAGGTAGCTCATCTGCCTTTCTTCCAGTAATCTGGGTCCTCCCCTGGTAGCCATGAACTTTCAGAGAAGATAGAGAGCAATCTCAGAATGATTTTTTTGGCCTGCTACCACAGTACTCTCTGGTTCATCCCATTTGATATACCACAGGCTTGTATGAATAATTGACTTTAGTGCTCCTGACCTCTATCTCTGTCTACTGTGGATAATGCCTCACTTCTACAGACCCTGCTTAGTGATCAGGTGGAGACCAGATATGAGCTTATATCCCACTGAAGGAGAGTTCTATATCTATGGAAGCATATTTGTATCAAAGCTGGGTGCTGTGGGATGGGGAAGGAAAGAATAGATGAGGCTGCTAGGCCACTGCTGTCATGTTGTGTGCCCTGAAATAGTAATGAGGGGACCTCAGTCTGACCAGTTTCCAGCGGTGGCTACTCAGAAGAGTGAAAAATTAAACACTGTAGGATAATGAAATATTTATTAAACCAGACAAAAGGTAAGTCCCTGATCCAATAATTATTTAATATAAAGCACTAAACTTTATTAAATGCAGTAGCAATGGCTAGTCTCTTCACCCTTTGTAGTGGTCTCACTCCGCTCAGTGCTTTAGCCGTTTGGCCATGGGATTGTCTCCTCATCCCCTTCTCATGTGGGAACATTTATCATGCAAAGCAGAACAGCTTTTACAGAAGCAACAGAGAAAACTCGGATTAGGAATTACCTATGGCTGGCAGCATGAGGAATTATTGTTAGCGAGACCAGTAGTGTTATGTGCTCTAGTACTTTCAAGCTGGTCATTCATCCATCTAATTTCTGAGGTGTTCAATGGAAACCTGTTCTTAAAGACATGTGGGGTGAGAATAAATACCCTCATAAATTTCCCTGGTTAAACCCACTTAACCTGAATGATTCCTTGAGCTAATTGGAATGGGTATTGTCCCAGCCATGGTCTAAAAAAAGCACTGAAAGAATGCTCTATTTGTCCGTGTCTGTCATTTCTATTGGTAACATGGGTTCCCATCTGCTTCTGTGCTGGAAGGTTATTTTTCCCAATGGTAAAATGAGTAAGTCATGAAACTGGGTATCCAAGTGCCCTGGGAAGGTCTGAAAATCTTATACAAAAGTTTTATTCATGGAAATTGTGTGGTTTTTTGCAAGATTAATCTCGTAGCTATTGTTCTTTCAAAAAATAGTGAAATGTAATGGACTTTCTCTGATGCTGATGTTTTGCGATTTCCTGATACAATTTGTTTATTTTAATATGATTTGTCAGAGGGCATCTTCTCAATTAAAATCAAGATATCTGAATATCATAGGGGTTTTATATCTCCAGTTGAACTGTCCTGGTTTTGAAACTACAAGCAGAAATGACATGCCTCAAACAGCAGTTTTGTGAAGACTATTGCTCTTTTTTGGCCTGCCAGTTGAAAAAAAAACTTGCTATGTAGTGATGATACTTGCAAGGTATCTTCTGCCTCAGCAAAAAGAAAAAGATCTTAAAAAAAAGTAAAAAATATTACTACCCTAGTCTTGACCCTGAATTTTAGAGCTTAGTTAAAAGGTTTCCAAAGTTCAGAGGTGAAGTAAGCTTGAAAACATTTGTTTGGTTTTAAGGCAGTAATTGCTCTGCAGTATTGTTTTAGAGAGCACCTAAGAAAACTGCAGGACTTGCAAGAATCAATTACAGCAATATGCTGCTGCACTCGCATTTTCTAATTTTTTTCCTTTTATTTATACACTTAATGTCTTCTGTACAGCTCATGCTCATTTTCCTGCTGACTGCACTACATTCTGGAGTGGCACACTCCTTTGATGTGTAATAGTAGATGCCCATTGTGGATCGCTTGAGAGAAAATGTGATGACTCATAGATAGCGTGAAGTGCTTTATTGCATACTAATTTAAATTACTGCAATGTAATGATAATTACTTCTTTATGAGAAGGGCCCCAAGTGCAATCTAAATGAATTCCTACCCTCCATAAACAAAGCGTAGTGCTGATGGAAAAAAAAAAAACAACCCCGCAGCAAATTTGAGGTGGCTGGCCATGATTGGTATTTTTTTCTTTCTGAGATTCTTAGATCCAAAATAATCGTAGTTACTAGAAAAAAATTGCCTAAGGACCAAAATGGAAATTTCTGAGCTCTGCTTAGAAGAATACAAAAAGTTGAAAAAAGGAACTTCTATATAAAAAAACTGCCAATCGTGCTTCTACTTTTCAGTTTCTCTGATGTCTTTTCTTCCTAAAAAAGTAACAAGATTGCATTGTTATTTACTGATGAATGCAGTTTTCTTGTCAACAACCCAGATAGTTAAGAGCCTGACAAATCATCTAGTTAATTTACTTGGCTCTGAGACTAACAGCAAAAAATATGTATACCCTGCACATGCTTCTGTCAGTCCGTCACATCAGGAGCTAGCTGGAGATGTACCAGTCTTCACTGGCCCTCCAGCTGATACACCATGCGGCATGACTGTGCTAACAGATGTGGCTACTATTTTTCCTGCTTAAATTGTTAGCTTCTGAGAGTTTTTTTTTCCATGTTAAGACTGGTAATTAAAGTTGCAACAACAAATGATTAAATACAGTATAAAGTACAATAAAGCAGTTTTCAAAGTAGATGTAAATTAGGATGGCAGTTAGCTCAAGTACTAATAAATGGCTTGGAAAGGAGAAGAGTGATGGAAAGGAGCTGTCGAATTACTAGAGGATTAAGTAACTTAGAGGTGCTGTGATTTTGACTGATGCTGGTGCTATGAGGACCTGATGTGCTTTCCGTGCAGGGTTGCACGGTGACTGGTACAGTCTTCTCTCTACCCACTGAGGATGGTCATTGTGAGTTTACTCTGTCAAAACTCCAGATTGCTTTAGGTTTTTTGGTATTCCCTTCTTTGCGTCTCTAATAACTGCTTCCATGCAGTGCTTTCTGGTGGTGTTTCTCTTGCTGTTAAGTCTGGCATTCAGAACAGTTTTTTTTTCCCACTAGGTCTGAAAACATTTTGAAACTTCTTTTTCTCTTCGGTTATTGTTCCAGCTTCCCATCTTAATTTCTCGTCTGTTCTTCTTTCCCTCTCTTTTTCTAAGTAACAAAGTAATATGTGCTGCAAGTATGACAGGTGTAGTTGTGCAGTCGTAGCCTAAAGATGCCGTCTATTATTGCTGTATTTACTTGTGTAACAATAGTCTCAGCTGAAATAAGCATGCACACTTGTGTGTATTTAATGAGTTAGCACTTTGTTGCTTGCACGCCTCAGGAGACTGTAATCCCCTTTTCTTTTGTTTTTGTTTTTTTTGGTTTTTTTTTGAGAGTTAATGTGATACTGTTTTCACTAGCAACTTTTATCTTTGCTGTGACTAAGTTGATATTTGTACAGTATTTGCCAGAAGAAAGCTCTGTTTAACAGATTGACTGTAGCCATGAGTAATACAGTGGTCAGCATGCTTTTTTTCCCATTTTGCCTAGTGAGCAGTTTTTCAGCAGTAGAGCGCCTTAATAAGCTAGACATGTCAGCATTTACTAAAGGCAATTTACTACACTTAACCTTCATTACAGAAGATGGGTATTTGGGATTCTAGTGTTTCTCACACACAGCTTTGAAAGGGGCATAACTGAAATAAAATGTGGGAGTGCAGGAATTGTTCATAGAGTTAGATTCCTCAAGTTTTTCCTCACTGTATAAGCTAATTTTCGTTTTGTTTCAGTGAGTTCCTCTCCCACTCTGTGCTTCCCTTGCCCTTGTCCATAACCTGTGGTTAGCCTTACAGCCGCCTCCACAGATTGTAAGTGTTGCTCATTGCACTGAATTGCAGTCATGGGTCACTTACTGGAGTTAGTTCCCAAGCCTGCTGTGCATGCTGCCTGTTTGTTGTGAGTTTGGCATTGATTTCATTTTAGTGATAGGCTGTGCTTTGGTCTAGGAAATTACATCAGATGTTAGGCTTTGCCTTTTCTCTATGCCTGAGCTGTCATACCTGGAATTACCAAAGGATTTGAAATTTTCCAATATTCTCAGGAAATTTAGACCGTGAGAGCATGTAGCTCTCCAGCTTAGATCTTTATTTACGTTATCTTTGCTTTCTTCCAAGGAGTGAGCAAGCACTAAAACAAATATATGCCCCATCCGTAATGTTATAGGTGTGACCCCCCAGTCCTGGAGCTCAATCAGATGATATCTGTGACACAGCAGTAACAGCAAGCTTTATATTAGTTCCATATTTGCTCATTTGTATAACTTTCTGTGAAGTGTGGGAGTGGGGCTTGCAAATGACTGAAATTATATTTGATTTTCAAAAGGCACCTGGAAGAGCAGTTTGAGTTGTTCCTGAGTTTATGCTCAAGATCCCAGCCACTTTTGTGAGGCTTAAGGAGGTGTAAGGCAGGCAGTTAGGCACAGCACTGCCCAATTCGTATAGGAAAACGGATGATAACAAGTGGTATTAGCAGAGGAAATTTAGGAATATGCAATGAATGATGCAGCCTCCAGTGTTCAGGTTAGCCAGATACTAGCACTTACGCTGCTATCTGTCTGGCATCTTGCCTGTAACTTCCTGTCCAAATCCTAGAAGTACATGCCATGTGTGTTCCTTTACATCTAGTCATACTCTCAGGTTCCCCTGTGCATATGTGAAGGATGACTGAAAATACAGTTAATACATTTGTGTCCCAAAACTCTGGGCCATGAGTGATGATAGGAGATGGAGACAGGCAGAGAGGAAGGTGGAGGCTGTGGCCTTGACAGAAGTGTAAGAGGGAACAGGGAGAGCCTGGCCGTATCCAGGCTGGTAAGCCAGAGCTGTTCATCCATGTCCGGGACGGTGTTCTAGTCCCAGCAATAACAACCTCCTCCCTATCCCCTGGCAAGGAACTGCCTCTCTGAAGCAGCAAGAAACTCCCCTTTCTCTTTCCCCGCAGTCTTCATCTGCCTCTCTGCTGTCTTTTCCCTTCCCTATGCCAGTGGCAGTAGCAGCAGACTGGCGTCCAGAGAGAGGAGGCATTTGGATGTTTGGCAGAGGCAGCTGCTTGTGTGGTTGTCCTACCTCCACGTGCATCCCACGACCCATGCTGAAGTGCATGATGCGCTGGTGGCATCATGCTGCAGTAAATTGTCTTCTCACAGAAGATTTCAAAGCTGGGTGAGATCTTTCACAGGCCTGTAATAGAATGAAGTAAGAAACCCCTGTGCAGTTGCAGGTGTAAACTGGATGCCGCACGTGTCTGTTGACAAAGCACAAATCATTCTGAAGTCATTGGCAGTGCATGCACAGCTTTGAGAGTCAGCAAGCACTGGATGATGCAGCTGAGGTCCTAGCTGGATGAACTCAGGTGAAAATGTTGGAAACCATGGAGGAGACAGCCGGGCAGCTGAGCAGAGCAGATGTGGAAGTAGTGTTTAACACTTGCATTGGAGCTCTCTGGAATGGAGAGACAACGCTGCATGCTGCTGTGTTTGTGTTAACATTTTAAAATTAAGATTTTAAAATGTTAATCAGAGAACAAATCTTTCAAGTGAATAAATAAATTTTTGACCACTTCTTGCTGCTGTATTATAAACTCTGCAAGCCTGGAAGGCACGAATAATGCTGTGGAATATGTCTGACCTTGGTGTAGCTGCCTTTGGGTCCCCAAGAAGCAGTTCAATTGCTATTTATGTGTGAAATTCCAGTTGAAGAATATTATTTCAGAATTTTTTGACCACTTAAATTAACCACATAATTAGCATTGAGACGAACAGGAGCCAAAGACTAAGTTTGCCATTTAACTTTGAAAACCTCTACATGTGGTGATTCAACAAATCAACCCTGTGTGACTTGCACTAAGAAAACTGCTGCTTGCATTTCTCGTTGGATTGCTGTTTGCAACACAACAAAATCATAGAATCATAGATGCAGAGCCTGAATGTGTTGTATTAGTGTATAAGGTCTGAATTTTCTCCTTGGGCTTTTAACATCTCATAATTATTATCTTCTGTGTTCTCATTCTCAGCCCACCTTATGATTTCTCTGGGGAAATGAGTTGATGGAAGAAAAGTCCTGTTAAAATAGTCATTATTTTACTGAAGCACACAAGCAGAAGGGTGAGGTGCACATGCAAAAGGGTAGAGATAATCCAAGGGAAGGAAAGGCAAAGCTGACTGGGTAATGACTGCCTTGCTAGGGTACAGTGTACATTCAAGCCTTTAATAAATAAATGAGAATATCTTTTAAATTATTCTGCTTGTAATAATGGGGATTTTTTAACATCCACTTGCACATAATCTCTTGTTTCATCCTGAGAGAGACTGCTTTTATTCAACAGAGAGACAGTTTTGAATCTTATTGACCTGGAGAATTCTGGCCTTGGAACACTTGAATTGCAAGAGTGTGGAAAGTTGGCAGATGCCACGGAGCCCCCAGGCCTGTCCAGCAGGGAGGGGGGCTCTGCAAGCCCCAAGGGCTGTCTGGTGCCGAGTGGAATCTGTGCAAGGCTTGGCTGGAGCCGTCAGAAGTCTTTATAATCCAGAGAAGTGATTTGAAAGTAGATTTGTTTGTTTGTGGAATTTTCTTAGACTGTTAAGGCTTTAACATACTAAGTTGACTCTGGTTTTTCTCTATTTTACCTGTTGTAGAAATGTATTAACCTTTATCAAATATGCAAAGGCTAAAACTGAAATCCCGAGAAGCAGGAGCAGCTTATTGGATGAGCTGAACTACTGTATATATTAAGTGCACATGGGTAATTCTCTTCTGAGTCACATCAAAGCTTGAAAAAGCTCTGCTCCAAACAGTCATGAAGCAGAAGTCTGTCTTTTTTTTCTGAGGAGGAAATAGGCAGGGGAATTGCCATAAAAGCTGGAAACACCTTTTTTTTTTTTTTTTAATTATTCATCCAGTTATTTATCATGCCATGGTACTTCCAGATTGCAGACAAGATGAAGAGAGGGGAATGCCAGAATGTGTTTAGAGGGAAGTTAATGTATTATGCAAGAGAGTTCAGTAGACTGTTCAGACGTTTAGGATTCTTTGGATAGAACTAAACTTCCAAGCCATGTTGAGCTTGCCTAGCCTGGTCATTGCAGTACAGCAGGCTGTGTCATACCAAGTGCCAGACTAAATTCCTGTGTGTTTAAAATTGTGGACTTTAACCTATGCTCGTTAGGTATTACCATATTACCAGCTGGGTTTGCTCAAGATTGTAATCCAGAATGCTTTGTAGCACAACACTGTTTGGATTTGTATAGGCGTCTGGGTTTTTTTGTATGTTTTAAGATTTATTTTTGTCTTCAGTATCACTTATTTTTCCATAGTGTCTTGATTTTTATTTTTTTTCCTTGGTGTTTGTTTTTTAAAGTGAGGGCCTTGGCCATTTAAGGTTAAATGGAATTGTAGATTCAGATTGTAAAAGTTGTGTGGATGTCATCAGGTACCACAGCTGTTCAAAGCAGGGCTAATTTCGAAGTTAGAACAAGTTGTCAGGGCTTTGTCTGACCAAGTGTTGATCCAATGAATATCCAGTGACAGAGATTCCAAAACCCCTCTGGGAAACCTGTTCCAGTGCTAAGCCACTCTCACTGAAAAGGTGTTTGTTTTTTTTTTTTTCTCCATTGTGTCCAGTTGGAATTTCCCAGGTTACAACCTATGACTGTTGCCTCTTGCTCTTTTGCCATGCACCTGGGAAATCTGGCCTGATCTTCTCCCTGTGGGTAGTGGTAGACTGAAATTAGACCCCTCTCTTAACCTTATCTTCTCCAGGGTAAACAAACCTATATGTCCCTCAGTCTCTCCTCATATGTCATGTTCTTCAGCATCCCAGTCATCTTAGTGGTCCTCCTTCAGACTTTCTCCAGTTTAACACCTGATAAGTGCCATGAATAATGTTGCAAGTGATCTCTAATATTGCCATTCCAACTGCTTTGTACAGAGGATATGTAAAAGGATGGGTATAGTCGAGGCTGGGATACAGAACAGTGTCTGTTAGCTGAGTCGAGATGTGAGAAGTCATACTGCAAAGTTATATCTTAAATATTATATCTTTGGTACTTTTGCTGGTACTTTGTGAGCAATTCAAACTTGGACATACCTCTCTGACTTGTTTGACACCTTGGTATGCCATAAGACCTCTGTGAAGGTTTTGGAAGTGTCATGTTGGATAGAAAGTATTATACAATATGTGTGTGTGTATATACATATTTTTAAAAGAGAAACATGGGAAGTTTTACATATGAGAAGTTATCTGCAGTGTGCAGTAAGAAATTGTTTTATTGGTCCTACAAATACCATGAATAATGCTGCATTTCTTGAGTACTGTCTACTGCTATTTCACTTATTGACTTACTATTGTACTTTAGCATACTACAGTATTTGTTTGCAAACAGATCTTTATTGTAGTATGCTTCTGTAACAATTGATGCCGTGAAAAGCCGGAACTGAAGACTCAATAGTCGGCAGACTATTAAGCAGGTATTCTTTATTGCGGCACCGGGCACACGGGGGATCTCTCCTCCAAACGCGTGCACCGAAGAGACACAGTTACTAGGTATTTATGCTATGTTAACATACATATTCATTACATTTCCAAGAAATGTTTATCATAGTAATGGCTTTTCCGAGAATTCATTAATATATGGTAATGTCCATCGCACATGTTTGTTTGGCGTCTCTCGGCGGGGGTCTTCAGATTATCCTGCAGCCTCCTTATCTCTGTAGTTTGCATACCTGTTCTCCCAAGGCCCAGGCGCCTAAAGGGATTATTCAGGAGTCCCTTGTCTTGCAACCATCCGAATTATTCACAAAGTACCAAGACTTGTTTCTGACCACCTGAAGTGATAACATCCCCTACATGTTACATTTGTTACATTTACAGTTATCACAATGTTAAAGAAATCCAAACATCCTTGTATGTCTGCTAATTTTGTAAATGGAATGTTAATTACAGTCTCTTGAGCCTGATTATGAGAGAATATCTCGTAAGAATAGAGAAGAGTATTAGTACATCCTGTTCTAATAGCTAGTGTGTTCCACTAGCATATTTTGAGTCAAGAAGATGTTTCCCCCTTCTCAAAGTGAATGTCTTCAGAAAGCATGCTTCTGGAACCATATAAGCTGTTGAAGGTGGTTGAAATCTGAAAATGGGATTGCTTTGGGTAAACATTAGTAGTGAATGTTGTTCTAGCAAGTAGAGGGAGGCTTTAACTAAGAGAAGTTGTGACTGAATAGCAATCTTAGATGATGTTCTGTTTCTGTGGATCAAGGTCAACGTTACAAGGTACTGATCACCATTTGTTTCATAAGAACAATCCATTGAAACAACACACATTGCTAGCTCTTGAATCCATGGCCATCCTTTTTGTTAGTATTTTTTTAAAGTTCTTGGTGGTCAGTGGGAAACTGGAAATGCTGACGACTTTTTTCATTTGTCTCCCCCCCCCCCTTCTTCAGAAGCAGCATTTCATGAAGATTATGTTTAGAATACTTATATTATGTAAGAATACTTAGTCCTTGTGTAGTGGGTTGGATGGGAGATGCAGTTCTAGATCTTCTCTTCCCTTAGCGTCAGCAGTCCATATATGCTTGCTGCCTAGTTCTTCTGGCTTGTAGTTGTGTGATATGGGTGCTTAGAAAGAAGATGTGGTGTGCTGGGGTCAGCCTCTTCACAGCTGTAGTAGGATGCAGGTAGAGTAAATTTGATTAGTCAGTGATTTAACTAGTGTAAAAACTGTTCCACAAGTTTGATTATTTTTTTAAGCTTTTACATATATGTACTATGTACACTTTATATTTTTATATGTATTCTAACAGAAGGTTTCTGCAATACTTGTAACAATAGTCAAGCATTATGTAACTGTTAATACACCTGTATGTAACTTATTTTTTTCCATAATGAGAAATTGAGGCACAGAGGTGACAGTTGCTTTCCTTGGGCCACATAAGATGTCTACAGTATACTGAAATAGAAACCAGGTGTCTGTGGCTTACACTTCAAGATCATTCATTCTCTAGCCTAAGGACTGAGAATATGAGGTCATCAGATTTCCTTGTAAAAACTCCAGGTACTTAAAGAGTTGAAAGAGCAGCTTTGCCTGTATTGTGGGGGTTTTAATTGTTCACTTCAATTGAACAGTTTAAGTGAAGAAGAATTCTTGTAAACAATATTTCTGTTCCTAAAACCTTGCTCTTCCTTTGTTTGGTTTTGGAGATCAAAACACTTTGTTACTGGTGGAATAAGGGCTATGAAAGATTACGTTTTTGTCAGTATGAAGAAAATATTTCCTCTTACACAGTTTATTGCTAAAATGCAGCTCTAACTCTGTAATAATTCATTCTGAATGTTCCGTTTATGAGCTGTTAGAATTAGTAATACAGACAGTATTCTGGAATGAAAATACTTTAGCATTTCTAAATAAAAATCTGGATCCAAATCAGAACTTGAGTAAAGATTTCTTTATTTTTCCTCATCATCTTTTATCCTTGCTGACATTTATAAAACTGTTAAGGAATTTTTTTACACGATACCCAAGTATTTAATCCAGTGCCTCCAATATTTTATCAGGTGTGACCATGTTTCCTGTGAATGTGTCCCAGTAATAAGAGGTGCTAATTCTGAAGTCTCATTTGATGCAATGATCTAGCACTTCTGGTGCTAGTGATTCCAGTTTTGATTCCCTCATGCTACCTATGGTTCCTGCATGTAGTAGACATAAATATTGGGGAGTTTTATGAATATAGATGTATTTAATTTTTTTAAAAGGTATGTGACCAAAAGCTGATACTACTGTATACTTCTAGAAGCAAGAAGTATTATATTGGTCTTTATGGTGTGGAGTGCGTTTTTTTTTAATGTAAGATGGCTTGCCACTGTCTGACTTGACTGAAATAGCTGAAGAACAGAGCTGTAAGACCTGAGCCCGTTTTTTGCCTGGGAGAGTTACCATGGATGAAAGGAAGTAAAAATGTGTTTTGTTTCTGACTGAACACAGTCCTTATTAATTTTTTCCTTTCTTCCATTCCTCACAGCACCAGTGTTTTGCTAGTATCTGCTTGTTTGTCTTTGAGCAATTTACTTCTCTGTATGTCCCACTATAGTCCTCCAGATATTCCATGGGTCTAAAAATATTTGCCACTATGCAGTTCTGCAGCTGTAAATCCCTAGGAATTCCAAATCTGAATTTTGACTGTGTTCCTCTTGATTACCCTGGACTTTGTGGTGTTCATCTGCGTAATGGTTACAGGAATGTCAGAGAACACCTGACTTGACAGCAGAAATGCTAGAGTTTGCTCGAATTAACAAAGTATTAACCTTGTAAAAAGTGGTAGCTTGAAATGCTGAGTACTTGTTAGATTGGGAAGGAGGTGGTAACTGTTCAAATTAGTCTATGTACAGATCTAAAGCAAGCACTGTACAACTTATAGCATTGTTACAAAACTCATTAAGATAGACTTGATTGGTCAGAAATATGTCTGTTCAAATTCTGTGTCAAGCACATTGAAAAGTACGAAGTGTGCTCCGCTGCTACAAGGAAAATTGTGGCTATCCAGTGTCAGGAAGAACAACTTGTCTTGGTTCAGCTGGTTCACTCCCTGTTGCTGCTGCTGCTTTCATTATGTTGTAGTCATGGTTATTTGATCTAACTTGTTTTGAACAGTTCGTAAGAAGGCTGCGAGAAGTGACCATTGAAGAGTGAAGGTGTTGAAAACTTACATTGTAATATATTTTTTTTCTGCAGATACACAAGTCAGCATGGGGAAGCTGAAGAAAGAAAATAAGCCAGTGTTCTGATATGATATTTTCCTTAGTTTGTTCAAATTACTTTTGTAGACCTTCCAGAAACTTCACTGTAAAATTGAAATTATTGGATTTTATGTTATCATAGTGGCATAGGATTCTAGATTAGTTCATTGTTGTTGTTATTTTTTTAATCAGTCCCTTCTTGGACTGTTTATTTGGTGACAGACAACATGACTTCGCTAAGGGCAATTTATGCCTGACAAATTTGATGGCCTACTATGACAGGGTTACTGCATTAGTGGATAAGTGAAGAGCAACTGACATCCTCTGCCTGGACTTGAGCAAAGCATTTAACACTGTCCCACATTGCATCCTTGTCTCTAAATTGGAGAGACATGGGTTTGGCGGATGGACCACTTGGTAGATAAGGACTTGGCTGGATGGTTGCAAAGAGTTGCAGTCAAGGGCTCGGTGTCCAAATGGAGACCAATGATGAGTGGTGTTCCTCAGGGGTAAGTACTGGGACTGGTGCTGTTTAACATCTTTGTCGGTGATGTGAACAGTAGGATTGAGTGCACCCTCAGCCAGCTTGCCAATGACACCAACCTGTGTGGTGCAGTCAACACGGTGGAGGGAAGGGATGCCATCCAGAGGAACCTTGACAGGCTTGAGAGATGGGCCCATGTGAATCTCGTGAAGTTCACCAAGGCCAAGTGCAAGATCCTGCACCTCAGTCAGGGCAGTCCCAAGCACAAACACAGGCTGGGCAGAGAATGGATTGAGAGCAGCCCTGAGGAGAAAGGACTTGGGGTTGCTGCTTGATGAGAAGCTCAACGTGCGCCAACAGTGTGCGCTCACAGCGCAGAAGGCCAACCGCATCCTGGGCTGCATCCCCAGCAGCATGGCCAGCAGGTCGAGGGAGGGGATTCTGCCCCTCTGCTCTGGTGAGACCCCCTCTGGGAGTCCTGCATCCAGCTCTGGAGCCCTCAGCGCAGGGCAGACCTGGACCTGTTGGAGCGGTCCAGAGGAGGCCACAAAAATGATCCGCGTGCTGGAGTACCTCTCCTGTGAGGAAAGGCTGAGAGCCGGGGCTGTTCAGCCTGGAGAAGAGAAGGCTGTGGGGAGACCTTAGTGTGGCCTTTCAGTACCTGAAGGGGACTGTGAGAGAGCTGGAGAGGGACTTTGAGCTGGAGACTGTACTCTGAGGCTGAGCAGGGTCTTTCTGCTCGATGTGCAAGCCGCTGTACAGCAGTGTGAAGTCTGAATTGGGCAGTTAGCACTGCTGATGGACACACAGGCCAGAGAATCTGGCTTCATTCCTAAATCCCAAGTTGATGCTCCTTGGTGACAGAAATACAGCTAGTATTTGTTTTATTTTGTGAAGTTTCTGGTTCCAACTGCCTCAAAGAAGAGAAGGCAGCGGGGAGACCTTACAGCAGCCTTCCACTACCTTAAAGGGCCGAGAGAGCTGGAGAGGGACTTTTGACAAGGGCCTAGAGTGATATGACATGGGGTAACGGCTTCAAGCTGAAAGAGGGTAGGTTTAGGTTAGATAGAAGAAAGAAATTCTTTGCGGGGTCGTGCGGCCCTGGCCCAGGCTGCCCAGAGAAACTGTGGCTGCCCCCTCACTGGCAGTGTTCAAGACCACAAGGTTTTGAGCACCCTGGGCTGGTGGAAGGTGTTCCTGGTCATGGCAAGGGGGTTGGAACGAGGTGATCTGTGAGGTCCCTTCCAATCCAAACCATTCTATCATTTCAACACTAGTCTTGTCTACTCTCCTGTTCACGTACACTAAATGTACTGCTCATAAGTAATCAACCTAAGAATTGCAGATAGTCTGTGAAATGCCTTTTTCAGTCTGTTTTTTTCACTTTGTTTTGAATACAGCCATCCCTGCTCTATTCCAGACCTTTTGACTCAGTGTAGTGCTCTATTCATTGAGTGATTTTTTTTTTTTTTTGTCATAATGGAGTGCTGTTAATAATACAACCATTTATTTTTCTGACTTTATTACAATAAAAGAAAATAAATTATAGATACAAACAGTTGCACCTCGGGGACTAGTATTGGTTTATATTGAAGAAAGTAAGTAGGCTACGTAAAGGTAGATTTTTGCTGTGTAAATGACAGGCACATGCCTTATATTCATGTCTTGTCTTATTTCCAAAGTGAAAGGGTTTGGATGTGTTTAATAAAATCAAATCACTGAAGTCTTTATTTTTATTGCTATTATTTATTCTGATCTAGGTAGTCACAGTTTGTCTCTGCAAAATGCAATAGCTATAAAATATTCAATGAAGTGTTTGCTTCTTGGCAGCAGATGGCTACAAATGTGATGGATTAAGCATAGTGTTGCTGGCATCCAGAGAAGCACAAGAAATAGCTTCCTAGAATACAAAGGTGTTCTTTTAAGCGCTTGAAATCAGCTGTGTGATGGATATACCAAAAAGCCCACTACAATGGAAAGGGCGAGTTGTCCATGTGCAGCACTGCTCTCTGAGAGGCAGGATGCATTGACATTCGTCGACCGAAGCAGTTTCACCTAGGTTTTTTAACTGAGCGACTCCAGTTGGTTCTGTGCCTCGCAAGCTGGGGTCTTTCCTTGTTGGAGTTAACAGCAAGTGGCTCTGCGTGGCTGTATGTATCTGCTAAGCAGATGACAGCAGCGTATGATGTCATGAGTTTGTTAACATACCAGGACAATCTTTGCTCTTTAATTCACCCTGGAATGCAGCAGGACCTTGCTATTTATGTTAGACTAGTGTAGAATTTGGATATGCAGGTCTAGAATCTTGTGTCTGGAATACAAAATCCCCTTAGAATACATGCGTGTCCTGAAGCTTTCCGCTGGATTGCGTTGTGCCTGGTGATCTCTCCTCGTGATTTCCCTTCCAAACACCTTGTTCGGTTTAATCCCTTTTTTCTCTAAATATCCCTTCCTCCCTCCTAACTATTTTTTCCTCATGCACCATCCTGTGTTCTTGAACCAGAAGACTAGAATTTAAGGTATCTTCAGGTCTGTTAAGCCTCTAAAGATGTTGCTGGTGCTGCTAAGCGTGTTTTCCCAAAGTTTTGGTCCACATAGCATTGAGCTTAGAGGGGAGCCCTTTGAGAAGAGTGAAATTTCCCCTCGGACATACTGGGAGCATACTTTTCCATGTGTAACAACAGTGAAGGCTGTGCAAAAAATTGTGTCATCACAGAGTAGCTTTATGGGTAAGTGAAAAACCAGGAGCCTGAGTACTCCTTAAAAAAAAAAAAAATCATGTAAAAGTCTTGAGAAAAGGGAGGTGAAATCTCCATGTGGAGAAGAAAGTAGTAATAATAGGTTCTCGGAATTGTTTCTGATGGATTTCTAGTGAGCTATCGGCTCTTCATGAACAATGAAGTGAATGGAAAAGCTTGAGGTTTCGCAGGGTGTGGAACAAACCTGTCAGTTTTGAAATGACTGTCTCATAAAATCGCAGGGTGGCACTGAGCAAAACGGGTTTATGGCAGGCAGTTGCCTCCAGAAAACGTGGCCATGAACGCTGGCACGAATAGAAGCGGCAGAAATTGTTATAGGATCTGTCTTCCTGAGAGCGGAGCGGGGGCTGTCAATAAAGGTGTCTGAATTTGGGGGTGACCCCAGCGGCGGGCAGCGAGCGCGGCGCCGTTGGCGGGGCGGCTCTGCCCTCTGCAGGCGCCGGCCCGGCTGGGGAGCTGCCGGTACGCGGCTCCCGGAGCTGGAAGCTGCAGCGGAGCGGAGGGAGAGCGGGTTGTGACGGCCGGGAGCGCAGTGCCGCGAGGTTCTACCTTCCACCCTCGCCCCCCCGCTTTTCTGCTTGCCGGTTTCGCTTTGGAGTGTTTGCCTCTGTTTCGAGGTTGGGATTTTTGAGTCTTCTGGACAAAGGAGTTTTGCTGGCCTGAGCTATCGTGAGTAGCGAGTGTCCCTAGGCTGGCTTCTAAGTTCTTCGTGCCTGCTTCTGAGTCTTTCAGGTGCTGCAGTGCTCCGTGGTAAGATTTTGCTCACCTGATCTGTGGAATGCAAAGGAAAAAAGTGGACTGATAGAGAAGGAAAACACAAAAAAGGGAAAATAGAGAGTTCAGATAAGAATTTAAAACAAGGGAATAATAGAAACGAAATATGGGAATGAAGGAAAAGGGAGGGGCTAGTAGATCGCTTTTTAAAGTGAAGTTGACTGTGAACATGTCATCTCAAAAGTAGTCACTGGAACTGCAGAAAACAGCACTTCTTCCTCTACGTAAGAAATGACGCAGACCAGTTAGTGATTTTTTTGGTTGTATTTGTCATTGATATATTTAATCATATTATCACTTTTTTATTAACAGATTCATTGGAGTAAGTTTACGGAGAGTAGTATTCACATAATATTCTGCAATCAAACTACAAAAGGAGTAAAACCCAATTTAACAAGACCTTAGTCTCCACAGAAGTCCATAAAATTAGAAGCTAAAAAGCATTGGAGTCCTCTGAATTGAAGTCAGTATTGAGAGAAAGCCTCAACACTGAGTGAGTTTTGACTTGGAATAAGTGTCAGATTAGGGGAAAGTAGAAAGTAGGCAGGATTAGGATGTCTAAAACACCACTCCTGATGAGGAAGAAAGAGTGGATCCAAATGTATCGGTTAAATCACTGCATTGCATTTTATGTGCTCATATTTGCACAGATCAGATGTGTATGCTTGATGTGGTGGAAGCTGCAGTTAGATCCATCTGTGGATAAATACCTCTGTGCCACAGCTCTGGCTATTCAGTTGAGTGTTATCACACCTGTCTAAAAATATGTTACTACTTCTCTGCAGGCTGGAGGGTATTAACTTATTATTTGCTCTCTGTGGTTGTTGCCATATAAATAAAATTTGTTTCCTAAAATGTTCATAAAAAAGAATGAAAGACAATTGCTGGTACAGCCAAAGTAAATGGATTTTCTAAATGACGTTGCTTACTCATGCTGAAAGCTCTTGTGGCATCTAAGTGCTAACAACTGATGTAAAAAGTGGTCAGTAGAAACCGATTTTGAGTGTTCAAAACATAAGTTTTATGAGTGCCAGAAACCTAGAGTTGAATAGTCTTGATCACCATGTGCTAGCACATTTAGTAACTAGTTATTTACTTTGACACAGTAAAGTGCACTCCTGTTAATGTTTTTAACCAAGAGTTGTGCCACTGCAGTTAATTAAAGCCAAGACAGAAATAGAATTTCTCTGTCCTGCTGGGCTCTTTACTGACTCTTCTTTCCAGTTCAGGCTATGAAGTTCACCAGTGACATACTTTGAAACTGGTGAGGCTGCAAAGTGGCATTCCCAAACCTTATCTCATACCTCCCCATTTCAGTTTCACACTGATTAAAGATTTCTTGGTTAAGGCAAGAAGCAGTCTGAAAGTTCATAGACACTGTGCTTGTGGGGAACGGCTTATAGAACAGAACTGTCAGGGTGGGAAACAGGGGCTAAGAAACAAGGGAAGAGAAAGGGAGTATTTACACATAAACAGCACTAAATGGACTCGAGGCTTCCACACTGAAACACAGAAGAGCTACGTGGCGTGTTCAAGGTTCCACCTCAGTCTGTGTTGGACCTTTGTTGCACCTGGCTGTTGGTACTGTGGAGTTTGGGGACCATTCTTTTATGTAAAAACTTTGTTCTGCAATCTTTTGTTCAGTTTTCACTGAAACTATAATGGGAGATTTAATGGGTGGGGACTATAGGACCAGGCCCCAAGTTATAAGTAGATTTTTTTCTTTGCAGTACAATTTTCAGAAGATCCAAATGCACTTAGGAGCCTAAGTATCACTAACTTTCAGTAGGTTTAAGAAGACACTTAGTGAATGTAGACAATTTACTCTTGTTGTTCACTGTTTGAACTGGAAATGTGTGGGCAGATTCTGTCATGTCTGAGCACATTTAGGTCAAACCTTTAATTCATCTAAGTAATTAGTGATATAATATGGAAGCATAAATTAAGCGCTGAGTTAGTCACTCTAGAACTGCTCAGATGCTTCTGGAGATCTAAGTTTGAACATGAAATCATGAAAGTTTCAGAAGGCAGATCTCGGGAGGTGAATCTGTGTACTATGAGCAAGCAGAAACATCTGCTTGCAGCCCCCAAAAGAAACGAATAGACATGCCAATGTAACTAAGGGGGATCTTGGTGAAATAGTTTCCAGTGGGACACGCAGGAGCCATCTGTGATGATGAAATACATGTTCCAAAACCATTTTACCAGCACGTTTATTTTAAACAGAAACTTGTGGATCTTATTCTCTGAGGAGAGAGGTAGTCAGTGTTAGTTTACCATTTGATCTATGACCTTAATAGCGAGTCATGCATGGATTTTTATTAATTCTCACAGTTTACCATTTGATCTATGACCTTAATAGCGAGTCATGCATGGATTTTTATTAATTCTCACTAGTTGTCCAGCAGTTCTGGGAGCTATAGGTTTCCATCTGTGAAGACAGTAGCCTGTGTCACAATGAAAGATCACTGCAAAAGAAGCATTTCATTCCTTAACTAGTCAATTAGTATGTGATTTGAAATACCATAGTTTGTGCATGATGGTGATATTCCAGGAAAGAATTGCACCTGTTTAGTTACAATAGGGAAATTGTTAGAACATTCTTTAACAAAGTAAGGGCTTTATTAAAAGCTCTGTAACTTGCTTTCTCTTCTAATTAAAGCAGTGTTCACTCAAAGAGAAAGTATTGCCCTAGCTGAGTTGTGGGACTGATTGTAATGTTGGCATGACAAGTGTCTTTCGGCTTGCTTCACCCAACAGCTGCCGACTGGACTTGTCCAGCTGTGAAGACCCTGCCTGTGCGATGCAGCCCTGAGGTGTAGCAAGCATCTGGTGCCCTGGAGTGCTGGGGGAGACTGAACAGTAAGATTAGGTAGCCAGATGCAAGATTACCATAACTCTTCATTAGTTTCCAGTTTATCAAAAAGGCACCACTTTAACATCTGGCTTGCGGCTCAAGCTGGGGCCCTAAGTAAATACCTCTCTCTGTAAAAATGTGGGTAGCTGTTTTGGTACTGCATGCCTCCCACCCTTCTCCTGCACCTTTGGGAGCAGCTGTAATGTGGGAGGCTGGCTGATTGCTAATGTACTGCTCGGTTCCTAATCCACCTGGGACAATCACACTGTGCTGAAGAGCAGCTGCCGTTTGTGTTGCGATATCTGAAGCATTCAAAGGCTGTAGAACATTAAAGTCTCCTGAGAAGCAATAATCTTGGCCACTTGGCCACCAGTTTACCTTAGGAAAAACATGCATTACAAGGGCCTTGTTAACGCTAGAGATTTGTGTCTCTATATTTGATATGTTCTTGCTAATTTCATTCGACTTTTTGAAAGTCTCCCAGGTAAGGCCAAATGGAAAAAATATATCTGCTCTCTGGTGTAACAGCTACTCCTCCCAATGTGGTGTGGTCTACAACACCATACTGAGTTTATTCCAACTTTTAAGCAGAAATGGCTGAAGTGCTTTCCTTAAATCACAATCCTTCCCTTAAGTAGAAAGAAAACCCATTTTTAATAATAGGAAAATGGTTTGTCTTGGACTGCCTGCGTCTCTGGTCACTCTGCTGGGTGGTGCTGCTTTGTGGCATTATGGATATTATGGAAAGGATGGCAGGGTGTAGCAGGTTTGCCTTCTGAGAGTTATTAGGCTCAGTGGTGTAGCTAACAGGGATGGAGTTTACTGACTTCTCATTTGAGTATACCAGATTAAACACAAGTTTCCAGCTGCAGCACTGATCAGGTGAGTTGTGCCCAGTTCCTATCAAGGCTGTGACAGCTGCAGCATAAGGTACTGGCTCTGTGGCAGCACCTGCACTCTTGTGTGGAAAGGAAGCAGAGTCCATCGAAATATATTGCAAAAAGCAGATTCTCTCAGATGAAAGGAACTTTCGAAGATTTCCACCTGTTTTTGTCTTAGCATTGATTGATATTACTGGGATATTTTTCATGTACACACGCAACAGGTAAATGTAATAAGCACAGCATGTGAACGACAATGTAGGTTGGTGAGATGGATGGGTGCGACTTGCCTTTCTCTCTTATGAGACTTCACGTACAGTTGATACAGAGATATGTTTGATCCAGTCATTAAAGTTTAATGTTTCAAAACTTTTTTCTTCCCATCTGAGATCCTTTCTAATGTAAGATGTAACTGTACTGGAGAGCATAGTGACAGTATCTTTACTTTTTTTTCCACTCTTTGTCCCCTGTTTGCCGCTCCTCCTGTTCTTGTTGAACTTGTATTTTTGCTACTGCTACAAAAATGAAATTAATCATCACGTCTCGTTTATAGCTGCAGGGAGTAAAAAGTACATAGAAAGCAGTTTATGAAGCAGATTTCGGGTAGTGTGATAAGGCAGCTGTAGCTATTACATGACTTTGTTTCCTGTGGAATGTCCTTGTAAATGTTTCTCATCTTTTTTTAACTGTTTGTTTTGGCTTTTGCTTGTTCTAAATTTTGGTGTAAAGAATCACAGGAGCAGTTCTCTCCTGCTCCCCACATTGCAGCTGGAGAGGAATAAGGTGTTTCCTGCCTGTGCTATGCTTTGTAGCTAGATTTACTTGCAAAACACACCTAAAAACCATAACCCCCTGGTATGATTATTTAATGCTATATGGCTGACGTGTGTTTCTGCAGCTCCCAGCATACAGCCTTAACCCTTCCCCAAACGAGCGCATTTGTAATTATAGAGGGAGTAATGATTTCTTGTTTTTTTTCAATGGAGTGGAAAAGATGAGCAAATCTCAGCTTGGAAAGTACTTTTAAATCCCTGCTATCTGGAAAGCTTTCAGATTGCTTAGTACTTTTAAAATAGTGTCAGCTTGCTGTCAGGGAATGATATAGAATGGGAAATTGCTGTCTCTAGCCCTCTGCTCTCAACTATATTAGGCAAGCTTTCTGACTCAAGTTGTTATATCTGAAATATAAAGTTCATCATAGGCCTATTCTGCATCTTCTTTTTCAAAGTTAAGATTTGAAATTGTATGTATTACAATAGAGATTATAATTGCGTGTAATCCTGATTGTAGTAGAAAAATATAGCATGCATCAGGACCTTCTTGTTTGGGTCTAACTCAGATCCTTAGTGGTCATCTCGTAATAAAAGCTATCAAGTAATTACTTTACAGAGGCAGATGAGCGTCCTTGTTATCTTGGTTAGCTTTGATGCGCAGCGCTCTGTGCAGGGACAGTCCTAACTGGGTGACAAATCACTTGCAATGGTGGCTGTCTCACAGCCTGCTCAATGGCGGCAGCTGGAACTTGGGCTTTCCCTTTGAGTAGTCATTTTGTCTCTTTCTCACAACTGACAAACACATGGGGAGTTTTACTCTCCCAGAAGTTATTTTTAAGTTGTAATCTGAGTCAAAGAGTCTCTGATTTCTCCATGGTTTAATAAATGTCTATCCTGTTTGTTATTGTGGAATGTCATTAGGGCTGCGTTTGCAGTGTGATGACAGCACTAGCAGCTGTGAAGACAGGAGGTAGATTACAGACTCGTATATTGTATACATATGAGGGATATACCCAAATGTGCTCTGCAAGCTACTTCAAAGGAGTTTGGCAGAAAATTTTGAGTGAGTGTTTGTGGAAACAGAGATGCCTCTGTAACCTTTTCTATTCAGTTTGGTCCTACCTCCACTTGCTTTGGGGGTTCGTTGTGGGTCCAGTCCTGTGGCCACTGGGGTAACTGAAATATCACGCTCAGACTAGTAGGGTCTTTGGTCATCTCTCATTGTCTTATCTGTCTGGAAGAATTTTCTTTCGCTCAACTGTCAGATATGCTCACCTACTTAGCTCCATGATTTACATCACTTAAATACCTAATTCTGTGATCCATAAATCATTCTCCCCCAAAGCTTTGCTGTGCTGACTTCAGCTTATGCTGCTTCAGTGCATTTTGATAGCTGGTATTATAACCTTTAGGGTTAGCTTATTTTTCCTTTAAGGCCGAAGGCTGAAACTCAGCGGGAGCTCCTAAGTACTGATCGGTTCTTAGGAAATGCTAGTTTGCTCACATAAGTGATTTAGGCCCCAGATTAAAGCCTGCTGACATTATGAAGGCTCTGCTCATTGACTTGAATGTACTCTAGAGAAGGGGATGATGTTTGAACACGGCGACATGAAGGAAAGCCCATTGTAGGTACAGCTTTAGTATTGCTTTGTATCTTGTATACCTTTTGAACATATATTTAATCAGAAACAGTCTCTTTTGAAACTCGTAATACTTACTTTGTAATTCAAATACATGGCTTTCCCAAAATGTACAAATTTGGTACAGCTACTTGCTGTTTATTCATGTCTGAGATTTAATGATGCTGTTGATTTGTTAAAATTCTCTAAACCATAGGCACTGCTCTCTCTGTGGAAATTGACACTCTGATGCATACCATGTCTACAGTAATTTCCTAGGGAATACTGGGAATGTTTTCGTAGGCAACTGGGCTAATGAGTTTCTGTGTTCCACTCATTTTCTGCAAGTAGTGTGCTGCACTTAAGCATAGAGCTGCAGCTCTCTGTGAATATTTGTCAACCAAGATAAAATATACTACTCATTGTTTCCACTTCCACCCCTAAATATTTTAGAATCAAGCCCTGTCTGCTAAGGATATTTGTTATTCTCATATTTTTTTGAATCTAAAATGCTCAGCACATTTATTACTGGAGGCTGCAACCGAAGTGATACTCAGTGGCTTATGGAGTGTGTACAGAATATGAATTCTTCTGAGTACTGGTGTTTTATTTCAGCAGGAATTGCTACTTTATCAAAAAAAACAAAGGGAATAAAGAAAAGGTTTTGAACTTTCTGAGCAATCAATTTTATTTTGCTATCAGCAGTTATTCTTGCTCCAATTAATGATGTTAATCAGGACTATGACAAGCTACAGGAAACATTTCTGTAACAACAAATCCATTCCCCCCACCTCGCCTTACTTCCCAGCCTCCAAACCCTGCTAAGAAGTACTGCTGCTTCAGTTTTGCCAGTGTCCGTTTCCGTTCTGATCAGAGGCACTTCTTGGAGCTCTTCAAGGCTTCTGATGATTTTTGGATGACCTGGGTTTTTTTACTTGGTTTACTATAAATCATACTAGTTTCCATAAAACAAGCTGTTTGATTCTGAAAATGGGATACCTTGAAAGTAGCTCAAGTGGCCCAAATAACTACTTTCTCCAGGTGTTGTCCAGTTCTGTATAGGCAGAGAAGTAATATGCACCATTTTAACTCTTGGTGGTAAATACCTTAAAACAGCTCTTGAGATCCCTCAGTATTACTTGTGAAGTCCATAAAGCAGATGGAGACTTCTGTATGCCAAAGGCTCAGGTATCTTCAGTTGATCCAGATCACAGCGGTACGTTTAAAAGTTCAGTTTTAAAATACTCGGCAATCAGTTTTAGCCTGTCAAATTACCATGAAACTGTTTTCTTTCATTATTAATGTTTACTCAAGAATGACAGATTGTAGTAAAGCTGATCAGATGGAATTCTGATAGAACAGTTATACTGGCAAAATAAATAATTTATATCAAACTGGTTGCAATTCAGTAATACTGTCTGTGGATCTTCAGTTCTGGACAATATTTAGACAGTCTTGAACATGAGAAATGGAGGAGGAGGTGTGAGGTGGGAAGGCTGCCTGTCACTGGTGCTCTCTGTGCCTAGGGGCATTTGAAGTAGGTTTGCAACACATCGGGCGCTGTCTGCACTGCACAAACCGCACTGCAGTTCTGCTGCCTTGAGGACATTCATGTCCGAGCTGTATTCTCGGCCTGTAATTACAATGTAATTACCACATGTTCAGATTACTGGAGACGCGGAAGGTCTGTAGAGCGCAGAACGCTGTCCTGGCTTTATGAACCCCATGGTCCCTACTCAATAAGCGACTACTTTGCAGCTGAAATCTCACCCGTTTTGTTCACCCACGTGATGCAGTGTTCACTTCTGAGAATCAGCCATTGGAAACAGAACCCTGGCTTGATGGTTTCGGCGTGCATTGTTTGATTTAATAAGGGGACAATTGACTGTTGTAAACATCTTTTGTTTCTCTTTGGTTGGTTTTTAACCCATCCAGGATTGTTGCAGTGACTTTTTTCTTCATGGTGCACCTTAACTGTGTTTACTGACAACATATACAATCTCTCTCTGTATGCTTGATGTGTGTGGCCATGCCTGCCAGGCACCCAAGCTGCGACAGCCTGACAGAGCTGCTCGCTTCCCTGAGGCTTGGTGGGTGTCTCTGAAATCAGAATCCAAAATTTATCAGATGTTTCTGTAGAGTGTAGCCCATTTCTTGTAATGTATTCTTAGCACAGTTTTGTTTTAATGTGGTTATAATTTTATATGATTTTCAATTTGATCTGGAGTCACACATAGATTTGCAAGTAACATAGCAGTTTTGAGATTTTTTTTTTTTTTTTTTCTTTTTTTTTCTTAGTATCACTCTTCACTGAGTAGTTGCATGAAAATATTCAGCCTGGTAAAATTCTGGTATTTGCAGCACTTTGTAGAGTTCTTTGATGTCCAACTGTGAGGCTTTTTGTCAGCTCCTTGTGAAGAAAAATACTTTCCCAAGCTGCTTCTGAAGCAAAACCACATGCAGAAGGCATCCTCGTCATGGTCTTAGTTTATGAAGGCGGCAAGCCTACTGCAGTGCGTGCTCTATAAAGGCATTTAGAAAAAAAAGTTCTTTAAGTGAGTTCATCATAAAATGGGTGCTCGAGAAAAAAGTAGGATAAATCTTGATTTCTGTTCTACAAATGGAAACTGAAAGGGGTGAACTTGCTTGACTATATGTTGGGAATTAATGACAGAATTAGTAACTAATTAGATTTTCTAAGTACCACGGAAGCACTTCAATGACAAGATCTTCTTTCTTGCCACCTTCGTTATTTGAATATTTTCAGGTATATTTCCAAGAAATAAAATAGTTTTTGTAGTTTCAATAGAAACAGCTATTTATGTTATTAATTTTGTGGTTTGGTATGCATGTGAATGCATTGGTGGTTTGGAACTCCTGACTATGTCACAAATTTATAATGATGGCTTTAATTACAGCAAACACAAACTGCAAAATCCTATATTACTTTTTTTGTTCTGCAGTAAAAAGTCTGCAGCCCATAGATTTTATGATTTCCTGCACTCGATTATTCGTTTACAGTACAGGATATCAAAAGTAACAACTGCTAATGGGCAGTGACCCTTACGTCTACAGCTGTGTAATATTATAACATTTTCTTTTAAAAAATTCTGTGATTAAAATTGTAAGTAATTGCATTTCTCATTCATGTCACTTTCCCACTTTTTTTATTGGGAAATAGTTTACCAGTCAGAAAGCTGAAAGTGTTTGGAAATGTGGTTTGGACAGAAGTTTTACCTGTCCTTTTAACTGCAGATATACTCACTGGGTTTCTAAAATGGTTCATACTTGTTTTCAAGTATAAGTTGCTTAAGCTCATTTACCGCTGTTTTCATAGACTGGCATATGTGTAGTACAGTATAAACATTTTTATTTAGGTCTGAACCTGTTTTTCCATAGTTCATGTGACCGTTAATGATGGGACTCTTAAATAGATAAATATACTTCGCCCTAAAATACGCAGAGGCAAAATATGTGCAAACAGATCAACACGTGAATAGTTTTGGTAGATTTACTGCATTATTTATTTTTTAGCTTATCAGGTATTTTTAGTTCTGTTAATGAAACATCAGTGCACTTAAAAACCCCTAACTCTGCTGTAAGCAGGTTATTTCAGGAAAGCTTGTCTTTGAGGTTATGAGGTTTCATGTCTAAACTGTAGCAAGCTGTTAGAAGTGCAGTTCACTGTCTTAAGGGCAATCTGTATTATTGTGCATGTTATATGCATAGCAAGTAGGGAGAAGGCACTTCAGGATAAAGGCTGATCTTTTAGATTCCATCAGTTGTGCAAATATTTCAAAATGTATATTTTATGCAAAGGAGTAGTGTTGGGCATAATCCTAATCCTGTAGAAATTAATTTTGTGGCATTTTGTGTAGGCAAGAGTCACCTTTCTCATCACCAGAATAGGTATTTTCTGAGACTGTTATATGTGATTCTCGTCTTAGCTCTCATTTTCTCTGTATTGGCTTTATATATTGCCTTATTTAAGTGCAATGGAAAATGTGTTTTTTTAATCATCATAATAAGTTTGCTTGCTGGCATGCAAGAGGCTGTGTTTGTTAACAAGTTGTCCTGGGTTTGCCCAGGACAGGGTTAATTTTCACCGGACTCCAGGAAGGGGCACAGCCGGGGGTGGGGGCTGACCCCACCTGGCCAAACAGAGCCTGGTATTCCATACCATGTGATGTCACGCTGGGTTCCGGTGGGGGGGAGGGGCAGCGGGGACTCACTCACGGCTGGGGAGCGCGCGGCGCTGGTCCTGTGCGGGAGAGCGGGTCTGTTGTGCGAGTTTGTGTCCTGTTTTCTCCTTATTTGTATCGTTGTTGTTCCTGTTCCCTCTGTTTGCTGTTCTGTTAAACTGCCCTTATCCCGACCCACCAGTTTCTGCCTGTTTTCTTTCCATTCTCCTCCGCACGCCAGCGGGGGGAGGGGCGACCGCGTGGCGCTTTTGTTGCTGGCTGCAGCCGAAACTAAAACACGAGTTGTTGAAGGTAATTTGGTGATTGCTGGGAGAAGGAAGGGTAAAAATTGAACTCTGACTGGAACAGTTCTGACTTTTAGCACTGGTGTGAAAACCTTTTGGTGAATGAGCATTCTGTGCGGGTGAAGTGTTGATCTGGAAGGGAAATGGACAGGCCAGAAAGGAAGCTGTACGTATCTCCTGGGTTACAGCATCACCAGTAGAAGATTTTTGCCTCCTGACATTTTTAAGGGAATCTGACAGAGGGTTTCAGCTCTTTTGTGTTTACTTCTGTTGTACAGTGTATACAGTTGAAAGCTTCAAAAGGAATGTGATACAGATATGAAATTTTATAACTTCTTTCCACAAGATAGTTTTAAAAATGAGCATGTCTCCCTCAGCATTACAAAGCACTTGTGAAACTTCCAGCAAGTTCCTGAAGCCATTCAAGTGGTTTAAGATGCCGATTTGTTTGGGTGATGTGGGTGGTTTCATGGGGTTTATCGGGGGGGTGGTGTCAAGAATAACGTTGTCCACCCCTTTTGTTTCCATTGGTCTTTGCAGGGAAGTTCCATAAATACAGTAAATGTGTGATGATCAGAAGCATGTAGAAAGGGAATATATCACAGAATCACAGAATGGTAGGGGTTGGAAAGGACCTCTGTGGGTCATCTAGTCCAACCCTGCTGCCGAAGCAGGGTCACCTACAGCAAGCTGCACAGGACCTTGTCCAGGCGGGTCTTGAATATCTCCAGAGAAGGAGACTCCACAACCTCCCTGGGCAGCCTGTTCCAGTGCTCCGTCACCCTCAGAGTGAAGAAGTTCTTCCTCATGTTCAGACGGAACTTCCTGTGCTTCAGTTTGTGCCCATTGCCCCTTGTCCTGTCACTGGGCACCACTGAAAAGAGCTTGGCCCCATCCTCCTGACATCCACTCTTCAGATATTTGTAAGCATTTATAAGCTCCCCTCCCAGCCTTCTCTTCTTCAGGCTGAACAAGCCCAGCTCCCTCAGCCTCTCCTCGTAGGGGAGATGTTCCAGTACCCTCACCATCCTTGTAGCCCTCCGCTGGACGCTCTCCAGTAGCTCTTCATCTTTCTTGAACTGGGGAGCCCAGCACTGGACGCAGTACTCCAGATGGGGCCTCACTAGGGCAGTGTAGAGGGGAAGGAGAACCTCCCTCGTCCTGCTGGCCACACTCCTCTTGATGCATCCCAGAATGCCATTAGCTTTCTTGGCAGCCAGGGCACACTGCTGGCTCATGGTTAACCTGTCATCCACCAGGACACCCAGGTCCCTCTCCGCAGAGCTGCTCTCCAGCAGGTCTGCCCCAAGCCTGTACTGATGCATGGAGTTGTTCCTCCCCAGGTGCAGGACCCTGCGTTTGCCTTTGTTGAACCTCATCAGGTTCCTCTCTGCCCAGCTTTCCAGCCTGTCCAGGTCACACTGAATGGCAGCACAGCCTTCTGGTGTATCTACCACTCCTCCCAGTTTGGTGTCATCAGCAAACTTGCTGAGGGTACATTCTAACTCTTCATCCAGGTCGTTGATGAATAAGTTAAACAAGACTGGGCCCAGTACTGACCCCTGGGGGACACCACTAGTTACAGGCCTCCAACTAGACTCAGCGCCGCTGATGACAACCCTCTTGAGTTCTGCCATTCAGCCAGTTCTCAATCCACCCCACCGACCACTCATCCAGCCCATAGTTCCTGAGCTTCCCTAGGAGGATATTATGGGAGACTGTGTCAAAAGCCTTGCTGAAGTCAAGGTAGACAACATCCATGGCTCTCCCTTCGTCTACCCAGCCAGTCATGTCATCGTAGAAAGCTATCAGATTGGTCAGGCACGATTTCCCCTTGGTGAATCCATGCTGACTACTCCTGATAAACTTCTTTTCTTCCACTTGCTTGATGATGACCTCCAGGATAAGCTGCTCCATCACCTTTCCCGGGATGGAGGTGAGGCTGACCGGCCTGTAGTTCCCTGGGTCTTCCTTCTTGCCCTTTTTGGAGTGACATTGGCCTTTCTCCAGTCCTCAGGCACCTCTCCTGTCCTCCAGGACCTCTCAAAGATGATGGAGAGTGGCTCAGCAATGACATCCGCCAGCTCCCTCAGCACTCGTGGGTGCATTCCATCGGGGCCCATGTATTTGTGGACGTCCAGATCGCTTAAGCCATCCCTCACACAGTCCTCCTCGACCAAGGGAAAGTTGTCCTCTCTGTAGGCTTCTTCTCTTACCTCCGGGGCCTGAGATTCCTGACGGCTAGTCTTAGCACTGAAGACTGAAGCAAAGAAGGCATTCAGTAGCTCTGCCTTCTCCGCATCCTCCATCACCAGGACACCTGCCTCATTCAGCAGCGGCCCCACATTGTCCCTAGCCTTCCTTTTGCTGCTGATGTAGTTGAAGAAGCCCTTCTTGTTGTTTTTGACATCCCTTGCCAGCTTCAATTCCAGGTGGGCCTTGGCCTTCCTCGTCGCATCCCTGCATGCTCTCACCATGTTTCTGTACTCTTCCCAAGTGGCCTGTCCCTCTTTCCACATTCCATGGACCTTTCTCTTCCACCTGATCTCCGCTAGAAGCTCCTTGTTCAACCATGCAGGTCTCTTGCTTCCTTTGCTTGATTTCGTTCTCAGGGGGATGCACCGCTCCTGAGCATGGAGGAAGTGCTGTTTAAAGAGCGACCAGCACTCTTGGACCCCCCTGCCTTCGAGAGCCCTGGCCCACGGGATTTTTGCCAGTAGCTCCTTGAAGAGGGCAAAGTCAGCCCTCCTGAGGTCCAAGGTTTTGATCCTTGATATATGGATCTGTAATGAAGCCCATCTCCAATAAGGTGTATTTTGGAAGATGAGCATTAGCTGATCAGTCAAGCTGTAAAAGTCCACAAAAAATCCCTATCAAACTTGAAAAAAACCATGCCTTTATCTGAGCAAATCCTTCTGCGATTTGGGACTGGAAAAGTTTAAGTTTAGGAAGCTGTAGCATTTAGTTTAAATGTGCACATTTGATTTTAAATTAAGCACATACTTGAATTTTGTATTAGAAATTGTAATGCCCTTTGAGTTTGAAGAGCCCATTGTTGTAACATTTCAAATGTTCAACGGATATGATCAGGTAATTCAAAAGATTGTCAGAGCTTGTTGGGTAAAATTCAGGGAGATATCAGGAGTAGCTAACTGAAGTTTTCCTGGGGAGGATGTGTTGCTCTTGACTGTGCTGGAAACAAGGTTATTGTAACCTGTCTTGGTTTTGTGCTTTAACTCTTGCCTTCAGACAAAGCTATGGAAGGAAGAAATGAGTAATTAATGTGGACCGAGACAGGTATGACATCAAATTTTGCAGAGATGCAGACTGAGTTTTATTTGGGCGGAGTCAAATGGTCAGTCTGTACAATCCAGTGTTCTTGTGTAAGTCCACTAGAAGAGTTTGTAGCTATTTACGAAATGACAACAGAGAAGGCTGCTGCTATGGTCTATGTTAAAATCTTACTACAGGGTCATTTTATGGCCTAATGTTGGTTTTGGCTCTGACTTTTATTGTTTAGTTTTCCTACTTTTTGACTATTTTCTTGATATTTGGCAACTGCAGCGCCCACGCGCTGTCTGCAGTGTTACAAAGAGAAATCAGTTAGGGTATCTGTAGTGGCAGTGTAATACAGAATCATTAAGGTTGGAAAAGACCTCTAAGGTCATGAATTCCAACCGTCACCCCAACACCATCATGCTTACTAAACCATATCCCAAAGTGCTACATCTGCAGGCTTTTTTGAACATCTCCAGGGATGGTGACTCAGCCGCTTCCCTGGGCAGCCTGTTCCAATGTCTGACCGCTCTTTCAGTGAAGAAATTTTTCCTAATATCCAATCTAAAATCTAATGCGATATCGTAATATCCAATCTATAATATAACGTGACCTTGTGGACACTTTTCAGTAGCAGGTCTCAAAGCACATTAACACACACCCACCCCTCTCTGGCCCCGAAGAAACCAGCCAGGGGTCTGTCACAAACCCCCTTCTACAGCTGGGGAAACTGAAATGCATTGCTCGGTGTCATTGAGGAGCACCAGTCGCAGAACTAGGAAGAGATTTTTTTTCGAGTGCCTGCGCACAGTGCTTATTACTGTTGATTTTAAGATTTCTTTACTGATTAGTTCATGTTTAAATGCTTCTCAGTGGAGCTCAGAGCTGTAGATGTGCAGGTTTTTATCAGTCATAGAGAGCTCTAACAACCTTGGTACCTGAAACCCCCTCACGATCAAGGATCTGTTTATCCTCGTAACGCTTTTGTTTTAGGGGAGCAGCGTGCTGAAGCAGAACTGATGAAAAAAGGGATGACTGTCATACCTTGTCACCCACAGAAGTCTCCACTTTGACCGCTTCTGTTCCATGTGCTCCCAAGCATAATTCATAACTGCAGCATAGCAAGACTAAAGCAGGCAAGGTCGTCAGTTCCTAGGGTGCAAAATGGCTCTAGACCCTTCTGCTTGTGGCTGTCTCTGCCAGACCCTGGGAAGCCAGGCTGATGTTGCTGCTGTGGGTGATGATTTGCAGTCGGGTGAGTTGTGCTTGGGTTACTGCAGGGCAAAAGCAGCCTCTTCCAGCAGCCGTCAGAGGCTGCCTGTGTGGTCATAGTCCCGTAATCAGAAGTTGAAACTCTACCCTGTTGCTGTGGTGCGTAGCAAGCACAAATAGAGGAAAAAATACTGCAAGACCAGTTCCAAGTTCCGTTTTTGCTCTGAATCTCATGTACTTAATAGTTCCCGTGTGTGCTAACAGCTAGCTAGAAAAGGTGTCTTCACTTTGGCATTAGTATTTGCTAATCTTCGGAGGATTTCGTTATGGCTTAAATTAGATGTCACAGTCTAGCTAGTACTCTGCATCTTTTTCAGTTGACAGTGTTATGGCAGAAGTTTAAATGAACAAATATTTTGATGCTTTATCCTTCTGACAATCCTTGAGTACCAAATACAGAGTTATGAGAAGTTATGAATAAAAAAATGTTAAGCTGGCTTTCTGAGATCCTCAGAAATACTTTTTGTGCTTGTACTAGATAAGCTTGAATATTGAATCTTTGTCATAGAGTTGGAAAAGTGAATAAAATTGTTTGTTCAGTAGTGTCTTGCCTTGTATAACTTTTTCTTAAGGTTCATCCGAGAACACTGGATTTCAGCAAAGATATTCACTAGACAGCTCTCTGACAAGGTGAGAACCGTAGCCTCTGCTGCTGTGATTTGCTGGCTGAGTTTGAGCCTGGTCGCAGTCTGTCCATCAGTGGAGTAAGAATGCTATGATGTTGCATTAGAACCCATCTCTTAATGACACGTGTAGCTCAAAATGTAGTGATTTCGATATATTACTCCTTGGTGACGCAGTAATGCATTGTATTCAGACTAAATAAAAAAGGTAGATGTCATTATGCAGCAGACAGTACAAATCCACAAACTCTTGGAGCAGCAGAAATTTCCTGAAAGAAAAGTTACAAATCACAGGAGAAAAAAATGGATTTAACTCAATGTGTTCAGAAAATGGGTTTTAGGGTTTATGCTGCTTCAGATTCTACTATATAGCGCTGACAATGTTGAGATGCAAATCACAGTGGGGCTGCTGCTAAGACTCAAAGAACTAGAAATCATGCATTAGTTATTGAAAATGTGAGCTGAGGTCTAAGGTGTGGTGTCTTTTCGAATTACTTACTTATAAGTTAATTTTAACATTAAAACAGATGCTGCATTGCTGTTCGTAGTTTATTTTTCATCTTGCAAAAATTGTTAGTGTGCCTTGGGCATATTACTTTGTGCCACAAACAGGTTTTATTACATGTATAGGTTTCAGTAGAGGTGCAGCATTACTTTGTGTTATCTGGAATGTAAAAATTTCCATTAATTAAGATAACTAGTGAAAAATACTTCGATTACACAGGGCTTTTTGGGAGCAGATTAACAAATGAATTCATTAAGGTGTCCACCTCTTCACCACATGACCATATGGAAAAATTAAACACCGAGTTGAGCTAGTTGGTACCCATGTGATAATCTCATGTAGAGAAATTACAGCTTTCATCAGTTCGTAGCCAGCACCACTGCTTTGTTGATCTGCACAGACTTATGAAGTCTGCGCTTGTATCTGTGCACTACATGGATGAATTAATTCATTTACAAAGCTGACGAGTAGCTGTAAATGAATTTTTGGGCCCCAGCTGAGAGAGGGAGTTTATCTACAAAGTGGGTTCATTAGATCTTCCAGTGACAGTGAATGTCCCCTGGTGCCAGCTTGTTATTGTGCTGAAGGCTTCCTTTCTCACTGTACCTGGTCTTTGTGCAGATTTGTGATGGTTACTGTAGATGGCAGCAGAAGCTAAATAAAATACAAAGATTTTAAAAATTAAACAAACTCCTCTCTGCTGCTGTCCTCAGTATGTTTTTTGTCTTGGTGCTTGCCAGCTGTTATTGAGGACTGAAGCAATTATAGGCAGCAGAAGCCAAATTAAATAAATTATATATTGAATTAAGGTTTTACTTATAGGTGGTTGGGGATTTTTGTTGTGTCTGTGGCTGTGTTGGCTCTTGGTATATCCTGTGTCAGATCCTAACAGCCAGTTGTAAAGCTCTGCTGATAATCTCTGAATTCCTCTTCTTTCTTCTGTATATGCAGTAGTATCAAAGAGCAGCAGCAATTCTGACAAAAGATAATGTCTTTGAGAGTACTTTTGTATTTCCCTTGTAATAAGGCTGCTGTTTGCTTGCTTTCGTTGCAACTAAATGGACTTTATTTTCCTGTTTTTTCTTTTCTTTAACATCCGTCCTTCCTCCTGCAGTATGCTGGCTGTCTGTAATCTGTGTCCTTGGATGTCAGCTCCTCTGGGTGCGCAGAACACAAGGAAAAATGTTACAATGTGCCATCGTGCCAATTAGCTGCTTAATAAGACAGCTTATTTCCTCTTCCCAATACCTTAGTACATATGAGAAGCACAGGGGACTCTTAGGACAGGCATTGGCCGGTTAGAAGTATTTACAGTATTTGGAATAGTGGACTGATCTTTAATGGGAAATGACTCGTAGCATAAAGTTTATTACACAGAGCAATAGATGACTTATAAATAATGAAAGGGCAGAAACCCAAATGATTATGTGTGAACTTGAAAACAGGCTTTAGGGGCAAGCAATAAATAATAAATGTACCAAAAGTTCCATACGTGATTCGCAAAATTGCTTCAAAAGAATAAGCTGTGAGAGCTAGGGGTCTGCAGTCTTTGTTTTCACTCTGAAAACCATAATACTCAATTTTCTGCATGGCAGAAATTTTAAATTAGACAAAATGTAGGGCATCAAAATGACTATTGTTTTTGAAATATTTCTGAAGTCCCTTTATTATGGAAAACTATGGGAAAGTATGGAACTGCTGTTTCACAGTTGTGTTCAATATCTGATGAAGGTGGACACAAAGCTCTGGGTATTAAAGTTTATGAATGTATTAATGCACTGCTTTGGGGGAATTAAACTTTAATATTGATGATAAACCTTCCATAATAAAATGTGGGGAGAGCAAGACTAAATCTCTCTTGCAAAGTCCCCAAACTATTTAAATAACTGCATGTAAGCTGCAGCATCTCCTGAGATAGACTATAAATGAACTTCTACACTGTCATATGCATACGAATGTACATGGTGCATAAGGTGGGTTTTTGGCAGAGTTGCTTTCTGCCCTGCAAAGGATCCTGTCCCAAATGACTGTGTTTCTTCTAAGTGATTGATCTCCAGCATTTCTTCTGCAATATTTCTCTCAAGATACACCTCATTCACTGCCCAGAGTGCATACCAGTGGGAGGTTTTCTGTTCGCTGCTTTGAAATGGTATGAGATTCTACAGTTGATTTTTATGCCAGTGTGATGTTGTTATTTTTAGATAACATTATGGAAGAGAAATTCTAACATTTGAAAATATGAAATGTTGATGAGATAGAGGAAATTGTAAGTTACAGTGATCTGGAATGTAGCATCAGACTTTCCTCAAACAAATATGTCTGAAAGAAAAACCCCACAAACTCATGCTTCTCATCAAACGGGGAGAAAATTGTCATTGTAGATAGCCAATATGAAAAGTGAAGATGTTTGGAAAGTTATCCATGAACTGCGAGGAGCTGACACGCAAGTCGATTTTATTGCTTGCATACCCCAGAGCACAGGGATGCAATCTGAAAGCTTGCGTTTAGTAGAGCTGGTGTGAAGAACTCAGCTGCTACAAACCTTAGAAGCAGTTGCTGACTAGAGCAACTACAGTGATCTGATGATCTTAGGATGTTGCGCTGTCAGTTTAGATCTGGTTCGGATAAATAGAAGATAATGTTTCAAGTATTATTCTCACACAACTACAGATTTCAAAGGGTGTCAGCAAAAACTTCAGCACAACAAATGTACTCTTCATTCTCTGCTCTGTGTTGCAGCAGAAGATGGGAAGTTTTAGGAGATTCTGCTCTATTATGCCTCTGATTTGGCTATAGCCATTAGGGAGAAAATTTATGAAAAAGAATAAATTAAAGGAGGAAGCATCTATAGAAACCAAAACCAGAGTGGAGTTCTTGTAGGGTTTTTGCTTTCAACTTTTTTAAGAAGTTGTAAGTCAGGGCACATTCTGTCAACTTCAGCTGTACAGGCGTGACACGAAAAACAGCCACCACCACCAGCACTCATGAAATAGTTATCTTTTCGGCATTTCACTGGAAACTAAGGCGATGTTAGCAGCTGAAGTAGTTGTCTATGGATTGTGATTCTTCACATCTGCTTTCCGAGAAGGGCAGTAGAAGTTATTTGTAGGATTCTTGGTAGCGTTTAGGGAAGAAGAAAGAAGTTGTGTCCCCATCTCTTGCATGCTTAACCTGACAGATTCTTTTTTGTCAGCACTGACAACTCCCATATAGGCCCTTTAGTTTCTAGGTCCTAGGTTTACAAACACTGTGATGTATTTCAGTGATTTTGTTTTTGAGGAGCCACAAATGCAGCCGTGAAGCCTAAATGAAGGAATAAGCCTATGGTTCAGTTTTATTTTAGACATTTCTTTTCAGATGTGAATTGTGCAAATGCTCATGGGGTCATCTGGCTTTAGCCAGAAATATACGTTATTGACCACATATTCTGATTGAAATAACAAACATAATTTCAGATTTAGAAAACCACAAACCCGAAATGGAGATTTATGTTTCTAATTTTTATTCATTGAAATAAAAACAAAAGAAAAAAAGAAAAAAAAGAATCTTGCTAGGTCTAATAAGCAGCCTTCCTCTTGTAAGTGCCGGGATGTGGACCAAATGCTGACATTTCTGGCTAATACAGCCAGTCAAATGGCACTTTTACCTGTCACTAATTTGCTTAATTTAATACAAACTGATAGGAAAATAACTGACCTTCTTTTGTTAATAGGGCAATTCTTAAACTCATAATTTTGACTTACCTTTATTAAGGCAGTTTCTTTGTTTCATTTGGTGTGTTTGCATATGCACGTCTGTCAGTGATTCAATCTTTTTCTCTTTGTGCTTTGTCCTTACCAGAAAGTATATAATCCTTTTGAACTCTCCTGAAGATGCTGAAGTTCTCCAGTTTCTCTAGAAATACCTGTAAAATAGAAGATTTGCAGAATTTGCAAAAATGTATTGTTCAGAAGACATCAAATGTTTCAAATCAGCTAATTTCATATATATATATATGTATCAGACCTGACAAAAAGGGTGTTTGAAGATGGTTATCTGACGCAGTAACACAACATTGAAGCGTTCCATTGCCTCCTATGGCAGCTTCTGTTTCAAAAGCTTTGCCTGTAAGTGTGGTTTTGTTGATTTTGTTGTATTGGGTTATTGGTAGTGTGTTGTATTTCTCTGTTCCTAGAAGTGTGTATCGTCTGGTACCCGTCACAAGCTGAGCTGTGCAGTCTCTGAAGGATACCCAGTGCTGTGTGTATGGGTTAACACAGAAAAAGCTGCCCCCCCTCCCCGTTTAGATCACCTTTTTGTGAGATGTTGTCCTAATGACCTTCCAAGTCAACAGAATGCCTAGTGGACTCTACAACATTACAATCTCTTCATTTATACCTTTGCCAAGAGTAAGGCATTTCTGAATTGTGATACTGGAAGACATATTTTTAATTTCTAGTTAACAGGAAATCCTTATGTCTGATCAATTCAAGACATTTTGAAGCAGTCGTTGCTATTACTAAAGTTAATCAAAACTCACTGCTGTGTAAGAAAAATCAATAGAAAACAGATTGAGATCATGTAAGTAAGGATAATTCTCCTGTGGGGCTTCTGTAACTTCACCCATCAATAAGCAGGAGCCTGACTGCTAGAAGTTTCCTGTGTCCTACTGCTATCTTCATTAATGAACTGAGTGCCAAATCCTCCCGTTACTAAACGTCACGTATCTGTGTTTTCAGCTACATAGTGCATTTTTTTTGTGACTTCCCATACTTTGCAAAAGAGTGATTTGTGAGCTAAATTGAATTTGGATGATTGCGCCACCCGAAGTGTATAAAACCTATCAGTTTTATAGGATCTTTCAGAAATTTCAAGACGTTTTCAATGCAGATGCAATGTAGGGAGTTGCAATGAGATCTGGTTTGAAAGGTCAGCTTCATTGGGACTTCATTTTGGGCAAAAAGCGAAGGGAAACTGCTTTCCCATTTAGCTTTAAGTATTTCATTTGGACGTACCTTGAATTTTAAGTTTTGTTCTGTATTCTGTACAATCATATTCTGCACTGTATCACTATATATAATATGTAATTATAGAAAAATGTTTTTATACATTTATAATACATAATTATATATTATAGTAGATTAATCTACACATATTTATTTTATATCTAACATTATATATATCTCTCTAGAATTTTATATATCCAATATTTTATGTTTATTAAGCACCTTACAAAATAGTGGTAGTATTTCAACAGAAGGTCAAACTACAGAGTGATTTATGGTTAATGACAGAACTAGGGAAAATCTGCGTTGTTTTGACTTTGTGGCATGTCTGTACAGCAGTTGTCATGGTAGGCAAATAATTGGCAATCCCGTCTGGTGATTTACTGATGCAGGAAAACGGCCTTAACCTATGTGCATTTTGGCTTTGGGCAGAGTTATACAGTAACTGACTTGAGGAAGTGAGTGAAAACGATTTGCTTAATATACAAATTACTGTCCATTAGTTTATTATTTCCTGGTGTTATTGACCTTTTCTTACATCTCTCCCTATACTTGTATGAATGCTACAGTCAAATTTAAACGAACATTTGATGACAGACTGAAATCCTAATTAGTTCTCAGAGTGTGTGTGTCTCCTTCCTGTGGGCTCCTCACTAGCTGTTCTGTGCATGAGATGACATGGATCACATGCCAGTGAAAAATATGTTGTTGCTTGGGTTTTTTTTTTTTTTTTTTCTTTTTTTCTTCAGAACATGTTTTATTCAACCAGTATGCGAATAGAGTAAAGCTGTAGCTTGCTTTGAATCCAAGGGAAGCTGCCGATTCTTAAAGTAATTTCTTCTGACTTCATTTATTTATGCTCAGGTCAGGCAGCTGTTGCTTCCGTGTACAAGGTCTGTTCAGACTGTCTGTGCCCACCCTCTGATTAGCTGGAATCAAACCACTCAAATTTCTTTTCTGTGAAGATAGGGTTGGTATCTGAACTAGTTCTAGGATACAATATGCGTAAACTCAGCTATTGGTGTCTCTGCAGTCAATTCAGTCATTCTGTTTTCTTTCTACTTCCAAACTAAGGCGTGGTCTCAGTTCCTTTTTCCCCACAACACAATGCCAGGTGGATTGAACTGTGCGTATATGGGTAGCTTGGGGGTCCTTCTTTGGACTGCTTTTTGCTGGAAACAAACAAATTCTATGATGACTTTATAAGACAGATTTCCAGCTGAGGAGGAAATCAGAGTTATATTTGTAATGATGATTTCGTTATGTACCTGTTATTTTTATCCAAATGATGTAACTTTTGTTTGTAACACATACCCCTGATTTTTCATGCGGTGCATAGCTTACTGCGCTGAAGGAATTGTGTGTGCTGTTGGTAGGCTACGAGAAAGGAAAAGGGATTATAACTTTTTAAAGTTTTTGCCTCTATAATAAAGTACTGCTCATATTGAGCAAAGGATTTTGGGACAGTGGAAACAAATTTACATACTGTGCACATTTCAAATTGTTACTTTTTCACTTGCCCTAATTATATGATTTTGATTATTTTAGGAAACACATTAAATTGTCTTTTAACTCTGAAAGCAGACAGCATTCAAAAGTGGTAAATACACATGTATTTACATGCATTTCACTGTGCATATCAAAGTGCTGTAAGAGCGTACTCAATGGAGGGTAACCGCATCTTTCTAGTCATTAGGAACCACTAATGTGTGGTTAAAAAATAATAATTCTGAAGACCTATTTACCTGATAGATTTAATGGTCCTGATGGAACTATTAGAAGCTAAATAACAAAGCTTTTAAAAATCTCCTAAATATTTCTAAAAGACCTAATGGTTCCTGAGGAGCTACATTTGTAGTCAGTTTGGCAAGCTGCAGATGCCATTTAAGAAGCCAACAGCAGAATGAAATGATATAGGAATGAATAATCTGTTTATGATGCGAACAGTTAGCATGGCATTCTGCAATTGTGGAATAAAATAATTCAGCTAAAATGAAGTTGTCTTTAAAAAAAGGAAAAAAGGGTACAGCTCTTGTCATAACATTATTTAGATGTTTATTTCTTTACATGCTCTCAAACAGGTCTCTTATGCCCCAGTTAGGAGTAAGTACTTCTCTGGTAGGCTGAAGCCCTGCAGTGGTAGGTGTACCTAAAACACGGCTGCAGAAGGTGAGGCAGGTATAGCTCACACAGCTACTGTTAAACCTTGAGAATGAAACACTCGGGGGATTTTTTTTTTTTAATCCAAGAAGGTAGGGAGTTCTGTATTGTTAGAAAATTTCTAAGAAATTACAAAGAATTTCCCTTTCCTGGTTAATTTAGGTTAGTAATACATTAGTTTAGTCCTTGGTAGTAATGGCTTCTTGACTGTAACCATTGCTCCCTCAAGTTCCGTGTGTGTGTGTCACACAGTGTTTGGTCAATCTGTGCTAAACAAGAGGCGAAAGGCAAGCAAGCCGTAGATGCAAAGCAGCATTGTTCCACAGAACAGTAAGAACTGTATTACGGAGGGGTTGAATCTCAGCCTGCCTGTCTGGCATCCCAGAGTAGGTGTCCAACTGTCAATTTAAGTTTGGAGTCGTCTAAACCAACTTTGTTATCCGAGTGGACTCCATCTTGCCTAGCTGGCACTCTAATAAAGGCATCTTTTCCTAATGCCCTTTCTTGACACCTTTTAGTCAGGCCAGTTCATCTGCAATAGCATTTTTCAACAACTTGCCTTTTTCTTCCAGCACACAGCCTGAACTTCTATGAGAGATAATCCGTATTAAATATAAGGATCGCTGTAACCCTGGGGCCTTGATCCATGTAATGAAGCCAGGTCCATTTAGAGAAGTGCCTAGGAATGTGGATCTTGCCTTTAAGAGCATTTTCCCATGCTTATGATTTTTTTCTTTCCTTTGGCTACAAATCTTTTCTCTTACCACATGAATCAGTAAACTTTCACCGAGACTGTACATCCATGTTTCTTGGAAAATATGTATTAATATTTTTTTGTATTTGGTAAGAACCGAGGATCATTTTTCAAATGATCTGTGAGTACCATGTAAAAGCTCCACTCTGCTGTGACACGGGCAATACTCCTGGTGTGGCTGGACAGCTGGTGTGCTGTAGCAGGTGCTTGTTTTACCAGATTTAGTCTCTTTATATTTTTCCTAACCTTCTTTTCCTGCCTACTGTCAGTTTCCCTTTGTGCTTGTGTTGTCCAAGACAAGCGTGGCTGCCAAGCGCAGCAGAGCCCTGATTTCTACACCGAGACCCCTGTGCATCGCTGCTGTATAGAGTATTATGCTGTGGTCAGTCCTGAGGTGACTTTGCATGGGATGCAGTGCCGCTCTTCAGGCTTGCTGACACAGCATGCTTCACTTCAGTGTTTTGTGCCTCAAAAGACACTTGAACCCAGAAAAGAAAACTAATTCAATATGGCAGTGATTAAAATTGTAGCTCTAGAGTAGCAAAAATTCCCGGTCTTCAGTTCTAACCAAAGAAATATTTTCCTTGATTAATAAAGATACCTAATGATTAAAGAGGTCAAAAGCTTCTTTATAAAACAAAAGAATTTTTTTGTTACGGCATGGATAACTTAAGGGATGCTTGTTTTCCTCAAACTGTTTGCTGCTAATGAATATAAAATTCAAATATGTTTGATGTTCATAGCTGTAAGACACCACTGCTTCTAGTATAGAATATGTCTATTTTTGTTGGGCTGGAAAGACAGTTCATTAGGAAAGCCAATACATAATTTGGAAGTCTATTTCCTTTTAGTTCCCTGATTTGTTTTGCCGTGTTCGAATTCTCCAGTGACTTATCTCTTCAACTTTGCAAAGCTGCCCGGGTTTTAAAAGGAGTGGGTGAAGAAGTCTGTCATGTAGCTGCCAGCCTAATGTCTAGCATCTGACTGCTCTTCCATGAATGAAACTTCAGGAATGGTGGTGTTGGTAAATTAAAATCTGTAGGTATAGATTAGGTGTATAGAGCATCCAAGTAACAAAGTAGTACAGACACTATGAATAAAACGATGAAGCTGCTGATCTCATTATACAAGAGTAGTCTTCTCATTAGCTCAATTGAGTCAAATATTTCTCTTGCTGGGTTACTGTTTCTGATTCCAAAGCAAAAAAGGACAAAGAATGTCTTTTTTTGTCCTTAAGTTGCTCATCATGTTTAAATAAAGAGTTATTTCTATAAATAAAAGTATGATCTGCACCTGCGTGAGTATATATCCATCTGTAACAGCAGCAGTGCTTACTTGTTAAGAGTGGAACTAAGTTGCTAGCGAGGAGTGGGCATGAGGACCTTGACAGTGGAACATGCAGAAAGACGTGTTTTCCTGTGTCCTTCGCTCAGAGAATCACTACTGCTCAGAGCTCCTAGACACATGAACGCATCCAGAATCTCAAAGTGCAGACTTCACAGTAACGAATACTTTGAGTATATAATCTGAAAGACTCACCAGATTTTAAATTTCACAGTTGTCTCTTGTATTATGGGCCAAAGGAAAACTCTGCGTCTGAAGGGAATTGCAGTTGGGAGTTTGGTACCAGAGCCAAAAGCTGCCATCTGTGGTTGTGCTTTCTAGACTTGAATGAATTAACCAGCTTTTGAAAGCTGAATAATCCTAATCTCTGGGAATTTTGAGATGAAAATTGCACTCAGGGACACACCTCTATTTCCAGAGTGCTGGCTTGCCTAGATGTACACATGTTTAAAAATACATTGGTATGGAAATCCTTTAAGGTTTGATCCACCAGAGTTACAATATCACCAAAGCAAAGATGTTTGCATATATGTGTGCATATCTGTCTATCTATATATAAATATTAATAGTTCAGGTGCTATACCACTTTGAAACATTGTTGACAAATTCAAAATCTTTCACATTTAAATAGTAGCGTGGGGTTCTGGCCCAACTTCAATTCTTGTTATGTCATCTCCTGCCTAAACTTCTGTAAAATGGTGACTCTTACACATTGTATTATTGTCTTATGATTGCTTAGCCTAAGGAAGAGAAAAATGTGTGAAGACATACTAGCAGTCTTTAGATGCTTAAAAGGTTGCTGCAGAGATTAAGGTAGTGATAATAATGCAGATCCACAGGGAAAAGAGCAAAAGGGTAATGGGTTTAAATTGTAACAAGAGATCTAGATTTGTCATGAAGAAAAGCTTTCTAACTGAAAGCTTAAAATTAAGAACAGGAATAAATGACTTGGAAAGTGGAATTTTCATAACTAAAGGCTTTTAAAAAGAATTTAGATGGATGTCTCTACAGAATGACTGCAGTTGTATAACCTGCTTTTTCAAGTTAATTCACTGTCTTATTATTCTGTCTCCATTGCTTGTTTCCTTTTTTCTATATTCTCTTTTCTTTGATCCTGTTTCTCTCCCTTTTTGGAGGTACTGGTGTTTGGAGAAGTTCTTGGCCAAATTATTATCAAAGGAAAATAGTTTATCAAACACTTTGTTTTAGATGGGCACTAAAGCCCCCAGCTATTTTCTTGGTTCTTTATTGTCATTAAATATCAAGTCTTGAGCTGGAAATTCAAGTCTGGGTTGGTTTGTTTTTTTTTTTGTTTTTTTTTTTAATTAAAAAAAAGTCTCTAATTGATTAAACTAGTTGCAGAAACTCCTGTTGCCCCATTGCATTGCTGTTAACCACCTTAGAATCTGTAATTTTACGCCTAGATTTTGAAAATCTTGGACAAGCAATTAGTTATGAGTAAAATACTTATGATGGACTTGTGCTCAGTTAAGTCTGGCTGTCTGCAATCACAAGGCCACCTCTAATTATCCTCATGTATGTGTATGCAATCAGAAGACTGCCCTGGGCTTTACAGTTTGACTCTTGAGACCATGCATTTGACTCAGACATGTTATAAAGAAGTCAACACAAGCTTGCCACATCATCACTCTGTAACTGAAATTCTTGCTGTTGCTGCCTTGCAGAGCCTGCTGTTCCTGGTGGGTAACCATCGTGCTCGTTGCACACAAAAAGCTTTGTGGACTGCTGGACTGTGGTGGTTTTCCCAGATCCCACCCCGCCAGCATCAGCAATGTGCTGTCTTTAGATGTGAGCTACTAGAAAGTGTGAGGCAATGTCTTGGGCTGCAGTTGGCAAAGACAAAGCAAAGCTTGCGATTGCTGTGCTTGAAAGTGGAGAGACAATCCTTGAAAACAGAGCTGCGTTTGTTACCAGCACTGATATTGAGAGAAGTATCTTAATAGGGAGTGTGGTTATTTGCCATCTTCAAGGATTTGGATCTAGTTCAGTCTAGGGCATGGTTGTTTCCTGTTAAGTAGGTGTAATATGATGGCCTCAGGACTTCAATTATAATCATACAAGGACAATGCTGAGGATATTACATTCAATGTAAATGAATTATCAGCAAAAAAACCCCAAACCAAAACCCAAAAAAAACCCACCAAAACCTCATCCAATATCACATCTATTTTAACTTCTGAAACAAAGATGTGTTTATAATTCATTATGTGCTATGGTTTTGCTTAGGAGCTAGGCAGACACATCCCATTGCAATTGTTCTAGGGGTACGTACGGACATTTTGGTGGGATTTTGATTTTTAGTTATAAGGCAGCAGTTAGCTATAGAATTCTCTTTAGGTTTTCTTTGCTGCTATATATTGCGTGTTTGTAGACTTAAAACTTAGTGAAATCTATTTCTTATTTTACTGTGGCACTGGAGGCTTCTGCCACATATTCAGTTGTGATGAACCTGATGCTTAATCTTCCTGCATCTGCCTGTTGTCTTTTGTTGGACTCTTGCTGCCAATCAAGGAATCTAGGGGTATTTAAATGTGGTAAATTATATGGTAGTTTGAATTTGGTAATTCATTTTTTGATTTGAAAATATGTAAAATATGAATAATTGCAGGAACTCTGCTTCTGCATCATATAGATACGGTTTTCAGTGTATCTGGTAGCATATCCTGCCACATCAAGAAGTTAAAATGAAAAATGGTTTCACTGCTTGTTTATGTCCATAATAAATGCTTCCATTTATTGGAATAGAAACCCTAAGACAATGTGTACATCAGAGTTAACCCCTCCCCAAATATGAAGCTGAAAATGTTCTTTTTCAGTTGTGGAAGAAGTTAAATGCCTTCATTTCATTGGAGTGCGTCCAGAAAGTGCAGTTATTTGTACCCTCTCCTTTTTGCTATATCTCTTTAATATTTTCCATTCAGCAGATGAAGTGTTTCAAACTGTAGATGTGAATGTTAAGGTGCAGGTGTTTTTCTTGTTCTGAAAATGTTTTTGTAAGGTCAGGTCTAACCACTAAGCAGGACTGTAGCCTTGTCTTACAGAGCAGGGAGGTTTGTGGCCTGAGGAAAGACTGAGGGCAGAGGAGGTGTCCAAGAGGTGTGAATGGGAATTACACATGTATGACTTGTTTTAAGGTTCTGACTGAATAATTCTGAACCTATGCTGATTTTCTCACTTCTGTAATCACTCTGTAAATTTGTTAATATCTGTGTATGACATTAATTTCTGGATTGCTAGCAGTGCAAACTGTATCCCCCAATTCAGATCCAGCTGGGTTCAGATTTTCAGTCGTGAGGCAGGGGTTAGCCACCTTACCTGTAAAGTTTCATGTGTACAATAAGTTAACATACACCATATTTATGCTTAGCAGTTGATGAAATTGACTGTTTTATAATGAGGATTGAAGAGATCAGAATTTGTTAGCTGTTTATGCTGGAAAGAAGGCAGGAAAGAAACGCAGTACACTTTTTGCAGTACCTTTTCAAATCATTATTTTGTTTTTTCCTTACCTGAATGTCTGATGCAAGATCCGAGCTGTTTGCAAATAATGCTTTTTCAAAAAAGGACACATTTTTGTGTTTGAAATGGAGATCAAATCAGATAAGTTGATACTTATAGTGACAGTGGATATTTAAGCAATACTATAACTTAATAGGTTAAATAGTATTATTAACATGTATGTGTTTGAGACTGGAGGTTTTTGCATACCTGATGAAGTTTAAATACATAAGCTGCAATACATAAATGCAAAGTTATGTTTCAAAGGCAATGTTTTTCCTTCCTGAAAGATAAAATGTAAACCATTTAAAACTAAACAAACTAAAAAACCCATGAAACAAAAAAACCCCACAAGTCCAAACCAAAAAGCCCCATTTAGTCAGGGTGGTTGACTCATGCTAAGTACCAGTGTGGATTCATAGGTAATATTAATGCTTGGGAATAAGTCTCTGGTCTTGGCAATTGCTGTCATTTCATTTGCTACAGTGAATGGATGCAGATATGTGAGCGTGAGCTGGATGTGGAATAGATAAAAATATCTCCCTGTTTGTTGTGTACTTGATATTTCTATTGCTTGAAAAATAAAACTGATAGCTGAACTAACAATATCTATTGATTTTACTGCTCAAAAAGCATACATACTAAACAAAGTGTTAAGCCCAGGCAGTTTTTAACCTTTATTGTTCTGTTGGTATTGCAGTGAGGAAAAATCTCCTCTGCCCAGCAGAAGTGATGTAACGAGCTACCATATATCAAGATAAATTTCCAAAACGGGTGAAGATAGGTAAAGCAATTACAAGAATCATAAATTTCAGGAGGCAAGTGAGATATGCTGACAAAATTTCCTACACCATACTATATTATTGAGGAAAAAAACCCCACAAAACCGAAGTTTCTTTTCCTTTGTTTTCCTTCTTTAATATTCTGTGGAAGACTAAGAGCTGAGTTATTAAGGAATTGACCAAATTTGTTATTTATTAACTTGAGATTTTTGCCGTTTGACATCAGCAAGGAAGGAAGTTTGTTTGGGTAGGTTAGGTGACGTGAAGACAGCTGAGCACTACCGATGAGCACGTGGAATGAAAATGCGAAGCTAAGCCTTGGAAAGTGCCATCTTCCCTCAGAGGGTTATATCCCGTGTGATTTTTGTCCTATTCAGTTCTCACATGGAAATAATCACGTAGCATGGAAGGATAACAGCTACCTCAACCTGCTGGTTTCACTGAGGCACTTGCTGCATTGTTAGGGCCGTCACGTGTTAGCTATGAGACCCTGTGTGGGAAGAATCAATGTTGTGTACCTCAACTGTGGTCTGTGCCACCAACGCTGAAAGTAAGAAACAATACATCAGTCTGTTGAAAGGAAAATGTTAATGCTTTGGTATTCTGCTAGAGGAAAGGAAAATATTGATCTCTTTAAATTTCATTTTAGCTAGGAAGGTGTGAAATAGTTTTGGGGTAAAAAAGGTGTGGGAAATAAACTTATTGAACAGAATCTTTCCTTGATGCCCCTTGCCTTGATGCGACCATTTTCTGTATGTCTGTATTTTCCTTCTTTTTTTTTTTTTTCTTGTGGTAGTATTGAAAGCCTTTTCCCTATTTGCATATGCCCATAAGCATATGACACAAGTAATGAGATCCAGCTAGTGGATGCACACAAGAGGGGGATGTGGACTACAGCAGGTCACACAGTCTGACCCTTTGTACCATTTGCCGTTGCAGACCATGTCTGTAGGGGTGGGGTTGGAGAGGAGATTTTTAAAAAAAGAATCTGGAGGACATTAGGGATGACTTTGAAGATTATATACTGTGAACTCCTGCACAGAGGAAAAATCCTTTGTTCTAGAGTCCCTGTGTGGAATTAGGGAGAGCTTGTGGGAAATGACCGAATCGGAACAGTTTCATGAGTTATTTAAAATGATAATTTATGATCACCATTGAGCTGAGGAGTTTGAATTCGCATTAGAAAACCTTCAACATATGTTAGTTAAATACAGCAATTCCATCTTGTTTAAACATAATAGACACTGTGCTGAGTCACTCCCTATTGCTTTATGCAGAGCATGCTTTGTCTGTGCCTAAAGAGTATTGCTAAAGAGACTGCTGAGTAGAGAGGGCTTTAACAAAGCGATCTCAAAGTAAACACTGACATTTGTTACTGCCTCTGTTCAGCACTGCTGAAGGTCCCCGGAAACTTGGGAAATTGAGCTGTCAGATCTACCAAGAGAAAATGAAACTTTGTTCTATGGCTTCAGTCTCTTAGGAAAGTTTTTCAGGTCATTTAGCATTAGTATTGTGAGGAGGGCTTATTATTATTTTCCTAAAAATTATTGCCTCTTGTTGATAAATATAGAGTGACAACTTGGCATTGCTATTAGCCCATTTCTGTTTGGCTAAGGCACTGCCTTAAAAACTGACAACGCATTTTGCAGTCGGCTTCTCTCGTCCATCAGCAGGACAGGATGACTGATGTGTGTCAGATGTAACCACTGTATCAATCGACTTGTAAATTGTAGTTAAGCAGATTCACAGCATCACTTGGCAAGTAAGCACAAAATGCTCTGGGAAAAAGATTCCCTTCTTGCTGTTTCCAAGCATAAACATAGCTGCTGTTTAAAAAAGATAAAGATCCAGGGGGAAAATGAAATGCCAGTGAAGGCAACATTTGACCCTTCGAAACTGTTGATCTGGGCTTGATTTGAGATTTTGGGAGCCTAATTTGAGAGGAGGGAAACCTCAGCATTTATAGATGTCTTATTAACACTTTCTTTGGACTGCTGCTCTCATGAGTTTTTATAAAATGTGTATGTCATAATGCCAAGCGATTTCAGAGATATACCAACAGTAACTCTTCATCCTGAAGAAATTGGTTCTAAATCAAAAAAACCAAACCACCTCCTAATTTTCATAGTGATTTTCAATTCCATGACTAAGGGCCTGGAAAAGGCTTTGGAACTTAAAAGTGGGAGTGGAGCAGTTCTGACTGGTTTTGCTCCCAGTATTGCATACTGTTTGAAGCTGGGAGAATAGAGAGCAGCCGTTACTGGTGTACTAGTATTTCAGTAGTATTCTTCATTTTCTGCTGGGGACTCAGTTAAGCAGGTTTTAACCGTTCCTTATTCGCGCTCCGTCAGCCAACCGAGCAGGCAGATCAGTGCATAATAAAAGGTTGAGGATTGGTGTCTGATTTCACAGCTCAACTGCTCCTCCAGTAAAAGTATAGCCGGGAAGATACAGCTAGTCTCGCCACAGCCCTAGGCGATTAAACTGTGTAGCTATGGTGGTAAAAAACGGAACATAGATTTAGCGTAAATTCATGTTTACACCTTCAGGCAACTGTACTGTGAACACTGGATATAGGACAGTTTCAGTGCTTATCAGTACTGCTTGCTGAATATAAAGGGGTATTATGGCCTCTAGTATCAAGTCCTGCAATCTGCATGCAGGGTTCTTTAAGACAGTAATCTCTTTTCCATTGGTTCCTATGCTCAAATGGATGAGGAGTGAAAGACTAAAGGCCGAAACATGCCAAAATCCAACATTTCTCTGTAGAGAGGTGGATATGCAGCAAGAAAAAGCCACCCTTTATTACAGAGATATGTTATTTAAAGCTGACTGTTCTTACTAAATTAATGGAAACTTTATTGCATGTGAAAAAAATTGTTTTATTTGGAACCTTAATTTTTTTGGCTTTACATATGTTTTAATCAGTAGACTTTCCTCACAGGTACAGTCAGTACTTCTGCCAAGCTGTGAGCTCTGATATTGCCAGGATTCTATTTAACTAGATGTCATTTGATTTATAATTCAGTGACTCTAATTTAAGAATCTAAGCCTCGGATAACAGAACAGGTCCCAGGTAGAGTAACTTCCTATGTAAATTCAGCTTAGTAAGTAACCAGGGAGCTGGTTCTGCATTTGAGATGGATCAAAACACCAGGAGTCAAGTATTGGCTGCCTAAATGTACCTCCTGTTGGTGGAGTGACATTTGGACAAGCAATACGAGGTATAAGATATAGTTCATCTGAAACGGCAGCTTTTTCTTGTGGGTCTGCAGAAGCAGAGCAATCTGCAAGAACTGGAAGTTGCAGTGCTGCCCTGTCCAGCAGCGAATTTCAACCCAAAGCAAAGTTCTGTTCTCTGCCGCAGAAAGCAGCACACCAGATAAACATGCTCAAGCATCTGCTCATCCTGAAAGAAACGTACAAGCAGATTCTGCACCTTGACTTGTGCGCTGTCGTAATGTGTGCGTGAACACTGTGACGTGAATGTTCAGTTCGCGCTTGCCTGCGCAGACTGACTGGTGTAAATTGTGGGTCGGTGTTTCCTTCCCTTTCTTTCCATGTGCCACGTGTTGGCAGTAATGCGTTGGCGTTGTATTCACTTTGGTTTATTAAAGCCAAGCAAACGATGAAATTTACATCTCGGTATCATTTTATTTGCAAATCCACCTATGGTAAAACCAATGTTTTTGCTCCATATCAGATATGAATAGGCAGTCTTGGAATCTCAGTGAAATGCATGATCATGGATGCAAACTAGAAGTTTTTGTCTTTTACTAGTGGATCTTCCTAATAAAAGAAGTTAATGGTACTCTGAAGTCAGGACTGGTTTGTATCTGGAGCCTAGGATGTCTGCTGTGTACTGTAACATAGGGAACACCGAAGAGCTGTCTGTGGGGAAAGGATTTAAGTGCCGGGAGCGCCAGGAGAAGCCTGCGGAACTTGTGTCACAGTTCACAAGATGGCACCTGTTATGCAACGGATAGGTGAAGTTTTTTCCTTTGAGCAATAAGAACACGGAAACCCCTGTAATCAGAGGGACCAGTGCGCAGGGTGAGCTTGTGCTGCCTGCTGCTGGATGCTTTGTAGCAAAGGGTGGTACATCTCCTGCTGGAAAACTGCATAGTATCGTGCAAGGAAAAGAAAGTCTTTCTTATGGAAAAACTGGAGAACAAAAGTAAGAATATTGTTATGCTGCTGTGGGAGTCCTTGCTGTGTCTGTATCTTGAAGAATGGTTTCAGTTTTATTCCTTCTATTTAAAAACAAAAACAAACAAACAAAAACCCCCAAAAAACAACAAACAACAAAACAAAAATAACTGGACAAAGACAAAAAGGGCAGTTGATGATAGATGTTGTGTAGATAATGATGCAACTGCTTGTAACAACCTAGCAACAAACTCTGTTTGAATTTGCTTAGTTAGGACTCCTGTATCATAGATGGAAGATTGAAAGCTATAAAGGGCTGACATTGCTCTGCCATGCAGTAGAAAGACATTTAGTTAAAATCAGTTTATGAAACAAAAATGACTTTTAGTAGAAGAGTCTCCAATGCCTTTTGTACCTTTTCTGCATCATCATCTCAGTACCTAGTTTTATGTAAGGTCTTGCTTGTTGTACCATTGAATCCTGATTAAACAGTACTTCACTGAGCCAATGGCAGTCAGTGGACAGGACATTTAAGACTTGCCATGCGCCTTTTCGGGGCAGGTAGGTACCAGCTCCTCTACATGTTGGCTTGAGCCCCTTCTCTGACACGTTAGTCACACAGGGAACAGAGTAGCCGCTGGCAAATTGTTAATCAAATTGTCACAAAACTGTGTGGGCGGTAGGTGGGTTATAGACAGCTAACACAAGGGCATGGAGGAGAGAAGTGAGTGTTCACACGTTACTTCTGGCAAAAAAGAGAAAGGAGATCAAATGTTCTATAACTACAACTCTGAGTCAGAAGCTGTCTGGCTATAGCTAGGTATCAGTGCCACGTCCACCACTTAGGTGAAACTGGTGAAAATTCTCACCATGCAGTTTCCAATACAGATTTGGAAAATTAAGCTATTTTTATACACGAGGAGGAACTATTTTAAATGTTTCTTCTATCCTGTATACTCTCTTCAGAAACCATTTAATCCTCCTAAAAGCTTATTTTTAGGGACATTGTCTGTGTTTTGAAAGTATTAAGAATAATCTTTCCTTGGAATTTGATGTCTGTTTCGGGAGCGAGTTCTCACCTTCATAATTTTGAGCTGGCTAACAGCTATCTGCTTTGACTGCATATCTTCATGCTTTGAAACTAAACCAGCCGCAAATCCTTCTGATGCTCAGTTCTGCTCAGGGAGCAACAAAAGACATGAAAATTTCATCATGAATAAATGAAAGCTTTTTGGTTACTTTAAGTAACAAGTTTTCTCTTGTGGAGAGGTTTGATTTCAGAGGCTTGTTTAGGGCGTGATTCAGCATGAGGACTTCAAAGGGGTGAAGGTGTCGATGTTTGGAAGCCTGGTGAATATTAGTAGGGTTGCCTGCACAAGGCTTGGTCATGAGCTGGCTTGGGCTGCCGTGCTGGCAAGCGATGGTCTCTTTGGCGCATGTTGTTCCCACATTTTCCCCTCTTTCTGAGGGCTGCTGCTGCTTTTCTGTGTGTTTCCGAGGAAAGGTCTGTGCCTTAATTGCTCTGGGTTTGGGGGTTGTTTTGATGCATTTGCATTTCTCTCATGAGTACATTTACCTTCTCTCATTTGCTTAGAGGTTTCTGTGAATACTGAACTAGTCTATGGTAAGACAGTAATCATTATAGAGGGCTCCTTTTGCTGTGGCTCAAGGAATGTAGATTACTTTCAGAAAACATTTCATTTCCCATACTGACAGAGGTATGTGCTCTGCTTATACCTTTGGTTTGAGGAGTTCATTCTCAACAATGGCAACAAATACTAGAGACGCCAAGACATACAAAATGTCAATGTCAGAAATATCCGCATATGTGTCATGGTATTGCTGTTTGCCAAGGGCTGATGCCTGTGAAAGCAGTACCTCTGAATAAGAGATGATTGATTTGGTTCTGAACTGTTTCACTAAAATAACTAGAATAATATAGAAGTTAAGCAAAATTACAGTGCTTCTGAACTAGATTTGTGTCTATGTAGGTTGTCTATTGCCGTTTTTCCCCTAGAGCTTGAGTCAATGGAAGGATTCTCCATCTTTCTGGAGTTTTGATTTAGGCTCATCATGTTTTTGTTGACCTGAATTTGTTGTTCCCTGGAAGCTGGAAGTTTGCTGATGTTGACGTATTTTGATACATATTTTAATTGTCAGTTAAATACCTTAGAAAAAGTGGATGCTTTTAAGCAAATCGTTAGCAAGAGGAAGCTTTCATATGAAAATTCAAACTTTGCGTGTATTTGTGGTCTTGAAACAGTGACAAAAATCAAACTGTTTCTCTGATCATAGATTTCAATACAACTGATTTCCCTGGGCTAGCCAGGGTTTCACTTCCATGCTGCCATCTTTGAGGAGAAATCTTTAGGAAGAGGGTGTAGGTACAGTACAGAGTGGTATCTAGGGACATTCTCATTCAGTTTCTAACACAGTCACTATTTATCCTCTAAGTTGTAATATCTTAAAGCACTACAGAGCCATTGAAAATTCTTGCGAACTCATTTGACTGCTGTTATTCCGGTTTCCGTAATGTGTCGTGGGAACAGGCTTAACCCAATGGCAGAGAGGAAGGACTTAGTTGCAGGGAAGCGATACCAGAATTTCGCCTTAAATTCTGTTCTTCATGTATCCAATTTGCTGCATGTTGCAGTACTTGCTCAGAGCATCTGCTTTTTATTGCCTGCCTTTTCTATTCTTACTATATTTTTGCTGCTGTTTCTCTTAAACTGTACCATGTTAGCACTATCTACATAATTTCATAGCTTGTATACCTTCATAAACTTACTGTGCAAAGTATTATTTCTTGCAAGCTGTATAGATTTATTTCTCTTAAATATACAAATTTTAAATTGTCCTCAGGACTCATGCTATTTGTTCTTAAATTGAATCTTATTTTTCGTAATCCAGTTCCAACTGATCGAGTATTCCTCATATTATACTGACAGAAATAAACACAGAGCTATAAGTGCTATCTTGCCAGGGAATTATATGAGCTTGTAATAGCTGCATGCAACTGAATTTTCATTTTACTTTATTTATTGGTGAGCTATCCTAGGATTTTGAATTGTTTCCTCACTTTTGTTTGCATTTATATGTATTTCTTCAATAAAAAGAAATCTCCTGTTATTTCAGGCCTCATCAACCTTCCTGAAAAATAACGTGAATAATAGTAGTATAACCAAAATTGAAATACATAACTGTAGCTTTCAGGCCTGCAAGAAACCTGTGCTAAACCAACAAGTGTTCAGAGCAGAAGGTGGCTTGTAATTGCAGCTGTGCATTGAAACTGCATTTAGAAAACATTTGTTATAGTTACAACATATTAACAAGTACCAGGGTACATTAAAATTTATTCTCAGTAAAGCAAACTTAGGGTTACAATGCTTTTAGGAGGAACTACCCAAGTCACGGGCAGCGCATGGCATGCTGCTCTGGTAGGAGATATGGGAAGGCTAGTTACCATATATATCATGGCACAAGGTATAACATACTAATAATTGGCATACCTATCTTTATCAGTTCTTATCTTTTAACTCATGGATGTAGAATACTAATAGCACAATATGGCTATTAGCAGGAAGGAAAAATGAGAATGCTTTTGAGAGCTGGGCGATGCTGTATGGCATTCATCTTGGGGCTAGGGAGGAGTCAGGTGGGTTTCCTAAGGCTGTTTAAAGCAGAGGGGTGTGCAGCCATGGTTTTGCTTGTATAAACTTTTTACTTTCCACAACAGTGAAATATTTACTTTCCGAGTCAAGACTGTCATGTTAGAGTAACAGCTGACCATACAAAGGAGATTTTATGATGTTGGCCCAACACACACATTTCAGTATTTCTGCCTATATATGTCTATACCCATATATAGGTGAAAATACTAAATATATGTAGGCCTGTATGTAACATATCAAAGACTGGACAAAGTATGTTCTGGTCTTTTTATGAAAGAGAATACATGCAGATACTAGTTAAGTTTACAGTAAGCATGAGATACCAATTTATTCCAAAAAGAGTATATTTCAAAGATTCACGTCATTGTTACTAGTAACACGGTAACGACACTTCTGTTTGATTGTTTTCTGAAGTCTCAGTCCTAGAAACTTGAATATAACTTAACTTGTCAAAGCATTTTGGGGTAGGAGAGTGAAAGGTAGTTAAAATGCATTGCTATTAGCATAACATAAATGCTGTGCCATAAACAGTTCTTGATTCCAGTTAGTTATTTATTTAGATTTGTGCTTAGCTCCATTGTAACTGATGCCATGGAGTCACATTAGAAGTTTTTTCTACAAATAGTGTGCTCTGTTTCTGTAATAAGGCAGGTAGACCACTCTGGAGAAATAAATCTGAAAACAATCATTGATCAAAAATGATGTAGTACAATCAATCTTTCTGTGCCTGAAAAAAAAAAGAAACAGGCTACATTCCTGTGTCTGAGCTTTTGTCTTTAATTTCAGTTAAAGAAAATATTGGAGAATATTGGAGAGTTTTAGTGGTGGTATGTTTCAATGATGGAGTGCCATGGGAGTAGGTTTCTGTGAGATTTCTAGCACAAGGCTTTTTGCTTCCGTTGGTGCAAACCAGGAGTCATTGGAGACATTATATGAGGCTGTTTTGAGTGGAATTACAGCCCAGCTGGGTTTCTCTGAGCATCCAACAAAGACAGAAACTTTTTATTTCTTATCTGAACTCAGCTGAAATTTTGTACTTTGAGGTCTACCGATCATTATTACCCATACCCAAGGGTAGTACTGATTTTCCAAGATATGTGAGGGTGTTTACTGTCTATTACAGTGTCAGGATGAACTCCTAAAACTGTGAGACCTCAGTGATGATTATCATTACTCTGCAGATTCTGTTCCTGATTGTCTTTTAACACTCCTGGGTGAACGTCCCTGAGAGACTTGTGGGTTACTTGAAGCTTCTGCCTCAGTAAACCTAAAGTAATTCCACTCAGGAGATAAATAAGCAATGTCAGACATCCTCATCTTAGCGCTTTTCTTTGTGATTACATTTTGAAAGTATTTATTTAACTCTTGATTTGTTTTGTCTTTTCCTTCAACTTGATTTCACAGCAGATACTGCAATAACCTACTCACTTCACTGACTCTTTGAGGGTTAGGAAATATTTAACAATTCAGTTGAACAGATATAGTTGGGAATATTCTAGATTTCTTCTTGCATTGCTTACATTATTCCTCTTCAGGCAACATCTCCCCGTATTCTTTCCAGGTCTTTATTGTTCAGCATTTTGAAGCTTCTGCTTGGCATATTAAAAAAAAAATTTCCCTTTGAAAAAAAGTTCCTCTGATTTCTTACATTGATCCTTCCTGCTTGTGCATCTTTGATGTTAGTGTTATATCTGTTTCCTATAACCTCAGCAAGTACACCACTTCTAAAAAAAAAATAACTTTTCCCTTATGTTCTAATCTTTTGGGGTCTTGAATAGCCATTCCAGACTTCTATTTATTTTTCTACTGTGGAATCTCATGCCTTTAGACACGTTCAACTGCAAAATAAATATTTGTGTAATTTTACATGATATGACATTAATATGCTGTCCTGGGTTTGGCCAGGACAGGGTTAATTTTCACCGGACTCCAGGAAGGGGCACAGCCGGGGGGTGGGGGCTGACCCCACCTGGCCAAACAGAGCCCGGTATTCCATACCCTGTGATGTCACGCTGGGTTCCGGTGGGGGGGGAGGCGGCGTGGCGGGCATGCTCTCGAGGCTCAGGAGCGTGCGGTGCCGGTGCGGTCCGAGAGAGCGGGTCTGTTTTTGTCGTGTTTTCTCCTTATCTGTATCGTTGTTGTTCCTGTTTTCCCTCTGTTTGCTGTTCTGTTAAACTGCCCTTATCCCGACCCACCAGTTTCTGCCTGTTTCTTTTCATTCTCCTCCGCACGCCGGCGGGGGCAGGGGCGGCCGCGTGGCGCTTTTGTTGCCGGCGGCAGCCGAAACCAAAACATATGCTTATCCCTTCTACTAACTCTCATATATATTTCTTGACTCACTGAATCTAGAAGTGCATTGGCAGCTCCTGATACACAACCATTCTCTCTCATGGCTTGTGCTAGTGAGATTTCAAAGTGGTTTACATTAAATATGATTCAGGACCATGGATTTCAACAATGAAAAATTTTCTTATATCCAATAAATAAAATTTTTCCAATAAATGACAGATTGTAAATTTATGTTTTGAAATTTATTTCTAAGTATTATGGTTTGTGAAATAGGCAGAGTATTGTCTGACTTTAACTTAGTCCCTGCTCTCAGTAACACATTTGTGTTTGTTTTTTTTTTCCTGTGTATAATAGGAATGTATTTCTGCTGTCTAGAATAGGAAGTGAAAACCCCTTTCATAACTGTCAGATTCACCTGTGCAATAGAATGGGGAAAGGCCTCGGACACCACTTCCCGCTTGACAACAGCTGCTGGAGGCAGAATTCTGCTATTGTAGGACTCTGTCATTCTTTGTAGGCCTGGCAACAACCTTCAGGAGAGTCCTTATTCTAGAGAAGAATTGTAATACATATCTCTGTTAGAGAAGTGAAAATCTGTTCATGGTTTAAATGGCTTTCTGTTAAACCGTTGTCTTCTATAAACTGATTTCAATTTGCTGACTGCTCAGCCTTACGTATCCCTATGTTTTCAGCCCTTTTCAAAAGCCTTCAAGACATAGTTTAATTTTCATTAGAGATGTCTCATGAGAATGTGGAATCCACTTGCCAGAATATCTGAATGTTTGCTTCATTCAGGAACTTTTTCTGCTTGGGTATTGATTGTTTAGATTGGCTTCTGTTGAGGGAACCCAGATGAAGAAATAAAAAGGCTGCAGCAAAAAATACCCTTCATCATTTTAGATGTGGCAGGCTTGGCATGTTCCTCAACTTCCAACCTAATGGGTGCTACAGAGAGTTGGAATGTCTTGGCTGGTTGTGAAAGAATCCTCTCCCTGAACTCCAGTTTTGTCTCTGATAACTTGTCCTTCTTGACTACCCGGCAGCTCAGAATGACTCTGTCAGGGACTTTGTGGTTAGAGAGGCACCAGCACTCCTGTGAATTGTACGTGGAAAAGGAAAAACCTTACGAGAAAGAACTACCACTCTAGGAAGAAACACATTCACCAGTCCACCCAGTCCCATGGTTTTGGAACTTCTCTCTTATGTTCCAGATGTAGCAAAATTCAAGGCAAACTTTTCGTGAAACAGTGCATGAATATACAGGCTCTATAGATTCATCAAATGCAGGTGAAAGAAGACAATAATTTTTGACACCCTCCCCCCCCCAAAATGGATCTCCTCTTAAAAGTTTTCCCTCCGTGCAAGCAGGAGAGAAATTTTCAAGTAATTTTCTTTTCCCGAGTTTGTGGTTTAGGGAGAAAAACCACCAATACCAGATTTCCTTTCCATTCTGCTTTCCACTAGAAGGAGGAAAGATTTCTTCTTGTGTCTGGTACTTCCCTCCCTGGCCCACTGCTCCTTATGAAGTTCTTGCTTTGAGGCCCACCCTTTGTGGATCTGAATATTTTCTGCATGGAGCTGAGAATCCCTTGATATCCCCAAAACCTTAGAAGATACAAGCTGCTTGCAGAATCAGACCCTTATACACACGAGAGTTCCTTAGCTTTAGTTTTCTGTTATAAAGCCTTATGCTTATGCTGAAAATGTATGATGACAAGGGACCTGTTTTGAATCTTTTTTGAAGTCTCAGATGGTACACTGAAAATAGGCTGTACTGTACCATACGTTACCTTGATTTATGTGAAACATCACATATTGATGCCTTTATAGACAGCAACTTAGTGTTTCAGAGGAGTCTGCACGTTACAAAAAGGGCAGCAGGTGTTATTTAGACTAAATTGACCTTGAAATTGATTTCTTTATTTTATGACTTACTGAGACGAGATTAATACTTTTTTTTTCCTGCAGCCTGAAACAATTTACATGGTAATAGAAGGCATAGTCAGTCAAATAAATTGCTGGAAGTAGTAGTGTTCCAAGAAAGAAAATATGGATCTTACTTGTATTGATTCTTTCTATCCCCAGGGAGTATCTAAGACTTTTAGCCCTGGACAAAGACTGCCAAAATTTATTTTTCGCATTAAAGGCAGAAGAATGGATAGTAATGTCTGCAAGCTGACATTTACTCTAAACTTCCAGTTGGAGGGGTGGAGAGGAGGGTGTGCCCCATATAAAATTTAGGGAGCATTTTAATGCCATTTCATAATTTCTGTAAGGTCAGATGGATAGAAGGGGAAATTGTAAGAAGTGTCTGGAAAGACTGATGCGTAGACAGCACAGGTCCCCTTGTAACAGAGTAGACCTTGATAATAGCCTGTAAATGGTTGTTGCAGTACCACCTTTGAGTACCAAGCAGAAATCACCTGAAAATACAAATGCTCGTGGAAACAAGTGACCTAAAAAAAATTACCTGGAGGAGGCACTGATAGGAACATGAAGTATAGGTCTATAGAGGGAGAAAAGAGTTTTTTATTGTGCTGCCATCAATGCTGATATTCCCTATAGACTCCAGGACAAGTACATAGTTAGACACTTAGTTAGTGGCATAATACTTTGCATAACCTGAACGCATATGACCAATTATGTTGACATATTACCTGAAAATGAGTGTGAATGCAACTGCACAGAACAGGTTTTTGTTTGTTGTAAAAACAGAAATATAGTATAGGAAAATGTCTTGCGTATGAAAATCATTGTGACCATCCTGGGTCTGGGAGTAGAAAATTCATCTCTGTTGCCTATCAGAAAGCTGCAGCTGAATGCTGTTATTGCAGCTGTAGTGAATGTCTGATTATTTCCATCTTTGTAATACAAGAGGGAGATTGGTGTTTGGCAGATACCAGTCTGTCCAGGGCAGGCTTCTGGCACTACTGAGGAAGGGGCTCGGGCTCTTGCTAACAGGCTTAGATTAGTTTGGAGTATTGCTGGAATTCTCTGTCCCCCTAAAAATAACCTTTGTCTGAGGAGTTTTGCTAATTTTGCTTTTATTTTCTGGCTCCATGTGCCCTGGATTATCACAGGTGGCAGGCGCATCATATTAACATGGAGCACATCACAAGCTTTCCAAGTAGGTGTTCCATATGCATCATGGGTCCAAAGTTGTTTATTAATTTGTTACGGGTTTACAGAGCTGTGCAATGCTTGGAAATAAGCTAGGGTGGTGCAGGGGATGAGTATATTTGCAAAATACCTGTTTAAAATGGCATATTTATTTGGAACTTGGGGTATTGCCTTCTGGAAGAGAGTGGGTTGCAGAGAATCGGAGAATAAAATCTGCTGTCTCTTTGTATGTCTGCCAGCCTGCTTCTTCCAGAGAGTATCCAAGAGCAACACCTCTGCAGAATGGTTAGCTTGTGGGGTTTGAATTCTTGCAGTGCCCTTTACAAGTACTGTGGAGCTATGATCTAAGGTCAGCCATGCAGACTACTGTATGATAGCTCTATAACAAGAGAGAGAAGGCTAATTAAAGACAGACTGGAAGGTAGCGGGCACTGAGTACGAATAGTTGAACATACATTCTGCTGTATCTCTATGTACATGCCATCTGTATGATGTGTAGAATAAAGCAGGAGTAGTAAAATGGGTATGGGGTGGCTGAACCGTGGGTGGTGGCAAGAAGACAGAGTAACTAAGGTGAAGGAAAACATTAAAGTGGAGAGTGACATGAGGAAACGTGAAGAAAACCTGAAAAGATAGAAAATGCACAGCTTATCAGTGATACAGCAGTGAGTAAAGCTGTGGAAGCACTATTATGTGGATACTAGAAAACAGAACAGATGATTAGGTTGCTGCTTTTGTTTGACATCAGTCTCAGAGGGTGCAGCTTCTCAGAGTGGACAAAAGTGACTGCTGTCCTTTGTGGGAAACAGGTGCAATTGAACTGTAGGAATTTGTCTGTTGGCTCATTGTGATGGTAGTTTGGCATCTATATATGTCTCATAAAGCTTCTTTCTTGGCATTTCCTATGAAGAAGTCAGTGTATATGATGGCTAAGAGGAACAGAGAGCAACTGATATCCCTGTTTCTGCTTTTCAGGAGCTAGCATGCTAAGTGGATGCTCACTGCATAAAAAGGTCCTATTGTGACTTGACCTGTAACATGTGGAGGAAAAGTTAAAAATAACGAGAATGTTTTTCATACCACTAGAGGTGTTAATTTTTTGTAGCCCATGAATTCTTTTCATGTGTCAGTGGCAAATATAATATGTTTTCAGCTGCTGTGTTTCTGCAACAGGTGTCTTTTGAGACAGTTTACAGACATTAAGCTTGTTTTTAGGTGAGAAGGTGGTATAGTCCTCCATATATTAATGGGTAAACTGGGATGCAGAGGAGTGAAATGCTGAAAGATCACGCAGTGAAGTACCAAAGAATTACTATCAACTCCCTGAAATATGTTCTGTCTCCTGGATTATAGGTCATCTCTTATAAACAAAAAATCTAGAAGCTTAATATTTGAAGGCGTACTTGAAAATGGTAATAATAGTTTAAAGAGGTTCCCAGCAGCTACCTCTGCTGTCTTTGCCAGACATGCCTCAATTTCATCTTGTCAGACTTCCATGCCCAAATGTTAGGAGGAGTTGCATAACTTCACTTCCACATGCAGATCTGCTCATATTGACAGGAAAGGCAAGACAACAGGAGGCTAGCCCTGGGAAACCTTTTCAAAATATAAATATTAACTTACTGGCTGTATTCATTAGAGAAGAGACAAAAATTTAACACGCCAACTACTTTCTAACATGTCCTTCTAAAAATAGTTCTGTTTTAATTACTGACTTGAGTCTTGCAATGTACCTGATTTAGATACTGTGGCACTTCTACTACCTATTTAGAAACCTCTGTAAGCCTTTGTTTCTATTCTGTATTAATAATTATAGGTATTTTTCTGCATTCATGTCTCTCCAGCTGTAACTGCAAAGCCTTCAGACATGTGCAAGCCCCAAACTGCCTTGTGTCCACACTTGTGGAATGCCTGTTTGGATGTAGGAGAAGCTTCATGAGAGACAGAAAACTAGGAATTTTACATTGCTTTAGGTTAGACCGAAATGTAGACCTGTCTGCAAGGGTGATGAGCCAGCACGGCCACGAACTTGCTCGCCTGCACAGCCTATGCTGCAGTGGTTTGCAACACCACCATATGGCTGTTGCCAAGCAGTCAGATAAACCAAAGTCCTTCTAAGGGAATATAAAGTAATTTTTCATAAGATACCAAGAGAATTTTGGGAGGCTGAGAAATTGTCATCCAGACTTCTGTGGCGAGGCTGTGCAGACCTAGTTCAGGAAGTGTACTGGACTTCTTTGCCCGAGCTTCTGAAGGACAGTGGCTTTATCATCCTGTCCTTCCCACCCGTGCTCTTCTAAATTAGGGCTAAGAATATTAGCCTTCTTGGGGATCGTTATAGTAAAACCAAAAAAGTGGGTGATTTAGCAAAAAGGGTCTAATGCATAAGATGAATGACAATGAAAATCTCTGTAATCCAATGTTTTACTAATGGCTTCTCTGAGCCTAATTATTGTGGTGCTCAACGCTGATCTCTACTCTTGTAGAAAGTGCAAACTATTCTGTTTAATCTGTTGGGGTTTTTTTCCCCCCCCTCCTTTCTCTTTTCAGGACTGTAAATCTGATGGTATGACTCTGGTTTCCAGTGCCAAGAACAGTCCTCAAGGTCCAGTGAGTACAAGCATTTTGCTGAATAGATTCGATTCTGTAACTGAGTTTGATCTTCTTTTAAATTGCTTTAGTCATCAATCACTGGAACCAATTTTTACCTGTGACACCTTGCTGCTTTTGAAGTGACTGTATGTGAATTTGCTTAAATGCTCTTTAATACTTGATTTTTTCCTGAATGTTTGACGTTAATATATAGTATAGCAAAGATCTGTCTTACCAAACTGATTGCAGTGTAAGTTCATTAACTGCCTGGTAAATCTATCTTGTGTGCTACTAACTGTATCGTATCGATGTACAGACTTGGCTTCGGGTTGCGTCTCACTGCTGTGCAGAGAAGGATAGCATCTGAGCATGTTGTAGGGTAGGGTACAACTGCAAGCCCCCTTGCAATTCCATATTTTAATGGTGTCCCCAACTGAGGGTAGATACAGAAAAAGAAAACAAAGTTTGGGCAAGTTTGGTGGCATGCGAGACCAAAGTGTTCACGAGAGTAATGCTGCTGATTGCTTGAAAGCTGAGCAGCACTGGACCAAGAGGAGCTACCTTATATTGGCTTAAAGAATAGAAATAAAAATCTTGTCTGTCTCTACACTGTACCTATCCTTCCTCATTTTCCATATAATGTTATCACTTGGCAGGAAATAAGTGTACCATAAAATAAGTTTATGCTAAGGTGTTATAGGCCTGATTTACAAAGGTGCTGATGATGTGTAACTCCGTTTGATGACACTGAAGTTCATCATTCACTGCAGTCAAGTCCCTTTTAATCCTTTTTTTGTCTCTCTAAAACACAAATATCATGCCATAGGGCCTTTTCTAGTGCCTCTGGTTGGATGACGCCAGTAATTGACATCACTCCATGCACTTTTGAGTTTTGGTTTTTTGTGGTTGGTTATTTTCTTCTGATTATCTAAACTGTATTCCCTCGGAATTGAGGCTGTAGGAATGTGGATTTATGTCAGAATAAGGAAATACACAATATTTGAAGTGCTTGGCAAACCGTTTTTTCCTGTTTGCAGGCATGACTAAAGCAATTTTAAACAAGAGTCTTAAACATTCAAAGTTTCTTGAAAGGAGGAGGTTGTTGGACTGTCTTTCAGTTTGACATCATTGCCTTTTGAAACTGCTTAGTCACATTAATGCAGATATAAAAATATCTTGAAAGATCAAAAGATATAAAAAGATTTTTAATTTATCTGATGATGATGATGATTTGACAGAATTGTTTTTTACCCCATATACTGAGTTTTGGAAGAATATCTTTCAATAGTTCTTTCCGCACTGATACTGATGCTTCCTGCTAGAACAGCTTTCAAAAGCTTTAATAGCTACGGAAAAGTTGTAGCCTTTCTGTTAGTTTGTCAAAAGTTAACCTGTAAAATAATGTTGTGAGAGGTGGAGGCTTATTTTTAGAAACTTGTTTTTGTGCTTCATATATTGGCATTGAAATTAGGTTTGTATTGGTTAAAAATGAATGTTTTGAAGAATGGTGTAGTATTTTTCTGGCAATGTACTTTCCGAAATAGGAAATGGTCCGCTACAAGTGTAGAACAAGTTTTTATTTTATGTAGAAAAGCTCCCTCTTCCCTTTAAAAAAAAGGGGGAAAGGTGGAGGGCTGGGGTGGGAGCTTTAGAGAATTTGTTGGCCGAACTGAACCTGGAGGTTCTAATTTTTTTTAACTTTATGATTGAATCCTTTGGTTGCTGTTGCCTGTAAGAAGGCATCCTCAGACATCAAAGTATTTAATTCAAAAAAAGGATTTCAGATGTCTTTCTTGAGCCTCAGTAACTTATGCCTTTAATTATGGCTTTTTTGCTTATTTTTGGGTGAGGAGAGGAGTTATAAAAGCAAGTTAAGCAGTGTATTTTGATCTACTGAAGACAGTTGTTATGAGAAAAGGGTTTCATGTTTTCCATAATATTTCTAATGCCACACAACCATGGCATAAAAAATAATGAGTTAAGAGTTGAGCTTATTTCTCTTGAAATTACAGTGTCTCTGTTGTTGCTTGGAAAATTGTTTGCTGTGATCGATGGGAAGGAATACACAGATTTTTCAAATGTGTTGCCAGATCATTGCTTATAGAACAATCTGGTAATAAAAGGAGAGTTGACAGATGAGAATTCAAATGGATCCGAGAATGAATTATTGAATGCCCCAGTTCCAGAGCCTTGAAAGGCTTATTTCCAGGGTGTTTTTTTTAATAATTGTTGGCTGCTTTTCCTGCTCTTGTTGACAGATCCTATATGAAAGTCTAATGCAGCTGAAACCCATAGCCCGGCAGATCGCCAGGCTGGCCAATGGAAATGTTCCCTACCATGGATGGCATGCCCAGTTTATGAATGGTGGTTGGCCAGTTCGCTCTTTTTTGGGAGTTTTGTGAAATTCGCAAAATCCGTGAGTTCTGTGTTCTGTGATTGCTGCTCAGGGACTGACTGCAAGTCAGTCATCAGGTGGTGAGAAAATTATGTTGTATATAGTTTGTTTTGCATATTCACTGTTATCATTAGTAATAGTATAGTATTTCCTTTGTTGTCTTATCAAACTGTCTTTATCTCAACCCCTGACTTTCCCCTTCTGTCCATTTCTCCTCTCTATCCTGCTGGGGGGATAGGGAGGGGTGAGCGAGTGACTGTCTAGTGCATCGTTGCCAGCTGCTGGTTTAAACCACGACAGTGTAACTTAATGATAAATGAAATGAAGATAAACCAATTATTCTTATGTTCAAACTCCTGTAATATATTGGCACCTGTTTCCTCTTTTATCAGTTAATGACTTGTGTGTTATTAATTTAGGTGCATACCTTGATGAATTTTAATCGTCGGGTTAGCCTTACCTAGAGTGGTAATCACACAGAATCACAGAATGTTCGGGGTTGGAAGGGACCTCTGTGGGTCATCTAGTCCAACCCCCCTGCCAAAGCAGGGTCACCTAGAGCAGGCTGCACAGGACCTTGTCCAGGCAGGTCTTGAATATCTCCAGAGAAGGAGACTCCACCACCTCCCTGGGCAGCCTGTTCCAGGGCTCCGTCACCCTCAGAGGGAAGAAGTTCTTCCTCATGTTCCGCTGGAACTGCCTGTGCTTCAGTTTGTGCCCATTGCCCCTTGTCCTGTCGCTGGGCACCACTGCGAAGAGTTTGGCCCCATCCTTCTGACACCCACCCTTGAGATATTTATAAGCATATATTAGTAATGGTGTGGATGTCTGCAAAGTTGTAGCTGTTATATTATTCTTAGAAAAGTAGGTCTCTAGCATAAATTGACAGGGGTTGACACTTTGATTTTTCATTGTTTAAAATAAAGTTTGGTGTCATGTTGGCTAGCAGTAGAGATTGAAACTAAGCAAGGCCTTGTTCTCTTAGCAGCCTTCCTTCCTTTCACTGTCAGATGTTCTTCTTCTGTGCTTTAGCCTAGGAGTCAAAAGTCTGTCTAAATATAAAATGAATAATCAATTTCCAATAGCTGGTGAATCTAGAGAGCTGCTGAAATGCCAGGTGAAGTTTGATAGAACATCCTTGCATCTTCTTAAATATTCATGGTTCTGGTGTGGCAAGAAAAGCTGGGGTTGGACAGCAGCTCAATACATAGAGGGAAGATACATCCAATGAAGAGGATGTCTATGAATAGAGTGAATGTCTTTGGAAGATTTTCTTTGCGTTGTGTTACTCATGAAGGATAAGCCAAACTGATGTTCGAAGGCTCTCTGTCCAGTTTGGACGCACACCTCTTCTACTTGGAAGATTAAGGAGGCCACCCTGTGGGTTAAATGGACTGAAACGGGGTTCTGTTAAAAGGATTGCAGAATAAGCAATGGAGAAAAACAAATGCCTTTGCTGCTGTTAGTAATATTCTACTTTCGGTACTTCTAAATACTGGAATTTACAGACACTGGCTTTCAGGAAGGAGCTTATGAGCATACTCCCAACCTGAGAAAAAGCAAACAGAGATTAGGGAAAAGGCTGTCTTTGTGTGAGAGTTGTATAAAAGCTGTGTAGAAGTTGATGGTTTTCACTGCTAGCAGTGCTAAATTGTCTGTGGGGTGGAGCGTGCTTCCATACACGGAATGCAAGAGATTGTCACGAATAGGGTATAAATATGCATTTCAAACAGCACTTCTGTAAATATCTACCTATATAATTTGAGTGAAACTAAAAGGAATGTGATAATTTCGCCCAGCTTTTCCTTTGAATCTTTTCCTTGGTTTTCAGTCAGAAGTTGCAAAAATGTGCTACTGGAAAGCAAATGAAGAAAATTATTGGTTTACATAAATATTTGCACAAGCAAGATTCTAGCTCTTGTATAGCTGCCCATCAAACAAATTCTATTTAGCTGTGCTATGAGAATTGCATACCGTTCATTTTGATGCTTCTATCATTCTCTTAGAGGCAAATAAATCAGTGCATGATTAGCATTAAAAGTATTTATAGTTTAGTTAATATTTTCTTTGGTTTTCTTTTGCATTCTGTTCATATTAACAGTCTTGGTAAAGTATCAAAGCCCGTAATTTAAAAAAAAAAAACAAACCCAAACCAGAAAACATGCCTCTAAAAACCATCAATACAAACTTTTGAGAATTCCAATGGAAAATAAATATAAATTAGAAAAAAAACCTCACAAACAGCCTACCCCTCTGCCTAACGGCCCCTTGTAACTCCCCTTAATAGTTTTGCTATCACTTTTATATATGCATTGCAATGTATATTAAGAGCCAACTTCAGAATATAAACTTTCTGCCACTTCTGAGGTGCCTTCCAGCAGGACAGTATGTATTGCATGATGGCAAGACCAAGATTTTAGGCACGACAGTAAACTGAAATCTCATCAGGGCACTTTCTGTGGAGTATTTTGTCACAGGGGAATGACAGCAGTGATGAACTCTGAGATTTAAAGTGTGATGACAAGATGCCATCTAGTGACAATTTTTAGGAAATTGTAGTTCACAATCTGTATTTACAGAAAAGTTTTCTTCTCTTTTTGAGGATCCAAAGATTGTACTTCAGAAATTCAACCATCATGTGTCTCAGAAGTTGTTTTTCTGGGAAAATGTTTTGGACTAGATCCAACTTCCGCTATATTGAATGTGGGACACTGGTAGTCAGTTCCTTTGCTGCCTTAGATTTGCCTCTGTTTTTGCTTTGCAAAGGCAGATACTGCCACTGCTGCCTCCCAAATCACCTGGTCTCGCTGGGAAGCATAAAAGGCATTTCTTTGTGAGTTCACTGGAGTAGGATTTCAGCAATTCTACTATTAACTGGCAGACAATATACATAATAATGGTTAAAGAAAAGCTATTTTGAACATAGAACATATAATTTTTTTTTAAATTTAAAAAAACAGATTAAACTTGTGAGTATTTGCATATTTTTTCTGTTCCTTATCGGATGAAAGAAAGATTTTTTTTTTTTATTTTATTATTATTATTAGTCAGTTGTTACTTAGAAATATCAGGCGCATAAAATGTCTGGAGTTTATCATCAGGACAGTTCTTTTACTGGGAAAGCACCAGTTTGACAGAAATTGAAATTATGTACCTACTATTGAAGGAATGCACTATGTTGGATGGTATGTATCTTTCGCTGGTAAAAGGCATCTGGTTTTCCTGGAGAGGGCCAAATCTGGTTTAGAGGATGCAGTCTTACGCATCCTGGGTAAATCATGTCTGATGGAGTTTCATTTTGTTCTAGAAATTATCTTTGTAGTGGGTTACCTGAGAGCACGCAGTGAACTGTGTCCTCTTGGCCATATAAGCATGAGTGTGCATGGAACGTGTGTGTCTATGTGCTGGCTTTGGCTGGAGTAATGTTCATTTTCTTCATAATAGCGGGCATGGGGCTGTGTTTTGCATTTGTGCTGGGAACAGTGCTGCTAGTTCAGGGATGTTTCATTTCTCGCTGAGCAGTGCTCACACAGCCTCAGGGCCTCTTCTGTGTCTCGGGCTGCCCCACCAGCGCTGGGGCTGGGGTGCACGAGAAGCTGGGAGGGGACATGGTCGGGACAGCCGACCCTGACTGACCAGAGGGATGTTCCACGCTGACTGACGTCGTACTCAGCATATAAACTATGGGGAAGGTTGGCTGGGGGCTGCTGCTCGGGGACTGGCTGGGCATCAGTAGGTTGGTGGTGAGCAGTTGTTTTCATTTGCACTGCTTGCATTTCTGGGGGTTTATTTCTCTTTATTATTTTCCTTTTCATTACAATTATTCTTATTATTACTACTCCATTTTATTTCCATTATTTAACTCTTTTTACCTCAACCCACAAGTTTTGTCACATTTTCCCTGCTAGTTCTCTTCTCGCATCCTGCTGGGAAGGGGAGTGAGTGGCTGTGTGGTACTCAGCTGCTGACTTGGGTTAAACCATGACACTTTATAGATGTCAAATGATGCAGAGTTTTACAGGGTATAACTTTGACATCTAAGAGTTCAAGTCAACAAAGTCTAGAACATGTCAGATATCTCTCTGAAACTGTCCATAATCACCATCATCTTATTTACTTAACAAATCAGAATGTTCTTATACTAACTACATTTCAAAAAGAGTGACTGCTTACAAAACGTGAGATAACTGAATAAGTGATTTCATGAATGTCCTTATGTCACAGAGTACTTGAAGATACTCTTATCCTGAAGCGTGTGAACAGTCCATTTGAGAAAGATCAAAGTATTTTGTAATAGGCTAATATTTTAGCAGTAATCTGTCAGGACCAGAATGCAGATTTGTGGTGTACCTGTTTGAATAGACACATATAATATGTTTTGGGATGTAAACGAGTTTGACAAATACAAATCCTGTGCAAAAAAATTAAAACAGTGTAATTTGCAATGACTTATTTGCAGATTCTGGCAGTCTGAATGTATTTAGGTTAAAGATCAAATGGCTGAAAAACGACTATGTTAATGTTGTTTGTAAGGGAAGACACTTGTTTTTTGATTTCTTTTAAAAAGTATTGATCCTATCCTCACTTGACTGTTCTTGTAGTTTCATGGGAGCTATGAAGGAAGCATATATGTTTGAGAGAGATTTGCTTCTGAGGAAACAGCTAAATATGCATTTAATGCAGAATAGTATTAAAAAGAAGGCAGAAACAAGCTTCCACAAGCAATCTTGTAGTACTGACGTTTTTAAAAAAGGAAGGGTGTATAAGAGTAATTGAAGCAATTGTAAATCTGCACGTTGCTTATCAGTGTTTTCCAGTTTACATCCTAAGAAAACTACCAGTAATTTCCTGCCTAAGTAAGATAGAAAGTGTTGTTAAGAGCATGACAATGATTATACTTGGTGAAACTATCATGCATGATGTTTTATTCTAATATGGCCAGTAACAGGTATTATAAACCTGTAAGAACAAGCAGATGTGCAAGAATCTTTAATATGTTCCCAAATTTCTCCAACTTACAACTTAGATATAATGGCTTGCTAAGGAAGTCTCCAGTTTTGCCTTTAATAACCTGTAAAAAACATTTTTCCTAAGATTTTCTCTAAACGGTTTTTGAACCTGCACATCTTTTTGGCAGTAGTTAGTAGTTCTGTAGTATCTTTAAATTCTGTCTTTTGATCATGGACTTGAATGGGGCTTCTGCCTACTCGGGGAATATATAAGTTTTCTAAGTCGCTACTGTATTATTTTAAATTTATATATAACATCAGAAGAAATCGGCTGGTGGTTCTTTTTTGTATACAAAAAGTCATGGTAGAACAATTCAGAATTACAGTATGTATCTAAATATCTGTTTTAGGCCACGTGATATTCAATTATTTAAAAGCTACTGAAAAATCTCACATGAATAAGCTTGCCAGTTTAATGTGTATAGTGAGTTATAGCTGTTACTAATGCCAAATATTGTCAGAGTAAACTGTGGGTTTGGTGAAACATTTTTATAATGATGTTATCAAGGCCTGGAGCATCTGAAATATGATAAACAAACGTGCAAAAGTACCAGTAAAGAGAAAAGTAACACTGTGAGGCCCCAAATGGATGTGCCAGAGTGTGGGAGTTTGTTATTCAATCTCCATTAATAAAACACTTTATAAGTGTAGCAGCAAAATGTGAGTCACTGGAATGAATGCAAGGAACTAGGACTTAAGAGGCTGGAATCTGATCCATAAGCACCCTAACAGCAGCGATGAATAGTGAACTTATTTTACAGTATCTCCCAAGAAAGCTTAAAACACCAGTTTTGAAACTTTTTTTTTTTCTGAATGGAATCACTAAAATTGTTGGAAAATTCATTGCCTGCAATTAGGCAATAGACCTAAACCCAAAATGAGTATTTTAAAAAAACATCTAGTGAAACAAAAATGATAAACAAAGGATTTTCAAAAAGGTGTTGCAAATCAGTGAAATGAGACTGAAAACCAGAGGCAGAATTACCTGCTGTGAGAAGTAATGTGTCCTCGAAAGGCAAGCTTACTTTGAATCCAGCCTGCATAGTGAGCTGTGTTCTAGGTCTGAATCGGTGAGATGAAAGTTTGGAGATAAAAAGCATCAGTGAAGAGGAGAAATACTTAGGGGAAAAAATGACAACCTATTGCCTCACAATTAAAGATCTTCTCTGTTACCTCCAGTGACATAAATATCTGTTGAGAATCTAATATGCATAATGCCTGTTTGCTCATTAAGGGAGTTAACTCCTACAGAATACTGGGATAAAGAATTGAAATAATATTGAACTGAACTCCCGTTAGCATCGTATACTGTGGCTAATCTTACCCCTCGGCTCATTGGTTGAGTGTAGGTGTAAAAGTTAATTGAAGTTAACTGAAGTCAAATTATCTTTTTGAGCTTGCAAAACAAGTTTTGTCTCTTTCAGTCATATTATGCTGTATTTTTTTTTCATATGTGATGTAGAATTGGTATCTTTAAATTTTAAAAAGAATATTTTTATTTACCAATAAAATTATAATAGTTATTTACCCTAACTGGGGGGGGAAGAGTCAATGCTTTGACAAGACAGTCTTGAAAGGCACTACAAAAAAGCAAACATTTTCAATTTTTTGTACTTATTTTCTGTTTTCTGGTTAAAAGAATTCTGCTATTTCAAATCAAATTTAATGCAGCAATACACTGTTTAGACCATTGCACATCAAGGCAGAAGGTCAGGTGACCTGTTTGCCATCTGTATCTTTTGGAGTATGGTTTTCATTCTATTGAATTTTTATGTGTATAAAATAAATTTATGGATAGGAAAGAACTTGCCAGATAACAATATGGTGAGATTATTTCTCCTAATACCAGAGTTTAAGTGAGTCTACTTTTGCTCTCTGTGTTGCAGAGCAGCTAACATGCAGCATTCTGATCCACCTAGAAAAGATTTTCACCATGGGCTCTGAAGCAGCTGCAGAACTGCAGCAGGGCTGGGGGGGAGCAGCTTGGCAAGGGATTTTAATTTTGGGACATTGCTCTGTGAATCTTCGCCCAATGACAGATGGCACAAACATTTGCAATATGAGAACATAGCACTTAAATCATGGAATTTCTGTAGGCACGGGAAAATTTCTAGTGATGCCTGTAGCTTCTTTCCAGGAGACCTGCTTTGTGTGCTCTCTGCAGAGCTGTGGGACTGCAGTCCAAGGTCAGGGACAGAAGCTCAGTCCAGCGGTATTGGCAGGATCTTACTGGAGAGGGTGAAATTTCACTATGTGTCTGCCTTAAGTGTGTCTTAATCATTGGGAGTAAATATTTAAACATATTATAAAGAGTAGAAGCCACATTTTTGTTTACCTACCTGTGTGTGTGTGTGAAATCACCCTTTGGTGTGTGATTTCAGTAAATAGCAGCGGATTCTAATTTATATGAAGTATTCATGAAAGACGCATTCGTAGCCTTCATGTGTTATGTCCCTAATACCTTAAAAATATTTCAGGATTACACTGTGTACTTGCTATTAATATTAATTTTAGGAGTCTCTCTTTTTTTTCCCCGAGTCCTAAATATGTCTCTCTGAATTCCTTTGGTCCTGAACTGACATATCTCTTTTTCTCAGTTATAAGAGTACATTTTTTCAGTTGAAAGAACTGGGACAGAACCGTTGTCACATACATATCTCCCATATTCTGGGATTAAAAACTTCAGAGGAAGTCAGGCATGTTTGGATATCTTCTGTGCTAGGATGTAGCCAGTGGCCTTTTAATGCTGTGCACAAATAAGGTAGCTTTTATATGCCATAGGAAAAATATCATAACAAAAAGATAATTTATTGCAGATATGCAACTGTGCTTTGTGCAAATGCAGCCAGTGTTTCTTTGTTTAGTGGTAAGAAAATATTGCACTAAATTGTCATGGACCTTTTCAAAGTTTTGATTAAAACCGTTCAAGGAACTGTCATGGCTCACACAAGTGATTGGTAATTGCAAAAAGTAGCTGTGATTGGTGATTTTTGTGGTATTTGTGGTAATCTGTAGTAATTTAGCGGATAAAGTCTCTGTGTCCTTGCATGTCATGGAATCCTACAAAGCCACGGTTGTGATCTCTATACATGTGTGAACCAGGTAACTCTTTAGATCGTGACAGTGGATTACAAAAAGCAAAAGTATTCTTTGACGAAACCATTAGATGACTGTGTAGTCTCAGATGTGTTTACATCTCAGATTCTGTTCTCTCAAGCCACTGATACACAGGCAAACTGCATTTCTTTTTGTTAATGTTCGTATACGTGAATGGTATTTTTGTATCAATGAAAAGGGCTGTTATTTCAACATTTTATCTCAGTAAAGACTTAGCAAGGGCCTAAGAGATGTCCATCTTGCTTTAGGTTCATGCGCAAACAAACAACAAAATCTGATGAGGGAAAGTCCTGATGCCACTGCTTTCAATATGCTGGTCCCAGGGTTCTGGATTTACCCATATAATGTGTTAATACAGATGTGTGTTGTTCTGGCAGGAACTCTAGACCTGCAGCCATCAGAGTAAAGTTCTGCTTGCTAGTCAGAATACAGTATCGGTATTTTCTACAAACCCTCGCATCATCTGTGCATTATTAGCAGTTTCTGAGCTAGTGTGTGACCAATTTCACAGTGAATCTGATTTCTGTGTAATTTTGACAAACCCATCACACTATGGAGCAGATGGTATACTGCTCTGCAGAATGCAAGTCCAAAAGATAGTGTTTGCCAGAATTATCACAGGTCACTCTGAAGAGCTGTCCAGAGTGGGAGAAGAGAGTGGCATTAATTGATTGTCTTTGTTTAGGAAGCTGGCCAATGTACAAAGAATGAGGTGAAATATCCTACTACTGATTGCATATGTATTGTAAGACAAAACCCACTGCACAAGAATGCCAACCAGTTGTGGGCCAGGAGCTCCCCATCTAGAGGTACCTGGAAGTTTACATAGCACATCTTTCTAAATGAATAGAACAAAGGGAAAGCAGGTAAAAATTAATTAGTAAAGAAAATGGCATGATTTACATTTTTGACAAGGGGAAAAACAGGTCACAGCTTGTAAAGATGCCTGTGAAGGTAGTTAAATTCCCATGTTTCCTTTTCAGATGTGAGGTGTAGATGGAGAAGGTTCTGTCATAGATACTGAGTTTTCAGAGTCTCCCCTTGGTCTGGTTGATATGGCTTTGAAAGTCTCATTCGCGTGTACAACCCAATAGAACCCAAATAAAAGCAAGAAAATCTTTAACTGTGTTTGCAAAGACCTAGATTTTACATGCACTGTCAAAACAAAGGAACTTCTACTTTCTTCCCATTGAGAATAATATAACTGCAAGTGAATAATATAAATGAAGTATAAAGACAGAGGTCCTGTGCTCACGTGTTGGTGCCCTTTCATCTGATTCTCTCTGCCTGTGATTTTTTCTTTCATATGGAATTATCCAAGGACTTTATTTTAATTCCTGAATTATCTGAGGACCTGTGCTTTTAAAGGGAAGTGGATTACCTGAAGTTTGAGAGCTATTCCTGAAAGCATAGTATTTTAACATTTTTTCCCACTTTTGCTGTAACAGAGGGTCTCTGTGCTCTCATGCAATCTTTGTGGACAAAACCTTTGAAGTTTCCATTATTTTTCCAAGATTAGATGGGGAGCTCAGGTTTCTTAAAGGAAAATGTTTACCTATTCCATGCTGTTAGAGTACTTTTTTTGTCTGTTCAACCCCATGTTAGGCTGCGCATTGTAGTCTTGTAAACATACTCTTTAGAATGAACAGCTCTGAAACCTCCAGAAATTATATAAAAATCCTGCAATTTGACCTTGACTTCTTATAGCATGACTTCATTTTACCAAATCCTGATTAGCTGCATTAGCAGGTTGGCATAATTTCTACAGGCAGATTTGCTGTCCCACCGTTGATAAAGGAGGCTGCTCTCCCTTTAGTTAACATGTTCTCCCTAGGGACTATTATGGCATCAACGGCATTTTGAAAAATTGCTGCAGAACTAAGAAGGACAGGGATTATGCTCATGCATATTTCATTCATCTACTTTTTTTAGTCACTTTTTTACTTATTCTTTAGTCCTTTCAGTCTTGTCCAAGCCACTTACTGAAGAAAAGCACCAGAAGATTTATTTTCAGGGGCATTTCTCTTGCCTTGTTTTGTTTAGGAGTACCAGTTCAAGGTAGGGTTAATTGGAATGGAGGGTTGAAGGTTTTTTTCTCTCTTGATTTGTAATAATTTGTGCTTAATGACTTTATACAGCATTTATTGCTGTATGTTGGGTAACCTTTTAATGCTAGGTGCCATCAGTACAGCCAATCATACTGCCTTACGATTAAGAAATCATGTAAATGTAACAAGGAAGAAGGAATAGATTTCTTCTTTTTGGCCAAACAAAGCATTGCTAATGCAAGAACTTCTTTTCTGAATGTGGTGGTGCTCTTTCATACTGCAGAAAGGCTATGTGTGGGTCATGTGTATCTTTGTAGGACACTTAAATATTCTGTATTTATGCGGAATTTTGAAGGATTAGGATTGAGTCCAAGAGCCACAAACGTTACCGGTGCATGTTGTGCATGTAGTTAACCTTCAGCTGAGACCCTCTTTCGTCTCAAAGGCCTTCTGCTTCAAAAACCTCTGGAGCTTGTGTTTTGTGTGTACCCTACGATCCTAGAAAAGTACCTGCCACTTTTTGTGAAGTGTGGATCTTGTTTATATATCACGTTTGTGTTCCAATAAATCAAGAAAGATACCACGATAAGTTTGCCCTCCTCAGGCTTTGAGTCCCTGCTGTTTCAAGCTGCTGGTGTGTATTGACTTATTGAAATTACTCTGTAATGAGACCGCATTGATAATACCGGGAGGGCACTGTGGATGTACAAAGCCCAAACAATAACATGCACTAATGATGGCTGAACCAGTCTTACAGCAGAATATTAAGAAGCGATTCAAAATTTAGAACTGTGGTATGTAAGGAGCTTGGGGAATTTTTGTTGTGCTTTCTGTCTGAAGTACGTAAAATCATACTATTGAAATCTAAAGATTAAGGTTGATTCATTTTAAAGTAGGATAAGAGCAATACTGTAGAATAGCAAGCATTTGGAATGTGATGAAAGGAAAACCTTGATGCAGGCATCCATCGGCAGCTTCTGAGACAGGAGTCCTGTGTATGTTAATGGGTCTGCAGCGTTACAGGCACGCGTCCTTCAGTGGTTGGAAGTGGGCAGGCAGATGAATTTAGACTTCAGAATTAGTAATTTTAAATAGAGGAGGCTACTCAGGTTGGTCTTACTTTTTTTTTTTCTTTCATAAAGTACCATTTTCACAGCAAGAACTACAGGTAATCTTTTCTAAAGGTTTGGTCTATTATAAACATATCTGTGAAGCTGGGATGTGACAATTACGACTTGGAACACTGTATTCTTCCAGCACCATGTAATTCTTCATGCTTACATATTATCTTAGACAACCCTTCTAACCGTACAAAGAGTTGCTTTCAGAGCTTCTGTACTTAAAAATTTATATTTCACACTGAAATGTGGAAGCCACTAGTTATTTGGGTTAATATTTCTTCTTCAGTGGGTATTGTGACACTGGGATTTTGTGAGTTTAAAGAAGTTATGATTAGTTTGCTTCATAAAGTACATTTTGTAGCATATCTGCAGTTTATTTGGACACGTGACATTGTCCTGAGAGCTGCTGGTGCTTAAATCACTTCAGGGCTTCTGAAACTATGATCCATAACTATTGGTGGAGCATGAAGTCCCCAGTGTCTGTCTCGGCTGCTTTGCAGGTCCTACCAGCTACTGTCTTAAGATGCGCTGCTCAGAGGAAGGGGTTCTCCCTAGCCGTGCTGCAGTACGGAGCTGTTTCCCCAGCCTTGTCACCCAACGTGCTTGAAAGGCTTTTTGTGTAGGCATGGTGGCCCATAAGAAGAAAACAAAACAGAACAAAGTCAGTTAATCCTTTGCTCAACCTCTGATGCAGTAAAGCACTATTACCAGTTGAGATTATTTACTTTAGGCTTAAAATAATACACAATGCACAAGTACTCTGAATTAGGCTTTGCTTTTTTGTTTCCTTTGTAAACACTAAGCTTTCAAAGGGTTTTTGAGCTGTGTGAGTATATATTCCAACATGTATCTGCTCATTTGGCTTGTTCTCAGTCTTTCCTAGAGAAAATGTTTTGCAATAATCTCTTTGGAAAGTTAAGTACAGTGTTATGTTAATCCCAGAAGGATTTTTTACTCGTTCCCTCAGTGCTGTATAGTTGAATGAAGCCACCACTGTCTGGTTGTTGCTTAGGCATTGTTGTGTGCTTAGTTCTGGTGATGATAGAAGGCTGTCTTGCCCACATAGGAGTAGAGGTTAGAAGAAAATCCTAGGCATCATGATCAACATGAAGCTTTGAGAATGTCAGGGCTATGTGAATGTTTCTGACTTTCACCCCGTCTTCATCAAGACTTGATTTATAAAAACCAAGTATATAAATCCAAAGCATGTTAGTTCTAGAAATGATTTTGTTTAGCATTAAAATCTTCAGGCAGCAGTTCTTCTGTTCATTAGCATTTCTTGGAGAGACAGAAGCCTCCACCCTGAGTTAAGACACTTTTTATCTAGATGGTGAAAAGATCAAGAACAAAGGCGTGGGTTTTGCTGTGCATGATTTACAGCAGAATTTCCTCAGTACTCTCTGTCAGCGGATACTGAACACTGTCTTTCGTGGAGAACAGCGCCTGGAAACTTAGCTAAAAACAAACATTAATTTCTATAGATTTAAGATGAGGCTTTTTAGTTGTCCTCCATGTACTTGCATATACTGCCTGCCACTGGGAATAGCACAGTGGAAATTTGAGAATCTAGAGCCATACTGTGGTGGCCAGAGTTCCAGCTCTGCAAGTCTTGCTGGCTACTCTGTGGCTAGTCTGAAAAACAAAGCAATCATCATAGACTTCTTTTAGGGTTTGGGCTTTTTTTTCATTAATAAATAAATTGAATAAAAATAAATCCAGATCTTCATGTTTTCTTTTAAAATTGCTAACAAGTACTGTTATACCGCTGACCCTAATGTAGCTTCTTACATTTTTACCTTCTCAAGACATCCTGCTATTTCCAATGTCAAACACAACCTTCGTAACAAAAGATGCAAACTGTTTTGTACGTAGAGGACCTTGTAAGGCTGGTAATTTTCATGATGCAAATTTCAGAGCAAAATGAGCCATTAACGAAATTAGCAATTCAAAAAGGCAAAAGTTCATGGTAAGGAAACAATCAGAGCTTTCAAAAGGTACAATTTTGTGTTACTGTAGTCCAAGTATGTGCATAGTTTGTTTTCTTTGGTTTCTTTTTTCCTTTAGAATAAATTGACATATGACAAGAATGCTCTTTAGATAAAGTAAATTAGCATTTTAGAAGAGGAAGCAGTTTTTAAGACACTGTTTTTTGCTTTATAGAAAGCTGTGATTTGTAACCCATTGCAATATTAAAATATATAGCTACTGAGTGGGGAAAAAAGAGTTTGCTTGAATAAGAGCATTTATGATTACAGAGGGAACATGCAGGGGAAAGAGAATCCCAGCCTGAAGAAATTAAACAGTTCTCAGTGAGGACAATTATGCCTTTAATTTACATCCATTGACAGCCTTATTATTATAATACGGGGCCACGACAAGGTTCTTTAACCAGTGCACCTGTAGCGTTTGTCTTCAGTCATCACTGAAGTCTGATTCTTAAAACATGTTCTTCTTACCTAAAGGCTTCCTTCTTTGAAGATACCTCAACGTACTGAAATCGATGTTGAATTTTTGGATAACATGATGGATTAATTATGTTATGTAGGCTGTGATGTTACTCATGACATTACTGCTGTGGTATTACTACCTCTTCTGTCTTTTTCTGAGTGGTTTCATTGTTAATCTGTTTTTGTCTCTCTGTGTTTTATCAGTCAGTTTGCCATTGTAATTGCACCTTGTATGCACTTCAGGGTGATGAAGTTCTCTTGGTTTTTGGATTTTGCACAATTGGGTTTTGATTCTTGACTGAAATAATACACTAAAAGAATCAAAATATTATCAGGATATACAAATGCTCATTCTAAGCATCTTTTTGCACTTGCTTATTCTTTTTACTCTTGCTGAGTTCCATAGGCGCTGAGTTTTTAGTATCTCCAAGGGTGGGCATGCTACAGCCTCTCTAGGCCTCTCCTCCAGTGTTTCATCATCTTGCTGATTAAATTTGTTTTCCTTCTGTCTAGTCAGAAGCTCCTGTGTTCCAGGCTGTGTCTGTTGCCTCTTGCCTTGTCACTGTACCCTGTGAGAAGAGCCTGTCTCTGTCTTTCCTATACACTGCCGTTAGGTAGCTAAACGGAGTCGTGTCTTCTATTAGCCGCCTTTTCTTGGGCTCAACAAGCCCAGTTCTCTCAGCCACTCCTGAGTCTTCAGTGCTACAGTCCCTGACTGTCCTCATGTGTCCATGTCTGTCTTGTACTGGGAAGCTCCAAACTGGACACAGGTGTGGCTTCACAAGTGCTGAACACAGGGGAAGGATCACTTCTCTCAACCTGCAGGCCACGGTCTTGCTGATACAGCTTGTGATGCCCTCCCGACAATTGTGGAAACACTGAAGTTTACTTTTGTTTACAAGTCTCAAGCAGCTGGGCCTTTTAGGTATGGCCACAGTTCCTTGAGTTACATACTTTTTTTTTTTTTTTTCTTCATTGAGACGATTTCTAGTCCTAGTAGTCGTTGAGAAACACTAGACATGTGGACCCTAGAGCTCAGGAAACAGAGGTCAACTCAAGGCAATCTTGAATCTTGCATATATTACTTTTAAGCTAGTGGCATTCCTATGGCAATGTTTGAGATGTGGCACTGGAGATAATTTCCAGACTTTGAACGTATTCTTTCACGTGAGATCTGAGGTTTGCATCTGATTCAGATGCCGGCAAGCCCTGGTGTAAGTACTTCTTGGTGTTGTGAGTGGCTGATCTTCCTTGTGCTGGCTCTTGGAGGCAAAACATAAAGTAACCTTTGTATTCAGAAATGTCTTTCACCACAACAATTCAGTTCCCCTAGAGTGTGGATTTTAAACACAACTACCTGTTAAAACCTGCATTTTTCTCTCCTTGTTTGTAGGTTAGGATGTTTGAATAAGCTAAACTAGGAAGGTAAATAATAAAAAGTAACCAGTTCAGCCCCAAGGGCTTTTTCAGTACCTCATCAACACAAAAAAGTAATTATTTCTGAAAAGTATATGTGTATATATGTACATACGTAAACTATTTTCATAATATTATCTTGCTCATGGGGAATTGGATGTGAGTTAGGATCTGAAAGTCAATTTTGTGTTCTTTCAAATGTTGTTCTAGTAGTATAAAAAACATTTCAGGAATGTGTTAATATGGGCTTTGGTCCCTATTTTATATTTTTTGCAGTCATCCTTAGGCAGAGAGTGAAAAAGTGGATTGGATGTGATGCAAGGACGATATTCTGCATTTGATTCTTTTTGATGAAGTTATGTCAAATGAATACTTACTAGCTCAGAAAAATGCATTGGTACCACTAGCAATCTATGGAGGTGGTCTGGTTTTTAACAAAAATCCAAATTTATATTATAGATTTTGGGAAGTGTCAAGTTGCCGTAGGAAATACAGAAATATTCCAAGCTGGTTCAATTCTGATTCAATAACGCCAAAACTTACTTTAATTATGAATGTGGGAGCTACTTCACTTATTTTTTTCATTGCACTACATGTAGTTTATCGCTGTTGTTTACACACGTAGTATGCAAGTAGTGCCACAGGCTATATTACTATTGCTGATGTTAAGTGCAGTGTATCAAAACAATACAAGAAAAAACCTGAATGGCAGAATTCAGTCAATCATGTTATTTGCAAACTCAGACCAATAAATGCTGGTAGCTGCTGCACAGGAAACATTAGCACCGTTTCTCTGTTCTCCCCCTGTCAAGAAGTAGCTTGCCAAAATACAAAAAAAAGTATTTGGAAACAGAGTATGGTATTCTTGATATCTCATCAGGAATCTTTAGTCTCCACTTTTCTTACTTGCTTTTTATGGGAATTTTCTCTCAAATACTGATGTGATGGACTGTAGCCCAGATGACTCCTGCTGTCACATAAGCCACGCAGAACCTCTCAAGACACTATTTTCATTACAACCAGCACAACATTTAGCTGTGCTTGTTAAACCACAGTGAATATTTTTTACAATCCTGTCTTTTGTCTCTGCTTCCTTATTTAAAGCTCAGACCTAGCTGCTTTCCTTGTCCCGAGGCAGAGATGTAGCGCGGTAGATGGGAGCTGCTTGCTGTACAGAGAGCGCAGGCTAGCAGCAGATACTTCATCATTCTGACACCCTGGGGCTTGCTGGTCCCACGGAGAACAGAGCTGAAAGGGACCAGAATTAAGGCACTATTTTGTAAGTGCAGAGTTGAAAAAATACGTAGCTTCATGCCATTAAATGTGGAGTCATTAATTATAGTGGGGAGAACGCAATTCACTTTTGAGCTTCAGGAGTGATTTTTAAGTGTGAAAAAGGGAGTTAATCACCACAGTAATGATATTAGGAAAACCTTATTTAGTGCCGCTAGCTGCTTGAATAAACAACAATGCACAATGTTTATCTCTCAATCCGTCATTCAGTTGTTTTCACTGTCTATTTCTCTCTCTTTTTCCACAGTGTGATATTTTTGTGTTTCAAAACAAAGGCTTTCACTCCTTTCAGTCTGAACATTTAAAGTATGCCAAATGCAAATTCAACCGCTAATGTCAGTCAGCCTGCTAAATATCTAACTTCAAGTCGAGTAGTACTGTATTGTTTTCTAAAAAGCCTATAAAAATACGCTTTAGTTTCAGAAGAAATAAGATAGCGAAGACTTTCATACTAGTCTGTTTTATACATGAACTTCTATCTACTCTATTATGCTCTTGGTGTACTTGCCTTGCGTTGTCCATATTTAACTGTGCTCTAGGTGTGTTAATACTTCTGTTTTCTTAACTTTCTTGTAGCAAGAAAAGTAAGAGAAGATTTTCTTTATTTTGTTTCTTTCCCTGCAGCGTGTGATTTTTGTAAAAGCAAAAGGACTTGACAGTAGCTGCCTCCCAAAAATTCTTTAGCTTTCTGAACTTCCAGCGTTCAGAAGATCAGCAAATATTAGTCTCTCAAGTCTCTCTAACTCTGCCTATCTCTTCTAAGTCCGTATATGGAATATAAACCCACAAAAAAATCCAAGTCCTTACATTTACCTTAAAGGTGCTATAGTTGGGGAATCTACCTTGTGATGCTTTTTTTCAGATGCTGGTCCATGTGTACTGTGAATTTGTTCTCCTTTTTAGGTGGAATTTATTATGTAGTGGCTGGAATTAGTGACCAATAGACTTCCTCTTTGCTATAAGTGTAAATTTCAAAGTATTTACACTGAAGAGACCCTAAAGTCTTTTCATACGTTAGGGACACATCAGGAGGAAGATTTGGAGCTAATGGTGTTCATGGAAAGACAAAATAGATACAAGTCATTTTCTTTAGCAAGAAACTAAAGTAGATGAAAAAGCCCAAACAAACAAATAGGAAAACATGAGACCAGTAATAGCTGTCTTCTAAAAATTGATAAATTGATAATCATCAATCCAAGTTCAATTTTGATTTGATTAATAAGTAGGACTAATGTAGTTGTATGGGAAAATGTGATTTCCAGCTCTCTGGAAATCAGCTGTCAGCAAACTCGTGAATTTACCCAGCAAATGCAGTAACTGCTAACCTTTGTAAACAGTGCACTGTCCAGCTGTAAACCTGCCATGTGCATACATATCAGCCTTGGTTCCCTTTAGAGGTTCTTTTTTTGCTCTTTATTTAAAATTCCAAGCAGGAAGACTGTTAGCAAGATGGATCTCTAGCAAAGTATATTAAATAATGTGCAATATAAGAAAAACAATTAAATGGCATTTCTTTTTAAAATGCCTGATGGTCTCCAGACATTAATTTGGCAAATACCGAAAGCATAGATAATATTTCTCCAAGCACTTTGAAAGCCCAGGAAAGACAATAGCAAGATCTCGGACCATTAGAACAGTTAACTCTATGTTGTAGTATTCGATTGGTAACAGAGCTAAGGTAGGACTAAAATTCTGGTATAATTTCAAAGTGCGTGTGTCCCATTCCTCTTCATAGATTCATGCAGATGCTAATCAGTCATGTTATGTTGTAGGCCCTCAGAGTTTAAAGGTTATTTAGCATGGTGGAAGTGCTCAGGGTGATTACTTCTAGTTTGCTTATGCTGCACTTTTTTTTATAAAACAATAACATTTTATGCCCAGTAAGCTCTATTACTCCTCATTTGTTTGTAATGCTTCACTTCACATGCAGGTGCCAGGTACCAGGGTTATTATTCATTTTTGAAAAATGCTTAGCACTGTTCCTTCCATTAGCTTCTGCAACAAATAGACTCTGATTAATCATACTCAGCCGCTGCACCTTCTGGAACTGAAGCTTCAAGTGGAGTGTGGCACAACTGAACAGTGACCGTAATGCTAATGCTGCTCGTGGTGTTTGTACAGTCTGAGTAAGAGTCCTCTGGTTCAGAGTGTGGGGAGGGGGGTGACTGTCATTTGGGTATTATGGATGTATTTCTCCTTAGGAAAGTTGGGTATATTTAACTTCTTATTTTTATGTGGGTGTCATTTATGATGAAAACGATCAGAATTTTTTATAAAAGGACTCATGAGTGTTATCTATGATTTAGAACATATTTTTTAAATGAGAAAGCATTTTATGTATTTTAGCTTCTTAAACATAATATGGTTTATTAGATCGTATATTAACAGTCTTCAGATCTTGTAATTCACCATGTAGATGTTTCCTCTTTAAGCATAGGAAAACAAGCAGTGCTGGTTAGTGGTAGCAGTCACCAAACTGAGATTCTAGCTATTAACTTCCATCTCTTGGTCTCTTGACCACCTTGGATAAATATGTGTTTACTGCTGCAAATCAAGACAAGAAGTCAGACATGGGTGGGCAGGAATTGTGTTGAGTGCTCTAAGGAGGATAATTAGAAACTCTTAGATTGAGGTACAGCTGTAGATCTTCTCCGAGTAAAATGCTCACGTGGGAATATGGTAGGTAAATAGCTGGACTGCTGAGGGATGAGCACAAATCACAAAAGGCTGTGTGAAAACGCTCATACGTGCAGGAGCTGGGGGAACAGATTGCTGTGAGAATTTCTCTTCCTTGCATCACGAGTTTGAAGCAGGAGAGCACGTAGCTCGCATGGAGACAAACAAAGCATGAAAGATAGATGAGTTGGAAACTGAGAGATTGTGGGATAATTGTAACAGTGAAAAAGACCTTTTAAGTTGATTGGCTTTTGTGTTTGAGTGTCTTTAGTTGTCATTTGAGAAGGCTGTAGCTATAGGGATCTTATGCTCAGAGACAGGGACCAAAATGCAGAAGCCTAATTCTTTTCCCAATTAGAAGAAGTGAGACCAGCCATATCAGTTTTTTTCCAGAAGTTCCTCAGCAGATATTAATGAGAGACTCCCTTGTGTTGCTGTCATGGGTAACAAAATAGTTTGTGAGTGTCAGCACCAATTTTTAGCAGCTGTGAGTTCAGTAGTTTATTTGCTAAGAGGAAGAAGTAAATGCTGAGAAATTGCCTTCCCTAGGGTAAAACAGTAAGATACAAGAGAATAAAAGCTCTTAGACACTGAGGATCATCTTCTAGGCAGAAAAGGAAATGCCTTGGATTCAGATAAAATAGAGGTGAGCACCAACGGTCACTGAACCACTTACAGAGGCTCTGTTCTGAATTTGTAGGATCAGTTAAAAGTTAATTTCTTCATTGCTGAATTAACTGTCACTGTGGGTCTATGAACTGACCTAGGCAATTTCTGTTCTTGATCTCCTATGCAGCAGTGAGGGGGTCTTGCTCCGAGGTCCTTCTTTCTTAACTCACCCCATTTTGTGAGTTGAATCCGAGTCATATTTTGTGGAACATCTGTCAGCTCCCAGAGGAAACAACTGGGGTGAAAAACAAGGTTGTGCGCTGTAGAAGAAAGAGCTCATGTACTCCCTTTGAAAAAGTGGGGTGGTCTCATGGGTTAAGGGCTGGCCTAGGTGCAATACCATTTCTGTTTCTTTCTCAGACTACGAAGAAAGCTATCTGACCCTCAGACCATGTTCTCCCTGCGGTGATCTGGGAAGAGCACTGTGTTCCCCAATGGAACAGCAGCTGGGAGTCTCTCCTGTAAAGGTTCTCTTGCTGACTCTCAACCAAAGGAATAAAACCAGTCTCACCAAACTGCATCAAGCAGTCTAAGTTGAACCTGAAAATTGGGAACCATGTGTGTGTTATGAAAATAAATCAATACTTGTGATAGATGTAGGCACTGCAGCGCGGGGGTCGAGCCCAGAGCCTGGGCGAGTTATGAGTATTAGACTAATACCATTTATTTAGCAAGGCAGCTGTTGCTGCGGGGAGCAGTTCTGAGGCCTTTTTTAGCATTCTTGAGGAAAAGGCTTGCAGGTGCTGTTCATACCTGTACAGGGTGGCCTCCTAATGTAAAGGCACCTGTTGTTAAATCTTTGGTGCTGAATTCATTAGACCTCATTAGGAGGGTGGAAAGCTTTGAAGAGAATCAGACTTAATTATCTCTGTATTTTCAAATGGTGAGAAAGGTAATGCTGTAAACCTCATTCCTTTATTACAGCTGTCGCTGTAGTGATACAAGGCTCTTCAGTCTCATAGTGTCTTATGCTAGCTTAGAAGTTCAAGGAGTGATGATAGTTTAAAATGGAGCAAGATCAGAACCTAAGCACAGTATCTTATTGCACAATAGGAAGTTGTCCATTTTGTGTTCACCTCTCATCTCTTCTTTAATTTCAGTTATGCTACTTTCCCTAAAACCTCAAAGCAAAAGTCTTTGTTCCTGGGCTGGTTTATGTCATTGTTGTGACTGGGCACGCAGTTTATGGCAGCTGCCTCACAGGATGGGTGGCCTCTGTTGTGGGTGTCCATGGTAAAGCTTTAGTAGCAGGGGAGCTGAGGGGAGGCTTCTGAGGAGAGATTGGGCTGCCCCATGGCAGACACCGACCGTTCCAGTCAGTTCCTTACTTAAGGAAGGGCAAACCCCTGCCCAGGCAGTGAGGAGCAGGAAAACCAGCATGAGCACCAGCCCTGCGAGTGCCCGGGTGGGAGCAGGAGGAGGACAAGAGGGGCTGCGGGCGCTGGGGCAGAGACCCCCTGGCAGTCCCTGGGGATGCCATGGTGGAGCAGGTACCCCATGGGCGCCCATGAAGGACCTCACACCAGAGCAGGTGGGTGTTACCTGAAGAGAACTGCAGCCCCTGGAGAGCCCATGATGAAGCAGGTCCTCCTGACAGGAATGGCTCCCAGACGAGAGGAGTCCATGCGGGAGTAGGTTTATCCCGAAGGACTGCAGCCTGTGGAAGGATCCACATTGGAGCAGGGAGAAGTGTGAGGAGCAAGAAGTGGCAGAGGGGAGCTGTTACGGACTCACCACAACCCCCCATTCTCCTTATAGGATCTCTACGTTTGCTGTAGGGTTGAGCTCTATATCCCTCTTCAATATGTTTTTACACATTGTCTGTTTTAAAAGTAGTTGTTTGGCTTATTATTTTAATTAGAAAGAATAATGCAGATTAAATCCTCACCTGCAAAAAATAATCGTTGGATAAACCGATGTACAGGGAGCAGCACATCTCATATAGTCTCTTGTACTTCCAAAGTACGGATTTGTACAGTCACCTCTATAGCTGTCTCTTCTGTGGGTAGACACTAATAGAGGTTTTTATGAGAACATCTGGCAGGAAGTGACATCTGTACCAGCAGCTGGCAGTCAGGAGGGGCGAAAAGCTGAATAGAAGAGGCAGAGAAAAGCTGAGGACTAGGGTAGGGTGATGAATTGTGAGTTATAATTATTTGCAATGTTTTCCTGAACTGGGCAAGATCCCATTAATAAAATTAATAGAATAACAACCATTTGTGAGTATTTATCAGGCAGTGTATGAGCAAGAGAGCAGAAATTTTGGTCTTTAATTCTCAAGCAGTTCTAGCGTTTTATGGTGTATTTTTATGATGTACTATGAAAGTCGTGAAGGAAAGCAAAGGGTCAAATTTTCAAACCTAGCTCCTGAGAGGGAACAGACCTGCATTTAGATCCCCTAATATACCTGGCCTACTTTCCAGTGGTGATGCATCAGATTCCATTTAAAAAGCTTGTTTTAATGTCTATAGGTGAAAATTAAATACGGTGCTCTTTTGAAGTGCTGGGTAACAGCAGTGCATCAGCTCAGGCAGTTGGCTGAAGCCTCTCTCTCTTTGTGCAGTGGAACGTGTTGAAGCGAGTCGCTTGCCACCAGACAACAGAGATTGTGATCTGTAGTTACTAATGGTTGTGCTCCTTCTGATTTCATTTGATGAACTTAATCAATTAGGGAGAGAATTTTAATTAGGGGTTTCCTATAGCTCTATTTTTTCTAAGTGGAAGTTAGAAGGTGTAACTAATTTGTCTCCCAGTTTGTGGTACTGAGTTCTTGAATGTATTTCTTTTTGGCTCTGAGGGTAGTCAAGTCACTGAACACTTCAGGATTAACAGTCTCTTCTCATGAACGGAGAGACCCATGCTACTGCTGCCCTTGTGATTAGCTGTGAAGAACCATCATTCCCATGGCAGCACAGATTTCAATAGTGTAGAACACAGAAGAAATGATCCCTATCAACACAATTACTTCTCTCTAGGTTTTTTAGAAATAGATACTTTCAAAGGGATATATTAAATGGATAATTCTTAAAAGTCCCATTCTTCCCGAAAGAAGTTATGTGCAGTTATGTGAACAGAGAGCGTTTAACTGTCATATCACACAGTGGAGCCTTCTGGAGGAAATACTGTTGAGCGTGAAGACATTTCAGACCTGACCATCAGCATGTATTATCATGACTGACACTTGCATAAGAACACTGGATCCAAAATAAAAATGAAATAATGTCTCCCATGTCTGAGGCAGATTTGTACTGAAGTGCACAGTAATGTATACTTGCACAATATCTTAGTTATTTAGGTTTTTACGAGTATTTATTTTGTAACTAAATAACATTCATAGTATTTTGATTTTTTTTTTTCTTTTTTTTTTTTTCTGTCAGACTGTGGAGTGAACTTGTGTTCAGGTCTGTGCTGTATTCAGGACTGACGTGTTTTTTACTATGGTTCATTACTTTTTACATACACAACGCAGAGAATGTGCTCAAAATAACCATCTTAAGCTCAAATGATAAAGCGAACATCTGTAAATTGTCATAAATTGTCTCTTGAGATATAAACAGTGGCAGGAAGGGTGGATGAGACCGAGATGAACAGGATATATCTAGAAAGATGATGATACAGAGGAATAGTGTACAGTAGGAGAGACACCAAGCTGCTCATACGTATTGCTGCCCCTGAAGCACAGGCAAATGAACACAGAATTGCAACTAGCATTCTGAAATGGAAGCAGAAGTTTAATACATGATCTGCAAATGTGTGAAGTACAGTAGGTGAGAAATTGGGGGATTTAGTTAAAGCTGAACAAAGCGGCACCCTGAACATGTCTCTGTGCAACAGATACTGGTTCTAACGCATGCATCAGGTTCTGTACTCGCTGACCAAAAGAACTGTAACTTCGCTGCATTTCTGGAGTGCCATTGTGTGTTTGAAGTACGTGTTTCTCCGCGTGCCATTTGTATTAGCATTTTAAATATTACTCTATATAAAAAATCTGTGGTACATTTTTTGCTTGCAAATTAGACTGAGTTAGGGTGTTCATCTGGAGGGTCTTGTTTTTTTCATGCTTCATTGCTTTCTGCTGGTGATCTGTAAGGTTGTTTGCAGTGTCCCTGAGAAAAGGTGCTAATTACTGTGCCATGATTACTGTTTTGGGAAGTCTTCTGTTAAAATATCTACCTAGCAGTCAGATTAACTACAGAATTATATCCATTTACCAAGAAAAAGATCTGGTCTTCTAAATCATGATTTCTAATAGGAAAGAAGGATGATTTTATACACGGTTGCTTCCATGAAGCAAGCAAGTTTAAAAATAAGCTCAGATATGCACTGATCTTTACTGGAATCCTTTTGTGTTACCTGGTAGTTCTGTCTTTTATAATATAGGTCTGTGTCTTGGTCATGTCCTGCAGGTCCATATATTCCTTTTCCCTTGATTGTTCCTTTTATTTCTCATGGATCCTTGAAAAAGAAATACTCCTTTTTATCCTGCTGTTTCTGTTCTGTGTTTCTTCTCTAATGTCAGTTTATCTGGCGGAGATGCTTATTACGTTAAGTGAAAAACTTCCTGCCATCTCCCTGTAACTGTGTCTTCTCTCTGGAGTTAGAACAGAGTCACCTGTAGTCCGGTCTAATCCATGCAGCCTCCTGATCATGGCAGGAATCTCAGTGGCCTGTGAATTTCCAACATCTCTCCTCTATACAGCTAGCACTGTACTATTGAGAAACAGTGGTTTCCTCTGAAAATTAGAACCTTCTCTTATTCAGTTTCATCTAACATGGAAATACTCTCCTGAAGATTCTTGTGTTCCCAGAATAGTTCCTTATTTTACTGAATCTCTATTTTCTTGTGAAACATTTGTCTATGTTAGGATTTCATATCCTTCCACATTGTGTCCTTTCCCTTAGTTTTGCAGCTTTCCCCCAGGCATCCAGGACACCTTGGAATCATATTGCATCTGTTGGCTAAGGACATTTCCCAACCCAATGCTGAAAACGTTGTGCAACTACAGGTATTCTTCATATATGTAGTTACAGTCCATTTTGTTAAAAGAAGACAAACGACAGAAGGTAAAACAAAAGCTTATATTTCACATGCCTTTGGATAAATATGTTAAAAATCCTGCTGGAATAAGTGAAAGGAATAATGTCAGAAAGAGCCATTAGAGGCAAGGAGAAAATGCAAACAGGAGAAGACCAGAGAAAAGCAGAAAGGGTAAAAGGAACAGATGGTGAAACAGTGATGGTTTATTATGATGGTTGTTACTGGTATTACCTTTAAATTCACTGTCATAAAGTCTTCTAGCCATTAAATCCTGGGGTACGTAGTCTGTCTCTGTTTCACAACCAAATCAAAAAAGAATACCTTTGAATTATACATAATTTCTCCAGAACCCAGTGGAAATGGAGGATGGGGCCAAGCTCTTTTCAGTGGTGCCCAGTGACAGGACAAGGGGTAATGGGCACAAACTGAGGCACAGGAAGTTCCGTCTGAACATGAGGAGGAACTTCTTCTCTCTGAGGGTGACGGAGCACTGGAACAGGCTGCCCAGGGAGGTTGTGGAGTCTCCTTCTCTGGAGATATTCAAGACCCGCCTGGACAAGGTCCTGTGCAGCCTGCTGTAGGTGACCCTGCTTCGGCGGGGGGGTTGGACTAGATGACCCACAGAGGTCCCTTCCAACCCCTACTATTCTGTGATTCTGTGATTCTGTGAAATGCATGTTCTTGTCCCTAGTGTCACATCTGCCATTCTTGTTGTGATCTAGTCACCAAAGGGGTCTTAAGGGACAGTCTGTCTCTGCCATGCAGAAGTACATCTCCCATAGCCCATCCAAAAGAATAAGAAGAGAGAGACACTGCTGTCAGCTGCACGGAGTTTTTCAGAGGCGTTTGCAGAGCAGGGACTGTGGATGTGGCAATATCAAGAGAGTAGAAGGGTAAAGCATGTCATGAGGTGAAAGGGGTAAGACAGAGATCATTAGAACTGCCACTTGCTGAAGCCTGTCAAAGTTGTCCAAGAGAACTATTCGAGCAGTGCTATTGTTTCCAGGACAGTATTGATACCAAAGCACGGAACTTGATGGGGTTTATAAAGACATTTTTGTGACACTTTTCCTGATAGAAGTATTTCTCAAACCACACACCACGAAGCACAGGGCTACCAGGGGACTGTCGCCTCTTCCAAGCTCTTTGCAGACTTTGATGAAGATGACATTACAGAAAAAAAATAAAAGCCTTCTGACATGCCCAGGCTTTTTGTCTTTGAATGGTGTGCTGTCTGAGTGACCTTGTGATGAAAGGAACACCTTCAAAACGAAATCTGTAGATGGATGCTCTGCTTGACATTTGCATGGTTATGGATAAAGCAGTTACTAGGATTAAGTGTACACGGCACTTCTCTACTTCCTCATACGATTTGAAAGTGAAGCAAAAAGACATGTTCAGAAATTTTTGTAAAGCCATTTTTAACCAAAAATGATAATTTGCAGAACTTTATAACCATAATCAATAGAAAAGTTGCTACAGTAATGCTCCCAACTCAGAACACTTTAAAGAAAAGTTTTGAAGTTGTGAAATCATCCACTCTGTATTTTCAAACGGGCACATTTTTCCCCGTAAGTTGATTTAATTATTCCATTTTGAAATTTCAATTCTTAGGAACACTTTTACAAAAAGAAAAAGGGAAATATAAGTCAAAAGCATATAAAAGCTATTTAACAAAGCATACTGATTGACTTAAACTGACAAATTCAGTGCATTGAAAATTCTGACATTTTACTAAGATTCAGTAGGCAAACACATTTTGATGTCTTTAACATGTTCATGGGCTAGGAAAAAAAACATTTTCCACCCAATCTATGAAAGAACAGATTTTGCAATCAATCATACATACGTTATCTTCCCTGAGTAGTACTGCAGAACAGACTCCAGTGGTTGCATCCATTTCTGGATGCAATCTCCAAGCTGTGCTATTCTGTTTTTGGTTTTGTTTATTCTCATGGAAGCGAGAAATTTGAAAGCAGTCTACAGGGTTAGAAACAGAAGAGACAGTGAGATTTCCATACACACTTCCATCATCCAACATTTAAACAAAAGTGTCTAAGTCTCTACTGAAATACTTTACAGTCCTTTCCAGTTCCCTGTAGCTAGAAATTTATTTAACTCTTTAGATCATAAGTTTTAAGAGACAGACATAGAATTTTACCAGATTGCTTTCACTAGGAGATCTGTGGCCATGGATCTAGCATTGAAGACCTGTCCAATTTAAAGAGAAATACATGTGGTTAAGTACATCATCTACGTGTTTCTGTATGTTGATGGCTGTCAATGTAACTTGTATGTAGAGTATTCTGCTTCAAATATTTTTGATCAGTATATAGAATATTGTACGGTAGAGTCATCACTATGTTGTTTTTCAGTTTATTTCAATTTATATCTGTCAAAACCAATATTTTAAATATTGGATCTGAAATTTAGAGGTGTTAGTATCTGGCCTGCTGGAAGTCTGTGTGGGAAATTAAACCTAACTTTTGCTGGATTCCAACTGATCTTGGCCGCATCAAGTTAAGATAGTTTTCTACGTCCAGATCTCAGCTAAGCGATTCTGTTTTACCCAGCCTCGGTGACAGGCAAACTAAGACATCAAGGGTTTGTAGGATGGTTTGGGGTCAACTTAAGTGTAATATTTGTGGCCTGTTTGAGAGGCTGAATCAATACAGTATTTATAAATATATTTAAGTAGTTTTCAGATCACCTCTAAATAATCCATTTTCTTTTCATGTTGTCCTTCTTACTTCCTTCTCCTTATTTTTTTTCCCAATTGCATCAAAAACATTATTTCAAAATGAATGCTAAAAATGCAAGGTTAGCATTTCTCAAATGAAATGAATTTTTACTGAATTAAATATTTTTATATCTTGCCACACAGTCTCTGGCCATGAAGTCAGTAACAGTTAATATTCCTACAGATATTCTTCAGTACAGCGCTATGTAGAAATAAACACCAGCTCTGCTCATAAACAAAGTGCAGAGAGATGTCAGCTTGGTGTTGATGTTGCATTTGAATGTGCTGATTCTGTGTCTGGTGTTAGTTTGGGATACCCTGGAGGTCTGTGATCTCTACCGCACATTAGAGATGAACCAAATATGTAACTTTACAAATCTTCTACACTGAAACAACAAAAAGGAAAAAAGTTTGGTACTGGGAGGAGTCGGGCAGCAGAGCATTTTGCATTGCATTCTCGTTAGGCCACGTCTGCTTTCCTCTTTTGGAAGGTTCTTTCGTTTACAAATTTCAAAGCAAGTTGACAAGGAGAGCTGGTAATGCACTTTAGCCAATGCAGCCCTGAAATTCAAAGGTAAGGACACAGGAGGAGTAAGACTAGCATCTTATTAGCATAGGCAGATAAAGATTATCAGACTGCAGTCATCCATTATTTATAGGAATGCTGTCCCTTTCTGTATACTTTACTGAAGCATTTAATATATTTGTGCTAGAGATTACCATTGATGTTATTTTCTTTAATGGCTGTTTTTAGTGTATGCTATTCAGGTTGGCATTCAGGAAATTCAGCCAGAGGAGAAAAACAATAATATTAATTAGGAATGTCAGCCATGGGTGTTATGAAATTCAAAATTGCCAAGTTTCCAGTGCAGTTTGGTGGTAATTATAATAGACTGTGGAGACAAGCTGTTCCGTGTTCCCTCTACAGAAATGCAGAGTTTGCTGAACTTGTTATCAAAGTGCTAACGTAAATCCTGGTGAGTGGAATACTGTTTCTAGAGTAAGCTTTGGGTTTTTAAAAATTTGTGTTTGTTTCGAAGGATCTGTTGCCTCAGCTAGTTCATCAGTGGTAGCACTTGTCCCTTTTTCAGTGCTGTTCATTGCAGGATCTCTGTCTGCTTCATAAATTACCCTCCCTTTGCACATGAGAATTTTGGCATAATAAAGCAAAACGAATCTAATGGGATTTATCAGAGTCATCAACAGAGCTGGGCATTGGGGTTGGGTTCCCCTCGAGTATTGCTTTTTTTCCCCCAGAGAGTTAGAAATCAAAGTCGCATGCCGCTGAATTTCTGAGGAGTGGTTTTCGATCTGGTCTGCAGGCTGCGGTACGGTATGTACAGTAAAATCTACATAACCATACTTGTGCTCAGGACGCTTATGTTAGCTGCGCATGGACCTCCTCGCCACTGGAAAATTTATTATCTTCCACAAATTGAAAAAGTGGAAAACCACTATGAAGGAAAGATGGCACTCTGACAGCGTTAGCAAGCTTTGCTGAAAATACTCCGCTATTTGCAAGGTTATACTTTGAGCCTGAAATGTAAAAAAAAGACATTTTATTAATAGCAAGTCTGTTAAAAATTTTTTGCCATTATTTTTAATGAAGAAAAATCTTCATAAAGTTATGCAAATCATAAGCAGTCTAAGAGTTTCTCTTGCAAAAGGAAAACATCAGGCTTGATCTATATTTGCATTTGAGTAATGCATTAAAAATCAATTAAATCCATTTGAATAATTGAGGTAAATTAGTGGTAGCGAACTGGGTTGTCCTGACCGAGGATGTAATTAACTTCAAACTAGGTAACTGTAAAATAATTAGAAACAATGTATGCACTCCATCTTGTAAACATTTTATTTAAGAATTGTTGGGAGTTGAAATAATAAGGTTAGATTAGAATCAAGAATTGAATTCTGGGAATAGCTGGAAAATAACCTAAAGAATGATCCTATTATAAGAGAGAATTCTCTTTTTTATTTTCTGTGTCTGGGAAATGGAAAGAATAAAGTTTTTTGTGTTTACAGAGCTTCACTGCAGTCCTGCTTTGCTAAAGTCCTAAAGTAACTTCTTACCATAAGGATTTAATTCTAATGCTGTTGCGAACAGCAGAAATTCCATTTGCCTGAAACCCAGTGGCTGTGTGCGGTGGACTGGGACACCGACCCCACAGGACATGGGGTAGATGACTTAGCCGAAACGTGTCCACCCACCCAGGGAGAGCCTTCCACAAGCCAGTGTGCTGCTGCTGATTTCGGTATAGGTTAAGCACTGCTCAGACCAGAGTTTTTGTTATAGATTTGTATTTCCAGCGTAGCTGTTAATTTTTGGAGATTTTACTGGTACCAGGCTGTTCAGAAATAATCAGATAGTTTAATAGCAAAAGGGCTGTAAGCAACTTGATTTCTTGAGTGTATTTCTACAGTTTTATTTTTAAATTCCTTTAGTGTCTATTTGTGTGTGAAATTTCAAATTATTAAAATGCTCAGCTTTAAAATATTGAACAAATGTTTTAACAGAAATTTTGCAAGGCCTCACCTAAGTAATTTGGGAAGACTTTCTTACTGGCAGGCAAACAAAAAGTAAAAATAGGAATGTGCTTAGAACTTCCAGTTTGTTGTGGTTTTTTTTTTTTTTAAGAGCTTTATAAACTCACTGAAGGGTAAGTTGTAAGCACTGACATCTATCATTGGAATGGAGAGATTTAAACTTTGGGAGAAATTGCCATGACTTTGCTTTAATGTGAAAGCAGATAAACAGAAATTTTTGCTGTTCTTACTTTTCTAATATATGGACAAAATCCCTGAAAGCAGTTCATGAGCATTTACTTTTCCTCAGATTATAGAAAAGATTGCAATGCCACTTAGCAGAAATGTTTGTTGCTGAAGTGTTTATTTTAGTATTAATGCTTAAAAGCCAATACGAATTTAATCTTTCCATAGCCTTAGCCTTTTATGATTCCAAATGAGTGATGCTATGAGTAATGGTAATTCTGCTGATTGCACAGAATGGAGTATGAAATAATTTAATCAATGAATACATTACTGAAATATTTAAAGAAAAATTGCCAGGTTTTCAGGGCCCAGTTGTTTTTACAATTCAGTGGCTTTATTTTTATTTTAGCTTTAGATCATGGGAAATGATTTCATATGTGAATGGAAATACCCTGAATACTCTTTCATTGGAGGGAGAGGAATGATGGGTAGTATGGTGCTTGTGAAATAGGGGACCGCTTCACTCAGAATATAGAGAACAATGAATGCAGAACTTCTCTACAGTAAATGAGCATTCTGCTCGCTTAGTTCAAGCAAATTGACTGAACTGAGCTGTGGTAGATAGCTAGAAAGGTGTTACTGGTATGGTGTGGGGTGGGGACCAGTATACGGTGTTTCCAGGCAGGTGCAATATAAATGTCAGAGGACTTATTAGGGAACTTTAAACTCAAAGGTTCTCTTTGGACTTGCATCTTCTCTGTGTTTGTGTAGTCCATTTCCGTTGTCTAAGAACTTTGCAAAATTAAAATTGCTGGACAAGTCCTAAAAAGAATGGAAAATATCTTTTGGGTTATAGTAGTGAGACAGCTTTATGTGTCTTATTTAAAAATGTCGTGATCTGAACCTGATGTTCCATTACTAAAAGGGACTTGTGAATTCTTCACAAAACTTACACGGTGAAGACCAAAATAAAGACACAGTTTGCAGAAGTGTATCTGACCACGTGAAGATCATCTTGATTTTGGTATCATAGCAATGCAGCATTACATTTATAAAAGATGCAGCTCACTGTGAAACATGATTCTGTGCAGGGGTGCCCTGCCCCAACCTTGGCCATTCAATTTGCAACAGGAATAAGACTGGCCAGCACAGCATTTAAACTAGAAGTAAATGCTGTGTTGGGATGTGTAGGCGGATAGAAGGAGAAATATGGGTTGAAAAAACAATTATAATGAGGAATGGTGGCAGCCAGCTATCCTAGTATTCATAGTGGACTAGCAATACAATAGTGAATCAACTCAAAGTACTTTAATCTGAAGGCAATTGGCAATGCTCAAAACACATCATCCTTAATCCTAGTCAAACCTATCTTTTAATCCAAATAGTAAGAAAAACAGAAAACATTGAAGGCAGAATAGATGTATAAACATAAACATGAAAATTGAACTTGAATACCGGTTTTTGTTTGTTTTGCAGTATTGTAAAACAGCAAATGCAATGGCTTTGGAAGTATCGCAGAGATTTCCCAGCCTGTACAACAGTTCCATCTGCCCTGAGATTTATGATTAATTACATCTGCTGTTAGAATGGAATATGGACGTTTTTTTCTTTCCAACTGTTTGTTAGTAAACTCAACTGATAAAAATGCATGTAGGTTCTTATGACAATAAAATTCCCTTTGGTAACAGTGAAATAAGTGGATTTTACAGTAGACTGTATAATCCTCTACTTGTGGAAATACGATGTAAGGAAATAATCACATAGCACTGATGTTACGAAGATGAGCTCTTGGCATTTGCTGAACAGTATGGCTAAAACATCTTTTTTCAGGCTAATCTCTGAAGCAGTGTGAACAAAGTAATCAGACTGAGATGAAAAAGTTTAAGTGGATCATCAATATGACAGGAAAGGTTTTGAGAACACTTCAAAAGATGGAGGAGAAGGGTTTATAATCTGTTTCAGTTTTTAATCTTAGTTGATTCTATTGGACTTGTCTGAAAAATGACCCGTTATTTTTCTCAAGAAGAATGCCCAAGTGAAACCAAAGTTGTGTGCTAATACACTGTAATCAAATGAGGTAGCCAATTTTTTTGGCTGATATAAACTGGAGATGAGTTTTGTTCCAAAAATCTGTGATGAAAGTACTATTTTAATCAGAGAACAGAGATTTCAATATTGAAAAAGAGTATTCTTGCCAGAAGCAAAACATCATAATGATTCTTAGTAATAATTTTACTACTTCCTTTGAAGAAATAGAGTTTTACAGCAAAGTGACATAAGCTATATACATAACCATTATAGAAGTACAAATTGAAAAATGACTAGAAGTATCAACATGTATTTTAGAAATGCACAAACCCAAGAAATAGGCTTTTCCTGTTAATAGGATCAAAAGATAAAGACTACATGTTTGAAAATAATTGCCATTGCAATTTACTTCAGTTTGAATCATGACAGAATGAGAGCCTAACAAATGTCTACTAAAGCTACTTCTCGTATATTTTTACCCCTGGTTTATTTTATTCAACTGTAGAGATGAATGTATTTTTCTTTAACCTTTCCTTAAGATTACCCAATGTAATACTCTATACGCTTCAGTTTCTTTGTGTGAGCTACATGCAAAGCCTCTGGAAGTTAGCTGACTGCCTTCCATGGGCTCTGGGTCGGACCCTGAGCTGCCCCTAGCAACTGTTCGACCAATACGACTTTTCCATGCCGGAGCTTGCAGTGGAGTGTTGCCATACGCTGGATGGCATTTGAGTAGAGAGCTAAATTGGTAATAGGCAGTGCTTCAAGATGAGTTGACTCATCATCTGGGCTCACAAGAGTCACTAAGAAGCAGGGGCAGTGTCATGCATGAGTTTCAGAGTTACCAAAATGCATTCGGTGCCATTGATTTGCAGAAATAGAGAGATGGAAGATTCTGGATTTTGTCATTTTTGTCTGGGTTATACTTAACCTGCTTTGGAAGTCAAATCAGACTTCAGAGTTTGCTTTCAAGGATCATGCAAAAAATTTACCTAAAACTTTTATAACTTATCTAAGAGCTACTTTCTTGTTCAATTCTCTTTCAAGTCATGGTACTTGGTTACCATACGTTAACCTACATTAAAAAAACAAAATAAGAAAAACCCCAAATTTTCTTTCTGTCAGCTGCTTCCCAACTTGCTATTCTATCCCAAAGGATTAACCTCTATTTCCCTTAATGGTGGTAAATTGGTATAGTCACATGCTTTGGGCTCATCTACCAATGTTACTTTATTCTCCAGCTGAATGCCTGAAATTCCTCCATCCCTTGCCAAACCATCTGCAAGCCTTTAGCTTCATCGCTGCAGTTTGTCTCCTGGTGCAACAACTTTGGAGAACAACAATGTTCTGTGCCATGAATAAGCCTCAAAGATTAACGATTAATCTTTGACAACAATTGTTAACTGTATTTTAGGTTAGACCTTCAGGTGCTAAGTCCAAGACGTAGCAAAGTGAGGTAAGGAATAAATCGGTGATCTGCGGCTTCGCTCTGAGAATGCTATGCCTCCAGCTTTCTCATGGTGAAAGGCGGGATTTTGCTTGAGTGCTATTTATATAAGCTCAACTTCCTTAGTCTTGCCCGAGAACAGAGTTCCTTTCGAGGCAACCAGAGGTAGCATGATGGTGCTGTTTCATCCCCTTATAAGCATGTGATTCATTTCAGTGAAATGTCTGGTGCTGTATTTGTAGAATTAGTTACGGTTTTAGCAGTTTGTGTAGTTGTTTGGTAAAGGGAAACCAAATGGTTAGGATATATTTCTAATCCTTTGCTTAGTCTCTTGCTACAATTTCAGTTCATGTCCTCATTTCTGCATGCAGTATTTAATGTTGAGCAGAATACTACAAAGTAATTGTAGTGTCTTGGCTGTCATGGACTATGGAACTGCAGTGTTTTTTGGTCTTTGTCCTGGGTTTGGCCAGGACAGGGTTAATTTTCACCGGACTCCAGGAAGGGGCACAGCCGGGGGGTGGGGGCTGACCCCACCTGGCCAAACAGAGCCCGGTATTCCATACCATGTGACATCACGCTGGGTTCCGGTGGGGGGGGCAGCGGGGCGGGAACTCACTCGCGGCTCGGGAGCGTGCGGCACCGGTGCGGTCTGAGAGCGCGGGTCTGTTTTTGTCGGGTTTTCTCCTTATTTGTATCGTCGTTGTTCCTGTTCCCTCTGTTTGCTGTTCTGTTAAACTGCCCTTATCCCGACCCACCAGTTTTCTGCCTGTTTTCTTTCCATTCTCCTCTGCACGCCGGCGGGGGGAGGGGCGGCCCCGTAGCGCTTTTGTTGCCGGCGGCAGCCGAAACCAAAACAGTCTTCTACAGCCTCTCCTTATAATCAGTTATTCCAGTGTAAAATGGTGCAGTAGGGTCTATCAATCAATTCTGTTCTGTAGTTTGGATGTGTTGCAAAACCAACTTTGTTTTTAATGTTGATTTAAGTTTCCTTTTTCTTTTATCATACCACAAGCCATTTGAATCTAATTATCTTATTTTAATTTATTGTATTTCTAAATGAATACTTACAAAGCATTTGTTGTTGTATACAGTAATTTATCAATCTGCAAGAAAAGGAAGTTGCAATTTAGAAAAACTGTGTGTGTATCTTGTATTAGAGGCATGGTTACTATAATGGCATATCCATTTCAGGAAAAATGTGACCATGCTAAAATGTGTGCAGAAAAGAGCAAAAAGAATTAGTCAAGGCCTGCAAAAGCATAAGTAGAAGTAAAGAACTTAAAGTAAGTCTGTTTAGTTCATGTATGCCTGAGATGAATTGATGGTCTTCTAATAGCAATGTAAGGAGATCACTTCTAATCCAGAAGAAAGAGGGGGAACAAGATCCCCAAGATAAAGTAAAACTTAAATTCAGACAACAAAAAAGATGTAGATATTATAAGAGTGAGAGTAGTTTAGCCATTGAACAACTTAATTAAGGATGCAATATGCTCTCTGTTATTCGACATTTAAATACGGAGACCTTCGGCATATTACATGGCAAAACTCTGAAGTTCTTTGTCATGCATAGGCTGAGTTAGTAGGTTTACAAAGTATACAGCCCTGAATTAAGTTTTATGACTCAAAACTTGATCTATATGTAAAAAATACTTTCATGTTACATGGGAATAAAAATTAAATTATGCAAATTTTTACTTTGTGAATATGAGTTATACTGATATCCCCCCTTCATCAATTTATAGGCACGATTGGTGATTCTTTCCACACATTACTGCTCGCTACCTCTAGTGGGGTTTCCCTACCTGACTTGTAGCTGGTAGAGATCCTTCTTCTCTGCCGTTTACAATAGCTCAACACTCAACCAGCATCATCCATGGTAATATCCAGTATTCTTTATGGAGTAAATGGGACAGAGTCAGTAAGAACTTCTTTTATATTAAGCTATTCTAGTATGATGCAAAAATTCATGAAGCCTTTAAGAATAGCTTTTAAGAACTCTAAGTGAAATGAGTAGTAATGTAATGCAATAAGCGCTGCTTTTGTTCAGCTTTTTTAATTAGACTTTTCTGAAAGTGGGAGTTTATAGCAAACTCTTAGTTAATTTTGTTCCGTCTGTTTCCCAGGAATATAAATGTATATGTTCACACACAGCTATACTTATGCATCATCCCCTCACTCTGAGGGTGTCCTCAGGGCTTTCTCCATCCTGAGAGCTGGGCCAGATGGCAGGCGGGCAGCTCGGGAGAGCAGGGTGGTGCTGGTGGTCCCGTGGGCAACTGTATATGACCAGCCCACCCTGACCCTGGAGCGTCGGGCTGGATAGGGCCTGGAGTAACCTGATCTAGTGGAAGGTGTTCCTGCCCAGACTAGCTAACCTTTGAAGGTCCCTTCCAGCCAAAACCACCCCATGGTCACTGCTCTCGTACTTAAGTATCTGACGTTTTTAGAAAGAATCTGTACGTTCTAGACCTTAGAATATATGTGATATTCTACTTGCAGTGATACAGTAGTCTCATATGAGATGAGGCAGTTGAAGCACTAATTTTCAACAGTAAAAATTAAAAAAATCAAATGCTATAATAAATTGAAACTTAATGAATATAAGGTCTGTGACATGATCTCTCACATTTGTAAAGCTCCACTTGTATCATTACAGGAGTAATCAGGGTTTATAAACTGATGTGGAACAGATAATGAGATCTTTCTGCACCTTGAGACACAGTGTGGTGATGTATAAGAATTACTGTTCTCCCTTGCTGCAAAAGGTCGTGTGCAGGGGGAAGTGTCTGAAAGATGGAGAGGTGACTGGTAATGAAATCAAAACCTGAAAAAGCCTAGGGAGTTAAAGAAAAAAGTCCTGTTGTTGAAGAACAGGTTAGAAAACATGATTGAATTGGAACTTCTCTACCCAGAAGGATTTTGTTTGTCTTCCCCTGAGGTCATTAATTAGCTTGGTTCATTGTCCCTTGAGCATCCTTGCTGCTAGTCCTACCTTCAGGAGTAGGAAAAGCATCCTAAAGCAAGTGGTTGCCAAAGGAGGGGAACACGATGAAATACATCCTGTGTTAAAAGTCTGTGTTTCGCCTGGTGTGCACGCATACGTCTGAATGCAGCTGTTGAGATGATTCTTGCCGTGTAACCAAAAAGGCACATTCAGCATCCATCGCAGTTTGTAAAGACTGCTGGCATTCCTGACGCCTGTCTCCTCACTTCATCTTGCTCTACAAAAGGCAAAGGAAATAAAAGATAAATCGGGAGATGTTAACTAACCATTGCTTTCTTTACCAGTGTGGATGCTTTGCAACAAGTTTTCTGGACAGCAACCTACCTAACCTTGACCCTATCTTATCACATCTTTGACTTTCATCCACTTTAATGCTATATCCCATTACTATAATATTTACCACAGGTAGAAAAATTTAATTCAGCCCTCTGAATTAAATTCATTATTAACTGTGATTAATGCAGAACAGATTGTAAGCATATTGTTTTCATTAGAAAGCAACTACTGAATGTTTCTGTTTAACTCACTGACTACTGCAGTTGTGCACCAGACAATATAAAATGTTTGTGTTATGAAAATAGTGTTTATTGCAGTGACTTTTATATAACTTATTCCATAGTGGAAAGCAAACATAGTCTGCCACGTGGAGAATCAAAACAAGGAAATCAATTCTCATATTGCTTAAAACTGTGTGATCAGAACTGAACGCACCACTGTGCAACTTTGTGCATATATGGTCACACTGAGACACATCTTGAGTCACGTGTTGTCCTATTAATAGAATGTTAAGAGTTTCTAAGGAAGCCACTGTGCAATATACAGCCATTGTGGCTCAAAATTAGGTGATGTGTTAAATAAAATGATTTGAGATCATTTCTGTGGAACTTCTATCTATAGATAGGTTCTGCTGTATCATAATTTTAAGTTATCAGAACAAAATATATGTCCTGATTACTAAGTGTTAGGGTGGAGTTAAATGTGAACTAAATGAAATTTAGAGGCTGAACAGTTGAAACTGAAAGCTAATAGCTGTTGTAGATGCTAACCATCTTTTCATGTAAGAATTCATCTTACATATTGTAGTTTTCAAGGTGGTACTGAAAGGGCACGAAGTTCACGAGGCTAACTTCACTTTGCATTACTTTGTTCAATTAAACATGGTGTATCACGCTGTGATACAATTATTCCATCACTATTTTTGCTTTGGAAGACTTTTTATGAGAATGATCCACCAGTTGCCATCATGCGGGATAATGAGGCCTCGCTCTGAAATGATTCCCTAATCGTAAACTCAATGCCTATGAAAAGCAGTTTTTACCACTCTCTGGCAAATTGCTGTTACTATGGTTTGCTGTTGGCACATCTTGCTCTCTGCTAAATGTACCAAGTGTTTGATACCTAATTATGCACTTCTAGGTTTTCAGAGAATCAGAATGCAAATAGTTGTTGCAGAGTGAACTCTTACTTCTAGCTCTCCAGTTTTGTTTTTTTTTTAACTCAGGCACTACAGCAAACCACACTGAGAGCTATTAATGTAAATTAATTATTTCTCCTGCTGGCTTCTTTACAACTTACTCAGATGAGGGATTATTAAATGCATCATGCCTTGCAAATTTGCATGCATTAAAAGCCTTATCATTGCCTGTGCACTCTTGGCCTCCATCAGGGGTCCAAGAATTAAAAAATTATTGCTCAGCCGTTTTAACTGGCAAGTGCTGATCACTGTCCATATGGCTCTAAAATATAGCAGAGAAGGTCATTCTGATTATAGACCGTCCTGGTAACGTGACATCCCTAACAGCGTCCCAGACATGTGAATCACACTGCCCTTTTACATTGATACTTGAAAGCTACGATGAAGAAGGGAATTGTAGGATGCGGCAGAATATGGATTTTTCTGATTAATTTTTTTTTTTTAATTTCTGGTTCAAACAAGTAAAAAAAGCAGATAACCATGGTAACCCAGAAAAATGTGGGAACATATATCTGCTAGTGTATATCTGTTGAGAGTTGAAGAAATGTGTAGAGGGGTTTTTATTTATTTACTTACTATTTTATTCTATTTTTACTTGGCATTTTGATCTTAAACAAAGATAAAAATTTCTGGAAAACTGAAAGCTATAAAAAGTCCAAACACGTTTTATGTGTTTCAAATAAGTTTGGTTTGACGCAATTGTAAGTCATTTAAACTATGAATATTTTGACTTTTATAATGAGTTTAAATAGAGAACTCTGAGGTCATTTAAAAAATAAAAACAAACTATTAATTGATAAAATGCTGACATGACTGTTTTTAGTTATAGCAAAAAAGTTTCCACATTGATATGTATTTGTATAGGGCTTTGAAATAAAACAGCCATGAAATGTTATTTTTAAGGAAATCTCAACTATTAGGAGTATTAAGCATACTAAACCAGACCTGGAATAGAGTTGAATAATTCTGGTTTCATTGAAAATAGTGTCTGTATCAGAAACAATTGGTAGCAGTAAAAGAGTAAGGGCCTGGAAGCGTTCCTGGCCAGGTCCTTTCATTGCTATACCCATTTTTGACTCTTCCAGACAGTTATGTTCACATGAAGTCGTCTACTCGCGCATTTGCAAAACGAAGGGAGAAGGATTAAGGGTACTTTGGCCAAATATTTTATGAACTTTACCTTTGTGGCTTCTCTGCCCTCCACTTGTGTTTTTGTACACATGCCTCCTTAATTTGCTGAAAATGTGACCACACAAAACTGTTAATTCTGACGTTGATTAGGAAGATCATGTTCACGGGAGTTTTGAGACAGATGCTGAATTTCTGCATGACTGCAGCATCTGTCATTATTGCCTGAGTCCTGTGTGTGTGAGAAAGGGAATCTTCAACGTGTCTAGATGTTTGTAAAAGGTTATCACCTCCAGGGATCGTCATAATTGTCTCATTGTTGATAATGATAGTCTCTTACTGATTTCCTGTCTAACAGAACTCAAAAAGGAAAACAAAAATGTGAAATCTCTATTTCATACTTTACTGGAGATTAGTTCACCTATTTTTTTCGTGTTTCCAGTAATGTTAGAGCAAACACATGCACAGATTTCTAGTCTGGGTTTTTAAGTCCTTTTTGTAGGTGAAAAGTTTATACATACACATTTTATGATTTCTTAAAAACAGTGGTTCTTATGAGTGCATTCTGAAAAATATTTTCTTAGAGATGCTTTTACATTTTGGCATTTTAGGAATGGTCAAAGCTTACCATTGTGTTTCCCTACTTTTTTTTTTTTACAATCTTAGAGGCAAGGGGTTAGACATTTTGCTATTACGTGATACTTACTACAATAAACAGGCATCTGCAACGCTGCCATGAATGTTACAAACCTTCTCAGTCTGTAGGAACAGCTCTGTTTTTCAGCTACGATGTTCTCTAAGAATCTGCCTATGGTGGTTGTTATAGATAGGGATTCTGTTATTGACACAGGCTAACAGATCAGGCTAGGTAGCGGAGATCTGGGTTATAGTTTTCTGAGGAACTTGAGTGCCTTACTGGTAGTAGAAACAGTACACATGAAGATTAGATTGATTTCTATTTTCTGTGTTTGAACTGAGTTATTTATTCATGTATTCCCCACTGTTCAGCTGGCTTTCTTTGTCACCGATACAGATGTTCCTTAGCAGTTCTGTTTCCCACCACTTGTCTCATGAAGCATCTTTTCTCTGGATTCACCCTTGCATTTCTGCTCATCTTCTAGCTTACTCTTTTCCTTAATGCTCTACCTCTGTCTTTTACTTCCCATCCACGGACACTTGAGAGAGAAAGAGGGAGGGAGGAAGTGAAGGAGAAAAAAGGTAAAAAAAACCCAAATAAGTAAGTAACCCTTCTTCTTGACCTTCTCATCTGTCCTGTTCTGCATTGCTCTGCTGCTGACTCTTGTCCAGTGAGCAAGTGCTCTGCATATCTCCACTTTCAAGGCTGATAGGCAGGCCTGGCTCTGGCTTGCCTATCATCTCTCAGTCCGTGAGGCAGGACCAAAATTCTGACAGTACGCGCCTGCAAAGCCATCTGATTATTTTTCAGGATTCATCTGCTTTGCTCAGAGAATGAAATGTTGACAATAGAGAAACTGCAAATACCATTGTTACTGATTGTTTGTTTCTTTCCTCTGGTCTTTAGATCTTTTGGCTTTTGCTTTAGAATGTTAGTAACTAGTGATCAGGGTCCACTGTGGTTTTTGCATTTGTATGATAGGTAGGACAAGGGCATTTTAGGCTGAAACTGGAGATCTTGTGCATTATGGTAATGCAAATAGATATTTAAGACTACATTCAACGGTCCTCAAAATTAAAGTAACTTGGTTACTTCAGACTTCGGTCTAAAGACTTTTAGTCTATCATTAATTAAATTGAACCCTCATGTGAAAGTCATGGGTTTTGTTACTATTCGTTGTTGAATTGATAGAGTAAGAATAAAAATTGAGAGCAAAAATTGAAACCGATGCTAGATTCTGGGAAAGATTCCATTTCTCACAAAACAAACTTGACAGCTATGTGTTTGAACAGCTCTGGTCATCTGGATTTTTAAATGTTTGACTCTTAGAAGATGGTAACATTTCTCAGCAGGGTGGCTGAACTGTGTACAAGCATACATGTGTTCATTGAATTCAGCTATTTCTGCCTGCTAATTATTTGGAGAGAGATTTCTTAGATTACTTCATGAAATGTTAGCACATATTTCACAATATGACGTGTAAGCATGGTCCTTGTTCTCTGATCATTCTACCTGCTTGTTACCAGTTGGACGTTGTTTGTGCTCAGTCCACAACAGCAGGAAGTGTTAGGAGCAGGAAGAAGTGTACCTAGTTTTAACTAAGATAGTAATATTGATGAAAATTTTAGCATCGGTTGAAGATGTTGACATTGCAATAGCATCAACAATTCTTCCTAGCATTTCTGCCACTTTGCCTCAAGTAGTCTGTGTTGGTAAAACTTTGTGTCCCTGGAAGAGTTTGGACTGAGTTAATGTTGGAGTTGTTAATGTCTCATGGTTATTTCTCAGGATGCATGTGACAAAATTGAGTAGGGTGGACGTGGAGTACATTATCAGAGAATCAGGATTTGGTTTGTATCCCTCTTTGCGAGATAAAAAGTTGAGACTTGGGCATATTTTTCCCATGGTGAAAGTAAACATCGTTTTCACAGTGTTCGTTGCAATAACACGCTTCAGTCAATTACATGTGAATCTTTGGGGATTTTGTGCAAGCTGTGTTTATGTTATTCCTCTAATAAAGAAACATTAAACAGTTAATAATCATATCGGGAGGCTTTCCAGTGCATTTTGTTTCCTTGATAGCAGCATGTTTTGGGTCTATCGCTACAGTATTCTACTGGGTAGAGATAAATGGATTTCGTAATCTCACACTGGGGAGAAAAGTGAGGCTGGAAGAGATAGGAGCTGCTTGAGCCGGATAACATTATAGCTCTGAGAGGCAGGGCTCTAAAAAACCGTTAAGGACATTACCTTATTGATTGGAGCCTCAGAAATTGATGCACTGCCTTCAGTCCTGTTATGTTTTCAAACTTTCATTAAGTTTATATCATCTTCCACCTGGCCCTTATAAACTGCTGGTCTGAAAAGAAATCATTTGTCATAGTGTGTCTGTTATAAGTAGATTCATCTTCAAAACAACATTAGCGTTTCCTAAAGACTGTTTTTAAATCCATCAGCAGAATATGAGCTGAAGTGGATTGCCTTGCTTTGACATATTATTCATTGAGATCATTGCCTGATGGGTCTGTGCTTAATACATTGAATTATCACAAAGGAGAGTGCCCGATCCATTAGTGGTTTTAAGAAATACTGCAACAGGTGATTACAACTGTAAAAAAAGTGAAATTAAACTTTAGTTTTGCAAAGCAGGCTCATAAATTCCTTTTGTCCCAAAGAATGGGTGCCTGATTGCTGTTTGTGAGTATTGCTACCATTATGAAAAGATTTCGTATGGGGCAAGGGAAAATTTCTCTTAGTGTGATGTGTTTAGTGAGATACATCCTGTTTACCAGATTTCCAATTAACAGCTAGGCATATCCGGAGAGAAGGAAGTTGTCAGGCATGGCCAGCCGTCCTTTAAAAAAACACCCAGCAGCTTTAATAGCTTTAAAAATAATTAATAGTTGGTATATAATAATAGAAAAATGTATGTTTACAAATATACATATAAAATAATATATAATATTATTGCTGCTCTCTCACTTCCCCTACTCAGCAGGATAGGGGGAGAAAATAAAGTGAAAAACTCCTGGCTTGAGGTAAAAGCAGTTTAATGAAAAAAAGCAAAAGCCAGGGGCAGAAATAAAGCAAAACCAAAGGAGTTGTATTCTCCACTGCCCAGCAGCTTGCGCTGTCCAGCCATCTCCTGGGAAGCAGGGCCTCAGTACAGGTAGCGCTTGCCCCTGACTTGCGGAAGCCCCTGGTCTCTTTTGACAGAGGCCAGCCCTGCAGCCCCTGCCGCCAGAAACTTGCCACCTACGCCCAGTGCAGATTGCACAGGTCACGTGCTGGCTCTTGGACTAATCAGAAGTAAGCAATTAACCTGGGCTTGTTTATGTCGCCAGTCTTCGAGACTTCAGAATAGTCCTGACCGCATTCAGTGCCGCTAGAAAGATTTCCTCTTCTTGTCTGTCTACACAAATATTTCTGTCCGTTAAGTCTTAATACTCACTTTGGGGAAAAAGAGAGCTATAAGGCCAGTTCTTCAAGTGCAATTTTCCTGTTATTGGCTAGGGATTTGTCAGAATCCCTCTATCTTCTTTCCTGTTGGTGGTGCATCAAGATCAGAGAGAGAGGGTCTGCGTAGGATGAGCATATGCTGGTATGGAAACACTTTATGAAAATGAAGAGTAGGGTTTTTTCACACAGTTGTGGGTATATCCAGTTGACAGTCTTCACTGAAAACATATCTTTTAAATCAAAAATTCTCTTCCAACAATCTTTCTTATTTTTAAAATTTCCATTAAAAAATTTCTTCTTTGTTTTTGACCTCAGAAATAAATTCAGAAATCATGCACATTTCAGGTAATTGCTTAGGGGGAAAATGTTGGCTTTATTTTTTTTTTCCAAGAATCTCCCAGTTTCTTACCTTGTATTTAACTAAGGGATCAGAGAGACACTAGAGTCAAAGCAGGAAACTTCAAGCCACATAGACATTTCAGACAGGAGATGTGATCCACAGTGAACCCGTGGAGAGTGCAGTAATGAATATTGCACAGAAAGAGTACATTGAGAGTAGACATTTGGACATCAGCTGCTGAAGAGCATAAGATGAGTGGATAGAAGGCTCCGGTCTTACATATCTGGATTTCTAACACTGCTGTAATTTCAGAGAAAAGGTAAGACAGACAAGATTTGTGGGTTATTGTTAGTGCTGGTTCCTGAAGGTTTTGACTTCTTATGCTTTGTCTCTGTGTTTATCTCAAAGGAATACACTGCTTTTAGGGCTGGTCAAAACTCAGAATTTCAATTGCATGGGAAATGTCTATATTTCAAAACCTGGTTTTATTCTGAGTTGAAAATATTTTTTGATGCTAAGTTTTTGCCCATCTCTGAACAGCTGTATTTCACTGTTCCCTAGGTAGTGACGTCTGGTAACTTCCCAGCACAGTGAGTGTCTGTGCTGGTGAGTCCCACTCAATCTGCTTCATACAGTGGTAAACCCCTTCTGGTGACTCACATTTGCAAAGACAAGCATGTTACTGTCAGAAGAGCTAACACAATGGCAGACAAGGTTAAACACAAAAAGTGTTCTGAAAAGATTAGAGAGAAATCAAATTTGTAACTTCCAGTATTGCCAATAGTAACTTTGTATTAAGTAGAAATGATGAGCTGGCCAAAGCCCTTGTATAGATCTGGGAGCCCGCTGAAAGTTCTCTATCTTCTATGTCTGTACCTACAGCTGGTGATTACTGAAAGAACTGGCATTACACTTACCTTGGAATATTCTGCAACGAATATGATCTTCACAGATGGGTGAAATATCTTGAGCCTGCACAGAAGTAGGATTACCAGTCCTTGCTTAACCCCTTGCCCACTGTGAAATTGGGAAAAGTGTGGGAACTTCAGCCTAGGGGATTTAAAAAGTAAAGTGAAAATGTGGATGAAGTTTTTAAAGTATATTTAAAAAGGGGTTAGGCTAATCCAGGGAGTCTTTCTTATCCAAAGAATAGTAAGTTTTATTTGATTGTGTCATAGACTTATTTAGCACGGAAGGGACCTGGGGAGGTCATCTAGTTCAGCATCCTACTTGGACTTTGGAGCTGGATCCTGTCACTCAGGATTGTGCCCTGTCGAGTTTGAGTTATCTCCAATGAATAGACATTCCACAGGCTGTCTGGGCAACACAGTCTTAATTATATAAAAATTTTTCCTGATAATTAGTCAGAACTTACTTTCTTGCAACATGTGTCTATTGCCTCTTGGCCTTTTGCTTTGCGTGTTTGAGGAGAATCTAGTTCTTCCTTCTATACAACCACACTTAGGGTAAGACCACAACCCTTAATTTTCTGACTTCTGGCTCACCAAACCCAGTTCTTTCTCCTGCCTTGTGCTGTAGCCCTGTAACCATCTTGGGAGCTCTGCGCCTCTGGACTTAGTTGAAGCTGTGCATGCCGAGTACATGGAAGACTGGACGCAGTACTCGTGGTGCAGTCTCAAAGGCAGGCAAATGTAACAGGGTTAAACAGAGGGTAGAAAAAAATAATTTGGAAAGGGCTATTGAAGGGAGTGAAGACAAACAAATCTCAACTTGTTTAAATATCAAATGTCAATTCTGACGATGTGTGCAATAACAATAAATTTCAGCTCTTCACAGTGATGCCGTAGAAGAGACACAGATGCCTGATTTTCATGCAGGAGCTCTATGGAGTTGTCCTGTATGAATTCAGGGGTGCCAAAAGAGATTTAACTTTTAAGCAGTGCATAAGAGAAATACTGTCTCAGTAGGGTACTGAATGTCATTTTAGAAAGAAAGGTCAGAATTTCTAGAGGTGTTTGAAAAAATGAAAATTGAAACGGTTTTCTAAGAAATATGTTCACGTCTATTCAAATATTAAAATTTGTACTTGAAGTAGGAACTATCAGTTATGGGTTTGACATAGATAATGTTGGATGAAACTCTTTGGGGTGTTTTACACGAGATCAGACTACAAGTTTTATTGTTCAAAGGCTGTGGGCCAGTGTTTTTTAATGGCATTGAATAAGCAAGACGAACATCTTACCTTTCTAAAAGACTTGAACAGCTAGTTCCTTTGGACTTTCTGTTGGTGTTGGCTGTTTAACCATCTGAAAAATCTTTCGTGTCATTTACTGGATGCTTGCGTCTTATATTCTTTATGCATCATGCTTTTCTTTCTTGTACTTCAAGGATTATGCAAAAGAAACAAAGTCTTTGTCCAGAACCATAAGTATTCTTGCCAGAGGATGTGATTCCCTGTTGGAATAGATGCCAGCAATGTGAGAAATCTGATAAACTGTTTTTTCATTCATCCTCATTCTTAGTTCCGTATTTAGAGCCCTAGGAATGGCTTGATCTTGACCCCCAGAATATCTTCTTTAATAGAAATATGTGAAACTGTGATATTAGAAACCATGGTATTAAGACCCATAGCCCTAAAATCTGAAGTGTAATCAGCTTGCCCCACAAACACTGTTTTTCTAAAGTTTCTGATGTGAAAACGGGCTGTGTGGCATGTCGCTGCACAATACAGAGTAAAGGCTCTTCAGTTTTGCGATCAAACCCACAATGATTTCAAATTAAATTTCAACAATTCAAGTAATGCTTCTGGCCTTGCAGCTCAGGGCACATCAAATTGGAAATCCTATTAAGAAAAAGTGTCTATATTTATAAGGACAGGAGGTTCAAAAAGTGCAGTTGAAGCCAGCGCTTTTAAGCTGTTAGATTCAACAGGACATGAAAAACTAGTTAAAAATAATTGTAAGCGAGGAATTCACTGCACTTACTGAGAGTTTTTGCAATTAACAAAGGGATAAAGAATCATTACAAAAGTGAGGAATGGCAAAATAGCTTTTGTGGGAGTAGAAAGCACAAGTGGAAATATTCAGAGAATTAATGTGCATGTTCTGTTGACGTGCAATAAATAATCTGTGCAAAGAGAATCCAATTACTGTACACAACAAATTAACTGCTATACTTCTAGCATTGTAATACATTTGTGTGAGTGATTTGCATATTTAAGCTCTGTTACACTCATTTATATTTAAAATAGATTTCATGTCTGTCAGACATCTATACTGCAGTCAATTTAATTGAAAAAACTTAGTAAATGACGTGGAGGTGTCTGAGCTCCTAAAGGACCTTCGAATTTGGCCTTGAGTGTTTATAAGGAAAGAATAAGTGGCAGCTACTTCTAGATTTACAGGATTAAAGAAATTAATCTTAATTGACCAGTCCAGATTGTCCATTTGAAAGCAGAGGCGGTACTGTGTCAGATGTGCTATCGATGTAGTATACGTGAATGTGTGTGTATATGTATACATAGACTATGAATATCGACATCCATATCTGTCTGCATAATAAGAGACAAACTGCCTTCCATCATGTCATGTATTGGGACAGAAATTTGAAGAAAGGCAAAGAGAAAGTAATCTATCTGTTTGGAATGATAGCGTCACAATTTTAGGAACCTAGGGAGTTCAAAAATCAATTTCTGTTGGTTTTCGGAAACTCCTGAAAGTATTTCTGAAAATTTTACTGAAAGGAAATATCTGAGATAGCACAGAAAATCCATTACAGAACTGGCAGTTGCACTGAGCTCTACGTTGGCTTGGATTAGTATGTTAACAATGATGACATACTTTCTGCCAAGTACTCTTATGATGTTACAAGGCAGATTTCAAGAAGAATAGATAACGGATAAAAATCTTTCTATTGCCTCCACATTATGAAAGTATTACACTTCTTGACAAAGGGTGTGAATTTTAAGAGTATTTTAAAAATATCCCAGGAACAGCAACAAAGTCCCCCAAAATATTATTGCTTGTGTAAGCTGTTCTTCAAACTGGAATACTTGAACTACCTGCAGATAAGGATACCTTTCTTTGAGTAGGCTAAATGCTGTTGAAATGCAGACAGTTAATACTTGCCGTAAGTTATTTTTTATAAAATAATGTAAAAAAAAGAACTAGGCCATTTTGTATGGAAGTTAAAGACAGCATGAGTTTCTGTATGCGAAGAGGGACTGGTCCTTTTGGCCACCATGTCACTTCCGCCATTAATTCTGTCTCTTATTTGTTTAGTTGTCTCCTAAATGTGCAAATATTTGATTTTCTGTAATCCTATAACTACACCAATCTTGATCTACAGGCACATGTGTGTTCCTGTCTTGTCTTCACAAACATAGCTACCAGAACTAAATGTTTGCTAGATCTGGACTGCTGTCTGCATATTTTTTCAAAATAATTTGTGATGAAAATTTTTCATAAATCTAAGGTTAAAAAAAAAGTCCAGTGCATCAGCTATCAGGCTTCTGGCTATTGGAACTGACTGTAACAGAAAGTTTATATTGCGCTGTGGTGTAGTCCCAGTATTTATGAAACTGAAGCTTTAATCCAAAATCTTTATTTATCTAAAAGAAATGTAAGTTTATGGTAGGTTATAATCTTCCCTTAGATGAGCGTACTGCCAGGGATACCAGTTCAAATGAATACTGTAACTAATGGCAGAGCTAGTATATGTGTTATATTTTGTGGCAAAGGTAGATGCTATTCTGTGTTTCGCTGGTAAAATAAAATCAGGTAGAAGGCTGGCTGTTGTAGGCACCCTGTAGATCCATGGGGGTTACAAAGTACAGCATTGCCTGACAGAAGATCTATAACAATGTGGTTTTCAATAACTAAGCTTTGCAGATTTGTTATGTATTCACAATATTTGTTGTCTATTCTGCAGTAATGTTAAAGGTGATGTCCAAATATTTATTGGGAGTTGGCAAGGAAAGAAGTATTTCTGAAGAGAGGTAAACTTCTTACCCTGCTTGCTTATTTTTGGGTCCTAAAGAAAAAAAATCCATGTACCCATCAAGTTTGGTGCTTTCATGTTTCTAAATCTTTCTTGCCAATCTAGTTGATCCAGAAGGGTGAGAAAGACAAAATGTTCCTGAAGACAATAGCACTAAAGTTGTGGGCACTGCTACTGTGTTAAAGCTAAATATATGGCTAAGGAGTTTGCATATTGTCTTTTGCACACTTGAACAACGACGTGTGGAACAAGCCTGAGGGATAATAATTTACTGATTTCATTTCCCAAGATGGTTATTCCTCATCTTGACATACTATTAAAATAATTTAATTATCAGTATTTTGTCTTGTCATTAAATTATTGATGTTTCCATTATTTATATTTTTTAAACTTTGAGTGCCCACATATAGATGCCCCTTTAGATGCATGTTATTTGGCAAATATTTGTACTGGCTCATCTTTTCTCCTGCAAACCTTCTGGCTAATTTTAGTCTCTGATGTTCTGAAGTGTGATAGTATCCCCACTGAAGCCAGAGTGAGAATTTGACTGCTTGGTTAATGTTCTAACAGTAAATTTTTTGTATTTAGAGAGAGGGGAATGGGAAGAATACTCAGGAAAGTTAGTATTTGTCTGTGGCCAGCTATGAACTTGGGTAACAGAAGACAACAGCTTCTTAACAGAACGTTTGGCAATTATCTGGCTCATGTACAGAACCAAATGCACTAAATAATTGAAAGGAAACGCTGTCTTGAACTTGCCTGTTTTGGGAGTACACTGTCTCTCGGATGAGACATGCGGGAAAGGCATGCTTCTCTGTTTCTTGGCTGCAGCCAAGGCTGTGGAGCACCAAGTCTGTAGGGTTTTGCTATGCTTGTATAAGCAGGCAGTTACAGCGTGCTTTGTTATGGATGTTTCATCCATTGAAAGAACAGTGTTAACAGGAATTTCACCGAGATGCTAATTTCAGCAGTCCACCCACTTAGGGAGCATCTTGAGAGACTGTGGAAGTTAAGGACCTGTCAGAGGTGTTCTCTGTCCTTAGTCTCTCAGTACACTAAATTTATGCTCAGAATGACTTATGTTAACTTTAGGATTGTGCACTGTTTTGTGGAACGTTAGAGAGAGAGAGGCCTAAATGGTGTTTCATGGAAGAAGAAAAACTCTATTTCCTTACTAAGTACTCCTCAAAAAAGGGTTCCTCTTTGCTTGTGCTTGGGCTGCAGTCTTTCCAAATGAAGCTGTTTGTGAACTAAGGCATTGATTTAATTCTTTTGTAATTCATGAAAGATATTGGAAATCCTTCAGCTGTTCGCAGTTGTCACTGGTACTTGAAGCTCAGTGAACTTCTGCACTGGATTAACAGGGATCTGTATCAATACCAGTATATAGTGAAAACAGTAACTAAACCAATTAATTATCTTCTAGAAGCATACAGGTATGCTTCTATATAACACTACTCTCCTCTTAGCATATTAGAAATACAGGTGTTTGATATCCATGTATACAAGCAATTTATATTTACAGTTGCTAAAATTCAGAGAAGCATACTTTAAAAATGGTATGTATTGGATATAATTTTTTCATTTGATTCATGGTTCTGACAATCTTTAGTGCAGACAACAGGATTTAGCTACACCTCTTCCGTGCTTCTCTCTCGGGAGCTCTTTGGTTTCATTGTATTTGCTATTTTAAAACCTGCTGTAGAGGTGTTAAACCTGGATGCTCTTGCTGGTCCTGCATGGGGTGAAGTGTTGGGGGACAGGCATGGTCAGTTCTTTCCGCTGAGACTGACCAGCCAGTGGGTCTGTTTGGCAACACAACAGAAGCACATGCCAGGGATGTTTGGGATTTCATCAGCAGAAAATGGGTGGTACTGGCACTCTTAGCTGTCACGGTTCTGTTGTAGACAGATCTGCATATATCTGCCTGGAGACTGGTTTTAACATAGCACAGTGTAGAGCTTTTCCTGTGTATTTGCATCCAGGGTACTACCAGTGATAATAGGGATGTGGTGACCTGCGCTTCGCTGGAGTGCTGCATAAACTTGTTGAAATCTAGCATGCATACTTGGGCAACTTCCTAATGCCGCTGTGATTTTACTACCAGGGTTACTCATGGTAGACTGGTTGTCCAAGGGCAGAAGCTGGAACATGGGAATTTCCATATATATATGTAAGCAAAATATTTTTATCCTGAAAGTGGTCCAAAGCTGGAACACATTGTCCAGGTGACGTGAAGGAATGTCAGTTCTTGGAGATATTCAAAACTTGAGTGACTATACTTGAGCAACCTGCTCTGACTAGACCAGCTCAAAGCAGGTTGGACTGGATGGCTTCCAGGGATGCCTTCCGAGCTGTATCATTCTGTGATTCTCTGAACTGTCAGTGAGAGCAAGTCTAAATATGAAAGAAAGTGGAATAGTGTGGAAGCTGGAAACCAGCTATTTCATTCTGCTCTCTCTTTCTGAAACCAGAAGATGAATGAGGCAGACTGGGAAAACAGAGCAAGTGACTTGTCTGGTGGACAACTTTGGGCAACCAAGTCTCCCCAGCTTCTGTTTTAACAGGCTAATTGGACAGTAGCATCTTTCACAGCTGGTGCTAACACTCTGAGTACCAAGGCGTGTTGAAGTTCTTTTTCTTTTTCTTTCAACTTAGAGAGTGAATAACTCATCTTACAAGCGCAGCAGGGTGTGTGTCCCCTGAGACTTCCGTTAGCCTGACAGGCTGCGGATTTGTAGTGCAGGTGGTAGTTCTGATAGCTACGCTGTCCATCGATATGTGAGGGAACTACACTCTGAGGATCTGATCAACTATTCACAAAGCTTCTCTGCAATGGCTGCAAGAAGTTACATCTTTTTTTAAACATTATTTTCTCATTATTTCTATGGAGAGAACACTTTCTATCAAATTCTTAGAGCTCTCTCCATCTCTAATGTCTTGATTTAATACTGTTTTTAAAAAATGACTCAATAGCAAATAGTTGACCTTAGTGTTTGAACTGCTCGTTTTATTTTCATGAAGTAGAGCCATGCTTTCTTGGAAGATGCATCCTGTTTCTTCATGTACTGCTAGAATGAGTCATTAGGTTTTGTAAGATTTATTATACGATTCACCTTTTCTGTTGTGTGGCTTCTGAGAGCAGACACATCGTTTTTGTTCTGTCATCTTCTCAAAATGGGTCTGTAAAGATGCATACACAGAGGCAAAAAGGAATTTGTCAGTAATTTCTTATATAAGAAGCAGTATCTTTAAAACATCTTAAAAATGTTTTCTTCTCTCTGTGGTTTCATTTCTTTCTTCTCTATATGTACATTTATACATATAAACACAGTGTAGTTACCAACATTGGCTTTTCAATACGCTCACAGATGCCTGTGATTTTTTTAACTTTTGCTATTTATCAGAGAAAACACTGCCACTCTTGTGAATACAGCAACTTATGCCACCACTAAAGAACTAAAAATGTCAAAGGGACCATAAAAGGAAAATAACAGTTTGTTTTGGAAATTGTTCCATGACAACTTCTGTCATAATTTTGACAAAACTTGTGTAAACCAAAACCTTTGTACTTTTTCAACTGAATGAGCTCTGAAGGCACAGTGCATTACTGGAAATATAAATTAAACAGACTCTTCTTTATTTTTAGGAAGAAGCTCTGCACTCTGTGCCACCAGGGTAAAGATGTTCACTGCAACAAACAGGGAACTTTTGTGTGTGATTGATCGTAATGTGCACCGTTTCCTTGGCTTTTTATCCTTTGAGCTGCTCTGGAAGCAAAACAGATCTAGCTCCTTTGCATACTAATAAATATCAGTGCTTGTAATTATTCAGTGGTTACAGTAGGGTTCCTTCGAGATGAATCATTGCTACATTATTTACTTTTCTTTGTTTAAATTATTTGGAACCTTTAGTTCAACTATAAAACAAGGCTATCCTGGTGGCGTCGTACGTATTGCTTTGATGTTTTTTCCATCTGTAATGCAAGGATCGAAGCAGCTGTTTAGGACCCTCTCTGGAACCAAGAGTCACTTTACAATATTTTGATACAAACATTTACATACCTGGTGTAAAAAAGATATTTATCTACTTGGATGTCCTTTTCAATGGCTTTATTAGAAGACACAGGTCAACCTCTACACTAGACATAGATCACAGTGTTAAAACTTGTCACGAGTTACCATAAGTAGCTTGTTAAAGAGTTTAAATTGTCTCCTCGGTTACAAAGGTGAAATGAAATTTACCCTGCCCAAACCCAGACTTTTTTTTTATGATCCCTTTTCATCCAGTTCAGGATTTTCTGCAAGCCAGGCTGATAAAGTGGGCTCATAGAAAGCTTTGATATTGTAGCAGACCTATGGATGTTAGCCTGGAGCTCCACCTGGTTCAGAGCACGGACTCCCGCACGCAGGCTGTCCCAGCGGCACGGACATGAGCAAGGAAAGATTTTTGCAGCGTAAGCAATGCTCCCTTTTCGTGTGCCATAAAGGGAAAGCTTGCTTTTTGCTGCCAGTAGGGAGCTTGGTCCTGCCTGACCCTGAATGTCCCAGCCCCAGCTGGGGCAGTGCTTCAGGAGCAGTTTAGCATTGCCTCTGCCAACAGCTCGGCTGAATTCACGGTGCACACGCCAAAGTGCACCTCATACCATGGCACCCAAGTCTGTGGGACAGTCCGGGAAACAACGCAAGCTCAGAAATGTGGCTTGTTTCCATATGAGTGATAAGTAAAGGTTTTAGTGAATACTGACTTTTGTCTTAATTGTCCCAGACTCATCCTTTACCTGAACAAGCACTAAATATGATCTCTTTGCCTCAACTATCCATGCATGTGTTTACAGTTTCTGTCTCTCACCTCTGCTTGCCCTGAAGGTGCTGGCTCTCCTGTTCCTCCTGCAGCATATAAAACATATCTTCCCCCCCCAGTGTTTTCCTGAGGTTGTTAGTAAGATTAGAGCAATTAATGTAACAGAAGGATGAATTAAGATGTAGTTTTCATAGAAGTTCTTCATTAAAGATACGTTTTCACAAGGACTTTGTTTATACCATCATTTTGACTAGAATATTTTCCAAGAAAAGACAGCTTCTAATAATGAAAACTTGTGTTGTTTTTATTTTTCTCTGCATTTTTTCTCAAATGTAAAATAAAGCTGTAAAATCAATACTGTTTTCATTTTGGAGCATTAATTGCCTAATCAACTTAAACTAGCTACTTTTTAGGTAGTTGTGCTTTTTCAGTAAGGCATTATTTTCCCTCCGGTATTATATCTCTTTTTCAGTTGATTGTTAAGATATGAGAAATGGTGAGACCAAGGTTGAATTTATTCCAGATAAAAAACGACATGATCAGTATCAGCTGTAGTATTACGAACTGTTTTTTTCCCCGGAGTGAGAATGTAGTAACAATATTTTACACTTTTTTTTCTCTACATATGACAACCATGTTACTGCTGAAAGACAAGTAGGCTTTTAAATGTAATTTCTTACCACTGTTACATGGCATAGGAATAAAAAAATGAGATATAAAGTGTAATTTTCAAGAAGCTTGGGCAACGTTCTCTTTTAAACAATAATTTTGCCCTTGCTTCTTACATTTTATCAGAAGTATATCTTGATAAAAATCCATCAAGGTAATGGCACATCAAGGGTAAAAGCAGGTATTTGGCAAGAGACTTTAGAAAACTATGGCAAAGTGAAAGGAAAGTTCAGCTTCTTAACTTTCCCACTGTACTACTGGGTAGCTTGAGAAGAAGTGAGAATTTCTTTCTTAGTGCCTCTGTGGAAGTACCGTTGTCTCCCAATGCCTGTATTTTGTGCAGAGTGCGTTCCAGCCCGTGTTAACTCTTGTGGTCTGTGATTTCTTAGCTGTGATGGTGTGTTTACTCTTGCTATAGGGAAGCACTGCATGCACTCGCAGAATTTTTCATGTGATTTGGGATCAGATATATGACATTGATTTTACATGATGGAAGACCAATTAAGAGTAATATTTATAATTTTGGTTTTGATAAGCATCCTATGTTTACTACATCTGTGATCCTTTTGATGGTGTTGGCCAAGTTTTCATTTCACAAGGCCAAAGATAGAATTGATTACAAACCAGGTTTCAGTTCAGCTGAAATTAATTTCTTTAAACAGATGATACCAGTTATGGTCTCAAACAGGTACAGAAGTAGGAAGAAAAAAAGCTAAATAAGTAAATGCTATACTTTGATGAAAAAACAACTGTTATATTTATATAAAAATATATTATTTTTGTCAATTTATATTACTCAAATCATGATCAAAGCAGTTTATTGGTTTATTAATGGCATGTAATTAACTGGCAATTAGTGAACTCTACATTCAGAAACAATCAGCCATACCATACATAATCCATAATACTTGACACTTGTGAAGTAGTAATCTGTACGTGCAAATTTCTAAACACTCTTCTGTAACTAATCCCTATACGTTTCTAATCCCTTGACACCGTTGCCCTGGTTTGCATGCACACCTCTCGCAGTCGTTGTCAGGGCGCACACCACCCCGCCCCCCTCGGGCTTAAATGGAGGTTTTGATGCTATTGGGGTACATCTGGCAAAAAGTCAAGCTAGCAACTTGTCACCCTACTCTCTCTCCCCCTTGTTACAAATTTTCATGCTTCTCGGATATTTCTTTTCAAGCTGACTTCTTTTTTCCCTTCTAGTAATTCTTTCCTTATCGTTTAATGTGGCAAATCGTCATTGGCTTTGGCATCACCAGTTCACACGCTTTCCCAGTTTTGGGTGTTCAGGCTCTTGTTTCTTTACAGCTATTGTGCAGCCGTGTGCCAAGAGAGGGAGCCATGTGTATTCCCCCACTGCAACCATGATCAAGCAAGAAAACTAGCAGAAAGGTAGCTCAAGTTCAGCTGTAGAAATCAGTAGAGGTTGGTGCAAATTGGTTTTGTTCCCTGCCCCTGAACTGCTGTGTTTATCTTTAATTTTCACTTTACAGAAGAAGTTGGCTTGATCTGACATCTGCAGAAGTCTATTCTGTGTTAACTTCTACAGGCTGCATTGATAAGCAACAGTTTACTTGTTTTTCTTTTTACTGAATATTAAATTTTTTTAATGAAGATAAATTCATTGAAGGCATTGGCAGGGTGAGAACAATATTCAGCTGAGAAGTCAGCTCTATTCCATCAACATCTGTTTCATCTGCTTTTAGTGCTCCACTTTCTGTGTACTGTACTCGTGAATAGACCCCGAAATATAAACAATTGCTGATCATGCTGCTGGCTCTGATAACATAACTCATAATGTTGCCCTAATTACTTACATTATAAAACTGTCAGGTCTGAAACATTTGGTCTCCCAAGGCAGCTCTCCAATTAATCTTTCCTTTTTTATTAGAGATCTTGTTATGCGGTTGTCTTTTGGGGAGGAATGAGAGGTCTTTATGTTATACTGGGGTTTTTTAAAGCTTTCACTGATAACAGAGCAAGAAGACTTCAGAGTTAACAGGAACGGTATGCTAGCTACCCCTTCTTTTTCTTGCAACATCCTAAAGAATGTAGTACATACTATCACTGACTAGCTTCCGAGGGAAAAATCGTAGAACCATAGAACAGCCCAGGTTGGAAGGGACCTTGAAAGTTTGTCTGGCACAACCTTTTGTGGGAAAGCGAGCATGGATGAGATTATCTGGCACTCCTGTCTAGTTGTGTTTTGAAAACCTCCAGTGATGGGGACTCTATCATGTCCACAGGGAATTTGTTGCAGGGATTGGTTGTTCTCACTGTAAAAAATAGTCTTTCTGATACCAACATGAAACCTCTCCCAGTGGCTCCTTGTCTTCTCCGTGTGGCTCCTGGTGAAGACAGCCTCCGTCCTCTCTGTGGCTGGCTGTGAAGTACTGGAATACCGTGATGAGGTGCCCCCTAAGCGTTCTCTTCTCCAGGGAGAAAAGACTTGGCTCCTTCAGTCTGTCCTCATCGGGCAGGTTCTCCAGCCCTTTGATCATCTTCGTGGCCCTCCTTCAGACCCTCTCCAGTCTGTCCTTATATTTCTTGGACTGTGGTGACCAGAACTGGACACAGCACCCCAGCTGCAGCCTGACACATGCTGGGTAGAGTGGGATGATAATGCCTCTACCTCTGCTAGCAGTGCGCTTGTGGCTGTAGCCAAGGGTCTGGTTTGTCCTCATTGCAGCAGCTGACTCATCTTCGGCTTGTTGTCCAGCAGGTCCCTTTCAGCAAGGCTGCTCTCCAGCCCCACAGATCCAAGCCTGTCCTGTTCTCTTTGGTTATCTCATCCCAGGTGTGGGGCTTTGCTTTTGTCTTTGTTAAACATGCAGTTCTTGCTAGCCCACTCTTCCAGCCTGTCCAGGTCTGTCTGTAAGATGACTCTCCCTCCTGACATGTCCACCTTGCTACCCAGTTTAGTGTCTTCCATGAACTTGGTGAGAGTGCATTTATAAAGATGTTGAACCGTGTGGGGCCCAGTATTGATCCCTGGGATACTCCACTCATGACAGACTGCAAGCCTGAGTAAAAACTCTTGATCACTGCCCTCTGAATGTGGCCTGTGAGCCAATTTCCCACCCATCTCGCAGCCCACCAATCCAGTCTATACCTTGCCAGTTTGTCCAGGAGAAAGCTGTAGGAAGCTCTGTCAAACACTTTGCTGAAGTCCAGGGAAACAATATCCACTGCTCCCCCCATGTCAACAGAAAATGTTATTTTGTTGTGGAAGGTGATCAGGTTGGTCTGGCATGGTTTGCATTTGGCCAATCCCTGCTCCTTTTCCCAGGCACCTGCTTCATTGGGGTTGCAATGATTTCTAGGAGAACTCATTCTGTTATTTTCCCAGGGACTGAAGTATGACTAAAGGGCCTGCCGTTGCTTGTGTGTCCTCTGTTGGGCCCTTCTTGTAGATGGATGTGGTATTTGCCTTGCTCTAGTCGTCAGGAACGTCCCCTGATCTCTACGGCTTTTCAAAGGTGGTAGACGATGGCCTTGCAATAATGTCAGACACTTCTCTTAATGCCCTGTGGTGGATCCTATCCATGCCCATAGATTTATGTGGGCTGAGATTTACCTGCTATTGGTGTTTGATTTACTTGCTATGTTAATAATTGTTAAAGAGAAAGCATCTGTCTTTAGTATGGCACCACTAAAATTACTATAGGAGGACAACAAACGCTAGAAGTAAATTTTATTAAATACATTATTGCTTCAATTTTGTAGCATGCTTGCTGACAGATCCTTTAACCAATGTGACCATGTTCTAATGAACAAAGAACATCTAATGTCTAGGATGCTTTATAAGAAATTATGCTTTTCACGGGGGCAGTTTCATGGTTGTTCTCACAAATGTGAAGTATACCAGTTCTAAACTTGCCTTGGAAGAAGCAAAATGGCTTAAGCATCATCAATACAGCAAATGATGTATCGTTGTTCTGCTTGTTCGCTGACGAGAAGCGAGTGCTCTGTCACGCTATTTTGCAATATGTATCTACCTGAAATCCTGTGCTGCTGTTCCTTTGCTTTAAACTTTCTGTGTATGCAGTCCTCAAGGTATCAGCAGAATGAATGCAATAGAGAAGTACAGATGATGATCATATTTTGCTTTTGGACTATTCTCATACCAAATCTCAACACTGTAATTAGTAATTGTAAACATAGCAATGACACGCAATTAGGTTGGCTACACCAAGAGACACCATGTGCAAAGTGATACCGTGAGTGTCTTCCCCAGGCAAGGCTGGAGGCCTCGCTGTTACTGACTGCGCTGCGCTGCTGGTGGCGAGACGACGACTGAGCTGCACAGCTGCATGCTGGTGGTCTTTGAGCCGTACGTTCTCCCATGCTTGAAAATGTTTATAGACACCTTTAGGCAAAGAATGGTAGTTAATAAGTTTAAATGAACGTAGCAAAAAAAAAAAAAAGTGTATATATGACCAGAGAGACACATGAACTTTGTTACATGAATGAATGTTTTTTTTTCTTTTGACTCTGTGTTAATGCCGAAAATAGAAAAAGAATCAGTTTAAGTCAACCTGAAATAATGTTTTCTTCATAGTTTTTATTGACAACACAAAAAATCTGAAATTTTGACTCAGATAAAGAATTCTATTTGGCAGCGTTCTTTTCCCTCCCCTGAAGAGAGCAAATGCACCCGTGATTACAGCAATGCAAATAAAGGTCTAGGCCCTTAAAGTGGTTATTGCTGCGGTTTCTTTGAACCAGAATCTCCCCTGTGAAGCCTGGGGGTGTGCAAGAGGTCCAGTCCTTTCACATCCTGAGGGAGTGCGTGTCCTCCGCTGCACAGCAAAACATCCTGCTCACAGAATGGCGGGGCGCACCGTGAAGGAAAGGTCTCCTTCACTCTCTGTTGCTAGTACTGTTTTCCTTTACATAAAACAGGAAGACTGTGTTTAAATGTCTGCTTAATTCAAATTAGAGATCTGAACCAAGGTCCAAAACTGTGCACTAGCTTGGTTTATTATAGCATGAGCTCTCTCAGTCTTTCTTGAAATAAAAGCTTCAGTTTTTTTTTCCAAGTAATGAATTACTGTAAAAAAGAGCTAGAAAATCATTGTGCTTTATTCCAGGTGGGTGGCTAAACCACCAAAATATGAAGTTAACCTTCACTGTCTAGCTCAGTGATTTTTAAACTATTTTATATAAAATAGAGATTCTGCTATAATCTGATTTTCCCAGGATCCGGGTCTCTAGGCATAATGCCTGTGCCAATAGTAGTTAAGCAGAGTACAAGACTGATCAATTCTTTTTCACTCTGAAACTCTTGCTGTTCTTAAGGATGGCTTGCAGAGAAAAAAAAAATATTGCTAGTCTTACAAAATGACAGTACTCAAGTTTTTCGCCTTGTATAAATCTGGAGTATATAAAAGATGACAGTGATAAAATGCTGCTATATGTTGTGGATGCAAGAATTTGTCTGCAAAATACTGCCTTTTTGTTCAATGCAGCTCTAATGCTTTAATTCACCTTGTTTTGTAACTACTATTTCCTTTATAAATTATCAGAAACCTGAAAAGGTGGGTTATTTTTTAAGCTTGATATAACCAGTATTGCCTTATTTCAGAGTCTAATACAATTATGAACACACCATAACTTGTGGATGATTAAATTGCAAATTGTGGGTGTCCGCCAGGCAACTAGATATATTAAATTTGTTCACCTTCATAACTCATCTTCATATACACTGTATATTTTCCAGAATCACACAAAGATGTGCTTGTTCTGCCTGACGTACGTTCTATATATTTATAGTTTATCAGATGTACAGAATATCTTCTTCAAGGATACACTCATACATCATTTGAACTTCAGTAGTTATTGTTTTAATGGAAAATGTTATAAATGAATTTTATTCTCTCTGCAACACTTACATTTTTTAACATGGCTTTTTCAATGCTGTTATTTTTCGTTCTAAGAGAACATGAACTTCTTGTTTATTACTCACTGATTTTATAAAGATAGTTCATTTTCTCCTTGGAGAACTATAAAGGAAAAAATGTCAAAAAGCAGAAGCTGAGTAATCGGAGTGTAGTTTCACAGTAGTTTTGTGGAATAAACATGACACCTGCTAAAACACTGAAAGTAATCAAGACAAATACTCTACCTCTTATTTGGCATTGTAATTGAATGAGTAATTTAATCTATATATAATTTAAAAAAAATAGGTTTTGATTTACAGCTATGAACTAGGTGATATATGGCTTAATCCACATGGAAAATACCTGCAGTTATTATGAACTTAGACTGTGAGCTCATTAAATAAAAAGATTAACTCATCTTACAGATAGAAGATGCCCAAGAAACCGATGTTTCAGTGTTTGATTCAGCAGAGAGCAGCTTTCCTGTAACTCTGTGCTGAACTTGTTTCTCTGATATTGACACCATCCGAGTTTTAATGCCGAAGGGGCCAGGCTTAGCTTGCTGTTTTGGGGTGCTCCATTTCTATCAGTTTCCTGTTCTAGATACTGTTACATTTGTGGTTCCCGACCAAGTCCTCAGAGCCCTATGTAAGGCATTAATCAGCAACCTGGTCTAGTTGAGGATGGCCCTGCTCAATGCAGGGGGGTTGGGCTAGATGACCTCCAAAGGTCCCTTCAAACCCAAAGCATCCTATGATTAATCCCCAGGCATTCATGTTGTAGATATGTTTTTACCTACAGAGTTTTCCTGTGCATTTTGCCTGTCTCCTGGGACGCAGCGTTCCTGGCACAAAATGCCCGCTTGCCCATGCTGCCCCAAGGCAGTGGGACTGCAGGCATGGGGAAAGGTTCTCTGAGTGTGTGGTGGGATGTTGTGATCCATGCAGATGGCCGTGTGCTCCCCTTGGTACCTACGACAGCAATCCTGACGCTATGAGTAGCTAAAGAAGCGTTGGGGAATTTAAGGCCTTTAGCAAGTGCAGTGATAGATTTATTTCTGAGTGCAATTTTAAAATGGGTTGTGTAGTCCAATATAAGGGCAAAAAACCCCAGAGCACATTAAATTGCCATCGTTAAGCTACAGTGTGTTATCCAAACTGGTGGTCCTCACAGGGAAGCATTATTTGAATTAGGAATATTGATAGCAGAGGGAACCAGAAACGTCCACAGAGTACTTGTGGGCAAGCAGAAGCTGTGAGCTGATAGATCCCGAGATGATTTGCAGATGAAGTGAAGCCCTTGAGGCATAGATTGGGACACAAATAAGTCAGAGTAGTGCTGGCCTTGTTTCTTTCCTGTTACAGGTTGAATAGGTGAGGATATTTTTGGTGTCTTCTCCAGAGAACTTAATATTTACTTAATCTTTTGTTTGTCTTTTATATAATTGCACTGGATAATAATGCAAAGTCATATAAAATTAAAATTAAGTTTGAAATAAGGTCTGATAATTACAGCATTTAACTGTTGTGGTTATTGTTTCCTAGGAGATTAATGAGGTGAATTATTGTAACATAATTAAACCACAGTATATCTAATCTCTTACATACCCTTGTGGTTTACTGTTATTCAAGTATCACTTGAAGGTTAATTTCACTTAGCTGGTATATATTTGACTTTGGCAATACAGTTTATATCAAAATATGTTTTTAATTACATTTAAAAGTCATTAGGCAACAGCTCTGCCAAAACTATCAGTGTAAGCTTTGCTAGTGAAGGTAAGGACTAATAAACAGTAAAGTCAGCAGACTCGCATAGATATGCAACCTGAATATTCACATAAAAGCAAAAGTTAACATATGCTGCCACTTGGATGCTAATGGTGTCTGCTGAAGGTTAAAGCTTCTCCTCGGATTGTCCACTCTGATCCATGACAGTTGTTGAATGAATCAAAGTTGGATGGCATAAGGATTTCACTAACACGAAAGATATAAATGTATGTGCAAAGTTGCAAATCCAGTAACGCAGAATCTCCCCTAAAATGTTTTTGACTGAAGCCTTTTACTAGCAGTTAATGAATTCCTCATTTTGCAGTCAGAGGCTGTGCCGCAGGCCATTCAAAGCAGCCTAACTGGCTGTTTTCTGTGCTACTTCGGCAGGAAATCCTATTGTCTTGCCACATAACAAATAGAAATATACAGTAATATTTTTATAGGACAAGATAAAACTATAGATTTATCAAAGAATGCCTTTTCCCCCAGAGAAACAGATTAGTTTCGATACCTTCTTTTTTTAAAACCCTTAAAACCAACCTTCCTTCTCCAGCTGCGAACTCAGCTTCCTCTTAAATTCACTATTTGTCGTTTGTTCTCATGCTGGATGTATTTAAAGGATGGATACTCAATGTTTTATACTACAATGGAAAAGCTGCCATGGGTTGGTGTTTTTTTGTTGGTGTTTTTTTTTTTTTTTTTTTTAGTCCCAGTCACGGGCAGTTTTTTACATCAATTTTTTGCTTTCTCTTCAGTAATGCTAAGAAATTATCTTCTCTAAAAGTCTTTCTATTTTCCTCTAAGATCTGGTGCTAAAGATTTGAATCTGTTATTTTCTCTTACCTCATCCCTCTCTCTTCTCATCCCTGTAGAACTTGGAGAGAACTCCCCCAGATCGTAGCTCAGAATAGAATCAAACGCAATATGAGACCTTTTTAGAAAAAAAAAATTAACAACATGCCATTTAATTATAATTTTCATCCAAACTATAGAAGTTAAAGTATTAGTGGTTGCAATTTTGAGTCAAGAGGTTGGCTCATTTCTAGACAGAATTCGCAAATCTTTAATGTCTAGAAAACACAGCGTTCTTCAGCATTTAATCTAAGTTGTATTTTATTTTTAGAGATTTATCCACCAGTATCGGAACAGGGAACTCCTCAATAATTTCATTATTCCAAATGGCTATGATCCTCTTAAATGACATCCCAGTGTGCATTTCTAGAATAATTTCAACTTCTTTTCATGGTAAATACCCCACAACTTGTTTGCTTTTTCTCTTTAATTATCAGCAGATGATCTGTTGTGTTATGGACAGTACTTTCTTGGTTTTCCCCATGTATTCTCTGTGGTCGCTTTCCAGTTTTTGTGGGGTTGCGCTGGTGCCTGCTCTCTCTGTGCCTTGGAGTGGATAGACTACGTGAGCCATGAAGAAGACTGTAAACCTAAATTAGCCAGATAATTCTGAAAGTGTTTGCTCTTTCTCCTCTGTTTCTGTTACCTTAGGAATCGTCTGCTCTCAGCAGTTGTAATAATTTTGAACATAACATATCCAGGGTCACAACTCTAGAAAAGAGTCTGCACTTGTCAGTTGTGCTGTTCCCAGCACTCGGCAGCTGGCCTGTTTCTTTCCAATATGTGTCTTGGAATCGATTTGTATTTGTTTTGTCAGTTCTTCTCAAAAACGTGCTCAACGCATTTTCAAATCAATCTGCTTTGTGGCACAGTATCAAATGGTTTTCTGAATTCCGGGTAAATTGTCTGTTACATTGCTATTGTCTCCAGGTGGGCAACATGCTCAAAGAATTCAAGTGAATTTCTCTGTCACGACCTCATTTTTCTATGTATTCAGCCTGCTATCATGGTCTTCTAAGTCATGCGTTTCTAAATCTGATTTAATAATTTTCTCTCTTCTGCATAACTGAGTCCAGAATAAGAAGCCTGGGCTTTCTAGGGTCTTGGAGCCTTTTAAAGTAAGAAGAATTACATTAACTGCTACTCCAGTTCTCTTATACTCCCTTTCTTACTTAGTAAGTTATCACAAAACCTGCTGAGGGCTTTCCTTTTCCCCTTACCACTTTTCTGCAGATTTCTGGGTTGTAATTCATCTAGGCCTGGAGCTTTGTCAGTGTTTAATAGCTGTAATTGCCTAATTAAGGTATCAGCCCTTGTAGACCAGAAGCCTTCTTTCTCCACTGTGTTTCCAGTTTTCAGGAGTGTGTGCGCTGCTTCTGTCAGATTCTCTCTTCCTTTGTGTATTCACTACAAGCTGTCTGTAAAGGGATGAGTAATCTGTCTCTCTATTTTTAAAATTGCTTAGCTTGAAGATATTTGCCCTTCTCATTTCTGTCAGACTACAAGAGGATGAACAAAAAATCCCTGAAGTCACGCACACAAGATGATATTACTGTGGAACAGTGGAAAGCTCAGTCATTTTCTTTGCTTTTCCAGGAAAAATATAAACTATGTAATAATGGCAGAAGTGTACTTGAGAGCTGAAACTATACCCTTGGGGACTGAGTGTAACCAGTAGTGATAAGAAGGGAGAGAGATGATTTATGTTAATTGGCATTAAATTAAGTCAGATTCTCCAAGGTGAGTGTGTTTTCCCTGCGACAGTAGCTGGTGAGAGATTTCCTTGTCTTTATTTGGACCCGAGAGTTTTCTCGCTCTTGTTCCTCCTGTTTTCTCCTGGATCAGCGGGGGGATGGGGACTGGCTGAGCAGCCGGGTGGGTGCTTGTCTGGCTGCCGGGGCCAATCCCCCACTGCCATTTGTCGCCAAGTGTTAAATGGCAGGTGACTGAAAGTAAATGTATTGGGTATGCCCTATGGACTGTATCGCTTAGCTTGCGATTCATGCGGGAAGCCGCAGTTGTGTGTTGTCAAATTCATATATAGCTAAGAAGTTCAGTTTTGTGATGTGGGTTCCCTATCCAACATCAGCTATCCATTTCTTGGTTAAAAAGAGAACTGGCTAACGTGCTTGTTTACAGGCGCAGCTATACTGGGAAATGTAGCTTTAGAGTTTTTGCGAAGTAAATGCATAGTAAGCCATTTACAATGTTGATGCAAATACTGTATTTACTTAATGTCTCCTGTTCGTCTTGAATAATGCAGAATTTTTCAAAATTGCACAAAAATGAGCTAAACTGTCATTTTTACAGCTGTGGTATTTCAGCTCAGGGTGAAGTTTGTCCTTTTGAGTACTTTTACAACCTATTAGGGGATCGAAAGAGTTTCCTTCGTACAGAGGTTAGAAGGAAGGCTTCCTCAGTGGGCATGATAGTCTGTAATTAAGCACTTGGGGGGGTCTGTATCCAAAAGGCAGTTCTTCCAGAGCTCCCCGAGAGCATCTGACAGGCAGTAGAATAAGCAGGAGAGTGAACTGCTGATCTGTTCCACTATGTTTTTTTCTGTATCTGTAAGTCGTGTACTGGGCTTCAGTTTAGCTTGAAGTCTTTGCCTGTAAATACCATAATGTTTACTTTCGGAGAGGATGGGTAAGATCCTATAGAGGATTTGTACTCGGTTTCTTCTTCTGCCTTTTTCACCATCTGGGGCCCTTATACAGATGCATTTATGTTTCCTCTATAGAAGAAAAATGTCATGGAGTCATATGTCATTTCATACATAAGGCTTTGGTCTGTGACATGGTGCCACCTCCTGCATTAAACTGAAGGTGATAAACTGTGGCGAAATGACCTTTACATCACTTAGCCCTGATAATTGTCAAAGTACTGTATTAAGAGTTTCTAGCACATGCAGTGGCTTTACAAAGCAGAATACTGGATCAGGAAGAGCTTCAGAGAGTTATAGTCAGTATAATTTTTGCAACACTGTTGTTTTCTAGCACCTGATTTATTAGTTAATGCCAGGGAAATGCACTTTTTTGGAAACGGGGACATAGACTGCACTAACACCACCTATAAATAATACAAAGAGAATAAAACTTAGTGGCATGAAATGCAAAGGAATATGAGGCTAACAGAATTTTCAGGTAGAAACTAAGATCTTGTAGAATTAAAATGAGAGAAGAGGAGGGGCCTGAGTTCCCCAGAACAGTCTGTTCTGGACAGGAGTCAGCTGAGAATGGTAATATATGGAGAAGCACTTTCTGTCTTTCTAGTAAGAATAGTGGGGACAACCAAAAACAAACGGTAAAACGGAGCTCTGTTGGACCTGGTTCTAGGAAGCGACTGCTGGGAAAGGCAGCAAGATTAAGGAGTAAAGTACCGTAAGAATTTAGGCATTAAAGCATTCGTGGAGACATCAGTGGCAATATTAATGTGCTTGCGTATAGTCACATACCCAAGATGGGCGCTGGGGATTTCAGTCAAGTCAGTAGTGTTTGCGCAGGGGCAGAGATTGCATTGCCAGGCTGGGGCCTCCCGTTAGAGCGAAGGATCAGGTCAGAGCAATGCGAGAGGAGGCAGGGCGGGAGGATGAGGCCGATACAAGTCTCGTAGGGCAGGTATGTGGTGGGATGATTCTGTCGTACTACATCTCACTAGTGTTGATTCATTTCTTGTGGGTGTTGAGGGGTTAACAATACTTGAGGCATGACTTACTAATGTTGCTAAGAAAGAAAGAAGGTTTCCACTTGTGACTCTCTTCGCATTCATTCCCCCCTGTCTTGTAGTTTCATGAGATAGACAGTGGTTACAGTAGGCAAGAAGCAGCAGCAAGGCTTTTAGCTTAGTCACACCTGCCTTATTCTCAATATTTTCGAACGACTGTATCAGTTTGGCACCGTACAGATAGTTTTGGAGTCAGGACTTTCCATGTGAAAGATGTCTTATGGCAGGAGGGGAAGAACAATAGCTAACTAGACAGAGAAGTGCGGCAGAGTCACTTTTCAGATGCTGCCTCTTCACTTTCCTTTCAGGTTTTCTCAAAACATAGCGACTAAGCTGTGTAAGTGGATGTGGCATCTCTGTTTTTCAATGTCGCAATAGTTAATGATAGTATTTGTAAATGTTTCAGAGGAAAAATGCTTATATAGGTAACTTAAGAAACACTTAAAATAATAGGCTTTAAAAATATTCTAAAGCAATCATTACATTTTAAAGAAATGCATCTTGCCTATTAGAACAAAAAATAATATACCAGTCTGATCAGACACAGATATTTTTCCATTTTTCTGCATCTGTTTGATAATCAATGTTCCTGTTTGCTGTTTATCTGCTTCTTAAATTTTAACGAGTATTTCTGCTTATAATTGTGACACTTCATGATTTTGTAAAAATTGGCACTTGCTGTGTGCAGGATAATAGCACAATTCAACATGCACTGTAGGAAGAACTGATTTTCTGCTCATTTCATCTGGAAACGTCTGAATTATAAGTGGAGTTGCCCTCCTGTTAAAAACTGCTGTTGGATGTAGGTAAATGGGAGTAGAGATTTTTACTTTATAACAAGCAGAAAACCCCCAATAGATGTGACTTTCTTTGTTGTGAAAGCAGAGAAGAAAGTACCAAAAAACAAATTTAAAAAGAAAAAGTGGTAGTTTTACTAGCTTTTGTATGTGATGTCAGTCTGTTAGAATGAAGCTGGGGTAAGAACTCTGAGCAAATATAAATGGTCACTTTTCACCTATGATGAAATTTGCCCTTTGGGGGAGAGAAATGGGATATACAACGTTTATTCACTCAGGCAGCAGGTTAGTGTAGCGCTGGCAATCCTGTGAGCGTGTAGTACACCATACTTCCTTCTCCCAAACGAAGGCCAAATGCCAAATTTCCTGCTCTGGCATTTGGCAGGGCTCTTGCAGGGCAGGAGCAGAAAGGATAAGAGTGATTTCTGTAGTTCTTAAGTTTGACATCTCTGGTGGGCAGACAGATACACACTGCTAAACCCATATTCTGCATCATCGTTTTAACTTAGGGCTTGGGATGGGAGCATGGAAGGGTAAGGCTGGCTGCTTTCTCCAACCAATAAAATTTTATCATCCCTGGTGGGGGGCCTGGTGTAGCCGTAGAGTTGTACTTTGACTGAAGAAGGCATTTGGATAACTTGGAGAGAGCAAAGAGGGGGAATTCTCCCCCTTCCTTTTGCTCGTTTTTTGAAATGGTCTCTGCAGTTTGTCTGCTGGGGCAGTTGGAGAACCCAGGGCTGTGTCCAAGAGCTGCAGCAGAGCCGAGCATCAGCAGGAAGGTTAGCCCCAGGCAAAGGGATTTGCTTACCCGGCTGGCTTCAGGGCATTTTTACAGATACTTGTGCCTGATGAGCTGGAATCCTGTCTCATGCCAGAGGAACTGACAGCCAGGTGAAAATGGGTAATGTTGGACCCAAGAAAAACCTTCCATGGTGGAGTTTGCAGCCCCAACACTGGGAGAGCAAAGGTGTTGCATTGCTGAGGGGCACCTGGGAGGAAGGCAAGGGAACAGATTTCCCAGTAAGTGTTAAAATGAACAAAATCACAGTGACTTTAGTTGTTGCATGTTTACTGTTTATCTGCTTGAGACCCAGGCATATTAGCAGCAGCCTTCTCATTTTTGTTTCTGGCAGATTATTCTCCTGTGTCTTTTAATTAAAACTTCCCTTAGGCACAGAGGAACCATTGGTGATCTTTTTTTTCTGGACTGTCTCAGCTTTAATTACCTTTTAGGTTTTGAAATAAGCCTTGTGTTTCCACCAGATCATGTTTACTACAGAAGGAAGTGGCAAAGGGATCAGCAGGGATATTTACTGTAAAATCAAAATTTCATGTAAAATCCATTTTAAACATTGTCAAATAAACATTCTCTTCCCATTTCTGAAAAGCCCTGTGGCCAGGTTTAATAGTACTTCATGTATTTTGAACTGAATAACTTGTGTTGAATCTCCCATTCCTGCACTATTCAATTTTTACTGGGAATATGATTACACTGAAATGAGACTTCATCAGAGAAATAAGATATCAGATGGGCAGTAGACCAAGGCAAATTTCTGAGCAGTTTACGTAAACGTTTTTCCAGCAAGAATAGCAGCTTCAGAACTTGAGCAAAAGAGCCAACCTGTCAGATTGCAATTTCTGTTCATTGTTGTTTGAAACACCTCGTTTGCTAGAGTATTGTCAGGTTTGTCTTGTGTTCTACCTACAAATAAATTTGATATAAAAAGATCAAATAGATATAAAGACATTCTCAAACTGGAGGGAGAGAAGATTTTTAGCCACTAGTAGGTGTGTATGTAGGTCACAATGTATTCATACGCTATTTAGGCATCTTGATGCCAGCAGAAAGCATCAGCAACGCTGAGTGCTGTGCTTGGCTTCCCAGGACACGCCGTCGGTGGAGCAGGCGGACAGGGTGGGCTGGGGGGTGTAGTGCGCGGGGAAGAAAGATAGTCCGAGTAATTTCCTGGTGTTGACTAGAGCAATGCTGGCAGGTCTGTTAAGAACAGTCAAACTGCTGTAGGCCTTAGAATAGGGATGAACGTGTAATGCTCGGAAGAAGAAACTCTTCTGAACAACATCTTTCAGCTGAGAACCCCGTTACGCTATCTGTAGCAATGAGTGCTTTTGCACATAGTGGTGCATAGCTGCAGCTGGGTATGTACTGCTGAAGAGCAAGGTCGCAGACAAAGTATGTTTTATTTATGTTTTTAGTGTCTGTATACACACAGGCACTAAAATTACTTGTGTGTGTATATATATATTTCAAATGGCCTCAATCCAGGCTTGTCCCAGCTCATTGGTATGTACTATGCAGCTGAAGATGCTCTTTCTCATTTTACTTTTTTATGTAGAACTGAAGTAGTCTGTGAGGGGAATCAGTTCTTCCAGTACCTTACTGAATTCACAGTATTGTTCTAGCTGTTGTTAATCAGATGACAATATTACTGTTGCCTTCAGTCCAATGAACTTTTTGGATATCATTGAATGTCTGGCTGGCTGCTTGATGTGTGTTTCAGACAAACAGGAAATAGGGTTAAAAAAAATAAGATTAGCTTTTCTTTAGTTTACTTATTTCTGAGCAGAATGTGTTTTCCCCAAATCCCCAGATACCAGGCTTAGGTCTTGCTTTTCAGGTATTTTAGCCATTGATGAACTGCCCAGGCAAGTCATATTTCTCTGCTAAAAAATGATCTTGCTTTTGAAGTTATTTTTTTCTGTTTCTCTATAATGGGTATTCCTCCACACAAATTGGTTTTCTGCAGATCAATATTCTGTGCATTTGATTTAGAGTCTGTATATAGACTGTGTGCATTAGAGCTATTTAGTATTTAAAAAAAAAAAAGATAAAGAAGAGAAAGAATGGAAGAACTACTTTTTAGATGTGTGGTATAAGTTAAGCGGTGTGCTCCTCTTTACCCTTTCTAACAATATAAGAAGCCAAGGACATTCATCAAGAAGAAAGGCTATAATTAATCAAGAGAAATACTATGCAATGCATAATGAACATGTGTTACTGCTTGTCAGAAGACTAATAGCACTAAAATAGTAATATTTGCAAAAGGATTTGATGTTTATGTGGATAATAATATAGTGACGGATATATTAGAGATTATTAGAAATTGTTCTTCTCTTGCCTAAAAACATATACCAGCTAGTATTAGGAAGAGACATCTTCTACTGGCAACCTGTTCCATAATAATTCAGTGGGAGTCAGGCAGTTAAATACCTTATAAAACAATCTGGCATTAAGTTACTGAGAACTCTCATTGTATTCTGTATAGAAAACATCGTTGTGTTAAGCAGTTTCTTCTACTGTCATTACTGAATTGCTTAAATTCATGTAAATGATCTCTGCATTCAAATAAATGGTCACTGGATTATAAAAAATTAGCTATCAACTCAGTTCTGACCAGTACTGTTCCCTCCGTCCCATTTTCTTCCTTTCTGGTGTATACACATCTCACAACACATTTTAGTTAGGAAACCTCTGTATAGTACTACTAGGATTCTGTGATTATCCATGAGACACAACATACTAGGATCTTGACATTATTTTATTCATGCCAGACAAAATGTAGGCGTATCAGTCATAAATTCTGTGTAACCTGCAGAAGAGCTTGAAGAGTAAGGCTACATTTTCTTTTTTTTATTGCATTACTGGTTGCTGTCGCGTTAAAGGGGGGGTAAGGGGAATCTGATATTCAACTAGCCTGCCAGAGCCCTTCCAAGGACTTTCACTGAAACAGTTTTGCAAAGTTGAAACAATAGGTAATTTATTCAAGCGACAGTTATCACAGATTCGGAATTGCCATTGATAAATTCACTGTCTACAAAAGTTGAGCTCAAAGTAATAGTTTAGCGCTTTAGTTAACAATGTGTTCCCGGGGATACGTCTGACAAAGTCAGAGGCGCGACTCTTACCAAAAAGGCGTCCCTTCTTGGGGGGGGAAGAGAGGTTCAGGCCCGTCAACCCGTCCGTCAGGTGAAGTTCTCGCTTGGCTCCTCCTCCCAAAGAGAGTTTTCAAGTGCCAATTTTTATATGGTTGGAAATCTTTTTGCGAGGTGGGACTAAGTCAATTATTGTGTATCGATTGGCTCTTGGCATGGAATGTCGTGTCGTCAGAAGCGGGACTCAGCAGTGTGACACGCCTTCGGAGCGGGCATCTTGGTATGTGTATTTGGGGGCCATCTGTGCTTTGTCCAAAGCAATCTCTGAAGCAATCTCTGGCTGCGCAGCCTCCGCAGCGCCCCACAGATCACTGAGTTTACAGTGATGGGCTATCCCCCCTTACTTTTGTCTGATAAGATAAGCACCAGTTATTTACTTCCTTTGTTAGCTCTTCGGCTCTTGACAACCTCAGTCCGTTTGTCTTGCATTCGACAAGTCCAGCAAGGCCATCGATTACAGTTGCTTGCAGGAAAAACATCACGTGGAAAATCACATTGCTGTGATTTTGGACTTGTTATTTTTACAAATAACCTTAAGATTAGTAAAACTGAAATCAGCAATCTTGCACTTAGAGCTGTAAATAACCTTGAGACTGATGAAAATGAAAGGAGATTGTCAGTGCAAAAAGGCTTTTTTTGCTATTTTTTCTTCCTTGTGGTTAGACTGTGCAACTGGTGCTACTTTCTGTAGCATTTTTCTATATTAAAGGAGAAACTCACAGAAAAAGGCTTTTAAGAATATCCACAGGTTAACAGATGGAAACCCTCATGTCTTTCTGTCCAGTGTTTCAAGGGAATTTTAGGACAGAGTTTTCTAACTACCTGGTCATCTTTGATGCATCAGGATTAATGGTCAACCATTTCTAAGAGTTTGCCCTTAAAGATTCTAATAGGATCTACGGGCCATCTTGAAAATCTATGCTGTAATAATTTGAAGGAATCAGTGCCAGAAAATTGATTTGCTTGACAGCAGTTTATTTCAATTTGAATATTTTGAAATTGCGCTCGATACCTAAGGTAGCATGCCTGAAGCAAGATGATCCTGTTACCATGGTTTCAGGCTGAGATTTGGGTTACTATGGTGTCAGCCTTTACTTCTTGCTGTGCAGGAAAGTATTATGTGACCCGGGCAAGGTCATGTACACTTAAATCCTCAAAGAGGCTAAGCTGGAGCAACAAAAATGAGTCACTGCGGTGAAGGTCTTTCATACGCCTGCTGCCTGAAGGGGAGGCTGGAGCCCTGCGTGTGCTTGCTTACGAAGTACGGGGCACCCAATTCCAGCCTAGAGAAGTTTGCACCCTCACCTGAGAGATGGGGCCTGGCCGTTTATTGCATTTCATAGTCCTTTTTTGTTCAACTTTCATTAATATCTAGATACCAGGAGGCACATTCCTCTTTACAAAAGCTGTGGTGATTGCATCCTCTCCCAGAGATGGGCATCCAAACTGAAGTCCCTTTTTTCATTTGAAATGCGAGGCTCAGCAGGGAGATCCCATTTTAGTCAGTAGTTTAGTAGTGGTTTTGGGGATGTGCATGAGGAGGCTCTGTGTTTCTGTTCTTACCAAGAACTGCAAGCATGGCTGCAAGAGGGTGGCAGGGAAGACCCCAGGAACACCTTTGGTTTCTAGAGAAGAGACCCAGCTGAAGGAGGACAGGCGTGGGGAGAGGCAGCGAGAGGCACCCGTGGGGTTTGCAGCTCTCAAGGGAAGGCTGGAGCTGCTGTCCCTGTTCCAATGACTCTCTGCAGATTTTATACTCAACAGTCAGTGGGTCGAATGCATAAACGGTTTTTGGAGCAAGAGCTGTTGTGAAAAGGGAAGTGTGTTTTGACTCTGTTTTAGAGGACCTTGTGTCTTGATTAAGTTCCGACTAGTTTAAAGGGCTGGCACACAAAGAGGTGGGGTCAAAGCGAGGGGCTCAGACTGGGAACAGCTTTCACAGTTGCCGGGACTGGGTCATGGCAAGCTAGAAAATCCCTCTGAACATTTTTCTGAGAGAAGGACAAGGACAAGGGGCAATGGGCACAAACTGAAGCACAGGAAGTTCCGTCTGAACATGAGGAAGAACTTCTTCCCTCTGAGGGTGACGGAGCACTGGCCCAGGCTGCCCAGGGAGGTTGTGGAGTCTCCTTCTCTGGAGATATTCAAGACCCGCCTGGACAAGATCCTGTGCAGCCTACTGTAGGTGACCCTGCTTCGGCAGGGGGGTTGGACTAGATGACCCACAGAGGTCCCTTCCAACCCCTACTATTCTGTGATTCTGTGAAAGCAGTGACACACATAGGAAAGATGGATCGTGGGTGAAAACAGGAGTTAGGTTTGGGATAGACCGCAATCTGTTGCACACCAGGAAAACCAACCGTGGCTCTTCTCCAGGCCCAGAAAAGGTTACAGCAAGAATGTAGATAATAACAGTGGTTTTTCATTATTTGCTTAATTGATTAGTTGTTGGGCTTTTTTTCTTTGCATGTATGGTTGGTTTCGTTTTTATCCTTTAGGTATGGCTTTTAAGTTTGCATCCTGAGATTTAAGTATGTGAATTCCATTTAAGTCTTCTTCCAGGTTCTTAGATCTTGTTGTAGTTTTTGCCTTTCGTGTTTTGATTTTGGTTTTCTATCTGTAATCTAGAAATACAGTTACATCAGAGGGCTGCCACAATGATGGTATCACAGGATTTTGATGCTATGGTAATAGATGCAGACTTAGTGTCATGTCTCTTGATTGCACCCGGAGTAGTGCCAATTTATCTGTTTCATCACAGTGAAGCAGCTCTTTGCTCCTGAGTGTACAGTTCTTCTAAGTGTTACTCCAAAGTAATAACATTATCTCTTCAGCTTATACCTGGAGGGGAATTATGCTAAGTAGCAGTATAGTATAATTAGTTCAGTGACAATCTGTAGCCCTGCCAAAAAAAAGTATGGTTTTATACACATGCGAACACATACAATAATCAGATACACAACAGTGATTTTAATTATTATAAATCAGTCTGAATGGTAATAATCTAAATGGCCCTTTGAAATACGTTGTGCTTCACTCCTGAATGAAATTATGTTACTTGGAAGGATACAAATTTTTAATATTCCTGGTTACTCTCGCTTGTACAAACAGATGTCTTGTTTTGTTTTCTTGCAGATGTGCTCTTTCCATTCTCCCCGGTTGTCGCATGGCTGTTGGACTACATCTATCCTTTAGCCTCGTCCTGGGTATTATCTTTTGAAGTAGGGAAGGGAGATTAAAGAATCAAGCAAAGCGTGGTGTTGGAAAAGGTCTGCTCCTTCATGCCTTGTTTCTGGGTAGGCAAGGATATGATCTCGCCATAGTAGCGATCACATTCTTACTCCAGAAAAGGACATTTGCAGGAGGAGTCATTGGTTTCAGAGTCTTGCCTTTGTGCTTCCTTGTTTTTTTCCTTCCACTTTACTCTTTGCTTTTTCCTTTCTGTATGCTAACCTCGTCCATTATGTCACCTTGAAGAGTTCCTTTTGCATTTTTTATTTTATAATACCCTGAAAATCCATCTCTGGAAAAGGAAGTGTAGTAGCTGGAGTAAATATAGCACTGATTGACCCCTGTGCTGGATTACTTTGTTCTGTTGATGCTCACTGGATATATTCAAACCTCGGAGTCACTTCAGGGGCTACCAAAGTGTCGGCTGCCTGGAGAACTTGGCTGTGAGCACTGTTTTCTCTGGGCTGTGTTTGAGAGGGCTTTTTCAAAGGCGCAGCTGGCAGCGGGGCTTAAGCTGAGAGATGGGGAGAGCGTTGGGAAGAAGCTGTGCGAGTATGAATTTTACTTTCTCTCGGAAAAAGGAAGATTATTTCCTGAAAAATCAGAAGTATCCGTTGCTTGGTTAAATGGAAATGTTAATTGTTCTATCTGGTATGCTTGTTAAATGTACAATGGATCAAAAGCAGTTCTGGTTCCTGAAGACTAAATAATGATTGCCGTTTGATTCTTGTCATGGTTGCTGTTACCTAAAGAATAACCAGGAATGAAGAAGGCACACACATAAAACATCAATTTTAGTCCATTTTTTTTTGTTTTCTTTCAGTGACATTTGAAAAGTTATTACCTTTTTGTTAACCAATTAGATTTGAAAAATGAACTTGCAAGTTGAAAGAACAGAAAGCTTGGCTGACTGGATCTCAGCTTTAGGAACCTCAGTGAAGGGCTGGTGCTTAACTTCAGGTGGATTATTTTGCAGTAGCACTCAGTAAACTGAGGAGAGTACACCACTGACTGTAAGGACGGACTGGAAAACTGGTGTCTCGGCACTGAAGTGTACAGTTTCACAATCCTTTAAATCATTAAGATATACTGCTACAGAACACATTGGAGTCCAGGTAGGAGGGATCCTAAATGTGCCAGTAGTTTCTGCAAGTTGACCTCACACTCGCTCTTGTGTAAGCAAATCAAGGGACACCATCTGTAGCTTGACTTTGAAGCTGTTAGGGGTTATGTATAGCTTGGTATTCAATACCAAGCTATTATTTGTGGAAGAAAAATAGAAACTTTAAATGCCCACACTTTTAAGGGAAATATTCCAGGCTTGATGGGTTTTATGACAGTTAAACATACAAGCAACATCTCACTCATTTTCAGGTAAACACTTAGGCATGTGATTAAATTACTGTAAATATTACTCTAAATTGTATTTCAAATGTGTTTCCTAGGTAAGATGTGTTTAAGCATGTACTGCTGTACTTTGCTAATCATATTTGTTACAAATCCTTCAGCAGGAAGAATAGTTTTTTTAAAGTGCAAGCAGTGTAGATAATATCTAGGACCGGATACACAGCAAATAGATTTTGGTAGAACCATCTAGTTGGATGTTTGGGGTTTTGGATTTTTTTGTGTGTAAAGAATTAAAATTAGGAGAGAAGGATTGATAGTGTACTTGTAAAGCTGAAAAGGTACATTAAAGAGCAGTTTTGCAACTGTGTTGTCCCATCTGGGAAGCAGTTTTGAAAGGATTCTGTTCTAAACAAAGCTGACATTATTATGCTGAGTTTGAGTTTTTAGATCATATAATTCAATCACATTGCTAGAAGTATTTTTTAGATAACTTAAATGAGTCATTAACATATAAATCATCTCTGTTTCACAGGAAGGAATGTACCATTCTTCCTTCAGATCGTTATCACACAGGGCTTTGCACAAGCACTGCGTACCTCAGAATCACCAGAAGAGTGGGAAGGACATCATGAATATAGTGTTCTGCCAGCTGCTGGGTCAGCTCCTGAGGTCATTAGTGTCAGCAAAAGACTCGTGATGGTTCCTTGTAACTTTGCTTAGGTTGGGGCTGTTCGTTGGGGCTCAGCTGGCTACCAGAATTAACCAGCTTTGAACATCAACATGTGAATTACCAAGAACCTCAAAAATGTGAATAACTGAAGAATCAAGTTATTAACTGACCTCTGATTAAGGGAGAAAAAGTAAACCCTTTCAATAATTTTGCTTAACCAGTAAAAGTTACTGGTTGAGGGGAGACCTTATCATGCTCTGCAACTCCCTGAAAGGATGTTGTAGTGAGGTGGATATTGGTCTCTTCTCCTGAGTAACTAGCAATAGGATGAGAGGCAGTGACCTAAAGTTACGTCAGGGGAGTTTTAGATTGGATATTAGGAAAAATTTCTTTACTGAAAGAGTAGTCACACATTGGAACAGGCTGCCCAGGGAAGTGGTGGAGTCACCATCCCTGGAGGTGTTCACAAAATGGGTAGATGTGGCACTTTAAGACATGGCTTAGCAGGCGTGATGGTGTTGGGTTGACGGTTGGACTTCATGATCTTACTCTGATTCTATGATTCTATGGAAAGCCTGCTGAAGTGTTCTACCTTGAAAACAGCAGTTGTCAGAAACTGTCGGAGGTAGAATACGAGATCAGATGGGTTGTTCTTTTGGAAATAGACTTGTGAAAGAGGAGCACTGTGTCCCCTTAGTTGCATCCAGGATGAGACATTTGCTCCCAGACACGTGATACATAAGCACCTGAGGGGGTTTGTAGACGCGAGATGCATGCGTACAATAATTACAAACATTTCAGTATGCTGCTCAGCTGGTATGAAATAACTAAAACCTGCAGGTCTTAGTTTTACTTAATTGCATTTTAGTTTGTGTTTTGTCTTTGGTATCAGTTTTACCAAGCAGTACTGTGCAGTGAGTAGGTGTACAGTATTGTAGACCTGTCATAAGCATCTCCACTTTTCAAAAAATGATAAATGATATTTCAGCATGTCCCACTGGGGCTGTCTCTAACTTTCTGACTGATCTAGGCAGCTGTACATGTTTTAAATAATTCCAGTATGTGGTTTCAATCATACCTTTATCCTTTTACTGTTTTTTTAACCACTAATTTTTCCTACTTTCTTGTCTTCCTTTGAAACACGCTATTGTATTCCTTCATTTAACTGTTTAATTTTTATTGTATATTTCTATCTACTGCTTACTCTGTTTTGTGGCTCGTGTCATTCTTCACTTTAGTGCAGTAACACTTGTTAGGCCGTTGTACTAAGAACCAAATGCCATTGTCCAGAAGGAAGATAACTTGTTGAGGGATCAGGGGAATCTGTTATTATTCATGTCTGTTTAGATTGAGAGCTCTGTTAGGAAAGGGATCTCTCAGAAAACACGCAGCACCAGGCACAGCTGGGCTGCAATTTCAGCCGAAGCGTATGGATCTATCTTAGTACATTTATTGACATAAACCAATGATCTCACGCTTAATCTTTATTTCATGAATCTAAGTACTACGGCTGTGTTATTTACTTTATATATCCTGCATTAAAGGTGTACTTTTTGAAATGTCTTAACACAAAAAAACCCCACACAGCAGGACTGAGAAGACTGTCATTGACATCATTGTCATACATTTAGTTGTATACAAAATTATTGTGATCTTTGCTAGTCTGAAGTGAGAACTTTCCTAAATTATTCACTTTTAATGTTTTTTTTCAAGATAGAAACCAAAAAAATGAGGCATGATTTACAATTCTTTCAGAGGAATATTGGGACAGATATGACCCTGCTAAAACTGGATGCTTATTAGAAGTCATGGAGGTCTAATTAATCTCATTATTCACTATAATAAGCATGGCTTCTAAACTTCTCAAAGTATAGGTACAATGTGTTTGTTCATGCAGAATACCATGTAGGCGCACTTTCTGGCATAGGTGCCCCGTGGGGTCATGTCTGAACGTCTCTGCATCGGTGGTACATTTCCCTTCTCTCCCTTGCTCAGAAGACATCGTTGTCTTGTCTCACACAATAAGCACGGGTGTAGATAATGGTGATTCTTGTAGCTAGTAGGTCAGAGGATGATACGAGACTATAACCTTGCCTTGCGTACGTACTCTGTAGGTGCGAAACCCTTATGTGTTTCTCCTCGAATGACTACTCGGGCTGTTCTTGAAGTAAAGGTTAGTTGAAGGGAATGGTGTTACCTGGATGTTAACGTACGTTGTAAGTTAGTCCCATCTGTAGAATGCCAGATAAAATTTGAATAGCATTTACAGTGTGTCTATAGCTTGTTCTAGAGCTAATAAAATAATCCTTTACCTGCCTAAAGAGAATAGGTAAATTGACCTTTTTAAATTAGTGTTGAAAAAAATCTACAAGCAAATCGCTGTACTTTGGCAGCGATGTATTTTATAGCACATCAGACTGAGTTGACCAAGAACACTTTTAAAGTCTAAAATGGGAATCACAGTATTCATCTATGAGCAACTTTAAAACTCATTTCTTAGCTGTAATTAAATCACTAATTGGACCAAAATTCATTGAATTACAGTCACAGATAATACTGGGTGTTTTGTACGCTGTGGTGATAACACTGTATTATTAAGCATTGATATTCCTCATCGATGTATTGTTAACCACCTCACAAGTTTTGATCATTGCTCAAAGGAGAAAAGAACAAAAACAGCTTGGGAAACCTGTCTGTTGGAAGCCATTGGAGCTTAGCTGCTTTCAGACGAAAGTATTTCTTGAAAGTTTTTGCATTGGTAACGGAAATAATTTAGAATATCTTGCACATAAGAAAAGATTATCTGAGTTATTGTAATGAACTAACCCACATGTCATGTCAGGACAGGTAGGCTGACAAGCATATTTGTGGCATGTATTCCCAATAGCATCCAAAACAAAACCATGAGCTGTCTGAACCTGAAACTTTTACTCTAAGGACCTTTAATGCTGTCGTAAATTGGAAAGGAGTCTTCTTATAACTGCAAGCCATGCCCTCTGGCATAGCAATACTGAACCCCTGGGACAGTGCTCCCTAAGGCTGCGGTGTTATTTCATTGCCCCTCTGCCTCTTTTCAGAGTCTGAATCGCATTTTCTTAGCTGCAGCGTGCTCTCCTCTCAAGACTTCCTGTTTTGTAAATTAGCTCAACGTGAATGTTTCCTGGTTTTCCCTTGTGCGTCTGCATTTTGGTGAGGATACGGATGCCTATTTCGGTAGCCTCCTCACGGAGTTAACAAGTGGCTTGTCGGTGCTCAGATGCTCTCTGAACCTGTCAGGACTTAGAAGGATGGTGATACTGGTGTTCCCTGTCAAAAGAGCACTGCTTGTTCAGTTTCTTCTACGCTATATTTACTTCAGTGGTGCCTCGCACAGCTTGTCAGAAGTTTCTCTAGGTTTCTCTATTCACGCATTTCTTCTGTATCTGTGTTAGGTACAACTAAATACACTACCTGTTACCAGGTGACGGATGCATCATGACCATGCTGGTATGTTGTATGCTTCGTTTTCTTCTCCAGCCTTTATCAATCCCACCTTTGGACTGCTGCTGTGTATGGCACAATGTCTGAGTGGTGTTATTAGGAACTTAGGAGATAGTGTGGTCTTAGTTCTTTTCTGAGGAAAACTGCAGAACTGAGAGCTCTGGAGCCAAGATGCTTAACCTATTTTTGTGTGCACTGTAAGTTTTCTGTGTTTTGACCTTTTGGTGTCTCTCTGACACTTCTGACCAAGAGGGCATTCTAGTCTCTGACAAAACTGCAAATAGCACTTGTGGTGGTCAGGTACTGGTCACGTGCCCTCCAAAAATTTTGATTCTCAAACTGCCACTGAAGACTTTCTATTTCTGCTGCTTAGGAATTTATATTTCAGACACTGAAACCAGCAGTCCAAGAGCTTCTATGTATAGCTATTATCACACACTCTCTTGAAATGGCAAAATTTTATACTGCGAGTACATTTTAAGAAAACAATAACAAAAAATCACAGATCAGTGGCAGTACTATTTAGTTCAGTGTAATAGATGGATAACACTGGGGATAATTTTAACACTTCTATATTTAGGGAAACAAGGCCTTGTAGTGTGTTGGTTACAGCAGAACTTGATCAGTGTGAAGTACCAGATGGTGTTCTGTAAATGCAGATCTTAGGGCAAGCATCCGAAGAACTCTGCTGCTATGTGAGTACCAGAGAAATTGTAATAATTGCCATCAAATGGAACGCTTTAAATATAATCAGTTTTGCGTCCATAGCATAACTGATGGGAGACATTTCCTTCTACAAATCAGAGTAATAGGGAAAGTGTCATTTGTCTTAGTGCTTTACCTGGAAATGTTTCCCGGAATGAAAACCTAGATCCTCCTCGTGGGCTCTTTGTAGGTGAACTCTTCACAGATCCGTACTGGTTCATCACTCTACAAGGCTGTAATGATGCGTCCAGCCAGAAGATTGTACAGCTGAAAGCTTTGTTCTGTGCCGCTGGTATTTTGACAAAATGAATGCTGAAGCATGAGGCCAGCTGAAAAACAGTCGCATAGAGTGAGCTAGTAGAGATGAAATGGGTACGCGTCTATCTGTGTCAGTCCCATAGTTTTCTGGAAGTTTACCAGTCAGTTTCTATTATGGATTCAACTTACCGCGAACTGTGGATAGTTTTCCATTTTAATTTTAATGCTGTATTAATGTCCTTTCTTTTGACTAGTTGGTACAAGCAGTTGTTTCAGGAAATTGGTCTAGCTAAATTGACACCTGCCTATTGATACGGAACAAGAGTCTTTGTCCCCTAGAGAGTCTTGCCGAGATTTTCACGTGATGAACAGCATTGAAGAATTGCTTTTTCAAATCTACTAGTTTCCTTTTTTAAAGGAAATGGGCAGCATGGAGACTTGACCCTTTTGCTTTATGAAGCACAGGCCAGTGCGGCAGGGGAAGTAAAACGTGCCAAATGTGGGTGCGTGTGGAATACTTCTCTCTAAATCGAGAGAGAAACCGGCAATCAGGTAAAGACTCTGAAACAAAGCCGATTTCTGGTCTTCTCTTTGTGCAAATATGTGATCAGTCCCTTGTTTAGACCTTGTAGTAAACCTGCTGGTGAGCACTTCATTACAGCACCTGCAAGAGTGTTGTACCAGCTTTGTAACATGGTATTTGGGGACTGATTTTTTAAATTTCTTTTTTAAAAAAATGCTTTGCTGTTGCACAGGGGAGGCAAAAATAATTATCTTATACTTAAAATTTCTATGTTTATCATTCTATCATGTATTTATATTTTTTGGGGAACAAATAAGCATTCTTGATGTGAACAATCTTTTTTAAGGGTAAGTTGTTCAACAAATTCTTAGCAGCTGAATGAGAAGATATATGTAGATTCTGACAAAATTGAAGATGTGCATACATAAAGTTCTACACATCTGCTCTTAGGCTTGCCGACTACATTAGCCAACAATAGCAAAAAATATAATCACATCTGAATGCAGATAAATAGATAATTAGAAATGTCCCCTATACATGCACTGTCTTGACCACACCTTCAAACTTTTTCCCAAAATACTTGGGCTATTACCATAGAGCAATTGATATCCTGACCATAAAACTTGTCTAAAATGCTTTTTTTCCCTTTTTGAGAGTAGTTTATAAAGTAGAATAAGTTTAGTTCCATAACACAGGTCGTGTCCCACTATTTGACTATGCAGTTGTAACGGTTTTGGCTGCGATGGAGTTAATTTTCTTCGTAGTGGCTGTGTGCTGGTGTGTTTTGGATTTGTTACCAAAACAGTACTGATAATTCAGGGATGTTTCATTTCTCGCTGAGCAGTGTTCACACAGCCTCAGGGCCTCTTCTGTGTCTCGGGCCACCCCACCAATGTGTGGGCTGGGGTGCACTAGCAGCTGGGATGGGGCATGGCCAGGACAGCCGACCCTGACTGACCAGAGGGATGTTCCACACCGGTTGGTGCCGCGCTCAGCAATAAAAGCCGGGGGAAGGAGAGAAGGTGGGGGGATGTTTGAAGTTATGGTGTTTGTTTTCCCAAATAACCGCTACACATGATGAAGCCCTGCTTTCTAGGGAATGGCAAAACATCTGCCTGCCGTTGGGAAGCAGTGAATGAATTCCCTATGTTGCTTTGCTTGTGCGTGCCACTTTGCTTCACTTATTAAACAGTCTTTATCTCAAGCTCACAAGTTTTTCTCACTTTTGCCCATCTGATTCTCCCCATTCCCGCTGCAGGGGAGTGAGCAGGCAGCTGGGTGGTGCTTAGCTGCCTGCTGGGGTTGACCTACACCGCTGGTTTATCTGCAAGCTCTAGCAGAAACCGTAGCACCTCGCTTTCCATGAAGGGAAGATGCATCAGCTCGGTTCATGACATCAGGTGGTTCAAATACATCACTGTAATGGCTGTCGTATCTAAACTGATGGCTTTTTTGTGCCACACATAAGCATAGGTGGCAGCAATTTATTGGCTTCAAATTGCAGGAAAAACTCCCTGTTTACTCATTTGACAGCAGTGCTGATATTCTTTTGTCTGATCTCATTTACTTTGGGTAAAGCCACGGTTCCCATCTGTTATTTATGGCAGAGCTTACTAGTGGTTTGAATAGATTTTCATTTCTCTCCATTTTGTAGGGTTCATTTTTGTGGTTTGTTTTTGGGGAGGGGTTGATTTGGGGGGGGGGGTGTTGTTTTGGGGTTTTTTTTACTAATATGGAATGAAAGATCTAGTCATCACTCTCAAGTGGCTGTATCTGGTAGAAAGTTTTCTTGATAACATGCATTTAAAAAAAAAAAAGGTTCTCACATTGCATTAAAATAGCTTTGTGCATGTAAGGATTATAAGGTTTATTATAAGGTTTATATCTCATCCATTTCCTCTGGCAAAGACCATCTCTGTCTCCCTCCCTGGGTCTGTTTCATCTTGCCTGACTCATGCCGCCTTGTCTTTTATGTAAGGTGGCACGTGTGTGGAAATATTCATATGTCCAAGAAAACAAAACCTGATAAAAGTGTGAACAAAACAAAATTAATTCAGTTACTGGAATCACAAAATAACCCCATATTATCACCTTGTCCCCTCTTTCGTCTACATCTTATAGAAAGAATAGCAAGGTCATGACTGTGGTGCAATATTATTTTATATTTGGATGGGCTTTCTTCAAGCACAGGGAGAGATTTTCCAAAGATCTTGCAGCCTTGGTTTGGAATCCTTATGCATGAACAAAGAATCTGCTTTAAGGAGAAGCTACTACGTTTGAAATATTTGCGTCATAACTTTGTGAGAAAAGTTCATCTCTCGACATGGAAGTGATGCCTTTTTAGCAGTGCAAGTTGATATATGCCGTCCGGGGTGTGTTAATAAAACATTCCATGTGCCCAGGTATCTGTTTCTCTTTACCTGTAATAAGAATATGTCTGTGTCTAGTACTGATAAAATAAAATCTAAGTTATTAATAACTTCAGTTGTATCTTTTTCATGTAAAAATAAATTACACTAAAAAGCAGAATGGATGGAAATGTTTGGGTTTAAAATGTAGCAAATAGTTAAAATAGGTTCTTATAGGAGTATAGCAGCTGAAATTTTAGTCTCTGTCAGGAAAATGTTTGTCATTCCAAGCTGGCCTGTTTAAAAGACAAAAGACCCCAAGCAGTGGAAACCAAATAAAATGTTTGAATAATAGCCAAAGATAATAATTCAATAAAGTAAGGAAAAAAACCCCAAACCACAACAAAGCTCATGTGGCCAGGTGTTTGCACCATACTGCTAGTGAATGACTGTAAGCTGCATTCTGGTGTCATGAATACGTCCCATGCTGAGCTCGGAGGTGTCAAGGGAAGCAGGGAGGCCACGCCAGTCTGCTGAGAGGTGAGCATCAAAGCAGCAGACAGATGGTGGGTCTTGCTTTCAGGTTTTCCCCATGGCTTTTTCCCCAGAGAAAGTGTGCAACGTTATATTTATAATATTCCCTGAGTATCAATTATAAGGTACAAGACAAGGAAATACATAACAAAAAGTTTACCAAATACACATTTCTCACTTGCATAAGTCTTGATGAAGTGATATGATTGCCTTCCTTTTCCTGTGAGGGATGGAAAAGAAATGAGAAGAGGCATAAGAAGCAAAGAGATTGTGACTGACGTGGAAAATGAGTATGTAGTGTTTTACATGTACTGTATACTCTTGCTGTTGCCATCAGGTTGCAGAAAGCATGCAGCACCAGATGCCAAGATGAGAATCAAGAGTATGGAGTGTAAATAACAGTAATTTGAACTCAATATTTGCAGACGTTTTTTTCAGTAATTCCGTAGCTTGCTTTTACTAGAGAGTATTTGTTAGGAAGTTTAAGCTTGCTCCTTGCTACGCTTCTTCTTTGAACCTGTTTTATTATTTTCGTGCATGTGTAACTGGTACCTTTGCCCATCTTAGGTCAATAATTTTCTTCGTTGTGAGACTTTCCCCATGATAATTTGATTGCAAGTCTCTGTGTGTCGATGATTACTATTTTTACGGATAGAAACAACCAAAGCAGAATTTTAAAAAGTATTTTGTATTGGTTAAGTTCTGCTTTCTGAATTTTCTTAAGAGTAAAATTATATTAGTCCAGAATATCTCATCCTAACAACATCAAGATTCTACAATCCATTCATTTCTAGCAATTCTTCAAAATTATATGTGTAATTCCCATAAGAAATGTGCTGGAGAACAAAAATGATGCTTCAGGCTTAGAAATTTTTCAGACAACCTCCATCACACAGGAGGCTTGTTTAACAATGGCACCCAATACCGATGCCATCCCAATGGCTTGCAAGTAGATGTTCATAAAGTCCCTCAGAGTTTCCTTTCTTCCATCAGGTGGATGTATAATCTTTTAGTCTTTGCATGCATGTAGCAGCCAGCATCCTCTTGAAGATGGTCCAAGTTGTGCAACCTGTTGTTGATGCTAGTGTGTGCTGGAGGCCTTGGGCAGATTCAACTGACACTCAATCTACCAGCTCTTGTTGATTCAACGACTTTACTAGTCTCCAGAGATTATCTGCTTTTGGGAGACTTTCACACATAGTTTCCAGTGCTGTTTTCTGTCAGCTATTTCTCCATCCGCATCCGTAGGTATCTACAGAATACGCTTGCACAGAAGGTGCTTTTATGACACTGTGAGGTAAGCACAGTCCCTACTCCAAAACTCCTGTCGCTTCAACCTCTTGGCTGTGATTTCTGCACTGCAGGAACACACTTTACTGAGATCTTTGAAACTCTGCACCTGGCAACAGCCAGCAGTGCAATGTCAAGTCCTAGAATTTTCATTTGCAGCTATTTATTTAGCTGGCAACATCTAGGCTACCTCTATTCATTATGCACTTAGGTCTTGCTTATGTGTGTTAAACAGAAGTGTCGCTGATAATCAAGTCATGGACAGTTTAATCTCATTAGTCTCTGACTTTGTCTTATAATGAAGAGAAAGGCAGAGATCAGGTTTACAATTTGTCCTGCAGGGAAGTATTCTGATACTCTGATATCTACAGCTTCTTCCTACCTCATCTCTCCTTATGCAAAATAAATGTAATACATGGACTCGGATTCATCCAGTCGTCACAAATCTCCAGTCACATCAATTCAGCAACGTTGCTCAGTCTTCCAGGTCAGCTTTCATATCTCGGGGGCTTCAATAAATTCTTAGGGTACCTTACTACTGCAATTTTGAGAAAATCTCGTTCTTACCTGGAACATGACTGTAATGTATATAAAACCAAACAAAATCCCCCCAGTGACTTCCTCCCACCTACCCCACTGCCCTAGCCTAGAGTGTGTACTGGGATTGCTGTCGTTTACCTGACCAGTATTCATTCCTGACCAAGACCCATTTTTTTTTTTGTTTGGTTGTTTTTTTTGTTTTGGTTTGGTTGGTTCCCCCCCCCCCCCTCCCCCCCCCCCCCCTTTTTTTTTTTTCTTTTCCGCTGGTGTTCCTGGACGGGTAGGTTTTATTGATGTCAACTACAGTGAGTGTCAAGGAACAATCTCATAATTTCCAGCTGCATCCATTTTAAGAAAATAAATCAAGGACATAAAGGTTTTTAAGACAGTGAATTAATGGAAGTGTAGACTTGATCATTCATTATATCAAGCACCACTTTTGACCTACACAGAAAAAATGCTGTCTGTTCTTCTCCCTGTCTATGAATTCCTTGTTTTTAAATTTTCCTTTCACCACAATGTGAAAATACCTTTGTCCTACGAACAGTTCTCCTCAATCAAAATGGAATGAGCTGTGGTGAATAATGGGGAGCTGTGTGAGGGAAGGGGGCGGGCAAGAAGCATTACCAGTCGCTGATGTTAGAATACCATAAATTTCCCTTTCATAGGAGGCATGGCCTCAGTGACGAGGGTCATTAATAGCCGTATTTCCATGATCCTGAATGTCAGTTTGATTTTTTCCAAGTTAACAAAAAAATCATCTGGATTATCCTTATTAAAGTTCGTGCAATTTCTGACCAAGCAATCATATCTGTATGTTATATGATTAAAACAGCATGTAAAATATAGCAGTTTTCAGTAATTTATAACCTCTAGTTTTCTATGATTTTTAATCATTTAAGAGTATGTAAAAACATATTTTATACACAATCTTTTACCTTACATTTATTTTTATATTTCTCCATAGCAATTTATTGCAATAGATATATCACCATTACTATAGACTTTTATAGTGCTATTAAAATTCAATACCACCATAAATTCATGTTCCTTAAAGTGTTGACACTTCTAACAGCTTCCCCAAGGACATATTTTATACTGAAAGTGAAACTTAGAGTAGAAACTTTTGTTAAATTTAAGATGGAGGCAAGTAAATAAATGTCTTTTATCTGCTGTCAATAAATTCAATAACTTGGATGAGACAAACTGTGTTATGCCCCACTTTTGGGTTTCATTTGCTCAGGCCACTTCAAGTTCAAAATAAAGCACAATATACAAAACGAAACTACAAAGCCATTATTTACTGGCTCACACACAAAATATAGACAGTATAAATGAGCTAATCAAGTAAGAATTAATATCCTGATTTTTCCTAAGGGACGTGAACGGTATTTGCCATCCCAACAGGCATCAGTCAGGGTCTGGGACAGGCTGTGCTGCCGAGCTGCTCTCTGCTACAAGGTTGATCATGGCGCCAACGGCTTGACCTGACTGTCCCGACTGGACTGACTGGCCTTTGGGATTTGTTTCTTCTTTTCCCACATTGGGATCTTATACTTCTCTCTGTTGATGTTTTTCCTCTTGAATCCTTAATTCTGTCTCAACCGTCCCATCTCTCGCTCTAATTTTTACCTTCCTTACCTCTCTACAGACTTTCTTACAGCTCTTTCTCTGCAGTCTCAGTGAAATTCAGACAGCTGTGCAGGGTCAGAGCTGGGTTATTCATTCACGATACGCTGTCTGCCAGACTGCCTGTGATGGGAGCAAGCTTACAGCACACATTGCAGAGATGGGTACAGCTGATGGCTTTTGGTTTGTGTGTCTCAACATTACACTTCACAGGGTGGGAGTGTAAGATCTAACCAGAAAAGTTAAAAAAAGGACAATTCTGTATCCTGAATGTTTAAGATTATTTAAAGATCATTTAGTCTTTTCCGTGGTGATTGAAATGGAGTTGCTACTTACTTGTAAACGGCAGCTTTCACCTATGGGATGGATTACATCTTATGTAGTTGCTTTATGAAGCAGAGCCTATCTTACAGTCCCTAATAGGAAAAGCTATAGGAGTACGGTACCAAAATAACTCCTCTTATAAGTGCACAAAGTTTCTTTTAGCCAATGTGTCTGTCTGTTATTAGAACTGACCTAAACTGCTTCTTGGAATTGGAGGATTTGATGTGGTTTCTCTGTGAATTGTGCTTAAGTTGCACAGAAACGGACATTTGGGAAAAGACTCCCCGTAGACTCTCTAAAGAGGGAATACTTGCACACAGCCTGATTTGTTGTGTTAGGTTGTCTCTCCCTTCTTAACTGGGAACCTTAGGTTTGTGGCTTTTGCACTGCTTCATCACAGGCAGTGAGCACAAGCCAAGATAGGGTTTTTTCATCCCTCTCCAACCAGAATCGGAACAGGACCCCATCCGTAGGGTAGTGTATTATATGCTTCCTAAAGTGACAAAGCTACTGATGTAGTCCATAATTTCATGCAGATGCCTCTCACTCACAATTCTTTATAAAGACTACAGCTGCATGGAATACTTCCCCAAACCTTTTGCCATCATTTCTGAGGCTACTTTAGCTCTGAAAGAAACCAGCATAAAATCACTACTGAAACAAATGGTTTCCCTTCCTCTCCCCATCATTGCGGAACTGGGCAGGAATCTCTCACTCTCCTATGAGTTGCTTCATTCATGGGAAAAAAATAGACTGCTGAGTAAGTATCAGCATGGAGTTGAATCTAATGTGCAAGTGGATATTTCTGTTTCTGATGTTTTCTTTGTGTAAATTCAAAAATGAAAATACGTTTTGAGAGTTCAAGGTATCTTTGATGATGGTCAAAATTACCATTAACCTTTACCTTGTATCACCCTAGATTCCGTGTAGGTAACTCATTTTGACATGGGAGGGAGTAGTAGAAAGTAGAAGTGTGGGACAAATTGTAAAGAAACGACTGAAGAGGTGCCTGCTTGGAAATCCCAGCCCCTCCAAAGGCAGGCAGGTGTGAATACCAGCTAAAGCATCTCTCATGGGTAGGCAACAAGGGAAAGGAATGCAGTTTTAGATGATGTCTGGAACTTGTCTGCCAGTGCTGGCTGCTACATCGGTTCACCCTGGAAGTGCTTTTCTTCTGACCTGAGCTGTTCTGTGTTTGAAGATTCAGTAGAATACAGCATAAACACAGACTTAAAGTGGTCCACAGAGATTGACTAAGCACGACTACAGTTGAGGAGTAGAAGAATCCGATGGGGATTACAGTTGTTAATCAGGAAAGTTATCAAGGAATCATTGGCTGTCGTGACCAATCATGTCTGATGGAAATTACAGAGATGTTCTTATTTTCAGTCTATGACTAATTAAACAGCAGACATAACCAAGTGCCCAATGTATTTATACATATAGACAAGTCACACAGTTTACTTGTACACTCCTCACATACTAGGTATAAGTGTCAGTAGCTTATATCTGCGTATTTTCAAGAGCTGCACTAGTAACACCTGAGAAAAACAGAATGAGTTATAGGATGTCCTGTGGAGTAGCAAGTCATTGGCCTGGATTAGCAATCACCCTTTAGATTTACCAATAGCAGTATTTCTATATACCTGTGCTCAAATTTAATAGTGAAAGGAAGGTGAGAGATTTGCAAAAATGAAGCAAAGGGAGATATTGAAAAAGTAAAATATTCATTAATAAGGTCGTAAGCAGATTTTATCATCTTTATTTCTTACTATAGTTTATGAGATGAGCTGTTCTGAAAGTAGAGATTGCAGTGCGGTGATAAAGCATACTATAAAATGAGAAATGTACTATAAAAGTACTTTAATGTTTCAATGCCAGGAATCTGTTATTGCATTTGACATCATATAGTTCAACTCTGTTTTTTTTAACATGCACCCAGCTACACAACTGGAAGCTTTGTAAGCTAAAGAGAAAGGAAGATTGGTCAAGTGCTTCTGGCAAGATCAAAAGTAAAGCTGTATTTCAGGAAAGAGGATTTTTTTGTCACAAAATTAGTAATGCACGTGTGTCCCAGCACAGTTCACAGAGGCACTGCTCTACTGAAAGCTCTCTTTCGAGTCAAAATTAAGAGACCTAGAGGGCTTGTGGTCATTAATGATGCTACAGGACTTTCCATACAAAGTAGCTTGTTAGCACTGTGGTTCTGACTAACTCGTGTAATTACTTTCGGCCAACTGAAATTGCCCTTCAGCTTCAATTGTAGTGAGAGATTCTGGGAGCAAAATCTGATGAGGTTAACCAGCAGGAGGTTATAGGATCACAAATCATAAGTAACTGTATCAGGAACAAAACTTGGCTACTGGAAGTTTTCCAGTCTACCAGAAAAAAAGTTTGTTGATAGGAAGTTGAAATAGAAAGAATTTATTTTAGGGAAAAAAGGTGTAAATTTTCCAGTTGTAAATGTGGTTAGTCATTTGGGAGAATCTTCCAAGAAAGCTTATGGAAAATTCTTTATTGGTAGGAATGTTAAAATTAGATTTGAATGTCTTTAAAAGCCAAACTTGGACACTTTTTAAAGGATAATTCTAACTGATTCCAGGTAGTATTTGTTGTACGGAAGATAAATCTTGTACAACAGTATTTTCATTGCCGCCTTTTATATTAATGATAGCATTTCGCTGTGCTCTTGCATTTCAACTCCTGATGTGGTGTTGGGCCAGTGGACGTGCCCTTTTCAACTCGAGTGGTGCGGATGCAATCAGTGAATGAAATGATCCGTTTTCCATTGGCAGCAGATGAGGGACACTGTAGATTTGTCAACGGCCTCCCTCGCTTTCTGCTGTAGCCATGCTATGTATCTTGTTTAGAAATGCTTTCTCATCATGGCCTACTGATTTTATATCACATGACGTTAAATCGGTTTTAATATGATTCAAAATATTAGACTGAATAAACCTGTAATTTTATTTCCATATTGCATATAGAATATCTAATCGGTATTTATGATCATGTAAGATTAATCCCACTCTTGAGGAGAGGCCTTTATAATTTATTAGTGCCATCACCTTGCTTGAGTTATAAACTGTTCACTTCATTCAAGACAGAAAAATCCGTATCTCAGGAATGTTAGTCATGCCTCCTCTTTTGTGAATTTATTACTCTTGTTAATAGGAAAAGTTTGAATGATAAAGGTATTTTTTCAGTGATTATCATTGCATGAAGAGTTTGACCATTTCTGTGAAAGTGAGTCTGATTTGGCAGAAAATGGCCTGGTGCTTTTGGGTCTGAAAGGCTTTGGAAACATTTCAAAGTTGGAGAAACTGTAGATTTGGCTTTTATGAAAGGGAGAAAAGCAAGCGTTGTTTGAAATGTGTGATTTGGGTTGCATTTGATGTGCCTTTGCTGTAACTCTGCTTGTGATAAGCATTGCCTGTAACGATCCCTCGTGCTTTGTGCCTACAGCTGGAGTTCAGCATGGGACACTAAGATGGGAATCTCCACTTAACAAATATTAAAACGTATCTGCCTACATCTCTTTCTCCTAGTGAGCAATTTAAGAGCAAAAGGCTTGCAAACTCGGAAAAGCCAAGTTATGCCAGAACAGTCAAGTTTTTAAACAGCAAAGCATCCAAGAGATGGGGTAAAGCAGGACTGAAATAGGAAGCAATTACTGTGTGCATGGAGACTCTCCTTGTCTCTAGTCAAAACTAATTTTCTGTCAGCAAACTGCAGTGTTTCTTGGCTCATAGGATTAGGTTTTTTGGTTTCTTTTTCTTCCATTGTCCCGAGACTTGATTGTCTGATTGCTTCCCGAGGGAACGAGCCGTCACGGCATTTGCACTCCTTCATAATTTCCACCAGATCCAGTCACTCCCTTTTAGAGGGCCGTATTACACAAAATCAGGACAAACCCTTCTTTGGCTCTGGCCAGAGCAGACATGGTAACTGTAATCAAACAGAAATTCCCTTTCCCTACCTGTCAGTGAGAAGTGTGGTGGCGAAATGGCTCCCCTGCCATAGCAGAGCGTTATCTCCCCTCTTCCCTCAGTCCTCTTTTCTGTGCCCTCATCTTTCCTCACGAAGCTGGGGATTGGTCAGTCTGTGTGCATGGCGATGCCCTTCCTGTATGAGTGCTGCGCAGTCCCCCGGCTGCTCGGAGCAGCGCCCTACCATCGATTGCCCGGCCCTGTGGGGTGGACGACCCGTTGGGAAGGGAAGTCCGGCCGCTGGCGTGAGGCAGCGCGAGTCCCCGGAGGTTGCTTCTGCTGGTAGAGACTTCGAGAGGTGGTTGTTCTTTCTGCTGACTGAACGCTTCTAGAAGCATAATGCTGCTTCTCAGTGGGATTGTTTTAACTGAAGAGGTCTTTGTGGAAAATACAGTGGTGTTTTGGGAGTACTTATTGGAGTTTGGCTAGAATTCAAATGAAGATTCCTACGGCATAAACTCATAGGGGTTTAGAAAAAAAAATTTTAATCTTTTAAGGTTGGATTTAAGGATTAGCTGAAAAGGGGAGTTGGGAATCATGTTTATATAAACAAATGGAAATTGCTTTCTACATACTGATTGCAATTACACATTTCTGTTTTCACTTTTCATTAATACCAAACTGTTTGTTATCACAGCTAATACGAAATAAATCATAATTGTTTTTAGCTATTCTGCATAATGAACAAAAATATGATTGCTGTCGGCAGTTGCACTAGGAATTATATTTTTGCCCAATAAACAGAAGATTTCTACTGTTTGTACCGTAGAAGAAAACTCTGCTATGTGCCATTGCAAACAAACATCCCAGTTAAATAGTTTAGAGATTTTATGCCTTGCTGTATGTTAGCACACAATTAGTCGAAAATTTTGAACTTCAAAAATTCTTTAGGCTCAACAGATTGTGGAATTTTCTGTAACTGTAAGTGAAAAAAAGATGCTGAAAATAATAAAACATTATTTACAATGTTCAAGAATAAAACTCTACAGATGTGCCGAAATGCTTACCACAGAGGCTGCACATCTACTGACAGACTTCAGTGTCACATTTACTGAAAAATCATTCTTTGAATAGTCCTAGTTTTTGATAACTGCATTATCTGAGGTCATTTCATATATGAGAGCATTTTAGTAGGCATAGTAAAGCAAGTTGTAGGCTCGTACTGTGTGTTGTCCAATTGTGCGAAAGTTATATGAAAAATGAAGTGCGTTTGATGCTAGCCCATTTCAGAGGATGTAACACTTGCGTACTTCTTTGCTGTAAAACTTTGTGTGTTCTCAGTTACATTTCCATTGTAACAGCACAAGATGTAATATAATGTGAGCTTCGGTTATTTCAAAAGAAAGCCCAGAGCACTTGCATCAAAAGTAGGAAATAGCCATTAGCTAGAAATGTGTCTAAAACTCCGTATGCAGCACAGCAGTGATGTCTGATCTGCAGCAATATTGACGTTATCTTGCACTTTTGCTGGAGGCAGCTGGCTTGTTTACCTTCTTCGTGAGCAAGGGTACAATGACTTTTGGATATGGACATGGAAGCTAATGTGATCATTTGATTTGCTTTAAAAAAATCATATCTGCTATGTTTTTGGTAGCTTGTTTTTTTTCTTTCACTACTTCTGTTGCTTTCAGCTTTATGACATATCGTTATCTAATTTCCATCTGAGAGTGTAAAGGCTGGCAAAGATGCTGGTATTAGTGTTTTTGCAATTAAAAAAGAAAAGTAGAGTTGCTGTAATACGCCAAAACTTAGCCCTTTGCTATTGCCTCTTGTAAAAGAGCATCAACCTGGAATCCCAGACTTTGGCGACATCTAACAAGGACTGAAACTGTGCAGCACTCCAAAATTAATTGGTATTTTTCTTTGTAGTGATTTTGATCAGATTCTTCTTTTACTGCCAACAAACCACTAGATTATCCCTTCCAGAGCTGTCTTCTCGCATATACTGAACTTATGTTGAACAGCTCATCAGAAATTCTGAGGGAACATCGAATGTTTTGGCCAGTTTTCATTCCTAATTGGAATAATATTAAAAATTAAAATTTTTCACATGACTTTTTTCCCAAAAGAAACAGAATATTTTGAAGCTTCACATTGACCTGATCTGATGTGGTTTGGGATGAGCTGCTTTCCTACCAGTTTCAGTTTCAGTGCCTTTGTCTCTTGTCCAAGTTGGCAACTTGCTGGCTTCCTGTCGCACCTTGCAGTTGGGACTGCCATTTTGCAGGCCACCTTGCAGTGGGTTGTAGGCTTGCAGGGAAGAAATGTTGGCCTATGTTAAGCAGTAATATTTAGAAAAAAATGTTTTGCATACCTTCCTGAACTTTTCTGATGTACTTTACGTTGCTTGTAATGAGCCGGAGACTTGATTCCATAATCAAGGGGACTCTCTGCCACTCCTGCATTCCTGTCTGGTGCTGGACAGTTGAGTCCGATGGGTCACGTTCGGTCTGGGATCACAAGATGCTCTGTGCAAAATCCTCAGTGGTTTCAATGTGGCTGTCTGCAACACTTCTGCATTGTCTTAGTGTGATTTTGTCGCTTTATTGCTTGTACATATGGGCAGAGAGGATTTATTGCAGAAAGATACACAAACAAATCTTCTACAGTCACCTGGTCTGCTGAAAAGTTGTGTATAAAACTACCTAATTATGCTTTGTGTATTTGAAAAAGATTCTATTTGGAAAGTTTAGTAGTTTGAACATGGTGAAGCGGATGCCTGTCTGTCAGTGTACTCTCTCTTTTGTTGAAACGTTTAACATAGTAACGTTTTTTTCATGAGCCTTGAGTTTGCTTTGGGGTGAAAATCGCCTCTTTGAAGAGGCTTAAGAGTGATAAAAACTGGCTGGACAAATGGAGATAAAATGCAACAACACATAACAATCAGAGCTACTGTAATAGCGGCCATCTTGTACTGCTCATACCATTAGTATGCTGAGAATAATTTTGGTTGCATAACAACCGATGATTCTTCCATGGTGAATTCCTTACCACAGTTTACCGTGATTTCTGATATTAACTCCAGGTTTTATTACTTTGAGATCCTTTGTCAGTAAATATTCATCTAAACTTAACACTGCGATAAAGGTATAATTTTTTCCAGCATGCCAGTTCTGTTTGAATTTTACTTTATCAGTCCAGGAGGTGTAGCAAGAGCAATGGCATTTACGCCGACTCAAATACAAAGACAGAACCCAGGCTGATCCTCCAGTGACAGCTGTGGCTTGGCTGGGTGTCGGGGTTGTGCCAGCTTGGTCAGAAGCGGGTGAGGACATGGTTGAGAAGTTGGACTGACTTGATTGACTCAGCACCCTGAGGCCTTCCCAGTGAAGCAAATGACTGCTCCGGGGCCTCTCCTGGTGCAAATCTGGGACAGTCTCAGACCCCCTCAGGCAGCTCCTGCAGCGCGCGCACCAACTCCATGCTTCAACGTGTTGATTAACTCCCCAGGGGGAGAAGCTGTCTGTCCCAGAGACCCTCCTCGTCAGGTCCTGCTGCAGGAGTGACCAGAGCGCACATACCTGAGATACTCGTTGAACAGCCAGCAGAAACTGATCCTGCAGATGCAGGAATGTTGGCGTAGGGCAGTCTTTTGTATGTCATTCGGATAGCTGGATGTTGTGTAAGTAGTGTAAGGTCAGAAACATGTCACGCGTGTGCTGGAGTGGTTGTGTAGGACCACGGGCCCAGCAGCGTATGGGAATTCAGCAATGCTTGTGGGGCCTTGCCTGGTCCGCGTGGAGAAGCGATCGCAGGACACTTGCAGTGGAGACTCCTTGCGTGGTACAGACAAGGCTGGTGGTCTTCAAGACATTTGATTCCCCAGGCAGTCATTGCCCTATGCAGAGCTCTCAACAACCAGTTGTTTTGGTATTTTGGTTTGTTCCTAAACAGTCCATGACTGTGCAACATAATATTCTACCATGGAGTTTAAAGCAGCTCGTCCCCTCAGGGTATTCAGTCCCAGCTAGGAATCATATTTGTTGAAACCAGAAGCGTAACAAGACATTTGGCAACTTCTCGTCAGCCTACCTGCACGCCCGCCGGGGCAAGAGGCAGGGGCAAGGGCCTGAGCTTCGTGGGAGCTCTTGGGCCCCTGGGTGTTGATCCCAGCTGGGGTTGCTCAGAGCCGCTAAGGCCTGCTGATGCCCTCAAGGTACGCAACGTGTTTTCCCATCGATTTAGCACTGTCAGTCATGTCCTTTTGAAAAATGAGATCATAGCACTAGTGCAACTAGAATATCTTGTTTATTCGATGTAGCCCTGATTATTTGGAGAAGACAGAACGCTGCACCAAAACTAGCTAGTGGTTTAGAATATGAATAACAATCTATGAAGGCTTCTAAATAAATAATGCCATTAATCCAGTGTGTGCTCATTTTTTTTGTTGTTTTACTTGTTGAAAGGAATCAGAAGCAATATTATGTTATTTATTCCTAGAATAATGTTGCTATAGTAACCGTTGCACCTTATTGTTAGATGTGTACAGGAGTTGTAAAGTTACTTGGGGGGGAGACAAGAAATTTGTCTGATAATTGGGCATTTTCAATAAAAGAGGTGTTTGCTTTCCTTGAGAGACTGTGTACAGCAAGAAGTCTGAGAGCTTTATGCAGCGTGGGGCGGGCGGGGGGGTGAAAGGAGAGGAGGGATTGTTAGATGTGCAGGGACTTGTATTACACAAAGTTGGCTCATTTTTATCATTGTTTTACTGTGGCGGTTTTGAAGCGTGGACTGTGTGGGTAACCATGGAAACAGAAACTCTACAAATTGAGGGCCTCAACACGCCTTTGTAAGAATCCTTCAGATGCGATTAACGTGATTATTAGAGATAAAGTGCTGCACAAATCTCATACAGAGTAGGGGAAAACTACTGTTTCCCCGTGAGTGTCGAAACCTAGAGTTTTCTGAGCACCCGTGGAGAGGATGCCTTGCAGCGCCCTCGGTGCAAAATGGGGTTGGGCTGTGGGGTGGCTGGTGGCGACGTCCTTGGGCTGCTGTGAGAGCCAGCCCATTCGTTGGGAAGCACCCGCGAGGGCTCGGGAAGGTTCCTTTAGCTCCTCGGGCCTCGTGGGGCTGGTGGAAAGAGGAGCGGACAGGCCAGCTCCCTCCTGCAGAAGTCAGGCACGTTGTTAGCCTGAGGAAGGTCCTGAGCACTTATGAGGAGAGCTGAGCAGAATCTACTTAGCGTTCATTCCTTTTTTGTTAATCTAGCCCAGTTTTCCAGGTTCGTTGATGTGTTTTCCTGCACTCTCCAAGGTGGTTGACATGCTAAAACTGTGTGTGTGCTTGCATACTACAACTCTGAAATTTTTTAGCACTATCTATGTTTCTGTAATTGCTGTCCATTCTGAAATGATACTTAGCAGCACAGTAGCATCCAAATCCTTAGAGGACTCTATTTCATGTGCAGGTTTGGTTTTTTTAACACTGTGGGTAGTGCTGTGCTACTAAACTATTCCCATCCTCCCTGTTGTTTCAGCAGAATTCTGAATTAAATCCAGGCAATTTGTTAACTACAAAACTGCGGGGAGAAAACCGCAAACCAAACATAAGCTTATTCTGGGGTAAGCAGAAAACGTGTTGATAAAAAAAACAAACAAGCAAACAAACAAAAACCCCAAAACACCCTGCAAAAAAAAAAAACAACAAAAAAAAAACAACAAACCAAACCAAAACAAAATAAAAAAACCACAAACAAACAAAAGCAAAAAACAAAACCAAACCTTGTGTAAGACAATAGTGAAGAGTAGTTCTGAATTAAAGATTAAGAGGTTAGGCATTTAGACAATTACAATGATACACTGAATTTCTTGGAGCATCTCCGGTTTATTAGGGAAAAGGAGCATTCAGACAATTTGGAAACATTAGTATACTTCAGTGGAGCTTTCTGTTGTTGGAGACTGTGCCTTTTTTTTGTCAGAAAAAAAGATTTAGTTAATTAATCTGTCTCTGATTACTTTGAAAGTGCGATATGTGGTAGGTAATATGCAAGCTGGTTGTTGCCTTAGATTCATTTTTATGTCATTCTGAATTATTAAAGCAATTATAATTCACCATTCAAAGGGCTGAAGGAAGTAATATATGTTTTAAATTTCATGAAACACTTTACTCATGAAAATCCCCAGTAATGCTAAGAGTGGTATTAATGTGCATAAGGTGAGCAGGGTTTTAGCTAGTCTGATAATGGAATGTTGTGATAGACTGAAAATGTGGAAGAGTGCTTTATGAGCAGAATTTTAAATCTGTATCTCTCTAAATACTTTTAGATATAGTATGTTCTGTAAAATCGTATGCTATATAGCACATACCTATGGTATTCATTGACATATTTCAAATATTAATTGTTGCAGTAAAAATAAAAATGGAGTATAAATACCTTAGAACCTTTGAATTACAATAGGCTGCTTCAGTATGTAAAGGTGGGCATTGCCCACAGCTTCATCAGGACTAGATCCTGTTAACCATGTCACTGTTGCCTTTTATTTCACAACACAAAGTATACCGTGAAAACTAGAAATCAGAAAAATAACAGTAGCAATCTGAATTTGACTCTGGACTAATAATCACGATTCAGGATAAAATGGTATGGCCCTAAATGTGGAACAAAACAAAATTTACTAAATTTCATTCTTTGCAATACATCAGTTTTGCATGAGATTTGAGTGCTGTTGCCCCAATCATTCCAACCACTTAAGCAAATGTTTTACTATGAAAAAAATTAAGTCGTGTTATTTGCAGCTTTATAAAAGTCTTTGAATGGCACAAAAAAGGAAGGGAATATAAAACAGAATTATACAGGGTTTTGTGTCCCAAAGATACATATTTTGTGAATTAATTTCACCAACTTGTTTTGCTAAAAATGTGTTTTGAAAAGTGAATTTCAGCAGAATGCCAGCAGAGTTGAAGCAGTAACGTTTTGTCGCGTTAGCAGCTACTTGCCACATTGGTGTAGGGCTGGTAGCGTGGGAAGAGCAGCATTTTGTGTTCTGTGAATCTGCAACCAGTTTACAGTAGACCATTGCTGATTTATAATAACAGTATTAGGCGTACATACAAAACATCTCCTTTGGATCTATAATTGAATGTACAGACACAAGGGAATACAAAAGTTTCCCAAAATTGGCATTTTATTTCTACAGCTACTTTACTCAATGTGGTTGATTTTAACGAGAATTGTATAATACATATTGTAACGCACATAGGCCTGTCACTCTCCTTCATCTACACTGTTCAGCACTGAAGGTAAAATTTCCCCCAGCATATGATAATCCACTCCTAAAATAAATATCTGCACGCACAAGCGGTATAATTAATCTGACAGAGTTCTGACTAAGACAAGTATATTGCTGGCAGATTGTGTTTGCCGAGTGTCACGTAGAGGTGCTGACAGCGTGCAGGTATATTTGTATTCTCAGCTGCAAGCGTGGATAATTCTTTTCATTGTTTGAGGTGACTGTGCACTGCAGCTGCAAAGTACACTGCCGAAATAATAGCCGTCGCACAAAAGCTTCCTGGGTGCCGTCGATGCAAATGGCTCGCGGACAGTTTTTCAATTGCCTCTCATTATGACATGGCAGTTCCTCAGCTGTTGAAAGCAGCTTGCAATGGTCTACCTAGCAGGGCACAGGTTGTCCTCCACCTAACCCTGACAGCAAGGCTAATGGCTGTTCAGGAGGCCAATGGATCTTAATAAAAAATGGAAATGGTTTTGCCCCTTCGTTTTAATTAACATTATGCCTACATTTCTATGATAATGGATAATTAAGTGAGTTACCTTGACATTGGAATGTTCTTGGAAATAATTTACTATGCAATTTCATTAGGTTAAAGACATTAGTCGGTTTTATTTTGAATGGAAGTTTCATCATAAATATTTCTAAATATGATTTATACATAAACTAATTATTATTCACAGAGTCAGGATTTTACAAACTGCAGAATTCATTATGTGGATTTAAAAAATCTTTTTGTCATTATATGTATAACACATTTCATCTATTTCTTCAAGTAAATACTCCTTTTTTTTCCTGGAACATCCAGTTGTCTGTTACTCTAGAAACACATCAAGAGGCAGACAAGCATTATCATGCAATATTACTGTTTTGAGGATAGCAAAGCAAAAAGTTTTCCTCCATAAGGGTTTGTTTATTACAGTTCAGAGAAAAATGTTAATCAGTCAAAAGTGTTCTTCAATAGAAGTGGGAAGAATTGTGAAGAGGCAGTTTTTGCTTATGTTTATTCACCAAAACAGCAGAGCATGTGCCTTTCAAGGTAACTATGGTACCCCCGGTAGCATCCTTGTTCAAGCACAGCTATGTTGTAAAATATGTTCCCTTTAATAAAGCAAACAAACAAAAAACCCCAAGGCACCAAACAACTTTCTAAATCTAGTAAGGATCGTGTCCTGTTGTTAAATCTGCTTGCACATCTATTTATAAAGAAATGGGGGGGGGGTGCATGCAGGTCCTTTTTGCTGTGATGTGCCATCAGAAAAATACTTCAGCAGCAGTTCTGTCCCTCGGCTTCCTACAGGGTCATGGCCTCGATTCAAGAAAGTGCTTAACTGTGTTTTGTTTGTCCTACGGAGATACCGTGAACTCTGCTGCAGAGCTATCTTTTGAAGAGGTGCCCGAGGCTCACATAAATAATGATAAAATTGCAAAACTTTGTACTGTTTTTCATTGAATAGGCATAATTCTATCAAAATATGCATTTCCAATATCCCGTGGAAGGGGTCGTTAAAGGCAATCATTTATTCATCGTTTCTGGTAGCACTGTCTATATGTGAGAACTAACAGGAGGCCACAGCTTCCTTCAAAGGGATAGGCAGTGAGATTGGTCTTCAAATGTACTGACAAAGAACATTTTTAGTGTTAGATTTGTGGAATGCAAATTTTTGTGATGCAAATTACCAACTGCATCGTGGAAACAAATTACACATTTGTTCATTTTAAATTGTAATAAACTAGCCTGTTCCAGCAGACCGTGGACCAGGAGAGGCGCACGTGATGAAGAGAAAAGGAAGTGAATAATGTTTTGAGATAAGTGTTTTAGGACAGCATTTAAATACATGATGTGATACGGTGATCTGTGAACGAACATTGCATGTGGTATTACTGCAGGAAAACCTGTAGCAGGAATAAGTAGACTATTAAATGGTACAAGAATATCAGATGTCTCTTGGAAACTCTGCGGAGTGTTATTTAGCAACACTTTTCTGTCTGTAATAAGAATGTAAGTATTTCTGAAGCCTGATCCTGCAGCTGGTTCTCTCACAGAAACTGGAGATTCAGGACCTGGGGTTAGTTGGGCTACTCTTTGCCATTCATTGAATCGTCTGTGGGATCCATGGGAATACAAGGGCAATTAAAGTTTTCATAAAGCAGATGAATTAATGTGTTAATACTTGAGATGGACCAATCTGTAATATTCAGTGAGGTAGCTGAGAGACACAAAAAATTTAACTAAAATCTGGATGTGTCTTTATACGTATATATAGTTCTTTGTTATTTTCAGTCAGCAGGAAACATTTTGAATTGCAAGTGAAAATGTCTTACACAGTAGTTAAGTGTTGCTTTATTAGATACATATCATGGGCTGAAGAACCATTTTTAGCTTTCAGTGGTTTCATTTTTTTGAGCCTGATGCAAAATTCCAGGCTGCTTTTTCTTTAGAAATAACATTTTCAGATACAGTAAGAGTAGATTAAGAAATGGAAGTTTTTTTCTGGAAGAGGAGGATACAGCTTTCCGAGGAGGTCCCACAGCAGAAAATACTCCTGTTGTATTTTTCATTTCCGTAATAATTCTAGAACATAACAAATAGAATTGGAAACACAAGTCAAAAGCAGTTGAAAAAGAGAGTTCTTAATAACAAGAAGGAGTACTAACTTTGTGCCAAGAAGTTCTTTCTGATGCATGACAGTAAAAGCCCAGTGATGCCATATTTCTGCATGGCACCATAATCTGAAGCACTTAATCATATGGATTCTAGGAGATGGCCTAATGCATTATCTGCAAGGTACATGGTTCTTAATTTTATACAAATTCCACACTTCAGAGATTCAATATAACATATAGAAAATAAAAAAAAAAAAGCCCAATAAGAAAAATAAACACTTGTGCTTAGTGAAAGCATAATTTCTTCATTACTACAAGTGAGTATTTGGGGCATGAGTGGGGTATGGACCTCATGGCCTGTGCTTTAGAGTTTTGGTGGCAAAAAGTATTGCACTCGTTCGTTAATAGGCCGTACGAGTTGTGTACTGCATTCTGTGAAATGCAGTACACAAGGGTTTGCCGTGATCACACTGTTCTCCCAGATAGCTGAAACCTGAAGACCTTCTCATTTGTAAAACAAAAGCAGATTTGAAAATTTTTCTGCGTTTACCTAAATAGAATAAATGATTCTAAGTCATTGTATGCAGCTAGAATCTTGCCTTGGTAAAGCTGTTTTCCTGAATTAAAGCGCAATAACGATACTCCTTCCACTGTCCAGTGGACAGTGATGGTAAGACTTTGTCTTCAGTAGAGCATAACATCCCTTCTGTGCCGAAGGCTGATCTGCTCTTCTTGACCATCAGCTCTGTCCCTGGCGTGAAAGAGGTTTGACCCAACCAAACTCTTGTTCCAGCAACAGCTTGAGCGTGTGGCAAGTTAAATCCACCCACTCACACGCCGGTGCCGAGGGTGCTGCTGCAGCAAGATGTTTTGCATGCCAGGTACTGCTTTGGTGCTGGGGCCCTTTGTGCTGCAGGCTGCGGTGGGCAGCAGGTCGGGCTGCAGCACGTGCGGCATTGGACGGGCAGGGCTTGGGCAAAACAGCCTTGAGCAGCTTATAGGAGAGTAAAATATTTTGGGATCCTTGAGGTCTCGTAACCCTGCATCCCCCGTGAAGGGCTCCAGGCAGCCCGTCTCCCTAGCCAAACACTTATTCGCCTCCCTAGCTGGTGAGTTTGGAGAGCTGAGAGAGCCACCACCTTCTAAAAGTTGTGCTTTGTGGGATGCCTCGTTGGCTGGGTCTAGGGACTGCTAGTGGGCCAACACCTACATGACAAGCAGCCTAGGGCACCAAGGTGCTGAGAGGTCCCGGAGTTTGTCTGCGTGGCTGTTTTCTGTACATAACTGCAAAGCTGGCTTCTTCAATTCTACAAAAAGAGTACTCGAGCCTTTCTGTGCCCCTGAGCCCTATGGCGAGAGGGGAGAGCAAGAGGGAAAGAGGGGAGTAAGAGCAGTGTTCCAGTCTGGGGTGACTAAATGCCCCAAATGTAAACCTCAAATTGTTCACAGAACTAGAAATCTAATTTCTACACAGCCTGTAGCATGCTACCAGTCTTACTTACAAAGCCTTGGTAATTGTGTGAGTAATTTTTCCGGGGAGTTTGTTTTATATTGATTGTAAACTTAAGATCTCCTTTAAGCTCCTTCTACCCAGCCCATAAGACATCTTATTTTAGGCAGCAATCAGAAAAATAGTACCTATTTGCGGTTGGAGCTCCACAATCATTATACCTTTAGTGCAGAGGGACGCACTGAAGAACAGTTCTTATACCCTTTTGTTGTTTGGTTTGTCCCTGCATGAGGAAATGTTCCAGGTTCGAATTTTTTTTCTCCTTTTAAATATTAAATCATACATTGACTTTAATGGGAGCAGAGGTTGATAATGCTAATTAATTAATAATTAATACTAAATAATTCCTAGTCTAACCTAAGAATATGCAGTACATCAAGAACCACCTCATATTGGTAGGGCTATTTAATAGAGGAAAACTAAAATCAGCACAATATTTAAGTTTCTTTCCAAAAATTATCCCTATTGTCTTTCTGCCCTTGCTAAAGATTTTCCTTCTGTCAGGGTTTCTGATTTGTCACTAGGCCCTTGAACTGAAATGGATATCAAGAACTTCGCTTATATTTTCAAGGGGGAGTCAGGCTTGCCAAACCTAAATAAAATGGAAGATTTTTAGAAAGGCGAATCATTGAATCAGTTAATATATATGCTGAGAGAAAGAAATAAGATTCAGACCAAATTATAGCAGGATGTTTATTCTACTGCAACGATTTATTATATACTTTAGATACTATATAACCTGTTTAAAACCAAAATCTAAACATTAAAATATTTATGGAATGCTAACCGCATTCCAGTGTCAGAGAAGTTCTTATTTATTAACATATACACTGATATTGAAAATAGTACAATGTAAACCATGCATTATACCCTACTGTTATAAGAAGAGAAATTTTCATGCAAAAATGTTTAAAGCATGTCACTCAATAGCACAAATAAGAACCCCATCTTTCACACTTTTTGTTCTATACGCTGCAGCTAATATGGCATGCACAGAGATTGCATATGACTCTCAGATAAGTTTAAATAAATTTCTGGCTTTAATTCTTGCTGAATATTCTTCATCTAGAATGTACAAAGTATAAACTATTCTTTAGATCTTCAGGGAAAGTCAGTTTAGGTTTTTTGGGGAAAGAAGTTTGTTGATTTAACCTTGGTGAACATCTGGATGACTCAAAATAGAGGGTGGAAATGCGTGAAGTTTGCCTGCTTTTTGACAGGAGCTCCGCCATGCTCGCTCTGTCTCTCTGCACTGCAGAAGCCTCATTTCTGAGCCTGCACCCCCACTCCTGCTCCCCTGAAAATGTCAGTCTTGGCAACTGACAAGTTGTTCGACTCCAGCTCGAACTTAATGTGATAGACAAGTCTGTCATGCTAACAAAAAGTTTATCGGAGTCCTACAGTCCTTGTACAAAAGTCTTTCTTTTTCTTGCTTTCCATCTTTCCTCTTTTATTTAATAGAACACAAAGTATGAAGGCTTATCTTAGTAGGAAAGATTTATCAAAATCTCTAATTAAATACATGACAGCTAGTGAATTAGAGCATTTTGTCTTGGCGCTGCCATCCTGTAATACTTCATAATCCTCAGAGTCCAAAGTATGAATTAATTATGCTTGTAAGTATCCTGATACCCAACTAAGGGGAACAATAATCAAAATCAACCCTAAAAGGTCTCTGAGAAAGTGGGCAATACTGCTAGTACTGAGTAACTAGGACCAAATTATTTCCAGACTACTCGACTTTACTTTGGAGATGCTTTGATATAGAATACTCTTGTATTGTGAGACTATTTCGTTGAATAAACTGCTTGTTTTTAAGATAATGTGTTAAAAAAGCATTTTTAAAAGCTGTGTGTTAAATATCAGTTCCTAGCAGCTAGCACAATGAAATGACATCATCTTCAGCCTTGCGAAGATAAATATGGTAAAAAAAGAAACCAACCAACCCATAGTTTTAGAGTAGTCCTGTTGTCGTCAAGAAATGGAATTTTAGAGACAAATTTGTGCAGGTGCTCACGTGTTGTAAGTTCGTTTAGATTTGCTGCTGAAGAGGTTTTGGTTGCTCGTGTTACTTTAGAGGAAAAGGAACAGAACCAAAGTAAGAATTTTCATGCTGTGGAGTTCATGGGATTTAGAATATTGTTACACCAAGATATTCCAGGTTTGGGGCATCTCCTTTTTTGAACTTCAATAAACAAAGACTAAATGTTTCACTGAAAGGAAATACTTCCTTTAATAAATTTTGCTCCATCAGTAATCCAGATCCGAGAAACACATTTCCAGGCAAAAACTTCCAAGCAGCCCTAGTGGCTTCTATCGATCTTCTTCTCGGTTTGGGGTTGTTTTTATATTTCCTGTCAAGACTTAAGGATTTTTTTTTCTCAGGCTTTCTAACGTCAACTCTTCTAATTAAAATATATCTTACAAAATGTGAAGCATGTGTCATTAGACTTCTATTCCTGTGTATTTTGAACAAAATCAGACTTGTATAGTAGGTCTTACAAGCATTTCAGCAGTCATCTTTGTAGCTTTTCTGGTTTCCAACGTGTAGTGCAAAATGTTTCTTTATAATTTACCTTTCTGCCTATTAATTAATTGATTTTATTGGTTATTAAAAGCGATCTAATTATATTGAAACTTGTGTGTTCTTGGTGGTGTGGATGTTCTCAAAATCCACGTAGAGTGAATGCTTTATGCGTGAGGGTTTTTTCTCATTTTGGTCGACCGATGGTGAGATGTGAGTATCGTGACTGAGACTGAGGAGGTGATTCATTTCAGACAAACTTGGCCTAAAATGCCTGAGAATTCACATACTCCTGAGTCAAGAACACTTCTTTGGAAGTATGTTGCACCTTCAGAACACAGCGATTTTGTTTCAGTCCAGTGAAATTACTATTTATTTACCACAGTTGTTAACTGACATGGTTCATGAATCAGCACCTGATTGCTGTTGGCAGTTGAGAAGCCTGAGTAAAAGTACAGTTCCTGAAATTCAAGTGTCAGATGCTTTTTACCTAGTTAACAGATGTACTTTGTATAGAGCAAGAGAGGAGAAAGATGCTGAACATTTCTCATTTTTAAGATCTGAAGAAATCACCAAATTTATTACATTCTATTTGTAACAAATACAGTGTTCTTGAGAACGGTACCCGTTCAGTGGTATGCTCAAATGGAGAAGGAACCACTGAATATCTTTTAAGTAAACTGATTTATCTCTTGAAGGGTTTTTCTTTTTTCCCTAATCCATCTGATAATCTGCCATTTTGACATCAGAAATTGTGGAAAAGAGTGCGGATCTTGGATCAGCATACACGAGGAAGGCTTTCACCAAGTAAGACATTTTCGTTGTTCTGGTGAGCAGAACAACTACTTGGCAGAATCCCGAGAAATGCTTGGCAGGAGATGCTCCTTTGTGTTCTCTAGTTACCACTAGTCAGAAAATTATTCAGGTTTGTCCTTTTTTGTGGGCTTTGAAAAATCCTTTTTTTTTTTCCATTTAAAAACAGTGGAGACGTTTGTGAGTTGTTTGGGTTTTGGAAGGGTTGGGTGAGGATTTGGGGTTTTTTGGTTTGTTTGTGTGGTTTTTTCTTTCCCCTGCAGTGTGCTTTCTAAAAAAAATGAATGTTCTAGTATTGTAGAATCATTCTGGTTGGAAGGAATTGTGGGAAGTCCCTCAACTTCCTAGTCATTTTACCTCAGAAGGCAGTGAACATGGTCAGGTATGATTTCTCTTCATAAATCCATGACAGCTGTTCCTGGTTTTGGCTTTCCTGACACCCTCCCTGCATGCTTGAGCAATGGGCTCATCTGTCTTCCTCCTTTGTAGCTTGTCTTTCCCTCTGCCTCCAGCGTCCATCCTATGTTGTTGGAGATCAGTCGTGACTTCCCTGCCTTGCCAAGTCGTTGGCCTGCGACATCTGTTCCTTTTCCCAAATACCAGGATGGACTGTTGTGCTTGGAGGGCTTCGTCCTGAAAGACCCACCAGCTGACTTGAGCTCCTTTGCCCTTCAGAAATGCCCAACATCCTCTCTAACAATTCCCTGAACAAAGCAAATGTTATTTGCCTAAATATTTGTCCACATGGCTTGTGATTTCTACTATTTATATCTGCATTTTGACACCCCAAGCTCCATATCTGGACTGTGCTTTACGAAAAGCATCAGACTGTCCCCCGAAAAAGTTGTGGTGACACATCATGGTATATGTGGGCCCAGTGGAGAACAGTTGTTTTTGTAGGAGGATGGGCATACGATTCTCTTCCATAAGGCACCAAATCAGTTTAGCGAGACACATTTCAGTCTTGAACTAAGTAAAATGTTTCAGTTGATTTTGACATTGAGATGTATGTCTGAATAGATAATGTCATAACATTTCTTTTCCAGTGAATACACCAAAATGGAAAAAAAAAAAGTATACATTAAAACTTGTCTAAACCTCATATGGGATGAAGTGGAATGAAAATGAGTATCCATATCTCAGAAATTTTGACAGGGAACTTAAAATTTTCTCTGAGGTTTAGTTAACGGTTAAAATGCCAGTAGATGGCACTCAGGAATCTATAATGTTGTTACATATGGGGCTTTCTGTGACCAAGGAAGCTGGGTGCTTTGCAGTGCGGTGTGCAGCTCATACCACGCACTAGTGCTTGCATGACTTTTCGTGGATCGGAGTATTCGTATGTAATGGGAGCAACCGGTTGATACCAGCGATGACTAACATGCGGTATGATGTTATAGTCATACAGGATTGGGAAGGTAGTGAGACCTGGTTCGAATGTTCTGAACCGTTTACTGTGAAGAGAGCTGTGATATTGTTTGTATATTAAAATATCGTGTTGGTTTTATTGTGTTTCGTACTGGGATCTAATAATGGTGACCAGTGGCATAGATTGCATCATTTAATCAGTTTTCAGTTTTGATTGCAGCTACCAGCAGGAGACTCAGAGTTGCCAACTGTAATTAAAATGTAAAAAAACCCAAAGAACGAAGAAACAAAAAACAGTTCAGAGATAATTAAGGCTGAGAAACATTTATTTTCCTGTGAACTACTGTGCCAACGAGAGCTGAATATTATCCATCTTTAAACATCCACTTCCTTGAGCTGGTTTGATCTGGGGTTGGATCATCATTTCCGTCTTAGTGCAGATTTTTCTCAATGAATAACACAGATGATATTTGAGTAATTTGTATTAATACTTATGGGATTTCTCAGTGTTGCAGTAGAACACAGGAATACTTTATTCTGATTCTGGTTATGATTAAAGGAACTTATGTGCTTTGCAAGCAAAGATAAAAATTTTGCAGTGGCCTCTTGCAGGTACCAGCGGCCTTTTCTCCCATTAGGTGCCCATTTGGGACCAAAAAAATAGCACTGCTACCTTGTACAACTACTAGCTTTACCTCCTTGGCTGCTTCTACCTTGGATTTGTGTGTCATCATCTTTAGAAAACTGACCTGAAATAAAAAGATGGAGTTAAGAAGGGTCTAGCCCTGTAGGCTCAGATAAAGGCCGTATTTGTATAAACATGCACAGCTCCGCCATTTGCTGCTTTTGGAAAGCTGTGTTCAGAGGCTTGCTCATTCAGTGCTTAGAAACCTTTTATCAGGAATCCTGAGCTTATTTTTGGACTGTTTGTCTGTTTTTACACAGCGTTATTTCATTCAGATAGCTTTTCCCCTTCTCTGGGCTGTTCTTTTCTCTCGTGTTTTTCAGGTATGTCTTCTCAGCAGGCCTAGTCCCTGTGTGGCTTTGTTTACTAAACAAGCGAAACTCATCATGATCTCCCAAGGAAGACCCCCTCCTGATGATGATTCTAGGTGATGGCGATGATATTAATTCCCCCCTCCCCCTTTTTTTCCTTTATTGCCAGTTAGAAATAGCACAAAGCCCTGAATAAAAACCTATATTTGTAGTCCTTTTACATGGATACAGTTATTACTCCAGTCTTATGCTATCTGAATATTGAGAAAAATTCATGTACATGGATAACTTTGCTTGTATGCCTTTTTCCATAGTCAGTCCAGAAGTGGCTTTTCCATAAATGTAATTTTCCTTGAAGTACATATCTAAAACAGGTCAGGTGAATTGTTCTTTAAATGTTCTCCTCCTTTTCTGAGTGTGGAGGGATGCTAAACACCGTGGAAGCCTGAAGTCAGCAGAAGTGAATCTTCCCTTCTGTGACTGACCGCTGATCTGTGCTCCGTGTGGTGCTGTACCAGCAAGCCGTTCAGCTGGTCCAGGAGGAGCAATTGGTTAAGCCTTCTTCAGTCTAAAGATCAAGAAACCTTTCAAGTCATTTGTGTGCCCAAAAGAACTACTGAACTGTGGTCTTTGTCCAGAAAGTACATGCACATTTGAGACTTACCAACAGTGGTAAAATTATTTGTTTTTAACAAGTCGAGATGAAGCAGGACCTTGGCAGACTAAACCTGAGGTTTTGCACCATTTTTAAAGCCAGTACTAAAGAGAAATGAATATTGTTTTTTTGTTTTTTTAATGTAGATGATGATTTGCTTGAAATATTCTGAACCGTCAGCTTGGCAGGATCTCCGTACACTTTTGTTAGCTAATCAAAGACAGATTGCAGTCAGGAGCCATATCTAAATTTATTAGGAAAATTAATAGACCATTTAAATTTTACTAGAATTAGGCTAAGATGCAATGAGCATTTGCACCAGCAGATATTCATTAGCTGTAGCATTGACCTGGTGCCTGCGTGCGTAATGAGAAATTGACGCCTAGATTCGAACGGAGACAATGGTGCGAACAATGTGAGTTTGAATCATTAGGAAAAAACCCTAATATTATGTAAGTGTCAGATTTTATTTTTCATATTAATCCCTCTGTGTATATTATGGACTGCAAAGTCAAGGTTTGGAGGGTTGTGTTTGCCTGATCCAGGATTTTTGCGCTCTTCTCTGCTCTGTAAATCTCTATATGCTCTTACTGTGAAAGTGAAATTTATTTCTTCATTTATTTATATAGCTTTTTTGGAAAGCAATCAGCTTAGTTCAGAGTTGAGAAGCTAATTGTGTTTGTCCCGAAGTGTGTCAGTCTTTCTGTTGTAGGCTTCCTTGAAAACAGATTCTTGCAAAATTTCAGCACATCGTTCATGGGTTTTATCACAATTCAGGCTGCATGATTATCTGTGTCTGCTTCATCCTGATATCTTTCAATCTAATGAAATTCGTATTCCCCTCTCCCTTTTTTTGTGTGACCTTTTAAAACCTCCATAGAGCCTATGGCTGGATATGATTCTTGCTTGAAGTTAGCTTCACTTTCAGAGGAGCTACCTTAGCAATCTTTGCTAAGAATAAATGTGTGCAGTTGGGATTAGTTCACCCGAGAGTACTGTTCAGCGCTTCAAAGAAGATTATATAATTGAAGTTCAATTATTCTTAAACTGTTTTTTCTGTCTTATAATTGCAAGCATGATCAACAGTGAATTCTGTGTAGGACTGACTTGCAAGATACAGTAATTCTGAATACTGGAAAATGAGGTGACCTATTTTTGAAAACCTGATCATTTGTGTCACGCGCAAATGTATGCCGTGCTGAATGCGCATACTGTACTTTATAAATAATTTTAGAAACGCCATTGAAGATTTGTTGTTCTGTGGTCTAAGGACAAGAATGAGGACTCATATTGTTCTCGGTACATTTTGTGCTTTTTGTTACACGTGGCCAAGTAAAAATGCATTTAAAAAAAAAATTCTCTGCCATTGTAGATGATATAGCCAATTACAAATAAGTTGTACCGTGTGGAGTTTTCTGTTCCTATTGTCTAAATACATTTCCTTTTCAGCACATTAGTATATTCATTGGCACCAGCTTCCACCTCGTTGACATATAAAATATATTGAGATGCAGGCAGCAACCAAAAATATTTGGCATAGGGAAAATGAGCCATTACTCTGAGCATCAGCCTTCTGCTGCCTACTAGGCACCGGTCCTCCGTGCTACTGGTTGTGCTCTGTAGCTGTCTGATTCTCTGGTGAATTAGGGTTAGGGGAGAATTTCGTTGAAGTGCGTGGATTCAAGATTCTTTGTGCATCATGCAGTGATGGGGGCAACTGTCTGTAACTACTGCCTCGGGTCTCATCTGAAGGGAAGACTGGTCCTGGGGGGGGTTGATGGAGTGGATGGTGTTCATGGTTTGGGGGAGCAGGCTCTACTCCCAGTCTTCCCGTGGATCTCCTGGGAACGTTCCCTCCCCTCCACTACTGCCAAGCTCTTGGAAAGTGCAAGCCATGAAGCTGAACTGTTTTGGGTTTGGGCCATCTGGCTTCAATAGCCCTTCATTTCTTTGTGGAATCCAAATGAATTTGGTCCCCTGGTAGATGCTGGACGCCAACAGGAAGGGGTACGGCTGACAGTACTGCCAGCGATTCAGGACAGGTATTTCAAAGCAAGCCAGTGTTTATCTGCCAGCTCTGATACTCTACATGTAGAGTCATTTTAGAGTGGCAAAGCGCAGCTTAGGTGTGTGAATGTCACTTCTCTCCTTGGTCCACAGCTTCCGAGGTTTCTTATCTTCCTCTTTTGCTGCTCTGCAGACACACTTGGTATATCATACTCTCTTCACACTCTGTTGCCAATTCACGTGTTCTGCACTCATAGCTGCCAGGTCTTAAAAGTTTGTGTCCAACTAGCTGATCATCTGAGCCAACTCTGTCCCATGGGCAGGCAGCTTCTCTAATAGCTCTGTACCACCAGGCTCGGCAGGCCTACAGCCCTGCCGGTTTTTAGCGATTCTTTTATTTCAGAAAAGGCTTCAATCCCAGTAGGTAAAAGCAGATAATGAGCAAACTGAATCATTTTTGTTCTGTTTCAGAACTATTAGAGGTATTTCCACAGGAGCTGATGGCTGCTTTTCAACTGGTTGGAGAGGTTACAAAAAAAAGGAATAAATGTTGTCCATTTTTACATTAGTTTTAGTCTACTTACACTGTATACCTCGTGGCTTGTTTTCTTTCCTGTGATGTTCAGGCCAATAAACAGTGATCACAGACGCTGCCCAACCTTTACGGTTGGTATGAAGCAACAAATCTTTGAAAGCTTCAGTGTTTCATCCTGAGAAGGAGCAATCATTCTTCTCCCGTTTTTCCTTCCTGTTGAAGGCTGAGATAACTTTTCTTCTGTTCCAGACAGAGCTGACATCTCAGAAATTTATAATTCCAGTGATTATTCCAAAACTTCAAAGTTACGTTAGTAGCAGAGACACAAACACTGGGAGAACAGTGTGTGTGTAATACTGAGGCGTGCCCTCCCGTTTTTCGTTTCCCTCAGGTTTTGCTCAGGCCCTGTCGCAGGAGTACGTGTCAACTCGGCAAGGCAGAGATCTCGAATCTTACTGAGCAATCATTCCGGTGCTAGAAGGATGTTAATGATGTTTTGCCACCTAAGAGGGTGATGAAAGGAGAGCATCTGAACACCTGAGCATGTATAATTTAAATGTAATAAAATCACAATATGAATTCTAAGTAGAAAAATTAGCATCGCTAATTATTGCTTGCTGATTATTGCTGTAAGCTTTTCTGCAGTTGTGGGTCTGGTTTGTGTAGTGTGGTTTTTTTTTTTTTTTTTAAATAGATGCTGATAGTGAATTCAGGTGTCGGGATAAATACCTGACACCGCATGTACTCAAATTTGTGCCTGGCACCAACTTCACATCTTTGTCTGTCAATTATATGTTGCACAGTTTGATTCAGGGCAGCTAAGAGGGAAAGACTGGGCAGCAGGTGGGCATCTAAGAGCCCTCATTAGACAAGGAACCAGCCTGTTTTTATTTATTAGTCTGTCATGAAAGCGTACAGTATGAAACGGACCAAAGTGTCATAATTAGCAGGTTGTGCATACAGGGTGAGAGATTCGAATCCTTACCTTGTGTGTGCTACTCTCATACAGTCATGCCTTTCCTGCTGAAGACAAAAGTTATAAATAACAGAAGTACAAAAGCCTCCTTTGCTGCTGCAGAAAGGCCTCAAGGTTACGAAGTGCATGTGTGACATAAGTGCAGTAGAGCATTTTAATTAGATTCCTTCACCAGAACTCCTGACCTTCTGTGTAGCACATTAATGTATTTTACTAATTATAAATGCAATTAAAAAGTACTGAAATAAAATTAGGCTGATCTATCTAATTTACATTAAGCACTTTCAAATTACGTGGATTTTCAAAGTCTTTTTCTTTCTTTCTTTCTTTCCTTTTTTTTTTTCCAATTTGTGTTTCAGGAAAAAATTGTCTGCATTAAAACAGCTGGAAAACAACCTTGTAGCAAAAACAAATTTCCTTTCTGTGATTATTCACAGTGTGTGAGTTAATTTTCTAGGCAGTAATATGCTTAGCTATCATTAGGTAGTGACTCACACAACAGAAGCCATATGTGCATCGGCTGCAGCGGAGGTTACGCCAGTGGGTGTGTACTTCTCAATTTTTTCTTATGGAAATTGGGTTCAGAGGCTAACTAGGAAAGAAATACTGATATAATGGTCAAAACCAACAGAGATTTATAAACAATAAAGAAACAGCCAAAACAGTGTGTGAATAACATAGGCAAAACATCTGGTGTGTTCAGTCGTTAAAACAGGCTGACTTATCTCTGCCGTATACCTTGTTCTGGCAATACTTTCCTAGTGTTGTAGACGTGAAAATAGAAAAATAACAGCATTTCATTATTATTTTTGTTAAGCTTTCAAATGATGGTAGGCACTGCAGAGAACGTAACACCACCCTTACCCCGAAGAGCTTATGATCAAATTTTAGATGGGCTGCAGAAACAGGGGGTAACACTAAGCACTGAATGTAGACAGAAAGAAGCAATCGTAAAGTAGGAAAATTTGTGGAGCTACTCAGGCATTTTAGTTCATGTTGTTTATCTTGAAACGGTTCCTGTAATAAAGGATTAATTTCTAATACATGTGCGTTTTATTGAAAGTTCTCCAGGTTTTACTAAAAAAGGAAGCAAAAGTACCTCTGGTTTTTTTCCTGTTCTATCCTGTTACCTAAAGAATTAATGTAAAATAGTGGACAGGAAGAAAATCTGAAATATAAATAGATCAGCGTAAATGAACAAATTCAGCATTCATTTCATGCCATATATCTTGCATTAAGACCGTGCTATTTTTCTGCTATGTTTTGAGTGTGTTTATGGAGTTTGGATCTCAAACACCTGGCCTGAAAGTAGAAAAGTGAGAACAACGCTTTGTTCATTATTGGTGGTTATTTTTTAAACATCTAAAAGATGATACCAGAGGACGCACTGTGATGGTGCTTGCTTAGAAGTTCTGTGAAGTCTACAAGGGACTGAGAATTCAAAGGAATAGGAAGGCACATGAACTAATTTGTTTATAAAATCTGAAATTGTAAGATCCTCCCCCCTGAACATTTTGTTGCTGGACACATGGGGATTTTCCTCACTCTCGTCTGGAAGCGGCAAGCACTGCGCTACATAAGCCAGTGATCCATTATTCCAACCTCTCTTTCTTGTCTCTGTTTCAGTGAGAGGACCGTGAGTGATTTCCAAGAGGAATTTCAGTCACTAAAACTCTAAGCTTCTCCCCTTGATATACCAGCATACGTAGCTCATTAACTCAATATCCAACAGTTATTTTCAAGTAACGTAAATAGTTTCTGATGGGAGAGTTGCACTGTTTAACTTCAGACATTTTAGTCAATGCTCGTGTTATGAGTCTAGGTGCTCTGCACTGATCAGCAGAGGAAGGAACGCACCTAACTGTAAATCACCCTCTAAAAGGAAAAATGTGTCCAGTACACTTGAGGTAATGTTCATGTGGGAATCGGAACATGGGGGAGCTGGGAGCTCCTACCACTCTCAGGGATGATGGTATTTCTGGGCAAGCAGCAGCTCCTGTTCTGAGGCATGGCACTGCTCGACCTGAACAGAAGCTCCTTGCCCTGGTTTCTGTGAGCAGCCACTTACTGGGAGTCAGAAAATGCTGCTATGTGCAACAGCAAGGACTCTCTTGAGAGAAAGTGCCAGCAGGTCCCAAATCGTGCTTAGTTCAGGTCAACGTTTAGTCTGGAAGTGCCTCTTACAGCTTAAAAATTTGGAAACGGTCACCTCTCTCAGCAGTGTTACATGCTCAAGTAATAGTATCGTACCACTGTCAGAAGAAACAGTTTGCAAGCCTTCCTTAGCCCATGGTTCCTGCAGGAATTATAAATCCAGTTACTACCTAAAAAAGTATTCACTGGTACCACTTTTCTGTTTGAAACCTTAGAACAGAGCAGCGTTTTGGTGTCCTTTTGGCACAGGATTACATATGTAAGCAGGATTGCTGGAGGTGTTTGCAAATTCTTGCTCGATGTTTAGGATTGTGTGAAAGGACCTGAAATATTTGAAATGTTCTGCTTTAAGCTTTTTCCTCCCCTAAACACAAATATCTGTATTTAGTAAAATGTTTATGTAGTAACACTTACTATGGTTAAAAAATAAAACTTTGGAAATGTGTATGTTTCCATTAAAATACATATTGTCATACAATCAATATTTAGTGAAAGCTTTCTCTGAAAGAAAGGCAAATCTATTAAACATGCTCCAGGCTGCGGTCATATGCAATCGCTTGCTGGAAGTGATCCGTGCTCATTTAGTTGTGCGTGTTTCAGAACATGGTTATTTTAATTGCAACATTTGATATAGGTGAGATCTAATTTTTCTGTCGGGAGTGAATATAAGGCAGAACTCCAGGCGGAATAACATAGCCTTGGTAGGAGCCCCCAGTGCATCCCACTTCTATGGCCAAAACGCAGTGATGCATACCAGCCCGTCTAATTATGAAATTAAAGCCTACCAAAGTACCATGTTCTTCTATTGACGTGTTCTGTTGGTATGAGCTGGATTTAAGCACAGGGTTCAGTCCTTTGCTGAACAGAAACCTTTTTAATTGTAAAATTCTTCATGAGGAAACAGACTAATCAAATTTTAATATTAGGGAAAACAGTGTTTTGAATCTTTATTTTAGTGGGTGCCTGAAAAAACACAGGAAGAATAGAATATTTACAAACTGCCCTTCTTTAACAAAGTTTTGGTTGGATATGATTGTTCTTCGTAGGCATTTTTGTAAACTCGCGTCCTATGGCATGGTGCAAAAAATAGTTTCTTGCTTTTTTTTTGGCCCATGAGGATGTTTGCAGAAGAGTATTTGTAACATCAAAATTTTTAGAACTTTGAAAACCTACTTTTTTTGCAGAAATACAGGTCAGTGTGCAAGTAGAAAGGGCAGGAGTCGCGCGCTAAACTGTCTTCTGCGCTGACTAATGAAAAGGAGACATCGATCCTATTGGAGAGGCTGTTGAAATAGCCAACAAGAAAAAAAGAAAGACTAGATTTAAATACTCTAAATAAAGTCTATTTAAAAGCAAATTAATCTGTTTTCTAGCTCAGAAGTCACGTGCAAAAGCTTATAAGGCAGAACAGTAAGGTTTTTTTTAACTTTACAAGCTCTGCGACGGCGCTGCAGTGGAATATGACAGCCAAAGTGCTCTCGGTAATAACTCACACGTGGCCTTGATAATAGAATCTTTTACTGAGAGCGCCAGCCAGTGTGTTGACTAAGACGCTGGGGGTTATCCTTCTCACCCTCTCAAAAAAGAGGTGTGTGATCTTGAGCTACTGCTTGTTGGAAAGGCGGGGGGGGGGCTGATGTGTGTGCGTGTGTTATAGTTTGTCTGAGAGCAACAGCTCTACAGTGGCAGCTGCACGGGTGGCTGGCTTACACTCTGCGAGATTTTGGACCCCTGAGATCTGGCATCAGCTGGTATAAATTGACACAACTCTATTCATTTCAATTAAGTCACACCAATTTACACAAACTGAAGATATGGCCCATTATTTCTTCATGCCTGCTCTAGCAATGAATCCAAGGGTGTGATTAAGAATACAAGAACGCTCATTACAGTTAATGCTGTGTGCTTCAAGCCATGGGCTTAAAGTTAAGCAGGTATTTAAGTGCTTTGTGGTATCAGCAGCAGAATGCAGAGCTGCCTGGTGCCAGCTGACATGTTGTTATAGCAATTGCTTTGAAAGGAACCTTGATTTTTAGTGAGCAACTTTCCTGTCGGTCGGTGTCTGGCCAGCTGGATTAAATGTTGTTTACAGTATTTCCTTCTGCCTCAAAATATTGCTTAGCTTGTGTCATGGATGTAGGAAATAAGGAGAGAAGTCATTGAACAGTTTCCTTGATGGTAATCTTTCTTACCGAATATGATTTTTTTTTAAAGTCCAAAACAGAAGTCTGAAATTCTCTTCCAAACACTGCCTTTGAAACGCAATCAGACATTTCACAAATTATATCATCTTGGTAGCTCATGTAATCCCACAGGTATAATGTTTAGGTATGTTTTTTTCTTTTTTAGAAAAAGAGAGCAGCTACTGTATTCGTGATGTCCGTGTATCTATATATACAACGCCGTGAGACAGAGGGTAACTGTGTTCTCTATGTGCCGTTGAAGGCAGCACCCAGCTTGCAGTGCCCTGTGCGGCTGGCAGTAGCAGCCAAGGTGCTATGCCCCGTGGTTCACAGAGGATGGAAGACCTTTCCAGAAATGTGTGTGTGCCTGTGAGGATGGAGTTGGCAGCTTGGCTGCCCTGAAGCCTGCGTAGCTGCAGTGCTTCTGCTAGCAGCAGCCACACCACCTCTCTGGGTACGCCCTTACGAGCTGCAGTCGCGCTTCTGACGACTGCCAGCAGCCGTAGCACCACATGAAAGGTATGGAACTTGTCATGCACACTGTCCCTGGAGCCTGCAAACAAAATGAATTACCGAGAAGCTAATCTCTCCAAACGTGTAATTTTACGAGCAGTTGATCTAATACCTTAGATTCACATTTTCTTTCGTCAGCTGTACCTAACTGCATTCTACGTAACCTACCTTTACAAGCCCCGTCTTAGGATAAAGATATAGGGTATTTGTCTTTAGGTAAGCATTAAAAAAAAGTCTCCAGCTCTTCTTTGCTCGCTAATCTGAGTGGCGTTCACCCTCTCCGTTCCGTGGGTGAGCATGACTTTGCCAGACACACACACTTAGCCGGTGTTTTCATCCTGACATTGGTAATAAGAATTGACACGTTCTAAATGAGGAATCCCTTGTTGTGCCTGGTAGCTCTGATGGATATTATGGGGAATTGACAGCTTCTGAAAAATGTTTTTGCCATGACCAGCGCTTCCTTGACAGATTTTTAATGGGTCTCATGGAACTCTCACTAACTTGAATACTTTTGCAGATGAAGTGGAAAGTGGTGAAATGTGCTGCTTTAACACTTTTCAAAGTTAGTGAAGAAGCATGGAACAACTCTGAATTTTGCTTCTAAATCGCAATCTTTTTTTTTTTTCTTCTCTGAAAATATTGTTTCCTCTATCAAAACTAAAAGATGGGAATGGATTAGCTGAGGGGGGGAAGCATTTGTTATGATACCCCAGGACTGAGCTCTATAACCCCCATTGACCTTAATGGGAACCACAAAGCTCTGTTGGCTCATTTAGATGGAAATATCTCCCTGCTCCTTGAGGATCAATTGCACGGCGTGTCGCCTGCTTTCAGTGTCTCAGTCAATATGGAAGTCACTGTCGTGACCTTGTAAGCCTTGGACTATGTGAAAGGGAGGACAGAGAAAATGGGGCTATAGGAAGAAAGGTCAAATAAAAATATAAGCTAAAAAAAGGGAGAGAAAAAGCTATAACGGTTGGTACATAGCTCATGTTAGAAGTTCGTGTGAAATGTAATTGCAATTAAATCACAAGTCTCCTTTGCAGTTCAATGCGATACTGCAGAAAATCAATACAAAGATAACAGTGTATACACTTCATGTTCTTCTGAGAATTCTTAAATTTAAAATAATTTTGTAGGAAGAATATGTCAACTAACTTTTTTTTAAACTTTCCTATAAAGGACAGAATAAGATAATGGTTTTTATATGTTCCTATTTTTAGCCTCCCCCCCACCCCCGAAGTTAAACATTGCATACATAAACCTGAGCTAATAAGGGTGCTGTTATCAGAAGAGCCTAAATGGAATAGATACTCATCTGTTTTTGAAAGTCAATTAAGCTTACGTGCCTAAATCCGGTGTTTATGTCTGAATCCCCGTCGATAGCTTTATTGAAAAAGATCTCCAGTTGCTTTTTTAAGTGATAGGAGGATTGTGGTTAAGTATAGCAAAAGCTCAATTCTATGCTGACATCTCTTATCTCTCACTGATGAAAATAACAGGCATCTTCTGCCCCAGAAAGCATTATATAGTTAAGGAAGGGGACCAAAGAGGAGACAGCAAAGCTAACATTATGGAAGGAACACGTTTCTTGTAGAAAATTGTTAAAGTTTGTGTTATGATTTGAGGCTGCCCAGTGCAGATAACAAAAAAGATGCAAGTTAAACTTCAAATAAATGTTGTGCTGCCACCGGCATGATTTCCAGTATTACAATCTACTTCATTAATACTGGAATGACACCTCCTGTCCTCAGGTTGAGTACAGCAATCTTCAAGCTAACAGAGGAGAAGCAGTACTGGTTTCCAAACATCTCTCACAGCCAGAAAATTACAACATAACTACTGATAGAATTTAGGAAAATTGTTTCCAGTAGCTTATCTTCCGTGCTTGGGAATAATCGGGTTTTTCCGCTCATCGTGGCTTTCTCATTGTAAGATTTGGCTATTCTAAGCATGCAGTAGTACCCCTCAGAAGACAATTTTGTCTACTGCTTCCACATAGTTCTTCAAGAAATTTCCACCACAGCCAGTACTAAAGTGTAGTATGCAAGGGCTACAAGAATAAGAATAAAGTTGTCCTGATCTCTAAATTAAAGGTAACAGTGACATTCAGGAGAAAGCCAATTTTTGTTTTTATTAGGTTTTGTTGTTTTGGTTTTGTTTTTTTCTTTTATATTCACTAGATGACGGGCGTTACAATGCATGACTTTATCTGGGTGCATTTTTCAAGTATATGAATTTATAACAATGTAATTTGTCAGTTTGGCCGAATGTGGACCACCACTAGTCTCTTCCTTAAACAAATCCTGAGACTAAGAATTCACGAAAAGGTGATTCTTCCTCAGAAGGTCGCTTCCTGGCATGTCCCCAAGGAAACTACCTTACCAAGACAGCGCGTTTGTCTCCTACAGAAGGCCATAAGGGGAACTGCAATGTTGTGTAGCAACCGCAAGCCTCTAAGCTGGCATTTCCAGGTCTGTATTCTAACAAGAAGACTTAACTGGAGTTGTGTCCCGTAGGTTGCAGTGGCGTCTCCCAGTGCTTTGTTGTGAGATCACGTCATTGTTCAAGTAGTTTTTAGCTCGGTGGATGAAAGTATGCAGGCACCATTTTCATTTATCCTAGTCTTTTCCTCCGCTTACTGCAAACACGGATCAGTGAATATCATATGAAAGACCTTGACATCAATCCAGTTTATCAAACTGCTGCCCAGTCCTGCCTTAGGATGGCTTCTCCTGGATCAGTTTCTCCTTACAGTTATGTAAACAGGGCTTTTAGTTTGGCCTGGTTTTAAACAAACAGCCTATTGATGCAAGACAGAAGGCGACCTACCTGAGTACCTGTATCCTGGGGTTGCACATCTCGTTGACAGCAAGTCTGCAGCCCAGACTCCAGAGAAAGTCCCCAGTGCAGGGATGGAGAGCCAGTGTCTGCTGAAGGAACTGGGTTTAGACAGCAAGGGTAAATATCATCTCTTTGAGCAGATTTAAAAGAGAATGACATCAGTGCTGTGGAGCTTGGGTCGCTGATACAGTTACCACTGCAGGGGCCAGATAATGACAAATGAGTTGCCCATAGTTGTATTTTTCTGTTGTAGAGTCGTGAGTCTTTTCTGTGAGCTCTGAAGGCTGGTTATTCTATTTAAAAAATGCAGTAGAATTACCAGTTGCTGGTGTGTAATCAGATCTGAATTCCTAAATTTCCTCTTTGGCAGTGGTATCTTGGGATCTTATTTGGAAGCCGTGATTTTAGTTCTAATAACTCCTCCTGTAGATGGTCATTGGGATTTTATTTTACTGAGAAATGGAGTAAAGCAATACGTGAAGAAAGACAGTTTCAGATACTTTTAGTCGTTTCACTTCAGAAGATTTGCAAGCGCTGTGTTTGTCGTGCCTGTTTTGTGCTTTTCTTCCAGTTATAAATAACTGCTAAAGACTTATGTGTTTACTTTGTTTAACCATGGCCGTGATGGGTCGAGGACACATTAAATCATCCTCAGGCTTGTATTTGCAGCCAATTCTGAAATAACCAGAGTAGTGACATAAAATTACTTCATACTGCAGAGATTTTTATATTGGCTTAAGCCTCTGAAGTCCCCAGTGCTTTACAACAAGACACTTTAATGGTAAAACAGTGACAGCAGAGATGAAAGTCCATGTGGAATTGCCTAGCAGACAACTCAAGGTTTGTTTAAGGTGCTAAGATATGAAAAAGGGAGATTTTCTTCTGAGGTTTTCCTTAATGAGTTTACAGATCTAGCTATTATTTATTTAGTGTCGTAATATTTTAGAAATAGTGATAGAGGATAGTGACACTGTTATTCTGATGAGATTAAAAGGGGAAAATGTTCTTTTCTGACAATTGCTACAAATACAGCCTTTATGTGTACATGTTCTTGCTTCTTCTCTGAGAACACCATTGGCAGTTGCTACTGTTAGTTTAATGATTTGACCCCTTTTGGTTTTGGAATTACCTGCAAGCAAACTTCGCTGTTTATAATTGCCTGTTATCATCAAAAGCAAGAGTGACTTTGAAAATCAAGCTTGTGTTGGTATGATTCACACAAAATTAATATGTCTCCATTACACTGTCAGTTGCACATCAGCCCAGTATTTGCAACGTGTCTCCTTCTATTAATATATTAGCAAGATTGTATCACTGATTTATTGTGTGTGGTTAGCATTGACTTAATAATGTGCGTCTGGGAATTCTGTCACCATTTGTTTGTATTAGAAAATGCATTGCGATCAAACTACGTTCCAATACTGGTTGGTGCTCACTCTGAGGTAACTCACAGAAACCAGCCGGTAATTCTCACTTCACTTCTTTCTCAGATGTCTGAGAAACAAGATGAGCTTTCTCCTGTGGATTAAACATCTGAGCTCAATTAGATCGTGTTTGGGAGTGAACTGCAGAGTTCAGGACCATTTTGGAAATCACTCACTCTTCAGGTAATACTGCAGTATTCAAGTCAAGCAATTTGTAGGCCAGGAATCCTCCCCTGAGGAATGAATGCGTTGCAGGAGTTGGAGAGGCGTTCATACAGAAGGGTGGAAAGAGGGAAAGGTGGTGTGTTGAAATTCTTTTTGTTTGCATATAAATAATTCATTGAAATTATCTTTCTTCCAGTGGTTTCAGTCTGTTTCAAGGGAAGTAATTAAAATCATACAGATATTATTTATTAATGCTTGTGGGAATAGGAGATATTGCGGCTGGAACAATTTGAAGTTACTCAAAAGAACATTAGGGCTACGGTCTGACGGCAGGTGAACTGAAAACAAATCCATTTTTTAAAGGGATCTAAAGGCATCAGTGACTACATACATCTACTTCTCTGTAAAGGTAGACAATAATTTAATGTTAGAATTCTGCTGATCTACTGTAAACTTTCATTACCCAGTAGTTGGAGGAAACACAAATAAATATTCAGAGTCAAGTTCTTATGGAGTAGAATTTCTTGGTTCCCTTTTCTGGACATGGATATATCCAGTACCCAACAAAGCTGTAAAGCTGAACCTGAAATATTTCAGCAAAACTGCATTTTGTAATACTCTGGCATTTCTGATGGGAAGTAGCACAGAAGGTTGTATTATTTGGAAAGCAGAAGTATGGAATTAAGCAGAGAGGTAAATGCTGTAGTCGGTGTAATCTTGGTAGAAAAGTTACCCTTTACCTTCCGGTGGTGAAGAAGTGTGAAAAGCCTGAGGCAGGTCGGAGCAGTGGACAGTTCACTCTTTGCTTGTCAGTTCATTATAACTTGCAGGAACAGAAAATAAACACTTTGAGACATGAAATGTGAAGTACTTCAACTTTTAAAAATCAAGATTTGGGGAAAAAAAAATCAGTACTGATATATCAGCAAATGGCAGTAGTTTATAAATTGTAAGTTTAGGAAGTGATTTCATTTGTATAGTTTGATGCTTTTTTTTAAAAAAGAAAAAAATTAATACCCGTGAGTCCTAGATCAAAATACACAGAGACGAGGATATAAGTGGTGACAATGATTCTCCTAGAGGCGTGTGGTAAATTATTATATTTTTTCTGTAGTCTCTTTTTGGCTGAGAGTACAAGGTTTAGACATGAAAGATCTTTGTTCCTGCTCTATAAAGAACGTGCTTTTGTAAAGTTTTCCTGTGAAATTCTTTTCAGTTAGTATTATGATACTTACATTTGTAAAAACTAACTACCAAGCTGAGCTAATATTAATAATTAGGCACAAATGTAACTATTACTTATGCAACTTATTTTCTAAGTTCTGATGGAGATTGTTTGAGAAAAGGAAGGAGGATTTTGCTATTTATTTGCAGGATCTGAATTAAATTTAATATTAAGAACCTGTTTAAAAGATTTTGATTGCTTTCTTTGGATGGTTTTCCACTTAGTCTACAACACAGCTAGCACATCATATGTGTCTGACATAGGCTTGTTTGAAACCAGAGCTCCAAACATTTGCAGTTGCTGCGGAAGGGATCGCAAACAGGCTTTCTGGAGAGTTTTGGATCACATCAATTGCCTTGACTTGCCCATTAAGGTTTGTCTTTGATTTTGAAGAAGATTCAGAATAAAACACGGTCTGTCTTTATTTGCAAGTTGGAACTTCAGTCTGTTTTACCAAAAATATTCATAAACCTACTACAAGCTTTAAGTAAGGGTGAAAGCTGTACCTGTTTTGCTGATGGATAGAGGGCATTTTACAAGTAGTCTGCAAACTGTTTGCATAATATTTTGAAATGCAGTCCAGTGAGATAAGGCACTCAGGATTTTTCTTATGAATAAAACAGGAATGAGAAATAGGGAGTGCTGTCTGCGGAGAAATGGCCAGTGCAATTGAAAAGCATTCTGCTCCTTGTTGAAAACCTGTTTGGTTTTGATATGAGAGCATGTTTTTTCTCTCCAAACTATCAACACTGGCTTTCTGCAGAAATTAAAGTACAAAATATTCACCCTGGGAGCACATTAACGAAAAGAAGGAGAAAGGTGAGAGAGGGGGACTGAGGGAAAAAAATTCCAGAAATGCAAATTATTACTTTGTAACAAAGTAGCATAAAAAAGGTATAAAATCTGGATGAAATTAAAAAGTCTTCAGCAAATTTAAATAGGTTGTCCCTTTAGCTAATATCAGAAGCTTAAAGTTCTAGATCCTAGGAGAATTTATCTCCAGACATAGCAATACATTTATCAGCAACAGTATGTATTCATAAGCTTTTTAAAGAGGCTCCTATTACAACATCTTATCAAACCTTGTTAGAAATACGTTACTTTTAATGCTGTTCACAATAATACATTTTATAGTCAAATGCTTCAGAGAGACATAAGGAAAATTTTGAAAGAAAGCAGAACTGACTGGTCTGGTGATTCTGAAAAAACAAACTTTCCCTGTTACATCTAAATGGTGTCTTAGGGGAAAAAAGTTCTCCTTTTTTTTATAATTTGATCTTAGGAAAATTTTAATACTTTGACTGTCTAGAGTAGAAACTAAAAACATTCACAAATTGATAGACCAAAAAAGAAGGGAAACTGAAAAGATTCTCTGTGATTAAATTTCTAAAGCATAATGAGATAGATGATAACAAGCATTAACATCAGAAAAATATGGAGAGGTGCCACAAGAATATCTGGAAATTCTCCATCCTTTTTGTTTGGTGGTTTTTGGAGGATTTGGAAGGCAGGAGAGCACTTGATGTGGTGTGATGGTTGTCTCTGTCTTCCTACCAATTGCAGTGTTTCCAGAAGAGCTTGGCACATGAGACTAATCTTGTTAGTAGGTCTGACCAAAAACAACAGTATGGGGTATTTAAATTCAAAAGCCTCATCAGTAATGAAGTTCTGCCTCTTCTACAGTGTTTGCTGTCTGGGGCCTTACAGTAACTCCAGTTCAGCAGCACTCCAGCAAATATTTTAACTGTTTTTAAACTAGTTAAAAAGAATCATTAGGAATAGTAGTAGATTCTTTTGTGTCAAATACAAAATCTTTCTTCTCCGACCTCATAAATTTCCTATTGTTTCTCTTATTCCAGGCTTCAGCTCAAAAGTATGTTGTTGTGGTTTCAGCTGGGATAGAGTTAATTTTCTTTCTGGTAGCTGTGTAGTGCTGTGTTTTGGATTTGGGATGAAAATGATGTTGGTAACATTCTGATGTTTTTAGTTGCTAGGCAGTCAAGGACTTTTCAGCTTCTCATGTGGCCAGGTGCCTGGGAAGCTGGGAGGGGACACAGCTGGGACAGCCGTCCCAAGCTGGCCAAAGGGATATTCCATACCATACGGCGTCATGCCCAGCGTGTAAGCTGGGGGAGTTGGCTGGGGGGGCAGCGACCGCTGCTTGGGGACAGCCTGGCTATCGTTCATCAGGTGGTGAGCAACTGCATTGTGCATCACTTGTTCTGTATTTTATGATTATTGTCATACCATCTGTTCCTTTGCTTTTTTTATTAAATTGCCTTTATCTCAGTCCACAAATTTTACTTTTTCTTTTTTTTTTTTTCATTCTTCTCCCCATCCCACTGGGAGGGGGAGAATTGAGCAAGCGGCTGCCTGGTCCTTGTTGCCAACTGGAGTTAAACCACGATGTATGTGAATGTTGTAAGGCTGAAAAAAGCATCCAGTCAATATGGTGGTACCTGTCGATGAAGAAACACCCTTTAAATGAGGTCACACAGTGAGGGAGACTAAAGGGAGGGTCGGCAGTGCTTGCACATTGTACAAATGCACAGCTAGCAACTGTGCATTTAAAATTGGTAACTCAGAGTCTGTAATATAACACAAGCGGAGGAAGAATAGGAGACTTTAAAAATAGTGGCATTTGTATTCTTGGAGTTTGCTTTCTGCTACTTGAACTGTGGAAGTTCAAATTTGGAAGGTCGTCTTTTATTAAGCGTGGTCACTCCTATTGTCCATTCAACCCCTGAGACTCTTTCCTTCAGAGAACCGTTCCCATCCTTCTCTATCTCCGTAAGAGGATGGGATGTCTATCTCCATTTCCGTTTTCTTTGCGCAGTAACTTCAAGTAAATACTTCTCGACCCGACTGAATTTTAAATCTTTCTATCTACTACTCCCTAGTAGAAAACCCTTCCATTGCTAGTTATAATGTTTACTGCTACCTTTTAGTTATAAAGGTGAGCAAAAATGTGGGTGGGTGGGGAAGGTGGAGAAGGAACTTGACTGCTGTTTGTAAATTCAGAATAATAATTTTTGTTTCACGGGGCCCAGGACAAGATCAGTGTGAGAGATGGGATGCTCCAGAGCCTTGCCTTCTCCACAATACCATGGATATCCAAATAAGAACTAATTTTCTTTCAAATAGCCTTAATTCCCACTCTGCGCTTGCATGCCCTTCAGGGAGAGGACAACTACAAAGCTAAAGAAATCAGAGCTTAGCTTTTACAGAATCTGTGGTGTCAGGGGGATAGGGGAAGACAGACACTAGTTGTATTAATAATAAAGACAATGAGAAGAGACAGCGTGAATCTAACAACAACATTCAGCAAGTTTACCAATGTGATATCGTGAAGCTTTACAATTGCAGCAGATATAATTTAATACAAAATCTTTATATCCAGAGTTAGCCAGAGCAGAAAACATTCGTCTTAATGAAAGTTTCAAAGTTTTGGGTAATAAATCTCCTGGAAAATAAATATATGTAAAATATTTTCAGAAAAAATTGAATTTTTTTTAATTTGGTGAAACAGCGGTTTTTAGTCATCACAGCATTTTAACTAATCAGCTCTGCAGGACTTGGTTAAGGTGTAGTCCAGTACTTTGGCTTGCAAGAGAACATGCAGTGTAGGCTGCATTAACTGCAATACCCATTGCTGAAGATTGTTTCTGAAATCTCAGAGGAAAAACGTGCAACTGTTACGCAGTCGTTCAGAACAGCAGAACTCTGACTGACAAGTAATACCCGATCCTGTATTTTGCACTTTGGTTACTGTGATGTATTATGCTTTCTGATGTTTCCAGTGCTTTTCTCTATGCATTTTTTTCAGCTAAGTAAATTTGATAAAATATACCATCACATGACAAGAAGAGAACTGATACAGAAAATAATCCACAGTGCCGTATTGATAAATGCTAGGTGCAGCAATAGCAATATGTCATCAATCACCTGTGTTCATGTTTGATGGCATCATATAAACTAATTCAGAGTGAATGTCCTTTGCTTTAACCTTGGTTGTGTTTAAACTTACTCTAGAGGCAAGTAATAATCCTTCATTAACTGGTAGGTGTGAAACATTCTCTATCAAGAGGGTAGAGGAGGAGGCAAATTAAAATTGGTTTCAGAATGTGTCCTGAGTCAAAATTGTTCTTTCTCTGCAGTCTCGTAAACTGCATAAATTATTATTCCTTGTGTTTTGCAGGTTTGCTCTTTTTCTCTTTGTTGCTTTTCTTTATATGTATTCAAATATACGTATAAAAAAAAATCATGACACATCAAACCTTTGATCTTGCTACAACTTTAATTCTTAAGAGCCTGTACAAGACTGTGCTTTACATTATGCATTGAGTTACTTGTAATTAGGAACTTGTGGTAATGGCCCATTCTCAGACAAAGTACTGCTGTTCCTTGTTTTCCATTAACGGCATTGAGAGTTTATTTGCTGAGAATTGAGTTTAATTTGATTAGCAGCAACTGTGAGACATTTGCAACACAAGGTGTATTAGCATAGCACTTTGTAATGAGAGCCAAAAAGCATTTAGGGGAAGAGCTAATTATTGGAGATTTTGCTACTTTTAATAAGGAAGATCTAGCTACATTTTAGTACTCTGCTCTGAAAATCTCTTAAGCTTTAACTAATGGCTAAAAGAAAAGTAAAATGGATTCCAAAAGTCCAGTAGATGTTTTCTGAAAGTCACCATTGAGTAAAATCTACCAATTTACTAAAGAAAAGATTAATTTAAGCTGAAAATTTGGCAGCACCAGCAGGTTTTTTCTATATTTTTCAGGTTAGCAAGCTGATAGCAGTATACGCTAACCACAGGGGAAAAGTGTTCCCTGTGTTCAGCAAGGACAGGCCTCCCCCCCCCCCCCCCCCCAAGTAGGGTGATGCGTTCTGTGACAAAGAAGTGCTGTATGCTGACCTGCCTGGAACCTCTTGTGACATCCGTCACAAAATCCTGTGAAGACACTGCTGATTCTATTAACTTACTGTGAAGGCTTGCCGTGGATTCGAACTATTAGTAAATTTTTTGTTTAGCCTGTTGAGTAACTTTCTGTCCAAGAGCCTGTCAGTGCCTGTTACGTGGGGATAGCATGCCCGGGTTAACCAATATGCCTCGAAGACTCGTCCTGTGTGGAGACCGCAGATGACCGAAGATGCTGTTGGCTGTGACAAGTCAGTTCCTCTCTGTGCATCTGTGGCTCTTTGGAAATAGCCGTTGGATGGTTAAGGATCTAGCTGAAAGTCTGGTTGAAACGTATTTTCAGTCAAATATGATAGTCAAAGACCAGGTCCCAAGTTAATAAATGATATCTTACTACTGGAGAATATTTAAACGACCTTTATAAATTTTAAGTCAAATCAAATCATTTATTGGTAAAATAAAATCAAATACATAGGATCCATAAGGAAGCTACTGGTAGTTTGTTCATGGAGACAGGTGCTTTATTCTTAGTAAAGTATTCTCCTTCTCAAGAACAGGTACTCATCTCTTCTTGAAATAATTTTCACTGTTCTAGCCTTAATTCTTCTGCTGCTTTTGTCATTTGCATAAGCTGTCTATCAGGAACTGTGTTCCTTAAATAGCGTTGCTTATGATTCTGGAAGTGTTCCAAGGTAACAGGCCGGTCAGCCTCACCTCCATCCCGGGAAAGGTGATGGAGCAGCTTATCCTGGAGGCCATCATAAAGCAAGTGGAGGAAAAAAAGGTTATCAGGAGTAGTCAGCATGGATTCACCAAGGGGAAATCATGCCTGACCAATCTGATAGCTTTCTATGATGACATGACTGGCTTGGTAGATGAAGGGAGAGCCGTGGATGTTGTCTACCTAGACTTCAGCAAGGCTTTCGACACAGTCTCCCATAATATCCTCCTAGGGAAGCTCAGGAAGTATGGGCTGGATGCATGGTTGGTGAGGTGGATTGAGAACTGGCTGAATGGCAGAACTCAGAGGGTTGTCATCAGCGGCGCTGAGTCTAGTTGGAGGCTGGTGACAAGTGGTGTCCCTCAGGGGTCAGTACTGGGCCAAGCCTTGTTTAACTTCTTCATCAAGGACCTGGATGAAGAGTTAGAATGTGCCCTCAGCAAGTTTGCTGATGACACCAAACTGGGAGGAGTGGTAGATACACCGGAAGGCTGTGCTGCCATTCAGCGTGACCTGGACAGGCTGGAAAGCTGGGCAGAGAGGAACCTGATGAGGTTCAACAAAGGCAAATGCAGGGTCCTGCACATGGGGAGGAACAACCCCATGCACCAGTACAGGCTTGGGGCGGACCTGCTGGAGAGCAGCTCTGCGGAGAGGGACCTGGGTGTCCTGGTGGACGACAGGTTAACCATGAGCCAGCAGTGTGCCCTGGCTGCCAAGAAAGCCAATGGGATCCTGGGGTGCATCAAGAAGAGTGTGGCCAGCAGGACGAGGGAGGTTCTCCTTCCCCTCTACACTGCCCCTGGTGAGGCCTCATCTGGAGTACTCTCTCCAGTTCTGGGCTCCCCGGTTCAAGAAAGATGAAGAGCTACTGGAGAGAGTCCAGCGGAGGGCTACAAGGATGGTGAGGGGACTGGAGCATCTCTCCTACGAGGAGAGGCTGAGGGAGCTGGGCTTGTTCAGCCTGAAGAAGAGAAGGCTGAGAGGGGACCTAATAAATGCTTATAAATATCTGAAGGGTGGGTGTCAGGAGGATGGGGCCAAGCTCTTTTCAGTGGTGCCCAGTGACAGGACAAGGGGCAATGGGCGCAAACTGAAGCACAGGAAGTTCCGTCTGAACATGAGGAAGAACTTCTTGCCTCTGAGGGTGACGGAGCCCTGGAACAGGCTGCCCAGGGAGGTGGTGGAGTCTCCTTCTCTGGAGATATTCAAGATCCGACTGGACGCGGTCCTTACAGCCTGCTGTAGGTGACCCTGCTTCGGCAGGAGGATTGGACTAGATGACCCACAGAGGTCCCTTCCAACCCCTACCATTCAGTGATTCTGTAAAGTAGCCACTTGATTAAATGCACAGTGGCTTTTCTCCCTCATGTTCTCTCTGCTAGCTCCAAACCAAACATTCTTGATCAGTTGTAGTCTCTGATTTTTATTCCCTTGTATTTCACCTAGTTCATTTTAGGTTTGTGATGATGTTAGCGAATAACCACATATTTGTTAAATGGGAATGCAATTGAAATGGCAGCGAATTTTAACCCAGAGCCCTGTATATTTTTAAACATACTGTGAAACCTATGGAAAATTTGGGAATTGATGATAGCAGTTTAACTGCCGTCAGCTGCTGCATGATGCTGAAAATCGAGACCGCGATATTGTCTGCTTTACCCAGAATCCTATTTTATTTCTGCTTAAAACAAATTTGTGTTCTGAGAGCTGGTGTTCAATTACTAAGATTAGTACATAAATTATGGTCGAATCCTATTATTAACATAAATTTATTAGTAATTAATTAGTTGTGCTTATTAAGTTTTCATGTTAATATATTGCTCTAGATTTCTTTATTTGGAGGTTTGGTGTTGCAGTGACATTAAATTATTAATTCTATTTGCATTACCACTAGAACCTTATTCTTTCTCTGTCTTTAACAATAGTTACCTTGGTATAGCCTGCTGCCCAATTTTTTTGTCTTTTGCTTAGTTGTCCTGGTTTGACTGGAGAGAAATTGCCATTATAGTCAGCCAAGTATGAAGAATACGTTTCTCCCCATCTTCTAATGCTAGTATTTGCTTGAAGTTTTGAACAAATTGGAGCAGAGTTCATTTGCACCTGCTTTGTGTTTGCTTTCCAGAAATACTCTAGCAGATGAGTTTGCTGGTATTCAGTGAGCATGCTGGCAGCAAGTTTTCAACAAATAATTCAGAATATTTGCAGAAAGATAATTTTAACTGATTATCCATAAAGGGCTAATAATAACACTTATTTTATGGTGAGTCAGAGTCATATAATTGATTTGTATATTTAACTGAGACTGCTCACAAACAAACTTCAACCCAGCTGAAGAATTAATCTCAAAATATGTTGAGAGATTTGTTTCTGTAACTAACTCAATTAGGCAGACTGCAGTGTTCTCTACATCTTGCCGCTGCTTTTCTCTGCAAAGTCCCTTGAATGAAATATGCATGAAGAATTATTTAATCACCTTTATGATGTAAATTAAACACATTAACCCAACAGCTGAACTTACAATGCTGTTTCACTTTGATGACTACTTGCAATAGTGTGTTTGCACACAGTGTATCCATAGGCTGTAGTCCATACAGGTGAGCATCTTGTTGCTAAGCTAAATGTAGACAAAACAGGGTGATAAACATAGCAGGAGAATTTGGACTGTATGAATCCTTCTCTGTCTTTTTCTCCACAGTGAATTTTGTATTTACCAACTGCTCTGCTAGGCTTCACTCAAGAATGGGAGAGAAAGGGAATGGAAATCACAGGAAATTCTTCCTAGGTTTGAGTGCTTTGTGCATGCACAGCTGCAGTCCTTCGAAGGACCCCATCTCACTTCTCTGCCTTTTCTGGCCTACCGAGGGGATTTCATGCCTTGGTCCCTTTAGGGTTGGTAGATGTATTCCTTTGGGCACTGGGAAGCTGCAGGAACATCCCGTGGGGTAGAAGATCACAGCGCAACCCCCAGCAAGGGAGTAGAATTAACATCGATCCTCTCTAGCTGGTTACTGCAGTTCCCTTTTTAGTTCCATGTTGCATTATCTCAATGCTAACAAGCTACAATCCTTTTTAATTAGCGAGTGAGAAAAATATGTAGACCTCATGGCGTCTGGCTCACGAGAGTGATTTATCTTGCAAGAGTTATGGCAACTGGGCTTTTCTTCCCTCATCTGTGGTACTTTGGAAACCGATGTGCAGCAGTGTGCATTTGTTGCTGTCGTCTTGCCTCGTGACTGATGAACAGCTTTTGTTGTGTTCATTGCTGTAGTTATCCCCAGTTTGTGTGGTTTTGTTGACATCTGGTATTTTCCATGTCTTTGGTTTGATTTGGTTTTCCAGTCTTCGAGTTGTTGATGCTGCCGCCATTCACACTGAAATCAATGCAAGTTTTCTTTTTTCCCCAAGTGTTCACAGACTACTCCAAATGAAGCCCAGCAGGATTCTGGTCTTAACTGAAATTAACTGTCATACATGGGATTTGTTTATCTCTTCACATCCTTCTATCACAGATGTTTGTCCTTTGGCTTGTTTCTTTTTCTGATTAATTTTTGATTATAATTTGCAACACCTTCTGTCTATATCAATTTCCCCCCAAATAGTTCATTTCTTTCCCCTTCACCTACAGTGATTCCCTCAAACTGAATGTTACCTGCTTCTGCTTGAAAGTGACCTTTATATTCAGCCATTTCAGAGTTGTTACAAACGTATATATTTTGATGCTGTATTTTTTCTTACTCTTCTTGAATTATGAATCCACATGTGCTATATCGAGTGAGTGTTGTTCCCAATGGCTTGTGAAGACTTAATGACACAAAGTGTATGACGAGGATGGTGGAGCTCATTTTGTGTATTGATGCCCCCGAATTTCTTTCTCATATCGCCACTAAGTTGTAGGTAGATAACTGAAAAATCAGAACAATACTAACAAAGGCCACCCTGACCAAAACAACGTGGCAGGTCACCAGCAACTCCTAAAGGATATAATTTCCTTGTTTTCTAGTCGGTTTGTGGAAAGCAAACGCATGAAAGTAAATTAATTTCCTAAAATTACATCTCTAGCAAGCATGGAAGAAGACCAAAATAGGACTGCTGGAGTCCCAGAATCACAGCATGGTGGGGGTTGGAAGGGACCTTTGTGGATCATCTAGTCCTGCCCCCTGCCAAAGCAGGGTCACCTAGAGCAGGCTGCACAGGACCTTGTCCTTGTTGTTACTGACTTCAGCTGTCTGACCAATAGATACTGCTGCTGCTGCTTAAGATAAAGGTATTGCTGCTAGACTGTGTGCACTGGTTAGCTTAAATACTCTGGGCTGCTTATTCTGGGGAGTACAGGGCCAGGAGACTAGAGCAAAGAGCTGCAGACACGCTTCAGAGGACATGCAGACAACAGTAAACTGTAGAATACATGAGAGGGGGCAAATGGATAGATTCTGTTTTTTAAAAGACCAGGGTAAAATGGGTATGTATAACTCCTCTTTCTGTTTCAGGTTTTATGCTGCTGCACTTGCACTTTCATATTGAGTTGTGGGCAGCCTCTCCTTGCAGAGCCAGGAGGGATTCATGGAGAGAAACAGAAAGCACGTAGGAGATAGCACAACAATCTCTGCAAAGTAATAATAATAGCTGTGGCAACTCATTGATATACAAGTGCAACTGTTGCAAATGGTGTAAACGCCGCAGAAGAAAAGATAACTTGACAGCATTAAGCAGCAAGCTAATACAGGGCTGATGGCACAGAAAAGCTCTTTGCTTCATTCTTCAGTTCCCCAAGTTATTCAAGGGTGTAACTTTACTTCTTAGTCTAGATACTTCGCTGAATTGCTATAGCTGATTTCCCTCATCATATGAGCATAGTTATTCCAGCACAGAATTGTTTAATGATGCTGTGAGGTGACTGTGGTTTCAGGACTGATTCTAATGGTAGCACATGTGATTTAAATAATTTCTGCCTGTTCACCCAACAGCTGGGTCTCCTCTTGCTTCTACCTCTTTATTCTCTAAACTAGTTATGTCAGATAAGTTGGGTTTAAGAGTGGACAAGAAAAAACACACGTATTAGGAGGTAGTGAAGTCCTTTCGGGGGTGGGGCAAGGTAGGACTTGGGACATTCTACAATTTTGCTTCAGATGATGTTAAAAAATTTAAGGATTGAATTTAAGCAGGTTTTCTCAAGACTAATTGATGTCTAACTGATGGATTTGTTTAGGTAACCAAAGCCTATGCCCACAATATCTAAGTCACAATTACAACAAGGAAGTTCTCTGATAATCAGCCTTAAGATAATTTATTTTTATGTCACCTCATTCTTTCAAATGAACATCTTTATTTCTATGAGCATTTGGAATTATGTCTGTTAGCATCATTTGGATGGACATGATTATTTTGGTAATGATGAAAGTTTTCTGGTTTTCTTGTTCTTGCATTATGAGCCTTCTTATAAGGTTTCCACAATAGCAAGTAATATGTTAAGCGTGAGTACAGGGGAATAATACAGAGAAGACACAACTACCTCCGACAACAGGATAATAGCCATCAGTGAGCCCCTCCTTAAAAGAAGAAATTGAATATATCTCATCACAAGTAAGAATACAGTAAAAATCAGTAATGCATGTTTTCTACTAGTCAGACTGTCCTAGTGTCCTTTACAGTGGGGAACTCGAAAATGTTTTAATGATTTTTGAATTCTCTTTGCACAAAAAAACAACTGTGGAGAAAAATGTGAAGTGTTTCTCTGACAATAGGTTTTCTGTAGCATGCACAGCAGCAAAAAAATTTAAATTGCTTAATACTTTCTAGGAAATATGTCTTTCAAATCTCCTCCCAGGGAGGGAGGGAGGGAGGGATGTGATTTTTGTTTTTTTTTAAATAGCTGGAATTTGTATCATATTCTAAATGCCGACGGAATTCAGATTGAATCAGTTTCTTGTAGAAGTTATTCATCCCACATTTTTCTATAGAAAATTCTCAGTCACCAGAAAGCAGAGAATGCCTCACTTGTTGTACTGTAAGTTGCTGGGTGTCTGGGTGTGTGAGGATGGTCATTAATTTTTTCTCATGTTTTTAATGTAAATTAAGGCCTAATTTTTATTTTAGATTTCTCTCAGGTGTTCTGTTGGACCTCTTTTATTTGTGACTCGTTATGGTGGTCTCTCACACATCAGCAGCACTGGGTTTTCCCATATGGGGGCATGGGGAGGAGACTCAGAGGACAGAAGCTAATTTTCAGGGGTAAAATATATGGATCTAATTAAAACGCAACACAGAAGGCTAGTAACTTTACTACATGGGTTTGAGTCTGAATCAGGCACTCCAAACTGAATTTAGAATTGGAACATGCACTTTTTTCTTTTGATTTTGGACTTGAGTGGAAAAATGGACTACTTGGTTTATTCACATTTAATTGAAGATATTTGCAACTTCATTACTTGCAAATAGAGAACACAGATATACCAAACTAAGGCTAAAGATAATAACTGATTGCCTTGTATAACCTTTTTGGCTTTACTGCATCTCTTGCTAGTTGCTTGCTTTCTTTGATTTTGTCATATTTGTCAGGGTCTTTAACAGTTCTTCTGAAGATCTAACGCTATTGTACGAGAATCTATTATAATAATTTGTCTCCTGACTATTGCTATAATTACTCTAAATTGTGTTCCACAACAGGCAGAGGGACATTAGGTTTACAAAAAGAAATACTGTGTACCATTTTCTATTGCTCACACAAAAATCTTGCTTTCTTTTCCTTTGCTGCTAATTAATTGCATTGTATTTAACCTTCAGAAGTTTAGCAGTTGCTACAGAATGGACAACTTCTCATCTTCCTTCTCTGGCACTCTGATCGTGTTACTTGGACAGTACTTTTCCATTTGCTATACAATGTGTCAACGAACAAAACCAATGGTATTGGAGAGAATGCTGGTATTCAGAGTTTGTGTATGCAGAATTACCAGTTCAGATAAGTGAGATTAATTTACGACAAGTTAATATGAAAATGTAAAAAGGCTGTGGGGCTATATCATTGGCAAGAAATAGTTTTAAATTATTTCATTTACTATTAAGATGGAGAAAATATTAAAGGTGCTACTGAAACACATGTTAATTGGTACTGTTACTTGTCTGATAATAACTTTGCTTTAGATTGGGATTTTGATATGCATCTGAGAAGGCTTAGGCTTGCTATTCCACCCACTGAACCAGCACTTTATGCAACACAAACATCTTTTTCCTGATACCGTTTTCTAGGGGAAATAACATAAGCAATAAAAGTACTGAAATGTCAGAAAAGTCAGCCTACCAGCATACCTACAATGGCAAAAGTTACCGCATTCTAGAAAATGCGATTACTCCCAATGATCATTTTGGAATAATATACTGAAAATGTAGTTTTAAATAAATTTTGAAAATTTATTTAGAAATAATAAATATAGGGAAGAAAACTTCTGACTAATTTTAGACAGGAATGGGACATCTGCAAATTTTTGTGCATAGGAAAGCAATTCTGATGGATGTGTTTGCATGATTATATTGCTACAGGAGCAACAGAAATCCAAAGGACCTTTGAGAATTAATCCAGATTTTACTAAATCAGAACCCAAAAAGGCATTGGAAATATTTGAATTGTCAGCATTCAATAACTGACTTTTCTTTAGGATGTGTCCAAATGATCTAATCCATTTAATTAAAGACTATTTTAATAATTACACTTGGAAAGTTGATTGATTACAGAAAACAATCCCAGTAGGTTCGAGTATGCTCAGGTTAATTGAAGAGTTGAGCTCATGAAGGAAAGATTTGCAGGAGGCTGTGCACAGGCACTTTTCTCTTTCCTGGTGAGAAGGATCTGTCACTTTTTTATGTCTTTTATAGTGCAAGTTCAAAACTTGACAGCAATAACCTTCGAACTGTATCTACACGAATCATACGTTGTTGGCTTCAATGAAAGATGATCTCATCTGAGATTCTTTTGGTCACATTTCAAAGATTTATTCAAACTATATGAGGTTTTCTAAGAACAAAGGACAAAAGATTTTTTTTTTTTCCTGGATCTGGTTCATGTCATTGCAAGCCCATGACTGGATGTGTGCACATAAATGAAATCTTCAAATGATCTTTACAACAGGTATATTCTTATGTACCATGCTAAAGAATGGCTTCAGAGAGGTAATTAATGAGAAATATTTTTCATTAATTAGTGAAGTCTTCTGCTCAAAACTAGCAGGAGACTCATGCCTGAGGTTTCGTTTTAATGTCAGTAGTGTATCCCCCAAATGCTGCGGATTAAATATGGTGGAAGAATACGCTTAAAAGTTATATGAGGGATATTTTGCTCATAAGCTTCAAAATGAAGATATTTATCTCTCCATTAATTAAGAGATATTTGCAGTTTCCCAAGAAGTTCTGCAAGACATGAAGGTGGCTAACAGCCTTTGTCACGTCTTATGAAACGTGTTATCAGCAGGATGGATCTACAGTAACATTCTGTAAAAACAGCATTACGAGGGGTAAACAGAGTTCAGTGATTTTTCAAATCTCTCTTTTTCTGTTCATGTGTGAGAGAAATTTAGGGCAATGCTTATTGTCATGAATTAGAAAGTATTCTTAGAATCTAAGCTGCCAGAATCTCCAAAGCACACACTGTAAACATTTCACTTCTACAGTGACAGCTGAGTGAAGATGCCTTGCTCATTATCCATAAAGAATATGTGGCACAGATGAGCTCAGAATGTACATTTGTAAGGAAATGGAGAAAATATAATTAATTTTTCATGCAGAAATGTGTTATTTTTTCACTGCTGAAAGATTCATAGAAAATTAATTAGTGGAAATCTAGCAAATATGTTGCATTGGTAATACTGTAAATATACTTTAAAGCACCAAAGGAAATAAGAGAGGCCAGAATCGTTGAGGTTAAATGGAAGATGGGAGGAACAAATAGGTCCTCAATAATAGCTGTTCATTATAGGATTTTTAAATAAGCAACAGAAATTAGGAGAAGTGTAAAAGAAGGATATGTAGTTTACTGAGACATGGAATGAAATGCATTAACTATGTGTTAAACTTCACTACAGCTTCTGAAAAATTGTTAGCATTTTAAAACTTGCTTTTTAAAGAGAAAAAAATAGTTACATTCAGTGCATCTTTGCAAGCTTTGTCACAGTTAAATATCTGTGTGCACTCACTAAAACTACATTCATTTCAATGACATAGTTAATTTTCTTGAAAGATGAGGGATTTACTGCAGTGCAGAGAGAAGCCCATTTGTTTACTAGTAGGTGAGTTCAGGCAGCCATGATTTAAGTTTCCCAGAACAACAAGAGGCTGGTTGGTATTTCTGGTCGAATCCATTATTTACATTGCTAGGCTGTGAGGATATTTGCAGCAATGTCACACTAACCTCCATGAATTCTTGATTGAGAAATAAAAAATTAACAATATGAACTGATGGGAACACTGGTATATAGAGACAAGTGATTTTAAAACAAGTACAGTGTAAGAAAGCTGTTGGCAACACAAATACATGCACACAAAAATCTCAGAGTAACATTTAATGCTGTAGGATTTCTACAGAGGACTAATTCCATGCAAGCCCCTGCCCTTCACGCCTACCCACAGAATGAACGCTTGACAGTAGCTTGCCATTTTCTTGGATTTCTAGATTTGCTGGCTTGTCGAAATTTCCCTCAGCCACAGAAAGGAGATTCAGATTAATATTTGAGCTACAATTTACCTCTACCAGGTAATGTCAGTTGGCCTTTTAGAGAAAGACCAGCCAGACAACCCTAGCAGCCACCCCCCACCCTTTGAGGGAGGGGTCACTTTATCCGTGCCCGACTCTGTGGGGTGTAGGGGTGCCAGCAGCAACCGGCATCCGCAGCACTGTGGGGATAACAAACAGCCTAGAATCATTGGAATCAAATTGCAGGTGACAACCTCATTTTATTAGACTGTGGAATAATGATGATCATTATTCAGAAGAACAAAAGTGAAAAACAGAACTTTTACGTAGTTTGTTTCTTAGTAACAGCTAAAGCAGAGATTGCCTGTGATGCCAAGACGCGCACTAAACATTGCCACCATTTTGTAAACCTTTAGTCTGGTGACCTCAGCCTTGTTGGCTTTGATACAGGATCTGGTTTAATTTTTTATTTACTCTTGAAACCTCACCTGATAACTTGGCCATCATTTAAACCAGTCACCCCCCTTATAATTAAATAAATATCACAGGAAAAAACTGAGCCAACAGTATGTATACGCACAAGTTAGGTATAATGTAGCTTTCCAGGGGCCAAAGCACACAATGCTTTCCACATCAGTGCGGACTTGCATACTCCTCTGTGGTCCTGGATCCAGTTTTCCTGTAGTTTGGTGCATTCTTTGTTGCTTCAGTGATGCTCTTGTTTTCGTCTTATTTTAAAATGGTAACTTGCCACTAAAATCTCCTTTAAGGGAAACTGAATTTAGACTTGTTATATACTGATGTGACTTCTCTCCACAGAATCAGGGTTTTTTATGCAGGGTTTTTTATGCTGGGTTATCATGTTGAACTGATGGAGTCCCGTAATGTTCCCTCGGTCTAAACAGATATAAGGACCTGATTCAAGGTTCACAGGCAGGAGAGCTTTCATGCAGTCATAGAATGCTTAGGGTTTGAAGGGACCTTTAGAGGTGAGCAGGGCCGTCTATAACTAGATCAGGTTGCTCCGAGCCCCATCTAACCTGACCTTGAATGTTTCTAGGGATGGAGAATCGACTAGCTCCCTGGGCAACCTGTGCCAGTGTTCATCACCCTCATTGTAAAACATTTCTTCCTTACATTCAGTCTAAATCTGCCCGCTGGGTAGTATGCCTCAGGTATGAGTCTGCTTTGACAGTCATACCTGAATGGAGGTCAGCATACATGTCAAGCAGAGTTGGCTTAAATGAGTAAGTGAAGAGTTTTCATTTGTCTGCTAGAATTTTGTTTGTACAGTAACGTAAGCACTTTGTGAAAAACAGAAATGGAGAATGAGGTGCAAGGAGGTCACCTTTGGTACTCCTTCAGAAAACATGTTTTCTCCTTCAGAAACATGTGGGGTTTTTTCTTTTGTCAAAATGAAAAAAATGATTGTCAGAAGAGGCTATTCCATGATCCTTAGTTTTCTCTGGATAAAACAGGACTGGAGGCAGCTGAATACTGCTTTTCTAATCTGCTTTTCGACAAGGCCTGACATTAGCATTAGAGCCACTGTAAAGTATTGGAGGTTCTGATCAAGGGTGTTTAAGAGGTACATTGTAATTGAGAAGGTTTTACATGAACTTCTTAATTTTTATAATCATTCACCATAAATCCTGGAGCAGAGAGCTTAAATAAAGGCTGATTAATTTTTTAATGTTTTTTGTACACAGGGAAGATTCCAAAAATAAAGCCATATCTGCAGGACCCTTGAGGGACACCACTTGTTACTGGATTTTATAAGGTTGGTTAGATGTAAATTCTGAAATGGGCAGAATATTATATATCCTGCTTTTTAACCATAGCTTTAAAGTCAGAGGACCATTTCACAAAGGGAAGAGTAAGTGTTGCTTATTGACAGTTTCTGCTTCTTAATGAAGGCTTTCAGTAGTGTCCATATTTAAAGTATTTTACAGAATCACAGAATCACAGAATGGTAGGGGTTGGAAGGGACCTCTGTGGGTCATCTAGTCCAACCCTCCTGCCGAAGCAGGGTCACCTACAGCAGGCTGTAAGGACCTTGTCCAGGCGGGTCTTGAATATCTCCAGAGAAGGAGACTCCACCACCTCCCTGGGCAGCCTGTTCCAGGGCTCCGTCACCCTCAGAGGCAAGAAGTTCTTCCTCATGTTCAGACGGAACTTCCTGTGCCTCAGTTTGTGCCCATTGCCCCTTGTCCTGTCACTGGGCACCACTGAAAAGAGCTTGGCCCCATCCTCCTGACACCCACCCTTCAGATATTTGTAAGTATGTATTAGGTCCCCTCTCAGCCTTCTCTTCTTCAGGCTGAACAAGCCCAGCTCCCTCAGCCTCTCCTCGTAGGAGAGATGCTCCAGTCCCCTCACCATCCTTGTAGCCATCCGCTGGACTCTCTCCATAATTATTTTACATAATACGTTGTACTATTTTCCTGCCGCCCTAGGAAATTATAAGGATTTCTTGCTGTGATCTTTCACTCCAAGGATTAAGACCCTCTTAGTTTTAATAAATTTTAAGAATTCTGATAACTGTTGTGTCAGTGAGCTCGGGATAATGGTCAGAAGTGACAGAGGAGGCTGCGAAGTTAGCTCATATACCGGCACTGGTAGTATAACCGCTCTGAGGGAGCGCGTATGGGTGAAATTTCAAATCTGTTGACTGTTATAGTTCACAGAAAAGAAAGCTCACTAGTATTAAACACACAGCCAAGAGACAGGCATAAACCTACTAATGATGAGAAATCCAGAGTAAATGGTTTTAAATAGCTTTACAAAGAGGTCTGAAACACCGAGTGATATAGCTCTTTTATTTTGTATGCCTATCAGTTTTGAATAAACCACAACTGTAGCTTAGAAATAAGAATTTCTTTTAGGAAATGCTTATGCTAAGAGCTTTTTACAGCCCTGTCACAGTTTAAATGGACTTTCAAGCTGTGCTAATGTTAAGTCCCCTGTTTGGGGCCAGAATGATGGAAGAATTGCTATCAATTTCCCAGCTGCAGTGACTGCCTTGCTGTCAGGGGTTAGATATTTAAAAATATGATTTGAAATTCTGAATTTTCTGACACAAGGAACTTGTGGTCTCTGTAGCTAGCTCTTAGGCTACTGAGACCTTTTACATAATTAATTTCCTAGTAATATCCCCCAAATACATTAAAATTAGTTGAAAGGAATTACATTGAGTAGTTAGAACTTAACCAATACCGACCAAAAATCTGAAGCTTCCCTGTGGAGTAAAGGGCCTGTGTATTGCTTTGTCGTGTTCAAGTACCTCACTGCTTACATCGTACTGATCTATCCCCAGCCCTTTCTTTAATGCACTGTCAAATGTGCTGTTGCTATGAGATTATTCTGAAGAAAGTGTTTATTTCAGTTTAGAGTTCATGTCGTTCCTTTAGGCCCTGCCCATTTTTGCTGCAGTCGCCAAATTCAGTTGCCCTCTAGGGAGAGCCACAGTCAGGCACACCAGGTGAAATGTTGCCTACATAAATGAGACCCCTGTCCTCTGCCTCAGAACAGCTTGAGGAGAGAAGTCTTCTTTTGTAGCATATCCCAAATATCTCCAAGACCAGGCTCCACTGGACTAGATAGAAATTGTTGCCTTGCTAAGAATATCCTGGCAACAACTTGCTATTTAAACAAAAATGGGAAGCTTGGATCAACCACCTCAACAGTCTGGGGCTGCCATGGCGTGACATAAGGTGTAGAGAGGAGGAAAGAAATTTGGTTTAAAGAAGACCCGAACAACGGGGATTTATGGGTCAAAAAGTCTCATGTTTTACCTTTGTACATCACCCTACACCAGTCCTCTTCAGCAAGCTAGCGCCTTCGCTACTACCTGTAGTCTTGGAAGTATTTAAGTCTTACTCCGATACAGAGTTAACCACAATAATCTCATACCAGTTTAACAGAAATATGGATAGCCACAACCAGCTCTGAATCCGTCCAGCAAAAAGGTGGAAATGTACTTAATTATTTCTACCTCGGTGTAACAGAGCAACATGAACTGGAGATATACTCAAGCTGTGAATGTCAGGAATAAATAGGCACCTTACAAATGGCATGGAAAATGGTCTGTACTGCTGAGAGGAAAAAAGATTTGGTTTCTTATTGTTCTGCTGGCTTTGGGTTGATTTTGAAAAAAATGAGTGGCATGTTTTGATGAGGATGATTTAGAGTAATGGCTTTTGAAAGCGCAGTAGCTCTTTTCTTTGAATGTTTGCATTTTAGACTGAATTTATTAGGCTGGGCTTTTTTGTTTGGCTGGTTTTGCCTCACCTCGCCTCATACAATGACAACGAGGAGCAGCTCTAGCTCAGTGCAGCACAGGAAGGTGGCACTAATATGCTAACATCTGTTTGCTACAGCGCGGGTGCAGCGACCTTGGTGTATCATAATTAATTTCCCCAAAACAAACCATCCAGAACTATTGCTAGTAGAAACAATTTGAAGAACATCAGCATACAGTCAAACTTATTTAGTCTTTGACATTGATAGAAGGGTTGTTGCTTTTCCGACTGAAACTCATCACGACAGCGAAGGCAGGGCCCTCGCGCTACCTAAGCGCTGCAGAAACATTTGACATGCTGGGGACACTCTGACTCACCCCTGTGAAAGGTGGAAACGAGCGTCCAGACGTTAGAAAACCTTGGCTAACTTCACAGGCTTGCTTTTTAATCAGAATAGATGTTGAGCATCAGCAAAGAGCTTTGTCTTCGTTTCCGTGCCTCACAGCCTCGAAGCAAGAGTGTGTGAATGACGTCGGAGGCGACGCGTCCCCCTGGAACGGGGGCATTTGGGGACCTGCTTGGCCAGGTCTTCAGGGAGTGGAAACCAGCACAGCTGAACTGGCAGCAGCCACGCTGGCCTGTCTCTCTTGAGGATGTGGCCCAAGCACTCTGTGCTGCTTCCCGTTATCGTCCCTCAAAACGACAAACCTCTTTCAAGTAATCTGCGTAAGACTTGTAAGGATGTGGCTGGTGTTCTCAGTAAGGACACTGTATTTTTAAAACAACTGACTTTGGAGGGGACTGCTGGCGGGCTGACTGCAGATGTGACTGTGATGCCCTCATGGGTGGGCGCTGAGGGGCTGCCATTGCCCCAGACTCGCTGGCGCTCGCCGGGGGCCAGCATCGGTGGCTTGGTGCAGTTGGGACTGCTGGCACCGCCTGAGACCTGCAGCCGGCTGGTTCCCACCTGAGCCCCCTCAGGCGCCTCACGCTGCTCCTGGCACGCGGCCGGGGCTGCTGCCTGGGTGTCACCGGACCGCGGTCTGCGAGCTGGTGGTGTCCGTGTCTGTCCCTGCTGCGGTGGCTGCGCGCAGCTTGCCTGGTCCCAACAGAAGCGGTTCTCGTTTGTTACGTGACAGACCTCAAGGAGACAGAAGGTGATGGGACGATCCCTCGAGTGCTGGCTTTTTTCTTGTCAGCTTTACCCGATTTCCAGCACAGCCCCAGGGGTGGAGGAGGTGAGGGCACGGGGCGGGGGGCGGCTGAAATTCATTAAACTCGGGAAAGTTCCCAGAGAGGTGGGCTGCCTTGGAGCCCCGAGCCACAGTTCGTTGTTAATGGAGTTACTGGGTGAAGTTCATCACAGTGTCTGACCTCCTGTTTAGGAGCCTGGTGATTTGTGAAAGCCTCGCTGCCAAAGAGGAGCGATGGTGATGCAATTTTAGGGGCTAACGATTCTGCTAACCTAATGTCCTCCTACAGCTGCTTTCTATTACTGTCGCTTAACTGGGACGGGGTGGGCTCAGGGGACCGACTTTCTATAACGAGCTAGCTGTGTGATTATGGCAGCTACTGCAGGGCGCTGGAGCTAAATCTGTCTCATTTTTACTTCATCATCTATTTTTATATTATTCTGGCATGATGTGGACATTCCAAAAAATTGGAGCTTATTGCTCCTGGGTGAAATGAATGGCGCTGATAGTGCTGCCGGGCTGTTGGGAGGCAGGGATGGCAAGGGAATCGTTTCATAGCGAGCTTTTTGTACTGTTCTCTTGCCTCAGTGCTCCAAAGCCCTACGAAATTATCGACACATGAAAAAAAAATCACCAGAGAGATTTATGTTTATATTTATATCTAGTTAATTTCCTTCTTGCTAATTTAAGAAAGTGAGCAGGGAGCATTAATATCATTTTTACCAGAATCCATTGGAAAAGCTGCAGTGGCTCAACAGTTTACTTGAAAATACTTTGTTTGCCTTGAATTTCAGTTACAGTTTTTTGCAGTTATGCTGTGGATTTTTCATAAACTTCTACTATCTAAGAAGTACAAAATCGCAGTTTTGGTTAACTTAAGGAAATTGCAAAAATTATCAGAGGCGGTAATGCACCAGTATATGTCGATATGTTGTTAAAGGTAATGGATAAAGCAGACTTGGGAGTTTACTTTTAAAAGGACAGCTAACAAAGTCCATACACTTTTACTGCTGAGAAAAACTTTGTACTTTTTATAGTCAACTTATTATGCAGTAACATTTTCTCGCATTGTAAGAGTGATGGGGTTTATTCCAGATGTTAAAGAGGAACCAATTGGTGAGTTCTGTCCAGTGCAGGTTTCTCTGTAAAAGTGAGTTTTAATTTGAAAGAGAAAGCCATGTCATTTTCAAACTGCTTTGTAACAGATACACAAATATACAGCATATTTCTTAAAGAACATTGTATATGTTAATTAAAACAAATGTCTGGGGGCCTGTTTTCTATTTTTTTTACTAATTTGGCAGAGTTTACTTTGATTACCCAACATAAATTTAAAAAAAAAGAAGACATTGTGACTCAAAGAGGCTTCATACATGAAGTGAATTATCCATGATAACTGCTCCACAGTCTGCATTCTGATTTATGTAGTGAATTTAGTTGAAAGATCTTAAACAGTTAGTATCAACTGAGTATCACGAGTACCGTTGTGAAGTAGTTAAGGGCAGATACATTTTTCACCAGCTGCTAAAATCATTGCCTGTATACTTACTTTCCATAAATTTGGAGTGATCTAATACTGTTGTCCATACCAGCAAGTAAACTGAGAAAAATTTAATTGAAGATACGTATCTGTGAAAGATGAGTCTTGATTCTACCTGTTCTCCATTCAGCATATTCCATGTATGTCTTTAATATAGTATATTTTTTTAATGGCCAGTCACGTGTGACAGCCGTAGGTAGAATATTATGTTTAGCATCTTGGAAGACCCAGAGAGCTGGCCCAGCAGTATATTCAAGTAACTTCTCAAATATGCTTTCAGGAGCAGGGGCTGAAGAAAAGCATTTTACCCACACGGCTTCTGTGGGGCTGAGGACTTTGCTAGTTTTAAGTCAGGTGAGTTGCCTGCCCAGTTTGGCATACACCCACACGACTCCTTATTCAAGCAGCAGAGCTACTTTACAATAGCATGAAATGTCTGTGGGGCTGTGGCTTGAAAGACAGCACAGCCACGATGACTTTTTAAAATTAAACTTCAGCTTTTGAAAATACAGTTGATGATTTTCATTGCACAGGCGATAGTCCATCTGAGACTACACCAATATTTCTCTTTTCTAGAGAGTCTCAGTTTGGGCAGCTTGCTTACTATTACGAAGGGAGGGGTTGCTATGAACAGACCTCTTAAAGCCTTCACAGATAGTGTAAAAAAAAATGCCCCAGACATTAATGAAAAAAAAAGAGCTTTATCTGAGCAATATATCAGTACAATATTAAGCATGCAAATGAAAAAAACAAACTACATGAGTTAACATTTTTTAGTGAAGTTCCACCTGCCTGATAGTCAGCCACTTTTGGGACCATTAAGGATTGGATTTATAACTGGATGTGCAGGGTTTTGTGGTAGTCTAAGGAATGTGAATGTAAAAGCGAATTTTACTTTGCTTTCCAGCATTGCTTTTAGAAAGCAAGAAGGAAGTGAACGAAAAATGATAAATTATAACTGGCTTAGCAAGAAGGTGATATCTCTTGCATGCATATTTTTGTATGCTTATGATGGAGATATTTAAATGTGTTAAAAAACGATTTAGATTTATAGCTCTTTTTATCAGGATTACTTAACTAAATCTGGCTAGATACATTAGAATTTCATATTTTGTAGGCATAGTGCTTTAGGAAGTATTACAATATGTTTTTTCTTTTTTTTTTTCTTTTGTCAGCACTAAAAATGTCAGACATTACATTGCGGTATTACTAAAAGGGTAGGCTTGTTCCTTGGTTTGGTTTTTTTTCTTTTTTTCTGTTCCTCTGCTGTTGTTTAGCACAGTGAACCAGTGATATTGCAGGTAATTGTTCACATAATGGAGTGCAGAGGTAGTGAAGAATACTGGGCGTAAGGCTGGTTTCTTTGCACACCTGTCACAAAATAGCTCCAACAGCTCAAATTCTGTTCAGCAGCATGGACTGTGAATCACAATCAGAAATATGTTCTGAATCCTGAGGAGCCAGACTAGGGACTGCTCCGGGTAATTAAAGAAAGGGAAAAACCAATGCGCAATCAATCTTACACCTGTTCCAACCCACAGGTGAATTCAGTAATTAATAAAAGGTGGCAGCACAGTGATTGTCACATTGTAATTTTTAAAACTGCTGAAACTCAGTGAGACAAACCTTCAAAAGTGGTATTTCACATTTGTTTAGATAAATGCCAAGCTGTTCACAAAACCGTGTCAAATTTCTGTCTTTGGTCTCCTTGTCAATGCAAATCTTAATTAGTTATCTTGTAGGTGGGTTTACTGCGGTAGTTTCAGGACTACTAAAGCAGTGGAGGTATTGGTTAACAGTGAGAGCGTGTGAGACAGCCCCTTCTGGAATTGTTTGTTGGTCAGGTGTTTTATGTCGGAAAAACGCAACTCTGTCTCTAAAAAGAAATGTAACTCGACTCACCCTCTCCTATTTTCCTAACTCTCATGGCACAGTCTGAACGAACCATGACCTGCACATTCAGCCGTATGTGCCACTCATTGCTACGCAAGAGCTGAACCATGCTGTATGACATGAATGATACTCACGTTTGTCTTCTGACAGCCCAACAAAAACATGAGAGGTGGCTTACATACATGAAAAGCTGTATTCTAATAAAAAAAAATTGCTTTCTAAGAAATGTCTGCTGAAGGAAACAGCTCTCGGGTCTCTTTGTTAACCTCAGTGGTGCAGAAAAAAAGAAATGAAACAAATTCTGTGTTCTCATTCACAATTCCGATCTTGTTGATTTTTTTATATGTAGGTTTGTGTATTTTCTTCATTCTCAAAATCCTCTTTGCCTGGTATCCCAAAAGAATTTCTAAAATCCAAAGTACAGGAGGTAGTTTTCTTAAGCTTATTGTGAAAGTTTATTTGCAGCGTTTTTGTTTTTTTAAATCCTGCTTGGGAAATAGATCATGTTCACAGTTAAGCACAGAAAAGATGCTGCCTGAGCTGAAGGACCTTTGGTTGCAGCTCTTTCAGTGAGTGTTCTTGCAACATAGCACATATGCATGCCTGATGTGAGTTTGAAACAAGACAAGCTGAACATGAGCAGACAGTGAAGAACTTCCCCGCATTTTCTATCGTGTACTAGGGCTGAAATAACCCTTCTCTCATTCCATAGGAACCTAGGAAGGTGGAAAGACATTAAAGGTGAAAACTGTGGTTTTTAAAATGTATGGGGTTCAGGTTGGTGTGAGAAGCTGAAAAAATTAGGAAGAAATTATCTTCTCCGGAAAATGAGTAACACAGAAAAATGGCCTCGTGTTGATGAGACAGTGCAGTCAAATCGTTACTGGCTTTCAGGCAAGTGATACGGGAGAATCCTGGCTCAGAACACGTCCCTTTCAATTTTTTCCTGCCTTTTTATCTTTGAGCTTTTACCCAGGGAATTTCATACATATTTAATACAAAAATGACATTAAATGAGCTTTCTAGTTTCATGTTTCAGGAGCTTTCTTCATTCAAGAAGGTTTTCTTCATTTCTTTGTGGTGAGGTGCTGGCTTGAGATATGTAACAAATAGCAACTATTTGGGTGCTGCTTCAGAATGGCAAATACTGTCTTTGTGATTAATTCTGGAAAGTAGGAACTAGGTATGCATGCACCTCGAGAAGACCTTTCTAAATGCTAAAAACAGTAAGCATAGTTTAAAAGACCGTTTACTGTATTTGCAGTGCTTTTACCATATCTACATTTTTGTCAGTATTCATGGAATTGCTTATGTAGAATGGGAAGTTCTGAATTGAGTGCCACTTTCACGAGTAGCAAAAAAGCCGTTTTTAAGGATGTTTTCTGTCAGTCACATATGGCTTCTAGCACAGCAAAAAATAAATTGCAGCTTCCTTGAGAAAGGAACATAAACCGATGGGATTTTTTACATCACAAAGGGATTATTGTAAGAAAGACAAGAATCCCTCACCCAAGCTGTGATTTCTCTTAATGAAATTGCTGCTTTCTTAACTAGTACATAACATGTCAGGGGGACTGCAAGAGACAGTAAAAGAATGTCATGCTTCATACAGTCGTTGGTGAGAGGGCTATTGCAGGTAGCATCATCTACAAAGGGAGCCACCAGCCTTTCAAAGAGACATCAGCTAGTTGTGACAGGCACATCATCTGTACTCCAGTTCTTGCTCTCTGCTCTTCCCCTTGGCTGCTCCCCACTCCCCCCTTCTCTAACAATTAGCTTATTATCAAGACATAATTGTAGGTACTTCCTTACCCAGGATTGCCCAGGATGGGGATGAATAAATTGGTTTTGTGTCTTGGGTGACCTGACTACAGCTCTCAGTGGGTGCTGTGCTTAAGGAGCTTACTGTCTGGCAATACCTTCTTGGAGGATTTAATTGAGCAATCACACTGTGACAGACATTTTTTGCAAAAGCCTACAGGAAAGAATGACTTCCGAACTGCTGTTCTTTGTCATATGGTTTATACTACCCTTGCGTCTTCATTCACTGACTTCTCAAATGTGACAGAATATACAGCTGCTGGTCTAGAAATTTTAAGTTTCAGGAACCGAGGGGGAGAGGTGAGGGGAAGGAAGAAATTAGTCATACAAATAGCATGGTAATGCACTGCATTAAGATACATAAACTTAGACAGAAATCTCTGTTAGAACTTTTAGATAATTACCAGGTCTTCACAGACTAGCAACAGTCAGCTCATTAATTTTATGAGTGTTATTTGACCTATAATATTAAATTAATGTGTTTTACTGTTTATTAATTAAACATTAGCGTGAGGAATGTCATTATTTTAAATAGAAACACTCCATCTCTGTCTCCATTTATATGGTGATGAGTATACTGTTAAAGATCATAGTCCCTCTGGTGTGAGGATCACTTTGCAGAGTTTTCAGAAATAATCTCAGGGTGTGTTCATTTCCATCTGTCCAGCTTGGATAAGTACAGTTTTCTCAGCTGTATAGCTAGGGCTGGTGAAGTATTTCACTAACAGAACTCCGGTATGACTGCCTGGTAACCTGCCCTGCTGTAAAGGTGTCAGCACAGTACTGCGTTGCTCAGAATAATGCTTTTCTTAGCAGTGTCGCTGTATTGAGTTATTTGTCATTTCATGTGATAATTTTTCATTAGTATGCTTGCTATAGGAATGTGCTATTGAAATTTGATAAAAATGTAAAGCTGGGAGGAACTGCTACTAGAGAAGAGCCTGGTATGTTATCCAGGAAGAGGTGGATGGTATAGCAGATTAAAATAAAAGAAGTGGATTAATGTTAGTAATACCAAGTAAAAGGCTATGCTTCTAGGAACTAACCAGAATTCAGCTGCTGAACATAGATTTATCAGACAATAACTTGGAGGAGAAAGATGTGGGCATAATACGTCCGGTGGTCCAGATGACCACTGGGTGACTACAAAGCAACGGGAAGATATAGCTGTATAAAAGAGAAATACAGTGTCTGGACGTATAAGGTGAATTATTAAAATAGAAGAATATTTAACTATATTGCAAGGCATTAGTGAGTCCTTGGTTGGAATAGTCATATTGTTCAGTTATACTATCATTACTTACACAGTTGATAGAGAGACAAGCACCTCGGAAAGACTGCTTAGAGCAGGATTTATGAGAGCTTCAGGAAACGTCACTATAAATTCTGGTGTTTTAAGTTAAGCTAGGTTTTGGGTATATCCTCTACAATATATGGTTGTAGTCATTTGCCTCCAAGAAAGATGTAATTAAATTGTAGCAAGTAGAGTGTAACTCTACTGAGTTTATCAGCAGAAAGACCTTCTTGTGCGGGGACACTCTTAACAGTGATGTGTTCAGCTTAATGGAATGCTAGCAGAGAATGCGTGTGATGACTTTACGTAAGGTTTGTGTTGGAAAGGAAAAATAACTGCTAATGCTAAAGAGTCTTGATGAAGAGGAATAACAAAGAGGTGATTGTTTGTAAATAAATGGAATTTAAATAAGGTGAGTTCTGCTTGTGTGAGAGAAATTCTTGAACAGCCTTCAAAAATCCTGTTAGTGACAAAAGATACACATTTCAAATGGAGCTGAATCTGTCTTTGAATCAGGTTAAATTAAATAACTGTTTGTGATTGCAGATACCTTGTTGTGATGTGACAGGAGTTCGTTTCCATTCCTAAATTTCTTTGAAATCATTTTTTGATGAAGCCACAGATGTCTTCCATTGAACAGCAGCTCTGCACACTAATGGTCTTTTTTGCTCTACAGGCCGAGCTCTGTTCAATAAACTCTGTGCTCCCCTTCCCCTCCCTTCAAGCCGAGTCACGGTTGGTCACTCCCTCTCCTGCTCCTAAAAGCTGGGGAGAATTGGCGATATCCTTTAAAAGTGATTATTAACATCAATATAATGAAAGATCTGTTCTCATGTAGGCAGAATTATAGCTAGGTGTCAGTCTGAAATTTGTGAGGAGATTATTAAGGGTTTTTCAACCTACTAAAGTTGTGACAATACCGTGACATACAGTTCTAACAAAGATTTTTGTGTTACAAATGCGATTTAGCAGCCTTTGTAGTCAGCTTTTAAACTTTTAACAGCTTGTTAACCTCATCTGTGTTATTTGACCTATACTATTAAAGTATATCTGTGTCTATTTAAAGTTTTTAAGGTACTTCAATATGAATGACAATTTTATCTGTATCACCTGGACTGCATTTTGTGCAAGTTTCTGATAGCAGTTGACTTAGCTATGGTTTGGTGTCTAAAGTTAGAGAGATACAAAGTTCAATTTAATTCCTTGATGGACAGAGAGAAATAGTTGCTGCAGTTCCACGGCTACTCGGGAGGCAAGTATGCTTGCGCTGAGCGCAGCCTCGGGTGCTGTGAGTCAGAACTGGAACAGGGGGGCCCGGCCCCTTCCCACAGAGGCTCCTGCAACTCCCTTGCTGCCAAAACCTGGACACCAGCACCCAGTGCAGTGCGGCACTAGTGGAAAGCAGCTGGCAAACCTTTCTTTGTCACCCTTTGCATGGAATGTGTTCTTCAAACTCTCTGTTGCTTCCAGCTCCGTGAAACTAAGCTGGCCTATTTTCAAACTATATCCTGGTAATTGTCTTGACATGTTAGAAAAACTTATGGTTCATTACTCATCATTTCTGTTCAGAAACAAATTAAACATTAGTAAAAATAGAAAAATATCTTTACAATTCTATTTTGGTATGTTTCCTGAATTTTTACCCAATATTCCTGAATATTACTGAATTTATACCTGCATTTGCCTTCTGATGTGCGTGAGAGGTGAATAGTCTCATCACAGTCTGAAAGACAGTTCTCTTCAGTGCTGTTCCCTCAAGCCACAACAACCAATTGATGTTGGTTACCTCAAAAGCAAATTAATCCCACTCCTTTTTGTTGAATCAATACTAATGCGTTTTTCCTGTTATTTTCAGGTTTTGACAACGCTGGCTGCCAGCAAAGCTGAGGTAAGAAATCCTGACTTACACTGGTGGAATGTTAAATAGCTGGCTGCGGTTTTGATGGCGGGGATAGCTTTCTTAGAATTTTGGCGTGAAAAATTAAGAGACTTCACTATGGCACTTGTGCTGCTTCTAGTGTAATGAGCTAATCTTTGGAATTGTTGTCTTCTTGTAATAATGTTTAAGCTGATAAAGTCCTCCTAGGCAAGTTTCATGTAGGTCTTCACGAAGATTTCCATGGCATGGAAACTGCATAGTTCAGAGCTCTGTTAAGCATGTGTTGTAATTTCCCACCACAGAAGGTGGCTATCTGACTGTTTCCCTACGCCCCTCAATTTTTCTACTTTGCTTGACAGCAAGGAAGGTACTGTGTCTGGTCCAAAGTCGTTTCTGGTGGTTGGCATGCATTCCTTCCAAGTCCCTATCTAGCTCACCTCACTTATCTGGTACCACATGACATGAGCTGTTTGAACAGACTGGGACATGAGAGAGAAGTTCAGTTTTATGAGAGAATGCTGCTAGCTGAATTCTTGTGAAATTCTGGAAGGGCATTAACTGGGTTGTAAGTTGCCTATGGGTAGGTGCTTGACATTGCTATGGTTTAGATTGATCATTTTGGATTCGTGTTTATTTTGTCAGCTTTTCTATTCGTGTATGAGTACTTCATGTGGTCTTAATGGGTCTAACACTATTCTTAGAGGTGAAAATATTATGATTATTGGAGGGTATTTTGAATAACTGATTGGTAAAGCAAAAACGGCAGTCCTTGGTGACCACTAACTTGTGTTATACTGCATTTGTCTCTTTTGAACATTGCTGTTGAATAAGTCACTGCACTTTTAATAACTGACAGATATTTTTATTCAGTGCACAGTTACTGACTCATTTAAATGTAATGTCAATTGGAAGCTCAGAGTATTTCCGTGTGAGACAGTTCTCGGACTCACAGTAGGGAATTTGTGATGTACTCTAAAGCTAATGTTTAACTATGACAAAATGTCTAGGTGACTCTTAACTGCTGTAGTGAGATAAATTTTTAATATGAACCTTTGGTAAATTAAATTGCATTATTAAAGAGAATAGATAAACTGTGCTAGTTATTTTAAAGAACAAGGACACAAGTTCACTCGCATACTGTAAAAGAATGACATAATTCATTTATATTCAGATTAAGACTGTCATATTTGTGTTCAGTTTTGCTGGTCTGATTCAATTGCATACCTGGCTTTTCTCAGAGAGTTTTGGGAGTAGGGTTTGTATCTGGTTTTTCACTGTTGCACTATTTTAAATGCCCGTTGTTCTTATATCCTTAGACTCCACTTTCAGTTTATTGTTTTGTAACAGGTTTTTTTGGGGCTCTGGTTTGTCACTGTACGGTTACCACTATCAATTTTACTCCTTTATAAAGTCTGTTTTTTCATTTATTTGTAAAATGTTCCCCTACACTTTTTTCTTTTGTGTGTGTGAAGTTCTAGAACTTTCAGAAGTTTCTGAGTCGGTCAGTTGTGTTGCTTTGTTTGTTAGTACTTTCACTGTTTGAAAACCTTAAGAGAGTTAACACATTTGGTTGTTCTTTAAAGTTTATCAACTGGCCTTTGAGCTTCAGCCCGTGGACCAGATGACTTAGCAGGCTCAAATCTGTATGTAAGAGGTTATTATTAGATGCTGTTTCTCCCATTCATGAAAATACTCAGAAGAAAGGCCAAAGTTCCCCAAGATAGAGAAAATCCTACGTGAAGGTAGAGGATAATTAAGTGCTTTCCTGAATCAGGGAAGTAGTGTTGTTTGGAAATAGTCCTACTGAATTCAGTGGAATAACTCACAAGAATAACAACTAAAAAGAATTAATAAGCAAGCAGAACTGGTTGCTGAGATTTTGAATTAGAATCAGTTTTCTGCTTGAGGGAAATGACTCCTTTGATGCAATGGCAAACTTCCCAAGATTTCTTCCTGGGACCTACACAAGTGCACTGTGTGTTAGGTAGAACATAGTACAGTTTTGGTATGTTTTGAGGCTAATAGGCCTTAAATAACTGCTTATATGGATGGATGATATACAAGACATTTCCTCAGGTTTGAGAATAGTGGCCTCATGTTTTGCCTGATTTGATATATTTCTTTGTTTTTTTACTCTTTGGTCTTCATGAAGAGTTCTGAGAAAGATATACACTAAAATAGCCTTGTTCTGGCTTACCTTTGCATCATGTCTTAACTCATTTGAGCTCCTCAGTTCTTTGCTACTGTATAGTACTTATGTTGAAAGATGTCTACTCTGCTTTGCAAGAAAAAAAAAACAAACCAGTTGTTTGCTTTCTAAAAATCTTTTATTAGAACTGCTGTTTGGTTGTTCTTGAACTGTTGATCCAAGTAGTCTTGAAATTTGATTTTTCCTCTTTTTCATCTTAGTTGGCATAGCTGTATTCCCTTACTGAATTTTGTATGAAGTCTGAATAAAAACTTAGCATGTTTGTATTACTATTGAATATTTTAGGAAGATATAACGAAGTTGGGGTTTTTTTCTTCCAAACGCTGGTGCCACATACCAACTGTAGAGAAACAAGTACATCTAAAGGAAGCTGTCAAGTATTCCAAAAGACCTTTCTTCCATCTTTTAACATAAAGGGGCAACAAATAGTGACAGTCAGAGCTGTAGGCAGTGAAGCCTTCCATGAATAATTGCCAAACCTGCCTACACTGTGTCTTTTAGTGTTATAGTCATGTAAATATGCAAGTTAGAAGCATCTTAAAAAAGAAAAACTTGTACATAGGTGGTCAAATACGACGATTTTTATCAGAAATTACTCTGGTCTCTAAAACAATCTGTTAAGTGTTTTATTGTGCAAGATCATTACAAAATGGGCCTGAGAACAGTCTCAAATACAGCTCTATGCTGTATAAACTGCCATAACATAAATGATACTTTATAATGAAATTTTCATGTAATTCCCTGGAACAACACAGTTTGAGGAAAGATTTTTTTTCAGGTATACTAACTGTATCTAATACAGGTTTATGGCAGTCAAGTCATTTTACTGCTTTTTTGAATACACATTTGTCCCCTTCAAAAGACATCTCATTCAGTAACTACATGACTTTTTCCAGAGTGTCCTTCTTTCTAATTAGCTGTTAGTATAAACAATGTTTATGTTGGGGAAAGTACAATTTCTTTTCCTCTTTCTGAAACAAAAGTTGTTACCAAAATAGAGAACAGAGAGCTGCTTACTATTCCTGTTTTCCTCCCCAACATTTGAAGAAATGATACAGTGAAGTTCAAGGCCACCTTCTTGTGAGAAGTTAGAGGTCATGCCTGATTGAAATACAAGTTTATTATAACGGTGTGCAAGCTCTCTGCCTGCTTTTATGTGAGAAATGTCAAGGCAGCCTATTTTTACTCTCTCAAAGAAAAGGCTGCCAATATGTCTCAGTAAAACTGGAAATCAAAATCAGCTCAAAGCCGAGGAGGTTATTAAATCAAAGTTTAAGGAAAACTTTAGAATAGTAAGGAGAATATGGCTCTAACGATAACAAAACTGTGACTGATTTATACTGCAATCCATGAGGTCCTTGATTATCAGGAAATGTCGTTGTTAAGCCCACCAAATTTCCTTATGTGGCAGGAATAGATCGGGCCTGGCTAGCAAGGTGTTTCTGAAAAGGCCAATAAGTGTATTACACTTCAGTCATTGTTTTGCCGCTCTGTGTGGGGTGAAGAGTGGAGGAAAATCCTCTGACAGGACAGACAACTGTTTCATTCAATTTTTGTTCTTAAAATGTTGATGAAAAATCGTGTATGCTTGTGGTGCTGTGGAATTATGTTGGCGTGAATGATGCAAGAGATACACATGGAAGGTGTCTTAGGCAGATATGGTCTAAAAGCCATTCAGAGCATTTGTGCTTGCTGATATGATTGCCTGTTTGCGTTTCACTAATGCCTAGAGGCCCCAGTTGGAACCCTAGTCTTTCAGGTTGTGTACAGGCATGTGTTACACAGTATTTCAAAGGTCTGACACGCTTATGTAGATAATTCATAAAATGGCTAGAGTGAAATGAAGAAAGTCATGTAGCAGGTCAGTAGCAGAACCCTGGGGTTTCATTGCCAGCTTGACCATACTATCTGTTTTTCCTAGTTTTAATGCCAAAGTGAACTAATTTGTTTTTGTAAAGGAGTCGGTGGCAGAGTGTGTGTAACAGATAGTAGGACTTTCTAAGAAAATAGGCATCTGCCAATATTGTTCTACTATTATTGTTTTGATAGTTTGCAGTGCACTCTATTCCTAGTAGTCTTACAATTCTTTTTGCTAGTATATGAGTAAATTTTAAATCCTGTTGGCTGTCTGATTTATTTTTATGGGAAAACTATGATATCAGTGGAAACTATTTGGGGAAACGTGAATACTTGGTTGGATGATCTTAGGATCAATTGCAGGTGTTGTATTAAAAATCCACGGTAGATAAAAACATGTCATTTAGACTTCCTAACCTCTGTATCCTACTTCATTCTCCAGAGCACACTTAACATGCAAGCACCTAGCTAGCCATCACTCCAGGGTACGTACGTGCTCAGGACAGAAGACACTTCCATTTCTATTTTCAGATTGCTTTTTCAGAATGAATGAATGGATTATAGCCTCTCCCTTTTCTGATGCATCAATACTTTGCATCAGCCAAGACATTTGATTGAACCTATCCAGCTGTACGTTCCTTCTTCTATAAAAGAGGAATGAGTCGTGATGACTGATAAAGAATTTGCTATTAGTACTTTTTAATGATTATATCTTTAATTTATTAAGAGCAAGAAAATATTTGGATTTTAAAGAGAAGTAGCAATTTCTATACAAGTGTGGCCTAATGCTTTCCATGTAGTCATAATGGTGATTATTTTAAGCGTTTAACATCTCTGTAGTTTGTAGCAGGAGTTTAAATTTATCAAGAGGATAATTATTACAGCCAGATGGTCCTTTTTGCTTGATCCATTGAAAGCCCTTCAAGTCTGACTGAATCATAAGCTGTCACAAATTGTGTATAAGTAGGTATCAGCAGTTTAAAAAAAAATAATAAATGCAATCAATTGCTAATTTTTTATTATATGACTACTAAGAATATTCATAATCTGAAGTGTAAATTCAGGAATTATGTGTTATAATAATTTTTACTTGTCAAGTTTTTATAACTGAAGAGCTATAACTGTGCAGAAATTGTTGTTTTGGTGTTTACCTATAAGTAATGTCCACTGAAAAGTACTTTACAAGTGTATGAGCTGAGTAAGGGTCTGAACTACCACTGAAAGATGTCTACGGGTAATTCAGTGTCACATATAAATCCTACTGAGCCACCTACCTGTGTCTTCAGATACCTAATAAACTCTTGATTGTCAGTGACGGGAACTCCCAGCTGTAGCAATTATCTTGACAAGTTAATAAGGACATTCCAAATGCGGCAGAAAAGAAATTCATAGCGGTGCATGCCTGGTAGGTGACCTTTGAACGTGATTTGAGTGCATCCTCATTTGAACACTTAAAATACCTGCCTTCATTAGCATTTGCTAGGTTCCCCTCCAACTTTTATTACCAAAGGCAGAATCCTGACTACCTTCTATGGTTTCAGGGTTTAGCCACGTTACTTACACGTATATGCATAAAAACTGTACAAAATGGATGGAAAGGAATTACAGAAAGTTTTCATCCATTTTTTTTACTTGAATATGAATTTATAAGATCATGCTCCTTCAATGTGAAATCCTCTACAGTTATTTTAAGCTGTGCAGCATGAGAGACAATCTTGCTGTAGCTGCTACTGTAAAACCTAATTTGCTGCATAAAATATGAGAGCTATAGTGAAATATGAGCCTGGAGAGCAACTCTTTTGATCTGGAGTAGTCAAAAGGTTGGCATGTATAATACTCTGATAATAAATGATGTCAAAACTGTAGGATATAATTTATGGTTTGGGGACTACTTTACTCATAGAAGCACAAGCTTCTACCATTGAAAAGCAAATAGTTCAGCAAAAGATAATGAACGGAAATTACAAACTTTCATAAAAACCCAAATATATTGAATCATGCAATATATCAGTTTAGACAGAACCAGGTAACTAATTTACTGATTATGTATTATTAAAAAGAGCATTTATAAAAGACACAATTGGAACTTGAGCCTTCATTTTGTATTTCTTTAAAGGAGTACCAGGCATTAGCTGTCATCCAGTTTGGCAAAGATTTGCTCACATAAATCGTCTTTACTCAGTTACAGTAACGAAGGCATGGGTCTTGTAAGCTTTTAAAAATTATATTTTCTTCAGCTGTCCCAGTACAGTCTGAAGGTTTACCCAAGTGCTTCATGGTGCTTCTAGGAGAGTGGTTGCAAAACAAGATCATAAGACTTGTTGACTAAAATCTTCATCATTACTATACCATGCAGATTGTTCTGTGTGGGTCTGCTAGCTGAGACTCTATTTCCTACACAGATTTCAGACTAGGAGTGTGTTTTTTTCTAATGTGTGTACAAAAAATGGTTCATGGACTAAGTCAGCTACCTATATTTGCTTCATTTAAAGATGTGCAATCATCCCTAATAAAGTCTTTATCTCTGGAAACAGTCTTTTAATTGCTTGTATAGATTTATTCTCTCTTTTTATTTAAGAGCTTCTATCTTTCTTTTGAGGTCTGCTTTGTTAAGTTTTCTTAGGCTTCTCTTTTGTCCTTTTGTCACTTAAATGCTGCTCAGTCCCTTTGGTCAGGCCTCTAAAACTGCTTATGGAACATAGTGTGACATAAACCTGGCTTTATGTTCAGACTGAGATTTCACTGTACTTTGGGAAGTACGCTGTTAAAAGGGAAGAGTTCTTATCTAGATCTACAAAGCTTCTGACAAAGCTGTTTAGATTAATATAGACCAGAAATTCTGAAACTGAAATCTTCCTCCAAGGAGATTGCACCCCCACCCCCAAAAACCCAGAGATCTCTTTGGACAAGACTCCTACAGAGGCTTCTGAAGATAATTAAATTTAACAAAATAATGACAACTGTGAACCATCACGTATGCCTTTTCTCTGTGTATGTATATACACATATATTTTTATGAATATGTGGCTCCAGAATATGTTTCAGCAATGTTTATCAGTAATTTGATAGCAACAGAAAGAATATAAGCTCATCTCACTAAAGGGGTAGTGTTGACTTTGTTTAGTATTTCTATTTCTTAGTTTAATTCTATGTCTTCTTGCTAAATGTTGTAAGTTTTCACTGCCTATATAAGACTCTTAACATGTTTTGATGAAGATTTTAGAGATGCTATATTAATCACACTTTTCTCAGTCCTTTTGTTGTGAATTTCAAGAGTATCATACTGTCAGAACTGTAGATGTGCCATATTGATCTTGATGATTAAATCAGCCAAAGGAAACGTGGTTTCTAAGGGAAAACTTAATATTCTCAAAGCCGGAATGTCTCCTAAATAGTTATAGGCTACAACAGTTGATCAAGTACCTTTGTGCTCTGATTATTACAGTGAATGATGACACTTAGTTCAGATTCTCACAAAATTGATGTGATATAGTAATATATAAATTAATGTGTATGTGTTTTCAATCATGTGAATATGCAGAAGTAACTTTTTTTTTCTATCTTGGCAAGGCAAGAAGATAAATAGGTGAAAATGTGTGTGTGTTTGAGCGATAAAGTTGGTTTAATGATTCCTGGGGAAAAATTTCCTGTGGTACATACAGTAGTGACTTGATTGAACAGGGCAGAATCGTGCAGTTCAATTAATGTGCAAATATGTGTTCACTGACCTTTCATTCCATTTATCACATGGACATGGAAATAGGGTCATTTTTTATCTCTATTATGTCTATAACATCTTAGTTTGCTTCTTGCATGTTGCTACGGGGAAAATAGCAATGTGGCACACCGCAGGCAAAAAGAATTGGAGATAAATTCCTCAGCTGTCACAAACATCTTTAAGTAGATCTTTGAAGATAAACCTCTTCCTTCTGCAAGGATTAACATTAAGAAGGCTTTTGCATGCTCTTTCCATTAAATTTGTATGCATCTCTTGGCCATATGCTGTGAAAAAATCATTGGCAACAATTGTCATGTTTATGAAGTACATAGCTAGTAAAGAGAGTGTAATCACAGATGAAACTCAGAAGGAAGTTTTAGTGGAAAATACATTAGTACTCACTGTTGGTTATTTAAAATAAGAAGCTGCTCATTTCAATGTCATTTTTTTCCGATAAAGGTTTTCTTCCATCCTCAGATATAGTGAAAATTGTTTGGGGACTGTTCTCTTCTTTTGACTAATTATTCCAAATCAGATTATCAAGGGTACAGTTGGTTATTCAGTTTATATGCTGAAAACCTACAGTGGAAATCCTGTTACTGGAAAGTATAGTGAATAAAGTTTTTTCTTTTGTTTTATTTCTGTAACTGGGCCAGAAAAAAGGTGGTTTTTTTCTCTTGATATTGAACAAAAATCATTCATAACAGCAAGGAAAAAAGATGGAATTTCATGGGTACAATGTAAAATAATGGGAGAAAAAACTTATTTCCTAGGTACCTATAAGAATATAGAAACGTGGTTAAAATGTTCGTTGTTCTATTTCATTGATAGTCTAATGTAAAGACCTTTTGGCTGACATGGGCAGCTGCATAAATTAAAGACTAGCTGAATTCCAGGTGGAATTGTAATCTTTGCAGGCAAAGCTTCTAACCTTTAAACAAATCACAGGCCAAGTTCTATGCTGTGTAAATTGGCAGAGCTTCATAAACTTTAATGGAGCTGTGTCTTAATGGAGCTGTGCCAGTTTTTAAGAGCAGTGAATGTGATCTTAATTTAGGCAGAAGGTGGCAGAAGCTTACGCATATAGAGTCTAAATTGTTAATCATCAGTTCCCACACCTCACCATTACAGAGGAAGAAGTCCCATTGGCTTGGGGACTGCAATGTCTGGTCAAAAAAGATATTTTTTTCAGCAGTAAATTAGTTCAACAACTTAATGTTTTAATTAATGTAATGGAATGAATCACTGCAGCACAGCCCTCTCTGGTTTTGGTCATTTCCTCTGTTTTCCTCTAGTTTTCTACCTTGAAAATGCCAAGAAAGAGCTTCCAGTCTGAAGCACAGCTAAGCACCTATCAATGTATTGTGGTTAACTTGGGTTGACATCTGTTAAAGTATTAAACGTGATCAGCTTTCTCATTTACTGTCTGTGAGCTGAGGTTAATGTAATAGTGATGCCTTCTAGGTGCGTACGCATATGCAAACACAAGTATTATCAGTATGCGCTCTGTGCAGGTCAAAGATGCAGGTCTACTGACATTTGAAGTAAGGCAGTGCTTCATGATGTGCGAAGAAGTAAGCCTGTCCCATCAGTGAAAGGGGAAGTAGTATTTTACAAAGGCACTAGACTAGTAGCACTAAAATGACTGGCTAAGACATTATTAAAAACTGTATAATGTAAAAATATAGAAAGGACTATGTTTCTTCTTAACTAGGTCTTGTACTGCTACTTAACATTGTGCACGAAATGGGCAAAACAGTTATTCTGGCAAAAGTTTATGAATGAAATGTAAGTAGTCTGGAGAAAACAAACAAAACCAACACTGCAGTGCAAGAGTAATGTAGTTTTCCACCACTACAAAAACATTGATTGTAGAAGTTAGAATATTATGGTTTTATTTTTAGGGAAAATAATAGGTTTATAAAAAATAGGTTTTACATAAGTTAATTCACAAGTAAAGCAATTACAAGACAAAGAGCATTTTGTTTTGAGTCTTCTTCACTAAGAGGCTTTGGAAAGGTACTGCTGACCATTCACATTGTACGTCTCAAAGAACTTTGCTTATTAGCAATACTTGCTGCAAAGGTGAATAGCCAGACTTACCAGGTGTTGTTTGGGGGAAGTGTGTGTGTGTTTTGATTTTTTCTTTTTCTTTTGACTGAAGTATTAGAATTGTTTCCTTTCCCACTCATGTTTGACTAGCTGCCACCCATGTTTCCTGTCCTCCTGTGAAAACATAGGGTTTGAGGTGATTTAAAACTGGAGTGGCTTTTTGGAGAAATGCTTATATTGCCAGAATAGAGGCAAGGAAAAAAAAAAGTTTTATTCTCTGGCTCCCGGCTCCCGCTTTTCATAAGGGAAAATATTGGGAAGATGAACAATAGTACCTATATTGATGTATCTGCTTCAGGGAGAACAGGAGAGAGGAACTCCTGCCCAGTCTTACAAAGGTGAGGAAAACAGATTGATAGACCTGGAGAGTGACTGTCGTGATCGGGAGGAAAGTGGGGGAGCTGAGCAAGTAATAGGTGAAATATACACCTTTCTACTCCTCAGAAATGACATCTTTGAAGATGGGTCAACAAGGCATAGCCAAAAAAAAAAATCCTCTTCTACCTCTTCAATCTTGAATTTTCTCAGATGGCATAATTAAAATATTTCGGTTGTGGGTGAAGCAAATGTGTGATTTGGAATGCAGAGGAAGATCTGCATCTTTCACCTTATAAACGGGCAAATGACAGAGGGCAGCCCAGGGTATGTGTTAGCCTGTTGAGGCACATTTTTTTCCCCAGCAGTTCCACATTTCTTTGCCATTGAACAGGAAGCCAGTTTCTGGTCTGATGAAGAGTTTCCAATTACCTGTAGTCTGAAAGTGGTTTGTTCACATTATGATGAATTATTCGCATATGATGAATTATTTGCAGCATGACTAAAATGTTTTCCTAACCAAAGGATACTGTCTGATTGGGAGTTTATGGCTGTGAGACTAGGCTAAAATCTTCAGAATCATCTTTACAGAGTTTCTGTAACAGAGCAGACTAACTCACAGCAGCTGGGTTGAAAATTACTCTTCCTTGCTGTATCTCATTTTCTTCTGCCTTAGTGCCCTTTATTCCCAGAGGACACGGTGAATGTTGTAGTGTGTAAGGTTTGAAGAAATTCAGAGTAGATTCCAAATCATCTAGAGAAGCTCAGTGAGTTCAATCTTTTAAACTCAATTACTTTTTTCTGCAGACTTTAGATTCTTAGACTTCAAACATAACAAGAGAATTTCTTTCCTGCTCTGGATTCAGTGAATGTTTATGCTGCAACTTCTCTGGGGAGGCAAAGTAGCTCCCAGCTGAACAGCTCTTCACATACAGCATGATTTTTGAAAAAAAAAAGAAATTGAAAACAGCATAGTATTTCAGCTCTAGATGATTTATTTTGGCAAATAACAGAAGGGCATCTACAGATGAACATAGATGATTACATGTTGGTAAAGACAGCGATTGTCAAGAGACCAGAAGAATGTTCTGGGAGGAAATATCTGTGATGTTTAATGAATTATGATGCATCACTACAAAACCTGCATTACAAAACAGCTTTCTAAATGAACAACAAGAATATACTTAATTTATAATATTGGTGTTTAAGAACTGTATTATATCCATTAGTTTAGTTTGTCTTGTATTGACTTTATCAAAGAAGCCAACTAAATAACGTTTGTAATGTAGTTTTGAAGACTGCTTTTCAGAAGAGAATCATAGTAGCAGCTTAAGGCCTAAACTAATATTAGCCAAAAGCCAAACCAACGAGACAAACTAATTCAATACTGTCTTTGTTAAACTTGTAATAAATATTCATTGTGATGTGGACGATATATTCAGTTATGATTCTCTGCTGCTCAGTACAGTATTTTAGGAGAGATGCTACAGAGAACTCAAGAAGAGATAGAATGTCAGTAGCAAGTATTTTTGAATGTGGCTGCAACTGGTAGAAAGTTTGGTTTATGGCTCTCTACTGAATAATTTAAGTACTAAATTAAAGGAATCAGAGTAAGTCAAATGTGTCAGAAGTGCATTATGGTAGCAAGAATGTGAAAGTTTAGCAACCATAGGAGCCACTACTTGAGCTTCCTCTTCCACGGGTGATTCGGCACTGAATTCCTTATCACAAATAGCGAGTCTCACTGAGATACCCTGCTATAAATAGCAGGTGGCTTTGCATTAGATTCTACATTACAGAACTGCTTCTAAAATCTCTCTGATCTCTTAGCCTCTATACTGTCCACACAGAGACTGGCAATTTTCTGGTGGGTTTTTTTTTTTCTGACCATATAATCCTCCACTAGAAAACACTAAGTTGTCAAAACAAAAACTGTTTGTAGAAAAAACTGGTAAAATTGTTGGTATATTTTGTATTAAAAAAAAAAAAAAAGTTGTGGAGTCGTCAGAAAAAAGAAGACTGTGACACTGTCCTAAATTCTCCTTGGTTCTGGGATACTTTCTGCTTTTTTTTTTGTTTGTTTGATTGGGGGCTGAAGAATGGAAGATGTTTTGTCACAAAAGTTACAAAGAAGAATTCCAGTCTTAGTAGTGGAGAACATGTGATTAGTGGCTTGATGCCTCTTATGCTGCTACTGAAAGGCCATCAAGTATGTCATTAGAGGGCACTGTGTTAGACTTTTCTGCTTCTGGATAGGATGGTCTTATTCTGCTTTTGTATTTGCAGATGCTCACGTTGTATTTTTCCCAATTCTAACAGTTATGATTTTTTTAAAAAGAAGGCTTAGAGGGTAGTAATTTGAATTTAAGGGGTGGATTCCTTTTCAAGGTGAGTGCGATTGTTCTCATGTAGACAAGTGTTTGAACTTTTTTGAAGGTTTCTCAAGGTAGAAATTGCCGTGCCATAGATAACATTAGAAAACAGTAATACTGAAAAATATTTTAAGCAATTAATCAACTGCTCGGTGGCCCCAGCTACAAAAATAAGGCTTTGAATAATCAGCTGAGTTTCACTCTCTGAATTTTCTATTTTTGTTTTCTTGAGCAGAGAGTCTTCAGATGTATTTTTGTTTCTCCAGAGCATGGCCTGTGTTTTGGGTTTGATTTGGTTTGTTGCTTTTCTTTGTTTTGTTGGTTTTTTTTTTTATAAAGACCCCTAATTCAGCTATGTAAGTGTCAATACCCAGTTAATGGCAAAATTTTCACAACAGGCTTCAGAATATTTCATCCATATGTGCTCAGTGTTCTGATCTGACCTCCTGAGATCTGTATACCAGAGTTGCATCAGTCTCACATCCTCTTGAGCATGACTGATGATGTGGAAAATGGAAGTATTTGGTTTATGTCACCAAACTCTTTAAAAACGAAAAATAATGAAAAAAAATCCCCTTTTCTTTTTATGAAATGTTGTGAAGACATATGATTGCATTTTGATTAAAAGTAATTACAAGTAACCTTAATTAGCTCCTGATCCCATGAGTTTAGAGGAATGCTCTTTTTAAAATGAACTTATATGAAAAAGGAATATTTCCTGAATATTTCATAAAGAACAAGAATGTTTTTTCTTTTGTCATTTCCTGGTGTTTAAAAGTAAAGAACTCTGAAACAATAAATCATATTTAAAATGCCCAGAAGAAGAACACAGAAACCGCTAGGAACCTTGTTGTCATCCTTCCCATAACTGATTTTAAACATTGGATTTTCATGGGTAGGTAACCATTTAATTTCTACATGAGTGGCTGTGATAAGAATTTATTACAGGACCTCAGGGAAATGTTGTTACATCTATTAAAAAAAAGTTACCATTAATTTTGTGGAATTAGAACATCGATGTAATTTGGCCTCCTTTAATTGATGTTAGGTAGCTTGGGAACTGATGTCTTCACTTTCTAAATACACATAATCACTTCTTACTACAAAAGCTCGGATGTAATTTTTCCAATCAGAGCTAACAGTTGCAGGGTTAAAGCTCGAAGCTAATGAAGTCGCATGGACTAGAGACTGTACTATCTGGTGTCTTCCTTCAAAAATATTTATATTGCAAAGCAAGTCTGAATAATTTTAATTAGATAATTTTACTAAGTGTTCTTTTTTCTAAATAAATATTTTTTGTTCGGATGTAGCACAGTAATTCATTTTGGTGATGTTTTTCTTCATGGGAAAAAATACTCCTCTGCTTGTACGGTTGTCAGCGAGCATACTGCAGAACATAGTTAAATATATGGTCAGAGTGCCTGGAATGAAGTGGTGCTTTGGTTGTCATTTCTGAAAGCAGAGGTTTTAGCAGCATGTGGACAAAGACACTGTCAGGTTAAAAGTCATGCAGTTCACAAAACCAAATGTCAACATGCTCAGGTTAATGATGGCACTTAAATGAATGATATGGAAATAATTACTTTAAAAATTAATCTGCTTATTCTCATTTGTGGTATTTCTTCAACATTTCACGCTTCGTTTGTAGAATAAAAATAGATTTACGAGTGAGGTGTTTTAATGACTTATTCCTGATGATAATCATTGCTGCAATCAGAGTTTTCCCTGGAGATCATGGCCCAAATAAGACAGAGATGTTGGTTGGGGACAAAATAAGAACTCCAGAAGTCCTGTTACTATAGAACACCACTTTTCATTGGAGTTACTTCCCCTCTTATTATTAGTCTTTACAGTCTCTTAGGCACCTACTAGGAGCAGTGGGATAAAAGAGCACAAAAGCCTTTTGTCTTGGAAAAACTCCTTAAGCAGTCAAAAAATCAAGTGTTGGGTTTTTTTCTTCGTGTTTTTTTTTTTTTTTTTCTTTTTTTTTTTTTTTCTTTTCCCCACCAGCAGAGGGATAGTAAAATAAATAAATCCCTGTGGCAGCTTTTCAGGCTATTAGTAGGTTACCCAGTCTTTTTTTCTATACTACAAGGGAAGATAGCTGTGGTTATCCGTAATGGAGCTCTCATCCCCCTGTGCTTACCAGCATGTTAGGCCAGCGATCCTCTTCTGCTTCAGCTCCATTGCTGAATCACAGGCGTAACGCTTTTTTAGTTGGCTTTGTGGGATTTATGCATGCTGTAGAAGAAAAAGGTGATCTCTCAGGTAACTGTGACTTTCTATGTGCTCTTTTTAATATATCTGCTTGACTCAGTAAATTGGGATACAGTATGTTCAGTAACTGCTCCATGTCGCTGAATGACATTTCCTCGGGCTGGCAATGGGAAGGGATTTTACTGCCTTCTCATCAAAAAGTCAAGCTCAATTCTTCACTTAGTTCTCATAGAAAATCAAAAATTTCTGAATGACGCAATTAAAGACTGAAACAACTCTTCTTTTAGTGGCGGCTACTTTTTTTTTTTTTTTTTAAGGTGGCAGATAAGAGTAAATTTGTGAAAAGAAAAAACATGTTTAACAATTCAAAATTGCGTGAATAATTAACTAAGCAGACCTTGAAGCCGAAGCCTTTCAAAGACATAACAACAGAAAATGACCAGGAGTAAATTATCTGTTCTGTGGACGTCCTCTTTATTTGTTTAGTCTTCAGAAACTTTATTTGTAACTATGGGCAAAATTAGTTTAGGTTTTAAGTTCACTGAATTGAAGTCTAATATGTAAACACACAGCAGAGAGAGACTTTTAATTGCATGTTTTCTTTTAGAACTGTTTGTTTTCTTGGCCAAATGATAATGTTTTCATAAAAATACTTTAAAATATGTGCCTTACACAAGTAAAGCAAGTTATTTCGAATTTATAAATGAGAATAAATAGCCTTATTTCGCAAGAGATTGTAACTCTTCTCAGGTGAATATGTTACTAGGCTCTTTTTAATCATGAATGATAAATACTAAATAGATAAAAGCAATGTGAAAACTTTTTTGGCTTACTATGTTATTGGGATGTGTTTTATCTTTACACCATCGAGATTTTGATTAAAATTTTTGAATATATTGACTGCTGTCAAGTTTATCACTCTTCCCAATTTGCTTTTCGCACATAACTTTTAATGTTTCTCCCACTTCCCTAGGACTGCAGATAAGCTCTTCTGAGGAGTGCAGAAGAGTTGGAACTGTAAGGAATGAAGCAGATGATGTTTTAAATGCGTAGATATTTCCTTCTAAAGAGATGGAGTAAGGAAAGACTTATAAGCTGAATCCTTTTGATCCAGACCACGCAGTGTGGTGTTGATAACTGGTGCATTGAGGGCAGATGTTCAACTTTCTCTGAAATACTCTAGCACTGCAAGTCTTAGAAACTGAGAGGTATAATGGGGGATAATTCTTCTATGCTAGGAAACATATTATGCTATGCACATGGTTAAAAGCAGCATGTATTTATGATCTCATTTAATGAAACTTCTAATGGAAAGGAGGAGAGACCTTCCCCTGCGTATGTCACATCATTCCAAGCTAGTCCCTAGCTTGTGAGCATCCTCCCTTCACATGGGATGCAGTCTGCTTTTAAGCAGTTAACTAATTAGGCTAGCTAATTTCCAAACAGGATGCAAACAATGATGTTCATGTTGGTCTATTTTGAACTAAATATATTTAAAATAATACTCTATGAGGAATAGATCGTCTGACACAGTCAGCTCTGAGAATCATCCAGTATGTGTGTATGACCATGTAAGTACCAGACATCTGTTCTTTAAGCCTTGGTAGATCCATAAACATGTATTCTCTATAATTAACTACTTTCGACCTTTAAGTTAGGAAGTTGTTGTAACCACTTCACTGGGTCAGTGAAGGAGTACTGTTAATTTTAATACTGATATGTTTTTTCTTTCAAGGACAGGGAGTTTTCAATACTGTAAAATTAAAATAATTGTTCTGTTATTCTCACCTGAAGTCACTGCTTTTCACTGTGTTTGTAGGGAAATTATCCTGTTGCATATTGCCTAGATCTCTCAAAAATCACTTGCAAGTAAATTCCTATATTGATCTGATTTAATGCAGAAGCGTACAGAAATACCATTGGGAGATCATTACTATAAAATCTTTCCTGGGGATTTTATTTAGTTGGATTTGAAAAGTATGCATTTCTCTGGTCTGATATTTCTATTTTTGTTTCAAATATTGATCTTTTGAGTCAGTGGCTTGCACCGACCATTTTACTGATGAAGTTGTGGACGGCTTGGGATCCTGTTGTTGACATTTGTATTTAACCTATGGCTGTTAGGAAAAAAATCATTAGCAAATATACAGTTTCCAGTAGTTCATTTTACTTTTTTTGTTATGCAGTAAGGCCACCTCTCCCAGATCCACAGCCAACTGTTTATCGCTTTTTTTTTTATGACCTATAACACCTTAAGGGAAACTTACCATGAGGGCCAGCTTTAGGCACAAGTGAAGCAGGTAGTTGCTGAGGGTTGTAAACTGATGAGGGCAGCAAAATCCCAGCTTTAGACACCACAGAACTTCATCATCGCCCAGCAGCAGCTGTGGCTCCCTGCCTCAATTTCCCCCCTCCTGCAGTGACGGCAAATCATGTCTACAACCACAGCCTAATTGAGAGTCTTGGAGCACTGCAATGGGCTGTGCACATCCAGCCCTGTTTTCTGCCTTTCTCTAACTCTGTGCCGCTTTAGAGGTCAAGGCGTTGCAGAGATAGTATAGCCTGACTGATAATGACGCAGGGCTTGCTGGCAGTTGCTGGTAGCAGTCCGCACTTCCCTTGTTGCTCGTCTTTTACAATCTCAGTTGTGTGGATACATGCATTTCACATGGGCAATTATGGCGGAAGATACAGGCAACAGGATCATAGCATTTTCTGCAGACAGCTTATTCTAACTTTCCTGTTCGATGAAGTCAGTCTGTCAAAGCTGTAAAATAGAATTTGTCTATATTGCAAAGAAATTTTGAGGTGCTTTTTTGTTGATTCTGCAAAAAATGATGATTATATTTATGTTCTTCATGCTGCATGTTGTAATGTAAGAGTAGGCAAACGTGGGTTCCTGATGGTGACAGGCATAGTCTCTAAGCAATGGATGGGTTTTGCAGCTGTCTCCTGTTCTTTCCTAGAAAGTATAAGAATTCTTAATTGTACTATTGCCTAATTAACATTGCAACCCATTTGCAGGAGCAAAGGGGAAGCAGAAAGAGCAAGAGCCAGTATGGCTCGGTACCTGTGAGTCATATTGTGGTGTCAGCTGAGTGGCAAAGCTGGTGCAAACTCCTGCTGTTCTGTCCCGTTCCCGACAGGCAGGGGAACAACAGGCTGCTGTCTGAGACCATGCAGTTGTTCCCCAGCTGATCTGTGAGTCTGCCTTGAATGAAAGTGAAGTGCAGTCAGGCTCTGGTCTCAGGTAGGGAACGCATTGCTGTTAATTGCTTTCCTTTAAATGACACTCTTACCTGTCTGTGAATACAGTAGTGTGCTATTAGGCACATCAGACGAAAATGCAGGACTTGGACCAGGCCCTAACATAACTTGCAAAACTAGCTGGTTTTTTAGCTCTGAGAAATCTAGAGCTTGAGAATTAAATTCCCAAATCTTAGATCCTGTCCATCCCTGTGGGTTCCCTGAAGAGTGATTTTCCTGGAGTCCTTCCCTTAGCTCCGTGAAGTAGAGAGGAAGACAACTGGGTTCTCTGCTTTAATTAGACTAAGGAAGCAGCTCATAAAAGATTGGAAAAGAGAGCAGAAATCATCCAACCTGCTAGTTGAATTGCTGCATGAATAATGTTGGGAGGGAATCGGCAGCTCCAAAAAGTTAAATAAGCCAAACAATTGTCAGTTGTTTTTTTCCATCTTTGCAAATTTCCTTGGTAACAGTTGGGCAAGTCAGTGATTCAGAACATGGTTCCATTTATTTGGTTGAAAAGTGATAAGAGTTGTAAATATTTCACAGGAATCTGTGGCAAATTCCCTCTACTGTGACTCACAAGGATTTGGATTATTATTATGAAAACATTTGTAAAGTTATTGTCTTTCTTTTCATCGAGAAATGTTCACTTGAGAATCCATGCTAGGTCTGTGTTGTTCATTGCTTATCTGTTTTTCTCCAGGGATTAAAGCATTAGTCACTGTATCAGGGCATTAAACAGTACCTGGTGGAATGGGTGGCAGCAGATAAAATGAATGCAAATATTCAGACCAAGTATAGACCGAAAATATTAGCATCAGGCAGCTATTGGGAGAAATAGCAATTGCTATTGCATTCACAAAAAAAAAAAAAAATCAAATAAAGCAAAGCAAGTTTTTTTTTAATATGTATTTCATTCACCAGGTAATGCAATTTCTGAGTGACTGAAGGGGCAGACATATATAAATAAGTAAAGGAAGAAATGGACAATATATTACCCCCAATGCTTCTTTCAGCAAACAAAAAATAATATTTGCAATCTTTCAGGAGAATTCTAGAATTAAATTATGCTGCATATAATATGGGTACCATACAGTATGCCAGCAGAACAGGTCCAAACTAAAGAACCTAGCATGCTTTTCTACATGGTTGTTAAAGTGTAACTCTTTGGGGGGGGGGGGGGGGGGGGGGGGGGAGGGGGGGGTGTAGTTAGATAACTTCACCCTGCTGAGGTTTAGGGCTGTGGAGTGTAGATACTTCAGACTGTGATACTTAGGCTACCAAGTGTTTGTTTGAGCCTTGAAAGGAGCAGTGTTTTCATTATGGGTGTTCATGTTATTGTGCAGTGACTGCGTCTACAAATTGCTTATAGAAAGTGAAAAGACGCTACAGACAGAACAAGTTACCAGTTAATGTAATTGCTTTCCCAGTGGAAACCATTCAGGACCTGAGGAGATACAATTATAGCACATATTCAGCTGTCTGCGTTTTCCAGAGTATTCTGTCGTAGCCAGAGTCTGTGACTGACCTTATTTAAGATATAGAGTATTACCGACACTTCCGCAGTGGTTGTGTGTGCTTCTTTCTGTGGACCTGAAGTGCTCAGCAGGGACATAAAAACCAAAACAATCTCTATGATTATGTTAGACAATGTCATATTTGCTATATTTGGACCAGAAAACAATTTCTGTTCTGGAGGCTTTAACCTCCTTTACAGCCCTTCTCCAGAAAAACAAGCCTCACCAAACCAAAAAACCAAACCCCACTCCCCTTCCCCTGCCCCCGAATTCTTTCAGACAAACTTCTGAATCAAAGAGAAGTTAACTAACATAATCTGGACATTAGGAAGTGCAACTGCTGTATAAATAGAACCTGGTAGAAAATGATTGATTAGCGTATTTCTCCTTTGTAATGCTGTATGGAGAAGGAACTGGTTGCCTCTTTCCCCGGTGTCACTGAACTCAGTCTGTCTGACAAAAGACAGTTTTTAGACATCTGTGCTTAATATATTTTGTACTACATGTTGATAAATCTACAAATGACATGACAAGAAATTGTCCAGCACCAAGCAGGCAATTGTGGAAGGAAGAGACTAATAAGTGTGTAACTAAAGTATTTTATTTTTTTAATCTTCCAGTCATACAGTCTGTTACTATAGGACAAGTTATGTGAACAAAGATTAAATTGTTCGTATTCAAGGATCAGTGTTTTATTCAGTAAACATTTCAACAATCTATAGCTACTTTGAATTAAATTTAAAACTCACAACTGAATTTTATGCTTCAACGTTGTCAAATTTGAAGTTATTTTATAACTATTGTGAAATGTCCAATGAAATCTTTTGTGAATATTTAAAACAAAGCCTGAATGATACTTCAAGTTGTTGCATTAACAATTTACTTATTTTACGAAGCTGTATTAATAATTGTTTCTCTATTATATTTCTGATAACAACAGAGTTTTTTAGGAACATTTGCATTGCCTTGTGTAAGGTAGAAGTAATTAAATATTTGTTTGCTACTTTGGTTACATAGATCTGTATGCACACTTTCTTTTTCCCTCCTCTATATTTTGTTGTGCTTGTCTGTTTAATGTATAGAAAGAGATCACTATTTAAAATTATTTTTAAAGTGTCACTTAAATAACTCTTGAATACGTAACACTTGCCAGAAAATTTTGGAATAATGTGTAGGAAGTGGTGTTACTTTAGTTTACCAAGTCACAGGCAAAGGAAGATAATGTTAGTTCTGAACTATAGGTTTAGAGCTCAGGATTCATCTAAAGTATCTGAAATGCAGGTTCTCGTGTTTTGCCTGCGTATTTCAAGTCATACCATTGATTGACTTCTGTTGCTATAGAAATATTAGAAATGCTATTTTAACATAGAGCAGCTAATTGTCCTACTACTGTCATGGAAACAAGCAGCTTTTTCTTTCATCGGTGATGATGCCGAATTGGATGGGTGAAGTTGAAACACGACAGAGTAAAGCCAGCAGAGAAACAGCAAAGAGCTGTCACCGAGCTTCTTGCATGTATAAAGTGCTCAAGCACCCCAAGCCAGGCTTTTTTTTGGTCTAATGTAAGCGGAGTTTGAGGGAAGTCAGGGCATCTGATAAGAAAGGAAAGCTAAGCCTTGTGTAATACAATACACAGAATACGTTTAGTAGGCAATGCTGGTTTCACAATCACTGAATGTAACACAGGAACAAGAGTTATATAAATCAAATTATTTTAAAATTTGGGAGTGTCACAATGATTTTGCACACCCAAGTGTCCAGCCCTGACACACCAAATGTAGCTGCTTTATCTGGGAGTCTCTGCTCCCTGTACAGTAAAGAGGTCTTTGCAGAGCATTTGTTTTAGCCAGGAGTTGAGTTCCTGAACAGTCTTGATCTGTTGTAGAGCATGAACTCCGACTGTAGGCGTTTTTGTTTAGGTGACATAAGCAATGGAACTTTGGTTTCAGTTGTGCTCAAAACCGTTTTGTGTGGCTCATGATTGTCTTGTGAATGATGTAACATGTGTCTTAAATTATTTTTAATGGGAAAATTGTTAGGAGTCATATTATCAGCACATGATAGACTGATACCCTGGATTTTTTTTCAGCTAGTTACACTAGTGAAAACTGTAAAATTTGCCTGGAAATTTCAGAGGTTGGATATTTTGCTCATCAAAAGAAATAGCCCAGGTTAGCTTTGCAAAACAAATATTTTAGTAATAGTAATTAATAATGGTTAAACTTAATGTAACTTCCTTTTGGATTTGGTTTGTGTTCTGGAATATGACTGACAATTTTTCTTTTTTATATGTGAACTGTTGTCCTTTGATGATGATTATAGGCACTGGATCGGAAAGTGTTCTTATGTAATAAATATCCCTGATTGTCTCTGCATTTGACCTAAACAATTTGATCTAGAAAATACGAGTAAATGGGACTAATTCAGATTCCAACTTCTGCTCTGCGTATTGCCTCGGGCCAGAACTCCAGCAGTGGTTCTTGCTCTCCCGCTTTCTGAGCGACATGAAAACTAGCAAGCAGACATAGCTTCCTGATTATGATTCATTTGGTGCAGGGTCATTGACTGATGCTTTGAAACATTCTCTTTTATTTCTGACCTGTGGGCAAAACTATATTACTGTTTACTGAGTATGCACATGTGGGTGCCCCTTTGTTTTAGTGTAAAGGCAGCCTTAAAGCTTCTCTCGCTGTTCTAAACCCAGAGCCAATGGAGAAGCTTGCTGGGAGCTGGAGGGTGCTGCCTGTACCTCTCTGTGCATCGTCGCTGCGCTCAGTAAAGTGCCAAGGCTACAGACTCCACTGCCATTGCCACTCTGTGTACAAAAACTGGCCTGGTGACATTTCTTTCTTGTGGGAAGTAAATAGTGTGATTTATTGCGTTGCTTATATAGCAATGAATTATATACTTGTACTCTCTCACAAAATTCTTCACTTCTCAATTCATTGCACTAATTCAGCTCTTCAAAGCATCCACAAATCTGTGACCCTTACGAGAACACAGGTATGTCAGCCCTGGTCTCTAGGCCATACTGCGTTCAGTTCTGTCGTAGGATTGTTCATATCTCTCATATCTAACCTATAAACACTTTGAGGTATACAGGCCTACTTTTTCAACTTCTGATTGCTTAATCATTCTACAAGTGATTTTTATAGAAAACATTGCATCAGAAAGAATACATGGGATAACTTGTTCTAGTCGTACCTAGTCTCAGATCTGTCTGTGCTGTGCACATTCTGTCAAATGCTCACATGAGGTCATCCCTCTGTGCCTCATCTCAACTGTTCAGTTCAGTCAGGAATCTGCACAGAAGTATGTTCTGTTTTGAATTCCTTTACCTAGCAAAGGACAAGTCCACTCTGAAAATACATGAACCGTCCTGTTTTTATACTAATGAACTCTACTTAGGAAATTCACATAGTTTTTATTTCAAGACCAACTGGAAATTACTTTCTCTCTATTCTACTTTGAAATTTAAAATAAAGACTTAGCAAAAAGAGAAGTTTTCATAATATATTTTTTGATGTAGCAAGTGAATAGTTTTTCTTCTGCAATAAAAAGAAAAACTGTTTTATGAAATAACAGGATGTAGGGTTAAGTAGATACTTTAAAGAAGAGGTCATTCAAGCAAACTGACAAAATGCATTAATTGACTGCCCTCTATTTAGTCACTTGACGTCTAGATTTGCATAGATTATTCTGACAGAGATATGGTACTTCAAGAATATAGCTTGTTCAGCTAGTCTTTAGTTCAACAGCCATCACAGCTAGAACTGTTGGAATTTATCAGTGAATTCGATGTAGGAGACAAACACATTTTGTGTTTCATCATACTGGTTAGAAAACTTGGGAATAACTTGGAGTTCTATAATGAATGGCTTTTCTTGTCTGCTGTAAAAAGTGTCAGTTATGCAAGGAGGTGGCAGAATTATACCTGATTTTATTTATTTATTTAAATGGCAGTCTGCAGCTGCAGAAACAATTGTCTAGCTTTTTTTCCGACCTTTTGTCTTTTCATAAAAGAAACTTTATTTATGAAATATGCAGTACTTGAGCATTTTTTCCTCAGATGTGAGCGTTTTCCATTCTCCTTGGGAAAACTCATCATGGGAACAATCACATAATATGAATGGCCTTGAAAAATAAGTAAACAATGTATTCTTTTGTAGCTAAGAGAGTATGTGCATCATATCCGTCTGTCCTCCTCCTGTGTTCCATATTGTTATTTTACAAAGTCAATTCTTCCAGAGAATCTGTTTGATTTTTTTTTTTCCTTGTAAGAAGTTTACAGCAGAAAAAGCAATAGAAATTCACCTCAGTATTGTTCTTAAGGAGCTATTTTCCCTTACTACCTTCAACAAGCTCCTTGTATGAAAAATGAGTTAGAAGAAAAACATAAAACCATCTGCCTTTTATATCTCTCATGTAATGAAGCAAAATTCTCTTGAAGAGTCTTTGGGAGTATTTGAAACAACTAGTGATACAGTAATTACAAACTCAAGAAAATGTTGCTGCCATGTCTGGTGCTCCTGGTAAAGCTTTGCAGGAGAAATAAAGATAAGTTTCCCCAACTTCACATGGCCAGAAGTGAGGAATTGTAGAGGCATGGGAGAAGTTCCTGATGAAGGAGTTTGAGTCACTAGTGACACTGCACACATACTTGGCTATGAGCGGTGTTGCTGGCCTGTCTAGCTGTCCTTGCCTTTTAGGAGAGGTTTAAATGGTAATGACAGTTCAAGAGAGATACTAAAGAGAAACTAGAGAGTCTTCTGTAAAGGCACAAACACTCGATAATAAGTCCTGTTAATCACAAGTAATATTTCATACTTATGGCTGTTCCTTGGTCAAGTGTTTGTACCACATTATCTCAAGGTACTAATACTGTCACTTCGGTTGATCATGATCTCCAAGGTTAATGTCCTGACACTGTGATGCCTTTTGATCCTCTTGAAGTCCTCTGTTATTCTCCTTTCACTGTTTATGTGCGACATTGCAGAAGGTCACGTATTTCTTGAAAGAGCAGGCACTCGATGCAAGTACCATTAAAGCTGGAATAAAAAAGCGTAATCAAATAGTGTATCTCTTAAGCTAGAAATCAAAAACAGGTAATATTACTGCTAGTTAGGCCTGAAAAATGCTCTAGCTTTTGCTTAATTTGCCAGGTTTATGAGTGTCAGGAATGTTCTTACAACGTGTTGGTGACTTCTAGAAACTGAGATGATTGTCTTGAATAGATACTGACAAATATTTAAAAGGTTTCCATTACTTGTTATTTCGAGGAGAAAGCTGTTATTAGAAAGTCTAGACAATGAGCATTTTTGTAATGAAGCGTAGTTGGAAAGTGTAATGTTAAAAGATCTCTACTGTCTCTGATCCAAAATTCTACCAGTAACATATTCTATAAGTTCACCGATATCTTAGTCTACAGTCACAAAGAATCAGAACAGAACACAATAAAGCTGCCGTCTGTAACAGAATCCCCCCAAAGGGAAACCCAACAGTCAATGTTCACTCTAAGTACTGATATAGCAGAAATGGTCTCAGCTCTGTTCGTTCTTATTTTGTGTTGTCATTCACTAGGTATAAATCAGAGTAATTGATTTTGTTTCCTTTAATAAACAGAATCCTCTCGTTTTTATGGAATGTAACTTTACAGTTTCTGAAGAGGTTTCTTGTCTGTAAAATTCATTGCTGTTTAGCGTACAGTTGCATCCAGGTTTAGAATTAATGCCTTGTATTCACATCACTGAGCAACTATTCTGCATCATGTGTAGTGGAAAGTTGATTTAGGCAATTTTCCCTATAGATTTGTGCATATGTCACCTTTGGGCAAAAGATGAGCTAATAGAATTGAAATGAATGTAATTGGCAGAAGGTCAGCCAGGGAGCCATATATGTCTGGAGTTTCCAGAAAAGCCAGAGTTGTTTCATGTTGGCATATTACTTGATTAGTATGCAGGTAAGGTGATTGTGCCTCAACAGAATAATTGGATCATTCAAATATCTGCAAGCCCTGGTGTATCTACAAAGCCTGAACAGTGATTAGATCCTGCCTGTTCATCACGGCAAGCCTTGAAATTCTTCCCACTGTGAAAAACTAATTTTCTGTGGGAATTTATTAAATAAGAAATCTGCATGCCACTTTACCTTGTAAGTATTACCAGCAGAATACAAAGATTTCTTTTGACTTTGATGTATGCACTTCACGGATGCTTTTATGCCATTGTTTTGCTTTTTTTCTGCATTCAGCTCAAATTCCAGTATTTTTTTGTTACACAGATTTCTGGAGAAGAGTTGTATCTCCATTCAATGATAAAGCAGCAGTTCATTTAAAGAGAAGGGAGTGTGGGGAGGGTGTGCTGTGGGAAAAAAGAAACACAATTAAAACATGGCAATACATTTCAGGTGTTACATTAAGAAAAAAAGCCAGAACAAATAATCACAAGTTGTTGCTTTTCAATCTTCATGTTTCTGTGCAGTAATAGGTTACTCCTGCATCAGTAAACAAATTTTAAAATGTCATCTGGTTTTTGTTTTAAAACCAGAGAATGCTACTCTGTGTTAATAAGGTGTAATGAGTATTACAGTGTACAACTTCTGTGCTGCTCAGCAGATTTAAAAAAAAAAAAAAGGGAATTTAAGCTTCCTAGCAGGTTTGCAATGTATAGATCATCCATATACAGAAATGCTCTGAAGGGCAAAATAACAAGGTCCTTTCTGTACTTGCAGAATGAACTCATGCTGCATCTTGAATGCCTTGGAGACAATGTCTCTGTCAAAATACCTTTTCAGTAAGAGGATGTAGGGTGCAATTCATCTTCTGATCTCAGCTAAAGGCAGTCAGCTTGGTTGTAGAGGAGCGCAGTAGGCCAAACATCTGCCCTTTTTGCTCTGTGTATTTTCAAGTACTTAATGGCTGTAGTACAGCTACTCCTGGAAGCCAATCCAGAGTTATAAACACGGTATCACTTAAGTTACAGTGTAGGAGAGCCACACTCTAGAAGATAATCACCTGAAGAGTAAATCCTCCTGGGTTAAGGAAAAGAGTTGTATGCAGAGCTAAATGAATAATTCATGGAAAATAATTTTTTCAGCATGTAGAATGGCTTGAGATTCTCTCAGCTGTGTATTAATTATTCAAATGTTTCTGAGAAATGTTTTTCTTAAACTTTAGTGTAAATATTAGAAATTTGAGCTTGATTTTTCCAATAGTTGATTTAGAAGACTGTGTGGACTTCCCAGAGCTGAACTGTTTGGTACACAAGCACCTATGTGAGTATATTTGGTGTAGATTTAAAACTTGTTTTCAATAAAATCTCAGTCTAATGAAACTTAAAAACTTCCTCTTCACGAACTATGTTTCTATAGTAAAGCACAACAGCTTTAATTTTTTATGAAAGTAAGCATCCAGCACAGTATAGTATGACTGAAAGTAATTCATTTGGAAACTCAAATGGATCTTTAAATACTTTTTCCTGCATAATTTACACAGCTCGATTTGCGTGATACTAATCACTACTTGTTAGTGTTGAATTTATATTACTCAACAGGGGGATATTTCTTTGTTCCTTCGCTTATAAGTTGTAATTATCCTTCCATTGCTACATGCCAGTATCCAAGTGGTTTTAGGATTGTACATTAAATACACATATATTTGCGTAATGTGACACAGTCTTGCCATAAAAAAAATCCCAAACTGTAACACAAACGAAGTCATACTGCTAGGTTTTCCTCATTGGTACAAAAAGGAGGAAAAAGTGTCATTGCCTTGATAGTTACATATCAGGATGCTGGAATGTGTGAGAAATACAGAAGGCTTGTGTAATTTTGGGTATTTTTTCTGGCTGCTATGAGGCCCTTTGTAGAAAATGTTTATCAGATCACTGTCTGAAGTAGTGCCACAGCATGAACTCACAGACCCGAGTACTGGTGATGGGTGGACTATCTATTTGAAATATAGTTTTGACACATATATGTGATGATTTACATGAGAGATGGAAATATGTTATTAATGTCCTTGGTAAGTTCCATTCAGGTAAGTACATTTTGCTTGCTTTGCCAAAGTAAGTACAGTTTGCTTACCTTGTCATAGTTCTTCCTCTAATTTCAATCAGATGAAATTAATCAGCAGTTTCCTGTAAAATCTATTATGTGCTGATTCTGCAAATGCGTAATTTCTGTTGTGTTGTATCCCACAAAGGGCTGCATTTCAGTGATGGTTACAGTAATACATCTGGAGAGGGACATGGGCTATCTACACCGGGAAAGGTGCTGTATAAACCTAAAGTGATGTTGCTACCTCCTTTCTCCTGCTCTGTTACTAGTTCTGTGTTCAGTGCCCTATTTTCGCCTTCTAGTCTGTGACTCCTAGCCGTTAATCTCTGATGTGGATTTCATTTCAAATACTTTTTGAAAAACTAAATGCACTACAACCACAGTATTTCTCTTATCTGTCACAGCAGTAGTATCTTCAAAGAACTCTAGGAGCAGTTGAGCATAACCTCCCCTGCCTAAATCTGTGCTGGCTATCCTTAATCATACTGTGTTCTCTCAAGTGCTCTTCAACCTTGTGCTTTATTTTTCTCCTTCAATTGACTTCAGTTAAACTTAGGCTGTGTATGTGGAGTTTACATGAAGATTAGGCATGGGTGAACAATGTTATCAGCAATCTTCTACATGAGGAACAACGAAAAAGAAAAAAGGTTCTCCAGCTTGGAAAAAAAAAAGGTGGCTGAGGGAGCTTATGACAAAGATCTGAGTGAAATTGAGAGGATTAATAGGAAACGATAATTCATGGTCTCTTCCACTGCAAGAATTAGGACACACCAAATGAAACTAGCATGCAGCAGATTGAAAACGAAAGGAGCTGGTTATTAACAGAACCTGTAATTAAGCCGTGGAATTTCTTGCTGTCAGATTTTATGGTTGATAAAGTTTATATAGGTTCAAGGTAAGACTGGACAAATTTATGCAAGAGAAATCTGTCAAGGTCAAATGGCAAGGAACTGAAATGTGAGGAATTCCTCAGAATACAAATAACAAGGAACTATCACGAAGTGTTAGCCCTGTATTTTTAACTATATGTAGATTGACATAGGTTTTGGACTGTAGTTTTCACAAGAATAGAAGTTTAAAGTGGCCAAAGTGTTAGCTAAAATTCACTGTTCGGCTTAGTGCCCAACATGTTTTGCATTTTTGCAGAAATTTAGCATTCAGACAACCTGGGCATGGATTGCAGACAGTTTGAAGTTATACTAGAAAATGCAAATGACTCCATTTTATCTCTGTCTCGAGTTTAGATTTTGTGATAGGTTGTGTTTTCTTGGTCTTAATTAATAGTTTATTTTTCAGAGCTATAGAGTTTTCTTTTTCCTGCTGAATGATTTGCCCTCATCCTCCTCGCAAGGGATAGAATTATCTAGATCCAGGTTGAAGAAAACATTAATTAAATGCATTAAAGCATTTAAAATTAAAAATTAAATGCATTCAAGCATTGGAACAGGTTGCCCAGGGAAGGGGTGGAGTCACCATCCCTGGAGGTGTTCAAAAAACGTGTAGACGTGGCACTTGAGGACATGGTTTAGAATGCATGGTGGTGTTTCGTTGACGGTTGGACTTGATCTTAGAGGTCTTTTCCAACCTTAATAATTCTGTAATTATACAATAGGCTTAGTGATAGAATAAAGTCTACAAAGACAGTGTTTTGAGTTTCTTGTCAATGAATCTCCTTATATAAGAAGTTTTAAAATTTCCTTAAATTTCATCACTAAAGGTAGCATTACAAAGCAGAGTATGTTTACGGTGTTAGTGTGTGCCTGTCAGGATATCAAAATCTGAAAATATAAGAGCATAATCACTTCCTATTTGCTTGTTTGGACTTTCAAGCCAGCACAGTAATTTAAATATTTTTTTCCTGGCGACGTACAACATGTTGTGATTGGTTTTATCTTTTTTGTTCCAAAAATTGTTATTGGGAAATATAAAGAGGTAGCAGAGTTGGCATGAGATTGCCAGAGCTGACCTGGCAACAGGGTTAACATTCTCACAGAATGGGAAGAGAGAGAGACAACAAAAGAGATTCTTCTGTGCAGATAATATATTCAGTTTTACTCATCTTAAAATCCTGAATCAGAAAAAGAAGTGGTTAAGAAAGAAAATAAGCAAAACATCATGTACTACTATCTCAAAAAAAAATAGTTGAAAACGTTAAATAAACAATATAGCTTGGGCTCTGAAAGTAATATTGATTAAAACTGGCCGTCCTCTAGCTGTGGAAAGATTGCACGTGTTGAGTTTTTTTTAAAGTATTTTATAAAAGAGCTGATTTTAATGGAGAATTCATGAATTTAAGTACATGCCCAAGTAATTTAGCGCAGCATAGTCTAGAACCTGAGCTGTACTGGTAGCTTGGCATTTCTAATTCTATATAGCCACTGAATACCTGAGCTGTTAAGTCAGCTTTTGAAGTCCCAATGCACTAGTATGGGAAATAAAAGTAATAATAATTAGAGATTATTATTAATGTAGTGTTAGAGTAGTAATACCATTTTGCTCAGCTAGAATTTTTCCTCTTCGCATTTATGTTTCAGAAAGATATTTATGTGGTTGAGTTAGTCAGAAACGTTAACAAGAAATTAACTTTAAAGTCTCATGCCCGATAACTGACACTGAGAAAGGATAAGAATAACTATAGCTGGGCCCTACTGGATTGATCTGATGGCAGCTTAATGTAGGCAAATATTTTTCTTGGTGTCAGTGGACACTAAGTGAAGCCTGAGACAGTTTCTGACTAATCACAGCTACCAATCACAGTGTTCAAATTCGGAGCAGCGATGAAACTGTTTTTGCTCACTCTATCAGAGTAGAGAAACGTGTAAATCTAAATCATTGAATGTTTTTATGTAACAAATGCATTCATGGAAATCAGAATTTGCTCACTGACAAACTGCAAGTATGAAATGCAGCTGTCTTCCTCAGAGAAGTTATTCACTGCGCATTGTTCAGTCAGCTCTAGCAATTTATTAACATTAATTGAAGAATCTTTAAACAGAAAATAGAACAAGTCTTCATATTAATCACATGAGATGCTTTATTTTGGTTGTTTGTATCAAGTCACATCAAAGTAATGCTTCAATCTCATTTTACAAAATGTGGATTGCAACATACACCACAGTATAGGGATAATTTCTGGAGACAAAAAAGTATATTCTGAAACACACTGAAGGAATTAATAGGTTTTAGTTGAAATTGGTCAGTCTGGTAGGGAGACGTGGTTATGATGGGGAAAGGACAAGAATTATCCCAGGAATTCTCCGTGGTTACTGAGAGCACAGACAGGGACAAAACACCCGCTGTGGGACAAAATCAGACACTCCAAGGGGATCGAGCAGAGGGCTGAGAAATTAAGAGTTATTTGATAGCTTTGGTCGGAGAGTAGAACAAATATACCTAAGAGAAGATAAAAGAGAACAGCAGGAAAATAAACATAGATGTATAGATGTTCCTGTATAGCTACGTATTTCACGTATATTACAGTGCAAAAGCATAGAGCTGGCTGTAGTTATAAACAGGAGTCCTGATTCCCAATAGAGAAGAGTGCCTTTTTTTAAAAAAAAAATTTTTTTTTGAGTGACTTTTTTTCTGCTCCTTTGACAGTGGAATAAGGTGCCTGATAACTTGTGCTATTCCAGCATTCAAGGTCTACAGAATAATTTTGAACATTTGGTCCAATCGTTTTTTTAATTAAGCACTTTAAAAGTTCAGTGAGACTGAATAACAACATTGAAAGAGTGAAAGTTTTAAAATGAAGTGACAATTATTCATGGGTCATCCCTTCTCAGATTTCATTTAATGAAAGACCCAATAAAAGCACACATTGTAAGGTGGTTCATTTTTTATAATTTCTTTAACTTTTTTAGCTCATTTTTTAAAATTAAAAGAGTCATTAAGAGACTAATTTTGAGATTCCCTCCAGAGTTTTCTTAATCAGGCACGTTTTATTCTGTCTGTGGTAGCCGTGCATAAAGAATCGCTGAGTTAAAGTAGTTAAATACCAGTTTAAGTATACACCTCTGACTGCGTAGCATTGAAAATACACATGTGCAGAACTGAAGTGCATTGGTAAATTTGGTCTACAACATAATACTGTTAAGAAAGTAACAATACTATCATTAAATTAACTAAATACTCTAGGAAATTGTCTTCTGATGTGATAGCATTTCGTTTTGATTACCTTAAATCTTTTCTAGGATACTGCAATAAATGTGATTTTAATTTTTAGCTGTTTATTGGTCAAATACAGTGTTCATTCACTTCTTCCTGTTTTAAAATGCGTAATTTATCATTCCTTACAAAAAAATGGGCTGTATTCTTCTGTCTCCTCTGTTGAATGAGAAGCTGAAGCAGGAAACAGTACCTGGTTGAATAGGGCAGAAACCATGGATTTCTATTTCTGTATCCACTGAAAAATTGTGGATTTTAGCATGCTTTTGATTTTCAAAGCTTTGTGAATGACAGTGAAATTTGGGTTAAGAGTGCTGACTGAGCTGCAAGTGCTTGAGCTTGCAATTCGGAAAGTTACTGAGAAAATCCCCTACCTTAATAAGGCATGAACAGGACTCTGGCTGTTCCTTGGCCTCATAATCCTCTCCACTATTTCATGAAAACTAGTCTGTTATCTTTATTTGGTAGTTTAAGTTCTATGTCAAATACATTCATTTCAGTCCTTTAACGTGATAAATTTCAGTTTTCCAATTTACCAAGAATTACTGGCTGATATGCAAAAAAATCTTCATTTAGATAATGAAAAATATGTATTGTTCAATAGTTCTGTCATCTTCCCAGTATCAGACAATATTGTGTAGTATACTGGTACCACAGGATGCACCAGACTCTGTAATGGAGTCTTAAATAGAATGGAGTTTATACCAATGAAATATTTCATTAAGAACAGCAAGCAGGATGCTGTGGCTGTGTGCAGAGTTCAGTTACTTGGTAGAAGAACTTTACACACTGTGAAACTGCCTTGGTCAGAGCTAAAACCAGAAACCACAGTTATAACTGTGATTAAATTGCATTACGGTTAAAGAAGTGGCTCAAAATCCCCTTGAAAATTCTGCAGAGGTACTAAATGGTATACAAAATAGTGTCACTGGTCTAGCTTTTGCCGAGATATAGGTTGGAATCGTAACTCTTCAGCATTAAGCCTTCCCAAGTACTAGATAATGAAACAGAGACATGGAATTGTTACAGCTGTGACAAGTAAAACAATGGAGCAAATGCCACCAGTGTGTGAGGGAGTAGACGCATTATAAGGACAAACGGTCAAGTTTGAAAACTTCCTTTGTCTGTAGAAACCCAGATCTAAGTGACTTTCACTGGGACTTTGAATTTAAAAAAAGAAAATCCTTTGAAACAAGATTACAGAGTTCTTATAATGACAGCTTCAAAGCAATTGTGAAATACACGTCGTCCAAGACTAGAGTTATACATACAAACAAGAAAACACTTAGTATACCTGAATAGAATGATCTGTAGTCTACCTTAAAAGAATGCAAGGAGCAAGGTAAATCAGTTCATCTTTCTAGGTAAGAAACTGGCTCTTCAAATTGCTCAGCTCCCTACTGTTTCTCTGAGAGTGATAGAAATATGCCCTTTTTCTGTTGAAGCCTCATGGAAGCTGTTAAGTATTCAAGAAGGGTTGTTTGGCCTTTCTTTAACCTGGTTAGTAGTTTGTAGAATAGAAGTTGAATTCAACTAAATTTTTTTTGCTCTTTGGACTACGTTTGCCACCATCTTAATATCCACTGCTTAATCAATATCATAGAATCATAGAAAGTTTTGGGTCGGAAGGGACCCCTAGAGGTCATCTAGTCCGACCCCCCCGCAGCGAGCAGGGACACCGCTAACTAGATCAGGTTGCTCAGAGCCCTGTCCAACCTGGTCTTGAATGTTTCCGGGGATGGGGCCTCCACTACCTCTCTGGGCAACCCGTTCCAGTGTTTCACCACCCTCATTGTAAAGAATTTCTTCCTTGTATCCAGCCTAAACCTACCCTGTTTGAGTTTAAAACCATTACCCCTCGTCCTGTCACTGCTGTCTCTACTAAAAAGATTGTTCCCATCTTTCCTACAGGCTCCCTTTAAGTACTGAAATGCTGCAATCAGGTCTCCCCGCAGCCTTCTCTTCTCCAGGCTGAACAAGCCCAACTCTCTCAGCCTGTCCTCATAGGAGAGGTGCTCCAGCCCTCGGATCATTTTTGTAGCCCTCCTTTGGACCCGCTCCAACAGTTCCATGTCCTTATATTAATATATTAAGGGTGTAAAAAGAGCATTTGGAGTTTTGAAGATAGAAGCTTAGTGCTCATGAGCGATTCTGTTCAGGGGTGGCAGGGGTGACTTTACCCTGCCTCCCACACCCCCTCTGCTCTCCCGCTGGTAGCTATGAATGTGCTACATAAATAAGCACATCTATATCTTGCCACAGTGGTTCTACATTGATGCTAGAGTACAGAAGTTTCTGCATCAGCAGCCTGGGATCATAATAGACTGCAAGGTAAATTGAAAGCTATTCACTTTCCTTTAAACTGCTGTGTTTGGGTCCTGATGTTCTTCACAAACAATTAAATTTAAAACCATCTCTGGGAGATTTCGCTCTCTTCCATAAATGAGTTAATAAGAATTTTCAATTTCTTTATGTAAGTCTTAGGCAGAGCTGGAAGCTATGAGAGCAAAATTGCGCTTTGTTGTGTGTAACTCAATGCAGTGTGCCTCTCCAGCCCACTGTGGTCTCTGGAACATGGAAGGGAGGCCGTTTCCCCATCCTCTCCTCTCCTTCTCCAGTGTCTGAACTTTAGGTGGACCCTCCAATGCTGGTAGGATTGACTCGGTATATAATGAGATCATTGCCATTATTTGAATTTCTGTAATAGTTTTGGGAAATGGAGCAGGTGTCTGCTAAGAATACTTATTGTCTGCCTTCTGAGCCCTTTTGTTAATACTTAGCCTATGCAGAGATTAAAAAAATGCATATTTTTCACCTGGGGCATTATGTTTTACTTAATGTACTGCGAAGATTCTTCTCTTACTCTGAAATGTCAGACGGTGGTCTTTGTTAGGTAACAGACCACCAGGCTTTGAGGACTCAGTAATTTGACTGAGCGTGTGACAAATTTGATTTTCTTACAGACATTTCAGGAATGCTTTTTATCTGAAAGCCAGTCAGAAGGTTTGTTGGTTGATTCGGTGTTACGGTGCAAAGCAACAGCTAATTAGACATTCCTTTTACTCTTACAGAGATAGCGTTTGCATCATTTGCTCTGATCTTTTTCTTAATGTTTAATAAATTCTTGGCTGTTACACTTTTATTCGTTAACTTCAATTTTGAAAAGATCGACTCAGCTTTTTCAGGTGTGTATATGAACATGAAAGAATGGAGCCAAGAAGCATGATTCTTTCAAGTCACAATCCCAGATGCTTCCAAACTAATCCAAGGATGATCATTATCCTGCTGTAGTAATCTAAGTACCTTATTGCCAGGATGCTTGCTAGAACTGCAGTTAGAAACTCTGAGTTGTTAGCCTAAGCTGTGCTCTGCTTCTGTATTCTTGGTTGAGAGCATTTCACGTTTTCCCTATCAATTTTGAGAATCTCCTTGATTAGGCTAATGATGTTCAAACGCCCTTTAAACAGAGACAGTAACTTTGTGCCTTTCCTCTGCTTTTTTTCAGTACATTGGTTTAAAATATTTTCTGGGGCTAAGAGAATGCCTGAGACCAAATATACAATTAAAAATATCAGTGTTTTGGAAGTGTGGGATAGTGTCAGACAAATCTTTGGAGGTGGGTTCTAGTGCCAACAACTGCTATGCAGAAATGCCTTGGGTTTACTTTGGTAGGCAAATTCTATAGTAATCCCTAGGAGTAACTCTCAAAAATACTTGGTTTTAGCAGCTTCTTTCCCCTCTTGTTTTGTGATTTTGTAATGTTTATGTGCATTAGTGAAATGTACAGAGTACACCAGCAGCTGATGTGGAGAGAGAACTCTCCTGTCTGAACTAGCAGCAAAATAGTACCAGATCAGACAACGAGCATGTGTTTCGAGAATGTAACTCTAGAGAGCCAGTCAAACAGATCCTTGGTACGGTCTCTGTTGATCATCGTTCTGGAAAAAACTAAAAATAAGTTTAAAATGTTCAGGATTTAATAGCAGTAGTATATGAGGAAACAATCTTTGATCTTGTTTGATGGAACCTGTAGTGGTTTGTCATTATGATAGGATCCTGTAGTAGGGTAAACACCATGAGCTGCCTTAATGTCTACGTATATGTAATAGATACTTAAGCAACATGCACATGTATATATTTATTGACCCAGTCTTCCAGCTCATTAAACACAGCTGCTGCTTACTATCAGGAGAAAATGCAATGAAAGTCATTTGAAGAGGGAGGTGATTGGTTGTATTAAATCCACCATGTGTTGTTTATTTTGCTTCATAAAAGAGAAGCCATTTTCTTGCAGATGTTTGCCAAAAACCAGTCATCACTAAGTGGGGTGAAGAGAGAAATTGATAGAGAAGTGTAATCTGATATAGCTGGTGGGAGAAAAAGCCTTTTCCAACGTTGCTGGATAATACTAGGTATCCTGTCAAAAATGTAGAGGAACAGTAGAAGGGGCTTACCTGAACTGTCTATTTTCAAAAGCATTTTGATTTCCAGCCTACATTGACAGTGAATGGCTATTAATATTAGTTTTATGTCCTCTAATTGCCCAGCTGCTTGTAGGGGAAATATAGACTAAAGTATATGTTAAGAACCTAGCTCCTATTCCTTTTAAAATCATGCTGAGGTTTCTTATTCCATGAAAATTTCCCACCGCATTCCTGAAGTTGCCTTGTCATATGTCCTTGTGAACTGTTGCAGTTGATGACATTATGTGAAATGTGTATCTCACGTGTAATATGAAGGGTCTGAAGGGAACTGGCTGTTATCTCTCCTTGGTGAAGTGATTTAACTTTGCTGTGCATCAGTTACTTCCTGAAGACCCAGCTGAGGTGTTTGGTTTTTTTTTTAAATGGGAATTTTAATTTTCAAGTCAATGTTCAGGAAATTTTCTGAGGTTGTGGATGCAGTTTATTTTTTTCACTTTTTTAACAGAGAGAAATTTGGAAAGAGATCTACCCAGGAATGCTGTACTAGTCACTATACTTCATTCAGTGTCCATGAAATCAAACAAAATAATTAATGCTGACTTCTCTCATGGAACTGAGTATTTCATGAAGCAAGGTGTAATTTACAGGTGCAGTTGTATATCTGAAAGAACAGTCTACAGCTGAAACAAATTAATTTAATGCTGCAAAGAATGGGCAAGAGAAGCCTGTCACTCTTCCTACAAAAACAGGACAGTGAGTATGTCCTTTTTGAAAGGTGATGCTCAATGCTGCCCTACATTTTTACTTGATCTTCCTCTGCCCACTTTACATAGTCACTCACTAAAGAACAGTGTAAAAATTGTAATATGCTTAGACTAATAACTGCCAAATTCAGAGTGCTGTCACTAGCTAGTAAGAATGACCTCCAGATATACTATCATGTGCAATGTTACACAATGGATGATAAATGTAACTTTAATGCCAAATTCTTTATATGCCGGAATGTAAAGATAATTTTCTGTCCTATTATTTTAACTAGTCTGCAGACGCCTGTATCTGGTAGAGGAATGGGAGAACAATCTCTGCAATCTTTCATATTTGTAAAGATTTAGAAGATATTTGGTTTCACTTATTTTCCATTTAAAAAAAACCACAAAACACCAAACCCCAAGTTGTTAGATACCTGAAGTTCTAACAGCGATGCTTCTCTATGCTCCTAATGCTTATAAAAGCAGAGAAGGCGAAATGCCATCAGCACCAGAGCGGCGCGCAGGCTACACATCATTTATACAACTAGACATTATGTCGCCAGGATGTTACAAAGAAGCAGCTGATTGAAGCATTAATGTGTCTTGAGTCCTTCTCACTGAAAGACACAAGGTCACTGCACTGGCTTAGTGAATGAGAGGTTGATATCTGTTGTCTTTCCATCCTTCTTGCTCTGAGCGTGCCTTAATCCACTGACTATAGTACTTCAAGTTTTTTGGAGGGGAGTGGAGGTGAAAACAGCCTAAAGAAATGAATATTTATGTGCATATTTCTGTAATTTAAATTCACTCATTGAATCCAGCTAGTACATACAGCTTCCACCAGTGGGAGGATCAAAATCTGTAGAAGTGCAAATACTGCTGGTGAGAAAGCTCTCTTCGCTAAAATAAAAAGAAATGGAAGGAAACCTTGTGGTTAATGATGATGAATATTATCAAAATGAGTGCATTCAGAGGAAACACATACTCTTAAATGCTCTGTATATATTATCCTCCTGTTTTTCTTTCATGGCAAAAATGATAAACAAAGGAAGAAGCATACCGATGCTGCCTAATGTACAGCTACATATCTTTATCCTAGAAATACTGTTATTTCTCTTTTGTAATGATCATTACTTAGCTATAAGAAATAGGTGGCAAGTCCATTTTGCTTACATCGGAGAAAGTACAGATGTGGTAAAGGAGAAAATGTATTTTATACTAGCTTTCCTGTCTTTAGTCTTTAATTAATTGCACTTAAACCAGTCATCAAAGAGAGAACGATAAGATTTTACTCCATAATACATGAAGTGATTTTCATTAAAACTGCAGACCAAAGCTGGGCTGGGCCATGAAGCCCCTGATGCTACCATGGCCCGGGGAGAGAAAAAGCCAGTAGCCTGACGGCTATCCTGGGGACGCTTTGGACAGCTGAAGCTGTCTCTCCTGACCCGTCATAGTCACGGCACTGCTGACAAAGGGTAGCAGCAGTCTGCTGGTGTGCAAAAATCCAGAAGGGTTACGGCGAGTGATTATCAAAGGATAGCTAGAAACTCTGCTGAGCTTACACTGATGCCTTGAACATTTCTCTCTCTCAATTTTTATTTATTGTCTACGTATTTAGTCTATCTAATGAACAACCTCAGTATGTAACCTCATAATGAAAACATTACAGAATATTTCATGCTTAATTGGAGCTGAATTTGTCTCTTTGTTTAACCAAGACACACATTTATAGGGTTATTAGAAAATAATGCATCCACCGTATATTTTAAAATAATTGCCTGACATTGATTTTGAAACTATGAAAATTATCAGAGAATAACAATAATGATGTTATTGATAATGCATACTTATTAATACTGTTACTTTTGTCATTAGTGACAATTCCTAGGAGCCATAGTTTTGAATTAAGCCTGTATGCTAGCTACTATATAAAATCAGTTCAAAAACACAGCCCTTGCCTCATAAAGCTTATGATCTAAATATATGATAAGGGATGACAAGAAGATGTGGCTGTAGGCATAACACATCCACAGTCTAAGTTTTATTAAGTCGGAGGGGGGAGGGCATTGCAGCAAAGATGAAGTTTAAGGGAAAAAATGAGTGAGGGAGATGGACTTCATTTTTAATTGTTGCAAGCATGAAAGAAGTTGTAAAAGGGTCACTTCTAAAGTCAAGTACTGGGGCAGTGGACACTGATATCGTGCGCTGATCTGGAGTAGGTCACCTGCTAATTACTGAATATCGTCAGAACTCTTGAGCTCTGAGATCTACAGGGACTTTTCTGGTGACTGGCATAAACAGCCAATTAAAAGCTAGTTATTGCCAACCGTGGCAGGGTATATGTCTGGTAACATATCTGAGAAATCAGACTGGAGAACACTATCATATTCAGTAGCTATCTACTATCTTCAGTAGTCTTGTAATCTTTAATGTAACGTAGAATATACAAGCTACTCAAAAAATAAAAATATGTAGTAGCTGTCAGTTCCTGGCCTGACCCAAAAATCCATCTCAGGAAGGGTGGGGCTCATTAAGATAGACATATACGTAAGCTAATGATGTTGTCCTAGAAATCTGCTACTAAAGTGATTATAAAGCGATGTGACAAATGATTAAATTTCAAGCCCCTGATAGCGTGCATTGTCATAATAGATCCAGTAATCTTTCTGTCCTCAGATGGTGGATTTTCAAAGGTACGTTCATGCATGTGTCCCAAGGAACCATGTGGTCTCTGCTGCCACAGACCTGTGTTCCTTTCTGGGTTAGCTCCCACTGACACTAAAATTTGTCTACTTGTGCTGAGGCATAACTTGCATTCCAGATACCTGCCCCTGGAGACAGCACATGTCTTCAGGATGGTGTTCTGAGGTAGCCCTTGAAAATAACAGCAAGCACAGTTCTTAATTTAGCCATTGTCTTTATCAAACCTGTCTGAACGAGTGGTGCTGGGAGCCAAATACCCTATTGATTTACAACATAGCAACAGTGGAAAGATCGGGGAAAAAAACACAGCACAGTGGATTTCGAAAGGCAAAAAATAATACTGTACCAGGATCTTTTAAAATTCTGAGTAATGTGTTTTTTCTTCGGTTAGAATAGACATTCTGACACCAAACCAAGTCATCTTGGTAAAGGTCCTCCTGAAAGAAGTGCTTCTAAATGTAGATGAGAAAAGCTGTTCTTCATGAGGTATTCTAATTTTTAAATGATTTCCCAAAGCATCTCAGTTTGCAAGAGTTTTTGAAGAAAATGTACGTACTGAAAATGTGCAAAATGAGAAACGTAATTTTCCAAGTAATTGAATCTAATTATGCTTTGCATCACACAAGCAGAATAATAATTAAATCAGAAAAATAGCAGGTAAAACAAACATTCTTGTATTTAGAACCGTCTGGGTGGGGGTTTTTCCTATTGTTTTAAAGTTTGCATTACAATAAAAGAAAGGTAATATCAGAAGTTGAAATGCTCAATAGATGTATGTTAATCACTTTCAAATTAAAGATAGACCTTAGAGTAGATTATATAATAATAATTAAAAAATCTATATTCATTTCGTATCTGTCTAAACTGATGTATAGTCACAGGCTTTTAATGGGTCCAAAGTCCTTGGACTCTTCCAGACTTGAAGTAACTGAAATGAATCTGACTGAAGGGTTTTCAAATGGATTTGTGGAGGTTTCAGGAGTTTCCTGTTGTTCTTATGTATTATGATGCTTGCCAGCTGTCATAGTCTGAGACAACAATAATTCAGTAAATCAAAAGTTACTCATTAAGCATACTTTGTTTTCTTTTATAATATTTCCTATTTTTGCTAAGTAGGAAAGCATGAACTTTTCATCATGAAAAATCAACATGACCTTTTAGAAAAATCGGGTGCAAGCATTTCAGCATTTGGATGTTCTGGCATTTTAATAAAAGACCAAATGAATTTTAACACATAATAGATCTTAAAATGTGAACAGTAACATGAATTGCTTTCCCTCACTTGACTTGAAATTTATTCATATACTTTGAAGTGACCATAAGAGTTGACCTAAGTATTAATAAAAAAGCTTGACCAGGAAAAAAACTGTGAAATTTTATGTAAATTCCTTTTTGTTAATTCCTTAAACACTCCTCAGCAGTATATAATATATAATGATTGCTGTCAGTAATTTTAGATTTTATTTGGTGTTTGCAAGCGATGAAGAAATGTTTTTTCTAATAGAATGTAAAGTATGTCATTGACTGTTTAAAAAATCTTAGGATTTGGAGCTGATGTGATGGGCAGGATCATTACAGATACCGCTGAGTGTATGTTGCTAGCAGTATACATGAAGCATGGAAGAACCATTGCAGACTGCTTTAATTGTATAAATGTCTAGTAAATGTTACCACAACGGTGGCGGGAATTGTTGATTCCCAAAGGATTATGGCCTAATAAGAAAAACCATTAAGCACAAATCTGACTTTAACAATGTGGCTTGACCAGCTGGTATCAAATATAGCTGCTTAGCTGAGCAAAGGTGAGAACGTATGTCCTGGTTTTGGCTGGGATAGAGTTAATTTTCTTTCTGGTAGCTGTGTAGTGCTGTGTTTTGGATTTGGGATGAAAATGATGGTGGTAACGTTCTGATGTTTTTAGTTGTTGCTAGGCAGTCAAGGACTTTTCAGCTTCTCATGTGGCCAGGTGCCTGGGAAGCTGGGAGGGGACACAGCTGGGACAGCCGTCCCAAGCTGGCCAAAGGGATATTCCATACCATACGGCGTCATGCCCAGCGTGTAAGCTGGGGGAGTTGGCTGGGGGGGCAGCAACCACTGCTCGGGGATGGCCTGGCTATCATTCATCGGGTGGTGAGCAACTGCATTGTGCATCACCTGTTTGTATATATATCAGTCTTATTATCATCTCTTCCTTTGCTTTCCTAATTAACTGTCTTTATCTCAACCCACAAGCTGTTATGTTCTCCCATTCTCCTCCCCACCCCACGGAGGGGAAGGAGGGGACTGAGCGAGCAGCTCTCTTGTGTTTAGTTGCCGGCTGGGGTTAAACCACAACAACATACTTGTATGCATTGCTGGACTGGAGTTTGAGAGAGGAATGAATTCTAGCAAAGGAGTTCATCTACGCTGGACCAACACACTTCTGCAGTTTTTAGGTAGAACACCTTATCTGATAGTTGTTTGAATAAATGTTGAATACACTAAATACCAAGAATTTTTATGTTTTAAAATCTTTTTTTTCTTCAGCTGGGCGTGTCTCAGGTTACCTGTTCATAGCTTAAAAGCATTTCAAGTGACTGGGTGAGGCATTTAGGATTCATGTTTCTGGCACACTGAACTAAGCTGTAGTTGAAACTCAGAGGAGTAAGCTAGAGCTTCTTCCTTGCTCCTTGATTGCTTAGAAGCCTCTCTTCGGAAGCAGAAATCACACGTACTGTTTAAAGAACATGTGCTGTGGATTTTAGAGAATCAAGAACAAATTAATTGAAAAACACTGATTCTTTTTTTCCTCACATCTGTGAGGTATATAGCATACATTGCATAAGTTTAAGTATAGGTACGGGGTAAAAGTTAAACTGTAAATAATAACCTTTGGTAATGTCTTTTATTTACTAAAAATGTTCTAAACTCTCAGGGGATAATTGATAGAGCCTCGATTTCCCTTTATTCTCTCCGTGCTGTAGGGATTGCCTATCTTTCAAAACAAAATTTCCACCATTTTAGTTTACTTCAGTTGTGGAAGAAAGAAAACAGCATTTCCATAGGTACCGCTTCATTGTTACCCTTTCCAGATGGCACAGAGCGCCTTCCTTCAGAGAAATTCATGTCAAAGTAGTTACAAGTCTTATGCACCAACAATGCATTTTTGTGTCAGCAAAATATCCTGACAACTGGAGGAAATGGTTATATTTGAGGATATTCTGAGGAAATAACCTCTGCAGTAAATTTTCCGTTGTGCTGGCTCAATCTGACTGTTTGCACTTCAGGAAAATCCGGCTGGTTTATGTAAGCACAGGCTTTGTACTGGTGCAGTGCATCGGCATCTGGCTCGGTACCTGTCATTACCTGGTTTTTGCATGGTCTGGTTTTCTCCTTTGTCAGAGGGTAAGGTGCAGGTTACGTTCTGTGTCACCCAAAGCCTGCTGGTTGAGTCATGCGGCGAAGCTATCAGTCCTGCCTCTTACATCTGCGGCAATTCTACCCAGAGGAGATGTTGCAAGACAGTGAGTCCCCAGTGGGATGTAGTAGAATGGAAGCAGATGGTGAGCTGAAGAAAATTTCAGGGGAGGATTACATTTTCCAGTTACTGTCTTTTTGATTTCACTGTTATTGTCTGATGAATTGTGTCAGATCTGATCCTTCAGATTGAAAAGCTGCTTCTCAATGAGCTCCCAAATGTACAGATAAAGTAAATGGCTGCTGCCAATGTACTCTTTCAGAAACTTATTTTTTTAAATGCATATTAAGAAGGGCATCTCATTTTGTCATGTCTGCTGTGTGATTTTTGCCTTCAGCTGAGGATTTTTTTTTCTGTGATAGTTTATTGTGGTGACTTAGGTTTTTAGTAGGCTTCTGTGTTTTGATCCATAATGATATTATACCTGTGTTACTTGTAATTTAGTCTTGGACAAGGCAGGCAGAAAGGCTTTCTCTTGCCCTGGCTTATTTACACAGCTGTCCTTTGGCTTATGTGTAGTCTCTGATTAACACTGGGATCTATATAACCCTGTTTGTACGTGAGACTAGGAGAGAAGGGAGACGTCCAGTGTTGACGCTGATCCATTTGGTGCACAAATTGGAACATCTTCACTGTAAGAATACACGGTGCTCTAGAACCCCTGCGGTCTTTTGTTGTTTTGATCTTTGTGCCAGTTTCTTTCTAATAAAACAGTTATTGGGCTAGGGAGGAAGTAGAGGACATTTATTTTTCCACAGACTAATGTTTTGGACAACAGTTGGGATAGGAGATGCTTTGCCTTTATGGAGCAGAGGGATGTAAATCCTGCTTTCCCAATTCTTCGGTGTCCCATGCAGTACAGTTGGCACCACTGCCTCATCCCTCTTGCTTTTTTTTCTTGTTTCTTAAATAAAAATTGTTTTGATTGAAAAGCAAATATTTGCCAAATTGTATCATACTTGTGCAATAGACTGAAACAATGTTTTTAATTTTAAAAAAGTACACAAAACCCCTCCAAACTGTTTGCCTTCTAGTAATAACAATGAAAAAGTTCACCCAGCCACGACTTGCAAGATAATCTGCTAAAGTGAGGACACTTGCTTTGCCAATTCTAAGCAAGGACGTGACCTCCCACAGTAGCTCTCGTTCAAGACCATGCGGGTGCTTGTTGACAGCATCAAACCTACCACACGCTGAAAGGGCAACGCTGTGTTTCCAAGACCCTATGGCTAAAATATTAGAAGCTGTGGTACTCAAAATATGAGTAGCTGTGACCAAGATGAACAGTTTTCCTAAAGTTGGTGTGAAAATAAAGATTGTGCAAAATGATCAGCTCTCAGCCGAGTGGAGCCTGAAAAGTCTGTATTGGTCCAAACTCAAATTCAACTCGTGAATGAGAAGTAAACATTTCTATATTGCCTGGGAACTCCCAGACCTTTCAGTCCCTGATTATTTTTTCTGATTATTAATTATTAATATTTTACATGATTAAAATTCAAGAGAACTAAGAAACATCAGGGTACTAATTACAAAGAAAAAATTTTCTGTTCAATATAGAAGTGTGAAATTTTTTCTTCGTTGTTTCATCCTCTCCATCCACAATCGAGGACTGCATCTGTTCTCCTTCCAGCCGTGATTCCGTGCTACAGATGCAATAATAGCCAGAGAGGATTACTGAACACACAAACATTATCTGCATCCATCTTATCAATAAATCTGTCATGAGCCAATTTGATGCAATTACGTAGAGGTGCCCTTTCTATAACACCAGTAGGTCACTTTAATGTGCAACTTCAACTTTAAAATACTTTAAAATACCTATGGCAAAAAAAGGGAATAAAAACTTATATTCAGCAAAAAGATCTTCTCTAAATAGTCATTAAAGAGAAGGCTGATAGTTTAACTTAAAAAATCAGCAGTAGAAAATTTTTCATATAAATGATGCAAAATCAGGACTTAGATCTTGGCTGTAGTTAAGCCCCCCCCCCCAGCTATGGCCAAACGCTGTTGTGCCTACCCCCATTATGAGATGTTGCTAGAGTTAATAGTAGTTTTTTGTTTCCTGTTACAAAATGATCATTACTAATTTGATGGCTAAGTGTAAACAGACCTTTTCTGTATCATTCCTTTCTATACGCTTATATTATGTTCAGTCTTATTTTTGTTTTCTCTCAGTTACATGCTGCATGTTGATTTATTCCATTATAAAAGACGAGGTTATAAAGGAGTTTTGACCCTTTTGATTTGAATTGAGGTACAAAGAGCGAGCAAATCTAAATGAATTTGAAGTTTGTAGTAGGTCATAATGACAGTTTTCTGACTGCTTCCTTTTATTTAGTGTTGGCTTATTTGCTCAGGCTTAGAAACTCAAAAACATTGTAAATACATATGTAAATGTAATGAACTTTTTTTGACTGTTATGGCCCAGCTTCCTTTGGTATAATTTAAAAAATGCAGTTTCATATATTTATTTTATTTTCTTCCTGTACTGATGTTGCAGATAACTAGGTTATTTGAACTACCTGCTTTTGTTGCTACTGAAGTACTGTGGTTACGTATTTTAACATGCTTTGAAAGGGTACATGTTTAACACTTTTCAGGCGAGAATGTCTTAGAAGGATTGGAAGTTTCCAGCAGTTCAGAATGCTTGACTCAGCTGCTATGTGCTACTTTCCAGAGCCTAAGACGACAAGAGGTTCATCAGTTTTGAGGGAAAAACAGACTGTGGAATTCATATCTATACTTGTGAGAGATTGGCCAGATTACCACACAGCTGTATAGCCTTTTCAAAGGCTGCTGCTCAAGCAGCTACATTGCTGATCTCATCATGCAATTTTTCATCTGAAGAGTAGCAGTATGCTGGAGGAATGTAAGGAATTCTTTATGAAAAGGAGGATACAGTGAAAGAGAAAGTTTGGTCCCACAAACAGCCTGGTTGGGACAGCACGGTGAGGAAGAAATAGGAAATGGATTGGTAAGAAGGATTCGGAGCACAAGTGTCTCATTGTTATTTTCTTTGCAGAACAAGTTTTGATACCTGAAACATAATTAATGAAAAGCATGTAGATTATTAGCCTAGTAAGTAGCTTATTAGAATGATAGCTGTATAGACTTAACTATTATCTTCTTGTATAAGGGTAAATACTTTGCAATTCTCAACATCTTTCAACACGTGTGGAAATCATACCATAAATGTGCACATCATTCTGTGAGTATCAACTCTGCATTCATCCCACACTCTCGGAAAAGTTGTACATGTGCACCTACCCACAGAGACAATCCTATCTTACCCTACTGAAGTCAGGTAGATGGAACTGCATGTATGTCACCCTATATTTCCATGAAATGTGGTTGTAAAATGGAGATTCCATGGAAACAAGAAAAGCAAATTAGGATAACTACGCTTCGACAAGCACTGGAATTTAACAGTGTTTACATATAAATAGGTATATAGTTTAAACTTTGATTTACGCCTTTATAAATCATTGTCCAAACTATTGAGTCTGTTTCCCCTGGTTTGCATTATTCCTATAGGATGTAATTAATGAAAAAAGTATCTTGAGTTTATTCTCTATAAAGAGAATTTGGAGCTGCATATGGCCATTTTCGGAGTTCTTTCATGCATTTCTATGTTTCAGCAGCCTCCACACCCCTTAGGGTTTTCGATAGTTATATGTGTCTATTTGTTCCTCTCTAATGAAGCTATAATAAGGCACCAAATCTCTCAGAATCATTGTTTTGAAATGAAATACAAAACGAGTGCCATGTTGTGCTGTCGAAGCACTGTCAGCACTGTGTGATAAAGTAGCATAAATACGAATTACAGTAGCAACAGTTTTTTCTGCACAAAGGTAGGAAATATGACTTTTCTATGCATGTTTTTGATTTAGCGCAACTGCTGACTGAGCTGAAACTGCTCTGGGGATTATCCTACATTAATTTCGGCAATGGTATAGTAGCCATTGAGCTACTATCAGCTAGCTCTAGTAAAGTTAATGGCAGTAGGAAAAGCAAACTCTTGTCACATTTGGAAAAATATTGGGAAGTGAAATTAAATTGCTTATTTTTAAAACAGGCCGGAATGGTGAGAGTACAAGAATGTCCTGACAAGTCCCAGTGACCAGCCGTCACGGGCATTGGTGTCCCTGCTTCTGAGTGACTGCGCTTTCTGTAGACTGTTACGACATACATACCTCTTGAAATAGGGCTCAAAAGTTATGTTTCTAGCTTTTTCACTAAGTATGCAGAAATTCCACATCAGGATTGCAGCTATGTAATTCATTATTTCTGTCATCATCAATGATCTCATCTGAGTGTGTTCATTCCCCTTTCCCGCGCTTCTTAATGTGCACAGAAGAGCTGGGCCTGACTACTCAGAGCTGCCTTGTGCAATTCGAGGTAACACATCTCTGTTTCCCTCTCACTTTGAAAAATAAGGTTCTTTCAAAATCCTTAAGTAATGATATTGCTCTAAAAGAACCACATAATATTTTAGCAGCAGGACTCCTCTTAGTAGTGGTTTAATAGGTGTGGAAATAAAGGATTTAAAGTGACAGTGATTTATAATATTGCAGATAAATGCTGCTTCCACTCACCCCATGAAAACTGTTTCTCATAGAAACTTCTACATTGCTTTAAATAGTGTGGACTGACAGAAGTATTTTGATGTGTTTACATCTTTGTTTTTGGACCTACTAACAATAAATTTGTGAATTCTGTACATTTGTTTTGCCTATCCCAGCATTCATAAATTGTATAGATAAAAATCTATAAATTTTACTGTGCTACATTGTGCTATACAACATAAAACCAAAGACCAAAAGAAATTAGACCTCAACATAAACAAATACTTTAGGATTTTTCAGGAAGCTAGAAAAGATATATGATATTGATTACTTTAGCATTGATAAGAGTCTGTAACCTAAGTTTCTTGAGCCAGTATTTCTCTAATTACTATTGCAAGCGACAGAGATAGCACTGACCACATAGCAAATGAATGAATTGGTGGACTTCTTGAAATTTGGAAAGTAGTACTTTCATTGGTGTTTTTCTGTCCCCTCTCTGCCTGTTGTAGCATTCTCCTTTTCCGTTCACCAGGTTCACATAACTTCATGTTTGTGTACCTGTATTAACTTTAAAATTAAAGTTTATGTGCCCTTGTAAAGGGCATTAGTGTAAAATCAAAACAGATCCTCTAGTAAACATAATTTTGAAATAAATAAAAAGCAGCTTCAGAGGACCATACTAAAGCACATTGGTATAAAGAGTGAAAATAGGGAAAAAGCAATAACGCAACTTAACCCTCAGGAGACTAGAGTCAAGAAATAGAACTTAGCTGCAGTGGTTTATTTTGGGAAAACTTTTAAAATTTGTGCTGTTTATGACTGCACTGAAAAATTAAAGAGGGTAGTGAAAATATATAACTTGGTGATAAGGTTAAAATAAAACAGCTGGTAGTATTCCTCTGTAGGACAGTAACCTCTCCCGTGTGTGGAAAATGGTAACGTATCTTGATGAAAACAAATTTGTGACTTACATTGGATAGTAAGACACTGGATCTGTGGGATTGCTGATAATGAGGCAGATGCCAGAGTAGTTAGGCACGAGTCACGTGAATGACTGGAATTCTTGGGCCCTGTAAGGGTGAAACTGAGCCCCAGTCATCAGCCTGACACCATTGTTTTGCTGAACAACCTGAACCAGACTTGTAAGTGCCTGAAAGTACCTGAGCTATCTTCAGTTCCGTCATGATGAGGGAGGAAGATAAAGTAAGCTACAACCAATACCAATTCTTTTAATAGAAGAGAGCATGAGAGAGATGTATGTGTGTGATCATGATGGAAAGAAAAAGAAAACCTCTATAGACATCATTTTGTGCTAAGTGCCTAGGTCTGGCTGAAGTTAGGACTGTGGGGAAGAAGTGTTAATAGTTATGGGATGCATTTTCACAATCATTACTGCTTATGCTCAGTCACAACATCAAGCAGCATCAAGGTTGCTTGAACTTCTGTCCTTAGTCTGCAGTGCAAGAAATATGAGGTGAAATGGTGCTCTTGTTGAGCCTCTAATATTGTGCATACCTAAGGGAGAAGTATCAACATATAAACAATTTAAAGGATTTAAGCACAACCGAGACTGTGTATCAAGAGAAACTAGTTTTTGTAATAAAGTAGTTATGAAGTCTGAAGTCTTAAAAGATACCCACACGTACAGATACACACACATGCAGGCGCACACATACATACACAGGAAAGAAAGAAGAAGGAAGAAAGGACAAAATAATCCTTGTGAGTTACTTGTTAGATGCAAGCAGGTGGATTCTATATCATGCTGGAAAGGACAGAGAAAACAAGCCAGCTCTGGCTCCAGACCACAGTCTTGTGTGGAGTCATGAGGAATCTTTAATATAAAAAGAATCTCTTGATAGCCCTACCTGGTCTTTACAAACAATAGATATGATTGAAATGGTGCTTGTTTTGTAAGGCTAAATGTATATCTGTCATTAACAGAGCACTTATTTTTCTCTTCCTTTGGACAGGGCTAAGGTTAAGACAAAAGTAGATCCTACCGCATCTTTTCTGACCATGACATTGGGTATTTCGCTGAAGTCTTTAGTGTGTCTGAGAACTGTGGAAGTCAGCTTATTCCTTTCAGCTTGTTCTGAATGTTAGAGTTTTCTGTTTTCTATGATTTTGCTGGAAAGAGGCAAAAACCCTGAGACAAGTCTTCAGAATACGGAAATTTAATTATTAGTACATAGTTCAGATTTAGAGGACTTCTGTCAAGGGTGTAGAAATTCACTTTTTTAGTATGCATTTTTTACAAAGCTGTGAACCTTGGTTAATTTTAGAAAATCTGATGAACTAAAATAGATGTCCTCTGCTTTAAAGTCAGATGACTCAGATGAACTACAGGCCCTTGAGCTTTTCAGGGCTGCATTGGTATGGAGGCTCTGACTTTTAAAATGGATGTTAATTGTTGAAATGGAAAGCAGGTACTTTTGGCTTTTTTTTTTTCCCCCTGTTGAAACATTTTTCTACAGTATGCTTTGAGCTTTTATTGAAAATCTGTGAAGGTATTTCCCTGATGCTAATAGTTAATGATTTGGACCACGTAGTCAAGGAATTCTGTTATATATTTCTGAGGACTACTTGCCTTCCATGACCCATGCCTTGTGTACTAACTGTACACCTCATTTCTGTTCCATCCGCTGACAGAACCTGACAAGATACGGGTAGGCCTTCGGTTTACTCTCACCAAAGAGGCTTTTTTGCAGGGGCGTGCAGGGAGGAAGTAATAGGAGAACTGGGATCTGGAAAAATACATTGCAGTTGAAACAGCCCCAAAGCCAGTCATATCATATTTGGAACCTGCATTCCTCCAAGCTGACAAAAATCTAGCTTTCAGTGGTTGTGGCCGGATTTTCAAAGCACAGAATAACTGCGTGTCCTGCTAACTAGCATAGGAATTGAATGTTCAGCACATGCTAAAGTCATTCTGAGCCTTCTGACTTGTTTGTTTGGATATGTGCCTGAAGAATGGCAGAAGACGAGGTAAAGATTTGTAAGCCAAACCTATAAAAATTTGGGGTGAAAATTCTCACTTTTTTCTTCTATCATTATTCTTATTAGGCAGCCTTTGCTACTTACTAAAAGAAAAATGACACTGAAAGTTCCCACCAGAGTTTTAGAGGGAAAATCATTGTGATTTCAAAGGAAAAAAAAGAAAAGTTGTTACAAGAACTTTTCTGGCTCTCTAACAGAGAAAGAGCACAAACGTAAAGCTGAATGGATGCACATTCCACCGCATGTACAAAGTCTCTTCCGAGGCTTTGTTCATGTTTGAATCTGGCTCTAGTTCTCCCAGCAGATTTGTCATTGGACCCCACATTTGTAGCACTGGAGCAGTCTGAGGCCCTTGGTGAAAGAACAAGTTGGAATCGGATATCTGAAAAATATTAGGATTGAAAAGGTTAATTACAGATATAGCTTTAGAATATGGAATAGAAGGTTTCCTATAGAAAACAGAAAGTGTCACCAGATTGGAAATCTTTCATGGCAAACTCAACCTATCTATTTTGTTCTGTAGAAATGGTTCAGTATTTGTGTTTACATCACAAGGACAATGTGGTTTCAACTCGATTTGTAAGGACAAAGTATTTTGAGACACTGAATGAAATCTGCTGTGTAGGGGTAGAGTAAGTCTATTGCAGTCCAAAATCAAAGGAAGTTTCAGATTACTTTAGTAGAATGCTTTAAGGGAAAAGGTAATGTCAGATACTAAAGCTTCAGATCACAGAATTTGGGTACCTCAGTGTAGCAGTTTGCGGGAAAAATACTGGGGAAGGCCTTTAGCCAGAGATTTAACTGGATTTCCTGTCAGATAATCCTTTATTCACAATACAGTTGGAAACCTGTAGAGCCTGGGTTGCATGGGTGCTCTCAAATAGTGCACAAAAATGAACAGTGCGCATGGAATTTGTGTATTTCTCTGTATTTCACTTTTATATATTGTGCTTTGAGCATGGAGTACAGAACAAACGAAATGATAGCTCCCCCAGTTGCAGCTATTTCAAGATAAATATTGCTGGTGCTAAATTTTTCAGAGAGAGTTTTCATGACACATAATCGTGTTTTGGCTGCAGAATGCTAAGTTTTCAAGCATATATAGCTAAATCTAAAGTGTGCATTATTTCTTTTGCTTTTTATTAAAGGTAAAACTTCAGTTCATAAACCAGATTTCATATATTAAAATCAGGACATCACTTACATTGTTCTCTGAAGCACCTGGTGCAAACACTGGAAAGCAAAACCTAAACTTTATAGAGCAGTAACTCTAATTTTCTGTTACTAATAAGTGCATAGAGACTTCTTGTGTTCTGTATTGTTTTTGTGTCATTAATTGTTTCCTGAATTCTGCACTGTTCGTCCTTTAAGAACACTTTAGCCTATAAAATCTGCGGAAGCATATAAACATTCTAGTTGACTGAGCTAGCATAAACCGCAGAGAAGCGAGTTAATTTCCCTTTTCCCTAATATACAAGCACCTGTAATTTCTCTTCCACTTGTTGATGTTTTGGTGCACCTGTCTGTTGCTGTGTTTCATGATAGGAGCTTTAACTGAAATTGTATTTTGAATTTGCTAATAGCACTCATTGTAATTACTGTGTAATACTTAGTTGGAATTCATGTAATTATTATTTTAAACTACTTTACATGTTCTGATTTGAATTTTTAATTTAGAAAACACGTAGTTAGATCTTTGATCTGATTCCCTTTGGATCACTGAGGATGGGGCATACATTTTAATGTTTCAGGTTATGTGTTTGCAACAGAATCTTCCCAATCTAGACTACTAAATATATGCTAGTACTTAGATATACAAAGTTACTGTCAGTCCCATGTAATATATTTTAAGTTCTAAAATCTATGTTCAGTCATGCAATAATTTAGTTTAGACGTTCCTTAATAAAATAATATATGTATAAAATACTTTGACTTAAAAAGTACAACTGCAAATTACATTTCTATGTGCTTTTATGTGCACACTTAATAAAAATGTCTAATTGTGCATGTATACAATTTTTAATTATTTATTCTTGAGTTCAGAAAAATAAGTATCTTTGTATCAAATTTAGAAGTCACCTTACAGAGTTTTAAAGCAAACTGTATGGATAGGATGCTGGGAAGTGATTAAACAGGTATTGTTTAGAGAGGTGTGGATCAACTTTCTGCCTAGCTGTGGCCTCTAGATGAGCTCACAACTGTTGATATTGTGTTATTCTTTTTCTGTAAAAGGGCAGGGGGTGTCACTTGCACCCAAGGCCTGGGGAGGTGTTTCTCTTTTGAATGGTTACGGTCCTGGTGTCCTGATTCGTTGGCTTCAGTGAGAGTAAGTATTATTCTGAAGCAGGGCCTAAAATATCTCCAGGATCTTACCTAGTGGCACCAGGCCTCTCCAATGTATAAAATAATAAGGCAGATGCTATTTTAACATATTAATTTGGACAGCCTTTGTTTAGTCCATCTCAAAATGTTATAGAAAGGAGTGATATAGTTATCTGTATTCTGTAATTGAAAGGCTAAGTATGTCTCACAAAGAAAATCTCAAAAAGATTTTAATAAAGTTAAACTAAAATAAGAGCTGAAGTATAGAAAGTGCCCTAAAGAATCTTTAATATCAGAATAAATTTATAGCATCTTCTAAAATAAGAATTAATACAGGCAAGTTAATATTCCTTCATTAAAGAAAATTCAAACAGAATTGTACATAATTTTAAAGGTCTTGAATACTTAGCTCTTACGAAGTCCTGTTTTCTTTCTGTCTGTCTCTCAGATCATGAATGAGCCAAGTCTTGGTGGAGATGTGTCTCTAATGTCTCCCAGAAGACAGTGTCCTTATTGCTGAGAAACTCACTGGTCCCCTGCTCTTGATACATAGAAAATAAACTTAATCCTTATAGAAGGCCACTGTTGAATCTGGTACCGTGGGAGGTAGTTTCTTTAGAGCAGTGTGTGAATTCAGTTTTTTTTAGTCTTAATTCTGGAGAAAAAATAGCCTTTACTGTACCAATCTAGCATCTCAGAACAGCAAGCAACCTGTTAACATCATCCGCTAACTGTGCGGGTCTCTGTGAGCGATACTGTAATGCCATGGAAAGGAAATCATACTGTGAGAAAATATTAAGATGCTATTTGCAGCAGGGCAAGTTTGTAGATCTTTTGTTTATAATTTGGAAGACTTGGTGAGAGCCTGGAGATTGTCAGATGCCAAATGATACATGAGCTCCATCCAGCAGCACTGCATTGCAGTAAATGACCTGCCGTTTCAGGGGTTTCAGGTCTGAGGTTGGATTTATGTCATGTTTCCTCTCAATGCCTGTGTAGATGCCTTACAGCTTGTGCTTCACGTACAATTTAAAGGCCAGCATTAACATCTTCAAACCAAAGCATATGCACAGAATGATTCTTGTTATGTATGTGTGTCTCTCGTGCTCGTTGCTGCACTTGTCCCCTGTCCAGCTTTCAGCTGTGCGGTTCCTTGGACTTTTGCTTCATCTTTGTTTATGCTGCTGCTTCCCATACATTTGCTCATAAGAACTAAGTTTTTCTTTTTCTTTTCTTCCCCCTCTAACCTTGATGAATACGCTATATCTCAATGCCAAAGCTCACCTTTTTCTTAACTGAAAATGATTGATAGAGCGAGAATAACAATGGAACAGTTTATGTGTCCTGACATCCTCAGCTTTTGCTAGGGCTTCCCTCAAGGGACTGGCGGAAGTGTTATTCAGTGCAGGAATTTGGATACCTATGAATCTAGTGAGAGACCAAGTGGCATTTTGAAACTCCTACTATATAGCCTGAATACCTTTCAGAAATAGCAAGCCCAGAGTGCTCTGTTGATCTTCTGTCAGGGAATACTTTGAGGGACAAATGTTCCTTTTTGTTTTGCAGAGGTGGCATAATTTTGACAGATGAGCTTCAGCATTGTCGAATACAAGTTCGCCTATCTTTATTTTAAATGTTAAAAAATAAGATGAAAGACAGTGAAAATACTTTGTTCAAACACATTTGTTATTCCTACATCTGCATATACTTTGATGCATGTGCTGCATAATTCTATAGTGTTTTAAGAAAATTATTACTGTTTCTGCTCTACTGTTATTTAAACATGGTGTTTTCCTTTAGCATGTTCCCCATACATTTTTATTATTAAAATGAATATAAGAATAAACTTTTTGGAAGAATGTTAAATTAGTTACACTTAAATATAATGAGCTCTTAAGGCCAGATTTTCAAGTGCTATGGCACGGTGGCTTCACTAAGATCAGGGGACTTGTGCCAGGTTAAACTCACAGAAGACCTTAATGTAAAGCTTAAGACAGTTGTTTATTAAAATTCATATGTCTAAATTTAAGCAGAGAAGGAAAAAAAATTAAAAAGTTACTCAGGTACAACAGATGTCTAAGTGATACTGACTGTCATAGGTTCCTACATCATGAAGACTTACAACATTTTTGCTCCTAGATCTGTAGATAGAAATGTGCTGGGAGAAGTTAATGGCTTGTGAAAATAAAAGGCTGAAGTAGAGTAACATCCTTGAAAATGCTGACTTCATAAGTCGGCATTTAAATGAGAGCCTGTCTTCCTACTAAATAGCTTTTCAACTACTTTCTTATCATAGTAGTCCTTAATTAAAATAATTCAAAGGAGTTGGGTCATAAAACTGCAGTGGTTTTTTTGTGCTAGAAAGAATTTCTGCGCTAAGCAAGACTTCATCGGTTCTCATAATTTAGCAGTTGAGTCAATAATCTTCTGTTCACTATGGTGAACCACACATTAACAATGCCAGAAGCAATTATTTCGTCTTTGTAACTGGGGGTTAGTTCAGAACCACAGTGGTCTAAATAAAAAGTGCTTCAGTGTGCCATTGATTTCTTAATATGACGACAAAGTCCTACTTAATTTTGCATTACTTTGAAATTGATAATGCTGATAGCCAAGCTGTCTACATAAACACTGAAGGGTGGAGAAAGAGACAAACGTGTCTATGCGTGCCATTTGTAGGGGCAGAAAGGGAAGGGAAGAATCAAGAAATACCAGCAAATGGAGAGAAGAATTTAACTCAAGGGGGAAAACAAGGTCTACGATAATGGTTTACAAAACTTGTTCAATCAGCCAATCTAAATTCTGAAGGAAGGTTTGTTGTTGTTTTCTTAAGATAAAGCTTTGCAGTAAGTACCGCATTGCTAGCATCAGGCATTGGACTTCAGTGATCTATTTGCTTGTCAAAACATCAACATCACAGATTCATTGCATTGCCTTACGAATGACCTCCTCTTAGCCCTGCTTCCTGTAGTTTAGCGTTTCATTCATTTGTCATGTTGCAATCCTATTTCTGGTTTAAATTTCCACTTCTGTTGAAGACATAAGTCTAAGTAGTAGTGTAAGAAAGCCCATAACCTCATTCATAACTGTCATGACCTTTAATTCAGAAGCCATAGCTCCAGAATAGCTGCAGTTAATAGTCTTTTCAAGAAGTCTATTCAGTCTTTGACTAAAAATTCATATGATAATGTTGGTTGGGAAATTGAAAAGACTCATGTGGAAAGTGAATCAGAAAATAGAATTTTTTCTTTTTTTCTGGGAGAAATCTCAAAATTTTCATCTTTTTATTACAATTATTTTAATTTAGCTGTCCTACTATCATGCTTGTTGCTCCAGTTCTGCTCTGTAGTTTTGTGCTTTATAGTATTTTTACAGTACATGAAACAGTTATGGTATCTGGTGTCATGAGATGACGCTGTCTACTTGTGTAAGTCTCAGTAAAGAATAAGGTGGTAGAAAATTGAATGAAAACAACAGCAATGTTGAGCTAATCCGGTGAAATATTTTGCACTTTTTTAACATTTTTTTTTTAATTTGCCATTTTAAACATTTGAATTAATGTTAAAATATATTCTCCACATGAAGCTGGTGCTCACTGGAATACTCTTGCTTGTTCATCACTAAAAATATTTTCCCTAGAAAAAAACCAATTGACAGTCTCTACCCTGCTACTGTTAATGAAAAATATGATAGTACAGCCTATGTTCATTTATACTAAAGAACTGTGAGCAATTGTTAAAGGGAGGCTATAAAAATCTCACTCTGATTGTCTTTGCATTTGTGGACTCTTTGTAATCGGGATACTAGCTCAAGCAGAATGGAACTTTCCTACTTCTTTGGAGTTAAATGTGCAGCTGCCCAATAAAAAAAAATAAAAATTAGATATCTTCTGTGGACTAGAATAAACTCCAAATATTTCATCCTGGATAATTTCAGAAAGTTGAGTATACGAAGGACTCAAAAAGAAAAAGTGTAAAACTAAATTAAGAGCTCAAGTCCCCATGTCTTCTCAAAACTCCTCTCTTGGTATTTAGAATTCTATTTACACCCAGGCCAGCTCTACTGTTGAAGGAATGGCATCTGTCAAAGTCAGTGCCATCAATGTGATGTGCCAGTAAATCCTTTATTTTTTTGCATCTTTTCCCACATATCAGGAATTGCTTTGACATATTGAAACAAATGTCACCAAACCCATTTTCATAAATTTTGGTTGTACTCAAATTCTTAGTGTATTTCTGCTTCTTGCCATTTTCTGTAACAAGACGTTTAATTCATCATTACATCCACAGTGCTAGAAGATTATCCAGCTTCTATAAACTGATTTGGATGGAGCATGTTCTTGTTCGTAGTGAATTCAGGATCTCTCACTTGTGCATACATTCACTCCCTCCCCAATTATTTTGATAACCTTGCATAGCGGGGCTTCTCACAGACAATCAGTAATTATGTCAAATGCTTTAGAATCACCTGTTTTGGAAAGAAAGCTGCCTTCTCGTGGTCTCGCTGTGTGCTGGGACTTGCTTCTTACAGCAGAAAAGTGTAGCTTGGTGTAGCTCATGTAGAGCTGTTTCCCACATTTCCAAAGAATTGATTTGAGGATTTTAACAGCTCCTTTCTTGCTCCCGGCTCACCTTGTCAAGCTGCTTAACTCTACAGGACTGTGGAGCCTCTTATCATCTCTTAGCCGCAAGGATTCAAAGATCTGCTCCAGCTTCACACCATGCCTTCTAATGTAGCAACCCTTCCAGCTGGTTCCTTCCAGAGATGCCTAAAGTCACTGTTACCCTCAGATTCTGCCCTTTTGTGGTTTCTCACTGAGGTCTAAAAGAAAAAAAAAACCACCCTTATTATTTTGTTGCTGAGTCCATAGTGTTCGAAATTGTACTGACTCTTTGGTCAGAGTTCAGTGCAACAGACTGTGTAGGGAATATTTTTTGACTTGGATAAAGTTTTAGGAAACATATTATCTATTGCTTGCAATTTTGAAACTTAGAAAAAATGTTAAAAAAATGTTTTTTCTTCAGCTGTCTCAAACCCATGAAGAATAGAGTAGGCAGCCTGTTGCATCTAAGAACACCTTTCCTTTTCTTGATGAAACTGAAAATACATTTAGAGGGGTTTCTTGGTATTTATTTCCCCCTATATTTGATAACACGTTGGTAATCTTGACCAATTCTTCATTTTCAGGAAGAAACTGGTAGAGAATAACAAAATTCTGCTAGTGTTGTTAAACATTATTACTTTATACAAAATGTAATTCACATGAACAAAAGGGTGACGACACACCCAGTTTATGAACGGGGGTTGGCCGGGGGGCAGGAGCTCCCTTTTCCATTAGTTTGGTCCTCTTTTGGGAATTAGATCTTTTCTGTGAGTTTGAACCTTTTCCATGAGTTCAAACTTTTCCAGGAGTTTGGTCTTTTATTTTTGTGAGTTCTGCAAAATTTTCAAGTTCTGTGTTCCATGATTGCTGCTCGGGGACTGGCTGTCATTGGGCAGCAAGAAAAAAATTGTATTGTGTATAGCTTGTTTTGCATATTATTCATGTTGTTGTTAATCCTTTCTTTGTTGTCTTATTAAATTGTCTTTCTGACCACGAGTTTTACTTTTTATCCATTCTCATTGCTATCCCACTGAGGGGGGAGGAGCAAGTGAGTGTCTCCGTGGTCCTAGTTGCTGGGTGCCGGGTTAAACCATGGCAAATATATATTGAAATGTTAAAGAAATATCTCTTTCCTTTGGGTTGTCCAAGTTGTTCTGAGTCACTGTAATAGCTCTATAAAATTATTTTAGCTTTTCAATCTATTGTAAGTTGAACTGGTTTGAAAAATAGATATATAAATGTACAAGTCATTTGAAATGTCTCTTGCAACAAAATTCAGAAGTGTTGGAATTTGTTGTGTTAGTAAGCGTTAAAATCTAGGCCATTTTTCTCTTAAGAAGCAAGAAACAAAGCTAGTTTCTCAGAAAATCTGCATTTTGAACACAGGAAGTTTGTGTTTATAAAAGAGTACATGTAAAATTCACAGTCTGACATGTCGTTGGCAGGTGTCAGGGGTTCACCCTGGTAGGTAGCTGAGTGTCCACCAGCTGCTCACTCCCCCTCAGTGAAATAGGGAAGAAAATTGGAAGGGCAAAAGTGAGAAAAACTCACTTGAGATAAAGATGATTTAATAGACAAAGCAAAGCTGCACATAAAAGCGAAGAAAAATAAGGAATTTGTCCACCGCCTCCCATTGGCAGGCAGATACTTTGCCTACTGTGAAAGTAGGGCTTCATCAAGCATAAAGCGTACTTGCAATGACAAATGTAGTAACTCTGATCATTCCCCTGTCCTCTCTCTTTCCCCTGGCTTTTATTGCTGAGCACGACATCAACCGGTGTGGAACATCCCTCTGGTCAGTCGGGGTCGGTTGTCCCGGCCATGTCCCCTCCCAGCTTCTCGTGCACCCCAGCCCACGCGCTGGTATGGAGGCCTGAGACACAGAAGAGGCCCTGAGGCTGTGTGAGCGCTGCTCAGCGAGAAATGAAACATCCCTGAACTAGCAGCACTGTTCCCAGCACAAATCCAAACACAGTACCGTAGAGGCTGCTATGAAGAAAACTAACTCCCTCCAAGACAAAAACACTGTAGCAGGTTTCACTGGATCTCAAAGAACTTCCCATAAACTGTAGAATATTTATGATTCATTTTTCACTACATATTTTATAAATGAGAATATCTAAAGTAATATTAATATAATTCTGAATTCATGCTGTGAACCTGGGCTGATGTGGAAATAACATATTTCTGTTTGAAATAATATTCTTGTTAAAAAAAACCCCACAACCCAACATTTTACTAATCAGTGCATTATGGTATTACTCCTATTCCTTTTACCTTCTCTCACCATATGCTTCCATATACGTTAGCATAACTATCTGCTCTCAGAGAAGTCCCCTTAACTCTAAAAAAGCCCAGACCCGGCCATAATAATAGTAACAATTTGAAGTGAGAAACTGCACAACTTGAACAATTTCCCAACTGTCTATCACTTGTCTCAGTACTTACAGAATGCGGTTGTTTTTAAAGGCAGCAGTGTCGCCCATATAAATACATCTGAATGACTTGTGCTTTCTGCTTTGCTCTTCAGCCAAAGAGGGCAATAGCCGTACAGTTTAGATAAGCATTTTGTGGTGTCGAACCCCCAAATCCTGCTCCTAACCACACCTGCAGTCTGAGAGGATATGGCTCATAAATGGTTCACAAGTTGCGTTGTTCAGTCTAAAATGTGTTTCATCAGCCATGGAAATTTTTTGAATTAATTGTATGAACAAATCATGTGGACGGTGTTTGTGAAATGAACTAGTGACTTCAGGTGCTATAGGTTTTTAATGCTTGACACAGTTTGATTTTTTCAGTGGATGCACAGCACTCTTTTAAGATTAATTATTCTGCCAGTTGTTTGAATGCGAACAGCAAAACGTGTATCACTAGCCAGTTTTCAAAATCTTGGAGCCTACCAGTTCATCTCCCTTTCAATCAAGTAAAGAAAGCAATTTCTAGTTCTGCCTAAGAATGCACAACTGCTGTACTAAACTGTTGATGTCAGAGGCTACTTCAGCATACATGAAGTCAGCAAAGTGATTAATGACTCATTAGAAATTAATACTTTTCCCCAAAGAATTTTCAGGGATTCAACTGTGAAATTCCTACTGTACTCCACAGGAGCTACATGACTTCATCCCCATGACTTGCACTTTATAAGTAACCTTTTGGGAAAATAAGTAACTTAAACAGCTGGAGACGTATACTGTTACAAGGTATTGCATGGCACTACAGCACTCCAGATAAAAATCATTCTGAAATGAAAACGTTACTGAGAGACTTAAACTGGAAACGCAGAATCAAAAAAAGCTACATTGGTAGTGACTGGCTTGGGGGCAATTTGTGTTCCAAATATTGAAAACTTTATGGTATTATCCACATCAAGGCTCAAAGAGGAGATGACGAGTTGGGTGTCACCGTGGTGTTCACACATGTATGGTCACTCAGTCTACTTATTCCTTTTAGCAAATGAGTAGATTTTAGAAATAAACCATGAAAGTTTCCAGCAGACATAAAAATAAAAAATACTGTGATTGCAGACAAATATGGTAGTGAAGGAATAAGGTGTCTCTGACTTCTACATATATACACAGTAATTCATTACAAATGTAGTTCAACAAGCGGAAAGGGACATACATGGTGTTCTGAGAAGGTAAGTCCTTTCTGCGAAAATGCAGTAAAAATCTGTTTCTAAGGTGCGTTATCAAATGGGTTCGTCACCCCTCTCAGCAAAATACAGAGTCTCATTTATGCGTTCATTTTTTGCTGTGTTCCATAATTCTACTTCCGCATAGAATCTTTTTTTTTTCTCCTACTCTACAGAAATTGTTTTTGATGCAAGGGTAAATGCAAATACTTGATTCTTAATCCAAAGAAGCAGGTAGTTGTTTTACAGGCTTACAGAAAGAGATCTCCTGGAGTCAGTTATGTAATATGTTTCTAAATTTCTACCATACTTACATATAAAAGAATATTTGTTGCTTTGAACCATACTTGCTTATGGTGATATTTACTCAGGTAGCACATCCATTGACCTTGTTTCTGGCTACATGAGGGACCAGACTATTTTATTCTCAGAAAGTAGATGAAAACTACGTGATGCTGAAATTATTTCATATAAATAACCGAAGCAAGATCATTAACCTCATTCCAGCACTGTGACCATACCCTGTTCTCCACACACTGCTCTTTTAATCACACCATTGATCATTCATCATCTTTTATACTGTATTCAAAACCTTTGTCCTTGCCATGAAGGATATCCACAGTTTTTAAATTCTGTCCTTTAAAACATGAAAAGCTGTAAGCAGAAGGGAAGCAAGAGTAGAATGAACATTTTGCAGTTTTCTGTCATTACTTGTATGCAGCTGTGTTTGTGATTTAATTCTTCAGGTGCTGACACAAGCCATGACTCTTCAGGATATATATTTTTTATGTAGATCACTTACTGCAGGGGTACAAACCGGCATTTAGCTAGACTGAAATCTGGTGTTCGGTTAGCTGTTGCAACAGTAAACTGTAGATGCACTGTTACTATTGACTCTATACAAGTGTGGTTGCAGTCTCAGAGGAGGAAAGGTATTGTATTTCAAAAAGCCCACCACCTTCAGCAGTGAGAGGCTTCTCATTGACTTTAATGGGCATTCGTCAGGCCTGGTGCCAGTGATTGTTTGTGTCTGTGTTTATATTCAAGGAGTAAACACCGGAGCATTCATCAAGCTTAACAGTAAAAGTGGCTGACCTCTCAGTATCAAAATCAGTCATATACAAATAGGAAATTAAATCAAGCATTAATCAAACCTGTAAAATAGCCTTCTTAATTCTTTCAGAAACAACACATCCACAACCTTCCCCCAAACCTTTGTCAAACAAATGTTTTTTGCGGCGTATCTGGAAGGTCATCAAGTCGTGGGCTATTTCAGGAGCAAGTTCCAGATGGTCGCTAAGGTGCTGAATAATGTATGTCTGTGTGGGAGTGGGGAGAGAGGGGCTCGAAGGAACTATTATACTGGTATGAGTGAAACCACGCCTTTTACATTCATATATGACAAGCTAGGTGTTCTAATTAAAAAATCTCTTGCATCCTTTGTTTCAAGTGGCAAAAATAACTTGTTTCAAGAATCTTTACTGACAGTATCAATTCCATATTTCACTCAACAACACTCTACACTCTACAAAACCTTTGGCTTTTGTTTGGACTACATTTGTCTTGATTACGGGAGCACTAGTATTTTAATGGGATGTGGTATTCTTAGACTGACAGTCCACGAGCAGTAGTCTTTTATCTTGTAATTCTTACACTGCTATAAAGTGAAAATCTAACAGCTATATATGTATTAATATACAGAAGATAATTACATTGTATAATGCAAACATATGTTTAAAAGTGTTTTGCATGAATTTATTTTAACTGCACAGGATGGAAAGACAGTAAATGCTTTTTGAGTATAATGTGCAAAAGTCCAACTATCTGTATGCCTCAAAGCACATCACCACCTTGACCAAGTTTGTTCTGAGGCTTCCTGTCTGCCCACATTGTGTGTAATAAGGAAAAACACTGGCCAGATATTAAGCCAAGAACAAAAGCAGACAACCTAAGCAGTTGTTTACTTAGGTCGGAGATGAAAATGGACATTATTAACCAATGGTCCTTTTCAACATTAGAGCTATTAGCCCGAATGTTACATTCTGAACAATGCTGTGTTGAAAGATGAAGGACAAGGAGTAAATATACTTTCAGTGCCTTCATTTCTGCACGCAAGAAGATACAGATGGCACTGTATTGATGTCAGTTATAGAATAAAAAAATAAACAGAACTAAATGCTCTACAATAATGTTGAATAATAATGATGATGCTAGTTATGTCACAGAATAGAAAGCTTCTTTTCCCATTGCCGTCTTTGAAGTTCCCTTATGACATAGCTCTAAATCCGTGATATTGGTGAAGTTCTGTTCATGCGTAAAGAGACCAAGGATATGGAAGAAATTACACATAGACAAATCAGTGCATCGTTTTTGTCCTAAGGTAATAATATTTCAAAGTACTTTCATTCTAATGGTTTTCTGAATAACTATTTGAAGTGAATTGTTGGCCTTGGGCAAATTTCTGGAGGAGAGAGTGACGTACATGTCACAAAAGAAATCATTGTTATAGGCACAGCTAGTGACAGCTCTCGGTGTCAACAAACAAGTAAGTTGACATAAAGCCTACCATTCAATTACTGGCATAAAGAAATCTCCTCTAAAACAAGATTGAAGCACGGCCTGTGGCACCTCACTTTTGAATAATAGAGCAATGGTAAAAAAATAGACAATATCAGGGATGCAGTAAAAGGAAAATTTAATTTCTCATCCTTATCGTGTGCCTGTTCAGTGAACTAATATGAAATTAAATTTCCTATACAATCAATGTTCAAGAATTGAATTTTTACAACATTTTGTACATAACTAAAAATATGCTTCGGGTTTGACACTGCGGCTACTAACTCAAGATATTTAAGATTTCTGAACTTTCTGTTGGAGTTGTTTTCTCCAAGTCTGTCAGTGTTATGAGCTCCAAAGTACATTGATACTGTTCAGCCAGTCAGCTTGTGCAGAAGAATGCACAAACGCATTCACAAGACCAGATTGTTTCCTGGAAGGTTTGGATTACGAAAGTTGATAGGCTACTGACAAAACGTTATCCAGAAGACAGTAGAAAACCAATATAAAAATCATTGTCAAACAGCTGTTATCACTACAGCATACAATAATGCACAGGCTTAGCTTTGGCTGGACAGTGTTTTGAGATACACTTTAGGGTGACTGAAGAAAATTAGGTGTGAGAACTCTGCAAGATCATCTCTTTCAAAGTAAGAGTAAGGAAATTATGAGTTTGCCACTGATGAGTAACTACAGGCAACTTAGGGGAATGTATATGACTGAATGAGAACTACAGATATTAATTACATTATGGTCATAATTAAGGGGCATGTAAATTTAAAAGTAGACAGTAGTATGGACAGGTAAGTCATTAGGCTCAGTCTTTTATGGGTGACAAAATCTAGTAATTTCCATAGGGTTTTGCCCCTTCCCCTGGGAATTATTCCAACTGGCAAATCTAAGTTTCTACTTTATATATTGGTTCATCTGTTGCAAATATTCAGTTCTAAGTTATCATGTCAATAAACAAGTAGCGTAGCAACATGCAATAAGACTATTCATGGAAGTAATAGGTATACGTCTTCTTCATGATTCTTTATGCCTGTGGTGATTTTAAGTCCTGCATCCAGCTCTGGAGCCCTCAGCATAGGACAGATGTGGACCTGTTGGAGTGGGTCCAGGGGAGCTGAGAGAGTTTGGGTTGTTCAGCATGGAGAAGGGGAGGCTCTGGGGAGACCTTAGCGCAGCCTTTCAGTACTTAAAGGCAGCTTGTAAGAAAGATGGGGACAGGCTTGTTACCAGGGCCTGTTGCAACAGGACCAGGGGTAATGGTTTTAAACTAAAAGAGAGCAGATTTAGACTAGATACGAGGAAGACTTTTTTTACAGTGAGGGTGGTGAAACACTGGCACAGATTGCTTGGAGAGGTGGTGGATGCCCCATGCCTGGAAACATTCAAGGTCAGGTTAGATGGGCTCTGAGCAACCCGGCCTGGTTGAAGATGGCTCTGCTGATTGCAGGGGGTTGGACTAGGTGACCTTTACAGGTCCCTTCCAACCCAAAATATTCTGTGATTCTATGAATCAAAGACAACCTCAACCTTTTAAATAGCTGAGCTCACTGAGGCCGCAACTTGTCCTCGAGAAGTAAAATTCTGTTGAGCCAGTCTGGTTGCTTGCAATGTTGAAGGAGCATGTAAATCTGTATTTCCTAGAACGTGAAGTTGTGTTCTGCTTCTGCCTGGGCTGGTGTTCCTTCATCACCCACTGCTGTAGGGATTCTGAAGTATATGCCTGTGATTTGAAAGTTACTATGAATTTTAAGCACTTCCTTTTTATAACAGGAATTCTGCAGAAAATATTATTGTACACGATAATTTGAATTTAAAAGACAGATACTGAGTAAGAAAGAAACAATCAGATCATTAATTCTAGCCGTTTGATTGTTTCTGTCCAAAACCAGATGGTAAAATAATACGCTAGTTAAATAAAAGCAACTCAGGAACTTCACAGAAGCCTGCCTGTCATTCAGGTGATTTTCATGTAGCTTCCTGCCTGCAGTGAATACTTTTCCTCAGGGTTTAAAGTTTCCACTTTTTTAAAAAAAGTTTAAATGCTCATATACGAGGAATGAAATGATAAATTCAGGAAAAGAACCTGTGTTTGATATGTTTCCTGGTTTTCATATGGAAAAATTTCATATTTTTTCTATTCTAAGGTTTAATTTCCAGTAAAAAAATGTTTTATTCTTCTGAGTCAGGTATGTGAACAGGCACCTTAAATCTTAATGTCCAAATTCTCTATTAATTTCTACTTGTTTGGAATATTTATGTATACTTTCCTGTAGATATAAGCTTATCTGTGACCTATGAGGAACTAAAAGAGATGGGACTATTTCACACGTAAAATATACTAAATTTTAACAGTCATTTTTAACAAAAGAAAAAGAGTTTAGGAAGTTATTAGAAAAAATATTAAGGTGAACGATGGGCATTAAAGTCTACCGAAGGTAGTAGACGATCTGGCCTTGTTTGAACTCTGTTGGAGTTTTGCTGTTAAATTTGGCAACATCAAACTTTGTAGACTTTAATGCATGTTTTTGACTTGAAAATCTTTGAAATTTACACTGCATTAGATTTATTTCAAATTTCCTAACATAACTTGGAGTGGAGAATGTGGTTCCTGTACATTTAGAATTTTGTAAACAGTTGAACAAGAAATCTTTTTTTAGATAAAACCGAGCTCAAAGTTCCATTTTAAGTCAGCATCCACTCGCAAGACTACTTCCCGACACTGCATAGGAGAATTGTGATGGATTAACCGAGTGCATAACAGTTATTGTTTTAGTGCATTAGCCCTGATTTCCTGTTCAAAGTGATTGATTGAGCCGCAGTCAAGACAGTGTCCACAGCAAATATTAAGCAAACTTGCCCAGACGTAATCAATCATTCTTATTCAAGGATCACCACATTTGGAGAAAAAAAATGCTAGAGCGCTACCCGCTTTACACTGTGTTCATCCGCTTTAAATTATTTTTCTTAAAAGCACAGGAAAACAAATTGCCTTTGTAAAACTATTGTTTGCTTCACTGTATTTCGTCAGACTGGTCAGCTGTAGTGTATAGAGGAGTAATCTGCTTGTGTCACAACGTTTGCTATTTTTAAAAAATACACGTTTCGAAAAAGACATGGTGAAGGCATCATAAGTTAATTCGAATATTTAGAGAATAACCTGACAGTAAGAAAGTTCATTTGTCCATAAAAGCTGGCCTCGGTGGTTTCAGCCATCATTTACAGCCAGTAGTAGTAATACTTTTTCTCTGAGGACTGCATTTCTAAAGAATTTATATTCTGCAGTTATTTTACTGCGTTTATTGAACAATTATTTAAGCATCTATAAATATCATTTAGGCATAGTCAAAAGGTATTATATATAGTAGGCAAATGTGATTTTATCATTTCAAGAGCGTGGAAGATTCTCTTTGTAGGCAATGTGATGGAGCTTTGTGCTGCTCAATGTTACAGCAGGCTGTTGTTAAGCAAGTCGTTGTTAGTGGCTTCCTGCTCAGATGGATCTCTGTCTGCAAACCCTCACAACAAACTGAGATAGGACAGGGTTTTTGGAGCTCTGTCTTGCATCGTGTAGTTTAGACTCTCAACACACTTAGTAGGATCCTGTTTAATCCTAGAAGGAAAATTATTTTTTTTTTTACATAGGTAGGAATGAAAGGACCTGACAAACTGGTCTAAGATAGAGAACGAAGAACAATGATCTTATGCAATAGGAAAGAAGTGAAGTAGCAAAATTTCACAACTAAAGGTTGTTTTTCCTTAATAGCTGAAAAATTACTTATGAAAAATAGTGGAAGAATGGAAAATCAGGATTTATAGAATCATAGAATGGTTTGGGTTGGAAGGGACCTTAGAAATCATCTAGTTCCTATTTAGGAAGGTAGTAGTCAACTACAGGAGAAACCGTGGACTTAGAATTGCTCTGTGGCCCAGGATTTCCCCACCATGCAGCAATATAAGCTTACAAACTTTCTCCACTGGCTTGGGAGCTATAAAATAGTGATATCAGACATATTTCCTTGAAGGAATTCACTCCATGAATTACTGCACCATCTTTATGGCCACTACGTACGACCAGCCTGATAGAAAGCAATTGAATAGGGTTTGTTTTCTCAGTTTGATATTAGAACCAGCATATCCTTTTTTAGATTCACTGTTGGTAGCTCAAGACACCACTACCAACTGTGTTTCAGCTTTCACATTTTTTTTTTTTTTTACATAAGCTATAAAAATAATTTCTTGAAACCAACCTCTGCTTTCCTGGTAAAGGGATTCTTCCACTTCTGTTCATATTCTAGCTGGAAGTAGAGGTTGCCCCACCACTGTGACTCAGCATTTAATCCATGCACAGTGATGCAGTTTGCAGTTGTCTTCCATCTGAGTAACTCACTAGAGTGACTGTCTAGGGTCTAGCATTCCATCAACCTCTAATAGCCCTTGTTGGATGCACTTTTATAGCATAAGCAGAGTAAACCAGCTTCTTATGGTTCAGAAAAGAACACAAATGCTTGTCCTCTTTATACCCAAGGAAGTATCTGCAACAGAGTATTGCTTCAGATCATGCAGTGGGAAAGTCTTCAAATGAATTTAAATTGCAAGCTCGGTCAGCTGAAATGCTTCTAATTGTTTATTGGCAGCCATTCAACCCAATTTTTACACTCTGACTGTAGTGCGTAGCTGCTTTGGTGTGCGCATGTTAATAACACACAGAGACATCCATCCAAAAAAACATTATCTAAATATATGTGACACCATGTACCAGAGTTCAAAAAAAGTTAGTGTCATAGAAAATATATTTATATTGTACATTATAAGATCTACCTAGTAAGCCAATAGTTTCCCTTTCCTATGTTTTCATTTTCTTCCATCACTTACAAAATGAAAGAGGAATGAGGGAAGCGGAACAGCCACAGTGAACAAACAGCAGTGCTTCCTTCTTACCTCCCTATTCTGTCTCCTCCCCACAGACATGCATGCTTCCAGCTTTCTCCAGACCAGGGGACAGTTCTTCATAGAAGGAGGCATGATGTCTCCTTCCCCATTCCTCTCTCAGAGAAGCTCTTTCCCTTTTTGTTAGTGGTAGGAGAGTTGATATAGGCGGAAAGAGAAACAGTAGAAAGTGTCTATACACACATGGAATATTTCACTGGCCATCTCTGGACGTTTTTGCTTTCACTGAATCACAGAATGGCAGGGGTTGGAAGGGACCTCTGTGGGTCATCTAGTCCAACCCCCCTGACAAAGCAGGGTCACCTACAGCAGGCTGCACAGGACCTTGTCCAGGCGGGTCTTGAATATCTCCAGAGAAAGAGACTCCACAACCTCCCTGGGCAGCCTGTTCCAGTGCTCCGTCACCCTCAGAGTGAAGAAGTTCTTCCTCATGTTCGGATGGAACTGCCTGTGCTTCAGTTTGTGCCCATTGCCCCTTGTCCTGTCGCTGGGCACCACTGAAAAGAGTCTAGCCCCATCCTCCTGACACCCACCGTTCAGATATTTATAAGCATTTATGAGGTCCCCTTGCAGCCTTCTCCAGGCTGAACAAGCCCAGTTCTCTCAGTGTCTCCTCGTAGGAGAGATGCTCCAGTCCCCTCATCATCCTCGTAGCCCTGCGCTGGACTCTCTCCAGTAGCTCTTCATCTTTCTTGAAGTGGGGAGCCCAGAACTGGACACAGTACTCCAGATGAGGCCTCACTAGGGCAGTGTAGAGGGGAAGGAGAACCTCCCTTGACCTGCTGGCCACACTCCTCCTAATGCACCCCAGGATCCCATTGGCTTTCTTGGCAGCCAGGGCACACTGCTGGCTCATGGTTAACCTGTCGTCCACCAGGACACCCAGGTCCCTCTCCGCAGAGCTGCTCTCCAGCAGGTCCGCCCCAAGCCTGTACTGGTGCATGGGGTTGTTCCTCCCCAGGTGCAGGACCCTGCATTTGCCCTTGTTGAACCTCATCAGGTTCCTCTCTGCCCAACTTTCCAGCCTGTCCAGGTCATGCTGAATGGCAGCACAGCCTTCTGGTGTATCTACCACTCCTCCCAGTTTTGTGTCTTCAGCAGACTTGCTGAGGGTACACTCTTAACTCTTCATCCAGGTCGTTGATGAAGAAGTTAAACAAGGATGGGCCCAGTACTGACCCCTGGGGGACACCACTAGTTACAGGCCTCCAATTAGACTCAGCGCCGCTGATGACAACCCTCTTGAGTTCTGCCATTCAGCCAGTTCTCAATCCATCTCACCAACCACTCATCCAGCCCACACTTCTTGAGCTTCTCTAGGAGGATGTTATGGGAGACAGTGTCGAAAGCCTTGCTGAAGTCAAGGTAGACAACATCCACAGCTCTCCCCTCATCTACCCAGCCAGTCATGCCATCGTAGAAAGCTATCAGATTGGTCAGGCACGATTTCCCCTTGGTGAATCTATGCTGACTACTCCTGATAACCTTCTTTTCTTCCACTTGCTTGTTGATGACTTCCAGGATAAGCTGCTCCATCACCTTTCCCGGGATGGAGGTGAGGCTGACCGGCCTGTAGTTCCCTGGGTCCTCCTTCTTGCCCTTTTTGAAGATTGGAGTGACACTGGCCTTTCTCCAGTCCTCGGGCACCTCTCCTGTCCTCCAGGACCTCTCAAAGATGATGGAGAGTGGCTCAGCAATGACATCCGCCAGCTCCCTCAGCACTCGTGGGTGCATTCCATTGGGGCCCATGGATTTGTGGACATCCAGATCCCTTAAGCGATCCCTCACACAGTCCTCCTCGACCAAGGGAAAGTCATCCTCTCTGTAGGCTTCTTCTCTTACCTCCGGGGTCTGGGATTCCTGAGGGCGTGTAAGTCCCAAAGAGTCAAGCTCAAAGAGCTTATAGCAAAAATTTATTTTTTTGACGTATTGTGCAATTTTCACTCATCATAACTATATACTCCTTTACGTCAAGGCCACTTTAGTTTTTTTGCACTTGCTTTTTTACAATAAGTCTGATAAAGGTCTTTTGGTATATGAAGTATGAGTGAAAACCATGTTTGTTTTTTCTTATGCCTTATCATTTGAAAAATTCAAGCTAGCAGTGGAAGTTGCCTTTTTGCACTCCTGATTCAGTTACAGAAAGTCCACTATATGCTGTCCATGCATACTGGGCTTACATGGCAAGGTTTTGGTGGCGGGGGGGCTGTAGGGATGGTTTCTGTGAGAAGAGATCGGGACCCCGAGGTTGAGCAGAGCCAGTTTCAGACAGCTTTAAAATGGACCTGCCACTGCCCGAAGCTGAGCCCATCAGTAATGCTGGTGGCACCTCTGTGATAACATATAAGAAAGGTTAAAAACCACTACATAAACTGTTTACTGTAGTGATTTGCCTGTCTGTGCTTTTATAACCTGTAAACTGAGGCTGTGCACATTAAAGTGCATACACAGCTTATCAGTAATTGTATCTTCTATGCCATAGCTTCTTAAAAATAGACAACCACTGAATTATACCCGCAATATAAATGAACAGACTTCAGAGTAACCATATTAAAATCCGTGAGAGTGCACATACCTGGGACGGCTGCTTGGATCAAGCCATTCTGTAGCAAGTCATTCAAGTTGTACAAGTTTCGTAAATATTCAAAGAGGATTTCTTAAAGCACTTTTAATTAAGATATTTTAGAAATATGAAGAAATATGCTCTACTAATTTTCTTTACTTAATAGACTAAACCAAGGTAAACCATTAGAGACTGTATAGTCTTTCAAGGAAATGTCCTCATCAGCTAAAGATTAAATTAGGCCATTTTGATAACCTGGTTTAGTGAACCAAATTGGTTTGATATTTGATAGTACCTCCCCTGGAGTTTTGGGTTAAAAATAGTGAAATAGTGAAAGAAAATCTCCAAAAGGGATTTTGCATCTCAGTGGATGTTTTCCTTTGAACGTAATGATATTTCATTTTATAATTGAAATACAGTATGCCTTTGAACTTTCAATAGCTAAAGCTTTTAAGTAAGAGTATCACATTTCATTTATTATATTACGTTTTAAGTTCAGTCCATGCATTTTTAATTCTGTTTATGCCTTGAGAGCTCGCCTCTAATGGAATAAAACCAATCAAGAATCTAGAACAAGAATTAAAATTTAGGTCCTAATTCACCATTGCCCTGTGGTTCCTTTGTGTTTGCTTGAATAAGTACAAAGGACAAATAAAGTCCATGTAAGGACCCTCTGGAGGATACTGTTATTGTACAGGCCAGATAATGCTCAGATTCTGCCAGGGACACCTAGGAGTCCCTCAATGTAAGAAAGCTGTGCTCCATGGTGACTGAAGATAGAAGGAAGTATATTAGCTCTGCAGCAGAGCGAGGTGGGAGGGAGAATGGCCAAAATAAAGGGTTTCACAGAGAATCTGCATTCACAGCATTAAAAAAAGCAACAAACGAGTGAATTGATGGTGAAGGTCAGGTGTGTGCAAGTTAGTCTGCATTTGAGCTAATAGTGGTGACTTTCCTAGCTTTCAGAAGTTTGTGAATAAAACCAAACAAAATGTTATAGCTAGGAGGAGAGGAGTTATCAGGGTATTGGGGGAAAAATCTGAGGCACCTGTCTCTTAAGAAGAAATCTTGAGAGCAGAAACATGCTGTGGTGGATTGACCCCAGAGTGGGGTGGGGGAAGGCGTTTTAGCTTTTGTCTTTGTTTTTCACCATCCAAATATATTTTTAATTGGCAATAAATTAAATCAATTTTCCCCAAGTCAAGTCTGCTTTGCCCAGGACAGTAATTGGTAAACAATCTCTCTCTCTTCATCTTGACCTATGAGCTTTTCTGTCTAATTTTCTCCCTCTGTCCTGATGAGGAGGGGGAGGGAGAGAGCGGCCAGATGGGCACTAGGCAGCCAGAGAAGGTCAACCCATCACATCTAGGAACTGAAGATGCCTTTCTCTTGTGCCAGTACGTGAATACATGTGTACATATGTGTTTTCATTATTCTTTCGCTCCTGACCTTGCTATGTAATTTTTATTTTTGCTTCCTTTAAATCAGAAAAAATAATGTTATCTTAAGGTACAATCAGAGCTCAGCTTTGTTTAGCAGAACAATTTTCAGCTAAAACTTTGCAGGCTTTTTTATATTCAGTTATTTTCCTTGTTGTTAATAGGCTCATAATTCTGTCAAAACAAAGACTGAATAAATGACATGTGTGATTTAATATTCACCTTTTTAAAGGACGTAGCTGTTCCGAGTACAGGGCAGAATGTTAAAACTCACAAATTTAGCACAGCCTACTGTATTTTTCAAGCCTAAGGACTGTTCTACATCCCTGGAATTAGAGTAAGGCTAGATCTTTGAGAGTCTGTGTCTGTCTTGTTGATCATCTTGTATTTATGGAGGAGGCATTTTTGCCATTACTAGATTGGTCTGGCCAATTTGAAGGCTTTTTTTCTAGAAGGGATTATGTTTTTTCTTTTCTTGTCAGGGAGTCCTGCTAGGTAGGCTTAATTTTAAAGTTCATTTTTGCCATTTAATGATAGGAGGACAGTACATGTGATCACTATATGGAAGAGACAGCAAGTGTGTTAGAGCAAGGCTATATCTCAGGAACGGTCCTCTGAGGAGAATCTAAACCGTACTGCTATTTAATATCAGACTCTGTACTATATTTCAATGAATATCTGTCTTAGAAATATAGTGAATAGTTTTGTTGTGTATTTTTGCTTTCATTTGTCTATAAATCATCTTGTTATTGTTGATTGGGGAAAGTACAGGAGATGATGAAATATTTTAAACTTTTCCATAAAGACCTTAATGTGCTTTTTGTGTGTTTTATTTCTTCCATCTTCCCAGGCATCCTTCTGCACTCTTGAGGCTTTATTCTTTTTGTTTGTTTGTTTTTTCCTTCCTACTGGTCCTCTGTGAGCAGAGGGATGGGAATGTTTCTTTAGGTGTTTGTACTCACATGTCACGCACTTATCGGGACTTAGTTATTCCAGTCTCTGTCCCTTCCTCGGTTCTTGGTGTTCTGACATTCAGATGAGTCACCAAATGCTTTTTTTTTTTGGTTGTTAGATTGATTTCATATGTGAAATTCATTTCAAATGCCTGTTCTGAATATACTCATCTACCTTCAATTTGCCTGGCATATTGAACAGAATCCGATTAGATGTGTTTGTAAAATGACTTCTCTCCAGGCCTGCAATTCAGCTGAAAGTGTGAGATGACTGGGGAATTTGCAGCTTGCAAGCTTCAATTGCTGGAACATACTGAGTCATCAAATATATCTTCTTTTGTAGATGCAAATCAAGTTGCACCTTAGGTATTTAATTACAGCATGCAGCATAGTTGGGTAGTGCGTGGGTGTTAATGCCAGCTGAGTCTACAGAGTAATATCTAAACAGCTTTGTTTTATCTAACGATCTAGATCTGGGTTCAGAACTCTAAGGTATAACTTCTGTTTGAAAGTAGTGTATAAGATGTGAAATTCCCTGCACAAAATGCACAATATTTGCCACACATTTCTATTTCAAGGTTTGTTCCAAAATCTGGTATTTGTCTAAAAGCAGCCTTCTCCAAACTGGTTGTAAAAACTTGATTTCTGTATATAGGGTTATATTAGTATATCCTCGTCACTGTGTGTAATTACGAGAGATTATGCTAACTGTTGTTTTAGGCTGCTTTCCAGTGTTACTTTGAAAACCAGTTGTGTTTGGATGCTGAAAACTAGAATAATCAGCATGTTTACAAGCATTTGTAGTATACTTTGGTAATAGAAAATAAATAAAAATAGTTTAGTACTATAAAAAGTGGTATGTATTATGACAATGGTTATGACCAAATATCTGATAGGAGCAGATGAATATTATAGTGATTTTCTTCACCATCACAGTGGGAATGTAGTTCTACTGATATATTTACATTTCACTCTTCCCTATCAGCTAGCAATGATATAGGATTTCTAGATGCAAGTAGTCAGCAAAACGTTTATTCCAGTTTTAATCAGCAAAGTTGTGTATAATTTTAAAAATATGTACGCAGAGAAGGTAATCTTCCAAAACCAGTAATAATCCTAAAATTGTGTGTGTACAATGAGAAGATTTTTTAGTTCCTTTCTGTGAAGGCAAATTAGAGTAACATAGATGCTATTTTTTTCTATTTATTTATCTTATAGTATAATTAAAGATTCTAAGACTATGTTCTCTGCTTTACTACTGCTGTATGGGAGTGATACTAGCAAGTCAGTATAGAATTGTGCAGTCTATCTTCTATAGAATATGTGCTGGTGCTGACTTTGAGGAATGTCTCATTAAAGCACCTTATCCTTCAAACATACTGTTAAAGCAACATTTCTGATAATGTACTACTGTCAATACTTCGTCAGCACCAGGCTCCTCGCTGCTAATTCCTCAGAGCATAATATTGCAAAATAAAAATAAATAAGGAAGAATACCACAAAAATAGGGCATTAACTTTGAGAAGTTGGTATATCAAGTATGTTGTGGCACCTCTGTTGTTGACTTAGGTCCTCAATCTCTCCTCTGTGTAGGGCCAATATGCTGACAGAAAATTCATATTATTATGATGAAAGAATTGCATCATCAATTATCTGCCCTGCTTTCGGGTAAAATATTGCTGATATTTGTAAATATTTTCTTGCTTTTGCAAATACTTTCTTCAAATGTGAATATGATTCCAGCAAAAAGCCTGTATGAAAACACGGCCCAAATCTGGCAAAATTCAGGCATAGGTTTTACAGCCAAGGCCTTTCTTTAAACAGAGCTTGAAACCTGTCAGAGGAAAGGTGCCATAAAATCCGTTCTAACTAATCTTGGAAATGAGATAATAGTCCATTAATCTCATCAATATAAGCATGACATTTTCCGCTGCACTGCATACCTATACATTTGTAAGCCATTTATCAGTGGAAATGGGACAGAAGCCATAGGATTACTGTAGGGGTGACTTCCTCTCGCTTCCACTGCAGGCCTTTTTTTTTTTTTACCCCAGTGCAAATATAGAATTCATTTGTGGAATGATGCCAGCCAAAACTTGTTACTGGTTCCATATTAAACAAGAATTAGTGGCAAGCTTGTAATGTATGACTCAAGTCAGCGTTGAAAGTTGAAGTGGCAAGGATTAGAGAAAGCAATGCTGTGATCTGCGTGGCACAATTCAAGGTGTGGCGTGTTACTGATGAAACTACATGGGAACTACTGCAAATATATGTTGTTATTTAGATATGGTTGTGCCCTGGCTTCACTTGACTTCAATCCCTGTAGATAGAAGCCACTATATAATACTCAGAAATTGTTTCTTAAAAAAGAAGCAGGTCTTCCTTTGAGAAGTTCCATTTCTTAGCATCAACTCAAGCAGATTGCTCTTTCCTTCACCTAGTCAGTACCAGACATATATCAGACATATATCTCCAAACAATACAGTTTGCCAGGACTGGCTGCCTAGACAAACCAAAGCATCTGTAGATAATGTGAATGTCGTTATCTGCCATTTCTAGGAACTGCTAAGGAGAGTGCAAGCTCTTAGAGAAAACATCATTTTATTTTTTTCCTTCCCCTAGAGGCTTCCTATCCTTCTGAGAACTTTTCTGTGTGTAACAAAGTCCTAAGATGACCAAGGAAAATCCCTTTTCTCTTCGTATTCCTGTGACTTGTCCTATTCTGTTGTCCATTTCAGTTACATTTTCCCACATGAGAAATATCACCATGGGAACATGGTATGAAGGTGGACATCAAGAAGAATAGCTTCAGTGTTGTAAAGATTCTTTCCAAGTAACGCAATCTAGCAGTCTTGATTCACTGAAATAGATGGCAAAATTGGTCAGTCTTGCAAGACAAGTTTTATTGTAGGTGGTGAAAGCTTGATTTTATTGGGCTAAGCAGCAGAAGAAGAGAATGAGAACTCAATACCAGAAGGATATTTGCCAGTATAGTTGTTCTTTCATTTTTTATTAACAACTTGTGTTTTCCTCAAGTGTATTCATTACTTAAAAATGTGATCTGAATAATTCTGTTTAATCACACTTGCCATCTAGACTCTACACTAGAAACTCCCTGTCTTTAATATTCAGAAATCTTGGAATTGTAGTTTGTTTTGCTTATATTCAAAGGTAATAGGTTACCTAAAACTTCTTAAAATTGGGGGGGGGGGGTTTGTTTGTTTGTTTTGAGGGGTACCTTATAGTAGTATGAACCAGCTTAATTTGAAAGGTTGAATGAAAATTCCAAATTTCAGAGGTTATCAAAGGCATTATCTTCTTGTTGGAAAATGTTGAAGGTAAGTAAACAGGAAATTCTGTCTGGCTTGTAATGGCAAGTTCCCCTTTGGTACTGATTTCTGGTCATTTCTTCAGCAATGAAATAAAAGACACACTGTCTTCAAATTGAAGAGATAGGTGTAGGTACTAAAATGATTGTTACTTCATAATCACTTAGGACAGCTAATGCTATGAATAGTGGGTCAGAATTTTCTCAAGGAATTCAAATATGTTGATTATTTGATTTTCATTCTAGACGAAATGTTATGATCTATGATACTTATTTTTTCTACGGCAAGATCTATTTGTGACACATACTGTATTTTAAATGATGAAAGAACTTGGAGAATTTACTGAAGATTTTTCATCCTAAGGAAATTAGAAAGTCTTATTTACTGATGTTGAGAGTATGCTATATCATGTGTACTACAAACATAAAGATGTGTAGCTAAACTACCATGGAACTATTAGGGAGGAATACAGTGATACAATTTCTCCATAACATAAAAACTTACTGGGTATAGCCTTTCTTAAAAATTCTGGAAGTATCTAATGGGCCAGATGTTAACGGAAACAGAAAGATATTTCAAGTTATTTCACTAATATAGAAGCTGCTAGCTACATGTATATTCTCTTTCATTAGATTTTCTACTGACATTCACAATAAGTTGCTTTTTAAAGCAAATAGTAATGAAACAAGACCTACTTCCCTTCTTTCCGTTCAAATATACTATGAGGTGGATCCGTAAAGCACATTGTTTTCCAAATTTATGCATGGTAAGTTTTTTTGTTTTGTTTTGTTACCAAGGGTAAAGTTACTGTAGTGTTGTCAAAATAGGGTATGATCACAACGTCTTTGTCTGTCTCTATATAAAATACTTTTTTGGATACTGTGCTATTAAAACTGTACAGGTGCTTCAGTTTTATTGTAAATATTACCTAACCAAGAATGCAATAAATGGGAAACTATAATTTTAAGCATATTTTTTTTTCTTCTCTCAAAAAGAAGATAATTCTAAATTTAAATGTAGACTGTCCCCAGTTTCTACAATCTGCTGGGCCTGCATGCACCAGTTTGAGAATTTTGTGTAAAAGACTTATGGCTTATCATATAATAAAAAAGTTGTATTTCTGTAGCTAGTGATTTCAAAATTGGAAGCAAGTTTTATTTTATCTACTTTACATGATTCTCACCTGACTGATTATTAAAAGCAGCACAAAGCTCTAGATGGAAGCAGTAGTGTCTATTTATTCTTATAGCTTTTTCAAATTGTATGTTTTTCTGCTGTAAGACAGAAGATATTCTGTTGAATCACCTGGAATTCCATATAATGCAGAAGTGTGCAATATCAGACTTAGAACTGTAAAACACTGCTCATTGTCACAGTTACTTTTTCTCCAAACACTTGGCACAGCTTTACAAAATTTTTGCCTTAAATAAAAATATAGCAGTTGCGTGTGTATGTGATATTCTCACCCAGAACACTAGAAGATGTATGTGCCTGTAGTCACTGGGTAGGTTACGAGCCTACCTTTGGATCAGAAGCACTTGCATCATAGGCATATACTCCAGGATGCTACATAATTTCAGGCTTAATTAGTTTTCCAAACCTTTCTGGCAGAGAGGAGTGAGTGGGGAAGCAGTGTATACTGAAGCTGTCTCAGTTTGCAGTGAAAACCCAACCGAGGTGTCTCTTTTGACATTGATTATTGGGGAGGTTTTCTCTGGCTGGATGCCTTCTGCCTGGTCACCGTAAATTAGTCTTGTGTCACTGCCTCTAACAACCAAAACACACTGATAGCCTTTAAATGATGGTTTATATGACCTGAGACGAGATCTCACCTTGTTTTTCTGCTCTAGTACTTTCAAAGAATAGTCTTTCTGTTATTAACATGCTGTAGTAAAATAATTTTAAATTCCTTTAAAATTTATAGTGGTTTTGTTCGTTGAGTCCCAAGAATGCAAACCTTATTTGAGTTGTAACTATTAATGAGCAGATGTATGTCTATGCATTTTAATAATCTGATAATGTCATCTTTTTTATTATTTTAGAACGGTTTACAGTTTGATGGTTTTTCAGAACTCTTCTGGCTTGATTTTTCTACAGCTGTGTAAATAAGATAGGAATTCTCTGACAGTATGATGAAGTTATAAAAATATAAACTGGCTATGAGGGCACAGTCATGGCTGTAAGCAACTAGGTCTACCCTAGCAGGTACAATAGGCAGAATCTTCTCTGATTGGTGTCAAATTTCATGAAGCAAAAAAGGTGGTGAATAACAATATTTTAGGAATGAACATTTCTGTTATAACTGGGCATTTTTCATATAATTCTCAGGTAAAGAGCAAAATTGGAAACTCTTTAATAGTAGTTCTTAATACTTGTTGTAAGTTTATAGTGTTGCCAGTTTCCGAATGAGTAGTCCATTGCTTTCTAAAGAAAAGCTTTCAACAAAGTAAATATGCAAGTTCAATTTTACACATAATTGCACTTTTGATTAAGAACAGCAAATTCCTCTTTTGCATGACTGTCTAAGACTCTGAGGGGGTTTTATTGTTTGCTATGACACACTGAAGGTGATTCTCAGTCTACTGTATAGAAAGGCTAAGAGAAAAAACCCGAACTGCTACCAGTCGGCTCTGCCGCAGGACAGAACTGAGCCCGCCGGCCAAGCTGGTGGTGCCTTGAATAGACCCAAGCTTGTCTTGGTGAAGTCCTTGTAGCCATTACAGAACAAACTGAACATGTTCCTTGAACCAGTCTTCTACCTCAAAGGTTTGTAAGGCAGATGATGTGCTCCTTCAGCTCCGGGACACTTACTTAGGCTTACTAACCCATTTTAGATTGTTTTATGGTACTTCTGAGCCTAGTTTGGAAAAGTTTATGAAAACTAAATTCTCCTTTTAGTAACGGTAATCGTGAGGTTCATGAAGTTTAAATAATTTTACACTGTAGAAATGAACAATATCTACTACAGATAACAAAAAATATGTTGACACATTATTTGCATCAAAGTTTCTTGTTTATTCACTAAAGTCCAGTCTCTACTATGGGGATCCTTTTGCTGAAAACCTTGGAAGAGTTTGATTGAAAATGGAATACAAAGGACACTTGTGAGTGGATTAGTAGAGTACAATGTCTTGACGCATGGCCTTTCACATCCTGCTTCACAAACTTTTCATCACCTCATTATTTTCTGACACTTTACATAAGGTGAAAAATGCTCAATGAAAATACATAACTCGTGAGACCTCTTCAAAACTTCCTGTCCCCTTTGCTACTCAGGAGTCCTAAAATGGTGAAGCTTTCACTCCTGGTGCTCAGTTTGTAGGAGGTTGTCCAGTGACAAGAAAAATGTAAAATAGAGTAGAATAGAAGGAAACAAAGCTACTGTTACGAAACAGAGAAAGGAGGACATGTGCGGATAAAAGAAAGGCAGCAGGAAGAAATGGAGGATGAGTGCAAGAATTTTGTATTTAAGGCACTAAAAGATGAAAAGTCAAGAAAAGGGCAAAGGGGAGTGATCTTGTCAGTGCTGTGGAAGAATTATGTCTCACTGGAGAATTTGCACAGTATTTTAATTCTAACAGATAAAGGCTAATTGTTATGAAATTAATTTTACTTTGTTGATACACAGTCAAGTGTATCTCTCAAACACAGATTTGGTATCCTGGCTGAGTACAGAATCAGGACAGGCTATTCAAAACACAGCTAGCTTCACATAGTGAGCCATGGTCAGTTCAGCTGTGCATGGTTCTGGTCAACAGAAAGGTGAAAGAGAGACCCTGTGCCATGGTTTTGTGTCAGTTCCACTTGCGAGACAGAGATAAATGGCAGCTAAGTGCAAAGGTGTATTGTTAATCCATAGTAAGTGACAGCAAAAGTTCAGCTGTGGGTGATAAACATGGTGGATGCTGCACATAGTGCCATAATTTCTATAAAGATTTACTTTGCTGTCTTCGTCTTAGCCAGTTTGCATAACTGATGTCAAAAACAAGCCCAGTGTGATCAGTCCACGAACTGTTTCCTAACAGGCTTCACTGCTGTATTGGGTTTACATGGCAAGGTTCTGGTAGCTGAGGGGCTGCAGGGCTGGCATCTGGGAGGGGAGGTAATTAGAAAAGCTTCTGCTCTTTCCCATTCAGTTTTCTTAACCATTTATGCCAATGTAAGGTTTAAAAAAAGCTTATATAAAACACAGATACACTGCCTTGGATTTTGTATGCTTTATGCACCCACTTCGGGGCACAGGGAAATAACTACGTCAGGCATAGAGCAATAAGGCCTTGTAACTATGAGTCTTCACAGCTGTGACAAGAGACTTGAGAATACGGGCGTGAAATCTTCCGATACCAATTCCCTATGTGTGCAGCAACCAGTAATAACAGTTCATCCATATAGGAAGTCTTTCGTTTTTTTCTGTGTGTTAACGTGGGAATTTAAACGTATCTACTTCTATGGCAGTATTAACTGGTCTGTTAATGAGGAATTAGGGGAAAACTCTCACCAAAAAAATGTGTACTTTCTACATCCCAAATCAATTTCCATGCCTTTTTCCTTGTTTCCTACCTAATTAAATCGATGGTTCTATTGCTGAGCTTAAAATGAAGCTGACACAAAGTGCCCAAATGCTGCAGAAGCTAATGGTCCTTGCAAAAGGTCTGTGTTTGCGTTGTCACGCAGTTCAGGTGTGTTACATCTGTTTTATTAACCGAACGAAATGTTTACACCATCACGTTCCCGTATTTACCAAATCCCACTGAATGGAGGTTTCCCCGTGACTGTTAGGGAAGTACAAGCCCAGTATTTTACAAAGGAGGAAAGAGAAATTGTTACAGATACCTGTTTCTCACCAGTTACAAAGAAAATATCTACTCATCAAGTTCGGGGGTTTTTATTTCAGTTGTGCAGAAAGATTTTAACTGTGTTTGGTGTAAGAATACAATGTAAATCCTAGTTTTACATGTTTCTGGAATCTTTAACCTAGGAATCCTTACATACGGATCATAGTCCATCCCTTTTCAGGCCTGGGAAACATAAAAGTTGTGAAATGCTTCTCTTTTAAGAAAGCCTTCTTTTTAAAGATAGTGGGTTTTTTCCCATAGGTATTCATAAAAAGCATTATCTTACTCTGCAATTGGTCTCTCTGCAATCAAATAAAGGATTAATTGGAGAACCACTAGTAATATTTTAAAGGGATTAACATTAATGGAGAAACAAATTATCTTTCTATCAAATGAGGTTAATAACAAAAATTAGTAGTGGTCCCTCACTCTTAGTCAAAAACTTACACAGTCTGCTAAAGATTAGTCAAGCAACTTTTTCTATAAAATCTGTAGAATTTCAAGTGGTTTAGGGTCCTAACTCTCATTCTGAAAAGGATCCAGCGCCTTGGAACTCTTACTGCCCTGTCAGATTTTGAAAACTTGCTTCCTCAAGGAATAAATTGTAACCTATCAGGGTTTTCTGGAGTCGTAAGTGCCTAGCTGAACTCTCACGGAAATTAATGTGATGCAGAGGCCTTTTACAATCTGTCTTGTTCTCAGTGTACAATTACTATAGGCTGATTAACACTTTAACTCGTAATTAAGTTTATGTAGTAGACTGGAAAAGAGAGGGCTTTTTTTTTGTTGACTCTGTTCTATAAAAACCATAATTGCTTAATCCTGTACAATATTTAAAGTAGTTCTGCAATTGACATGTGGCCTTTATTTGCATAAACACAATTTGCAAAGGTGATTTGTAAAACCATATTAGGCATCATTTTTATCTGTGTATTGATGTGATATTTTCTATATTCTTTGGCTGGCTGTACATGAATGTTAAAAAATCTTTGGCACGTATCGAAGTACTGCAGTGCGTGATGTTGCTGCAGTGTGACTACCATCGCTTCTAGCGGAGTATTTCAACACAGTTGTTACCAAAAAAAGTACTGTCTTTATGGGTACAGCTACAACAGCCATAGCTGTATTATATTGCCTGATATTGTATGCTTGTGTGTTGACTCTTCCTGTAAGCACAGGTGTCCTAAGGAGTGCTCTGCTCTTTGGGTCTTTTTAATGAAAACCTTTGGCACAGGGACAATTCTCCGATTACTTCCCGACTTGCCTGCATCTGGACAGGCTGTAGGCTACCAGTGGGCTACCTGTAGGCTGCATTTTCACTTGCTCTAAAAAAAAGCAGTAGAAGAGTAAGTCAGGTGTAATTTTAATTTCTAAAAATATGAATGTAGTGTAGTGAGTGGGGATAAATGGAGGGCACTGGACACAGTTCTCTAGTGCTGTGCTGTGCAAGTGCAAGCTGGTGCAGAAGTATGAATCCTACATCTGTTTTGATTAAAGTCTCAAGGTGATGATATAATCAACCTTGTAAACAAAAAATAAGTGCCTACTTTCCATCACTTTCTCAGGAAAATTCCTCTGACAGATTAAGCATGGGCGAAGTATTTGGATTTGCATAAAATCTTATAAAAACCTAATTCTTAAACCTGTAGTTCTATAGCTGTAGTTATAGAAATAAACTTAGTGACTATCCATGTACACTTCATTTTTAGTACAGACTATCCGAGCGTTAGTGGCCTTCAGCATCTCTTCATCTCAGGCAATGCTGGAGAGGAGTTGTTCATCACAGCGTCATAGGCTAAAAGTCATTAGAAACAAAATGCCGCAGACCAAGTTGCTCAAGAGTTACACTAGGAATCACTTCACTAGCGCTCTTTACCATCTGCCAAGAGAAAGGTGGGGATCAATCTCCATGTCTTCTCTCATGTGTATTAAAAAATGTTTAAGGTTCCACACATTATCATGTTCCATTAAAAATTCGATTAATCTAACCCAAATGCAAGAAACATCAAAAACCTAAAATAAATAGTGGCATGTGCCCCTTCCCGCCTCTATGCTTTCTTTCCAGAAAGTGACTCTGAAGTAGTCCCATCTAACAACAGAACACAGAAATTATTCAGTTGAGGAGAAGGGTTTTTTTTTTTAACAGTTGCATAGCTAAAGGTCCCTGGTGAGAAAGTTTTCTTAATCATTTTCCAATATAGAACAGAAAAACCGCAAAGGTGGTATTTCCAGAGGAGTATATTATTAGAAGGAATTGATATTTGAGGAGCTTTATTTTATTAAAAATGTGTGAGAACTCCTATGTGTCTAATTTTATATAAAGCTTAGTGAAAGGTTAGAAAATAGCTCCTATGTGCTGTTTATACGTTTGGATGGATGAAGGAGACTTCACATTTCACAGCTTCTTGTTTCTGACAAACTCCAGAGTTCCAGTGAATTATTTATGTGGCCACTTATCCTATAAAGATGGAACTGAGGGTACAAACTGAGTTCACAAATGCTACCAGAAAACCTTCCGGTGATAAGATGAAAATGGATCTTGGTCGCTGCTGATCTCAAACCTGGACTTGAATTTGTGGCCTGTGGATGAAAGGTTGTGTGTCTTACATTTTTCATCTCTAACTTCTGAAATTTTGCAGTTTATGAACAATTCATGAACCTCTCTTTATCTTCAGCAATTGCCTCATGAATCAAGACTTTAACTGGAAGAAGATAATCCAGGAAATAGTAAATTTCAATTCATTTTTATGAATCTAATATATATTCCGCATATGAGAGCAGAGATATGAATACATGAGCGATAAAGATACTAGAAAGAAATTACCTATTTCTAGAACTGTATTTTAATTCCCAAAGATGTGTAGTCAGAGATGGTGGCAGATCTGACTTTTTGCAGCTCTTGGATTTTCTGGGACTCTCTATCCTTAAAAGTAGAGTGAATACACCTCTGCAGGTTTTTTTTCCTGTGTTATTTCTTATTTATGATGGGCTGCTTTTTGGCTTGATTCTCTGTCTAAAGCAATATGAAGCCACAACTAAATGTTTTGGAAAATATTTTATTGTTTCCAGGGAATTTCTTTCTCTTAGCTAAACAATAGCTTCTCTGTTTTTGTTGTTGATAAAAGTGTTTTAAATCCTTTCTCTGCTGTGAGACGTAGAATCAAGTGTGATGTTAGGCAAGTGGTTGTCAATTACATTTGTCCACACTCCAGGGTTTGCTATCTTCAAATCTGGAGGAATGCCAAAACCATACTGCTAGGCTGAGGGGCAGGTGATAGTTTTAAAATCCAGTAATTCATGAACTACAAAGGCTAGCTAGACACTCATGTTTCGGAGTATTGAGAATCAGGTCGTTTTCACGGAAGATTTTTTCAAATTCTGTCTTTCGGTACGAGTATTTCAGTCCATACTTCAAATAAGAATTTTAAGTTTTGCATGTATGTAAATGCAGGTGTCAATCAATTAGCTCCCCAAATGTAGGGTGAAAAGCTAGAGGTGGTGATGAAAACATTGGCACATTCTGAAGGTGTCGTAGATGCCAATTTGTTCAGACAGCTCTAAAAAGAGTAAACTGTGTAATCTGCAAATATGGAAAATGTACTTCCAAACCTGTACAAATGATTCTATATTTAAAAGTTTATTAATTATGGCATAATCAAAGAAGCTACACTTGAGGAAACCATAGAAACTGTCAGTCCTTCAATCGCTCTGAATCCTGCTACGGCAATGCAAGAATTAAAGACAACATAATCACAGCACCAAATATCATAGAATCATCATAGAATGGTTTGGGCTGGAAGGAACCTTACAGATCACCTCATTCCAACCCCCTGCCCTGGCCAGGGACCCCTTCCACCAGCCCGGGGTGCTTAGAGCCCCGTCCAGCCTGGCTTTGAACCCTGCCAGGGAGGGGCAGCCACAGCTTCTCTGGACAACCTGTTCCAACGCCTCACCACCCTCGGAGGAAAGCATTTCTTCCTTGTATCTAATCTAAACCTACCCTCTTTCAGTTTAAAGCCTTTACTCCTTATATAGATATACCTGTATAGGTATATCTAATATACCCATCTAATATACCCTGAATATCTTCTGAAATTGCTTAACTGGACTCTCCAGTTCAGGTATTTTCCCCATGAATTATTACCTAAATATTCTGAAGATGAATATGCCCTCTAGTCTGTCAAGGTACCCATATTTGTGACAAGAACTATGAAGCCTTTCTGTAGCATCGGCAGTACTTACTTTGCTTAAAAAAGCAGAGTGTACTCTTTGGACCAGTAACAGCCTGGTCCATACAGGCCAGCACTGAATTCCTCAGTAGCCTGGCTGTGTGGTTACAGCTAAATAGTCTAGTAGCTCTTTTACAAAGAAAGTCGGGATCGTCATTCTCATTTTACAGGGAAGAAAACCTTTTGAGAGCTGACAAGAAGGGGGAAGTGGCTTTTGGTTTGTGGCAGTGGCAACCTCAGGAGTCAAACTGAGATGGAACTGGATTAAAATTTTCCAGAGTCCTGCTCTGGTTCCTTAAGTAGCAGGGCATGCCTCCTCCCTTGCAAATGTCTCAAACTTTAAGAAAATTGCTTAAATCATTGCTTTTAACAATTCTTTTCAACACCTCTGTAGCCCTGCCTAAATATAAATGGAAATGAGAAGAGAAAGGGGAGCCCAGAACCTGATAATGTTTAATCTGTGAACCAGTCCATCTATGTAGGATAACAAAAAGACAACATGCAAACCTGTAATTTTCCTACAAGAAAGGTCAGTTAAACCGGCTTGACCTTTTTTCCGCATATAAAGCAATACGCTATCAGCCCTATCTGAACAGGCTTCAATCCCAAAGCACTCTCAAAATAACTTGGAGATAAAGCAGAGATAAAAATCAGTAGATGCTGCTGAGTTGGGTGTGCAGTTGTTTCTTTGAGGTGTTTCTTCAAGAGAAATTTTACATATGCTAGAAGTCAAAGTCAGGGGAGAGAAAAATGGTATTTCAGAATAACAGCTCCCTGGAGAAAGGAAACGGATTAGCTTTTTATCACAGGCAAATAAGTTGGAAACGCTCTAATTTATAGATATTCAGATATAAGCACATGAAGCTACTGCTAGTAGGGCATTAAAAATAGAAGTATTATCCTTCTACTTAGAGATTCTACTAAAGTAACTATAAATTTCTAATTAAGTAGATGTTAAATCTGACAACATAGTGAATTTTATTCTTTGGGACTGAAATCTGAAACCTAAAGGTAATAGTGACATGAAAGTTTGGGTCAAGTATCCCAGAATTTTTTTTTTCTAAGTAGAACTATGTGAACAAAAAGGTAGTACCAGTAACGGAGCGCCAGTGGCTTAACGCTGCCTTCCGACATGGAGACAAAAGCGTTATAAACTATTCAGACTCCAGTATGTGATACATAGCAAAAAATCCTTTCTCTACAAAGCACAAGTGAATGACAATTTCCATCGAACCAAAACTCCAAAGCTATCATCATTGTCCTTATTTAACTCCACCCAACACATCATCCAGAAAACAACAAGCGCTCAAGACACTGTAAATTGTCAAGAATTAAAAAGCGCTTAAGAAATCTAAGGTTAAACTAAAAAACCAACCCATCAGCATGGCACAGGTACAGAATGGTACATCTTTTTTTCATGTTTTGTGTGTGAAAGTTGTTTTGTCTGTTTCCTGAAGTTTGCGTCCTGGGGCAGGATTTCTGTTTTGTTGTGAATTTCCAGAATCAAAGTACTGTCTTTCTCCACATCGTTCAAGGCTGACGTTGCTGATGATGTCTGAAGGGTTAACTGTCAATGGACTGTTATACATACCAATGCATAACTATTCTGAAGATGATTCATGAAGTGTTTATGGCACCAAAATTTGTACTATATCAGCAACCACCGCAAATGGATTGACTTGACTTTAAGCGTGCATATTTCACAGCAAATGGCTTATGTGTTCACTTACCGCTGGTAGTGAAATGAACAGCCCTGAAAATGAAGGAATACATTTGCAGCAGTCGTGGATGTGTAAGAGATGTTCTTTGCTGCAAATACACTATGAATTTTTAAAGTATTAAATATGTATGTACTATTTACATCATTCTTACAAATACATGGACTCTCTATGTTTTGAAGACTTCAAATAAATTTTTTACCACTTTTCTCTTGATTTTTTATTCTTTTGTTACATCATCTGCAGCATTTACTTAGTCTGCTGTTTGGAACAATTATTTTGTCCAAGAAATCATCATTTTTACCTCCAGTTAATGTTCCGCATACCATAGATGTGTTTTCTTTAGATCTATTTTCTATTTTTCATAGATCTATTTTATTTAATATCTTTTTTTTTTTTTAGAAGCAATTAAACTTTTTACCCCTTCTACTGCAGTAATCGTCACTTCTCTATTTACCCCATATAACTGCAGTATTGAACAACAAATTAGCTCTAAAGGCAAGACACCAGGCACTGAACCGAACGATGTTCCATCATCCCTACACGCCCATTTGATTCCGTATGTTACACGTGGGCTGGTGTTCTCGGTCTGAAATACAGTGTAGTAGTGTTGGGCAATTGTTAACCCAAGCTCTGCTGCGAGTTAACACCTCCCTGAACCAGCAGGCAATCTGCTGCAAGCTGCTCGTCTCTGCGTTTCAAATGCTACACAGAGGAAAAAGCCGATCTTGTTTCAGAAATCATACAGAGAAAAAAAGACTATCTTCTTGCCCCTGTGGCGTGCTCCTTGCTGCCAGCTCCCCCTGATCGTCAGGGTGCGCCTGCTCCACCTTGCACTCCACAAGCTCTCAGTTCTGCAGCGCGAGTCTTCTACTCAAAGATGTTCCATCTCTTCCAGAATTCAACAGCCAAGAGAACAAGAACAGCTTTTCTTTTGCTGGCCAGCTGTTTTCTTGCAAAAGGTGCAAACCCAGTTGTTTTTCACAAGAATCTATGAGCCTCTTGAGTAGAATAATCGCACACCAGTTTTACGTCCAATACTACCTGGAAAACACAACCAACAACAATTTGGAAATAAACTCCGAAGACATTTTACTTGAAAGGGAAGAATGTTTCAAATTTTATGAAAATCTGAAACAGGCTTTTATTCAGAGAAGAAATTTGTTAAAAAGATTCTAAGAATTAATCCCTGACTGGGAATTTGTTCAAAACATCATGTTTCAACAGAGCCTTTCACTACCTTCCATTTATTCTGTTCTCTTACTATTGATAATTTCCTTTAAATTGGAAAATGTCTCCTTCCAAAGCCAGCTTGTTTAAGTGCATGACTAGACAATTATATTTAAATTTGTGTATTTTCTTTGTAAACATTTCTTACAGAAATTACTGTGAATTGTGACTTCGTGCAATTATGACTTTAGGGTAGAATCGCTAACGTTTTTGATCAAATGCTTTAAATGTACTCTATATTACAAGGACAAATAAATAGCGAGATTCCTCTCTGAAGGCAATTACTGTCTAAGAGATACACAGGCAGGTACATTTGGATACTTCATGTTTAGGAAAAAATATTTTAATGTGTGGAGCTCTGGAACAGGACGTAGAGTATTTGGGTGCTGTTCCCTGCTCTGCCACTCACCCATGTAAGAAGGTTGTGCTCTCTCTGATGGCTTTTATTTCTCTGCCCATAATTTATTTATCCTACATTCTAATCAACGATTTCTTCCTGCAGCCACCTGCCAATCCCAAACTTTAACCTCAGCTGGGAGCCTTTATGCAATAATGATGGCAGACATTTGAGTATGGACTTCTTTTAAGAAAGATATGACTTGCAGTTCAAAGTTCTTCCATGTGAAGGGAACAAAGGGAAAACAGGTATGAAAAATAACCCAAGAGACACTTTTTAGCAGTATTTATACAAAAGGAGACTGTGTAGGTGTTGAGACCCCAGAAGAGCAGCTCTGATCTAGGCATTTAACACACACCTCTTTCTGCAATCAAGGACAGGTGGAACTAGCAAACACCTGGAAGTGATTTAGTTTCAAGCCTGTGAGTAGTAGGTCATGCTGCAGTGAGTGTTCACTTCTCAACAGGAATGCTCAAATGGTTCAAGGTAACTTTTTATTAATTACAGTTTGTGAGATTTCTGTGGTTTTTTAATGCAGGATTTTAGTCTAGCTTACATGTTTGCATGAGGTTCACCTCTTTATTACTTTAACACCTTGAAATAGTTTTAAAATCTTCATTCTTAATGCTGCCAGCTGGCTAGAGAAATATTGCCAGTGATCTATCACAGATAGGCGAGTGGATATTGAAAGACTACAGGTCAGATTTTAAAAGAAACTGAGATATCTAAAAATCTTTGCAAGTCTGATCCTTGGTGCCACCCTGAAAATCACATCTGTGGAGAAGAGAAAGGAATTACAGGCTGCGTCACCTGGGAAGGTGGTAGGTGGCTCTTGCTTGCTCGCTCTGTTTCATAAACCCAGGGCTGCATGGTCCTGTGCAAGGGTCTTTGAGCACGTGGGTTACAGGCTCTGATCTTACTCTGGATCAGTCAACAGCAAGCGCTGTGGGAGCTGGGATTGACCCTGAGGAATTTAACGGCAAAAATTCCAAAACTTCACCAGGGGAAAGCTTGGCTCATACTGCATGAGCACTTACCATCAAAGGGTAGGCATTTTTACATGAACGTTCATCTTCCGGGTATTTATCTGTTCACTCTTAATGAAAGTGCTGACGAAGTAGGAGGTATTTGGCTGTACGACAAACCTACCAGAGTAGTCAGTACTGTTTAATCAAAATGTTGAAAATTATTTTCTTACAAATACACAAACTTAAAAAGAGCCGAAGGCATTTTGCCAGCATTGTGTTTAGTTCGTACTCGCTAAACTTCTGCTAGTATCACTTTCTCATAGACCTATTAGTAAATACGGGTTTAGATACCTTCTACCGCAAAGAATAACCAAAGTTACCCCCCTGTAAAATCACATTGTAGTAGTTTAAAGAACTTTTGCAAAGTATTTTGACCTCCAGTTTACATTTGTTGGACACATAAGCCTCCCATACCCTTTTTTGTTTTGATTTTAGAATTGGAAGGCTGAAATAAGAAATACAGGAAACCCATGGAGTGGATTTAAAGATCCAGCCTGAGGGTCTTTAAATGAAGTTGATAGGGATCAGCCTACCTGGGTCGCAGAGCAGGGCATGCATTTTGAAAGAATCTGTTGTAATAACTTGATAATTTAAATTTTGATCCTGAAAATGAATATCTGATTAACTTTGTACATGTCAGTCATCTGACATTTAAACACCGTGGAGCTAAAGGTATCCAGCCATTCGGTTAACACTGCCTCATGTTTGATGAGGAATAATAAATTCTGAACTTACTGTTTGAAATGACCCAGCTCCATAAGCTGGTGTGACTTGGCAGAGGCACGTTCATGAGCCGTTGCACTGCGTTATGTCTTTGGGGGATCCCGGATCACACCTTGGGCCTTAAGACAGCAGAAGAAGTAGGCCAAGCCCCAAAGCCGTAAGTAGAGGCACTGGGATATAGATGTGTGCAGCTAAACTTGGGAATATTGTACCTGTATTTATTTTCTGCACAGGTGACAGAATTTATAGGGTGATTATTCATGTAAAGTACATTTACAATTTGAAGCTTGCTTCCTCATTATCTCATGTATTGTTACTGGTTTTCATTTTCTCTCTATACACCTAAGGCAGCTCCCTCCCTGCTCCTAAACCGTAGAGGGTAGCACGTCTGTCGCATCCTCATGGTACCCATTCGGGACTGATACAAGTTTACACATTGAATTAAATCTCAGTGGCATTAATTTACACTAACTGAAGGCTGAGCAGCACAACGATGTTTGATCATTACAAAATTCATACCTAATGTATTGGAAGGGACAAGGCAGCGTTCTGGCAGGTCTAGGTGTTGGGTTTTTTTTTTTTTTTTCAAACTTTCTCATAAATCGCTGCTGTCAGCCTGGTGTAGCGGCAGTTCATGGGTTTGGGGGTGCAGCGATGCTCTTCTCATCAGCTGAGCGTTGGACTCCTGCAAGGTTCGGTTTCCTTTGGGCGAGAGAGCGGGGAGGCAGCAGGCAGAGGCGTCGGGGCATGGCCAAGGGCATCGTTCTCCCCGGCCGCTTCCTCAGGGCCGCTCTGCGTGCCTGGGTCTCTGTGTGTGTCTGTCTGCCGCCAACCCCTGCCCGTCCCGCCGGGACAGCCGCCGGGGGCCACCGCTCCGCCGAGAGCGGAAAGTTGTGTCCGCTCCGCCGGCCACTCGCGGTCGTTCCGCCTCGGCCCCCCCGTTCCCCCCCGGGCTGGCCTCGCTGCGCGGCGGCGGGCGATGTCCCCGGGCGCCGCCGCGCGGCCGCCGATCCGGGGCGCGCCTGCCCTCCGCCGGGAGCCCCCCGCTCCCCCGCCCTGCGCCGCCGGGGGCTGCGCGCCGCCGCCCCGCCGCATTTCACCGCCGCCCCGCCGCATTTCGCCGCCGCTCCCGGGCGGCTGGGTGCCGCTGACCGCCGCCTCCCCCCTCCCGCGGCGCGCCGGCTCCCCCCGCCCCAGCCCGCCCCGCCGGACTTGAAGGTGACCTCCGCCCGCTCCGGAGCCACTTTCCGCGCCGGCGGGAGAGCGGCAGCGCCTCCGCCCCCGGGAGGGTCCCTGTCCGGCCGTGGCGGAGCGGAGCGGGAAGCCGCCCGCTCGCCCCCCCCCCCCCCTCCGCCGCGGCGGGGGCGGCCCCCGGGGTCTCGCCGCTGCTCGCGGGCGGGCCGGGCGCCCCGCTGCCGGTTGGCGGCCAGCCCCGGGGGGAGCCGGGCGGGGGGCGCGGCATGCGGCGGTGAGGGCGGCGGCGCTGCCCGCGGGGAAGGGGTTGCGGCGGCGGCGGGGAGCCGCGTCCCGGGGCCGCTCGCTCCGGCCGGGAGAGGCGCCGCGACCCTCCGCTCGGCTCTGCATGGTGAGTCCCGGGCGGGGCGGGCGGCGGGGGCTGGGGGGCGTCCCGACAGGTGCTCGGTGGCGGGGGCTGCCACCGGCCCGGCACCGCTCTGCTCCGCCCGGCCGCAAAGTTTCCGCGGGCGGAAGGTTGCGGGTCCGCGGCCGGGGGGGGCTCTCGGGGAGCAGGGGCTGCGGTGAGGGCGCGGGGCTGGCGGAGGCGGCTGGAGCGCCTGGCTGCGGGCGGCGGGGCCGGGCGTCCCCGCACCAGCTGGGCTTTGCTCCCGCGAAACGCCCGAGGAGGGTGCTGCGGCGACAGCGCGGGCACCGGAGGCGGCTCTCGGAAAAGAAAGAAGAAGGAGAAAAATGGCCAGTCGGGTTTCCGATGAGTTACTGGTTAAGAGAGGGCAGATACTGAGCTGCGGGGAAACTACTTGCCTGTAAGTCACTGGTATTCACTTCTCTCATCAGCGATTCTCTGTACCATTTTCTCCTGTACGCGTCCGTCAGGGAAAAAAGTGCCGGCGTTGCCCGTGTGCGTGCTCGCGGCGGGTGAAGCAGCGCCGGGTACGTTTGAAACGGGCAGGCAGCGCCGGGTGGGACTGCCGCTCTCGGCACGGACATGGTTTTACAGAGGCCCGCGTTCTGCGTTTCCAAAATTTGTAACGTGGCTGTTGGGGACCGTGCTGCCAACTTAACGCGGTTCACACAGATGGTGAAACGAACGCGGTCTGAAGTTTGAGTCTGGAGTGATTCACGTCAGTGAAGTGTGAAAGAGCTTGTCCAAATCTGCAGCTTTTGTTTGTCTGCTCTCTGAAATGCAAATGTGGCATAGTATGTTAGATTCTCAAGTTGTTTGGTGATGACTGTTATTTCACTTTAAATAAAATTTAGCTTATTCAAGACGAATTGGATTGTAAAATACAACAGACGCAGAAGATGGTGTCCCAAGAACATCAAGTCCCTTGCTTCCCTTCTTGCTCTAGACTTGATGGTACCTAAGAGAGGAAAGATACTGCAGGTTTCGTGTGTCATTAAGAAGTGTGAAACAGTTGTATGTGGTGCTAGTTGTCATTGCTGTAAAAGCGGAAACAGGATTTTGTCACTCGGTGGTGGAGGTTGATGATTGTGGATGTATTGCAGTCTAAAATGGAGTTAGTCCTTGTAATAAAATGATGGTTTATTAGAGACCAAATAGTCACAGCTGCTTGACAAAATATATGTTGGGAAGGGTGGGGGCTGCGTGTGTGAATTTTTAATGCCCATCTCAATAGATCGTTTAGTTTTGGGAAAGTATTTGGTGTCACATGCTCCAGTTATTTCGATTATAGTAACAATTTGGAATAGCTTAAACTGTGGTATTTTGAATTTATTTTAATTGTCTTTTACTTGAATGATTCTGAGTTACTGAGTTTTGGGAACCTACTTTTGTGTAGCGTTTCTGATTATAGCCCAAATCTACAATCTGTCTTGGGTAGCCAAGCCTTTGAAGCCTACGTAAGTTGCACTTGCAGTTTATTCTTCTAATAAATACATTAGACAAAGGACTAGGTATTTCCTGAAACGAAGTCTGTGTTTACGGTGTCAAGGCTGTATTTCTTTTTTTAGTTCGTACTTAACTGAGCATCAGTAATACAGCTGACAAACATCGTGAATATAATTCACAGTACGTTGATGATTTTTATAGTTCTTGTAATTGAAGTACTTGCTGTCCTTGAGGTGACGAGGATGCTTTTCTGGCTTGCGTGAAAGGGTATCGTTAAATGATAGAAGTACTGGCAGGAGTCAAGTGTCGAGGAAGAGAGCAGGATTGTTAATTCTTGGGTGCGTAATGTGATACATTTCCAGTATAGAATAGGAGTACACAGGTAGGATTGCAAGGTCCAGTTCTCAGCATTGTGAATGATTATGGTGATGCCTGTGCACTCTGCGCGTCTGTAATCCCTCACTGCCATGCACCGCTGCCTTGCTGCAAAGGAGGGAGCACGGTATGTCCTTAGGCCAGGGCTGCCGATACTGGTGGGTTTTGAAGTTTCTCGTGTCTTCCCAGGCTGCACTCCTACACAGAGCCCCTTTGAAGTCCAACATGGAACTGCAAGGCCGAAGGGTACTCAGCCACTCGTGTAGTCAGGTGGTCTGCCCAGGGCAGGATCAGCTCATACCTGCGTCAGCTCTCATGGACATTTGTGCACTTCTATTCCCCTGCTCCTCTTACTTTTCTTCCTGTTTTTGCTATTTTTTCCTTCATCTCATTTTTTTTTCTTCCTAGTATATGCTCTTATTTAATTATGTTCTGAAGAATCCTATCTCATTGCCTCCAAGCTGTCTCTCTGTCTGGTATGCCCAGTCAGTCTCTCTTCCAGTGTTTTTTATTGCTTTCCAGGGGACCTACTTCTTCTCTGCCAGCCCTACATACGTGCTGGCTTTACCAGGTTTTTGCCTAGTTTTTTTGAAGAATTTAATGGAAATAGTATCCTTGGTCTCGGGCAGGTAAACTTTATTTAAGAGCAGTAGAGCTGTTCAGTACTCACTTGCACTGGGGGAGGCTGAGCTAGTTGGAAATACAGGACAGAAGAGACCAGTGGCTGAGTTAAATAATTCATCATCACTGATTTATTGTGCTATAGGCTTGAAATGGCATTATCTGATTTTAAAATCTAATCATAAGCATTATATACAGTAAAGATAGTAATCGTAGTGCTGGCCACAAGCAGAAATATTATTGACAGTTGTGAAAGGCATGGCTACCTTAAGCATACAGGTGTCTGAAAGGTGTGTTGGTCTGAAAAAGACAAATCTTCCATAAGTAAGACTGATATCTAGTATTACAGCTTAAGAGAAATACAGCTGCCTAAAAATGTTTTCCTTTTAACTGTGTTTATGTTGTGCATCTGTGGGAACTCTCTGCTCGTTTCTTGGTTCTTGACTTCTTCCCATCTCATGTGGTAGACTAGGCATGCTGTTGTCTCACACGCCTTTGTAAAAGTAGCGTGTGAATAAAGCTGAAGGGTTAGGAAACAAGTGAATGGGCAAGGCTTAAAACAGTAGCAAAGAGAATATTAGGTGGCCTGACTGTTTGTGGTCTCCATTGTGAAATCGTTTAAATCTGTGGCAGAACTTCTGTTGACTTGATTCTGCCGAATTTGAGCTGTAAGATTTCCTGAGAGCAGAAAGCTCCCATCTCTGAGGATCTTTTCCCAAGTTGTTAATGAGAATAGTCTTATGTTTTATTGTTGCTCTTCATTTTTAATTCTTTGCTTTGTTGCACTTCTTTTTTATGAGTAGTTTAATTCTTTTAATTAAATAATTGAATTTTTCAGTGCCCTTATTTATTTTGCAGTGCAAATCCTTCTTGAAATTATAATGCCATCTCTGAAACTTTGTTGTGTATTCTTGAATGTTGTATTAGTAGATACTGTTTTTATCACCTATTCTGAATGTATGCTTCTATAAACAGGAAACTGTTTATGAAGTTCTTGATCAGTATTACACTTTCCCTTCATAACTCTATTATTTTATTAAAAGTCAATATGCCAAAAATTACAATTTACTGCAAATAAGATAATTTTATCTGTGTCCTTTAAGTTAATGCACTGAAAAAATCAATGTAAACAGAAAAGAAATTTTATCTAGCACAGGAAAACACTTTTGGGAGGCTGGGATTTACAGTGGCATATAACAACAGTACCGAAGCACGTGTAACATTCTGAAGAGCACGAAGATTCACAGTATGGATTACGATTAGCTATTGCACAGCATCAAATGCCAAAAGTATGCTTGTCGTACTTTGAAACACTAATTTTTGCCAAGTAGGTGTAGTTTAACGTCTCTACTGTTCTGCTCCAGATTTTGTACTTTGGAGAGAGCCTTTCCAGAAGGCTCTTTTTAATGAGTATTCAGAAATTCGTGATCGTTTCTGAGGTGTATTAGGAGATACCGACTATCTGACTCTTTTCAAGGGGAAAGGAACAGTTAGGTATTTTGCAAGTACGTGTCTTTCAGGAATTTAGAAGTTACTTGAAGTGTCTGTAATTTAAGACAGGTACACAAATGTGAAGCTCTGTGACAGTTTTCTTAAAGCCATTTAAAAACCCCAGAACATTTTGCAGCTTCGGATGCGGTTCTAAAATCTCATATTTCCGAACAGCAAGATGTTACTGCAGCTAATGTCCTGAAAGGAGCGAGGTAAATACACAAGTCTGGATTGACAGATGTCTTAGTGCCTACCTATGCAATTCAGCACCTTAAAATTAAGATAGCTGCGTGAGCTGGGAAACACTATGCCACGAACGGGGAGTGTCTGTCAGCAGGAGACTGGCTGCAGTCATTCAGGGAGATTTCATAAAAATGACCGAGCAAACTCATATCCATTAAAATAATTGCCACTCTGCTTCAGATAGAAAGGCGTAAGGGAATATTGTTACAGCAGGGTGAGCTGAAAGTCTTGGAGTGTGTTAAAGGGCAAGCATGCAAAAGTAAATAACTTTGAAGATAAATGGCATAATGATGACTGTAGGGCCAGATGTGGCTGATTGTGACCAGCGTTACAAACACTATAAAAATACACAGATTTTCTCGGTTTGTGACACACTTGGTTTCAGCCCTGCAGTGTACAGCCCCTGAGCAAGAAAGTTGAGGATACAGAAATGAGAGGTTATGAGTTCCAAAAACAGGAATTACAAGGAAACAGTCTAGAATGTGTTTCAAGCAATTGCTATTTCTTAAGGTTCGTGTCGTTAACCGAATAGCAGCGAGGGCTGAAGTTAGTGAATCTCAGGTTTCTGCTGTGTTTTGTAGTTCATTCATCTTGAGTCTGTCACGGTGCTAGTTGTGATTCAAACTTTGGCTTTACTTTTGGGCATTTATTAATCACTTCTCTCTTGAATTTCTTAGATTCTAATAGAGTATGAATACATGCTGACTTAATTTTCTTGGGGAGGACACTCATAGGATCTTGCTCATCTGATTGCTGGATCCAAAGGTTTTCTAGAGATTTTACTGTCTTTGGGTTCAGGCTCTGTACTGGATGTGAGCAAATATTGTGTGATCAGAACGATAGGAAGCCAGCCTGAAAATACATATTTTTTCCTGAGAAATTCAGGAGATGCAAAGTTGATGTATAAGATTTCAACTCTAAATGCACAGTTTCGAAGGTGTATGTGAAAATGTGGGTAGGTAATTTAGGAGAAGGTTTAATTGAGGAAGTGTACTATTTCAGACCAAAGTATTCTAATAGTTAAAGCAGTTGTAGAGAAGGTGGAGGAGCACCTGTGTTCAGGTGGAAGAAAGTCCACTTGTGTTGGACAGCTGTACTGGAGTTAACAATAACAGGACAGAAGTGTTACTGTGATACAATAAACACCATCATCACATGAGATAATGCAGTAGGAAGTTTATACGTACTGCCCTGGGGGAAAAGCCCAATGCAGTTGCAGTTGGTTACCTTGAACCTAGGCTGCTCTGTAGTCTGTCTTTTGGGCGTTTTATGGCTTTTGTATCTTTCAAACACCTGAAGCTTATACAGGAGAAAACACACACAGAAAAAAGTTACCTATGTAGTAACACTGTTGTCTTACAAAAACTGACCGTCTGTTGTGGAGTTTCTTATTTCGGCAGCAAAATGAGTGTTAAGCTTTTGACAACCTCGAACAGAGCGAGAGTACTGGATTTCAAAATAAAATGTTGTGTTATTGTCATGTTGTCTTGAAAAAACGTATCTTTTATATGTCCACTGCATAAAGACAGTAGTCTTTCACAAGAATAGTTTGTCTGATAAATAGGCATTACTCTTCCTCTGGATAGCCAGTTCCTGAGTTTCTGCTTTTATCTTTTAAATTTGTCATTTAGTTAAATAGGTCTTAGATGTCTGATTTTTTTTCCACCATATGTTGTAGAAGACTGACATTTTATAGTTTGGGAAGAGAGAAATAGACAGTGTTGAATGGCACACATCCAGGAAAAAGGCTTAATAGTCTTTGTCAGAGCCAATGTTGATATCTTTGTCTACCCTGGCAAAATAATCCACTTTTCTCACAAATATTGTTTTTTTCGTATAGTAGTAGCCCAAACATGTAGATTTCTTTCTTGGAAGCTAATTAAACATATGGCATAATAATCATTGTAGGTAGCAAACTAAATACTTAGGATAAAACTCTTAGCAATTTTTCCTAAATTAAGGATTTTCAATATTATGCAGATATTTTGTTGAGCAAATGAATTTGATAGTAAAGGAAGATCCTGTAAACAGTCCTTATATGAAAATAATGAATGTAGTATTAAACACTGGTTTCAGAATAATACTCCATCTTCAAATTTGTGTAGTTCTGTAACACTTTGCCTTGGGATGCAGCATAGTCTATGCATTCCTTCACCACAGAGCTTACAGGCTTGCTTCTTTGGTGGGAAAGGATCTTGAAGCATCAGTTTCGAGTCCTGCTACTGGGTGGCCGCCTTTGATCAGTGTCACAGGAAATAATCTGATGAAATACTAGCTTGTGTTACAATGAAACTCTGCAGTGAAGCTCTAGCATTGAAAAAAAAAAATCCTCACTTCACTACGGACAGTCCACTCTGTATGTGAGTGGTTACTTAAACGTCCTTTCCTTCAACGTCGAAGATGAGCTACCTAAAGTATCGTCTACCACATGGCGATACCCATTTGAAGTCTTCAACAATATAAATGCTAAGGAAGTCCCAGAGTGCAGTTTGAATTGAGCCACATAGAGTGACCCAGCAGGGAGATTAATGGATTGAGCTATCCTCCTGATCTTTCCGTGGGATTAGACCCCCTTTTCCCACTCCTTAATTTAGGACACTCCTCAAATGGTTCTGTCACTTCATGATGACCTCTTCTCTGTTGCCATCGTGATAATAGGGTAGTCTGTAGCTGCCTCCACAGGAGAGCGATTTGGTTTCCCCTGGTCGTTACGAGTATTGAACTCTTGCCAAATACCAAAATTGTTCATATTGCATGTTTTACACACTTACTTCATTATGAATGTTCCCCAACTTAACAACAGATTATTTCATTGTTACTGTTTTCTGGTCCCTGATACCAAACCAGGAGTTTTTGATTTATGTTTTATTTTGTTGTTTCTGTTTTAGAATGTTGCTTTCATTTTGATTCAGTACTGCTTCTCTGGCTGTAAGTGATTATTAAGGATCTTCTGCCATTCTGGGAAAAATCAGCCATAAAGCCCAGTTGTCAGATGGAGCAGGTGAGGGGCTTACCTAGTAGCCTAGTGCACAGAGCACGTGGGTACAAGACACAAATAGATCCTTTTGCTTGGTGTAAGCCTTATTCTAAAATCTTGTGTTCTTCGATACTGAAGCCATCTTGTGCTCCTCCCACTGTAAAATGCCTTCAAATCAGTTGGTGTGGTGGTTTAACCCAGCAGCTGGCAACTAGGATCAGACAGCCGCTTGCTCACCCCTCCCTTTCTTCCCCAGTGGGATGGGGAGGAGAAATGCACAGAAGGGGAAAGTTGGGGGTTGAGATAAAGGCAGTTTAATAAGATGATAAAGATAATGATACTATTACTACTACTATTAATAATAGTAATGAATATGCAAAACTAACTAGCTACAATACAGTTTTCTCACCACTGATGACCAATTTGTAGTCACTCCCCAAGCAGTGATCGCAGAACCTCAAACTTGCAGATTTTTGCAAATTTCTTAAAACTCCCCAAAAAGACCGAACTCCCAGAAAAGTTTGAATTCCTGAACAAGAGGGGATTCGAACTCATGGTAAAAAGAACAGCAGCAAGATTCCTGCCCCCCAGGCAACCCCCATTCATAAACTGGGCATGCCATCGATGGTAGGGAACATTTCCATTGGCCAGCCTGGCGATCTGCCAGGCTGTGCTCCCTCCCAGCTCCTGCACACCTGCTCGTCAGCTGACCACGAGAAACTGGAAAGAGTCCTTGATTTCATAGCAACAACTGAAGCTGTCAGTGTATTACCAACATTCTTCTCATACTCAATCCAGAACACAGCAGCTACTGGGAGGAGAATTGGCTCTGGCCCGGCCAAAGCTGGGACAGTCGATTATGGTGCCGATACGATCTTTATCCTCGCTCTGGTAACTGTCATAGCCGCTAAACCACCTGATTAATCAGTACCTGTTGGGATGTACTGGTTCACATGGACAGAATGATGCAGTCAAGTAGACTGGCCCTTTTAATCACTTTGAGCGTAGTTTTGTTTTCAGCAATTGCCATTTCACTGCAGCAAAGTATGTAATCAACTTTTGGTGATAAAGCGTCTTGTTTTCCTTTCCATGTGGTTAGCCTAAGGTTTTCCCGTTTCCATTGACTCAGCCCTCACGGCTATATTCTTGCCCCTGAAGGATCTCAAACTTCTGTTTCATTGTAGCCAGAGAACCACCTTTCTTAAAATACGGATTTTTATTAGAACGTGAGTGGATTTTAAAAAGGACTGGAGAATTGCTTGAAATCTCATTATGTACAATCTTGTCTATGTAGGAAACTGAATATCTTAATGTATTCTAAATATGAAGGTGCTGTTTTGATGTATGCAAATGTTTGTCACAAGAAACTTCTGGTACTGTGGTACAAAGAGTTCTGCAGGATTGTAGGGGTCTTTTGGAGACAGCTGATAAGGATGGTGAGGTCATGATGCCATCTCTGAGTACTAGGTAAATCCCTGTCTTTAATTGTTTGTGTTTTAAAATTGTTTTAAATTACTTCTTTTCATTAAAGTGATCAAATTTAGGAAGATACAATTTCCTCATAAATTTTATATGAAGCATGTAGCTTAGCAATAATAGGTTATACAGGGCAAGATAATAAAATCATACAATAAAATAAAAACAAATAATTAGACATAAGTGAGTTGTAAAAATCTCTTAGTATAATAAGAGATGTCCATCTTTTTTGTTACAGGAGCCCACAGTGTTGTTCCAGTTTCTTTAAAAATCAGATATTCGTTGCTTTTTCACTTTTAAGTGTTATATCCTTACGCTAAGAGCTCTCTTACTACGTTCAGTTATGCTGCTGCTGTGGATGCATGTCAGTTTTGTGTTTGGGGATTTTTGTGTGGTTGAATGAAATAGTCATGGGGCATGAATATCAGTGTTGCTTTATAAGCATCTTAAAACAGATGCAATTCTTAATAAATATGTCTAACAGTCAATATAATGCTTCTTCATGTTAAAGCTGTGCAAGCAGGCAAAATAGAGGAGAACCAGGAGGTTTCCTGTGATGTTAAAGGTAACAGACTTTTTTCTGCTTTCCGTATTTGCACTACAAAGTAGTAGACTGAAATGTCAATCCAAATTTCTAAGGTAAGTATATTCTAATAGATAGTAAACTTTACAGTAGTGAAAGTTGTTTCCGTGCTGAAGCCATTAAGTATTTTGTCACTGATTGTATGAGAAGCACAAAGGTTGAACACTGATTTCTAATGTGGAAAAATCTACTTTTTTTAAAAAAAGTTTTCTCACATGAGAATATCTTCAGAGTTGCTCAAGAGTTTGTTCAAATACAAATTAGACTGAAATATTGATTACTTTAGTCCTCAAAATAATTTTGTTATGAACTTTCATGGTACAGGATCATATTGTTCACAAGAAAATAATACATGCAAGTAGAAACTGAAAGAGAGGTGATAAACTCTTCCTTTCTACTTATTTCTAACTTTGTTTGCCAAAATCAAAGTATTTAATACCTGTAGTTGTCTGTGCTTTGCTGTTAGGGGTTACACTTTGCCTATAAATGAATGCTTTTTCAATTGCAGAAATGGATACATCGTTATTAGTTGACATAAATTTTAGGTGGTACATTTGCTTCTTTTGTCCTGTAAATGTGTTTAAATCGAGCACTGCAGCTGTCATATTAGTGGATTGTAGTGTTGTTGTCTTTTAAGAAGCATATCTGTAGCTAATGTGTGTTCTGCATTGCCATAAAAAAAAATCATAGAATCATAGAACCGATTGGGCTGGAAGGGACCTTACAGATCACCTTGTTCCACCCCCTTGCCCTGGCCAGGGACCCCTTCCACTAGCCCAGGGTGCTCAGAGCCCCGTCCAGGTTGGCCTTGAACCCTGCCAGGGAAGGGGCAGCCCCAGCTTCTCTGGGCAGCCTGGGCCAGGGCCTCACCACCCTCATAGTGAAACATTTCTTTCTTACATCTAATGTAAATCTACCCTTTTTTAGCTTGAAGCCATTACCTCTTGTCCTATCACTCCATGCCCTTGTCAAAAGTCCCTCTGCAGCTCCCTTGCAGGCCTCTTCAGGTACCGGAAGGCTGCTGGCTTACGACTTGCTGACTTATGTTGTACTAACACCTCATACTGCATTTGCTGTTTATTTTGCTCTTTAAGATGCTGCATAGTTTGGTCTTAAGTTTTGTCTTCTCTGAAGGTCATCAAAGTAACTCTAAAGAGTTACAGACCTTCTCTCATTTAAATCAGTAGGAAATAGTACTGATCGCAACAGGGAGGAGGAACACTGTTGGTGGTGTTTAATCTTGTGTCATTTGGCCTCCTCTTGTTACCTCCCTGGTTGGTTTTACCAGTACACTTCAGAGTAGTTCACAGTGGAGCTTGAACCATTGAGGATCGTTGCACTTGGAGTCCTCTGAGTTGCTAAGAGAAAGCTGGTCTAATTGTGTGTTTGTTTTGTGCCTCGGGCCTGGCATTTGTGCAGTGACTGTGGTGGTAGCATGTGCTGGGTCAGTGGGCGAAAACAGTGATCCTGTAGACAGAGACTGGCTTTGGGGATCTCCAAAGGATGTGCTTTTTCTCTCGCTCTGCTTAAAGGCTGGCTGTTGTCATCTGTGGCTTTTAAGAATAGGGAATCACACTTTAAAGAGTAGGAGGATTTTAGGGTAATACCATATTCCGCTTTCTTTTCTTTTTTTTTTCCCTTTTTAATAATTTGCTCTACTGATGTTTAATATATTAGAAATTTAAATAATTTAATAAAACTGTCTCAAATGAGGAAATTGAAAGGGAATTCCAGATGAATGTTGCAGCGCAGTACTATTGCAGCTTGACATTTCAGTATGGGTGGTCCTTCCTGGCACGATGCTGAAAGAGTGAGAAATGCCTCCTCTTGGGGCTGTGGAAGCGTGCGCACCTGTGACAGATGGACAGGCTGATGACAAGAGAAGCGTGACTGCTGTCACGAGATGACCTGTGCGTTTCTTCCGTTAACTGAGCATGTGCTTTGGCCAGTGTCTACTCCAGAGTATGTGAGTTGGGTTCGTGTGAAATTGCTTACGAATTACTTGCTCTTGTGCTGATGCTGCGTGTGGTGCCTAAACGCTTACAGCTGTGCTGTTGGGCCGCTCTGCGTGTCAGTGGTAGTCAGCTCCGTTCCCTGGCGAGCTCTTGGGAAGCGATCAGGGAGCGCTTGATTTTTACATCGCTTGTGGTTGTTTTGCTTAGGAAGTTAGTGTGTACTGTCGTCTTCCTCCGAGTAGGTTATGTGAAGCATTGCTTTATGGCCGAGACAACTGTGAGCCAGACGAGCTGGTGGTGCTGCTTCTTCTTGTCAGAACTACGCATTTATCTAGTTTTCGAACAGGCTGTAAGGTTTTTAGTTAAACATTTGCAAGGGAGAGAGCTGTATATTTTTTCATGTTTAAAAACTACTGTCACTTATTGTGGTATGTCTAGCCTAAGAAATACAGATGCTGGTTAGTGCATTCACTAAAAATACACATAAGTAATGAATTGGGAAGGTGAATTTGGTGTTTTCATTTATCCTTTCACATCTGTGAAATGCATGTAGCTGATGAGCTGGTAAAAGGAATTGACCTTGCAGCTGATAGTTGGTTTGGAAATACAGAATTATTAAGGAAGGTATTTATGATTTCCACTGAGCGCAGCATGGCAATTGTTCATATTTAATGGTTTATATCATTGTTTCTAATACTAAATTTATGCCTCAGTGTCTGTGTGCAACACATCTGAGTTGCTGACACTATAAGCTATAATTTTGAATTCCTTCTATTTTGTGTTTAAATTATCAACCATAACTTTGTTTTGTAGCACACACGAGGGAGGAAATGTTTAGCTATGATTCCAACAGCAAGCATTAAATGAATATATTGTACGCTTTTCAAATAATAAATTTAGAAGTGCCTGAAGATTTGCAGAATATTCCATATTCACAATGATGTTGAGTTACAGCTGCTTTAGGAATGATATGCATTCACTAGAATTTCTGACTTTTGCGTGCTGTAGATTTGAAAGCTGTTAAGTCTTCTGGACTAGATTCTGGTTATCAAAATACCTGTGTTGCTTGTGTTGGATGATAAGAGGTAATGGATCTTCTGCAGCTAGTTTAGGTACCAGTTTCAATATGTGCTTTGCTAGATGACTGGTGTGTCGTCTTTAAATGTATCCTTTTGCTATGGCACTAATACAAATAAGATCTTTTCTTGTAATGTGCTAACAGTTGCTGTGAAACAATACATACCGTTATGAGCCTTGCCTGAGTAGTGACAGGTATAGTTACATCTTTGGATAGTAAATTGGAAATACTAGTCTTTTGTTGGCGAAGAAATTAGGGAAATAATTATTTGAATGTAAATTGTCTGCCTTATCACTGAGCATTTTTATACAAATTAAGGGAAAATAATTTCCTGTGATACTTTAGCAATAAAATATAGAAGAGAAGTATATTCGTGTAGACTTGTAGCCACAGAATGTCATGCGCAGTTGAACATTTGGAAGTATAAATACTATTTTAATTTGTCATATTTGGCTGTGGACAATGTTAATTTGTTATGCATCCCCATTAGATACGAAAAAAATGTGGAGGGCATTGAAGCATAATCTGTGGAGCAATGCGTTTGTAGAATGCCAGCAGATGTCAGTATGTTCTTGTCATATGGCCCTTTTGTTTTTAAACAATCATTTTCCGTGAATTAAAGAATATGGGAGGAAGTAAGAAGTGTTGTAACAGTATCTTAATGCAGGTGTGTTTAATTCAAATATTTTATTGAAAAGGATTTTTTTTTTCCTTTCTGTTTTCTAGACCTGGGCTGGCACAGCATCCATGTGCACGCAAGCTTTCACTGTGTGTAACTACTCTGACTGCCGGAAGAACATTGTTTAAAATGCTTTGCTAAATGGAGATGTGTTATAGATAGTATAGCGCCTTGGTTTCTAACGGGAATTTATTTTTTTTCTCTGTAGAACCTCTTCTGTATAGATTTCCTTCTTACATTTAGAGGCATTTTGAAAATGCTGGTGCACTTCCTTCTGTTTGCCATGCTAGTGAGTGAGTTTGAACTCTGATGTGTTTAATCAAATCTGTCTCTCTAATTTGGAGATTATTTTGTCGCTGTTTATGCATGGTAAATGAAAACGGATGAGCTGTTTCTCGTCTTCCTTGTATTTCGAAAATCACTACCATTGTGACATTGTGGAGAAGCCTTTCCTTTCTCCTCTGAAAGTGCGGACCGATGCCATGTAGTAGGAAAGGATATAGAACTCATAGTCTGGAGTACTCACCATATAGAGCTGACCTCAGTTTTTAGAACGGTGACTTAAACATCATGGGAAGTTGCCAGATTGCGCTTCTAGGGCGGTGGGCAGATGGTGGTTTATAAGGTATGGATAAACAGATGGAACCTGTAGCCCACGTGAAGGCAGTTGCAGCCTACTGCCAGGTAGTCCAGACCGAGTCCTTCCCTGAGGTTCTGTTCCACCGGTAGCACAGAGACGATATTAAAACTCCCGTTGAAGTTCTTGGTTTTGTCTTCTCCCTCTGTTTGTCAGTACTGTCTCTTTAAGGAGAGATGTTCTGCACCTCAAAGAAGATAGCTCTGTTTCTCCTAACATGAAACTTCAGTCTCAATCTGGTAATTTTGACCATTGTCCGTCTTAGCCAGCACCACCAACACCAGAAGGGTAAACCCCATAATTTTCAGTTTTGGATACCTGAAGCGCTTGGTGCCTCAGTGTGTTAAGTGTTGAAAGAAGTAGTAAGAAATCCTGTCTGAAGGCAAAAGGCCTTTGACTTACGCTTCTGTTAGGGAGCTAGTGTAGATTTTGGCCTCGTGGGTGCTTTTTTTGTAAACTCACAGTTATAGAATATTGCAGCTGTCACTTCAGTCTTTTTAATTACCTTTCCAAGCAGAAATTTGTTTTACTTTTTTTCTTTCTTCAAGCCTTTTTTCAAGCTCTGTCATCTTAAAGAGTTTGTTTTACATGGAAGGCCTATTTATTGTGACGTATTCCTTGTTTCTTCTCATCTCAGACTGTTTGTGTGATTTTCAGATCATGCAAATGAGAATCAAGGCGGGCAAAACAGATAGAAAGATACTTACCTCTGGAGTAAGAAAAACCACATACAGCATTACTGAGGTTGTCATTCTGGAAATAAAGCTATTCTATTTTCAAAGCGTGGTTTTACTGCATTTGCCCTTCACCCTTCATGCTATTTCTAGACATGCTGATAAACACCTAAAATCCTGTTAAATATCATACTTAAATTAGTTCTAAGTAACTTTTTTGTGTGACATACTAATATAATTAAATTCAGGATTTGATTTGCTTGCCTGGAGCTGAATGGAAGAAATTAGAAAATTATCATTCTCTTTTCATTTTAGTGTAGGGAGAAAAAAAGGGAAAACGTAGATCTTTGAAGGTCTGCATGTGTAAAGTTTGAAAATTTATTATCTTCTCTTTTGATAGTGAAAATAAAAGGCCAAAAGTAGTTTTTCCACCACTGAATATAAAAATACGAAGCAGTATCATGTATTGTTTTGGCATGTTTTCTTCCATGGCAATGTAAGTGCTTTCTAATAGTTGACTCTTATTAACAGCCTCCTGAATATATTCTGCAGGTTTTCAAAAGGCATATATTTAACTAATTTCTTTATGTAGCTGGCAGTGCTATAGCATCTTGGACTCCTGAAAACCAGGTTGTTAGCAAAAATGGGTGGAATCTCCATCATGCTTTAATGTACTTAACAATAGTTCTGAAAAACTATATTTCACTGAAAGTCACGGTCAACCTGAAAGACTGTTACTGCAAATTCTGTTTTATTGCATACAGAATTTTATTTATGAAAATGTAGGCTTTACAAATGGGTATATTAAGGGAGCTGTTTTTTTATGATAATATAGGCATATGGATCAAAATACCAAATGTCAGCATTTACACGTGGCTTGCAAAGCTTGCTCGTTCAATCTGTATGTTGACATACGTAAGCTGAGAGCAGATGAATGACTCAGTTGTTCATTTTGTCCATGTACTTCATATGTAAATGTTTGAAAATGTGATCTTACTGTCAAGATAGTGAGGAAGTGACACAATAAATCATGAAAATAATTTTGATCAGTTAGGTATTAACAGTGATCTTAACTTTTCAAACTTTATTTATAATTTTCTTTCATGGAGTACTACTTGCATTAGACTAGAATTTGCACTTTGCTAGATATGGGCATTTGAACTTTGTGGAAGAAGTTAATGGGAAAACTAGTAAAAAAATGATTTCCAAAGCTTCTGACAGTACTTCCTATTCCAGATCAATTAATAACGATTAAAGCTGTCAAAGACTGCTTTGAATTAATTGTCATGTTCTTGCACATATTTAGAATTACTCCAGTTGTCTGTTTGTACTTTGTTCTGGTGGGAAAGTACAGGTGGTGGCTACAGTTTACAACTGGTGTTAAGCCTTGAGATTTCCAGAAAAATGGCAGCTGTTACAATAATTATACACTCTCATTCCTCAAAACTTAGTATTTAATATAAACCTAAACTGTAAAATGAACATTTGAAACTTGTTGAAAGTGTGTACAAGTCTAGATGGATGTGGTCAACTGCAGTACAAAAAATTAATGCAACTTCAAATTTTCTGCAATATGCAATAGATCTAATAACATCAAGTCTGTCAATTTTGACTTTGGTGGCTTCATAAAAGCCTGTCCAGAAAGAGTTTTGTTGTGATATTTTCCACACCCTTGAAAAAAACAAGGGTTGTAGCTAACACGTGTCCTCAAATACATTTAAATTTATTTCGTATTTTTTACCAACCAATTGAAAACATTTCTAGAACTAGATTTTTAAGTAGACTATCTATTTAAAGAAACACATAGGTAGGGTTTATTAGTGTAATCAGAGCTCTGCATGCTGAAATATAATACATACAGCCTGTGAGTTTGCCTGTAAGAACAGTATGAAAAACTTCCCTGAAAGCGGAATGTTTCTTTGGCTGCGTTTGTTAGGAGGCTTGCCAGGCAGAAGGTCAAAAAGACTGTGCAGTGGGAGCGCAGGGCGACGCGTGGCAGGTGCTGCGATGAAAATGGACAGCTAACTGCTTGAGAAATAGTCATCTAATGTGGTAATCAGTGAACAGGCTGAAATAAACCACACGAAGAATGCATCTCAATATACATTTCTCTTCCTGAGAGAAATGAAAAATGTGATTCCCCTCATGGGAGTAAAATGAGGTATTGTAAAGGTAATGTGTCATTGGAAGGTAGAATTAATAACTCCACAGGAAACATTCACAGATGTCATACTTCTGGTTCCCTGGCAGAAGCAGCCCTGCTGCGGTATCTTCAGAAGTTGATGCTGAAAGTGTGGCGAGCTATGCCGTTATAAAATCTATGATATATTTTCCATATAAGGTGATTTGGGAGACAGCCTTGAAATGAAAGTCTAGAGAGTTCCTTACTCTGTTTTCTCTACGTTATTTCGTATATGCAGAAATAATGTTGAGCTCCCAGAATACCACAGGGATTATAAGATATTGTAGCAGTGAAACTTCTGACTGCGGTTCAGTTTTAACAAGAAAATTCTGCAAAAACTTTGAAGTTAAAGATCTTTTTAATTTGGCAGTTACTGATCCGTCCTAATTCCTGACAGTGTCCTTCACCAAGGCTTTCCAGGACACCAGGCATATTGTCACCTCGGCGTTCTTCCTTCATCTTTCTTTACTATCTGGTGCTGTGACAGCCCTCTCTCAGTTGCACTGGGAATGGGGAAGCAACCCACTAGAATTGATATCAGTCTCATGATCTCACCCAAATCTGTCCGAAACCCTATGTTCTCTCTCCTAATAAGTAGCTTCCTCCCTGTTCTCCAGGTTTTGCATGTCCAGTATGTTTTGGTTTTTTTTTTTCCCCTGACTGTGGAAATAGCAACTTCTGCCAAAGTGTTGCAGCTACCCCATCGCCTTGGTGGGGTGTGTGTTCAGCTGTGCAACTTCTGCTCCGCTGCTGTGTGCTTTGTCCTCCGCTGAAAGTCCAGATGCTCACTGCATACTCAGCAGATTTGATCTCAAAAGAGAAGAGCACCGAGTGAAAACAAGGTCTGAAGGCTGTGACATGAATGAAATCTCATTTTAATCACAAATTATTTAGAAGCATTAATAAGCAAGAGAGATTTAAATTCTGAAATTTCAGGTTCTAGGTAGATGAAGACTACTTTTCCTGAGCACAGGTGCAGATTTATCGTGTGTTAACCTGCCTTTATTTGTTCCAAGTGGAATTCATAGAATTCCTGAAGAGAAGACTCCAAACTGAAAACTATAAAAATACTTCAGAAAAGCAAAGTTTCACTCCACTCTTTCTCATACAGGAGGTGTTGAGACTGCATGATGGCAAGGCAGCATGACTCACTGTCCCTGTGAGCTGCACATCACGGGGAGTTCTTGACGTACATTGCAATAAGCATATTCCACATGCCTGCATTCCTTGCATAAAACACATGGAATGGCCGCAAGGTAGAAGAAACTCACGGGGTTAATGGTTGCTTGAAAGAAGACATCAAAGATGTGACTCTTGACATATAAATAGAGAAGAAAAGGTGAAGTAAATATCACCAGTAATACAAATGTCCTATGGGACACGCTGGGCAAGCAGGCGGAGGGCTGAGAGGCAGGGGCCTCAGCGGCTGGGGACTTTGTTCCTTGTCTCGTTGCCAGAGTAGGTTTGGAGTAGTCCTTTGGTCAGGAATTACCGTTCATGGTTCATAAAAGATGTGGAACAGGTAGCTCTTTAATTCGGGTCACTGTAAGCGTTGTTTGGAGTGTCGAAGGGTTTGGGGAGAAACACTGTTGTTACAGTTTCCGCAGTCGTGGTCAGGGCTGTTTGCTACCTACCAGAACGCAAATTCATGTTTTCACTCTGACTCCTGCTCCCATTTCTGACTGTTTAAAGGCAATGTGTTTCTTTTTACATTGTCCAGTTACATTTGGACATCCAAACGGGATGGAGACCACAAGAGAAGTAAAAAATGTTTCATTTTCTTTCTAAATTGAAGACAGACTGCTATTGAGGATGCCCTGCTAGCAAGCAACATAGCGTAGGAGAAAATAATCTCCTGCTAAAGACTGATGTGCTATGTTCTACTGCAAGGCTTCTGCTCTGCCACACTTTCTTGGTGTTCTTCAGTAGAATGACCCCACTCATTTTGGGTGAAGTAGGAGAAGGTGATTTGCTGACTGGTTTACTTCATCCTGGGAACAGATCTGAGATGCATTCGGTCTAGCTGCAAATGAGGCACTGTTTTTAATGTGAGATTTGATTTTAAATAGTTAAACACCTGCAGGGAAGTCTGTAAGCAGCTGCTGATTTTTTTTTTTTTTTTTTAATAAAGGGCAGCACATGACATTTATGGTTTTCTCTACTCAGGGAATTGTAGTGGGAAAGAAAGGATGATTTCTCACATAGCTGTTGGCATACCTGGATTTTTTCAGGGCTTAGGCAGTGTTGTTAAGTGTTCTAAGTTGTGTATGTTAGGCTCTTCACTGTCTTCAGTAAGCTTCTCTTACTTTTTGGATTAATTTTTTTGGGTCAGTCCTCTTTTAAAAAAAAAAAAGTCGGGGAGGGAGAAGTCTTGATTTCCCAGGTAAAAAAAATGTTGTTTGTAAGGCTGATGTGTACAAGAAGTGTGCGCCCTTGGAGGGATTCCCTTTAGGAGAAAAACAGGTTCAAGACTGGGATGCCCTGGTGGAATGGTGCTGTAAGGATAGTGATCTTGTTTAGCAACTTGGAAGCAAATCTTTTGGAGATTTTGGCTGGGGCCGTAAAACCGATGTCTGTTTGTGTCAGAAAAATGCAGTCAACAAGCCTCCTGCATTCGACTCAATCCATTGGAGACATCATAGAGAGGTACTCTGTTCGGAGGCCTGGCTGTAGCTGGTTAGCAGTTTGCAGGTTGATTGGTTCAGTAACGAACACAATGTCCACTGAGGCTGCAGGAGCCACTCCGTTGCCCACATGTAAAGATACTCCATCCTGAGACAGGCTTATTTCACCCAAATTGTTAGGCATGTTGGTATGTTCTATGTGTATAAAAAAAATACAGAAGTATTTTTAGCTTCTGTTGGTATTGGAATGATTTACTCTTAATACCAGTGAAAGAAGGATGAGAGATGAAAGGCTTTTGAATATTTTATTAATGTAATTCTGATGTATTGGATAGAAACTGTGGAGAAGACTATATGGCTTTCTTATTCAGAATAGGTCTCATCAGGGTTGTGAATATCCCAGAAATCACAAGAAATGCATTATTCTGTGTGGCATATATAAGGAGAGTATTAAAACTTGGTCAGGCATTGGAACAGGCTGCCCAGGGCAGTGATGGAGTCACCATCCCTGGAGGCGTTCAAAAAATGTGTAGGTGTGCCACTTTGGGACATGGTGACGGTTGGACTTGATGATCTTAGAGGTCTTTTCCAACCTATGATTCTATGATTCTGATAGTAACTTGCTTAATTAAAACAAGTGAACTCTGCAGTTGTATGGACCTCATCACTGCAGTTTGGGACTGTATTCCCTCCCTATGGTGAAAAGCAGAAAAAATGATCTTATTGTTTCATCTGTAGATGATGTTTACCTGTTTTTACTAATTATTAGCTAAGGCTGGACGAAGTAGTGGTTTTACATTGTGCTCTAGCAGGATGGTTGGTTGTTGATAGTTTTTCTGACAGCTGCTTCTGTGAAGGTTCAGCTTTGCATAAGCTTTCCTGTGACACGATTTAGCCAGCAAGCAGACCGCTGCAGTGAAATTTAGCTGGGGTGTGTGTGGTCTAAGTCATGGTGGAAAGGGTGACTTGGGATCCGTTATATAAAGCGTTGAAAGTCAGCAAACTGACCTGGAACTGCAGTGTGTATTAGTGAAGAGCAGTGTTTTGCCTTGCTGAGCAGATAGGTTGCTGAATTGGGAATGAGCCAGAGTGCCCGCGGGGTCTGGCAGTAAGGGGTGTTCTGGTTTGCATGTTGCATACATGGTGCTCAGAGTGGTCAGATTTGCATTTAATGAACTGCGGACGGTAGTGTGAGCACCTTGTGAGATGAGTTGGATATTCAAAATATCTTCACTTTGAGAGTAACCTCGAGGATCTGAAACAAGATTTGATATGTTCTTGTGGTATTGCACCAAAAAATACACAAAAGTATCTTTAGGGGGCAATTAAAACAAAAGACTGATATGTTTCTTTTTATTTCTTTATTTTTAATTGAGGTATGCACTTTATGTGCTGAGAAGGAGATAATTTGAGATTTTGCAATAAACTCTTTAGATTCTGGATTTTGGGCTTCTAAAATAGTCAAGTCTGTCTTATGCTGTGTAAATTATGTTCTTACAAACTGAATATAGCCCTAAATTTGAATCATCAGTTTTCTTCGCTGTGGTATTGATACTCATTTAGTACTGCTTTCGTGGTGACTTTCAGCGTGAAGTTTTGAAGGGTTTACCAGCAATTTGTTTCACCTGTCCGTAGTTGAAGTTTCCTTGGAAAGTTTCATTAACACACTAGCATGGTTTAAAAATAAAAACTCAAGAGAATTACTTTAGCTCAATTAAGTAATATGGTGCATGAAGAAACTTTTATATTATAATTGTTCCAAAGCATTGCGAACTAGCCACTTCTCCATTGTGAGGAGAGTTCTACCCCATTTTTTATCCACAATCGTGTTTCTCGGAAATCCTACATCTGCATGTAGACTACTTGCAGTGCTCCTGTTGTCGTTGTTTCTTTTCTGCTGTGGTATTAAAAAACCCCAACATTTAAACAACTCTTAAATGAGTTTTATTTTGTTGCTTGCTGTGTATGTAGCAGTAAAGAGCAGAGTGAAGCAGCTGGAGTTATCTGCAGTGGATTGCAGAGCATGATGTGGGTGATTTGTCGCTCCCAGTAGCTAGCAATGGGGTGCTTTTCAAGCCCCAGTTCTGTTAGAATTCTTGTCAGGAAAAGTTCATTTCTCTCTCCTTTCCCTCCCTTCAGTCCCCAAAAAGAAGAAATACATATTCTTGATAGTGTGTTGTCAGGTAGACAGCTGTCCCTGTGGAAACAGTAGCAGTTGTCGTTAATCAGTGTTTAGCTATTGAATGTTTATAGTCATTCCACCTAAATGTTTGTTGATGTTTGAAATACTAAATAAATAAGCATTTCTATACTCCTGTGTTAATTTAGTGACGCGCTGTCAGTGTCTTAGGAAACTGGATTCCAAAGGGTTCTCAGTCAGCTGGTTAAGCTCCACTTTGAAAACAGAATTTGCCTGCTGGCTTACCAGTTTACGAATGTTTACTGTTTATTTCAGGCACCAAATTACTATTTTTTCTTCCATCTTTTCTGCTTGGTGCTTGTCGTATGAGTCACAGAATGGTGTGGGTTGGAAAGGAGCTCTGGAGATCATCTGGCCCAAACCCACTGCTCGAGCAGGGCCACCTACAGCTGGTTGCCCAGGGCCATGTCCAGATGGCTTTTGGATATCTCCACGGATGGAGACTCCACAACCTCCCTGGGTGACCTTTGCCAGTGCTCAGTCACCCTCACAGTGAAAGAGGGTTTCCTGATGTTGAGAGGCAACCTCCTGTGTTTCAGTTTGTGCCCGTTGCCTCTGGTCCTGTCACTGGGCACCACTGAAGGGAGCCTGGCTCCATCTTCTTTTCACACTGCCTTCAGCTTTTTGTACCCATTGATGAGATTCTCCCTGAGCTTTCTCTTCTCTAGGCTAAGCAGTCTCAGCTCTGTCAGCCTTTCCTCATATGAGAAATGCTCTGGGACCTTCATCATCATATAGTAGCCCTTTGTTGGGCTCTCACCAGTAGCGTCATATCTCTCTTGTACTGGGGAGCCATGAATCAGACCCAGCGCTCCAGGTGTAGCCTCACCAGTGCCGACTAGATGAGAAGGATCATTTCCCTCGACCTGCTGGCAATGCTCCTCCTCATGCAGCCTGGGATACTCAGAGCCTTCTTTGCTGCAAGGGCACACTGCTGGCTGTTCAGCCTGGTGTCCACCGGGACCCCCGGCACATGCTCTGCAAAGCTGCTTTCCAGCCTGTTGGCTCCCAGCATATATTGGTGCTGGGGTTGTTCCTCCCCAGATGCGGGTCTTTGTAATTCTGTCAGCCCATTTCTCCAGCCTGTCCAGGTTCCTCTGGATGGCAGCACCACCCTCTCATGCATCAGCCACTCGTCCCAGTATTGTGTTGTCAGCAGACTTGCTGAGGTCACATTGTGCCCCGTCATCGACATCATTAATGAAGATGCTACATAGGACTGGACCCAGTATTGACTCCTCTTACTGTGAAGTTCAGGTACAGTGTTATGCACAGCTCAGTGGTACTCCATAAGGAATCACCTTGCTTTTTCGTCTCCTTTAAACATTACTGCCTTGCACTTCATCCTAACTGTGAGTATGATTCTGTAGCTGGAAGGGAGCACAGTAGTGTTCCATTATTTCTTTCAGGCATCTTTGTAAATTGGTGTGGTGGACAGGTGCAGCTAAACCCATTACTTGCAAAGCCATACAGATTTTTCATGAAACAGCAGTCTTTTTATATTACCTTACTGTCCAGATGGCTAAGTATATGGTAGAACAGAATTAGTAGATGTTGGGGAAATCTACCTCCATGTGGAACTGATGGTAACATTGGCAACCAGTCAAAAAACCCTCATAAAGGTTGCAGCTGAAGGACACCACTGTTGGAAACCCAGACGAAGGTACATTCCTGAACTCAAGAAGGAAACACAGAGGATGCATTATTGTATAGAATGATTAGATGACTGACTAATGAGCCTTGAGGGGCAAGGAAATTGGCTACAAAAGCAATTAAAAAGCACCTGACATTCCAGTGTACTCTGTATAAACACTAAACTCCAACTATGTTTAGTTGGCAAAGCAAAACAAATGGCATATAAGCACACAGGGCAAACTCTTACAGGAAAAAACCCCATGTTAAACATTGTTCTGCTGAAAGTGTGCTAGTAAATGCTTTTTTTTGTCAGAAGGTGTGATAACACATTGTAATATTAGCATTACAAGTCACTGTCCGCAGTTTTCGTTAGTTATTCTGGATGTTCAAACCAGTATGATACTGCATTAAAACCTGTATTCTGCTTTAATCAGTCTATTGTTAGATACTGTTAGGTATTGATGACAATTTTTTTCCTTTTTTTACCTCTAGCGACAAAACTTCTATGTAAGAGTCCAGATTTCACTAACAGGGTCATTTTGCATAAAATCTGATGAACTAACGTGGGATACATGTTCCTGTAACATAATGTGACATCTACTAAATGCACTTAGACAGGCGGTGGTCATTTTGGGTGCGAAGGAGTGTAGTCAGCCTACCTATGAACCTTGAAGGCAGGGGAAGTTGATTACAAAAGCAGTTCAGTGAACGCTTGTCATTTTGCCAGATTGAAGTAGCTTTACTGATGGAAGGATTCTGCCTTGCTCGGTAACAGATAACCAGACAACGTGGAAGGCCTCTAGCAAGCTGGAACAAAAGGTTTTCCTTCAGGCTTTGATGGTTAAACCATATTGTGCCCATGCTCATAACATACAGCTTCAGTATACGAAAATCTTGACCTTGTGTGGTGAGGGGAGGGAGTTTCACAGGCTTCCACACTGACAGAGGGGACTTCTACAGGAGCGAAATGACTTGAATATTGCATTGGTGGATAAGGGAAGTGCAACTGATGTAATCTGCCTGGACTTGGGCAAAGCATTTGACACTGTCCCACACGGCATCCTTGTCTCTAAATTGGAGAGATATGGGTTTGACGGATGGGCCACTTGGTAGATAAGGAATTGGCTAGATGGTCGCACTCAAAGAGTTGCAGTCAATGGCTCAATGTCTGAGTGGAGGCCAGTGATGAGTGGTGTTCCTCGGTGGTCAGTACTTGGACTGGTGCTGTTTAACATCTTTCTTGGTGACATGAACAGTGGGATTGAGTGCACCCTCAGCTAATTTGCCAACAGTACTGGGCTGTGTGATATGGTTGACACGCTGGAGGGAAGGGGTGCCATCCAGATGGACCTTGACAGGCTTGAAAGGTGGGCCTGTGCAAACCTCATGAAGTTCACCAAGGGCAAGTGTAAGGTCCTGCACCTGGGTTGGGGCAATCCCAAGCACAAATACAGGCTGGGCAGAGAATGGATTGAGAGCAGCCCTGAGGAGAAAGGACTTGGGGGTGCTACTTGATGAGAAGCTCAATGTGCACCAACAGTGTGCACTCACAGCCCAGAAGGCCAACCGCATCCTGGGCTGCATCCCCAGCAACGTGGCCAGCAGGTTGAGGGAGGGGATTCTACCCCTCTACTCTGCTCTGGTGAGACCCCCCCCCCGCCCCGGGAGTCCTGCATCCAGCTCTGGAGCCCTCAGCACAGGGCAGACCTGGACCTGTTGGAGCAGGTTCAGAGGAGGCCACAAAAATGATCCGCGTGCTGGAGTACCTCTCCTGTGAGGAAAGGCTGAGAGCTGGGGCTGTTCAGCCTGGAGAAGAGAAGGCTGTGGGGAGACCTTAGTGTGGCCTTTCAGTACCTGAAGGAGCCTGTGGGAGAGCTGGAGAAGGACTTTTTGCAAGGGCATGGAGTGATAGAATGAGGGGTAAGGGCATTAAACTAAAAGAGGGTAGCTTTAGATTAGATATAAGGAAGAAATTCTTTACTCTGAGTTGTGAGGCATTGGAATGGGCTGCCCAGAGAAGCTGTGGCTGCCCCCTCCCTGGCAGTGTTCAAGGCCAGGTTGGATGGGGCTTGGAGCACCCTGGTCTGCTGGAAGGGGTCCCTGCCCATGGCAGGGGAGTTGGAATGAAATGATCTGTGAGGTCCCTTCCAGCCCAAACCGTTCTGTTATTCTATGATTCTGATTTTGTTCAGGTTTCTCTTTTGAATGTACTTTCAAATTAGGTGTTAAAGTATTTCATTTTCAGTTTCATCCAATAGAAGCAACAACTTTGGAATTCTGTTGTCAGGTAATTCTGGTGAAGCCTGTGAAGGTCAGGTAGTGATTTGAAAGGCAGTCCTGCTGAACCGAAGTTGAAGTGTTCATAATATTTTAAGAGCAAAACGAGGCTTACTGGTAATATTGCTAGGGGTGATCTTCAGCATTGTTTTCGGTAAATCTCTAGCAACCTTTTCTGTGTAGAGGTGCTGAAAGTGTCACTAATTTCTTTTTTCCTGATAAATGTGTGCAGCTAAAGGAGGCTTGTTTCAGAAGGTGGTAATTTGCAGATATCTATTGCAGTTGTAACTATGTGTGACAAGGAGCTGACTTAGGTGTTTGAAGCAAGGGTTTATATCCTGTGTAACCCATTGGAAGGAAAGAAATTAGGTGGGTTTTTTTTCTTTAAGAAGAATTACAAGCACTTCTAAGAAGTGTTTAATAATGGTTAATTTGTTATCAGAAAAATTGTATCCCAGGCTGCATCCCCAGCAGTGTGGCCAGCAGCTCGAGGGGATTCTGCCCCTCTGCTCTGCTCTGGTAAGACCCCACCTGGGGTCCTGCGTCCAGCTCTGGAGCCCTCAACACAGGATGGACGTGGACCTTGTGGAGTGGGTCCAGGGGAGCTGAGAGAGTTGGGGTTGTTCAGCCTGGAGAAGAGAAGGCTCTGGGGAGACCTTAGCGCAGCCTTTCGGTACTTAAAGGCAGCTTGTAAGAAAGATGGGGACAGGCTTGTTACCAGGGCCTGTAGCAATAGACAAAGGGTAATGGTTTTAAACTAAAGGAGGGCAGATTTAGACTGGATGTAAGGAAGAAACGTTTTACAATGAGAGTGATGAACACTGGACCACGTTGCCCAGGGAGGTGGTGAATGCCCCATCCCTGGAAACGTTCAAGGTCAGGTTGGACGAGGCTCTGAGCAACCTTATCTGGTCGAAGATGGCTCTGCTGATTGCAAGGGGGTTGGACTGGATGAACTTAAAAGGTTCCAACCTAAACTATTCTATGATTCTGTGATTCTATGAAAATCATTTTTTGTCTATAAAGACAGTTTAAAATTAATAATGTATTCATTTCTCATTTACCTTATGAAAATCAGATTCAAAGGTCCTCTTATACTTGGATTTTACAGTATGTACTGCTGAGTCCTTGTTTCTTAACAAGGTAATAATTCTAGATTTCTGATCTGAAAGAACTTTATTATGAAGTGACATATCTGGCTTTAGAGAGGGAGGTGGAATTGGTACATCTGAAATGAATGAATAATATATAAGGACTGATACTAGCTTTGCCTCATGGCTTGGCCTTACTATTTATCCTCAAGCAGAAGCAAGAAACAGGAAAAAAGAAAGGTTGTTAAGGTAGGAAGTTAAATATTTAATACTAGCCTTTGTGCTGTACATTCTCCTTTTGTTGTTTTCATGGAAATATGTTTTGGAATTGAAGGAAAATGTTATTTATATTACAGTAATGGCAGAAAGGGCATATTTGATTGGTGCATCAAACTGCTGGACTGTGTAAAAGGCATGAGAAAAAATTCCTGGAAGAGCCTTAAAATTTTCACTATTATCATCCCATTTCATTGGGTATGCTGTGTCATTTTGATTTTCATTTGGGATTTGTCTGCAACAACCTTTTTTTCTTTCGTCTTTGTAATGAGTAGCAATAAGAGGTGCTTGTTTTCCCGGTAGAAGTCGTCTTTTTCAAGCCCTCTGAAATTCATCCCATCAGTTACAGCGCACTGAATGTAACACACATCTTGTGTGCTGCCTTCTGTTGTTAAAAATTTTTTGTCAGCCTCTTGGATATAAAAATATCCATTAGAATTTCTGTTTTCTGGGCAAAACAGGAATTGGATGTTACAGAAAGGAAGGGGCTTGGAGCAGAGTGGATCTTTGGGTGAAAACATCAGAAATAGTTAGAAAAATCTCAACTGACATATTTTCTTCTCTCCCCCTGGAGGATGTAGTTAGAGTGTTACGGTATGTTTGAGATTTTTTTTTTTTTTTTTTTTTTTTACCTGTTTTACTGGTGATGAGCAGAGATAAAAACATGCTGACCTGTTTGCGGTACTGTGGCGCGTGTGTCCTGGACTGATGATCATTCAGGCTATGTGGAAGGGTGGTTTCAAGGCTTTTAACATTCAGCTGAAAATAAGAATTAAGTATAGATTCAGATGTTTTGTTCTTTAAAGAAGGAGCAAAAAAAAAAGTCATTACAAGGCTTAGTGTTTTCCTCTTTGGAAGATTTAAATGTTTTAAAATAAGTTTTGATGTTTGTACCTATCTACTTTCTCACAAAGATGAAGTAAGGTCTGGGCTAGTTGGCGTGGACCGGTATTTTAATCTGTCTCACAGGAACCCTTCTGTGCTGGGCACTCTGTCTCAGATAAATAGAGTACCTCATTTCTTCTACAGATCTATGAGAAATTTTGTGCTAGGTTTTTCTTGTAAGAGCTTTCATATGAAAAAGCTATTTTAAAGATAGTTTGGAAGTAAGCTTTACCCCCTCCCCCATGTGTCTCATTTCACTGAATTTTAGAGCATTTTCAGTGACTGAAAGAAGCAGGGATGTCCTGGTCACAGCTATGTCTTGCTTTGGTTTCAAGTCAAAAATCTAATTCTGCTGGTGTTTGAAGTGAGAGGCAGTTATAAATATACGGACACAGGTACATACATATATATGTTCACACTTTTTTCCCATGTTCACGCTTACTTTTTTTTCCTTATGCAGAGCTTGAAAAAAAAATTGTGTTTGGAAACTGAATGCTGCCAAATGCAGTTGAATGATCACTTCTTCAAAAAATGATTTGTGTAAGAAGAAAAATGTAGCCTTGGATTTTGGAAAGATGAACAGTGTGGAAACTAAAACGGCTGCAGTACTTGCTTTCCAGGGCTCAACAGTCAGCTCCTGTGCTACTCGTTCTAGCAGTAGGCTTGGCAAACGGATACCACATAAAGCTCAAAAAATTTAGCGTGATTTCACTAAGGTTTTTGGAACACTGTCACTCATAAGAAGAGCCGTTTTTAGGTTGCTGCTTCTTGGGATAGAAATGATCAACAGCCTTACGCAGGCATTGTAGGCAAGAGTGGTAAAAGTAAGAAGTGTGGGGCTTGGGGGAGACTGTAAATGAATTTAACTTTTTTCCTAATTATTTGCTGAATACATGGTTAAGGTTTTTGAGAATGCCAGGTCATTAACCACCCTGATAATGATAAACTAATAGTGTTATGTTTTAGATTAGATAGCATTTAGAACATAATTTTGCAGTTTTTTAAAATATAAAATCTCTTCAGAAGTGTGAGAAATATACTGCGACTTCAGTTATCTTCCCTATTGACTTAGCTTGGTGTATATAAAATGTTTAAAACTGAAGATACTGCTCATTTTAGGCCTGAGGAGAACAGGAGGTAAGGTAGTCTGGCTCGGCTGTCTCTCGTACGACCTCCTCTATAGCTTCTCTAGTTGCAATCACAGAGTCGTCGTAAGAGCGTGGACTGATCCTGACATGTCTACGTCACAGAAATGGAAGCTGAGCATTGCATTTGCACAGCCTAAGTAATGTTTTGTACCTAGGAACAGAGAGGGTCAGTGCGAAAGGAGGATGTCTGAAGAGTTTTGTTTACTTTGAAGGGTGGACTTGGCAAGTGGAATGTAGGGCCAGACCCCCTCTTTTCTGGACACTAGTGGAAGAGGAGACTGGCAGAAGGTTGACCTTCCAACGTTCTGCCTCTCAACTGGTGTGAAACTGCCTGTAGTTCCTCACAGGCTGGTGAAGCTGCACTGGCAAACGCCATCTGAAGAGGCAGTTCGGTGGTCTGTAGCTGAAAACGTTATGTGTCAGCGCTGCTTCTGCTCCAGCGTGCGTCTGCCAAGAGCAGCAGCAAGGCACAATAAAAGCATGCTTTTAAACGTGGAAACTTTGATTTTCTTCAATGATATGTCTTGGAAGTAACAGCTTATTTTTGCAGTAACTTCACATGTGGTGAAGACATCTGAGAACCCTGGTTTAGGGTTGGATGGGGTACTAAGGTGCTTCACTGAGTCAGGACGTCACCTGGGTTCCCCAGCCTAGAACGGTGAACTTCAGGAACAGCTGAGTGAGTATGGGCATGAATTCGTGTGCGTTTTATCTGTGTGCCTCTGTCAGAGTTCAGGAAGGTAGGGCAGTGTAATGTGAGGAGTCAGGTTCTCTGAGCGTAAGTGCATTTGTGTTTTGTTGGTTGTTTATATCAAGGAAAACTAGAGATAAAAATAATACCGGATTAGAAGCATGCTACTTTAGAGTTTACAAATCTCCATGCAATACTTTCAAAATGAAATAAAACGTGCATCAAGGATCTTGCTGTAATTTGGATACAGGTTGAGTACATATATTGTATTTTATCAATTTGTATTTGATGTTTTTGCATTAAGTTGATGTATAATTTGATGTTGTAAGCTTTTCAGGGTTTTAATGATTCTTGCAGAAAAACCTCAACTCCCTCTGCACAAGCCCAGTTACAGTGGGTTGTGTTAGAAAGTAAGTGAGATTGCGAAGAAGTGATGTTGCAGGAGACGTTCTGATGCTATTTGTGTTTTGGTTTAAGTACATTACTTATTTACAAGTTGAGTGTTGCAGGTTAACATCTGTGAGGAGCTGCTTAGTGTAGAAAAGATTGCATTCCAGACCAACAGCCTAACAAACAGTAGAGAAATCACAATTAAATAGTGTGTTTTAATCTTTAAATGCTAATAATGTACTTTCAAAGACCCAGAAGAAGCCTATGTAATTAAAAAATTGGTAAATATCTACAGAAGTATCTTCTACCCAATTTTCCTGTTAAGCTTGCATTAAATTAGAGTAACTCTGTGAGGAAGCATATCTTATAAGCTATCAAGAGATAGATCTGAAGGACAGTTGTTTGGTTGTGCTTTTTTTTATACAAGCATTTACTTGATAGAGATGACATTAATAGAATTTCAGAGAATTAATCATAAAACCTGATATTTTCTTTAGAATAAAATATTTGTGTCATGCAACTGCAAAAATAGAAAGCAAGAAGTTTTAAATATTTTAAGGAAAATCAGTTTGGAGATGACAGATAAATGTATGTAATTGTTGGGGTACAGGACCTGATGATTGTTGGTCAAGTCAGTTCAGAACCAAATCTCCTAGCAGAGTGCTTTTTGCTTTTATGATTTTTTTTTTTCTCATGTTTGCTTTGAAGTACTTTCTCTAGCTAACATATATCAAAATCAGAAATGTATCAGCGCCGTATGGTAATAGGCTCATTGTCTAAATAATGTAGGTTTCATAAGCACAGTTGATTTAAGGATCACTTTTCACCACTTGGACGGCATTTAACTATAATTTTAGAGTTGAAAAGAGTGCCCTGAAATACACAATAATTTGATGGGTGGAATAAAAAAGATTGTTCGTTATGCAGTGGGTATAGAATTATAACAATTTCCCCCTGTGTTTACTTATGAAGGACAATTTAGTTCTTGAGGGGAGTTGATTCTCCAAATTTCTGCCATAAATGATTATGAACTATACATAATCCCCACAGTATTTGTTGCCTTAGTAGCAAATGCCGTATGCTGGAGCTCCCCAAAACAGGCGTTTAGTTGGCAAATTCACTCTGAACAGTAGATGTTCAGGTGAGGGGAAATTTGGTGTTGAAGCATGCAAAATAACTGGGGCATATTATACTCTACATTTTTATCTTTTGTTTGAAACGTTTTTTCTGCAAACCTTTGATTGGAGTCTTGCTAGCAAAGGATCCAGACGCCTTCTCTTTTTAAACAAGTTTAGGATTAATATCTGTGTTTTCTATGCTACAGCATGTAGCATCTACTGTCGTACACTCAGTTAAAAATACAGTGCGATTAACCTGTGTGTTTCCTTTTCAGGTAAGTCTGGAGTTTATTTTAATTATAAAATTGTCATAGGTGGAACTTGTCTTCATTTTCTTTTTTCTTTTCTCTTTTTTTGTTCCCCCCTAGTTGGATTTAGACCTGAGTTCTTCCAGTGACAATCCTAGTGTTTCATGCAGACCTAAGACTGATACTCTTGGAAAAACATGTATAAAAGATTTAGGTCCTTGAACTGTGATAGAGACACAGTCTAAGCATCTTAGTCTCAGGCTTCCAGTTTTTACTTTAAAAAATAAGACTTAGCTTAACTCAGCTGCCTTATAGGACAGACAAGAGTTTTGGTCCCTGTTCTCAGGATAAATCTGTGTAGTAGCTGATGATTTTAGTCAAAATAAAAGATGGAAACCAGAGCATGGTACTCTGATGCCTGTTGAGGCAGTAGCATTTTCTGCTTTACCTGTCTTGTCTTTCACAATGAATTTTAATCAGATCTTTCTTTCTTTTCTAGCCAAGCAGAACACTGCAAGAAATATTTTCATCCAGAATAGTGTACAACACATAGCTAGGAGCTGTCTCCTGAAGGGATATAGGTAGAATTATTTTTTTTTTTTTTTCTCTTGGGTAGAGAAGGGAGTTCAGCCTGGATTTCTTAGTGACTGGATGAGTGCTCTGCCCACTAGACTGATGTGCAATTGGGTTTTAGGGGGCAATGGACTTTGGAAAGCCTCAACGAATCCTTAGCCACTGTCACTGGGGGAAAAAAAATGTGGATCAGAGAATGTGAGGCTGTAGTAGTATCTCTGTGTATGTTCAGAAAGGGAATTCAGTAGACAAATACATAACATACGTTTTAAGAGAAATATGCATATATATTTGTCTATTATCTATATGTAGAAATACTGTATCATTATAAACCCTTGTTGCTAAGAGATTGGAAAAGGAAGGAGCCCCATTACATTTTATGTTTCTTAATCTCACTTGTACTAGTATATATGAAGGTTGTAAATGACAGTGTGCATGCTATGACTGCGTGTGCTTAATTTTTTTTCTCCAGTCTGTCCTGAATGAAGGAGTTAACTGAGTAGAAGTGCCAGCCAAAGCTGGGAACAGGCACGCTTGCGGCACCTGGCTGGTGCGGCTCAGGGAAGAGTTGGGAGTTCTGCCGTCGGACGAACAGCCCTTTGCCAGCAGCGCATGGGGAATCGTGGGAAGGTGGCTGGGCTGTGGTGGCCAAGTGTCCCCGAGGGGATGCGTTGCCGTGCGGCCCCGTGTCACAAAGGCGCAGAGGTGTGGCACCTGCCTGGTGCTTGTGAGCTCACCTGGCCAGGGCTTGGGGTCCTGGAAAGCGAGCCAGCAAACGTTAGTTGGGCTGAGCTGGCCTTTGGGATCACTTGGCTCCTTCCTTTGCGAGGCTGCTTTCTTCCGACCACTTACCGCTTACTGCGCACTTATCAACTTCCATCCTCTTTCAGAGGTAATTATGATTTGACTTTCAGGGCAGATCTTAGCGGAGGTAGATATGGGGTAAAAGTATAGACTGTTGTATACCTTCCGTGCTGTAGGCTGAGCTACTACACTTTTATAGGCTGGCCAGATATGAGCTACGGGTAGAGTTCCTGTTTGATAACTCATGTTTCCTTGCCATATCCTAGGATAGGGAAGTAGGGGGTGGCAGTCTGAGGCTTTGAGCTCAGTCTAGAATGCTGAGCTGCCCACCTTGACTGATGTGGTAGGAAGGGAGCCAAAAAAGGAGCACGACAAAGGCAGCTGTTAAAGTAGCGGCCAAAAGTTGGCTAGTTATGCGTAAAGGGTGGGAAAGTGTGGGCTGGAGAGACAGAGGGCTCTGCTGCTGATGCTGCCCACAGGCAAGCAGCAGGTCCTCTTCAGAGCAGGTGACACACAATGCAGCGTCTCAAAAGGGCCTTGGTGATTGGGGGACCTAATATATGTGTATAAATATCTGAAGGGTGGGTGTCAGGAGGATGGGGCCAGACTGTTTTCAGTGGTGCCCAGCGACAGGACGAGGGGCAATGGGCACAAACTGAAGCAGAGGAAGTTCTGTCTGAACATGAGGAAGAACTTCTTCCCTCTGAGGGTGATGGAGCCCTGGAACAGGCTGCCCAGGGAGGTTGTAGAGTGTCCTTCTCTGGAGATATTCAAGACCCGCCTGGACGCGGTCCTGTGCAGCCTGCTGTGGGTGACCCTGCTTCGGCAGGGGGGGTTGGACTAGATGACCCACAGAGGTCCCTTCCAACCCCTACCATTCTGTGATTCTGTGAAGACACAGAAGTGCTGTGTACTCCTTAATAGATGTTCATGGTTTTCAACGTTTTGTAATTCCTTTTTGACTAAGTCATCTGTAGCAGTTGTATAAATTACTTCTAATGATGCAGTATTGCTGAAGAATTTTGTTTTGACTTTGCAGCGTGTCATTATTAGCTCTAAGGAAAAAACCTGTATTGTTTGGTCTGTATAAAGGACATTTAAGAAAAGAAGGGTGAATTCAGATCAAAAGAAAGAAGGAGATTTGAACCTTTGCCACAGATGTTTTCTTTAGAAGGGAAATGTAAATTGTGGCTTTGCAAAGTGAACTGAATGGAACATCTGTGAGTTCTTGTTTTCATTCTTCCAGACTTCTCTTACGTTTCTACTAGTCTTAGAGATGCATATTCATCTTGATTGTGCTTCCATTGCCTGTTAACTTCAGCAGTGCTGGACGAAGTCTTTTATGAGAAGAAAAAAAAAAATTTGTTGAGAATATCATCACTGTGTCTTGACCTGTTTTAAAAACTTCTGGATAGTACAGGCTGGTTAGCAGTTGCTAGTGGAAACATGGGCACGGTTTGAATGTCGGTGTGAGGCTGCAATACACAGACAACCTGTCTATTATGTTTTGATAATTGGGAACAAATTAAGAAATGTAACAGAAAAGCTGTGAACGAATCTTGATTAGCTGTGGTTACTCAGGCTTATGTTAAAGATTCTCGAAGCTGCAGCTCAGAAGGAGAGACAAGAGTTTATAGGGGTTAAATCTGGCCTGTATTCTTCTGATTCAGAAATTGAGCTTCCCGGCATAATTTGTGTAGCTCTTCAACAATTACAGCAGATTCGTCAGGTTCCTCTACACTCTTTGGTGGCATCTATGGAGCATTACACAGCTGGGCTGTGTTCTCAGCTTCTCTTCCCTGTGGTGTGCTTTCTTCTCAGCCTGTTCCTAAGGCAGAGCTTAGGAAGAGCTCCCCAGGACACTCCTATTGCTCTCCATGGTGCGGACACACGGTTTCTTTGGCTATGAAGTATCATGTCAAGCCTTCATCTGTGTCCTTAGCTTGGGTTTCTTCTGTGATAGTCACCTGTATTGGGTGTCTGTCCAGCTTTCGGTAGCCGGGCAGGGGAGTGCTGCTTACCAAATAAACTGTCAGCAGTGAGGAGTTTTCTCTCTTGCATGTTCATCTGGACTAGGTCTCAGGCTCCATTTAGTGGTTAAAGATTACTACAGTATATGATTCTGTGGAACGAGAGCTTGCAATTCCCTTTTCTCAGTGCTTATGTAAAGGAAACCAGATTTTAGATTTTTAAGAATCAAAAGTAACTGGATGGAAAACTTGGACACAGATTTCACAGTGGCATGATCGTAGAATAGTATGTAACTGAAATTGTAGGCAAAGTATCTTGCATCAAAGAATAAATGTAAAGAAATGGGTCTATATCTGGGTACACAGTCACATAACTGACTGATTAATTTGTGACTGCCAACTGTAAAACAAATCAGAAATAAAATATTAAAGAAAACCCCAGACAGATTCTGCAGTGGGCACGTTGGATTGTTTTGTGGGATGAAGACAAGTGATTTCCCCCCCCCCCCCCCCCCCCCCCTTTTACTACCGAAATTCAAAACTGGATAATTACTTTTTGTAATTATCCAGCACTGTGTAGATATTGTGGTGTTTTCAGTATTGTGATAGCAGATAGTCTGCCCTGGTAAAAAGTGTTAGCACCAGAGTAAGGGGCTGTCGAGGAAAATACGAGGACAGAGAGCACACCACCAGCTCTTCCACCCTTGCCTGATTAATTCTCTTTAATCGAGTAAGAAATGGATACCAAGTTAAATCCAGGTTAGGTCCATTGCTGTTTCTGACTTGGTGCTGGTGCCGTGCCTTGTCAACGCGAAGACAGTGGTACAGGAGAAAGGGTGACAGCTGAATGGTGAGCAAATGAAAACCAGAGGGCACCGGTTTGTTGGTGATTGCCTGAAAACGTGGCAGCACATTGTCCCAAACCCAGAAATAGTGAGGATGGAGGGCTTTGCTGGTTTTCTGTCCATGCTGTGTCTCTGCTGGAGAGAGGAAGAACTCCGGAAGGAGCCCCTAAATTCTCTCTTTAACTAGTGACAAAATATGATTTTCACAACACTATTAAAAAGCAAGCAAATATTACCAACTCCCTCATGTAGGTGGAGTAGCTGACAAGTAGCTCAGTTGTTTTTGAAGGATCTAGAACTAGATCCCTGACCCCTGCATGGCAGGCGTGAATCTTGGGCACAAGCCGCAGGAGCGACATGCTATGTAAGTAATATGTTGGGCTATATTGCCTCTAATTTCCATCAAGAGATCCCATCCCAGGCAGGAATCATAACTGTTAATTGTCGGCTGCTGTCTAGTTACATTAGCCACTTGCAAAATTTGTTTCGTGGTTCCATCTTGCTGATTTTCTTTGTAGTGGAGGAAGAATGGTGTCACTTATTTATGCTTTGTCTTTGAGCAGTTGAGGTCTGTGCAGTGACCGTAAAGATACTGAATTTAAACCTTGTTAATCACAGTGTTTGTTGTCCATGTGGTTCTGCTTTGTACAGTCAGTTTTATTTTATTCAGTGTCACTTCCTAGGTTCTCTTCTTAGTTCTAATATAGTGGAATTGTAACATTGCATTTTGGAGCAAAACATGCAAACTTAGCATGATATTTAGCTTTTGTTATTTAATGTTTTCTCTTTGGTTTGGTTTTGAAGGTCTTTCTGTTCATGTTATTTCCACAACAGGAAAAAAGCCATTCTGACTATTTTTCTAGAACTTGCAATATTAATTCAGAGAACATTTTTATTTGAAAAGATTTTACTTACAATATGTTGTATAATGTATTTTGTTTAAAACAGTGAAAATTTTTTTTTGAAAATAAAAATCCTTCTCTATCTATGTCTAAAACAAAAAAAGAGTACTTTCGACATCTGCAATGTTGCTTTTATTTTTATCTGACCTGTGCTGACTATGCATCCAATGTCTGACAGGGATGGGGGTGTGTATGTATGTGCCACGTAACCTGTGGGTTTTTTAATATAGATATATGGGTGACTAAGTGTCTTTGTCCTTTTCGTTTCACTGTTTTGTACTGGAGGTATAGGGGAGGAATCCTTATCTTCTCGAAAAATACGTTGCGTGGCAGCAAAGTGATCATGAAAGATGGTGGTGGTGTGACACTGGTGTTAAGCCAGGCATTTTTTTTGCTAGCAGGGAGAGTTAATTTTTGGCTTTGCTTCCTAATATCAATGTGACTGTTGTGGAACAGTCAGTAAATGATGAAAGAAGAAATAGGTGTATCCCATGCAGGTTGTATATTTTTAGGCCATAATGTTATGCAGCTGAGAGTAGGATGAGTTTTTCCTTCTGGTACTTGGTCTTTTAAAATGTTTAACAGCCAGCAGAGAAATCTTAGAAACTGCTTTTACATCTTGATCAGTAATACAATACAGGCTAGTTTAGTCAAGATGACATAATATTGTTAGCACTCTCCTTTAGTACTACACGAGTACTTTAGATGTGTTTAAATGCAGTATTCTTTTGATATATTACGCATGTTAAGAATGTGAGTCACCAGTGTGAATTCTGGTGAGAGAAGACCGTACTGTCTGGCCAAAAGACTGTAGTTGGGTCACTATTTTGAGTCTGGACAGATAGGTACACGTGTTCATGCTCGCTGCTGGTAGTTTCTGTTCAAAGCGGAGGTTGTCGAACAGTCTCACGCTAATGCGTATCCCCCTTCAGCTTTCGGAAGGCGGTATATTGTTGGGGCACAGCAGGGAACTTTGCATCACCACAGCTAGCACCATACCTAGTCTGTGAATAAACAGACTTCATCTTCTTTTGCTATTGATCCATCAGCTTTCATGCAAGCACTAAATTCATCCCTAAAAATAATTAGCTCCAGTGTCTTGGCAGAATTCCAAGTAGGCAATTACATTCTGCCTGCTTAAAAATACCCCCTGTAGTTACAATTGGATAACTTGTAGTGATGGATGATTGTGTGTTTTGTGATATGTTTTCGGTGTGGCTTGTTATCAGTGTGAAGTCTGCTGTAATGCTGAGAATAACTCGCATTGCGAGAACCTATTGGCCAGGATGGCTTATTAGCATGACAAAGAAAAGTCTATGGAAAATATTTCCTCAATATTTTAAAGACTAAAGAAGAAAGATTTAGATGTTCCTTGCATGCTTCAAAATTTTGAGGGCTATATTTATAATGTGTCTTTATGACTATGTGCACTGATACGTAAGAGAACAGCAAGACTGAACCTGGCTTGTTTTGTAGAACTCACTATTAATTATGAAGCCAGGACTGACATTTGAAATGGTTGCAAAAACAGAGAGAGGATACTGATTTTGTTTGTTGACTGTAATACTCTGGGTTCAATTTGATGTTGGTTTATTTCAGAAACATTGCTTAATAGAAGAAAAAATAGATATGGAGTAAAATATATATTAGGTTATGCTTCCAGGGTAGTAAATAATTGAAAACTTGTGTTTGTTTCATTCTTTTTTTTTTTCCTTTTCTGACAAAATGCAATTTATAGTATCTGAATAACTTGTATCTAGTATTAAATAGTTTGAAAAGACTGGGAGAGAATTTGGATTTAGAGATATTTGATGAACCACTAGATGATTAAAAAAATCCTTAAGTAGGGGGAGATGAAGCTTCCATCTCCTTCCACAGCTGAAGACCCAAGCTACGTTTTGATAAACATAATGATATGACTGATCTGGTCTGATACATTTTTTGATTATTTAAATTTTGTGCTCTTCATATTGGTGAAAGAGGTGGAAGGGAATGTACATGTTTTGTGGGCTTGCTCTTTGTTATTGATATGGATACTCAAAAGGGCAGACATGGTCTAGACATCAAGTCCTTGCAATTGTATACTGTCAGTGGAGCATTTTGGGAGAACAAGACAGAGAAAAAAAGATGAGGTTAGCGGCCAATCTGAGGGCTATCCTCCCTTTTCTTTCGTCTTCTGGCAATGGAAAAACAAGCTTATTTTGAGGAGTTCCCTTTATGATGTGAAAGCATGGCATCTCTGACACAAGTTGCAGAGAGTTAGAAAACCTTGCTAATTGAAATACGTAGAACTAATAATTGTGGTCTTTCGAGCACAGGAGTTTGAGAATAAAGAGTCAGTTCTTTTCTAGTCATGAAATTGACTAGAAATAATTTAATAAATACTTTTTTAAAGGAGTTTTTTCTTCCTTCTAGATGCCGACTTTGCAGGAGATTATAGTAGAATTTTTAGACTGTTCTTGTTTCGTATCTATGTCTCTTCTGTCTGAAATACAAGGGATCCACATTGCACTTAAATTACAGAGGCTAGGGCAATTTCACACTTTATGAAGAGCGTAAATAATTTTGTTGATCTTGTTAATTATGACGGTCAGGAATGTTCTGCTGAACAAGGCGGGAAAATTTGCTGTTGAAAAGTTTCATTTAATCTCCTAGCATTCTTAATTTGGCCAAGGTTATTGGTTGTATAAGCTCTGAGCAACAAACTTCAGAACAATTTTGAGAATAACAGAATAGCTCAGATGGTTAATGGATGTTTAGGGGTTTGGTTATTGCCTTTGCTTTTACTTTTCTTTTTCAGTTCTCATTGTTTTACTCTGACTTTAAGCAGTAAAACCTCTCTCTCTGTCTGGAAATCGTGGAGGAAGTTCTATCGCACAGCATCTATTTGCAAGTTGAGTAGTATTTAGGAAATTATCAGAATTGCTTCTTTTTAGTTCTGATGTGGCTCTTCAGTTTAAATTTCCATGTACTTTAAAAAAGGAAACACTGAGAATATGCACTCATATAAGAGTTTCATCCCAAGTAGTTCTACTTTTTTTGCTGCATCTCATTATGCATGCTTTTATAATTTAATTAACACTACTTCTGTTTAACAGGTGTGGCTTTACTAGTGTGATTTAATGGTTTAATGCCACAGTAATAGTAATTCATTCAACATTTGTTTTGGATTTGAAGTAACAATTTCTATGTTTTTCCTTTTTCTGAATATTAGTCTAATCAGTCCAAGTTAAACAAGCAGGAAGAAAAACTGAAGTCAATTTTTGGTTTGATATGGTTTTCTTTCTGCAAGGTGTGATTGATTATGCTATTTCTGCCTGTAATAACAACTTTGATTTCAGTTGAATTTCATTTCAGAGTAGTGAAAGCTGTGGTTTCCTCTTGCTATGGGTATTTCGTGTTGTCTTGGTTTTATCTCGTGTGCTCTAGGACCTAAAATAGCTTAACCTATGCCTATGTAGCCATTTTCTCTCTTGGCATTTTTGCTTTGTCAGTTCTTCCTTTTCTTTGGACATCCTTCCATAAATTCACCCTTTACAGAGAGCTCTTCTACTACACAGTTTGTAGATCTCGGATCAAATTTGGAGGACAGCAATTAGAAACACATTACTTTAATGGCATCTTTAAAATTGCTGAGAAGCCATTGAGAAGGAATAGAGGCAGAATCCTTCTTTGTGCCATTTGTTTGCTAAGTCACATTTCAGTATTGGACTCCACAAATAAGGTAACAGAATAAATTTCTGTAATCTCTGGGATTTGCAGTGTTGTATGGAAAGGATTAACGCTGGCTTGATTTGCAAACCTCAGCTTGAATTACAGGCCTTCGGGAAGAAGATTGAAAGGCTGGAAATAGTCTACATTTATAGAAAAGCAGGAAATTCTTATCAGAAGATACTGGGTGTGGTGGGTTGACCCTGGCTGGACGCCAGGTGCCCACCAAGCTGCTCCATCACTCCCCTCCTCAGCTGGACGTGGGAGAGAAAAATACGATGAAGAACTTGTGGGTCAAGTTAAGGATGGGGAGATCACTCAGCAATTACTGGCATGGGCAAAACAGACGCAACTTGGGGAAATTAGTTCAATTTATTGCTAATCAAATCAGAGTAATGAAAAATAAAAACTAAATCCTAAAACACCTTCCCCCACGCCTCCCTTCTTCCAGGCTTAACTTTACTCTTGAATTCTCTACCTCCTCACCCCCTGAGCGGCGCAGGGGAGCAGGGAATGGGGGTTGCGGTCAGTTCATCACATGTTGTCTCTGCTGCGCCTTCCTGCTCACACTGCTTCTGCTCCAGTGTGGGGTCCCTTCCATGGGGTGCAGTCCTTCAGGAACAGGCTGCTCCCGTGTGGGTCCCCCATGGGGTCAGAAGTCCTGCCAGCAAACCTGCTCGGGCGTGGGCTTCTCTCTCCACGGGGCCACAGGTCCTGCCAGGAGCCTGCTCCAGCACAGGCTCCACATGGGGTCACAGCCTCCTTTGGGCATCCACCTGCTCCGGTGTGGGGTCCTCCCTGGGCTGTGAGTGGGGATCTGCTCCCCCGTGGGCCTCCATGACTGCAGGGACTGCCTGTCTCACCATCATCTGTTCCATGGCTTCAAGGGACCCTCTGCTCTGGTCCCTGGAGCACCTCCTGCCCCTTATTTTGCACTGACTGTGGGGTCTGCAGAGATGTTGCTCTCACATATTCTCACTCCTTTCTCCCATTGCAATTGCCATTATGCAGGGGTTTTTTCCCCTTTTCTTAAATATGTTACCACAGAGTTGCTACCACCATCACTGATGGGCATGGTCTTGGCCAGCAGCAGGTCTGTCTTGGAGCTGAATGGCACTGGCTCTGTCGGACATGGAGGAAGCTTCCAGCAGCTTCCCACAGAAGCCGCCCTGGCAGCCCCCCTGCTACCAAAACCTTGCCACGCAAACTTGGTACACTGGGACATTGAATCTGATGCTAACTAGCAATGCTAATTTCAAGACAGTTTCATTGTTTACTTTGGGAAGGTAGAGACGTCTATAGTCTTCAACAAACATAATGTTCTCTGTACGTTCAAAACCATTTTTCTGCAGCACTGGAAGTCTTCAACTAAGCAGATATTTGCCTCAAAATAAGAAGTAGTAGTGACTTACTGCGTATAAAACTCTAAGTGTCTCGCTTCCTGTGAAGTTTACTGCAATATTAATACTCTGCTCAATTGTCACTCATTCTCTGTAGCGTCCAGACTTCTCAAAGCTCCTTTGTACTTTCCGCTTTCACTCAGTGATTGCAATTTTCTACAATAGCCACGAGGTAGCCGTTAAGGTATTTGCTTTTGAGCTATTAAGGGGCTTGGTATCCTCTTTCTGGCAATCAGCCTGTTTCCATTGTGGGCCACTATTCAGAATGGAATTGGGGTGAGTTTGTGTTTCCTGTGAATGGTCCGTCCATAGCAATGGCTACAAAACCATCAGTAGGGATGAAATGTTCATGAAACCATGCTGCAATCACCTGTTGAAATGAAACCCTAGTGTATCCATCAGGTTTTTCATCAGTCTGTTTCCCAAAGCTATACTTATGACATGAGAAGCAAAAAAGCTGCAGAACGCTGAATGTCTTAAGAATCCCTTGCTTTCTTACTTAACAAGATCAAATCGTCCTTATGCCTCTTTATGGCAATATTAGGTGCTTTGAGAAATTAAGATCCTTATTTCACGTAAGTTCAAACTGGATCATACCACAGAGCATTTTTTTCTGCTTGCTATCAGCAGATCAGTTATTTCTTCACTGTAAGTTTCAAGTTAAGCTTGGCCAAGGCAGAGTATACCAGTTTGGGAAGGCGTACAGCCTACGGCATCTGTAGGCCTGCCACTGCAAGGGATACCTACTCCTCCTTCAGCAGTATGCATTTGATATGATAGCTGTCTTGGAGGCCACTGCAGAGGGGCACCACAAAGAGATGCTGATTGATAGAGGCTGAAAACTATTCCCCATTTGCAAGGTCTGTCGTTTTTATATATGCTAGTGATGGACTCATAGCTACCTTTTCTCAAATAGAGAAGAGGGCTTTTTACAGCACAGTAACAGTGACTCATCTGTGGATTCTGACTGTGGTTCTACTACTTTATTGCTTTTTCTCATTTCTGGGGTACCTCAGAAACATTGCCGTTTGCAGTGGAGGATGCGAGTGGACTGTGGTTGTCTTGTCATTTGTTTTTCTTCTTGGAGCAATTATGCATTCCTAAGACCGCCATTCGCATTCTGATACAGTAAGATGCATGCGTAACTACTGTGTAATCTGTTTTGATTATAGAATTCAGAAGAGGCATGGTTGTTGCTGGTTAAGTACTTGTCAGGATTGAGTTTTAATTGGTGAAGCCCTGACTACCTACTCTTATTACAAAGCCTGTGCTGTGGGAGCTCACGTCAGCTTTAGAGATTGATGCAGAGTGGCAAAGACATTCTGAAACCATGGGCTTTCCAGAAAATGTTTGCTTCTTCTGAACCCTTAGTTAGAAAGTAAAATTTTTAAGTCCTGGAGTAATACATTAATTGCACAAGTCGTTTTGAAAACTTGGAAAACCAGTGTGACATGAAAATTGGTGACTGATTTTTTTAATCGATAGATAATAAAGCAGTGAATAGTAATTGAGAGTGAACTATATATGACTCGTAACTAACAGTGAATGCTAACTAGGAATTCTAACTCTTGAAGAAGACACTCGCCTATAGAGATGGATCATGCTATATTTTGAGACAACATTGTTTAAAACTGAATTAAATTCCTTATCGGTCACATGTTTGGTTTTCTTTTCACTTGTGCTAGTATAAATTTACAGTAACTCGACTGAAACAAGCGAAGTTCCTGTTGGTGCAAAACTCGAGAAAGTGAGAAACATCTGGAGTCGGAGACTTTTTAGGTAAACCCTTCTGCAGAAATCACTGGAGTCGCTTACATAATGGAAACATCCTATAATTTTTACTGTGCCTTTTTCCCTTGTTGCCACACATTTCTGTTGCCAGGGTAACCGATCATGAATTGTTCATAGTAAGTGACCTTGTCATTGCTTTTATATACGCCATGAGTTATTGTGCAGAGGATATTTATAGAATTAGAGGTGATTGTGACTGCCTGAAGACAAGCGGGTGTTGTTTCATTTAATTTATTCTGTAGAATAATAGGCTAAAAACCATATGAGAGGAAAATGCTGACATTTGTCTGCAGAATAAATCTTAGTGTTATTCAGATAGGGACAAATACAGCTAATAAGTCATAAGGCAGCTGGATGAAAAGTGGTCAGCTCAGCCTCCTGTATGCAGTGATACTCTTCTAGACTGGACTGAGATATATTCAGATTTACTCTTCTGTGACTGATATTTTTAGAGGTGCCAGAATTTTTGTTAAGCTATGTCAAAAAGAGTGCATGATACACATTTGGAAAAAAAACCAAAAACAAAACCACAAAAACCCCCCAAAAAGTCAGAAAACAACCCAAACCCAACAAACTTGTTTTCTCAACCATTCTGAATGGCAGGAGCTACTGCCTGTTCTGCTTGTCCTGACATTCTGTACTGAAGTTAATTAAAATAAAACTCTACCAACTTTTTTAAGTAGAGTAATAATAAAATGATCACTTAAATAAAGAGATAAAGGCAGAACAAGCCTAACAAGAAAAATATTCAACTCCAAAATGTAGAGCACATAAACTCAGAAAAAGAAAAGTCTTCGCAGACTGTTACAGCCTAAAATGGGAGCATTAAGTATAGCTCAAAGATATGAAAACAGTAAACTTGTAGTAAGATCTTAGCTTGATGTTTTAAGCCTTGCAGTTTTCATCACAACACTTAATTTCCAAGTGACTGAATGTTAAGTCGTTATGCTGAATAGGAGATAAATGAATAATGCCAGCTCAAATAGGAAAATAATATGAAGAGTGTCTGAGAGCCACGGAAGGCTTGCTAGCCATTTTGTGCATTCAATAAGAAAAAATTCATTTTGTTGCATAATAACCCTGGTAGTTCTCTTTGAAGTTGTGTTTAGTAATTGTTCTTTTAATCTAGGAAAAGGTGTGCTAAGATCTTTGGGATTCAAGGTATAATTGTGGCAGAAGGATGAAGTTCATCTTTGCCATATACTTACAGTTGTGGTGCAATTGGGTGTTAGAGCTGTGCCTGTCTGCACACACTTCGTCTCATTTCCCTGAGTGGTCCAGGAATCCCCCAGCTTTTCTCCACACAGAGGAGACAGAGGCTGGCTGGAGACAATAATGTCTGGACTGGAGACCACTGGGGCAAGATAACTGAACCCCCACAGCTACCTTCACAGCAAGCCTTCACTGTTTGTTGGAAGAACTTGGGTGAGGAATTTGGACAGTCCCGTGGAGCTCCTACTGTGCTTACAGACCAGTTAATAGGCACTACGTGCTTAAGATGTGTTGATTAGTTCCCTGGACAGAGCATGCGGCAGTCTCAGAAACCTCGATGTGGGATTTGTGCTGTAGAATTTACCATGCTGTACACAGATACTTTTAAACAGCCACTAGAAATTGTTCTTGCAGATGCAGGAATGGTCATACAGGTCAGTTACAGTAGTGGGGGGGTGTTTTGTACATAGTTTAAGATAACTAATAGCAATGGGTCATTCAAATGCTGGAATATTCTTGTTGGGCCACAGGCCAGCTGGATTGTAAGAATTCAGCAAAACAACAGCTCAGGCAGTCTCACCTGATCCGCTTGAAGATGCCATTGCAAGGATGCTTGTGATGGAGATACCTATCCCCAACTGAGCAGCAACCGATCATCCTGTCCCAGAGATTCAATTGCCCACAGGAACACTACGCAAAAGATCTGACTATATTAATCACAATTATGTGTTTCTTTGAAGTAAACAGTCTGCCCATGAGTGTCTTTGTAGGAAAAGAAACAGGCTTATTTCCATTTAGCAGCTGGCTGGAATTTCATGATCAAGTAGTGATGTCTTGAAACATCTATCATGCCTGTGGAATTACCTGTTGATAAGAAAATGGATATATTTTATGAATTTTATATTGAGTTAACTTCAGATCAGTAGTGTTGTAGCACTGAGTCCATCAGCAGAAGAGCACTTACTCAATGTTTTACATAAAGCAAGAAAGCAATAAGCAAAAATAGAGAGGAGGTTGCTCTGCGAATTTTGTATGCTAAACATCAAGTGCTCAATTGGACTAAGTGGCATAGCAGTACAACACTGAGCCATTTAAAGTGTCATTTTTAAATGTCTGGGAGTGGTAATCTCATGGGAGGGATAAGCAGTCTAATGTGTCCTCCCATTCATTATCCACTTACAATATTCTTTTTTTTCCCTTATGTCATAGGTATGTTACAATAAGACTAAGCCTACCAGCTTGACACTGAATAAGTATATACAAAGAACTAACACTTCATTGGTATGTAGTTCCACTTAATTTGCTATCAGGCTAGTCTTGTTTTTGTGCAAATGCTACTATGCTTATATTTAATGCATCAAACCACTCTGTTTTGGTGTTTCCACAATTTGTTGCTTCCTGAAGATCTGGTCCACGGTTGTAGGTATAGCTGCAGCTACCCTAAGCTAAATCAGTATTGGATCTTTGGAGAGAATGATCTTGGGTTTTTTCATAATTCTGCCTAAGTGGGAATAAGGACAGGTGACAGAAACTTGCCCTTCCTTTGGATAAACTTAAAGACTTTAAAAAGGGACAAGTGGTATCAGATCCGTAGGCTTTCTCTGCGTCGAGCTGGGCATTGTCTTATCTTTAATTCGTGCTTATAGTAACTTGGGAACACCACTTACTTTGGTCCACATATCCTCTTCTCTGAAGAGTAATAATAATTCTTAAGACCTTTCAGTTTGTTATCAATAGGATTGCAGCTAGCTCTTTGTGCTTGCACATCCAGAATGAACTTTGTTAAAGCAGGCAAGATAGCATTCTGTTGCCGTCTGGTAGAATAAGTAGTCTTGTTTACATTGGAGTGTTTTAAATGAGGCTTAAATATATAGTATTAACACTCTTCCTGTAAATGGTTTTGAGAAAACCATTTATTATCCATTTGCTTGAGGGATTTGCTCAAACTGCAGTGGTTGGAAACAGTAGATTAAATGAGATAAGGTGCAGAAGAGATCTGCATTTATGGCTAGGGTTCTAGATGCAATGAAAAAACCCACAGGACATCAGCTACTTCCATTGTGTGGGGAAAAAATTCTTTTTTCTACTTTAGCATGTTGGTCAGGTAGAGTCTGTATTTTTGCAGTCACAGAACATGCCTGGATCACAGTGTGGAGAGCACGTTGAGCAGTCTGGATACTGGAAGAAGTCTGTCTATGCATTTATTAGGGCTTAGTCCAGAACTGTGATACAGGTAAGTACTTCTAAATTAGTCAGTTGAGTCACTTGGTGATGGCAGCTCCCACTGATTCAGACTGCAGGAAAGGTTGTCACTTGGGGAATCAAATAGCGGATCAGTCTGCTCCCCAGCGGGTGCTCTAAGAAGGTGGAGTGAAGATAAATAGCAATTGTGGCTTGCTATGGTACTCTAAAGCATAAATACTGTGACAAAAAATGTCATCAGTCATTGTGTGTGTGCGACTTTACAGTCCAGAACTGTGGAATATGTAACACTTACTTTGTGACCGCTAGAAGTTAGCAAAGCTACAGTTAAGTGAGATTGATCAGGTCTGCACGTTGCTGTTGTTTAGTGATGTGGTTGGGTCAGGACCTTTGCTTTTCCACTCTTCTCATTCTTCGTATGCTGTTCAATAGCTGCCCCATTGGCTATGCAGGTAAGGGGCTCTGCAGAGATCTGCTCTGTAACTGGGATGTGTAGGTGGAACTGCAGTGCGGATGGTATTTTTTCAAATCCGTGAGTTCCTTTTATGAAGGTAAATGCTTGTAATCAAACACAGTAGTGGAAAAGGGAGCATCAGGAAATGAGCAAAAAACCAGAAGGGAATATTTAACATTACTTTTGTTTTCTCTCGTGTTGCTTTTACGCTGAAATAGATCGACTGGGTTTAGTTAGAGCAATCGGGCTGACTGATAACAGTAACCTTAAATTGCATATAGCAGTAGTGACTGCAGAGTGATCCGTTCAGCTCCAAAATGCAGAGTGCCACCTGCACTACATAAATGTGTAAGTTTATTCCTTTGCACATCTGCAGAACTGTGGCTGAGGTACCTGTTATACTTTCTAACTTACATGGTTTTGAGTGACTGATGCTACTTAGAAAAAACAAAACTACACGTGTATGTCATGTTCTTGATGCAGAAGCAGAAAGTTGATCCAGAGGCATAATGTCAAAAGGGGTCTGAAGATTTTCAGTTGGATTCAGGTTTCGAGGACAGTATGCAACAATTTCTTCCTGAAGACACTCAAGTTTTTTCTAGTAAAGGCTTAAGAGTTATTAATCCCACAGTATTTGAAACACCATAAGGGGCTATTCAGTTGAAAATTACACACAGTTCTTTTAAAATACATAATAGGATTTTTGCAGTGCTCGACACAAATCAGTTGCATGCAAAACTTGGAGTCTCTTTCTTCACGGGCCAGGCTAGTTCATCGTATGTGTGTATCCTTGACTGTAATATTTGTTCGAAAGTGAACAGCAGCTAGAACAATTAGGCAGGTAGATAAAAATTGCTGCCTTTATAGTAAATACCTATTTGGCATTTGGGAAGAAACAAAAGTTTCATGTTTAGGATGTGAAGTTTACAGTAACACTCTGGATTCCCCGTTTAGCCCTCTCTTCCTTAACTCAGAAGAACTTTTAAATATCTTACCTTCTAATTTCTGCAAGTCTCCAGCATAACATAGTGAGCCGGGACTTTAAGAGAGTACGTGCACAAAATGTATTTATTTGTGGTTGTGGAAGATGAACCCAGCTTTTTGCATGATTAGATACATTATCATTTTTCAGGGAAAAATGTGAAAATAATAAACAGGGCACATATACACTTATCTTATGAATTAATTGGGTAGAAAATGTATTACTGCTTTCCTGAATATTCATTCTCAGGTATTCTGTCTAGAAGGTTTTAAATATTGAGATGTGACATAAGGAGTTACAAATGGAAAAGAGACACTGAAAAAGAGGATGGTACAAACTCAGCCTCTCAGAATGGAACAGTTTGGATCATTCCGACAGAGGCATCCTCAGCATCCAGCACAAGGCACTCCGTTACCTGTCCGGTTGCACATTCAGAAGGTGCAAATGTGGATAAGGATTGAAATCTCTAAAGCAATTCTGAGATACTAAGGTACCTTGTTGCATGCTAACTCAGGGGTGAGGGGGAAAGCCATATTAATGCTTTAATGCCACATTAATTCTTTATGGATGATGTCCTACTTATCATTACTGATAATTACTCCAAGTGGAGGTGTACGCCAAGGTATCCAGACATCTTCCAGCTGTATCTTAGCTTGTACACCTCTGCTCTTCTCTGCTGTCACCATTTGGCATAAATGAATTACAAGAACCACCTCCTTGGACCAGTAGATTTTCAAGTGTGTCCCCTCCATGCAGGAGAATGGGTTGGTCACCTGTGTACCGCGCTACTTACTCCTGCTTGGCTGCCCACTTCTAGTTCTCGATATTGAAATAGGAAGCAGAAAATGGTGCTAAATCTGGAACTGCTTCTGAAAAAGATGTTCTCCGTTATCAGATGAGCTGCCTGGGACACTGATCTAATGCAGCCATGCTTGAATTTTCTTTGGTCATTGCTGTATGGTTCCCTGTTTGATAGTTGGCGTTATCTGAGCATTGATTTGTGAATAAAATACGGTGGCGTGGTAATATCTGAAATGTTTGTAGCTAATCGGAGCATTGCGAGCTGCAAGCAAACTTTTTTCTAAACCTGCTAAATTATTTTCTGATACTGAATTTATTGTAGCTATTCAAAGATAGTTGTGACATTTCTTACTCTAACACTAGAGTATCTCAATCCTCCTCCAATCATTTGTTGCTGTTACAAACTCCAAACTGAGTGTTAGTAATCTGCTGTACAGGCAGATGCTCTGGCTCATGTTCATTCAAATTCTAGCTCCAGACTTAGAAATAAGAAATGAGGCTTAGGAGTCTCTCTGGAGATCTCTGAAAGAATATACAATGTGGTTTAACCTGTCAAACCATTGGATGACACTGCTGTTCCGCGCTGATAAAGGTGTACGAGTGGTGTGTAAGAATGAAATTTCACTCTTAAAAATGATCGTTTAACTGTAAGACCTTCAGCTACTTAGAATGTTGTTTCTGAATTAGTCACTGGTAATGGCGGTTGTGAAGCCTGGCGTAGCACTGCGTACAAACTCTGTTCCGCAGTGATAATGTGCTTGCATTTGCTTCAGTAGTGATGTTGAAGCAAATGAAAGCACACAGAGTCATTTTCTTGACTCTGCTCTGTTGCATGGTACATTATATCCTACTTTATTTAGTTACAGAACCGAATGACTCATGTCGGAGTTGAAAGGAGTGAAATTGCTGATTTCTATAGGCTAAATGACAAATAGATGCAGATTGTGAGGGTGCACCTACACTCATGCTCCAGAAGTATCAACGTGTCTTTTCAAGGTGGTCAAAAATGATATGTATCTAAATAAATGCTAAGCAGTTTTTCTGAACTCGTGTTTATCTGTGAAAGCAGCTTTGAAAGTTGCTGAATCTTTCAGAACTGCAGACGGTTCTGTTTAAAAGCTTGACTTTTTTCAACTCTGTTTGTTTATCCAGAGATATCACCTCTACTGAGAAGCCTCTTTTAATCTTAACCCCCAACAAAAAAAGGTACCCTAGTATTCAGGCAGTATAATAAATAATTGGTATCTAAATTTGACAATTTTGTTTTGTTTTGGTACACTACGATAACAGCTAGAAACTTAAAGAAATAGTTTAATAAATATGCAGACTACAAAAAACCTGGTCAGACCATCTCATTTTTTTCTGAAGCATTTATTCTTTTCTTAACTGCTCTAACGTTGATGGTTGGGTCAGCATACAAACATTTATGTTGTCTTTGTATGTCTCTAAATACCTTAAATTTTCTTAGATGTTAAACTTGGGTTACGCTTGACTTCAGCGCTTCTAAATAATTAATTTTATGAAACATTTCCTGTCTTTGTTGCAAGATATGAAAAGTGTGATTTATTTTTTTAACAAAAAACATGTACCTCTTGAGAATGCTTTGAGAAATTGAAAATTTAATTGTTCTGTGCTTTAAAAATATTCCCATTTTTGTGTGGGAATTTTGTTTCCTAGTCTGATGGTGTATAGGACAAGCTAGTCAAAACATAATCATTAGACTTCTAGAATTTTCTTAATAATGTGTCTCAAAAAATCTTTGCGATTACACCATACCGAGGTAAGGAAATACGAGCAGTCCTTTCTGGATAATCATGAGAAACTTTTTTGTCTGTTCTTGTTGATTTGTTGGTCGGTTTGGTTTGTGTGGGCTGGTGTTTTGGGTTTGTTTTTTTTTACCTCTTTGCTTTCTCACAGCAAGACCCTATTTTAGTCCTGTTTTGATGTCTTTTAATTTCTGTAGGTTCAGGCACTTACAGGAGCTCCAAAGGAGCTTTTCAGATAGCTCTGTTCTTTGTTACTTTTGGGTCAGTCAGGCCCTGATCCTGCAAATACAGCTGTGGATTATTTTTACTTGTCTGAGTAGTCTCGGTTCGGTTAAAATGTGTTTGCAGAATGTGGGTCTGTAATTTTCTGCAAAACCTGGCTCTGATATGCTATGCTCTTTTGCAGAATTAAGATTGTCATTAAAAGTCTTGATAACAATAGCTAAACTTCCATGTGATATGTATGTGTGAGTGGGAGACTTCAGGTCTTGAGATAACATAAGGACTCCCTGTAAGTGTTCTCTTTTAATGAGCCACTTCGGTATCTGTAATAAACCCTTTCATTTTGCTTGACTTAACTTGAAGATAAAAGTTTTGTTTTTTCTCTTTTTCCCCCTTCCCCTGAGGGAATAGCTGAACCTAGTTTTCTAATAACTGAAACTGTTGGCTTTTAAAAATTAGCTTAAAATGCCTCCAGGAACATTATTTGGCCATCTTCAAGGAAGCTCCTAAAATGCTTAATGCTTTTGAAAGTCAAATTAAAGGTTTGTTTCATTTAAGTTGTATAGCTGGATAAGATTAAAGAAAGTGCCCTACTTGCACATAGCAATCTATGTGAAACGGTTTTTTGATCGTCTTCATGCATATCTAAAATACACCTCCAATTTCTTTTCAGGATCTCAGCTTATTCAGCTTTTACCATAATGGTTCATTAGCCTCCTAGGCTTTTTCTTAAGAGTTGCGGTCAATTTTCCATCTTTGCTGTTTTACATTAAATCACTTCGATTTCCTAAATGTAGTAAGGGGAGAGAACAAGTGAGAGTCATGGGAAGAGGGGTTATTCAGCATGGATACATAATTTCTGCTTCACAGTGTACTTCCAATATTGCAAAGTTTTTGCCCTTGGCTGCAGCTCTGCTAGGTTTATCGAATATTCCCAATTTGTAGAGAATGATTTAAGTACATGCTGCTGCTATCACTTCTAGTTGGTGCTCGTTTATTTTGAGATCAGTGGGACTTTGCATGTGGGTAGAGCCAAGAAAGGGTTTAAACCTTCTCGTTGGAACGTGTTGCAGTGTTCCACTCTAAATCTCTTTGAAAAGCTAATAGTTACTTCTTCAAATAGTTCCACTGAATGTAACTAAAAAGAAAAATATATCTGTTTTGTAGTGTGTGTGTGTGTGTGTGTGTGTGTGTATATGTATAGCATTAGAACATGCGTTCTAGCCCCTTTGGTGATGTGCTGTGTGTTGTTCTGGCTCTGGCTGCAGATGCAGATGGTTTGAATTTCTTGGAATCGTGTATGTAACTGTGGTAACCCTCCATCCTCAGTGAATTCAAGAGGGAAACTGTAGACCACCGAGCTAAGCTTTTCTCCTTGTTTTCAAACGGATGAGGTTCTGCCTTTTCTCCAGTGCTCTCACGATCTTTTCTCGGTCATGATCAAGTTATACCATGAGGGTTTTGCTGCTGTTCTCCACAGAAATCACAGTTTCACTGGTGTATACCGTGTTTAGCACAAAAGTGCAGCACAGCCGTGGTGGGTCCACCTGAGCCAGTAGCTAAGCACCCACACTCTCTGCAGCAGGATAGGGGAAGACAACAGAAACAGCAGAAGCAAGATAACTTGTGATTTGAAATAAGACCGTTCAATACCACAAGGACAGAGGGAAAAACAAAACCCAGGAAGCGATGCACTACATCCCCCCAGCAGACTGATGCCCAGCCGGTGTCTGAGCAACGTCCCACCCCCTTCTTCCGCTACCCCAAGTCCTTACTGCCGAGCATGATATTTTGTGGCATGTGCTCAGTCCACGCCAGCTGTCCTGGCTGTGTCCCCTCCCTGTGTCTCACCCGCTCTCCGCCTGTGTGCTGGATGGGCAGCGTGAGGAACGGAGAAGGCCTCAATGGCGGGCAGGCACTGTTTAGCAACAGCTGGAGCAGGGGTGGGTAACCAACGCTGGTTTAGCCACAAGTCAAAATCACAGCCTCACGTGGGCTGCTATGAGGAAAGTGAACGCCATCCCATCCAGACTCCGCACAACAACTTAGAAAGTGATTTTAAAGAGATTCAGTGCCTTTTCTGGATGTGTAATTTGCTCTGTAAGTGTACAGTTTTACCACTATGATTTCAGTGTTCGTGAGCCTTGGTAACTTTGTCAGAATTTTTGGAAGAAGGCTCTCGCTGTATGCAAGATATGCAGGGGTCCACTGCTGCTAGCCAGCACAGCAAAGCAAAACCCAGCAAAACTGCTTTTTTTCAAAAACTGCTATCTTCAGTTTTTCTGAGTTTACGAGTAACACGAGGCAATACATTCCTGGGATATCGCTGACCTCTTAATTAACCACTTCCGTAAAAACAGTTATTAGCCCTGCTCTGTGGAGTATCTTTTGTACCATTACATGAAATTGCATTTCAATGAAAAGCATGGTTTATTTCTCCTGATATTTAATCTTTTTAATGCTTTCTTGGTAACGAAGTTTTTTAGACTAACAAGCAGCTCCAGGCTGTAGGATTCCTGCACTTTTGCGGTACCCACTGAACCGTACCCTTGAGAGATACAGGACATTGTATATGTCCTGTTGCTAGCAGGATCTGGGCCCTTAAGTATAATTTTGAATATGGGAACAAGACCAAATGCTAGTTGCACAGCAGAACAAATTATAGGGGATGAAGGTGGTAAATTGTTCTGAAGGGTTATGGCATATTCTGTGTATTTCATGATACACAGTGTTTTCCTGGAAAAACCTTCTATGGCAGCACAAAATAATTTATTTGCAGCATTTCATACCATGAAATACTGGCTGCTGGGACTGGGATTAATTTCTTTCTTGCAGCTTGAGGTTTTGCCAGAAGGCTATTTTTGCTATGCTATGTCTGTTGAATTAATGGTAGCCCACTGTATTTCATTGTTTCCATCTCAGACTTGTGAAAAATTGAGTTCAATTTGCAGTCATCCTGGTGTTACATTCTGCATGTGTTTTCAAAAGCCCTTTGCCTTACAATTACTTTTCTTATTCATCAGTGGTCAAGTAAGAGCTGAACAGATTTCACTCCACATTAGAATAACATACAGCTGAAAGACAGATTTTTGTCTTCAGAAAATGTAATGGTGAGCTTACAACCAGCAAAGTGTAAGAAAATTGTAGTGGTATTAGTTGATGCACAGTAGTCATCGTTTTGAGACGCCAACGGTTTTCTTAGTGCACAGTGAAAAGCAAATGTCTTTGGTGTGTGCGAAGAAGTTGGGATGATTTCTGATGTCTTAAAAGTGATCGGTATCTTGCTCCCTTCTTTTTCCTGTTCATGTGTTGTTCGAAAAGCACTCATAAAAACAAATTTAAGTGATGGAATAACAGTTCTTTTACTTTTGAGAGTTTAATCTGCGTATGTTTTTAATTCCTGTTGCTTTGAGAGATCAATTTTCAAAGCTATGGATCATAAAGATGAAGAGGATGACAGTTGTGAAGGGTGAATAAGAAACAAAAGACTCGGTTACTGTTGTAATAAACCAATCATTGTTATGGAAAGTTCTACAATAGAAAATCGAGATGAATGGGCACAAAATCTTTTGTGTTAATGAATTAACTTTCTAGTCTGTAGCTCAGTCAGCATTTCATAACCGTTAAGTAGTTTTTAATCTGTCTTTATGATAGCTCTACAGGACATTTAGATAGGAATACTGAGGCATGTAAAGGACTGAAGTTTCCTAATTTGTGTTTTTTAGTTAAGAAAAAATAGATGTAGTCTCTGCCCATTCTGTTTCTTTCAAAAATATAAGGAAATATCCAAATTTTGGGGCAGAGGAGGTAAAATACAGGAAGGACTGAAACAGTAAGAGTGATTTGCAAAGGTTTTCACAGTGGTGTTTATTTTGTGAAGTGGTAGGTAAATGGTAAACATCTAAGTTATAAAATGGTTCGAACTACTAAATACTGTTCAAAGAAGGAGAGTGATTGGTGGATGCTGAACTAAGCTACAGGTACTCTTTGACTTTAGCCTTTTGTGTTGGTGAGTGGCCAGTCCTCGTTCTCTAACAGTTTTGATGTATTTGTGAAGTTGCCTTAGCAGTCCACACGGAGGTATGTTTTTTTAATTTAAAAAAACCCAAAATAAACCCTTTTCTCATTTTCTACAGAGTTGCTTATTTTTTTTTAACATCACAGTCATCATCACTTTGCTTTTAATTAGCATTTATTGTTTTTCATTTTCTGGAAAGTGTGCTATGAACGCGTAATTAAAAGAAAAGTTCCCCTTTGACAAAGCTTTCGGGCGGCTTACAAAATGAGACCCTGGTGCTGGCTATGGTTGGGAGGTAGGAAGCATAAAGTGCTGAGCACTAATAGTAGTACACTGGCAACCTAGCCTAGTAAGAGGAGGAGTTGGTTTTTTTCTCTTAGTGTTTTGTTCTGGCAGCGGTACGGTTGGTGTGACTTGGAGGCAGTCAGGGAAGGTGAATCTCCACTTCTTTAAATCTGTCTTCTGTATCATAGTAGCAGCATGGGGTAAGTGCATGGTCTTTTGTAAATGTTTTCTTTTGAGAATGTACCCAGCAGGAGACAGAAGTTGACATCGCCTGTTGGCAGAGCAGAGGTCACTTCTCCATAATGAACAGAGAAGAAATACAGGGTGAGGATGAGCCAAAAATAATCTATTTTCCTTGTTACTTGGAGTCAGAACACAGAATGTGTCGAAAAAGTTTTTTCTTTGAGTAAGTTAATTCTGTAGCAAATTTGATGCTTTCCAAGTAATCGATATAAAGGATATAAAAAATGTGGCATCAAATGCTGCATTGAAAATTCCCATGGAATCCTTTTGGATGAAGGAAGTTTGACAAGAAATTGAGAGAAAACTCCGTATGTTAGTATGTGAAAAACAGCTGATACTGTTGTACTGCTATAAAGAGAAACTATATCCCTGCCCAGGTGTTTAATTATCTAGAATTGTAGGAGGATGTTGTTAACTGGTTTTAACTTAGATCTCCAAGTATTCACCTCAGTTTCTGCCTGATGGTGACACAGTATTACACAAAGCCGGTGTTCCTCGATCTGGTGAATTCATAGCGTATGTGTGTGTAGCTTGGAGGTCAGCAGATCTGATCCCTTCAGGCTGTGGACAGTGAAATCGTTAACAATTTCCACTAAGTTAGGACACCATGAAAGACCTGGGTGGTCATCTTGTAGCTGAACCAGTTTTTCTCCAGCATTTCTTCTGGGTGTGGGATTTTGGAAATGCCCAAACAGCAGAAGGAGGAGGTCAAGTTCTTGCAGAACTCAGAGTCGTAGAGCCTTGGGGAAGAGGACGGAAGGATCATGAAGTGATCCATGAGGACACAGAATAACTTCTAATACAGCCAAGAAGCCATTTTTTAACTGCAGATCTGATTAAGGTAGTAGGAATCTGCAGCTGAGAAGAGAGAGACCGTGAGCAGGAGAATCTATGTGTAGGTGGGGTGATCCTGGACACCACAACAGTGCTCAAACCTAAGGACAAGTTATGGCCAAAATTACTCAGAAAACCGAGGCCGGCGTGGATCTTCAGTGTGTGGTCCAGATTTCAACATTTCTTAAAGCGGCTTAAGAACAGAGTGCGTGTGTTTAGAAGGTCTGTGGGATTGTTTGCAGCAGCTGCCATGTGTCTGCCTTGCTGACGTGGCGTAACGCCGGTGTGGCTTTGTGGCTTTGGGCAGCTGGAAGAAGCAGCAGCGTGAGCCTGGGTCTGCCTGCCCCGATTCGCGGGAGGTGTGCTAGTCTTACACAGCCCTGGCGCTCTCCCGTAGCTTCCATCGGGTTCGGAGCAGAGCTGCTTCTCAGTGGTAGGTGGTGGCAGGCTTTTGGAAATATGACATCACACCCAACAGGATTTTAAAAATAGGTTATGGAATTCTGGCGCTCTGCTTCTCTGCTCCTGCTGCCTTGTTTTGTGCAATTTCTACCCTGTCGTTTAAAGGGCTACAATGAATAATTTGCAAGGCAATAAACCTCCAGGTTTATTTTAGTTTCACAAAGTGAATTCTTGAAAGGACTTATTTGCATAATGTGTTTTTGGTTGTTTTGAGATAAAACAATAATTAAACAGGAAATATAACTATCCTCGAAACACAGAGCAAGAGGCCTTTGAGTTGGGAGCACAGCTATTTGCAGGAAGTCTGTGCTGGGGTACAACATCCAAATTACTTGAGCTTGTGAGAGTTAAATGACTTTCTCATCTCAGAGATGTATTTGCAATGTAAACATATGAGATGCATATGAAAGGCAATAGATCTGAGCAAGAAAGCACAGCCTTTGCTTGCCCTGTGTGTTCTATCGTGCAGGTATAAGAAGTTTTCAAAAAGGTATGCTGGAAGTGCTATGGGATCATGAGAGAAAAGCTTAGCAAAGTCTGGCAATCTCACAAAATCTTGAGGGGGGAAAAAAAAAGCTGCCGCTCTCAGCAGATCTCAGCTGCTGTAGAAAATTGAACCATAATTTTAAATAGTTAGGAAATCTTTCCTGACCAGTGTGGTTCAGTGTCTTCGTTCAGTGTGCTTTGCAGAAGCTGATATTTGAGTTACCTCTTAGTCCTCAGGGTGGCTGGAGGTAGTGAGTAATAGTAATGATAAACAAGAAGATGACTTCTCCCCTGATTTTTAGGGGGTATATAAATCCCAAGGATTCAGTGATACCACAGACCAAAATTAGCATCCCCATGATTAAGAAATGTGGTAGCCGTAGGCTTTGGGGTCTTGTCAATGTTGTAACAAAAGTTAGGTGTAAATTGCGGAGTATGCTGGGAGCTCTTCAGTCTAAATCGATAGAATTATTAAGGCAACGGAACTTAGGCTAAGTTGGGCTATTTCTGGAGCGTATGTACTTGCACATCTTTTGAAGGCGCATTACTTAGTCTGCTTTGAAAAAGCTCCAGGAGCCTAAAAATACAGGAGATATTTCTGTTATCCAATTGGCAAATTACATGAGCTGCTTTCTTTGATCATAAATTTGGAGGGTGTGTTGTTTGCACTGTGTGCCATTTATAGCGAGTAACAGATGAAACTTCAGAAAAAACCCCCGAACAAGCCCCATCCCATTTTGCAATGTTTCGTCCCGTGACAATGTTGGTCCCAGGAAAATCATCCTGATTTTCATTATTTAAGAGACTGTAGGCTCTAGCGTGGTTTGGAAACACGGCCTGTACTAGCATAGAAAGTCTGAAGGTCAACGAAGGTACCATGTTCAGGGCAACCTAGTTATCATACTCGCTTGATAATAAGTCCATCTTCTCTCCTTTTATGCCCATTGATAGTTTGTGATTAATATTATGGATATTTATGTGTATTTCAGGGTGTGGGTGTATATATATAGACATATTAATGATCCTCTATTTAGGCTAGGGAAGACAGAAATCAGATAAGTGAACAGACTTTCTGCGTTACAACGCGGTGTTCATTGAGGCCAGTCGTTTATTTCTCTGCTCAGAAAGATTGTGAATATTTTCCTTTACTGATGATAATACTGTACTAGTATTTTCTCAGTTTTTAGCATCTCACAGTAAGTTTTAGGTAACAGACTGATTGGAAGGTGACAGCTGAAAAAGGGAAAAAAATAAAGTCAGATATCTTAGTTCATTTAAATAACTCTGAAATACTAAATATAATAATGTTAATATGTTAATAATGTATAATATCAGACATACAATAAATGTCTGTCTGAAAATTATATTTTGCTTGGGCAAGGAAAAAAGTCCACCAGTCTGCATTCAGGTGGCATAAAATTGCTTATCTAGGCAGGACAGGGATGTTGAATTGCTATTTTGGTCTCTTCGGAAACAGTCAAATAATACACGAAGGAGATTATGCTCTTAGTCACTGAAACCACTTGAGCGGCACTAAATAAGCCATGTTAATGTAACTTCAAGGATACCTGATGTCTGGAAACCCATCTAGAAATCTTCCACATTCTCCTTATATAAATCACTGTGATGTAAAGTAATAAATAAATAATAGTCAAGTGACCTTTAATTTTGGAAAAACAAACTTCTTCCTGCAATTTGAAAACCATTTTGCTATATTCAATAGCAGTACTTGTGTCAAGTCTGGTATCCTCCTGTCTTCACCTCACAGATACATCACGTTTCTGTTGCTGCCTCCCATGAGCGGTTCCACCTCTTGTTGCTGTGGCAGGTGGGGGCTGGCGGGATGGGTCTGCGCTGGGGTGTCAGGGCTCTGCTTGCTCCCGTCTCCAAGGAAAAGCCAGCGGCTCAGGACCGTGGAGTGCTTCCCCTCTGACGCAGCAGCCGTGGAGCTTCCGTGCAGTTCAGTCTGGGGGGACAAAGAAAAGCAGTTACATGGACAAATATTTGATCAAGTGAAACCATAAGTAAGGCATTGAGTCTTACTGAACTTGGCCATCTTCTTGTGCACATGCACATTTTAAAGAGCAGTTTGTATTTATTGCTGTCTCTGTAAGTTCTCTGAATTCATCTGTGAAGTACAACAAGTCATAGTCATTGCATATATAATGGAGGGCGTGCGAGTGTGAACTTTGTTCTACCCTCACCATTTCAAAGTTCATGTCCCAAAAAATAGGAAAGAGTTGTGTTTTGCAATTTATGAGATAATCAAAGTTTATAAATGTTAATTTAGTGGGGTTTAAAATAAATCATTTTTTTTTAAATACTAATCATTTATCTGTGTTTTGGAAGGGATTGGGGGGGGAAAAAGACATGACACACCAATCAAATTCTTACCTATGATGAATATTTGTCATCACAAAATAAAATTTTAATACCTGCTTTATGATGCTGTTATGAATATGGAATTATTTGAGCCTCTTTATGTCAGACTTCTCTGTTTGGTTTAGTTAGTCAAATTGGTATAGAACTTGCTTCAGATTTTTAAAAGCATCCCTACCATCAGAGAAGTTTGTTTTTAGCCAACAGCTGGCATCACTCTGTACCACAGTATTTCTGCCTAGGTAACCTCTGGACTTGTTCAAATTAACATCGAAATCCTGTCTGAAGTTCAGTGCATGAATGATCCCTTGCACTTTGGTTTTATCATGGCATTCTCATAGCCTTTATATGTGTTCATGGTTAACAAAATTCTCATTTGAGATATGCAAGCACTCGACATGAGGAAGAACTTCTTCCCTCTGAGGGTGACGGAGCACTGGAACAGGCTGCCCAGGGAGGTTGTGGAGTCTCCTTCTCTGGAGATATTCAAGACCCGCCTGGACAAGATCCTGTGCAGCCTGCTGTAGGTGACCCTGCTTAGGCAGGGGGGTTGGACTAGATGACCCACAGAGGTCCCTTCCAACCCCTACTATTCTGTGATTCTGTGATTCTGTGACTGAGATTGATAATGTCTTTGGGTGAGATTTTATTTTACTGGAGTATTCAATTGAACAGGTGATCAATACTTCTGTAGTTTTACTGGACAAGGAATAAAACTATTTACATCATTGAGTATTTCTCATCCTATCTTCCTTTACTCACACAATAATGAATTCATCATGTATGTTAGATGAGTATTTTATTTCATACTGCACGATCAGTGTTAATTATTTCTTTTCCTGCAGCTGGAGGGAGGTGAATTCCTGTATGACAGCCTGTTTTGGAAAGTTCGTATGTCCTTGTTACTGTGTTTGAGGACTCGGATGCTGTCAACAGCACCTGAATAGGAAGTCTTCTCGTCCAAAGTTATTTCCTTAAAGTATACGAGGCTTTGGAAAAATGAAAAACTTGCTCCATAGAGCATTCATGTATTGAAATGCATAAGAAGTCATTTCAGAAATCAAGCTATTGTTAATTAATGAAGTAAAACCAACTGATTGGTCAGGTCAGCAGAATGAGTCAATTCGTCAGTGAAAATTTGTTGGGATTTTTTTTTCAGTAGTATATCCCGTAAGTCAGTTGGTTTTGCACAGCAAGAGTTGTTCAGTCAATTTTGCATGTGAAGGCAGTGCCGGCAATCGGAAGACCCTGAAATGCCATTCTTCCAAGTGTTATTGTGTGATTTTGACACCATGAGGATTAACTTTAATTTTAATTTAATTATTTTAATTTTTAATTTTAGGATTAAGTTTCATCAACTGGATAAAATGATTTCATTTATCTTGTCTTAGATGTTCAGTATTTTTCTTATTTTTTTGTATAGTTTTATTATTGTATCATTAAGAAATCCTAAGAAAAACACTGTGCCTGTTTTGAGGGGTTTGCCACTGCGAAAATGTCCGTCCCCCCTACCTCCACCCCCGCACCTGGTTTTACCTCCTTCATTCTTCTCCTTCTATCGTCTTCTCTTCAACCATTCTCTTCCTTGTAGATACTGGGTTTTTTTCTCCCTTACTCTCAAGTTGTATTTAGTTTTCAAAACTGCTGCTTTTGTTTCAGACCTGAAGATGACATTGTGTGGCAATCATTTTTCCGCGTGTACTAATGGGTTTCAACCTGCCAGTTATCTACGTACAAATCTGTCTCAGTCCATACGTTATAGAAATATTTAATTCTTTAAATCCTATATATGCAGATTTCACTCGGTAATGATGCTAGACTGAAAATGGAAATACTTGTGGGGTTCTGTGATGTGTTTCTTTGAGCATGTCATAAAACCCTTATAGGTTAGATACTAAATTTTTGCTGTAGATCTTGTAAGAACAGGCTTTGCTAGGTGTATTGCCCAAGATGCATCATATTACATCATGATCAGAGCGTGTTGTTAATAATAAACTGTGGAAAAACCCAATGCAAACCAACCCAAAAAAGCCCACAATAAAAATCAAAATTCTGAGCTGCTGATTACCAACTGGAAATAATGAAGAGTAGTCTTATCGTGAAGCTCTGTCTGTAACTTATCTCTTTGTCAGCAGTACAATTTAATTTGTTTCCATGGTTTTGCATAAGTTGCTTGTCTTGCTAAATAATCTGCTTTCATGCAGAAACTCATGTCTGTTTTCTGCTGAGTAATTCTCTCTGCAGTCATTGAAGATGCTCAGAAAGATTAAAATGAAAGGTTTGTTAATAAAATAACTGAATACTCCTTAAGTAGATATGACTAGATAGGTACTCTGTAAGTAGAATTTCTTGATGATAAAATCTAGAGTTTTTAAATTAAATTAGCTTCTTTAAAATTATTTTTTGTGATGAATGAGAAATTAATCTTTCATTTATCGTGTGTACATTGTTTTCCAATAAAATTCCCTTTTGTGTTCCACTGAAGTAGTTACTACCTTCCCCCACCCCCGCTGTTCTGGCATGGAACCACTTTATGTTCTATAAAGAAAATTAGACGTGTCCAGTTTTAAAAAAAATATTATTTTAAATAGGAGTAAAGAACCATCTTTCCAGCAGTTTGTAACTAATCAGTAATTTAAATTTTATGAGCAGGGAAAATTTATCTAGAAAATTTTATTTGTCATTTGATCGTACAGTAGCAATTTCAGTGTTATATGGCATCAAATAATTCTCATCATAAACTGTTGCAGTCTATTAAGTCTCTGATATGTGCAGCTAAATAGATGGTTGACTGGCACTGGTGTGGAAGAGGACTTGGAAGAAGAAGGTTTGGGTTATTTCATGTGTCTCGGTTCTTCTGCTCAATCTGAGTTTTGAAAATTCTGTATCTGTCACTAGAGCAATGCTTTCAGGTTGTGAAGACCAGGGACGGGGATAGATTGTCACATCAAGTGGAAAGTGAGGTGGTATGTTTTTAACGTGCCTGTAAACATATGCGTGTACGTGTGTGCAGCTTGCCTCAAAAAGGTTTGTAACAGTGTCTGCTGTCTGCAAGGTAAAATAGGTCTTTTCATTTGTGTAGGTATTTCTTATGTATTAAATTTAACATATTTCTGGCAGGAAAGAGAAGAAGTCAGAAAGGGGATGACTCTTCTTATTCTTCAAAAACATAGGCTAGGGGGAGAGAATAGGGAATGCTGAATTTAGTCTGTTGTTTTAGAGACTTTGTGACTTTCTGTCTTAGTAAATAATTGAACTTATTTTCCTTTTTTCATTAATTTGTATTATCTGTTAACACTGACCTATAAAATTGTATTTTTGTTGGTACTTTATTTTTCTCCCCTCTGCATCCAATCCAAGATTTTTTTGGGGGGGAAATTCTTGGGTTTTTATTAATGCTTTATTAATTTTTATTTTAATGTGGCTGAATTTTGGGAATTGATAACAAAACCGTTTTTTCTCTGCTTTTAAGAAGTCAGACTTTGAAACAAAGTTGTCCCTTAACTTCAGCATAAAACATACAGACTTCTGTGTTTGAAGTGGCAACCAAAGCAAGAATATTGTATGATTTCAAAAAAATTAGGAAAGGCTACAATCTACTCAAGATAATGGAAGATTTCCTTTTTCCAGCAACATATTCGTATGTATATCAACATTTGGTTTTTAGCTACTGTTAAGTGTTTCCTCAGTAGAAGTTTAGCGTAATAAGAAACACAAACATCTCGAGAGACACTTCAGAAAGTCTAAAAAGATCTATAAACATCTTTTAAAACTGCAAATCTGGATCATTCTGTAGTCTCTTGAAGCTTGTCAAAGTATCCCCGATGAACCAGCTTGTTAGATTAATATTTGTCTATCGGTATCAGAAACTGTCAAACAAGAATGCCAAAAGTTCTGAATATGTCAACAAAATACGATGTTGAGAGGGATGCAGTTCATTTTGATGAGCCACCAAACTGGTGATGTATTAAACAGAGAAGCAAACAAAAAACTGTATAGAAAGAAATTATTTCCTCCATCGCAAGAGTAGAATATATTCTTCAATGTAAAAAAGTGAATAAGAGAAAGAAAGTTACTATAATTGGGAAAAATATTTTATGGCACAGTTACACTGCTGGTCTTTCCATTGGCATACCGTCCTGCAGTCCATATGTATGGCATATTGTGAAAACAAACTGGGTCTATTTTATTGACCTTTTTAAAAATGTGGTAAAACAGATACTGTTCCAGTTTTCTAGAATTATCATTCTTAATCATTTTCTTAGCAAAACAATTTATTAAGCAATGAAGGGTAACGAACCATAAAGTTTTAATTTGCCTTTTTTAATTGAGTTGTTAATTAGTACCCCTCCACAGTTGGTAACTCCCAACTTGCTTTTTGTTGCTTCTGTGTCCAAGACACTTTAAGGAACCTAATCTGTCTTAGTTACTCCAAAAAGACACTTCCATGAATCAAATCTATAGGTGATTATGTTCCAACTGTGCTGGGGCTTCTGTGAGTGCATATTAATTATGTCAGTGGTTAATGATCAGGCAAGAAATATGTGAATGCCAGCACTGATGTTTAGCAGAAATAGAAGAAGTAGCCTGTGTTCTCTGAAATTCTGAGCCCTGCCATCTCGCTGAGGGTAGAAGCTTATGGTTACTGTATCCTGTAGTATTGGCAAGGGCTTTGTCTGACACTTTTGATGGATGAGCACTGTTGAGATCCTGTTATCCATAGAAATAAATATCAAAGCATCTAGTTCATGTAGCTGCAAACATTGTTCATAAATTTTATTTTACTGCTATCTTAAGTTGCAAATTTTGCTCCTAATTAAGAAATGAAGCTAAGAGCTCTCAATTCCTGCTCTTATGAGCTTCTCGGGGTTCAAAGCCCAGGTTATTGGGTCATGCGAACTGTTTGGCTGAATGGAAATGCCAAAGCAAGGGTGAGATATACTGAATTGGCTGTAAAAGGCGTGCAGTGTGGAACTGATTGTAGTATTCCCCTTGACTGCCGGGATGCGGGACTAAGCCCTCAGAGAGAGCTTATCCACTAAGAAACAAATCTGAATTTCCACTTACTGTATTTATTCCGAGTTTCTCTACTCAGCATAGACTCTGCCTTTTCTGTCTTGCATCGTAGATCTGTTTCCTAAAGAAATGGCTGGTGTAACAGAGGATGGATGATGCTGCTGTCCGAAGTTACTTATTTTAAATTGTACAGGTTAATTTAATAGAAAAGTATTCAGCAGCAAATTGCAGCATGCCTTTTAGCCTATTCAGAATAACCATGTGTTTGAACAACAACAACAACAAAAGGAGCAAAGGCACGTCTGTAAATGATCTTGAATTAGTGAAATTTAAATAGTCATGGATATATAGTGTAGGGAAGCGGTAGTTTGCGACTGTTGTCTAAAGGGAAAATCTGAGCTAGAATTTTTATACGCTGATTTTTTTTCTTTACTCAAAGCCATTTCTTCATGGGAAAGACACAGGGGACAGGAGAGATTGTAAGAAGGAATTATTTGTAGTTCTTCTGACTCTAAAGACCTTTCACCCCTATCCAAACTTTCACGTAATCTGAGGCAGCAGCAGATGACTAATTTACAACATCAGGTTATGGTGCCTAAGGGAACATATGCCAGGCATGAGTTGATAAGACAGGCTGGTGAATTATGAGAGACAGGTTGATTTATATGCCAAATCTCAACTTTTTTAATTGAAGGCATACCTTCCTATCACTTAGATGTCAGTCACTTTAGGTGGACCTCGTGCAGGAGAATGTAGGATTTAAACCTTATAATTACACAGCTCATAACTCTGTAGGGATTCTATGTTCATATACATACATGTGGAGAAGATGCTTGGACACTGTATGAGTATGTTGGCTTCTGAAAAGATTCAGTAGCTAAACATGGTAATGGTTTTGGTAGAACTTGATTGTGATTTTAAAGATGCAAGAAACAGGCTGAGCTCCCTGGGACTCTGTTGAAATGGTGATGGCTGCTCAGTGTTATATTTTTAGACAGCTAATATAGAGAAGGTACCTGTTGAGGACACGCTGACTCACATGTCATATTTAAAACCTGGAAACCAAGGAAAGAAAATGCTAGGAAACAAATTCGCTTTCTTCATTCTAATAAAAGCAGAAACTTAGATGTTGACATGTTCCCATTTGTAAGCTAGAATATTCTTACAATTCACAGAAACATCTTGCTGCTGTTGGTGAATGATCATAGTACTGACCGATTTCCTGAGATACTTTGTCATCCAGGGATTACTCTTCTGCTCAGTGAGCTTCATCTCCTTATTTTGGCATGTCCTAACTATTTGCATTTCCTTGATAAATTTGAACATTCCCAGAGTCCAGTTGCTTCTCTTGCCCCTTCCCTCCTCAAAGGATTCTTTAATCTCTAGACAGCTTTAATAAACGGTATATTGCCTTAAAATGTTGTTGTTCCATAGATGCCACTAATGTGATGGTCCCGGTGACAGTTGGAAGGCTTACGTGCTGTTTGTTGTCACTGTGAAAGGGTAGCTGAAGATGCGAGGCCTTGATTGTGGACAAAACCATATGCAGCTTTTCCCAGTTGGTTTCGGCATGTTCCTTGTCCTGTGTCCTCTGTCCTGACAGCGGGGCGAGCGCCGGGACCAGGACACGGAAGGGTGGGGGTGGCAGGACGGAACAGAGACTGAGCACTTAGTGAGGATCTATACCAGATTACCAGCTAAGCATGTACAGAGCGAGGTGACGGTAGGTTCTTAGTGCCTGAGAGAACTACAGGCCAAAACCCCACTCCCCAGTGCTCAGAGGAGCTTCCAGGCTACTACCTGTATTCAACTCGATGTCTGTCAGCCATTTGCCTCAGCGACTTCATCAGTACAGCTGGCGGTGAGGTGGAAGGATAATGCTCTGAACTCCACTGTGGAAGCACAGGCGTCTTCTCTTTGGTCATGCTTCATGTTTTCGTGTTATGTAGATGGCCATAGCGACATCTCCTGTCAGTTTTGTGGGATACTTTTGGTTGAAGTGTCCTAGCCTAGTACAAGACTTCCCAGGTCATGAAAGTTTACGTTACCTCAGACCTGAGGTGGTTTTAGTGGGGTGGGTGTTCTCTGCACTGTGCTGGAGGCAGCCTAGTAAAGGAGTTTTGGAATCAATACCAATAAAGTATAAATTCAGGGAGCTACTAGGAAGTTTCCTTAGTATTCATGAATCTGTTATAAAAAGTGATTTATAAGTGCAAAATTTGATTAAAACATTTCCATTCCTTTAGCCATGAAGAAAGCATTCACAGTGTTGATGCAATGTAAATCAAATCTCCTTCCTAGCTTCTTAAGGATTTTTTTCTTGCTACTGCTACTTGCCTTTTGTGGAGAGGAATTTGGTTGGGCTTTTTGTTCCAGAAGTGTAATGAAGTATCTTGGTTAGCACTTGTACCTGGCAGGAATAGAGAGGTGGGCTATACAGTTCTTCCTCAGGAATCTTTTAATAGGAAATAGCCCAGGAAGACTATTAAAAGCATAATGAAAACCTCATTCAGTTCCCTGTCAGTTCTCAGAGCTGTAAGCGGCTTATAATTTGCACAAGATTGAAATAGCATTGAAGAATTACAGTAACTAAGTGAAACAGTCATTGGTTTTGCAATTTTCTGATAGCATCCCTTGTAATTTCTTGTAATGCATTTGCAGCGAAGTACAATGACAAATGCCAAGGCTCATCGTGCTGGCTTTATGCACATCAGCGCTAGGCTGGGAGGTGTAATGCCAACTTCTGTCTGGGGGAAAGCTAGTGTAGCTGCTGGATGATTTCTCATTGCTCGTTATGTTACAACGAGAATTGGTGTTTTCAAGTGGGGGAGCAGAGGAGAAAAGAATTGCTTTCCAGATATTTTTTACTGCTTTCAGGCTTTAAAAAAAAATTTTGTAGCAATTCCAACAATGAAAACTAAGCCTGAGAGGCCTATTAAAAATTTAGTTTGCTGTTAGCAAATGAATTCTGGATATCCATGAAGTATTTCCCACGATAAACTACAGAGAGCTAGTGGTTATTGGTTAAAGCGAAAGCATATACTTTTAAGCTAGCATTGTGTAGCTTGCTTGAGTTATTTTGATGAATAGTCATGTGCAACAGTAGACTACAAGAATATCCTCATAATAATGTGGTAAAAAATGATGATCTGCATTTGAGATAAGTACAAAGGAGTGATTCAGTGAAAGTACAAACCAAATACAGTTTAGTAAGTGCTTGAAAAAGTGATTACAGACAATGCAGTTTATTGAGGTAAATAAAAAGAAGTCTTGCTGTTGATCTCTGGTACTCTCCTGCAACCCACTTTGCTTGGTATATAGAGTTTAGCGAAGGCTAATGTGACTGTGAACAAAGATTTATGAACGTGGATAATTGCTTGAAGCTCATTTTTCTCTGCTCTGTCAGGTGTGTTACTCAGGTGAAAGTAACTATATTGATTCTAGTAGTTGCAAAAAAATCACAAAAAATCATTCCCTTTTTCGTTTGTAGACGTGTAATAACTTTATAATTAAGTGTTTAGAGCCTGGTCAAAGAAAGAAGCCTTAATGAAAACAACATTTAGTAGATTCCATCTGATTTGTTTAGTGAACACTGTTCTCAATGATAAGTGACGGAAAAAAAAGCCTTCTGCAAATATTTGCTTGTCGGAGTATCAACAATATTCATTGTCCTGCTGAACTTGTCCTACTGCTGTTGCTGTTTACTCTCCGCTGGGCCTGCTCCATGCTGAATGCTCTCCCTTCTTTGCTCCCGTTTTTAATGTGCCCCTTCAGAAGTAACTGAGAATGTCCGTACATCGTTCGTTTTCCTCGCTCGTGTTGTCTCCCAGCTTTGTCCTCGTCTTCCCCTTCTTAAGAACTGTGTGAAGATTAGTAGGCTCAGATTTATAACTCGTAAGATTAATAGTTTAATTTTGGTTTTGATAGACAATTGAGTTGCCTCAGTGTGTGACAGAGTTCATGTGTGGTGTGTTGTACAGTTTGTTGTGGTGTACATAGCTCATACATGATACTTCTACTGTGGGAAAAGAATTTCACCTGTTAAATAGAAAAGCAAGCAGTATTGCCATTTTCTCAGCTAAGGTCTGGCTAGTAAAAATTACAGAAAATGCTGTTTTATACTTACAATATATTAGATACCATTCATCATCGTGGAAAAACAAGACTCTTAAGGAGAGAGAGAGAGAGAGAAACTTCTACGTGGAAAAAATAAAGGAATTTTTATGTGACCTTTAGAAACATGTCAGATCTCACTCTGCGGCATTCTTGCTGCTCAAGGAAAAAAAACATACCTTCTTAGTGATTTTTCTCCAAAGTATTGATTGAAACTATAAGCCCATTGCGATACTGTCTGCTCAGAAGTTTTTTCTGACCTGCACTTAGGACTATAGTATGATGGGTTAGAATGTCTGATTTCTGTTAGACCTAACCATACAGCTGGAGAGCGTTAATTTTGAATTTAATGAAAAAAGGATTTACTTTTTAGTTAGCTATACAATTCATTTAATCATTTACCAACAAAATTACAATTGTGAGCTTTTTTTTTTCTTATGATCAGAACTAGAAGGATTTTTTTCTGATGCCTTTCTTCAGGGAAAGCTCTGTTTTGGAGTATTTTACTTGTGAGCAAAATGATTCTGTTACAGTGGTTTAATTTTTCTATACAGGAGAATGAATGTAACTTCTGAACTAGACAGGTTGCATGTATTTTCATGTATTTTTGTATTTTTATTATTTTTAAAAATATTTAAGGTAATTTTAAAATTTGCAATATATTGTTGTGTACCTCATGCAAATACAGGGTTATACAAATTGTCTCTAAAAAATATTGTGATGCATCTGGATTGTTTTTAGACTCAACAGCACTGTACAGAAAGGACCGTGGCATGAGTTTAGAAGTGACATTGTGAGTTTTGCAAGGCATCCTGAAACATGTTGTGATTTGAGAAATGTTAATTTTAACCACAGTTGTTCTCTCTCAACCTCTGAAATACACTGGTGTAGATCTTCATCATTCAGGGTAGTTTTGCAGAATTGTGCTTTTCAATACAAGGACAAAGCAAAAGGTATTTGTTAAGGTAATTATTAGACACATTTAAAAAGAGTAATTGGAAAAAACTTGTATTAAAATTTTCTAGTTAATACAAAAAATTGAAGCTGTCATCAAGCTGCAGAAAGGAAAAATTGAAACAAAGCCATTAATAATATCCTATACAGATCTCATTAGCTGGTTCAGCTGATTCTTGGTGACACAGTGCTCATCTTAATCAGATTTTATGTCAGTAGGATGTGCATGTTTCTTGAATGACATTTGCACTGAGTAGATTTTAAATTTAAAAATAAAATACAAAGGAATTACTAATTCTTCACTTCAACCGCACTCAGTATGGAGGTATAATTAAATTAATACATTTAATATTTTGGTAAGCCTGTACTCCAAAGTGTGAGGAGAAATGTTGCAAGTTAAGAATTCATTGGACTTAAGTTTGGGTTTCAAAATGGTTATGTGTTGTTAATAAAAGTGCCTAGGACCGTAAAGATATGGCTGGACACACCTGCAGTGTTTGGTCTCTGACGATCCTGTATAAATTTGAGAGGAGTCCCCCAGCCCCGGAGTGTTTGGCTTGGCTGCGGAGCTTGCTGCCGCGTCAGGCAGCGCTACGCGTCCCAGCCCGGGAGCTCAGTGGGTTTTCAGACACCCTGAGGTGAAGAGTCCCAACACTCGCCCTCTGTGTGCTCGGTGCCCAGAGCCCTCCTCTCGCCACGGTGAAACGGGCGCAGCAGCAACTTCAAACATCTCACTACTTGCCACCGGGCAAGTATTTTTTATCAAATAAAAAGTATATTTTATCAAATGAGGAGTCAAATGTAATGTGTGTCATTTATGGCTTTTTCTTTTAAATTGTGTCTACTGGACGACTAACATAATCCATGTGGTCTTAAATGCCACAGACTCTCTACAGCTTTATGTCTGTTGTGTTTCCAAGGGTGCTAGCTCTGTTACTGGTGGTTATGGTCTGGACTGAGGTGATTTTTCATTTCCTGCTGATCTGGTTTGCACTTGAGTAAGCACAACGGCTGATTTAAATGGGAAGCCCGTGTGGACAGCAGGAAAGGCAGCAAGTGATGGCAGGGCAAGGAACAGGGGAGATGCAATAAACGGAGGGGAGGTTGTTGATAGATGGTTCCCACCTCAATCAGACAGTAAAGTAGTTGTGCAAGTTGGGGAGCGGAGAAATCATGCTGGGTGATGACAAACTGTCTCCTTGGCCAGCTTGCTTAGGTCAAAACTGCAGTGCTGCTTTAAAAAAAGCTTCAATCCTTTTTTTACGTAGCATATGGAGTTTTTATTTATTAGCATTTAACCTTGCTTTATCTAACCTTGCCGAAAACAACCGATCCAGAAATGAAATGGCTTTTTACTTCTTCAGTGGTGTTGCCTCGTGTTGCACATTCCTTGGGACTCCTATTTTCAAGATATGAAAAAGGAGAGTGCAAGTTACTGTTAACTGAAACTTTAATACATGTTCTGTGGTATTGTAGAGTTTAAATTTTTCTTTTATCTTAAATAATTTTATGCAGGTTTAGACTTTTGATAACGTATTCAGCATTTAGTATTTTTTTTTTTTCCCTGGTCAGTGATTCACATGGCATGAAATTCTTTCATTAAACCACTCCAGGGGTCACCAAGCAGAGAATATAAAGGACCCTAGATACCTTTTCGGCATAATCACTTCACTTCAAACGGGCTGCTGGCCATAATTGTACTATGTAGATTGTTTAAATGGACCACTGGATTTTTTTATCATCTATTGTTTTAGAAAATTAATAAAACCGGAACAAATATTTACAGGATGCATGAGGCATAATTCTTTAAGATGCTGCTGCTGTAGTTTCAGGTCTCCTTATATTTGTCCTGAATTTAAGGGAGTGTGCAATGATAGTGAACTTGCATAAATTAAGCATTTTAGACTTCTGTAGCATGCATATAATAAATTTTGCAGACTCACTAGTTTTGGTAATGTCAGTATGGCATAATAGAGTCCACAGGGGTGGATAAGAAGTCCCAGTCTAAGAGAGAGGGAGGCTGGTCAAGCATCTGTCTGTCTGCTGCTATGGAGTGTGCTGCAAAGCCTTGGCAGTGCTACTGCAGGTGCTAAAGTCTGTAGGCATATTTGGTGTAATTAATTAGAATTTTTAAAGAGCTGTGGTATGACGGTATGTTTGCAGATTCTCTCGTCTTCCATTTTATTTCTGACTACAGCTGCTGTTTGCAACCACAAAGATACTGGGCAAAGTACAGAATTTTGCACTTCTCTTCTGCTTTGGATCCTGCAATTTAAATATGGGCTTAATTTTTGGTTTGGGTTTTTAGGAGCTGGGTGGAAAGCTATTAAGTAAAATGAATGAGAAGCTTTAATCTAGTTGACCGAGGAGCAGCCCACTAATGAACTACTGTTGTGAAATATATATAGCCATTACTTTGGTGTCTAAATTATCCTCACTTTCAAGTCTTATTTAAATTCTTAATAACCTTTATTAGATAGAGGAGAAAAGATTCCACCCGGAAGCCTTCCACCTCCATCAAAACTGAAAGAATACACTAATAAAATCATGTGCCGTATTAGAAGCGAGAATTATAATGTAGTATAATATTGTCTAAGCTAAGCTAATGGAATAAATGAATTAATAGAGTTTTTGATAATTAATTTGTAGGAAAAAAATACTCTGAAAGCTAATTTTTTATTGGCTGCAGTTTTCTTCATCAGAATGTGCTTAGAGAAATATGAAGTGGCCACTGAAACTCCCAAAGGAGCGTTTGCTTCAGGGTGAATCAGTAATGCTGCCATAAGTTAGGAGAGAACTTCTGGCAGAAGATGAAAGTCAGATCAGCTCAAGTTTAGGTCAATATTTAGAGGCCCATCTGTAGCATTTATGGTTGTATCTATTGTCCAGACAAGTTAAGGGTGGAAATTCCTCTCTGTGGCACGTCGTGAATCTTATTACTTTAGAAACATTACTACAGGAGCTTGACTGAAAATTACCATGTAATGTGTGTCATTTATGGCTTTTTCTTTTAAATTGTGTCTACTGGACGACTAACATAATCCATGTGGTCTTAAACACCCATAACTAACCAGACTGTGTTTTTGCTATAGCAGATAGATCCCAGGAACCTTCTCCCTCAGAGTATCTGCCTGAAAGAGGCACTGAGCAGAGATTCTCTACATAGTTTTCTATGTAGATAGTTTCAAATCTAACATTACAAAGAAAACAAAGCCTTTCTTAGAAAACAGGGGGAGAATTCTGGTTTTTAGAAATTAATATGAGAAGTAAATGTGAAATAGTTTGTTTCATAATGCATTCACTCTTTTATCTAGCATCTTTTATAGACCTCTGCTGACTTGTTAGGTCTGAATTCTGACCTTTGGTGTTTACTGACATCACAGCTGTCCAGCAAAGTAACCTCTTAGTGGTTGTTTACTAGTTTCTTAGTTGCTTAGGACCCACAGCATTTAAAGCATGTGAAAGTATGAGGTTCAAAATTGGAGATTTAATGCGTAGGGGTGCGAGTTCTCTCCTCCTTGGAGCAAGGAGGTTATGATCAGAGGAAAAGAGGCAGCTTCCACAGCTGAGGAATTTTGAGTCTCTCTGAATCTCTGCGTTGTGCGCTGCAGGGAGAAGCGGGAGATTGTAGCTTCTGCCTGCGTGAGGTGGGCTGCTGCTTCTTGGCTGTCTTCAGCCTGCCCCTTTGCCTTTGTTCCAGCTGAATCAGTTACTGTTAGAACTTTACTGGGGTTCTAGGATAGAGCGTGTCTGTGTTGCAAACATGACTGCTTTGTAGCTGTATGCTGTGTAACCAGATGCTCGATCTTCCCTTGGGAGTTATCACAAGTAGGTGGCATACTGACTTAGAAAGGGTATTTTTTATTAGCACAAAGGAGCATAATGGTTTGAGAGTCTGCATACATCATGTCTGACCAAAAGCTTGGACAGGATTGGCGAAGAGGGGCTGACAAGTGTAAGACTCAATATAAGCCTTTAAATTTAATGGCATCTGTAGTTTTGAAGTATTTGGGATTTTCTTTATGTTGAACCTATTGATTTGGCTTAGTTCTTTCATGGAAAAACTATGCAGAGTAGATTTAACTCCTAATTATCCTTCAGCAAACAATGAAAAAGTGAAAAGACATATTAAGTCATACAATGATGATAACTCCGGTGTTCTTCAAAAGGAATCTAAAGTGTCTCTGACTTGTGTTTATTTCCTCCTGGTTTGCTCTGTTTCTGCCGCTGTGCCTTAAACTATTAGTCCAACATAAAAGGTTTTATTGGAAAATTGTGAAAGATGGAACTGGTCTTCACTGAGTAGCATGGACACAGCAAGCCTTGCTGTTGTGGTAATGTGGAGCTACGCTCTTGGGAAATACATTTGTTGTAGAGCAGCGGTGTGGCAGGCTAAGGATGCTACATCTTTGTGGGTGCTGAAGGTCACCGCATGTTTGTGAAAATGCTGGGATTTGGCTTTCCTGAACTAAGAGTGTGGGCTGCAGTTTGCACCTCCCTCTGTTGTGAAATGCTCTGTTAAATGATCCAGTTGTGAGATTTAGGGTAGCTCTGTTTTGCTTTATGATGAAGGACAATTCAGTAGTCTGCCCTCCCTGAGACAGGCTGATCTGCAGGTGCTGTGCGTTAAAACAGCCATGTTTCCCTCATCAGCAATCTGATGAGACGGCTTGCTCCAGGGTTCAGCAGGTGGCAAATAATCACATAGGTTAAAAGCCTATGCACAGCTTAAAATAATTTTTATGCACACTGTTGAACTTTATGTCTGTTAATGAAGTTGCTGTTCATGGTGGTTGTGTTTATTTTTAAGCAACCAAATAACTTGGTAATATTAAAAAAGAGGAAAACTAGGGGTGTTTTAGTTCCTTGCTGAAAAGGAGCACTGGCATTTTGACATTACTGGACTCTCTTTTTGACATCAGACACCCCTACCAAGGCTGTGGTGTAACCTTTGGATGATAGAAACCCTATTTGCAGCTTGGGGAGGAGCATAGGAACACTGGGTGTGCCCTCTGCTGTGCCTGGCTTTTAGCGAGCTGTCCTGGGGGCTTTTGGGGTGAAAAAGACCTGAAGAGGAGGAACTGAAGTACCATGAGATTAATTAATTAAACCTGCTTGATTTTAATTCGAGAAAACCCACTGTAGTCATTTATGGTATTAGAATATCTTCAAAAAACAGATATATTGAACAGCTTAAATTGATTTTCTTGTGCCTTTAATCGGCCATTTGCATGTTATTGGGAGGGAAGAGGTCATTAAACATGTTTGTTTGTTTTTTGAACCACATGTGAAGGGTGTGAGTTTCTTGGAAGGCTAAAATTGTAGTAGGAGAAGTAGGAGCAAATTCTGGTCAGATAATGTCCAAGCTAATTTTACTTTTGTGGAAATAAATTTGTCTAATTTTGTTAGTTGAGCACTGTGGCAGTTGTGTCTTTTGTAGTAAATTATAAATTTGTTGTCCTGTGTTTGCTGGATTTCCTGATGGTGGCCTTAGTCGTTGAAAAAGTGTGTGCTACTGTGTTAACGTCTCTATTCTGGAGATACGATTCAACAAAAATGAAGATACCTAATGTTACTTATGAGTGATGAAGAAATACCACGACTGAAGTTCAGAACAAATCAGGCCAAGCAGAAAGCCACTGGGGATGAAATTACAGCCTATTAACTTCATTGATTTTTTTTCTTTCAACAAGGACAAAAGTCAGTTTCCTAAGGCTTAACTGTTATTCCTTAACATGTACATGATATTTATTATATTTTATTTTAAAGAATTCTTTATTTACTGCTTTAAAATGTATCTATATTTATAGAGTACCTGTGTGAATATATATGTGTGTGTGTACATTCTTATTTCCCCCGGCCCCTCGATATCCTTAGGAAGGCACACATTTAGACATACTCAGAAATATTTGCGTTAACAAGTTGTATGCCTTTTTATTGTCAATGAGTTACTTTTCAATTACTTTTCAGTAATTCAAAACAGCATTCAAAATTGCTTCCATACGTTGTAATCGTAAAGGTAGATATTTTAAGAAAGAATATAGCACGAAGAATAGGCTTTGTTAATTTGAAAGAAAATATAAATATGTATGTCATGTATCATTATGTCATCGTTAACTAGGACACTTACTTAAAATGGTAGGATGTGAAAAGCACTAAAAGCACAGGTAAAGCAGCTGTACTTTTCAAAGTATGCTTTTATTAAAGGAGTATTTGGCTTTACCTATAGAGCCATTCAAGTTTAAGTATCTGCTTTCCTCAAAGAGGCCCAGCTGCCAGTGCCTGGCACGGATACCCTGTGCAGTGATGTACAGCAAAGCTAGATAGTTTCCTTCAATTCTCTCTTCTCTATAAAGCTCTGAAAGTCTTTATTATTTGGATTATCTTTATTTATTGCATACAAATATATGAAAAAGGAAATAAAGGAATATAAATGACTCGTTGTCAGTCTTCACAAACAGTGGGGCAAAACTTATTCGATAAAGCAGTCAGCAGTTTGAGGGAGCACTGCGGATTTACACGTATGGGTTACATCTTTAGGGCTGGATTTTGAGCACTTAATTTTTCAGTGACGCAAAGAGCCCATGTGAATTCCCAGTACTTGCGAAAACTGAGTGTGTGTATCCCCACTTTCTTATTTTTTTGGGAATGGCAGGCCAACTTGATAAACTCCATTGGTAATTGTTAATTTTTACGTGTACTCTATGCTGCTCTGTTTTATTACTGAAGTTATTTTTATGAGAAATGCATACCTATTCTCCTTTTGCGTGTGGTTTAATCTGGGGGAGTTCTCCCTCCCTGCTCCAGCTGTCAGAACTGCAGACTCAGCCAGGAGCTGAAAATCCTTTTATTCCTCACTAGCAATAAAAGTTCAACACATCAAATTATCTCCCCATTTATTACTCTGCCACCTCATCAAAAGGCTACTGCAGGAAAATTTGTGAGAAATGATATGTCCTGCAGATATAACTGAGCCAAGACATAACCAAGGGTCTCTTAAAATAAAAAATGTTACTATCAGCTGGGTCTGTTCTGTTCTCTGTTTTGTCCTATTGCTCGCCTTCCCCCCCTCCCCCAAATTGTCCTTCATTTTCTTTCCCCCCTGAGGCTTTTTCTCACTCCTTTCCTCTGTCCTCCATTCATCCCTCTCTGAGTCAGTCCAGAACAGGCACCTACAAGTAGTTCCCCAGTTTGATCAGCCCTGAAAAATGTGCCTTCCCCATCTTGCTTTCTTGATCGTATTTTTTGCAAAAAAAGGTCTTTTATTAAATTCGGTAGGGAAGCCATGGCTTGGGCAATGCTGTAAATCACAAGCTCTGTATCAAGCTGCCCAGTGAAGATGCGCTTTTTCCAGTTGTGTGCGGCTTGTGGGGAGAGCCTGGCCAGGAATGGATTGAGATGCGTGTTGCAGAGTACGTGTTTCTCCAGTCCCATTTTTCTGAGAAGTACTGAACCGTGCATGCACACCTGGACCGTGCTACGCTTGTGCATCCAGCTACTAGCTGTGGGAGTGGGAGGAAACAGAGGGAGTTTGCAAGCCTGTAGCAATTTGATGGACTGCGAGTTCCTTAAGGCATGATGGAGAAATGTAGCTGTGTCGCTGAGAGGCGAGACGCAATGAAATGCTGCCTCATAGATGCAGGCTTGCTGAATTTTGGGCAGTACTGGAGCTCTTTTGTCTCACAGAGATAGGTGTCTTCTGTTCAGCTTGTTGGAGATATGTTGTCTCTGTGGAAAAGAAGCTGAGCTTGAAATCGAACCCTTCGGTTCTCCTTGGGGCATTGGGTAGTAGTGACTGAGCTTGTCCCGGAATGGAGTTTTAGGAAAACTGCTCTCTGTAGTCTCGTCATTGCCCCTTAGATTCATCGTCCTCCGCCTCTGATGTAAATACCTAGCCTAATATGAGCTAAGATATAAAACAGCACTAAGATATAAAATGGAGTTGGTGAGGCAAATGCTTCCAAAAATTTTTTCCTTAAGGAAAAAAAGTTTTCCCTAGGATTTTTTCTTGAGCATCCCAGTTGATGAACTTTGTCTACATTAGTGGCTATGTGTGCTTTAATTTCAATATTAATGTTGTCTTAGAAAAGTCACTGTCATTAAGAAACTTTTGCTGTTATGTGTAATACGGGGTTTTTTTATGTGTTAGGAGAATGGGTTTGGGTAGTTTTTCACCAGAATTTTTTTTTTTCTTTTGGCATCCTAAATTTTTTTTTTTTTTTTTTAACCACACATTATTAATACTTCAAACTGAGGAGGCAGGAAAGAAATTTCATTAAAAGTACAGAATACTGAACCACTGATACAGTTTTAACTGTCAGTAAATAGGGAGATTATAATGATTTTGAGAAGTTAGGCATTTAAATGAAGATTCACATTGATGTCCGGTTTTTAGTATGGAGCTGCCTATCTTTAAATGTGCTGTTAACAGAAATTGCAGTGAATAACATACTGGCCCTTAGCGGGAGCCAGAATTGCAGCCTGCTGTTGCCTTGGCTTCTGAGACTCCTGGAGATGTTTCTCCATTGCCCTTGGCTAGAAGTCTGCCCTCTTCTTCCTCTTTGTGTCATAATCTATCCTAATGCTTACTTTTTAATCAGGTAAGGCTAGATGAAATGAGACGTACATTTGTACTCATTTCAGATGTATTTTTAAAAATATAAAGGGTTTTGTTTTCAGCTTGGTAAGGATTTATCACAATGTATTATGTGTTAAAATTTGTAGCAAATATTATATACGTGCCCTAAAATACTCCTACTTAAGTCTGAAAATGTAAGCAACTGTAAATTCTGTCTGATATGTTTATGTTCTTTGCCTTGTTTTGCTTTTACAGAAGTAGGCAATTAAAACGTGCATATATTACACTACATTAGAGTAAAAATTGGATTTGCATATGGTGTTTTGTCATCTTTCATCTCTTAAACCATATTCTTGCTTATCAATTGCTTTTATGATTGTAATTTCAGGTTATCTCTATGCTGCTGTGTGCCTGACATACAAAGAAGCCTGAATTCATGCTGCCCTGGCATTGTGACAACACACTTTGTAAAAATTTTAAGAGATAACACAAGTAGCATTTTGAAGTAATATCAATTTTTCTGTTTCTATGTAGATACATTTAAATATTTATTGGAAGAGGTAGATTGTATACCTTCTAGCTAAATGTTGTATATGTGGCATGTTGGTTATTGCAGTTATTGCAAGTGTTCAGCAGATCAGTGCATTTGAAATAAAACCAGAAATCGCACATATGTTGTGCTCATGGAGCCATGTATCTTGGATTAAATTTGAATCTACTGTGTGGTGTAACGAGGTAACATACAGTACTGTGGCCCCTTACCAATGTGACTTCTGTTTATTGTTTAGCTGCCCTGTAGTGAACAGTAAGTAATCCACAGAAATCCAGGAAAAAGAATTGCTAACTGTTTGTGGTAATTTTCTTGTGGTCTCTTGATTTAGGGAGGATGCATTAGAAAACAGTTGTTAAAGAAGAACCTGTGTCTGAAGCTGAAATGTAGATTCTACAGACCTGGTATTTCTGTGTTTGTGTTGAATTGGAGAGACTTCTTGATATGTGCAGGACATGAAGCAATGACTTGTATAATAGATTTAATTGATCTTGAACAAAAATTTGCTGCAGAAAAATGGAAGAATTCAGGCCATGTGGAGCTTAATAATGACTGCTGTTATCTGCAGTGACCTTTTGCAGTATGGTTCAGGAGACAAGAAGCTTCGAGTTATTTTTGTTTCCCCTAGAAAATATTTGAAACACCAGAGAAGCATTTATGAGATAAAGTTAAGCTTGTCTCTGAGTTTCTCTTGAAAACTACTGTTCTCAAAATATGTGTCTGTTTTTCTGCAAAAAATGATTAATTCAAATATAATTCCAGTCTTTTAGAGACCAAATAACTGTGTATTTGTTTATTGATATGGTACAGCATAGTGGATGACAGAAACAATATAATGAAGTCTATCTTTCAGTAACATTTTGGAAATTACCTGGTAAAAGGTGTAAATTAAAACCCAAGCCTAGGGCTCTTTTCTTATGCATACAAGGATAAAATTAGATACATCTGTTAGGAAACAGCAGAGCAAGATGTAAAGTGAGCTGTTGGCTTGTTTGTTGAATGGTAGAACGTGAGTCTTGCTTTTTAAACAATTGTGCTATATTTATTTAATCTCATTAACTTCTCGCATACTGTTTGGTTTAGCAGTAGAAGCTCAAGGAATGACAGCAGCTCCTGACACCCATCGTATGTCTGAAAGTACTTACACAGCCTGTGAGACGGGGATTGAAATCGCTGCACTTGGGACTGTCGTGGCTTGAGGCACATACTAATTGACAGTTCAACTAGTTTTGAAAGGAAAATAAAAATTTGAATGGGCCTTTTAGATCCTAGCTTACAATCAGAGGAGACATCTCCTTACAATTAACCAGGTTTTTATGATTTTTCTACTCGTGATCAGTGAGTCAAAATTTCATAGTTTCTCTGTTTACTGTCCTCTTTGCCCTGTTACATTCATGCAAATACATATACATCACTGAATCCATGAATCAACCCATTTATTCCAACAACTTCATTTCATACTAAGGTAGCAGGAATTTACATAGGGTTGTAATAAAAATGTTTTCCTTTGCCTTACAGATAGGTAAAGTAGGTGAATTCCGTGGTGAGGGTACTTGCATACCAGTAAGAAAGATACTCGAATATGTCTTATTCCACGCCTGCTGTGTCCATCTGGAGTTTCACATTAAGCTCTTTGCGTTTTGTTATACTAAATTAGAGGAAGCCTGTTCCAAGATCCAGGCGCTCTTGACCAGCTCTTTAAATGTATTATCACATACATTTAAGAGGCTTGTAAGGTTGCCCAAGTTTGGAAATAAACCAATGTCAAGATTCTCGGATCAAATGACCTCAGCATTAGCAGAATGACAAGAAAATGCTATAGACCTCCCTAGTTGCAAACCCAATAATTTTTGTCTCACTGTTCACAAATTTCAGGTTCTGTTTTAAATGTAGCTAGGCTGACAAATTAATGCAGGCATGTTTTGCAGTTTGTCAGAGCTAGTACAAGAATTGGGAAATTTCTTTAACTTAATCCTGTGTTTGCACAGGATCGTGGTCATGAGCAACTCCATGATCTCTTTTCATGTGTACTGTTTAAGATAATTTTATAGTGGAGAGAGATAACAAGGAGATTTTCAAAGTGGTAGTCTTGTCATGCACTGAAAGCTGTGACCTATTTCGTAACACATTAATTAACAAGGAATAAGTACAAAACAATGCCCGTTTAATGGAAAGGACAATTTATACTTTAATAGAAAAGAATCACTTGCAAAGTATTAATGAGCATGAAAGATAGTGCAACATTTCACACACTGTACCCTATTTCACATCCAGCTGGCCTATCAATTATAACCTGTATGCCACAGATGGTGCAATATATCAGAATTAAGTCAGTCGGTTAGTTTGTTCCCAATTAAGCGCTAATACTCCCAGTGGCGGATATTACCCTGAGTCTTAGTTAAGTGCCTGCCTGCTAATATGCCTTTATGATCTTATTTTGTCATTTTAAAGAGGTGCCCTGTCGTGTAGGCCAGAACTTATTCTGGCTTGCTCTTCCCCGTGTTACCCGCATTGCACTCCTTGTTTTTATTTGGAAGTTAGATCAAGGATTTGCTATTGCAGGGGGCTGAGAGTAGAGGTATCATGCAAAATAAGCTTAGGTAAGCAAGTAAGGATAAGTAAGTTGGCACTACAATGTATGTGACTTCACACCATCTGTTTAGGTGCGTACGTGTATTTGCCATTACAAAATCTGAATGCTTGACAAGAGAGTACAATTTCATCAAGAAGCTAGCATTACAATGTCCAACCGCTCCCGGGGATTTAGAAGCTCGATGAACTTGTCTCCTGAAGCTTACTAGCATTACAGGGCTTGCTTTTTTCAATGACTAGCTAGACAGGTTACCTGAGCTTGTATTTCCCTTGCTCCATCTATCCTCTTCTCCTTGGCGTTACAAGCCATGTCAGGGTTGCCACTAATAGGTCGATATCCAATTCCATTACACTTATTTCCACCTTTAGGTCTCAGTCTTTCCCCAGTTAAAGGCTGGTTAATTTTCTGACGCCTTTCTTCTCTTGCATCTAAATGTCAAGCTGATCACAGATTTGGTCACTTGATCTAATGGACTTGCTGTCTTCCCCAGCTAGTCTTTGAGGTGACCCTTCATTGAGAGGAAACCCTTTGACAGAATTTGTTTTCCGAAAGGACTCCAGAGACTCCAGGCAATTATGTGAGCTTCGGAATATCTTTATTTAGAAGTTTAAAAGGCATGCGCTTCCAGTGCTGCTTAAATTACCCTGGTGGATTTGTTGCCACGCTATGGGAAATCTCCATTGTAGCTTATTCTCTGAATCACAGTTATTTCACCAGTGTCTGAGTTACGCAGAATGTTTAAAAAAGTTACCAGTTTGAAAGTGTCTGTTCTGAGCCCTTTCCTGGCAGCCTGCTTTGTAGTGTATGTGACAATGAAATGGAAAAATTGCCTTGTCTAGGTGTTGGCAAAAGCAGCTCTTGGCTACTTTTAGTGCCACCAGGAATTACAGCTTGGTAACTTAAATTTACTGAGAATTATTTAAATGTAATTAGCTTTCTTACATAATCTCTGACCAAAAAAAGGGAAATATCAAAAATGTGTATTTTTATGGATGTGAAATATGAAGTACTGTTTGGGAAAGGAAGTTTGTGTGTATCAAGGTAAAATTGTCGTGTAGTTCTAGTTCCAATGTTAAACAGTGATAAACAGTGATAATGCATTCTGTGGTCAGTACTAAAATTTTATGACGGATTATAATGCATATGGCTTCATATGGATCGTAGTTTGGGGTTTGTCAGACAATTGCAGCTTTACTTTTCAGCACAGTTTTCTGTGTTCTGCAACAATTTCATCTCTGTTAAGGGGCGAGTTTCTTTACTGATTTGATGGCTTAATATTTCTGAAATACTGAGATCACAAAAAGAGATGCATTGAGTTCATTTGCATCAAAATGAAATAATAGCCTCGTTCTGAGTTTTCGTATTAAAAATTTTTAAAATAAAACCAAATGATTATACATTGCGTATGTATTAAAATTTTTATTTAGCATCTTTTTTACTTTGCTTAGATTTAGTATTTTGTTGGGGTTTTTATTACTTTTTCTTTGCCTCCTCCCCCCAGTAAATAATGTTATGGCCAAGAGCCCAGCTGAAATGGACTCCTCTTATCTTTTCCATAATTTGTATTTTAGAAGATGTGCTGTGTGCCTTTCCAGCATACACTAAGTCAAGTTGCTCCTGACCTAAACTTTCAAAAGAGAGTTCATAATCTTGCTCGCTATGTGCAGCTAGATTTTCAATTTTTTCTAATATTATAAATTCATGGAATAAAACCAGTACAAAATACTTGTTGAATCCGTAGTTAAAACATGAGGCAGTTTCGGAATGCAAATCTCATGGAACACTTTAGATACCATTTTTTTCATTCTTGGAGTATTACATTTTTATAAACAATTAGAATTTCATATTTTAATTAAAGTTCTTGAAGTTGAATGGGGGGTTAGATTACACAGTTTTTTTGAAGTAGCAGCTTTGCCAAACGTTGTAAATATATTCAAATATATTTAGACTATGCTAACTACTTTTTATTGTATATTCATGCTTTTTATCGAGTCCTCAGATAGATATGTGTAACTGTGGGCTTTTGATGGAAGGGAAGTTCTTTAACAGAAAGCTAATTACGATGCCATAGTTGTCCTATCATGCAAAAACTGGGAGTAATGATGAGCTTTGTGTAAGGAAGATGATAAATATTTAAGTGCCAAGGTACAAATTATGTATCTTGCAAGCCCATGTCTTCAACGTATCTTTGTAAGCAAAATATATTTTTGTAAGCAGTATGGACAAGGTACTGGTAGAATATCAGTAAATAAGTTACCAGTGTCTTGGTTTTCTGTATTTCAGTAGGACATTACTCAAATTTCGAAGAAAAAGACTTAATGACTTGACAGAAAAAAAGCTTGGTATGCTTTGTTCATTTAAAAGAAGTAAACAAGCTTGCTGATAGCTGCTTGCTGTTTAACAGCTAATATCAGCAGAGTTAATATTTGAAATAATTAAAATCTATGCAAATGTTTAAATAAACTGAAATAGAGAAAGAAAAATAACACCCAGAAAATAAATGTCTGCATAGCTTTGTATCTAAAATGTTTTCTACTTTGCATCATCTTTAATGTCACGTGATAAGTGAGTCACTTCCTTGGCCATTGGATAAAACTTACGAAGGAGTCCTGTCTTCGTTAACATGACAGCCCAAAATCTGGAAATGCAGATTTCTGTCTTTGGGGCAGACTTGTAAAGAATTCATGGCACATGCCTTGAGAATTACACACACCGCTCATGGCTGCGGTTGGGTGCACCTGCTTGGGTCGGGGCAGTATGACATGGGCCTCACAGGAGGCTTGTGCTGCAGAAGGAGCAGCTGGAGTCCCAGCGGGGTATCCCAGCGTGCCCGGAGCGGCACTGGGCATTTAAGCTTAGACCACTGCCCACAGCCTTGTTGCAACGCAAAGCACACACCACGCAGTAAGGGCGCTGTAAGTGGGTCTCAAACAAACGAAAACTACATGGCAAGATGGAAAAAGAAATTAGGAAAACCGACTAGGACTTTGATTTGGTAGGTCATTAAGACTGGAAATACTCGTATAAAAGCATGAATAGCACTCCTTTTCATCTCTGTTACATCAGTTCAAAAACTGCCCCCCACATAAGAGTTGCCCGTGGATCCTGCTTGCATTCAGCATGTGATTTCCATTTTGTTATTTCTCTTACTGGTCTCTCTTGTCCCAGTTTGACTTCTGGCTTTGTCAGGGCAGTGTAGAATAGTTCTTTCAGTCAAGTGTTTTTTTTTTTTTTCCCCCTAAAGTGTGTAGTTGCCTCATCTTTCTGTCGGGCTAATTGAATTTCTAGATTGTCAGTTCTCGCATGGAAAGCTCCTCTTCTGGAGCTGCGGGACACAGAACTGCGTGGGCAGACTGAGGGGGGCGGCTGGGCCTGGGCATGACCGCCTGGTGCTGAGCGAGATGGCAGGGGCATCCGGGGCAGTGGGATGGATCTAGCCTGAGCAAGCGAGGAAAAAGACTGGAATCTGCAGTTTTCCTGTAAGAGTACTGAAGTCAAAGGGAAAAGATGGAGAAAAAAAATGTTGTGGGATGTTTTAGGTTTTTGTTTGAATAGTAGCAGTTTGCATCAAACACTGAAAGAAACATGGGGAATGTGATAACTGAAAGATACTTTCCGTGCATTGACTCTGTATTTTATTAGTGTACATGTTTTCTGCTAATATTCCATTGATTGATCCTTTCTAAGTAATCAGTATGTTTTAGGTAACTAAGTTACTTTGATACCTCATTGAAGCTCGTGAGGATTTAACCATTGTAAATCATGTGACTTTCCAGACACTTGCCCTTTTATTAATGCTGTAGAAATAAGGGAAAATTGGAGCAGTTGTAGGTGGTTGAGACTTGGGAATTTAATTTCTAAGTTACAATTTGGAAAGACAGAGGAAGCAAATGCTTTGCTGTGAGGGTTGTGAGGCATTGGAACGGGCTGCCCGGAGAAGCTGGGGCTGCCCCTCCCTGGCAGGGTTCAAGGCCAGGCTGGACGGGGCTCTAAGCACCCTGGGCTGGTGGAAGGGGTCCCTGGCCAGGGCAGGGGGTTGGAACGAGGTGATCGATAAGGTCCCTTCCAGCCCAAACCGTTCTGTGATTCTATGCTATCTTAGTGCAAAACGGTAATAGCTGAAATAATTTTCTGTATTAATCAGTATTTTATGTTTATGTTCAACAAAAACCTGAATCTTCTTCAGCAGAAGATTCAGTTTAAATGCGTAAAATGCAAATGAACAAGTTCTTAGAAATAAACATGGGAAATGTGATTTTTTAATTTGTGTTAAATATTACAATTATTACTAAATAATTGTAAATAATAATAATTGTGAATAATAACTAAAAAGGGTCTGTAAAATTGCTGTAAGTGAAGTAGTTATTAAACATTTTATAATCTGTAAAAAATGAAAACCAAAAGAACAAGAACAAGAAAACCCTTACCCTCAAAATGAGGCTGGAGTGAAAGACTTAACTGATGTATTGTAATTGGAAGCAATGGTCTAAATTGCATTTATGTATCTGAAAAGAATGGGCAAAAAATCAGGATGACAAAAAGCTTTACTCCTGTGGGCCCTTAGGACAGGGTAAGTTGTATAAGGAGAACTGAATTTATTTTCCTTATTAAAAAAGTTCCTCTTAACATTCATTTCTCATACACAGGGCTAGTGCAGTGAATCATTGCCTGTTCACATGTAGATACCTTTACCATGCGCATATTGTTTGGAAATATGTCTAACCCCATTAGCGAGAATTGGTAGTGGGGCATCATCCATCTTCCGATAAACTGCAGAAAGCGAGAGCGTCGACTGTGATAGTACGGCTTATAACCATGTCAAGTCAAATAGCTGTTTATATCTGACTAATGACTGGGGTAGAGATGGAAGTTGTATTTCTTTTTCCAGAGGAACCTCTGATAAGATTAGCAGTGTCCTTCGGAGTCGCTGCTTTGTCCTTTAGCCACTCGCCCTCCCTAGCCAGTTCTGGTAATTAAGATGGGACCATTAGACATGTTCCTACCCATAAGGCTAAAGGTAGAGAAGCTGCCTGAGAGTAGAATCAATAAGAAGGAGCCTTCAATGCTTCTATTCAGCAAATCTCTCTCTAGAACAGTTGAAACATGGCTGAAGCTGAAATCCAGGGCCGGTACCTGTATAATATTCTGTATTCCAAATAATTTCTATTAATAATAAACAAGCAAAAATGAATAATTTGCAGTGATTCTGCAGCACAAAGTGATTTAAGTTGATGTGTGTTAAACATTATACTCTGATAAATCTTGCTTTCCCCCCGCTCCATGTTGTGTGTGGAGACTCCGCCAGTGCCAGCAGTTTGGTATGTGCTGCATGAACAGGAGAGAAAATGGTTGATGGGACTGTTGTGTTTATTGAAAAGATTCAGGTTTTTGAACTGAATTATGTGAGCAGTGATCATCCTAATCCTTGTCTAATAACATATTTAACAATTAAGAATGACAGTTTTCCTTAATTTTCACACTCACTCTGGAGACAGGATCATGTAGGTGTTAGTGTTGTTAGTAGCATTACTCCTCATGTTGGTTCTTCATGGACATCCTGATGTTGCTGGTTACCATTGAAAGCTTATCTCCATGTGCTCCCATTTTGCTGACCTTAACACTTAAATAATGATTCTTTGGTAGGACTTAAGGGACGCTTAATTAGTGTGATTGCCTTTTTTGGGCACTCTTGAAGCTATGTCTGCAGTATTATGTCCAGTTTGGGCCTTCCGGAACAAGAACGATACTCAGTGGAGGCTGGAGCACGTAAGGTGCTAGCAGGTAATGAGTGAGCACTGCTGTCAGCCACTACCTAAAGAGATGAGAGAGAAGGCAATAGGAGCCAGGGTCTCCTCAGAGGTGCAAAAGAACAAGAAGCAATGGTTGCAAGTGGCGCCAAGGGAAATGCTCACTGGAAACGGAGGAGCGAGGAGGGAGAATACCTTCACAATGAGAGTGGTTGGCTTCTGGAACATGTTTCATGGAGAAATTGTGGGCCTGCTGTATTTGAAGATACTGAAAGCATGACCAGAGAAGACCATGAGAAACCTTATCTCGTTTTGAAGGTAGCTCCAGTTCGAGCAAGAGGTAAGATTGGTTGACCTCCAGAGATCTATGCTTCTGGCCTCAATAGTTCTGCAGTTCTGTTTGTCTTGGTAGAGTTTACACATACGCATACAGATTTGTGTATTTTAATAGTAGGGAGACTGAGATTTTGAGCCCATATTCACTACCTGAAAGTTGTTGAAAAAGCAATAAAAAATCATAATGATGCGAGTACTGTGTGAGTCAGTTCTATTGTTAAAGTGTTTGCCCTAGTTACATCTTTCACCTTCAGGATGAAGCTCGAAACTGACTGTGCTTCAGTGGCAGCTGGATTGTTTACTTTTCAATTTGTTATGCATTTTTAATGATTGTACAAAATAAACATAAAGTATTGGAGTAGATGAGGCAATTTTGATAAGTAGAATTAATAACCTGAAAGACATTTTTATAAAAAAACATTAAGAAATTGTCATATTAAGAATGAAGCCCTAAAGTGATTAACCTTGGAAGGAAAAAGTTGAGAGACATTTTATTTAGGAACAATCATAAACAAATATATTTCCTGTTCATTTTCTAGCCAAAAAATAATATGGACAGCAGCTGCTCCAGCTGCTTCACTCTATTTTCCATGTTGTTCTAACTCTTCAGATCCCTTGTGGAGAAGCACTCTCCAGGGAAAAAAAAAAAAAAGAAGCTTTCAGCAGACACATGCCCATCTATTTACTATTTTGGGATTGTGAGAAACATACATTTGCAATGATGATTTCCATGATGTGGATGTTTATGCAGTGCCCTCAGTTATGATTCATTCTATATATGACCTCCAAAGCTATTAGATTAAATTGTCTTTCAGCTGGTGGATGGAGGCATGAGGTGTGTTTCTTTGGGTTGATTAATGAGTGATCAACCAAAAAACCCTCTTTTTACATTAATATGGAATTCTATTACCAAAATGGTGCTTAGGAGTTTTTATGCAGACTTAATTTTGGAGAGAGGCAGAAAGAAGACATAGTGGCTTGAATTTATCAGTCTCTTAATGCAGGCAATGATCTCGAGTGTGTGAAAGCCCAGGGTGAGAAGCAGTGTTGGTGCCAGGTTGGATTCTACTACCAGTAGAACCAGTTCTTCGCAAGATCTCTGTTCTCCTCTCCTTTAAAACATTGATATTGGATTTGACCTTTGTTTGGTAACACATTCCTCTTCTGTTTTGCAGTGTCAGGGATTCCTTAGTTGTTCTCAAAGTGTTGCTTTACTCTGAGAGGAGAGAATAATTTGGCAACCAACAGTATTTTCATTCCCCAAACTGGCAGTCACCTGTGTAAACCATCAAAACGTTGAATTCAGAATGGAAGAGCATTGTCTCTTTTTGTTGTTTGCAATTAAGTGAGCACGATAGTAATAGTACAACAAGTAGTAGGGTGCATGTCTGACTTGCATAATGAATATAAAACAAAACTAGGTTTGGTGAGGCAAAAATGGAATTGAAACAGCTACTTGAAGTGAAAATAGAAGATCCTGGGAAATCACTAGGAAACAGCACATAGTGCTAATAATGTCAACATTATTATTTTCACTTTTCTGAGATGTCAGCATGTTGTTTGCAGCATTTTTCAGTGTAATAGAATTTGTTCAAGCAATTTGTCCTTAATGTGTGTAGTATAAATAGTTTATGTTGTGGTTATATATCATATTAACACTATTTAATTTGTGCTTTCTTTACAAATTGGAAACATTGATTTTTCTCTAGTACACATTTTGTGTTTAGGCTAGTGCTTTCAGTTCCCATTTTATCTGCATTTTGAAATAGGTCGATTTCTCATAAAATTATGCTCTATCATAAGAGGGTCTACAAGTGCTGTATTGCTTTTTTAAACATTGCTTGCCTCACTTTCGGAACCAATTAATGCCTCTAAGCTTAATCTTGCCCCATAAAGAGCACTAATAATGTTCTTCCCCCTTATTTGGAACACAAACCTACTAGTCTTGACCTCAGGTGACACTACTCCTGGGTTGTTACTGTTTCAGTTCTCTTCTTTCTTCCTTCTACTTTGTCCCAACACTTGTGACACAGTGGCCTAAGTTTCAGTCTCTGGAGATGACCATCAAAGGTTTCCATGCACCTGCTGATTGCAAAGGAACTTCTGTCTGTATAGAAGCTTTAGCTTGATTCTTTGAAGCTCTCTAATTTATCTTCCCATTCTTAATTTATCCACCAGCAAAATTTATTTGAATGTATTCATTAGTTCCTGTTTAAACATTTTTGAGGTGCCTTCGGAATCAGTCTGTTGATCCGTCAGTCCCACCACATATACTTTTTCCTTATTTTCATGACTCAGACATAGCCTCTAAATCTCGATTTATGTTCTGTTGTTCCTAGCCTGGAATCAGGTTTTATAGATTCATGAAGTTATTCTAAACTCTGATTAAGACTTGAATCTCCATATAGAATATTTCAAGACTTGTTAACCATAGTGAGAATCTGTAGGTATGTAGGTCTTTGATTTTATTTCATCTCATTTTCCTGTAGATTGAGGTAGTCATTAAAAAACCCCACAACTAAACAAATACATAAAAATTAGGCGGTCGATTCCATCTGCTTAATTTAGGTATCCTTCTGAATTTTTGAATTTGCTTAACATAAGAACACAGAATTCTTTGGCTGCTAAGATGTAGAAATGCTTGGCTAGAGTGTATGCAGGTGTTTTGGGTCATTCTTTGCATATACATATATTGAAATGGATTTACTCTGTCATTCAGAAATTTCTGTACTTGTTTGGACCACATAAATCTTGAGCAGTAAGAGACTGTTTCGGAAAACTTCATAGCTTGGTAATGATTGCCCCCAACATTTCACAAAACAGAAATGGAAAGCTTCTGGTACATACCTGCAAAGGTACATGAGTACATAGGCAGACGTGTGATTTGCATCAAGTGGGTGTCTCTCAATTAATTCAACTTCATTGTTTTATTACAAAGATTGAAGCCCTTTAGTTCAGCATGCTACAAGAGTGATAGATTTATCCTGAGGAAGCTTGCTGTTCGGCTCCGTAGGGGGGAGGATCAGAAATTAGTTTTGTCTCAAAGATTTCCCAGTTTTCTGAAGAAGGATTCTGTCATTTGGAAACAGAAGTAAAATTTTCATTTCATTGTTGAAATACTGTCTTCTGGTAGGTATGTTTTGGTCTGAGAGAGATTCCTGCCTGTAGGAACAATATACTGAAAAATGGAGTGTAAATTGTGAAGTATTCCTGTTCTGTGTGTGATCACTGAGTAAAACCACCCTGACGTAGCTTGACTAGACATACAGCATCTTTGGTTTCAGAGTATCGTTCCGATTCGTCTGTCAAGGTAAGGGCTTTTGATATTGAAGACCGTTGGCAGATTACAGGGAATGGCTGCTGACAGTGCTTTAAAAGATTTAGTCTTATCCAGCTTGTGTAAGAACAAGATAAACACCATTCTTGTGGAGAGGCCTTTGCATTTTAAGCTTATTCAGTCGAAGTGTCACAGGTAGTGGGTTTTTTTGTTTGGGCTTTATATAAAAGGTCAGAAGGCTTCCCTCCTCTGCAGAAGACTAGCGTGGTGTAAGCCAAGGCAAAGCATGGAGAGCTTCAGGCACACTCTGTTTTTGAAAGGCTGTAAAAAAAAAAAATCATGCATTTAACCACGTAGCAAAATACTGTAGCCAATTACATGAACATGCACCTATTTTACACATGGCTGGTCTTCTGAGCATAAAGTATTAACAACGCGCATACTATCTTGTTTTAAGGACTATTTACTTTTAAGCCAGTGATATGCGATAAAGTTTAGAGAAAAAAAAGATCAATTTATGATTTGTATCAAAATTTTCTAACTGGAGATCAGCCTAACATGGAGGTGTGTGGATGTTCTTCAACTGACACCAGCAAAGCCTTTTTTATTAAACGGTATAATCTGAAATTGCATTTAGAAAAGAAAGAAAAATGTTCAGCTTCAAAATTAATTTCTTAAAATTACTAGGTTTTAAAAACAACTTTGAATCTATTAGAGGATATAAAAATATGGTCTGATTTATAACTCAGCTTTTTCTACTTTAGGGTGTACATGAGGCTATCTACAAATCCTTTGGTGAAGAAATCCGTTAATGTGTTTTAAATCTATTGATTCATAGTAGAAAGGCACAATTTAAACTCGGAAGTCACTGAGTGAACTTTCCATTAAGTTAGGGAGACTGTGGACACAGCTCATTTGATCTTTATGAAGTAGAAAATGTGATGTAGACCACACTGGCTTTCTATTAGAGGAAATCATGCATTTAACCACGTAGCAAAATACTGTAGCCAATTACATGAACATGCACCTATTTTACACATGGCTGGTCTTCTGAGCATAAAGTATTAACAATGCGCATACTATCTTGTTTTAAGGACTATTTACTTTTAAGCCAGTGATATGCGATAAAGTTTAGAGAAAAAAAAGATCAATTTATGATTTGTATCAAAATTTTCTAACTGGAGATCAGCCTAACTTGGAGGTGTGTGGATGTTCTTCAACTGACACCAGCAAAGCCTTTTTTATTAAACGGTATAATCTGAAATTGCATTTAGAAAAGAAAGAAAAATGTTCAGCTTCAAAATTAATTTCTTAAAATTACTAGGTTTTAAAAACAACTTTGAATCTATTAGAGGATATAAAAATATGGTCTGATTTATAACAGCTTTTTCTGCTTTAGGGTGTACATGAGGCTATCTACAAATCTTTACATTTCACAACATCTTTTCTTAAAAAGCAGTAGTTGGGGTGAACTTGCTCTTAACGTTAGATGTTTACAGCATGATCTCACAGTTTGGTAGGCTGGCAGTTGACTTGCTGAGAGTTACTGTGCCTTTGGAATGAATTTGATTTGTAATCATGTGCACGTGTGCATGGACATTTAGAAAATGCCTTTATACAGGTTAGACACTTTCTTACTGTCTGGAAGTGAAGTAATAGATTGAAAGTTGATACAAAAGTTGAGAGCTACACTTTTACATTAAAATGTTGTGGGTGTCATTTGAGGGTAGGTATGATTATATTCTTGATTTATTTTTGCATTCCTGTTCATATGTCCCCATGCCTTCTGTCTAGGCTCTGGGTGTTTGGAATGGCAGAATTTTTTTATTTTTCCAGATTTTTTGGCCTTTATAGTAAAATGCTGTTGGGAGGAAGGAAAATCTTTACAATGTAATTCATAATGACACCAACTCTTTTCATCAATAGTTTTGACTTACTCCATCGCCAGAAATTATGAGCTGAGAAGTTACAACCTCTATCATTATGGGCTTATTTTGTATATTGGCAGTGCCCAACTGGAATGGGCATATGAAGATGAATGTCTTGTATGCCAACATGTCTTTTCCTATGCAAAAGATTCCATGAGTATTGAGGTGATTTGTACAAGAATTTTGCAGAGAATGCCAAAGCTAAGTCAAAGTAAATTAAACATCCCCATCTGGCTTTACTTTCTTGCAAATGGACACAGCTACATATTCTACTACACATTACTGTGTTTATTATAGCTGTTATTTACAATGAAGTTTTTCTGAAGCTCTGCTATGTGGTCAGTTAGTCACGAGTTTTCCAGAAAGACTTCTGGATCTTGAAGATGTCTGCACTGAGGAAATGACAGACCTCTACATTTCAGGTAGCCAGCGTATTCTTGAAATGTGACATTAGTCTGACAGCACTGTGTCTAATTTCAGTGACGGGAAAAGATACTTTTAAAAAGTAGAACACATGTTACTGTAGTTCTATTGCAAGATCATAATTGACAATGCGTAAAATAAATTTCCTAACCATATCTGAATCTGAAAAGAGTTCTAGGGATTAGTCTTTCAAAAGATACAATTCTTTTCATAGAATTAACAACACAGCTTTAAGTTCTATTTTTGAAGGATTGGCATAAAATTATTTTAAATACTTGTATGATTTGTTTTAGTGAGATTTTTCAGAGTAGTAGTTAAATACGTGCTGTTAAATATTACTGAAATAAAAAGAAAGAGAAAGGGAAAAAGCCAACTTGTAATCCTGTTCTCTGCTAGAGGATGAATTTAGGGAGCAAACCTGAAGTCATTGAATTTTGGCAATAAAGTCGCGTGGTTAGACAAGGCAATGTTCCTCCCAGCAGCCCAGGACAGAGCTACCTGCCTACCCTACAGACTGGAGTTATAAAGGGCAACATCAGCTACATGAGAAGGGAAAGAAATCACATCTTTAAGTTACGTGTGAAACTCAGCGAGTGAAGAACTGAACTGAAAAACTGTTACCAAAAACACGATGATGTTGGCATGTGTATGTATAGGCTTACATGTGTATACACACGTACACCCGTGTATAATCTTCCCTCAAACTATGCTGTAATTTTTTGTCCTCCAATGAAGTTTTTCTTTGTTTTATGGACCCAGTACTTATAAGACAAAGAGTAGTGGATGTCAAGAGCACTTTGAGAAGGTAGTTTGCATTGCTTTTCCCTGTTGGTTTTGCTGTTTTGTTTTTTTTTTTTATAGAAAAGATTTGCACTAGGTCTATTAGTTAGTTTTAGGATCTGTAGATTTTTGCACCTGTACCGTGTGACTTCTGACACCATGAAGTAGAAAGCTAACTTGGATATACTCAGGAAATACCATGATGAAAAGTGCGTGTGAAGTCCCATTCAGGCCAGTATTTTTTGTGCTTCTTTAGGCAGATTTTATAATAAAAATTTATATTATACTGATTGAAGAAAATGCACTACACCCAGCTGACGATCCATAGATTTTCTTTACTGTACATAAATATGCGTATGAGTGCACGTGTTTGTGTTTTTATGTACAAAAGGTTTATTTTCCTACACCTACAAAGACTTGAGTGTTCACAAACATGATACACTGTGCAAGTCAGCAGTGGTTATATTTTCATAGTTTCTATGAAGGTCTTTTTGATTTGCTAGCTAGAGGATGTATTTCTATCACTGAGTATTGAATGAACTTGACAATGACCTACAGTAAAAGAAAAGATGGGTGGAAGTAACAAGAATGAAATCCGGGTTTCTTATCAGTGAATGCACATATTTCCCTTTTCTACTGCCACCCGACCAATGTGGTGTCTCATAAGAAAGTAATTACAGATAGTTCTAATCCCATATTCCAAAATGTCAAGGCAAGGATTAGTCCAGCTAGTAGTTTTCTCACGAAGTTTGCTATAAATACTCTGCATGAAGTCTGCTGGAATTTCCATTTTTGTGCGGTGGTTGGTACTAAGTGAGGGTTTGATACTGATGCTTGTTACTGGGCAGTCTCAAAGGATGAAAATGAATACTTTAACTACACAGTATTTGATAAAAAATAGAGCATTGTGTTTTCCCATTGTATTCAGCTTTTACAGTCCAGCTTCAGAAGTATAATGAAAAGTAGTCAATAGTAGACGTAACCTAGCAAATTACAAGTTCATATCTATTTCATTTCCAGAGACAGATGGTATAAGTCTATTTAGATTATATTTGTTTCCTTACAGAATGGTGAATAGTTCCATATTCTCCCCAATTTTGTCATGTAATTACTTATCTAGGTGTCAGGGATTATAGATTTCAATCTAATCTCTCTGAGAGCAACCCTTGTTTCCTCAGGCAGATCACTTGATTACTGTGTCACAATTCTCCACCTGTGAAAGAGGAATCAGAGTGATGCTGTGCCTCTGCAGTCAGGGCAAGACTATATTAAATTACTAATACGTTCTACTGACACAGGGACTTTGATCTTGGTTAGAGTATCTTGGTCTTGATAAGATACGAGCACTAATAATCTTGATGAAAGCTACGTGAGACATGCCACTAATAGTAAGTGGATTTTTGCTGATCCGATGATACTAAGAATTGTTGTCACAGATAGTATAAGGTAAATTGACAATTAATAAAAACAGATTGATACTGGGAAAGAATAATGCAGAGAAATGCTTTGTTACAGAAAAAAAAGGAGAGTAGCAAGTCTTCTATTTAAAGCTACACAGAACAGAAATGAAAGAAAGTACAGACAATGGTGCTCTGTGAAACTGTGCATGCGGATTGTTGGATTGTTTTGATGCCAAGCTAAGGGCAAAGCAGAAATTCTTTCTGCCCTGAAGTGGATGGAAAAGATGAACTTCTGATTAGCTACAGTCTCTCAGTCGTATGGCTTCAGAAATTTTCTCCAACTTCAGAACTGCAAAGTGACTTACTTGTTTTTCTTGCTTCTTTTTATTTCCTCCAAAATTTGAAACAGATTTGTTTAGGAAGACAGATAGACATGCGTCTCTTGTGCTTCTTGTTTCTGCTTTGGGTAGTTGGGTACTGAGCTTAGATGACTAAGCAGTTATGAGTCTCTTTCTCTCTCCTCTTTCTCCCTCTTTCTCTTTGGAAAAAAAAGGTTGAAAAATATGACTTTGAGCTTTAGGGGTGACTTAAATGCTAGCACTTAGGATCAGGAAAATTTTGAGAGATGCTATGAAAACAGTTTAGTATCCAAACTCCTGCCTTATGATGAACAAATTTTAAGTTACTGAGTATGTTGAAGAATGCTTAATAAATGAATGAACAGTAGCCTACAGATAATTTAGTTTTCTGATCGAGAACATAGAACCTTATTCCAAAGAAAGGGAGTAACAGTTGCCCAAAGAAGTGAGGAGTGCCCACGTATACTGAGCACCGACACAGTGCAAAGACTTTAGCTGAGTTGTTTCAAGCTGAGAAGACACTTTTGGTGAAAGGTTGCTTGTCTCATCTCGTGGGAAGCAGATCTATATGTACATTTGTTGTGTTTATTTGGAGCTTTGAAATGGATCAGCAAAACCTGTACACACAGGATTCCGGAGTCCATAATTACGTACAGTAAAACATGAAATTCTGCCTCCGACAGAAGTCAAACACTTTGGTACAGCCAGATAGAGTAGTCAGACTTGTTTGCATATTGAATAGCGGCCAACAAGTTCTGATTATTCTCAGAAAAGCGCTCAGGGTTCCAAGTCACTACAGCTTAGTATAGAAAAAATAAATCTTTTTTTGGTTTGTTTGGGTTGGGGCCAGGGGTGCTTTTTGTTGGGTGGTTTGGTTTTTTTGTGGCCTTTTTTTTCCCCCTAGACACTAAAATGTTATTCATATATCCATGAAGTGCAGCAAAACTTGATGGTTCTTTTGAATCATTTGCTTGTGATCATACATAAACACCTTTGACTCCTAATGGAAATAGTGTCTGGATTCTTACTTTTCATACCTTTAAAATCCTCAGAGAGGCTGTTTTATGCATCTTGATTCTTATAGGAAATGGTAATGCTAAAGTTTACTAGTAAAATTCATCTTCAGTACAGTTGTTTATCTGATCTATGCATTCATTAATAAAGAGTCCCTGCTGTTGTTGGCTCCAGCACAACTTAATTAATTACTGTTTGAAATATGGATGTGGTAAATGATCCAACTTAGTGAAACAGGAGAACAGCTGTTACCTTCTTTCATGTTTGGAGTCACTGGTTTTTCTCCTTATTTGTGTGTGCCATCCCCTTTTTCATCTTATGACAGTAATTCCGTAAATTCTGGACTCAGATTCATCTATAAACCCTGATCCCTGTTTTGTTTTCCCACTGTGTCATCTTGTTCTCCTCTGTACTCACCGTTTTATCATCTCATTTTACAAACCATCCATTATTGTCTCTCCCTCTTTTCTCTGTCATAGATTTTCGGAATCCTGATATCCTTTTTCTTTCCAGTTCCTTTCTTCAGTCATTCTGTGATCCTGAAGGCCAAATAAATTTTTTGCTACCGCACTGGAGAAACTACTACTTTTGCCATCTTTCCTTGTGATGTATTTTTCTAGTGGCGTGTGCCTATGTGGTTTCTCAAAACAACACTACAGAATTCATTAAAAGTTTTTCCTAGAAATTCCATTTTCCCTATTAGCACTGCTGCTGTGTTCTCTGGTCAATTACGGCACTAAACGGGTTTTTGCTTCTCTGTTTACCTTTCCCTGCCCCTTCTTTCTTTTTTCGTTTTGCTGGCTAGAAGAGACAGTGACAACTAATTTTCCAGTAACACCTCGAATTGCTGCAGGGTTTGCTGTCAGCTACAGGCAACAGTGTTCCTCTGCAATCAAGTGCTGTGGAGAGGGAAGGGAGACAATTTAGTTCTGCACCCACAAATGCTATCGGTTACAATATCCTCAGTATCTTTCCCATGAATGGCCTGGCATCTTAAGCTGTGGTGTTCTCTCACTTGATTTGTTTTGTACTCAGATATTTTTTTTGGAGAATTTTCCCTTAGAGGCTTTTTTTTTGTTTGTTAAGCAGTGGTCTAGTCGGCCCTGCCCTGAGCAGGGGGGATGAATTCTGATGTCCAGAGGCCCCTTCCAACCTCAGCTATTCTCTGTAGAGTACAAGAGAAACAGTAACGGAGAACAAAGAAATGGATATGGAAAACACCATGTGTTCACTGAAAGAAATATCATGAAGAACTAACAAATGTCACTGCAGAAGCAATTTAACCTACTTCCCTCAGCACAGAAGATGTAAATCCCAATTGCAGTATGTCAGAGGAACTAGAACACCTAGCTGTATACATCATATTTGGCTTTATTCTAAAATGAAGCTAGAGGACAAGTGGCGTTCTAACTCATTTATTTGTTGTTAGTTATGTGGTGTGCCATTTCGAATATGCTTTGGCAATATAGTTTCAATTATTTTAAGGGAAACACTAAAGTGAAAGAGTATGTTCACAAATATAAGCACAACGTAACTGCTTGGCATAACTCTTATGTATGAAGGCAGCTATTATTTTATTATTTCCAGAGAGGTTTTATGATTTCAGAACTGAATAGCCAGGGAGGACTTAGGAGTATTTATAGTATGTAGGACTGGAGAGACCTCCAAAAATAGACTACAGTTGTTTCTACTTTTAGAAATATAGAATGAAGAAGATTTTACATTCTCCATTTTAGAGACAGAAAACAGGAGTATTTCATGAAAAGAGAAGTTATGTATTTTCGTAACTTCTTTTTTGTTAAACAAAAGAGATCATGAGGTAGGGAAAATACTGAAAATATTCCAAATCTAGGACTGTTTCATTTTAAGGAGTGTGATTTTCTTTCTCAGACTACCCTTATAGAATCAGACATACACTTTTAAAAGCAAGCAAGTCTTGAAGCTATTTCCTTTTTGAAATGAGCTGTTGGATTACAAAAAAGACTTTATTTTCTTTATAGAAGTAGATGGAAGTCCCTTCATTTCACTTACATTCAATTTTGATTATCTTGGGCCACAGAGTAGGGGTTGAAGGAAAAGGAGTGGGAAGAAGAAAAAGAACAGAGAGAGAACTTTTTTTTTTGTCCAAAAAGTATTTGCTTCTGTCCCTAAGAACTAAGAAAACCCTTGTACTTAGGGAATTGAATAATGATTTATCAGTCTTATTACGTATAGAACTGAAAAAATTCATGGAAAGCTTGTGTGTTGGGTCCAGTCTACTTACTGGAAAGACATAAAGGAATGGTATCAATTGTTTTTTCTGTAGATATTTGGGGTCAGCTATTTAAAGGAATGAAACCAATTTTTGAAAGTCGAATTATATAATGTGTTATTAACATCTATTGCTCATCTTTGCACCTTATGGTAAGTGTCCCTTTTCTAATTGCTGCCTTGGTAACTTTTTTCCTACCTCTTACATGGTACACTTCTTCGTACGAGTTGTAGCAGTTTCATTACTTCCAAAGAGACTTTATTTCAGTTTGACCCTGGCAGATGAAGTCATGGCTCTATCACAGGGCTAGAAGATAACATACAAGGAGATTTTTTAGGGTGGTTGTTCTGGCCGATGAGCGTGCATGTGTTATTGCCCCTTTGTCAGAGATGACCACTCTGACACCCAAATCATTATAACAGTACATGTATTTATGTTGCTAGTTTGACAAATCTGTATTCATTGTCAGTCAAGATCAACATGAATTTTTCCATGGGAAAGAAATACTAGGGTTATGTCAGGATAATATATTAAGATATCCACAGATCTGTTACCCTAATACAGGCAAAATCCGCATGGCAAAACAGGGGAATCGTAAATAGACATTATATAGTCATATCGGGTAGTAATTTATTTTTAATCAGTATTTGGATATCAGAGTTTTGGGCTAACTGAAAAAGTACCGGCAGTTCCTTGTGTACTTCTATTGTTAGCAGCAGGGTGACAGATTACAGTGAGGATAGCTAATTCTTGTCATTTGCTCCAGCGCAGGCAAAGGTACACTAGAGAAAGAAAAATAGTACTTGTATATGACAACAAGTGAGAAAAGTCTGTGTCTACCAGGTGCTGCAATGATGCATGGACACTTTTGTGTGCTGACAAATACCATAGTGCTAGTAAAGAATTGCCTCAAAGTTTTGCTGTGTTTTTCATCTGCTTTCCCCACCCCGCAGCATACAGAAAACTAGTATGTCACGATATTCAAGCTATTTCACAGATAGAAATGATGTAGACTCAGAGACCAAAGCTATACAATTCACTGCAACCTTTTCAGATGTCTGTTATCAAACACTTCAGAATAGTTAAAACTAAATAGTTAAAACTATGTATTTCACAAGGCTTTTTTTTTTTTTTTTTTGATTAAAGAATACAATCATGGCTTTGGGAGACTGGCACAACAATTTCTGGAAGTCAATTAATTTGGCTGATTCTTAATAAAGCTGTTAAAGCTTTGTGTACAGTGAAATTTAGTGATCTGGGTACTTCTAACTAAAGCAAGGAGATTTCTTCTGCCCGGAGTGGTTATGGAGAGCCACTTGACTGCATCTATTTTGGAATATCTTGGACATGTTACGTGGCATCTTGTATTGCCGAACATACAGCTAACCAAGCCACTCGCAGCAGAATGCAGTTATGATTGAATGTGATTGTAGCAGAAGTTTGGGAGTTCATAAATGGGTATTATAAACAGATTACTTGTGTTGAAACTAGCTCCTTTGTATTGAGCGCAGTGAACTCACATTTCAAGAGACTCAGTTTTTTAACCAAATGCCTTATAATTTCTATAATAAAAGACTTCAAAAAGGAGAGATTAAAAAAGTAAATAAGATGGAAATAATATAAATAAGTTTTGACCTCTTAAATTACTAACCTTCAAAGCTAATGCTGGAGAAGCACAGTATTATTAGCAACAAAAAGAATTTGCTTTGCCCTTTTAAAATTACCATAAACCGATTGACTGAGATGGAATGATGTTAATATTTAAGAAGTAGGACGCTAGATTCTATTATCTCAGAAACTCTGTCACCTGGTAGACTCTGCAGTCCTGTTATCTAATTATTGTCCTTAAATTGCGTTAGCGTGCCAGCAATTTGTCTGCTGTTGGAAAAGTAATTGACATTTGGGTTTCTGCTTTGTATTTGGGTGACTCACTGGCTGGTTCCAAAGAGTCCTCTTCTGTCAAAGCAGCTTTGCTGAATTTTACCTAAAAGAAAAGAGAAAGTCTGTGTTTTAGAAGATGTCACTTACATAGTGCTCTTGTAAGCTGGTATTAAAATTCAGGTTATATATCAAGGCTAACTGTCAACTGAAAAGAGGAAAAAAAAAGTGAAAAATTAGTAAATGACACTTCTGACTTTAGACTGCACCGAAGCTAGTTTACGCTCTCACCAAGTGTGCAAGCAGTCAGATGCTGACAGAAAGAGCCAGAGTCAGTGCTGCGATGGTGTGGGTGGAGGGGGGCTGCTTGTCTCCTGGCGTTGGCTGTGCTCGCATGGCCTGCGGCAGCTGTTTGCGCAGGGGGTGGAGATGGTCCCACGCGTAGGAGCCACCTCTGCCACGCTGGGGCCCGGGCCCGTCCCAAGGGTGCTGCAGGGCTCTCCCGCAGCGGGCGGAGAGACTGCGCGGGGGGGTTGCTGGGCGCACACATGCTGCTGCGGTCTCTGCCTCTGCCCAGGGGGGCGAGCACCAGGGTACTGTAAAGACTGCTGTGGGAGAACTGGTGCTGGCCTTGCCTTGGGTTGCCAGCTGGTTAGGTGATTTTCGCTAACTTCGTCTGGCTTTCTGAATCCGTTTCTGAGGCAAGTGGCCTACTTTGTTTTCTTTTGCTTTAATTTTTTTTTCTTTAATATTTGTGTATTATTATTAAAATAAAAATTAATTAGATTTCAAATAATATTTTTTCTAACTAAAATACATAGTCTTTCTCCTGATGTTCTGTAGTAATTATAGTTTCCTGTTTTTTAGCATTAGGAGGAAGAGTGCTTCCGAACTCTTTTCGTACAATTTCTTTGATTAAAATTTAAAGGATGGCTATTATTCCATGTAGCCTGGATAAGGGAAGAGCAGGCTATGTGTCACCGATCACATTGAACTGAGTATGTTTCCATGTCTCTGCAAAGGGCTTGGTTCATGGCTGGGTACAGTTAAATGCTTGAAACTTTCCAGAGTAATGTAATTTGGGATCTAAAGTTGATTAGAGATGCATGATTACAAAATGCACATCATAATTTATATGACAACTGGAATTACATTTAAAAGATATTTTAAATTACCATGAGGAATGTAGTTGTCTAGTGGTGGTGATAATTTTGCTAATATAATTTGTTTAGAGACTTTTCAGTTCATGTTTAAAAACAAGAAAATGTTAAATCTCTTAAATTTTTTTTTCACAGGGCTATTGCATAAACTAAAATTTAATTCTTGAACATATAAGGTTGGTAACATCAATATAATCCAAATGAACCATTTAGGAATGTTGCCTAAAACTAAAAACCTCATCTGAATTTCTTTTTTCTTTCTTCTGTAACTTTTGAAAAAGATTCGGAGCACTGATTGCGCATCTTTAGAGGTCTCTGCCAACGCGTCTTTGAAATATTGCATCTTCCAGTGACAAGACTCAGGATTGTCTCTCCTCTTGATGGCTTACATAATATAGTTATCTCTTTTCAACCATTATTAAGAAATTGTTAAGGGCCTTTGCAGACCACGTTGCTCGGTGGACTACTTTGCATAAAGCACACTGCATCTCTTCCATCTCAAAAAAAAATAATTAAGGGAGCCTATAGAAGACTGTACGTGAGCTTGATAAAATTATTAAGGTATCAAAAGGTTTCTGCAATCATTTGTGACAGTGTAGTTTTCCATTGAAAAGTGTGTTTGGAAAACAAGCAGTTTGTCCAAAAATACTGGAAAAGGAAGCAAGTTTTTAAAAAAAGCTTGAGTTGATTCTGTGGCCAAGGTGGTAATGCAGTGAAAGTTTGTACAGTGGGAATGGCAACATCTATGATAAAGAAATTCTGAAAATTAAGTATTTCAGAGGACCAATTAATGCCTGTGTACTGTACTTTACATGAATAACATGCTACTGTAACAAAACACCAAAGCTGTGATCTGAGAGCATCTGCAAAGTGCCAGTCAATCTGTTCTACTTCTGGGCTGTTTTTTCTTCATCTGAGATTACTCTGAGGCTATCACTTTTCGGAAAAGTAATATTGTATTAATAATTGTTAATAATGATGAATTTTAAAGATTCTGAAATGTCATAATTTGAGAGAGAGCGTGAAAGAGAGTGAGACTGCATTCTAATTGATCGGGGGTATTCGGAGCTAACGTCTTCTATTGTTTTATGGACTGTTAAGTTGTACTCAGGGGAGGTGACTTGCAGTGGGGTCACGCTGGCATAACACTGGGAGGCTCCCGAGTCCAATGCTAAGCATTATTTTGCTTGAAAATTCTAATAGCACCAATAATGAGGCACCTTTACTGTGAAATCAGGAAAAGAAAAATCACCTTTTTGCCCCGAAGCACGGTGTGTTTGGAAGGTCGGAGCCGTACCTGGTGGCAGAGAGCTGCCCGGTGGTAACAGCGTAATCCAGAGTTCCTGGCACGTAGCAGAAGTGTGAGGTTTCAGTAGGACAAAGGACACTGCAGGAGAAACAGTGATTTCTTTGCTTTAGGATTCTTGCTTACAGTGCTGTTAAGAAAGTTAGGTAAGGCCAGGCTTTTAAAGAGCTCAGGACCAGAATTTCATATTCTCAGCCTACACAGCAGCTGCTAGATTTTCAAAATAGCTCCACTCCTAGCAGCTCCTGTTCTGCAAGGCACGGAGCTCTGGGGAAAGTCTGGCTCTCATTTGGGTGCCAAAACGAGATCTGAACTCTCATGAAAATCTGACTCTCATCGAAGTCTGTGAGTACGCTGATTTCTTGGGGAAAAAGAAATAAATAAAAATCCATGAAGTGGAGATGAAAATTAGATTATAGCAGTATATTTATTAATTTAGCAATTAATTTCTTGGCATGATTATGATAGCACTCTGATAACCAGAAGTCTTATTCTCTAACTAGTTGTTAGAGAACTACATATACTGAAAATGAAGGATGACCTGTGTAATTATTTCTAATGGATTCCTCTCTCTCTTTAACATCACTTCTCTTTACATTTTCTGGTGCTTGTTTTTTGGGGCACACAGAACGATGATTGTATGGAGGTTTCCTCTAAAGCTGATTTCAGACAGGAACAACTGTCTATAGAATGTAAATGTATGTTTAATGTGGCTGTGATGCCAACAACAGATGCAAAAAATTCTAGTTTAGATGTATACTCCTTGAAGGTCAGTTGTCTCCTAAGCCTTTTAAATAGAAAAAATTGACCTTTGGTAGATGAGAAGAGGGAAATTTCCTCCAACGGTGGCTACAGTGAAACTGGAAGAAAGGGAACTGCTAGAAAAACTTGTACCTTCACAATATTTACATAGTTAAAGTATAAAATGTTACACCAGTGTTTTGTCTGGATCGGAGTTGGTTTTCAGTAATGTGTGGGGATTTGTAACTATGTTTAACAACATAGATAACAGCAGAAAGGGAAAGTAGCTTCTGGCTTTAGAGACATCTCAGAAATGTGCTTCTCATATGTAAGAACATTGTCTTACAATCTAAATTTAAACGTTGCTTGTTTCCACATGTAGTCCCTGCGCCATTGCTGTGAGCTGTACTATGGCATTATTTCCTTGGAGATAATGGATTCCGGTGATTTATGTGGTACAAAATTAGAAATTAGATCTTACTTTGGATGTTGCTTCTGAGAATTCCCAGTCTGTGTCTCTTTAATGCTATACTTTGTCTAGCAACCACAGTTTATCAATACATATTTTATCATCCAATGTCTTGCAATACATATGCAATAAATGTATATATGCAGATATCAGTGCACATCTATGCATGGATGGTATAAACATCTCTGGGTGTAGAACATAGATGTCGCTGTCTGCCTTATCTCATCTGTCTTGGTGCAATAGTTCAAAGTTTTCCTCAAAAGCTTGAAGTTCTTGAAATCTCATTCATATTTGAGGATATTTTGCAAAGTACTTACACATCACTTACTGAATCTGTGAAACGCTTCCTGAAATAAGAAAGCTGTGCACTCAGGAAACCATAAATACACCAGGAGCGCTAATATACTTTCCAAACAATATTTATAAAGGTTGAGAAAAAGTTCACTACCCTCAAGCAAACAAATAGTTTTTTCCCTTTTGTAGCATCTCTCCTCAAATAAATATACCGAGAAAGCAAATTCTGCAGCAGATACACGAGCCAACAAATGAATTTTAATGCCAACTTTTCAGTTGAGTTGTGTTTTTCCGTTTTTAGCATTAGCTCCATTAACGTATGTGTGTATATAGTTCATAGTATGTCATTGTATGTACATTTTGTTCTGTATATTGGGCTCTTTATAAAGAAAAGAAAGAATGCAGCTCAGCATAATGTCTTATTTCATCCTATTTCAAAACTCATCTTTGGGTGTGTGTGAAATTTCTTGGTACTTTTCCGCCTATGAATTTGTAGGCATTTAGGAAGGCTAAGCTGTAGTTTTCCTGCATTTATGCAGTCAGAGTAAGCCCTGTATTAGCTTTGTTTCGTAAATGAAAAGATTACATCATCTTTGGCCGGTTGCAGAAGTGTCTTTGCATCCACAGTTTATCTACTTCTGCTGCAAGAAACAGTAGCTCTGTTCGCAGCGCTCTGATAAGGCGTTGCCGTGAGTCCCAGGGTAAGCTGCCGATTCTGCGGCGGCCCCTGTGCGACGTGCCCTGAACCCCTCCCCTCTCCACCTGCGAAACCTCCTGCGAGCATTGCTAGACAGACGAAGGTAGGGAACAACAACGACAGCATTGAAAATGCAGTCTCGGCGTGAATGGCTTGGAGCTTTGCTGAACTGAGCCCAAGCCTGACTTCGAGATTTTGTGGAGTTGAAGACCAAATTTCCCGTGACACTATCTGTAGAGGAATTTAGAAAATATGTAACTTCCTTTTCTCTTTTTCCCCAATTATTTTTAAAGGCAGTAGTGGCATTGTTTTGCCTTTTACACAGACTTACTCATGCAAAATGAATATTTTCTTAGGATAAGTGCCCGAAGGCAAAAATCATTATCTTTGAATTGAACTGTTTAAAGAAAGTCACCTTGGAAATGCATTTATTTACAAAAGTTTTATGTCTGTAGCTATGCATGAGTTGACATCTAAATGGAGCAAGGAGTTGCTAACACAGTATTCCAGTTGTTGAGCTGCACTCTAGAAAACTGTAGGCAGCTTGTTCAATGGAATTAACAAACAAAAATGTAAAAATAAATGAAACATTGTCTGCCAGAATTAAAAGATGCAAACAATTTTTCAGGTATGGATCTTAGGACAAGTTGTATAGCTTAACTTGAAGACTAAAATCAGAAAGACCTACTTTTTGTATAATAGGCATGCAGGTGTCTTGGAATGTGCTTGATGGCTAAGTAGTGAGCACCACAGTGGTGTTTTCTGGGTGCTGCGGCATGCTGGTAAGTCTTTGGGAGGTTTCATGGTTGAAGTGGGGTGGTACTCTTCAGTCTTCTGAGACATCAGGGTGCAAGTTACTGGTGCTCTTCACAGTCTATCCAAAAACTTCTTCATGGCTCTGAATAAAATTTGAAAGAGAATAAGATGAAAATTAAGAATAATAATAAAAATATTTTGCATATATTGCAAATATGTTTTATTCCTTATCCTGTTGTCTTTACTCATGCAATTTTTGAAAGCATTTACCTTTCAGCCATGTTGGCTTTACATAATTGAGATCCACCCAAGAATTGAATTGCCTGTAGGTCAAACAGGAGTTAGAATGGGAAGTTGGGTGAAATTTTCCTGGGAATACTCTTGCCTTGCGTTTAGCATGCAGGAAGATCACAGCTGAAAGATGGCTTAGCACGAAGAAGGGGACCTGGAATTTCACTGACAGATGCTTTCGTCGAAGGAAACAGGTGAACCTAGTGCAGTACAGCCTGTGCATTTTGCATCTCAGCAGAGAGAGGAACCAGGGAAGAGAAAATGGAGGCCTGGAGTTTTGGAAGGCAGGCTGAAAAAATTAGCTGAATCCCCAGCATGTTGATGGGTGGGCTGCCAGTCCTGATTCTCTGGGGAGAACGTTTGTGCCCCACTCTCAGGAACTTGTCTCTGTTGCCAGAATAGATTAGTCCTGATTGTGGGAGGCGAGGGGGCTCCTCTCAGAGCTGTGGTCATGCTCATAGTGTAACAAAACTTTTGATGGGCACCAAAAAATAAAAAAGGAAATACTTGCCTTGATGTAGAAATGATGGGGCTGTATGGAGATGTCAGTGGGAAATGCACACCCTTTTCAGTTAGCCTCTGCACACTCGGGGCTGGAAATCATAAAGACTTTTCAGTCCTTTGTTGGTTTTTTCTCCAGACCTGATATGTGAGGGGGTTCTTGTTTTAATGTACCTTCTACTGACAATTCCCCTGCCTCACGGCCTCACACCTTTGCTCTCTTTGAGACTCTCTGTTCCTTTGCCAGCGATGCTTGGGCTGATCAACTTGAGGGAGTTTTGGCCAGGTTGGATTAGAGAGTAATCCATGTTTTGTTGATTTCTCCCAGTGATTTAGGACATTGGATGTTCTTTTTCATTTGTCATTTCATTGTAAACTAGCGGAGAGCCTCCTGGAGTGCTGAAGTGGAACATAATCCTCATTTTTGCCAGCACATCTCTTGGGGAGTTAGTCTGTGTTTGTGTTTCATGTAGCTTCTGCAACTCGGAAATCTCAGGCACTTCACAGACTTTAATGAGCTGAGCCTCCCAACTCTGCGGTTACGTGAAGGAGGATCTGTTGTTCCGATTTTATACATGGAAAGAAAAGCATAGAGATATTAAGTGATGTGCACAAGGTTGCTTGACAATGTAGTGACTGACCTGAGACTAAAGCGGTGGACCTAATTTGGCTTTTTTTGCTTGAAGTGATAGACTCTTATGAATTCTCTTTCAAAATCGTGTTCAAAATTTACCAGGTTCAGGCTTTTGGCTAGAGACTCTTAAGAATGTAAGTTAACTTCCTACCCTGAAGCGCTTACAGTCTGAGAGTGGAAAATAGAAAGGGCACAGAAGCACAGGGAAATCATTACCTGCCTGAAGTCACACACAGCTGCTGGCAAAAGAATGAAATATTAACCATTTTTCAAAATAACTTCCTTAATATAATTTTTGCTGGATATTTCCACACTCCTTGTTTGTCTGATAGTTCAAAGATTTTTTTTTTTTTCTGTGTTTCAGTAGTTTTGTAAAAGAGACTTGTTTAATGGGAAGGGCTTAGTTGGAAGCTCATTTTAAACATGGCTTAATAGGATCAAGAGTATATTTCAAGATTTACAAATATTAAAATCGGAACTGTTCATTTTGGCTGTCCGCTGGGCCGGGAAGGGGCTGCATACACATGCCTGTTGGGGATAGCGGTAGAACGCTGAGGATGAACTTTTACGTTCCTCTGGGTTTTCGGAGATCTATAAATAAACATCTATGTGATACAATCAATGTTGGTTTCGTAATAAGCTTCAATGTTCTGATTTATTTTTTTTCTTTTACTATATGGCATAGTCCCCATTAACTAGCCAACAAGAACATAGCACTGAAGTAAAAACTGTCCTCAGCTTCATATTAAGACCAGCTTAGGTATGTGGCATGTTGGTATTACTTGCCTTGATAATTTTTTGAAAGGAAGAGCTCTGAGGGTGGGGGTTTTTTTTGAGACTGAAATTTGTTTCCCAATAGTTACATAAAATAGCCATGTATTTTCATACCTGTTTAATGCCAGATACTTGAAAGAATTTTATTTTTTTTGTTTTTCCCACGAACAAAATTAGATTTCAGGTCTGTGAAGACTGAAATGGAAAACTGAGTTTTTAGAAATCCTGATGGCTGAGAAGGCAGCTAATGGCAGAAATAGCTGGCTTGCCTTGGTGGGCGCAGGGTCTTAGGAAAGGGAGGAGTTCTGCACCCCAGGGGCTGCTGACCCTGTGCCAGTAGCGGCAGTAGGTATTCAAGCTCAGTCCCTGGTGGCTATCTGAGAAGGAATGCGAGGTTGCTGAAATTCATAGTTGAAAATGCTGGGATAAAATTTGATATCCAGAGCCTCATTTGGTAACTTTCTCTGAAATTGTTCTGATTCACGCAGCATGAGGAAAAAGAAACTTTCTAGTCTGAATAAATGGATGAGAAGGTGGCAGAAAAACTTCAAATATAGACTTTTCTGGAACAAAAATAATCTATTTTCATTACAGTTATGATACTGATGTCGTTTTGTATTCAAAGGGAGAATATAGGCCTTGATTGCTGCTTGAATTTGACACAGCTAAGGCTATAGTCCTCTGATTGCATCATGCCTTAGCCGGGGCTCCGAAAGCTGTGTTAATTCCCAAATAATATCAAAGAAAAATTCTAGATGGTGATCAAGTATAATATGTGGGAGTCTTCTTTAGGAAAGAGATTGATAAAAGCAACAGCTAAATACTGAATATGGAAATTACATCTATTTCTGATCACGAGGGGAAGACTTTTTTTTCTTCAGTCTGTAACTGTGGGAATTCAAAGCTTAAGCAAAAGAAGGCAGAGCTGCAATCTGTTCAGAGGAATGTCATAAAAAGCCAAGCTTGCATACTGACCAAGCAACTACCACCAAAAAACATACAGAAAAGATATCATCATTCTCTTTGTACTAGATGGCGGGTGGAAATAATGTATTTTGTAATATCAGTGCCATTTTGTTACTTTCAGCACTGTTTTCCATATCCTAGGCTAATAAAGCTGTTCTTTTTAAAAAAAAAAAAGAATTACTGAGGACCAAAGTGGTGATTTCGCATGGGCTGCAGAATAATTTGAACTGGTAAGGAAGGATTGCACCCAAATTTTTTGTTCATGTCTTCAGGAACGGGAATTGCTGTGTGGCTTGTTTCCAGTGGTGCCCAGGGGAGGCCTTGGGGTAGACCGTGAGGTCACCTGGCAGGTTTGAAAGGCTTGTTTGTGGAATTAGAGTTGGGATGTGAAAAATGGCTCGGTGAAGAAATGGTACCTATTCTGGATTATAAGAGAAATTTCTTGTTTCCTTTTTAGTAATGGCCCCAAATGCGAGTGAAATACTTCAGCCTGTTCTCAGATGACGGCTCTCTTGGGATGGAAGAGCCTTTATACCTGGTATTATCTTTGTGAAATATCAAGTAGGAGAAGGAGAGCAAGCAAGAACGCACGTGTTAGTGTGTGCGTGCGTCTGCGTTTGGAGTAGCCACTTGCAAAGCATTCTTGGGTTACGCCGGAGGGAGGGCCGGGCGGGTGTGGGGAGTCGCTGGGGGCTGGGAGAGCTGGGTTTGCTGGTGTGCTCAGGGAACGGGTACTGCCCGGAAAGGACAGAGAAGGAATCTTCTTTTGTAAATAAAAAGAAAAATGCAGTTTATGCATTGAGTAGGGGTAAAAATAGCATAAAAAGAGAAAAAAGTGATATCATGTACTTTATTTTTTATAATGCTTAGTACTGAAAGTTTTTTTTTTCCCTACAGTAGTAAAAAAGTGTGACTTACATTTGCGTGCTCTCTCTATACAATCTCAAAGACATGGTGTATTTGAAAATGGCTATGTTAACAACTCTTAGACAAGCAGAAATGCAGGTTTTTAATGTGTGGTTTTAGTTCTTTATACCCTTGTGCCAGTTCCGTTCATCGACATATGTTCAGGTGGGATCTGCCTATCAGTTACATATTCAAAGACTGTAATTAAAAGTTTGTGAAGTTTTGTAATGGATATATAAACCACTTTTTAATTTTTTAATGCTGCAGCCAATAGGTCTAGGTTTGTTTGACCTTCTTCTTGGATAGGTGTCGGGTAGGAATTCTTCCTCCCATTTTCAAAACATTTTAATCTTACATGAAGTACTCATTTAAGAAGAACAAAATTGACCGTAATTCTGAACATTTGGCTTTATAAGTTGCTTGCAGTATTTTAGTAGTATGGGAGCTATTTAAGGTGAAATAAAAATATTACTGGCCACTATTTACCCGGAGTGCACCTTGCTTTTGGTCACTGTGTAGCTGTTCAAATAAAATAGATCTGACTGTAAAAGAATACAATGTTATTTCATAAGTCTTCCAACAAACATACTAAACTAAAGAGGTTACAGAAGAAATAAGTTTGCTTTCTGGCCTTAATGTATGGCTTTAATTTTTTTCTTTCTTCCCTCTTTCCAGTTTGGGTCAAGGCTAAAAAGTGACCTTACCTAGGATTTGTCTTCTTTCAGGGGGTCAGGGCTGACCATTTATTATTGTTTTGATCGTAATTTTTTGTAGTTGAAATTAGTTCTTAATTTAATGCTGCGTTCTTTACTCAGATGCTCTTTAATGTGCAGAATGGAAACTGTAGCTTCTGCCTCGTACTCCTGAAATGCATTGGCTAATAGTTTTCTGCAGGTGTGCTTCTCTGACCACATCCTCTTATTATCTTCCCTACCTTATCACCACCTTGCTGAAGCATTATTATACTAAAACTATGTATTTGTAATATATTACTAGGAAAACTTTTCAAGCTTCTTCAGAGCTTTAAAAACCCGTGCCTTTGAAGTACTTCTGCCACAGGAGATTTAATGAAGCTAAACAGAACAAGGAACGTGATTCCTTTAAACAGCAGCGTTTCTTGACAGAACGAAAAGATTAATGGATGAAGTCCCTGGGAGGCCATGGAAGTTTTCCTATTAATTGTAATGATTTTGTATAGAAACCACAGAAAGAGAAGAAATAAGAGCAATAATGAATAAAGTTCGGTATATAAATGGTTGCTAGTAAGAGTTTTATGAAAAATTCTTTGTTTTCAGTAGCAAAGGAGTTGTGAAAGGATGGATGATCTCGTGGCAAACAGCACGGTGCAGGCTCGTAGTGGAAGTGGTACTTTTCTGAATGACCATAATACTATTACAAACAGACCCTATAAAATTTGAGTTGATGCAAGTAATTTGGAGCAGTATTGCATTATACCAGTGAAGAAGTGTAGCAGAACTTAGGGTTTTTATTTCTTAGAAATACCAGTATATTAATCCAGCAATATGAAAAAATGCTTTGTGTGAGAAAACCATACTGGACTTTTTCAGGTGATGCTTTTGTGATTGAGATTTAACAAATGCGTTGAGAATTTTTGCATTACTGGTTTATTGATATAGAATATACCAAAAAGTGTTTTTCCTCAACTATGACTAACTTGTATAATTATAATTAGGAAAATAAAACTAAATGTTTTTTTAAGATGGTGTAACTGTTAATTATAGCTTGGCTCTTTACATCAGAGAATGAGCTCTGTTTACCTGTTTGTTGACTAATATTAGAAAAAACTGATGATCAGTACTGTTTAATTAACTGCTACTAATTGCTTTTAGTGTATCTAAAAGATAATAGATGTTTCCTGCCTAGTTTTCCAAGCAGTGCAGTTCACTGTGTTTTAGTGGAGTCAGTATGGCTCACATGGCACATGACGTGCCACAGAACAAGCAGTTCACAGCAATTTGCTGCATTTCATATGTATGGTGTATGTTTTGTGTCTAACATGATACTGACTGACCTTCCAGAGATGGTAATGCTTAAATAAACATAACAAAATGGGTAAGCCTATACTATAGCTTTTCTAGTATTGTAATCTCTTTTGGCCAGTGGTGAAGTTAATAACATGTCATTATCACAGGATTATTCTGTGCTCTTTGGTAATGAGCGAGGGAAAAACGTAAAATCTATCAGCCAGAACCATGAACCAGGTGTTTAGTCTTTGCCCAGTGGTTTGCCATCCAGGTGCTGAAAGATGAAATGCTATGTTTAAAATTCTAATTTTAAAAGTTTTATTGTTATTTAACTTGCAGAGCAATTGCACTGATTTCAGTACACTTTGAGGGTCAAGAGCAGCTCTGAAAACTGAGGCTGCTGCTTAGGAGCCCAAAATACAGACTTAAAACTCTGCTAAGAATGTAATTTTGAAACTTTCGGTCAAAGATTTTAATTATCAATCAACCACCTGAATAGTTACTCCAGGGTCCCTGAGAGTGCATGAGACTACAAACAATTTGAATTTAGGAGACAAAATATAATTTATAATTCCTGTGTATCGAATAAGGCCTAACCATTATGAGCTGTTTCCGAAGATACTTGTACTTGGAAAATGTGGTTGCGATTAATAAATAACTCCAGACTGCTTTTAATGTAACAGTAGACTGTGCTATAAACAGGAATGGGAAAAAATGATTACATTTAATAGAGTTAGCAGCTGTAAGGGGGCCATTATATTAAGTGACTTAATGAATACTGATCTTGAAGCAATAAATCAAAATGCAAACAATCTACTCTAATCAAGTAAGCAGAATATTTCAGATACTTAAATTATATTAAATGAACACTTCAATCAAGGTATGTACCTGCACATGTTCTTATGTTTAATCTAGTTATTGTTTGTGTAACATCACGTTTAGGTTGTATGTTTAATGCAGGCTTACTCTTTTCTTTTCTGCATTTTCTGTTGGGTTGTTGGTTGGTTTTTTTGGTCTATTTGCTTTAAGTAAAGAAATTGCTTGTAGCATAATTAATAGTCCATGTGAAATCCTGTCCTGGTACTGAAGGGTTCTCTAAAGAATGATCAACAACAAGGTTATTGTGAAGGCTATGGCAACAGTTTCTTCAGGTAGGGGTAGCTCTGTCTTGGTATCTGCATTTACAAGTTTATTTAGGGGTGTTTGTGTATCTATGGATGTGTATATATACATACGTGCCTATATATGTCTGTGTGTATGTGTGCATGTGCGTACATGCACAGGTAATGTCAGTCGCTACCCACTAGCGAAGAAATCAAAAATAAAAAAGTTACAGTACCATCATTTTCTGGGGAACCAGTAGCTGTTCTACCATTGTAAATACATAATATGGAAATTAAAAGGAAATTACATTTTGTATGCTGAGATTCTAATCCTGGAGTCTCTTGCAGGATCGTGGAAGTGTTCTTTCACGGCCCAAATGCAGCTGGACCAGTTCAGGTCTTGAGCCCACAGACATTCATATGCATACACAGAGGTATAGTTTCTGGAGACTATTTACTATGCAAAATCATCAGTACTTGCCTCTGCCTTTGCAAGGTGCTGGTCTTAGCTTGTTTAGTAATTATTTGTATACTTTAGCTTTTTCGTGTTTATTTCAGTTTGCACAACTGTTTCAACTTCATCAAGATTTACAATATATTTAGTTTATTTAGTTGCAAACCTGCAAGCCAGAGGGAGATGATGTGTATAGGGGCATTTCTGAGCCAGGCTTGCATTGCCTGAAAATCCATCACTGAAGAACCAATAGATACCTTGTGTATTTTCTCAGTTTATACTTAGTTTTGTTTATGTTTTCTTTTTAGAAGTGGAAAATAATACCTGTGAGGCTTCTATAGCTGATTAAAGTATTCAGAGGTCCTCAGTGTTTGACTCTTCCCTTTATTTTGGGAATAGATTGATGTTTTTTGCCTCATGAATCATTCAGCCCTGCTCCTGGTGTCTCTAGTTTTGTCTGGGATCAGAACATGCAGTTGACCTGCTTCTTGATAGCTCCACAACAGCAAACTTGAGTCGTAACAGCAGAAGTGGAAAAAAATAAAGAGCTATCTCAGTTTTGTAGGCTGCTTGTCAAAGCTGTGAGTAGAAGGTGAAGGTCTGCATTGTCTGCTGGCAGAGTAAGGAGGATGGAAATGTATTCATTTTGATGGTAACTGTAAGAGATGGACAGTCTTCGGATTATCAGCAGAACAGAAGGTGATATTATAGCTGCAAGGTGCAATTATACCATGCAACTATAGAGTCTGGCTTTTTAGAACCTGCAAGATGTGAGCAGGCATCAGGAAGAAATGCAGTACAGCTATTTCTGGATTAGGCAAGCACAGGTCTTATGCTTGAGCTGCTGACGAGTGCCTACCAATGTCTTGGCTGGGTGGGTCTGCGGAGATGCCTTTTTGTTGGTCTAACGGTAGAAATAGATTGTACCAAATGAAACTGGTACAACCCTTGTAATTTACCATGGCTGTCCCTAGTTGCAAGACACTTTAATGAAGTGCCCCAGTGTAGGTGTGAGGACAGATGTCAAGGGTTTCATATTTAGTTAAACAACACCTTGAAGAAAATAGTGAAGCAGTACTGAACTAGTTTTCCTGTGTGTCCAGCCCTACGCGTATTAAGAAACAGACAAGTGCAAGGAGACTTTAGACTTTCTGCTTTATCTTGAAAAATTTTTGTACCTGTGCTGTTGCTGTTGTTTCACTGTCAATGCACCACAGCACAAAGTCTGTCAGAGTTCAAGGGGTGTCTGGGTGACACTCTGAGTCATATGATTTAGTTTTAGGGAGTCCTGCAAGGAGCAGGGACTTGGGATCGATAATCCTTATAAGTCCCTTCCAACTTGAGATCTTCTATGATTCTAATTACACTATTTACGTCAAGGGTTCAGGGGACTGGCTGTGATTTAGCTCATACTTCCTAATTTCTGCTAAAAACTGGTAGATAATAACTTGGTTTTTCGAGCAGAATTGATCTTCAGTTGTCCAGACTGCAGCTGTGGTTAGCCTAACTTGGAGGCCATTAAAAGAGTATTTACTGAAATTGCCCCAATTTTTTAACTATCATTTGTAAGAAATAAAGGATTAAACTGTCAGTCACAAGTTCTAGTACTGTAGACTCTGAGAGTACCTTTAATGTCACCTCTAAACGTTGCGTAGTTCCACTGAAAAAGAACAAATGCTGCTTTACCGCTTTTAAAATGATGTTGCTGCAAAACCCAGAACAGGCTGTAAGCAGTTAACAGCGCAAGAAGAATTATTCATACTGAGACAATCAGTCTTTGTGCACTGACGTTGATGTTACTGTCGATTGACAGTGAGCTTTTCTAGTCAATCTATTGAATTACAGAAGGCCATGTTTCGGAAACTGTCATTAAAAGTGCCTCTGTTTTGTGAGAGCAGCACGTCCTTTATTCTCTCCTAATGGAATTCCCCATAACAGATGTGACAGGCCAGAAACTGAAAATGTTATCGTAGCAGGAAAAATAGGTTAAAGTGCCTTTATGTTTTTTAATCCTTTTATTCTTTCCAAATTAGAAGTTCACCTTAAAAAACAATACTTCAGTCACTTTGGTTGATACACTTTTATTATCTTTATGATCAGAAGTCACATTGTTTTCCAATGTGATCTTTCAACGGTGTTTCGGCAAAGCGAAGTTATCTGTTAATTTGAGTAATGCAGCAAAAATCTAATCACTTGGAAGCTAATACTGTGTCCTGTGCCACAAATGTTTACTGCTTTGCTGCTTGTCACAATGTAATGACTGGCATGATTAATTGTATAAATAATCCTGAGAAGGGCGAAGTCCTTTATGCCTATGGCCTCCTGCGCGTTTTCAGTGTTATCCTGGTAGAGATGATCACGTCCTAGACAGGTATGGACATGACATTATACCAGTCCATAAACTTCAGCTGATGCTGTGAACACCTGTCCGTTTCAAACTTGCAATCTCATGGCAAATCAATGCTAACTGAATATTACAAAATTTTTATTTGCATTCTGTTGATGTCTGTGCTGACTACTGCTGTGTTGTGTACCCATGGCGCTCTGTCTCTCAGTCCCTGCTCCGAGGCCAATGGACATAAATAATTGCTTTCAGTAAGATGGGATCCGTGTTAGTGATTTGTCCAACACATACACTTGATATTAAATTGTAGTTTTTAACTTGATGCTGTGTAGGGTGTCTTGTAAGACCTTTTTTCTGACTCTCTTGGAAGGATGGGTGAGGTGAAGAAATATGGAAGATTTGTCAGATCCATTGCGTTGCTGTAATTACTTGGCTGACTATTATTGAATGAGATTGTGAAGATGCGTTTTGGTATTTTATGCTTTTATGCTTTTGTATTTCCTAGTGGCTGAGTTGGAAACGGTGATGTGTGCTGAATTTTAATATTTGAAATAAAAAATCCTGCCCCTTCTCTGGCAACTTCTTTGTGAGTGTAGAGAGAGAAAGTCTTGGAGAAGGAGTACGTGGTCCTGAGTGAGGAATGCTTGCGTTCAGGTGGAGCTGTGTTAGAAAGGTTCCTTTTCTTCCTGACTCCTTAAGTCTAAGAAAATTCTGAGAATCAGGACAAGAGAAAGGCTATGCTTCTCAGAACAGAAATCGAGTACTGAATTTTTTTTAAAAAATAATTTCATTTTTATTTATTCATTTCATCCATCCATTCATTGATGAAAAACGCTATATTAAAAAGATAGCAAATTGAAAACTGAGATCCATGATCTTGTGGCATGATGGGAACTGATGCTGAACTTCAATCCCTGTGAATGCATGGCTTCTCAAGATTTTTACTCAAAACATTTCCCCTGAATAGTAAAGGAAAATCTGAATTTGCTGTGTGGAGTTTTTGTTTGTTCTGTTTGGCTCACAGTTTGCCTAATACATTGGAGGTGAGAGGAGTCTGTGTGCCTGGAAGAATACTGGTATGCTTTCATAAATTAAACAGTATCTGCTTTTTATATCATTATAAACCAAATACTTTTTATTGATTCTTATAAGCCCCAGAAGTTCTTTTCCTCTGAAGGAAACAGAACTTAAAGTCAATGAAAATATGTCATTTGTCAGTAAATATGTTTAATCCCCCTCTGCTTTTTTTTCTCCCCATTCTAGTATTTTTGGCCTGTGTAAAGTTGTAATACCCATTAGCCTGGCAGCAAATAGGGTAGTGGTTTCTCTCTAGATGTGTGAGAAGGTAGGAAACAACACAAACAGAAAAGCAGCTTGGAGCAATTAGGTGAGTTAGACCAGAATCAAGGGCTGCAAGCATCCTCCTCCAGGAACACATGCTTCCCGGGACAGGCTACAGGTTGAAAACATACCCCCGGAGGCTCTCACATCGGTTGTTATTCACCTGTGCATCCAAGCAGCTAATAAAAAATACTATTTATGGAAGAGACTCTGACAGCAGCAGTACATCAATAGACATGTTACCTTGGTGTAAACAACATCCTGAGCATACAATGTTAAATAATTTCAGTATTGCAAATAAAACTATTTATCTGGAAATTTAGCAGGTTTGCAGATTGGTGTCTCTACAAGGCACTGGAGAAACGATATCAAGCGACCCACATTATTCTAATACTGATTTTATTTTTAACTTAGCATAGAGGAATAAGAGGAGTTGAAAATGTTGCAGCTGCCGTATGCCTTTTCTCTCACCTTTTTGCTTGACATTATCAATTGTAGTATGAAAATTAAAAAATACATTTTCTCCACATATGGACCAGTTAAAATGATAGAAGTTGAAACTAGAATGATACTGTGATCACTGACTGGTTACCACTTTCTTAGTCTGAATTTTCGACTTACAGCTTGCTTAGGCTGCTTTTCAATTGCTCATCTAGTAGGGAAAGACCTCCTATCTCTTCTTCTCAGGATGTTTTTCCCTATAGTTCCTCAACAGAACTGCTGAGTTTTATGTGCAGTATCCATGGATGTATTAAAAGCCTGATGAGAGCATTTGAAAGTGCCAAGCACTTGCTGACAAATCCTAGAGGCTTGTTTTTTAATGTTTCTTAAACACACGTTGTACTTTTCCAAAAATTCCCTCAGCATCTTTGCTCTTTTGTTTGAGTTGCAGCTCCCTGCCTTTTTCTGGTACTAGGAAAACAGGTTATCTTTCAAAGTACTGGGGGCAATTCCTTTGGTCTGGATTATCAGCTTCCACCATATATGATAGACTTTCTGTATGCAATATTATGGATATCTGAGTTTTGGGGAATGAGGGTAGTTCTCTCATTTTGCTTTTTGTTTTAAACATTTCTTTTGTAAATGGTCTTGATAAGGTTGGATGGAGAGAAAATATTTCAGGAACTGTTAAAAATATCCAATTTGTGCAATGTGTAGGAGGTTACCAAACCTGCCAGTGCCAAGGTTGTGGCACGTACTTACAGCAGATGGGCGGCATGGTAACAGAAAGATAAGATACACAAGAGGACTGAAGTTTGTTTATTTGTACTCCAGTAGTTTCATACCTGCATTGTTTTGTGTGCAGGTGATGGACCACGTTGAGCTGCCTTGGAGGGTAGCTGTGGACTGGCTGCATTTGCTGTTAACATGGGGTTCTAGCTGGCCGTAGCTCCAAGGATAATACCTGTTCTGTGAATTGTTGTTGTCACCTGTGAAGCCTGCCTTTCTTTTTTCTTGAGTCCAAATATATTTCTTAATTTATTGATTCTGGTAATGTGGTTTGGTATATAAATTCAGTATTTTTTTGTATCTATGGGCACCTTTCTCCTAATATTTTCTAAGCCATTTTTTCTTTTGCTGATTGGTAGAGGTTGCAAAAATCACTGAGTTCTTACAAATTAAAATTATAGTTGGGCTGCAGCAGACCAGCTGCAAGATGAAGGTCTTTCCGGTGCCCTGGGGGAAAGGATGCACTGAAAACTAACTGGTCCTTGTTAGAACACCAGAAAATTCGACAGGATTGTGTCTTTACATATGTTTTTGAGGATAGGAAAAGTTTTGTGTTTTCGTAGGCACTGAAATCAGCCAACCACAAGATGTAAATCTAGAGAAAATCCAGACTTCCTTATTTCCCATGTTTATGTACTATGTGCAGCTTTTGATGTCTTCTTCACATTTGTGGATTCAGTCATGACTGTCACTAGTGAGGACTCTCAAACTTAACTATGCTTCAGAGAAACCATGTCCCAAGAAAGAAAACCAGAGCAAGCTTTTAGCCCACAACCCCAGCTATACCAACTATATTTTAAATCTGAGCCAGATGTTTTACCTCATTGTAGGAGAAATGGGGGTGAAGGAGAGAAAAGCTGATTAACCAAATAGATACAAATGGATATGTTATCTTGTTAATCCTTGGTTATTACAGAGAACAGTAGCATAGGTGATAAATAGGAAATCATGGTGGAACTTGAAGCAGATATATATAAAATCCAGTATTTTATACACTGACCTTACTAGATGTAATGAGCCAAAGCCGAGTGCGTCCACAGTAGCTGTGAAAACAAGGAGGAATTAGGTATTGGGTTTACGTGCTTTGCTGAATCAGAACTGTAACTGCAGCGTAAAGCTGACCTAAAATCAAGTTGACTAACTACAAGAAAAGTAGTGCACAGTGGGTGTAAGCTGTACCTCACCTTCACCGTCTATGTTCTGCTTCCTGGAGAAGGAAAAGGAAGGATTTCAAGGCCGTTTCATACACTTCATTTATCTGCAGCTGCCATAATGACTCCCATGGGCCCACCAACAGCCAGCACAAGTTGAATCAGGCTCTCGGGGATCAGCCAGGCGTAGCATAACTCCAAAATAAAAAGCATACAAGACTTTTTGAAAGCAAGTAAGTTCTCTGTGACCCAATGATACAGCCTGGCAGGTTTGTACTCGGATATAGGACGTGTTTTATCTAGTTCATTATATGCATTTCTGAGGTCAAGCTGGGTTCATTAGTTTGATGCAATTTGTAATATGAATTAAAAGGCCATATTTAACGTGCTAACTATTTGGGATTTTTACTGGTTTGAAGTAATTTGCTCTGGTATTTAGATGTACGGAAATAAAGCCTGATCTTGTACGTGCCAGAGAATGATACATGACCTGGCGATGAAATACTATTTAATGCTTGTCATAAGTGATTTAGTGTTGATATTTAAGTATGTGTTCATGGATGTATGTAGATTATAAAATGGTTCAACACAGCATGAATGGAAGAGGGAATGCTTGTTCCTCTTGATATCTACTGCTTTTACAGCTCATTGAGTCAGTGTGTCTTGTCATTCACCATTTCCATACAAAGAAGATGAATGTAGTCCCCCGCGTGGCATGTCTCAGGAGCTGGGAATGGGACCTTTGCACAGCTGAACAAAAGGGATTTGTGTATAGGCTGCTGTGGTTCACTTCCAGTGTCTTTAGAGCCTTCTCTCTGCTTTCCAATGCAGCGTGGAATGTTGTTTCCAAAGGTGAAGCAGTGGCATTCCTCCCTGTTAGGGCCACAGCGTACTGAAATGGATTCTGGTCCTTTGTATCCAGATAGATGCTTACTACTCTGAGCTGTCATTCAGATTTGAGAAGATGGTGGGTTCAGCTCCTAAGGCAACAGTGTTCCTCATGTTGCAGCCAACTGGGGAATTCATCATCCTTCTTAATATACTGACAAATTATTGCCTGTAGTTCATTTCCATGATCAAAACATATGGTAAAGGTACTGAGATGCCAGTTTTCAAATTGGTTCTCTTCGTATTTACCCATCAGTGTAGTTCAGGAGTTCCACAGCTTACCATGCTTTTATGGCACTCGAAGCAGCTCTTGTGTCTGTGCAAAGACACGAAAAGGTCTTTAGATGTCCAGGTGTCTTTCATCACCCACTGTCCCCATCTCATTTTGAGAATTCATGATCTAACCTAGTTCCATTTCCTGCCTTTTTCACAAAAGCAGTATTCTTGTAAAGAGCCTCTGATGCCCGCATCCTGCCTTCTAAAATTATCTATGCTTCTGTTAAAGACAAAGTTTCCAAGTGCAGTTACACATACACAATTTGAAGCAATTGGTATTTGAAAGGGTAGCAGCAGATAATGGCTTTGTTTCTAGCTCCAGATGTGTTTGGACATTGCAAAGTAGTCATACTTTTGGTGCATGGTATCTTGATACTCTGATTCTGCTGTGGATAGACCTACTCTTCCTCCTTTGACAAAATTAATTTTACTAGATATTAGCTCTCCAAATAGACCTTTTCTTAAAGTTAATTTTCTTTCTAGAATCTAGCATTATGCTTCCTGTTTGAGGATGCTGGCTTGTGCCGTGGATTTGCATTTCCCAGATGTGACGCACTGGTGGCCTGCTCAGGTCCACTCTTTACTTAGGTAGTGTTTTATTTTTTAGTAAAGATGGAATTAATACCTCAGAGTACTTATATGCTAATTTTTTTACTTTGTTTCACTGTGCAATGGAATACCGTTTAGGAGATGGAACCTTAGGAATTTATTTCTATCATCTGTTTCAAAGACTTAGCAAGTTACAACATGCTGTCCCGTTCTATCTGCCAAAAAGTCTTCTAGCGGTAAAAATCTGCTGTGAGTTGGCCATAGACTTTTTGGAAGATGTTTAGATTTGGGCATTTGTGATGTTTTTGATAGTGAAATGATTTAAAACTTCAGATGCATAGTTTAGCTTAATATTGATTTGATGAGTTTTGTCAGTTCCTAAATTTCCCATGTAGAAAAACCCCTTCTATTGATGTCTGTCAGCTGTGGGCAGTTTTCTGTTTGTGAACCTTACATCTTATACCGTCATCTGATGGAATGATTTTTCAATTTCTGTATGTTGAGAAAAAAAATCCATAGGTCAGCTTTTCTACCCTGACCAGGTCCCATAGTAAGCTGTGCTGTCAGGAAGAAAGATGTTCCATATTGACACCCATCTGACAAAGAACACTGCAAAAATCATTGTCTGTGTTACAGGGCCGTGAGCAAAATATATTTCATAATGTTCATAGACTAGCAGTTATTGACAACTTCATCTAAAAAATGTAATACTGCAGGAGATAAAGGTGTTATTTCTGAGAGAAAAAAACCCAAAGATTGCTTCTCAAATGACACCTTTCCATGGCAGAAATGAAAGCAGTCAGCTGCTTTGTTAGCTTTAAAATTTTAATTTGAGAAGCCTATTTGGTCTGTCCTTTGTCCTTTGCTACAAATAGAATTCTACTTATGAAGCATCTTTGAGAGAAGGGTTTCTCAAAGCTGGTAAAAAATTTTCAGTTAGATTTATTTTCAGTAACTTGCCTAGCATGAACTGTTCAAATTTAGAATGTTTCTGTATAGGCTGGGCTATATTTCCATAACAGAAGGCATAAATTGGTCAGTATATCTATTTTATATTAGTACCTATGTTGTAGTTAAGTGTTCGGCTGTCAGGACTGATAGTATCTTTGCTTCCTCTCCTTTCTCCTCACATGAAAGTAGCTTGTTTGTGTTTTAATTTTTGGACTAGTTATTGTATAGTGACTAGAACTTTTCAAGTATTTCTTGGTATTTTTATTGTTTGAGGTTGAAAATGCCTTTGGAGTATCATTCAGATTTCAGGGGGATTCTGTGAGAGAGAGGTGTTGGGTATCGGATGATGCCCTTTTTTCCTTAGGGAACAGCTTCTTCTAATAGAAGCGTGCTTTTATTTCTCTTGTTCTCAGTGAGGGTTCAACTGTATGGGAAATACAGAGATGGTAATTTTTATATCGTAGGTATTCACTAGAAGGTAATAAAAATTAGTTTCTCATGGTTTGCATCCCTGTATCCCTTTCAGGGCCCTGACTTTGACTTGAGATGGTTTGCTGGGGCAGGCGTAGGTGTGCTGCGGTTGCGGGAGTTCACCGTGCTGTTGCTGGAGCTCTCCCACGCCTCGCAGCCACCGCAGCAGCCTCGGCGACCTGGCTTTCAACCATCCGTGTCACCCGGTGGAAGGCTGCTGGGCTGCCGTTCGGCGTAAGGCTGCAGTCCTCAGTCCTGGAGGGGTGTTGCAGGGCAGCACACGACGGCAGATTGTCAAGCAGCAGTGCTTCAGGGCACTAACTGCAGCTTCTGGAGGCATCCGCGCTTGAGTAAAGCAATCAATTTGCTGGATTAACACAACCCAAACCAAAAACCCAAAGCAAAACAAAGTACCCAACCCTCTGTCAGGTTTGGAACACTGAGAGTGCTCACAGGGTTTTCTAACTTAGTCCACTGGCAAATTGTATTAATATCCTCAATAGTTCTTAGATGAAGATAAGCCAAATTTAGCTTTTTACACAGAAAAAATTGGTACTTCAGAAATATCGCACCATTTATTGTGCTGAAATTAGACATTAAACAGACACAGTGGTCAATTGGTAAAATAAGTGTCTTTGGCACTCACTGAAAGTCTGGTAGGACTGCGATCAGAGTATTCAAACTGCTTGCAAAAGGCTTCCTGTTTATAGTTGGATTTGCTGCATGATATCATGTAGATAATCTGCAAGTTCTTTGCATGTTCTTGAAGCCAAAGCTATACACAGTTTGTTTACTTAATCCTGGGATATTTTTCTCCTTTAGGTTATCTTATACATTTCAGATTTTTGGGTCCATATTTTTAATATCCTTCTATTCATGGTTGACCACCAAACAAATCTTCAGAGTAATGAAACCAAGCAAGATTATCTGAAATTTTCAGTGAGGTTGAGAGATACATTCTTCGGCTAGAACGTGCGTCTTTCTGTAGGTAAATTTTTACCACTCGAGTGGTCAAAAGAGGGACTCGGCGTCTATGTCCTTGGAGCTGTTCCGGAGTCACCTGGGCACAGCCCGGAGTGACCTGCTCTGCCTGCACGGGTGGCAAGCAGGGCCTTGGGCCACTGACCTCCGCAGGTCTCTCCCGACCTGCGTCATGCCGTGAGTCTGTGATTTTGTTGTAGAAATTTAGATAGAAAACAGTATAAATGTGTTACTCTATGTAGGTGTATACTTGTGTTATAGACGAGGTCATTTAAATGGTACAATCTTATCTTGTACGTGCCTGTATTTATTTATTTTTCCTTCTTATTCTGCACATTTCTTGCAGACAAATTACTTTCTTTTAAAAGGTGCATGGACATAGATTTTTGGGGTTTTTTTCCCCCCCAAGACTGAAATAAGCATGTCAGTTTTTACATTAGTGATCCAGGTAAATGATTTGTGCTCAGATTTCGTGCATGTGTATGTAGTACAGTTATGATGGTGATAATTTTTCTGCCTCCCTTTTTAAAGATTTTTACAATCCAAATCATCCATTCTTAATAGACTTCCTTTATTCTCGCTGAACATTGTTTACAGATTTTCCTCTCTGCTGCTGTTACTGATGAGGAACTTCTTCAGAGTGGGTAGTGTTTGCATCAGCAAAATCTGTGAAATTCATTACATACACAACTAAAAATTAAAATGGAAAATATGTACTTTGTATTGGTTGCAGGAACTGTAAATTTACTTGAGCTGTAATATTATTTTTAAATGATTTCTTGTCTAAGGTGGAATTACTTACCGAAACCTGTTCTTTTCTTTAAAGTAGTTGAAACTGTTTTCAGTAATATATTAATGTGTCAGGAAAGAATAGAAGAAATAATCAGCTGAAGCTGATGAAGAGAAAGGGAGGAACACAGTGATTTAGCAGTGAAATTAATCTGGAATTCATTTTTAAATATTTCCAGGAGAGGAGCTTACTACTAGATTTGCAACTCAACTGTTTCAGCCAATTTTATAAAATCTATTTCTTTTTAGTGACAACGTCATTTTTATTTCAGTTCTTTGCATTTGAATGAAGAATGCGACTGTGTTTCCTAAATTTTTTTCGCAATGATGATGAGAGGTTGAAAATATTGGTGTGTGCTCTTGAATAGTTTATAGGTAGACAAAGCGATTCAGAGCTTTTTGTTTAAAATAGCAGCTTACCGTGCCCTGCCTTCAGTGTGTTGCAAAAACTGCTCTGTTGCTGCTGTTTCTGAATTGAGTGTGGCTTGGCTTGTCACTACAGGGTGGAGGTGTTCCAGCCTGCCCCTCTCCCATCCTTGTTCCTTCTGTTGATGGAAAGGCTTCTCCTGCTCATGGCTTCCATTAATTGTCTGCCTGATTCAGATCTTGAACATCTGACCTGAATGTCTTCGTAAATAGCAGAGTAATGAAAATAAAGTTTTTCCGGCAGCAGTTCTTTTGGAATTTTGTTTATGCTGTCGAGCTTCTCGGGCACAAATTAGTCAGGTCGGTGCTGAATAATGTGGTATGCTGAAGCAAGTTTGTTCCTTGTATAGTTCCCATTAACAGTGAAATTACACTCAGATGAGCTTGATTCAGTGCAATTTGAAGAAGGTGTTATGATCCTGCATGTTTTAATAATGTATTAAAATTTCTTGTTGGTCCAAGGGAAAAGATTAGTTTGAGAATCAAATAATTTTTGCAAGACGATACCTTGGTAATTTGATTTTCAGATATCTGAAATATTCTGGATATGGTTTTGCCTGATTCTCTGCAGCATCAGCCAGTTAAACCAGCCACCTCAGCTTTTGACAGGGCTTTACCTCTAGAAGAGCAGCGCTATATGTGGAGGCTCCTTGGCGAGTGGGCAGGATGGATAGTTTTGGAACACATAGAAGTTTTTGTTCACTTCTTTTGTCCAGTACACAGGCATATGTTACCTGGATGTTAGAGCGGAGGGTTTTGGTTAGGTCTTTTGGTATTGCTGCTCTGTCTTGTAGAGAGAAAATGCATATCTGAGATCACACTAACACTGAACATTGAGTTAAGGACTGCTTTGTTGATAAAATCCAAAATTATTTTCTTGCTACAACTGTGAGACTGCAAGTAGTAGGTAAATCAGTGCTGCAGAATGGTTAGGCCAATGCAGATATACGTGTGTGTGTGTGTATATATATAAACTCACACCATCAGACTGCTCAGAGTGTCAAGCTTGTTATTTCTGAACTATTTTCCTTACTCTATTACTTTTGATAGGATCATGAGAAATAGTATAAATAGTGTGAAGATAAAAATTGAGCAGTGAAAGTCAAGTTCAACACAAATGGAGAGTGATATATGAAGGAAAAAACTCATCATTTTGTGCAAAACCTAAGTTAAACCAGCGGCAATCCCACTGCCAGTCATGTCCTATTCAGTAGTAGAAATTAAACAGCAAACATATTCTGTTCTTCCCTGTGCTCCATCCATTCTCGTTTAAAATTGGAAATCTATTGATTTTGGTGCTGATCCAGTTCCTTCTGTAGCGGGGAGCACCTACTCAGCAGCACATCTGAATATACAGCAGTGCACCTGGGTCATGGTTATGAAATTACCTAATGTTACAGAGGTTAATATATATTCGTTATTTACTTCTGCGTGTTCGCTGTTGCGGAGTAGGCCAGTGATTACCTGATCCCATTACTCTGACGTGTGATGCTTGGTGCCAAACCCACCCCAGCCTGGGCAGCTCATTCCTAGAGCCTCCCGTGAGAAACGCTCGGGGAACGGTGAAAGTACCCCCCTTCGGCCCCGTCCCCAGCCAGAGGCCCAGCCGGCACGTTATCCCTGCCAGCCCCAGGGTGGGGGTGTATCCTGCATCCGAGGACTAGCAGGAGCAGAAGGGGGGCGGATGGAAAGTGGCAGTGCCCTCGTGACAGCAAGTGGGGATTTATGTGGCATCAAGATGATTTGCCTGCCAGCATGGAGCTGCTGAGTTCCGCACTCTGAGGTAGGACGCGGAGCTGTCACCTTCACTGAAAATGAGGCAATAATTCACCCTGCGAATGGTGCTGTGAAAGTCAGCGGGAGAAGGAAGGTGCCATTCAGCACAAAAGCTGACAAAATCTGATTGTTAACTACCAGTCAGTACATTAAACTTCATCTCTCTCGAAAGAGTGAGGAGGGAGAGAAATACCTTGTATAATACGGAGACATGTTAAAGAAGACAGATTCCAAGTGAATACTTTATAAAACTCGTATGGTTTAATGCATTTCTGGAGTCATTAGACTGCCTTTTCTGTCTACCCTCCAATGTGACAACCGCAGTGTGTCATAGACCTTAAACTGACAAAAAGCAGTAGAATATCTTACTGCGTTTGGTTGGGAAAGAGCTTCTGTTAAAGTCTGCATTCTTCAGAGATGCCTTCCCCATCAGACCGTCTGGCTTGGCTGTTTGGATACTTATTTTCATTTGTAAATTTGCTGGCATTTCAGCAAAACCACAGCACGATTAGGAAATGAATTTAATTCTGATACGGAGGTATTGTAGGTACGTCTGGAAGGAAAAAAGATTGGCAAAGTAGTAGTAGAATGAAAGACAAATCGAAATCCTGATTATCAGGTGGAGAAATAATCAGATATGGTGAGCAGTGATTTGTATACTGAAGACAAGACTGAGAAGCGGAGGGAATGTGATGTAGTACAGTTTGCCAGAATTAGTTGTGACCTTATTTGAGAGGTTGGTAAAGATGCGTTTAAAAGGTGGGAAACATTTTCCAATATGGTCTGTGACTGGATCCGTAGCTGGTGCTACTGATGTTGGAAACAGCAGGGAGTTACAAATGGATTATGGAAGGTTCTTGAGGAGCACATTGTTTAGAAAGCCATTTCAAAGTTGAGAAATATTGAAACAAGCTGTACTACGGGAAGCGGTTGCTGGTTTTTGTTCTCAGACTGACACTGAAGCAGAAGGTACCCCGTCTGACTGATGAAGTCTGGATTTTTGCCATATCAACAACTGTCTTCCATGAGACCACAAAATTATAATATTTATTTTTGGCCACCAAATTTCTGAGATCCCCAAATCTCTCTCCCAGTTTGTTTAGGAGAAGCTCGTTCTCCTGGTGCCCACTGAGTGCTGGAGACTAAGGAATGGGCAAAAAAGGCTTGTCAGAAACACTTCTCAACAAGCAAAGCCTTTGGAACTAAATAGACTTATTTGTCATTCAAACTATACGAAGAATCATTAAAATACAAGTTACAGCCAAGGTTTTCAAATGATTGCATTTCTGGAATGGGAGGGATTTTTAAAACAAGGAAATTTGCAGGAAGCTAGGACAACTATAATTACTCCATCAGAATTTCTGTTGTTCCATGTGCAAAAGCAATAACGTGATCTGCCAGTTTACATGAGAACAGTTTTCAATAGGTTAAAAGCAGAGCTGATCGTGTGTGAAGGTGCGTTTAGAAGATTGAATACAGTATGTAGGACACTACTTTTTTAAGTTTCCCTAGAAATGTTAAGGTTAAAAGTAAGATTTGCCTTGTCCTTGTCAACCAGGTTGAAATAATTACCTTGAATTACTTGAAACACAAGGATTTTCTCATTTTATTATTAATTCCTTGTGAGAGTCCATTAATATTTAAATTTCTTTGAACTCCAATGGAATCTGCTAATACCCTTACACAGCATCACTAATAAACATTGGTGCAGTAAGGTGCTGGGAAATGGAGTTAGCTCAGATGTTCCACTGGTTGTTAACAGAATTGCCATCTTGATCTGCTGTGTACTGAGCTCACCTTCATTTCTTTGCCTTTCCTGAATTGCTATTCTACTTTTTTGTTCCTGTGGAACTCCTGGAAACGGTTGGTGGCAGGCAGGCAAGGTTTTTCCAAAATCAAATCCTTTTTTTATATGTGTTAGCAACAGAAAACAAATACTTGACTTCCCGCCTTTCCTCAAACTGGACCTGCCTGTGCTTTCTCCCTGCCCAGGCTGCCCCACTCTGAATTGCGGTTTTACCTTTCATTCTCTTAACGGTAAGCTGTAGTTTGTTGGTTTGCTTGTTTTCACCTTTATTTGGAAAGATTAGAACTCAGCCTTAGCAACATGGCTCCACTTGAAGAAAGGGGGGACCTGGGATTTGCATTATACGTTTGGACCCTGTCCCTCTAATTCAGTAGGTGTCTTGGTGGGAAACATGGTACCTGGCAAGCACATCGGCTTTTTTGTTCTGTTTTGTTTGAAACGTTGCGTTGGTAGTTTGAGGAGGAAGCGCTGAGACAGGAGGACGTTGTCCCTGGGCCTGTGAGAGGAGTGCTGGTGTTTCAGGGCATGGCCAGGCTCCCTCTCTGTTCTGTGTAGCAGTGACAGTAGCTGCTACGGCATTTCCTGGGCTTCACGGCTGCCTTCCTACGTCGGGATACCGTAACAGCATCATGTGCTTAGGGTGGAGATGTCGTTTTCAAATTCGAAAGCTGTGTTGTGTATCCAGCCTAGGAACGCTGAAGCTGCTGGTAGCTTGGCGTGTCTCAACTCTGGCTGCGTTGCAGTCCGTCCGAGGCATCTCGGGGTGCCTGGGCCACGTCTGGCCAGCGTCTCAAGAGCAAAACAAGACACCAGTCTTGTGTGGTGATGTGGTTGGAGTGTGAGCCCCTGTGTAAGTGCTCTGCTGTTACAGCTCGGTATCACTGAACATATGCCTGTGTTGGTAAGATGAGGAAGGGAGAAACAACTGTCGATTACTCTCTTGCATTACTGTATGGGGAAGTGGCCATTATGAGCCTTACTGTAGTCTATTTCCTACTTCATGTGCTGGGGAATCGGCATCAGGGTCACAAACCATGGGACTTTTTTCAGCTTTAGACAACAGCAGAAAATGTAAAACTGAAGCTTCAAATCACATTTTTAATCTCAGAAAAATAGAAGTGGTGATGTTCGTATGTTTTTCAATCAGTAGCAAGCGTATTAATTCTTAGCACAATGACAATGCGTGTCTATTTTTGAAAAACTGAAATTGCTTTTAAAAATGTTATTAATATTTAAACAGACACTCCAGAGATGTATTATTTCTGAAATTATTCAAATCGTGTTGTAGATATTTATTACGCACATTTAGTATGATATTCTCAGTTGCTATTTTTGCTATGCATCTATTTATGAACACTTTTACATTTGGTTTACACCCTGCAAGCCAAATCATAATGTGGAAGTGAGGCGGGAGAAAAGTTGCATACACTCCTGTCGTATTTTTGCCTTTTGCCATAATGCAGTCAACAGAGATAGAATAAAAAAAGCTTAGTTGATTTTTTCAGTTTTCAGAAAAATTCCTTTTTTTTTTTTTTTTTGTCAGCTGGAGCCACTGTTTTTGTGCAGCTCTCTAAGAAAGTTGCATCACGTTTGCTTTGTTTTTTAAGTTGGTGACTTGTATCTCCTGTGCTGATGTTTTGGGTGTCTACGAAAAAAGAGAATCTGGAATCACTTGCTGTAAGAAAATGCAGTCGTGTTCAGCACACTTGAAAAGAGCTGGAACTAAAGGTATGCAGAGTTTATAATGTATGTTGTTTGTCACCATACTTGTTTCAGTCTATGAATAGAAAATTTACTTTGATTTGAAATTCTATTTTTATTTCTGTGTTCTTCCTCATTACCCCAAAAAATGTATTGCTGGTTCCTGGGATGGGGAGAAGGAGGGCGAGCTGTACTAAGTACAGGGATTTACTCTGGTTGTGAAGGATGCAAAGTGCAATTGCAGCTATAGTAGCAATAGTTTTGCAGAGAAGATTGGAGAAAAATCCTAAATAATCCAGCTGTGCTGCAGTGAAATATCTAATTATGTGCTTTGTATGAAGTACATCAGCAATCCTTTTGATTTTATTTTTCAGTAATGCAAATATTAGCATTGCAGATATGCTTAGAATTAAGCACATAGCTTCTTCCTCAGTTGGGGGACTAATACTTGGTTTTCATACCAAGCTTCGTTTATTTTTCGAACTTGCTTTGTTTATTTTTATTTCTGTATTTCAATGTTAGTATTTTGAATAATATTGTTATTTCTGGACTGCAAACCTATATTGTGTTTTTTTAATTTACTTTCAGAAGTTCAGCAATAAAACTTTGTGAGAAAAAGATGTGAAAGAAGGCAGAGCAGCCTTTGCATTCCTGCCTTTTGGGGAGGAACACCAACCTGTCATGTTACTCCTGTGTTTGTGTTATCTCTGCCTGCATTAAGAACAAAGCCTTGTAATACAGGGCTGCTCGGAAGTTTTATTTACCCCTTTCTTAGTGTGAAATTAATTTGTTCAGGAGGAGATATAAATCATCTGAGGTGAAAGAAAATTGATTTTTACACTATCTTTCTCTTGTTTCACTCTTAGTAGTATTCGCTTCATTAGACTCTCAGAGTATGTATAGGTATTATAAAATGTCCAAAACTTGATATATTGAGGTACTTGAATGGATTTCAGGCATTAAAGAATTATGTTGAGATGATATTGTTATCAATCTAGTATTTGGCACATTGGTAAGGAAATGTCTGCTTTATTCTCGTTATAGCCATGGGCAGAACTTTGTTGCCTGACACAAGAGCAGAACATACACACAGTGAGAAGCGCCCAAACTTTGAAACGCTGCTGTATTTATACACGTTAAATGTAAAATGTGTATAAACAGCAGTTTCACAAATACATTGGAAGACACAGAAAGCATTCAGAATTAAGAAACGCTTTAGTTCGGTGGGCGTTTTGCTTCTGTGCTCAAGCTGTCCGTTGAAGTTACCAGCCATTGCAGAAAATCCCCAAGAACTGTGCTATTAGAACTGCTTCTCCCTTGCAGTGCACGTGCAATTACACTGCCAGTTTTCTATACATGCTAACATGGTAAATAATTGGCCATGAAATAAAAGGACAACCTAGAGAAGACAAAATACTGAGAAATGAAATCCCAAGACGCATTGTACAATTCACTTTTAAGTGACTTGTCTCAAAAATTAAACCCCCCCAAACCGCAGAGTGTGTGGGAGCATAGCTTCCTCTCTTTCTGTAGATGCTGTCTGTCCGGTTTTGTTGTTGCCATCCTACATTCATTTTAGCAATGAAGATATTAAAGATTTTTTTTCCTGTAGCCTTTTGATTTTGTAGCTATTTCCAATATTTGGGAGCTATGAAACTGGATTTACTAGTTTAAAGGTGTCTGAGAGTAAGATAAATAGAATGTTGGAGGCATTTTCTGAAATTTTTTGTCTTGGGCTTTGTTTGCAGAGAATTACAACTTTTTATCAAGCTGAAGTGTTTTATTTTCGGTTTCTTTAGTAGCGTAACGTCAGATGACCTGATTCTAGCTACCATATTCTCCTTGAATGGTGATTTATTACAATTGGTGTATTTTTGTTTCGTTGGAAGTACTCATTGAGTAAGTTCTGTAGAGGCTGAAAACAACCATGTGTATTTTTCTGCAAGCTTTAGCTGTTGCATTTGCAAACGAAGCCTGCCTCAATTAGGCTGATGGTGAAATACTTCTTGAAGGCCTGTGTCGAGGTGTTTGTCATTCAGTGACAGTGGAGGAAAAAAAAAAATCTCTATTTTTTTGAAGATCAGATATTGAACTTGCTCTTAGATGCTTATTTTGTCTCCCAGAGGTATGAATTAGAGATACCTTTAAGCTCAAAGAAATCCGTGTTAGATATTTCTGGAGCAGAGATCCTGTCTAACTTGCCATCGCTCAGCTCCCGTCAGTGTTCACGTTCTATTTAAAAATTCTGTCTCCGTAGGTTCAGGTTGGTTGCAGTGTGCTTCTGCCATGCCTCTCTTTCTGGGTATATTAAATAAGGCATATTTAGATTGTGTAGCTAAATGCTGTCTCTTATAATGCTGTGTCTCTAAGCAGTTATAAAGGAGACTTAGAAATGTCTCCAACCTAGCTAGATTTTTTAAATTCCTGTTTTGTTTGAAAACCAGAGCGTTCCAGAAGAAGCTGTCACCGGTGCCCCACATTGACACTTTCCAAGTTTCCGTTGGTTTCTGCCAGTCTGCTCTCCTGTGTCCCTGAACACACTGGTACCACGGGAGTTACTCCCCAGGTGCTCAGCACACCCCCCTGCAGATGTCTGCTGATCAGTACAGACCAGCTCCTGAGAATGTGTTTTCTTTCACATTTCTCATACAAAGGAGAAATTCTAAAATGAAATGCAGATATGAGAAAATATAACTCAAAGTTACTACTGCTACTTACAAATAGAGAGTATACACTGACTGTGACGGAAATTCCTGTTTCATCTGTCAGTGTTGAGTAATGGGTTTTTTTCCAAATAGTTCTAAAATACTTGTGCAGTTTACGTATCAAAATTATTTTTAATATGTTTAAATTTTTTTAAGATTTTATTAGGAAAACTATTTTGATATTGATATTGCACAGTAATCTTAATTTTTAAACAGTTTTATCAGTTTTACTTTATGGGAAGAAACCCACTCAAGGATAGCAATACAGTGTGGTTTATTACTGTGTGTTCCAGACTTTAGAAAAACAATAATTTTAAAATATAATGTTAGTAGTTTTCTCTTAGTTAATGCATGCTTTCCTAAAGCCACTTGACTAATGACAAAAATGTAACCGTACCTTTCAAGACTTGCATTAGGTTTCTTGTTTTTGCCTCGTGTGCAGAGCATTTATGGTCTTGGAGCATTGCTAATCTGTTCTGCCAAGTGAAGTTCAGGTTTGAAAAGATCTCCACAGTCAAAATACTCACTGAATATGTTCTTAGTGAAGCTGTATTTGAGACAGCTAATTCTGTGTAAGCTGTGGCTCGTGTATCAGTGTGGTTGGGAAGTAGTTCAGCAGTTTTCAGTCTTTCCACACCTGTACCAACAGTTAATGGTGCTAATGTTCACTGGTAGCCTGCCAGCGGGTGAGAAGCAGATGCTGCGCTAATTAATAATCACAATTAATACCCTTCATGAATGAAAATGATTGAGGGAAGGCAGTATAAACAAGTTAATTTTCTCTCAGTTTTCAGACATTTGATTTATTTATGCTTCTTATGCCTCCACCCTTGGGTACCTGCAGGGTTAGCTTTACCCGTCTGGAGAGCAGACACCCAGACCTGTCAGATGCGGCCCCTACGCTGTCCTGCAGTCAGCAGAGAGGAAGCGTATTTGAGGAATACAGGCTAAGGTGTCAGTTCTTTGTGTCTCTAACCAAATGTATGTTTCTAACCAAAGATGTGTATTCATTTCTTGAAGAAGTAGTTTTTGTTTAACTCTTTACTAGTAGCAAATAAGAAAATCGGAGATCAGTGTTTCTCCAGTATTTCTTGTTTTTGTTTCAAAGTCTTGTAAACTTTATGTATAACAATCCCTTGGGTACAGGCCTTCTGAACTCTTACTTGAAAAGTGAGGGCGTATTTTACTTGTTATTTTCATGTCATTTTGCATGCTTTATTCGCCTCTGACACTTGTTAGCGGAGCGCTACGATTTTTCTGCTGCTTGAATACTAGCACATTGTCTCTGTTTTGCTTCAGTGTGCCAAGTCAAATGGGCAAAGATGAAATTCGTTGCTGCCGTACCATTAAAGGATATCTGATTCCAAGGAAGTACATGCAGTGCATTCCTTTAGCAATAAAAATGCTAGCTTGATTAAAAAAATGTTTCCCACAAAGAAACAGCTAATTACATTGGTAACGCATTAACAGAATGTGTAACTTGCGTAAGGATGCAACAATGAATTAAGTGAAGTAATCACAGGAATTGAAGCATCTTTTTGAAAAGTAGGACAAGTTGTCTGAGTGTGGTGTGTGTTTAATACCAACCTAACAGCACGAGAGCAAACAGTAAGACAGGTAAAGTACATCAAAATATTAATTATATGGATTCATGCTATAGCTTAAAAGTGCTTACTTACTGCTTCTCTTCAAGGGAATTGCTGACAGAAGTTAAAGCATAACATCTTGAATTATTCACAAGTATCTGAATGATGATGGGTAGATCTAAGTGATACCCAGGAGAGCTTTGATATTCAAACAGGACAAAGACAGCACAAAGACATTTTATCAATTCTTTAAAAGTTGTTTTGATTTATTTTGCTTTTCTAAAGATTTCTTAGCGGATATGAGATTTGAATCGTTCCTTCCTGCACACATTTTTCAAGCTACAAACTATTGTGCTATAGCTTAAAAAAAAAAAAAGTTATGAGTTATGTTTTGGTTTAGTAGGCTAGATCTTTATCCTGTTTTAAAATTAAAAAAAAAAAAAAAAAAATCCAAAAGAATTTCCAAAATGTCTTACAAGGTCAGATAAGAAAAAAAAGGATGAATATAAATGTTGCCATGATTCTTTTAGACAACTCATTATCCAATGGCAACCAGCATCTGATGCTCTGAAGGTGGTTGGTTTCAGTAACAAGGTATTGAGCCATTTTTAATTTGACTTGGTAAAATTCCCTTTAAGCAAGCAGTTACCTCCTAGTCCTTCTAACAATTTCCCTTAACCCCTCTAAAAGATGAAGACATATTACAGTGCATCCAGGCAGAATTAGGTTATTCCGCAGATTAGGCGACTCCGGCTGTGATTTGCTGCTTTCAGCAAACGTGACAGCTAGTTCGAATCAGTTCTTGGTAGTGTAATTTTTGAGGAGTTGTAAATCAGAGATGATAATTTAACCATGCTAGTTGGCAAATGCTGCAGGGCACTTGGTGACTCAGCTGGAAGTTGTGGGGGTTACATGGTGAACAGCAGCTCTGGATCTGTTCATGGGCATGGCTGTCAGCGCGTGCTTCGGTCCTTTCTCCCCGATCCCATCAGAGAGGGTCAGCAGCTGGAGCGAGGGCGCGTTCCCAACACCGTCGGGTTAATTGCTCTTAGGTCCAGGAGGCAAAGAACAGCAGAGCAGCTTTTCGGGAGTATAAATTAGTTTTGAGAAGATTGTCTTCTTAAAGTTAATAATACTGGAGAGTGCATTAAAACGGCAATAATTTTGGCAGTAGGGATTGTTCAGATGCTCTTGTTTTGAAGCGGCATGGAGGGCAATGTTGAGAAGCATGCATTTTTGGAATTGGTTTAACAACTTCATCCTCAATCTGAACTCACGTTACAGCATTTTTATATCCACACTTACTAAAGAAAGATATTAATCTGTTGCTTGGCAATGGAGATGATCTTTTTCTAAGGCTCATTGAAGAAATCTGTTAAGAGGAGGATTTATTTTTTTATGGGAGTAGAGAAGCCATTGATTCATCTATGTGTTTATCTTGAGAAGTGAATGCTGATTTTGAGTGAAATTCCTGAGAAATGTAGCTTTGGCCAAGGGGAGAATAAGAATGGACAGTAGTTTATGCTGTAATAATCATATTCCTATCACAGACTGTTGAGATTCAGGCTGCTTCCTTATTCCCTCCCCACGTTGAAGATAGTTACGTTTTCATTGGAACTACATATGGTATAAATCAAATTCCACCGTGGTTTGTGTCTTGTGTCCAGCAAACCCTCTGATCCTGAGCCTCGCGGGCAGGTGGATGGAGCCCCACTTCCCAGCGGAATCCCTGCGCGGTCCAGGGCAGGTGTAGCAGCGCGTGGGTTGCTCATGGCAGCGCTGGAGCTCCAGCGCCTGTGCTTTATTTTATGATGCAACAAATATAATTGAACCTCTTGTAGTGCTGGCTCTCTTGGTGCATACAGAATGTAAAAGAAGCAAAGAACTGTGGTTAAATGTGTAAATCTGAAATGGTTTTGGAAGGCAGCTCTGCTGGAAAACTTGCAAATACACTGAGGGAATGATAAAGTATTAATAAAATATTAATATGTGAGTTTGCAGTATAAAGAATCGTTGCACAAAGTGAGACTTGTTGTTTCCAAAGGTAATATGGGGAGTAGGAAAGGAAGTGGAATAATTTAAATATAAAAGGCAATGAAATGGGATGAATCAAAGTATGACTAACAAGGTGATTTAGTGAGATGTGGTTAAGCTGGATGCAATGCGATTTTAAGAGAAAGGGGTAGATTAGAAATGTAGACATTCAAAGCAAAATACAAAATAAATCAAAGATTGTAAGTGGAGCTAGTGTTTAGTAACAATATTTTCAGTATAAAAACTATTAGGCATTTAATTATAATTTCATTAAATTTAAACTGCCTCCTACATACATAAACATTCAGGTAACAAAAATAAATGGGAACGAGTTGCCAGGTTGTTGTAATGTAAAATAAACATCGAAAGGGAAAAAATAAATGGGCCATGATTTTACAGTGTCACTTTAAAGTAAACAGTGAATATTTTTATTGAGAACTAAGCAATGTTGGGTAAAATAAAAGATGAGCAAGACCTGAGAGGTAATAAATTAAAAGAAAGTGTAAGCACCACCTAGAAGCTAGAGGCTTGTTCTATATGATGAAAAAAAGAAAAAAAACCTGATTTCTTTTTAGATTAAAAAAATATTCAAACTGAGCTCTGCACTGAGAATTTGTATGCTGAGCCTGTCAGACTGTGAATCTTTATTATTACTGGGCTTTATCCTTGAGTACATAGCTTGCAATTCAGTCTGAATATTAAACGTCGGGCTCCAAGGCACCGGTGAGAGATCTGCAGCAGCCAGCAGGTTCCTGTTCCGCCCTGAGCAGCCTTTGACCTCGCTCTTCATTGAGAAGTGCTCTGATTTCACGTGTGTCAGCTTGCTGGTGTGAAGCTCCTGAGGCCGTGAGTGATGGAGAAGGTACCATTACCTGTGGTTTGTGATTTTCATAGTGTGCTCGGAAAGGTTACAGATGAAAAAAAAGATGTGTGGAACCGGTCATTCAGAAATGTGGAGGAAAACGTGTGGTGCTTACAAATCCGGTTCTTTTTATACTTGGATATAGCACACCTAGAAAGAACTATTGTTAAAAACCCACTTTTTTATTCACAAATTGCAAGTCTGTGACAAATGGTTCTGAAGAAATATATTCTGTGTGCCTGGGCTATAGGTTGCATCATTTATGTTTGTGCTTTTTGATCCTTTTTCCTCCCATGAAAAGCAAAATTTGATTAGCACAGGCAGAAATGTTTTGTAGGGTGAGTTGCTCTTGGGGAAAATCTGCTGCTTTTCCTTGACATGGCTATGCTCCCTACGTTCCTTTCTTCTGATCAGAGGTGAGCATTTGAGCTACAGTGTGGGATCTGCACGCACTTTCTCTGTACTGTGACTGTACATTTTGCAATCATAATCAGTCATGATCAGCTGGAAAGAACAACAACAAACAGTGCTTTTGAAAAGAGACCCAGCCCGAGGTTCTCCTGTTGGATGTAAAATAAACACTAACTTCTTTTTTAAGATCAGTTGTAGTCATTATACCTAGTAGGAAAAAATTGGCAAACGTGGAAGATTTATATTATTTTACTGTTTGCTGCTTTTTCATACTGAAATCTTATTGCTTCATAAACGGCAAGAATACTTTTGATAAAATTGGTAAAGACATCTCACGTGCACAGATAGATGTAACTTTTGCTTTCTCCATAGAAACAGAGCCGTGGTGGGTCGCGTGACCTGTGTCTGGGGTTCAGCGTGGTTCGTGTGGTATCTGATGGGAAAGGCTGGACCCTGTCGAGACCTGACAACCTTAGAACAGCCAGTTTTCCTGGAGATTGGTAGCTGTCAGCTAACTCAGCCCCTCTCCATCCAGGGTGTTAAAGGATGCTCGTATTTTCCCTGGTGATAAAAATTTCTTTGGATCAGAAAATGTGGAGTCTCTACTCAAATGAGACTTTTTGACCGCAAGAGACATGCTTCAGTTGGAATGGGCTGTACCCTCTGCCCGTAGTTTTTCTGTTAGGGCTCGTGACTACCGCGTGCCACTGCATTGCTCTCGATGTGTTCTATTTTCCTGCTCATGGTAATAGGTAAAGCCTAGAGTTGAGTGGTTTCTGTAAAAATTGCTTGGTTTTTTTTCCTTTTTGGCAACTTTATTTTCCCTTGTTCTGGTCATTAATTTCAGATGATATTTATTAATGTCTAAATCTCTTAAGTAATGTCAAAATTTTCATTAAAAAAGAAGAAAAAAATGGGCAAATTTACCATTCTTTTCTCTACATCTGAAATTCCTTTCAAAACTACATTGTTTAGACAGGCATGGTTCATTTCTTGAGCTGTGATAGATGAGAGAACCATTATTTTAAAAATGCGAGATGTAAAACCCCTGTTCTGAAAGTATAATGTTCAGCTTTTTAGTCTTTGTCGGTATCAGGGTATTCAGTGCTAAAAGCTCACCACTGGAATTGATAGAAGGCGTTCTCTGAAGTTGATAACAGTTAAGCCTTTTTCAAATTACTTGGTTATTTCTGCATCTTCTTTGAATGCCTTGTTCACTTAAATTTGTGAGAAATGATCTCTTAGTCTAGCAGGCGTAGGAGTGTGTTGCCGTGGTTAAGCACAGGAGTAATCTTGCTGATGTCCGTGGAATTGCTCTGCCTGCTGAAGAGCTTCGGTAGAAGTGTCCATTGCAGAAGAGTGAGGTGAAAGGAAAAAATTTCAAAGAAAAGTTCTAAACCTGTTATTTGTCAAGTAGCAGGTGTGGTGGCTGTAGTAACAGAGGAGCTCGGTGCCTGGGACTTTGCCCCTGTCCTGCACTGACGGGGGCTGACTTTCCCCGAGCGGGAGGCTTGTGCGTCAGTAGCGAGCCAGCTTTGCAGCCGGGGGTTTGAAAGATCCTTGTTCTAGGGGACTTGGAGAAGACTGTTCAAGAACTTAGACTAATTAACCAGTCAATAGACAGAGGGTTAGTTTGGAGGTTGGCTTGTTTGTTTGTTTTTTGTTGCTTTTAAAAGTATTTGCAAAGAAACAAACCAATTTCTGTGACTTTTTCAGTAGATGTAACTTTTCATTAATCTTGAATAATTTCAAAAATTTATTTTTTGTTGTTCTTTCACAGAGAGGTAGTTTTTAGATGTGTTTTGTGTATCAGGAATAGATAAACGTGGCTATCTTTTTCGTGTAGCAGCCCTATGTTATCAAGAGTGCTTTAGGCAGTCATGTAAACTTAACTCTCCTCCTTCTGTTTTTACTGCACCCGTCTCTCTCCGTTGTCTGCTCAGACTACAGCTGGCAGTCATGGAAAGGATCCTGGAATGTCACTTTGGTATTACAGGTTTTTCTCCCTTTCTGAGCTGTGAGTTCTGGAAGTCTGATGTGCACAATAGTATAATACATTTAGTGGTGCCGATCAGTCTTTGTGCTTTCAGCCGTTAGATCAGTGTTGTTGCAGGTGAAGATACACATTTTAATGTTGTTTGTAGTGGCATGGAATGAGAGTAAGAGGGGTTCCAAGAAAGTAATAGAGATAAGTGACATTAGGTGACGATACAGCCTGTGGCCATTATTACGAAGAAGTGTTTTGGCATCAGTCAGTGGTTTTTGTAATTACAGTGGTACTACTCTGAGGTGAGGAGAGGCTTAGTAGTCCTGTGAAGTGCTGACAGTTTGGTGACTTCTCTTGAAAGCCTGAAGGTACTGAAAGCTTTGCGCATCGACTGAGTATGCACACAGTCACAATACCTGATGTCCGGCATTTTTGGTGCGTAGCACTGTAAAAATGTAATTTGACTAAGGTTTTTTCTTCCAGAACTCGTTTAAACCTAATTCAAAATAAAGTAAAAACTTCACTAAAACCCGCTAAGGCAGAAATGAGTATCTGTCATGTGTAGGCTTGGAAAGGAGATCAATTGCATGAAAAGACCACAAATTTTTCAGGTTAAACCCTCTAAAATTGTATTTCTTTTTTTGGAATTTTATTAGTAATTAGTGTGAAAGAGAATAGACTTTTGTTCCCGTGCGGAGGGGGGTTGCTGTGGAGGACAGGCAGTCACCACTTCGCATGAGTTCTTTGCAATCCGTGGAAAGTGCTGGTCGTATTCTTACGATCACCACCATTTAGGCAGTCAGATATTTTGATTATTAACATGACTTTTTTTTAGAATTTTGCGAGAGGCTGAAGTTGTTCCTAAAGGACCATCCAGTATGTTGTAGAAAACAGTTTAAATTTTAATTTTTTTATTGAGGAAGTGTTGAATTATGAAAAAGAAAACTAAAATATTATTAGGAATATAATCAGTGAAGGACATCACAGTGCTTTTTTTTAATGCCCCTCTTACTTCTTCTCCCACAGTCCAGTTGATGTCTTTGTGTATTGTTGGGACATTAATCTTGATAATGGCAACGGAATGCCATGTATTCTTGAAATACGGATCTAAAATGAAACACTTGGTGAAGAAGTCAGTAGTGAGGTTTTGAGGCCATTTACTGTATCAGCCAAGTCTATATCCAGATTTCCTACCTTGCTGTGATTCCATTTGTCCTTTCCCAGATCATCATCTCAGGGTAGTGGGATATATCTTGCAGATGATGCTTTTATCTCAAATGAGGTATGGAAATAGAAGATAGTTTGAGGGTATCACAGTCTAGTTCTGTCTCGTAGCCTGTACAATGCTGCTGTACTGTAGGGCTCAGAGGAGGCACAAAGCACTTCTTCCACGGCTTGTACAATGTTTTTAAAATAGTCAATATTTTAACAGATCCGTGACATTTTTACCTCTGTAATGCAAGGCAGTTATGAATGTGGTGGTCATTATGACCTCCACTGTACAGGTGAGAAACTGTGCACGTTCCAGTTAGTATGTTGAAGTTTGTGTCTTTTACTGGTCTCTTGTCATCACATTGCATGGAATACTTACAAAGGGGCATAGCCCTAAAGGCAGGAAAGTTACACAACGGAATCATTTGCCAAAGGTCCAGGACAGAGCTGAAGTCGGTTCCCACCTTGCAACGGTGTCCCATCATTTACAGATATAAGCATACAGAATAGAGTATCAACCAACAAACTTAATGCCGAGCACTAACATTTGGCCCTAGTATTTCAAAGAAGTTCTTATGCCAAGAAAGCCTATTCAGTTTCAAATGCCATTTGGACAAATCCCTGCTCACATTCACCAAATCTCAGTATTTGTCTTCCTGTCACAAAGAGAACTTCCATGACTCCTGCATGCAAAAACACGCTCTCTGTACTCCTTGAATTCCAGTTGTGCTAGATGCCTTTTTACTTTTGAGACAAAAGTTTACTTAATTTTGAAACATCAAACATTGAAACCTCATAGAAATTTTTTTTCACAGGACTTTACAGTATTCATTTTACAGTGACTATTTCCAGAATATTACTCTTTGCAGTGAACACTGTATATACTGTATATGCATTCTTGACGGTAGTTTTTGTGTATTTGGTTATACTTCTTCCTTTCTACACCAAGCTTCACTCTTGATGTTACAGCAAATGCTCTTCCACTCCTTGAGCTGCTTCTGTATCTACTTCACAGGGTACAGTCTGTGCTTAGTGCTTCATCCTTTCTAAGATTCTCATCCTTTAGAAAATTGACCCAGGGCACCTTGCTTCCATCCTACCCTCGTCCCACAGACATCAGTCCCTGGCCACCTCTCCATCCCAGGACTCCCAGCAGCAGCACTCCTACGAGTACAAGTGGATCTGTGAGAATGTGAACACAGATCTGTCATGAGGCTGGCGACTGGGGTTGCGTTGGCTGCTGGGTTTAAGCACCGTGGTGTCACATGTAGACATGCTAGGGCCTGGTGTCAGCGGGCTGCTCCCACAGAGGAGGGAGCCAGGAGCAGAGTGCGTGCAGCCCGTGCCCTCTCCCATGGGGCACAGCCCTGCTGGGTCGAAACATGGAGGGCAGGGCCTGGCCCTGTCCTCTGACAGTCCCAGCGAGGTGCTGAACCAGGCCCAGGATCCGTCCAGGGAGTCCAGTCTGGAGCAGCAGGTCACTGGGACAGAGGGCAGAGGCGAGGTGACACTATGGGTCTGACGTCCCTGCAGGGAACAGGGCTGAAAGACAGACTGGAGGGACGATGCACCGTGGGTCGAGGGGGCTGACCCAGGAGACAGGCTGCCTGCAACTGCCGTCCGAGGCCCGTCCAGGGCCGGAGGGGGGTAACCCCACGCTGTAGTTTAGGCCAGCAGCCAGAGCCTGAGAAATATTATTTTTTTCCATTGTGCTAAGAAACCCTGTTCTGTCAAATATTCGTTGGAATGATCATATTGCAAAAAAATAGCAATAATAAGGTGATGCTCAAGACTTGTGATTAAATTTTGTGGTAAAAAAGTGCAGCTAGAAATGCTCAGTGAATGGTTTCAGTCTACCTCTTCTAAGGCTAATCAATGCAGTGGGCTTCTCCATCTACATCGAGTATGCTAGAATAAATATCGAATATAGTTTATCATATTCCAGTTGCATTCCTTTTTTTCTCCTTTCTTCTTTTTTTTAACCTCATGTTCTAAGGATTTACTTTTAGTGCCTCCGAACATCTCCTTTTGACAGACAGTGCAAATTAAAAGATACAGCTAGGCAAAGAAACTGGAACCCAAATATGCCCCCTGGGTTTTCATTTACAGTTAGAAGCTACAGACACAATTACTGCTGACAGGAATTCAGAAGCCAGTGGCAGAGTGCATGTGGCAGCAGACTCATGCCAGGCAGTAATTGGGAAGATTATTTTTAATCAGAGCATATCCTACAGCCCAAACATTAGAAATCTCTTGTAAGGCTGACAGGAAATTAAACTGAGACCAAACAAAAAAGCCTCAAAATAGAAGTAATATGGTTAGAAGTCTAATGATGGCAAAACTCACTGCTTGTTGTATTTGGCTGTTATCTAAAGGGAATGACTTTTAACTTGCAGCAACAGATATAATTGTTTAATTGCATTTTTAGAACAGAATTAAAATAAAAAGTATCAGATTAGATCAATTTATATGTAGGCTTTTGATAAAGGTGTGAAGCAGTAGGTATTAAGTCAGGCTTAGTAATTGTGTATATGTATTAGTAGTAATTTTTATTATTGCTCTGGGTTTTTTCTTTTCTCTCTTTTCTTTATAATTTAATACAATGCTTACAGGAGCCACTTTATTGAAAAATAATGTCATGTTTCTGATACTCTTGGAATGCCTGAGTATGGTAACTGTTTATGAAGCTGGAATGGCTTGGGGCTGTCTTTCTCAAGACCCTGCAGAATGACCTCCACTTGTTGGGCTGCCCCAGCTCACTGCCCTGAGGGAGTCAAGACTGGGCTATTCTCAGTACTTGTCTGCACACCTCAAATTTTCACCCAAAAACTCAGCTTTTCCATTTTTAAGTGAATCTTAAAACATCATCTTCTTTGCCGGACTTTTACATGGATACTTAGCAGGACTTCTAGTTGACTCCCAAGTTTTCCTCTTGGAAAATGAGGACTGGAGCAGTGCAGAAGTAGCTCAGCTGTTGTCCTGGAGAAGGGCGGTGGTCTTGTATGCGCCTGTCACATACAAGTGTTGTAATACCAGATACAAGCAAAATGTTGCTAATTGTGTATGTATTTCTGTGTGGTAGGAGTGCAAAACAAGAGCCTGCTTCTTGTTTTCCTAAGATATATGACATTTGTGGAAGTGAAAATTTAGCGTTAAAAATGCGTATCTTACATTTCTCCACAAGTCTGCTTTTGGCGGTGTGACAGCCGAAATGTGTCTCTTAATGACGCTCTTAATGACATTTCATGTCAGTACAGAGAATAATAAGGTATAACGTCAAAGTCCATCGTAGTCAGCTAGGTTATCTTGAGGCTTATGAATAGGATTTTATCAGAATGTAGAGTTTTTCATCTGTATTTCCTTCTACTGAAAAGTGCTTCATATAATTATATGAATATGACTGAAAAATCTTGCTTATTGTTTAGATATTACCTGAGTAGCTAGATCACAAATGAAGTATCCTTCGTCATGTATACAGCTTCTGCAAAGTGGTCTACACGAGAGCTGGACAGACAGTGACGCACTACGTAAGAGCTACTGGAACTTCAGCGCTGTCTGCCTGGTGGGGAAGAGCCCCTGGTGCTCTGCCCCCGGGAGCTTTCCTCCCTGGCTTGTGCTGTGCAGGACGGCTGCACGGGTTCAGGCAAACTGGTGTACGGGCTGGGTATGTCTTTGGTTGCGGAGAGATCTTCACAAGCCTTTGCAGAGTTTGTGAACGTGCCGCTCTTCCTTTGGTCCAGCCAAACGATGAGGAAGCACCGCCGGCGGGGGAATGGGCTGCGGGGCCGCGTGTGGCATCCCACTCTCGCTCTGGCAGGCGCTTTTAGACCACTCGTTTTGAGGAAATCCTCTCTTTGCGTGCCATATCCAGATTGCCGAATGTTTTAAAGAACGTCTGCAGTCAGTGGAGCGTAAAACTTTAGTATTTCTGTGTGGAGGATGTTAGAAGGGTTATACAGTACTGTAAAATTACGTAAAATGAATAATTACTCTTATGTTAAATATTATATCCAAGTTAATTGTGTTAGAGTTAACTATTTTTACACTTAATCATGCTTTTTCTTTGATTTAATACAGTAGTACTTTGTAAATTACATACAACAGTATATTCTTGTTTTTTCTTGGAGTTGCATACATTCTTAAAATTCTGTGCATCTTATTTCTGTGTATTCTGAGTTTCCTCTGTCACTGCAGTGTACAGCTGCAGGATAAATAAGGAATAGTAGCAGCAGTAGGGAGTATAATGTTTCTTGAGTTAATGATAGGTAACATTATGCTAAACAGAAAGTCTGCTGGGATTGAGTGGTCGGATACGAGTCTGTCAGAAAAGGAAAATTAACATACTATAACCTCAATGAAGTAGCATTTTAATCACTATGAAGTCTAAAAAGTCAGAGTTTGCATTTGAAAAATCACAGTGATTTCAAATTGAGAAACACAAGTATCCCTGATGGAGGAAACCCGAGAGACTTAATTTTCAATTATTCAGTTAGATTTTGTTGACCATGAATAAGTTTCACTGTGACCTTACAAGATGGTCCTAAATCAGACATAATTTTTGACAATATAGGCTAATTACTTAAAAAGTGCTTCTCCGTAGAGATTTTTAAGGAACTCTCAATAACAATAATTTACCTTGTGTTGTACTTGGAGGTATCTTTGATCTTGCATAAAGAAACACTGGCCAGAAAGGGTAAGATACAGTCGTTTTAACATATAATTTATGTGCCTATGCTACCTTTTCCATAGTATTTTTGTAGGGATATGGTTCATTTGATTTCATAAACAAAAAGAAACTTGCATCTTCAGCTCAGAAATTGATTATTGCGGGGTTTTTTGGCGGTAAGACAGTTGCAGTTACTGCTAGGAGCTTCAGTTGTGAAGCTGGAGCTTACTTGGAAGGGTATTCTCCTAGTGATGGTCCCCACTCTGAGAAGACCAAACTGCAAGTGTGTTTTCTGCTGCTGCTTGTCACGTTTTCAGATTCTGGAGTTGTTGGGGTTTTTTACCAGTATGTGCGATATTTGCAACACTGCCTGACATGCTTACAGAACATCTACCTTTCTGGCATTTATTGAATTGGATGAAAAGTTGTTTTGGTTTCGGCTGCCGCCGGCAACAAAAAGCACCACGCGGCTGCCCCTCCCCTCACCGCGGTGCGGAGGAGAATGAAAAGAAAGAGGCAGAAAACTGTTGGGTCGGGATAAGGGCAGTTTAACAGAACAGCAAACAGAGGGAACAGCAACAACAACGGTACAAATAAGGAGCAAAACACAACAACGAACCGCATGACCCAGACAGCCGCTCTCCCGAACAGGACCGGCGCCGCGTGCTCCTGAGCCTCGAGTGAGTTGCCGCCGCGCCGCCCCCGCCACCGGAACCCAGCGTGACGTCACAGGGTATGGAATACCGGGCTCTGTTTGGCCAGGTGGGGTCAGCCCCCACCCCCCAGCTGTGCCCCTTCCTGGAGTCCGGTGAAAATTAACCCTGTCCTGGCCAAACCCAGGACAAAAGTATATTAAATTTAGCTATGGTGTATTTTGGTAATACATAGACCTAGGTATGTATTTTGTTTGAAGACTCAAAATACGTACAGTATTTCTATTTTCAAGAATATTTGTATCAGAGAGTACATACTACCATTTGCACATGGAAATGAAAAATGCATGTAGGGAGAATCTGTTATGAAAAATATAGCTAAGGTTACTGTAACTTCTACAATTCAATGAATAATTCAGTAAAATATTAGATGTCACCAGCTGCTCATCAATAAGAAAAAGTGGCATGGAACAGAGTGTTACCCTATTCTAAGTCAAAACTACACGCATGTATAATGTATTTTGGATAGCTCCTTTTGTTTATGTATTTTATGATCATTTTTCTTTTGCAAAATTGCTTGAAGTTTTCAACTGAAAAATGTACAAAAAGTAAATCACAGTTGTGTGTTCCTGCTGAAGCAGAAACCGATACTGGGGAAAAATTTGAACTATGGCATAGTAATTGCATGTCTATTTTAGTAGGTAAGTTCATAACGCAAACATAGGATTTAGGTTTCAAATAAATTGTGAACTGCCTGGAAATTTTTACTGTCCATTGAATGATTAATAAATAAATAATAAAATCTTTGGTGGCATTTGTCAATCAATAAGCAGATTTGGCTGTTTAGCTTTGTATTAGAGTAAAAGTGCAATTATCACCCAATAAGGTATGCAGCCCTCCTTGTGGAAGCCCAACTAATGCATTATCAATTTTTATTTTTTGTTACAGCACTTGAATCTTAAAGCCTAACTTCAGCCTTCCTTGGGTGCAAGGCACAAATATGATCTTCCCTGAGTCTCTCATTTACAGTATGACTTAATTTTTCTTTTCCTAGGAAACTACACAGAAGCCCCATGCAAGTGGTGCCTATTGTTTTCATGATCGGAGCCTTCTCTCAGTAAGTGCACTGACTTTTATTGTTGTTTGTTTATTTTATATTCCTTGGAATTTGACTGAAATCTCTGTTGTGCTGTAGTAATGAACTTTGGACTTCACAACTTGGCACGCTGATGCTGGATTGCAAGACTAATAGACCAGAAGTACGAGGTCTGATACCTTTTAGTCCTCAGTGAACAAGGAGTTGCTAGTGATGTGTAGAAAAGAAACTTCCCTGTTTCTGGCCATAGGTTAAAGTGCTTTTCTCTTGTGTTTCCCTTTTACGTGTTAGGGTTGTGTCACTATCAGATTTGTTTTACTTCTGGCTGATTCCGTCAGAGAGGAATTAATATGTACATAGATTAGTCAAGGACACTCTTGTCCCTTAGAACAGCTATGGATAATTCAGCATGATTTCCTTTTTAAACGCATCCGTAATGTCAGAATAGGCAATATCAGGAGATAAGCTCCTAAATTTATATGATGTGTAAAAAAGTATTTGTGCTTATTCATTTTTCACTTTTTTGCTTCCTGAGAAGAGGATTTCACATCCAAACTATTTGTGGCTCTTTCATACTTGGAAGTTATTTTTTCTTGTGAAGTTTGTTGGTTTAGCCTATAGGAAACAATATTGATTAACCACTTTTTAATCAAGGTATAACTAATATAATAATAATACAGAAGTATCAGAAAAAAATAGGTGTATGATTCTGGACAGGTGTGTATTTGGTACTTCTCAAACAATTTTTAATCATCCTCTGCTTACAATAAACTGCAATGCTCTAGTATTTTGTATTGGGTAATAAGCACGGCTTGTTCTGTGTTGGGCTGACTGGATATATTTATGTTTTGTATACATTTGTAGTTATACTTTGTTCTATGTGTAGAAAGTAAAGAAGTTGCACATGTGTACTGACAAAATAATAGACTAGATTCACTTTTTTATTGCAATGTATTAGTATTAGTAGTTGAGTTCTGCCCCAGCACACAAAGTTTGGTGTCATTGAAAAAATTAGACATACAGTCCTTGTTTGGAAAAAGAAGAGTTTTATATTTATTCTCCTACACTGAACGCAATCTTCCTCTTAATGTCTTTGAAAAATGATTTTATTATTTCAAAAAGACTGCCTGGCTTACAGGATTTAAAAAAAAAAAACAAAAACACAAGCCTGTTCATCTTGAGGACAGAGTTGAGTCAGTTCTGGAGTGCTCAGCGTGCTTGTTGCTTTTAGCTTTTCCTCTGTTACAAACAGTATTTTCTATCACAGGATAACCGTATAGCTCTTAGCAGAATTTGATGCGATAGACAGCTTTTGTTAGAAAAATTCTGGTAAAGATTGGAAAGCTGAGGTTGGAGTTTCTAACCCATGGGAGGCAGCAGTCCCCGAGATAATTATTGGCATGTTTTTAGGAAGCTAACATTAATTTGACTGTGAATACAGTGCTGCAGTATCTATAAATGTAGTTGAAGGAAAAGATATTCATCTTCCTTCAACAAGCTAAAGCGGAGATTTGGAACATATGACAAGAAAGAAGAAGAAAATACTCATTTGGAATTTGGGGAAGGTTTAACGCTGCCAAATCTCAATGTGCATAATTGGTTTTATTATTTTCCCTTGTGATCATAACCTAACCAGCACAATGAATATCAATCAACTTCTCGGGCTAAGAGGTCATTCTTTTTTACCAAGCTGAGACTGAAGTCCAGCATGTTGCCTGGTAACAGCCGATGTAGATGAGTTGGCTCCTAAGCACACCATATGGCTGGGCGTTATGCCCTATTCACCCGTGACATGATGTACACATGTAGTACATTACTGATTAGAAAATGGTTTATCCCATTCCCTTATTTAGAAGAAGCGTTTAAAAATAGTGATACTGATCCAACACAGACGTGTTAAGATCATGGAACTGTATGTAATGAAACAAATTTCTGTCACAAGTGTCAAAAAGCCCATGTAATAATCACAGTAAATTTTGTGTTCAGTGTGCTTCAGCTGAATTTAAGTATAATTTCTATGGTTGTTTTATGGTATTTTTCTATTTCGTTTTGATAGCCAAAAATGTTGAGGTCAGTGTAGTTTTAACAGCTGGATTACAAAGAAATCCTGCATTTTAAAATTTAATTTTGTAATATAGTTGGTTGACTCTACCAGATAGCCTATGGATTTATTTGGCATTTGCCCTTCTGTGAATTGTGCAATGTTGTCTACAATCCTCAACTAAAGCAGCAGTGCATTGAGCAAACCAGTAAACAAAGCAATAAAAGACAGTTCCAGAAAACAACAACTGAAAATAAACACAACAGGCAAAGGGGATAGAAGTGTTCAAATATACAATGGCAAATCAAGCACCAGGAGTGACTGGCAGGAAGTTTGTAGCGGAAACAAACATGAAACTGAGATCAGCAGAGTCCTCCTTCCTTCCCGTAACTGGAGCATTTTTCCCATTGCAGTGTCCCAAGCTGGCGTTGGCTCAGGTGGAAACACCGCAGAGCGCAGTGTTAGGCAGCAGCACACACCCGATTGCCGGGCTCTGGCTGCTGTATGCCGGGTCATGCTGAAAGGCAAGAAATGGGGTTGGTCTTGTGGGTAATGGCAATGATTTGAACAAGGGAAGCCGAAGATCACGGCCTGGTATCTCAGTTCAGAAGACTGCATGGTTAGCAGTGGTTATATTGCATTTCCCTGTGTCTAGCTTATTTGGAAAGATGAATTTTTGTGCTTAGTCCTCCCCTGCATAACTCCTTTGTCTAGCAGGATAGGGAGCTCTTTGGCAAAGAGGAAGCCATTTCTCTTTGGCATTCCACTGAATTCTCTTAAAACAGTCCATAAAAAAGGAGAAGAAAGCCCTTATCCTTTCCATGTGTTGCAGAAAGTTTATACAGTTGCTTTTTGAGTGAAAAGTTCTGTATACTTGCCCATGCTATTGGTTTTTCTTAGTCTTTGGATTGTGTATAGTTGCTACATAGCTTGATAAACATACTGTAGTTAATGATCTTGTTTAATTACTAAAACATTTCTTTGGCTAGGAATTTTTAAGGTAAGAGAGAAAGGATGAGACAGTGCTGCTGCTCGATGTTGAATTGGTAGTTGCATCCATTGGAAGATCTGCCATGATTATGCACATTTGAAACCCTGGTGGATGTAAATGCATGTATGCAAATGTGCTGTTGGTCTCAAAACGGTCTTACCGTCACTTCTCCTACAGTCCGTCCATGACACAAAACTAGTTGCCGCAATGGAAAGGCTTATAAAGCCTTATAAAGCCTTTGCTGATGACACCAAAGTGGGAGGTGTGGTAGATACACCAGAAGGCTGTGCTGCCATTCAGCGTGACCTGGATAGGCTGGAAAGCTGGGCAGAGAGGAACCTGATGAGGTTCAACAAAAGCAAATGCAGGGTCCTGCACCTGGGGAGGAACAACCTCATGCACCAGTACAGGCTTGGGGTGGACCTGCTGGAGAGCAGCTCTGCAGAGAGGGACCTGGGTGTCCTGGTGGACGACAGGTTAACCATGAGCCAGCAGTGTGCCCTGGCTGCCAAGAAAGCCAATGGGATCCTGGGGTGCATCAAGAAGAGTGTGGCCAGCAGGTCGAGGGAGGTTCTCCTTCCCCTCTACACTGCCCCTGGTGAGGCCTCATCTGGAGTACTGTGTCCAGTTCTGGGCTCCCCAGTTCAAGAAAGATGAAGAGCTACTGCAGAGAGTCCAGCGGAGGGCTACAAGGATGATGAGGGGACTGGAACATCTCCCCTACGAGGAGAGGCTGAGGGAGCTGGGCTTGTTCAGCCTGAAGAAGAGAAGGCTGCGAGGGGACCTAATAAATGCTTATAAATATCTGAACGGTGGGTGTTAGGAGGATGGGGCCAAGCTGTTTTCAGTGGTGCCCAGTGACAGGACAAGGGGCAATGGGCACAAACTGAAGCACAGGAAGTTCTGTCTGAACATGAGGAAGAACTTCTTGCCTCTGAGGGTGACGGAGCCCTGGAACAGGCTGCCCAGGGAGGTTGTGGAGTCTCCTTCTCTGGAGATATTCAAGACCCGCCTGGACGCGGTCCTGTGCAGCCTGCTGTAGGTGACCCTGCTTTGTCAGGGGGGTTGGACTAGATGACCCACAGAGGTCCCTTCCAACCCCTACTATTCTGTGATTCTTTGATTCTGTGAAAGGAAGGCGTTTAAACTCCTTTTCCCTAATTCTAGAGCTGTGTTTTCCTTTGAATTGTAAACATGTTGAAATAAGTAACAGAAAAATAGCTATTATTGCATTGAAAATACTTTATTGTCGGGCATTATGGGTCCTTTTTTCCCCCTCATTAAACACATCTTTTTAAATTGTTAATACAGTAAATCTATTTTCCAAAACAATATAGCATGATGCTGCAGAGGAATCTGCGGAGTTTAGTATGATCTAGGGATTTCTACCTGAGACTCATGAACAACATAGTTGTGGAAGAGAGCTATTATGAAATATCATAATTCTCTTAGAAATAAACTGGTATTATAACCTTTTTCTTATAAATGTATAAGGAAGAAAGTTTTTAATGATTGCATTCTTATTTATTCATCTCCCCGTATTCTAATGTAGCCTGAATGATAGTATTAGTCTAGAGAGTTGAATATTTTTAAAATTGCAGCACTTTGAGTTACTGATATCTGTGAATTACAATAAAAGAGGGCTGAAGAATGGTAGTTTGATAACGTAAATGAAGCAGTAAGTTCTGCTCCATTGCTTCGTCTGCGCTAGGATGGGGAGCTGTTTAGCTGTTAGTATGTGCTCCGTTGTCGCATTATTCATTGTTATTTTGCGAAATCTTCAAATATCTTCAGCAGTTATTGTAGGAATTCATTAAGGACCAAAAGCAGCGAGGCATTTACACAGTTCTAATGATAAGCCGGAGTATACTCTCATGGATGCGTTTTCTTCAGAAGAAGCTTAGCTTAGGTAGCTAAGCCTGACTTGTGCTTGAATTTTTTCTAGTGCTGGTGGAAAGTGATTCAGTTTTAGGTGGCTGATTTGTAATATTGCTTTTCCATTGGTTAGACACATGTTTAGTTAGATATGATCTTTAACTCTTTCCTACATAGGGAGCTGAATATACTACCTTCATTTAGTTTAGGGTTTTTGAAATCTGCATGTTCCAAAGTTTATGTGATTTCATTTCACACAGGTGAAGGACATGTTGTTTTCTTTTGTTGGGTGTCACTAATTTGAAGTTTATATCCGTAAAAATCTGTAATGATCTTAAAGTGCAGTATGCGATAGCAGGTGTATATGAATTGCTGTTAAACCAGTGCTATAATTTGTGATTGTACAGACATAAAGCCCTGCCCTTTACAATTTAGACAATGTGCTTAATCACTGGTGCAGATAATGATGTACGTATGTATTTGTTTAAGCATCTAAAGAATTTAGAAGTTAGTCTCTCAAAGCAGAGTAAAGAGCATAAGGCTTGCTGAAACTGAACAGGACATACTTTTTGAAAACGAGAGACAGACTCCTAGCACAAATGGTTTTCTGGAAATACTACCCTACATTATTGAGAACTGTAACTCCGTAGGGAAAGTTAGCTTTGTAATACGCTCTTAGTTGTACGCAAATATACATGTAAAGAAATATCCAATAATTTTTTTTTTTTCTCCTTCCTCTCTTTTAAAAATGCAGTCAGTGTTTCTTTCTGGTGGATTCCTCTGTGAACTTTCTAAATCCTTCATCTTTGTAAGTGGTGCTTTGAGTCTACCGAGTAAAAGCTGTGGGGGTTGAGTATGGATTAACCTTAGGATCTAACTTACTGTACGTAGCAGCCTGTTCTCTGACACTACTGAGATATTTCCTTCATAAACATTATTTTGCAGACACTTTCTTATCAGGCTTTATGAACATTTTCACATGCATGTAAACACTTAGCTTAGCATACTTCCACTGGCAGTTGTATGCACTCTGGATATTCTCCAGATTACAGCATTAAGATGTTTTTCATCGAGTTCATTTCCATAGCGTTGTGGCATTCGAGAGATATCAAGTCCCCAAATTCCTGTGAGATTAGTATGTGTCATTATCTCTTTATTACAGAAGGAGAAACCAGAAAATTGAGCAGGCTGACAGATGTGCCAGGAGAGGGAGGATAGCAGCGCTAGGATTGGAATTCATAGTTCTCAAATCCCAAGTCATTGCCTCTGTTACTGGGCCATCTTTCCTCCTACTCTCCCTCTAATCCAATACCCTTCATTGTTAATGATTTTTACATTTTACAAGTGAAAAAGAACTTAGAATTTCATGCTCTCTCCTAACTCATACAAAATTGAAAATTTTCCTCAAGAAAATCATGCAGTTATTAGTGAAGTCCTATCACTATAGCTCAAAGCTAATTGAAATTTAACAGTCCTCATGATGATCTGGGTCATGTCAAGGGTGTTGGCATTCTTCAATAAAGATATACGCTTGATCCTTTTTTCTTTTTCTTTGAAGCGCTTACAGACTTCTCTGACTTCTTCTGATAATGCTAATTATGCAAAGCGAAGGTACAGGCGTTGCAAGCACTTGGGTAGTTCAGTATAGCAAATGTTGTTACCTGTAGTGATGGCACTCTGGGCTTTGGGGTGTGCTGGCAGCCCAGGGTTCCTGGGGGGATCATTTCTGTCTTGCTGTGTTACTGCTCCCGTTTGTGAAAGTGTGTGTGTCGCCACGTCTTCGGTGCAGTTGCTGCCTGCGCGTAGCTGGTTCAGGAAGGAGTCAGGTCTGCGAGGGTGGCAAAGCGGTGAGCCTGCAGCAGTGCATGCATGCAGAATTTTGCAATAAATGCTTGAGAAATCAGGCCTATGCTCAACAGGGAATCACGCTATCCCTGCAGATGATGCATTGATAGTCAATCTAATGCCATAATATTTGGCTTTTTGTGCATCGTGTGTTGGCTCTGAGGTGCTGCTGAGCTAAGCCTGGGTGCAGTGCCGGGCACAGGTCTGCTGCTAGCACGTGAGTATTTCAGTGGGGGAGTATCTTCCCTGCTGCTGTTCATGGAAATGAAGAGGAGTTGTGGATTGTAATAATTGGATTCGATGTGGGGAAAGTTTAATTTCCTTGTTTTTTTTCCCTGTTACCTTTGAGGTTAGTTACTGAGTTGACAAGTCTGTGTTGTAACGTGTTATTCCTGTGTGGCTCGTGCACAACCAACAAACAACGTGCTATAGGAGAATTTTTACTGATCCTGCAAGGTATGTTAGAAATCATACAACCAATGGCTCTGTAAATTTTGAAATGGGATGGCAGTTTGAAAATGTCTCGTCATCAAGGAAGGAGGATACTGGGAAATATGAACAAATCTGTTGATGTAAGATGAAATGTTTATCCTTATTCTATGTAGTGTAAGAGATTTTAGAAGTTCAAACAGTATGTGAGTTTGACAGAATACTTTTGTATTTGGCAACATTTACTCTTCCTTCAGAATTGTTTATTACGCTCAGAAGTTGAACTGTACCTCTTGGAACTGCTTCTGACTGGACCTTTCTGGAAGCTCACTAGCAGCTATGGCAGTGTTCTAGCACTGGTCATGGGGGTTTAGCAATTTGTGCTTTCTCACCAAGTAGTTAAGCCTGTGTCTTTTATAGTATTGAAATGCATTTACATCTGTTAATGCATTAATGGGAGAGATTTGTCTGTGACCTACCAAAATCACTGCACGCAAATTATACAGAGCAGATTTGGGCAGATGGATCGAAGAACAGAGTTCTTGTCTGTGTGTGCAGAGGAGGAAAGCTGCCTGTACCACTCGGTGACAGACGGTGTGCTGGCATAATTTAACTTCACTCTAGAGAAGCATTTGGCCAAGTGCTTGTTAGATGAGGCAGCTCTCAGAGACCAGCAGACGAGTCATATAGGACTACCATGTACTGTATTTCAGTCTTGGATGTATCTTCTTTATACCGACAAAGTCAAGTAACCTGTTTACTGGTATGTGCTCGGTTGACCCTGCCTGGCAGGTCAGCCCCCACCCAGCAGCTCTCTTGCTGCCCCCAGCGTGATGAGGGAGAGAATTGAAAGGCTAAAAGCAAGGGAAAAAAATGTACAGGTTGAGATAGCACAGTTTAATTAGTGAAGCAAAGCTGCGTGCGCAATCAAAATGAAGTAATTAATGAATTCACTATTTCCCATTGGCAGGCAGGTGTTTAGCCATTTCCAGGAAGGCAGGGCTTCAGCACCTGTAACTTGGGAAGACAAATGCCATAACCATGAACGTTCCCCCTTGTTTCCTCCATCCCCTGAGCTTTTATTGCTGAGAACATCATAATGGTCTGCAATAGTCCTTGGGTCGGTTCAAGCCAGCTATCCCAGCTCTGCCCCCTCCCAACTTCTTGTACACCCTCAGCCCACTGGTTGGGGAGGGGGGTGGGGAAAAAGGGGGGAGGAAAAAACCTTGACGCTGTGCAAACAGTGCTCAGCAACAGCCTGACAATAGCAGTAACACTGGTGTGTTACCAGCACTGTTTTAGTCACAAATCCAGAACACGGCACCATCTGGGCTGCTATGGAGAGCATTAACTCTGTCCCAGCCAGAGCCAATACACTGTAAACCTGTTGGCTTTCTTCTTCTTCACTGTGAAGTTTCTTCTTCCTTCGTCTGCACACCAGAGGAATGGAGTTTTATGAGCACATGTGGCAAAGAGACAAATCAGTGCAACAGAAACACGGAGAGGGTGTGGTTTTGTTTGTTTGAGGGCTTGGGGTTTTTTTATTCTTATCTGGAGGGATATTTTGCACAGCTAAATGACCCAATTAAAAAAATAATATTGGGTCTACAATGAGAAGAGATTGATCTGAAATCCTTCACAAATTATGTTTTTATCAAGACCAAGTTGTTGTGTGCTATTGATTTTTAGATCTGCACAGTCTACAAGTAATGAAAGTTACAGAGCCAAAATAATTTAAGGTGGTTTTCTGTCTTTTGTATAAGCCAGGTTAGGATATTGAAGTACAAATCAATTGCTTTGCCACTCAGATTCCTTGAAACCCAAAAGAAAATTTCAGCAGGAGTTATGGTTTCCAGATGTTTGTATTTTCTGGTTCCAAGTCTTACGGTGCAGGCAGTAGGGCTTGTTTGGTCTGACGGGCTTTTCTGCAGCTTGGTCACTAGCAGTACAACAGGTAGCTGTAAAGAACAGCATGCCTACAGGAGGCAGAGTCATCGTGGAAGACTGTTAACACCAGAAAATGTGAAAGATAATTATGCAGAAACCACTTGCACATAGCAACATCTACACAGGATTAAGTCTGAAGGCACGAGGGCAGTGACGGAGTGATGGTGCTCCCCTCTGTTTGTGGCTGGTCGATATTCTCTGGGCACTGAGGCATGCTTTCAGAGATGATCGGTTTTACTGCTAAAACAGTGGGAATATTCAGATGATAGGAGCTGAATGTATCGGGGCAGAATCAGTTTATAGGGGTGGCTTTGTCATTCAAGGCAGAAATTCTGAATACATGAATTGTGGGGCTTCAAACAATATTCATCTGGAAATATTGTATTTTGGCTCTTGGGTACTGATGAACAGACTAATACAACAAACTAAACCAGATACAAGTAATTTTATGGCAGATCAATAGAATTTCTTATTCCTGATTCAGGAATGTTGGTTTAAGGAATGTGGTTAGGAGGATGTAGATTTACAATCTAAAGGTGTGCTTAAAACAATATACTCCCTGTTTATTTAATAGGTTGTGGGGAAAACATTCCTTTGTACTTGATGTTTAACTACCGTAGAAAACCTGGATTTGCATAACTTGCTGAATGTCATTACAGCTAGGGTTTTACTGGCTTTATTGAGTACCAAAGGGAGAGAGTGGTGAAATTCTTAAGGGACTACATGTAAAGCAGCTCCAAAGTTCACTTGTTGAAGTGTTACAAATATTTTGTATCATCTGGTGGGTGTGGTTCAATGAAATAGAATGATTCTTTGTAGGTTTAGGGATATTTGTATCATGTTTTGGTTGTTAAAGAATCACAGAATGGTTTGGGTTGGAAGGGACCTTATAGGTCACCTTGTTCCAGCCCCTCTGTCATGGGCGGGGACCCCTTCCACCAGACAAGGTTGCTCCAAGATCTGTCCAACCTGGCCTTGAACGCTGCCAGGGAGGGGACAGCCACAGCTTCACTGGGCAGCATGGGCCAGGGCCTCACCACCCTCGTAGGAAAGAATTTCTTTCTTCTGTCTAATCTATACCTACCCTCTTTCAGCTTGAAGCCATTACCCCTTGTCCTGTCACTCCAGGCCCTTGTCAAAAGTCCCTCTCCAGCTCTCTTGCAGGCCCCTTCAGGCACTGGAAGGCCGCACTGAGGTCTTCTGCAGCCTTCTCTTGTCCAGGCTGAACAGCCTCAGCTCTCTCAGCTTTTCCTCACAGGAGACATGTTCCAGCCCTCGCATCATTTATGTGGATTCCTCTGGACTCACTCCAACAGGTCCATGTTGTTTGTAAGTTGTGGGCCCCAGAGCTGAAGGCAGTACTCCAGGTGTCCCTAAAAGCCACTTCAGTGTAATATGAGACAACTCTTTCATGACTCATATTCTTAATGAAAATGACCCATATTTAAATTGTCTGTGCTGGTGTCCACAACGTGTCCCCCTGTTGTCAATAAATGATTTCCTTGGGACTATTGGCCCCAAATGAAGGCCCTTGTAAACAGCCCCCTAACTAATGCTGCTCCTTGATATCCAAGGACTGCCTCCATAGTTTCTTGGGAGACCTCATTATTGGGCAAAGTGGTCTGAAGAACTTGGGAAATTATCACACATTTGTCTCCACCCAGTGTGGAGATGTCAGCAACAGTCTGCTCCAGGCTCACGCCCCTCCCTCTTCTTTCCATTCCATCCCACTTCTCCTTCTCATAGGATGTTTCTCCTGCTTCCCTCAGGTCTGGGAATGAAGCCCTATGTGGATTTATGCTTTGTTCCAGATGGAGAAATTGTCCCTTCCTTATGTACTTTCTGGACTCAATGGTGAAGGAAGAGAGGGGAGAAAAGCAGCGTAGCCCTCCCATTGCTTGTAGTGTAGGATGAAAAGAATAAAAGTCCTAAAAAGTATGGAAAGGCCACCTGAAAGTATTCTAACCTGAAAATACGGCTAATTCCATGTTCTCTGCAGTAGAGTCAGGAAGGTTCTCAATACAAATATCCGTTCTTTATGGGGCGATAAACTGCTTGACCTGAAATGTCAGTGGAAGACCTGGGAAAAGGTTGAATTGGAAGGGAAAAGGCATTTGCTGATGACACAGTTATTCAAGAGAAATCACATAAAATTGCAGAAAGACTTCATGGTATTGGGTTAGTGGCAGATGAAATAATTGCTGATAAAAGGACATGTAGTGCAGACAGCAAATCTAGGTTATACTGAGAAAAGAGCAGTTGGGTTCATTGGAAAGATAAGGAGGTCGGTGGGAAAACGCAGCCAGAACCAAAACAGAGCAGTGACCTTATACAGACTTTGGTAGCAGAGCCTGGAGATTAGAGTCTTCCTCATCACAGGGAGGAGAAGTGGTGGAGAAATTTTAAGTGCACATCCAGTGAACCAGAAGGCTGAAGTAATGAAGGCAGATCCACTAGTATTTCACTGGTAGCAATAAATGGTTAATTTTTACGGTGAAGGGGGTTTATAGGTAGAAGTCCATGGGAATCTATACTATTCAGTGTGTAAAAGGGACAAAATAATAACACAAATTTCTGTGGAGACAGGATTATTCAGAACAAACAAAACTAAGACTGACTGGGAAAGTGCAGAAAGCTGAAGGATTAAGTGAGAGAATAAAATTCACTTTCAGAAGTTCATAATAGATGGAAATCTGTTCTCGAGGAGGGAGTGCGTGACTTATTGCTCAGAAGCCTTTCTTGGAAGCATCAGGTGGAGTTCTCAGAAGCATTATTTCAGTGCTTGACAGCTGTCAAAAAAAGCAAATTGACTATTTAGCAATTTTCGGGAAAGGCATTCAGTAGGGAAGATACAGGACTGTCTCCTCTGGAGTTTGCACCGGTCTTACACGTGCTCGCTGTCGGCAGTTCTGGTTCTCCTGGGTCTCGAGAAGGTGTGGCCCAGGGTAAGGTGAAAGGGATGGTGGGAGGTATGGAGTAGCTTCCATGCAGGGAAGACATTAAATGCACAGTAGAGCTCTTTACCTTGGAAAAGAATTGACAGCTGAGTGAAACAGGAGAAAAGTGATAGATGGAGATTATTATTGGTATTGATTTGAATATTGATATTATAATGATATGACTCATAAGGCAAGGATTATGGATTCAATAAAATGATCAAGCAATGACTCATGACAAGAATGTTTTTTTCATGGTATATAATGCTGTTCTAGAAAGTTTTGCCACTAGATATTCCAGATGCAGAAACTATAAGCAAGTTAAGAAGAATTGTATAAATTAAGGTGCAGTGTGTCCTTATGCAACAAAGTGCAGGATGTCCCTCTGCTGATTCCTGTGGGAAAGACTGATGCTTCTATTCTTTCATGAATACCGAATACTGATCGTTGTTGGACAGAGTGTGTTACTTTAGGTGATGATAACCAGTAAAGCAGCTCCTCTGTTCATACAGATATTTTACCAAATGTGAATCTTAAAGATTATTTATTAGGACATCTGCCTGCGAAGGAAGATGTCTCCATCAGCAGTTTCCACTGTTTTGAGTATGCTGTTTGCTTGTTAGTCCTGCCTGCTGCCTAAAATTGTCCCGCAGCACTGGGCTGCCCTGGGGGTCGGGCTGGAGTGCCTCTAACGTACGTCCTGTAGAACCGCTTAGCACCTGTTTAATGGAAGGTGGTTGTCTAGAAGGCCGATTAAAGCAGAATTGGAAAGCGTGAGCTCATTATCTAGATAACAATAGAAACGTTTAAAACTCTTATGCAGGCTTTGAAGCTTTCTGGTAGCACTGCAAAGATATCTCACCCTGTAACATAACGTGCAGATTTCTTTTTCTGGTTTTTATGAATATGCACTGCCTTTTCCACATGTTGTTTGAAAATGTAGGTTGTGATATTCAAAGTTTTTTACACTAGGTGGCTTTGCTGCCAGCTTCTGGGTTAAACCACATCAACTTTGCATCTTGGTTTAGCTAAACAGCTTTTAAAAATTCCAGCTTTCATCTGCTTACGCCGGTTGCCCCAGGATCTGACCTGCCCTGTTTGTAAAATGAAAGCGTGGTCAGATTGTGAAGATTCAGAAATCTCTTAACTGGAATGAATATTCTTTTTGTGTTCAGATTGCTCCATCGTTGGGAGGATTTTTTCTTAATTATTCATACATTCCAGTATATGGTACCCTCACATGAATGATTTCAGTGAGGTCAGTGGTTATTTCCACTAGTGAAGCCAGGCGTGAGTGTACACGTTGACAGGCTCTGTGCTCCCTGGGGACCGGCAGCTTGACAAAGCCTTACTAAAATCTTACTGTGTGCCTCTCTGGAAGTGAGTTCTTTGAATTATTTTCATTCTCCTTAGACACGTGTGATTAGCTACATGAGGATGTTTGTACTGTTTCTCTTGAGAATTTCTAAACGTTTTCTCTGATAGTGCTAATGACCAAATGAGTATTTTTCACCTGTGTATCCTTCTCTGGAAGATTCAGGATCCTCATTCAAGGCTGCCTGCCTAAAACTAGTTAAGCATGGAAAGGCTCAGCCTAAAAATGGCATTTTTCTGAAACTTGCAAATGCCTGCAGACTGTCTAGGAAAAACAAACAACTTCCAGTGTTGTTAGTAATCGTGTGATAGAAAACAAAAAGGTGATTGTGGCAGCTTGTAAGATTTCGAAGTACATAATATTAGGTTGTAGCTACATTTTTGTATTTAAGAAGAAGATTGGTTTCAGTTTCAGAAAGACTTAAAATGCAAAATAGTAATGAAATAGTCCTCTGCGTCTTGGGAGTAATGTATTTCATCTGAGCTCTGATGTGAGGCATTACAAACCTATTTATGAATTTAGTGTGTAGCTCTTTGTTGCGTTAATTTTGTGTACATACGTTGCAGTGTATCTATAAATATGTGATAGGAAATTTAAAGATAGGAATCAACATTTATGGTATTCAGTGGCTTTTAAGATGTTTTTGTTGAATTATGATGAAAGAAATGTATTTAATTCTGTTAAAGAAGCAGTAGCTTGTGGTGAAAGCCATCTTGTGTTGAATTGAATCTATTCGTGTTATTTTAGATTCCAGAATGTTTTATTAAGGTTATATGAGTGCCTTGCAAAAGCATGGTGTGTTTTAAATTCAAAACACGTGCTACAATCTTTAAATTGGGTCACCTTTTATATGAAGTATGTTTGAAAGCATCTCATTTGATTTTTCATATATTTTCTCTTTTTTCAGTTTTTGTTGTAAGCTCAAAATTCACTTTGATGTACTTTAAATTTTGTTCTCGATATTTGTTATAATGAACTGCAATGGCTCCACATTTAATTAGGCTGATATTAACACCTAAAAAACCAAGAAATACTTCTGAGTTTTTATTGATTTAAGAAACACTTCTCAGTTCTGTATATCTTTTCCAAATACATGCCACACGGGCTTCGAGAATGCTAGCCCAGGTTTGGTTTGGTTTTCCAGCAAGCATTTAGGAAACCAAATTGTTGGACTAAATTGGCATTTGAGTACGTCCTTAAGTGATGTGTTACTATTCATATTATATCGTCAGCACTGAGATGTGCTCTAGCATTTATTCTATTCAAAGGGAGTATCTGTAAGAGAGAAGAGAGCAGATGAAATTTAGTAGGAACACCTGTGAGTTTATGTCCATGATACTGCTTTTGATCTAACATGGGGAAAAAAACCCCGAAACATGACAAGTGGCTTTATTAGCATCACAAATAGCAAAATAAGAGTAAAACCCCCAAAGAGAAAATATAGTCTTACAGATGTTTCCTCAGAGCATGTGTGATTGGCATATCCACAGCGAGTTGTTTGTTGTCTCCGGTGTCCCAGAGTCCCTCTTGAGAGGGAGAACAAGACACAAGGACTTCTGCTCTGAGGAAATTTCTGTTTCTTGTGTAGACCTGGGGCCTGGCTCCAGCAGATGACGTGTCTGCATGCAGAGCTGCTGCTTGCCGTGTCAGCGGCACTGCTCAGGGTGTTCTGCTAGCGCGGGCGCAGCGGGTGGGGTCCGGGTGGAGAAGGCACTTCCCATGCTCCCCTTCGGAGAGGCCAGGTGCTGTTGGACTGCAGCTCTGCGTTGTGAACAAAGCAGTGCAAGTGAGAAAAAGAGAAGGGCAACCTGTATGGATGAGTCTGTATAGGATCCTTTTTCAGGCAGGTGAATTCCCAGGATTTCTAAACATTTCAAAATCTGTTCTCCTGTCCTTGCAACAGTTTATTTAGCAGACTGATACAATGTAAATGCTGCCTTAGCGTGGTATCTGTGTAAGTGAGCTTTTAGTGATTAAAGGAGTATTCATAAAGGTTAAATTTTGACTAGTCTTATGTCAGTTTATTAGAAATAAAGGGCCTTCTATGTCATGGTTCAGAGAAAGAATATGATTTTCTTTTTTTAGGGACCCTCCACTTCTGTTGATTTACAGAGGGAGCCAAGTGGGATTAACTTTTTTTTAGACTAAAATTAGCCATTTTAAATAGCCCCCTAAATAGGAAAGAAGTTTTCATCTTGCATCTTGCCTCTATCAGGGATTTCCAGCAAGTGCTTTATATTATTCAGGAGAACAGCACGTTAAAGCAGTCATGGCATTGCCTGCTGCCTTGCCTGAATCTGGTGAAAGACTGTGAGAGTCACCTTCCTTCAGACATTTTAGTGCGGGCTATTATGGCTGTGTCAATCACTGCTTGTTTGCAGCAGGGGGAAATCACAGCTAGGAGAAGTCATTGTCACAGCTATGTCTTCTACCGGTGTTTACTTACCCTACCTTTCCTGGAACAGGCTGCCGAGAGCATGGTTGATGCCCCAAGGCCGTCAGTGTTTCAGAGGCATTTGCACAATGCCCTTAATACCATGCTTTAACTTCTGGTCAGTTCTGAAGGGGTCAGGCAGTTGGATTGGTGATCATTGTAGCTCTCTTCCAGCTGAAACATTCCATTCCGTTCCATTGCATTGCTGTGTTTAATTTTGTCATTTTAGCTGACGTTTCCATTTTTCCCAAAAGGAGCTGGATAACCTCACAGAGCATGTTGCAACTGGGAGACGGTTTAGTGAGCTGCTGTTTAGTTGCTTCGGCTTACTCTGGCTGCCTGACATGGTGATGGTCCTCGTCTCCTTCAGCAGTATGTCACTGAAGCTACAAAGAAAGTAGGGGCATACACCGATGCTCTTCGGTTGTTGCTTCTCAGCTGTTTGCTTCCAGCTTCCAACTAAGCAGCAGGGACTGACAAGCGTTCCCAATCTTTCAGTTCCTGGGCGTTTACTGTGCCTCAAGGCACTCTGTGTAATCACAAGACTAGAGCTCCTTCTGCCATGCTGCTTTCCTTGCACTCATCTTGGGGTTTCAGTGAGGTCTTGGGACTCTGCCAAATGAAATAGAAGAACCTTGTTATGTACAGAAATCTTTTTATGGACAGAAAGGAAACAAACCTTCTTCGTAGAGCCAAGAATTTATTCTTAATATAATTGAAATCTTAACAGTATTATCAAATAATTATTATTAGGTCAGATGTAGTTGTTACAGGAAAAAAAAAAAGCAAAACACAGAAAAAGGGAGACAAGTCTTGTTCAGAGCAAAAGGGAATGGTTTGCATCCAGTCATCAATATCCCACATTCTTACTGGAAAGAGCATGATGTTGAAGGTGTTTCCTCTTTATCCTCTCCTTTCCTTTCAGTTCACCGGGGCTATTTTTGTGTGTTTTCTGATGTGCTTCAACACCTTGTTCTTCATTCATCTGCAATCACAACGCACATCTGCATTTTCTGTAACACAGTGCCTTCTGCATGCTTTAGATACTTGTTCTTTGTTCTTTTTCTCAGCCTTGAACAGGCTTTTTTCCAGCATTTCTTAATTTCTGCCTTTCTTGAACAGACCATGGATGAGCCATTTAAAACTTTTGACTCTACAGTGCCCCCATCTCTTTTCATCCCGTGCCCCAACCCCTCTCCATGGCATCTAGCGTGCCAGCTTGCAAGGCCTTTGCCACCATACCAGGCCTACGTTCTTGACACTGCATCGTTACTATCTCAGGCTACACAGAATAACTCCTGGTTACTGCTGTCTCTGTGTGTGTGTATATATATAGGTAAATGTTTATAACATACAATCGGATACGAAACAAATTAGGCATCAGCCACCTGGCCATTAGAACAGCAACAGTGGCTGTTTAACCAAGGAGAAACCGAGCTCCCAGCCTTTGAAGGCAAGCTCCTACCAAGCCAGCCTGCCTCCAGGCCTTGCAAACTCAGTGCAGTGACTGCGACCTGTTACTAGCAGTGGCTGTACTGTATTCTCGGAGTAACAGGACCGTGCCCTGTGTATGTAAATTCAGGTGTGGCCTTGGGTTTTTAATGATTTGTTTGTTGGGTGCTGGGATTTTTTGTTTGTTTTTTTTTTTTTCCCCCAGATGCTGTAGTTCTAGTTCTGCTCAGCATATGCATGTGTTTAGGGAGAAAATCAGTGCCTTGGTTTTAGGATAAACCTCATTTCAAGGTACAATAGCATGGGATGCAATTTCACTCAGGTGTGATACTTAATTACCCAATCCTTCTTTCTTTGAGTGTTAGGAAAAAAAATGTATTTTATAATAAACAACTCCTGATCATATTGTAAGACAGCTGTTTTCCCAGGTAGTCCTGATGCTAGAGGTAATGTTTTCAAAACAAGTAGTTTTGTTGTTGCTGCCAGTTCCCTTGCCTCCAGCAGCAAACCCACTATGTTTTGTAGGTCTAGTTCTGCGTTCCTGCAGCCTGAGTGTGGTTTCATGACTTCAATTATATATCCAAGACTGGCAAAACCATTCAAATTTGTTGTAGTCAGACAGCTCTTCCAATTAATTGAATGTGTGTTTTTAATGATCTTGTAATTTAAGTGTTTGCTCAGCCAGAGACCAAGGGGTGAGTCAGTTTAATATCTGCGTGGGAATGGACTGACTTGTCTTTTCAATCTCCAACCAAAGCCAACCCATTCTCTCTGGTACTGCCCATAGTATGTTGTGAGATGGAGAGGGGTGATGCTATTTGGTGGATATCATTAATATCATAATATGATCAATGATAAATAATACTAAATACCATTAATATGATACTATGGTAAATGCCACAACATTTAGTTTGCTGTGCTTTTTTTTAACATCAGCATTCCTAAATTCAGCTGAATATATGAAAAGGTGGTTTTTCATTCATTTTTGAAGTAAATTTGGGGTGTTTATATAATGGAGAAGAACTGGGGGAAAAAATCCATTTACCATAAGAATTCAGGAGCAAAAAGCAAATAAAATAAAGCTAAATACATCATCATTCTTATATTTGCATGCAGCTTGTTAGCCAACTTTGCGATTTTGTGAAAGGCCTTATTAATGATTCCTAAAGAAGCAGACTTTGCAATGTTGATATTATCTGTGATGCATTATTGAATCAACAGAAATAAACCTGCTGTCATTAGCGTAATTATTTAGATATGATGGAGCATAATGACTGTTTTAAGTGCAAATAAGCTGCAGTTAGCAAGCAACTAGCCAAAGAAATGAGGTAGGATAGCAAGGAAATGACTCAGAGGAGTGGGAAATAAAATTGAAGAAATGCAAACACTGATTAGAAGAGAAATACACAGGAGATGCCATTTCTCACTGTTACAAGTACATTTGAGGGCAAACTGCTGGTCCCCGAGTAGATAATGGTGAGATTGTTTATTGGATCATTTTTTCTTTTTAAGTGTCCTGCTTTGCCAGAACTTCTGTCTGAAGTGAACCCTGAGCCTTCCTCGCAGCCTTTGCTAGGGCAGGCTTGCCAGTGGTTGTTGCTGCATCTGTGACTCCTCCAACTCCCTGCAGCTGGCCTGGCCAGAGCTGCACAGGAGCCAGCTCTCCGCAGTTTGGCTGGTGTGCTGGCTTGGAGTGGAGCAGCCAGGGGGTAGAAATCAGTGCCTGTAAGGTGAAAGAACCGTTTATGTTATTGGTCTGGAAGGGGGAGGAGAAGGAGACTAAATTAACTTCCTGAAAGATACTTGTCAACTGTAGCTGAATAGCAGCTAATTTGAACGTCCAGTTATCTGACTAATCCTTTGATTAAAATAATTTCATTTTTATAACCAGAATACTGACATAAACATGGAAAAATATAACAGTGTGGAAGGTATATTTAAAACCTATTTCTGACAATCTAGTTAGGGATAGATGTTTCTGTAACTAAATGTGTTTGTCATGAGAAAATGAGGGCCACAGGCATCCTCTCCTAGTTGTAGGCAGGAAGCTATCCTCATGCATCATTTTCTTCCCCATTAGCTCTAAGAATAAGGAAGGTGCAGTTGTTTGTGTGGTGTTTGGAGGTTTTTGGGTTTTGTTTTTTTGCTTTCTTTTTTTCCCATTGTATCAATGTAAAACTAGTGAAAAGAATGCTTTCTGGCAACAGGAAACCAGAAATTGTATCACAGAAGAGAACATTTTAGATTTAAATTTTCCTTTGATGTCTATGACTTTGTAGTTTATTAATAAATTAACTTTTGTATTTTATTATGGATTATATGAGTTTCAATATCTACAAGATTTTTACGTAACATTATCCTAGTTGTATTTTAAGTAATTGCAAACTGGAAGATCCTCTGCATAATTGGTAGGGAGTTGTCCTTGCAGTGGGCGTTTAAAAAACAGACACCCTTCCATACACACCCTCACCCCAAACAGAAACAGATAAAGCTTCTACCCTTGTTGTATTTTGCCCTCCTAACTTACAAGCTTAAGAAAAAAAAGAAAGAATCTTAACAAGCACTCTGAGCAACCTGGCAACTAGTCAGAAATGTTTTTAAAGAATGTTGGGTTATGATAAATATTTAGCTTAGGCTGAACCTGTTCTGCAGTAGCCTGAAATACTGCAGGGTGCCTACGGAGCGCATACTTCTCTGGGGCTCCGGGCATACGCTTTGTGATTCTCCCAGCGTGTGCACAGGTTGCGTTCAGGTGTATGTTCTTGGATCAGAAGCAAACCATAAAGGTACTGATGCGGTATGGTAAATGTCTGCATGAAGCAGTTTCCTACAGTGTGACTGAAAGTTTCTTCTTAATTGTGTAACTCTCAGGTTAATTCTCAGGGCCAGACTCTTTACAGTGGTGCCCAGCGACAGGACAAGGGGCAATGGGCACAAACTGAAGCAGAGGAAGTTCCAGCTGAACATGAGGAAGAACTTCTTCCCTCTGAGGGTGACGGAGCCCTGGCACAGGCTGCCCAGGGAGGTGGTGGAGTCTCCTTCTCTGGAGATATTCAAGATCTGCCTGGACGTGGTCCTGTGCAGCCTGCTCTGGGTGACCCTGCTTCGGCAGGGGATTGGACTAGATGACCCACAGAGGTCCCTTCCAACCCCGAGCATTCTGTGATTCTGTGATTTACAGCCTATTAGAATTCATCATCTATTGTATTTTGAGCACAAGGCGTGTGTGGTATTGAGCACATTTACTTTCCCATGCTGCTGCTCAGGTTATTCTCTTAGGGTTTTAAAATTGATTTTTCTACTCTTTGTCAAGTTCATCTAGAAAGTCCATTTGATACTTTCAAATGAAAAGTGCTAAATAGATATCATGCAGAAAAGCACATGCTCTCCATCTTTTGTTGCTAACAGCTAATCATATGTTATAATTTTTGATTTTTTTTAATGAGAGCAAATTATCAGGTGTTGAGCCAGGACAGAAGCGTAGATGGGCTTAAAAGAAAAGTGTGGTACTGGTACTGACCATAAGGAGAGCACTGGACCAGGGAAGAGGAAAAGCTGGAGCTAGCAGGTATGCTGGTAGTGTATAGATCGTAAACTGGAAAGTTAGCTAACTAAAGAAAACAAATAGGTAACAAACAGATCTGATTAGGTTTTTTCAATGCTTTGTTGCAAATAGAGAAGATGCTTTAAAATGCGTTCTGCACGAGAAATATGTCACTTTTCCACCAACACAGATAGGCCCTGTCTCTGTACAATAAAAAATAGTTTCCACTTAACTCCGTCACAGTTGCATTCTGGAGAAGGAGGCTGTGCACTGTTAAGCTGTTTCTTTCCTTTTTCTGTGGTTTTGTTTTCTATCAGTAAAATTAAGATGATAGTTAAGCTAAGTTAATGCTTAGCTTCCTTTTGTAAGATACATTGTTTTATAGACCCAAGAAATTAGGTCTTATGTAATGAGCCTAAATTTTAATTCATACTTCTATATTTTTATTTTTAATACTGAAATTTTAATAAAATAGTCCTGTTTACTTAGTAAAATTGTCTTAGTAAAATCAATTCAAAATTTCATAATGCAAATAGGATTCTAATATTTTGTATTTGATGAATTTAATTATTAGGTTAAAATGCCATGTCAGTACTTTCACTTCTAATACATGCAACGTTATCAAATGCCATACACAAAAATTCTTGTTTTCTCTGTAATATCAGGGCACTCGTTAATCATCATGTTAACAGCATTGGCCTTATTATCTTGCTCCTGTGTATTTTTTTTACTATTTTTGTAGACTTGTATCATTTGCCTTCTGTTTGTATTTAGGTTAGCTTGTTCTTTCAGTCATTTCTGTACCTTGTCCCTTATAATTACCTTAATGTATTTTAACTGAAAGGTTTTATTTTACAAAGTTGTAAAGTTTTTGCAGAAACTTAAGAATCATCTGGAAAATCAGACCCCCAGATGATTATTTTGGTTTTTTAAAAAGATATTCTTCCTGATAAAGGTAGTGGATTAAAACAAATACTGTAAATAGAAAATCATTCTGGACTTCCTCAGCTGAATTGTTCCATATGGTGAAGTTTGTGAATCCATTTTCTTTTCAAGTTTTTGTTTAGGTTAACATGCAGCTAGTCTACTGTGTAATTTGATAGATCATCTCATTATTTACCTGATGGAAAAGCAGTGCAACTACAAAAAAGTCAACATATTTCCAGATCTTTAGTAATAATCTCTTCAAAAACTGTGTGGTTTGCAAACCAGCATTCATTTGGGGTGATGCGTGGCTCTGGTGCTGACATTCTCACTTTCCTTGCATCGAAACCAAAAGCACCTTAGACCCAGGCAATTTTGATGCTCTGCTCTGCACTCATTAATTTATTGATTGCCCCAATAAACTCTCAATTAAGTCTACAAAATCTTTTCTGCAGTTCTGTTGTTTCTGAGAAGTCAGCGTCAGGTTCAGCACCCTGCAGGCGTCCTCCCTGTGGTACTCGCTGCGTAAGCCTGGAGTGAGCCACTGGCTCCTGGGAGCTTCACCGACTCTCTCTTGTAGTGGATGTCTATGAAGAACTCAAATGCTGATAGTTTCAGAACTTTCCCAAGTCTGTAGCGTTATACATACTGAAATAAAGGTGGTGATTTGTACTCAATTTCTCATTTTAATGTCTTTTATGTTGCTTTTACTTCTGCCTAAAAGGTAAATAAAACAGTGACTCAGTTGACAGAGTTGCATGTGTCTTGATACCAGTTGCACAAAGCACTTTTCTTTCTGGAAAAGTTTAACCTCTCTACTCAGAAATATGACAGAATCGTAATATTCAGAATATACCATAGAGGAAATGTTGCACAGAGTTCTTATGAAAGCTTTTTGGAGTTGATTAATGTTTCATAGTGTTTATTTACAGTATGTATAATAAAACTTTGCATAATTCAAAGGTATGCTATTTGATCTTTCAGCATTTACTAAACTAAGGGTTTTTATAAAATGCATAAACAAATATATCAAACCTATGTTAGAAGTACTCCAGGGTAAAGTACATCAACTGTCTGAGAACAGCAGTACTTCAGATTTTCAGTGCGTATGATGCAAATACACAATGAGCCTTTAAAAACAATTTTCACCTTTCAAGCAATTTCCCTATCTTATAGTACAAAAAATATTTTTTTGTAGCCATAAGGATGGGAGCTGGTAGGGCAGAAATAGACACAATATGCAGATTTAAATTAGTCTTCAGTAATTACTGCTTTCTGGGATTATTATTGCAGATCTGCAGCATAAAGATTTGGTCTTTTGGGAGTCATTTTCCACTTCCTCTGGATGGGGGGGTTTGAAGTCATGAAAGACATTCGAAAAAAGACTGAAATCCAAACAAAATGCTTTAAAGATTAAATTTTTAAAGAAATCCAGAGAAGCTGAGTAGTTGGTTCCTCTTGGTTTCCGGTAAGAACAGCGCTGCATTCCCTCGGAGCCAGCACAATCTCAGCCATGCAGTGCAGCGAGCGGGAGCACAGGTTCGGGGGGCTCAGTGGGAGGACTGGGGCTCACTTACCAGCCATGAAGAGAGCAGTTCAACCGTCCTTGACTGCTGGAACATGGTATCCGTGTTCAGACTTGGAGAGCGAGCTCTGGTTCTCCAGAAGTGAAGTATTTATGTTTTCTTTCTTGATTTTTCTTTTCTAAATTCACATTCTCTCCTATTTCCCGTTACCAGGTGGGTGGCATGCTTAAGCAGAAAGAGCATTCATTCAGGCAGAAAAACAATAATTTTGCCTGTGCTTTTCATTACTTTTTTGATGTTATTTTCTTGATTATACTTGGTCCTGGTTTGTCTTGTTCTGTTGGGGAGGTTGTTCATGCAGGGGGAATGCAAAGGGAGCCTGCAACAAACTCATATACAAAGGCAGTAAACTGAGCTCATAATAACTGAAATAATAGCTTGTGACATTTTTTTTTTTTTGCAGACTGTTCCAATTTTTTTTATTTCAGATTTTTCTTTGTTTAGTTAATGACTTGTAATCATTACAGTAGCCTGTGGAAACATGCACTGTAACATATGCACGTTATTCACAAGTCACCATGATTGTGTGCAAAAGAGAAAAATATCTCCCAGGGACTTCTGCCACCTCACAGTCTGCTCAAACCATTGGCAGATTGGTGGTGGGACAGGAGACTGGGAGGACAGAAAGCAACCTTAGCAAAATTTGTAATGGGAGCTTAGATGCAAACTTGGATGAATTCACCAGCCTCAGCTAATTAGCTGCTGTTGTTGAGAGTTTCGGAGGTCGGATTTGTGCCTGGGATTTTTGTGTGGTGGCTTTGTCTTTGCCTGTGAAGTTTTCCCAAAAGTCACAGGTTTATTTCACGTCACGGCCAGTCTCCCTTGCTCAGCCAGCCTGTGTGTCGGTGTACATCTTCATGCTGCTGCAGTCATGAAGCAAGCAAAAACTAAAAGAAAAATGCATTAGTCGTTTCTTGTTGTTTGGAAGATATTTAAGAGTTCTATTGCGTAGAAGAGGAACAGCAGAATTAGCAATGGTATGCCAGCAATCAGTTTTCTTCTGGTGATGTAGCATTCTGTAATATGACATTTCAAAGTATCTATCGTTTGTTTTGTGGTAGTATAGGGACAGCGACAAATTATTTTAATGCATGACTTCCAAACCTATGTTTTGGTTGTTTTGTTAACTTTCAAAGGCCTCTGATTCCGCAGCAGTACATGGGTTTGCAGGTGTGCGCCTGTAAGCAGTAGAAGAGAGAGCCCACCACAGAACCATACGTCTTCCATTTTGCTGTGATGGATCTTCACCTCTGGTTGTGCAATGGCTCAGGGAGAGCATGGATTAAGCAGTTATTTGCCTGTGGTTTTAAGGAGGAATAGGCTTTAGGTGTGAACTCTGACCATGTTATTAGAATCATGATTTAAAGAAATGGAACGGTGTTTTCTGTAATACTAATAAGCAAATGCAGCTGAGGATGGTGGAGTTTAGGAAGGACCATGAACGTAGTGGAAATCAATGATGTTACGAAAAAGTAAAAGAAAAACTGTGTATTAGAATGTAAAAGGTAGACACCAAGTTGAACCAGCAACATGCCTTTGTTGCAAAGAAGCTTAATGGTATCCTAGGCTGCGTGAGGAGGAGTGGTGCCAGCAGGTCAAGGGAGGGGATCCTTCCCTCTGCTCAGCACTAGGGAGGCCACACCTGGAGTGCCATGTCCAGTGCTGGCCTCCCCAGTACAAGAGATATGGAACTACTGGAGAGAGTCCAGTGGAGGGCCACAAAGGTGCATAAGGGACTGGAGCATCTCTCCTGCGAGAAAAGGCTGAGAGAGCTGGGGCTGCTCAGCCTGGGGAAGTGAAGGCTGAGCAGGAATCTCATCAGTGTATGTGAATATCCGAAAGCAGGGTGGAAGCAGGACAGAGCCAGGCTCTTTTCAGTGAATTCCTGTGACAGAACAAGAGATGATGGGCACAAAGTGAAATGCAGAAGGTGCTCTCTGAACATCAGGAAAGACTTTATCACTGGGGAGGTGACTGAGCACTGGCAGAGGTCGCCCAGGGAAGGTCTGGGGTCTCCCACCTTGGAGCTATCCAAAAGCCATCTGGATATGGTCCTGGGCAAGCAGCTCTAGGTGGCCCTGCTTGAGCAAAGGGGGTGGGAGCAGATGGCCTCCAGAGCTCCCTTCCATCCTCAGCCAGCCTGGGATTCTGTGATTTAACAGTGCAGAAGTGACGGGGTTACAGGTTAATGTGCGGTATTCATGTAATCCACTTTTTAAGGTCTGATGCCTCTTCTTGCATAATCATTAAATACTTGAGTAGACATGCAAGAAGAGACAAGGAAAGGAGAGAATACTCTTTTTACAGAGGGTAGTGAATAACTTAATTAAATTAGCTAATAATCATAACCCTTTATTTATATCAACAACTGCCCTTCCCAGTGTGATCTCATAACATTCCAAACTCTTAAGCATTGTAAAGGGTAGGTAATGTCTGTGCCACAACAGTTACTAAGTTTAATCTTTTTCTTGTGTGAAGGATGAACTATGAATTTAAATGAGAAAAAATACTCTAAAACAGACAACAAATGCAGTGCAAACTTCCTAACAGTAAGCATCGCTTAGTGCCAGGGAGACATCTCCATTGTGGGAGATCTTAAAAAAAAAAAAAATGATAAAAAAAATTTTAAAAATAGCCCTGCTCTATCAAGGGCAGCAGAAATAAAATTTGAACCTGTCTTGGAGCAATAGAATGGAGTAGTGAAATCTCAGGGTGCCATCCACCCTTACTTAAACACTTCTCTAAAGACAAGGTTTGGGATTCTGTTGGAAGTCTACCTTGTCAGCTGAATGGATTGAAAAGATGAGAGCGTTACCATGCAGAACTGAGGGGATCCAAACTATTTTAAAGCAAAATCCCTTTATATAAGATCCCCAAACCCCACAACCCAAATAAAAGTTTGAGCACTATAGTCTAGTGTGGCCAAACTGATCAGTTCTTTGCTTTTCCTTCTACCTACACTGCTTGCAAGCAACACTTATCTGAAAAAGAATTTTCACTCTGCTGCTTTGCTTGCTGTGCTAATCACCTGTATCTGAAAATACATCTTCAGAATAGTTTTATTATGACAGGTCAGCAGATAAAAGCTGGATACCAGGGGGTAAATGGCACTGACTAATAGGCTTTCTTTCTGTAACCTAAGCAATATTCCAGAAAAAACTTAGTTCATCATTGGTGTTAGGTTTGAAAAGATTACTGGAGAATGAAGTCCTATACTTTGTTGCTGCAGGTGAGATTTTGTCTTACATTCTGGTTTTCCTGTCTCTCAGTTAATTTATGTGATAATTACCGCCACAGCTGACTGACCAGAATCTTTAATGATAAAACTATAGGAACCTAGGCACCATGGTGAGATTGAGCTATTAGTGTCTTTAGGTGTGAGGGACACAGAGAGTGCTTTGCCTTCGCATTTTTTTTCCTTTGTCACATAGCCCAGAGGTACGCAATGGAGATGCAAGTATCACAGAACACTTTCTGCTCCTTGATTCTAGGTAGTGGGTGCTTTTTGTACCAAAGCGTGTGGCATTTCTGTACTGCTGATTTCACCAGTTTCTCGTTTCCACTCTTGCGGTATCACGTGCTCTAACCAGGAGGTCAAAGCCTTGCAAATAGATGCTGGTCTGGTATAAGAACGCATCAGAACTTCATGGGCAGTCTGAGGCCTGAAATACACTGATGTATGGTCATGTGCACAAAAGACATAGCCAGAATTCTGTCTTTTTCACGCTTGATGGCTTATGATCTAACAGCGCTGTGCTATATATTATCTGTAAAATGTGATTTCCCAGGTGAACTTAAAAATTACTGAATTATTAACGCATTTTAAGCATGCATTAATGGCCTGGATGTGAATGTCTGTATTTAACACAACCGCTAATACTCTGGGTCTGCTTAAGAAAGAGCATGGTCAATTATTTTTCCCACTATCTCATGTTTGTTTCAGTACAAACATGATTTACAATGATCTGCTTTATTGAAATACATGTTTTTTTGGCAGATTTTGTACAGTAGAACAGAATGTGTCTATTAATTTCTATGACCTAGGGATGACTTGAATCAAAATGTTGTCCTTGCTAATAGCTGAATGCCTGCACATCAAAAAAAAAAAAAAAGTATCTTTGAAAGCACTGAGCCATTAGTTGATTCCAAACAGTAATATTACAGCTTCAGCAAAAACATTCCTCACTGTGGAGTCTGCACTTCCAAAGCATCCAGAATTTCCTAGTATTTTCTACTGGAACATAAGTAACGCTCCTGGTAGTAAAATCATGGCATACATATGAGTATGCAAAGAATATCCTTTTCACTGTTTGGCTGGATCAGGCAGCTTATCTGGCTGAAAATGAATCCTTTTCTGTGTAGTTAGATTTTGTTTGCATCAGCTTGCCCTAATGCGGCTGGGTGTGCAACTGTGGGACCACTACCACTGAAATGTAGGAGTGCAGAACCAGTGCGGAGGAGAGCAGTGGGAAGGGCAGCCCTGCTGACTGGGTGACTCCATCTCTGCCGAAGACACAATGTTTGACTCTCAGCATGGTGCTAGGTGAGTCAGAAAAGAGCTAGTGCATCCTCGTTCCCCATTCCTTGAGCCTTTTCTGTTTAAAAAAGGCTGCCACCTACAAAGGCAACCTCGAAATCAGGATTTTACACAACCAGACAGGGACTCAGGAATTAATGGTCAAAGCTGATATCAACTTAAGTTTACTTTCAAAATCAACAATATATTTACAGCAGCTAGTCCATGATAAGCAAGGTTTCAAAAGCAGAGTGCCAGCAAGAATTGCATGCACAGACCAATGACAGGAAAGGCTTGCTTTGAGAGTCTTCATGAGAATAGTCATTTATCTGGCATCAGTTTTTGTTACAATTGCCAGAAGCCTTTCTGTGACAACAAGGCGTGAAATTTACCTCCAGCCTGGCATCCTGGCTGTGTTTACTCAGTTTGGTAGGGAGGCAGCCAGTTAAATAACACAAAGTGATTTTCAAGAAATTTAACATGCCATATCTAGTATATATCTTCTAAGAGCACTCTGATACTCTCAACTCTTTTTTTGTGATTATTTTTTTTTCCTGTGTAAAAATAAAAATAGCCCCTGACCCTTAGTGAAGCAATCCTCTGTCAACAAGGATGGGGTGTTGACTTGTGCTACCAGACTCCAGTGTGTAAAGCTGAGGGACTCGCAAGCTATTGTAATGTTCCATGGGGAACTACTTCTCTCTGAATGTAGGTTGCAGGTAGTAAAAATCAGTGTGTATTATTTTGGGGAAAGAAAAGGAGAAAAAACCCCTTCAATTTCTTTCATTCATGAAGCCACCAGCAGCAGCTGTAAGGGTGCTCAGTGTGGTCTTTGGTTATGCTCCAAATTGTGTTGGCATTTCTCAGCTAATTTCTTGTTTAACAAAACCAAGAAACCCGACCCCACCACACTCTAGCAAGCTAACTACCAACATCACTGTCTGTGTGAATAAAACCCCTACTGCATTTCTCAACCATAAAATAAATTGTACATTGTCAGCATTTTTATGAAACTTGAAAACGTGATACCTGCCTCCCATTGTCCTCCTTCCACCACCAAAGGAAGAAATGAAGTATAATTTGACAGATGTACCTTTTGTTACCTTAGGAACCGTTGTAGTAAGGAGCTGTTTCTGATACATTCTTCATGTTCTCACTGGGGTTGGCTACTTTTAATGCTTCTTCTGAAAAAGCATCAAAGCCTGAAGGATAAAACAAAGAGAGAGGGAGAGAATAAGCTCAATATTGTTAAAGCTGACTTTTTCTTGAGGCTGTTTTCACACTTCCTCAGGCAATAAGATTAAAAAAAAATCTCAATCTCTAACATGAAGCCGACTTCTTGAATGTGATAAGATAAATCTAGACAGGCCAGGAAATCTTTATTTCTCTGCAAAGTTATTGGTTCACATCTCATGCGCCTAGATTAAAGTAGGAATTGATCTTGGCTTTCAGAGGAAGGATTTTTACAATTCTGATTGTCAGGCATAGTTTCATGTACTTAGTTCTTTTTCCTGCTCAGTGAGTGGTGTTTGTGTGTGGGTTTTTTTCAGGCTTACATTACAATGTCCCTTAATTTTGCTCTGAAGTTTTTTTCCCCATGAGAGTACTCTACATTAGTATGAAAATATATGCTACAAGTACTTTTCAGCTATGTAGGCAATAATCTAATCTTATCACTTTCATTTGCAAGGTAATGTATTTTCCTCTCTCAGTATTGGATTTAGACTTATTTTTGAAAAGAGAATAAAGGAAAAAAGAGATAGGAGACAGGACTTCACTAAGTTGAAGCAGAAAGAACACAAAGGACTTTTTCCTCCTCTTTGTCTTCGTAGACATACATAAGTAATCCTCTGACATACATAAGTAATCCTCTGACAGGAGGAATGGCAGATGAAAATACAGAAATACGCATGTAATGACCTTTGCTACTAAAATTAACATGTGCCTCCTGCACCTGTTCAGAAATGGTTTAGCATTCTTATGCCTGACTGCAGAAAAACTGGATAATTAAACAGTACTTTCATTGAAGGTCAACTCTGAATTAGTAGTTCATTAAATTATTTGTCATGCTGACTGTTACTCCTGGTCACCAGAAATACTGAATTCAGACACAGAGCAGAGGAATCGAGTCTAGTTCTCGTGCTCTTTTTGCTGGAGAGATTTGTATCCTGAGCTGTTAAGGTCACACAGCAGGGAAGAGCCCTCGTGCCCAGCACAGAAAATACTAGTTTGCGCAGGGGCTGGTCCGAGGTGTATGCTCCAAAACATCTTAGGGATGTGCTGCCTGCTCTCATTTCAAGATATGCATGTAATAGCATAATTGTCCTCTTCAGGCCCTGGAAAATTAGTTTGTGTTGAAAAGGATTTCTCGTGTATTGTCATAGTATTTACACCAGCTACAAAGAGGACCTGTGTCTTTTTAGTATAATTTTATATGGTGGGAAAAGTTTGAGACAGAACAAATGATGACTTAGACATCCCCAAATTTAAAGCACTTGCTGAAATAAGCCCAGTTATGAAATGTATAATTAAAAATGACTGCAAGTACTGCAGCGTGTTCTGAGATTTAAACCACTTTACATCGGATTTTCTTGGAAGCGGGAGGCAGCATACTGCGAAGCACGACCTGCGCGTCCTGTCTTAGGTTTCCAGCGCTGGCCCTCAACCACATTCTCCCATAAGGTATGGTAACTAGACTTACTGTTGATCTAGTAGCATTTGCACATATAACAAAACTTCAGGTGCAGACACCATCTTTTACACATTAAGTATGTGGGATCTCTGCGCTTTAGTTCTTTTGGTACCTGAGTAGGGCTTCCATTTTAGAATCGGGCCTTACAGTTTGAAAGCAGCTGGCAGCGTGGCCGTGGGATGTAGCCTGTGCTCGCACAGCATCAGTTTGATCTGGAACTCGAGCAGGTGGGAGGGCATCTGCTTGTGGCTCTGACCCCATGACATCAGCTCGGAAGTGGGTGAACCCCTCCTGTTGCCCAGGGCTGGTGCAGAGACAGAATCACAGAATGTTCGGGTTTGGAAGGGACCTCTGTGAGTCACCCAGTCCAACCCCCCTGCTGAAGCAGGGTCACCTGCAGCAGGCCACACAGGACCGCGTCCAGGCGGGTCTTGAATATCTCCAGAGAAGGAGACTCCACAACCTTCCTGGGCAGCCTGTGCCAGTGCTTCGTCACCCTCAGAGGCAAGAAGTTCTTCCTCATGTTCAGCTGGAACTTCCTCTGCTTCAGTTTGTGCCCATTGCCCCTTGTCCTGTCGCTGGGCACCACAGAAAAGAGTCTGGCCAAACCTGATGCAGACATCACACGCCGGGCCATCGCCGCCACCGGGCGTGCCGGGATTAGACCTGATCAAAGCAGCTGGGAGACTGCGTCAGTATTTATCATACTGCATGTGTAATGAAAGTCTCGTATCGGTAATTGCGAGAAGATTGAACCTTTTCAAAGACACATTTAGTGAATACTAATGCCCTGCTCTCAAAGGGAGAGGACGTTGGGAGAACTGAGGAGGGAAAAAAGAAGAAAGAAAATATTTCGGTGTTCAGGGACTGTGTTACCAAGGAAAACCTCGTTAGGTGTTGATGGCACCCAGCACAGGATTTTTGTAGGCCGGATCAGTCTGCAGATTCCTCCATGAAAAATAAGTGTTAATACCTGGCAGTTCTTGTGAAACAGTTTAATTCTGGACCTTGCCCCATTCTTGAGGGACCTTGATTTGTATTATTTGTTGAACAGTTTTGCTGTTGCATTTATACAGGGAGGCAAGTGCATGGACGAACGCCTCTGAACTAACAAGTTACTGGAGTCGTTATATTCTTAATATTCTTAAAGCTGACCTTAACCTTTCTGCTTCTACATACATTTTCCTGCGATCCAGTTTGGCCTGTGTGTACCCCTTAGTAGGGTGTGCAGCGTAAATGAACAGCAGCACTGCCTTCGCGCGGGGCTCGGCTGGGCCCTGTGCTGGAGCCGGCCATGTGTGGCACGGGGCAGCCCTGGCCTCCCCTCACGGTGGCCCCGCTGCCCGCGCCGGTGGGCCCGGCACACCTTCCAAGAGGCAGGGCAGAACTACAGCATGAAGTGGGTCCAATCTCCCCGTTCCTCTGGCCGGGGAGTTGGCCGCTGCCCCGCCATTCTCCGCGTGTCTGCTTACTGCCGCTCACTGTGTGGGCTGCGGGAGGGAGAGGCGAGCTGGCAGGAGCGCGAGGGTGCGAGGCGTCCCGGAGAACGTCATCTGCCGCCGGAGGCCAGGCTTCAGCGAGCACGAGGTCTCCCGGCTCTAGCCCATGGGGATGGGTTCAGCTCGTACTTGCTTCAGATGCCCTGCCAGGAGACAAGTCCTTAAAAAGGAGAGAACAAGCAAGAGGCAAATTTCATAGGAAATTTTGTTCTCTTTCAGAAAAGAAAATTTGGGAAGGGGGTCTTGTTTTTAACAACCTGTTTTACAGTGAGGTCAGTACAGCAAGAGGGAAAATGTTTTTCTACTCGAGCACTTCTGACTGAAACGCAAGGAGGGCTGCCGAGGCTGTGGGAATGCATTGAAGTGAGTAAGCTCTGTCCTAGCCAGGATAATGATTCAGATGGCCTAGCAATGCTATACGTTTTTTAGGGCCAGGTTATGATTTTCCAGTCAACCCTGCTGTGAAATAGAGCATATCGGTGCGCACCTCAGTGCTCTGGCTATGGCTGCCTGCGTGGCACGGGAATATTGGGCAGCACGGGGCGGCAGGTACTGTGCGGTTTTCTCGGTGCTGCTGACCACCGTAGGCTGTAGACAGTAAGCTGTTGCAGATGGTGTGGTGGCGTCTCACCCCGGGCAACACCGTAAGGGTGATTTGTTACTCTGTACTTCTGCCCTGGCGGGTCTGTGATACAGACTGGGACTTGCCTCAGCCTGTGCTTGTACATCTGCCACTCCCATCCCATTGCTACTGGTTAGTGACTTGGCTTTAAGACAAAGGAAAGCAGACAGCAGGTCTGTGAGTGTCTGGTAACAGACTGTTAACTTTAACAAAGTTGCCTACCTTGCTTCTGCTAGCGCAGAGTAGTATATTGTGAAAATATAATTGAAATATTTTGTGGTATTCTAAAAAATGGCCCTGTTATATATGCATATAGAATGTAAGTACATATTTTATAAGTGTATACAAAAACTGAAATATGCTTCATGAAAATTAGGAGTGTCCTGGTTCTGACAGCAAGTCAGATGACAGGCAGTTGGAAGAAATGTTGCTATAGAGAATTTAACTGTTCGTTTAACTGCTCACCTTTAGGTTTTCCGTAGATTGTCTAAAAGCTACCGTTGTAGATTAACCACTGTCATGATTTCACGAGTACTACTGATGTTCCTGATTTTTTGGACACTATTTCTACTTAAAACTACTGGGAACTGGCTGGTGTCTAGAAAATGATGGCACGAGTAACAACTTTCTGGATTTCCAGAATGAGTTGACATACGAAAGTACATTTGTTTGTGTGACGTTCTTTATATTTCTGACTGACCTTTAAATGCCCTGAGAAAAGTTTCTTGAAGAAATTTAGGGGTTATCTGGGTAGAAGAAACTTTTCCTACGACGTTTTCAGGAAATGCAGCTGTGATTAATCGCTGTTTATACCTGAACGTTGTGTTCCCACACAATAAGACCAGGTTTTCTCTGTGTTGAAGAAATTATTCTGTAGGAAAGAACCTCTTGAGAAGACAGCAAAAATACACCTAAAATGGTCATTTTGTTAGCATGTTCTTGTACCCTCTTTACAGTTACGTTTCCAGGAGTTGATTTGATTCTGTAATAATTTTGTAGATATTTAAATTGAAAGAGAGTTTAAATACTTGATTAATGAGTTAGCAGCGACAAAGGTCTTGTGACTCTCAAGTCCTAAATCTGATATTGTTCCAGAGTCTCGCTAGAGAGTCTGAAAGCGAGTCGATTTACACAGAATGTTAGGGGTTGGAAGGGACCTCTCTGGGTCATCTAGTCCAATCCATCTGGGCATTCTCTCTTCATGGAAAGAAACAGTGGGTGTTTATGAAGGCACTAACTAACAGCAGATCTAAACCTGACTACAGTTAAATGTAACCGCTCTAACAAGAACGTAGTTCACATTGTGTTATCATCATGACTGGAATGCCTATCCATAAAAAAAAAATCCATCCCCCACAAAATGCCAGGGTATTGATTTGGATGGTTTCTGTGTGGAGAACATGTGCTGCTGATCCCAGCTGGACACTGAAGGGCAGCAGCATTCCGTAGTAGTAGTGAGGAGCTGTGGACCTGACCCAGCGTAAAGTGTTGGCAAGACTTAGGTGCCTTTTGAAAGTATAGAATCATATTTTAAGCCAAAGTTTAAAATGAAATCTGGACAATACATAGAAAATAAAGGTTATGTAGCGAGAAGACAGAAAGATACAAGAGAGAGGTCAGACAAAGAATTTCTTTAACATCAGAAATGCTTGATGATTTGAAAGGGGCAAAATAAAATATGGTTAAGTCCAAGGAGGTAGTTGGTGACAGGCATTAAGTAGGAGAGTTACTTGTGAATTTTTAAGTTATACCTTGAAAATTTATCTCTCTCAAAGACGGCTGTGCTGTCTGGGGAGAAATGCAATGGCTGAAGCTTAGCCTATGGTGACTGATACAAACAAAAACGAGTCAACAACATGAGAGCAAAAGGAGTACAGTATGACTTGGGCTGCAAGCGGGTGAAAGCTGTGAGCTTGGACTATGGATAAAAAAATACTTTATAACAATTGAGGCCATTCCCAATGGAAAGATGAAAAGAGAAGTCGTTTCTACAGCTCAGTCTGAGATGGGTCCAGCGATGCAGGATACTATGGTTCAAATCTTGACTTTGAATTGGACCCAAGAACAGTAATAAAACCGAAATTGTTCAAATCGTTGGAGAAGAAAAATGCCTTCTGTGCTCATGCTCCCTATTTAAATGTTCCCTAAAACAACATTTCCCTCTTCTACCTGTACTGCTGAGTTTTTAATACATCTATTTAAATGCAAATTTTGACTTTTGGTCTGTAATCATAAAAATGTTTGACACTTAAAATTTTTATCAGAAATGTGATTTTGTGTGGAAGCAGTAATGAAGTGGTAGGCCACAAATACTGGAATGATGCATTGCTCACTCAATTTCACAATGTGGGGAAGGGTCCTCTCTAATACCATCTGATTAGCATGGTTGTTTCCTGAATGCTCCAGCTTATTAGAATGCGTGTGATGCTAATGGACATTTAAGCTATACTTCTGAGTATTTGCTTGTGCACCACATCCTCCCTTAGGACCTTGAGTCCTTTCTGTCCTCTGAATTACCAGGATGGCAATCCTGACAAAGTGCCTAACTGCATCTTCAAGAAAGGAAGGCTTTCTTCCAGCCTAACATTTTTCTCTTCTTCAGAAGTAGGCTTAATAAAAGAGACTTGACTGGGTAGCAGGACGTTTTGCCAGGGCGATGTTGAGTCAACTGCAGATTACTTTTTCGTTGCTGCTATGTCAGTTGTATTTCATTTTTGCCCACTCACTCACAGACACTGCAGGCCCTCATTACTGCCGTGTCTGGGGTTGCGGTGGCCAGCAGCCATGGGGTGTCTGCCAAGCCCACAGCTGTGGAGCAGGGCTGCAGCTGCTCGTAGTGACTGAGCTCCAGCTGCAGCAGGCGAGGTTGCATTTGCCAGAATTGTTTTCCTATCTGTCTTGATATGATTGAAATGGCAGTGTTTAGTGATGAACAGATTACCCCCAACAGCACTGGTACCTTTGGCTCATAGTTTGGTACGGCTCACTGGTGTGACCACATCTACTGCTACAGTCATACTGGTCCCAGGTTCTGCGTTACAAAGTTTTGGTTTCCCATGTGAATGGCGGGAAGAAGTTCTCCGGTTTGTGTTGGCTCGTCATTCGTACGGGGGACAGCAGAACATGGTGCCAGGCGTGAAAGGAGTGTTAATCCCCATCTTGACTTTTGAGGGATCAAGAGTTTAGAATGTCTAAACAGACATCCATTTTAAAGAAACACTATATACATATGGGGAGCAGACTCTGTGGCTTGTTGTAATAGCAGGCTTAGATTTACTTAATTCTAGTATTAAGTGAATGTAGGTGGCTGCTTTCATTTTGTTTATTATTTAAAATAATTTTCATATTCTCATGGCGAGCATAAATATGAAATATCAGGTATTTTATTGTACTAGCAGTTAAAGAACAGAACACGCCTTAGGTTCTGCACATTCTGCATTTTACGTTCCCTAGATGCCCTTGTCATTAATTACGTACTTTAAAATCCAAATTATAGAGGATCTGAAGGGCACTGTGCTACATTTTCATTTTCTTCATCTCTCTCTATTTCCTGAATTTGGATGGGTTACAAAGTGTTACAGAAGACTTGAGCCGTATTGAAACCAGTTAAAAAATAGCAATAACACATCAAGTGTATCAAATAGTCAGATTCTTAGCTGTTTTTCAAAGAACAAGTAGTTTGTAAAGGAGGAAAATCGTAGCGTTTAAACCAAAAGCCATTTGACTGCATTGAGACTCTGAAGAAATTATGTCTTACACACTCTATTCAGTAAGTTCATTGCTGTTTTACCTGCTCACTGAAATGATCCTGGGACGCTGCCATTGCAGTTCATCTCTCCTGATTGATTTTGCTTTGCTCCGGTAAGATTTGTTTATTCACTGATGCGAAGGTTGAAGTGTGCTGGATCATTAATCTAACTGTTCAAGGTTAACCAACTTCTTTGTTGAAATGACTTTTTACGGAACACATTTTAAGATTTTGGAAGTGCTGGGCTTTACCTTACTTCAAAAAATAAAATTTGAGTCCAGTCATCATCATACTTTGAGAAGACTAAGATTTTGCTGTCTTTTCCCATCTCTCTCAGTGTATAACTATGTGGAAACAGACTCATCTTTTTTTTATGAAACACTGCATAGTCTATTTCTGTCTTATTCACGGGCAAGGCCAACAAATGTCCTGAGTATGTATGATGTAGGGTGCTGTATTTTTGAAGTGTGTATGTAATTTGCCTGACACTTATGTTTAAATGTTTTCATATTGAAAAATAAAGTATTAGTATATTCCGAAATACCACACTAGTGATTTTCAGCCCAAATTTTAGTGATCCTTTTTTTTCTTAAGCACTAAACAAGTTTCATAGTGTGGTCATGCATTTTTTTCTAATAAATTTAACACTGGAATTTAATTCTAAACTTTATCAAGACACATGTTCAATGTGACATGTGCATAGACCAGATTTCCGATAGAAAATTACGATCAGTGTCAGCCAGCCCTGAGGAAGTTCCTCTTTCTGTGTGCTAGCCCTTTTTTATGTTTCCATCAATGTTACGGCCTTAGTTTCCAGCTGCTGTCTTCACCTGTCTGGATGTTGAGCGTTTACATGTTCTGAATGTCGCCAAAGCATGTGAAGACTGGGCTAGCAGTTCAGATCAGTGTCCTGGAACTGCAGGTACCTGTAGCACCGGGAGCATGCCCTGTGTCTCCTGATGGCCAGGAGGGTTTTCCGATCACACGTTGTTCACGGAAGCCACTCTGGGACACCAGATTTTAATACAGTTAGCCTTCTTGACCCTCTTTGCCATGTTTTGCTTTTTATATTACCTAAATTCTTGGCTTGACTTTTTAGTAAATTCTCACTAGTCCTTTTGGTCATGGTGTATCAGTGGAGGGGGTGGAACTGGGGGAAATGGGATCACAGCAGCTAAAGCCAAACCAGGGCCATAGGCCTGATGAAATCCAGAAAAAGAGAAGTCCTAAGGAAAAAGCAGAACTATTTTTATGAGGAGTTTATCCCCTGTGGTGACCTAGATACCTGTGCTGATCTCGGGGAAAGGGGAAGCATGTTATTATCAAGCAGTGAGGGAAGCTATCTGTGCTGAGCTTAGGCTGCAGAGGAAGCAGAGGCAAAACGAAATGCCGTTTAAATTGACAGTGTAGGAAGGGAGCTGGCACATAACAGCTTCAAGCTTCAATACAGTGTTTCAGACCTGATTTAAGATATTATCTATTTGATCTCATGCTTTTTTTTTTTGAAGACTTGCCAGTATTTTATTTCAGAGAGGGAAAGTACGCGCAAACAGATTGTTAATGGTAAAACATCTATCACCTGCTATATTAAAGGAGATCGAACATAGTAAATGTTAAATCTTGGGTGCAGATTTGTGGTGCTTGATCCTGTGCCAAGATATTGTTCAAGTATAATTGCTTGAAGGCATGCACATGTAAACAAAACCACTCACTACTTGATACAGTTCACAGATTACTTGCAGTAGTTGACGTCCTAGCCAGAATGATGGGTCTTAATGTCTACGTAGTGTTGAAAGTTAGGCCTAATGGTTGTCAGGGTTGGAAACAGTTTGTGAACTCAACAGCGTGGCATAGATGTCACACCCGATGTGGCTGAAGAATGATGGGCTGACATTTATTTAGATGAAGGCAATAAGTGCACATCAAGATGTTAGTCACGTCAGTTCCTGCATGGAAAAGGCTTCCACGGCATCAGTATGCTTAACTGAAAACAACGAGGCGGGAGGATAGAAGTAACAGAAATAGGTGTATTTCTTCCTCCTTTGAAGCCTTCACAAAGCACTGCTGGATTTATGCCCTGCTGGCAAAGTGGAGTTATTTTTATTATTATTAAACTTTTGCTACTATCCACTGGACTTAGTAGAGTTCCACTTCATAAAGTAAAGTTTTGCTTACTAGGGAAAAAGCCATCCTAATACCAGGAGGTCTGAATGAAAGAGCAATTTTTAAAGAGAAAAAATCTGAGAAATAAAGCATCTACTTTCACTTTAGTGTTAGTACTATTATAGCTATAAATCTGAACTCAGTGCCATAACTTATCTCTCCAAGATGCTTATTTTATAAAACTGTTGCTAGGAAAAAATAAAAACACCCAGAGGTGAACTGAAATCTAAATCTTAAGTTCTCAAACAAATGCTTCTATTTATACTGTCCATCTGTCTATGGTGCCTTGCAGATAATCAATATACCCTTGCTAAAAAAAATTCCTGTTGCTCTGGAGAAATACAGCGTTCAGTACAGCTAGAAATTTCTGTAATTCCCTGGTGATGACAGTTCACTGTGCATGACTGCATTTGTACAGTCATCGAAGGATAAGAGCAGATGAATATTTTCTAATAACCGAGTAGTCAAGAGACTTTGAAAGGAAGAACAAACCATTTCTGTCTAAAACTCTATGTTGCTGGATGGAGTACCACGTCTGGGCTGCGAGGGTGGGCAGGGCTCTGTGCTGTCAGTCTCACTGACACTGCTTTTTTTGTTTGCAAGGAGGAAATGTTTGCATTTTGCTGTTGAGGTTTGAAAGAAATTTAGTTTTACTTGCTGGATGCTGCTGAGGTTTGGAGGAATTTCAGTGTTACTTGCTTGATAATCAACAAGCTGTTGTGAGGAGCTCCTATTACTGCGTTTCAGGTTTTTCTCCTCTTGGGCCTTTCTGTTGTCATTTTGGGCATTTCAGAGGGTTGGTTTTGGTGCGAGGGTGGTACTGTCTTTTGGTGGAAAGAATCCATAAACCAGAGATCCTACAGATGATTAATGGAGTATCGCAGCTAATCAGAGCTACAGTAGTACTTCACACATCTGATTATCTATTTTGCTAGTAGGGTTATTTTCATTAGGGAAGCAAGCCCTAAAACTATAGTACTCAATTAAGTAGATTATTACATACAATTGTGCAGATGTGAGTTGAGCTTCTTTATCAGTATAGGGGATGAATGGTCACTGTCATGAAAAACATTCTTGTTTAATTTGAGCAGGTCAGTTAACACATAAATGTGTAAAACTATTGAAACATTCTTTCTCGTTTACTTTTGAAGATTTGCAGAATGCTATTTTTTGTCTGTTTTATAGCTTGTGATGAACTTGTGTGGTAGAATCTGCCAGCTGGATCTTAAAGTTTTTTTGCAGGTTTTTCAAGTACAACCCTTTATCTAGTTTGGGTATGTATGGCTGCTTTTAGCAAGGTAATAGAGTCTACCTCCTGAGACATCACGATACAAAATATTAAAGAAATGCAAGGTTATCACGTTAAATCTCAGAAAAATAATTGGCCATTTTGAAGTAAAGTTTTTCTTATTGAGTGACTTCTCAGGGTTACAACAAAACTGAAATAAATATACTGATAAAACCTGCAGCGCACAAATTCTGTTTAGCCTAGTCTATTGCTTTTAGTCTTCGTGATAACTAAGAGTGAAATACTTGGCCTTTGGTCAGATTTTTGGAGGATTTTTATGATTTCGGTTTAGAAACTTGAATTTCTTTGTATTCACAAGTATGTAAAGGACATATATTTGTGAAATCACTGTAAAATTAACAGTTATGCCTTTTCTGAACTCTCCAATGTACCCAGATTGATTCTGGACCTCATCTCTAAGCAAGTGGAGGAAAAGAAGGTTATCAGGAGTAGTCAACATGAATTCACCAAGGGGAAATCATGCCTGACCAATCAGATGGTCTTCTGTGATGGCATGACCGGCTGGGCAGATGAGGGGAGAGCAGTGGGCGTTGTCTGCCTTCCCTTCAGCAAAGCTTTTGGCGCTGTCTCCTGTAACATCCTCCTAGGGAAGCTCAGGAAGTGTGGGCTGGATGAGTGGTTGGTGAGGTGGATTGAGAACTGGCTGAATGGCCAAACTCAGAGGGTTGTCATCAGCGGCGCAGAGTCTAGTTGGAGCCCTGTAGTTAGTGGGGTTCCCCAAGGGTCAGTACTGGGCCCAGTCTTGTCCAGCTTCTTCATCAATGACCTGGATGAAGGGATGGAGTGTACCCTCATCAAGTTTTCTGATGACACAAAACTGGGGGGAGTGGTAGATATACTGGCAGGCTGTGCTACCATTCAGCGAGACCTGGACAGGCTGGAAAGTTGGGCAGAGATGAACCTGATGAGGTTCAACAAAGGCAAGTGCAGGGTCCTGCACCTGGGGAGGAACAACTCCATACACCAGTACAGGCTGGTCCTGACCTGCTGGGAAGCAGTGCTGCGGAGAAGGACCTGGGAGTCTGAGTGGACAAGGTGACCATGAGCCAGCAGTGTGCCCTGGTTGCCAAGAAGGCCAGTGGGATCCTGGGGTGCATCAAGAGGAGTGTGGCCAGCAGGTCGAGGGAGGTTCTCCTTCCCCTCTGGTCTGCCCTTGTGAGGCCCCATCAGGAGTACTGTGTCCAGTTCTGGGCTCCCCAGTTCAAGAAAGATGAAGAGCTACCGGAGAGAGTCCAGCGCAGGGCTGCGAGGATGGTGAGGGGACTGGAGCATCTCTCTCCTACGAGGAGAGGCTGAGGGAGCTGGGCTTGTTCAGCCTGAAGAAGAGAAGGCTGAGAGGGGACCTTAGAAATGCTTATAAATATCTGAAGGGTGGGTGTCAAGAGGACGGGGCCAGACTCTTTTCAGTGGTGCCCAGCGACAGGACAAGGGGCAATGGGCACAAACTGAAGCACAGGAAGTTCCGTCTGAACATGAGGAAGAACTTCTTCCCTCTGAGGGTGTCAGAGCCCTGGAACAGACTGCCCAGGGAGGTTGTGGAGTCTCCTTCTCTGGAGATATTCAGGACCAACCTGTGGACGCAGTCCTGTGCAGCCTGCTCTGGGTGACCCTGCTTCAGCAGGCGGGTTGGACTAGATAATCTCTACCCCTACCATTCTGCGATACTATGAAGATATTCTGAATGTCTCCTTGCAACACATCTGCATTGCAGTAAAGTAATTTTTGAGATAAAAGTGATACCTTTCATTTCTGCATTCAATGATTTGGCTTGGTTTTTATATTTAAAAAAATTACGAGCATACAGATTTTATGGGACTTTGTGTTTGATATTGAGCTTCCACATAAGAACTCATCTTATTATTCAGATTTTTTTTCCTATTGTTGCATGGTGTTCCTTTCACTTGCTCATGATTCTTTTGGACAGAAAGGTTTAGGGAACTTCATTAAACCATGTGTTTACCCTGGTCAAGTCTAAAACAGTAATAAATGTGTGAGTTGAATATCATAAATAATAAAGCCTTGAATCATTAGGCCATCGTCAATCTTTTGGAGGGTAAGTTTGCAAGTTAATTTTTGGATTTCATAGATTTTATAAATACATCAATATAATGAATTTTTGACATGCTGAGAGAACAGTAAGCAAAGTCAGCTTTGAATTTTAACAAGAGCCATCCCTGTTAATTTGTCTGCTTTGGAATGATGAGGTCTAGAGCTAACTGTAAGGTAATCCACCCTCATGAGTATGCTATTATCTGTATAAATACCAGTTCTGTGACAGCAGTGACTTGAGTGATTAGCTCAATTTTAAATTCGATAAATAATGAATAAAAGTGCTGTGCTTCGTTAAAATTACAAGTAAAAGCAGAGGGGAAGATGATGTCTTTGTCTGCTGTCGTGGAGTATGTTCCATTGATTTTTGTTGTTTGTTTTAGCTGTAATTCTTGTGGTAATATCCCATAGTATGATCAGCAGATTATACTAGAAATCCACAGTGGTGTTGCAGAAGTATGTGTAACTATTTTGATGTGTACAGATGGAGACTTTCGGTCTGACAATGAATACTGGCTCTGCCTGGATCTCGGTGTTAACTCTTCAGTAATACGCTGTGATATTGTGCTAAGGCACCAAGACGTGCATTTCGCAGAGACGGGCGCTCCTAGAGCTGTCACACTACACACCCTACTTCCAGAATAACGTCACCCACAAAGTGACCAAAATATGTTATACAAAAAAAGTGCCAAGAATATTTAGTAATTTTTATTTTGCAATTAGAAATTGTTGATCGTTGCCTAGCCCTGGTATAGATTTCAGACTGGTGACTGAAGCCAGAATACAAGAGACGTTGTTTTTTAAAGTCATTCTGTCGTAGCGAGTATCTTTTAAATCAGTACAAAGTGCAATTTATACCATTTCAGAAAATACTATTTGCATCTTTTTTCACTGTTTCTAGATTTTGAGAAGTTACTGCTTCTGTCTCAAGAAAGGAATTAGAAGCACTGTGAGAGAACAAGTAGCTCTCTGAGGAAATATACAGCACTGGTTCTGCATGAGAAATAGTGCTGAACTTTGTAGGAAGAGTATTTCAAACAGGTCCAGTTGATAAACACTCTAGAATCAATATTTCATGTTATTCTACTATACAAATAGAACACTGATAGTGGCAGCACTAGAAGAGGCTTGAAACAAGTCAGTGTCACAGGCAGTTAGCATTTGGTCTGCATATCCAGGAGGCCGCCACTGTATATCTTGCTGGTACTTGGTCAGGGCATGGTGTGATTGGATGGGAACACCAGCCATGCTTACAGCATCCCTAGAGAAGCCTTGCTAACCTCCTTTGCTCATTGCTGGAGCCGCACTGTGAAATTTCTATAGAAAGACTGATGCTGGGGTTTTCTTCTTTTCCTTCAATTGAAGCACTGTGTTTAAAGGATTGATTTTAATTCCTTTAAATCCAAATTTGATGCTGATCTTGGAATAATAGACCAACAGCAAATATTATGCTCAGGGAATTAACTCTGATTTTTCAGTAAGGTAATTCTAACAACAAATACTCTGGAAACTCTCTGTAAGGAAGGTGGATACTCTTTGGCGTTGATATTTATAAGTCAGACAATGGAGCAATGGAAAGACAGAATAATGAATTAGCAGGAAGTCAGAGAAGTTGCAGGAACAGAAATGGTGCTTATGCCCATTATTTTTGCAGTTTTTTGGCATTTAAAGTGGTTTGCAACTCTTCTCTGGTTAGAGCTAATGTCAGACAATCAGTCACCCTAGCACAGCAGTTCTACGCCTAACAGTTAGTAATGCTACTAATAATTGATATGCAGCGGGAGAATTTATAAATGAAATTAGCTCCCCAAAGTTGAAGTATAACTGTGATTGAAGTAGTAATGGTAGAGTTCATGCAGCTACATTTGCCATTTATCTAAATGTATCATTACTGACAGTGTTTTTTCGTTAACATTTTGTTGTCCTTATTCATGTCATTGGTATGAAGTCCTCTTCGATACCTGCAAATTAAACTGGCTTGTACTCACCTCTGATCCTTCCTTCCCACTCTTATACCGCCTTCTTTGGAATTAATTTTTATACAACTTTTGATATTTAAGATCTCTGGGAGCATCTCCAACATACTCCGAGGAAAGTGCTATTAAAGTGCTATTCACACAACTGGAGAGTAGCTTTGGTTTTCTCGTAAGTGAAGGCTCTTCCATGCTTCGTCAGAAAGGCATGATACCGGTATTTTAATTCACAATTCAATAAGTTGGTTTTATCTCCAAATAGGAGTGAACAGAACTAGAGTTTCTAGCAAGCCAGCAATGTATAATACTTTGAATTCAAAATCAAGAAAGCCCTACCTCACCATGGATTTGATGTCTTTAGCTAAACTTGGGAGACTCTTTTTTAAAACTCCTATATAAAAATACAGAAGAAGAAATAATTTTGGTGACGTTTCCATGATAATCTAAAAATAGATTGATCCAACCTAATCTTACGGAAACACATTCTAATTTAAAAAAAAAAATCCTGTATCTGTTTTCTGAATCTTCAGAGATACAACTCAATTCTCTCATTTTGTGATGATTTTCTCTTGTTGCAGTTACTTCTGCATGTAGAGAACTTAAAACTTCTGTAGGACAGAAGATTTTCAGTATTGCAGTATTCAAAAAGAGTTTGTTACAGAAAGATAGTCAGCGCCATTCTGTATACCAAAAAATCCAGGACTACTTTGCAGTGGAGAAGGGTTAGAACTGTTCAAATTATTCTTACATACTTCAGGGATAGGTAAGTACATGTGATTTGTTGTTTCGTTTTTTTGGAATAGACTAATTGCTCTGATGAATTGTATTGAGATCTGGAAAGGAAAAGCTTATATTTGTGTGTGTTTCCCATCACCAGAGAATTTTTTTTTCAATACTTCAGTAAAGATGGGGAAAAAAATCCAGCAAGTTAAATGAAACCGTGTGTATAAATTCCTAGAAATGCTTGTTTTTAGAAATCCATCCAACTCTCAGCACTGACTTAATTTTAGAGCGCAGAACTGAAACAACTTAAAAAATAGTTGATGGCTTAGTCCCTTTCCAGCCATAAATTAAAATAGCAAAAAATATTTACAGTGCATCTACTGTATACCAAGTGAATGGTGTACACTTCCTAGCCTGGCTGGTAACTTTGGGTTTTATTTTGCTCATGAGGAGGCTGAAATGCATAAATACAAATGTGATTTTAGAAGGCTAGGCCTGATTTCAATGGTGCTTATTTCCATCTCTGCAGCAAAAGAACTGGAAGGCGTCCACTTTATTCTTTTTTTTAGTATAATAGCCCTCATCTTGAAGCATATGGAGCAAATTCGATGTCATTAGTGGACAAGCCAACAGATTTCAAACAGGATCTCTGTTACTCAGAACATTATAGAATATCATATATCCATATACATGGTGGATAGGTTGCCCCTATGTCAACAGTTGAATAGTGAGGTCCAAAGAAGTTAAAAAAGCTGTAGCTTTGACTCAGTTTTTAAATCTTTGCATGTTTAGTATTTGAACATTCAAATAGTCTGAATGGAGGCTTTTCGTCCAGGATTCTTTTAGGAAGACAGTAGCGCGTGATTTCCTGCGCACTTTCATTTTGAAGTGTTCTCTTTAATAACACATTATTCATGACATGAGGGATGTGAGGTTTTGGTTGCTTCATTGAATGCAGTTTATTCTTCTAGTGTTTTATGTTTTATTAGTAATATACTAATTGATACACCAGTCAAGTTCAGTAAAGTCAAGGACGCAACGTACCCTAGGTTTTGCCAGGCATCTATTTATATGTATTTCCTATAAATTGTAATAGCGATGCTTTTTCCATATGGAAATATAGCAACAAAGGACCGCGTTTCTCAATTTTCAAGCAGTGAAGTGTATAATTTTCAAATGACAATGTTTTAATTATGTGACAGTCCACAGCGACTGCTGTGGTGATAGCGAGCGGGGATGGTGAGTGTGGGACCAGCTCAGCCCATTTCGATGTCAGTGGCAAAATGCTGAATAGAGGTGTAGCACGCCCTGCTCTTTGCTCTATGGTTCGTATAGGTGTATATATATATACACCCTCTATTGAAAGTTCTTGAAAAGAATAAATCAGTAATTAGATTTAGCGGTTTAATACTTGGTGGGAGGTTAGCCATTAGTCATTTCTATGTCTGTCTTCCTATCTCTAGAGATACACTCTGTTTAGATCAAGGGAAGTACGATTTTTGGAGAGGGACTTGGAGTGTTCTAGTACCAAAGATCCAAAGTCGGGTGAAGGTTTTTAAAGAGCCGTATCTGTGTTCCCTCATAACAATGTTGAAGTCTTTACAGCGATGCAACAATTACCCTACAGTCTCAGATATCTTCCTATGAACTTTCCAGAATGCCAAAGTCTTGCCCTCTACTTTAATTTTTTGGCAGGATCTTTGACCTGTCTACATAGATATATAGAAGTCAGGGTGTTAAACTGAAGTACAAAATTTAAAGCAATGTTCAGGAAAAGGCAGCTAGGGAAGTCCTTCTCTGCGACAGCTGGCCTCCAAGTAAGATGCTGAGAAGAAGGGACACTTTTGCTGAAATCTCGGAAAACCTGTGATTTGGCTTTTCTGATCTGTTTGTTTGTAAGGACTCTGTGAGCAGTCTTTATTAACACAGTCCATAAACTAGTTAACAAAAAGGTAACAGCAGTAGGTTCTATGCTTGTAACAGTAAGGACAGCCTTTCCATAAAAGTTAATCTTCCTAAGCAAACAAATTTTAATCTGTGGGTTCTATCTTCTTCTACTTTTTAATAGTATTGCTCTTTTAACATCACTTCTTTTCTAAGAAGATCATACTCTGCTCCCTCAGGCCATGTTAAAAAGGTCAGTCACTGAGTGGTATTTTAATATAAATAAAGAGTGAAAGACAGACTGTTTTTGCTAGAATACTAAAAGATCACCTATTTAAATCTTCCTTTTTATGTCTGTTTAACTGTCTGTCTTTGAGGCTTTTTCTATGACCTTCAACATAATTTAAACATAATTTTTAATTCATTATTCATGCCATTAAATAATGAAACGTGTTTCTTTCTGCAGTTTGTTTCTCTGCTATACGCATGTGTTGCATTTTTTTGTTTTGGTTCTGTAATGATTTCGAAGGTACTGACATTTATAAAACAGTACAGAAGAGTGCTTATTTTGAAAGGGGGGAAAAAAACCTCAGTGTGTGCATATTTGAATTGCATCAACAACATGAATAATAAAAACCAAGGTGGCAGGGGAGAGACAGGTCAAACTTGGGGCCTCTTACCGTGATACAGTCCCTGTAAATGATGCCGGTCCTGTACTGCTGCGTGTGGGCTGGTAATGGGCTGCTCTGCGTGTTCTAAGTTTCTGAAGTGCTTCAGCTTCACACCGCAGTAGCTGTGGCAGCTCCACTGACACCCTGACACCAGCTCTGCGTCGCTGGTTTGGCTTTTCGGTCTTTTGCTCACTTTGTAGTTGAGTTTGATGACTTCATGCAAAAGATGGAACGTACTCCAGATAGTCACGTTATTACAGATTGGCCAGAGTGATACTGTGGTTTGTAGAGACTTGATATGCTGCAGAAAAGTACCAGAACCTAATAACACTGAATAAAGAAAATAAATTAAACACCTTAAAATGATGTATTTTCATTGCCAGGAGCCAGTTTTTCAACCTTTACTAAAGCTGATGAGCTGGTATCTCATTTGTTGTACCCAAGTAAGAGTTTCACCCTTTGAAGCAGTGTGAAGAAGATACATAGATTCTTACTGCTGCAAAACACAGGCACAATTATTTTTTTTATTGTCTGTCAACTTTCAGTTACTTTGGTAATCTCAACTACTTATGTATCTTTCCCCACTTGATGCAGTGATCTTAAATATGGCACGTTCATGAGCAGCACTGTTGGGCAAACAAAGAAAAAACCCAGTATTCTGTAACTGTCTCTTTCCAGAAATTTTGTCTGACAGTCATTAGCAGTACAAATTAATTAGTGAACCTTTTAAGAAGAGTACAATGCAATATTAAGGGGAAAAAGTGCAGAAGAAAACAGGGTTAGGTCAGAAGAGTGGAGTGACATAGGTATAATATTTTACAGTGTTCCTTTGGAGTTTTTAGAAGCGGGGGAGAGGAAGAAAGAGGTTCACAGAAGCAGAAAGCTTCACAAAGATTGGGGACCAGTTCCGTAGGTGCCAGGAGCACAGCTGCCACGTGGCTCCCGTGCGTTTGTCAGGCCTGTCGCGGTCTGGATTCCCTCGCCGTGCGCTGAGCCGTGGGCCGACACGGGCCTGTGGCTTTCGGCTGACTCCGCAGGGCTGCTGTGGCGACTGCCGAGCAGGCAGCTGTGCGACAGCCTTGCCTGCTTTCTGCTCCCCATTCCAGACCACATCCAGGAAAGTGTAATACAGGACAGTGACAGCTTCAAGTGATGAGCTCAACATACCGCAGGTCCCCTGTTCTGTTGGTGGCATTTGATAATAGGATTTCAACTCAAATCATCAGTACTGATATTTTCCTGTTCCTAAGCACCCTTCAGGTAACTTTGCATACACCACTAACCAGCCCAATAAACATTATCAGCATTTCCATTAGCTTCTCATAATAATCCTAGGAAACTAATACTCCCCAGCGTGCCGTGCAGTTGATGGCCCGTTCGCTTAAGAAATACCAGCATCACCCCTGCCAAACATCGCATTGCCAGCACAAATTAATGGACTCCACAGCTATGTATTCAGTTAATGGAATCCATATATTCAGTCTCCTAGTAAGACCTAGCTATGAAATTACTTCCCCTTACGTTGCTCTTTGAGAAGAGTTATTGTACCAGGGCTAAACTGGGATTAGGTGCTTTTATCCAGAAGATACGTGTATCTTTTTTTCTCTCTTCTCTTTTTTTTTTCTCCCTCCTTTCCCACCTCCCCTTTCAACAGTGTAAAGGAGGACAACAGTTTGTGACAAGGTTAGATTTTTGTACTTCTTGTTGAAACACTGCATTAGGCCATAATTTAAACAGCAGTAGTAAAATAACACTTTTCTAGTGTATCATTCTCAATTCTGTTTTGCAAAATACTGTCTTACTATTATAAGAAATAGCCTGCACACCCTGGAATACGTGGCTGCTTGCATGGGCTGGCTGGGTTATCCTACTGCTTTTACACCGCCTTTTGTTGCTTTGAAAAGTGCTGGTGTAATGTTGTGCTGGTAGGATGTTGAAGCACGCACAGTTAATTCTTCACAAGTTCTTCGCTACAAACATTTAAACTGTGAAATATAGGTAGATCTAGAGTTGCCTAAATTTGTGTCAAACTTTATATGAAGTAGATGCGAAGAACCACTTTATTGGGTGCCTAGACAGGAGGGGAAAAAAAAAAAAGAGCCTTAGTGCTATGTATATTTTGAGTTTATTTTAGTGGCATCAGTGTAAAAACAATTCTGTTAATGTTGCTAAATGATACTGTACGTACACTTTTCTCAATTTACACAAAAGTAGTATTTGTGGAAAGCTTAAGATAAAAAATGTTTCTAAATTCTTCAGAGAAATGAGACTGCTGTTTGCATTGCAAAAAACTGAGATGGGTAATCTGGAGCTTGCAGAGGGGCTCATTAAAATTAATTCTTCACAAAATTTTTGTGTATTGATGAGCTGAGCTTTCTTATTAAAAAATGTGATTGTGTTAAGATAGCTTCCTTGTTTTTCCAAGATTCAAAAGTTTTTGTTTGGTGAATTATAGCTCTTGGGATTCTCAGCACAGGATTTCGGAGCTGGAATCGTTTTGCATCCTATTGATGGTACGCTGATTTGCTTGATTGTGTTTGACAGGTGTGGCTCGCTCTCCCTTGCAGAGCAGCCGTGTGGCACAGAGCCGTGAACCTGATGTAAAACAGTTGTCTGTCAGCTCTTCAGGCTTTGCGTCAGAAAGTGGCTTCAACTCTACTGCTGAGCCTGACTATACATAGTTGGTATAAATAAAAATTTTTACTTCAGAGCTGAGTATTTTAAAAGGTTTTTTTATCAACTAACGTTTTGCAGTGGGCTCAGCTTCAGTACTGAATCCAGCCACCACGTTCTGTGGAGTGACCTCAAGCTTCGTGGTACACATCGGCCTTGGTTTGTGAGTCTCTGGTGGTTTATTTGGAACAGATCTGAGCGCAGAGCCTCTTGTTCAGCACTGCTAGCCTCAAAGGTACAAAAGTCACCTGGCAAGCTAGAAAAAGGTGAAGTTTAAGAGAGTGATTGTTACATCTTTTTATCCAGCTTCTCGTTTTTGAGCCCACACTGATAAGCTCAAAATACCACCTCTCCAGGGTGTCAGAAGTGTACTTTTCTCCTTGCTGAGTTACTAGAGCTGCTTTCCTGTGCCTGCCTGGGCTGCTGTGGCAGGCGTCGCGCAGTCCTGCCCGTGCAGAAGAGCCGGCCTTGCCGGGCTCTGGGCCGGTGCTGCCTGCTCAATTCTCGGCCCTGCGTTAGCATCCTGGGGTGTGCTGCCCTGCCCTGGGCCTGGGGTCCTGCAGCACTGGGTCAGCAGCCCGTGCAAACACCCGGGGCTGGGTTCGTGTTTCAAACCAGACGTGCGGTGTCTCCTCAGGATAATTTGCACAAATGGAGTTTCTCCTCACACTCATGTGAGGTCTTCTTTTGGTATGATGCAGTTGAACCGATCCTTATTATGATGCAGAGGGACAGAATTTTGCTGAACAATAAAATTCCTGTGTTAGTCCAGATTTACTTAAATTGTTGTTATGGTAAGGCTGTCTAAAAATTCTGGTATTTTGAGTCACTTCTGGCAATATTAAAACCAGTAATTTAAATGAAAGCAAAGTATCTTTTAAAAGAAGATAAATCCACTTTTGTTCATGCTTTTCCAACGAAATAATATGTGATTCCTTACTAACTGATTAGTTATGCTATCTGCTTGCGAGGACGGACCTTCAGCTTATAGTGAACTGTATCTTAATGTTCATGGCCATTTTGATCTCGGTGACACTTTGACTAGGAAAAAAGTACATAAAATCTGAGCGAGTGGCCATCAAACATACAGAACTTTATTTATTACGTTAGATTTCCAGTGATGGGGACATTGAACTTTACCTTGTTTCAAGAATAATCAATGATCTACTTTAAAAAAAGCAAAACCGATAACTGGCTAGCTGACACATCATGTGACTCATTTGCTGATGACATTGAATCATTAATCTGATTTTGAAAAAAATAGTAATTAAAATGTTTGCAACTAGGCAAAAGAAAATTCTAAATTTTGCTGTTTATATTCTATGTATATGGGACACAGAAGTAAAGACAATAATGCCAACAATATATATTTTATGGTTTTAATGTTTTGTTTTTGTTGTTTTTTTTTTAACGAAAGAACTTATTCTGCAACAACATCTTATTATGTGGGGTTTTTTTCATGCCCTATGTGTGTGTGTATATATAAAAATATGTAGAGGTGCCAAATATACTATACACATAAGGCTTAGGCCCTTCAGCTTTCTTCCCTCCCATAAGAACAAGTTTTTCCAGCATAAGCCTATCTTTAACTGAGATGGAAAGTCAGTATCATTCTTTTTGCGCCCAAATGCTTTATTAAAAGTATAATTTCCTGTGAGGCTTTGCACCTACAGAGGGTTTTCTTCCCTAGAAGAATTAAAACAATCCACATGTGGATATAGAACCTATTATTTTCCCAGCAGGATGTTAAACTCTGCTCATCAACTCTTGCAGAGCCAAAATACTCATGAGAACCGTACAGGTGAACGAGCTGCGGCTCTAATAACCATGGGTCCGTACTTGATCTCCAGCCGGTAAATTTTCCCCCCCTTCAAAGAAGCTTTGCTCCTGTGACCTGGACACTTTATGTTGCAAATAACTGTTTTACCTAGTGCTCAGAAATCAGCTGAAGGCTGAGCTTTTTCGCTGAAGCCTGCATCGCAAACCTGCTCTCAAAGTAGGGTCTGGCGATTGCTGCTGTTTTCTAGCCTTACTTTGCAGTGTGCTGCTGAGTAAGCCACTTCAGCTACCACCCCTACACCCACCCTTTGTGACTAAGGAGATTCCATGAGTATGTTTAAAATGCAGAAAAAGGAAGTCAGGTCTATGAGTATTAAAAGATATTTCTTGGTGCAGAGGAGGATTTGATAAATTGGTTAACCTACATGTATCGTGAGTTACTCATAATGGTAGATTGTACTGATAAAACCTCGTATTTCATGTTTCTTGCTTCCACTTATCTGTATTTTTTCCCAGCTGTATAGGCATATACTAATACCTAAAATAAAAACCGCAGCGACAGTGGTTTTAAATTGAGATTTCAGAAAATGAAAATTAGATTGTAATATATGTGAGTTTATGAATAAATTAGCAGAGAGTGATCACTTTTACTAGAATAGCTTAACTCTGAAACATCATGCCACCTAAATAAATAATTTTTTCGTTTGAGGGTTTGATTATGGTACTTAAACATGATTCTAATGTTATGTGAATGCTGCCATTAAAACTGCTTAAAATCAGACGTGTTAAATTATAATACCTACTGTTGAAAAATAAACCCCAAAGAAATGGCACTGAGTGCTTATATGGCATTTGGCACTTAGGTAATCTCTATTGTATGGTATTTTAATGCCCTGTTAATTTGAGAGGTGGAAATCTCTGTTAGCTTTTATACTCAAGAAGCAACTTTGTCGTGCTATGTGTTTGTCCCTTTTTGCTGAACTTGGATTTTCTCCACCTTGCTATGCGTTCCTCTTTGTTTGCAGTTATGGTTGTCAAGTGACTTGCCATGCTCACAGCTGACTCTGCTGCTTACGATTCCCATGGACAGTGAGTGCTTTCCTAGCACTTGCCCTTCGTATGCTGTAGTAGGTGTCAGTTTTCTAATTTCCTTTATTTTCATCATGATGCTAAGGTAAATGAGAAATGCCTATAAAAATCCCTCTTCTCCAGTTTATAAAGCAGTAGCTGATGATATTTGGAACAAGGCTTCGCATACGTGGCTTATTTCAGACTTAAAGAATTTCACTGACTTTTCCATTCAGTGTGTGAAGCTGGCCACTGCTAAGTTAGGCATAGCATGACTTTGACTAGATAGCCCAAGTTCCGTGTTTGTCTGGTAATGCAATATGTCCTGTGCTATTAGTCTTTTTACTGCAATGATTAGTTTGAGTGGTTTATGAGAAAAAGAAGAAAAACATCTTTAGCAAAAATCTGAGGTACAGCTAATTGGTCTGCCTGTGGCACCGAGATGCACTACTCAGATTTGTGGATGCTGTGGACACCTTTACCAATGTATTGATGAAGGCCTGTGGGAATATGACAGTCTTCAACAAGTGTTTTAAAGGAGAGATTCCAGAGTACTGTGTTTTTGTTCTCAGCAATGGAAAAATAAAGCAAAACAAAAAAATCATTTTATTTATATTTATAAATGAAAGATGACTTTTACAGGACGCCCATTACAATGTGAAATAATAAATGATAAAAGTTTCCTTTAATGGAACGTAAAAATGTCATGACTTCACCAGAATATATTGCAGAACAGGAAGGAAAACAGCTCCTGCCCAGCATGCTGATAAGCAGTGCTTCTATGGGTTTCTCCTGTAGGAATGAAGGATGTGTTCTCCCTCTTTGTTAATATTTTGTTATATTTATACACACACACAAAGGTATATGAGGCAAAAAAAGTTTTTTCATCACGAATGTCCGAGAACTGCATACCAGGCTGTAAACTGTTGAAATTTGTTCATTAAAAGTTCATGGTCTGTTGACCTTCTTTCCTTCAAGCGTTGTATAAAGTATGTTTCTTATCTTTCTTTTGCCTGACAGATTGTTTAGCATATTTCTTGTGTAGGAGAGTGGCACTGAGTGCCACAAAGACCTCGCTTACCACTTGGAGACATAAGCAGAGTGTGTTCGAAAATGTTGCTATGCTCTCTAGTGGATAATTTAGTTATAAGTGTCTTAAGAAATTAGTATTATCAACCGTTATAAATTTGTATTTTCCTTAACTGAAAGACCTGCAGTAAGAAAAGTAAGATCATGACCAGTATAAGGGCTCTGCTAAAGTGTTGGACTTTATCTATGTGGAACAACTCACAGATTTTGGTACACGTTTGATTTTCGCTGTACTTCGGGAGAGCCCACATTCTGCAGTAGCAGGCTCTAATTTTCAGTGGTACGAGCAGCCAAGAGGATTTTGTCCTTGGTCTGTCCCAGATCAGGAGAGATGTCTGCTATTAGATGCTTCCTCCCTCTCTGCTGCTAAGGCAGTCTCTTTTTCTCTAAGCTTTTAAAAAGCAAATTTTAAAATACACTTACCCCATCTTGGCCGGTGTAACCCAAGAGTTTACTTTTATTAGTGTTCTTTTGTGTGAAAACCTGTGGTGAATTTGGTAAGGTGCTTTGGAATTACTGTGTTTGCTTCTGTTGTCCAAAGAAAGCCGTGCTAGGTGCAGTAGAAGGTTCTCAAGAGGTGAGTGAAATGTAAAATTGTATGCCTTGCATCTTTAAATATTCATGATTTAATCACTTTCTTTTCCAAAGTCAGTTTGTTGTGATAGTAGTTCTACTTCTGCCAGTCACTGAATGGAATTCTCTTGTTGGAATCGATAATCTTGGCTTTGTTCTCTGCTTTCCACTGTCCTGTGGTGTGAAGGCTTCTGAAGAGCCGCAGATGGGCACGTTCATCACTTCACTGGCGTTTCGAGCCTTACTCTCAGCGAAAACTCAGCCCTGACGGTGATTATGTTTTCACTGTATTGAATCACAGTGATCAATGTTTGCCACCGAGTCTGACCATTGTGATTGTATGTTTTGTACTACTATTCTCTTTATCATTAGGAAGTGAACTTGTATTTGGCCCTTGTGTCTCCATTCTTATTTCGTTTAGTCTATTCAAATCTTTGTCCTCGGGTCTGTGGTCTTCAGTCTTTAAGCAATTATTTTCTAACTCTTTTCTTGCCAGCTCAACAACTGTCACCGGTGGTATCATGCAGACTTCCCAGATCGTTCAGTGGCAATTTACACTGTGACTTACACTGCAATTCCAGTTGTTCTTTCCTTTCCTTGGCCTGACAGTCGTTCTGGATTGAAGGCATGTCATTTCTGCTTATTTGAGTCAATTGCAGCTGTATTAGATGTATTGAGCTGCTTATTATCTGAAGGTTTATATACTAGAATTGGCGCAAGTGAAAATGTCTTTCCTGGGAAACTTTAATTTCTAGTGTTCTGGTATTGCTACCTAGTAGATGAGCTGCTTTGTTGTGGGTATAGAAGAACTATGTATAAAGATGTCTAGGATGGTGGCCAGATAACTGGAGCAGCAGATGTCAACAGAACAGCATCCTGCACTGTTGAGCAAGACAAACCAATTGATTTCATTCTGCAGGGTAGCTGGAATCCCATCTTCTGTTTTCAAGTTCTCAGCTGAAAAACTGTGAAAACTTTTCCTCTTGTCTCAGTGAATGTTTTCACAGAATTCCTAAATTCTGCTGTCAGTTGATGCTGCAGAAATATAGCCACCTACATTTCTGGCTGTCTTGGCTCGCAGGTGGATGGACAGTAGTTCAGTTGTTACCAAGTGCTGCCCATGCAAATGATTTCTTATCTCCTTGGATATGGTGAAAATTATTCCATTTTGTGTAATTGCATTGGTCTTGATCAGTATACGGTTTATGATTCATCAAGAGAATTAAATCTTGCTGTATTCTCCCAGCTCTCAGATTCTAGATTTGGAGCAGATTTAGAAAGCTCTATCTTTTGGAGTCTCTGGTGGAGAGAAGTTTCCCTTCATACACGTCAGCCACTTACTGTTCCAAGTGATTCATTTGTGACTGTTCAGATACCTTTTTTTTTTCCTGTCCTTCTGTTCTGTAAATATGCAAAAAAATAGAAGTAGGACAGAGAATCTAGTTTTGCCTTTGGTGTTGTTTTACTTTTCCTTGATTCTGGCATTTAGATAAGATTTAATTTAGTTTCAGGTTTTATGCCAGATTTCTAGTTAATGATGAGTTGTAATTTTACCCTTGTTGTTTCATTCTTTCATAATAACAGTATTAATTATATGATTTCCATGAATACTGCATAGCTTTACAGGTTAGAAAACAATGCTCAAACAGTTTGTTTGCTTGGGGTGATGTGTAATTACAAGAAACATAAACAAACAGAAATATGGGAGATGCTGTTCTCTTGAAATATTGGTAAGTCTCCTAAGGATGCAGATGGAGCAGCCACCTAAAAAGTCTCGAAAGGGGTATGTTGAGAAATCTGCATAGTAGATGTGACACTTGCATGAGGAAGACATCTGTGTCAGGAAGAGCAGCTGAAGAAGTCACTGACTGTGTGAGCATTAGAATGGCGATAATAAAGCTGCCAGAGCAGAGCTGATGAGGTGGTCAACTCTCTTCTCTAGATGTGTATGTTAATAAAACTAGATGAATCTTGAAGTGGTGTAGTGCTCCAAAAATCATTCTACTCTGACTTCAAGATTAATTAGTGAAATCATCCAAAACCCACAGTTCTTAGCATAATACAAAAAAGACTTAATGATGTGTGATGACTCACAAGAATACAGGAAATTGTCTTATCTATTATAAATTAAGCCTTACTCTTCCCATCTGATTAGAAGATGATGCCACCTTCTTGTCAAAGCATTGGTGGTCAGAGCCTTCCGACCTCTTTTTAAACAACGGATCTAAACAACTTCTGTAGAAAATATTACTGGCCATCATTTTTGGCATTGCAATTCAAATAAATCTCTGTCGCTTTTGCATTTTCCCAATACTCATGATCAAGATGTGCTTGCTTGTCTATTGACGATATTAAATATGTGTGTGTATATAAATATATATGTAATGCTTATTCAGTGGAGCAGATGTTCAGAGGAGAGAGAAGTAATTTGAACTGTGCAATGCAGTACACAGTGGTAACCGTTTTCCTTTCCTCTCCATCTCTCTCTCTCCCCAGTTTGTTCTTGCTGCAACATTAACTCAAGCCTAGCAGTAGGCTTCTGGGAAATGTGCTTTCTTTGCTGCTTGGTTCTCTCAGCAGCTGTCCTCACCCCACTGGCTGTAGCTTCTACCTTTTGTGCTTGGTCCGTTAGGCTGTCTAGGGCAGTGAAGGCTGTCTGGAGTCTCATTGCTTGTCCCTTAACAAGTTCACACCTCAAAATATTAGGCATTCCCCCCACTTGCCACCATCTTCACTGCTCAGATCAGGTTACCTCCAAATGAATCTTCTTTACCTAAATCCTAACCTACTATCTTTACTATCTTTCCTATCTCCTTGACTAATTGATGCTGGCTCAGATAAATAAAAGTCTTATTTCCTGTATGGAAAGGCAGAGAAAAGGATTGCAGGGAATGACTTTTTAGATTCAGTAGAAATACCCGGTTTCTGCTGCTACGGGTTCTAGATCAGTTAGACTTCGCAAATAATACATGGACGGAAGCACCACGTCGTAAGGTTGGGATTTGCGGCAAGAAATGGGTTACTTCTGTACTCACGATCTGACGTGAATTGTTAACAGTGACAGAATCCAGGATCTTCAACACAGTGCTAAACCAGCCGTCCTGTACCCCCTTGTTGTAAGGGATGCAGCCTTCCCTGCGTGTTGGAGACACGGGCTGTTGGGGCAGTAGGGAAACGAGCAGAGCATCCTGCAGCTCGGCATCGGCTTCCCAAGGCAGTAGCCTGGAGTGATGCGGCATTGATGGAGTAATGGTACAGTGTCTTTGTTTAAAAAGCCCCAGCAAATTTATTCGTTTGGGAACCTTTCTGTGATTTTATATATAAAAATATAAATATATAAATATCACACATATAGAAATATAATTTTATGTATAAGCCTAATCTCCTAAATCTCTTTGTTCTTTCTAGCTTTCCACTAGAGTGACATACGACATACTTAACCTTTGAGTAGTATTTTATTGCAACAGGATATAAAGTTGACTTGCAATTTTATTATTACTGTAATTTTCATTCAAAATTTTATATCCACAAATTAACTTTATGCAGTTTAAGTCAATGCGGAATATGTTGCCCTGACTCGTCTCCTGAATTTTCACTATCTTCCTTCTCTCTTGTTCAAAGTCTGAATGCCATTTTTTTTTCCAGGTAAAGTTAAAACCTAAACTAAAATGCTGTATAAACACTACTATTTTCTGATTGGTGAGATTGAGGGTTCTGTTGAAGAGAAGTGAGGGGAGCAAAGGCCATGAAATTAGCTGAGCCTCAGAACATACTAGAATTTGGTGGCATTTGGCCGGAGCAATAATTGTAAAATCAGGAGGGGGAAAACAATGATACTAGAATGAAATAGTAATGCTGACTTTTCATGTCGTTTTAAAAAGAAGTCTGATCTCTCTGGAGAAGCGTTTTTTGTAGAAGTTAGTGTGTGGGGCAGGGACATGAGCATGATATCGTGATGAAAGTGTAACTCAGCATTTCCAGGTTTGGAAGAATGTCTTTCCTTTAGTAGCACCATTAGCCCCATAAGCAGAAACAGCCAGGCTGGCCCCTGGAAGCACTGCTGCATGTGCTGGGTAGTTCAGTGCGTCCTCTCTCCTGGTGCTCTGTGTTTCCACGAACCGGACTGTTCTTGAGTGGCCAGCACTGACTGTGCTAGACAGAGGGAAGGGGAGAACATGGCTCTGTTTGACGCAGGCCACCTCTTTATTAGCTCTGTAAATAATGTATAGAAGCTATATATGCCTCCTCACTCATGGACTGGTATCTTTATGCCATTGCCAGGTTAAAGAGCTCTCGCTATTGCAAGTAATGAGTTCTTTCACTTTCTGCCATTGGAGGGGGGAAGGATTCATAACCTTGATGTCTAAGATTACACCCGCAAAATCAGAGTTAGCGTCTCTCTCACCCATTGCCTCTAGTGGAAAATATATGACAGCTTTGAGAAATCGTGTTCGGAAGAGTCATTATTGTGCCATCTGAATTAGTGAACTAGAAGTAAAGACTTTCTATTTTCTAACAAACTATTTTCACGGTGGTTGTCCAAGAATAACCATCACTTCAGTCACAAGGCCAGTAAGTTCATGTGCAAGTACAGCAGGATGCTTAGTACACTGTGAAAGGCTGTAATGCTTTTTTGATTAATATTTTTCTTGTCCTACAGTCTTGGGTGGAACATTTGCAGTCTTGCAACCAGCAACTGCCAGAGTGCTTTGCTGTCGTAAACAGTCCACTCCTGAATTCTTCAAGGGCAATTACTTGAGGAGTGGCGCAGAGTGTGTTGTTGCTATTGTGAATATTGAAATTACTTCAGGCATGTTGTTTTTTTTGTATTGGTACAAATAGTTATCGTGATGGGTAAGACTTAGAAATAGGTAAGTCTGAGAAAATTTCTTGAGTTTTTGCTTACCAACATCTAATGTTGCTTTGTGTTCAGTTGTGCTTTGGCAGTATAAAAGCATTGGAATGAGAATTCTGCTTACTAAACAAAACAAGGTTTTGTTCCACTTACATCGAGCTTTTTTTTTTTAATGAAAACCCAAATAAAAAGTAGTCAGAAAGAAAATTTCAAAAATTAGGAGTATCTACACTTCAAGTAAAATCAGTACAATTTACAGTTGTTCAGCAGGAAAAAGCAAATTCCCAAAATTCTGATGCTCTAATTTAACTTTAATAAGAATCCACAAAACAAATAGAACCCCACCTATGCATGTTCCTTCCTGGCATACTTCCACTACTCAGTAAAGAACAAGACATGAAGAACACCTGAATTTAACCAGAAGTAGAAATACAGCAGTGCTTCCTGGCCCTCGGACTTAGTCAGGCTGTATTTTCCTTTAGAAAGTTCTTTCATGTGCCAGTGGGATATCAGAGGGAGATAATGATCTGTTGAGTAGGAGCAATGAAGTAAGACTCTCAGTCAATAAATTTGCTCAGATAGCAAGCCAGTGAGATAATACATTGTCTGATACAGCTGTTCAGTTACATATACATTCTTCAAATCACTTCAAAGCTTATCTTATACACAGATGTTTGGGTTGAGTATAGCATACCAGAAATTAAATGTTGTTTATGTGTATTTACAGGGATTTATGACAGGGAAAAGATTTGAATTCTACTTAAAAATTTTATTCTGAATCTCATACTAAATCTACTTAAAATTAAATGTATCCTGTTAATCCTGAACACAGTAGAACAATCATTCTTGTAGAAGGATCCTGTTTTAAAACCAATGCTAACCAAAAAACATTTTATTGTCAGAATACTGAGCTTCAATGGGAATTTACAAATCTGGTAAGCTTTTTTTTTTTAAATAGTTCAAAAGAGAAAAACACCACATTTTTTTCATTGTGAACTTCCCATTACATATTGCATTGTCAGCTGTAATGGCGTGTGTTGCCTTGGCCTGAGTTGATGTAGTCTATGTAGTCAAATAGGTACTATATTTCAGCTAAAAATAGATAGTAAATATGGACTCCTGAGAAGCTTGTATTTCATCTCAAATAAGACGTAAGTGACCTAGATTTTTTTTTACGTCTTGCCACATTGTCGGGCATTGGCAGTAGTAAGAAATGTCTCCCTTAATAGTGGCATAATTATTTTAAAGTTTTGTGCTTGTCAGAATCAGAAATATTTTGCCACCTCAATGGCTTATCCATTTTCTAGACTCTTCTAATGGTATTTTGCATGCAGACTGTGCTGTGTGTAAGCTGTGCCATGGGTGTTTTTTATACACAGGCCATAAGAAATTTCTCTGGAAATCTCCAGATTTATTAGGTGACTTGGAGTGCCTTTGTATCCAAGTAGTATTTAGCTCCCTTACAGAATAATTTCTCGGAAAACATTTGCAATTTGCAAAATAATATATGTAATTATATAAGCTTTGGGGTAATTATATGTATATTTTAGTTATTCAGTACATTTAATTATGCTTTGTTACGAACTGTTTACAGCAGTTTTCACTGGGGTGGAAGGAGAGAGGGAGGGCAAATGGAGCTGAATGAGGAGTAAAACCAAGGGAAATCTCATATTAAAGATTCACCAGTGAATCTGTGCAGACATTATGCAAATCCAGTGGGTATTTTGTGAAAGTGTTAATGAGTGTCGCATCCTGATTACTGCAGATTTCCCCTTACATTTCCAACCGTACCAAATCCAATTGAAACTGCTAAAATTAACACCAAAAGTCCACACAGTTTGTCAGAAAAATGTGTGATATTTTTTTTAAATATTGTGCCCTAAGTATTCTTGGAAACATTCTATATAGTTGTTGATATAAAGTATCCTGTATGCATTCCCTGATGGACCACAAACTGAACATTGGCCAGGTGAATCCCTCGAAAGGACCATCTGTTTCTGAGGTATCTTTGCATCTGGCTGCAGAGGTGCCCTGGCACCCAGGCTGCTGTTTGGAATCGGCTGTTTAGCACCGGTTGCTAGGAGCAGTGCTTTCTGCCGCAGTGCACGCTGCGCCTCGCGCTTTGTGGCCTGTGATGTGTGAGGTGACTCCAGACATGTTGATTTAGTTAGTCTTAAAAATTGCAAAGAATGCAAAGTAAAAAATTAAATTAATTTTAATTTTTTTAAAAATCAATTAATTAGTATGTTTCCCTTTACTGACGAGTTATTTTCAGGGTTTTGACCACGTCAGCCAGCTCTCTTGCCTGTCCCCGTTTTCTTTATTTTCATGGTGTGGGCAGTCTCTCCTCTGAACGTATCTCCCAGCTTTTGCTGGTTTTGAATTTTTGTTCGTGTTCCCTTTGTTCTCTTTTCCCTCGGTCTGGCAAACCTGTTCTGTCTTTCGAATGAGGCCAAGAAGGCCCGTGCAACTTGTGAAGGCATCTTCAATGTACAAACCGTTGAGGGGCGGGAGATTTCCATAATGCCACGTTGGGATGCGCCTGATGCGAAGGCACCTGGGTATATAGCAGGCAGTTGGCTATGTATCTTTTATTTAGCCTGTCTTTATCTGCCGACTTACTTTGTGCTGTTAATATAATTCTGAATGCCTGCCTCTATGACAAGTCATGACCATAATGAGCCTGTTTATTTCTAGATACGTAGTGGCATCGTTCATTTGCACATTAAAGGGAACTTTGCTGGAAGAAGACAAATTTGAGGCTACAAAAGCTTTGTCATTATTGTAATGCTAATCTGTATTCAATCCCGTATATGAAGTGTCACATCTCGAATACTTTAAAAAATTAATTAGTCAACTGTGTTGAGCCACAGATGAGCAGAAGCAAGTGGTTGCTTGCGTCCACAAGCTGTGACATTCTCTGTGCCAACATGACTTTAAAGGAGAGAAGGCCCACAGTAGCTGAGCTGGAGGTGGTCCCATCCTCTTCCTTTCACCTGATAGCATACACAGTTGTGGCATTGGTGAGATTGTGTTACATTAAATGGTGGAAGTATGTTTGAAATATGTCAATCAACAGTCCCTGCAGTGCTTTATATCCTATATTTATAAAGATATTTAAATATTAGCATGCATTTTAGTCGGAATGTCATTCACCTAATGTTAGTGATGAAAGTATCATTGGGATGGTTTGCAATCTGGAGATGTCTGTAAATGTAAATAGGTTGAGTAAAAGTAAATACAGCTGTTTATTTGCCATCAACTAAGAATGGAAGATACAAATTTACCCAATTTCTCAGCAGAACTGTACCTCCATACGCCCCACAGATTTGCCCAGGAGGAGTGTTTCTCCGCCCACTTTCTTGGCCAAAAAATTTCTAGAAGTTTCTTAAGTAACTTGCCCGTCATTCTGTTTTCTTTCCTCAAATCACTGCCTGTACATGCAGGCAACACGTCAGGCTCACACCTGTCTCATATGGGGTCGTGCTCATGATGTTTTACTCGGGAAGTGAAGGTAGAGTGAAAGGTCCAAACTCCAGCTCCTCTGAGTGCGTGTGCCGCAAAGGATGACCAGCAGAGGCCTTGGTGGCCCCTCGGTGACTCCCAGTTGGGGCTGGCAAAGGTTTTCTGTTAACTGGATTTGGTGTTGTGAGCAGCGTTCAGAGGTCCTGTTCTGTGGAGTCGGCTGTAGTTTATAATTTTGAAAGTCACCTTGCACAGAATGATTCACAATGGCAGGCAGTTGCACTTCCAGACGTTTTAGATACCTTCCTTTGTGTTTTTACATTTCCTCTTGCGCTGGTGTGGCGAGCAGTGTCGCCACGGAGTTTCCTGGTCATGCGGCTCGCCAGACAAAGTACCCTCTTGCAGTGTTACTGAGGAAACAATTTGCAGTAATGCTTTGTGAAGTACAAAAAGATTGCAGAATTGGAAGACATTTTGAATTAGCAACACAGAAAAAAAATTGTGTTTTCTAAATGTTACTAAAGAAAGAATTGTAATTTGTTTGTGAATAACAGCTAAAAGTGGATCCAGATTGCCTTGGAGGGGAATATATAGTGAAGTGTTCAAAGTCCATGTTGCAGCCTTAACTAGTAATCCTTGTTCAAGCTGAAATCTTATTTGCCTTCGTAATGTCATTTTTTGGGAGCAGTTTAACATGTCAGCAGGGTTGTGAATATGTTATACATAACACACAGAAGGAATTATCTTGCTTCAAGACTTTTCAAGAGACCTGTTTCTTCTTCACGTTGCTAGATGCGTTATTATCATATGCTTCACATTAAACATTGCAACGCTCTGAAAAAAAGAGTTGATAGCCTTAAAGTGAATGCTGCTGAGAACTGTTTTTTTGTGCTTTCCTTATACTTGAGAAAGATGAGATACATATTTTTCCTTGATCTGATGAGTCTTCAGAAATTTTGCTTTATTTTAGGTGTTCAGATGAGTTATTGTTTGAACATGATCTGCTAAGCAGCTGTAGCTCTAGAAAAATCACTGTCCCATGGAATATGTGTTTGGGCGCTTTTAGGGGGGGTGACTACGGGGATGACTTGTTATTTTTATGACAACTTCCATAGCATTTATCCAAGAAACTTGTTTTGCAGCAAGATTTGAAGTAACATTTATTAGATCAGTACTTGTTTAGTTGCATCAAAGTTGCAAAGAAGTAATGTTCCTCTTACTATTTTACTGATTTGAAGTAACTTTAATCAGATTAGTACTAGTTTAGTTGCATCAAAATTGCACAGAAATAATGTTCCTATTACTATTTTACTGATGGTGCTTGATTTCTTACACTTGTCTCCAAATGAGATTAGGCATGATTTTGTTACATAAAGATAGTAAATAGATTTTTTCATTTAATATTTTGTGAAGTTTTGCATTTAGCGTTACAGCAGAAGTGCATGCCTTTGGACACTTACAACATAGAAGTGACCCGATTTGTGAACTACTAGAATTGCGTGTGTAGCCAGAACAATACTGGAACATTCAGGAGACATCAGTGGTGTAGGTTTCAGTACACCTCCTTCAAAAAGACACCACCAACGGATCATGCAAAATGCAGCCTTTCAGATAGACAGAATGACATTTAAAAATTCTTTATAGATACTATTTGAGAGCAAGGCTCTAAAGAAAAAATACTGACTTTTTGAATATATAGAAAAATAATTTGTGAAAACACCTAGTACTTTATATGACTGATTCTTTTGAACATCCCGTATGTAGGTGTAATGCTAAACCCACTTATTTTTGTGTACTCTTGCAATTGGTCTCGTAAAGTTAGCAATATTGTGGATGCTTGCAGGATCTGGCCCCTGGAGAACATTGTAAATCCTGCTTGGTAGAGAGAAAACTTGTGCTTTCTGGATGTATTTCTTTTGATTGTTCAGGTTTAAAAATCCTTATCATTTGGATTCTCTCTGAAAGATTATATTTACCATCAGTGTAACATGATGAATTCTCAGATTTAAGTTTCCTTGATCTTCGATTGCCTCGTTAGGATTGTGACATGATTGATGTTGTGTTTCCTAACATGTCGGTCATCTCCCTCAGACTCACGCAGGGTAACCATAAACCATTTTGGAATAAAACTGCAGCATGTTGATCATAAATCGCATGATACTTTTCCATCTGAAGATGCTTCATTAGGCTTACCTTCTGTACTGCTGCCGGATCATCAGATGGTGTGTAGAAAGCCCTCATTTCAGCAGCACTCCGTCAGGCATGGAGAGCCCCCATGTGTTTGACATATAAATGCATTAAAGATTAAACCACGTTTCAGCATCTTGTGTAAAACGTATTTGCAAAACCTTCTGCTGGAAATGCTACTTTTGCATTTTAACAAACTTCATTTTCCTCCCATTTCCCTTCAAAGATTACCTTGCTTTTTAATAGTTCTCATAGTACACAAACTTAGTTCAAAAAATTAAAACTACACCAATGACACACTGAAGATTTTCAGCTGGAAGCTTTCTGGTAGGACACGTACACCTTTGGAGCAGTTTTAAAAAACTCCAACAAGCCACAGCATTCACTAAAAGGCACCTACTTTGCCAGTAGTGACTTTGGTCTGTTTCTCTGTGAAGTAGTTTTCTTTGTGAAGTGGAGAATTCAGGAGAAGAACGCTCCCTTTTTTAAGGAGAAAAGGATGTAAGGGCTTAGATCGTAAACAACTCAATTTATTTAGAACTTCTGATGTAACGTGAGACAATGTGATGACACTCTTCTGTACTATTCAGTAAATCCTTTGAAAAGATTTGTTTGAAAAAGTCAAAAGGATAGAAATCTGGAATTACAGAAACTTCAACAGGCACTGCCAGCACAGTAGTATTTCAGTTAATTAATGTTAGTCCCTGCAAGTACAGTGGAAGGAACAAAGGTTAGAGAGATGCCTTCCCCATGACAGAACGTATGTGTATAAGGAAGTCACTACAAGGATCTCCAGTAGCTGAACCGTAGCAAGAACTTTCTCTTCCCTGTTGCGATTTCTAACTCCAGCTTGTGCTTGTCCCGCTGATCACTTCACCAGGAGTTTAACTCTTGGTCTTGGTGCTGCTCTGTAAACATTATTGCTCCAATGGGCATTCTTCCGCACAAGGCTGCTGAAGCATCCGTGCTGCCAAAGAAGGGGATGGCATCCCAGGTAGGGTTCTGCAAACCCCTGTGCAGTGGTCCAAGGACAAGCGGTGGCGTCATTTGGCCTTTAGAATATTTAAAGAATTTTCTTTCTTGCTCGTATGTGAGGTGGAAGAAACAATCAGAAGACCAAAAGACTATTTAGTGGGTGGTGAAAATGAATGTATAAATGTATACAGTTTTTTAATCAAGTTAGTTCTACACATTGAAATGGGACTTTGTGGTTTTCTGTTTTTTTAAGTTGGATGTAGAGATTCGGACTCTTATTTTGATTGATCATCTGATCGTTGCCACAACTTTGTGAATGCTGCAGCAGTGTGTTCTCTGCCAGTGCTTCCCCCCCATTTATTGCTAATGAGACAGTTAATTAGTTTAAACTCTTTTTCATTACTTGAACAGTTGCAGCCCTCTGAAGAAGTACCACACGTAGCATCTGGCAGAACTGCTGGTCCCCTGTTTGAATGCCCCGATGTACCGCCAAGGCCAGAACCATCAGGCCAGCGCTAACAGTGGGGTTTCCTGACTGCTTGAACTCGAGGTGGCCTTGCCCTGCACAGGGTGGTTTTGGGGAATAGCAGTGGCGATTGCTGCTGGTGCGGTTTCTAACGTAATACTGAGCTTCACACTAAGAATGGGCGGAGGTTGAAATCAGATTGAAGTAACAGAACTGTAAGCCAAGCCGTGGGACTTTGTTGTTTGTGAACGGTAGGAGATGGTGTTTTAGTAATTGCTGTGTTTTAGTTCATCCGTGTTTAGACACACGTTGGTTTAATTGGAAATTCTGGTATTTTGGTGCTTTAAGGCTCTGAAACATAGCAGCTCTGGCCTAGCAGTAAGTGTTTATTCCTTTTCAGAGCACTGTAGGGTGGTTAATCCTCAGAGCCCTCCTGAGAAGTAAGAGATAGCAGATATAGGCAGTGTCAGTGTTATTACTCTAAATTTACAAGAGGGAAAGCTGAGGAGATGAATAAATTGGTCAAGGCCACGCAATAATAAGCCCATGTGAACCCTGGGATTTGGCGTGGCTGTCGGCCCAATGGTCACCCAGCCCTCACAACATTCTGCTGCTTAAATTATGCACTTCTGCCTGATTGTGAATTGTCACGCCTTCATCGGCCCTTGCTCTGTCTAGGCAGACAGCTGTCGTTTCCCTTCAGCTGAGAAGGTGAGCATGACTACAATAAAAACTTCAAAACAAGGAAGACCTTTGGAAGTCTGAATCTGAATCTAATAGTATTTTGTGTATTTTCACTTTTCACAGGACCAAAATAAACTTTGGCTCTCCAGTTCTGCCAAAACCGAGGGCAAATTGACTTGTATATGCAAGTCGTTTCAAAAAGGGAATGATTGATAGAAATAATTCTCCTTTTTGATTGTAGAATAATGATCAACATTGAAATATGTTTTACTGAACTTTTCATTTTTTTTGAGACATAGGATGTGTAGTATGAAAACAATTTCATAGAATTAGAGAAGTCCTCTGAGCGGTATCCTGAGAATTTTTTACGTTTGTGTAAGTGGTTATTGGTTTGCAGTTTATAATTCCAGTTGTATAAATAGATGTACTTTGAAATAACTGATTTGGTGCGGCATAAGCAATGCTTTTGTGCAGTTTTTTGTGTCTGTGAAACAAACAGATTTGCTCCATGAGTGGGTCCATGGCTGCCATCTCCGCGGAAGGTGCTTGGCTTTGGCTTCAGCTCCAGCCAGTCTTTGTCTGGAAAGGAACTTGGTCTGCAAATATTGTGATTCTTAAAGAAAGTGTTGACCATTTAGGTTAAATATTTTGGTGAAACTTCTTATGTAACAAGTGTTAACCATTCTGTTTACGTGAGATTGATCAGAATAGTGAAGCCCTACGAACTTTCGCACTGGGTCTGACATTTTCAGAAGTATCTGATACTGCTACGTACACAAAGACACGCCATAGATGGATGATGGACGGCACCCCGCGCTCCCCCTGCCCCACTTCCCTTCGCGCAGGGCGGTGGTGTGGAGCTGCGCTTCCCCACGGGTACACCGCGGCGCCTTCATCCCACGCGTGTGCTGCGCGGCACGGGGAGGGGGGCAGAGCAGGGCGCTGAGGTGGCGGCGCGGGGGGAGTCCCAGCACCGTCCCACGGACGCTGCGAGCAGCGTGGGTGCAGCGGCAGCAGCGTGGGCCGTGCCGGGTGCCCCGCTCCCTCACGGGCTGTCGGGGGGCGCGGCACGGCCCGCCCCTGCGGAGCTGAGCGCCGAGCCCGCCCTCTCTCCCGGGGCCGCGGGGGGGGGGGGGGGGGGCGTGCCCGGAGCGGGGGGTGCCGCTCGCCGGGGCCGCGGCTCCTCCCGGCCCCTCCCGGCTCCTCCCGGCGCGGCGGCAGGATGCGGGCTCGGCAGCTGATTTCAGGCGCGGGAGCTGCCCCGCAGGTAAGGAGCGGCGGCTGCGGAGCCTTTGCCGGTGATGGTGAGCGACCCCGCGCCCCCGGCTGGGTTGGGGGGGATGCGGGCCGCCGGTGTGCAGCCGCCGGTGTGCAGCCGCCGGGCAGCGACTGCCCAGTGCCAACGCGGCCAGGTCGACGTGGAGCTGCGGGCTGCGCGGGCAGAGCGGGGCGCCGGGGGGGGGGCTGCGCGCCTCTCCCCGGGACTGCGGGGCGTGGGATCGGCGGGGGGAGGTACACCAGTGGGGGAGGGTTTGTCCTTCCCCTGGGGCTGGCTGAAGTTTGTGTGAACTTCGCTTGCAAAACGCTCGTTAAGTTTCTTTTGATGGGATGTGCGTTAGCATTGGTATGAAATACGGCAGGAATCTCATTAGCAGTGGGTTTGTCAGGAATTATTGCCTTTCAGTAGCCAGTTTACAGGGCTCCTGAACAAACCGGTGGCTGGTTTAGCTGTAGGGTAGCTGTACATTATCGGCGTAACATCACTATGTTAGAAAACACAATTTATATGAGGATTTTGAAGTTTTATTACTGTACTTGTTAAAATATGTGGGATAAAACAACAGCAACATTTTCTTAATAAATACAACTTAAACATACAGATGAATGTGGCTAAGGATCCGTGTATATGTATATCCATTTTAAAAAGCAGAAACAGAGTGGAAAAGACTGGGATTTAAAAATGCGTTATCAGTTGCCAGCTGGATGCAGTTGCAGAGTGATTTAAATACTTTGAATGAATTCAGCAATTTTCTTGCTTTAAAAAAACCCACACACATCAACGTGTGGCAAAAATGTTGAGGGGAGTAGGAAAAGTGGGTTTTGCTAGCTTTAAAAAAAGAATCTCTTCCATAGTCTGAATAGGAGTATCACATTTTTTAAAAGGCTTGGTGTCACGTGTGGGAGCCTGTGGCACAGTCTGGGAGTGGAGAGCTGGGCTCTGTGCACTGCAGGCAGCGAGGGTTTGGTTAGCGGCTTAGGCACCGTGAAATCACATTGCTTGCAGGACCGTACATTAAATTCCCCCTCAGGTATTTTATTGAGATGGATATTCAGGAATTTAGTAAGATCCAAACAATCTTTGTACTTGTCAGGTTTGTAGTGGTAAGGAATTTGGTCTTGATACAGAACGAATTAAGATTTATAGAAGTATTAAAGAGAAAGTTCACAATTATTTTTGCTTATGAAATACTTAAAAATTCAGCTTATGTACAGTACGTTTGTTTCATATGTATTTCTAAAACAAAGCAATAGACACGTGGAAAGTTTGAATGTGTTGATATTTTGTTCATATTATGGCTCTTACACATTTAGTATTCATGTTGTTGATCAGTTTTTTGAACATGCCAGTGAGGCTGATGTTGGAAAAGTGAGCACTGTAGGTAAACAGCATTCCCTTGTCTGCGGCAGGAGCGGTAGTGGTACATGTTGTCACTGCATTCGTGTTGGAATCATTTCATGGAAACAAAGTGAACTTTTGGTTTGGATCCTTTATATGTGCTGCTCTGCGAAGGTCTCTGTCAATCGTCAGCTTTGCTTCCTTTAAACCTATATATCTGTCAGGGAGTTGATTACCTGCTTCCGAGTTTTGCTTCCTAAAGCAGCACCAGATTTCTTGGTGTTTTAGATGTTGTACACATACAATATCTTGCATTGCCTTCCCTTTAACATGTGGGCAAGAGGTTTTAATTAGTCAGTGCTGTCTCAACATCCAGTACACTGATACCTCGGCATCAGTGTAGGGAGAGTTAGTTATACCCCTTTCCAAGCACAGTTTTAGGAAGGTTGAGCTTTATGTTTTTACCTACTCCTGCATGAATAAATACTTGAAATCAGAATAACAGAACAATAGGTGGATGAAACAACTTCACTGTTATGATGCATCAAGGTGTTACATTCAGTCTTTCTAACTTCAAACCAGTTGATTCAGTAGTATTCTTGTCATGGAATTGTTTGTCTTTTTTGTGATAAAACTTTCACATAGGGTCTCAGTTTTGCTGATAGAACACAAAACTTTTCCAGGAACCAGCAATAAATTGATTTATTCAGTGATAAGCTTTGTGGCATTCTAAATGCTTTAAAAGGTCTAGAAAAATGTTCTGAAGTATAATATTGGAAGTTTGGACAACTTCTATAGTCATGAAAAATATTACTATTAAACGTTAATAAAATCTTTTTAAGATAAATATGTTAGAAATGGCAAATGGAGCATCAGACTGGAAAGGAGGAGAAATATGATTAACTCTTGCTTTTAAGTTATTGTGGCAGTAATTGTGAAAAAACACCAAGAAAAGTGAACCAGGGGGGAAAATGTATAGAGAATGTTAACCATAGAAAATATCTTGTCTAAATTTTACTTCATATTTTAATTTAAGCAAGTAACATGCTAAGAAGGAGTTATTTTTAAGATGACTCGAACCTACTAAAGTGAAGTTTTTTGTAGATGACTTCTGTGATGCGGATTCTGGAGTTTTTCTTTGAGTGATTATGTCACAAGGGAGCATGTTTCCAGAATTTAGAGACAAGAACAAGGACTACAGAGGGACTTGATTACCTCAGATGATTTTTCAATGTTTTGGGGTTTTTTTATGTATATTTTAAGACTTGGATATAAATTACAGCGTCTCCTAGGAACTAAGCAGAACTTTTGAAACATATTAACTTTGTGTGAGAATAAGGTTTAATTTTCAGAACTGTTTTTTCTACCATAAATAGTCCTATTTTCAATCCATCTACAAATCAATTTAGAAAAGTTATCTGCCTTTAATTTTGTTTTGGAATATGTTACAAAGGAAGTGTTCTCATAAATGGAGTTGTCACGAAATAACAAGCTCAGTAGCATACACTGACCTATAGAAGATGGATTTTCGCAGGTTTGCCTTTTTGGACACAAGACGTACCATAAGTACCTAGTCACCAGATGGAAGAAAAATGCAGGCTTTGCATTTGAAAAGCTGCATCATAAATATGTTTTCCTTGAAAATTAAATGCTGTGGGATTGCATTTGGGCGAAATACCAGACGGCTAGGTTAGTGAAAAGAAAGAAATGTGTAAGTGACAAACAGACTCTTTTCTGGTAGCATTTCTTTCTAAATTTGTCTGTGAAGAAAATTTTATTTTGTAGCCTGAGATCTCTTGTCAGCCACGAGTTCTGCACTTGTAGGAAGAAGTCTTTTTCTTTTCCTGTTTTTTCTAATTTTAAGGTGTCAAATGGAGATGTTAAGGAATGTTGCAAAGTTGCCATCTTCAGTAACATTGTACATTCACTACTCTTATTTTACTTGCACTTCAGTTTGGACAGCATGAGACTGCGTTTGCTCTGGGGGACTGGAATAGAGCGTAAGCATTTCTGCTTGCTGTTTGTCTTCATCGTACCTGTTCTGCGGCTGATTTCAGTTAACCACGTGAAATTGCAAATGCTGCGATTTCCCTTCCTTGTCATTGAAAATAAAGCACAGTATGGCTTCTTCCACCAGGCTGCAGTCAGAGACTATTTCTGTTCCATAGTTAATTACAGATAGCATGCACAGCAAAAAGGCTTCCGAAGAGTGGTGTTTTTCTGACTGTCGGGAACACTTAAAAAACCGCCATAGTATCACAGAGGCTTATTAGTTGCCTTTCACAAACAGGGAGACACAGACAAACTTTTTTAAAAGTACTAAAATGGAGAAACTGCTGAAGTCAGCAGCAACATCCAGATTCAGCAAAACTAGGTTATGAATTCAAGCAATTAAACGTGACAAAAAGCCCAGTTTTACTGCCTTGACTTAATATGCTTCAAGTATTTTTTTGGATACATAAAAACTTCAAAACGTTCTTTTTCTGTCAGGTGTTCACACAAAAAAGTACACCTCCAAACCCCGGAAACTCTTGAAAATCCTCTTGCTTTGCATTTGCACCTTCAGTTTTTATTTAAATATTTTTGTTCTCAGGAGAAGCAAACAGTAAGATTTGCTGCAGTTTAGTATACCTGGAGTTCAGCCGCTACTCATTTATGTACCTGCATTTTGGTAGAGATAATTAAAACCAGATTGGTTAAATATTTAGGAATTAATAAAAGAATCTCTTTTAATTAATATTCAATATGTGATAAAAATAGGATTTTGCTAAAGATGATCAGAAATCTGACCAAAATTTTCACGTGGAAGGCCAGAGGATCCATTTTTTTGTGCGTTTGTTTTTATATATTTGATTTTCGGTGAGTTTAAGCAAACTTCCTATCTAGTCATTATTGCAAATTTAGCTGGGTAGAAAAGGGGAGGAAAGTAACCACATGTGAGGCTTGGTGCTGATGACTGTTGGACCAGTCTGAGCCTGAATAGAGCTTTAGCAAAGATGATCGGTTCACTGCTTGTATCTTGGAGCGTGATGTAAAATGCCGAGGACAACCTCCCAGCCTTGGAGCCGGGGGTTGTTCTGGCTGCTGGGGCTGTGGCGCTTTCCGGGCAGCTGCGTATGCGTTCTGAACCGAAACGGTTTCCTTGTTAAAGTTGAACTTTTTGATTACGTGAATAATAGTACTCCAGGAATGAGGTTTGATCCTTTTTTTGGGTTAGTAAATTGTAGTTTATATGAGGACTTGTTTCTGACTACTAATCAGCCTGAATCTAATGGCACTGTACTTTAACTGAAGCAACGTATTACAGCAAAGCAAAATGAGAGGCATCACTGCTGCCTATGTGGGGAGTTATTTGCTGTGGAGAACTTGTGCTATCACGTGGTGCTTTAACAAAACCAGCATCGTTTCAGGGAATTATGCCATGTCAGATGAGACGCGGTGGTTTTGAAGAACTCCTGCTGCACTGGAGCAGGTCTTCTGAGAACATGACATTTAGATCAAGCCCTAATGGAGTATCATGGCGCTTTGCTTTTGTACTGTTTTCCATCACTTGTATGTTTTCATGGCAGCATCAAGGGTTCACCTTTTGAAATCACTTCACCTTTCTGAGACAACGTGTCCTGTGGTATTGTAGTCCTGGGGACTGCAGTTCAGCTCTGGCCTCTGTTTTTTTATTTAATGTGCCTTTTAATGTGTGATATCAACAAGTGGTGCGTGTAAAAGGAAGAGATTCATTTTTCAGAAGAATACGTCTGCTGTCAGCACTGTATGCAGGGAAAGTTTGCTGTTTGGTTATGCTACAGAGGAACCTCTAACCGTTAATTTTTTTGTTAGAATGTTTTGCAAGACTAGACTGAAAATTGGTATCATCTAATGTTTTCATTTGAAAGCTTTTGATATTTTTGAAACATGTATTTATTAATAAGGTCTGTGTGATGAGCAGTGGCATGATGTCCCATTTGTCCATCTTGCCAGCTAAGCCGGTGGCACATGAGGCTGTAATCCTGCACTGATCTTGACCCTTACCAGGGAAAGCAGGATACCGCTGCCTTTGCCAGGGAGCAAAATCGTCTCAGAACCAGATCTCATTTCAAATGGTGTTTCAATCCAGTTGAGAGATTTTCCCAGTGTCGCCAGAGTCACAAATCCAACCGTGGCAGACCGAGCTTTCTACCAACAAAGAAGCCATGGGAATCAACTTAATTCCATTTTGACTTTCATATTTGAAAGTATGAGCCTTTTTCTTCATGCTAGTTCTGTCTTTGAGCTACAACAGGAAGGAAAAGGAAGACATTAAGAATGGCATCGAGTATTTTAATGTATTTACTTTCAATTGTATTTTCAAGATGTCTCCATCTCTCCAACAAGTATCTATAATTACGAGAATAGGCAAATCAAATTAATCTCAGCCATCTAACAGCTTAGCAGAACTTCTGTTTGCCCAGATTTTGCTCATAAGACGAGAGTGTTTCACCATCTCTGTGTGGTAGCTGCGGTTCCCTGATTGCACCCGTTCTTAATATGGTGACTTGAGGGTGGTCTTCAGAGCTGGGAAACTGGGGTCAGAGAAGAGCGCAGCCTTGACATACGTTACAGTTGGTGAACTGTCAGTGAAATGAAGCTTTGCAAAGAGCGTGCACAGGGATGCTGATCGTCTGTTGGGTAGGCAATAGGTACAGTGGACTGAGCTCCTGCGCAATCCTTGCACATCCTGTAGGAGGAGAAACTCCATGTGTCGAGTGCTGCCCTAACTAAAAAGCAGCAATCTTTTTAAATGAGTGAGTGCAAATAACAAACATCAACCGTGTTGTACAGCTGCTATCTCACACGCTTTTCCTGTAGCAGCTGTTAATTACTGAACAATGAAAAAGAGAGTAAAGCTTCAGCCTCTTTGTATGTTAGTATTTCTTCTAATTAATAGAAGCAGCATGTTTGTTAGAGTTTCTTCTAATTAATTCCTGCGATTCAGACCTGGGGCAAGGTGTTCTGAAAAGGGGAGGCAGTACAGTGATTCTGCTTTCACTCATTTTTACCTACACATACCTGAGCAAGTACTGAAGACAATTCCATCCTGAGGCTAAAATGAGGTATTTGGTGATCACAGTAAAACAGTAGTGGAGAGGACCGCTCTTCCACATTGTCGAGTCCTGCCCTACTCCCTGAAAGGATCATCTTTACAAGTGTCATATGTGATAGACATCCAGTTAATCTTTAAAAACTGTCAATAAGGGAGATTCTGTTAACTCCCCAGACTAGCTGTTCCAGTGCTTAACTGTCTGTCCTGTCCTGAGAAGTTTGGTTTTGCCAGACAAATGAATGTCTCCCATGCTGCAGGTGACCTTAGAGTTTCATGTTCTCAGTGGATGTGAAGAAAAAAAGGTTCTCCTTCTCCCAGCGGCAGACTTTTATGACAGAAATTCCAATTCAGACTTCAGGTTTATGTCCCACGCATGTTTTAATTTCTGCATTTTGGTTCAACCCTTTCTAGTTATTATTTGGTGTGGGAATCTTTACTTTTAATCTAAGGCATGCTTTTTCAACATTTTGCATTTAATTAAAAACATTGAGTTCAAATAGTTTAACTAATGATTTGAAGCCAAATATTGACCATGATTTATAATACAATCAACATTATATAATGATTATTGTTAGACATTTGAGACTGTGGTTCTCACAGCTGACTGGAGATCTCTAAGCTGCCTACTGGGTTTCTTTCAGGCAGACGTTGTGAGGTTTATTGTTTGCTGAAGTCTACTAGAATTTTTTATTCAGAACCTATTATACCTTTATAGAAGTGTGTATATGCAGAAGCGTGTGTGTGAGCATCTGTCTCATAAAAAGATAAAAGTTAAATGCTTCTGCTCATACATTCAAGAGTTGATTAGCTCTGCCTGCGCTTGGTTTACAGAGTTTCTCAGAGTAATAATTACTAGGTACATTTAGCCTGTCAGCAGAACCTCGCAGGACGAGCATGGGGAGAGAAGTGCAAGACCAGGGTTTGGAAGACAAGTCTTTTGGAGCAGGGCTGGGGGGTGATGCTGCCATCATACTCTACTTGACCAGTGTAGCACCTCTGCACTTGGCGGGGTATAGCCAAGAAGGTCTGAAGAACTGTTTGTGGATAACCTCCTTCCAGCCTGTATCATCCCGTGAGCCTGGGTTGTCAGCTGGGTGGACCCGGCGAGCAGTGGGTGATTTCAGCGGCTCAGAACTGAGGGTAAAGCACAACAGCGATAAAAGGGAAAATGCTGCTGCAGTTCTGGAAGATAAATGTACCTACAGAAAATGATGCAAATCTGTTCCAGAAATTTGTAATAAACTATTTAGGTAATGAACAGCTAAATGACTGATAGTATCAAATAACTGTGAGTCATTGGCTAGTCTGTAGCTTGACTTTGGCTATAGGGTAGACCAAGAAAAGCAGAGGATGCAGACCTCACCTGATCATACACTGTGAATACGTGACTCCGGCAGACGGTCATGTGCATTCGTAGAAGTGAGGTGGGTTGGGCTGTGCTGGTTTTCTTCAGCTTTTAGCACTATGGAGGAGCCAAGGGCATTGTGCCTGTTAAGATAACAGAAGACAAAGATGGATGAGGAATTTGAGACTCGTATGGGAAATTATCTTTAAAAATGGCACACAGAATGTATATGTTTATTCCTCCAAATCTTTATGTCTGTGAAGCGTAAAGACTGTGAATTTCCAACTGGATCCAAGCAATTTTTTTCAGGCAGTTATTTCACTGGGGGTGGGGAGGACAGTTAGGTAACAACAAAGCCTTTTTAGTTATTTTAACAAATCAAGAATTTCTGTCAATATTTGAAGAAAACTGGAAAGATGGAAAAAAAAAGAAGGAAGAAGGCATTACAACTTTGACATCTTTCCTTTTGGTATTTTAAAAGGAATTGTCCTTTTTTTTCCCCAGTGAGAAATTTTATTTCCCTGCATGATGTAGAACTGCCAAAATGCTTGGGTTTAATTTGAGTTAGTAACAAATGTTTCATTTGATCTTTCAACTTTGCAGACAGTAGACTGCATTTTTGTTTAAAGGAACAAGATCTTACATGCAATTGGATGTAACAGCATTGATGTGTTCTGCTCTGTGTTGCAGTGAGTAGGATGTGAAGCTGTGGGCTTAAAGTACACAAAAGAAGATTAGATTAGGCATTAGAAAGGCTTCCTGATAGTAAGGATACTTAATATTTAATTAGATGAGCTAGGAAGATTATGGGATTTCTATCACTGGAAGCTTTTAGGAAAGGTGGAAAAGCAGATGTCAGAAAAAGGCAGCTGCATGCCTTTGTATGTAAAGACCTACTATAGAATTAATTTATAACTGACAAAACGTGTTTGCGTTTCTGTGTACTCCTTCTCAAAACCAAAGTTCTTTCCCATTCAGCAGGTGGATGTCTCTCGTGTGTCTACCAAGATACCTTTTTTTTAACAAAGTTCGGAATCTGACCTCTTGCTGTTTTTACACTTCTGGAAGGTAAGGCAATGAATCAATAGAAAGTATTTTCCCAGGAAATGGATTTCAGAAACTACTGGAGTTCTGCAAAGTTTCTGATAAAATCCAGGATCTTCTTTTGGGCCAATTTTGTTTGTTTGTTTTGAAGTAGGGTGCAATGAGAGGTGTGCACCTCTGCAATCCCTGCTCCCAGCACCCCTTGCAAGTGTTTCATCTTGTAACAGTGTGATTGCTGGTGAAACTTGTATGAGTTTACCACTTTGTTCTGAGAAAAATTCTTGGTCTACGTTTATGGAATTGCTAAATAATCCTCTCAATAAGGGTTAAGGCAGCTGTAATATACTTTGAATTGGATGCATTTAGAGAACAGGTTCTACATAAACTCTTATTACCTCTGTATTACGTATGAGGGCTTCCCTTACTCTTTTAGTATTGCATTTAGAATTTAAAATACAAATGTATAATCTAAACTAAACTATTTTGAATATACTTCTGCTTCATTTATAGAAAGTATTTTTTTCTCATGACAACTGCACAAACTTTCCCATCTTCTATTAATGACATAACATTAAAGTTTATGAATACAAAGCTGATTACACAGAACATATTAGAGCAGTTGAAACTTATTTTTACTATTTAAGAAGTGTAAGAGTGCCTTGGGGCCAGAAAGGTTCTGCTGTGCTATTTCCTATCTAGTGTTCTACACTAGTGAGTCCTCATCTGCAGTACGGTGTCCAGTTCTGGGCTCCCCAGTTCAAGAAAGATGAGGAGATACTGGAGAGAGTCCAGCGGAGGGCTACGAGGATGATGAGGGGACTGGAGCATCTCTCCTGTGAGGAGAGGCTGAGGAAGCTGGGCTTGTTCAGCCTGAAGAAGAGAAGGCTGAGAAGGGGACTTTATAAATGCTTATAAATCAAGGGTGGGTGTCAGGAGGACGGGGCCAAACTCTTTTCAGTGGTGCCCAGCGACAGGACAAGGGGCAATGGGCACAAACTGAAGCACAGGAAGTTCCGTCTGAACATGAGGAAGAACTTCTTCCCTCTGAGGGTGATGGAGCCCTGGCCCAGGCTGCCCAGGGAGGTTGTGGAGTCTCCTTCTCTGGAGATATTCAAGACCCGCCTGGACGCGGTCCTGTGCAGCCTGCTGTAGGTGACCCTGCTTTGGCAGGGGGGTTGGACTGGGTGACCCACAGACGTCCCTTCCAACCCCTACCATTCTGCGATACTGTGATACATTCTATATGTGACCCAAGAGCCTCTGTCAGAAAAGGCTTTGAATGAGGAGACGACAGAAATAAAAGGATATGTTCCTAACCAGTCAATGCACATGATTGGTTCTTGTCTTGGGAATTTTAGTTTGCAAACTGAAATCGAAGTTGTTTGAGTCAGTATAGGCGTTGTGAGAAGGATAAGCATGTTGGACACTCTCTTTTCTCAATTTTTTTTTTGCAAAGCTACTACAGCCAATAACTTGTTTGGCATAGGACAGGAGATGTGTTAGAGGAAACTGAAATCAAATCTGCGAAGACAGTACTCTACCAGTTGCTGTGGAAAATACGTCTGTCTTAATAGCAGAGAAGGAACAGTAGGGAACAAAGTCTCAGTGTGCTTCAGACTCCTTTTTGGTATGACGCAAGCCCCTGTTGTGTCTAACCATGATTTTTCTAATTAGTTTTGACCTGGACAGACAAATAGCAAAACATACTATTCGGCTTAGAAATGACATAATTTTGAATGAAGCAATGCTACTATTAATTAAGTTTAAAGAAAACTATAGTTTTAGAATAGGCTGTAGCAAATAGGAAACTGATATGGAAAAACTAGCATTCTGTAATAGCTGTATTTAAGAAATATCTGCCAAGATACTTAATACTTGCAGGCATTTTAAACTTCAGCGGGTTTATAAAGAATTTAATATTTTCATATGCTTCAATGTAAAGCCATCTGCTGCAGTGACAGAACAGTGTTGAGAACAAGAACAAACGTGTTTGTGGAAGTACTCCACGCAATGCTGACGAGAAAGACACAACATACACAGCAGTACCTTGTAACAAATGGGCAAAGGTTTTGAAAAAACATGGTAATAATCTTCAATATTTACAATTATAATTTCTTTTCTAATTTCTTTTTGTGTAGAAGTGTTAAAAAATATAAGTCTGTCAATACAGATGGTGAGGGAGACAGGAATACTGGGTAGGATACTGTTTACATCCACCTTTTGTAGTTTTACATGTCTGTGCTCTCGCCGCTTACAGTTTTAAGCTTACATCTGGATACATCAGTATGTAGGTTATACCTTGTGTCATGTTTCATACAACTGCTGGACTTCCTGGTGCAAATTAAACAACCTCAGACACTCACAGGAGCGGAACTTCACTAGGACTTTCTTCCCATCCCCCATTTGGGACAGATTTTTATTCGTGACTGCACAAAAGAATGAATCACATTACGGTGTTTGAAGTTTGGAGTTGATACGGTGTGACATTTAACCTGTGGTACCCCAAATATGGGACACAGTGTGGGCTAGTAAGAGACACAAAGAGATTACAGAGGGAAAAATAGTACTGAGACATCAAAAAGAACACAAGTGGTTCAAGAAAAGTTACTTTGAATCTTTTGTCAATGATATTGCAACAAGAAAAATCTCCTTCTAAAGAGTCTATACAGTTGGATTTTTAGTTGTAAGGTATAAAGGATATATTTTACAGTGATTCTGTTATCTTCAGGTCTCCATTCTCTCTACGGGTTTGCATGACCGGGAGAAAGGATTGAATTAGAGTGTGCCTTAGCAACACTATGAATTTTCTAGGAAGTGTATTTTATGTTTTAAAATGATAGCTCAAAAAAAGATGTGCGCTGAAGGGTTATGGAACAGGTTATGGTATAATTCCCTCCCCCATTCAGCTATGGAATCCTGTTCTCCAAGCAGGACACAGCTTGGCGGGCCAGTTACTCTGGATTGGCAGCGTTCCACACTGATGTGGGAAAGGGCAGACCTGCGTATTTTTTGATGAGAGTTTTAGGTTTTACGCTAATAATCTATTTTCTTGATAAGATTCATAAACATAGCATGGACTAATTTACATGAGCCTTCAGAAACTGAAGCCAGTGGAACGCAGAGGTGGGAATGCAGAGATACACTAGCAACATCACCCGGAAATAACAACCAGCAAAAGTATGCTCGTATTGATGGGGTTGGCATTCTGCGTTAACTCGTAATGTTCAGGTGGCTTTATTTTCAGTCAGACAGTCTGGAAGTTTCGATGTATCGCATTGTGGCAGCTTTCAGCTGTATGAAGTTGTCCCCTGATACCCGTAGAGGGGAGAGCAAAACGTGAAAGTAACAATGTCTGAACATAATTATTTGAGTTCCGATAAATATGCAAGTTTTCAGATTTTTACTTTGCGATGGTGACATCTTGTGGCTAACAGGAAAATCCCAGTTCTGTGTCAACACTCAGAATTAAAGTTAAAAACCCTGCAATTTTGTTGAAACAGTCAAATCACCTTAGGTACGTGTTTCCAAGATCTTCGGTGTTACCCTCTAAATGAAGAGAAAGAACGAGGCAGAGAGAAATACAACTCCTTCATCTGACTTGAGCTTATTCCATATCTATTTTAGCATTAGCAGAGCAGGGCCCTGGGTACCAGATACCTCCGATGAAGGTGTGTGGAACTGCCCCAGAAGCAAATCTGCTATTACTCCTCGGAAAAGGTTTATCTCGGTGTTTAATGCTGAAGGGATAAGTTTGATCCTTAAGGCAACAGGTTTTAGGGATCAGGGTATGAAGATTTAATTCAGTTTGAACATTCCTTAAATTTCCTTGAGTAGTCAGCTGTGGCAACACACTGTCTGCCAGTGGGTCTTACCATTATGTATGCGTGTTGTGTGGAGAAAAGCCCTGACAGGTTGCGTTGGTGGGAGGGGAGATGTCCTCCTGTGTTTCTCTTAGTTTTCATTGCACATTCTTGTGTCGTGAACCTTACAGTTCTCTGGGCCATCTATTAGTATTTTTTTTTGACTCTGCTTTTTATTGCCTTTAAAAAGTAAGCAGCCTTAGTGTTATTTCTCTGGTTTTCATATGAGAATTTTTTAGTCTTTTAACAGTTTCAATCTTTTGTCGTTATTGTCGATGTTCTCTTGGACCCTGTTACATTTACGATTTGCTTTTCATACAGACTGACTAGTCTTCATGCACCTGAAACCGGTCTGTCTTCATTGCAGATTAGAGCTGAAGTTTCTAGTAGGGTATCACACGCCGGTAATTGTTTTACTCTGCCAAGTGGTCCTGGCTTGTTGTAAATAAGGTTTACAGAGTATTTCTGATGCTGCTGAGGCTTTCTCTTACTGCTAACAACAGAGAAAATGGCAGTGAGTATTTTTTGTGCTGACAGTTTTTTTGTCAAAATACAGTCTCTTTCTTGTTGTATTGCTTCCAAAATATGAATGTTAATAATGCATTTATAGCCATTTTAATTGTCCAAATATTTATGTGCTACCTACATGATAAAATTTTTTAAAGCTATTTTTTTGGTATTAATGAGTTGGCTTTTCTTTCTCAATAGACTATCCCCTCAACTTATTTGACTTGGATTTTGATGAAGAATGGTAAATGCTAATATGATTATATTCTAATGCTGCCGAGCATCAAATAGTTGTGAAAATTATTGTCTAATGAATTCTACCATGCAATTAGCCAAGATTGGTATTAGCAAAGCAAACTTTAGGATTTGCTGCCTTTACTTATACTGGTTTCTGTAGAAGTTACGGAACTGCAAGGAGAATATCTGAGAGAATGTTTCATCTAATAGGGCTGGTTCTCAGAATGTAAAATGATCAATAAAAATGAGAAAAATGCACAGTGCTAACAGATTGTATCAATAATCTGAGCAGGCTTTGCTTCTCTTTGTTGTGGAAGTGCATAGTGTCCTTAGAGAAAGGGTTGAGCCAAAGCAGATCAGCATCCTGGGGCGCATTGCTATCACGTCTGCTGTTAACAGGCTGTGAGCGGGACCAACAGGCAAATTCGTAATTAATGTGGGCTTTCTCCTGTCCACAAGTGTGTGCGCTCTCTCTTCCCACAATGTGGCAAAGACCTGCTGCTTATCGTCCAGACGGTAATGTTTGTTGTTTTACTGATTGCTGTTCGTTCTTTCTGTGTAACATTGAGTATCTTCTTTATTTGATTTTCTGTTCATAATATTTCCCCACTGTCAAAAATTTATTAAATTGTTAGAGGAGAGAGATTAAATTTTCCTCCTAGAAAAGACTGGGTTTATGGTAGCTTGTCCTGTGCTGCAGTTTCTGTGTTGCCTGTTGGTAGTTAAAATTGCCAGTAGGCGCCCGACTATTCCACAGGAGATACTACAGGGAAGTGTTTTTCCCCCATGAATAATGACTATAGCTGCTGGTTTTGTGGCACTTAGCACGGCTGAAGTGTGCTGATTTGTTTGAGCATGCCTCTCAGGGAGGAGCAGGGAGAGGACCAACTAGTTGAAGTGTACTTACCAGGCTTAGGGATGAGATAAAGTAGCAGCAGTTTGGGTGTGAACAGAAAGAAGAATTGAGGTACCTGAAGCTGCTCTACTGGGAAAAGGGAAGAGGGAAGGAGTAAACAGCTAACTGTAGGTGCTCTGGTGGTAGCAGAGAGCTCGGGAGGGATGTGTGTGTCCAGGACTGCATCCTGACGCATCTGCCTTGTGCCTGTATCACACAAATACCTGTATTCCTTTCAAACCATGGGCGTTGATGCCACTTCCCTTTTGTCTTAATTTCACATGGTAAGTGAGGTTGTGAATCGTGCCTGCATCTCAGAGGTGAGCTGAGGATGAGCATCTTAGAAACTGTGAGGAACTCCTAAGGCTGGGCCTCTAACATAAACTGTGAGTCGTTGTCCTTCTGTCCCCTCTTTCATTGGAGTCTTGCTGATGGCACTGAATTTCAGATGGAAGAAGAGAAATAATTTGAAAATTATCCCCCTCCCTAAAGGAATAAATACCAAGTGCAGAGCTAGTGATTAAAAATGTATCTCTGAGGAGCCCAGCAGGAGCTAATCCTTAGGATACCTTTAGCTGACTTCTGATCCCTTCCACTGGTAAGTGCATCGAGAGGTGAAAGTTTCCTCCATTTGCCATCGGTTACCTGGTTCTTCACAGAGTCATCCTTTCTCTTACTCCACATGAGTCCATAATTTCTTCTCTCTTGAAAGTTGACAAACAGTTCTGCTTTATTGAGAACACCATTGTAGTGCTTAAAATGTGGTTAATGCCAAGCATAAAACAAAATTTCAAAGTTTATTTATTGTGGTGGCACTAGTTACACAGTTTCTCTCTTGCACCTCTGTGGCATAGCTGAGATCTCTGGGCTGGTAGTGATGATAGAGGTATTATTTTCTCCTCTTAAGCAAAATGATGTGTTCCTGAAGTAATGCGCTGCAGTGCAAATTATAACTGCTCCTTTTGTCGTGACAGGACTGTGATCATCTGGTGTCACTGGTCACCGCTCGAACAGCTTATTGGTTCTCAATGCTGTCAAGTGGAAGTAGAAGAAGAAAAAGAGGAGCGTTTTTTTTCTTTATCTGGTGCCAAGGCTTTCAACGTTTACGTACTGTATTCTCTATTGTATGTAGAAAAGAAGTTGGTGATTATTGGAATTATTTTTATATCGTAGAAAAATTTGCTATTGAGTGAAACATGAAAGCTACTTGGAACATTAAAAAGTGTTTCTGGTAGGCTGGTTTATCTATTATGCAGTTTCTGTGAGGTGTTTTAAAGTGTCACTTCAAGTCTACATTATGTTTCTGCATAATTAATGTAGATAAAGCAGGAAATAGAAAGGGGAAGTTGGTTTAAGTGAGTGAGATAGTTAAGCAGTTAAATGTTCATTGCATTGCAGTTGGAGACCTTGGGGGGGGCGAGGCTTCGAAGGGTATTAAGTTATAATGGATACAGGTAAAGAACTATTTTGGTGCAATTGTTTGTATTTTTCATCAGCATCTCCCGTGTGGGTCATGATTCCGGTACAGTCTTGTAATCTCCTGCAGTGGCAATGATTCAGCGTAAAAATCAATAGGGCACGAGGTCTTTCAAGTTCTCATTATTGTAATGTGTCAACACCACTTCAGTGACCCCAGAGCCCTCCGTTGACTGATTTGTTCTCTGATTTATTGTACAATCTCGTAGGGCAAACTATAATTTCACTTGCAACCAGAAACTCTACTTTTATGGTTTGATTCCCAGTCTCCCGTCGTTAGGATGTTCCGAGATAATCAATACCCGTGTTTGCGATGGAGGGTTGAATGAAGTTGTCAAGCAGCTAAATTACAAAGAATAGAAACAAAAGAACATTGTTATGGCTAGGCAGACCAGGAAATGTTTTTATTTAAATTTTCATTCCCTATCAACTCCATGAATGTTTTTATTGCTTAGCACTGTCGTGATGGATATTCCCCTCTATAGCTAGGATTTTCAGATCTTAAATTTTGTAGCTGTAATTACTTACTGTACCACTTTGTCTTTAGGTTATCTGTGTTCATTTATGATTCTGTTCTCTTCTCTATACCTGTCCAAATTTAATAACATGGTGAACAGGAAACTAATAATTTTGATTGCTCAAGCTTAATAAACTTGCTGGGGCTTTAATGCATAATGGGTAAAGTAGTATTGTTAATTGTGCAATCCTCCTCTTCCACCTCTCCTGATTTTGATATTTCTTTACATAATCAAAGCGCTGCAAGTGATAACAATGTAGTCTATATCAGTTTATCCTGGGCAATGTCATACCTGTCAAGGTGTTTAGAACGTCTCCAGTAAAACTGAGGTAGCTTAGCACAACCAAAAGCTCTTGGGACTTTCACTGCATTGACACTTACACCTGACATGCTCAACTGCTAATCAGACCTTAAGGCAACAATCTTGAAGGCAAATACCTAAAATTTCACAAAGTGATACCCATTTAACTTTAATTCCTCATTTTTTATTAAACAGAGTTTTATCTCCAAGAGGCGTAGATGTTATGGGGGACTATTATTGTATTCTTTCTTAGTTAATAGAAAAAAACCCAAACAAACAAAACAAAACAAACCAAAACCCAGTACGTATAGTGTAAACAATAATTATTACAGAGCAAGAATATAATATTCTTGAAAAGATACTTCTTCAGTGTTTTCTTTCCAGTCTGTATTAGTGGTTCATTGACCATTATAAAGCTGCATGACAAAGTACATTTGGCAATAGTTTCCTGCATTTAACTTAAAGGAAGGTAAAAGCCAGTAAGGTACATGAATGCACTGGGGAAGAAGAGAAGTGCAGGGTTTCCGAGGTAAATTTAGTATTGTTGTATAATTTGAAATGGAGCTGAAGATCAGCACTTTTATGACTCCTTCAAGGATGTCAGTTCTGCCTTAGATGCTGGAGCTACTCCTTGCAACAGGAGTTATTTACTGTATGGTTGCTCTATTCCTGTACCCTCCCCAAGCTGGACGCTGTGGGCTCCTCCAGAGAATGGATAAATGGGTGCTTGGTCCACCCTGGAGGGTTAAGTCTTTTGTTTTGGGGGGTATTTTATAGGGACTCTCACCAACGCTTTGTCTCCAGAAAACTGTAATCCTTGAAGGCCTGCAGCACAAACACGCGTTTCTGCTTCTGGACATCACTTTTTGGATTCAGTCCGCATGCTAAAGCATGTTAGCAGATTGTCAATTCAGTCAAAAGTATCCAGTGTCTGGAAAGGCACAAAGCAGGAGGAAGCAGACCATTTGTATATTGTATGCTTCTTGATAAACTGGTAACTGGGCAGTATTTTTCCAGTATATATAGCAGATCTAGTATTTTCCTCCTTCTGAAATAGTAATTTCAGTAGAACTGTCAATTTAACAATGGAGACCTCATAGCTTGCATAATGAGAAAACATCAGGCAGCGTATAAATACATGTAAGCCTTAAATCTGAAATTAGGCAGTTTTGAGAAGTTATGTGAAATGAGAAGATCCGTGTTCACCACCAAATCTAATACAGATAAGAGAATATTCAGAACTGAAAACAAAACAGGAAAAACTAACGTCTCAGATTCAAGGTCAGACATTTGTAAAGTAAATTTTGTAGATGTGTAATAGTAATTTTGCAGTTAGTTTAGCAAATGTTTGTTATTTTATTGGGGAGATTAGAATGTTAATAATTCTCGAGAATCTTCATTTTTTTTGTCCTGTGTTTTCTGACCCAAGCCATCAGTTTTAATTACAGTGTCTGAAACTCGTTTTTTTCTTAAGCTGTGTGCATGTAAGCTGGGGGCACACTACAAAAATCATTAACACTTTTCAAAATCTCCCTTGCAGAATTATGAATTTGTAGGTATTGTTATTCACTAGGCTATTATTCTTCCATCTCTCTAAGGGAAGGTTGATGTCACTGGTGAACATAGTGCATGTGCAAATTCACGTGTGTGCTTCTCAAATACTGAAAAATAGGCATGCGTAACTACAGAAGGAAATTGTGCACAGATTTCAGATGCTTCCTGAAAATTGGTATTAGTAGCCCTAGTTCACTGTGGAAAGAGGTTTTTTTAATGTGAAAGTGTCTCATAATCATTTACTAAGCTGATCTATTTAAAGACTTTTCCATGAAATGAAAATAATTGTCATGGGGTTGGTACAGCTTTAAAAAGTTAGCATGTATGGCCTTATATATCACAGGAGGACATGGGTCTTTTCTGCATAAGAAGTTGACCTATATAACAGAATAATCTGGCATATTGCAGAGAAGGAAGACGAAGGGAGAAGGTGGGCTGTAGCGTTTCAAGTGTTGCATGGGCCATGAAAATCCGTGGAGCTGCTGGAAGGTAGATAACCTGTGCAAATTAATTTGCCTACTGTACCTCCTATGATATATAATTCATTTTACATCGTAGAGTGTCCCACATTCTGGAGGCCGGGACTGTTCTAAAGTATCTTGTCTAAGCTGCACATATATATCCTGAAATACTTATTTAAAAATAAAATGTCTTAAATACATAGAGGACTTGCAAGAAAGTTCTCTTCGTTGTTCCTATTTTTTGAAAAACTTCCTCATTCTCAGTATGGCTTTTAATGTTTTAAGAAAAATCCTTTGTGTTTTAGGCCTTTTATTTCTTTTTCCCTTTTGCTGAATACACGTTGCACCAGGACCCAGAGATTTCTCGAGTATACAACATGTCGGAGAGTTGGTTATTTTAGCTCTTTCTGAATACTTTTGAGACATAAAGACAAAAGCTGCGTTGCTGCAGAGATGCCCTCTGCTTTTCCCACCTGCCAGTCAAATACCAAGGGGTACGCACCAAGTAGAAGTAGCATTGCATAAATTATGTGCAGGGTAACCTTGTTGGCTGGTTTCAGTCGTGTGAGGATGCGCTTTTGGCTTTGGCGGTCACCGACAGCTATCGCGAGCCTGGTTGAGGAACAGTGCTTTTCATCTAGCAGTGAAGTTTGCAAAATTAACACAGCCTGATGGAATGGTGTAAAGCTTAACCCTTAATCAGGCACTGTGCCTGCCTGTAACCTGCTAGTTAGGGAGTGAAGCCCAAAGGTAACTCGTGGAAATGGTGCCTGCCGCTGAAAGGCAGTTGTCTGACGTGATTGTGTTGCCCCTGTTGCGTCTGGGACCTTATAAATGCTTATAAATATCTTCAGGGTGGGTGTCAGGAGGATGGGGCCAGACTGTTTTCAGTGGTGCCCGGCGACAGGACAAGGTGCAATGGGCACAAACTGAGGCACAGGAAGTTCTGTCTGAACATGAGGAAGAACTTATTCCCTCTGAGGGTGGTGGAGCCCTGGCACAGGCTGCCCAGGGAGGTTGTGCAGTCTCCTTCTCTGGAGATATTCAAGACCCGCCTGGACGCGGTCCTGTGCAGCCTGCTGTAGGTGACCCTGCTTTGTCAGGGGGGTTGGACTAGATGACCCACAGAGGTCCCTTCCAACACCGAACATTCTCTGATTATCTGGTGCTTGGCATCTGGGAGCAGAGACAGCGGACAGGTTGCCAGGTGGAGTAGAGGTGTAAATGCAAGCGAAATGGCTGAGCACAGACCTACGCAGCCACTGCTTCTGTTTATTTTTTTTTTTTTTATGCTTTTGGTCTGGTTTATCTGTTTCTGAATTATAACCACTACACAGCAGAAAATGGAAAAATGAAATGATTTGTCATCACTGTTTGCTCAGTCATTTCAGTTATGGGTACACTGCTGTTATACTTGGGATCCTGTTAGCTGTTTGGGATAACAGGAGGTATGATTATTTCATGTTCCGTCACAAAGCAGACTTCATCTTAATTTGATTAGTGTATTGGAATAAAAATGTACAGCATGGTTCAGCAAAATTCTGGACAGTTTCATGAATTCACTATATTTCCTTTTATTTGGAAATTCCACTGAGGTGGAAAGTTTGCTGGGATGAGATTCTGAGTTGTATGTATTTCCGCAGCGTTATGGAAGGCAGCTAGTCAGACCATCTTCGCCGATGTAACTAGGTGAGGAAAACAGAGACTCCTTTGCTGGGCCCATGAGGATTGGTACTGGTGTTGTTGCTATTGGGCTGTCCAAGCATAGTGTTATGGAGCTCTACCAGGAGGGGGGGAAAATAAAGCTTTTAACCTTTTTTTTTTAAAAAAAAACCCCAACTTTGAGACTTACTGTAGTTCCAGGTGGATATATTGTTTTCACTGTCCACTATTAAATATCTGCTGGTCCTGCCGTTATAGGTAGCTGCAGCAATACCCGTATCCTCCTTAGTCACTGTTTGGGGGGTCGTGAAGCTCGGCGTTTTCAAAGCGCTTTGAAAAGTGCTCTCTTAAAAGGATATTATGTGTGTGTAAAATACTGCTGTTCCTGCTGAAGCTTGGACAAACTTATAAACCTCTGTGGCTGTAGAAAATTACTGAGTGCTGCATAAGCTGTTCAAGTGCTGCTTTACCAAATCAAAGATACTGTGCTCAAGCACTATGAAAAAGAGAACTCCCATGGTGAGAGACAGCTTGCTACAATGGCACTCGATTCAAGGTCATACAGAACGTCAGTCATGGTGGGGAAAAAAGCCGAATTAAGCATTTTTAGCAGTGAAAATATGTTGAGAAACAACATTAAGGGTGTGAAAATACTGGAAAGGAAAACAGTAAAATCCATGTAGCAGAACAGTTGTGTAAGCAATGTTATAGAAATGGGCAGTGATACATGAAGTCACTTGCATTTTGTGTATCATTAACTGAAAACACTTTCCTTACAGGATCTTGCTTTTGCATGGCTTTGTGGCATCTCTCCTTGCTTATTACAGCTCTTATGTAGACAGATTTTTTTTTTTTTTTTTTTTTTTAATAAATTGTTGTGAAATGAATGGGAAGGTCATTAGCAGCCACAGCAGTGATCTGATGATGGGAGGTGTTTGCTTTTTTCTTGGAGCAACCAACATTTGGAATTTTTGACAGATGAAGTTTCCATGTATGACATTTCTAAATAAGACACACCGAGCTTTATACCAAAATACGTACATATCAATTATATTTATCCTGTATTGATTCTGTAATAGTACAATTAATACAATTTGAAGTTGTAAATGGTATCTCCGTTGCCTGTTGCTGAGGGTATGTTTGCATCTGAAAAAAAAGAAGGGTTGAGATAATTTTGTCCTTGTCTTTGAATACCAAAGCCTGAAGAAAATATTGAAGGTTTTAAACTTGAGTATCTTATGATACCATATTATTATATCTTATATGATACTAAGTAGTAAATATCAGTGAGCGATTTTCAGCAAAAAGTAGTGTTGATCAAGGGATATGAACAGTAAAATCGCTATTTTTTATTGTATAAAATCTTGTTGAATTAGTAGGACATGTGCCAGTAAAGAAATAATGTGCCATTTTGAGCTCCTGTAATTAAGCAGAGATTAGAAAGATGTCTGATTATGATTTGCCTGTCAGTCAGCGTAGACTTGCGTAGTTTCAAGTCTGATTTCGTGATGATTTAGATTTCACGCTGAACAAGTGCTGTTTGCTACTACGGTCACCTGAAGCCCCCCAGCCCCCCCACAGCACGGGAGGGTGGGAGCCCTCCTCCCCAAGGGACTGAGCTTGCGAGCGAGCTGACACTTGTCAATATACATACTCTGTGACTTCTGTCCAGGTTCTGTTCCTTCGCCTGTAAGTGTATCACCTGGTGCTGTTCTGAGCTGCTTGCTTTCTGTTGGGTCATTTTGGAGAGTTTGAAGTCAAACCATGCTGTCCTTTCGTGAAACAGATGGAGATGCACAAGTAGGAATACCACAGGCCCACAAAAGTACTAGCACAAGGTGTTTGAAGAAGGGCATCTCCTGGTAAGGAGATTGATCCTTGGGTACTGCTTGCTTGGGTGTTTTTTCTGCCCACTCTTGAACTCTTCAACTCTTCTCGTTTATAAGCATGTTAAAGTAAATTAATGAGGTGAAATTTAGGTGGGCTTCATTATTCTCCTCTTGCTCTGGGTTATCATATTGTCATAAATAACGACATAGTGGCTTCTGCACAGTGGTTGTGTTCAATAAAAGTGGCATCTGGAAGCATTACAAAGTTTAGGAGGGGGGTGTATGTTTCAGGGTGGGAATCGAAATTTTCCTTTTTGACAGGTTTCCTTGAAACTATGTTTACACTGGCATCCAGAGTTTCCTAGAAAACAGAATGCCAGAATGCTGCAGTGAGGGCTCATGCTCATTTTGAGCCCTCCGGTAAATTGACAGGGGAGGCAAGGCGGGTAGCCTGGGGTGCATGTCTCTTGCCCAGCAGTGAACCACATGGTAGTGCTGCAGGACCAGACTGAGCGTGACCGGGGGGGCTTCTAGTCTTGACTGTCCCACATAGTCAGTGTACGTGCTCATCTAAACTTGAGGTTCGCCTGTGTAATATCCCTGTTGTTTTGCCATAGTATGCTCGGTCCTGATGTGTCATCTTTGCTGGCCAGGGTATCTACAGCAAATGAGAAAGAAAGATTTTAATTTCTTCTTGTTACATCCGAATTCCTGCTTGTCTGTCATTAGTTACTCCTAAACTTCTTTTAGTCACATTGTGTGCCTTCCCCTTGACTGAGCTCTGAATTAACTTCTCCTGCTCCTGCATATCTTAATTCTCTCTCATGCACTTAACATCAGAAGAAACACCTCCTTCTTTCTCTTCCCCGCAATATTCCCATCACCTCCTGGAGTTGATAGAATTAAATTCTAATATTAACATTCAATTTGCAATTTTGGAGCCTTGAAACATCACCTGCTCTGTATGAAGGAATAGTTTTTGTGATGAGGTTTGAATGTGGTATATTTTCAACAGAATTCACAGAGTTTGAAATCTGTTGCACTTTAAGAGGTATTTTACATCTCCAGGAGGGCTTTCATTGGAAGGTTTTCACTCTCAGATGTCCATATGCTCTTTTTTCCATAGCGCTTACCGTGTCAGTTGTACATCTGAAGATACAAGAAACTGTGCAACAAATTTTAAAAGCAAGCCTGACTTGGAGAACAGGCACAAATACAATAAATTACATGGCTACACAGGGAAGGCTTCTGTAACACTGTTGAACAAACACATCAGTTCTCTGCTTGCATCGCTCGTGGGAAGTGTCCTGGTAGAACTGAGGCGTTCGTTGGAAACAGTGGTCTGATATGAGAGGGTTTAGGGGTGCAAGCTGGGAAAACCAGGAACCAACACAACTACCAGGGAATGGCTCTGTAGTTTACATTGTTTCCCTTCTAGCACTGGGGGTGCGAGTTGTCTTTCCTCTCAACATTTCCAAGCAACTATATTTCAAAAGAAATCGAATATGATGTGCAGATGCTTAAATATTTGGCATGGCGCTTCCCATTCTGCCTCAGCAGGTACTTATTCTTCTCTTGGCACTGTTCTGATGAACATGTGATGCCTTGAAAATACATGTTAAAAAAGAATCTTGGCTGTAGAATATTACTGTTGTTGAAGTGTCATTTCCGATTCACTTGTTTGATACGCAGAAGCATATGGCTAGCTACACAAATAGACTAAATAGATACAAATGAAAATGTGTCATTTTTGGCCAGAACTCACATAACAGAAAAGATGAAGGCAAAAGCATGTATGTTTTCATGATAGTTTTGATCAAATTCATGTGTGTAAATGACTGTTGAGAAAGCAGTTTGTTTCAGGGTATGCGTATGTTAACAGCTGTGATGTTAAATACGTGGAGCACGTGAGTCTTATCAACCACGTCCAACTGATACGGTTGTATCTTCCTTGCCAAGACCTGAAGAGCTTCCTGTCCCAGTTTCAGTATGACCGATAAATTGAGCAGATGAAAACCGGGAATAAGTAGTTAGACACATTTACCACAGGCCTACAGTATTTGAACAGCCACTGGAAATGGAACTGAGATGTCTTAGATTATTTTGTCACTTTCAGGCTGTATTATAAGAAGTCATTATCTTTCAAAAATTGTATCTTGAATTTCTGAGGGAAGCTAGGGGATGAATATACAAGTTACTGATAAGGCTGCATTATCCAAGAGATAAGATTTTTGGCATTAGATTGAAAATTTTGAGGTCTTCCCCTTTGTGGGTGCCTTTGCCCATGTATTTTCCACTATTATGACTGATTATATCAGTATGTAATCTCTTACAAATTGCCTCACATTAGAAGATCACCATGCCTTTTTATTTTTCAGGTAGTTTTTAATCTAGGTGCTCTGACCTTTCAGGATTGAGCAAGCACTTACACTATAAGATACTGCTTCCACCTATTCCAAGTTTTTCCCAAAGAAGTCTAGAAGAGTCCTTTGCAATATGTAACAACTTTCATTTATTTCAGGACAACTAAAAGGAAAATGGGGAAAATTCCTTTTTAGTAAAGAGAAAGAGTGAAGTGTCTTTGGTGTTGCTTTTTTCTACAGAAATTGGAGTTTCGCATTTCATGAAGGCGAATTATATAGCAAAGGTGAATTATATAGCAAAGAGGTCTGGGATTAACTTTAGCACTTTATCTCTTTTGGTTTAGCAGTTCTTTAGGAGGAAACATTATTTCATCTACATTCATAATATCTCTTTTTCCCCTTCTCTTTAAGAAGCATAAAAAATAAAGGCCTATTTTCTTGGTCTTTAGAAATGTGAAGACATTGTTATTGTGCTCCTCTGTTCCACCCTGTTGCTTTCAACTTCCTATTTATTAAGATACAGGACATCCCTCATAAATTCTGTATCATCAGTGTAATGTCGCTTTGATGATATATTGCGTGTTAAGTTGGCATTGGCATGAAGGACAGTGTGCGCCTCAGGAGAGATTTTTAATTTTTTTGTATTTTTGCGTTGTGTTCTGTATTTAATTATATTTAGCAGCTCAGAAAGACAGTTGCTAATCTAAAAACTTGCCATTTGTTCAGGATCTCCAGGATGCTTGATAAATTTTTATGGTGCTAAACTGACAACATTATCTATCTCAGAATCATCTGCAAAATCAATAAATGACACTAAGAGTAGGAGTTTGCATCAGGTAGTTATGTTTTGGGTGTGGAAGATGAAAGATATTATTCAAATGATTTAGTTGAATTTAACTCATTGCCCTGGTTCTCACCTCCTTTCCAGACATGGTCTCACCACTCTCCCCCTAGATGATGGCAAAGAGACGGAAGAAATAAGGTTAATTTCCCACCCAGAATGTAAATGCCCAGCTGTGTTCTCCATCTGCTTCAGACAGGTAGTTCTGTTACAGTCGCCTCGGGTCTGCCAGGGTTCCTTCCAGGCACGGTGCCTGCACTACTGCTTTACCGCATCCGTGCGGTGAGGCACGAACAATTCACTTGGCTGGGATGGGTTTTTTTCCCCGTTCTCCCTCTGCCACTTTTCCAGAGGGCAAAAAGTCCCTCTCTGGTAGTGTTTGTCATCATCTCGGCGTAGCTGTGAATTACTAATGCTTTGTGTTTTGGATGATTCAGATATATGCTAGATGTAGTGGGAGAGAATCCTTCCATGTAAATCTCAACAGAAACCGAGTGTTTGATCAGAAGACGAGTAGTGACCCAGAGGAGCCAAACGTCAGCTCTTTGGTTGTTGTCCTCCTTGACCCATGTTGGTTTGGAAACAGAGCTGCCCTGGATACCGCGTGGCACAGTGCTGCATCTCTTGATGCTGAAACCCACAGAGAGCTCTTGGTCTGATAGTTGGAACATGAGGTGTCCCACAGAGAGCTCTTGGTCTGATAGTTTGGAACATGAGGTGTTCTGCTCTTTGACCATGGGCGTTCTGCAGCTGGTGACTTCTCCTCCTCCCTCTCCCCCTCCACCTAGGGTTGGATCTCAATGTCTGCTCTGCAGAACCACCCAGTTTGAGAGCACCCCTGTCTCTCCTCAGACTCGCCACTCTAGGGGGAACAAGAGTGAATCTCTGAGGAAAACAAAAGATCCACTGCTGGAACAGACCATACCTGGTGATCAGTATTGTGACCCTTTTCACGTGACGTTGGATGAAAGGGTAAACAGACTTTAACCGTATAAACCCACTTACAGCTGATAGTGGGTGTAATGACTTGGAAGCTCATTTCAAGCCTATGAAATGATTGTAAGTAGCTTTCACTTCATTTTCCTGCAGGTATTTGTATATATATGTATAGCCACCTTTCTGGTGGCTGCCTACCTGGAGAGCAGTGAAGTTATGCTGTTACCGCTTTCCCTTCCTTGGAATAGTGAGGATCTCAACAGCAATAATGACCCTGGACAAAAATGTGATGTAGACACCTCCAACCTCCTTTTAGTTGCAACACCAACTTCCATTTTTAAATAGATATAGAATCCTCTCTGAATACATATTTTATCCTATATTTTATATATGGTCCTGTATTGTAGAATATATTTATTACCCTCTGAAAGCTCTCTCACAATTGTACTGTTCATCTCTAATACAGCTCTTGCTGTCTCTTCTTGCCCATCTTGATATTTCTATGCTTTTCATCCCTTTTCTTGGTAGTCTTTATTTATACTCCTTCCACACAAGCAAATTCCATCTCTCTTTCTTCCTTTCTTATATGCTAGGTCTTTCTTCAAGTTGCTATCTTTTTGCAGTGTAGTACAGAACAATCAAACCACCAAACTTTGTACTTTTTGAAGCAAGAGTGTTTGAACATTTGAAAACCCACAAAAGAAAGGCAGATCAGTAGTTCTGGTATTCTTCAAAATTGCTCTTTCATTTGAAAGGGATAGAGAAACTATGGGTGGGCAAACTGAAAGTTGCAGTGTCTAGTTAAGAATAATGAGGCTGTGAATGGCGGCAAGAAGTGTGTCGGTAATGATTAGATGTGGCGAAGGCAGATGTGTCCACTTAAAGGAAAAAAAATGTGCTTAAAATGTAGTCTTATATTTGATAATCAGGCCGCAATTCATATGCATCTGGGGGATTCTCAGGAACCCCAGAGGCCTGAGCATCTGCTGTCTGGATGTGAAGTTCCAGCAGGCACCAGCCTGGGCTGGGTGAGTTGCACTGAACCCGAGTATGCCAGCTGAAGTTTGGAATTCCAGCTTTCGTCCGACAATCCACTTATGGCTTCCTGTTCGGTGCTTGTGATCAGCGTGTTAAGTGCTGCTGCTGTTTTTCCACTAGAAGCAAGTGATGTTAATGGAGTGCAAGCTGCCTGGTGGCATCCCTGAAAGAGCTTGCAGTAGATGGCAAGCTGAAATCTGTGTGTGGAGTACTGGCTACACAGAGCAGTAAAATGGGCTTGGTGGGAAGCTCACAAAAGATTTTAAGTGAATATATTCGTCAATTATGCATTGCAGATTTTGCTTAAGTCTTGTTCTTTCTCAAGACTCTGTAACGTGTATAATGTGATTGCTTTTCCTAGAGCCTTAGGAAAGCTAGTGCATGTACTTAATAGCATAAATGTAACTGCATTCTTCATTCTAATTGGTGAAGCATGCGCATTCTTAACAGCAGATAATTGTTTTCAACACAACCCATTCCCAGCTCGGAAAGCCGCGTCTGCTGAGCTGCAGTGCCTTTCTTCCTGAAGAATCATTAGCAGGAGTGGGCTGGGGGATTTATAACAGCAACAGCACCTCCCAACCCAAACCTCACTGCTGTTAATAGCCATTACTTTGCCTTACAAAGTGTTTCTCTCCCCAGGCACCCTTTTGCCCCAGGGCAATTAGTTAACAAAGTAGTCATTAACTATTGATAACGATCAGTTTGTCAGGGATTATTGTGCAATGATGCCATATTCTCTAGTAATTAGATAAACCCAAGTTAATAGTTAATTGTAGATAGTGTCAAAGGCCCTTGCTTGGAAGATCAAGCGGGCTCCCTGTAAGCCAAGCTGAGCAACTACTTTGCAAAAGCAGAGTAAGTGATGGAAGGAAACAAGAAATATTTATTATAATTATATTTTCAGAAATATTCAAGGTTTGGCAGGTTTATAATTTTCAGAGATAGCTGCCCATAAGGAAAAGAAATTAATCCAGTCACAGTTTTTCAAGAAAGCAGAGGCCCTTACTGGTCCTTTCTGATACCCTTTCCTAGAATAAAAGAAGAAATGCCCACACACAGAGCCAGATAAATGCATGCACCTCACAGCTGTGCCCATAGTTGGGTCAAAAAGACATCACTGTACACGCTCATGGAAAATCTCAGATTTAATTTTTTTTGCTGGTTTATGATGTATCACCAAAGAGATGCAGAGTCTCTCCAGTGCGATGTGTATAGTTGTTGATGCCTAAGAACTGAAATTGTTATATCCATACTGATTGTTACGTTCACAGACACAAAGCTACTTCACAGTAAATTAGCTAAAATGATGTCCAGTCTCAGCAAAATGGATTACGCTGGGCCAAGTACTGCATTCGTGTAACGATCTGGGCAGTTGGAATCCACAAAGAGGTTCAGGTCTGCTTGCACCTGCCTTAGAAACACGCTTTGTACTAAGAGTCGTTTATTCTTTTTCTGTAGAACTGTGGACTTTAAAGCAAGAAAAGGTCAAATATCTCACTGTGGCACATGTTACATGATTTAAGGGAAACTGCAATTGAGGGCAGGGCTGGGGGAAAATGCAGAGGCTGCTGGGAATCCAATAGAGGCTTCAGTACCGTTTTGTGTTTCATGTGGATGCTCCTCAAGTACAAAGATGATGGCTATTAATAAAAAAAAAATTACAATCAAACATGGGTTAACTAGGAAAGAAGTATGACTTCGAGGAGAAGCCCTCATATAATTGCTCAGTATTTGTTCTGATCAGAAAGTTGTTAAGGAGTTAAAATCATCGCATGTCAAGTCACAGCAATTATTTTCAATAATGTTCTGTGATTTAGATCTGTGTGTCCAGCCAACTATGACACTGACATTTACTTCACAGGCATACAAAATTCATATATATGAACATACAAAAGTCAATTGTTTGCCATATATGATTTATTCCTTTGAATCTTGTGCATCTTCTACGGAGAGATTACAGTACCTCTCTGGCTGGTTATTTGCACTCTGCAGTTTATCATGGGTAGTTTGAAGATTTTTCTGTATTTTTTTAAAAATATGTATCATGGGAACCAAAATAGGATCATACAGGTTTCAAGTTGATTAGGTAATACAAGCAAGGAACATTTCTTTTCTCTACTCTTATGTTGTGTATTGCTGTGTTTTGTTGACAGAAAGTTGACTCTTAGTGATGATCTGTTGTCTTAGCTAATTTTAATATTAAAAGCTTTTCTTCCATTTAATAATTAAAAAAATGTTTAGTGTATAATTTTTACTTGTTTCTTCCAAAATAGTAGCTGTTACAATGCTACTTGTTAGAAGAATGCTTGCAAACTGATTAGCTGATCGAGATGGTGGTTTTCCGGACTACATTGAAAGGAAGCCGTTTATTTACTATGTCCAGATCATGGAATATGTATTAAGCTCTAAGGACATATGACTAGTAGGTATGATTAATTTTATGATGAAGAAAGCCTTTTTCATAATGCTATTTCTTCTTAATGGAATTGGATCTCCCTTTCCTAGCAAGCTAGCTCTAGCTATGTGTGCAGAAAGAGACCAAGCATCGTTTTAAAAAGAAACAGAATATGAAGAATATGAGCTCTGATTCTATAAGACTTGGTTTGCTGTAGTTGTAAAAACAAACCAAAACAAAACCACACAAACATGCGGAAACAGAAAACTCTGTATGAGGCAGCACAGGCTGAAGACCTAGATTCCTTATTTTCAAACGAAAGGTAAATCAGGAATAACAGGAGGCATGAGGAAGGAGGGTAGAACTCAGCCCAGGCACTGTAGGAGCTAGACAGCCATATTTCAGTCATGATGTTTGAGTGTTTTGGAACGTGTTTGGTGTATCTTTAATTTTAAGGCAGTGTCTCTCCTGTTCGTTATTTATTGTGGTGGATCATGGCTTTTGAAGTTTCATAGTGGCAGAAAAATCAAGCAAGTATGGAACATGTCAGTTTGATGTTTTTTTTACTCATGCCACCAAACCCAGTGTTGTATTTTAGTATTTACTGGGAGATAATATATGTTTCTGAATTTTCTAACATGTAATAAGTTTTATACGATTTGTAGATATTTAAGTGGAGTGTCTGAAATTAATTAATTTAAACATCTGAGCTGTACGTATGTAAAAAGACCCAACACCCACAATGGATGGAAATCAAATGTATTTACTACAAAGCCTCATAGTTTATAATTAAGTGACATATTTCTGAGAATTACAATATCTTGTTACGGAAATTACCGCTTAAATCTTTATTTTCACTGATTTCAGAGCACAGGACTAGCCATAAATGCCACCCTTCTTGAATAATTTAGGGTAATTATTTCCTTTGTAGTACTGCACTATTTTTATCATCATTTCTTCAGGTAGGTATCACAGTTTCTGTATGCGTACAAAAAACAAAAAAAAGATCTTTGTCATTCAAAGTGTATCAAAAGTCCATTGGTTGTCCAAGTGACAGTATCTGTTCAGAATGAGCAGATGTTGTTTGAACTGTGTGGTCTGCCTTGTTCTGTGGTGGTGATGATGGTGAGAGGTGAAAAGCACTGAATAAAAATCACAAAGTTCTCACATTCATTTAAATTGATTGAGAAAATGAAAACATATCACACCAGAGCTCTAATTTGTTAGAAGAAATTTAGCAAAATGTTAAAGGAACCTGCGCTGTGAAAGGAAAACGTGCCTGTCATTCACTGCAAGTTACATTTTCAGGCTGGTTCATCGTTTAACAGATTCTCTTTCAGATTAATCTACAGAGAGAGAGCAGGTAATGTGCATTTAAATACTTATACTTTGTTGTAGACTTTATGAAGTGATTACTGCAATTGTGTATTTTATTGAAAAAGAAAGATATTAGAGGATTAATTTTCTTTAGCATTATAAAATTCGGTTAGTTGCTGTTTCTCATTTATTGCTTGATTCCAAGTACACTATACAAATTTCTGTCTTCTGGAGCAGTGACTCTGCAGTAACTCAGCATGTGGCACTCTCATCCCATCCCATTGAAATATGTTCGTGGAAACGGTGTGCTTAGAAAAATGAGAAATGAAGAAAGGACTGCACCCTGGTTAGCTGGGGTGGGTCAGTCTCCTGGGCAAGCAGCCTGGTGCCACCGTCATCGGTGGGGTAGCTGAGACTCCCTCCTTGGCCATTGTGTGGAGTTGTTCTAATCAGGGTGGCTGGGGGGAGAGGGAGGGAGTGCACACGGGCACGGCTCCGACACCTGACTGCTCCGCAATGATGAGGCGAACCTGAATTTCATCCTTGTCTCGGAGCTGCCCTTGTTGCCAAGAAGGCCAGTGGGATCCTGGGACGCATCAAGAGGAATGTGGCCAGCAGGTTGAGGGAGGTTCTCCTCCCCCTCTACTCTGCCCTGGTGAGGCCTCATCTGCAGTACTGTGTCCAGTTCTGGGCTCCCCACTTCAAGTAAGATGAGGAGCTACTGGAGAGAGTCCAGCGGAGGGCTACGAGGATGGTGAGGGGACTGGAGCATCTCTCTCCTACGAGGAGAGGCTGAGGGAGCTGGGCTTGTTCAGCCTGGAGAAGAGAAGGCTGCGAGGGGACCTAATAAATGTTTATAAATATCTGAAGGGTGGGTGTCAGGAGGATGGGGCCAAACTGTTTTCAGTGGTGCCCAGCGACAGGACAAGGGGCAATGGGCACAAACTGAAGCACAGGAAGTTCTGTCTGAACATGAGGAAGAACTTCTTCCCTCTGAGGGTGACGGAGCCCTGGCACAGGCTGCCCAGGGAGGCTTTGGAGTCTCCTTCTCTGGAGATATTCAAGACCCACCTGGACACAGTCCTGTGCAGCTTGCTGTAGGTGACCCTGCTTTGGCAGGGGGATTGGACCGGATGATCCACAGAGGTCCCTTCCAACCCTGAACATTCTGTGAACTGTAACTGTAGGTCAGTGGACCTTGCCATGAATTCCTGCGTTAAATGCTGCTGTTAAAGTTTAAGGTCAGAAAGCGAGGAAAAGTGTGCGGATTGTGCCGAGCCAGGCAAGTGCTGCTGTAGAGAAAACCTGAAGGAACGCTTACTTTTTGGTATAAAACATAAATTCTTTATAGATTCCTGTCTTTGTCAGAAGGTTTTCAATTGTAAAGTAGTGTGTTTGTGTACCATCAGTGCCTGTGTTATTAATTTTTGTCAGCGTAAACTGGATTCCCAGCGACCCTTTTTGTCCTTGTCTTCGGCACCCCTTGGTAAAGTCACTCTGGGTTGGTTGTTTGGTTTTGTTTTAAAAGCCACAAAGTGTCATTTTGCATGTCAGCTTTCTCACTGTAAATGTAACAGCTTTCCCTTCTTTTTTCACTCTGAAATTAACTTTTGAAAGTGGTAAATTTAGGAAAAAGGAATATGTAAACACAAGTTCAACTGATATACCAGAGCATGTTAGAGATGAGTTTCCTCTGGTGCTTTGTTCCATGATGTTGGCTCACAAACTTATTTCAAGGCACAGACAGGAAAGAGGAATGTAGTGCTCACCTGCTGCAGAATTAGAAGTGATTTCCTGTATGCCTGACCAGTACCAGTTCACCTTTAGAAGTGGTCTAGAAAAAGTGGTTTGAGAAAAAATAAAAATTCATATTATAGTTGTTTGATTACAGGTTTGTTTTAAATAATTATTGTTTCATTACATTTAAAAAATGCAGAAGGCTTAGGAGATAATTCTCCCTCGCTTGACTTGAAGTACCTGTGTCGTGTTTGAAGATGTGTTTTAAGCAGCACCTTCCTCTTGCCTGTTAAATGGTTGTGGAAACTTACGTGTTTGCAGATCAGCAGTGGTCAGTTTTAGTGTAACGAAAAGCAGATTTCAGGGGGTCATGATATAATAGAGTTTTTTGTGTTTATTCTTTATTGTATTTCAGCATATCTGTAATATGCAGTAGCTATGTCTGCGGTGTCTGAGGCAGCGCCCCACGATCTGTATTGCCATATGTTGTCTGGTGTGACATCTGTGACCTCTGGCTGTGTGTAAATCCGGTATTACAACCTCTGGGTGTAATTGCCAGCCTGACTGCCAGCGTAGTTCTGAGCGTTGATTTCTCATCACTTCACTCTGCTCTTGTACAGACAACAGGCACTCGGAAAGCTGCGCGTGCTGCGCCACTGTTGCTCTTTGGCTAGGTGATGCCAGTGATCTTTACTCAACAGTTACGTGTGCCATGTAATCTGATCACATAACATACGTGGCCGGTGTAAGATTTGGCCACATAGCAGCTGAGCTCTCCTTTCTTGGAAGCTTTCCTGACCCTTTTGCCCTCTGTGCTACAGAACGGCTGATGGTAATCGCTATAAACATTAATTATGAACTGACTGGCAAGGGCATAATCAAAGAAGAGATGAATTACAACAGTGATCCACCATCTAGATTTTTAAACCGACTGACAAAACTGTACCTTTAATTACGAGGGAAATATAAAAGGAAGACTTCAGTGTCAAGGGTGCTAACTGTTCAATTCTGTACACACAGTAAGTGTTCAAATGCGATAACTGGAAGATGTGCGGACAAAAAAAAATTCAATACTCGTGATGAGACAAACAGATTTCTGCACTGAATTAATGTTTCAATAAAATGCCTAAGTAACATATGTCTCAACCTGGCTAGAGTCCTAAAGTGGAAGCAGAGACTTTAATTACATGATGGATGGGTACTTCAGGAGGGAGCGCAGAATCCACCGTGACTGCAAGGTCAGAAGTGCTGCTGGGTAGAGGGGAAGGGGAGCTGTGTGGGGGGTGAGGTAGGAACCGACCATGGGTGACAGGGAAGGCTGCAGCAGTCAGCAGCACGCAGAAGCTCTATTCTAGCCAGTGTTACTACCTTGTAAGAAAATTTAAGAGCTTCATGCTTGGCTGTCTCACAAAAAATTATGCAAAATATCCAGCTGCTTCATGCACTGTTCAGGGACTATAGAAGTTTGGGGTTTTTTGCTAATAAAGCACACTGGGAAACCACGGAAGAGAACTTGTTCTAGAAAAGCAAAAACCCTACAAGGTTGATTCGTGACTGTTGCTGACACTAAACTTTCCAAGGAAGTTTATAATATGTAGAAATATATGTAATGTTAAGCGTTTTTGTTGAACCATTCTTGCCAAAGTGGTTGCCAGTTTTTATGTGAGAGGGTCGCTTATGCATATGCAACTACGCACTCTTGTTCAGGTGTCCCTATTGCATATTCTGAGCTTCTGATCCTACACACGAAGCTGTGTGATAAAATTAATGGGGCCAGATCCTGGTCATGTTCTCCTTAAGTGCATGTGAACTAGAATTTCACCTGTGAGTCTCTGTAAGAATTGGGTTCAGTTATTATAATTGTCATAATCATCCTCCTTTTTTTAGCTGTAGTGCTGTAGCCTGGGCTGTCACATAGGCAGAGGATTTTTTTCTCTAAACTTTTTAGTTGGTTGCAAGTTTATTTTAAATATTGCTTTCTATTTCCAGTAAGGTATTGATAGCAAAGCCTGTCTTTTTGTGCTTCTGAATTTTTAATATCTCAGTCTTTCTGTGGCTGTTAACTATGTAAGCCCTTTCTAGATATTGCTGTCCCTTTCAGTTTTCTTCTGATAGCCATTGTGGCACTACTTGGTGTGGAAAGAAGAAAATATTATACTTTTCAAAAATACTTGTCTTCTGTATCTCGTGGCGGGTCATTGAATATTTGCTGTTAGGAAAAAATTAAATGTCTGAGGTGAATTTACGGAATCTGGGTTAGATAATGGTTACTCGACCCAGCTTAAATTGTGTCCCAGATTTGAACGTTATGTTATGTAGTCAAATCGTATAAATTAATGGTGAATGTGTTTCATAGCTGATTTTTAGTTTCCCCTAAGATGATACCGTATTAAATTATTTTGATCTTCTATAGTTTCATGTATTTCTGTCTTTGTAGAATTCTCTTTTGTTTCCAGTGGCTATGGGCAAAAAACAGGTAGATGTGTTACTTTCCCTACTTACCTTAAGGAAGATATAGTTTTTCTGAATAATTTTGAGTAATTTGAAATATTTTGCTGTTTGTGGCAGTATGATACAGCTTATTAAGTAGGATTGGGAAATTGGAAATGTTGCTTTCTGGGTCACCACTTCAAAAATGCGTACATGCAAAAGTAGTTTGTGTTTTCTGCAATTATCATCACTGTTATTCTCAAATAAAGGCTGAGATAAAAATGGGCCAGGGAGCTACGCTGCCTTCTCACCGTTCAGCATAATTCGTCAAACTCGGGTGTGGGAAACATTGTCAGTGCAGTGTGTACCTTCTCCACAGTATCAATTTGCAGGACTCTCGTAAGCTTACATAAATAATGTATTGCCAAATAAAAGCACCGCTGCTCTGGAAGACATGACATCAATTTTAGTCATTTTCTGTATGTCAAGTATAATGCATTTGGTTAGGATATCCTTAACTGAGATTTTTATTTTAATGAGGCAGGTTGATAGAAATTTCCCAGAAAGCTATTTAAGGTTAAAGTCATCGAGGTACTCAGTATCACTGTGTTGTTGAACCAGTTTGTAATGTACTACATCACGTTTAGATAAAGCAATAATATTCCAAGTAACTGGGGCTGGGAATGAAGAGAAGACATAAGGTGGTGAAAAGAAGCAGAGGAGTCGTATGAGACTATGAAGTGGTTTTGTTTGTGTTCTGCACGAGCAGCAAGGGCAAGAGATCTGAAAGTGTCTCTGAACCTTAAGAGCTGCGGGGAGCGGAGGTTGCTTTAGAAGAGTTGAACCAGCACCTGTGGGTGCCATGTGGTTCCCCAAACACGTAGAACGACAACGCGCTCTCGGCAGCCGGGCTGGGGTCCATGCCCAGTATTCAGGTGAGCTACATCTTCCCGTTTTCCAGGGAGCTCTGTAACTGAGTGTTTGGTAAGCACAGGGTCTCAAGCTTTTTAGCAGAGATATTTCAGTCTGTGTGTTGTACTAGTGACAGTAATAGAAGAGTTACATCGTAAATGGTGGTCTGATGTCATTACAAAATTAATTGCAATTACATTTATACATTTACTCATTTTGAGTAACTGTCCTATAGTCCTTTAAAATAAGCTTTGTTTATAGAAAAGGTACACCAATCAATGGAAAGAACCAACGTGTTTGGAATACTGTAACTATGATTAAAAACCAGTTTGCGGTGAACAAAAAAATGGCTTTCCCAGCATCTTTGTGTTGATCTTTATAATTGTATATTAGCTGTAGTAAATAAAAATCGTATGGTCTTGTAGCTGATTATCTTGTTATTAGGAAAAATACTTCATTTAAAGATGAAATTTCATCCCGAATACAACTGACATACAAACCTGATAAACAGATGAATCACAAAAACCTCAGTGTTTGCTGAGGAGGGGGAGGTGACTTGTAAAATAGGGCGCGCTCAGTTCCCTGTTCTTTCTATTCTCAGCGTAAAGCAGGGTTCTCTCAGTTCCCATGGAAAGTACCAATTCAGATTCATTTCACTGCAGACAGTCCAGAAGGAGTTAGTCTGCGCTGGAAGCACTGAGAATCATTCCACTGTATGGTCATTAAAGAAACGGCAAGATGGTGGTGTCCAAGGAGGGCGCTGAGGTGACAGTGACCTACTCTGTGAAATCAGAGGAAAGGGCACAGAAAAACTGCTTTAAGATCCAACATTGCAGGAGTGAACCTTGAGAGCGCTGAAAATACCAGAGCTTGTAGAACTCAATCTCAAGTTTGGGACATTAGCAGAGTAGAAATTAAAACACTATGGATCACTGTTAGAACAAGCTTATACGTCATTTAATCGTGGTGTGTTTGAAAAGTGGAATATCTTCAGCAATCTGCATGTGCAAAACAATTACCCTGTGCACTGTGCAGCTGACTTAATAAACAGCACCCAATTCACCGAAGTCCAACACTCCTTGCAAAATGCCTAGAGTGTACTTGAGCAGAAGGCAATGTGGGCTCAAAATGTCTTGTGCTGGGACTGCTGGTTTTGTTTTTATTACTTTTTTCCATTGGTCTTGGAGAGGACCTTTTCGAATGCCTTCACTGGTAACTGATGCATTCATTACAGCATCATTTTCCCTTTTATTGATTCTCATTATCTGAAGAATATTCTAAGTTTTCAGTTAAGACATGTTGTTTTTATATTTATCTATTTATTCAGAACAAGATTGTGCTTAAACTAAGCTGCAGGCTGTAAACTGATGCAGTTTCATTGATAGGAAATTGTGTCAATTAACACAAAGTGGAGCTTTCATCTGGTGTCTGTAATCTGCTTCTGAAACTATTACAAATGTGGGATTTTTTGGTTTTAACTTTCCACATACCTCCGTTGCTATCTTTATGTTGGTTGAAGGTATGGTGGTGGAAAGAGGAAATCAGAGGAAAAGAGAGAATACTGCTTTTGGCTTAAGAAGTAACTCGCTGCATGTGCTTCTATTTATCTTTTTCTTTGTGATAAATAACAATGAAGTTCTAAATACCAAAACAAAACACAGACAAAACAGAAAAATCACAAAATTGGAACGAGTGGCAGAATTGAGCTTTCTATGTGAAACTGTCTTACTGTTGTACAGTAAGAATGCATTTTCTCGGAGAGTTTATTTGACCAATGGAGGCAGAAATGCATGGCAGTCCCCTTGTTGTCTTCCTCCCAGCCACATAGCTCTATCATGAGGATGGGCAGTCACACGAAAGAAGCATGGAATTTTCGAAGCACTGATAGACACAGACATGAGAAATCAGAGGTACCGGGTACACATGGATTATCCCGGCTAGCGCTGCAGCTGATGGTACTCTACTGTCTAGCAGTAATTAATATTAATAATGAACTGGCAGAGCTGGCATACATGCCAACTGTAATGAGGGTGACGGAAATTATGGCATTAGATCTTCCAGCTCAGAACTGACTGCCATTATTTGTCTGGCTGGATTGTCTTGATTCTCCATGTATAATACGCTGTGGGTAGGATGGGAGTTGACTGAATGTGACTGAAAGTTGTCTTTTTTTAGTTCACAAATGGGTGAATACCCCTCCTTTTATCAGATTTGGAAAGAAGTGAGACTGGTGTTTGTAAGGAGTACTTTTAGAGTTTTGTCTAGCACAGCAGTTTTCGTAGGTGACGGTAGCGATAGCCATTGGTCTGGTGGGTAGTCGTTAGGAGTAGAAATTAAATTGTTCAGTGCAGTAAAATTCTCCAAGGGAAAACTGCAACACCAAGGCTATTGCTTGGAGTTATTTGCCTTTCCACTGATTCAGTTTCATTACACTCTTCCAGTGAAGCTGAACTTAAAATTTCTTCAGTCGCTTGTTTTCACTAACGGCAATCTTTGCAGCTGATGTTTGCGTTATATTGTTCTGGGGACATGATCCTCAACTGTTTTGCAGGTTTCTTCATCACATTTTTCTACGAACTTTTTTTCCTTTCTTCTAAGCCCTCTTGTATATGTCTTAGATAATACTCCATCCTACTATAGCAGTTTTGTTTGAGTCTTGTTTTTAGCACTCTGCACTCTGTGTAAAGCCTGTGGAGCACTGGGCAGCACTGTCATTTGGTACACTTCAGTGCCAACTGTTACATCAGTTGTCATCTTCTCGCTGCTTCCTTTTCCTCCCTGAATCTGTCCTCCTTTTATTTATGTTTCATCTGTGTGTTCCTTTTTGTGGTGTCTTTCAATTTAAACCCCCTTGCAACAAAATTATCATTTTATCAGACAGCTTTTCAGTGCTGTTTGCTGCACATTCATTGTAGAAATTCATTAGAATCAATTAGATTCTTCATTTTCCTTTTGCCTTTTAGACAGACAGTAAGAGTCACAAATCAATCTGGGAAAGTGAGGAATAAACTCGTGATATATCTGATTCTTAATGGGTACTTACAAAGTACCTCTGTGGTTCATCACAGCTAGCTTATGGCCATCTTCCTGGATGCTAAAAAAGAAGAGGACATGCAAATACATTCGTTATTATGCCATTTCTTTGTGGAAGTGAATGTTCAGGCCAATTTTGGAGACTGTACGTCTGAGAAGACCAATGCCCACACAGTTTCCTTTGAAACGCTCTTCCAGGGATGCATCCAGTACTGGGGACATTCCAGCAGTTGTTTCAGATGTTCTCAGGCCAAAAGTGCTAGCTTTTTTGGACTGTGTTAGGAATGTTTTTCTTAAGAGCAAACTAGGTCTGATGTTACTTGGGCTGTAGATGAGCCAGTATCCCTAAGAGGCTCTCAGTGCTGCTGACCTTGTGGTGTATTTGAAAAGAATACTCGGAGCACAGGACTGGCAAATGAATTGTGCTGTGAAATTCAGGAAGAGATAATGTGAGAAGAAGTTTAGGATGGACACTAGATTGAAAGTTTAGTTTTTGTCACTGAGATGTTTGTGTTTGGTGGGATGAGTACTAGTTGCTTTGAGCCCTGTAGTGATTGAATAATATTTTAGACCAATAGGTGGAACAATCGAATATTGAGCTGTCTTAGGAAGTAGATAAAACTTTGCTGGGTCATGGATTTATTTCTATCCACACAGCATTTATTTAATAAGATTGCAAGTACTGTTTAGGATGAGTAGTGTATTCAGGTACCAAAAGGGGAGGGAGAAGGCTGTAATCCCAGAGGTGCGCAGCAAAAAAACCAGGCGTCACAAGCTGCAGCCCAGGGAATCCCGATTGGGCTGATGAGCGCAGGACCAATTGGAGGGGCTGAGGACTCTCATAGACTCATAGACTCATAGAATGGTTTGGGTTGGAAGGGACCTTTAAAGGTCATCTAGTCCAACCCCTCTGCCATGGGCGGGGGCATCTTTCACTTGACCAGGTTGCTCAAAGCTCCATCCAACATTGCCTTGAATGTTTCCAGGGATGGAGCATCCACAGCTTCTCTGGGTAACCTGCTCCAGTGTCTCACTGCTCTCATGACCAGAGGCAGTTCCCTCAGCCAGCCCTTGTGTGCCCCGGCCCCTCACCATCTCAAAGGTCCTGGGCTGGGCCCACACACCAGTGTCCTTCCTGGACTGGGGAGACCAGGAGGGTCAACAGGAGTTCACTGGACAAAATGCAGAACACCTTGCTTCAGCTTGGAAGCTAACTCTACTTTTGGGCAGGAAGGTGGACTAGAGACCTCAAGATGTTCCCTCACACCCTGGTTACTCTGGGATTCAAACATCAGTTCCCTGGAGCAGCTGCATAATTGGAGGTGTGGAAGCATTCCGGTATGGCTAATTGCGCAGGCCTGGCCACGTCTGGCAACAAATGCTGTCCTTCAGTTAATCCAGTCCTGAACGGCTGTTCTTCTTTTTTTGAAGGTATCTTGTTTACCAGGTTTTCTGCTTCTTCTCAGCTGCTCCAGCGTGTTAAAGGAGAATCAAATCTCTACAGTCAATTTTAATTCTGTAATGCATTTACAATAAGTACTATAAAATTCAATTGTCTCCGATAACAATATTTGTTTAGTTAGATCTTCAAGTAATTTGGCTTTTTTGTTTTCTTTTGTTTTGTAGCAGGTGGCTTTAGGAAACGTGTTTCATTGTATTTAGAAAATGACCTGCAGTACTGATAGCATTTTGTTGTGCAGTTTTTTGTGCACTGTTGAAGTAATGAATTGTAAATCAAAGTAGTTAGATGGGATATGGCTGCACAAATTTCTGTAAAAATTGGGAGACTTTGCCACGTGTTCTACAAGGACAGCCTTTACAAATTGTGGGTGTTTTTCTGTTTCAAAAAAGCTTTCCAGAGGTATTGCAAATCTCTTCCTTCCCAGAGCATTAAGCTATACAAGCGAATAGTCCTTGTACTGTGGAGTGGTTGAAGAGTAGAAGAGCGTTTTATGAGTTAATTGTTTTTCTAAGCCACTGCTTTTAAAATGTTTAAGGGAACAAAATATATGAGAAATGCTAGGCAGAACAATTTGTGTTTCAAAATGCAAAGAAAACAGTAAAAAAAGAGTACTGTGTTTTCTCTTTCTATTTTGTGTTTATAACACAATACTTTTTATGGAATTCAGCCAGCCTTAACACTAAAAAGCACTTCAGATATTTGGTAAGTTTGCAAAGCAGTTTAATTTTTTTTTTTCCTCCAGAAGAATCAGAACATGTTTCTTATTTAGATTTGGCTAAAATTATCTGTCATATGCAGACGATTATGCAATATCTGCCAACATCCTACCCGAAGACAGTTATAGCAGATGGTCGAATGTGTTTCACGTGGCACTTGTTTAAATGCAACTATATATAATTTTTCCTGTAATTATTAACACCATTTTACTTCTAAGGACTCAAACTGCATTGAATTAGCTACTTCTCAACTATTTCTGCCAAATTCTGATTTGAAAAGACAGTATTTCAACCTTTATTTTTTGCAGGACAAATATTTTGCTTGAACAGTCGAAGAGTTATGTATCAGCGCATTGAAAATTTACAGTAAGAAAAACAAATACTTTATCCAGTGTTGACTATACTCTGTATAAAGAAAATAGGGCTTGTTATTTAATTTGTGTGTCTCTCCAACTGTTAATTTTGAAGCAAAATGAGAATATGGCACTGAGACTTACTGAACTGACTCTTTGAGTATAGATTCAGCAATTTGAGGTACAGATGACAAATATAAACAAAGCCAGTTAAAGATGCATTTGCTCAAATTAGCGCCCGAAATGGGGATATAGGCAGGCTTACCTCCACATCAGTGATGGAAGACACTAATAAAATGAGAGCTCTAATGCGGGTTGGATAATTTCACTGTTTTATAATATGATTATTATGGCACATTACTTGTTAATTAAGCTTCACAAGGTCTCTGTACAAGCACAAATTTACATTCACGGGGCGGGGGGGGGGGGAAGTTGTATATGTGTGCAGCTAAATGTTTTGGTAATTACATTGCTGGAGCTATAAATCGTCCTGAGTTCCAGTTCATGGACATCCACTTTCTCGAGTGTATTACTCTTAAATATTTTCACATAGGGCTATAGTTTAAGCAGTAGAACATAGTCACAAAACCCCAAACAAACACCAACAAGTGTTCAGCGTCTGTTTATCAGCAAAGATCTTCCTTGATTGCTTCAGCATCTCAGCTTCTACTTCGCTTTCTCCTAAATGAAACTATCATCTCTCACTCTTGAGTGAACCTCTTCCCCTGCCAGTCTCAGCCAGTTGCTCTTCCCTCCTGCCCTGCTCAGCTGCCTGAGTAGCCATCCGCCTGCTCAGCCCTCCCAGCTGACTTGCTCTATTTTTGCCCAATTGCCTCATGCAAGACCAAGCCCATTTTTCTTGTCTTTTGGCAAAGGGTTTCTACATGTACAGTGGAGTGTTATGGTACTCTCGCTAGTCCCTTGCTCTTTAAATTTTTGTTCAATGTAATTTCTCTGGTCTACTTCATTAGAATATTTTGGGGTTCAGGCTGCTTTTTCTGCTATGCCCTTCCGTAGACATCCTTGTAAAATGTTAGATGATGTACACTGTATTCGAACCTAATTTATAACATTAGTGAACATGGCACGTACATAAAACTCAGTGTCATGGATAGTAAAGTCGGTCGTGGGGTGCTTGAAGTGCATAGCACTTTCAGCTTTTAAGGTTTATTTCTGAGAATCATACTGCAGTTTTGCCTTGGCTGTTTTAGTTTGTAGTTTCTTATTTTTTATTGGGCATAAAAAGTAATAACATGGTAGTGTTATTAGCTACAGAATAAAGCACTGTTAGCACTCAGTTTTATTTTAAATCCAAATACTGTATTGATTTTGCAATGGGAAGACATGCAGGTCAGAAATGCAGTAAACAGTGAGCGATCAGCAGCGAAGCATTGATTCGAGATACGATAATTACAGAGTACCAGTCAGAAATGACAGAAGGAAGGAAATCAAAGAAGACAGTAAAAACAGAAAACAAGAATAAATACAAGTAAAATAATATTGAAAGGACATTCAGATACTAAGAGGATTTTTGCTGCGTTCACTGTTTGCTAAGGGGCATCACGCTGTGTATTTCAATACCAGGGTTTTTTTGAGAGCAAGAACTGGAATGCTTGGCTGGTGTGTTAGGTTGCTTCCAACCAAAGTAATACATCACCATGTTTGCTGCACCTCTTGTTAATGGCCATGAGCAGACAGGAGTTATACTTTAACATCCATGCTCTGTACAAAATGAACTAACCCTTTAACTGCTAACGCTAATCTAACAGTCTAGTCATAAGGCTCATGTAGCAGCAAAGGGAGAAAAGTGTTTCAGTTTTCAGGGAGTCAAGAAGTGCAAATCAGCCTGCCTGTGTAGCACTGGCTCAGCCAATATGAAATGAAACATCACTGGCAATGAACTGGATCAAACTATATTAAAGCATAATCCAAGTGACAGAAAAATTAACATTTTCAGCATTGTTCTTCTGGTCAAAAGGACTTTTGAAAGATATTTTAGCTCTAGAATTTAGTCCTGGATACTTGTAACTAAGACACTTAGAAAAAGCTATGGGAACATCTCTGTTTCACGAGTAAGCACAGTATTTTGATGCCCAGATCTAAACGTGGGTATTTGCATGGTTATATTTGTTACTTTAGGAAGCAAAAGTATTACTATGGTGAGCTTTTAGTTACGGACTGTGTCATCTCTTTCTTGTTTCATGCGGGAGTAGGACTGTTCCAGTTTTCCAACAGTCCAGGCTCCCGAGCCTCCTGTGAAGATGGGGCGTTGGCGTGGGTTACCTGACCGTGGAGGCAGCTGTGTGCTGCATTCTGGCAACAGGGCGCATTGTGCTTAGACCTGAACAAGCCAAGTCCTCTGTACCCCCTAACTAGTGTGCGGTAGCCCTCGTACACTGGCTTTTCGCAAGAGGTGTTTATGAACTAGAACAGTGCGTGCTTACACTAGTACCATGGAAAGTGGTATATTAAAGTGAGTGTATTCATGCTCACAGAAATACTCTGCGTGTTTCATCCCGATGGCAGGTTGTACTGGTGGTCATTCTTGTGTGCAGACCTACCCCTTTGTTCCCAGTAAACGTACAGAGACATCCGCTGGCTCCCAGCAGAGTATTTTACAATACATGTCTTTCAAAGTCTTCCCTGAGTATAGAAATACATTTGTTTTTTTCTCCTATGTCTTCATTTGGTAAGTTACTCTCCAGTCAGCTTGCTTTTGTAGTATCACGTCTTGTCTTGGAGACACACATTTAGTGGCTGTAAAACATTCTGTATCAAATGTGTTTATTTCAGGCTTAGTTTTTCTTTCCACTCAGGCAATGACTTGGTTCCTGTGTGCTTGCCATCTGGCTTTACAGCTTAGAATTTTAGTTTTCAAAATGCGTTGCAGCACATAATTTGTGCAGCATGTTGCACGTTTATTTAAACCCCTTTATTTTAGGGGATTTGAGCTTCCCAATATTCTCTGTAATTTTGGGGCTGTTTTTCATGACCATAACATTCTACACTTATAAAAAAGAAAAATGAGAGATTAGATAGGATGGGATATCAGCAAACGCTGACAGTACTATAATTTAATGCAACAGGATTGGTACAGTAGTAATTTGTATCCACCTGAGAAGGAGTTGGGTTGTTGTGTGGGCAGCAGTAATCTGAGGAATGGGTGCAAACTGTGTCTCTCTTGGCAAGTGGTGGATGTCGGTTTGTGAGCGTTGCTCCACAGTGGCTCACCGTTGTTCTTATTTTTTAATAAATCTGCACATTAAATTTTTCCTTTTGGATTGCAGGTGTTTAAAGAGACCGTCTGTATTGTGCTACAGATGCCAGTCATAATTGAAAATACTAACATAATGTGGTAATAATGATGGAATCTTCCATCAACATTTTTTTTTTTTAAGATTTTGCAACTGGTTGGTGATACAGCTTTGAACCATTGTATCTCCAGCATTAGGAGTTGGTTTGGTGGTAAACTGATAGGATGCAGTGGTTGGGATGGGGGTAAAGGGAAAGTAACCTGTGCTCTTCAGGAGGATACAAACAAGCTGTAAGGATGCTTTCTTTCATGTAATATCCTTGCTGGTGGTCATGGCTGACTGTAATAAAGGACTTGCAAGTCCTTCTGGTTACACCAGTCATCGAACAGGGGTATTATAGCTCTGCTGAACAGGAGAGGGTCACCACTGTGCTTTGAACCATGGTGTTCTTGGCCTGTGGAGATGGCTGTAGCTCCCATGGGGGTTGTCCTGAAACATGCAGAGTCAAAAGTTCAAAGACGGGTAAGGCATTAGCAGAGCCTGAAGAAAGGGCTAGCTGTATTGTTTGAGTAGATTGCCAGACATTTCTTTTCTTGCGTAGGAGAGATGGTTGTTAAAGTCAGGTAGCCATTACAGTGATCATATATTCCAAGAGAAAATAATGAGCTGGTTTTCAATGGTGGACTTAAATACATTTCTTTCCTAAACACTGCTCTTTTTCCACCTTTCCTGTACACAGCTTTTCCCTCCTTTCTAGCCCATCCGATCTTTTCATTTGGAAGAAGTGGAAGAAGGTGTTAGCCCTTGCTGCTAACAGATAATCACAAAGTGTGGTGTGTAACTGGAAGCTCCACGCTGATCTTAGGGAATTGGTACCATTTGTGGTGGACACACTCTTTTTAGCGTATTGTGAATCAACCTGAACTGGCACAAGCCAGTTCTACCTCTAGGCACTTCTCTGTCAATTTGTTCCCTCTTTTACTTTTTGTAATATCAGTTACTGATTTTTTTTATTTTGTTTTATTTTTTAATTTAAGCCTAAACCATTCACAGTAATGTTGCAGATTGCTTGAGTCTTGGGCAAACCTGAGCTCTATTTTGATTTATTCAAGAACTCACACAAGTTTCATACTGCTCAATATTTTTATAATGCTGTGTGTTTACAGCTTTCCAATCTCTGTGCCTTCGGAAACACTTCGGGAGCTCTGCTCAAAGTAAATACTTAGTAGGGAGCCAGCAGTTCTCTAGTGAGTGGATCTACATAGTTTTATTATTCTGTCCCTCCAGATGAGAGAGAAAATCCTGTGTTCCATTCTGCTTCTCTACCTTGTCCTGCTTGTGTGCTTAAGGGTAAGGCACAGTTCGGAGTCTGGCTGAACTGATGCGCTCCCTGTGGTCTGCCTCTGATGATGCTGGTACTGCTTGTTGTGATGGCTCCTGATTTGACTGCTTCTCCTGCTGGGCGCTCTGGCTGTGCTTCAAGGCTTATTACTGACTGAAGTAAACCTTCCTCGGTCTGTGGAAGGCTTCTTTTCCTTCCTTCTCCGTCCCTCTCTCCCCCCCCCCCCTTCCCTTTTCTTTTTGGCTTTTTTCCCCCTTCGTTTTTTTGCTTTCTAGCATCCGTGATGTTAGAACATGATGCTGCAGATAGCTTTTATACTCATGTCAGTGTTTCAACCCTCATCAAAGATACCGTGTGCCAAAACCAGATTCTGTACTCACACAAAAACCCACCCAAATTCTCTGATGTTATGAAGAGCTCCGACACGTTTTCCTTCTGGGAGGAGGGGGAGAAGTGGGAAGGGAATGGGGGGTGCCGTTAGAAGTAAGAGAGAGCCTCTTACTTATTTTCCTCTAACTGAAAACTGATCTTTCTGTCTGTACTGCCACTGCCACCTAGCTTCTGGGCCTTTTTTAGCTAGCGGCACTTGTTTTCTCTCAAGTCTTTTCTGTCGTGTGCACAGTTTTCCCTAGCATGTCAGAAAACAGGGTTAAATAGTTTACTCCTTAAAGAAAACTACACTGTAATTTTTTTTTTCCTCTTGCATTTTGCTGTATTGCACCTTTCATACCATCGCTTCATCCTTAAGCGGTGTTTTATGTCAAATGAGGGACAGTCATTTTTCTGAAAAACGAAAGCTCTCCTTAGTCATCACAAACTCCCAAGTCTCATTACCCTGTGGAGGGAAAGACGAACAAAAGCTGGGATGAGAAAGAGCTGTTCAATGACAGAGGCAAAGCATAACTTCCAGTGTATTTGTCTTGGAGTAAAAGTAATGCATGCCCTCTATTGAGCAAGTAACCTATTGATTACGGTGTAACCAATGTGCTCTCAAATCTCTGCCTTGGCTTTTTCCTTTAATGGATATAAATGTCTGCAGCTTTTTTCAGGTTGGTTTTGAGAAATATGAAGGGTTACAGCCAGCGTAACAAAGAACTGCTTCACAGTTTTGGTGTCTTCTGACTTTCAGAGCCACTTTATCAGCTTTACAGTTGTCTAAGGATACTGATTAATTTGCATTTACATTATGTAATTTCAAGATAAAATGATTCATGTTTCATCTGTTTAAAATAATTTTTGCCGTGGCTTTCTTCTGCTCTCTGAAGGGGTTACATAAAGAAATGTGCTACTGAACGTGTTTGTCAACTAGAAAGAGGCTTCTCTTTTATCTGAGCAGCTTTTCAAAGTGTTTCTGTTTCCTTTTCCCACTTTGTTTATATAAATTCGTGAGCATCAGGAATATCAATTTGGACACCTCGCTTCGGAGAGTTCCGGAGATTAATGCTGTTCCCCTTGCATGTGAGTGACAGGGCTGAGGGTGCTCAATCTTGAACAAGGCAGCTGTTCCCAAAATGTTCAATCGTTGTCGTTAAATAAGCTATCAAAAAGAAATTGCTCAGAAGAGTCCAAGCAGGTATCTCATCTAGTCCCTGCATTGCTCAGTTTGACTTCTCTTTTCTGTTGTTTATCTACTTTCCTGTTACTTTTTCAGTTACTACAGAATCATAGTTATTGATTAATGTACGTGTTTCCTACATATACATGTATGTATTCGTGTAAGTATTTTTATATCTATATGTAAGAGAAGGAATCATACCTATATATACATATAAAAGAAGGTTGTTGCAATACCTTTCAGGTCCTGATATTACCAAAGAGAAATGACAAAGGTTAAACCCCCTTTGCAGGTGATCATCTGTTGTTACAAGCAAAAAGGATTTAATTACTAAGGCTTTTATATTAACATTGAACAGACAACCTTCAGAAGTACTAATTTTGCACTCAGAACAGAACTGTGTCACAGTTTGTATTGCTTCTGCTGGTGGATTTAGTTGATTAAGAAAATTAAAGTAGTCTTTTCTGAATAAAAACCTGTGTTTTCCTCCCAAATGATGCTTTATTCTGTTCCAATCTTTTTTGTCCCCTGATGTTTCGGCAGCCTCTCTGTGTTCTCTCTTACCTATTTCCTGCCTGGGTGCATTCCCCATGAAAACTTGTCTTTGCCAGATCCTAGCACACAAGTGAATCTGTTGAGGGTCATGGGCAGTTTTGTTTTCCAGCTTCTGGACAAAGACCAAAACGGTCGGATAGGTCAGTTTTATTTAATCCATGTGTCTTCCTTGCTTTCACGATTTTTTTCTCATTGTTTCAATTACCAGTAGCTCCAAAAGTTGGATTCACGTTAGGAATACGCATAAAGTTTGTGTTCTGCTGTTCTGTTCCAGAAGGACGGTTCTCCATCCACATTTCAAGTGCTCTAGAAGTGTAGAAGCCAGTGGGAGTTTATAGTTGTTCTGTCCACTGCCTTATCCTCACAGAGGCGGGAGAGTCGTGCATCTCTCTTCATTGGTGTGATGTTTGTGGCTTCTTTACCTTCTGCCAATCTGGAAACTGACTGCTAGCCAAAGTTTTCCTCCGCGCTTGCAATTATTACCTCCGCATAGCCACAGAGTGAGGGTGTTCTTCAAGTTTGCTGTTTCTGTGTCTCCTCATTATCTCTGCCTAGGTTTTAAAGTTCAGCTTTTTAATCTTGTTTAGTTATCTGGATATTTTAAAACCATTTTAATGTCATTCTCACCACCACAGAAAAGTAAGTCCAATTTTGATATAGTTCAATTAGATTATTTTTGGCTGCTTTCAGACCTCTAATGAGGTTTAATTGGGTTGATATGATGCCAGAAGTAATGTTCTCTTTCTGCAACTTGTTTTTATTTGCAAAATAAGAAGTTGGAACTTCCAGCCATTTGATTTTATAATGTTGAAAGCTAATCAGCTCAGTTATGTGCTTGAGTGTGTGTGGAAAGAAAGTCGCATTATTAGATGTTTTGTCTATAGCTGTAAAGCCAGAGGCCAAATATTTGGAAGAAATGGTTTATAAAAACTGGTTACTTTATTAACTCGCAGCTAGTGTAAAGGCATTTGAGATGGGTTAAATAATTTGGAAATTCTAGTTAGTTAGTGAGATTTATGATAGAGCCGTGCGTGTGTACATGAGACACTATTTATGGCAGAAAAAGCAAACAGAGTTGGTATGTGTCTCAACAGAGGGGTGAGGACATGTGAAGTCTAGTGCCCTTGACTATGATGCCTGATTTAGGATGAATGTACCCTATATTTTGTAACATGCTATGTACGATATCTATCTATAAAAAAACAGGTATTATTCACATTAATGATGTTGTCCATTGTCACGACAGAGTGCCTAGGGCTTTGTCAGATCGTGCATTGAGGCTTTGGTGAGTGACACGGCTTTGTTTCATGATACTGCTCCAATCTTCTTTCTCACGGAATGAAATCCAGGAGGCTCGGGTGTCAGTCTGGGGAAGAGACGTGCCTGAGCAGCAACGATTGTCTCCTTGACATTTGAAAAAGGCAGTTGTGATAGTAGCTCTAGGTTCAGTTCTTGCTTTTATCCGGCACTTAAACTTCTGATTAAGGTCATGTAGGATGCCATGCCGTCTTTGCACCACTTAGTGCAACTTCTGTCTGATGCTGAAGAATTTGCTAAGTTGTCTTTGAAGAATAATGTTCTGAGCAAAAGAGATCTAAATGGATATATTGGGTAAATAAATTCACCTGCAGTCCTGCGAAAAGGAACTCTAAATCTTCCCATGACCCTGTTCACTAAGGAGGTTTGTTTATAGCATTATATTAGAACAGGAACGGCAGAGAAAGCTATATAGATATTCAACAGTAATTTAAGAGGGAGGATTGCACGGCTTGTGGGATTGCAGAATATGGAATTTTGTACTTCCAAGTCATTACTTTGAATTCAAATACACTCCTGATAGTAATAAAACTTTATTACCAGATGACAGCTCTTCAGCTGCATGTATGAAATGAGTTGAGGTTTTTCTCTCCAGCTGGTAATGGGCAGCTGCCCGCTACACCAAAACAGTGTCACAGCTGACACGATCAGATAATTTTGCTGCCAGTCTCAGTGGGGTGGTCAGCAGTTAAATACGCAACAGCAGAGTCACCTTTTTGACCTTAGATTAGATTCATCTAAGGTCTTCAGCAGTAGGCTTTCTGCAGAGGAAAGTTTAGCCGATAACATATTTTCCTCCTTTATTTGGTGTTGTTGAATGTTGCTTTGATGAACAGTTAAGTAAAAATTAAGGGTAATTTCCAAACTATTGCTAAGCGGTGTAAATACCTTATTAGAGTCTATGTGTTATTCCTTATTTTGTATGGCACCAAACAGCCTTTCAACAGGGAAGCATCTGTAAGAAAGTTTATTTAATACATATTTTGGCAGTGGCTGGCATAAATTTTTCTCCCTTTTTCTCTGAGGTTTACCATTGTTGACACCATTGAGTGAGAAAGCTAATTTATTCCAGGTGTGTAGGTGTTACAGAACAGAAGCGCTTTTGAAGACAATATGTCAGGCATTTAACATGCCTGATTTAAAGACAGTTGTCCTTTGAAGTTTGTAGAAGTAAATTCTATGACAAGTCCCAGTGACTGCTGTGTGACTCATTAAGTGGGAAGTTCTATAGCAGCTCCCACAAAGTAGCTTTTCACTCGTGAAACCAAACCATCTCTCTTGTGCTTTCTCAGAGGTTTGTTCTGCTCGCAGTGGGAGGGAGATTTGTGTGAAGCTCTTGCTATCACACTAATAAATGCAATAGGAAAACCAATTGCCTCATGATTCCTGAGATGCAGAAGCTGCCATGAAAATCTTAATAAATCGGTCTGCAAATAACTATTATGGAGATAGCACAACTGTCATGGAAAAGAAAGACGTGGGTTTACAAAAGAACGTAACGCACATCTGTATGTCCATGTGCAGACCCACTGCCATGAGCAAGGGCTGTGGAGGAGGAGCAGTTCACAGTGAGGACGGGAGGGCTCTGTGTGCTCCCGTCGTGTGGTCCTGTGCCGCCCTGCGAAGCACCCTGCTGTCCTCCAGCTGTCGAGAGAACTCCAGGCTTTCTGGGAGGTGGACACCAGCCATTTTCCTGCGGCTCACCATCAGTCAAGGAGAGGGCAGATGTGAATTTTAAGCCAAACAGTTTGATCTTGGTGATTCCGATTACTGTTTATAAAATAGTGTGACTGATTGGACTGGCTATAACTGCCTCCTGCGGCTGGAGGCATTACCAGTACAGGCTTTTGGAAGATGCAGAGAAAAGAAGCCCGTAAAAAAACCCTAGAATATTTAGGAATTTAAAAGACAAAGAAGTGGGGTTTTTTTTGACATTGTCATTTTGATGTTCATCTTAAATTGAAGTGTATTATACTTTTTTCTGTCTCAGATCTTAAATACATTTCAGAGAGGCCACTCTGCACTTCTGCCACTCTTGTAGTATAACCAACATTATATGCAGCATTTTTAAGAAATGTAATAATTTGTAAATAATTATGAAAATCAATTTACAAACACAACATAGGGTATTAATTGCCCTGAAGGCAGTAAGGTTAGCCAAAAAACCCAGCACTATTTGGTTTTGTAATTTTTATTTGGAATTTTTGATGTCATTATGAGAAGTTTTAAATAGAAATGCTGATAGATTTTTAGTATTGGAAGTAATGGGAGCTAATAAAATAAGACTTGGCATAGAGTAGCAATCTTACTGCTGATGAACATAGCAAACATGCACTCCTTCCACCTGGGGATAGTTGACACAGATGGCAGAACTGATTTTACCATGTGCTATATGTCTTATCAGTTGCTGTGCCTATTAATATAAACTCTGAAGCCTGCTTCTTTGTTCCACTATTATGGATGTTTTGTCTTGTGTATGTTTACTGTAAAGTATCAGACTTCTGTATTTATTTTATGGGAATTGTGGCTTCTCTCTTTATCTCCCTCTCCTTCCTCTCCTTCCTTCCTTCGGCCCCTATCTTTTCATCTTCCCCTCCGCCACCCAGCCCCGTATTGCTATGCTCACGGAAGTTTTTAAACTGTGATGAAGAGCAAGTGTACATGAACCAAGAAGCTATTGAAACTTACTCAAAAGAAATCCATTCTGTTTGTGGAGCAGACTTCTCAGCAAAACTAAAATTTGAAATCTGGACTTGTGTATGTGTCTTATTATTTTGGAAAAGAAGATCAAATTCTATCCATTTCAGGGGTGGCTTCTCATCCACGCAGAGAAAGATTGAAGTGACATTCTAGAAACAAGTAAAATGTATGTGCAGATTCCATAACAACATTTGTATCAATGTAATAGGGGAGATGATATCTTCCAGTCTACCATATCAGGGTTGTAAAGGTTTAGGGTGACCAGAGACTATACTCTGGTCCCTCTGGGTCAGCTCTTGCAAAAACAGTAAAATCATTTTGTGGAAAAGAAAATGGGTGCAATTAATTGAAATCCCAAACGGATAAACTCTAGAGGAACTCTATCCCTGATGCTACCTGGTGTAAACCAGATAAAGAAAGCCTTGAAAGTAAGAATGAAGCATTGCATAAAATAGTCTGGTAAGATGCTTAGAGGATAGTAAAGCAAGAAATGACATGAAACGAAAACACGCTGATGGGAACAAAGAGTGTGTTATTTGCTATTTTTTTCTAGACCTGACAGGATTATGAGCAGCTAATGGGTAGTACCAGGTAAACTTTGGAGAGCATGTAGGTTGATTTATATGTTTTCTCTGTCCTGGGTTTGTCCTAAATAACTGGTGCTCTATTCTGGGAAATCTGATTGAGTTATGATTATCAGTCAACAGTGTTGTCTCTTACACAGGTGAGAATCGCACGTGCTGAACTAGTGTCAGGTTTGCTGCAGTCGTAAAAGTGAATTGCGGTCCAAGTCCTCTGTCTGGTGGGAGTGAGCGTAAGAAAGGTTATGGTTGGAGGCTTGAAAATTGAGTGGGCAGCCTCTCGGGCCTACTAAGGAGTCAGATAAGTCCCAGAACTGTGACAATTAAATTCATGTTTTTGTAAAAGATTTCATGTCCTAAAACCTTTGCAAGCCACGTATATGATGAAAAACCCGCAGGGAGTAAGACAGGCTGTTGTAGCCACTAGCATCAGTTCAGAGCAGGGACTCTGTACAGTACATTTTACCTTCTGACTTCCACATTCCATCTGTGTAAATATCCGCTGCATCGGCTTTCTCTGTTTCAGTGGTAAATTCACTCTTAGTAAAAGTTACACTTTTAACAATTACAAGCATATCTATTAAATCTATGATGCAGCTGGAATTGCAGCGTGAAAAATTACCCTCTCGCAAGGAAATTATTGTGAAAAGTTATTCCTTCCCTGCAAGCCCAATATAAATGCACTAATTACTGTGAATGTTTTTGTCATTTGTGTTAAATAGCTGTTCTTCAAGTATTTAATAATTTTAGCAAAAAATATCAGAAAAAACCCCCAAACTTTATGAAAATAGTCTCATCTCACAGCTTTGTTACCAACACTTTGTATTTCACTTTTCATGCCAATTTTCACAACATCAGTGTGGTACAATTCTGAATTATAAAAAATGCGTAATGATTCTTTGACCAACTTTTTCTTCATTCTTTTCTGTTACAGGATTTGACAGCTATAAATCTCAATATCTTTGAATTATGCGATTTGTACAAGCTAATCAATCACCCCTTTTTTACTTGCTTTCGATGTTTTTGCACATGTGTCATTGTCTTACAGACTTCAGCTGTGAAGCACTTGCATCAAGTGTACTTTTGCTTCCTAGGTGGATGTGTAGGCATAGTATGTGCAACTCTGTCTCATGTAGGTCTGTCCACACAACAGTACAACAGAAGCGTATGTGGAATTTTAAATAACACACCAGTATGGTCATGACTAATTAAAGGTAGAAGCCAAAGTATTGTTGATTACTGGAGCAGCGGCATTTTGACCCCAGATATTTGTGAGAGAAAATTAAAATTTCAAGCTGACCGTCTTTCTGACATCCCTTCTTGTTGCCGACACACATCATCCGGCAGCTTATTGCCAAGCGGGCGTAGGGTTCAGTCTACAGAGCAATGAATTGTGGGAGAATCTCTAGCATAAGGCAACGGAGAGGATTGCCATAAAAATATTTTTGCAATATTTTGTTATAGGAAGCCGAGAACAAGTCCGTGAGGGAACGATAGAAATCGTAACATGGGCAAGAGGGCCTTTTCTATTTTGATTCACAGACATAAATTTATCACAGTATTTTGCAATGTGTTGGGTTTGTTCCTATGCAAATAAAAGGGTTTTGTTTGTTTGTTTTTTAAGAATCCTTGCAGTTGAAGTAGTTGTAAATGACAGGTAGAAGTATTCTTTTACTCATATAATAAAAGGCTAGAAGGTATGCAGCGGCTAGCTAATTTTTTCCCTTGAGTTCGTTTATTCCACTTTAGAAAGGCTTTTATTGCAGCGGCAATAAAAGCGCTACGCATTTGGTTGTTTAATCCCAGGACAATTGTAGGTGTTGTCCCAGGTAATTGGGTATAAATCCTGTTTCCCAGGATGTAAAGCAATATAATGAATTACTAAGACAATAAATTATGGAGAAGCAGGATATTCACAAATGGGGGGGAAGAGGGTTAATTTAGGAATCATGGTGGGTTTTGCAAAAACCAGCTTTTTGCTGGTGAAGTAGACTCCATGAGTGTCTGCTATAGACACTCGCCTAGCTGTGGGTAAATTAGGTTTTGAGGCTGCTCCTGATGAGGTTAGAAATAAAAAATTTGTATCTTCTTTGTTACTGCATGTTGTTTTCTTTTTGAGATGTTTCAGAGAAAACATTAATTTCCTAGAATACATTGTTCTAAAGCTGCAGAAAGACCAAATTTCTCCCTCAACCACAGAGAGCGGATTTGAATTCCTGACCTTACCAGGTGCTTCAGAAGATTCCCATGACTCAAATGTATTTTGTAATTTATTTTGTATGTGTATGTATGTCTACCATCACTCTCTATAGAGAAGAATCCCTATCATGTGCTGGCAGGAGCCTAGTCCATGTCCAGTGAAAGTGAAATAGAATAGAATTATATTTCTAATAGAAAATATTCCCATAGCAAAAGGCTAGCCTAAATATGTGGGATATGTTACAAGATGTCTTCAATCCACCCATGCTTACTTAAGGATAATTTGGTTAAACAAGGCAAACCCTTACATGACTTATTTTCATCTTTTTTGATAATTTATTGATCTTTAAAGCTTCTAACAATACATATTTGCATTTATTTCAGTTTTAAAAATAAAGTAGTAACATTAGAGAAGTTCAGGTTGTGAATATCAGGTTTTAAAACATACAGTGGTTTCGTTTTAACACCGTAACACACGTGGCCTTTATGTGTACATCCAGGCACTAGAAAATCAAACCTAACACATGTAAGAGAAAAATAATTGTAACTCCAGTTCAGCCTCCTTCCCATCGTCACTACTGTGAACAACCTGCAATTTTATTTATCTGGGGAGCTCTGGAAAGTCACTACCAGGACCGTCTGCAGGAAGGGGAGGCTCATTTGTCCTTTAGTTATGGAAAGCAACAGCCATATGATTGTTTCGTTGGGGTGGGGGTGATGGCGGGAGCAGCAGCAGTCAGCAGCACTTCCAACCTCAACCTTCTTGACAGACCAAGACGCATAACAAGATCCAGTAAAAGACTTCAGGAAAGAACCCACAGGTGACCACAGCTCTGGTGATACGGGGCTTCTCTTGACTTTCTGTGGCTTCCTGCAAGCGCTGGGGATGAGGGCTCCACATCCAAACGCTCCATCTCTGCTCAGCTCTAGGCTGCTTGGTGGGATGCATCACAGAACTTTTAAGGCTCTATCAGCAAGTGTGTTGAAGGTGTGGGTCTAACAACTTTTAAAAGTAATCCCATCCTGATAAGGAGTTTCTTTTTCCCAGAAATAGTAGCTGATATTTTCCATTTTTCCTGTTTTCTGTAGTGCTTTGTGAGGGTTTTAGAATTTTTCTTGTCTCTCAAAGACTACTTATTTTACGTGGCCCTCAGTGCAATACATGCATGTCTTCTGAAAGAAGCAGATGGCGTTCTCTGAGAACCCTTCATAGTCTTAATTTGATAGATAAGTTAATTCCTATCATTTTGTAGTTGATAGATAGGATAGATGTTAAGAGATCAGTAGTGACCTCACAGTGCAATTTAATATGAAGGATGGTTGATATTGCTTACAAATATGTCATCAATTCTTGGAAAATCAGTACCAGTGGGACTAATAGGACAATCTTAACCAGACCTTCTTCTACAATCCAATACAATTACAAAGTTTAAATTCACCATTTTGACAAGGGGTCATATGGTGAAAGAATTTAGATGATTACACATTGTATAAAAGAAAGCCAAAGTAATGAAACAGCAATCTCCATCAGAGGAAAGTTATTTTTTGTTCACAGAGAGATATTGATTAATAATTCAGGAACACAACTGAGGTGCCACATACACAGAAGACCTCACAATGAAGTAATAAGAAAAATGCATTTTAGAAAAGAGCTATTTTGGATACAGATAAGTTTGTGACAGTAATTGTCTGCCTATGAATACTGAATAAATACCTGAAAAACCTTTGAGCCATGATTGACTGCGATTTACATGCTTCATGTGTCCTAGTAAGCTTCTGATTACTAGCATTTTTATTGCTTGTCAAAAATGTAAACACTATTTTTTTAAAAGCTGGAACTGGAAACCATGTATCAATTTTGTGTTGTGGTTTTTTTTTGAAGATACACTTCATATGGCAAAGGAAAGATTGCAAATAAAGATATAAACTAGCAGATTTGATTTAAATTGGAGTTGCACATAGAGAAACTAGTTACAGATTAGAGCCTCTTTTTAATTTAATCAAGGAGAGAACATATGTAACTAGACACATTACATAGGCTTGCAGTTAAAGTGCATTCTTGAACGTGTGCTGACCAGAAGTCTTACATAGATTTTTAAGCTCAGTATACCCATTGTCCTAGTGTGATTACAATATATTTGTTCGTCTGTTTTTCAGAACATACCTATTTTCTGTAACAATGTAATACTATACAGAGTGGAAGAGTTTAGGTGGATTTTGGTTTTCGTTCAAGGTGAAAGAACAGAGAGAACCTCACTGGCATTTTGAGATTAACTGATAACATGCCTAGAACAAATATTACAAACAATGTTCCTGTGGTCAGCAGGTGCAACACCGAGTACTTAATAAATACCTAACAGTAGCATGACCATTCAGACTTGCTGAAGAACTCCTGGAGGATCCTTGAGTTTCAGCATGCCCTTGAGTAGTTGGTGCCGTGCCAGAGCGCGGTGCTGGCCACCACTGCTGCCAGGAAGATTCTGCTTTCCCTTTTGGTAGCTGTGACACTTGTTCGCCATCCGCATCTTCTATAGGGGCATATGCTACTATTTGTCCAAATGATTTTTTTTTTCTTTAAATATATAGTAGGGATCTAGAATAGTTCCTAAGATACAACAGTGCTGGGTGATGAATGGCTGTTCCTTCTGGGAACATGCTTTCTTGAAATGGGGTTACTGTGTTCCCATTCTTAACCCAAGATGCATCAATGCAAATAAACTTAAGTCTTCATAATGCTTAGAAATATTTATAGTAGGGATTAGAGAAGAAATAAAAAGGGAAATAAAATGGGAACCATTTCTCATTTGCTTGTTCTGAAGCTGAACTGTTCGGAAATTGCTGAGCCAGTTTAACTGCAGTTAGTATCAAGGACCTCTTCCCGGAACTGCCCCTCAGTATTGGAAATAATAGGTTCGAGATTAGGGGCCCAAACACGTTGCTAATGTAGAGGTGACATACCATTTCTTCCCTTTGTGACTGAGTAAAAAACATTTTAAAAAAAAAAGAATATATGCTTCGTAAGACTAAAGTTTTGAAACATGGCATAGTTTGTTGCCTTCAGTGGCTTAAAGGAGTATTCTTTAGTGAAAAGCATAATCTGATTTTGAAAAACAGTTGAGAAATACAGTGATGGTATGTTAATGTTTTCCTGAATTAGCAATTAGGATTTAATATGACAAGAATGTATTTGCATGCATGCCTTCAACACACTGAGTGAAAACATCTCCATTAGACTTCTAGTGAAGCCCATGTTAACTTGACAGAACAGAGCTGTAAGAGACATTTAAAAAACAATTATTTAAAAAAGAGAGCTTTTTAAACCTCTATTTTATATACAGTAGATCTTGATATTTACATGAACTGAATTTTTGTCATTGTACGTTGAAGAAATAATGGCAAAAAAGTATTTTCAGTGTTGCTGTCATAAGCCAGGATTATATGAGCATGATAGCATCCTATGATAAATGCTGAACACAAATAATCTTGCAGCTGCAGTGCCTTATTAAAACCCGTAGTGGTGTAGGGTTTATGCTATGTAAGGACTAGACTTATCGTAGGATATATTCACAAGTTTTCCACACCAGCTTCTTCACATTTTTCCTGAGATGTCTTTTTTCTGTGTATTATGTGCTTGGCTGTCAGGTTTGTGAAAAGATTTGTTGTACTGAAAGAAATTTGTAGTGAGGCGGTGTTTTTGTGAAAGTTGGGAACGATTGTCGTCGTGGAGGTCTGGCACATAGCAGCTACACTGCACTGGGCAGTCCGAGCAATAAAACAGCCAGAACGCTTTAATATAAAACAGCCAGAACACTTTAATGATGTTCCTCTTTGACAGATTATATTAAAATTAAGATGTTATTTTTTCTTTAAAATTTTACTAGTTTAAAAAAGAAATTGAACTTCTATATTTGTGTTCTGGGAACTCTGGCTGATTATATTGAAATACTCTGAACAGTTCTTTGCAGGTGTTTTGTTCTAGGTTTCTGCTGGTTTTGTGTTTTTGTGTTTTTGGACACGAGTGGCTCTATCTCAAACGCAATTTCGGTTTCTGTTATTTCCTAACACATTTTAGGAGTACAACTTGAGGGAAATTCTCGGGTTTTGTCAACTGCGGAGGGTGTCCGTGCCAGGCGTGGGCTGGGGGTCTCTGTGAGGAGAGGCCGGGGCTGCCCGGTGCCGCACACTGCCGGCTCCAGCCGCCCCAGCGCAGGGCCCAGCCCAGCCCCACAGTGAGGGCGATGGCGCCGCGGGGAACATGTGTGTGTGGAAGGGCAAAATGGCGCCCAGCTGGGAGGGCAAACAGCGCCAGCCCTGCGAGTGCCCGAGTGGGAGCAGGAGGAGGGCAGGAGGGGCTGCGGGCACCGGGGCAGAGACCCCCCAGCAGTCCCTGGAGAGGCCATGGTGGAGCAGGTGTGTGCGTGGGGGCCTGTGCAGGACCCTGTGCTGGAGCAGTGCCCTGAGGGAGCTGGGGCTGGCGGGGAGCCCGCGCTGGAGCAGTGCCTGAAGGCCCACCCCCCCTGGGAAGGGCCCACGCGAGAGCAGTGTCGCTCCGCTGTCCCTGCGTGGCTACATTGACTCCCTGGAATCTGCACGGGGTTTTGAGGTGAAGTTCTTTGCCATGGCTCCGACACTGTTCACACCGAAAGGCGCCTATCGCTTCAGGAAACAGGCAAGGGAAGTCTCTCAGTAATTCATGAGGTGTAAGTTTTAATTAGTGCAGTGAGCACTTAACTGACCTTTTCAGCTGTCTTTCTGCTTATCCACTGAGTTGTACATTGCACTCCCTGACATGAAAGTAAAATGGTTCTCTGACTGTTCAGAGACCCCAAAGCAGGTTGTAGCATTTGCCTCTCTGGCCTGTTCCTGAGGGCAATACTGACTGTATTCGCCCAGTCTGAACAAACTCAAAATGTGAAGAAGCTTACCTCCAAAGAGAACGCTTCTGATTTTTCGTTTCCGACGAAAGGCTCTTTAAGTTTATCCATTCAATTCCCAAAACATTCTTCACGTTTATTCAGCTGAGTGTAGGAGCTTGGTTGCGTTAATGTATTTGGCATCTGAAATGCTGCTTGCCCCGCTCCGTTTGCTCACCCAGCTGGGTGGCTATGGCAGAGCAGAAGAGGTCTCGTAGTGAAATTTCCCTGGATTCCTGTCCCAACTGCCAGAGGTTTGTGGTTCAGGGGCTCTCTGAAAAAGAGGTGGTACTTTCATATCTAAAAGCACTTGATGGATTTCAAATACACTTGTCGTATATGCTTATGCTTTTTATAAAACAACCTAGTTTCCACTTGCTGTATGCTTCCCAGTTGCAATAGACCCAGGCTGATTTCTTCTCATTCCCAACTCTTCTCTGCATCAGTAATTGGAATTTGTTGTCAATATAATTTTGCAAAGTACCAGCTGTCTTAGGCTCCTTTTTCTGTCTGTTATGTTCTCAGCTACTGCATTTGTCCCTTTGTCTGTACTTTTTTTTTCCATATTCTGTGGTTATTTCCTTGTAATCTGGGTATCTATATCTTTACGTGTGTGTACGCACACACATACAAATATGCATGTATACAGACTTACGAACTCAAAAAAACCAGCAATGTGAGCTGAGTTGCACAGTTCATAAAAACCGGACAGCTAACCAAGCTTTTTGTCCTGGCCCTTCCCTTCAAAACACTGGCCACTTTGCTCATTTTTCAAATTATTAACACTAGAATAAATTTTAATTATTACCAATAATAAAATAATTACCAATAAGTTCTGCAAGGAAATCAGTATCTAAAAGAAGAAAACCTACAAAATTCTCACAGTTTTATATATATGAATTTTTAGGCTTGTTCCCAAAGTTATATTTTTGCTTGCCCTCTTGTCTTCTCTTTATAGAGTGGTGTTTTCAGTTTAATGATTGCTTTTTTAATTTAATCAGGCTCTTTGTGTCATTATGGACCGAGTGAAACCCCCATTCCTATTTCCATGTATATGTTGTCTATGTTCATCTGTATGGTTGTATCTGAAGGTGATTTTTTGGGCTATAATATGAGGACATATGTACTGCAGTGTTCATTCACTATGTGTTCATCGATGTAATTGTTTTGATTCTTGTTTGTAAGTCTGTTGGTTTGGTAAAGGAAGGTACACAAGTCAAAAGAATACTTTCATTAGTGCCATTTTCATTTTGTAGCTTCGCAAATTCAGCAGATCTATATAAATTCAGTAAATCGAAAAACTGAAGGTTAGAGGAACAATTAGACATCCAATATTACTTTCTGGTATTGAAAATAATTGAATGTTGCCCAAATAGCCATATGTCAAGTTCAACAATTGGTATTTTAACAAATAATATCTTTCTATAAGACATCTATTAAGGGGTTAAAGCTATCATCATATACAGAAATTCCAGTAGTTAGCTATCTCAGTACCTGTTTAAAAATCATTCTTTGCGTATATGCATGTGAGTGTGCGTGCATATTTATTGCAGATGTGAGCTGATGAGTAGCAGTGATTTTTCAAGCAGACTACAGGTTATTCTTTCTTCAGGAAGACACAAAATTCCTACAGTCCGTGTTTCTGTTTATATGCATAGTTCAGGAATAAGCATATTGGTGTCTCCAAAATGTAATTAAAAAAAAAAAAATCAATATGAGGAGTATGATTTTAATGGGCTGCAAAGTAAGTAACTGACATTATTTGAAATTAGTTTGGTGTAACTTGCAGTGTTTCTATTGTCATCCCTTCTCCATTTGTTTTGATCTATTTGGGGGTCAGCTGCAGGCTTGCTCCCATCTCATGTTGAGATCCTCCTGTGGTCCTGCATAGAAAGAAGAGATTTGCTAGAGGAGGTATCTTGTCACTTATTAGAAGTGAATATGCAAAATTCACTTTTTTTCCTGCTATTTTGTAAATTCCTGTCTTGCATTTTTGGCTCTGGTTTATCAAAAATATGTCATCTGCAAAATGTCCCTTTATCGGATGCCTGAGAAAAACGAGCTGCCGGTGATTAGACTGGCTGTTGATCCTCTCTCCATGCGTCCAGCATAACCAACACTTGCTTCCTGAACAGTAGCCAAAATTATCTTCTCTCCAGCTGCACAGGGATATTTCATCATGTTTAAAAACTGAGGTGACCATTATGTTGTTATTGTTAGGCAATTATTTCATGTTCTCATACAAATTTACCCTCTGACCAGTTCTGGCTATGATATATCTGGCAGGAAAGCCAGTGAAGACTAATCAAAGCTTGTGGGAGCCTCTGTTGCTGTAATACAATTTATTGCCTTCTGTCCCTGCTGCCTTTGCCACTGCTCACCTTCTTCTGAAATGCATCTAGTATCTTTCTTAAAGCTGCCTATTTATAGTTGATTACCTTTCCTGCAAAATGAAAAAATACTCAAATTCCAGAATCAGACCCAGTGGCTGTCCCAGAGTGGAAGAGGAGCATCACCTGGTTTTACATTCTGCTTGAACTTGCCAGGGAGTTGGCTGGGGGCTCAATACTGTATTGCTTTGTGCACTTGTTCATGGCCAAGAAATTACTCCAGGCATAAAATCCCTTGCTGTCATTTACTCCCCTGCTTATTTTTTCCTGGAGTCCCACAGAGGTATATGTTCATTGACCTCATTCAGATTCCTGCTTTCTTGTACTGCTCTTTAAATTCCAACTGTAGACCCATGCCCTAGAAAAGGCAGCTTATGTTGTGAAAGAAGGCTCTATCTGGCAAAATGCAGCAGTTGCAGCTGCTGGTAGCGTACAGGAAGGTAGTAGTTACAGCTCAGGAGATAACCCTTTCATAAGAGTGGAACCTTCAACAACCTGAATTTTGGGCAGCGCAGATCTGTTTCGGTTTATGGTGGGTTATGGTTATTTCGTTTTATAGTGCCTTTCTCAACCCTGTTTTTGCACTCTGTAAATTAAAAAGCAGTATCTTTTATTGTTTCAGAGAATAATAATCACCATTTGACATATGATGGAGTTGCTAATTATGAAAACCTTTTTTAAAATGGGTCACTATCATCTGGTTAGAACTAAACAGAGGTGCCGCATTTGTTCATAAACTTTTCTGTGTATGAAGAACAATCAGTGTGGAATCATTGGAGTTTCTCAAAGGGATTTTTGTAAGAGTTGGGCAAAGCATTGCATTAGTCTCACATGAATTCCCCCTACATTTGGGGAGAATTTCTAAATAAAAATGTATGGGAGAACATAGGTTTGTTATATAAAATATCAGATTATATTTAAATTAAATTTGGTAGAAGAGTGATATTGATGTATTGAAGAAGGTGAGTGGAGGGCAAACAAGCTTATTAGAAGGTTGGAGCATATGATGGATGGAGAGAGGCAGGTAGAACTGAGTTTGTTTAGTTACAAGACTAAAATGATATTTTGTTAGCTAGCTAATAGTATACGAAAGATGGAGCCAGGCTCCGTGGAAGTGCCCAGTGGAAGGAGGAGAGGTGATGGGCACAGGCTGCAACACAGGAGATTCTTCTCAGAAAATAGGAAAAAAATGTTGACAGAGAGGTAGACAAACGCTGAAGCAAGGGCCTAGAGAGGCTGTGGAAGCACTGTGCTTGGGTATATTGGTAGAGTTGGGAATATTTTTAAAAAAATACATACTTTGCTTCTGCTTAGAAATATATTAGGATTTATTTTTTTCTATAAACATTAGTATAGATATTTGAGTATATGTAAATAAATATTTTATCTCAGTGGTAGGTTGTTCATAACTGGTTTGGAGAAACAAAATAGGTGTGGTAAACAGAGGCTGTTTGTTTCTGTCTTCCTTCGAAGCATCTCATACGACCACAGGAGAGGTGAGATGCTGAACTGGATGGGTCGCTAATCTGAGCCAACACTTCAGAGCATATGCTTTGTTCATGCCGCTGACTAGCTGAATGTAAAACTATTCTGTTTTTAGCATTTCATTTCAGTGCTCTTTATTAGGCCTCCTATCTCTCGTACAAGTTTCCAAAGTTTGTTTTCATCTTGAATAAGATTAGAAGGCTTTTTTTTATTTTCTGGATTCACTAGCTTACACTATAAATGGTACAATTATTATAGGGGAGGGGGTAGGGGAATCACCCTTTGAGAATTCAGTTTTGTCTGCCCTCTTACATGACATTTAAAATCTATTTTTAATCCTAAAAACTGTAATATTCATCTAACACAGAGTTGTGAGTTTTGAAATGCCTACGTGTGCTGATCAGCTTAGAGAGGAAGAAGAGGAAGCAGCTGATTTTTCTTTCCTTTTTTGAAATTTCAGCTATTTTTTTTTCACTTTTTCCCTACCCTGCTGTTTCCCTGCTCTTCCATTTTCTAATACTGTTATGCAGATAAAGATTTATAACGTGTAAGCTTAATAGCACTAAACACTTGTTGTTTAATTGGTAGAGATTTGGGAGAGCGCCCAGACTAATTAACACCAATTCCTACTCTATTGCCAGTTTTTAATGGATCTTAGGACCAGATCCTTTTGGAACTAAAGTAATATTGAAGGCATGTTGAAAACAGTATATGAAGTTGTATATGGCCACCTTGAGAAACCATCTGTTACCTGCATAATGCTTACTTTTTATAAGTAACACGACATATATACAGTATAAACAGTGAGTTTCCCTTTTGAAGCATTATTCATAGCTACATAAACTCTCCTGGAATTCTCTGCAATTATATCTATACACCTTTCTTCTCAAAATTACCTTTCTTTTCCTTAAGAACAGATTATTTAGTGAATAGTGACCAGTTTTACTACAGGAAGTCCCAAGAGTGATATTTATTAAAGTTCATAACTAATTTGGTATTTATAAATTCATAGAAACTAGAAAAATGAGATAGAACTCTATACAAATATCTGAAAGACACAAAAAGAAAGTGACAATTGCAGCACAAACAGGATGAGATTGAAGTTCAAACATACTGAGCATGTGGTCTTCACTGACTATGTAAGCTCCTTTCTTCATAGCAGCTACAGAGGCAGATACTTCTCAGTGGAGATCTGTCTCTGTGAAGAATAGAAGATGACTAATTTATATGGCATAGCTACCTTGTAGGCAGTTAAAGCCAGGTGAGATGAATCCAGCCTGTATGAAAAATAACATCATTTGGATAATTTTCTTCAAAGGCCTTTGAAAAGAACAAGATCATGAAAGAAGTTCGGTGTCATCAGAATTTTCTGTCTTTTGAACCTCTTCATTGTTTGGCTTCCATTTCATTGACTGAGCTGGTATTAGTGGAATTCTCACGTTCTTCAAAGTGTGTGCTTCAACTTTTGTTGGTTTAGGACCAGAATGCCCTGCATGTCAAAGTGCCCTGTGACTGAATGCTCTGTTTCTCTACATCGCTCTCCCTTCTTCTTCACTCTCTGGCTCAGAGACTGTCGTAGCTAGCAATGATTTTGCGTTACTCTTGTCACTGCAGCGTATTGCTGGTCAGAAATTACAAGTTGAAGTTACCATTGTCCACTTTTCAATGTTAAAACAAGAAACCCTGATTAAAGGCCTCTGTTTGCCCTGTGGAGAGTGCTGTCAGAAGTGTCAGGGGAATGTTAGCTTAAGCGGCCTGTCATTATACGCTAATGCAAATCCTTTGTTGTTAGTCTTGGTGTAAGGAAGTACAACATTGGAATTACTTGATATGGTTCTGCTAAGATACTTGACATTGGATGTCTTGTAGCTCCCACTAGTGTTTGAAATTTTAGTCTATTGGCACATACTAGACAGTATTTCCTTTCAAATCAATTATGTAAAATGTCTAATGTATTTTTCTATAATGACGTCCTTGTTTCTTATATTAAAGCATCAAATGTGATCAAGTATTTGCACAGTGTACCTAGAGACATGGTGAAATTCCTGTCACCAGTTTTTTTAAGAAAAATATTCAATGAAAATCGTTCACGATGGTTGATGAATGCTTGATCTTGCTTTAGAGATGTTGCATGGTCCAGAAGACTTCCAGGCACAGCCAAGAGTTGGTTATTTTGTATTCAGAATGAATCCTTTATTCTGGTTTGCTGATACTTAAATTCTGGTTTCTTAGGGAGAAATAGAATTTTTCAGCTAAAGGCATTTAGTACGTCTTAATCTGAAATTTTATAATGTGAAGTTTCATGGAAATGATTGGAGTAGAAATAAATTTAGTTGTCGGCCAGATTTTAATTTTTTACTGCCCGAGCATTTTTCACATGTTTATTTACCTGAAGATGAGAGAACACTAACCAATTAGCATATGGTTATATGAAACATAGCAGATATTCCAGTTGGTAAAAAAATTATTTAAAATGTGTTATTTGTCATCGAGGTGCATGATATGTGACTAGCCTTTTAATGGCGTTTAGAAGTGTGCTTCACATAATTTGAAACAAGCTTTCTTATCAGTATGTTTTGCAATTAATTTAATCTTGTTTCTGTTATTTCCACAGTATTTTTCAATTCAGTGAACCTCATTACATTTGCAAGTGCATTAAATTAGAGTCTGGATAGAAGGAGAGAGATGATTATCAGTTAATTTAATTATGTTTCTACAGTTGCCCATTTAATGATATGTCTGCCATTGTTGTTGCAAGCCTTTACTGCAGTAGCACCATGCAGAAAAGGTTCCGATTCCATGTACAGTTTACGTTATCTGATAGCTCCTGACAACTCGTGAAGGCACATGTTCAGTCGTTGCTGAGTCGAATCAGAAGTCATTTACTTGAAGTCAAATTGCTACAGTATGGAATACTTTTCCATATTCGCTACATCATTATTATGTTTTTTGAGTTGCATATGTGGTAATGTTTTTACACAGCTTTACATCATTAATTTAATTAAGAAACAAAACTTGACATTCTTATTGTAACGGAAGAAGCAAGTAAGCCTGCCCTTGCACCGTTCTTTTCTAGACAGTTAAACAGTGTAGCTGAGGAATGTTCTTGCTTTTAAAGAGGAGGAAAAGAGCAAACTAAGCACACCCCGAAATTCACCATTATGCAGTCCTTCATATAAAATGCTCTTTGCTTTTATTAATAAAAGTATATTGTCATTTGGGGAGATGCTAAAACTTGAATTCTAGTGCTCATCTTCTAATATGGTCCCTGTCAATGTTACTGCTTTTGACAGTAATTACTATTTTTGTAGTTTTTTGCAACTCTCCCATTTTTTTCCTTAAGGTCTGAAATTTCAAGATGTACGGCATTTGTACTGGCATCTGGAAGTCCTAAGGATGTAGCTACTGAGACTCTCCAAAGCAATTCTGCATTACATGTGCAGCTACGTACTGAAACATATATCAATTGCATGGCTTATTAAAAGCAGATCTGTTAAGGCAACACTTTTGATTTTTAGACATTTATAGATATCCAGTATTAAGGTGAGAGAAACAGAGATTCAGCTGTGAAGTGCAAAATGTGCAATTCCTGGATTTTTAGTGTTTTAAGATCTGAGTATATTAAAAAGTGATAGCAGAAATAGCCTGTAAACAAGAAAGCAAAAGAAAAACAAAATCAGAATTTTACGAAACTCTGAATACTGTTCTATTCCTGTATTTTGGAAGTTAAAAAAGTTAGATTTACATTTATATTTAAAATTTGAATGTGATAAATCATTCTGTGAACTTCGCTGCCTGCAAAGTAAATAATGCACATATATTGTGTACATTTTTAAGTTGTTTCTTTTTCGGAAAGTACGTGTGACTAGAAAAGGACTCCCATGGTATACTGAAGAAGATCAGCATACTTTAAAACACTGGATGACTTCTGGTCCCATAGCCCCCTTGTTAGCCTTGCGATATGGAGAGACGCTGGGCTGTTTTGTAGTGGAACAGCTACACTGGGCTTTTTCAAGACAAACACCAGGCTAACAACAAGTATTAAAAAAAAGCAAACCACAAATAAGACATTGGTGGGTTGTGAAGGACATCTGAGTCAGCTGGTTTTTTTCACTTGCAAATGGGAATACTGGTCATTTACTTTTAATGCTAATTTTTTTGCATGCATTTTTACGTTTCAGTTCTTCCATGTCAGCTACATGTTCTGGTTTGAGGCAAAGGCCAAAATGTGATGATGTGCTTAGTTAGAGCCTAGGGTAGCCATGGGAAGTACTGTGGGGCCAAGAGGTCTGTCAAGACACCAAGCCGCCACAGACTGTGTTTTGTGCCTGACCTGGCCAGTCCACGTAGCACCAAGTCTGGATTTTCTCAAAGATTAGCTGTTGCTGTAGTTAATGTAGAAAGCTACCGTAATATGGAACTGCCTAGTATTGGTATCTTAAGAATACATAACGTGGCAGGAAAATAGCCTAACTTCTATCTGCATACATGTGCAAGAGATTAAATGAGGACCTTAAAATTACTGGTACATTTCTGACATGGTAAAAATTGGCCATTTTGTTTGTAAGTCAGTATTTTAATACTACACGTACAGTTAATGGGAGCAGATCCTTTCAAAAAAAACATGGCAAATTTAGTATATGTTTGAAACTGGGAGCTGTGTGTGGGCGCAGAGTGGGAGAATCAGACTGAAAAAATTCCAGAAAGATTGGATTTATTAATTTGTCATTGCAGAAAACAGTTGTATTCTCAGCTGTTAACTTTAGTAATGAGGAGTGACCTGATAACCCAGGGATTATTACTTACTATGTGAAAATTAAATGTAGTATAATTATTTCATAGCTTGTTTTTTTCGTGAGGAGAAGTTGAAGTCAGAAGACCACCTTCTCTGTTTATCTTACAGGTATCCATTTGGGGTTGGAGGACTAACCACATGTTTATTTTGAGTTGTGACTCATGAATTTGTAATGTTTAACACTTTGGTAACCAATTATTGTTTTCTAAATAAGTACAATATTTACTGTTCTCCACCACTGGAAATTTCTGAATTCTTGAATTTGGAGATCTGCCATTACCCAGGATTTCTGACAGAGTCCCTCAAGCAGAGTCCCTGGAAAAATTCCCATGGGCCAAAAATGTATGTTATGCTCCTTTATACTGGCAAAATCATTGTTTAGAGACTGCAGGGCAGGGATGAATTGAGCCGTTTGTCCAAATACAGGAATAAAGCAGGGATTCGTTACCTAGTTCTGACTGTAATAAATAGTGCCTGATTACAAGAGTCTGCAATAATGCTAAGGGCAGAAGAACAGATATGCCATGACTACGGATAGCAACCTGGGGAATTAAATAGACTTAATTAATAGATCAGTGAAAATCCTGGTTAGCCATTTGATATATTGCAGAATAAAATCTCTCCTTAAATGAGGATAAATCTCTACTTGGTTAATCATAATCCTAAATTACAATAGTTTTGCATTCTCGACTTAACTTTTCTAGAAAATGTTTTGTTTGGGGTTTTTTTTGTTTTTGTTTTTTTTGTTTGTTTTTTTTTTTTTTTTTGCTTTGCTTTGCTTTAAATCAGTGACAACTTGGTAATTGACTATGATGCTTGCTGTACAGTAAATGATTTCTACTCTCCTTGTTCTTGTCAGTTTGCTTTGGCCGTTTTGCCCCCCAGCTGATATTTTTGGAGAGACTGAAATGGAAAGATTAAATTCCTTAATATTCTGTATTTGAAAAACACAGTGTTTTTCTGTCTGTCAGGAAAAATGCTTTCAAATCCCTCCTTGGTCTAAGCTACTGTGCTTGACTTCTCATTATTTGACTCAGCTGTTTCAGTTTCACCTTCACCCAGCTAATTAAGTAACTTATTGGATGTATTATTCAGTATTTGATTGCCTTATCTGAGCCGGTGAGAGATGAATTTAAAAAAAAAAATCTCCTTGATGGGATTAGTGAGAGGATTGTTGCTCTGACATGGTGGACTAAAATGAGAATGAGCTAATGAAGTTGGCGATGTATGAATCGCATTCTGTCATCTTGGCGAGCGTTTGGCTGCTGGTGAAAGTGTGGGGATTAGGGTTGCTTTAAAGTGATCAGTCCTTAACTAACCAGATAGTGACCTGCTAATTGTTTCAGGACATCTGTAGCGCGAAAGAGGTTCTTCCATTTTATTTGTGTTTTTGTTTCCCTCTTCGGCTGTTGTCCTGCAGGGTATTGTATCATCATGTGTCAAGCCTAGATATGGGCTTTAGCTATTTATGGAACTTGGCTTTGTTCATCATTTTGGCTCCGTTACCAACATGTATTACTTTCCAGTGCTTTTGGCAATTTTTGACTAATTTATTTCTTTTTCTTGGATTATAAATGTAAACAGGAGTGCTCTGCAAATGAGCAAAATCCAGTGTTCAGCTATAGGTTGTCCAGTCGCATTCCTGCTCCTCTGACTGCATTTGTGACTAGTCTTTTGTATGAAAAAGGGAAGTTTTACTGCAATTAAATTAATTTCCTGTTTGCTTTAAAATATTTTTTCTTTAATATTTACATTAAGCCTACTGAGTTAAAGATGACAACATTCTCATCCACTTAAAATTTACATATTTTTATCATAATTGGTTAAAGCAAATCTTTTAAAATAACTTTTTTTCAAAATGCAAATTAACACAAAGATGTAATGTCTCCAGAGAAATCTAGCCTGAGAGTATGATACTGATTTTTGATACAGAAGACTGAAGTTCTCCTGTGTATGAATCAGGTACAGTAAAGATTTGAGTCTCTCTCTCTAGAATACCTGAGAAGATTTCTAGTTAATTTGCTGTTTATTGTTCGGATCCAAGTGTCTCCCTCTCCTTCTCCCAGGGTTGGGCCGTCCTTTCAGCTTTGATCAGAAATACCTTTCTGGCTCTGAGAATCCAATCTTGGCACTAGTCTAGTGAAAGCTGGTAACTTCCAGTGAGGTGTTTTTATAACAAAACTGGTATCTTCTACCAAAAAGCTGTTGGAAAAGTCCTAATCAAGTGTCGCACGGAACTTCTGATACTTTGTCTCTAGAATGTTTCTTACAAGACATGTATACAAATAGTTTAAGTAAATCACGGTGCAGAAACAATCACCAGAAAATTCTTCTCTCTGATTTGAAATTACCTATATTTTTTCTACAGAAAAATAAAACTGGTGCGGTTTTGTAATGATTAAGAAGTGCGAACTACATTCTGAAAGGTTTCATAGCAAAACAAGAAGCAAAACTGTAGCAGCTTCTGTCTTTGATGAATATTGCTTGTGCGTTTCATTTTAAAGGACAGGATAGTTCCTAAAGGAAAAAATTTAGAGCTTTTAGAATATACATCACTCTAAATTTACATTAAACAAGTGAAGACCAATCACTTTTCTTGGTTAAGTATGTATTTGATTTTTTTATTCCAGAACAAGAGTACATTTTGTCTGTTTAATCACTTTTTGCTCTGAGCGGATGCAGTCTTTTGGATCTCGGTATGCCAATGGAGAAGGCTGACTTTGGGTAGGAAGCGATAACGATGGAATAGACTTTGACCTCTTTGCTTTAGCAGATAAGAGTGTTATTTGTCCAGAAGATTATAGTTCTCTGCAAGGAAAAACAAGTGATTGGAATGGGATAGCTTTAGATTAGTATGCTGACAGGTACCTTTTTATACTCATCTTTTTCCTAATGAGAAGATACATAAATATGTTATTAAGCTACTAAAAGATTAAGAACATTGTCCTTAATGAGACATGAAGTAGAAAAAATGAAACTATTAGTCTTTCAATAATTTGAAACAGTGAAAAATGTCAGCTTTGTTGTCATACTAACAAGGGTTCATAATTCTTATAATTGTATCAGCAAACTAAATTTGTATTCGGTTAGGTTCTTCTTTTAAACTTGTTTTGAATCTATGCTTTTTGCTTGCTTTCCTAGAGAAATGCTCCATCTTACTGACTAGCAACATTTTTTACTATATTATTCTAATCAGAAAAATGAGTTAATACAAATATAAACTTAGCGAAGCTTTTGGGATAATTTAATGTACAAAAACTTAGCTAGGTTTCTAGATAATAAATAGCTAATCAGATTCTTTTTTTAAAATATGATTGTCTTAGAGCTTATGACTTTTATATTTGCACATTTATATTTATATTATATAATAAAATGCTTAATAGCACTGTACTTTTATGCAATGATTTTATTAATCATTTGAATCAAAAATCATGAAATGTCACTTTTTCACTTCGCTATTTATATAAGACAACAGATTAATTTTGCTGTATAGGAAAATAAACAAGCTTATCAAATTGTTTTTAGCTGTGAAAGTTGAGCAATAATTTGAAAATTTTGTCATAATATGTACTTCACGAATGTATGTGGGTTTAATTCATTTTCAGTGGTGCAGTGGCTTATTTTAGAACTTTAAATATTTTTCACCTGAAGTTAAATATGAAGTGATTTATTTGTATTAAAGGGTCTAAGAATTCTCAATCATATTTCAAAAACTGTGTCCCCTAGATGGAAAGAGCAGTGCTAGTCTTTTTCACCTGATGTGCTCTACCCAATCTCTTTGCTAAGGACAACTTCTTTTCATACCTTTCAATATTCTTTTGATATCCAAGTATCTTTCAAGACACTTTTTTTTTCCACACAAATGTGTCTATAGCTAGAAAATGTGTCTGAGATAAATGTGCAAACTTAAATCTTCAAGTCTTTGTCGTTTGCTTCAGTGTACAAGTAGTAAGATGCACTCATGCCAGTATCACATTACAGCAGTTGGGGCTATACAGAGGGAGAGATCAGTGGGGTACGATGGACACAGCTTTTTACTGCATGTTTGGGGTGGTGATGATTCACAGTAATTATAAACAGAAGAGTAGGTAAATATCCAGTTTTTTCTAGTGTTTCCTCTGTATTTTCATTGCTCTTAAAAATCTGAGATTATGGATATTTTTGAAGTGCGTGATGCTTCAATTTATAGTTCAATTTGGTGTTCTTATCCTGGAATTCTGTGCTCACACTTTAAATAGTAACGATTTTAAGCACAAATTATATTAGTGAAGCAGTTATATCTTTTCGGTTTAAGTATCTTTAATTTTAGGAAACAACTTCTCGTGAGTAATCATAGAATCATAGAATCATAGAAAGTTTTGGGTTGGAAGGGACCCCTAGAGGTCATCTAGTCCAACCCCCCCGCAGCCAGCAGGGACACCGCTAACTAGATCAGGTTGCTCAGAGCCCTGTCCAACCTGGTCTTGAATGTTTCCGGGGATGGGGCCTCCACTACCTCTCTGGACAACCCGTTCCAGTGTTTCACCACCCCCATTGTAAAGAATTTCTTCCTTATATCTAGCCTAAACCTACCCTGTTTGAGTTTAAAACCATTACCCCTCGTCCTGTCACTGTTGTCTCTACTAAAAAGATTGTCCCCATCTTTCCTATAGGCTCCCTTTAAGTACTGAAAGGCTGCAATCAGGTCTACCCGCAGCCTTCTCTTCTCCAGGCTGAACAAGCCCAACTCTCTCAGCCTGTCCTCATAGGAGAGGTGCTCCAGCCCTCGGATCATTTTTGTAGCCCTCCTTTGGACCCGCTCCAACAGTTCCATGCCCTTCTTGTGCTGAGGGCTCCAGAGCTGAATGCAGTATTCCAGGTGAGGTCTCACCAGAGCAGAGTAGAGGGGCAGAATCACCTCTCTTGACCTGCTGGCCACGCTTCTCCTGATGCAGCCCAGGACATGGTTGGCCCTCTGGGCTGCCAGCGCACATTGCCAGCTCATGTCCAGCCTTTCATCTATATCAGCCTTTCGTCTAATCAGAAGCAGCTGTTGGTTTTGCTGCAAAATATTAATGTGTAAATGAAGAAAAGTAGTGAACATTTTCATCGATAACTTAAAAAAACAGTCAGTTTGCTGTAAGCATACCTTTGGTTTGCCTTGGCATGGTCATATATTCCTAAATTTGAATGCTGTGTTCTGAATGTGCTAGATTTTTAGCTTTGACTGTGCCTTTTCAATACACCAGAATGAGGTTTGTTGAAACTCTGCACACTAAAATTTTCTGAAGTTTTTCTTCTTGAAATAAAAGACTTCAAAGGTATTATTCTAATAATATTTCAAATTACAACTAATTTAGTTTTCTACTGTTTGTCTGTTTTGAATACGTAAAGGGTAATTTTAGTCACAAAGCTGCTGTAAGTTATTTTCTCCCTGACTTGTTTGTCCTCTAGAAGATTTACATTGAATGTACGTCTCTGGCTTAAAGTAAGCCCAATCACAGCAAGGCACTGGATGCTGAATTATATTAGGCACTACATTATGTACACCTTTCACTGACGGGGGGAGACCGTCTTGCTCGGGCAACGTATTTTACAAAGGAGGAAATGAATGCCTTCAGTTCTGATGAACAGCCCTGCTGTGTAGAGCTGTAGTGCATATCACCCTTGAAGCTACGCTAATAGATCTTTGAAAGTCTTTGTCACCTTTTTTTTAGCTTCTTTGAATCAGAGCCTATCTCATTATAAATTTTCCTTTACAGTGGTTATGCTGAAATATTTGCGATAGCAGGGGGTTTCTCTAGAATTTCAGAAGAGGGGAGATCAAATCTGTTTACTTGCTCTACTGTCAACTGACTAAAGTAGCAGCCTTCCAGCATTATCTGATAGACCTCTGGCATTTTTTCTTATCTGAGGGATTTCTAGAATTGATGATGCCACATAGCCGTTCAGATATTTAAGCATCTGAGATTTTTTGATTGGAGGTTCTCAACATAATTTCATAGTGTTTGGGATATGCCATACTATATGTGATTGAAAGGACTCTGCCTGGCTTGTGTTTGCGAACAGATAGCTGCGGCCCTGATCCGGCTCAGAGTTGCGCAGCTGGGAAGGTGTGCTGCAAAGTGTGTGCTAATTTTATTCTCCCCCAGAAAATGCATGTCTTTTTTGTCTGCCCGTTATAAGCTTTGCCCCTCACTGAGTTACTGAGGAGGGTTAAATGAGAACTCACAGGCTAAGCAAGGACTGTGGAGGAGCTTCACCTAACCCAAGAAACTCCCGAGAAAGGGAACTTTTTTTTTCATAATGATGAATTTGGTGAGTTGATTTTCTTTCCTTTAGTTTGTCTTTTTAGTTTTTCAGGGCTACATTTGAAATGTAAGCCTTAGGTGCTTGGACTTGGTATGTTCTATGTTTCTGATGGTGAGTGGAACCATGACAGCAGGTAAAGCTGAAAGTAAAAGCGTTACTGTAATTTCTTTCTTATTAACAAGTGTGTTATAGTACATTTTTGAAGAATATGGAAACGTTTCAGCTATATTTTTAGATTATTATAGGATGGTCTAGATTCCTCTCAATCCAGAAGGCCTGTTCTGCCATCTCTCCTATCCTATCTTGACCATTTAGGGATCCCAGTTTATACAATTTCTCTGCGGGCCATTCTGTTATGTCCTTTTCTTACTGACAAGTTTCCTATACAAATATAAACCGTACTGTTTTGCTTTTCTCTCCTTTTACTCCATTGTATTAAAACATAGCTTTGAAACTTTGCTGTTATTTCTGTAATCTTCACTGAGTATGCATTTGTTTGTCTACATCGTGTCCAGACCAAGGTCTATCTCAATGTGTCGTAGAACTGTTCTCATAGACGAACATGCTCCTGCATCTCAGCTCCTGAGTTTGTGGTGTTATTGTCAATAGCTTGTAATGTCCTTAATTACCAGGCACTGACTTTCTCAATCAGCCAAGATACCATTTTCTGAATAACTCCCATTCAAGTCTGCTTGGTCTTTTTAGTCTTGAACCTGTCTGGTATTGCTGGATGCAGAGTTGGAAATATTTTTCCTGCTGTCAAATAAACAAATCATTTCTCTCTCCAAGTGTATAGTTGTAAAAAAATAACAGCAGTTAACTAAGGCATCATCGCAGTCTCATGATTGCTAACATTTCAGTGAAGGATATAAACATGTGGCATATTCTAAAGTAAATACCAAAAATATTCATTTTTACTGTTGTAGACTGTCATTTTCCCAATTTCTTATTCCTTGAAACATTTATATTGAAGTCATATTCACAGGGTTTTATTCAGTATATTTTCTGTGGTTGTTAATAAATGTAAAACTGACTTGAGAGTGAAATAGAACAACCTACTTAGTACCAAAACTAAACTCAAACAGTAACTAATGCATATACAAAGTCAGTCATTGTTCATCATTGTAGTAAGCAATGTCTACAAGCAGGGATTGCAGACAAATTTTAGGTGTCCAAATCAGAAATGAGAATGAAGGAAAGATAAAGATACTTAAGCTTCTTTTCTTTGCTAAAGGTTTTAAACATCCATAGTGAAACAGCATTAGCAAAGATATTGTATGACTGCTCTAATAAAGAAAGATGATTTAAGGCTTGTAGTCATAGTGATTTTTATTTCTGAAATGAAGAGTTGTTACTTCCTCTTGCAGAAAAAAATCTAATAGCCCTTTTTTTGTCATAATGTGAAAAAACAAGGTTGTTAGAGCAAGAAATGTTGCTTTGTAGAGAACAACATAGTTAAGAGCGTGAATGAAATGGTGGTGAATAGCTGAAATATCTACTGGGGGGTGGGGGTGGAAAACCGCAACAGAAAAGCTTGCAGAAGCTTCAGAGTTTAGAAAGATTGCTGAGAGTCTCTGAGCTTTTACACGGGTGCTTTTTTGATTTCTATGTGGGTGTGTCAAAAGCGCAAATGCAGGCTTTGGGGCTTTTTTACAGCTGTCAGAAACCCCGTGTATGACTCAAATTTTGAGGGTCTGCTCTGCAAATTCAGTTGTATGGAACATACTTTATGAACCTGGAGCAAGGAGAAGTTAGACTGAGAAAGGTGCTTCTAGACGTTGGGCTGCAGAAACCTCAGCTTTCTGCCCTCCTTGTTGTGTCCTGGTGGCCATCTCAGCCCGTGCTTTTGGGGCTCAGTCCCACAGCCTGTGTGCTCCATGTTCAGGATATTAGAGTTCCTGCGGTGGTTGGAATGCAGGTAGCTGTTGTCACTCTCACTGTTGTTACGGCCTCCTTTTGCCTCGTGCTGTAATTTAAATAGTGGTTTTAGATATTATATGTATTAGGGTAAGTTTTTATATAGCGACAGGATTGCGCATGAATTATCCATGATAATTTTCTAGTCAGATTTAGACTCTGAAAAACGTTTGATGATCTTTACTAGTCTCACATATGAAGAAATCAACCTGCTGATCAAAAGCTCCCTCTGTACTTTTCTTTTTTTTATGGAGTTCCCTTTGCACTTTGAAATTCTGTAAAAGTAGCAGACAGTTGCTGATAAAGTAGTTGCTCTGAGTGACAACTGAGAATACTGTTATTTTTGCTTTTGAGGATACAGATGGGAATTATGTAAAGCATAGTTAACTGAAGCCTTCAAAAGAGATGCACATTTGGGTAGCTAATTTTGCTAGTGCTGTTTTGTTGTTGTTTCATTTTTTCAGCATCGCAGAAGGTCTGAGGACAAAAGGAGGAGCTCACGTATGCTTCATCTGTTGCTGGATCATAGTCTTCTAGAGTCTTTGATAATTTTGTTACGGGCTGACTTGGTCTTTTGAACCTTTATTCATTAATTAAATTCTGAAGGTTAGCCCTCTGAATTGGCCAGTACAGACAACAGTTTGTGGAGTAGCTCTGATACAGCATCTCAGTGCTCATCTGGTATTCGGTAGAAAACCTGGTGCTGGAGCTGCTTTTCTGAAGCTAATTTCGATCTCTTGAACATCAACTTGACGGTAGCTTTACTGCATCATTATACCATGTTAAGAAATTGATTTTTCTGGCCTGATGTAGAGAACAAAATGCTAGTAGTCGTAAAGTATCTGGTATCATTTACTAAATATTATCATTTGATTATCATCCCATGATTTTATAGAATGCATTTCTCTGGCTACATCATTAATAATTGTTAGGCTCAGTAAGAGCAATTACAGTGTAAATGGTGATGATGTTTTCCAGTATTTGTACTGTAAAATTAGCCACAGTTTCAGATATTATTCTAAACGTCATAAAAACAATGATGAAATTGCATATTTAATCAGTTTAAGCAGTCCAAAATTCACAAGCAGCAAAAAGAAATACTTTATAGTTGGTGGAAATTTAAAGTTGCAGAAACAAGGAAACAAAACTGGTAGCAGATCTTAGGTTATTTTACTGGAAAATTTTTCATATTCAATCACTTTTCCAAAGTATCTTTTAAAACATATACCAGTTATGACTGTAATTCCACAGCATTCAGAGAACTCCAAAGGGAAGTAACTGTCTTTATCAGGGTTCCTTCAGTTAATATTGGTCATCCTGACAACTTTCAGTTTTGCTTTAAGCATTATGTTATTTTTACTTTGGGATTTATAACACTTCTTTCATGAGACAGTAGATCATGGAAGGGAGAATTTGTGTGCCTCAGTGTTTTTACAGGTAACCTTTATATGCAAAACTGTCATATGTTTGAACAAAAATCTGAAAGTAAGACTATGTAAGAGCAGTGACCCAAAAAAAGTATCTTTTCCTATTTCTGTGCTAATGCACCCATAACTCTTCTAAAAATCAGAATTTCCAACAAATTAAGTTATCCTATAAATGCATTTAGTATTTTCTATTTTGACAAAGTTATATTTTGTTCTAACCACTTACAGCCAATTTAGGATCCTTTCAGTCTTTAGTGAGTGTTGAAAAGCCGTTAATTATGTTTGTGTTCAGGTATATATGTTTTAAAGAACACCAGCTCTATTTTAGTGAAGGATACTACTATAATCCTGTTGTTTGTGTTCAACTATGACAAGACAGAGTAATATTTTTCTTTTTGGTTTAGAAGGGTATATGAAATCATTTTCTTCCAGAGGATATATTAATGTTCTTGTACTCCTGCTTTTACTTGGAAAAGCATAGCTATAGTAAATGAGACCTAGGGCGCTTAGTGCTGATGTTACCGAGTTTATTGTAAAAATATCACTCTCTGTTTTATAATACTGGGTTAAAATGGGTTAAAAAAACTATTCTTTACATTTGATGAGGGAATTTAGCTTTTGGTCCTACTGTAACAACAAATCTGGAACTTATTCTGCTGAGAGTATGAAATACATTCATGTTAATTCCTTGTGTTTTGGATCAGCACGTTAAAGTATGTCAGTACATTACAGTGATCGCTTTGATAAAGTTAAAACAACCCAGCAATGCCATGGGATCTCTCATTTCTTGGTGATACAGTTTGATTTGGAACTTTGATTATCAGTTATGTTATAGTCAAGATTTCAGCCCTGAAATTTGCTTTAAAAGCAAAGAGAAATGCAAGTTTTATGAGTGTGCAGCTGTTATGACAGTTTGTTTGTTATTTGATACCCTTGTATAAATAAAATCAGAAGCTGGTTAATTGGCAGGAAACCAACTAGAGAAACCCTTTCTCTGATTCAAGTTGTAAATAATTCCTTTTCACTTATTTGGAGAGCACAATCTGATAGATAGAAAAGATTCAGCCTATTTACATTAAAACAATGTTTCTTTTCAAGTATTTTAGTAAATAAATATTATTATAATTAGAGCTACCGTAAGAAGATCCTTGCATTGATAAGGAAAAAAGAAACACCTTGTGGGCACATCATTTGCCAAGCTGACATACTGCATACAGTAGTATTAGTTGAGGCACAGATTTTGTAATAGATTCTCCCACCCCTTACCCGCCCTGCCTTGCTAAAGAGTACTGGATTTTACAGATCAGTGAGTATCTGGTCTTTATCATTCACGTGCTCTGTTGTAGTTATTATTAATGGTTATATGAACAGCAAAATAGGAAGCATATATCACCTGTCGGCCTATGTTCTGTACACCTATCTTGGGTTAAATTATAGTAGGATTGATGAAGAGAAGCCGCTAAAACGAAGGTTCCATAGGGAAGTTGTGGATTTTTTCTCTAAGGTTCAGAATCTCTGTTCAGTCTCTAAAGAAAAGTTTCAGTGTATTAGGATCATAAATTTTAAATTGGTCTTGCCAAAAAGTAGTATAAAAAATTTACCAGATCCAATAAAAGTGTATTTACCTGGTTTATACAGAAAGAGGGAGAAATATATTTTTCTGCTATAGTGTGATTCTAACAACTTTTTAGTTTAAGGGAGAAGTGTGCATTTATACTTACTATGGGTTGAAAGTAATTCATCAAGGAAATGTTCTGAATATAGTAACAGTGCCATTTGTGCTCCATCAAAAATTGGGTTTGATGTAATCAGATTTTTAGCTCTTGAAACTGATCTACTGGCTCTATTTTACTTTAAATTGTGCAGCTTAGATACTATTCCGTATCTTGAAGTAAAACTTTATGAAAAGCACAGAGTTGCATATTTAGCCTATAACGGAGAAAGAACATATAGAAAATGTAACGTGGAGTTAGGAGGTGGGTGATCAAAGCTCTGATGCACTTTTTGTCCCTCCAGTTCCTTTGGTCGTGCTGAGTTGGGATTTCAGAATATGCAATCCTTTATTTTCTGCAGATTTTTTTTTTAATCAATAATGCCATCAGATTTGATAGGACAATCTTGTGAATGGAAGTTTGAAATAAATACACCACTCTTTTTTCCTGGGTCAACATATCTCCTACTTTATTAATTAATAACTGGAACATTCAGACTTGATATCAAGTGTCAAATAGTTCAAGTTTACTACCAGAAATATGGAGGATTCTCCTCAGGACTGTGATGCATGTTGGTAGGAATTCTAACATTTGAGAGAGACACCTCTCTAAAGCGTTTTAAACACGGTGTACTTACTCACTTTTTCACTGGTGAAGGGAAGAACTGTTGACATCCAATCAAATTTTGATTAGCAAATTAAAACCAAACAAAAGGATGTGTTTTTCCATATAATACATAATTATACTGTGGAATTGCCATGGAATATTTCAGAGGCCAGAAGTATGGGGAGTTTCAAAACCAGAATGGGGCAGTTCATAAGATAAAAATCTCGTGGCTATTAAATGGCCTGAAAAGAGCTGCTAGCTCAGAGTGCACCCCAGCTGCTGGTTTTCAGAACCTCGTTACCATCCATCAGGCTTGATACGCAGCGTTCTGAGGTAGAACAGAACTGATGGGGGTACACACGTTGTGTATACAAAGCACAGTTTGTGTGCAAGACATTATACACCTCGCTAAGCTTTTGCTACAGACTCCTTTCTGACTGTCTCACTCCTTTATTGCTCCATTCCTAGGTCTCCGATTGAGACCTTCAGAAGTCAGAGAACCAGCTTAGCAATCAGTGCCCCAGAGAATGTGGGCGCTTCAGTGCGACACAAGGTTTTAAGGTAGATGAACTTCTTATCTTACCCAGCGTGGCAGAGAGCCTGCAGCTTAAAACTGAAGGCTCAGTTGGTGTGTTGAAGTAGAAAAGCCTTGTGTTTAGGTATGAGGGAAAATGAAAGCCCTAAAGGTTCATTTGAGGTTTAATTCCTGTACAGCTGCTAAAATTCATAGTATGATGCTTGATGCTTCATTCCTGCTGGATTTTTGCTGTGGAATAGATGACTTAACCTGTCTAGCGAGTGAGAAATTGCAGATTATGAGACTAATAAAGATAATAACCTCAGAAAAATTGCATTTAGATGGCTAGGTTGTTCCTTTCATTTCTCGACTAGTTTAAGAAAAGGAGGAAGAAACTGATTTTCTTATTTTTTGACAGATCCAAATCCATTTATAGGTTAACTCTTTGTTACACTGACCTGTTGCCTTGAGATTGGTTTGGCACTTCTCTCTTCCAAATGCCGTAGATCATTTTATGGACATCTGTGGGGGGAAAAAAAATGGCCAGTCTGTATGTGCAGTGAAATCAGTTTTAAAACAAATACAGTAGCTATTGTATTTCAGTTGCATACTGAAATATCTTCACATACTATACACTATTATGCGGAGAGATTATCTGCACTGCAATTTAAAAAACCCATTGAATCGTTAGACATTAAAAAGTATTTATTGCAACTAAGTAATCAATGTTCCTTGTTTAAAAAGAAGGTTAACTCCTTGGTGCACATTAATCCATACACAAACCCACAAAATCTGTGGTCACAATTTTGGGGGTGCTGATGGTGAAGGGGCCTTGCGAGCTTGTTTTGTTTACTTTCCTTTTGCTGCTGGGTGGTGTGTCTCTTGACCTGTGCTGAGACAGAGCCATCGTTCCTGCGAAGAGATGCCAGGGACGTTTGTTCTCAGTGAACCTGTTCTTAGCACCTCAGAGCTGATAGAGGCCGAAGCATCTATCTGGGGAAAAACATAGCCAAGAAAAAGCAGGAGGGACAATACAGCATCTGTGTACTTACTTCAGAAGTACATGTATGTTAATACTGAGACACATCAAAAGTAAACACTTTAAATTCCAGCACACTCATGCTGGAGAAGAGCGCATACTGGGGATATTGGGTGCTGGTCACTTCTGAGCAGTAACACATCCACGCCACTGACATTTGTCTCTGCTTGTTTTCCTTAGCAGGCTCCACTTAGGGCTGTCTTATCTGCTTTGTATGTGTGCTGTGAATGTTACTCAGCAGCCTTCCAGGGCTCTTACTTCACTAATATCATTTTAACTGTGAGGTTCCTAGAAAGATTTGGAAAAGAAACAGGTTCTGATGTCTTCATCACAGTATAGCTTGGCAGATATTTCAGAGGAAACTGGTCACATATACCCTACACTGGGCACAGAAGGAGGAAAATAGATCCCATCTCGGTCACTTTCTTCTTGCCAACAATAACAAAACAGTCTGACTGTTGGTGGAGAAGAAACTAACTCAAAGCTGTGGGCATTCTAAGCCATAAAATCTTGCCGTTGAGGCTGCAGTTAAATTCTTTATTTCCCTTGGATGTTAAGGCAATAGCTGTAGTCATCAGAGCTTCTTTTGAATTTGCTCATGACAAGAACAGTCCTTTGGATACAGTCCTCACTCATGTCTTTGTTACCAGGTTCTTGTTAGCGTAATGACGTAGAGGTGTGCCAGGAAGTTGAAAGAAAGTTTCCGTATATAAAGCACCAAATAATTTGTGACCTCAGTACTTGTCACACTTGTGAATAGAAGCTGAGAAATAATAAATTTCTGATTGTAATGGGTTTACCCCAGTAGGCAGCTAAGCACCACCCAGCTACTTGCTCGCTCCCCCCCAGCAACATGGGGGAGAGAATCGGAAGGGTAGAAATGAGAATGCTTGCAGGTTGAGATTGTTTTGGTTTGGCCTGGATAAATACCAGGTGCTCACTAAAACCGCTCTATCACTCCCCCTCCTCAGCTGGACAGGGGAGAGGAAATACGATGAAAGGCTCGAGGGTTGAGATAAGGACAGGTAGAGACCACTCGTCAGTTACCGTCACAGACAAAACAGGCTGAACTTGGGGAGAAAAGGAAAGTTTGATTTATCACCAACCAAATCAGAGTAGGATAATGCGACATAAAACTAGATCTTAAAACACTTTCCCCCCACCCGTCCCTTCTTACCAGGCTCAACTTCACCCACATTTCTCTACCTCCTCCCCCTGAGCGGTGCAAAGGGATGGGGAATGGGGGTTATGGTCAGTTCATCACAAGTTGTCTCTGCCACTCCTTGTCCATCAGAGGGAGGACTCCTCACACTCTTCCCCTACTCCAGCATGAGGTCCCTCTCATGGGAGACAGTTCTCCACAAACTTCTCCAACTTGAGTCCTTCCCATGGGCTGCAGCTCTGCATGAACTGCCCCAGTGTGGGTCCTTCCCATGGGGTGCAGTCCTTCAGGAACAGACTGCTCTGGCGTGGGTCCCCCATGGGGTCACAAGCCCTGCCAGCAAACCTGCCCTGGCGTGGGCTCCTCTCTCCACGGGTCTGCAGGTCCTGGCAGGAGCCTGCTCCAGTGTGGGCTCCCCACAAGGTCACAGCTTCCTTCAGGCATCCCCCTGCTACAGAGTGGGGTCCCTTCCATGGGCTACAGGTGGAGCTCTGCTCTGCTGTGGACCTGTATGGGCTGCAGGAGGACAGCCTGCCTCACCATGGTCTTCATCACGAGCTGCAAGGGAAAACTCTCTGCTCCGGCATCTCGAGCACCTCCTCCCGCTCCTTGTTCACTGACCCTGGTGTCTGCAGAGTTGTTTCTCTCACATCATCTCACTCTTCTCTCTTGACTGCTGTTTCACTGCAGTTTTTTTCCCCTTCTTAACTATGTTATCCCGGAGGCACTACCACCGTCGCTGATTGGCTTGGCCTTGGCCAGCGGTGGGTCCATCTTAGAGCCAGCTGGCACTGGCTTTATCAGACAGGGGGGAAGCTTCTTGCAGCTTCTCTCAGAGGCCACCCCTATAGTCCCCCTGGTACTGAAACCTTGCCATGCAAACTCGTAACAAGATAAAGATGGTTTAACAGGTAAAGCAAAAGTTGCATGAGCCAGCAAAGCAAAATAAGGAATTCATTCCCTGCTTCCAATCAGCAGGCAGATGTTTCACCATTGCCCGGAAAGCTGGGCTTCATCGCATGCAATGTTTACTTGGGAAGACAAACGCCGTAACTCCCAATGTCTTCGATTCCTCCTTCTCTCTCCAGCTTCTGTTGCTGAGCACGACATCAGCCAGTGTGGAACATCCCTTTGGTCGGTCGGGGTCGGCTGTCCCGGCCGTGTCCCCTCCCAGCTTCTCGTACACGCCAGCCCACGCGCTGGTGGGGCGGCCAGACACACAGAAAAGGCCCTGAGGCTGTGTGAGCACTGCTCAGCGAGAAATGAGAAAATGGTGAGCTGTCAGCAGTGGTTTGGGCACAAATCCAAAGCACAGCATCATACCAGCTACTATGAAGAAAACTTTATCTCAGCAAAAACCAATTATCATCATCACCAATTTATTATGAATGTAACTGGTTTTACTGCTTGGCAATAGACACATTTTATGAATATATATTAAAAGCATAAAATTCATCCTTTTGTGACTCAATCAAAAGTTTAGCGTAATGGCAAAGAAAAAAATACTTATTCACAGAGCCTTAATTTTCATGGGCAGCTGCTTCCTTAGTACTGCAGCCATCATACACCTTCTTTCGTTGTTTCTTTCCCATCACTCTAAGCTTGAAAATTTGCTATCTCAGTTAAAATTTATGTTTACTTTTTATGAATATGTAGCTGTAAAATGACAGAACTCTGTTCAAAACTTCAACACAAATCCTCTTCAGTCTTGAAGTAAGTTATTTTTGTAAACAGTGGACTTAACTGAAATAGTTTTATTACAGCTTGGTGCCCTGTGTCCTCACAGTCCCCACTCACAAAACATGGGCCCCTTCCCTTCTACCTGGACTTCGCGTAAGGAGCCCTCCCCATCTCAGCATCCTCAGCTCTCTGTGAGGTCTTTTACCAGCTGGTGCAGTGGCTGGTATTGCAAGTAATGTTTGGTCTTTTCCTTTACTCAACCACTAACTGAAGAAAAATACAGGAACATAAGAACTGTTGGGGCTTTTGTTTCCCTGTCAAATGTGGCTGAACTTGATAAATACATTCTAAAGATGTTGAGGTACTTGAGGCACAAAGTAATTTTATGTATTTCTTTGCTTTAGGAAACTAGGCTAAAAAAGATAATTTTCTCCAGGAATACAGTTGTCCCCTGATTCTGATGATAATTTGAAAACATGAACTGTCAAATAAGATTACTATCGATAAAAGTTGAATCTGCACTTTGGGTATATATTGCCAGTTGTCATCTTACCCAGCTTACCTAGTGCGTAGCCTGTGTTCAAACCACACTGGCAGCTTTATTGACAGCTCTTATTTTGAATTTGTCAGGAATGTAGATTGGTCATCTAGTGGAAAAAGAATTCTTGGTCACGAGCTGGCGGTTCTCATTGAGAGGGCTTTAAACTAGGTTCGAAGGGGGAAGGGGATATTGCCCAGCTCACTAGGGATGAGCCTAGGCTTGGCGTGCCAAGGCCAGGGGTGAGGTTGACAGCCCAGCTCAAGGGTGTCTATACCAACGCACGTAGCATGGGCAATAAACAGGAGGAGCCGGAAGCCATTATACAGCAGGACAGCTACGACTTGGTCGCAATCACAGAAACATGGTGGGACAATTTGCATGACTGGCATGCTGTCTTGGATGGCTACAGACTCTTTAGAAAAGATAGGCCAACAAGGAGAGGTGGGGGAGTTGCTCTATATGTGAGGGAGCAACTGGAATGCATTGAGTTTGGCCTGGGGGCAGATGAAGAAGGAGTTGAGAGCTTGTGGGTTAGAATTAAGGGACAGCCTCATATGGGTGATGTTATTGTGGGTGTGTACTACAGGCCACCTGACCAGGAGGAGGAAGTTGATGAGGCCTTCTACAAGCAGCTGCAAGTAGCCTCACAGTCACAGGCCCTGGTTCTCATGGGGGACTTGAACCACCCTGACATCAGCTGGGAAGACCATACAGCTAGGCAGGCGCAATCCAGGAGGTTCCTGCAGAGCATCGATGATAACTTTCTGATGCAAGTGGTGAAGGAACCAACAAGGAAAGGCACTCTGCTGGACCTTGTATTAACAAACAAGAAGGGACTGGTGGAGGATGTGAAGGCTGGAGGTAGAATTGGCTGCAGTGACCATGAAATGGTGGAGTTCAGGATCCTGCGTGGAGGAAGCAGGTAGGATCAAAACCTTGGACCTCAGGAAGGCTAACTTTGGCCTCTTCAAGGAGCTACTGGGAGGAATATCGTGGGCCAGGGCTCTCGAAGGCAGGGGGGTCCAAGAGTGCTGGTCGCTCTTTAAACAGCACTTCTTCCATGCTCAGGAGCGGTGCATCCCCCTCAGCAAGAAATCTAGAAGAGGAGGCAGGAGACCAGCATGGTTGAACAAGCAGCTTCTAGCGGAGCTCAGGTGGAAGAGAAAGGTCCATGGAATGTGGAAAGAGGGACAGGCCACTTGGGAAGAGTACAGGAATGTGGTCAGAGCATGCAGGGATGCAACGAGGAAGGCCAAGGCCCACCTGGAATTGAATCTGGCAAGGGATGTCAAAAACAACAAGAAGGGCTTCTTCAAGTACATCAATAGCAAACGAAAGACTAGGGACAATGTGGGGCCACTGCTGAATGAGGCGGGTGTCCTGGTGACAGAGGATGCAGAGAAGGCAGAGCTACTGAATGCCTTCTTTGCTTCAGTCTTCAGTGCCAAGGCAGGCCCTCAGGAATCCCAGGCCCTGGAGGTAAGAGAAGAAGCCCACAGAGAGGGTGACTTTCCCTTGGTCGAGGAGGACTGCGTGAAGGATATCGCTTAAGCAATCTGGATCCCACAAATCCATGGGTCCTGATGGAATGCACCCATGGGTGCTGAGAGAGCTGGCGGATGTCATTGCTGAGCCACTCTCCATCATCTTTGAGAGGTCCTGGAGGACAGGAGAGGTGCCCAAGGACTGGAGAAAGGCCAGTGTCACTCCAATCTTCAAAAAGGGCAAGAAGGAGGACCCAGGGTGGATTCACCAAGGGGAAATCATGCCTGACCAATCTAATAGCTTTCTACGATGGCATGACCGGCTAGGTAGATGAGGGGAGAGCCGTGGATGTTTTCTACCTTGACTTCAGCAAGGCTTTCGACACTGTCTTTCATAACATCCTCCTAGGGAAGCTCAGGAAGTGTGGGCTGGATGAGTGGTCAGTGAGGTGGATTGAGAACTGGCTGAATGGCAGAACTCAGAGGGTTGTCATCAGTGGCGCCGAGTCTAGTTGGAGGCCTGTAACTAGTGGTGTCCCCCAGGGGTCAGTACTGGACCCAGTCTTGTTTGACTTCTTCATCAGCGACCTGGATGAAGAGTTAGAATGTACCCTCAGCAAGTTTTCTGATGACACAAAACTGGGAGGAGTGGTAGATACACCGGCAGGCTGTGCTGCCATTCAGCGAGACCTGGACAGGCTGGAGAGTTGGGCAGAGAGTAACCTGATGAGGTTCAACAAGGGCAAGTGCAGGGTCCTGCACCTGGAGAGGAACAACCCCATGCACCAGTACAGGCTTGGGGCTGACCTGGTGGAGTGCAGCTCTGTGGAGAGGGACCTGGGTGTCCTGGTGGACGACAGGTTAACCATGAGCCAGCAGTGTGCCCTGGCTGCCAAGAAGGCCAATGGGATCCTGGGGTGCATCAAGAGGAGTGTGGCCAGCAGGTGGAGGTTCTCCTTCCCCTCTACACTGCCCTGGTGAGGCCCCATCAGGAGTACTGTGTCCAGTTCTGGGCTCCCCAGTTCAAGAAAGATGAGGAGCTCCTGGAGAGAGTCCAGCGGAGGGCTACGAGGATGGTGAGGGGACTGGAGCATCTCTCCTACGAGGAGAGGCTGAGGGAGCTGGGCTTGTTCAGCCTGAAGAAGAGAAGGCTGAGAGGGGACCTAATATATGCTTATCAATATCTGCAGGGTGGGTGTCAGGAGGATGGGGTCAAACTCTTTTCAGTGGTGCCCAGTGACAGGACAAGGGGCAAGGGGCACAAACTGAAGCAGAAGAAGTTCCATCTGAACATGAGGAAGGACTTTTTCACTCTGAGGGTGATGGAGCCCTGGCACAGGCTGCCCAGGGAGGCTGTGGAGTCTCCTTCTCTGGAGATATTCAAGACCCGCCTGGACAAGGTCCTGTGCAGCCTGCTGTAGGTGACCCTGCTTCGGCAGGAGGGTTGGACTAGATGACCCACAGAGGTCCCTTCCAACCCCGAACATTCTGTGATTCTGTGATCTTGGTGACTTAAAACATACTGATATTTCTATGGCTGTTGATCTACTTAACACCCAAGGGGACGTTATTAGATACCTAGCACTTTAGAGTTTAAAAATTCAGTTTTAACACTTTAAAACTTACAGTTTTGAAGATTCTTGTGGTGGTGGTGGTGAACCTGACTTTTCTCCTGAATTGACACTTTTTTCCCAAATCAGTTAAAAATGAAATATAATTAGGTTTTTAAAGGATTCTTTAGAAAATTACACACAAAGTAGAAAATGGAATTTGCATATATTTTCCTACTTTGCATCTGAAACTGGAGATGGATTCAGATGCAACTGTTTTTTGTTTTGAATTGACCATGGCAACTTTCAGCCTTTGAAAATAGAGGGTCCTATAGAAAAGGAGCTTCAGATTTGACCTGCAGGTCAAAATGAAGTTTCATATATAAAACTTAAATGTTTTCATGCTGTTCAAATGAATAACTTTACCTACTTCATATTTGTATTGCCATCTTTGAAAATGAAATATTTACTAGCCCCCCAAATGAAGTCTTAAGGTGATATTTTTCTAGGCTTCAATACGAATTCCGACACAGTTAGATACTTCTACGTGATAGATTCATGTCTTAAAATTATATTCATCTTTCCTGAATATGCTACTTTTTTTTTTTTTGTTGTTGGTTTGTGTGGTTGTGATGATCAAAGGACATAGACAGAAGATTTACATGCAGGTAGTTTTGCATCATTGGAGTAAGGAAAACGTGTGTTTGGAGATGCTAGAGGAGATGAGGCACACAAGGCCTTGCTTTCTTTGCTGTGGAGAGGCTTGTCTTTGCATCTCCAAGTATTTAGAGTGTTTTTAAGAAAAGGGTAACTCATAAAGGTGAGAGAATGAAGAGAAGTGGGAAAGTTTCATATACTCCAGCCTGTAAAGCTTTATCAGCAAGCAGTACCTATTCCTTCAAACTGGCTTTTATTAATGACAAAAATCAAGGGTTTTTTTGAAAAAAAGTTTGCGGCTCTTGATAGCCTTGAAAATTGTAAATGAACATAAACAAAACAATAGAATTAAGAGAAAGAAGAGATGGGGTATCCACTTCCACAGCCGGATGGTGGGTGCATGTGTGGGAGGGCACACACAAGAGTTCCTTCAAATCTACATTAAAGATACAACAGTATTTTTACAAGCAGTCATTCTTTATTATAAAATGTGTCAGTTCAGTTTCCAAGAGTCTTGTAAACCTTCCTCTTAAAGTCTGTCGTCTTTTAGCTAGAAACAAGATGAGTAAGCTCCCCAAAGTGTTGAGAAACTTGATTTTAAACCCCTGATCAGATGGATTTCCTTTTTGACTCTAGACAAACACCCGGAGGCTGCCCTGAGGCCACAGAAGAAGGTGCAGACGACCCAGTCTGCTCCTGGTTTGTGCTTGTAGCTTGTAGGCACAAGCCTCTGTTGGTCCAGAAATGTTAGTAAATAGAGATGAAAATATTGCTTTCACAAATAGAGCTCTTTTCTTACATCTTTCTCATTGCAATTGTTGAAGCCATTAAAATCCTGGAGTTGGTTTCTGAACTTCATTTGGATGAGGCTTCTGCATGAGTCCTTCAGTTGCTGGGGGCAAACTTAGTAAAGACTTGAATGTTACATTCTAAAGGTTTCATTTTTCATTTATTTTCTTCTTCAGTAAGTATTACTGTGCTTAATTTGTTCTCTGGGATGGATAAAACAGAACTGATATGAAATTCATATGAATTCTTCTGCTGGCAGCCTGTTTGTTAGCAGTAATAATGAAATATAATGGCTAATGGATAGTGAAAAAGATGAAGTATTTTCCTCAGTAATTCAGGACTTTGATATATTTAAGCACTTAATAAAAATATCCAGAAAAATCAATAACCTAGAATTTGACTGTGTACTTTTAAATTTTAAATATATATATATTCCTTTTTTTTGTTTAACATCATTTTATCTTTATATATGCTACAGTCATGAAAAGGAATCCATTTCACTTTTAAAAAATTTTACACCAGAAAAAATTCCGCAAACCTTTTACTTCTAAATTTACAACCTTTTAGTGAAATTGGAAACCAGTGCTGTGAAGAAGAGACATAATTTGTGCTAGCAGCTGTTGCGATGCCAAGAATGTGTGTAACATACCTGACCATCCTGGTCAGTGCAATAGATTGCTCTCTCATAGGGAAGTTGAGGAAGATATTGCAAGGTTAGATGCTTCCACCTACTGACCATTCGTGATACTACAGAAAAAAGCAATCGAGGGAATACTTTAATAACTTCCAGAGTCTTTGCTCTTTCTGATACAGGCCATGGGAGTAGTGTGTGTACATACGAATTCTGTTTGCCTTTCATATTTCATTACTTTCACATGAAAAGAAGAAAAAAAAGTGTGAAATTGAAAGAATTTTTCTAAACTTTCTTAGCCCATACAGTTTACTTGTTTAGTTTGTTTTGTTTCTGGTATTCTGTGTTACAACGATAGGGAAGCAGAGGAAATTGATTTTGGATAGCTGGGAAATATCACACTGAAAAATGTATGATAAAGTACATAGCCATGTACAGGTGTTAGTTACGGTACCATCACTAATGGCTGCTTGAGGATATTGAGTTCACTCTTTCTATTTGCAATTTAAGAAATAAAATTAAACATACATTTATAGAAGCTATGTGAAATAAAGTGTGTGGAGGTTTCTACTGCATCCTAAAGGTAAGATGTCATGTAGCATCATGCTACCACCAATGATCACTTCTACTTTCTAGAGCTGTTCTTTTACTTCAGTAGCATTTGTATAATGCTAATATCAGCTGAAAGTGGTTGATGTGTTTTCCAAGGGCCTAGCATATTAAACTTTAAAATCCCTGAAACATGTGCATGATCAAGCAGAGTGCAGTGGCTTGAGGAAAGCGAGCCTTCATGGAGATGAAATGGAGATCATATCTGATGTATTCTATACTAAGCGCTTGCAGTAGATCTTGCTGTCGAGTTATCTAAATCATTAGTTGTCTCCAAACTAGCACTGAAATAATTGTACCTCGTGGTCCTGCTTTTCTGTCTGGAAAGCCATAGTACTCAATACAACTGTATATTTAATACCAGATGGTGACTAAGGTAACTAAATTTCGGTAGGAACATTGAAAGGCTATCTTTCAGACCTGTATGCCTGCAAACACAGAGGTGGGCATAATTTCACCATCTCAATTAAGGCAGTTGGATTGTTAAATATCTTTGGCAGGGTCCCTTATGGCACTTTGTTCAACTCTTAAGAATTGTGTTTCTCCTGTGTTGCTCCTGATGTTCTGCATAAAAACTTGCTTTGTTTCCTTGTTGCTGCTACCCACTATAACAGACAAAAAAAGGCAATTTTCTTCTGTGCTGCCATATAAGAAATCGAGCTCTTGATATGTTTATTTAATTATAATTTAATTGGCTGTAATGCTGTGACACCTAGAGGAAAAAAAAAAAGAATTATGCTGGTTTGAAGCTGAAATGGATGAAAGGGTTTTCTACCTTAGTGGCACAGAGTATGTCTATAATTCATTCTTTCCATCTTTCCCATGGAACATCCTGTGAAGAATTCTATCATTATATAATTTGTCTAAAATAATAATTCTTCAGGATTAACAGATTTTGCTTGTTTTTAACTTCTTTTTTGTGATGTAACAACGTTAAAGAAAGGGCCTGATGCATTGTTCAGGTCTATAGGACTTTACACTTGCTTTACACCAATGGTACTTCTGAATTTCAAATAATTCAGGCAGTTGGGACATTTGCGATACACACACTAAAATGACAGCGCTTTCTCATCTTGCACTTACAGACAGTAGCACAGATGTCTCCCAGAGAAGAACATTCTAATTTCTTCCCTTCTTGCTCTAAGCTTGACAAATGATTGATTTTGATTTTTTTTTTAAAGCTGAATTTCTGTGTACATTTTTTCTTTGAAAGAGCTGTATCTGTCTAGGATGTAGATGGTGCATACTCAAGTATTTATATTTAAACATATATTTGATTAAGCCAGTAACTTCACTGGTTTAAAGAATTTTAACACTAATTGTTGCAGAAAAACTGGTTGGTTTTGCTTGGGCAATTAAAGGTTGAGATAGGCATGCACCTCCAGAACATGAAATACCATTGTCACTTGAGGATAAATTCTGTCTGAGTTCAGTTACAGTTGGTAACAAGGTAGCTGACTGCTTTTCTTCCAAAAAGACTTCTTGGTAGGCTTCCTACAGTCGTCATATGCACAACAAGCAACTCCTGTAATTCTTTCTGCAGAAGTGGCTACTATTGTTTTTAAATATAAACCTGTTGCAAATTACAGTTTATTATTCAGATAATAAATTAGCAAATTATTGATTTTAGAAGAGAGCCATTGATTGTCTCCTATTATTCCTTCTTCACCCAGTACACGTATTTTTTCTGTTCAAACTTTTAACTGTTTCCTACTGATTTAACCCCTTTGAACTAAGGATTTTTGAATTCTACTGTAGTCTTTCTTTAGGTAACCTGTCAGTATCCTTAGTTATACTTTATTAGAGTACATGCATTTGTGAGAGTTTCGTCTATTGGTAAAGAAAAATCCTGTTCAGGAAGTCAGGCTTTGCATGGTGCAACATGTTAAATGGTTGTTACAGTCCAGGTTGCTATCTGATAGTGTACCCAAAGCAAGTTTGTAAAAAATTATTCAGGCAGTATTTTAAAATTAATATTTGGAATATTTAGAAATAATAAAATAACAGTGAATCCTGAGGGTTTTTTTTTCTTGTCTGTGTGCAGAAGTCCGAATTCCGGTCTCTGCTCTTGAAGACATATAGCTATTCCTTCACCCAAATCTGACTTCACATCATTTCAAATATAAGCCAATACCACTCTTCCTTACTAGCTTCAGTATCCATTGATATTGAAACCTTACATATGTAGTTTTCATTGCTGCTGGTGCGGCGGTTAATTTGTAGAATTCACTTTCCATATCAGTACATAGAAAACCAAACACTACAAATGAAATGATTGTGTAAAGGTCAAGGATAAAACACAGACTAGAAACTATGTCATTTGATTTTCAGCTGGTATCAGTTAAGTTCCAGGTTTAATTCCTGATTGCAGCATGGAGAGTCTCAGCTGGGCTGGCCTCAACGGCTTTCAGCTGGGCTGCATGCTCTATCTGTAGCCTCTCCCTTGCTGGTTGCAGACAACCCTGAAAGACAAACTGTGCTGGGAGGAAGATGGTTTTTGTTTTGCCCAGGTAAAACTGCCTTTTTAATTTGCATTGACCAATGAATGCTTAGAAATTTAGGTTTCTTTAAAATTGTTTTTAATGGGAAAGGACAGTGGCAAGATAGCAAACTGAAATCTTCTGTGGAGAGCAGAAGGCATCAGAGCACTGTCAGGTTTTGAATGAGGTATATTTGTGATACCGAGAGTTTGTAATAGCTATGACTAGAATCTGATAGGAACTACTTTACTCTGTGTTCAGTTAATTTAGGTCAGTATGTGAGGTAGAGTCACCTTTGTCCTTGGTAATATGAAAAGGCATGATTCATTTTTTATTAACCAATAAATATGTTAAAGAACATTCTATTATTTCCAAAAGGTGACTTAGGACATAGCTAGCACATGAAGAGCACTGGCATTGATGGAGTTTTAATTCATTCTTCTGAGGCAGAAAGCTTTTAGAAAGCTAAGCTTTTTTCCTCACGAGAAAAACCTGAATGTAAATACAGAAACACGCTCAGGAAGGCAGCCTGTAGGCAGAGATAGTATTTCTTTATCTGCCAAATGGGAGGAGAGACATGGCGAGAGCCTGGCTGGCTGGCAGTGAGTCACACCTGAAAGAAAATTTTTGAGTGTTACATTTGGCAGAGTACAGTCTTGTTCCTCATGAAAAGGATTTTGAATATAAAGAGTGTTTGAGATGCTGAATCATATATGAAACTAATTAGAATAACAAGGATTTTTATTGTTGGGAATACGCTGCTAAAGAAGTGACAGAGAACTTGATACGCCTCATGAATACATCTTTAATATGTCTTGCTGTGAATGAAAGTATTTTTATCAGGAATCCTCAATTCCTCTTACTTGATTGAATGATTTCATTTTTTAAATCTTTTATGGGTATATGGCTTAGGTAAGAAGCCTTTGGCACCGAAATAGTACCAGTCCTTCGTTATAGATGAGTAGGCATGGTGTTGAAGAAACATGACTTCTTTATTTATTATTTGTTTCCATTTTTAACAGGAACTGCTGTTGGCTATCAGCCTTAAATTTGTAATTTGGGCTTTATGTAGCAAGTAACTCTAGCCAATAATGTAAAATCTGATGAGAGTAGTTCTAGCTTCAGTGAGAGGTTGAGGAAGGAAATACTTTTAAAAAAAAATTGTCCCTCATCCATATGCCAAATTTTTTCCCATAGAAATCTCTAAAGTTGCAGTATGTAAGCAAAATTAGCTTCCAAGAATAGCCTCACTAGAAAAGTAAATCTGAAGACAAAAGAAAAATCATCATAGGTCACTTGTTTGCAGTTTAAGGACTTGAACTATATTTGGCTTATTCAGTTTCCAATAGTAATATGTTGTGCAAAGGGATAATATGAAAAAAAGAATGCCTTTCAGACTAAAATTTTTGTGATAATGATGATTTGTGCATGTTGTCAGATCAACTGGCAAAAATCCGAAGGTTCAGTGAGACTCAAAATAGCTTAGGAATAGAAGGAACATGTGTTGGGTGCCATTAGGTTTAAGATTATTTGTTTGACTCCTGAAGGAAACATAAGTCCAAGATATTTATGTCTGTGTGTATGCATACATAAACACATACACATGCATATAGACGTATTTATATTAAGTAGATGCTTGATTATTCTTGGAGGTTACTGTGAGATTCAGACACAAATATATTCAACATGTCAAGTCCTAGTTAGCATTCTTGACAACAGGCAGAAGTTTGAGCAGCTGTTTCCACTTAACCTTACCTATATATTTTTCAAGCTACCATCGGTAATTTAAAGAAAAAAAACTTTAAAAAGTGAGCAGGCAATTATATTTTCACCAGGATGCAAATGGAAAAGCAACATATACTATAAAGCAGAGATCATATTTTTATCTTATGAGCTAGCTACACTATACTGAAATAGGATTGTTTTTTTACGATGTTTCAATCCTGTCTTTAAGTTTATGCTTGTAATTTCGAGTTTAATAAACCTTACTCAAAGCCGTACCACTAAACTCTGTACGTTTAAATATAGTAGATATACATAAAATACCAGTTTAGTAAAGTGTAGTAGGTGGAGAAACCCACTTTTCAGACTTTGATGCCCTTTCTCATCCTGCGTTCCTCCCGCAGCCCTGGTCAGCATGCTCTGTGACATTGTCTGCTCTGTTTGTCTTTGCAGGATACTAAAGCCGAGTGCAGTTCCGGTGTAGAAACTGAGGACAGAAAAGTAAGTGGCTGCTTCTAATGTAGTTTGTCAGGCAACTCTAGGAAGCGGGCCTTTTTTGTTTGGTTGATTTTTTAATTTCAATCAAAAAATATGAACCTGTTTTATGGTATTTTATGTGTATGTTTTATACAGTTTTCCAACAACAATTTTTCCAATGTTTTATTTTAACTTCAATGGGGACAAAATAATCTTACTCTATTGAATATACTTCTGTTAGAAATTTTGAATAACATCTTGTTTAGAAGGGAATTGAAATCTTAATTTCATTAAGCTGTGAATAGTTTAAAAGGCAATTGCACAGCCTGTTCTTAATTGCCATTAGTAACAAAATTATTGTGTCATGTCTTTCATGATAATGTTGGTATACTATGTTAAATATTTACAAAATGGCAAGGTAAGGACTGCTTTTTTTTTCCCTTTCTAAGCAGTATCTTTGATACAGGTTTAATTTTCTTTCTAAATGGTTGATATTTTAAAAAACTTTTTCTAATATTATTTCCAGTTTTATTTTCTGTGAAGGAGTATGAAATATGTTTTCAGTTGTGTTCTTCACCTTACTAGTTGTTTTTTTTTTAACAGTACATTTTGGCAGGTATGTTTGAATAGACTTGAGTAGAGTTACATTTTTAGAAGGCATTTTGAAATTGAAGTACTATAGATTTCCGCTCTAAAATGAGCAATGCAGAAAGCTGCCTTCTAGCACTAACAGTATCATACTCTCAGTTTATGTTTTGAAACGGTACGTTGTTCTGCTTAATTTAGCATTTGTTTAACTGGGCTATAATGTGTGATATCAATGTTCTATTACTCAGCTTTCCAAAAAATTTGTCGTCGTTGTTAACTTCTTTTGGCTACTGCATCTTCCTATGAGCGTTCAGCAGCTCCTCCTTTTTTTAAAAATAGTTGATGAGTGCTTTTTGCTATAAAAATAAGTTTTTATTAAAAAGCATTATCTGAGAAGCACTTTAGTTGTTCGTGATAGCTCAAATTTTATAAAACAGGTCATACAAGTCTGATTAAGATGCTGTTGAAGTTAGTGCAGGAAAGCACAATTCATTTGCGTTGTTGAGATATGTGATAAAGGTTCATCGTAATTTCAGTGACTTTCAACATTTTCAGGAATGAAGTGAGGGAATTATTTTGAACTATGCAGAAAGATATTAAGAATTCAATTAAGATGCTGAACTGTGAATGTAACTAGAAGAGACAGTATGTTATATCTCAGATACCAAGCAGCTGTCGCTACTCTTCGATTATTGAAGTCGTGTATATAAAGACAATGAATTTCTTGCATTTAAGTCCACGCTGAATGTTTTACTCTGATGTGTATCAGTATAATGGAGCTAGCTTATTGCAGGACAACTACAAGGACGGTGTGCAAATAAAGGAGAATTATTTTTTTTGCAGTTTTTGCTTTATCACAGGGCTCAGAAATACTGTTATGATGTGTTTAACAATGTTTTATATTAGTAAAGGACTACAAAATCTATGTCAATAGGAACAGTAACTTTGCTGTGTGGTTTTCAGAGTTAAAACATAACCATTTATGTTCCTGTGCATTAAATTTAAGGAATTATCCTTGTCATTTACACTCCTAATGCTGTTTCAGTTCACTGGAATGTTTAGGGGTTTTTTGTTACCTTTAAAAGCATTTTAACAAACCAAAGCATTTTTGCTTTGCTGCTTTTTTCTGTTACTGACTTTATGCCCCTCCATAAGCCCTGTTCTCCTGTGTTAATATCTTCTGGTTTAGTTTTTTGTAAATTCTCCTGCTTCCTTTTCTGGGCTGCATTGTTTGAACCAGTCACCAAACGTGTGCAGTTCCTTCCATTTTTTTCTCAAGCACTTGGAGACACATAGTTATCTGAGTCAAAATTAATGTGGTTAATTTTGTGAGTACAGTAAAAAACTAACTATGAAACAAAGGCTTCACATGGAAGTATATGAAATTTAAAATTTTTAAATTGTCAGAAATAAATATCAATCAAGATTTCAAGTATTTTCTCACTAAAGAGAGTGAGCTAAGCTTTTAAAAATATATTTCTACTCAAATCTTAAAATTTGGAGCTATAATTCAGTTCTGGAATACTAATTCCGTGTAGTGTATCTGTACATGTCAAGTAGTAACTGAGTTTGTGTCTTGCACATGACATATAATTTGAAATCTCTGATGTAACGTCAGCTGGTGCTCATTGCTGTGAAACTCAGACCATTTAGGCTTCAGGTTCTGAGTGTTAGCCTTTATGAAACTGTCCAGGTGTTTAAGTTTAGTTATATGTTGTTTTATGGTATACTAAAAGGCAGTTTTAGACCTTACTTCTAAACACCCAGATCTGCCTTTGTTTTTGGTGTAGGTAGCAGCTACTAAAATTGCACAACTGAAAAGTTCTTTTTATTGCTTGAATAATGGGAAGAGTTGTCAAGAGCCTGATAAGCTTTGGGCCCCAGTCTTAGTGTAAGTTTTGTAGTTCTTTTTTGTTTTATTGCAGCTTTCCTTCTATCTAGCAAATGTACCAGCCTTTTGCCAGTAAACTGTTTTTTTTCATTGTTTTAAGATAGGATGATTCCTACCTCAGTATAAATTAGAGGAGCTGTGCATCTGATACTTTCTCTTGGCCTCAGTGATTGCTCTGGGTTGGAGTGGTTTCCTAAGGAGCGATCTTTCTCCAGTGGCACCCAGCTGTCTGACCCTGGAAGGTGGTAGCTACCCCTGCTCTGCACCTCAGCCAGGGCCCAGTATGTGATCTGACTTTTCTGAGACAACCCAGGCCCTAGACTGAGCAAGTGAAGTGAAATGAAAGAGCACGATTTTCCCACGTTGTCCTATGCTTTATTACTTCGCTCGCCCGTTGTGCTGGCTTCCCGCTCCCTTCTTGCCCTTAGAAGCAGTGGTGTGCAGGAGGGGTGGCAGTCACAGCGCCTCCCAACTGAGCTGTGGAGCTGGAGAGTCTCTCTCTCAATGTGGCGTTAAGGTTGAAGAGCTGGGCATGTTGAGGTTATCAACATTGCAGTGCGGGGTCCTATGAATTTCTCCTCCTTTTGACTGTAGCTGCTGGTGCATACAGGCACGTGCCTTCAGATCTAAACGCTCTGCTGTGATCTTGTCTCACTAATCACAGAAGTAATAACAACAGACAGAAGGTTAGCTAGGTTTTGGGTTATGGTTTGGTTTTTGACTTATTAAAAGTGCAAGGACAGTCTGTTTGGTGCTCTAGCTTTCAAGTGCAGAAACTGCAATTAATGTAAAGAACTTTCTAGCAAGCCCCGAAATGTATCTTCTTCGTGTTGTTAATTTGTTGAAGCATTTTGAAAGAACGGAAATGTAATAAATACCTGTGGTTGTTACATGATATGTTTAATCTTTTATCTGTGTTTGGTCCCAAAACTGAAGCTTCCGATGACCTTAAGTGGCAGATTGACTTTGCAGTCCAGGGACAGAGATTACCAATGACCTATGTGGTGATTGTCAAATAAAGATACGTCAGTCCTGGTTAATAATAAGGCACGTTTCATGTTTATTGAAAGCGTAAGTTAGGAGCTTAATGTAATTCATAGAACCTGAAACTACGTAAATAAATATTTTTATCCCATCTACATTGAAATCAAAACGAACTGCTTCAATTAGGACATGCATCATTAGTATCTAATAACTTGCACTTCCATAATGAAATATACTACTTATAAATTATATCGTTAGTAATTAATGGAATATTTTCCCAGTGAACAACAAAATATAAAACTGCAAGGTGCCTTTCTTGCAGTCTTTTTCCTGAAGTTTCTTAATCTCTAACTTCTGAAGTAGAAATTTATGGAACTGTGGCTAACTGTTGCCTGAAGGCAAACTCAAGTTTAATAATTGTAATTATTATTTTGAAATCTATTATTCTATAAAAGACAAAATAGCATTTAATTATCCTAACCACTTTATCACTATGATGTGTCTCTCCTTCTGTTGTTACTTCTACTGACCTTTTAATGTAAGATTCTACTTATATTTTCTGCAAGGATAAAAACCCTCAGGTTTGAGAATAACAGATGACAAGTAATCAGCAGTCTGTTGTAACTAGCTTGTGTTATTATGCACTACTAAATTCCATTTGTCATTGCCAGCAGTGGGCCTGTGACTGTGTGTGCAACCCCTTTCCCACCTAATCGGTATCCTTTGTTGTGTTTGTCACACCCAAGCCTTTTTTTTTTGATCTCATGCCTTTGTTCTGAACATCACAGTATTTGATATGTATTGAATCATGTGATTGTGGAAGTGTCTCAGCTTTGCTTTTCAAAGAAATATACGTAGAATTATGACCCTTAAATTGTCGCAAAAAGAACACTGTTAAAAACATACAAAGTGTGATTTTTGTAAAAGTAAGTTGATTTCTGAAGCTAGTTGCATGATGTTTTGGAATTTCAGTCATCATTTCAAAGCCTGTGGTGTTTTTCAGCGTGAGGTTTTGCTCTTGCAAGGGTGATGACAGTTTGGGGTTTTTTTTTTCCTACCCATATTTTCTAATACAACTTTGGGGGTCAACTGAATGGTTGTGGTTGAAGGGAATTAGTGAGCGTATTGTCGATTTTGCCAGGAGGGTGAAAATGCGGATTCCTTTAGGATCTACCAAACTCTAGTCTCAGTCTCCTCTTTAAAAAGACTGGTAGTATGTAAAGCTTTCTTTTTTTCTTTCGTTTTTTTTTTTTTTGTTGTTGTTGTTGCTTTTACACCAGCTTCAGCACCTCCCATTACCTGAAAAACCTGCACCTAATAAATCTTCCTCGTCTTTCATTTGATCTCAGTTCACATCTTTATTTGGTCTTAACAATTCTTTTTATTTTTTTTCCTCCATATGTTTGTATCAGACTTGCATAGAACAGGAATCTTCAAAAATACCAAAAAAAGAAGCTGGCAAGAAGATTTCTCCCTGTCCTGCTCTGTCACTGAGGTCTGAACAGAGCACAAAGGGAATACTTTGTTTTACTGTGCAATTGCGTTTGTTGTATCATCAAATTAATTCAGGGCAACACTGTGAAACCAAAAGCTGTGATATGAAGTTATCTCCCCCTTAGTGCCCCGCCTCCCTTTTGTTATATTTCCATCTGAAATGGAAAACTGAGACACTGAAAACTGAGTGGAATGTTAAGTTACAGTGACCTTTGCGTGCAGGATAACTTGGTTTCAGCTGGTTTTTTCCATGCTAGAAATGTTTTATTCTTCAGCTTCTTTTTTGTTTTATTTCAGCTTACTCTTTTTAGTAATAGACTCACTTTTGCGGTAATGTGCAATGACATTCTCTTCAGCATTCCTTGCAGGCGACAGAACGCTGACCATTAACTAGCAGCTAAGCGTTATTAGCTTGGTGGCTCAAGGTCACTCAGGATATCTTGCTTCATTTTCTGTTCTTGAGCAGGAAAGTAGCTCATGGAGAGAACATTTCTGAGATGCGTCTCGACTTTAAAATTTACCACTGCTGAGCTCAGAGTGCAGAGGCTTTATGAGAGCAATAGACTTTATGGGTATGCATTAGACCAATAACATGATAGGTCAGTAAGTTAGAAAATTTCCCTGTAGTGACATAATGTTTCATAACTCTCTGTTACCTTCCGTGGGATATGGTATAGGCAGTAATGCCTCTCCTTTCCTATGCCTGCTGTGGAAAATATTTTATAGTTTTATTTTTTTTAGTACCCTCTGTCAGAGGATCTCAAAGTACTTCACAAACAAATTAAAAACACCTATGAGGAAAGTATTTACATTTATATTGCTCAAGTTATATGGGGAAATAGAATTCTGAAGTTATATGGGGAAATAGAATTCTGAAGGGGAGACACAGGCAAAGTTGCAAAGTGAGTCTGAGACAAAATGAGGAGAAACAGAAACACCATTACAAATACATTTTGTTTTGCCTATTTCTGCAGTCTTTTGCTTCTTCTTTTTTTTTTTTTTTTTTAGTTTAGTTTATAATGATCGTATGAAAAAGATTTCCATAAAAGTTTAAGGGAAGAATTTGTCTCATTAGTAGGAAGAAAATGTATCCAATTTCTTTAACGTTCTTCTTCAGGTTACTGTGGAAGGGAATTAATAAGGGTATCACTAGTGAAAAGGTGATAAGAAGCATCATGCCGGGACTGACTCAGCTCCTGGCACCTGAGATCTGGATATATTTATATACTGTTCTCTTTCATTGTAATCCATTTTTCTGATGTTCAGGAGCTTGCTGTCAGTGAATATGAGTAAATGTGTGGTTTTCATTCCCTTGTGAAGGCATCATGCGATCTACGTCATTATGTAGAATTTTGGGATGCATTTTTCCTCACATTAGCAGAAATTAATTTTTTGATGAGGGAAGATCACTGACTTCAGCGGATTGTTGAGGAAGTGTCTAAATTGTGTTTGAATAGAGATTCAGAGGAATCTAAGAAAGAGTTGAATATCAATGAGCCTCCTGGTGTCTACTAGAATGAAAAATGATTCCTATTTCTTCTGTCTCTTTAACTGTTGTACAAATAGTAAGGAGTATTATTGAACCATTGTATGACAGGAGTGCACAGAATATAAAAGATTGACCACAGAATTCAGAAACAAGGGGAGCAACCCAGAAGTGAGAATAACGAGCTGTTCGAAGAATAGTATCCACCTGTCACAATACGCCAGGGGTTTCCGCTGACATCTCGGCTCATGTAAGTCAGATTTACATGATGCTTCTGGAGTCTTCCTCAGTGCAGAGCTGGAAGTTTTCAAAACTTCCTCAAAAGGGTAAAATTATCTAAGGGGTGGGATGGGTGGGTTTGTTACTTTGTTTTTTTATTACCAGAAAAGTTACTTGAAATCCATGGCTGCCTCCCCCACAATGATTTTAATTCAAGATCTGTTGCACTGCAGGTATGTTAATACTCAGAAACTAGGTTTAATCAAACCCATACTCTAAGTTGTTTAGTATAATTTATTGTTATTCCTATTACTTTTAGTGATTTTTTTTTTTAATCAAAGGATTTTTCTTTGCCTTGCCTTAGCTTACAGTCTTTTCAAGTAAAAGCACTACTTATGGAAAAATACGTAGCTGAAGCTTGCCCTAGAACTTAACACACAGCGTTAGTCAGCCTAATAGATATTGGCAATTCTAATGTGAGGAAATAGTCAGAAATCCAGTCCATTTCCTGGCATGTAGATTGACACCGTGCAAAGTCTTGTTGGAAAGCTTCATAGTAGTTAAATGATCGTAATGTCAGTCCTATTACTGCTCTCTTGTTCTTTCTGTCACTGACATGCAATTATGGAATTTCACAACTGAAGTGATGACAATTACTCCTCTGTGTGTGTATGTGTGTCTATCTTTCCCCCTAATCCAACTCTGTCTAGCAAACTGTAATTTGATAAAGTGGAATTGAAGTGACAGGCATGACAGAAGTGCCAAAACAATAATTTGACCTCCCGCTGAAGTGTCAATGTGTTCAGCTGCATGACTGTTACACATGCTGAATACACATAAGGGACACAGATAGTATATTTATTATGCTAGAATACCTGGTAAGGCAGATTGCTAAAAAAGGGGTTACTACATTGTGTCTTTTTGCTACTGTATTCCACCTTTAACCATTACATTTTCTGTGCCTGTACTATTATGTATAATATGATTGCTGTGCCACATAAATTATCTGTATTTTATTAGGAGATTTTCTTCAAATCTTCATTCTGAGGGTATTTAGGTAAATCTTGAAATTATAATTCTGTGGACTGTATAGCAAATTAGTTCTTGAAGAGCCTATTTATTCTTTACTTTTAAGGACAGCTTTTTTCATATTAAACCTTCTGCGGGAAGGTGTCAGAGAATGAAGAAAGAGCCATAGAAAAGGTACACCATTTCTTTTTCCGAAGTCCTTTGATACTGGTGAAAATACCTAGTTTCTGTTCATACGGAATGTAACATACAGAATGTAAATTCCTGTTACAGATTAGCCTGTCTTATAAACAAATTTCATTGAGGGCATCAGTCAGCTAGCAAATTCTAGTTACAGCATATGCAAAACACGGAGCACTGGAACAGGCTGCCCAGGGAGGCTGTGGAGTCTCCTTCTCTGGAGATATTCAAGACCCGCCTGGACAAGGTCCTATGCAGCCTGCTGTAGGTGACCCTGCTTCGGCAGGGGGTTTGGACTAGACGACCCACAGAGGTCCCTTCCAACCCCGAACATTCTGTGATTCTGTGAAAATACAGAATATAAAAACGTATTTTCTGCAGTACTCATGTACTGATAGTTTCAGTTTCATGTTGGAAAAACTTTCTGGAATGAGTGACTTGCCAGTGAGCACTTTGAGTCATTGGTACCTTTGAAATGTCAGCTTTTCATTCGAGTAGACTGGAGTTTAAGAAACCCTCAGAATGTTTTTGTTTGAAGTCTGGTTCCAGTCAAAATCCAAGTTAGGAGTTTCTAAAAAGGATCCACGAGCACTATGAGCTGTGTTATTCTCAGTATACAACATAACAGTTCTCTTTTACTGTTATGTGTTACAAAGGAAAAAAATCCTGCTTTTTCAAAGAACAGTGCTAATTTTTATCCTTTCTTGTGACTAGTAGTCACTCCTTTCAGCTGGTATTCTTGCTAGACTTTTTATTTAACACTTTGGCATTAAAACATGCCTTTATCTGTTGTTACATTCAGCACTGATGTTTGTATTGTGTGAACTGAAAAAACAGAAAGCAATCACAATTCTTTTTAAACTTCCTTTACTAGAAAGAGCATTCTGAAATATCTAATGCTTTTATAAAAAATTAATAATAATTTTTATTTTCACTGGAGTAAATGTATGCAGAAGTTACTTTGGAATGTGTTCATATGTATTGTACCTGCATTGCATACAATGAATTATATTTTACCTGGAGACAAGGAAGGGGACAGAAGAAAGAAATATTTTGGCTTCAATAGTCAGCTAAATGTAGACTTAAAGTATTCAGATTCAAGTTAAAAGAAAAAGTGAGGACAGAGAAGTTAAGTCTGATTTCTTGCTATTTGTCTGTCGAAATTAACTGAGAAGCAATTCAGGAGACACTGAAGCCTCGTTCAACTTTTGACTACATCTCACCATGAAGTTTTCAACAGGTGTAAAAACACAGAGTGAAATTGACTTTTGAAGTTATACAAAAAAGGGAAAAAAACACAAATCTGTTAGTATTAGCATGCTGTCAATGGGAACATGTCTTGGATCTTCTGTGTATTTGTAAATGAATAAATATTTGCAGCAATGGAGCAGCACTTTTTCTACTATAGCGAAACAAACCCTTTGAACAGGTGTCTGTTTGCTGGCAGTGTGAGCTTTCCATAACCCCTGCTCTGCTGCTTCAGTGAGGTGTGGCTGGGCTTGGCAGTTGTGTTACCTACATAATTTTCAGTTATTTGTCTGGCCTACCAGATTCTTTGTAACATGCTGGATACCAAGGGCAAATTATGCAAGGCCTAATGTCATGGATTTAAATATATTAACTATATCTCAGTGTGTAATTTTGTATTGTGTACATATGCTGAAGAGTTTAACGGTCACTGCTGCTTTAGAGAAACATAAGTTTCAAGTCGAGGTTTCCTTCCCGATCTTTTTGCTTGCTTTTTAATAAGGTTGCAGGAGACTTCATAAAGAAGGATAGAGCTAACAGTAAGTACAGATGAATGGTCTTATTTACGGATACATCTCCGTGTATGGTCAGTTGTGCTCACTAGCCCCAGTGCCCGGGGGTTGAGTAACCAGAAGCAGTGCTGGGTTTCTGTTACCTGCCTGCCTCACTTGGCCTCCCGCAGTTTCTAGGAGTGCCCGTAATAAAACTGCCTGGGCTTTGGCAGCGCTTTCAAACTGCGGCCCTGTGTTGTGTTTCCTGCTGTAAGCCTGGGGAAGTTTAGGGGGATGTTTTTTGGACTTGGCCTAAAGAACACTGAAGGGGAGGGAAGACTTACGCTGACGTGAACAGAGTTAGCTCCCTGCGTCAGGCAAAACAGTCTCAAGCCAGGGACTTTTCTTTTGTTTAACTGACTGCCAGCCAACACAAACCTTCAATCACTGAGGAAAAGAATAATATACGAAACTAGACAAACGTTGAATCTCACGGGTCTCCGCTTGCCAGTTCCCAGCTGAGAACTGGGTCCATCCCAATTCCTCTGGCGAGGCAAGGGGCAGCGTGGGCGGTTGGGGGGGCCTGTGTGAGGGTACCGTGCGCTTCAGTGCCAGGACGATGTCTGGGAGTGGGGCAGTCATTGCTGAGCCCGCCACGGGGCTTTGCAGGTATAGTTCTCATGGGGTGAAGAGCTGGCCGGAGCCGGTTGTGACCCACCAGCAGCAGGTGCTGGCCCCGGCCGCGCAGGGCATCGCTGCGTCCCCTCAGCAGAGCAGGCCTCTCCCGCCCAGTGCCTTCCCTCGCCGTGCGGAGGGCTGGGCTCTGCAGAACTGCACGGAAAGCAAAGGAAAGTAAGTTGGTAAAAAGCACTTAAAATTTGAAAGGGCATGCACTGGGGTTGTCGGGATTGCGGAGAGCCCGCATGTTGTAGTCTGGAGACTCCAGGTAGGCTGTTTGGTTTTATATATGAACTTGACTTACGCATCCAGGCGTGTAACTGCAGAAGGAGCTGGGTCCCTGCTAGTGAAGGGTGTCAGTCACTGCACTTTTAATGGTTTTACTTGTTGGGGTTTTTTGTGGGGTTTTTTTTGCCTTTTTTTTTTAAATGCTTTTTTCGTGCTTTTACCACTTGGTAAGAATTCAAAGGCACATTAACCAAAAACAAAGGCCCATTAACCAAAAACATAGCCGGATGTTAGACACCTTTGTTTAAAATAAAAAATGTATGTATTTCACACAAATTGACTAGCAACTATGTGCTAAACAGCAGTTTAAGAAGTCTGTGCATCAACTAGCAGAGGCTGAAGACAACTTAGGCTATTTCTTCACTTTCTTTCCCGCTTGTACGTGTGCCGGTGTGACTGCGTGTGGAGAGGTACCCCATGGCGTGCTGTCAGCTGGTGGCAGAACCCGGGAGAGGTTCTGCCTTGCAGTGGGGTAAGGTTGCTATAACATGAACCTATATTCAGCTTCTTGCTGGGAGCCAGGGCTACGTTTGTAGAAAAACGCTTCCCAGTACAGAAGTTGAGTAGAGCTTTGTCTGCGACCAGTAGCCTTTTTGACTTCTTCTTAACTCTCGTTTTGAATTTTCCTTATGGAATAAAGTTTGGAATTTCAAGAATTGGGAAATGAAAATGATAGACTTCAATGATTTAGAAAGCTTTTCACTTCATCTGTTTGAGCTGAGCCACATGTGCCTAGTCACTACTTGTTTTAGTAATCTGAAATTTCACTTTTTTTTTTTTTTTTGGACATATGAAAATATAATCTTTCTGTCTCACAGGATGTTAGTAGTCTTCAATATACTAGTTTAACATTTTAACTGGATAAATGTTTTAAAAAATTTTAAAGCTAAGATCAGTTTTGGGAGAAGGCAAAGGGGAAGGGAAAAAGGTGTGTAGAATCCCTCTTACCCCTGATTTTATATTCTTAAATAATTAGCGTGAGTTTTAAAGTGCTGGGCTTTGAACTTTAATCTTCATTACAAGCTGCCATTATTACCTTCACTTACTTTTGCTCAAAATGTGCTTTCTGTGTTTGGAAATAAGTATAATCAGTTCACTAAGCTAGGTGAAATCTAGCCATCATGACAGTAGGTGGAGTAGCTCAATGTTTGCTGGGATGTGGAGCAGAAATAGGCAGCAGAATAACTCTGAAGAGAACTTTATATAATGAGGCCACTGTGGGAAGCCACTTAGTGTTCTGCACTCACAGAGAATGAGAGAATTTATCCAGCTGATCAGAGTATTTATTCTTGCATAAAGCTCCGAGATGGTAGCATTTAGAAAATACATACTTTTCTTCTGTTACGCATCAGGCTTGTTGATATGGTTTTTATTAGGCAAGTAATCTTCCAGATGTTGTCTCATTAAACTGAGGTACAGGTATATTTTCCATTAATTTTCTGTTCCCTACTTCTAGGGAATGCATTCTGATTTTCTTTCTTTAAAACTGAAGGACAGCATTTCGTATTTGAAGTGATACACAGATTGCATGTTAGCTGATTAAACTTACCAGAATAGCATTAGTGGAACACTTGCTAACTTGTCTTTTTCAGTTCTCCAAAAGGTAAAATAAACAAATATATAAGTTATAATTTATAAATATATACAACTTCTGTGGTGAATTCAGAGTTTCCTAAAAGAGAAAATACAGGGATTGAGGAGCCATAAAATAAAGTATTTCTTTTCTTGACTCTGTGTTTAGATAGCAAATCTGGGATGGATTGTGTGAAGTACATGGGACTCAGAAATGTTGATTTTCCCTACGGAATCCTCAGTTCTTGGAAGTACGTGCACTTTAGAAGGAAGTGTGTCTCTAAAAGCATTAAAACCTTTTTTTTTTTTCCTGGCTGAACACATGGCCATCTGTGCTTAGCTATATAAATGTTCCGTTCCTACATTTTAATTTCCTTGCAGTAAGAAAAAAAAAAAGCCACTATTGACTTCACAGGTGTTTGAAATATGTGTTCCATTTTCATGAAGTATCCTTGAAGGGCCTTATTGGTGAGGTGTAAGTCTAGAGGTCATGTGTTGCTCCAGGAAAAAAATTTGGAATGCGAATTCTTTTATAATTTGTTCTAAGTCCTTGTAGTAGAGCTCATGTTAAAATAAACACACAAACATGTTGCTGTGTAGGAGGCTGCAGTTGCTTTCTCTTAAATCAGTATACGTGACAGGCAGCCGAATTTCAGACTGCTCCTCTGTGGTGTTAAGGTTGCTTAGCCCAGTATACTCTTCACGAAAATTATTGCATACGAAACTTGGAAATGGTATTTGAAATTTTGTATGAAGAACTGGATGCAAGAAAGTGCTTCACTGTTCTAAATCAAAATTGAGAGAGATAAATAACATTCCTTCTGTATCAAAAACTATCTCTATGGAAATTTCAAATTTTAATATTGAAAATTGAAATCCTTCAGGAATTCAACTGCCTATTATAGTTTTGCATTTTTTTCCTTATAACCAGTAACAAAATGTTTCTTATGAAAATATGTAGGAATATTAGGTATTAAACATTCGCTCTAATATGTAAGTACCTTTGTCTTGCTACTCTGTGTCAGCGATATGATTACGAACGAGAAAAGAGGTGGTATATTGATTCTATATGCATATGGGCTAAAGGGTAGTATGCCTACAGCAATGTCTGAGTCTGTCGGATAGTCTATCTTTGAATTTTGCACCTTGAATATCCAGCTCCAGCGGATGGAGCTCTGTGACTCTTCCTTTCTATTAACCTCCACTGTTGGTACCCAGCTGTCGTACAGGATTTGGCTTTGCTGTGGGGATTCTTTTCAGGAACTCACACTGTCTGAAAACAGTGATCCAAACCAGAGTATTGCTTATGCTTACCAGCAAGACCACAGCAAAGGGAAAGAATGTAGAACTGAAGGACTTCACACGTTGCGGTGGGTTGACCCAGGCCAGCAGCTAAGTATGCCCACAGCAGCTTGCTTGCTCCCACCTGCACAATGGGATTGGAGAGAGAACAGGAAAAGCAAAAGCAAGAAAACTCAGGGGTTGAGATAAAGACAGTTTATGAAGTGAATAGACAAAAAAACCCCAGCGCAAACCCACAAGTGATACAGAGGCAGTCACTCGCCACCTCTCACCAGCGGGCTGATGCCCAACAAGTCTCTGAGAAATGGCCACCCTGGAAGACACCACCCCCTGCCTTAATCTGCTACCCTAGTTTCATTGCTGATCGTGATGTTACATGATATGGAATGTTCCTCTGGTCAGGTTGGTTAGCCGTGTACTCTCCCCGTCTGTTGCCTGCTCACTGCGGGGCGGGGAGGTGTCAACTTGAGCAAAAGAGAAGGCCCTTATGCTATGTAAGCGCTGTTTAGCATAACCAAAGTGGTGTGTTATCAACACTGGTTTAGGGAAGTCTGTTGGGAAGGCTTAGGCTGCTGAAACTGTTTACAAAAACAAACTGCAACAGCAGAACAGGATTCCTATGGCCAGTGAGAAAGCTGTGCTTTCACCTACTTCTAAGCCAGCCATCTTTTGTTCATACGTATAGTATTTATTTATTTATAGTTGAAAGGATTCTGTATTCTGAACTGTCTCCCTTCACTGCCAATGTTTCAGCACTTCCTTGGGAAGTGGAGGACGAGTTCACAGACCATTAATGAATAGGAAAAACATTATGTCCTTTGCACTTGAGTTTAGACTTCTACTATCATCTAGGCATAAATTGATCAGATGGCTTTCAAGGAGTACACGCATGGCAAAATTATCAGCAGCAGATTGTTTTCAACATATTTGAAAGGAACAGACTAAATCAGACCTTTGTTTTGTTTGCCAAATTAATATCTGGGATGTAATCCAACCTGATTAACAGGATGGCTATGATTGGATCGTGAAAGGGTAAGCAGACATTTGGAAGGGCTTTTTTATACCTGCTGGCTCCGTTACTTTCCCAGTAGCTTGAACACATGCAAGGATATGCTTCTATCCAGTAATCCAATTCATTTCTCAGTGATTCCAGTTTGTCTTTTTATGTTGTCTTGGATCTCTTGCCAGGTAAATCTTTTCTCTGTAGCAGTAGATTGCTTTGCACAGCTGCCTGGACATCTGGTGCTGGGCAGTTTGATCAGAACGTCTTAACGCACTTATTTCAGAACTGACTTCTTCAACAGTGATGCAGTATCTATTTTCCTCTGATGAAGCCTATTATTACAAAAGCACTTATGCTTAAATATAAGTCAGTATTTGGAAGTTTGAATACGTGTGCATGTTTCTGTTGTCTTTGAAGCATTGTTGCTGATTCCTACTTCAGGACTAAAGTTAAGGGTTAATGGATTTTGTTTTTCTTGAGAGGTATGTTTTATTGTCTTTCGGTTTTATGGGTGATACAGAGACTTTATGGTTTATATATAAACCATGTGTTTTCCAGATTTGATTTATGTAATCATAGCAGTTTTGCACTGTTCAGCTGAAAAATTCTTCTTGTTGATCAAGGTCAGAAAAATCCAGGGATTCTGCCATTTATCTCAGCTGCTAGAGTACTGAAATATGACACCCAGGGCAATGTTAAGAGCTATGTAGGGGGATATCTCACTATGGCATACTTGCTGTGTAACAACTTTTTTTAAAAAAATCAGGAGCTTTTTCTGAAAAAAATCTGAAGAATATGTTGTATTATAACTTATAATACAAGTATTGAAAGAAGAATGCTGATGTTCAAAGTCTAAAAGTAAATGTTCTTTTTTCTTTTTCCCCACTCTGTCAGCCGACTAATGTACAACAGAAGGTTAATTAATGTTTTTTACTGGATAATAGTAATATTCACATTATGCAAGCGGTGAATTTTCTGTTTTGAATTAAAAGCAATGACATGAAAAAAATTACTGTCTTTCACTTTCAAGACTTGATAAAGGTTGAAGACCAAGGAACAGAGCAGGTTTTTTTACATGTGTGAGTTGTCTGGTATCCAGTAGGGAACATCTGTTTCAGCAAATTTGGTGTGTTGATTTTGTACAACTTCGCTTCACTGTGGTCTTTTCCTGAACGGATAAATGGTTAGCAAATGACATAAGAAAAAAATTGCAGGGGGAGGTAAAACCTTACTGCACCAACTGATATCCCGTTACACCAACTCATTAGATAGTTTCTGTTCCTGGAAAACATTCTTTGTGCCTTAGATCATCACAATTGCAACACGTGTTATTGCTACCTCCTGAAAATTTTTACCTTTGCCACCGAAGTCTTATGTAATTTTATCGTATTGCTGGCCTGTATTTTCTTTGTGCTATTTTCCTCATATGTGTGCATTATTTTGTTTCTGCTAAACAGATTCCAGTATTTCTTTGGTTCGTAGCAATAGCCTGAATCAAGCTGTGCTTTTTCACTTTTGGATGACAGGTGTGGTGGGTAAAGACTAGTCAAGAGCACATTTTCTGGCTTTGCCACTGGCTCTCTTGGTCTTGGCAAGTCAGTATCTTCACCATTCTTTTCCGCATGAGTAAAAGACGTTTCTAGGTAGCTTAAGAGCGTTGGTTTTGTTTTCTGGTTGGATTCTTTCGCACTGCTGTTGAAGACACAAAATGTTTAAGCAGTTTATTTCTAAACAACATTGGGAGGAAATTTCTCGTGGCAGTATTTGAAGAGTTTTGAAAAGTAGAAAAATAGAAGAATTTTGCCCTTTCTGTATTTGTTATATTCTGTAAGGTGCTTTAAAAACTGTGACATGCTGTTCATTAAAAAGTGACATTTTCAATCTTTATTACACAGTCTAAGTAAAAAGAAGTCCAAAAGCTAAGTTTAAAACATTTAGAATACAGTATTGCAGCAAATCTGTGAGAATATTAAAATTCAATAGCATGTACAAAAGTAACACTCCATCTATTCTTGTAGCTTTATTTGTATCAAAGTCAAAAATCTCCTTAAAAGTGTCTGATTAAGGAACAAATTTCAGCTACATGAAGCTGTGTTTCATTGTTTTTGGTTATGTGAAGTAGGAAGTCCTCCTTTTATTGCTTTAAGAAGTGTATGCAATTATCTGCCTTTAAGAATATCGTATACTATATAATTCAAGTTTGGGATCAACTGATCATAAAGGGGTTTAATTTTTTGAAGACATTTAAATAGGTTCAAATGCTCCCTGTAGTGTTTCTACTCTTATTATGTTAAATAATTAACTTCAGCATTAGTAGTGACATATTAATAACACAAGAGAATGAGATTGCAAATCTTGTGTTCTTTTTCTTCTGCTTAATGAGTCTGATTGCAAACAAAGCTTCCTTTCCAAAAGTAATTGTTATCCAGAGGCTTAATGTGCTTGATAAGGTCAAAGTATCCTTCCAAGTGGAAATGTTTGAGGGAAGAAACTCTGGTGAATCAAATGGCATCTATGAAGTGCACTGTGTGTGGTCAGGGCTGAATTTTTAAAAAGCTCAGCAGTTTGTGTTTCAATGTGCTGGTGATAATTTAAGATTCAGTGCTGTCATGCAAATACGTTGTCTCAGAGAATGCTCTTTGTGAAAATGAGTTATAGTTTGCGGTTGTAGGACCAGGGATCGGGTGCAGTTGATGGCCACACGGTTTATTAGCAATGCCATGGGTCCTGTGCAGATCACAGAATGTTTTGGGTTGGAAGGGACTTTTCAAGGTCATCTAGTTCAACCCTCCTGTGATGAGCATGGACATCATTCTATGAACTTTGTTTTTTATTCAGTTTATTCATGTCATTGAGCACTGACTCTCAGATCAGAGCCAGAATCTGGCATGCCTAAGTCAAGGCTTTAGATGGAACATATATACAAAATCAAAGAGCTTGTTTATGAAATTCTCTAATGCCAGTTCTGTTCCTATGGAATGTTACTACATTATAGATCAGTGGTTCTCCTTGGAAGTTTGTGTGGGATTCCAAAGTTTTATTTTGAAGGGACTCCTTGAAAGGACCTTGGAAGAGCCTGGAGAAATGTCTGCAAGTACCTTTGTTGGAAAGTACCTTTCTTCCTTTGCAACAACACCACCACCACTCAAAACTTCTTGTATCTTGCCTATTTCAGTTTTTCTTCCTGATTTAGTTATTCCTCCAACTTAAATATACTGCAGGTCATCATTAAGTAAGCCCTCTCAAAGCGCTAAATGTATGCACCAACTTCTTTTAAAGGCATTGTAATGTCTTTTAAAGACATTTACAAGTTTGAAAGCATGTCTTTAAACAGAGTTTTCTAGTGAAGTATGTTAAACCATCTTGTTTTCTACCAGCTGTACTACAGTCTTGGTATTTGATGCGTTCTTGCCTGATGTTTTAGTCTACAATTTTGACATGTTAATTTCCTTCTGTATTTTATTATAAAGGATTAAGCTTTTTCATATAAGCACAGATAACATGTTTTAGAAATAAAATTTGCCTGCAACTCATTCAAGGGAGGCATTTAAATGTGCAAACTTAGTTTTCTGCTTTTCTGTTTCCATACAGTTACAGACCTCTCATTGATAATTACCTTAAATATATTACACAGTACCTGTTTATATTCTTTTGCTACAGCTGGTGTGCCTTACTCACTCTGCCTTTACACTGTATTACCCTTTCTCTGGGATCACAGAATCACAGAATGGTAGGGGTTGGAAGGGACCTCTGTGGGTCATCTAGTTCAACCCCCCTGCTGAAGCAGGGTCACCTACAGCAGGCTGCACAGGACCTTGTCCAGGCGGGTCTTGAATATCTCCAGAGAAGGAGACTCCACAGCCTCCCTGGGCAGCCTGTGCCAGGGCTCCATCACCCTCAGAGGGAAGAAGTTCTTCCTCATGTTCAGACAGAACTTCCTCTGCTTCAGTTTGTGCCCATTGCCCCTTGTCCTGTCACTGGGCACTACTGGAAAGAGTCTGGCCCCATCTTCCTGACACGCACCCTTGAGATATTTGTAGGCATTTATAAGGTCCCCTCGCAGCCTTCTCTTCTTCAGGCTGAACAAGCCCAGCTCCCTCAGCCTCTCCTTGTAGGAGAGATGCTCCAGTCCCCTCACCATCCTCGTAGCCCTCCGCTGGACTCTCTCCAGGAGCTCCTCATCTTTCTTGAACTGGGGAGCCCAGAACTGGACACAGTACTCCAGATGGGGCCTCACCAGGGCAGTGTAGAGGGAAAGGAGAACCTCCCTCGACCTACTGGCCATAATCCTCCTAATGCACCCCAGGAGACCATTGGCCTTCTTGGCAGCCAGGGCACACTGCTGGCTCATGGTTAACCTGTCGTCCACCAGGACACCCAGGTCCCTCTCCACAGAGCTGCTCTCCACCAGGTCCGCCCCAAGCCTGTACTGGTGCATGGGGTTGTTCCTCCCCAGGTGCAGGACCCTGCACTTGCCCTTGTTGAACCTCATCAGGTTCCTCTCTGCCCAACTTTCCAGCCTGTCCAGGTCATGCTGAATGGCAGCACAGCCTTCTGGTGTATCCACCGCTCCTCCCAGTTTGGTGTCGTCAGCAAACTTGCTAAGGGTACATTCTAACTCTTCATCCAGGTCGTTGATGAAGAAGTTAAACAAGGCTGGGCCCAGTACTGACCCCTGGGGGACATCACTAGTTGTATCTGTCTTCTCTTTTAATCTAATGCATAATGTGTCAATGTTCAGTGTATCTAATTTTGATGTGAGTGCAAATTAGCACATGTTTGTTTTTTCCAGATACACTTATCTCCCAAATTCTGTCCTGGAAAGTTGATTTTATCTTAATTGTGTGCTGCTTCCTCTAATATAGCTGTACCCCATCACAGATTCCCTGTGCTTTGCAGATTAACTGCACACACACTAGGCGCTTGATTTCTGGCCGTTTTTTCTTTGCAGTGAGAAGCAAATGCTTTCAAGGGACATTGAAATTCATTCTTCAAATCTGCCCAGGTAATCTGATTTGCAGTCACTGGCTTTTTCAAATGAATCTAAATGGAATGTAGCAGTATGATTGATCTTCTTGTGAAGAACCTGCAAAAAGTTTGTAATTCTTGACATTCCCTCAGCACTTGCCATGGCCATAATGATAATTAAGAACAACTGGGTAAGGTTCCTCTATTTACGTTGCTGCCTTGGGAACAGCTGTGATTCCAGTGAGACTCCCTCTTGCCATGTAGAGTAAAAAGCATCCCATTTCATCTTGGGTAAAGAAGACATGGAGGCCTGTGTTGCCTCACTTGCCATGCTTATAGTCTCCACTGAACTAGATGCAGATATTAGTTGTTGCTACTAGGTTTGAAGATCATTGGGTTCCAAAACTTTTAATATATGTTCCTAAAGTCATGTCCTCAAAGAAAAGTGTCATTGTTTTTGAAAGTTCGGTTTACCTTTTAAGAACGTTAAGAAGTACAAAGTCTGTCAGAGAACGTCCATATCCATTTTTATTTTGGTGGCCCTGTAAGTTGAACTCCGTTTGGAAACTTGGCTCATTTGCTTTCTGCATTTAAACTGATCAGCGGTGTACTGTAATCTGATACGTTGCAATCTACTAGCACGGGAGACTCTAAGAACTGAGTCAGATCAGTACCTAGACCAAGTTACTCTGCATGCTAATGCACTTGTTATTATCTTTTAAAATATTCCATGTAGTTGCTCTTTCACATCAAACGCTTGCCTGTTTTGTAATTCATTTAGAAAGCTCTGAAACTTCATACTCATTTTAAAAGAAGTTATTGTAAATGTCACAAACTCTTCTTACCTTGCCTTTTACTTTCCTGTGTATTTAAAACCTACCCAAGTTTATTATGAAGTTTTCTCAGGGCCACATACAGTATGTATTTTTCCTCCTATAGGTCTGAATTTTAGGACCAGAGTGATGATCCAAACAGTGGCTAGTCCTTAGCAAAAATGATTCTTTGTTACTTATATTTGAGCATGATCAAAAGTGTCACTGAAGTTGGTTTTGGTAACCCTAGAAGTTGCTAAACTGTAATTCCAGACACTAGAGAAGGATGCTGTAATAATAATTTTAAGAAACAAAATGCTCTTTTTTCTGGCATAGTAAAGCACAAAGTTGGTTTATCGTATGTATGTAGTTTAAATGTTACAGTATGGGTACTGTAAAATATATTGTTGTTTTTAGTCTGTTAATGCAATAGCACTTGTATTTTCCTTTTAAGGTCTCTAATCCTAAATTATTTGGCAATCTTTTTCAAATTACATAGTTTAATTCAAAATTGGATTTTTAACCGTAGTCTTAGTCAGTTGATTTAAATACTCTGCTCTCGCTGTGTTCTGTTTTTACTTCAGAATAATTATTTAATTTATGTATTCAATGCTTTTCTATACAAATACTACAAATCCCTTTAGTATCTTCTATTAATACGAATATGCATACTATTAAGGCTTGGTCGTTTTTAGATTTAAATGTTTAACTTAACTGGTTGCTTTTGGACATGTGATGATATAGCTTACATAACCAGAAGATGGCAGTGTAGGATAAAAAAAAAAAATATGCATTCGGTTAGTAAAATCTTTCTCCTTTATAAATTGATTAGGCGTTTTTTTTAATACCCCCCCCCCCCCCCCCCCAATTTCATAATAACTTCTAAATTATTTTAAGGCTTGCTGATCCTCCACAGAAGCAATGGTTAGGATTCTCTTATTGTACTGTCACTAAAGCTCGTCTGTATGTTGATCTTACTTGTTTTAGATCTGATGCAACTCCAAAATAATTTTTTCTATTGATTCTTTCTATTTAGTGTATTCTCACTCCATTAAATCTATTTTCTTAAGCATTTTGCATAACAAAATCCACTATTTCACATTCTATTTCTTTTCGTCATTGCTGTTTGTTGAATATAGTAATAGTTTAGACAATCCAATGGCCGGATCACTATACTAGATTAAAATATTTAGAACTGTAGTTTCATGTTTATAGGTTGCATAAAATCTGTGTGTGTCACAGCAGCTGGGCTTTCTGCATCACACAAGAATCAAGCAATGAAGAGATGAAATTAATTTAAGGCATTAGAAAATGCAGTTTGCTTTTCAGACTGGTACCTGGAAACTTCTCTAAATGCTCTTTTTGTATGCTTCAGCCTAAAGTGAGAGCACTTTTAGTGTCCAAGTGCCTTGAACGTGACAGAAAGCTCAGTGCTTTCTTTTCAGTCTTTCACCTCCTTCCTCCTTTTCTCTTGATGTTGTTTAGGCATTATTTGTATTAGATTGTTTTATTAGAGGGAAGGGATTAGGGCAGGAATTATGTATGTTGGTAAGGATTTCCTTTTTATTTACTTCTGTTCAGAAAGAGCAAAGAGAAGATGTGGTAGCCAAATCACAAAGTGAGCATATAAATGATAATACAAGGCTAGTTTGAAGGATTTGGTGATAAGTAGGTGAATTGTTGTGGGACGATGCTTTTGAAAATAGTTTATTTATTTCTGTAACAGTCATGATTGAAACTCTTCAGAAAAACAGTTCTATTTATTTGTTCAAAATGCAGGTGAATATATTACTAATCTAAAAAATACACCACAAACTCTTAACCATTTCTAAAGCATTTTATTTTGCTGAGATTTGCTTTACTGTGTAATATGATTGTTATGCGTAAGCATATTTATCTGAGCAGTTTTGTTACCTATAATACTGTTTTTACTTTTTTATTTCTACTTACTGACGTGTATGTGATTGCCAAATAACTATGGCTTTCATAATAAGGTTACTGTTACAATATTTTTCACAAAGACATTTACAAATATGTACTGAAGGGATAGGCTAATATGATGGCTGACATTTGTATAAGGGAGGGTGAAATTAGCAGTGGATTCATTTACTATAAAACTCCTGGGGATAAACTAGAGACCCACAACTGTTAACTTGCCTTTTCCAGCCAGTCGAGTAAAGTCTGACTGCTGTGGCCTGCAGCGCACGTTGCAGGGCCTGGCTACTTAGTCGGGTGTTTAGTTGCAGGCATATTGTGTAGCTGAATGGGATTTTTTTGACTGGCAAGCTTAATAGCAGAAGGGGAGCTTTACTGCCGTTGCTGTTTGTATGGAAAACTTTTTTGTAGGTATTATAGTAAAGCAGTTGTGTAAATAATAAATCAGAAATTGCATAACCTGTATTATTCTATATATTCTTTCTGCCATTGATGATGAACATACGCTATGGTAATATATATTGTCTCACAGTGTATTTGGTCTCTTACGTTAAACAGTACTAGAAAGTGTAAAATGGAGCAGAAGAAATAGTTCTAAATTTAAGTTCAGTTCCATTATTTACATTAAACTTTATATCAGAATTTCCAAGTATGGTGTTTAGATTATACACATACAGTTGCTTATAATCTATGGAAAGGGAGAATCTAGTTGATAGACACATTAGTGATATCCAACGTAATTCTGCACGCAACTGAAGAATAAGATCTTACAGAAATTGAAAGGTCTGAATTTACTTGCTTTGGCTAATGCTGCGTTAATAGTAGTCTGTGTGTATGTTTAAAGCTAGCTAGACTAATGATTGCCTATCTAGATATCTATTTAACACAAAGAATCTGTGGCTCTATCCTATGAAGTCTATAAGTTTGTGCAACGAAGCATGGAATTTGCAACTTCTATAATTGTTTGCCTTGATTGTGGGCTTTTTTCTTCCTTTTTTTTCTTTTTTTTTTTTTTTTAATAGTGGCTTTTCTTCCTCGTCATCTTTATTTTTCCAGTAGGTAATGGTAACATCTTTGCTAATTCTTGTTTATTCACAGTTTCTGCCTGTTACCTTTATCGCATCAGGCTGATTTTTGTCTTTGTGCTTAATGGTAAGAATCCATTTAAAAGTTAGACCAAATTTAGTATGTGTCATTCCTTTTCTAACAGTGTTCTTTGAAGACATAAAATGTATATTTATGGTATTTTCTAATTATTCAATAAACTGTTTAAGGTTTAATGGCGTTGGAATCGACTGCCAGTGTGATTTTAATATGGGTTTAGTGCATAAGGAATTTTGCTCTATGGATGTTGTATTTTGCATGTGGCTTGAAACTGAGTCCATCCAGATAGCAGTGGAGTTTTACATTGTGGAGTTACGATTTATAGTTTTCAACTAAATTGTTCTTAATTGCATTTCTATTGGTATAGCAAGTACTTGAGAATCCTGAAAGATCTTTTGCAATGAATAAAAGCTATCCAGTGGTTTTAAATACCTACCTGTCATGAAAGAGGGGAAATTAAGAAAATAAACAACCTGACAGAGATTCAGTGTTATATCAGGAACTTTCTTGCAGAGAAAAATGAAACTGTAACTTACTATGGCTTATCCTCTAAATATTTCATGCTAGGTACTACTTTGTGAAAAGAGGTTGTGAAAGTATCCGACCACTCTCTTTTTTTATTATTAAATCAGTTAATTCCTTTAGAAAATGCTGAAATTATTATACAGTGCAAGGGCTGGATAATGCCTGAAGAGAATAAATTACATGGTTATTGAATTGGATGGAGAATCTGGCTGTTTGAGGAAGAATTCCTATCGTGTTCTACTTATGAAAATTTGTTAGTCTACTACTGGCTTCCAAAACTCGGTTCCAAAGAGAAGTCTTTCTGTTATTCTTCATTAAGTTTCTGATTCTGATGGCCTGTACACAGGATACACTGAAATGATCAAATTCAGATGTTACAGTCCTTGCACAATATTACTTGATATTTTAATATTTCTTGAAACAGTCATTCACCTAATCTTGTTTCATTTTGTTGTGAGCGGGTGGTGGTTCTTGCTTTTAGGAGTAAGCATGTGATGATTTGGTAACAGAATACTCTTAAGAACTTGGGTGAGATGTTTGTCTGATTTTTCCAAAGCTGTGTGGTAACACAACATACATTCCTCTGTTGCATTACATGAGAGATACATTTTAATCACAAACTTCTTTCTATAAATCATCAGCATGTGTGGCTACCTGGGCTGAATTGTAGACACAGATTGTTGAAGTCCCTTAAACACCAGGAACAGTTTCTTGAAATTAGGTTTCTGCTGACAGCTAATTATATTTCAAAGAACAGTACATTTAGCAGAAAATGCTATTTGCGCAAAGGCTACTAAGTACTCAGCTCTATAGAGACATTCAGTTACAATGCTGAATGCAGACTGTTGCCCTAAAGATACCAACAAAGACTACAGTCACCACAGTTATTTTTATTCAATTTCCATCATGCAAATCTGTAAAAAAAAAAACAAACCCAGTAACTTTCATGGTAGCTTCATTTGGTAAAGAAGCTTGTGGAATAAAGCTTTGCCTATTTAGCAAAGTAACTAATAGTTTCCTTTGAAAGGAAGTCTCTCAGAAATACTGTCTGTGACATAATCTTGGCCTTTTCAGAGATAAGGTTATGAGAAAAAAATTCAGCAGAAAATGATGCTGATGCTGTATGATAAAGGCATATACGTACTACATGTTAATAAAGTAATGCGTTTGTACAAGGATTTTGAGAATTTTTTATATTTATAGACATCTATAAAGCCAAAATTTCAGGCGAATATTTACTCGTATTTTTCTCTGTGGGTTTTCCTGTATAACTTGTCTTGTTCATTTTCCCATATAACTTTTCAAAGTTACTCGTTGTAAAGCCTCAGGAAAGGTGGAACTGGTTATTAGGTCACAGAGCAGTTATGATTATTCTAGAAACAGACAGTCATTTAGTGAGGTAAAGTTGGTTGTTTTGAACTGCCTTAATTTTTCACGCACATGCAAAACTATTTTAGAATAAGCCAAGTGATTTTTTTTTTATTTGCAGAAGATAATGTTATATTATTGATGTGAGATGTGTGAAATTCTCTAGCTTAGCCACTTCTCTGTACTCAGACAAAACCTTCTGTAATTGCTCACTAGTATGTTGACTGTTTTCTGTTTGTGATGATAATATGAGGCTAGCCTTTCATCCTTATAAGTTTGCTAAATACATGGGTGAGATTCTGTTTTACAGTAAATAACAAACCAGTAATGCTGTTCTTCAAACATGGGTTCATCTGAGGCACGGGAGGGGCAGGAAATCAATTTTTCTTATCTTCACCAATTTCTTTTAAGAGATAAGAATCTTTTTGAGTTGACATAGATTAATTATCCAGGTTATATCAGTTGTCTTCATCAAAATCCTGTAAATCAATCTTACTAAAATGGTTAATATACCAGGTCTTCAAGTAATTCATAACTTTTCTGACAAAACAGTACTTAGTTTGTCTCTTTTTTTTCTTTCTCTTTTTTATTTCCCTGGTTCTTTTATTTTGGTATTAGAAGTTTTTGAAAACTAAATCCACTAAATTCAAACTGTAAAAAGTGAAAAGAAATCAATGTTGACCTTTAATTAGATACTCCAGATTCTTTTTGGAAAGAGCATGAATCACCTATAGCTGTTCATTAAAGATTTTGTTTTACTTAGACATATATGTGCATTCATGAAATATGCAGATGCCTTAAAAATTCTCCCTAATTCTTAAATATGGAGTTTTACAGATTACTTCTTTAATAGTCTGCTTCTTGAAATTTCTTTTTTGTTCCCGTCGTAAGTCTTCCGTACTTAAAAGCTGGCAAATGGTAACAAAACAATCTCCATTTCTATAAAGTCATGGTGAAAAACTTGAAAATACAATGCAAACAGTAATAAAAGCATAAAATGCAAAAGGGAGTAAATTAATGTCCCCTGTTGTTTCAATTTTTATGATTTAGCCAGTTACTGACTCAGTATTAAATGTGAACACTGGCTTCCCAAACCATCACACAGAGAAAAATGTAGGGCTCTTGGTCTCTCCCTTTTACACACTGGCTTGATTTATACTGGCGTCCAGTTTACCGTAGCACCCCTCCTGCTAACCTACATGTTGGCAGCAGGGACCTACATGGTTGTCCTGATTAGACACGTATCCTTGCTTTCACAGGTAATCAATTGGTTGGCTAGAAAATTAAATATTCGGTACAAGAGGACAGTTATCTAGTGACCAGCAGTTCGGGAAGTTTAATATTTCTCCGGATTTCCTTGAGAATAAATGATCTTGTTTTGTCACCTATTCTGATCCCTGACAAGGACTTCAGGTTAGGCTTTCTTCAGTGCCTGCTGCTGAAGTGTTGCTGTTTGTATATTTAGTTCCTTCCTATTTGCATTGCTCATAGATTTTGAGTGTTTCCTGAAGATGCAGAACAAATGTTTTTGTGAAGGGCTTGCATGGATGAGCATGAAGGAGCTAGGTGGTAGCATCGATAGATGTTTTAACAACATACTAGATCCTTTTTGGCCATCTTTAAGGTGCTATGTTTTACTCAGATACTGGAAATAATTTCTGTGGCAGCTGTAGCACTGTACTGGATTATTTTACTCATTAAAGGTATCAGTGATTTTTTTTTTTTTTTTTTTTAAATTTCAAGATGCTGTTAAATGAAATCTCATTTTTAGTATAAAAGGGGTTCTTATGATGGAAAAGTCAAACACCTTCAGTATTTTATACAATACAGTGGACTTCTTTATGAAGAATAGAATTTTTTTAATGTTTTCCCAAGCACACTGTTCCAGACATATAATGCTGACATACCTTCAAGTGGAAGCAGGATGAAGAAGTGGGTTAATGATGGGCCTCTATCTTGAGTTTTATTCAAAGCACCCAATGGCTCTTTTAGTGTTCTGATCTTAGAATTTCCTCTAACATGTAGTCCCACAGAAAGCTACCTGGTCTACTTAATGCTTTTTCATTATATTTTTAATCCCAAATAAACCAGCTGCATGGCAATTCTGTGTTATAGGGAAGCTGTTGATAATCGAAAGCAGTTGAAACTTCATTCAGATACCAGAATCTTTTAGGAATATTAGGAAAAACCTTTCCTCTCAATTTGCCTAAATGGTAAACATAGTTAAGAAATCAGTTATGATATTGGATATGATCATTATAGAATCTTGGTTTTAGTTTCAATCATGTTTGCAAAAATACTAGTGCAGTGTGATGAAGAATATTCCTTTGGCCTTGGCAATTGGACAACTGTATATACATTCCAATAATTTACTTCTAAGGTACTCATGTACAACCACACTTCTCGTAACTCATGGGGGCATTATGAATGCCTCGTTATTTTTCCTATGTGGGATTCTGGATCTGCTTAGTGTGGAAAGGTATTTATCAACTCACTGTTTGATTAGTGTAGATCATTCATTTGTGCTAACCCTGAAGCTCACAAGGTACTATTCATCTGTTGCAAGTGCAGAGGAAGAAATGTGAGGGATGTTTCCGACGAGCTTTGAGCTCTTAAACCTTGCTTCTATTTTGCTTTTATGTGAAACATTCTTATGACCAGCTTTCAGTTTTTGTATGACTGCATTATAGTCAGGGTTCTCCTTTTGTTGTGTTATTTATCACAGAATTGTAGAAAGGTGAGGGTTGGAAGGGACCTTAAAGATCATCTGGTTCCAACCCACCTGCCATGAGCAGGGACATCTTCCACTAGACCAGGTTGCTTAGAGTTCCACCCAACCTGGCCTTCAACACTTCCATGGAGGGGGCATCAACAGCTTCTCTGGGCAACCTGGGCCAGTGTTTCACCACCCTCATGGTGAAGAATTTCTTCCTAATATCTCATTTAAATCTGCGCTCTTTTAGTTTAGAGCCATTCCCTCTTGTCCTATCACTACACACCCTTGTGAAGAGCCCCTCTCCGTCCTTCCTGTCGGCCACTTCAGGTACTGGCAGGCTGCTCTAAGGTTACCCCGGAGCCTTCTCTTCCCTAGGCTGAACAGCCCCAACTCCCTCAACCTGTCCTCATAGGAAAGGTGCTCCAGCCCTCTGATCATCTTCATGGCCCTCCTCTGGAACCGCTCCAACACATCCATGTCCTTCTTGTGCAGAGGGCTCCAGAGCTGGACGCAGCACTCCAGGTGGGGTCTCATGAGAGCAGAGGGATGGATGTCACCAAGTAAACTATTCTCAACTCTGAAATACTCTCATGTTACGAAAAAGAAAACAAAAGAGAAGGCAAAAGCCCAGAGCTGCTAAGCTTCAATGTTCTCTGCAAAATTACCTGTTTTGATATGGGAAATCTGATGGTTATAAGAGATGTTTGAGGAAAACAAATGTATTTATGATCAGTCTGCAGGATTTTTTAATGGTAAATGTCATTCCTTTGACTGAATGATGTATATATTTTAAAAAACCTTTAAAAATAAAGTTTAACTAATATTTTGCTTAAATAAAGTTTTCATGTGTGTGAGTTTTCACCCTCTTTGTCTGCAGAATCGATGAGACATGCATAGTTCCAGATAAAGCATGCAAAAATACTTAAGTGCATGGAAGAAAGAAAACGGTGTTTTCATCCTCAGTTTTTCCCCTTATAAAGCACCAAGCTAATACGGTATAACTGTAATTTCACCAGCTAATTCAATTTAGAAAGCATTGGGGGGAGGGGGGAGCAACACACGTGTTTAAAAATAATAAATAACTTTTGTAAGTTTTAAAAATTTTTTGCTTAATAAGAAAATACTGATTCATTTTTGGGAACAAATGAAAAATATCTACACAAGGTTATTTTGATATGTATTGTATACAGTTTTTATATCACACTGTCAACTGATATTAATGTACAGGTGTAGTAATGCATATATTTACACTGACAAAGATTTTAGCCCTCTAGATGCTGGAAATAAACACCAAGGCTGAGGTAAGAGGGGATAAGGGTGTTTTCAATTTTTTTGTGTCTGTTAAAAGAACATAAAATATGGGGAATGTTGTTTTCTAATGACTCCCTATGTAAACTACCAAGTCTAAAAATGCATTTAGTTCTTTGCTGATTATAATACTGTACTAAATCAAAAATGACTGCATAAAAAAACTTCCGTAAAGCCAGCTCAGTCTTTTTAAATGATGGTCTGGCAAATGATAAATCCTTTATTCTTCCCCCCCCTTGTTTTCCCTTGGGGTAATGAAAAATGAAAAATGTTGTGTAAATGTCAGAAACATCGTAAAGAGTAAATCCTAGGGGTTGGTTAATGAAACCTTTTTGCCTGGTGGCAAACAGCAGGCCCTCATCGCTACAACAATTGGCACCAGGATGCTTTGAGCAGTAATATCTCGAGAATGGTGTACCACATTCCATCCCTGATTCCTAATTTAGTTAAAGTCTCCTAGGCACCTGGCTTAAACTGAAACAAAAACCAGAGAAGCTGCTCTAGCGTCTTCCCCAGCACTACCACCTTATTTTTAGCTGTGTGTACCATGGAGATTTACCATCTACTGTCCATATATTAAAATCAGAAGATTGCATGAGTCGTGAATACTATTTGTTTTCTGTCACAGTTTAATTATTAACTGGGTTATATAAACAGCATGTTTGTATTATATACTATATGTTAGTGAGATTTTTTTTTTTTGCTTTTATGATTTCAGACATGCAATCTGTGCTGTCACGGTTGCAGTGGTATGCAGCTTACGTTAATGGCATAAGAATAACAAGGAGCTGAACTGAAAAGTGAACAATAAAGTATGGAAGATTCCAAAACAAGGCAGTTAACAGCTTATGAAAATTATTGTTTTCTGTTGTAAAACTGAAAGGAACGGGAAGTTAGGAAGTATGTCCCTAATGATGAAATTAAAATTTCTCCTGAAAATCTTGAGTAGTTCATGCATTTATGTGTTTTACAAGGCAGATAATAGGTTCAGGCCTTCTAACTGATGAACAAATGAAGAAACAGTCACTGCTTACGACATTTACTTTCTAGTAAGTACATTTGTCATGTGGATTTTCTGCAGCGTGTCCACAAAACAGTGCTGGTCAAGGCAGGATAGACATCCTATGCTATTTTCAGTTTCGTAGTCTGAGCACGCACCAGGGATATCTCCTCTGCCTGTTGTCATTCTGAACCTTTGTGAAAAGGACCTAGGTGTTTTCCTCGACCTGTTTATGAAGGTAGGGTTACAATGTCTGTCTTGCCCTAAGAAAGGGGCCCCCAGGAAACTGGTGAGGACAAGGGAAGTTGTGTCTCAGTAATCTCTTTATCAGGTGGCTCCTTGGCATGTGTTCTCAGGGCGCAGGAGTTCATGAGAGAAATTTCATCACCTCTAGTTGAGTATAGGTATGGGGGGGGGTTGTGTATGTATATTTAAAGAATGGAATTACATGATTTATTTAGGAAGGAAAAGGGATATTTGTGGACTTTCAAAATGTTTATCAAATTTGTGCCCAAGAAGTGAAAAGAGAAGTGGAAATTGCTATCCACAACTCTGTCTACAGATTCAGGTTTTTCAGGCACTGCAGCTTGGCCAGTGATTATGAGAAAAAAAACACCTGGTCATCCATTCCTCAGAACTGGTTAAGGCAGTTGAAAGACTTCCGAATGACTTAGCAGTGTTCTTTGTTTATTGAAGCTTTCCTGGACGATCCTGAAGGATATTGCCAGGACTATATATACAGGTTTCAGGAGGAAATTGGGAAGTTTGCAGTTAGCTTTCAAGAAGGGTTTTAATAAAGTTAAAGAATGTGCATTGCTTTCAAAGGAAAAGATACTGGGTTTCTAAATCAGAAATATTTTATGTTGCTGACATTTCCATACAGATGATTAGATTGGTTTCCTCATGCACTGGTGTTCCTCAAGACCTGTTCCCTTCCCCCATTGAGAATTTTTTCATGACAAGAGTGGTTTTTTGGGGATTCATGATACTTTCAGCAAAGAAACTCAGTGAAACAGTTGCTTTCCTCTCTTTTGGATCTCAAAGGGGGGGAAAAAAAAGAGGGAGATCATAGTTAACTCTAAAGCCTAGAAACCTACACTTTATTCCTTCCTTCTAGCAAATGGTAATCTCTATTTCAGTGCTAGATTTTTCAAAGATTCAGTCCTACATATCCAGTGTGTTATTTTTGTTCCTGATTTTGTACAGAACTCCTACCTCTATACTGCTGACAAACCTCAGAATTTCATTAAATACTGAACTGGGTGATGATGTTCTGTTATTTTCTTAGATGACCGACTATCTATTTCTCCTTTAGATGGTTGATACCATTAAAGTCCCTGGAGCAAGGTCATCAGATAATACAATTCTTTCTTAATTTTTCAGTAGTGTTTTAGCAAAGGAGAGTATCTTTTTATCCCACTTTAAAAAACACAGTTTAAGGGTGTGGGATTACTATATGCCTGGTGGTTCCTATGTCAACACCTATTCAAATCTGTTGTAATGGTCGAAATAGAAGCAGAATTAATCATATGTGTCTATGAAAAGCTGTTTGAACCTCCTTATTTCCTCTGCAACGTTCTGTACATAGCATACCATGTTTGGAAAATCACCTGAATGATTAATACCTACTTGTTCTAAAATCTTGTCAGACCACATTTCATGTGTCTTACATATGTTCCGTCATCTGTTTTTCTTCCTTGTTGGTATAGAAATATCTTGTCCTATTATTGGTGAAGGAAGATATTAGATGGAGACGATATGTTTGGCAAGAGGATTTCTTCATGCTGCTAGTTGGGGAAACTAGTTTCACAGTCACTCAAATTTATTTTCTCAAACTTTTGTACATCATTAGCAATAAGGTAATGTGTTTCTTGTTTGTCTACAGATAGTGAAATCAAGTCCTGTCATACACAGCACCACAAGATACAAGTGATAATTGTTGGAAATAACCTAGAATATCTTCACACTTGGTTATTTCTTTCCTGAATTTCGTCAGATTGACTGTAATCCCTTCTGACTATACCCTATCTGGCTATTCTTATTATTGGCATACTTCTCTTTTAAATAATGGGTAGGTTTTGACCTTGTCTGTTTTTAAATATCTTTGTTTCATGAGTTTATTATAATTTCTGTTAAAAAAACAAACAAACCCTAAGGTACTAACTTTCAGTCAAACTTCCTTTAACCTCTTAGCATTAAGTGGAAATGGGAAAGTGGATTCCTATTTCTGGTATATTGATAGGCAAGATTTTTATACTTGCTGAATCCTACCTACGTACTCTTAATGCTGATAACACATCAGTTAATGTATAAATACCAGCAGTAACATTTAAGTATGTGTAAATGCTTGGAAGACTTTGAGGAAGACATTAGTACAAACACATATCTGCAGTACATGGAGTTATATCTTAAGATAAACCTGAGATGTGATAGCTGCATCTACACTTCAGAGAAGAAAAACAATTCATTCCTCCGATGGAATGCACGCACGAGTGCTGAGGGAGCTGGCGGATGTCATTGCTGAGCCACTCTCCATCATCTTTGAGAGGTCCTGGAGGACAGGAGAGATGCCCGAGGACTGGAGAAAGGCCAGTGTCACTCCAATCTTCAAAAAGGGCAAGAAGGAGGACCCAGGGAACTACAGGCCGGTCAGCCTCACCTTCATCCCGGGAAAGGTGATGGAGCAGCTTATCCTGGAAGTCATCAACAAGCAAGTGGAAGAAAAGAAGGTTATCAGGAGTAGTCAGCATAGATTCACCAAGGGGAAATCGTGCCTGACCAATCTGATAGCTTTCTACGATGACATGACTGGCTGGGTAGACGAAGGGAGAGCCGTGGATGTTGTCTACCTCGACTTCAGCAAGGCTTTCGACACAGTCTCCCATAATATCCTCCTAGGGAAGCTCAGGAAGTGTGGGCTGGAGGAGTGGTCGGTGAGGTGGATTGAGAACTGGCTGAATGGCCGAACTCAAGAGGGTTATCGTCAGCAGCGCTGAGTCTAGTTGCAGGCCCGGTAACTAGTGGTATCCCCCAGGGGTCAGTACTGGGCCCAGCCTTGTTTAACTTCTTCATCAACGACCTGGATGAAGAGTTAGAATGTGCCCTCAGCAAGTTTGCTGATGACACAAAACTGGGGGAAGTGGTAGATACACCGGCAGGCTGTGCTGCCATTCAGCGTGACCTGGACAGGCTGGAAAGTTGGGCAGAGAGGAACCTGATGAGGTTCAACAAGGGCAAGTGCAGGGTCCTGCACCTGGAGAGGAACAACCCCATGCACCAGTACAGGCTTGGGGCGGACCTGGTGGAGAGCAGCTCTGTGGAGAGGGACCTGGGTGTCCTGGTGGACGACAGGTTAACCATGAGCCAGCAGTGTGCCCTGGCTGCCAAGAAGGCCAATGGGATCCTGGGGTGCATCAAGAAGAGTGTGGGCAGCAGGTCGAGGGAGGTTCTCCTTCCCCTCTACACTGCCCTGGTGAGGCCTCATCTGGAGTACTGTGTCCAGTTCTGGGCTCCCCAGTTCAAGAAAGATGAAGAGCTCCTGGAGAGAGTCCAGCGCAGGGCTACGAGGATGATGAGGGGACTGGAGCATCTCCCCTACGAGGAGAGGCTGAGGGAGCTGGGCTTGTTCAGCCTGAAGAAGAGAAGGCTGAGAGGGGACCTAATATATACTTACAAATAGCTGAAGGGTGGGTGTCAGGAGAACGGGGCCAGACTCTTTCCAGTAGTGCCCAGTGACAGGACAAGGGGCAATGGGCACAAACTGAAGCAGAGGAAGTTCTGTCTGAACATGAGGAAGAATTTCTTCCCTCTGAGGGTGACGGAGCCCTGGCACAGGCTACCCAGGGAGGTTTTGGAGTCTCCTTCTCTGGAGATATTCAAGACCCGCCTGGACAAGGTCCTGTGCAGCCTGCTGTAGGTGACCCTGCTTCAGCAGGAGGGTTGGACTAGATGACCCACAGAGGTCCCTTCCAACCCCTACTATTCTGTGATTCCTGACAAAGGTAAAACAGGTTCCTGCTTTGAAAATGAGGGACAAAAAATGCTAATTAATTATTTCACTTTCGTTTATTATGTTTAAAATTTGGCCTGGAAGATGGAATAGAGTGCATCCCCAGCAAGTTTGCAGATGATACAAAACTGGGAGGAGTGTTCAATACACAAGAAGATTGTGCTGCCTCTCAGAAGAACCTGGATGGGCTGGAGGAATAGGCAGACAGGAATCTCAGGAGGTTCAACAAAGGGAAGTGCGAAGTCCGGCACCTGAGGATGAATGAGTGTGCCCCAGTACAGGCTGGGGGCAGACTAGCTGGAGAGCAGCTTGGCAGAAAAGGACATGGCATTCTTGGTAGGCAGTGGGTTGAACACGAGTCATCAAAGTGTCCTTGTGGCAAGGAGGGCCTGCAGCACCCAGGGCTGTGTTAGGAGGAGCATCGCCAGCAGGCAGAGAGAAGGGATTGTCCCCCTGCATTCAACACTGGTGAGGCCACATCTAGGCTGCCACGTCCAGTTCTGGGCTCCCACTGTACAAGAGAGATACGCACATACTGGAGTGAGCCAAGCAAAGGGCCACAGAGATGATTCAGGGGTTGGAGCATCAGAGATACAAGGAGAGACTGAGGGAGCTGGGATTGTTTAGCCTGGAGAAGAGATCAAATTCAAAATACCTCCCTCTGTTTCCAACAATCAGGTATTTCAAAGAACATAGAACCAAACTATCCTCAGTAATGCCCAGTGCCAGGGTGAGGTAATGGGCACAAACTGAAATACAGTAACTTCCATTTAAAGATAAGATAATTTTTGTTGGGTGGTGCGTGTATGTGTTTGTGGGTTTTGGAGGGTTTTTTGGGTTGTTTGGGGTTTTTTTGTTTGTTGGTTTTTTTTTTTTTTTTGTGAGGGTGGAACAGGTTGCCCACAGAGGTTTTGGAGTTACTAAAAACCTGACTCAAGAAATTTCTAACCAGGCTGCTATGGTGGACCCTACTTTGAGTAGAGGGATTGGACTGGAGATCTCAGGAGGCCCCTTGGAACCTCAACTGTTGTGTGATTCTGTGAAATTTGTGCTTCTACGGAGTTACCAGTAGAACAATATGCGTGTTTGGGTGCAAATGGCTGAAATGTTGCTCATGTTTTAACGCTTGGGTTTACTCTGTGTTCAGCACAGGCTTAACATAATTACAGATCTACTACTGACTGCTCTTTGTGTTTAAATCTTCTTAGACATACCCTTTTTTATTTGTTTTTTTTTACACTGATGATCTCTCAGCATCTGTATGCATTTGGAGGTGATGTGTAAGTCAGCGTAAACAGTACTTCAGTAACAGAGACTTTTTGTCTAAATGACTTAATGAACAGCCCATTCGCTAGAACCAGAAGCAGGTGAAGTATCAGCACAAGAAAGTGACAGAAGGGCATACGAATGCATCCATTACACTAGTGCAGTCTTTGTCTGCGGGTTGGTGAACCTCAGTATGAAGTTAACATCTCTGTAAAAGTTAAATACAATTTTAGTTCTCCACCTTACCTAACTTTTTAATAAATAATATATACATGTTTACCTTACATACAATAACCGAGTTCTTCTGCAGGTAATGTAAATCACTTGACTCTGTAGTTGACGTTGCCGAGAGCCTCACTTTAATTTCTAAAAATTGGGGTTTTAAGCAGCAAATGCTTTTTCTTTCAGGGGTGGCATGTCATAAAGGAATTAACACTTGGTGGCGTCCTGGCTGTTACTTGTTTTCTGTCGGCCTTTTTTCAGTCAGCTGCCTTCTGTTTAGTTGTCAGTAAGCAAATTACAAACAATGGTGTGGTGAATCAGTTGCTCATTGTTTTGCTTGGTTCTTCCTCTAAAGTTGCCTATGGTGTTTCTAACTTTGCAAGCTTTCTCTGTGAATAGCTTGTTAGGTCTGTGTGCCATTTATTATGTCTTGGCATGTTAATACCAATTATGGAAGGATTTTTAAGATTGTAGAGTTATGTAAAACTGTAAGTAATATTTCAACTGCTTGATAGACAGTTTGGAGCTGAGCAATGTTCTTTATATTGGCATCTTCTACGTGGATGGAAGGGTGGTGGTTATTTTTGTTGAAGTGGCAAACAGCCAAACTGGCTAGAGAACAAAATATGATAAATGGAAATTCAAAGAACACATTTTTAAATAAGTCAATTTGGTAATTACAAGTTGGTGTACCAGTAGACTTTCACAGCAGGGAGGACAGCAGGGAAAGCAAAGAGTGCTAATTTTATTTTAATTAAGCTTTTCTGTTAATCAGGATCAGAGGATTCTGCCACTAAGTGGGTAAGGAGGAGCAGTATGATTTTACAGACCTGCTCCATGCTTGACTCTGTCAAGTGGCATCCATTTCACTGTGGTTATAATATGAAGTGGTTTCAAGTATTACTGAAGGAGCTATTCAAATTGAGAGTGAGCATACAAGTAATAGGATATAGCTCACTTGATCTCTCTTTACTCCTGCGGCTTTTGTAAGTTTCAACAAGCTCACAGGGCTATGACTCTTTCCTCTCATGATGAGGAAAAAAAAATAGTAGATAGAACGTGAGTTGTGTTTAGAGGGTGAATGTAGAAAAACACAGATTGTTTTTAATTTTGATCATTAGAACTTTGTGCTTAAACTAAAGACATTATATAGTTTGCATCGTGACATAATTAATGTCCTGTGGGACAACAGTCACCATGATTTGACGTGAAAATCTTCAAATCTTCTGTAGCTGCTAGGTCTTCTTAAGTCATGGCTGTGAATTAGTAATTAAGCAGAGCTGTTTGCTTTGTACAAATGAAGGATTTCTTCTATATATAGGCTATTTAAAAACAAAATCCAGTTTTTAATAGAAAACAGCTTATTTAGATAACTGAGTTTGCTGTCACACATAAATATGTGCAAACATAAGAAGAAACATTCAAACAGAATAGCACCCCTGGTAATGTGCCTTCTCAAAGCCGACACCACTGTCCCACTCACGTAAACATATTCCTTCCACACGAGTACAAAATAAATTGCTAGCCCTAATTTTAGTTTGGGTTTGCAGTATGCCTGTGGTCTCCTAATCCATGTCCTGACAGGCTCACTTAAACTGATCAATATCAATAGTAAGGTCTTAAGTTAGTGGTTTTTTATAGAACTTGTAAACAAATATTGTTTTCCAGGAACTACCTGTGGGCTTACTGCTCTCTTCTAAAATTTACTGAACTGCCTTACCAAATACTTAAAATGATAAGAATAGTAAACCTATTATCTGATAATTACCTGCTGCAGTTTGACTACTCATTTGCATGTTCTGATTCTTGCTTTGCATTATGTAATCTTAGTCTTTTGATAATATCCCAGTTATGAAGGGACTCTGCTTTATTAACTACATTATCAAAAAGCTGTTGCAAGACAAATTCTGGATCCAAATGGTAATGATTGGTCAAAATATGCCAGGGAACAACTTGGTTTCATATCCCAAGCTGAGCCTGCAATTCCAGCACTCAAAGTCATTTTGAATTGGAGTTGACTTGTAATCAGTGAACTCGGAATGAAAAAGAAGTGTCAGAACCCTATTTTAACAGCTTCTGTTAACCTTTGCTTGAAACACGTGAATAAAGCAGTGGTAAGGTTTCTTTATTAAGTTACCCTAGAACAATACTAATTCAAAACATAAAATCAAAGACTTATCTGGGATATAGCTTTGTTAACAATTAATTGATTAATTAGTTGCAATGTGAGTCTATTCCAGAGGTTTCTAGGCTACCTTCTAGACTAGTTATTTAGACTTTATTCAGATAATTCTGTATATCTTTCTCTCCCACGTTGTATCTCAGGAAGTCAGGATGGCCACTTAAATCTTTTGTTTTCATGAGCAATGTAAGGTAGTTGTGTTTTCAGTTCACATGTTGATGAATTCACTTCTTGTTGGGATAGTTTGTTCATAGGTTTTAGTTTGTGTGTAAGAGTATCATTACATCAGATAATTCTGCACAGATAATTCATTTCCATGATTTAGGATGTTCTTAATTGCTTTACTGAAGGGAGATTGAGCACCTTTTAACCAAACAGCTGAACAATTTGTTATGACAATTCTGCCACTGTGCATTCACTTAATTTCCAATTTATCAAACATTCAATAAATCATTAGTATAATTACATCTGCTCAAATGTTCCTACCCCAGCACATTAGCTATGCTCAGGCAGACTCTTCTACCGGCTGTGTGAATGGATTCATTTGTATGACCCAGTTGGTTGCACGTCCTTGCTTCTTACGAGCCTTGAGAAATGATAGGGCAGAAATTTTAATTATTTATAATACTACAGGTTCCTTTGATTCTCTGTTCATGCTTCTCACTTGGATGCTCCTCTGTTCCACCGATGTTTGTTTTAAGTTGCTAGTGACTGGCTAATTTCTGAAGATTTTTAAATCATTTTTATTCCCCTACTGTGCCACTTTTCTAATTACACTGTCTCCCCAGGTGCGCACTAATTCCCTCATCACCATACATCTCAAGCACAGATTATTAAAATAGTATAGCCCTGGTCATGTAAACGTAACTGAAAGTATTCAAAGTGTGCTGTATTGAAAGCTAGTGAATTGGTTCAACAAACTAACGTTTCAGGACCTTGTTTTTAAAAGATTGCACAAGTAGAAATCCACTGACACGGCTTCAGATTATCATTGTAATTATTTTTAGAATCGAAGTAAGACAGAAGTTTGAGGTAACTCTCCAAGCATTGGAGAACTTCACTTTGAAACACCTGTAGTAGGTAGGTATGTCTGCTCCCTCCGTGTGGACGAGAAATCTGAAACTGGGTGAATTGCCTTAGGATCTGCAGTAGGCTGGTGGTACCAGTGGGATGGGATTCCTCAGTATTTCTATCTACTGATTCCCAGTCTCTTGCTGTAAGCTTTAAATCATACTTAATGTGTATCTTTGTTGTTAGACTCAAAGTAAACAAACCATGACATGCAATCTCAGTCTTTGTAATATTTTAAATATGAAGTTCTTTATGTCAGTATAGACACATTTTAAATCTTGCAGTGTAGGTTCTGTTGCTTCAAAAATAGATTTATTGGTTACAACTTGCTGGTATTTTATCTTTGTGTTAGGAATTGGAGGAGATTCATAATACTTTATTCCCTTAATACAAATAGGTAAGATTTTTTTAGATTAACTGAAGGTGTCATGATCCATCCGGATAGTACAATAGGTTAGTTTTCCCCTGGCAATGCATTCCATATTCTGTTTATACTGTATCTTATTTTTAGCAAATATGCTTTGTGTAATACTAAATGGAAGTTCTTTAACCTAAAGGGAAAAGGCATCAGAGAATCTATTGAAAAGAAAAAAAAAAAAGGAGATTAGAGAAAGATACACTAATTGGACATTAGTTTATTTAAACATATGCCAAGTTTCTTTCTTATCTGTTAAAAAAATTATTGGTAGAGTGCATCAGCACATGGGTTCTCTAACCCTTGTTAGCTGTTAGAGCACTGGGTAAGAAAGAGTCTTCGTTGGACTAATACTTCCTGTGCCATGGGGATCCAGGGTCTTACTACTGGTACTGAAAGAAATCTTTTAGTGTGTAGGACACAGGAAGATTTATTTATCAATAAAGTTACATTTGTTTCTGGATATTCTACCTAATGTTTTTGAATAGGAGCTTTCCTAATTGTTTGTATTTCTAATAGTAGCTTAGCATATGATGTATACACTCTGATTACACCTGCGTAGCCTTCACTTTTACAGTTTTCACCTTCTGAAGCTGACAGGATTCTTTGTCTAGCCATTTTATTTTAGTTCCCCTTATCCCAATCCTTTTCACACCTTCAAAATGTCTTTCCAAGTCTGAACTCATCTAGCTTTACTGAAGTTCGGTGTAAATAATTTATTACCTTGAAACATTACAGCCTAGGAAATTAATCATCATAAACAACAGTGCAGTTTTTAGTTGCCAAGAGAGAGGTTCATAGTCTGAACAGAATCATCTTCACCAGTTGAAACATGGATGTAAAACTCCACTTGTTATCACAAGGTCCTTTCAGGAATTTCCTTTAAGATTTACTTTTGTTTCTTTTCTGGCTAAACAAGTATACTGTAATGTGGGTTTTTTTACTTAAGACCTTCAGTGATTTGCTGAAAAATATTATTATAACATTTTATTCTTTAAAATTGCCAATTTTTTTTGACCAGTACTGTGTAATAGACGTGCTTTTCCAAAATGTGTCTCTCGATCTGGAGAGGGACAGTTTAATTCCTGCTTCACGTTTTCAGAAATACCTTTGCAGTTGTTCGTGAGTGTGTTACATGCTATAAGTATTATCTTTGCAACTGGTTTGAAATACAAAAACAACCTCCAGTACACACAAACTTTAATTAAACAGCCAAAGGAATTGTGACACCTTTGCATGGGTACCACAGGTGTGGAAAATTGGCTTGGTGGACAGCTGCTTTGCCTGTGCATTGACCTTCCTCCTGGTATAAAACAAATAACATAGAAGCGTAATATAGAAGTATAACAAGTAAAAATACACTTGAAATTAAAACAAGCAGAAGTGAAAAGAAGTGAAAATGCTCCCAAAACATGCTTAGAAAACACGGAGACAAGGCTAAATTAAAAAAAAAAAAAAAAAAAAAAAAGAAAAAGTTAAAATATGGAAATGCACATTTAGGAGAAAACTCGTCACTTTACTACACCGTTTAACAGTATCATCTTGATGAGGGCAAATCAGTGTCTGTCATCTCAAACTGGATTTGAAATAGCAGATCATTTTTCCACTCTTCATTATGCAGAAAAATTGAATTAATGTTGTCAGGATTTTCTAACAGCAGTTAGAAATCTGCAGCTAGCAGTTACAGAGCTGAACCATGGCACTGCATAGATAAATCCATTTAATGCTATCTGTAATGTAAGATTTATTTCAAATGAAGGGGAATTAGCTTCCAGAATTGGTAGATTTGCTTTTTGTGGACAATTTCAACAGGTAGAACAAAAAGACAGTGTAAGCAGGCATCTAGAGGATGGAATAATGAAAGGAGATTTAAAGTGTCGCTCTGTGCATGCATTTCTCTGCCAAATACTTTCCTCCCCCTCTAAGCCCCCACGATACCCGATGATAGATACATCACATCTCTGAAGACTTTACAGAAGCATTTAAGGAAAGGGAATATTTCGTGTTTTGTAAAAGGCAAAGGAAAAGTATGAACGTAGAAGACTGCTATTTGCATGGGCTGAGGAAGAATTACTAGGGCTGGTATTTGTATTATAATTTCTCCCATGTCTGTATTTTGAAATCTACAACAATTATTATTTTTTTAATTTCATGTCAGATTCTGATACCGGTCAGATTTTTTTTTTGTTATGTTGTGAGAAGTCCCCTTTTTAAGACTAACTTCTGTTCAAACTCGTATTATTGTCAATATTCTAACTACTTATTCTTTCTACAGCTGAACAAGATCTGCATAACGCCTTCAAAGTACATCCTTTTTGATAACAAAAAGGAGCAAAGTGGGTAGCTCTGAAATCATAATTGTATTGTGTGGATGATAGACTGAGCAATTAGTAGATATCTTGAGGACTATCTATATCTTCTGATACCTTATCAGTAAGGAATGTTCTATGAGGTACTTAGAAGACGTCCATATTCCGTATTAACAGTTGATTATACTTAATAATACAGTGAGCATCATATCAAGGCAGATAATTGTGAAGTGTTTTTGCCTTTTGAAGCACCAAGCAGTTTCTGCAGCAATAACTTGAGTGCCTTATAAATGTTTTTATGTGCTTTTCTCAGATCAATAAAATGTTTATTATTTTTGTACTGTTTGGATGGTCTGCAATTACACAAGTTCTATGAGCAATCTAAATTAAAGGCCATAGTCAGCAATACAAAGTGAATTATTTGGCCAGGGTTTCGTGTGTGCATTGTTTTTGTGTGTCCGGATGGGTGTTTTGGTTTACCATATTCATCAGCAAGGAATCTCAAAGCATTCTAACGTCTGCGTGAGGCTAAGCACACACGTCTGATTATTCCCAAACTACAGTGAACAGCCTATTTTTTTTTTCCTGGAAAGAGATGATGATCTTTTTGTATTTCATTTGTAATGAAAGAGGTGGCTTCACTTAGTGCAGAGTGGAGAGGAATCTGTTGATTGCCTAGCGGAGTGTGGGAAGTAACTGTTTACTTTGATGATCTGATGCTGCAGGTTCTTATGGCTTAAAATCATCTGTCATTTCAGAGGGATTTGAAAAAGCACAGGTACAGGTTATAGGGCAAGTGCTGCAGAACTTCATCTGCTCGCACAGAGTTAATTTTCATCCCAAAGGGCAAAACTCTGCAGTGATCAGTAGATACTGCTACTACAAGTGTAGCACTGGTCCTAAAGGACGTTATGAACAAAATTTAAGAGGATTTTGAAGAAGATGGTGACCTGTATCACTTTGAGGTGCTAGGGCAAGGCAATAAAGGATCTCAGACTGGAAAAGAAAGCAAGATTTCTTTGCATTGTCTATAAATCAGTGGCAATAAATATCAACTAGAGTGGATAAAATAGGCAGATTTGATGTTGACAGAAAGGATATTTGTGCCACATAATTTGGTAAGTTATTGAAGCGTATTTCATCCCGGTAGAAATGCACCCATAACACTGACAAGGTCAGGCTCCAACTTAGCGAGGGGAAGCTGTGTGTCCCTATGTACCAGCTGTACAAGCAAGTCCTGCCAGGGGACTGCTTGAGGTTGAACATCCGATGTTTTAAAAAGATTCGTTGCTGCATTTGGCTTTCCGGTCCCTTCACCTCATTCGTTTTGGCATCCATGTACATTGTTCTTCTGACCTGCTTCTCTTTCATTGTTATCATTTCACAGTTTTTTTCAATCGTTACTCTAATTTATGCCAACAAATGTTGTTTTTTATGCAATTGTTATCTAAAAGTAGCTTGCAAATATAGTTATATTGTTTACTTTTTAAGTAATAAGTCTTTTAATTAGTATTTTCCAAAGCTCTAGTAACCTGTTTCCTTCCTATTTGTCTTTTGGTGGTGGTTAGTTTTGTTTTTTTTATTACAAGTTGAATTTTGCACAGGCAGTTTTTATTAGTTTTCAAAAAGAAGTAATATATAGTTTCTGTTGGCAGGATCAGTTGGCATTTTTTATTTTTGTGAGTAACGAGCGTTTTCTTAAAACACTGAAAAATATGGGACCATAGGTAAAAGCAGAATTGGACAGCCAGCCCCTGCAAAACAAAAAACCAACCCAAACAGAAAAACAACTACCACAAGAAAACCCCAGAAGACCCCAAAACTAAACAACCCAAGCACACATACACACAGTCTTACTCAAATAAATAAATCCGTATGTTCTTTAGGACAGAAAGTTTTCCCTTTGGCAATTAAGATACTGAATCTCTCTTCTGATGAAGGTAAATGCAATGCTTTCTAAGACTTCACGTATATTTTTCCATTGCAGCACCACATTGTATTTTTCTGGTGTTTACAAAACTGTTATACCATTTTGCTGTATAACAGATACAGTTAAGAACAATCCTAGGGAAATCTAATCAAGTTCTTAGGCGCCTGTGTTGAACTTGATGGCTTTTAACTTCCAGCAGTCATCTATAGTCATCACCCGTTCTACCAACTTTATGTATGGATGGCATCTCTGTGTTAACTAGCAAAAGAACATAATCTGTGCAATTTTGTGACAGTTTAGAGAAAACAATAACTTTGTTTTGCTAGTCCAGGAGGGGGCAGTAAATATATTGTTAATGGAAGCAAGGCCAACATTATCTTCTATGAAAGGCTCTGCTCTTAAAAATAGCTTTTTTTAATAAGAAACCAACATCTTTACTCCATTATTTCTTATCACGTTCATTGTTTTTAACTATGCTTTCCCAGTGGTTGGTTTTTAAAATAGAATATTATCAGAACTTTCAAAATCAGTCATTTGTATCTTTGATCTTCAGTATATTCAAAATAATTTGTAATGAGATAGATGTTTTAAGTATTAAAATTTCAGATGTGATTGATTCCATTCATTTATCAGTTTTGTTGAAAATATTCGTTTTTCAAAGAGCACTGATGAAGTGGGGCAGACTTTCCCTCTGTGCTTAATTCATTGTGTTTTCTTCTCACTTCTAACCCCAATATTCACGTACATATGCATAGAGAGGAATCAAGCTGATTTTAAATACATGCTCCCAGATTGTATGTTTGCATTTCCCAGTGTGTTACAGTGAAATTCAAATGAATAGGAGGAAAAAATATAGTTTGTATGAACACATATAATTTTTTTGGACAGTTTTTATGACTGCAAGTTATTATTCTTGCTTGGCTTGGAGGTAAAATGAAAATGATTGTTGGCTGTGAGAAGGAGAAGAAAGAAGTACAAATCTAGTGCGTATGACATTCATTGTAGAAGGACAGTAAGCTTTTACAGTCACTTGGTTCTTTGGAGTTTTGTTTTTGCTGTTGGGCAAAGTTATTAGCATGAAATTTCAGGTACAATTAAAGTGGCTTCGTGATGCCATATAACCTACTTGAAACTTTTCACTGTTTGTAATTGCTGAAATTCTCAAGAAGCTTGTAGTAAAATAATCCCATAAAATGTAAGAATGATGATAATCATAGCTGGTCCAAAAGTTCATCCCAGAGGGAGTGAAAATAGTACTTTTTCCCTTGATCCTGCTCAAGTGGGATATTTTTAATAAGGTCTCTTAGGGTGGTTTTTTGTAGTTGTTATTAATGTTGTTGTTATTTAGGCCTACATTATTCAGAAAATAGCTAGCAGCTTTGTAAAGCCCTGGCTACGGTGTTCTGCTACACCTAAGCAGTTGAAAACGTTCCATTCAGTACCGTCATAGGGAATGATTTGTGCCGTTATTGGGAAGTTGTTTAACATACCCTGGGAACACAAAACAGTCCTACATCTGGCACAGAAAGTGTCCCACAGAAATACTTGCTGTTTATTTGGTGGATGAGTCTGTTGAAATGTTTCCCAAAACAACTTTTTTCTTTGAAGCCTTGTAATTTCTTTATATAAAATGTGTGCGGTTGCTGGTTCATGATCCATGGTGCACCACAAACAGGAACGGTTTATTTCTTCTCAAGTACAAAGTGCTGTTGCAAAATTTGTAAAGTGCTGTTTGCATTTCAATGCTGTTATTTGTTGTTTTTACTACTACTATCATTATTATGCACCACAATGATTATTATGTGAAAAATATGTTACAACTGTTTCTTCTTAATGCCATTTCTTGACTTAGAGGGTGCTGATGGAGAAAAATTACTTCATATGGAAATGTCTCTAAAATAAATTCTAGCCTCGAAATTTAGAATAGGAGTGGGCTGGAAGAATGTGGGAGAAACTTTGTAACTAAGTGACCTGAATTAATAAGTGCAGTATAGATTTTGAGTAACTGTCAGCTGTATTGAATACAATAGCTCTGTGTAGAGCTAAAACTCTCAGACGAAAGTTGTCAAAATCAGGTGCCTGAAGTTGCCTACCTAAATGTAGGTTATTTGATTTGCAGAGTGTGAGTCAACCACGACTGGTGGTGGGAATCGATGGAAATTGCTTATGCTTCACAGCTATTAAGAATAGATTGCTTGTAGATATTTTAACATTCCCCAACAGATTTTAGCAGTCTGGCCAAATGTGTGATGAGTCTTACGTAATAGCATTCATTGATGAAAAGTAAAACCAGAGTTTAATGCAAAAATAGGGTTATCCTGCGGTGGTTTTTTGCCTTTTCACAATGTCAGACTTCAGTGACATTCACCCTTCCCCACTTGTTTTCCTAAGGTTAAGCAACATACCCACAAATTATTTCTTCCTTTGATCCCAAGCACTTGATGACTTCATTTGCCATTAACTTAGGAAAAAATAATATGTGTTATATAAAATATAATAATATGTTATATAATATAATGATGTAGAGTATCTATTTTACCTGTAATAAGTAAAATATTTCTTGCCTGTGTTTCCTCTAAAGAGAAGGCAAAACTCTGGAGTCTCACAGATGGGTTTTAGCTAACTATTTATAGGTATGTCACAACCTGGTTATTTAAGCTTAAGTTGTTTTGGAAGGTGCTCTAATTCAGCAGCTAAGCATATTCATTTGAACATTTTGAACAGTCCTATTTGTATGACTAGCGAAGAGCTCTTAATTACTTTGTGCTTGTATTTTCTAATTTATTATACATATACCTGTGCAGAAGGAGCTGCTGTTTTAATGAATACAGTTTTCTGTTTTGCCGTCCACAAACATTTAATGTGTACTAAGTGTTACCAAGTTAAATGTCAAGGAAGAACAATGATTTTGAGAGCCATTATGTGATCAGTGTTGTGTACAAGGAGAAAGTTGGTCAAATACATCAGCTGTAAAGTAAGAATTGTCTGTTGATATCTCTTGCTCAAATGACTACCAACGTGGATGACGAACGACCAACATTGTTATTCCTCAGAGACACAACAAATTTCGAGGTGGTCTAGAATATCAAGTTCTACCATATTCTGCTGTACTCTACGCAGAAAACATAAGGACTGTCCTCCTTGTGCTTGTTGCTACCTGGCATCCCGAGTGAGTGATCTAAGGGTCTGTCTAGGCGACCTAGGATGTTAGCTGGCCTGAACTGGCAAGAAATATCAATGACATTAGTTTATACGTATTATTGATTTTATAGCTTTACTGTTTTATCTGCTCTTTATAAATGTTGTATCCTTAAGCAGCAACACTACAGAAGCTATTTTTAAAGCGCTGATGAGAATTGTTACATACCAACATTATGCTTGCCCTTTTTTTTTTTTTTTTTTTTAAATTCTGTGTTCTACATGGAACTGCTACTTGACCAGTATTGTTTTACTTCCTCTGACTTGGAGGTACATGATGGTACTAGAATATAAGTGGCATTAATCAGAACTTGGAAAATTCAATAATCAAAGTGGGGAAATGAGCTTAAACACAAACTCATCAAAGATGAACTTCAGTCCATTGTTCTTTTTCATAGCTTAGTGTTAAAAAGGAGTAAAGATACTTGCTTTCTGAAACAGCGATACATAGCAAATAGCCTGTTATTTCCAAAACAATACGTAATTATTCAATATTAAAAAGGTAGCTTTTAGATGCTTCTGTCTTCATAAGCTTCTTAACTGTAGCTAATGTCTAATATTGATTCTGAATAATTTCAATGGCAATAAAATTGGGATTTAATGACAGTTAATCAGAGACATTTTATATTTAATGTTAATTTAAAGAAACATAGTGTCTTCTTACCTTCTGAATTTCAAAGCCATTAAAGTAATTGCAGGTCATTAAGCTAAATTTCTTTGAATAATCAGGACAGTTAGTCTAATTCATACACCATTCAAACCAGTGGACAGGAAAGATTGGAATGCCAGGCATGGATTTTGGAGAGATTTGCTAGATGGATCTTCAGATGTTCTTACCAGCATTTCCACAGAAACAATTACCCCCACATTCCAAATTCTTGGAACTTGTAATTGTTTTCCACTTGCATATTTTTAAAATGAATAACCTTCAGAAGAGAGGAGGCTTAAGAGGATTATTTTCTTTCCTTTGAGATGACCAAATCACTGGATAGTCATACAGGTCTTTATTGTGCAGTACAATGTGTTTTACCAGAACTTACTTTATGGACGTATTAGCTATCACAAAAATATTCTCATGTAATGTCCCATACTTAGCAAATATTATGATTTAATGTGAAGGAAATCTGAGTGAAAATGCCTTAAAGTATCTAGGCCTTGTCGGGAGAATCGATATGTCATCTTTTAACACTATTGCTTTCTTATTTGGAAGTTGAAAATGTAAGGTGATCCCTCAGAGAATCTGGATAAGACGATGAGTTGGTAATGTAAAAGGCTCAAAGTACAGAAGTTACCAGACAAGAGTAGTGTGTGCGTGCATGTGTGTCTCTGCCTGTCTCTCGAGAGCTCTCTTTCTCGCACCCTCCCACCCCACCCCCAACACGATGCAAGGACAGAGCAAAAAGATTGTCTGTCTTTAGATGACCACTTCATTAATGTACAAGAAACTAAGAGTTTAGAATCTTGGTTAATCAGTACACTGGTGTGTTTTAAGAAGCACAGTATTTTTGTTCCCTGTGCTTCAAGACATGCTAAATGAATGCAGTTCATGTGTTAAGCAAGAGAAAAATAAATGCTCTTGAAGGCAAAAAAGGGATAGCATAGGCCTTACGCAAACTCAGGTCCAGTTCTGCCAACAGGCCCGCTCTGGAATGAAGGTAGCATGTACTTAAAAGGAAGAAGAAAATTCCACCAGTTTCAGTCTTAGGAAGGAAATAAATGCTGGTTTGCAGTTTGGGTAAGCGGTGCGAGCAGTTCCTGCTGATCAAATGCCACTTGGAGCTGCCCTTCAGCCTCGGCTGCTGCTCTTATGGACGGAGACGAACAACCATCTCCTCACTGCCGAGCAGGCCTCCATGCTGTTACGGTTCCAGCATGCTGCCTTTGTCTCCCCTTCTCTCTTGTCTCTCTCAGTATACTGTCTTAAGCTGCTGTCTTTGTAAGCAGTAGGTGTCTTGAATCTGCCTACACCTTTGCAGCAGTGTTTCATAATTGGGGAGTTATACCAAAAATGGAAATTACATCAAATTTGGACTTATTTAAAGCAGTGCGTATTTTCATAACAATACACTATAATAAAATTTTATGTTATCTAAGGAAAGCCATAGCGTAGCTGTATTATTTTTATTCCTCACAGGAATTATGATGTACTTTACTGGAAAAAAAAAACAAAACACCTCCCACAGAGATTTAAAAAAAAAAAAAAAAGTCTTTTCAAGGCACCAGGTCAGGGAACATTTGAAGTTCTGTGTTGATCAGGCCTGTCTCCACTCTGTGAAGTTCAGGAAGATTATTCTTGGTGGGAGATTTTTAGTCAAGATAACACTGGTAGCCTAGACTTTTGGCTTGATGTTATCTATTAATGTCTTCATAATAATAGCAAATGGAGTTCGCCATTTTTAATAAAAAATTCTTTAAAAAAAAATCCAGATTCCTTGTTACTGTTCTCCAGAGTCTAAATATCTCTTAGAAACTGAGATAATATCCCTAGATGTCATGTGTGCTCTGAAAAGAACTGACTTGTGGCCATGCTTTGGTCTTTCAATGTATGCAAGTTAGATGGTTATTTTCCAAAAAATGTAACTCTTGAACTTCAGTTCAAACTATTAAGATTTGAGATCGGAGGACTGAACTTTCCTGTGGGATTCACATTGTTTCTGAAGCTGACTCAGGATACATACATTTGATTTTGCTTACTGATTAAGCGAATATGTTAAGTAACTTCAGTGAAATCAATGGGAATTAGTTCTCATCTTATGCAAGATTTACAGCACGGATTTTAATGGAATTGGCTATTTTTACAATATGTTAAATGAGATTTGAAATTATTTTTTTGATGTTAAAAAGGAGTACAAATTAATTGTAAGAACTCTTGGTTTTAATTGCATTTATTTTTGAGTAAATATTGAGACCTACAGTTCTTGGTGTAGAGAGTTTTGAAGCTGCTGTTAGGTCTTTAGAATGTGAGACAGCAGACTTGGAAATGTAATGTTACTAATTTTAATTCTGATATTAAAATACTGATTATTTTTCAGCCATTTTAATTTTTGTGTTATGTACTTGCTGTTATTGATACAATGTCTGAAATACACTCAATGCATGTTACAGCGGTCTGCTGTAACTATATTTGACCACTTAAATGTGGCAGAATATTGCCTTCCTTTTCTATGTCTTATCAATCAGATTATGTTTAACTGCTCCAATCTTGAAGACCAAAAAAATGAAGCGGGAAAAAAAAAATCTTCTTCCTTTACAAAGTTACTAGTTCAAGAAAACTCATGAGCATGTAATTGAGCCTGTCCCTCTTAGGACAGCGTGCAAGAGCTTTAATTGGGCTAAATGCATGTAGGCTAGGGGAGGGAAATATATAAATTATTCTATACAGTTAAATAATGAATGTGCTTATTATCACATTATGTAAGTGCCACTGTTCAGCATATATGATGTTCTCTTGAAAAGGGCGATGATAAGCTATACTTAAACATATACATTTTAGTATGCCATTTGAATTCTTAGGAGTTCATTCCACTTCTCTTACGTTCCTCAAAGCTAATGAACTCTTTTTTTTAACTGAGTTGACTCACTGACCTGTTAGTTCTTGTTTTAACTTTGATATTATGTTAATTTTTCAAATTCCTCTTGAATTCCCCTAGTTTCAATGACCAATTGCCTCCAAGTTTCATTTAACATAAAAATAATAAAATAAAAATAATAATTGCATTTTATTATGCTTGAAGTATAACCTTTTTAATCTGCATATTTCTTGCAGGCTACGCTGGCTGATTTCCACTGTAATACCTTAGAATGGAAAACTATTATAATTATTGATTTATCATTTATAATACCAAAGTGATATATTGAAAGTGAAATTTGGATGCTGTCCAGCCCTCAGATAACATTGGATGAAACTGGATGATCTCATTCTAATTAATATGCTAGTTCCATGTGAAAATCACAGAGAAAATACACCTGAGATTTCATCAAAAATAGGAGTTCAATACTGAAGACTGCTGAGGTTTATAATTGTTGAAATATGCCACCTTAAATATTTAATATTCCGTTTCCAGAGAACTCATCACTTCGCTTTCTCTCCCCTCCATATCTTGCCTTTTTTTTCCTTCCTCTGACTCAGCATTATCTTGGTATGAACCTATTTACGTGTGATGCATATTAGCTTGTAGTACGTATGAATGCATAGGATATATACAAAGCTCTGTATTGATTATGATTTACATTCTGCAGTGCTCTTGATTACAACAAAGCTTCTTTTAATCAGGTGAAACTGGAGTCAAGGGAACTGAAAACACTTGTCTTAACCTGAAAGTGTTGTTCTTGTACTAAATCTGTGATCCTCACCTTCAGCCTTGCAGCATGTATACGTTCTAGCACCTCTTGTTGTAGGAAACTTCGGAAAGTAAAGGTATTTTCAACTAGCATGTGTCCCCTGTATATAGGATGGTGTCTGTATTCATTGATTTTAGTCTTTATTCATCTATTTGACTTTTTTTCCCTTCTAACAATCAATCTAATAGCATCGAATAGCAGACTTGGTTTCCATATTGGCTTGTTTTTAGAATGCTCTCTCTTTTTGCCTATTAGGCTTCTAAAACCTACCCTCCTCCTCTTTGTTTTTTGGGTGTATGTAGAAGTTAATGGCGGAAAACTGCCTGTCGTCAGGTTTATGCAGAGTGGAGAGTGAGCGAATGCTGCCATCCCCGAAGTTGCTGCCTGTTCCACATTGATGGAGCTTCCTGGGCCTGAGGGATTTTTGAAGGGCTGGGTTTGTATGGTTGATATCTTTTTGGTCATTTGTCATAAAATCACTCCAACCGAGCTGTTTACTGGTCTGAATACTTAATTACTGCAGTAGCAGGAAAGGGCATAAGCTTTAGTTTTTACTGAATATTCATGCAGAAATAGGAAATAGTTGGTGTTTCTGTTTTCTTTTTGTGAGGGTTTTACCTATAAACATCTGTTTTATTTTTTATACAGCTACCTGCACTTGGGTTTTTTAAAATCCTGATATATGACATAATAGTGATAATTTTGTACTCCTAATGCATATTTTGAAATTGGTTTCCTTTATTTCTAATGGTCATCTGCACATGGCATGTTTCAGAGATCGTCTGATATCAATGACAAAACTTTTAGAAGGATTTAACAATTCTGTTTCATCTTTTGAGAAATATATAAACAAGCTGAAATAAGTCAGTTTAATTTGTTTATGGTCTAAAGAAAATAATTGAAAATACTCATAGAATTGTAAATCTAATACCTTTTTTAAAAAAAATACTTAAAATCTTCTTCAGGGGGCTCATTTTATTTTTAGGGTATTATTTAAAAAAAAAAATAGATTTTTATTTTTATACTTCTCATGTTGTCCCTTCCTACTCAGTTGCTTCTTGAGGAGAAGAGCAGCTGGAAGGAAAAGCATATATTTGTTTTTGGTTCGGCATTAGAATTTTTACATATTGTGTAATACTTTATCTTGTGGTGTGCTTCTCCATGTCTGTGTAGAATCATTTTACTTTTCAGGTGTAAGTTTGTTTTGAGTGTGGTTATATATATTTCATCATAGAAATGGATAAAAGCAGAAAATTAATCTTTTAATACTAAGGTAATTTGTCAGTGTAACCTTAAAACTTGCTACCATTTTGATGTTTTATCTTTGAATCGCAGGGCTTTGTGTTATTTCTATTTTTATTGTGCCTTAATGCAACCCATTCAGATTCACTCAGAGATCTCAGAAAAAAATGTGACGTCTTTATTGTAAACAGGAAATTGCACTAATAACTATTGCAGTTTTCTTTGCTTTTACCAAAAGACCTTTTTTTTTTTTTAATCTCTTGCTTCTGTTTGAAGTTCTCATGCTTGACATGATCTGGGTTCCTTCAAGGCTGCCAAGAGGTGAAATTGCCTTTTTGAGAAGGTGTTGCTGGCAGCTGCAGCCTGTGCCCTTACTTCTTCAGGGAGAAGCTCCTGGGTGCTGGGACGGGAAAGGGACAATTTACCGCCAGCTTCCAGCTGTTAGCTAAACTGAGGAATCAAAGATACCTCTCCAGTCACATCAGCCTTTAAACAGAGTTTTCCTGCCTAGGCATTGTTTATGCTATATGTTAGGGACAGTTTGGAATTTAGATGGTTTTTTTTTTTTACAGTGTAAAATGTTATAGCAGTACTGCAAGGGCAGATGCAAGAAATACAGTGTGTGATCTTTTTGTTAATGTTTACTCCATTTGCTTGCACTCAGGAGAATTGACTTTAAATGTTCTATATCAGTTTCTGTTGTAAAAGAAACCAACCATTTATCACGTTTGTTAGAGAAGGGCTCCAATTAATTTGACTGTATGAAAAGCAACTGACTCGGATAATGGGGAAAAAATATCCACATGTTACAAGTTAGTGTAGAGAAGTAAACGGATGGTCTTGGAAGAAAATGAGCTCAAAAGGCTTTTCAAACTATAGTATAATAGTATGGCTTATCAAGTAGTGTGACAGTACAATGTTTAAAAAAAAGGAGAATGCGTATTTACATGCTATTCCAATAGAAGCAATGTTCAACAAATTCTTATTAAGCAGGCAGTATAGTAGTTAGACAGCACACTGGCACTGATTAATTGACATGAAAACAGCCTAACCTAGTCTGACATAATGTCATACAGTTTTGAGTCAATGTAATACAGAATACATTAATACTAGGACAGATTTTTGGAAACATCTTTGATTCAGATGCTCTTACTACATCACACTCTTTAAACCTTCTAAGAACAAAAATAACAAAATCCAATAGTTAGAGTAAAAAATTAATTTTGAGCATTCCTAGTTGAGTAGTTTACTTCTAATGTGCTAAAATAATTATCTGTCCATAACAAAATGATGAGCTAGCTAAACTTTTGACCAGTTGTCATGAGAGATAATTTCCCAGTCCAGACCTTCTGCTCAGAGTCTGTCCATAGCCGTTGATTATATTCAGAAATGAGAGTAATGTGTTTCTTAACTGGATATGCTCGCACTACATACGTGACCTATGTTAGCATGCAGTGTTCCAAGACAGGCGTACCACTCCCAAAGTAACTCAGATTGTCCAAATTTAATTACAAAATTAGTCCTATTATTGAAAATTAGTCCTAATATTGAAGCTTTGTGAGTTTTTTTTATGGTTTGCAAGTGTGTCATAAATGTTATTACTGTACCTTTGCAAAATAACTTGTGTTTGACAGCCCACTCTCTGCTCTTCAGCTTATTGCCATTATAAATGGCAGCTGAGTGACGGAATTTGGAAGGACAGAGCAAGTATAGCTTATTGTGCAGGAGGCAACTGTTTTTTATCCAGTCTTTCCCAAAAGCCCAAAACATGTTAATCATGAGTGGTTTGCATTGCCACAGGGTGACACTGATAGTTCTCAGTGCATATTTATGTTTAATTGTTTAAACGTACAGAGCCTTGGGTTGTGGTTGCATGATATATTGCCTATTTCCATAGCAGAACTTCTTTACGAAGTTCTGGCCTTCTGTTGATTGTTTTTCCAATCCTTATTTGGGTTGGCTCAACTAGTTGAGAGTTTATAACTTAATTTCTGTCAGTGACCTGGCTTAAAAAACATTGTAAAGTAATTTTACTGGTGCATCTTACAAAGGAGTACTACAGTCAGCCAGGTGGGAGGAGCATGGTTTTGAGACAAAGTAGGAGGCAAAGCAAAAAAGCTGGGAATCTGAGAAAGCCTCACGAAGAGGATTTCACTGTGAGGGCAATGTGTGTAGCTGTGTCTCTGCTCTTCCAGTAGTCACCTACCAACACTTGGCAAGGCTAATAACTAGATATTTTCCAGGAGTAAGTATGGATGGTGGAGGGTCTGGAAAAGATTGTCTATGCATGATCTGAAAGTAAGGCTGTGCGAAGCAGGATAGCTATGGGCTGTGTCATTCTAATTGTATAAAGAACTTGTGATTGTTCTGTGCAACTGAAAACCAGGATAAGGACATCTAAGGTCCAGTGACTGAGATTTTACTCTGTCATGCAGATGAGAGATTATTACTTTCTAGTTTCCTGCGCAAACTATATAATGTAAATATCGCCCACTGAGGAAAATTTAGGTACCTAAAAATAGAATGTGTGAGTATTCTCCTTTCTTCGATTTATTTTACTCTTCTGCCTGTTCCTGCTTTCATCTCAAAAGATAGGGAGTCATGCTAATACTGGGTAGTGTTCCCTAAAGCAATGTTCTTCCAAGGCCAAGCAGATCATGCCTGCTCAGAAGCTGGTAACTGTGAACAGCAGACCCCTGAAAGCTCCTAGGAATATGATGTTACTCAGTCCCCATTTAACTGGAACCTCTAAATTGTACAGCCTGCCCGAACCTACAGTAGAGCTTGAGAAATCTGGCAAGTTAGAATGAACTAAAAAAACCAAAGAAGTTTTCAAGAAATACATGGAGTTGTGGTGACAATCAACTATTTCTGTTGATCTGAAGAAATAAATAAAAAAAAAAACACCTTGTTTCTTATTTTTACTTAAAAATGAGAAATGTACTTTCTGTGTCATATTGAGCTGAAACTCTGAAGTTCTTTCAAGACGGAAAGCCAGTTCTGCTCTCATGACTGTCATGTAGCTTTCTGTTCTTTCCTTGATCTTTTCCCTTTCCTGTTGATACTGTCTGAATTAATTGTTCCATCTTGTCATAAATTGAATCTATACCAACACTTAAGCATTGTCTGGTGATTTCAGGGTGTAGGAAATAAATGCCTTTCAATTATAACTACTTTTACTTTCAAGTCAGCTTTGCCTTATCTGCTAAACACTGATGCTCTGAATAAAAACCAAGGATATTTTTATTGTTCAGGGGAGAGTATTCCATATGCAGTGTATAATTTAAAAGCTTCTGTGAATATTTTCTGAGCAAATTAAGGTTAATGTTCGCCCTGTCATGTGGGGAGTTCGGAGTGCAACTTCTGTTGGTGCTAATGGGATGTAATTTCCTAACACTGAGGTGGAAATCCATCCCTTGCTATCTGAAAGGTCAGACTAGGTAAACCTGAAGACAACTAGCTTTTGTAAGAATTTTGTAACTTATCAGAAATGTCCAGTTTGGGCTGGGCAGTTTATGTTGCGATGTGGAATGGGAGAGAAAATTTTGTCTGCTATTGCAGTAATGCTGAAAGCATTTCAATGAGAAGTCTTCCACAGGGGTATTCCCAACATGGAGTGTGTTCTCATGCTTGTCTGATGTTACCAGTTAGGTCGTTTATTATTTTAGCACAGGGCATTTAACACATTTTTAAATTGTTCGTGTATTTATTGCGTGAGGAGTGAGATAAGTATTTGATGGTTGCGTTAATTTTCTTATAATTATGAAGGAAGCAGTGTCTCTGTTGTCAGTGTCTATCATCGCCCCAAACCTGTCAATATCTCAAAATATTGAAATTTACCCAGATCTGGAATTCATATTAAAAAACCCCTACTTTGTAACAATACCTAAGTTAATCTAGTGAAAAGTTCCATACTATCAAGTTCTGACTGAACTGGTAACGTTATAAACCTAGCTTTCTCATGGCACCTTGGCACATTCTAGAGAATTTGTGGAGACTTGTGATTGCAGAAATTTTAACTTAGAAACTGAGAGATTAATATTTGTAGTGTTTGATTTCAAAATTAGACTTACAATGTGGTGTAAATTGGTGGGTTTTTCATATCCAATGTACAATGAAGCTGAAAGACAAAAATATCATGTATACTGCTTTTTACCAAAGAATGATCTCTTAGTTCCAGACGGTTAGTGAAGCTGATTTCCCATAGTTTTCTTTCTTTTTAATTAGCGATTTTAGCTATTTTCTCTATAGGTCAGAAGATGATTCTGCTGCTTATTTCTGTTTGATTTACCATCCCTTACCATTTTTCTCTGAGTTCTGATTTTTATGGTTTTTGTCTCCATTTAGGAAATACTCGTCCTTTCCTCCCTTTCCGTACAAAAACTCTTTGTTGCGTAGATATTGATGGAACAAGTGCTAGTTAAAAAATAGAAGTATTTTATACATATATTTGTACAGAGAGTGCTATTTTACATAGGGTAATTGTCTTGTGGGGATTTCAATTTCTTGAACGGAATGGTCAGTCACTATCCAGGTGGCAAATAGAATCTGCATTGCAAGTGTGCTTGTAATAGTGTCTTCAGCTGGACGGAAGGTGACTATAAAACATTTTTATTGGCTTAACTGAGTTCAGAGGATTCCTGTGTGCCCATTCTTGCATCTCCAGGAGCAGGTTTTATTGACAATTTAACATTCTCTGCCTGTACAATACACTATACCTTAGGCAGGCATTCTCAGGCATTGTTTGTATTTTGATCTTCAGAATAGTATAATCAGAGAATAATTCCAATGGAGTAAGATGAAAGGAGGCCTTTAGCCCAAGCTCTTGCTCAGCCATGGAGTTCATGCACCGTTTTCACGAGTTTGCACATGAAATGGCATGCTGTCTTGTAGTCTTCCTGCTAACGTACTTTTCTCTGCTTTCCTTTAGTTTCAATGAAACTCTGAAGTACAAACAAGGCACGTTGTCAGAAAATATTTCCTGTGCAGCTCAATGCATGTTGAAGTAATCAAGATATTTAGAGAGAGACAAATTCTAAGAAGACTACAGGATTACAAATCACAATGTAATTTTAAAGTTGTAATGAGAAGCTGCTGCACAGGAAGTTCTCTTTACAATTATTGTCATGAGAATGAAGTAACACAGTGTTAATGTTTCATGTATTCTGTGAAAGATGATGATAAACTGTACTGCTTTGACCTTATTAATGTTCTGTAATTTGACTTGCTGGCAATTTGCATTTCTCTTTAGTTACAACCTTAGTTACCTGTGAAGAAGAGGTGGAACTGACAGTGACTCTAAACATAGCTGAATACTGAAAAGGTCAGAAATATGAAGAATGGCAATTCTGATACCTCCTTCTCATGACAAAGGTGGTAGCAAAAAGGCACAACATGAATCTGTGGAAATAACAAAGGTTGTTACAAACAAAGGGTGTTACAAAAATGTTTCTATATTTATTAAGAAGTGTAAACAGAAGCACTCTTTTTCCTTATAGCTCACTGAATGCTCCACTAATGTTTATTTTTTACTCCTTTATAAGTGAATATGCACAATGCTCCACTTTTATTTTCTTATTTTGCCCTAAAAATAGTAGTCTTTTATACTGTAGGGCCCTCTACTATCTGCTTAAAGATGTAGTAGACTGAACTTTACACTCTGCAGAAGCTTTTGCGGTTCCACAGGCCAGACACAGTTCTTACAATATATATTGGATATTTAATTAAATACATTTTCAAAAATATTGTAAGCTGTAATTAGTATGAAAGTTGTAGGTTTTTTATCTAAAACAAAAGCTTCAGATTTTCCATGAACTTAGAGAACAAAGTTGTGGTATTGAACGTGAAGGCTAAAGGTCTGATTAACATCTTAACAACATTCTTTGATTTCTACTTACTTGACTGAACACTGAATCAGGCAAGTACACCCAGTACTTTGTGATACTTAGCAGTGTCAATGATCAATTTATTCCTGCATCACTGCAGAGTGAAAGTAGTCAACCTCCCCAAAAAAGATATGCTTTGTTCTTGGGGTGTTTTTGAGGTTTATGATGTAAGTTAATGGAGATAAAGAGTACAAAATATGTATCTTAATTTCCATGCGTAAATACACACATTCATAAAACCCACAAAATTCTTTTTCTTTTAAGTCTTTCACTTGTGATAGTTTTGGGATAAGGAAGTAAAACATTTTGTAGTTTTCAAATGTATGTAAACCTAAATCTTGTTCAATTCCTTTCTCATTCCAGTGTACTTATAAACGAGGGAATGCAGGAAGCTGCTCAAAATTGTGTATCATGATATTTGTAACAATTATTTTTATTTTTTTTAGCGTAGATACATATTAAACCGATCAACTTTCTTCTTTTGGGTGTGCTTCAGGGTTTTGCCCTTGAAGGCAACAGAACATTCTTTTCTCAAAGATGCACTTTAATTTCAATTTTGATCATTTCAAATGCTTAAAATAGATTAGGCAGCTGTAGTCCAAGAAGCAACAACAGCAACAAGGAAGTATCATTCACTCTCTGCCACGGATTAACCCGGAGAGGGAAGGTGGCAGAATTCTCTTCCTTACCTGTTGGGGACCATTTTATGGAAGGATAAGTTGTCCAGCAGGAACACAAACAAGCGGCTTTAAGCCTGGCAGTTCTCTCAGCAGTGGTTTTGCCTTTGCAGTAGCACAACTGGCTTCAAGTTACTGATACCTGTGGCATTGCTACATCTCTTCAGCTTCTTGATCTGGGCAGTCACTGAATGTCACCTGGAAAGGGATTGTACTTAGAGTGTTGGAGCTTTGTATTGCAGTGTCGGGTGAATTTGGAAAACGGATTTGAACAACGTGCAGATCAGTGATGACAGTGCAGCTGCAGTGTAGAATGCTCTTGGATCCAAGAGTTTTGCTTATAATTTTAAATTATATTCAGACCATTTCTATGAAAACTTTTCACTTGTAGGATAAGCTTCTTTTCTGGAAGTGTGTGTGAGTGAGACACTTAACAGAGCAATAAAGTGTAATTTCACATACAGTCCTTGTCATGGAAAATTCAATCCATGAAAGCAAGCCAAGACAAATTTTTGTGGAAGCTGAGAAGTTTATGTATTTTTGCCAAGTAAGCTGAGCGTTACCTACATGGTGTCTTCTCCAGTAGACAGATGGTTAGTAAGTCAGGCATAGCTTTAAAAATGCCTTAAAATAAAATCTTTAGATGTCAAAGGTCTCAATTGCAGCAATATTTAATAAACTTCTCTGTTTAGCCTGGATGGGATCAAAGTCTTCAGGCAATATGTACAGAGCAGTGAAATGACTGCCTGTCCAGGTCTTCAGAGGATGGCTAAATTTTTCTTTTCTTCTCAGTCAGTATGGCACATTTGGGGAGGTTTATTTTACTAAGACCATATTGAAGTTCTTTCCTGTGTCATATTTCGTACTTTTTATGACTTCAGAGTAGCTATGTAACCTCATAGTAAATAATGCCTATACACTACTAGATTCACAAAGCGAAGTAAAGACCAGTGGTTAAAAATGACTCAAAATCCTGTTTAAAATAAAGACTGACCATTTTGTAGAAGGCAGAGTCTTGGAAGTGATTAACCAAAGGCCTTGGAAGATACAAATATTCTCAGCTTAGGAGGTGGTGTCAGAATGCTGTCTCATGGAAAGGATTCCAGTGCTTGTGTACTGATGAATCATACATTCAGTTGGACAAATAGTTGCAGCTTTCTGTTCTAGAATGCACAACTTTCTAATATTTACAAAAAATAATTTTTAATGCAGCCTTACGTAGTGTCATAAAAAGACATTTTCAGATTTTCTTTTGCACTTAAAAGGACTGCTTGTCACACTTTTGCCTTCACAACTCCACATACATCTCATCTCAGTCTCATTTTATGCCCAAACATGCCTCTAATCCACACAAAACAGCAGTTATGTCATTTTTATTGTTATACATGATTTACATCTAAATGCTGAATCTAACAGCTGAGGCTATAGAAAATGTTAGATACGCTAAGGAAATTAACCCTACATCAGTTAAAGATTTCCCACGTGGCTGGTGCTTTATCACCCCTCATTTTGAGTCTTGGCAGGATGGGAGGTGTCTCTTGCTGGTATGAAGTTTCCCATTAGCTCCATGTATTTCACTCAGCTTAGAACATAGAGCCCAAGAGTGGTTTTGATATAGGTGAGGAAGATACATGTTGGAAAAGTAGACTCTTAAAATATCATTACCAAAATGGTCTGCAGCTCACTTACACTGAGTGTATGCTACTGCAGTTACTATGCTGTTGTTATTTGCTCTGTATTCCTTATAAATTCTTAATTTGGAATAGTATGATGAGCTTTCAGTTATCTAAATATGTTACAACAATTTTCTAGGATGTCTTGCATGGCAGCTACTGTTATTTTATACTGTGTTCAGATGACAAATTAGATTACCACATAAATTATACCATTAGTTTGTTATTAGTTTGTAATTAAAAATGACTTAATCTGTACATTACGGATTTTACAGATGAAAACAATAGACTCATTGAGAGCCTATTATAGTCACATAGAAATGGGTTTTGAATAAAGCAGAAGAGCAACAGGGCTGATAAATGAATTTAATACAAACGTACATAGCTGTGATTGCTGGGCATTTGTAAACAGCCGAGCAGTTGACACAGCTCATAGTGCACAGGAACACATTGATGCTAATTCCAGCATTTCATGAAGTTCTATTGCAAGATCATGTATTTTTGTCTTGTACTCTTCAGAGAATACATTTGTAAATCAAAAAGGAATGTTAGGTTTATGTCAAATATTATGCAAAGTGTAGTCCATAGGGAATTCTTACTTGACTTTGAAACTAAAGATATTAACTGCTGCTGCATTTCGATGCTAGACCCGGGTAAGTGGGAGCTCATCTAACACATTTATTCATAAATCCTCTTTATGTGAGTGCAATATAGGTCCTTAAAAGTGTCAAGAATGTGTTTAATGAAGGAGAGGAAGGAAACTGAAGGAAATGCAGTAGATATTTAAAGCCCACTGGCATTCATAAAACAGATACAGGTGGGACATAAACTGCAGAAGTAGATGTGTGAGGAAATTGCTTATAAAGTCAAAATGTGCATTATACTGCTGGATCTGAAAGGTGTGAACAGCAGCTTCTGAATTCCAAGAATGTTCTTTGTTTTAGTGTACATTGTAAACATATTTAAGTAATCCAAGAAATACATTGTCTCTGTTTTTGTTGGAGAGATGTACTAGCAGGCAAATGAGATGCTGAAGTACATCCTAATAAATCTTCCTTTTATTGGACAAAAGGTCTTGGTGGAACCTTAAGGAAACTAGACAGTCTTAAGGGAGACATTATCTTATAGCGAGTCAGAATAAGAGGAATTTTCCTTTTGAGCTTTCAGTAGCTGATCAGACTTTTAGAGAATGTGCTATTTAAAACTGCTTTATTCACCAGAATATTGGATTATGCACACATTATGGAGAGATTTTCAGAGATAAAAATGTTAGATGTCCAACTGAAAGTTGGGAAGTTGCTTAACAGCCACTAAAAAATCTGTTTCTCAGCTGGCAGTTTTTGTGACATTGAATAATACCATCCCATACAGGCTTTTTTTTTCTTGTTCTCACCCATGTTGACCAACAGAAGCTGTTCCAAGTGACCACAGCGGAAATTCCTTCTTTAAATGTGTTTTTACTTGTCTGAAATACAAAGTTGATGAATACAGTCCTTTCCAGGACAGGACTTGCTTTTCAGCAGCCCTTCTGCTTCAGGTGAGTCCACTCCAGCACCTGTGTTTCATGAGTTGGTAGAGCTGCATCTGATCGCAGACGTGTTCCGTAGCTGGTGGTGGGAGGGCTTGGTGGCGTGCTGTTCCGCAGGAATCTGTTCCTGCCAGTCTGTCCCTGCGCCAAGAGACATCACACACTGTCACCAGTCTGTACCACGTGTTATTCTGGTACATGATGTGGTGTGCGGGCACCTGATAGCACATGCTGTAATTTGTGGGAGGTCAGAATATAAGCAAACTGAAGAGTCTGGAGCCATCTCTTCAGATTTTGATGGGGTTTTAGTGTTTCGATCCTTGGTTCATTCTTTTCAAACTTTACTTGGGAAACATTGTATTAGTGTTATAATAGTGGAAAACAAAGCTGGCTTTTGTACGCAATAACACTGCACAAAAATTTTGACTGTTTCTTTACTAGTGATGATGACTGGAATTTGCAGTAGTGCCACAGTTCTTTCTCACCCGCATAACTGATGTCTTTCACGTGAGAAAAGAATGATGGGTGAAATGAAGCCTCAGACCAATTCTGTTAACTATTTCTGTGATATGAGAGCATTTGTCAGCATACGATACTTACTTTTTACTCTCTTAAGTCTGTGAACATTACACAGCTACTATAGGCATCACTGCATTCAGATTATTTTACCTTTGTTACTTAGCTGAAGTTTAGCTCTTCAGTGTCTGAGCATCTTTCTGTCTTCACTCAATGCCTTACAGCAGTTACAAACCACTTCACAACTACAGTGGATACGGTGTTTAGGTTTGCTTTCGCTTTGGATAAGTGTGCTAAAAGACATCTGAACAATGAATGTAGCCTGTTCTGGTTCCAGGGAGTTGCATGTATGTTTGGAAATATCCAAAGTAAAAAAAATCAGAGATAACTAGAAGTAATCGTTTAATACTGTGAGCTTTCAGCAATGCAATTTATCATACTTCTGAAATAAATCTGGTCCAAGGTCATCATCTGGGCACCTCACAGAAATACTAGGAACCTAAACATGGCTAGCATTTGTCATAAAAATCTAAGATTGAGTTTGAAGCTTAAAGTGACTGCAAGGCTCATATAGATTAAGGAGGTGTCCTAAGAATTTTTTTTTTTTTTAATGCGGTTTATTGCATTTCTTAGTATTAGTATCACACAATTAGTGTGCATCCCATAGGTGTTTTCAGGTTGGTGGAAATGTTAAAATAATATTTAAAAATATGAATCCATTAAACACATGTTTAGGGGAAAAAGAGAGAGTCCCAAGGTAATTTAAATGCTTGTATTTTAGTTTTTAAAAACGAATGGGAATTTGAAGCTTGCATCTTCCTGAAAGTGAGACTAAGTTCACATTTCATATAGTAAGTGCCTTGAAAATTTAATTGGAACAGGTTGAAAAAAGTAATTGGACTGAAATCTAGCGGAGTTTAGGGTGGGAGGGGAAGGGGTTGGTTTTAGGACTTCTTTGTGCCACATGATATTAATTCTAAAAAAAAAAAAAAAAAAAAATTAAAATGCGTTACTTGCCTAGAAGTTCAACAGAATTCTGCTTGTAATCATGTATAACTGAAAAATGTATAATTTCAAGACAAGAGTAGTTTCTGGTTTATGTGGGTTGTGATTTGAAAACTATTACAGAAGTCATGCTGTAAGACACACTGGGGTCAGTAGCTCTGGGCTGTTTCCTGAGGACTGTAGAGTTGTCCTTTTGCTCTTGCTGGTGTTTGCAGCAGCCCTACAGAAGTAGCCACAGAATGTTAGCTGCTGCTGTCGCTTCATTCCATCACCACAGAATTGAAGTGGTCTGAGCAGAGCTAAAGGACATAAGGCTTAAAAAATGAGAGCAGCCAGATGCCCTAGCATCACCTGCTGCTCTTATTGTTGGCAAGTATAAGCAAAACTACATTTTGTTGGATTTGGTTTTGGTTTCCCTTAACTTCAGTCATGTTTCCTGAACTGTGTGCTTGCAGTTGTTGTAACAATGTGATCCGACTATCAAAAAGTTTGTCTAATATTTCTGCAAAGACTTCTCACTTAATGCAAAAAATCAATTCCCCTTTCAACTGGATTTATGGCAAGATTATTTCATTCACAAGATGTGAAATTGTTCCAGAAATGAACTTTGCACTAATACATGATCGTATTCTCACAGCTACTTATGACTGCGTTGACCTTATTTAACTTGTAAGGCCACTTTCTGTTCCCTTTTGTGAAAGGGAGACCTTCTTCCTTGGAACTTTAAATAATTGCTGGCATTTTTGAGCTTTTACCTGTTTACACTGAAAAAAAAAATTAATACATGAATTCTTGAGCTGTTACAGAAGTTAGAAATAACATGAAAATACTATTTTGTCCTTTATTGTTGTTGTTATATTGTGAAATCTCCTTTGTAATGTTACAACCTTTATTCCTTTAATGGCTGCGTATTTGCATTTCATGGCTGCTAGAAAAGTTGGTTCCTAATGGAAGTTAGTGCTTCAGACTCTATGTTTCATGGTATTGTGGCATTTCTCCCCTGGAACGGGTAAGGCTTAAATGATTCAGACAGCTATAATTTCATTTTCAAAAAGTAACGGGAGACACGTTTGGTTTGCACAATGTAACCTAGTGCAGAGCTCCTTGCAATTACGCTGAACAAGCTGTTTTCTGGATCGGTTTGCAGAACAGCTTTGTCAGTACAACAACATAGCTAGCACAATTGTATTGCTCTCCAGCATTTGAGAAAGCATCTTTCAAAGTGTCCGTGGTATATCCAAGCTAATACTCGCTAGATTTGAAGGTTGTAGCTCCAGTGCGTAATTTGGATGTAGTGTTTACTATCTAAGTATTTTCAAGGGAAATGGAGTTTGCATCACTGAAACAGAGATTAAAATTAGAGGTGTCATAATACTGCATGAAGCAATGCCTCAATACCTTTTAGAATTTTCCTTAAAAAAAATTATATTTTTACAAATATATAATGCAGATATGTACACATGAGATGTATATACTATGTATATCTCAGTATGTACATATATCTATAAAAAAAAGAAAGATTTTTACATTAGAAGTTTTCTTTTACATGCAAGCTCGAAGTTAGAGCTGTCTCTGTGTGTTGCTGAGGGCATTCCTTTACTGGTAATGAGACTAGGAGTAGGGTGTGTGAATTAAGAATGTCTTTCAGCTAGGTTTTCAAGCAAAAAGCCTTCAGCCAGGGAGGAAAGGTAACAGCTGCAAGCTGCTAAAAGCCTACACAATTAGTGTCAGAAATAAATAAAAAAGCCTAGGTTTTTGTTATAGAAGCCTCTGTGGGCTATTTTGTGATACACGTTCCTGTATGGGGCTGTAGACCTGGAACATCTGTTTTGTATTCTTCTCAGATAAAAAATAGTGTAGCATAATGGAAGATTCACATGTTATTCAGGAAAAAGAAAGCCAGTTTCTCGGGCTGACAGTTTCTTAAAGCTATGAACCTTGATGTTTTTATCTCATGCATTTTGATAGTGCTTGATATTCATAACTGGTAGGCTTGATAAATTTTTAACAAGGAAGTTGAAGATGATGAGAAAACACAAGGGGAGCTTTGCATTCCACATCTTGAACTCAAGCCTTCGGGTTAAATTTTCACTTTTTGCACCAAGAACATTCCTTGGAGGAAGACTGACCAGATCACATGTTGCCCTAAGATGGCTTTAATCCAATTAAAACAAACAAACAAACAAAAGATCTGCAGAGTTAGCATTCCAAAACCCAATTTTGGTAAAGGCAACAATGTCAGTGCTTGAGATTCAGAAGAGATCTATTTAACACCAATATAAATACACGTTTTTACTCATAACCTATGGGATAAATCTTGTCATTCTTGCATAAGTAAAATAACAAATATATCAAGATGGGAGTACAGTTGAAATATATGCATGTCCTAGTGGCAGTATGGAAAGAAATATCTCATAAAATACCTTAAAAGAGAAGACAGAAAAAAAAATTAAAGTGAGACACCACTTTGGAAATACAATTAGATTTAATTTAATTTGTAATATTATAAATTATTTATAATTCAGAAAATTATATGAATATGGTATTGGAGTTCCCAGGTTGTTTTTGAAGTGAAACCATTAGCTGTCTTTATGTGACTGAAACAGTTTTCTTTCTGTTACATGAACTTATTTCAATTAATATATATATATTAACTGTCACACAAGTATCACAGTTAAGAGTGTGCTACGTCATTGTGTTTACTCAGATGTGCATGTGAGTTCTAACAGTTTCTTTTCATTAAGTATAAATTACAACTAGAGACTGTAGAATGATGACAAAGTTAATTGCTCAAGAGATAGAGCTGGTAGTGAGAACTCGCATTGGGTTTACTGCATTAACGAGAGGGGAGGAGGAGGAAGAAGCAGAAGTGCTATCTCTAATCTGAGAATGGTTTGCAGATAGTGTGTATGTAGAATCCTGATGCTCTGTGTGATGCCACTGAATTCAATTCACTCATAATAATCAAATGTTTACATAGCTTTATATAAACGGATCTCAATGACCTGCTGAATGATGTTGCTGCCACATTTTGTCTCCTATGCTAGGAAACTCATGATGTTTGGACATGGTAACACGTTGAATGTCATTACAGATGCTTATGAAGACAGCTGGTGCATGGGAATATTACAGTTTAAAAGAGCTAAGGCATATACATCTTCCAATTACCTGTTTTGTGTGAATTATTCTTGAAGAAACTGTATGTTGAAGAAAGGAATTCATAAACGTTTTAAGCTGTGGTCTGTGTTACTTAGGAGTTCCTGCTGTTTACCATCTGTGTATTTGCAATTCTTGTTATTTAAAATGTATTACTATCTAATAAGATGTAATTACAAATGAATAACATACTTTTAAAGGGAGATAATGTCTTTTTTTTTTAATTCTAATGTATAAAATCTTATTCATTAAAATTCCATTCCTGCACATCAAGCTAAAAGAAAAGAGCATGACTAAGAATTAGGAGTGTTGACATTTGTTTAAAAAGGAAAGGGCAAGCATTTTTGGGGTGCATTTTTTTATAGCTGCTGCTGTTGTCTGCTGTCATTACACATTTTGTCGCTTCAGTTATTTCAGGAACCGTCGTTTGGCATATCAGACATGCACAATTTGTAGTGAAATCTTTACATTTTAAAGAATTCAGGGCTGGCTCAGTGACAGAGTCGGTTAGGTTTCTGTCTGTGGGGTGTGACCCAAACACAGTAACTCTGGCAAGGTATTCATGCATGTGTGTCCACGTCGCGGCATTGGCCCAAACCTTGTCTGCTAGGCTAAATCAAGACTTAGAAAACCATGGAAAGGAGAATATATGTCTGTTTAGTGTATTGGGTACTGTTTAAGGAGAATAAATTGTGAACATAAAGAACACGGCTTTGTAAAAAAAAATATTGTAATTATTAAGGATTCAGCTGCTTCTGTAGCATCTTTGAAATGTTTTGGTACCCTTCTGTCTGCTAACATAAATTTTAGTCAGCAACCTGGGATTTTTTTGTTGTTGTTTTGCTCTTGTTTTAAATGGACCATCTCTTATAGGGCTGGTTCCATATCTGAACAGTTTCAAATAAGCAGGTCTGTTTCAGGACCTTGTTTGTAGAATGGAGATGATACTTTCTGTAATGAATGTGTTAACAAAATGTTCCAAGGCATACACAGAAACTTTCATGGGAGTGGAAACAGAGTTCTTGTCTCAGAGAAATGTTTTATGTATTAAAAAGAACCCTAATACTGAGGTGCAATTTTTTGTTGTTTCTTAACTCTCCCTTCACATCTGGATCAAATTAAGTAATTCAGGAAGCATAGATTTCCTTCCTTGAGATATATTTCTGGACATTCAATGTTATTGTTTCTGGAAATTTGAAGTATAATGGTGTATATTACTATCTTGAAATTAATGGGTATAACTGATAAAGATTTCCTTTTGATTTTCATTTAAACTATTGGAAAGAAGCAGGGGGTATTTCATGTTACAATGCTGATGGAATGGTATATGGTTGTGAGGGATGAAATATATAGACAGTTATTTAAAAAAAACACAAAGAATGTGATGCACATACATATATATGTTTGCCTTGCTGTCTTATCAATCCTTGCAATATTTTTTGTAAATTTAAGCGTACTAAAATTAATTTGTGGTATCACTAGAATTCATTCTGAGGTAAAGTAATGTTTCCTAGGTAGCAATTTAAGATTGCCCCCTGGACTTTTAATGTTTGGGTGTTGATACGTGTACTCTACTGGCTCCTAAGAATGCTGTTCGGAATATTTAGCTGTTAGCTGTTAACTTGTTACTGTAATGTAATGGAGGTTATTGCAGCAGAATAACATTAGCGGTACCATTCTGCCTTAACTAAACGTTAACAGCTAAATGTGTGGTGTGCTGGAGATGAAGAAAAGCATTACCCTGTCTTTGGAGGCTACAGATTGCATGTGATTTTACATATATGTATGGAAAGAAGCATAGCCTGTTAGCGTAATAGACTGTTCTCAGACACTTGATCTTCCTTTCTGGTCCTGCTTTGTCTTTGGCCAGATAATACTGCTTTTATGGTGCTTCAGATTCTACTGCTGCAGAGGTGTGATGTAATTTTTACCAGGCATTTTTCAATGGCTTTGTTGTGTTTTTTTTTCTTCAGATATTTTTTTATTTTACAAGATACTTATCCAGAAATATTTTTGGTTTACTGTTGTATTGTGGTTTGGGTTTTTTTCTTTGTTTCATTCTGACTAGATTTTCTTCAGTTAGAATTATCTTTTTCCCTCCCAGTTTTGCCAAAACCACTTTTCTTTCTGCAGCTTTGAGACAGCAATATAAAAGTGGTGAACCAAACTCCAGTCCAACTCAAATTTAAAAAGTCAGATCCTCCACACTCAGTTATTTTTGTGGTGGTGTGTTCGAAAGAAATAACAGTACCCAAAGACCCACGGGAGTTGCAGACCTGGCAGTTTGTTTTCATTGGTGGAAGCATGTGATGAATTTTTTACTTCTGCCTTTACTCTCCATTTAATTAACTGAAATTCAAATACACTTAAAGGAGGGAAGGTAAGAAAAATAAGTTCTGTGAAACAATATGTATGCATGCATCCTTTAAAATCTGCTCTTTCTGATACCAGCTGACTATTTTGAGTGCTTTTGAGTGACTGTGTTAAAGACCAAATTATGTTCGATACGGCAATATGGATATTATGTTGACAACAAGCTCCTATTAGCTTCATTGGAAATAAATCTATAATTCTGAAAGACAGTACTGTACTGCTTTTTAGCTCTGATCAATTGTGATCAATTCAGTTACTGATTGGAAATATTATGTGTGGTAAGATAGCATATTCAACAGAACAGAAAATAATACTATTCAGCATGAAGGAAAACCTACATAAAAAAGTGAACTGAAAATAATTACATACACAGAAATAGAATATTTCTTAGCAGTATTGTTCATTTAAGATATTACATTAAATGTGAAATTTAAATTAATTTTGATGGGGTATTATTAGAATTTGTGGATAGGAGAAGACAGTCTATAAAAATGCTAGTATTGGTATTGCTGCTGGGGATAGTTTTAAAAATAGGATACAAACCATTTTTCTCTCTCCTGAGAAACAGGATGGTGTAAAAATAAAAAATCACACAATGAAGTAAAAATGAGAATTCGAGAATACTAAGAATGGTATATGATTCAATAACACTCCTCAATTGCTTGGTTGGCTAGCTAATGAAGCGTGGTGCCAAATTTCAATGCTGACATAAGTCAGCATATTGCCAGCCAGCATTTACAACAACAGGGTTACAAGTCCAGGAAAGGGGGACTGTTACCTAGCAAATAGGTTTCAAAAAGGGGGAAGGATTAAGTATCTCGGTTTCTGTTCTCTGTAAATACCAGGTTTCACAATTGCTACTGCCTGCGTTACATTGGTTATGCTCTCTGCAGGGGATCTGATATATCATTTGTTACAAATACATGAACACAGACTTCACCCAAATTAGATTTTAAGAGATAACATTTTTATTTCTGTGATAGTATTTTTCTTAATAAACCTATGCTATTCCAAAACTTACAAAACCAGAATATTCCTGTTTTCTTATATGAAATTTTTCTGGTTTAATTTCTTAATGGTGCACTTCAGTTTGTTCCATGTGTCGTAATTACCTTGCTTTCTTCACAGATACTCAGGTTTCTTTGTGAGGAAATTCGCACATCCATTTAATATCATTATCCTAACGACCACATATGGTCATTGTTTCGGTTGCTAATTATTTTGAACAGGTAATGTATAAACATGTCATTAGATTTAAAAAATATGCCTATTTTTAGTATGGCTTATAGCCAAGTACTAAAATATTACTTTTGCTGAATTTTACCATGGGTTGTTTGAAATAACTTTTTTGCTCTTATAATCTGAGGCTTAATTGTTTTTTGTTTTTTTTAAATCAAAACTGTTGGGTAAGTATATAATAAGGATTTGATAGCTATGAATGACAGAAAATCAGAAAACAGACATCTGACAATCCAATTTGAGAATAAATGGAGTGTTTTGCTGCTTCTCAGTCCTGGAGAAAATACATAAATCCATATTCTGCTTTGATACTAGTAATACCACAGAAACCATGTGTAATGAATGAGATGTTTCTCTTCCTGGCCTACAGAAGAAAGCATATTAGGCTTCTTAATTCCTCAGACTATCCTCTATCATGGACATAAAGAAAAACAAGATGAAATAAGATGTAGGCTCAACTAGGTTGTACTTAACTAATCTGGCCACTGTCCATCCAGTCGGTTCATTGGAGTCTTGAGGAGCTAGCAGGTGTCGGTTGCTTCATGGCTACAAAGGCTCTGCTGCCTGCTGCTTTAAAGAGGGTGTAGCAGGATGAAGCTACAGAAGAGCGGTGGCAAAGTCTTCCTGGCTGCAAAAAGCAACAATAAGCATAAGAATTTACTAGAATAAAAACCTGATTTTGCAGCGACCACCAGGAGCTTTTTTAGAGTACTTTGGTTTGATGAAGGAAGTGGATGTTAGCACCACTCAAACCACATCACTCACTGTAATTCTCTTTTTGCCCTTTGCTGTTCTGTGTCCATAAGGAAGTCGACTTCAGTGAAATAATCAGGGAGCAGAAATCTTCAAGAGCCTACTCTCCTCTACTGATCTCAGTGACTTCCTCCTCAGCATTCAGGTTACCAGGGCCAGTACTCAGCAGTTACTGCAGGAGTGACATCACTTAGTTATTTGAAACCAAAGCAAAGTTCAGGATGCTCTCCTGCTGTCTTGCAAATTCAAAGAAAAAGAAATTAATCCTTCAACTACGTTTCATTCAGAGTTGCAAATTAATGCATCTGATTTATTTAGATAATTTCTTGATAACCTTTTAGAGGACAAACTATTGAAAATTTGTGTGAAAATTGACTTGTTTTTTTCTCTGCAAGCATAGTTTGTTTTTCATTAGATAATTTTAACTACAGTAATCAGGCTAGGTGATGTAGCATATTTATATGGATAAGATGATGAAAATAATCAATTGAGAATGGTAAGAGTAGAGTAAAAAATAAACTAGATATACTAGCACAATATGTTATTGACCTAGTGAGATTAGATTGTTTTCCCTGTTGCACTTCAGGGAGTATAATTCAATCTGTACTGCCTTGCAGTGGTTTAAAAGGCCTTTCTGCTTCTTAATATACCAAATATCTATGCAAATTGCTTCCTAGTCCTTAAAAGCTAGGCCTTTTTGGAAGAAGCATATACAGCAAGTCCTTTTCAGTTTCAGAATGGATGTGTTGGTGTGTCTGGATGAATCCAGTTCCTACATGTTGTCACACTGTCATTAAAGAATTGACTCGGGAACCTCTGGAGGTGCTCAAGACTAATCTTCCGTTCAGAGTGGCACTAATGCCAGCGCTAAATCAGGTCACTCATGGATTTGTCTAGCAAAGTCTTAAAAACCTCCAGAGATGGAATTCATATAATCTCAGTGACACGCTGCCCACCTGGTGAAAAGCTTTTTCTTAGCATCCACATTCAGCCTACCAAACTGAAGTTCGTTATGGTATCTTGTGCTACTGAGAAGAGTTTGGCTCTGTCATCTTGCAACTACTCTTCAAGTAATTGTAGGCTACACTTAGTTACCTCTTAGCCTCTTTTTTGCCGGACTGTGCAAGCCTGTTCCCTCTACCTCTCCTCAGAGATTACGTGCTTTAGTCCCCTTACCACCGTGGTAGCCTTCTGCTGGACCTTCTGCAGTTTTACAACATCGCTTTTAAACTGGAAGAGAACCTAACGGGGTACAGTTATAATCTGTCACTTTCTGAGAGAAAACTAAATAGCTGATCTAAAAGACCAATTACTTATGAGAAAACCTGAAACTATCTACCCATATACATTACCTTTTTATACTAGCTCTACTGCTTCTGGTATTCCTGTCAAGTGTTAACACTAGACACATGAAAAGGATTTAGAGCCATAGGCTTTTTGCATTAATTGGTAATATTAAATTAGTTGGCAAAGTATTGCTGTGTTGGCAGAAATTCAAGACAGTCTGAAAAGGATGCAAAAACCGATCGCAGCTTAAATAAAGACACTGGTATGAGTTCCCATGAGGGGATCTTTAATGAGGAGGCAACTGTAAGGAAGTGAAACGCTTTTTTCTGGAGATTATTGGCAAATATACTGGGTCAGGCAAATTTTTAAACTCCTTATCAGAGCCATGGTATCTGGTTTGGGAATGGTCTTGAGAATGTTTTCAGATATCCTTTATTAAGAAATATTCTTTCTCGGTTTGCTTTTACTGGGACAGCACTTCAGAAAAGGGCTGGCAAGAAGCTATTTCTCATACAGATACTCTAGGGAGATGTATTTTAAATCTTGGGATTTAACTTGTTTGCCTGTGTTCGAAACAAAGTATTGATTGCCACTATAATCAGAGACAGATTTTAACGATTCCCACAACTACTTTCACCTGTAACTTTCCAAGTAAACAAGGCAAGTGTTAGTAAAATGACTTTCTGTGTTAGAATGGGAGTTATATTTATTGATGCTTCCCAGAGTCATTTGGATTTTGTGTGTGATAAAGGCTCTTCTCAGTCGCATTTAGTTATGGAGTGGGTTTATGTGACTAACGATTTTGAAAGGTATGTTTTGAAATTACTATTGCATATCTCTTACCTGACTGCATATACATAAATATTTATTACATTTAAAGACTTTTAATAGTGGGTCAATGAATATACCAGAATTATTTGACTTATTTTCATTTTCAAGTGTTTAAATCTTTCATTAAGTCCTTTCATGCATGTTTATTCCCATTACATTTTAGATATATTTTCAATCCTGGTTTTAACTTCTACAAATATATGAATCAAAGAACTGTAATTACCATGCATCTGTAAACTAGGGAATAAAACAGTCTTAAGAATCCCTTTCTTTGCAGAGATCCTTTAATGTTTGTAATTCAGAGTGATGCAACTGGTCTTTCATCTGAAGTCTTCGTTTTAAGTGGTGGTGGACTGACCTTGGTCAGCAAATAAGCACCAACCAGCCCCTTGCTCACTCCACCCCAGTGGGACTGGGAGAGAATTGGAAAAGCAAAAGTGAGAAAAAGCCACAGGTCAAGATAAAGACAGTATACTAAGTGAAGGGAAGGGAAGGAAAAAACGAGTGATGCAAAAGCAGTCACTCGTCTCCACCAGCAGACCAATGCCCAGCCAGTCCCCAAGCGATGGCTGCTTTGGGAAGATGACCCTCTTGCTTTTGCTGCTGAGCATGTTGTGATGTGGCATGGAATATCCCTTGTGTTGGTTTGGGCCAGCTGCCCTGGCAGTGTTCCCTCCCGGCCTCTTGTCCTACCTACCCTGCTCTCCGGGGGCCAGAGTGAGAAACAGGGGAAGCCTGGATGCTCCGCTAGCACTGCTCAGCAATAGCTGAAACACTGGTGTGTTATCAGCACTCTGCTGGTCACTTGTCTAAAACACAGCAGCCTATGGGCTGCTGTAAAGAAAATTAACTCCATCCCAGTCAGACCCAGTAGATGAACATATTTGTCTGTATTGAAGGTGCAGGGACTGATGCAGTTCCATACCTGAATGTGCTACATCGGATGGCAATGTAATATTCAATCATATAGCAATGTTTGTTACAAGGTTTTGCTCAGGATAATAGTGGAACAATGTCACAAAAGCTGGGTCAATTGTTTTCCTTAAGCAACAAAGCTATCTCTGAATTTGTTTTGGGGTAAAATCATATTTATAGACTGAAAATCACGTGTAAAACTTGCCTGTAGTTTACTCAATAATTATTGAGGTTTTTGTGTACAGCAGCATTAATATTGCATTGCCACTTGTGGGTGCTACTTTTCATTTTACCTACTGAAATCTACATTTGTGTGAGATAATCACTCTGTGTTGTGGAAAGAATGTAATTCAGCTCCTCTTAATGCCAGGCTTCTGAGCATTATAACAACATTATGATCTTTGTAAGGCTAAGCTCTGATGCCAGTGTTTTGTGTCATTATCTGTATCACTTGGCTAATACGGTCAGTCCTTTTGCCTACTGGATTATCAGATACTTTATAAGGGAATTTCTTTTCTGTGATGTATTTCACTTTAAGGAAATTATATTTTAGCAGCAAGTCACTTGCCTGAATTCACACTATTGGTTGTTGCCCCTTTTGTGACAGTACAGAATTACATTATGCTTTATGAATTTTCATCTTCTTGAATAATGACATTTCTTTTTAACACACAAACCATGCTTGAACTTCAATCACAAATGCTGACTACAATATACATTGGCGGGTTAAACAGTAATTCCTGATAGAATACTAAAGCATACATAGTTTTCAATTATAGACGTTAAACTAAATCCATTTTTTTAATGGTATGGATTTTTTTCTTTATGAAATGATGGAGCTGGCCATATATATTCTTGTCATTAATCAATAATTTCCATTGTTTTATGTTATGAAAGGCTAGAAAGCAAAGCTGACTTAGAGAATGCTAATTTGACTCAGGTAAATAATTGCCAAGGGATGGTGATTTGTTATGAAATCTGGGAAAGATCAGAGTGACTCTTCCCTCCCAGCCCTTTTTTAACAAGCAGAATCAGATTTGCAAGTAAGGAAAACAAACAGCTTCCACTGAAGTTTCACTCTCAATTAAAAATAATGTTTGTGTCAAAGTATTTAATGTAGATAGTTCTGCTGGTCTGAGTCTGGTGCTTTGTCATCTAAACACCTATCTTAACTTTTAATGGTGTTAATGATACAAGGCTGTGAATACATGTAGGCAAGGTATATATCTTTGTAGAATCAGAGTTTACTCGTATGTAGTAAAGCTGTGTGCTGGGCTGGCTCCGAGTTAAGCTGTACCCTCTGTCGTATGATACTCCAGACCATGATAAATGTTGATTTGTTTTTTTCTTAGTACCCAAGATGACTATTATTATAAAATTATCCTTTTTATTTATAAATGTATTTTTACTTTGGTAGTAAAGGCATACTATGTTGTAGAGGTATCTTGTGTGTTAATTTGGTTGCTTCGCAATTAATGTAACATTGTATTTACCACGTTCAGGACTGCTTTTTGTATATCAATCTTCTGATGAATTTTTAGGTTTGTATATAAGTATGTGTCATTTATGCGCTCATTTATTTAAGTGGTAGCATTGGTGCAGGAATACAATAATAATGTATTCCTTATACAATAATAATATATTCCACATAATAACGTATAAATACAATACAAGAACAAAAGCTCCTAGTAAAGGGTTCAAAACAAACCTTGGAATCAAAATAGCAGTGCTTGGCAAAAACCAGGCACAAGTTGAAAATGATTATTTGTCCAAAAGGTTTGAAGGTCAGTTAAATAAAAAGATTGAAGGTTCACTAATTGAGCTCTATTTGTCATATTTCCATCTTTTATAGATCTACATAGTAAAAATATTTCAATAAATAAAAGAACAAAATCAGCACACATTTCTTTTTGTAGCTGTTTTAAAAAAACAGTGAAAGTAAATTCCTTATGCATAGCAGGTTTGTAGTGTTGGTTTGAAGCAATGGAATTTGCTTGATTTCTTGAAGCTTTAAAAGACAAAGCAACAGAACCTCTGTGATAGAGCGATGATGGTATTAAGCGTTTCTGGTGATTTTGTTTCGATTTCTTTAATTATGTCTGAACATTGACATTAGCAGCTAAAAATTTGCAGCTCTCTTGCTATCTTTATTTTTGCAAAATCATTAATCCCTGACTGTGTTGATTTAAAAAAAAATTCATCTCTGAGATATAAACAGAGACTTGAAGTTGTTCTTGCTTACGTATGTTATACGTTGATAAACTTTTTAATTTCAATCTGCTTAAAGGCAACGAATAAAAGTAATCCAGTTAGATGCATTAAACTGGAAAAGTTCAAAGTTAGCAGCTCTGTAGAAATAGAATAGCTTCATCATCAGGCTCTTGCGCTTTCTGGAAGTTCATAGAGACTGAACCAGTCATAACTCACTAACGTATTCCTACATATGTTGAGTAGAAGGAAGGATATACTACAAGGATACTACACAAGATGAAAATTCAGACCATTCAGTGGAATGAAGGGTAAATGAAAAGGGAACATAGTAAATCCTAGTTTATGTGCATGGCAAGAGTTGGTTAAGCCTTAGATTAGGGTTTCAGTCACGATTTCCCTTCAGTGTGACAATTTCTGTGCTTTAATGTGAGCAGAAGTGTTACAAGATCTGAGCATGTGCACCTATCAACTTCGATTTATGGAATGGATTACATACTTCAGCATGGTCTGTTACATCTGAACCAAAGCACTTTGACTTTAGCTGTAGTTTAGCGGAACTCTTAGAGATGGTGCTGGCTGGCTGCATCTGGATTCTTGCCTGCACAGACTGTTTTATTTTGGGTTTTTTTAGTCTCAAGATGAGGATGGGACCTTCTGGGAAACTAACAACAGGCATAAAGGAGCAGCAGAGAGTTGGCAGCTGTTGAAAGATACTCTTCTTACAGCACAAGAGCTCTTGATTCCCATGTGTAAGAAATCAGGTGGGGAAGGCAGGAGACCAACACGGCTGAGTAAGGACCTCTTGGTCAAACTAAAGCATAAGAAGGAAATGCACAGGCAGTGGAACCAGGGACATGTATCCTGGGAGGAATATAGGTATGTCGCCAGCATGTGTAGGGATGGGATCGGGAAAGCTAGGGCACAAGTGGAGTTTGGAGTTAGGCAAGGAATTTTAAGAACAGTAAGAAAGGGCTTCTACAGGTATGTTGGTCAGAAAAGGAAGGTTAAAGAAAATGACATGCACCCTCCCACCCCCTGAAAAATAAGACAGGAAATCTAGTGATAACTGACATGGAGAAGGCTGAGGTGCTCAACATTTTTTTTGCTTCTGTTTTCACTGGCAGTCACTCTTCCTACGTCTCTCAAGTCCCTGAACCTCAGGGCAGGGACTGGGTGAACCAAGTCCTTCCCATTGTAGGAGACGCTCAGGTTTGAGACCACCTGAGGAACCTGAACATACACAAGTCCATGGGACCTGACGAGATGCATCACAGGGTCCTGAGGGAACTGGCAGATGTAGTTTGTAAGCCACTCTCCATCATATTTGAGAAGTCATGCCAGTCAGGCGAAGTCTTCAGTGACTGGAGAAAAGGGAATATCCCACCCATTTTTTAAAAGGGTAATAAGGAGATTCTGTGACCTGGAGATGCTTAGCTTGGGGAATTTGAGGAAATATTTTCTATATAAAATACTCAATACATCCTAAAAGGAACTTTGGATAGATTTTTCCCTTGTCTTTGTCAATTCAGAAAGACGGCTGTAGGATGGTGTTTCTCAAGAACTTGAGTTTCTCGGGCAGATAAAACAATATGCAGTTCCACTGAAGACTTTTCTTGCTGTTTCACATACAAATACCTCAGGCCAGCTCTTGGTGACCAGACCTTTAAAACAACAGCAGAAAAATCCAGTAAACGTTTAAATGTGATTCTGTGCCTTGGCTGTCCATTTTCCACTGATAAGTCTCATGCAAGTGATCAGAAGCCTGTAATTTTTGTTTACAGGACAAGTTTTTAACATATTCTTAGTCGCGACCTTGCATAAGTTATCTTGTGTTTGGCTCTTGATCGGCAGCTGTAAACTAAGATGAAAAAGAACAGCAGGCCAGGGAAAATATGACCAGCCCCCCATGCCGTATCATGGCGCCTGTTGGTATGTTGAAAACTCCGGAAGTAACAAATACTTTGTTGGTGTTGGAATATTTGCGTTGTATACATTTCAAAAGCTTTTTAGTAGACATTATAAATAGATGAGTGTGTGCATGTGGACTGCATTATTTTATTTGCTCATTTTAAAGTGTGTTTATATCAAGCTGCATACTGAGCCCTTTCTAGCTGAACTTCGACAATAGCTGAAGGTGTAGTGACTAAGGAATAACTGTAAAGGTGACACTTTCTGTGTATTTTATTACCCTAAACCATGAAAAGCTGCTTTGTCGTCTTCCCTGTAGCCAGTAGTGTGGACAGATATTTACAGATAGATATATTAAAATAGTTATATACTTATAAATCATCATGAAAAGGTAACAACTTTACAAAAGTAAAATCAATACAAATTGCATATGGCTTATGGGATAGCTTTTATAAACTTTTTTTTTGTTGCATTAGCATAAACATCTATGAAGATTAAGCCACTTTTTTGCAGTTCAATTTTAATCTTTCAGATGTAGAACAGGGACTATTTTCTCCTATGTAATTTCAATTCCCTTTTTTGCTGATAGTATTTATGATCATAAATAGAGATATTAAGAGAAAATAGACGCAAAATTTGCTGAAGTGATTTGTTGTGGAGGCTGCATGTACAAAAGTAAAAGAAGCTTAAGTAAACTTAGAACTTTGAAAAATATTCTCCTCGATCAGTTCTTTCCACAACGAAGATTATGAAACTTTGCTGGATTATAGCAGATAGAAGTGAGATTGTGACCCTGGCACAGATTTAGTTTGACTGTATTCGTTCTGTCATTTGGGGCTTCATGAAATAATCAGTCCGTAAGTGGTGTGACAACAGAAATGATTTAGGAACTTCTCCTGTCAAGTGCTTAATTCTTGTGAGAATTTGTCTGGTGGGATTTCTTGGCTTTTGTTACTGATGTTACAGTTTCCTGGTTGTATGCTCCTATACATCCAAATCTGTCTGCCATATGAGAAGGGGATATCTGCGGGCTGTAGTTACGGTAGCTGCTTGCAACCAGTATTTTAGAAAATGTTTGAGAAACAGTTATGGTGGAACAGTGGTTTCAATACCAGCAGAGAAAATACATTTCAGGCGTTTGTTAGCAGACAAGTTTCAAAAGTGCAATCTGTAGACAACTAACATTGTTGAAATATTTATAAATTAATTTCCTTGTACAGATGGTGAATACATTTGTTAAACTTGTTCTATCTTTTGTGACGTTTTGTTTACAGTATGACTACTCCTGCTAAATTGGTGTTCATGCAATTTTGCTGAGATTTTTGAAAACCATTAATTTGCTTGCAAAGTTTCTGCATTTTTTAGTTACCCAATGAATGGAGCTGCCCATTAATCACAAAATGAAAAGCCACCACTCAGAGTGACAATAGGGCTATGTGTCTTTGTCAAGAATTTTAGACCAGTCACAGTGGCTAGAGTAAAATAATTTCAGAAGATAAAACAGAGGGCTCTAACCTTATTAAAACATGTCAGTAAATAATAGTTGTTTGTCGTTGTATTAATTTCCAAAATTTCTGAGGTATTTAGTTGAACACTTACGGGGACTAATTGTAGATTATATATATCCATTGTTACTTTGGTTAATAAAAATGGTAATACCTGTGTAAAACTGAACTACTTTCAATGCCATAATGTAATTAAATCATGGAAAACAGCATAATAAAACAAGAAGAAAACCCTAGGTGTATGTAATTTCAGTTTAAACTTTCTTTGGAATGAAAAATAGTGGCTGGATGTGGGGACCGCTTTTAAGCTGGGCAGGAAAAGTAACTCTATTTCACTGTACTATTCACTTGGATTAATTAAATTAGAGTGTAAAGTTGTACCAAGCTTTTCTGCGTGAATAGGTTGATAGAAAATATTGTAGTTTTTCCCTGAGTGCTCTTCTTAACAAAAGAAAGGCTTGGACTGCAGCATGATACAATACTTTCTTATCAAAATCTTTGAGCGTGGCTGTGGTTATCAAGGTGTCTTAGACCAGAGATGTCTATCCAAGAAAGAAAGCTTCAAGTTTCACTCCTGAATGTTCTCCTGTGTTTTCACAGTGGTAGAGCAGCTGTTAGTTTCCCAGGCCAATGTGTCATCTGCAGTGAATTTCAGTCTTTGGTTCTGGAGAAAAATAGAAATGGATATCCAAAAAGAAAAAGTTGTAGACATTACGAAAGCAAGGAACTTTCCTTTTTTGCTTCAGAACCGTTCTTCCCATCTTTACTGTAGGTCTGTTAGTAAAGAGTATTTTTGCTCTTTGGTCTTCTCTGAACCCTCTGTGTGGTGAGAAGCTGAGCTAGGAGATGAGTAGGATGATCATCCTAACAGGGGGCAAACTGTGCATGTGGTGCTGATCTCCATTTGAAGAAGGTAAATTTGTCTGTATTAAGCTCCGTACTGGTGGAGCTCTATTTTGTTTTGAAGATAAATCATTTGTAGTTAGATTGGTATTTTTAATTTACACTGCAGTCTGCAGGGCATTTATATCAGCAGAGAGGTAGTGGATTTAATCTCTTTGAGAAACCCACTTATTTTGCTCATTTTAAATTTGGTCTCTATGGCATGAGGAATGACATGTAAAATTAAGCCCTAAAATACATCAATTTGCAGATACAACCACAGTGCTTACTTGGTATTGTTAATTGTACATCCATTTTATTTGACTGTATGTTTAGATGATAAATGAAAAATTTTTAACAGCCTTGCATCAGGGGAGGTTTAGATTGGATGTTAGGAAAAATTTCTGTACTGAAAGAGTGGTCAGGCATTGGAATAGGCTGCCCGGGGCAGTGGTAGAATCACCGTCCCTGGAGGGGTTCAAAAAACGTGTAGATGCGGCACTTCGGGACATAGTTTAGCAGGCATGGTGGTGTTGGGTTGACGGTTGGACTTCGTGATCTTTGAGGTCTCTTGCAACCTATGATTCTATGATTCTATTCAGTATTTCCTGGATACCAACCCTCTTTATGTGAAATCCTAAACACTAGAAAACAGTGTAGCCCTGTCAGTGCCTTACGAGTAAGAGGACAGAGGGCAGCTCTCTTCTTTTCCATCACTTATCCAAAAATTTTGGGGTGAGGGAGGTAAAACACCATCTAAAGCCAATGTGGGATTTAGTAGAAACATAAGAGCCTCTGAATCCAAGTGATTTCTCTTAGTTGCATTCTCTTACTGAATTTAAGCAACAGAGATTGGGACCTGAAGTTTCTGCAGTGTGACTGATTAACCATTCTAAGGCATTGCACTACAGTGTTGATGTGGTAGCTTGTAGTTCCACCATTGAAGCGGATCTTGGTCTTTTAGCATAACACGTGCCAGAAAACCTCTTCTGACATATGGGATGAAGTAGCGAGAAAGGTCATAGTTTCCTAAGTTTTTGCTGTGAAATAAAGAAACACAAATCATACTTGATCCTAAATGTTCCAAAGAGATGTTTAAAAGTAATTTTAATGGAAATCAAAATTCAGGGGAAAGATCATCATGCGAGGCTTTTTCTTTTTTAACACCTTTTTTCAGTTTTACAGGAAAAATGAACTTTGACGTGATGCATAGCAAAGGGCCTACAAAATGTGTTCCAATATAGAATACCAAGTACTTTCAGATGGCAGATAACTTTCATCTTAAATTGTGGGGAAGTAGGCAATTACGACGTTGTGGAAAATAAAGAATTTATTTAGCAGAATGTTTAGAAATTGATGGTTGATTTTGAGACTTTGGGAGAAGCAAAGGGAGTGCTTTCTAACAAAATAAACTTGACGAACGTTCAGTTGCAATGTATAGCAGAATGGCTCTGTGTGATAGAGCATGGCAATCCTCACCTAAATCTTCACAAACTAAAACCAGATTTTTAAGCTCCTTCTGGAACTACAGTTTCTTCTGAGCTTTTTCCCTTCACATATCTGTAGTGATTATCTGTATCCTGGGGAGATCAAGGCAAAATTATGTCAGAGCTGTCTACAGATGTCATTATCTACCCTGGAATATCTTGTGTCATACTTACATATTTATATACTTAAATTTGGAACTAGAAAAAGCTTGTAGAGTCAGAATACATTTTCATCTTTGAGATTCATGTTTCAATTTGAAGAAGAGGTAGGAGAGAGTGTTAGAAATAATCAGAATCCGATGCTCATCTTCATGAATTGACTGCTTAGATTTCTTTTTCCTGTTTTAGTCTGGTTTCATAAGAAACTAAGCTCATGATATTGCATAGCCCTGACCCGCTGGTTGTCCGATGTGTTCACGTGCTGAAATTTTAATCTGGAATGTATGCCTGTGTGAAACCTTTTGTATGTCATCTATTTCCACTTTCTAGACAGACTTCTGCTCTATTAATGTTGCTGCTGAATAGTTGTGGGCGTGATATTCATGTTTATTGATGTAATATGCCTGTATTTGCAGGCAATTGCTTGAATTTTTTTTGTGTTAAATATAAATAATGTGTCTCTTAATATGAGCAGAGCACATTTTGCTTATTTAGCCACGTGCTTACATGGTGTTTGGACATAACTTAGTGAAGAGCATTATTTAAAAGGATCGTCACAATTTTTGAACTAATGTGGAAGTAGGAGAAGAAAATAAAGGAAAAATGCATTTAGTTAAACATGGTTACGTTAAATGCTGTGCTTCAGAGACGCTAGCTCAGATCTCTACAGAAGTGTTTTGTTTTTTTTTCCCTACAGGATGAAAATGTAGCACTCAGGAAACATGGATAATGCAGCTATCAAGTAAGGTAGAAATTAGTAGCAAATGAGATAAAATCCCGCTTTGAAGTCTCGAGGCAAGGTCATAGTCCTTCTGGATAGATCCTGGTAGATTCAGTTCCTTTATAAAAGTCTGTAAAAGGGAAAACAGAATGATTGCAGAATTATTTTGTGTCCTAGCAGTTTCCCAAAATAGAGGCTCTGGATGATAACTTTGTATTAGCAAGGACTATTGATAGGACAAGGGGGAACGGCTCTAAACTAAAAGAGGGCAGATTGAGATTAGATATTAGGAAGAAATTCTTCACCATGAGGGTGGTGAAACACTGGCACAGGTTGCCCAGAGAAGCTGTGGCTGCCCCCTCCCTGGCAGTGTCCAAGGCCAGGTTGGATGGGGCTCTGAGCACTCTGGGCTGGTGGAAGATGTCCCTGCTCATGGCAGGGGGTTTGGAACCAGATGATCTTTAAGGTCCCTTCCAACCCTTGCCAGTCTATGATTCTATAAGTATTTGTTTTCCAGAGTGGAAGTTTAACTTACCCTGCAGTGTCTCAGGACGGACCGTTCTGCTTCATCGTGTGACACTGGGGCTAAGGAGGAAGGAATGGCAGGAGCCGATTCTAAACCTAGACCTTCATCCTTGAGCCTGGAGGTTGCCGAACTTCCTGATCTAACTACATACTGAACCGTCATCCGTTAGGGTGACAGGACATGCCTCAAATAACTCACAGAGGTGAGAGAAAACTTTGGGTGAGAGATGACAGCAGTTCCTCTGGAGTCTTGGCCACACTTGTTGCATGATGGGAATGGGCTGAGTGTGTTAAGACAACACAATCCTTAGAAACTTCTGCTGGTCCCCTTGCTTCTGAGGCGTTAATTGTCCAGCTGGCCATTAGTATATGAGCAGCACAACTGATTTGAAGTGCGTGCTAGGCATCTTTCTCAGTGCTCTTGTGGAAGCTTCTCAGATATTCTGAAAGCACCGTAACAGAACCAGGATAAATGAAAGTATACAATTACACTGTACTGGGCTGTGGGATTTTTTTTTGCTGTTTGTACCCTAATTCAGCTAATATTTATGTAATCTGGCTGTAGCAGACCCTGCAGAGTTACAGTGTACTTTCATACTTACATTACTGTTAATCCATAAAACAGCTAGTGAGGTTGATCTTTTGGCAAAAAATCTAAATGTGAATTTTATTAATGAGTAATGCTAATTCTGTACAAATAGATGTTGTTATAGATTTATCTTATATTGTACAGTATGTTTATGGTGCAACCTGACTTCCAGTCTTTCTGTCTGATTTTGTACAGTTTTGATTGAGCTATCTCCATAGCAAAAACTTGGCATAGGTGTTGTATAATGGTTTATTTTTTAACTATCTGCACACAAGATTACATATGAGAAGAAGTATGCAGCAAGTTCCCAGAGGTCTTAGACATTTTTGTGAGCTAAAACCCGGAGATGTGTAGTAGGAAGTCAAAAGTTCTGAGCATTTAATTCCAATACTGGATGCTGGGAAAAGCATGAAGTTCTTAGGAAATTTGTGATCTTTCTGAGATGATGTCACTTATTTCAAAAGTTTCCACGTCTTCACAAACCAAAACCAGAATGTTTTGTAGCTGTAAGAGATGTGGTAAGAAATGCTACCTGTACACTTAGGTGCTGTGCTCTTGGAGTGAAGCTTGTGTTGGTGTGGGAGCAGAGACCATTCACCGCCTAAGCAGTTAACGTTCTACTCAAGGTTTCACCCTGGTGTAGCAGAAGATTGAATTTTGATCTGTGTCTGTAGTGATGCAATAAAGTGACTCAGTTTCTTCAGAGGTCCGTAGGTGTTATGTCCTACATGCGGTAATGAATTTTACCTGTAATGAACTGGAAAATGTTACCAAATAATTAGAGCAACAGTGTCAGAGACCAGAATAACAGAACAACATTTGGCTGACAAGCATGAAGATAAAATTTTGGTGAAACGTAATAGTGGTAAAAGTCATTAAGCATCATGTACACAAAGCTGGTTAACTATATCTACTGTGAATACTTAATTCAGAAAAGAAGTGTACAAATTGACTAGGTGATCTTTAAAGTCCCTTCCAACCCAAACCATTCTGTGATTCTGTGACTATGAGCAGTATGCAAAAACCGTTTGAGATTGGATTCCTGTTGTTATCTGGTTTCTGTTTTATATGCTTCTCTAATTTGGGTCCATGCAGGACATAGAATGCACAGTGCTTGCCTTCCAGTTCTTTATCCCAGGGCTGGGGACTTAAAGGGAAAAGGGCTCAGTTATCATTCAAGAGAACGTTGAGGAAAAGCTTTCAGTGTTGTTCAAAGCCCCATTCCTTCAATATGTGTTCTGAAGACAAATTTCTGCATCTGGATTCAACCCCATTGATTCCGTTGACTGGTCATTTGTGTGGGCTCATAACAAGTTTGAGCCTGGATTTTAACATACATATTTATATCTGTGTAAGGTCCTGATGTGTTTTGTAAACATATACATGGTTTATATTGTTGCTGATTATTAGACAGGGAAGTGAAAAGCAAAATCCAGTGTTCATTGCTTTAGCTAAACGTGTCACTAAAACTGTACAACCATGCTAACTCTGAAGTTGCACTATGTTTATTCAACATGAAACATGTAACGTGCTGATATATTTTCAGTTTTAAAAAGCTTACCAAAAAATTGGATGGAGTTTTCATAACCAACTTCAGTTTATGATTTGCAGTGTCTTTGAGATGAGAAGTTCATCCTGTTTACTGGTAGCAAACCCACGCTTTTAGAGGTGATCATAAAACTTTCAAACACTAAGAACTTTGTAGCTTTGAAATGTTTAAGAAGTTTTCAGTTATTTCTCAGGTGCCTTGTTCGCAGACAGGAAATTAGTTTGATTTTCAAGTCTGTTATGGTCATGTAATGAAATCTTTCTCATTTGGCTCAAGGTATTTCAAATTGAATATTCTGACTCATCCATCTGATGATGGATTCAAACTCGTCTGAACCTCTGATGCAGTGATCATTAAATTGAGATGTTTCCCTTCATGATAACCAACAGGTAGCTGCTGCTCTGAGCTGTACGAGAGTTGTATAATCTTTTAACTAGTTCTTATTTTGGCCGTATTTCTAAGTTGCTAAAGTATTGCAACATTAAAAAAAATGCTCTAACCCTCAGCTTCCCCATGAATGAGTGTAAAAGATTTTACACGGCCATGTTTCTGCGCTGCCCGAAATTCCCCTTAAAAGGCATGATGTCTGTAGGTATAAATGTAGTTTGCTACAGCGTAGTCTGTGACATACTCTGGACCTTAAAAATTAGTGATCCAGTCAGTGTATGATTCATTTCTTCAGGGTCTTGTGGTCAGTCAGGGCTTCACAAGTAAATGTAACAAAGAAAAAGCATCTTGTCTGTCTTCCCTTCATTTGCATGAGACTAATTATTTTAAATGTGGTAAAAGTTATGTCCTATTCCCTCCTCACTTGACAACCAGGGGTCAAAAAATAGTGGTCCTCTAACCTGCAAGTCTTTATCTGATACCTTTCTAATTAGCTGAACAATACCCCGGTTGTGAAAGTGCGTCAGGCATTCAGAAAAACAGAAGCATGCTTCTTATGTTCCCAGTTTTAACAGTTTATGAACCTATCCTGCGATTTCTGAGTGCAGTGTGACCATACCTTAATCTGGCCCTTAAGGGAATACCCAGTAAAATATATATGGGAATTTAGTGATGAGGTTTTACGCAAGTTGTCATGGCTGTTCAGCAACTTTGGAAATTAATTTCTGCTAGGCATGTAGCAATAGGAGTAAAATAACTATATAACTTTATTTCTTTTAAAATTAAAGGTCATCTGTTTGCATGAAATGATATTTTTCGTATGTATGTTCTACTCAATTCACCACTACATGTCTACTGGTTATAGTGGAGTTACTACTAGTATAAATTTAGGCAGCAGATGGGGAGAAAAAAAAAACAAAGGAAGATGGCAGAGATATAATTGAGAAAGCCCTAGTTCTGAAATGATATAATAGAAGCTGATATGGAAATTAAAGAAGTTTTATTGGTTTTGCATGAACTGAAAAACATGCTGCAGCTTGGGGATTTGATGTTTAAACTCTGTTTTCAACCTGAGAGATGAGAAATATATGCTCTGGTCATATAGAAGCACTTCAACTTGATGTTGTGGGTTTTATTCTACACTGTATATGCTGTGTTTATCATTACTGTATGTACTTTTCTACTTCTGAGGTTTTCTTTCTGATTCTGTTTTGCTCATGTAGCTTTGATGGACAACAGCAAACTGTAACACCATTATATGAATGTTTTGCAATCAATGTACTTTTTTTCTGAAAATATGATGGAATACTAGAACATAGGCTTTTGTATTGTAAAAGCCAGCTTTTTAAGATCCGATTTTCAATACTCTCTGATGAATTCATACCTCTGTTTAGAGTAGTCCTTGAAACTTTGGCTCCTACATGAGTGTTTTAACTCTGAATATTGTATTGTATTGGAACAGCGGTGCACATGGATCTCAAGTTTCCGCTGTTCTTGCTCTGCCATGGGTTTGTGCACATCTTCTAATCCATAGTCTGCAGTCTCCTGATGGGAGAAGACCCCCCCCTTTTCTGGACATAGAAACTAGTTTGCACTGGAAATAGTGTGCGCTGTCACGTGCAGAAAAGCTAGCCTGAACTGTCAACAGTTGTGACAAGGTTTGAGTTGGTTTCTGGTATGATTGTTTGAGGTCTCTCACAAAGAGCATCAGACTAAGCCAAAGATGGTAAGCAAGGGGAAACAAATATAGTGAACATTACGTTTTCAAATACTGAAAATATTCAACACTTTTTATTTTTGAATGAGAACAAACCTCCCAAAAATATTCAAAACTGTAAGGTATGGTAACTGCCTATACCTTCATGTCTTTATGAATGATATTAATCTTGATGAAACCAAAATATTAACGTAGGCATATTTCAGCCTGGTGTTATGGGTGTTACTTAGGTATGATCGTTTTCAGTTTTCCCTTTTTTTTAATGCAGAAATCAATGTTAATTTAGTTTACCACTAGTTAGGTGCTCTGTAGACAATATTTGGATAACCGTTTTTTGTGCTAATCCAATCAGTCGTTATAGTAGATATATTAACAATTTCATTCCAGTGTGGTTTTCTTTCAGTGTGATAAAGCTTGCCTACAGAAATGAAACTAAGATCTTTAATTCCATTGCCACCTCCTTGGATAAATATAGCAGCTTGATTATGATGTCAAGAAATGTGGGATCACTAATGAATCAATCCTTTTTTTTTGTTTGTTTCATTACTGTTAGTTCCAGATATCTCTAATGCATTTTTCTTCATCACAGTAAATAAACCTACCTCTTGAATAGTCATAAAGTATGAGAAAGAAGAAATAAATAAGCATCACAATATATGAGCACCATGCGCCACAAAATACAAGCACCATGCAATCGCTCTTTGCAAAGTATCATCTGACTGCCACAGGGAAATCACCACTTATTACTGTGAAGAGCTTTGAGTTGACTAAGAAGTTAGCATGCCTATAAGGCAATGAAAGCCTCTTGAAAAAGACACCTGCAAAGTTGTCTTTTTATGTAGATTTTGTGTAATAGATTATTTAAATTTCAGCTGTTATGTATACTTCCACCAGATGTCACATAGATTTCCCTGTTACCACACACACAGAGTAAATGCTGCAAAGACAGAGACTGTACCACACAGCTTGCAAGTTATTTTGCTCAGGATCATTTCTATTTTAATAACAATGTCTGTTTGAAATGTACTATGCTACAGGAATAGCTTTATGTGAAATCTTGGTGAATTTGGAATATTTGTGTATGATAAATTACTTTTAAATTGAATTTCTAGAATACAATTGATTGTGTTTCCCTGAGATGAATAAGGAATTATCCACACTGTTATCTAAAACTTAGATATGCTGCTTCTGAGCAAGTCAATGAATAATTTAGGAATATTTCTGATGAAGTGTAGCGTAGTTCACGTTGCGTTAGATTACTTGAGAAACAGAAAAGCAATGTTTTGGTAAAGTATATCTTTAAGCCATCTTTTATAGGTAAGGTAAAGGTTGAATTTTCAATGTATTAATAGCAGAAGTATCAAAAACTTTCTACCTTCATCTCTGAGAGTATTTTATTCTTGAAATCTTTGCGCATCTATAAAAGATTTTTTTTTATTTGGTGCGGTTTATTGTTTTGTTTTTTCTTCTATAGATAGCATAGATTTAAATTTACTATATTCCTTAGAATGTTGCTCCAGTGTATATTATTGACCAACATTTTCCAGTGTTATGAAAAACAAAGGGTCATAAGGCATAAAAATGAATAGATGGCTTGATTTTGTTCTGGCACTTAGCTGTAAAAGCTTTTCTGCATTTGTCAACGGGGAAATCATTCTTGTGAATTCTGCAGCGGCAGACCTAAAGTAACAGGTAAAATCCATCCAGGAGGGGCAAGAACAGTGGAAGCTCTCTTTATTAGCTTCTAACTTACAGTGAAAATACGTTGTTTATTAGTCATGAGTAACTTGTAACCCAGCATAGTGTTACTCACTTCAAAAAAGAATTTTGTTTTGATTACAAAGGAATCTACTGCTTTCTGAATGCCAAGTTAACAATGAGTATCTTGCTTCTGAAGCAGAAATTTATTTCTTCATCTAGTGAGTGAAGAAACTCAAATGAATACAGTAAACAGGATTTTCTGAAAAAAAATCAACACAGTTGGATTTGATTTGAAAAGAGCAATAGCAGGCATATGTCATGTGTCATTATAGGCGAGAACTGGTGACAGTATTATTCATTATGTGGTTTCAGTATGCCCTAAATTGGAGTATAAGATTATTGGAAGTGGATGATTTCCCCAGATTATTGCCTAATAGTGACTAAAGGGCCCACATTACTCATATTTGCAATGAAAATAGTGCCAAAAAACAGCAGTAGTTGACTGGAATGAAATGTGGAGCCCTCAGGGTTTTAGCTTGAGATGCAGCTTAATTGTGTGTCTCCTGCTTAATACAAATGTCCCCGAGTCTCCGAGGCTGGTGTGCTTTCAGCACTTGCAAATTGATCCAGCCGTTTCCAAAGTATTCACTGCTTTTTTTCTTCTCTGCTTTCTAACCAAATTATTATAATGACTTCACAGACTAAAGTAGGCTTCCCTGTTTCTGACTGTTTATCATTACCAAATGCTATATTCTTTCAGCTTCCTGTCAGCTTTTGTTTATTTCCTTTTTTTTGCTTAATTTTCTGTAATGACATGGTTGGAAGAGAGTTAGGGTCTGAATTGTCATGAAGGGAATCTTTTTTTTGCACTTCTAGAAAAAAGAATATGTAAGAATGACCCAACTGGGACTAGTGTACTTCTGCTGTAATACAACTGACATGTTGGTTGCTCTTGTAAAGGAAATATAAGTGTTGTGAATTACTTTTAAACAAAAGCATTTAATATTTTCGAGCGGATTTATTATAGTACTTTAAATTCTTCCTAATACTCTGAAATTTCTTGTACTTTTAGGGACATATGTTGGCTCTATTTGGATAATTTTTTGCTATATTGGTTGTCGGGTTATGCGTAGAGCATTCTTGTAGAACAACTAAACTAGAAACAAGCTGAAATATACACAAATTTGACAATAAATCATGTTGTATTTCTTTTATTATATTTAGAATTTGTCTCTGCCACATCCCATGAGATGAAGCAAAAATACTGCATTACTGTGAAAGAAAATTGTTTTGTTCTGTGAAGGTGTTGGACTGAAGTGCAGAAGAAGGAGTTTTAATTCAGTGCTGTGTTGAATTCCTGGTATGCCAAACTCAGACAAGACTTTTAACCGCTGTGCTTCTATTTCCTGCTCATAAAATGGAAACAAAAGTACCTTCTTTTTGCCTTTTGAAAATGTAAGGTGTAAATAGCAAAGACTAACTTTTACACAGAACATGCCTTGGGGAAGCAACCTCAAGAAGTCATCCAGTCCATCTACTTTAAAAAGCAAGACATGGAACTAAAGTATTTAAATGTTCTATTACAAATAGGGAGATGAGCAATGGAAGAAATGATTCCTGTATTGTATCCTGTCTGACAAAGGTCATGATTTCGACCTTACCTGCAGTACCTCACAGATTTGACTAAGGTATAAAAGAAACCCCAAATTCTGAAAATGGTGCTTACAGTCTTTCAATTCAGAGGGATCACTTAAGTCTTTTTGGGTCAACATGGTTGCCTCGGTTAGAAAATAACTAGGATTAATTTGTAGAATCTATAAGTAGTAGCTGATTAAAAACAAGATCTTTAATGCGTATTCGGAATAAATGGAATTGTTACACCTTCTGAGTTTCACTGACCCCTCAGTAGTACATCTCTTAACATTGATCTTGTGGCTCCATTCTTCAAAGAGAAAGTTGCTGGTGAGGATCTTTAATTGTTATTATTTCCTTTGGCTTACAAGATTAAATAGCTGTCTTGTAGTGTTCAGTAAAATTTCCAGCGAACATCTATAACTTTTGTAGATCAGTCTTTTTTGTAATATTTGTTAAAGAGGTTGCTGCCTGAATTCAGCCGCTTCTACAAATGAAGTTATTTATTACATTGTATTAATTGCAAATTTCTACTGTTCAGAAATTACTTTTGCTGTTCATATTTCTGCAATACAATAAAATATTAACTGTGCAACAAGAAGCATGATACTGGGGAATCCCTGAGGTGTTATGCAATTAATACAAAGAATGAGTATCAGTAAAGATGTTTGGCTTTTATAGGCATGATTTGATATGATTATTTTTAATATATAGGATAAATTCAAGATGAAGAGTAAAATTGATCTAGTTCATGCTAGGGTTAGAACTCAAAATCTGGAAACAAAGTATTTCCAGAAGGAAAAGACTTGTATGAAAAGTACAAGTGATATTCGAAAAACAGAAGGAAATTATTTTTGTAATAGTTAAGGCAAACATATATGAATGATCACATTATGATATTTCATGAATTTTTGACGTCAGTTATTAGGGGATAAAAGCTATATTCCATTGTTCTGCGTAAAATCCCACCAAAATGATGATATTCCTTTCACTTCCATACAGCAAAAAAAAATTTTTTTTTTCAAGGTGATATTTTTCCCCTGTGTAGTGTAATATTGTTCTTCCACCTCTTGGGGGAAGAAAGGAAAGCTTCGGTTATATTGTGTTTTCCCTAAATCAAAAAATACTTTCATTGTTTCACAGTTTACAGGTGAACAAGTGGGAAAACCTTGTTCTTCAGACAAAGCTTGCCTGCCTTGTAGGACATGTCCAAGAGAGGATGACTTCTGTTGTATTCTGACCTTACAGGTTAGACTAGCTGGTTGTGATAGACTTTTACTGGCCTCGAAATCACAGAATCACAGAATGGTAGGGGTTGGAAGGGACCTCTGTGGGTCACCTAGTTCAACCCTCCTGCCGAAGCAGGAAATCTCTGGATCCAAGTCCCTGCCTTCAGTCCTTGCTTTCGTTGGCTCTGGGGAATGTTACATTGCTCTCAATGTCCTGCGAATACTTGCAGCTCTGCATTAAGATGACATTTTTCAAAGTATACACAAAGAATACGTATGTGCAGCTCTCTTAAGATGGAATGTATTTCTCCATTGCGTTTGCTTCAGTAAGGACAAGGAGTCTTGTTGCTTTTTATTCTCCCGGAAGCATCAAAGAATAGACCTAGCTAGAAATAGATAAGCGTGACAGTACCTCAGGTGTCTAGCTGCTATGTCTTGTTCGTATGCCAATGTTAATAACCGTTGACCAAATACAGGACAGGAATGTATTTTTTTCTCGAATCATCTGGGACCTTTATGTTTTCTTTGGTTCTTGTCTGCAGCAAAGAAAATAGTTTGTCCCCTGGTGTCAGCTGGACACGTGTCATAGAATCAGCTCCTGCCATTTTGGGAATGGTGTTTGTTATTTGCCCTTCTCTGTTCTCTGTCTTTTTACTTTCATCTACCTCTTCTCCTGCCCTCCCTGAGGTATACTGGGACTGATTTCATGGCCTGTGGACTGTATGTCAGACTGGATGATTTGGTTCCTTCTGTCTTTGATTCCTATGAAAGCTCTGAAGTAGAAGTGTTCTAAATCAGATGCTATTACTTACTGTCACAAAAATCACTTATGTGCCTTGTGCCTCAATATTCCCATGTAGAAAACTTGGATATTATTTAGCAGCCTAAGATATCATCCATATTAAGTATTTTGGGAAAAAATGTCAAAGTTTAACTAAAATACTCATGTCAAGAAAACATTTTGGACTTGATTTTCCATATATTAGAGCAAGACTGGAACTCAGACCAGATATTAATTGCTACTCAACTGTAACATATTTTTTGTTGAGTGATTAGGTACCCTTAATATGTACAGTTGCACAGTTGGTTGTCTCATCCTTGTAATATTCTTCTATTACTTCATGGCCAAAAGATGTGGTGCTTTCCCATTTCTGTAAGCTTCATGCTCTTAACATTCATATCTAGTAAATAGCGTGTCCCAAAATGAAAAGTATTCAAGGGAATACTAATTGAAATTACTGTATTTATTTCTCTCTGAGGACAAGTATCAATGTACTATAATGATATGTCCCAGGACTAGAGATTTTGGAATTCACATTCACAATAACAGCAATCTACTTTGTGGTAATGATAATAGGAGACAGTACTTTGCTTGGAGCAGTATTTTTCATGTCTGTTCTACAGTGTGAAGCCAAAGCCTAAGGCAGCTTGATAACACATATTAATAGGGATAAAATTTTATAATATTCAGGGAGTAAATGTTCACCACTTCTGTGTTAATCGGGAAGCAGAGCACTGTGATTGTTGAATACAAAACCAAATGGAGAAGTATCTGCTTCTCTGTGGGTTAAATCTTTGAAAACAGAAGTGACTAGGCAGCATCAAATAGACAAGCCAGCGGTGCAGTGTGTGCATGGAGCTGTGCAAAGTGAAGTTCATCTCTCTTTGCTTCTTCGCACGCTACCTGCACCTCTGAGAATAATTGCAGAACCTCAATTGCATATGTTTCTGGAAGGAATCTGTATTTTGTGTCTGTTTTCCACAAACATATAGTTAATCTGTATTTCACGTTTACAGTAGGAGGTTTCTGCTTAGTCTTTGCATAACCTTTGCATGCACAATATTCCCAATGCGTGTTTATTCTGTTGGCTGGAAAACAAACCTTTCCAAACAACTAGACACTTGCATTCTTTCCCGAACTAATACTGTATCCCTCTCATTATTGTCTACGTTCATCAGTACATCACTTCATTCAATGAAGTAGTGAGCTTGGTTTGTCATAAAAGGAGACACACCTCTGAAGAGCTTTATTTTCATTTCACAGAGCTGCACCATTGTACATTTAGTGTAGTTGTAAGCTAAATACTTCATCATGTAATTATGTCACCATTAACAGCCGCTTATGATAATAAAAACTTATGAGCTTTGCTCCTCGTGGGAAGTACAGCATACACTGCTGTGCTTTTGCTCTGTCAGACTGTCACCGTGGCATATAGACGGGCCAGCCGAAAGCAAAGCTGCTGTTTTGCTCAGGCACATAGATTTTAGACTGAAGAATGAAATCGTGTCCTAATGATGTTTAGTTAAACTCTGATAATGACCTTGATGTGATCTGTTGTGGCCACTGTATTGGTTTGAGTGTTTTCTATTTATAAAATATGTAATTCTTAGTTGAAATTTATGTGATATTACAGAATCAAAGATACCGTCTGAAGTAGTGGGGTTTTGCATGTCTGTGTGTTTTTGGTGCAGAGCTACGCCTGCTGGTGGTAGCAAAATGTTTGCCAAAAGTTTTGAGAATGTATTTTAGAAATATGTACTATCTATTTACATGTTTAAATGCAGTTACACATAAAATATGTGGGTTTTATTTTAGAAATCTATTGGATATTTTTTGAATGAGGCTTTGTCTAGAAAAATGACAATCCCATGTGCTTCACCATTCTTTAAGAAAATAATTTTGTTCACTTGAAAGAGAATGTGAAACTCACCAAATGGAAGTATTTTAAATAATCATTTTAAATATTCCACACAGCTGAAGCCCTGACATGGTATCTTTCCCCCTTCAGCAAACTGCCTACTCATGTTAAGCACCCTGGCTTAAAAGCCTCGGTATTGCCCAGGCTGAGGTGACAGGTGAGATACTACCGACACGTTTCTTTCTAGGACTAAAGTTGCTGCCACTCTAAATGACCAAAGTTATTAAAAGCAACAGACTTTTCTATTTTTCATCCACAATAGATGATTGGACACATAATCCTTTATGGACTTTTAAAATGTCATAATTGTACCAGGATAAATATTTTTAAATTTTGAAAGATTAGCAGAAAGGCTATAATCAACACAAAACTGACTTGATATTGTCTAAGAAAATGTTACTTTTAATTATAGCTTCTCTTTATTGTTTCATTTAAGAGGCTGTTAAAAGATTGTGTAAATACAGAGAAATATTCAAGCATAATTACAAAGACCTTTTTTGAGATTACAGTTCTCCAAAGCAACTCTGTACAACTTTCGGGAGAAAACAGTTTTTTTCATTCAAGAAATTCTGCTGAAGTGAGTTTGTCTAGTGTTCCATTTAATGTTTCTGTACTGTTTTAAAGCTACATGAACACCTGCAGAATCAGAGCCAGCAATAGTAAAATGAAATGTCAGTAACCTTTCAAAAAGGTGTATGGAGCAGGATTCAGTTTTGAAATCCATCTCAGTTATGCTGAGCACAAAGTAGATGTGTTCAGCTGTCAAGCTCATAATGCTTTTTTTTTTTTCATAAATAATAAATAACAGCAGGGTTACATGTGAGGGTACCAATATTTTCAAATCAAGTATGGTTTATGTATGAGTTCACTTGTGTAAAACGTGAGGAATAATTTTTGAAAGGTGATGGTAAAAAAGGTCCTTCCCTGTGGAAAAAAATATAGAGTGAAACTCTCCCTCACGATACCCTTGCAGAAATGTATTGTAGGTGATACTGGAAGAACAGCCAGGAGGACTCTGGGTAGCTGTTAAATCCCAGCGTTGTCAAACATCCGTTCAGATAAACAGGTCTTTGGAAGTTTCCTTTACTTTTCATTTATTGGGATTTTAATATAAATTGACTTTGAACTCCAAAAAGGTGGTTTTGATCTGAAGCAGAAGGCTGGTGAGAACATGGTGCTTATATGAACCGATCAAAACAGTCAAGAGTTAGATCTTTCTGTTTTGATCTTCTTACTATCCATTTGACTTAGGTGCAGTTCTCTAGGACTCTTACTACATTTTGAAATGACAGATATAAAAATAGAATTTCTTCTGTGCAAATGAAACAATTACAAAGAGTAATTACAATGGAGAAATGGAGAGAGAAAATTCATTAAGGATTACCAAACATTTCAGTGAGAACGTAACTATGAAGGTATCAAAATCGTATTTACAATTAACACTGAAATGGCTTTGACCCCAAATCTGTGGCAAAATCACTGTGGTTATTAAGCTTATATTTAATTCAGTCATAACAATCAATGCAATATATAGGTTTACTTACAGGATATATCCTATACAGCAGAAATATTCAAGAGAAGAAATGTGAGAGGTGTTCCAGATGAGGCAGGTGTGGATTGAGCCCTGGCTTGTAACATTTTCAGTTTCCAGCTTTTGCTGTTGGATATCAGTGTGACTTCCACCATTTCCTCCTCTGTTGTACCAGGAGTTGGTAAGACATCCTGTAAGATGCAGTGAGAAATTCTGATGAAAAAACATGGAAACTTTAAAAGCCAGATACTGTTTTATAATTTTTAACATGAAAGGGAGAAGCCCATAGTGCCTATGTTTCTGACTCTACTTTTGCCTAACTGCTTCTCCAGCATCAAAACCTTAAAACCCTGCAATTATTTTATTTCATTTTCTACTCAGTTCACTATAAGACTAAAAGGATTTTAATTAGACCTGCTTCACAGGCTGTGCTGAGACCATCAGCAGAGCCTGTACATGAAATGAAAAAGTAAATGAAGCAAAAAGATGCTTTAGTTTCAGGTACACTTTATTGGGGTTGACAATGTTCACTTATTTAGTAGGAAAGGAGTACTCTTTTCAGTGCTTGAATTACTAGAGGAATTCCGTGGTCTGTGGCATACAGAGGTTGCATTAGAATGTCGTAAATAGTCTGTCTTAGCCTTTAAAGTTTTTATTAAGAGCTGTTTTGGCAAGCACATAGGTTACATAGAAAATGTATTGCTTTGCTTCCTCTTTCTTTTCTCATTCAGGATGGAACAGCAGATGCCATTTAGAGCGACATTATCAATGTGGTGTTCACAAACCTGTACAGCATTGAATAGTATTAATTTGATCAACTTATTTTCAGGCTTTTCAGAGGGAACAATATCGTTCTTTTCAACTGTTAATAAAACTGGGTAAAATACATTTAAATATCTGGATCTAGTGAGAATTGGGCATGTGGCAATAAAGTAGCAAACAGAACAAGAACTGCAATGATTACAGCTCTGAAATACTTTGTACAAATCTATTGAGCCTCATTTTGTAATTCGCTAATTTGATATTCAAATTCTGTTTGATGTTGTTCATTCAACATCCCTTACTTAAATTACCAGTACTGAAGTTGTGGCCTAATAGACCTATCTTTTGTCCACACTTTGATTTCTGAGAAACTATTCAAAAATGAAACATTTATGATTTATGAAAACATTATTGTGTATTTTCTCTGATCACTAAGCAAAACTGTATGACAGTAATAAAATTTAGAAAATGACTGTTGAGGTTTGCATCAAGTCATAATTTCCCAACATTTAATATTTGCATAAATCTTTGTTTAAGGCCAAGCAAACTTCTAAAATTTATTTTTAATGTTATTCTTATCCACAACATAACTATTAAATGGCCTGGTTTACTTGCCAAGCAGTTTACGTAAGGCTACTGTGTATAACCCATAGGCACAGAGTGGCCTAAAAATAGGGCATAACATGGGACTAAGTTTGAAAATGCTCACTCCCATTTGCAGTATCGTAACTGACAAACTGTTTCCTATTCATTTTAATGGGACTAGTGACGGATCATGTAATAGTGTAAGGAGGCAAACCGAATAGTTCAGTAGGTCTAAGAGGGATGGTGTATTTGTCACAGATCGTATGATGAGTTATAAATTATACCTGCTGTCTTTTGTGCTCAGTAATCCCATTATAGTCAAGGAGTATGAAAGAAAGCAGATGGTTCTGTCTCTGCTGCCTTCCTTCCGAGCTGCTGTCCTGGCTGTGCTGCCGGAGGCACGATGAATAGGTGCATTTCTCTGCTCTTCGTTCCTACACAGGTCGCAGTTGTTCATCTGAGAGCAAAATCTGTGGTCATTATGGGAAGCAGAACTTTACAGTGTCTGGTTCCTTAATCTGGTTTTGTATCAGGCTTGTTTTTTGTAGTTCTGGTATGGTCTAGTCTAGTGCACATTCACTGCTCAAAACTTAGAAATGTGTTTTGCTTCCTCCTTCCTCCCTCCCTCTCCTGCATCCGACGGGTATTGTGGTGCTGGTTCCTTCTGGGGCACAAGAGGTGACGTTCCCTGCTTGCTTAAAATGGATTCTGCTTAGGAAGCTTAGCTCAATTCTTCTCCCAAGATTGCAGTTATTAACAATGAATGATATTTTCTTTCGTTTAGCTCATCCTTCCCCAGAAATTAATATGCTAAGATGCCCCTGAAACTATCTGAATCTTTATCCCTCAAACTTTCTGAAGTTTTTATCCTTATGATTTATTTTAATCTAATATTTAAGTAACTTGTAGCCATGGCAAGACATTTCACACATACTCTTCCCAAGTAGAAGGTTGTGTCGGCGATGTAATATTGTATTGCAGTTAATAGGTTTTGCCTTTAGGGAGGTGGGGGGGAAGTGTCAGAGGACTGTATTTCAAGCATTGTTTGCTTTTATTGGAGCAGGCAACTAAACTAATTAATTTAGCTATTGAAGGAAGCTATGATTTAATTTGTAGTGGTTTATTCCCCCACCTCTAATTGTCTCCTAGTCTCTGAACAGATATGATTTGCCTTCATGCTTTGGATGACAGGCATGGTTAACCTCTGCTTGAATTCTGGAGCTTCAAATCTCTCTTGCTGTCTGAAGACAAGGATGGTTTTTACCTGGGAGAAAAGGTTTGCAGCCCTCAACTTGGTATTCCACAAACACTGATGTAGGAAACAGTTGACTGCATATATTTTCTTTTTTTTTTTTGTGCTGTGCAACTTACTGGAAAACAAATTGAAGAGTATGAGTCCAGGCATTTGGGATGGGATACAATGAAATATCAGGAATTAGTTTATGGTGGAAATTCAGAATTGTTACAGTAAAGCAGAGACCCCAAGGTCAGATGGTGGCAGAGTCTGAATGTTTCGCTGATGTGATTGCTAAGATTCAAATTATTAGTATCGTCTGTCTCTGGATGAGTGTTTCCCAGCTTTTAAAATTCGTATACTAGCTTGTACAATTCATCCCTTCTTGTGGAGTGCTTTATACCAGTGCCATGAGATGTGTTTACACCTGTGATTGAAGGAATATCCAGGTAAATACTTGGTGACTTGGAGCGGGGCAGTGTTCATATGGTTCAGTCAGCAGCTGTAGAATGATTTGTTTATTTTTTTTTAAATGCAGATAAAGGTGCGGCATAGAAATGATAGAACTATGAATTTTGTGTCTGTAGTCACAGGTATTCAGTGTATCAGCTGAAGATTAGGGGTGTGTTTCTACAGCATTCCTTCTTTTTGATGACTGAATCCTAGGTTTTAGAAATGGCAGCCTAACTCTCATGAAGATGATCTGGGCGTTATGTTGTAGATAAAAAATTACAGCTTTCTTATCTGGACATCTAACGCTGTGCTCCCAAAGTCCACTTCTGAACAGTAGCAATAATGACCTGCTTTCCCTAAGTCCCGGAAGTGTCACTGGCTCTATTTTGAATTTTGGGTACTCAAGAGGCCTGAGAGAAAATAGTGGTTTAGGTGAAATTAGTTTAAAGGTGAAAGATGAAAACTGTCTGAGGCTGAAGCCTTTGTTATCCCCAGGATGGGCAGAGTTTCCTCACTGGTCTGCCTTGGAAAAGGGAGAGTGCGGGTGGTGGGAGAGGCAGAGCTTGGTCTTCATGCACGTTAATTTGTTTGCATCTCTTTTGAGACTGTCAGAGGTATCATCTTTTAAAAGAAAGGAGTGCAGGTGGGAGACTAACTCAAGTGTTTTAAATGCATGCTTAGCTGCCACAAAGTGATCATAGTCGTTGCCACCATTAACCCCATTGACTCAGTGGCTGCACAATGGCTGAAACAGCACTCCTGAAACACTCCAGCCCAGCAGCAGCGACAGACTCGGTGAGCAAGCTGATGCGTAACGGGCTGCTCCTGCCTACCCAACAGCTCTGGGCACGAGTAGCTTCCTGCTAATATGGACAGAAAGGCTGATGGAAATTTTAATCAAACAGGAACAGCTGTCTGAGAATACTGAAACACCAGGTCTTGTGGTATTTTGACAATATTGGCTCTGTCTTCTCTGCGTCCCTGTGATGATTTTAATTAGCTTTTCTCTATGTTTTTACTGCAGTTTTTTGTCTTGTTTAAATTCAGCTTAGTTTGCTATATATTGCGCACTTATTTGTCTTTTAAATCCACATGAATAATCTCTCCAACTATCAAAGACATAATCTATGCTTGGTCTTTAGACACAACACTAATTTAGTGTAGTATATGAATGTTGCTGTATTTTTACTCCCTTTGTTTTATTGTTGTGGTGTTTGTTTTCTCTTTAAATACAGCATTTAGATATAAAACACCATGTGCTTTTCTTATTTAGAAGCCCTTAATAAGGATCTTGCATATGTATTACTTCTAAGCTTCGAAGAGCTCGGCGTTAGTGTTATGCTCATACATACCTAAACTGACAATTTTCTGTGTGTATTTTGGTGCTGCCAGCTGAGTGAGATGTAGGAATCCACCTGATTGCTGGTTCTCTGCTGTCTTTGGGACAATTGCTCAATTACCTTGAAACAACCTGAAAGCCCTAGATAATAGGTATGGATTTAGAGACAGGTACCTTTTGTACCAAGTCAATTATTTAAGTAATCTGATTTTAAGAAAGTGGATTCTAGATTGCAGACTTTATTACAAGGTCTGTGTGGGGTTTTCCTTCCTTTTTTCCTCATCTTACTTGGTGCTAGCTTAAACTGCCTGATGTTTGTGTAGGAAAATACTGTAATATTTGTGATACAAATGTTTGCAAAAGACAAATGCAGATAGATCATACAATAAAAACAAATCACAGGGAGGTTATTCAGCACGCCTGTGCCCCTGGTCACAGACAGCATCATTCTACTCATTGCATGCTCTTCTTAAAAGCAGCAGAGCAATATGCGTCTTTCTGAAGCAGGGTTGAATGGATTCCATTTGACATATATTCCTAATGCTGGAATCAAAATGGTTGCTACCGTTTATGACTCCATGACTACATTTTTGCAATGAGAATTTATAGTGGAAGATGGATCAATTTCTCACAAAAGCTTCTTGTATTTTTGGTGGGGGTGGGGGGGTTGGAGGTTTTCTCGTTTCATTTTAGTTGACAAAATAAACACCCAATTAAAAAATATATTTATCCTCCTTATTGTTAATGATTCCTTTTGTTTTGGTAACTGAGGAAATAACTGAGTATTAGTAAATTTTTTCATCAAATGATGCCAAAATAATGGTCTTGTTATGGGTTCATATATTCTGGAGAAGTACAGAGGACAAACTGATCATAATGTGACTGATAAAAAGGCAGGAATTTGCTGATACTCAGTAGATATTTAGGATGTGTGATAAATGGGTCTTAACTTTGTGTATTGCTAGCAAATAAAAAATTATGAAAAAATAACCTTTTTCAGAATGAAATACTTTATTTTTTTGTGTATTTAATTAAGATTTTTTTTCCCCTTTGAAACCCAGTTTGAGCTGGGCAGTTTCTTTGAAACTGGACCCCTGATGCTAAAATTAAGATGTTCAAAAAATCCTCAAGATTCATCTGCCTGTAACAGATTGGAGGCTTTAGTTGGCAAAATCTAGCCTTTTCAATCTTAATTAAAGCTTCATTTTATATTGTGTAGAGTTATCAGTTGGAAAAGGATTATGTATGGCAGTAGAGGTAGAAGAGGAGAATGTGCATGCTTTGCTACTGAACATCCAAGGGATGCTGTTTTCTTCAGTGCACAGACTTAGTTTCATGTCTTTAGGTAAGGTGAAATGAAAATAAGACTGCTTCTCAGGCAAGAGAAAAATATGCTCTTGTTCACAAAAGATTATGTCAAAAACAGGTGATTTGAAGGAAGGGGAAAAACGATAGTCTGATGTGAGAGCAAGAGAGGAATATAACGAATTTGAGGTAACAGTGAATGAGGAGATGTAGCGAGAGGTCAGTTTCAGAAATAATCTTGTTTTAGGGGATGTTTACTTAGAATGGAATGTGTAAACTATAAATGAACCTTCTCAGCCTCTACCTAAACTGATATAGAAGGAATGACATTATTTTAGAATATCTTGTAAGACAGGAATTGTAACAGTTTCCATGCCATAAGGACTATAGGTTATAGCCTTCAGCCCACAGATAAGGTCAGGGCAAGCAATAGCGATTATTGAACTGTTTTTTGAAGGGAGAGGGGACCTTTGAGATGTATAAAGCGTCTTGTAGTTCCTAGGAAAGTACATCCACAGCTGAAGAATAGGAGAACTCCGCTTGCCCCAAAGCGCTTCTGCCTACAATCTCCTTTGTAGACGATGGAGATTCTCAGTTGGCAGATGCACACATTCTGTGTTGTTGAGTCAAGTGCTTTGTTTTACTTTCTTAGACTGTCAGTAATTTCCTAGTGTCACTGTGCAAATCTTTCTTAATTTCCAGTCTGGAAGGATTTGCTGATTGCTGGTAATTCTTTGATCACTTCTTCAAACAACTGATCATAATCATTATAATGCTTTTGTTTAATGAGGCAGCACTCCTCTAAGGACTAAGCAAATATTATTTATGACTGCAGTAATTCAGGTACAGAGAAGTTTAAATCATCATGTAGTACCCAAGGGAGGGCTGCGCTGTTTCTGTCTCGGATTTCATGACAGAAATATGAGTCCTTGCATCCTATAAGATTTGCTTAGTAGATCTGATGCTCCTCAAATTGTGCAACTTTTTGTGCATCGATATGACATTGCATAGATCTTTGCTTTGATAGCTGCAGTTCTTTACAAACAAGCAGCTCCTCTAAGATTTACTGCAAAATTTTTGTTCATGTATTCTTCAGTCTGGAATCTTTTACACTTTTCAGCGGAAATGTCCCTTCTCCCTCTATTCACGAAAAGAACCTGTATCAAGTTTGTGAGTAGGGACAATAGTTTTTCCAAGGCCTTGGCTGCATCTAATTTCTACTTATAACCTGTATTGGTTAGGAACAGGATCACAAAACAACCCTCCCAAACTGCAGGCCTTTAACTCAAATACCTGTGCCAGCACGAAGCCCTCGCAGTGATACAGTTGTATGAGCGAGGGATGTCCTTTGGCAAGAAACAGCTCATTTTGTTCAGAAAAGGAGTTAAGCCCAGCCAGAAAGTTTAGTGCTGTTGACCCAAGTTATAACTTGAGGAAGATTACAGTTCGACCAGCAAAATGCAGAGTACTCTTTCTTTGGTGATTTTGATGCAAGAATGTTTGAATTAACTTACTGTATAGCTTCGTAGGACTGTCTTCTTAAGCCTGAGCCTCCACATGTGGAAAGATGTGCCATTGCACAGGTGGAGCTAAATCGAGTTAATACTTAGAGTGGGTAGGGACATGGAAAACTTCAAGGAAATGCTTTAAACACAATTAATATTTAGAATGTTGAATAAAAATAAAGCTATACCAAGGTCAGCCAAGTGACTTAATTTGTTGGTTTTACTTTTTATTCCCCCCAAACCCTATCTTTGAGATTTCATGAGGGGCCTCTGAAATGATGCGAGGAAGTGCTTTGTCAAAATGGTAATAGAACATTTGGTTTGAGTGTGCTCCAGAGGCCCTGCATGCCAGCCAACGCAAGTGAAAAACTTTGCAAGCATCTCTTCTAAAAACAAACAAGCTAATTATGTTAGCAAACTACACAGAGGGGTCAGCCTTACTATCCGTGATCTCTGCAAACATTACCATCCATGAAATTTTATTTGCTAGTTGTCAGTCCGTGGAGTCTCAACTGGTTCTTCCATACATGATTCATAAGGGCAAAGGTCTTTAAGAATTTCCACATCACCCTGAACGATTCTCTGTCTCTTATAATCTGCTACTTCCTTCTCTCGTATTACACCGTGCTGCTTTCCTTTGCACAGCACAGTTCTCCCACATTACTGTTCATTTCCCTTGCATATTACCCTTATTTCCTTTTTCCTTATTTTATCTGAATTTCTTGGTACATAGAGTGGAACCCGATGTATTTCTTTCTTGTGTCTGTCTTTGAATTGGAGACTAGCCGAATACGACAAGAATTTATACCAGGGACAGATTTTGTTCATTTCAAATAGGAGTGACCTATGGGAAAAAGGATTTATTGAAAGATAATGACATTTGCTGCAAGTTCAAAACTGCAGGGAGCTAGAGGGTCAGTCAGTTCAGTGAAAGGGGCAAAAAATTTAAAATGGATGGAGTAGATTAAGACCATCATGTTCAGATACCTATTTTCCACTTGTAGCATGGAAAATTCTAGTAGCAGGACTGGGGCAGGGGGGAGAAAGCACAACCAAAAGGTTAGAATGTGTAATAGTATCTTCAAAACTACTAAATGAAGAGAAAAAATGGGGATGGCAGATCTTACAAAAAATACTGTGCAATGTTTTCTAGCAGCTAACTAAATAAATAGTTTGTTTGGTTTTATTTTTAAGTGCAACAGAATAACGCTGAAGATAAATCTACTGGAGAGAAATGATGGCTTTCTTACAAGGAATTGTCTTGGTCTCTGTGAATGTGGACACCATTTTATGAACATAGTATCATGAATAGATATTCAAAATTAGATGTATTTCTTAGATTCCAACACCTGAGGTGCCAGTTTCCCATTGAGGGTACCCTCCTCAGATTGAGAAAGTCATATGCTAAACAGCACAAAATGTTGACTTTCTTATGGACAAGATGTATGTAGAACGGATAAATCTTACCGTTGGATATCTCTAGTCTGAGAGCACTGATAATGATGGAGTTATTTGTCTATCAGGATAGCTTGAACTAATTCGTTCATAATGAAGATTTGAGGATGCACCTAATGAAATTTCTGGGAATTATTTATTGTGTAGTCTTATCTGTTTCCTTCCAAAACAGAGAAGTTTTAAAATTTTATGCTTGGATGTAAGCAACTGTGTTTACTTGCTTGAATAAATGTATTTTGTGGGATGATTATAGGCGGGATTCTAAATAGTTAATATACATGTATTCTGAATTCAGTCAGTGCCATCTGCAAGATGATGTTGTTTCTTAACAGCAGTACACATTAATTCTGGCTTACAGAATCACAGAATGGTAGGGGTTGGAAGGGACCTCTGTGGATCATCTAGTCCAACCCTCCTGCCGAAGCAGGGTCACCTATAGTAGGCTGCAGAGAACTCGCCCTTAGACAGCTCTCTTTTCTGTTGAGCTAAAGCGCTGAAGTGTTTTCATTTACAATACTTTGTTTCATACAGTAGGCTTTCTCCAAGTAGATATTGGTATCGCATTTGTTCCAGTAGAATGTGTCCTACGGTAAAAAGCAGTAACCTTTTGTCTTCATGGGGGTCCGTTATTAGATCTTACACTTCTTTAGAATATCTCAGTTTGTATTACGCAGTAGCTTAATGTCAAGTAAACTGTTTAATGATGTTCACAGTTACATGTAAATGGAACTATGTTAGCCAGATCCCGAAATGTGAGATAAGCTGTTCTATCTGTTGCTTTATTGAAATATCATTTAATAACATAATTTGTTATTCATTTAATGACATTGAAAATTATTTTTTTGTGGTGTGGGGTTTTTCTTGCCTGGTAATACTAATCTTTAATAGTGTTTGTTAGTTGTATTTTGTATAATCAAAACATTGGGGAAAATTCCTACCAAGTATCACTTATTTTGTGTTTAAAACCGCATTCACTTTTTTCTCCTTCCAAGCACTATGAAAACTTAGAGCTTTGCTTTTCTGGAGGTTAAAGTGATTAGTTAATGTAATATTTAGAGATCTGTCCATCTTCAAGAGATTACCTTAAGGAACAGAAAATCAGGGTTTTTAAAAACACTTTTCAAAAACTATATCTTGAGACTGATGATAAGATCACCAATAAAAGAACAAGGTTTATGTTAATATACTATTTTAAATGAGGCATCGGAATCCTGTTTACCAAAAGCACCTAACTCCCATTTTTCAAAGTAACGAAAGCGTAGCGGCCCACCTTCTAGTCTCATGCGAAAAAACAAATGTGATGGCTTAATGTGGAACAAAGATCAACTTAGGTGCTGCAGCTCCAGAATAAACATCTGCTGCTGTCCAGGTATCGCCTTGGGTGGCTGAGCAACTCCGTGCCTTTTCTGCTAGAGCTTCACTGGGACTTGCGCATCTGCCTGCAGGGACTGGTGGGTGGTCGCTGGGCATATCTGCTGGCCGCGCACGAGCTGTGCTGGGCGAAGGCAGCCACGGGAGGAGGTCCCTGTGGTGGGGCTTGGCTTGGGGGTGGTAACAAGCGTGGGACTGATCAGCCAGCGTTATTTTGGTTTTCAGCATGTGCAGATTCAAACACATTTCTGCTTTGTGAGACAAAGCCCTGCCTGCCTGGTGCTGTTCTGTTGCTCCTGTGGACTCGGGGCCAGGAGAGAAACAAGAGTTCTTGTCTGTATGCGTAGTTTTATGTATTGTAGGAAAAAGTCTCTTGTCTTTTTTTAAATACCTCTTCTTAAGCAAAGGTAAATTAGATTCTCAGTAGATACTAACAGCAAGCTTTAGAGATAGTTCAGGTAGGATTTTCAGAATTAGTTGAATACATGTTGCCTGTAAAGTCAGTAATTAAAATAAATTAAAAAAAAAAATCCAGAAAACTCCTGATTTTGAAGAATTTCACCAGTAGAAACATACGCATTACCTGGAATTTTATGGGGTTTTTGTGATGTTACCTTTTATTAACAGGTTACTTCTCTTTTGAAATAGACTTTAATTATTTAATTATTTTAATAAACTGCCAAAAATCTAGAGTGTGTATGTAAAGTCAGTGTTGCGACCAGTGAAACAGTGGAGAATAACCTATTTTTTGTATTGTTCTGTAACTTTCTAAATGAGGCTGAACATGATTATGATCTTATTAAATCAGTACAATGATAATCTGAATAGTTTACTACTGTGAGGTAATTATAAGGGTACATTTTTGAAAAACTAATTTAGTTTTACCTCTACTCAGAATTGCTTGGAGTATTTAGAATACATTTTGTGGTTCAGTAATTTGAGAAATCATAACAATTATTACAGTTAAGGAACTGGTTAATAATGTGTATCTTGTTTAGTTGTGTTATGGAAACCAAAGTAATTCCTGTTTTAATTGTGAAAAAGTTAAATATAACTAGTGGTAGGCAAATTAATCACGTAGGTACTCAGATATTGGAGCTGGCTTGCTCTTGACAAGAAAGCCTTTTATGATGATTATTGCGGGCTATTGGAATAGATGCCTGGTTCGATGCTGAAATATCTGTACTGGCAGAACTTGGTGGTCTCTTATTCTAACTTCTTTGCTCACATATTGGTACCTGCAGATATAAGGTGGTTTTGGAGTTCAGAATAGAATCTCGCTTTGTCTTATTTATCATCAATGTGATTTCATCTGGAGCACACGAGCTGTGTGGTTTGGCAGCAGGGTTGCCAAAGAACTGGAGGGATTGATGAGGGCCGTTGCCTGTTTCACCTGTGTGAAGCTGAGTAGAGCCAAGGGAAGGTGAGCATTGCGTCATGCAAAATCATACTTAGTTTTTGTTTGATACAGGGTTGTGCATGTCAGCTTAGGCCATGGTGTAGGGGAGACGCTGTTCAGGGGGGAGTCACCTTGAGTGTAGAGTTTCCAATAGGGCCAGCATACAATCCTGAGCTACGTGTTTAATTTGCTTGGAACAGTCGCTAGGCATTTATCTTTACAAGCTCTGTTGGCACGGTCGTCATTGTCCACAGCACAGAACAAATTAAAAAAAAAGCTATTTCAAAAAGGCATCGTTTCTCTTTGAATGATGAGCTGTCCCAAGAGAGTAAGCTGGAGAAAGTAACCATATAGTATTACTGAAACAAAGCAATAACAAACGATGGAAGGAAGGAAATAGAAGAGAGAAAATACACTGAAACTGCAGAAAGAGTTAAGCCGTTTTTCTATTTACACGGTTTATTTCACAAGCGTCTGACTCATTGGGCATAACCAGCACAGTTAAATTACAAAATTACTATTTGGTTCTTTTTTATTGACTACAATTCAAAGCTGCTTCAAGCTTTCCAAATTTAATCCCCCCAGCTCTTTGCCCAAGAACATTACCTTTTATTTTCAGCATTAAACTGTAGAAGATACCCCTAAGGCTACATGTGAGCCCACCCTCCATGATAGGAGCTAACAGAGTGTGTCAATTGTTCATGATTTCCTATTCTCCTGTAAATTGGGAGAGGCGGGAGGAGCACTGGAATGCGAATTTTGTACTGTCAGCAGTTCTTCTGCAGGCTCTAGCTCAGGCAGCGCACATCAAGGTAATTAATTGTGGAATGTTTTCAGCTCTTCACTCTGAGTTACCGTTTAGCAACCTGTCAAAACTGAACTAATAAGCCCATCGCATGTATTTCGATATGCTTACTTTACTTTAACTATTGGGATGCTATTTCTCTTTCCCCCTTTTTGGTTCAAATGAAGTTAAGAAACAGCTGTAAGACAGCTTACATGGAAGAAGAGGCCTTTTCACAGAGGCATGATACAACCTTGCAGTGAGGTTTTGGATTGCTTTGTCTCCTAGCAAATTTATTTAATGTATCAGAGTGTGTTTTGTGAATTTACTCTCCTTATGCTCCACCTCCTATTCCCAAATGAGGGGTTTTCTTACTAGTTGAGTGCGTTGCAGGTGTGAAATGATTATTTATACCTGTATTTCTTAATTACGGTGTCGCTTATTTGTGGAAATTAACACTGAATTTTAGTATAAATTGACAGGTGACTTCTCAAATATATTTTTGAAGTCATATATTAAATCTATTTTTAATGGAATTAGATTTTAAAATACCTCAGAATCTGCTTCTCTTAATGTTGAAAAATCAGTGTTTAACAGCAAAAATATTCTAATGGAAATATTTTTTAAAATATGGATTTCTCTTTATTCTAGAAGAACCCGTAATCTTTAACTCCCCCTCCCAGCCTCCCCCCCCCCCCCCCCAATATTTATTCTATTTTATTCACTAAATGGAGAAACTTTTGTCCAGAATTGCCTATAAAACAATTACGGACTTTCACTTTTCTAATGTCTTAAAAGATTATTTTCCTGTACGTTTTGTTTTCGTGTTGAGTTCAAGATAAAGATCAGGATGAAATATGGTTATGAAGAAATAAGTGTATGAATATATACAAACAGTTGCATACATTAGTGTTTTCTAGCCCATAAAAAATTGTGTAAAGTCTTTGCAGATATATATAGTATAGTATATATGGATTATATCTATCACATATACAGCAGAAGAGTTTATTGAAGACTTCATGGCTGCTCACCAACTTTTTCAATTATAAAATCTGATCACTTTGTTTTCTAAACTGTTCATACTTGCGTAGAGAAAGACCATTGTTGTGTATAAGAAGTTAACAGGTTGTAGAAGTAGTATAACAGATAACGTGCATACACTGACAGTAACTTATGCCAGTGTACAAATATGCATGTGAGTATACGAGTTTATATATCATCATTATGATTTAGCACGTTAATGAATTCCTGCATGATGCAAGTTTAATATGTTAGCGTTAGACTGAAGTCGTGCATGTAGCTGTAATGTTGTAACAGAGAAAGTGGAACTATCTTCACTTCTGGAAGAAATGTATTGGCCTATTCAGTGATACATACGATGGATTTCAAGGTTTTCAGTGTTGCCATATTCCAATATACTTATCTAGCTTTAATTTGACTCCACTTGAAAAAATAATGGTTTGTCAAACGTATTTTAGGTACTTATTTTGAGTTTCCCCCCCCTTTTTTTTATTAATAATACTGAATGTTTTGTCTTTCCACAAATGAAGTGACCTATAGAAGCATAGACTGGAAAGGCACTATATTTAAATATATTTAAATACAAATTAAATCTAAATAAAAATATCCTTCTACCAATACATTGCAAAGATCAGTTGTGAAGAACCACACTATCTACAACAAGTGACCTTACTGACATCAAGATTTGCTTCATGCTCTGTTTTTACTTTTCATTTATCCCTGCCAAAAATCATCTACATTTCCTTGGATTGAATTCAAATTTGTCATGCAAATTAATACTGGCAAAAGGTATTAAAGTTGTCTTAAATTTGTCCCGTCTGTTAATCACATGAAATATTTTAGTATAGGCAATTTGGCAATAGAAATTGGACTAATGAGAAAGGCAGTTCAGTTTCAGGAGATGCTCAGATTCAAATATGAAAGGCAACAGGATGAATAAAAGCTAGAAATGGTTTGATTTTATTTTTGCTAGATGAAAAACATAAACTGGGAAAGGAATATTTGCTGATTTGGAGAAACTAAGAGTAACTGAAAACTAGCACAGTGATACAGCACTGGAAGTTGTAGCAGGAGTTCCTTAAGAACTGGGGAAACAATAAGTACCTTGATTTTTGTGTTTCAAAAAATTGCATTAGGAGCGTGACTGAGGGATGGCCACTGTCACATTAGTGGAAAATTGAAGGCCAAGTATTTAGACAAATATAATTGCCTTGCTTGTGCTGTTGATTCATTCATAGGCTCATGGCTAGACTTCCACATCGTTGGTCAAAACCTGAGGTGAAACATACTTTTAGTCTCTTAAGGTATGGAATTTCTGCTGTAATGCCTTGTTCTGTTGCTGACCAAATGTTTTTCACAATTTTTTCTTACAGGTGTCTTGATTCCTTTTCTATTTCTCCTTCAGTATATGGAAAGTGTGCATTCTGAGTATTAGGCACACATAAATCTGTATTGGTAGAAGAATTAAATACAATAATGTTTCACTGTTACATCCATTTTGAAAATGCGTGACCACCTCGTTTGCAAAATTTTTTTCTTAGCAGTAGACAAGCACTTCTCTGTGAAGCAATTAGAAGTTCTTTTGTTCAGAGTTTAACTTGGTTCTTTTCATCGTCACGTTCTTGAAACCTAAGCTCTGAGATTTTTGTGTTGGTAAAATCTTAATTATAATATTTGATAATATTCCTGGAATAATACATTGAAATCTCCTTCCTCTATTTAATGACTTTAAAATTGGTTGTGTATGTGTCTAAAGAGTGACGTTAATTGCTTCAAGAGCAAGACTTCAATGCATGTATGCGTTCTGAACCTAGGAGTATTCGCATGTATTTACTTTCTATTGTTTTCTTCCCTCTGTCCCAATATCTAGATTTAAAATGTACAAATATCGATATTGGAAACGTTTTCTAGTTTTCTACACTTAGATTATTCTAGTGACTATGGAAGGAATTACCCATGTCTGTTATAAAACTGATGCCAGTGTCCTCTTTTGTTACATTTTGGCTGTATGTTTTAGGGGAGCTCTTTCGTTTGTTTGTTTCAGGGGATTTCTGTAGGCTTTTTTTTTAGAAGTTAGGTCATTTGCTTCCCATCAGGTTAACATGGTGATGTTTGCTGGCTTTCCAAGAGCTAGTAACTCTCTGAGAATCATCAAAATGAAGTTTAACGGTACAGAAATAATGAGGTAAGTATTTACTACCAGCAGAAATTACTGTGTTTGCAGTCGGTGTAGTGTTTCCAAAGAGAATCATAAATAAGTAAAACGGTTCATCTGAGCAATAATCATGGATTTCTTTGTACATACTGAGATTCAGATTAGAGGCTGATATATGATAGTCTGTGTTCAGTACCTGCATTTGCTGGAGAGCTGATAAACTGGCGTTTGATGTGATTATTAAAAATATATATACAAATAAGGTTTCCACTTTGGGGATTTTAGGAAATTCTTTTAAAAAATAATTTAAAAAATCCCAAAGCCTCACTGCAGGGAAAAACCCCAAAAGTAAAGCAACGGGAGGGAAAAGGCAATGCGGTCATGTGATTCAGATGCTGATCCCAGGGGATCTGAGATTATTTTCCGGTTCTGATACAACTGTTCTGTAAGTTTAGGAACACTTTTTTCACCTAAAGCAGTCAAAGTTGTGAATCTACAATTTGCTTAATATTGGAATAGTTCACAGTGCCTTCTGCATGTTCTTGCCTTCTAACTTAGTTTAGGGGAACCACTGCTTTCTCTGAACAGACCATCAAAAGAGTTGTGTATCATTTTGAATATTAAATTTCAAATTCCCAAAATACATCATATGAATAATTTGCATTGTCTTTCAAGACTTTAGTAGTTTCGAACTAAAAAAAAGCAAAAATTATTTACCAGAACAGATATTTTGATATAGTTTACTTAATATTTTAGGAAATGCTGCTTCATTGTTGGTTACAAAGAAAGGTAAAGAAGTCATTCAATTGTTAGAGGTTAATACCTTTTAACCACATATGACTCTTCAGATTCTTTTGATCTCTATTTGTAAAGTCTTTTAAGAGCAAAACCCCAACCCAAATGCTGCATCCCGTTGCCTCATAGATAATTCTCGTCTTTCATGTAGGCAGACATATGATTAAGGCCCAGAGACTAAAAGGTGTAAGAAAATTTCCTCGGTTAAGTGTTGGCAGGGCAGAAAATGACTTAAAGAACAATCAAAGAAACTGTTTCCTTCTGTGTTTCAAGAAACAAGACTGCCTGCCTGCCTCGTAAATGGGGGAAAAAAAAGAAATAACTTCTAAAGAAGGGACTCGGTTAGACCCCAAATCTATGAAAAAGAGATTGTGTTAATGTAATACACAGGTATAATTTGAAGTAGAGAATAATCATCTTGGTTTTGTTACTGCCATATATGCTGCAGTAATCTAAGCTTGTATAAAACAAATATTCCAGAAGGGTATCGCACTTCTATTTGAAAATATCAAAAGCAAATAATCCACCATTTTTCTTTAAAGCTTAGTTCAATAGTTAATTGTTCGTATTCCTAGATTTATATGTTATATGGCTTACAGGTTCTTTCCGTGGTCTAGTTAATTGCTTAAGAGTAAGCCCATTGAAGGAAATAACTCTGTACTAGTTTATCTGAGGGTTTAGTTGAAGAGATGAGGTTACACCAGGGATCAAATCCAGCTTAGGGAAAAAATCTTTACTACAATCAGTGATGGGCAAAGAGGAGAACAATCCAATTTGACTTTCAATTCCGAGGTTGAGATTGAGCTTGAAGTTAAAAAACCCAACTTTCAACTTGAAACACTTTTCATAAAGAAATATTAGAAGGAAACTAAAGATGATATCCCAGGATACCAAGGGTATTATTCTGACTTTACGGAGTCATTCTTTGAGTTGAACCAAGTTATGATATGATGTGGTGCAAAATGATTTTGAGATATGTATTGTCATTTTAAATTCACCTTTAGTAGGAGGATCCTTTTGCTTCCATCAGTTTTCTGTAAAATTTGGAGGCGGCCAGAACCTTGTCAGGCTTCTCCAATTTCAGACACGGTACACTAAACAGCTTCTCAGCTAAGCAAAGTAAGCAGCTTGTAGTTCGGAATGCAGAATTGTATTTAAACATTGCTTATGCAGAAAATCATGCAGCTTTAAGCCTATATTCATGTCCCCATGAGATAAATGAGAATTAAGCACGTGTTTCAGAGTTTTACTTAACTGCTGAAGTCCTTTCCTCAGTGGTTCCTTCGCCTGGCTCAAGCCCTTCATGCTTTGACGTGCTCATTAGCTGCCTATTGATCTGTTAAGAGACTGCAGTCTTCCTGGGCTTACCCAAATAATGATGAAATCCCACCTTGACGGCTCCCTCCGCTGTGTTATTGGCTGCTGGCTTCGTACGCTATTGATGGAGCTGTTATTTGAAGAGAAATAAAGTAAATGCTAAGCTTGCATTTCTGGGCTGCCATACGGTTAGAAGTCACCTTTATCATGAGAACAGCTTCATTTCTCTGATTGTTTTGTGACTGCAGAGCAAAGCTGTCAAAGGTTCTTCAACAAACCTTTTCCATGCTTTTTGTTGGAGTCATGCCTTTTCGGTCTTGACCTTAAATTAATAATTTAAGAAAAATACGCCATTGAACTTATTTATTCCATTCTTGGATTTTCTAATCCTTAAGCAAAGACCAGTTATGCTACTTTGAATATTTCCGATGTATAGTTTCAACAAGATGGGTTTATATTACAAGATTCTGAACACATACATTTAATTTTACTAATGTAAAAGTCTAGATCTTAACAGAGAAATGCATATTCTGCTTTGGAAAAGTCTGAACACAACCAGTATAATAAGGATGAGTGTATCTAGTTTTAAATCATCCTGGAATTTACAGTCACAAAAAATCACTTTTGACAGATTAGATTTACATACCCAGTAATTTATAATAAAATAAGAACATAAAATAAATGTTAATAAAGAAATTTTTTGTCTTTGTAGTAAAAGTACTTGAAAATTTTGGACACGTTATTCCTTTAGTAGTACTGAGGAGAATAACCTACCCAGAGAGATAGGTTCTTTTGCAGTAGAGTTTATCTAGGAAATCTTTCTAATCTTGGAATACAGGTTTGAATTTTTAATCCACAATTTGTGCATACAGGTGGAAGCAATCAGAATTCAAGCATTTTTAGATTATGAGGGTTGTATTGAAAATCTAACAAGAAGATTCTTTGAATCTATTCTTTCTGTTATCAGAGTAAGTGGGGGAAAGATTAAGGTAAAATCCCCGAGTTCTTGCATCAGGGTCCTCCCGGGCATTAACCATACGCAGGTAGAAGCTCAGATTAACTTCAGATACTCTTACTCACGTGACTAAAACACTGTGTAACATAGACTTACCATTAAGCTTTATTAAAACATTTTTGGAAAAATAAATGGATGAAATGACAAAAACTGTTTTTAATGTTCCTTAACTACGATAACATGTTACTTAATCTCCTTCAGAATTCTCTTTCTAACCTGTAAAAAATAATTTATTTATTGTAGTCATTCCATAGTTGTTGATTGTAGTCTTTCCACATAGGAGTGTCAACTTCTAGCTTGGAGGCTCTGAAAACACGTAAGTAATATTCCTGGTAATTCACATCTAAAAATTGTATTTCAAGCTGTGAACACAGTACTAATCTCTGTTTCATGAACATGAGAAAAACACTTATCACATCAAATCAGAAGCTATCTCATGCTAACAGATGGGGAAATCCTTGCCATACTTCTATGCCAGGAATTCACGAGAGTATTATTATATACTCAAAAAGCTATCTTCAAATAATGGGGGGGGGGGAGGGATTTCACAGGATGAGAGGGCACTTTTGTGTTAGGATAGCTGCTCTCATTATGCATTTACAGTAAAGAAGTGGATTTGTGTACAGACAAATAAGATATTTTTTCCCCAGGGGTGTTAGAGCAAAATTGTCTAAAATGAGATTCTTTCATTGCTGATTTTTTGTTTGATTTTTGTCACTTGAAAAGAGAGCATTTTGGTAGTAAAAGACCAAACTCAAATGTTTATCAAAGATATTGAACTTATTGTCATTTTGTCTACATGATCTTTCTCAGATCATTTGAAGTTAGGATCTCCATGTTTCTTTTATCATTGTTAGTTTTATGACTCTCCTATTACATGCAAAATCAATATTCACACATAAGACAATTGAATACGTGTAACGGGATTTATTTAGGATGCAGGTATGGAATTCTTAACTTTTAGATAATGGTGGGTTGACCTTTGCTGGCTGCCAGACCCCCACCCAGCTGCTCTCTTGCTCCCCCTCCTCAACATAATAGGGGGAGAAAATAAGATGAAAATGATCAGGGGTCATAGTGATGACAGGGAGATCGCTTCTCAGTTACCATCAGAGGCAAAACAGACTCATCTTGGGGAAAGTTAATTACATTTATTGCTGATTAATAATGGAGTTGAATGGTGAGATAAAAAGATAACAAGTACCTCACCCCAGCTCTCTTTCTTCCCATGGTCAACTTCAGTTCTTCATTCCCAGCTTCTACCTCTTCCCCCACCCCAAGTGGCACAGGGCAGGTGGGAAGTGGGGGTTTGTATCCAATTTCTATATTTAAGCAGTGAGTATAAAAAAATGAGTATTAAAAAAAGGCGTTTTTTCATATTCAATGTGAGGATCTTTTGAATCATTTGAGCTTCAAGACTTCAGATACTGTGAACTCTGAGCATTTATATAACTTCAGATTCATTTATATTTTTTGATATAGAAATTTAAGTCTCCAGGAAAACTAATCTGGGCACAGTTCCGATCCAGACACTGTTCTCCCATAGCATAGCAACAAGGAGATATCAACAATGTAGTTGGAACTAAGGTTCAAATTAAGGAAATGCTGCCACTTCCAGCTGCGACTTTCCTGTGTATACTTTTGAAATCAGCATGGGAATTCCTTTATAAGGAAAGCATGTAACTGTGTTTTTTTTAAAGAAAAAACATCATCAGAAAGGATGACATCTATTTCAGTCTAATCCGAAGCACCCCTCCGCACCTCCTTTTTCTTTTTCCAAACGGCAGTATAGAAACCTGGATGATGATAGAATAGCTGAAGAATATTTTTTCTACATTAAGTTGTATGTTTATAGCCCCCCTGCATCAGCACTGGGAAGGAAAATATTATTTGGAGCATGAAGTCTGATTTCAGATGGCACTAATTAAAGCATCCAACATGACTTGGAATTTTTATTATTTCACCTGTTCAAAGTTTAATTTAAAATCTATGGCCATTTTAAGGTTTTAAAAATATCTCATCTGGGTATGTTTTTAAAATCTCTTAAAATGTAAGGCTCTTGGTAGATTATATGGTGAAGATGAATCGCTCTTGAATCATATACATCATATACTACATCTTTTATATAACCTGAAACAGTGAATGTAGTGTTGGCTCTGACAGTCATATTTTTACCTTCACGTATCGATAACAAGTCTCACAATGTAGAATTTAAAAAAGGAAGAAAAGGAAATTGTGTGAGCATTATTATGGGAGTTTTTATACTCCACAGTTTAATTATTTGGTTCAGTAATGTTCGATAATTATTTCATTGTAGAAAGCCCGCACAATCCCATTCCTTCAAAAACTAAATGGTTTCATTACCAGTAACTAATTTACAAGGCAATTTCAAAATCTCATGACTCCTTGTCTGGCTGAGATTTACAGTCTCTAATAAAAGGCCCTGGCTAGGAGATAGGAATTAACAACTCATTAAAATGAGAGCACATATTCAGTATCTTCGTTTTCTGTCCTCTCTCTCGTTACTGGCTGACAGCCCTGTCTGCGCATTCACCTCTTAAGGGAGACAAGGATGTGATTCCAGCGCACTTTTGTCCCCTCATGTAAAAGCAGTCTGGAGTACAGCCCCGTGGCAGGGTTTGGTTTTGTTCTTTAATGTCCTGAAACAGTTTATATTCCAAAACACTTTCCAAGCAGGCAAAACTCATCTTTCTGTTTAATGTGCCTTAGGGTTGAGGACAACATCTTTCTCCTGCCTGAATGTAGGCTACTTCAGGATTTTTTGATCCTAGGAAGATGAATATTTCTTTTTCCTCAGAGACTGGTTCTGGCCTTTGGGCTTTAATGTGTTTGTTTCTTAAGAGATTGAATACTCTTTTTGGAGACCCGGGATCTATTTCTGACTTCAGGTGTAACTTTATATAATTAATTATTTCATCCTTCAGAAGGGAACTAAAATCAAATTTCTGACTGCTTCAACAGCGGTATTTCTGTAACTTATAAAATGGAAATAGTAACCTTGGTACTTTTGCTCTTTTTCAGTGTTCAAGTAATACATTCTGTCCACCTCTGCAATGTCTGAAGGTTTAACCAGACAGTTATGCACTTCTTAGCAAAACTACAGTAATATTTTGACCTTTAATCCTTTTCAAATCCCAGAATCTTCTATCTTATGCTTCACATTAAAAAAAGAAACAAAAAACAAAAAACACCAAACTAGTTTGATTCTTTTTTTTTTTTTTTTTTTTTTTAAGATATTTATCAGTTCTCAGTGATTCCAATTTTCTATTTCATTTGCCTTTGGGAAAATATCTCCCACGGTGCTATCCTCAAATGTATAACAGACCGAGATCTTGGTTGTACTTTATCGAGTGCGTTGAAAACTGCCTGAGCAGCTGGAGCTGGAGGATGGCAGTGAGTGTGAAGCAGCTTTGCAGTAAAGGCACAGGGCTCTTGCTGGAGCCCCGGCTGAACAGGAGTCAGCAGTGCGTCCATGCTGTGTAGGAGGCTGCGGGTGGCCGGGGCTCTGTGTGAGGCCAAGTAGTGGCAGCAGGTCCGGGGAGGTGATCCTTTTGGTCTGCTCAGCGCTGGTGGGGCCACGCCTGGAGTGCTGTGTCCAGTTCTTACTTCAATTTCTAGGACTGGTAACACTGAAAGAGAGAATTTAGTGAAGCAAAATATGGAATTAACAGAACTCTAACCATAGGGGACTTCTGCTCTGCTTATTCCACCAACACCAAAGGTGCTCTCATACCCCTCCCTAGTATGTGTGTACATCCATGAACACACAACTTTGCCAAAAGAATTGCTCAATTCACATGTTATAAATCAGATAGAACCAAAGCTGTTTCATGATTGAACAAAACAGAACTAATGGACAAGCAGTGAACTATACATTCAAGAACTAATGGACAAGCAGTGAACTATACATTCAGGATCTATATCAGTAGTACGACAGAGAAACCAGAACACTAGTCACTTACAAAACATTAATAAACACCTTCAAATTTTTGAACACCCTTCTATAACTGATGTCAGAAAACTCCATGCACCCTCCTGCTGCATGCACACCTTTGCCACTGCGCCCACCCCGGCTCTGACAGCTGAGGGTGTTACCAGCATCCCGCTGAGCGCTGGCTCCTCTCCTGTGGGTGCTGGTGAGGCTCAAGCTGTGGATCCCTGTGTCACCGATATTGGGAGCAGAACTTCTGAACGCCAATGTAGCATTAAAAAGCACACATTCTTTATTACAGCACCGGATGCACGGGGGATCGCTGCTCGTAATGTGCATGCCGTGTGTTGCCTCACCCCAAGCTTATATCACCCTGTTACATGTGCATTAAGTTTCCTGGAATAGTCATACATATTTATTCTATTTCCTGGAACTAATTCTCATATTTGCGTAGTCATTATGCATGCGGCCTGGGTCTCTGTGGGGCTTGCATGGGGTCCTCGATGGTCTCTGGTGGTCCCTGGTGGCTGCAGAAGTGGTACTGCTTAGTGCCCTTTCCATGAATTCCGAGTCTTTCCTTCCACATGTGGTCATGAGTTGGCTCACTGAGAAGTTTGTGGATTTCTCAGGTTCCCTGTCTTGGTGTCTGCTGGTTTATCTGCACTTCTTTAGGATGTGCTAGTTATATGTCCTTGTGTGTATTCCTGGTTGAGACCTCTGATAGTCAGTCCTTTGTTTTCTGCTTAACCCCTGTGAAGTTCCCCACCACCCACACACACCATGTGTACCCCCTGTGTACACCACATGGTGTACCCAACACCCATGCTGCTGTTGGTGCCCGTGGAGTTGTTGGGGTGCCCGTGCTGCTTGCTGCACTGCAGTGGCCCGAGTGCCGTGGGGAGGTGGCACCCCAGGGCGGCTGAGCACCCCTGCAGCTGGGTGATCCCGGCTGCGCTGATGCCGTCAGCCCAGCAGCTGGAGCACAGCCCTCTTCATGCTGCTCACGTACTTTCTTTCAAGCTGACTCCCTTGTTTCTCTAGTATCTTCTGTTAATTCCTCGCTTACTGTTTGTATGGCAGATAGTTGCTTTAACCAAACTGCGTAACTGTCGAGTTCATCTTTAGAAATGTCGGTTTCTGGGCAAAGACCCCCTCAGACACTTTTGGTTGTCCTGTTCGAGTACATGGATGGGACAGTCCCACCCCATCCGGGGGTGGTACCTGGGCCATGCACCCCAGAGAGGTCATGGGGATTCCTGCCCACGCACTCAACGCATGCAGACGGTCTGTATCTTAACTTGCAGTTGGGTCTGAACTGAAGAGCAGCTACGTTAACTCAACCCAGTATCTGGTATGATTAATTTGAGAATACTTGCACAGCTACACAAATCAACTGAAAAAAACACACTACTGGAGGGATAACGGGTGGTTTTTGTTTCTCAAATAGCTCTCTGCTTTTGACATTACCATATGCAAGCGAGAACAATGACAGCCCAGCAGTCAGTTTCCTTGACTTTCAGCAGGCGGAATTTGTGAGCATGCTTGGCAATTTGTTCTTGCTACCATTCAGTAAATTGTCATATTTACGTGGAGATATCCAAAGTATCTGGAACAATAATAATAAAAAAGTGTCAGCTCTCTGGGTGTGCTAATGGAAGATGACTTTTAACTTGTTTGCGCACACGAATAAAACATCAAATGTCTTTATTTCCTCAAACTGACCAAAAGATGAATTTCAAACCCATAATGGCATTAAAATGCATCAGAAATGAAAACAACATAAGGATTCATCATAGATCAGAAAACAAAAGTGCTTTTAAACTATCAAGAGCACACTCTATGCTATTCTAATTTTTTTCCACTTCAGGCTTCTGAAATATTTATTAAGGAATAATCTGTAGAATAATGAATATTGCTTTCCTATTGAAGTACAGAATGCATGCTATATTTCTGCTATAGTGTCTTATTAAATATGGATGTTGTGAGTTTCTAGTCACTTTGGGGCCAGCTACTGACTGCTCTGTCTTTTAGCAAACAATGCTAGTTCAGTTAAGGTAAAAAAATCAAGACCATGAGTTTGGTGATGGCTTCTCAAAATTAAGAAAAAAAAAAAAAAAAAATCTTTTCTGTCTTTTGGTGAGGTTGGGGATATTAGAAAGCTAGATATCCAATAGGGTAGTTAAGCATTTCAATATTTCATATATTCCACAAATTTAGTGCATCTCACTGTCCAAGTAAAAGATAGATTTAATGTTTGAAAATATTAAATGTTTAAGCAGAAGGATCTCAATAATGAAGCATATCATTCCTTAATACATAAAAAATAAAATTCAAGGATGGTAAAAGAAAGCATCTAGGATGTGTTCAGATAGTATAAAAGTAAAGTTAATAGGCATTACTAAATTTCTGCCTACAAAATCGTAGGAGTTGCTACCTCAAAATAAGAGAAAAAAGCCAATGTTTGTTGTGTATCTGGGTATTTCTGGCTTTTTCATATCCTCTGAATAATACACATTCTTCTCCAAGAAGGTAAACTGTGAAATAACCCACATGAAATAAAAATGCTTTAACCAAGTGATTTTATGCAGCTGCTGCTGACAAGCCACACCTGTTTATTATTTTGGTTCACTCTAAGGTTTCTAGGTTGCTAGCTGGCAATAGTAAAGTCATTTAAGGTCATAATTAGAGTACATAAAAAAGCCAATGGTCCTGGGATGACTGAGGACAGTTGGAAGTTGGATCAGGGGCCGTAGAAACAGTTTTTTGTATTGCTCTCGAAGAAGGCCTGGCCACATCAGGCTGTATGGTGGGCTGCATTTTCAAAACCGTGTTACTCCGTCTGTATGGCAGCGTGAGTTAGTGAATACTTTTGTTTGGAAAGAGATACTCCGCAAACAAAAGAAATGGTTCTTGGAAATGCAGTTGTCCATCTGTGCCAGGTATGTGACACATTTTGTTCTGCCTTTTCCTGGGCTGGTACACAGTTCTCGTCCCTTCCAAGTCGTGTGGAAGTGTGGGCCTGTTGTTGACGTGCTTAAAGTGATCTTTTGGTGGGATTATTGTTACTTTGAGGGAGGAAATTGCAAGATCTGTGAATGCACAATGATTTTGCTGTGTCTTCCCAAAATTGTTTCCCTAGCCAAGCCCCTTCACTGCTTGCTCTCCTGCCTGGAAAAGCGCCAGGATTTTCCTGCCTGGACGTGGTTACCTCTGCAGATGCCGTCGCTTCAGCCCGCGGTCTCTGTGTGCAAAGCGTTTAGGGTCACTTTCAGGCTCTTTAGCTGAACTAATTCTCCCTCAGTTGCTCTTGGCGTCCTTGAATATCACATGCAGGTTTCAGAAGGGTTAGTCTGTGTTTTGAAGTATTCCTGGCACATGCTGCTGCCTGTCCAGCAGGTTTTCTGGAATCTCTTTGCCTTCTGGATAATCTTATTTATGATTTTAAAACTGAATGATAGCAGTCAGGTTAATGATTTCCTTATTTCAATAGTCTATGTGTTTTTCTTTGAATTCTTAACATCAAAACAAGTGCTCCTAAATGATAATGCTAGTTGCGTGTCTAAAAAATGAATGTAAAATTAAGAACTTAAGATAAATCGAAGTGATTTAAGTTGAATTTTTTGTTTTCCAAAGTATGGAGGGGTGTAAAGGGTAGGAGATTTTTTTGCTAGCCTCAGGGTTAGCCTTCTGATGAAGGATGACTGAACTCCGCTTCTACCCTTAGTCAGCTGGTCAGGCATGTAGGACAATACACACCACCTTCAGAGGCTGTCACAGCTCTGCTTCCTTAGCACCTTATCTCAGAAGTCTTGCTAGGATAGGCAGAAAACATCCTCAGTGATTTCTGGGAACCACAGTATTTCCGCAGATGTGTCAGTAAGGTCTGTCTCCCCGAAGTCACAGCTATAGCTCTCAGTCTATTAGTAGTAAAATACATTAGTAGTAAAATGCATTGGTTTTTTTTTTTAAATTTTCTTCTTGGGTACACTGTGCCTGAGTTGACTGACATTTGAAAATCTAAAATAAGCGTTCACAATTCAAGACTTTCATAATAATGAATTTTATTTTCTAAATGATAAACAGCTAAAGGGAGAAGGTTAATGGTGTGTTATCTGGTGTTTTTAAATGAACAGAACACACTTATAGAAAACCTTATTAATGATGTAATTGATATGAGTAGATGTGATATCCATCAAACAGATCATTACTGCAGAGATGGGAATTTTGGTGTTTGTGTTAAAGATTCATTTCAGATTTGTGCCAAGGTATTTTTAACTGCATAGTTTTATATTGCTGAATTGGAGAAACACAATTTTAATATCTGTTTAGACCACCTTCCGTCGTTTTTTCAACCAAATGGTGGTGTCTGGTACTTTGGAAAATCTGAGTTAATGGTTCTGGTTTATATACATATACTGTGCAAATGTTGTAATTTAAAGCTGATTATGGTAAATCACTACATTGTTCTTGCGACAAATGCAGTTAGTTAGAGGGTGTACTTCTGTGAGTGCAAAACTTCGCTTAATGTTATTATCAAGGTACTCTTTAAATTGCCTTCATAAATATCTAGCTTTAAGAATTCTAACATCTAAGTGTGATATATAGACAAGGACAGCTCCTAAAAATGGCTTGTAGCCAATATCGAAAGTTTGCTATAAATAATTCTCTGAACTGTGTTTCCTCCCACAATATTTACAGCACTGACTGGGGATTTCTGCATTTACCACCTGTTCAAAAAAAACTTGTAGTCTCTCCTCTGGGTTTTTATAAGCTGTACTCACAAAGGAAGACAGGACTTCAAATCTTTAGTTTTGCAATAGTGTAAAAATATCTTGATTTTTTAAAAAAATAATTCTTAGAACTAAAACACACTATCAGAGTGGAATGACCTGTAAGAATTAATACTAGTTTATGGGGTGGGAGGTTTGCTTTTCAATATTAAAGCATAGAACTGATATGGTTCTCGTGCATCATCTACCAGCTGAACAGGGCCATATCAAATAATCTGGTTAATTTCTACATGAAAGTTTTACATTGATGTTCTTGAAATAAGAATTAACAATATTTTATGAAATTTTAGAGGAAGGAAGGGTAAACTTGACTATTCAGAACTTGAACATAAATTCTGTTCATCTTCATGTGATCCTTCAGTAATTCTGACTCTTCACCTTTATTTTTTCTCTCATTACACTTGCTAAATTCATTTTCTAGTAGCAAAACTTCTCCTTGGTAATCTGTAAATTCCTTTAATGCTTAGATTACTTCAGTAGTACTTTCTTGCTAGTATTCTGCTGGTTCCTCTAAAATGGTGACCTTCTTCCAAACCTGCTGTGCTGGTTTTTTACCAGATTTTCAGTCTAGGTTTTTTGTGTGTGTGTGGTTTCATTTTGTTTTGTTTAAGGGTCTTCACACCAGTACATTAACAGTGTGTGTGTCATGGAGAGAGCGAGTCAGTACCTTTGAGAAGGAAGTTTACCTTTTTTTGTATATCAGAATGAAAGCTGAGGTGACAAGTTTTGAATAATTTCAGTATTTCAGAAGTACATTTGAAATTCAGTTTCTCTTTTGCCATATTAAGCAAAACTATGAAACAAAGTCCACTGACTTTTCTGTGCGGCTTGTTTCTTGCTGTAAAATGTGGCGGGTGAGCCCTCTTCTACCTGAAGAGTGACTGCCAGGATATTTAGCATTCTCTGCAGCTTTGTATCAGTAGTGAAGCTGATCAAGCGAACATCGTAGTTGGTAACAGAACGTAACATAAATCTTCTTGCTGTTGCAGTCCAGTCTGCAGAATCTGGAGGCAGAAACAGGCTGGAGAAGATCTGACAGTGAAGTAAATGAATAATAAAAAAGTAAGCTTATCTAGTTGGCTTTGGTGTACAAGAAGTCAAACTGGATTATCTAATGGTATTTTCTGACCTAAGGAATTGTGAACTAGTCCTAAACAAGGTTTTACACATGGATTCTACTTTGTAATGCAGTGAAGATATGCTAAAAGGGTATGTCCAGGAAATTAATTTGGACTTAATCCTTTTGGTTAATTTACCTTGGTAACAGACTTTAAATGCACTGCCACTTATTTAAAAAAAAAATAATAATTGAGTTTAACTTGAACTACAGACCTGGATGTAAGCAATGGTGAATTAGAGAGCTTTTGAAATACTTAGTAAGTCCTTATTTAAACAGTTATATATATAGTCTGGTCCTACATGTAGGTTTACCATTCTCATAGCTTCTGGACAGTGTATAGATGGTGGTGTCTCACACTATTAGATTTTAGATGATGCACTGAAGCGTGCTTAGCCATCGCACTGATCCTTTGTATTATGCCTTGTATTCAGCTGTTGAGAAATGAGGGTAAAAGAAAGATAGCTTGAAGTCATTTTGAGGTACTTGGTGATGGTTTTGTGTTTGGTTTTTCTTCTTTTTAATAAGCACTGATAGGCTGAAAGCTAGTTTTTCATTTAGCTTTAAGTTGTTATGAAGCCTTAAAATAAAAATTAGTGTCACGTTTGTGCTAGAAGACTGTATAGGGCTTATTGAATTCCCTGGGTGTATCTTGATTTTTATAATACTTCCATGTTTAGGTCTAAGATGATTTAAAGTCTTTTTTTCAAGTTATAAAAATCTGTCTTTCTAATGTTCCCTAGAAAGTATACAAAAATCAAGACTACAAAATACTTTGTTATGTAATGTTGCCAAGATAAAATATCAATGAGAAGTTGGTTTCTTGAGTATTGAATTTTACAAGGAAGAAATTTGCATCTAGAGAACAGTTTTTGAAGTAGATTCTTAAATTACTGATAGTTAATTTCGTTATTGAGGGTGTTGCTTGTTGACTAAATATACTTTCTGTGGTGTTGAATGTTTCATTTTCTCTATAATACAAACTAGCTGAAGTGCAGCACTGCTCTGTGAGACTTCAGGGACAGGTGGAAAGGTGTGACTTGATCAGGACACTTTTGGAAAAGCAAATTTTGGTGCCTGTTTACATTTCCAACTTGTCAAAGATAGTTGTTTCTGTGACTTACTTGCTCCACTTGGCAGTAGAGACTTGGTTGGTAAAAATCACAATCTGTTCTAGATTTGGAATATGCAACAGATGGAAACTGGCTACAAGGGTAGGATGGCATAGTGATAAGGAAGAAGCGGCGCACCCAGCATTTCATTCTGACCAGCTGAGGAGACTCAGACTGGTTTGGGATTCATTCATCACTCATATCTATTCCTATCTTAAGAATTAAACTTCATTAATGTTAGCGCATATTGGCCATTTGGGTCTCACTGCACTGTTTAGTTTTAGATTGTGTCGAGGTGGAAAGTTTGCAGATCAGTATCATTAAATTACATGCAAACTGATGCCTGTGCTATTGATGCTACAAAGAGGCTGAGGTACGAATGGACCTAGGTGTTCTGCTTTTCTACTTGTTTCTTATCTTCATGCAGAAAACAGGGGCTGGCTGTTCCTGGTAGATGAGATACACAGGTGATGCTTTTTACAAATACCAGGCATCAATTATTTTAACATTAGTTTGTCAATTGTATATATACATGCAGAGATAAGTCTATACAATTCTGTTGTACTGTCAACAAATACATAAAGCTGAGTCTTCAAATGCAACGCGCAAAAAGAGGCAAACATCAGTTGTAATAGACTGGGACATCTTTTGGCATGGTTACAGAAAATCCAAATTATAAATGGGAATCTATCTTTTTCTGGTGGTTTTGAAGGAATCAAATTCAATTGTGTAATGTTCTTTCATTAGGCTTCCTTTTCTGTTTTCAAATAGTGGTTATTTTCAAATTTCTGTTCAATTTCTATTTCTTAAGAAATAATTTTGTCTCCATACAGTTTCCATTTTTCTGCTTGTCCCTAGTGTAAAGTGTAGAAAATATCTTACTGCTGTATTTCTCCTTGTAAACAAGTACATTATTTTCTGGTAAATGTCTATCTAATACAAGCAAATCACTTATTTGTCTTATCCTAATTATTACAGCAAGAAGCAGACAGAAATACATAAGGGAAAGAGAGAAGCTTTGTGTTGCCATCACACACATCGTACTCTGTTTAGTTCAAAAGTAGGACTTTGTCGTAGCGCTCTTTGCCTTGGCCTAGCACTTACGGTGACTGCCACTTATGAGGATACACATGCAGATAAAGACACAAGATTGTTTTGCATTATGACGTGAACAGAATGGCAGTGCAGATGTTACGCTTCTAGAGGAAAAAAAAGGATATCATACTGGTGTCTAAATAGTCATAAGTATCTCTGAACAGCGAAGAACTTGTGGTTGTCATCTCTTGCTTATTGAGTTTTTACTCTGTTTTTCTTCGTGGAGTTGCTATAAAGTTGCTGAGATTAAGGTATAATTAATCTCACTTCTGGATGAATTGAAAAGCTGTTTTCAAATTTTAATTATGCTGGCTTGGGGAAACAGCATATCAACATCTCATTGATTGTGTCTTAAAAATGTTAATGTCATGGAGAAGCCTCTAGAGTTGGAAAGGTTTTTGAATACTTTTGCAGAGGCAAAGCCACTACTTAGAATGAGGAATTTTCGAAATATCAACAAGTCTTTGAAAAGAAACAAATGAAAAGTGGTGCCTATAGCTTTCTATAGTATAAAAATGTAGAGTGAGAGAAGGGGAAGAAAAAGGCATGAAAGTGTAGAATCTGTCTGAATTTTCCATAATATCACAACAAGCATTCAGGAGCAAAACCTTTACTAAGTATTGGAATGACTAGAAAGAACTCCCTTCAAAGACTTAATTTCATGTGTTTTCTGAATACCTGCTGAGATGAATAATGTGCTGGGCATGACAAGAGTGGAGAAGAAAACAGATTAAATGCTATCGTGGCCTGTTGACATTAGCTTTTTCGTGTTGATATCCCAAGGTCAAATGTGAGTTTGAGTTCCCTGTGATGATTACAGTTTGTTGTCTTGGGAACAGTGAAAGAGTTAATGTGTAACTAGCCAGCTCTTAGAAAGTGACCTTTTACTTAGAACATTTATTTAGATGAAAAATGTGTGGTATAAAGAGAGTGACTTTCCAAAGTGGCTACTAGTGCCATCTAAAGTATTGAATGTTACCATTTACTTTTTATGAAACTATGAAAACAGCTTTGGCCAAGTTCCTGGTGATACAAATTGGTGTTTATGTACTTAATTCAACAAAGTGATAGCAGTTTTAGCATACAGCAAATTGGATGGAAATCTGATTCCTGTGTCTTCATGGTACTCTCTTATACTAACGATTATTAAATCATTATAACAGAGTTATTACTCAGCTCTTTTTCCCTTGCTAAAGTAAAACAGAAGCACTCTATCTTATTTGTTCTAATTTGCAGAGTGAATATAGAGTGAATGTTGTCCATTGAAGCATTGTTAGGTTGACAGTGTTTTGAAATGAAGTTCTCTGTCCAAAGTGTAAGATGGCCTGTGTAAAGGCACGAGTCTCTCTGATATTGTTTAGCTCATGAAGACTCATCTGCTCCAGAATGCCTGTGTTCTGCAGTCCTAGGGTGTATTCGTTTTTGGACGGACTGTTGAGACTACTGATAAACACGTTTGCAAAACATTGTACACATAGATGAACCCACAGAATTAGCACTCGTGATACCCGACAGCATGGCGTGATAGAAACTGGACTATTTCCAAGTCAAAATTCCAAAGAATCATTTTGTATTAACAAATTTTTGTTCTTTTGATTTGGGTCAGATTGATGCTGCACCACCTCAGACTGAGGTTGTTTAGATGTTCTATTACCGCCTCCAATGTGGAGAAGTTGGGGCATAAAGATATGCCCTGTACCGGTGTAGGGAACCTTTCAGCATTAGGGAGCAGTGGTGGGCAGAATAGTTCTGGTCTCTGTCATACTGGGGAAGAATTTATACTGTCTGCAGCTCTGAGTTTGACTGGTTTTCTTCTCTAATGCTATGTTTATTGTAATTTAATGAAAAAGAAGTAAAACTTTGTTTCCTTAGGAATCGTATTCGGATATTTAAGTACCAGTGATACAGATTTGTTATTTTGTTGGTTTTGAATGAGAATCTGAAGATACAATGTGGTTCTTTTAACGGTGATTTGTGATTTTTAGCATCCCGCCCCATCTTGTCTGTCTGCAGGCCATCATATTTCTACTTTTCTCCATAGAAAAGACTGGTAAATTCATTACATTTGCTCGCTGGATTGAAAAATAGAAAAGAAAACCCCAAACAAAACCGAAAAAATAAACTGAGGCAAAACAGCTCATTTGTTCTATTAGTCAAAAAGCACACTGTAAGTACTTCTGTGAAACTTAGTTGAATGATAAGAGTACTTATTCTGATTCCACGTTGGATTTTAACATAAACAAATGAGAGTTGTTAATTTTGTGAGAAGTTTCATTTAGATTAGGCTTTTCCTTGAACTCCCACTTTCATATTCCCTAGGACAACAGAACAATGATTTTCTGTATAAACAATAGCAGTAGGGACTAAGTCTCTCTGGATACCCCCATCTGGCAGAGGAAAGCTGGTTGTCAGCATATCAAAAGACTTAGTGAATTTCTTCAGTTTATATACAGGCTTAAATTAATAGAACTTGGTAAGACTTCCTACTATTTCAATTTTTTTTTGTTACTAAAATGAGGAATTCTGTAACATTTATTGAAAAAGGTGTTATTTTTGCTTTGAAAAATTGAAAGGAAAATCTCTAGCCTCCTTTTCCTTATGTACAGAATATTTAATTTCTTAAAAACTTAATCACCAACTCTCCTATTCTCAAGTCACTGCTTTCTCTATGAAGGTAAATGCCCACCTGAGACTGGATGTTGCTTTCTTGCCACAGTTAAAAACAGTCTCAGGGTCCCTCATGGTAGTTTTCTGTTTCTTTGCATAGCAAAACCATTTCTGCCAAATTATCTGTTGTCTTGAAGCACCAACAAACAACCTTGTGTTCAGCATATTAAAATCCCTGTTAATATTCTGAAGCTCTAGCTGATTTGAGGTTGCCTGTCTGTCTTATTACAGTTTTCTTAAAAGCATGGCACTGGGGGAAGGTGTGTGTTGCTTGTCTCCCCCGAATATGGTCCCCGGGGCCTACCCACCAGTGTGGCATGCTGGCTCCGCGTCGCTGTTGCTGACAGCCATCAGCTACACATACATTCCCTCAGTTTTCATAGGCTGGATTTGGCTTCTGTCCCCAGAAGTAAGGTGAACAAATTTCCTCTCCAGTGACACTTTTGCTCAGTGTTACCTGGGAAATGAAAAGAAGATGAGTCCTGGACAGAACAAGGTTAAACTGATATGTTGTCGCGTTAATTTGGCAGAAAATAAACCCCCTTGTGTTCTAATGCTCTTCACTGAAGTGAGAGGCTAGGTGTAGCTAGGTTTAAATTCTGAATGATGTCCAATTTGCCACTACCAGTCCAGTCGCGTTTAATATGTATATTAAACTACCACGATTCTGGATACACTAATAGCAGTCTGCATCTTCAGTCCAGTCATGCTCATGAACTGGCACGGCCGCATTTGGTCGCGTTCAGTGAGAAAATGGGACAACTGGCTGCTTAAACAGTGCAGTTTTATTTGTGCAACAGGTATATAGGTTTTGTGAATTGCCGGTGATAGTGACTGTCTGCAAGAAAGCACGTGCAAATATGACGTTATTAAGTATAAAATGTGTGAAAAGGTTATAAATAATACAGCCTGGCTATAAACATTAGGGAGTAACTATTCCTGAGAAAAAAGAACTTAGTTTAAGTCTCACCCAAGGCGTCCCAAGGGGGGGAGAAGCGAGGCTCAGCCCATCGGCCGATCCCTTGCTCACGTTGTTATCTTGTTTTTCTCCAAAGATCTACAGTGTTATCTTCTTCTCCGAAAATCCCCCATTTCCCTGGCTATTTTTATATCCTTTCTACCTTTAAGGTGAAGGTTGAGTGACTGTAGTCATACATACCTTTAGTATCATGATTGGTGTAAAATTTTCTTGCTTCACGTTTAAAGGTACAGTTTACGAAAAATCGAGAGCGCAGACTCAAAGAGGGGTGGTCACACCTCGGAGGCGGGTAGCCTTTGGGATGGAGGTGTGTTTTAGTATTAAAATGATATTAAAATGAGCAAAGTTCATGAGAGGGTAGCACTTTGGCAAGGTTTTGAAAATCTGTTGGCTCACGGGGACAGAGGAGTTGCTTATCAGTTCTAGAGAACCATTTCTTCCCGCTTTAGCATCACGGAGCAGGGCCACGGAGTCTCCACTCCGTTCTGTCTTCTATGGTACATTGCAGGGAGTTGCTGTGTGAGCGGATTCCTCGCATGCCTGCTGCAGCTATGTCTCATCCTCAGAGCTCCTTTTGATTTCATGCTTTTCCTCAGTGGGTGAACACTGCTACGTTTTTCATATAAACCTTAATTTTCTGATGTAAACCTTAATTTTACTAATAATTCCATGTACGTATTTATTCTGTTGGGCTTTTTTGCCTTTTTTTTCCCCTCCTTCTTTTTCTCCTCTCCTTTGGTTGATTTAAGTCTCCATTTTCTTGGATTCATTGAAGAACAATAAATCACACCAAAAAAAATCCCCATTTTTGGTTGCAATTATGTATGGGAAGAAGAGGCAAAGGTTTAAATAAAAATGACTTGCCAGATATTTTATTTTCAGTGAAGTACCTGAGAGTGTTTTGTACAAGCACTTGTGTCTCAGCAGAACGTACATATTGCAAAAGTAGAACAACAAAAAGATTTATTGTCTGAAACAATTCCCACTGTCATGTGGTATGTAAGAATTAAATATTTATATCTACTCACTGGGATAATAAATCTGTATTCAGTTATGTTGTAGACAATACTAAATGATTGTTGAGGCCTCTAATAACATTGCACCTTGTAAAATATATAGTATAAACAATACATGAGAAAACATTATGGAAAAGTAGTCTCTGGTCCATAGAATTTGCTTGTTTGTTAAAAGAATTATTGAGACAGATGACAAAGTCCATCATAAGTCTGTGGTAGCCATAAATGTGAATTTCAGAGGTGTTGTATTGATGGTGATCCCAAAAGCTGTAATGGTTTGGGGTTGCAACGTGACGCATGGTTGTCCCTCGTGACTGGCCCAAGCCTTACAGACTCTTAGAAATACAGCAAGAGCTGTCTTTTTCTTTAGCTGGGGCAATGTATCAAAAATCACAATTATCTCTGTTCTTCTTAAGTAGAAGTCATTAGTCTTTTCATGGTGGGACTCTGCAAGTTCACAGGTTCGTTTCTCACATGCCATGGGCAGTTAAATAAGAATGCCATGGGTTCCTGAGTTTGCTAGAGCCCGTTTCGGATGCTGTATTGTGGTTATGACTTTGATTCACTATGACATTTTGCACCAGCCTGTATTTAGACAGGAGAAATCTCACTGGCTTCAGCATGTAACTTGCTCAGCATTTTCGTCAGAGCCTGCCTGTGATCCGAAACACAAAGCAGCAGACTCTTTTGTTCAAGCGTCTTTCCTTGTAGGCTTGTAATTCCTCTTAGACTTGTTCACTGCAGGCAAATCTTTGTCAGAAATTCTTTCCTCTGTTTCTTCTGGGAGTGTTCTGTTTAACTTTGTCAGCTGAGGAGCTCCAGCTGTGTCATGACAATTTTGTAATTAGTTATTGCTAGTGAGAACTTTGTTTTCAGATGGAAGACTGTTATTAACCCTTGCTTTTTTCCCTCGTGCCCCATTTTCTCTTTCTTATCTCTGAGAAGGTGGGTGTGTCCTTCTTTGCAAGCCGTTATTACAGCAGTAATCAAAACTCAGCAGATCACCGCATTTGTCAGAAATCCCATTGCTTCCAAACTGTTGCTGTAAATGAATCCATTCCTGTGTGAGTATGATTATTTTAAAAGCCATATCAGACAAACAGGAATTATTTTCTCATTTCCTCTCAGTAAATGAATCCATTGATACTTAATAACTTCACAGTGATTCTGCTAATTGTCATGTTTCCATGATTAAGTTAAAAGATGCGCCGTCAGATTGTCAGGTCTGTGTTGCATCGCTGTGACTTGAATGCGTTGAACTATTTTGAAGCAGCAGCAATGGATTTTGGCCAATGGAGAACTGTTTTCTAACTTCTGTTTGTCAACATCCTGAAGTAAATGGAGAAAACTGGAAAATAGCAGCATTGCCTATCATCTGGGCTACATGCCAGCATTTATAAAAAACAATTAAAAGATAAGAGTGTCTAAAAACAAGCTGTAAGCCTAGCTAAAGACAGGATCAAACCCAAGCAGACTAGTTTTATGAATGGTATGCACAATATAAGTTAGTAGCATATTACTTTTTATCCCTAGGAGCTCAGAAAGGGTCAATACTCAAGTGACACATTACTTCTTGGAGAACCCTGATGTTTCCTAATTTTGAATTAGTGTACACTAGAACCGCAGTATGCCTTTTTTTAACTTTCTTTTTTGTTTTTCATAATTACCCTGGTAGAATACTGATTTGGGTTTGTTTTTGTTGTTTGTTTTGGTTTTGTTTTTTTTTTTTCCCCCCTTCCCTGACAGTGCTGTAAAAAGATACAGTTGACATTTGGGAGGATTATGAAGTTCCTGGCCTGAAAATGCTATACAATGAAAATTTATCAGAAATATTTTTATAAAATGTGTTCAGAGTGTGTGGCAAATAATTTTGTGCCTTTTCTTGTCGATTCATCAACAAGCCTAGGAGAAGTATTTATGAATTAAGCTAGTCTGGAATGAGCTGGCACTTTATATGTTTTATAGGTTTAATTTATCTTGAAATATTTCAGATTCCTTATTTATAAACACAACTTTGGATTTGTCCCTCATGCCACTCTTTTCTAGATTGATTTATGAATGTTAGGATGAATTGTAAGATAAACATCTGTAAGAAATACAACTTTTTGAATTACCCATTTTTCTTGATATATTGTTCATCAGTTTATGCATGCAATTTATATGATGTCTGAGTAAGAAGAAAAAAAATTAGAGTATCTTTAATGTCAGATACTTTATTGGGCTAAATTAGAGAGTTTTGCTAGCAGGGGGCTGCAGGGCTGTCTGTGTGGAAGAAGGCCATGAAACCGCCCTGTGCCAGTCGCAGCCAGGGTCCAGCTGGCTCCGAGACCGGTGTGTGTGTCGCCTGCCGTGGCACTAGGCAGAGAGGTGCACGTGGCACCTCTGTTCAGACGTAGTCAGGGAACTGTGGCAGTCCTGAGGGGAGGAGAAGTACGCCAGGAGATGTCGCTGAGGGCATGGTTGCAGACCTCTTGGGATGAGGCACTCGGTGGCAAGAGGAGGTACCTCGGAGGGGCTGTGACCCACATAGGACCTACAGCAGGGCAAGGACCCGCCTGAAGAACTGTGGCCTGGAGGGACTGCAGCACATTGAGGACCCACGCTGAAGTGGAAGAAGAGTAAGTAGCAAGGACCGGCAGAAAGAAACCATTCCCCAGACAGCCCTGAGCTCCTGCGCCACGTGGCACCTCACTGAAAGAATTGGGATGAAGGGTAACGTGGTGGAAACGGGGATCTGAGACTAGAAAGGGGGAGGAAAAGTGTTTGGCTGAAGTTGAGCATGGGGAAGAGGGAGGAAAGGCATTTACTTAAGCATTCATTTAGCTGTTCATGCTTTCTTTTTCTCCATACCTGAATCGGTGATTAGAATTTTGTGTTAATTAACACTAAAGTATAATTCCCCAAGTCTGGACTGTTTTGCTTGCAACATGTACTCTTTCCATGATGTCTGTGTAGCACACTGCCAAAAATTTTTAATGTTGGGTATTTCTTCCTTAGAAATGGCTCACTTTAAATCAGATTAGTGTTTGAATGAGAGCAAGGTGTTTCAGGGAAACAGAATAGACTGTTATAACAAAGAGATTTAATCTGACACAAGAAATGCATTAGTCATTTATTCTGCTTAGCATTTCTCTAGAAAGACTTTTATTGTAATATGCTATTATTTTACATTAAAAGTAGCATGTTCTTCCCTCGATTGAGCCTGGTAGTAGCAGGAACCATTTCAGCCACCTTTTAAAAGCAGCCAGCTCAGTGAAGCCAGCTATTCAATAATAAAAAAAAATGCTACAAAACTCTGGAGACCAAAAGTGCTTCATTTTAAAGCAATGTGTTGTTAGAAAATCAGAAATGTTATAATTATTCAGAAATGCATTGTATGGCAACATCCAGGAGGATCACTGGTCGTGACCCTAACCCTGCTAATCTTGCTTCATTTATTTTACTGAGTGTTAGATGGAAACTCCATCGTCCCGCTTGTGCCCTGTGCGGTGGATGTGTCATACAGCTGTAACTGGGGAGCTGTCTTCCTCAGGCTGGATGAGGAAGCACTGCTGAAAAGCTGTGCTACTGATGTCTCAGCCAGGACAACCATCTTTCGGGTTTGGGGATTTTTTACCCTTGTATGCATAGAGCTAGAGGACCTTTAATGGCTGAAAGGGGTGAGGAAGTGCTCGGGGGATTGTATGTAGAGAAAAGGAGGAGGAGAGGGTTTGAAGCTGATTTATACCTGTCTGCTGAGATGAGTAACTTTTTTCTACTCTCTGTAATGTGAACAAATGTGATGAAGCACAGGGAAAAATACCATCTTTTTTTCTCCATGTTTTTCACCGAAGACCAGCCCTAATTGCCGCCACTGTTGCTGCTCCTGTGTGCAAATAAGCCCATGTTTGGACCTGCTACATACAAAAAGGAAGCCATCTACCAGAACAGATTTATCCAGCTCTAGAAAAGAGGGAGAAATGGATCTTTATTCCCTGCTTTTTTACCTTTTTGCTTTTTCCTTTTCATTACTTTTTCCCCCACAATAAGCAAATGAATGTTTGAAGCTCTTTAGCAGATGTTTTCTTATTTCACTCAGGTGGGACATTTGTCATGCATTAGTCTCTTTTGTGTCATTTTATTTTGGCAGCTAATTTCTGAACTAATTAGCACACTAGAGAGATCTCCTAATAGGAAACACACGGGCAACCAGTGGTTAAGTATCTGATAGCATATTGCAGAGTCCATCGTAACTGAAGTAGGAGACTGCGGCATGCTTGCAATCACTGCATGTGGCATAATTGCATTTGTTAAACACTCAGCTGTTAGTGCTCTGTAGTTCTTGTTTGTCTATAAAGGAAACACCAAAGACCTCTGAAATTGTGGGGAATTACAATTTTGAATAAATTACGGTACACTGGCTAACTAATGTGTATTTTATGTTGTGAGTGTGACTTGTTAAAAATGACTGGAACCATTTAAGTGTGTGTACATATTTACATGTACGTGTGCTTGCTGTGTGACTAAGATTCTGACATTTTCTCTAATACAGATTAAATTATTAGAATTACATTTTACATTATGCTGGTATAGAAATAAGGGTGCAATAAACCAATTTCAAATTTAAACTATTAGACGATTTTCTACAAGAGCATTTTGTATTAACTTACTTCTATCCCCGTTCATCTATAACATTACATCTGCAGTATTTGTCTTCCAAAAAGCATCAAGTTTACCGTCATACTAAAAGCTAGAGTGTCTGATCACTTTTGTGAGCATCTGCTTGACTGTTAATGGTAGCTGAAGATGCCAGAAGTAAGACTGAAATATTTACTTTTTTTTTTTTCACTAGGAAGATGTGTCAGTATGAGGGAGAATGAGTTAGTGAAAGAGAAAGAGGCTAGAGCAGAATGATTAAGGCAATAGCGAAGACATAGGAGACCCAGAGTCCACAGCTGTTCTGCCTTGTTTGAAGTAATAAATTTCTCAAACTGAAAAAGCTCAGCAAAGGTGTCCCACTTTTCCAGCTGCAGGTTTCTTTAGCAGTCTCTTCTGCTGTGAGTCTTCTCAAGTGTCTCCCAGCATGTCTCCTCTCTTGTGGCTCCTTCCCGAGCAGCCGATGCTCTTCCTAGATGTGCCTGAGCCAAAGCACTGTCTGTCGTTCCAGCACATGCTGGCTTGCTCTCCCTGGTGTCAGAGCCGTTTGGACCCCTCTGCGACTGGCTACCTAAACCCTGCAGCGTATGGCAAATGTATACATTAACTGATTGTGGGTGCCCGTGCATGAACTAATTGGGCACCTATGCATGCACTAGTTAAACACTTATGCGAGAGCTAATAGGGTGCTCATATGTGAACTAATAGGGAACTCTGCTGGAAGCTGCTTGGGCATTTGTGTAAAGTTGTGCATGAATGTGGTAAATCTTGCAATTTATGCCCAGAATCCATGATGATTACTTCTGAAGTTGTACTGTATCTCATTCCTCTTATTTGTCCTCAACACTGAAATACCTCCCAAATTAGGCGTAGGCAAGAAGAAAGAAAGTCTGCTTCTGTATATGTGCATATGCATGCGGATTTATGTCTAAGAGAACTGGAGAAGAGACTAGGCTTTCTGTCTTCCAAAAGAGAGCCACAATTTTGTCCTACCTGACAGTGCCCTATGGGGCTGTTGTCTTTGTAAGTTCAGTTAACTACCAAAACCCTATTGAGGGACTGATTCTTTACTAATGTCACTCTTTAAACTATGACATTGGTAGAATGACTAAGGACAGTTCTGTTTCCATCCTTTTAAGGAATTAAGGTGTCTGCTTGTCTTAAGGGTATAAAGTGAGCTGCATCATCTGAAGTGAGAGTTTGTAAAACAGGAGAAGGTACCAAATATGAATCGAATGCTTTTCTTTCTTTTTTTGTCAGTGCTTAATGGATTTCTTGGAAGCATTACTAGAAGAGTAGAAATATACAACTACTCAAAAAAAAATCCATTTGAATATAGGAATTTAAATAAATCAGGATTCTGATTTGACCTGTAACAATTGCTGTTTATAGATGAATATACAAAGCAAAAGTAACGTAGTCTCTTTACAGGAAAAGTAACTCCCTTGTCTTAGAAATTCATTAATTATTGGCAAGAGGATTTCTGCTTTTTCCAGGCTCTTTGATCCAAAGATTTATATGACTGTAACCTTGAATGCCATTAAAATAGGATGCAGCCTTCGCTTTGTGATGTTTGTTAGTTCTAATCAGAGATCTGCTTTTGATTAGATTAGATAATTCCGAAGGAACCTGAGCCAAATCATGGCGTATCTGAACTGCAGTATAAAAACAAAATTAGGTTTAATACAGTTTTGTTGGTAGCGCTTCATTGACTGTGAGAAGCATATGAGATGTTTGAAGATCAAATTCACTAGAAGTATCAATAGACAGTCTTTTATAAGCTGGAAAAGATTCTAAAATCCACCACATAATTTCTCCTTTTCCTTACTGAAATGTACATTGACTCACCCTTCTGATACCCTACTCCAGCAGGCCAAGAGACTGACTTTTTATTTTTTTGCAGCTTTTGACTATAAATCAGTGCCTTTCATACTAGGTCATTGACATATACTTAGTAAAAGATTCAAGGGAACAAGGTTTTTGTTTATTAATCATGGTGAAAACAGAGACGCTTTCTACCCCAGTGACGAGAGCTGTGTAACTAAAAGACAGCAGGAGTCTTAGCACTCTGCAGCTTCTAGCACACTCCAGAGTTATTTAATAGATCACTGTCAACCTTGAATTATTCTCTCCAGGGATAGCGCCATTATGTTTATAAAGTGCAACTGGATGGTGTTTGTCTAAAGGGGCAAAATTTAATCTCAGTTTTGCAAGAATTTTTTATGTGCTCATGTAGCCAGCTCTACAGTTTGATAAATAATTTGTTTCCTGATGTTCTGTTATTTTCATATGACAGTTAAACATTTGGTTTGGTTTGTGTGAATGGTTTTGTTCTGAATGCAGCACAGCTATTTGGGGAAATAAGGCTTATGGAATCATATTACTTACTGTTTCTGCTATGTCTGTGTGGGTATGCCTCTGGGCTGGGTGAGTGTTATGACAGAAGATTTCAGACATTTTAAAATAACTGTCACAGTTCAAATTCTCACTGCAAGGAGGACGCTGAGGTGCTGGAGCATGTCCAGAGAAGGGCAACGAGGCTGGTGAAGGGTCTAGAGAAGAAGTCTTACAAGGAGCAGCTGAGGGAACTGGGGTTGTTCAGTCTGGAGAAGGCTGAGGGGGACCTTACTGCTCTCTACAGCTACCTGAAAGGAGGTTGTAGTGAGGTGGGTGTTGGTCTCTTCTCCCAAGTAATTAGGGATAGGACGAGAGGCAATGGCCTCAAGTTGCACCAGGGGAAGTTTAGATTGGATATTAGGAAAAATTTCTTTACTGAAAGAGTGGTCAGGCATTGAAACAGGCTGCCCAGGGCAGTGGTGGACCATCCTTGGAGGCGTTCAGAAAAGTGTAGATATTGCACTTCAGGACACGGTTTAGCAGGCATGGTGGTGTTGGGTTGATGGTTGAACTTGAGGATATTTGAGGTCTCTTCCAACCTTAATGATTCTGTGAGTGGCTGATATGCCAGAGGGTTGTGCTGCCACCCCGGAGACCTTGACAGGCTGGAGAAGTGGACTGACAGGAACCTCATGAAATTCAACAAAGGGAAATGCAAAGTCCTGCACCTGGGGAGGGACAGCTCCAGGCACCAGGGCACACTGGGTGCTATCCAGCTTGGGAAGAAGCTTTGCAGAAAAGGCCCTGGGGGTCTTGATGGACACCAAGTTGAACATGAGCCAGCAGCGTGCGCTTGTTATGTAGAAGGCTAGTGGTGTCCTGGGCTGCATTAAGGCAAGTGTTGCCAGCAAGTAAAGGGAAGTGATCCTTCCAATCTGCTCAGCACCAGTGAGACCACACATGGAGTACTGTGTCTAGTTCTGAGCTCCCCAGTATGAGAGGTATGGAACTACTGGAGAGAAAGTCTGGTAAAGGGCCTGAAAGATGATTAACGTTCTTGAGCAACTTTCATATTGGGAAAGATGGAGAGAGCTGGGACTGCTTAGCTTGGAGAGGAGAAGGCTCAGGGAGAATCTCATCAATGTGTACAGAAAGCTGAAGGGAGGCTATAGAGGAGATGGAGCCAGGCTCTCTTCAGTGGTGCTCAGTGACAGGACCAGAGGCAAAGGGCACAAACTGAAACACAGGAGATTCCCTCTCAACATCAGGAAGCCCTCTTTCACTGTGAAGGTGAGTGAGCACTGGTACAGGTTGCCCAGGGAGGCTGTCGAGTCTCCATACTTGGAGATACTTAAAAGCCATCTGGACATGGTCCTGGGAAACCAGCTCTAGGTGGCCTTGCTTGAGGAGGTGGGTTGGAGCAGGTGACTTCAAGAGGTCCCTTTCAACCTCAACCATTCTGTGACTGTGATAATGCATCCTCTGAGATGTAAAGCAACTTCAAATTGTATAATGTTTTTGTAATATGACAGCTACATAAAGCTAATATAAAAAGATACAGTTGCTTTACATTGTTAAAAGGGATGCATGTGAAGTGCCTACTGTTTTTTTTATTTTAAGTGTGTTGATGATGATACAGACTTTGTGACAGTAAGTCCTGCAAGCAGAGCTGGTGTTCAGATTCTGCTGGTATCTCGCGTATGAAATTGCCAGCTGAAGGAATAGAAGTACTAAATCTAAAACTGGATGCATTTGCTGTTTTGGCACTTAAATTATGCTTTTTATCACATAAGTCCATTTAACATTGAGGTTATTCATTAGCGTAGGCTTCACCTTCCTTCTCCATTTCCTGAATGATGGAGATAATGGGATTGATTCTAAAGTTATTTAAGTGTTGTTATGTCAGAGGTGTGTCAGGTGGAGTTAATGATGTTACACTCATGCAAGTGAAGGGAGGATCAGTAAATTGAGTATAGGAAAAATGCAGTAGGCAGGAGAGCAAAGACTGAAAAGTAGGATAAATCTTGGTAATGAAAATGTAAAATTAAAAAATGTATCATCTGGAAGGAAATATCACATGAGCTAACTCCTCTGGTTTGTCTTGTCCGTAGGAATTCTTAGTATCTCCCACCTGACTAAACTTTAATGTGCACTGCATACCACAACAGATAATTTAAGATGTACTGTTTTCAAAGACGTATTTTAAAATATTTCTTTGATGTAGATAAGGGAAATTGTAACAAACTGGGCTTTAAAAGCTATTTGTCTCATGTCTTTGACTACTATTTTTGCCAGTGTTTGTTTAAAATTCCTAGTGCTATACTTTTCTTATAACTAGACATGTAAACATTGAAACTATTAAATAATTTACATTGCCCAAAAAAGAGAAAAACATTAAAATATAGTTTAAAATTGTGCCTGCACATCATTTTAATACTTGCATTAAAAGATAACCAGAATCAATCTGGTCAAGGATCCGCAAATAATCACCTGATTTCCAAAAGCTCACTGCTGTTGTTTTGTGGTTTAGTGTCTTATCAGCTCTCCATGTCAGCAGGTTTTCTCCTCTTCCTCTCTGAGGCACGATTGCTCTCCTTTATTATTTTTCCCTTCTGTTTGTTTTTTGCTCTGCTTTTTGTACACCTGCAAAGTCATTTCCCATCCTCACAATTAACACTTAATTGTCTGACTACAAAAAAGGGTAGCAAGATGCACTCAGTGTGCAAAATAATATTTGAACTTGTTCTGCCAACTGCATGCATAGAAATAACTTATCTGACCGCTTCATTGCTCAGAAAATTTGAAGCAATGTGTTTCTCTTTAAATATGCTATGCCATTTATGTTTCAGTTACAGTAAATCTTGTTTCATTCGTAATTTTCAAATATTTACATAAAAAGCAATAGCAGTTCTTCAATTACTTGTAACTACCTGTGAAATAGGTGCAAGTCTCTTTGTGCTAAGTTTAGAAAATATAATCAAAAGGTGTTAATTCTTTGTGTATTTGGAGAATGATGGTAATTTTTTCAGTTACTTTGGAAAATGGAAGTATAAATGTTAGATTATGAGTAACCATCCATATCCCTTACTAACACTTTAGTAAGATTGTTTCCCAGCCACGAATTTTAGCCTGTGTTCCCAAAGTGGCTAAGGTAAGGGATGATGGTGAATAACGGACACACAGATGACCTGAGTTCCTCTAAGAACTGCTGTGCGTTCTTAGTGGTGGAAGTTCCCTTCACTTTACGTGCTGCCAAATCTTGGATTCTGAGAGAAAACACAACTGTAAGTTTGTTTTGGCAAACGGAGGCTTCTGTGCTGCCATAGGCGTGAATCTGTGAACAGTGGCAAGGGCTGGGACCCGGCAGGTTCGCTGACAGCCCACGGTTGCTGTGCAACAGCCTGATTTTCAGACGGTAGCCAAGAGCGTGCGGACCTGTGTTTAATTCCTGAGGAGGAACTTTAAGATTCAGCATTAGCTCCAGGTCCTAGATCTGGCAGGAGATTCCCGAGACAGACCCATGCCTTCAGTGTTGTGTTTTGCAGCTGTAGTCCTAATGGGAGAATAAACACAAATAGAGGTGGTTTGTTCATATGGCACACCTTTAAGAAGTACTGTAAAAAAAGTTCAAGAGCTTTTTGGGTTCAATTTTCTGAAATTGTGAAATTGTTTTTTTAGTATAAGCTGTTCAGTCTTATCTTGGTGGACTGATCTCATCGGATTTTATAATTTAACCTGAGATATTTTGGTAGGAATTGCCCAAGGAAAACGCCAGAGACACAGCAGATGACATTCAGTTGTGGTATCATTTGATATGTCTTACCATGAGTTTGGGTTAGGTGTGAAATTAAAGCTATGTCCATGAATATAGTTTTCAAAGGAAGTGACATTGGGGGGCTTCGCACGGTGACCAGTTCCCGCCCACAGTAATGGCATTCCTCAGATATCCTTCTTCGCTATGTTAACCTTTTGTCACTCCTGTGTTGTCTGTTGTACTAGTACATTTTTATACTTCAACATCATATATTCTTTAAAATATCTAATGGGATGTAGTTATTAGAAAGAAATAGAAACTCTTTTGGTAGCATTGCATTGTAATTATTGAAAGATTATCCAAATTACCTGCTTGGAGAACATGAAGTGTAAGGTAAATATATCCAATAGCTTTATATTCACTTTCTAATGACCTTGTTTCCCCAAGCTCATAGAAGTTTTCCATGGAAAAAAAAGAGAAAAGTACAGATTTTCAGGCAAATTATTTTTCACGTTTGGGAATCTAGTGTGGGTGAGACAGTTTCTCTTTTACAGTCTTTTTTTTTTTTTTAGATTAAGTCACTCATAATTATTTATAGAAGCATACTAAATTACCTTGCCAGATTATGAATAAGTGTTCTGGGTAGAAATCTGTAACAAAAAAAATAAATGGATGGTTACTTGTTAGAAAAAAACATTTTAATGACATTAGATTAAAAGAATAATGGTTTTTTTATTCTTAGCAGTTTTGTAAACTGTTTCACTTACTTGCAAAACATGCTTTTATTTCCAACAGTTTAAAAATCCAGCTGTGAGGGAGAAATGACTGCAAGGTGTCAAAATAATTTAATTTTTCCTTAAAAAACAAAGTGCTGTACACTTCAACTTTTCTCATATTTAGAGCATCTTGTAGCCTGCTTGCATAACTAGTGCATGAAAAAATGGGAGACTAATGGATCGGTTTTAACTCTTCATTATTTATGAAGTGCAGAGAAAAATAGTTACAGATGATTGTTGTAGGGGATTTCCTGTAGCTACACTGTTTTGTTTAAAGGATTTACTCATACTGGTTTAACTCCAGCATGAAAAGTTAAGGCTCCTTTTGTCCTGACTTACACTTAAAGTAAACTTGCTGCATGTCTTTTTAAATATATATATATAGGACAAGTATATTGGTTGAAAAAAAATCCCCTATTTGTTTAATATTAGCTTGTGATACACACCAAACACTTCTTATCTTGGCACTATTTTCTTATTTCACCTTTATTGTTGTTTGAATGGACATGAACTGTGTTGCAGCAGATATTTCTGTACTCTAAATGTGCTGTGTTTGATACATATTCTATAAGGTATTTATCTAGCAAGTGCTGGTTACATGGATGGGTGTCTGTGTTTTGAAAGCCTAAGTGACTTCTCCGAGTTTTTGCATTCCATTTAAAAGGACTGTTTTGCATGAACAAGTGTTACTCATGAAAAGACTTGCCATTTCTGTGCCCAATAGTGTGTATTTGCAAATCTGCATAATAATATTTTTAAATAAATTTTTGAAGACAAATTTGGTATTCCATATTTTTCAGTCCATCAAGAATAAAAGAAGAATTCCTAAGCCTAGGGAAGAATTAGGTGTGGGAGTCCCTGCTCCACTGTCTTACCAAGGGCTGGAGAAGTGTCATTCTGGCTCTGGGGTTTCTCAGTAGAAGACACTACACTGAGTCCCAAAATGACTACTGTTCCATATAAAGCACCAAATTCAAGTAATTCGAATGGTTAAAATTTTATACCCCATAACTGGTTTTAGTTTTCAAGTATTATTTATACACCAAATGTCCTTTATGCAGTCATAGTATAAATTTCAAGATGAGTTGGGAGTATAGTGAATAGAAATTCTGCTTGATATTTCAACTTTAAAAAAAAATTCCTGTATGAATTGGAATTCCAACTCCCATTTGTGGCCTTGGAAGTCTTTTCGTAAGTGACAATGTCTTTCTCCCCATCAGGGAAAAAAAAAAAAAATATTTGCCTTAAATTATTTAGGGAGGTTAAGGGACTTTTTAGAGATATGAAGCCAGAGACTTGAATTGCTGCTCAGGACAGGTTTTTCCCTGGGTATAGAATTTTTGCTTCCAGCTGCAGTATGTTCCAGAGTAAAATGGGCCAGCTAGGAAACTGCAGGAACGAAATATGAACTGTGTTTGTCAGGGAGGTAGTAGCCTGATTATATGGAGACTTCACCTTAGCAGCCGACAGGTATGGCAGTTGCCTTGTGTGTGAATATGGAGCCCGAGAAGCTACTTGGTGGCATCTGTGAGTGACCTGCAGCCAGGCTGAGCTGTAACACCTGCTCCGACCGTGCCTTTATCCCAGTCTGTTCTGCCAAAATGCCCTCCACACGTCCAACAGGGTTAAATGCTTCTTTCAGGAGACAGCCTAAATTAGTAGGGAACTAGTGTTTATCCAAAGGTTACAGTTAGCCTTGTATTTAACTGAAATGTAACATACTACAAAATATCTAGTTCTTGTGCATGCTGAAAGCAAACATTTCATTTGGTGGTGACAACTGTCAGAAAGAAATACGTATGTAGAACTGGAAAAATCCTGTCCTGACTTAAATAGATCCATATATAAAACTAGCATGAAGTCAGAAAGATTAACTCTTTCATCAAAATCGTTACTGCGTTGCAAGAATCTTTTTTTCTTTTTCTGAATCCTTGTAGCAGTACTAGAAAAATAGTCAACCTTTTTGCAATGACGTTTTGATGTGGTTTGCACTACAGTAGCAGCAGACCTTTGCAATATGTTTTCTACCCCAGGGCAGGGCGAAATTTCCCTCTTCTGTAGCAGAAGGGATCCTTGCCTTTTTGAATTTTATCTACAAATTAAATGGTCAGAAGACTTAGGATAACCTCAGGAAGGTTAATGCATTTTGCTTGCACGCTTCTGAAACCAGACTTGTTTGTGTTGGAAACAGCCAAGTAAGAATCTCACTTCACTTTACTCACCAAAATCTTAACGATGTTTGGTGTTTGGAGAGACAATCTATATGTCAGACTGAAAATTGTCCTGCTTACTTGAGAATTAATCAATCTGTTCTGACACAGCGTGTATGTCCTCAGTGTCGCAGCAAATGGTGGCAGGCCAATTGGTTTCCCGTTCTCTTTTGCTCTTTTTTGCCTGTCAGTAACCTGATCGTACACGCACATAAGGTGACCCTGAGTCAGCTGGATCTTTGAAGTGGATTTAAATAGGCCTGCTGCTTATAGAGCACTCTCCAGAAAAAGCTAATAGGCTTTTTACATATTTTAAATGACAAGTTCTATTAGAACTAAAACTAGAGTACTTAAGTTTTTGAAGAGTAGACTCGGAGCAAATCAGTAATAAATAGAAGGGGTTTATATACAACTCTTCTGCCTCCTGTGCCCTCAGTGGCAGGTCCTTGCTTACAGACTTGGTTTCAGCTGGTGTCCTAAGTTGTAGCAAATGCTGCTGCCTTTGCTTTAGCCCCCGTAAAGTCCTCTGTTCGCCACAGAGGCCCTTCTGGCTGCCCCCTACTCATCGCTGTGTGTTTTTGGATGCTGTCTGAGTGGGCCGGGTTCCCTGCTGTCATCTCGTGCCCACCGCTTCTGAGCGTGGGAACCATCTCCCCCGTGAGCAGCCTTGGTAGTGGCCAAAGCACGGACCACTCTTTCCTTTGCTGCAGGGGGCTGCCACCTAATCCCAGGACTCTTTGTACAATATCATAAATTGTAAAGCACAACATACATTCTGTCGCAACATTTTTCTTTCTGTAGTTTCAAATCAAGACCTACCCTGAAAAGCGTACCGTATTTTCCATATTAAAATGAACGCCATTCCAATATCAGTGGAGGTCCACTTCCATGAGTGTTCTCACAACTCTAGTCCTTACATGGTGTGTTCACGTGACACAGGCATATTGTCAGGGGGATAAAACTGACTGAGCTCTCTTTAGTTTAAACTTTGCGTACTGTTTTGTATTGAGGCGTTGGCTGTTGTTTGTTGTTATTGTCATACAGCAGCGGAAGACCCGAACGCTGCACTTTGGGATAACGTGCTTTTTCACTTCCATGGTGTACCAAGATGACCTTTATGATGTGTAAGAGGCCTCTGATTGTATCAGAAGGATACATTTCAAAGGCGTTTGTCACTTCCTTTTCGCAGGTTCCACGTAGTGCTGCTGTGCCCTGTGAAAACTGCCCTATTTCCCTCATAAGGCATTCTTTCACTGGCAGATTAAATGTTTTACAATGCTTAATTTTTATATCAGTTCTTTAGGTATTGGCCTCCTCTGGGGAGAAGAGAACTATATAACTGTGAGGAGATACTATGAAGTGGCTGTTGTAACTCACAAAATTTCCCAGGCTCAATGAAATACAAGTAGATTTGTTAATAATGGCTGACAGTGGTACTTCATTTTTATTTAACCTTCTGACAGAAGTCATGCTTCATTCACTTTTACTTATGTAAGCATAAGATAAAATAAAATAGATAAAAAACTGTTGGATGAGAAAGGGCAATTTTAGTAGGGCTAGTGAACAGGCACTAAATAACGTATTAAATAACAGCCTGTCATGTACTTTTCTGCAAGCAGTTTGAGTAATGCATTAAGACATGAGGATCGGCATAAGACGTTAACTTGTTACAATGCACAAAATTTTAGTTTTAAAAAGCAGGATGAAATAAAATCACAGAGAATTAGTGTGGTGCTTACTTCATGCTTGCAAAGGGCCCTGCATGGGGAGAATTCACTCTGGGAAGGGCAGAAAGTATCTGTACTCTCTCCGCTGCAGAGAAAGTGGGGTTACCTTGGGCTTGCTATACGGTGCTGTACGACCCAGAGGAGGAGAACACTCCCCCTTAACCTTGTTCCTCAGTGGTGGTATGTGCTGCCAGGAGAACTGTTCAACCTTAGCCCTCTGTGTCTGGTAAGAGATAATTGTTATTTTGACTGTGTGGAGAGGTACGGCACATAGCCACGTGTGATGTGCATAGCCATTTTGTTCTGTCTTCTCTTTGACCACAGAATTACTTCCTTCTCAGTAATTTAACATAGTTCAAGACCCTTAACATGAAATTCAGATTAAAATTCTTTACTTCTGTCAAATGAAATCATTTATTCTCATTTTGGTCATGTAGGTAGGGTTGTATTGAGTTCTGAATGATGCAGACTTATCGATAGAGAGATTTCTATTTTGATATGAATAAAACTCACTGAGTCTCCTCAGCATATTGATTCACTACAGTGTAGGATTTTATCGTTCTGCAGTGAGAATTACCATGGATACAGCATTTTCCTCATAATTTGTATCATCTGCTCAGCTTTTAGCTTTTGTTTAGGAAATATTTTCCTTACTCTGCTTAAAGAAGGTGGGATCATTTTGAACTCTTAACCAGTTTTCAGTCTTTTCTGCGACTCTTGTTTATTTTGCCATTGTTGGGTTTCCTTGCTGTTGTGGAGAAAATAAATTATTTTTGTTATTGAACTTAGGATCTACTGTTTGTTTGTAAGTATGTCAGAGTTATGACATGTTCTTAGGATAGTTTCTCAAGTCTTCTGTGAAATTCTGCTAGTGCTACTATGTAGAACTCATTGGTGTACTGTGAGAGTAGATTGTGAATGTCCAAGGCTTGATCCTCTTGAAAAAAACCCCAAACAAACAAACACCGCCCTCCAAAACCAACCAACTAAACAAAAAAGCCCCAAACCACACAACAAAACCCCAGCAAACCCAACATGATACTGCTTTTCCGTCAGCGTTTGAGTAGTCTTAAGAGTTCTCAGGGAGTATTTGTATGTTTATGGGGTGCCCATGTCCTGGTGTTGGCAGTGGGGAGCTGCAGGGGTGGCCTCTGGGAGGGGGGAGGTCTTGGACTGTATGCATTGGCCCCATGGCAGGACACAGTGAACCCCAAGGCCAGAGAAGGAAGAGGGGGAAGATGTGCTCCGGGTGCCGGAGCAGAGATTCCCCTGCAGCCCATGGGGAGCCAATGGTGGAGCAGGTATTTCTCCACAGCCCGTGGAGGACCTTGCACGAGAATGGGCAGATGTTTCCTGAAAGAACTACAGCTGGTGGGGAGCCCACACTGAAACAGATTTTCCTGACAGGAGTCGCAGCCTGTGGAGAACTACACAGGAGCAGATTTCTTTTTTCCCTGAAGGACTGCAGCCCATGAGAAGGGCCCACACTGGAGCAGGAGTAAAGTGTGAGGGAGGAAGTAGCAGCAGAGAGGACTGACCACAACCCCTCACTCCCATCCCCTCGTGCTGCTCAGGGTGGGCAGAGGAGTCAGAAATGAAGAATGAAGTTGAGCCTGGGAAAGGGTGTTGGAGGAAAGTGTTGTTTTAATTTCGTTTTTGTTTGTCATAATCCAAGTCTATCTTAATTGGCAATAAATTGAATTTATTTTCCTCAACTCAAGTCTGTTTTGCCTGTGACTGTAATTGGTAAGCGATGCACCTGTCTTTATCTCAACCCACGAGCTTTTCCATCTTCTTTTCTGCCCCTTCCTTGTTAAGGGGGAGAGTGAGAGGGTGCCTGGGTGGACGTCTGGCTGCTGGCCAAGGTGATCCTGTCATAGGATGCTATCAAGGCATTTGAATTCAGGAACAGGAGAAGATACAGGAAGCAAGAGTCAGACTCCATTACTAGAGTGTGTCTGTGTAAGTATATATATGAAAGTATGTCCTTTTCTTTCTACAGAGAAGGAGCTTTGCTAATCGTTGTTGCCAGGGTACTTTTCACTCGTTTCCTGCTCTCTTAAGAACTCTCCTTGTAGTGATACATGTACTGGTAAATGAATTGAGGAGTCCTTCAGGGTGGGAATATATGTGTATGCATATACTTTATTTTAGTCTATTCTACTATAAATGAATGACATTTATCTTTAATTTATTTATAATCTCTGCGAAGGGCCTTTATTTTGTCCCAGAAGTACTTTTATACTCAACCAACAGAAGCTGGTAATGCCACTGCAGGCAATGGAATATCCTCTGCCCTGGAGGCCTGACAGAGATGTTCGTTTTTCTCGGGTAGTTCAGATTCGAAGTGGAGGATCAATGTTTCAACCATGTTTTTATCATTAAAGTCATTTACATTTAAGAAGACAATCTCTCCCTCAGCTATTAATAATTTATCACAAGGAGGCAGTGTACTGGAGTATTGATTACATATCTGCTAGCTTTTGTGTAGTAAATATCCCTCTGGATTTAGCTGAAAAATCTCGATGTGAACTTTTCGCAGAAAGTTTAGCAGTTACTTTTCTCTCCTTCTCCTCTGCAGCCAGTCTTATATTTTTGTAGAATTAATACACAAAGAATGCATGCAACTGCGTAGCATGTGTCGTCATTCTTAGCTAATTTGGTTGAACGGATCACTACCTCTGTTGTCTATGTGCAGTAAAGACTCTCTTGGTCTGAAGCTTCCTTTAACAATTTGAAAAATAGAACAAAAATGGTAGAACAGTTGTCTGTTCTCGGAAGTCATGACATACAAAATATAAGTGGTCAAATCATAGAATCATAGAAATTTTTGGGTCGGAAGGGACCCCTAGAGGTCATCTAGTCCAACCCCCCTGCAGCGAGCAGGGACACCGCTAACTAGATCAGGTGGCTCAGAGCCCTGTCCAACCTGGTCTTGAATGTTTCAGGGATGGGGCCTCCAGTACCTCTCTGGGCAACCCGTTCCGGTGTTTCATAACTCTCATTGTAAAGAATTTCTTCCTTATATCCAGCCTAAACCTACCCTGTTTTAGTTTAAAACCATTACTGCAAGATATAAATATCAAGATGTATAATAATCTACTGACTATTAATGAGTTCTACTTCCTAAATGCAGTATTTAATCAAAAGTCTTGCTGAAATGAGGCAGTAAAAATTAGATTTGTTACGATTAAGGTTTACATAATTTAACGTTTACATGGCATTTATGATATAAATCTATAGGCATATAACTATGCCTTGTCTTCTGATTTTTAGCAATTCCTATTAGAATATTTTTTAATTACAGTTCTTACTAATTCATTATTGTTTGACACAAATAATTGATATCTCTAAATTGATTTCCATGACAGGGATTTTTTTTTTAATTATGCAGGTGGAATCTACTGTAGTTAACATTTGTTAATAACTTGCTAATCTTATTTGTCCCAGGTCCCATTTTAAGGGACTCTTCTGGTTGCTTATCAATAGAAAATTTCTTATATACGATTCTCTCTCTTCTTTTGATTCTACCCAAAGAAAAGTTGTCTTTTGAAGTTAATTCTAGCCAAGACAGAACTGTAAAATCAGAAATACTCTGCCTTTATAGTCTCATAAATGAATTGTAGATTAGAACCCAACTGGGATGACACATTTTAAACTCATGTTTTGTTACAGCAGGTATGAAAAGTATGAAAAAACACTTTCCAGGAAACAGATATAGAAAACCAGGAATATCTCACTTTCTTTAATCTATATATACACTGTTTGTAAATTCTAAGTTAGTTTAAGGTGTAGTTGGCAAATGTGCTAGATCCAAACTTAAATGAAAACTCTTTATGAAATGCGAATGTGTTACTGCTCGGTGTTACAGGTCAGTAGTGTGTGCTCAGTATGATACCGAACATGCTGATTTGACTATATATGTACGCAGTTGGGCTCTTTGAAGTTGTATCTAAATGTATACATATCGGATGAGACTGACCAGAAAATTTGTGAAAGAACTACAGGGTTCTTCAAGTTCACTTCAAAATTCACCATCTGCAGACATTGTGCCTGTATCCGTGGATTTCTTCAACGTTAACGGCAGGTGGACATAAGTGGGGCTAATAGCAAAGAGAAATTCATGTTATTCAGTTGTGGAATTAGAATGTTTAAGTGTGCAAAACTTCTTAGATCATTTCACCCATCATATCCATAATGCCAATCATATGAGCTAAACAGCTGGCACCTAGCAATATTCTTACTCTGAATAGGGAGTTCCACAGAAACCGTTCCTTTCTTCAGAGTGTCTTTTGTTTGTTTTTAATCCTATCTTTATTTCTCAGTGTAGTATGGGCATTCATATGGAATGAAGAACAACTAATTATTCTGAGTATCTCTGTGGCTGTCAGGACCTCGCTGAATTGATATTTCTTGCAAACCTGGTTTAGTTCTCTCCAACAATCATCTGCATTAAAAACGTGTTCCGGGGGTACTATGGGACCATATCTTGACCTGAAAATGGTTCTGCAAGGTCTTTGTTGTGTATCTTCACTACTCATGAGAAACACGTGTGCTCTTGTGGAAACGTGGTAGAATAAAGGAATTTCATTTCTTCCTTCTAGTAGTCGATTGCCTCTCCTCGGTCTTATTGCAGGGTTATCTAAGGCCAAGCAAAGCTATTTCTATTTGTTCCTGATTTGGAATGAGGAAATTTGAAAAAATAATACTTGTGAGGTAGATAACTTTTCTATATGCTCAACACTATGTTTTCGCCTTTCAACTATGTCATTAGCTTGGTTACTTTTGTGGGTACGTTCAAATTCTTAGAATAGAAATTTGCTGTGCAAATGCATAATCTGCCTCCTTTCTTAGCTTTTATCCATTTGGTTCCCGGTGTTTATAGTAGTAATATGTATGTTTATATGTAAAGTTAATTTTTTGTCCTCATTTTTCAAAGTTACCTGCTTTTTGTAAAGTACACTTGAATTTTATGTCCTGTTTTGATGAAGGATCTGTTGCCTCCTTGAAATATATTTCTAATGCTTATTTTCATGTGATGTTAGTAAGAAACCTTATTGTAGTTAAAGACTTGATTTGATTGTTAATAGATATATTATAGTCAGCTATAAAACTAGGCAAATACCTGTAATTCCTGTGAAAAACAGCTAAGTCCTGACTGACACTGAGACTGATTTAGTGTTGGTTTGTAGTAGTTAATAGTAACATTTTAATTTTGTTTTATCCTTTCTCCTGTTCACACGATCCAATGAACTGTGTATTCTTATACAGTTAAAAGCAGTTGAAATATTGTTTCCAGTGAGGTGCATACAATATTTGTAGTGACCAAATTAACATGCTAGTAGCTACCCTTGGCATAAAGGTTGCCTTTTGCTGCTTCAGTAGACACATAATATTTGTCTTCCTCCAAGTAACCTCTTTGACATAAGAATATCTGAGCATAAGTCCTAGTTAATAATTTTCAAATATTTCTCTCACGTAGTTTCTTTTTTGAATTCTTAGAAGATGCTGTACTAAGTAAAAGCAGATTTAGGGCATGAACAGAGACCTAGCAATCTGAAAATATACTTTGAACAGTCCTTCATACACACTTGCTTAAAAATGAGAAATAGTTTAAAGACATTATTTGTATTTTTGTTGTTTGTCTCTCAATAGTGTCAATTAAAATACTTTCTAATATTTTTAAAATTTTGCAATATACAACTTAGTTAAGGGCAGGTTTTGTCATCATGAATTTCTACAGTTGCTAGAGTGTAAAGTGACAACAGTAAAATTGCACAGCAGCTCCAGCAAAGGACATCAAAGCATTTTTCAAACTTTAATGAGCTAAATCAAGCTAAAATAAATGGTGAAATTAAGCGATGTTGAAATGGAACCATTTTCAAATTGCTAGAAACTACTGGCAAAGGCGAAGGAATGATCATATGTATTTCCTATACAGCTTCAGCAACACCAGCTACTCTAGTTTGTGAATTAACTTTGTATTCAACATTTTGTCGTGCATGTTAGGTGTTATAATGCATGAAATGAATACATAGTCACATACCAGTAGCTGCAGTTCCAAGTAATGATCGACAGTACCGCCTCTAGCTAGCTAACACTTTTTCCTATGAAATCTTTTCTGCATGACCACATCACATGGCAGCAGGCAGCAATGGCATTTATGAACTAGCTGGAGCTATCAGTGCGAGTGAGGAAGCAATAGAGGAAGATGTATGTTAAAAAAAATAAAGGGGGAGGGGGGAGATGGAGAAGGCTAAAGAAAAATAGCCAACCAGAAAAAAAGTTGCCAATATGTCACATAGACGTTTCAAACTAGCAGCTTAATGGCAGTGCAAATTCATTTCTGTGTCCTATTTTTAAAATTTTCAGCTTTTCCTAAATATAGCTTCCAGTTGAGTGTGTTTCTTTAAGCTAAAAATATCTCAAAAAAACTGACAGAGAATGAAAGTTGCAGATTTTTGTCAGGTTAGAACCATGATTTGTTTGCATGACTGGGAATTAGCAAAGTTGAGATTCTTACCAGGTCAAGTTTTTTGCCGAAGTCAAGTCGGTGAGTATGATTCTTTTACAGAAAGAGACCTCAACTTTGCTTTCAAGCTGCAGTGGCTTGAAATGAGTCGTCTTTTCCCCTCTGTGAGTATTGATCTAGCTATTCTCCCCCCACACTGCTACAATACTTCGGCACCATACGTAGAAGTGGATTGCAAATGAGGTTCCTTATATATATTAATTGAAAACCAGCAAGAAAAACATAAACAGGTTTTTTTCGGGCCTCTCTACATGTGTCACTGTCGTGATGTTTGAGACTATTATTCTTGAAAGCAAAACAGTTACATGATTCCAGTATTTTTCTGATTTGCAGAAGGCAAGTCAATTAAATACACATTAGTGAGATGGGGGAGCCTAAGAGCAGCCCCTAAGCACCTATGAGGGGATCAAGAAGACGGAGCCCGGCTCTCCACAGAGGTGCATGGCAAGAGGATGAGACACACCAGTTAAAACAAGGTAGGTTCAAACTGGATATAGGGAAAACTTTTTCACTGTAAGTCGTCAAGCTTTAGAACATATTGTTCAGAGGGGCAGCTGTGTGATCCCCCCTCTTGGAGGCTTCCAAGGAGCATCTGGATCAAACCCTGAGCAGCCATGGTGTGATCTCATAGCTGACCACACTTTAATCAGGAGTTTAGGCTTGAAACCTCTTGAGGTTCCTTCCAGCCTGCGTTCTTGTGTGATGATAGGATTCTCAAGACCAAAATGCAACCAATAGCTGAGAATTCCTGTGCGCTGTGTAGGGTAAACTGAAATTCTTTAAATCCCTTTTTGGACACAATTGGACTTAAATGTAGTGAAGTATTCACTGGAGTTCAACTTTCACTCTAATATCTCAGATGAGTTTCTTACTCATCTGTATGTGGCTTGAATGCTTTCTGCCTCAAAGACTTGAATTTTTAAATAGAAATTTTAAATTTTTATTTTAAATAGTAAAGGGTTCAAACTTGGAAGTAGGTGAATACTTGGAGCAGCTGAGGTGATTCAGGCACTCGGCTAGAGGTGGCAGGTTCACCTTCAAATCCACCTTCTATCTGACTGCTACTTGCTGTTTTGTTTACTTGAGCTCTGCTTAAAAGAGTGTAATTGAATATTCAAAGATATGTGCATAAAAGAGGGTTAGGTCAAAATGCAGATGGCATGCACTACAAACATAATAAAGGCAAATATTATTTCCAAATAATGGCCCTTTTGTAAATGCCATAGTTTGCCGTGCTTATCCTTTTCCTGTTGTTTTGTAGATATTACAGTTCAATGAAAACACGGATTTCAATACCTAAATCTAAGTAAGTTTCTAAAAGTACTCTGAATAGCTGTGGAGGATTAAAAATAAACCTTGATTTTTGTTTTTGCCCATTGTATGAAGATGTGTGCCTCAGCTTTGGCTAAGTCAGCCAAGTCTTAGAAAAGAAATTTCAAGTGGGTCACGTCGTTGCTAGGTTATATGAATCTGAGCTAACTTTGGCTTGTTGCATTTTAATATGCTTGATCCAAACAGAGATAATTAAGAAAAAAAAATCTGAAGTTCCCTAATGTCATTTAATATCACAACTATACTTGTCATAAAAATACAATACCTGTCTCATTTTTATTCAAATAGCAATCTATCAAAATTATCTTTTGACAGGATTTTTACTATTTCTTATGGTAATAACTAATAGTTCTTTTTTGCTATTTCCTGGGGCGGGAGGGGGAGTATGTACATGTGCAGAGTATGGGAAGGATAGGAATACTGAAAATAATTTCCATTTTTACCCTTAAAATGACTCGGGAATGTTAAATCTGTCTGCTAATTTTCATATAAAACAGCCATCTGGAAAGACCATTCTGGTTTTTTTTTGTGCTATTTGTGTTTAGGTAAAGGGAAGCATAGGGGCACTTTTAAAAGTAAAGCTGAATCTTTAATTGCTGCTTGTAATAAATCTTTTAAGAATAGGTGAAATTATTGATATACGTTGCACTCATAGGGCTTTTAGTATTTTTGAGCACAAGTGATAATGGATTGTAAAAAAAAAAAAAAAAAAAAAAAGGTTTGAAAAGACTGATTGCAAAACTAATAATAAATCAATCGAATGATTCTGGTAATACGTCTCATATCCAGAGTGTGAGATGCTTGGTTTATGACATCTTAAGATCTCAAAAGCTGATTTATTATTCCAGTAATCAGTGTTTCAGTGTTCTGATCCATTAGTTTTTGTAATGTAGAGAGTTGTCACTTTTTTTTTATGAATGGTTTGTATTTTAAAATCGCACGTCTGTCAATCAAGACAAAATCAAGGATTTTTAAAAACTTAATTCCTTGACTGTAGGATTATCACTGTACACTGGTGTTGGTAGATATTGTTATTCAGTGAAATTCTTCATAATGCTTTCTAGTTTTGGGTTTTGTTGTATAATACATAGCTTAAACAAGTTTTTATTCAGGTATGATATTCATTTTACTGTTCCCTGTGTCGGTACTTTAACAGAACGGGGCAGTCAGATATACCGCGCCCCAAACACCGCCCAGCTCTGAGGCAGAATATGCTTGGTATGAAGTGTAATTTCTTAGATATTTATAGTAGTTATCAGCGTATCAGAAACGTTCATAAAAGGTTGCATCTGAGTGTTAAGACAAAGAACTTTGAAGCCAAAAGGAGTTTTATCATTGAAGTTGGTAACATGTTTTCATCTGTCATTTCTCAAATTGAAGTTGTTGCTAAATGACTGATTTCAGGTACATAAAAAATCAGCCAAACATAAAAAAAGTCCAAACCAAAACACTTGTGTGTACTTCAAGGCTCTGCCTGCACAGTTCAGGAAAAAAGCACAAAAATGTATGGGTGATGGCTTTTTTTATCAGTACAAAAATGATAATTCTGGTTTTATTAGCCTTCTGTGGGGTAGCAAATTCTAACGCTGAGAGCTTCTCCGAAGGTTGCCTAGTTTCTTGGCATCATAATGTGAGGTCTGGGAGCTTGGGTGTCCGCTACGATATCAAGAGGCCTCTTTGCATGTGGGTGTCAGCTGGCCTCTGAAAGTAGCGCTGTGAACGAGGTGGAGCTTGGAAGATGTTCAGAGGAAGACGTTCGTGAAGAACGTTCTCCGTTTCTCATTTCTTCTGTGCTCTGTGCCAGTGAGTAAAACCAATTAATTCTCAAACCATAACCATATGGAATGACTGCAGGAAAGTTTGGAGCTGAAAATGTGGTAGTTGTGTGCTTGAAGCCTCACTGGTGATAGAACTGGCATTGGATCAAGACACTATTCTAGGAGTGTAGATGCAAATAGAAGTGTAATTTTTTTGTATTCACCCAAAACCCAGGGATAAAGGTAACTTAGATCTCTGAAATTATGCTAATTACAACTGTGAATTATCTAATATTAGCTTTTCCTTGTCTCCATTCTTTTATTTTCTCCTTTATTTTCTCTGACCTGTTTTTGTTGCCATTTCCCTGTACTGTCCGTACACCCTGGTTGATGAACACAATTCCCCAGAAGTCAGGTAGCTGTAAAATAGCTTTTTGACTCTTGGTGATACAGCATGGCGGTCGATGTTTGTGCCATGCTTCTGCGTTGTTGTCGCTGTCTTTTGCTTCCCGAGCCCTGCGGTGCGGAGGGCTGGGGGGAACAGCACGGAGGCCGGGCGTGGAAGCAGCACCCAAGAGGTGGGGAGGGGTGTGGTAGCTGGTGGGTGCCACCCTGCCCAGGACCAGGGTAGGGAGCTGCCTTGTCCTACTGGAAGCCCGGTTGTGGTGCCGTAGGGGTACCTGACGGCAGGAGGTTATACAATTTTTTCTCAGTTCTGGGTACATTGTGTAGAGTGTTGTGTAACTTTACATGTATATTTGACATCTTTTTGATTATTTTATTGTTCTTGGGTGCTTTAGTAAATAAGGACAGGCTTAAACCAGCGCTGCAATGCTGTGCTGTTTTGAGGCCCAGAGCGTGCACTGGTAGAGAGGAGACTTTTCTCTATCAAACAGATTCTTGTTAATGACAAGTTTATAAGCTAGAAATCCATTCGGACTCTAAAATGTAATTATTGCTTTGGTTTCAGTTTGGGTACTGGCTTGATATTAAACTGAAAGTAGCAGAAAAATAAAAAGCAAGAAATTAGTAATTGGGTTCATACAAGTGAAATGTGATTGTGATTTCTTACTGTTGCGTTCCAATTTCCTTGGGTGTTTGCTTTTTGGTTTTTTGTTTTTTTTAATAATTTGATCTTAACGTAGTCAAAAGGAGTTGGTAATGGTTAAGTAGGCAGGTATTCTTTTGACAGGACTAAAAAAGTAAAAAAGGGAAAGTTAACAGAATATGGAAAGCTACAAAAGCCACGCCACAGCATTTTTTCCAGTAAGCCTGGCACTCTTTGCTGAGTTTTGCACTATACAGCCATTAGCAGGCTGGTCAATGCATTGCTTTATGAGGCAATTATTTCAGCATACTCTATTCAAAATACACATTAGAACTTAACCTTCTGAATCCTGAAGTAGCATTTTTATCTCCCAACATTAGAAAAGAGTCAGAGTCAGCAATTTCTCCTTTCGTTTTATGATCTGGTATCATTAATAAAGCATTGGGCTGGTAGGTTCTTGCAGTTCTCCAGGATAATTTGTGACACAAAAGGTGCTACTGTGATACAGTTGTCTGTTGACTTATTCAATAGCAGGGGAAACATAGAAATCATGGAAAAATAAAAATGAGTAAGAGGGAGGAAGGAGCACTTAAAACAAATGTCGGACTGGTACACAGGATATTAGGCCTGCTGCTATTGGATATGCACAAGTAGAAATGGGAAGTTAATATGGAATTTCTAATTAGGGTCACATACTAATGAACTCCCACTTCATGTTAGTTTTATGCCGCTTCAGAAATTTTTTATCATATGCTTAAAAATTTATGGCTAGAAACATTAATGAAAATGAGGCGTGAATTGGAAATTGTGCTATTATGGAGATGAGTGTGGCCGTGGCTAGTCTGATTTCTAAGGAGGGATCCTTTTATTGCCATTTTTTTCAGGGATGAGAAATGATACAGGTAAAATTAATGACTAGACATATTCTTTGCCCCGGCTTGGCTGGCATTATTATATTTAAAGTTATAAAAGCAGGATTTAATAAAATTTTGAGTTAATTATAAGGGGAATTTTAATCATATTTGGTAGTCTTCTATAAGAATAAAACCTGTAAATCAGCAGAAGTGCAAAATTAATATAGTAAAGTGCAAATGTTTCTATACACCTATACATGTGTGTATGTATAAGACACACTCATACACACAGATAGGTATAGTGAACGTTTTTGTATTGACTTTGTTGCTGAAGGCCGTCTCCTTTTCTTGCTCTTTGACAACACGATTGCTCTTAAGTTCTGTGGATGAACGTTTGGGTGTAAATTTTCCGGAACTAGCATTTGTGTCTCAGGTGATCTTGTAAAAATCAATTGGGCTTGCTATTTAAAATGTCAAACCCCCAAACACTACCTGTTGTATTGTTTCTTTCGGTGCCACTAAAATTATCATGCAATCTTGTATGAAAGATATTGAAAACATCTGGTAGTCTGTCTCGTTGGAATTGCCTTTGGAAATAGTCTAGTAACTTTTGACAGCTTGGCTTTACAAAGATATTGATTTCACTGTGGCTTTATCATGGAAAACTGATGAATGGTCAAAAGCTGAAAGTGATGTAAAACCCGGTTTATAGTTTTTATATGAAATGCATGTAATAAAATAAAGTAGGTTTATAAAACATAGTAAGGTATGCCCTTGTGAAAACATTAGAGTTAAAGAATTTTGCAGCATTGTCGTGTTGTGAATTACTTGGCCTGGGGACACTGAAAGCATTTCCAGGCTGGCTAGAGCTGGGCAAAGGAAGGAGCATGCATTTCAAAACAATACGATATGTTGCTAATAATTATGTGATATTTGTGAGAAGATAAGCTTGCATGGAGTATTGCTTTATAACTTTACAAATGTTTCCTTTTGAAATAGGCTATTAATACTGAACAGAAACCAATATGGGAAAAATATTGTTTCCCGAGTCCAATAACAAGGAAAAATAGAGAGCAGAAACACAAATAATTGAAGGGGCATGTAACATGGGAAACAGGAACTGCAATTTGGATGGAGAAATATCTTTTTCTGTAGAACTGAAGAACTGAATAGGAAGAATTAGAAACAACATCGGGCATCTGTATTGCACTGGCCGCAATAAAAGAAAGTAAGGAAAATATAGGAAACTAAATTGATTTCTTGCTGGAGGAAGTAATTACTTCATTGGTCAATTAAATACAAACACAATGAGAGGGTATTGAAGTAGAAACACTTGTGTCAGTTCTGCAGAACAGTGCGTTGCTGTGTGTAGAAAATCCCCCAAGGGCCTGAGGTGCCGTTCCTCTGTGATGCGCCTGGGTCCAGTTGTGCGCGTGGGAAACGAGAGATGGCGCAGGGCTCTTTCTGGAGCTCTTTAAGAAAGGCCTGCAAACAAATGGCTTATTAAAGTGGCTTCTTTAATGTGATAGAATAAAAAGAGGATTAGAGATAGTCGGTAAATCTTACATCCTTTCACAGGGTGGGAAGCTCACATTTGTGTAGTATTGGATGGACCCCAGACGGGGGTCCCACAATAGGTTGCACAGGCCCTGTCTCTGGAGAGAGTTTCCTTGGTTTTGGTCATTCAAGCTTGTTGTACCATTTTCTTTCATTTTCTTATAAAAACCCAGCTGTATTCGTGAAGGGTGTTTGCATGAGAGCTTCTTCCTGCGCTCCTAGGTAAAGGCAAGGCGGGGTAGGTGGCTCCCAGTTGGAGCTGCCCGCAGGCTCCTTGCTGGCCGTGAGCCAGTGGCAGTGGTCCCACAGCCCGGGGTCTGTGCTGCACGGTCCCGTCGAAAGGCCGCGCTGGATGTGCAGGTCTGTGCCTGCTCGGGTGAACTGTTACCGACACCCATCAGTGCCTTGAGATAAAATCATAGAACGGATTGGGTTGGAAGGAACCTTACAGATCACCTCGTTCCAACCCCCTGCCCTGGGCAGGGACCCCTTCCACCAGACCAGGGTGCTCAGAGCCCCGTCCAGCCCGGCCTTGAACACTTCTCTGGGCAGCCTGGGCCAGGGCCTCACCACCCTCATGAGGGGAAATGAGAGCAAATGCCAAGCTGTTTCTGAAGATTCAACCCACCCTGCTCAGTTGGCAGTCCTCCAGAACAGGAGACGTCATGCCCCTGAAGATAGGTCATCAATTCAAACTATTACAGGAAAAAAAAAAAGGTAAAAAATAAAAGGAAACGTTAAAAGAAAAATGTGCAACTAGAAAATGCTGTGGTGTAGCCTGGAATAGTGATACCAGAATTAAAACTGGCAACTGTGAATTTCATGAAAAAAGTTTTGTACAACTCTCTAAATGCTGAGATTTTTGTTGTGCAAAAAAGCATTGTGAGCTTTGGTCTAGATGCCTTGAGCCAAGATCAGGCGACCATACAGGTTAGTATCCCGGCTTGGGTGCGATGCTTGAGAAAGAGGTGACCCCACTGGAGAGAACTCAGAGAAGCACAGTGAGGGTAAGCAGAGCCTATCCTACAACATAAGGTGGGGAGGAAAAAGTGAACCAGTTGTTGTCGCCTTGCTTTCTCCATGCTACTCGATAGTTTTATTGTACCTCCCTTCTCTCATCTGCCTTTCAGGCAGGGCGATTATTTTCTGGTCAATGTTCCCTCTTGTAAGAACTGCTCCATACTGTTAGTTAGCCTTACTGCTGCTGATTTGCATTGTCATTAAATCAGGTGCAGCAAATGAGTGACTTGTTGAAGGCTGCAAATGGAACTCGAGTCTCCAGAGTTTGATTAGTGGAGTTATCGCTAAACCATTCTTATCTATAAGACTACAATAGAAGACATAAACCATAAATAGAATAAAATTTTAAAAGAGAAGGGATAAAAAAGGGAAGTTGCCACACTCCAAGCAAAAGGTCAGTTTCCCTTCTGGGAAGGATGACAAATAGAATTTCTAAGCAGGTAGAATTGTAAATGGAAAAAGGAACAGGACATGAATTGTCTTGCAACTTTCTCTCTTCTGCTGTTGCTATTTTTGACTCACAAGGTCCTCTCTGAGCAGTCACATGGATACAGCCATGAGGTAGTAAAGCAGGAAAGGTAGCTGAAACTACCAGATTAGTCTAAGATTTGTTTGAGCCGTTTCATGAATACAGGAAAAGATACCCTCTTATTAGTATGTAGTCGTGTTTCTAGGCTCCAGCGTAACAGAATGTGGTATGGACTGCAGAGCTCTGCAGTAAAGGCGTTTTATCTCAACCTTCATTCTTTTTGCATTACAAATAAGCTACAGTTTTCAGAATTGTGACTGTCGTTTGCAGGAGGCCTGCCCTGCGCTCTTCCCTTCTTGGGAAGTCTAGTGGTATTTTAATAGTGTCTGCTTCTTTGGTTCGTGGGGTGTACAACTTGGATTTGGTTACTAGAAATGGCAAATTATTAGACTAATTGTCTTGCACTGTGTAGCTTTGCAGACGTATTCTAGGAATTCTGGCAGTCTATTTACTTAATTTTAAAAGCCCTGATTATGATGAGGAGAGAAAGATAAACCTGCAAGGATGACAATATTTTAAATTTGGTATAGATATAAAAGGAAGTATGGGGCTTTGTGGAACAGTAACATGTACAAGAATTTTGTGCTGTGACTTTATTAAGAATCGGAAGTGTTGGATACTTGCCATGCAGAATAAAAATGGAAGAATATATATCCTGAAACATATTGAAAGACAAATATTAATAGATTGAAGGCTAGCGTGTAATGTGATTGAAAGTTATGAAAGGCTGAAGTGTTTGGCAAAGGATAGAACATCTTGATTTTTGGGAAGATGGCTAAGAGAACAGAAATTTCCCATTCGATTTTTATTAATCATTTGACACTTTCTGTAATTACCAATGTCATAATCTAATAAGCCGAACCTATTTCGTTAAGCATACTTGATCCTGGTGTGGTGTACTGTAAGAAGTACAGTAGTTGTATGACTGTTACCCACGTGAATATGGAAGAAAATTAGATGTTGCCTGATATGTCTCATAAACATTGTTTTATCCTGCATTCAGCTTTCCGATGAATATTTCCTCTCATCATTTTAGAGTTATGTTTATTTGAAACTTTGCAGCATGAGCTCACTGTGATGAATAGAATTATGTGTGTTGAGTTTGGGCTTGTGATTGCCAGGGCGAAGCATTCCCCTAACCCTTCCCTGCGCAGAGGGGCCGTGGAGGCGGCTATCACAATGCGCTTCCAATACCCTCAGGCAAATGGCGGAATCTTAATTCACTGTACGGGAACAGAATTAACAGAACTGAGATTTGGGGTTCTCTCAGCTGTGAGAAACCTCACAATAGTCGGTAAACTTACTCCTCTGCACCATATCAGGAACTCCAACCCTTCTCTTAATTAACGCTGTTACAATATTGCTAACATTAACTGATTTTTTCAAAGACACTTTTGTAATTGAAGTTGATTTTTTTACATTGCTTCTGCCTTTCCATTCTCCATTAAGAAAATGTTGCTTGTAATTTCAACCAAATACTTTTAGACTTTTGGAATCTGAGACATTTATGATGCTACAATGTAAAAGCTAAAGAAAGTTGATGTGAAAACATTACAGCAGATCACTTGATGAGGTAACTTAATAGGATTGCTACTAGCAAGCTTATTCTTAATGGCTTTTACAAACTATGGTTTATTATATCAAACTGCTGCTATAAAAAGTAAGGAATTAAAGAGAATGCATTAGACATAAAGGAGGGAAAAAAAGAAAAAAACTTCCAAAACTTACAAGCCTGTCTGAGGTTTATTTTTCATGTTTTAATTTTGTTAGTAGGCTAAATAATTGCAAAGTTCTAAATTGTGTGTGAGTTTGTAACATAAAAATATACAAAAAAAATTAGAGTGCAACTTTAAAACATCATGATCAGCTGTAAATGCAGTCATTAGTCAACTCGTATCACTGCAGAACTGAGGCTATTTGACATTTTCTGCAGACTGCAAAACCGCGCTGCAGCGCTGCTGTTCTCTGAAGCAGAAATGGCTATAGGAGCGTGGCCAGCCCAGGCGAGGTTACGCTGTGCGAGGGTCAGCAGCAAAGCAAGGCGTGGATTTGGTGATGCTCCAAAACCACTGCTCCTGCTGTTACACGTAGCTAAGATGGATGGCCCAGCTCCTTCTCACTTTATTGCGTTTTTCAGAGGTACAGACATATTGCATTTTTGATTCTGCAGCATGCGTCAACAGGGCTGGATACAAGTAGAAAATATACCTTGAGACATCCCGATATTTGCTTTTAGTGTAAGTTAATTTTTTCTCAGTTATTGTCTTAGCGTGTGACAGGTCTATAAGGTAGAGAAATTGCCTTCTTTAGAGCACAAGCTAAGCAAGCCATATTGGGGAGGAGAGGGAAGAGTTAGGAGCTCTAAGTTAGCATCAGTATCATGTCACAGTCATGATTAAGGGGTCCGCAGTCCCTATAGTGGTTTTTTTTTTCCCCTAAGTCCTTTAGCTATAAAGTAAAAAAGCTGTTTTGTGAGTTAACCTGTTTTGAGTGGTTACGATTTCCATTAGCTGAGAACTGGTGGGTTAAGATGTATTGGGGTTTTTAATTTATATTTTTTACTTCTGAGCTCTAAGAGCTGATACCTGAAAAGTTTTGAAATAGCTAACAATTTGAGCTGAGAATATTTGAAATGGAAACCATTTCTAACCTGAGGCTAGTCTTTTATTGCTGTGCTCTTTTAGCACACATACATGCGTACGTAGATTTATACATATATAGTAGTCACATTAAAAAAAAATATAGAAAAAAACTGAAATAGAACAGCTTGTTGGTGGAACAAATACTGTGCTTGACTGAGACATGCAAAGGACATTTTAAGTATATGCTGGGCCATCTCGCTACAAGCTTAAAGATACCACATGCTGTGTTACTCCTTCTTTTCTAATTCAAAGTCAAGCTACTAAACTGCACCAATACATTTTTTTTAGGCTCATATTAAATAATGACTTTTCACAGTACACACTATAAAATGAATTGGCAGATTTTGTGAGTGATTGGACTGTAAATCTGAAATGAGACTCCCTTCGTCACAGTTTCACTTCTTCCCACCGAGTGTTCAAATGCCTTAGGTGCCAGAACGGATTAGAAAACCCTGTGAGAAAGGATGGCAGTTCTGCTGATGGCAGTGAAAATGCAACACTATTTTTTCTGCTTTTAACTGAACACGGTGAGCACAGTGTGAAGCTTTACATTTTACAGTCTTAGCCCGGGTCATAAGAAAATTCTATTACAATGCATCAGTTACCTTTATGTTTATAATCAGAGCTAATGCTATAAAATTATATCCTGCAGGTATTTAACCCTGTTTTCAAGCATTTCGTTTTGTAATACCCTAAGATGTGAAACAGAACTGAGTAGTACACAGTGACAGAAAAAATATTTAAAGTGATAGTATGCCTTTAAAATTAGATCTTCATTACTATGTGATACTAGCACAAATTTATAATAATACAGTCATGTTTTAAAAAAATCCTTCTTTTATTAGTCATGAGCTGATGCTCCCAGAGACACGGTGGGGCACAACTGCTGTTGAAGTCCGAGCGCGCAGTAGGAGGCAGCTGACAGTGGCTCTTGTAACCATGTAATCCTAGGATAGAACGCTGTTAATCTGCTGCAGTTAAAAACAGAAACTACCACCAACTTCATTAGGGTTCCCATTTGCCCCATTTGCTTTGTTTTCTTAAACAAAGTTTTGTTGTTCTGAAAGAACTTGGAGAAAACCAGCCTTCATCACAAACGTGACGTCAGCTCCAGGGAGAGATTCCCTGTGCTACTGTTAATTGTCAAGGTAATGGCGAGCAGTTTTACTGGGAATGGGTGGATTAGATACAAACTGTTTAATCTTTCTATCCTAGCCTGAATGGGACTAACAAAATGCCTAAGCCCAGGAAAGCCACAGATCTCACTTTTCGAGGAAAGTAGAGGTTCAGCATTAACATCATGCAAAAATCAAAACGGACACAGTCACGCTTGGTTTCATTTTGTGGAACAGAATTGCGGGTACGCGACTGCCCAGACAGACCCGTTTGTTCCTTGCCGTTCTGGTGGCCTTCGGGTGAATCGGGCCCTGGCTGCCAGCTCCTGCCATGGAGCAGGGTTAAACGGCTTTCTGTGCCTGAGGGTTGGAACAGACGCGGCAGCCGAGGAAAATCCCAGCGGCACGAAGCACTTGAGCGTCTCCGTAGCTGGGTGGCTGCTCCGTCGGGTCAGAGAACCCTTTCCCTCATTGATGAATCTGGTGCGGGCTATGTGTGCTCATACAGTTCCAGAGTTTCACTGCTCTGCAGCAAGGGTAGCAGATAATGTTTGTACGTGAAGAGACGGATTTGATGTATTGTTAGCTCCAAAAGTTAGAAGCTACTTAGCAGCTCGGGTGGGAGGCCTGGTAACAGTAAGACGTTTTTTGTTTTTGTGTTTTTTTTTTAAGATATTTGTCTTAAGAGCGTAAAAGTAGGATGTATTATGTATTATATGTATATTTTGCACATATTTATATAAATTGGATTATTTTATTTTTTAAAGTAAAGCTTGATATAAATTGTCAAAGGAAAATATATCATGCCAGAGCCAACAACCTGAGAAGCGAGGCTGTTTCCGCACCATCTCCCCAGGTCCAACCAGTAGTGAGGCTGAAGATTTATTCCGACAGGCACGCGCACACGCTCCGTGCACATGTGTAGATATGTAGATACACCGACAGCCACACAGATTGCAGACAGATACTCAGAGTACCCAAATGAACACAGACTGCACCAATGGCTTCATCCTGCTTCCCAAACTGGATGGACAGTATAGAAGCTTACTAGTGAGTTTATATATATATTTTTATATATACATATATATATGTACAAGATGGATCCCTCCAGCAGCTGGGCTCAGTCATGTAAGCACATCAAGATCTCTTGAAGTATAATTTGGATATTGGTGATGTCTGTCCATTACATCATCCTAACTGATTTTACTGTCTTTTGTGGGAAGCATTGTAACTTACCCGGCAATGCTGTCATCCTGTTGCCGAATTACCAGAGAAAGCAATGGTTAGGCTTAAACTCAAGCAAATAGATTTCGTTGTCTGAAATATAAAGATCAAAAGTTAAACCAGAGTTCTTTTGGACAAAGAACTAATAATGATTAAGAGCTACCTTTTTTCTCTTTTACCTTCAGTTGATTGTAAGACTACATGGTGTGATTGATTAAAATCAATAATTTAGAAACTGTCAAAACAATACATTACAGAAAGGATGAGTGTCAGCATGACAACGTGATACAAGTGATCCTGACTATAACATTTAAAGCTTTTAGAGGGTAACACCTTTCAACTTTTTTTCCCATCTTCCAAAAAATCTCCACATTGCAAGCAAATGACTTGGTATCAGGTTTTCAGCTATAGAGAGTGCAGCCAAAATCATTTCAAGAGTTTAGGGACAGGAAATAAGAAGGGAAAAGGTGCAAATATCAGGAAAGGGTGGAGTAGACACAAATACATGAAGAAGTACCGATTAATGCTTTTTTTCTGTATATTAAAAAAAAAGAGTTTACTAGGCATTTCTTTGGCTAGATAATAACCTTTCACCATGACCTTAATGATACATGTTATATCGCTTTTTCAAGGAATAAAGAATACTTCAGTTTACAGCATACACAAACCCTGAAAAGTATCTTAATGAATATTAATATGTTACATTTTAGTTGTTTAACTTTTGAGTGTATGTTCCTTATATCGTTTGGTAGTTTATTGTTATCGCTCTTCGCTCATTTGTATGACTATAAAGCCAAGTTCTCTAACCACGTGTTGAAGACCCCTTGTAATTCATGCTGAAAAGTCCCAAATTAAAATATGATCTTTGCTCTAAGAATTCCATTTTGAAGACAACTGGAAGAAGGGAATACAAGGAAATAGTAAAGCATCATACTACCTAACACCGATGCAGGGTACCAGATTGTAAAGTTTTGGTAGCCACCACAGCAATGTGAAGCAAAGAGTGGTTGAGGCAAGGGAGAATGAAAGAGCTCAGCGAGTGTAAGGGGCAGTGTGAAAGAAAAGCAAAAACCGTACATCTGAAAATGTGAGAAATAAGCGATGTTTGTTTGAAGGTGGGAACTTGATACCTCTGTTCATGAGACACATGGAAAGAGGTAGGACTGTCTGAGGGGCTAGAGAGGGAAGATGTAAAAAGATGCCTGAAATGGTGTAAACAACAATTTCACAGTTACATTTGCAGCAGTAGTCTAAAAGGTTGTGAGCAGAGAAAAACAGCCAAGGTGGAAGAAAATGTTACTTGTAAAATGATGTGGTGAAGCATCAGGTGAGAGTTGAAGTTCTCTGAATGGATATGAAGTGCCGGATCTTGGAAATGTTACATAGGAAGAATCTGGAAATTTTGCCAGGGGTTCAAATTATATGTTTGTGGAAGGTCAAAAAAGGAGGGCCTGGAAGCCAATGGGCAATAGGAAAAAATAGAATTGAAGCAATTGTTAGATATCCCTGAGGAGATTTGACAAAGACAGGTTAAGATTCAGTTCAAATATGTAAATTGGAGGGACGACCATGTGAGTCACATGAAAATGCCTTTGTAGGTGAGAAATGGCCAAACAGAAGTTGTGTAGGAAAAAGAGTGGGAAAGCAAGGACAGGCACCTCTTAGAGCACCTAAAAAAAGCTGATGGTAGACAAGAAGATGACATAGATAATGAGAAAGCTGATCATAATTCCTCATGTAATTACTCTGTCTGGCTGAGGTTCTAGAAGGTGGTTTACAGATTAGAGGAGTATGAACATCAAGTACTAGCTTTTAGCCTTGGCTTGGAAAACATTCATTAGAAGGCTTTGCCAACCCTGTTTCCTTGAACAGATGGATCGCATGGGAGAACATCATGGGAACTGTCAAAGGGAAACTCCATGATGTGACTGTAAACACTGCGTTTGGTGAGTTTAAGGAGGTTATTTGAATTTTTGGCCTTTGTCTTAGATCTTTGTCTTAGGATAAACCAAAGGGGAGCAGAGTGAGTCATTACAGAGAAGTGTAAAGAAAGGAAACTAATGGCAAAAAATGGAAAGAGGGAATAATCTTACAAGGGACAACAGAGGCCTTAAGTCTTCGAAGGAGGGAAAGGGCTTTCTTGAAATAACAAAAGAATGGGAACAGGGAGCACTTTAAGCAGGGCTAGCTGTCTAGGCACCAAGCCGTGGGTTAAAAGCCCCGGTAAGCGTCTCTGAACTGCACTGCACTACAGAGACAACCAAGACAGTTTAGAACTCGCCTGTGTCTGTCTGTCTGGGTGCCGCGTTGTCAATGTGGGCAGGTGCTGCATTAACTAGGATGAGACTTTCTGCTTTCTCTTTGTGGAAGAAGGCCTTACCTAAATATGCAAAACAAATATGCAGCTTCAAAATATTACATCGTGAATTTCGGTGAAATTAAGACCAAATTCAGGCTTTCCCAAATATAAAGTTGATATATCATCTAGTTTATATGGGGAAAATAATAGTAGCTGTGCTTGTCTGAGGCAGCCTTATAGGTAAGGCTGAGAATACCTCAGTGTTTAACAGCCAAGATTTCAAACTAGTGTCTCAAAACAAAATAGGTCTGAACAGCTTTCACAAAAAGAGAGTAAACAGACAGTATATTCTCCACTTTTATAATGGAATAGAACATTACAATAAAAATATATGGTGGCACAAAACCTGTTGCCTTTAGTAGTCTGAGATGTACCTTTCTTAACTTCATACTTTCTTCTTTTTAAAGAGAAAACTAGTAATTTTCCTAATAAGGCATTCTAGAGCAGTGTTGCTTTGTATAATGCTAGTCTTATTCTAGTTTTCCTTCATTTGCTTTTAATAATACTTATAAAATAATTTAGTCTGCAGGTGTAACCAAATCTGAGCCTTCAGGCTATTCCAATCACACAGTCAGTATGTAATTATTATAGAGAGGCAAGTTATTGTTATACATGATCATAGTTGGAAGAGAAGATAATTGAATTGAAACAAAATAAGAGTTCACAGAAAACTCATATTTCTCAGTACTTTTGCGATTTTGATCACGTTTCACTTCAGTGTTTTACGATATTTTTTTATTATTCACTTAGTTTCTGACTATTAAATTTACTGACCGCCTATCTTAGTTTGAGACAAAATTTCTTTCCCTCTGTGCTAACCTACTGAAATAGTTATGCGTAATAATGACTGAAAGTTAGTAATCACTGAAAGTCCTTGTTGTGTTATGACTATTTTTTGCTTTTTTCATGTAGTTCTAGGGCAATTTTTAGGGAATAACTGTCCTCATTTATGATGAGTAACTTTCATGCTAGCAGTAACATATTAAAATAAAAACAAAGGTGGTAAGTAAAGTACTTATAAGGCAGGTATCTGAGAATTCAAGTTATCCGTATGATTTTGGTTAGTTGCTTTTGCTTGTAAGTTGTATATCTTTTGAGTGTAAAACACCTGAAGAAGTGCCTTAGAGATGCTAGATTGCATACCCCTAGCTATGAAAAGTACAGAACAGTGGAAGGAAGAATGCTCTTTTGTGGTACAGGGTCTGGATTGAGACAAAAGCAGGTTAATTCTAAAATAATGACAGGTTCCCCAGAAGATACCAGTAGAAGTCCTGTCGTGTCCATCTTCTCATGCCTCTTTGCCATCTCTTGCTAGAAGGAAGAAATAATTTAGTCCTTTTTCTGCCATCCCTGCTTCTGCTAATAGTTTTATCCCAAACAAAAGATAAAGAAGGGTGAGGAAATGAAGATGACAGGCATAAAGTAAAGGAGAGCCAAAAAAGCTCCGCGTTAGCATGTTCAGCTAAATATTTCCAGTTCCAGAAACATTTTTCTACCTTTCCTATTTGCAGTATCAGCCCTTTTTGTGCTGCTGATTTTTAGTAGAAAGTATATTAAGGGATAGAATTAGTGAAAACATTTTTAGATGTGACATACAGGTGAAAGATCAGAATGATTTTTTTTTTTTTTTTTTAAAGGAAGGTTGTGACTCTCAAAGCTATTGGTGCCACTTCAAATGGCAACTAAAGAAGATCCATGTTGATATAGCTCTCCTGGGTTTCCAAAAGACTTTTGGTAAAGTCCCTCATGACAGGCTCTGAAGAAGCTGTGCAGCCTTGTGATGAAGTAGGAGGTCCTTGCGTAGACAAAAATAATGGTTAAGGATGAAAAGGAGCTAACAATTGCTGGTCAGTGTTCACAGCGGTGTAAGGTTAGCTCCGGGGACCTGTGCAGTGCAGCGTATGCATTGAAAGAGAGGTCATTAGCGGTGGGATTTCCTGATGACACTAAGTTGCTTAGAATAGTGAAGGTAAGGATCAACTAAAAAAATGCAGAAGGCCTTTGAGGCATCAGAAAAAGGCAAACCAAACTTCGCGTGTAAAATGATGAACATGAGCTGAGTAAAACCAGAAGCAATCTGAAGAAAAAAAATATAGGAAGTATGAAAAAGGTATATCATATCATGGGTGACAAGGAACAGATGTGGATAAAGTTGATTTGGGTGGGAGTTTGGAGGTGTTTTTTTCCCTTTGGTCCTTCCACTGCCAGTAAAGATGGTCAGATGCTGCTGGCAGGTGTCAGGTTCAGAAGGAACAAAAGGCAGTGGTAGTTCCTACAAGGCACGGACGGATGTGGACATTCTTGCAGCAAGACGTTGTAAATGTGAAATGTTTGCTCAGGTCGAGAATTTCATGGAAAAGAAATCCATCAGGAAATATTAAACACAAAATGTCCCAAGAAGTTTCAAAATCACAAACTATTGGAGACTGCGAGAGCATCCAGGGGAATATTTATTCTTCCTTTGCCCTCCTGCTAATCAGGAAATCTAGAACTGGGAACAGTTCAAAGAAGATGTGAGAGGAAAAGTTTCCTTGAAATGGAAGAGTTATCACAGGTGGTGCTCCAGTGCTTATGAAATGACTGCTGGGGGGAGGTTGGGGAGGGGGAGGCAGATGGACTGACGCTGTTGTCCTAAAAGTGAAATTAAAAAACTCAGACTCATTATTTTTGATCTGAAGCTATCTGCCTTAATTATTTACCTACCCAGCCTGCAGTAACAGCTATATGAGTTAGTAGTAACCTAATTTTGTCATTAAGCAGGTGTATCCAGTGTGGTTTTTCTTCTGTTGAATTTTTTTCTGTTTGCGAATCTTCAAGGCATCCAGAAGTAAAATGCAAAACAGATAGACAACAATTAGGTATACTTAGAAAAATACCAGGAAAACGATTTTTGGAATAATTGTCTGTTTGCAGTGCAAAGTCAGCAGTTTTTGCAAACTTTTAAAATAAGATTGTAAAACATGAAACAGAAAAGCTTACTTCAGCTTTAAAGAAAGACATAAGCAGTTTTAAACTGTACTTTTTCCCCAGGGAGAGTTTGAAAACATTTCTGACGAATTAAAGTATAATAAAAGTATTTGCTGGATGCTAACATGTTTTTCTAAATAATTTCTTCATTTCTAGAATGCTTAATGGTAGATCTCAGGGGTGTCAGGTTAAGGCAGTCTGTTTCCATGTTGAAAGTATGTGCTGTATTCATTTTTTAGTGGGTTTTTTAGGTAAGAGATTTTTTTCTCTTTCCTCCAAATTTTTGAGAAATCAGAAGACTGCTTGTACATTATTATAGTGTACGCAAGCAGTGTTCACGTCAGTAAAAACTTATTCAGGCACTCTGGAAGAGGAAACACAATCTGCTTTGAGAGAAATCTCCTTCCAGTTAGTTCTGAAAGAAATGCAAGTCCTCAAGTCAAAAATTTTTCAAGTTCACCCAGGGAGCAACCAGTCAGTCTCCTAAATCGAAGGCTACTTCCTTCCCCCACAAAACCATCTCAGAAGTGGGAGGAGGACGAAGAAGTCTTTTCATATGTTTTGGTTTGTATTTGTCTGAGCATTCTTATTCAGCTGAAGATAATCCATGCTCCTACCCTATCCTGATGGGACAATAGAGGGAGTTTATGAGAGTAATGTCCATGAAATTGTTTGTTTTTAAGAGAGGAGTGAGGAATAGGTCGTGGCTTTCAAACAGCGCCAAAAGCGCCAGCCCAAAGCCCCTGAGCTTCCGTTGGAATAACCAACGGCTGCCCCGTCGGCTGCGAGCTGCACCTGCAGAAAGCTCAGGCACGAGGCGAGTCAAGAAGGTGGCGGACTCTGCCATGAAGTTGTGGAGCTGAAAGAGAAATATCATCTGGTGAAACATTTCCTGAAAAAGAAATGGTTCAAAGTCCAAAACGAATTTCTGGGAAACAGCTTTGAGTGAGTGAAATCGTCACCAGTATAAATGGCAGCAGTTCGGCCTTTCTCCTCCAATTAGAGATGAGACTCCATTCAAGTTAACCTTGTAAACTTGAAGGGCTGTTGGTTATAAAATGAATGGTTATGTTTTCTCCATTTTTTTAGAACTGAAACCGTGATAGATGTTACCATTTTAAACTAGAAAGTAGCTTTAGTCCAAGAGAAAAAATGTCTTTTAAAGGAATGCAAATCCCTTATAAAATGCTTGAAAGTTATTTTTAAATTTTTTTCTAGAGTTTTCTAGCTCCACTGCGTTACAGAATGATGACCTTTTGGTACCTATAACTTTTTTCCGCAGTTGAAAACATTCCTGTATGCATCGTGACTGTCTTGATTGTAACACGATGTAGGTCACAGGAGAACCCGTGACGTACAACAGCCATTCCTACTCCATTTGGGTAACAAAGCAATAGCTCTCACCCCTAAACAAAAAAAAATATGTAGAATAGAAATAAAAAAAGGAAGTAAAGGGAATGGTCCTTTCAAACCTTAAATACGTGAAACCATGCAAGTGTGTTAGGAGCACGTGTGAAATAAACCTTGGGAATGCAGATTAGTGAGAGCACCCAGAGCCAGGGTCATGGCAGAGCTTGGCGCCCGTCTGGCACCTCTGCGCTGCCGAGCCTGCTCAGCGTTTCCCACAGCTCCGGCACTTCGTCTCTGCCTGCCTGCCCTTGCTCACGTGGACACCGGTTTTCATCGTGCTTTCGTGGGAAATGCACCCGAATAGACAGTACAACACAATGTAAATTACAATTTGTTAATCAGAAAATTATAAATTATATTCATTTTAAAATGGACAAAAAGGCTTTCTAATTATTTCCCTACTTTAAAAATTTAATACGTATAATAGTACACAGAACTCGTTTGTCTGACAGATTATGCTTTTGCAGTTGCAGCAAAATAATCCAATTAAGACTTGGATGTTATTTTTTTTCCTCACTTTCCAAGTTAGCCTACCACAATAATAATCTATGTGCATACCGATTTGAGTTACTGATACAGTTACAAATATAATTTTGATTGCAAATGATGTATTGTTTGGTGTACATGTTGATAGCTTCCCAATGCACTGCATGCTTAGGACTTATGAAGCATTTAATATGTTCTTTTGTTGACATTTCTAAGTCCTCAGTTTCCCAGTGACATGTTAGGGATGTGGTTTATCTATTTGCCTATATATATATAAAAAACGCAATAGTATATCCTTAAAAATGAAACATAGCCTAATTTCAGAATTCTTTTTTCCCCTCTTTCTATGAAAAATGGATAGCTTCATCGTGTCTTACTGAATTGCTTGGATTTGGTTGGGTCTTCAGAGAAGTAACAGGAGGATGTGCGAGTGAAAAGGCAAGACAGAAATTTAAGTGAAATTTGTTACTTTGAAGTCTAAATGAGAACCCTCGTTAATGTTTCTTTCCAATCCTAATTTCGCGCTCCGTAGTGAGGCATGAGGGGTCTTGGAACATGTGGAAAGCTTGAGCTTAATTGTTCGGATTCTATTCAGCCGTTCCAGCTCCTCACAGTATTTGCGCCGTTTAGCCTTTGCGTGCATTGGGCAATATATTGGGGCTTTCCCGTTCCAGTCCCATTGGCGGGTGTTTGGCTGCAGACCAGAGCTGAGGGCACACAGTGTGGAGCTGTCAGCAGGCTGCCTGTGCTCACTGCAAGTGCTGTGTTGCTGCAGCTGACGGCATGCGTGCGCGAACGCCTTGGAACCGCCTGTTCCCAGCAAATCTCCTAGGGACGAAAGTAATGGATCTCATATTGTATTGATTGTAGCCAATAAGTGCCTAAATGATTTGATGTGAGGCAGAAGGGATTATGAAGGGGAGAGGGAAGAGGCAGCTTGAAAGAAATATGCGGTTTAATTACAGGATGAATTTCGCCAATCTACCTCCCCCTAGGAATTTAACAAATAGGCCTAAGTGCACTTAGCTGTTCTTGACATCTGTTGAAATGATATCTGCCCATGAGGAGGGAATCCTGGGAATTGGTCGAGGGGTATTGTCAAGATCGGCGAGCCCCAGGAAACTGCTTTTCTGCCTGCAAAATTAGACAAAAGAAAAGCCTGTATTAGCAGTTTTGGGTGAACCTGTAACGATTGTGATTTCCAGAATAGAATTCTGCGTTCTGATTTAACAACGCTGGCTCTGTCTTTAGAAAGATGTGAAGTAAATGTTAAAAATGGTGTTGCAACAAAAAGAGTGAAATATTAATTGAAGCTGGAATCAAAACCTGTTCATGGTGCTGCTGTTGGTGGAAACTTGATATATGCCTTTCAAGAGAAACATCCAGGTTTACACCTTTTTTTTTATGATGTGTTATGTATGATATCTTATGATACTCAGAGTCTCTTAGGTAAACAATGGAGATGGCATAAAACCCAGGGAGCACAAAAGCTGGAGCTTCAGCTTAAATTCTGTAGGAAGACAAGCATGGTGAAGACTGATGTTGTGTATTTGCTCATTTTGATTACATCTATAATTCAGAAGGAAGTATAGATTACTTAATGCTTTCTACTGCATTTTATAGCGTTTAGACTACAGCTCTACAAAAGCAAACTTGGCAATACCTTTAAAGCCCTAAGAGACAGAAGTTTCTCTGCAGTATTTGAAAGCTGTGTTTTCCCATGCTTGGAGCATTTAAGTATTACCTCATAAATTGCTTGTAAGTCATTTCCTTTGAAAAAGTGAGAAATGTTTATTTCGGGAGGTAGAAACAGAAGGTGAGACGGTGTCTCCTATGCTCTGAGCTGCCCGCCTGTCGCTGCCCGCCAGTGCACGTGGACTGGGCATTGGGCCTACGCAAGGACAAAAAAGCCACAAGATTAGGCTGGGGGGGGGGGTGTTTCTTTTCTATGTAATGCTACTTCTTCTGCCTGCAGTATTCTTTACCTATGATTTCCATAGACAATTTGAAAGCAAAAATATAGGATTAATTTATTCTACTGTAAAAGACAAATTAGGATTTATGGCAATAGGAAATGTTTATTGCTAGTTTAGTTTACAAATACAGTGATTGAAGGCAATTTCAGTTTGTGTAACTGTGCAATGTTTTCTTGGAAATGACTGTTGGAATTCACGTCCATCTAAATTCCTGATCCGCTCCGCTGTCTCGCTGATTTCTCAAAGACTGCTATGATCTTCAATGGGCAAGCACATGACAAAAAGCATAAATCACAGCAAAGCTGAAAAAATTAGTATTTTGGGGTTTTCCTGCTATATTCCTGAAAACATACTTATAAATACATTTACGTAAGTGACACACAAAAATACAGGGAGGGAGAAAGTCACCCGCTTTAGCATTCACACTCTGTTTTCGAAGACCACCTTAAACGCAGTGATTCGCACCTCTGGATTGCAGAGAGGGCCTGGTCTCTCATCCTTCACACTGAGATTTTTCATGAAGTGTAGCTGCTCTCTGGAAGTTTACCTAAAGAGATCTGTGCGCTCTCAACAGGCCTGTGTAGCCATAGTTTCTTGCAAAAGGAATTAGTTAAGACAACCAGACAATTCTGTTTGAAAGACTATAATAGGCCAAACCAGTGTCAAACCCAAAAAGTTTTAGTGTAAATTTTGTCCAGCGTCAACTAAGTTGTTTGGTTGACTATACAGAAAAAAGAAAGCAGCTGATTCCCTCTGTAAGATATGAAAAACAAAGGATAAGAAACTTGGAGAAAGCACCCTAATTTTAAAAGGTAGCTTTTTTTATATAGCAGAGATGTTTTTCGCTATCAATGGACTTTTAGTTAACATGAAAATTTTCATTTTTAATCTTGTAATTGCAAAATTTGGGATTGCTCTCCAATGTCCTGTGAAATATAATGTAATGTAAATTGAAAGCCAAGATATCTGAGATGCAAAATTCTACTTTACAAACACATAATCATTAGTATTTGATCATTAGGAATGTATTTATTTGGTATCTTATTTCTTGATTTCCTGAAACTGAAAAGTAGAACAACTTTCTGTGTATAGTGCAAATCTGCTGGTAACAGGATTAAATGAAATGTTAATTTGTTTCCCTTTGCAGCTATAAATACTGTAGTCTCTTTAATGGAAATAAAATAGCATTTTTCTTTCTCCATAAGCACCCAATCTATTAAATTGTAATATATATATATAATTATCAGGGTTTTTTCCACTGGTACGTGAATATGAGCTACCTCCCATAGTGTGTCATCTTAAAGCAACTTCAAAACAACCGTGATGTAATATATGCTCATCTAGGCTAAAACTTTTTCATTCAAATCTTGCACCCATACTTAGGCATCTAAATATAATGGCCTGATTTTTGGAAGATGCGAGCCCATTTAGGTGCAGCGACTTGCTAAGATTTGCTATGGTCTGCGGTTCTGAAAAGCAGGCCGTATATGTAGGTAGCCTAAATATAAATTCATGAACTAATTTAAGACTTAAATAGACTTTAAATTGTTGGTCACATTTCTCAGTTCATGTTACTCTTAAAGGAGAAAACCAGTGATTCCTGGCAGGGATCCTTGTCTGACTGGCGCTGATGACAAAGAACCCATGCTTCAGTGGGAGCGGGTTGCTCCTTGGGTTTAAAAGTATTTTTGTAAGCTATATAACCGTTCAATGTTGTATTATGTTATTCCAGTTTAAGGCACAAGCTCTATCTTTTATATTCCAAATTTACTAGAAACATAATGGAAATTTGTTTAGGTAGAGCACTTCCAGTGGAATGGAATCATGTATGCATGTTCTAAAACGTCTGCTGTCTTCAAAGCCATTAAGTTGAAGGAAACACGTTAGGTGCTTTGAATAAAACACACGTAATATTTAGCAGGGCATTTACGACTGTCAAATAGTGTGTTTCTTTTGTTGGTGTTATTTTCAGGGCTTATCAGCAACCTGTTTCAGGGGTTGTTTTGCTTTTCTAATTGGAAGACATTTTAATGATTTCAGTTATCAGTGTTCTTTATTTGTAGATGTAGATTCCTCAAGACAAAAAAAAAGTATTTAAAAATGTGGTATCACTGTCTCAAAATCACAGTGTAACTGTCATTGCTAATACCTTATCATTGACACCAGTACTGGCATTGGCAACTAGAGGAGATGCAGTGATGAAAAAAAGCAATTATTCTTCAGTTAACGAGGGCATTCTGTGTAATGTGCAGACCAGTCCAGAAAGTCCAAACGCTATGCAGAATGTATTAATTATAATTCCTTATCCTTTGTCCAAGTTTTAGTTAGTTCATTTTCTTGTATTTAAATTTGGCATCTTTTGTTAATTGAGGCTTCGCATAATGTACACCAGGCTGGGCTGTAGATGAACGAAAATGGAACTATAATAGTGTACTAGCACTAACACTGCTCCTTTCAAGTTTTGGGCTTTAGTTTTTTGGGTTTTTTGGGGTTTTGGTGGGTTTTTTTAAACACGTAGAAATTATTTTTTGGTGGACACTAAACAAAAAACTCAGGCATGGCTCTGGGTATGTTCTGTAGTACCCAGAGAAAAGACATTTATTTAACAAAAATTCAGAAGTTCTACAGCATTATACATCTGTGTTTTATTAGAAAATGACAGTAACTCAATATTATTCTCTGTAAAGAAAAAATTCAAATGTGGATAATTATGGTAACCGAAGAACGGTATTAAGCAAGTATCGTGGCTCACTATTTCTCCCATTGTCGCATCATTTCATTCCGCCTCCCATTGTGCAGAGAGATTTTCCTGCAAACTTCTCTACCCTATGGAAGAAGAGGAAGTTTTCAAAAATTATTAGTAGTATAATAGTGTTAGCAAAATACTAACAATCAAGTTATTAACATATTTCTACAGTTCATGAACATGCCAGCATGTCTAAGGACGGAATAAAAATAGCTGTGGTCCTACGAAATCTCTGCAATTCCGTGGAAACTCAGTATTTCAAAGTGCAAAAGTCACCTCTCAGACTGGTTGTTACTGAGCCAACCAACAGGGTGATTTAAAAAAAAAAAAAAAAAAAAAATCTTTCCAATGATGATTTTAGTGACTTTCTTGCTCTCTCTTTTTTTTTTTTCTTCGTGTCACATGAGTAATATATAAACACTTTGTGCTTTAAGCAGCAAGGTGGGAGCAGAAGTATCTAAAAAAAACCCCCAGAAAACCTGTAGCCAGAATGACAAATCCTTAGGCAGAGCTATAAAACATACAGCTCAGTAGCACAGAGCCATAAGAATATATTGACTGTGGCCCAAACTCATCAGAAGATTGATCAATCCAGCTGACTTGCATTAATTGTGAAATAGAAAGAACGATGCGATCGATGATAGGCTTGAAAGTGCAGCGGTAATGATGCCACGTCTAGCTAATCCAATAATGGAGGCCCTGATGTATAGCATATTGGAATTCCACTCTTCGGGCCCTGTCACAATAAAGCATATCCTGCAATTATGGGGAAAAATGGAGCAGGCAGCAGTTGAGCTGGCCTAATCGGCCAGCGCCACAGTAGTTTTCCTGATTAAACACTGCATTAAGTGGCACTCAAACACTGCAACTTGTCTGCATTACGAAAGATAATCCTTAAATTAATGTGAAACTTTGTCTTTTAATCAAAGCAAACTATGAATATTAAGATGTGTGCAAGATATCTAGTTAACTGTGGACATTTTAACAATTTATAAACTGGACTCTCGCTGTTGGCCATGAGGAGAAAGGACCGTATGCCGAATTCAGAGCCACCAGTTTCCCCTGCTGAAAAGCAATTAGACTTTACATAGGCTTAAAGACCTGATGGGAAAAGTAATATACTTGACGGACCTTTAGAGAATTCAAATTTAGTTAACTGCTGTAAATGTTTGCCTGTGATCACTGATTTTAGTCTGCTCAGTGTTCTGGGTTGATTGGGGGAAGAAACAGCTTTTTAGCAAATACTGAGGTAAGTACGGCCAGACCTGCAGCTGAAGCTAGGAACCAGTGGTCATCCACCCACTGGAAACACAAGCAACCAAAATGCTGTGCAAAATATGGCATTTGTCACATCAGTAGGAAAGACTGAAAGACTTTTAGTTCCTTATTGATTTTCCTACTACTACTTTATTAATGCTACTTCATTTTTATTATTAAGTTTACATATATGAGCCTATCCATTGTCATTGTGACCTGACTTTGACGTTGGCTTGACCTTCTGTTTGAGGGCACAGCTTCGTGTGGAGGACGCTACAAGCCTGTGCTGACCACGCAGAGGCACCTCAGCGGTTCCTGCATAAGGAACATGTGCTCTTCAGTCCTGCCCTCTCCCTGGGGCCGAAGGGTCTGGGGAGACTGGTTCTTCCTGCTCTGGTTGGAAGGGAACATTCGGAGGAACTCTGGAGCCGTGACTGTTTATTTCACCTTATCCCTTGTCAACAGTGTTCTTCAATTACTTTTTGTTTGGGGGGAAGATAAATGACTGGTCTCAGAGTTGCTTGATGTTTAGGGAGTGCAAGGGCTGTTGTTTATGTGTGGGTTTGAGTAACTACGGAAAGGGAAATGGATGGCTGCCTAACCACTGAGGAAGCACCTAAACCGATCTGTAGATCATTCTGCTCTGCCTTCTGGAAATCACTGACTGCTTTAACTCCAGTATGGAGTGGGTGTTCTTGTGTTTCAGCTATATAAATTTACTACTTTTCGGATACAAATGTTTGTGTATAAATGGGACTGAGGTTTTGACACTACATAGTTCTTGAGACTCTTCAGTAGAACCTGGCACCATTTCTACGTGCCCATGTAGAGGTTTTGTCATGAAGAAAAGAACTTTGCTACTCTTGCTGTGCTTTTTTTCTTTAAGGAAGTTGCTAAGACAGAAAAGCTTGGGGATGATTATTTAAGCAAATAGCAAGCAAACAAAACGATTTGCATTCCTGTGCGTTAAAATATCCTGGTTCCAGCTCCTGTGAGAGATCAGGAGCTCTGCACATCTTGCTGAAGCGTCTTTGATCCCGGAGCAGCCAGCTCCACGAGCAGGATGGGCACGTGTGAGCAGTAATTGTCCAGCCATCTCCGGTTAATGCCCTAGCGCAGAGAAGCCAACACTTTAAGCCTTCAGCTCACATCTTCTGTTTCCTTGTCAATGCAGTGTAATTTGCTCAGCATTGTCGGGAAAGTTGCACAGGGCTTTTCTTCTCCTCTAAAGTTGATTACACCTGTGGGGAATAAAAATGACAAAAGAAACACGATTCCTCACATGGTTACAATGGGAATACAGGGATGAAATTGAGGAGATAATTTGTCCTAAAGCTTCTAAATATTTCAAAGTGTTGTTTTCAATATAAAAATGTAATTAAAAAACTAGATTAATCAATTCTGAAATTGGTTTCAGGCTGCTTAAGTGAGCTGACAGCAAAGATGGTATTTTTGTTTCTCTGTAAGAAGAAAATAGATTTAATGTTCTTCAGGTTTTTTCCTTTAAAAATACTGCAGTGTAACCAAAAAAATAAGAGAAGATGACCAAGTTGTAAATGTAATACTACCATACTAGATTTTAGTAGCATCTGTTTCTGTGAGAGATGCATGCTACGGTTTGCATTTTCTAAATGTATTTTTGGTTGGATGAAGTGCTAACAGTTAGCTTTACGCCTCCCATCATAAAAGTAATGACAAAAGAAAAGGAGAATTCAAACTGTGTGTTGGTAAATAATTGCTGTGGAACAAACCCTTCCCTTCCCTGAGTCTTTGTTCAGTTCTTTTTGCCACTAGAGAATAATTTTAATACGTGAAAACTATATTCAAGCTATGTTCCCACAGTAAATGTGATCTACTAGACCTTATTTATTTCCAGGACAACTAATTTCAAGCCAGCCTATGTTAAAGAAAGTACTGAGCAGCGTGGTTTAAAATTGCTGGAAAGCTGTACATGCAATATTAGAATAGAAATCTTGGGTGTCTTCTCAAGGTTTGAGTAATCCCAGTAGACTTGCAAGCTTCTGTGAATAATTCTGTAAAGTTTAAGTGAAGGAGCTGAGATATTTTCCCCCCTCTCTTTTAGATTACTGCAGTTATTTGAGGCAAAAACTCAAAATACCTCAACATTAAGGGAAATGAAGACTCTGTTAAGACTGAAGTAGCAATACATAGCCTAAAGGCACCAACCTAAACCAACAAACTGACTACAGCAATGCTTTTTTTGATGTATTTTCTCTGTCAAAGAATTTACTAGATGCCACCAGTCATGTGTGACAGCACCACCTTATCTTCATAACAGAATAACTTCTGTCAATGCGTAACTCTGATGTTGGTAGTTTCATGTAATTAAATAGGTGTGTATATCTTTGTAGACCATTCCTTAATAATGGGATGGTTGCATTTGTGCTACCTCGGTTTGAAGTATCCTAAAGACTGCGTTATTTTTGCTTTGTGTTTTTTTTTAAATTTTCACTTACAGCTAAAACTCGGTGCATAGCAAATAGGACTGGGGAGGTGAAGTAGCTACTTGGAACCTGCTCCTTCCATGGGAATTTGGTGGTTCTGTGGAGCTGCACTGAAGAGATATCGTTGCTTCTGCTTGCTGTGCACAGTATCGTTACCTTTGGTCATTTCTGTGTTGTGCTCTTCAAATAAGACTTGTAACACAGATGGTGACACCAGACGGTCTTACAGACTTGCAAGTACTTGAAAAGGAGGTGTTAATATTTTTCCCCAGGAAAAGAGAGAGGAATTTTACCCTCCCCCAAAGTATTGTTTCATCTGTAATTAGCAGAGGCAAGATCATCCAAATACAGAAATCGGTGAGCTAATTGAGTTAGTCTAGCAATGAGGGACTCTACTGGGACCAATTAACATGATCTGGATATTAAAGGGAAAGCAGAATATTTCCTCTTTTTTTTTCCCCTCCTATGATTTGCCACATTTGTCTCTTAAATACAGACTCTTGAAAGTAAGAAAGGGGTTTTTTAAAATTTCCAGAGCAATAAAAGTCATCAAAATGATCTTCAGTTCTGCTGACAACCTGCTTGTTTCTTTTACAGCCTAGTCCAAGTGACATGTACAGCTGGGTACCGTTGAGACGGATTGTTTACTGGTGGTCCAACTTTCTGACTATTTAACAGCAGAATTGCTCTCATGCTGAAACTTCGGCTCTGATTCTTTATCTCAGTACATTGTGTTATGTATTTATGTACTATTTACTCCTATGGTGGGATGTCCTTGGAACCGGATATAGGTCGTTAAGGTATCTTTTTTCACTGGTATTGTATGTCATAATACTGTGTTACAACATACGTGGGACTATATTTTCCTGGTGGTCACAGGGGATAAACTTTCAGCTTTTTGAAATTTGTACAGTAAACTCTGGGAAGTCATGTCAGATTGTCAGCAATAAAGCATGAATATTTTCAATGCTCTGTATTCTTTTTTCCACATAACTGAAGACATGCATGTGGCATTTCTCAAATGACCTAGATGCGGGCTTCCAAAGCATGTGAGTGAGCTAGCATGTGAGCCCATAGATTTCGTTCACTGGTGTGCATCAGCAGTGATGATTACTCTAAATGTACTGAGGATAGGATGGACTGCTTTGGAATGTGCAAGTTGAGAGTGGTCAGTAAGGGAGAAGAGACGAACCTTCAAGCACCTAGTACTAGGCTTCAAACCAGTCCAGCTCCACGAGAATGCAGTATTTTCCATTCCATGGAAAATCAGTTCAGTTCTTGTCAGAAGTGACGGGATGCTAACAGTTCCCTCAGGAAAATATTTACTGCTTTTAGGAAAATTTAATCCGTGTTATCCTGATCGAAGTTGTGGTTTTGTAGCTTAGTAAGAGCTGACTACCAAAACTAAATGGGAAGGGGAATTTCTAGCGTGTCTGGCAAAGCACTATTCATTTGTTCCTCATTGCCTCTAAAAAACAGAGAAAAAAGAGTTTTTGAAACTTGGTTCCTGGGCACTCCAAGGAGTGAAATGCAGTGAAAATGGACTGCAGTATTCTTTCTTATTTTTAGAAAATAATTTCAGACATTAGAGAGACACTTTATATAACCTAGTCATGCAGAATAGTGCTTTTCCTGTTCTGTGGGCCCCAGGCACTCCATGCTTCTGACGCTGCAACATGACATGTACAACAAGAATGTGTGAAATCTTTAAGAATTTTTTTTAATACATAGATAACTGGTGAACTTCTTTTCTTCTCAGAAAGAAGAGATTATAGATCTATTTCTTATCTAATCAGTTCAGAGCTATCAAATAATACCAAAAGTGACTCTCATCCTCCTTCCCCACTTTCCCTGACCCCTGTTGAAAGCCAGATTTGTCTGTTGGTCTGCTCATGGAGATGGGTATTTACATAATGATAGCAAAGCTACCTAAAATGCAGAACAACCCATTCTTTGGCTTGTTTCATGTTACGCTTAATCTATTTTCCACTATAATGCTTATGGACTTGGATTCCTACCCCCATTTTGCTTATGTTTTTGACTTGCTTTGAGAAAATTTTTTTCTTTCTTTTTTTTTTTTTTTTTAAATTTTTTCCTAAAGACAGATGGTGGCAACACTGCTCTCTCTAAATAAAAAACAAAACAGCTGGTAAGGTGCAAGGTGAGACTAGATGAGCAGTGCGTGTCTGTTTCCAGTGCTGCAAGATCTCCCTTGGATTTTCAGAGGAGTTGGTACATTAACCAGACAGCTATCTCCCCGCTAACTGTAACAGTAAAAAAAAAAAAAAATTAAAAATCACAAATAAACTAAATTTATGGCATACTATAGATTAAGTACCTTTCCATCCTGGCTTGCATATTTAAATCCAGACTTGACTTAAGAAAAATTTATTACAGTCTAATAACTATAAAATACTAAAAGGAAATAAAATCAATGTTGGCTCAAATCTTAGAATGCAAACCACACACACGCTCTGTAAAATAGGGTAGAATACTGCTTACTCAGTAGATTCAGTTCTAGGAATCAAACAGAACTGCAAAAAACTGTAAAAAATTGCAGGATATAAAAAAAATCTGTTTAATAGATGTCTGCAAATTGTGGTTTTTCTGAGATCAAGGTAATTTTTATTTCCTTCGGTAAAAAGAATTCTTCCTATTGATACCTGTGATTTGGACAGATGAAAAGTGGTTGGTTGGTTGTTTTTTTTCCTTCCTTGCAGTGTTCTTAGTCACAAGTCTCCAGGCTGCTAAATGTGCACATATGAATTGCAGTGTTTCAGAAATCAAGGGAAAGGCTTTGGAAAAAGCCAAGACATCTCCATGATGTATTTTAAATCAGGCTTTATTTAATAAAGAGTGCTGTATAGTCATTTTAATGCGTTATTGAACCTTACTAGAATGCAAAGCGTATGCTGAGCAAGAAGTATGTTTCTGTTCCCAGTCTGCATCTGTAACCTGTCAGCCTTAGGCACAGTTGTGAGGGTTAGAGTCTAGAAGGAGGTTTCCCCTTTTTTACAAGAGGGATTTATCTTCACGAAGAACAAGACAGAGGTACATTGAGAGCTGAATCTGAGGGAGGGGGAAATCAATTTTATGGAAAATTCTGATGTTTCAAAACAGATTTTGTCTTGACTTTTTTATAACCCTTTAGAAAATGGACAGAGCTTTACCTTGTGGTTGCTCTGGAGCCACAGCACCTCTGTGACGTGGGGCTCCAGCTCTGGTGCAGTCTGTTGGCAATGATGCTCGGCAGCTGCCGGTGCTGGGAGCCTTGGCCAGGTGCCTGGACCGCATGGCAGGCTCGGCTACCTGAAAACCCACCACGTCAGCGGCCGGTAACGGAACGAGCTTACAGAGCACTGCCACGGCATCATGAAGTTGAACGCTCTCTGCAGAACTTTCCATTCTTGCTGACCTGGCAAATCTGATGAACAAATGTCTTGATCACCCTGTTCATAACCAGCTCTAGGTATGCAACAATACCTTTTGTCTGGTCACTTAAACAAGATTTTTGCTGTCTCCAAACCTTTGTGGATTTTGACCGAAGCCCTCGTATGTCACCTGTTTTCAGCTTTGTCTGTACTGGTTGGTGTTAGGAAGCAGCACGCTGCTTCCCTTCTGTGTTCTCCGCTTCCTGGATGTTTCTAGGCTTCCAGGACTATCCCAAGGTCTTCCTAAGCTTGAGAAATTCGGAGACCTTCACGTCATGCAGCAGATGCAAGGCAAAGGCTGTATTTTAACTAGAGGCGCTTAGTTCCTGCAAGCTTTACTTTTTGATGTAAGGATGGATGCTAGATACCAAACGTGCCGTAGTTTAGATTTATTTGCCCATGATCGACATTACAGTGTAATTGAGCCCGGGTAAGAATTCTTAAGCAAAACTATCTTTTTCACAATGGAAATTGATGATTATTTTTAGGTGCGTGTGCCTGTTTGAGGCATATTAGGAGTTTTTCTCCAAGTAATAAGAGACAGCCCTGTCTCAGCATATGCATAACAGAGGTGCAAAAGGCCTGAGTTCAAGTCTCCAGACACAATTAGAAATCAAAACAGTTGCTATGATATGCTGAAAAACTAGACAAGTAACCTAATGCAGAGAAGCATTCCCTGCCCTTTTAATTGCTGCTTATCCTGTCTCAGTAAGTGAGGTAATTGATGTTTTACTCTCAGAATTGATCTCGGTGTTTCAGGTAGTTAGCAGCCTAGAATGGCTTTTACATCATAACACTAAAAATCGATTCATCTCATAAACTAATCCTAGGCTTGAAAGTTTCTAAACCTGAAGTCTGCCTAGCTTAAAAATAATGAGTTTGTTTGGATCCTGATTCCACTGGACTAGGTGGTGATTAATCTGATTTAACCACACCAGACATCACGACACTGTTCCTGCTCTTCTAAACTCTCCCGTTCTGGTTTCCCCACAAGGGCCTGTGCATCAGAGCTTTGAGGAACCCCAGGTGATTTCTGTGCGATACTTTGTTTATTCCTGTCTAAGTGAAGGTAATTGTTCCCTGTCATGACAGTCTGGCTGAAAAGGGAGTGGTTTTTGGTTTGAACAACTTGACCTGACACCTCTTGGGTAACACGGATCCTCTTGCAGTTATGGGACTTAGCTTAGGGCTTTGGTTTTACTTTGCTTCTTGATGGTGTATGCAAATAGCAGTTCTGCAAGTAAAACGGAGGGGGGGGAAAGGGGAGGGGGGGGAATCTGCGGGCCAAAATTACTTTAAGTAATTTTACACATGTATCTCATTGCAAAATTTAGTAAAGTTCATTCTACAAAATCTGTTCAGGTGTAAAAGCAGCAAAGAATTGTTGCAAACACTGGAAATAAAGTGAATGAAAAACAGTGAATTAAATGACAACTTCCTTGAGGCTGCTGTGCTGTACTGAACAGGCAGGCTGCACCACCACACTGTCGGCATTACTCGCGTGCAAGAGGATGAAATGTACCATTTGAGTTGTGCACGCTAATTATTATATTGATCATGTACATTATTGCATGATGTTGAAATCTTTAATATAGCATTTTGATTTATACTGTGCTGCAATGGAAACATGTAGATACAGATACAGGCAAGAGAGAGGCTTCCCTCTCTCTCTCATATATAAAGCTATAGAAAGATAAATTTATAAAAGAAAACTTGTAGATGGAACTCTTTGTCCTTGGTGACTTTCAATCTGGGTTAAGATATGGCAGAAAAGTGAAGATGTGTATAGCTGTATGAAGAAGAAAAGAGGTCATGTTTATTGTAAAAAGAGATGGTATTTAGACCTTTCATGTATATATAGTAAAGGATTTCTATCTGTCTTGTAAACTGTGACCTGAAACCCTGTCAGTTTAGTTCACCTCAGGGTAGCTCATCACAAATTTCAGAGATGTTGGGAGCAGCTCTTCCATGCATAAGGGTCGTATGCAATGTGTCATTAAAAATATTTCTAAAGGTATAGGTACAATAGAATTTTGAAGCCACAATTCCAAGCTTGTTATCATGGAGGTCATTGAAGACCATGACTTTTAGTTTGCAAAATGAGCATGGGTGTGCATGCACTTGCATGCACATACACAAGTTTAAATGTTGCCTTCTACTTTTCTATTTTTAGGACAGTGAGGCCATCACTGTGGTCTCATTAAAAGGTGAAATAAAATGTTTAACTTTACCAGCTGCACCTGATTTTTGCCAATGATTGTTCATTTTCTTAACAGAAAAGCAAAGAACATTTTAAATGAGGTTTACTTGTTCAAGGTAACCTTACCACTTCTGAGTGAGAAGAATGTACTGCCCTAATGGATGCTGTAATATGACAATCTCTAAATGCCTTTCATTATTAAGTGTCAAGGTTTCTTTAGGAAAGCTTTAGAAATTCTTGGGAGAAATGTTTCACTGCAACAAGCTGTAGCACTGCCACTAAAAATATATTGCTAATTAAAGTTTATTGACTTTCTTTGTAATGTGTTCTTAGAACAAGTGAAAGCACCGAGCAGTTATTGAATGCGAGGCACTGCGTCTTCTGTAGTGAGTTAAGCTGTTTAGGAGAGGAGATTAAGGTACTGTGCCCTTCCTTTTCCCTATGTAGTTATTGGATGTGAGTGTTGTGGAGGGTAAAACACTTTTCTCTCAGGATACCAATGCTGCAAAGACTCAAAAAAACTTTGGTTTTGTCCCTCACTTAGTTGCTCGCCATGGAAGATGGTTTTGTCCAACCACTAACAGCTTGACCAACCAACTAACTTAATCTATCGTAGGATACTGTTAATTACGTCTCAATTAAAAACAAATGTAGAATTTTAATTGTTGTTAATGCTAAAAAAATCTAAGGATTTCCTATTTTATCTGCAGATGAATAAAATAAGTTTTCCAGATAAATTTACTGATGATCGATTTATTAGGTTAGTACTGCAGAATGATATTTTAGTATGTCTCATATCATTTCATATAAACTAAACTATTTTATATATATAACAATAGAGATATACACACTCCTTTCCACTTTTTAATGCTCTTAACGTTAATTTTTTAAACAGAAAAAGTGTAACTCTGAGGAAGGGGAGGAATCAAAGTTTGGATATCTGTCAGGTCATTGGGCTTCTTGCTGACGTGGCCATATCTTGTTTCTCAGACCAGTTCCTTTTATAATGGCCTCTTCTGCCAATAATGGGGATCTGCCAGATAGAAAGCTGTGTTTTGGGGTTTTTTGTAATTTGTCAAGCATTGGTGACTGAATGAACTTGACATTTTTATCAGCTCACAAGCACAGCAAGTAGCCTTCCAGATCTTCCCTGATAACACACAGGCAATGCCTGCAGTAGCAGTCTGTAACAGAACTGGCTTTGGTAATTGCCTGAAAATCCATGCCTGTCTCCGGTGATAGCCACGTTGCCAGCCTTGTGGTCTCTCTCCTTCCCTGAAGTGTCCGAGTTGCTATCTGCAGTTAGTATAACGGGCACCTTAACAGTCTACTGTTAATTTTCTGTTCAAAACATAAGAAGCTGTTCTATTTAAAATGGAGACTTTACTTAAACCCTGTCTTAATTTTATTATAAGTTCTTGGCCTATAGTTTTTAGTCATTGTCTCTGTCAATTATCTTTACTTAAAAAAAAAAAATCTGCTATGCAGCATATCAGGTTTTTTGCCTTCTTTCTGTAACACAGACCCTTAGAACTAATTTCAAAAGCTGGTGATGTGCGGAAAGCAGACTCCACAATCTGTAAGATCGTAAAGTAGGTATGTTTATTCGGCACCGGGCAGCACGGGGGGTAGTCCCACCTAAGTGGTGCGTGCCGAGCAGCAACGTGTCTCTTCAATTTATACAATCAAATATTACATATGCATTAGATTTCCCAATACACCTATACATATGCATCTATCCTCATTGCATATCAAAATCAGTTCTGAGAAATAATTTCCATATTATAATTAGTTCCAGGAAGTAATTTCCATAGACTCCTCCCAGTTGCACTTGCACAGTGCCTCCTAGTGGTGGTCATCGGGGGTCCCAAGATGAAGGCCCATCCTCTTCATCACGGTGTCTGCTGATTGACCTTTGTTTCTGCGCAAACTCAGTTCTCTCCTGGCTCCCATCCATACAGAAGGATCGGTCTTGACCGGTTCTAGGCGACTCCCAGCCCCTATCAGGGACTAACCCCTTTGTATGGAGATGCAAGACTCTGCTTCAGTTAATTTAGACAATAGATAGGCACTATCAGTTTTTTTAGATACACAGCAACTATTAGGTAATGCCACTTCTATTAAAATCCCTTTTAACCCCTTCCTTCTCTGGCAGCAATGCCTGGTACTCAAATATTAATTAATATATCCGATTCCTTCATTCTATATTTACAGTAGCTTCACAGTTTATCACTTAATTGGTATTCATGCTATTATCTGCATTATTTTTTTTCTGGACAGAGAATTTAACGAAAGAGACTGAACACCCATTTTCCACAAGTTACAATATTTTACAAGAGTAAATTGTTGTAGTAATAATATGCATATTAAACAAAAATGATTTATGCTGCAGTAAACAGTGTGATATGCGTAATACGCCAGGCCTGGTCTGGTAGTCTTTGCATTCGACGATAACATACTTCTAATTCTATATTGGTTGTCGCTTTAATTTAATTACATTTTTCATAGTGTCCATTTATTCTTTTTAGTACAGTGCCTTTGCCTTCTGATTATTCCTTATAATACTTACTGTGTTATGCAGGGAAATTAAATAAAATGCACTATTGCTAGCCTTTTATGTATAAAGGGAGTTTATATTTGAATACTGAGTGTGGATAAAGTTTCTCATGGGATTGTTCCATGCAGAATTTAATACACGCAGAGTGTGCACGCAGAGTTTAATTTTGAGGCTTTAGCACACAGATGTTTTCCTAGAATCGTACTTGCAAAGAATATTTTCTTAGAGACCTTTTTCCTGGCTTATATGAAAGTATATGGCAAAGTAGTTTCCAGTATAAATGCACCAGTGCCTTAATCACAGAATCACAGAATGGTAGGGGTTGGAAGGGACCTCTGTGGGTCATCTAGTCCAACCCTCCTGCCGAAGCAGGGTCACCTACAGCAGGCTGCACAGGACCTTGTCCAGGCAGGTCTTGAATATCTCCAGAGAAGGAGACTCCACCACCTCCCTGGGCAGCCTGTGCCAGTGCTCTGTCACCCTCAGAGGGAAGAAGTTCTTCCTCATGTTCAGACGGAACTTCCTGTGCCTCATTTTGTGCCCATTAATGTCCAAGGATTAGTCACATAGAGTAGATGCAAAATAAATCCAGACCAGTTTTTGTCTTCCTGGTAAATCTCATGGCGTACCAGAGACCCACAGTTCCTCAACTTTTTATGAAAAAACAGGGAACTACTTAGGTAACAAGATACGATGTGGGAGCATGGGAAAAGCTGTGATGCTGACTGGAGTTAGGCCACATTGAAGGCCTTTTGCTTAGAGGGCTATCAGAAAACAAAGAGCTTCCAGTCTGTGCTGCAGCACGAGTTTCATTGAACGCACGCAGGGAGCCAAAGGCAAATTCAGTGACGTCGGTATCTTTGTGATCTGCAGCACGCTTTGGGCGTATAACTAAGGCTGTTCAAATAAAGCAATCAAAAAAAAAATAAATCCAACAAAAAAAAGCCTAAAAAAAGCCCTGAACAGCCAAAAAACTATATTTGCCAGGTAACAATGTTGGTCAAGCAGTATGGGTAATCATACTGAAAAAACACCTCTTAGCCTGAGGCCAAGAAAAGGTGAAAACTGGAGTTTGGGGTTTCTCAGTTGATTAAAGGAGCCATTTTGCACAGGGAAATAATTGTCTACAAATTGTTTTAATATATTATTTTTTTTACAGTGTTTCTATTCTATTTTTGGAAGTTTTCTACTTTTTTTGTCTCAATAAAATTATCCTGTTTGAAAGGTTTTGCTAATTTGAGGATAAGAGGAAAAGGAGAGGGAGAAATGCCTATAAAACCATAGATTATTTTTTATGGAAGATGAGATGGTTCCCATTTGCATTTACAGCTTTACAAAGATTGTAGCACTAGGGTCTTTTTCTTTTTTTGATGGAAATGCTTAATCTGAGCTCAATGGGCCATAATAATTGCCTCTTTCTTTCAGTAGAAATAAACCCACTTGTATGTGACACTTGAAACCTTAACTCTGCTTAGTATTACGCACAGAATTGTAGACAGTTCTTCACCCAAATTTATGACAGCAGCGCTAGTCCATATACAATACCCAGCCAAGGGCATTTGAGAATAAATCAGTCCCTCTAGCTACTGCTATAGCATGATAACTGATGGTTGTAATAAAACCCCGTGAAATTAAAATTCTGTGCGTGCAAACACACATACCTAGCTAAGAGAAATCCGAAGCGCTCTGTTCTGGAAAAAATTTGCATAGGCATAGGCACTCTGTATCCCTTTGTATTTGTAACACAATGTACACAAAAAGTCTATAGGTTTTCAGCACAGTATCATCTCATTAGGCTCTTTTCATTGTCTGGGGGCTTTCAGGAGTCATGTATAGAAAAAAATGTAAGCAGCTCATAGAAGAAGAGGAGGATGGCCTAAGGTACTCCTTGAGGAAGAAATAAGCTTGATTTTATGTTTGAAAGCCTCTTGATGATGCTATAAGTCACTACCAAAGGCACTGGAAACTCCCCTTCCAGTTGAAATCATCCTATACGTTTATGCAGTTACTGGTATTTTTAATGAGTCTTCTGTGTTTGAGCACCTCAGGCTCTACTTTGTGGCACTGTGAGCTCTTGGGACGGACCTTGTTTCTTCATTTGTGTTTTGGGTTTTCACATGAAGTACTGAACAGCCATTTTAAATTAATACCCAACTTTATTTGGACCTTTATGTACAAGCTTATATAACTCTTTCCACATATTAAGTAACTTGAAGCATCATTTCTTCTAAATTCTGTAGGGCAAGGAGATAAAGAAAAATAGTATGTAATAAAATAATGTAAGGGAAATGACTGTTTCCATGTGAAGTACACCAGACAGCAGTGCATGGTGTATCTCCTTGAGCAGCACAGCATTTTTGTGCAACATGGCAAGGAAAACACCCAAGCATTTCATTTTTGAGAGAAGGCGATTTTTACAGTCGGGTGAGTATCTAATGAGAGGAAACACTGATAGATGGATTTTGCAAATACTATGAAATGGTATGGACTGTCTCGTAGTATCTAGTGATGTCTAGTCTAGTGTGACTGACGGAGTAATCTGTGGGTTTATTTCAGCTGTTTATCTGTAAATGAGGAGAAATATAAGACCTTAATCAGATAAATAAGCAATTACTAGTCGTGTAATTGCATTCTGGTGAAAGTGCTGTGACTGTGGTCAGTGCCCAGTCTCGCATCTGAGACTCCTGCCTCACAGTTCGTATGTAGATATTGACTGTAAACTATCCTTCCCTAATGCGAAAAGGCATATTGGTACAACACAGGTCATCGTGTTTGCATTGTCTTTTTTGAGGGGGAAGAAGAAAGACAGAAATGTTGGAGGGTATTTCCTGGAACCACTGTTAGAGCAGGCTTCTTTAGCTGCACAGAAAATCGTGGGTCAGTAATTGCAGTGTGGCTGCTTACTGGAAATAAGATGATTTCCAGAACACAGGCGAAGTCCATTTACCACAAATGTTTGTTGATGGTAAAATATCTAGAATATAAAAGACTTCAGCTTTTCATTTGCTGTCTTGCAGCAACTAGGAGTGTGCTCCATTTCAGATGACCTTCTCAATCCTGAAAGTATTTTGAATTTATAAATGCAAAACAAATATTTGGGAATATTGTACTGTAACAAAAATGTTTTTTATTTTACATTTTAAGCAGTATTTCTGTAACTGACCCTGTCACTATCGTATTGTTCTGTTTGCCCCATCACTTACACCCTTTCTTTAAAATGACACTTAAATAGCTGGGCAGTAAAAAAACCTCCCCAGGTGGACTGTTGGTATTCCATATCAATTTGAGTAATACTGCTGCGATCTCAGTCTGTCCATTGCATCCATTGGGAGGGGTTCCTATTTTCCATTTGTGTTTCTGTTTCTTCCTAGGGCTTGCTTTCTGCTACATTTTTTTAAAAAGTGCTAAAATGCTGGTCGTCTTTTCAGTACGTATGTGGTGGCAACCGCTGATTAAACTGTTATGCAGTTTCGTAGTAATTCAGGGTTTTGGATTGGAGAGGCCGTGAGGTGTATCTGTTTATACGTATCTGTATGTTTGCGTCTTATCTAATGGATTTCGGGGTGACCTGAAAATGTCCAAATCTGTATCAGGGAAACATTCTCAGGCACATGCAATGCTGTACTGAAAAAGGTATAGTCTTAGCTACAGTCCTACAATGTCTGGATTTGCACGTCCTTAGGAAGAGTGGATGACTGATAAATACATTTAAAAGCTCTTTAAAAGTGTCCCACCTGCCACTGTTATTTAAAGAAAAGAAAACATACTTCCCTGTTCTGTTCATGTTCATGAACTCACCAGAGAATGACTCCAGCAGCTTGCATAGTATTTCCAAAGGGTCTTTTTTTGTTTAAAATGATGGAGCCTGACAGCAGGAGCGTCTTATGAGACTGTTGTCTTAGAAAAAGACCTGTAGTCTTGAACTGTTGTTCAAGCTCTTTAAAATTTTTTTCTTGATGAAATCCTTTAAAGAGAATCAATATTTTAGGCATTCTTCCACTGAACTCTAGTGTGTGAGCGCTTGACATAATGACACCCAGCATATTGACCAGGTTATTCATGCAGTCTTGAACTAAAAGAAATAAATAGTTCATTGCCTATGGTTCAATCCAGAGATATAATGAAGTAAATTCAGGATTGAGAAGCACTGTATTTAAAATTGCAGGATGTGTACAAGGTTTGCTTCTAAGGTCTTTTGATCATTAATTAAATATGTTATGGCTTTCAGTTTTTTCTTATTTATCTGTACAGGTTTACATATTGTAAATGCATTATTTATGTGTTCTCTTAAGTGCTTAGTACTGCCAGGATGTTTCTCTTACACTGGCACAGATAGCAAAAAAGACAAAATGAGAGAGCAAATTTGGCACTGGTTAGCTGCACAGAAAGCAGCTTGTGCCCAAATGAGCCTTTCCCAGATGTGTTTTAATAAACTTGAACTGATAAATAGGTAGAGAGATAGACAGACAGGTAGATAGATGGCATCATTGTTTAAACTATGAAGAATATTTTTTCATTAAGGTAAGCTTGGTTTATTTCATTTTTAATTTTTAATCTCATCCTAATAGTGCGTTATCCCTGAGCCTTGCTGCTTTTGGTCTGGAAAGGTTCTGGTATGAAGGGTGATGAGGGAGCTCTCTATGCGGAAGTTCACTCTCTGAGAGAAGCCATCACTGAAATGGATTTTGTTGCCATAGCTAAACACACAGTTTGGAATCAGCCGTGTGCTGAACTGTGAACAAAGGAGATTGCTGCCATTGGGGTGTTCTGCGTATTGCCCCTGTTGTTTTCCTCCGTTTCTTTTAGTAAACAGAACACCATGGATGTGGTGGTAGATTGAGTCAAAATATACTTTAAAATACAACTCTCACATTCATATGAAAGCTGTTTAAAATACATTTTGTTCTATTTGTTTTGCTGGCAGGTGTGGGGTAGCAGTTGGATGCTAAGATACAGCTTCCCTCTCCTGACTTGTACATCTTTGTTCTTACTCACTCTTTGCCTCTCTATTGTATTCTCCCACTGTTCATAAATACTTATTTTCAATCTTAAATGACATTTCCTGTTCTGGTTTCTGTAACGTTAGATGTTTGTCAATTTTATGTTTACAATGACTGTAGCAGATAGCCTCATATGTGCCTAATTAAAACACAGAACTAATGATCTGCTGAAACAGTTAATAACTATAACCTTTGCTCCACTTTACAAATGCTTGATGCACTTTTTTTATTTTTTACTAATTTTGCCTTTCTTCCATTGTGAAATTCCCCCCAGTGTTATTGGAAGCCTGCACGTTTATATTATTAGCATACATGAAGCCAACTGTTCTGTGCCAGGCCGGAGGTCTGTAAGTGCAAGATACCATCTTTCTGCATGGTTATGGAAGAGGGGAGCAAAGCAAGCTCCTTTAGCCTGATTGTTGGTTTGGTTTTTTTAATCCACAGCACCTACTCCTTCATTTACACATTGTATGAAGATTCATCTTTAATTTACTTAGTTTGAACTGGCTTCCTATTATTTTCATTTGTTGCTATCTAGGGTTTTTTTGAAGCAATCATTCTAGCTTTTCCATCTCCATGTTATTTATGATTTCAGGGACACTTCCTCCCAGACATCTCTTTTCCAGGCTGAAGTATTCTGGTCGTCTTGTTCCTGTCTAGATCTATTCCCTTATCTTTAACCACCTTTGTCACCTTTCTGTCTGAAGGCAGAATGCATGTAAAGCTATGCAGATACTGTGAGGTCAGAGCCACAAGTTTCATCCCATGGGGAAGAGGACAACACATTCTTTTGAATCTGTTTTCCACTATATCTAAATGGAGGTAAAACAGTAAATACAAATTTCAGAAAGTCTTTCCAAAAGACTCTTCACAATCATGCCAGAAGAGCCAAAACTAATACTGTAGAATAGTTTGCGGCTGCTGTGGAATAAACAAAGTCTCTCCATAGTTTACCTAAATGTGCAGTCAGCATGTCCATGCCCCCCAAGGTGATAAGGTGGATGAAATGGGAAGAATTGTAAGGCTCCCCTTGTTTATGTATTTTATGAGACGAAACTTCAGACATGTATGACTGTGCAGTACAAAGGTAGGAAAATTGGAGGATAAACACGTTATAGATGGGATGGAAGGATTATCTAATTCCATATCCCACGGCTGGAAAGCAAATGTAAATCTGATGGGCTTTGTTTCTTAAGTAACAATGCAATTTACGGCAGCATTTTGAATAACCTTTATCTCTGTTGATTTCTATGCTGAACATCTTTTCTACATGATTACATTTTTGGCTTCTTCTGAAGCTTTAAAAATTATTATTATTATTACTACTGAAGTATGAGTAGCACATAATACCTACAAAGATTGCAGTTCTATGTTCTGCAGGCAAGTTATGGAAAATACCTCTGTGGCACGAGTTGTGCTCTGTAGGCATCTTGACTGGAGGAAACAGGCAAATTTGACATGAGATGGAAAAGAAAAATGCACTGAAGTAAATAAAAAGTAATCACAGTAGTCCAGCAATCTGTAATGCACCACATGTTCTATTATGTTCTCCTTTTTTCACCTTGTTTTCTTCAGTTCCATGTTGTTTGTTCAGTTTTCTTCTTTTTTTTTTTTTTTAAAGCCTGAAGAGTGCCCTGAAAAACACTAAAATTAATGGTAGAGGTTGAACATTTTTTCTAGAAAAACAGCTGGTACAGCTAAACCACAAATTATAGAATGTAAGACTTGGCAGCCTTATCCAAAGCAGCTGACCAGTGAAATAATATAAAGACAAATCATTCTGGTTGTTGTTCAGCTTGCTAAGTGGAGTGTATGTGCTGTTCGTTTGGCAAATTGCTTTCTTCATTTCTTTGTGCACCCATTTATCTATGAAAAACACACAGTGATATCTGTGATACCTGTCTTGTGTTATGGCTGCTTAGGAGATAGGTAGTGCTATGTTTATAGAATGTATCCTACAGTTAGGGTGGGTAACTTTAGATGGTTGTGATACTAAACTTGTTTGTTTTACCATGTGTAGGACCATTGTCTAAAAGTACAATTATTCACATTTCAACTAATATTTTCTTCTGAAAATGGGAGTTAAAATCGCTGGTGTGGAGGCTTACACAGAGAAAACCTAAATAATAACAGTAATAAAACCCAGACAAAACTGACAAAAACCCCCAAACTCACTTCAGACTTGTTTTTTATAAACAAAGTGAATAGATGCATCTAGAGCAGATTCAGATCTAAAATTAACTCGAGACATATGTAAGTACACTTGTAGCGCAGATTAATATAATCTTAAAGTAATTTATAAATGGTGTGAAGGTCTGACCTTTGAAAAATGGAATCATTAGTCTGCAAGAGAGAGTCACTTTATCTCTACTTAATTTTACTCTTTAGGGGAAGATTGTAAATAGACTTAGGCAGAATCGCTTTCCCTTTCGTTCCCTGCTAGAGAACTTCAAGAAAAGTATCAGCAGAGCACTTGTTGCTGTCAGATTTGTATTTTTGTACAGGGACTTTGTTGTAAAACTTCTGCTGTGTATACAGAGGACTTAGCTTGTAACTTCTTTATTAGGACTCATTTTTCTGTGTTGAAAAATGGGCTGGCAGTTTCATTCTTTCGTGGGTAACTTACCTTTGCCTGAGAAGTTCCCCTTTTTGCCATCACAACAGAGTGAAAATGTCTCACACAAATGGGTGTTTGTTCCTGTTTTAGCTTTTTGTAAGTACAAAGTAGTGAAAAGTGTGCTCTGAACCTCTGAAAATATCCTCAAAAAACATTGCATCGGATTTGTTTTTCATGTTTTGTGAATCGTGTTTGCCATGTATGTTAAGTACAGAAACAGCAGCAATTACACTTTCAATGTTAATGATACTCACTAATGATTCTAAAAGGATTCTAAAATTATTTTAAAAACAAAACAAAACCCAACCAAGGAAAAAACCCTCTCACCCAGGTTGGACAAGTCAACATCTGATTGCCTTCCTGTGCACCTGAGCTAAGCTTGTACAGTTTTGTGCAAGAGGTCCCAGAGGCAGGACTGAGTTAGAAACCACGGGGCTGGAAAGCAAATCAAGACCTGGGTGTTTCAGTGCTGCTGCTCTGTATCCTGTGCTCTTTCTAGATGAGCCCCTTTCTTTTTGGCAGAAGGGTGACTTCACACATTGTGCTGTCATTGACTGGTGACTCCTGTCTGCCGGTACTTGGTAGTGAGGTCTTGCTCAGCAACCAGCTCTCGCACTCTGAGAGTGTTTCTCGCAAACCTGGAAGAGCATAAAGACAAAGTGTGGAAAAAAAAAATGCATTGGAATCAAGTCTTCCTCAGAGTTATTTTTATACCACATCAGAACTGCAAGTTGTCATAGAAATGTGTTTTATCAATTCTTGAAGCTTCTGTATCTTTATTTCTAAGGTGTGCTGTGAATATATCATGGTATCATAGTAGTGGGATATTCAGAAATATAACTCAGACTGGTGATAAAATAGAAAAAGAGAAAGCTGCTTCCTGAACTGAACTGCAAATGAGATCTTTAAAATCTCAGAAATGCTTTTGTACTTCAGACTTGTGGTGGGTTCTGTTGTTCATTTCCTTTTGACCATTGTAAATGTAAAATAATAAGTGAAAAAATACTACTTTTTTGCAGTAATGATTTTATCTAGATCCACAATACAATATTGTGTTTAGACTCAGCTGTGTTTCTAATATTTATTCGTGTAAGGCATGTAGAGCTAGCAGCTTTGTTGTCGCAAGAATGCTATGCTTTCAAAGTTGTTTTTTGTTTCTTGTTTTCCCCTTGCAGAGTTCAAAGCAACAGATGAATTGTGAAAGAGAACAACTAAGGGTGAGTGCAATGATATGCAAGATGTCATTTCTTTGAAACTTAAGCAGAATCTAGTTTGCGCTATTGATGGATTACTTTAAGAGGAACATGTTCAGCTCATTTGCTGCTTGTTGGTAAATATTGTACATATCTCAGTACAAAACAGTTATAGTAGACACAGGTTTTTCTTCCATAATCTAGTGAGATTTGGCAGTAAATACCTCTTTACAGGAGCTCTCTTGACGCTCAGTGTGCTTTTCCTATACACCATGTGAAGATTTAGTAGTGGTAAAGGTCGCTATGTTTGTCAGACTTTCCCCACTAGACTTTCTTCACTACCAGATTGTTTCAAACCAGAAGGCGCTATCCTTTGGATTGTTTATAGTATGTGTGGTCTCAGAAAGAAATCAATGCTAAGAATGTGAGGGAACTGGCAGAAGACATCCCAGTATTTTAGTTTGCGTATTGGTTGTGTACAGTCTGTAAACAAGGTGGAGTTCCTGAACCTAGGTTGCTGGCCTTTATTTTGTTTTCCGCTTTTCCTATATTAAAGTGACACTGTTTTAAACAGGTTTTAGTCCCTGCTCCCTTTAAATGCTCCATATCTCTGCAGTTGCTTTTTCATCACAAGTATTTCCTTGTTCAACTGATTTATTCTAGTATTTATTTAGAAAGACATAATAGTTTCCATTAAAAAAAAAAAAAGCTTGTGTTGCTTAACAGACCTACACTGATACCACATGATGGGTATATTCTTGAAATCCCATGTGCAAGCAGAGAGAGGGGCAGGCCGGAGGGGAGCGCACTCTATGTTGTTATGCAAATGAAAATATTATTGGAAATAGATAAAGCAGTATTTTTTTGTTTGTAGTTTGCTAAGCATTAGCAGTGCCTGCATGACTTGCATGTGTAAAGAATATACTCTAGTTTAAAGTAAGTTGTGTGGTGTTCTTAAACATTCATCCATTCATTAGATTAACTTCATCAACATATCTCGATGCTTCTGCTGGTCTTCACCATCATTGCAGTAGGACTTTTGGTAAACAAGTTATGCAAGAGCGATGCATCGCATATTATCCTTTGCTCTTCTCTGGCTGATGTGTGGCTGCATTGCTGTTGTACTGAAGCTGGCGTGACAAAGCTTTGTTTTATCAGTAGTAATGTCTCAACAGAGCAGCTGTCAAAGTTAAAATATTGCTGTAGTACCTGCAGGATAAGCTTTTCAAGAGGTAGCAGTACCGTGAGAACAAAAAAAAATTTTAATTTGTTTTTATTAAGTTTTCTCCTTTGAATGAAGAAAAACATTGTTGAAATATAATGGGAGGTGGCCCACAGCTCTTTCTTCAAGAAAAAAATCTGTGTGATTTTTCTAAGTAGTGGATAAAATGTGATGCAGTAAAACTTTCAAGTATCTTTCTGTTCCAGTATTGCACATGTACAACTAACAGTGAGCTCAGTGTTTATGATGCCTTTGTGACTTTTCACAGCTTAGGAAAAAAAAATGTCTCTAACCTACTCAGAGTATGTACATCTCCTTCCACTACTGCTGTGAGGTCTTATTACATGAAATCTGGTTATCAGTGTAAACTGTGTTCCTGAGGCTGGGATGCAATGAAAGCAGTACCCCACCCCACAGCTTTGGAGCTTGTGGCTGTAGTACAAGAAGTGTAGCCACCGAGAAGGCTCACGCAGGCAGACACGGTGAGAGTAACAATTACAGTGCCAAGCACAGCAGAGCTCTTCCTTTCCCCTGCCTGGTCTTCAAACGCCCAAACCTTGATCAGTGCCCAGAATCTATTCTAATTTACAACAGCTCATCTGCTGTGACAAAAGGTCGCAGTGAAATTTCAGTATGCAGCGTGGAGATGTTTTGGTCATCGTTCAGCGCTTGGACCTTTGACCCTCCGTAGTCATGCTGCAAACAGCCCTCCACTGCCAGGTTCTGCACCTTCAACACTCTCAGAGTGTAACTTGACCATTCTGTCACTTTTAAGTTAGCTCCCTAACTGAGCAGTGCTGTTAAAGAAATGTTTTAACTGGCTGAGTTAGATTTTTCAGGCCGGCAAGATTTTCTTTGGTGTTTGTGACCTACCATGAATACTTGGAAGTGAGGCGGCCTCTTTGCGACAAAATAGTGTTTCACCCCAACTGAAAGAATTGAAATATAACAAGAGAACAGCATTAAAACAACAACATGCCAACATCCATTTGTGTTTTTAAGCTGAGTTAAAAATAGATTATCCTTAGATCATCTAATAATATTAATTAAAGAGGCCTATTATCTTCTACCTTCCCTGCTAAATCTTAGATGACAATGTCTCTGCTACTCTCCTTTTTTGATTCCCTGGTCATTCCTTAGCCTAAATGTTCTAAAGAACTTCCAAAAGAAGGGCACTTCAAGAAAGGCTCGTTTAAAGCATAATAGTGCAAATAAATAATCAGATATTGTGTGGCTGTAGAAATAAATGTCCAAGTCTTACTATAATCATTTATTTAGGCAACATTTCCTATCCCTTAGCTGTTTCATTGGCTTTTAAATTCTAAATGCGAAGCAGAGACTCACTGTTCTGGAATAAAGCATTTAGAGTAATGAAACCTTCATTCATTTTGGAACCTCTGGACGTTATACATTATATTTATGATGAAAGATAATTCTAATAATCAAGCAAGTCTGTGTATATTTTAAGCCTTTTCTGCTCAAGCTTTGAACATGACAGTGACCACAAGTTGGTAACTTCTTCGCCTTGCCAACCTGGTACAATTCCCAGCTAGACATTAATGTTTATACCTGAATTATTTAAATGAGAATTCATGCAGTAAGCTGTGGGAATTTTATCTCTAGCACAGCTGGTTGGGTGGGGTTTTTTTTCCATTTGGATATATAACATAGGCTGACTTCAGTACATTTGCATCCAATTTAAAAAAAAAATTACAAAGCATTAATGGTATTTTTGAAGTTTTCCTTTCTCTTGGAAAAGATTTTCATTACCATGTGCTGCCTTCAGTATTAGGGTTTCTCATGTTTCTGTAATTTCTTTTCTTTCTGCTTTCTAGTCTGGCTTCATTTAAATCAAGCTGTACTAAAAAAACTAGTGCGTCTTTGAAGGGAAATGGGTTTATCAGTATTGCTCTCTCCAGCTCCATCCACACACTGCTCTTTGTCAGTATTTCCTTTAAAGAAAACAATGATACTGTTTAGTCCTCCTTGTTCTGTTTTGTGTTCTCCAGTCCTGATTTACAAATCCCTTCTTGGACAGACACATCCTCTCCTCTTCCCTGACTCTCTCCTGCTGCCACTTGCTGTTTTATGAGTCGCTGTGTGGAGCTTAATGTCATTGTCATTCTGATGCGTTATAAATAACCTGTAAAGACACAGAACTGACAGCTTGTTCAAAATCAGTTAAAGACATTTTTCTCGTATCTGGGGCTGAAAAACAGACTTTGAAACAAGAATGATGCAGGTTATTTAAGGCTGCAAGGAAAATCAGGATACCAGCCCTAGGTAGAAATAAGCTGTTGTACATGAAGCAATAAAAAAGTGCAGTGACAGGCTCAGAAGTCTGTCTGCTGCTTCCACTGAACCTTCCTTACTGTTTTGATTTTAACCTGAGATTGTATTTTTTTATCATAGCCTAAGGACATAATTTAAACTTATGGGCTCACTTAAACCTTAACGAGCTTTACCCAACCTTCCTTTCAACTAAGAAATTATTATTTTGCATTATCAACTCAACATAATTATTTGAAGTGAACTTCTGTGTCTGCATTTGCGTGCATGAGTTTTGCTATGTAAGCTAATGCTTTTGGTCCTTATGCAGCAATATTTGATGAGCTCTCTAAGGTGGGCATGGAGCAATTTTAAACTCTAATGTTAGGAGGGGTTTATAAATGTTCCTGTGAATACCAATGAGGTCTAATGGTAAATGGTGCGATTAACTTCCTCGATCTGAAATTTAAAGTGACCTAGTTGTTGCTCGAATTAACAGCTTCTTTCGCATGCACTTATTATCAAGATGCATTATGTGCAGCCAGAGTTCCTTCTCTGGTCTGAAATATGGGAAGGGCAAGGTCTTACTATCATCCTGTATTTAATATCAACTTACATTTTTTATAGTACTCTACTTTTCAAGAAGACAAAAGGAAGTTTTTCATTCAATATCATCCTCTTTAACTTGTCTTTTATACAGTAAATGAAATAAGCTGAGACACGCAGCCAAAAATATGTGAAAGTTATGCCAGGTAGAGGGAAAACAAAAGCAAATGCATTTATGTCCAGCATAATTTTTAAGCAGCCATAATCCTGCAATATTTAGCTTTCTTTGTGTCTTTGTTCAGTGCCTGAATTCACCAGGTGATAGGGTGCTTAGCTGTGTAAAAGGTTTTTTCTGGAAACTTTTTGAAGAAAATTTTTGAAGCTCGTCACTGTGGTATTAGCTTTCTTCAGGGATCTGAGAATAATCTGATGATAATCTTGGTGTACAATGTTCCTCTGATGCACTAAGGAGGTAAATTGTGATTCAGTGGCAGATGCTAATTTTTTAATCAGTTTGAACTGAGGGGATAAAACTGTAGAACAACTGGAAAGAGGAAGAGAATCAGAGTGGAAGTGATTTGTGCAGTTGGTGTTCCATCTGAGCATTTTCTGAAACAATTTACTATGGTGATAGCATGGCAGAACTTAGGTGGTGGCCGGCCGAAGAACCTGTGCTTTCAGTCTCTGCCTTTTCCCACGCTGGACTGGGGAAAAGGACAGGGATATAAGTTTGTTTCGTGAGTCAGTGATGTCTTACCTTGTAACCAGAAAGCAACACAGTAATTCATAGTTTTTCTGCAAAACTGGGTAGCTAGTTCTGGCCATTAATAAAAATGTCACAGTTTTTCTTTTCCTTCTGAAAATCTCATGGTATGCAGTTGCAAACAATGTGTGTACATTTTGCCCTGAAGAGTAATCTGGAACTACCTAGTGTTATACATCGCTCTCTTAAAGGAGAAAGGGTTAAAAGGAGAAAAGCTAAGATATACTAGTAGAGCTGGATCAATCCCATAGGTGTGTTTACTACTTATCCTGTTCACAGGAATTCGCGTAGGTTGTGCTGCATTTGACATGCTAGACAAGTGGCTTAAAGTGATCCTTCTTTAATTTCTCTAGTTATTCTTGCAGTGAGCTATATGTGTCATCATCCATGTAGGCGTATGGTGAAGATACAGGTAGGTGAGACTAATAAGAAGGCATGGTATTTTTGGATCCTGGTCTGTATTACATAGTGGCCTGGAATGAAATTAATCTCACTCACCCACTTAGCAACTATATTCCCAGTGTTTCCATAAAGAGTAATGCACAGCATAGTTTGGAAAAAAAAATTATTGGAACTAAGATCTAAAGAAGGATAAAAGGATTGTAAATAGTCCATCAAACTTTTGGGGAGGAGGATTAATTGCAGGGATGTGATATCATTTACATTTTTATCTAGCTTGAAATTAATGTGTGCAAAAAAGGCAACCAAAGAAATGTGGTAAAATCGATTTCAGTCCTACTGGCAGTTCTGGTATACTTTAGGAGCCTTCCTAAGCATAGTAACTTTCTTAAGATAACATGAGCCTCCAATTTGTTGTTTGATAACCATGGTGATTATTAAAAAAGTAACAATGGCTAGGTACTGAAAATTGGTACGGTTCATGTTTAAAGTGACGTAGCCTCTTACCACGAGGATGCTGTTATCCTCTTGCAATACTAGCTGCTAATAATATGCTCCTTTGATCAGCAAGGAATGTTTGCAGCGCTTCCCTTTGAGTAGTGATGGTGCCAGTCACCTCAGGTTTCTTTAAATTCTTTCGGGAATAGTAAAGAAGCCTTTGAGTATCTTCCTCGTCTCTGCTGCTGATGGCGTGCCATTCAGGAAGCCTTCCATTCCTTTCCTGATGTTTTGGCATCTCCCTCTGAGAAGACCAGGCAGAGGATTTTCTGTTGTTCAAGTGCCACTTTCTCTTGAATTCAACCTGGATTTTGCACAGCCAAGTATTTTTTTTCTTCTCAGTACGGTGCTTCGTAATTGCTGAAACGGAAGAGTTACAGTAATATTTGGTGAGGCTGAAGCAATGTTTTCAGTAACTACCTGTCCGTTTAGTGTGACAGACAGATTCTGTCCAGAGCTGCAGCACACTATGGAATTCGGCAGCTACTCAACGCGTATTTAGTCATGTTTGTATACAGACCGTCAAGGACAGGGATTTGGTTTGTGACGCAGTTCATGTCAGGAAGTGGCAAGCTTCTGAGGGGGTAGAAGGACATAGATTCAGGTAGTGTAAAGACTACTGAAGCAGTACTCAACATTACATCAGTATCCTGGCACTCTCTTCCTCCTGCTACACAAACATTAGCAATGCACAGTACTGGATCCACACCGTGTTTGGGAACAGCTTTTGCACTTAGAACGGCAACTTTAGGTACAGCCATTCTGCACTGCCTGGGGACAGCTTCTTTTGCAGAACACCTGCAGTGAGAAGCGATGCTGTCCCAGAAAAGAAGAAAGATTTTTGTGCTTATTTTGTATTTGTTGAGAAGGGAGCTCTTTTTTCACATAGCTTTTATAATTTCTCTGTGATCATCTTGAAACCAGACCTTAGAAGTGCACAGTTTTAACAGCGTTTATACTATCTTGACTTACTATTTCAACCTCTATTGTTGCTTAGTCAATTTGGCTAGCAGAGATCATAGTCCTCTCTCATGTCACAGGTAACTCAAGCAGGAAACACGATCTAGTTTACAATGTAACTGTGGGGGCTGGTTGGTTGGGTTGGGTTTTTGCAGGTTCTTGGTTGGTTGGTTTTCTTTTTTTCCCAGGGTGTTTCCACAAGGCCTTTCTGGGCTAGCTGGGAGGTTGTGTGGTGGTGGCTCGTACTATGTATTTTTTTTTCATTAGTGTCAAGTGAAAGACCTGAAAAAGTTATTTCAGTTGCAGGTTGATGGGCTGGATTTTTAACATACTCTGGTTCTTCTGCATGGTGCATTTCTGTTCTCATTTACTCATACATCAAATAATCAACTGAGCCAGTAGATTTTTAAGGGGAACAAAACAGGCATTGAGATTATTATAATAACTGGAAAAAAAAAATTTACAACAACAGTCCAAATGATGTAGTGTTATAAGGATGTATTGGGCCACATTAACTCCTTGAACCAGTATTGTTTAAAGCAGAGAGACTGAAGGAATATTGATTATAATATGGACATCATGTTCTAGTGTTGATGGTAATAGTCTTTTTATGTTCTGTAAAATCTTTCTAAACCTTACTTGTTTAAACTGGTCAGGTTTACTGCTCTATTAAACCATTTAATTTTCCTTTTTTAAGTAGCTGTCAAATTTTTTCAAAGCAGCAAAGTTAGAAGGAGGAGTAAGTTAATCCTAAACAAGAATGCAGACACACACATCAATATTAATATGTATGTATATACATACAAACACATGTATCTATATTATAGATACATTAAAAAAATAGTTTAAGGATCCAGTCCTACAGACTTGTAGTTGATATGCGACACAGCATGTACACCATACTGTCTATATAAAGGGTGAAATCTTGGCTTCAGACAGGCCGGGATTTTAGAAGAATTGTATACTTGTTCTCAGCCTCTTGAAATTTTTTTGAAGTAAGAGAACCTGGACAGTAATTGTGTTCTGTTCTATTCTGCAGCAAAGTACTAAGTTGCCCTGAAAGCCAAGTCCTTCTGTGTGTTCCACAGAAATGGTTTTCTTAGCACAGAATCCCAAGCAACTGTACATAATTTCCAGAAGGCAGGATAGAGAAATAAAAATAAGCTATGCTAAGCAAACAAAAATCCTATTTTATCAAGCTGACATCAGTTTTGAGCCATTTTGAAGTTTTGGACTCAAGCGGGGAGCTATTCCTGTTGTTGGAAGGCAAATGAAGGTAAGTACAGAATTTTAAAAAAATGCCTTTAGTTCTACTAATTTTTCTCCTCTCCACAAGGCCTTGCAGCAAAAATTTCTTTAGAAAAGATTTTATTAGCCAACATTTTCAACTTTTCACTGTGTTTGCAGAAGCTATTAGGACAGTAAGGTCAGCAAACAAATATCCCTGCTACATATACCTGTTTGATGCTTTCCTAATGGGTCCTAGTGAAGGGCGGTCCTGGACTGCATAACCACTGCAGGAGCCTCACCAGTTTGGGAACTGGTATACTTTATCATTAAAGCCCGAATTGCATCTTCTGTTTTTTGGACTGAAATAAACTCCCACAATGTACTGCTGTGCTAAGAATAGAAGTATGAATTGCTCAGAATCCCACCTCTTTGCAGTCTTGAGAAACAGCTACCTAGCTTTGGAAAAAATTATGGTTGTTCTAAAAAAAAAAAAAAAAGGAGGCCATAATCTGTCATTGTTATTCACATTTGGGATTTATTTTACCCCTTTGTTTGTCCTGTTCATTTAAACGGGGGTTAAGAATATGTCTGTGAAAGCAAATAGGCATATGCATGCTGAGAAATTACGGCTACATTATTAGCTTTAACTACCTTCATATTGTAAGGTATCTTTTTAATGTTTAAGTGAAATTGATAAAACCCCACATAAAAGGTAGAGAAAATATGTAAATACAGAAAGTGTAAGTATGAATGAAAATACATAAAGTATCTGCTAGTTGTACCTGGAGTAAAAAAGTCAGTCCTGCTGCTTGTTTATAAAATGTTGATGGTCTCTACAAAAATTACAGAGCAGATGGATTTTTTTCAAATGGATTTAATCTGTACCAAGTACGGAAAAGTTTTTGTCAAATTACCACTGGCAGTTCATCAACAGAGGGACACTGAAAATTATGTCAATACATGTGGACTGCCCAGAGGAAAAAACATTCCAAGTCAAACTAGATATAGCAGAAATAACAGCCACAAGGAACTGATGATGAAACCCCTGCAAATCACTGTCCTAATACCCCCAGTCTCTGTTGCTGAAGTGGGGTAACTCCCTTGCTCCATGTATTGAACATGTGCTTGAGAGAGGGCTTGTGTTTAGATGCCACAGTCTTCCAAGAGGAAAAAAAGAGTAAAAACAAAACAGTTGGTAGGTCCTAAAAAGTCATGATGAGATCATGATGAAAGCAGTGGGTCTCTACTGGGACCAATACTATTTGATATGTTCCTCAGTGATATAGTGGGAGTGAGTGCACCCTTGGCCAGTTTAAGGAGAACACCAAGCTGAGTGGTGTGGTCGACACGCTGGAAGGAAGGGATGCCATCCAGAGGGACCTGAACAGGCTGAGGAGTGGGTCCAGGTGAACCTCATCAAGTTCACCAAGGCCAAGTGCAAGATCCTGCACCCAAGTTGGGGCAATCACCAGTATGAGTACAGACTGGGGGGGCAAGCTGATTGGGAGATGGAAGAAATAGTAAGCAGGTATTTGTATATTTGTAGCATGGTATCTAGAGGATCTATTTTATAAACCAAGAAGTTGAGAAAGGTAAAAACGATTTGCTGATTTGTAACATGTTTGTTGTTTCTTACCCCTGGGAGAAGCTGACCTTGACTTTGGAATGTTCCACACACACACCCACACACACACACCCATTCTGTTTCCTGTTCTTGTTTCGAAACTTTGATCACCACTGTTATCTTTAAGGACAGTATGACTTAGGGGGAGGGAGATATAAAAACCGAGGACATCATACCACAGGCATTTTTCATGCTGCAGTAATAGTGGAAATTTACGCTCTTATGGAAAGAGGTGGCTATAGATGTATTCTAAATGTGTAACCAAATGCCATGTAGACTGTTACTCCATAGGAAATGGGCAAAAATATAGATATAGATATAGATATACTCTGTGCTCACAGGTTCACTGGGGCAATTTATAGTATTTCTCTTTCTCACAGTAGTTGTCTCTTCCTTTGGATTCTTAAGATCTCTTTGAGTACCATACTGAACGTAAAAAAGTGGCCTTCATCTCAAGGTCGCTTTCCTACTTGATAGCAGCTGTCTTCCAAAGAGCACATAATTAATAGTTTTTATTACCTTGACTAAGTCATTTCCTTTGGTTTTCCCTACATGCTATAGATTCCTTCATATGCTATCAGCTCATTTCTCCTTTTTTTGCCATTCTCGAAACTACTGCTTTCTACAACTGTTTTCATCATTGTTAAAAATCGTTTATATAGCCCCATAAATTACAGGCACTTTGCAACACAGAGTAAGATACTGCCTTTGCCCCACATAGTTTATGGTTCAGACACATACTTGATTTCTGGTGTAACTTTTTTACTTAACACAATGGCCTGGGAATTTCAATCTAATCTCCTCTTTTATTCCCACAATTTTTCATGATCAAATAACAGCAATCACAACTGTATGCCTCAGTTTATGTGATGTAGATAACTAACCATTTGTTTGCTACTTAGTATGAAGGTATTGTAAACACTGCCTACTAATAATTCCAGGCACGCATTTTTGTGTGTCTATGTTTGCATCTAAAAGCTGCAGGTGCTGGAAAAAAAATCCAGACTTTTGGTCATTTAGCTCTTGCATCCCTCCCCCATCCCCGTTCTTTTTTTCTTGATACTATAACTGGCATTTCCATTTTTTTGTAATGAAAACTCCCTGGAATTTTCATGTGATATTGCCACAGTGTCCAGGTAGAAACCTGATAGCATGTTCTGTAATGATGCCTTTGAAAAGGTAGTTTATTTTTTTGAGTTTGGCTCATTTGCTATGCTCCAAACTTAAAGATATCTTATACCTGGTCTACGGTCTTGCTTCCACTAAAATGCACTTGTAAAATCTAATTGTAGTTACCATTTAACTTTAAAATAATGAAATATATTTTCTGATACTTGTCTGAAAAGTAGCAATCCAAAATACAGCACAGGAATGTTACAGTAATTATTTACTATTCTTCCTTCGCCTTTAAATATAGATTTAAAAAAAAAAAAAAAAACCCACACCTGTGAGTCAAGGAAAGACTATAAACTCACTTACCAGCTTCATTTACCCTGTGCCCTTGAAATGTCCAGATCTTGGGTGCTGCTCATCTTCCTAGTCATATGCTCACATGGAAACATGGAGTCCAGTATAGGATTGTTATGATAATCTTATATCCAGAGTATCTATTTTACAGGGAGGAAAATATTTTGAATGTTCATCAGTGACTAAAATATAGTGGAACTTTTCTAAACTGGTATGTATCCAAACTTTGTAACTTTTTCACATATTGACATCAGAACAGAGCAGTTGTGGTGAGCTGACAAAGCCATGCAGTTCTTTCTGTTTTGAAAACAGTAAGCAATGCTTACTATACAGTTTTCAGATCTAATGGTTGCAAAAAAATAACACTTTCCATACTCTGTTCAGTATACTAACATTAACATACTTCTGACTGTCCCAAAATAATAACAAATTTTTTTCACTGATTTCTTGTTTTGAAAAGGTATTTGAGACTTATCTTAAATAATACATAATGGTATTAAGGCTGCATTTAACTATCAGAAAGACTTTTACCATTTTTAGAGGACCTTGTGATTCATATGATACCAATTATATAATTATATGGAAAGCGTTGGCTTTTACGTGTGTTCACAGTTGTTTTCTGATGGTTTTTAACTTTCTCTCTTTAATAAATACATGCTCCTTTTAGGATAGAGAAGCAAAACCTATAAAGCTTACAAAAAATAACCCGCTTGACCTCAATCTAATAAACACCTCCCCACGCACATCTTCTGAAATCTTAAACCTCAGTCTTATTTGTTGTTGCTGGTTGGTTGGTGTTTTGGTTTTTTTTTCTTTCATTTCCCACTTCACTCTCCAGGAAGTGTAGCTAGAAATACTGGAAAATTACTATATAAACCAGAAATGATTTATGTAGATGAAAACAGAGGTGACATGAAAGGGCTGTAGTGTTCATGAATCAGTGAACAGCAGTCAATTCAAAAGGCTGATAAAAATCATTATAAATAAATTCTACTAAAATGCTCCTGTGATAAATTCTTTATTGCATTAGTTAGATCTTCACTACCTCCCATCTACTGCTTTGTGCTCCTGGTGGCACTGAACAGTCTCCTTCAGCACCTACACTCTTGAAGGACTGGGGAGAGAAAAATGGAACTATGTGGAAATTTCTGGGAGAATGCCAAGTGAAAACAAGTCCCTTTCCAAAGCTTTCATGAGGAGTAATTGTGGGGAATGAGAAGCTTGTTATGAAAAGCAGATCCTTCACCAAAGCCAAAGGCTGATGATGACAGATGCATCTGAAAACCTTCATTAAACCAGTCGAGTTCTTTTCAGTCCCTTGCAAACAAAGCCTCAGTAACCTACCATAAGAGCACAGAGATGTAGACTGAGGTGCATTTAAAATATAATAATTAATGGTTGAAATTTTAAAAGCAAAAAAGTTTCTGGAAATCTTCTTAATAATTTTGTAATTACTTATTTCAAAAGTTATGTCGGTGACATGAGTGCTGTAGTTAGTCAAGTTCTCATGAAAAATGTTCAAGAATTTAAAAAATTGTTAGTAAATAAATGTGTGCATAGAAAACAGCATTGTAAAAATTATAGCTAAGTGCTCAGACACAACTCTCTTCTGAGAACTTGTATTGAGGAGAGCAAAGATACGTGGTGCATATAGTCAGGGCTGTTAAAGATCTCGCCTGGATATACGCACATTGCCAGTTGTGAGGAGAAAGCTCCTTTGTTATTTATCATTCTCCCAGAAGACTGTCTAGGAACCATCAACTGGAGTCACTAGAAGTACAACTGGTATGGAAACAGAATTTAATTTCTATTCTGTCCACTATTCGGGTATTTCCCAGGGCGTTGTCATTCCTAATCTGGAGAATCATAGAACAGCCCAGGCTGGAAGACATTTAATGAAATGGTATTTCCACATTCGATTCAGAATCATCCAGGCTTTATTTTGAAAGCACTGAAAAATACTGAAGTTATTAAAAACAGAAAAAAAGTTCATTAGTTTATTCGGTATGCAACTGTAAGCACACTGCAATTAGTATGACAATATAATGTGGAGAAAACTCAGTTGAAACAAACAGTTTTGACATTATTACAGTAAATAGCAAAACTAGATTTTTTTTCCTGCATGTTTTTCTGAACTAAGTTCCACTCCAATGCTTGGCATGTTCCTGCATTTTTTATTTTGCTCTCCTGCTGAAACTGAAGTATAGTGTCGATGCGTTGTGCTGCACTTCCAGTAGTGCACTGCATGGAGCGCTCGGGCAGTAGTAGGGCTCGGGCTTTTGCTTGCTTAGGTTAGTGCTGGAGGCACAGGGAGTGCACGTTTGTTCCTTTGCCAGTTGGTGTAAAAGATATAAACAGTACTGGAATTTGTAACACAGAAATAGTTTTAAAGGATGGTCTTAGGCTAAGAAAATTTTAGCATAAGTTTAATTTAGGTGTTGATGCTCTCTGACTTACATGTTTGAATATCTATGGTCATGGAAGACCCTAATTCAGAACATTTAGCTAACGTGGTGACTCACCCACTGTACAGAGAGCGAGTTTAATGCTCAGAGGGAAACAATGCGAAATCTCACCACTGAGTGGCCATAGGGTCTTTTATGCAGTCTGATACTGCAGTCCGGGAGTCTCTCTGCCTGTAAAGAATTGCATTAATGAGCTCTACTCCTTTAGAATTTCCTTGTTTGAAGTGCAGGTCATAATGGAAAACAAGCCTTGCGAGTTACCACTTTGCTCTGTTTGGATACATTAATGAAATAGAAGCAGGGTGTGCATTTGTGAGTGTTATTTGCAGATTTTCCATATTGGCACACTAAATTTTGTATGTCAAAAAAGCACAGTATCTCTTGAAATGCTTTAATATTGTTTATTAACTTCAACCACCCTGACATCAGCTGGGAAGACCATACAGCTAGGCAGGCGCAATCCAGGAGGTTCCTACAGAGCATCGATGATAACTTTCTGATGCAAGTGGTGGAGGAACCAACAAGGAAAGGCACTCTGCTGGACCTTGTATTAACAAACAAGAAGGGACTGGTGGAAGACGTGAAGGTCAGAGGTAGACTCGGCTGCAGTGACCATGAAATGGTCGAGTTCAGGATCCTGCGTGGAGTAAGCAGGGCGATAAGCAGGATCAAAACCTTGGACCTCAGGAGGGCTGACTTTGCCCTCTTCAAGGAGCTACTGGGAGGAATCCCGTGGGCCAGGGCTCTCGAAGGCAGGGGGGTCCATGAGTGCTGGTCGCTCTTTAAACAACACTTCTTCCATGCACAGGAGCAATGCATCCCCCTGAGAAAGAAATCTAGAAGAGGAGGCAGGAGACCTGCATGGTTAAACAAGGGCTTCTAGCGGAGATCAGTTGGAAGAGAAAGGTCCATGGAATGTGGAAAGAGGGGCAGGCCACTTGGGAAGAGTACAGGAACGTGGTCAGAGCGTGCAGGGATGCGACGAGGAAGGCCAAGGCCCACCTGGAATTGAAGCTGGCAAGGGATGTCAAAAACAACAAGAAGGGCTTCTTCAACTACATCAGCAGCAAAAGGAAGGCTAGGGACAATGTGGGGCCACTGCTGAATGAGGCGGGTGTCCTGGTGACAGAGGATGCAGAGAAGGCAGAGCTACTGAATGCCTTCTTTGCTTCAGTCTTCAGTGCTAAGACTGGCCCTCAGGAATCCCAGGCCCCGGAGGTAAGAGAAGAAGCCTACAGAGAGGATGACTTTCCCTTGGTCGAGGAGGACTGCGTGAGGGATCGCTTAAGTGATCTGGATGTCCACAAATCCATGGGTGCCGATGGAAGGCACCCATGGGTGCTGAGGGAGCTGGCGGATGTCATTGCTGAGCCACTCTCCATCATCTTTGAGAGGTCCTGGAGGACAGGAGAGGTGCCTGAGGACTGGAGAAAGGCCAATGTCACTCCAATCTTCAAAAAGGGCAAGAAGGAGGACTCAGGGAACTACAGGCCGGTCAGCCTCACCTCCATCCCGGGAAAGGTGATGGAGCAGCTTATCCTGGAGGCCATCATGAAGCAAGTGGAAGAAAAGAAGGTTATCAGGAGTGGTCAGCATGGATTCACCAAGGGGAAATCATGCCTGACCAATCTGATAGCTTTCTACGATGACATGACTGGCTGGGTAGATGAAGGGAGAGCCGTGGATGTTGTCTACCTCGACTTCAGCAAGGCTTTCGACACAGTCTCCCATGATATCCTCCTAGGGAAGCTCAGGAAGTGTGGGCTGGATGAGTGGTCGGTGAGGTGGATTGAGAACTGGCTGAATGGCAGAACTCGGAGGGTTGTCATCAGCGGCGCTGAGTCTAGCTGGAGGCTGGTAACTAGTGGTGTCCCCCAGGGGTCAGTACTGGGCCCAGTCTTGTTTAACTTCTTCATCAACGACCTGGATGAAGAGTTAGAATGTACCCTCAGCAAGTTTGCTGACGACACCAAACTGGGAGGTGTGGTAGATACACCGGAAGGCTGTGCTGCCATTCAGCATGACCTGGATAGGCTGGAAAGTTGGGTAGAGAGGAACCTGATGAGGTTCAACAAAGGCAAACGCAGGGTCCTGCCCCTGGGGAGGAACAACCCCATGCACCAGTACAGGCTTGGGGCGGACCTGCTGGAGAGCAGCTCTGTGGAGAGGGACCTGGGTGTCCTGGTGGACGACAGGTTAACCATGAGCCAGCAGTGTGCCCTGGCTGCCAAGAAAGCCAATGGAATCCTGGGGTGCATCAAGAAGAGTGTGGCCAGCAGGTCGAGGGAGGTTCTCCTTCCCCTCTACACTGCCCTGGTGAGGCCTCATCTGGAGTACTGTGTCCAGTTCTGGGCTCCCCAGTTCAAGAAAGATGAAGAGCTACTGGAGAGAGTCCAGCGCAGGGCTACGAGGATGGTGAGGGGACTGGAGCATCTCTCCTACGAGGAGAGGCTGAGGGAGCTGGGCTTGTTCAGCCTGAAGAAGAGAAGGCTGCGAGGGGACCTTATAAATGCCTACAAATATCTGCAGGGTGGGTGTCAGGAGGATGGGGCCAAGCTCTTTTCAGTGGTGCCCAGTGACAGGACAAGGGGCAATGGGCACAAACTGAGGCACAGGAAGTTCCGTCCGAACATGAGGAAGAACTTCTTCCCTCTGAGGGTGACGGAGCCCTGGAACAGGCTGCCCAGGGAGGTTGTGGAGTCTCCTTCTCTGGAGATATTCAAGACCTGCCTGGACGCGGTCCTGTGCAGCCTGCTGTAGGTGACCCTGCTTCGGCAGGGGGGTTGGACTAGATGACCCACAGAGGTCCCTTCCAACCCCTACCATTCTGTGTGATTCTGTGTGATTTGCAATGATCATTTTGCAAAGATACTGCAGTTTAGCAAGGTCTTGCTCAGTGAAAAGTGGTAAGAGACTGTGATGCCTTTGATCAGCATTTTGCAATTTACTCTGTGTGGAGCCCAGCTGAGACTAACGTACTTCTGGAGAACAGTGACAGTGATATTGTTACCTGAGGTTATGGTCACAGAGATGCTGCTCCAGTTTCTTATATGCATAGTTTTCTTTGAAGAGAAAAGCAGCAGATGTTTGCTCTGCCACTTGCTGATGCTCTCTGTTAGTATCAACAACCTTTTGTCATGGGGGGTGCTTCAGAATGCGGAGTAAACTCGGGCTGCATCAAAATGTTGCCACCATGTTAGTGATTTGTCTGTGATGAAAGATGGTACTCTAGAGTGAAGAACAGTCACTCGTTGTGATGCTGCTGGAGAATTTCCCTCCTGAGGAAAAAAGTAAATGTCAGTTTTCACGTGTACTCAAAAGCAGATTCTTCTGGTACACTCACATTTTGATTTGAGAGGGACATTATCTTTCCAGAATTGCCACTGTCTTCAGAATAGGGTGTAATTTGGTTTATTTGGTTTAGTTTCAGTGTCGGTACACGTGCATTTGCTGTTGGAAATGGTTAACTTTGCATTTTGTTGCTGGGAAAGAAGTATCCAACTGACGTGAACCATGAACCCCTTAGGAAAACAGAAAATACATAGATTCAGAGCATCTCAGAACACAAATTAAATATTTAGTGTACAGGCTGGATCCATCCTAATGGAGAATGTCTGAGGTAAGCATGACATCTCAAATGTACAATCAATTTAATAACTGAAGGAATGAGCAGCTAATGTAAGGAGACAATACGGTGAGTGTTTTGATTTCGGACAAAAGAACAGAATTGTATGATAAGTGAACTTTGTGAGAACACATGGTTAGGGATTCCAACTTTACTTTGCTGAAGGCATTTCTGATAGTACCAGCAGGTAATGGGGTGGACTGAAGTATGCACAGGTTGGTTTGCTTATTGGCTAGTTGACTGACCTTTTGGTGGCTGTGCAAGTGGGTACAGAATCAGAGGGCTGACCTGTTTCCTAGTGCTTGATACATGCAGGCAAAAGTATTCCAAATTTGACCTTTTGCAGTAAGCTGCCTACTCCCAAAATTTTTAAGACCAGGGTGGAGAAAAAAAAACACATTCCTGCTATGGGGATGCTCTTAGGGGTATAGTGACCTAGTTATCTGCCAGCACTGTGGGGGAAGCAATGCAGAAGTCTGTTGTCTCAGTGTGCTCCTTGGAGCACTGTTGTGTGCATTTACCTCCAGTATGGATTTACGGCTCCTTAACTATGCAGTACTACTGTAAACACAAGTACTTCTTTTCAGGTAGTTGCGTGTTGCACTTGCCTTTCTTTTAGAAATATCTGTTCTTAAAAAACAACCACATTTTGTTTAGAGAAATTCTAAATCTAGAGATGAGTCTTTGTACTTTCAAGCATTCAACGTGAACAAGAACAGACCATAGATAACTGTGTGTAGATCCGTTCACAGGTAGGTTATACTCTGAGATGACAGGAAGATGTTCCTCTACGAGAGTCCCAAGAGTCACTCTTCGTCTCCTTTTGTCTGTTGACATTCCCTGGATTCCCTCATGTAGTCTGGACTGACGGGCAGAAGTTTCCCAATATATTTGAAATGATCTATTACTTCTGAAAATCAGAACCATTTGGACATAGGTGCAGATTGCACATATTAAGAAAACAGGGATGCAGCCTTAGCTATTGTCTTCCTACTGATTTGACATTAATACATAAATGGTTCCAGTAAATGCCAAGGGTTTCTGGAATAACGTGGTCTGAGACTTATTAAAGGGGAATGTTCAGTGAGTCTCAAGTTAGAAACCAAAAAGAAAAAGAAAGGGCTACGGAGAATACATGCAGACATAAAGATGATAGAGAGAGTCCTACAAGACACAAAGTGAAAGGCAGGCAGAGATGCCCAAAGTGTTTTTGTGGTCTGGAAGGAAGCCAAAGAGTCATTGATTCATTAAAGAGCATCACAGCTTCCTTTTCTCGATGTGATGGTGCCATTAGAGCTCCTCAAGCAGTCTCTGATTTCCTTGAGCGTGAGGAATAGGAATTTCAAACAAAACACCAGAAGAAGATTCTGAAGCCAGTTATTTCCCAGACCTGTGCCACTGTCAGACCATCGCTTCGGCTATGTACCCGACTGGAGAATTCGGTATGTTGAAGTATCTGCTGGGGACTGCACATGAGTCCCCTGCTTATTAAACACAGCACCTACTTGTGTAGAAAGTAGCCTAGCAATTGTGCACATAGGTTTTTGCACTCTTAATGAAGTCATGATGTGGTATACAAAAACTAGCTTTAAGGAGACAGGTAATCTAGAAATTGTGAGTCACCAGTTTAAAAATGACATACTCAGCTGTTTTGTTAACAGAGTTAACTCAGTGCTGTTTTTGTGGACTGGTAATATACTGGGAATGACTAGCACCTGTACCATCATCTTTTTTCTCTCTCTGTAGATAACTGAATTCTCTGATGTAATTTCTTTTTTCTTCCACATTTGCTCTCTGAATGTCCATGTATTTTAATTTTATACCTATCCAGTCCCATCCCCCCCCTCCCCCCGCAGTGCCTCCCTAAAATAACACCTCCTGTGTCTTCCTGTTTGTCACTTTACATGCCTGGAGATGGGCAATACCTGCCTTCACCAGGTCTTGGTTGCAGATGCCTTTCTGATACTGTGAGGAAAACAGCAAAGATCCTGGGCACCCTAATGGCAGGGCTAGTTCTGTTGCTCTTCCCAAGACGACCAGATTTCGGTGGCAGAGGACCAGATTTTCCCCGTAGTCTCAGTGTTGCTGTAACAGTGCTGCTGATGGCAGTGGTGCTGCTGGCAGCCTCAGAGGACGCGTTCTGTCAGCACGCGTTGCCCTGTAGATATGCGTGCCCCTCACCAAATCAGAACAGTGATAGAACTAACCCTCAGTTACGAGGCTCTTCTCACCTTGTTAAAAACCATGTGTGACAAGGAGACAGAGCATGAATTTGTTTTGTCAGATATATAGTCAGAAATAACAACTGACAGGCTTGCTGTGATAAGTTCAGTATGATGGCTTTGCTGAAAGGTAGGCTGTTTCACGATTTACTGAACTATTATAAGTGATAAAACTGATCCATTTGTTATCATCCAGTGCATAAAGACTTCTGGATTTAAGGAGCCTGCACTAAATAACAAAGCAATTTATAAACTCATAAACTGAAAATTACAGGGAAGTAGTCCTTAAGTCATTGGTAATAGCAACCTTTTATCATATTAGTGATGATTATCAAATGTTAACCTCTACTCTCCTTTTTAAAACAGAATCTTACCTTAGGAAAGTTGTAATTACTTAAAAATAAAGAAGTCACGGACGTAACTTTGTCTTCATTTACTGTGCGAGTAAGGCAAGTTTTATTTATTTATCTGGGGGTCCTGCCTTCCCTCACGCCCCATCAGGTCTCTACATCAACTGATGTGAACTGATTTATGCTTCTGCTAGCAGAAACGTGTTGGCTGATACTAGCTGAGGAATGGTATTAGTTTGCTTTACTAGTGGGTAAAAGATCTTTATCCAAAACAAATTTGAGAGTAGTATCTTGAAAAGAGAAACTTCCTGTGTTTCAATAAACAGATAATTGTTAGCAATAGTTTGTTTCAGATTAGCCCATCCTAAAGAGACTATAATTCTGTGTCCTACTGTGAAAATGGAAACACCCTGTACTGGAGTTAAAAACAAATGCAGTATGAAATTGTAAGTCTTCTCTGTGTTCTCTTGAATCAAAGATGTTATGGGCGGTGGAAAGATGATGTTGACTAGAGCTAAGCAAACATTTGTCTAGAGATAATTTTTTTGATTACATTAGTTTCTTTTTCTGCTCAGGAGTATCCTGAGTTATTTAATTCATTCACTGAATTTTACTCAACCAGTAAAAGTTCTCAAGGAATAGACGAATTGAGAGCCACTTGTTACCAGTACTCAATATTTGATATCCATCTTGCTTTGTATGAATGATTACATGCTGAAATAGATTTGTTTCTCCTTGTTATCTGCATAAGTGTAATCTCTAAAATCAAGATGAAGATTTACCAAAACACCTGGGAATTATCTAGGAGACGAAAATCGGAGAAACAGACTAACACTTCAGCAAGTTTAGCTGACTAAACAGTGTTTTCTAATAGCCAGTAAATTGTGATCCCGCTGTCCTTGTGTTAATTCTCTGGGAAGGGATTTTGTAAGCCTTTGTTTTCCTTTCACAGACCTTATTCTAAATTAAGTCAAGTCCATCATCACCCCACCGTGACACCCTCCTTGATCAGGACTGAAGCCAGAGCCCAGTTATGACAGCTGGAAGACAGGAGAGAGTATGTGAGGTTTCCTGTGGCTGCCAGGGTTTTCCTTGTCGGCGCTATTGGCTGAGTTCTCACTAAAAGCAGTGGAGAAGCAGCAACAATACAGCACCTGCTATTGCAATTATGGACAAGGAATTGAGCTGTTACCAATCAAACAATTATCACTAATAATTTGGTTTAATTATAGTCTGTTAGTTACCCTAAGAGTCTTGTCAGGCTAGAACGTTTCAATGTCGGGAGAATAAACTTCATTACAGACGCAGCACAAATGAAGTGTACATATCAGACAAAGGGTCAGCCTCCTCACAATTTTTCCCATCCCCTTGCTATGCTAAGAAAAGGGAAAGCCAGTTTGATATTCCTTGTTCTAAGGGCAACTCTGAACTGTGTAAATCCCATGTACGTGTCATGGAGTCTAGGATCTTGGACTATACACTGAAGACAATTCATCAGATAGCCAGAAATCCTGACTCAGTATTTTAAATTGTGATGTCTACTGACAAAATTGTGGGCTTGTTGCTCCTCAGGCTTTCTTGGGAGATTATTCTGACCTCACTGTCCAGCAAATGTATACAGAAATGAATTTCTTGCATCAAAAGTGACAGAAGTGTTGAAGTAAAAGAAATCAGTCGAAAATGGAAAAAAAAAATATGTGGGGTGAAAACACAGAATAGTTTATAAACCAACTGAACTATACATACAGTTGCACTTCGATTGCTCTTCACAGTTATTCTGAAATGCAAAAAGCAAAAGCCAAAACACCTGCATCAACAGCCCCCTTAAAACTGCAGTGAATTAAGAGCAGATTAAGGGCTTGTTTTGTTACCATGCCTCCTAGACATTTGCAGTTTTTCATAAATAGACATGATAGATGAGGCTGTAAGGTGTGGAAATTAAGCACAAGCACAAATATTTCTACCTCTCTAAATGTTTCAAATTATTTTTGATACTCTGTGTAAATTACGTGAGATTTTACTGTGGTTGCAGCTCATGTATCATGTGCCTGGTTGGTATCTTTTCTTGGTGGAGAAGCCTAAGTTCAAAAAAAAACCCAGTTTGTCACCACTAATGTCAGTGTAATCATTACCATCACATTCCCTCCCTCCTTTATTAAGCATATTTTAAAAATATTATTAAACACTTCCTCTCTGCTTTAACGGACAGAGACTGGAGTTGAAACATGGACTAAGTCAAAGTCAATAAAATTTTTGTCTTTGCAATCCATGGGTCAAATACATGATTTCAATATCCTTCTGTATGTTTACGTAGCACCTAGCAAAATAGGGATTGTACCATTTAGCACTGAGGTTACTTTAATATTCTTACAGTTCCTATGAATCTTACATATCTTGCAAGATGAGAAACTTGATCTGCATTTTATTACCTTCCAATGCACAGCAATATAGATTCTATTTCCAATTTTCTGTGTCATTATTAAATATGCCAAGATATGTCCATGAATTATACCCCTTCAATAAAGTAATGCAACTCCTAGAATCTAGAGCTTTATTTTTTAAAATCTGAGTTGTTTGCGTGCCAGTAAGAATGTGCTGATCATATATATAACTAATCTTGATTATGATTACACAATTTATTATTTCATTTTTGCTATTATCAACTATTTTTTATCTACTCTTAGTATCGCACCAATTCCTTGTGATTCCCGAGGCAAAATATTTGATATACTGATTGATTATACAAGTTAAGGCTGTGGTACCAGCTGGCACAGAAATGCTATGCTCTGAAGCTAGAATACCTGTCAATGCCCCTATAGAAGAGCCTCATGTGAAAGTCTTTGGAAGCATCAGAGGAATTGGGCCATCATTTCACAGCAAACAGCATATACTCATATTTGGCACAGTTTCTGATTGCCTGTTCTTTAAAAGAACATGAAGATTCTCATTGATTTCAATAGCCTTTGACCTAACCCAGTGTCAGCTCTCTTGGACCAGCCTTTGCTAAAATGGTCATGGTCAGTACCTTCTATTTACTTCTTTTGACACTGCTTGCAAATCCAGAACATGCAAGAACTAACCTTAGCAAACACTGTTTAAACGTCAGACGTAGGTGCAAAACCCGGAGTAATATACCTGTTTTCAGTCTTCTTTTTATCCACTTTTGTCTACCTGTGCAGAAACGAGAGATGATCTAATGAACAAAGCATTTAATAATAGCTGTACTAAAAAGAAAACACTTCAAATGAATGGTTTTGTGTAGCAAGATTAGAAGTTATTCCACTTGTTTGAAGGAATGAGATATGAAGAATTGATTGAGTAACCAATTTAATAATGAAGAGAATTTAGAATACAGAAAGATTAGCTGAGAGCCCTGGGACACAATTCACTGAAATTTTATATGCTGCCTGTGCTCAAAAATAGGGAAATTTTGATATAAAAGTGATTTATAGGCAGTGGCTGTGCACAGTCTTTTATCATATTAATAAAATCTTTAACCAGTCTTTGAAAATTCTAAAGACTTGTGTGTTCAGTTCAGATGCACGGATCAGAAAGAACTGCTGGCTGGCAGATGTGCAGATACATTATCAGAAAATGTATTTTCAGCTTAACCAGTATAATCTAATTCATTCTAACATGGTATTTCAAGTTTATTATAGTGTAATTGAATACAGAAGAACACAGTGCACTATACAGTAGACAAAATGAGGTGAAAGTGTACAGCTTAAAGGTGAGCAGGTTAGGCCTGTTAGATCGCTGAATGTTGGTGGTTAAAGTGGCCGATCATTTCAAGAACCCCAAACTGTAAACAAAATACTGTTCTTTTCCTTCTGAATACTACCTTTGTGAAGTAAGTAGCTTTATGAAATTGCACTAAATTTATTTAAAATTATATTGTCCTTGCACATTACTGTAAAAGTTACCACTTTAGTTTTTTCTCTTCTGCTTCCACTAAACCCGGCAACGACCTTTTACCCAGACACAGTATTTAGTGGATGAAATTAAACAGCTCTGTGTATATATATGTATCTGTTTATTTGTATAAACTTCTTAAGTCTCACATGAATTTATTGTTTCATTTTTCTGTTAAATGAGCTTTGAAATATTAGTGGTATAGCAGTTATTTTTATTTTGAATTCACCCCAGCGTCAGGAGTCTTTAAGACTTTTCTGATTCTTGTGTTAAACAGTATGGATTTTAGTTTGCTCACCCCAGTCCTGCTTTGCTATTGTGATGCCTTGTTATAGGCTGTTCCAGCAGGTGCCTATCCATTTGCAACCCGCCCTGGTGTGGTGAATGATTATACAATTTCTTTAATGCATTTTAATTATTTAGGTGACATTTTACCTTATATGGTTAGACTGAATATGTAAACTGACTGGAGTCTTTAGTTAAAAAGGAGGACAATTTTTTGTCTGAAGAAGTGCACAGTCTGTGACCAAAGATACTGAGTAAGAATTCAAACATAAAAATAAGACAAAAGTTCTGTTTAATTTCACTCCTATGGCCATTTTTATACCTTCTCTTTTTATTTAGTCATCAATTTATAATCATTATGTATATACTATAGCTGTTGATGTACTTAGTAGACAGACTGATACGCTGCCAGTTCACAAGGTCAGGGATGATTTTCAAGAGAAATAATACAGCCTAAAAAGTGACCAAGGCTTGACTCCTTTACATTGTAAAATTATTTCTCACCTGAGGATGCTGTTGACGGATTTACTAAATATATTGTGCAGTACAACGAGACAGGTTAAATGAGTTAAAACCTGTTTCTTGTAGCGGATGATAAAAGTCTAAGGTGCAATCAAAAACCCCAATCCCTTGCATGCTCATTCATTTGTATAAAGTAGCTTCAACTTAACAAAAAAAAGACCAACAAATCCAGTACTCTTTATTAGCCTTTGTTAAATATACAAATCACAATTCTAATTTTGATTTTAAAAATATGTATTATGGCAAGAAAAAACCCCTACCAAAAATAAACTGAATTAGCACAGACACTTTTACTGTTGTCTGATTTACTGTTTGTGTGTCCCTGTTCCTCATATTGGCAGTCACCTCCCAGCAAGTACTAACAGCAGCAGCAGCAGTAGCACCGTGAAGTCAGTAGATGGCTGTAGAAAAGTGTGTTGAACACTCTTGTGTTAGAGTAATAAGATTGGAAAAGGCCTTGACCTGACTGGATGCGGCTTTTATCTGAAGTACGTTTAAAGAGATAAAGGAGAAGCAGGGTGCAGTACATGTTCTTTTCTTTTCTGTGGGAGCTTTGCTTTGAGTTTAAAAATTTCTCAAATGCAGGATTTGTGAACTGGGTCCTTTAGCAGGGAGAGGTAATAGCTTGAGTGCCACTGGAGTCACCTGCTAGTCTCTGATGATTTTTTTTTTTTTCCTTACCCCTCCCTCCCCCCCCTACTGTCTTAGAAATCCTCCTATAAATTCCTACAGAGGGGGCGTCTGTAGATCCCATAATAACAATTAGGAAGTGGTATATTCCCATTTATTTATTTATTTCTTATTACTTTTTTTTTTTTTTTTTTTTTGCGTTCTCTCCAATGTAGTTGGCTGCCTTTAGTGCACGGACCTGCTCATTAAATAGATACACCAAGAATTGTTACCTAAGCAAGCCTGACAGTAAAGAAAGGACAGACTGAGTTAGGGAGAAAATGGGAAGAAAAAAGACAGCCTGAAGCAAGTCACTTCACACGCAGAAAGAGCCACTGAATGAATGCTATTCTCATATACAAACCAAAAAAATACCTTGTATAAGAAAAGAAGAGAACTGTGAGGACTTTACAGAAAAAGGCAAGATTTTCTACCCACTGTTTTCAGTTTTGCTTCCAGACATACTTGGTGAAGTAAGGAGACTTCTGTTTGCTGACAGAGCCCTTGATTTCTTTCAAGATGATGATGTATTTGTGGGTAGGTAGTGTCTCTCTCCATGTCAATCTTTTATTAATAAATTGACTCTGGGACTGTAGATTTTAGCCTGTAGTTAACAGCATGTTTTCTAATATGTAAAGCTGTATATACTGTAGGATAGCTTAGCATAGCTAGTGTACAGTACATGTACTTGTATTTCCAATGGCAATTTAAACGAACTAGTTCATTAATGTTAAGCTGCAGTTTATTTTCAGGGTTTGCAGGATGTGGCATAGTGCACTGCTTTCTTTTCGTTGCCTCAGAAAATGCTACAATTGTATCTGTAAGATTCACTGTGTGGTTCAGTCATAAAACGAATGCTGCATCACTTGTGGCTGTTCATAATTTGCTTTCTTTGTAGGATATGAAACAATCTTAATGTAATTGAAACTTCTAATTTGTGTTACTTGACCTAGTTGTGTTTATATTAGTTGTCACAGTCTTTCTTGGCTTTTGAAGTTTCTGGCAATTGATAACCGCAGATAAAGAAATAGATAAAATGTACTTATTCCTGTGATTTTTATATCCAGCATTGTTCAGATGCCTTGCAGCAAAATCTGCTCACCTTAATAATGTTGTGCTGTAACATGTACATTGTGAATCAGTGAAACCATTAACCTGTTAATTCATTCAGGTTTAGATACAAAATATTTTTTAGTTAAAAATATAATCAGTCAATGAATATGCATATTTAAAAAGCATTTCTGTGCTCCTCTTGAAAGCCTGTACATCTTCTGGGGAAATATTTTAAACTAATCTCATTTGACAATCTAGTTATTTATTTAATTTGAATGTATGTAAAAATAGACAGGCTTGCAGCTAATCTGGGCCACCTCTGCAAAACAGGCTGTATAGGAGCAACATTAATTCTTAGAGATATTATCCGTAAATCACTACTGCTCTTTTAAATCGCTCGTAGTTCATGCTGTAGATCTCCCTTTATGGTTCCCTCTAATTTCTGTTGACCCTCCAATGTAATGTAGTAACTTTTTCCATCAGTACAAAAGGCACTGTATGCAGACTTTTAAGTTTCTTATTTCAGTTCTCTGCCTGTCCTATCATTTCAGCTCACCAATCACTGAGCCTTAGGATTTTGTCGGTTTCTTTTTTAATGTGTTCTGTAGCACAGGTCACTAATTTTCACATCTGTGCATGTAGCAGCAACTCCGATTGCTGCTTATTTTTAACCCTTACGTTCACTCTTTATTTAAGCTCTATTTTTGCTGATGCAAGGATTAATTTCGTGATCGCTTAACTGCAGTAGTCTGTTTTTCAGTCAACTCTCCTGTATTCTGCTGTTGTAGTTAACACCATCCAAAAGAGAGAAACAGTAAACATTTGAGGATAAAACCTTTTTTCTGATATGCACAATAAGGTGAAAGGACATGTATTATTCTATTTCTTTGTGCCACTAGCTCAAAAGGTTTAAAATCTAGGAACTCTTCCCCCTCACCCCCAATCCAAGCCTATGAATCTTTGTCAATTGGAAAACTTGATGAAATACATTTTCTTACAGGTAGCTATGCAGGCTTCTATTATCTTCAGTGTGTTGTATTTTATATTATTTATGAACTTTTCGAGTTATTCCTTTCAGACACATATGTATGATTCACACAAAAAATACAGTAATAAGCAGTTTCTGATGGTACCACTTCTTGGTTTCCAAAGCTTCCAGTAGTTAATATTTGACATTTAAAAGTCTGTTCCTTCTATTTTTGTTTTTTCCTTTTTACTTATATTTTATGATATCTCCTTTTGTTTTGTTTTATTAGTGGAATTCATTAAACAGGAGAATGCCTGTCTCTCTTTTGGCACTACTACACCTGGGTATTAAGCGTACTTCCCATTTGTAATTTAATTTTCCTATTCTAAATGATTTTAATAAAATCTCAAAATAAGATTAGTAGGAAGAAGCAGAGAATGATTTTTTTTTTCTTACTGTAGCAGAACATTATTACTTTCTTTTGTTCTGGAAATGAGTTGTATTCACAGAAAACTTATTTCTGAAATTTTATGATTTTTTGAACTCTGTGTACATTAAGTGCACGTGTGTATGTATCTGCATGTAAAAGGTGCAGTATGTAAACAACATTTTAACATATGCAGGAGCAATGTATAAACTCACAGCAGTGTTTGAAATGCTTTCTCCTGGCACCACATCAATTTTTTATTTAATTATATAAAAGCTCCTCAACAACATTATTAAAATTTAAAGTAGCCAACTTATGTGAAAATGTAGTTTTCCCTTTTTTAAAAAATGTAAAATAAATTCATTTTGTTTCATTGATAGAAACTTTTTCATACTATTCACTCCTTTATGTGGCAGTGCTTACCTGTTGTTTCATTCTGTGTATAATGTAGAAACATTATTTGCAATTTTTACAAAGAAAAAGAAAATGTTAATGCCTAGGCATTTTATAATGTCCTACTAACTAATATCCTGTAATGTGTTTTTTTTTGTTTTTTTGGTTTTTTTTTAATTCTACTGCTGCTGATGTCAAGTTCCTTTTATGGCAAGCAAACTGTGAACATGTTCAGCCAACTAAATCTAAGTATCTGCAGGAATGCAGTGTACAGCCAGTAATTCAGTCTGTTAAATAGAACAGTCTTGATTAGTTGTTTATAAATACTTATTTCAAGATTTCAGAAAGTAAAGAAGTATTTTAGTACTGTTGATCCTGTCAAAGGAAAGCCATATTTGTTGACATACCAAGCAATTTAATGACGCTTATAATCACTTCCTCCCCTAGAAAAAGGAGAACTTTTTTTGGTCTGGTACTTTTATGTACAGACACCTGTGCTGTAGGACTCAAGAGTTCATCAATATCCAATTTCATATCGACCAATAAACTTTGAGGACTTTCAAGTATTAGCAATTTAGGGACTATAGCTAAATCCCAAAGTCAAAAGCACCTATATCCTTGCTAACTTTGAAGGGTGTAGACCCTTTTATATTCTGATCCTGCTGCACTATAACACACCTTTCTCTCCAAAACAAGATTGTTGCAGTGATGATGCAAGGTGTTCTTGATCACTGCAGATTATCATTCACATTTGGTAGTGCAACTCGCCTCCCCAAAGATGTTGCGATTTTCCCAGAATGTAACAAGTAAGTGAAATTTTTTTTCAGTTACAGAGCTGTAAAGTTGCTGACGTCTGCTCCCCTTGGAAGTAGAAGCATAACTATCAGTGGGTGAAATGAATGTTGATAGTTGAAAGCTGAGACTGCTCAGGATCTTTCATGGAATCCACACTTTTCCAAACCAGCTCTTTCTGTATAGCATTTAAAATATTCTTTTTCATATTTTGAAAAATAAGCATATTTTGTCTACTCGACAACATAAGCAACTACTTGTTTCCCAAGGAAACAGTTCCATGATGGCTTGTTTTCCGTTGGTAGTTCAGACTGGACTATTTTGAGTTCTCATGCTGAACTTACCTATTCTGAGTCAGAAGATGAGAGGTTAAAGTTACTGCATCTCATTAAAAAGTTGAAGTCATATGTAATTAAGTATTGTTGTAAAGAAAAAAATTTTGGAACAAAATAACTGGTAAATGCATTTTAAAATATACGTCTTGTTATACTCTATGAAAATGCTGAACTAAAATTACCTTAATATACCATAATAACATTTGATAAATTTTATAAATGTCTAATTCAAGTCTGTTTTGTCAGAGATGTGCTTCATTCCTGTCAGTCTGCTGTTCTTTTTAATAATAGGGAATGAGTTTTGAGAAATTTTGTACATATTTAGCAGAGATTTTCAGTAGCAGCTTCAGAATAATACTTGATCGAATAAGGCAGAAAGTATATCAGCAAATGAAATTTTTTTTGCCCAAAACTAGTGTAGGCAGATACAGAGAAACAAACTGAAAAAAATTTATATGCAATAGCAACAAGATAATGTCTTCTGGCAGTAGAACATTGTTTTGACAACTCTGAAGAATAAAGCTTTTAGGTCCAATAGAGAGAACTGTGTGTCGTACTTGCCTGCATTAGCAAAACATTACTCAGATGAACATTCAGGGAAAACACCGGAGGAACAGGAAGTAACAGAAAGACTGTATCAGAAGTTTAGTCTGGATAAATATTGAGGAATTTAAACTACTTCAGGGTAGCATTTCTGGTGCTTTTGTCAGTAAGCTTCTCCTGTTTAGAGGCATCCTAATACACATACAGGAGTCTGTCAGTTCACATATTCGAAGGCAGATGGTTTAAGTTTGTAAGTGAAGCAATACAAAGGCTTTTTATCTAAAGCAAATGAGAACCCTACACGGATTTGAAGATTACTAAAAAGACAAAATTAAAGAGACAAAATCATAGGATTCTTAAAATTGGAGTGAGGAGCTATAATATTCTTCGGGCAATAGAATTCTCATATTTTTTTGAGGAACTTTACTTACTAAGTATTTTACAGCATTGACATTGTGTGCATTAAGCAAGGTGTTTCTCTTTTAAATGAGGGCCTCCCAATAACATCACAGACTAAGACAAAAATGCACTACTCGCTGTGTTTAAAGAGCTACAAACAGCCGAGATAGAATTTGAACTAAATTGAAGGACTAAATGAATATGTTGAAAATATTGCCAGTGGAACACTTCAGCAGTATAGATTTTGTTGCATAGAATTAGTGAGTAATCAAAATATTTAGGTCTTTTTAGTTAAGAAAAATCAAACATATTAGCCGAAAAGCTGCAGGTACCTTCAGAGTCAAAATGATTCTCATGCTGCTTTCCGCTGGGACCTTGAATAAAACATGTAGCTTTGTACTCTCTATCTGACTGCCTGACCGCTGGTGTTGAATAAATACGTACCTTTTATTATTAACACGGAAAAATACAAAATGATTTACTAATAGAGTATGCTGATACGAATATTAAGGATCTTCAGTGGTATCTGACTCAATAAACCTGAATAATGAAGTATTACAATTTACAAATCTGCAGTCTTCATGGCTGAAATGAAAGGACTGATAGAGATGTTGAATGAAAACAGGATTACAATTAGTTAAGGTAGAATCTAAGACAATTCTCAGTAGGTTATCTTTTTGTGTCTATTTTTATATACGTATAGGTTGGCTTAAAAATTGTATGTGTAATAATTCATTTTGGAGTGACTGAAGCTAAAAATCACAATAACATGCAAAGCATAAAAATATTCTGTAAAATCACCTTTTTTAATATGAAGAAGAGAAATGGCATAGAAGAGAAAGGTAATTGCAATCAGAATACTTGACAGCAACATTTATTAATCCAGTACATTCAATCTTGAAGGGTTTTTTTGACCTGCTACAGTATTTTGTAAAACAACATTCTAGTATTTATACAGGGTAACAATATGAGCAAGAGAACAAAATCAGTATTATGCTCCATTATATCCAGTGTTGCATAATGGTGGCTTAAGCAAGCAAGGCGGTTTTGCTTTATAAAAATAATATGCATCCCTGTAGACACAAATACACATTTATGTAAGTGCCAATGTGTGATGAAGCTGAGTTTAAGTAGGACGTTAAAAATGTATGTATTGTTATTAATTCTTTCAACAGAAGTCATGCAATTTATGTAAAGCTGTATGATAGACTTATTCTTTTTCTGAAGTTGCATACAGTCTCTACGCTTCAGTTACCAAACCTCTTTTCCCACCTTACTTTAGCAGGAAGTCACATTTGTCCAATTAACCTCATCTTCCTCTTGTCCCTCTTAATAGTGTTGGTTTCCATCACAGCTTTGAATAATCTGTGTAGAACTTAGCAGTCTGGGGATGTTTATGTGAGGAAGGAATTGAACAAAGACTGCATGAAATGTGGCGGGGTGAGCCAGCTAAAGTTCTCTTATTGTCCTACCATGATTATGTCTTGGTGGAAGTCCTATCTAAATACCATTTCTCTGACAACCTGGGGAGTTTGTGTGCTACTACATCTACAATTGTAGAATCTTAGCTACTGTTTGAATGGTCTTGGGTTTTCAGTGAGTTAGAAGGATAAGCAAGTCCTGAAGAATTTTCTGGGCAGTTGAAAAATCTTGTTCGTGTCTTGAGATTAATTTCTTGACTGGTTGCTTTTAGATATTTACTCCAGTGAAGTATGCCTGTTTAGGAAGCTGAACAAGACTGTGATAGTCCTTAAGCCAAGATTTTGCTTACGGTTTCTCACTTATATGTACAAATGCCATTAGACTTGATTTACCTTTTATAATCAGCTTGTCTCACGGTTTAATCAACAAAAGGAGATGTTTAGTAATGGAAGTTTAGGTATCTGTTCACATCTTCATTAGATCTTGAACTATTTTTTCTGTCTTTCCATGTTGGCTCCCTGTTTCCCTCCTGCTCCTGACTTGATATTCCTTCCTTGCCAAACAGATGAATCTGTACTTAGACCCTTCTAATAGCGTAGTATGGAAATACACTGAAGTTCAACATACCTGCGGACGTGACTGCTTTCCACATATGGAATAATATGCTATGTATTCTTTCCCCTCCAGAATTCTAATTGTGTTGTGGGTTGGCTCCAGCTAGCAGCCAAACTCCCACCCATCTGCTCGCTCACTCCCTGCCTCAGTGGGACAGGGAGGGAGGAGAAAATAGGAAGAACAGGAGTGAGAAAGCTCGTGGGTCAGCATGAAGACAGGGAGATCAGTTACTGATTACTGTCGCAGACAAAATAGACTTGTCTAGGAGGAAATGAAATTATTTATTGCCAATTATAGTTTCTGCCAGTTAAATCTGCCAATTTAATTTCTGATTCAGGTAGTGGAAAACAAAAACAACAACCCCTCTTGTTACCACCACAAGTTGAACTCACGCCCTTCAGTGAGGCAATGGGTAGCATGGAGGAACTGCAGTCAGGATGTATTAGTTTCTCTCCACAGCTCCTTCCTTCTCCCTTTTTTCCGGTGCTCCAGCGTGGGTTCCTCCATGGGCTGCAATCCCTTTGGGGGTGTGCTTGCTCCACCATGGAGCGCCTCCTCCTCCTCTGACCTCTGCTCTTTCTCTTTTTGTTTCCTCCTCCACTCTCCTTCCAACGTGTCTGTCCTTTCTTTACGTATGTTTTGACAGCTGCATCACCAAACTGGCTGATGGGCTTGGCTGTGGCCTGTGGTGGGTCCACTGCCAAGGTGCCTGGAACCAGCTGTATCCGGCACGGGGCAGCCCCTGTCCTCCTCCCACAGCGGCCACCCTGACAGTCCCCTAACTACCACAACCCTGCCACCTACACCCAGTAAAGATTGTAAGTCAGCTAAACATGTTAGGCTGAGTCTGATTATTGACATTTCAAGTTTTCTTCAGAGATTGTTCTGTGTTTGTCTTCGTTGACTGTCTTGGCCTTTTATTTGATAAGTATTGTTTTCTAAAATTAATTTTTGTGCTGTATGTATGATACAGTGAAGTACTCCTTTTATAAAGGGAAAGCTGATACATATTTGAATTTTACTTTTCAGTTAGCTTTTCCTCAAATATAATTACAGGAATTCAGGGAAGAATAAAATGTGACAACATATTTATGAATCATGAGACTTAACAGAGACTGAAGTAGATCTTATTATTGATGTGCTTACTGCTTCATTAAATTCCCCTTAAGGTTTGCAGCATGGATATGGATCATTTGCAATAATAATTATGCAGTGATCGATTGATTGTGTCTGACATTGTACTTGTCACCTTGAAATGCAAAAACCATTCATTTTCGACTGTGTGAACATTTTTCTCTAATGTTAGGCACCAGCATGGTTTATTTTATAGAGGAGTGCATTTTATAAAGTTTAGGAACTTAACATTAACCTTTACCTAAAAATGAAATATTACTTGTCATTTTACAAAAACGAAAATTGCACAACCAGCAATATTTTGAGATTAGAAAACACTGTCTAATTTCAAAAAGATTATTCAAATCAGAATGTCCATATTTCAATTGATTCATGCATGTGTATTATGAACATTAGTTTTTCGATAGTCTGTGTTTGAGATAAAGCGTAATAAGCATACTTGATGAAATTTGAAGCTTGAGATCTCTGCTTTTGAAACTGGTGTGTGTTCCTTGGGAAGCCTGTCTCGCTTTCCCACCAAGACTTTGATTCATGGCAGTATTAGTTAATTGGAAAATCAGTATAAAATGCTTTGACTTTAGTCATTCTTTGCATTAAATACTGCTCATTTCATGTTTTGAGTGGTGTAATCGTCATGATGATTTAATCTTCCTTTTATTAAGAATGTTTGTAGTAATGAATGAAACACTATCCTTTATCTTGTTTGTTTGCGCATTTAGAATTTTAGAACAAAATGTTTCTATTGAAATTCCAGTGAAATGGCTAGTGAGTGGCTGCAGTTCAAGTTCAGGGCGTCTATGCTTTCGGAACTGACATAAAAATGTCAGTCAAAAGAAATGTTGCATTTGTAGGTGCTCCACTTGGAGCTTTTGCAGAGCATCCATTGTGGGATAGGAAGTGAAGACCGGAGCTATGTTTGGTGAGATGTGATTCGATTCAAAAGTGACTTTTCCAAAGCTAAAAGCCGAACTTAGATTCTATCAGACCAAATATTTATAATTAATTTTATTCTAGATTTGAACTTTTATTCAAAGGTCTTTTGTTTTTTGGGGGTTTTATTTGTTCTAATCAGCATTTTGAAAACATACATATGTTTCTTTCACTCAAAAAACAAATTTTAAAATTGATCACATTCTTGACAGTGAAGTGTTCTGTGTAGATGATTTCTTTTTTTCTCCAAGGGCAGGCATACATAAGTATATGCATTTGAATATGGAAATGTTTAATATGTTGGTGCTCATACAAGAAGAGCAACTTGCAACCAATTTGAACAGTAACTGCTGTGGTAACACTGCTAATATTGAAGTGGCAAATCTAATTGTACTGTTGGTTTCAAAATTAGCAACCTGCGTAGTTTTTACCACAGCATGAATATTGAATAAAGCTTGCAAAACTGCTTTAAAAATGTGATGTAAGTGAAAAAACTGAAAAATATTTAAAAGCAACTGTTTTGTGTCAGCATGCATATAAGTTAACGGAAATACCTAACCTGAAAAAAAAGACTGTTACTTATTGTGCCTCACCGTTTTCAGTAGTTGCGCTGTTTTAGCTTGCAAGTTTTCAGAAAATATCCCAGATCAATGGTATTAAGTTCTAGAAGAATCCCAGATGAATTGCAGCATGTGGGAACATACCTAGTATATCCCATTCTTCTGAATTAAGTGTTAATTGTCATATTATTCTTTTCAGAAATTCTGATGTCACCCTACGTAGTCATGACAAAATCCCAATTTTTAACGCAAAGCCCAGTTATATTTTTTACAAACCTCTCACGTTCATTATCCAGTGGAATTGTTCAGAAAACTGAGGAAACTTACTTTTATGAAGCAACAGTCACAAGTGCCATGACTGTTTTTTCAGTTTTACCTGCATACTCCCATATTGGTTGCGATGTCTGGTAAATATTACATCCCAGTAACAACAGGAACAGTGTAGGAAGAAGGATAAAACAAGATGTGTCACTGAAAGGGAAGGAAAATGAAGAAGAGACAGGTCAAGAGGCTGAGATGAAAGAAGTATATTTAAGATCAGAACAGTCAATGCCCTTTTGAGTTAAACATGAAGAAATCATGTCCTCCTGACATCACTAAGGTTCTACTCTTAAAGGAACTCACAAGGTGAACTTCATTTTCTGTCTTCATGTATTTCAAACTGTATTCACTGCCACAGCATCTGAAGGCAGCATGAAACATGCAACAATGGGAAACTTGAGATCTTTGAGCATTTGTTTCTACCTAGAGTAACTTAGTAATGATGCTAATAATAATGCCCTTACTTTGCTATGCTTTGGTTGACACATGTAGATGTCTAAGACATGACCCTCACAAATAGGAAAAATTAATTCCAACTGAGAGTGTTGGTAAAAAAACTTTAGTTTTTTAGGGCAATGGTGGCAGAAAAACAATTAAAAATTTGCTTTAGAGAAGGGTCTCATTTAACTTCCTTGTATGACTTTACCTGTAATTGTTTGTATTGGACGGTTAAGAGTCAGAGTATCTTTTTTGCATTTTTTTTTCTGCTGCAGAGTGGTAATGATATATGGTAATGTCTTCAAAACATAAGAACAGCTATATTACTTCAGAAGTATTCAGACACTTGGGGGTGTCCAACCTGCTGCCTAACGGTTCATAATGTGTGACTTACACATCTTTCCATAGTCTCCATAGGCTGCATGCGTTAGCAAATCTCTTATTTTGTTCTACGTACATTCACTGTTGTTAATATCTATATAGTTGTTAATACATATTAGGATACTAGAGACTTGTCATTTGAAAATGCAAAAAAGGAAATAGGTGGCAACTGCGTACTAATGTTCATCAAGAAGGGCAGAGCCTATTGTGTTATTCATGAAAACCTTCAGTACCTTATGCTATAGACAAAGTGGTTGGATCTTTTTCTTACAGCATTAGATGTTTATATCTACAGCATTTGGATATTCATATTAGAACCACATTAGAGCTAAATATACCCAGAAAAGAATCTCACATAGCAATGATATAACCACACATCATGAAAAAGAGGTGTTATGTCAGAAAAGGCATCAACAAGCTGTAGCCTGGCAATGTGTTTCATGGCTCTATGGGCAACAACAGAATAATAATAATAATAATAATAATAGGATGCAAATTCTGATTTGTATATTGGGTAATTCCTCCTGATAGCTAGGAAGAGTAGAAGAGTTTACTCTCAAACAAGAGAAGAAGGCTGATCTAACAGGGAGACAAAATTACAAACGCTGTAAGAAAAAATATGATGGAGACCAATGAGGAAGCTGGAATTAAGACCTGTAAAGACTAGGAAGATAATAATGCATACAGACCTAGCTGGGGTAGCATAAAACATTTCATTCTACCACTCACATGCACATATAGAATCCTGTGGTATGATGTGGTGACGTGTTATTGGCACTTATAAAAATTCCACATGCAATTCTGTTACTTATTATTCACTATTTATTTGTGTGTTTAGCATTTTTTACTCTCTTATTTTAGAAGGTTATCATATGCTAATGATGCCAAACCACACAGTGCAACCAAAGAGAACAATCCTGGTTTAAGTTAATATATGGATATTCACAGCCAGTGAATAAATTCTTAATTTAAATTGGTTTATAAAAGCAGTTATAAACAGACAAGTCAAATTTATCTCTTAGCTATAAAATACAAGCCAAGTGAGCCACATGTCTAATCGGAATCTTTACTACTGAAGAGCAAGCCTGTTCATGTCTTACTCAGTTGGACACAGAGAAACGAATATTTACTTATGGTTTGCAGCAGTCATTTACACACTGAAGATTTTTTTCGTGACACGACTGAAGTAATAGGACTACTTGAGTTGTCTTTTGAGTGAAGTGACTCCAGTTTACATGGGAGGTATGTGTTGTTAGGGAACAAATTATTATTAAATGTTACCACAGTCAAATATGCTAAATATGACCAATAAGTCTTGTGTCTATTTTTCTAAGATGCAAATTAATTAGCTGGCTAAATATTTTAGCTCAGGTTCCCCTGTGCAAAAGTTAGCGTAGAGCTTCACATATGCTGGTATGTATTTTAACAAGTCCTTTCAATTATGTTATACTGACTTAGTTCAATTCAGAAACACCATTTCCCACATCAAGACAGGTCTGTAGAATGTACCACACTGTTGACTCTATTATTGCTAGTTATTGAGTGGCTTGAATGATACCTGAAAATGCATCATCAAAAGTAGTAGTAAGGAGAGAGTTGATAAATTATTCATGGAAGATGACATGGTTGTGTATTTGATGTTCTTGGGATGAGTTGTTTTGTATACGATTTGCTGTATGGGAATCTTGCTATCGTATAGATTTTATACACACTAATAGCTCAGTAAATTTGGAACTGTTTCGCGGGAACACCATATTGCTATTACTCACCAGATGAGTTCCTCTGAGTCTCTAAACAGTAAAGTTTATTGGAATTTAATTGGGACAACTATAGGAATTACAGCTATTTTGCTCAATAGTTTATTGCTGAATTATGATTCCGTATTGGAAAAAATACTGGACAATATGAATAGCCAAGTAGTGGTAGTATAGGCTTGAGTGAAAAGAATGATTTCTCAGGGTCATACGATCATAGTAGGTTATGACTTAGTATGTTGTTTTCACCACTGATCATTTACTGTGAATTGCTGATTTTTGAAAACAAACATGTGGCTACCCCAAGAAACAGAATGTGTTGGGCGAAAGATACTTGCATGACGTAGGAGGAGCTGCCTCCTGGACATCCCATTCAGAAATCACACTAGAGGAAGCTTGTCTTAATTTCTTTAAATCTCCCTCACCTCTGCTCAGGAAGCATTTCAGCTAAAAAATTTAAATCCCTGTACTGGGCCTAGCTGTGATGGAGTTCATTTTTTCATAGATGCCATATGATGCTGTAGTTTAGATTTGAGGCTAGAACAGTGCAGGTAACACACCCCTATTTTGGCTACTGCTGAACAGTGCTGGCACAGCATAAAGGCTTCTTTTTTTGCCACTCTTCCCACCCCCACGGGTGGGCTGGAGATGAGCAAGAGGCTGGGAGGGGACAGAACCTGGACACAGCCGACCTGAACTGACCATAGCTGTATTTATGCTCAGCAATAGAAGTGGAGGGGAGGTCTTCTTTGGGTAAGTAGCTGTTGCTTGGAGACTGGCTAGTCTGCTTGTGAGAGGTGGTGAGTGATTACTTTTGCACCACTGCTGGGATACACTGCAAGTTACTGGCTTCCAACCAGACTTCCCACCACTGTTGAGCACCCTCTGCGGCCAGCCATTTTTTTCAATCCACTTCACTGTCTGCTCACCCAGCTCATCCTGCGTTAACTTGCCCATGAGGATCTGATGGGGGCCAGTGCTGAAAACCTTCCTGAAGTCAGGGTAGGCAATACTTACGGCTCTTCCCTAGTCTACAAAGCTAGTCCTTTCACTACAGAAAGTCATCATGTTGGTTAAGCGTGACTGGAGGTTAGTTAAGCATGTCTGGGAATCCTCTTGAATAATCCATGCCGACTACTTCCATTCACCTCCTTGTCCTTCACATGCCTGGAAATGGTTCCCAGGATTAGTTGCCCCGTCACCTTCCCAGGGATCGATGTGAGGCTGACCAGCCTGTAGTTCCCTGGGGCTTTCTTTTCGCCCTTTTTGAAGATAGGAGTCACATCTGCTCTCCTCCAGTCTTCTGGCACCTCTCCCACTTGCCATGTTTGTTCCAAGATTATAGAAAATGGCCTTGCAATGACATCAGCTAGCTCCCTCAGCATGTGTGACTGCATCCCACCAGGGCCCATGGACTTATGTAAGCCCAGTTTGCTTAAGCATTGTCTAACCTCATCCTCTTCCACCAAGGGCGTGTCTTCCTTGCTCAGACTTTCCCCACACCTTCCGGGGCCTTGGATTCCCGAAGACTGGTCTTACTAGTGAAGAAGGCATTCAGTACCTCAGTGTTTGCCATGTCCTGTGTCACCAGGGCCCCTGCCCCACTCAGCAGTGGGCCCATGCTTTCCCTAGTCTTCCTTTTGACACTTAGGTACTTAGAGAAGCCCTTCTTGTTGCCTTTGACATCCCTTGCCAGATTCAACTCCAGGTGGGCTTTGGCTTTCCTAACCATATCTCTGCATGCCTGGACAGTGTCTCTGTATTACTCCCAGGTTACTTGTCTCTGGTCCTCACCTTCTCTATAATTCCTTTTTGTGCTTGAGTTTTGCCAGAAGCTCCTTGCCCATCCTTGAAGGTCTCTTGGCATTTTTGCATTACTTCCTGTACCACTCTTGATCTTGGAAGAGGTGATTCTTGCATCAGCTTTCTTGACCCCTCTTCTCTCTAGGGCCTACTCCCATGGGGCTCTTCCAAGCAGATGCTTCTTTGAAAGAGACCAAAGTCTGCTCTTCTGAAGTCCAGTATGTTTTTTACCCTGCTGTCTCTTCTCAGGATCCTGAACTCCACCGTCTCTCCTGGCCTCCCCTCATGGGGAGACCTCTGGCACTCCCTGCGTCCTAGGACTTGGAGGGCTGCATCCACCATCCAAAACTCTCCAGGTTGAAACCTCTGCCCTGGCAGGGCCAGGAGCTCCCACACTTCCTAGGGAATGTGGTCTGTGGCCTGTCATATCTGAGATTAGACCGCACTGAACTCAGATGAGGACCCCATCTTTGTGCCCCTCTGTGCCAGTCGGTACCATCTGTTGCCTGCTTGTGTAAGCTGTCTTCTATTACATAGGCAAAAAATGTACGTATTTTTAATATAATCTGCCCCTGGAGTTAAAATCATGCTGTGACGCATGTCTGAATAAATGTTGTATGCCATCAATGATCAAGAGATGATTTAAAAATTATTTTCCCATTCTATTGTTTACATTCTATTCTTGGTTTCTTACTCTGGAGAATGGTCAACTCGCACAACAGGGAGTTGCATTCTGAATTCTCGTGTAAAAAAATTACACTAGGTATACGATCAGTGATCATCTACTCACATTCTTCCTCAGTTTCCGTTTATACAGCACAAAGAGGAGCACCAAAATAAGGTTTCTGAAATACCTGTTTTTTTATTGTTCTGATTCCCTTTATTGTCTAGTATTTCAAGCTATTAAGTGTTAAAGCTTATTGATAATTGAAACTTCTTTGTTGTTATTTTATGGGTTGCTGTGGTTTTCCAGAGACACTTTGCCATGTTATGAAATGCTGTTAGGAAGAGATGCAAGCAGAAAAAGGAAATCTAAAAATAAAATCAAGTTAAATTAGAAGAAAATGATGTGCTTTACTAAACAAATGACCTGACAATATTTTTGTGTGTGTTAGGAGTTAATTAATCCTTTAATTCTCTGAACTTGGAGAAGGAGAAATGAGTTTGTAAAGAAAGTATCAGTACTGCTGCAGTTTTTTCTAAATAATTCCAGGGACTATCAACAAGAACGTTCCCAACCAGCATCACTGGGCTAGCAGGACTGCCAATCCAGACACTCAAAACATCATGAGCTTGTCCCTGCAAAATAGCAAATTTCTGGAAGGGTGTTGGTTTTATGCTAGGTTGTGAATCTTCAGTGTTTGCAGTGAATGGTGCTAATACTTAGTGTAAAAGCTGATACTCAGCCACCTAAAAATCCTGGGGTTTTAAGTAACATACTACTACTTCTAGGACTATTATGACAGGTTTTCAATGCTGGCTGAAGCACAGACATCACTCAGCTAACAAAATTCTAAGCAATTCAGAGTTTTTAACACTCTGAACAATGTCTGAAAACTATTACTGAACATAGTGACTGCGTTGCTTCTCATACCTGTCCATCCTGTTCAGGAAGCTCATTCTGAATCATCAGAAGTCTGTTAATGTTCTTCAATGTTGCAATATTGGAAGGGTGACAGTGAAGGCATATGTAGTCATCAGAAGTCTGAATACTTGAAAGATCATTACAGGCTATTATAGTGGCTTCTGGAGAACTCAGGAACAATGGCAAATACTGTCCATTTGCCACATAAACTCTCTCTGCAAAAAGCACTCAAGTTATGGTAGTTGTTTAAGTCTTGGAATCTACAAAGCAGGTTTTCCTCATATTCTCCCTAATGAGGAGAAAACCTAGAATATACAGAGTCTGCAGTGCTGTTGAATCCAAAATCATATCACCCAAGGGTTGCTTCAAAAATTGAGAATCAAAGAACATAATCTTGTGCAATCTTGCGGGTGAGTCATGGGAGAATCAGAAAAAAAATCTTTCTTTACAATTGAGAAAAGAATGAACTGATGCAAGGATCAATCCATGAAGTATAAGATCAAAACAACACGGGGTCACTTTGTTTTACTCTGATAAAATATACACAAAATCGTTTCTTTATTAGCTAGTGAACCAATGCTTCCACCCTTGTTGTCATTTTCTTTTCAGATTTTCACATTCTGCTAGGTGATTATTCATATCCTTTTCAGTTTCTCACAGGTCTCCCCAGTGCTTCCAGTTCAACATGATGCTTCTATTATTTTGGTATTCACACCCAATTTGTCAGGATGCCAGACTGCTTCCTGAGAAGCTCAGGCCACAAATGGGAAGAAATAGTTTCAAACTGGTTATTTCCTTGACAAGTCTAAATGAAATGTTTTGTAACATGTTGGAATTAAAGCATATAAAGTTTGTGTAATTCCTTATATGTTCAAAGAACTCTTGCAAGTAATAGAGATAGCTCTTCCAAAATTCAAAATGCAAAGTGCTTAAAAGGGATAGTACTCAACCATGTGAATAACGGAATTCTTTCTAAGAATGTATTGTGTTCTTCCCTTGTAGATTAGAACAAAGTTTGGAATAGTGATTTTTATATTCAATAATATATCTAGATTCGGTACTGTAATTCATAAGCGACATGTAGTACTATAGGAAAATAAATATTGCGAAGTGTCAGACTTAGGAGCTAATTAACATTTCAGGAATGAAAATAGTAGTGCCATTAGCTCTACTCACCGAACTGTGAAGAGTGTTGTTCCTCACTGCTCCTGTGGAATTTCCACAACGGAACTGAATAGACAGGCTTATTAATAGTTAAATGTTGGTTTTGAGTGAGAGGAGTCCAATTTATGATGAGATTGCAGAAGATAAAAAAACTTCCATGAAGTCAGTTTAGGGACCTACGTGGTCCAAGTAGTCAGTAGTGTGTATGTGGGGAGTCTCTGAATGCCAAGAGCATTTTTCAGTCCAATTAGCAAAATAATATCTGATCTTTTTTCAATAACAAGGAAGAACTCTGTCAGTGTATGAGATTATGTGATGTTTGAGTGTCAGCTTATGTTAAATGGTTTATCTTTCAAGTAAAGGGTTTGCAACTAAAGCACCAGTGGTCTAACTCCAAAAGCACAATACTTCCAAGTATTAATGCTTGTTTTTCAACATTCGTTCTGCTTGCTTGTTTGTTTGCTTACAGCCAGCTAGAGTTGCAGTAAGTTCCTAAGAAGGATTGAGGGAAAATAGGGGGAAAAAAGTAGACACAAAAATTCAGGGTTTGAATTAGGCCTTCCAGCAGAAAGTTAGCTTTCAAACTCCAAATCAAAGTGCAAGGTAGCAGTATTTTTGACCTGCTGTCTGCTATACGACAGGTATACAAGCCTTTTGACAATATAAAGCATCTAGCTAAACTGTTTAATGATTGGTTTGGACAGTAAAGTATCCAACACAATTGTTAGGGCAAAAATATCTACACCAATGAAATATCCAAAGTGAAAGACTGCAGACTATCAGGGCCTTCCTAGAGAATTGAACTAAGTTGTATGACTTATCCTTTAAAAAAAACAAAGGAAAACAAAAAGTTCAAAAGGGGCGGGAGGGAAGTCTTTTCTTTCATTTGGAGATTTTCCTGCCTTACATTTGGAATGTTACACAAATCTGTCAACGGCATTACCCTTTTATCTTCCCAACCAGGAGTATACCGCACATTAAAGATGCAGGTTTTCAGAGAGAAAGTTACAGGAATCCTCCCTGGGACAGGTAGTCCTTTCTAGAGATCCACTGTGAGCTATTTTGAATGGCAACTGTTGTGGTTTAATAGTTGCGCAACTAGACTACAGAAGTGAAAAACCGCAGTCATTTAGAAAAGGTCTCATGATCCACTCCAAAAGGTAGGAAAGTGCCATTCCCTAAAACAACACATATCAGTGCAGAATTTGTCTTTCCTCAAGGCCTTGTAGCTTCAGCTTTTACCACAGAGAAAGGTCATTTGGGTTATTTCAGGTAAGCAAAACATTGGATGTTTCTTCTCAGTTTCTTCTCAAAGACTTTCTCCTCCATATTTGGGAAATATTTGTTATTTATTGGAGAAAAAAATTATAGAAAGCTTTATTTGCATTGATGTAAGCAATCAGTTACTTAAGAATACTTCGTTAAGTATTAGCAAAAAGTATGGTAACTTGTTGATTGAATTACATCATTTCTTCCAGGAGCACATGGTGTACATTAAAACAGGAATATTTCAGTAACAACTAGATTTCAAACAGTATCTGCAAATTCAGGAATCCACTGTTTTGGATTATTTTAGACTGGAGGGAAATGAATGGTCAGGGAAAAGAAGGAGGACCAAATGAAACTTTATCTGAGAATTTAAGCTTTTTATTTGACTATAACATGAAGTATTTGAAATGCTTATCACCCATCACTCAAAAGGGTTAAAATATTTGCAGCCTACACCTGCAATATGCAAGTACTTTATTAATTTACATGTATTTATATGTGCTAACAGGCTATTGAGGCAGATTTCTCTGATCTACAGTGCATAATAAGAATATGAAATATATATTCCACAGTGCCTTTGGACTTCACAGTAATAGTCACATTTTGAAATATTGCAGCTAATCTAAAACTATACAGCTGCATAGAGAAACAAAACCAGTTCCAAATATGAATAAATGATCTGCTACTTAGTATGTCAGTGTATTTGTCACGTTGATAACATTAGGCTCAGCTGTATTCAATTCTAAACCCTGCAATATTCGAAGTTTGATATTGTGCCTCACTAAATTTAATACATGGACCTCAGTAATAGAGGAAATCACTTTAGCACTTGGCAGTTTGTTATGCTGTATAATATTGACTGCCCTGCAAACACAATAGTGATAAAAATTGTGGTCAGTAGGGGGGTGTAATGCATTTTCTAGCTTCAGCGAAGGTCCAGATGAGATTTATTGAGATTTTGCTGTTTGGGTGAAGATCAATAGAGCTTTGTTAATAATTTGTTGTAAGGGCACCCTTCAGGGATATGACATTTTACTTTAAAACTTAGGTAATTTTGAAAGCATGCCTAGTGATAACGATGTCAAGTCCCTATGTTTCACAAGCATGGATTTTTGCATCCAACTTGTGGGAGCATTTACTTTCACAGCAATTACATTTGAAATCATTCAATATATGATGCAGTCCGGTATTGATAACAAGATTCCACATGTTCTGTAAGAGTTCTAATGCAACTCCTAAGAAAGAATCCCAAACACATTCTTGAGTCCTCCATTTTCTCTATTGTTTTCTTCTCTAATCGAAGAACTTTCATTTAAATGTCGGTCTGTAATTTCTTACTGGTATGTAATTTTCGTGAATGATCTGGAACTACATTCTTATTTTCATGGCTGCAGAATTAGAAGGTATCATAAGAAATTTATCCCAATATCTTCCTATTGCCAGCAGCACTTTGCATAATAATGATTAGGTTGACTTAGCTATCTGTATTTCTTTTATGTTTTCATGAAAGAAACTTCACTTCATGTGCTAAGCAAGCCTTCCTTTTCTGCCACAAAATTTGATGGACAGTACTGACTGTTTGTAAGGAAGCAGAAATTTGTCAGCACTTTGCAGTTTGAACAGAGGGACTAGGTACAGCAGAAGAATTTATTTTCAATGAGCATGCACAAAGTAAGATTTATGACTTTTGCAGCACAGATGACATTCCTTACATAGTTGCCGAGCTACAGCAAATTAAAGGGATCCATGAATACTAAGGGGTGTGTTTTTGTAATGAGGGAGAAGAGACAGAAGCAATAAGAAGATAATTAAGGTAACAACTTGTGAAAAATTAAAGTGTTTCTGTCTTTCATTTTTGAATCTCTGAGCATAAACTTTGTAGTTGTTAATTTAATTGCTGATGTTCTCTGTATCCCTGAAGAATATTAAGGATTAATCATCTGGTTCATTCCAGCAAGAGATAAGGCCTAAGTGAATTGAAATTTTACCAGTTTAACCCTGTCTTCCTCCTAATATGACATGATTAACATTCTTCAATTAACAACACATAATTATTCTGAAGGCCTCATTGCACTTACACCATTTTTCAGTTTTAGGTTGCCTTTACAGGTATTTCAAAACTGAGTTGAAGGAAGGCTGTATTTTTGTTTTGTATTATCAGTCACCTACATTCATCCAAATTACAAGAATTTGGATTTTTAACTCTTTTACTTGCTTTTACTCCTTTTCGTTCTTGATAATCTCTATTTGTCCATCCTGAAAATTGGTTCTGATTAGGTAAACATTTTCTTTAGCCCCTCTTTAAGGACAGACAAGTATTTATTTTCCAGCCTCACTGTGCCAATCTGAATACATTTTCTTAATTATTTGTTGTTGAATACTGATTTACAGAACTAGCAATTTCATTGAGCCCTAGAATGCATAGCTGTTCATCTAAACATTAATGCATAATATATTGTTTCATTTTAGAATAAAAGATAATGAAATTATTTACATTTGTAAGAGACTTTGGTTTAGAGCTACACTCAATAAAAATGCAGCTTTTTTATGTATCCTGATATTTACTGAAGTGCTTTCCTAGTGTTTTTCACTGGGCAAATAGTACATAGTTGCCTTTGTGTCCGATGGATAATCAAGTAGTTGTTAATGGGAAAGCATCACTAATTTATAGTAAATCAAGAGAAAACAAAATAAAACTAGATATGAAGAAAATACACCTGCTTGTCATCTGAAAACTAGGAGGTAACTGAAGCTCACTGATTTGTAGTTTTAAAAGGAAAACAGCACTTCCATGACTAGTGCATAAAACATTCCATATTTCTTACTCCTTTTAGGTCAGTGCGACCTTTAATGATCAATTATTTTCCATTAGAATTTTTATGACAATGATCCAGATTTAAGTATCTATATACAAGGCTAAAATTTCGGCTATGTAGCATAAACACTTGGTATAAGACTGCCTTAAAAATTGCACTGGGTTATTTTCTGAGAACAGATCCCTAGCTGGACAGCATCCTGCTGAGAGGCCTACAGACAGGTCACCACTGCAGAGATCTGCTGGTGCACCTCTACGTCCAGATGTCTGTCTGGGTTTCATAAGGACTTTGCAGCCAGCAGTGCTCTAAGGATCACCGAGTACTAAATACAAGAAGCTCCATCTGTTTGAGCCCCAAGTAATTTTGCAGTTATAAGCACAGAGACCTAGAATATATTGTAGAGACTTCAGTAAGGAGCATGTTAGTTACCTCCATTTTCAAAGTTTTTCATTGCATGCTAGTTAGGTCTTTAATCAGTATTACAGGTTTTGAACACTGGGAGACGCAGCATGGCTATAGAAAGCACTATTTTCATACCCGATTTCTGGAACAGCAGTAATAATTTCTACTTCATAGGAAACAAATCAATATTACTTCAGCTTTTAGATAAAAAAGGTAGTATTTAATTTTCACCTTTAGTAATTAAGTAGCATGTCTTCTAATTTCACTTGGCACGACGTTTTTCTGCATAGTAATTTTTCTGCATAGTACTTTTGTCTCACTGGTAGGAATGTGAGGAATTTGTCCATTTGTCTAGATTTTTCAACGAGGCTGCAAAGAGGGCCAGTCTGTGTTCACAGGCTTATTTCATAGCCACTGTAAAGTCAGCTTGTTGTGAGGGTTACTGCGCAGCAGATACACAATATCCATGAATATTCCTGATGCCTATGTATTTGTCACGGTTCTGTCTTACAAAAATCTGGGAGGTCTAATCTTTTCTTTATTGTTGTTTCTGGATAACATTAAAAGACTTCAAAAGAAAGTTCAGTTATAATTGACAGTTACTTTGTGTGGGGCATATCATCTTAAAGATTCTGTGTAGTGCGGAAGGTTTTCTGAAGAATGTCTAGTAAATTACATTTTGGCAAATGGTAAAGCATGTTTTTCCAACTGAATTATCATGACATTGTTAGTAAATTTCAAATAGGATGGAATTGTGCCTGCCTTTTCAGAAACTGAGGGTTTCTTCACGATTACTGGATATTTCCAATGAAACTGCTTTGAAAGGCAGTGCTATTACTTTGATTATTGTGGTTTGAACCAACAAACGTTTCCTAGCTAATGCAGAGTATTTTCTCATCGTTAGGAATCTTTCACATGTCCTGATTATATGGGTTCTGCTTTAGCCTTGGCTACTTTAAAAACATGGATTAGTGAGAAATGTATTAGTTTATTAGCGTAATATTAGTGCGTCCATTTGGGTTGTCTTTCTAATGGCACTTTACCTACTGGCTATGGCCTGTTTCACAGTGGGCATGGCATTTTGTGAAACGCAAAAAGATTCACTGAAGTCAAAGTTTCCCCTGTAGGAAAGGGAAAAAGGTTTCTTACATGTTTCTAAGGAACACCAAGCAAGTTAAGGATTGCTGCTGAAATTAGGCTGTAGTACCAGATGAACCACAATTCATGGGCTTGGTCCAGTTTGATAGTTCCTTTGCAAACTAGATATGTAAATGTATAGAACCAGCAATTCTGAACATGAAGTTACCTGGATTTAATTTTAAGAAACTAAAGAAAAGGAAAGAAACAAAGAAGAGGAAATAATTTATAAAAATATTCCATCTGCCCCCATAATGAGTACATTGTAAGACTGAACATCTGCAGTTGTCAATATGTCACCAAGTACCAACCTAAAGCGACAACTCTTCCTACAACATGTCAACTAATTGCATTAGGAAAGGAAGTAATCAGGGCCTCTTTCATCCAATAAAGTTGCAGGGCCTTTTTCAAAGCTACTTAAATCAACTATGATATATAAGGCTACAGAAGCAGGAGAAAACTTACTAGAGCATACAGACAAGTATGATAGATATAAATATAGATATATGATCAGGGAGATGTTTTTGTGTGTCTACACATACACATGTGTTTATATATATACATAGACACTTGAAATACATACAGGTTTTTTTGTCTTTTGGAAACAAACAAACCAAAAATTAGCCCTCCCTACTTTTACAAAAAGGTGATTGACATCAGTAGGAAACAGAAATGTGTATCTTTGCAGGGGTCAGAAAAAATGTTTCCTTTCACAACAGTTAAACATATTGTTATTTTTATTGTTTCTTGAATTTCATTGAATTTCATGTTCCTTTGATGATCGTGACAGATGAGCAAGGGAAGGAGGCCCACAGAAAGCAATGGCTCTCTCCACTACTGCATTTTAAAAAATATGCCAGGGCTGAACTGTTTGAAATTTTACTCAGGAGGAAAAATACTATCAATGAAATAATGAGCAAGTGAAATGACTTCAACCTCAGGCACTACCTGTCTGTAAATTTCTGCCCTGGGTCCATCCTTCCAGCAGGCAGGAGTCTTATAATATTAATGTTAAGTGTAAGAAGTGCCTTAGACACTGTTATTCATGCACCTGTGCATGTAGTTGTGCTTTCTGAGGTCAGCTGCCTGTTCACTAAGGTTGGCTGAGGAGCACAGCCTAACCACTGTCAGCATTCCAGGAAATACCTCAAATCAGGATGGCAACTAACACCTGTGCAGAAATCATCTTGTCCCATTTCCTTCTGCTCTTGTGATGGATGCATTTCTTTAACACAACAAAAAGATGAATTTTTTTATTTCTTTCACCTACGTTCTGCATTAGCCACTTTTTTGGGGCTCATCACCTGTTTATCCCCTTGCTTAGAAGCACTGATGAGCACCACTTCCTAATACGCTTACTGGAGATGTGCCAGTTTCTGGAGGTTTCAAAACCCTTTCCAGAATGTTTACTTCTTTTCATCACCTAATCTTCTCTACAGTTTAGCCAAATCTGCTCTTTGGAATTAGCGAAGGTAATTTTTTCCCCCCTCAATAAACACCAAAACAATTCTTCATTCTGCAAAAGATGGCAAACAAATGTTTCACTGATTTTGACAGCTGTGATACACTAGTGTGCGATCCTAGTCGAGACAATGATACTGTATTTAAAAATTAGCCAATATTACAGAAGTAACTAGGATGAAAGAGAGCTCATTATTTAAAATTAGTTAGTAGGAAGAATGAGATATGAGTAAGGAACTTCTGTCATTGTTCTGCAACAAAGCGTTTGAGCACTGATATGTGCACAGGGAGAAATACTTCAGAGGAGATTAACTTCTGATATTTTTTGTTTACTTGTTACATAGGCAGGTATAGTTTCAGATTTATCAATGAAAAGCCATAGGAAGACCACTAAATCACAGACTTCATTGCAGTATCTTGCTATCTTTGTTAGCTTTTGGGGAACCTCTGGGGAGCCAGCTGGTCTGTGGTGTGAGTAATACTGAATACATCATTAGCAAGACAGCTGAGGGGAAGCATCTCGGAGGGCTGCTACTGGCCTGCAGCTTCCACCAAGACCTACAGCATTAGCTCCATAGCGTTCCTAGGTGTTTTACACCTGTACAAAAATCTAGGACCTCAGGAATGCAACTGCTTTGTTCTGGGAGGACTGCTGAAAATTTTCATTATAGAAGCAACCTCAGAGATTTGGTTTAATTTATTCTGAGAAACTCTACAGAGAAATCTACCAGTTAGTGAAAAAAAAATCAGTTATTGTATGCTCTGTAATGTACTGTGTGCTGGGGGAAAAGAGTGAACTGTACTGTTCAACTGTTTGACTACTTTAAAAAAGAGGAGGAAAGAGAAAACAAGGTAGATGATTGACTCTGTAATTCCTTGAGATAAAAGGCTCTGATGTCGTTCTGTACATCTCTCAGCATACTTCCTCAGTTTTAGTCGCTTTATTTCTGCTGAAACAATCCCTTCAGCACCAAGAATCATTGTTTAGGCTCCTGGACTTTGGTAAGCTTATTTGTGGTAACATTTATCTTGTGGGGTAAAAGTAAGCATAAGACTGTAATATTCAGTTGAATTATGGGTTGTCAAACCCTTAAAAATTCAGGGCCTCTTTGGCCGCTGCCCTCTCTAGATGTACTGTATGCAGAACACCCCTGTGACCATGTGACAGGATGTACCGTGTGTGAAGGATATATATCCTTAGCACCGACAGCCTTCAGATGTAAATCTTTCTATGATAAGTTTTGATAACTAGTAAAATTTATTCTAAAAGTTTGGAATATATACCAACTGAAAAAAAGGAACTACTCTGCCCCTCTCAAGTGTTTGGCTCACATTCATGTTTGATCTGGACAGGGAAGACTTTTTATGATACTTGTGTAGTCTACGCACAGGAAAGGAACCATTTAAACAGCTAACTCCAGATTAATGCATAAAATTTATCAGTGTCTCTTATTGCTTTTCTTTCCCTATGCTTACCTTTGTTTGTTGTCTTCTGTAGTAATATATCAGTACAATATTCTTGCTTTGGAGCATCAATTTTCTCCAGGTAAATGCCGACACCTATACTGAACTTCACTATAATTAAGTATGCTCTTAAATGTAAGTATGCAGTGACTGTGATTTCCTGTATGCAGACAGACCTCTACACATCTGAAGTACATTCTTCAGTAAGACTTTTAAGCTAGTATAATTCAAAATAAGATTAATGCAACATGAAGCTACTGAAATGCAGAATTTAAGTAAATCCCAGGTTTACTTTGTTATTTTGACATCTGTGAACTGTGACCTTTCCATGTGCTCCTAAATGTCTTTTAAACTTTAATTGATAAAGGTTTGTTCTTGCTTTCTTAAGACTAAGGATTTATCCCCAGGTAATTCACCCATTTTTATTATCTCACTATTTTTAAATATCCAAAGCAGGGTTGAGCCTTGCAGTTCTAGGATACTTACTGCCAGAGTGTGGGTATGTACTGAATATGCTGCATTCAATTTTGAAGCAATATTCATCATTTTTAACTCAGTCATGGATTACAGAGTAGATGTCTGTAACCTCTGGTTTGGTCTCAAACAATTTACTGAATGATGTGCAGGCTACTGAATTTCATTAGCAAGTAAAAAAATGTGTTTTTATCAATTTGTGGGTTAATAGATGACACATGCATCCAGTATTATGTTAAGCTGCTGGGTTTTTTCTTTTGAAATAATTCAGAAATTCAGTCTTACACTGACAAAAGGACAGATAAGTGAAACTCGCATTCTGAGCAGCAGGCGTATTTGCTGGATGTTTAGCAATACAACAAGCTAATATGCTGGGCCAAAGAGATTATTGCTTCTGCTGCCAGCCTTCCCAGAGCAAGAGGTTACTACTAAAGGTGACAAAAAAAAGACATAGGCTCGCTCATTAGCTAGTAACATTCACAGTCTCTCATATTAGCTTGAACAGAAATTATGGCTGTTGAATTTAATATGCTAGGCCATTAGTGTGGTCCAACAGAGACCAGGTCATGTTCAGTTCTGCCCCAGCCCACAGCAGGGGTGGTACACTCCAGTAATGGCTTTGGAAAAAACCTAAAGCTGAAAGTGTCTGTAACGACTGCTATTAAACCTAAAAAAGCCTGTCCACATGCCTTTTTGAGTGTCGGAGCCACTCCAGGGCATTCATGTTACTCAGATTCCTTATTTGTTAGACTACAGAGCAAGCAAGCTTTGAGGTAATAATAGTTTATTCATTAAATGCATACTGGTAGCTAGATTTAATTATTTGTCAGATAGAAGACTAGTTACTAAATTTCCTTCTAGTAATTAATATGCATTTCTAGAGCAGTTTATTATCTTGCATAATACAGAGTGGTGCATATAGCTCAAAAACATATCAAGAGTTAATAGTTGTTTCAGCTGACCTGCAAAGTGGATAAATACATAAAAATGGGAATGGAAAGAGAGTATGAAAATAAAAAGCATTCTGTGAATGTGAGAAAATATAACATGGTATTCAATTCATATGCTTGCCTTACAGAATTATCGTTTTCCTGCTTAACACAATGACTCATGTTTTGAATGAAAATTAAGGTCTTCAGTTCCTGGGTTTTGAATCTAGTGTCTGTAGGTTTTTATTTAATTTTTATGGGTTTTTTCCTAACCAATTCAGCATAAGAAGTCTGTCTTTACTTTTGGCCAGGATCTTTTGTTCTTTTATAAAAGTTTCAGTCAAAGTCATCAAGACTAAGCAGGAATTTTGTATTAATTCCAATTTCTAGATTTTCACTGCAACAGGCAACCAGCATTGTAAAAAATGACCTCGTAATGATGTCAGAGAAAAAAATCCGGTAAAATCTTTATCACATGTAAGTCAGTAACCAAACTAATGATATCACTGCATGAATATACATAACAGTATCACAAGGTTAACTAACAAGAAGGGAAATGAAATACACACCAAAGTCATTAAAGGCTCACTGATGAGCTACTGTAGAGAAGTAGCAAAAGACTTTTTGAAATAGGAGTGCTATTGAAACATTATCTTATTTTCATCAGTGCTATCTATTACCCTATTTATAGATATATGTCTGAGATTGCTACAGCATGCACAGCATAACAATGTGGAGAAAAGTTGTACTCTGGCAGTATAATTGAAGTGAATAATTGCAGTATTTCTTTTGACTTACTGACTTGTGCTGTATTTGGACAGAGTAACTTAGTAGCATTGGGTTGTTGAACTGAGTGATCAAGTCACTGCAATGATGAAATAGCTGCAAGATTATTCACTTGTCTACATTTACATTTTTTAAATGTCTAAATGTTTGGTTTTCATTTGTAAAATCCAGTTAGGTACCTACATTCATTGAACAATATATAATTAGAACTGTGTTGCTTAGAACACACAAATCTGTGTGGTGAACAGTATCAGCTGTGTTTAATAACAGTATACATAATGAGTGTGTCAAGTTCTGCCTCTGTAGCTTAAAGACTAATTAGGAGCACTTAATGTCTTCAGTAAATCCATAGCTAAGAATCTGTTCCTGAGGATAGAAGCCTTTATGTAGTCTTTAAAAATTATGAGCAGTGCTCGTTCTTTTCAAGGCGTAGCCATGGATTCCAAGGACAGTAATCTAAAGACCTTTTTGGTATCTTTCTGGCCTACGCTGTTGTTTTCAGATGTCCTCTCTTTAATAGGTTGTGCAGAATAGCCTACAGGTCGTCTTTGGGGAGGTAGGAAACAAGTTTTTAAACTTACATTAAGAAAGTTCTTATTATTAAAGAGGTACACAGTGTACTTTGTCTAATTCACTATCATACAATATTGTGGATGTCAAAAGCTTACATAGTTCAAAATCAATTTGATAAACATGGAAGAGAAATTCTAAATGGATTTTTTAAGCACAAGTGCTTGACGCAGTTTGCTGGAGGTAAAAGAGCACAGCAGGGAAGTACCATCATATAGTTGCCATATTTCCCTTTCTCCAAACTTTCCAACCATCAGACAACTCTGGAGACAAAATCTTGGGACAGACAAACTTTTGATGCAACCTAGTACAACTGCTCCTATGTTATGTCCTTATGTTTGGCAGTGCATTTCTGAAAGGTATCATTTTATCAGTTTTTACTAGCAGACTGACCAGATGAAGAAACTTCCAGAGCTCTTGGAAATGCTACCTATTTCTGGTAATATGTGCTTGCTATACAGGGAGCTTTCCAATCAAAAAGGGAGACACCGTGGTATCTTTTGGGATTTGATCATTAAACCTGTATTGTCATGTATTTTTAGTATCAAGTTAATAAGCTTAAAATTAAGAATTAGTTACTAGCCAATCAACTGCATCATAGAACTACACCATCTCTTATTCTAAGCACATCGATGCTTACTAGCAAAACCGGCATAATCCTCAGAATTTCTCATCATGGTCCCATGTTGGTCTGGAAAGACTTATGGAAAGTAACGGTACAGCTATATGCTCAACATTAAAAAATACAAGCTATCAAACATAAGCAGATTCCACATCCTGCTATATCAACCCATTTAATCTGTATCAAATAATCTGCCTTCCAGAATCTTAAGGGCAAAGAGGGAAAGAATCTGATTTGGTCACAAAACCAGGAGTCATTAACCTTGAACACCTGAGTCACTGAACTTCTCATGGAGAGCAACGCTACTTAATAACCCATAATCTAACAGATTCTGTCTTGGCAATATCTGTAGGTGATTTCCCTAAACACTGATGAAGCCATGAAGAAAAGTATTGCAAGAAAAGAGATAAGGCAGAAAGAGAAGGGAATCAGATGTTGTATTGCTGATATGCACAGCTTTTACATTTAACACTAGTTCATTTCTAAAACGCACCATGATATCCAACTCACCCCTGATAAATTAAGAATAGATTCATGCATAAGGTTCATGGTTCTGAAATGCATTCCATATTTATTCCAGCTATGCTAGTAAGTGCTAATAAATATTAAAATACCTACTACACCTACTATTGTGGAAAGATAATTTGAACAGCGAGCAGTTATGTTTAACAAGAAAAACATGTATACCAAAATATATATATATACTAGGTGACACACATTTATAAATATATGTGAAGTCAGTTTTTCAGAATGTGTTCTCAGAATACTGAATGTGATCTCTAATTCAAAGCTGCACAAGAAGAAAAACAGCCTGCTAGTATTCCAGTGAAAGTCACTAATCCCCCAAAATAAAATGCATATTAGCACGCTTTATCATACAAGCATCCTTTCTTCAGAGTCAAAATGTCTTGACCTTTTAAAGACAGCTGACAAATCTAGGTATAGTGTCATTTAGTTCATAGTTCAAAAATACAAGCTGTATTTATGCTAGAACTGCAGGGCATATTATTCTGGCAAACTATGTGTGCATTAGGTCATAAAATGAGAACAGCTTGTTTACACCTGACTGCAACACTGTTCCAAATACAGAGAAATTCAAAGCAAGTCCTTGCACTCGGTATTACTATAGTTGATTATACACTAAATATTCAGAGGCTTCAGTGTCATTAAGAGTGTATAACTGAAATGACACGGGCAGTATTATTCTCATCAGTGTAGGTTAATGGAAGGAAACTCATCTGATCATCCTTTTAGCAGTAGTCCTCTATGTTGAAAAGCTTTTCCTCATGCATATGCACAATGTGGCAGTCTGCTCTGAAGAGGACTGGGCTCCGGAAATGGGAAGCTGGACCATATGCTTAGTTATTAAATACATTCATAGGACAAACTCTATCACTGAAAACATGTGTAGTACAAGATACCATTTCAATTTGAAAATGAATTTAAGGTAAATAGAAGGTTGTATCCCCTGCACAATGTCGTTATAATATGGTGTTGCTATGGAATCAGGAGAAATTTTATGCAAACGGCTAGACGGTATTTTCTTTCAGAGCACTTGTAAGTTGCATTTTCATTAGGGATGGTAAAACCGTGCTAAATGTGACCGAACCCAAATGGCAGGGATTCACAGCACTTGTGCCAAACTGAGATCAGATGGAAATTCACAGGAGCTGGATCAAAAGAAGTCTACATCCTACTATTAAAGTCATACACCTGATCTAGGAGAAGAGCAAGAATTTCCGAAGTGTAAGTATGTTTTTCTACTAAGGATGCGTATCTTCAGAAACGTCTTTCTACTTGGAAGAAGCAGTTGTGTGAATGAATCCATACTCACACTTAGCCATATACCATGTTAAACCCTCTGAAATACTTTTTTGTTCTTTTAACACACGTATTTTAAGCACAGATATTTATGTTCTCTGAAAGCTCCTTCAACACTCTTGTCTCAGTGAAATACCATTAGATTAAATTTAATCTATATTTTAAGTGAAATTTGGTAGCATTTAAAATGTTGTACCTCATTCCTCCCTAAGCTTAGGTCTTTTTCCAGCCCATTATTCAAGCCACCAAGAGTCACACTTTTTTCTTACTTTCAAAGCTTGCATGAAGTGTAATCCATTCCCTTTATTTTCTGTAGCTGAGAGTAATGTAGCTGTGTCTCCTGTTCTACACTGACACCTCAAGGTGATGAAATACTTCAGTCCTAACTACTTCATCGTGGAAAGCCACTGTGATGGAGCTTGAGTAAGAATAGCTTTGTCTTTTCACAAGGCGAGCAAACCCAGAGGCACAAAGACTTTCACCCTCTCCGGTACTTTGCTGACAATGGAAGGGGATAGCACTTTAAACACGGAAACTCACAACTGTTGGGTAAAACGGCGGAAGTGCAGGAACTGTGACCCGTCCGCCTGAGCGCTGCGGCGGGCTCTCTCTCAGGCTCCCCCCGCGCCCTCCCAAGGCGCTGCGCCGGGGGGCGCCCGCGCGCCTCCCGCCTGGCCCGGCGCCTTCCAGAACGTTCTGCGGCAGCCGCCCTCGGGGGGGCCGCGCCCCGCCCTGCCCCGCCCGCCGCCTGCGGGGTCGTGGCTGGGCGGAGGTGGGGGCTGCCTGCTCTTTCTCTCTCCCCCACAGGCAGACACATAGGTGCGTACATACACTGAGCGCGTGTGAACAGCGCTCTGAAATAGAACGGGCAGCATCCAGGCAGTCAGCTGGCCAGGTTCTGGCAGCAGCAGTGGTGTGTCTGACCTCCCGTGTAAGTCTGACGGCACTGTAATCAGTAACGCTAAATCTAAGAAGGGGAGGATTGTGAAGGAGTGACAAAAACCAGCGAGGTCAAATGGCTCAAACTCCTGTGCGTCTGGGTAAAGCTCCTCAGCGTTCCCTCAGCTGGCTGAAAGGTCACTCCTTAAAAGTATGGATGTTTACAAAATGACAGCAGCTGTTTGTCAACAGTCAAGTAACTTTCTTTTGCCTTGAAGAACAATCAAAAGAACTCAAATTTCAGTATGCGTGTATTATATAGCTTAATAGAGATGTTTAAATTACTTCATGAGACACGTTACCAAGGCTGGATTTTCACTATCTCTGTGTTGAATGATGATGTTTTTTCATTGTTTGCATCTAATGTTACACATAAATTTTCTTCTTTTTAAATATCATTATTGCAGTTGGGTGTACAAATTCTAAGTACTTAAAAAACAAAAACCCGACTATCTCAGTGTTTGGCACACATAGGAATGCTTGCTTTTGCTGTTCAGCTAAAGAACACCAGAGAATTGTGACCTCTGTAACGCAATTTGAGCAGATTAACTAGCTGTCAAACAACCAAAATTTTTATTGAGTGCATTTCAGAAATAATTTGGAAATACGGCACTGTTTCAAGACACCTTTTTTTGTCATGCAATGATCGTTGACCATATCGGTCGTCTGTCGTGTAGCTTTGTTAACAGCCAGAAGGTAGGTCTCTAGCTTCCCTCCTCACTTACTAGAAATAACTTCAGAATGTGTTATGTTTAAGAACATTTTTAACATTGTACATCATTGGTCTGGGGCTTTTTTGATTGTTTTGGAAGTTAAAGAATTTTTAATGTTTCTGTTATAAGAGCAGCAGGGGAATTTCCATTTTGTGGTCTAGCAAGAAAAGAATTTGATGTGATGTACTTTACAGATGGCAAAAGTGGTAAAAGTAACACATTTGTTTATGGGAACAGTTTAGAGGCAGTGCCTAAATTCATAGCAGGTAGTAGTTAATGTGGCTGAAGTCAGTTTTTAGTCTATATTACATATAATATTTGTGAGGAGCCTCAGTTGGTGTTTTTGCAGACACCGCTGTTGCATTTCCTAAAACGCTATGAACTTACTAATTCAGATGGTATCATTCTCATTTAGTCTTATTAGAAATAATAAGACTTTTGGATTCTAGTGTTGTGGTTGTGCCATCACATTCTTTGAGATGAACGTGATAGCACCTGTTAATAACTGAAACTGATGTCCGTATTGTAGGTGAAACTCATAGCAGCTGTTTGACACTATCAGCCAGATTTGGCTGCTTAAAACATTGTCTGATGTTAACTGTTCACATTGGAATTTTACATGTTAGGTGTCTGCCTTGGAGGCCTGTTTATCTTTTTTTCACTCGAAAATAGCAACTGTGAAAACTGAAACACTTATGAAACTGAGCCTAGGAAGAATACTGTTTTGCCTCTAGTAATGTTTGTCATAGTCGTTTTAGGAAGTACCCTTATTTCATATGCTTTGGAATAATAACCTGGAAGTCAGAGAGGTTGACTTTTGTCACAGTGCATCAAAGGATGTGACTTTGTCAAACGGTAGGCCTTTTGAGTATTTGGGTTTTGTGCATATTTGCCAAAGATTTGGTACATCTCTGCACCTGAATTCCAAAAATTTGCTGCTAAAATGAGTACATTGCAGTCCAGGAATGCACAGAACATTCCTTGCACGACTAGCTCTGAGTTAATACAGACTGGCTGCAGTTGGGTCAAAGAGCTGTGTCTTGGACCTCCCTTGGTTTCTGTGAATATCCTCCTTGCTTTACACCAGCAACTGTGGTGGAAGGAGGTAGTCCATAGGAATATAGATGGGAGTGTATATCATATATGTGTACTGATTATGTGGCCAGTACAGTGGTGTGGGAAGAGTTCCCTACTAATACAATGAATCTGAAGGGAACAAAGGGAATTTTGTCAGAAGAAGGTTGGAAAGCCAAGACTGGGATAGATTGTAATTAAATTCTGCCTGAGTAAGACAAAATGGAGCTCTGCAGAGGACAATTTAACTTTTTTTTTTCTCTGAATAGAGGGGTATGCCCCAGGCATTCATGGATGCAGGAATTTACAGATATTTATATTTAAAAAAGTTGTTCAGTCTTCCATATCCTAAAATTTGTCTTTATTTTGCAAGTGAGTACTTTGCTTATACAAATACATATGAATTACTTTCTTGTGTAATCTCTGTGCCTGATTTCTTGTTCTAAAAAGAACAACTCCCATGTTAAAACTCAGTGGGTACATATTTTTTTATATATATTTTAGAAATATTACCTTGTATGTACGTATGTATGCTGGGTCGAAGAGAAAACAGTGCATCAAAATTACTCCAGGAACTAAGCTTTTTTGTGCTTTGCTTTCTGTTCTGATGTTTCCTATAATTGTTTTTTTTCCTTACAAAAGCAATTGGAAAAAGTTGGTAAATCTTAGCCACCTGTCTGAATATTTCACAATGGTAAGGCCAAAACTTCAGCGGTTTCAGCTCGTAAAGAACAATTATAAGATGCTTGAAAATCTGCCTTAGATTTGGTACCTGTTACAGCCAATTGAATGAGTTAGTTCTTCCTCGTAGATGTTGGATGCTCTTACACACAAAAATCAGCAGCTATACACTCTGTTAAATTTATCAGTTTTGTCGAACATATACTCATTTTGTGTGAAAAAGCAGTTTAAGAGATAAAATGCAGAAACTTTCTTTTTTTTTTTCTGAAATTGCTTATGCAAATTTCCTCTGGTTCGTCAGAACAAGAAAAGCTATGAGCTGCACTTTCTGCAGAGTACTTCCCTGAGAAAAGCTGAAAGCAATGGGGTTTGAGGAATAGCCCTGTTGGAATTTCACTGCTGCCAATATGCGTAGATAGATCATTGGCTTGGTTTTCCAGTATTAAAGCTATGCTGCTGTTTTGTGAGGTATGTATTGCCTTGGAAGAAAGGAGATGTCTTTTTGTTTAAGTAGGTTAATAGGTCCCGTGGTTTCCAGTGCTGAATTTGGGTTTGGGGAGTGAACTTGTAAGGGCTTACATGTTTCAACAACATAGCAGCCTGGACAGGTTTTCCCAATGGCAGTGACATTTACTATAACTTGTATGTGTGTATCTATCTTACAACTTTAGTGCTCTGTTCACCAGAGAGTTCAGCTCTGCTAAATGAGCCCTCTAGGTTGATTGGAAGGTTTGGAATATTGTGGATATACACTTGTTTGGCTGAAGGTGAAAATCTAGTGAGAGGCAGAGAGGGTGGTGTATGTGTGTATATGTAGAAAATTTATATCTGAAAGCTTTCCTGCCTTATCTGGGAAAACGTATTTTTCTTCAAAGCCCACATGAAAGCTGAAATTGTTTCATATGCATAGACTATTGACTATGTGATCTTGTTCTCTCACAATGAATGGGATACTAGGTTTTATTCTAAATTTTACAAATCATGCACAAGTTCTCATGTATACACAGGCAAAATCTGATGTTTGCTAAGCTTTTAAAAACAATAGGGAAAAATGCTCTGCCCGTTGCTTATTATGTACACTAGGTAGCCAGACAGCATGTATGTCATGGAAGACAAAATTCATATTTAGACACATGTATGTGTCTAAATGTGTTATTTGTGATCGGTTGCAGGTGTTTTGTTGCTACTATGTATCTTTATCTGATATATCAGTATCTGATATCTTTGCATTTAATGGTTATGAACAATTTATTTTCTTTTATGTACAAAAAGTTCAGTAGAGTTTGTTAGAGTTGTACATTGTTGAAACAGTAGTAGTATTCTCTGTGTGTACTTTCAGAAATAGAATCTTGGGAATGATTTGTACAAGTACTTGGGAGAGAAACTCAGTTTGTGTCTGCAGACTGCAAATTATGTCTGACTAGAGTTTTGATATAGTGAGATGCATTAATGTTCAGAGCAGATGCAATGCTAATACTAAGATACAGAAAAGCTTTCTTGGGAAAACTTGGAATTTCTTATGCCATTTCAGATCATTGTAGGTCCCTTCCAACTGAAACATTCTATTCTGTTCTATTCACCTGCCAGACATTGTTTTGCTTGGTTTTACTACTATTGCAGAGGAATAAGCATGCTGTGTAACTTGAACATTAGACTAAATCAGCAACAACTTCAACATTTGACTTGCTGCAGAAAGATGTGTTTGTGTCATTGTGATAGTTATGCTGCTGCTTGTTGCAGTTTATCCCGTTAACAAACTATCGATGTTTCTCTGAGCAGAGCTACTTTCAGGTTCTAAAATTAAACGAGACACCTCTCCCTTGCTGGCCAAGCAATGAAAAACAGAATAAATTAAGACAATAATGAGTCCTTTATTTTTCTGAAAACAAAGCAACTTTTTTTTACTGGTCTGTAAAGAAGAGCGTCGTGATTGATTCCAAAATAAGAAAATTCACGTCTTTGACTGGTGTATTTGGGAGCAATTAGTTGAGAGCTCAGACGTCAAGTGCAAGGGGCTTTGGAGCTTAAAGAAGGAGGTTGTGTAATGGCCACAGCTTCGAAACACTGCCCTGCTGAACTTGTAAAACTTACAGGAGCCTAGTTCCGTGTGTCTCTTTGTTAAGGATCTCTGACAGCAACAGTGCTGTCACATGTTTTCAACTCTCCTTCTGTTCCATCCCTATCAGCATCATATTCAGAAAGCTATGAAGCAGGTTTAGATCTAAGTCTCCAGATTTCTTGTCAGCCTGTCTGGAAAGCAGCAAAGGTTGAGGGAGCATTTAAAATAATCCATCTCTGGATGACAGGTGAATAAAGAAGAGACTGAATGAGTAGAGAAAGGTGTAGACTAAATGAGAACAATAATATGGCACTTGGAAAGAGGAGGGGAAAGCACAGGCAGGATGAGAAAGCAAGCAAGGAGAGAATAAAAGCAAAACAGAAAAGAGTGTGTCGTATTTAAAAATAGAAAATATTGCAGGAGGACAAAAAATTATACAGAAGGAAATGTGTGTTGGAAAAACAAGTAGGAATTGTTACCGTTTTCCTTGTATCTCCCTGCTGAGAGGATGAAAATGACACAGCATTTCTGTACACACACAAAAAAAGCTGTATCTGCTGCAACTGGATTCTATCCCCAATGTTCTTTTTTGAATGAGCACTGGGAAGTGAAGAAAATGTAGAAAGAAGGAGAGCATTACTTCTCTAATGAGGGATAAAATGTTTTTTGGAAATCCTTATTTGTACCTCCACTTCATGTGTCAAACTTTGTATTTTTGCTATGCTCTGAGGACCTTCCGTGGAGTTTTGCTTATGTATAATAAATGTTCTGTTTATGAATTCCAAAAGTTGAATGGTGGAGATTGAAAATGAGATTATAGGAAGAGTATCTTTCTTAGTATGCATGTGTTCACTTTTACTATTCTTTAACTATTTCTGAAAGTAACGAGCAGTATTTTTAGAAGTATTGTCATTAGTGATCCTTGTGAATATGGGATATATGTTTACTAAATACTTGGATTTAATACTGTGCTTTGTAAAAGTCAAGTTTGGAATCAGATTGGGGAGTATATTTTCAGTTGTGCTGTAAATCTCAGACAAGTGGCTTTTTAGATCTCTATCATTTTGAGTAAGGCGATTGGTTTGTGTTGTTCTTTGCGGTTTTTGTAGAATGTTTTGAGGTTCTAAGATAAAAGAATAATACTTTGGAATTTTGATTTTTCTTTTCCCTGTAGCAGGAATCTATTTATTCATCTCTGTAATTCCTTGGAAAGATAACCTGAAAATACTTACCTCCAAATTTAACATTCATGTTAAAGGAAATCTCTACACTGTGACAGGATTAGTATTTTGCAGTAAATTACTTAACATTACTAGCAGCAAGCAAAAGGTGCTATTATACTAGCCACAACATAAATACAGAAGCATCAAAGATAATAACAGCTGTTTATCTGTTTGTGATGCTAATACGTACATGTGACTGGGGCCAGATAAACAAGACCAAGCATCAGTGCTTGTGCATCAGATTCTTCACACAAGAATTAAAAAAATCCGAGAGCAGAGAAGATGGAAAGATAACACTGCAGATGAAGTCAACTATAAGTATTGCTAAGATCTCATCACAAACCTTTCCTAAGTGGTAATCTGTCATCTCCTGATTAATACTACTGAGTATTGGAGATATTCAGGCATCTCTAAGATACTTAGGTTTGTATTCTTTATGTATGTCAAAATTCATTACTTTAAACAGAAAAAATCAGTTTGTCTCTTTGTGCTGGCAGCTTTATGATTTTGAGATTTATTTGCTAACTTTATTTTTTAACATAGTTGCTCAGAAAACTTAAAATCAAGCCTGCATATTTTCAGCTTGGTTTGTTAATATATTAAAAAATATGCAGTTGTTAAAATCGCCATTGTAAGTTTCCTGTGGTATAATTTCGATGTGCTTGTTTAAAATTGCAGGTATGCATTTTATACATGACAATACTTATGAAATGGCATGCTGGGATGTGCTTGGATTTGAAAGTCCATCCCAGCACAAATTTTGCTCTCTTAAAAGGCATTGACAATAAAATGAATAGTTTTGTGTTTGGTTAAGAAATGAAAATCTTACCATGCAAGGCCCAGTAGTACACGTTTTGGTTTAGAGTGGCTAAAGGACATTTTTCTTTCATAGTTTGAAAATTAAAATCCCTTGGAATATTTTAAGACATTAACTGTGGTTAAGGGATTAAGTGAAGCAAAATGGTTTGCTGTATGTTGAATCAATCAGAATTAAAGTTCATTTGTAAGTGACAGGTTTTCTATGCACAGCAACTTTCTTTAATACCTCTGGGGTAAATGACTCTTCTTTCTAATATGCCGCGTTACCTGTGTTTAATGAAGTGATTTAGGTATTCTGAGTGGGTTATTTGTGAATTTCAATTCTAAGTAAGATGAAAATTGCTTTTCAGGAGTAGAGTGTAGCAGGGCTAGCTTTCCCAAGATGAGCTAGGTGGCAGAATTGACTAAGAAAGTGGTGCTTAGTTATTCTATAAGCTCTGAATGCCAGTTTGTTCACTGAATCATGTAAAGTGCAGTCTGTTTTAACTTTATACCTTTTTATCTGTTTATATCAAATACATTTTGTAATATTTTATGCAGAATACCTTAAAGCAGATATATGGTAATTTCCAAAAAGCTACAGGCTCTCAGTGAGCTGGGAAAGTGCATCTTGTTTTGCAAATCCAATACAGTTATTTAGCAGTTCTAGTGATATAATTATTTTTCATGTGTATTGCACAATGCAAGGTCTACAGAAGGATTCTGCTGATAGCATATTTCCCTGAGGTTCTCTGCTCTGCCTGCCCAAGTTTGCCTGCTTTATACGCTCAATTTTTACTGAGGACAAAGGTGAAGAGTGGATAGGAAAACAAGGATGACAGATGTTTGTCATTACTGTTTAATGCTCTACTGGACAGTTCTTGGATATTAAGATGGAAACCATGGTGTGAAGACAGAGTAAGAACAGGTTTTTAACATAAGTATTGTTGAGTCAGTTTCTTTAAATCCGAGTATGTAGCTATTAAATACAAAGTGGTGATTTACTTTTAGTTTTGAAAGTCAGTGAAAGGAAGGTGTGTTTCCCAGGAAGCATTCCTGTTGGCAGTTGTTACGCTTTAATCTGGTGAAAAACATCGCATCATAACTGCCTTCAGGTCCATCTTTTTCAAATAGGCTAGAGGGCTGTGGTTTTCTTATATTGGTGGAAGACTAGTCAAAAAACATATTCTGCTTTTTCTTTTCCTTTTTTTTTTTTTTTTTTTCACCTGTTGCTTTAATGTCTGTCTGATGGAGTAACACAGCTCTGAAGGCACAGAGAGAGTATCGTCTGGAGGACTGAGTGTGCATAGCTGGGAGTCAGGAACTCCTGGAGTTTTACCTCTGCTGCTCAATTGTTTCATTTTATTACATTTGTTGAATCACTCAAGTTCTAACTTTTTTTTTTATTCCCCAGAAAGTTGATGATAATAGGTGGTGATAATAGTCATTGTTACTGTACTGGCTTATTAATCTTTTTGTAAGACCCTGTGCTGTGAAGGACTGTTTTAGCACACGGACTACCTGATGTAGTCTCTTTATGTAGGAGGGTCCATACATCAAACGTGGTGTGATTCATTCTGGACTGCCAGTTTCAGTCCATGACAGCAAACAGGCTAAAGTAGAAATAAATACAATAATTAAAAGAAAATTATACTGATAGATGATGGTGGACCAGAATGTGTATTGTTCTTCATCCAGAACGCCTAGAAAGATGTACTAGGTAGAGCGACTGGGCATGGTTATGTTGAGTTTACTAACTTGGTTAATAAGAATATAAATAATAATTCATAGTCGTCTTTTGTAGTTAGCAATGGTAACCTATTATAATTTTCCTTGGCAGCACATATGGTGGGTGATAAACTAACTAATAAAAGTGCCACATGGAGCATAGGTCCGCTTTTATTTTTTTATGACTGTTTCTTTCATCTGATACATAATTAATGTGCAAGGTTCAAAATTGTTTTGTCTGTGATTCTGGCTTCTGCTGATGTATTCTGAGCTGTAAACGTTGTGTGAAAACCATGATTCTCTGACTTAATCAGCTGCGTTTGTTCAATGACCATTGTATAAAAACAGCAAATGAGGTTGTCACAACACTCTTTAAAGAATTTTTGTATTCACTCTTTAAGTCTTAATACTAGTTCATTTTACTGAAATTAAAAGTAACTGTAAATTCCACAATAGGTCTTAGAGCCAAGCAAATGCATTAACTTTTTTTTCTTTCATCTGCTGTTCAGAAGTTCATGCTCTTTATTTGGCTTTTTAGTCCTGTCTTCACAAAGTATGAGATGCATCTTGCAATCTTCTGCTTGTGAGCTGGCTTTTCCAGTGTCTGCCTGCTTTAGTAGAAGCAACTGCATCTCTTCTGCTAGTCTGAGAACTTCAGTGGAGCTCTAGGGTGACCTTGGACAAAGATGAGAAAAGACACATCCGTTTTGTACGTCCCATTTATTCTCTCTCCTGTCATGGAAACAAATCTTTGTAGTGGTATTGCTTCACATTAAAGTGATATAACTTTTCTCCCCAACCCTTATCTTATGAATCTGATACTTTATGGTGTCTCGAGTGAAAATAGTTGACATAGTACATTCCAGTTTGCATTTGTAGAGTTTCAGCCGTTCATCTTAATCGGAAGATATCTGTATTATAATCAGTACGTTAATGCTAGTTTTCTGAGGCTGCTAGTCTATCAAGTCTGTCCCCTTTCCTAATTAAGTAAATCTATATTTCTTGAGTCAAACTTCCCATGTATGAACCCTTCTGTTGTGTAGTTTCAAAATTCTGGTAGTACAGAGACAGCATATAGGTATGTAACCACCATATCAAAGAGAAATCTTCAGTTTCACTGTAAATACTCATCACATATTTGGTGCAGTATAGGGAGTCTTACTGAACAAACTCTGCTAGGCTCTAACCTACTGCTTGCTGTTGTATTCTCAATTACACCTGGCTGGATTTAGGTGAACCAGTTGTTGAGAGATAGATTCAATGATTTCTCAGCAAAATTTCTTCTGAAGGAGGAAATACATTTCCAGATTTACAAGGAAAGATTCTTGAACTTTGAATGTTTTCTGTTTTCTCCTTTTGCTTCCAGCTTGTTTGTCATCCTTAATTTTGGTGCTTGAGCGTTGGACCTTTGGCTTGGAAACTTCCATCCAGCTGAATAGATACCGCTGCTTAGAAAACCTCCATTTCCTGAATGTTCAGTACGAACAACCATTCAGGATACTTAGTGAGCAGGTATCTGTAGTGATGCAACAGGTTTAGAGAGTCATTACAGTACATTTTTTTTTTCCCCTTCCTATGAGTAATTAGGGAATACGTGCTGGTTTCCAGTGAATGAGCTAAGCATGTGGATTGCCATTATTGACTGCCATTTACTTATTTGGAACATTTTCATTGTATGATTTAGATTTGAATTTTGGACTTAGAATTACAGGAGTGTTAAATAGGTATGTTAAATAGGTATGTTAAATATTCTCACTGACTTAAAGGTGTTAATTTTTTCTTTTATAGTCATGCTTCACATTACACCATTCTTGAACACTGAGGCCCAAAAAAAGCTTCCTGTAGAAAATAATCATCCTGTCTCATGAAGAGTAGCGAATGTTCAATACCTTGATTTTATCAAGGCTTTTAACACATTCTAGCCTAGTATTCTTACAGCCACGTTGGTGAGATATGGAATGGATAAATGGATGGATGATAAGTCAGCTGAAAAACTGGCTTGACTGCTGGATTTAAAGGGCTGTGATCAGTGGCTCAGAGTTCACTTCGTGGCTTATTAGTGGTCATGTTTTTCAGGGTTAATTCAGGGTTGATACAAGGCGCCATACTGTTTAATAACAATGTGGAAAGTAGGGTGAAGTGCACCATTGGGGAGTTTGTGGATGATGGCGAACTGGAGGAAGAAGTACATATAGTGGAAGATGGGGCTGCTCTTTGGAGGGACTTTGAGAAGTTGGAAAAATGAGTTCATAGAATCATGAAGTGGTTGTGGTTGGAAGACACCTCTGGAGGTTATCTGGTCCAAACCTGCTGCTCAAGCAGAGACGCCTTGAGGCAGTTGCCCAGGACCATGTCCAGATGGCTTTTGGATATCTCCATGGATGGAGACTCTGCAACCTCCCTGGGTGACTTTTGCCAGCCCTCAGTCACCCTCACAGTGAAAAAGGGTTTCCTGATGTTGAGAGGCAACCTCCTGTGTTTCAGTTTGTGCCAAATGACTCTGGTCCTGTCACTGGGCACCACTGAAAAGAGCCTGGCTCTGTCTTCTGTTCATCTTCCCTTCAGGTATTTATATAGATTGACAAGATCCCCCTGAGTTTTCGCTAGGTGGAACACGTCCAATGCTCTCAGCCTTTCCTCATATGAGAGATGAACCAGTCCCTTAATCATCTTAGTGGCCCTTTGTTAGTCTCTCACCAGTATGTCCATGTCTCTTGTACTGGTTATACTAATCACCATTAATAAATATTAATAATGTAATTCTTTCTCCCTTTGATTTCTTTAGAGTACATGGGGTATTTTCGAATAGAGTATTCTTCAGTGAAGGTTTTATCTTCAAAATTGTTTAGCTGTAGAGTTGCAGGTCAGGCTGGGTTTTTTGACTTTTGTTATGTTCCCTTCTTTGATACAGAGCCAGGATATTCACAGTTAATAGTGCATTTATGTTCAAATCGCACATATGTGTGATTGCTCTGTCCATTTTATAGAAAGATGCCTATGGAAAAGATCTAAGTTGTTGATGGAGAAGGAGATTGGACCTGAGTGACCTGAGATGTAGGACTGTGTTGCTAGCCAGGCAAACTTGTTATGAGTAATCCTTCAACGGTAAAATTTGCAGAGACAAAGCTTTATAAAGGGAAAAATTTTAGTATTCAGCTTGTGATTCTGAAGGTTTAGACATTTCAGTACTTCATCAGCAATAGCAATTTCCCTTCCTGGGAAAAAAATAAAAATTAAAAAAGAATCTGATGTGCTTTTTGGTTCTTCAGAGATCTTGAAAGATTATATTTATTTTTTAAGTGTTACTGTCTTAGTAATGAAAAGCAACTTCATGGAATTATAACAAATTTAAAAATCTGTTATGTTTTCTTTGGCAATGCAATACTTGGTTGATAAATTACTTGATTCTGTATGTTGTTCAAATTCTTGTGCACACAACGTTAACATAAGGAAAACTAAACTGAAAGCAATTTTATGCAGCTTTTTTTACTATACCCTTGAGCATTTTCTAAGTTTGCATTTAATCACAGAATCTTGGCCATGATATTTTTGACAGGTAATTTCCTTAATGCAGTTGACAGAGATGGATTACATGGAAGCCTATTGGATCCGATGCTTTTGTGTGCAAATGATAAGGCTAGATTAGGGTTATCTTGCTCTGAGTGCCTAGAAAGATATAGCCACCTAATAATTCCCCTGGTAATATGTGTGGTTTTGTGGGAGCAGAAATTCGTGGCTAGAGACAGGCCTGCAAAAGTATTTGAAGATTTTTATTGCACCCTGAGACTATCTGGGGTGATGTGTGTTTTTCTGTTACATGATATCAAAATTATATGTCAGAGAAAGACAAATGTATTAAATGTTTGGCAGATTGGGAAAGCGATAAGGCAAGAGGCAGGCACGTATCTTAAAAATATTACTGGCATTTAAAAACGAAATTATTTTTGTCACAACCATGAATATTATTGTTATTTTGCAGAGAAGTAACAAAATAAGTAGCATTTAGATTTTTAGCTGCTGTAAAGGTTCATGTAAGAAGTTGCTGTTGTCTTTCTGCCTTATTAAAAGACTGTAAACCTGAATGTTCGTAACTGGGATGCTTTTTGAAACGGTATTTAATTATAAATAGCAAAGTCTGAATAAATTTACATCTCAATAATATTCTTTTGCAGTCAAGACTTTTTGGACAGTAGAGTAGGAAGCGTATATAAAAGCATTGAATGAAGAGCCATTGATGTATATCTTAGTTTTATTTATTCATAGCAAGCATTCACTTCAGTTGAAACAGGATTTTTTCAGCAATCTCCAAGATCATGACAATTTTATAACTTCTTTAAACCTCAAGTAGACTAAGAAAATAAATTTGATCAGCTAGTAGCTAACAATATTGCAGTCAAAGCATCTGTTACTGGTCTCTCATTTGGAAATAGACCTATCGGAAAGATGAAGGTTGGAAAAAAGGGCGGGTAGTGTTCATAAAACATAGACTCCTGACACTCCCTCTATAGTCAGTAAAGAAGAGATGTGCCTTCAGGAGGCAATTCAGAGCAAGAGTCTAATTTAGATGGTGTGTGTCACGTCCTGTGGGATCCTCTTTGTATCTCTTGACTGATTCTCTGACTTCTCCTGAAGGCTAAAATAAGCAGCTTCCCTAAGCTTAAGTTTTTTTGTGAATATTTTCTGGAATACTGAATTGCATAGAGTCTAAATAAAGAATGGTTTTCCAGGTTTTGCAGCTTTCTAGTCAATAGAGTTTTTCTATGCTGTCTATAAAATCTTCAGAGGCTTTTTCGTGGGGACTTAGAGGGAAGGGTACATATACTGTATTTCTTGGCATCATGGCTCTTAGCTTATTTCTAACTATTGGTGTAAAAACTGTTGTCATGTGGTATTTCTGGAAAACACACTAAGAAGAAAAGACCATCCCTAGATTGCAGTTAAAAAGAAAAAAGAAAGAAAAACCAAACCCCAGACTGCTGGTGATTATTTGGTTTTGGTGTGGTGGGGAAGCTTTGTGTCCTTCGTGTCCTGAAAGACTCTTTACCTTACATCTTGGCCTAATAAAATATATTACCTATCTTTTTCTTGTTTTATTTCCAAAGGGGAAAAAAAGGCATTTTATGCAGAAACTGTATCATGAAAAAGAATCATGTAGGTGTTTAATATATGCTGTGACGAGTAATTTTGGTCATGGTACATCAGAAAGCTACTTTCCCCCACCTTCTTTCTAATAAGAATTTTAATCCATTGATGACAAAACCTCTAAAGTATTTCTTTGCTGCATTGTAATACACTGTGACGAATTATGTCTCGGGAGTTGTAAAATTTTCTCATAGCTTGTAATACCTCGTTTAATGAATTGATCACACTGAAATGTAAAGATGAAGCAGCATTTATTTTGTATGTTATATTGCATATAATTTTTAGACTTGACATTTATAGCCATGGAAGCTGTTATTTTACATATCATTTTCAAACCATATCAGCCTTAAACACATTTAAATTTAATAAGCAAGTAGATTAGATTTGCTTTTAAGCTAGGCATATCGTTATAGTTTGTGTTCCCTTCAGTAGGGTACGTGCTTACTATTAAAGGCAGTATTTAGTTGTCTTTTAAAACCTAAAAATAATAAAAGGGGGTGTATTTACAAAAGTAATTGAATATAGAGCTGCTTTCGCAGACAGTGCCCCAGTCATGATTTTTGCAGAATGTAGATATTAAAGTAGTTTTTGGTTTTTATTAAAAATTGCCCTTTTTTGAGGAAATACTAATGTAGGAGCTATATGTGTTTCAGTTATGAAATACCAAATCTGTCATAGTAACATATGGCCTGATCATCGTCTCCTGCAGAAAAAAATCCATGGGAGGGGAGAGCTTATTTGGAAACTCTGCATGATTTACCAGGCAGGTTTTCTGATGTCTCATCTTTCTCATCAGAAAGAATCTGTAGCTGCCAAGGAGGTGGATTCTTACAGCCTTCTAACTACTTAAATGCCTTATCATCCATAAAGAATATATTCTTAGTAGTGTGAAAAAAGGCAGCCCTTTGTTCTTCGATCCTGGCTTCTTTCACCACTAAAGAAACTATACAGAACATCACATAGAGAACCTCTGCTGTCATTGTGATCTGTTTCTGTCTCCCACCTCAGAATCTTGGTGGATGTAGAAGCAGCTGAGAGAAACTTAATGAAAATCTGGGCTTTATAAAATCCCAGTGGACTTTTCTTTGGAGATTATGTTGCTTTTCTTAGTGTATCTGCTAAGAGACAATTCTAGCACTGAACTTTTTGCTGTGACACAAAATTAGACAGAATGCAAATAAGAGGCTTTTCACCTTAACTCAGTCAGAGGGAAGAATTATTTTTCTTTGCATTTTTTTCATTCTTTCTAAAAATCAGTTTGGAAATACGGTACTGAGTTTTCCAGACTTTATGAAAGTATTTTTCACCTTTTTTATTCAAAATAAGGTTGATGCCTGTTTTGCAAATTCCTTTCACTAAAGTGGAAAACTTAAGCACAAGACCTTGTCTTAGAATCTGTCTTTGAAGAATGTAACTTTAAAATTACATTTTAAGGGTTTTGCGTGGTGTTTTTTGTTGTGGTTTCCCTCCCTTCTCTCCTTAAATTCATTGTTTCATGTTGTGTTCATATTCATAGAGTCGTTCCTTGGATTGTACGTAGTTTTTGGCTTTCTGGTCTATCTGTGTACATGGGCCTACTCAGCAAGTTAGTAGACCTGATAGAACTTTCCAAATCCAAACCTCTTCCTGTATATTTCTCTAGAGAATTGTTTTGTGTATGAGCAGTGCAAGCCAATATTTAATCAACAGACAAATGAGCTGAAACATAAAATCTTGTTCAAGTAACTTGTTGCAACTCTTGTTCAGCAACTTTGCTGTGTAGTAGCTTCATAGAAAAACAACCCAAAACCCCCTGCTGTTCTTTGTACAATTTGTTAATGAAAGGGAAATCACATGGATTGCACCAACACTAGTAAAAACAATTGAGACAGACCAAAGATTCCTGCACGTGGCATGCATTTGGCTTAAGCCAAAGACTAGTGTGTCTCAGGCCCTGGCATGCTCCTAGAGATGGCAGTTGACAGCAGCGGTTCCAAACAGGCAGACAGTAAGAACGTAGCTACCAGCTCTGGTGAGGTAGTGTTTTGTTCCTGGGGATATGGACTGCAGTGCCATAAAACAGGTGCCCGTTCTGATTTGTTGCATAGCCGTGAAGACCACCTTTCACAATGGGATGATGTTACAAAATCGACAGAATTCTTATAACCAAGGAAGAATGTCTTACAGAATCTAAGAGAACTGCAAAGTCTCTTGGCTGTTCCTCTTATCTTACTACACTTAAATATATATTGTGCCTCATCCATAAAGTTGATAAAAGGGTTAAAGGAAATATCACTGCATTGAACTGAAGCGTGTGGGGCAAAGGAGGAGAAAATGTGCCTCTTAACCTAAACCATCTCCCTCAGTTAACTATTATTTACTATTTATGTAATGCTGTTGGATATAAACATATGGCTATACACATTGTGAAATCTAAGCTGTGATGAAAGCAGACTTCACAGCCACATTAGAAGATGGATGAAGTGGCTGCAGAAGGCGAACGATTTGTTAGCTGATAAGCTCTCAAGGAAGTACAAGATTTAGTAATCAAGAGGGTAACATAGAAAAGGCATCAGATGAATTAGTTCTTTGCCGTGGGGTTTACAAGAGCATTACTCAAAAATTAGGTGCATAGTTCCTGTTCACACTATCGCAGATAAATCACCATGAATTTCATTCTGTGCATTTCACTAGATTATGTGATCTTTGAACCTTTGTTGATATTTTTTTTTTAATAGAAGATTGGCAATGTACGGTGTCAGCAAAATATGTCACGTAGTCATGAGGCATAACTGAAGAATTGAATAATTTGTCTCATGTCTTGCTCACAAGGGTAATTAAATGGGATGGCATTTAAGTTGATGGAACTACAGAGGTGACCACTGGCAAAAGAACTGTCTCCCATTTTTTTTCGGTAAAGCGTTCATCAATGTTTTGTTAATTTCTCCCCTTGTGAGTGATTTAATATGCTTATTTTTCCTAGTACTTTCAGCAGGAATAACTTAATTACAGGGAATGGAAAATAATTCTAAGCCAAAATTATTTAAATAAGAAATCATATATTTGTGGAATCTAACGTGTACCTTTCATTTAAATACAACTTTTTCATTCTTTTGTTTAAAGAAAATGTGCTGCACAGTGAAATTACACTTAACATCAAAAAGTAGGTTTTTTAAAAAAAAACCTCATTTCTGAAGGTTTGTAGCAATGCATCTTTAGGTTTACCTCAGCATTGAAGGGGCCATTTAAAAAGATAAGAGCTTAATCCAGACATCAGCGGTGATGATTTCTTTCAATATGATAATAAATATGCCTAAGTACCCTTTTATCTTTAATAATTCAGGATTCATTGAGCATTTAAAGGTTTTCCTGTTCTGTCATTTAAGGAATCGGATAGCAATTTGTTAAAAATAACAGGAGACATGTCTCGACAATAGACAAAAAAATCACACAATATCTAAGGGATGCTATTTCAAAATGGAAGTTGGTGCTCTCTACAGAACTTGCATAAAGACTTTCACCTTACTTGCTTACCTTCTTGAAAACTGTGACCATTAGGATGACTTCCCCAAAATTACTTGGAGGACATCCCTGTAAATCAGTTATTTTATAAGAAACTCCTCAACCCTCCCCTTGAAATTATGTGTAAGAAGCCTACAAAGGAAGTTTTGTACAAAAGTAATATATCACTATGCTTTATCAGGAAAAAAAAAAATCATAATAACTGTTTTGGAACAATGAAGTACTTCTCAACTGAGATTTACAATTTGTACCACCATGATTTTCCGAAAGGTATGCATTTGTGTTTGTAGTACAGTTTACAGAATTGATAATGATGTTAAGCTAATTATAACATTTACATGTTGTTACTCAGTTTCCCCTTAAATGTGAAGTTCAGAGTATAATTCTTTATTATGGGAACATTTCTTGTTACTTTTGCCTTGAAGGATACATGTCAAAACATTCTCAAGTAAATTATTCTGTTACAGATTATTGTGTTAGTCTTGAGCATATTCACTTATTGTTAGAGACCAATGTGGATACGAACATGAGAGTAAAGATGTCTGCTGTAATCTGAGAGCAGCATCTGAATTGAGATTTCACACTTTGAGGAAAAAAAATTAATACAGGGCTGAAACTGAGTGAATTAAATATGCATATTCAGTAATTATGATGTTAATTAAAACTAGTTAGAGATTACACAGTAGACTTCTGTTAAGAACTCCAAAAATCCAGATCCAGTTGCTGACTAGTAGACAGTGTAATCTGTGCCTGCAAATCCAAATAACATTGACTGAAGCAGCAGGTCAAGGCACAGTAATTTCTGAGATTTCTTAGCATTAGCTTCAGTTTGAGGGGCTTGGTTAGAAATATTCTCAGACTTCTAGGATTTATGTTTGTGAAAAATGATTTTTTGCAGTAGATGAGCAGAGAGCTAAGCATTGGATCAGAGTTATGCATTGCACTACCCTAAGTTGCTACTGGTTGTCATGGTAACATTTTTAAACGGTGCTGGCTGTGGCTTGACACCAGAACATTTTCTGTTAAGTGAAGATTTTTCTGAGATTGTAATGGAGTGTTTTAAGTGAGTGGACCTTTTGTACTCCATAAAATACTTAGGAGATTGTAGCAAATATTAATTTGTCCTCCCTTCAAGATAATACACCATGCTGTGTATTTACAGTTCTGTGCTAATAGAATGATATTCCTGGAAAAGAGTTAATCCATTCTTAAGAGTCAAACTTGCTAAAAATAGATTTGCTAGTAATGCTTTAAATAGTAATTGTGGATGTTGTTTCACTTTATCCTTTCAAAATACTGTGTGGCAGATAAGTTAAATTTGCTTAAGCTTTTTTATGCATTTAGTGAAGTAATGATTTTAGTACTCATTTGTATTAGAAGCTGAACTTAAACATCTTTACTCTGGGACTTTCTTGTTTTGAGTGACTGAAAATAAATGCTTTTACAATAGTTTATGGGAGGGGGGAGGGGACACACACAACAGTGGTAGAAATGGCTTAACCAGAAAGCTGGGAATGGAACATCACTCTGTCAATCATGTTAACATACTTTGTTACTGACCATATTGTATCTGAGATGAAGCAATGCGAATGCTGTTTTATCCCTCACTTAGATAAGCTTTCAAAGGTGATCTCCAAATCATGTCTGTCACAGAGCAAGGATTTGCTGAGAGTGAGAAACACATGCCCACTACATTTCCCGTATGCTTTTCAATAGCTGAATTCCAAGGCTCCTGACAGAAAGCAAGTGCCTTAGAAAACTCTCGATAGTACACTTCAATACAGCAGGATACACTGAGTGAAAAGCAGAACTGTTTTTGCAAGTCAGGATTTATAAACTTTAATAATACCCTTATTGGGAAGAAATGGAAATTCATTTTAGAGTGTTTGGAAAAATCATCTTGACGGGTAATACTAATTCATTTCTTCTTGCTGTTGCACTGCTTCATTGATAGTTCACACGGTTTGATGGCCTTTTGGAGCCAATTTAGCCCTTTGTGGTTCATCATAATCTCATCCTTCATCCCTGTGATTTCAGAGGCTTTATGGAAATACCATGCAGATGTGTATGTGCTTTAGCACGGCTGATAACAGTGTCTTAGATAACCCCATCAATCTTAATGACATTTTCTACTAATCAGCAAGAGACTGTATTTCTCTTTTTAGTTTCTTCATTAGCTTTTCTTCTTACCTATCTATCTATCTATTCATCTATGTATAAAATAAAATCAAATGGTGCTTTAGCCATGCTGTGCTAAACTCAATCTTCTACATAACTACCAAGTATTTTTTAACTGTGTGCAGTTTTCCTTCTTAGTGGTCACTCAGCTATTTTTCTCACAGTTACTCTTTGCTGATTTAATTGCATTATCCCTACTATTTCCCTACACAAAGGGTTGCTCTGTGGCAACCTCGTAGATCTAAAAGTTGAAAGACCTGCAGAAATTAAAGAAACCTACTTTAAACCACAACTTTCAACATCTCCTTTCTTAGAGTTAGATGGAGGATCCTCAGGAAACAAATATATGACATTAGAAAAAGAAAATTAAGTTTTTTATACGTGTAGGGAAATTCAGAATTTGTCTTAAGCTGTGACTGGTGTATAATAATGAACGACTGCTTTTTCTTTTTGTGTTACCAATAACAATATGAGTTTGGAGTTTTGCAACAATGACTGGCTTTCGCAACTTGAGCAACTGTACTGCATGTTTTTCTCACATTAACTTTTTAATTTCAAAAGGACACTGCAATGCATGCATACTTTTATTAAGCAATAAGAGTTAATATTTTCAATGGGGCATTAAGATTGGAGGTATTTATTTTTGTTTCTGCATTTTAAAAAATGTTATTTATGGGGAAGCACCCTGGGTTTTAGAAGGCAATTTTCATTGTATCAAAGTGAGCCATGGACTCACTATGGATTGGAAATTTGCCCAAAATGGGAAGAACATCGTATTTTTAAGTATATCATCTTCTAGAGTGGCTATGAAATGTTATGTGAAGTTAGAATAAAAGGAACAGAATAATAACAGAACATTACATTTCCTTATGTAGCAGGTGAAAATATATCAACAAGGTATGTTCAGCTGCTTTTTTGACATCTTACTTTTTAATGTCTGAAAAACCCACAAGGAATAAAACTCTTGATTTAGCCCCAAAGCACTGTACGTAAGAGTTCAAGATGTAAGTAAGAACCAGTTTTTACCATAACAATTGAGGAGGATCTGTGTGGGGAAGAGAAAGACAAAGTATCAGGAACAGTAATCTACAGATACAATGTATAAAAACTGCACCTTACTGATTTTTTTTTTTCTGATCAGATGTGATTATTTGTAGTCTTGCCTGATTGTTGTCAGAATACAAAATCTTTTGCTCTATCCTCTGTGAAAGCTGACCCCCAACCTGGCGAGCCAACTTCTGTGGTGGCATGGAAGCCTCCTTATATTCAGCTGTGTGTAGATTCTTTCTTATTACAATGTACCGTAGTTTTTGTTTTCTTACCTTCCTTGCATCTTGTGTTGTTCATCTCAGTGCCGATATGTTCTGGTGCAGCATACTAGCTTGCCTACACATTGTCTTGGAGTCCTTTGTGGGTTCGATCTTTCTTCAAAAAACTGCTGTCTGATTACTCAGGATATAGTTTTGATGCATCTACTGTTAAATAAAAGATTACTTCAGTTCTTTGAAGGCGTAGATGCCATTTCTTTTTTTTAAAAAAAAAAAAAAAAATCCATGCCAGGGTATGTAGTTGGCCAAACATACCTACTATTGAGAGCTAAGAAGGGCTAATGCAGTTAGCTTGTTACTGTCTATTAATTGAGAAAAGCATTATACAACCATTCTGGAGTAAAAATCATAGAATCACAGAATGGTCGGGGTTGGAAGGGACCTCTGTGAGTCACCCAGTCCAACCCCCTGCCAAAGCAGGGTCACCCAGAGCAGGCTGCACAGGACCTCATCCAGGCGGGTCTTGAATATCTCCAGAGGAGACTCCACAACCTCCCTGGGCAGCCTGTTCCAGGGCTCCATCACCCTCAAGAGGGAAGAAGTTCTTCCTCGTGTTCAGACGGAACTTCCTATGCTTCAGTTTGTAAAAAATGAGCTTGCACAGTGTGTGTCGTGTCCACCCGTGCCTCATGCTCCAAGTCTAGTTTTTAAGTATACTGTGAAAGATGTGTATAACTATTTTTTTGCAGTTCTTTCTCTCCATTCTGACAGGAGGACTTAATAGATCAAATATAGCACTATGCTCATCTGCTTTCCATTTTGGATCTGTTTTGGAGTCTGGCACAGTAAGCTTCGATCTGCCTTTGAAAGTCAGCGTAGAGGTATTTCAGTAGCAAGATTCTGCCTTGCAAGGTCCGATAAGCAAGTGTGGTGTTCCTTCTTCAGAAGTATATCTTAGATAAGTCTGTCATACATGGATATAAAACATTTTATTTAAAAAAAACCCCCAAAACGCAACAAAACACCATACTCCAAGCGCAGTTGTAAATAGCTTTCTGTCAAAGTGGATGAAGGTTTTGGGAACAGTTTTACAAAATGCTGTTTTAGGATTACTACTATGTATTTTCATTATTGACATGAATGATGGAATACAAAATATATTTTAAAAATTCCCTGAGAATGTCAATCTGAAAGGACCTGTAAGCGTACCTTTAGTATTAAAAATTACCCTGATGAGTTGGAGACTGCACAGAATGCAGCTAACAAAGGGCAAATTAAAAGGTCTACACTTAAAAATATTCAGCTGTGAAAATATAAATGCATAATGACTGCGTAAGTAATTTGCAGTACGGTGATTTTAGCTTCTAGCACAGAAGTTGAACATATTAAAGACATGCTATTGCAAAAAAGGCATACACATGCCATACTTTTTATATAAAAACAGGATAAACATCAGTGAGGCCTATGAAACCATGCTCTTGAAAAATTTAGCATTTGTAAAGCTTCAGCTGCAAGGCAGTATTATGGGAACAATGTTACAAGAAGAAAGTGGCTTAATCAGTGGAAGTACTGAGGAGAGCAGTATGAAGCATCAGAACTCTGGAAAGTGTAACGTACAGGGAAAAGCTGGGGAAGAGAAGCCTGAGCAAGGACTTGATAATAGTCCTCACATATAAAAAGCAGCTGCAAATAAGAAACTAATCATCTTTTTAGCTGTATTCACTGTGCAGTAGGCTTAATTAGCTGCAATGCCAGTTTAAGATCAGCAGGAGGAAAAATTTTCTAATGGGAGAGCAGCTGAAAAGTGGACAAAGTTGCTTAGAAAGGTGATGAAATCTTTAGTGCTAAAAGTTTACAGAAACAGGTTAGCCAGAAGTTGTAGGTATAGCTTATCCTGGGAGCTGGGGTAGAGAAGGGCATTGAGAAGTGAGAGGGGCAACCAAATGGTCAGTTGTATTTCGCTATTATTTGCTTACCTAGCTCACACATTGAGGACACTGATGATTTTTAAGTGCTCTTGAGAAAGTGTTCTTTTACACTTGTTTTATTTTGTCTATTGCTAATGCATTTCGGAATAAATAAAATAACTTGAAGCAATCTCTTTTCAAATAAAGTAGCAGTTATTTTATTACATATGTTTCTTTCAATTTAGGAACTGAAAACTAAAAAGCTTTTTTAGAGGTCTGGTTATTTGATAAAGTATATTAATTTATTAAGAACAGTTGAAGCAAGAAGATATGTGAGTTCTTGGAACCAGAATCAGAATCACAACTTGGAAAGCAGCGTGTCATAGGCATGAACTGTTTAGTCCCTAGGGCACACTTGCAAACGGTCTTTATTCATTTAGCACTTCCTGTTGGCTCATTCCCAAAATCCAGAGCACTTTGTTCTCTCTTCTTCCAAGTTGGAAATAAAATTTTATGATCACGGTTGAGGAGGTGATATGGCACAGTACAAATAGGCACAACTTATTGCACATATGTCCAAATACTGGGTATTGTTGTAAGCTTTTAGACCTGCGGGGGCTTAACAGACAGTGCCAGATGCATGCCAGTTATGTGCCATTGAAGGCACCGTTTGGAAGGAAGACAGGAGTGGATGTAAGAAGAGAGAGAGAGGTGATATGTCCAAATTAAAATGTGTCATCTTAGTACAATAATTCAAATACACTAGGAGTAATGTTCCTCTCATAGCGCTGATGCCCATGTAGCATTTTTCTTTCACATGTCTTGAACAGAATATATATCACTGCTTAAACCTTTTTATATCTGTAGGAACGAAAATTGCTTAGGCATGTTGTGCATGAGTGACATTAATCCAGATGACTGCATGTATAATACTGAGACTTTGCTTTCTCCTAGCGTTGGTGACCAGACACGTCTGCAGCTATATGCTAACTTTGATTCCAGTCCGCTGCTTGCTAATACAATGAATATAAACTAGCTTTGAGTCCTTTCCAGTGTGTACAGTACTGCAGCTAATACTAACTCTGACTGTTTTCTAGGACTGAGTGTAGTGTCCTACTGCCCACAGTCCAGTGTTGGACTGTGGAACTGGGTTAGTGTGTGCAATGTTTTTTATCACTGACCAAGATACAAACATAATATCACACACTAAAGTCTGTAGATGATAAAAAGAGCTGAGAAGGGGAAATACGGGACACGTGACTGAGTCATAACAAACTGAATCACTTGATAAACTGGCTGCAAGTAAGCTGTATTGAGTTCATTTTCTTTTAGGATGTTTTTGTTTGGTTTAGGTTGGGCTAGAAAGGAAACAAAGTCTAACCCTGTAGAACTGAAAAGTGTAGAAATGCAGTAACTGCATGAGAATACTTATGTGCCAGCTGCTGAACATAAAACATTCTTCACTGAAGTATAAAATCTGACAGAAAAGTGTAGCTGCTGACAAAGAACGTTTTGTCTGCGTGACAGAGAAAAAATTATCCATATGGAAGAGAAAAAATTATCCATCAGTTCCCTTTGGGATATAAGCTTTTGGTTTTGATGAATTCTGGCTAAAATGACCATAAATCTATTTTTTGAAGACTTTCCCTTCTCTCCCTCATGCACGTTTTCCGTTAGGTATGCAGTTCTCCTGAAACTTCCATGTAGTATTTTTTACAGTTTCTAATTAATAACAGCATAGTCAAATTTCCAAGAAATTGTACAGCCCCATTTCTTAATTCAAAGTCAGTATTTTATACACAAATAACAAATAAGAACTGCACAATAAATTCAAGGGGAATATCTAACACTGTACAATACACTTGATATGTCAGCTACTTCTAGGGAGAAATAGGAGCAAATGCCTCATTTTTAGACCTGTTTTCAAAACTTGTTTGTGAAGTGATATTGCTGCAGCCAGCTACCACAGTTCTGTAGAAGAAATGCGGTTAGGGTGCAAATTTTTCTGGAGTATTTCTTTTATTCCTAAGTCTTGTTTCAGTTGTAGAATAGTAGATGTGACTGTTCAAGTGTATTCTTATAGTCCAAGTTTAATTTCTGTGTGTCTTTGCAAAACTACTTCTTGATGAAGATAAGGAGTAATAATAGAGAATGTTTCATGATGCATCCTTGTCATAGCTTTTCCAAACTGACTGGAAGCAAGAAGTGTGAAGAGTTGAATAAACATAAATTTTCAGCGTAGGTTTTATGGCAGGAAGAGCAAAGAAACACGATGCTTATAAATGCCTTTGGGACTTAACAACCACACACGAAGGGAAGAAGAAATGCCTAGAGACAAGGTTGTTGGGAACAGAGGAGAACATAGATGTGCCCAGCAGTGAAGCAGCTGTCATATAACAGGAGGGATATAAGCAGATATGTAGCACTGAGCAGGAGTCTAAAAATGGTGCCTTGAGTCCAAATGAGTAGAGAAAGAGAATCGTGAGAGGACTGACCTGAAGAAGCCAGGAATGAATTTGAGTTCAAGAGAGTTTATGGGTATTGGAGAAGTCAGTTAAAACTTGACGGAAGGGGAGCAAAAGATGAAGAGAAACTGAGGGAGGAGAAGACAATGACAGCAGGAAGTTAGTGATGCTAGGAGGGTGCTGTTACAAGAAAGAAACATGGAGAGATCAAATATGTAAAGAAGGAGAAGATGGAGAGTAAGAAAGCATAGGTACAAGAAGACTTAATCTGTTCCAATAGGCTACACTGATTCATACAAGCAAACGTTGTTCTTGTTTCATGTTTTATGGTATTTCTGAGGAGACTTGAATATGGAAGGAGGTGTGTAAGGAAACATTTATTGAGGTGTGTAAGGAAACATATTTATTGAAAGTATGAATATATTGTGGTTTGGGAGTGTCCTGTTGGTCCAGTTGTTGGGCCGTGTAGGTGCACAGGAAGACGCAGTCTGTGTACTAGCAAACTTCTAGTCTAAGAGAAATAACATACTGATGTAATAGATATTGGGAAAGTAGAGGAGGAAAGTAGAAATAAAACTGGCAAAAGAGAGATGTTCTAAGGCTCAACAGGATGCCCGGATTCAGAGTTAAACTCGCAAGACAGTTTGGCACCTGCAGTTCTTCTGCACCTGTCTCAGTGGATGGTAGGTCTTCTGACAAGCAGTTAGGGTTTTTCATTGGTGGCGAGAGCATTTGACAGGGAAGAGGCAGATTTGTTTCAGTTTTGTGAACTCACCATAAGGTGTATGCTCCTGTCAAGTGAATGTCCCTCTCATCCCATCCTTGTTACTGCCCTGGCTAGAATAGTTTGAAGGATGAATGCTTTCAATGTGCCAAATAAATTTTTTTTTTTGTTTGCTGTTTTAGGTTTTAAGACTACTGTAGGAAATGTTTTTCAGTAGATTTTTACAGAATCACAGAATCACAGAATAGTAGGGGTTGGAAGGGACCTCTGTGGGTCATCTAGTCCAACCCTCCTGCCGAAGCAGGGTCACCTACAGCAGGCTGCACAGGACCTTGTCCAGGCGGGTCTGGAATATCTCCAGAGAAGGAGACTCCAAAGCCTTCCTGGGCAGCCTGTTCCAGGGCTCCGTCACCCTCAGAGGGAAGAAGTTCTTCCTCATGTTCAGACAGAACTTCCTCTGCTTCAGTTTGTGCCCATTGCCCCTTGTCCTGTCACTGGACACCACTGAAAAGAGCTTGGCCGCATCCTCCTGACACCCACCCTTCAGATATTTATAAGCATTTATTAGGTCCCCTCGTAGCCTTCTCTTCTTCAGGCTAAACAAGCCCAGCTCCCTCAGCCTCTCCTCGTAGGAGAGATGTTCCAGTCCCCTGACCATCCTCGTAGCCCTGCGCTGGACTCTCTCCAGTAGCTCTTCATCTTTCTTGAACTGGGGAGCCCAGAACTGGACAGAGTACTCCAGATGAGGCCTCACCAGGGCAGTGTAGAGGGGAAGGAGAACCTCCCTCGTCCTGCTGGCCACACTCTTTTTGATGCACCCCAGGATTCCATTGGCTTTCTTGGCAGCCAGGGCACACTGCTGGCTCATGGTCAACCTGTCGTCCACCAGGACACCCAGCTCCCTCTCCGCAGAGCTGCTCTCCAGCAGGTCCGCCCCAAGCCTGTACTGATGCATGGGGTTGTTCCTCCCCAGGTGCAGGACCCTGCATTTGCTTTTGTTGAACCTCATCAGGCTCCTCTCTGCCGAACTTTCCAGCCTGTCCAGGTCACGCTGAATGGCAGCACAGCCTTCCGGTGTGTCTACCACACCTCCCAGTTTGGTGTCTTCAGCAAACTTGCTGAGGGTACATTCTAAAATTTTCTCTTTTCATTACTTGGTCTCACTGCAAAGAAAGAAGTTTAAGGATATCCCAAATAATTTATAGAGAGAGAGGTATAGAATAAAAGGGACTAGATTACTGGAATGTAAATTCAGTTGGGGGGGGTGTTTTGTTATTTGGGTTTTTTTTTTAATCCTTCAAATGCAGGTATTAGCAATGTGAATCTTTTTAGCAGTCAGAAGAGGTCTAGGGTGAAAAACAAGCACCTGCACCTGTACATTTTGTCTGTAGCATTTACAGCCTCAGTGGCAACTCAAAAGCTTCTCTAGTTGTGATTTCCTAGACTGTAAGATGTAATTCCAAGAATGCAAGATGGGAACTTCTGAATGTATTTAATTTATAGTTTGTATTGCTTTACATCCCTTAAAATACAGAAATGTGCTTAGCATTTCAGAATTCCCAGAAAGAAGTGGGTTATCACATACCGTGGTTGTTACTTAAGTCTCCATCTCCAGGCAGTCTCCCCAGTGTAGTTAAATTCTGTGTGCTGTATCTGAAGTCACTGAGATCTGACTGAGATGTTATTTTTTTTTGACGGGGGGGGGGGGGGGGGGGGGGGGGGGGAACAAAAGGAGAGAGAAAAGCTAGGTGTCACTCTCTTTGCAGTTAGTAAACAGAAGCAAGCTGAAGGCATGCAGAAGAATTGCATGTGGACAGTGTCTGGTTTTCTTTTGGTAGTGATCTTTTTGTGTTCAGACAGCAAAACAGGGTTTAGTGAGCTATCAAGCAGTGAGTGATTTCTATACACTTGTTGGGATGAGATCAGTGTATTACCTGCAAATGGTCTTTAGGAGCAAAACCATTTCAGCTGGACTAGAGGTCCCTCCCGTTCTTTGTGTCCTGGGAAGTTACGGTGTTTCCAGATCCATTATCTGTGCGTTACATGGAGATTTGTTTACTTTCAACAGCAAAGTAGTTCTTGTTTATTTCACTAAGTGCGTGCTGTAGATGGTATGTGAAAGAGATGAGGAGGAGAAAGCTCCTTTTTGAAATAAATGTGATATTCTGACCATTGCTAGCCTTCATTATCCACTTTTTATAATCTGGAGTTTGCTGGCTTTTTGTCAGCCTCATTGCAAAGCTTTGTTAATACACGGCCATGAAAATGAAAGTTTTATACACATTGACATAATTAATGAAGAGGCAGGCAGCGTGCTCTACCAATTAACACCACAGGGAAAAGTAAAATTGGCTTCCTTCTTTCATGTTGTGCCAAAGTTAAGAACTGTAACACACAGCAAATAGAGATCCTTTTAATGAGCTGCAAGATCGAGCTGAATAACTCTGAAAGGATGTTGTGTAAACATTGCCAACTATTTGGAGTCTTAAGAGTAATTGATGAGCTTAGTTGAATGTTCGTTTTTTTTGGAGGGGGGGCACAGGGAGCCTGTCAAAGAATGGAAACAGTACTTGTTAATAAATAAATTTTATTTTCAGTGCAGCTGTTAGGCATGTTAAAGAATATAACAAGCACTTTAGAACAAATGTGAAAAAAAGAAACAGTTTGCTTGCTACTCGACTAACAAGTTTGTCAGAACTCATTTTTTCAGCTGAATATTTCCATATTTAGTATTTACTCATAATGAAAACTTGCCTAATTGTTCTCTGATGCTGGTTTTTAATAGCCCAACCATCTGGCAACACAAGACAACCTTGATTTTTTTCCAACTGTCCCAGAAGTCCTAATATTAACAAGAACAGTGAAGTAAACAGGTGAAGTTTCTCTGTGATTTGCGTGAAGCATTCTGTTTATCTTGAGACATATGTGTAGAAAATTCAGAACAGTTTGGGTTAAAACTCTTTTAAAAAAATATTTTCATTAAACAGAGTTGTCCTAAAAACCTTATTAGTAAGATTGGAAGTTTTTGACACATATAAAAATCCAAACCTGTGACGGCTGTTTATTGGGAAAGAAATTAATGGGCATTGGAAGTTAGAAGGCCTGATTCAGAGCCTGCATCATTTAGTTAATAATGGGTCAGAGTGTATATGTAATAACAGAAATGTAACTTTGAATGTTCAGTGGCACTAGTGAACTTAATCTGTCTTTTTTTAAGCAAATATAATATGTCTTTCTGCCCATTCTAAATAATTTGAATTTTGACAATAATCAGTTTGTACAATTTTATTTTAGCCAAAATATTGTATTAGGTCAGATACATATTACCACTTCGTGTTGTATACAAGCAAATCACCGAGATTGGTGATGTATGAACATCTGCACCTTGGCATCTTAAATCTTAAAATATGTCAAAATTGTAATTAGGGAAGCAAAATATGGTAAAGCTAAAAGTAATAATTACAATTGTCATTAGTATGCTACACTTGCTAAACAAATGACCTTCTAAATGGTCATGTCTGCTGTTAGAGTAATCTCCACAACAGAGAATTGCATGTCCCTTCGCTTGGTACATTAAAGGTGATACCAGAAGCATCCAGTAACTGTACAGCTAAAAATACTCATATGCAAACACAACTGGAGACAATTTATTTTGATTGTGGGGAAGTCCTTCTAGTATATGTTGAGAAACATGTATTGCTGAGTAATTAGTTAACTTCTGTTTCCAAAAGGAAGGTTAAAAGACATAACAAATGTCAGAGTATTGTAAGACTCAAAAATATTGTTGAACTTCCGAAATTTATTTGGTTAGAAAATGAGAACGGTAATGAAAAAATATTATTCCTCTCTACATGAAGATTTCTCGCTAAATCTTGAGTCTTCAGCAGCTGGAAAACGGAATCACTTGTCTAGCGAGGAAGATACATTTCTGAATTTTTTTTTTCTTTCAGTAATTTTTATTTATGTTTCATTTCCTCCTTAAGTAGTCAGTCTTATTTCAAACTTACAATCAACATTTTAATTTTTTTTCATTTTCCATCCTTTTACTACTTCAGCTCTGCATCTTTTATTTTGTTTTTTGTCTTTAGCCTCTTGCATACCTATTTCTAGTCATTCTTGTGTATTCTCCTTACATACCTTTATATTGTCTAATCTTTTTCTAGCACAGATTTTATCTTCACCTCACATGAATTAGTAAAATGTCTTCTCCTCTGCCCTCTAAATTTCAGTTACTTTATTTTCCTCCCCTTTAACTGTAGTCCTGCTTATGTCCTTCAAAACCTTTAATGGACTTTGTTCTGTCCTTAATGATGGGCCAAGTCTCTGTTATGGTGGTGTTCAAGACTTCCTGGCTGTTCTCAGTTTATCTGATGGCTGTCATCCTTTCTTCTCAGCCAGCTGGCTGTAACTCTGTCTCCACTCTGGCTGTTGCTACCACAAGCGTACCAGCGTCTCTACTCTCCCAAGTGTCTGAATGTTCTGAGTCCTCTTTTTTGACTGTCTCTCTGCCTTTCTGCCGCTCTTTCAGTGGCCCTACTGCCTTCTTCTGCAGCCCAGTAGAATAACTTCTAGAAGGTCTAAAAACCACAGTGGCATCCACTGAGTTCCAGCAGGGGAGATGAGTAAGGATGTAGTAGGAAAGAGACAGAAAGGACAAAAGCCTTCATAAGGATTTATAAGAGGAAAATACTTTATTGTCTTATTTTTGTGAGGATTCTATGTATAATTGTATCTTTGACTTCTGCTTCAGAAAACCATTTGCTCTCTTTAAGGCTTCATTTTTCCATATTTGTAAAAAGACAGAGTATTACTTATGTAAGTTAATTAATTTGTTTGTCTTCAAGTTGTATGAAGTTCCTTTGTTTAAGCTGGCCAAGAATAAAATATAATTAATAACTCATTAACTGTTGTCGCTAAAGCTTAAAGTACAATGAGCACGTTAAAGACTGATGATCACCATTTCTGTGATAGAAAACTGGAATGAGGCAGAGATCTTTAATGCTGAAATCTTTCATGCATTCATGTCTTGTATAGCAAGTATATTTCTGCCCTTCTATATGTCCAATAGGTAGAAATAGAGAAGGTACTGAGGCAGAAAGTGGCAAGAATAATAAGTGTAAAACAGCTTCTATTGGATGAAAGCTTAAATAAATTAGGGTTCTTGAGCCTGGAATAATGACAGCTAAGTGAAGACAAAGGCCTACACAATCAGCTATGCTTCAAAGAAGATGGAATGTTTATGCAGTACAAGAGTTAGTACTCAGAGATATTGTCAGTCAGTAAGTTCAATGTTAGCAAAACAAAGTATTTTTTTCACATGGACCATAATTGCAAAACTTAGAATTTATTTGGGCTCAAACAGTCAAGTAGTGACTGGTATATACAGTGATCTGTATACAAGTTCTAGCTTGGAAAGCTCAGGAGCCTCTGACTGCAGGAATATTTTGAGGACAAGTGCTGTGCTCCACATAGCATTTCTTATGTTCGTTCCCTAACTGTTTGCTACTGTAATTCTGGACTAGATGAGCCTTTTCTCTTACGCAATATGGCAATTCTTATGTATTAGAAATATGTATGAACTAGATGTTATTGTTACTAAACTGTCATAATCAATAAGGGCTAATTAAACAATTGTAAAGTTCAAAATCCAATGAAAGAATATCTTTGTGTATTTTACATTTGTATGCCATGAATTAAGTTTCTGCAAATAAATATGAGGTACTTAGGGTGGACAGGTTAGAGCTTATTAATTACCTATCTTTGTACATATAAGCAATATATATGCCAGCTCGAATCATTAATAAATCCGTCAGCTTTGAGGGTTTTCCTGTTCGTTTCTACTGAACTGTTAGTGTATGTGACAGGCCACGGTTCTGTCAGAACAAATTGTCCCCCTTGAAAAGCTGGCAGCACAGGGAAGTGACAACTTAATGGAAGCTAAAGCACTCTAATGGCAGTGCCTGGTGAAAGCTGGGGAAAGTCATCCGTAGCATTTGCCCTGGCTTTTGAAAATGTCTCTTTGCATTTCTGGTTGCGTGCAAGATATTGGAGCTTTACTGGAGTCACATTTACAGGTATTATTAAATGAAATATGTTTCGGTAAAACACTTGTTTGTTGATAGACTTTATTCCACTGAGGTCAGCCCATCTAACATTGTGATCATATTGCATGTGCTCCAAAGTACTGCAGTATTACTTGTTTTAAGAGCCTTAATTTTAGGTGTTGCATAAACCTATTTCAAATACATGAAATGAATAGAAATGTAAACATTTTAACCTGCTGTTCACATGAGTGCATAAATATTTTTATTCAGTTATGAATGCAGTATGTGTTTGATCGAGTGGATGAAAACATAATACACTTTATTTAAGTACATTTGTTTACAGGTGAACAATATATAGATTATTTCTAGTGCCTTTTATTACCACTATGAATTAAAAGTTGTGTTGAGCTGATGGATAAAATTATTGTACCAAGATGAATTTAGTTGTTTTAATATATTTTTAGATGACATTGGTATATGCTAACATATTTATTTATAAATAAATAAAAGGCCAGTCATCTGCATATATTACACATTTGTGAAATGTGTTATAAAAACCCAGTGGATACGTTTAAATATTTTAATCACATTTTAATATTTTAATAACATTTTATATATTAAACAGTGGATATTCCATTTAGACAATTGCCTTCTTACAAGGGTTACGTGCAAACAATTGCCTTGTTTCTGGTTTTCTTGGTCTGATGGTGGCTTTTGGGCAAAACCAGAATAGTGGCGGCTTTCAGTAGAATAGTATTTCTTCATCATTTCTTAAAACAGCATGTATGTTTTTACAGATTGTGCTTAGCAAGGTAGATTTTTTTAAAAAGAAAGTGATGCCTATTAATATCATTACTAACAGTTAGTAAACTGAATCAGTACTATACGGTCGTAGTTTAGCCCAGCCGGCAATGAAGAACCATGCGGCTGCTCGCTCACTCCCCCCCCAGCCTAGTGGGATGGGGGGGGAACTGGAAGACAAAGGCAAAACTCGTAGATTGGGATAAAGACAGTTTAACAGAACAGCGAAGAAAGAGGAAAATAACAACGATAATACTACTAAAAGAACATACAAAGTGAGGGAGACACATTGCAGTTTTCTCACTGCCTGATGCCCAGCCTGCTCCCAAGCAGCGCATCCCCTTCTCCAGCCAGCTCCCCCAGCTATTTGCTGAGCATTAGGTCACCTGGTATTGAGTATCCCGCCAGGCCTGTTTGGGTCAGCCCTCCCGAGTCTGTCCCCTCCCAGCCTCCTGTGAAAATTAACTCTGTCCCAGATGAAACCAGGACATAGACAGTTTATCCAAATTTTTAGAAAAAGAACTGGAGAGAGCAGACCAAAGAGGATTTCAGAGCTGAAAGCCAAGTGACCGGTTTAGATTAACAACAACCAGCCAACCAAAACAAGCCAAGCAAAATCTTTTCTCTATGGTTATTTTCATGATGATTTGCTTTACAGATGGGACTTTGAGATTGTTTAGCATGTAACAATTATTTTTGTGGAGAAAAGGTGAATGGTATAAACAGACACTATTTCTTTAATGTTGTTCTTAACACCAATCTGTTTGATTTCCTTCTTCCTCTCTTTTCAGACGTCTTAGGAGACACACACTGACCTTGTAAACCTCCGCATTTTATATTGAATGATATGATACCTGGGTTTGATGTGTGCCCTTAACTACTTAATGATATCAATGCACTAAAAATTAAGTTCTGAAACTTCTTAAAAATAGCTTACATATTGTTTCTGAAGTATACCTTCAACAGCTCTGTGGGTGCAGAAGATAGCTGAATTACTGTTCCTTCATTTGTAAGCACCAGAATCCAAAGGTGAAGTTGCTGATAACGGCAGTTCTTGTAGCAAATTGTGGATAATTATATTAAATTATTTGCTTGTATCTTAGATAAGTTTATGCTTCGCAATGCAATTGGAGCTATGCACTGAAGAGTCCAGTGCTACAATTTGTGTTTCTGAAGCGGGGAAAAATATGTAGGTATTGTCATGTGATATTTTGCATCTTAGTTCATACAGAAACACTTACAAATGGTGATGTATTTAGAGGGCATGCTTGAGTCCCAGGTGTCAGTGGAGTTGTAGGATATAGAATCCGTTGATGTAACTGAAGAGACACATGTGGCATTGAAAGAATTCAGAATCGGAAAAGGTCAGTAGACCAAGGAAAAGAGAGAGGGACAACAGAACATAAAAATTAGAAAAAAAAATGGGGAGATTATAGAAGTCTACAATATAGATATATACTGAGAATGGAAATCAAGAAAGCTAGATGCCTTCTACGAATAAGGTGCCACAAGTAGATCCTGCTGTCATAGAATGCCTTGAACTGCACTAAGTGCCTATAAACCGCATATATTTTTTCATAACAGAAAACTCCTCAACAGAGAAGTTACAATTCCCTTTAAAAGCTAGATACTTAAAACATTACTCCTTTTAAAAGAAGAATTATTGTCTTTTCGTAAGGTGACATACCCTATCTGCTTTGCCTTCTCTAAATTAATGCTTCATCTCAGATGAATAAATAAGAAATTTGGGGTTTTTTTAATAATCTTTATATCGTGAGTGGTCACCCAAAATTTCTCAAGGAGTTGCATTTTTCTTTTATTGGGAGATAAATTGAAAACAGAGACATTTGCTTCTTTGACTTTCTGCTGTTTATTAACAAAAAAAAGTACAAAGTCATATATTGATGAAGAGGAATCAAAAATGATCAAAGGATAATTTCTTTGTTCACAGATAGTAGCTGCTTATAGGTGACCCTCAGCCTACAACTCTCTCTTTACCTTTTCCCAGGGATAAAATTTCTAAAATGGACTTTTCTTTTTGGCAATTCCTTGTCTCCTCTTGCCAGTTCTTTGTGATTTTTGCCTTTCCCCACGCCCCAGTGCCACACTGTAACAAAACACTTCTAGCAGAACCCCTTTGCTTCCCTGTATTTTTGGTAGTGACAACTGCCTATGTCTGGGTTCAGACCACCCTTGGGTTTATTTCCATTAAGGAGTTTTGGTATTTTTAAGGATTTTCTTGAGTTAAGTGTGAAACTATGGTTTATAGTAACTATCGACCATATAGTTTACAATAACTGATATTAACATATTTTTGCTGTGAAATTGTTTTCAGAATGGCTCATCCTCACTTATATATTCTTATGGAGGAAGTCCCACTAAGTATACTTCAAGTAGCATAAATGTACTTCAAGCTGCACTTAATTGTCTATTCAGGGACTGTGGTTTTTATATAATACATTACTTTTCAGTTTCTTAACAGAAATGTTTTCTATTAGAAATTGTTTAATTAACACACAATCAATAGAGTTCACACAATCTTTGCTTCACTTAAATTGGATTTTTCAACCCTGTTGTACTTTGTAGTGCAGCTCTCTGTGGACAGTTTATGCATATTGAATCTTCAGTGGTGACCACAGGATCTGCGTAATGCACAGCTTTTGACAGTTTTGCATTTATTGTTTTCCAGCATTAAGGAACATCATCAAGGTTGATGGACCAAAGTTAAAACATTCTTTTAGCAAAAAAATCAAGTAGAATTCTTTTATGCTGTCGTTAAAGAAATTGTTTAACTAAATAATGATCAACTTGAGCAAGGCAGCATTACATTGCCAGCTCTTCAGGTGTTGGTATGACATCGCCAACCCTGCTGCATCTTCCCCCACAAATAGAAGGAAATTACTTTGGGGTTTCAGTTGTAAGAGTGCATATGTGCTCTTCTATCTCGTCTGACATACATTCTTCTTAGGAGAAAGCAAGGTATTTGAAGAGAGACTTGTCTTTCGAGCAGATTGTTTTACACACAACAGGATTCTCATGCACCAGGCCCCAAAACAGAGCTGAGGACAGAGAAGGACACTATTATGAGCTCACCTCCTAGCAGTTGCAGTGAGTTTGTTGCACTTACACTGATGGCAGGTCCCTTTAGGTACGAAAGAGTTGGTCTAATAAAATAATACACACTGATTTTTTTTTTTGAGAGGTGTTGGAGATTGGAGTAATTTCATAACAGAGGAGACGTTTTGACAGCTGCTTTTGCTTTGAAGTGATTAGATCGTCGATACTGAGTGATTGATAAATTATTGAGCACAAATTTTTCTTCAGTTAAGAATTACATCTTACAGTATGATGGACGTCTCCCATCGTACAGTGGGTGCATCTAGCTCCTTTAAGAGCCAGAGGTTCAAAAGCTGTGTTTTGCCACTTTTGTTTTGCAGTTGCTTGAAATACTCACTTTCCTTCTCCTTTTAAGTACTTCTTTTGACTTGAGTTGGTAGTATTAGAGAAAATACGGACTGAACATAACTTTCTTTTCCCCTAAACTTAACCACAACTTTACAGAATTGTGTATTATACATATATATATATACATACATACATTTATACATGAATACATTTCTTTGTATACGTATGGGTTTTTTTCCCTTTTAAGGTAATGGAAAATTCACTGTACTAATTAGCTGTATGTTTTCAGCTGAAGATTAATTCATACATTTTCATTATATTTTATTTTAATTTCTTTTAGCTGACTAAAGGCAGAAAACCGTGATCTCTGCTATTTCCCTTTCCAGAAAGCTACTGATTGATGTAAGGGTTTCTTTTCATACGTACATCTAGACATACATATGTGTGTGCGTATGAATAGACACATACATGAAAATTACTCTCCAAACCCATGTCCAAATTGTTAATTTTACAAATTTTTAATTGGCAAAATTTATATTCTGTGAAACAGTACGAAGCTCACATGCACACCAAAATTGGAAGATTTGTCTGCATATTGTGATTCAAGTTAGAATAGGATTTTTCTGTTCACACTTGCAGCTGTTACCCTCATACCTATGTTGTCCTGCCTTTAAGAAGCTTACTTTCAATTTATGCAATATAAATACTGTGCCTCATGTATGGAGTATATTGGCACATGTAGAAGACACTCATTTTTTTAATTTGGGAAAAATGCATAATTTAGCATACATGTTTGCTAAGTTGTAAGAATTTTAGATCACTTTATTCAGAAAAAATATGGACCCTGGAGAGGTATCAAATTTTGTTGGAACTGGGACAAAAGTGAAGTGTGCACAATAATTATTTAGTTCATCTCTGGGCTACTTTTTAGGTGTTGTGAAGGAAAAAAGCAAGAGGAAATATAATTGTAGTCAGAGGTCAATGTAAAGAAGTCCAGGTAAATCAAAGTTATTCTACACTGTAACTAAACTGCTCTTCTCTGTTTGCCTTGTCCTTTCCCTTGCCCCTCTAGTTTTTGTTTGCCCTACCACTAACCTTTTCATACCTTCTTCACTTATTTCTAGTGTTGTTAATCCAGTGTAACCAAATGTAGTTTAGCATATATAAATACCAAACATAAATTCTTAAGCTGGCAAAGTCTGATGGAAGTTTACAGTGTTGTACAGCTTTTTCCTTGCCTCTGAAATTCTGAAAGGCAGATAAAACACCAGAAATCTCCTGATGAGGTTTGTACAAGGTCTGTAAGAATTGCTGTAACAATTACGAAGGTGATGTGGTATCAACCTAACTTGCACATGTAATCAGGAGACTGTTTGGACAGGAACCTACCAGTGTCAATAATATGCCTCATTCTGTTTACATGAAACAGATTTGGAATTTACACAGAAAACTAATGGAGTCTCTGGTGTCTTGCAGATTTCCTTGGCTTTATCTCCTATGTATAATTAGTGTAACCAAGTGAGTGAATGAGCACTTTTCTGAAGGAGTCAATAGGCAAGTATGTTTGGAAAATGAATGAACTGCTGAGATTAATTGCAAGGCTCCCTGCCTGACTATCCTGTTGAGAGACTCAGAAGGAAATGTCAACCCCTTTATATCCAAAGGATTTCTTTATTAAAAGTTGTTCATAATCTAAATAACATTAGGTATCAGATTGGACTGCAAATAATTGTTTATTGTGACTGTACTAGACTTAACAATTGACAGCTGTTAATTACTGAAAGAGAATTAATTCATATGAATATTGATCTTAATTACTCAGTTAGCTTGTTAGTATTCTGCGTAATGATGGCCAGTTCCAACAATAATTAGACAAATGCGTTTTCTAAAATGTACAGTGGTTGACTGTTCAGCAGAAAGGTTTCAATGAAATTTGTGTGTGAACTACTTTTTGGAAAAAAAACCCAAAAGTCTCTCAGATGGGAACATGACACTGTTCCCACTGACACTTACCAAAAGTAAGGACTTTTGGTTTTGCTTTGAATTTTTGTAGTCATATTAGAGATCATATGTCTTTTGAGTCTAGACTTTTATTTCTGTTTATTTTAGCAAAGTGCTCCTTATCAATATTTTTTCAGTATTATAAAATGGATTTCCTGAGCGGAAGAAATAATATGCAATGGGTTTTTTTGTTTGTTTTTTTTCTGGCTAAGTTTCAGGAATATTTTGAATCTGTTGGTTGATTCAGTCTGCAGACCTCTGTTGTTGTTTTGACTGCCACTAATGTAACATCTGACAATATTGATCTAAAATGTGAAGCCAGTCTTATGAATAGTAGATCGGAACATGGCAGTGTAAGAAGGAAAATCCTGAGTACTCAAAGGAAAGAACTTGTCAGCACGTACTGTATTCAAGTTCAGGCAGAGGTTTTTTTCTTTACCATTTTAGCATGAAATCAATGGGGAATGCATAATTTTTTAGATGTATCTGAAATTGCACAGCAAATGGTCACCAATAAGATTCTCAGCTGCAGCACAATCTGGCATAGCTCCTTTCTGCTCCACAGCTCCCAGTAGCATTCAGCCCATTGTCAGTGTGATGCCACTTTTTGGCACCTTGCCCATCTGTTTTAGTAATTACTGTCATATAAAGTGGTATTTCTAAACTAGAAACCATGTTGTTGGGAGATAAGCCCATTGGAGTTACCTTTTGTGATGCGTTAAAGCAGTTTATTGGCTCATTACTTTAAAAATATAAATGTTTCATCAACATTTCTTGCAATATATAGAGGATACTATGATTTTTAACAGAAGACAAAGGATTATAATCAAATTTTGAAAATGCTTGCTTTTTGTCATCATAATAGTACTTTCAGAGTTTTAGTTCTTTTTTTTAAGATCACAAAATAAAACAGTGTCCTTGAATAAAGTATTTGTATTATTAAGTTTTGGCAAACATCTTTTTTTAAGTGTAAAATACACAAAGAAGTGGTTTGGCCTATCCAAATTATCCATTAGCACAACAGGTCTGTCCTAAATTACATCATTACATATATCAGCTAAAGTACAAAGATTTCAGGAGGATGAAGAGCAGCTTTATTCTTACAGAAATTAAATAGAATCAAAGGTGAGTTAAAAGAAATGTAGCATCCAGGAGCAGACAATATCCTGTCATCAACTTAACCCAGTAACAAACCCAGAGGCAACGGCAAAGCAGCCAACACAAATGTCAGCGCAGAGTGCCAAAGAACCAGATGCCATCACTGGAAAATGACTTCCACAGCTTGGCATCTGTGCCTTCTGCCTGTCATCCAGAGAGGAAGAAAAGCTGGGCAAGTGTGATTATTTTGGGGTGTGTATAAAGCATGTTTTCTTTTCTTCCCTATACCTCTCTTCATAGCAGTGTTCTTGGCTAACTTGCATCAGGCATATTAGTAACAAGTTTAGAAAGGACACAGGCATTTCTGTACACATATATGTATGTAAAATAAATGCTTACCTTTCATACTTCTTACAGTGTCTGTTTAGTATTTTCAATAGTGAAACTTCAGTAATTTCTCTAACTTTTTACTAGGTCAGCTCTCTTCTGTAAATCAAACAAATTCTTGATGTGTTCTCTTTGCAGTGACATTCCTCATAGCGGGTTCAAAGAAGTAACATCTGGTAAATTTAATTTTTACAATTTAAACTGAATTCTTTTATGTGATTATTCATATAATTCTGTTAAATCTGGATAATATATCTATATATCCATCCAAATATTGTTTGATTGCTTCTTTTTAAATTGTAGGAATAATTTCTGCCCATGTTAGTAGTCAGATTTTTCTTAGTAGCCGTAACCATTCTAAACTATTAGAAAAAGTGCCCGCACTGATCTGAGCGGCCTCCAGTGGTAGTGGGGCCACTGGAAACTGCATACTGTAACTAGTAACTGGTAGTCTTTTATGGTCAGCTAGTAGCTAGCTGCATATGTATAAAAGGTGTAGTATCATATTCAGATAGCTGCATGTGGATGGACTGGGTGGGGAGCTGAACACAGTGACTGGGTAATGTTCACCTTTTCTGTTTTCAAGACTATGTTCTGTGGAAACATTTGTGGGAAACAGAGTTCTTGTGAACAGTGAAAATTCTTAAAAGTGAAAACACAACAGTACTAAATATGAAATAAAAATGCTAATTAATTCATGGAAAACTCTTTAAAGATATATTGGTCAGAAAGAGAGAGACAATTAGAGCTGAACTGTAGACTTAAGATGTTACTTTCCAAAGCTTGAAAAAGCTCACAGAGGATTGTTTTCATGATTCTGCTGTCAAACAGGGTTGCAAAGACCCAATTTAAAGCACACAATAAAGGGTTTTGATGAACGCTCGTTCAATATGCTACCCCATTGACAGAGCAAACCTTCTTTTTTATATGGTAGTGCTGGATTCTGAAATGAAACACAGTAGGTAGGAGGAAGTTGAAAAGCCTTCAGAAGCTATCATCTGCCTGGGAACTAAAGGATTTTTTTCCCCACGTTAAGTTTCAGTATCCTGTGTCTTTCGTGCATTCAGTATGCACTGAAGCTGTTAAAAAGATATCAGTATCATAACATGAGGAATTGTGAGTAAGAGCAAAGTTGTGGTTAGAGTTGGTCTCGACGAAAGAGGATTATTGCTTTCTGAGTTCTTATTTAAAACCTTCAGGTCCATTTGTTTAGGTTCAGTAATCATTGCTGAGGACAAGAACTAGCAAGATGTAATCATCAATATCATTGACATTTTAGCAGCAGTGGAGTTTTAAAATTTTTAATAAAGATTTTGACAGGATGATAGAATTGGCACTGAGCAATTTAAGGTCTTTCTCTCATAAGAGATCCATATGCATATATCTTTCTAGTTCTTTCAGAGTTAAATCTTCAGATGCCTTATCCTAGAATAAAATCTTTATCATTTGGATTTGAAATTCCAGGTGTACCATCACTGAAATATTTTAGCTTTCCAGTATTACATATGAGTTTATTCTTTCTTTCTTTCTTTGTTGCTGTTCTTCTCCTTATTGTAAATAGTCTAAATTTTATTTTCCACTTCACCTTTTTACAATTCATTGCTTTACAGACTTCACTACAAAACCTTGCCGCATAAATTCAAGACAATTTTTCCTTTTAATTTTTCTTTATACTTTCATACTTATTTTAATTAAGTTAAAACAACATAGGGTTCTGACTATTGGGAGGAGTAGGTATAACCAGATTCTTAAAGATTTAAAAACAGAGGCTTGAATAATTTGATATATGTTTGGTAATTTATAAAAGGTAGGTGGCTGGTTAGTCCAACACTCAGTAAAAGATTCAGATTTTTAATATCATGGAATCACAGAATTATGTAGGTCGGAAGGGGCCTCTGGAGATTGTTGAGTCCACCACCTCCGCACATAGCAGGATCAGCTACATCGGGTGTTCAAGAAAGATGAAGAGCTACTGGAGAGAGTCCAGCGGAGGGCTACAAGGATGGTGAGGGGACTGGAACATCTCTCCTACGAGGAGAGGCTGAGGGAGCTGGGCTTGTTCAGCCTGAAGAAGAGAAGGCTGTGAGGGGACCTAATATATACTTACAAATATCTGAAGGGTGGGTGTCAGGAGGATGCGGCCAAGCTCTTTTCAGTAGTGCCCAGCGACAGGGCAAGGGGCAATGGGCACAAACTGAGGCACAGGAAGTTCTGTCTGAACATGAGGAAGAATTTCTTCCCTCTGAGGGTGACGGAGCACTGGAACAGGCTGCCCAGGGAGGTGGTGGAGTCTCCTTCTCTGGAGATATTCCAGACCTGCCTGGACAAGGTCCTGTGCAGCCTACTGTAGGTGACCCTGCTTTGTCAGGGGGGTTGGACTAGATGACCCACAGAGGTCCCTTCCAACCCCTACCATTCTGTGATGCTGTGATTCTGTGATTCTGTGGGTGGCAGGTACACAGGGCCCAGTTTTTTGGTGTCTCCAAAAACAGAGACTCCACAACCTGTGTGGAAACGCTGTTCCAATGTTTGATAGATCCTTCCCCCAGGAAAAAAAGGTTTTCTTATGTTTAAATGGGATGTCCTGTTTGTCAGTTTGTGCCCGTTGTCTCTTCCAATTTGCATGGAGAGCACTGAGACATTTCTGGCCCCATCTTCTTTACTCTCTCCCTTCAGGTATTTATGCACATTGGTAAGATCGCCCTGAGCCTTCTCTTTTCATGGTTAAACAGTCTCAGTTGTCTCAGCCTCTCCTTGTACATCAGATGCTCCATTTGCTTGATCATCTTTCTGGCCCTTTCCTGGACTTGCTCCAGCCTGTCCATCTCTCTCTTGTGCTGAGGAGCACAGAGCTGAACACAATACTCCATGTGTGGCCTCACCAGTGCTGAGTTAAAGGGGAAGGATCCACCTCCCTTGTGATCTGCTCACCAGGTGCTTTCTGACACAATCCAGGACGCTGGAGACCCAGCTTGCTGCCAGGGCACGTTGCTGGTTTGTGTTCAACTTGGCCTCCTGGTCTTCCATGTCCTTTTCTGTAAAGCTGCTTTCCAGCCAATTGTTCCTCAGCCTGCGCTTCTGCATGGGGCTGTTCCTCCCTGAATGTAGGACCTTGCATTGCTCAGTGTCCTGTTTTCATCATCTTCATTACCAGACTGCATCACTTTGCTTGCATTTGTAGTAGTAGTGGTTTTTGTATTTCTTTGAGTAATGGATAAAGTTTGATTTTGAGGTTTGTCTTTGTCCAACCCCTTGAGCTGTATTCGGTTAGTGATTAAACAAATTATTCAGACATGTTACTACCGTTTCATTAAAACCTTTTGTTTATGCTACATCACAAAAACATTTTGAATTTTGAATTATCATAGGCATTGGTGTTTTATGGTATTCATGCTGAACTCCACCTGTGTTGTTTAAATGTTTTTTGTTTCCTCTTGCTTTATCTGAGAGATTAATAGCCTAAGATTTTTTTTTTTGTTGTTACTGGCTATTTGGAAATCAATATGTAACTCGTATGGCTCAGTTGTCACTGATACAGTCACGTTACAGTTATAACTAATAAAGGTGAGCTTTTAGAATATTATTGAGAACACCATGCCTTGAATTTCAGTGACAATCTGTTGCCTTATTATACTTGGAAAACCCCAGTACAAAAATCTAAGGTGGTTGTATTTTAATTATATGTGTTAATGAGTTGGAGGAAGGATGAACCAAGCAGGGGCAAAGCTTCTGAGTCATAAAAAAAGTTTTAAACTAGGGAAAATGTTAGTGACCTTTTTTTTGGAATTTTGCTGTGCTCTATTTCTGTGGTTGTAGGTTGGAAACAGATTGGATGTCAGACTGATTGTCAGCGTTTGTGTTAGCGGTTTTGTATGTGGGTGGTTTCTCAAGTAACGAATTTTTCATTTATTGTAAAAACTAGTAAGAGAACTTTCCTATAGCTAGCTAGGTATTAAAATACAGAAGATATAATTACTGTATAACGGGAATTTGAAAACTTACCTTTTGGTTCAAAGAAAAGGGGTTCCTGAAACATAATTCACTATGAGGTTATTAACATTTGAACCAACAAACTGAAAATACAGTGTTTCATGTGTGCTGAACAGATTTGACGTAAGTTTTAAGTAGCTTCAGACTTTCTTTTTTCTTTATGTTGCTTCTGTTGTGTGCTTGAATAAACATCTACTGAATCAATATATGTGCATTTTTATACCTGTATCTATAGCAGATGGTGGTGTATTATCTTAGTTGGTTATATACTTTATTTTATTGATCTACCATATCATCATGCTTGGGAATATTACTCAAAATTCTGAGTTTTGGCTCACTAGAAAGTTTTGAGCACATAATTTACACTTCACCAAAATTAGAATTGAAAAGGCTTTTTTGTGTCAGATGATGAAGACCTCTGACTGAGCAGTTCTGTGAATTCTGGTATGAGGAAAACAGTCCAGTATTTTTAATATTATAATCTATGTGGTGCATGTCCCTAGGGAAGCATTATTCCCTGCCCCATTCTTAGTTGTCTTAAACCTTTTTCCCATGAGCAGAACAACAATTTGTTAAATGCCTAAACGTCATATAAAGTCATACTAAGAGGTGTGTGACAGAATTTTTTCTGTTTTTTTTTTTCTTAATATGTTTAAGTAGAACAAGAAAATCAAATAATAGTTAACTATGTAGGTTTATACCAAATTAACAAATGTGGCTCTAAAGTAAAAGTTGGCCTTGTTAAATTTGGACACAGATCAGCGTGACAGGAGGAATACTTGAGCTGGAGCTGTTTATTCTTTGACATTTTTAATGCTTGGTATGTTTAGCTGCTGTAAAGCAAATTAAAAAAGGTTACTGTGAGAAGGATTTGATGGCTATACTCAGAATGGCTGGCAGAACAAGAGAGCAAAAATTAAGGACAAGTGGAAAATTTTAAGCTGACGAAGTATAAAAAATGTTTGTAGCCTGGTAGATGCAGTAATGACTAACAGCACCATTTCAGGGTTAATGCTGAAAAACAATACATGAGAAACCCAGAGAGTCATTGCCCTGGTTAAGGCAAGAGGTAAGCACAGTGTAGCCTGTGTTTTAACAGTTAGATCAAAGAACAAGTTTTGGTGGTGATAGAAAAAAGTCACTATTTTCAAGTCTTTTTTTTTTAGACCAGTTGAAGTAGTATAATTTGTACAATTTCTCTGGAAAACAAGGAAATACGTTCTTGTAGATGTTTATTTGTATGGTGAAAGTTTATACGTATTTATAAAAGAAGTGTACTGAGAAAATATTTTGAAAGACAGTGGATGTCTTACTGTGTGAAATAACTTCCTTTTTACTGTTGGCTTTTCTATAGGCTATTAATGCTCTATAGCATGGTTAATTCAGATAAACATTAAAGGTGTGGAAAGATATTTTTGTCTAAATACTATGAAACTGAGCTTTTGTACTACATTTCTCTGGGTCATGTTTTTGTTTAGTTTTATGATCCTATGAGGAGAAGTTTTCTTAGGTATATCCAGTTCTGTGTGAATTCAGACTGCTGATCAGTTAATATAGATTGAAAGAAATGCACCGCACAGTATAAAGCCAAAATGACAAAAATGCAGTTGATATTTAGAGAAATATAGGCACAGGGCATAATATGAACTAATAAATCTGGCATGAAAGCATCTAAATACTTAATTTTACTTGTGTAAAGCTTTTGTTTTGCCATGAATGATCTAAAATATATGGTACTTTTGTATGTCTAGAATATAAATAACCTGACGACAGCATCATTCTACAGTTCATGCATGTTTTTAAATTGACTTAGTGCTCTTCTATAGTTCTCAATTTCATCCAGATGTCTTATTCAGTCACACCAAAAGCACATTAACTGAGCATTTTATTTATCATTGTGTAAGTCTTAATTCACTTAAAAGTTAGAACTGTACTTTTTTCAGCTGAGCTGCATATCACACCTGCTTGGAAAAAGATAAAGATTGAGGGGCTTTTGTGTTTCAGTCTAAGGTTTTTGAGGATGTTTTTTCTTGAAATAGACTCGACAATACAGAGTAGTAGGCTTCTGGCACAAATCCTGCACGCTACCTGCAATTAATGATTAATTCTTCATTTATCAAATGGATTACTGGTGTTAGCATATCCACTGCTCTGATCTATTGATATCAAAAGAATTCGCTTCTAAATTTTATTCATTTAAACAAAATCTGAATTTAACTCCCAACTTTGTAATGAATTTGTAATTTCTGTGATTCTGTGAGTCGGTTATCTTGCTTCGGAAAAACTTGTTCTAATTACTGAGTATGCATGGGATAGAGGAATTGAAGGAATGAAGGAAAGTTTTCCTTCAAAATTTACTTTTGTTAGCATGATGAATTCTTTCAAGAATTCAGTAGGTGGAACACTTCTATGCAAATAGATGACGTGGCAGAGAGTTCAGTGTGTGGGTACTGGATTGTGGAGAATGCTCCAGATTTCTAACCAGTTTCTGTCTTAGAATGTGTTCTTAGAGGTAATTATCCCCAGTAAATCTGGTCAAGGTCCTGCATGCATAATTAAAATATTTTCTTCATAACTGTTTGAAAGAAGATGTATTTTTTTCATAATGTCAGACCTCATGACTAATTATTTAGTTCTTGAAATTGCAAGGTGCCAGCATTTCAGTGGCAGAAGAAATTATCTGCAAGTGTGTTTTGTAGTGTGTTAAACCCTTGCAGTGCTTAAAGATGAAAGCAAGGGGTAAGATTACATGTTTCATTTAAGCATATCACATATTTGAGATAGTTTGTAACTTGAGATAACTGCCATTTTTTACTTATGATTTCCTTGGAGAATGATCAAAAGCTGTCGTTGACAAACAAATCTATTTCCCTCTAGTGAATCTGAATGCAAGTATCAATAACACAGCTGTTCCACCAGCAGAAGATTCTATTAGATTATCGCCATTAAATGAACTTTTAGCGCTGCATATGCTTGCGGTACGGCCAGGTGACTGACTATCCATTTGTTGCTTTCAGTTGGGCTAAACTTGGACTTGTCTGTTACTTTCTGTCCCTTCAGGTACCCGTCTGAACAGGGAATGAACAAGGGATACTTCTGTAATTCCTCTATAATGAGTTGCTTAAAAACGAACTTTAAGCAAGTTACAGATGATGGATTTTGCTCTCTCTCCAGCTCCTTGTGTCCCTCCATATTCACAGTAAATTAGGTGGCTTAAAAAGTGTGACTTCTATGTGCAGTTGTTTTGAGTTGGTACCTCGTATCTTTGTTTTCATTCACATAATAGTTACCAAGAATTAGAAGGCCTAGCTTTTAGCAACATGATGCATAAATCAATATTTCACAGTTTACTTTTGGAAAGAAACTTATCATTTTGTTTTTCAGAATTCACCTTCGCAATGAAGGCAGCATAACTTGCTTAACACAGACAAGCTACCATTTGGAGTGCAGTATTATAGAGACGCAGCAGTTTTTTGAAGTGTCTTTTCCAACCTCTTATGTGTCAATATCAAATCAAATCTTAGTCCATGTAACTTGCTGCTGTATTGTTTAACTGAATGTCATTCCATACCCTCTGCAAGATTTTTTTAAGATTTTAACACTTGCCCAGTAAGAATCTATTAATGAAAGGTGACCATTTGGGATTTGGTGTACAAAATCAGCTCAAGTTGCAAGCACTGACATGTTAGTTTGAATCTTTTATTATTTTTTTCTTCAGTCTTTTTGTACGTCAAGGGAAAAAAATTGCTGTAGCATGTTATGAAAGACTGTGCCGCATGCACATAAAAATCTATCATAGTTGGCATATCTGTAATTTAGTTGTAAGTGTGAAATTCCTGTTAGGAATCCATATATCATATTAGCAAAACAGTATCCATCCTATACTATATTATTTTGGTAACATGATTGCTAGATTTGAAATGGAATCCAAAGGTCATAGTTGGCATCATATTGAGAATTACTTAATCACATTTTCCTTCCTGTCACTGACCTCATCTCTGCAGCCTTAACTACAACTGTCTATGTTGCAGGAGGTGTGGAAACCCTCTAATTGTTTGTGCAATTTAATTTTTTAAACCTACAGTGAAGAAAGTAGTCTTCAGACTGCATATCAGCTCTTTTATGAGGGTGGCACTAAAATAATCAAGTATTTGGTGATTTGGGATCAGTAAATTCATTATATTAAATGTATTTGACATTTCTGTTTTTCAGATTGTATCTCACAATTATTTAAATTATATTTAAATTAGGAAATATTAGATTTACAATAACAACAGATAAAGGTAACAATAAATTACAATGTTCATTCCCCACAAAAGCGCATTCTTCCCTGCATTGCATTTCCTCACTGCCAGTAGCAAGCTTGTGCTTGTAAACTTCCTTTGAGTAAGTTACATAGCCATGTTCTATTTAACAATAAAGCAACATAAAAATTATGTGTAAGGTTCAGGACTGTTGACCATTTGAATGTTTCTTGTGCTGAAAAACAAATTCCTAAATTTAAACTGAACTACTGTTTTTCTCCAAGCATCTGATTTGGACTCCTTAAACCAAATTAACTTACGATAGCACACAAAATATTGTGCAGCTGAGTAAGCGTTGGCACAGTATGCTCAGGGTATTTTGTGAGTGCTGAAGGGAGAAGAAGCTTCTAGTGATTGATTTTTTTGTTTTAAAACAAAGGAACATAAACATTTTCTGATTAAAAGTTATGTGTATGATGCAAGAAATAGAATCAGAATGGTGCTTTTGAATGTATTTTAGGTTTTGTGTTTGTTTTTAAGGGGCAAACATCCTTTGATAGAATATAAACTCATCAGAAAAACAGTGTAGAGAGTTAAGTTCAAGCACAGAGACTAAGAATGATATTATGGAACGTACATTCTGGCCATGTCATGTACTTTAAAGAAGAATGTCTCCTCTGATAAAACTTTTTTTTTTTTTTAAAAAAAAGGTGTTCAGATACCGTTGTGTACTGCAGATCTGAAGAATAACTTACTTTAGAGAGTTCCCCAGTTCTAATAAAAAAATATCTTGCTACCCATATTTCTAATATCTAATAGTAAGCTTACCTGATAATTTCATGAGCCCTTCACTGGTATGTATCTGTTAAATTTTATAAATGTGATGTATTTATAATGGAATACATTTGTCATGTTAATCTAAATATATACATATTAGAAATTAAATTTACTATGTCGTCCTTCATAACAACTTCTTGTTACTTTTTGCCTAATTTAAGCCTTCATTTAGAGCAATAAATTTCTGTTTGGTATTGTTATTCCCTTCATCCTCTGCAGGCCAGCCACCTTCCCCCCCCCCCTTTCTTCCCACTGTAATATGAAGCTTAACATAGTTTTCTCTCAAAATTTAAATAATACTGTAGGGAATGAGAACTAGTTTGCCCATAAGTTGATACCTGGTATTTAATTTTGTTTCCCGCTGCTCCTTTCCAAGTTCTATTTTCCTAGTTCTAGTCTTGGTTTGGAATGACAGCTTCAATATGAACTTCAGCCATCCTCTGATATGGCTTACACCATCAAGAACATCATCAAGAGATAGGGAAGCACAAACCTGGGACTGTCACTCATTTCCAATAATTACCAGTTTAATAATTATTGCCACTCCAGGCTAACTGTTGAGATGTGTAACAGGTTCTGGAAGTAGGTAAAACATTTTGGGAGAGAGGATACCTGGAAAGGAAAGCAAGCCACTCTTTTACTCCTGTTGCATTAATTTGGCAGAAAATAAACTTCCTTGCATTCTAACTCTCCTCACTGGAGTGGGAGGCTAGGTGCAGCTAGGTTGAAATTCTGAGTGATGTCCAATTTGCCACTACCCGTCCAGTCGCATTTAATATGTATATTAAACTACTACGATTCTGGATACACTAATAGCAGTCTGCATCTTCAGTCCAGTCGTGCTCATGAACTGTCACGGCCGTGCTTAGGGTCTGGTCGCGTTCAGTGAGAAACTGGGACAACTGGCTGCTTAAACAGTGCAGTTTTATTTGTGCAACAGGTATATAGGTTTTTTGAATTGTCAAATTGACTGTCTGCAAGAAAGCACGTGCAAATATGACGTTATTAAGTATAAAATGCATGAAAAGGTTATAAATAATACAACCTGGCTATAAACATTAGGGAGTAACTCTCTAGAGAGATTTCTAAGATTCCCGAGAAAAGCGCTTAGTCTAGGTCTCACCCAAGGCGTCCCAAGGCGGGGAGAAGCAAGGCTCAGCCCGTTGGCCGATCCCAGTTGTCGGAGGCAGTCTGAGGTGGAGTTTCCCTTGACTTGCTCATGGTGTTATTTTCTTCTCCCAAAATCCCCTATTTCCCTGGCTACTTTTATATCCTTTTTACATTTAAGGTGGAGTTTGAGTGACTGTAGTCATACACACCATTTATCATGATAGGTGTAGTTTACAAAAAATTGAGGATGCAGACTCGAAGAGGAGTGGTCACACCTTGGATGCGGGTAGCCTTTCGGGATGGAGGTGTGTTTTGGTATTAAAATGATATTAAAACGAGCAAAGTTCACGAGAGGGTAGCACTTTGGCAAGGTTTTGAAAATCTGTTGGCCCAGGGGGCCAGATGAGCTGCTTATCAGTTCTGGAGGACCATTTCTTCCCGCTTTAGCATCACGGAGCAGGGCCACGGAATCTTCACTCCGCTCCATTCACTCCGCTCCATCCTCTATGGTATGTTGCAGGGAGTTGCTGTGTGAGTGGATTCCTCGCATGCCTGCTGCAGCTGTGTCCCATCCTCAGAGCTCCTTTTGATTTTATGCTTTTCCTCAGTGGGTGAACAATGCTGTGTTTTTCATATAAACTTTAATTTTCAGATATAAAACCTTAATTTTACTAATAATTCCACAACTCCGGATACACTTCTAGTCAACCAAGGCTCATAATCTCAAGGTTTCTTATAATCGTTGCTAGCAGCCTAAGAAAGTAGAAGAGAATCACAGAGTATGTTGATACTACTGCATGATTTTATGTAATGAATAATAATATTTATTTGTATATATCTGTATCTCCCAGGATCATTTTCTTCTAATGTATGTAATTGTATCATGTATGTATGTATAGATGTATATACACAAAAACACAAAAGTAATTCACAACTGGAATTTGAGGGATTTCTAAATACTGTTAAGATTGCCAGGGCTGTGTAACTTCTGGGAATAATAATACAGAGGAAGATGACTTCAGATCACCTTTTGGTTCAGTGTCATGTTTTAGAAGTCACTCAGTGGTTTTTGGTGCCATGCAGTAAGGGCTTACATCATGCTTTCCCCAGTTTATCTGTCATGACACCAAATGTATCTTAGAAAAACAAACACTGGGAGGTTTTTGGTTTTTTTTTTTTTAGTAAAGGCTATAAAAGGCATATAGCAACTGATATTATAGAAAGTGGATATTAAGTTTCTCAGTGGTTATTAAGTTTCTATGTGATCCTTTTGGTTGATTTCTGTATGAACAGAAATCTTGCATCATAAAGTTCAAGGCTTCTTACTTGGCAGCAAGGACTGTCAACAAGAAAGTAATTCATTATTAATAATTAAAAAAAAGTCATATCATTTTTTGTCTTACCCAGGGAGGAAAAGGACAAAGAGACATCAGCACATTAAACTGTGTAGCTAACCCATTCTGTCCTCCCTAAGCCATAGTAATGAATGTGATATATGCAGGCAGAGACCACATACGCTGCCAAAACATGTATATTTGTCATGCAATACAGCTTTGTGGTTAGCCTAGTGAGAGGCAATATTTATTTAAACAGGAAAATGAATGTATGTTCCAGCTGTGAATTCTGTGTCAGGGCACCCATTTTCAATGAATTTCATCTCAGTTCCTGAGTGTTTTCTTCATAATCACATAGATAATGTGTCATTTTTGCATTTGCAGTTAGTTAGATAATCTGAACTCAGAGTTCCTGTACAGATTAGTTATTTCAGACCGTGTTAAGTATCTGGGTTTGTAGTTAATGAATAGAATTTGAATACCTCACCTCTGTTCTGAACTACAATAAGATTATATAAACACATAAATAGATATTTTTTTTTAAGAGGAAAATATTCTGATTAATATGTGTACTAAAAAAAAGCATCAGGATGCTTTTTCTTTTTTGGTGGTTTTTTTATGTTTTTTTTTTTAACTTGACACCTTTTTGTTTTGTTATGTGTAAATTATCTAAGAAGGTTCCCAAGTATATAGAGAGTATTTAGAGGGAAACATTATTATACTTCCCAGAAACATTTCTAGCAGATACAATCAAAAGCAAATGGTATATTGCAGACTCCAAAATATATGTTCCAGATCTTTTGAAAGGAAATAAATAAAAATACTTACAGTTCTGGAAGGCAACTAAATGTTATGTAGTTAATATGTTCAGGAAAAAATAATTCATACTTGTGGTACGCTACTGCTGTTGCTTCTATACAGCATTTCTTAAGGGACACAGCCATCAGTGTTTTCTAAAAAGAAAGTTCACTGGTTTACGCTTCTAAAGCAAAAAGCAAAACATTCTAGTGAAATGAAAACTGAATTATAAGAATAAAATGCTCAACTGATAGTAAAAGAAACCCCAACCAACCATTAATAGTCATAAATATTCAGCTTTATAAATTCTGTAGCTGAGGATACATTACTCCGGAAGCATTCACTTCATAGTTGGGTCTTCATTTTGCATGGTGTTCTGAAGTACCTGTGTTAGATGCGTGTTGTTTGACTGTCCAGGCAAAGAAAACATACACAGTCAGAATGACGTGAAGTGCCAGTGTGTATCTTTACATGCAACGTTCATCTGATGTGACTGCAAGGATGAACAAGCAGCTGTCTGGAGTGTAGGTGAAGGACACGTCCCTAGTGGTGTCGCAGAAGGGGTAACAAGAATTATCAAGGACTGAGTATAGATTCAGGACTGCTGCTTCGCTCTATGTGAAGGTGTCTGCTGCATTTTTTCGTGAAGCCTGAGGCCTGCCAATTCTTCACCTATGTCATATTGTTGCATGCCTAGGACTAAGGTCTATCAGCCTAATACCATATCTTTACCTCTGAGGAGTGACCTTTGGTCATACAGTCATAATGATTTATTGCCTGTTCGGACAAAAACCTCTTGCTACAATGAAAGACAATGTATTTTCTAGCATTAATTTCTTCTGTTTATGTGTTATGAATGAGTAGAAGACCCTTAAGTGCTGATGGTTTTCCTCTGACTCAAAACCAAGTGAGTTTCGTGAAACCCACCACATATTTTGACACAAGTGATGTACGATGAACGTTGGCAAGGGGACAAGCAAGAGGCATCAGCCTTTGTGACCCATAGCTGGACAGAGCTGAGCTGGAGGTAGTCCAGCTGTCTGTTCTTCTCACCAGTCGAACAGTGAGGGAGTTGAAACACTTTATTAGATTGTGTCCACAAATGTGAAATTCATCCTCAAGATTAACTTGATAAATCTAAATGTTTTGGAATGAAATATTTGAGTTTATGCGATTGCCCTGTAGTTTCTTCTTAAGAAGCGTGACACAGTTGTTTGGTTATGTGAGAAAACAGCAACAGAAATGCAATATTTGTGTTGTGGGTTTCTTAATAAAAAAAAAAGAAAAGAAGAAAATTCTTAATAGATTCTAGCAGTCTTTGCAAGGTGGCCAGAGAAGGATGGGACTTTTTTCGCCCTTTGGCCCTTTAAAATCAGTCTGAATACCTGCTCAAATTTGACGGAGTAACACCTGTTAAGTAAGTCTTAGAAGTTAATGGTTAGAACCTCAGGATATTGGCCCTTCTGAGCATCTCACCCATCCTGGTACAGATCAGGCCGTGTGTGTAAGTCCTTTTAGAACAGCTGACTGTTCTGCCTCAGGTTCACACTTTCAGGGTGTTGGACAGAACTGTACATGGGCTGTCCCCAGTGGCTCTGACTATGCATCCTCTGGCCTGCAGGCTTGTTTGTGTGAGGCATTTTGGGCCAGGCTGGAGCAGGGCATGGGAGCACAGAAGAGCCTGTTCTGTCTTTGGTTCCCTCCTGCTGACATGGAAGCTTTGTAGAGGACAGAACTGTCTGATTTTGCTGGAGCAGGGATGAATGCTAGACTAGAGAACAAAAAAGAATGAGTGAAGATGAGGAACCAAAGGTTTATTATTTGGGGATTCAGTCATTCTGGTGGAGCATATTATGTTATTTCAACTCTACATAGTCTGCACTGACTACGAGAGGGTCAAGGCATGCATGGGGAAGATGTATGTGATAAAATAGTCAGAATGCATGAATTTACATTACACAGATAAACTTAGTTCATAGCCTTTGAGTATTTAGTTCACAATCTTAGTAATGAATGTAATGTACTTTTGTCAGTATACTTTATACGGAAATGTGTTGGTATATAGTATAATTTAGGGGTGGGTACTTGCAAAAATAGTAAAAAATCAAAGTTCCTGCAGTAATTAGGACTAACCCTGTGTGTACAACTCCATTTTGTTGATAAGAATTTTGGGTTTTAGCTTGAATGGAATGAATGAGATCTAGAGCAATCTCAGAACTGAGCAAATACTTCTTTGTGTGTAATATTTTTCAATGTAGATGAATGCTGGGGAGAACCTGTTAACTCGGATCTGTTTTCCACGTAAAGTATTAGCATTTGCACTTTGCTCATGATTTGGGAGGGGGGCATAGGTTTTCTTTATATTAGTATCATATGCGATTACAGAGGCCATAGGGTGAGTTTGGGTTTATTGTTCTGTCTGTTAGTTATACATCTCCTAACTAGCAGTGATTTTTCTTAAGCATTCTTTAAAAGCATTTCTGTAGAGAACCTGATACTCATAAACAGGATTAAAATGGCTGATAAATTATGCAGAAAGGTTGGCTTGTTCCTTGACTAAGTCTACCTTACAGCAATTGAATTATTTTGGAAAGATTTAGGTGAAAAGGGTTGTTAGAGTTTGCTTTTTGCAAATGTGTTTCCATATTAGTTTTGAAAATCATGTTGGATTTTCAGCAGTAGGTTCTGAAATATTTAAGTAAGAACGATGAGTAGATGAAAGCACACCTTCACTTTATGTCAAGACAAATTTTTTGAGGATTGGTGGTGTGAATCAGGTGTAAATGATTATCCATTTCTGGTATTGCCCCTTATTTTACTAATATTTTATTGCAGAAACTAATAAATTGGGAATTTTTTCATGTATTTTTAACTTGGAAAGGATCACCAAATCCTTGAGAAAGATGTTCCTGCTAACTAAACTGCAGCACTGCAGGTGTTTTGTGTTCAGCGAGCCCAGGACTGCATTCACTGAATGTTCTGACTTTTATTAGTTTCAGTGGGTTTGGCTCACGATAAATGAAGAATGGAACAATACTACTTCTTTTTACTATTTGATATGTGTAATCTAGCTGCTGACTTTAGTTAATCTTGTTTTTGTTTTTCTGCTGTTTTGTTTATCTGTGAGATCTTGAAGTTGCCGTGCCTGGAAATTACTAGGGAGTCCTTGCATCTAATTTTGTTCTTAACTATTCTGTATTCCAGAGGAGACAGTTCAAATATTTTGTATTTTGCCTTTTTATTGATATGCAAGATTCTTATACTCCAGAAATGTTTCTTATCAGAAATAGGGAATGCAATTGGTACCAATAATGCCAGCTTCTAGTAAAAATTCAAGCTCAACACTAAACTCGCATGTATTACACACATAACTTAGCTGATACAGTAAGATTTATGCTACATCTTAATAAGGGCTGAGATTGTCTCTGGATGTGACATACAGAGTGAGGTGCAGTCTGTCCCTTTAGAGTTCACTTTCAGGTAACTGGCTGGCACTAAACACTTGTGATTAGAAGTGAAACCCTTTGTGTGTAGGTCACCTGGCTTATGGTGCCTGAGACCTGATGTTAGCACCTGATGTTTAATGGCCGGGGTGAAATTCAGGGCGGGTCTCAGTCAGTCTCCTGCAGCAGAGGTATCTTCATCACAATTGGCACCTGTGATGGCAGGCTCAGGAGGGAGGCCAGAGGTTTGAAGAGGCATGCAGAGTGACCTAAGGAGTCATTCTGAGAGGCAGTCCTTATGGGTCCGAGTTGATGCAAATGCATGAAAGCATTAGAGCTTGCACTATTCTCCATTTAGTGATAAGGAACAACAGCTATGTTGGTATCTGATGTGCAGAATTTGGCAACTTTAATTTAGGTAAGTTTGTATTTTAACTTTACTTCTGTAATAATGCACAATGTATACAGGATGGTGCTTTTTATTTGATGCATGCGCTTTGTCGAGACAGTAACGTAACTTAAAGTGAGTTACTTTTAAAGTCTTTGCATTGCTTTGAGCAACCACTTCAAAAACATGTTAGTATCTATGCTGTCAGTCCCCTGTCCCTTCATTTAAATATAGTATTTGCTAATTAATAAGGCTGTCTGTTTGATGTATTCTTTTCTGCCTTGTTTGAGCAGAAACTGAGTATGTGTTTTGGAGAAGATCACTAGTCTGCTGTCTCCTGACTATTTATGGAAATATGTCTGTGCTCTGTCAGCACCACTGAGAGAAAGGCACAAGGTTACCATGCTAGCTTTGACTTCGCTGGCTCGCCTAAGAACAGCAACGTTTCTGCTCCTTTTGTGCTCTTGGGATGTAGGTGTAGAGGCTTTTCATAGCAGAGAAGCTTGGTTTGGTGGGTGAAGGTTGGAGGTTGAAGTTAGCACAAAATGCCTTCTCTGTGTATATGAGCAACTAGATACTATACTGGGAAGCACTACAGGCCATAAGACAATAGTTTGTATGCTTTCATATTATTTTTAAGAACGTATTTAGCACCTTATGTCAAGGCACTTTATAAATATGTGTCATCTGACCTCACTGATGTATTCTCTAACTCTCTTAGAGCTTTTGAGTAGTTGAATTTTATGTATCATTCAGGTTTACAAAAAAGAGTGTATTCAATCGAAAGCAGTTGTTCATGAACCCATTTTAGATCTTTCTCCTGAGGGTTTGGTGGGGTTTTTTTTTGGTTTGTGGTATTATTCTATGTAGTTTTAATAGGAAAAAAAAAAAAAACCAACAAATCATGCTGTATTGTATTGAGACATGACAAAAGCTATGAGAGGATACGTTCTTAAGCTTTTATATGGTCAGAATTAAGCCAAAAACTAACCTCTTTGGTTAGTGTCTTTCGGATTTAAAATTTAATCTGACAGACTTTGGAGATACTGTGTAAAAACAAGTTAAACATTGCAAAACTAATTCAGAGCCACTAAACATAAGTTAAATTTTAAGGGTAATTTGTTTTCATTTTTTCTGTGACAGTTTCTTCAATTCAAATATTTGTAACTTTTTTTTTAATTGTAGTGTTAAAAATTTGATGTTGCTAAGATTTATCTTGAAATTATTTTGAATTTCATGGCCAAATTATAAAACTTACAGGAATAGATACAGCCGCAGCTTCTTAACTGTAGAAATTTTAATAGGGTTAATATAAATCAAGAAAAGCAATGAGAAAGTGTTATTTATGTGCATAAAAGCATTACAGAGAGTATTTTGCTAAATTTTTTTTTTCTTCAAAGTGCATGAATATGAATGGGTTTGTAGGAAGGATAATCTTTGTGAGTATCAGATCAAAAGGAAAAATGTGAGCTGGTCTCTCTGAGGTTCTGTTACTTGTAATTTGAAGCAAATGCTCATTTAAAAAAACCCCACAAACTATACCTTTGAAGACTGATATAAGCATAGTCAGAATGAACAAGCTTTAATGTGTATGTTATCTTTTTATTGGTAAGGATATTTGTCTGTTATGATTGGAAGATTCTTGGGTGTAAGAGGGAAGTTGGACAATGTGCAAGTACCGCTCGTTGCTTGTTGTGCTTGTGGTCCTCCTTACTGGCAGAAGTAGAATAGCTGCTCCTCTTAAGTGTGTCGGGGGATACAAAATGTGGAGTGTAACACTTTGTACATTATCTAGTGCACATGCAACATGACTTCTATGTTTTGAGCTATCTTTCTTGGAAATGTTCATATTTCAAAGGACATGAAGCAGGTGAAGATCCTATCTGAAGTGAAAGGTTGTTTGATGCATGAGTAGACCATAGGGTAGCCTCGTTGTAGATGTGTGAGATACAATACTGAGAGGGGTCTTAGAGAAAGTAAGGAATGTCAGGTAATCCATGTGTAAACGTTCAACAGGAATAGGTTTTAATGCCAAGTCTTGAATGGTCTGAATGCCAGGGTATGAGAAACTTTATGCAGAAAGCAAAAGAAGGGGTGATAGTTTCAAAACGCAGCACAGGGAAAAAAGAAGAGTGAATTCAGTGTTACTAGCGTGGATTTCATTGACTGAAAGAGGATCAGAGAGGAAGGAATTACGAGCAGGAGAGTTGAGGGATGGCCACTGTAATGAAAGAGTTGATTAGTGCTGATGAAAGCAAACAAGTTCTAGAAAATATTGTAGAATTTGTGGACTCTAGTTATTAGCTGAGGAAAAGGAAGACTCGGAGATGTTGAATGTGACACCCTATCAATTGAAGTAGGAAAAGATAAAAAAACACCAATTAGAGACTGAAAAGAGGAGGGAGTTGATGCTGGACTTATGAACAGTCCTGACAGGGGACACTAATGAAGTAATTGAAAAGGCATGGAGAGGACAGGATCCCTGAAGGCACAATATTGACTCTGTATATAGCATTGAACTTTCTCATGCAGTACTTCTGTCCCTATTTCAAGGCTTAACGAGCAGGCCTCTATAGACAGCTTTGTATCAGTTCCACAGGCAAATCTGCATTTTTGCCAAAGCATGTAATTCTGCAAGGGTGATCTAGAGCCAAAATTCTTTAATTAAAAAGAGCCCAAAACAACCAGCCCTTCTCCTCATAGATTCTGGCATAGGTGTGAGGTTGGGTTGTGACATCTGACGTCTTTCTGCTGGAATTGTCTTTTGGAGAGTGTATAGCTGGCTACTTTGGAAAGCCTTGGTAGTGCTTCAGTATGAACTGAAGCTCAAAGCTACAAAAACCTCCATTTTAATTCCTGAGCTACATCTTTATCTCTTTGGATGGAGACGGGTGTTTAACTAGAACCCTCCGGGCTTGGCAAAGAAGAATTTTAAGATGTTTTACTTGAAAGCCAGATTGAAAGCCATGAGAAAGAATTAGACATGAAGGGCTAGATTTTGAAGAGTCATTGAGCTAAATGTAAAATTGACTTAGTCCATCTTATGGGGTAGTGTCAAAATGATGAGGAATGTTTCGAGGTTTACTGGTAGATGATGATAAATAAAGTTCTCAGCGGAGCTCTGGAGGTATCATTCATTTCACTGGTGGGATCACGTACTCACGGCGAGTGGGCAGGCTGTAAACTGTAAGCAAGGGACCGGAGCAGTGGAGGCTTACAGATTCAGCTGCAGTTAATGGAGGATTTGTTGATTTGATACATGAACGTGTTAGTATTTAGCTGTTACACATTAAAATGAGTTGCTGCATTGTGGACTTAGTCTGGTGGATTTAGATTCACGCAGAATATATGAGAGAGATCCAGTTGTAGACAGAATAATAAAAGGTAGGAAGTGGTTTCATTCTAGAAGGAAACTGCTCATGCCCAGTTAATTTCATTCCTACAGAGGAAAGATACAACCTTTACATAGTAGTATAATTAATCTATCATTTATTCTCCTTCTGAGGTTTGACATCCTTTTAATTTTTTTGTTAAGAGATTAATAATCTTTCACAAACCGCTGAAACTTCAGCAAGATGTGTTTATGCTGCCCTACTATGTGTACTTACAATTGCATTTGGTAGTGTTTGGTGTTGTTTTGGTTGTTTTAACTTTTATTACTATCACATGAAAAGAAGCTCTAAATTCATGTATTCCTGCTGCTTATATTGCACTCCAAGTTAAATTCTTTCCTTGTGATTTCATAATAGCAGCAAAGTGTGAGATCTGGTGATGCGAATCGAGCAAAAAAGTTAGGGCAAACTTTTTTGATTAATGAAGGCAGGCAGAGGTAGACTTCATCACGTTAGATAAAACTGTAGACTTTTTTTCCCTAAGTATTTTGTAGCCCTCCCATCCTACCTACTGAAGCTTTAAGCTACTTAACAAGTTGTACATAATTTTCTGTGATTAATACTCATTAAGTCTATACATTACATTTTTTAAAGAATGAGTTTTTAAAATTTAATTCTGAGTTAATTTTCTAAGGGTCATGTTATATCTTTTAATCTGGAATTTTGGAAAGACAATTACAGGGCAACACTACACATGACACACTGATGTCTTCTTGCTAGCATGACAATATTAAAAATAATCTAAATGGTAATTGTTCTAGCAAGGACACTTCTGACAAAGCAGTTCTTTTGTGAAGCAGGCTTGTTCCAGTCTGTCAGATTTAAAGTATCTCTGTAGATGTCTGTTTGAGAAAGTTTATTTGATGCTGTTGACAGCGTATGATGGGTGAGAGCCTCTGAAAACGCAGCGCTGAAGCGTCTGTGCTTCCTGCGGGCTAGGTGAGGCGGGAGCGGGATCAACAGGAGATTGCGGTGCCCCGATTTATATTTCACCTTCCTGGTTCTGTCTTCTCCCTGCTTCTCGAGCCTGTACTCTGAAGGTAACAGTTCGGATAAGGCTCTGGGTTTTAATTTCCCCCTCCTGAAAATTCAGGGCTGCCGCCCTCGCACTCCTTCCTTTGTTCTGGCAGCGGTGCCACGGGGTGAGGAGCGCGGTGGGAAAGCTTCGGCCGCACCCGTTACCGCCGCGCTGCCTGGCCTCCCAGCTGCCTGTGCCAGGACGGGCGCCACAGGCGGGTGGGCACACGGAGGCGGAGAGCGGGAGCGCGACCCCGAGGCGCCGGGCGGTGCTGTGGAGCCCCACCGCGTGCCCTCCGCGCCGGGCTGCGGCTGGGCGCGGGGTCTCGGCAGAGCGGGCTCCCGGGGAGGCTGGCGCTGCGGCAGCGCGCGGCTCCGCTAGGTGGGGGTGCTGCATGGCTGTGCGCGGCGGCGCTGGTGGGGGGGGCGCGCAGCTGGGTCAGGACCCGGTGGGTGGGCCTGGCCTTCCCCCCCCCACTCCCTTGCCTTCTGCAGGACGGCCAGGTACGGTAGGCCAGGGAAATCAGACCTGCTGAGGAACGTACGTCTTCTGTCCCAAGTGTCTCCAACTTTACGAGGGCTGAACGTTCTTAGTGCTTTTGTTCCCTTCCCCACTCCAAACGCCTTGCTGGGAACAGGGGCCCTTGACTTCTCACCTGGTGAAAAAATCTAGATGGTTAGTGTTGAAGGCTTATGAAATATGTATTAAATGGTGCTGAAGAGGTTAACTGTACTACCGAGTCTTTGCAGACACTGGGTATGAAATACTGGAGAAGTCAATGGACGTAGCGCAGTGCTTAATAGAAACAGAAAATTCGTGGTGCTTGTGTGCCGGAGGTAAGTGTGAGCCTCTGCGATGTCTTGATCGTTGTGCTAAGAGCTAGGAAAGAAGAGCAATCTTAACAGAAACCTTAAATTAGAAATAAGTATTTTCACGACAAGAAAATATCACGGGAAGGATCAGATGTCACCCATTAATTGGAGAGAATAGAGGGCAAACCTTTTATTCAGTCTTTCGACAAAACAAATGATTTAAAAACATTGGTGATATTTCCCTAGTTTATTTTAAAAAAACCGTAACACACGTGTTAGAAAATAGAATACTATGTGGAATAAAGGCAAAGATATTGACGATTGCTAGTAATTTGTCAGAATATGTTAATGAAGCATTCTGTTTTCAAGCTCATAATATGCTGCTTTTCCTGGTTTGAAGTTGAAGGGAGCTATTTTTTTTCATGCGGCATCAGAAAAGGAGTGTTTAGAAAGAGGACTGCACTACTGTTAGCGTCTATACCACCTGCCTGAATTATTTTTTTTGTCACATTAATAATCTTATGAAGTTGAAAAGAAAATACATATTTCACATGGATACTGTAATATGCAGTTGTGGTTTTTTTTTTTTTTTTTTTATGCTGGGCATCTGGAGGCATACAATCCGTATAATACTGTATGCCTCCTATATGTATAAACTTGTTAGAGTAGGCTACTAGTGAGACAAGTTTGAAAAGCCAAGTGGTGCGTGGTCTTGCAGGTGATCTCTTTCAGATCTTTTCTTGCTTGATGGAAAGGGTTTGATTGATTAGACAGTCTGCTGTGAAAATTCTAAAGGTTAACTTTTAGGCTAAATGTTTGTAAATGTGAAATTTGAACTAAAGTTTTGAAAAGTAGAAGTTGGTTACCAGATCACAAGAAAATTGAGTGAATGATTTTTAAGTGGAATGTGTTATACTAAGTAAACAAATGCATTGTAAATGTGAGAGTGTATTTGTATGTCAGCTGTGTGGGAAATGCTGTTGGTTCTGTTTAGTTGTTTCAGAGGTTCTTTGATTTCATGTAGCTATTTGCATATTCAAGATTGGAAGACTGGAAGTTCTCTGCCTGTGCTATATACCGTAACACTGACAATCCAGACAGGTTGGAAAAGGGAGTGTTGCCTCTCACGGTGGCGTAGGAGGCATTACACCTCAGATGGCTCCGTTACCACCGTGGAAGAACTTTTTATTTCTACATCTCTAACTGAAGTCCCACAGAGGCTGATCTGGTTTGTGTAGACTGGTGGCCTCCTCTTGTTTTGAACAATGTTTGTAGTTGTTGTTAATCGTTATCTAATTGATAATACCAGCAACTAGGTGAGAAACAACTGATTTCAGTTACTGACCCAACAGAGGAGCATTGAGGCAACTGGAAGATGTCATACGCTGTAGGTAAAGCGGGCTTGCAATTGCACTTATTGATTTTTGCAGAATAAGGGAAAAATCAAGTTATTAATAATTTGCAGATGAGATATTGATGGAGCATATGCTGTTCTGTGAAACTGCAGCTATAGCGATACCGTCCCTGTGCATGAGGTTAGAAGGTCAAATTGTGTACAGTCATTCATGTACCTTTGGCAAGTTTGTGGTGGTACTTACTGTATATATAGCCATAACTTGGAATGTGGTTATGATTGATGGCTTGGGTTTGGTAGGAGAGTGTGTATAAACAAAGAAATGGCTTTAAAGAAGAGACATTGATTTTATTTTTATAAAAATAAAACACATTTTGTTACCTTTTCTCTTTTTAGACATAATGATAAGTTATCTTTGGAAAGGATGAAAATTGATAATGACTTTCTCTTGCATCTCTTGAAGTAGCCTATATCAGGCTAAAGAATTCTGTTTCTTTCTTAGGTTGTTTCTATGTGTATAGGTGGTTTGGATAGTTAAAACATTGACATTCTTGTTTTAATAATATGAATAAACAGATGTAAGGTATCCATAGTATTTGCGGGTCATATTTTTCTTACTTTGAAGTGTGTGAAAGTTTCAAGGATAAAAGGCTAATGAGTAATTTACTTCTGCAGTTAACATTAGCTACTTTTACACTACTATATTCTCTTCAAGTAATTGTTCAACACGCTTGTTTTAAGAGTTTAATCTGTTTTATGGATGTCCTTTAAGCTGTAAAATAGTGCAATAGACAAAAGAAACTTTGCTTGACCATCTCCATGTTCCAGAACTTCACTTTAGGAAATTGGATAGACTTCTATAGTTCCAAACTCTTTGGCTAGGAAACAGGCTACCTTTGATTTTGACATAATGTGGAACGAGTTGGTTATTTGCCTCCTTACATAACATATTTGTTTTTCATTAAACATTCTGATAAGGTCTTATTAAAGTACCATGTATTATTTATGGTATTTCATATGAAAATGAGCTGAAGGGAAAATTCTATCAGCTTAGGGCATTTGCAGAATAACAGCCTTTCTGTGCTAGGAAAAAAAAAAGGTAGAAAAGCATGACATACTCCTGTCAGAACAAGAGACTGCTTAAGGCAGAGGAAGCACGAAAAAAGGAGAAAGTGCATAGAGAGAGTTCATTTCTCCTTCTCACTCTCTCTTGCTCTGTGGTGTGTGGGGGTTTTGTTGGTGGCTTGGTTTTCGGATTTTTTCTGTTTGCTGTTCTGTATCTGAGCTGTTCTTGCAGATCACTCCGTGACAAACTGCAAAAGCAGGGATGTTTCCTAAGACAAAACCAGTCCCTGTATTGTAAGTTTGTGCGTGGTTGTTCGGGTGTTGATTTTCGAGTTCTCATATATTGGTTTTGTTGCATTGACTGCTTTTGAGAGAGAAAATTATGTAATAATTGATTCTGCTGGAAAATTTTCGATTTTGCGTGAAGAAGACTTAGTGGATCTAAATCAGTCTCTGAAGCTTGTGTGGGTGCAGGTATGTGTGCGCACATGTAGAATGAAAAAGAATTTATTTTATTTTGATACAGCGCCTGAGTTGCAGTGACGTTCTGTATCTGTTTCCAGTTAAGCAGGGACTATTATTTGTTTTTAAGGGCAGATCTTAATATCAAACCAGTTATGCTGTTGATGAAATAGGCTTCTCTTGTATGTGCATTATTTATTGTGGTGGACATTAAACTTGATCCAAGATGTGTTTTTGTGGGAGTTAGGTATCCTATAAAACAGGTAATTTTAAAATCTTGTGCAGAGTCTTTTACAAGGAACCCCTTCAAAACCTCAGGTGTTGCTTTGAGGTTTGACCTTCTTTCCTAAAGAGTTAATATGTAATTAATTTTTCAAATTGTAATTAAAAATAGTAGTGTCTTCTGGTTATACTTGAGTTGTATCTAAGAAAAAAAGAGAGACCTGTAATATAGAACCTCAAGGACAAGCTGTAATATAAATTATTTGATTTGCAGGTCACATCCTACTTTATTACATAAAGACTAACTAGATCTACTAATGAATAATTATTACTCCATAGAATGGGGTGGGGGGGGGAGAAAAAGCCTGCAAGAGTGGAATACTAATTTGAGGTATCACTCTCAAAGTAAAAAGTAAACATTAAATTCTGAAAATGGCAAATGTAATCTTTCCATGTAACCTGATAGGGCAGTCCTTTATAACAGACTGACTAGCTGTCAAATAAATTTGTAATTTTAGATGAGATGGGTTTTAGACCAATTTTAAGATACAGTCTTTATCCAAGCCTGCTCCCCTCCCCCCAGTGAAGCAGACATAGTGTGCCAGAGAATTTTTTCATTCCTAGTGTTTCTGCTGCAGTGGTTTACACTGGTATTTCACAGTTTCGCTATAATGCATTTATAAGCTTCTCTGGGAAACTAGGTGGTGAATGAAGTGTGGATATAAAATTAATCTGTGTTTAAAAAAAGGTCATTTACTGATAGCGCTTTATATTTGCTGGAATCCTCTTGGCTAGTCAAGATTCTTTCCCTTCCCCACTTTGTGCTTCATACTTCTCTTTTTAGAAGGGGAAAGCCCTTTCTATCTCAGATGCGAGTCCTGAGAGGGGAAAAAAATATCGTGTGTGTGAGTGTGTATGCGTGTGTGCAGAATCGTAACAGGCATTCAGTCCCAGCTGGGCAATGACACTAATTGCCCAGATCTCATGGATGCCTGTGATGCAGCGCACTCACTTGCTCTCCTTCCCTATCCTCTCCAGGGATTTTTAAAATGCAGTATTTGAATTTTGGTGAGTGGTAGAGACCCTGCCCTAGGACCCATTTGACAAATGAGAAGCTGTGCAGCATCAGCACCAGCCGACTGAGCCTCACGGAGTCAATCTCTCGCTCTTACTAGTCAGCAGCTACTGTTGTGAGACAAGCTTCAGCTCTCGCTGTCATTGAGGAAGTTCCATTTGCTCATCAATAGGCTGCAGGCTGTGTCTTCTTTTTTTCCTCTCTGTTAAAAATTCGTAGTTTAAATCTACCAAGTTGCCTTAGCTGACAAATGAATGTAGGGATCTAGCGCTGGGGAGAAAAAAAAAAAGGCATTGAAGAAATCCTGTTTCTTATTTAAATAGTCAAAAGGAAAAAACTGTAGTGACAAGATAGGGCAAACGTGCTTGCATGCAAGCCCCCTCACTTGTTCTACGTAGACTTCAGAGCAACACCATGCAGCATCCCCTTACGGGTGCAACCTGCGTGGCACTGCCGAATGTGGGCATGTGTCCCCAGCTCTCCTGTGCCTTGACTTTTATGTACTTACAGCAGGTAAGTTTGCTTAACTTTTTCTTTTCCTATGGTGTCTGCTTTGTCAGCATCGTTTGGGGGATTTGTAATCTTGGAGATATTTTTTGTGTGAATAGACTGTATAAATGTCTCCCACTGTGTGGAGTGAATGTTGTGCCTGCACTTGAGAATGGTGAGAGTGAGTAGAAAATACGTTTTTACAGAGCATCAAGCCTTTGCATATCTCTTTTTTTTTTTTTGCGATGTCTTTATTGATGCTGTTTATAGATATTTAGCACAGTACTTTGACTGCATTTCTCATGGATACTGTAGCAGAGTTTCAGCCATAAAGGACTGCTCTTTATTCACTTGCAGGCATAAATTATACTTCTAATGTAAATGTGCCCAATGGCAATTTTGTTTAAGCCTTCTTTGAAGCCAGGAATTTTAAGTCTGTGTTGAAACATGCTGCTGATTAAAATCAAGCTGATTTTTAGTTCACCAAAGAAAAAGAAAAAAAAAAAAAAGACTTATAAAGCTATATGTGTGCAAATGAATACTTCTGTCACTGAAGTATACTGGAATGGGTTTAAAAAATGTTCTGATATCAGCAAAATGATACCAATTTCTAGTCTATTTTTAAGGGTTTTTTAAAATTCATTTTATATAATTTCTACTTCTAGATTTTTTTAAGTATTTCCACCACTCTCTCCCCCCAAATTATTTACTAGATGGTACCCTCTCTCTGTTATAACATGAAGTAAATAACTGGATAATAACTATTTTTTAAACTAGTATTTTTGGAATCATCATTGTATTCTACATCTGTATTTTATAACTGACTCCACTGTTATAGAGAGTCACCTAATAAGTATGCAGAGCCAAGACAGAAATATGTTATCATGCAAAAATGATTAATCTTGTTTATTTTGTTAGTTTCTGGTGAAACTTCAGGGGGGGGAAAAACAAATCTCATGCCTACTGGAACGAATAGGGGCATTTCTTCCAAATTCTGCTACAATAGTTTATATGCATATTGACTTCCATGAAACAGTCTGTAACTTCATTTCTGCATTTGCAAATGCCTGATAGATGTTTTACAGTATTTATTTTCTTTCCTGAAGGTTAAATAGAATAGATTTAAAGCTTACTTTTTATTTCAGAATATTTGTTTTACTACTGAAAGAACAGAAAAGTATTTGCAGGATACAAACCCTTCTGTAGCTTTTTTTTTCTTCAGTATAGTAGGATAAACCACTTCTGACTTACAGCATGGGAGTGCATAATAAAAGATTCTTGTGTGTGCCCTGGATAATGCATGTACGTGGGAGAGATTCATATGTCTGCAATTAAAATCTGCATCAGATAAATATGAAGTATTATTTAAATAAAATGCATGTCATAATTTAAGTGTATGTTCTTAGTAGTTCTGTATTCTGGATACATTTTGGAAAAGATATTTATAGATCAGCTTTAATGATCCAGTGTGACTTATGCAGTTGCTGGTTGTATACAAAATGTACTTCTGTATTTTGCTGGATTTGTTCGTTTGAGTTTGCCAAACAATAATTTGTATGTTAAAAGATCCAGCTTTTGAAAGAAAAAATGTGAATTAAGGTGAGAGGTCAACATGGCCACACGAGGAGCTGATAAAGGATAACAAAGATGAGGTTAGGTGCTGTAATAACCTTCCTGTGTGAGCTATTGTAGTATCATTATGCAAACACGTCTATAGTATGGCACTGCTTTAAGGTTGAAGAAACTGTGCAACCATAATGATTACTTTAAAATACTGACTTCAATTCCATCTATTCCATTTGAGAGAAAGATGAGAAGTGATTGCTAATGCGCTTTAGAAAGGGCTGTATCTAGCGGATAATTTTTAACTCTTTAAGTGGATTAACTGTCACACTGAAAGTTTGTTTTTTTTTTTTTTTTTTAAAGCATTGGCTTTCTCATCTGGTTAATCCTATTGTCAGTTTAGAATCATTCTGCCTCTACTAATCACAATTACATATAAGTTAAAAAGTCATCTGAATGCCTGAAGATAATTGTGGCAGGTTCACAATTCTGTGCTTGTTGCTTCTTTTGGTTGCTACTTGGCGTTTTAGTTATTCTGTATTCCTAGAGAGTCAAATATCATCTTAATTCAGATATGATTTATTATTTTATGTACTTGGTTAAGTATTTCTTTAGAAATAATGTTACTTTATTTCAAAATTATTCAGGCAGAAAGATGGTACTGTGGTGACGTTACCTACAAAGCTAACATAACATGGTTCTGGTTTTAAATAGGAAAGGGTAAGAAGTGTTTTATATTTTTGAAAAACATTAAGAAACTTTTGCCATGACAGTCTACTTGTTTGGGGTTTTTTTTCTGCTTTTCCCATGTCTGATAATTTCTAGCAAACCTACAAGAATACCTATGTTTTGTATGTTTGGAGCAAATAAGCACTATTTTGGTGAAACTGTAAAAGTTGTTCTTACTCTGTAAAGTTGTCTATCGATCTCAAATACTGGTAACCTAAAAGCTTTATCTGGTAACTTAATAGCTAGTGATTCCCCCCGCCTGTGGACCCTGTGACCAGCTGTATATAGACACCATGTGAACCTACAGAGTGGAGTATTTTTTTTCCTATAAAAATTGCACTTCAGATATGTCTGCTCGCTTGCACCTCAATTAAAATGAATTCAGACATCTGTACTACAACCGAGCTCACTCTCAGTTGTTAAACTTTACTATTTAGAGTCTATGAAAAAATTATTCTCTATTTTTGTTTGTATATGCTAAATATGCTACTATTCTGTCACATTTAAATTTTCTGATTGGATGTGTGCCTTTCCTAAAAGATTATAGAAGGCATTATGTTCTTCTCAAGATGGGCAAACCAGTCATCTTGTCAATAAATATTTGTGTAGCCATGAGGATGGTGGTTTTCTGTGGAACTTTATTAACCATTTGAGAAAATTTGTGTTTTGGTAGTCATTTAAAATTGGCCATTATTTATTTGCTAAACTAATACTGCTTGGTCAGTTTGTTTAGTATAAATGGATTAATTGTTTTTCACAGTCTACCCACAGAAGTGCTCTACTACATTGTCTGGTGTTAGAAACTTAAGTATTTGCTTAAGATATTAAGTAGCTTCCAGATTATGCACGTATATGATGTTTCAAGAGCGAAGTGAGAAACTGGATTTTTTTTATTTAAAAACAGTTCGTGCATACAGGATGCTTTACCTAAAAACACGTAAAGCTTAACTGTTGAAAATAAAGTTAAAAATAGATAATGTACAGAGGCCTAGTTCATGTTGCGTTATGTATTAGCTGTCAGTAAGATACTTGAAAAAAACCAACAAAAACGGAAGGGTGCTTCAGAGTTAGTTAAGCTATGGGAAGTAGTCTGAAATTATTTGGAAGTTCCCTTACTAGGATGCTTCTAACTTTAGAAATCCAGAAAGAGTTTTCAAACAACATTAAAACCAACAGGACTGTCAGTGGCAGCAATAAACAGGAGGAGGATGTATGGTTTTTAGTGCGTCATTATAAAGATAGGGACAATTGGGGAAAGTGTAGATGCATTTGGGTTAGAATTTTGCTTAGTGTCGATCTTTAACGATACAGGAAAAAGGAGCTTGGATTTGTATTTCACCTTATCATCCTATCATTTGGTAGTATTTTATGGTGTTAGAAACAGCTAAATACATCTATTTTCTCTTCTCCTTAATACAACCCATCAGTGGAAGAAATTATTTCTGACCACAAGCTTACATCAAATGCTAGTGTGAAGTAATATTTGCAGCAAAATTTTGACCCCCTGGCAATTGGGATTTAGCGTATATTAATGGAGGCTTGGTTCTGTTAACTGGTATTTCCCTATGATATATGTTTGCCTGGACATAGGGCTATTTAGTTGGTATTTTCCGAGTAAAGTTACAAAGTCAACTGTTGTTTTAAAACATCACATAATATTCCATGTCATAATGAACAGTGCTGCTGTCATTATTTTAAAATTGGTGATTTTTTTTTTCTGTTTAATGATGATATATGTGCTTTGTTTTAAGTAGTGAAGTGGTTTGTACAAAGGGTAATTCCTCTTAAATGGAGCAATTGCTCATACTGGACATTCACAGATCGAAAACAATTGAACTGAAACTTCAATATCAACCTTTTCTGTCTTTAACAAGGCAGTGCAGCTCTTGTATCACTGTTAAAAAGAATCCACCATGAAAACAAAACCCAACAAACCCTCCATCTCTACCCCAGCCATTCCATTAGTGCTTACATGGTAAATTAGTGTAATTTTATTTGGGCCTTAAGCATTATCGCTATGGAGAAAAGCTGAATTCTCGACTTAGTTACTTATGTCATGCTTCTGGATCTGATGATTTATTGGAGTCTGAAAGACTTTTTATCACATTCTTTCTTCTTGGCTTAATTCAACGTTGATTTATTTGGTAGCATTTTCAATTGATGTAGTCAATAATGTCAATAATGGAATAAGGATTAGAGCTGATTATCTTTGTGCTAAAATTGTGTAAAAGAATTAAATTGGATTAATAATTCCTGGATACAGTTTACCTTTTTATTTAGAGAGCACGAGCACATCAATTGCTGAATGCCAACATTGCAGTTACAGTTCTAAGTGTGTGTCTTTTGCATTTTATACTTTGTGAGTCTTTCAAAGGATCGGGTGTGGTAGTTGAATTAGATAACTGATGCTTTATGATGACACTGTTTAAACCCATCATGAGAACACTGCCTTTCTTTACCTAGTCCATTTATAGTGCTCACTCTGTGGCTTTTCTCTAAAATCAGTTAATCTGACTTTCACTCATGAAAATTTTAAGCATCTGTTAGCTTACAAATTGGAGTCTTTGCACAATTTTGTTCCTCAGTCTGCTACTTCATGGCAATTTTCATGTGAGAGCATACAACCTCTGCTTATGACTGCATGAGTGAAAAGAAGTCCACGTTACTAATGCTCACTTACCGTCTGTTTTTCTTACAGCTGGGCCTTGAATAATTGTCCAGTAGCTGATGGACTGAGGGTAGGCAATCTTTTCAGGGTTTTCTGATCCATTTAACCAGCTTCACTGCCCCAAGAGAAACATAGTGCTTGTTTATTCATATGTGTAGGGTAAAAACCTGTACTTTATCAGATAAATTATAGGACTCTGTTAAAACAGAAGAAAGGCATTACCATGCTGCAGGCAGGATTGCGCGGGTGGATTTGCACCTAAGGGCGCAGTGTGGCAAGCGTAGGGGATTTTAGTTTAGAAATGAAATAGACCTCAAAAGGTGGGAGTGTAATTGTTGCATCCAGAAGTACTGTTAATGCAGAGGTAACCAGTGATAGCTTGATGTGCTGTTTATCTTACCAAATGATCTTACATACTCTATTCAGGAATAAACTTTGAAGCTGGTATTTGAGGCTCCACCTCTTATTCAAGACAAATTTAAATGTTTACATATCTTTTGTCTCCCAAGAGCTGTTTTGTTGTTTTCCAGAGACTAATGAGAAGTGGCTTAGAGATCAAGTGCTATAGCAGTACTTATTCTGAATAAGAGCTAGTTTGGGGCGTTTAACTACAGCGTTGTCAAATAAGGTCAGTCTCTTCTCACAATAGCGAGAGGAGGTGCTTTAGTTAAGTACTCCCCTCTTCAAATACTAGAAGGAAAAAAAAACAATATCAACCCAAGTAAAAAAAACCCACAACACACCAACCAAAAACCAACCCCAAACACAAAACCCCCTCAACCAACCAGAATCAGTTAAGAAAGCTACTAGCAGTTGCAAAGGAGCTTCAGTGTGGCAGAAACAGGTGAATATTTTTGGCTTAGAATCATTGTTTTCATAGCTGAGCTCTTTGAACATTTTAAAACACTTCAGCTGAAAAGTGACAGCTGGATTTTCCGTGGTGAGCTGTTCGTAAGTTGTCGCTATTCATTGTTATTTGATAAATATGCATATGGATGGTTATTTTCTGAAAAAATACGTGATGTGGTGTTTTATGTCAAGGAAAGCATGTGTTGGTTTTAGCAGGGTTTTTTCTCAGGGCAACTAGTAGGTATTTCGTTCAGTTTCTTTAGGTTTTTTTGACCAGTAGCCATGCAATACTAGACTAGGACATTTTTTGGTTTTCAATGTGTGTATTTCTGAACTGGTAAATAAATACAATCATCATGTTAATATTAATTCTGTTTTAAATATTTTAGAAGTATTTAATAGATAGTATAAATGAAAGTTATGACAATTACGACACTAGAATTTATCACCTTGCTTTATAGAGTTAGAATAATGTTAGTGGAAAGGAGAAGTCAACACCCTCTAAGAATCCTTCAAGCTTTCCTGCCTTTTGAAGGTGTATGTGCAATTGATTTATCAGTTTTAAAGTGTGAGGTGTAGTACAAGAGCTCTCCTGAGGAACTCCTGTCATTTCTTTGCTAGCATTGCTCATTTACCTCTGAGTTGCCTAGTGCAGCGCCATTGTCTTCTTTTGCATTTTGCTTCCCCTCCTACTCTGTCAGTGCAGCAGCCCAGTGAATTTAATTACAGAAAATAGCATATCTAATGTCTATAGTATCCTGACTAGTTGTAGTTGGGCCTTTGGTCTTTTGCACTGTAGCAGGCTCCAGCTGTGGAGAGATCGCGCTGTGTTTTGATCCTGCTCTTTCTCATTGTGTTGAACACAGGCGGAATCAAAATTAGATACTGTAGTAAGAACTGAAGCATTCAGTGAATTATTTTTTCTTCACAATGAGTCACTGATTTTATGTTTTTTCCCCCAGATAAGGCAAGAAAATATGGGGTACTTTAGAATTGAGATACTTAAGATGTTCAGATGCTCATGAATAAGAATGCAAGTGCTTTCATCTTAGACCATTTTCTAAATTTACCTTTTGACCTTTTATATCGAAACATGTGAAAATTGTTGGTCTTCCTATCTATAACATCTTGAATATGCTTTTTTTGGTAACTGCATAAATTTAATAGTATCATCACCTGTATATTTGTCAGGTGTGTATATACTTACAGTTATGGTGTGCCTTGCCTCAATTCCTTACTGATTTGCATTAACTTTTATTATTATTATTATTGTGTAGTTTTGAAGGCTGCTTCTTTAGCCTCTTTTATAGCTATCTTCATTATCTCTGCTGTGGCCAGTAAGCCTTCTATAAATTAAATATTTTTAATTGATTGCTTATGGGCGTGAAACTTGTCATCACTCCTTGTTTGTGTAGAAAGTTGTACAATATAAGCTTATGTTTTCATAAGGGCACTGTCGCTCATAAGACAGTGTGAATTTAAAGTATTTGTTTGAAGTAAGTTTTAGTAAGCATTACAGACGGAGACAAAAAAACCTGTTAAAAGTTCTCCCAGAGAATAAGATCTTGTCAAAACAGAGCTGGTGTTGAAAATTTGGGGGTGAAAAGAAGTCAGGCAGCCCATATCTTCAGTGAGTGTCCCCTCCTTTCTTTAACTTTTTCTCCTTGTCATGTATTTGTCCTGTCTCTGGGATGTTACATGTCTGCATGGCTCAATTAATGCTCTATGGCAGGAGGAGGAAAAAAATGTCTCTCTCTTGTCAGAAGCGAAGTTATTTACTTTCAAAAGCTGACAGAATAGCACTGCAGGGGCTTCATTTATTTCCGTTCAGAATGTCATTATTGTGTAATGCAGAGGGACTTCTGCATGCATTGCAGGCTTATTCTTGTAATCTGTAGTCTGCTGGATGGCTGCAGAAGTGTAAAACGGCACTGTGGAATGTTTCCCTATTCTGACTTCAGCTCCTTCGCTTTTTCAAAACTGCATTCCAAGTGTCTTAAATATTTACTGTTTAGATGGCGATAAATTCGTTTGGTGGTGGTGCTGATGCTTGATGCATTCAGAATCATGCTCTGGCCTCGCTGAAAGACTGATTGTATCCTTAGTTACCTTTATAATGTGTGTCATTTTTCCTGATGGGTAGCATATGGTTTTGAGACTGCTTTTTCAGCATTACTCTCTCTGTCATACTCTAGTTTTTCTAAGTCTAGCCCCAAAAAGAATATTTTAGTGCAGAATGTTTTATAAAGACTACTTGCTGTTTCATTTCAAACTTTGAAAACACATTCAACTTCATTGTTGTTGCATTGCATGTACTTCAGAGGCAACATAAGTAGTTTTCATGTTCCCTAGCCAAGTGCAGTGTGTTTTGCTGCAAAAATACAGGAATGTTCAGAAATTGCAGTTCCAAGAGTTTTGGTTTATTTTTCCTTTCCCATTGCTACCATCTTTTCCAGCTCCACTTAGAATACCACGCTCAGCTTATGCATGTGAAATTGCCTGTTGTGCTGTGGAAAGATGTGAAGATTTTTGGTACACCAAAAGTAAGAACAGTGATACAGCTAACTTCAGGAGTTCCTCGTGCCCAGACATTGCTCTTGTTTCTGCCTGGTCTTAAGAAAAAATAAAAATAAATGCTCCAATGGAACATTACGTCATTTGGAGAGGCGTCACTTTTTTCAGTGACAGTTGATTAGTTTATTTTTTTTTTTTTAAGATTAACCCCACTTTGAGTAGTTTGTTTCAGTTTCTTTTTAGTTTAAAGTGGTCAGCTAAACATCTAAAAAACTCAAAATGTATTCGTTAGTAATAGATTTTATTTGAACACAACCTGTCTTTAAACGAAGAGAAAAGGATTCTACTTCTAAGTGGGCTTGCTTGCTTCTTTCCTTCTTTTCTCTTCCTTTATTTGCAGACACAGAATCCAATAAATTTCTATTGCAGTTGTTGGGCTTGGGGGAGAAAAAGGAAAGGAAAAGTACAAAGCTATTGGGAAGCGTCAAACACGGAGAATGATGAAGTACGTTTCATAGCAGTCAATTCCAACCCCAAAATCCCTGTTGTGCAGGAAGGCTTTCCAGCTCACCCAGGAAATTCAGCCATTGCACAGAGTAGTATTAATGATTTATACACACCGCACCACTGCTCCTGTTCACTAGCAGAGCCAGATTGTGTTAATAAAGGAATTTCAGGGAAAAGGGTCCCGGCATGCTGAGTTGTTTTGCTCAGTGCAGTGGATGCTGCCTTCATAAATCAAAGGAATTTAGTGCTTTACAACCTTTCAGAGCTGGTGAGGGTGATTTGTTTGTTTGGTTTTTTTTTTTCTTAATCTGATTCACCTAGGAATATTTTCATTTCTATAAAGAATGAATGAACTACTGGATGAGATCTATCTCAGTTGTTTTAGAGTTGATTGGTTTGCTTCACAGTGGCATTATACTTCCATTTGTTTTCCATTTGGTATTTATGCTTTATGGTGTTGTCTATGGAAAGAGGCTAGCATGGTTTTATTAACACAGAGATGCAGATCACATTATATTCTGTCTTGTTTCTTAGAAATAACTAAATAAAATGTAAAGGCAAAATATGTTTGCACTAAACAAAGAAATTTTGTATTCTTTATCTAAAATAAAAAATTTAATAACACTTATTAAAGCACTTATTTTAAATCAAGATAATTTTTTATTAGTAAAAATATGCTTCCTTTTTCTTTTGCAATAAATGTGAGTGTTAATTTTCAAAGTTGTTTTTTTTTTTTCTGGAAACTTTGTTTCTGAATAGCAACTGCATCATTAGTACTTGATTTTGTTTAAATTTACACAATGATTCTTATTGATATCGATCCACTATTTGAAATTACTAGAGAAAATGTATGTCTACCTTTGATTATAGAATTAAAGATAAAGGATGATTTTTAAAAGGCTCTCAAATTCTCATGTTTAATAGAGTATATTAGTGTTATGGGACACTCTCCTAGAAAATAAACACTTGGTTTGATACTTACGGAACCAGATCTTTACTTTCCATTATTGTTTTACAAAAGGGGTGAGGGTAGAAAATAATTACACGAATCCTGTTTTGCAGTTTAAGGGAATCTGGCTTTCCGGGGAAATCTTAAGACTTTGTATTACACAGCAGGTACAGAGTTTTTAGTCTGTTTGGATCATTTGGAGTCACTGATTCGCGTAGCTTTTGCTTACAGAACCTGCAACTGCCCTGTCCTGGCTTTGTTACAATAGCAAATATGGTTCCCTCCTTGCTTTATGGCAGTCAGCAATGTGGGCATCGGTACTGCCAAAGTTAAAGCTACTTCATACTGAGAGGAATTTTTTGCTTGTAGTTTTTTCTGTAGTCTGGAAACAGATGAACACCTTTTCCAGTATCATCACTGGTTTAAATATCGCAGAAAGGAGACAGGTGCCCAGTGAATGAGGTTTGTGTTTATAGAGTACCATTTTTATATTTGTTTGTCCTCTATTATTTGGGTGCATGAGTGTTTCATTGTATTTAATTATGTCTGTGAGGCACAAGACAACAGTCAACATCTGCTCTATTGTTTCCTTGGTTTACAGATAGCTTTGATGGGTTATTAAACAATCTATTTTTCAAACGGAAAACAGGGAAACAAGCTGCACCCATATTATGTAATTTTGTGAAGGTACATTATGTAATTAGTTGTCTAGTATTTGCGCAATAATCTGTCTTTTTGGTTGAATACTACATTAAAAAATATGTGATGATCTCAGGCAGCTTTTATTTCTAGTTTATAGTATTTTTCTAGTTTATAACATATGGGTTAAGTTGATTTCACCACAGATTTTATATTTAAATAATGCTTGAGTTGTGAATGCTATTTAAAAAATTAGATATGTGTATTAACTTCCATTTATTATTGAAACAGCTACTGATGAACTTTTGGTGACTACAGAAAAAAAATGCTAATGAACTTGAATTATTTTTGAGTAAAAGTTGATGTTGTTGCCAGAGCATCACTTGGGGATGGCAACACTCAAACTGCTGTTGCTCTCACAGATCTTACTCAGGGCAGAACAACCCTTGGCACTCCCCTCCCGAGACAAGTTGTACTGTACAGGCAGGGAGGCAACACGGTGGAACTTGACTCTCCTACAAGTAGATTTCCTGTTTGGTTTGAATGTAACTGTGACCTGTTTTAAGTTTCTGTGTGTAACGCGGATGTCCACTATACTCTGTCTGGACAGATTAAGGTAAATCACTGAAAAATTCCAACTACACAGCATGTGGTCTTTTTTGCCTCAAAAATAACATTCAGAAGAAAATTTTCCAGACACTAACGATGAAGTATTCCTAAAATTAGGCCTTCTGTAGCTTTTATCATTGCGGAAAGTCACCTATTAAAAATGTTTAAGGAAGAACAGGAGTTTGTAGTATGTTCATGGCTACTGAGGTGCCCCTGTATACCATTGTGGAGCTGCACTGTCTTTAGCAGTTTCTTACATGGGTACAGTTGAGGCCTGTGAAATGTTGTTACTGTAATGTGGTTGGCTTGTGTGCACAGGTTTTGCCATTGAAATAAAGTTGTTCAATCTTGTTTTGACATGAACTAAACTAGCGCTTGTATATACATAAAGAACTGAATTCAAATGAAAAAAAAATTTTAAGAAGCATAGTTACTTGGAATTCTAAGTATGCATTATTAACTCATGTAGGACTGATGCTCCAGCTCCTTGTTTCAATGTCATTTTGCAAAATGGCATTCAGTTTTTAGCATAGAATGAAAATACCTCACTTATTTGTGCAAGGGCTTAGAAATACTTCATAATCTCCCTCTCACCTCTCCACATGCGTCAGCAGCAAAAGATGTAAATGTAAAACAGGGATTTCGGATCTGTTCTTCAAGTGCCATTAAATGTTTCTCAATAGTTTTGGAGAGTTGCGCTTGCAGTTTTGACTCTCCACAAATGTGACAAATGGAAACTGAATTTCTAAATACAGTTTTCTGAAAGAAGTGCCAGGGTAATGCTGTTTGTAGGCAATTTTGTTTTCAAGGTTTTTCCAGAAACCCACTGCAGGGTTGGGGCGAAACTGTGGTTTTGTTTGTTTTTTTCCTATGATGTTTATTGCTAAATGGTTTGGTAGGGCGGGTCTCTTAGGAACTGCTCGTTATAAACAAGCATATGTGTTTGTGTGCAACCAAGCAAACCATGCCGGTGTCTCCAAATGTATGCGTGGGAATGGAGCATTCACGGGCTGTTTTTCTGGTGTGCAATGCAGAGATTGATTGTAATGGGAGAGAAAACCAGGATCAGAATTTCTGCTGGGGTGGAGCAATACAGTTCATTGACTTCCACTGAGGATGTTTTCCTTGGCTTTGCTGCAAAATTAATGCATTGTACAATTTACGTGCCTTTTCTCTCATCATCATGTTCTTGTATGTTTTGCTTGAGAACAGTTTTAAGGGCTTATTAACACTAAAATTATACAAGGGGTATGTGTCCACTTCCAGCAGAAAGTGAACTTTGAAACTGCTTTTTCAAAATCTAAGGAAAAGTGTTTACCTCACAGATTTATGAAGGAAGCTTAGTTGCAGCAGGTGGCGTCTGATCTGTGGTGGACGCTGGTCGCTTGCACAGCTTCCCGAGGAATTAGGGCTATGGAACACAAAACCGTTCAATGTTTGCTTTGTGCGATCTTAAGGAGCTCATCAGGGCTGAACAGTAGAGGATAAGAATTCATGAAATTTAGCTCTTTTACTAGTACCACAAATGGCCGAATAGATTAGTAGACAACGACAAAAGTTGTTAAGTTCCATTGCTTTTGCAGTAGTACTGAATTCCACAAGCATCTAAAGAAGCAGGCTGTGAAGGAGACCTATCGTTAAGAAAACATTTGAGGAAAATATAAAAACTTTCGAAAATAATTTCTATAAGAATTCACTAGTCTCAGTTGACTCCTTAATTATCCTGAATTCTGACAGTTCTGTAAGGCAGCTATGTAGTGCTTTCTGTCATTGCAGTACCAGAGAGATGTTCCAATAATAGCATTTATAATCCAGATGTGCAAAAGTTATGTCTGTGAGAACAAGAGGATACGAACTTTCAGTGCAGTTCATGTTTGTTGGGCAACACAAGTCAAAACGTGTAGGGGAATATTATATTTCTTATTTTCATTTGTTGCTGGTGTTCAGTAATATGCATTTTGGTGTTTTGCTTAGTTGCTAAACAGTATCATGAGTTGCATTTCTTCTGCTTAGGGACAGATCACCATTAAAAAATCTTGAGAAAAGGTAAAATGCTCTCAGTGAAAGAGTTTGATTTAAATTTTTTGCGTCATTCTCCTATGTTGCACTGCAGGAGAGTTGGGCACATCTCAGGTCTTAGAAGGAGACTACTTAACCTTTGTCTTATTACTTGCAGCAATAAAATCTTACTCATATACAACTAATAACTTTAATATCAGCTACAGTACTGGTTTCAGTAAAAACAGAAATAATGCTTTTCTGTTGTCCTCCTTCTCTGCACAAATTTACACCAGTCCTTTGCTGGTGAACTCCAACGGTAGTGACAAAGGTTGATTAAAGCCTAAATGAAGGTGAGATTAAAAAGGCCATCCTTTTGGTATTGGCTTCCAATACCAAATGGAGTTAACCAGAAGTAAAAAAGTTGATAAGTGGATGATAGGAAAGGCTCTTACCATCTGGCATTGATACAGGTGTTATGGTTTTCTGGTCTTTGGTGCTTATTCTGTCCTCTTCTGTTATTCCGATCAGTAACACGATCCCCATGGGTTTGTCTTGTCCTGAGGAAGTTGTTGGGAGAGCTAAAATTAGAAATCCAGTGTTCGCATGAATACAGTGTCCACTGGGGTTCCTGAAGAAAATCATGTGTTTAGTAGAATAGTTATTTAGGACTGGAATGTATAATAAAAAAGTAGAATATTGTCAAAGAGCTCTTGTGGAGGGAAGGAAGAAGACACATGATGTGATTCTTTAAGGTGACATCTGTTTACTGTAGTACCAAGAACTTGTGTTGAAGCTTAACCCAGGGAACTTTATTCTTTCGAAGTAGTTTTCCCATGTGCTAGCTGTTGACATGAAGGTGCCTGCAGAGAGTACCAGAGCAATTCCACTCACATTGACCTGGCCTCAGTCACAGACCCTTGGACTATGGGCAGAAGAGATCTGACCCATTTCAGGCAAAGGCGGCTGCTCCTGTGCTCTGCAGTCTGTTGGCTGGACAGGCCATGCACAGCAGCTGCTGTAAGACAGCAGACTGAGTCCAGGAGCGGGGGCTGAATTGCTGAACATGGGATGAAGTGCGTCTCCAAACAGCTGCATTAGGAGATACTTATGAGGCTGAATTAACTTCAGACATGAAGTATCAATAAAGTTGAAAAAGCTTTCTTAACTTTGTGGTGTTCATATTTGGAGGCAAACTTCATGTGAACGGTGCGCTCTAATGCTTTCTGCCAAATCCTGTCTGCCTCAGATGCTCCTAGCTTGTAGTTCATGGCTAAACTTCAGTACTTAAAAACTGTTGCCGGTATCTTGAATAGAGCTGGGTTATAGCTTGCAGTACATCTAATGCCTTCAAGTCTTCATATTTTATCTCTGGAGAATACTAAACTTGTCAGTTCTGAACAGAAATTCCCTCTGATCCCTTTAAAGACCTGTAGGGTCTTTATTATTTTGGGGTTTGAATAGGTTATTTCTCCAAGGCACCCTGCTCATTTAGGATATCTACCCTATGCTGTTTTCCGCAATCAAATCGTTGCGCTTGGCATAGTAGGGTGCTTGAATGGTGTATTTATACAGGCAGGAGGCATGATTTAATACCATCTCATGATTCACCATGCAGTCCTATTAATATAAACTTTGCTCAGGGGAATGAGTAGCTGTTACTTGTCAGCAAATCCTGTGTGTATTAAGGGGGTGAAGTTGTATTGAAAGATCCTCACAGTGATACTCTGCTGTTCCCAAGGGAAGCAAATGAAAACTGTACTTTGAATAATGAATGTGCTAATTGGGATCAAGAAGAAGTCATAGCTTCCTGTGATATAGTAGTCAGAGTAGCCTGACTACAGCAAGAAGGAGAAGTCTCTTTGACCAGATTTGGCGATACAAATACGTGGCTATCTATCATCTCCACACAACCAAAGCCCGATGGATGACAGTGACAGGCAGGTGGCCTGTCTGTTCTAGAATACACTGTTACATTGCTGAGCTCCTGTTTTATGCATGTTGGTGTCAACCTGAAGATGGGCAGGAACTGGTACTGAGTTGAGTCTGGTTGTATGCACAAGTATTGGCAAAAGTCCTTTGTGGAATGGTTGATGATATATCGTGGCATTGCTTGTGGTATATCAATAGGATTCATTAAGAGTGGATATTGGTTAGAGATCATTCTGTTCCCGATTTGCAAGGAAAATTATATTTTGTTACTGCTGGTCTGTATTTGCAAATGAATGTACCCAAAGGAGATGATTACAGCTTGCTGCTACCTGTTGGCAAAATACATGCAATAATACATGTTTCTTGTGCATCTTATATCCAGCACACAAAAGAGAATGATAAATGAATGAGAATAAGGAAGATGTGTGAAAATATGATAGTAATACATATTTTGTGAAATAAATATATATAGCCTGACATTTTTATAAATGAAGATGCGTGTGATAGTGCTTACCATTTATGCTGCTGGAAGATGTGTGTCGTTTTGAGGAGTTTGACTATGTAACTGCATAACGTCAAACAAGCATGAGATCTTGAAAGTATCTGTTCTACATTTCATACAAAATTTTCACAACTGCTGAACCTTCACGTAGATTGGAGGCTTATCTTAACTTTTTAAGAAATGGCAGATAAACTCAAGAGCAGAGTAGTGAAGGATATCTGAGATAGCCTGGAGACGGGAAGGAGTTTGTTCTCAAAGAAGCCAACAGTGAAAATACACCTGATCCTGGTACATTATCCAGCTGACAGGAGCTACATAATGGAATATGGAACTGCATAAGAGAAGGCAGGCTGCAGTACTCATTAGATGCAAGAAACATAGTGAAGACCTTTGCAGTACGTCTTCGGTGTTGTGAAGAATAGTAATGTACGCATATCGAAATCAACTCTTGGTAGTTAAAGCAATAGTATTTTCCTCCAGTTCTGCAGCTGACTTCTCTGAGTGATCCAGTACAATAGGAAACAAACCGAGAAACTCCCCTCACAAATAGAATTGTAAAGGGCCACAGAGCTGCTCATTGAAGGAGCTACCCTGCAAATGTCTGGCATCACCACGTGTGCTGCACCACTTTTTGTAGCTTTAGATGATTTTCAGTGTCATGTGTTGCATAGTCTAATGTTATCTTTCTCACTAGTTCAGTGCCCAGCACATTAAATAACTGAAGTTCCCAGATTCATCCTGCTTTAATTTTGACACAAATGCTGGCACAAAAAGACATATCTGGTTGTGATTCAGAATCTTTCTCATTCATATGAAAACGCAGATAAGTCAGAAGGCATCTATAGCTGTTTGCTGGTTTGTTTTCACAGAGCAGTGGTTTGCAGATTGTTCTCCAGTTTTGTGCCGTGATATGTATGGATGGTGACAGCTCCTTACGTTTCTGTGGTAGCCAACGGGAAGTCCAGCCATTGAGGCATCCCTTAACTCCATTTTTTAACCTGCTTCCTCCCTCTAGCATGCATTTATCGCCTGTGTGCTTTGCGACTCACTTAAGTGTAAGTCACACTATCTGCTATCAGGAGACAAAGATGTTTCTCTAGCAATCTAGTCTAAGCAGGAACTGAAGGTTCTAAGGATGTAGAAGAGGGCAAGCCATTTATGTAAAAACCTCTGCCCGCACATGTTCCTGAAAAAGTGAAGCTAAGTAGATGTATACATTTTGAGTGTGCGTTCTTCTGTATTATTGTCGTAGGTGATGATCTCCTTGTACAAGACACAGTTCTCTTCAAAAGCAATTTACAGTCTAAGATACTTACAAATGTATAGCTGACCTGCAGAGGAACAGAGATACTGGTCATCATGCCACTGAGCAGTCAGTTCATCCCCCAGTCAATGTTTTGTGTGAAGTTCTGGCAGGAGGAGTTTCTATGGGCTGCAAGAGAACATGCAGAGATGTTTATAGGAAGTTATTATCTGCTGTCAGGAAATTATAGGAGAAAGCATCAATGCCATTTTGAGTGTGCTTAGGAGGTGAACAAGCATAATATTAAAGGCAATATGAAGAAGATATTAATTTTTCAGTTGTTCACAGTAGTAGCTAGGGTAGGAATAGGCTGAAGTAAGCCCTTGAAGGTGATGACAAGTACAGTATAGTTGTTGAGGTAATAAAAGGATGCATTGTGGGGCAATGCAAGGAGAGAAAGGAGAAGTGATCGTTGTGGGAGCGTTCCAAAAGAAATTCAAGTAAACATGCCGTTCTTTCGCCAGTGAGATGCTAGAGCAGCAGGTAAATCAGTGTACAGTACTGACAACGAAAAAGAAAGTTTGGAGTTAGTCAAACCAAAGAAAAAAGATTAGCCATGTACTCAGAAAGCAAAATTTGTTCGGATATTGCACTTCAAAAAACGTAAGACCAATTGGCCTATAAGCTGAAAGCCTTGCTTTTTCTAAGGCTACAGATTGTTTCCCAAATATGCTTCCCAAGTTTTGTGTGAGGTGATTCTGTCTGAAGCTCTCGTAGACAGCAGGGCTATAGTTATTTATGTTTGAAATCTCTAAAGTTGCTACCATTGTATCTTTAAAGGAAAGAGCCTGGAAAGTTGAACTTCAGTTTAACTGAAGCATTGTTGGTTTCTGATTGAATCGGCTAGGTTCATCTTGAACTGCAGCTAGTTTTTAATTTGCTCCTAAGAGCTAATGCAATTTTCAGATAGAAACTTTTAAGTTCGGAAGAAAACTCTGTTAATATTAACTGTGCTGTATCCCACAAGTGTTCTATGTAGCTGAAAAAGATGGGCTCTCCCCGTTGTAAACAATTTCTATATCCTTGCCCTAAATGCTAGTGTAAACTGAGATGTTTAATAAACTCAATAAACTGACAGTATCCACCACACTTGTATCAGTATGAGATCAGCAGATATCTTTGATTTGTATATGTGATATTTTCTACTTTAAAAGTCACTAAGATATCCATGTTGTATTTTGGTTCTGCTGTTAAGTATAATGGGAGTTGGCTGGGGAATTGAAACTTGTCATGAACAGTTCCTACATGTACTTCAAGCTTTACTTAGAAGGAATACCGTCAGCAGCTGAGGACAGGGGTCAAGTCTGGATAGTGCTTCTGGTGCCTTTGAAGAGCCTTTGGTCCCAAATGGTTTTTGCAGAACGGTGGAAATAGGCTTTGGAAGACAAGTGTAGTGGTTATAAAAGTGGCAGCGGTCATGGTTGGGAGGGTGGGGGAAGACACGCAGGACAGCTTTTTCTATCTACTGATATTTTGTTTAATGCTTGGGTCTGGTTACCTCAGGCAATGTTAATCAATGGCAGCTCACCTTCTCTTTTGGAGCGTGCGTGGTACTGATCTGGTAATGCTTTTTTGGGGACAATGTTCTAAAGTTGCTGTGGATGATGGAAACTACCAGGAGACTTCGAAAATGCTTTACCCTCTCAGTTCTGGGTTTTCGTTTACCGGAAAACCACTGAGAAATCTTAAAGTGAAAATTGAGAGCATTTGGAGAACAGGAGAGGTGACCAGAGAACAGGAGGCTGGAGGAAGAGCTTAAAGGAATCAAATATAACGTAGCATAAGCTATGAAGAGGGTGCCAAAGTGGTACCTGAATTATTTATGGTCTGTGAGATGGGAAAGTTAAGGCAATGTTGGAAGGAAGCAGAAATTATTTGAAGTTCATTGGTGTTGTATAGCATTTGGAAGAACCTTTGTTTTGGGTATTGTCAACTAGATATAGGCATTAAGAAGAATTAATTATTTGGCAGAAAGGTGGTCTAAACAGATTACTTCTGTCAGGATCCGATTAGAGCATACATCATTGATTGGCTGACGACTGCATTGCAGGGAGCTGCCTTTTCCAGGCAATGTGGCTCCAGGGAAGTTGCTGAAGTCTTTCTTCCCTTGAACCATAGCAAAACTAGGCATCTGCTTTTTCCTGGGGGAACATTTTGGTCATTGTCTAATGTGCCATTTTGTATTATGTGCAGGTGCGATAAAACTCTTGGTCCTTCTTGCATCATTTTCATTTTTCTTGTTCTGCCTGCACATGTAGCCCAGTTTTCAGGCACACTGCTGGCTGTATTTCTGTGTGCATCTGTACTGTACAGCGGTCTCCATTTCCTTCCCATTTCAAAGTACTTTTTAGCAAGTCCGTGGTGAAATCACTATGAGAGCACTCCTCTCGGTAGCTTCAGTTCTGTGCTAAGACACAATTATGACATTAGACTGCTGTGCCTGAAATACTTATGTTTAACATGCTTAACCTATGCTGTTCACCTTTAAAACCAGCTTCTTCCTAGGAGGCAAGTTCAGAATAGGACTACCCTGTCAGATTTTGGGAGTTTGATTGTTCAGTCAGTTTCTGTGTAGAGTAATTATAGTCTCTTATAATACAATGCGTTATTTGAATTGATTAATATTGGTGCAAAAATAGTCTTAACAAGTTTAAAAAAAGGTATGTATTGTACGAGCTTCTGAGCTATGATTCAGGTGGTATCACCTGGGAGTTTTCAGTCCAGTGTGACTAAATTCTTATATTGCTGCTAGTTTTTAAAACTGTAGATTCATTTGCATAAATAATACCTGCCTTTTAGCAAAATTTTGCAGAAATGAAACAAGTAAGATCAGATATTTATGAGTATGTATTTTATATATAAAACTAGAGTTCATCTGTTTTCTTGTTCTTTTCTCCTGCCTTTCATTTTTAAAATGTTTTCAGTTTCAGAAAATCGTTAAAAATTTTTTAATGAAAAAATCCCCCAAGGTCTGGAAACAGATAGCTGAAAAGAAACATGCCCTCCATGAACATCCTGAAAATGGCTTAATGTGTCATTTTTTTTTTAACAGCATTATAGTTTTCTAGAATACAGTGAAAGTGAAAGCTGTGTAGTTGTTTAAAATAGATGATCTACCCTTTTCCAGCCACATACATACTTAGTTTTTTGTAGGCAGTAAGAATCCTGGAGTAGGCAGGAAATAAGTACTGCCCCATCAGTGGCTTCAGATGGGTGATTATATGCGTGGTACTGACCGTTCTGGCTTTGTCCAGGCAAAAACGTTTAGGCTCATGCTTAACCTTAATCATGCTGGAGGTCCTGCTGAAGTGAAACAATTATTAGCGTGTTTAATACTCTTCTGGCTCGTTCTCTGAGTCCTCAGCACTTTTTATGGTCAAATTTTGTGTATTCAGTATATTCTTGCAGAACAGGAGTGGCCATTAATGCTAACTAACAGTGAATGGTAAAACTTAAGACAGGTTTCTTTTTTCTGTGGCTGGGAGGGTGATCAAATATGTTGCTATAAAATGGTGCAACTATGTAGTTGCATTGGCGTAAGTTCAGATATGGCTCCGGGCAGAGATGTGAGTAAAGCTGTATTGTACTTCTGTGGTTTTGATTCACAGAGGTTTGTGCGAACTTAGGTAGCTGACGCACACATGGGACATCATCAAAGAGCCCAACCAGAAAGTCAGAGCTCGGATTTGGAGTGCCATACAGCTATACATTTAGAAGCATGTTGTTATAGTGAGGCAAGCAAAGCATCCTTTCATTAAAACAGGTAACTACAGTTTATTTTTAAAGTTTATTTTTATATATTACAATCTGCAATACAGTAAATATAAATGCTTTTTAGACATTTGATATTTTCATGATTCTTGAATGTTTATACTGCTTTCAAAGGACTGGAAGGGTCCTCCTGTAAGTTGATGGGTTCAGACTACCACTACTATTGGTACAACGTAATTTTCTTTTATAAGCTATCCTTTTTTCTCACTGTGGATTAGGAAGGCTGTTCTAGACCCTCACTTAGCCAACACCAAAATACTTCGAAAAAATAACCTGAAAAAAATTTTCAGCCTAAATTTATTCATAACTAGTTTTTCCTTGATTTTTAGGGTGTCAAGATTGTCTTCAGCTTAAACAGTTTCTTCCTCCTACTGTTTTCTTCCCTGTTCACAGATTGTTTTGCTAGGATAAACAAACTTTCTTAGGTTCCTATTACAACATGGTGGCTCCATGCTCCCGAAAAACACAAAAAGGACTTTCTCTACAGTCTCTACGTGCTATGAATTTGACCCTTTTTATATATGGATGAAGAGAACTATATGCTTTTGGAAGTACCTCTAAGAAATTAAGACATCAATTGAGAAATAAAATCAATTAAGAAATACTGATAATTTGCCTTTTCATATTTGCATCACACTAGCAGCTCAAATTCGTTGAACAGATGCAATGAAGTCTTGCTTTTCTTCCTCCTGAGAAACTGAAGTTTCTGTTATTAGCAGAAGCATGACCTTACGTTTTGTGTTACTGAATTTCATCCCTTTTCTATTGATTCAGTCCGTAAGGTTGAGCAGTTCTTTCTCTATAATATTCTTATCCTTCTCAGTCTTGCCAGTACCATCCAACTTTGTCGTCAGAAAATTTCATCAGCATCTTGCCTTGCGCCAAAATAATTGATGAAAATGTTAAGCAAAAAGTGTCCTGAAACAGATGACAGAAAAGCTTCCCTTGAGCCTGTGCTTCCCTGTACAAATCATCTTGCTCTTTAGGTTTTCTAACATCTTATCAAATGCATACATGCTGAAACAAAAAAATGACTAGGTATTTTACAGAGCAATGTAACAATCCTTATTTATGTCCGTTGTCCCACTGGAGTCATTTGAGTAAAGCCTGCAGAATCCATTTTATAATCTCCATTCCTAGGTGAAAGAAATCTGCTTTCTCTTCAAAAGCAGCACACTCTGTTAGACCGAACAAATAGGTAATAGTTAAAATGAATGGGTATTTTAAGAAATGAAATACTTGTAAAGGAGTTGTAATGGCAGCTCGCTTTCCCATATATACCTTTTGTTTATGTATTTCTGTATGAAAGTTAATAACTGCTTTTTTTATTGGAATTTATGAAAATCTCTTGGCAAAACCCATGATGTGTCAGCCTACTGTGTGCTTAATCATGAAACTGCAGAGTTCTATTCCTTAATAGGAAAAGAGCGAGAAATATGATTATTACTAAGCATAGGCAGATAACCAGTGTTAACAGTATTTTCCCCAACAGCCAAGTGAAGCGATTCTGTAACAGGAGGTGGAACTAGGTAAACTTCACTTCCTCATGTGACAGTTGCTGTCCTCGTTGGCAGCCTCTCAGAAGAGCATCATAGAGGGTCACAATTCTACACCTAAAGTTAGAAATGGTGTAAGGCTGATAGTAACAAGGGCTAACATGCAGCTGCTAAGGTAGATTACTAAATCTTGCAACATGGCTGCCTTGAAACATGAGAATCAATTACTGAAAACCTTTCACGATGGTCAAAATGTGACATTAAATAATTGAGTATCACATCAAATCTCGTCTGCAATTAGTTATCTGGAAAAGTAATTATGCAACAAAATCAAGTAGCCTAAATTAGTGATGAGAAGCACTGTGGTTATTCAAAGACTGTAGGAGAGGGTTTTTTTTTTTTTTTTTTTTTTTTTTTTTTACTTTGTGACATGAAGTTTTAAGCACTGAACTAATTCTTTATTGAATTAAAAAAAAAATCTTGGTGAGTTGTAATTCTTGTCATTAGTCATATCTGCAATAGAAGATACATTGCACGTGAAGCAGGTGTTAATGACTAAGTTTGTTTTGTCTAAAGTAGAAATGATTAGCTGTGGAAGAGAATGTCTTTCAAGTAGTGCATTAAAAAGCAAATCTGTTTTGTTTAGGGGGGGAAAACAGCCGAAATTTCACTCTGTTGTCTCCTACACTAAGAATGTAAGTTTAATTGGAGAACAGATGAAATACTCTAAAGGTCAGATTCGTTCTTTTTAAAAAAGCTAAGATAAATGTAACAATATAGATGTTGCAAAAGGTTAGAAAAGCCAGTAAAATATAATTTACACTAATGGAAGTAGTTAGCTTGCATTAGTTAGCTCAACTATTCAAAATAAGAAGAATATAATGAATCAAACAATATGTGCCCACTGTAACAGCCAAGTCTAAACTCTTACATGAATATTGTTTAACAGCTTATAAATACAGAGAAACATTTATTTATGCAATCATGATAAACCTGATTATTTTTTAAATGGCTTCTGATAGTAACTGTTGTAATGTATATGCCAGAACTGATAGGAGAATTAATTCTAATTGGTAGATTTGTAGATAATTTGATCTGTATGTGTATAGTACTTCAAAATCTGAACTGCTAGAGTAGTTGGTTAGTCATGTTACTTAAGCTGGTCCCAAAATAGCACCTTCCTTTTTTGGTAGAGTTAGGTTTGCAGCTGTTGTCTCTATCTGTTGTCTCTGAAGAAAATTTTAACATTAAGAGTTGCTGACGTCAATTTTTTTCTTTTTTTTACAGCTGATGTGGGCTTTGCCCCTGACAGAAGTTATTTGGTTCTAGCTCTGAGTTTGGAAGAAGTTGGTATATAAATTTTCCCCTAACTTTCAATTGATGTGTTTAGCTTTAGTGGGAGTAATACTATCACTTAAACCATGTTGTCGTCTCAAGGAGTTTTGCTACATCCATATGGAGTGCCAATGATTCTGCCGGCAGCACCATACTTCGCTGGACTTGTTCAGGTAATGCAAGGCCGCTTCCAACAAGCAACTTAACTCTAGTGCACTTAGAGTAATAATTGGAATTTTTATGGTTGAGAAAGCAAACACTTTTAATACAGGCAAAAGCTCTCATGTAGTCACTGAGAAGACAGTAGGAAATCAAAAAGATGGATCACCCTAATCTGTGTATTGACATCTCTCATGGCTGAATAAATGGTGTAGTTGAGCTATATTTGCTTGTATTGATTTGTCTGCTGTTTAACATTCATGCCTTTGCTTCACGAGGTTGACCACAGGGCAGAGGATTTGCTATCCATTCTAGGTTTCTGAGGGAGTCAGCATTGCCATGGCAGGTTGTAAGACAAAGTAACTTACCATGATGTGTTTAGGTTAAGTGTTTTAGCACAGCAAATATGAAGTGTGTTAAATATGCATTAATTCATATGTTATGCGTCACAATGAATGAAAAAGTGTTTGTGTTTTTGTGTGTATAGAAATATATCACCTTCACAGAATATTCATGCACTTCATATGAATTCTTCTGAGCCCTGAAAGTGTAAGATCTTGCTTTAGGGCAAGAGTTCTGTATTTTAGAACTTACCTGGCAATCACTAGATTTAGTTGTTGTTCTTGTTGTGTTGTCTGGTTTTGATTTTATTTTACCAAAATGTGGTACTACTGAATTTTCTGCTGTTAGAGTTAGGATTTTGAATAGATCGTGTAGACACTAATTAAGCAAAAGTATTCTGTTGTTTACAGTATTGTAAGACATTAAGAAAGAATTCGACTAACACTTCCAACATTGACAAAAAGAAAAAAAAGTGTACCCTATAAATGACAGTAGTTAGATATTGTGCATTAACAGGGTCGAGAGACGTAGGTGTATCACAGCGTTTGTGTCATGCTAGTGATCAGTCAAACTAACTGAAGGAGAGGCAAATTTTCTTGATGTTCCTTACTACAACAATTGGCTGGTGTAGAGGGGCAATCACAGCATGCAACAGGTTTTTTCATATAGGTCCATTTAGTAATCAAAGGCTGTGAGCTGTGTTCTTCACTTTAGGCTTAATATCAGACATGTCTGTCTAAAACAGAAACATGGCGTTGTACAGTGGCCCTTAATTATCAGGTACTGAAAAACTGCGTCTTCTGGGACATGCAAGCTGATGCTATTTTTTTATGCAGTGAGACATCGTAGCACACTTGAACGCATCAAGCCTTCATATCCATTAGAATTTGGGGGTGAAGGTCGGACACTAGAGCTCAGTCAGACCCTGTGCCATCCTGTCCAATAAATAATTACAAGCAAATCGTGCCTTTCACTCTATGCTGATTGATGTTGAAATTGCTTTTGAAAGTTCTCATAAGTTCCTGTTATAGATTAAGTGCCGGTGTAGGAAAAATAACTGCACCCAACTGAAATGGGTGAATGTAATCAGGTTTAATGGACTCGAGAGCTTGTTGGGAATTAAATAACTATTGATTTGTTGGAAAGTTGCTGTCATTACAAAATGCCACTCTGGACACGTTATTCAAGCAGATAGATTAGAAGAAGAAAGAACCCTTTGAAAATTCGGGATGCCTTATTTCAATTGTTTTTCTTTTCTTTCCATAGAAAGATAGTATCCAGGCCTATGCTACTCCATTAGCATAGGTCTAAAATAGTCAAGCAGTAGGAATTGTTCTAGAAAAAAAGAAGTATGTTTGCAGGTGCAGATGAAAAATGTTCTTCATATGGATACTGCTCTAATCTCTCCTCTCCCTCTTCCTAATGTCATACCTGAAAATTGCATTTTGGAAACAAAACAAGTGTTTGAGGTACTGTCGTAGTGGGTGAAGGAGAACATTAAACAGTTTAACCACTTTTTCATCCAGGTTTTTATCTGCATTTGCAGTCTCTGCAGTCAGCTTATGATACGAGAATGCTTATTGTTTGTCTCTTAGAGTAAACCTAAGTAAAGTATCCAAAACAAATAATGCGAAGGATACTTGATAGGCGTATATATATCGTCTTCTAAGCAGTAACTACATAATGTTCAGAACTTTAATGGAAATTTTCCTCAAAAATATGCCTTGATAAGATGATTATGTAAATGTTTTTACTGGGTTGCAGGTTGGGAGCCACGGCCCTGAAGTATTTTTGAATATGAGGCTGTTTGACATTTTAGAGGTTTATAAAATTGCAACTTATTTATTTGCATTGGTTTCAACAGAAAGTAGATTTATTTCTGGTTAGGGATTCCCCATGGTTTCCAACTGGATTTTCACCAAGACTGCATATGAGAACAATGTAGAGTACCTCATGGAGATACTGGGGCACTGTTTTGTTTTTTTTCATGTTTCGTATTGCATGGTTGAGCAAGAGAGAGCTCAGATCTCTGTGGAGGACTGATAGTCTTCAGGGGTTCTGTGCCTTCATGCGCTGCATATTGTTTTACTTTACACTGTGTTATGTGCAGCCTTTTCCAGCCTCTCCTCCTAAATTCATCAGTAAACTCTATCCTACATCCTCTGCTGCTTTTGTCACACCCTCTTGTTACAGAGTACTGGAATGGGTGAGACTTAGGACAAACAAAAAAGGGCAGATACTGTGGATGCATCTCTGGAAACACTTTAGATGAACAGCCATGTGCATTTTCCCAATTGCATGTATTATTCTATTAAGAAGATTTGTATTCCTCTTACCAAGATGATAAATTTGAGTGAGATGGTGAAAAATGGAATGCATCTGTTCTTGGAGAGAGAGAGAATGTAGTTGTTCAGAGTTACAGATATGTCAATGTGTTTCAAATTTGGTTAAACAGACTTGCAAACTTAGTTTTAATTGCCAATAAATGAATATACCTTCAAAAAACCTTATTAGAATAATGGCGTTCTTATTGCCTATAATTTCTTAACACATTTTTTAATGACAAAAATAAAAAAAATCTTTTCTTCTCCCTTTTTCCTCCTGCATGGAGCTGTAGGAGGAAAAAAAAAATGACGTGAAAGTACAAATGATGCATAAATAGCATTATGCCTCATGTGGGTGGAGAGATGTCTTCTGACTTGGCACGAAAGATATACTGGTGGCTTCACAGGTTGTCACGGTGACCCTGCCACGAGGACCAAAGCAGGTGCCGCAGTCCAGCAACTGAAGATGCTGTGGACAGCAAGGCCTGCTTTGTGTCAAAACTATCGCACTGTTTCTCCTGGGAGGTGAGAGAAAAAAATGCCATAGAGGATTATGTGGCAGTCCAGTAAGAGGCTTCTTATCCTGCCCTTGGTTCATATCCCAGTTTTGTCATTTGATTCCCGGGGGGAACCCTTATGTCCAGATCAACGGTGAAGTTGGGGGGTGTCACGTGAGAACGCTCCATCTCCTTGGACTGACGTGTGGGACCATTGCCCTGCTGTCAGGAAGAGTGGCTGGGTGCTACTGTACAGTCTCACCTGTTCTCAGAACAAACATGTGGAACGAAGTTCTGTTTAGTATTAAAATTACAAAGTGCAGCACCAAAAAAACTGTTTGACATTTTGTAGAAGAGTAGTATGTTTTGTAGAATAAGAAGTTAAATGTCTCCGTATTAGCTTCATCTTTCATAGCTTTGAGTGTTTTAGGTATATGAAATCTTTGCAATTGCTCTGGGTACTTGAAATGTTAGGATTATGATAAAATATTTTAAAAAAACAGGTGCAATAGATGACACTTTAATGATGGATGCTAAATTATTATGTAGCTGGTTTAGGTGGCTCAATTTCTGTTTAGCAGAGAAAGAGGAGTTCATATGCAGCATTATAAAAATTATTAAAATTATTAAAATTGAGATTACTTAGACTTTTCAGTAAACTACTGGATAATTCTAACTAGAGATATAATTCTATTTAATACGAAGTGCACTACTTAAGTTTACAGATTAAAAAGATGGGCTTTTTCCTAAATAAGGTCAGTATTTTTTTGAAATATGCTTTTATTTTAGCATAGTGACCAGAAAAGCTCGGAGAGTTCTGAGTGTTTAAGCTTGTGTTCATTGTTAAAGACTTCAGCCAGCTAATGTAAAACCTCTTCTTCTGCTTTTATTTGCTTATTTATTTGTGTGGTGCTAAAGGGGGGTAGAAGAAAAGTAGGAAATGGATGGCTATTGATTTAACTATTTTAATAAATGGGGAATTACCATACAGTTAAGTACATAATTCTAATGCTTAAATTATTCTTAAGATATTTTTCTTATATCTGTGCATCTGATTTTCGATAACTGGTTAACTAGTGTGTTTGACAACTGGAAAAGTGGTAATCTGGAGACAGTTCCATTTTATTTTAGGGCTAAGTGAGAGAATTGCCTAGAATGTACTGTGAAAAGTAGTGGTGCAGACTTTTTCACAGCTCCATCTTTTACCCGTCTGTCAAATCCTTGGTTCACTTCTGTATTGGAAAGCACTAGCAGTGAATATGTTCAGAATACTTGTATGTACCGGTGTGTTAGGCTACCTGCAAAATCACACTTCCTTTCTGGCAGTCCAGTTTTGGAAAATGGAGTGGATATGTTGTGTTACCTTACATTAAAAAGGCTTTTGTAATTTAGTAGTTTTTATTTGAATAATACATTTGAAATAGAAATGAGGAGAGGTTTTAATTCTTCCCCTGTTGCCTGAAGTGGTGTATAGTTGTTTTTAGATTATGATCTCTTGGAAAGCAGTGCATAATTTCTGTTTACCTTGGCTGAATTGCCTATTTGAAATGCAGTAAGTAGATGATTTAGCTTAGATGCAGATTTGTTCTGGCTTGATTGTGGTGTTCTGTCTCTGCAGGTGATAAGGGTCTCCTGTTACTAGTACTGTACTCCCAGCGCTTCAAGTGGAGGACTACCATGTTTTACTACTGCAATCACTTTTCATCTGTGTGCGTATTTTGTTCTGGTTTTGAGGGAACATATCTAATATTTATTCTCTCAGTCTGAGTTGCAAAGTTCTTCTCCCTTGTGTGTCAGAAGTCCTTTTAATAGGAGGTGTAAGGAAGTGGTGATAGCAATGGATGTTGTCTGTGTGAAGTTTTATTACAAAGATTTTCAGTTATCAATGTTTAAACTTCTGGAATTACGACTTCAGGTTTTTTACCTTTTGATGCATGGATCAAGCAATGTAGTCAACATGCATCCTCTGTGAAACCTAGCATTTGCTCAAGAGGCTACAGGCAGCTCGAAAGTATTTGTTACTGCTATTGCAAGAGTTTATTTTCTTTTAACCTGCCTTTGTTTCTTGCTAAGAAGTGCAGATATCATAAAACACCTGGCGAGTGAACCTGCAGGGGGGAGAGGGAGGGCCAATGACACAGAATGTCTTTCCCATTCACCAAAAAGACTTTTTTAGTGAGAAGGATAGCCTATCTAAATAGCTTTAGTTTGACTAAGAAACAAGTGGTTATTCTCTCCTCCCATCTGCTTAACTTTGTCTCACTAACCTTTATTTCAGAAGTCAATGGGTAACATGATTTGAATGAGTCAGGCAATACTACATTACCTCATACTCTGTCAGCTTGGTCAATGTTGTGTTATCGTCAGGGCTGCTCTCTGAGCTCAGCAGAAAAGCAAAAGATTTCATCTGGTGCCAGACAGACACAGAATTTTTTCCTGTCCTACTTTTCCATGTAATACCAGTATTAGTGAATTTTAGCCATTATGGTATATAATGGTCGCTAGCTTGTGTGTTGGATACTACACATCAGTGGAATGTTTTAGTATGGCAAGAAACTGGGTAGATCTGGGCTTCCATGACTGTAGCTTCTGCAGTGCTTTTTAAGTGGAATAAATGAAAGGATATTTTGAGTTTCTATGAACAGAATAGTTTCTGTAGATAGAATAACTCTCATTAGGACAGGTTCTATTTATTTGTTCATCCCCTAAATAAGACAAAACATTGAAGATATGGATTCTCTGCAAAAGCAGATTATTTAAATTGGCTTCCCTAACTAGAAGCCAGCAAACTGATATGGCTGTTTCCAAGGATCTGGAATTTCAGCTGGTGTTTTTTTTTTTTTTTTCCTTCCCCTGACTCATGCATAATCATTTGTAATAAAAAATTCTGATGGCCAGATTATGCCAGGAGGATACAACTTTGAAGTTCTGTTGCTTTGATTAGAATAATACACGACAGATATCAAAATATGCTTGTTATATCTAAATATAGAATGATTATTTTTATGGAGTTGGCTTGAATATTTTACGTATTCACCCTCTGATAAGTTATCTTGTGTTACAGGAGCTAAAGTTAGAAAGCCAGTTAAAATGTATCTTTTGTTTTGTTTGGTCTGTTTGCTTGCTTGGTTTTTTCTAACTGAATTATGCATGTAACTGTTTTCTCAGACCTGGTTTCTAAGAAGGTGTTGTAAAAACAAATGTCTTTGAATAGACCAGGTTGTGGAAAAAAATATGGTAAGGGTATTATAATTTGACCTATAAATACTTTCAGCTGAAGTAATTGGGGATTGCATTTGAACTGCTCTTATTACCAGGTGAGACTGATGGAATCACACCTGGCTACATATTTACCAGCTAGATATCACAGCTGTCCTAAGTTTATGAGCATGAGAAGTGTTCACAGATAGTTTGAAAAATTAGGGCTTTTTTTTAGTGTAGTGACAGGTTATGAACACTGTAAATAATAAGAAGAATTTGATCCAGGTGCATTTTCTGTGTCAGAGTTACCACTTGTGTTTTATGAGATTCAGATTATGGTGGATTAGGGTAGGTTCTGATACCCTGGTTCCTTCTCTTTCTCTAATGGCCAGAGATACACGAGTTAGATGGCCTGGAGGATGACTTAATTCTCTTTAATTCTGATGGTTTTATTAAATCAATAAATAATATTAAATAATAAAGAATGTCTTTATTTTTTTGCGTCTACATATTGTTTTATTGCTGATCAAGCTGAGAAGAAAGTCAAAGTCTCTTGCCTGTATATTGAAGAGTCAGAATGGTTCACATTCATATTTAGTTTGATGCCTTTGAATTAAATAAAACAAATTGTGCATTTCAAGGGAATGCTATTCAGGCTTTATTGGAAAGTATCGTTAAGCAAAAGCAACTTATTTCTTATTAGGATAAAGTGAAAAAATACTCATAAAGCAGTGAACTGATCAGAATTAATTTTTTTTTAATTCTGAGAAATGAAAAATCTGCTGAAATGATCATCACCTCAGTGCTTTTTTTTATCTTGTAGAACTAGAAGTACGCTGTTGTTGTGTCTCTGTCCTTAGTCTGCTGTACTATTTCAAAAGCATGCAATGCTGTCCTGTATGCTAATTTGTAAAATTTAAAAGTAATAGAGGAGGAAATGGTAGGTTGTTTATATATTATTTTACTGTGTTAAATGTCTGACACCTTACTTTCTCTGTAACGTTTGAATATTTAGCAAATGCAGTAAAATGAATCTCCAGCCATCTTAGACATGTAAACTGCAAAACATCTGACCCAAATTAGACAGTGGCTGCCAAAATGTGCGTACATAGATTTGTCTGAAAGTTACCAGCAACTGTGCAGGTATGCATCAGCTATCTTCTTTTTTACTGACAGTGCTACTATATACAGGCATGTTTCAAACACTTGGAAAACAAATCATGTTGACGCTTGAGAGCAAGAAAAAGAAAAAAGGGAATTTCCAAACATTTTATTTGTCTGCCATCCTAGAGAAAAATCTTAGAATTATATTAAATCATAACCTGAACATAGGTGAGAATTCCAGAGTGATAAGAAGGGGTTAAACGCCATACACACTGTCAGGCTTTTTAAAAGCTGTAACCATGTAGTTGGTCAGAAGCAAGGAAGGTGACCTTTAGTTGAGAAATAAAAGGTGACTGGAGGTGAGGGAAAGCAGGTCTTCCTGCATCTGTGAATGATCTTGTAGAAGATAATACAGAATGAATCATTCATTCTTCCCCTACTAGCCTCAGTGGGATGCTGACTTTTAGTGAATTATTAAACCTGAGAAGTCCTCGCTTAGTCCCTGGAGATAACTTTTCTCTATAAGTGTGGCTCAGGTGATCAGGCCGAGTTGGATGCTGAACTGAGTGCTTGAGATGGGACTTGCTTCAGTTCTATGGAAGAAAGTTTGAAGGTGTATACCCCCCTATGCAAAATGTTTACTTATTCTCTTAAGTGTTAAGCATGTATATTATGTGTACAAGGTTTAATTTTATTTGGTTTTAGGAGAGTGGGTTTAACAGGCTGCCCTGGGAAGTGGTGGAGTCCACATTCCTGGAGGTGTTAAAAAAATGTGTGGATATGGCACTTTAGGACATGGTTTGGCAGGCATGGTGGTGGTGGGTTGACAGTTGGACTTGATGATCTTAAAGGTATTTTCCAACCTTAATGATTCCATGGTTAGTGCTTGAGCAGCTTTTTAGTGGTTTTTTTTTTCTTCTGTTTCTCTGATGTGTTAGATCTTGTCTGCAAAAAGAGATTAGACATAACTTTTCATTGTTTTAAGAAACACAGAAAAGCCTATTTTTAATGAAATAAGCTTGCATTTGGTAGTTGTTCTGAGAAAAATGATTTAAATAATTATTTTTTTTAAGACATTAACATTTGAGATTTAGCGAGCAAGTAAACCTCTACAACTATATTTCAGTGCCCTGGTAGAATGAAAGTATTTTAACTTCTGTTATTAAGAAACCCCCCCAAAACATAAATACTGTTTAGATCTGTCAAAAAACAGGATGGAAGAGGATGCTGTTTGTGTACAAAACAGAAAATACAAATTCTTAAGAAAGCCATGAGGATAGTTTAGCAGTCTCAACAAAGTTTTATTCTATAGAGCCTGAACCATACCCGAAAAGGTCTGCTGCTGGTTCCTTAATTAATATTTTGTCAAGCATTTGTAATAACTCATTAGTACTAAGTGGTTTTTAAGTTTGCGGTATCTGGAAACCGTCCTATATCGGAAAGCTGTCTATTCAGGTGCAAGCTACAGAGCATGGTTTCACTGTTTGATCTCCATTCCAATGAACATTGCTTTCAGAAGTGCACCAATCTTTTCTGCCTTATCCTGAGATAGAACAAGGAGACTGAGCAATCTAGCGTGTTCTGTTGTGACAAGTCATGCAAGAGTCTGTTCTGAGATAAAGGTGGAAAACAGAGAACAACCTTTCCTTTCACGAAGGGAAATTAAGTGTAATTGGAGTACCTCCCCCCCCCCCTTTCTGGACCACAGGAGTAAATTACACTTTTGATTATTAGTTTTTTTTAAAATCTTCTGTCTAGGTATGAAGCTGTACCCTTTTTTTTATTTTTTTGGTCTTGTCAGCCTTAGAGTGTCTAGAACCAGAATAAAGCAAACTTGAAATCTTGAAAATATCTTAACCTGCCTGTGACCAACTCATAAAATTATAAATATAGCTTCCGTGTTCTCTTTTTCTTCTCTTTCCATTTAAGACAGAAGTATCCATCTTGCTTTTTACTACCTAGATACAATGAGGAGGATCTAGCAGTTATCACTGGTTGGATCCAGTGACAGACGAGGATATAAAGCTAACTGGAACATAGCAGCTAGGGTTAGACCCAGTTCTCCTTAAAAAACCAGATAGTCTTTGGCAGACTGTTCTTCATTCTCGGTTTTCCCCTATCAGATCAGTTCTTAGGTTTCCCATTCATTTTCTAAAAAGTCTGTGGTTGCAGAAATAGCTCTGTGTAGTTCCATGTTTGTTTATTTTATATTTAAGATTCTGAACGGGTAAAGTATTGTGTGTAAGGATTTACTTCTAAAGGTTACCCAAAATTGCTGACGATTGAAAGGAATTTTTCAAAACTACCCATTCTGTAAGAAAAGAAATAGATGGATTGGTTTCATCATAGCATTGGTCAATGTGTACTGGGAAACTGTCTTTGCTGGCTCCTGTGGTGACTTATTTTGTAGACAGAAGTTGTTCAAACACACTCAAGCCTTTTGAACACTTTTGTTACAGGAAATGGAATAAATCCATTGCAGGATTCACAGAGTACTGGTTTTGAATGAGATACTGTGCTGGATTGACTGAAGTGAGTAGATAGTCTTTTTACTGCAGAAATTAATGCGTGGATTTTTATGCCTTCCTCCATGAAGGAACAGTTCAAATCAGGCATAGGGAAACGTAACAGATGTTCATACACATTTCATGTCTGAAAATGCCTTCCACTGGCCGGGACGATTGTTAGGCACAATTAAGCCCGGTATAGACATCCTGTACTGTAAGCCAAGTCTGCTGAATATGTTCCCAACAGGGAAGCACAGATTTGGAAAGAAGGCGGTTTATATGAACTTTCATCTGCAGTAGATTTTTGAGAGTCACTGTGTGAAAAACATAAGGAGACCTGACTGACAGCTCTCAGTCTATGCCCCAATGCGCTGTGCTCTAAAGTATATCTTTAAGAGAAACTTTCAATCCGTGAGAAAATTTCATATGCGTTTCAGGGATGCTAACACTTTAAATCTGATTTCTGAGAGCACCATTCGGTATTATGTTGCCAACTGACTTAAAAAGCTTGCGATATTACGCCTTGTAATGTTCCACATTCACTTTAATTGTCAGTGTAATTAGCTTTATGATGGCAACTCTTCATGATGACTACAGGGATATATTTTCCTCTTTTTGACATATTATGTCTGAAATTTGAGTTACTTTTTGATTTCAGAGGCATACTGGTAGTGAAGGGAGGGGAGGGCACTGTAGGCCTGCAGACTTTTAAAATCATGTAGGCCATGTTTATGCAGGAAGTGGGATTTGTCATTTCCAATGATATGATAGCATCTACTGTTGAAAAAGATGCTGCGTACCAAATACTCTTATATTTTGTGATAGGTGTTGTAAGTGAACACAGTATAGTTGGTCGCTCTGGAAAAGTGTGCCTTCCTGGTATCTCAAAAAATTGCAGTGATTGACAATTTTCGTTTTATCAGAATATCATACAGACACTATGAAAGTGTGTTGACCTAAAACTGTCAGTGGGTATTTTGTATCAGTCGTCTTTCATATTTTTTCTGTTCTTTGAGGGAGGATGACAAAAATGCAAGACAGACATTGCTTTTCTATTGTGTAATGCCTGTCTTTTAATAACGTGTGCCAGGTCTGTAAAAAGAATCTGGAAGTTGCTGGGCAGTCAGTAAGTCTTTCCGCTGAAATATGCAAGAGAACTCCAAAACTTGTCTGCTCTTCTAGTCTGATTTTTCTGTAATAAGACACGAATCTGCAAATACTGATTCGCTGTTTTGCAGTGGCCTTCGTTCTCCATGTAATGTCTCTGTTAATTTCCTCTTCAGATGGGTGTAACTGGGTTTAGTATCTAATGTTGTCTTTACTCATGGCAGAAATGGGGACAAAGTTGGCCTGTAGTCTCATGTGCAGATGATGATATACAGTTACCTTTATAGAATCACCGAATAGTTTGGGTTGGAAGGGATCTTTAAAGGCCATCTAGTCCAACCCCTCTGCAACGAGCAGGGCCATTTTCAACCAGATCAAGTTGCTTAGAGCCTGGTCCAACCTGACCTTGAATGTTTCCAAGAACGGAGCATCTAACACCTCTCTGGACAACCTGTGCCAGTGTTTCACTACCCTTATTGTAAAATATTTCTTCGTTATATCTGGTCTGAATCTTCCCTCTTTCAGCTTGAAGCCGTTACCACTTGTCCTATTGCTACATGCCCTTGTAAAAAGTCCCTCTCTGTCTTTCTTGTAGGCCCCTTCAGGTACTGGAAGGCCACTATAAGGTCTCCCCAGAGCCTTCAGTCCTCCAGGCTGGTCAGCCCCAACTGTCTGAGCCTTTCCTTGTAGGAGAGGTGTTCCAGCCCTTGCATCATTGCTGGGGCTTCCTCTCGGCCTGCTCCAACAGGTCCAGGTATGTCCTGTGCTGAGGGCCCCAGAGCTGGACACAGGACTCCCAAGGGGGTCTCACTAGAGCAGAGCAGAGGGGCAGAATCCCCTTCTGAACAGCCTGTAACCATCAATAGCTGCACTCCAGTCATGAGATTTGTCCCAACAAGTTTCAGTAACGCAGCTAGGTAATAGCTTTCTAGCAGCATGGTAGCTTCCAGCTCCTCCTGTTTGTTGCCCTTGCTGTGTGCGTTGGTGTAGAGGCACTTCATCTGGGCTGTCAGCTGGGTCACCTTAGAGGAACACCCCATAATTCCTTTGAGGTGTTTCCCTGTCGGCTCCTATTACCTCAGGAGCCCCTGGCTCATCTTTGTAAGACTTCAAGTGTGCTGCAGTCTAGCCAGTGTGTCTCAGAGCAATAGGCTGAGGGCCCTCACTGGCACCTTGTCCCTCTAGCCTTGGTGTGTCATCCCACAGCTGGTCACTGGCAAGCCTGATACTATGCACACACACACACACACACCCCCTTCAGGTCTAGTTTAAAGCTCTGTCAGTGGACCCTGCTAGCTTGTGAGCAAAGACCCTCTTCTCCCTTTGAGAAAGGTGAATCCCATCTGGCGCCAGCAAGCCTGGTGCTGTGTATGCCACACCATGATCAAAATACGCAAAACTGTCGCAGTGACACCAGCCATGGAGCCATGTGTTAGTAGACCAGGCCCATCTGTTTCTTCCAGTGTCACTGCCCACAGCTGGAAGGAGAGAGGAAAAAATAACCTGTGTTCTGAATTCCATTACCAGCAGTCCCCAGGAGCTGAAGTCTCTTTTGATTGCCCTTGGAGTACATGCTGCGGCTTCATTGCCACCCACGTGGAAGAGCAGTAATAGGTAATAGTCCAAGGGGCGTACCAGGCTAGGAAGTTTCATAGTGATGTTCTCAACCCAGGCCCCAGGGAGACAGCAAACTTCCCTAAGATGAGGGTCTGTCCAAGATATTGGGCCCTTTGTTCCCTTCTGGTTTTCTGAAAAGTATGCTTTGTTCCTATGCAAGAGAACGTCTGAAGTATCTTTTTGTTAGTACTCTGGAACTGGTGGACTTCTGAGGAGGACCTAGCCGGCGTGGTGCCATTACATATGCCTAAAAAGAATTCTGTGCATGTTAACTCATGTGGTGGCTACACATTGAATTTATTTCTAGTACTTGTCCACAAGAAGCACTGTCTTGCTTAAGTGGCTGTGAAGTGTACTTTTTATGTGCTGTTCTGTGGTCATCTTGAGGTCAGTATACTCCTGGTGGAGAGTTTCTGGCTGCAAATTTATCTTTTGCATTATTATTTATTGATTCTTACAGAATTGCACAAAAGAATTTTTTAGTAAAAGCCTTCCTCTAGCAAAATAACAGCAAAATGCTGAGAAAGCTATTTTTATTCTCTTTGTTCCAGTAAGAAATGAGAGATCAAGAAGGGAAGATGTAGTCCAGTGATTCTTTGGTGAATCTTACTTAGCATGGGAGACATTATTTGAAAAGATTAATAAATGTGCAGTGTTGTGCTTGTGGATAGATGGGATGACATTTTCTGGTTTACATTTTCAATTTGTTTGTTGGATTCATTGCAGAGAGAATTATCCGCTGAGTTCCGAAGTCAAGATCAAGTACCTGAAATACTTAAAAGTAGTTCTGGGACAGAGCCAGACTACATAATTATCTAAGTCCATATTTCATAGGGTGTTTTTGTTTGGTTGTTTTTTTGTTTCTGAGCACTTCTTTTCTGACACAGCAAATAATCTGCCCAGGGTGTAATTTTCTTGATACTATTCTAATAAGACTGTTATTGTATTATTACATTTTTACCCTGTGTTTCTCGCTTTCTGTATTCTATATGCCTCTGTTATTTCTCTAACCTTGTTGCTTTAGTGATGTTTTCTTTTTTTGTGTAACTTGGAATAGTTCTCTATTACTGGAGTAACATAACCTTTCTTGCATTTTATTAATTAAAATTCTCTTCTGAGCACCACTCTACAGTTCCATTGCAAAAAAAAGTATGATACGGCATCCACAGCATAAAAATAGGTTGTGAGTTAGGAATCGGACACCTTCAGAAAAAAATCCAAGACATATTTTTAGGGAACACTGTATGCTAAGAAGCATTTAAAGAATATCTTGAGAATGATGCCAGTTAGCTCAGGAGGTGATTCTCAAATGTACTGTCTAAAATGCCGTCCGTTTTACTACTAGCTCCCTAACCTTAATGACTGAAATGAAAGAGTTAATTTGTCGGTGGATATACTGTATAGTGATACTACTGCATTGTTAATATTTGTTATATTTACCACGTTGTTTTTCTGTATGTATGCATAACTGCTTAAGCAGTGTTTTTCCTTGGAGGGAAGGAGAAAAGTTATAAATTCAAGTAAAACTTACTTACTGTTTTTGAGGGAGTTTGTTAAATAGCAGTTGTGATTCAAGAAAAAGATGAAGGAGTGTTGTTATCCTCCATGCCTTTTTGGGAAGAAACAGTGTATGTACCTTGTGATTTTGTTTAATAGTTAGCTTTTGTTCTCTAACAGGTGAGGAGACTGTGAATATAGATTACCTACTGCAGAAACAGAAAAATCAAATGGAATGTGTAATGGTTCTTTTTCTCTCTCTGTTTTGGGACATAACTTTTTTGTTAAAAATTGATTCCATACTCTGACTAAAACTATTTCTCTAATGTAACGAAACCTATTTTTTTTATTTCTAGTCTTTTTTTTTTCTCTTCAGAATCAGAAAGTGAATGTATACATTTATGTAAGAAAGGTTTCTTGCTGTGATGAGGGATTTCTGTTCACAGATTTAAAGATGTTCAAGCCAAAAAGGATCATGATGGTAATTCAGCCTGTCCTCTTGAATATACGTGCAACAGAATTCCTTTTGGAGACTGGCTTAAAGCAGACCTTTTGGAAGATATTTAATCTTGTTTTAAACATCCAAGTAATTTTGATTCCATCAGTTACACTGATACCCTTCTGAACTGTTTGGATGTTTAATTACCCTTGCAGATAGGATATTGTGAGGCTCTGCTTCTCTTTATTTCCACTTCTAGCCACTGGTTCCTGCTGGGTTTTTTGTCTCAGAGATTGAAAACGCAAAATACCCACAAACAAATGAGGAAGCTCTTGAAGTGTACCACCTCCTAGAAGAGATGTGTATCACAGACATGGAGAAAAATAGGGATGGAAGGCACCTTGTGGGATCGTGTAATCTACTTCTCTGCCCGAAGGCAAGATCACCTTTGTCTGTGTCATTCCTGACAGATGTTTGTCGAGCCTGTCCTTAAGATCTTGAACAACAGGGACTCTCTAAACTCTCCAGGCATTTTACACTTGCACTAGAGGTATTTTTTTTCCACCGATGTCTAAGTTGAAATCTTTCATTTTGTAATTTAACCTCACACTGTTCTTTTATGCAGAGTGGGCATAGAAAATGCATTATTTCTATCCTTTTCATAGTGAGCCATTATCTGCTTAAAGACAGTGATGTCAATCTCAGCCTTCTCTTCTTGTGATAGTGCAATCCTCATTCTTTCAGCTTTTCCTTCTAGAGTTTTCTTTAGACTCCTACAGTTGTGAGACATTTGGATAAGATTTTCAGATCCACCGAATTATTTAGGTATCTAATTTCTCTTTTTGAGAAGAACAGATCATATAAGAAGCATAACTTTCCTTCAGATACCTGCAATCCTACTCCCAGAGAGTAGGAGATAATAAAATTTTGCTACTAGATATAGATGTACAGTGAGGAGGAGAGGTGAGAGTTAACACTAAGTCATGAGACACAGCACTGTGAAGGATGAGTTTATTTTGCAGTTATTAAAAATTTCATTTCAGGATAATCCCTCTTGAGATTTAACACGTTAGAGCTTCCTAGAGCAGCAGTAAACAAGACACAGTACAGTAGGTTCAAACGATTCATAAATGTTTGGGTTTTTTTAAACATCCCATTTATTGAGTCTATTTCTGATACAGCGCTGGAAGAAACAGCAATCATGTTGCCTATGTGTTTGCAAAGAGTGACATTTGTAAAGTAATCTATTTAAATAATCAGCACTCTGAAGCCTTGTCTGCAGTTTTTGGCTGTCAAATTTTGTGAAGTAGGAGGAAAAACGTTCAAAACGCAGGCTAGCTTTTTACGGATTTTTCGCATATCCCTTCTTCAGCAGCTCAACTGAGGCTTAATTCTGAGGTGCTGCTGTGGATGTGGCAGTATTGGTTTCTGTGCCTGGCTTTGGCAGAGCATGTAGTCTGTGCCTCTGTCCAAAGAACAGGAGCACCACATCTTTCTCTCTGGATCTATTTATTTACATTAGTGTCACAATGCCCCAGTCCCCATTACTATAGAAACGTGTGAAGAAACCTCATTTTACTGAATGGCATTTATATTAACATAGGACATATTTAACTACTGAAGTGTGCAGGAGTGGCTTTTTGTGCTAGTACGACATGAGATCACTTTCTATTACACCTACTGTTTGAGTGAACATCGTTATGAAAATTGCAGGAGAAAAGACACAAACTAGATACAATAAAAGCATGGTGTTCTCTTAAGCAAAAGTGAAACCTCAACACAGTGAGGACTGGCAAAGATACACATTATTAGTAGGGATAACCAATGACATTAATGGCAAAACAGTAAGCAAAATGCGCATTGTGTTACCTGCACGTAATTTTCCCTTGATAATTATCACTGTATTTTAGAGAATTACTATCTTCACTGTATGATTTTTCCTTTTTTCAAAGTTTGTAGAGATAGGTGAGACAACACGGTGTATGAATATGCATACTCTTCAGGTCTTTTAAAGCCACAATGCTGTAAAGTCACATGTTTCAACTTATAATTAATCCATATTTCATTTGATAGCCTCTAGTAAAAGCAGGCACTTTGGCATGTGTTTAGGAGCGTTCCTGTTCAAGAAGGCACTGAAATTACAGTAAAGGACACAGAATCACAGAATGGTAGGGGTTGGAAGGGACCTCTGTGGGTCATCTAATCCAACTCCCTGCCGAAGCAGGATCACCTACAGCAGGCTGCACAGGACCTTGTCCGGGTGGGTCTGGAATATCTCCAGACAAGGAGACTCCACAGCCTCCCTGGGCAGCCTGGGCCAGTGCTCTGTCACCCTCAGAGGGAAGAAGTTCTTCCTCATGTTCAGACAGAACTTCCTGTGCCTCAGTTTGTGCCCATTGCCCCTTGTCCTGTCACTGGGCACCACTGAAAAGAGCTTGGCCCCATCCTCCTGACACCCACCCTTCAGATATTTATAAGCATTTCTAAGGTCCCCTCTCAGCCTTCTCTTCTTTAGGCTGAACAAGCCCAGCTCCCTCAGCCTCTTCTCGTAGGAGAGATGCTCCAGTCCCCTCATGCTCATAGCCCTCCGCTGGACTCTCTCCAGTAGCTGATCATCTTTCTTGAACTGGGGAGCCCAGCACTGGACACAGTACTCCAGATGGGGCCTCACTAGGGCAGAGTAGAGGGGGAGGAGAACCTCCCTCAACCTGCTGGCCACACTCTTCTTGATGCACCCCAGGATTCCATTGGCTTTCTTGGCAGCCAGGGCACACTGCTGGCTCATGGTTAACCTGTCGTCCACCAGGACACCCAGGTCCCTCTCCGCAGAGCTGCTCTCCAGCAGGTCCGCCCCAAGCCTGTACTGGTGCATTGGGTTGCTCCCCCCCAGGACATGCTGAAGAGCTTTCCTGAGTTAGGATCCTAGTACTTAGTAAATACAATCACATTTTCTCAAGTTTTTGCCGAGTGTAAATATTGATGATGAGATCTGAAACTCTGAAACATGGATCAAGAATAGCCTGTGATCAGGAAAAGGCAGATAAATGGTCATGGAAAAGCAGAGAGATTAAGAAACACAGAAGTAAAGCAAAATAAATCAACCTTAGCAAAGTGGGATTTATTTGCCAGTTTTTATTTGTATCACTTCATACAAAGTGACTCTTAAAACCTGTAGATGTGCCACATTTCTGCTTTAAAGAATCATCTTGCCCTGACTTGCTTTTTTTCCTTAGTTATTCACGTGAGTGTTAATGTGTTGAGGTGTGCACAGCAGAAATAAACCCAGTTAGAAAATCAGGGCTTAGTGAGTGAGGGAGGTGTGGTGGAACCTTGCAGCGCTTCTTGAGGGCCTCCAGATGACCATTGCCAAGTCTCGTTCTTGTAGAATTTAATATGTATCTCAGAGAAGAATCAGAGCTTTCTCCCCTCTTGCTGACCAGCACTGACGAGAGCTTGTAAAAGGTCAAAGTGTGATAAGAAATACATAAAGATGAAAGAGTGCCTTTATGACTCACTCTCAGACACAAAATACAGATAATAGAGCATCTTTTAAAGAAATCTTTATAGAGTTTATATATAATTTTCCATTTATATCATGGAAGAACAGAGGGGAATATAATAAGGTTATGATTTGTTCTGCTTAAGCTTCATAATGATAAACAAGATGGCAGTAAATTAAAGCTATTATATTATCAGTATAATTTTTCTTCAGATTCTTTTTTCACTGTGATTTACCATTCTCCCCTCTCCTCTGGTTTATGCATCAATGGCTGCATAAATAAGATCTGATCCTTGTAATGTGGACAAAATCACAAGTGTAAGGCTGGAAACTCCTTTCAGTCTGCTTAATAATGTTTTATACTTTGTCTCGTGTATATATAAGGATACCTGCCTATTTGATTATAGGAGAAAGATTTCTGTCTGGAGCATATGAGGGGAGATTGTTTCTCCTGTAGATTTTGGTGGATCATGTATTTTTATTTCATGAAACTTGTCACAGCTGATTTCACCCTTTCAGGGACAGGTTTTTTAGGTAGTTTTAGGTGCATATTTTTGCATATATTATAAAATAAAGGACCATAATAGTGGTGTTCTTTGGGAGACTTGTACAGAGGACTTGCATATAGCTTTAAATTCTGTGAACTTGCTGGAATGCAGCACTGTTTAAGGTTTTATCTGGATTATGAGTTATTGTGTATGAACATTTCAGTGAAATGTAAAGATCACCATGAATCAGAAACCCAGGTGAAATGCTTGTAAAGATGATAAATACTTGATACTTGAAGATTGTATTGAAATTACTTAATAAGGTAGAGTTTACAATGTTTTTAAAATTAGCAAAGATTTGGTACATGCTTAAAAGCTACCAGTTCTCTCTGTTTCAGTTGGTGTAGGTATAATCACTAGCTGTGTGTTTTATTGCCAGGGTGTGCTTAAATCATGCTCGGCGCTCAGTGAAGCTTTGCTGAAGAGTGTCAGTCAATAGTTGCAAAGCTGTCAAGCACTTTCCCCTAAGTTGAATTTACACAGGCACCTCAAGAAGAAATTAATGAAGTCTTGTTTCACTGCACATGTGGTGCTGTTTTTAATAAACTTTTAGTGATTTAAAGTACTTTCTGTGTACTTGCCTTTTTGTTGATTACAAAATGGATAAAAGCTTCGCCAGCATTAGCAGAATGAGGGGAAATGCAGTTTACTTTTTTTTTTGTGGCAAATACTCACTTTAGGTTGGCGATATGTGAATTTACTCACTTATTTTTTTATACCAGTGATAGATTATTCTCACTTCTACTTAAATTTGACAAGCTGCGCAATGCTAAACCCTGCTAAAATGGTGCGAAGACCCAATTACAGAAACTACAAAGGCATGCAAGAGTAAGCAAAGAAAAAACATATAAAAGGATTAAAGATCAAAAATAGAATGGTTCCAGTGAAACTACGTTAGGAGGCATCAGGCAGGAAAACATGAAAGAATTAGAGTATGAAGAACAAAGCTTTATAAGGCTGCTGAAAACTGACAAATGCATTTTAAAAATTATTTCTGTTAACTCTCTTAATTAGAATGAAAATAATTTATTGAAAAAGCACGTGTTTTTCAATGTTGTAATGAACTAAACACTTTAATTGTATTCTTAATACATTTTGTTTATGGAGTTGGAGTTTCGTCTCGGAGTAGTGGTAGCTGGCTTTAACCAAGGATTTAAGAAGTAAATTGTGTCTTTAATTTTAAATAAAATGCTATCAGAGATTTATGAAGAATGGCAGGGTGCATTTACCCTAAGACATGCTTACCCATGTTAAAGATGCTAACCCTTTTATTCCTTCTGTGGCTTTAAACACTACCTTTCCAGATAATCTTTATTTCCCTATCCAGTAGACATGGTGTTGCACTGCACCTAGAGCGCTGACACATTTGTCCTGGTGCAATCAGGAATGAAAATGGCGTTTGACCCTTCCTTTTCTTCATGCAAATGATTATTGCATACAACTGATTTTCTTTGCACAGGGAACTGGGAGAATGGAATAAATGAAAAATAACCCTTCCAGTAACAAGACTTAATTACTTGTGATACCCCACGTTCCCCGGAAGAACCAGACGAAGAACAGACTTCTACGGTGTTGCTAAAGGGATTTCTGTATTTCCCACATACAGGATTTCTGCTGAAGGTGAGAGAACCAGTTTAGATAGTAATGCGGGTCCCAATCACAGTAGCTCCTGAATATGTTTTAACATTTAACTGACAATTGTAGAAGGGCTTTCTTTAGGTAGAAGTCTTTGAAATACTCCAGAACCTTGGTATAAATCAATACTTTCTGTGTATTTTTGGTCAGCATGGGACCACATTCCTGTAGCAGTTCATCTGAACCTATTATTCAGGTTTCCCTTTCCATCTCCTGGACCTACTGAGGGTATCAGTTTGGGAATGGATGAGAAGTGCTGTCATTTTTCTAAATTTTTTGTAGAAGCATGGACTATGCGTAGACAATCACTGGCTCTTCTCTGGGGTTGTTCTCCACGTAGCTGTTGCAGTATGGTTGAAGCCTGGGAGGGATACAGAGCAAGACAGATGGTTTCCCACAGACTTCCCCTCTAGCTCTTTCATCTTTCATCTAACTATTAATTCATCTGTTTGGATGGATACATTCACGCATGGAACCAAGATGAATAATAATGAGATTTTTAATAACTCCCTACATTTGCATTCCTTGTAACTCTTTACATGGTTCTAGCTGATTAAAATGAATCATTTACATAATTAACATATGGTTATAGTGTTGGCTTTAATATGCTGATTATCTCAGTACTTTTGTCTAGAGTCAATTGGATTCAAACTGTAACAATTGTTTGAAGTGAAAATAGTTTATTCCTGTGAGGGTTGGTGAATATTTGCCATGGGGCCTGATTTGAAATAGCACAACTGTCCAAGAAATTCTTTAACGTAAAACATGCATTAAAAAAGAAAAGAAAAAGTCTATTACCTCTGCTGTGTTTAGGTCAGGCTTTACAAATAGCTTTCTACTGTTAGGGAGACTTCTGCTATTAGTTCCTTATTGAGATACAAATAAAGTACTAGGCATAGTATTAAGACTGAATCAAGACAACCAATACAGGTCTAATTGTTTCTTGATTTTTAAAGACTTTTTCGTTTCTTTTCTTTAAATCAGGTTTAGAAATAATAACAACTTTTTCTAAAATTAGGTTAAGGTAGAGTTATGAATTTTTTTTATTACACAAAATGTGTTTCAATATTTTTATATTCCCTAGATAACCCTACTCTTAAGATTAAAAGAGGAGTAGTTTTTGTGTTTGTTATTTTGCTTGTTTCCCTCTGGCATGTATGTGTAGCAAGTAACACTGAAGCAATTGTATTTTAAGAAATGGTAGAATATTTCTTCCAGTTTTGCTATCGCTCTTGATGTGCTTAGCTTCCTAATGCAGAGGCTGCCTGAAAACAGGAGAGAGAAGAATTGTCAGGTTTTGTGGTTAGGTAACTAACACTTGTGTCAATGAATGCTTTTTGAATGTTCATGAATATTTGAAGCAAATATGTGTTAATTGCACTACTGTTGTCCACAATTAGTCTGTAGTAGACATGATTAATTGTAAAGAGCCCTGACATTTATGCATAAAAGGCTTGAGGTCAAACAGAAATGGAGAAAAATGGTTGCTGCAGCATTGGCAGATGGAATACTAATGCATTTTGACTCATACTGAGAATAATGATATTTCTACATCAATAGTAAATAATTGTTTTAGAATTGTGGAATATTCTTTTCTGCTTTGCTTTTCTGTCTCTGTTTAACTTTCTTCCCTCCTACCCCAGGATACCACAGTCACTAGTTATTTTTACAGCGTAGTCTTTAATTGGCTTGAATGCTTCTTTGTCAAATACTTTACTGGAAACCCACACCAAATTGCTAGCTGGGAAAGGCCTATATCGATTTGCTTCTCTGAGGAAAAGCGTAATGGAAGAATGTTCTGATGATAATTATGCATGCATTTTGAAGGAAGCCTCTGGGATCTGTGTTGGTATATATCCTATCAATAAATGAACTTCCCATGTTCCTAGGACGCCGGCTTTAATAACATTTTAGCATGCTTGTGACGTTGAGTAGTAAATAATTCAGCAGACAGACTCTCAGTGTTTTAATTTCTATCTTAATAACGAACAGACCATGTTCATAGCGTCATCACCAGTGTGTGTGATCTATAGCTATTTGGGTCCTTTTCCACCACAACAAACACCACGTAACACTTAGACCAGTACGCTACACTGCTCCCAGTGGATGGAACTGTAGGGCTGCAGCATTCTTTACGGGTTGCTGGTCCCAAGCCCTAGAAGTTTTTAAAAATCGAGAGACCCTGGTGGATCCTCCTTTTAAGAAAGCTGGCGGTATGGTTGATTCAGTGAACACAGCATCACATAAACCGAAGACTGCCTGCGTACACGAGGTGTACAACAGTCTAAGTGTATGTGCACCTGGAGCAGAGGGAGGCTTCTTCCAGCTCTTCAGTGTTTCGGAGTTTACTGATAAGCTCCCTTTGTTAAAATTTACATTAATCTATCTAATTATTTGTAAGTTATTGATGGACTCAGTAATCTGGTGAAATTCTGCTGGTTTAGATCCTGAGTGAATGTAGTCCTTAGTATAAAGGCTGAACAGAAAAGACTTTCCGGTAAATTATCACTATTTAAAAAAAAAAAAAAAAGCATGACTCACTTAAGCAAGCAGAATTCCCTGCCTTCATTTCTTGCATTTTAATAATTTTCAGGTTGTCATGCTTTTACTGATGTAGCATCCGTGGAAGATAGGCTAAACCTTTCCAGTACCCTTCATAAGTTTTTATTTGCTTGTGAAACTTTGCTGCAAGATACAGAATTTCATACTACTTAATAGTTCCCATTTGAAATGCAAGGAAATTATATTTTCTGTTTTAAATGGGTTATAGTGGTTTCACTTAAAGTTTATTTTGCTATTTTTAGTTCTCTGCAATGGAACAAGTTTTTATTTATTTACAGTTTTTGCCGCGTGGCCATTTGCAATTGCTTCTCAACACATCTTCAAAAGTTAGAGGAAATAAAATGGTAGCCTGGAAATACGTGATGATACTCGATGAATATTTTTAGCACATGAGTTTAGAATTAACTAACAGTACTCCTAAAAATGCTAATCTTACATAACAGTTTTTGAAACTTTGGTCCAGATGACAGTGTTAAGTGTTCCATGGAATCACGTAGACTTTCTAATAATTTTGGTTAAAAATGGCATGGTGATTGTTCCTGGTGGCCTCTGAGGAATGTTGAGGGTTGATAATGGTCTTTGCTAAATGGTCTGGAACACAGTGTTCTGTGGAAATCCCGCAATGGGTAATATTTCTTATGTAGTAGCTCAGCCTGCTGAATTTTTACTGTAACATACTTGCATCAGACCAAAACCAGGTAGCAAATGTTTACACACAATAGGGCCTTACATGATTCTCGCGTAATTGCATGCATAAATTTTTTAACAAACCAAAAATCTTTTTTTCATCGTAAAAAGGCATCCTGTTACCGGTTTTACTGTTTTAAAATCTACAAAAACTACCTAAATGAGAGAAATCAGTTGTACGTAACCCAAAGGACACTGTTATCTAGAAAGATTAAGTGAAATACTGTGTTCTCTCACTGAGTACTTTTTGAATTGCTCGGTGCCATTTGGTTACGTGGCCTCATTTTCAGGTGTGGCGTTCTTTTGAAGTAGAATATATGGTACTAATCTCCAACTTTCCTGTAATAAATGGTGGACTGTGGACAGGAGATGACCAAAAGAGAGTGCCTGGGCAAACCTTAATCTTTAATAAGGTGCAAAACTAGTCTATAACTGTCAAGGAATGACAGAAGAGCAGTGCTTTCAGCTTGCCTGCTCAGAATAGAAAATGGGGTCCTCTGAAGGGCAAGAAAGGCTACTTTATTCTTTATTGGGCTTGAGGCTATTATTGTGCCTGTGTTATTTAGTTATTTGACATTTGTGAGTTGCTGGGGTAAAAGGAAGTCCAGTTATTAATGTGAAAACAAAATTTAAAATGGATTTTTATGCTGAATTTGCATTGAAACCTCTTAATCTTACACTTGGATACAAAGCCTTATCTGGTGCTAAATGGATGCGGTTTATAATTTAGAAGTATACGGCATTTTTATATTAAAACAAAAAGCAGCTATTGGAGATAAAGAGGAAAAACAAGCAGTCATTCAATATTTTTCCAACTTCAGCTGGATGAAAAAACAGTGCAGAAGTTCAGTGTTTTAATTCTCTGAACTAGCAATTGCCTTGTAGAGTTCTTGATAATAGCTTTTTCTGTGCAGTCTAAAGTGTTTTCCCGAGCTTCAGCTAGAAATGTGACTCTTTTCTGTACCTGTATTGCCAGCTGAGCTTGTGTGCCACCAGTTGTTGGCCTGGGAGTGTGCAAGGGGCTTGTGAGTAATGCTTTGATCAGACTTGTGATGGATGCAGCTTCTGCTGCCTAAGTTACGTGATGTGTCTACCTTCCATGCTTCAAAGCTTCTTGGCCCGTGAAGCAATGCGTGCTGCCATCTTTTTGCAGCAATTTTGAACAAAATATAGCATTTCCAAACTTGAAGAATCTTGGGAAAATATTTTTGTCCACTGTTTTACAATGCAATTAATAAGGTGCTTATATACAAATTTTTGGCAATTTGCAGGATATTGGAATATTCACAAGATGTGCATTTTTTGAAGGATTTAGGTTTGCTTTTAGATAGTGAAATTAGGATTATTCAGTTTTTTTTTGTCTGAAGGTTCAGAAATTTTGAATTTACAAAGATCGATACAGACTTGTGTATCAGTTTGAACATAATATTTGTCTAGAGGCATGAGCATATACATATTTGAATATATAGCAAATGTGGGAGAGGTATGCTAGCAGATAATATACTGCCAAATTACTATTTCAGACTTTTCCAGAATCTTACAAAACAAAAACATTTCGTTATTTGATCGTTTGTTTTGAGTTCATAGGTATGTATGCAAGATACCTGCGTAGGGGTTAAAAGTTATTTAGCGTTAAAATAATGTTGTCAGTTTGTCTTTCTAAAGATATAATTTAGATAAAATCATAACTGGTGGTGGTGGTGATTTGTGCTGTTGGATGGTGTGACTATTCACTCCAGATCTGAACAGGCCGTTTAAACCTTTAAAAAACACCTGCTGAAATGTGAGGTTTACCCATTGTAGGGGTGAACCAATGGAAAATCACTGGTTTCGTGATTTGTACGTTGATTTTTCAGCCAAGTATAAATTTTTTCAGCCAAGTATAAATTTTGTCTGATTTTTCTTAAATTCTGTCTTTCTATGTTCTCAGACACGCATAAACATAGTCATAAGCATGCTGAGTAAAAAACTGACATGAATAAAGCTTGCCCAACACTGCAAACAGTTTTACTCCTGCAGAACAGCCTGCTCCTTTATAATATTTCTTTGAAAGTAGTCCCACTCCGAATGTGTGGATATCTGGGATTTTTTTTTAAAGCAGTTTCTAGTAGGCAACTGGTTGCTAGTGTCTAGTCTTTGCATTCATGCTCAGATTTGCAGGTTGGTAGCCTACGTGTCTTTCCAGGAAAACCCGTACAGACGAGGACAGCATTTCACAAGTGACGGATCCCCAGAGCATGCGTGTCTGTGGTCTGGCTCTGGTGTTGCAAAATGATACAAATGTAGGACACATTTCAGTCCTTTTAAATTCACAGTCATTCTTGTTCCGTGGGAATAACTGGCAGGACTATATGAAATGAAAGCAATTTGTGATAATTCTACTAAGAAGTGAGTAACAGGTACCGTCAAGAAGAGATGTTTCTATATCCTAGGCAAAAATACACCTGTACCGTTGACTCAAAAGTAACATTGATATAAGTAACAGTTGTGCATTTCTAGGATGCGCTGCGCTACAAGAAAAGGGAGGAATCTGCAACTTCTCCACTTCGGAATCATCTTAAGCTTTAGCGTTTCTTCTTTTGTAGTCTTAAATCACAAATGATAGTTTCAAGTTTTGAAAGAAGGCAGATACAGAACAAATCTTTTCAAGCAAGAGGTTTTTTAGGAAACTTTCAGGTGACTTTACAAACTTTTTTTGTACATTTGCTGTATCTATGTTGCTGGTTTTTGTCATGAGACTTGAGACATTTGTTTTCTGTGAGCAAAGTGTCTTGCAAATATGGTAAGTTTATTCACTAAAGAGTGATTTTGGACATATTGTTGTATATGTAGCTGTCAGTGGAGTTTCCATCTACTCTCATCATCATATTATTCAGTTAGGGTCGTAGCAATTTAAGTGTGGCACTGTGCCATTCCAGACAGATGGGCATGGGCCAACAGCGGAGAATACATGTTAACGGCCAAAGACTTCTTAGTAGCCTTGTTTGAAAGTGTGAGTGTCTCGGCCCACATGCAGCACGATCGTACATACCTGATCCATTTTTTTCCTTGCTCCTGCAGCTCTATAAAGGCAATGTTTGTCCTAGAAGAGTCTAGCATAGCCCTCGGATAAAACTCTGTAAAAGATCCCTTAGCTTTTCTCAGAAGACACTCATAGTCCCAAAGAAGTCTCCATAGCTCAGCAAATTAGTGGGCCAGTTGTCTTTTTTATTTTTATTTGCCTCAGATGAGTCTAATCAATTTACACAAGAAGGTTATTTACATCAGATTGAATAAAACTAATTTTAAAAAAAAAGTTTTCCTGAAGGTTGTTAAAAACTAAATATAGCACATTAGACTTTGTTTGTTTAACATGGAAATTATAATGACTTTATTTTTTATTATTTAACTAAGGACAGAAATTCTGTGTATTGGACACTGATTTCTTGTCCTGAATGGGCATTAACACTTTGTTAAAGCTTATTTTCCTTACTCTTGTTTAACGATTACAGCAAGTTGCTTTCAGGGAAACATTTTACTACTGTGTACCATGGCATAATTTAATAGTGTGTAAGGAATGCATGTATGTGGTCTGAACAAATTACTGGTCAGCTAACTTTAGTTGAGCAGTCAGGCATGCTTTGCATTTTAAATGCGTCACTATTAGTCACGGACACTATAAGTTTGGTAACAACTGCTTTAATCATGTAGTCGTTCCAAGGACTGTTGCTTTAGTTGGAAATTAGTCATTTGTATCACATTGCATTTGTAAGTAAAAGTGATGTAGAGTAATATCTGAAGGTGGGACTACATTGTGAGATTTGTCTGTGGCTGAAACTGTGCAAGTACCCTAACCAGATCTAGCTTTTAGATGTCTGTATGCTGACTAGAAAGTCTTAGCAAAAAAATCTCCAAAATAACAAAAATGTGTTTAAAGTGTTACTGTATTAGCTGTGAGTTTTCTTTCTGTGGAGAAGTATGCGTAACAGTGCAGTTGCTTTTTTCCCTTGGTCTCATGCTCATATGTGAGAGTTTGATTCATCCTCAGACATATTGACTTGAAAACTGTGGGTAAACAAGAGAGTAGAGTCATGCGATTGATGACTGTACAGTGGAAAGCATGGACTGTACCTGAAGAAAAGCTTCGAAAGTAATTGTGTTACTTCCTCTTAGATATACGAGTTGCATTACCCAGAGAATCGAACATTTTCTTGAGCCCATTCCTCTATCGCTTGGTATGTCTTCTTGGGTGTTGTATTTTTTAATATAGTAAAAGTTTAAGAGGAGGAAAGAAAATAATATTTAAGTCTTCTGGTTATTTATTGAAGAGCTTTGGTGATGCTATGGCATATCTTACATTACACTAAATTTCATTGTACAGTTCAGTTCCCAGCAAACTGGATTCTTTGAGCAATTCTGTTTTAAGTTATTAAAGGAGATGAATCAGTTCCTTTCGTAATCTTAAAGAGTATGAATACAGAATAAATTCCAGTTAAGAGGTGTGATTTAAGTGTAGCTCAACTTTTTTCCATAAAATACATAGTCTAGATGTCTAGAGGGGGCTGCTGCAAGCATCAGGTTTGACCTTTAACCTGTAATACTGCTATGGAGTCTGTCTGTTTTGTCCCAGCAGCCACACTGTATTATGTATTACCTTTTTTTTGTCAGTTGAGTGCTGGAAATGAGGTAATAAACAAATGCTTAAAAAATGTTTCTTGGTCTCTGCATTGTGTGCAGGTTTGTGGACAAAGAACGCACACTTCATTGAAGTGTGGTGTGATCATATTATTACATTTGTGACAATATAATAGGTGTAAGTAAATGTGTGTAACTGGAAAAAATACAAGAACATATTTTCATTATATGTGATTTCTGCTACAGCCGGACTGAATTGAAGAAATTAATGTTTTGTTAGTGTTGTATCAGCATCCACTTTCATGTGTGTTCATATAATTAGACATCTTGTGGTCTAAGGTGTAGCGATTTCGGTTCTTCAAGCTAGAAAGTGCACCATCGTCACTAATAGAGGTGTCACAATGGAGTGTAACACTGAAATGACTGTTATACCCTGTTGAATAGAGTCTGTGCAGGAACATCATACAGTTGTATCAGCTTGGGTAGTGTTTTGCCTGTGACTTACCTACCTCTTTCAGCTTGAAGTCATTACCCCTTGTCCTATTGCTACATGCCCTTGTAAAAAGTCCCTCTCCAGCTTTCTTGTAGGCCCCTTCAGGTACTGAAAAGCCACTATAAGGTCTCCCCAGAGCCTTCTGTTTTCCAGGCTGAACAGCCCCAACTCTCTTGGCCTTAGCCTTGCATTCCCTTCTGGCACAACACAGAAATTTAGCTGGTTCTGGCATCATAAAATATACAAACTCAATGGGGTCCTGGGGACAGAGATGATATTATCTCACTTGACTACCGGAGCCTTAAATGAACGGTGAAGTTCTGCCCCTTAGGTGGTAGTCAGTACTGGGAGACTGCAATGGAGCAGTATTAATAACAGTAGTGCTGTATTTGCTTTGTAATGACTCCTAGCCAGGTTGGTTTTTCACACTTCTTATAGGCAGAAAGTGAGCCTCTCCATGGGTGAGTTTTTCTGGCCACCTCTATGTCATTATGTTCTGAGGGTTGGGTACTCTTACACTACATCCTTATCCCTGTGCAGCTCCATGTGGAAAAGGAGGCTTTTTTTTTTCCTTTCCCTCCCTCTCTTATAGATAACAAGTAAAGCTTTGCTGAGTTGGTGTTCGTAGCAGCACCTGGGGATCAGTGTTATCTCTAGAATGGTAACGTATGGGGCCAGTATTGCATCACATCCTCTCTAATGGGTAACTGTAAAGGGAATTCCATCATCCTATGTACTTTCCAGTGATTTCAGCATTTTTACTGTGAATATCCAAAGCCCACTGTATTTTACTTTAGAGGGGGGAGGAATGAGATAAGGTGAATGAGTGCCTATAAGAAAATATGTATACAAAAACCATAGACATCAATTTAGTCTTCAGTTTAGCGTGCACTTTCATGCAACCCATAGAGTAAATGGTCATTATAATGCTTAGAAATGAGGCAAAAAGCTTTTTCTGTGCTTACCGCTCATGTTTAAGTATCTGTTAGTTCATAGCCAGGTCTCAGAAAAACTTACTACTTAGTTAATATATTTGAACTAATGACCAAATGTGGCAACTTTATGAATTATGTATCAGTCTCTTGAGTACCAAACTGTGTGCTTTAGTTTTATTAAATCATCTCTGATTTTATTATCTTCATTCTATCATGCAGCAAGTTCATTTCTTTTGACTTTATTGTTCGGACTTTACAATTAAAAGATGCAAATTAAATTGTATAGTTCCCCTCCTGTCTTCATTATGATATTGATGAGTAATGTACTGGTTTTTAGAATTCCAAATACTGTTATAATTTAGCTTCCTTATAATCTAACAGTAGAAGATCGATCTAATACCTGGCATTATCAGTTTCTGGGCCCTGTATTGTCTGTTCAGAAGAAGCGTGTTTCCAGACTCAGTAACATCAGCAGTAGTGGTGCACGAGGTGTTCTTATACATTTCAACTTGCCAATTAGCAATACAGTGCTGGTTTTCTTAAGATGCGTAAATCACAACACTGCCCACTTTCCTAACAGTAATATGACAACTCAATGAAATAACATCATGATATGTTTTAAAAGCTGAAGTTTGGCACTTCTGAAGTATGGGCTTTAGTTTTCAAAATCATCTGGGAGGTGAATATCTGAGGTTAGTCGGATACAAACAGGAAACACTGACAGATGCTTGGAGAGCGAAGACTTTGTATGACGCTCCTGTTTCTAGTGCCCCTTGCAGCTCAGTTGTCGATGTTATTGTTCAGTCCAAAGCATGAACATAAATACTCTAATTGAACCCAAGTACAAGGTATATTTCTTGTATTATCATAATTATTATGAATTTCTGGCTAAAGTGCTATCTGGAAGTCTGTATGGCTGCAAGATACAAAAAGTGGGAGAGCTCCTCTTTGTTGTGATTGCCTTGCTGTGTTTCGATTTAGGAACTGGTTTAAGCTTGTGTGTGGAATCATCCAAACTCTACAGTCCAGAACGTGAAGTAGCTCCCACATATGCAATAATACTGTTCCAAAAAAGGCAAAATTAAAGGATAGATGGCATGTGTTGTCATACTAATGCCCGAGGCTTTTCAGTATGCTACAGCAGAGGGTTTCCCCTTTCTGAGTGTTTATTTAAAGTAAAATTAAATTTGGTCCATTCGTAACTTCCTTATTGTATTAACTGAAAAATATATCTAATTGCTTTACAAGACTTTCACTTCTCTGTATTCCTCTTGCTCCCATCTTTGTGTTACCACAATTTCTTTTCTCTCTGTTTTTTTTTTTTCTTTGTGCTCAGTTGTTACAGAAGGCTAATTTCTTGGGCCTTTAGATTCTAGTTTAAATACATTCATTTTGCTTGATTGGAATAACATCCCTATTCTTAACAGAGAAAATTCAAATTTACCACGTTCTTGAAAAAGGTGGTTAAAACATTTTCTTTCTATTCCTTGTTAAAAATGTTCCATATACCTGTCTTCAGAAATGTACAATTACCATTTTTACCAGTTTTCTGGCTGTGAAATGATGCTTACTCCATAAAAGGATACTTAAGTGTTATTTTTCTTATTTTTATGGGAATAAAATTGGATCCTCACCTTACAGTGGATATGTTTATGATTCAACAGTAAATATTATTGAGGAAGGCATTCTTAATTTTGAGTTAATCTGGTGAAAGCCTAATTTAGCACAACGGTACAGGATTTTCTGAATAACGAAGTAGTTGTAGAATAGAGAGACAAAATCTGTTACAAACTCTTAAATTATACGGGGATAAACGATGAATGGACTTCTGCAATTGGAGTAGTTGTAATTTCATTTGAATCAGGGGAGTTGCACCAGTGTAAATTAAATCTATGTATTCAAGATTACATTACTGAATGCTTAAGGTTTTCCTATTTTCGTCCTATTTATCATAGATGTACTCTTGGATGGAGAAGATAAGTTTTATGCTCCATGTATTATTTTCTGTTATGCAGGCTAAAATATTACAATTCCTTCTTCAAAGAAAACAATATATTTGAATGAGAACTAATTACCTCTTTTTTATTCCAAGTGACAAAAGCTAATATATCACACTTAGTCACTGTAAGAACTCCATTTCAGTAAACTAATTAAACTAATCCTATCTCTACTCTTTATTCTCAGTTCTGCTAAATATTTTAACAGCATAGATTTATTTCATTACATAAATTATATCATACTTAAAGAAAATAGTTTGCATAACGGTATTTGCATTCCTGAGAGCTTATTTGGGGTTTTTGAGTTCAGACTTCAAGTTTCAGTTGAAATAATATTATTTGCCTTGTTTAGGATGGTAATTCTTCTTAATTATTACTAATTATCTGGAATGATGTATAGCTTTAATTAAATGTAAGTGCTTGGCATTCTTGTTAACATATATTAAATAGTGACAGTTCTCCTGTATGTAGATAATATAATGTTAGAAAGTTGTGACACTTCTTACAGTTTACAACGTGTAATTTTGTAACACAATGGCTGATCAATTAACAAATCATGGGGGGAAAAATTGCTTAGTGATTGTAAAATTAAAAGATCATGTGCTTACTGGACATTTCTAAGTTACACAGTTAAAATGAAAATGTGTACATCGCTTTTTCTACTTAAATTATAAAACCAGAATACAGTGAATGCTAAGAATTGAACAGCGGTGTTGCTGAGAAGCTGTAAAGGAATAATGCAGAAGTACCACTTCAGACTAAATTGCTTTCTACTTATGGACATGTAATGCAATTAAACCAAGAAACTGTAAGCCTCCCAAGTCTCCTAAGTTTTGTTTAGGTATTTGTACTTAAAATATCTGCTGCAGAGCTTTTCAAAATGATAAAGAAAATAGAGATAATAAATCAGAATGAATGTACAGTGTGTGATTCCTGTGAGCTGTAGAGAGGATTCATAATTTTATTGATTTTGATAAACCCCTTATATCACAGAAGTAAAGGTGTTCTAATTTTAACGCCAGTATTCATAGTATTATCTGCACTTTAATTTCTGTCACTGTTACTCGCTTATCAGAGTGCTGACACTAGGTGAATCAGGAGTCTTTTAGGAAATTCACGCAGAACAGGAATTATTTGTGGTTGGTTCTAGCTGAGGATCCTGCATGATTTCTTGAAGAATGAAAGACAAACGGACAGCTGACAGACAATTTGTAAATTATTTTATCTTAAGTGCTGAGGGTTACAGTCCCTCAGCTCAACACATCGTGAAAGCTATCTCACTATTATGCTTGCCAAGTCCCATCTGCCAACTTGAATTAATAGAACTGTAATTTGTCTTCCAGATATCAAGCAAGCATCAATACACACTTTTCAATTACACTTTACCCTGCTTGGTACCTTAGTTGCTTCTTGAATGCAACAATGAGAATTACTTTCCTATTTTGCTCATCCATATTCAAAACCTTGCATTCATGTACCAAGTGTATATATATGCTGTTGATTTTGTCAATTTTCAAGTATTTATCCCTAATTTGTTGCAAAAGACCATCATAATGTTATTTCTGTAATTTGTGCTATTCCTTTCTGATGTAAACCAAAAAAAAAAAAAGAGTTTGCAGATTTTTTAAAAATTTGAGTTCCCTTTTATTTGTCTAATTTGCCAAGATGTTCTCTACAAACAAGTTTCAGATGTAGTTAAAAGAGGTTAGCATAATGATGTAATCTGGTCATATTTATATTTATAATGTTAAATGTAGGGCAAATGCATTTTTGAATGACAGAAATTATTAGGAGGAAAAAGGGAAATGGAGCACATGACTCAATTTCTTTCATCCTTCTCTGATACGTCTGTCTCCTTAACATTTTGGAGAATGTTAAGCAAAACTTTGAAGAACAAAGGTAACTGCTTTGAATAACAGTTCTTAATAACTTGATTCAAAATACTGTATGAACCACTCTTAGAAACTAGGATAAAATTACTAACTGTACTTGTGAAGAATATCTAGGTTTCAATAGTATTTAAAAAAAAAGTTAATAGAAGATTACAAATAGTCCAGAAACAATAAGCAAATATTGTGTGTAATATTTTTACTTGGTTTCTTGAAAGATTGGTGCATTGCAGTGATAAAGGTGCTTAATAAGGGAAAAGTTGTAGGCTAGAGAGCTGTTCACCCTCATCATGCTTCTTCAGATTTGAGCTCCATCAGTAGTGGTTGAAAATTGGTAGCGCTGATGCACGCTCAGTGACCTCTGCGTAGTAAGCTCGCTCTGTGTGTGAAAGATCCTGGTGGCTGGTATCTAAAGGTGTCATGACACGTAGGTGTCTGCTAGCGTTGGCAGGATGCTCAGATGATTGAGTGGGGCTGGAAAGCAAACTGTGGACCTTTGCGTGGGCATTCTGGTCTGCTCAGACTTGAAGTGTATGAAAAAGCCCGTGATCCTGCTCCAGTTGTATGTGTTGGAAAACACCGGTGAAAACTTCTTGAAATTGTCCCGTGGTTTTAAGTGCTTAGCAGGTGTTCTGGATGTTACTATGAGTTTGTCTCGTTCATGCAAACTGCTGAGCAATGCTGTGAGAAGTACAGTTGAGGTTTCTTCTGCTGAAATCTGAACAGAATGGCAGATACGCAGAACTGGCTAAAAATGAGGCTATAGAGTTTGGAGTGGAAAATGCATCAGTAGTCTTGGAGCTGGTAAGTGCTCAGGTGACCAGTGAAAATGGAGTTTTCGTGAAGGTCTGAGGTCTCAGTTTTTGTGGATTTAGAGTACTCTGTTTTGCTGAAGTGGCCAGCAATTAAGGTGTTTTTAAGGAAAAAAAAAAAAAAGACAAAACAAACCACTAAAAAACACGCAAAACTACGAATGGTGTATGATGTATGATAAATAAGGGGTTGGGAGAAGATCAGCCTTGTCATCGTGAAGTAACCTGTTTTATCAGCACAAGGTGTAAGCAGAGAGAAAGGGACTTTATGCTGTGAAATATTTGGTATTTGTCTCCTGAGTACCTTTGTTTACTGTTTGTGTATTTTTCTTAGTGTCTTTTACAGTATGGAACCGCATTGCTCAGTGTTAGTTGTTATTATCAGTAAAATAAATTCCAAACATCAGTCGCTTCAGCATGCTTGCCTAGCTTTTGGTAGTCAGCTATGTATTTTACTGGACGTGTGTATGTAATTACTTATATTTTTCATGGATCTGTGTATTTGATACGTCATCTGTGAGGTTATGTAGTACCTTTAGATGGCATGTTTTTCTGGTAATCTTATAAATTTCAAATTCCAGTGTTAACATTTCTTGAATTACCTTGTACATACATACGTATTTATGTCTATTTATACAGAGCTTATCTGTATAATTTTTCTATTAAGAAATACCTGTGTGTTTATGTAGTGTAAAGTATACATAATTTATGATTACAGAATTTTTTACACTAAGCTTGTTCAATGATACTCTCTATTTCTATTTGCATTAATTATTGAGTGGCAACTTGTAAAACATGCCTGTAAACAAAGAATTATTTAGGAAATAGAAGAAAATAATATTTTTACTTATGTTTTTGTTTCAGGCACATCTTATTTAACAGAAATGTTTTTCGTATCCTCTTTTACAGTTTACAGTAACTTGCATACTTACAGTAATTACATTAATTGGTATGTAAGGAGCACCAGTTGTACAGACTTTTACATATCCTTCCAGAATAACGCAGTAAGCTAAATGTGTTTGAAATTTAATGTGGTTTCATGTTGGTAACGGAGATGTATTTGTGGATCATGTTGCTCACATATTAGCTACATTTAATGATAAATTTATGATAAAAACCTCATTGGTCAAAAGATCTACGGGTAATGTAAGTATTTTATGGAGCTGCCAGAATCTTAGAACTGTTGAGGTGATGAAGATCACTTTGAATTTTTTGAAAGAGTTTGTAGACCACAAACTTTGTGTCTTCAGTTCTAGCAGTATAGTATTTTGACAAGGGACAACATTTTATACAGTCTAAAGATCAGATCTTTCACTTTTGTAAGTCATTACAGCTCAACTGAAGTTACTTCTCTTGAGGACCTGACCTCAAGTGCTAAATATACCAATTCTGTCTTTTGCTAGGCAATGAAGATGATGACAGTATATTCCCATGCACTCACAGCGGCAGTTTCATATATTTGATGAACTCACATTCACAAGACAGCACCATATCCTGTAGTATAGAGCCAGGTGGACCAGACATAGCATAGTCCATAGTGAGTAGAGAGTCCTGCATTATATTAAACTATATATCCATTACTTTCTAGAACTGTGATGGCTCTCCATTGGGGTGGGGGTATACTTTTAGGAAGTCTTCCTGACTGATTAATCCAATAAAATGGTTTTCTCTTTTTGTCATGTCCTTCTCCTATCCTGCCATGTGTTCTGACAATTTAATCTGAAAGTGGCTACCTAACACAAACACCATTGCTGTAATGTGCACCGTAGTCTCTTGTAAGATAGCAACAAGTCTAAAGAAACTACAGTGTATTCATTAAAAAATAGTTTGTGTATAATTACTGCTGGTCAAGTTAATAAATAGAGAGGTATTTAGAAGGGAAATTAGCCAAAGTGTGCAAATAGCTCCCCAGATATAACATATGGGTATGAACAAATGCTTGAAATATTCTCAAACTGTTTGAGCAGTCTTTACATACTGTAATCACAGAACCTTTTATGAAATAAGAGATTTATTGTTGTGTTTATTTCTTGTTACTAGCATAATACTGAAAATTCTAAAATTTAAGTATAATGCTGAAAATACTGAAAAGAAAGCTGATCGTACCGATAAAACTAATCTGTAACAAATTTGTACGTTTCAAATCTAGACTATTGGCCTAGTGTTTTTGTGCTTGACCCCACATTACCTGTATTCAAGGAGTCTGCAGCTAAAGCATTATTCTTAAAGACCGTAATGGTTCCAAAACATCGAAGCTAATATTATGAATTATATATCCCAAACTCAAACGCACAACTAGTTCAAAGTCTAAAGGTATGTACAAGACTTACAATTACACGTAATGTAATGTCTTCAGTTAAACAGGTGATGCAGTTGGCTCATGACAGGTGGACACAGGGTGGAATAGGTGCAGATAAAAGATAGTAGGATGAGTGGAGAACTGATGGTATTAGAGGAGAGGTAGCATGTTTAGTCAGGCAAACAAAGGGGCTGAGAAGAGGGTATTGTTACCCTCTCCAAGTATTTTGGAGTAAATGACAGGGATATGGACAGCATTTTAAGCTAAAAGGCACAAAGATAAATCACAGAATCACAGAATGGTCGGGGTTGGAAGGGACCTCTGTGGGTCATCCAGTCCAACCCCCCTGACAAAGCAGGGTCACCTACAGCAGGTTGCACAGGACCTTGTCCAGGAGGGTCTTGAATATCTCCAGAGAAGGAGACTCCACAGCCTCCCTGGGCAGCCTGTTCCAGTGCTCCATCACTCTCAGAGGGAAGAAGTTCTTCCTCATGTTCGGACGGAACTTCCTCTGCTTCAGTTTGTGCCCGTTGCCCGTTGTCCTGTCGCTGGGCAACACTGAAAAGAGTTTGGCCCCATCCTCCTGACACCCAGCCTTCAGGTACTTATAGACATTTCTAAGGTCCCCTCTCAGCCTTCTCTTCTTCAGGCTGAACAAGCCCACCTCCCTGAGCCTCTCCTCATAGGAGAGATGTTCCAGTCCCCTCACCGTCCTTGTAGCCCTGCCCTGGACTCTCTCCAGTAGCTCCTCATCTTTCTTGAAGTGGCAAGCCCAGAACTGGACACAGTACTGTCCATAACAATTTATGGAGACATGCAAAAGAAAAATAGTCACGTCGGGGAGTTTCTGAAACAGGATTCCATTTTGAGCATGGGCCAGGAGAGGTCAATCTGTTACCAAATTTTAAGACAGAATTTCTTCAGTTTATTAATGAAGATTACATTATGTGTCTTCCTAGTAGGTGAATGAACTCTCTGACTCAGGAGTTATCTTCTAGTTCTGTTTTCTTTCCAAGAAAAGTCTGTCACAGATACTCTGGCATTTTCAGCTGCCAAAATCCTTGCAGTTGGTGGGATTAATCTGCTAAATTTGTCCATGAATAATAGGAAATCTGTGTTTTCTCATCCACATTCAGTAATACACGTTACTACTATATTTGGTGATAGCGCTAGTTTTCCTAAACCTTGTCTTTTATACATGGAAAGCATGGAAAATTCTCACTTTGAGCTTTATGATGTTTGAACAATCAGTTGCTCCCTCAGAGAGTCTCTTTGGCTTCATAGAGTCTTCAGGGGCATGCTGATTGTAAGTTCTGGGGTTCTATATAAATTTAAATAGCCCATCTTATTATGTGACAAAGGAATTATGGTTTGTATCAGTATAAAAGAAAATGAACTGTAGACTGTGTCAAGTTACCTTATTTCAGGGTAAGGTTAATTGGAAATGCAGCTCACACAATGTGTGATGAGGTGGAAAAAGAATAACAGAAGTGACCACAGTCAATGCATGCAGCCCCCATGCTTACCATTTTTCCATTTTCTTAAACATTTATGAACAATTGAACTGACACAGTGTGTAGCAAATGGATAGTTTCCACATCTTTCTGTGCATGCTGTCAAATTCATATTTTTTTTAAATTACTAATAGTGAGTGTGGAAAGAGAAAAAAATTAAGTGTTTTGAAACTATACTCAATGTCAAACGTAGTAACTACGCTGTGGCAGAAGACATAGTTCTGGTGCTTGCAAAAGTAACTGCTTAATTAAATTTTTCACTTGTAAAATCTTATTATAATTTACTTTTCAAGAACACATACTTTGTGCAATATTTAATTTCAGAGTTAAAATGTCAGTGAAGGGATGCCTCAATGCTTCTTCTGTCAGTGGAGTTAAATCTTTTGCAGCTGTGTGTTCACACTTTTAATCCATGCATCATTAAATTAATACTATTTTCAGAGATTAATGACAGCACAGTACCTGCAATAAAAATTAAACAACTCCAGGCCAAATAGAACTCTTCCGGTTCTGTGTATGTAGACACGGTCACTACTGCCGTGAGGAATAAATTAGGATAAATCCAACTTCACTCTGTGATCTTCGAGATTCTGTGGGACCACAGCTGATAATACTCCTTCACAGAAGACTTTTCATGGTTTCCAGTAAGGTTGTAGTGAGTAAGAGCTCCAGGACTTAGCCTTGGAAGATCTGTTCATTTCCTTGTGATGATTATTTTCAGGGTGCCTGAACTTACGTGCCAGATCCTCTCCCAATTTCATTTTACATGTAGCTGTCTGTATAATAGATGATGTTGTTCCAGCTGTGTTAGCTTACACCTTCTTATATATTCTCTTTATATTTTTATTGAGAATCATCGCTAAACCAAAAAGAAAAATGCCCTTTCAGGGTAGGTAGAAGTATTTTTATTCAACCTATTTTATCAGATTGAAACCTTTCATGACGCTCTTAAATAATCATTATATTTTCCTGTCTTGCCTTTTTGCACATGTATTCATGTTAAGCAGTCAGCTAAATAAGCTTTTTTAAACTGTCGTCCGAGTTACTCAATGTACTGCTATTGTGTACCTTGATGATTCATATGAACGGAAGGTATTCTATCCATATTTTCATTATTATATCTAGCTATATGCTGCTTATAGAAGTGAGGTGAGGAGTCGTGTGTGTGCTTGTATTGAAATAAGTGTAGGCATACAAACAAAAGGTTTAAATACGGATAGGAGAACATGCAGGAAATAACATTTGCTCTTTTTCTGGCCTTTTCAAATTAAGAAAATGTGCTGATATTTTGGGTGATTCAGTGGTATCGGCTCATTTCAACCACTATAAAGACTTCATTAATTAAAAAGGCAAAATTAATTTTAAAAACCCAACATATTTCTATGGATGAGTTCACAAACGCAGAACTGTGAAGGGATGGGTAGTAAGGAAAGATAAAAAGAAACAAGTGTAGTAGAATGAGTAACAGGCAGTTGGGTATGTTCTGGTGGTTATCTTAGCTGAATGTTACATGCTGGTAGACTACATCATCTTGGACAAGAAATAAAGTCATGTATGTTTTGCTCATTTAACGACTTCCTGCAGCTGATTAGTCCAACTCCATTCTTTCTGGAGGAAGCAGTCTGCCTATCGCGTTCTTTTAGTGTCGTCCTTTGAACTATTGTCTGTAGGTGTTGCTTTCGCATAATATATTTGAATCTCAGAGGCACATATGGTTTAGTGATAAGTGAAATAAACCACATTTCTGCATTTTACCAGCATTTAACTGAATATTATTGGGTTCTCAGGTAAATATGTGTCAAATGATTGTTGCTTCATCTCTGATCACAACGTTTTGATTAATCTTGAGATTCTCTTGGGCAGTGATGCAGAATTTTCCATGTGGTGCAGCGGTTAAGATTTTCACTGTTAAGCTCAGTTACAGCATAAATTCAGGTTTTAGTAAATGGTTTTTTGGGTAAATCAGCATGTAATATTATCCTCTGTAATATCACAGATTTTTTTTGAGAAATACATCCCTCAGTAAAAAAGGCTGCTTAGCCCATTCAGTCTTTCTATAACTGACATAAGACACACAGAAGTAGAATAAAGCAACCTCTCACAGCAGAGGAACAAACTGACCTTTTAGTCGTAGAAAGTTGCATCAGATTTTTGGACTGACAGAGGCATACAAAAAATTCTAAGGTGGTCTGGCATCTCTTGAGAGCTGGGAAAGAGCACATAACTGCAGGTAAAGTGGTCAGTGAAATGCAGGTTGCAGAAAGGTGGAGTTTGATATCATACAACAGATGACATGTTGGATGCCGTAGTAGTATTAGTATAACTGTAATCTATATTTTAACTTAATTTTTAAGCTGATTTATGACATTTAGGTGTGATTGAAAAGTAAGGATGTGAGATAGGATTAACAAGAGTATCAGAAAGAAATGCACAATTAATTTCAAACCTATTGGAACTCCATGAAGACATAACAGAGTGAAAGTTCTGAATGAAGGATTATATAGCAGGATTGCAAAATGACAGTGCCTCTTTCTCATACCTGGTTAACTTAGCATTATTGTGTAAGAAGGAATCAGATGTGTGTTTTGTGAGTACTCCATCCTCTATCAGGTTGAAGTAAAGATTTTCTATCAAATAGTTAACTGGTAATTTCCGTTGCCTAAAAAAAGAAAATGTAGAACTTTGCCATCAGTGGTGCTATCTGTTTAACTTCTGACAGACCTCTTGCCACTGGACACTCTATTTTTTTTTTAATTTTTGAGAAGGCAGAGACCAAAGCCACAGCTGTAATCATGGAAAATTTGTCATATTGTGTGATGCTTAAAATCATTGCCACGTTTTCCTGAATTCATTTGCTTACACTTACAGAAATTTTGCAGCGTTAACACAAGTTCAGCATGTATGTGTAATATGGTCACTGTGTCTTAGAATTTCAATCTGAATTACATCAGTGGTATAGATCACTGACTACATAGAAAATACAGGTGTACCAGTTGAAATTAATGTCAGATTGTCATGTGATGTCTTTCCAGTTAATTCAGAAGGATTATTTTCATTTTGGTTTATTTCCTGGTATTAATATTTTAATCTAATGCACCTTTCATCTTCAACCGCAGCTTTTTTTACCAGTGCCACCTGGAATCCATAACTTCATTTTTTCTGATAAAACTGATACTAAATTTTAAAAATATTAACTATAAATTCTTATGCTTCCATAAATTGTGGTGCCCATTTAAAGAAACAATTATTACAGGACTCAAGAATAGCAGTACAGTTCTAATTACTTCTATAATTCTTTTAAACTCAGTACAAAATAAATTACTACTTACAAAAATATTAGTGCAGAGAAAATGTCCGAAGAAAATACAGTGTGGGCAAATGTTATGCTGCTTTCCATGAGGTATTCAAGTGATCTTATTCTGTAACATCATAAAAAAATGATGTTGGGATAAGAAGGTCATTCAGATGTCAGGCAAGAATCAGTCTTTGTGCTTTGCCGTAGAGATTTCCAGGTATATATCAACTATTCCAGATAGGAATTTCACAGATGATTTGATGTGTATGATATGTAGATGAAATTCAAGTAGATTTTCATTCATGGAAATATAAATAATTAGATAATTACATAGTAAGGTGATAAAGCCATTTTTGCAAAGCACGTGCCTTGAAGTATGATTTTGTCAACAAAATCTGTTATTAATAGGGATTTTCACATAGGCTTCTACTTGTTGGAATATTGCAGAGAGTTGCAGACACTAAATGAAGATATGTATTGATCGGAACTGATTTTTTTCCCTTGAGTCCTTGCTCTATCTGTAAAAGTGCTGACTGCCACACGCTGCTGATTGCAGATTTTTTTTTTTTGACAGCAAAGACCTGACTGTTCCCTAATCCATGTAGCTGCATTGTACCGATTGCAAAGCCTCTGTGACAGACCTGTTCTGTATTCCAAGAACTGCAACATACCTGTCATCAGATAGAAGCAAGAATGCACAAGTCATCACTTCACTTTGGGAGCAGAACAGATGATGGGAATTATTTCTTACTACTAACTAATTCTCCGTTTAGTAGAGATAAGCTGCTTTGTTCAGCTGTAAATGAAACATTAGGATATTAGCTGTCAAGCCAGAAGTATGGGAGAAGCTAAGATTTTATCAGCAGTAGTAACATTTTGGGCAATAAATTGTTTTGTGGGGCAGAATACTAATCTCCAGAGGTACAAAGAAACAAAGCTCATTAAGGTAAATGCTTAAAGCATGCACAGAAAAAGTGAAGACAAAGGCTTATTACCTTTGTTTTGGGGATAAATAAAGCATTTGCACTTTTTCATCTCTGTGTAGCATTGAAGAATTATGTGGTGCTGCTATTAAAAAGATGCATTTGTGAACTTGTAGAATGCTTTCAGAATGTATCTAAGGGACAAATGTGTTTCTGCAATATCAATAGACAGCTGTAGTAAGTGATGGCTTTTTGGAGATTGTTTTGTTTCCCTTTGGGTAGAATTAGGTATCTGCACATTGCCCTCTACTTAGCATTCATCAGATTAATAGACTAGCATTATTAAATGAAGGTTTGAAATAGAGAAGGATGAATGTCTGAGTTACACAACATTTTTACTGGCATAGATGCCTAAATTAAATTTGTGAGGGTTTGTAGTGTAAAGCAGCAAGATGATGGGAGGAGGGGAACTGTGTTACTGTTATGGACTGCAGCTAAAGAAAAACATACTTGAAATGTGATGAAGAAATTACAGCTCTGTAAACCAAGGATGGACGTAAACTTGCTGTTTGAAACAGTTAAATAGGAAGTAAGTAAAACGGGTGGAAGGAATCTCTGTTGTGTGAGCTAAAAAGCCAGAGTACAGCCTGCAAGTAGCCAGAGGTGGATGCTGTTTTCCATCATTACTTGTTTGAAGTAACATTTTAGAAAACTGAAATAGAAGTAGGTTGAATACATAATGCAAAGAAAAACATGCAGCTGAAAAATTGCACAGTAGATGCTGTTAACAGCTGACACAAATGTCTTCAAAATTTTCTTTGCAACATCTTGGATTTTGGAACACTAAAAAAGAGACGGCTTTGCAGTCTGCCCTGTAATCTACGAAAGCGTCAGAAAAAGGTGCTTGAGAAAGAATCAAGCAAAAAATCAATAAAGTAGAAGACAGTTGACCAAAACATGGGTTATGTATTAATGCCTTTCAGTAGATAAGACACCACAGACACCTACATGTTACCTACATAGGTGACAATAAAATGTACTGAAGTCTGCTGGCGGTAGTTTAACAAAGACAAAATGTTGTGTAAATATTGCTGTCAGTCACTAGAGCGTTATGCAGTGATGGACACCTCTTTTCTGATCTGCAACTTTCTTTTGCTTCTGTATGAAACAGATTATCACTTTGGTCCACCAGTGTAATCTGCTTTATGAGAATAAGTACAGTAATAATCAGCTTTGTTTATCATTCACTAATACTGAAATTAACGCAGTTGTCATTTCTTCATTTGGGATAATTGTGCTCATCTAAGGGAAAAAGTGTGAAGGTTTGAGGAGAGAGGGATTCAATGATACTTTAGTTTACCATCTTAAGTAACGTTGTTAGCTGTAAAGAATGTCAGTGTTTTTCATAAGTGCTTTACATGCACCCCAACTGTAAAAGAGTATAATTTTTTTTTTTTTTAAATTCAGATTTAATCTGAAGAATTCAGTTTTTAAGAATATAAATCTACTGTATGCCGGTGTGCTCCTTCTTCAGTCCTAGTTTCACTGTAGTGACCTGGAACAGCAGGAACCTTTAGGCTGTTGTTCTGCTCCAAACACTGCGTCAAATCAAATGCAGCCTAGCTTTATTTTGGAACTTACTGAAGAGCTGCTTTCTAATCTGAAAATAATGCCAAGTCAGAATTCTGGCACACTTGCTGAAGTTGCATAGGAAGAGGAGAAGTCCAAAGGTAAACTATCAGAAGACCAAAATATCGAGACTTCTGTTTTTTGCTATAGTGTGCTTTCCTTATCTTTGGGGAAATCTGTTTTCTTGGATGTCTCAGCAGTTGGATTACAGATTTTAGACACAGAGGCTTTATTTTAAGAGGTGATGCATGCTTCAGAAAAACCAGTAGGTCTGCAGCAATTTAAATAATCTTTGAAACTGTTAATTTCCATCTATTTTTTTATGATTATTTGTAAAATAGTATTACTAGAGGGAATGTTCTGTGTAAGGGTAGCGTATTGTTGCTGTTCTTACTATAATAAGATTGGAATCTTTTGCATTGTGGACTCATCCCCAGGGTACTCTGTCAGTTACACGAGCTAAATTTTGTCTCAATAAGAGAAGAAAAAATTCCCAAATTTTTTAATTATCATGAGCAGCAAATCAAGAAGAGTTTGACTATAATCTTCTAAAATGCATGGATTGACTTTTAAGTGCTGTAGACTATAACACCCCACTGTGACTTTGTCAAAGCTGAGCTCTGCTATACCAGTCCAAAGTGTTAATGGGACAGCAAGCTGAAGATTCATTCACGTTAGGGGTCAAATCCAGTCATTTTTATTAGTTGAGCAAGTTGATGTTTCTTTATTTTATAAATAATTTTCTGAAGCAGCTTGTTTTCAGTTATATACCAGTATTGAAAAGGCCTATTGTGAGGATGAAGTAACAGAGCTATTGTTAAGAAGCCAGTAAATCACAAGTAAATTCCTTGAAGTAATTTAGGTAATTCAGGTATTTAAGATTTCAGTTATTGTTTTATATTAACAAAAAGGTAATAGATAAATATATATGTATGAATAGCTATATAGTTCCTTTACTCTTAGGGAAAGCAATCATGTAGGCTGACCAGAAGCCTTGAGTTTCTGAAGCTATGTGCACGTAGGCAGGATGACAAGGCAGATGTGCAGTCATCTCGAAAATATTTTACGATTTCCTCACTGCCTATCAGTGAAATGGAAACTGTTTTTCTGTGAGCATAGGCTGTGAAAACCATAGATTTCAATGGCTTCTGTTTTTGCAGTTACTAAGCTGAATTAATTCTTGACAAGACGTTATGAAAGCCAGCGTAGCGCACCTACGCTGGGCTACAAGCCTTGTCCTTGTGAACTGGAGAACAGAAATTTTAAGTCTGCACAACGTCCATAGATTAGGTCTTTGCAGGATTACTTCATATTAAACACTATTTCTAGAGTCACAGAACACTTTTTTGAATGTATGTAAAAGACAATAGTAAAACATTTGCAGTGTCCTAGATTCGTCCTGTGTGTTCCTGACGACATGGTCATTGTATCCAGGATGCTTTTAGGGCATCAAGAGTGTTTGGATGAAGACAGAAGTCTACTAGAAGTGGACATTAGTAGTATATCAAATGTACATTTCAGCCTGGACCATAAACATGTTCCTGATTCTGAAATGTCAGGTGAAGGGGTCTGCTCTGATTTTTGACTGGTATCCTAAAGTAACTTTAATCATGCTTTTGTCTTGTTTCAAAGCATAAATTTCATCTTAAATACATGCTTTTTTTGGAATAATGATTGACAATTACTGAAATATTCAGAGACCTGGATAGTTTTGCATATTAAAAGGTAGCTTGTTTCTGTGTGACATCTGGTTAAGCTTTGGGTATGTTACTGCCGTGAATCAGCAGGAAATAAAACAAACAAAAAAAATCAATTGAAATATTTTCTTTGTTCTTTTCTACCTTTGGAGCTTGTGGAACAGCTTGAAAGTGGATAGAGCTCTGAGAAAAACAAAGTTTGTGTTTATTGTTAAATTGGAGGAGGAGTGTTTTCTGTGAATATCACATTCCAGAATCTATGAATTTTGACAGCAAATGTATGGGGTATGGTTTGATGATCCAGGAAGTCTGTCTTTTAGGATTTTTAGTACTGCATCAGAAATGCCATGCTAACAGGGTGCAAGGTGCTGATCTGATAGAAACTTCGACAGGCTTGCCTTGTACTGACAGCTCTAACCCAAATCAGGCATTCTCTTACTGTGTCACTCTGAACTTTATGCAAGATCAGGTATTTCTGTCTTCTCCCAGCTTTCATAAGCCAGCACAAAACCCCCGCTGAACCATGTGTTCTAGTCTATTGGGCAGAAATATGAGTATGCCTAAAATGCTAAGATTTGTACTGCCGGTAGCCCAACAATGCACAGATCTGGGAGCAATGATAGGAGAATCATAACAGCCGAAGAGACAGTGAGGAAACCTCTGACGATGCATGCTTTTGGCAACATTTTAAGCTGGCACAAGCTCGCACCCCTGCTTGAAAAGCAGCAGTGGAGCCTCAGCCAGCTTGCTGGGCAGTACCCTCTCCCTGGGCTGGGAGGCCATGGCGCGGCACAGCAGCCTTGCAGAGGGCTGGGTCAGGGCCTGCCTTCCTGAAACACAGCTGCCCCGGCTGGACATGGCCCAGCAGATGGTGGCGGAAAGTGCCAGTAATGCTACTTTAAAATGCCAGTAGTGTTGGTACGTCATGAAGTGATGCACAGAGAACGTGATAAAATAACGTCCTGTTGACCACTTAGTCAAGCTCTAACGCATGTGGGTAAAGAAAAATACGTAGTTTGGACCTCTGTGAAATGAGACTCAGAAACTTAAGAAGCCAAATGTATCTTCATGTATGTCTTTACTGGCAAGAAATCTGTATCTTCAATTTGTGATTTCCGGAACTGTCCTGATTTTCTACATTGATCAGAATTAGTCAATTAAAACTTATGTGATTACAGTGCAGTATTTGGCACTTGAGTACATTGGAAAGAGTTACAGTACAAAGCTAGAATTTTCTGTTTAGTACATGAATGCAGTCATCTTTTGTTTGAGCTGTAAGAAAGGGAGAGATGAAAGTTAATAAAATTATACACCTAACCTGTCAGAAAACTGCTTGAAGTGCTAGAAACTTCTGTAGTCTCTGTATGAAATCATCAGTGAATACTGTTTCATAAAATTGCTTACTGCAATATTTGCTGATACAGTGTCGAGTGTTTTATACCCACTCACCTCCATATTTTCATTTGTATAATGTTTCTTTTTAATGTCAACCCTTTACCATAACTGTTTGGGTTTATAGCTCAAGGCAGCAATGATAACTGAGGAACGCAGTAGTGATACCTAGCTGAGGACTTGTACTTTGGTTGCTGCTGGGGTCAGGTATTGCAGATTGTGCTTGGATCTTGAAGATCTGATACTCAACAGTATAATCCACTCGCATACTTTGAGTGCCAAACTTAAAAGGAATTTTTCAAGGCCACTGTAGTAGTCTGTGTTCCTTATCCATTTGCATCCTTTGCATAATTTTAATTTCAATGAAAACCTCATCATCTTTCCCATGTCAGTGTTTTTTTCATTTGTGCTGTGATTTAGAGATCTAGCTTTGCTAGCCAGGAAAGAGAATAATGATGGGTAGTACTGAAAAAAACCTCTGATGTTTTTTCTGTTCATACGGCTTCTGGATAAATCCTTGAATTACTGTATTGAAGATGCTTGAAATTTTACAGTCTTTGCTGACAGGAATGCTAGGAGAATCTATCAGCAGTGCACAGTGGATGGGCAACATTCCTCAAATAATCCAGTCAATTAAAAATTGATTTTTGTTCTAGGCAGCATGGTGGTAATGTAGTGGGGAGACAGTGTATGCATTACCAACAGAGCTCACATCAGTTAAGTGATATTTAGGTGATCTTCTGTCATGGGAGAAAGCAGTGCAGTTGATGATCTTTGCTACAGAAGAAGCTAAATTGAAGTGTCAGATACCAGAATTGCATTTTATTTCTAATATGTTGGCCTGCCAGCCTGGGAGAAGCTATGTGAAGTCTGTGAATACAAAGGGACAAAAGTGCTAAATCTAGCAGAAACTGAATGGTTTGGGGAAGATTAAACTATAACATGGCTTTTAGAGCCTTCAAGTAAATGCGGTTAAAGAAATTGAATCCTGAACTCCAGTTGCTGGACCTTTTGTCTGCTACCTTTCTCCCTTTTCCCTGACAGCAGATCTAAAGTGAACAAAAGATCTGCATGATCTAAATTGCACCAGTCTCAGTTATTAAAAGAAAAAGAAGTTATAATGCCACTGAAAAGCTAGAAAAAAAACTTTTCTGAAGGTAGTTGAACTGAGAACAAAAAAGCCTAAAACTTTCATTGAAAAATTTATTTACCTCAGATTTGTAAGATTCTGCATTACAGAATGTAAAGAGGTATCTTTTTCTAATATCAGAAACATGGAACCATGCAGTCATGCAGATGGGACTGTATCCTCAGAACATGTTGTGAGCCTGTGCAGTGCTTATTTTGGAGACACACACACAGGACCAGCTCACAGATCTGAAATTAGTCTGGTCTTGTTTTGATTCATTAAAGCATCTAATGTTAATGATAGCTTTGCAAACTTTCCAGCAGAAAACATGCAGAAAGGTTTATCTGAGGATCTTAGCAACAACAGAATGCTGAAGGCACATCTGCTTTTGGTTAGGAGACATCACAGTCAAACACCATGACACTCAGGGTGTAACTTAGCATTCTTTTTAACAGAATGGAGGTTTTTCCCTTCATTTTCTGTCGAAAGGAGTTGTAGAATGTCCTGGTGCATCTCTTCTTGCCCTAAAACATGGCTGTGTTTAAGTGGTGGGTTAAGTGATACATGTACCCTTCTTCAGACTTCTCAGAGGTTTTGTGGGGTTCAGTTTCTTAATGTCTGTAAAGTGCTTTACAGTGCTCAGGTGAAAGACGCTGGAGAAGATAGAAGTGATCCTATTGTTTAAAGTTTAGAACCGAATTTTAAATGGATAGTGTTATGTCTATGCTTGCTAGAAAACTCCATGTCACAGTAATGTTTTAGTATCCTATTGAGATACACCTCGTATCTTGGATTAGCTTTCAGCATACAGTATCTGTTTGTAAAATTAGTATATCAAAGATAGAGCGGAGTGATGAGCAGTGGTCTGCAAGGTATTTCGGAACATGTGGTTGTGAAGCAATCTCATGCTGGGTTTCTGAACACACTGCTTGACATCTGGAAGCCAAATCACAATGGGGACACTGCATTTATAAACAGAAGAATTGTCCTGGTTTCGGATGGAATTTGGAATTATTTTCAGTAGAAGAGGTTGGTACGAAAAAGTGAACATTGGTTGTCAGCAGAATTACTTCTTAGCATCATGTTTTGTTTTAACATAAATTTTAGCAAGTTCAAAGTCTTGTACAAAAGATTCTCTCACCTGTGTCGGTAGTTTTCTTCATTATTTATTCCTAGACTGTATAAAGAGAAAAGAAGTCACAGATGCTTTTTCAAGGTGGTTATTGCGGCAAAATGTTGCCAGGTTTTAGTGCTGGGGGGCAGGGAGAGGAAAAATAAATGTTTCTGGGCTTCATAACTCTTCAGCATGATTTGAATACAAGTGGCTAACTGTGATAAGTATGTTAGGCTCCCTTCTGTTAATTACAGTATTTCAAACGAGACTAATTTGACAGCCACTGGCTCATATTATGCTAAATACTTCCTGTAGAATTACTTTGAGGAGAAGTCCCCTTCCCCCCACCATGTGAATACTTTTTGGTAGGACGTTATAATTTTAAAGCTCTGCACCGTAAGTAGATAATATCTCATTACCTACTGGTTCTCTGTTTAGTTTGAATGATTGCTCTCTTCTAATGACTAAATAGAAAATGTTTCACCATTCATTGACAAGAGGCAAGTACAAAATGTGGTCAGATACTTTCTTTAAAATGTCTTTAAAAACGTGTTATTTCATTGTATTTTTTGTGTAGCGATGTCAGTTTACTCGATCTGTTGCTGTGACAGTTAATTTACTGTAAATATGAAATCTTTTCTTTAGGTTGTATTAAATGGATGGTACTTTTTAATTTCATTTACTGCTTTTACTGTTCTTCTTTCGCTAGAATAGTGCAAAACAAGCTGACTACTGATCTCAAGACTAAAGCTAGATATTATAGTTATCATGTTACAAAAGTACCCATTGATGGCTTGCAAAATACAAGAAGTTACCTATTTTCATGTTAACTTGAAGTTCGTACTGTGTCAATAGTTGAAGCAGTAACTTAATCAGAAATATTTGTACAAAAAGTACTGGAGTTGTAGTAACTTTTCTTTTATGCTATTATTGTAGTTTTATCCAAATTCCACCAGGTGCTGCCAAAGAACATGCAGCCAAAGCAAAGTTCACAGCTGAAGGGGAAGTGACTTCCAACATGTGTGCCTGCTTGCATGAGTACAGCCATTAACACCTTTTTCAGAAGCAGGAGCATCTTCCCTACGTGCTTAAGAGCATCCCTCTTTTCTTTGTCACTAAGCACTAGGAATCAAACAATTTGATACAGTGACATCATTTGTGGGTATCGTGTTTGTAAAAATGCACCTTTTCTTAGGACACAAGGGTTTTCATTAATAGACTACAGGTGAATAAGACACCATTTTAACAAGTGGTTACAGACTTTTGTAAATATTCCAGTATGCTGCTGTCTCCGTTTTGGGTGATGATGTATTTTGTTAGTGAGGTGTTCAAATTGCTAAAGTTTAGCATATTTGGTGGTTCGGTTTGGTTTTATTTCATTCCAATAAGCAAGGTTGCTATAGACACTTTATTCCTACTAACTTTAGTAAAGGTGTTTCTTTCCTTTGTTTGCTTTTTGTCTTCCTGAGTGAGGAGTTTTGTATATCAAAAGTCAGTTCTGTTTCAGGTTTTGTCTCATTCTGGGAAGAAAATGTGCTTCCAAAAGCCAAGGTTTGCTTGAGGTAATGAGAGCCCCAAACTTGTGACTGCTCACAACAGGACAGTGCAAAATGCTCAGGCAGACAGCACTCGTAGCAGCCAATCAGTTCAGAGACTTGGCGCAAGAGCAGTTTCTGTCCTGCCTCCCTGGTGAGCTCAGCCATTGTGCTTATGACATAAAAAGCAATGTGTGTTTTAATTGCTATGCTTACTTTTGAACTGTTGCTCAAGTATGAGTATGGTTTAAGACAAAAAGGCTGGATCATGGACAGTGCGGTATTGGTTGCCAGAAAAGGTGTGAGCAGTGTCTGCTAGTGCTGGCGATGCAGAAAAACTGTGTTGGCTGCTACATTGAGCAAGGGACTTTGAGGCGTTGGTCTCATAGCAAGTAATCACTAATTGCTAACAAGGTAGCGTTACATTCTGTAAATGCTGTATTGTTTTCTTTTGTGCTTTATTTAATTGAAGCCTCAAGTTTATCATGCAGAAATGGTTTATATTTGAATGTTTATCGAATGTCGAACAGCAAAAATGAAACAAAAAGATTCTGTGGGGTAGTCTAGCATAATCAGTGTGGATTGCAAAGAAAAACGTGGTTAAAGGAAAAGGAAGGAAAAAATAGAAATGTAGCTGTTACTTTAAGCAGAAATATATTGAGAAATGTGGCTGTAGCTATGTCTGCACAAAGAAACTCCTTGCTTGTAAGAAATCCATGGCAGTGACTTCGCCTGGCAGTATTTAATTAATTATTCATTGAGCATTATGTTTGCCTTCCCTTGGGATATGATCTTCCTTGTTGTGTCTCCCTCCTTGCACCAAAAAACATCAACTAATTATTTGTATATAGAATATTTGAATTACTTTCGATCCTGAAAAACATTAGTATGTAAGCACTTTGTTGCTTTTCATAACTAAATGTGTGTAATGGGGAGCTCAACATTCCTACAGCTTTCCTGGGTCCCCATTTTATTGCCACCCCAATGTGCTTGACGGAGAGGGAGGAAGGAAAAAAGAGGAAACGTAAATTATCCTACTGATGTAAGATTAGATCAACATTAAAGCTAGTAGGTGTAATACGGATGCTGCGATCAGGTGCTCGGAGCCAGAATACTCGCAGTCCTTGTGCTGTTGTAATCAAAGGTGCTGAAGACTGAGCAGTTCTCTGATGTGGTCTTATCAGTTGGAGTATGATGTAAATCCTGTTACAGCAGCTTTGTCCGATCTGCCTGTAGCTTTGTTCTGAACCTTTCAGCAACAGTTCACTGAAGCAGAAAGAGCCCTGTGAATTGATATTATAAACCTGCATGGTTGCTTTATTCATTGTTGAAGCAACAGAATATAATAGAATTATTTATTTTAGTGGATTGAGAATACTTTTTTTTTTATTATTCTAACAGGGTGAGCAGGGGAAAAATGTTCTAAATGCAAAAGAGGAAAAGCTAATATTATAATCATATCCATACCCATTTGGAGCACAGTCCCATTGATAATTCAGAATACTATATGTTTATTCGATTTTACATATTCGGAGAGACTGTTAAAATCCCAAAGTGTTGTTACTTCCTGCTGATGTGGAAAAAAATATCATGTGACAGTATCATCATCAGGAAATAATAGTCATGTGAAATAAAAGCTGCTCATAATGCACTTAGTCTTCCCAGACATCTGTATTTTTCAAAGCACCACCTAGCTGCTCTCTTTGGGACCGAGATGAGCTTTAGAAGTTCGAGACTGTATTGTATTCACTTTCTTGCTGGCGGGCATTCCTTCCTGAAGTTCAAGACTGTGAAATTTCTCTTCTGTCTCACTGCTTTGATATGGTATTTGCCTAATAATCAAAGAAATTAAAGTGTGGAAAAAAATAGATAAAACTGCAATGTCTTAAAATTAAAAGGCTGACATTAAGTTCCTCATAATAATGCTGTGATGCCATGTTGACCCTTATTCATGAAAACCAGTTTTTGTGGTGTGCATTAGTAAGAAATAATACAACTCTGGGAATCTGAAAGAAGATATGCGCTATTTGAACTTTTGGTGTGTCATGTAATTTAAAAATTCTGGCTTTATACTTTACAGATCTTCTGGAGAGATTTAGCTGACATTTGTAAATTATGCAGATATGGAGGCCCAACTTTATTTTAGATGTTTGTATATGGTATCAACGAGTTCTGCTACTTAAGATGCATATTCTCTCTTCTGTGGGGACAGGAAGATTTACAAAGTTAGTTCCATTACCACTAAAATGTGTTTCAAATGGATATCTCTCAAAGATGAGAGTTATTTGAGATAGAAATATTTTTGTACACTGCACTTAAAATTGCATGTTCAGTTTTTAAAATTCCTCTGATCGGAAAGTTAGACTAGTCAGTAGCTGTTTGTTTTTTTTATGTTAAGTATTGTAAATACATAAGAAAAAAGGTTTACTAAACGGGTAATCATGGGAAAAATTAAGCTTGTCACCTCTTCATTGAAATTAATAGCTGTAAAAACTACTTTTGTGGAGAAGTAATGTATTTAAATTTAACATTTCATATTTGTCTTTCAATTAATTTCACATAGCATTCCACAAAAAGACAGGCTTTGTTTTGGTTTTATCTGATGATGTAAGCAACCACAGAAAACCAGAGGTCAATTCCTATCTTCAACATAAAAAAAAAACTCAGTCATCCTGCATGCAGACCCCACTGGGGGAATCCTGGTTTTATCTGGAGCGCCTGGGTGAGGGGTAGAGCTTCCGTCGCTCGGCGGGAGAGCCGGGTGTGCTACATGCCAGTCCTGTCTCAGAACTGGCGAAGCAAAGTAGGGCTGAAAGCTCTGAAGGAACTAAATTGTAATCGGAGAGATGGGTGTTTTTGTGTATATGGTGAGAATTGTGTGCACTCACTGCTGCTTTGTGTGTCTGTCTGCTGCTGTATGTGTGGTGTAAGGTGTTTCCACATAGCTGCAGAAACCAGAAAAAGTTGGGGTGGGTACAAAACAATGTCAGAGAAGTCTTGGTACCTGAAAGATGTAGCTGCTTTAGGGAATGAAAAGTGAAAGGGTGGTTGGTTTTCTTTTGTTTTTTAAATTTTTTTCAGCCAGGTAGAATAGTAAGAAGGGAAAACTATTTTCAATTAATTTCATGTATTTAAATAATGGTAGTGTGACAGGAATGCTGCTAATTTTTCTGTTTGTAGTCATGCCTGTCTTTACACATCAAATAGCTGTATGAGCTTTCACAGGGCAAGTTGTTACTAATCCCTGACAAAGGTCCCCGAGGTTTCAGCGAGAGTCTCGGAAACAGTAGGCAGTGCAGCTGTAAATGGGGTGACAGTCAGTGAACCGTGAATCTCAGGTGGGTATTAATTGCTTCATTCTCACTTTAAATTCTAGCTAAAGAAGTCCGACAGTTGTAAATGCAGCAAAATGTACAGAGGAATAAATGGACTTAACTTTGCAGAATGCTGTCTTTTTGGTATGTGTCCACAACATCCATCAGTCTAGATGTTTTGTGTATTGACCACCAGACACTCACGTCCCTACAATATGAAAACATACCTGTTTGTGTTAGCAAGGTGGAGGTTTGACTCATTCGGTAGCCGTGTCTTCTGCCTGTGATCCCTGTAAACATTTGCATTGATTAGAAGGAAAAACAAGGCCTGTTTGCAAGGCCAGAAAGTTGAATTGCCTCAAGTTGTTTTTTTGTTGTTGTTTATTTATTTTGCTTCATTTACATGTGGTTTTTTGTTATTATGCTTTTTTCTCCCAAAATAAATTTTAGGGATTTCTGTAAGGATTGTGGAAAAATAAGGTGTGTGTGTATATGTAGTATTACGGTTTTCTATATTTATGTGTCTATGTCTTCTGAAGTTCATGGAATATCTTGCAGATCTGTTTTTGTATTAAATCTTCACTCTGAAACAATTCCTCCCATTTTGTACTCTGTAGAGCTGTAATATTTGTCCAAAGATCGGCTTCATTCAACATTTTGTTAACTGAAATGGGAAGTGACAGCTGACTAAAAGAAAATCTCCATGCCAAAGAAACAGATATTACTTCTCTCTCACAGATTACTGTATGCCTGGACGCTGAAGACTCGGAGATTGCAGGCACACTAAGGTTTCATATTGATCCATGTTAGACTAATTTGATCAGAAGAGAGACTGCTGTATCATGTTATTTTTTCCTAAAGTATTTGATTGAGATGGCCAAACACTGAGAATGTTGTGCAGGAAAAGAAGGGATTGGAAAAGAGAGATGTTAAAAAAAGAAAAATACAGATTTGTTAGCTATATTTTGTTTGCATTGATTTTCACTATGGATATATATCTTTCGATGGCAGCTGTCTTCAAAATAATAGCATAATAGATAATACTCTGCCAAATAAGTTAGTATTTTTATTAGTTCTTTTTACTGATATTTGTAGAATGATGTAATCACTGAAGTTGGTCAGCAGTAGATAGTTGGTCAGTAGCTGCACACTCAGCAAAGATGTTTTTCTTCATCGCATTTTGCATGTTTTTTGGCAGAGTATGAGAAAGCCATGGTTATGAATATGAAGGCTGTGGTAAGAATACGAAGTTGAAAACTGTCTGAAGAAGAGATTCTGCAACATGGGCCAGAGAAAGTATAAATTATATCCTAGTCTTGCCGAAGTAGGTCTCGAGCTACCGGGAGTGCTCCGTCCAACAGAAGACAGCCGACCGTCTGCTGCTTAGTTTGGGTTTAGCAGAGTGCGACTTGACAGATCGGAGTCAGTGGTGACTGTGCTGGTTTGAGGAGTCCCTGTCCTTGGTGGTCTGCTGCCATGCCACAAGGCGGGGAGGTAGGGGATTATGAAGTACTGGGAGATGACCACAGTTTTGGGTGGCGATGGTACTTCAGAGCTTCCTATGCATAGGGAGAAGGGATGTTAGGGTGCTTGTGCCCGGCTGCGTCTGCTGTTCTCCAGCTCCTTCACCATCCTGTGGGTTGAGACAAGAAGCATTATCAACTAACTGGCGTTCATCTCTCCCAGACTTTCAACAGGCTTGAATGAGGACATGTGCCCGGCTCTCCCTTTGCTTAGTCCTTGCAGGGAGCACACATTTTTATAAGGAGTCACCACTTAAGGGAGATACAGCTTAGCTAAATTGAAAAAGGTCCAGTGGGATTTTTCTTGTCCATCTTTACTTCTGTAAAGGAAGCAGATGATCTGAAAATTATGTTGTCTGAAAGTATAATATTAAGAAATGGGAAACCATTAGCTTGCTGTCATTCCCTGGCTAATGTTATCCTAATTTTGTTACTGAGCTTACTATTGGATGTCTTCTGTCCAGCTGAATAAAAATTAGACCAAAAGTATCCATTTTGTATAAACCGAAAACAGACTGGTTGTATAGTAACCTGGCATAAGCCTCAGTGAGACGGAAAGGGTAGTTATCACACAGTGTCATCACATCATTTGTAGAGAATTATTAGGGGTTTTTTTTTTTGCTTGCAGTTATAGCTCAGGACAGGGAAAAAAATGTGTATTGCTTTCTTTTCCTTTTTTTGGACTCATGAGATTGCATGCTTTGTCAAGAGTACATTTGTTAGTCTCACTGTCATATTTGTATTAAAGACATAACAGGATCCTACTGCGCTATCAATTGCTTTTCATTACCCTCGACTTTGCTTTGCAAAGGTCATCACCTTGCGTGTGAATCGAATTTGGGAAAGGGTATTTTCTTTAGAAGTACAATTGCAGTCTGCATTAAAAGGCAGTGCTGTTTGGGAAAGTTAATGTAACATATTCCTGAGCTTCCTTTTAACTCTTCCATAAAGTTAATTCAGCACCTTTGTGTGGGCAGATTGTGTTCTTCCCTGTCGGAGTTGCATTTGCTTTTGTTTTGTTTCAGGTTTGAATAATACATTTGATTATCATGGCAAATGTTGCAGTGTATGCATGCCTGACTGTAGTGCCTAATTAACTGATGATAACAAGGCAGGATTGCCCTCTTCTCTTTCATAAGCAATCATATACATGACAGTTCTTTTATCTTTCTTCAAAATTGACTTGCTCTCCTGACCCTTAAGCAGCTCCTGTTTTGTGTGTTTACCTCTGATGTCTTTGCAAGACTGTTAATTTTCTGTGGCATATCCTATCTGGTTGTAATTAACACATCGAACAATGAAGAAATAGTTCTGCTTGCAGATGCCTAATGGAGAAATGCTTTCTTCCAGTAATTATACAGCTTCATTTTACTGATTTGCATTGACCTATGAGGGTTTTTTTATTTTAAAAAACATCTACAGTGGTATAGTCCTATTTAGATAGGGAGAGGAAACGAAAAAATTAAGTTTATTTGCTGTAGTTTACCTACACATATAAAGTAAACTTAGAAGCAGTCAGTGGTAAGTTTGGTGAAGGTTTGCATTTACCAAAGTTTAACTGGAGGTAAACAGTGCTGGCCTCTTGCGTGTATTTAATCCTGGAGTCGAAGGCCCGTTCTTATAATTAGAAGCTTCAAGAAGTACTTGACCTATTTTAAGGAGGCATTAAAGTCACATGTATATAAAACAAATATTTTCCAGCTTTGTATCTTAAAAAACCCTGAACTTACATTTCAAATAACTGAGACTAGGATTTCTATTTATCGTTTTATAGCTAGGCTGAGATTAAAGCCATAATGAATACAAGTTCAAAGAGAGGAAGGTAGAAGAGAAAAGATTGATAGTTACAGCAATAAAAACAGGGGCAAAAAGAACAGCTTTTCTGAAGGACTCGGGCTGGAATAATAATGATAGAATTGTCTAAATCGATATATCTCTTGTCAGCCTCACGTCTGATGTTTGAATCAGGCCTTTTCTGCAAGAGCTTTCCTCAGGAATATTGAATTATTTATTATTTGTATCTTTTTTTCCTTCGCTTTCTGATGATTTTTTTTCTTTTTATTCCCTGACTTAGTAAAATTTGTTTTTATGCTGCCAGGTTCAATGTTGTCTACTGTTTGATAAATAGCACTAATTGGATGTATAGCAGAAGTCGTGTAAAAATGTATGACTTCAATTACATCTAGAACAAATTTTTCTTCATATTGATCTTTTTTTCCTGTATAAGATCTGCTCTTCATAGCCTCCAGTGCTGAGTTTTTAAGGAATTACTCTATGTCCATATGTTGACATGCACTTTTGAACCCATGCATTTTTTTTTTTTAAAAAAAAGGAATGCTGTCTCAAACCAGTTCTGCCTGAGCAGTAAGTGAAAAATTAGAGTCATTCAAATAGTGAAATATTCATATAGTATTCTAGTCAGATGAGGGACTGCACTACTTTAAAATTACAATGCCTATTTGCGGTCCCCATTTCTTTTGTCTGAGATAATGAAATGAAGGTACTGGCCAATTAATGAAAACATCTTTCATTAACAGTTGTAATTCAGATAAAATTAAAATATGTGTTTTGAAAGTCATTTCCGCGCGGTGAAGCTCTGCTCATTTAAATCTACAGTTGTACACCACAGTGTTTAGCCTTGTAAATGTTACCAAAGGTGCCAACGTAATAGAAATGTACTGTCTGTAGTTTCAAATATTCCGTCAGAATTCTCACTGTGTTACAGCTGTGATGTTTGTAGATTGGTTCGTTCCTCTTTGTATCGGTGTGTGATGTGATACATAATTTGATCCAAATGTTTGGTGCTGATTTATGGTAAAATGAGTTAGTGTATTTGCCCTGAAATGTCTTCATAGGTCAGAACAAAAGATGGGCTGAATTTCACATTTGGACTGGGATTATGGTTTTCCCTGGTACGGGGTGATGGACTGGCTAGAAGTTTAGGTCTGAATCCAGGTTTTAGCAGAGCTGAAAGCTGTCAGCATTGGGCTTTTGCGTAGGATGCTGTTGTAATCTGTTATGCACGTTGGTTTTCATGGTGTGCCTTTTTGAGGGAAGTGCAAGGCAATATTGCCTTGTCCTTATTAAATATATTTTTTGTTCATTATGTAAGTCTTTGCTTGCTGTGCTTCATGCTTCAAACTCCTCTAAAGTGGGATTCAAAGTAAAGGGTTATATAAACAGTCATGTTTATGCCATTCAGCAGTGGATCAAAGGGAATAGTCCTCACAATTGTGGTTAATTTATGTCATTTGAAAATGCAATTACCTCATGATTATTGCCTGCTCTATACAGTCCTATTTTGTGTTTTTAAAAAGCAGTAACACTCTAGGTTGCGAAACAGACTGGCTATAACCTAAATCCTGCAGTTTTTTTCTCCGATATGTGCCCCATTGTAATTACAGGGAGGGGATAAGTGCAAAGGAATTGCAAACTTTGCTTCAGTAGTTGTAATAATTCAGTGAATTGGTAGAGATTCTCTTGTTTCTGATGGCGCGAATTCTCAGGATATGTTGCAGGCTGTTAATATGTGTATCTTTCAAAATGTGTATTGGTATGTGAGAAATACCGCCTGTCTCTAAAGTGTTTTGTTTCAGAAACCCTAACTTTAAAATAATCCCTTAGAAACAGCTGTATAACGTAATTTATTTGAGGACTGTCAATAAATGCTGGAATTGTTCTGTAGCTCATCAGATGATGCTGGGGTTAACTAGATAAAAAGAAGTTGGTGGGGGTTTTACCCAAAGCCCTGTTTAAGCCTCGCTAGTCTCCTGTTTTTTCCTGTAGCAGTTTGACGAAATTGCCTTTCCTACCAGCAGCCTGTTAGGTGCTGTGCACAGAAACAAAACCCTATTGTTTTAGATTTTCTTTCATATTATGTAGGTGTCTGTGCCATACCACCCACACAGTAAAGCAAGTGAGCTGTGAAATATATTCATTGTTAGAGTACAGGGGAAATGGAGGCAAGCAATCGGCAGTAATAATGTACGACAGCAAGGGGAGGCTGCCAACATTACCTGCATTATTTCGGTTGCCTTTTTCATTATAGGTTCAGGAAATAGGCAGCAATTCGATTATGGCATGATTTGGGATGGAATTGCTTGCCGTTCACTGACCCTGTCACAAGGGGATCAAATGAGAAGTCAGCTCAAATAAAGTTTATAGTGCATTAACTGGACCAAGCATTGCCTAGCCTGGGAGCATGATTTTTCATCTTCCAGGGTTTTGTAACTGCTTCTCAGATATATTTGTACCTTAAGGCGAGAGGGGAGGGGTGACAAAAAAAAAAGAAAAAAAAAAGAAAAAAAAAAAGGAGGATTGGCTGAGATGCATAGGAATGAGCTAGTTGGCCAATAGTGTACATTCCCCTCCCATGTGCAAATCTCAGCTCCTCTCTAGCTTGTGAGAAGCAGCATGATTAATAACACTGAGGGAACCTGCCTGTTGGATTATTAATTTTCCATCCTTTTTCCCTTCTCTTACACATACCCCTGATGCTTTGCCTTTTTTAAAAAGCTTTTCTCTTTCCTCCCCCCCTTTTTTCTTTTTTTCTTTTTTCTTTTTTTTTTCCCCATGGAGCTAACCACTAGCCACTAACATTCTCGTGGCTATCCAACCTTGCAAGGGCTTACTTCACAGTGGGGTGAGTTTGTGTATTAAAATAGGGGATTCGGCAAGGAAGCAGCAGCAACAACAGGGAGAGGGGAGGAAAAAAAAAAAAAAAAGGAAAGAAGCAAAGCCATCCCTGTGATGCTTGATTACAGTACAGTTGCCTTTAGCTACAACTGTTAAAACTAGGGTTAATGCTGACCTAGAAGGCAAGAAATATGTTGCAGTGCCTGCCTGTTAGTTCTAGAGAGTACTGCACTGCATGGACAGATAAACATTGTTCCTTATTATTCAAACTAATTAAAATTGGCCCTTTAGAAACCTTGATTGCATAGAGAGGGTGCAAATTAATAGAAAAAGGGAGTTAATGGTAGGTAATTGGACAAGCTGCGGTTTTTTGTTGGTGATGCTCGTGGGTTTTTTCCTTTTTTTATAAGGCTTTTATAAGAGTCATTATAATGAAAATAGGTTTTGTTTCCAATCACAAATATATCGTTGCTAAGTTTTGTGATTTTTGTGGAATAATCATGATGAGATATCCTTTACAGAGCAGTAGTGTATTTGGTGGGGAGCCTCACGCCAGCTGAGGACAATTTAGCCCCTGTTCGGTAGAGTGGGCGCTGATGATGTTTACACGCACATGTGATACCGTGGGGTGCTCTTTTGATTCGCTGACCAGGTCATGTGTCCAGTCTATATAAAGAAAATATGTAATGCAGGAGTTCCATGTTGATTTTAGATGTTTAGATTTGCTTAGTTTTATGAAGTTGTTATGTTATAATACTGTGCAATGTATTTTATTATTTCAAATTAATATAGGAGGATTAAGAAATCTACTTTTATTGATTCCCAGGGTAATACAGTGAAATAACAAGAATTTTGTGTCTTGAAGCACATTACAGAATATATGTACATCTTAATTAAAATAAAGTGTTGGTAAACTAATACCAAGTAATTTTTAAGTACACAGAAGTATACATTTTTAAGTATACATATATATACATAAGTATATGTGTCTAGGTGTATGTGTACATGCAATGGGTAGTTTTGTTTGTGAAAGCAGCAGACAACAGAGTGCATTACAAAAGCAGTGTTCATGTGTTTTTGCTGAAGGTAGGATGGGGTGGTGTACACTTTTTAACCTATGCAATACTTCTTGAGGGATAAGGAGACAAGGAGTATAGTATAGCTATTCTGGATTTATATAGCATATGCATTGCAACTGCTTTTAATTTTAATTTTTGCCTTGAATTTGTGTATTCATAATTTGTCTTGTGATTTAAAAGCATTGATACAAGACAAAAGATTTCCTACCAAATACCAACATAGACAGTATACATACAGGCATTCTGCACATTGTACCATAGAATCATAGAGTATCTCAAGTTGGAAGTGACCCATAAGGATCATCGGGTTCAAATCCCATATGATATATATTTATCTGTCTTACATACATATATCTGCCTTATATATAATGAGGATATGTATATGTTATATATCTATCTTCCAGCATTTAGCTGGAAGGAAATGTTTTATAAACTGAAGTTCCTCTTTTTCTTGTCAGTCTTTAAATGTGCGTACTGTAAACAAGCTGGTCACAGTCTGAGTATTCAGTGTGTCCTGGTATTGTTTTAACAGTATTCTACATAATGAGGTCTTTCTGCCTGGCATACACGTCATTCTTAAATTTCAGTTACTCTTTACTAGGAATCCTTACCTTACTGTGAAAGGACCTGTTTTGTACCTGGAAGGTAGTTTATAATGTCGTTATAAAGATACTGTTTCCAGTTTAAGTTTGAGATGCATGGAAAACCTGTGGCAGTGCTTTTTTGTTTGGCTTAATTATTTATTTTTATTGCCTGCGAGATTATTAGTACATTAGTAGAAGGAACTGTCATTGATTGATTACTGAGCCCTAATTGTTTTTTTATTCCTCTCCCTGTATTAACGTTAGTGATACCAAGTTTCGACATGCATGAACACTATGACATACAGTGCAACAAAACCACTGAATCTATTGCAGCTTGTTATTCTGAGAACTGTATTTATGATAATATATTTTCTTTTTAAATACGTATTTTACTTTTGATTTTTTAATAAAACTGCTCCCCTATAATGCTGAAACATACTTAAACATGAAAACAATGAATGTATTTCTGAGTCCAGTCTCATTCTGACACTTGCATATGCTATATGTCTCCATCTGCTCTGGGTGAGCAATAGCCTGGTGTGCCTGTATCAAGTAATGCCTAATTTTTGCAATTAACTACTGTAACAGTAGCTTTGAAAAATATCTAATGCTGAAACATAATAATTTTTTCTTTTTTCACTATGGCTAAGCATTCATTATTTTTGTTCTTTTTGATACCAAGAAATTAGGTCATGTAAAACAATAGCAGGAAATGTAATTTTTGATTGAGTAGATGAGCCAGCCCTCTTGCAACTCAGACTACAAAGACAGAATAAAACTTTGTGATCTCTAAAACGGTATCATTTGCTGGGCATGTTCATTTTTAGATCCCAACAATTATAGATATGTCAGGTGTTACAAAGCTAGTGCTTGTAGTCTTTATTGACTTTTATAATCTAATATATGGTTCTGATACATAAAAAAATCAACGTCAATAAGATTTTCTCCAAATGCAATAGTAGGTGTTTGCATTTTTAATTTTGTTTGTATTTTTTACTAAATTAATAGTATCTGGAAATAAAATTGATGGAATAATTCTGTAACAACTCCTTGGAAATATGTAATGGGTTGAATCTCTTCCACTGTTCATACATGGAACAGTATTGCAATAGTACGGGTGTTTTCTTCACATTGTAACTGACGGATTTATTTGTAATACAGCCTCCAAACCCCGCAGGTCTTAGCTTATCTCAGTTTGCTTTCACAGTGTTGACACACATATATCACCATCTCAGTAATCTGAAGAATGTACAGGATTGGTGAACGCAAATTGCGTATTTTTTTCAGCCTTCATTGTTTTATTATCTGTATACTTCTCAGTTCTATCTGTCATGTATTTTGTGGCAGAAAGAGATTCCTTCTTTCTCTCTGGGTCGGTACTTATGATGTGTCCAGGCTTCTAAAGACTACAGTTAGTAATTCCTAAAGCTCTTAGAGAAGTGATTAGGGAGTCATGATTGCTTACAAATTGAGTCTTTTTTCTGCCTGACACTGATCCTGTGATAGTCTCCCCACTTAATCCTCACCAGCAATTTGCCTATAGTTGCAGCTAACAGGAGGTGATTAGAGGGGAGTTGCCCACTGCCTTTTTACTTCTGTTGTAGTGGCATGTTAGACAGAGGCTAGTGAATCAAAGCTGTTTTCCTATTAACTCAACACCTCCTAGTGCATTAGAGCCACTTTTATCTAATAACAGTGTTCAGCTGCTAGCACTATTTTAATGGTATTTGGTATTCCTTTTAAAACATCACAAAATGAGCATTTTTAAAAATGGAGAACAAAAAGTGTGAAGCAGAATGTCCAAAGATGAAAGCAAAATAATGAAACTAACAGGTCTTATTTTTATCAGCACACGTGTGCAACCCCTCTTAGAATTACAGAGAATTTTCTCTCTGCATCAGTAGGCAAGGAGACTCCACTTTCTCTAAACATTACTTTAATTGCAATCCTGGTGACAGGTAGCTGATGTAATACTTTTGAAGTGATAATGGAATACATTTACAAGGGAAAACAGCACCAATGAAAGGGTGATAAGAGTTAACTTTTCAAGTGTTAGTTATAGTGAAGAATAATATGAACGGCCTGAGTGAAATTTTCTAAATATTTACTGCTTTTTATTTTGACTCACTTGTAAACATATCAAGGATTAGTTGGCATTTGTTATTTTATTGGTACAATACAGAACCTTCACCCTGAAGCCTGCATTCTCTGGTTTTTATAACTTTTATTTAAAAAATTAACATTGTTTTATACTTTACTACTTTATCGACAGAGTTCTTTTTTTATTATTATTATTATTATTATATATTAAAAAAACTGTAGTCATGGATTTAAAAGACCCCTGTAGTGACGTACAATCTGAGAAGTGTCCAACAGCAAGCTGACTTGGGTTTGTTTTTTTGAGGTCAGTGAATACATGTTCTTTTTTTTAAGATTCAGAGCATGCATCAAATAGTGCATATATGTAAGGTTTTAAACACAATTTCTTGGCTTTACAGAGTCGAGCAGTGGGCTACATGCAAAGAGTATGTTTATATGATGTGGACTGTGACTAAGGTTACTGTCCAAGTTAGAATAGCTAGCTCAAGTACAAAAACACAAAGCTGGCAGTTAACAAGAACATCCCTCTAAGTGGTAGATTGGTTGAGATGCAAGGAACGAAAGAGGTGGCATCTCTAGCGATCTCACTGTTTACCGAAGAGTCTCTGCTTATCGTTTAAACTTCTTTATCTCCTTTCTATTCTTGAGGTTCATATTGCTAATCATAAAGGCATACTTCAGAAACACAATAGTGAATATATTTTAATTTACGTGCTTTTGAGTATATAATGTGAGCAAGTTACATTTTAACACCCATTAACAATTTGAAGTAGACTGCTAAAATAAAGGAAAACACGCATTAGGTGTTGGCTCAGACTCAGCCAGCTCATCCCATTGAAAGACACAGAAACCTCATAAAAGTCACCTGTAATGATAATTCCCTCTTTAATTTGATCCTACAGGACAAGGACAAACAAAACTGGACAAAGTTTTCTGCTTTTAGATTGTTGAGAAATTATTTTATATGCAGTACACGCACGCATATAGATAGCTAAATAAATACATCTGTCTATCCTGAAATTGTAAAACATGTTGTAGTATCTGCATTTGTCACAGATCTATCATATATTTTGTCGATACATCTTCATGCACACATCTTCTCCAAAAACAATAAACATTATTTTGCTCTGTGTCAGAATGCTATTTTCAAGCTCAGGCTTTTTTTTAAGAGAAATACAAAGTATGGAAAAATCCTCGTGCCAGTGTTGATGCCTCTCCATGTGACTGGCAAAAGCAGACAGAGCAGTAACAATAGTCTAAATCGGGTCACTCCAAAATCCCCATTTTGTATTTTTCATTTCACATTCTGCTGTTGTCCTGTCTGGAGCTGACAACCATGCAGAAAAAACATCCATGTTATAAGTAAGGTGCACCAGTCCAGAAATTCTTACCTCATGTTACATCCTTGGAAGCATGCGCTGGATCTTAGGGAATTCAGGATGTAACTGAATTCTGTTGTGGAACCCACTTTGCAGGAAATGTGTTGATCAGGAACTCTGTTATCCTTTAGTCCTTACGTTTTGTCTTCAGTTATACAGTGTGTTTCTCATTTTTAATATGGCTGCAAAAATGTATCCTGTTTGCACAAGGAAGCCAAGTGGTACCACCTATCATTTGTTGTCTTTTCTGGGAAATGGAAGACAGATGAGTAAGCTGTTTTCTGCTGTATATTTGTGTTTCTTCTTTATGTGGCAAATACTAAACATTAAAAATGACAAATTCTATTATATAGAGGCTGCTGAGCTTCTGGTATTAAAAAGACATAAGCAAAAAAGTCGGTCAAAACTATATCTGAATTGTTTTTCATACTTTTTGTAGGTACTAGATGCAGAACCATAGGAAATGTGTATAGTCCCTTCAGTAGACACATTGCTGCAAACTATGGCCTGACAGGGCATCTGTCTGCCAGAGCTGGAAGACTGCTTAACATCCAGGACTTCAAAGCCTGTTTTGTTTATTTAGGTAGTAAGTGTGCCTCAGTTTTAAGGTGAAATACCGCCAATTCGTGCTGCTGAAATAGCTGGATTTTAGATTTCCACAGTTATGCAAGAAAAAGCTATTTTTAGTCATGTGAGCTATCAATTGTGGAAGGACAAAGCAGTATTTCTGAAACTTAATAAAGATAATGGATTTATCTAAAAGGTAGATTTCTATATCATATTAATAGACTTACTTTGTAATTTTGTTAAACTTCTTTTCTGTCTATCTTTTCCTTTTCAGAGGGCTTGTAATGGAGGGTTGTAGCAGAAAAGTAGAATAGTTTTTAATTGCTGATTGCAGCCCAGAAACGTGTAAAGTCCATACAGATATATGGAAGTGTACAAAATCACTGACCTGAAGGAACAAGACTATTAATGACATTATTTAAGATTAAAAAAAAAAAAAAAAAAGGCGTGAGATGGATGAAATCTGAATGGATGCAGATTTCATGATATTAACAGCTTGCTCTAGTTTACCTAGGGATTAATTATAAAATTAGACATTGCAGGGTTTTATTCTTTCATCCTCAAAGTCTCTCATGCCCTGCCTAGTCCAGTGTAATACAGCATTTCTCCTGCGGCGTGCTGTGGTATCCCATGTTTAGGTTGCAGCTGGAAGTGATTTCCCATTCCAAGGAAATGATCAGGACACGTTGTGAGTCTGTGTCAGGGTAAAAACTGTGTGCACACAGTCTCCTCTCCCACTGTCTCTGGAATGAAAACCCAGGCGCATGGAGTAGAAGGGGACAAGGACTGCAGCGTTTCTCAGAGTGCACCTACCCTACCGTGTGTCTGGAACCACAGTGAGTCAGAAACGAAGCACAGCTCTATTTATGGCTGCAGACACTCCGGGTTTCTGAGATGTATGGTATTGGCATGCAGTTCCTGTTACATGTCTCTCGGTGAATCATCTGTTGGCACTTGGGCGTTGTGGTTCCTTCTGAGTGCAGTGCCTTGCTTTGCAGTGACTGTTTAAATACCTTTGGCATGTCCTGTTTGCTTAGTCTGTGGTTTTTAGGATAAAAATGTGAAAATGGTAAGGGGGAGAAACAATTACCTGCTTTGGTGATTTCCGCAGGAGAAAATCCAGTTTGGTCTCAAAGAGTAAAACTGAATTGTGTTGTAGTGAACTATCGTGAGTGACAGAGGCATGGAACATCAAACAGTGACGTTCGGTGTTCCTTGGGCTGCTTCCTCCTTTAGTGGTCAGGCTTTAGTGTACCTGATCGGACTTGGTTGTCAGGTGGTTTTACAGTCTTATTTCTGACAAAAGTCTTTTAAGAATCACAGTGCAGTGAACAGCCCTGTTATTGAGGCCCGCACTGTACTTCCGCAGTCAGGTCTGTAATGTTCGTGTTACCACAATTTTAGAGGTGCAAAAAGAAGGCGGGCTTTAATGGCTCCGTGAGTGATACGACTCTGAGTAACTAAGGCTGGTATTTTGACTGATGTTGTGGTATTTTTATAATCAACTTCTAGAGAATTACCATTTTTTCGAGCATATATTAAAATTGTAGCAAATGAAAGCATTTCTAGCACTTTTTCTGTCTGTAGTCCAGAGACAACAGTCAGCAAAAGGTTGATTGTATCTTCTGCTTTCGTACCTCCCGTTACTCCCTTGGGTAGCGGGCTGCTTCTATCGATGAGTGGAAAAATATGGCTCCATGCCTCTCCCCCCTGCTAGGGGAAATCGGATAGCTCTGCAAATGAAGAAGGAAGCCCTGCCCTTCCTTGTACCTGTGTGAGCTATGTGCAGTTCTTCGCTGAACCAAAGCATGAACCTCATCTGGGTGAAGCTAACCAGGTTGCTTTGGGTTAGTTTAACCTACGGCAAATTCCCAGTCTTGTTCGCCAGTACTCCCACGCCGGTTTGAGTCAGCACATGTGAGAGGGCACTGTGGGGGTCAGTCTGGGCCATTAGAAGCTGCAAGACTGGCACTACCTTTTGGAAACAGTCCCTTCTTCTGCAGGCTTGTTGCTGATCTGCAAAGTTATTAGAGAAAGGAAAGAAGAGAAGGAAGACTAAGTAACTGGGTAGTCTCAGGAATGATTCGATGTCCCATGTGAGCATACAAAATATTTAAAAATTCATCGTGTGCATGTGTATATCCAAATCGTGACAGGTCAGAACTGCGTTTGGTATCTCAAATGTCCTCTATGGGACATTCGAAGTTCTTTCTTAAATGGCAAAGATGGTGTATTTGAGCAATGGCGCTGCTATGAAAATGGGGTCTCAGCCTTGAAGCTTTCTAATCCAGCTGTTAGCGTGTAAGTTATTTATAGGGGAACTGATTCTAGCTTTGTTAAAATCTCTGAGGTTTTTGTTGGTGTTTTTTTTTTCTTTTTCTAATAGCACAGAAGGTTTACCTTTATTTAAATAAGTTGGGGTGTGGAATTGGGTACATTATTCAGTTCTTTCCTCTTGTTCCTGAAATTATCTATGATTTGCTTTCGCAAGTTAGTATACATAAAAATAAAAAACAAAACCCTGTATGAGCAAGCAACATTGACAGTCTAAGGCAAAAGTTATTCTCCTTTACTCTAAAACATTATTCCATTTTATGAGAAGCTTTTAGAGAGTGTGAAGGATATTTTCCTTACTTGAATTTTATGGTCTGGTTTAAAAATGCTAGGAAATTTATAGCATTTGTTGTTTGGAATTAGTTGTTTAATGTAAAATTGTAGCAACCTCATTGCTAGTATTTTAGAGCATATCTTCTGTTCTTTGGTCAAACATTCTTCCTCAAAACTGACTAGTGTCAGATGTTTCGGGGCAAAGACCAAGTAATAAGTCAATGAGAGATAATGTGCCTTTTGCAAAGATTTTATCTTAATCCTCTGTAGACAGGTGTTGATGTGAACTATGAAATGTCATACCTGCACAATATACGGAAGGTTTTTCTTTTAGCAAGTTTAACCGTTTATCAACTTCAGCCCCTTTGCTCCTTGCAAAGTTTTTTCTGTAAAAACATCTAAATGCTGTTACCATTTCTGAATTTTCGTATGTGGAAGACCCACAGTTCACTAGCAGGAATCTTTCCCTGTCTGACAAATCCATTTTTACCCCTTCCCTGATAGGGGGACACACAACATGTTTGCTCTTTGGCGTTGAAGGGCGGGAAGGGAACATATTTACTCCTTAGAATTTTACTTCATTAGAAAGTCCCAAACACAGTGTATTGGTAAGCAGGGATTACCTTACAAAGAACCGGTCTAAGAAAACAGAAAAGTTTGTACAGTCAGCATGGCTATGCTAATAATTGGTTCACAAAGGCATCCAGACCTCAATTCCTTGGCAGCGATGAGTCCATTTCTTTACAGTGATAGAAAACACCAGGTTGCACTGGGATATCAAAGCAGGAGATAATCACATCTGAAAATGCTTGCTGTCTTTGCTTTAATACCTTGAAAAAGTTACATGGTTTCAGCAATTCTAATATTATATATACTTCTTCATATAGAATAGTAAAAGGTCAGCATTCTTGGTTTGCTCCTTCTTGTGTCGGTGTTGTTGCTTTCCTGAGGACATTTATGGTTACTGTTTAGGTTGAGGGAAATTTTAGAGATTTGGCGGCATGAAAGTTACGAGCAAAGATTATTCTTCAGCCTCATCCTTTGAAGGCTACCTAAAGATAGCAGGACTTTGGAGGTATAATTCAGACATTCAACTGTAGGAGTTTGTGCTTCGGTGATGGGCTGAATAGCCAGGGTAACAGCCATGTGAGAAATGTGTTGATCTAAACCAAAATTGATTTGCAAACAGAGCCAATGCAGTCTTTGGAGAACTGGTGTAACACGTGCCCAGTGAACGATATTTCAGGTAAATGAGTAGTCGTGTTTTTAATTTTCTGTTCCCGAATGTTTGTACATGAGATCTACATAGCAAACAGTGTAATATATTTTATGCACACTACAAATGGACAATGCAGTGAGGATGTGCAGTTCAGAAAAAAAATACCTGTATTGGATCTGTGCAGTGCATTAGGAAGAGACTCTTGGTTTCTGAGAGCCATCATGATCTCAAAAAAAAAAAAAAAAAAAAAAAAAAAAATTCCATCTAAAGCATTCCTGATGCACTACCTGGCTGATGCTCAGTCTAGAGGAGAGGTAGCCTCAGGGGATCGAGGAGAACACCCACAGAAGGTTGTATGCCTCAGTAGTTGAGGGTATCTGAAGCTTAATATAACTTATTCCAGTATTGTGACACTGTATAGCATAGCTTGTATGAAAAATATTGGCACCACCAACTGTCATATTGTTCTAAAAAGTATAAAACCAGTATCCACTTCAGAAACATAATAACGACAGCCTTCTATTCCTGGCTGCTTCACTACATTATTTTCATCAGCCTTATTTCTGACATAAAACTCAAGATAGAAGCAGCAAGGGTTGCTAAACGCACAGAACACACGTTCATCTCGGGACGTCTGTAAATTAAACAACATGGGAGGCTAGAAAGTTCTTTTGAGGAATATCATATTCTTTCCAGATGCTTCACCAATTTTACACTCAAAATTGAGTTAAGGGAAAAAAAGCATAAGTAACGTGCACATAAAGCCAAGAACTTATTACTAATGTAATTGAAATCTTAAGTCTGGTCAAAGAATTATTAATAGTACAGGTTTAATCTCTGCAAAATGAAAGAAAAACAAAATAAACTATTTCAGAACAAGTCTCCATAATGATAAAGCAATTAAAATTGTTGCCCGAGTAATTTATGCACTCTATTTTAGTAAATGGGGACGTATAAGCTTTTTTTGGTGACACCTAACAGGGTTGTGTCAACAAGTCTAGACGTTTCAGAGACATGAAAGGAGCTTGGAGACATAATCATCACTGAAGTATGCAAAATTGTGTGATAGTGCTACCTTTTATTTCATAGAGACGTTAGAGGTCATGCTGTAAATACCTTATGGTTGTATTCTATGGCAGCTTAGTGTGACCAGTCACAGTATTGAAAGTGACACGTACATACTTTTGTATATCTATATAAAAATATATATATTTGTATATCCAAAGTTGAAACTTAATGTGCCTTTTTCCTTCTGTTTTGATTCCAAACTATCTTTTCTGTATGTATAAAAAAATCATACCAGCTTTTAAAGCTTTAGTCTCCTGTTAGTTTTTCTCATCATATGAAGATATTAACGTTGATTCTTTCTGCACAGAGAAAAGATGGTAGCGATGTTCAGAGTTATCTGTTACATATAGTTGTAGCAGAAATACATATTATCACATGTCTTATTTATATTTCGTAGTAACTGCTGGGATCAGCTTTGACAATAAATGAAAAGGTCTTTTCTGTTGAAGGGAAGCATTACTTAGTAAAGCATCAAAGTTGGGGTGGACATATGCTACGTGTTCTGTGACTCCTCCGCCTTGATTTCTGTTGTCCACAGCATTCGGGTAACAGATTTCTATTAAACAGCAAGAAAAGTCCCTGCATTGATGCAAAGCAAAACTGTGTTATCTCAGCTGTCTGTTTATTATGCGAAATGATAGCATGGTAAGTAAATACTGAAAGGAACAAATGGCCGTGCTGTCTGATTTGTCAAAGGATATATTTAGTTTGCTTTTTGTGGGAGTGAATTTTCAAAGTTCATGGGCTTGGAAAGCACCTCACCATAAACCATCCAGAAGTTTAATTATCTTATTCTGTTAGGTTAAACTACTAAACAGCTTCTTCAAAGATGCTGTTCTGTGTTTGAATAAATGTAATATGCAGAAATGTGAAAATTGCTCCTAGTACGATACCCAAGTGGGATACGGTGGCTTTGTGTTGTCATATTTTGAGAAATTATTTAAAGACACACAAAAGGACACTGTCACTCTGTTATTAATGTTAAAAATTGTTGATGCTCTGTGCAGTGTGTTTTTCTAATTAGAGGAAAGCTGTAGAGTACCATTTCCATAATCGACATGGGAACAGAAACTCAGCAAAATTTCATGTATTTTCAGTGAAACTGCTCCTCAGCAACATAAAAATGGCTTTTATAACATAAAGGCTGTAATTAGAGTAAGTCAAATCAGTTGGAAACGATTAAAGCCAGAGCAGGCTAAGCTGCCTTCTAAATATTTGTCTGGAGATTAGCCCTACTCTTACAGCCCATGAGAAGCATCTTTGATTTACTTATAATGCTTGACGTGGCAAAGATAATCCTGCAGAAGGCAAATGAACACAAATTTAGATGTGCTGTTAGGCTCTCTTTGTTGATTTGACAGGAGGCAGCATATTGGAAGTGATGTTCGAGAAATGAGTATAGGGTCACATTAGACAAATTGCTTACCCCCCCGCCCCCTGGTCGTCAATTTAAATTCTTCTAAAAACATACTTATTCTTTGAAGCTTTTAGGATGCACTTTAGAAGTCCATGTGGAATAATTTTCCACGTGTCTATGCGACAGTTGATGTGAGTCTCATTGTATTTAAAATTATAGTCCTGAGATGGAACTTTCTGGTTGTTGCTTGTCTGAGATCAGTTATTAAAATACAAGTAAAGCTTGGCAGGTATAAATTTGAAGAAGAAAAGAGATTATGTAAGAAGATCAGAATTGTTAATATTAATCAGCTAGTTGTGGAAGAATGGTGATTTACTCTGTAGGAGAGTTCTGCTGGAAGAACAAACAGACAAACAAACCAGACATCAGGTAGGCAGTTACTTACTGGCACCCCTTTATTGCACTTTTGATAGCCAGAAAGAAAGAGAGATATAGAACTGATGCGGTTGATAGATTGTAAACACGGACTGGCCACGGTGTGAGCCTGTAGATTTAATGGTATCAGCAGAAAGTAGCTATTGTGAAAGGCAGGCTGTATTTTAGGATGATGAACATCTACATAATTGTTAACACTTGACTGGACATGGTATTACAGTACAGAACAGTGAAAAAATGTCGAGTATGTGAAGCTGGATGATTTGAAAAGCTTTTGAAACATTTGTCAGCTTCTTGTTGTAGATCAGATTTGTACTTTTGCGTAGTTTTCGTCTCGTTTATAATCTCTACAGCATCCCAAACTTTTTGTTTAGCTGGTGAAAATATAATCAGTCTAATGTATTCTCTTACTGAATTTTAAACAAGAGCATTAAAACTCCTTTAACGTGCTAAAGTAAGCTTCAGAGAGGGTTTCCATTTCATCTTTATTGAACTGAGGCTATAGCACTCTTTCCCTTTGCACCACAGTGAGAGGCTGTCAATAATTCAATAGTCATGGCCTTGATGGGCCAAGGCCTAACTTAGACTTTAAACAGAGCCAAGGAGCTTGTCAAAGTGTGATGTGCTGTCAGTGCCTGACTGATCTATACTGCATGAATTCTCCCCCAGCTCTTGATGTATCCCTGGGAACAAAAAGAAAGCAATTGTAGGAGTAGACCTAGTGTGAAGCACCTGTTTGTTTGGAATTTTTAATAAGGGAAAGTTGTGTCAGTAGTGAAGCTTAATGAAGCCATTGCATTTTTGCTTTGAGGACCCACAATAAATTCCTGTCTAATAGCATCAGTGCCTTTCCAGTGTCTTCAGGAAAAGAAGTCAGGATATTTGTAAATATGTTACTGCCTTAGAGCAAGTTCAGTTGGAGCAGTACTTAATAACTAATGACAAGTAACTTTGCTTAATCCAAATTACCTGCTACATCTTTCAGTTTTATTGATATTGTACTATTAACGCTCAGTATTGCAGTAATGAAACTCTTTCATAGCCATTTGTTTTCAGTTTTTTCCCCACCTGGTAACTGATGTGTTTGCATTCATATCCTTTCTAAATGCTCTGCATTGAATTTGCATATGTTTTATAGTTGGAAGCTGAAAAATTACTTGTTTTTCTAAGAAAATAGTTTACAAAAAGTGAGCTAGTGTGATAACTAGTTGTATTCTAGTTCTCTTACACATTATAGGTAAATGTAAAAGCAGAATTATATCTACGGTGCCTTTGAAAAGGTATAAGAAAGCTTAAAGAAGACTTTACAATATCTGTCTAAAACCCAAAAAAGCTAGCATTATTAAATGTGCAGGTAGTTATATTTTAAAGCATTTGAATTTCAGTCCTTCTGTTGCTAAGCTTCTCTTATGCTAAGATTTATTGGGATTTAAAGCAGAAAAGTAACTTTGCTATTCTGAGTTTAAATGCATTTGTTTTGTCATTGTTTTCTTTACAAATCCATGTGTTTTGAAGCTTTCATCTCTGCAGAAAGTTTCACAAGACAGGTTCTCAGCCTTCAGGTAATTTTTTAGTAGACACACAAGAGAAAAATAAATGGGGCCCTTTAAATGTTTTAGAAATGCTGAAACCTTGTGCTAGTGGATTTGATAAAGTCAGTTTTCTTGTGAAGCTTGTTATATGTTTTAATTTTAAATAGCTTACTTCCTAAGTTATCATTTTTCAGAAAAACTGAATTTCATTATTTGGTCTGCATGGATGATATTGTAGCTTTCATCCTTTGCACAGGGAAGCAGAGGAAACATAGGTTAGAACATGGTTGATAATGTTTCTCAGCTAAGACTTTTAGTGGTGTGGATGGCTCAGACTCCAGAATGTAAACTAATGGAAGTCCCCGCTGAAGACTGTTGAATGGAGAGACAATCAGATTTTCACTGAAAATAAAACAATCAAAAGGTTACTGTTCTTTTCCTGTTTCGTAAGTTGTTGCTTAAACTACCCATTAAATGGTCCAACTCCGTTTTAGTGGAAGGTAAGACGGATTTGCTCAGCCTACAGCTGGGAATTATGTATAGGACTGTTGAGCTGTGCCGGAGTTCGTGTTGATGCCAGAGTGAGCGATACAGTATGTTGAGCAGTTAGGCAATGATCTTTGCATGAAACAAACTTCACACCCCATCAACTTACCTGGGTTGCTTGGGGTGCTGTATGGTCGTTGCACTTGACAGTGTGGTAGAGTAATTATGTTGGTGCAACACTTCTTGTGGCAATAATCTTTTTGTTAGAAAAATGGTGCATAACAGACTTCATAGTCTTTGACAGTGTCACAGATCATGTTCTGGCCAGTGATCTTCCAAATAATTAGTTCTTCCAGATCAGTTAAGTACTTTTGACTCTCTGAGTGCGTATTTGTACAGAAGTAAAGCAAGCAAAATAATCCATTTTTTAAGTTTTGACTTTGAAAAATCCTGCAGGCCCTGATGCTGTGTTGACTGGAGTGATGGGTTGAAGACTGTGAATGAGGTTGTTGTGCACCATCATAAGATGAGCAGAGAATGAACTTGACAAGAACGTATCTTGTGTGTAGTGCTGTGTGTAGAGTGTGAGCAAGGTAAAAAAATGTGATTGAATGTTAACATGCTTGCAAAAATGCAAATTTAAAGACACTCCTGTGAGATTGGAGAGAGATGAGGGGCTTCTTCACGCTGACAGTTGTTTACATTCCTGACTTAACTGCTGAACTGCGCAAGTGGAATTTGGTTGGTTTCCAACAGATGATCTGTAGAAGGATTAGAACACACTTCTTGTCCAGGCCATTCTTTGCTACCCAACATTCAGTAAGAACGCTCCTCACATGTATAATATGTTGTCTGGGCATAGATCTGTATCTGAATAGTTGTGCCACTCATGTGACGGAAACGTTTGTTAGAATTAAGCTCTTCTAAGACTGATTTTAGAAATTGGCGTTTGAGAATGTATCCCCGTAAGGCTTTCCTCCTCCCCTGTACACAAATGCGCAAATGAACTGGTGCAACACTCACTAGCTTTTGTCATCACAGGTCTAGGGGTGGAAATCTACTCTCTGAGGACCTTTATAGTTCTCTTTGTTATGCGATAGAAGCAAGGAAGCTTTTGCAATCACCCCAGGATATTTTGATCACCAACCTTCAGAACTGTGGATAATCATGACTTTCAAATTTTATCATCTGAATGTAGGCATTTGAAACTGGGCTACTTATTAATGCACCTAACTTTAGGCATCGAGTTTAGAAGGTATTAGCAAGGTTTCCTAGCTAGCGCTCATAGCAAAAGTAAGAATCATTTTGCTTAGGGACTTTTACGAATGACAGAAAAGGTAAACAACATATAACAAAAAATACTTTATTTAATCAATATTTATTATGACACAGACTCTAAGGAGAAAGGAAATCCCTGCTGTTTTTTTTGGGGGGGAGGGGTTTGGGGGTTTTTAGTTGTTTGGTTTTTTTTTTAAATTCTTGGGTATTTTGGATATCTCAGGTGGTAAAAATACCAAATGAAATACCAAATGCACTCTTACATGAGTGAGTGTTCAGGCACGTGTACCTACTAGTCTTAATTCTGCACATCTCAATTTCTCTTGGGATTTTAGTGTCTGTTTGATAGTTGTTACACATTGGCACCTTTTGCTAGTGTAATCAGAAGAGAATCCACTAGTTTTTCTGATGATACCTTTTAATGTAGAACCATCCAAGCCTTCCAAGTGAACAGAACTGTGTTAGCTTTGGTGTACAGAAGGAACTGCGTTTGTGGAACCCTGGGTGTAGCGTAGGTTTGGAAACAGCCTTGCTTATTGTACAAAATCATTAGAAGCTCGGTATCTGGGAAACACAAGAAACTCGAATGGCTAGGTGAAAGTGAATAAAAATGAGGAGACTCGCAAACTGCTTTTGCTTCAGGGCTGGTTTTAATGAGCTTGTCCCTAATGAGTTGTCCCTGCAACTAGCTTCAGGCCTAAACAGATGAGGCAGGGGTTCTGCTAAATTTTTGATGGGATTTGCACTGGTTTTATGAGAAAGCAAGCAGTAGAGAGTGCAAAGTTGTGTCATGAATCTTTTACGAGACTGGATTGTTGTCCGTCTTGTCAATAGGGATTGTAAGACCTGATTGCTAATAGAAGACATGCCACATGCTTGATGTACCGACAAATGTGAATAAATAAGGTAGCATATATGTCAAGGGAAGATTTGATTTGTCAGGAGCAGGGACTTGATGACCAATATATGATGCTTTCTTAAGATTACTATCATCATACGCTACTGAATCGATTACTGAAAGGTGGTGTTTGCAACCAGGTATTGTCATTTACAGAAAGAGACTGTGGATACGAGCTTACCATAGACCATTTTGTATTTGTTCTAATGCAAAGATGGATTAAAAAATTCAGTCATCTTGTGATACTTTGATGTTCCAAGACTTGTAGTGCTAGTTCAATTTTATTTTTAATTATATGGATTTCTATTTGTGTTTTATTAGCCGTTTGTTAGCTCTGGAAGTAAAATAGAATTTTTATTGAGATTCTCTCAATTTGAGATAATTTTTTTGATGTTTCCAATACATCTATTGTTAATGTGAAGAACTATCAACAGAAGTATTTCTTAGATTTGACTTATTGAACAACATTTTCCTAGTGGCTTAAGCTGTTACAAAAACGCATGTGGGCAGCCTTTATTGCATATAGAAGTGTTCTTTTCCTCCCTGCATGGCACCCACGTTGCATCGCACCCACGCTGATCATGTAACGGATGTAAATAGGCCTTGCTTTCTTGAGCTGTTTCCACAGAATTTCACAGAAGCTTTTGGCAGTCAGGCTACAGTGTGAAAGTTTGTCTCAGATTAAAATCTAGTGGAAACAAGTTTTGTTTCATATAACTCTTAAGTGTTATTTGGAAAGTGTAGGAAAAACATAACTTCTTTGAATATTGATATTTTTTAGATCAATTAATGTCTTAAGTTTTTCCACAGGTGTAGTTTGAATCCTTGTCTTATGTATCATTTTCTTTAAAATACAAGTACAGGTCCATGGTGGAGGGAAGATAAATAGGTAAGCTTGGGTTTTACAAAGCTAAATTAAAAAGTACTTGTGGGGAATAAAAATTAAAATAATTAACTGAGATATTCTTTTTAGAATGATGTTACTCCTTAAAGTTTAGCAACTGATTAACAGTTGCATTACAAATGTCTCATTTCTTTTTGTAAGCGTAAATAGAAGAAACACATTCATTGATTAATTCAGAGATTATCATGTTCAGATATATTAATCTGTCTCTATTGTATTTAATTAATTGAAATGTAAAGTCACGATAAGTGAGACCAAGACTTGGTATGCCATGTTGCTGTTTTGTCAGGTCTTTATTTCTTAAAATGTAACGTTTTTCCTGTGCTACGTTTTAATTTCATCCTTTTTTTTTTTCTGCTGCTACTTCTTATTTCTCCCATGCGTGTATTATTTTTGCTGCTTCTCTCTCCTAATCTAACTCTCACTTACTTCTTCTTCTACTACTTGATCTTGATAAGGCAGATAGAATGAGGAAAAAGTATGTTCGCATAAGCAAAAGCTGTACAGAAGAATGGCTAAAATGGCTTGTCAGAAGTAGTGGGGAGGACTGCAGAGCTTGATGACATAAAACTGTGTGGTATTATAGGAGAGAAGATGAGTCAAAACATTTGCAAAGACTATGCAGAACTAAAACAAGCTCTAATAAATGAAGAGTTTCGTGAAAGTGAACTCCTTAAAAGACATTTGATACAGCATCCAGTAGAAATGACAGATCCTTGAATCAAATGAGCATCTGAATCAAAATTTAAAATTATTTCTTTCCAGTGTGAGCAATGTATTGTGTTTTTTTTGTGGAATACCGGAGTACTCCCCAACATTTCTTCTTATCAAGATTCTAGTCAACACCGTTTCATGAAATATGTTTGAAGAGTAGCAGTATTTCATCTTGGTCTGCTCTGTAGGTTTTTAATAAATGATGTATAACTTCTATCATCATCACATTATAGAGCCTAAGTCAAGTAGCTGACTTGCAGAAATATTATAAAATATTATAATAGGTCACATAGTTTTGCTTCACTGTTCTTCCTCAGAGATCCTGAATACTTTGCAAGTGTTCAACTTGTTTTATCACAGGTCTTTCCTCCTTGCCTCCTGCTGCGTGTGCATTTGTTTTTCTTATGGCTAGAAATTAAACCAAACAATTTCTGCTGAATTTGCCACAAATATGCTGTGCTATAAACAGAAACTGAATTTAGGAGATTTGGGGAAAACACTGTTTTATTGATTCAGATAGATAATAGAACTACTTTGACTGAAGGGAAAATCTCTCTCGCATTTTAAAACGTAGAATTCTCAGCTCTGTCTCTAGATTAAAGTTTGAAAAGCCTTGTGGGAATAAAGTTCTTTAAAATTTTCTCCAGTTCAAAAGCAAAATGGCAGGGAGAGGTAGGCGTAGTCTCAGACATATTTAACACTCTCTTCAGAGACAGAAGTGTAAATTGTTTTAGATTTAAAAAAAACGCAAAGTTAGGTTTTCTGCTGGTCAGGTCCTTTGTGAAGAAGACCGAAATAAGAAGCTTCTGTTGCTAATTTTGATGAGTGTAACTTTTGCAGTGTTTTCAAGTGCTGCTGTTAGTCAGTCCAAACAGAAAAGGTCATCAGCACAGGGGAAGCGTTTGGTACGATCTCTAGGGGAGCGTAAGGTCAGCTGCTCTGAAGGACATAGACTCTAACCAGACTTCAAGGAGAAGAAATTCTTCATTGGCGTCAGACCTGCTTTTGGAGGGGTTGATTAAAGAAGGGGAGTAACTTTGAGTGGCTGTTCATTCTGGTTGCGTTGTTGCTTAATTTCATATGTGTAGATTCATATTTAGGATGTGATAGATACCCGTTGCTTTCAGTAGTGTGTGCATTTGTGTGTGACAGACAAGCTTCTGTTCCCTTACTGGGGTAGGTGGTTCCTAAGTATTTGTGTTTTTCCCGAGAGGTGTGTGGGCTTCACTTTTGGGCAGATGTGTATCAGTTTTTCATTCCAGAATCTGCAGTTTCATCAGGAAGAACATATGTGAAGCTTTTGTTGAAGCTTTTGTCACTAGTGAGATGGGCTGTACCCTGTTATTTTCAGTATCAAAAAGAAATCTGCCTGTTCATAAAGACAAATTTAGATACCAAAATAAATAGCCAGATTTTTCAAAAGAGTTGATGATTGTCAAGGCTCCTAGTTCTTCTGAAAAAGTTTACTTTTCCAAGGCTGAAACAGAAATTAGAAACTAAAGGCCAGCTTTCAACTCTTTGTTGAAAGCTGGCCTTTATTTTGAGACTGAATAAATGAGGATGGGTTTGCTTCTTCCCAACTAAGATAGGAACAGGCTTTACAAACTGAAGATTTTCTCCAGTTCCTTGAGTTTTCTATGTTGTATTTTTCCATGTGTGTCTTGTGAGAAATGCATAGTCTTTGCCTTTTCCCATTCTGCCTTGAGATGCGGTTGTCATCAAGACAGCAGGAGAAATTAGTTCTTTGCATGAAGTTCTAGTCACTTTAGTCTATTATTAAATTAATTTTAACCATAAAAAATAGGGGGTTTTCTAAGTTGCCATATTGTATTTGGTTTGGAGGTGCAATATAAGGCTGTGATTTTGCATTCTAAGTGCTACATAGATTTAGTTTTGGATTTTTGATTAACTTTTTTTTCAATCAACAGGAAAAAATAACCATCTTCATGTTGGGTTGGGGACTGGAAAAAGACAGTAAATTCTTTCCTTTGCTTCCTTGGTTCAGTAAGTCTGTACCTGTTGGCCTTTCAAGTACACAGCAAGACTTCCTCTGTTCTCCTAACCAGGACAGAGGTTGAGCAAAAGGTGGAGCAGGTGCTTTCTCGGAAACACGTGAAATTATTTTGTATGACCTATATGAATGCCAAATATACATAGTTTTACAATAATTTTAATATATTTATTATGCTTCCTTCATATATTTTGTCCTTCAACTTGAGTATCTTTTAAATAATGATTATCTAGAGGATTTTCTTAAAAATTAATTAATTAAATATATATGCACACACATACACGTGTGTTCATACAGGTTGTGTTCTAGCTTGTATTAAATTTAAAGTAGTATAACTTTGAAGTCATAAAAGATTTATTTCATATGTAAAGATTTTCATGCTGTAGTTTTCCTTTTGTACATATAAAATGGCTCATGACAAACTCTTGGACTGACAACACAGAAACATTGTCTGTCAGGTAGGTTGGCCCAGAGTGAGTTTTTCTCTTGCTCTAAACCACTTTAGTTCAGTGTTCTCACAGGACCTCTTCAGTTAATCCTGTTACACTATTTCAATTGCTGGCATTTCTGCTTGGAGAAATGCTCAGAGAAATTGGAAATTTATATGTATTTTTAAATGTCTGAAGGTATGGATAGTGGTTGCCAGCCCCCTTCAGAAATGTCAAAGAGCTGGTTGATGCACTTGGTAGTCTGAGTGAAGCAAGAACATAGGTAAATTTAAGTAAGGGATCTGAGTTTCTCTTAGTGACTGCTGTTTCCAGCATTACTCCTTGGAAAGCATCAGTTTTATGAGACATCACCAGGTATTCCAGTAACCCATTGATATGAATAATAATAAAAATGGGTGTTGTGATACTGATGATTAAATCAGGTTTATTAACTTTGTTAGCTAGTTTTGCTTTCTTCCTTAGAACAGGCGCACCGAGCAGTACACTGTAAGCATGCGATGTAGTCCATCACAGCCACACACAGGCGGTACCAAATACTTCTCTGTTTCAGTTGAGACCACCGGCCAGACCTCCTCCTCACCTCCCAATTCCCTAATCTAATCTGACTCTGTGGGGTTTATGGGGGTTCATTTAAGCAGCAGAAGCTGTGCTATAATTGTTACATGTGCCAGCAGTGATTTGTACCATCTGGGTATGAAATAAAGAGGCTAGTTCTACCATGGAGAAAGATCTTTATTCTATTACTAAGCCAGTATAATTCAAGAGCGGCTGCAGAGCAATTGGAAACTGAGAAATGGACAGCTATGTAGTTATAGTGAAATGTCAAAGTATAATGAAACAAGGGAAATGTACTGCTTCATGATATGAGCCAAGTTACAAGCAGGTGGCAGCAGTAAATATGTATATAAATAACAATACGGATGAAATGTCAAGGTTTCCAGCTGGCTTTGTAAAGGCATTTCAGGAATATTATACTTAGTATAGCAATATAGTTTGACAGTTTAGTACAAATATGTATCACTTCAAAATGCATATATTTAGATTAAGGGCTTAGGTATCCTCAGGTTTTATCACACTTAAAATTTAGCTTCTGGCCCTACCTGTAGTTAAACCAGCCTAACAGTTTGTGAAACCTCAAACCATGCTGTATGTTTTATGGGAGACTTGCTTCCATCTGACACCTTGTTATTCCACATAATGAAACCCTCAGTGTTTCTACCTGTACGTTTTTGAAAATGAATACAGATCAAGACAACTTGTGTGTAACGTTACAGACTTACATGTGGAGACCTTTTCCATGCCAAGTCTGTAAACTTACACGTGACATACAATGCAGTCAGGGTCTTTGCTGGCTACGACAGAAGATCATAGAGACAGACCTTTCAAACTGGAGAGCAAAAAATGTTCAGTGCGCTCTTTAGGACGTTTCAGTCTGAAGCCTAAAGTTCTAGCTTTCACTATCCATTCAATAACACTATTAGCTTTGAAGAAAGAAGTTCTCTATGATCAGCATTATAAAAGTTTCACAATAGAGAGCATCAAAGAAAAAGAAGAAAAAGCATTTTAAAATAGATTTTTTTTTTTTCTTTTTGCGTTTAACGTGGCAATTCATATCACCTTCTCTGAAAGAGTTCTGACGGAGTCAAATGCAGGAGGAGAAAGAACTCTTGACATACATTTCAAAAACTTTTAACCCAAGTATTCATAATTAAGTTGCAAGTAGTCAGGAAGTCACAAATTGATTAGAAAAGTAGATAATAATGAAAATGACTTCTTAACAAAGCCTTTAAAGCCAAATCCATTAACACTTGTTAAACAAAGCTTGCATTTTATTTGCTGAGTAGATCTTTTGGAGAGCAAGCACTAGCATTGCCTTGGGCTCCATCATTTTCATTTCAGTTGTGTGTCCTGAATACAAACTTATTACATTTTACATCCCAGCACTTTGTAAGCATGGGATGAACACAAGTTAAACTGTTTTCAACACAGTGATATTACAGGGGTAAATTAGTAGACTTATGCCAAGAACTAGGACATTATGCTCCAACTCTTAATACTTTTACCAGTCTAGATAGTTTTAAAGCCAAATAGTGAAATTATAAAATCCTTAGAACTAGAGATTACCAGTCAGCTAATGATAATTAATACAGTAGGTGCTGATGGGTTACAGACTGAGATTGTCAAAATCAACTTAAAACCGTTTGCTGAGGTTTTTATAAAGCAAATCACCTTATAATGCATAGTCACTTAAGCACATCTGTTATGTTGATGTATCACTAGTTTTATGGACCTGGATTAATTCCAGAGTAAACAGTGAGCACTCTACTGAAAGGCTGTGAACATAGATACAAGTCATTCATCTAGAAATCCCCAAGCATAATTTGCCAATGGGCTAAGTGCCTCAAGTATTTTATCCTCTTTGACGTGGCAAGATGCTAATATCCTCCATGCTGTAGCACTGAGGATGATTGGGGGTAGAAGTAGTGAGGTATTTTTCTTTCATTACTTACGGTTAAATTTGCTTCCTTCTAATATTGAAGTACTATCAATCCTAACTTTTTGCTATGAATTTATGAGGTGGTATGAATTCGCTAACAGTAAAAACTACAGTTTTCCAAAATGAAAGTCATCCAATGTAGAGGTTCCCAGCAAGATGTATATATATGTTCTGAAATGAACTACCAGACTTGTAGCTCCTTTTCAAATCAGATGCAAGTCCATAAATTGGAAGGATCACAGGGTCTAAAGCCATTTGTTATATTAAAAATGAGTTTATCTGATTTTAGAGTTGTTCTAGCCATCTCAGAATTTTAGAACAATTTGTTTTTGAATTCAACCTTTCATCTTCATTCCTTTTGTATCATCTTGTGGCCTTTGCTTTGACACAGACAAGGTGATCAGAATTGTGAAGATTTTACCTACTTCTTTCAGTTAGCAATACCTTTCTCTTTTGGTCGTGCTATTAAGACAGTTATGAAGAGGTTAATTTTTTTGTTCAGAAATTCACACACGCTGGGAACAGCTTCAAAGCTGCAAAATGAAATTTTGGGTTTTTTTTGTTATTTAATGCATGCTAATACTCAAAGTATATTCTGGGATGTGGAAATGGCTACGTTTTAGTGCCATCAACTCTTTATTAAATTGTGGTAGGTAAGCCCTTTTGTTTTGCTCCTTTTTCAGTGTTCAGAATGTTCATTAAACATAGCTGGAGTTTGAACTTTTAATCTGAACAACAGCAATTTCATTTGCCACTGGTACCTGTCAAATACAAGAGTGGGGAAGTTTTCTTTCTTCTTATTCAGGCCCAAAAATGATAGCAAAGAACAGCTGTGCAATAAATGATTGCAGCAGGTCAGTGCTACTGACTTTACAGAAAAGAGTTTGAAACTGCCTGATGCTGAAGAGGCATAAAAATCTTGCTTGTCTAGAAATGTTAGAATATCAGATATAAGAGATGAAACAACAGGCAATTACTGATGAGAACAAAAGGCAAATCCAAGTGAATTTGTAGAGGAACTTCCTTCAGCAGTCCTGATACAAATTTAAAAGACTAACCTTTTACATATTGAAATACATCACTGGGTCATCACACAAAATGTAAAGGTGGCCGAGTGGGAAAGAGAATAATTCTTACTAGGTCAGATGTCTTGTATAGAACTGGGGTGAGAGCTTGGAAATTACACAAATTAATATGCGACTATTCCAAGATTTCCAGGTGGCAACCTTAAGATGAAAAGGAGTTGCAGTAGCAGAAAGCTAGCTCCAGTTCACTGAGTATTATATGGGAATTGTTCTATTTTGGGTAAATGCAGACAAAAATTGTGAGTTCAGCCTAGCAAATATGAGGAATAAGTAATTTAGATTTAACTGTAATGGCATTTTCAGCTATTAAAATATTTGGGATAAATTTATTGTGCAGCTTCCCATCACTTCTTAACTTGTCTCTGACATCTAGATCTAAACGTAACAGTGCTGGATCCATGCCAAAGAAGAAAAGCAGCATGTCTGCTGTAGAGACCAGTTTGGGTATTTGGGGCTAGGGGTGGATGCAGACTACAACCTTGCACCGAAGCAATGGAAAAATTCAGTAATCTTTTCGAGTCTGAAGTTGGAATCAGAGTCTTCTCAATATTAGGCAGAATAATCCTCAGGGATCTAAAGAAGGTGAATTTTAGTAAAATTTGAGTCATTATCTTATCATAGAATCATAGGATAGTTTGGGTTGGAAAGGACCTTAAATATCATCTAGAATCTTGTCCAGGGGGATGTTTCTTGTCTTGCACCCTGAGGAGGAAGAGTTAATTTATCTCTTCTGTAATTTATCCCAGGTCCGTAAAACCTAAAATTATTCTTATCAACTGGGAATTACTTGAATTGCAATAAATAGAGAGGTTTTAGACCAGCTCTTAATGGACATATATTGATCAGTTGGGAGTGTCATTATCTTCTATAACCTACAAAAGATGTTTTGTAGATGACTGATGGAATCTCTGCTTTTACATACTCAAATTTAGCTTTGTAGGTTTCTGTATATCATACCTATATATCATTTACATGGATAGTTAATATTACACAGGGACAGATGCAGAAATGACAGTTGGGCACTTCTGCTTTTGCCTTGGCAGATACAGTATTTAGCGTATAAATGATAGATAAATAGCGCGTTATATTTAGCTGATATACACAGTACTTGCTACTTACTAGTGCAAATTTTGTAGTACATTGGAACCTACTTCTGACATCTTTCAAAGTTACCAACTGAATACAGCTGCTAATATAAAATAAATGGGGGGGGGGATTTGTGAGTGTCATGAATTTTTATCTGTTTATATGATATTTTTATAACTAAGTGTTAAATAAGACAGTAACACTTGGAATTCAGTTTAAGTGAGTGCAACATACAGATCAAACGAGAAAGTGCTCTCCTTAAAGGACAGGTCATTGCTTTTTTTTTCTAGGAAGTGATCAAAGCGTGCTTCATTGAAACAGTGGTTAAGCACTGCTGCAGCATGCCGATGCTTAGGTTTCTTCTCTTTTCCATGTCATTTTGCTGTACCCCCTACAAGGACAGTGAAGGTAGACAGCTGAAGGACCTCCTAGAAAAAAGGATGGCATGTGTGGCAGAATTCCCTATGAGGTTCCATCACATTTGATTTAAACATTTCATATTCATATTGAATCTCTTTTATGCTGGTTTTATGCTGATTATACCTAGAGGCCATTAAATGTTATCAGATACTTTGTATTTGCAATTTTGAATGCAATGCGTGGTATGAGATTCTTTTTAAGGGATATGTTTGACATGGAGCATGAACATATGAAAGTGAATGTACTTTTGTAAACTCATAGAGATTGAGGGTGTCTTTTCTGGCTCTTTTAACTCTCAACTACTGGATGTAGCTTATGGCTCTGAGGTAGGCAAGATGCTGTAGATTTTAAAATATCGATTCCTGCGACTTTTGCTTTTGCCGTTTTGAATTAGAAAACCCCACAAATTAATACAGGTGATCATGTTTGTTCAGGCACTCCAAAATATGATTTTAAGGAGTATGCTTGGAGATCTACATTTGATGTTCTATTTTATTATATTTCCCATAACTGATTAAGTTGGCATACTGAGATGTGAAGTTAAAATAGAAAAGACTGAAAATACTGAACAGTCTGATGTGAAAAGCTGGTGTGTGTTATTGAGCTTTCACTGGAGAAGTATCTTAACCTGCTCACGTGTAAGGTAAAGTTTCTTCTGCAGAAAGAGAGAGAACAGCGTGTTCAGAGTATATGTGAAAACAGGAAGAAAAATTAAACTAGCAGAATTTTATCTTCAAAGCACTTTAGAAGCTCTAATCCTGACAACATACATGATAGAGAAGTAGGTAAGGAACGTAATCTATGTTTCTTCAAGGAGAGGAAACAGGGATGTGCTGTAGGCGGTGCGGTGGGTCAGTTCCAGAAACAGTCTGAGAAGTCTGGAGTCCTTCACTTGTTCCATGCCTATATGACCAGGACCAGCCCTTCTTTAAAGCGAAGGAAAGGAAAGAATATGCAGCTACTCCAATAATATATGATTTTCAGGTTGTTGTACAAGAGAAACAAAATAAAAATGGTCTGAAGGTTATTTCTGTTACGGGGGTGTCATACACTGTTGGACAAAGAGATCATTTGGTTGCTGGTATATTAGCTGACTGCTAAACAGGTTGCTAGTTTTCCGTCTAATGGCAGTTGAGTAAAAAAGTAGGGGGTTTTTGGTTTGCTGTAAGATGATGAAAACGTAGCACACTTCGGTTGTCACTGAAGAGCTTTTTCTTGTGCTCTTCCTATAAATGACGATATGCACTTGATGGGCATTCAGCAACCAGGAAAAAGAAGCGTGTAAAACGTAAATCTACAGAGGGGGAATCTAAAACAGAAATGCTGTACTTGTATGCTTCTTATGAATGAGCTCTCCTTGAAAACTTTTGCAGACAACTATAGGGATAGAAAGACATCTTTTGTATTACTAAAGTCAGCAGGAACCACTTTAAATAGTACGTAATTATTCTGATAAAATATGAAAATGGTGAGACAGTGTTCTTCTGTAAAATTAGTAAGGTATAGGGCATTTGGTGCAGGTATTTGTATTAGCGTTATATTTGGAATATATGTATCTGGTGGTGTATGATGGCAGCGTGATCCAATAGAGGAACAGGTTTGCTTTTCACTGTTGTGTGCACGTTTTTAAGTTGTGGGGAAGGAAAGGATTTTAAGCTTTTAAGAGTGAGGGCTCAGAAATCTACACCACAAAACTGTTGGAAGGTAACAAGCTGTGTCTGAAAGTTCTAGGATTAAGCACATTGAGCAAAAATACTGGACAGATCCTTTGAACATACTGTTGAACAATAAAAAGAATCAAAATATCCCATCTTCTGTGCCCTGCTTTTTAATGTCGTAGGTGCATTATGAAGAATACACATTTTGCAGATGAATTAAGATCATACATGACCCACCTTAGTTCTAAACCAAGCTTGAAACTTACTTTGATGAACATGCTTGACAGTACACCAGAAGACTTGCTTGCAAGCCTTCTAAAAAGGAGGTAATAATGTTTTATTTTTCTGTACCTTTATAGAAAAATTCAGTGTCAGGTCTCACATCATCTATATCAATTTACAATCATTGTAGTGTAGCATCTGTTAGTATCTTGTTGCCATTTATATTCTATTTGAATCCAACTAATTTTTAAATATTACATTTTGACGTACATTGTGCTGATATCCTACAGGATCCTTCAGGAAAAATAGTGCTTGTAGATTGAACATCATGTATTTTTTAGTATATTAGTGCCAATAGTCTCTTCTGGATCAGTCATTTAACCAGTCTGCAGTCTATAGGCCAATCCCTTTCCCATTCCTTCTCAGTAACACAGCTCAGTTAACTGAGGGGAAATATCCTTCCTTCTTTGGCCTGGAGACAGCGTTAGCAGTGTGTTGTCGCTACCAGTATGTTTGCAGTTGTTTTACCTCTGAGCCCTCTAGAATTACAGATTCCTAGTAGATCTGCATGTCAGCAAATCTTCCTGCAGTAGTGATGCGTACTGCAAGGGTCATGTATTCTCCAGAAATGATGCATTCACTCCTCATGTTCTCCTTCCAATGGAATGCCACAATAGCTAATGGCACTTTAGAGAAAGAGGCAGTACATTAAAAAACAACTGCTTATTATCTGCCCCAGTGACCCTTTTGCAGGATCTGTTCTTGCAAGCACCGAGGCAGCCCTAGACTGATTGATTGCTTGACTGCTGTCATTGTCACAATCCAGGTTTTTGTACATCTTTTGAAGTCAGTGTACTTCACAGAACAAACCCATGGATGCCCCAGAGTGAGAACCACCAATAAATGATGTATATGTAGACTTTATAGTTGCTGAAGTAAAAATGGAAGAGAAGGGGGTACGTGAAGGCTGCGTAGAAGGAATGAGGGTAAAGCCAGCGGCCTGACAGTCTGTTTTAAACTGGATTTGGGTTTTTTTGTTGTTGTTTAGTTGTGGTTTTTTAGTTTAGTGGAAGTTGTAGTCTACCTTCATCAGTCCTCAGTTGCTCAGACCTACATGCTAGTTCAGCCATTTTTGCTCAATATTCAAACAACACGTAAAAGAGAAGAATTACTCTTTTAATGTATTTGGCTTGTGAATAAAGATGTTCCTAGAACTAGCAATAAAACGTTTAATGACACAGTAAAAATACGGTTCAAGGCAGTGACCTTGTCGTACTGAAAATAAAGCACTTTATTTTTTTATTTATTTAGTATTGAATTTGAGAATAAGACATTACTGAATAACATCTTGAGAATGTTAAATATTAAAGATATATTAAAGTCAGACACACATGACAAGAAGACCAGACATACTTATTTAGAAGATACTCTGAAGCGTGGAGACCGGAAGGAAAAATGTGGCAGAATGGGGGTGAGGGTGAATGTCCTGGCTTTCTCTATGAAGAAAAGTTCTTATTTAATATTTATGAATGAAGAGTGTCAGCAACTCTTGATTGTGAAGGTAATTAACTAATTCTGTGTGCCCACTGGAACTACTTGAATGTCAGATGTATTTCACAGCAGTTGAACAAACAAGTCAGTGAATATATTTCACCATAGCTGAACAAACACATATGAGAAGATCTGTATTTGGGCAGCAGCAGATCCTGTGTGATGCAGCTGTGGAAAAATTGTTCTGTTTAATTTGTATCTGTCTTATACTTCTTTTGCTTTTATGCCTGGTCGCAGGTTTTTAACACGTTTCATAAAACTTGTCATGAGATGGTCATGGGAGATGCTACAACATCTGTTTGTGGTTTGGGGGGATTTGGGGTTGGGGGTTCCCTCCCCCCCCCATACGTGTGAGAAAAAGAACTACTAGACAAAAGACTTTTTATTTGGGAATTGTTGCTTACTACCTATTGAAGTTTCTGTAGGATACTGTAAGGTGAGAGCTAAAAGCATAAGAAGGATTTTATTTTTTTAAAAACCAAACTTTTTTAAAGCTGTTGCTTGTAACTAGCCAAAGGTTTACCCTTTTGTAGTGCTTTGTTACCACTGTACATCATTGTCTGAAGATTCTTTTAAAAAACAAATTGTAAAATGTGGCAAAACTGAATTTAGATTTTTAAAAAAGTTACAATCTGAAGATAGTTTTTCACATGAATGGGTGAAAACCATTTTGGAATATATTTTAAAATTATTTTAATATTATTGAAAACAAAATAAGTGGTCTATTACAATCAATTTATGATCCAAAGATATTTGGATGAACATTTTTGTAAGATAAGTCTTTTGTTCCTGATGTTTGAACTAGACATATGTAATTTACTGTAAGAGGTTGCATCATTCTGAAAAAAAAACCAGTCTTCTGGGCTTAGAGATACTTGAAGTCTAAACAGGAGATTGCTTCGTTGAAAAACAGAAGGGTTGTTAATCATGATGTTTTGGGCATGGTAAATATTTAGGTCTTATGCTTTATTTAGGCTGCTGTGGTGCCACTTTGTACTGCAAAGGACGAACTAGGGGCTCTTGCAGATGTTTCCCAAATCTAAGTTTAAACTAAGCCGTCCACATTGTTATCATGGAGCAATGGTAGATCTCAAAACCAAAGAGTGAGGAGCGTGTATTTCTTGTCAGTAGTCTTGCCTCCCTGGTGACTTTATCAGCCAGGCTTTTCTTGGCTAGAAAGGCTGACCTGTTCCTCATGGGTGGCAGATTTTGGCGGAGCACAGATTTGACCATCCCACAGCCTCCCTCTGTGGAACTGAAACCAGTAAACGACACGTTCCAGTGCTGCTTTGAATGAACCTGCATCCTGCTGTCTGCTATTTTTAATTTGTTTGGGCATGTGCTCACAAATACTTTTCTGTGATCTAATAATAGCTATTGCTGATAGCTTAAATGATTTCAGCTGTTGAATCTGTTTACTATTGAGCAATAGTGTACTATTAGTGTTGACTTATGGTAGTAACTCCACACCCTCCCAAATCTACAATTTGGCGATATTTCTAAGTCAAAATAAAGTGATTTAGCTGGGGAAAACCTGCTGAAATACACAGAAAACACATAGCTGAAAATAAGAAACAATTTAAATGAAAGGCTAGTAGTACAGAAACTATTTTATTTTTTTTAAATTAGTAGGTAAATATAGGTATCTTGTTATGATTTGTTGATTAGGTTCCCAGAAGCCTTTCCTTCCATGGTGACCCAGGTTAGTGTAGCTTTCTTTGCTTACTTCATACACAGAGATAACTTGAATTCCCTGGATGAATTTGTAGGTGTCACTTAAAGTATTCAAAGAAAAAAATCTTTCCAGTGCAAGATGTCGTTTCTAAGGAGTATTTATCAGGACATTCTTAAAAGAAGTGGTTTAAGCTGGAAGTAATGCTGGAAAATAGCAATGCAGTTGCAAGTTCATCTTGTTGGGGCATGAGGTAAAATTTGGCTTCTTGTCTGAAAATAGGGGAATGTTGAAAAATGAGCTATTTTACTCATTCACCTTGAAGTTTAATCAAATTAATTCTGTAGTAAAAACAGTTATTTCTCTTGAGCTCCACCTTCCCTCTCTCCTGCCTGCTATGGCCCTCTGCGTGTGGTGCCAGCAAGCTGTGTTGCTTCTCAGAATTGCACAGTCCTTTCCTCTCAGGGTGGTCATGTGGCAAGCACTGTAACTGTTTATCTAGAAAAATGGCATTAAAAATGGCATTATATCTTTTTTTGTTTGCCTGTTCTCAACTGTCTTTTATAGTGAATAAGCAGAGGGAAGCAAGGAGAGGCGCCAGCTCCAGGTGACTGGCCAGCTGCCTGTGGATCAGCACCAGAAAGTGCTCCACAGATCGCAATTTGAAACCCATTAATATAATGGATAAAGTCTATGAAGCATTTTAAAACCTCCCTTGCTTATAGTGCTGCATTTTATAAGCTAGGTGACATCAAAAAAATTGGTTCTGGCTCAGACTAACTAATAAAAATGGATAAGGCTTATTTTTATGCTGAATATCAGTAAAAGCATGTGCAGAAGATTACATTTAACATTCTGGCTTCTACCTAGAGCACAACAAAGTCTATCTTATCTCCATCCATCACACCAGCATTCGATAGGCTTGGAGACCCCGGATTTTTGTCTCTTTCTCTGGAAGCATGAAGAAGCAGCTTGGACTGGCGTGTAGATCATATGAACGTGACATTGCTTACTCTTCCGGTTGTGTTTCCTGAACAACTTTGAAAAAGATTGTATGACTACGCACATCATTTAAATAGGGTATTTTAAATTATCGATGCATAAAGCTGATATAAAGCATTAAAATGTTGTTGTTATATCTTGCTATACAGGAATAACGGAAAGAAGGTCTGGCTAATTCCTGAAATCGGAGAGAGAACAGTGTCTTTCAGAGCCCAGTGAAAATCATGCGTGGTTGTTTTTGTGCCTATGCAGCTTTAATTATTGTTAATTTTTCTAGTCAAGCACATGTTTATATAAAACTGATTTTTTTTTTTTGGTTCAGTAGTCCAGCCTGTACCAGCATTAGCCTCCAGATCTCAGCAGCATCCTGTTTATTCTGATCTAGCTTGCCTGACTGACTCCCCAAAGATAAAATTCACTAAGTGAACTTGACAGATTCCAGGCTGTCTCCATATGGCAGGGACTGGGCTGCAGCTTCGGAAGCTGCCTGGGATTTAAAAGCTGCTCTCACCTTATTAAGATGGCAGGAGTTACATGCAAGTCAAGTTCGCGGGGGCTCATTTGAATTCTTTTGGCCTCTGCTTGAGACCAATCCATAACCATTTTTTGTGTATGTGAATTAGAGCAGGACCAAGAGGATGCCCTTTATTTTCCAAATGGTACTTATACCAGCAAGAGGTCAGAACTGAAAATGCGTCTGCACTTCAGCTGCTGACAATTTTTTAAGAGGAGTGTATACAGTTTAGGCTTAGCAGATGCTAAACAGACCAGACCACGCGAGATTTCTGAAAGAAGTGGTGAAACAGTGGGAGCTGATTTGTTGCCCTCTCTTTCTTCCCTTTTGCCTTTGTGTACTAATTGCTTATCTCTTGTTTGGTTTTTAGCTATTAACAAATTTAGTATTATTTTCCTGTATTAAAAATGTCAAGCCTATATTCTGGCAACGTCAAAATATTGAGCTTTCCAAACTGACTTGGAGGTAGTATTTTTGAGAGTTGAGACCTGCTGAGGATCTTTCCCTGCATGTTTAAATCTGTGCTGCGTGTGGCAGCCAGCCAAAACCAGTCACAAAAAAAGGGGTTTTCATAAAGTGACTGAGTATTAGTCAAAGAAAATACTACTGGAAACACACATGTGCTATGCGTAAAATAAATATTACTGTCATCTTAATCAGCTTTAATCAAAAGCTTATCATTATAAGATTTTAAGAAGTCTTCATGTTAGATCATTGTTTGTGGTTTTTTTGAGTGAGTTCACAGGATTAAAGTAACTTACTCTGGTAGGTTTAAACAGATCATCCTTAAAATTACAACGTTAGCAAAAAGAATTTAGCAAAAGCACACAAAATATCTTAGGTGGTTAGGGCTTGTTCTATAAAATACAGACACCGCAAAAAATAGTTTATGAAGCAAGAAGTTTAAATTAGAGTTGCTATATTGGGTTTGATGCAATTGTAGAAATAATTATATTTTTCTAAGAAAATGGAAGTAGAAGTAGAGATTTCCTTGGCTACTCCAGTTCCTGCCTGACGTAGCACGTGCACACTTCAAAGAGAGCTCGAGAGTGAGCAACCCTTCTAAATGGGCTTTGTTATATATTCTCTGTCTGCTTTTCATAGTCCAAAAGTGGAAACTGATGATCTGATGTGATACCTTCAAATTAAAAAAAAAAAAAAAAAACACAGAATGAAGCTTTTGAGTTAAACTTTGTATTTAAATTACAGGTGACTGATTTGGCTAAAACAAGCAATGACATGTCATAATGTCTCCCTGTTGATTTTGTCCTTTCTTTGAGAAATAGTGATTTCCCCCCCCCCTAGATACTGGGGAAAGCACTCGATGCAGGCGATGCCAGTGTGTAAGGAGTCTCTTAGAGGCAGGAGCCTTTAATGGGGCATTTGCATAAAAAGGCAGGCAGGTTTGATTTTTAACAATACACTGCAATCATGTTGTTAAATCTGTTACAAACTTCACAGACGTCTGCCTTTTAGAGCAACTGTAGCAGATAAATGCAGTGACTCTTGCAGACTCGTCTTTTATTTTACCCAAGCCTATTTTAGAATTAAAAGCCATAGAAGTACCTTTTGCTTTTGTTTTTACATGTCTTTTGTGTGTCATTGATATTTTTTCAGATGAATCGTTTGATGCTGCACTTACACATCTCTTGCACTTGTGAAATGAGCGTCGTCTGCTTATTAATTTTCTGTATTATGGCCTAGGCAGTAGTGTTTCTTAATGCTGCTGACTTAACGGTAAATGAAATCCACTATTTGACTAAACAATTAAATGTCTTCTCTGCTAAACCTGGATGTGGGTGGGTTTTTATTTATTTATTTTTAGTTTTACCTGGTTGGCAATTTTTGTGAGGTAGCAATAATAAGAAATAGAATAGGTTAGTCGCTTCTTGTTTGTGCATGCTATGCCAACATCTTGTAGAGCACATAGAGGTGGTGGAGCAGACATGTCCGCATGAGAGCTGTGTCACTGCTTTGTGGATACCACTGTACTCACAGGTGCAGTGGGAAGCACGTAATGAATTGGCGCTTGACTCTGTCTTGAGGTGCTGCACTTACGTATCGCTATCCAGAAGAAAGCAGATCCTCATAAAATAGATGGAAACTGGAAGAGTCTCCCTAGAATCAGTGTAGGGGGTGGGTGTTTGCATCATACAAAGATAGGCCTGGAGCCTCCTTGACCACTTTTGTCCAAAGTGGTAACAATGTCTGATTTTCTACCCCAGTGCAGGAGCCACCTTGGCCAGCTCAGGTTTGAAGGAAGAGGGCAGTTTCAGGGAGTGCTTCAGAATGTCTCTTGCTTGAAAAATCAGGCTTTCACGCTGGCTTCTGCAGAGAAATTTTTTGCAGGCTAGTAATCGCAAATTGGTTCACAACAGGAATTTACTCGGTCCCAGTACGGCAAGGCGCTGGATTTACATGTTTCCAGTGAGCAATGGATTAAAGACAAGTGCTGTGCACGAGAAACTGGCCGAGGTTGCCTTCTGTGTTACATTTTTACTTCAGTTTTCTGTAGAGATATTAACAAACCAGTTCGCTATCTTTGGAATGCTAATGGCAGTCGAGTTACATCAAAAGAGGGATCTATTATTAAATTGACAGAATGTCAGTGGCAGAAATCAGCTATAAATTGTTCTGCATGTCATTAGCTGGAAAAATCACATGCAAATTTTTAATATTGATCAAAATTCCATTTCATGTTGATTTTCACTGTACTAGACTGAGGACAGAAAAAGAAGTTATTGGGCGTAGTTTGGTATGCAACAGGAACTGTAGTGCTTGAAGCAAATTTTTACCTCATGAGTAGTTTATACATTCATTTCTTCCCTAGAAATTATGTTTACCTAAGTTAGTGAAACCTGGGCGAGGTCTTTTTACACTGAAATGAGATTTCCTGCAGATGTGTGTGTGATTGTCGCACCCCTCAGAGTGCTTGGCCAAACCCTACCCACGTGCCACCATGCAAATGCGGGACTCCCACAGAGTCAGCATTCTGCACAGACATCAGGAGACGCCTAGGCAGCCTGTTTTTCCTTTTAACAAATAGAGTCCTAAAAAATATTCTAAAGAAAGTACAATTCTGCCCACCAGCCGAGGATAATGCAGGGACACCTTTAAAGTATTTTGTTATGTAAGTGTATAGGAAGAAATGAAGTGAAAATGGCAAACTTTTGCTGCAGCTTTAGAAAGCTTCAGGCTGCTTGAGATGGAAAATAAACTAGTTTAATTCACTTAAGCTATATTTAAGTCAATAATAAACTGACACAGACTTAGCTGGCAAACCTCTACATCCCTGACTGCAGAAAACTGCAATGATGAGACCAGGGAAAGAATCATTTGCTCTTAATACTTTTCCAGAGCATCAGCTACAGTTAAATTGGAGATGATGCTCTTCGCAGTAGTAGTAAAACTAGTGTATTGGTTGTTCTTTTATTTGTGGTTTAATACAGTTGTGATTTGTTTTGCCAGATCAGAAAAGCGAGCTCTGCTATGTTGTCCAGACCCCGAAACGACCAGTGTAGCTGCTTCACACCTTCACTGCTGCCTGCACAGTGTATTCTTTTGCTGTCTTCTGCCAGTAACTTTGGTCAGTTGATCCTGTGCGCTTGTGTCCTCTTTCAAGAGCAGTTTTGTTTCGGAGGAAGCTCCAGGAGCTCCTATATGCATGTTCTTCAGCTGTGTACAGAGTAGTTCATAATCTCTGGGGGTTTAAGGTGGTAGATGAATGTTAAAATGTACATGCATCACAAATTGTTATTTTTTATAAAAATTGTACATTTAGAAAACAAAAATCAATGCCATGAACAAAAATTAATATCATAGCTCAAATATTTTAAAAATTTTCCTTGCTCTGTTACAATTTAAACTAAAGCAGTCATATTAGAAGCTGAATTCTTTTATTTATGTGTTGTTGTTCTTGTTGTATTTTGTTCTTGTTAGTCAAAATGAATTAAAAATGACTGAGAGTTTGCTCTTTGATTCTTCATAGTTCAGTGATTGCTTTCCATATGTTGAGATGAGTAACTATTTAAAGCCATCAGTTTCCTTTGGAATTAAAAGTACTTTCATTAGTGTTAAGCATTCAACTCATCCTTAAATAAGTTTAGGCTAAATTTAAGTTTTTATACTAGCTGATACACTATCAGTAGTAGAATGTTTTGGACATTCTTCGAATAGCTCTATGTTATATTTTTAAAATTATAGTTGTTTTTTATTGTTAGTATATGAGGTATTATTTTCATTGGGAAATCACCTCAGACATCATAAATAAGTCTCAGACAAAACTGAACAAGAAAAGCTCACCCTAATGAGCTGAGTGGGATGTCAGTAACATATAGGCCTTACTCAGGTCTGTGTAAAGGTAAATTTAGCTAATAAATGTGCTGGCTAGAAAACATTTATATTGCCATATTAACATGGCTAACAATTAGGAAAGCAGTTTACCACTGGAATCAGAAGTTCTGTCTGCTCCTCACTTTTGCTCATGACGCTGCAGTTTGATTGCGAAGTTTTGGATGTTACTGATATCATCTGCTTGTTCCTCAGAAAGCCATAAAATCCCGAGTCAGGTCACTTGGCAGTCAAGTGGAAGAGAAAACTGCTTTTCAGCTATATTGTATTGCTTTAAATTGCAAATGTCTTTGCATTTGCTTCAGGTTTTTTTTTAATTTTGTTTCGTTTTTAATCCTGCTGTTGCACTCTGTGTGTTAGAATCTAAGATTTATATTTCTTTGACTGTTTAATGTTTCCTTTCATCGCCTTCATAAATAGTAATGACTAGCTTATGTATATCCGGGGAAGTAAAGCAAAAAGCCCTTGAGTGTGCCAAGTCGGAAAAAATTTAAATGAGTGTATCCAGTGTTCGAAGAACAGGAATTAAGGCTCTTACCAGCTAACCATAAGCCAAGAATCTTTTAAATTCTAACAGTGGTTTGGTAGATAAAGCTAAATCTAGGTTTACTTACGAAAGACAATGGCAGGTGTGTGGTTCAAAGTAAAAGCTTAATGAAAGCTATTTAGCATGTTATCCTAAATCCACAGAAAGGCAAATCTTTATTCCAAGGTGCAGATCATTTCTGTTAGGGGAATCCCACAATTTTTAATGAACATTTTTCTTTTTCTCATTTCTAATTAGTTTCAGCACTTAGATTCCAGAATGCTAGCCTTCAACACTGAGATTTCTAATGGTAATAAAGCACTTGAGGTGGTATTTAGTTCAAGTAGAGTGGTGATAGGAGAAACCTGAGCGGGGCTGAAATGCTAATCCTTTTGCATTGCTCATGTCCCTTTGTGATTGTGATTGATGAGTTGATTTCTCTTTACAACTTCATTTGCATTGTGTGGTAATACCCACAGGCAGAGGTGCTGTGTGTTCTTGGGTGAGAGCGCACCATTAGTACAAGCTAATGTGCTAAATGGGGTAGAGGTGGGGTGAAGAGCTCTCTGAGCTCGTAAGCAGCCTATTAAATAACTGGTTTATGGTGGGTGATGTAACTCCCTGTGTAAATGCTCGTGCTTGTAATATCTTTACGTTTACCGTGAAAATATGCATTCCCTCACCCACTGTCTGTCCTACCTTTTCCCTCTTCTATTTATCTCCGTTATTCTGTGAAAATGATCATGCCAGGTAGCGGCTGCTATGAGGAAAGGCTATGGAGCTTTCTTTGATTCTTAGAGGCAAAATAAATTGGTCAAGACTTTCTTAAAATATAGGTGCTTTCCTTATTATTAGAATTCCTTGTTACTGAAAATCTGACTTCAACGTGAAACTGTAATGGCAGAGCTGTTTCTTGGTTGGAACCGAGAAGTTATAGTGGGCCTATCCAAGCATCTTACTCTGACAGTCTTCGTTGCCATTACAGAGTTTGATGTTTTTGCTTCAGTTTCTTTCCACAAGGAAGGTTTTGTTTGCACCAGGAAGGTCTGGTCAAATCAAAGGAGACTGGCTGGATTAGAATAGCTGTCCTGGAAGGCGCTTGAAATACAGAACAGCTTAATCTCATAAAGGAAGCAGAGTTACATTTTTAATGATATACATACCATGAAGAGTGTAGGTGAACACTGTTAACTTCTATAGCCTAATACTTTTCTATTTTTCACAGCTGATCCATACTGTCTATAACACAATTCAAAATTAGTTTCTTACCATTTAAATTGGGTAATCCAATGTAGCACAGACATGCAAATCTTCAGAACGTTGTCTGTACCCTCTAGGCTGTCCCACCTATTGCCTCTCCAATTTCAGGGACAGAACTGGTCTAGCTGCCACTTTCTCCTTACCATTTCACTCGTGTCTCCTCAGTGAATAGAATGGTCTGACAGCCTTTTTCTTTTTTTAGATCAAATTATTATTTAACCTAAACAGATGGCAAGAAATAGTTCAAATCTGTGTAAAAGAATGAGTAATCTTATGTGTGCGCTTGTATAACCTAAAGAGTTACCATCCCTTCTGTTGAGATTTTAGGTAGATTTACATTTTCCAACCACCACTGATCTCTCAGGTCAAGTGTTTATTCTTTTGTAGTCTTTCTCCTCATGTGAGTAGATGTATGTTTATAAGCTAGCAAGGGTATTTTTCTTCTGAGTTCACAAGTGTAAACTTTTTCCCAATCTAGTTGTCTCAGCTCACATTTGAGAATAAACTGGCAAAATGAATGGTTCTTGCGAAAAAGAATAGTTATTTTGTATTTTACTGATTACTGGTGAAGGGATATTGCTGAATCTTCATTCCTTACCTGCTATTACATGGAAGAAGGACCTAGACGGGTCACAGCAGAAATTACCGTGGTGCTTTCAGAAGCTCTCTAGCTGGAGGCTCACCGTCCTCTGGTTGAGACAGCAAAAATATGTTACGTGGCCAGGCTTCGTCTGATTCAGCAGAGAACTGGGTTGCATGTACTGAACCATTTCTGGGGTCCTAAAAGCCAACCCAGATGATAGTGCGGATGCATGTAAGGCGCTCCCAAATTTCTTCTGAGCTTTGTCAGAGCTCCCAAATTTCTTCTGAGCTTTGGGCATTGTCATTTCCTTGCTGACCATCTGACTGCAAAGTGCGGTGTATTCATAAAAGCAGTACACGTCCCAAAATGTAATCTAACATGGTATCTCAGTAACTAGGGCAGACTTACTGCACCATAACTATGCTTCTACTTCACTGTTCTTGCTTGAGCAAGAAGCTTAGAGTTAAACAGCTGTAACAGTTTCTGCAAAGCAAAAGCACCGATATGTGAAACGAAAAAATCAGTTCAGCAGAGTGTGTTCATGGAACATAGTTATCTCTTGAAAATGAAATGCAGCCCTGTGCAAAGAGTCCGCACAAATTGCCCTCTTACTTCCAAATACTTTCAGTGCTTTGCCATTTTCAGCAACGTGCAAAACGTTTGGATTGTATTTAAATATAAGACGTTTGGATTCTACTGAACTTCCAATACTGGTGAACTGTCCTTCAGGGGAAGGGACTTTCTTGGTGGAAGTTAAGCCCTAAGTGTCTGTGTTTAGTTATTTTCTTGAAAACTTGTAAAACCCCTCTTTTGCTTCCAAGATCACTGAGAAAATGCTGACATTTCTGTAGAGAAGAGGCAGATCTGTTTGTCAGAGATGGTCCTGCACAATAAGGTTTCCTGGGAAGTAGAGGTTTCATGCAGGAAAAAAAGAGTAGTTCAAAATAATTATTTATGAATATTGGTATCTCTTCTACTACTGGTTTGCACAAATCTCTTTTGATGACAATTAACCACGTTAGCTGGATTGCGTAGACTGGAAGTACAAAATGGCAATATCCATACTTGCTAATAGCTTCACCCACTTCTGATTATTTTTATATTTATGGCAGATTTTTTTGTGCTCCTGAAAGCACGTGTAAAATCTAGTTTTCATATGAATTCTGTGGGGTTTTCTCCCTAGATTGCAGTTAACTTGCAGCTGACTATTTAATTGTACATACCTGGCAAATGCAGTTGTAGAGGGATTCGTTAGGGCTGTATTAATTATTCTTTTGAATTCTGCAGTAATTTGTATTTCAGTGTTATTTGTAGATGAGCCACAGGCGATGTCTAAATAAAACTTGACTGAGATAATTCTCTGAAAAAAGTAGAGATTATTTTAAAAATTTGCAGACAAATAAGAGAATTTTGAAGACCAGCAAGTTACAGTATTAAAGCGGAGCTGTTTGCGTCAAAGGGTTTCATTGCTTAGGCAAAGGCTTACTTTCACTGAGACTCTGCACAGACTGTTAGATGCTCTGCTTTTAGTCTTAAACTATTTGCCTTTTCGCTTTGTGTGATTCGATTTTAAAAAAACCTGTTTTCACCTAAGGCAATAGGAACCACCATTTAGCTGGGCTGTGTGGGTCAGTGCAGGGTTTGTAGTAGCTTGCTGATGATTTTTTTTTAATGATTAAGTGAAATGATGCAATGATGTTGCTCTTTCACATTCACAGAATGTAAAATGTTAGCCAACAAATTTTAGTAGCAAACTATGCTTTTAAATTTCTCTTTATGTAAGAAATGGAAGCAAAATGTATTAAATTGTTAAAGCCTAAAACATACAGAAATTTGGGTTTAAGTTCAGAGTATTTTCACTCTCAGTCTCACTTTTCTGCATAAAGCAATAGAGACTTTTACAATGTGTACTGTTTATATTGTTTCAGTTAATGTCATATTCTCTGTTTACTTGGAAATATTTTATATCATAATGTGTTTGCTTCTGAAATGTGAGAGAGGTCTTGAGTTCAGGTTACCTAACCGGTATTTGATCTGTGTTACTGAAATGGAATTAAAATAATAAGTTGAAAATTTTTTTGTTATAATCCTTAGTAGCAAGCAACATTTTCAGATCAGTTTACTATGCCTCATAACTCCCCAGTGAATTTGGTTCTTGGTTTGATACCATGAAGACATACACGTGTGTGTGAGAGACACTAAAATTGAATTTGGTGTGCGTTGCCCTTCTTGATGTATGCTATTAGTCATTGCAGACCTACTTTTCCAGCTTTTTAAATTAGCTCACTGCTTTGTTGGGTTTTGGGTTTTATTTTTGTTTTCCTTCTACTATTCTTTAGAAATTTAGGCAGTGGAAATATCAATAGTTGTATAATTTCAGAATCCATTTTAAACATTGAACCTTTTTGTTACTACATGAGGTCAACAGAGGAGCAGTGACCCCTTTGTGATTATTTATACAAGGTGGTTAATATACTTATTTTAGCAAGATGAACAAATGGGAAATGCCATAGTTCTGTCAAGTTCCAAAATTTATTTTCATCCTCCAAATCCTGGATCAATTTGGTACAATTGTATCTAGAGTAAATTGGAGCAGGCCAAGAATTCTCAAAATTGTACTAGTCCTGTTGCCTCAGATTTCTGCTCAGAATAGTTCACAATTAAATAAGGTAATTTGCATGAAAGTCAAGGTGTATATATGAAGGTCATCCGTTGCTTTTCATGTTCATACTTACACATAGTTACTGTGTTATCATGTCAATCAGGTAGCATTTTGCATCTCCTGTACTCTCAATTGTTGCAATAAATATTAAATGGGAGAATCAGATTTTTGCACGTAGGTGTAGAAAGGGGGTGCAGAGGAAGTAATAAAGAAGGAGGATGTGAAGAAGACTGAGGGAGTCAGAGGGAGGCTTAAAAGATAGGGAAAAGTAAATCAGGATCCGAATAAGAAGAGAGGAGAATTCATTAAAAGGCTTGACAATATAAACTCAGTACGTTTGCAGAGGTAGACTTCTACCTTTTAGGTCCCTATTTTGGGGGCTAAATTCTATTCATACAGACTTCATGTCTTCCGAGGTGGACTGAGTCTGCCAAAGTGCATGCTTGACACATGAGCCACAGAACAGGTTTGGTTACTTTCCCAGAACAGCTTTCTTATTTCTGCTTTTTTGTTGTTGTATTTGGTCTCTGGCAGCTGCAAACTGCTTTATCTCTGATGGATTACATAGCGATCATTTTTCATTGTTGTTCAGGTAAGCCATTAAACATATGTAGAAAAAGCACGTTTCAGTAAAAGCCTCTCAAGTTTCTGTGCTGCATTGCTCAAGACACCTTTTCTGAAGCACAGTCCTTCACAGACTTGAATCAGCTAAGTCTGACCAAAAATCAGTAGGCATTAGTGAGCTCATAAATTCTTGTTCCTTTTTAAAATGTGCCCTTAACTAGTAGAAAGAAGACGATGTTGCTTTACTCAAGAAAATTAGCAATGCTCTCATTATACCTAATGTGGCTTCAGGGAAAATGTCTTTCCTTTTACCCAGGCTGACTTCAGAAGAACACAAGTAATTGACAGTGCGCATTATACCGCGACTGTGAGCTCAGGCGTGCTAGGTGTGCATTAAAAAGACAACGGAACAGATTAGTTTGAGGGTATAATGCATACCAAAATTGTTCTATACAGATACCAGAATATTAAATAAAGGGAAAAGGCTTCATAAAGTCTCATATAATCCCTCTTGGCTTGGTTATATGAGTAGGTATTCAGGATTTTTCCTTTAAGTATGCTGATATGATTAAATTTAACTTGACACAAGTGATGTACTATACCATGTGATTGTAATATTTAAAAGAAAACCCACTTTTCTCATTGAATACGTACTAGCTATCAATTTCTGTGTAGCGATACCTAATCTGAATTTCATTTGCAGCTAGAATGCTAACACAGTTGCTGTGTTCTCCATCTCGCTAGGTGCGCACTCAGCAGTTACTGAACTGTTTCAACATTTTTGTGATATCTTATTTAATCTAGCATTCCAGTATAAAACACAGCCAGTTCACTGGATTAAAAGCAGTTTTCAGGATACAACTCTTGTCTCCCACCATAGTCTGTGTAGATGCTTATTTTCACTAATTCTACAGTTTGGATGCTGTGGCAGTTATACGTGCTGCTGCACGGTATAAACAGAAACGCTGCTGGATGTGGTTGCAGTAAATTAGCCGTATGCTTCTGGTAAATATGCCAAAGTTTTTCTCAGTGATGTTTCAGTGTTGGAAATACTTCTCCTTCCACCAGCCCTCCCTTCCTTACACATAGAGGCACAAAATAAAACTGTAAACTTAGATCATTTGTACCCAGTCCCACAATTTGTATTATTTTATAATCATGTATTGTTCAGACCAATGGTTTTTAAACTTACCAGGGTTAAGCACCTATGGCATATGGCAGAGGCCAGCTTTACAGCAAGATCTACAGCTGTATGTATATGTTCAGTGTAGTGAAGAAAGGCTAGTAAAAAGAAATCTCTGGAGAAGATGTGCAGGGAGAAGCAATATAGTGCTGCAGATCTGAGAGCAGTTTTAGTCCCTGTACTACAGATGAGGAAATTAAAATACAAAGACAAATTGACAATTCCTTCCATAGTAACAGAGGCATTTTAGAGATTTAAAAAAGTAGAACTTACCCATCAGTATAGTCAGTGAAAGTCTTTCCAATGCTATAGGAACCATTAAAAGATTTTGTTCATTTTCTTCATAATTGCAGATTCATTGTAGCACTCTCCTAATAGATTTTTGTTTATTTTCAGCCAGTTGTGACATTCAGCCGTGTTTAGAAATATATTTTGCATTGCGCAGGCAAATCTTAACCGCCATTTTTGTCTCATCAGTGAGAAGAGTTTACCTTCCTTCAGTGTTATGGCTTAGTTTGGTAATGACAAACATTCTTGGAGTCAACAGTTACTTGTTAATGGTATAATAGCATCTGAACATAAACATTAACTGAAGTACACAAATTATCTCTGATAAATAAGCATAGAAAAGTGTAGCTGAGGCGGGAAGCCAATCTGTTCCTTGTGCCCAATGATATTTTGATAGTCATTTCAATCTTAGAAGTAAACAACGTTGGAGATCATGTTCCATCATTTCATTTCAGTGCCAAGAAATGACCACTGCTTTAGCTGGTATTAAACAAGATAGCGTTGCTGTGTTAGTTGGTCATTGCAGCTCGGGTCGCCTGTGGTCCATCATAAATAACAAAATGATGGAAATTTTAAAACTAAACAAAATGGGAAATGGGCATTGTCTGAAAGCAATAGTAAATAGTTAATGTCTAGATTCTTTTCTTTTTTCCCTAAAAATTTAGAGAGAAACAGCAGAATGGTGACTATATTTGGCTCTGCTAAAAAAGTTCATTTTAATCAAAAGTTTGTGGGCATGAAGATCACAGTTCTTATCTCTTGGAATTGACAAGTATGATTTGTTGATATATTGAATTCATAAATAGTCTGCCAAATTTGTTCAAAATATTGAAGTCAGACATATAAAACCAAAAACTCTGAACAGTTACAGGTAAAATGCAGAAGATATGCAGTTTCCATGCACATTTGGATGTTATTGCATGGGATCTCCATGAACAATATGTAGATGAGTTGGCTGGGTTTTCTTATGGGAGGAAAATGAAATAATAGAATTAAATTTGCAATTTAAAAGATTTATAGTCTATGAACAATCTGTTTCTAAGGGCAAATAACAAGGCACTTATTATTTAATATAGATTACATTTCTGTATTTTAATACCTTGATTATATACAGACTAAAACTGAAAGGGGTTCAGTGAATGTGCAATGAACATCATTCCCTCAAACTGTTGCTCCATGATGCCCATGGGGCAGAACCTTGCACTTTTTCATATTGAACTGCATAAGGATTCTGATTCCCCAGTCCTCAGGTATATCAAGGGTTGAGGCTCTCCAGTTTAGTGTTATCTGCAAAGTTGCTCAGGATGTACTCTTTGTCTCTGAGTTTTTGAGCAATGTGAGACCCAGTATTGACCCTAAGGTATTCAACTTACTACTGGTCATGAGCCAGACATTAAGCCATTGATCGTAGAGCCTGACAGTCTAGCCAATTTTCAACCCATCTGACGGTCCAGCTCTTTCTTCCTCAGCTCTCAACTGGAAACGCTATGGGAGACAGCATTAAAAGTTTTATAGAAGTCAAGGTAGATTATATATTCTGGTACTTTGTCCATGTAGACAGTTGGTTTTGTTTTTTGAAGGCAACCAGGTTGATCAAGCACTGTTTTTCCCCTGAAAAATCCATATTGACCATTTCAAATTACATAACTCTCCTTTGTGTGCTTGGAAGTGGTTTCCAAAAGGATGCGCTCCATGATCTTTCCAGGGCCTGAGATGAGGCGGAGTGGTCAGTAGTTCCTTAAATTGTCATTGCCTTTAAAAACGACAGGAGTAATGTTAGCTTTTTGAGTCATCTAGGACTTTCCCTATCAGTATGATTTTTCGTAGTTTAATAGGCATTGGCCAGTGATCAGTGTGATCTACTCCTTCCACGCCTTCTGTTGCATACCTTAGGGCTTCGAATATGTAAATACATCCAGCTTCACTAAGTAAGTCCGTAACCTGTTGCATGTCCATTGTTTATTGTCCCTCTCCTTCCTTACCCATGCTGTCCGTGATTTGGGTGCAGTGATTTAGGATCAGACTTTACCTGAAACAAAAAAGACATGAAGTAATTATATTATGATGATTTTTTCATCACAAAGCTGTCTCCTTGCTGCATCAACATTTTCCTTGAACTTTCTTTTGCAACAAGCAGACTTGGGTATGTAGGATCCTTTCCTATCACCCTTAATGTCTTCACTAGTGTTATTTCCAGCTAGGCAGGACAAAAAAACCTTCCAGATTTTGTCCTCAAGTACCTGAGCAATACTTTTATGCTCATGTGTTGTTGCCAAGCCTTGATTCCATTGCTTGTGTGCTCCCTTTTTGTGTCTTTCTTGATTGAGACACTTTCTGCTTAGCCATGTGGGCCTTCTACTAAGTACCTTTCTCCTTAATGAATGATTTGTTCCTATATGCTGAAGTACTCTTTAATCAATGGCTCAAGCAATCGGGCACCTACCCTGGACATTTTCCTCTCATGGGGGAACCTCAGGGATTTATAACAATTCCCTGGATAAGCTGAAGTCTCTTTTCGTGAAGCTCACTTTTCCAGTTTTGCTGCTTATCTTCCTGGTCTTCCTCCAAATTCCCAAACTCAATCATGTCATTGTCTTTATGGAGTTTACCACATAAATCAAACTCTCAAATTTACCTGGTTTAAACAAAGTAAAACAAAACAACTCCCACTAATTCGTTTGGGACAGTTTTACTGTAATCATGATCACTTAACCTGGCCAGTTCAAGTGAACTTGCTCATAAAGCAGCCCTGTATACTTTGGTGTTTGCAAACAAATAGCTAAGGAGGTCTGACCTTCAGTCAGCTTTGCTGCTGAAGAGAACTTAGGGCATTACATTCTCATTTCCCGTACTAGCTGACTGTGCCTTGTTTTATTTCAGTGGAGGCAAGTAATGATCCCCTCCCATTTGTGATACTGAAGCTTGGACCCGTTTCACATATAATGGATGAACTGTGGTTATTGTGGTGTACTGCCTTAGAAGATGATTCAGCGTGAGGGATTATGAAATGTCCCCTTTCTCTTCTGAGGCTAAATCATAACTCATCAGGGAGAGATTGTGTCCCTGGTTAAAAGAGGTCGTTTGAACTGTTCAGTTGAAAGAGATGGCGTGCCAGGTTGTACTCAAATAACTGCTGCTGCCGTTCAGTCCTTTCACGTAACATTGCTCCCTCTGTTCCTTGTTTTACTGCAAATCTGAGTACCTGGGCCAGGCTGCATTTCAGTGTGGTAACTTCAGTGGTGCTTTTGGGAAGCAGACAGAAGTCTGCTAGGCTGAACAGCAGAGCGCTGTGCCTGCATACAGTTCTGTTTTCTTGGTTCTCTGCGTGTAATTCTTGTGGCACACATCACTCATTCTGCCTAGTATTTTTTTTAACATAAAATCTTTTCGTACATGAAAAAGAACTAAGTAGGTACACATGAAATTGTGGTGTGGTTTCTTTAGAACAACTGGCCTTGAAACCTGTCATCTCTGCATGTGGCTGTAGGTTCACCACTTTCTGCAGTTAACACAGCTGGTAAATACATTGCTGTATTTTGTGGTATGTCCATTAGGAAACCAACTGCAAAAGCAGTTCATTTAATGTACTCTGGATGAGGTAGCATCTGTAAATTGGGAATAACTTTGTGTAACTGTTAATCTCAGCTAGATTAACTTGCTGAATTCAGACACTTTTGAAAAACACAGCTGTATCCAGTCCCAGTCTCCTGAGAATCAGATTTTCTGGAGTATATTGCAATTGGGATGTTGAATTCTACTTTCAACAAATCTGAAATTAATTATTTTAGCTATATTACAAGAATTTCTCAAATTTCTGGAAATTATCTGTCGAAAACCATGCACCTGCTCCAACTGCATGTGTTCAGTTCCCCTCCGCAGACTCTAATCTTTTGCTATGTTCAATCCTTGACCAATAAGGTGGCATTTAGAGAAGTTTTTGACTGGAATTCTGGAAGTACTTACACTTACATGTATGTTACAAGATAGGAATAGTCTCAATGCTGAGTTTAGAAGAAAGGCTTACACAGCATGATGCAGGGTGGTGTCAAGGCCAGACAGAGTCTTGCTACCTGAGCATGGCTTGTCACCTGGGCTAGTAGATCTGGCTTCTTGGAAGCACTGATATGGCCTAGAAAAACAGTCATGCCAACATGTCTCTGCTGCTTCCACTGCTTGAGCTGTGAATAATATTTTTGTCTGTAGTTATAAAAGAAGGCCCAACAGGTCCTGCTTTGCAGACCTGCAGGGAAGATGGTTGCAGTGCAGGTTTCTTTCTTCTGTTGCAGAACATCAGGTGTGGCAGCTCCGAGCTCTGTGTTACCTAGATTATCAGAGCAGATTGCTGTGTTTCATGTTTCCTGTAAAGGCCTGTAATTTACCACTTGGTCTGTGTTGCCTGCATTCTTGCGAACTGAAGACTTAAGATTATTAAGAAATGGTTTCTCTGGACAAAATCTTTTATGTCAGTGTAACGTAATATATGGCTGCTGCTTTGTCCTCTTTTTCCAGCTCCATTGATTGTCTCTTCAGGGCATTAACCTCTCACTTCTCTTGTCACAATGGCTTGGGAACTGATTTGGGAACTGATCCAGCTTTAAAAATCCTGTATCTTCAATCAGTGTTGCAGTAAAAAAAAATTTAAAAAAAAATGGCTTTTACAACTATTTTCTTATATACTGAAAAATAAGAAAATGGCCGTATTACGTTTACTGCAATTCAGCGTTAGGAGGTGGCAGTGATTTTCAGTAAATTAATGTGTGAAATAGAATAAAATTTCATTTCAGTAGAAAAATTGCAGATAAAATTAGAAAGCTTACATGTCTATAGTATTGTTTTAGAGGTGATGCAGAAGACAGAGAAAAATACTCCTTTCTATGGAGATGGAGTTGTCAAGGCAGTGTTCCTCTACATATGATGAAAATGGTGGCATTTGGCAGAAAATTAAGGCGTCATAGATCACAACATTAATTTGTATTGTTTGTGAAACTGCTGTTGTCTTGCTGCAGTATAGTGATTGCCACTTCCATACCACTCTGTGGATTAAACAACTGTAAATATATTTTTCTAAGAAAGCATTCCAATCCATCTCAAAGAATTAAGCTATTTTTTCTTGAGGAGAGAAAGCAAACTAGAAGTTGTAGTTAGTCTCTTCCTTGTCAGTAAATCCTTTATGAGGAAATTCACCAAGTAGGATGAAAGTATAAAATCCATTTTGAAGCTGTTCTGCTACTGTTGAAACCACATGGAATCATGGAATAATTTAGGTTGGAAGGGAACTTCAGAGGCCATCTAATCCTAACATCTTTCAAATCAAGGGTAACTGCACAGTTTAGGTTGTTCAGAGGCTTGTCCATTTGAGTTTTGAAAGCCTGCAAGATGCCATGGCCTCTCTGAGCAGCATGTTCCTGTGCGCAACTTCCTTCATATTAATTGTTTTTTTCTTTATAGACAACCAGAATTTAACTTTCTGAAACTTTTGACTGTTGCTTCTTGTTCTTTCACTCTTTACCTCTGAGAAAGGTCTGATTCTGTCTCTGTAACCATCCATAAAGTTGGAGAAGATGCAATTAAGTTGTCTGTTAGCCCCCTCTTCTGCAGGCTATGCTAAACTGGCTTCCTCAGCCTCTCCTCAGGTGTCAGGTGCTCCAGCCCTCCAGCTGTCTTAGCAACCCACCACTGAACTCTCCAGTTTGCAAATGTGTCTCCTGTGCTGGGCGACTCCAGACTGGACGTGGTGTTCCAGATAGTGTCTCACAACTGCTGTGCAGGGGCAAACGATCTCCCTTTCCACCTGCTGACTCTCCTTTTGCTAATGCAGCCCACTATGCAGTTGGCCTTTATTGCCTCAAGGGCAGACTGCTGATTCATACTCAACTTACTCTTCACCAGGTCTCTCACGCATCCTTTTCTGCAGAACTGCTCCCTCCCCTGTCAGTCCACGGCCCGTACCAATGCATGGGGTTACTCTGTCCCAAGAGCAGGACTTTGATCAGGTTCTTGTCAGCCCATTCCTCCAGCTTCTTAAGACGCCTAGAACTGCTCCCCCTATTCAGTGTCACGTGTGGACTTGCGTTCTGATGCTGCATGCAAGTCTTCCATGTAGATATTCAACAGTTTTGGACCTGGTCTTGATGCCCCAAGGGATGGTACTCGTAGCTGGCTGCCAGTTAGGCTCTAAACGTTGGCTGCTACTGTCTTTAAAGGCCAGCACTCCAGGCAGCTTTTTGTGCGCCTTGTATGTTGATAATCTAATCCTCTCCCCCCCCCCCCCCCCGCCATTGTATTTGGGTACAGGGATGCTGCATCATTTTCTTCAGCATGCTCCAGTAAAGGTGTAAAACAAGATTTAAGTATTTAAGTGTACTTTCTTATATTGACTTGTGGGAAAGGACAAGTTCCTTTTATACCTTTCTTTTGAAATGTTTTAAGAATCAATTCTCTTTGTGAAAATACGTTGTAGGTACACCTGCCGAATGCTCCAGATTCTCTTGCTATATGGGTCTTCAGGCACATATGGGTCTTCAGGCAATTTTGGAGACTTCTGTTTTCAAAATGTGATGTAAAATCTTTCCATGTATGTAAAAAAGGAAAATTTTGGTTGACAGACCAGAAGGTTGAGCTGCAGCTGAAAAGACCTGTATAAAATACCTAAGAGTCAGAGCTGGAGAAAGTGAGGGACAGGCAGGAAACTGAAGGTGTTTTTTTTTTTTAAAAAAAAAAAGAAAAAGAAAGATTTAGAAGATTTAGGTGGTGATGTGGAAGCAAAACAAATCAGCATGGCAGGCGTCCATCCATTTGGGCCATTGGAAATGGCAGGAGAAAGAATTGTCATGTAGGACAAGGAAAACTAGTGTAATAAATTACAGCATCATAAAAGCGGCAGAAAGTTTCAGCAGTGACAGCTGGAAAGAATGGAGGTGTCAGAAGGAATGCATTCTTTGTATATATCTGTACATCCATTATTCTACGTGGTCTTGAACATGGGCAGGAGTTCAGACCGGGACTTGGTTTTTATAAGTTGTTTGCTGCCTTCTGTTAAATATAAGTAAACACATAGAACCGTCCTACTTGCAGGGTGTTGTGATGTTTTGTTAGTTAGTCTTTCCATGCTTCAGGCATTGGCACCAAATGAACTTTTCATTTTCAAATGTATACGTAGCAGCAGCAAGAGTAGAGACTTTAACTGGAATACAGTCTATGTGAGGAGGACCAAATGTAAATGTTTCTCTGTAGTTGGAGTAAAGAGATGGTGCTTTGTAGTAAGGTGGTAAAGAAATTCTCTTTTGCTTACTTGCTATTACCATTTTCCCCTATGCTCTCTGAAAAAAAATTATTTTGCATTATCTTTCTTACTTTTGAGGATACCCTTCTATTGGAACGAGATTGTTTTTTAAATGAAACCTGAATTTGGCTCTGTACTGAACCTTCTAAAAAAGAGAGGTGGCTGGAGAATTCATTTTGTATGATTGCAGAAGCAAATGATCTGAGTCAAGTGGCCTGGTCAGATAATTAAGCTACAACAGAGAAAGCTCGCAGAGTCAGTCAGTTGTGATTATCGGTCCAGTGTGGTTGGATGTCTGATTCCTTCCGAAAAATTTGAAGTGGCTGCTTTTATTATCATTAATTGGGGAGCACCAGCGACAAATCTGGAAGAATTACACTACCCTGTTAAAGAAATCCAATATATTTCAATTGGAAGAGAAGTTTAATGATGACTTGGTGGCTGCTTATCTGCTGTTCTGTCCACCCTTTAGAATGTGAACATTCACAAGAATAATACCCATGTTACATGTCCGCCCTGTTTCTGAATTCTTGCGTCTTCAGGCAGTCCGACAGAGTGGCAATAAACATATATTATTTGGGACTGTCTATATCTTCTTAGGTTGGTGGTTTTTTTTCTTTATTATGTGATTTAATCTGAAGTTTAATCATTTTAAAACTATCTACAGAGCATCTAGGAAAGTTCCTTTAATAATGAAGCATTAAGTTGCTTCAGGTGCCTCACAGAGCTAAACCCTGGAAGCATTTCTGAAAAATTTCCCCTGCTAAGCAAGAGGGATGTCATGAAATGAAGCAAAAAAGGGAAACAATATTTCATTTGTATGGAAGGATAAAGTACATTTAATCTAAACCAGACTACTTCAATATCGATGGTTTACTTGTGGAGTTCAGCAATTTTAAAATAGAAATGTTACTGGTATTAACTCTACCGCGTGTAGGATGCATTGATCACATAGAAATGCGCACGTTACTGTGCATCGTAGCTATCCAAAAGCCCAAGCTCTGGAAGTTAGGGGGCTTTGTAACTTTGAATACAGCTGTCTTTATTTTAAAACAGAAATGTTCAGCTTCCGGCAACTTGCATAGTAGCATTTCTAATGTTTTTTAAACAGCTATTAATGTAGTCAAGCTGTGGTTTTTCTTCTTCTGTGTGTAATCATCTGCTCAGTGGTGAACTCTGTAACTAGTAGCAGGAGACAGAGGAGTGGCCTGCTGTGATTGATGGGGCGAGGCCCAGCAAACTGAAGAGAGTCCCATCTGGATTAGGTTTTGGGAGCAGTCAGATGTTGAGAGGGAGGTCAGTAAGCCTGGCGTTAGCTCCCCCTCCTTCAACACCCCGATCATCCACACTCGTGCACACATTACACTGCTCACACGCCCTCATCCCTAATTGATGCTTGCTTTGGGCAGATGCTGTATGGCCCGGGACTAGAGCAGCTGCTAAGTTTATGGAGAATAAAGGGAGCAGGATGGTACAGCAGGTATTTTCGCTTTTATTTTCACTTGAAGCTCTTGATTTTAGTCAAGCCAGGGCATTTCTTGTAATCAGCTACACCGCTGCATGCACAACTTCTAATACATGTTTTGTTGCTTAAGTCTGAAGGAGGGCAAACTGTGGCGATTATGTATTTCTGCTGTGCTTGCTGTATCTAACCGAGCCGTTCTTATAACCAGCAGGTTTACAGAGTAATGCTGCGTTTTTCTTCTTTGTTTCCGTGCCCTAAGGATATGATGCAGTTTGGCTCATTTAACTACAGTATGAGAGGCTTGCTCTAAACGTGAAATATCTCTTGCCAAAGAAACAAAACACACCAAACAGAAAATAGAAGAAAACAAACAATAAACTGTTAGTTAGACTTTAAAATGCAGGCAAGCAGAAAGATTTTCGTCGAATACATTTTTATGCTGCAAATGTGTTTTTAAAAAGGAATACTGCATAAGTAATGTTTTCTGTGCTCTGTCTTTTGTGTACAAACATAACAAGCTTGCTTTATTGTGTTTTGACACTTTTCATGCATTTCTTAATTATGAAATCCTTTCAGAACAGAAGATGCTGAAAAGGCATGTTGAGATCTGAGATACCAGGAGTATTTTAAATTCTAAGCTTTTCCTCAAATGGAGTAATATATATGGAATAGGAGCGACTTTGCTTACCTACCTCGTTGGAATTCTGTCTTTTTTTGTTCTTAAGAGTTCAACATTTAACCAGAAAGCAATAAATTTGATTTTATACACTGCCACGTAAAGCATATTTTTCAGTTGAAATGTGGTTTTCATTAAAACTCAGGCCAGAACATTTAGCAGAGCCTGACTGTCTGCCATCCTTTGTTCTTCTTTTTTTTGCCAACAACTACTTTATTAAAAACCATGCACAAAGTGAGCATTAAGGGGTCATTTAATCTTAAAGATACTTGGAACTGAGTCTGGAGGGACCACTTCTGTTTAGCCTCTCCTGCCTACGTTGTATTAAGCAATGTCTGCATACTGTCATCCGCAGTTTTCAGATGACTCCAATACCCGAGTTCATAGGCTAATTTAGGATCAATATTTCCTGTTGCTTTTAGGGCCATTTCATATTTTCAACTTAATGCATTAGATGTATTATTTCCTTTATTCATTGTAGTTCACTGTATTTTAAAAAGTACAATAAAGGGACATTTGAGTTGATTATATTTAGAGAATTTGTGGTTCTTTACATTCTATTCAAATATATGACTTTTGTATAGTCTGGGGTTTCCATCAGCCACATGTGAAAATACAAATGGGTGTTAGTTGACGCTGTATTATTCTTGACAGGAATTCGTATTCTAAACTAGAAGCTATTGGCTTGATACCCATATAAGTAGTAAAGAACATGTTTATACATACATGCTTTTATAGTACATTGTAATGCTGTGTCTGTCGAATTCATTGTGAATCGTAAATTCACAATAATTTTAGAGGCTAGGAAAGGCTGCAGTAGGCAGCAATTTTAAGAGATGAACAACTCAGATTTATTGTCACTGTCATTTTAAATTTATGGCCTACAGTACAATGTGCAAGTATAATTTCTTCAGTGTTTTTTCCTCCCCTCCCCCCCAACAATTTGGTGAACATGGAATGCCTGGACTGATAATCTTGCGTGCCATTTTTCTACTCTAAGCATGGTGGTGTGTGGTTGGTTGGTTGTTTAGTGGCAAGGCTGTAAACCCCTCAATACACAGAAGTTCTATTGGGAAGAAAAAAAAAGGCACACAAACCAACCCCTGACCCTTCATCGTTTACTTATTAATGGAGTCTTGGTTATAAATAAGTGATTCAGACCTCAGCTTAACAAGTCTAGTGAAAGAGGTAGAGTCTCAGCAACGTGAAGGTGCTGGAATTCCCAGTGCAGTTTGCCATTTTGTGATAAATCTAGAAAGTGAATTGTTTGGAGTTGCTGGCAAAAATAATATGAAAGTTCAACCCTCTTAATTAAATATTAGCTGTAATTAGCACTAAGTCTGAATTCTTTGAATATTAATTAGGGTGGCATGGAACTGCTGTCAATGTTAATGAGAAACAGTGGGGGTCTCGGCAACATCTGGTTGAGGACTCAAGGTAGTATAAAACCCTTTAGATGAAATGCACCTGGACAGTAGCCCTTGGTCCTGTTGTTGCCATTATTGTTCATTTTGAACAGCTGCTGACTCTGATGGCATGCTTAGCATCTGACACCGAGAAGTAGCTGAAGAACCAGCAGTAACCAGCTACTGTGTTTCACAGCTAACACAGCGAAAATGCTGACCCAAGCAGAAGTTCAATTTGCTGTTGTTAGTTCTTACCACTTGCTGAAGTCCTGCTTGAAGCAGTTGATTAAAAAATTTAAGGACCCCTGCCTCCCCCATAGATTTTAAAAATACTTCTTTAATATTTAATAAATGTATCTGGTGTTATCCAGGCAGGTTTTTACTTAATCTAGTGTTTTTTTTCTTAAATAGTGAAAATATTAGGTAAAAGAAATTAGAAAGGGACCTTGCCATTTTAATATAACAAGGTGTAAGTATACATTTACAAGAGGTTTTAACCTCTGCTGAAATTTAAACAGGGCAAGTTTCAGAGCAGCATTAACCTTGGAGTGATAGTAGATATATGCAAATGAAACTTACTGACTTAACGCTGTAAAGTAGGTAAATGTCACTGTTTTCATTTTAAAGATGGTTGAATGACGCGATATAAACTACTTGCTCAAGGCCAAACACTAAGATAGTGGCAAAGATGGGATTTAAAATCAGGGAGGATTTGATTGCCAATATGAAGTTTTAATTTTTTAAGACACACTGAATGCCTTTTACAAAGGAAAATTTAATTTTCCTTTCTAAGCCTGCCACATAACAAGGCTTATTCCTGTGCTGTGATTCTGCGAATTCTTAAAAGCTCTGAAGTTTAGGACCAGTTCTGGTCAGAGAACTGATGTCTGAATTAGTTGAAAGTGACTGGAAATGTCCTTCGGGACAAAAGAATGTCTCTTATTCATCCAGCCTATTTTGAAATTAGGAAATCAGAGACTGATGAGCATACATAAGCAAAATCCCTCCAGTAGTCCTCTGCAGGCACTTGTACATGCTTTGGTGGGAGAATGGCAGACTATTTTAAAAACTAACAAAAGTTTTACTCAAGTATTAATTTTGACATTACTTGATATTTAGAGGGATAATTTTATCTTGTAAATCATCTCATCTGACTTTAGAATAATCCTTGTATTAATGGCCTCTAATGCTGTGTCATCTGCAGCATCATGCTTTGTCCATCTTTTGTATAGGTTCTGAAAGATTGTTCTGTGCATTGCCTCTCCTGGAGTTATTACTATTTGATTTGAGCAGAGCATTTAGTCAGAAGTCTCCAGATGATAAATTAACGTGCTCGACCATTCTTTATTATGTCAAATGTAAAGATGAATCTATCTGTAAAGAGATGAGGACATTTTTTTTAATTGTATAGGCTTATTGTAATATGGAAATGAAACACTACTATCTTCAAATTTAAAGCCTGGAAAGTTCTTAAATCAATTTCTTTTGACAGCCTACAACATAGAATTTTTCTTTTATGTTAACTTAAGATTTTGGACTGATGCATTCTTAGATTCAAATGTTTAATATTTTGATGGGCTCTCGTTATTTTTTTGCATTTGTGGCATGCAGTTGCTCAATACATTGTACCTCAAAGTATTTCTGAATATCTCATCGAGCATTATTTCATGTAGATATTTTCAATATACAGTTACATTAACAGTACACACCCAAATTCTGCTCTGTGTGTAGGTTGCATATATTGCGTTCTGCAAATGGTAAGTCAGAGTGGATCACAGACCGTGGGGTAACATTTATCAGAGCTCTATATTGGCAGTTGTGCTCAGCAGCCTTTGGGATAAACTGAGCTTTGTCCCTCTGCATTGTTTGAGTTGAGACATTAGTTCAGGTAGATTTCACTGACCTTTCCCAGTTAAAGAATAGTCTATGATTATCCAGAGAACAGCAGATTTGTGTGTCTAATTATAATAAGATTTGATAGGGTTAGCAAAATGGATTTAATTCAGATAAGAAATTTTCTCCTCAAGAAACGGCCATGGTGCCCTTTTCAGGCCAGCAATCTTAGCAGAATACTATCGTCACTTTCTCCGTTATGTGTGCAGGATCATTGCTTATTCTATCTCACGCCACATTACTTCTTCCTTTTTTTTTTCCCTTTGATTTTCACAGGGTAATCAGGAAGCTACAGCACCTCCTGACACAATGGCACAGCCTTACGCCTCCGCCCAGTTTGCTCCACCTCAGAACGGTATCCCTGCAGAATACACAGCCCCACATCCTCACCCAGCTCCAGACTACACAGGCCAAACCACTGTTCCAGAGCACACATTAAACATGTACCCTCCTGCTCAGACGCACTCGGAACAGAGCGCAGCCGACACAAATGCACAAACTGTCTCCGGCACAGCCACAGTAAGTCAAGGTTTCAGCTCTTTCTAAAGCAGTGTGTTTCAAGTTACGTGTGTGTTTATTGATAAGATGTATTCTTATGTAACGCACAGTTTTGTACTTCATTTGTGTTAGGATTACTCATCATTTCAAGGTTGAAAGTCCATCAAAGTTTATTGTTGAACTTGGAGAATATAATTTGACACCTTTTGGAACCTCTTAGTAAGTGTGGGAGCTTTGGAGAGTCTGTACTTTCATTTCCTACGGTATTAGACAGACAGAATGATTAATAGCAAGCCCATGAATCATATAGTAAAGTTTGACTAAGTCCAATGTGGAAAAACATTGCAAAAGAGTGTTTGTAAGCATCCGTCTGGGAAAAAAACAAAACCCCAAGCCAGACTCATTTTGTTATTTTTAATAACCACTGGTTTTTTGACACTTAGAAGTTGTTTTTCATAGAGGCGTTCATTGAATGATACTGTATTGATATTACTTGCGGAACTGCGTGAATGATGATGATGAAGAGCGTGTCTGTAATGCTGCGTTTTCCAGAGAGCTTATTTGTGCAGCCGTTACCCAAGTTGTGTGTGGATCTGTGCTCAACAGAGCAGAAATGGTAGACTTTCCTTCTATTTGATTTATGTATGAAGTTCTGAAGCATCATGAATTATGCAAGAGCCTGCTTGGATGGCCCACCTCGTAATTTAAGTCACAAATTTCACACGTTGATAGTTTAGTGCTTCTGCCTTAATTCTAGATTGGGACCCAACATACCCAGTGCCAACAGCTGGCAGACTTCTGAGCCATCAACCGCCTGCATCACATGTGTGAGGTGTAGCAGAGATCAGACAGCACACTACAATTTGAGCGTGCCCTTGAAACGTCTCCGCTAGCTGTCCTCCTCCTTGCCTCAGCCATGCTCCGCACCTCATCTTACCTCCCCTTCCTCCCCTGGCAGATATCCAACCTGAAAAGTTCCATGCATTAGGGCAAGAGGAAAGGGAAGGCATTTTCCCTTAAATTAATTGTTCTGAAGATTTATGTTAATTGCCATGTCACTAATTTCTTTATAGGGATATGAACAAGAAAGAAAAGCAATAGCTAAAACACAAAAGAATATTCCTTGCTGCTATCATGGAGATGCCTTTGTGAATTAGCTACACTGTTTTGTGAGTTACACCATAAAATGCTTAAGTCCTTTTATTTTTGACTGGATAACTTTTTACGGCCCTGATTGGCCCTTTGCTCTAGCAGCGTGACAAAGTTTAAGTTGAAGAGCATCCTGTTTACTTAAATCTGATAGTATTCTCTGCAGCTCTAGAGTGTCTCCTCTTATTTAGCTCTGTGCCAAGTCAACTTCCTTGTTCTTTCCAGCTTTTTCAGTTTTCTTCCATGATCATTTCTGATTGTTGTCAAACTCTTGCCATATGCCACGGTCATTGGTTTAGAGCAGGAACCCTAAGCTGAATATTCCAGAAGGGACTGGATATTGACTAAAAATACAGCCTTTCCTTCTATCTCTGTCTCATTCTTTTTATATTCTGCTGTTTTACTTGCTCTTTTGACCACTGCTGCACGACGAACAGTCCACTGTGATGCCCAGCTCAGCCTTTTTGTATTTGGAAATGGTGGGTCTGTTTGCCGCTCAGCTCTGGAGTAAAAGACTGTCAGTGCAAAAGTCAGTGGTTAAACACCTGTCGACGTGAGCGGGACAAGAGCTCATCCCTCATCACTTATTGCTTTCAATTTATTGTGTTTCCTCACCCTGTTTTGATTTTTCAGTTTGAAGAAGCGTTAGTCTCTTTATCAGAAAAGTCAGGTATGCATTTTTCCAACATCCTCCATAGCATAACCTGATGAAAAGAAACAATTTGGATTGCCCTTGTCTTCTTCAGGTGCTCTGTTCAATCCCAGCTCTAGCAAATCCAGTGATTTCCCTTGAAAGTTTCCTGCTTCCGATGTACTGAGAGGCTTTATTGTTACTTCCTTTTGTATCCTTTGCTATCTGCTATTCATACTTCCTTTTGTTTTCCTAATATCCAACTTACATTTTACCTGTCATGCACTTTTTCCCTCTGGTTCTACTTGGAGTGAATTTCCATTGTCTGAAGGATAACACTTCAATTCCACTAACTTTTTGTATTTGGGGAATATAGTATAGTTATTTTCCGTTCTTATTATGGAGCCTTTTCTTGCTTTCCTGTTTCCTTTCATACAAAGGAATGCGCATGACTTTTTGAAGTAGCTCCCACACTGTTTATAAAGAATCAGATTTCCTTACTTTTGACTTCAGGGTATTTTTGAGAAAGTTTTGTTTTGGTTTTTAAAAAGATGTTTTTTCTAAATTGCGATGTTATATTGAAAGTTGTGGATACTATCCCTCCCTGGAGAACAATGGATTGAAAATACAAGTTTACAAGAAGTGTCTGTCTGTGGATGTGCGTTGTTCAAAGTAACATTGATGTTTAATATATTACCAGTTAGTTTTTCAAATTTACAGTCAAATAGTGTTTGCACAATTTAATTATGGGTACCTAGAACTGAAAATCTGTAATGCTGTGTCTCATTAGCATGGCACTTAACACGCTGTAGGGACACTATAAATAGGCACGTGCAGACGGATCCCAGGCAGATTTGACGTGGGCTGTGTGATATTATCAGGGTTCAGCTCTGGATATCTCTCTGTAGGTTTGATAATATATGTTTTTATTATGAAATAGAGCTTCAGTGTGTCAACATGGTAACTCCATGTGGTCTGTATTGTTGAAGGAAAAAAAATTGTGTTTCTTTCCAGTTCCTGCTAGCTTTCTGAATAGTTGGTTTCCAGTCTTAAAGAATTCTAAGTGGAATTGATGTGGGGACATAGTGGCATTTGGTTTGTAGGTTGCACTATTTTTGCATAGTTTTCTTTCAGTAAGCTGCTGTATTACATGCGTTTAGAAGAAGAATAGTGAATCATTCACAAAAGAAGTGTTGTGATTAATGTAGATTAGACAGGCTATTGGAGGCAGACCAGTTTTTGAATTTTCTTATTCATGTGCGTATTTATGTATGGGTGAAGCTGGATACACCACTAAAAATGGATCTGAAAATTTTGAAATATGAAACTAAGAAACTGCAGGGCAATTACCTAATTCGTAGAGCTACTACCAGAAGTGACTTAATCTCATCCATGAAGGATTTGGTCCATACTGAGGCTAGACACATACTCTGGCTTTCTCTGTGTGTCCCAGTTTCTTTCTTTTTGTCTGAAAGAATCATAAGCTGAAGCTAGAGCTCATGTTGGGTCTAGTGCAACCGAAAACCCAATAAAGACAAAAAGAAAAAGGTTCTGTGCAACTTCTCTTGAATCCCTTACTGCAATGCAGAGTGGAATCCTGGCCCAGCTGGAACCTCTGTCAGTGTCCCCATTAGCTGCAAATTGAAGAAGATTCCAATCATCAGTTTTATTACAGCGCTGCAGTTTTGTGCACAGTAGAGTGCTATTAAGATAGGAATGCTGTAGACTTGATTTCCTTATGAGTAGAATCTATAGGCTCTAGTAAAGGGTTCCTGTGTTGTCTTTGGCCATTCAGAGCCTTTTAAAATGGGTGTAGAGTACTGCCAAGCCAGACAGACAGTGCTTTAAACCAACTTTGAGTCGGTGCTGAACGTTAATGAATACAGCCTTACAGAATATACAGTATTTTCTATATGCTGTGAGAGCAGAAAACTTTGAGAGAGTGTATGCTTTTCTTTCATTAAAACTAAAATATTTTGTTGAGAGCTTAACATGAAGGGATTCTTTTTTTTCGTCTTGAATTTTACTTTTTATAACAAAAGATTGCTTTCGTACCTTGAGCTTCTCCAGGGAGCACACACAATATCTGAATATAATGCTCTGGGTGTCTTTTATCATTTGTAGCACTGACTTTCTGTGGAATTCCAATTGGCTTAGGCATCTACTGTGTCAAAAACCATGCCATTTTCCTGACACTTCTCTCTTAGTTTAGTTCCAAAGTTCTTTTCAGTTAAAAACAAACATTTTATTGCTAGCTTTTGGTCGAATTGACTAACAAGCACTTTGGAAATTGCAGTTAAGAAGTACGGAATGTTCTGATATTGTTAAGATTTTACTTTTCTGCATCTTATGCTTAACTAATTAAAATATAATTTAGTGGACATTCATTTAGCAGTGAAGATGAGGAATTAGAAATACTCTTGTGCTTCCAAAAAGTGTATTTCCTAGTGAAATTTTTTTGATCTATTATTTTGATATAGTAGTGTAAAACAGCATTCTGTTAGGGTAATTATTGGATGTAAGAGGTGCTTAGATTGTATGTATAGGGATCACTAACTTTGTGTTTTGATGCAGGAAACAGGAGACAACATACAGGATGGAAGGGAAGTAAATGTTGAAAGACAGGACGATTTAGCTGAAATAAAGAGTCATCTGTAGGTAACAAAATACTGTCAAAAGTTACTTTGAGTCTTCTCTGAATAATATGGATTTCATCTTTTTGGATCAATATGTTTGTTTAATCAAGGAAGTAGTCCATCTGAGTATATGCATAGTCAATACTCATCCAGTACTGGGTTGTTGAAGTGCTGGTAGACTTTTGGAGTTGCATAGCATCAAACGTGCTTTTAGTCATTAAAGAAAGTAGTAAATTGCTTCTTTCAAGAAGGATGGATCAACGATAAATGTGTTAGAAACTTATGGTAAAAGTAACATGTCTGACGATTTTGCAGAGTGGTTTGGAGTGTTATGTTAAATAGCTACATATTTGAAAGAATTTTAAAGACATTTGATCATTTTATGAAATATGAAATCACCTTTTACCTATGTACATATATTTATGCAAATATATTGTACATATATAGTTCTGAGAGTAAAACTTGTTCAATTTTTGCCTACGGTTTTTATGCATGACTTTTGTTGATGTCAGTGGGAGATGAGTATGTAAATAAAAAGCACATTAAATGGTAATAGTTTAACAGATAATAGTAAAGTAAATGTTTCTGGTGTTTCCTGTTCTAAGTGTGTTACACTATTAGTGGAAGTAAATATCATGGTATGGTAAAAACTGAGTTTTTAATAATGCTTTGTTGTTTTGTGTATGGGTGTGTATATAAAAAAATATTCTGCACGAAACCTAATTCTACTTTTGCATTAGAGAAAACTTCAGGTGGTTGTGGAGTCTCTCTGCCTTGAGCTTCATCAGATTTCGCAAGCTGAAAAGCCCAGAGAAATTGTATGCTTGGATAGGAGTCCTCGAGGGAAAAGGCAGCGTGCTTGGAGGAGCGTTGGCGCTGCAGTGCGCAGTGCTGTTCTGTCGAAGGGCCTCTGAGTCAGTACCAGCATGGCACTGGGGACGCAGTGCTGCTGAAGTCCTGGAGAAGACATGTAGTGCAGAGGTGTGGGTGGTCTGTGATCGTTGAAGATACTGTGGTATTTTTTGCGTAACTCCTCTGTTAGGACTAAATTTCAGCTTGGTTACTACCAAAAGTTCTCCTGTAGCATCCACTGAACTTGATACTCTTCTGTGTGAAAAGAATTGATGTACTAGAAGTCTGTTGTTACAGTTGCCCTGCTTTTCCTTGAAATTTTTATATTCTTTGAGATCTAATGGTTTGTAAGTTTGGCGTTTTCTTTTCTTGGTGTTAATTTGGTCTGTGCATTCTTCAGTAATGCTGCAGAGGCCGTCTCTTCATCTAGGGATTTGGGAAGGCTTGATGGTGCTCTGGACTGAAAAATTATTTATCATGTTGAACTTGGTTGTTTTGGGGAAGAGAAGGATATACCATCTTTGTGTGTGGTTGGTTTGGGGTTTTGTTTGGGTTTTTTTTTTTTACTGATTTCTCTGTTGCACTTTTTAATTTTGGGTAAGAAAACTCTCACTTGCAAGCATTTGTAGTGCAGTGCTTTAACAAGTTGTCTAAGCCTGCAGGTGAGCAGATTGTTACTACACTTCTCTGCAGCAAATTTCTGGGTTTTATTCACTCTTTTTCCTGCTGTGTTCTTTATGTAAGTTAGTGGTGTGATTAATTTTTTCTTCTATTTTTTTTTTTCTTTCTTTTCTCCCTAACACTTAGTTCTCTTTCTCTCCTTGTATTTTATTCCTGGTCTGTCCATCTCCTGGTGATGTTGGGTATATTAGCTATTTCAAGAAATTCTATTCCGTATTAAACAGTGGGCTGTACACTACGTGGGGTAGAGGTGCCTATCAGTTGTTTTTGCTCTTACAACAGTGTTGCTGAAGTAGAGATGTTTAAGCCAAAGTTCTCTGTAATTTGCTGGTTCATCTTGTAACTGTGGCTGTGCCTGTTAGCCTTGAGGTAAACTTCCTTGAAGTGCAACATACCAAGGATGTGCACGGTGAGTGGGACACACTTCCGTGCTGCTGAGCTCAGCTGGTGCTGTCCTTGTCTCTCAATATTCTGCTTTTGCTGAGTAGGTTTTCATAGCGCGCCTGGAACGTGGATCCTTCAACTACATCAGCAGCAAAAGGAAGGCTAGGGACAACGTGGGGCCGCTGCTGAATGAGGAGGGTGTCCTGGTGACGGAGGATGCGGAGAAGGCAGAGCTAATGAATGCCTTCTTTGCTTCAGTCTTCAGTGCTAAGACTGGCCCTCAGGAATCCCAGGCCCCGGAGGTAAGAGATGAAGCCTACAAAGACAACGACTTTCCCTTGGTCGAGGAGGACTGTGTGAGGGATCGCTTAAGTGATCTGGATGTCCACAAATCCATGGGCCCCGATGGAATGCACCCACGAGTGCTGAGGGAGCTGGCGGATGTCATTGCTGAGCCACTCTCCATCATCTTTGAGAGGTCCTGGAGGACAGGAGAGGTGCCCGAGGACTGGAGAAAGGCCAATGTCACTCCAATCTTCAAAAAGGGCAAGAAGGAGGACCCAGGGAACTACAGGCCGGTCAGCCTCCCCTCCATCCCGGGAAAGGTGATGGAGCAGCTTATCCTGGAGGCCATCATGAAGCAAGTGGAAGAAAAGAAGGTTATCAGGAGTAGTCAGCATGGATTCACCAAGGGGAAATCATGCCTGACCAATCTGATAGCTTTCTACGATGACATGACTGGCTGGGTAGACGAAGGGAGAGCCGTGGATGTTATCTACCTTGACTTCAGCAAGGCTTTCGACACAGTCTCCCATGATATCCTCCTGGGGAAGCTGAGGAAGTGTGGGCTGGATGAGTGGTCGGTGAAGTGGATAGAGAACTGGCTGAATGGCAGAACTCAGAGGGTTGTCATCAGCGGCGCTGAGTCTAGTTGGAGGCTGGTGACAAGTGGTGTCCCTCAGGGGTCAGTACTGGGCCCATCCTTGTTTAACTTCTTCATCAACGACCTGGATGAAGAGTTAGAATGTACCCTCAGCAAGTTTGCTGACGACACCAAACTGGGAGGTGTGGTAGATACACCAGAAGGCTGTGCTGCCATTCAGCGTGACCTGGATAGGCTGGAAAGCTGGGCAGAGAGGAACCTGATGAGGTTCAACAAGGGCAAGTGCAGGGTCCTGCACCTGGGGAGGAACAACTCCATGCATCAGTACAGGCTTGGGGTGGACCTGCTGGAGAGCAGCTCTGCGGAGAGGGACCTGGGTGTCCTGGTGGACGACAGGTTAACCATGAGCCAGCAGTGTGCCCTGGCTGCCAAGAAAGCCAATGGGATCCTGGGGTGCATCAAGAAGAGTGTGGCCAGCAGGACGAGGGAGGTTCTCCTTCCCCTCTACACTGCCCTGGTGAGGCCTCATCTAGAGTACTGTGTCCAGTTCTGGGCTCCCCAGTTCAAGAAGGATGAAGAGCTACTGGAGAGAGTCCAGCGGAGGGCTACAAGGATGGTGAGGGGACTGGAGCATCTCCACTACGAGGAGAGGTTGAGGGAACTGGGCTTGTTCAGCCTGAAGAAGAGAAGGCTGCGAGGGGACCTTATAAATGCCTACAAATATCTGAAGGGTGGGTGTCAGGAGGATGGGGCCAAGCTCTTTTCAGTGGTGCCCAGTGACAGGACAAGGGGCAATGGGCACAAACTGAGGCACAGGAAGTTCCGTCTGAACATGAGGAGGAACTTCTTTCCTCTGAGGGTGACGGAGCCCTGGAACAGGCTGCCCAGGGAGGTTGTGGAGTCTCCTTCTCTGGAGATATTCCAGACCCGCCTGGACAAGATCCTGTGCAGCCTACTGTAGGTGACCCTGCTTCGGCAGGAGGGTTGGACTAGATGACCCACAGAGGTCCCTTCCAACCCCTACTATTCTGTGATTCTGTGATTCTGTGATCCTGGAACTGCCTCTTGTGGCTTGGTAAGAAAAAGTGGCTAGCTCACCTCTGTGACTAACTCTGTCAGGAAAGCATGCGGAGCAGAGTGACAGTGCAGATAACCATGTCAGTGAGTTCTCTGAACAGCGGCACTTGGAGGAGCTAGGGACTCTGCATCGTGAACCGGCTGACTTGCAAGTCAGATTTCCCCATGGATATGTTTTGTTCCCAACTGCTATCAATGACCCAGTTTTTATTCTATTTCAATTCCATATTTTTGTCTGTAGATGCTTGCCACCAGTATGCTAGATAGTTGATAATACTTTGACAATTGTTACAGCAGAGTTTATTCATCTAAATCATACCCTGCTGGTGTAGGCTATTGTATCAGCATGGTACGCTGTTTCAGTTGTGCTACCTATTATGTCTGTTCCCAACTGCTACTTGCAGAAAACATTTCAAGGAGCTTGTTTCAAGACCCTGAGTGCCTCAGAGCTGCAGAAGCAAGCGACCTGACCCAGCTCCTACTCTATAGTGAAGAGATCAACACTGACATCCCAAACAGATAACACAATGCTGTGCTAGTTTGGTGAGGCACGGTAATGACTTGTGATCATAGGCATTATTACTGCTAAGAGGCTTCCTTGCTGGGAGCCTGGCGCATAAACTTTGTCGCTGTGCCCCACGCGTATTTCTTTGCTTATGCTGAGGAATGGCAGGAACATACTGCTCACTTTAGCAGCTGTATGTGTCAACGCGTACTCAAAAATAGATTCTTCTCAAGGATATACAGAGCCTTGAACTGACTGTTTTCTGTGATACCATTTATAAAGAGCATGTTTGTGTTCTTAGTTGTTTTGCATGGTAAGAAGATAACCACCATTTTTTCCCATGTTGCTGAGTTAACTTAGGCTTTGCTCCCACAAAGTACTTGTCATTCCGTGAGCGAGTATTCGGTGTGAGGGGAGCAGCTGCCAGCTAGTTGTGCTGTTGCCTGCCTACCGGCATGTCTTGTGTTCTTCTGCAATCTCAGTAACTGATCCTTCTGATTTAGGTATCGTGTCAGCTGCTTTTTCCTTTTGATTCTCATAGCAAGAAAGGATTGCAAAGGCGGTATTGAAACAGAAGACACGAAAATTATTGTTGTGGGTTTTTTTGAGATACCGTGATTCCAACTCCCTCTCGTGATTTCCGAGTGCTTGAAATTGGTGAAGGAGTAAAGCTGAAGCTCCTCCCTCAAACCAAAAACCCCACCCAGGGATAAAGAGAGCGATTACCCTCTGTCATCTCCAGTCATGTTTGCTCAAATGAATGAGCTGCACGCTGCTGAATATGCCGCTGAATGTTCGTTGTGTGGCAGACCAGCGGTTCTTAGATCACTTGAGCAGGTGATGCCAGCAACTCTAAGCCAGGGTTAACACACAAAGCATTGCAGAGGTCTCTTCAATCACGTCGTCAACTAGACATGTAGTATTACTCCAACTTGAAAAGTTTCTTGTAAGAAGCATTATCAATTAATTTCTGGTCTGCCATGTTTAATTGACCAATTAAACAACTTAAGATTTTCTTCCTGCTTGGCTCTGAAAGAGTTAACAGTATTGGGGCTTTGAGTTTTCTTGTACTTTATATTGTCTCTTGGGCTGTTTACTTCTCCATACCAATTCTATTAGATATATTACGTTATTGACTTTTTCTTCTCTCTGTGCAGCCTAAGTAGCTGTGCCGTACAAATGCTGTGGCTGTGCTTCGGGTTCCGATGTATTGAGAAAAACATTTGTTGCACATTTTTCTGAATAAATGGAGCACAAAAAGGGGATCTTGGTATGATGAAATAGCTAATCACATGTTACTTTGTATTTGACCTTCTGCATTTTTGCTTCACATTATAACGTGGTAACTAAAATTGATCCTTACGGAGGGCAATTTTTTTGTGAAAATTAGCTCTCAGTTCCACTAAATGCAGGAGTAGCTGTGCTAGGTTAGCTCACACTAGTGATGTTTTCTATTTTCTTGTAAATGGTATGCAAATGATAGTTAATGGTTTGCAACTTTATCAGAAATTGTCGATTCCTCCCTGCATCAACTCTTTCTAGTTGTGGTATAAACTTATATATTGCCTGGAGTACTTTGTGCCATGGCATGAGGAGAACATGTTTGTAACTTCTTGGTTAACCAGCGGTGTCCTGAGGTCCTTGCTTGCAAGAAACTGGCTCTCCATGAGAAAGGTCAGAATGGTCAGGTAGCACAGGTAGATGGACAACTAATAAGGTTCCTAGTTAAAAGCTATGAAGATAATTGAGATAGGTTTCTTTCTTCTTTAAATGATAAGGCTGTATTTCTCTTCATGTGGCAGTCTTTGCCTAGGGTTACTCCCCTGTGTGACTACACGTGGGTCTCGGTTAAGGATGGCTTGGTGGCTTATTAGTCCCCAACCCAGAAAATTTTTTTTTTTCAAATCCTGTTTATACTCTCAAGTTTCCATTCCTTTCCCACACACGTATCTCTTCAGCTTTCCCACACAACCACTACCTACCCATGGAATGACTTTAATTAAATTAAATTTTAAACAATTTTCTTTTTATCTTTACAACACTTGATTGCCTTTTTATGATCTTCTTCTGGTTTTCCTTTTATGTTCTTTTTCAATACACCTGCTTTGTCTCTGCTTCCTGTTTCTTCCCAGTTTTTGCTCATTCCAAGATTAGTAGTTTACTTTTATTCCTCCTCCCCCACACCCCAAAGTTACAAAGCCAGCTACCATTGATTTTAACATGGCACGGAGAGAACATTTTATCTTCTGAAGGGAATATATGATTGATGTGAAGAAAGTACACAAATTCTCTGGTGTTTCTAGATTCAGATTGTTGCATCTTGCTGGTGCTAGGTGCTTTTCAGATGGCATCCCACGCCATTGTATTGCAGCATCAGCATATCGTGCTTCCTTTTTTTCATTTAGCAAAGCCTCTGAAGGGCTTTGAGACACCCCTCAGGCCATCCACTACTCTTGCTCAAAGGGGCTTTCTGCATTTGCTTTTCCAGCAGAGACCTCTTTAAATCTCATCCACTGAAACAGTTGCCACTGCCATTGATCTTCCTTTCTGGGAGCGGCCTCTGAAGTACCGTCAGAGCCTTGCCTCGGTATGCAGATCCTGAGATGCCCATTTAAAATCCGTGTCCAGACGGCAGGAGAATGTGTAGCACTCTTCAGGTCCTTCACAGCTGCAGCAATCAGTTCTGTAAAAATGCTGGTGACGAGGGGATTAAAGAGTGCCTGTGGGGCAGCTTCTCATCAGCCTCTGCCACGGGCGCCAGTAATACCTCTGAGTGTGGCAGGTGAGGAACATGAAGCTTTCCATCGGTGGAACAGAGGACTGCAGAGATTGTTTGCCATTGAGGACATCTCAATCTTTATATATTGACTGATTGCTGACTTTGTAATTAGACTGGTACTGCCTCCCAGCTTCCTTATACCTTGAAAAGTAAGAATGGAGGATTTCTCTTGCTGTGCTTTTTTGGCTTTGGATTGTAATTAAAATACTTTTCTTTTTAATTCTCTGATTTATAAAGTAAAAAAAAAGCAGCAGAATGTTTTCTGATTCAATCAAAAGAGAAGAGGAAAGCATGATTACAATCGGCAAGTCTTTTCTATGCCTGTGGTTTTTAGTTGCTGTTACAAAAAGTGTGTCAAAAGATGTCAACTATTTAATTGAATAAGAATTTGCAAAAGTTCCAGCTGTTCCAGAATAGTATATAAATATTTGATTTGAAAACAATATGTGTACCAGCCCTGCAACATACTGCAGGCATGATCGCCCAGATATCCAGAAAGATCTAAGTCTGTCTGTGCTAATTAGTTTTTGCAGATGAAGCTTTTGTAGTGATAGCTTCAGTCAGTAAAAGATCCTGTGGGTTGTAAGCACATAATGTGCGAGATAAGAGATGTCTACAAATCTGCGTGGATGCTTTGTAAATTTGCTGTTTTCAAGTTAAAATAATGCTGTTGGGATACCTAATTTTGCTTTTCACAATGATGTGATGTATTTTGTGATATGTTCATATCACAAAAAGTGTTATCTTATTGCTGCCCTTATTTAAAGAGAGTTCTTGCCAAAAATGTAGTTATAAAATGTCAATTTACTTAAAATGTTTGAAACAATTTATCTTAATGTGAAATGATATTCAAAAGGAAGTGCTGTGGGTTTTTGCTTACATGGAGGGGAATTTGATAGTTCAGGCCAGTTAAATTTGCTTTTGACTTGTGCGTTTACTTGCAAATGTAGCGATTCTGTTGCCTGTTTGCTCAGAGTCCTCCTCCTTTTGGTTTTAGGGGTGAGGGAATACTTGGGTTGTGCTGAGAAATACGGTTTCTCATGGACACATTCCCTCCCCTTCATTTCCTTTCTTACAGAGTTTTAAAGTACAGTTTTACCAAACTTAATGAAACAGATGCTGAATTTCACCTCTGAATATTTGTATGTCCTAGTTCTCGTAGATATGCTCTTCCCTTTTTTTCTTAAAGAAAATCTGCCAGGGACAGGTGGCAAACTGTCCTAACCTGGGGCAGGAGAACAAATAGAGCTTTGTTGTTTTTAGAGGAATGTCACCTTTTTCTCTTTTTAATACAGAATGTATTCTAGTTTTGACAGTGTGTTTGAGAGAAAAGTATTAGGTGATGTTAAAAAAATAAAGTATATAAAAGAGAAATAAAAATTGAATTAAAAGGTAAAATCTAAGCAAATTGAAAAACTTTGCTTCTATAGTAATCCCTTGAAGTGATGAGCTTAAAATACATTACAATTAGTGGACTTTTTTAGGAAGCTTGCTTAAATTCCTGGGTTTTAAAAATTTCTTTCCAGTTTATAAAATCAAAATGTTAAAAGTTGGAGGAGTAAGCGTGTTTACAAGGTAGACATTGAAATGTTTCTGATGCATGAGCATTGTTTGAAACTCGTCAGCCAGGGATACTCTATCCCAGTAAAAGTGCACCATGGTACATGGCACTGCAGCTTTAACCTGAGAGAGGAGTCTTGCAAGCACTTGTACCTGAGAGGTGTGTTCTGGTGGCCGTAAGCACTCAATAGAACTGCTTACAAAATTCCTAGATTCAGGAATAGATACCTGCATAGCGGGGTCCTGAGTTTGTGCAGAGCTGCTGGATAGTTATGATTGAATACGCTTGCATGAGAAGATTTTGCCTTTAATACAAGCTGATGGGTGACATTTTATGTGAGTTGTCTGCATTAATTGAGACATTAAGCTTGTGCTGAAATGTCCGTACCTGCTGGTGTGCACAAAGATATCCCATACTGGCTACTATAAGGGCTGTTTAAAATTTCGTCTTGAAGGTAGTCTTGAGCATATACTTGTAGTTATAAAGTTTTGGAACACTGCAGGCTGCACCCATTGTAAAATTGCTGAAGTTCACGTACAGACTGGCAGTATGTGTGCTCGTGAAATGGTTGCCACATGCAATAAAAGCACTTTCACACTAGCACAAAATGTTGCTCTTGGCTTCTTCCTGTCGCCAGCAAGCATTTCCAATTTTAGAGTTTTCTTCCATTTTCAAGCTAGGGTCCCTCTTTTCTTTTTTTCCCCACTGAGTGGAAGGTGGTGTAGATCCATTTCTTTTGTCTCTCCGTTCTTTCTCAAAAGAAGCTTGTAGCCATGTTACTTCTCTTTTTGCATGTACGACAGTCAACTGCCAAAGATTCTCATGTGCTTTGTAAACAAAAGACGCTCAAGCAAAGGTACTCGCGTCTCAATCACAGATTCTGTTCTGCACTTCCTAATGGAAAGAGCAAAGGTTTTATCTTTTTATTATTACAGCGAGACAGACTTCTGGTTTCAACGGAGGTGTGGTTTTCTACTTTGTGTTTGGTTTGGTTTTTTGTTGGTTTTTTTTGTTTGCTTGTATTTTTTTTGTTTCACAAATACATACTTTCAGGACAGCAAATTTACTGTATCCCATGTTTCCACTTTGGTCCAATACATATAATTTTTCTACCTGAAACTTTTATCCAGATGCAATTTGAGGAATGGAGATACTTGTCTGGGTTTTTTCAAAGTTAAGATTCCCAAACAGACTGTCACGTGCCTAGAAATGGAGCATACAGTCCGTGTGTGCTCGATGATGGAGATGATGTTGATAATCCTGACTCTTCATGTGTAGCAAGTCTTGGCTATAGTACAAAAAAGTCATTCTGTATGTCACATTTCTGACTGAGAAATGTGGCAGCCCTACTAGTCATGGATGCCCTGGCCACCCACTATGTAAAATTGCTTTCTGCTGTCATCAGCTGTGCAATATCTCTATAGACAATCTTTTTGCGTGGCAAGCTGAATCTAGTCTCAGTACCTCCAGTTCTCTTAACCTAAACACTCGCAGTGTATTGGCCTGAACTTGAGTAGCTTTCTAATTAATTGAGTTATTGTTTAGTCATGTTTCAGATACTGATGATTTACACCTGCCAAGTTTAGAACTAGCTAGCTAGCATAATTTAGGAGCCTGGTATTTTTTATTTTGATTGAACTTACCATGTCCTATGCTTTTAAGCCTTTTCCCTTTAGTGGCTTCAGTGGGAAGGAAAGAGGGCTCATGTTGCTGAATATTCAAGTTTTGTGTTTTCATCTGTCTGTCTGTTTTCTTCCATGAAGAATGGTGCTTTGTGTTTATTACAACTAAAAGGCGACTTTTTGTTTCGGCATGGAGTTACTCATTAGTACTTCAGACATTCACAGGAAGTATGCTGCATGGATAGCATTGCCATTCCCCAGGTATCAGAGTAAGCATTCAAGTTTAGAGTAGACCTTGAATCTGTTTTACAATTTATGATTTAATGAGCATTACAAACATACTCCTGGAATTCTCTGCTGGAAAGCTGTGTGCCCTCAGGTGTGTGTTCTTGTTGCTGGGGCAGTAAGAGGGGAATGCGGCTGGCTGGTGTCATGTTTTGGTGATTTTTGTTGCTCCTGCGACAAGCTGTGCATTTGCTACAAGGAATTGTTCTTGATCAGACTTTTCAGGTGAAGAAATGGGAATTAACAAGGAAATCCCTGAGATTTAGTTGAAAGTACTAATTCTTTGGGGACGCTTTGCAACGCCTTGCCCTACTGATGAAGCGCAGGAACCAGATGCGGTATTTGCTCAGCAGTTTTCAGGGAGAGTAGGTATTTCATGCCAAACGTTATTTACATTATTTACAAGTGGGCTCTTTGGTAAATTGAATAGTGTCCAGGTGATAAATTTGTTGCTCTCACATTTGTTAAAACACCTTCATACCTTGACCTTCTGATAAAGTTTCTGAAAATAATATCCTAGTGCATCTTTAGGCCAATTTTATCACTAAGAGCTTTGAGTGCAGTGAGGGCTTGAAGAGGTTGTTTTTATTTTGTTTCCATCAGTCTTATCTCTGTAGTCATGAATTCACTGTCCACTCTCCTGTATAGTGAAAACTGAGTGGGAAGTACACAAAATATCTGAGGCTGATGTTAATGCTACAGGGATAGAACACGGGGGCTCAGTGTTGCACTGTACAAGCTTGTTGGTGCTGATGAATTCCCTGGTCGCAAATGTAACCAACGTTCTGAAATCTTGCGGTGTTTTTTCCCCTCAAAGAGATGTCACAGTGACTGAAGGAGGATGTATGACGTGCTGTGTTACTGCCTTAGGACCAGAATGTGTTGTCTGCTTTGGTGTGGCTGAGGGACCAAGGGGTTTGTATTACTAGCGGCTTGTCAGGGCACAAGGCGATCGGTCGGTGCATTATAGGGCTGCTCTGGTCTGGTTTTGAATACAAGGGCACCCTTCTTGGTTTGCTCTGAAATTCCCTGACGTTTTGCCAGGTGAGGATTGCTTATATGAGGGAAGTTGAATTGCATTTCCTACCGCTCTTATGGAGTAGCACAAAACAGTTTGAGAGACCGCACTTACAAGCTTGTGACCTCCAAAGATAAAGGTGTTTAGATTTGGGAGTGGACTTAATCTAGTGTGATTATTTCTTTCTTGTTGAGGTTAGAGGGTGGTCCCCTCCAAGTATCTCATGGAAAGTTTGATTTCATCATTGTGATCATTTTATGAGATGTTGTTGAGTTACAGCTACTGGTTTTTCCATTTTTGCAGAGGAAGAACTAAGGTACAAGTAGTTTAAATAACCTGCCAGAGGCAGATCTGTGACGAAGCAGATAGCAGCAGCTGATTGTCCTGAGCCCAGCTGTCTAGATGGAGAGATAGTCTTTTTCCTGTAACAACAGCATGCTATGGCTGAATTTAATTTTGAACTGGCGTGTGCTTTTGGAGCACTGAGCGTTGAGTAGATCACAGTCAGAGCTTGGTATGTGTGAATGCTATGTTTCAGGTGTATGAATAAGAAAAATATCGCTGGATATTCTGTTACTCCTAGGAAGTGTGTATGTTTTTTAACAAAAGGGAAAGCTCTACAGCTTGGTTTAACTTTCAGATATACCATGCAAACCATGTGAGACTAACATTTCTTCGTCCACCTGCACCCTGACTTGATATGCGATAAGGGTAGGGTCGTTGCGTGTGGTAGTGTCTACCGAGGTGCATGCTCCTGTGCTTTGACACAGTTTCCAGGTCTGTTCCACAGAGGAGCAGGATTACCAAGTCGAAGATGGGGCATCATATGATATGAGGAACATGACTGCTGCCAGGATCATGGCAAAGGTCAGGTGACAAGGGTCTAAAACTCCCTGTAGCATGCTGAATATGAGAGCGTTCTGCTGTGTTCTGTGGCATTACAAACATGGGGACCTGCAGCTGTCAATAGAGAGGGAGACTGAAAACTGACCTTTGACCTGCTGGGTTGTTGAGTTTAAAACCTACGCAGTGACATCATGAGAAAGTTGCAAGAAGGGTGGCAGGAGATCACAGGATGCACAAGGAGCCTGGCTGGGAGGGGTTGACTGGCAGCGTCTTGTTGGAGGAGGGCACTAGAGAGAGCAGAACACCTCAGCTACTGCTGAATCTAGTCCATCTGTAACAAAATTATGTATGTTTGGGTTGGGTTGTTTTTGCCTGCGATTAATGCAGCAGGCAAGGCCGGTAGCAATCTGTATCTCGGTATGATTACCAGCAAGCAGAAATCCCTCAGAGGCTGAGATTGAATTCTTGTTCTTTCAACCATAGTCCCTGCATAGTCGTGCAGAAGACAGTAACAGAGTAGCAGATACCTTTTTTCCCTTCCTGTGGCATTTTCCCTACAATCTTCCTTTCCTTTTCTATTTCTTTTTTTTTTTTTCTTTTTTCTTTTTGTCATTGATCAGGAGCCTGTGGGTAGGAGGATAATGCCTTACTCTGCCACACAGCCCCAACAGGGAGCAAAGAAGCGACAAGTTGACAAGTTTGGCCAGGCATTATTTCTCTTGGAGATATGCTCAGCTTATGCAAAGGTGTTTGTTAGCCATAAATTTGACAGGAATGTTTGTAAGTTTACAATTTTGCCTTCCTCGTGGTAGGTTTCAGTACCTCACATTTCATACTAATTTGCCAGGAAAAATATTTGCAAGCCATACTGTATTTGTGCAATATTTGTACAATACATTAATCCACTACAGGTTTTGTCTTGAATGTGGCTATGCATATGGTATGGGGAGATTTAACACAGCATACGTACTGCCTCAATTGCTGTATTTTCTGGACCTTTTTTGTTAAATACAGAGCATGAAATGTAGTTGGAGACTCTATGACTTCAGAATTATAATGATTCTTGTACCAGGAGTACTTACATGTATTGTTTTGCTACAATACACTGTTAAATATTGAAGAAAGCACAAGAAATATATTTGCTGTTTCGAAAAAAGGTTCTCTTCACACTGGCGTGAGACCATATTTGAGGCATTTGGCAATTTTGTGTCTAGTCATTTTCATGGATAGTGGATAACTAGTTTTACTTTGCATTAATGTTTTTTGTTAAAAATATGGATTGTATACTAAAGTGGTTTTAAATTCAGGCAAAAAGAAATTATAAATGTTCCTAAACAATGATAGCTAAAATACAGTGCAGTATATGAGCTTTCAGTTTGATAAATACTTACTTATGAGGTCATAAATACTTGAGGTACAAAAGGTTAACGTAGTGTGAAAGGCTGTAAAACACAGCGAGCAATCTGCTAGATCATCATGATGCATTAGTAGCTTTCAGTGTGAATGCTGCTGGTTATAAAATCTTTGGGTTGAATTTATTCTGTAATACAAGAACGTAAAGCCGGAGTATCTTCACTGTGTAGTTGTGCTTATCTTTCCATATTTATTTCTCTTTGAAAAGAAAGAAAAACGCTGTCACGGTCATAAGTGCCCACTGACTGAAAATGATAAAAACTCTTTTTGACTAATATAATTTCTGAAGAGCATATGTCATAGGTGTTGTCTGTGTACACAAAGTAATAAGATAAAGTAATACATGGTGATTTTTTGCCTTCAGTGTATTAATAAGTTTCCATGAGATAAAGTAAGCAATAATGCATAAATGAAACAAAAGTGGTATCAATTCTGTAAAGCAGTAATGCAATTTACCTTTGAGGAGAAAGGAACACAGAGCTGAATTCACAAAGTGAGCATTTACTGAATGGTAAAATCGACTTTATCATAATAAACTATAGTATTTCTCATTCTTAGAAGTCTTCTGCGGTTTATAGTTGTCTCCAGCATGCTGATGCAGCTAATATTTCTCAATTTAATATATACCTCTGTGAAGTGTTAATTTTCATGCTTTGGTGATCGTTGCTTTTTGCTAAAGCAAATTACTTCATCTTACTCCTATATCAGATCTTATGACAGATTAGGATAATTTTACTGTAATTAATCTTTTGAGTCAGTTCCACTCTTTTCAATGAAGTGTCATATCTTGGCCAGGCTAAATTGAAGCAGCTAATAAAATCTGGAATCAAATATGAAAAACTTTTGTTTGCAGACTGTTGATACTTGCTTTCAGCCTTCTCTGCTCTCTGGTTACAAAAGAAGTATTTTACTTTCAATTTATTCTATCAATGAAGTACATCTGTATCTAGAGGATATTAAATAGTTTTCAGGAATTAAACAAGAAAAATGTCTATGGTAAAATATTCTATATAGATACATCCATCTCCTAATTCAGGTGCCTGGGATTTGTTTAATTGTTATTTTTAGATGTTGAAAATCAACGCATTCCATTCTTATTAAGATACAATTTAAAAGCTGATAGTGTTTGGGTTGTGCAAATATGTCTAGTAAATCTCTGTAGATTACTATTTTTTAGTTTAAGACCGTATTTAAATTTGCAGAGAACACTGCAAGCAGTTTCTGCTCTGATAGAGTTAGGACAGAATACCTGTGAGAGAACAGAAAGTGAAATATGCATCTTGTAAAGCCTCCAAAATGTCTCTGAAAAGAATGTATTTCTGCACAAATTTTGAGAAGGTTTATTTTATTTTGGGACAATTGGTCAAGATAGAAATCCAAGTAACAAAACCCCGGTAGGCCAGTATATCAAGTTATGAATATATGACTCATATTGTCAAATACTGCTCTGTATTACGAAGTTCAGGATTTTCATGATAACACAAAAAATTATATATTACCAACTCATACTTGTATGTTAGGTTTTGAGGCTTTCTGTGTCATGCTTCTGGGCAGAAACTTATGTTGTTTATTTTGTTCGTTAGTGGTTTTTTTTGTTTTACTTATGATACTCTCTGAGTCTGCATTACATTAAAGCAGCCACAGCTGCTCAGTCATTCTGATTGACTAGCTGCATATTTCAGTAGTGCCTCTTCCTTTTTTTTTTTGAATTAATATCCTCCTTGTTCTACAGTAATCATGGATATTCTTAATAGAATTGCACAGGGGAACTTAATTAACCTTTTCTTCTTCCTTTTTATTTAAAGGGAATTTGAAAAAAAATCAATGGCATGGTTTCTAATTTAATGCATGCCCCCCACAATGTCTATTAGAGGCTCTTCACATGAGTAACTCAGGTGAGACAGAACTGCTCATCTTTAGCTCACAATTCATTTTCTTTCAGCTGAAATGTTCACCTGACATTCTAATCGGCGAAGAGGAAGAATCCTGAGTGCATGCGTTAGTAAATATATAGTCTTCATGAATTTATATAATCTCATAACTGCAGTCATTAAAACATATTGGATGCTTATGCAAATAACTGAAGGAATTTCAAATCACACCTACCACTTGTGAGTCTCATTTTTTGACCTGCTTTTCTTTCTTTCATTTTATAAATAATAATTAAAAATGCATGTCAGACATTAGCTGTTGAGTGGTCAAGAGATAGATGCACAGTGTTCTGGAGCAGCTGACTTCTTTGCTGAGATGGAAATGAGCAAGACAGTAAAGGTTATAATTTACAATTTTAGTTGTAAATATGTTTCCAGAAGTCTGAGAAAGAGCAATTTTGACAGAATTTTCTTTAGAAGTAGAGGAAGGGGGAGGTGTTAAAAAGTAGATGATATTAAATGTAAATGCAGTTCATGCCATATTCCTGTAAGCTATTCTTTTATCTTTGTCTGGATGAAATAAATTTAAGCATTCTCAGTTTATTATATTTCTAAAGGAGTTTTACTCCCAATAGCCGTTAATTAGTGCTGTAACTTCCTCTCATATTAGTGTCTTAAGTTCTACTCACAAAAAGAAGATTCTTAGCTCTTCCTAAATAAAGTCTGGTTTTATAGATTAAAAAGCCCCTGTGATCTCCTCACGTTCCTGGAGTCCGGTGTATACAGTGTAGGCTTGCTTGTCAAACTGAACAAATATGTCATCTATCTGGATTTTTGTAAAGCCTTTGACACGGTCCCCCACAACATCCTTCTCTCTAAATTGGAGAGCCATGGATTTGATGGGTGGACTGGACCGTTTGGTGGATAAGGAATTGGTTGGATGGTCGCAGGCAAAGGGTAGTGGTCAACGGCTCAATGTCCAGATGGAGACCAGTGACGAGTGGAGTCCCTCAGGGGTCTGTACTGGGACCGGTGCTGTTCAATATATTCATCAATGACATGGACAGCGACATCGAGTGTACCCTCAGCAAGTTTGCAGATGACACCAAGCTGAGTGGTACAGTCGAGACACCAGAAGGACGGGATGCCATCCAGAGTGACCTGGACAAGCTGGAGAGGTGGGTCTCTGTGAACCTCATGAGGGTCAACAAGACCAAGTGTAGGTCCTACACCTGGGTCGGGGTAATCCCTGCTATCAATACAGGCTGGGGGATGAAAAGATCAAGAGCAGCTCTGGTGAGAGGGACTTGGCGGCACTGATAGACGAAAGGCTGGACATGAGCCGGCAATGTGCACTGGCAGCCCAGAGGGCCAACCATGTCCTGGGCTGCATCAGGAGAAGCGTGGCCAGCAGGTCGAGAGAGGTGATTCTGCCCCTCTACTCTGCTCTGGTGAGACCTCACCTGGAGTACTGCATTCAGCTCTGGAGCCCTCAGCATAAGAAGGACATGGAACTGTTGGAGCGGGTCCAAAGGAGGGCTACAAAAATGATCCGAGGGCTGGAGCACCTCTCCTATGAGGACAGGCCGAGAGAGTTGGGCTTGTTCAGCCTGGAGAAGAGAAGGCTGCGGGGAGACCTGATTGCAGCCTTTCAGTACTTAAATGGAGCCTATAGGAAAGATGGGGACAATCTTTTTAGTAGAGACAACAGTGACAGGACAAGGGGTAATGGTTTTAAACTCAAACAGGGTAGTTTTAGGCTGGATATAAGGAAGAAATTCTTTACAATGAGGTTGGTGAAACACTGGAACGGGTTGCCCAGAGAGGTAGTGGAGGCCCCATCCCTGGAAACATTCAAGACCAGGTTGGACAGAGCTCTGAGCAACCTGATCTAGTTAGTGGTGTCCCTGCTCGCTGCGGGGGGGTTGGACTAGATGACCTCTAGGGGTCCCTTCCAACCCAAAACTTTCTATGATTCTATGAACGACCAAACCTTTTTTTCCTTAAAAAGCGATAAAGGCAGCAAGAGTATGAAGTAGAACAAAAATTGCATACCTAGAAAAATACAAAGCGATACCATGAAATGGTTACTTTTGAATATATTTTAGATTATCAAATGTTTTCTATAACAGCATTGAAGCTAAATGTACTCAGATGTCCCTAAATTGCTGAAGAAACTAAAGTCTGTTTGTCTTCATGCGAGTTAGGAACACAAGCTTAAGTTTGGGAGCATGGGACCTGCTGAGCTGGACTCTGAGTGGTGGATTGATCTGCTTGGTTCTGACCCAAGACCTGCCCCATCAGTATATACGTGCCTGCTGATCACTGAGCTGTGTCCAGGCCTGATTATCGTCACCAGACCTGACCTTGGTTTGCTGACAATTCAAGCAGGATCAACCAGAGTAGGTTGCTCAGGACCGTGCCCAGTTGGGTACTGAGCACCTCTAAGGATGGAGCTCCACAGGCTTTCTGGCCAATTCGTCCTAGTGTTAGATTACTCGCACGGGAAATTTTTTTTTCCCCAGCATCTAAACAGAACGTCCTGTACTTTGGCTTTTGCTCATTGCCTCTTGTCTTGTCGCTGGGCACCATTGACAAGAGTCTAGCTCCTTGATCTTTACTCCCTCCAATCAGTTGTATTATGCACATTGATAAGACCTCTCCAAGTTTTCTCTTTTCCAGGCTGAACAGTTCCAGCTCTCTCATTCTCTCCATGTTTGTCGGATACTCCAGTCCCTCGCACATTGCTAACTCCTGTTCCATTTGTCTTCCAGGACTCCCATGTCTTTTTCTGCAGAGCTGCTTTTCAGCCAGTCGCTCCCCTGGGCATGGGGTTGATCCTCCCTAGGTGCAGGACTTTGCACTTGAGCTTCATGAGGTTCCTCTTGGCCTTTTTCGCTAGCTCGTCGAGGTCCCTCTGCACGCAGCACAACCCTCTGGGCTGTCGGTCACTCCACTCAGTTTTGTTTCAGCTGCAAACAACATTACTAGATGGAGTCCCATTTCTGAGAATTGAAGAGACGGTTAAACTCTGTAATAATGGCTGAGGGAGCAAGGCTGTGACATCCCGTACCGATTCCGGATGGGAATTACAGAGCGCAAAACTGTTTGAGACTGTTCCGGCTAATGGCTTCCCTGTACAGATGTTAGATGGAAATAGGTGTATCTTGACTGTGGAATTCCTGGGTGCTGTGCTGGAGGATGAACAAGGGAAGAGGTCTGTTGGCAAGCTCATTGTGAGAAATGGGGAAAGATAGGAAATAGCTTTAAACTCTTAGTGCCAGCTCTCCTGATTCAAGGATTGCTGTTAGAGAATGTTTTCTTTGCCCTCTTTTCTGAGAAGTTCTCTTTACCCAGAAAGGAAAACCTAATTTCAAGGGGATCTGAGTTCTGTTTCCGCTTCTTCAATAGATGTTTCCTTAAACTTGGGTATCGGTAATCAAAGTTGTTGCCCAGTTCTTCAGAAAGAGCTGCATCAGTGAAGCTCTGTAACAAGCACCACTGGTATGATCAAGCAGAATTCACTGTAAGCTTAGCATTCTTGGTTAGATATGAATTGGTGATTTAAACCCTTTACAAATTCATTGAAACATCCAGTACTCTTTAGATTTTTCTCTTTTTTTTTTTGTTTTTATGTGGGAGAAGGAAAGGAAAAAGGGATATTTCCTAAAACTTGAAATTGTCTTCCACATACATGAAGGAAAGGTGTGTTGGTGAACTTGAAGTGAAGGATGAAAAAGTCTGCTTCTGGTTTATGTAAAGCATAACATTCCAGGATATGAACTTCTGTGGCTTTTGTTGGGCTGGTGGAAAACTTCGGCCATGTTCCATTGACCATGATGATGTGTTCTGTAGAACGGATAGTATCAGAGAGCAGCAGGCACATACATGCTTTTTGAGTCAACACATTGGATCTCTTTTGAAATGCTGTTTGCATTTTATTGCAGCATGCTAAGGTATGAGAGTACCAAACATAGCCAATAAGAGAAATAAATCCAGATATTTTTTCATGGGATGACAGTAAACTAAATTTGCAAAATTACTATCCTGTGTAGGAGCTGAATTGCTATTGTTAAGTTGGTGTATACCTCAGTATAGAAAGAACAGTGGGATTTAGAAAGTGTCTTTCTGTGACAGAGAACCCTCACAGTCTTCTGTGTTTTGAAGGGTCCAAGACTTGACTCCTCGGGCTAAGACATGCAAGTGAGCAAATGGAAAGTCACAGCAGGAATTCAGAAATAGGTGAGGGGTCAAACAATGAAAAACCTTTCATCACGCTGTCACGTTTTCTTTCTTTTCTTGAGCTTGCACTGTAGCAATCAACCATTCTTTCTCAGCATGGAACTCTGCTCTCACAAGTTCACTCAGCGGTTGGTTGTGTCAACACAACTCTTACAAAAAAGGACTTTGCATGCGTGACAGAAGTCTACTTCAGGGGTGGAATTCCAGAAACTAGAGTACATTGATTCCAGCTGAGGGTAAACACTGCTTTCTAAACAGCTCTTCATAGCCAAACCTGCAAATGCTCCACCTCGAGACACGTCTACCCTTTCTTTTAAAGAAAGTGATGTCCTCTGAAGTTGTGTAGCATAGTGTTTCATTAACGATTTTTCATTTGGACAAGTAGCGTTAAATGTCACGGCGCTGTACAAGGTGGTCGCAGATTTTAAAAGATATTTTTGTCCAGATAGAGCCTGTTGCCAGAACAAAAATTTGATTGGCTTTATTGCAGATTTGCAGCCTTTTATAATAGTGACTTATGAGGGGTAATGCTTGCATGAATTTTTAAGCTAGTTTGAACATTTAAGAAAAGAATTTCATTCTATTTTAAAACAATGATGCTTGTACATGAATGAATGACTACAGGTAAAAGTACACAGCCTTCCTGTGTATTTAGTTATGTTGTTTTGTGAATAATTTCTTCATCTATTAAGGTAATAACTGAGTTGGATAGGAGAACTGACTTAGGGAGAATGAGTGGATTTCCACTAACCAAGTTATTGCTACAAGCTTTGCATCAGTCAGAAAATCTTGGTCTCATGAGGGTTGTGTCCTGATTTATTGCCAGTATGTGACTGCCTTTCAAAGTGCAACTTAGAAAGAGGTGTTTACAACTATCATACCTATTAGGCATATTTATCTGTAAGTTTTACAAAACATTTCTGTATCTCTTCATCTGTTTTACTTCTCTTCACTTTTACATTGTTACTAACTGGTGCACATTTTTAGATGGCAAAGTTGTATTTTTGGATATTTAGAACATATCAAACCCATTCCCATTTAATACTTCCAGAGGAAGCATTTCCACTCCTGTTTTATGTAATTTATCTGTGTAACTCCATAATACCTGAAGTTCTTCTCTGTGGTTGGGATAAGCGGCAGTTTCCAGACTGGCTTAAGGTGACCTAAGGCTGTGCTGCCATAGACAGGAATAGGCCTGCGCTCCAGCTTTCTCTTACCCAACATCATACACATATTCACGTCCCTTTCTTCAGCTGCGAATTGTATCAGCTCACAAACTCATGAAGTACAAGTTTCCAGTTGGATCAGTGGGTCTGAACCAACACTCATTTGTACAAGGGCCGGAGTAAACACAAGGTGAGGCAGAAGGACCCAGAGTCCCAAGGTGGCACAAAAGGCAGGACTTTGTGTCAGGGATGTCGCTGGCGCTTCAGTTGATCGTGAAACCGCACCCTGAGCATAATGTTTCTTTTTAGGCACATAAGAGGAAACAAGCTCCATCGTGAGAGAAATAACAGAGATGAATTTAGGATGTAAGTGTGTTGAGTAATTTGTGGGCAAAAATCATACGAGCAATTATTTTTATTGCTGAGGATACTGATAGCTTTTTGTTCTTGTAATACTTTGATGGATTTATCAAACAAGCTTGTGCAATGTGAAGCTAGAGTTCCCATTCAAATAATAAAAAACCCTTTAATTAACTCTAATCAAGATTTCTATGTTTATTTTCGTGGTATTTTTTGATACGTTTTCATATGTTGCCTGTCTGGATTTTACAGGAGTCTTTCAAGTGTGGAAACAAAGTTATTTTTAAGCACTTCATTCTTGCTGCTGAAGTCCTTTGAAAAAGCAGCAAGGATTACATCAGAAATAATAGTCTTCTGACTAACAGATGAAAAAGGAATAAGAATTAATTGAATGCTTCTTTGTGTCTGTGTATCACTGCTTAAGATATTTCATTTGGATTGAATGAATGCTTTTGTCCTTTGACCAGTAAAATGTTTCCTAGTGTGTCTGTTTAATTTTTTTAAAGGATAAATCCAAGGAATTTATTTTTTAATTATCCTGTGCAAAAAAATCACAATAGTTTTTGTAGATGTAGAATGAACTTCTGAAAATGTGCATAGAGTGTATGCATTTCCTGATTAAAGAACGTTTTTGTTAATTGTTGTTGTGATATTCATAGATGGAATCAGTAGGCGGTCAGAAATACTTATTGAATCGATGCAAACGATAAATAATACATTAAGGCAACCTACTGTAATTCCTTCTCCTATTGCAAGTTATTGATGTGCTGTTATCAATTGGATGTCCTTAACTGAACTTGGCAACTGCTTAGTTACTCAAAACCCTCTTAAAACCTATAATGAATATTCTTTAAAAATCGTATGTGCTCTTTAAACCAGTAAATTTTGCCCAAGTTTTGAGATAACATGTTCAGAATCTAAAACATTTATGGTCTCTGGTGATTCCTCTCCAAACACAATTTATATGCTATTCCCTGATGTCCTGCTGACTATTTTAGAAGAAAAATGATGAGCCAGCAATGGTGACGTAAAGCACTATGTAATGACTATATTCCATATTGTTAAGGAAGATAGATTGCGGAAATAATTAATGTAGCCAAGTAATTAATAGCTCTTTGGTTGCCCTGCAGTACCACAAGCTTAAGAAACTTCTCTTATTGCTTCTATCTGTCCTCAAAATTAATGATCTCTTATTTAGCCTGCTAGCTTTCTATGCATAAGCTATCACAATAATAGCAGTACTTTCTTGTAACCTGTGGTATCAGCAGCCAGAATGCATCCATCTAGAAATGAAAGAAATAATCAGTACTGCTTTAGAGTCCTCAACCTGGAACAATATCCAATAAGGTGAAGCTCCAAAGCATGTTCAATAGCAGCAACCATAGATACTGCTGAAGCAAAGCACAAAATTTTTCAGGTTCTTTTTCATTTGCCTGCATGCTGGATCAAGGGATTCTACCAGGGTGTGCTTGTGTGTTGCAGTATAGCTAAAACGAATGTCCCAGTCAGAGTCAACCACCTTACATTGTCTTCTGGTAATAAATTGTATTTGTCCGACTGATCAAGGACCTCTAACATGAAATATTCCAGAGGGGAGGTGCTTGTCCCTTCTCACTTAGAAGTGCACTCAGACCCTGCCCCTTGAGCAGTATCGGCAGCGTGGATGGACTGCCCACACCCTGCCCCTGAGTGTCATCGGCAGGAGGCCACCCACGTTGTTCATGCGAGGTGTGATTCTCTCAAATCCCACTGCTGCTGGTGGAGCTCGGGGCTGGTGGGACTCTTCCCATGTTCCAAAGGCATTTACATGGCTGGCTGTTGCTGCGAGATGACCTGGACACCTGGTGTGCCTGGCAGCCTGTGGGAGCCATGGCATCGCTTAGAATCCACTGTTTGCTGTCGGTGGTGGGGTGAGTTGCCGTATGGGCTTGTCATTGATCATTTTTCTTACTGCCTCAAAAAAGCTTTGTTGTCAGACTCCCTTACTGCTCAGAGCACGTGCACCAATACTGGATGTTGTATGAGATGTGGAACTGGAATTGTGTAGGGGCTGTCCTGGTTCCCTGTGTCCAGCAAAAAAGAAAGGTAACCTGATCTTTAAGGTCCTTTCCAAGCTTACCATTCTATGATTCTGTGATTCCCTGTCTGATACAAAACTTACTTAAGGCACATAGTTTCATAAGGTTGTTAGGATTTTGGACTACCTCATACAGAAGAGCAGCCACTTTTTCTTGCTTTTGTTTCTAAGTGCCGTTCTACCTTTCTTGTGAAGCACAGTGTTTTGTGCCGGCAGAACGGATTTATTCAGAACAATCATGCTTGCGAAGTCTGTCCAGCTTCAGTGCTTCGGTCACCAAAACACCGTACAGCTTGTGAGCTAAGTGTATGTCTCGCATTTCGTCTCAACTTTGAAAGGTGTATATTATTAAGAACAATAATAGGCATGAGTGAACAACTAACGTACTTTTGCCAGGAGTGAAGTGGAAGGGAGGACTGCTCTTGTGCACTAATGGACTGGACAGTAGCCAGTGTGATGGCTCGGTGCTTTGGAGATGGGACAAGATGACCTCGCAGGACAGGGAACAGGGTTGCTCGCCGTGTTGCTCTTCAGAACTGGCATAGGGTATGGTGACAAAGGAATTGCTGTGGTCTGTTTTCCTGTGGTGGTTTGGATAGTAAAATGTTTTTGTAAAGGATATGAAAACAGGAATGCTATACCTTTTGTAATCTGGAAAACTGAGTGAAATTAATGGGAATGGTGAAATTATTTTGTCAAGTGGGTGTAATATTGGGATGCAGTTCTGACCCAGCTGAAATAAAAGGGAATTTTACCCCTGAAAACCAGAGGGTCAGGGTTTCCCCCACAGGGTTGAAGTCTCAGTGTGTCTGAAAGCAGGCATTCCGAGAGTACGAAATAGTCACAGTTACACTGGAAATCTAGCAACATGATCGAATGCAGTCATGATTATTCTATTATAATAGCAAGTCCCACAACTGTGTGCACTTTGCACTAGATCAGCACAATGAACAGTGCACGTTATCTTCAGAAATGGATGCTTAAGGGGATAGATGGTGGCGTGAGCTGCATGCCTTCCAGTGGGAGATACTTAAAATATTTTGTCTTTACAACTAATTTGAAAAAGTAATCTCACCTTGTAACATCCTGAAAGCAGTGAAACTTTACTATTGAGCTTTACTCATGAGAAAGAGCAACAGAGATGCAGCTGATGAGAAGTCACTGATACTTCTGGTAACGTTTATCACACTTGTTAGAAAGCACAGGGGTAGAGTTTTTTCATGTGTACACCTGTGTGTAAACCTTTAAGTACAGATGTGTCTGCGTAGATAACTCCTTTTTCTCTACGTTGTTATGCTTCTGGGAAGCACATTGCAGGGCTGGGACTTTTCAGAATATAAATTTATCAAAACCAGTGTTTTGATTAATCAGTCAATCTGCTTAAGAAAACAGGAAAGACACAAGCCCATCACATTTATCAGTGCAGCATTCGTAGTATGTTTGGGAAATGGTATTTTCAGAAAGTCCCAAACTCAGTTTTAAATTATTCACTTTGCTCACTTTTTAATGGAATGATAACTTTTTGGAATCTAGACCCTTTTCAAATGGAAAATGTACAATATTATCTAAGGAAAGTATGAATTTGATTTACTATGCATGATTTTTTCAGTCCTTTGTACACGTTCAGTATGGTTACATTTTTGTGCTGGACACATATATTTTTTCTGCTGAAGTTTTCTCGATTGGTTTTTTATCAGGTTTACAAATCAAATCAAACAGGTATATTGCAGAGCTCTCTGATATTATTTTCTGTGCTTATAGCACAATGTATTGAATTATGCTTGCTCATGTACTGCTGCTGCTATTCTCTCCAGATTGAGAGAGAATGACTGTGGGGGCTATAAATTCGCATGGCTTCCAGCACCACTGGTTAAATCAAGAGCGGTGTTCAGGCTAGAGAAGAGACAGAGCAAGTGTTCATTACACAAATCAATTTGGTCAGAAGTACAGCACAGTGGGTACTCAACCATTGCTCACATAATATTGTCAACTTAATCAAATAATGCCTAGAAGACATTCACAAGCTCTTTCTCTCTGAGAAAGAACTTGATTGGTGCAGCAGGAAAAAATAAGTGCTGTTTTGAGCAATTTTTTTTTTCATTTAATAAGGAGCTTTTCTTTTTAAATTTAAAATTCTATATTTACCCTTATGCAGGTATGTGTACATGAGAAACTCAGTGTAGCACTAAGGTTGCCATTGAGTATATTTTAAAAACCAATCTATTGCTTTTCTTCTCTTTCTTTTCTTCCTGTAAATATTTTACAGATTATTCCTGCTAGACTTAGGTTGTTCTTCCTCTAGACTTGGTGTGCCTTTAAAAAATATGCAACCGATTTGTAGTTGTCTACAGATTATAGAAGAACGATCAAGACTTGGTAAAGCTTTTTCAAGTTATTCTGATATAACATATCTTCAGTTTGTCCAGGAAGAGATAATGGGTTTAGTTCAATTTTAGGCATTCCTCCTGTTTATGTTCCATTTACTCTTTAGAAACTGAGACTGAGGGATTCAGAAAATTTATGTTTGCTGGGAAGGAGAATGGAATTGTTTTTTCTGCCCAAATGGTGTTACGCAAGGCCCTCTCTGATTTCAGGTTCACTGAGCGTTCTGTGTTGTTGCCTGCAGTGCCTTTGCCACAAGCGCTAAGGATGGGAGATGGCACTCCTGTGTCCAGTCAGGGGTGACCAGGGAGATCAGTGGGTCTTTCAGCGGGACGAAGGTTTTAAAGCATACATTTTTTTATTGTCCCAAGGAATGCATTTCTGGCTGAAATATATTGCAAATTTGGATTAGTAAGGTCTTAAAAGAAAGCTGGGGGAGATAATATTTTCTCCAAATAGGAAATTTTAAAATTTATTTTATCTGGAAGAACAACTGTTTAGCGGGTTTTTTTCACTTTTATATATTTCTAAAATTCTTGGGGAAAAGCTAGAAAGTGAAACCAAAGAATTTATTTGCTGAAATGTTTTAGAAAATAGTTCTTTTCATTTAAATGACTCCTTTTTTTGTAAATTATAGTAGTTTCTTCTGATATCAGAAATTAGTCATGGAGGTTGATCCTGAGGAAGCACACGGGATCATGTGTTCGTTGGTTGTTGAGGTGGAGTGATCTGGGACTCTTCGTGGTTCCCTTGCCCCAAAAGGAGCAGCAGCTCTCGGAGGACTACGTGTGCTCGATCGGTGCTGCTGGAGGACAGCCCAGGCCACCACCGGCACTTGCATAATGACTGCGAAACAAATTTTAGGAAGAGTCACGCATGCCTGCTGCCAGTTGTTAGAAGGAACTTTTTCCACCACTAAAATTCTAAAAGCTTGCAGTATAACTGACACTCATTTTTCCTTGCATTTAACCTCCTCTCAGTGAAAACAGAAGAATTGGTTATCATGACAGTGGTGGAAAAACTAGGCTTGCCAAAATAAATAGTGTTTTCAATTGACTTGAAGGTCTTGACTTCAGTGAGAAGTCTTTTAAGAACTTGAGTGAAGTCTTTTAAGAGTAGAAGATTTCTGTTTCTAGAACTGAGTAAAGGAGATGAAAAATCAGTGTTTTGGTAAAGATAAAGAATTTCTTTACAAAACATTAGATTTTATTTCAACTGTCCTGATGATGGATGTGGCTAAAAAGTGTACCGTATATTCATACTGAAAGTATCTTAGATGAATATAAAATCATTTTCTGAAACACTCTTATTGGTTTGGGTTTGCTTCCCTATAAGAATGGTTTCAATTTTAATTTGTTCTAACACCTAAGCCTTCAGTCGCTCTCTGATGTAAGGGAGTTCATATCAATTTATTTCTGTGTATGTGATAATTTGGTTTTCTATTTCTGTATTCTGTATTTATAACTTTCATTATAAGTTTAAAGACTATCCTATATTAAAATTATTAAATATTTTGTCATTGTAAATATGTGCTGGAATGGGAACCAAAAGGAGTATGTGTGATTTGGCCAGAAAAACCAAGGAGTATGAGAGCTCTAGGCAGTGATGTACTGAAAGAGAGAGAGAGAAGAGCAAATCAGTAAAACCAAACTCCTGTGAAATATGCATAAACATTGAAGACAACTGAGACTCAAAGAAAAGCTTTATATCAGATGTAACTTGCATTAGCTTCAGTAACAATGTTTTCTGAATGCAGGCTAGTGTCGGATTTTCATTTCTGTGTCATTTTTTCATGAGTAAATTTCAATCTGGCAGAGAATTACTTCAGCTGTGATAATGAAACAACATTTTTATTAAAATGGAGATAGGCATGTATTGAACAAGAACGGACAAAGGTCAAGAGAGAACTGAACTATAAAGAGAACGATCAACGAATAATAATAGCATGACACGGGGTCTTAAGATAGGGAGGAATATTTATTCTCTGAAATGATAAATTTAAATTGACATATGAAGACATATTTCTGCGTAGGCATACCTCACATGATTTTCTGAGTGTTGTCCATACCTAAATTAAATTTCACCGAGATTAAACTTGTTTAGCTCATCTGTATCGATTGAGTTAGAAATTATTATGGAAAATTGAGCATCTCAATTCTGTATGAAGTGCCTGCAAATGCAATCAACAGTCGTTAAACGATTCAAGTTTCAGCAACTTATTTTAACATTTATAACATAAAATGGGACTGGAAACTTGCAATTGTGTGCAACTGTGTATTAATAAATACCCATAGCAAATGTTTTTTACATAAATAAGATTTTGTAGCAGTGTCTGTCACTTTATAGTCAATAGGATGCCAGTTTTCATCCTGTGATTCCCTGCAGGCAATACTCATCAATAATCTGCTAAAATATGTAACTGTTTATTAGGTTTTTAAAATTAGAAATACATTCTCAGTGGAACCAGGAAAAAAGTTGTGCTGCAAATGGGTGGAAATGACCTTTCGGTGAAGATGACAAAAGACATCTTAAACCTCAGAGCTACAAACTAACCTGATACAGCGCTGACTGACGTGCATAGGAAAAAAGCCAATCTGTAGTAATTTTCGAGGGTGCTGAGAACTTGCAGTTACCATTGATTTCTTGTAGCACTCAGGGTCTGTATTAGCAGTGCTTTCAGCTCAGTGCATTTGTAGCTTTACTTCTTGGTCTACCTGTTTAGAAAAATGGCTGCTTTTCAGATGATTTGAACTGCCACACTGGGATGTGGGTTTTTTAATATCTGTAACAGTTATGAAGCATGATGTAAGTTTCTAGAAATGTTTAGGATTGTAGTCTCAGAGAAGTTCCATACCTCAGGCTTTGCAAATGGAAGCAGCATGTTCAGAGGTATTTGCTGATGCCCTGTAATAAACATTGTATCGTGTCCACACCTGCTGTGTACATCGTGACCACACTGGACCACACTGTACTCACATGGTGGTGTTGTCACCAATTATGTCACAACAGAAGGGCATAAAGTGCCATTAAATAATTCAGAATTGTGTTGAAAATTCGTATCTGCCAAAACTGTATGCTGTTGAAAACAAAGTTGTAATTCTTGATTAGGAAGTAGAGACAAGAAAGGAATTGTTGCCTTGTAATTTAAGGGGTTACCTTACCCAAGGTCACAACTGTAGAAGGAGAGAGACCTTTAAAGGCCTCTGGATAACTATTAGAGGAAAAAAGGACTTTGTTCTGAAAATTATCCTAGACATCCAGCTGGTAAGATTCAGTGGATAAGATCTTTAGTAGGCAACCAGAGGTACAGCACTAAAGTAATGAACATCAGAATAGAATGGTTTGGGTTGGAAGGGACCTTAAAGTTCACCTGGTTCCAGCCCCCTTCCACCAGACCAGGTTGTTCCAAGTCCTGTCCAGCCTGGCCTTGAACACTGCCAGGGAGGGAGCAGCCACAGCTTCTCTGGGCAACCTGTGCCAGCACCACCCTTGTAGGAAAGAATTGTCGGCTCACATTGAGCTTCTCATCAAGCAGTACCCCCAAGTCCTGCTCCACAGGGCTGCTCTCAATCCATTCTCTGCCCAGCCTGTGTTTGTGCTTGGGATTGCCCCAACCCAGGTGCAGGATCTTGCACTTGGCCTTGGTGAACTTCATGAGATTCGCATGGGCCCACCTCTGAAGCCTTTCAGGGTCCCTCTGGGTGGCATCCCTTCCCTCCAGCGTGTCGACCGCACTACACAGGTTGGTGTTGTCAGCAAACTGGCGGAGGGTAGACTCAATCCCACTGTTCATATCGCCGACAAAGATGTTAAACAGTACCAGTCCCAGTACTGACCCCTGAGGAACACCACTTGTCACTGGCCTCCATTTGGACACCGAGCCGTTGACCGCAACTCTTCGAGTGCGGCCATCCAGCCAACTCCTTATCCACCGAGTGGTCCATCCATCAAACCCATGTCTCTGCAATTTAGAGACAAGGAATTCATGCAGGGTAATGTCAAATGCTTTGCTCAAGTGCAGGTAGATGACAGATGGGATTTCAGGAGATTTGATGGTGCTTCCTGCAGCCAGACTCTGAGTTCAAATTGCTATTGGAATGCACTGGTGACAAGTTCTGCGACTGAATGTACAAGAGGCGACCAGGAGAGTGGTCGTTGTAGAGAGGATTCAAGCCAAGATGAAGAAACTGATAGTTAATTCCAGGCTGGAGGGTATCTTTGAGAGCGAATATGAACTGCAATCTTGGGAATAAGGGCAAGAGGACCTTTCTTGTGTGCACAGTTCCTCACGGTAGAAGTCAGCCTCAGCTGGGTGATTATTACAATAGTTTCCCAACTGTCAGAAAAAGTAGTCAGTCTCAAAGAGGGAAGAAATCAGTTAAAGAATATTAAGTAAGTTAGGTGTGGTGTGTTTTTTTCAGTTAACTGTTTCCAATTAGCTCTGTTCCGAGATACTTAAAGATTAAACTGATGATATATTGGGGTCATTAGTGTCTGTTACCTTGTGGAGCATGAGTAGAGGTACTGGAGAACTGGAGTAGAGTAGACATAATGCCGTTTTCTAAGGAGTAGGGAGAGAAAAGCGTTGGCTAAAGGAATGTGCTGTCATCAGTTTCAGTCCTGGGAAAATACTGGAACAAGTAAATGCAGACTGAATTTTTAACACCTGAAAGTACAAGAAAAATAGCCATCAGCACGGATTTGTCAAAAAGATACAGCTTTTACTTCTGCAGTGGCCTTGCGGGCAAAGGAAGAGCCTTGAATGTTGTATTTTGCTTTTCGTAAGGCTTTGACACTTTCACACAAGACGTGCTTCTAAGCAAGGTGGGAAATACAGTAAGCGTGCAAGTTCAGTAGGCTGGGTCAAAAACTAGAAACTGTGCTTAAGAAGTATCTCACTATCAAAAAGAGAAGATTTGTTAAAAGGAATTCTGCAGGGTTTTGTGGTGACTCAGTGTTTTTCAGTATTTTCATTAATGATCTGAATGATGGAATAGAGTGTATACTTATTAAATATGCAACCAATACCAAGCTGGGAAGGACTGCAAGTACATTGCAGGACAGGATTAGAATTCGAAATAATCTTGATAAATTGTAGGTATCATCTGGAAAAATAGGATGCTATTCCAAAACATCAAATACAAGGTGTTTACACAGCAATAACAAACTGCGGAAATACGGCATGGAAAATCACTGGTTAGAGAGCAGTTCCATTAACAAGATTATAATGGATTAGAAGTCATGTATGAGTTCACAGTGCCATCTTCTACAGGGAGAAAACCCAATGTACACGCAAAGAAAAGCAAGGACCACAAGATAGCAGATAGTTCCAATGGTAAAATATGTTGAATAGTTGGTTTATGAATTGTGATCTCTTCACAGAGTTAAATTCATGACTTTTTGATACATGAAGGTAACTCTGATACAGCTTTGAACTCAAAAAATTAGGTCATATGTGAAAAACCAGACAGACTATACTCCCTTTTATGTAATTCCTGTTTAATGGTAAGGCTTAGGAGGGTTATTTATTTATTTGTTTTGCATAAAGCATACTGATTTGCTTGATAGAGTCAGAGTGTATTGAAGGAGACCAAACCCATAACAGATCAGGACTTGTGCTGGCTGTGTACTGGACTGCAGGGATGTAGCAAGGCTGATGTTGTAAACCAACTTCAGTGAATTTTTAAAGAATATCAAACACCAGTCTTTACATCTGCTAGTAATGAAAATATTCTCTTGAAATGTATTATTTGCGTGTAAGGTAAATTGTGTTCTAGCTCTTTGAGTCCACAGTGCTTTGAAACTTTCCTTTCTGGGATTTTACAAAATCCAGCCTAACCTCAGTCCTATGGGTATGTTATCTCCTTGGTGATACTTGGAAAATTTTGTGTAAGCTTCGCATTCCAATTTCAATTTGCAGTTATCCTTCTTCAGGTCTCCTAGGCTCACCTGTGGATTTCTGGAAGATAGTATGCTTTGTCAAGACACCATTATATTGTCAAGCCTTTTAATACATTTTAAATGGTTTAGCTCTGTGAATTCTGCCGCAGACTTCTTTAAGGATATGTGCGGGTATGAACCTTTGATGATGGTGACTTTCTGAAGTTTCTGGTTTTCAGTCCTCACTGCCCATACTCCGAGAGGTTCTTCGCTGGAACTATAAATTTTGGGATTCTATGAACAAAAGTGGTAAAACCAAAAAGAAGTACCCAGAAAATAACAGTACCCAGATTTACCCACTTCACCCATAATTTGTAGCTCCTCCATTTTAGCACTGGCTTTTTATTGGCAATGTATCTGTTCAGCTTCTTGCTACGGAAGTTGCTCTTCATGTGTTGGTATGCTAATAGTGCACGGTTCAACCCCCCTACTTCTTGTTTCTCATAATTTATATTAATACAATGAACAGAAATTACTTTTGCCAATTTGCATTAATACAGTACGCTGATTATATAATTTCTTCCTGGGGTGCTTTTTGTTCCTGAAGCTGAACAGCACTTTCAGAGTTCTTTAACTCTCTTCAGATTAATCTAATTGATCTTAAATTCTTCTGGAGTGTTGATTTTCAAGAGGTTTCCAGTCCCTCATCTCCCACCTGCCCTCATATACCAAATTTCATTCATATTTCTCTCCTTTTAAGGGCTGAAGGTAGAAGGTGATCTCTGTGGTGTTTATAGATGGAACAGTTGTCTAAAATCTAAATTTTGAATTTTTGAGTTGGTTTTAGATAGCACGAGATTAGCATGGCACATTTTTTTTGTCTCTTAACAGCTATAGACCATGTTTAGTATTTAAATCACTAGAAATTTATAAAGATGAACTGTGTAGTTTGTGGGACCCTACCTGGGGTAGCAGTTCTGTTGGTAGCAGATGAAGAGAAGGGATGACACTGACTCAGTTTTAGGTTTACTGGTTAGGAGCTGTTCCTAGTTTCTTGCTTGGATCACTTGAGAATCCTGCTTTAGTGCACAGAAAAGTTTGTATTTGTGTACGAGCATCATCTTATCCCATGAAATGTAGACACTGCTGACAAACTGATGCTTATGCAGAAATGACGAGGATCTTTATTTGTGTTCTTAGCACAGAAGTAGAAGCGATACAGGAAGTTGTAGATGTTTGTACTTTCAATCTGAGAACATTTGCATTTATTGGGGAAGATGATGTGGCACTTAACGTGCTAGAAGTAATTTTTTATGTCATTATTGCTGATGTAAATTATGTATTCTGTTTGAGTTCTTTTGTTTCCTCCTTAACAGGCTTATTGGTACTAAAACTGTGTGGTAAGGTTTATTTTATTTAACCGTTTTCATTTTGCTCAGAACTGTTGTCTCTTAAAAGAAATTTGATACTAGCAGGAAATGGGAGATTTCTTTTTTTTTAATGAAAAAAGAAAGACAAGCTGAACTGTAATGTTAGGATGCAAGAGGAAACGGAATACTTGGAAGATGAGTATGCTCAGAAGGAAGAAGGACAGATAAAGTAGACTAACGGTTGTAAGATGGTCTTTGTAGTTTCATTCGACTATTTTTTCCTCTTCTTTTTTTCCAAATCTTCTCTGCCAGTGCAAAAGAATATAACTGCTGGTTTTACATATCTGTGCGAAATCTTTTTCTAAGGAATGTGTGCTATACACGCAGTGATTAATGAGGTGCTATATGATATCATTAAAGAACATAGCCCAGAAATTTCTATGATTTACTGATAGACCAGCCTTGGTTAGTCCTAGTTCTTGGATAAAGGGCATTATGCTTTTTCCTAATCTTTCTAGGGGATTATAATTCTGTTTGTTTGTTAAATTGTAATACACAGCAATGTTCTTCAATTATAAAATAGAATTTTGTAACAAGGGAGCAGTACCCCTGTAAGAAGTACCTTGATATGATCCTGTTTTGGTGAGAAAGAAAAATCTGTAAAACTTTGTGTCTGGGTCTCACTTTTATGTCAGGCAACCTTCACCACTGATTATGCTTCTGTTCCCTTTCACCACTCACGGCCTTTTCCATAATGGTGACCATTTGTCTAGACAAAATGACCCTCTAGTGCCCATTAGCACTGCTGATGAAATGGCAGCTCAGATGTGATGGGTTACCTACCTCCTGTGTAGAAGTCCCAGTGGCCTCTGAATGAAAGTGCTAATCTTTTTTGAAAGTATATACCTTGCTTCTACAAGTGGGCTGTTATTTGGACATGGAGATTCGGTTTCTTCCATTGGCAAACACTGATGAGGTTAAAGGGGTTTCAGCAGTTTTATAGCGAGACATATTTATTCATCATTTTAAAATAGCTGAGAAAATCAACAAATAATAATCTCCTTCCTGTTCTCCAGTTTATTCCAAATACCTATTAAAAATATCACTGAAAGTGTATGCTGTTGAGACATACAGAAACAGATTTGGTTTTCATGTGTTTCAACTTCTGGTAGTCTTCAGTACTTTTGAGCAGATTTAACTCCTTTTTAGTCTTTTTTTTCAAGAACTGAAGGCCACCACTTCATATTAAAAATGGCAGAAATAGTGAGCTTTACTTTGTTTTACTTTACCCTTTTAGCAGACAGATGATGCAGCACAGACCGATGGCCAGCAACAGACACAATCTTCTGAAAACACAGAAAACAAATCACAGCCAAAACGGCTTCACGTCTCAAATATACCATTCAGATTCCGGGATCCAGATTTAAGACAAATGTTTGGTGTAAGTACTCATAATTTATTTATGTTTTATTATTATTTATGTTTTATTATTATATTGTAGGCAACAACGAGAGCAATGTCTCTGATTTAGGCTGTTTAACCATTTTGAGTGAAGATTCTCTTTTCGTTATTTATAACTACACAGCTGATTCACCAATCACAACTGAGATAAGAAATTTTACTGATGCTACTGTATGTGATACAGATGAATGTATTCCATGTATTGTGCTGTTTTGTATTACATTCAAAAAAGCTACCTACATTTGCTTAAAATATTGAATGCCTGTATGTTCCTGCTGTACACATCTGGATTTATATGCCTGTATTTTTTGATTTTGGAGAGCATGATGTCACATAGTCAATGCTTGACCTCATGAGCAAGGGACCCAGATCTATAGAAGTAAGACATGGGCTGAATTTAAGGAGGAATGAGCAGGAAGTCCAGGAGTAGGAATCCTCACCCAACCCCACAGGTATTGTAGGTCCGTAAGCTTCTAAAGTCTTTGCCAGTATTTTTCTATAAGGCTCTCAATTTCTGCTTTCGCTCAGGCCATTAGCTGCCTTCATGTGCACTGGCTGTTTTGCACATCTGGTACCTTCTGTCAATTCTAGGCTCTAAACCGTGAGGGGTTAGACCTGGTTTCTTCTCCCTGCTCCAAGAACTCTTAGGTTTATTTTGAAATGTCACTAAATAAAAACTAGAAGTAGTACTTGATCAGCTATTAGAACCCAGCTTTTCCTTTTCCAAGTTAGTACTCTTTGTGTTCCTCTTGCTTTCTTATTTCTGACTCACTAAAACTTAATTCTTCTGCATTACACTTTGTTATGCAGTGCAGAACCAAGTACATCGTGGCACTGTACTGCTCTCCATCTTTCATGTTCAGATCAGATTTTGAAGTTCTTCTAATGTCTTTGTGAGTTAAGATGTTGTGATTTTCAGTATTTATTTGTACAAAGAGAAGGAAACAGTCACTGGAAAAGAATCCTGATATAGTATTGGGAGATGGGAGTGACTGTTTTGCCATATCTGACTTACTGCAAGTAACCTCCCCTAAATGCAGCTCACAGTACATCAGCAAAATAGCAGAAGGCATAATAATTAACCCTCCAGGGAAAAAAAGAGTGAATTTATTTAAATTAAACCACTTAACATAGATTTTATTTGAAAGTACATTAAATGAAAGGATTTTTTTTGAGGGATTGTAGTAATTCATAAGTGAATAAAAACTACATTTCTTTTCAATATTTCTAAGCCTTAGGTCTCAAAAGACTAACGCTGGAGAATGGGTAGAGTTTTCCAGCTTTCGAATGACTTCGTAACAATTAACTTTTAGCTTCTGAATTGACAGAAAAGCAAAATTTCTGTAAGTGTGGGTTGAAATATCTGATATGGAATGTGGTAACGTTGCATCTTGACCCCGTTATACACAGAGCAGATGATCTTTTTACATGGACAGAAATACAGCAGAGGAGGATTGTTTAAACATTAAGTCAATGTCCGCTTAAAGGCTAAAGTCGCAGTTAAAACATTAATTAGATGGTGAATGCAAGAATATAAAATAAGCCAAGGGATAACAGGTGAGGGTTGCTTTTCATAACTGAGTTGAAACATTTTAATAAACTGGTGAAGGAATACTGTCCTTTCTGGCCTGTAATTGTTTATTATATGTTAAAACACTTAAGTATAGACTCATTTCTCCAGTTCCTTGGACTATTGTTAGATTACTTTTGACTTTCCTGCCTCTAATTTCTGCCTTTTTGTTTAATATATTGTGTCACTCATCGGTGTTAACACTGATCCATACTGCAGGTTGATGACACGAAATAACAGGATTGACCCACTGATACGTAACAGTGTCACGTCACAAAGGTGTCATATTGGAAAGCGTTCAAAGCAAACGCTGCCCGAGCCAAACGTTTATGCTCTTGCTAAGGCAAGTCCAGTAGAGCCTTTTTCTTTGAGATAGCGACTGTGGTCAAGTTTTGTGTGCGTGAACAATGCCTAGACGGCTGTAAGTGCTATCGTAAGGTCAATAGTAATAACAGTTACTACTAGTATTATAATAGAAGTGCAATTCTGAGCAGGGAAAAATCCCCAACAAGGAAGTATCCATTCTAGTTTCCAAATTATATTCTAGTAAGGCAAGAATTGCCTAGGGAGTAATGGTTATCCCTTTTCAGCAGAGGTGGAGAGAAATCCTCAGTCCTTGAGGCCACTGACAAAACTCCCAGCTGGTTTAATCTTCCTCCTGTAAAGCAGAGGTAACCAAACTCCTTCACCTGTCCTGAAAAGCAGCTGCATATGTCTTCTGAAGCAAAGGTTCTTCCGAGGGAAGGGTCACCAGCGGGCAGCAGTGTTCAGGCAGCTGTTAATCCGGTCTTGTTAGTCATGTTTATTACATTCCAAGCAAATTAACCAGTGCCATTTTATGTCTGAAAAAAAGCAGTGATGGCAGCTGGACTGGATGGATCACAAGGAAGCCACCTACTATGTGCAAAGAGACAAAATTTTAAAAAAAGAATTTTGGGACTTTCACTTCACTGTGATCAGAGTTTGATGATGATTTCCTGCTTGCCAGGTGGTTTCATTAAGCTTAAAGTTCATAAATGCTTGTGTGGAATGATAGTGACAAGTGTAATGATACATATGATTTAGCTGCAATATTGATCTGTCTCCTCTTCAGTGTCTCTTTTTTGGTGCTTGACTACCTCTGATTGCACGTTCTTTAGCTTTTTTATGTGGCGCAATATTTTCTGAAACAAACTTTCGTACTGTATATGATAGAAGTGTTGAAGTTATCTTATTTTCATGGTTCTTTTTTTGTTTTGCAGCAATTTGGTAAAATCTTAGATGTTGAAATTATTTTTAATGAGCGAGGCTCAAAGGTAAGCAGTTTAATTCACCTATGGAATTTTAAAATTTGTTTGAAGTGTTTCTATGAGTAAAAGGAAACAACTGCACTGCTGTAAAAAATAACATCTGAAATTCCATGTTAGTGAAACCATCTTCTGAGATGTCATTAAGTTTCCTAAGCAGCATGAAAATCATTGGACTCATTTTATAAATATCTTTTAAAGGGGGTAATTTTAGCTCCTCCAAACTGTCATCTGTTTTATGGGAACGTTGATTTCTGCTCTCTTTATTCTTCAATGGTAATTATCTTGTTTATTTTGCAAGATGAGTCCATACTTACAGATATTTGTAGGCAGGTTTCTATTAGTACAGGTATTTTTCCCCCTGTTGAAATGAAAGGTGATAATGATACCTAATAACTACCCGCTTTAGTAATTAGCTGAGAAAATACATGTTTGTTCTAGATTATCTAAGTGCAGATGTTTTCCTCTTTAGTTAAAGCTTCAGTACACCAACCCTTTGAAAACTATTTTAACATTTATTTGATGATAAAGAGTTCTTGTATTGCAAACATTTATTTTTTTCTGAAAATTGCTTTGCCTTAAATGCATACTTCAATTTGTTCAGTATTTAAGAAATAAAGATAGAATGGCTATGACTTCATTAGCATTGTTAGCTGCTGCAAAACTGTAGGTTGGTATACTTCACCTATGATATTCACTGCAGTTTAGGGGTTTGTGTGTGTCATATGAATGATAGCTTTTTCCTTTTCCTCTCAAGTTAGGCACACTAGAATATTTGTCCACAGATGCTTCAGTTTTCCTGTAATTCTTATATGATTGATTATTAGCGATGGAATTCTTTTCCTGTTATAGACATGCTGTAATCTGTCATTTTTTAAGAATCATATATATCATAAATCTCTCTTAAATCAGATATATTTTAATTCTGTTAATTTTTCCCTTAATATGTTTGTATTTATATTCTAAATTTAAAGCCATCACCTGGTTTTTTAGATAGAATAGCTGAAATTTCCTGGTTTATATTCTAAAATCATTCTTACGTTCGCTAGTACCTTTGCCTGCTAGCCCAAACTTAATTGCAACATTTACTGTTTTTTGAGTAAACAACAAAAATGTACGGAATTTGGTGGCTTAGGATGTCCTACTCTAGCTCAAATTTATTATCATTAAATTACGGCTGTTCAGTAGTGTTTGCAAAAGATGTTGATTGTCCCGAACCTGCTTCTTCTGGATAGTATTGTAGATTTCAGAAGACATCCCGCACTTGGCACCATTGGTTCTGCTGGAGATGGAGTGGAACTGAGTGTACACGGGGTGGGGGTGGTTTGCACATCTGTTTAGCCATTACATGTCAGGCATGTAGGACTTCGAACAGCCACGTCTGCAGAAGTAAGGCTTTTCTAAAAAGATTTGGGGGAGAGAGAGGGAGGAGGTATTTCTGAATTGAGTTTTTTTACTAGTGATCTCGCAGTACCGAAAACATCCCAGTGCCTTGTGCTGAAAGCAAGCTGCTAGAAAGGATTTCACAAGAAGGAGGTTTCTCTAGGTAGCCTTGTAAAGTCACTACCTCAGTCACACGCTTTCATAAGACCTGTTCTTATGAAATACTTCTGCACCGTCCAGTGCTGTGTTGGTGCATCCACGCTGGTTCTAAGGGAGCTGCTGAAGATAATTAAAGCAGTTCTGTGATGCATCTCGTGGCTTGTGTCTGCTGCTGCTCAAATTGCTCAGAGTTATTTCAGGTGTAGCTACATAGTATTTTGATCTGCAGAAGTTACCCTGAGATTCTCTCAATTAAACAAAAGTTAAACAGCAGGATTAGGAAAAAGAGGAAGAGGATCAACTTCTTTTTTTTCTTTTTTTTTTTTTTTTTAATCTGATCATTTCATGTCTATTCTGTAGGATTTAAGATGCACCAGATTAAAGTCCCACTCTTGGCAGCGCTTATCTATGTTTTCATAAAATCCCACTGAAACTGAAAGGGCTACTATGTGGTCTCATACTGAGTACAGGTAAAAAGTTTGCAGGATCAAAATTCAGATTTGTTTCTAGCTGCAGTTTGGCGTAATAGAATTGCTAGAAATTTTTGTTTGGTTGGTTTTGTTTATTTCTTTTTATTCCAATAATTAATGTTTAAAAAGATTCTTGCAAAAATGACAGAAGTATGCTGTTTTTCATACAACAATAGTTAAGAAAAATGGAATTGCAGATTCAAAAAACATAATGCTACAGCACCACCATAAAGTGTGAAATAGGTTTGCGGAAGGGACAGTCTGCATAAAAGAAACCCTAAAATAATACAACTTTTATACTACAAACTTCTTTTTGTTTGGGGGCATAATAATAATAATATCTTTGCTAGAGTTGTATGGCAACACTGATGACATTTGAAACTCTTCTTTTTCTAAGAATTGCAAGAAATTCAGCATTGTTGTGGTGCAGATCTTGCTAACAACCTGTGTTGAAGAAATGAGGCTTACCTTTGCTAATTCTTCAAGCTGTTGATTAAAGTAACATTAAGAACTCCTGGTAACTTGCCTTTCTCTGTGTTTATCACTCATCTTGGAGGGACAGTTTGAAATGTAGCTTCCATTACTGTGCGTATTTTAACACTACTCCGCTGTTTTACCACTGAAGCTTTCCATGGAGCTGCGAGTATACAGGAACATCAAGTACCATTGTTTTGCAGCCGTAAATTAATGCTCTATACAGCTATACACCACATATATACTTTTCATAAATCTGTGTATATCTATATTAACATATATCTAGTATATATTATATTAATATATATTTCTTCAAATAAGAAGAGCTCCAAAGCACCTCTCAAATTAAAATAAAACCTTCTCACATACTAACTTGGCTACTATTTAAATCATTTGACAGGCTTTAAAAATGAAATGCAGGAGTTTACATTATTGTTTAATAAAATAAGTAGTCTGCTAAGCTAAAGTAGCTGTTGAATCAGCCGCATATAAAATTAACATTAACGTGTTTATGTAGATATTTGAATGCGTGATGAAGGAACCTGTGTTTTGTGATTGAGTTTCTGTGTCGGTTAGGTAAAATTAAAGATTTGCATAAATAAAGAGCTTAATTTAAATAGTGTTAACCATGAAAATAAGTACAACATAAGAAATTAAAAAATTACAATGAGTATTCTTTTCAGAATCTTTGAAGTTCCTGTCTTATCTTGGCTTGTGGCTCCACTTTGTATCTTCTTCTAATTTTTTTAATATAATCAGTTTTTTATCTTTCCCTTCAGTTGTTTGAAAAAAATTAACTGGGAGGGCCATGAGCTAAGACGACTGATTCAAACTTCTGACTAAACAACTCCCACCAATGTTTGCAGTTCTGAGCAGAGGCAGTTGCTCAGCTGGGACGAGAGCAAACAGAAGTGGGGGAATTTATGCCATTGCATGGAGCTGGGCTCACTGGATCGGTGGTTGCAGGGATGTTGTCTGCTGTTTTCTTCATGGTGTCTGAAATTACGAGCTTTTTTTACACAGTTTTTACAAGATGGGAGGGAGCAGCTGAAGAAGAAATAAAAGTTTGAAGCTCAGGATAGGTTTAGGTATAAGAAAAGCCTATATAGGCATCTAAAATATAGGGATTAGTACCGAGGAGGGGGATTCAGTTTCTCTCGAACTCTCTTAGTGCTTTTGGAAAAAGAGTGCTATATTCTCAGTGTCTGGTGACAAAGGAGGTAGTGGCTTTGTGCTACAATTGTGGCGGATAGAGTGGAGAAAATGTGTGGAATGGGGTGTTCTGAGAAAGGCTTGAGCCAGAAGTGGAAGTGCTGACAGCGCCCTTCGCAGCCCGGGCTTCAGCCTGCCTTTAAAGAGGGGAAAAAGGGAGCGACAGGCGATATGTTTCAGGTGCTTTGAAGAGAATGAACAGAAACAGCTGCTATATTAACGTCACTTTCTGTGTTACAAACTGGCATAAATAAATGTGTTCTTTGAGTAGGTAAAATAACCCAAATAACTCGCATAATGATCCTGATAGTTTCTTAACTCTTTTTGTCGATTAATTAATTTTGTAGTTCATGTCCATTTTTTTCAGTGGTTGATCTCAGTTTTGCCTTAATTTCGTACTTGATCTCTTCTTTTTATAAAATGCACAAATAAATGTATAAATATCTTCACTTTGGGGTTTTTTCCCTTTTTTTTTTGATCAGTCAGTGTGTACACAGGGGATAGAACTGCAAAGCGTAGGTGGGTGTACACTGACCGCAAGACTTGGCAAATGGAGTGGGGAATGAGGAGGCGTGAGGCATGGCTCATGGCTGAGGAGCAGAGCAGAGGAAAGCTTTACCTGTGTAGTTCAAGCTAACGTAGCGGTAAAGGAAAAGCTTGTGGTAGGACCGGAGCATCTCTCCTACGAGGGAAGGCTGAGGGAGCTGGGCTTGTTTAGCCTGAAGAAGAGAAGGCTACGAGGGGACCTAATATATGCTTACAAATATCTGAAGGGTGGCTGTCAGGAGGATGGGGCCAGACTCTTTTCGGTGGTGCCCAGCAACAGGACGAGGGGCAATGGGCACAAACTGAAGCAGAGGAAGTTCCGTCTGAACATGAGGAAGAACTTCTTCCCTCTGAGGGTGATGGAGCCCTGGAACAGGCTGCCCAGGGAGGTTGTGGAGTCTCCTTCTCTGGAGATATTCAAGACACACCTGGACGCGGTCCTGTGCAGCCTGCTGTAGGTGACCTTGCTTTGGCAGGGGGGTTGGACTAGATGACCCACAGAGGTCCCTTCCAACCCCTACCATTCTGTGATTCTGTGACTTCAGATGCATACAGCAATGCCTATTATTGATCAAGCAGCCGTATGCAACTTGCAGATGTTTCTTGGTATGAAATCCCAAGGATATGGAAGCGTGTGTGTTCAGATAACTTTGGGGAAGCATGCAAAGGCATTGCAGTGCGAATGTAGGGATTGCTTCAAAGGGTTGGTGTATGTTTCTACAAGGTTTTTCGATGTCTGATTTTTTCAAAAATATTTACCGTTGTAAACATTGTTTAATTGAACTTAGCACAGTAAAAAGTATTTCAGTAGGATTGAAATGTTTGTTTAGCCGAATATTCTAAAGCAAAGCATTTGTCATAGGCACAATTTGGTATTTGTTGAGTGTTCTCCTGTCCCAGTAGCATGGGATTCTGGAGTTTAAACAGTTGCATGTTCTATATGTGGCAAGTAATATACCTAAAGAGTAAATGAACCAGTTAAACTTACTCAAAATGTTTGCATTTTTATTCCTTTATCAGAGTTTCTTTTTCTATTCACATCATGTGATTTTATTTGATCTGTTAATACAAGAAGTATACTAAAAGTACTTTTGTTTTGTTGGTGGTTTTCTTTTCTTTTTTCTTTTATAAAAAAAGAAGTAAAGGCTGTATAGTTTGACAAAAGTTTAAGTTACCCTAGTGTTGCATGGGAAAAATGTTTCTTACGATCACAGCAGCATGATTAAGTAGACAATGTTTTAGAGTATATTGACATTCAGTGTTGAATTTTGTGCACATGTTTTTTATTTCGTTGAGATATCTGCATGTCATTAAAATGTGGTTCATTTTCTTTTCTCATTAGTTCGTTTTTTTCTATGTGAAGACACTGTAATTTATTTTAATTTCATTTTCTTATTGTTAGATTTATTTTCCTCTGTAGTGACATGTAGAAAGGTATTTTTGGTATCATTCTTTGAATTTCTCCGAGGGTATTATCTAACTGATGACAGAAAAAATTTGTTCACATTTGTCGCTTATTTATTGCACATCTCAATACAATTATAATTTTTCTAATTTGCATGTTACAGAAATGAAGCCAGGACAAGAAAATATTAAATTAAAGAGAGAGAACATAAGCAAACAAGTGGTCATTGACTGAAATAATAATGTGCATGTTGTTTTCCCCCCTTCTCCCTCCTGCATGCAGGGATTTGGTTTCGTAACTTTCGAAAATAGTGCTGATGCGGACAGGGCGAGGGAGAAATTACACGGCACCGTGGTAGAGGGCCGTAAAATCGAGGTGCATGTTCAAAATATTTTCCTTTTCATCTTTTTTATAAATGTCTGCTTCACTCTCATTTGTTGTTTCAGATGCATCATTGGTGTCTTCTGTGTGCTCCCCTTTCCCCTTCCCATTGTTTATATATATATTTATATATAAAGAGAGAGAATCTGGCCTTACTTGGGTTTTTTTATTATTATTTCTTTTGTAATTATTATTATTATTGTCATTATTGCTGAAAGGTGGATGACAGAATTGGAAAAAAAATGAAAGCTTTAATATTTTGAAGTTATTTTGGACGTTTTGTAAATCAATGGGTGCAGTAGATTCCAAAAACCAGCCAACAAAAAAAAGAAAAAAATAAAATTGAGAACAACAAAAAAAAAAGTGTGACAGACAAAACAAAAAGAAACGAAAGGTTGTTTTTTTTTTTTTTGTTTTATTTTGGGTTTTTTTGCTGCAGGGTTGATGCGGGATCCACAGTGGCTTTCAAAAAATTCAGATTGGGAACAAAGCATCCAAAAGCTGTACAAAAAAAAGAAACAAAGCCAGACTAGAGACCAACCAATTTTAATGTTGAATTTTTAATGAAACCATCAGGCTGCTTTGGCTGGATGGCCTGAGCCGTTCGCATCTATTCAAAACCCAACACCAATGCGTTTTATTACCACTGGATCCCCTTCAATACTGCCTCAGTCATATTTGTTAGAATAAAAAAAATACCAATTGAAAATGCTGTCGTCTTTTGAGTAAGATGTTGCATATTTTGCCTTTTCATTTTCCCCCTTCGACGGTAGCGCTTAGGGCCCTCACCAAACTCTCAGTAACCATGGTAACTGTATACATACCCATGCTGGCGATGGTGCTGAATGGTAAGTGGAGAAGTCCATCTGCCGTTTCACGTATTTAGCGCTGATATACCACGTGAATTTTTTTGACTTGTTGTATTAAGTTTTCTTGATGCTACATTTTTTTCTATATTGGTACGCCTGTAATTGAGTGTACGTTTTAAGCAAGCCTGGGAGGCACTGATTGGATTGAGGATATGACTTCGTGCACATCTTACTCAGATTGTTAACTCCATATTGTGTTAAATAATGCACCCTCTTTTTTATCCTTTTGTTAGCTGTGATTTTAAAGCTTGAATGATTTTGTTAATTCTTGCAATGAAAAAGGCTCTTGTTCCAAGTGTTGAATGCTAGATGTTGCTTTTCCAATGGTACTTCTCTTCTAAAGGGTTATGTTGCACACTGCTAAAATTCGTTTGTCCCTTTTTTTGACATTTTCTTTGTTTCCTTGTACCTTGTCTCTTTCCCTTCTACTCCACTGCATGTTCCTTCATATAATCTTTTTTTTTTCTGTTTTGAGTATTTATTGTATCAGTGTTACCATGGAATACAAGCATGCTTTAAGTCTTAAATTATGCAGTACCTTTTAATTTGCTTTTAATGTCTTTTTATTAAAGTTTAAATGATATGATGTTGCTTTATTGAAATGACTTGTAAGTTAAAATGGTTATGAAAGTAAATGTAATTATAAATAGTATGATTTTGTTATGCACCTGTTGCCTTCTATAAATTAAATTGCATTTTAGTTTTACATGACTAATAGCAGTAATAATGCATGCGTTTAATAGTAACATGGACCCTCCCTGTGACCCTCTCTAATCCGGTGTTCTATGTGCTTAGGTAAATAATGCAACAGCACGTGTAATGACAAATAAAAAGACCGTCAACCCTTACACGAATGGTAAGTGCATGAGATCTCAGTGCCTTGTTTTAACGTCAATGCATGTGAAGCCTCACTCTTCCGCTGAATGGGCGGAGTCATCTACTGACAAAGTGTCATTGTCCCCATGTCCTCCATCTCCTCGGGCTCAGGCTTTGTCCAGTGACCTGCAGCGTGATGTGGCTGGGCCTGAATTCCAGCTGCGTAGACTTCAGCCTTGTGGGCACAGCATGCTTCGTTTTGCCGGATTGGAATCTGAGTGTTCAACCGCAGTGGCTTTCATATAGGAAAAGGTGGCATATAGGAAAGCGTTGTTCTCTTCTGGTTTTGCGCAGTGTTAATGTTGCGATGAATGAGCTAGCTGGAGAATTCAGTTTTGCTGGGATGATGGACCTAGGGAGACCAGTAAGAAGAATGTCTCTGTCAGGCATGAGGTACTTTTTAGTACCAAGATACGCATCTAGTCAAAGATAATTTTCTGTGTCTTCCTTTCACAATTTGGTAGAAGTTAAGGGCAGACTGTAACTGGGTACTGCTTCCAGCTTTTTTTCCCTAGAACAATCTAAATTCCAAGCTGTCTAAAAAAAATTCATTCTAATACTGACCGAAGTTGGTATATTGTTGTGCATTAATGATAGAAAAATAATCCATAGATACTTAAGGGCTTTGGAAGAAATACCTTTTAAAAATGTTTCCTTGGGAAGTGTTTGGTCATGTGCTTGAGTTGTTTGCTTTTGCTAATTCAGAAAATTCGAACAAGTTCCTAACTCAACAATGTCGAACAGTAATACATCAATTGAAGTTTATTGCAATTATGTTTTCCAGTTTTACTAGACTGTGCAGTTACAATTATTTGCTTTTCAGTTTTAGTTTTTCTCATCCGGTAGAAAGCAGGTGAAATCTGCACATGTATCAGTAGAGGTTTCGATAGGGAGATTAGACTCTTTTCCATTTTGAAATATAATGAATCCTATTTTCTATTTCTAAGGTCTCATTAGTGAAGTTTTACTAACACCCAGGGCAAACAGTGGCTTTATTTTTTGATGAAAGAATCATAATTTTTTCCTACCACACTAAAAATAAAATACACTGGTAGTTTTCTTTTGACATGTGATAATTGAGCTAGTTAAAAAGATCTGGAGAAGGAGTCTGAAATTCCTTGTGTTTTCTCAGAAACTTGCTTCCTTGTTTTGTATGTAAATGTGGAACTTGGCAAATGATGCAAATGGGAAAATCTCCATCTTTTTTACTGGCTTTAAAACATCTCAGTGAATCTAGCAAAAGAGACGCGAAGCTTGACTGGATCACATAAGATTTTGTTGCAATAAGGAACTGAATTAACTATATGAACACGATACTATGAACTTTGTATGCTGTATCATAATGATGAAAGGACAAAAGTAGTTTTATTGTGAGTGATGATGTGTATTTGATATTCTTATTATCCTAAGGCTACAAAACTGCAAATAACACGTTGCGGATCAGCACATCCAGTGCTGAAGGAAGGGAATGCTGGAAATAGAGATGTGAGATTTTTAGGAATCTGGTTTTGGTGGAGGTTCATCTCCGTGTCCCGCCCTGCAGGATTACTTGGGTCACGCGTTATCATTTATTAATATCCAAAACCAGAATGATCAAAGTCTGCCGTTAAGTGTTTCCCACTTGAAGTGTTTTGTGTCTGTCATTTTCCATCGTGTTCCATCTGCACTGGAGCTCACCAAAAGTAGGAAACATCCTGTTTAGTGCCTAAAAATTAGCATTTATGTTTGTGAATCCATACACACAGGGTGCTGCATGCAAGATGTTCTTTTGTGCACCTTTTGGTGGGTATCTGCCAAGGCAAACTCTGGTTGTAGTTCATACATTTTGATTCTTTTTACTTTTTTTTAATGTCTGAGATCACCTAAAGTAAACACACAAGGAGAATCATGTTGTTCTTGTGTAAGCATTACAAGCGACAAGGAATGAAGTGTAGACGTGCAAGGTGCTTTATTTAGTTCAATCAGTGCTTCTATTATCAGTCATCCTGACATTGTAGGATTCTAGTTCTTGATCATTTTGTCAGGAATTAACCAGTGCTATAGCTGATTATTAAAGATTATTGCTGTCTAAAGTAAAAGTCTCATCTGTTAAATTAAATATAAGGCTAGTTTTTCTGTGTGCTTTTACAAGCATATTAACATTTGCGAGATGCTCCTGACACAGATAGCCAGAAACGTTTTGTTTTCACATGCCGATCTCTTCAGAGCCACTGCTTTTTTAATGTGTGGCTTTATTTTCAAGGAGTGTATGGTGACTGACATGTTATTGGCAGGTGCTGAAAACGTAGTTGGGGCACATGTTGTGTTGTATGAAAACAGCAGGCACAAATATTTGTTGTAATTTAAAAATAAGATACACTGTTTCGTCTTTCCTTCCTCAGTGCTGCTGGCTGTTTGATAACAGAGCTTATGCTGTAAATAGGATTGCAAAAGTCAGTAGATCTTAAAGCACAAAACCCTAGACTTTTTTTAAATATATACAGCTTCATTCAATTAAGTGGTTTGCTTATGTGTCCTGCATGGTTTTTGAAATAAGTATCCTTTCCAGTGACTTTTGATGGTTCCTGAAATGAGCAGTGAAGAAATGCTCAGTTGCTAGGAGAGCTCTTTGTGTGTGTGTTTGTTCTCAGACAGGATGATTTTGATGGCTGAACTCACATGCTTTGGAGATAGAACTGCCTTTTCTTTGCAAATAAATTCAGTGTCAAGAGTTCTGCTTGTTGGCAAAAATATTTCGGAGACATTGTTAAATGTTCCAGCCTGTCCTGTTCACAGCTGTACTTTCTTGTGATGCCCCTATTGCAGCTCAGGATGCTCACCCAAAACACTTGCAGGGCATTGAGAATTACGTGGATTGAGAGAACTGCAGCAATGGGTGAGGAATGTGAGTTCAGTAGAGGGGTACATAGGTTTTGAAGTTTATACTTGCAGTGTCTCGAATCTGACCCTTCTGTTGATCTAAACTTAGATTCAGATTCGCAGCTAGGGACTATTGCCACAGTTGAATTCCCTCTGACTCCCTTTTCCTCCCCTCTGTTTGCAGACCGGAGGAAAGCAAACGGTGTCACAGGGCTTCTTTCCTGCCAGAGCATTCCTCCGGCCACGGGTGCCTGTCTGGCCTCGGAAGTGAAAATAGTCCCCTCTGCATTGCTGTGCCCCACTTTCTTCCAAAGCTTGTTGTACTGTGCAGTGTGATTATTTCCTTCCCTTCAGCATGCTTAGCCTGTATTTCTTCCCATGTCTGTACGGGGTCCAGTTTTGGGGCAGGCAGAGGAGTTGTCTTCTTGCTTGTTTGGTTTTTAAGTTCTGAGCTTTTCTAGTTTCAACTTGAGGAGGAGATTAATATTGTGACAGTAAGAAAAATGCACAAAATTACTCCCACTGCAGAGAATTTGCCTCCTCCAGCTGCTGAAGTAGGGTTGCTTGGCAGATGCTCGCTCAGATACATCGACTCCTATCACGCTTGATTAACCCACACAGCTATGGGCCAGCACATTGCCAGCTGACAAGACAAAGTTAAGTTTAATCACTGTTATTTTTACGATGAATGAAGTAACTCCTGTATAAGCTTCAAAAAGTGAGATGAGGCAGCCATCACTGAGAGAGAAGTAAGGAACTGAAGGATGAGAGTGTCTTTCAGCTGTGAAGAGCAAGCTGCATCTTCCAGGACTTTTTTTCTCTCTCCCAGACAAACTGTGGTGCTCTTAGCGTAAGCCAGGAGCTGAGAAGCGTCTCTCAGCTGCTTTGACAGCAAAAACTGACAGATCTGAAATTCAGTTGAGGCGTTCATTTTGGATGGCGTTGATTGGTGGTCTTTTGAAGAAGTAATGAGTTGAAATATTAAATATTCCCTAAGCTACAAAAAGTTAGATTTTTACTGAAAGTCTCAAAATTTGGATGATTTTCTATCCCATAAAATTTGGCTAAGCGCATTTGTATACCGTGACATTCCTGAATACAATCCTGTAGTACGTAAAAGTGAAGGGTCGGGTAAAAATCCTATGATGTTTTCAGGAGGAAAGTCAGTTTAACCCTGCTTGGTTGGCTGTTCTTCAGCTTCCATCATTGTCTTGTAGGTCCAGACAGCAACTGCAGTTACTTCCGCAGAGCAGTCGCGTGCAGCGCTGTTCTTTTCTCTGGTTGAACTTATTAAGGAGTTGCGTTGCAAAAGCACCCTTCACCTCTGTTACTGAACAGTTAATTACTGGTAAATAGTTACTGTGCATCAGATGGAGATAGCAGCATTTTTAAACTGGAGGAAGAGTTTTCTTTTCTGTTGTTATTGAGGTTGTATTTGTATTACACTTTTTCAGTCTTATAATGCATTTTGGTTTTACCATCTGCCACCGCGCTTTTGCATTACGTGATATGGCCAAGGCAGAAACAAGCCTCCATAAAGTTTGCGTTTGAATTCTTTTAATCTTGGTTCTTCTGATTTTGAAAAGCCTTGTCGTCCCTGTCTTGATTGTATTTTGTTTCCAGCAGCATATTTATAGGATCTGGTAGTAGTACCGTAGTTCTTGAATTTACAAGGCACTTTTGCTCAGGTTTTTTTCTTTATTGCTATTTACAAATGGTGCTTCCCACTCCTCTGATTCAAGTGTACTTTTGGAAAACCCCTAATTTTTCAGTCCCAGTAGTTCAAAAAATTGTTCAAACACTTAAAAAAAAAAAAAAAAAAAAGAGCATAGGTGGGGGGAGGTTGTGTGGAGTTTGGAGTTAACTGGGAGCGGATCTACCTGTGGCTGAGCAAAACACTATAACTGGCACTTTTCTGTAGCTGAGAAGGCTAATGAGTTTGCCAATGTTTGCTGCTGCTGCTCTTACCCCTTCCCCTTCGGTGCCTTCAGCATCGCTGGCTTTAGCATCACGCGTGCTTTGCCCAGAGGCCCTGCGTCTGCAGCGAGCCTGCGCGCCCCAGGCGTACCTGGAAGTGCCGCAGCGGGTGTAAGGACATGACAGCAATTATTTGGAGTCTGGCCAGAACACACAGTATAGGGTAGCTGTTGGGTCAGGGCTCTGGTTCATGCCAGCTGTGGGAGGACAGTGAGTATTTAAGATGAAGGCAGTGGCTGCATTTGTACCACTTTGTAGCTTTGCAGCATTTTCTTACACGCCAGCTACTTCACTGCCATATGCTGACAGCATTTATCAGCGGCAAACCCAGGCGGCACAGTCGCTTTTGGTACGTGCCTGTGATGGTCCTGTTTCAGTGCAGACAGTCTGAGGTACACATGCAAACTGGGAAAAAGTCTCTGGCGTTGACTGGGATCCCACACTGCGCAAATCTCTTTCATTGTCACGAGAGACATTTCCATGCAGCATCTACACTTTCTTTTTTCCCAGAGTAGAATCAAAATGCTCAGATTATTTGATTGCCTGGTAACCTACACTAACACGTGTTTATCAGAAGCATTTCTGTCCAGCAAAGGAACTGTTTTGGCCTCTCTGGCTTGTAATCAGAGAGTTAGAGCAAGGAAAAAGAACTGATCTCCTCTGGTACTACATGATATAGGAATACCTGAACTAGTTCTAACTAAATTCCATAACAGAAGGGAATAAGTCCATGACAACTGTGCATTGCGGCCAAGTGAATTCACCTGATAATTTACTCCAGTGCTACATGTCCAGAGAATGCCTTGTTTTCATTACTTATTTCTGTACTTCAGTGTCTGATATTAAAGATCAGAAATCTAAGATACCTATAAAACTTCCATTAAAATGACCTTTTTGATGCCCTTTTATCTGTATACCTCTATACAAAAATAAAAAATCATTATTATTATTATTATTATAATCACTAATTGCGGTATTAACTCCATTATGTTTCTGTTTGCTGCAGGCTGGAAATTAAATCCAGTTGTTGGTGCAGTTTATAGTCCAGAATTCTATGCAGGTAAGGATTATTGCTGTAGATGTCCATACCATATTTTATTTTAGTATTCTTTAAAACATGCAAAAGTGCAGAGTACATGTTTGGTGTGAGGTTTGGTTTCTTTGGTTCATGGTATCTGCAAGTCATTTACAGATTTGTGATGCAGGATTTCAAGTTAACTGGGCATACTAAAGTTTATGTGGAAGATATATGAATATCTTTTTGCTGGAAAGCAGATAGTATAACATGAAGTGTACTGCAATATCCCACTTTTACATGAGATTTTATTCTCTTTATAATTTTATTTTACTTTATATTTCTGTACAATCACTATCCTTCAGGAATTATTTAAGCCTAGTGAGCAACAATAACAAATCTGTCTATAAATACATATTTTATATCTGTGTAAATGTATATGCACATGCATTTACACAGATACACATAGGTAGAGGGTATTTTATAGGTTATATAGGTATAATCTTTTAAAAGATTATATATATTATATACCTATGTAAAGATTATATAGGTATAATATTTTTCTTGAACTTTTTTTCTTTAAATTTTATATTTTAGTTATCCAGTTTCTTAAAATTTTTATGTGTTAAATCTATTATTATTGCTGAAGTCTTCACTGAGACCAAATTCTGATCCTAGTTACAATTTGTGGTTAATGAGATACAGTCTTTTTCTCCTGGTACTCAGTCATAGCTAGCAACAGTTTCTAAATGTACTTTAGCAACAATATTGAAAACAAACATGGTTGTGCTCCAAAACCCAGTTGATTTCGGAGGAATTTGAATCCTGCTCGTGAACATAATCACTAGCAAGTCCACAAAAGCCATTTTTTGAAAGCTAATAATTTACATCTCTGATAGAAATAATCGCTGTAAATCCAGATGTTTCTAATAGGTAATAAAGTGGCCTTCCTTTCTTTGGTTCCAAAATCATATCTGTGTATTCCATGACTTTCATGGGAAACTCTGCGAATTTTTCAGTTTTCTGTGTGGATCTGTTTTTCAGTTGTCTGGGTGTGTGTATACTGGATGCAAACACCTAATCATGTTTTAAAATCCAAAAATATTTATCTGCTGTCACACACTTAGGTAATTGAGAATGAAGAGGCAATTCTAGAAAACATTCTTTACAGCAAGTGAAGCACAGGTATTAGGAAAACACTTTTCGCAGATGGTGGCTAAGCATGGGAGGAAGTTGCCCACAGAAGCTGGGAAATCTTCATTCACGGAGATATTCAAGCCTCCACTAGACAAAGCTGAAAAATTTTTGTTAGTTCAAGGGACTTCAAGAGATTAATAACTGTTAAATAGGACTACTGCTACAAACAGATATTTCTTTCGAAAAAGCTGCCTGTAATGCACCCAGTGCCATCTACCAAGATAGATAAAAATGTTCCAATTCGGGTAAAAGCGGCACGGTATAATAAAAATACTAACTTGGCATTCATGGAATTGCAATATTTAGTGTTGGCAGAATTTATTTCTTTCCTTGATGTATGCCTACACTGGAAGCAGGAATTTAGCATTGATCTCATTTGAGTAGTTAGTGAACCAGTCCTGAACCTGCATAAATTAGAAAGTCGGAGTTATTAGTCATTTTATATAAATTACTTTGTGTTAATGACAAATATAATAATATTCCCATAGTACAGTAATCAATTTTCTAATACGTATGCAGAATTAACAATCTGACTTATAATCGTCTCATGAAGTAGGGCATGAAGAGTTCACATAGTTTGTAAATTAAAATCAATATTTTCAATCTCTCCTGAAGGTAATTTTCCTAATTTACTGGACTTTTCCCTAACATTTATTTTGTCTTTTAATTATAAAATGGCAGGTTATTGATTTTTTTTGTATAACCTCCTAAAGTCCCAAGTGCATTTTTATTGCCAACACAAGGGAGGTGTTTGCCCTTCTTAATGAGAATCTTTAATTACCATTAGAAGAGTATTAATTTAATTTTAAGAATTATGACTTGCACTCCACCATACCTATGCAGAAAGTTCTATCAAGATACTTCATGTATTTCAGATTTTTTTAATGTTTATGCATGCAGGCAGTTTTGGTTTTGTTTAAGTGTGTATCAAATGTGTATTTTCTGTATTGACTAAAAGATAATTTTTTCTCAGATATTTGAAGTTTCTTTTAAAGAATTCGGTTAAAAAAACCAAACCTCTGTGTAAATCTCTTAAAATCGTTAGAAAATGAAACAGCAAAAGAGCAACGCAGTTCTTGCATGCTGTAATAGAATACTGCAGCATATCTTTCCTTTTGGCCTCTCTCCTGCCACTTTACTTGGAGAAGAAGTGGTTGCACTTTTGAAGATTATAAAATTAGAAATGTGACTTTTAAGACAGTCAAAGTTCTAGTTATTTGGTTTAATTAATGTCTCCAACACTATCATGTTAAAATTGTACCAACTCTTTCATAGTCAGTGCAAGAAATTCCTTTAGCTCCTAATAAATGATGAAAAATTTGGCCACTTCTGAAATAAAGATGATACATTTGCAGAGAAACTGTTGATTTAAAGTACCTTTAATATTCATAAATAAGTAAAAAAACAGGTGGTTATACAAAGCTGTCAGGATGGCACTGATGAATGGCAAATTCACCCGTTTCTCAATTGCCGGTGAAGACACACGCCGCAAGGCTTAGCCGTATTGTACATCATATCTGCCAACTCATTTCTGTGATTAAATATTCCATCAGCGCAGGCTAGAAGGCGGTAAAGCTTAACAAGATTCATAAGATGCACCACTTGAATACACATAACTCACTTCCTTGGATAGAGAGCACCCCGCATGCTAAAGAAAATTAGAATTGAGTTAAATTACTCTGTAAGACAAGATCAATAGAAAAAGGAAAAGATCCCCTAATGCAATGCAAATCTAAGATATAGTTATGTCCTGACAACTTGGAAGCAGACAATTAAGGTCAAATAGGGAGGAACGCAATGTAAATCAACCCTAAAACCTTGAAGATAATGGTAAACAGTAAGACCAGTGACATGATTGTTATAGCTCGGCCTTTTATCCGAGTGTACACTTCTGTAACAGAAAACCTGTGTTGAGGAAGCGTGTGACAGCTAAACATGGAGGCTGTAAGATACATAGCAGATGCACGACAGACACTGTATATAAGTAAAGTATTACTTGGTGAATGGAAAACACTATATATTTACAAAACACTATAGAGTTCTCATCCTGAGTAGCCCTTCTAAGACTATTTTTCTGACTTTGAAATGCTCATGCTGTAGTAAATTAGCATGCACCAGAAATATGGCTATTTAGGTCACGTGGTAGCATTAATATGGATTTCCAGTGACAGGTTCACGAAGTGCGATTTGAAGACTGCTGTTGTAATTCCAAGGCCGAGCAAGTCTCCCAAACAGCTGCCGACTGTGGGCGTGCTGGTGAACTGGCCAACTGGCACACATACCGCTCTTCCCACGGGTCCGCTGGGAAGTCCTGAAACGACGTTTCATAGGAAACAAAAGAACAGTGATTTTTTTTTTTTCATTTATCATTTTCAGCATTTCACAGAATTCAACTTTGCCATATATCATAACTGATAGATAATCTTTTCAGAATTGACTTATGTCCCCATAGTCTCCTTGAGGTAAATACAAGGATGCTATTTAAGGTACTTTTCCTCCTTGTGAGAAAGAAATGCTTAATGAAATTATCATTTCCATTTCAGCTTATCTTTTCCAGTAAACTATTTATCAAGTTCTTAGCCAGGTCTTAGTGAGGAAATTTGTAAGCAGCACTGTGTGATTTGTCTCTCAGAGTTTTCATGTCAACTTTAACATTTTAAATTCATCCCATAGTGACCCATAATTTTGCTATGTTAAGCTGAAGTCTGTTATCTTCCCCCATACGCTCATCTGTGGCTGGCAAACTACAGATTTGCAGTTTAGTTTCTTTACTAGGAGTGCTCTGGTACTTTCTTATGAGGTGTTACAGTCCTCGTTTCTGTGGTTTGTTATAATATCATTTTTACCTGCTTATTTGTTTTCATGTAGTGTGTATTTTATCTGTAATACCTAGCCTGCCTTTCAGCTTTGAGCAGCCTGAAAGCAAAGTTCCATGTTGTTCCTTTCACTTACTGCAGGTCTTTCATTTTCTTTCTCTTTTGGTTTTTGGAATGACGAAGTTTTCAGCAATCTCTTGCATGCACTCTCTTTAATGGAATGTAGAGTGTTGTTGCACCCATAGTAGTATAAGAGATCAGTCCTTTAAAGAAGACAGCTTGAGACACAGTAAGGCCCTTTTAAAAGACTTTCTCCTTGGAAGTGGCAGAAAATATATTTTAGGGTGCACACGTGTTGGAGAGGTTTCTTTTTGACAGTTCCAGTGTGCAAGGTGGGGGAAAAGATGTTACAGAAATTACCTGGGAATCTGGTGAATCTGCTTTCAGAGAACAGTTAAATTCGCAGTGACCCATGTGAGAAAATATTCCTGTCTGGTCATAACCAGCAAACAAGATTTCAAAAATTTCAAAACTGAAGTTGGCAGTGGAGAGAGAAAGGACTGAAGACTAGTGAAGAGGCACCATTAGAACAAGTCATGGAGCACAGCTCAATGGCAAGTAATAGAGATCCCATTCTCCTTTTACTTGAGCGACTAATTACGTATGATTTTTCCTGAATAGTCATGAAGTGCTAGAATTTTTTCAGAAGCCAATTGCAAGAGTCATCCTATGGAGCTGAGTAGTCGTGTTCCCTGCATAAATAGTCTTAACGCAGCGAGGACTATTGTAGGCACCCTGTTTCTTGGGAAGTTAGTAGTTCTCATTCCAAAGTGGCTTGGAAAATTTTCCCTGTCAGTTGAAAGAAAGGGGAAGAGCTTGTGCTCCTGACTATTTTACACATCCTCAGAAGACAGAAAAGTTTTAGATGTCTGGGGCTTTTTAGCATGCTGTGGATTTGGAAGCTAGTAGTATCCTCCAAGAAGCAGATTTTCTAACAAACTTCCTTTCACAATTTTGTTCAAAGCTTCAAAATATAATGTTACCTATAATTAAGAAGTGAAGAAATACCATAGTACTATATATATAAACGTGCACTTTAATAAGAGGAATCCAGGGGAAGAGAGGATCCCTGTATGTTTGCTAAGACTAATTCTTTTTGTTCATGTCTGAAAGCATCTATTTCTGGAGTGTAAGAGCACCTGGGATTCATTTCATCTTTCTAGTGTTTCTCTTTGAATTTAAATGACTCTTGCATAAGCTCAGCAAATACCCTAGAAACACTTCTCGGTGAAGGTGTCTGGAGTTTGTGAAGCTGAATTATATGCTTGCACAGCAGTCCTAATCCTCGGGTCAAAGTTCAGTGTACTGTATCTGTAAAGTGTAACTTTGGTGAAAATTGGCTGCCTGTCACTATATGGATTAATTCATATGACAATTTGATTACTTACACTTAGATTTAGCCATTGACTAAGCAGATTTTCCTAAATAAATGTGTTCTCAACGGTGTTAGCTAAACAGTTTAATTTTCTAACTACAGAAAAATTAAATAATTATTGTTTAATATTCCATCTGTTAGATATATGGATGCTCCTTTTCAAAGCATAAAACAAAGCTGTAACTGTTGTTTCAAAAATCATAATGTTAAAGTACCATCATACAAATGATGACATCCTAGTTAGATTAACACCACTGATGACAGTTAATGCATTTCTGGAACTTCTGTGGAGCTGTTACAAGCCATTACAGTGGAAATACTGGTTTATGAAAGATTAATGAAGCCAGTAGAAAAATGGAATTCAGCATCTGTAGTAGCTATTTACTCAAATCTTCCAGAATTAATTATGCCTTATGCTACATTGTAATGAGTTTTCCATTAAAATGTATACCATCATGGAAACTAAACAAGGATTATTCTAAGAATAATGCCAATGACTATTATTTTTTGAAAGATTAATTTAGTTAATTGGTTACACATTTAAATCTGGAGCAAGGTTAATCGACCTATATTTATCATTGTATCGAAGTCTGCGTGTTGTAAAGAGAAAATCACAGAAACTGTCAGTATTACCCATTTAAAGATGTTTCTTCCATTCAGATGTATATTTAATAACATGGTATGCACTTAGGCTTCGATTCAGCTCCTATGTGATCTCCAAAAGAAATTCCATACACTTGATTATTATATTTCGTGGTAAATCTTAGACTGTAGATAGAGCTTTATACCAGAAGACAGAGAATGGTTAAGACGGGAGTTCCTGCTTCTTCAATGTAAAAGTTCAGGAATTTTGACCACAATCTGGTACAGAGGAATCATGTGATACTGGATTATCATGAATTTGTGCATAAGTTTGAGCTCTTTCAAAACAGAGGAGAAGAGGTATTTGGAGGGGGTGTGTTTGGATCTGTTTGCTTGTTGGTATGTTCTTGCTGAGACATAGGTCTTGAGCTTTCTACCAGTCAGCCTGAGTTAATACTACTGAGATACCCCACTTGAGCTAGTCTGAGGTGACTGCACAGCAAAACCACAATGACCCTATCTCACTACATGGAGTCAATGGATTTGGAGGTGTTAAGTGTAAGTTGGTGCTGCACCCCCACTATGGTGCAGTGTCAGCAGCCTTATACCCTTCTCCAGTGATAGGGCAGATCTCTGATGCTGCAGATTTTTCTAGAAATCATATCAGTAGTTACTTTATGTAGACAAAGAACACTTTCAGATGACAAAACAGTGCCAACAAGTTGATAGAGCTGGCATGGGTGCAAAGCACAAAGCTGAGGCAGGGAGGCAAAGAGTAGAATTGTTATATTAGCTGTTCTGGGATGGAAAAAATGTGTAGAAGTGAGGTAATACATAGAAGAACAGAAAAGTCTATTTAAATAGGTATTGTAAGGAAGTATGGTCAATGAACAGCAAAGTTCCGTAGACTCTGTTGCTTCTGTATACCTGGCATGTTTTTTACAAAGGACTAAGGTGCCTTTCTTCGTTCTGAGGTCCTAACTCAAAAACCTGCTTTTCCTTGGAACGTCCAGGTAATAAATTTCCTCAGTGGTAGTTCTGCCAGGTAGCACTTATGAAAATTTCTTGTTTTCTTTAGGTAAACTTGCTCCTCTTATAATGTCTGACCCAAAGATAAGGCAATGTGGTAGGCTTCGAATGATAAATTCCTGTGTGTGAGTAAGCCTGAATTCTGCTTTAACACATGTTCTGTGAGTCGGTGGATGAATACAGGAACAGGTATAATCATAATTAAATCTGTGATTATAATTGCAACTTAGTGGTTTAGTACCTTATTCTAGCACAGAACACCATGTGTTTTTAAAAGTACGTTATGGTTAGCTTCTGGGAAGGAAATCCACTGACCATCATTAAATACATAGAAGCTGTTTTGGGCTTCGGAAGTACTTGAGGTGAAAGTGGTTGGAAGCTAGGATAACACCTGTGAGAAGAGTATTATGCTTGCTGTCGTCTTGTACTTTACCTTGGAGGCACACTTTTGATGAATTTGAAAATTTGATTGTTTTAATTATATCCCACATGTCAAAATGCCACCCAAATGACAGCAAGATAGTTGAGACTATAGGGACGATATGAAGGTCATGTTCTTGCATTGCAGTCAATAGCCACCAAGCATTCGGATTACATCCTGACATTTAGTTTTGTAGTCAAATGATCTGTTCAGCTGAGTTTCCAACAACTCGCGTAGTCCTGCTCATCTTGGATACATATCTTTGTTTAGTTTAAGGCTGCTTTTGTTTGAAGGAGCCCTCTTCTGTAGTCCACTTTTCCCCAGTGGGCTGGTATAATACATTTGAGCAGCCCCTCCACATATCTAGCGTAATCATTATGAAATGTAGTGGTGATCATACTCTAACCTGGATATTTCACACCCATGAAATAAGATTTTTGACTCTGGACCAGACACTTCTTAACAAAATCATTGAAATGTGGGTTGGGACCGACTTCTGGACGTCATGCAGTCCAACTTTCTTTTTTTAAGCAGGACTAACAGTAGCGCTAGGTCAGGTAAGCCATGAATTTGTATACGTCTACAAAGACAGAGATTTATGATGATCTGTGACTGACCTTTTCCAGTGCTGCGCTGCCCTCCTAGTGAAAAATGTTTTCCTAATTTCCAACCTAAATTTCCCAAGCTATAGTAGGTGACCATTGACCTTTTGTATTATCATCTGCTACCATTCCAATGAGATTTTGACTCCATCATCTTTGTAAATTCCTCTCAAGCAGAGAAAGCCATTGGATTGCCTTTTAACTTCCTCTTTGCCAGACTAATGAAGTTCAGTTCTCTCAACCCCTCTTCACAGGACGTGAGCTCTATATGATGCCTAGATGGGCTCCTGCCCATCTTGGTTTCACTCCAACATATCCTGTCCAGTTTCTCCACATTTCAGTTGAACTGGAGTGGCAGTAGGTTTAAAAAACCTGGATGCAGTGTTCCAGCTGCAGCCTTCCTGGCACCAAATGTGTGTGTGTTGGAGGAAGAACAACAGCTCTTGATCTGCTGGCCATGTTTCCACGTTTCTCCTAATTTCGCCTAGTATGCAGTTTGCCTTGTTTGTTTAAATGTTACTTTAATGAAACGAGCAAGCGTTTTGATCAGGCAGTACTGTCCTTTGTTATTACATTGCTTCTAACTTCTTGTATGTTTGTTCAAATTTTTTTATTGTTGATATAATTGATCAGTTTTTAAAAGGCTGAAAAGAAAGCTGAGTACTGTGCTTTACTCACAAAGAGAATCTTTTGAGGAAAAATAACGCTTGGACTGCTCTTACTTAAACATCATTCTGGTGGTTAGTGAAAATGTGTTCTGTGGCTTCCTGAGCAGTGATGGACCAATAACAAATTAAATAAACATGGTGGCAGCCTAAAACTGTCTAATTATAAGCATCATACTGAGATATTTTTTTCCACAACTGTCTCCCTTGCCTCCTCTTCTTAATACATTAGTTTGCAGCATTAGCATGGTTTTGAAGTGAACCCGAAAATTATCCCCACTTGCCACATGCTGGCCTGGGGTTTGCAGAGCATTTTTAGTACAGGTGAAGTAGATTCTGTCCGCAAGAAACTGCACTGGGAGTTGTACTGGAGGCTCCGTGTGCACGCTGACTGTCATGTGTCATGCAGATCGGCTTTTGGAGAGCTTTGGACCGTGGATGGTGGGGTGGTCAACTTCCGCAGACAAGACTAAACCTGGTCCAGAGTAAACTCTCCAGGCTGTGTATGATGTAGATTTAGAGGCGGGCATGAAACCAGCTGTTCCGTAGCTACTGCTGCCGTCTCACCAGTTACCTGACAATAGAGGTCAGCCTGGATGCGCTGTCTGGGCTTGAGGTCTCGGCTACAATATGCATGGTGGTTGTCTGATTGAGTAAAACTGAGGCTGCAATTCAAATAACAGCTATGGATATACTTAAAAAGCAATGGCTTTCCTCCTCTCAGAGGAAAATTTAAGACAAACTACAAGGTCATCACTAAAACACTTGTTTGTTCAGGACTGGGTGTGATATTTGCAATGCTAGATATGCAGTTATGCAGAGGAATAAATTCCTCTGATTAGAAGAGTAATAAAGTTAGGAAGATCCATGCGTTAGGATGGACAGTCAGGCAAACAAACTATTCTGAAATGTAAAGTAATAAAGTAATATATGAAATGTAAATTTAATACAGTTAAGTGGAATGGAAAACAACTCTGCTGTGTGTTAAATCCTGATTACATCTGTAAATTAATGCTAAAGCAGTTTAAGATTATGTTGAATTGCATTCCAAACATATAGCTAATGTTTTCTGTTTCATCTTCTGGATTTTTTTTCTCATTTTGGGCATTGGATGACAGAATCCCCAGTACATTTGCATTGTAATTGCATTTCATAATACTTATTGAGAGTAAATTTCAAAATACGGAGTTTTCATTAGTTTACTCCTGTGTGGGGGCTGCTGAGATGGAGCTGTGCTTTGCAATGGTATACAGTCTCTGTCAGTTTGGCGCTGTCGTATTTCTTTGTGAAAATTGTTTGGGGGGAAATCTCCAAGCATGGAACTGCTTCTAGGAAGGGTGAGTGTATTGGAAAGTTTGGAAACGTTGCCTTACCATTGTGGCAATTTTTTTTTCATGCTCCTGAAATTCTGGAATCTGAATGGGCTAGGGAGGAAATAGACTAACTGAAGCCAGGATTATGTGTGATGATTCAATTTTTGCTCTTTTATATTCTCAGCTTGTCATTCAGAATAGAATTTTATTTATAAGTTAAAACCAACATCCATTGGGGTAAGCAAATAGAACTGAGGGATTAGTAATTTGCATCTCTGCATCTAATTGCATTAGATTTGCATCTCTGTCCTACTGATTTACTGAAATAGGTAATTTACACAGAAAATAGTGTCTTGACACAACATGCGAGGCTAAAGTATAAACACATCTACTTGTAATCCCTCCAGGGCCGTGGTGAAACTGGTGTTCGTGTTTGAGCAGAAAGGCTGCAGGTTTATTTATGCTATGATTCTATTCATATTGCAGACTTTATTCATCAGGCAGATGTATGAATGTGACCCATTTTAGTTATCAGCAGAATATAAATATATTTTTAATATTCTCAAGTATCTTATTTCAAGAATAGTAGAACACCAGCTCAGAGTTTATATGTAAATTTCAGAATTTTTCTCCTGTTTTTTTCTCAGAGTTACAAATGAAGCAAGAGTAACCATAGTGCACGTACCTTTTAGTGTGCTTGGAGGGCCTAGAAAGGTTAGGAATGAAGCTTGAACTTTCAAAGGTTCTGAACAACTTCTGTGGGACACATCTCCCAGTGTAAGATAATGGCAGTGAATATCACTGTGTATCAATTTATATGCACCTGAATTTCACAGAATGGTAGGGGTTGGAAGGGACCTCTGTGGGTCACCCAGTCCAACCCCCCTGCCGAAGCAGGGTTGCCTACAGCAGGCTGCACAGGACCTTGTCCAGGCCGGTCTTGAATATCTCCAGAGAAGGAGACTCCACAACATCTCTGGGCGGCCTGTTCCAGGGCTCCATCACCCTCAGAGGGAAGCAGTTCTTCCTCATGTTCAGACAGAACTTCCCTCTGCTTCAGTTTGCGCCCATTGCCCCTTGTCCTGTTGCTGGGCACCACTGAAAAGAGTCTGGCCCCATCCTTCTGACACCCACCCTTCAGATATTTATAAACATTTATTAGGTCCCCTCGCAGCTGAACAAGCCCAGCTCCCTCAGCCTTTCCTCATAGGAGAGATGCTCCAGTCCCCTCACCATCCTTGTAGCCCTGCTCTGGACTCTCTCCAGTAGCTCCTCGTCTTTCTTGAAGTGGGGAGCGCAGAACTGGACACAGTACTGCAGATGGGGCCTCACTAGGGCAGAGTACAGGGGGAGGAGAACCTCCCTCGTCCTGCTGACCACACTCCTCCTAATGCATCCCAGGATCCCATTAGCTTTCTTGGCAACCAGGACACACTGCTGGCTCATGGTCAACCTGTCGTCCACCAGGACACCCAGGTCCCTCTCTGCACAGCTGCTCTCCACCAGGTCCACCCCAGCCTGTACTGGTGCATGGGGTTGTTCCTCCCCAGGTGCAGGACCCTGCATTTGCCTTTGTTGAAACTCATCAGGTTCCTGTCTGCCCAACTCTCCAGCCTGTCCAGGTCACGGTGAATGGCAGCACAGCCTTCCGGTGTATCTACCACACCTCCCAGTTTTGTGTCATCAGCAAACTTGCTGAGGGTACACTCTAACTCTTCATCCAGGTCGCTGATGAAGTTAAACAAGGCTGGGCCCAGTGCTGACCCCTGGGGGACACCACTAGTTGCAGGCCTCCAGCTAGACCACTGATTACAACCCTCTGAGTTCTGTCATTGTCCTGGGTTTGGCCAGGGCAGGGTTAATTTTCACCAGACTCCAGGAAGGGGGGGGCTGACCCCACCTGGCCAAACAGAGCCGGGTATTCCATACCATGTGCCGTCATGCGGGGTTCTGGGGGGGGGAGCTGGGGGGCGGGAACTCTCTCGTGGCTCAGGAGGGCTCAGCGGCGATGCGGTCCAAGAGAGCGGGTCTGTTCTGTGGTCTCTGTTCTGAGGGTTTTTTCTGTGTAACCCCTTTTCTTCTGTATCGTTGTTGTTCCTGTTGCCTCTGTTTGCTGTTCTGTTAAACTGCCCTTATGCTGACCCACCAGTTTTTGCCTCTTTCTTTCCATTATCCTCCGCACCCCGGCGGGGGGAGGGGTGGCCACGTGGTGCTTTTGTTGCCGGCTGCAGCTGAAACCAGAACAGCCATTCAGCCAGTTCTCAATCCACCTCACTGACCACTCATCCAGCCCACACTTCCTGAGCTTCCCTAGGAGGATGTTATGGGAGACAGTGTCGAAAGCCTTGCTGAAGTCGAGGTAGACAACATCCATGGCTCTCCCCTCATCTATCCAGCCAGTCATGCCATCGTAGAAAGCTATCAGATTGGTCAGGCATGATTTCCCCTTGGTGAATCCATGCTGACTACTCCTGATAACCTTCTTTTCCTCCACTTGCTTGATGATGAACTCCAGGATGAGCTGCTCCATCACCTTTCCCGGGATGGAGGTGAGGCTGACCGGCCTGTAGTTCCCTGGGTCCTCCTTCTTGCCCTTTTTGAAGATTGGAGTGACACTGGCCTTTCTCCAGTCCTCAGGCACCTCTCCTGTCCTCCAGGACCTCTCAAAGATGATGGCTCATGCCATGACATCTGCCAGCTCCCTCAGCACCCGTGGGTGCATTCCATCGGGGCCCATGGATTTGTGGGCGTCCAGATCACTTAAGCAATCCCTCATGCAGTCCTCCTCGACCAAGGGAAAGTCATCCTCTCTGTGGTCGTCTTCTCTTACTTCCGGGGCCTGGGATTCCTGAGGGCCTGCCTTTGCACTGAAGACTGAAGCAAAAAAGGCATTCAGTAGCTCTGCCTTCTCTGCATCCTCCGTCACCAGGACACCCGCCTCATTCAGCAGTGGCCCCACATTGTCCCTAGCCTTCCTTTTGCTGCTGATGTACTTAAGAAGCCCTTCTTGTTGTTTTTGACATCCCTTGCCAGATTCAATTCCAGGTGGGCCTTGGCCTTCCTCGTTGCATCCCTGCATGCTCTGACCACATTCCTGTACTCTTCCCAAGTGGCCTGTCCCTCTTTCCACATTCCATGGACCTTTCTCTTCCACCTGATCTCCGCTAGAAGCTCCTTGTTCAACCATGCTGGTCTCTTGCCTCCTTTGCTAGATTTCTTTCTCAGGGGGATGCACCGCTCCTGAGCATGGAGGAAGTGATGTTTAAAGAGCGACCAGCACTCTTGGATCCCCCTGCCTTCAAGAGCCCTGGCCCACGGGATTTATATATCATGTAGCAGACATATTTTGTAGGAAAGTTACAGTTATGGGCAATACTGACTGTACCACTCCAATTTTTTTACATGATTACATAAAACATTTCCAGAGTCAGATTGTTTTGGTGACAGTATGAGAATAAGGATTTGTACTTGGATGCCAAGGATAAAAATTGACTAAAAAGTACAGGTAAACTCTCTAGGCTTGTTAGGTATTTTGGTACAAGCAGCAGCTGAGTTTGTGTGACATAGGAGTTTTGTTTTGGTTACAAGACAAGGAAAGTCTGGGGCTGATTAATAATTTAAAAATTATATTTGGAATGGAAACATTGCATTTACCTTGTGAATGGAAGCATTCCATAAGTTGTTCCTGTGAAATACAGCCCATCTACGGTCAGGTCGGCATGCTGATGAGAACAGAAACAAGTCAGTCACACAGTTTGTGTTTCTGAGCTGGTGTTCCTTGGCCACTTACCAGCAGTACCATGGCCCAGCCTAACTTTGCCACTGAAAGCCAGCGATGATGCTATGCTGCTTTGTCGAGCTGTTCCTCCCACAGCAATCTTTGAGAATTTTAGTAGACCAGTAGTGGATGTACCTTTCAGCTTTTCCACTGATGAAGGGAGTGAAGCTTTAAAGCAAGTCACTGTGTTGTGAGGCCGGAGAAGGATGTTGGTGTAGGAGCGGAGCTTAAAAGAATTTGCCGCTTCCCAGCTCCAGTGCTATCTGCAAGGTCTTTCCCAGTCTAAGCCACCACAGTATGTACTGGTAAGTGGTTTCATCAGTTGTGTGAGGTATGACGGGTCCTGGAGCAGCAGAGATCCTTGTTACCCTGTGATGAGTTATACTGTGGAAGGGCGGGCCAGGGAGAAGGGGAAGTAGGGGAATTTCACACAAAATTCTTACCAGAGCTGCAGACATTGTTGCTCATCTGTTTTTTACTTACATGATACAAACACCTAACAACCCCGGTGTGTGACTTACTGTTCTGGACACTGAGCGTATATAACAGGGAAGAGAGGTCTGTTTCCCAAAAGCCTGGAAATGACATGACCAGCAAAAAATAATTGGAAGGACGGCTTACAAATTATGTTTGTTGCAACATGCATTGCTGTTCCTTGAGTCATTCCCTAAGTTTACTGAGTGTTTTGGTGACACTCTAAGAGAGGTGATATTAAAGAAACGTGTGCTGTATACACAGGTTATTCAATTATTGAATGTATTTCAGGTTTGCTGTCAGAAGGTAATATAGATACTGATTGGGACTTACAGAACTCACATTTGGACATCAGCTACTTGAGATTCTCCTCCCTACCATGCTATTCTCTTGTTTAAGTGAAACTCCATATATAATTTTGAGGGAATTAAATATAGGTTTTGTTTCTATTTTTGACGTATTGGAAGAAAGGAGGTTTGACACAGTGCAACGTGTCAACTCAACCATCCATGAATGGTTGTGTTAAAATCTGAAGGAGTGTTATTCCGTTTATAGAAAGATCTCAAATAACTGAAGGTGCTCAGGAAGCACTTTTTTGAAATAAACCGCGTATTTAAAAGCATACTAAAGCAGTGTGGTTTGACTACAGATAATGAAGGGCTAAGAGAACACTTAAGTACTATTATGTATTCAAGATACTCGCTTTAAATTCCCTAGTCAGAAGGGACAATAGAAGCTAATATATGCTGTCATTGTACAGCAGTGGCCTTTTAGTTAGGTGTTTCCGATCCATTTCTCTGACTCAGTTTGAAGTAACCCATCATAGAATAATGTTTCTGACCAGAACAAAGATAATGCTGTTTCTGTTTGGAAAGGCCAATATTAAATCATACTTTTAGAACAGCACATCAAGAGCGGACATGAATTGTTCATGAGGATCTTTGATACACTAGAAAAACTCCTGATATGTTCAGGAGAGATGCAGCCTTATTGTTTTCTTCGTGCATTGTATACAGAGGAGGAATGAAGTGTATAGGAAGAATAGTATCTGCAAAAGGTACAAAGAAAAACAGTGATCAGAATGACTGAGAAGATTGGGCTATGTAACATCCAGCTGTACTGGGAGAAAGGGAAAATGAAATAAAAATCACTGAATATAAAAAAAAATAATGCAGGTTTTAGGTTAAAAAGGTACAATAACATTTTATAACAATATAGACAAAATGGAGCACAACTGTTTTTAGCTTTTGTTCACTTTTTCCTGTGGGTTTGTTTGGGGTTTTTTTTGGTAAATAGTAGTATAGAATGTGTGAACTAGTACTTAGTTGCCAAAAGCAGTAACAGGCTTTATTGGTAATAGAGTAGAAGAAATATGTGTAAAGAAGAGCTGCTTTACCTGAGAAACTAAGTGCACAATGGATTAGTGATGTAATCTTTACTAAACATCCTTGTATGTAGCAACTGCCTTAGTTCCTATATTATCAACTCTCATTTTAGCTGTCTGTGCACTAATACCCCATGTAGACAAGCCCTGGGTATTGCCTTGGTTCATTTCTGCCACTGAAAATGCTTATGGGATTGCCCTCTGGTTGTGATGGAGGTTGTAGTACCCTGTATAAAACTCCGTAGCACTGTTGTCTTTGGAGCTGTCTGAGGAGCTTTATAGGAACCTGTGGTCTTTAGGATTCCCAGAGTGAAAGCTGGAAACCATTTTTTCACCTTTGTCTCAGTAACTTGTTGGGGTTTTGCACTGGGATGTAACAGAGTACTGTAGTGCAACTTCTGTCGTCTCCCATTTTGTAAATCCCCCCAAATCCTGGGGGAATAAATAACAGCATGGTGAATTGGAAGCTTTTTGTTTGTGAGCAAAGGTACTAAAGCCATTTATACCGGGAGGGGATGCTTTGTAAACTCAGGTTCTCTGTAGTGGTGTGTCAACTTCATACAGTGCTGGCAGCAAAGGTTTCTGAAAGTTTCATCTATTTCTTGTGAGAGGATCATGGCTATTGCCATGATCAACACCTTGCCACACTGTTAATTTTATATCAGCAGCGTAATTTTAATTAACGGTATGAATTTTTCTCTGCTGAAATTTTTTCAATTTCTACTTCCACAAAGCATGTTGTAAGAGCTTCCAGCTAGCTGTGCAAATTGTTTTAAACCTATTCCAGGTCTTTGCTTTAAAGCTGTCTGTAGTGCTGGCTATACAGTGCTTCCAGTTAGACCTAAAAGCTGTTTTTTAACAGAAGTGATTTCAAGTCCTTTATAATTTGCTGGAAAGTCCTCCGGTTCTTGATCCTGGGCACTTGTTCTTGTCTCTCTGAGTATTTGAAAAGTACAATTAACTTTGTCATGTGTCATGTACGAGCCAGTGAGTAGTCTGTGCATCATCACTAGTACATTGGTATTTCCACTTATGCTCTGTAGATTAATGTGTATAAATCATATAAATAAGAATTATACACCAAAAATTATTCTTGAAAGTATGAAAAAATGAGATAAATACTTATAGTCAAATATCTTGGAACCACGAAGAACTTAATTTTGGTATTCTAAAATTATTAATGACTTCACATCATTTTCCTCACAGCCATGAGTATTTTTAGAGTAATTATTTTCTCAAAATAACTCTAGTGCTTCAACAAAGGACCTAGTCAAACAGTGCGTTCTTCACCATGGGCGGTAGGAGAAAACGTTGGAGGAAGAGAAGTATAAGTAGGAATGTTTTATGATCTTGAAAAGTATGTTTTTTGTCCGTGCTGCCAGCCTGTATGTCAAGGATGAGCGGTGAATCAGTCTGGGGGCATCTCTGTGGTCCTACAGCGGCACTCAGCTGACAGCGCCCAACCCTGCAGCAGCACAAGCCACGGGCTTGCTGGGCTACCATGGACTGCTCTCCTCCCGCTACATCCAGCAGCGCAGCTGCCTCAGTTTCCCTGCTGCCCCTGCTCTGTCTTCAGAGACACATGCGACTATTTTCCTGATCCTTTTGACAGAGCGAGTCGGGAGGGGCTTTCTGCTGATGGTCTCCAAAGTCCTGGATCCCGGGTCGTGTGGCTGCTGTGACTGAACAAGTAGATGCTCTTATCAGAGAAAAGCAAGGAGGCATGCAGAGTGTGCTTAACAAGAAGTTCTCAGCCTGGCCTATGCTGGTACAGAAGGCATTGTAGAATTAAAGAGGAACTCTTGCACAAGTGTGATTTTTTGAAGTTCATAAGCACCATGATATTATAAAATTACAGTTTTAACAGAAATATTAAGAACTTTCTATTAAAATAATCTTTTTTTAAATAAAAAGCGCACCACCTTTTATCCTGTTGTGTTAGAATTCAGTTTCCTAGAGGAAAAATAATTTCTTTTTCCATTAGGGAATTTATAGATTGTTTCAATGTTTTGAAGTTTATCCGAAAGATCTTATTGTAAATAATTCAGTCTTTCCCCAGTTGTATTAATTACAATTTAAATATTTTTAATACCGAAATGCAGAAGATGCAGAAGAAATAATCTTTTCTCACAAAAGTAGATTAAAAAGTTCCATATTTTTCTGACAAAATCTAGTAATAATGTTTTAGGTGTTAATTTTATGTACAAATTCAAAGGCAGATTGTCAAAATATAATTAGAAAGCTCTATGCAACAAATTAAATACACTCTAATAGCATGGATAAAAAAGCATCTGTTTTGAAGTACTTTCATTAGAAATTAGAAGACTAGAGTAGGGAAAATTAGATTTGTAAGAGATTAAATCAGAAAAAATTATAGAAATGTTAGCTGCAAGGCATAGGAAAATACCTACGGACCATGGAACAAGCAAAATACTATCTAGAATTTATGTTGAATAACATAAATAAGTCATAATCTTCAATTTCTAAAAATCTTTATATATTTACTTAATTGAAGTCATTATAGTTATATTCTTACAACCTAATGAAAATTGCTGATTTTAATAATTCCTTCCCTTCCCGCATTTCACTCAGCTGGATGAATGCCTCTGTGTCTTCAGCCCACTTGTGTTTTCCGGCTTCTGTAGTAGTTTTGAAGCATCTGTGGAGTTAAATCCACCCATATTTCAATCTACACATTCCCAGTGCCAAATGAGTGTGTTCACGGGTCCCGTTTATCTGCTAGCCTGGAAAAGATGCTTGCCGTTAGGATCTCAAAAGGTGTCTGTTCAACAGCTTCCAGTTGGGTTTTTTTTCGGAAGGCTGGCAGAGATGTGTATCAATATAGTCAACTATATGCTGTCTGAAAGTAAGGAGAGAAATTGGTTTAGCTTGTTTCTTCTTTCAGACTAGTTGTAGATGGCTACATAAAAGCAAGCATCTCCAGATTCTGTTAGTTAAGCATATACTGTTGTTTGGGAAATTAGGAGCATAATAGTTCATGAGATTTCCAGTGCTCACAATCTTAGTTAAATTGCATTAATTACTAGAATTCTTTTCCTTCAGTATTTCCTGTATTTCTGCTTCAACTAACAGCTGCAAGCAGTAGTCAAAGACCTGGTTAATGACAGGCTGGGTTTTTTTAAACCTGTTTTGAAAGAACTCTGGACTGGTAACTGAATGTAAGTTGAGAATTGCTCTGGTAATACTATGTGGAAAACATCCCTACCATTTGTAATTAATCTTACCCTTCCAAACATATTTTACTCAACTCTCTTGAGTTACATTGATTGTCAATCAATGCCCAACTTCTAAAGTTCCACAAATCTTCATGGAATTTAATATTTTTGAAATTTTGTGATTCACAGTTCCTGACAGCTTGAAGTGTGTCAGCGTATGTATATATGTATATAATTTTGTGTGTGTGTGTACGTGCAGATATACACACATGTATCTGCAGAACCAGCTGCGTCATGTCCTGCTCTTCCTGGCGGACTGCGTTCCAGAAGGGCAGAGTTTTTCTGCTAGAGTGAAAGTATAGTCGTTTCTGCCTCTAATCAATGTTCAATCTGTATTCAGCTAAGACTGCTAAAATAATGCTTTAAGAAAGATGTTGAAACAGTAAGGGATTTTATTGAAGTTTATTAAAAGAAAGCCAAAACAAAACAGGAAATAAGCCCAAACTTGTGTCATTTGTTCAAAAAGAATATACATTGCAAAAGCATTGTTTTAATTTGGTTTGGTTATTACTTTGACTTTTTTTTCTTAAAAAAAACATGGTTTTGTTTCTTTTATTTGGTTTTGTTGCTAATCCTGAATTCCGCTTATCTGCTGGAAAGTAGCTTATGTGTATGTATTTTTCATTTGAGCAAAAAATACTGAAATCTTCACGTGTATTAGTAATATTTTGATTTGACTTGCACCAGTGTTAATTTAAGCGATACAACAGAGCTCATACTTGGGCTGACGTCTGTAGGTGGGAGCTGTGCGGTCTGGTCTATCTGCTGGGTTTGCCTGAGAAGTCTCCCACGTCGGCCGTGGTCAGGGAGCTGAAGGGTGATGCTGAGCTGCTGGCCGGGGTGTGGGCGGGCTGGGGGCTCCCGCTCGCAGCAGAGCTACCTGGGCGGCATTGGTTTCGGGGAGACGGGGGAGCTGGTGTGCGCTGCGGCTGCTCCACGCGTGCGCCCGCTTCCCCGGGTGATACAATGGGTGCTGGTGTTCGGGGGGATGTCTGTGGTTTGCTTTTGCAAATGTGAAATTGCACGTGGTTATTGGGGCTCTTTCTGCTTTGAAGTCAAAGGGCAACAAGTGCCCCTGCTTCACTGCGCTGCTCCGGTGTTGACTTTATTTCTGTTTTGAGATGCAAATTGAGGTTTAGTTTGAGTGTTCCAAAAGCAGATACCACTCTCTCTCTCTTTCTTGTAGGCAGGGTGCTGCTGTGCCAGGCAAACCAGGAGGGATCTCCCGTGTACAGTGCCCCCAGTTCACTAGTATACACATCCACAAGTAAGCTAGTGTTACAGCTCTTCTTTTGCTTTGTTTTGTGTCAAAAGCACAATAATGTGAATTAAGCCCCCTAAAACTGTAAACTTTCCCAATAGCTCTGGTAAATGTGGTATTGATAAAAGTGTGCGAGTAATGTCGAGAGGTAACTCAGTGTTTTTTGTTGCATCTTTTTCCTCAAAGTATATTTTATTTAAAAGAATAATAGACGGCCTATATTGCACTGTTCTACAGAAACTGTCAAAAGTTCTACAGTAACACTGAAGTTTTTTGGAATCCAGTACTGTTGTACACTCTGCATTTTGTGTAGAAGATAAAGTTGTGTTTCATTTTCATAAATGAAAAGTTTCCTATCGTGCCACCATTCGATTGTGTCAGGAGGCAAATAGATATGAAATCTTTTTTTACAAAAGGAAAAAGACTGTGTGCAAATGGGTATTTGGAATGATAAGAGGCTAGCCTAATAAAAATATCGAACGCAAGCTGAAATGACAGAGGCCGCCATCAGCCGTTTTTCTGCATGAAATTCTGGAGTGGCAATGTCTCCTGTAAAACCCCGCAGCAGAAGTGGAGCTGATTCTTCTGGGAGCTTTTGGTGGTACCACTGATGCTCTTTCTGAAATCTGGTCAGCTGAAGAAGCCTCTAGCTGAATGAAATAATAATCGCTGCTTGCTGAATTAGGCTGAGCAGCAGCGTTTGCTGGGGGTTCTTAGCAGTCCTCTGGAAAGAAAATATTTCATTTTGTCTGACTTAAGAACATTATCGGATATGCTCTTTATGAAGGTTGTATTCAATCTAGAATGCAATTCTGCTCTTTTAAAGCTTATCTAGACTACTAGAATAATTAATTTCTTTTATTAATTAAAACCAGGAATGAGGACAAAAGAGTGCCGTAGTGATCATCTCTACAGTTACATTACTCTCTTATGTCCAAGGCTGTGAATGTCATCCCTAGAGCTGCTGCTTTTGCACTGTAAATATGGGATCCACTTTCAGATCAGGAGTCTACAAATACAGAGTGAACTAACAAAATATATGAAGTGTTTTAAATTGGAACGAAAGTTATCAATTAAACCTGCATTTGCTTCCAGAGGCTCCAAGAATATTTTGCACTATGTCACCTTTCCCAGACAGTGAGGTGTTTTTAATCCTTGTAGCAATATAGAGATTAAATACTGTCTGGATTGATGTTCCCTATAGTACATTTTTAGTGTACTGTTCCTTTTTGACTGAAATACCAGTCTTTGACTAAAAGTTTTTTCCTAGAAAATTATCCAATCATTTCATTCATCTCACTGTTATGGAGCTTCTTTTGGAGGAGGGAGGACAGTGTTTGTTTTGTATTTTCTGGAAATAACTCTAAAAAAGCCTTTCTTACATTTACCCTGTTTTTCCTGTTATCTCACCGAGTTCTAGCCTAGGAAATTCATTTCTGGGGTTGCTGTTTACATCCTACAGTATTTCCACTATTATAAAATCCCTAGATAGTCATGTATAGCTAGCTAAGCTCTATACTTCACTGTTTCCATTATGTCTCATGAGTCAATCCCTTTGAAAAATCTTATTTTGCAGTGGTGCTCCTTGAATAATGATATCCTAACAAACACCGGTTTGTTTTCAGTTATGCCAAATACATGAGTAAACAGACTTTGCCTATCTGCCACCCACTGGGCAATGTGTAATACACGGTTTCATAACAGAGGTTGCTAGTAGCCCTTGCATTAGAAATTATTACACTTCTGCTGAATCTGTGTGCAAGTCATGATTTTTCTTGTATTATGTATAGTATTTCATATTGCCAAAGTGTAGTTTCCCTCGCAGGGTCACAACTCCTAATAATACAAAATTACTAGAATTGCTAATGATTGTAATTAGTTTTTTTATTTCTCCTTATTACAGAGCTTTCAATAAAGATGTAAAATAGTTCCATTTCTATAAGAAATTCTACTGAGAAGTGAATAGAAATGAAGCTTGAGTTTCGTCTCATTTTCTTTCTTTTATTATATTGAAGATCTTCTATACTCCATTTTTATGCACATTTGTAATATTGGAATGATAACCAATGAGTCAACATTAACATCTAGGAAACTAATACTTTTACTGTTATCATTCCCTGTACACAACGATATTGCAGCCTTCTTCTTTGAATAGTTTGTTAACCATGTATTTTGTTACTGCCAGTGTTGTAACCGTGCAAGATTTCCGAACAGCTGACAGTGTAAGAATGAAGAGGTTTTAAATATGTAATTCTTTTAACAGAAGGGAAAGAGTCAGCTGAGATTTTTAAGGCCACCTGAGAAGTTTAGAGTTCATTAAATGGTAATGGTGTTTAGGAATTGTCAGATACTTGGAAGAGGATAGTCCCCATTTTTAGAAATGTTGGTAGTCTTTGTTCATATTTTGCTCCCGAGTTATAGGCTATAAGGAATGAAGGCCTGAAAGGTTGTTGCAAAATATATTTTTCTTAATTTGCCTAGCTTTATTTCTTACTTAACTTTTTGACTTTTAATTGTATTGGTCACTGGTAGTCTCAGATGATTCTGAAGACTTTTGCCCCATTTTTCTGGCTAGTCAGAAAGAAGAGTGCATTTCTTGGAGCTGCTCTTTCCCTTCTGATGTTTTATTTCCCCAGGATATATTTTATGTATCACGTTGTACATTTCCCAGTACAGTGATTAGTTACACCTGTGAATATGTCAGGAGATGGAAACATGGCTCTGCTTCTTTCCAGCACTTCTGGTCCTTCGCATAATACAGAAAGAAATGAGCTGTTTGTTCTGCGAGCAGTGGAACAAATCAATAGCAATAGCCTCTCATGCCTCATCTGTTCGCTTATGCTGAAGCAGAAGATGGGACCTGGATCAGTTTTTCATTTGCACATCTATTCTGGGAATAGATGATTTGTTACGTAGAAAGCATAGTTTCAGCATGCAAATGTGTTCACAACCTGTGGTGGGACAGATTTTGCCTTACTGTGACACCACCAGAGTAAGGAAGCTCATGGTCTCGCCTTGGCTGCTGCAGACTCCCGTAGCATTAGCGTCTGGAGGACAGAACTAAGACAGCTGATTTCAGTTAAATCCTTCATCCTCACCCTAATGCAGAACGTAGACAAGTACTGGAAGGAGATACATCCAGAAAGTAAAGATTGGAGTACACCAAGTCCCAGCGAGTAAGCAAGCAGTCACTGGAAGCTTCCTGGAGGCCCACGATATCTCACTGAAATTTACCGAGTCAAACAGTTTGGCTGCACCCACTTCTTTAGACTAGTTGCGTCCACAGGAAATTTTAAAATCCTGAAGAAATCTTTATCTACTGTTAAATAAGAAATGTATCAAAAAGAATTTTGGAACTTGTAAAAATTGAAAACACATGAACATGAAGACCCTGCTGGACAAAAGGAAGATTGGAAAGAAGAACGTTCTGTCACTGAACAGCTGTATCGCTGTTCTACGAAGGACAGTAGTATAGCTGGGTATGTATGGTTAAAAAAGGCACAAGATATTCAGATACTAATCTGAATTGATGCAAGGACTTCTAAAAACTGTTTAGTGCCTATTTTCTGCATTTTTCTATAATGTAAATGTTATGTAAAGTGCCTGACAGTGTGAATGAAGTAGAAGTTAATGAGAGCCAAAAGATGGGAAGGAAGGAAGACATGAAGTCATAGGATCACAGAATCATTCAGGTCGGAAGGACCAGATTGCATAGCGCACCTTTAAGGATGGAGACTGCACAGCCTTGCTGGGCCATCTGTTCCAATGCCTGAATGTCCTAGCGGTGGAAATGTCTCTCCTTTCAAGTCATGCTTGTTGTCTCTTGTCTTCCCAGTGCGTGCCTCTGTGAAGAGCCTGGCTCTGTTTTCTTGGTAGCCTCCTCTGCCCTTTCATGGCAGGGGATGGAAAAGGAGATGCACCTGCCGCAGAGAACTTCTTTGTACTCTGGAATAGCTACTCAACATTCTGGGGCTCACTAAGCGCTAGCTGGTGTAGCGAGGAAGCCAGCCTAAAGCTGTGCAGCACATTTTTCAAAAATTTACCGTTATGCGTACACAGGTCCATGGAAAGCAACAGGAGATGACAAATTTTAATAAAAGTTCAAAGTCAGCGAAATATTTTTCACTCTCTAAAAGAGAACTTTGATTTTTGAACTTTAGGCTTTATTTTAGCTCCAAGTAAAAATAAGGATACTGGAGTTATCAGGTATGTAACTACTAGAAGATTTTTCCGAGCGTATATTAAAGGGACAGTTCACTGGAGTGAATAGCTAACGTATATGGTAAAATGGAAAATTGCTGCATACCTTTGTTCAGAACGATGCACAGACGAGTGCTTATATTTCCCAAATGTTTTGCATGCCCATAAAAGAGAATTTTATCTTGACTTCAACGAGTACATTTAAAACTGATGTCAATTTTGGCTTACATTTTCTAAATGTCGGAGTTGTTTCATCTTCAGTAAACATGCTTATCAGCTCCAAAATATACATGCTCTTTTTCCATAAATTTTCACTTTTATTAAAAATAAATAAATTTTTCATATTGCAAGAAAGTGAGAGATTAAAAGAGGGAAAAATATGAAAATGCAGAAATCTGGTATTAATTTATTCTGTTTTAGCATGCTCAAGGGCAGATGAAGTTGATGGCCCATTTTTTAATTGATGTATTGACTACGATTTTTTAAAAAGTGGTGGTGGAATTCAGAAAAAATGATTGAGGTGGTACAAATGCTTATAAATCTGTCCCACATTGTTCTTATTCTTTAATTACAGTTGTCTGATAAAACTTCCATCAGTTTCTGTAATTAACCTAATGGTCTCAATGAATTTCCAGATCACTGGCTATTCATTTCAGTATAGAAAATGCCATTACATTGAGTTTAATTAATACAAAGTAAGTTCATAGCCTATTGTATCATTAGAGCAGAGTTTTACTGCTTTAACTGTTTCAATTATGCATATTTTTCCTGTCATTTTGTTTGTCCCATTTACAGACTTGAGTATTCATTCTCTGTTCATACCAAAATAGTAGAAGCCCTTTATAATTAAAGTATTTAAAATCCAGTACTCCTGAAGTTCCCATTCTCAAAATACCAGCGTAGATATTTTTTGCATTTATCATTTCAACTATTTTTAAACAGAATTCAGGCAGTGCCAGATTCATAATCCCATGATACGCCCTAGAACATCTTATTTGTCTTGATATTCCTTTCACAGAAGTACATATGACAGATAAGCACTCACCAGAGAATACTTTTGCTTTGCGTCAGGCAGATATTAAAACAATAAACTATGTTGCCCTGAGATTTTAGCTTATGAGCAACCAGAAAACAACAAGGCAAAGATGAGATGTTTTTGAAAGGTGGGAAGGCAGTTCTTTCAGAAAATTCCCAGGAAACCTTTGGTCCTGTAATATTTTTGACAAGAAATGTTTTTGATGCTGAAGTTCCTTTAAACCAAATCCGGAAAATACTTTCTGTTACTTCAGAGCAGGTATTAGAAATGTTGCAAAGTTCTCTGAGATTGTTATGCATTATATGCCAGGAGAGAAGGAAAATCTGTTTCAGAAGCTTAAAGTATTAATTACATGGTATGGGAACTTTGTCCTCTATTAGAAATTTATCAACACTTTTTTATGACAGGCAAGTGCACTGTTATTAAAACTATTTTTTTTTCCTGTGAGTGTTTTGTTTTGATTCATAGGTGGAGGATAGCTCCGGACTTTATTGATATGCATGGAATAACTAAGGAAAATCATAAATACTAAATATAAATACCACATCCAATAGTAGAATTTAGTCCATTTGTGGACTCATGGTGCTACAGAAATGAAAATTGAGTAAAGTCTGTCTATTCAATATGTCTGTTGAATATCCTTGCTTAGAAGTAGGTTACTTGGCTTAGGAATATTAGTAAACTACCTAAAAAATGCTGCATGACACTGTTTTCATGTTTCTTGTTTCAGTGAAGACATTGCAGGTTTTATTTTTCTGTGGCGTTACTAATGGATTGAAGAAGACCTTTGACATTTCTATTATGTTCTGGGATATTTCCAGTACCAAGAAAATTACATGGGGAAGATACAAATTTGCAAAAGGCGATTTAAAGCATGCTTCTGAGCAGAATCATTAGTGGAAACATTCAGTTTAGAAAGCTTGATTCAGTTGATTTTGTCGGGTTTAAGCTGTTGCATACATGTAATTACCTGAAAATTATATTGTAATGATGGTAGTCTTCTGATAGAATTATCCTGGGACTCCAAGCAGCAGAAATGTAGGTGGTCCTGGCAGTTGGCATATCCTTTTCTGAGTTCTAGGTGTAAGACGTGGTTGACCATATTCAATCCAAACGGACATATGCTTTATTGTAATGACATCAGTGATTAATGTCATGATTTGTTCTGATTTTATTTTTCTAGTTTTTATTAATTTATTTGTTGTGATTTTACTGTTATTGGTAAGGGAGAGACTGTCTTTTAAGCTTGCCATTTTGAGTTGGTGTATGAGTCAGGAACGATTTAAAGAATGAATTTTCATATGGTATAAATAATTTGCCTATGTTACAGTATTTGTGAAATAAATGTAAAAAGGTTTCTGCAGACTAAATTTTTAGTTGGTCTGTTTCCTCTTAAACTACAATGGAATAGCAGGTCACTTCATCACAATTAAAATATATATTACTAGATTGTATTTACATGTTTGTGTTTTTGTCTGCTTTTTATTGCTTCATAGAAAAAAAAAAGGTAGAGCACCCCTGCAGAGGAGTTCTGTGATGAAGCCAATTTAACCATGGTAGGACTGAGATTCAGTAATGAAACACTACCAAAGTCCTGCCTAGAGGGATATGTTCATACATTTCAGTAGACCAATCACACATATCATTTCCAGACACAAAAACCTCATTACTGAACATTGAGGAGTCAAACTATCTTTTAACTTGCTTCCAGAATTAATTAATTGCCTTTATTTATAAAGTAAAGAGAATCACCTGGTAGTTACCCAGGAATAATGTGAAAAGTGCCCTTCCTTGTCTGTATGTTAAAATACAGTCAGTTTACAGGAAAGTTTAAATAAAGAAGGTATCAATAATAAGTAGAAAGGAAAGTTTTCTAATTGCTTTCCATTATTTTTCCCCCATATATAGATGTGTAAAATGTTGAAAAATCATGTATTGCTTACGGAGAAAAATACTGATATTCATCTCATGTTGAAATGTTTTTAGAAGATTTTAAAACACTCACTGTTTTGGCCCATTGTGCTGGACCAATAGAGGCCACGTTTTGAACAAAGTTACAGAACTGTGAATGCAGGGTAATTTCACTAAGTCCTAAAGTTATAAAGGTAATATAAAATTGAGTAAAATTATATTCATATTTATAAAAAATACAAAATATAATATAAAATAAAATACAATATAAAATATAATGTAAAATTATATTCATCTGTAAAATATGTTATATTCTTGATTTAAGTTTCAGCTTTTTTAAACTGTAAAGTGAACTTCTGGGTTTTTTGGTAGCACTGCCTGAAATTCTTTTTACAATATCTTTTGTTTTCTGTGTCACTATATATTGTCCTTCTGTAACTATTTTCAGGATAACTGTCCTTTTACCTCCTGTCTATCAGTGTTTTAAATGGGTACTAAGAAGTCATCCGTAAGGTGTATTGTAGTTGCCCAGAATCTGTAAATATGGGTTTCATTTCACTCCTGCAAATCTGTTTCGAAGTGCCTTGCTGTTTGTACTCATTCTTCTGTTAATCTGTTTGGTGATGGTGCAATGTGTCTGAACTGGCATGCTGAAGGGTTTTATAAAGATAGACATATCCTGAATTGTGTCCCACTGAGCTTTCTTTAACTTATACACCCTCCTACACCTGAGTAGTGGGAGGTGACTGGAAATGCGTGCATAACATTTTTAATAGTAAATTGTGGAAGTATCTTTGTCTTTAGTTCAAATAATAACAATCATGTTTGACCGAAGACAGTTGGGCATCTCACGTGTCTTGATTTAGTGCTTTCCTGTTAATGGAGATAGGGCCACTGGTAGTGCTCGTGACTAACCAGTGAGTTAGGACAATAGGATTGTTTGGACTTACTCCTCTCAGTATGCAGCTAAATAGCGAGAATTGCATGTAGCATTTTTTTGCGTCATGATCTATGATGTTATTGTAGTGAGGATGCTGTGTGTAGAGTCCTCTGTGCAGGCTGCTGATGTTTCCTTAGCTTTGCATTCTAGGTGCTGCGTTACTCATTTTCAGTGGGCAGGCACACACAGCTGACCACACATTTCACAGAATCATAGAATGGTAGGGGTTGGAAGGGACCTCTGTGGGTCACCCAGTCCAACCCCCTGCCGAAGCAGGGTCACCTACAGCAGGCTGCACAGGACCGCGTCCAGGCAGGTCTTGAATATCTCCAGAGAAGGAGACTCTACAACCTCCCTGGGCAGCCTGTTCCAGGGCTCTGATACCCTCAGAGGGAAGAAGTTCTTCCTCATGTTCAGACAGAACTTCCTCTGCTTCAGTTTGCGCCCATTGCCCCTTGTCCTGTCACTGGGCACCACTGAAAAGAGTTTGGCCCCATCTTCCTGACACCCACACTTCAGATATTTATAAGCATTTCTAAGGTCCCCTCTCAGCCTTCTCTTCTTCAAGCTGAACAAGCCCAGCTCCCTCAGCCTTTCCTCATAGGAGAGATGTTCCAGTCCCCTCACCATCCTTGTAGCGCTGCCCTGGACTCTCTCCAGTAGCTTCTCATCTTTCTTGAACTGGGGAGCCCAGAACTGGACATAGTACTCCAGATGGGGCCTCACTAGGGCAGAGTAGAGGGGGAGGAGAACCTCCCTCGACCTGCTGCCCACACTCCTCCTAATGCATCCCAGGATGCCATTGGCCTTCTTGGCAGCCAGGGCACACTGCTGGCTCATGGTCAACCTGTCGTCCACCAGCACTCCCAGGTCCCTCTCCACAGAGCTGCTCTCCACCAGGTCCACCCCAGCCTTGGGTTGTTCCTCCCCAGGTGCAGGACCCTGCACTTCCCCTTGTTGAACCTCATCAGGTTCCTCTCTGCCCAACTTTCCAGCCTGTCCAGGTCACGGTGAATGGCAGAACAGCCTGCTAGTATATCCACCACTCCTCCCAGTTTTGTGTCCTTCTGTCTGTCTGTCAGTTGTAAAATTGTTGGGTTTGTGGTTTTCTGCTTAGCCTGTAAGATTTGGTTTCAAATAAAGACTTACTTTAGTGTCACTGTCTTGCATTGTGTGACAGTTGTTAAATCATGGCTCTTAAAACCATGTTGTATACAGCAAAATTGTTCTAGGTGAATTTCAGAAATAGTAAGTACTTTTGAGGGAATAATATTTTTAATATCTGTATGATTCTTTGCACGTGATATTCTTTGTTTTGACAATTTTTTTCCATGATGGCTTGGATTAGGTTAACTAGCTGGTTTTTTTCTCAATCACTGCCTGCCTAAATTGTCCCCAACCCAACAACATTCTGACAATGTTCTCTTTTACAGTTTAATAATTCTGGTGAGTTTTGGTTGTTCTTGTGTCATCCAGACAGAACTCCTTGTCACTAGCATGATTGACTTTCATGAACTTTTAAATTACCAAATTTTGTCATCTCTTTATAGTAGTGCTACTCTTCATCCAGTTTTCCACAACCGTGTCCTTTTTACTGTGTCTCAGAAATGGTGTTTAGCTAGACACAGGGGAATTTTTCTGTTTGCTTGGAACTTGTAGATGTCCAACGACCAGGCACACAAGACAAGTTCTTGATCAGTTCGATCATCTGGATTTGACGGTTGTTCTTTAATTTAGGATCATATGTAGCTTCTCTGGTCTCTACTGTTTCTTTTCATTTGTGGTGTAGTTGCTTTGTTGTTTTTTTTTAGCTACTGAGCTTTTTCTTGTTCGTTAGTCATTTTTTTGTGAAAATGCAACTATTCTTTGTACATCAACTGTTTGTATTCTTTGTGGCATAAACTATGCAGTACTCTTACTTTGTTCCAAAGTACACAATAAGTAATTTAACCACCAATTGTAGCATTTTTTTATTCAAATTTGTGGGTTGATGTCATCATGTAGCTTTACGAAAAAATTCTCAATCTTCTTGTCAGTTCTTTTTTATCCCTCCACATTCTCCATTTTTTCCTCTGTGTTAAGAGAAACACCTTGATGCCTGAGGGATCCAGGTGACTGCATATACTGTCCTGTAAGAGAAGAATGAGATATAAGGGAGTTTCTGATAACCATAGAATCATCAAGTGACTGAATCTCAGAATGAGTGAGGTTGGAAGAGACCTCTGGAGGTCACCTTGTCCACCCCCCCCCGTGCTCAAACAGGGTAACCTTGAGCAGGCTGCCCAGGACCACGTCCAAACAGCTTTGGAATATCTGCAAAGACAGAGACCCCACAGCCTCTCTGGGTACCTGAACCAGTGCTCAGTCACCCTCACAGTGAAGAAGTTGAGGCAAAAAGATGAGACAGTTTCCAGGCTTTGGCATCAGGATTTTTCTCCAAAGGTTAGAAATTCCTGGCGTATAATGGTATCGATACACATAGGAACCAATGGTGGTTTCTTTATTGGTATATTAGAGGACATGAAACAAAGGAGGGCAAAGAAAATGATTAATTCCATATATACTAAAAATAATTATAATGAAACCTATGTGTGAATTCAGTATGTGCAAGTCATTGTTGAAGTAGTCGATCAGTTAAACCTGGAAACAAATTTAAGGTAAAGGTAACCAAATAGCAAGTTTTGTTGGAACATTGAAGTGTCTTCCGACAATTTAAAATAATAATAAGCATGCTAAATAGCAGTTTGCTTTTTACAGAAATATTTAGTGGCTTTTGAGTAGATTTTATTATGTTAGTGCTTTGGTATGGAAATATCTTACAAATCTTATTTTTCATATGTCTGAGGATAAAATAGTTGAAAACAGTGTCTTAAAGCAGCTGTCCTCTTGCTAGAAATATTTACGTAATCTTCATGGTACACCTTATTAGAAAAAGTTTCACCAAATTTATGAAAATTTTGTGCTAATTTGGATTTGACTGGAAACAATGCAGTAGCATTGTGTAAAGGGATTCAGTTACAGTGTGCAGTGTTTTGTAAGTAAGTGTCTCGCATAAAAAGTTAATTAATCAGAGCTGTGTCAATTTCCTTGTGCCATGTCAATTTGCAGCAAGGTAATTAATCACTAATCGCCCAGCGTGCAGCAAACTAAGGGACAATCCATGAGTCATTTATTGTTATTTTTTTTAATATAAATGGCACACAGAGCCATGAAGAAACACATCTTGCCTTTCATTATATTTTTATCGACAGTTTTGCATGTTGTAATAGACTGCAGCAACAAGCAGCTGTAGTTCAATGGAATATGAATATTAAAGAAACAAATGAGAGCAGATTTATAGGCCATTGCTTTTCTGTTATGTCAGTTTTGAGATTACACTGAGCAAATGAACAGTGAAAAATTACTCTTCCATGTGGAGAATGGTGATTAGGCTTGTACATTAATTAGAGATTTTTGTTTTGCTTTTCAATGCATTTCAAATGAGAATGTCCTATAAGTAACAGTTTGTCGAAAATACAAATTTATGCATTCCTAAACAGCAGGATTTAATACTGACATGTGTTTTTGTACAATAGTAAGGAAATCGCTGTTCTTCTAATTTTAAGTATGTGCTTCAAAACATAAATAGATTCTAAATGAAAGAAATGGAAGGGACCGGTTGTGACTATATTTGACATATATGGCAAATTTCCTTTGAATTCAGGTAATTCACAACTAGATCCCCAGGGATAATCATCTCTCAAAAGTAACAGGTGAAAAAATGTATTTTCAGCTTGCTATTTTTAAACATTGTGAACTTTCTAAAGATTATTTTACTCTGAAATTTGAAGAATCTGTATATATATGTATAGTTTAAAAGCTTTTTTTTTTAAAATCTGTAGAAACAGAGCTTAAATTTTACTTGTGGTGTACTTTGGGCTGTGTGTTTAAATGCACAGATCTGCGCGCATCCTCTTTAACGCAGTTTTTATAATGCTTTTAAAGAACGCCAAGTACTATTACTTATTACTCTTATGGTGAAGTGAAAACTCACTACACAGCATACGTCAGGATAAACTCCTGATTCTGTTCCTGAAATCTCAGATAATGTCATAGAGTTTATTCTGCTTAGCATTTCTCAGCATGTTACCCATTATATCTCTTTGTTTTTAATTTATTGTCCAGCACTTCTGAAGTGTTTCCTCAGCAGGGAACCTCCTAAACTATGGGAATAATGTAGATGTGTCTCCCCACCATTCTAACAGTTAAACTACGTTGCAGTAAATTAGCTATTAACTGATTCAAACATGATGTAGCATGGAAATTTTTCACCATAAAAGATTTGAAAACTCTTGATGGCAGATGACCTGATAGTTTGCATGAAGGAAGAGGGATGAGGAGTGACGAGAGGTAGATTAGTTCATCCATTTTGATGGCACACCTTTCCTGAGGCATATGGCGCACTCATACAAATTCAAACCGCAGCACAAATGTGAAGAATAATTGCCCATTAAAATGGCTGTATATTTTTATGGCTTTGATACAAAATCTGCCCCCTGTTGTTTTTTGCATCTGCTACTCTTACATCTATCCCAAAGCTTTAAAACTTTAATACACAGTGTATACCCTTAAGTATTTTTTACCAGGTTATATTGCTCCTTTTGGGAACTGAAATTTTGTCATTGTTCATTCAGGCTTTGTTTTCTAAGGCGTATGTTGAAATACGGTGTCTAGAAAGTGCACCTGTCTGTCATGTTCATTTAATAATGAGTAAGACCAATCCTTATATTACATCTTTTGGGAGAAATGAAGATTTGATTAAATTTCATCTGTGCACACAAAGTTTAACTTCCTGTTCTTTTTCTGATGCTTGTAGTTCTTTCCTATATAAAATCACTAGTTACCTAAATTTTACTGATATCCTAACAGGAATCCTGTTAATTCCAAAGTCCTTTTTAGTTGCTTAAATGATTTGCTGACCAGATTTCACGTTTGAAATCTAAACTAAAGTTCAATGAAAGAGGTACCCTGACAGAGTTTCCATGTTTACCAAGTGTATCCAGAAGAGAGAACTTTTTGGACAATATTCATTATAATAATACCTTTTTAAAAATAAATTTATCCTCTTAATTATGAAAATAGAACAAATAATTTTAAAGAAGGAATCTTACGAACATATCATTCCTAAAAGAATTTCATCTGGCCTGTAGTGCAAGACGATTTGTATGCTTTTTAACAATTATATTAAATAAAACCAAGCACTTCCACAGCATATTTTTTCACACTTTTTTTTAATCTGAAAAAGTAAAATTACAGTTCCACTGTAGGAACTGATTTTTTGTTGCTGCTGTTGTAGTCCCATTCATATTTGAATAGCTGAATGAATAACTACAGAACTGATGGGGCTATTAGATGAGAACATAAATTGTTTCTTTGATTTGGTATTTGATTATATAGTAGTCCTTAGAAAAGTCTGTCCTTTTTTTTTTAACCTAGTTATCACCTCATATCATCAATGTGTAGATGGAGAAATCTGCGTTTTGTCTATCATGGGTCAGAAGAATTCCAGTCATCAAATTACTAAATTTAAAATACTTTTGCTTAGAAGTGGACTCAGTTGCTTCCCTGCTGAGAGTCAAACACATTGTGAACCCCATTGTAATAGCACTTACACTGACTGAGTTTCAACGCTTTGGCACTGAGGCACTAAGGAAATTTGACCTACAAACTAAGTCATTAAAATCTTTACCCCACCTGGCTAGTATAATCATTTCTTTTGGGGCTGGTTAATAGCACTTAGTGCTTCCTGATCGGAGAGCCCTTTTCATAAAATTGTTTTTATGAAGTCCATTCTTCAGTTGTGTTCTAATGGTGCCACTTCTGCTGGTTATTTTGGGGTGAGGATATTAAAAAGTTTGTAGCAAAATAAACTCTGTGGTTATTACATATTCCTAACCATGTGATTTCTCACCTGGGCTGAAGTAGCAGAATTTATTTTGCTGAGCTCAAATCTAGGGTGAGATGATCTTGTTGATTATTTTACCTCTAATCTTTATCTTTAATATTACTACCTTGAAATAGAAGGCATGTTTTCAGACACTCTGTGTTTTCAGGCACATGATTTTCAGACTGACCAGGCAGTTTTTTGGGATGGATATAATTCTGTTCTATACAAACTCTACTGTTAGAACTTACTTTATCATAAGAGCTTGCAATGTTACTCTTAGTTCTGTATTTCTCAGGCTTAGTTTCCATCATGTCTTCTCCTCTTCCTGACAGAGCTCCAAATCATTGCTCTACCTTCTACTAATTGCTTCTACAAGCTTTTATAGAGTTTTGCTTTACTCTAGGCATTTTATGCTTCATGATTTCATTAAGGAGGCAATGAAGGCAAGCATAGCAAAACAAATTACCTCAGACATTTCATTCTAACACATCTTTTGTGATGCAGATCCTCTGAAAATGGTAAAAATCACGGTCTTTTCTTAGTATATCCCACGAATGCTGAGCCTCTATTATGTGTTCTGGGTTTGGTAAACACTTGTAGGTTAAGTGACTCTTCCTGTTGTCACTATATTCTCGCTTTTTCTCCTTTTTCACAAAGGAAAGCCTTCTTTCTCATAAAAATTTAATAATTTCTGTTCTTTTTTTACTTATTCATTGAGGGGGGCACTCTGCTTTTCCAGTGACATTTCTTTGTAGAGAACCGTTCACTGTCAAAGATTTAAGGTCAGTGGCCAGTCTTGTAAGTCTTTTCCAGGTGTGGCCACCATGAAGATTAAAGAGTATTTAGGATAAATGCTCAATTACTGCAAAATACATATTTTAAAATGTCTTTGTGAAAGCTGGATGGAGTCGTACGATTCAAAGGAAAAAAATGCTCACAAAACCCTGTAGGAGTTTATGCTTCACAGAGGTTCATCCTCAGTGTCTCCCATACAAATTCTGCACAATTCCAGTTAGTTTTCATCAGACCTGTATTTACTCATTTGTTCTGAAAATCAAGAGACAGGCCCATTCATCACACACGTGTATAAAGTGTGTGGCTGTATGGGGGAATTAGTGAGTTAATTTCAAACAGTACATTTTACAGCAGAAAGATTCTTTTGGACCCTGAGCATTTCATTGAAAGAAGACAACTGCTTTAAATATTGCCAAATGGAGATGTTAATTACAAAGAATTAACTGCTGAAACAGATTATAGAGCAGGAGTTTCCAGACCGTGTATTGCAAGCCCACACCGTTATGTCACTTGAGCTTAGACTTTTTTGAACTGATTTGGTTTTCTTTGCCACGGCTTCTGTTTTTCTTGTAAAAGTGTGTTTTTTGTCAATACGTAGAGAACTACAGATGCACACATAAGTGAAAAAATTTCCAAACTGCTCAAAGGTTGTCAGACTTCATTAATCTTGTGTCAGTGGCTTTTAGGTCAGAGAAATATGTCTTAATCTTGGTATTTTAAGAGTCCTTAAAGACTACAGTTTTTTCAAGCTAGCTACAGAATCCCAACCTTCAGGTTTATCATTTCAGATATCCACCATTTCAGATACCAGTTTTTCCTGGCCAGACTCTGAAGTCCATTTTTCCCCATTTACTTAACCAAACTCTTCTCAGCACTGTTTTGTTGGGTTTTTTCTTTTTATTTATTTATTTGCATGATTTAAAAAAAAAAAAAGGGGGGGACACATTAACTCTCAAAATATTGGAGAAACTTACCTCTAGAAATGACCATCTAGTAAGTGGAAAGGAGTAATTTTTCTAGTGCAGGCAGACTGCAGCTAAACATTACTCTGATAACAAAGATAATCGTAATAGATGAAGTTAGTTCTCCATCTAGACAAATACCCTGTATTTGGAAAGGAGCAAAAGCTGAATTGTAAAGGTTGTAAGACTGGAGCTAATGTGTAGGTAGATGGTTCTTTCAACATTCTGTCAGCTTTGTACAATCTGGAGAGTTTTTGTAAACCAGAGGTTATGTCTTTATACTGTTTCTCTACAGGGAAAACTGTTCATCACTTTCAATCATATAAACTTTTAAGCTTTTAGCATCCATAACATCCAGTGGCGGAAGGTTCCATGGAGACTTAATTAGAGGTTGTGTGATGAGCCACCTTTTCCCAGATTTGCTCCGTTTTTCACAATTGTGGAGCTTCGTCATACCTCCTAGAGTGACTTGTTTTCCATGCTGAAGAGTACTAGTCCATTGTTTCTCTTACAGAAGTAGCAGACATGATTATAGTTACGATACATGACCATTTAAAATGTCTGTTCTGCGCATCACCTAATTTAAGCCAATAAAGAAGTCTTCGGCGTGTGGCATTCACAAATACATTCTGTAAGGGACGGAAGTGAACAATGATGCCATGATGTCCAACCCTCATGTGTTTCTCATGTATTGCTAGCTTCCATCTCCAAAATATTATTAGAGCATTGTACCTTTTCTTTATCTGTTGCTTATATCTTCAATCTGCTGAAAATGATCTTTTACATTTTCATATGCACATTGTACCAATTTGTGTGCAAGACTGTTAATGTTTACTTGGTAATGATAAGGACAAAAGTTACGTGGTCTGAGCTACTAGTAGGTCATGATTCTAGCACTACTGTATTTATACTGATCAGTATTCAATGTTGTGGCATACGCAAAAGTAGTTACAGCATCCGAATTTCCAAGAGTATGATATATATGTTCATTTTCCCCCCCAAGCAATGCTTTCAATGACTATTTCTCTACACCTTCTTAAATGCAGTTGATTGCAAAGTTATCAACAGTATATTGAGTTCTAGAAGTTCATCGTTTTGATTTTGACACTTTTTTTTTTAAAGAAAGAGGAATAAAAAGATGGTGTTCGCACTTCTTAAAAGACTGGTTTCATTTAATTGCATTGCCATAGGGTTGTTCTGTGTTTTATCAGAGAGATGTAAATCTTTGCAGAATTACTGTACAACCTTTTTGTCAGTGAGAAGGACCTAGTAGTAGTAAGGCAGTAATGGAGAAGTCACCATAATTATAGTATTTTCCTTCATGTGTTCAGCCAACAACATCTACAAGTTGTGAATTTTTCGTTTTCTTTTTCAAATTCAAGGCTGCTTTTAAAATTTAATGCTAAAACTGATGAAAGACAAACGTGGATAGAAAGCAATTCATATTTCAGACTTGAAAAAATTACTGGTTTATAGATTGTTGCTTCCATATGCTTGCTGCTTATTAGGGTTTTGCTAAGCAGTATTTATTTCTTTTCTCTCTTTATTTGCATACTGGAAAAAAATCAACACAGTGAAGCACAACTGCAGTAACCTGGGTGCCAACAGAGCTGGATTTGATTTTCTCTGTCTCACTGATGAATTACTTCTAAAAATATCTGTTCTAACATTGGCCAGAAATATATGTACAAAGGAGAAATGAAGTAATGAAGTAATGAAGTATTGGTTAAAAAAATGGCAGAGAAAGTAAAGTCAAAAGTTTCTTTTTTATTTTTCAGTTAAATACTTTATGAAGAGAGTTTTTTACAGACATTTTACAGGGGAAAAAAACTCTAGTAGTGTATTGCTATTCAATTTCTGATTAAAATATTTTAAGTCTCACGTGGAATGATAACTAATGTTTACATTTAGTTGAAATGACGATACAAAAAATGAGTTAATTTTTTTTAACATGTCTAAATTTTTCTATTGGGTGTGAATATTTTCTGAATTCATACAGATATTTCCAGTCTATGCAATCCTCTCTTTTGAAGGAATAACGGATACTGTTATGAACAAAGTACACTCCCGAAGTCTGAGAAAACTCTTGCTCTGTCTTTCTTTCCCTTGGTACACAATTAAGACCTAGTTAATAATCAACTTTTGAACAAAAGTAAAGCTCTGTTAGATCAGTGAAATCTTTGGATAATTTAGATCCCTGGAGGTCACCTGGTCTAATGGTCTCATCTCCACTCAAAGCAGGGCTGCCTTTTGAAGGTAGATCTGAGAACGTGTTGCAGATGTCTCTGGCGTTATAAATTTGATTCTGAACTGGGTGACTTGGACCTCAAGAGTCTCCTGGTAGCAGGAGCTAAAACAGTCAACATTATTTTTAATAACCAGTGTCGTCTAAGAGAATCAGAGCCACCTGTGATACTGCTAGCTAAATTCCCAGTTTGTTGTGCCCTGCTTGCATACAAAGATACTGTGTAGAAAGATGAGGCCTCTGGTGATGAGACTAATAATTTACTTATTGGCAACCCCCTCGTCCAGTTATGGTCGAGCTTTATTATAAGCACAAACAGGCTAGTGCACTACTCTCGGTTTAAAGCACTAGGTAGATCTGAACAGTTGACATTCCTCCTCTTTCCTTCACAGTGCCAGGATTTCCGTACCCTGCCGCAACGGCAGCCGCTGCTTACAGAGGTGCACATCTAAGAGGCCGAGGTCGCACGGTGTACAACACGTTTCGTGCAGCAGCCCCCCCTCCTCCAATTCCAGCCTACGGCGGGTAAGGAGATCAGCCTCTTCTACCTGTTGACATGAATCTCCAGGGGCTCGGCGCAGCGTGTGGCGGTGAGGCGTGCTGAGCGTCTCTGGCCGACTAAGCCGGCACAGAACGCAACCAGTCCCACCGCTGCACGTGGTGCACCTTGCACGGAGCATTGAAAAATGACTGTAATTTGTATTGCCATGGTTGGTGGCCTTCAGCATTTCAGATGTCACATGTTGTTATGTAAATGCTCTTAGAAACCGAATGCTTTGGAACAGAGAAATTGTTTCAGCAAAAGATATATTTTTGATGATTGCAAACATCTGGTTATTAAGGAGGTTGGATCAAGTTAACTTCTTTTCCTTGAAATCATCCACTGAAAGTTGTCTCTGGACCTGAAGGCTTAGTGGTGGTTGTTTGGGGATTGTTTTTTGGTTTTTTTTTCATTTTATTGCAGTTGGTTTAGTTTTTCTAGCTGACGTCTTTACCACGATAGAGCACTGGGGTGCTTCTCTCAGGGCCATGTGGTTTTTAGTACGTTTGCTTAAATAATGCCTTAAGATTTCCCTATCAGTGACCTGCGTTTATGGAAACCAAGTAGTAAACTAAGGAACAAAGGAGAGAAATTCTCAGTAATAATTTCTAGAAACTCAATAATCTTCTGCTATTTCAGAAGGTTTTTTTAGGTATATTTTTTTGGCAGTTTTTTTAGGTATATTTTTAAGGGAAAAAGGGAAGAAACAAATTCTCCTGTTGCTCTGTAAATGCTGACACAGGAAAGTTTTGTGTGCTGCAGATGATATTTAAAAACCTTAACACTGTCAAAAGATTGTCAGCTATTAAGAAACTGGGAAGTTTGGAAATCAGAAAGCAGATCCCAGGCCAGAATAGTGTTTTGGCATAAAAATTTGAAGTAGATATGTGACTGCCTCCCTGTGGAGCAACCAGACCTTCCTGAGCGAGGGTCGGGAAGGGTCTGCAAAGTCTCTGAGTGAAGGCAGTTTCCTTCTCTCTGCCCTCACTGAAGTCCTGTTCAGCAGCTCTCCTGCTCTCACTGCAGATATCCCCTTGCAAAGGAGCTTGCAGCACAAGACCCTGTCCTCCTACTCCATTACAGCAGAAGATGGGTGCCCTTCACATGTTCCCTCAGTTTCCCATGAAGACTTTGTTCTGTTAAGCCAAAAGGCTTGTCTTTTTCTAGACAAGTTTGCTAATCTAGTCAGTCAGCCATCGAGCTAAATTTTCAGGGATATTGAAGACGGACACTTTGACCATTCCTTCACATTGGGCAGTTACCACCTCAGAGAAATAAGATATTCTAAAAATATGTATAAAAAAGATGCCACAGAACCAGGTTATTTTGTAAAAGTGTACTTTTTTTTTAAAAAAGTGTTTTATGTAGTTTAATAAGCAAAATAATACTAAAGTAATAAGCAAAACAGTATTACCACTACTAGGGGAAGACACCATGATTTTCGAAGATTGCCTGAGTTACCTTTGGACAAGGATGGTGTCCCATCAAAGTTACCCTGCTGTTGCCCAGATTTTCATTTAGTGTTAGTTCAGGTATTTGTACATGGCGATGATGGGAACGAGTTTAGAGTGCCCTACAAGAGCTGATTTCTATCCAAATGCCTCAGCTACAAAATGGATACTGCATATGAAAAAGTGGACTCTTTCCATCTCTACTCAGTTTAAAAATAAATTCGTAAGTTTGAACATACTGCGCAATATGTGGCAGGATAACAATGTGGATTATTAACAGTTTCGTGGTGTCACGGACATAATACCTAAGTTTAATACAAAGTTATAAAGTTATAGAAGAAAATATGTACCAGCTATGTGTGACAGTTTTTGAATTGGACAGTACTTTTTAGTATTTGCAAAATGAGTAAATACTTTCAGATCAGTAAGTAACTTAAGTTTGCTTTTAAGGGGCCACATGTGGGTGCACTGTGTGTAGGTGTGTGTTATATAGATTTTTATAGTTTGCTTAGTACAGTGACTCAGCAGGAAGAATTGAAATTTCCAAATGTAATACATATATATTCTCACGTAGAGGTAGTACTTACTTTCAGCATTTTTAGGTAGTAAGTTAGATGTATAAGCGTTGTGAACTCCTGTTGTAAGTTAATACAAAAGTTTTGCACTGCAGTCAGGTTCAGCACTGTTTTGAAACTGGGTTCCAAGAGTTCAGCTCAGCGTTTTTACGTTCTTCTGTGGGATGATCTGACAGTTAGGTTGGTCAGATCTCACTGTTACCATTGTGATCTGTCCCTCAAGCTGACTTCAGACGGAGCCATGCATTGTGTCATTGAGAAGTCACATCTTCTCACTGTTCTGATGACTTCCAGCTGTCTGAGACGAACCCTTGGTAATCCTGAGCTCACCTTGCCAGTCACTATGTTTTCTAACAAATTGACTCTGCAAAAATTTTCGGTTAGTAAGCTTTGTCTTAATTTAGATAGGTCTTAGTTCAGATATTAGGTTTAATTTTCTCCATCCACCTATGCTTAGGCATAAGTGCTAAGGCACTGCTTTCCGATGCAGAAAACAAATTTCCAACTTCCATAATTCGTGGATCAGTGCAGATATAATACATACCTCTGTTGCACTGATCCAAAGTTGGATGTATAAAGCTTTATTCTGAAATAATTTCTTGGGCCTAGTGTATTAGATTTTGTGCTGGTAACTTTACTGATACAGTAGCAGAATTCGGAATTTCTTTGCCCTGCTTTATTCTGTGCTCACCCGTTATGTACTCTGACCTGTCAAAGAAGCAAAAAGGAATTTTCATCAGAAAAAAATCCTTAATCAATGGAAAGAAATTATACAGATGTGTTTTTCAGTCACAATGGGAGTAGGAGTCAAGGAAAATTACAGAGATAATAAAGAGATCACAGAGAATGAATCAACTTAGAGAGGAAAGCAAACAACTTGGAATATCATTTGTTGGTAAGAAAAATGGAAAAAACTTTGAATGCAGTTTTGCAGTTCATTTAGTAGCAATTTCTAATTTTTCACTCAAGGAAGGAGCTCAGCCTTAGAGCCAAACAGTTTCATATTACAATATTTTCAATCATTAAAAAAAGAGGGCTTTTTTTGGTATAATGACAGACATAATTTTAGTTACAAATTTACATTAAATTCCAGCAATGTTTAGTTAGAAAAATATTACTTTTCTTTTTTAAAAAAAAAGCACTTGTAAGTGTAAAATATAAAGCTGAAGTCTGAATTACCTTTTTCATTTTCTTTTATTTCATTAACCTTAGAAAGCTTATTACTGAAATAAAACATGATACTTGGATCTGAAATAAGCTTCTTGACATTTACTAGTTTTTATTATAAAGTTTGGGAACTGAAACAGAATCATTTTGCTTTCAATTTGAAAGTCAACCGTAAAGCCAAGAACAGGTATTTCTTAGGCTAGTCTGACTCTCTGCTGCCTGGTGTTTCTCTCCGGAGCACTGTCTCGGGATTCCCTGCTCTGTAACGAAAGCCTTCTCTCTAGTCAGCCTCCCGTGAATCTGTGGTTGTTCACTGATGTCCCGTTTGATGCTGACTGTGACCTTTTCTTGGCAATTGTTTATCAACAAAGCTAAGAAATGGCAACAAGTACCAGGCTGTAAGGAAATCTGGAAGATCTTGTTAGGCAAAACAAGTTGTTGTGATTCATAGGGAGAGCTCCCTGCTGCTGTGCCTCACAGTTACTGGGTGACACCAAATATGGCACACTTTGATAGGTCTGAGGAAAATTATTGTTTGTAGCCATATTTAAGGCCATTGTTTTCTTATAAATCAAAGAACAGCACACATGTTGTAAAATGTGTCATTTAAAAATTAAATCCATATTCATGAGATATGTAGCACTACATAAATCATTAATGGATCTTTGACTTGCAAGCGAGGCATTTGACCAATTCCTTGAAATAGCATCTTGTTAATTAGCTCATAGAAAATACTTCACTTTTATCATCTGTGGCATCATTTCTAATGCCTTGAATTACTACCATGTGCAGCTTACTCGTAACTTCGTATATATAATTCATCTATGTCCAATAAAAACCTACTGAAACTGAAATGAGGAAGCAAAGCTTGATTTGTGTGAGAAAACTGAATGCCGATATTGGAGACCTACATTGCATGGATAGCTTAGCTTCCACGCTATACTGCAGGAGGAAGAGGAGCAAGAGATGATCGTGTTGTGACTGGCATGAGAGGTGCACGGAGATCAGCGCCTGGCCGTAGGGGAGAAGCAGCTATGAATCTGTGACCTACTGCCTCCTCATCTCAGGGGGCTCTCCAGGGACTTCACAGCAAGACTGGTGACTTGGTGGAGGAGCAAAGCAGTTCCTGTTTGAAGCTATGTGAATTCCTTTCATGCCTTCTTTCTTGGGACAGCTTCCATGTGGGAGGATTTGAACTTACTGCTTCTTTAATCTTTCTTGAAGGCTTCTCTCTGGGTACTAGATGGTGTTTTGTACAAAATAATTTTTAAAGGATTGAAAAAAAAAAAAAGACATCAGTGTAAAGACCAACATGTGCTTGGCTTGACCTGTGTCTTTCTAGGATTATCTATTTTATTGACAAAGTGCCTACTAATGATGTAAGAAATGTCCTAATAAAGCAGCAGCTACTAGTAAAGGTACACTTATGACAGATTTTGGATGCAGCTGGCAGTACTTACATTGCCAAAAGAAAGGAGAAAGAAGTGTTTTGTATTCTCTTTGGCAAACTACCTAAAAGCAGGTGATCTGATTTTGATACCTGTAGTTGCTCTTGAACTCTGCAGCAGCTAGTACCTCAACATACTTGAAAATCATTTGCCAAATGGTAAAACATCATGAATATGATGCTCCATCTTTGTACTGCTGTCCAGAAAAGCCAGTGTCACATATATCTGGTAGTACAGCAGATAGTAGTAGTAGATAGCAGTATTAGTCAAACTAATGAGAAGCACTTCTATTCCAGCATCGTTTGCCTCAAGTACTTCACAAGTTTAGTGTGTGATGACTTTGCCTTCACTTTTCCCCCCCAGTCCTTCCAGTTCTGATGAAGCTAACAGAGAATTAGCTTTCAGTCTGTATCTCCGCTTCTGGTGTCTTTCCTGGGAAAACAGGGGATAGCAATACGCTTTTTGCTCTTTGAAAAGACAGATATAAAAAAAAACTCCCAACCCTAAAGAAAATTGTGTATTTGGAGAGGGCGGAGGAAAAGTAACAGAAACTATTCAGAAACTGTTCCCCTTTGTTAAAATAATTGTTCTGAAGTGCTACATTCTACCTGATTCAAAATGAAAAAGAAGCTTTATTTTCCAACACCTTATTCTGAATTTAAGAAAGAAGGATAATTAGTACAACGTACTACATCTGCTATGGTGGTTATGGTTTTTTCTAGTACATTTCTTTGGGTTCACAGAAACTTCCTCTTGCTATGGGCTCTGTGCTTTGTGTATACGTGCAATTCTTAGAACACAAAAATGCATTTTGCCAGTGCGTAGTGATTTATGTCTTCCAGCTTTGTTCTCTGCAGCAATACCCTCAATTGATTTTCCAAAGCAGATAATGTAACTTGTTTGTGGCAGAAATTGTTCAAACTGGAAAGACAAGAACCGGGAATTAGAGAACACTCTAAAAAGTTGAAACAGTCTCTTAGAAGAGTTTCAGTTCTATATCTACAACGGTGAAAGCTGTGTTATTAGAGTGTTGAAAGGTGTTACTTTAATTCTGAGTCTTTGGTTTATATTAAATAAGATTGTAGTTGTATCTGTTATATTATTTGTTTCATCAAGGCTTCATGTAAAAGGTTTCATATAAAAGGTGATTTCTGAGACCAAAAACTGGAAAGTATGTGTAGGATAGCGAAGGCAACCCTACCAGCCATCAGAAACCAGAGAACGTTTGTTCCTCGGGTGCTTTCTCTTCGTTGTGATGGAGGGGAAATAGCGAACTATAAACATGATTCCTATTGCAATGAATGAAATCAGGATTGTAATGCCTGTTCGTTACACTGAATCAATCACTCCATGCACTTCATCTGCCTTAGGTTATGTTAACTTGTGCAGATTGTGTGCATGGCTGAGGGCCGTATGTACTCAGCTGCTAGGAAGTCACTGAACTGAGGTTTGTCCAGTCAAGAACTATTTGCTTATGTCATTGATAGATTATTCAACGCAATCCTTTTGAAAGATGAGGATCAAAAATGATAATGAAGACAGATGTAGTCCTCCCAGGATATTATAAAGGTGGAATCTAAACTAGTAAAGAGTTTATCTTAATATAGTTACAAAAAATTATTATAAGACACAGATTAAAATAAAGCAGCTAAACCCATGCAAAGCAGATGTGTAATAGTTGGTGAGAAAACAGTTTCATGTTTATGGAAAGATAATTTCAGGAAACGATTGCCACACATGATGTTATTTAGATGCACATTTTCTTATTAAATAAAGATTCTTCAAATTTTCCTTAGCACAATAAAATCATAAAACACAACTGAATAAATCCCCTAAAATCTGTTGTTCTTATTTTAATGCCTCCAGGTAGCTCATTAACTTATCATCCATTCCCGGGTGAAGTAATTCAGATTTCAGAAACACAGCTATTTCCAGACCCTGTGTTAGTTTACAAGGAACTCAACATTTATCTGTCTCCCAAGACAATTTTTTGAATAGAAAGTGTAAAAGGAGCTGTGGTGAGATGGGTTTCTTCCCACGCTTGAGACTTATCATTTGTTTTCTGTCTACAGCTTCAGAGAGAGAAAAGGGGATGATAAGCCAAGGAAATTACCCTTTGGAAAATTATATACTGGAGGAAAGAAAAGCACAAGAGCAAAACATAACTCTTGGTGTTGTACACTTTGTCCTTTTGATGAAGGGTACTGTTAGAAAACACATTTGACTCCACTGCTAAGATTCAGTCACAGGAGTCAACGAATGACAAGGAGAAGTGAATAGAGAAAATATTCTCTCTGAAAAAAATCTGTGAAAGTGTGCAGAATTACTTTTCTTTAAACTTCAAAAGAAGCAGAAGGTTTTATATTTAACATCACTATCATAGCACAAGACCATATGGAAGAAATAAGATAAAATCAGCTGATGTCTTCTCATAGTGCCTGTCCTGCTTGGGGTGTTAGTCTCATTTGCCTGATTCCGTCACTTAACTATGTTTAATGATGGAGTCATGCATTCATATCTCATTTTAGTGTTGGGTACTTCCTTCGGTGTAATATTTATCAAGCAATTGCGTATTTAGAATTCAAAACAAGTTTCTGTCTGTATGTGACTGAGTGTTACGTGTAAAAGGAAGGCCTAGAGGAATTAAGTAACCTACCCAAGATTGCAACCAACTGCACCTGGGAATTCAGAATGTGTCAGCCCCTGTTCATCTGGCGACGTCTTCACTGTATATCTGCAGATGACCAAGGGGAGGAAGAGAAAAGGTTCCCTTTCTGACACATATTCTCTCAAAAACGTTGTTTTCTGAAAAGTAATGTTCACTAATATTTGATAGTAGTATTTTTTAATGTACTGTGATGGGTTGACCTTGGCTGGCTGCCAGACCCTCACCCAACCACTCTCTCATTCCCCCTCCTCAAGAGTATAGGGGCAGAAAGTAAGATGGAAAAGTTCTTGGGTTCAGATAAAGACAGGGAGATTGCTTACCAGTTACCGTCACAAGCACATCAGACTTGACTTGAAAACTAATTTAATTTATTGGCTGTTAAAATGCAGTCGAATGTTTAGAAACAAAGACAGAACCTAAAACACCTTCCCCACTCCCCGCCCCTTCTTCCCAGACCCAACTTCACTCCTTCGTTCCCAACTCCTCCATCTCCTCCCAGGTGCAGGGATATGAGGAACTGAGGTTTGTGGTTGGGGGCCTTCATCTTCAGTAAACTTTGTACCATTTGTGTATCATCCCATAAAATTCCTTCCATGTTGTTCACAATTGTGTACTTCTACCTTACAGCCATGTGGAATGTTGTATTTCTTATATACAAATAGGTAGAAGAAAAACATGTAATGTTTTAAAATAATCAGAATATCAAAACCAAAATGAAGGTACACTGCAATGTAAATAGCGAGCTTTCTGAAATCTACCAATGTAGACCAGGATTGGCATATTTTACTCTGCAGGCATAATAAATAGAAACATACGTGAATAAAGGTCTGACCTTACTGAAGCAAATGGCAGACATTCTGATTTAAGTGGAGCTGAGTTTTCACACATTATTATTCCATAGCAAACTTTTATCATCAGTGTGGCTTGTGTGCATGTATGCATATTTATGATTTTCTCAAGTGATTCTGACTTAGACACATACAAACTCAGCCCTGTGGGTTTCGGTCATTGACCTCAATAGATCAGTTATATATCTGACAAGAAAATTCTTGTTGGAATTGCAAAAGAGCAACTTGCAAAAGCAAGCAACTTGCAAAAGCAAGCAACTTGGTAATAACTATTATTCCCAGAGAATAGTGTTCCTAAATTGAAAATGTTGTTGCAAAAGCCCTATTGTGTGCTCTCATATTTAGCTCTCAAAACAGCTTGGGTTGATTCTGATATTGGAAATACCCGTCTTAAGTTGTAGAACTGCCAAATGAATGCAAAATGGCAGAACTTGCGTAATATGTGTAATTGGTAGGCCACTGTTCTGTAGTTCCAGTTTTATTTAGTGTAATCTTAAACCATCTTTCTCATACCATGTCATTTATCCTTAAGGGTTTAGAATCTGAATGTTGAACTATTTATACTGACAATTCATCTTAGCTGAAATGCAGCAGTCTCTGAGTAAACTGTTAACAGCAATATAGCAATACTGCATTTTTTCAGAGAAGAGGTAGTGAGGTATCAAACCAAAGCTGCAGAGGAGCTCAGAACCATTGGCATGTCCACCAAAGTTGTAAAATGGTACAGTGAGGAAGGTTAATATTTTTTTGAGTAAGAACAACGCCATGATGTTCTTAACAGACCTGTTGTTGCTCTTGGAAACATGTATCAAGCCAACAATGCAGTACCTATGAATATTCTCAGCTCTGTGTGTACACTAAGGTATTGAGATTTGATCCAATGGGTAGAGTACCACCAGTATAATTATTTCACGCATTCCTCTCACCATATAAGCTTACGTTGTGTTTTGTTTTCCATCTAAGTAATGACAACTACCGCTTTGTTTCAGAGGGTTGACATAATTGAGGGAGAAGAAAGTAGTAGGTCAAGACATAGCATTTTGTTAATGGATTAAAACTGGTTGTAGGATTGACGCACTGACATTTTTTAAAGAAAAAAGTTACCAATATGTGATTTCTTAAAAAAAAGAAGAAACACCCCTTACCTCCCCCACAAAAACCTTATTCAAAAGTATTTTCCAGTCCTGCCATGCTTTGCCTCTCTTTGAGTAAGCATTTGGCATACTTCCTAAGACGCTGTACTCGGTACAGCTTCACATCTGAGAATTTCTACCAACCTCCTTAACCAATGTGAAGAGTGCCTTCCTTCCCCCCTCCCTCTGTTCTTGTGATGAGACTAACCTCGGCTGTGCAGGGGTTGGTGGCATTTGCATGTGGAAATGCACTAATATGGATGTTTTTCTTTGTGTGTGCATCCTTGCAGTGTTGTATACCAGGATGGATTTTATGGTGCAGACATTTATGTAAGTATTCATTGATGTGCATGCTGTCCTTGTACATTACCAGAGTCATTCTTTTTATAAGTTTGCTGCCTAGCTTGACTCTGTTTTGTCTATTTACCATCCCTTGCCTGTCAGAAAGAATTGAGAAGAATATCTCTCACATTGGAAGACCTTTCTGTTCATTACATCTATCATTGTTCAGTGGAGCTGAATTAACTCTTTAATCAAATGCTGAATGAATGCAAAAAGATGTGAAAAATATGCGTGCGTGCGGAGGGGCGTCTCCCTTCAAAACTGAAGTTCAAAGGAAAAATAAAAACAAAGCAGAAACACTCTTCTGCAAATCCCCAAAAGCTCGTTTTTAAAATCAAGGCAAGCCGAGTATTATGAATACCTGAAGTATGAAAATAAGTTATGGAGAGATATAGATTTCCCAGATCCAGGGAATCACCATTGGGCCGTGGTGAGAGTAGAGCTTAATTACACAGTAAGTTTAAGCTATGGCTGTGTATTGTCTGTAATCTGAGTAGACTTCCCTCTGCTCTTTTAAAATACGCTTATTTCAATTTAAATGAAATGAGTAGAGACTGCTCGTGATGTAACAAGTGGTTGCATTTGTCAGTAAGGATTTGTGGCCCAGATCCATCATTACCTGCTTCACCTCATTGGTCACCAATTTCCTTTTAAATAATATTTTCTAAAGTTTCTTACCAATACTGAAGTTTTTATCTTGAATGTGTACAAAGAGGCTACATGTCTGAGTATGCAAGAGGTTTCAGATGGTTGAGGATGAATTTCACTCTTCCAAAATAATTAATTTTTATACGCTACATTCACAGGCTTTTTTTTTAAAATGTGTAGATGTAAACTATGTTACTGATACTCCAGTAATCTTTCAGATTGGTTGTTATTTTGATAAAGCAATCTGGTCCTAAGTTACAGGTATTGTCTTTATTTCACCAGACAACTTTCTCTAACCTACTTGTACTTCTGTTGTACTGTCTTTGTAGAGATACAAAGAGATGGATGTGTTGAAATTGGTATGAATATTAAAAATTCAATAGGTAGTGCTAGAAAACCTTCCTTGTATTCATTATCAGCAATCTTTTAGAACAATTTCCAAGGGAACAGATTCTTTTTTTATTAAGTTTTATATAAAGAAGGAAAACAATTTGCATTTAGGGATGAAGTATGTTTTGTTTTTCTGATAGGGATAGAAAGAGGCCAACACTTATCTAAAAATTCAATAGTGTAGTTTAAAAATATGTTTGAAGTAAAATGGCATGGGTTAAATTTCTCTCCCTACGTACTTGGTGATGTTATCAGTAACATATTGTTTACAACACATGAGAATCACCCATTTGCCAAAGGCTTACTCAAGCGTAGTATGCTGCTTTCACCTCACCACATAAACACACTGCTGCTGAATTTTTGAGCTATATAGGATATATAGTAGAGTGTGGAATTTCTTCAAGTGTAGTTTCCAATTTTCATATTTCTTCAAACCGTCAAAAGAATGTGACATCCATTTTGCTCAGTTTACCAACCTGAAAATCTGAAAGGCAGCAAGACATCTTCGTCAGGATTGCTTAATGTCATAGTATAGGTGGGAACTAAATGTTAATGCAACAGTTCGTAGTTTTGGAACCCACTGTTGCTGAAAATCAGGACCATCTCTTTTGGTGACTGACAATATTATTTTTAGGTGGCCTCACACCCTCTCACAGACTTAAACATTTTGTTTCCAAATGGAAAGTAATTTCAATGAGGAAGATACCGAAAAAATTACTGATTTATAGTATAGCCTCAGTTTTGTTGTTACGTACGTTAGAAAATGGAATAACTATACTGGTGCATTGGTTTGCACTCTGTTGCAGCCTTGTATTTCTGACGGCGTTTCTTTGTTCTCTTAGAGCAGCAGAATGTTCACCTTTATGGCAGTTGACAGAATTAAAACACTCTTCTAGAAATTTGTTTAGGTTTTTTTTATAATGTACAGAGCTTCTTATTTTATCACTCATTTTTCTTCCTGTTTGTTCTTTCTTGCATGTAAAACATTTTGCAGGGGAGGAAGAGGGAGACAGAGAACTGGCAGAAATCGTAAGAAACCTTACGGTTCACAGTGTATTGGTTCTTAGTATTAGTATTAGCTTGCAGTGGACCAAGTTATTTTTTAAACCCCAATTGATTATGACATAGTTCTACACAGCTTTTCATTTAAGTGCAGAGTTGAAGCTTTGTGAAAGAAGAAATGCTTTGTGGAAAAAAAGTAGAAAAAAATGTAAACAATATAGGTTTTATAGGAGATTGGAGAGAAAGGAACTTTAAAAATACCACAGGAAGCAAAACAAAAGGAACTCAGTACTGAAGGCCAGACCAAAAATATACATTAACAGATATATCAAAGTGGGTTTCACTCTGATATGATGACATTGAGTACTGACAGTAACACGGAAAAGGAAGGAGGGAAGACACAGAAGGACACTGGTTGGGTGAAAACTGCAGGGTGAACCAAGAACAGCAAATGGCCAGAGCTGGTTAATACTAGCCAGGGGAGTAGAAGAGAATAGGAAGATAAAAAAAGGTGCAAAGTACAGTCTAAACTGAAAAATCAACAGCCGTGACTCTAGCTGTAATATAATATATTCTATATTTCATATAGTTCTATATGAAATGTAATAATGCCTCTGAAATAGCTGAGCTATTGAATTCCTTTTTAAATGTGCCTTTGAGTAGGAAAAATAAAGGAGATGATTAGGGAGTAAGGAAGACCTTTTAAAATTAAGTATTGATTCACTAAGAGAAAAAGTCATTTAAAGAGAATTAAGGTTGCCTGCCAGCAAATATAGAAGTTCCTAGATGAAGATTGACACCTGTGAAAATAAGAAAATACAATCCACAAAATGAAGCAAAAATAGTAACAGACACAGAAATATGCGGTTAGAATAATAGCTCTACGCTGTTGCTCTGCTTTATCTTAAAGCTGTTATTTTTTTTACCATTGTCATGAAGAACATTTTCAGAACATGTCAGTCTTCAGTTCACACCTAAACTATGGGAAGCCTGAGAAATATGAGAAACTTCCAAACACTGTCATAACCAGCTTCAGAAGTCCCTTGGAAAGCCAGTTTAACCATGCACATTAGTCAGGCTTATTGCTCACCACAGGATTTCCTAACCTGTTCTCGGGATTGGGGACCTGTGGTAGTGCAGCTGGGGATAGTCCTCAATGACATATAAATACATAGGCTGAAGACTTTTTTACTGAGCTGCTGATCAACAGTAAGGCCTGCTTTGTGATCAGGGGTGTGGAACGAGATCATCAATAGCTACTGCCATCTCCTTTAGCTCAAAGGTAGGAGGATACTGAGGGTGGAGCACAGATTTATTTCCCAAGGAAAAAGCAGATATGATTATCTAAGCATCGTTCCCTTGGTACTAGGTACAAGTCCATCGATGCAATCAGATATCCTGATAGACACTGTTCTAATGTGAAAAGCAAGGATATGAAGTCTTAAGAACCAAAGATTTTTCTGTTTTGTAAATGGAGGGATGTACCATTCCTGTGACTCTCAGAAACAGAAAGAGAAGTGGAGAAATTACTTTTCCAAGGGCAAAAGAGTCCCCACGGAGCAGTGGGATGTTCCTCCTAGTGCTCTATGTGCTGGAACACAATGAAATGTCTTTGAAAAAATAAAAATGCTAGATCACTCCTGGTGATTGTATTTGGTTGGAATTAATACAGGTGGTGTCGGGTTGGATGTATTACCGAGAGCTGTTCTGAGGCAACGGGTACCTCTGGGAGCACCACAGAGAAATAACGTCAGCCTTTCACATAGGCCTGTTTCAGAAGCTGAGCCAGCACAGAGAGATGATGGATATTGTAGTTTTAATTCTCCCAGTTCAAGTTTTACGCTATAAGCAGAACAAATACTGTTTAAACCTCAGTATCATATGAGTAGAGGAAGAGGAAATGACTGCTGCTACTTTCTGTAGTCTACAGGGCTGGGTATAATTCATGCCATTTTTAATCCCATTTCTCTATTTTTAGCTAATAGGAATAATTCTCAATTCGAGAGAAGGTTTTGAACCTTGATTAATTTATGTTCACAAAATACTTGGAGATCGTTGAGTGAAAGGAGGTTTAGACAGTACAAATTGAGGAAAAATAATTCTCCACATCCATCCAGAATATTAAATATGTTAGTAACAGGAAAAACTACCAAAAAAAAATACCCATCATTTAGAGTCCCTTAGTTTATCGACAATCAACACCGTTAGTATATCTAAGATCAGGAGAAAAAGTAATTTAGGTATTTTAGGAGGAAGTGCACACATGTATACGTGGTTTTGTAATCTATGGATGTGCATTTATATAACTCGTTTTTGTGGAAATTATTCTTCCTACAGACATACGCATTTTATTTTAAAATTCAGATTCATTTTATTTCCATTCATTTCCATTTTATTGTATCTTATCTAAAAATTCTGCAATTTTTTCTAAAATTTATGGAGATTTCTCTGCAACAGTTGGCTACTGATCTGCCATGGATCCCACTGCTCTTTTGCAATTTGCCTGAGCGACAGAGATGTATAAAACACTGAAAGGAAAATTGTAATGAGTGGCTTTGGGGAGTCTGTCTAAATTCCTTCCTGCCATCTTTCCTTCTATCCCTCTTTCCTTACTCGTTCAAATCATTACATTTCTGTTTCTTTATAGAGCAGTATTGCAAGAGCCTGTGTATGGCAATAAGTTACCACAGGTATGACATACTGACTGATGGAGAAATCGCATTATGCTGAATGCACAGTCTTGTAAACTCATACTAATACTCAAATAATTATGTAAGAAAATAGATTCTGTGTGTGTAAATGACAAGAATAGGCTACCAGTTGCATTTTATTTTCCAGATTCTGTCACAAAGTCATAGATATTCTTCATATCCCACGACATACAGCAGTGACTTGTGAGTCTCCCATTCAGTATTTTATACTAGCGAGATGCATCTCTGTATTGGGACTGCGAGTGTAGTGACTCTATGCTTAATTTTTTGAAGAAAACTTAAGCTGCTGTAACAGTGTGTTACTGTTCTTTTGGAAGTAGCAAATATGGGAGCACAGATAAGGCAGTAGACATTTTTTAATTACTTTAGCTGAATTTATTATTTCAGCTGATTTTTGAAAATAATAATTTGAAGCATAACAGTCAGGTACTTTCTGTTTGAATGTACTTAGTGAGGGGGGAAAAGCATTCCTAAAACATTTCTAAAACATAGGAACTGAAAACTTATTTATTATTATGTAATTATTTCATAATTTTGTTCTAAATATTTTATTTTGCAATGTAGTCTAAGGCACATAGATAAATATTCAATATGTTACTCAAGAGATGTATATTTAGTACTAGTCTGTTCTTCATCTAAGATACTATCTAAGAAGTTCAAAATTGGAGAAAAATTGTAAATAGAACTTGTCACAGAAGTTTAGAATTCAGGGGATTGAATTGGATTCCCACCCTGATTTCCAATATAAAGTGTAACTTCAGGTATTTTGTTGTTGCAATGATAAATCATCTGAAGTAATCGAAGTAAAACAATAAGAAAACTTAGTACCACACCAAAACTGCAGAACACAAACCCATAAAAATAATTCGCTTAAGACTGTCTTTACGTGTAATTATATGACAGCTTATGTTGAAAATACGAAATCATGGCATGGGCTGGTAGGGAATTATGATTGTCTTGATAACCAAATGCATCCTGCATTTCAGATCTCCAAAGAACTCAGGCAAATGCAATAACTTCAGTCTCTTTTTATTTATATTGCTTTAGACTCAGTCTTTACAGGACTCTCACAAATTTCATACTGATTGCTGAATGCAAAGCATCGTAATCAAGTTCAGAGCTGAGCTTCATTGTTCAGCAGCAATTCCATGATGAAAACAAGTAAAAATGTAGGCATCAAAGGAGTGTAACTCTTATATTTAGGGGAAAGAAGCGGTCCATCTTCACACACTGACCATTTTTTCGTGATAGTTAAATAAACGAAAGAAAAACAATCCTGACAGAGCCTACTATTTGCAGATTTACGACCAGCCTGTGTATGAACAGCCAGTCTCATTCTTGTCTGTTTAAGAACATCGAAACATGGACACGTCTTGTGGTGGCCCAGTCTCGATTCTCTCCTGCAGTGGGAGTCATTATGTGCGTAGCTGGGTTGAAATGAAGTGGCTCCTGCATTCAAATAAGTCATTTTAGAAATGGACTGCAGGACAAATAAGAGTCCTACGCATGGTGAACAGAATCGTGCCACACTGCAGAACGACTGGCAGTCTGCCACGCATTTTCAGGACTGGATCGTCAAAATAAGTTTAATATCTTCTTTATACTTTTACCATTTGTACTCGCTCAGATCAGCACTCAGGAGAGAACAAAAAGCGCTAGATTTAGCAGTCGAAAAACCAGGAGGGGAGAACACCTTTCTCCTTGTAGTAGAAGCCAGCCTAAGGGTGCTGCTTGCATTATCATCTCTCAGCCTCGCTGTTTGCTGGCTCGGTTTGCACTTAGTGACATTATTTGACATCTGATTGTCTGTATGCACATACCTGCAAGCAATATGTGCCCATTATACATTTTTGACAGTAATAGCCTTCTATTGGTTTATAAAAATCAAATGATCTGAAATGAGAAAGTATTCCATCTCCATGCTTCTGCGCTTGCTGCAAGAGAGCGAGCGTATATAGCATGATGATAGCGCCTGCCCGATTCCGGTGTTTGTGTGACACAATTGCTGCTGGCGGGGGGCTAGCTGGGAGCAGGGAGGCAAACATGCTCTGTTCTCTGTGAGCACTGGAAAAAATCAGAAAGAGTATTCCTCAAGTAAGTTGGCAATTCAAAGCCTGGAGTTTCTAATGAGGTGTCACTATGTGTAAAACATATGTTTATTCTTCGGGTGATGTTATGTTATCAGCTGAGTGAATGATTTCCAAAGCCAGCCTGCTTCAGATCTTCAAACCAGAAAGGTTTACTCGTGTTAAGGGTGAAAGCGATTCTGCCAAGCAAAGTAGTAAGAATGGAAATAGCGTGTAAAAGTAGTTGAAATTGCTTTTCTGAAAAGAGTGAATTTTTATTTGTAAAATCAAAATAGAAAACACACAAAAGTTCCTGCAGTAAAAATGTACTCCTGTGACAGTAAAGGTTGACACGTCATAGCCTATTCTTCATGCTTCGGCATGATACCATGTGTGAGTGCAGCCTTCTAAAAAAAAAAAAAGGAAGAAAAAAAAATGCATCCACTAACGCGAACACTTTAGCGAAAGAGTGAATTTTATTCAAAACTGAGTGATCTGATCCTTTCTTATTCAGCTCTTTGTTAAGGTGGGAGAAGGTGGGAAAGGAAATCCAAAAGTCCCCTCTCCCAGAGGATTCTGGGGCAGTGAATTCTAATGGGGACGTAAATCATATTGGTGTTCTCTGTGGAGACTGGCCTCTTGGTTAATTGGCATGCGGAGATCGTTTTGAAACGGTTGATGTGACGGCGTGGTCCATTGAACAGGAAGCTCTGCTGTTTTCACAGTTTGAGAAGGAATGCATCACTGCACACAATTCCTTTCAAATGTGTGTTTGTTTGTCCTGTTTGCTTAATTGAACAGCTGCAATTACTGTTGCATACAACTGAATGTTAATTCATGGAAGAAGAGGATTTTGCTTCTTCATTATAATTTTGTGGATAAATTGGAAACCTGTGTAACATTAAGTGTTAATGGAGTGCACCAATTCATAGGTTTAATCAACCAGACAAGATGAATCTTATTTTGTACCAAAAAGAATTGATTATTAGCTGAGCTTTGCTTTTAAGGTCAGCATCGCTTTATTAATATACATACCCTTCTTTCATAAGAACAATTGCTACTTGAAAACTTGTGGAACAATACAGTATTTTCTCGTAGAAAAGCTTACACTGATGAACACAGTTCATTGCTTTCTCCTGATCTCTGGGACAAATCTTAACAAGTTTGCGGTGACAAATTTTGCTTAACAATTCGCTGAAATATTTCCTACGTATTTAACCCCTTAACTGAACTTACAGCATGCCAGCGCTCTTTCAGTTGTTGCTGAATTTTACAAAATGCTATTGAAGGCACTGTAGCAATCCAGTTAGAGCATGAGTTTGTGTTTCAGGGTGGTTATGCTGCCTACCGGTATGCCCAGCCTGCCACTGCCACTGCAGCTGCCTACAGTGACAGGTAAGCTCTCATTTATTCCTGATCAATATTTGACCAGTGGAAGTTGAAGATGATTCTATAAATTTGCCTTGTTGAAGTCTCATAACTGTCTTGTTGCTCTGCAGATAATTGTGATATCTAAAGCAGGCTGTTTTATTATAATCCATGAATAGCCATAAATTGAGAGATTTTAGGCCTTAATTGAGAAGCAGGCATGAGATGTGCACATTCCCAAGCTGTAGATCATCCAGTTAATGTCTGCGACCCTTGTACAATGTAGATAAAGATATGTACAGCTTCATGATGGTCTGCTACTAAAGATCATTATTTGTCTTAGGAGTATTATTTCAGTTGATTTAGAACCTGAACCTATTGAGTGCCCTCAGTTCTCATTGACATTGTTTTAGTCAGTGGAAATTGAGAATGAACTCTGTCTAACCTCAAACTATTCAAGGCAAAACAATCTTTTTTCCATTTGCTTTCTTTCTAGGCATTTGATTCTTTGAAATACTGAAAAAAATCCAGTTATTCATCTTTTGCTCTGTATTTTTATCCTCAAAATGTAAACCGCATTCAATGCAAATAAGATTGGTAAAAATCTGCATAAGAGAAGCACGCAAAGACTTAACTTGTGTAAACTAAAAGCAACATCACATAAATTAGCTTGTCTTCTTGCAGAATAAAAACTGGGACCCCTTTGAAGTCAAGGTCTAAATTGCTATTGACTTCAGTAGGAATAGGATTTTGTCAAATTGCATAAAATTGAGTCTTTGCAGTGTGTGGACATGATTTTGTAATGAAAAGAAAGAATATCCTATGTTTTCTTCATAAACTGTACCATTAAAAAAGAAATCCATGCTATCTTTAATACTTTTCAAGTGCTGGAAGAGTATACAGTCGTCAAGGCAGGATGTATATTGTGAAAGACAGATTCATGCATATATTTTTCTTGACAATAGCAGCGAGAAGTAAGGTCACACTTCTCAATTCCTTATAGAAGAAAATTTTCCCTTGCAATCATGGAGATAATTTCTTAAGTCTTGAATACGTATTGAAAAATTTCTTTAGATGCTAAATTAGACATTATTTTAAATGGTTCTGTTTCTTAAAGAAATCACCAGATTAAGAAATTTCAGTGAATTATTTCTTAGATTGAAGTGCTGTTCATGGATTCTGTATTTTTAGAACAAAGTACCATGGTATGAATGTTACAATGCTCTGCATGCAGATTTGCCTTTCAAATGCTTATTCTGGGTAATGAAGATATATTTTTTTAAAGTTATGTGAATAAAATAATTTGCATGTGTGGCTGAGGCATGCTGTGTCAGACAGGTAAGCAAGTTACTTTCTATTAATTTTGGATCAGTAATATCAACTAGATATGTGCAGTATGCACTTTGTTTGGGATGTACTATTTCTACTTAGGGTAACCTACAAAGGTGAAGTGATACTCAGTAGTTTCATTTCGTTTCCACAAAGGGGTGTTAGCATGTCGCAGCTCTAGTATTTTTCTGTGAGCTTATAATGTAAAACAATTCCTGCTTCTGAAACTTACTAAAGTGAAAGGACAAAATTATAAATAACCGCTTGTGGTTAGCCATTTCTTGCCAGATATCGTTCAGGTGTCCCTGGATCATTTTATAGGGTGATTATTCCTATAAATAAATGGGATTTCTGAAAGACTATACATTACATAGATAAATTGAACAACATGAAGATGACTTTTAAATGCTTTAATTATGAATTAATGTGCCTTCTCTTAAAACAAATCAAATGCTGTGAGATAAAACATCAGTGGGTCACATGTTCTGCTATGGGTAGAGAGTCAACATCACCAAGTTAATTTGTCTAAGAACATAAATGCTGTAAAGAAAGCTTGGGGTGGCATCAGTAGTACTGCAGTTGTTACAACCCTTAATTATTTTTTTAAAAAATGTCTAACTTTCAGATACACTTGATGTATAATTAGAATTGTAATAACCTGTCTTTACTTGCATAATTTTAAATATGTTAAATGAATTTTATATCTTTTGGATTTTTTTTTTTTATTTAGCTTCTCTTTTTAAATGTGGTTAATACTCATCTTCAGTCTGCTTCCCCCCAAATGACTATGGTTTCATGTCTAAATTACTAATACTATAACTGAATTTCTTTGTGGGAGAATCCTAAAACTAATATAGAGAACAAAACAAATAACAATCTGCTCAAACATTTCTCTGCATATGGGAAACTATGTGCAAACATGGATACCTCTGATTACTCACAACTACATTTTGCTTAATTTGATCATCTTTTCATTCATTTTTTAATGAATTTAGCAACTTTTGTGAATTATTAATACTGAAAGTGCTGAAATACAGTGCAGTACAGCTGCTTGTGTCTTTTCTTCTCAGTGTAATAATCATCTGCTGTCCTCTGACAATATTGAAGATTCCATATCTCCTTACACAGTACTCTTATTTAGTGTTGATTTGAGCCCCTATTTAATTTAATTCTACGTGAAATATATTTACTGTTTATGTGTAAAAAACACCCAGAAAAATGAGGTGAGGACCAGTGAGTGTGTACTATCCAAATAGTGACATATCATGGAAATACTACTTCATATTAATTTAAAAAATAAAAAAAAAGCTTTATTTTCTTGATCACAGCTCATACATATGATGAATGGCAATGTTCTATATTTGACATGCTTCTTAAGTCAGGAGATGGAAAGATGAAATCTTTATATTGGAGACATGTTTTGGTAAATTAAAAATAAAGGTTAACAGAAAGATTTGGGACTCCAGAATCAATACACCAAGTCAATGGATAATGATCACTGTAAGAGAGCTCTATTGTGAAGAAATGCGATGGTATCCTTGTTTGTCACAGCTGGAAGTATTGCTGGAAATGGGCAAAGAACAGTGACACTGGGGAGAATGAGATGGCAAGGAAATCTTGTGAAACAAGTCAATGCAAACCCCTCAGTATTTGCTAAGACAAATCATGTACTCCTAAAAACAATTTCACAGCAGAGGTAGACCTTGCAGATTTTTCCAGTCGTTTCTTAGAATTGTAAAACAAAAACAACAAAGCAACCAAACAAAAAGGTACATATTGTTTTATTTATGAAGCAATATAATCACTGAATACAACTTCAAAACAAAAAAACGAATTGGATTTTTATCCCGTGTGATCTATCATCATACTAAATTGCACTTGAAAATTTGAAACTCTTTGCAGAAGTGGATCAAAAAATCATATTTAACTTTCTAATACTTAAAATATTTCTGATAAATTTCCCATTTCTTATAACTGATAAGAGGGCACCTACTGGTCTAGATATGTTCTTTACCATTCTGGAGCTTTGCCTGCCAAACTCTTTAAACTGAGAGTGTCTGGAAAAAAGAATTGTAAGGATGTGCAAAAGACACTAACTCAAATGTCAATAAAGCATTCGTACAGCTTTTATTCAGCTTTCGTGTAATATTTTTAAAAATATAAATAAAAATATAGTTGTTAGATTTCCATCCAGGTCTGAAGCAAGAGAAACTAGCAAAGTCATCAAGTTTTATGTAGATGAGGTAGAACAAGTCAAAGCATGGCAGTGGGGCGTATTGTCATTTTGTCATTGCATGTTCACTTGATGTTGCTAGTATGTCTGCAATGCTGTATTGGATTTGACAGATCCATCACATAGCTCAGTGAATGGCTTGCTTGAATTAAGCCTATGGGCAGACTTATTCACATTGATTGGCTATTGGTTTTGTGTTTTATGATTTGATTATTGCATCTTCGATCGGAGTAAGAAAAATGTTCCTTTCTTGCATATTAACTTCGTCAGCAATATTTATGAAAGTGTGTATGGTGGTAGAATAACACAAAACCCCAATAACAGTAAACTAGCCTTGCCTGACAGGTAGAGGCATTTCGCTTGTACTGCTTGCTAGCCCTGTTGTACTTAATAACGATAATTATGTGTGTTTATATATGTATGATTGTGTATTCATATATATGCACACATTCCCCATCCATCTCTCGCCCACAGGCACACACACACTTGCACCTGCACACACACGTGTGCACACACACCTATACATATGTACAGAGGTATTTTGCTCTGAGCACAATTCCCTTTTTCTAATACAATGTCAACTTTAAATCTCACTACAAACAATGGGAAGAGTCCCATTGACTTTGGATTAGATTCCTCATCAGTGGAAGCTGAACTCTTTTTTTTCCCCCTAATCTTTTTTAAAAGGGATATTCCAAAATATTTTGCACAAAACACTTTGTAGTATAAAATTATTTTCTTTTTCGCTATCAGTTTTTGTTATATGTTCTGTGGTCATACATAGGATTTTGAATGAAATCTGAGGCAGAAAATTTTGTCACATGGAAGTTGTGTATCTTCCAGATCTGAAAACTTACTCCCGGTAAAAATCCTGATATTCTAATAGTTTACATTTTTAACATGACTATGTGAAGTGTTCATTTTTTGTCAGACTATCAGTGTTTACAGAGATACAGTTTAATATATTTTCCAGTTCTCTTTGGGCAAGTAGTTGAAAGTAATACTTGATATTTGGGGTCAGATTATCCTAAAAAAGAATAGGTACAGATTTGATCTAAATGGAAACATGCTTATTAAAGAATAAAAAATTAGAATGAAGAATAAAATACACAAAATATAAAATGTGAGCTTCTATAGATGGAGGTGATGTTTTTGGTATATTTTAGACTTTAAGATCTTCTATTTTATGAATAAATGAAAAGCACTGCAGTTTTATTCAAATTATTTTCTCATATAGAGGAACTTACTAGTGATATATCCTAAAAAGTAAGGTTTTGACAGCATATAAAATATAATAGTATCTTCAGTCAGAATTTAATTTTCCATTAAATAATTTTATAGAAGGTTGACTATCTTAAAATGTAGTACTTCATTTAATGATTGCACTTTTTAAGGTTTAGGAAAAAAAACCTCTATGCACAGTTTTAACTTCTACGGTAATCTGGTTAGAAGAGGAAGAAGAATAGAATATAGTGGTAACTTTGCTCTTCTACTCCCAGATGGAACCTTCAAACTTTTTTGAATATTGCTATACAAGTTGAATCTTGAGAAATTGAGAAGTTTGGGGGACGAGATGATACATTAGCAAGAATTGTATAGCCCGTATCCTAGGCTACTCAAATTTTGAGAATGAAAAGGACCAGTTAGCATCTTGACCAGGTACAAAAGTTGTGTTTATCTTTTGTAACAGCAGTAACATAGCGTATATTTAACACTTTTCTTCTTCAAACACTTAGGTTTGACGTGGTGACGTGTGATTGGTCTAGTGTTTTTCCGGATATCCTGTATGGTAGCTACAGCTTGTTTGTTCCCTAACAGTACAAATAAAAATCAAATCAGTCCCTGTGCTGTTACAGAGAGGTAGTGGATTTGGGCATCTACCTATTAGGCTTGTATGTCTTTATATGTGTATCTGATCTGTGGCAAACTAGAGGATCGCTGGCATCACGTTAATATTTCATAACCCATATCCATCACTCAGATCACAGTTTTGGGAATGACTAGACTGTAGGACTCATAGCCAGAACTGTACCTTTTAGTGAAGGAATTAGAGAGTAAAAGTGGGTGATTCTGAATAAAGAGAATGTAGTAGAACAATAAATGATCAAAGAGTTTAAAATTCTGTGAACAGAGAGTTTCATGTAAAGCAATTTGAAAGGAATTTCCTTAAATAAAAATATATTGCATAGAGCACTTTGTAAGGATTAAAACATGGTTCATTCTAAAATATTGTAAATATGTGGCTTTTTTTGGGAGACACAGGGAATCATTAGTGTAGGAAAACATGGCAAACAGTTACATTTCATAAAAATATGATCTCCTACGAAGTCTAGGAAGCTACTTTATGCACTTTGATGGTTTAATACATTCCTCTAATATTTGGTAGAATTAACATCTTTTTTGATACTACGAAGGTTTGATTCACCTGTGTGTAATATCAGTATCCATGTAATATCCACGCAGCTGTTAAAACTGCTCCACTAGTTCAAATCTGAGGAAATACAGTAGTGGAAAGGCTTAGGGTTTCTGTCCCAAAATGATGGTAAACACCAATTATGAAACTTTCATCATGTTAGAGCTTGTATTCTTCATACCCTGCTTCTACATCTCTTTCCTGTTATTTCCATGCTCCTTCAGTGTAATATCAAGGGATATTTTAAAGATCCTCACAGACAAGGAAAGGCTTGGCTAGAACTGTGAAATCTGGTTTGGCATCCATCCTGGAAATCATGAAGAAAAAATTGAGGGAGAAGGTAGAGGAACACTAAAGCCTAGATTTCCATACCTGGCTTCCTAAAGTGCTCCAAGTTTAAAGATGCTGAGTACTTCTGCTGCCAGTTTCTTCTTGAACATAGTGGGAGCTGTTAAATGCTTATTATTAAAAAATAACAAAAAAAAACCACCAAAGAAAACAAAAAAAAAACCCCAGTGCACCTATTCTGTTATTTACATATCAACCTTAGTATCCTTGCTTTCTTTTTGTTTAATACATCTAGCCTACATCAGGCTATAGAACATGAGTTTTAACTTGGGAGTTTCTTACTTTAAAATAAAAGTTGATAGTAAATAACTGTTATTGTAAATATATTCCTTTGTATTTTTATGCATGCATTTCCTCTAAAAGGAGGGGGGAAAAAAAAAAGATTGGTTTAAATTTTCAAAGTAGGATTTATCTCATTAATAGTTCATGCGGGCTGCTTCACTCTTCGAGGATGTTGAGAGGAAGTATGACTTTCAAATTTGAAGTGTATTGTATTCAGCAGAGTGGATAAATACAGAGTTAGGGAGTTACTAAAACATTGATTCCTAATCCAGCAGACCAAAACTGTTACAGTCTGTTGGGTCAGTGCCTGTGACATGATAGACGATAACAGTTCCTCTGGACATGTCAGTGTCTAATTATACACTTTTTAGTTTTCAGATCATTGACTTGATAGACCACAAAGAGGCAGATTAGAACATGCAATAAGTATTGTCAGCCCGAGCGCTTGCTCTGTGAGCGCTGTAAACGCAAGGAGGAATGAAGAGCGTTGCGAAAGAGTCAGAGAGAAGATGGAGGAGTGAAATGCTAATAAAATACGGAATGAACTGACTTTAAAATACTGTACTGCTTGCACTAGAGAGAAAAGTATGTCCAAAAGATAGTAATAAAAATAAATTTCAAATATAAATGATAAAACTTCAAAAATAGCCTTAATTTTAGCATTCTTGGATCATAATGACATCAGTTTACATTGCTGACGTGCAGCACTTCTGAAGTAGACTTACTGGATCACTTCTCTGAGGAATTACTTTAAATGTGTAGACTGTTGATCACAGTAAAAGGCAAATAATCTGAGAGCAGTTACGCCATGGAGGTCAGTATGAATTCTACTACTGATTTATGTGGTGTTCAGAATTTCACCTTTTAGTTTTAGATTTCACTTTAAAAGCCACTTAAAAATCATCTGTGTTCCTCTTGCAGATAAATATGCACATTTATACTATGTATATTGTATTATTAATAACAAATATATTTATAAGATGTATAATGTATTATTAATAACAAATATTTTTATACGATGTATAATATATTATGTAATACTTCAAACAAAGAAGAATTCCATTGGTACAGCAGGTAATAGGAACTAGAACTAAGCAGATTTGTATGGCTCTGATTTAAAAAATAAATCAGGAAATAAAATATTTGTAGATTAAAAATGTAGGTGAAAGGGCTACAGATTTTTCCAGCGATTGTGACATAAAGCATTGGCCATGTTTTGGCAATATATTAAAAATAAACATATTTTTTGCAACAGCTATACTAAGTTGCACAACTACTACACTAAGCTGCAAAGTAGAGGACTAGTTTGCTAGAAATTTCCTTTATACAGTCTTTGAGGGGTAATAGCAGGAGAGAGAGGGGGAGTTCATGTACAAGACATCACCATGGAAGAATCGTATCTGCAATGAATGCGAAATGGACACCTGGTCATTTTCCTACCGTGCTTTACAGTGTTAATATTAGGCCACGCTAAAAGGAGTCTCTGTCTTGTAGCACCTGAATGGGTTATTTAGGTAGTTCAGTAGAAGGGCTAAAAAATGATGCCTGTCCATCTGCTGGGGAAAGCTTGGTGTAAGAATGCAAATTATGAGAAAGCATTTTCTGTTGAGCAGTTCTCTCTTTAGGTTTTTGGGTTTTTTTTTCCTTGAGTAAATGGAATAATACAGGCGTATCACTGGTCTTGGGAATGCACATTTCAATTAGTGTCCAGAAGAGTTAGGGCTTTTTTTCCTTTTTTCTTTTTTTTTTTTTTTCTATTTTTCAAGATGTGCTTTTCACAATTGCAAAAGTGCTTTCTGGTATTAAAACGAATTATTACTGTTCAAGAAGTTGTGTGACTGATGGCAGGATCAAATTTAATGAGAGAGATTTCTGCATTTTTCCGTCCCCTGCTATCTTGTGGCAGTCTGAATTATGTTAGAGACAGCTTGTCATTGGCTAAATGATGCTGAAATCCCCTGTATTGAGCAGAAAAGAGACACAAATGAGAAGCAAAGCAGAGGTGACTAACCCGGCAGTCAAATTAAGGGCTTGGTGAAGCCGCCTGGAAACAGGGCTCCAGTACCCTGGGAGTCACTCGAAGGCATGCAAAACCCCTCCCTGCAGGCAGTGGGTGACACTGGCCCTACTGGGGTGGCAGCCGAGTCCAGGCCAATGGGCCAGCTGCCTTTGCTTGGGAAGTCCAGAGGAGCTTTAGTGTCTTCTGTGAGGCAGGCTGTAGAGAAGAATCAGGTTCTTTTGATGCGAGGTTTTACTCCGTACGCTTCCAAGGCTTGCCTCAAAATTTCAGAAAGGGGCATGTAATGGAATGGTCAGGAACGATGGAGGTGGGAGATGCATCATCTCTTGACAATGACATCGGAATGCCTAAGTGAAAGCAGAATATCTGCATCTTTGCCTTGGCATCGTTATTAGTCGTTAGGTTGAACAAGCAATTTTGCAGAAAAAAAGAACCTGACGTGGAAGAAAGTAGTCTAAAAGCACAATATACTTTCCTAAAGCACATCAGGTCAAACGAGTTAGTGTGGCTGAAGCTTGATACCACATGAATTACTTTCTATTTATAGTTTTATTCTTACTTCATTTAATATAGGTATGGCTGTAAAGTTGTTTAGTTGTCTTTGTGTTGTGATTTGAATGCTATGAGTATGATAATGTACTTTGATCTTACAGTAATGGGAATATAAAGCACAGTGATAGCAAAAGTAACCTTCTTATTATAGTTATTATACTAATATCAAAGAGATGAAATTATTTGATAGCCTTTATATTTAAATTTAGGACACCAGAAGGAGGGAGTTGGGAAGGACTTCACAAAATCATTTGAGGAAAACTTTGAAACTTTGTCCATACTTGAAAATTATAGAAACCATTCAAGCAGCAAGCCGTCAGCTGTATTATAATTCATAGCCAAAAAGCCCTCAACATTAACAAGAACAATGAAGCCTTAGAGCATGAAGGAAAAATACAGTACCTTTAATAATATAATGGGGAAATGTATAGATGTGCTACATAGAACACTCCTGGGAAAAATCATTGCTACACTAGACAGTTACCACCAGATCCTTGGAGAATACAATTTGGAATAGCTCCTGTGAAGTCAGTGCTTTCGGTTAAGCTGCATCAATTTTACCAGCTGAGGTTCCCATCCGTGAAATCTAAATACTGACTGTGTATGTAAATCTCATGGTGGTGTTACCAGAAAAAGTCAACCGATTACGTATAGTTTAAATCTTCCCACTGTTCAGTATTGTTTGCCTTCATCTTCTGGGGCTCTGCACTGTTTTCAGCAGTTGCTATATTTCTGGGAGGGGGGACTGCACCTCTGTGTTAAGCAAAATTATTTCTGTCTAGTTTTGTGAAGTTGGTGAACAAAGTCCAAGAATTCTGGTGTATGAAAAATAATCACTGTGTGTTAGTTGATTATAACTTCTTTTATGTTTCAAATTTCCTAGAGTTAATATGATTATCTCTAGGGAAGTCCTGATTTCTTAAAATCCCACTTGACCTCTATGATGGCTTCTATTTTGTGGAAGCTCTGTGTTGCCAAGAAGAGGGACTAAAAACTTAGGCGAGTGCTGGGAGAAATTATGTGTGTGTCAAAATTTTGTTCTTAATTGTGTGCTGTGTAAAATGTAAATAGTGTTGGAAAGTCCAACTGTCACCCAGCCTTTTAGGAAGAAGGCAGGACACAGACAACAGTTAGTAATTTGTCCCGTATACCCTACAAACATAGGTTTCTTACACCCAGAATGCCCTAAGTATATAAACTTCCCGAACATGACTGTGAGTACTTTTGTACATCTGAAGAACAGCGGGGCCGGTGACTGTAGGAGGGAAAATGTGGTAGTAGGTTGATGCTTTTTTAGGAATCTGCGGTAGTGCAGACAAAGAAATAAGAGCACATTCTTTCCCAGGATGGGGCAACTCTGTGGAAACTCTTAGGGGGAGCACTCAGAGTAACTGTCTGTCCTGAAACTACATTGGCATTCTGCTTCGTGATGGTTAGATCCCTCAAGTCAAAAAAGAGCATCCGAGACTCGTTCTCTGAATCGCTTCCTATCTTCCAGTTCCAGGTTCTGAATAGCCAAGTAGCAAGTCGTGGATGGGTCAGGCAGGATCAGCGATGACGTCTGTACTGTACACCCAATCTCTGTGATAAGCTTCTGCTCCTTCTGAGCTCCACTCTAAGTTCCACTGACCTTTAACGTCTATTTGAATGTAGAAAATGTGATAAAAGTAATATGTATTTATGTGTGATTGAATTATCAGAGTTTCAGTATTTAAGAGAACTTTCATTCCGTTTTCTCAGTGTGGAGAAACTCCCAACTTTCCACATGTGAAGGAGCCTAAAGTTCAGTGTTGTATCGAGGATTGTATAAAAGAGAATTCCTCTCTCTGTTCTGGTATCTATCTGACGGTCCAATAGCTGAGATCACTGGTGTTAGGGTTCATGAGGATGGGAAACAATTAAGGGTGTTTTGGAAGAGTTTGAAGGGAAGTCACAAATGTTCAGTAAGCAGAAATGCTGTTAATACTCCAAGTCAATTTTTCCTGATGGAGCATGTAAAACACTTGTACACTAAAATTCCTCTTTGGAATATCAGGTATCTCAACCTTGAAACTAACTCTCAGAATACGTAGATTAAAAGAGAGTCAAGACTATTTAAACATGTTTACAGAAAAGATTTCTGTAGAAATCAAAGCTAGAAATACTGCATAGTAATTAGAAATTGTTGCCATGATTCTACCAAATTTCACATATAAAGCCTTAACTAAGCTTAAATTCAATGTTGCTATGCACGTAGCTTCTGTATTAGGTCAGTAAGCTTTAGAGTGAATGCACAGAAGGTTTCATCTGTACTGCTTCAGGTGACTTGTCAGAAGCAAGACTAAAAGACAGCTCCTCTTGAAAATGTGTAGATGCAGCATTTTGGTAAGGGAAAGTGGTGATAAAATAAACCTCTAAAATATCTTAGGCTTCTTAATTAAATTGTGGTAGTACTAACATGCTGAAGAAAGTAGGCTATGGTATTTTAGAAAAAAAATTAAACTAAATTGCACAGTCCAGAGGGCCTAATTTCTGTGAGTACATAGCTTTTAGTGAAGTCATTTGTAATTAGTGATATCTTTCACTAAATAGTGTATATAATGAAAAACCTTAGTCAAGCTTCACTTAAATTCCTGTTCTTCACTTGCTTAAATATTTTTCTTTAATACTTTATTATCTAAGTCTTTCAGTTCAGTGGCCTGCTGTTATTTAGAACAGAGTACTTTTAGTCAGGTGATAAAGCTGAACCTGAAAATATTTTGAAAGAGCATTAAGTCACTTACTGTTACTTTTACTGTCCTCTCCCTCTGTTTCTGTCCGGATTCAGGAAATATGTTGAAACATTTTTTTCCAACTTTAAAAATTTCTTTATTACCATACTGGTAAAAATCTGTAGTAGTTTTCAATTTACTAGGAGGAATAAGAAATCACTATATAGGATTGAGAAAAGTAATAGCATGCGGAAGTGTTTGCCCTTGGGAAGTAGCTGCTCGGATGGACCACAGCCGTTCAGAGTCCCAGAAGTGTATTTTCCTGACCCACACGATCTGGGTTTCCAACAGAGAGCTCAGGCTGCCCAAGGGTGCCACTCCAGCACTTAAAATGATTGCACTTAGCCCAGAGTGTGAATATCTGGGAAGCTGAATGTGTCTGACTGTACATTCAGATCAATCTATTTGTCAAGTTACTCTTTCAATTTGTTTTTCTGTTTATCTCCCTTACAACCAGTAACAACTTTTAAAATTTTATCTAAAGAAAAAAAACAGTTCTCTGGGTGTTAAATGTGTGTTCTTTTACATCTGAAGTATAAAACAATGAGCAGTAAAAGTTTTATTCTATGCTTTCACTGTTAATACACAAATTAAATTGATGGAAACTATTCTGTAGCTTAATAACCGAGCAGGGCTTCTTGTATAATAAAGTTAGGTCCACTTACATTTCTTGTACCTTTCTGAATCAATAAAAAGTGTAGAAGTGATGAGGAACATTAAACCAACCTAAAATGCATCATGAATTTTCACCATACCTTGCTTGTGAGTTTTTTAAGCCTTGCACTCTTAAGACGGTTACTGCATAACGTGGATCTTTCAAGGGAACAACCCTACGATTGCAAAGGACCGAGTTAGGTTAGCTGCCCTTTTCCAGGTCTGCGTTTCTTGTCCTGCAAGAGAGATAGAATGTGATGCACCACAGTGTCAGCTGTCCTCAGAAGGACTCCTTCTGCAGACTGTGGGATTGTCCACGCCAGGGAAGAACACGTGCTTTGGACATCAGGTGTGATACATGTGTATAGTGACACCTCTGATTATCAGTTCACCCTCTAGGTCTATGTAAACATAGTATAGAATTTAACTAAATAAAAGAATGCCAGTATAAAAAGATTGAAGCCATCAAACTACTCAACAATTTCTTGTAATTGTTACCAGTAACACCTAATTAGTTATAAAAAATCGAACAGGCTTGTTGAACTCCAGCATCTAGTCTTACTTTTCATTCTTACAGTTGCTATGCTTATCAGTATGTAACTTTCTCCTTACTTTTAAAATTGATTTATGGAGTTGTGAAATGAATTTTACAGAAGCAAAATACAGGGAAAATAGTATCTTCCTATCTGAAGTGAAGCAGTCTAACAAGGAATGTTTATGGTAGGTGTTTTTAAACAGGTATCAGGTTGGGTTAAATTTCTAAAATTAATTTTCTGCCAGTAATTAGTAAAAAGTTGGTAATAAAAAGTAAGATTTCAGAACAGTTTCAATAACATCTGTGGTTCCAAAAGACAAATAGCAGTTAGAGTTCTGGGGTCTTTCTGTAAGCAACTAAACCAGCATATTATTCTTAGAGACGATTCTGTACTTTGACATCTGAAGAGGTAGTCTGTGTAGCTCAGTGTTCCCTGACAACAAAGGTTCTGAACAGAGGTAAAGAAAAGGAGTTTCTCATCTAGCCACTTGAGAGGCAGTTTTTAAGGAAAAGTGATCTTTGCGTTTAGATGAGAGGGCAGTTTAATACCTTCATAGAAAGGAATCAAAAGGATTTGCTGTAAAACAGTAGCTGGTAGGTCTGCATCTCTACTGGATGAATCCCTTCTAGGCAAACATCTGCCTGCTTCTTTCCATGTAATTATCACAAGAGGTGATAATAAAAGAGGTGATAGCAGTAAACACAGTAATAGATTATACTACCTATGAAGTACAGAGTAGCTCTCTATTTATAATGCTAAATTTATCCCCCATCACTTTTCAAATTCATCTCTAGCATTACATGCTAGGTAGATCTCATTAGCTTGTGAAATTGCTGCAGATGAAAAAATAAAGAGCAAAACTACCAATCTGTACATCCAATTGAAAATGAAAGAATACACAGTTTGATCGCTAAGTTAATTCCTACTAAAAGTCAGGTGTTGGTGTCTCTGAGATAGGGCAGAGGCAATGATCAGATACTACTTTTGGTCCTAATCAGTCCTGTATGCATAGTACGCATTACAGATCCCTGTTTTTGGTTTGGTTTTTCCCCAAATGTGAACTTCTAAGTAACAAGGTTCACAGATTTCTAAAGGAGAATTTCAAATCTCTCTAGTACCTTGGAGGTGAAGTAATAGAACCAGATTTTGTTCTCTTAGGGCTTAACGCCTCAAGGTTCTGTTACCCCTAAAGATGTTTGCTCCTGAACTGAATAGTTTTCAATAGGATCTTCAGAGTACTCAATGTGTGACAGAGCTTCCATCATCTTGCAGAACTGAGTTTTCTAGGTGGTCCTTAGTACAAGCTAGAACTAGTTCCTTCTAGCTCCTGTTTGGTAGACTCTTGCATTAAAGCTGTGCAAAACAGAGAAATTTCACCATGCCTAGCAGTGCAGGCTGGAGGAGCTACATGTGATTTGGAGTTAAAGAGCGCCCTAGTGTTAAAACTTCACCCAGGTTCTTTATTAATCCCGCACAACACAAAAATAATTTAAAGGCAGCAGTGTATATGCATTTAAAGGAATCATTTGATGTTAGTCCTTAAACATGATATCCGCTAACCCAAATCCTGTTTGCTTTGACTTCAGAAAGGACAAATCAGGATTTGCGCCGTAGTGAAGTTTTCTGCATTTTGAAATATTAGTGTATTTAGCATTTCTCTTTGTATGTTACTTGGTATTAAAAAGAATTTTGCAAGAGAAAGTTTATATTAAATCACTCATATCTCTAGTTTATTCTGCAATAGACTTTTGTATGTATTTGGATGACAGTATGTAAGAATATACTATGTCATTTTTTTAACAGAGCAGAAAATTCATTTTCTGATTGCAATCATATTAGACATATAAAAAGCAAAATATTTTACTTTCAATATCCTCCTTTCAGATGCGCGAAGTAAATTGCAATTCTTTTTTTTTTCAAAAAATGCTTTTTACTTATTCTGCAGTAGTGCCCTTTAATATCTATATCAATATAAATATTGTTTTATTTTTATTCGACTTCATAAATATATTTACATATCTGTAACACTAAACATGAAGCTTCCAATGCAAGAGTTTGTACATAGTCCATATCCAAATGTCACCATTATTTCATTTAAAAGATCCCAGCATGTCTGCCTCATGATCCTTATAAACTCTTTAGTACTGAAATACGTCAACACTTTTTCTTGCTACATTCATTAAAATTAAGCACCCTTACCCTACCCCATCTGTAAACATCAAGTCAATTGGCAGCTAGCACATTGCCCAGTCAGCAAGCAGTATTGTGAATTTTATCTTCTCTTGCAGAAATCAATTCGTCTTCGTTGCAGCAGATGAAATTTCTTGTAACACCTCTGCAGGTAACAATCATTGATACTTCTTGATGCATCCATCCAGGTCTCAATATCCTTTTTCACATGCTGCATTTAATCGTAAGAGAAAGCATAGGAAAGTCCATAGTATAAATCTTTGGAACAGTTTAATTACAGCTTGAGCCTGTAGGTTCTGCCATATAAAAGACATTAGGTTATTTTGCTGACTTTGGTGTTTTATTTCCAGTTTAAATATCATATGGCCTAGAAAAGTAAGGATATGTCAAACCTTCTAATAAATACTTACTGTGCAGTACAATCAAGACTGTGACTTTAAAAGAGCCAAAACAAACAGACCTAATGGGAAGAGTGAAGGCTTAGATGTGTGTAGGACATTGTAAGTGCTATAGATTGAACAATTGTCTTTTCAACTCTTTGGGGGCAAATACTGCCCACAAGGACACTGCTGACCCTAAAGCACTCACAAAGTCTATCCTATGGATAAGATAGTGGGAGAGAGGGTCTGGGTCTTCAGAGGATCGCTCTCTAGTAAGTAAAAAGTCTTAGCTGCTTTGCTAATATACTATCATGTTGTAAGCCGTGGGTGCAGAAGAATGAACAATGTTTTTTAAAAGGTAATGGTAATTTATAAATATCTTGACTATGTCCAGGGATTTTCTCACTTTTAAGCAATAGAGTTTGAACAATCTTAGTATTAATTCAGGTAAGGATGGTATTATGTCACTACGTAACAAACCAAAAGCAAAAACAAGTAGTAACAGTGCTGGGACATACTCTGCCAATAATGTTATGTGAAAGATCTCCGGAGTTCATAGAAGCTGCTTGTATTGATGGATGAAAGGATATATAGCATGACAGAAAATGTTGGTATTAAGAAGTGTTTCCTTACAGAGTTTTACACTAGCAGAAATGAAAAGTGAAGAGTTTTCTGTTTATGCCATTGTGACCTAGATAGAAACAAATAAAAAACATTCATTTATGAAAAAGAAGATCATAGCTAAAGCCGAAATGCGCTCAAATTGTAATAATCCATATGCTAGCCATAGTATTTTTGGTGGTAATCTGAAAAGTTCTTCTGTAACAAAACCTGATTTAACATAGATTTTTTGAACTCCATTAAGAGAAAACATTTTGAGAAGTCAACATCTGACACTTTCTTGATCTCGCTAGACTTGGATTTTGGCTTTCGTTATTTCACTTGTGCTTCCTGCTCAGCTCCAGATTAGAGTGAGCTGTAGTAGGGAGGATACTAAATTATAATTCTTAGCCTTGCTAAGTAAGAATAAATAAAATTGTTTTGGCAATTCTTTAACTTCAAATTCTTGAGGTAGACAAGCAGTCATTAGTATTTTTTTCTTGTCCTGGAAACAATTTCCTGTTTTGCAGAGTGAACCCTTATAAGCAATAATTATTTCTCTAACAAAGAGTATTTTGCCCCCCTCAGTTCAGGCACAATTTAAGTGTCCAAGTCTATATTATACATATTCCATATATCACTACTTTGGAACTCCAGTCAAAAACATAGCGCTCTTGTTTATCAGTAAATTCAGTGAACTTTACACAGAAGGAAATAGATCTCTGTGTATATTTATTAAAACTTTTCAGTTTACCAGTTGATTACCTCTGTTGAGTTGATTCAGCAATAAGGTATTTTTGTAGGTATGTTTTTGACCATATGATAAACATATCCATTGTAGGTGACTGTAGGTGCCTTTTTTGTAACATGATCTGAAGGAGAAAGCTCATGAAAGCCTGTATCTTCTGTCTCTCATATACCAAAGTTTTAGTCACAGACTTTAAAGGACTTTTGGCTTTATAAAAAAAATAGTTATCTCACCCATGTTCCTGTGGTACAAGTTGCCAAAGTTGCATTCGGTCTTTCAAATCTGTATGTTGATATTCAACTAATTTATTACCTGAAGTTTTGTGTTTTAATACCTGGAGCCTAAAGCTTTAGAACTGAAGCTCACCTTCCTGTGGTTTTTCAGATGCATGCAAGACACCTACAGTACAGTTTTACAGTGCTTTTTTTTAGTGCTTCTAAACTAAATTACAGTAATTCAACTGTGTTTGTAAAATTGATATAAAGTGAAGATACTGATAATACACTCAAGTGTTTGAAATGTGAGTATATGTATGTTTGTATTGTTTCCTTGTAAAGAATGTGTGCGTTTGTAGGTTTCAAATCATAATATAACGAGTGAAATTTTGGTTAGAACTTTATCATGAAATGGAAGTGGGAGGTCTTGGGTGATTCTGCTGGTAATACTCTTCTCTTCCAAAGACTGTATCATTCCTGCCAGAAGATACTTAGCCCTCAGCCACATGACATCTTTTCTGATTTGGGAAGAAAGTAAGCTTGAATAAATAAATGCATTTATGAATGGACAGTGTGTCCATATACACATTTCTGTTTATGTATGTGTATCTGTTCTTGCATGCACATTATAGAAAGAAAACCTGTTCAAGTATCTGACAGAGGGATCCTTCCATGGGAAATTTAAAAATATTTCACTCTTGATTGCATCTAGTGCATTCTGAGGATAAAAATAATTACTCTTCAGAAGAGAAGTTCTGTGCTATTGGAATAGCTGCTCTCTGGCAAGCTTGATTCAAGAGAGGCTGCAGACAGACCTGAACTAGAACAGAGGTAGGGAAACTAGCTGAAACCTCCTATCCGTTTGATGATGGAGTTTTAACAAGGATGTGTATGGACCTTGCTCTACCAAATCTCTGACAACGAGCACATCAGGAAAGAGTTAATCCTGAGGTTCCTGGCTGATGGGGGCAGTGGGCATCTTGCCCTGTCAGGCTCCTAATAAATCAGAGTGAGACCCAGAATAAAGCCATGGTTTATTCACATGATGGTTACAGAACATTGTTCATTCTGAGTCTTTAGCATTTTTAATGAATTTTTCAAATCAGTACTCAATATATTTTTTCTTTTAGGTTTTTTAAAGATCAAAATTTATAGTTAGTGAAGAAAAAAATATTTTGTAGTGTCTTTTTCAAGTGCATTCTAGGATGCACCTGCATATTACATTTTATGATTTTTGTGTAAATACGGGAAAGGATCATTATCCTATATTTATATCACTCTTTCTTTCTTCGTGCAATTTTTAACTGTTATCCAACTTCCATCTACAAACAAAAAAATCCAGTGCAGTTGCATGCCTAGTATGATTTTTCTCCCAAGTGTATATGCAGTTTATGATTTTGAAATATCAGCGAGAGAGGCAAGTGTATATATAGACCTGAATTTGGAATGAAGTATGGTGGAAGTGGATATAACATCTGTCCAATTGTGACTGTATTTATTTACATATTTGAGCAGAATCATCCCCAGGAGGCGGAATTGTGTGTGTGTGTGCAAAAGAAATGCATTATAAATCTTTAGAAGTTGACAGTCCTAGATTAAGTTATTGACCTCCATTTGGAGAAAGATACAGTCTCCAAAAGAGATTAAATATTCTGAAAGGTTTAATTTTATAACTCTCAGAAAAACGTTTTATAAAAGCTGGCAGCTTAAAGAAGCAAACATAGTTTGTACTATTGAAATAGTTCGAACAGAATATTGGCAATTTTTAACCAATGCAATTGCTCAAGTCATTGCAATTTTCTGTATGCTATCATTAACCTGTCAACACTAACACTACCACAAATTTAATTAATGAAACAATAGAAAATATGGAGATACTTCTTGAAAAGCGAAGTAATATTTGACAAAGTGCTTAGAATGGTGAAGGTGCCTGTTGTGGCGTACCTCTCTTACAGTACAGAAATAATTGTAGCTGGTCAAAATTTTGCCATTCATGCTTGCATACATCTCATTGACTTATTTATGTGTCTGGCAGGAGATATTGATCAGCTTATACTCCTTCAAAGGAATTTCCGAGAAGTACATATAATCCAAACTGCTTTGGCAAAATGCAGTTTCAGAGATACTTCATTCAGCCTCTTTGAATTACTGTGTGAAGACATACGCTTGGTTGAGAGAGGTTCTTCCCTTTCAGTATTGCTGCCTATGGGTTTCATGAAGCCATTTGACTGAGAAAATAACTGTTTTCTATGAGATGCTTTTATTATTATGATATGCTTTTCCACTAATCAGAGAAAATAAAAAACTGAAGATGAAGGAGCATTTGTAAGTTCTTTGTGCTAATATTTATTTAAGGCTGTACTGCTTTTCTTTGTGAAAAATAGCAGATACTGAAGTTTTTGCTCTGGAAAGACTAGGAAATGTTGTACTAATGCACACTATTAAACAACTTCTATGAATTCAAGTGTTCTTTATGTTGGCAGTTTAAACTTGTGTTTACTGCTGCTATAAATAGTTGCTTATATGGAATTCCATTTGTTACAGTTTTCACTGCTCTTGGTAGTTGTGTGGTGAAGATGTGAAGCTATTGGGTCAGTTGATAAAAATCAGTAAACACTTTGATTATCCTCTGTTCTTCTTTCATGAAGTTTGATTAATTCCTTTTTCTCACCCAGTGAAAACACTGGTAGCCCTTTTTGGCTTCCTTGTCATTATCTCTTTGACAACTTGCCTTCCCAGTGCTTACAGTTCTAGGTCAGTTCGCATGGCTAGTCAAATGTGACAACATGACAAGATTAAGTAAAGCTGAGGTTCTGTGATTTGTAAATGGCGGATTTGCAATGTGAAGCTCCTTTGATAACAGAAATAGTGAATAATCTGTGTTTGCCCTCAACAAGTGCGTATAAGCATGTGTGCATCTTCTGTACTGTTTTTTTAATGAAGCAACTGGTTTTTTTTCTCTGATAGACTGAAAATATGAAAGGTAGTTTGTGTGTGTGCATGTATGTATGGTTATATACAAGTACATTAAATAAAGAACAATTCAGTTTTAATGTCTTGAGATTATTGCACTACATTTAAAATATTAAACAAAAAAATAATATGATTGCATACTGCAGAACCTTGCACTCAAGCACAAAACACTGTTTTAAAATTTAATAAACAAACTACCCGGTGTATTTATTATTGAACTACCTAAGAATGTGTTCAAGGTTTATTGTCCCAAAATATAGCAGCAATAGTAATAGGAAAATCCTTTACAGAATACTTGTTTTCATTGAAATACAGATGGTTTTAGGTGTTGCCTGATGGCAAGCCTCAGTTTCCCCAGTGGCTTTTTTTTAATGAAGTTTATATGAAGTCTAACTTTCTTGGATAGAGATTGTACAGAAAGGTGTTTTTGGCAGCATAGAATTGTGTTAGATTTTTAACTCAGCATCAAGAGAAATCCCCACACCACACGTGTAAATCAGACAGCAAGACAGAAGCTTAAGAGAAAGCTTTTAAGCTGAGGTCTGTCCCTGGGATTTTTCCATAGCAGTTATTCGGCATCAGCTTGGGAGGGAAGTCCCCTGTGCTGCTGCTTGTTGCACTTCTATATTTCTACAAATTAATCATATTTATTTAAATGTTTAGCAAGGTGGCAGCTCAACTGGCTGTAAACATCCAACAGACTTCAAAAGAAGCTACAGGTTAGCATACAGGAATAAAAGTTAAAATTGTGTTTGAACATCAGTGACCAAAATTTCTGCAGAACATGCCCATCAGTTAGCGAGAAAAATTAACTGGCCAAATTCAGATGTGACATAAGTAAATAGTCAAGAATTTGAAATTTGTCTCTGAATATAGAAAATTCTGAATAGGTTTCTTAAGTTTCTTCTTGCTCCAACCTGCAGGAAAAAGTAAAGGCTACTTTTAATATTTCATCAACAACATCTTTATGAAGATCCCTTCATGGAAATCTTTTATTGTCACCCTATCCATATGGTAGACTGTGGTCAAGTTCCTTCATAGAATCAGAATGGCTTGGGTTGGAAGGGACCTTTAAAGGTCATCTAGTCCAGGATACGGTTCATCTCGGTGAAAACCTAGGAATGTTAGTGCCATACTCAGAGGAAATGCCTCATGGCTTTCAAGGTATGCAGGGGTTCCGCACTGCTGTATACCTTGAAACCTCACGGTGTCATTGTGTTGTGTGTCTCTGCTACATCTTCCCAGTTCTTTCACTGCTCCACATCACAAATCTGTAATCATTGTCAGTCGTGGAAGAGGAAGATGATATGCCACAAAATATTTTATGGTTCTCCCTTGCAGAATGATCTTAGTGTTTGATATTTTGTGTTTAAAACTTTGCGTAGAGGATTTTAGCATTCTTAACCTTTACAATCAAGGAAAATGACTAGAACCTATTTTTATCAGCAGACTTCAATCATTTTCCTTGGTCTTAAGTAAAAACTTAGGTTGGGCATCTTTCTTCACTGCTTCCTGGGGTGTAGAGAGAGAATCATTGCCTGTTCAGGTGACTGAAATGCCTAAAGTTGCTTGGTATTCGTATCCAAAATTGAATAAATGGATAGGTTGCACATGCTTTGAGCAATGTAAGCAGATAGTGTCCTACTGTAGTAAAGAATTTTAAGTTAAAGGACTACCCCTGCTGCACAGTGTTGGCCCACGGAGGTTAAAATGCTGCTTGGCAATCCGGTGTGTAACTGGTGCGCATACGAAGGAGCTGTGCTCCTCATGTCATCTGTCTTGGTGTCATTGCAGTTGTGTGAGCAAGAGAAAGAGCAAGATGTTAGTTACTGGAATCATTTATCTGGGGAAGGCCAAGTAACCCTTGCTTTCCTTGTATTCCTTCCAATTCTTTACTAAAATCTTCATATCTTTGTCCAAAATTTTACTGCCATTCTGCATTAAAATGTGACGGAGGAGGGATGTGGATGGCTCTTTCCGGGCCGCCTGCCAACGTCAAGGGGCGCATCCTGCAGGGTTGCCTGTGGCCTGGGCGAACAGGCAGGGCGGGAACACCAAATCAGTCCTCACTACGCGCTGCCTTCTCGTACTTAGCCCCAAATCTCGCTCAGTCAGTCGCCTTTTGGGGAAATTTAGTAATAATTGTCAGTACAAGAATTTCAGTACATTAAGGTTATTTTGGTTGAAGATTCAACACACATAGGTCTGAAGAAGCAGCGGTTTTATTACTTCATTGTTCAATTACAATCAACGGTGGTAAAGAATGGGCAATATTGTGGAAAAGTTAAAAACAGGAGCTTTCAAGCGCAACATACGCAACATACATAAGTAGTGGGACATTAGACCAGAGTTAGATTTCGTTGAGGTAGTACCAGATTTTTATTTTTTTTTATAGTTCTTAAATAGAGTCATGATTTTCTATAGCTCATCTAGCAATATGTAGACTTCAAAAAAATGGGGGGAAATGGTAATGATTGGAAAGATATGTGCATCGAGTTCCTAAAAACTGAAATCATGCTAAAAATTCTCCTGTGGTTCTCAAATTACTTGAGGAAAATGTGTTAACTTGGGTCACATTCTATACTGTGAATTTTTCCTTAGTAATGTTGTTATTAAGCCCTATATTTTATGTAGATTATTAAGGAGATTCCAAATGTCTTCAGTGTCAGAGCTCCGCTGTCTGTCCTAGATGTGTATGGAAATACAGCCATAGTACCAAAGAGCTCAGAAACCAAAGATGGCAGTTACAAGTAGAGAGGCAGCTGCTTTCTCTGCTTTTAGAGACTTCAGCAATACCTACCACTGCTGATTTAGAGAGATTCCATTTCAAAGGCCCTACTAAAATAAATCTCACAACCAAATACTATTTTTAATTATTTTTTTTATTTGTGCTGTGGACAGCAAATTGTCCTTTTATGTAATATTTTAGTGATTGTAAACCTTGTACTGAAAATTATTGAAAAAATGGAGACATAGCATGAGTAAAGAAGAACCTACAACACACTGAACTTTTGGTGGATAGTTTGCAGCTATATTTATTTACAGATGGTAGCATGGCTACGCTGATTTTTTTCTCAGTTATTTCCCATTAAGGTATTACTCCACCTACTTCAGAACCAGTGCCAGCATGGTAACAAAATACTAACAAACATTCCCCCACCCCACCCCCGTTTTGTGCTGAAAATAGTGGAACTTACCTTGTTCTACTTAGTGGTGCCCCAAAATTGTTAATCAGATGTGTTCTTAGACAAGAATTTGTCTAAGAGTGCACGTACTGGTTTTGATACATTGAGTCAACACAGCTAATTGCACTGACTATTAGTTTATTCAAAATACTTTGTGATTTGCATGCCCTAAATTTTAGTAAATTGTTTACCTAGGATGATTATTTCCACTGTAAATTATCACAAAGCATTTAAATGCCACTAATTTTGATGAGAAATAAGCATGCTGGCATAATAGTGAATAACTGAACCAATGACTGTGTGACTGAACTAACTTACTGATTTTCAGTGTGACAATACAGTTTAAATCCTTCTTACTGTTTTCAGCCTGGAAATCAGAATCTATTCTGCTAACCTTCTGAGCTTCTAAATTTGGTGTCATGCAAGGGCATGTTTAAAAATTAGCATTTAAAAAGAAACCCACTTGCTTTAAGTTTAAGCTGACACTGTTCCTTTCCTCTGTGAAAATGAAATTTATTAATCATAATAAAACCATCATATTCTGAAGGTAGAGGTCACCCTGAGGAGAAAAAAAAGTCTATTCATCACAGAGGAATTTCAATGCATTTTTTTTCCCAGATAATACCTGAGCATGTATTCTCTCCCATTTGGAAAGATATTCTCCCATGTTTGTGCTTACAAAAGTCAAGTGTATTTAGAAGCATGCAATAACAAGAATTTTGCAATTAATTTTATATATTTTATTTTCTTTTACAGAAGATTTTGGAGAATGCTTTTTGCATTTTATTTTATGCTTATATTGCACACGTTTGTTCAAGTGGAATTTCAATATCCTGTAAAAGAAAAGGAAGAGGTGTTTCTGATTTTAACAAGACTATAAGCATTGAAATATCATTTTTATGTTAATATCACAGTATAAACTTCATTATCATAATATAAATATAAAACTTCTTTTTTAAGAAGCAAGGATTAACTTAGGTCGCAATTTTCATGTTAGGATTACTTCACAAGTCTTTCATTTTGAGAAAGAAACATGGTTTACCCAGTAGGATGAAAAAATAATGTAAAGCACTGACAATAAGTTATTGCTACTTTGGCAAAAAGAGTAATAAATATGTACTCAGAAGTAAATACTGGGTCGAAACAGTCATTTTTTCTTTCTTTTGAAATTGCCTAGTGTGATTTTTTTCTGTATTTTCCTCATAGTTGTCCAGATTTCTGTAAAATACTGATGTAATATTATTAGCAACATGTTTTATTACATCAGTGTTGGGTTAAATATACTAATAATTTGATAAAGTCTTAGCACTATGTATTTGGGCTTGTTCCCTCCCTCCAAGTGGCCCTTGCATTGAGAGCACTTAGTCCTTTGCTGTGGGTGACCCATTAGACTTCCAGTTGTGCAGGGCACTGCGGCATAGTCCAGGATCCTACAGGAATGGGATGCGGCATGGAGTCAAAACGCAGCCCTGCAGCAGGGAATGGATCAGCACAGTGGGGGGAAAACCTCACAGAGTAAATCCCAGCATCGTTAATGGTTTACACTAGACCAAAATGAATGGAATTCTTACAGATCTAAATTTACAGTCCTTGTTCAGTATTGCAGTAATATCAGTTAATCAGAGTAAAAGAAAAAAATTTGAAAATATACCGATTCCCATTCCTTTAAAAATAATAGTCATGATATTAAAGCGTGTATAATAATAGTACATGCAATTACTCCTCCACGTTACTAGGGACATGAGGGAAATTTACAGTGCTGGAAAAAAAGTGTCCCTTCAAATTAATAATTTTCCCTTTCTAGATGTTTTCTTAGTGTTTAAATGAGATTTGGCTTAAGAGAATTAAAATTATAATGATGTTTAAAATGGATTTTCAGACTTCAAAAATGGGCACACAGAGGAAAATAAGGTGTCTTCTTCACTTCAGTGTAGCTGAACAAGACATAGGAGGATCTCTTGTAACTCCTATCAAATCTAAAGATTTTAAATCTCTGAAGATTATAATGTTTGCATCCTAATGAGGAGGGTTACTGAGGCTGAGGTTTACGGAAGTTCTTCCAACCAAAGAGGCTCTGGAGTATGGGGTCAGTGTCAAACCTGCTCGAAGAACTCTTATGCCCCCTTTCCAACTCAAAGGATCACCAGGTGTCATTTACCCTACATAGGCTGATCTGATCTATTTTTCCTTCCTTTTTTTTTCAGTGGGAACTGTCTGGTTTCTTTGTTGTTAAACGCCTTGGATAATTTCCGAAGATAGGTATTCATGGATACCAAGTATTTAAATGGAATTGATATATAAATTTAACCCTTCACTTGTCAATATATTGGATGCAAAAGAGGAATTAGTGTGTTTTTTAGAAGTCTTTTACACATATTTTCCTGAGTTTAAGACCATGAGCTAGCAGGTGATTGTCCAACGTGCTGCTTCCCCTGGATATTTATGTAAATCTTTGATAGCTATGAGGCAAAGCCCAAATCTAAACTGAACATATGTGTGGGATAAGATATAGAGCCCACATTCATGAACTTGTGGTACTTTCATAGCTTTAATAGATTAACTCCTTTTTATTGGATTATCCCTTAATAGAAAGCTGAATTTACTAAATAAACTAGACAGGACAACTGAAGTCATTCAGCTGCTATGGTTGTACTTTGTGGTGAAACATCCAGATGTAGCCATAGAATATAAGAACATAGGTACGCTTTACATTTTCTCAAAATGCCAGTCTGTTGCTGAAAAAAAAGTATTCAAAGTATGATTCAAGCATTCAAAGTACTGAATATCAACCAATGTCCACTTTGAAGTTTGTACTTACTAAACTTTTTTCTACTTTTTTTCATCAAGATGTGTGGTTATATATCCTTGGAAAAGGCAAAGCATATACCTTCTGCAGATCTGTGACCCTAGGCTTGGTCAGAGAGGAAGAGACACTTCTGTAAATTCCCTGCTGTTTCAATGCTGAACCCTTTTGCCTTTAGATAGCACAGCTGTCCCAGGATATGGGTTACGG